>NW_026575125.1:90126351-95126351 GCF_905146905.1 Nyctereutes procyonoides
GCCTCTCTCTGTGTATCTCTCACAAATACATAAAATCTTTAAAAATAAAATAAAATAAAATGCATTTTACGGGGCATTTGGGTAGCTCAGTGGGTTAAGCATCTGACTCTTGATCTCAGCTGAGGTCTTGAACCCAAGGTCATGAGTTTAAGCCCCATATTGGGCTCAACACTGGGTGTGGAGCCTACTTTAAAAACTTAATTAATTAAAAAAAATAATGGAATGCATCTTAGGGAGGAAAAAGAACTGGATTGGTATTAGAGTGTTTCTGATTCTCTGCAAGCCTGTCTATCTGGATACTCTACAATAATTATCAGAAACAGAAAGGTAAAAAATTCTGCTATCATGCTTACATTCATTACAAGCCCCCCAAAGAGTTTAACTTCCAGAGGGAAAGCTCACATTTCTCAAGTTTAAGCAAAGTATAAAGCATTGGATCCTTTCTTACTTAAAAGTGGTTTGATCAATTTAATTTGGAAAGGAAATATGGAGGTTTTTCCACTGGAGATTTAAAATGTTTTTCAGGGGTGCTGGGTGGTTCAGCTGGTTAAGTGTCTGCCTTCAGATCTGGTCATAATCCCAGGGTCCTGGGATTGAGCCCCATATCATGATAGCTCCCTGCTCAGTGGGGGGGCTGCTTCTCCCTCTCCCTCTGCCTGCTACTCCCCCTGCTTGTGCACACACTCTCTCTTTCAAATACATAAATAAAATCTTAAAAAAAAAGATATGAGCCAGGAGTCCAACTGTGCCCGCTCCTGTGGAGACAGAGACAGGAGTTTTCAACCCAAGTTAGGGGCTCTGGACAAGACATCAAGATTCCCAGGGAAAAGGGCACCTGGGTGGCTCAGCGGTTGGGCGTCTGCCTTTGGCTCAGGATGTGATCCTGTGGCTGGGATCGAGTCCCATGCAGGCCCCTTGCTGAGAGCCTGCTTCTCTCACTGCCTGTGTGTCTCTCTCTCTGTGTCTATCATGAATAAATGAATAAAATCTTAAAAAAAAGACCAATAAAAAAAAAGATTCCCAGGGAAACCACAAAAAGGCCACATTTTAGGGTGAAAGAGTGTATGCCTGGACCAAGAGATTCTCCCTAAAAGAACAGGAAAACTGAAACAGACATGCTAAAAAAGGATAAATTTGTCAATAATATAACTATTTGTTAAAACAAACCACAACATAGTTTAGGGGAAAATAATAGAAAATCCAGACTATCGGACCACCTGGGTGGCTCAGTGGATTGAGTGGCTGCCTTTGGCTCACGTCATGATCCCAGGATCCCGGGATTGAGTCCCGTGTCCAGCTCCCTGTCAATGGGAGGCCTGCTTCTCCCTCTCCACCGCTTGTGCTCTCTCAAGCTCTCTCTCTCTCTCTCAAATAAATAAATAAAATCTTTAAAAAGAAAATCCAGACTATGAAACACATAATTTCCACAATGGTAAGGGAATGAATGAATGAATAAATGAATAACTAATGAAAGTAAAACAGTAACCCCAAATTCCCCTAAATTAGTCTGTATATTTATTTATTTTAAAGATTGTATTTATTTACTCATGAGAGACACACACAGAGAGAGGCAGAAACATAGGAAGAAGGAGAAGCAGGCTCCCTGCAGGGAGCCTGATACAGGATTCCAGGGACTCCATCCCAAGACCCTGGGATCACACCCTAAGCCAAAGGCAAACATCCAAACGCTGAGCCACCCAGGCGCCCCTAATCTGTGTATTTAATGCAAATCCTGTAAAAATCCCAGCAATGTTTGTTGCAGACACAGGCTAGCACGGTCTAAAATTTATATGCAAAGATCTAGAAGACCTAAAATAATGTTTTTTTTAAGTGGGCTCCATGCCCAACGAGGGGCTTGAACTCACGACCTCGAGATCAAGAGTTGCACGCTCTACTGACTGGGCCAGCCAGGTGCTCCAGAGCCAAAAGAAATCTTTTAAATTTTATTTATTCATGAGATACACAGAAAGAGAGAGAGAGAGAGGCAGAGACACAGACAGAGGGAGGAGCAGGCTCCCTGCAGGGAGTCCGACGCGGGACTCGATCCTGGGTCCCCAGGATCACGCCCTGGGCCGAAAGCGGAGCTAAACCGCTGAGCCACCCGGGCTGCCCTCAAAAGAATTTTGGAGGGGATCCCTGGGTGGGTCAGCGGTTTAGCGCCTGCCTTTGGCCCAGGGCGTGATCCTGGAGTCCTGGGATCCAGTCCCGGGATCCAGTCCAACATCGGGCTCCCTGCATGGTGGAAATGCTAGGTGAGAATTATGCGTTGGGGATATCACACACATTCAAAATTCTTTAACTACCAAGTGCCTTAGTCAATGTTCTGTTGAGATATTTCTTGCACCTCTGATTTGTATCTTCCTTTTTGGGGTCCTATTATGAAGATGCGATATGGAATTTGTCACTAGTGGGGCTGATTATTAGCTCAGGCTGGATTTTTACATGAGTTAATTTGAGATACTTTTCATTGGCTCAGTCAGTAATGGCTCATTTGTGGTTCAATAACATCAAGGCGTGATTGTCTGAGATTAGAAAAAAAGCTTAAATTGTCTCAAAGGATAATTTGAAAATAACAAAACAAAAAAAAAAAGAATAAGAAAAGAGACACCTGGGTGGCTCAGTCACTTAAGTGACCAACTCTTGATTTTGGCTCAGGTCATGATCTCAGGGTCCTGGGATGGAGCCCCACTCAGTGGGGAGTTGGATTGAGATTCTCTCTCTCTCTCTCTCTCTCTCTGTCCTCCTCCATGACCACACCCCCAACCAGCCCCGCACCCATACTCTCTCTCTGGCTCTCTAATACATAAATAAACATTTTTTAAAATAAAGCGTTTTTTTAAAATTTTTATTTATTTATGATAGTCACACACACAGAGAGAGAGAGAGGCAGAGACATAGGCAGAGGGAGAAGCAGGCTCCATGCACCGGGAGCCCGACATGGGATTCGATCCCGGATCTCCAGGATCACGCCCTGGGCCAAAGGCAGGCGCTAAACCACTGCGCCACCCAGGGATTCCATAAATAAACATTTTTAAAAAAGAATAAGAAAAAGAGGAAAAGAAAACTCAGGATGGGTTTGCTAGCTCTGCTGCATGCACAGTGTATTTTGTGATGGAAAGGGGCTGCAAAGTCACATGGAGAGGCCATACAGGCAGCCCAACAAAGCGGGCCCCAGGCTCCCAGGGCTCCCAGGAGGTGTGGCCAGGGCTAGGGAGGCCCCTCTGCTCTGTCAAGAAGGCAAAGCAAACTCAGAGGAAAAGATACTCTTAGTGTGGGTGGGTTGATTTTCCCTCCATGGGCTTGCATAGTGCTCCCTCAGTGAGGTTCTGAAAGGCAAAGGAGCCATAAGAAACAAATGAGGAAAAACACCTAATGTTCTCATCCATTTCCAACTCTACAGCATGAATTTTTGAAGAAAAATTTCCCCACTTTTATGAAGATATAATTGACATGCAGCCCTGTATAAGTTTAGCAAGTAAGCATAATAATCTGATGTACATATACTGTGAAATGTTTAGCAAGGTAAGTTTAGTTACCATCCATCATGTCCTAGAGATGCGAAGAGAAAAAGAAAACAATGTTTGTGAGAACAACCTTTAGGATTGAACCTCTTACTAATTTCCATATATGCCTTACAGCAGTAGAGCCTATAGACATGCATTGTTCAGTCATTGCATCCCCACTATTTATTTATCTTAAAGTGCAAGTTTGTACCTTTTTAAAACATTTTATTTATTTATTCATGAGAGACAGAGAGAGAGAGAGAGAGAGAGAGAGAGAGGCAGAGGGAGAGGCAGGCTCCATGCAGGGAGCCCAATGTGGGACTCGATCCCGGTACCCCAGGATCATGACCTGAGCCAAAGGCAGATGCTCAACCGCTGAGTCACCCAGGTGCCCCAAGTTTGTACCTTTTGACCACCTTCACCCAATTCCGCCTCCCAACCTCCTCTGGTAACCATAAATCTGATCTCCTTTTCTATGAGATTGGGGGTGGGGGTTGTTTTTGTTTCACATTCCACATATAACAGATGGTAACATGTTACTATAAAGAAATGTTGATGGATCCCTCCCTCTAGTTGGCAAACACGGTAAGAGTTTTTTTTTTTTAAGAGTTGTTTTATGAAACCAGTATTGGAAATATAGAACTAGTGTGAGCCTGTACCTCAGTTGGCCTGCTTTGTGCTTTAGTTATTTATGCACATTTGACCCCCAGAAACTTGGGTCCCCCCAAAATGAGCTCCAAGACACTGGCTTTTTTAGCCAACATGCTCATGCAGCAGAAGGACCAAATAGGAAGACAGGAGAGGGGAAATGAATGAGGCAACAGACAGGGAGAGGCTTCAGCTTAGATACTCCATTGAGTCAGCCTAGGTCAGCATGAGGCCTCCTTTCAGTTGGGCAGCCCTCCACACCCAAACATCCATGTCACCAAGGCCAATATGAACCAGGGTAAAACCTCTTCTGGGGGTAATTCCTGCCTCCCACACTAAGTGTGAGGGGTCCTTTTTGTTTTTTGCACTATGGCTGCCAATTGTTTCATTTTAGCCCATTAAGCGGAGCTTCCTCCCCAGCAGAACATTGCAGGTAGCCAGGCAGCCTCCTTTTCCTTGGCTCCAGGGTTAGGTCCTTAGGGAAAGACAGCCTGGGCCTGGGCCTGGGTCTGTGTGTGTGTGTGTGTGTGTGTGTGTTGGGAGGGAATAGGGAGCCCCCCATTGGCACTCCCATTTGACCTTTTCTGTCTTTATCACTGTGTGGGTGGTTACCAGCAAAGCCAGGGGTAAGTTGTCCTCACTGCCTTCCCCTAGAGCACACCAGTCCTCCTCCTCATCGTTATCCCCTTTGAAAAGATCCAATGCAATTGATAAACTTTAGGCAGACTCATTAAAAAGAGAGAGGACAGAAGTCAGAAATGAATGAGGAGAAATAACTGACACCACAGAAATATAAGAATTATAAGAGAATATTATGAAAAACTATATGCCAACAAATTGAACAACCTAGAAGAAATGGATAGATTCCTAGAAACATAAAACCTTCCAAAACTGAGTCAGGAAGAAATAGAAAATTTATTTTTTAAGATTGTATTTATTTATTTATTTATTTATTTATTTATTTATTTATTTATTTGACAGAGAGAGAAAGAGAGAGAAGAAGCAGGCAAAGTGACAGGGAGAGGGAAATGCAGGCTCCCCAATGAGCAGAGAGCCCCATGTGGGTTTGTGGGACTGGATCCTAGTATTCTGGGATCATGATCTGAGCTGAAGGCAGAAGCTTAACCGACTGAGCCAGCCAGGTGCTCCAGAAATGGAAAATTTAAATAGACCAATTACCAGCAACGAAATTAAATTACTATTCAAGAAACTGCCAACAAACAAAAGTCCAGGACCAGACAGCTTCACAAGTGAATACTATCAAACATTTATTTTTATTTATTCTTAATTTTTTCCTAAAGATTGTATTTATTTATTCATGAGAGACACAGAGAGGCAGAGACATAGGCAAAGGGGGAAGCAGGCTCCCCACAGGAAGCCTGATGCCAGACTCCATCTCAGGAGCCCAGGATCACGCCCTGAGCCAAAGGCAGATGCTCAACCACTGAGCCACCCAGGTGCCCACTATCAAACATTTAAAGAAGACTTAATACCTATTCTTGGGACACCTGGGTGGCTCAGGGGTTGGGCATCTGCCTTTGGCTCAGGGTGTGATCCTGGAGACCTGGGATTGAGTCCCGCATCGGGTTCCCTGCATGGCGCCTGCTTCTCCCTCTGCCTGTGTCTCTGCCTCTCTCTGTGTGTCTCTCATGAGTAAATAAATAAAATCTCTTCAAAAAACATTCTTGAACTTTTCCAAAAAAAAAGAGAAAAAAAGAAGGAAGGCTTCCATTTTCATTCTAAGAGGCCAGCATTACCCTGATACCAAAACCAGATAAAGACACTCCAGAAAAAAGAGAACTACAGGCCAATATCTCTGATGAGCATAGATACAAAATCTCAACAAAATACTGGCAAAACACATCCAACATTACATTAAAAAAATCATTCATCATAATCAAGTGGTATTTATGCCCAGGATGCAAGAGTGGTACAGTATTCACAAACCAATCAACATGATACATCACATCAATAAGAGAAAAGATAAAAACATCATGATCATTTCAATAGCCACAAAAAAGTATGGGACAGAGTACAACATCTATTCATGACAAAAACCCTCAACAAAGTAGGTTTAGAGGGAACATACCTTAACATTATAAAGGCCTTATACGAAAAACCCACAGTTAACACCATACTCAATGGTGAAAACCTGAGAGCTTTCCCCTAAGATCAGGAACAAGACAAGGATGTTCACTCTCTCCACTTTTTTTTTCTTTTTGGAGAGAAAGTACACAGGAGGGGCAGGAGGGGCAGGAGGGGCAGAGGGGGAGAGAGAGAGAGAGAAAGAGAGAGAATTTTATGCAGACTCGAAGCCCAGGATGGAACCGAGGTCAGATGCCAAACCCACTGGGCCCTGCAGGTGCCCCAACTCTCAGTGATTGAGCATCTGCCTTCATCTCAGGGTGTGATCCCTGGGTCCCAGCATCAAGTCCTGCATCGGGCTCCCAACAGGCAGCCCACTTCTCCCTCTGCCTGTGTCTCTGCCTCTCTCTCTGTGTCTCTCATGAATAAATAAAATCTTTTTTAAAAGGCTCTCCCCAAAACTGCTAAAACTGAGAAATGAATTCAATAAGGTCGCAGGATACCAAATCAATATATAGGAATCTGTTGCATTTCTATATAGTAATAATGAAATAGCAGAAAGAAATGAAAAAAAAATCCCATTTACAAATTGCACCAAAAATAATAAAATACCTAGGAATAAACTTAACCAAGGAGGTGAAAGACCTGTATTCTGAAAACTATAAAACACTGATGAAGAAATTGAAGATGACAAAAACAAATGGAAAGAGAGTCCATTCTCCTGGATTGGAAGAACAAATATTGTTAAAATATGCATACTACCCAAAGCAATCTACAGATTTAATACAATCCCTATAAAAATACCAACAGCATTTTTCACAGAACTAGAACAAACAATCCTAAAGTTTGTAGGGAACCACAAAACTTTTGAGTAGTCAAAGCAATTTTGAAAAAGAAGAACAAAACTGGAAGTATCCCCCAAAATACAAAAACAGTAATTCAAAGGGATACGTGCACCCCTATGTTTATTTTTTTAGTTTTTTAGAAGATTTTATTTATTTATTTGAGAGAGAGGGAGTATGTTCAAGCAAGCAAGTGGGGGAGGGAGAGGGTGAAGGATTGGAGAGGGCAGAGGGACAAGCAGATTCCCTGCTGAGTGAGGAGCCTGAGGAGGGGCTCAATCCCAGGACCCTGAGATCATGACCTGAGCCAAAGCCAGACACTTAACCAACTGAGCAACCCAGGTATCCCTGCACCCCCATAATTATAGCTGCATTATTTACAATAACCAAATTAGGGAAGCAACCCAAGTGCCCATTGATAGATGAATGGATAGAGAAGATATAGGGTGTATGTGTCTATGTGTGTGTGTGTGTATATATATATATATATATATATATATATATATATATATATATGAGTATTACTCAGCCATAAAAAAAGAATGAAATCTTGCCATTTGCAATAACATGTATGGAGCTAGAGAGTATTATGCTAAGTGAAATAAGTTAGTCAGACAAAGACAAATACAATATGATTTCACTCATGTATGGAATTTAAAAAAATATTTTTTGAAGATTATTTAATTAAAATCTTAAAAAGAGGGGGCGGGGATCCCTGGGTGCTTCAGAGGTTTGGTGCCTGCCTTCTGCCCAGGGCGTGATCCTGGGTTCCCGGGTCCGGCTCCCTGCATGGGGCCTGCTTCTCCCTCTGCCTGTGTCTCTGCCTCTCTCTCTCTCTGTGTGTCTCTCATGAATGATTGAATAAATAAATAAATAAATAAATAAATAAATAAATAAATAAAATATTTTAAAAAATATATAGACATAGAGAAGCAGAGACACAGCCTTGACTCCGGGATCACGCCCTGAGCCAAAGGCAGATGCTCAACCGCTGAGCCAACCAGGAGTCCCTCATGTATGGAATTTGACAAACAATAGGAACAAACAAAGAAGAGATAAACCAAAAAACACTCAACTATAGAGAACAAACTGATGGCTACTGGGGAAGGGGGTGGAGGATGGGGAAACAGGGGATGACGAATAAGAGTACACTCATCTTGGTGAGCACTGAGTAAGGTATGGAATTGTTGAATCACCATGCTGTACACCCGAAACTAATATCACACTCTATGTTAATCATACTGGAATTAAAATTTTTTTAAGTGCAGGCATAAGTTTTGACTCCTCCCAAATTTACCTACCTCTTGTTTACTGGATGTCTTACTGATTAACAGGCGATTAATGCATATTTTGTATATATATGAATGTATCACACCCTGTGTTCTTATAGTACAGTAAGCCAGAGAAAAAACGTTATTAAGAACATCATAAGGAAAAAAAATAAAAAAAAAGAACATCATAAGGAAGAGAAGATACTTTACCGTACTGAATGTATATTTATTGAGAACAATCTGTATGTAGGCGGGCCTGGCGGCCAGGCCGGGAGGGGAGGGGCGGAGGGGCTGGCGCGCTGTCCCCGTGGTGATGCTCTGCAGCCCGGGAGCTCCTGCAGCTGCCCTACCAGCCCGTCGCCGGGCGGCTGCAGCCCCACACGAGCGCACTCGGGCTCTGGGATGCCGTGGGCCCTGGCGCCCTTGGCGCCCTCGTGGGGAAGGGTCTGAGCCCGGCCCAGAGCGTGGGGAGGTGCCCTGCAACCTGCTGCAGCCCGCAGCCTGCTGCATTCCGCAGCCAGCCTGGGGGCCTCCAGCGGCAGGGGGCCTGGGGGGCCAGGGGCTCCCTGCCAGCGCTACCATTGACCTCCCGGGGTGTTCATCTCCTTCAGTCCAGGCTCCTGGCTGCCAGCCTCTGACGCTGGCCCCGACGAAGCAGTCAGCACTCGCGGGTCCTGCAGCCCTGCCTGCCCTGGGCGCCCCAGGACTGCAGCTGGCCCTGGTGGCCCCCCTCCCCCCACCCGTACTCGAAGCGCAGCAGGTATGATGTCTGGCCGGACCTTACACTCAGTCCCTGGAGACCACTGGGCGGTTGTGAATAAATGGCTTGTGGTTTTTGCTCTTTACTCTTTAAACAAATAAACAAAACGCATAGGAGTGGACCCACACAGCTAAAACTCTGTGTTTACCTCATTTTGCCTGTCTTCGGAATCTCTCCTGTTTATGTGGATTCCCTATAGGTGTGCGATGCCAGCCAGAAAAAATTCTGAGAGGTAGAGAAAAATTTTTCTTCCACAAGAGCTGAGCACGACCCCAGCCGCCCTCCAGGTAATAGAAGATTAATGGGAGAAAAACAGAAATTTAATAAGATGTGAGCCTCCTCTATACATTTCAGAGAACCCCCAAAACTAAGTAACTCCCCCAGAATGGTGCCAGCCACACCTTACATTACCGTCTTCAACTTAAGACAAAAGATTATATTGGGGAATTGGGGAAACCAATTTTGTGAAGTTTTCCAGGGAAGTGCTGTGACTAGGATACACTTGTTATGCAGATTTAAATTGTACCTTCTTTGGCTGATTAGTTTCTAGTACCTGAGACACCCCCTCCTTTGAGCTTCTGGAGGGAGCCATCCTTCAAATCTCCAAATGGAGATTTTAAACCTCTCTTATGAAAAAGCGGCTTCTGCTCAGGTTTCAGATTTTTTTTTTCCTGTGCCTGCAGTTTCTGAAAAATAATCATCCTAAAATAATCTTTATGCCAAAGAGGCATATTTTGGGGTGGCAAATTCTGCTCCCCTTTAGTACTCAGAATCACCAGCTTAGCCATAGGAAGCTCCCCTGATGTAGTCCATTACCCGGTCGGTGGGGGTCAGCCCACCCGCAGGGCAAGGTCCACAGGTCTCCTCCGTCTAGCAGGGACCTAGAGGGGGACCAGCCAGGAAGGCTGCCTTGGGCCTGCATTCGCTCAGCTCAGGCACTACGCGTTGCCAGGTGACTGGGACACGGGATGAGACCGCGACAAAAACACACTAGAATACAACGCAGAGAAATGCGATGCCGAACTGAGATGGAGGCATTTACAATTTAAAAAAAATTAATTTATTATATTTATTATTTTTTGGCACTTCCAATTTAGACTCCCGACCTAGATCGTTTATTTTGCCAGTGGGCTAGCCTAATGACTGGGTGGGTTGATCCCTTATCAATTTCGGGATCATGGGGCAGCCTGGGTGGCTCAGCGGTTTAGCGCTGCCTTCAGCCCAGGGCGTGATCCTGGAGATCCGGGATCTAGTCCCACATTAGGCTCCCTGCATGGAGCCTGCTTCTCCCTCTGCCTGTGTCTCTGCCTCTCTCTGTGTCTCTCATGAACAAATAAATAAAATATTAAAAAAAATTCGGGATCACTTCCCAAATCCTTCCCTTTCCTCATGACCATTTGGTAGTAAGTTAGAGGAATCTGAGGACTGAGCAAGGAAAAGCGAGGACTGAAGAGGCAGAAGCACAGGGGAACCTCCTTTGGGCAATGACTTGACAGGTGGACAGGCGGGGCAAGTTCCTTCTAGTTTGAGGCCTCCCAAGGCTAATGTGGGGGGGCGCGACACCACCCCCAGAAGTGGAGGAACATGAGGGAAATCCCAGAGGAGAGACAGATGGCAAAGGGGACTTGTAAGTCTAGGTGACATCACTGCAACACAGTGCATAGAGGTTCTGAGTTTCAGAGCTCTGAAGGGCAGCAGCAACTTGGGGCTTTTTTTAATTAAAAAGTTTATCTTGCTTGGGGTGCTTGAGTGACTCAGCCAATTAAGAGTCTGCCTTCTGGGATCCCTGGGTGGCGCAGCGGTTTAGCGCCTGCCTTTGGCCCAGGGCGTGATCCTGGAGACCCCGGATCGAATCCCACGTCGGGCTCCCGGTGCATGGAGCCTGCTTCTCCCTCTGCCTATGTCTCTGCCTCTCTCTCTCTCTCTCTCTCTCTCTCTCTCTCTCTCTCTGTGTGACTATCATAAATAAATAAAAATTAAAAAAAAAAGAGTCTGCCTTCGGCTCAGGTCTCCATCTCGGGGTCCTGGGATGGAGCCCTGAGTTGGGCTCCCTTCTCTGCAGAGTCTGCTTCTCCCTCTCCCATGATCTCTCTCTCTCTAATAAATTTTAAAAAATTAATAATAAGAATAAAATATTTAGGGTCGCCTGGGTGGCTCAGCAGTTGAGCATATGCTTTTGGCTCAGGGCATGATCCCAGTTCAGGGATTGAGTCCCACATCAGGCTCCCTGTGAGGAGCCTGCTTCTCCCTCTGCCCTTATCTCTGTCTCTCTCTGTATCTCCATGAGTAAATAAATAAAATCCTTAAAAAATAAATACGGGGGATCCCTGGGTGGCTCAGTGGTTTGGCGCCTGCCTTCGGCCCAGGGGATGATCCTGAAGTCCCAGGATGGAGTCCCAATTCGGGCTCCCTGCATGGAGCCTGCTTCTCCTTCTGCCTGTGTCTCTGCCCACTCTGTGTGTGTCTCTCATGAATAAATAAATAAAATCTTTAAAAATAAATAAATAAAAAAAAATATTTAACTTACGTATGGCTAGCAGAAGTTGAGTGCAGTTTCTTGGGATATGCAAAGCAGGGAGGCTCTACATGGTTAATGGTCTGCTTACTTGGGCTGTATTTACAACAACTGGACAGGTACTGTGAGCTAACAGGTCCTGGCTGGCTATGAAGGAGTGAATAATAAACTCCCAATATACAGAGGCCATCTTTGACTCACTTAAAGAATCCTGTAACATGTAAGTAGATGATGGGTAATTAGAAGAAATGACAATGACAGCATTCTGGGCAGGGCACCCCAGAGCGTACCATCCTATTTTGGGTTGAAGACAATCCCAGCCCAGGGAGCACAAGTGGAGCTTTTTGTCTCTCCCTGCCTCCTGGGTGGCTCAGTGGTTGAGCGTCTGCCTTTGGCCCAGGGCGTGATCCCGGGTGTGGGGATGGAATCCTGGCATCAGGCTCCCTGCGAGGAGCCTACTTCTCCCTCTGCCTGTGTCTCTGCCTCTCTCTCTCTCTCTCTCTCTCTCTATGGGTGTCTCATGAATAAATAAATAAAATCTTTTTTAAAAAACTATATGTGGTAGACAAGGAGGAATTTAGCAAAATCTTTCTTTCTTAAAATCTTTGTCACATATTTTCTGTGTGGCCCAGCAAACATTTCCTTACCAAATGTTTATAATTTTTCATATTTCTTTTTAAAATTATTTATTTATTTATTTATTTATTTATTTATTTATTTATTTGCAAGAAAGGGAACACAGGCTGGGGTTGTAGGAGGAATAGATGCAGAAGCATACTCCCTGCTGAACAGGAGCCTGATGCCTGATGTTGGGCTTTATCCCAGCATCCTGGGATCATGACCTTAGCCAAAGGCAAATTGGCTGACCCAGCCACCCAGGCACTCCTTTTTGCATCTTTCTTGAATGGTTTTCTTTACCTTTGAAGTCGCAGCCACCTACCCTCACCTCCTTAGTTCCAAATGACATATACCTCATTTGCCTATCTTTAGAATCTCTTATGTTTATGTAGCTTCTCTGTAAGTACATAATTATACTTGATTTCCTCCTGCCTCATGTCACTTATTCTTTTTTTTTTTTTTTGTCAATTCAATGCTAAAACCAGCCAGGTGAACCTTGAATCTGGGTAAAGGAAAGAAAGTAAAAGAACAATTTCCAAGAAAGTGTACCTCACTTAACAAAGGGGTAGTGTTAGGTGAGAGTATGCCTTGGGGATATGGCTCAAATTCAAAATTTTAATTCATTGGTGAATATTGTATTGAGGAATATTGTATTGAGGAATAGTAAGTTGTGAGTTTTGTTGGAATTTGGGAGGGGGGTTTGCAACATTTGAAATATGTCAATAATATGGATGCCTAGGTGGCTCGGTGGTTGAGCGCCTGCCTTTGGCTTGGGGTGTGATCCCAGAGTTGCGGGATCGAGTCCAGCATAGGCTGGGCTCCATGCATTGAACATGTTTCTTCTCCCTCTGCCTGTGTCTCTGCCTCGCTCTCCCTGTCTCTCATGAATAAATAAATAGGATCTTTTAAAAAAGAAAGAAATATGTCAATAATACAAAACAGAGTTAAAGAACTATTTTTAAAATTTTTGAAAAATATTTATTTATTCATGAGAGAGAGAGAAAGGCAGAGACAGAGGCAGAGGAGAAGCAGGCTCCATGCAGGGAGCCGGATGTGGGACTTGATCCCAGGACTCCAGGATCATGACTTGAGCTGAAGGCAGATGCTCAACCACTAAGCCACCCAGGCGTTCGTATTTTTAAATTTTTTAAAAAAGTAATCTCTACACCCAATATAGGCCTCCAGCTCACAATCCTGAGATCAAGAGTTGCATGCTCTATCAACTGAGCCAGCCCAGTGCCCCTAAAGCAACTATTTCAAACAAAGTTCCACCCATCTAACAACTGTGAAAGTGTTAGGTGAGAATAATGCCTTGGGAACATTGCTCAAATTAAAATTAAGCATCTGCCAAATGCATTAGTAAATATTCTATTGAGGAATTTCTAAAATCCCAGATATTTGTCTTCCTAATTGTGATTCTAGTATGAAGACATTGTATGGAATTTATCACTAGGAAAGGGATGACTTTAACCTCAGGCTGGATTCTTACATGTGGTAATTCCAAATACTTTCTCATTGGCTCAGTCAGTGATGGCTCATTTGTGGCTCAATGGATCAAGGGATGATGGTTTGAAACCAAAGCAAACCCTAAATTGTGTCAAAGGATAATTTTGGGGAAAAAACACAAATAAGAAGAAACCAAAGAGGAAAAGAAAACTCAGGGTGGGCTTGTTAGCTCTGCCGCAAGGTCTACTTCTGTGAAGGAAAGGGGCTGCAGAAGTGGACACGGGGAGGCCACCCAGGCAGCCCAGCAAAGCAGGCCCCGGAGAGCAAAGCAGGCTGGGGAGGCCCAGGCCCCTCTGCTCTGTCAAGCGGGCCAAGCAAGCTCAGAGGAGAAGACAGACACCCTTGAGTGTGGGTGGGTTGATTTTCCCCTCCAAGGGCTTGCATAATGCTCTCTCAGCGGGGTTCTGAAGGGCAAAGGAGCCAAAGTTTAATTATCATCCATCATGTCCTAGAGATACAAAAAAGAAAAGAAAAAGGAAAAATGCTTTTTTCATTGTGATGACAAGTTTGAGGACGGACCCTCTTAACAGCTTCCATATATACCCTACAGCATGGGGCCTATAGGCATGTTGTATATTATATCCTCAGTACTTAGTTATTTTTAAGTGCAAATTTGTGCCTTTTGACCACCTTCATTCAATTCCCCATCCCTACCCCTGTCTGGTAACCATAAATATTATCATTTTTTCTATGAGGTTGATTTTTTTTCAATATTCCACATATAATTGAGACTGTAACTTGTGTGAAGAAAATATTAATGTAGGGGCGCCTGGGTGGCTCATTCAGTTAAGCATCTGCCTTGGTTTAGGTCATGAATCCAGAGTCCTGGGATGGAGCCACACATCTGGCTCCTGGCTCAGTAGCCATCAGGCTCCCTGCTCTTAGGGATCCTGTTTTTCCCTCTCCCTCTGCTGCTCCCTCTGCTTGCACGCTCTCTCTCTCTCTCTCTCTCTCTCTCTCTCAAATAAATAAGTAAAACTTTTAAAAAAGAGAAAATGTTAATGGAGCCCTCTCTCTAGTTTGCAAACAAAGTAATGTGGAGGCCGAGAAAAATTAAGGCCATTCCACCTCAAGTTTAGCATTAGCACAAGTACAGCCATCTTAGGCCCCTGGGAATAAGAGCTGAACTTTACAGGAAAAACTGCAGAATGTCCTAGGCAGGGAATCCCGTATCGGAAAGGAAAGACGATAAAGCTCAGAATGCCCTCGGCAGAGAATCCCATATCAGATCTTAAGAAACTCCCCCATCCCTTCCCCCATGTTGGAATGGAAAAAATTCCTCCACCCTTTCTGAAAATCCCTTAGACCAGCCCATAAAAAACCCAGCTGTGGGCAGCTCCAGTGGCGCAGCAGTTTAGTGCTGCCTGCAGCCTGGGGTATGATCTGGAGACCTGGCATCAAATCCCACATCAGGCTGATCAAGTCCCATATCGGGCTCCCTGCATGGAGCCTGCTTCTCCCTCTGCCTGTGTCTCTGCCTCTCTCTCTCTCTCTCTCTCTCTCTCTCTCTCTCTGAATAAATAAATAAAATCTTAAAAAAAACCCAGCTGTAACCCACTTCAGGGTCCAAGCCCCTGCTCTGCTGTGTGAAGTATACTTGGACCCAAGCTCAAGCTTGTAAATAAACCCTCCTGTACTTGCATCAGTGTCGGCTCCTTGGTGGTTTCTCGGATTTGCAATCTTGGGCACAACAGGTAAGAGTTGTTTTATGAAACCAGTATTGGAAATATAGAACTAGTGTGAGCCTGTACCTCAGTTGGCCTGCTTTGTGCTTTAGTTATTTATGCACATTTGACCCCCAGAAACTTGGGTCCCCCCAAAATGAGCTCCAAGACACTGGCTTTTTTAGCCAACATGCTCATGCAGCAGAAGGACCAAATAGGAAGACAGGAGAGGGGAAATGAATGAGGCAACAGACAGGGAGAGGCTTCAGCTTAGATACTCCATTGAGTCAGCCTAGGTCAGCATGAGGCCTCCTTTCAGTTGGGCAGCCCTCCACACCCAAACATCCATGTCACCAAGGCCAATATGAACCAGGGTAAAACCTCCTCTGGGGGTAATTCCTGCCTCCCACACTAAGTGTGAGGGGTCCTTTTTGTTTTTTGCACTATGGCTGCCAATTGTTTCATTTTAGCCCATTAAGCGGAGCTTCCTCCCCAGCAGAACATTGCAGGTAGCCAGGCAGCCTCCTTTTCCTTGGCTCCAGGGTTAGGTCCTTAGGGAAAGACAGCCTGGGCCTGGGCCTGGGTCTGTGTGTGTGTGTGTGTGTTGGGAGGGAATAGGGAGCCCCCCCTTGGCACTCCCATTTGACCTTTTCTGTCTTCATCACTGTGTGGGTGGTTACCAGCAAAGCCAGGGGTAAGTTGTCCTCACTGCCTTCCCCTAGAGCACACCAGTCCTCCTCCTCAGGTAATCCTCTGTGATTCATCTCCCCCAGCAGTTGAAGCTTCTACTTCTTCCCAGGCAGTGTCCTCACCAGGTGTCTGCCTGGCCAGAAGCAGCCAGGGGCAAAGCCCAGTGAGTCTGGTGGTTTGAAGGATCTGTTCAGTAGGATGGCAACGTCCTTCCTGGGAGAGACAGGAATATCAGCTTCTCTGCCTGTAGTCACCTCAAGTAACACCAGCCAGCTCAGCCCAAGGGTTGAGGGTCTCCATCTCCCTCTGGGGAGAGGCTAGGATGATGTGTTCAATAACAGACCCAGGGATGCCTGTGTGGCCCAGCGGTTGAGTGTCTACCTTCGGCTCAGGGCATGATCCCGGGATCTGGGAATCGAGTCCCACATCAGGCTCCCTGTGAGGAGCCTGCTTCTCCCTCTACTTATGTCTCTCTCTCTGTGTGTGTGTCTGTCATGAATAAATAAATAAATACATCTTAAAAAAATAGCAGATCCAAGTGTGGCAGTGGCAGATGCAGGCTGGCTATTTACTATGCAGGCTGGCTATTTACTAAGGTGATTGCTCCAAGGGCTTAGGATTCTGGCGTAAGCCGCCATCTCTGCCCTGCAGGCTCCTTTACCTGCCACCGAGGTCCCCAGGGAAAAGGAGGTCCTCTTGACTCAGAGTACTGTAGTGGAGGAAGGAGAACTTTCCCTTTACTCTTCTAGGTTTGGATGTGTAGCGGAACAAATTCCACCCCTCCTCCCAATATGTTTCATTGGTTGTGAATGATTTTAGGTAGTTATTTTTAAGAACCAGAAGACTTGGGGATCCCTGGGTGGCACAGCGGTTTGGCGCCTGCCTTTGGCCCAGGGCGCGATCCTGGCAACCCTGGATCGAATCCCACGTCGGGCTCCCGATGCATGGAGCCTGTGTCTCTGCCTCTCTCTCTCTCTCTCTCTCTCTCTGTGACTATCATAAATAAAAAAAATTAAAAAAAAAAAGAACCAGAAGACTTTTTTTAAAACAAAGATTTTATTTATTTATTTATGAGAGACACACAGAGAGAGGCAGAGACACAGGCAGAAGGAGAAGCAGGCTCCCTGGGTGAGCCCAGTGTGGGACTCAATCCCAGGTCTCCAGGATCATGCCCTGGGATGAAGGCGGCGCCAAACTGCTGAGCCACCCAGGCTGCCCAATAAGTTTTTCTTTTTTGCCTTCCTGCTAACTGCCTAAAAGAATTTTATTTTACTTTATTTTATTTTATTATTTTATTTTATTGCCTAAAAGAATTTAGATGGAGGATCTGTTCCAGGAAGGGAGCCATTACCAGACATTAATATAATATAATATAATATAATATAATATATAATATGAACTAGGTATAGTAGACAAGGAAAAACCTAGCAAGGTGTGTTTCATTGTTTCTTGATAGCCCAGCAAACATTTTGTTTAGCAAACATTTACTCTTCCATTCTTTTTTTTGCCTCGTCCATTCTTTCTGTGACTTGCCTTCCTTCCCTTGAAAACCCCAGACCCTGACCCCTTTCTACTTAGTCTGACATGACTTACATACCTCATTTTGCCTGTCTTTGGAATTGCTCATGTTTATGCGGCTTCCCTATATGTACATAATTAAATTTCATTTTCTTCTGTTAATCTCTCTGATGTCAATTTAATTCTTAGTCCAACCAGAAAGACCTTCCAAGATAGAGAAAAATGTTTTCCTTCCTAACACAGTATATGATATAAATGCAGTGTGTTATAGATTGCTAAATTTTTTTTAGATTGCTAAATCTTTAAAAATTTAAAATGAGGGGTACCTGGCTGCCTCAGCCAGTAGAACATGGATTCTTGATCTCGGGGTTGTGAGTTCGAGCCCCACATTGGACGTAGAGACTTATTTTAATAGTATTACACAAGACCCTCTCCCCCCAAAAAGCAACCAACGTATCCTTATCATTAAAAAAAACCTAGAACACAAATGAAGCTTGTAAAATTATAGATATAATGTATTTCAAGCACCCATCACTGTGCTCAATGCTTAATACTTCCTAAAAGTTAGATCATTGAAGGATACAGGAAAAGTAAAAAGTATTATTGCTTTCTAGTTACTTTTCTGTGTGCAACCCATAATATTTATGTTTTCAGTTAGGAATCTTTTAAAACTGAGATTGAACCTCTGGCTTTCATGCGTTCTGTGTGGTATCTAACACAGAATACAAGCTTAAACATTGATGTTTTTAGAACAGGAATGACCACAATCATAAAACAACCACAGGCACAACCAAAAACCATTTTTAAATGTTTATTAAAAGGAGATTGTGGTTAATTCAAATAAAGTGTTTCATGTCCAACCTTAAATAGATTTACACATAGATTATGTGTAAAAGTGAAACTCTTCCATATGTATACATCAACATCACAGGTGACATCAGTATCTGTGAGAAAACAAAATCATGTAGCATGATCTTTTATGCAGTCTAACTTTTGACCTGATAATGACCTTAAAAACATCTGCACTGTGTGATTTGCACTGAAAAATGGTTTGTGGGGCAGCTGGATGGCTCAGTCAGTTAAGCATCTGCCTTTATCTCAAGTCATGATCCTGGGGTCCTGGGATAGAGCCCTATGTTGCATACTGGTGTCTTCACTTGGCAGGGAGTCTGCTTCTCCATCTCCCTCTGACCCTCCCCCTGCTCATGCTCTCTCTCTCTCTCTCTCTCTCAAATAAATAAATAAATAAATAAAATCTTAAAAAAGGGGAAAAAATGGGCAGCCCAGGTGACTCAGTGGTTTAGCGCCGCCTTCAGCCCAAGGTGTGATCCTGGAGAACTGGGATCAAGTCCCACGTTGGGCTCGGCTCGCATGGAGCCTGCTTCTCCTTCTGCCTGTGTCTCTGCCTCTCTCTCTCTCTCTGTGTCTCTCATGAATAAAAATAAATAAAATCTTTTTAAAAAGGGAAAAAAATAAAAATGGTTTGTATAACAACAAAGAGTTTCTTTGTATGAAGAGTCCTATATCCTAATTGAGGTGATGGTTACATGCATTTTCACATGTGATAAAACTTCTTTTTTTTGTGATAAAATTTCATAGAGCAATACAGCACAAACAAGAAACAAGAACCAAACAAACAAACAAAACCCCCAAACAATTAAAAAGTACCTGTGAGGGATCCCTGGGTGGCGCAGCGGTTTGGCGCCTGCCTTTGGCCCAGGGCGCGATCCTGGAGACCCGGGATCGAGTCCCACATCGCGCTCCTGGTGCATGGAGCCTGCTTCTCCCTCTGCCTGTGTCTCTGCCTCTCTCTCTCTCTCTCTCTCTCTCTCTCTCTCTCTCTCTCTCTGTGGGACTATCATAAATAAATAAAAATTTAAAAAAAAATTTTAAAAAAGTACCTGTGAAGGGTGCCAGGGTGGTTCAGTTGGTTAGGTGTCTACCTTTGGCTCAGGTCATGATTGGCAGGGTTTGAGATTTTTGAAATTATTCATTGGCCGGAGTATAGGAGGTTGATAGCGACTCCTATTATTAAGAGCATGGAGGCGGTGACTTGTGTGAGGAAATATTTTGTGGATGCTTCTATGGCTCGCGGGTTAAATTTTTTTATGAGAATGGGAATGACGGCTAATATGTTTACTTCAAATCCGATTCAGATTAATAATCAGTGTGAGCTTAATATTACAATTATAGTTCTGGTTATAACGGTTGTTAAGATGGCAATGAGAATGGGGGGTTTTATTAGTACGGGAAGGATATGAACCAACATTTTTGGGGTATGGGCCCGAGAGCTTAATTTAGCTGACCTTACTGTAGAATATGGTGTAAGTTTGGTAGCACGAGGATCTTTGAATTCTTAGGATTAGGTTCAAAACCTATTATTCTAAAAATAAGAGGGCTTAAACCTCTATTATTTACTCTATCAAAGTAACTCTTTTGTCAGACATATTTCTTATGTTTGGGGTGGAATGATTGCAGTGATAATAGGTAGGGTAACATGTCATATGCACAAGGCTAGTGTTAAGGACAGGAAATTTTTTCTTTTTTTAAATTTTTATTTTTATTTATGATAGCCACACACACACACAGAGAGAGGCAGAGACATAGGCAGAGGGAGAAGCAGGCTCCATGCACCGGGAGTCCGACGTGGGATTCGATCCCGGGTCTCCAGGATCGCGCCCTGGGCCAAAGGCAGGCGCTAAACCGCTGTGCCACCCAGGGATCCCTAGGAAATTTTTTCTTAAAAGATGTATTAGTTGATTGTAGCGGAATTGAGGGTATGATGCTTGAATTCATAGGAAAGAAATGGTCAGGAGAAGGGTTTTGATAGTGAAATTAATGGTGTAGAGTTCTGGTATGAATGAGTTACGAAATGCACCGAAGAATAAAATTGTTGTGAGAATATTTATTATAATAATATTAGCGTATTCTGCTAGGAAGAATAGGGCAAATGGGCCTGCTGCATATTCTACGTTAAATCCTGAGACTAGTACAGACTCTCCTTCGGTTAGGTCGAAGGGGGCTCTATTAGTTTCTGCTAGGGTAGAGATAAATCATATTATGGCTAGGGGTCAGGCAGGGAAGATTAGCCATATATGTTCTTGAGTAATGATAAGTGTGGATAATGTAAAAGATCCGTTTATTAGTAGGAGAGAGGAGAATAATTGCTAGTATAACTTCATATGAGATTGTCTGAGCAACAGCTTAAAGGGCTCCAATTAGGGCGTATTTGGAGTTTGAAGCTCATCCGGATCAGAGAATAGAGTACATGGCGAGGCTTGATATTGCCAGCATAAATAGTACCCCTAAGTTTATGTTAATGAAGGGGTAAGGTATGGGGAGGGGAATTCATATAGTCAGGGCCAGCGATAGGGCTAGGATGGGTGCCAGGATAAATATTGATATAGAGGATGTGAGGGGTCGTAGAGGTTCTTTTGTGAAAAGTTTTACTATATCTGCAATAGGTTGTAGAAGGCCATATGGACCTACGATGTTAGGGCCTTTTCGGAGTTGTATGTAGCCTAGGACTTTTTGTTCTATGAGGATTAGAAAAGCTATGGCAAGGAGGATTGGGACAATTAATGAGATAATATTGATAAAGAATATGATGTTAAGGAGAGGAGTTGAACCTCTGGGGATAAAGGTTTAAGTTTTACCCCATTACCGGGCTCTGCCACCCTAACAAAGCCCTCTTTCTTGGGCTTATGGGGAGATAAACTGGTTAGATTGAGCTTATTCCATGTATTAGTTCTAAGGCGCTTTTGTAAGGTGGGCCTTATTTCTCTTTCGTGCTGGGAAAAATTATTAAATAGATAGAAACCGACCTGGATTACTCCGGTCTGAACTCAGATCACGTAGAACTTTAATTGTTGAACAAATGAACCCTTAATAGCTGCTACACCATTAGGATGTCCTGATCCAACATCGAGGTCGTAAATCCTATTGTCGATATGGACTCTTGAATAGGATTGCGCTGTTATCCCTAGGGTAACTTGTTCCGTTGATCAAAGATTATTGGATCAATAAATGATATAATATTTTGACTGGTAAGTCTAAATTTTAATCACTCGGAAGTTTTTTTATATTCCGAGGTCACCCCAACCTAAATTGTTAACCCATAAAAATGGTAGTGTGTTATACCTGATAGGTTAATAAGATCCATGAATTTGGGTTAATTAATTAAAGATCCATAGGGTCTTCTCGTCTTATTGTATTATTCCCGCCTCTTCACGGGAAGGTCAATTTCACTGATTGGAAGTAAGAGACAGTTAAACCCTCCTGTAGCCATTCATACAAGTCCTTATTTAGAGAACAAATGATTATGCTACCTTTGCACGGTCAGGATACCGCGGCCATTGAACAGATGTCACTGGGCAGGCAGTGCCTCCAATACTGGGGATGCTGGAGGTGATGTTTTTGGTAGACAGGCGGAGTTTATGTTTGCCGAGTTCCTTTTACTTCTTTTAATCTTTCCTTGGCTGCATACCTGTGTTGATTAACAATGGGGTTGATAAGTATTTTATTTTTGGATTAATTTTATCATATTGTTAACTATCAGTGGTCTATCCGTTTCAGATATAAGCTTATGCAGGGAGAAATAATTATTGTTACTCATACTAGCATTGTTGCTTCTATATTTAAATAGATTAACCCAGTGTCACATTAGGAGTTAATTTAATATAGTTGTAATTAAGTCATATTAATTGTTGAGTTTGAACGCTTTCTCAATTGATGGCTGCTTTTAGGCCAACTATGGTAGTATTAATATATACTCTCTAAGAAAGGTTGTATCCTTATTCTAAAAAGCTGTACCTTTTTAAATTATATTTTAAATTCACATTAAAATTTTAATTTTTTAAGGTAAATTTAAAGTTGAACTAAAATTCTGGTTTTGGGTAACCAGCTATCACCAAGCTCGTTAGGCTTTTCACCACTACCTATAAATCTTCTCACTATTTTGCGACATAGATGAGTTGATCCTTGTAGATTGTTCATAGGTAGCTCGTCTGGTTTTGGGGGGCTTAACTTAAGTTCTCTTTGTTAACTTATTTCTGGCTAATTCATTATGCAAAAGATAAAAGGGGTAATCTTTGCTGTTTTGTACTTTTAAAATATCTTTCATCATTCCCTTACAGTACTATCTCTATAACTCCAATTAAAATTTCTATCTCCTATACTTTTATGGTTTAACTAAATGTTTTGTTTTATAATATTGTAGTACTTTAGTTTGAGGTTTAGTTGAGCTAGCTTTTGTTCAAAGTGGTCATAATGTATGAAATCTTCTGGGTGTAAGCCAGATGCTTTGGTTAAGCTACACTTTGGTTAATCCAAGCACACCTTCCGGTATGCTTACCTTGTTAAGACTTATCTCCTCTCGTGTTTTGGTATAGTTAATATGATTATGTGTGAAGTTTTTACTTGAGGAGGGTGACGGGTGGTGTGTGCGTGCCTCATGGCCCTATTCAATTAAGCTCTCTATTCTTAATTTACTACTAAATCCTCCTTCGGTTTTTAATTTCACAGAAACTTTCATAAGATGTTCTTAAAGTAGAGATCCTTGGGTGGCGCAGCGGTTTGGCGCCTGCCTTTGGCTCAGGGCGCGATCCTGGAGACCCGGGATCGAGTCCCACGTCGGGCTCCCGGTGCATGGAGCCTGCTTCTCCCTCTGCCTGTGTCTCTGCCTCTCTCTCTCTCTCTGTGACTATCATAAATAAATAAAAATTAAAAAAAGATGTTCTTAAAGTAGAAAATGTAGCCTATTTCTCCCCATCTCATGAGTTACACCTTGACCTAACTCTTTTATGCGACATGATTGTGCTTACTACTCTTCCTTTTAAGGGTTTGCTGAAGATGGTGGTATATAGATTGCATTAGCAAGAGATGGTGAGGTTTATCGGGTTTTTTAAATCGATTATAGAACAGGCTCCTCTAGAGGGGTATAAAGCACCGCCAAGTCCTTTGAGTTTTAAGCTGTTGCTAGTAGTTCTCTGGCGAATTATTTTGTTATAGAATAGCTTATGTTTAGGGCTAAGCATAGTGGGGTATCTAATCCCAGTTTGGATCTTAGCTATCGTGTAGTCAGAAGTTTTAAAGTCACTTTCGTAGTATATTTTACGGTAACTGTAGCTTTTTACGGCTTAGTTAAGTTTTACCTTTAGTATGGTATTATCTTAACCACGCTTTATGCCGTGGGCCTAATTGGGTTAATCGTATGACCGCGGTGGCTGGCACGAAATTTACCAACCCTCTTTAGTATAGCTTAGTCGAACTTTCGTTCATGGCCTAATTTTTATCACTGCTGTATCCCGTGGAGGTGTGGCTTAGCAAGGTGGTGTGAGCTACTTTAGAGTGTGTTTGATACCCGATCCTTTAAATCCTTAGTGATTTTGAGGGCATTCTCACTGGGGCGTGGAGGCTTGCATGTGTAAGCTTACTAAGGACTAGTAGGAAGGCTAGGACCAAACCTTTGTGTTTATGGAGTCTTATGACTCATCTTGGCATTTTCAGTGCCTTGCTTTATTTATTAAGCTACATTAACAGGTGTTTTATGGTGTTATGTATTATGTTGTGAGAATATGGGTTTGGATTTTTTGTGAATTGAATGGAGGGGGTGGAGTCAAGGAAGTCCTATCTATAGATAGATTGCAGATTTAGGCGTATGAAATTATTTTGTTAAATTAACTAGAGTTATGATATAATTGTATGAAATTTAGACATGGCTTATGAGTGTTACATTTACTTAGTCCTGTTTTTGGGGTTTGGCGGGACACAAATAGGTATACTGTAAATAATATAAGTTTATGGGGGGTAAAGGGGGTTTTGTTTAGTTAATTTAATGTCTTGCGTATACGTGCATACGTGTGTACATGTGTATGTGTGTACGTGTGTACGTGTATACACATCCTGGGTCCCGGGATTGAGCCCTGTGTTGGGCTACCTGCTTGCTCATTGTGGAGTCTGCTTCTCCCTCTGCCCTTCCCCCATTCCTCCCCTTGCTCGTGCTTGCTTTGTCTCCCATGCTCTGTTTCTCAAATAAATAAATAAATGTCTTTTTTAAAAAATGAAAACAGGTTAAATCCAAATATGTTTGGAATTAGAGTTAATATAGTGGATCTCAATCTGGAATAAGTTTTCTTTCTTTTTAATATATTTTTTTTAAATTTTATTTATTTATGATAGTCACAGAGAGAGGCAGAGACACAGGCAGAGAGAGAAGCAGGCTCCATGCACCGGGAGCCCGACGTGGGATTTGATCCCGGGTCTCCAGGATCGCACCCTGGGCTAAAGGCAGGCGCCAAACCGCTGCGCCACCCAGGGATCCCTGGAATAAGTTTTCACCTGAGTCACATTAGTAAATGTCTGGAGCAACTTTTATTTATTTTATCACCACTGAGGGAGGGTATAGAAACTACTCCTTGAAGAAAATTTTTCTGAGAAGTTAAAAAGAGAGATGTTGGGGAATTGCCAGAAGGAGGATGCAAAGTCAAGAGGAATTTTGTTTAGCATTAAAGAAATTTAAATATACTTTACAGAGGGTAAAGAGACCATAAAGGAGAGGTTGAAGTTATAATACAATGGAAAACAGTGGAATAGAGAACCTCAGGGCTCCATCTTTCCCCGAAAGCAACTGAGATGGCAAAAGCTGTCAAGATCAATTTTTGGTGAACATTAGAATTCAGCTAAAAACTCACAACAACCAAATGAGGCTTGGTATAAAAAGAATCTGCTACTTTGTGGTGTTGGGGCTCAAGGTGGGCCACCCTAAGTTAATCCACTGTGGCATATTGATTATTTTGACTTCAAGTTAATAAACACCCAGTGAAGGAACAACTCTCTGATCCACCTTTGTCTCCAGAAAGCAGAGAATAAATCTCCCATGTGAAAGTCACCCTATCTGCACCAGGAGACAGACAAACATTTTTAACATCAGAGACAGGGAATTCAGAGCCCAAGGAGCCTATATAAACAGACCTTGTAACTTTTACTAACTTACTGCCTCCACCCAAATTTTGTTTAGAATTCCTTACTTTTTAAAAAAGATGTTATTTTATTTATTTATTTATTTATATTTGAGAGAGAGAGAGAGAGCACGAGGAACAGGAAGAGGTAGAGGGAGAAGCAGACTCCCAGCTGAGCAGGGAGCCCGATGTGGGGCTCAATCGCAAGACATCAGGCTCCCTGCATGGAGCCTGCTTCTCCCTCTGCCTCTGCCTCTCTCTCTCTTTTTCTCTCTCTCTCTCTTTCTCTCTCTCTGTCTCTCATGAATAAATAAATAAATAAAATCTTTAAAAATTTTTTATTTATTTATGAGAGACAGAGACACAGGCAGAGGAGAAGCAGGCTCCATGCAGGAAGCCCAACGTGGGACTGGATTCCGGGACTCCAGGATCAGGCTTTGGGCTGAAGGCGGCGCCAAACCACTGAGCCGCCCGGGCTGCCCTGGCCAAAGCGTTTAAAGGCACAAGTACTGTCCACAGCATCTTGGGGCAAGAGACAACAGTCAGGACAAGCAATAGACAACTGAAAGGGTGGAAAACACACGACTGAGAAAAGAGGTATGTGGAAGAATAAAGGCTTGTAAAAAAAAAGCCTTATGTATATCGAGGAATCAAGAAGGCCATGTGTAGACACATGCTCAGAAAATAGCTGAGAATACCACAAGCTTTCACTTCTGGATGGTTCTCAAGCTTTGTGGAAGCAGCAAGTAAAAGAAAAGGTAGAGTTGTCAATGGTCTGGCTAAACATCGAAGGAGAAATAAATAAATAAATAAATAAATCGAAGGAGAGCCGAATATGGAGATAATCTCCAAACCTTGGGAGAGTATTATGCCTTCTTTTTCTTTTTTCATCTTGTTTTCTGAAGTATAGTTGACAGACAATGTTATATTAGTTTCAGGTATGCAATACAGTGATTCAACATTATATACATTATGAAATGTTTACTACTCTAAGTGTAGTTATCATCTGTCACCATACAAAATTACTAGGATATCATTGCCTGTATCCCCTATGCCATACTTTTCATCACCCTGAGTTGTTTATAAGTGGAAGTTTGTACCTTTTAATCCCCTTTGCCTATTTTGGCCATCTTCCCATCTTCCTCCCCTCTGGCAACCACCAGTTTGTTCTGTTTCTATTTTTTTTTTGTGCATGTGTTGTTTGTTTTGTTTTGTTTAAGATTCCACATATAAGTGAAGTCATACAGTAATTGTCTTTCTATATCTGACATATTTAATAACATAAAACTCTCTAGGTCCATCCATATTATTGCAAATGGCAAGATTTCATTCCTTTTAAGGCTGAGTGATATTCCATTGTGTGTGTGTATGTGTGTGTGTATCATATCTTCTTTATTCATCTATTTTTAAAAAGATTTTATTTATTTATTTGACAGAGAGACAGTGAGCACAAACAGGGGAGCAGAAGAGGGAGTAGGAGAAGCAGGCTCCCCACTGAGCAGGAAGCCCAATGTGGGCTTGATCCTCAGGACCCCAATATCATGACCTGAGCTGAAGGCATATGTTTACATGACTGAGCTACCCAGGCAGGCGTCCCTCCATTCATCTATTGATGGGCACTTAGGTTACTTCCATATCTTAGCTATTATAAATAATGCTACAATAAATATGGGAAGGCATATGTCATATGTCTTACAATAAACATAGGGGTGGGGCACCTGGGTGGCTCAGTCAGTCAAGCATCTGCCTTCAGCTTAGGTCATGATCTTGGGATCCTATGATCAAGCCCCACATAGGGCTCCCTGCTTGGTGGGGAGTTTGCTTCTCCCTCTCCCTCTGCCTGCTTATGTGTGCTCTCTCTCTCAAATAAATAATAAATAAAATCTTAAAAAAATAAAATGAAATATTAAAAAAACACAAAAACCAAAAACATGGGGTTGCATACATCTTTCAAAATTAGTGTTTTTGTTTTCTTTTTTTAATTTTTATTTATTTATTTTTTATTTTCTTTTTTTTTTAATTTTTATTTATTTATGATAGTCACACAGTGAGAGAGAGAGGCAGAGACACAGGCAGAGGGAGAAGCAGGCTCCATGCACCGGGAGCCCGACGTGGGATTCGATCCCGGGTCTCCAGGATCGCGCCCTGGGCCAAAGGCAGGCGCCAAACCGCTGCGCCACCCAGGGATCCCTATTTTCTTTTTTTTTTAAAGATTTTATTTATTTAGGGATCCCTGGGTGGCTCAGCAGTTTAGTGCCTGCCTTCAGCCTGGGGCGTGGTCCTGGAGTCCTGGGATCGAGTCCCACATCCGGCTCCCTGCATGGAGCCTGCTTCTCCCTCTGCCTGTGTCTCTGCCTCCCTCATGAGTGAATAAATAAAATCTTTAAAAAATTTATTTATTTATTTGACAAGCAAGGGGAGTGGCAGACATAGAAAGAGGGAGAAGCAGCCTCTGTTGAGGAGGGAGCCTAATGCAGGACTCAATCCCAGGACCCTGGGATCATGAGCTGAGCTGAGGGCAGACACTTAACCAAGTGAGCCACACAGGTGCCCCAATGTTTTTGTTTTCTTCAGCTAAATATCCATTAGTGGAATTACTGGATTATATGGTATTTCTATTTTTAATTTTTGGAAGAAACTCCACACTGTTTCCCATAGTGGCTGTACCAGTTTACATTCCCACCAACAGTGTTCAAGGATTCTCTTTTCTCTACATCTTCACCAACACTTCTTATTTCTTATCTTTTTAATACTAACCATTCTGACTGCTATGAGGTGATATTGTGGTTTTGATTTGCATTTCCCTGATGATTAGTGATGTCTTGTTTGGAAAAGTGTCTAAGTAGGTCCTATATGTCTTCTTTGGAAAAGTGTCTAATACGCTCTCTGCTCATTTATTAATTTGACTGTTTTTTTGGTGTTGAGTTGTATGAGTTACTTATAAATTTTGGATATTAACCCCTTATCAAATATGTCATTTGCAAGTATCTTTCTCCCATACAGTAGGTTGCCTTTTTGTTTTGTTTATCTTTATTCATTTTTGAATCCAGGAATTGATTTAAGTATTTCTTTCTTTTTTTTTTTTGATGGTAAGTATTTCAAAACACTAACTGGCCACTATGCTAATAGAACACAGACTTCAGTGGCTATATATGACAAAGAGTGCAGATGTTATGGAAAACAGTATGAAGGTTCCTCAAAAAATTAAAAATAGGAATATCATACAACCAGTAATTCCACTACTGGGTATTTACCCAATGAAAATGAAACACTAATTTGAAGATATATATGTATTTCTATATTTATTCATTTATTTAAAAGATTTTATTTATTTATTCATCAGAGACACAAAAAGAGAGGCAGAGACATAGGCAGAGGGAGAAGCAGGCTCCCTGCAAGGAGCCCGATGTGGGACTCGGTCCCAGGACTCCAGGATCATGACCCGAGCCAAAGGCAGACACTCAACCGCTGAGCCACCCAGGCATCCCTGTATTTCTATATTTAATGCAGCACTATTTACAATATCCAAGATATGTGCTCGCTTCGGCAGCACATACACAATATCCAAGATATGGAAGCAATTTCAGTGTCCACCAATAAATGGTAAAGAAGATGTGGTGTACACACACACACACACACACACACACACACACACTAGAATATTATTCAACCATAAAAAAGAATGCAATTGTGCCATTTGCAACAACATGCAAAGACCTAGAGGGTATTATGTTAAGTGGAAAACATCAGACGGAAAGACAAGTGCCATGTGATTTTACTTATATGTGGAATAAAAAAAAACCCCACAAATGAACAAACCTGAAACAGACTCATAAATACAGAGAAAAATTAGTGTTTGCCTGAGGGGAAAAGGGCAGGGGCATGGGCAAAATAGGTGAATGGGGATTAAGAGCTAGAACTTTCCAGTTATAAAATAAATGAGTCAGGGCACTTAGCTGGCTCAGTTGGTGGAGCATATGACTCTTGAACTTAGTAGGGTCATGGGTTCAAGCCCCACATTGGGAGTCGAGTTTACCTAAAAATAAATAAATAAAATAAATGAGCCATGGAGATGAAAAGTATAACATAGGGGATATAGTCAATCATATTATAATAACTTTGTAGGGTGACAGATGATAACTACACTTACTGTGATAAGCATTTCATACTGTATATAATTGTGAAATCACTATGTTGAATCCCTGAAACTAATATAATATTGTATGTCAACTATATTGAAATTTTATTCTTTTATATATTTTTTCATTTTTATACTTAAGTTTTAAAAAATGAATACGATATTGCAAAAATAGCTTAGAAAGTCACTAAATATGGGTGCCTGAGGGCTTAGTCAGTTAAGCATCTACCTTTGGCTCAGGTCATGATTCCAGTGTCCTGGATCCAGCTCCCTGCTGAGCAGGGAGTCTGCTTCTCCCTTCCCCTCGCCCCCCTCATGCACTCTCTTTCCCTCTCTCTCAGGCTCACTCTCTCTCTCAAATAAATAAATAAAATATATTTTTTAAGATTTATTTATTCATGAGAGACACAGAGAGAGAGAGAGGCAGAGACATAGGCAGAGGGAGAAGCAGGCTCTATGCAGTGAGCCTGATGTGGGACTCAATCCCAGGACCCCGGGACCATGCCCCAGGCTGAAGGCAGGCGATAAACCACTGAACCACCCAGGGATCCCCAATAAATAAAATCTTACAAAAAAAAAAAAAAGCAAGTCACAGGGCACCTGGGTGCCTCAGTCAGTTAAGCATCTGTCTTAGGCTCAAGTCATGATCCCAGGATCTCAGAATCCTGGGATAGAGCCTCATGTCAGGGCCTTAGTGGGGAGCCTGCTTCTCCCTTCCCCAGTCTGCTGCTCCACCTACTTGTGCTCTCAATCTCTCTCTGTTAAATAAATAAAATCTTTTAAAAAGTCACTAAATAGGCAAACCTGGATTGTATGGTATTTCTATTCTGTTCAACCAAACAGGAACAACAAACCTAGGAGAGGGGAGAAAATGTGATTTCCAAAGTTGTTACTTTGTTTTCAACAAAAAATACAAGGAAAAGGAATTCTAAAATCATATGGAATTATAATGGAATCTAAATAGCCAAAACAATCTTTAAAAAGAAAATAAAAGTTGTACGACCCAGATTTCTAAATTTCAAAACTTACTACAAAGCTATTGTAATCCAAAGAGTATCATACTGGCATAAGGATAGACATAGAGATCAACAGAAGTGAGAAACTAGAAATAAACCCATACATCTGTGGTCAGTTGATTTTGGATAAGGGTGCCAAGCCCATTCAATTGGGAAATAATTGTCTCTTCAGGAAATGATGGACAACTAGATATCTATATGCAAAAGAATTATTTTTTATGCAAAAGAATTAAGTTGGAAATATACCTCACATTATATACAAAAAAATTAACTCAAAATGAAAAAAAAATTAAATATAAGAATTGGGATTATAAAACTCCCATTTAGGGATCCCCGGGTGGCTCAGTGGTTTAGCGCCTGCCTTTGGCCTGGGGCGTGATCCTGGAGTCCAGGGATCGAGTCCCACTTTGGGCTCCCTGCGTGGACCCTGCTTCTCCCTCTGCCTGTGTCTCTGCCTCTCTCTCTGTCTGTGTCTCTCATGAATAAATAAATAAGATCTTTAAAAAAAATAAAACTCCCATTTATATATAGTTATATAAAAGTCATATACTGAGCGGGACCCAGAGCAGCTCGGAGGGGCTCGGGCGGCGGCTCCGCAGAGCGGCGGCTGCGCGGCCGGGAGCGCGAATCCAACAGCGCAGGCCGGGAGCACAGGGCGCCAGGACACAGCCCAGGATCCGGCCTCCCCTCGCGACAGGCAGAGGCCGGGAGGGCCCAGGACAGCAAGGACGCTCCTGCCCCGAGCTGAGCAGATCAGCGGCCCCGCCCCCGGAGCATCCAGGCCCCTGCAGACCATAGTTACTGCGGGAGCTGAATCCAGGGCTCCAGAGCTGGCCCCGCCACTGCGGCTGTTCCTCCTGGGGCTTCACGGGGTAAACAACCCCCACTGAGCCCTGCACCAGGCAGGGGGCAGAGCAGCTCCCCCAAGTGCTAACACCTGAAAATCAGCACAACAGGCCCCTCCCCCAGAAGACCAGCTGGACGGACCAGTTCCAGGGGAAGTCAAGGGACTTAAAGTCTACAGAATCAGAAGATACTCCCCCGTGTTTTTTTTTTCTTTTCTTTTTGATTTCTGATTGCTTCCCCCACCCCCCCTTTTTTTTCACCTTACTTTTTCTTTCTCTTTTTCTTCTCTTTTTTTCCTTTTTTTCTTCTTTTTCTTTTTTCTTTTTCTCTTTTCTTTCGTTCTCTCTCTTTCTCTCCTTTTCCCAATACAACTTGTTTTTTGGCCACTCTGCACTGAGCAAAATGACTAGAAGGAAAACCTCACCTCAAAAGAAAGAATCAGAAACAGCCCTCTCTCCCACAGAGTTACAAAATCTGGATTACAATTCAATGTCAGAAAGCCAATTCAGAAGCACTATTCTACAGCTACTGGTGGCTCTAGAAAAAAGCATTAAGGACTCACGAGACTTCATGACTGCAGAATTTAGATCCAATCAGGCAGAAATTAAAAATCAATTGAATGAGATGCAATCCAAACTAGAAGTCCTAACGACGAGGGTTAACGAGGTGGAAGAACGAGTGAGTGACATAGAAGACAAGTTAATGGCAAAGAGGGAAACTGAGAAAAAAGAGACAGACAATTAAAAGACCATGAAGACAGATTAAGGGAAATAAATGACAGCCTAAGGAAGAAAAACCTACGTTTAATTGGGGTTCCCGAGGGCGCCGAAAGGGACAGAGGGCCAGAATATGTATTTGAACAAATCCTAGCTGAAAACTTTCCCAATCTGGGAAGGGAAAAAGGCATTCAGATCCAGGAAATAGAGAGATCCCCCCCTAAAATCAATAAAAAACGTTCAACACCTCGACATTTAATAGTGAAGCTTGCAAATTCCAAAGATAAAGAGAAGATCCTTAAAGCAGCAAGAAACAAGAAGTCCCTGACTTTCATGTGGAGGAATATTAGGGTAACAGCAGACCTCTCCACAGAGACCTGGCAGGCCAGAAAGGGCTGGCAGGATATATTCAGGGTCCTAAATGAGAAGAACATGCAACCAAGAATACTTTATCCAGCAAGGCTCCCATTCAAAATGGAAGGAGAGATAAAGAGCTTCCAAGACAGGCAGGAACTGAAAGAATATGTGACCTCCAAACCAGCTCTGCAAGAAATTTTAAGGGGGACTCTTAAAACTCCCCTTTAAGAAGAAGTTCAGTGGAACAATCCACAAAAACAAGGACTAAATAGATATCATGATGACACTAAACTCATATCTGTCAATAGTAACTCTGAACGTGAACGGGCTTAATGACCCCATCAAAAGGCGCAGGGTTTCAGACTGGATAAAAAAGCAGGACCCATCTCTTTGCTGTCTACAAGAGACTCATTTTAGACAGAAGGACAACTACAACCTGAAAATAAAAGGTTGGAGAACCATTTACCATTCAAATGGTCTTCAAAAAAAAGCAGGGGTAGCCATCCTTATATCAGATAAACTAAAATTTACCCCGAAGACTGTAGTGAGAGACGAAGAGGGACACTATATCATACTTAAAGGATCTGTCCAGCAAGAGGACTTAACAATCCTCAATATATATGCCCCGAGTGTGGGAGCTGCCAAATACTTAAACGAATTATTAACTAAAGTGAAGAAATACTTAGAGAATAATACACTTATACTTGGTGACTTCAATCTAACTCTTTCTACCCTCGACAGGTCTTCTAAGCACAACATCTCCAAAGAAACGAGAGCTTTAAATGATACACTGGACCAGATAGATTTCACAGATATCTACAGAACTTTACATCCAAACTCAACTGAATACACATTCTTCTCAAGTGCACATGGAACTTTCTCCAGAATAGACCACATACTGGGTCACAAATCGGGTCTGAACCGATACCAAAAGATTGGGATCGTCCCCTGCATATTCTCAGACCATAACGCCTTGAAATTAGAACTCAATCACAAGAAGAAGTTTGGAAGGAACTCAAACACGTGGAGGTTAAGGACCATCCTGCTAAAAGATAAAAGGGTCAACCAGGAAATTAAGGAAGAATTAAAAAGATTCATTGAAACTAATGAGAATGAAGATACAACTCTTCAAAATCTTTGGGATGCAGCAAAAGCAGTCCTGAGGGGGAAATACATCGCAATACAAGCATCCATTCAAAAACTGGAAAGAACTCAAATACAAAAGCTAACCTTACACATAAAGGAGCTAGAGAAGAAGCAGCAAGTCGACCCGACGCCCAGCAGAAGAAGAGAGTTAATTAAAATTCGAGCAGAACTCAACGAAATTGAGACCAGAAGAACTGTGGAACAGATCAATAGAACCAGGAGTTGGTTCTTTGAAAGAATTAATAAGATAGATAAACCATTAGCCAACCTTATTAAAAAGAAGAGAGAGAAGACTCAAATTAATAAAATCATGAATGAGAAAGGAGAGATCACTACCAACACCAAGGAAATACAAACGATTTTAAAAACATATTATGAACAGCTCTACGCCAATAAATTAGGCAATCTAGAAGAAATGGACGCATTCCTGGAAAGCCACAAACTACCAAAACTGGAACAGGAAGAAATAGAAAACCTGAACAGGCCGATAACCAGGGAGGAAATTGAAGAAGTCATCAAAAACCTCCCAAGACACAAGAGTCCAGGGCCAGATGGCTTCCCAGGGGAATTCTATCAAACGTTTAAAGAAGAAATCATACCTATTCTACTAAAGCTGTTTGGAAAGATAGAAAGAGATGGAATACTTCCAAATTCATTCTATGAGGCCAGCATCACCTTAATTCCAAAACCAGACAAAGACCCCACCAAAAAGGAGAATTACAGACCAATATCCCTGATGAACATGGATGCAAAAATTCTCAACAAGATACTAGCCAATAGGATCCAACAACACATTAAGAAAATTATTCACCATGACCAAGTAGGATTTAACCCCGGGACACAAGGCTGGTTCAACACTCGTAAAACAATCAATGTGATTGATCATATCAGCAAGAGAAAAACCAAGAACCATATGATCCTCTCATTAGATGCAGAGACAGCATTTGACAAAATACAGCATCCATTCCTGATCAAAACTCTTCAGAGTGTAGGGATAGAGGTGAACTTTCCTCGACATCTTAAAAGCCATCTACGAAAAGCCCACAGCAAATATCATTCTCAATGGGGAAGCACTGGGAGCCTTTCCCCTAAGATCAGGAACAAGACAGGGATGTCCACTCTCACCACTGCTATTCAACATAGTATTGGAAGTCCTAGCCTCAGCAATCAGACAACAAAAAGACATTAAAGGCATTCAAATTGGCAAAGAAGAAGTCAAACTCTCCCTCTTCGCCGATGACATGATACTCTACATAGAAAACCCAAAAGCCTCCACCCCAGATTGCTAGAACTCATACAGCAATTTGGTAGCGTGGCAGGATACAAAATCAATGCCCAGAAATCAATGGCATTCCTATACACTAACAATGAGACTGAAGAAAGAGAAATTAAGGAGTCAATCCCATTTACAATTGCACCCAAAAGCATAAGATAGCTAGGAATAAACCCAACCAAAGAGGTAAAGGATCTATACCCTAAAAACTACAGAACACTTCTGAAAGAAATTGAGGAAGACACAAAGAGATGGAAAAATATTCCATGCTCATGAATTGGCAGAATTAATATTGTGAAAATGTCAATGTTACCCAGGGCAATTTACACGTTTAATGCAATCCCTATCAAAATACCATGGACTTTCTTCAGAGAGTTAGAACAAATTATTTTAAGATTTGTGTGGAATCAGAAAAGACCCCGAATAGCCAGGGGAATTTTAAGAAAAGAAAACCATATCTGGGGGCATCACAATGCCAGATTTCAGGTTGTACTACAAAGCTGTGGTCATCAAGACAGTGTGGTACTGGCACAAAAACAGACACATAGATCAATGGAACAGAATAGAGAACCCAGAAGTGGACCCGGAACTTTATGGTCAACTAATATTCGATAAAGGAGGAAAGACTATCCACTGGAAGAAAGACAGTCTCTTCAATAAATGGTGCTGGGAAAATTGGACATCCACATGCAGAAGAATGAAACTAGACCACTCTCTTGCACCATACACAAAGATAAACTCAAAATGGATGAAAGATCTAAATGTGAGACAAGATTCCATCAAAATCCTAGAGGAGAACACAGGCAACACCCTTTTTGAACTTGGCCACAGTAACTCCTTGCAAGATACATCCACGAAAGCAAAAGAAACAAAAGCAAAAATGAACATTGGGACTTCATCAAGATAAGAAGCTTTTGCACAGCAAAGGATACAGTCCACAAAACTCAAAGACAACCTACAGAATGGGAGAAGATATTTGCAAATAACATATCAGATAAAGGGCTAGTTTCCAAAATCTATAAAGAACTTATTAAACTCAACAGCAAAGAAACAAACAATCCAATCATGAAATGGGCAAAAGACATGAAGAGAAATCTCACAGAGGAAGACATAGACATGGCCAACAGGCACATGAGAAAATGCTCTGCATCACTTGCCATCAGGGAAATACAAATCAAAACCACAATGAAATACCACCTCACACCAGTGAGAATGGGGAAAATTAACAAGGCAGGAAACAACAAATGTTGGAGAGGATGCGGAGAAAAGGGAACCCTCTTACACTGTTGGTGGGAATGTGAACTGGTGCAGCCACTCTGGAAAACTGTGTGGAGGTTCCTCAAAGAGTTAAAAATAGACCTGCCCTATGACCCAGCAATTGCACTGTTAGGGATTTACCCCAAAGATTCAGATGCAATGAAACGCCGGGACACCTGCACCCCGATGTTTCTAGCAGCCATGTCCACAATAGCCAAACTGTGGAAGGAGCCTCGGTGCCCATCGAAAGATGAATGGATAAAGAAGATGTGGTTTATGTATACAATGGAATATTACTCAGCCATTAGAAAGACAAATACCCACCATTTGCTTCGACGTGGATGGAACTGGAGGGTATTATGCTGAGTGAAGTAAGTCAATCGGAGAAAGACAAACAGTGTATGTTCTCATTCATTTGGGGAATATGAATAATAGTGAAAGGGAATATAAGGGAAGGTAGAAGAAATGTGTGGGAAATATCAGAAAGGGACACAGAACATAAAGACTCCTAACTCTGGGAAACGAACTAGGGGTGGTGGAAGGGGAGGAGGGCGGGGGTGGGGGTGAATGGGTGACGGGCACTGAGGGGGACACTTGACGGGATGAGCACTGGGTGCTATTCTGTATGTTGGTAAATTGAACACCAATAAAAATTAATTTATTAAAAAAGTCATATACTGAGAGAGAGAGAGAGAGAGAGAGAGAGAATTATAAAACTATAAAACCCCTTCTCTTCAGGAGAGAACAGGGAAAAACTCATGATCTTGGAGTTGGCAATGGATTCTTCAATTTGACACCAAAGCATAAGCAACAAAAGAACAATTACATAAACTGGTCTTCATCAAAATCAAAATCAAGGGACATCTGGGTGGGTCAGTGGTTTAGTGCCTACCTTCAGCCCAGGGCATGATCCTGGAGTCCTGGGACTGAGTTCCACATTGGGCTCTCTGCATGAAGCCTGCTTCCCTCTCTCCCTCCCCCCCCCCCGTGTCTCTCATGAATAAATAAATAAAATCTTTTAAAAAATTTACACAGAGAATTACCCTATGACTCAGGAAGTTCGCTTCTATGTATATAGTGGAAAGAATTGAAAACAGGTATTCAAACAAATAATTGTACATAAATGTATATAGTAGCACTATTCACAACAGCCAAAAGGTGGAAATTACTCAAATTTCCATCAACTGAGAAATGCATAAACAAAAAGTGGCATATTCATATTACAGAATATTATTCAACTCAAAAATGGAATGAAATACTAATGGTTGTTACAAAGTGGATGAACCTCGAAAACATTATGCTAAGTTAAAGAAGCCAGACACCAAAGGTCACGTATTGTATGATTCCATAAATATTAAGTATCCAGAAGGCAAATCCATAGAAACGGAAAGCATATTAGTGGTTGCCAATGGCTGCAGGAGGGAGGGATGGACAGTTACTGCCAAATGAGTAAAGGGTTTCATTTTGGGGCGATGAATATGCTTTGATAGTAGATGGTGGTGATGGTGGAGAACACTGAATGTATTAAATGCCACTGAATTGTATACTTTAAAATGGGTGATTTTGGGATCCCTGGGTGGCGCAGCGGTTTGGTGCCTGCCTTTGCCCCAGGGCGCGATCCTGGAGACCCAGGATCGAATCCCACATCGGGCTCCGGGTGCATGAAGCTTGCTTCTCCCTCTACCTATGTCTCTGCCTCTCTCTCTCTCTGTGTGTGACTATCATAAATAAATAAAAATTAAAAAAAATAAAATAAAAAAATAAAATGGGTGATTTTATGTTACTTAAATTTTACCACAATTTTCAAAAATAACATAAGGGAAAAAATCATTATGGAAAGATTGTGATAAAGGGCACAAGTGGAATAAGATGTGGGACAATGCATCAGTTTGAATGTCCTAAGCCTCTTCTATGTACTGCATTCCCCCAATCCAATCCCACTCTCATTAAATCTAGATTGTTGTCTGTTTGAACACATATTGATGAAACTGCCAAAAATGGAATAAATATTGAGAAGAAAAGCCTTAAGGAAAAAAAAAAGCCTTAAGGTATAAAGGAGCTAAATCTAAAATTTGTAATTAATCCTTTTATATTTTTCATTCTTCTTGAATTTTGTCTCAAATTTTGAATTGTGGAAAGCTTAATATCTTTTTACCTGTGGAAAAATAAGATTTACTATTCAGATTTCAACATCAAGTAGAGCCTAAAAACATATGCTATGTTAGGCCTTACACTTTTTATACTGAAATTAATGCAGATAATGCAAGTAAGACTTTTTTTTAAGATTTTATTTATTTATGAGAGAGAGAGAGAGAGGCAGAGACTCAGGCAAAAGGAGAAGCAGGCTCCATGCAGGGAGCCTGATGTGGGACTTGATCCAGGGACTCCAGGATCACGCCCTGGGTGGAAGGCAGGCACTAAACCGCTGAGCCACCCAGGGATACCCGTAAGACTTTTTTAAAAAGATTTTATTTATTTATTCATGAGAGACACAGAGAGAGGCAGAGAGACACAGGCAGAGGGAGAAGTAGGCTCCATGCAGGGAGCCCGATGTGGGACTCCATCCCAGGACTCCAGGATCATGTTCTGAGCTAAAGGCAGATGCTCAAGGGCTGAGCCACCCAGGCGTCCCGCAAGTAGGACTTTAAATGAGCAGTAAAAACATGACCCGTAATAAGTCACCATTCCATCTGAGGTCTCCTGGTAGTTACATCCCTTAGGATAGTGATGAGACAATTAAAGCCAGAGGACTGATGAATCCAGATAATTACCATTAAAAACAGCCAGATTCTCTGCACAGAATATACAATTATCGAATTTCTATATTGTACAACTTAAACTAATATATCATTGTATATCAACTATATTTTGAGAATAAATTTTTAAAAAATAAATAAAATTTAAAATAGCCAGTTTAACTCTAGCATATGAATCTATTAAAATACGCAAAGAAAAAGAATACTTTAATCTCAATCAAGGAACATAATAGGAAGTAGTTTCAAAAACTACTATTTAGGCTGCAGATCTAGACAATAGCCTAGTGAGTCTGAAACACTCCTCTTGAGAAGTTGGCTAATCTTCCGCAGGAACGCAATGATTATGCGGGAACTTTAGCAAGGCAGGCTGGAGAGGTGGCTCATGAAGATCTAAAAAATGAAATGAATGTTAAGGTTGAAACGTTTCCATCGATTTGCTAACTGAAACTGACCAAAAAGGAGAAAAAAACAAATGCCTGTTTCTTCTCAAAATCCATATTTAATTTCATAACCACTGGATTATGTTATATATTCAGGTTCTAAGTAGTCCTTGTCATTGGTTTATGAAACTCAAAAACAAAATTGTTCTGGTTTAAGATATTAAAAAATATTAATTTGCTGCTTGCCTGTCCCTTGGCTTGTGAACGGATTATTATGTTTCATTATACTCTCATGTGAGCCTTGTATTTAATGGCAAGAAAGGTGAATCTAAAATGTTCGAGGTAAGGGGTTATTTTATGTAGTGTATGTTTAATATATTAAATATATACGATAAGACATTCGACTATTTTAATTACCGATCTGTACTACTCGTCATGTGTAGCAAAAACATTTCATACTGTTAAAAGAAATAGCTATTTCCACGCAAGGATCGTGTAGTCATAGGTGAAGATGGTGCCCCACTGGTCCTGAGAACACACCTCGAGAGGGAGATGCAGGATTGGGGCGAGGGCCCCACAGCTGAGGGCTGAGGCCAACCAGGTCTCTGCAGCGAGGAAGGAGGTGAGTCACGGCGCCGGCTACGCAGAAAGCCGGCGGCCTGGCCGGGCGGGGGGCGGGGGGGCGGAGGGGGGGGGGACGGGAGTCGGGGGGGCGGGGGTGCCTCGAAGGAAGGCTATGCTTCTCCCCTCCCGAGGCGAGACCCTGGAACCACGGCGAGCGCAGGAGGGGGCCGCCCGGTCTCGGATCCGGGAGCTCCCGGACGCCTGGGCTCACAGAACCCGCGGCGGCACCACAGCCCAAACCTGGGGGACCGGGGGAGACATTTTGGGTGCACCGGCAAAACTCGTCCCCAGGGCTGGGGTCGTCCTGGCAACCAGAAGGGTGGTGTGTGCCAGTGTAAGTAACCCGGTCGGGCAACAGGTACACGGCCTGGGTTCCGCAGGAACCCCTCTCGCTCCCCAAGTCCGAGTGCACAAAAACCCGGGTCCTTTCTCCGCCGCGGGCTCGGAAGGACCGCCCGCAAGGACGACGGGCCGCGGGACCGGTCTCGCGGAAAGCCGCCGGGCAGCCGGGAGCTGGCGACCGAGCGCCGCCGGGCCCCCCGCCCCCGGGGAGTGGGGGCGAGGGAGGGCGCAGAGCCCGGCGCTGGCCTTGACGGGGGTCTCGGCTCGCGTTCCCTTCGCGGGCGCAGGCACCGCCCGCCCGCCCGCCGCCCGGAGGCTGGCGCCGCGTGTCCCGCACCGAGGGCGGGCACCGGCCGCCGCTTGCAGAGCACCAGCCGCGCGCGGGGCTGCCGCTTCTCCGAGAGCCCAGTGAGTAGCCCCTCGGAAGTTTCCCTTTCCCGCCCCCGGGGGAGCCTCGGCTCCTCACCGCGCCTGGGGCTCAGCCCCGCCGGGAAGCCCACCGCTCCCTCCCTGGAGGCCGCCGCCACCCGGGCTTGCAGGGCGCTGTGGTCCGGCTGCGGCGCGGCGGGGAGGAGGGGGGGCCGGGGCCCCGGGTGGGTCTTCGGGAGCCTGCAGGCGGGCCGTGGGCGCTTGGGGAACCTCACAGGTGGGCCCGGCCTCCTGATGGACGCGGCCCGGCCTCCAGGGACGCGGCCGCACGGACGCAGACCCCCTTGCCTTTCTGGATGAACGGCACCGGCCGTCACACGGACTGACCCGGTCCCACACGCGAAATAAATACGCAGACAACTCATTCACAGCTTTATTGAAGAGACAGAAAGTGCCCTAAAACGGAGGGTCAGTGAATGTGCACTTCTCTTGAATACACCGAGCAGGCGGCGGGTAGCGCGCTGCTCTTGATGGTGAGCTACACAGAATCCGCATGCGCTGCGAAGCGCATTTCCCGTGGGGGAAAAAGCGGTCACGGAGGCCCTTTCCGGGGCAGAGGGCTTACAGCAGAACTAGGGATGGTAGGAAAGCCGGACCGGCCACGGGAGGGCCACGGGAGGGTAGCCGCACAGAGGGAGAGGTGGAGGAAGCCAGGGCAGAGGAGGCACGAAGACCACAGGAAAGGATGGCATGAGCGGCTGAGGTGGCCCCAGCAGCAGTGGCTCCTGAAGAACCCATAGGCGATTCGGCTCCTGAATGAGGATGGTACGGCAGGGTCCACCCAAGTTAATGATGATGGGGGGGACCAGGGCCACGGGGGGCATGGTTCTGAACCTCACTGCCCTCTGGTGTCTCCTCCACTTGGCCCTCCTGTTCTTGAACCAAACCTAAAATCAGAGGGGGGGGGGAGGGAAAGGATGGGTTTAGTACATTGAGCACTGAATGTCATACGGGACAGCAGCCCACTCTCTCTCTGCCCTGCACGGTGGAACCTGCACCGGGGAAGCTATTTCCTTCTCGCTAAAACATCCTAGGGAAGTTAGGGACACGGGCCTCCCTGCAGCTCACCCGGACACAGCAGCACCCACCACGCGCCAGGCCCTGGCTCAGCTCACTGCTCTGACTCTGCCCTCCCACCCTGCATATTGCCCTTGCCCCCTGTTCTCAGCAGCAGGTGTAGCGGAGGAACCGTGCTCCGGCCCTGCTGCCGCTGTTCCACCTGGGACGTCTGTGCCCTCACAGCTGACCACCAGCTGTCCAAGTCACCCGTAGTCACCAGGCAGGTGTCACGCCGCTTGTGGGGGAAGCTCAGGGCCATTCAAAAGTCCTGCTGAGGGGAACAACGCCCACCTTCCACGTACAGAAAATCATCCATAGGGACGCGTTGGATCTTTCCACAACAGCTTTCCTTTAAGGATGGATGGCTAAAGGTTTCATCTTCCGAAACCTCTCCCTAGCTTGAAAAGACGGTATTGTGAGCGAGGCTTGGGCCCGGAGGGCCGGGAGCCCGTGGCTTGTCTTGCTGGGACAGAAGGGAGCCGAGGCGCTGGACGCGACCTGAGTATTTTAGACGTTGGGGGCAGTGAATGTTTAGACTAACTAGGACCGGATTTAGTGAAATCCTTAAAATCGTTGCCCAGCCAACGGGCTGAGGGAGAAGAGGCACACCACTGTCGCTGTTGTCAGTTCTGCAGCCTGCAGCCCGGACGTACCCTGCTCCAGGCTCTCCTGGGCTCAGCACCCGGTCAGCTCACTCTGCTCTGGCCACAGTTCCAGCACCCTGGACAGGACCCCTGCTGCCTCGACCCCCTCGACTCAGCCCGGAGGGCCCCTTCCCACCCCTTATTCTTGTTTCTGTTTTTCGCTGAAGGATAATTGACATACAATATTGTATTCATCTCGGGTGTACGACATACTGATTCCACAGTTCTCTACGTCACAGGATGGCTCGCCGCCATAAGTGGAGTCACCACCCTTCAAAGCCATACAAAAAATGATTACAGTGTTACTGACTATATTCCTTACGTCATACTCTTCATCCCCGGGACTGATTTATTTTTTCAGCTGACCTTGGTACCTCCTAATCCACCTCACTTATTTCGCTTGTCCCCCCACCCCCACCCCCACCCCTCCCCTCTGGCAACCTCGATTTTGTCCTCTGCATTTGAGCCGGTATCTGCTTTGTTTGCTCATTTCTTTTGTTCTGATGATTCCACGTATAAGTGCAATCACATGGTATTCCTGGGGTTCCTCGGTGGCAGTTGAGCGTCTGCCTTCGGCTCAGGTCACGATCTCAGGGTCCTGGAGTGGAGCCCTGTGTAGGGCTCCCTGCTCACAGGGAACCTGCTTCTCCCTCTCCTCCCTGCTCATGCTCTCTCTCACTACTTATCATTTCTCTCTAATAAATAAATAAAATCCTTTAAAAAAAAGATCATACGGTATTCTTAAGGCAAGAAGGTGACACTGACATTTTAGGAAGACCGTCAACCACCGTGTCGGTGAGGAGTCACAAAATGGCTCCTCTCTGACACCTGCCAACTGTGAACCCTACAAATGAAACCTGTGCTTTGGAGGCCACTGTACTCTCTGCATCCTACTTAACAGAATTTCTTTGTATTTCATATTAGACATTCCCAATTTGCAAATGTCACTTGAGACCAGGGGCCTCTACTCTCTCCGTTGACTCATTTTCCCTCTGCCATCTTCCTGGTTGGCCTTCCTGCTGCATGAAAATGTACTCTAACAACACCAGTGCTGTGGACCTCATCTTGGGGGGGTCCAAGTTCAGCGGAGGCCAAATCTACATAAATGCAAAGTAGCCTACGTGACATAGTCACCGATAGTAGTTCCATATTTCTAATACTGGATTCAGAAAACGACTCTCACTGCAGGTGGGGGACATCCGTTAAAATCGTCTTCACACAGGGATGCCTGGGTGGCTCAGCGGTTGGGTGTCTGTCTTTGGCTCAGGGCGTGATCCCGGAGTTCCTGGATCGAGTCCCGCATCGGGCTCCCTGTGAGGCGCCTGCTTCTCCCTCTCCCTGTGTCTCTGCCTCTCTCTCTCTCTCTCTCTCTCTCTCTCAATGTTTAAAAAAAATCGTCTTCACACAAACACTCTATGATCTCAGTTGTATGTGGAATCTAAAAATGAAAAACCCAACCACTTCATAGAAAATCAGATCAGATTTGTGACCACTAGAAGGGGTGGATGCAGAAACTGCCTTGAGGGTGGTCAAAAGGTAAAAACTTGCAGTTTTAAGAGAAATAAGGACTAGGACTAGTAACATGATGACTATACTGAGCCCTGCCTTATGGGATATAGGACAGTTTAGAGATTCAATTTCAAGACTTCTAGTCACAAAGAACAAACTGTTTGCTTTCCTTTTTTCGCTTTCTCCTTTTTAAATCTCTCTCTCTGGGACATGATGGATGGTAACTAAACTTACCATGGTAATCATTTCACAATATACGTAAGGCAGATCATTATGCTGTACACCTCAAATTTATACAAGGCTGTATGTAACGTGTCTTAATAAAACTGGGGAAAATTGGGCAGCCCCGGTGGCACAGCGGTTTAGTGCTACCCTCAGCCCGGGGTGTGATCCTGGAGACCTGGGATGGACTCCCACGTCGGGCTCCCTGCATGGAGCCTGCTTCTCCTTCTGCCTGTGTCTCTGCTCTCTCTCTCTCTCTCTCTGTCTCTCTCTCTCTCTGTCTGTCGTGAATAAATAAATAAATAATCTTAAAAAAAAACTGGGGAAAACTTGTGCAAAAATCCATGCTGTAGAGTTTGCAAAGGGAAGAGGACATTAGGTGTTTTTCCTCATTTGTTTCTTGTGGGTCCTTTGCCCTTCAGAACCCCGCTGAGAGAGCATTATGCAAGCCCATGCAGGGGAAAACCAACCCACCCACACTTTTTTTTAATAAGATTTTATTTATTTACTAGTGAGACACACACACACACACACACACAGAGAGAGAGGCAGAGACATAGGCAGAGGGAGAAGCAGGCTCCATGCAGGCAACCTGATTTGGGACTCGATCCTGTGACTCAGGATCACGCCCTGGGCCAAAGGCAGCCGCTCAACCACTGAGCCACCCAGGCGTCCCCAACCCACCCACACTCAAGGGTGTCTGTCTTCTCTGAGCTTGCTTGGCCCCCTTGACAGAGCAGAGGGGCCTGGGCCTCCCCAGCCCTGGCCACGCCTGCTTCGCCGCAGCCCAGCCCAGCCCCTGTTCTCCGGGGCCTGCTTTGCTGGGCTGCCTGGGTGGCCTCCCGGTGTCCACTTCTGCAGCCCCTTTCCTTCACAGAAGTAGACCCTGTGCATGCGGCAGAGCTAACAAGCCCACCCTGAGTTTTCTTTTCCATTCTTTCCCTCTTATTTCTCTTTTTTCCCCCAAATTATCCTTTGATTCCACTTAGGCTTTCTGTGGTTTCAATCACCCCTTGATCCATCGAGCCACAAGTGAGCCGTCCCTGACTGAGCCAAGGACAAAGTCTTTCCAGTTGCCCCCGGCAGAACCCGGCCTGAGCTAAGAGCCAGTCCCCACTAGTGACCAATTCCACACAATCTCTTCCTAAAAGGACAAGCAAAGGACGATAAAAATCACAGGTGTCAGACATTCCCAAACGGAATCTTCACCAGTGCATTTGGTAGTTTCAGAAATTGGAACGTGAGTCACGTCCAAGAGGCACAGGTCACGCCTTATGCTTCCACCTGTGTTAGGATGGCTTCCACCTGGTTAGACTGGCCTCCACCTTTGTTAGGTTGGTGGAACCCTGTTTGAAATTGTTGTTTCCGTTTCTTTTGTCTTTTAGACAGATTTCAAAGGTTGCACCGGGGCATCTCCACCATAATGCACAACCTACTGTCTAGCAGTGTTTTCAGGCTGACGCATCCAGGAGTTCCAGAAAATGAAGAAGTAGCCCTGCCACTCTCCACACCTCTTTACCAAACCCTTCAAAGCAGTAGCTCTAAAACTAAGTAAATGAAATTTAAAGCTCTTAAATGCGATCTTTCTTTCTTTCTTTCTTTCTTTCTTTCTTTCTTTCTTTCTTTCTTTCTTTCATTAAAAAGTGAAATTCCTGGGCAGCCCCAGTGGCTCAGTGGTTTAGTGCCGCCTTCGGCCCAGGGCGTGATCCTGGAGACCCAGGATCGAGTCCCACGTCAGGCTCCCTGCATGGAGCCTGCTTCTCCCTTTCTGCCTGTGTGTCTGTGCCTCTCTCTGTCTGTCTGTCAGGAATAAATCAATAAAATCTCTTTAAAAAAAATGAAATTCCCTTCACCTGAATCCTAGAGCAAGAAATCATACATATAAAACCACCACCACCACCACCACAACAACCAAATACAGCAGGAGTTCCGGGCACTTGCACAAAAAGCCTAAAAGCAGTAATAGTAAAAATAAATACATTTCTGAACTTTTAAAATAAAGTGAAAAAATAAAAATAAGATTAAAACTAAATTACAGTAATTTTATAATTGAAAGATAAAATTGCTTTCGTGTGAATCCTAGAACAAAAATATCATATATTAAAAGTGAACACCAATAGCAGGAGGCCTAGGCAGTTGTACTTTATGCTACACCCTCCCCATAAGTCTCAGCTTAACTTGGACGTTAGGTTCTTGCTTCTCTGCTGTGTCATAGGTGTGACATCTTCCCCGAAGCCAATGCCCAAATATTTGTCAATTCACTCCTTATACAAAGAGCTTATGCTTGTTTTCAGTAGATTAGTCTAATTAAACTCCTTGGTGCATTAATGTGAACGATTTCTACTTCAGACTCCATCTGGATGTGTCCCGACAATGAAGTGTCGCCTAAATGATAACCCGTTCAGAAGATGCGCTCTGTGTGAGTATGTGTGCTTTTGGGCATTGATTTCTTTATAGTTCTATAAAATACATATGTTTAAGTATATAGTATTATAAAATGTGCTCTATCTAAATATATTACCTATAGGGACACTTGGGTGGCTCAGTGGTTGAGCGTGTGTGCCTTCCGCTCAGGGCGTGACCCTGGACTCCCGGGATCGAGTCCCGCATCGGGCTCCCTGCGAGGAGCCTGCTTCTCTCTCTGCCTGCGTCTCTGCCTTCTTCGTGAATAAATAAAATCTTTTAAAATATATATATATTTACATATATATATGTATATGTAAAATTATGTACAATATCTACTGGTGTCTCCAAGTTACCTGTAAGTAATTTATACATAAATATGTATATGAACTCCATAAATATACCATCATATTATACTGATCAAATAATACATGATGACTATATTCTAGAGAACCACATAATGATCTTAAGATATCAAGATATTGATGTGCTAATGAGTAACATCAATTCATAGTACATGACCATTGATTCGTATTTTTTTTTAAGATCTTATTTATTTAGGGATCCCTCTCTCTCTCTGTGACTATCATAAATAAATAAAAATTAAAAAAAATTTCAAAAAAAAAGATTTTATTTATTTATTCATTCATGAGAGACACAGAGAGAGGCAGAGACATAGGCAGAGGGAGAAGCAGGCTCCATGCAGGGAGCCCGATGTGGGACTCGATCCCGGGTCTCCAGGATCACGGCCTGGGCCAAAGGCAGGCGCCAAACCGCCGAGCCACCCAGGGATCCCATTGATCCGTATGTGATCTGTAATTAATACAGTAAGGAACACGCTATTGGCTATATTATTATGCAAGGGTTATACGGCAATTCTATGTTACAGATGACTATCAATACGGGTGATAATTATATGAATTGTATATGACTTCTATAAATGTATTTTATGTTGGCTATAGCAATGATGTCCTATGGATATCTATGGTATTTGTCGGCTATAGGAGATACTCAGGAACTCCAATAAAAAAATATACGGGGAACAAAAAAAAAAAAAGGAGATACTTAGGAAAAGAAAAGAATATGCTTTTGGTATCCTGCATATTTTTTACATGTACACTTAACATATCAAATACATATTCTGTGGATCCCTGGGTGGCTCAGCGGTTTGGCGCCTGCCTTTGGCCCAGGGCACGATCCTGGAGTCCCGGGATCGAGTCCCGTGTCGGGCTCCCGGCATAGAGCCTGCTTCTCCTTCCTCCTGTGTCTCTGCCTCTCTCTCTCTCTCTCTCTCTCTCTCTCTCTCTCTCTGTGTCTGTCATAAATAAATAAATAAATAATCTTTTAAAAAATACATATTCTGTATTAGATAAATATATAGGCATATATTCTACAAATTAAATGTACTTTGTGTATTCTATAATTTATGTTACTACATTGCATATATTTCTACAGTACATATTTATAATATATACAAAGTATATGTTAGTATATAGATCTATATTGCTTACAAAAACAGCACATATACTGTATATGATCTATGCTTGTGATTATCTTTCTATTTATTTAGTTAGTTTTTAAAGATGCTCTTTATTTATTCGTGAGAGACGCACAGAGAGAGAGGCAGAGACACAGGCACAGGGAGAAGCAGGCTCCATTCCAGGAGCCCCATGTGGGACTCGATCCCAGGACTCTGGGATCACACGCCCTGAGCCAAAGGCAGAAGCTCAACCGCTGAGCCACCCAGGCGTCCCTATTTATACTACATTTAAAAATCTATATAAATATGTGTATTATTCGTCTAATTCAGTGACATCTAAAAGGATACATAGGTACAGTTAATACAAACGTATATGTAGGTTTGTATATAAGCGATCCCCTACTATACTAATTTTTTCATTCCTTTTAGGAAATGACATTCCCTCTGGAAACGGGCAATTTCCAAAACCTGGGCTTTAGGTATCCCATGTTCCCCCCGCCCTCCGCCTTCCCCCAATCCCCCCCCTCCCTCCCCAGACCCAAAAGTTCAACACTCCGTTCCCAAATCTAGAAAAGGCAACAAAAACCCAGGAAGGTGAGAAGCTCTCTCTAGGACAACGGTGCCCAAGTCCTGATGCCGGTTTTAGAATGCCTCCCAGCCACCTTGTTTTTTTTGAGGTTTACTGACCTGCACTCTGGCTTCAGACACATCCATGAATCTTGCAAGCTCCTGGCTGAGGGGAGAAAATCACAAGTATTCAGTATGTGGAGTTGGGGGTGATTTAAATAAAATACAGTGTATTTTGTTCCTCTCTTTAAAAAGTTTTTTTTTTTTTTTCGGGGAAATGTCAGTGGCATTTTTCTGAACCAGTCTCTACACTGGGAAAAGTCACACCATTTCAGGATTTACAGCGAGATTCAGTTGACAGAGAATTTCAGGAAAGCCAAGTCTCGCGGGTAAAGGAGGCACAGTCCCCAAGAACACAGGATACTCTGATGCAGTGTCTTTTAGTGTTACCAACTTGAAAATGAAGAAAAATGCCTGAGGAACTACCTCTATGGACTTTAAGTCGTTGCTCTTACCCATTTTATGGGATTAAATTAGAGCCCTAAAACAAGGTGCCGCCCATCCATCTCTCTCTCTCTCTCTCTCTCTCTCTCTCTCTCTCTCTCTGTCTCTCTCTCTCTCTCTCTCTCTCTCTCTCAGCGATGATCAAGTTGGAGTACATTGCTGCTGGGTGCTAAGGGATGGCACAAACCGCTGTTCATTCTTTGGTTGTGTTTAAAGTGTGGGTATCACTAAATCCCCCCCTCCCCTGTCCCCGAGCACTGCCGCAGAAACCATACGCCCCCACACACACTGCTCTGTAATGGCTAGCTTGAGGCTTCCTTTTCTGGGGCAGTTTCCCCTCAAGCAAAATTTAGATTTAATTTCTATTTAGATTTAATTTTTATTTTTTTCAAAGATTTTACGTATTTGAGAGACAGTGAGAGAGAGAGAGAGAGAGAGAGAGAGAGCAAGTGCACAGGAGCAGGGGCAGAGGAGAGGGAGAAGCAGACTCCCTGCCGAGCAGGGAGCCAGCCCCACTTGGGGTTCAGTCCCAGGACCCTGGGATCCTGACCTCAGATGAAGAAGGCAGAAACCTAACCCACCGAGCCACCCAGGCGCCCTCAGATTTTGTTTTCAAAGAATCTCTACAGCCGGCGTGGAGCTCCAACTTCCCACCCCAAATCAAGAGTCACGTTCTCTACTGACTGAGCCAGCCAGGCGCCCCCTTTTTCTTTTCTTTTCTTTCTTTTTTTTTTTTTTTAATTTTAAGATTTTCAAAGACCTTGAGCAAAATTTCAGGGCATGCAGAATATCCACTCATCCAGATAGTTTTTCAGCTGCAGTATTTCAAAATGCACAACGCGGGCAGCCCGGGTGTGTCAGCGGTTTAGCGCCTGCCTTCAGCCCAGGCTGTGATCCTGGAGACCGAGGATAGAGTCCCACGTCAGGCTTCCTGCGTGGAGCCTGCTTCTCCCCCTGCGTCTCTCTCTCTCTCTCTTTGTGTCTCTCATGACTAAATAAATAAAAATCTTTTTAAAATATGACATAGCTACTTTAAAAAAATGTACAAGGCGGTGCAGGGGCCCTGCGGTGGGCGTAGAGATTCCTTCAACCAAATAAGATTTTAGAAATCAGCGCAGAAATACTTGAGGACGAGAGGACTGATCAGGATTTTATTTTATTCATTCATTCATTCATTCATCATCATTCATCATTCGAGACACACACACACAGAGAGAGAGAGAGAGAGAGAGAGACACAGGCAGAGAGAGAAGCAGGCTCCATGCAGGGAGCCCACGTGGGGCTCCTTGCCGGGTCTCCAGGATCGCGCCCTGGGCGGAAGGCGGAGCCAAACCTCTGAGCCACCCGGGCTGCCGGGATCAGGATTTTAAACCACCCTAGCAGGATCCTAAGCCGGTTGCGCCCTCCCCCCCCTCGCCTCTCGCCCACTGCGTTCGGCCGGACTTGTTTATGTTACCAGCTGGTGGACGCGCTGGCCGGAGCACATGGGCTTAACTTCCGCCGTCGCCGCCCTGGCCCCGCCCACAGAGCGCTGGGCTCCCGAGACAACCAACCGCCCAAGGCCGAGCCCGGAGCCCCGAGTGAGTGCCCAGCCGGCCCCCCGCCGCCTGGAGGCCGGTAGCTTAGACTTCAGCCTCGAGGAGAGAGACGGGTGATAACTGGTCCCAGGCCCTCCCCCTCCCCGGCGCCCCGCGGGGCAGCCGGCTTACCGCGTAGGCGCGCTGGGGTACTGGGTGCGCTGGAACACGCTCTCCAGCTCATGCAGCTGCACGCGGCTGAAGACGATGCGCTGGCCCGCCTGCTGCCCGTTGCCCGGCAGGGGACACGGGACGGTGGCCTGGGGCGGCTGCCCTGGCACTGGGCCCTGGTCGCCGTGCCCCTGGGGGGTCCCGTCGCCCGCCGGCAGTGGAAATCCCGCGGCCTCGTCACCCATTGCCTCCTCGCCGTCGCGCTGGCCTTCACCGTCACCGTCGCGCTGGCCCTGACCGTCGTCACCGTCGCGCTGGCCCTGACCGTCGTCACCGTCGCGCTGGCCCTGACCGTCACCCTCGCCGTCACCGTCACCCTCGCCGTCAGCTTCCTCCATGACCTGGTCTGCTCCCCTGCCGTGGTCAGGTGTGAACTCGGCCGCCGCTCCCTCCTGGGTCAGCGACATGGCCACAGGCTGGGTTTCTGCAAAGGAGGAAATCCACACGGAGAGATCAGGGCATCGGAGCCTAGACTGTGGGAGGCGGGAGGCAAGGGGCAGCAGCATCTGCGGGGCGTCGGGCCTGCTCCCCTCGCCCAGGGAACCTTCGTTTCTGGGGCTTGATGGGGGCACGTGTCCCAACCGGCACCGACCCTGCGGCTCTTCCCCGCCCTCGTCGACTCCCGGGCCGAGGAAGCCCATGACTTCGTCCCTGCGTCGGCTCAGAGGCTCCATAGCCCTCGCGCTGTTCCCTGCAGATCCCGCGCAGGGTCCTCCTGGATCCGTGGGTCGGGCGCAGAGAGGTGCCGTGCTGCCAGGCTCCCACGGAGCGGTCCTCGCGTTGTCAGGTTCCCCTGCTTCTGAGCAGACGGCCTCTCTCTATCTATATACACCCCCTCCGGAGGGGGGCGGGGTGGGCTCGCCGAGGTGCGCATGCGGCTGGGCTTGGCACCCCCCGGGCAGTGCACTTGCAGGGAGAGCTCCAGTGGGGAGCACTTTCTTTGCCCAGTGCATCCGTCGGTCGATGCCTAGCGAGAGAGGTTGAGTCTTCTTCAAGTCCCAGCTAGGCTCATGCGCCCCAAATCTGGGTCGGCTGAGAGGCAGACCTCCCCCTAGCTCTGGAGCCCTTGCAGAAGAAGCCTTGGGAGAATGTCTCTTGGGCCGGCCCTGCGTATCCAGCGGCGGCGACTAGGCAGGGAATAGGCATCCGACGAATGTCACGGGCTCCGAGGTGCCACTTGGAGGTTTTTCTGTGAGGCGCCTCAAGTCAGAGCCCGCCAGACTCCCCCCCCCCCCCCCCAGACTCCTGGGTACCCGAGAACAGAAGCTTGGGCTCGGGTCTTCTGAGCGTGCCTGGTGCTCAGACGCGCACTATGCACAGAAAACCGAGCTTGCGCCTTGAGAATGTCCGGCGCCTCTAGAATTTGAGTAATGAAGCCCCGTCTCAGTACAGGGCTCCGAACCCGCACAGCGCTCAGGGCGTTCCTGGTCTGCTGGAACTGTACGAGCTCCGGCTTGGTTGCGTTTTTCCCAGGCCTTTGGCTCAAACCTTTGTTTCTCTCATTGCAACCATGGATCCTGAAACCTGTTTGGGCTCAGCGTCTGTGCCTCTGCCCAGATGCTCTAGACAAGCATGCAAGGGTCCCCTTAGGGCGGGACCCTTGGGATCTGGGTGATGACCCACCCACTTTCTTGCCGCCATTTCTCCCCCACCCCTTTCCCTCCTCCCCTTAGTTTTTCTTCGTGTGTGTGTGTGTGTTTCAAAGATGTTATTTATATATTCATGAGAGATACGGAGAGAGAGGAGGCACAGGCACAGGCAGAGGGAGAAGCAGGCTCCGTGCAGGGAGCCCGACGTGGGACTCGATTCCGGGACCCCAGGATCGCGCCCCGGGGCCGATGGCAGCGCTAAACCACTGAGCCACCGGGGCTGCCCCCAGAGCTGTTTTACTGATGCCCCAGCACTTTTGTTAATATCCTGAATTTTGAACATAGCTCCTAACAACGGGTCCTGTGCGGGACAACGGACTTGACTTACCCTACGTTTACCGCACAGCCTCACTCCTCCAACTCCATTTGAAATCAGAAGCTGGGCAGCCCCGGTGGCTCAGCGGTTTAGCGCCGCCTTCGGCCCAGGGCGTGATCCTGGAGACCCGGGATCGAGTCCCACGTCGGGCTCCCTGCAGGGCGTCTGCTTCTCCCTCTGCCTGTGTCTCTGCCTCTCTCTCTCTCCTCTCTGTGTATTTAAATAAATAAAAAACCTTAAAAAAAATTGAAATCAGAAGCTGCCTCATTTCTGTGGGCTCCTAAAACGCATCTCGGGCCCTAGGTGCCTCACTAACTGTGCCTAAGGGGATGGAAGCGCGCCCCTTGCCCCGTGCTCCTGCAGGAGGGGCAAGAAACTAACTACAAAAGGTCTGTGGACCGATTCATTTTCAAAGAGGTGGTAAGGGATGGCAGTAGGACTGCCTCCTCCTGGCTCGCACCCAATGTTTCCTCCCCAGGTTGGCCCCTTGTTGGGTGCCACAGGCGCCCACCCCACCCCACGCCCCCTTGGCCCGACTGGACCCAAGGCACAACTGTGGACTTGAGATCAGTTACTGCGTGAGAGACCTACAAGGGTTTTCCTCCTCTTTGTGTTCGACTACCTACGATATCCGTGGCAGGTTCTTTCCTGTCTCAGGGCGCCACGGAGCGTTCACTCCTGGGTGCTCTCCTTCAGTCACTCACGTGAGCCTTGCCATACATCGCCCTACCTGGGCATCGGTTGTGGGTAGCGTTTACTTATTAAAATGTTTACTTAACCTTCTTCACACGTCGCACATATTAAAACCGGAATGGAGCATCATCCTCAGCAAAAACAGCCACGAGTCATGGTTCCGTGGGCCGGCGTCATGGGAGGGGGCTCTGGAGCCAGTCGGCTGCAACCTGCACCCCGGCTCGCTCACCCCTTGTTAGCTGGCTAACCTGTGGAGTTGCTTATTCTCACTTTACCCTGGTTTCCCCGTCTGTAAAAGGATAGCAGCAACAACTACCTCACCAGGGTGTGGCCGAACTCACCGAGACGACAAAAATCACATATTCCCGGTGGCCATACCTTGCCGTCGCACATTTCCGATTTCAGTCCATTTGTGTTTATTCATTAACGAGGGTCCGTGAGAGCAGCGAGGTGATGGTCACTCACTGGCAGGTGGCAATGAGGACAGCACGCTATCCTGTGACTATCAGGTCTGTCTTTGCCCTACCTGTCTTTGGGGGGGGGGGGCTTTCTGTTTTTCTGATTTTTTTGAAGTCCTCTCCACACCCAGTGTGGGGCTGGGGCCCGTGACTCCAAGACCAAGAGCCGCCCGCTCCACCCGCTGAGCCACCCGGTCTCATTGTACCTCCGTAGGCTTCAGTCCATAAACCTCTTTGGCTGCTGTGTTTACAGGGCCCTCTGCCAGGCAGCGTGGGGAGCATCTCTGGTCCAGACTCCTCCGCTGTGCATCGTGCCCCTCCCAGGCTGGGGAGAGACATCAGCCCACGTGAGAGAAGGAAGCAGAGACTGATGGGAGTCCCACCACCTCTAACTGGCTCTGTCTGTGTCCCAGGTAAATAAATCAGCTGACATCTCTATGCGTCCCATGCCGCCCCTCTGTAGCATGGGGCTCATGCTGGCCCCTGCTCTCCTGAGCTGTGCCATTTCCATTGATTCACACAGGGAATCCCCACGGGGAGTGCTCAGACTCCTGGAGCTGATGCTGGAGCTAAGAAGGGGTCAGGACCGTGTGGGGTCAGGCTGTACCTGGGCCCTCACCATGATCGGAGGTGCGGGACGTGGAGCCTCGCCCCCGCTCCTGAGCGGCTTGTGAGAACCTGTGGAGCCAACCTAGCTGTGCTTGCTCATGCTGGTGACCTCCTGTGAGTGCTCACTGTGCCCCAGGGCCTGGCTCTCAATCCTACCACCGTCCCGAGGAGGGAAGGGGGTTTGGGGGGCTGGGGGCGGTGGAGGCCATACTTTTTTTCTTAACCAAGGCAGCGAAGGCCTAGAGAGTGTCCGTGACTTTGACAAGGTGCAGAGCTTGGTGGAGGTGGGGCAGGATACAAACCTCTGAAGAGACTGTTCCTCGCAGCCACGGGTAGAAGCACACTGGGCTTCTGGGGAGCAGTGGGGGTTTCCCTTACACCTCAGAGGGACTCCAGGTTCCGCAAATGCTAAGCAAATGCTAAGCAGGCCATGCATGGAACCTCAGTGCAAGGGGGTAGTAGGAGCAGCCCCAGGAGGGAAGAAGCATACAGCTCATCTCAGGGGACCCAGACACAGCCAGGGTGGCTCTGGAGTGTGACCTGGAGAGGAAGCTAGAGAGGTGTCTGCAGAGAACTCTGTAATACTGAGGGGCACGTAGAGTTTACATGTTAGGTGTGTGGGGGGTGGTGAATTCAAGGAGGGCGTTGGAACTTGTATGTCTGGGATGATGGTTAAAGTGAGAGAGTTTTGGGCCAGGGGGAGCCCTGGCGGAAGCAGTGTTTTAGGATGAGTTTCTAGGAGGCGATTCTCTCAGCTGGTTCTTGGTTCAGTTCCTTGCGGTTAGTGGGGGTGGGCACCCAGGTCCAGAGCCAGAGTCCCTGCTTGGAGGCCACCGCTGTCCACCAGGTACATCGGAGGTCCCCTTCAGTTGGAATGTAAAATTCTGTGTGTGTAGTGGCATCTGTCTAAGTCACGTGTGCACTTGCATGGGCTCGAGTGGAGACGGTGCCCCTCACCACCCGCTCCCACCTCAAGAAATCTTCTAGGGAAGACCAGGGAATTGAGGAAAGTAAGCAGGCTCTGGACTTGGAGCGCTTGCATCTGGTTTCAGGGCACAGTTTCACTCCTTCCGCTTTCCTGCTATCCGCTCACTATGTGACACTGGCAGGCCTGACTGTCTCTCGCCGCCTTTTCCCCAACCGAAAATAGGGCAACTATTCCTACTACTACCAGTGTTCACTAAAATAATGATAATCACCTCACAGAATTCTTAGGAAGTATGGAAAGATGGTTTCCCTTTCTCTCTCCTTTCTTCTCTCTTTTCTCTCTCCCCCCTCCCCTTCCTCCCTCCTTTCTTCCTTCCTCCATCATCTACTCCTGTCTTCTCCGTCCCTCCCTCCATTCTTTCCATTCATCTTCCTCTCCTCTGCCCATACTTCTCTTCTGGCTGTGATCATTTAAAAGAAACTCAAGGGCAGGGCACCTGGCTGCCTCAGGCAGTGGAGCATGGGACTCTCGATCTCCAGGTTGTGTGTTTGAGGCCCCTGTTGGCTGTCGAGATTACTTAACAAACAAAAGCAAAAACCAACCAAACAAACAAAAACAACCTTTTAAGAAATGAATGAAACTCAAGACAGTATGTCTTTTCATCTCTACACCTTTATAGTATGGAGTTTCCAAAAAACTTAGACACTTCACCTCCATAACCACAGCGCAATCCGAGCCTCGAAATAGCAGCAACAATCTGTTGGAGGGATGCCTGGGTGGCTCAGCGGTTGAGCGTCTGCCTTTGGCCCAGGGCGTGATCCCGGGGTTCCGGGTTCGAGTCCCGCATCGGGCTTTCTGCATGGAGCCTGCCTCTCCCTCTGTCTGTGTCTCTGCCTCTCTCTCTCTCTCTCTCTCTCTCTCTCTCTCTCCTCTCTCTCTCTCCTGTGTCTCTCACGAATATATAAATAAAATCTTTAAAAACAACAACAATCTGTTGGAATCATGGCCCAGTCGCCTACATTTAGAGTTTTCTGATTGCCTAAAAAATAACTTTTTACAGGTGGTATTTTTACAATTTAAGAGGCACCTGGGTGGCTCAGTCGGATAAGCGTCTGCCTTTGGCTCAAGTCAGGATCTTGGCGTCCTATGGAACCAGTGGAGCTCCCCGCTCAGCAGGGAGCCTGCGTCTACCTCTCCCTCTGCAGCTCCCCCTGCTTATGCTTTCTCTCTCTCTCTCCCTCTCCTCTCCTCTCCTCTCCTCTCCTCTCCTCTCCTCTCTGTCTCTCTGTCAAATAAATAAAATCTTTTTAAACATTTCTAGAACTGAAGCTTTATTGTATCTGCAGTGATAAAATACGGAAGTCTTGGGAGGCATCTGCACGTAGAATTCTAGCCTTCAGAGGGTGAGGGTGAAATCAGAGATAGCCCCAATTTAACTATTACTGCTGATGATTGCAAGTGGCAATAAAGCACTGCAGATTTTGTGTTCTCTGCCCTATCTCAGGGCACCATGGACCCTTCAGGTTTGTTCTAGGGAGCTGTATCATTTGGCTGCTGAATCCCAGCCTGGAGGAGCCTGGTACTGCAGGTTCCTCTGCTATACTGCAGTGTTAAGAGTAAAATTCCATGGATTTTTTTCTTTAAATTATGTCTGTTACATTAGTGCATTATGACAAAATCACCACGGTTAGTGGCTCCATGTGGTGAATATATATATACACATACTTAAATATGTGTATGTATGTATGTATGTATCTATCTATCTATATATATATATATATGATGGAATATCATTTGGGCTTTAAAAATTAGGAAATGCCATTTATAAAAACTTGGATGAACCTGGAGGAAGTTATTTTGAATTATTAAATAAGCCAGACACAGAAAGACAACCTGCATGATCCCATTTATATGTAAAATCTAAAAGAATCCAACTCCTAGGGACCCCTGGGTGGCTCAGCGGTTGGGCGCCTTCCTTCGGCTCAGCTCGGCTCCGGGAGCGATCCTGGGGTCCCAGGATCGAGTCCCACGTCAGGCTCCCTGCATGGAACCTGCTTTTCACTCTGCCTGTGTCTCTGCCTCTCTCTCTCTCTCTCTCTCTCTCTCTGTGTGTGTGTGTGTGTGTGTCATTCATGAATAAGGAAATAAAATCTTTAAAGAAAAATAAATAAAAGAATTCAACTCCTAGAAGCAGAGCGCAGAATGGTGGTTTTAGGAGTTGGGGTTTAGGGAAAACGTGGAGATGTTGGACCAAGGGCACCAAATTTCAATTATGCAACATTAATACGTTCTGGAGATTGAATGTACAGCATGGTGATTTCGTTAATAACATGGTCTTGCTACTTGAGATTCACTAAGAGAGTGGATCTTAAGTGTTGTTACCAGAAATAAAAGGCAACCAGGGAGGTGATAGATATGTTAATTCCCTTGATTTTGGCAATCTTTTCACCATGTATACATACATCAAAATATCAAGTTGTAACCTTAAATATTTGAATTTTTTTTAAAGATGGCTTCTTCTTTTTTTTAATTTTTATTTATTTATGATAGTCACAGAGAGAGAGAGAGAGAGAGGCAGAGACATAGGCAGAGGGAGAAGCAGGCTCCATGCACCGGGAGCCCGACGTGGGATTCGATCCTGGGTCTCCAGGATCGCGCCCTGGGCCAAAGGCAGGCACCAAACCGCTGTGCCACCCAGGGATCCCAATATTTGAAATTTTAATTTGTCTTTTATACCTCAATAAAGCTGAACAAAATTTTTTCTTTTTTTTTAAGATTTTATTTATTTATTCATGACAGACACAGAGAGAGAGAGAGGCAGAGACACATGCAGAGGGAGAAGCAGGCTCCATGCAGGGAGCCGGATGTGGGACTCAATCCCGGAACTCCAGGATCACACCCTGGGCTGAAGGCAGGCGCTAAACCGCTGAGCCACCCAGGGATCCCCTGAAAAAAAATTAAAATAGACACAAATAGAGGAGAGGTGAGAAGCTGATAAATAACACCAGGTGAGGGAGGACATTTAAAAGAACATCGAGGGCGCCTGGGTGGCTCAGTGGTTGAGCTTCTTGGGATCCAGTCTGCCTTGGCCTCCACCCCACCCAACCCACCACACCCCACCCTCCCCAGTCTGCTTTTCCCTCTGCCTGCGTCTCTGCCTCTCTCCTTGTGTGTGTGTGTGTGTGTGTGTCATGAATAAAATCGTTTTAAACATAAAAGAACACCTACAGCAATAATAATATGAAAAATAGCTAACCTTCATTAGAGGAACAATAGCTAAGTTTATAGAGCGCTTAGGAAGGTCTTTTGTTCTACTCTGCTGCTTTAACTCTCCACCCTCCCCAACTCACAACAAAGAATTCGCATTCACAAATCGTGTTATTATCTCAAGCCAGAGATGTTTGTTCATCATCCCATAAGCAGTGGTCCAGTGCCTCATTAGTGCCAGGCACTTTGAGTTCCGTGATGAATAAAACAGAGCTCCTAGAGTACACGTGTCGTGATGGGCAACTGAATCATGTATAGAATTGTTGAATCACTGTATCCTACACTTGAAACTAATAGAACATTGTATGTTAACTATACTGGAATTAAAATAAAAAACTTTTAAAAAATAGGACTCCTTACTTCCATGAGCTTTAATCTAGTGGCAAAAAATAATTATATATATAAACTATATATGTGTGTGTATCACACATATATAACACATATATAACATATATAACACACATACTCTGGAAAGATAACATAGAACAAGTAAATTCCTAATGTGGAGGGGATCTGGCTGCAGCATCTGTCACCCCACTGATCACCAGGGTTGATTTGCCTGATCTGGCTGGAAAAAAAAAAGGAAGGAAGGAAGGAAGGAAGGAAGGAAGGAAGGAAGGAAGGAAGGAAGGAAGGAAGGGAGAGAGAGAGGGAAATAAAGAAAGAACGAAAGAAAGAAGAAAGAAAGAAAGAAAGAAAGAAAGAAAGAAAGAAAGAAAGAAAGAAAGAAAATTAAAATTAAAATAAGTAAATTCTAGTAGGTGGGAGCTGCCTGGCCGCGTCTGCTCCAATTCGGGAGGTGGCAGGTCCCTTACGAAGGGACTTGAGTAAGAGTGAGGATCTAAGGATTTAGGGATTTATAAGGGCTTGTCCTAGATGGATTGAAGAGGAGGAGGAAACCGAGTGTGTAAGGCAGGCAGAAAACGCCCAAATGATCATTCCAGAGCGGGATGAATGGTGAAGGGGCTTCTGAAGGCAGGCGGGCTCTTCCGTCTCACTCACCTCCCCTCTCTCCTCGCCCCCGAGGCCAGGCCCCGCCGTCGCCCCCAACTCGCAGGCGCGCGCGGGCACCGCGGCGGGGGCCGAGGCGAGGGCGTGCCCCGCGGTGCGCAGGGCGGGCCTTGGAGAGCGAGGCCGCGGACGGATCGGCAGGACCGGTGTGGGGAGCCTGGGGCGGGGCCGCCCCACCGACGGCTCAGCTGCGCGGGGGACAGCAGCGGGCCCGCGGGGAGCGGGCGGACCGGCTGCGCTCCGCGCTCTTAGAGCAAATGCGACGCTGCCGCTCGGAGTCCCGAGTCCGGAGTCCGAAGCCTCGGGCTCGGGGCGGCGAAAAGCGGCCGCTGGAGCCGCTGTTGCCGCGAGCGGTGCCCTGGCTTCCAGGCTTCGATGCCACGGATCTGCCCACCGCAGAGACTTGGGACCAGCGCCGCCAAGTCCACAGGCCCTTAGGGCGGGCTCCTGCCCTGACGGGAGCCGCTGTGTGCATCCGCGCAAATGCGCCACGGAGCCAACCAGATCCCTGCATCCTTCCGGATGCTCAGGAGCCTCTTGGAGTCTACGCTGAACAGGACACCGCGTCTTCTCTCAGCCAGCTGCCCGAAGTGACGGAAGGGAAGGGCGATGGGCCACAAGACACTTCACAGAGAGCCAGTTGGACAGGACAGTCAATTCATCAGCTTTTGCATTAAGGTGTGTGCGTGCGTCTATCACGTGTTCCATAAGATAGGGTGCGTGCTCCGTCGTGTATAGATGCGTGTGTGTGTGTGTGTGTATGTATATACGCATGTAATATACGAATGGCTCAAGTTGAAGTCCAAGTTTTTAAAAAAGGTTTATTATTATTATTATTATTATTATTATTATTATTATTTATTAACGAGCGACACACACACACACAGAGGCAGAGACACAGGCAGAGGAGGAGCAGGCTCCGTGCAGGGAGCCCCACATGGGACTCCATCCCGGGTGTCCGGGATCACGCCCGGGCTGCAGGCGGCGCTAAACCGCTGAGCCACCCGGGCTGCCCGCAAGTTTCTTAATCTCTCCTGAATTCAAAGAAAACTCTCTCGGGGCGCCTGGGTGGCTCACTGGTTGAGCATCTGCCTGTGGCTCGGGGCATGATCCCCAGTTCTGGGGATCGAGTCCGCACCGGGTTCCCTGCGGGGAGCCTGCTTCTCCCTCTGCCCGTGTCTCTGCCTCTCTCTGTGTGTGTCTCTCATGAATGAATGAATAAAATCTTTAAAAAAAAGAAAAAAGAAAAATCTGAACGGAATGGGGAAAAATTACCAAGTATTGAAAGTATTTTCTATGGAAATGGCAGTATGTTTATATTACAGCTGCATTCTTTAGTAGAAAAATACAGGAGGCTGAATTACATTTTTTGAAACATTGTATTTATTTATTTGACAGAGACTATGAGACAGAGAGAGCATAAGCATGGGAGTGGCAGAGAGAGGGAGAGGGAGAAGCAGGCTCCCTGCTGATCAGGGAGCCCAATGTAGCAATCCATCCCAGGACCCCAGGATCACGACCTGAGGGGAAGGCAGATGCTTAACCGCCTGAGGCACTCCGGCGCCCTGAATTGCAGCTTCGAAAAGATTTTATTTATTTACTTGAGAGACAGAGTGCACAAGCTGGGGGCGGAGGGGCAGAGGGAGAGGGAGAAGCAGGCTCCCCACTGAGCACGGAGCCCAATGTGGGGCTCCATCCCAGCATCCCAGGCCCCTGAGATTATTTGACCCGAGCCAAAGGCAGGCAATCAACCAGTTGAGACTCCCAGGTGGTCCTTTTTTTTAGATACTTAAGAACATCTTAATTACAGATAAACAACAATATATTTTTCAATAGAATGTCCCATGCAGAGGATCCCTGGGTGGCTCAGCAGTTAGGCACCTGCCTTGGGCCCAGGGCGTGATCCTAGAGTCCCGGGATCGAGTCCGGTGTCGGGCTCCTTGCATGGGGCCTGCCTTCTGCCTGTGTCTCTGCCTCTCCGCCCCCCCTCTCTCTCTGTGCATCTCTCATAAATAAGTGAATAAAATCTTTAAAAAAAAAGAATGTTCTATGCAATTTTTGGGATATACTTCTATGAAAAGATTATTTGTTGCTTATTTGAAATTCACATATAAGGGAAAGTTCTGCACCTTATCTGTGAATGGAAGTTTACTTCTGGATCTTGAAAATCAACAAGATTAAAATATTGAGGGCAGCCCAGGTGGCTCAGTGGTTTAGCGCCATCCTGGCCCCAGGGCGTGATCCTGGAGACCCGGGATCGAGTCCCATGTCGGGCTTCCTGCGTGGAGCCTGCTTCTCTCTCTCTGCTTGTGTCTCTGCCCCTCTCTCTCTCTCTCTCTCTCTCTGTGTGTGTCTCTCATGAATATATAAATAAAATATTTTTTGATTAAAATATTTAGGGGCACCTGGGTGGCTCAGTGGGTTAACCGTCTGCCTTTGGCTCAGGTTATGATCTCAGAGTCCTGAGATTGAGCCCCACGTTGGGCTCTGTGCTTGGCGGGATGTCACCTCCCTCTCCCTCTGTGTGCACATGCGCGCTCTCTCTGTCTCTCTCTCAAATAAATAAGAAATCTTCTTATAAATAAAATATTGATACCTTTAAAATCTTTTGAATTTCTGTTCTTTCATTCTTTTATATAATACCTTTAGTCATAAATGATAATTGGCATTACAAAATTTCAGGGAATTCATAGAGGTCCAAAGCGGAAAGATCAAATCTACTCACAGCTCAGGAAGAAAAAATACTCTTGGTATTGGTGATATTCAATCTTGCTTGATATCCTCAAGGATATTCCTACACACACAAGGATAAAGAACAGGGGTGAATGGATGCACGTATGTATAGAGAGAATCTAATAAGGCTGGAATCATACTGTATGTGCTTTAAAAAATAAAGAAGTATTACAGTTAAATTTTACTGCATTTAGTAGAAGAAAAAGAAACCTAGGAGACTGAAAAAACTGCTAAACTTCAGGAAATTGTTTCCTGACCAACAAGAGATATTAGTTCCCTAAAATCCCCTTTTTCTTCTCCAGAGAGCTCTGAACTTCCCAATCTGTTACCTTGTCTCCGAGGCATAGTATTTTCTTAAGACTCTCCCCAAGATGCCCACTTATCATTAAGAACAGCTACAAAATGTTCCAGCAAGTATGATCAGGTCCTGTGGGGTCTGATTCATCACCAGAGGGCCTCCTGTCCTAGACACTCAGATGTCTTCGTCCTCAGTGCTCAGAAATTTGAGATCAAAACTAGGTGAGTGAAAAATAAATAATAAAATTAAAAAAAAAAAAAGAACGAGGCAAGTAGCGTGAGAACCAAAGAAACTCAGAGAGAGGGACGCCTGGGTGGCTCAGCGGTTGAGCATCTATCTGCCTCCGGCTCAGGGCGTGATCCCCCGGGTCTGGGATTGAGTCTCCCATCGGGCTCCTTCGGGGGAGCCTGCTTCTCCCTCTGCCTGTGTCTCTCTCTCTCTCTCTCTCTCTCTCTCTCTCTCTCTCTCAATAAATAAATAAATAAATAAATAAATAAATAAAATCTTTAAAGAAAATAAACTCACAGAGGGGGACACAGAAGGGAGAGAACAAAGCATGTACGAGAGCAGGGCTTATAAACAGAAGTAGGAGGGTAGAATAATGGCATCCTAGGATGGTTAGCTTTCGTAGGTTCTTTTTTTTTTCTTTTTAAGATTTTTATTTATTTACTGTATTTATTTTTTTTTATCCCTTAAAGATTTTATTTATTTATGAGAGGCACAGAGAGTGAGAGAGAGAGAGAGAGAGAGAGAGAGAGAGAGAGGGAGAGACAGAGACACAGGCAGAGGGAGAAGCAGGCTCCGTGCAGGGAGTCCGACGTGGGACTCGATCCCGGGGTCCCCAGGATCAGGCCCTGGGCTGAAGGCAGGCGCTAAACCGCTGAGCCACCCGAGGTGCCCTATTTATTTACTTTAAAGAGAGCAAGAGCACAAGAGGAGGGAGCGGCAGAGGGAGAGGGAGAGAGAGAATTTTTTTTAATAAATTAATTTTTATTGGTGTTCAGTTTACCAACATACAGAATAACACCCAGTGCTCATCCCGTCAAGTGTCCCCCTCAGTGCCCATCACCCATTCACCCCCACCCCCCGCCCTCCTCCCCCTCCACCACCCCTAGTTCATTTCCCAGAGTTAGAAGTCTTTATGTTCGGTCTCCCTTTCTGATATTTCCCACACATTTCTTCTCCTTTCCCTTATATTCCCTTTCACTATTATTCATATTCCCCAAATGAATGAGAACATACACTGTTTGTCCTTCTCCGATTGACTTACTTCACTCAGCATAATACCCTCCAGTTCCATCCACGTTGAAGCAAATGGTGGGTATTTGTCGTTTCTAATGGCTGAGTAATATTCCATTGTATACATAAACCACATCTTCTTTATCCATTCATCTTTCGATGGGCACCGAGGCTCCTTCCACAGTTTGGCTATTGTGGACATGGCTGCTAGAAACATCGGGGTGCAGGTGTCCCGGCGTTTCATTGCATCTGAATCTTTGGGGTAAATCCCTAACAGTGCAATTGCTGGGTCGTAGGGCAGGCCTATTTTTAACTCTTTGAGGAACCTCCACACAGTTTTCCAGAGTGGCTGCACCAGTTCACATTCCCACCAACGGTGTAAGAGGGTTCCCTTTTCTCCGCATCCTCTCCAACATTTGTTGTTTCCTGCCTTGTTAATTTTCCCCATTCTCACTGGTGTGAGGTGGTATCTCATTGTGGTTTTGATTTGTATTTCCCTGATGGCAAGTGATGCGGAGCATTTTCTCACGTGCCTGTCGGCCACGTCTATGTCTTCCTCTGTGAGATTTCTCTTCATGTCTTTTGCCCATTTCATGATTGGATTGTGTGTTTCTTTGCTGTTGAGTTTACTAAGTTCTTTATAGATTTTGGAAACTAGCCCTTTATCTGATATGTTATTTGCAAATATCTTCTCCCATTCTGTAGGTTGTCTTTGAGTTTTGTGGACTGTATCCTTGGCTGTGCAAAAGCTTCTTATCTTGATGAAGTCCCAATAGTTCATTTTTGCTTTTGTTTCTTTTGCTTTCGTGGATGTATCTTGCAAGAAGTTACTGTGGCCAAGTTCAAAAAGGGTGTTGCCTGTGCTCTCCTCTAGGATTTTGATGGAATCTTGTCTCACATTTAGATCTTTCATCCATTTTGAGTTTATCTTTGTGTATGGTGCAAGAGAGTGGTCTAGTTTCATTCTTCTGCATGTGGATGTCCAATTTTCCCAGCACCATTTATTGAAGAGACTGTCTTTCTTCCAGTGGATAGTCTTTCCTCCTTTATCGAATATTAGTTGACCATAAAGTTCCGGGTCCACTTCTGGGTTCTCTATTCTGTTCCATTGATCTATGTGTCTGTTTTTGTGCCAGTACCACACTGTCTTGATGACCACAGCTTTGTAGTACAACCTGAACTCTGGCATTGTGATGCCCCCAGATATGGTTTTCTTTTTTAAAATTCCCCTGGCTATTCGGGGTCTTTTCTGATTCCACACAAATCTTAAAATAATTTGTTCTAACTCTCTGAAGAAAGTCCATGGTATTTTGATAGGGATTGCATTGAACGTGTAAATTGCCCTGGGTAACATTGACATTTTCACAATATTAATTCTGCCAATCCATGAGCATGGAATATTTTTCCATCTCTTTGTGTCTTCCTCAATTTCTTTCAGAAGTGTTCTATAGTTTTTAGGGTATAGATCCTTTACCTCTTTGGTTAGGTTTATTCCTAGGTATCTTATGCTTTTGGGTGCAATTGTAAATGGGGTTGACTCCTTAATTTCTCTTTCTTCAGTCTCATTGTTAGTGTATAGGAATGCCATTGATTTCTGGGCATTGATTTTGTATCCTGCCACGCTACCAAATTGCTGTCTGAGTTCTAGCAATCTCGGGTGGAGGCTTTTGGGTTTTCTATGTAGAGTATCATGTCATCGGCGAAGAGGGAGAGTTTGACTTCTTCTTTGCCAATTTGAATGCCTTTAATGTCTTTTTGTTGTCTGATTGCTGAGGCTAGGACTTCCAATACTATGTTGAATAGCAGTGGTGAGAGTGGACATCCCTGTCTTGTTCCTGATCTTAGGGGAAAGGCTCCCAGTGTTTCCCCATTGAGAATGATATTTGCTGTGGGCTTTTCGTAGATGGCTTTTAAGATGTCGAGGAAAGTCACCTCTATCCCTACACTCTGAAGAGTTTTGATCAGGAATGGATGCTGTATTTTGTCAAATGCTGTCTCTGCATCGAATGAGAGGATCATATGGTTCTTGGTTTTTCTCTTGCTGATATGATCAATCACATTGATTGCTTTACGAGTGTTGAACCAGCCTTGTGTCCCGGGGATAAATCCTACTTGGTCATGGTGAATAATTTTCTTAATGTGCTGTTGGATCCTATTGGCTAGTATCTTGTTGAGAATTTTTGCATCCATGTTCATCAGGGATATTGGTCTGTAATTCTCCTTTTTGGTGGGGTCTTTGTCTGGTTTTGGAATTACTGTGATGCTTGCCTCATAGAATGAATTTGGAAGTATTCCATCTCTTTCTATCTTTCCAAACAGCTTTAGTAGAATAGGTATGATTTCTTCTTTAAACGTTTGATAGAATTCCCCTGGGAAGCCATCTGGCCCTGGACTCTTGTGTCTTGGGAGGTTTTTGATGACTTCTTCAATTTCCTCCCTTGTTATTGGCCTGTTCAGGTTTTCTTTTTCTTCCTGTTCCAGTTTTGGTAGTTTGTGGCTTTCCGGGAATGCGTCCATTTCTTCTAGATTGCCTAATTTATTGGCGTAGAGCTGTTCATAATATGGTTTTAAAATCGTTTGTATTTCCTTGGTGTTGGTAGTGATCTCTCCTTTCTCATTCATGATTTTATTAATTTGAGTCTTCTCTCTCTTCTTTTTAATAAGGTTGGCTAATGGTTTATCTATCTTATTAATTCTTTCAAAGAACCAACTCCTGGTTCTATTGATCTGTTCCACGGTTCTTCTGGTCTCAATTTCGTTGAGTTCTGCTCGAATTTTAATTAACTCTCTTCTTCTGCTGGGCGTCGGGTCGACTTGCTGCTTCTTCTCTAGCTCCTTTATGTGTAAGGTTAGCTTTTGTATTTGAGTTCTTTCCAGTTTTTGAATGGATGCTTGTATTGCGATGTATTTCCCCCTCAGGACTGCTTTTGCTGCATCCCAAAGATTTTGAAGAGTTGTATCTTCATTCTCATTAGTTTCAATGAATCTTTTTAATTCTTCCTTAATTTCCTGGTTGACCCTTTTATCTTTTAGCAGGATGGTCCTTAACCTCCACGTGTTTGAGTTCCTTCCAAACTTCTTCTTGTGATTGAGTTCTAATTTCAAGGCGTTATGGTCTGAGAATATGCAGGGGACGATCCCAATCTTTTGGTATCGGTTCAGACCCGATTTGTGACCCAGTATGTGGTCTATTCTGGAGAAAGTTCCATGTGCACTTGAGAAGAATGTGTATTCAGTTGAGTTTGGATGCAAAGTTGTGTAGATATCTGTGAAATCTATCTGGTCCAGTGTATCATTTAAAGCTCTCGTTTCTTTGGAGATGTTGTGCTTAGAAGACCTGTCGAGGGTAGAAAGAGCTAGATTGAAGTCACCAAGTATAAGTGTATTATTATCTAAGTATTTCTTCACTTTGGTTAATAATTCGTTTAAGTATTTGGCAGCTCCCACATTCGGGGCATATATATTGAGGATTGTTAAGTCCTCTTGCTGGACAGATCCTTTAAGTATGATATAGTGTCCCTCTTCGTCCCTCACTACTGTCTTCGGGGTAAATTTTAGTTTATCTGATATAAGGATGGCTACCCCTGCTTTCTTTTGAGAACCATTTGAATGGTAAATGGTTTCCAACCTTTTATTTTCAGGTTGTAGGTGTCCTTCTGTCTAAAATGAGTCTCTTGTAGACAGCAAAGAGATGGGTCCTGCTTTTTTATCCAGTCTGAAACCCTGCGCCTTTTGATGGGGTCATTGAGCCCGTTCACGTTCAGAGTTACTATTGACAGATATGAGTTTAGTGTCATCATGATATCTATTTAGTCCTTGTTTTTGTGGATTGTTCCACTGACGTTCTTCTTAAAGGGGAAGTTTAAGAGTCCCCCTTAAAATTTCTTGCCGAGCTGGTTTGGAGGTCACACATTCTTTCATTTCCTGCCTGTCTTGGAAGCTCTTTATCTCTCCTTCCATTTTGAATGAGAGCCTTGCTGGATAAAGTATTCTTGGTTGCATGTTCTTCTCATTTAGGACCCTGAATATATCCTGCCAGCCCTTTCTGGCCTGCCACATCCCTGTGGAGAGGTCTGCTGTTACCCTAATATTCCTCCACATGAAAGTCAGGGACTTCTTGTCTCTTGCTGCTTTAAGGATCTTCTCTTTATCTTTGGAATTTGCAAGCTTCACTATTAGATGTCGAGGTGTTGAACGGTTTTTATTGATTTTAGGGGGGGGATCTCTCCATTTCCTGGATCTGAATGCCTTTTTCCCTTCCCAGATTGGGAAAGTTTTCAGCTAGGATTTGTTCAAATACATATTCTGGCCCTGTGTCCCTTTCGGCGCCCTCGGGAACCCCAATTAAACGTAGGTTTTTCTTCCTTAGGCTGTCATTTATTTCCCTTAATCTGTCTTCCTGGTCTTTTAATTGTCTGTCTCTTTTTTCCTCAGTTTCCCTCTTTGCCATTAACTTGTCTTCTATGTCACTCACTCGTTCTTCCACCTCGTTAACCCTCGTCGTTAGGACTTCTAGTTTCGATTGCATCTCATTCAATTGATTTTTAATTTCTGCCTGATTGGATCTAAATTCTGCAGTCATGAAGTCTCGTGAGTCCTTAATGCTTTTTTCTAGAGCCACCAGTAGCTGTAGAATAGTGCTTCTGAATTGGCTTTCTGACATTGAATTGTAATCCAGATTTTGTAACTCTGTGGGAGAGAGGGCGGTTTCTGATTCTTTCTTTTGAGGTGAGGTTTTCCTTCTAGTCATTTTGCTCAGTGCAGGGTGGCCAATAACAAGTTGTATTGGGAAAAGGAGAGAAAGAGAGAGACGGAAAGAAAAGAGAAAGAGAAAAATGAAAAAGAAAAAAAAAGGAAAAAAAGAGAAGAAAAAAGAGAAAGAAAAAGAAAGAAAGGTGAAAAAAAAGGGGGGTGGGGGAAGCAATCAGAAATCAAAAAGAAAAGAAAAAAAGAAAAAAAAAACAATAACAAAAAAAACCACGGGGGAGTATCTTCTGATTCTGTAGACTTTAAGTCCCTTGACTTCCCCTGGAACTGGTCCGTCCAGCTGGTCTTCTGGGGGAGGGGCCTGTTGTGCTGATTTTCAGGTGTTAGCACTTGGGGGAGCTGCTCTGCCCCTGCCTGCTGCAGGGCTCAGTGGGGGTTGTTTACCCCGTGAGGCCCCAGGAGGAACAGCCCCAGTTGCTATGGCAGCCCTGGAAGCCTGGTTTCAGCCTCCGCAGGAACTATGGGGCTCTTCGTCCGCAGGGGCCTGGAGGCTCCGGGGCGGGGCCGCTGATCTGCTCAGCTCCGGGCAGGAGCGTCCTCGCTGTCCCGGGCCCTCCCGGCCTCTGCCTGTCCCGGGGGGAGGCCGGATCCTGGGCTGTGTCCCGGCGCCCTGTGCTCCGGAGCCTGCACTGTTGGATTCGCGCTCCCGCCCCGCAGCCCCCTCCGCGGAGCCGCTGCCCCAGCCCCTCTGAGCTGCTCCTGGGTCCATACGTGCGCCCTGCAGCCCTTAGGGAGCTCGGCGCACTCTCCCGGGGCGCAGGTGTCTGTTAGGGTCCCAGGGAGCCCGAGGGCATCCCCGCCCTCCTGGGTCCTGCTCTAACTCTCTGCGGGCGCCTTTCCGCCCGGGAAGGTTGGTGCAGCTCCTGCTCCTCCGGGACGGGGCTCTCCTGTCCTGGGGACACTCGCCCCGGCCTCAGCCCGGCTCCTCGCGGGGCCCCTCCCCCTCGGAGGCCTTTTGTTTCTTTATTTCTTTTTCCCCGTCCTCCTACCTTGATAGAAGCGCGAACTCTTCTCACTGTAGCGTTCCAGCTGGTCTCTCTTTACATCTCAGGCCGAATTCGTAGATTTTCAGGATGATTTGAAGGTTATCTAGGTAATTTGGTGGGGACAGGTGACTTGGGGACCCTACTCTTCCGCCATCTTGCCCCTCCTCCGAGAGAGAGAATTTCAAGCAGACTCTGCTGATTAAAGAGCCTGACTTGGGGCTCCGTCTCATGACCCCGAGATCCTGACCTGAGCCAAAACCAAGAGTCAGATGCAACCGACTGAGCCACCCGGGCACCCCAGGTGTTGGTTGGTTGGTTGGTTTCTTTCCTTCTGACTTTCTTCGATGACGTTCTTCTGCTCCAGACAATGAAAATTGTTTAATGTTAGCTTATCCTGGAAAGGTTGCAACCTGGCAGCTGCAGCCTGAATCTAGTCCACAGATCTCTTTTAGATAGCTGGCACACTTTTCAATAAGACCTATTTCAGTTAGTTACAACAGTTGAAGAAATGGAAGGTTTCATATAGATGTTTGGAGTTGGGGCCAATCTTGAAAAAAACCCGGAAAATCTGGCCGTCTTGGCCCAACATTCCCCTGCAGCACAGTGAGCTGGGTCTGAGTACAGGCCGTCCCCTTTGAAAGAGATGTGTTCTTCCTCAGTTTGCCCGTCTCCACTCTCCTTGCTGTTATGTTACCTGCCTTCATCGGCATTTGAGTTGGTAACTCCAGCCATTAAAGAACATGTTGTTTAGAGGCGCCTGGGTGGCTCAGTTGAACTGTCGAGCATCCGACTCTTGGTTTTGGCTCCGGGCATGAACTCAGGATCGTGAGATTGGGCTCGGAGCTCAGCGCACAGTCGGCTTGGGATTCTCTCTCTCTCCCTCTCCTCTGCCCCTCCTTCCACTCATGTTCTCTTTCTCTCGCTCTCTCTCAAATGAACAAATAAATCTTTGAAAATTTTAAAAAGAAAACAGAACATGTTTTTTTAGGGGTGCCTGGCTGGCTCGGTCAGAAAAGCATGGGACTCTTTGATATCAGGGTTGTGAGTTCAAGCCCCACGTTGGCTGGAGAGAACACTTAAATAAATAAAACTTAAAAAAAAAAAACAGTCCCAAAGCATGTTTTTCATTACGTGAAATGTCAGGCATACATAAAAGCAGAGAGAATCCCAACCTTATGTATTCATCTCTCAGTTTCAACAATTATTCAGAACCAGCCTTGTTTCATCAATACCCTCACCAATTCAACACACTTGCATATGCCCCTGGATTATTTTGATGCAAATCAAGACATCACATGGTTTTCATCCGGAGATATTCCAGTGTCTCTAAAAGAACGAGAATGTGTAATTTCTAATCATGCCTCTTTCCGTTATGCCACTTATGCCATAGGTTATACTGTGGTGATAGGATATTTTATGCAATAATAGTAGTGAATTCTTTTGAAGATTTTTATTTATTGGGACGCCTGGGTGGCTCAGCGGTTAGGTGTCTGCCTTCATGCTCAGGCCATGATCCCGGAGTCCTGGGATCGAGTCCCGCATCGGGCTCCCTGCATGGAGTCTCCTTCTCCCTCTGCCTCGCTTCCTGTGTCTCTCGTGCATAAATAAATAAATGAGAGAGAGGCAGAGACATAGGCAGAGGGAGAAGCAGGCTCCCTGCGGGGAGCCAGATGTGGGAATTGATTCCAGGTCCCCAGGACCACCACCTGAGCTAAAGGCAGATGCTCAACCACTGAGCCACCCAGGTGCTCCTAAAAATAAAATCTTAAAAAAAAAAAAAAGAAAAAAGTTATTTTCCAAACATGGCTAATTATTTCTCACCAAATAGTTGTTTGTTTGTTTGTTTGTTTGTTTGTTTTTTCAGATAGATTAGCCTGGGTGCTGTCTTCAGTCACTTGCATGCATCTTGCAAGCTCCTTTCTGAGGTGAGCAACCCACAAATATTCAGTATTTGGAGCTAGAGGAAATGAAATTCATCATCTTCAGTTCATGCATGCTTTTAAATACCTATTCCCAGTGGGGTGCCTGGGTGGCTCAGTCAGTTGAGCCTCTGACTCCTGATTTCAGCTCAGGTCATGATCTCAGAGTTGTGACATCAAGCCCTGCATCCGGCTCAGGGTGGAGTCCGCTTGAGATTCTTTTCATTTGCCCCTCCCTCTGCTCTCTCCCTCTCTGGCTCTCTCACTCTCTCTCAAATAAATAAATAAATCTTTAAAATAAATAAATAAATGATTACCTATTCCAGGGGCACCTAGGTGGCTGTCGGTAGAGCATGTGACTCTCGATCTCGGGGTTGGTGAGCTTGAGCTCCGTGTTGTGGGGTTGAGTTTACTTTTAAATACATACGTACAGGGCAGCCCCGGTGGCTTAGCGCAGCCTTCTGCCCAGGGCCTGATCCTGGGGTCGCGGGATCGAGTCCCACATCGGGCTCCCTGCATGGAGTCGGCTTTTCTCCCTCTGCCTGTGTCTCTGCCTCTCTCTCTGTCTCTGTGTCTCTCATGAATAAATAAATAAAATCTTAAAAAAAAAGAAGGAAAACCCTTTTAAAAAAATACAGACAGACAGAGAGACTTACCTATTCCACCACACTCTCTCCCGGTACATTGTTTTGTAATATTCAGATTGAGGCCTTGCTTTAGGGATGGTTTTTTTCTCCACACTAAGGGTTTTTAAAAATATTTTATTCATTTGTTAATGAGAGGCAGAGACACAGGCAGAGGGAGAAGCAGGCTCCCTGCAGGGAGCCCGATGTGGGACTCAATCTCGGGTCTCCAGGATCACGCCCTGAGCCAAAGGCAGACCCTTAACCGCTGAGCCACCCATGCATCGCAAAACCTCAGGATTCCTGGTAAATGATACCTTCTGCACAGTTTTTTTAAAATAAAAATTAATTATTATGAACAAATTATCGATAAAATTTTATTTTTATTATTTTTAAAGATTTTGTTTATTTATTCATGAGGCACACAGAGAGAGAGAGAGGCAGAGACTTAGTATGAGGGAGAAGCAGGCTCCCCCCAAGGAGCCTGATGTGGGACTCGATCCCAGGACCCCGGGATTATGACCTGTACCAAAGGTGGATGCTCAACCACTGAGCCACCCAGGGGTCCAAATTATCAAAATTTTAAAGAGAGACGGAATCCGATCCTTCACTTACACAACTGGCCACTCCTTATTCTTCTCACCATGATTTTAGTCAAACACTGTTTACAAAAACCTAGGTAGCATCAGGCTAGCATTTCCCTGCTTGATTTTTTTAAAAAGAATTATAAATAAATAAATAAATAAATAGATAGATAGATAGATAGATAGATAGATAGATAATTTTTAGGGGCAGCCCTGGTGGCGCAGTAGTTTAGCGGCGCCTGCAGCCCTGGGTGTGATCCTGGGGACCCGGGATCGAGTCCCACGTCGGGCTCCCTGCATGGAGCCTGCTTCTCCTTCTGCCTGTGTCTCTGCCTCTCTCTCTCTCTCTGAATAAATAAAATCTTTTAAAAAATAACTTTTTTAAGATTAATTTTTTAAGGGCAGCCTGGGTGGCTCAGCGGTTTGGCGCTTGCCTTCAGCTTGGGGTCTGATCCTGGAGTCCCGATATCAAGTCCCACATCGGGCTCCCTTATTGGAGCCTACTTCTCCCTCTGCGTGTGTCTGTGCCTTTCTGTGTCTCTCATGAATAAATGAAGTAAAATCTTTAGAAATAAATAAATAAAAAGAGAGATAGACCCACTGAGTTTATAGCCCCGCAACAAGGGCAGTACTGGAGACCATGGTCTTGGTGGTGATTTTGAACATGGAAAGGCCCTTAGCCCTTCACAGCATCTAGGAAATCCACAGGGCAGGACTCAGTCACTTGTATCTTTCTTTTTTAATATTTTACTTATTTATTCATGAGAGAGAGAGAGAGAGGCAGAGACACAGGCATAGGGAGAAACAGGCTCCATGCAGGGAGCCCGATGTGGGACTCGATCCCAGAAGGCGGCACTAAACCCCTGAGTCACTCGGGCGGCCCTACAGGTTTTATTTTTAAGTAATCTCTACACTCTTCTCACTGTAGCATTCCAGCTGGTCTCTCTTTACATCTCAGGCCGAATTCGTAAATTTTCAGGATGGTTTGAAGGTTATCTAGGTAATTTGGTGGGGACAGGCGATTTGGGGACCCTACTCTTCCGCCATCTTGCCCCTCCCCCAGTTGTTTGGAATTTTGATTGTCAAGTACTTGTAAGTTAAATCTCCAAGGTTCTGATCATGTTTGTTTGAATCAAGATCCAGGTTACATAAATCTAATTTTAATCAAAAAAAGTTTTTTTCCTAAAATAGTTCATGCTTTCCTCCTACTTAATTTGACCATCAACCCTACCATTTTGAAAGTTAGCTGGCATGTGTCGTTTATTGTGGAAAACTGTAGAAAGCAAGACTACATCCAGAACTATTAGATTACAGTAAAATGCTAAATCTACTGTACTACTTAAAGGTTGTACTTACAACTTTTCAGCCCAAACCAACATCTATAGGGGTGCTTGGCTGGCTCAGTCAGTAGAGCATGCAACTCTTGATCTTGGGGTTGTAAGTTTGAACCCTACAGTGGGTTATACCCACTTAAAAAATAATAAAATATCTTAAAAAACTAACATCTACAAAGACAACCTATCTCAGGTCAATGAAGTTGTTGGTAGCTAGTTTCTTCTTCCTTTTTTAAAGATTTTTTTAAGGTTTTATTTTTAAGTAATCTCTGCATCCGACCTGGGGCTCAAACTTAAAACCCCAAGATCAAGAGTTGCATGCTCCACCGACTAAACCAGCCAGGCGCCTCATTGGTAGCCAGCTTCTAAAGATTTTTTTAATTAAATCAAAGTTATTTCCTTATATTATAATAATTAATTCTTGTCTATGCCTCTGGGATATTTGAAATGTACATTAAGAGAAATTCTCTTTGGGGGATGCCTGGCTGGCTCAGTCGGTTTAAAGTGTCTCTGGGTAACAATAACATCCTCCTTTTTTTGTTTGTTTTTAAAAGATTTTATTTATTTATTCATGAAAGACACAGAGACAGGCAGAGGGAGAAGCGGGCTCCCTGCAGGGGAGCCTGATGTGGGACTCGATCCCAGGACCCTGGGATCATGCCCTGAGCTAAAGGCAGATGCTCAACCACTGAGCCATCCAGGTGCCCCTCACAACTGATCACTTTTAACACAGAACTCCATTAAAGGAGCCTCACATTGCTAAAGAGTCCTCAAAACCAAAGGTTGAACCGAGAAGAAAGTATGCTTTTTAAAAAGTGGGCCTGTACTCGCTTCAGTAGCATGTATACTAAAATTGGAACAATACAGATACGATTAGCATGGCTCCTGCAGGAGGATGACATGCAAATTCATGAAACATTCCTTATTTTAAAAAAAATGGGCCTGGCCTCTTCACCAACCCTTCCTTTTTTTTCCTACACTTGGCAGTTTCACACCAAGAAGACAGCATGAACAAAGCAAAGGTATGACTGTTTCTTCACAAGTGATTATTCTAGAATACTGCTCTGGAGACCATCTCCTTACTCATGCTTTGTTTTTTTTTTTTAAGATTTTATGTATTTATTCATGAGAGACAGAGAGAGGGAGAGAGAGAGAGAGAGAAAGAGAGAGAGAAGAGACACGGGCAGAGGGAGAAGCAGGCTCCACGCAGGGACCCCGATGCGAGACTCAATCCCGGGACTCCAGGATCACGCCCTGGGCTGAAGGTGGTGCTGAGCCACCCAGGGATCCCCCTCTTGCTTTGAACAGTAGTAAACCAATAGGTCCCTTTTCAGTGTTTAACAACGGAATCAGGGTCCTCTCAAGGATGTGGAAGGTGACAAAATGCTTATGAAGGTATGATAGTCAGCTTCTCAGCTGGGGAAAGATTGATAATATGCTTCTTTCCTAGGCTGGTGGGGGTGGGAGAAAGAAAAGGGAGAAGAGCCTCTTTCTGGCCCTGATGGAATCTCTTATTTTTCTTTTTATTATTATTATTATTTTTAAAAGGTTTTATTTATTTATTCATGAGAAACATACACAGAAAGAGAGGCAGAGACATAGGCAGAGAAAGAAGCAGGCTCTATGCAGGGAGCGCAATGTGGGACTCGATCCTGGGACTCCAGGATCACGCCCTGGGCCGAAGGCAGACACTCAACCGCTGAGCCACCTAGGTGTCCCTGCCAGAATGGCTTCTATTCCTCAATCTCCTCCACAAAAAGGATAGGTAGTTAATAGAATTTGAAACATACTGGATGAATGTTTGGTGGCCACCCTCCCATAAATCCCTGGGTAGCCTTTTAGGTTTTCCCTAGATTCCAGTGTTCAACTTGAACATGTCAGCATGAGTGGAGCTCCTTTCCCGAAACAACACTATTCTTTCACTAGGACTCATCACACCTCATCTTGCACATATTTGTGGTCCCAAAGGGGCAAGGTGGGGATGAAAATGGGGTGAGGAATGGAAGAGAAGATATATGGGTCAGTGCAAGCTTATCATGGGTACTTGGGGAGCTTCTGTGACATGCAGGGCCTATATAGTTATTCAGGGATGTCGCCACATAAAAGGAAGCCCCCTTGTCATTCTGTTTCGATGGCATTTCCTTAACAATTTACGTACATACCCTATTTGCCCCCATTTGGTACACAAAGACAAACGCATGGTGAATTCACTTCTTTATTGACAACGCAACAAACTATTAGAGGAGATATGGGTGGAAGGGGCAGCATAGGTGGCCTGAGTGTCAGTGACACCAAAAGAACCCATCTCCAAACTGGTTTCTGAACAAGGATGGCATTCTAGGGCCCATCCAACATGAGGATGAAAAGGTGGTCCAGGTTGGTAGGTGGTGTGTTTCTGAGCTTTGATGCCCTCTCATCTCTCCTATACTTGGCTCTCCTGTTCTTAAACCAAACCTACAAGCAGAGAGAAAAAGGGCGTAATTTAGCATATCGAACACTCAATGTCATAACAGAAAAAAAACCTACATGCAACCGTATATGCCTTCGAGATTTTTCGTGCAGCACCAAGAGAAGCTGTTTATTCAGGAAAGCTAACACCACATCCCCTCCCTTTAGCTCATCCTCAGTGAGCATCAGCTACATGCCAGGTTCTGGAATACGCTTATTGCTTTGTCTCTCTTCTCCTAATTTTAATATTCAAATTTTTTTCAGGTATTGCATGCAGGTCTAGCTTATGAGTTGCACCGGGTCCTTGCTGTTGATCCAATGCCTGGTAACAGGACAAAGAACGGTCTGTATCCTGACAGCTGATCATTAGCTCTCCAGTTAGCTTCTGCCCCTCCTCACTGGAGAGAATGTCACCTTGTTTTGGGGACAATCTGGGCATTGCAAATAATGGGCCCTATTTAAAGACATATTGAGGGGAATGGCTCCCTACTTGAAAAGCCTATCATCAGGATGAAGTAAATAATTAACAGGAGGAAATGCATTGGGTTTTTAGACAGATTTCCTTTAAGGATGTCTAAAAGATCATTTGTCCTATGAAACCTCTTGAGAGTTAAAAAGTAGTCTGGCAAGGAAGGCCTAGTCATGGGGTCCCGTGGAGTTTGTGGCTTGTCCAGCTGGGACATGAGAGCTGCTGAAGCCATGAACATTGCCTTGATTTTAGCCTGCAGTGTTAAGGAAAGTGGGGACCAACTTGACCCAAATTAACTAAAATGCTCACTGAGCTCACCGAAGCTCACTGAGCTTCATTCATTGTCGCTGTTGTCAATTTGGCATGCTCCAACCTGCCCCACCCTACAAACCTTCCTGGGCTCAGGACCAGGTCAGCTCACTCTGCTCTGGCTACAGTTCCAGGATCCTGGAGGAGCCGCTGTTGTCCAGCAGGGCAGGTTATCCTAGGCGTTGCTACTCAACCAGGAGGTCCCAATCCCATCCCTTATTCTTCCGGCAAGAAGGTGGAACAGGCATTTTAGGAAGATAGTCAACAATAGTGAGGGTAAGGGGTCATAAAATGGCTCCTTTCTACATATCTGCCAACTACTTTTGCAAACAAACACACAAACAAAACTGTCACACTTTACCATCTTCTTTTTTAAAAAAATTTTTACTTATTTATTCATGAGAGACAGAGAGAGAGAGAGAGAGAGAGAGAGAGAGAGAAGCACAGACACAGGCAGAAGGAGAAGCAGTCTCCATGCCATGCAGGGAGCCTGACACAGGACTCGATCCAAGTGTATCAGTGGTCAGATCTCCATAGACATCAGGTAAGTAAAGCCCATAGCTAGCTGTCGTATGGGGCCGTACCCTCAATATTGGTTTCACAGAACAGTTCTATTTGCAAAACAAAGGAGGAAAATCATGTATTAAGTATCTTGGGGAAAATTCACGCTGTATGGTTTGGAAATATATGAGAACACTTAGTTTTCTCCCTGATTTATTTCTTGTGGCTTATGTTCCTTTCAGAATGCCGTGGAGAGAACACTACATAAACCCAGAAAGGAGAAAAAGCTAGTCACCAAACCTTGCATTTTTCTTTTCCTCTGCACATGCCTTATCAGCCTGAACAAGTGCTCCCAACCTCTTTCCAGTTTTTCCAATCTGAGCTAAGCCTGGGGCCCCAGTCTCTGGGGTTGGGATGCCATTACTCAACGGTCAGCTTTGTTGGGCTGCTTTTCAGATATTCCCACCAGAGCAGCGACTCCCCTTTTTAAAATATATTTTTAAGCTTATTTTTTTTAGTAATCGCTAAGCCCAGTGTGGGGCTCAAACCCACGACCCTGAAATCAAGAGTTGCACGCTCCTCCAACTGAGCCAGCCAGGCACCCCTGTAGCAACTCACATGCACTCTGTAGCAAAGCCAATACATCCATCCTGATTTCCTTTCCTTTCTTTTTTGGGCAAATATCACTTTGAAATAACTTAAATGGGTTTTGGGGGGGTCACCTTTTTATCCCATGACCCACAAATTAGTCAACAATGCCCAAGGGAATAAAAGTATTTAAAATTAGCACTGTGAATCTACTCCAAAATAAGGGACACCTAAACCTTAAACAAATTCCACAAAACTCAATTCTTTAAAACAGTATCACCAAAATGAAAAAAAAAATCCTTAAATGTTAGAAATCCTCAAGAGAATATTCACTTATACATTTAGCAGATTTGTAACACTGAATTTGTGTAGCATCTATAAGGCCTATTTTAGCTATATGCAATTCTTCTCTAACCTTTTTTGCCCTTCTTAGGTCAATTAATATTGGATTTTTTTTTGCTTGTTTCATTCTTTTTTTATTTTAATTTTTTTTGTTTCATTCTTTAGACAAATTTCCAAAGCTTGCAAACTCTCTCCCCATTCTCACCATAACAGGACTGTTCTAGCAGTGTTTTCAGGTTGATACATCAAAGTATTCCAGAAAATTAAACTGTAGAGCTGCCATTCCACACTGCTTTATCAAACACTTAAACATAACAGCAGGACGACCAGGTACTCGGACTTTGAAGCTGTCTCACCTCATCAGTTTCAGCACCAATAAACAGACGTTAGTTACTTATATAGTGTGTTCTGAGGATACATTTCTCCCTCACCCCACTGTTTGGAATCCACCCGCTTAGCTAAGAAGTTATGTTTGGCTTTAATATAGTACATGTCGGGAGCGGTCCCGCGGTGTGAGGCAAGGTTCCAAGTTGAGCCAAAGCTCCTTGTCGTCCCTAGCCAACCCGCAGTCCTGCGGTGCGAGGCAGGGTTCCAAGTTGAGCTAAAGCTCCCTGTTGTCCCTGGCCAACCCGCAGTCCTGCGGTGCGAGGCAGGGTTCCAGGTTGAGAAAGGCTCCTTGTCATGCCTGGCCAACCCGCTGGGACTGCACCTAGCTCTTCCCCCTTATCGAAGTAAAAGTACATATTTGCTTCTCCTTTAAAATATTATTGGGACAAGTTCCCATAAAGTGAGCAAGGAAGTGGCTTGACATATGACTGCTTTGGTAGTCATTACTTAATGAACAAACCTCATTGTTTATTCTAAATGTGGCATTCATGCTCTACTGCTTAAGAACAAGTGACAGGAATTTGCGGTGTTCTAGCTATTGTTAGTTTTAAAGACAATGTATGTTCGTCCATGAGATGTATTTCTCCTTAGAGAAATAGGTCACCTGCTTATAGAGGCTATATAAACTATACATGTAAAAATAAAGCTTGTCCATTGTGGCCATCAGCCGCATGGAACCTCCTATCCCATGAACTTTTAGTTTCTTGTTTATTTCTCATCCCCTTGCCCTCGGTTCCTGAATCCGGACCTTCTTGCGCCGGCCGCGACAAGTGGCGCCCGAACAGGGACACGAGACAGAGTGAAAGAAGAAGTGTTTACATTACAGGTAAGGGGATCACGGCGGCTCCGTGAACGATAGGAGTAAAATAATCATGGGACAAAGGCAATCTGTAGAACACGGGTATTTTTTAAAAGTTCTACAGGCTCTTCTAAGGGAGAAGGGGTTTAAGGTTTCTCATAACTCTTTGGATAAGTTCTTTGATACAGTTAGAATAATATGCCCCAGTGTCCAAATGTTTCAGTTATATCTAATCATAATTGGCCTAAAACTTGGCCCAAGAAAACGGTTGATGTACCTATTCGATGTTTCAGTTATATCTAATCATAATTGGCCTAAAACTTGGCCCAAGAAAACAGTTGATGTACCTATTCGAGGGGTAGGCTTTGCCTCCTCCCCTGAACAAAGTTCTGATTTGCTTACATGGAGAGATTTGACGAATGATTTACAAGGAGTATTTCAGCCCTTTATATTAGATATAGAATTAAATTTATGGGGCAGAGATGTTTTGTCTCAAATGAATCTCTCCCTTTCCAATGATTGGTCTTTTAATCAATTGATACAGCATGGATATCAGCCTGGAAAAGGCTTAGGTAAAAATTTGCAAGGGGACCCAGCCTTTATAGCCCCCATTCCTAATCCGCCCGACAAGGTTTGGGTTTTCCCCAGGGCCATTGAATCCTCCCCATGCATTGCCTCTCAAATGGAAAACTTCCACTCCTATTTGGGTAGATCAATGGCCCTTAGTGAAAGAAAAAAGAGAGGCTGCTGAGATCTTGATACAAGAACAATTAAACCTCGGCCATTTAAAACCCTCTACTAGCCCATGGAACACCCCTATTTTTGTCATTAAAAAGAAGACAGGAAAATGGCGGCTTTTACAAGACCTAAGAGCAGTCAACCAGGTTAATACTTCCCATGGGGACCCTACAACCTGGCCTCCCTTCTCCCTCTGCCATTCCGCTAAATTTTCAGATGTTGGTTCTAGACCTAAAGGATTGTTTCTTTACCATATCTTTAGCCCCTGGTGACTGGGAGCATTTTGCATTTTCTTTGCCCTCTACAAATTTACAAGAACCCTACTATCGATACGAATGGACTGTTTTACCTCAGGGAATGATTAACAGTCCCACCTTATGTCAAGAATACGTAAAAAGAGCTATAATCCCTTTCAGGAAACAATTCCCTGAGGTATATTGTATTCATTATATGGATGACCTATTACTGGCAGCAGAGACCAGTGAACACTTGGCTAACGCCTTTGGGTTCTTTCCCAATGTCTTAGCTCTGCTGGACTTCAAATAGCTCCTGAGAAGGTACAGAGAGAAGCTCCCTTTGAGTATTTAGGATATCTTATTAGTAAACAGAGTATTAGGCCACAGAAAATCGCAGTTAGAACCTCGCAATTAAAAACTTTAAATGACTTCCAAAAATTATTAGGTGATATAAATTGGCTCCGCCCTTCGCTGTCTCTCACCACTTCTCAGTTACAGCCCCTTTTTTCTATTTTAAAAGGGAACTCCTCCCCTTCATCTTTAAGACAGCTTACTCCAGAAGCAGAGGATGCCTTGGCTTTAGTAGCAAATAAAATTTCCTCTGCGCAGCTTCAACAAAGAGATCTGACAGAGAATGTTAACTTAATAATCTTAAAACCTGATACTCTCCCTATGGCAGTGTTGTGGCAAATCCATGGGCCTTTGGAATGGCTACATTTAGCTATGCATGTTTTGCATGTCATCAACCCAACGATTTCCCTTATATCTTTATTAATTGCTAGAGGACGGAAGAGATGCATCCAGTTATTTGGACATGAGCCTCATAGTATTATATGTCCTCTTTTAACCGCCTCAGTGGTAGAGGATGCATATCAAACCTCCTTGGAATGGCAAACATCTATGGCAAATTTTCCTGGTCAATTTCTTTTTCATCTTCCCAATGACAAACTCCTTCAGGGACTCTCCATCATTCCTACTATATTTGTCTCTCCAATTTCGAGTCAACCGATTAAAGATGCTCCCATCATATTTTCGGACGCCAGCAAAGATGGGCACATTGCCATTGTCTATCTGCATAAACAACATAAAAATGTCATTCAATTGTCCTATAAGACAAAATCTGTCCAGAGGGCTGAACTTTATGCTGTCATGAAAACTCTTGAAATCTATCAAGAACCCTTTAATCTCTATTCAGATAGTCAATATGTCGCCAGGATATTACCCATCCTTGCTGATTCTTTCATAAACTCTAATGATGAGGAACTTTCATGCCTCTTTCATAAATTACAGCAGCTGCTCTTAAAAAGAGTTTCACCTATATTTGTTTCTCATATTAGAGCACATTCTGGTTTACCTGGGCCTTTATCCTCAGGAAATGATTTGGCTGACAGATATACTCATTTATATTCTGTCATTGCTAATAAGGATTCTGTCGGTATGGCAATGAAAAGTCACTCTCTTTTCCACCAAAACGCTCGATCCCTACGAAAGCAATTCCATATAACTAGAGAACAAGCTAGGCAAATTGTTAAAAATTGCTCCTTATGTCCCCAATATGTTAACACCCCTTCTTTTGCCATTAATCCGCGGGGCCTTTTGCCCAATGATCTCTGGCAAATGGATGTAACACATTATTCATCTTTTAATAAATTACAATTTGTGCATGTTTCTATTGATACTTATTCTGGTATGATCGTAGCTTCCGCTCATTCTGGTGAAAGTTTTACTGATGTTCAAAATCATCTTTTTCATGCTTTTGCTTACATGGGAATGCCTAAACGATTAAAGACTGATAATGGGAGTGCTTATATATCCCAAGCTTTTAAAACCTTTTGTGAAACATTTCACATTCAGCATACCACAGGCATCCCTTACAACTCTACAGGTCAAGCTATTATTGAAAGAGCTCATCTTACACTTAAAAATACCTTACAAAAACTAAAAAAGGGGGAGATTATGGCAGGAAAAATGAAATATTCCCCCCACATGCACCTAGACTTAGCAATATTCATTTTAAATTTTTTGATTGTGCATGATGATGGATATACACCATCAGAAAAACATTGGGGAAAAAATACTGATCCACCCCTTATGGCAAAGTGGAAGGATCCTATGACAGGACAGTGGAAAGGCCCTGACCCCTTGCTTAGACAGGGTCGAGGATATGCTTGTATCTTCCCACAGGATGAAGAAGCGCCGCGCTGGGTTCCAGCCAAATTTGTTAGAGATATCAAAACTGAGAAGGAAGATGAGTCGGCTGAACTTATGCCCTCCTCGGAGGAAGAGGACTCGTAAGATGAATCTGCCATCATGGAGGCAAATGAGGAAATTAACCTCACAAGCCACAAGTTTGGTAATATCCTCTGGTAAACAACTAATCCCCTTGACTCATTTTCTGGCTTGTCTCAGCCTTCTTATTATCCCTCCCCCTGCTGAAGGAAAATTGTTCTGGGCTTATTTGTCCAGTCCTCCTGTAGCACAGCCAGTAACTTGGGAGGATCCGACCCCTAAAGTTTATATTAATTTCTCTATCATGGGGAACGGGGTCCCTAGTTTTTTCCCTTCTGTACAATCTCCTATAAACTATTCCGGATTGGCCTTTCACCCTCCGATCTGTTTTCAAAAAGAAACTCATCCAAAGAGACTAACACTCTCTTGCTTAGGACCCGTGCCTGTAGGCAGAGTCCTAAATTACTCTACTTAGTCTCCCTTTCATGTAAAAGGTAAAACGCAATGGGCACAAAAGTATACACAGGCCTGTTGGCAGAAGTTGGAAATCATTGGAGATGGAGTTCATGATTCCAATAGTACCCCTATTATTATGAATCAATGTCCTTACGAAGGAAATGCATTGGAAGGAACCTATGCTTTTGATGATTGCCAGATGTATTCACCCAAGATTTTCTCTCCACATGAAGTGGACTTCCCAATATTTGATCTATCTCGATCAGCACGTCATACATCCACCTCCACATTGGGTCCCATCCTAAAACCCCTTCGTTCAACTCCTAGCTACATGCGCATACCCAATGTGGAATTGCAAGAACACACTCGAGCTATCCCGCGATCCATTTTATTGACTAGTACAGGAAAAATACATAGAGATTTATGGAAGCTTTATGCTGCTTTTGACCAAATATATACAAATGATAGCATAAGCTATCCAGAAGCTATTCTCAATCCCACGCTCCGCGTTCGCACATGCGTACCCCCTCCCTTTTTCTTAGTAATAGGAAACGGCCAGGTAACTGTTGAAAAAACCAAAACCCCTACCTTTTATCGAATTCATTGTCCCTTGTGCATATTAACAAATTGCGTACCTATAGATAAGAAGATTGATTTCAACACAAAGTTATTCCTGGTGCAACAACCTCCATATTGGATGATCCCTGTTGATGTGAGAGGACCTTGGTACGCGAACTTTGGCGTGCAGTTAGCTCAAGAATTGGTGAAGAAGCTAAGAAGAACTCGAAGATTTCTTGGACTTTTAATTGCAGGGATGGTGGCTACTATTGCTCTTATTGCCTCCGCTACTGTATCTGTTGTATCTTTGCATGAAAATGCTCAGACTGCTGAACATGTAAATGAACTTGCTAGAAATGTAACTATTGCTCTTGATGCTCAGAAGAGAATCGATGAAAAAATTGAAGCGCAGATTGAAGCTTTAAAAGAAGCCGTTTTATATCTTGGTGATCAATTTGTTGTACTAAAAACTATAACCCAATTGACTTGCCATGACGCTTATAAACATATTTGTGTTACCCCACTCCCTTTTAATGGGTCATGGGAAAATGTACGTATGCATCTACAAGGGGTTTGGAATCACGCTAATATTAGTCTAGATCTCTTAAAATTACAACAAGAAATAGACGCCATTAGCCAAAGTATGTTATATTATGAAGACCCCAGCGATTTAGCCGGTGAGATCTTAAATCCGCTAAATGGTTTTAATCCCTTCAATTCACTGAAACATTCCTTTTGGATATTTTTGGCATTAATAATCGGGTTAATTCTGATGTATGCAATGTTTGCCTGCTTTTGCAAAAAATTCAATAATCAATTAAACTCCTCTAAGGCACAACTTCATTTTTTGCATTTGAAAAATATAGGGGGAAATGTCGGGAGCGGTCCCGCGGCGTGAGGCAAGGTTCCAAGTTGAGCCAAAGCTCCTTGTCGTCCCTAGCCAACCCGCAGTCCTGCGGTGCGAGGCAGGGTTCCAAGTTGAGCTAAAGCTCCCTGTTGTCCCTGGCCAACCCGCAGTCCTGCGGTGCGAGGCAGGGTTCCAGGTTGAGAAAGGCTCCTTGTCATGCCTGGCCAACCCGCTGGGACTGCACCTAGCTCTTCCCCCTTATCGAAGTAAAAGTACATATTTGCTTCTCCTTTAAAATATTATTGGGACAAGTTCCCATAAAGTGAGCAAGGAAGTGGCTTGACATATGACTGCCTTGGTAGTCATTACTTAATGAACAAACCTCATTGTTTATTCTAAATGTGGCATTCATGCTCTACTGCTTAAGAACAAGTGACAGGAATTTGCGGTGTTCTAGCTATTGTTAGTTTTAAAGACAATGTATGTTCGTCCATGAGATGTATTTCTCCTTAGAGAAATAGGTCACCTGCTTATAGAGGCTATATAAACTATACATGTAAAAATAAAGCTTGTCCATTGTGGCCATCAGCCGCATGGAACCTCCTATCCCATGAACTTTTAGTTTCTTGTTTATTTCTCATCCCCTTGCCCTCGGTTCCTGAATCCGGACCTTCTTGCGCCGGCCGCGACAAGTACAATGGAACCTTCTTGTAACTTGCTCCTCTGTGCATTAATTTGAAAATTTCTACAGCCAGCCTCAGCCCCAATATGACTCCACACAGAAGTATTCTCTAAAGAAGATGTTAGAAGGAGTTAAACTTTACTGAAAACACACATATACATATATATATGTACTATATAGGTATATGGATATACCTATCTATATGCTTGCTATATAGATACACACATATATATTTAATTTTGTATACAGAATAGGAGAAGCAACTCATTTCTTCTTTTCCTGTAAGAAATCATATTCTGGGGCACCTGGGTGGCTCAGTGGTTGAGCATCTGCCTTTGGCTCAGGTCATGATCCCAGGGTCCTGGGATCAAGTCCCACATCGGGCTCCCTATGGGGAGCCTGCTTCTCCCTCTGCCTATGTTTCTGCCTTTCTCTCTGTGTCTCATGAATAAATAAATAAAATCTTTAAAGAAAGAGAAAAAAAAGAAAAAAAGAAATCATGTTCCCTCTGGTAATGGGAAATATCCATAAGCTAGAGTTCAAATATCCCATTTTCTACCCACAAAGACCCCCTACAGTCAACTTATTTGCCAATGTTAAAAAAGACAACTGAAACACACCAACTTGAGACTGTCTAGGACAAAAGTGCCCAAGTCCTAAAGCCAGTTGTAGAATTGGCTGCCCTGCCATCTAGGTTTACTGACCTGCACTCTGATTTCAGTCACATCCATGCGTCTTGCAAGTTCCTGTCTGAGGAGAAAAAAACCACAAATGATCAGTATTTGGAGTTGTGGATAAAAGGAAATGTATCGATATACATTTTATCCTTGTTTAAAAATATGTACCCTCCCCGCTATACCCCCCCCCACCAAGGGTGCCTGGGTGGCTCAGTTGGTTAAGCGTCTGCCTACGGCTCAGGTCATGATCCCAGGATCCTGGAATCAAGTCCCTTGGCAAGCTCCCTGCTCAGCGGGGAGTCTGCTTCTCTCTCTGCCCCCCACCCCACTCATGTGTGCTCATGATCTCTCTCACTCTGTGTCTAGTAAATAAATAAAATCTTACAAAAAAAGACCCCCTTCAAGTAAACTTTTCTGTCATTCTCAGCTCCAGCCTTGCTTTATAGATAGTTTCCCCTCAAAATTTAAGGTGTCATCAACAACTCGGTACTCAAGATAAACAATTTTAAAGCACTATTTAAAAAATAATAATTAATGCAAAAAAATCTATGATGAACAAATTATCACAATTTTATTTATTTATTATTATTATTTATTATTTTTTTAAGTAACCTCTATGACCAACATGGTGCCCCTCCCTCTAAATTTTACTTATTTATTTATCTATATATTTATTTTTTTATTTTTAAAGTAGGCTCTATGCCCTATGTGGGGCTTGAAGGCTTGAACTCAAAACCCCAAGATCAGGAATCACATGCTCTTTGGACCGAGCCAGCCAGGTACCTCCCCCCTCGAGATTTTAAATGAAACGATCTAGCATTGCAGTTGCAGGAGAGTACCTTATTCTCCTTACCCTTATTCCAATAAAATTTTATTTACAAAAAGTCACCAACACAGACAATAACTGAAAAAATGTATAAATTAGACTACATCAAAATCAAAAACTTGGGGATCCCTGGGTGGCGCAGTGGTTTGGCGCCTGCCTTTGGCCCAGGGCGCGATCCTGGAGACCCGGGATCGAATCCCACGTCGGGCTCCCGGTGCATGGAGCCTGCTTCTCCCTCTGCCTGTGTCTCTGCCTCTCTCTCTCTCTCTCTCTCTCTCTCTCTCTCTCTCTCTCTGTGACTATCATAAATAAATTAAAAAAATCAAAAACTTTTTTAGATCAAAGTACAATATCAATAGAGTGAAAAGGCAACCCATGCAATGGGAAAAATATTTGCAAATCATATATCTGATAAGGAATTAATATCCAGTGTATATTAAGGACTACAACTCAATAAATAAACATCATCCAGATTAAAAAATAGGCAAAGGACTTGGATAGATGTTTCTCCAAAGATGATATACAAATGGGTGTGAAAGACACTCAACATCAGTAATGAACGTGCATATCAAAACCAGACTAATACCACCTCATACTATTAGAATGAGTACTATCAAAAAACCAAAATAACAAGTGTTGGTGAGGATTTAGAGAAATTAAAACCCTTGTGCACTCTTGGTAGGAATATAAAATAGTATAGCTGCTAAGGAAAACAGTAGAATAGTTGCTCAAAATTAAACACAGAATTGCCATATGATCCAACAATTCCATTTCTGAGTATATACTGAAAAGAATTAAAAACAGGGTCTTGGGAAGATATTTTCATACATATGGTCATAGCAGTATAATCACAATAGCCAAAAGGAGCAACCCAAGTGCTCAATAATGAAAAATGGGTAAATAAAATATGGTATACACATGCAATGGAATATTTTTTTTCATGCAATGGAATATTATTCAGTCTTAACAAGGAAGGAAATTGTAGCATATGCTTCCACACAGAAGAACATTAAAGACTGTATGCTTGGGGAATAGGAGGATGGGCAAAATAGGTGAAGGGGAGAAGATACAGACTTCCAGCTATGAAATAAAGAAGTCACAGGAATTAAAGACACAGCTCAGAGAATGTAGTCAATGATATTGCAATAGGATCATATGATGACAGATGGTAGCTATACCTGTAGTGCACATAGCACAACATATAGAGAAGTTGATTTACTACGTGGTATATTTGTTGTTTTTTTTTAAAGATTTTTTTTTATTTATTCATGAGAGACACACAGAGAGAGAGAGTCAGAGACACAGGTAGAGGGAGAAGCAGGCTCCATGCAGGGAGCCCGATGTGGGACTGGATCCCGGTCTCCAGGATCACACCCTGGGCTGAAGGCGGCGCTAAACCTCTGAGCCACTGGGGCTGCCCCTATGTGGTATATTTGAAACTAATGTAATATTGTTTGGCAACTATACTCAAATAAAAAAATTAGTATTTTATTTATTTGAGAGAGGAAGGGGTGGGGAGAGGGACAAGCAGACTCCATGCTGAGTGCAGAGCCTGATTTGGGGCTTGTTGGAAGCTCAAGTGATTGAGCTACCAAGGGCCCCTAATTTTTTTTTAAAAAAAGATGATACACGGGTGCCTGGGTGGCTCAGTTGGTTGAGTATCTGTCTTCGGCTCAGGTTATGATGGCAGGGTCCTGAGATAGAGCCCCGAGTCGGGCTCCCTGATCAGCAGGGGAGTCTGCTTCTCCTTCTTCCTCTTCCTCTGCCCCTGCTGGTGTTTGCTCTCTCTCACTTACTCTCTCAAATAAATAAATAAAATATTATAAAAACAAAAAATTCCAGTTATAAAATAAATAAGTCATGGAAATGAAAATACAACATAGGGAATAATACTGGAATAATGTTCTATGGTGATAGACGGTGACTACGCTTATCAGGGTGAGCACTGAGTAACGTATAAAATTGTCGAATCATTATGTTGTACACTTGAAACTAATACAACACTGTATGTTTTAATTATACTTCAAAAAAATCAAAAGCCTTATAAAAAATTAAAGGACTGTAGGCCGTGTAAAATAAACCAGTGACAAAAAGGCAAATACTGCCTAATTCAACTAGTATGAGGTGCTTAGTGTAGTCAAAATCATAGCCAGAAAGTAGAATAGTGGCTACCCAGGACTGAGGGGTGAGGTGGGTATGGGTGTCACTGTGTAATGGTAATAGTTTCAGGTTTGCAATATAAAAAGATTTCTGGAAATAGATGGTGGTGATAGTTGCATGATAAGAAGTACTTTATACCACCGAACTGTACACTTTAAAATGGTAAAGACATTACATTTTATGTTAAATGTATTTTACCAAAATAGATAAATCAGGAAAAAAATTAATAAATTAGTCTTAATAAAGAATAAAATGGGTCAGACTTGAATATGCACATTAAAAGATGCTCAACAGGGCAGCCCGAGTGGCTCAGTGGTTTAGTGCCTGCTTTCAGCCCTGGGTGTGATCCTGGAGTCCCGGGATTGAGTCCCACATCGGGCTCCCTGCATGGAGCCTGCTTCTCCCTCTGCCTGTGTCTGTGCCTCTCTCTCTCTCACTGTGTCTCTCATGAATAAATAAACAAACAATAAATAAAATCTTTCAAAAAAAGAAAAATGCAAATCAAAACCATAATGAGATATCACTTTTCACATCCTTTGAGATGGCTAACAAAAAACGGGCACCTCACTGGCTCAGTCAGTGGGGCATGAAACTTTTTTTTCCCCCCGGGAGAGAGCACCAGCAGGGGTAAGGGGAAAGGGAGGGGGAGAGAGAAAATCTTTTTCTTTTTTAAAAGATTTTATTTATTTATTCATGAGAGACATAGGAAGAGAGGCAGAGACACAGGCAGAGGGAGAAGAAGCAGGCTCCATGCAAGGAGCCCGATGCAGGACTTGATCCTGGGGAATCCTGGATCACGCACTGAGCCAAAGGCAGTCGCCCAATCACTGAGCCACCCAGGCATCCCAAGAGAGAAAAAAATTTTTTTTTCCAAGAGAGAAAATCTTAAGTAGGTTCCATACTCAGCATCCCAGCCACTCAGGCACCCCAAGCGTGCAACTCTTGATCTTGGGGTTGTGAGTTCAAGACCCACCTTGGATCTAGAGAAAACTTAAGAATAAAACATTAAAACAGCCAGAAAATAACAAGTGTTGGGGTGCCTGCATGGCTCAGTCAGTTTAGCATTCCAACTGTTGATTTTGGCTCAGGTCATGATCTCAGGGTCAGGAGATGAAGGCACGCATCAGGCTCCTGGAGACTGTAAAGCCTGCTTAAGATTCTCTCTCCCTCCTTCTGCCTCTCCCACTGTTTGTGCACCCACACTCTCTCACACACACACAAAAGAAGAAAAAAGAAAAAGCAAATAACAAGTGTTAACAAGAACGTGAAGAAATTAAAATAAATCCTTGTGGACTGCTAGTTAGAATGCAAAATGGTGCAGCCACTATGGAACACAGAACAGCTACACAAAAAATTAAAAACAGGATTACCATATGATCCAGTAACTCCACTTCTGGGTATATACCCAAAATAATTGAAAACAGTGACTCTAAGTTCATAGCAGTATTATTCACAATAACCAAACTGAAGTGCCCAATAATAAATGAATAAACAAAATATGGTATTTACAAACAATGGAAAATTACTCAGCCCTAAAAAGGAAGGAAATTCTGAGACATGCTACATCATGGATGAACCCTGGGGACATCATACTAAGTGAAATATACCAGGCATAAAAAGAAAAGCGCTGTGTAATTCTTAAATTACTTAAATGAGGCACTTACTATAGTCAAATTCATTAAAACACAAAGTAAAAAAGGCGACTGCCAGGGGCAGGGGGAAATGGGGGAATAGTGAGTTGTTCACTGTGCAATCCTTTCAGTTTTGCAAGGTCAAAGGAGTTCTGGAGATTAGTTATACAAAAATATAAATGTACTTAATACTACTGAACTGTACACATAAAAATGGTTAAGATCACAAATTTAATCTTTATATTTTACCACAATTTATTGTTTCTAAAACTTTTTTAAATAATCTCTAAGCCAAAAGTAGGGCTCAAACTCACAACTCCAAGACCAAGAGCTGCACGTTCCTCTGGCTGAGCAAGGCAGGCACCCCTATTTTACTTGGTTTTTTTTAAGGCTTTTTATTTTTTTAAAGATTTTATTTTGGGCAGCGGGGTGGCTCAGCGGTTTAGTGTGGCCTCCAGGGCCTGATCCTAGAGGCCTGGGATCGGGTCCCGCATCAGGCTCCCTGCACGGAGGCTGCTTCTCCCTCTCTCTCTCTACTCTCTGTGTCTCTCATGAATAAATATTTGGGTTTTTTTAAAGATTTTATTTATTAACGAGAGACACAGGCAGAGGGAGAAGCAGGCTCCAGGGAGCCCGACATCAGACTTGATCCAGAGCTGCAGGATCACGCCCTGAGCCAAAGGCAGATGCCCAACCTCTGAGCTACTCAGGTGTTCCTTATTTATTTATTTATTTATTTATTTATTTATTTATTTATCTATTTATTTATTTGATAGCGAGAGCACGGGAGAGGGGCAGGCAGAGGGAGAGGGAGAAGCAGGCTCCCTGCTGAGCAGAAAGCCCTGCAAGCCAGCTCAGGGCTCTATCCCAGCCCCCCCCCCCCAAGGCAGCTGCTTAACCATCTGAGCCACCCAGATGCCCCTAAAGTCTTTAAGTTTATTTATTTAAGTAATCTCTGTACCCAAGTGGGGCTCAAACTCACGACCCCATAGATCAAGAGCTGCACCCTCCTCTGACTGAGCCAGTCAGGCACCATAGTTTACCACAAAATTTCTTTAAAAAAAGAAGGGAGAGAGAGAGAGAGAGGCAGAGACATGGGCAGAGGGAGAAGCAGGTTCCCGTGGGACTTGGTCCCCGAACCGGGATCACGCCCCAGCGGAAGGCAGACGCTCAACCATGGAGCCACCCAGGTGTCGCTATGACACATTTTTAAAGTTTTTTACGTTTATTTTTTAAAAGATTTTATTTATTTATTCATGAGAGACTCAGACTGAGAGAGAGGCAGAGACACAGGCAGAGGGAGAAGCGGGCTCCACGCAGGGAGCCCAATGCGGGACGCGATCCCAGGACCCCGGGATCACTCCCTGGGCTGAAGGCGGCGCTAAACCGCTGAGTCACCCGGGCTGCCCCTTTACGTTTATTTATTTAAAGAATCTCTACAGACAAGTGAGGCTCAAACTCACGACCCCCGCGCCACACCGCAGATCAAGAGCTACACGCTCCTCTAGCTGAGCCAACCAGGCGCCTCTATTTTACCACAAGTTTTTTTTTTAAGTCTTTTTTTTAAAAAGCTTATTTAAGTAATCTCTGCTCGAACTCATGACCACCGCCAACGATCAAGAGTCCGGGCTCTCTCAACTGAGCCAGCCCCGGTGCCCCTACCACAATTTAAAAAACAAAAACAAAAAGACTACCCACCACAGTTTCCAGACTTGTTTCACGTAATTACTGTATAAAAATATTTACCTTGATGCACAGAAGGCATTCTCCTTCCCTCAACCCTTGGCCCTTTTGGTTTCGACAGGAAAGAAGGAGGCTGAGGGGTGGGGGGAGAACCAAAGACACCTAGACATGAGCCCACGGTCCCAGGAGAACTGGGCACCTCCTGGAACAAGCCTCTTACCTTGTGAGCACATCTGGATATTGAGTGTGCTGGAAGGCACTTTCCAGCTCCTGAACCTGCACCTGCGTGAACTTATTCCGCTGGGCTCGCCGTCTCCTTCGGGGCTGGGGAGCCCTAGCAGCCACCGCCTGGGGTAGCTCTTCAGGCGCCAGCTGCCCCAGCTCCTGGATGCCACCGCCGACCTCGTGGATCCCTTCACCTTCATGGTTCACGATGCCCTCGAGGTTGAAGTCGCCTTCGCGGTTGATGTTGCCTTCGAGGTTGAAGTCGCCTTCGCGGTTGAAGTCGCCTTCGAGGTTGATGTCGCCTTCACGGCTGATGTCGCCTTCGATGTTGAAGTTGCCTTCACGGTTGATGTCGCCTTCGAGGTTGATGTCGCCTTCGCGGTTGATGTTGCCTTCGAGGCTGAAGTTGCCTTCGCGGTTGATGTCGCCTTCGAGGTTGAAGTTGTCTTGGAGGTTGAAGTCGTCTTCGAGGTTGAAGTCGTATTCGAGGTTGAAATTGTCTTCGAGGTTGAAGTTGTCTTCGAGGTTGAAGTTGTCTTCAAAGTTGATGCCTAGGTTCATATCGCCGTGGAAGAAGTTGATGGCATCTTCCAGGTTGATGTCCCTTTCGAGGTTGCCGCCATCGTCGTGGTACATGAATTTGTCCACAAGGCCTGGATTTCCTTCATCGATGTGGCTGCCTTCAGCTTCTGGTGCTGAACCCTGCACAGATTCAGATCTTACTTGCACTTGATTCATTCCCAGCCAGTAGTTGCTGGGGTCATAGTAGTCACCCGGGTCATAGTAACTACCTCTGGGCAGAGGCTCCATGGCTGTGGCGCTGTGGAAGACCAGCGCTTCCACAAACCCTCCTCTGTGGTTGAGAACAGAGGTGCAGTCTGAGGCGGAAGCTCCTCCTCTTTTGCGCCAGGGGATTTGCGGCAAGTTCTACCCCCACGCACACCCCCTTAGACGACTGCTACTGGCTGTCCTTTTCCCGCCAATTGCAGTGGGTGGGGCTTGCTTACGCGTGCAAGTGGCTGGGGTGTGGCCAAAAAATAGAGGCATGATGGGAAAGGTGGGGGCTGGTGGGGGGTTTGGCTGTGTGGAGAAGGGGAGGATCTGATTTACAGTTCAGTTTGCCACGCCCCACTTGACCAGAGTGCATATTCTGTGGAAAAGGCTATACTGGATTCAAACTGATCTGGGGGCAATGGCTGGGGTAGAGGTTTGCGGGAAGAGATGAGGGCTATAGACTTCACACTATCTACCGAGCTCTTCTGGAAAAGTTTGGAGAAAGGCTCACCGTTCAGCCCTTTATGTTTGGCAGGCGGTGCACACCACATTCTAGTAATAAAATTGTTAACTGAGTATCTGCAAGGATACAGAAAGCACACCCCACCATGTTCCCAAGGGTACCCAGGGTGGGATCCTGGAGCTGGGTTTGCAAAGCTTTCTGGGTAAGATACACTCCACAAGAAATCCGAGGTGCCCCTTGAAAAAGTTCAAGTACTCCAGATTTTTAGTGATGAAACCACACCAGAGTGCAAGTTTAAACCCTCCAGTGCTTAGTGCACCCAAATACTGTTGCATTTTACTAGCGCTGCACACCACAGATTATGTATCTTCTGTAGCGTTCCACTCCAGCATCTGTGGTCCCCGATACAACCTCAGCTGGTTCCTGTGCTGGGCTCGGGGCATGAACCCAGGTGAATTTCGACCTTTCCCCCTACGGCTCCCTCTACCCCTCTCTCCTCTCCACTTCCTTTACGAAAATTACCAACCTGATATTTTGAACAGGAAAAAATAAAATTCTACTTATTGTCAAATAAAAGAGATGCAGGACGGTGCAGGGTAGGAAAAATTTTGCCCTCTAGCTTTCAAAGTCTTCTAGCTAGTCTAAGAATTAAATTGAGGGCAGCCCTCGTGGCTCACCGATCTAGCGCCGCCTTCAGCCCAGGGCGTGATTCCGAAGCCCTGGAATTCAGTCCCGTATCAGGCTCCCTGCATGGAGCCTGCTTCTCCCTCTGCCTGTGTCTCTGCCTCTCTATCTCTCTCTCTGAGTCGCTCATGAATAAGTAAATAAAATCTTTAAAATAAAAGATTTTTTAAAAAGAAAAAAAAATATTTTATTTGGGGCACCTGGGTGGCTCAGTGGTTGACTGTCTCCCTTTGGCTCAGGACCTAGGATAGAGTCCTATATCCGGCTCCTTGAAGGGAGCCTACTTCTCCCTCTGCCTATGTCTCTGCCTCTCATGAATAAATAAATAAAATCTTTTAAAAAATAAAAAAAAAGATTTTATTTATTTGAGAGAGTCAGCACAAGCAAGGTGAAGGGCAACATGAGGCTCATCCTCGGACCCCAGAATTATGACCTGAGCCGAAAACAGGTGCCAAACCGTTGAGCCACCCAGGCTGCCCTTAAAAAATTAATCTTAGGGGATCCCTGGGTGGTGCAGCGGTTTAGCGCCTCCCTTTGGCCCAGGGCGCGATCCTGGAGACCCGGGATCGAATCCCACGTCGGGTTCCTGGTGCATGGAGCCTGCTTCTCCCTCTGCCTGTGTCTCTGCCTCTCTCTCTCTCTGTGTGCCTATCATAAATAAATAAAAATTTAAAAAAAATTAATCTTAAAAAAGTTATTTTTTAAAAGATTTTATTTATTCAGAGAGAGAGAGAGAGGCAGAGACACAGGCAGAAGGAGAAGCAGGCTCCATGCAGGGAGCCCGACGTGGGACTCGATCCCGGGTCCCCAGGATCACACCCAGGGCTGCAGGCGCCGCTAAACTACTGCGCCACCAGGGCTGCCCCTAAAAATTATCTATCTATCTATCTATCTATCTATTTATTTATTTATTTATTTATAATTCTTTTTAAAAAAATCAAGCAGGGAAATGCTAGCCTGATGCTACCTAGGTTTTTGTAAACAGTGTTTGACTAAAATCATGGTGAGAAGAATAAGGAGTGGCCAGTTGTGTAAGTGAAGGATCGGATTCCGTCTCTCTTTAAAATTTTGATAATTTGGACCCCTGGGTGGCTCAGTGGTTGAGCATCCACCTTTGGTACAGGTCATAATCCCGGGGTCCTGGGATCGAGTCCCACATCAGGCTCCTTGGGGGGAGCCTGCTTCTCCCTCATACTAAGTCTCTGCCTCTCTCTCTCTCTGTGTGCCTCATGAATAAATAAACAAAATCTTTAAAAATAATAAAAATAAAATTTTATCGATAATTTGTTCATAATAATTAATTTTTATTTTAAAAAAACTGTGCAGAAGGTATCATTTACCAGGAATCCTGAGGTTTTGCGATGCATGGGTGGCTCAGCGGTTAAGGGTCTGCCTTTGGCTCAGGGCGTGATCCTGGAGACCCGAGATTGAGTCCCACATCGGGCTCCCTGCAGGGAGCCTGCTTCTCCCTCTGCCTGTGTCTCTGCCTCTCATTAACAAATGAATAAAATATTTTTAAAAACCCTTAGTGTGGAGAAAAAAACCATCCCTAAAGCAAGGCCTCAATCTGAATATTACAAAACAATGTACCGGGAGAGAGTGTGGTGGAATAGGTAAGTCTCTCTGTCTGTCTGTATTTTTTTAAAAGGGTTTTCCTTCTTTTTTTTTAAGATTTTATTTATTTATTCATGAGAGACACAGAGACAGAGAGAGAGGCAGAGACACAGGCAGAGGGAGAAAAGCCGACTCCATGCAGGGAGCCCGATGTGGGACTCGATCCCGCGACCCCAGGATCAGGCCCTGGGCAGAAGGCTGCGCTAAGCCACCGGGGCTGCCCTGTACGTATGTATTTAAAAGTAAACTCAACCCCACAACACGGAGCTCAAGCTCACCAACCCCGAGATCGAGAGTCACATGCTCTACCGACAGCCACCTAGGTGCCCCTGGAATAGGTAATCATTTATTTATTTATTTTAAAGATTTATTTATTTATTTGAGAGAGAGTGAGAGAGCCAGAGAGGGAGAGAGCAGAGGGAGGGGCAAATGAAAAGAATCTCAAGCGGACTCCACCCTGAGCCGGATGCAGGGCTTGATGTCACAACTCTGAGATCATGACCTGAGCTGAAATCAGGAGTCAGAGGCTCAACTGACTGAGCCACCCAGGCACCCCACTGGGAATAGGTATTTAAAAGCATGCATGAACTGAAGATGATGAATTTCATTTCCTCTAGCTCCAAATACTGAATATTTGTGGGTTGCTCACCTCAGAAAGGAGCTTGCAAGATGCATGCAAGTGACTGAAGACAGCACCCAGGCTAATCTATCTGAAAAAACAAACAAACAAAAAAACAAACAAACAACTATTTGGTGAGAAATAATTAGCCATGTTTGGAAAATAACTTTTTTCTTTTGTTTTTTTTTTTAAGATTTTATTTTTAGGAGCACCTGGGTGGCTCAGTGGTTGAGCATCTGCCTTTAGCTCAGGTGGTGGTCCTGGGGACCTGGAATCAATTCCCACATCTGGCTCCCTGCAGGGAGCCTGCTTCTCCCTCTGCCTATGTCTCTGCCTCTCTCTCATTTATTTATTTATGCACGAGAGACACAGGAAGCGAGGCAGAGGGAGAAGGAGACTCCATGCAGGGAGCCCGATGCGGGACTCGATCCCAGGACTCCGGGATCATGGCCTGAGCATGAAGGCAGACACCTAACCGCTGAGCCACCCAGGCGTCCCAATAAATAAAAATCTTCAAAAGAATTCACTACTATTATTGCATAAAATATCCTATCACCACAGTATAACCTATGGCATAAGTGGCATAACGGAAAGAGGCATGATTAGAAATTACACATTCTCGTTCTTTTAGAGACACTGGAATATCTCCGGATGAAAACCATGTGATGTCTTGATTTGCATCAAAATAATCCAGGGGCATATGCAAGTGTGTTGAATTGGTGAGGGTATTGATGAAACAAGGCTGGTTCTGAATAATTGTTGAAACTGAGAGATGAATACATAAGGTTGGGATTCTCTCTGCTTTTATGTATGCCTGACATTTCACGTAATGAAAAACATGCTTTGGGACTGTTTTTTTTTTTTAAGTTTTATTTATTTAAGTGTTCTCTCCAGCCAACGTGGGGCTTGAACTCACAACCCTGATATCAAAGAGTCCCATGCTTTTCTGACCGAGCCAGCCAGGCACCCCTAAAAAAACATGTTCTGTTTTCTTTTTAAAATTTTCAAAGATTTATTTGTTCATTTGAGAGAGAGCGAGAGAAAGAGAACATGAGTGGAAGGAGGGGCAGAGGAGAGGGAGAGAGAGAGAATCCCAAGCCGACTGTGCGCTGAGCTCCGAGCCCAATCTCACGATCCTGAGTTCATGCCCGGAGCCAAAACCAAGAGTCGGATGCTCGACAGTTCAACTGAGCCACCCAGGCGCCTCTAAACAACATGTTCTTTAATGGCTGGAGTTACCAACTCAAATGCCGATGAAGGCAGGTAACATAACAGCAAGGAGAGTGGAGACGGGCAAACTGAGGAAGAACACATCTCTTTCAAAGGGGACGGCCTGTACTCAGACCCAGCTCACTGTGCTGCAGGGGAATGTTGGGCCAAGACGGCCAGATTTTCCGGGTTTTTTTCAAGATTGGCCCCAACTCCAAACATCTATATGAAACCTTCCATTTCTTCAACTGTTGTAACTAACTGAAATAGGTCTTATTGAAAAGTGTGCCAGCTATCTAAAAGAGATCTGTGGACTAGATTCAGGCTGCAGCTGCCAGGTTGCAACCTTTCCAGGATAAGCTAACATTAAACAATTTTCATTGTCTGGAGCAGAAGAACGTCATCGAAGAAAGTCAGAAGGAAAGAAACCAACCAACCAACCAACACCTGGGGTGCCCGGGTGGCTCAGTCGGTTGCATCTGACTCTTGGTTTTGGCTCAGGTCAGGATCTCGGGGTCATGAGACGGAGCCCCAAGTCAGGCTCTTTAATCAGCAGAGTCTGCTTGAAATTCTCTCTCTCGGAGGAGGGGCAAGATGGCGGAAGAGTAGGGTCCCCAAGTCACCTGTCCCCACCAAATTACCTAGATAACCTTCAAATCATCCTGAAAATCTACGAATTCGGCCTGAGATGTAAAGAGAGACCAGCTGGAACGCTACAGTGAGAAGAGTTCGCGCTTCTATCAAGGTAGGAAGACGGGGAAAAAGAAATAAAGAAACAAAAGGCCTCCGAGGGGAGGGGCCCCGCGAGGAGCCGGGCTGAGGCCGGGGCGAGTGTCCCCAGGACAGGAGAGCCCCGTCCCGGAGGAGCAGGAGCTGCACCAACCTTCCCGGGCGGAAAGGGGCTCGCAGGGAGTTGGAGCAGGACCCAGGAGGGCGGGGATGCCCTCGGGCTCCCTGGGACCCTAACAGACACCTGCGCCCCGGGAGAGTGCGCCGAGCTCCCTAAGGGCTGCAGCGCGCACGTCGGGACCCGGAGCAGCTCAGAGGGGCTCGGGCGGCGGCTCCGCGGAGGGGGCTGCGGGGCGGGAGCGCGAATCCAACAGCGCAGACCCCGGAGCACAGGGCGCCGGGACACAGCCCAGGATCCGGCCTCCCCCCGGGACAGGCAGAGGCCGGGAGGGCCCGGGACAGCGAGGACGCTCCTGCCCGGAGCTGAGCAGATCAGCGGCCCCGCCCCGGAGCCTCCAGGCCCCTGCGGACGAAGAACCCCATAGTTCCTCCGGAGGCTGAAACCAGGCTTCCAGGGTTGCCATAGCAACTGGGGCTGTTCCTCCTGGGGCCTCACGGGGTAAACAACCCCCACTGAGCCCTGCAGCAGGCAGGGGCAGAGCAGCTCCCCCAAGTGCTAACACCTGAAAATCAGCACAACAGGCCCCTCCCCCAGAAGACCAGCTGGACGGACCAGTTCCAGGGGAAGTCAAGGGACTTAAAGTCTACAGAATCAGAAGATACTCCCCCGTGGTTTTTTTTGTTTTTGCTCTTTTTTTCTTTTTTTCTTTTCTTTTTGATTTCTGATTGCTTCCCCCACCCCCCCTTTTTTTCACCTTTCTTTCTTTTTCTTTCTCTTTTTCTTCTCTTTTTTTCCTTTTTTTTTCTTTTTCATTTTTCTCTTTCTCTTTTCTTTCCGTCTCTCTCTTTCTCTCCTTTTCCCAATACAACTTGTTATTGGCCACCCTGCACTGAGCAAAATGACTAGAAGGAAAACCTCACCTCAAAAGAAAGAATCAGAAACAGCCCTCTCTCCCACAGAGTTACAAAATCTGGATTACAATTCAATGTCAGAAAGCCAATTCAGAAGCACTATTCTACAGCTACTGGTGGCTCTAGAAAAAAGCATTAAGGACTCACGAGACTTCATGACTGCAGAATTTAGATCCAATCAGGCAGAAATTAAAAATCAATTGAATGAGATGCAATCCAAACTAGAAGTCCTAACGACGAGGGTTAACGAGGTGGAAGAACGAGTGAGTGACATAGAAGACAAGTTAATGGCAAAGAGGGAAACTGAGGAAAAAAGAGACAGACAATTAAAAGACCATGAAGACAGATTAAGGGAAATAAATGACAGCCTAAGGAAGAAAAACCTACGTTTAATTGGGGTTCCCGAGGGCGCCGAAAGGGACAGAGGGCCAGAATATGTATTTGAACAAATCCTAGCTGAAAACTTTCCCAATCTGGGAAGGGAAAAAGGCATTCAGATCCAGGAAATGGAGAGATCCCCCCCCTAAAATCAATAAAAACCGTTCAACACCTCGACATCTAATAGTGAAGCTTGCAAATTCCAAAGATAAAGAGAAGATCCTTAAAGCAGCAAGAGACAAGAAGTCCCTGACTTTCATGTGGAGGAATATTAGGGTAACAGCAGACCTCTCCACAGAGACGTGGCAGGCCAGAAAGGGCTGGCAGGATATATTCAGGGTCCTAAATGAGAAGAACATGCAACCAAGAATACTTTATCCAGCAAGGCTCTCATTCAAAATGGAAGGAGAGATAAAGAGCTTCCAAGACAGGCAGGAACTGAAAGAATGTGTGACCTCCAAACCAGCTCTGCAAGAAATTTTAAGGGGGACTCTTAAAATTCCCCTTTAAGAAGAAGTTCAGTGGAACAATCCACAAAAACAAGGACTAAATAGATATCATGATGACACTAAACTCATATCTGTCAATAGTAACTCTGAACGTGAACGGGCTCAATGACCCCATCAAAAGGCGCAGGGTTTCAGACTGGATAAAAAAGCAGGACCCATCTCTTTGCTGTCTACAAGAGACTCATTTTAGACAGAAGGACACCTACAACCTGAAAATAAAAGGTTGGAGAACCATTTACCATTCAAATGGTTCTCAAAAGAAAGCAGGGGTAGCCATCCTTATATCAGATAAACTAAAATTTACCCCGAAGACAGTAGTGAGAGACGAAGAGGGACACTATATCATACTTAAAGGATCTATCCAGCAAGAGGACTTAACAATCCTCAATATATATGCCCCGAATGTGGGAGCTGCCAAATACTTAAACGAATTATTAACCAAAGTGAAGAAATACTTAGATAATAATACACTTATACTTGGTGACTTCAATCTAGCTCTTTCTACCCTCGATAGGTCTTCTAAGCACAACATCTCCAAAGAAACGAGAGCTTTAAATGATACACTGGACCAGATAGATTTCACAGATATCTACAGAACTTTACATCCAAACTCAACTGAATACACATTCTTCTCAAGTGCACATGGAACTTTCTCCAGAATAGACCACATACTGGGTCACAAATCGGGTCTGAACCGATACCAAAAGATTGGGATCGTCCCCTGCATATTCTCAGACCATAACGCCTTGAAATTAGAACTCAATCACAAGAAGAAGTTTGGAAGGACCTCAAACACGTGGAGGTTAAGGACCATCCTGCTAAAAGATAAAAGGGTCAACCAGGAAATTAAGGAAGAATTAAAAAGATTCATGGAAACTAATGAGAATGAAGATACAACTGTTCAAAATCTTTGGGATGCAGCAAAAGCAGTCCTGAGGGGGAAATACATCGCAATACAAGCATCCATTCAAAAACTGGAAAGAACTCAAATACAAAAGCTAACCTTACACATAAAGGAGCTAGAGAAGAAGCAGCAAATCGACCCGACGCCCAGCAGAAGAAGAGAGTTAATTAAAATTCGAGCAGAACTCAACGAAATTGAGACCAGAAGAACTGTGGAACAGATCAATAGAACCAGGAGTTGGTTCTTTGAAAGAATTAATAAGATAGATAAACCATTAGCCAACCTTATTAAAAAGAAGAGAGAGAAGACTCAAATTAATAAAATCATGAATGAGAAAGGAGAGATCACTACCAACACCAAGGAAATACAAACGATTTTAAAAACATATTATGAACAGCTCTACGCCAATAAATTAGGCAATCTAGAAGAAATGGACGCATTCCTGGAAAGCCACAAACTACCAAAACTGGAGCAGGAAGAAATAGAAAACCTGAACAGGCCAATAACCAGGGAGGAAATTGAAGAAGTCATCAAAAACCTCCCAAGACACAAGAGTCCAGGGCCAGATGGCTTCCCAGGGGAATTCTATCAAACGTTTAAAGAAGAAATCATACCTATTCTACTAAAGCTGTTTGGAAAGATAGAAAGAGATGGAGTACTTCCAAATTCATTCTATGAGGCCAGCATCACCTTAATTCCAAAACCAGACAAAGACCCCACCAAAAAGGAGAATTACAGACCAATATCCCTGATGAACATGGATGCAAAAATTCTCAACAAGATACTAGCCAATAGGATCCAACAACACATTAAGAAAATTATTCACCATGACCAAGTAGGATTTATCCCCGGGACACAAGGCTGGTTCAACACTCGTAAAACAATCAATGTGATTCATCATATCAGCAAGAGAAAAACCAAGAACCATATGATCCTCTCATTAGATGCAGAGAAAGCATTTGACAAAATACAGCATCCATTCCTGATCAAAACTCTTCAGAGTGTAGGGATAGAGGGACTTTCCTCGACATCTTAAAAGCCATCTACGAAAAGCCCACAGCAAATATCATTCTCAATGGGGAAGCACTGGGAGCCTTTCCCCTAAGATCAGGAACAAGACAGGGATGTCCACTCTCACCACTGCTATTCAACATAGTATTGGAAGTCCTAGCCTCAGCAATCAGACAACAAAAAGACATTAAAGGCATTCAAATTGGCAAAGAAGAAGTCAAACTCTCCCTCTTCGCCGATGACATGATACTCTACATAGAAAACCCAAAAGCCTCCACCCCAAGATTGCTAGAACTCATACAGCAATTTGGTAGCGTGGCAGGATACAAAATCAATGCCCAGAAATCAATGGCATTCCTATACACTAACAATGAGACTGAAGAAAGAGAAATTAAGGAGTCAATCCCATTTACAATTGCACCCAAAAGCATAAGATACCTAGGAATAAACCTAACCAAAGAGGTAAAGGATCTATACCCTAAAAACTATAGAACACTTCTGAAAGAAATTGAGGAAGACACAAAGAGATGGAAAAATATTCCATGCTCATGGATTGGCAGAATTAATATTGTGAAAATGTCAATGCTACCCAGGGCAATTTACACGTTCAATGCAATCCCTATCAAAATACCATGGACTTTCTTCAGAGACTTAGAACAAATTATTTTAAGATTTGTGTGGAATCAGAAAAGACCCCGAATAGCCAGGGGAATTTTAAAAAAGAAAACCATAGCTGGGGGCATCACAATGCCAGATTTCAGGTTGTACTACAAAGCTGTGGTCATCAAGACAGTGTGGTACTGGCACAAAAACAGACACATAGATCAATGGAACAGAATAGAGAATCCAGAAGTGGACCCTGAACTTTATGGTCAACTAATATTCGACAAAGGAGGAAAGACGATCCACTGGAAGAAAGACAGTCTCTTCAATAAATGGTGCTGGGAAAATTGGACATCCACATGCAGAAGAATGAAACTAGACCACTCTCTTGCACCATACACAAAGATAAACTCAAAATGGATGAAAGATCTAAATGTGAGACAAGACTCCATCAAAATCCTAGAGGAGAACACAGGCAACACCCTTTTTGAACTTGGCCACAGTAACTTCTTGCAAGATACATCCACGAAAGCAAAAGAAACAAAAGCAAAAATGAACTATTGGGACTTCATCAAGATAAGAAGCTTTTGCACAGCAAAGGATACAGTCAACAAAACTCAAAGACAACCTACAGAATGGGAGAAGATATTTGCAAATAACATATCAGATAAAGGGCTAGTTTCCAAAATCTATAAAGAACTTATTAAACTCAACACCAAAGAAACAAACAATCCAATCATGAAATGGGCAAAAGACATGAAGAGAAATCTCACAGAGGAAGACATAGACATGGCCAACATGCACATGAGAAAATGCTCTGCATCACTTGCCATCAGGGAAATACAAATCAAAACCACAATGAGATACCACCTCACACCAGTGAGAATGGGGAAAATTAACAAGGCAGGAAACAACAAATGTTGGAGAGGATGCGGAGAAAAGGGAACCCTCTTACACCGTTGGTGGGAATGTGAACTGGTGCAGCCACTCTGGAAAACTGTGTGGAGGTTCCTCAAAGAGTTAAAAATAGACCTGCCCTACGACCCAGCAATTGCACTGTTAGGGATTTACCCCAAAGATTCAGATGCAATGAAACGCCGGGACACCTGCACCCCGATGTTTCTAGCAGCCATGTCCACAATAGCCAAACTGTGGAAGGAGCCTCGGTGCCCATCGAAAGATGAATGGATAAAGAAGATGTGGTTTATGTATACAATGGAATATTACTCAGCCATTAGAAACGACAAATACCCACCATTTGCTTCAACGTGGATGGAACTGGAGGGTATTATGCTGAGTGAAGTAAGTCAATCGGAGAAGGACAAACAGTGTATGTTCTCATTCATTTGGGGAATATGAATAATAGTGAAAGGGAATATAAGGGAAAGGAGAAGAAATGTGTGGGAAATATCAGAAAGGGAGACAGAACATAAAGACTTCTAACTCTGGGAAATGAACTAGGGGTGGTGGAAGGGGAGGAGGGCGGGGGGTGGGGGTGAATGGGTGACGGGCACTGAGGGGGACACTTGACGGGATGAGCACTGGGTGTTATTCTGTATGTTGGTAAACTGAACACCAATAAAAATTAATTTATTAAAAAAAATTCTCTCTCTCCCTCTCCCTCTGCCGCTCCCTCCTCTTGTGCTCTTGCTCTCTTTAAAGTAAATAAATAGGGCACCTCGGGTGGCTCAGCGGTTTAGCGCCTGCCTTCAGCCCAGGGCCTGATCCTGGGGACCCCGGGATCGAGTCCCACGTCGGACTCCCTGCACGGAGCCTGCTTCTCCCTCTGCCTGTGTCTCTGTCTCTCCCTCTCTCTCTCTCTCTCTCTCTCTCTCTCTCTCTCACTCTCTGTGCCTCTCATAAATAAATAAAATCTTTAAGGGATAAAAAAAAATAAATACAGTAAATAAATAAAAATCTTAAAAAGAAAAAAAAAAGAACCTACGAAAGCTAACCATCCTAGGATGCCATTATTCTACCCTCCTACTTCTGTTTATAAGCCCTGCTCTCGTACATGCTTTGTTCTCTCCCTTCTGTGTCCCCCTCTGTGAGTTTATTTTCTTTAAAGATTTTATTTATTTATTTATTTATTTATTTATTTATTTATTTATTTATGAGAGAGAGAGAGAGAGAGAGACAGAGACACAGGCAGAGGGAGAAGCAGGCTCCCCCGAAGGAGCCCGATGGGAGACTCAATCCCAGACCCGGGGGATCACGCCCTGAGCCGGAGGCAGATAGATGCTCAACCGCTGAGCCACCCAGGCGTCCCTCTCTCTGAGTTTCTTTGGTTCTCACGCTACTTGCCTCGTTCTTTTTTTTTTTTTTAATTTTATTATTTATTTTTCACTCACCTAGTTTTGATCTCAAATTTCTGAGCACTGAGGACGAAGACATCTGAGTGTCTAGGACAGGAGGCCCTCTGGTGATGAATCAGACCCCACAGGACCTGATCATACTTGCTGGAACATTTTGTAGCTGTTCTTAATGATAAGTGGGCATCTTGGGGAGAGTCTTAAGAAAATACTATGCCTCGGAGACAAGGTAACAGATTGGGAAGTTCAGAGCTCTCTGGAGAAGAAAAAGGGGATTTTAGGGAACTAATATCTCTTGTTGGTCAGGAAACAATTTCCTGAAGTTTAGCAGTTTTTTCAGTCTCCTAGGTTTCTTTTTCTTCTACTAAATGCAGTAAAATTTAACTGTAATACTTTTTTATTTTTTAAAGCACATACAGTATGATTCCAGCCTTATTAGATTCTCTCTATACATACGTGCATCCATTCACCCCTGTTCTTTATCCTTGTGTGTGTAGGAATATCCTTGAGGATATCAAGCAAGATTGAATATCACCAATACCAAGAGTATTTTTTCTTCCTGAGCTGTGAGTAGATTTGATCTTTCCGCTTTGGACCTCTATGAATTCCCTGAAATTTTGTAATGCCAATTATCATTTATGACTAAAGGTATTATATAAAAGAATGAAAGAACAGAAATTCAAAAGATTTTAAAGGTATCAATATTTTATTTATAAGAAGATTTCTTATTTATTTGAGAGAGAGACAGAGAGAGCGCGCATGTGCACACAGAGGGAGAGGGAGGTGACATCCCGCCAAGCACAGAGCCCAACGTGGGGCTCAATCTCAGGACTCTGAGATCATAACCTGAGCCAAAGGCAGACGGTTAACCCACTGAGCCACCCAGGTGCCCCTAAATATTTTAATCAAAAAATATTTTATTTATATATTCATGAGAGACACACACAGAGAGAGAGAGAGAGAGAGAGAGGAGGCAGAGACACAAGCAGAGAGAGAGAAGCAGGCTCCACGCAGGAAGCTCAACATGGGACTCGATCCCGGGTCTCCAGGATCACGCCCTGGGGCCAGGATGGCGCTAAACCGCTGAGCCACCTGGGCTGCCCTCAATATTTTAATCTTGTTGATTTTCAAGATCCAGAAGTAAACTTCCATTCACAGATAAGGTGCAGAACTTTCCCTTATATGTGAATTTCAAATAAGCAACAAATAATCTTTTCATAGAAGTATATCCCAAAAATTGCATAGAACATTCTTTTTTTTTAAAGATTTTATTCACTTATTTATGAGAGATGCACAGAGAGAGAGGGGGGGGGGAGAGGCAGAGACACAGGCAGAAGGCAGGCCCCATGCAAGGAGCCCGACACCGGACTCGATCCCGGGACTCTAGGATCACGCCCTGGGCCCAAGGCAGGTGCCTAACTGCTGAGCCACCCAGGGATCCTCTGCATGGGACATTCTATTGAAAAATATATTGTTGTTTATCTGTAATTAAGATGTTCTTAAGTATCTAAAAAAAAGGACCACCTGGGAGTCTCAACTGGTTGATTGCCTGCCTTTGGCTCGGGTCAAATAATCTCAGGGGCCTGGGATGCTGGGATGGAGCCCCACATTGGGCTCCGTGCTCAGTGGGGAGCCTGCTTCTCCCTCTCCCTCTGCCCCTCCGCCCCCAGCTTGTGCACTCTGTCTCTCAAGTAAATAAATAAAATCTTTTCGAAGCTGCAATTCAGGGCGCCGGAGTGCCTCAGGCGGTTAAGCATCTGCCTTCCCCTCAGGTCGTGATCCTGGGGTCCTGGGATGGATTGCTACATTGGGCTCCCTGATCAGCAGGGAGCCTGCTTCTCCCTCTCCCTCTCTCTGCCACTCCCATGCTTATGCTCTCTCTGTCTCATAGTCTCTGTCAAATAAATAAATACAATGTTTCAAAAAATGTAATTCAGCCTCCTGTATTTTTCTACTAAAGAATGCAGCTGTAATATAAACATACTGCCATTTCCATAGAAAATACTTTCAATACTTGGTAATTTTTCCCCATTCCGTTCAGATTTTTCTTTTTTCTTTTTTTTAAAGATTTTATTCATTCATTCATGAGAGACACACACAGAGAGAGGCAGAGACACGGGCAGAGGGAGAAGCAGGCTCCCCGCAGGGAACCCGGTGCGGACTCGATCCCCAGAACTGGGGATCATGCCCCGAGCCACAGGCAGATGCTCAACCAGTGAGCCACCCAGGCGCCCCGAGAGAGTTTTCTTTGAATTCAGGAGAGATTAAGAAACTTGCGGGCAGCCCGGGTGGCTCAGCGGTTTAGCGCCGCCTGCAGCCCGGGCGTGATCCCGGACACCCGGGATGGAGTCCCATGTGGGGCTCCCTGCACGGAGCCTGCTCCTCCTCTGCCTGTGTCTCTGCCTCTGTGTGTGTGTGTGTCGCTCGTTAATAAATAATAATAATAATAATAATAATAATAATAATAAACCTTTTTTAAAAACTTGGACTTCAACTTGAGCCATTCGTATATTACATGCGTATATACATACACACACACACACACACGCATCTATACACGACGGAGCACGCACCCTATCTTATGGAACACGTGATAGACGCACGCACACACCTTAATGCAAAAGCTGATGAATTGACTGTCCTGTCCAACTGGCTCTCTGTGAAGTGTCTTGTGGCCCATCGCCCTTCCCTTCCGTCACTTCGGGCAGCTGGCTGAGAGAAGACGCGGTGTCCTGTTCAGCGTAGACTCCAAGAGGCTCCTGAGCATCCGGAAGGATGCAGGGATCTGGTTGGCTCCGTGGCGCATTTGCGCGGATGCACACAGCGGCTCCCGTCAGGGCAGGAGCCCGCCCTAAGGGCCTGTGGACTTGGCGGCGCTGGTCCCAAGTCTCTGCGGTGGGCAGATCCGTGGCATCGAAGCCTGGAAGCCAGGGCACCGCTCGCGGCAACAGCGGCTCCAGCGGCCGCTTTTCGCCGCCCCGAGCCCGAGGCTTCGGACTCCGGACTCGGGACTCCGAGCGGCAGCGTCGCATTTGCTCTAAGAGCGCGGAGCGCAGCCGGTCCGCCCGCTCCCCGCGGGCCCGCTGCTGTCCCCCGCGCAGCTGAGCCGTCGGTGGGGCGGCCCCGCCCCAGGCTCCCCACACCGGTCCTGCCGATCCGTCCGCGGCCTCGCTCTCCAAGGCCCGCCCTGCGCACCGCGGGGCACGCCCTCGCCTCGGCCCCCGCCGCGGTGCCCGCGCGCGCCTGCGAGTTGGGGGCGACGGCGGGGCCTGGCCTCGGGGGCGAGGAGAGAGGGGAGGTGAGTGAGACGGAAGAGCCCGCCTGCCTTCAGAAGCCCCTTCACCATTCATCCCGCTCTGGAATGATCATTTGGGCGTTTTCTGCCTGCCTTACACACTCGGTTTCCTCCTCCTCTTCAATCCATCTAGGACAAGCCCTTATAAATCCCTAAATCCTTAGATCCTCACTCTTACTCAAGTCCCTTCGTAAGGGACCTGCCACCTCCCGAATTGGAGCAGACGCGGCCAGGCAGCTCCCACCTACTAGAATTTACTTATTTTAATTTTAATTTTCTTTCTTTCTTTCTTTCTTTCTTTCTTTCTTTCTTTCTTTCTTTCTTTCTTCTTTCTTTCGTTCTTTCTTTATTTCCCTCTCTCTCTCCCTTCCTTCCTTCCTTCCTTCCTTCCTTCCTTCCTTCCTTCCTTCCTTCCTTTTTTTTTTCCAGCCAGATCAGGCAAATCAACCCTGGTGATCAGTGGGGTGACAGATGCTGCAGCCAGATCCCCTCCACATTAGGAATTTACTTGTTCTATGTTATCTTTCCAGAGTATGTGTGTTATATATGTTATATATGTGTTATATATGTGTGATACACACACATATATAGTTTATATATATAATTATTTTTTGCCACTAGATTAAAGCTCATGGAAGTAAGGAGTCCTATTTTTTAAAAGTTTTTTATTTTAATTCCAGTATAGTTAACATACAATGTTCTATTAGTTTCAAGTGTAGGATATAGTGATTCAACAATTCTATACATGATTCAGTTGCCCATCACGACACGTGTACTCTAGGAGCTCTGTTTTATTCATCACGGAACTCAAAGTGCCTGGCACTAAGGAGGCACTGGACCACTGCTTATGGGATGATGAACAAACATCTCTGGCTTGAGATAATAACACGATTTGTGAATGCGAATTCTTTGTTGTGAGTTGGGGAGGGTGGAGAGTTAAAGCAGCAGAGTAGAACAAAAGACCTTCCTAAGCGCTCTATAAACTTAGCTATTGTTCCTCTAATGAAGGTTAGCTATTTTTCATATTATTATTGCTGTAGGTGTTCTTTTATGTTTAAAACGATTTTATTCATGACACACACACACACACACACACAAGGAGAGAGGCAGAGACGCAGGCAGAGGGAAAAGCAGACTGGGGAGGGGTGTGGGGGTGGGGGGTGGAGGCCAAGGCAGACTGGATCCCAAGAAGCTCAACCACTGAGCCACCCAGGCGCCCTCGATGTTCTTTTAAATGTCCTCCCTCACCTGGTGTTATTTATCAGCTTCTCACCTCTCCTCTATTTGTGTCTATTTTAATTTTTTTTCAGGGGATCCCTGGGTGGCTCAGCGGTTTAGCGCCTGCCTTCAGCCCAGGGTGTGATCCTGGAGTTCCGGGATTGAGTCCCACATCCGGCTCCCTGCATGGAGCCTGCTTCTCCCTCTGCATGTGTCTCTGCCTCTCTCTCTCTCTGTGTCTGTCATGAATAAATAAATAAAATCTTAAAAAAAAAGAAAAAATTTTGTTCAGCTTTATTGAGGTATAAAAGACAAATTAAAATTTCAAATATTGGGATCCCTGGGTGGCACAGCGGTTTGGTGCCTGCCTTTGGCCCAGGGCGCGATCCTGGAGACCCAGGATCGAATCCCACGTCGGGCTCCCGGTGCATGGAGCCTGCTTCTCCCTCTGCCTATGTCTCTGCCTCTCTCTCTCTCTCTCTGTGACTATCATAAATAAATAAAAATTAAAAAAAAGAAGAAGCCATCTTTAAAAAAAATTCAAATATTTAAGGTTACAACTTGATATTTTGATGTATGTATACATGGTGAAAAGATTGCCAAAATCAAGGGAATTAACATATCTATCACCTCCCTGGTTGCCTTTTATTTCTGGTAACAACACTTAAGATCCACTCTCTTAGTGAATCTCAAGTAGCAAGACCATGTTATTAACGAAATCACCATGCTGTACATTCAATCTCCAGAACGTATTAATGTTGCATAATTGAAATTTGGTGCCCTTGGTCCAACATCTCCACGTTTTCCCTAAACCCCAACTCCTAAAACCACCATTCTGCGCTCTGCTTCTAGGAGTTGAATTCTTTTATTTATTTTTCTTTAAAGATTTTATTTCCTTATTCATGAATGACACACACACACACACACACAGAGAGAGAGAGAGAGAGAGAGAGAGAGGCAGAGACACAGGCAGAGTGAAAAGCAGGTTCCATGCAGGGAGCCTGACGTGGGACTCGATCCTGGGACCCCAGGATCGCTCCCGGAGCCCAGCCGAGCCGAAGGAAGGCGCCCAACCGCTGAGCCACCCAGGGGTCCCTAGGAGTTGGATTCTTTTAGATTTTACATATAAATGGGATCATGCAGGTTGTCTTTCTGTGTCTGGCTTATTTAATAATTCAAAATAACTTCCTCCAGGTTCATCCAAGTTTTTATAAATGGCATTTCCTAATTTTTAAAGCCCAAATGATATTCCATCATATATATATATATAGATAGATAGATACATACATACATACATACACATATTTAAGTATGTGTATATATATATTCACCACATGGAGCCACTAACCGTGGTGATTTTGTCATAAATGCACTAATGTAACAGACATAATTTAAAGAAAAAAATCCATGGAATTTTACTCTTAACACTGCAGTATAGCAGAGGAACCTGCAGTACCAGGCTCCTCCAGGCTGGGATTCAGCAGCCAAATGATACAGCTCCCTAGAACAAACCTGAAGGGTCCATGGTGCCCTGAGATAGGGCAGAGAACACAAAATCTGCAGTGCTTTATTGCCACTTGCAATCATCAGCAGTAATAGTTAAATTGGGGCTATCTCTGATTTCACCCTCACCCTCTGAAGGCTAGAATTCTACGTGCAGATGCCTCCCAAGACTTCCGTATTTTATCACTGCAGATACAATAAAGCTTCAGTTCTAGAAATGTTTAAAAAGATTTTATTTATTTGACAGAGAGACAGAGGGAGAGAGAGGAGAGGAGAGGAGAGGAGAGGAGAGGAGAGGAGAGGAGAGAGAGAGAAAGCATAAGCAGGGGGAGCTGCAGAGGGAGAGGTAGACGCAGGCTCCCTGCTGAGCGGGGAGCTCCACTGGTTCCATAGGACGCCAAGATCCTGACTTGAGCCAAAGGCAGACGCTTATCCGACTGAGCCACCCAGGTGCCTCTTAAATTATAAAAATACCACCTGTAAAAAGTTATTTTTTAGGCAATCAGAAAACTCTAAATGTAGGCGACTGGGCCATGATTCCAACAGATTGTTGTTGTTTTTAAAGATTTTATTTATATATTCGTGAGAGACACAGGAGAGAGAGAGAGAGAGGAGAGAGAGAGAGAGAGAGAGAGAGAGGCAGAGACACAGACAGAGGGAGAGGCAGGCTCCATGCAGAAAGCCCGATGCGGGACTCGAACCCGGAACCCCGGGATCACGCCCTGGGCCAAAGGCAGACGCTCAACCGCTGAGCCACCCAGGCATCCCTCCAACAGATTGTTGCTGCTATTTCGAGGCTCGGATTGCGCTGTGGTTATGGAGGTGAAGTGTCTAAGTTTTTTGGAAACTCCATACTATAAAGGTGTAGAGATGAAAAGACATACTGTCTTGAGTTTCATTCATTTCTTAAAAGGTTGTTTTTGTTTGGTTGGTTGGTTTTTGCTTTTGTTTGTTAAGTAATCTCGACAGCCAACAGGGGCCTCAAACACACAACCTGGAGATCGAGAGTCCCATGCTCCACTGCCTGAGGCAGCCAGGTGCCCTGCCCTTGAGTTTCTTTTAAATGATCACAGCCAGAAGAGAAGTATGGGCAGAGGAGAGGAAGATGAATGGAAAGAATGGAGGGAGGGACGGAGAAGACAGGAGTAGATGATGGAGGAAGGAAGAAAGGAGGGAGGAAGGGGAGGGGGGAGAGAGAAAAGAGAGAAGAAAGGAGAGAGAAAGGGAAACCATCTTTCCATACTTCCTAAGAATTCTGTGAGGTGATTATCATTATTTTAGTGAACACTGGTAGTAGTAGGAATAGTTGCCCTATTTTCGGTTGGGGAAAAGGCGGCGAGAGACAGTCAGGCCTGCCAGTGTCACATAGTGAGCGGATAGCAGGAAAGCGGAAGGAGTGAAACTGTGCCCTGAAACCAGATGCAAGCGCTCCAAGTCCAGAGCCTGCTTACTTTCCTCAATTCCCTGGTCTTCCCTAGAAGATTTCTTGAGGTGGGAGCGGGTGGTGAGGGGCACCGTCTCCACTCGAGCCCATGCAAGTGCACACGTGACTTAGACAGATGCCACTACACACACAGAATTTTACATTCCAACTGAAGGGGACCTCCGATGTACCTGGTGGACAGCGGTGGCCTCCAAGCAGGGACTCTGGCTCTGGACCTGGGTGCCCACCCCCACTAACCGCAAGGAACTGAACCAAGAACCAGCTGAGAGAATCGCCTCCTAGAAACTCATCCTAAAACACTGCTTCCGCCAGGGCTCCCCCTGGCCCAAAACTCTCTCACTTTAACCATCATCCCAGACATACAAGTTCCAACGCCCTCCTTGAATTCACCACCCCCCACACACCTAACATGTAAACTCTACGTGCCCCTCAGTATTACAGAGTTCTCTGCAGACACCTCTCTAGCTTCCTCTCCAGGTCACACTCCAGAGCCACCCTGGCTGTGTCTGGGTCCCCTGAGATGAGCTGTATGCTTCTTCCCTCCTGGGGCTGCTCCTACTACCCCCTTGCACTGAGGTTCCATGCATGGCCTGCTTAGCATTTGCTTAGCATTTGCGGAACCTGGAGTCCCTCTGAGGTGTAAGGGAAACCCCCACTGCTCCCCAGAAGCCCAGTGTGCTTCTACCCGTGGCTGCGAGGAACAGTCTCTTCAGAGGTTTGTATCCTGCCCCACCTCCACCAAGCTCTGCACCTTGTCAAAGTCACGGACACTCTCTAGGCCTTCGCTGCCTTGGTTAAGAAAAAAAGTATGGCCTCCACCGCCCCCAGCCCCCCAAACCCCCTTCCCTCCTCGGGACGGTGGTAGGATTGAGAGCCAGGCCCTGGGGCACAGTGAGCACTCACAGGAGGTCACCAGCATGAGCAAGCACAGCTAGGTTGGCTCCACAGGTTCTCACAAGCCGCTCAGGAGCGGGGGCGAGGCTCCACGTCCCGCACCTCCGATCATGGTGAGGGCCCAGGTACAGCCTGACCCCACACGGTCCTGACCCCTTCTTAGCTCCAGCATCAGCTCCAGGAGTCTGAGCACTCCCCGTGGGGATTCCCTGTGTGAATCAATGGAAATGGCACAGCTCAGGAGAGCAGGGGCCAGCATGAGCCCCATGCTACAGAGGGGCGGCATGGGACGCATAGAGATGTCAGCTGATTTATTTACCTGGGACACAGACAGAGCCAGTTAGAGGTGGTGGGACTCCCATCAGTCTCTGCTTCCTTCTCTCACGTGGGCTGATGTCTCTCCCCAGCCTGGGAGGGGCACGATGCACAGCGGAGGAGTCTGGACCAGAGATGCTCCCCACGCTGCCTGGCAGAGGGCCCTGTAAACACAGCAGCCAAAGAGGTTTATGGACTGAAGCCTACGGAGGTACAATGAGACCGGGTGGCTCAGCGGGTGGAGCGGGCGGCTCTTGGTCTTGGAGTCACGGGCCCCAGCCCCACACTGGGTGTGGAGAGGACTTCAAAAAAATCAGAAAAACAGAAAGCCCCCCCCCCCCAAAGACAGGTAGGGCAAAGACAGACCTGATAGTCACAGGATAGCGTGCTGTCCTCATTGCCACCTGCCAGTGAGTGACCATCACCTCGCTGCTCTCACGGACCCTCGTTAATGAATAAACACAAATGGACTGAAATCGGAAATGTGCGACGGCAAGGTATGGCCACCGGGAATATGTGATTTTTGTCGTCTCGGTGAGTTCGGCCACACCCTGGTGAGGTAGTTGTTGCTGCTATCCTTTTACAGACGGGGAAACCAGGGTAAAGTGAGAATAAGCAACTCCACAGGTTAGCCAGCTAACAAGGGGTGAGCGAGCCGGGGTGCAGGTTGCAGCCGACTGGCTCCAGAGCCCCCTCCCATGACGCCGGCCCACGGAACCATGACTCGTGGCTGTTTTTGCTGAGGATGATGCTCCATTCCGGTTTTAATATGTGCGACGTGTGAAGAAGGTTAAGTAAACATTTTAATAAGTAAACGCTACCCACAACCGATGCCCAGGTAGGGCGATGTATGGCAAGGCTCACGTGAGTGACTGAAGGAGAGCACCCAGGAGTGAACGCTCCGTGGCGCCCTGAGACAGGAAAGAACCTGCCACGGATATCGTAGGTAGTCGAACACAAAGAGGAGGAAAACCCTTGTAGGTCTCTCACGCAGTAACTGATCTCAAGTCCACAGTTGTGCCTTGGGTCCAGTCGGGCCAAGGGGGCGTGGGGTGGGGTGGGCGCCTGTGGCACCCAACAAGGGGCCAACCTGGGGAGGAAACATTGGGTGCGAGCCAGGAGGAGGCAGTCCTACTGCCATCCCTTACCACCTCTTTGAAAATGAATCGGTCCACAGACCTTTTGTAGTTAGTTTCTTGCCCCTCCTGCAGGAGCACGGGGCAAGGGGCGCGCTTCCATCCCCTTAGGCACAGTTAGTGAGGCACCTAGGGCCCGAGATGCGTTTTAGGAGCCCACAGAAATGAGGCAGCTTCTGATTTCAATTTTTTTTAAGGTTTTTTATTTATTTAAATACACAGAGAGGAGAGAGAGAGAGGCAGAGACACAGGCAGAGGGAGAAGCAGACGCCCTGCAGGGAGCCCGACGTGGGACTCGATCCCGGGTCTCCAGGATCACGCCCTGGGCCGAAGGCGGCGCTAAACCGCTGAGCCACCGGGGCTGCCCAGCTTCTGATTTCAAATGGAGTTGGAGGAGTGAGGCTGTGCGGTAAACGTAGGGTAAGTCAAGTCCGTTGTCCCGCACAGGACCCGTTGTTAGGAGCTATGTTCAAAATTCAGGATATTAACAAAAGTGCTGGGGCATCTGTAAAACAGCTCTGGGGGCAGCCCCGGTGGCTCAGTGGTTTAGCGCTGCCATCGGCCCCGGGGCGCGATCCTGGGGTCCCGGAATCGAGTCCCACGTCGGGCTCCCTGCACGGAGCCTGCTTCTCCCTCTGCCTGTGCCTGTGCCTCCTCTCTCTCCGTATCTCTCATGAATATATAAATAACATCTTTGAAACACACACACACACACACGAAGAAAAACTAAGGGGAGGAGGGAAAGGGGTGGGGGAGAAATGGCGGCAAGAAAGTGGGTGGGTCATCACCCAGATCCCAAGGGTCCCGCCCTAAGGGGACCCTTGCATGCTTGTCTAGAGCATCTGGGCAGAGGCACAGACGCTGAGCCCAAACAGGTTTCAGGATCCATGGTTGCAATGAGAGAAACAAAGGTTTGAGCCAAAGGCCTGGGAAAAACGCAACCAAGCCGGAGCTCGTACAGTTCCAGCAGACCAGGAACGCCCTGAGCGCTGTGCGGGTTCGGAGCCCTGTACTGAGACGGGGCTTCATTACTCAAATTCTAGAGGCGCCGGACATTCTCAAGGCGCAAGCTCGGTTTTCTGTGCATAGTGCGCGTCTGAGCACCAGGCACGCTCAGAAGACCCGAGCCCAAGCTTCTGTTCTCGGGTACCCAGGAGTCTGGGGGGGGGGGGGGGGAGTCTGGCGGGCTCTGACTTGAGGCGCCTCACAGAAAAACCTCCAAGTGGCACCTCGGAGCCCGTGACATTCGTCGGATGCCTATTCCCTGCCTAGTCGCCGCCGCTGGATACGCAGGGCCGGCCCAAGAGACATTCTCCCAAGGCTTCTTCTGCAAGGGCTCCAGAGCTAGGGGGAGGTCTGCCTCTCAGCCGACCCAGATTTGGGGCGCATGAGCCTAGCTGGGACTTGAAGAAGACTCAACCTCTCTCGCTAGGCATCGACCGACGGATGCACTGGGCAAAGAAAGTGCTCCCCACTGGAGCTCTCCCTGCAAGTGCACTGCCCGGGGGGTGCCAAGCCCAGCCGCATGCGCACCTCGGCGAGCCCACCCCGCCCCCCTCCGGAGGGGGTGTATATAGATAGAGAGAGGCCGTCTGCTCAGAAGCAGGGGAACCTGACAACGCGAGGACCGCTCCGTGGGAGCCTGGCAGCACGGCACCTCTCTGCGCCCGACCCACGGATCCAGGAGGACCCTGCGCGGGATCTGCAGGGAACAGCGCGAGGGCTATGGAGCCTCTGAGCCGACGCAGGGACGAAGTCATGGGCTTCCTCGGCCCGGGAGTCGACGAGGGCGGGGAAGAGCCGCAGGGTCGGTGCCGGTTGGGACACGTGCCCCCATCAAGCCCCAGAAACGAAGGTTCCCTGGGCGAGGGGAGCAGGCCCGACGCCCCGCAGATGCTGCTGCCCCTTGCCTCCCGCCTCCCACAGTCTAGGCTCCGATGCCCTGATCTCTCCGTGTGGATTTCCTCCTTTGCAGAAACCCAGCCTGTGGCCATGTCGCTGACCCAGGAGGGAGCGGCGGCCGAGTTCACACCTGACCACGGCAGGGGAGCAGACCAGGTCATGGAGGAAGCTGACGGCGAGGGTGACGGTGACGGCGAGGGTGACGGTCAGGGCCAGCGCGACGGTGACGACGGTCAGGGCCAGCGCGACGGTGACGACGGTCAGGGCCAGCGCGACGGTGACGGTGAAGGCCAGCGCGACGGCGAGGAGGCAATGGGTGACGAGGCCGCGGGATTTCCACTGCCGGCGGGCGACGGGACCCCCCAGGGGCACGGCGACCAGGGCCCAGTGCCAGGGCAGCCGCCCCAGGCCACCGTCCCGTGTCCCCTGCCGGGCAACGGGCAGCAGGCGGGCCAGCGCATCGTCTTCAGCCGCGTGCAGCTGCATGAGCTGGAGAGCGTGTTCCAGCGCACCCAGTACCCCAGCGCGCCTACGCGGTAAGCCGGCTGCCCCGCGGGGCGCCGGGGAGGGGGAGGGCCTGGGACCAGTTATCACCCGTCTCTCTCCTCGAGGCTGAAGTCTAAGCTACCGGCCTCCAGGCGGCGGGGGGCCGGCTGGGCACTCACTCGGGGCTCCGGGCTCGGCCTTGGGCGGTTGGTTGTCTCGGGAGCCCAGCGCTCTGTGGGCGGGGCCAGGGCGGCGACGGCGGAAGTTAAGCCCATGTGCTCCGGCCAGCGCGTCCACCAGCTGGTAACATAAACAAGTCCGGCCGAACGCAGTGGGCGAGAGGCGAGGGGGGGGAGGGCGCAACCGGCTTAGGATCCTGCTAGGGTGGTTTAAAATCCTGATCCCGGCAGCCCGGGTGGCTCAGAGGTTTGGCTCCGCCTTCCGCCCAGGGCGCGATCCTGGAGACCCGGCAAGGAGCCCCACGTGGGCTCCCTGCATGGAGCCCGCTTCTCTCTCTGCCTCTCTCTCTCTCTCTCTCTCTGTGTGTGTGTGTCTCGAATGAATGAATGAATGAATGAATGAATGAATGAATAAAATAAAATCCTGATCAGTCCTCTCGTCCTCAAGTATTTCTGCGCTGATTTCTAAAATCTTATTTGGTTGAAGGAATCTCTACGCCCACCGCAGGGCCCCTGCACCGCCTTGTACATTTTTTTAAAGTAGCTATGTCATATTTTAAAAAGATTTTTATTTATTTAGTCATGAGAGACACAAAGAGAGAGAGAGAGAGACGCAGGGGGAGAAGCAGGCTCCACGCAGGAAGCCTGACGTGGGACTCTATCCTCGGTCTCCAGGATCACAGCCTGGGCTGAAGGCAGGCGCTAAACCGCTGACACACCCGGGCTGCCCGCGTTGTGCATTTTGAAATACTGCAGCTGAAAAACTATCTGGATGAGTGGATATTCTGCATGCCCTGAAATTTTGCTCAAGGTCTTTGAAAATCTTAAAATTAAAAAAAAAAAAAAAGAAAGAAAAGAAAAGAAAAAGGGGGCGCCTGGCTGGCTCAGTCAGTAGAGAACGTGACTCTTGATTTGGGGTGGGAAGTTGGAGCTCCACGCCGGCTGTAGAGATTCTTTGAAAACAAAATCTGAGGGCGCCTGGGTGGCTCGGTGGGTTAGGTTTCTGCCTTCTTCATCTGAGGTCAGGATCCCAGGGTCCTGGGACTGAACCCCAAGTGGGGCTGGCTCCCTGCTCGGCAGGGAGTCTGCTTCTCCCTCTCCTCTGCCCCTGCTCCTGTGCACTTGCTCTCTCTCTCTCTCTCTCTCTCTCACTGTCTCTCAAATACGTAAAATCTTTGAAAAAAATAAAAATTAAATCTAAATAGAAATTAAATCTAAATTTTGCTTGAGGGGAAACTGCCCCAGAAAAGGAAGCCTCAAGCTAGCCATTACAGAGCAGTGTGTGTGGGGGCGTATGGTTTCTGCGGCAGTGCTCGGGGACAGGGGAGGGGGGGATTTAGTGATACCCACACTTTAAACACAACCAAAGAATGAACAGCGGTTTGTGCCATCCCTTAGCACCCAGCAGCAATGTACTCCAACTTGATCATCGCTGAGAGAGAGAGAGAGAGAGAGAGAGAGACAGAGAGAGAGAGAGAGAGAGAGAGAGAGAGAGAGAGAGATGGATGGGCGGCACCTTGTTTTAGGGCTCTAATTTAATCCCATAAAATGGGTAAGAGCAACGACTTAAAGTCCATAGAGGTAGTTCCTCAGGCATTTTTCTTCATTTTCAAGTTGGTAACACTAAAAGACACTGCATCAGAGTATCCTGTGTTCTTGGGGACTGTGCCTCCTTTACCCGCGAGACTTGGCTTTCCTGAAATTCTCTGTCAACTGAATCTCGCTGTAAATCCTGAAATGGTGTGACTTTTCCCAGTGTAGAGACTGGTTCAGAAAAATGCCACTGACATTTCCCCGAAAAAAAAAAAAAAACTTTTTAAAGAGAGGAACAAAATACACTGTATTTTATTTAAATCACCCCCAACTCCACATACTGAATACTTGTGATTTTCTCCCCTCAGCCAGGAGCTTGCAAGATTCATGGATGTGTCTGAAGCCAGAGTGCAGGTCAGTAAACCTCAAAAAAAACAAGGTGGCTGGGAGGCATTCTAAAACCGGCATCAGGACTTGGGCACCGTTGTCCTAGAGAGAGCTTCTCACCTTCCTGGGTTTTTGTTGCCTTTTCTAGATTTGGGAACGGAGTGTTGAACTTTTGGGTCTGGGGAGGGAGGGGGGGGATTGGGGGAAGGCGGAGGGCGGGGGGAACATGGGATACCTAAAGCCCAGGTTTTGGAAATTGCCCGTTTCCAGAGGGAATGTCATTTCCTAAAAGGAATGAAAAAATTAGTATAGTAGGGGATCGCTTATATACAAACCTACATATACGTTTGTATTAACTGTACCTATGTATCCTTTTAGATGTCACTGAATTAGACGAATAATACACATATTTATATAGATTTTTAAATGTAGTATAAATAGGGACGCCTGGGTGGCTCAGCGGTTGAGCTTCTGCCTTTGGCTCAGGGCGTGTGATCCCAGAGTCCTGGGATCGAGTCCCACATGGGGCTCCTGGAATGGAGCCTGCTTCTCCCTGTGCCTGTGTCTCTGCCTCTCTCTCTGTGCGTCTCTCACGAATAAATAAAGAGCATCTTTAAAAACTAACTAAATAAATAGAAAGATAATCACAAGCATAGATCATATACAGTATATGTGCTGTTTTTGTAAGCAATATAGATCTATATACTAACATATACTTTGTATATATTATAAATATGTACTGTAGAAATATATGCAATGTAGTAACATAAATTATAGAATACACAAAGTACATTTAATTTGTAGAATATATGCCTATATATTTATCTAATACAGAATATGTATTTTTTAAAAGATTATTTATTTATTTATTTATGACAGACACAGAGAGAGAGAGAGAGAGAGAGAGAGAGAGAGAGAGAGGCAGAGACACAGGAGGAAGGAGAAGCAGGCTCTATGCCGGGAGCCCGACACGGGACTCGATCCCGGGACTCCAGGATCGTGCCCTGGGCCAAAGGCAGGCGCCAAACCGCTGAGCCACCCAGGGATCCACAGAATATGTATTTGATATGTTAAGTGTACATGTAAAAAATATGCAGGATACCAAAAGCATATTCTTTTCTTTTCCTAAGTATCTCCTTTTTTTTTTTTTGTTCCCCGTATATTTTTTTATTGGAGTTCCTGAGTATCTCCTATAGCCGACAAATACCATAGATATCCATAGGACATCATTGCTATAGCCAACATAAAATACATTTATAGAAGTCATATACAATTCATATAATTATCACCCGTATTGATAGTCATCTGTAACATAGAATTGCCGTATAACCCTTGCATAATAATATAGCCAATAGCGTGTTCCTTACTGTATTAATTACAGATCACATACGGATCAATGGGATCCCTGGGTGGCTCGGCGGTTTGGCGCCTGCCTTTGGCCCAGGCCGTGATCCTGGAGACCCGGGATCGAGTCCCACATCGGGCTCCCTGCATGGAGCCTGCTTCTCCCTCTGCCTATGTCTCTGCCTCTCTCTGTGTCTCTCATGAATGAATAAATAAATAAAATCTTTTTTTTTGAAATTTTTTTTAATTTTTATTTATTTATGATAGTCACAGAGAGAGAGAGGGATCCCTAAATAAATAAGATCTTAAAAAAAAAATACGAATCAATGGTCATGTACTATGAATTGATGTTACTCATTAGCACATCAATATGTTGATATCTTAAGATCATTATGTGGTTCTCTAGAATATAGTCATCATGTATTATTTGATCAGTATAATATGATGGTATATTATGTGGTTCTCTAGAATATAGTCATCATGTATTATTTGATCAGTATAATATGATGGTATATTTATGGAGTTCATATACATATTTATGTATAAATTACTTACAGGTAACTTGGAGACACCAGTAGATATTGTACATAATTTTACATATACATATATATATGTAAATATATATATATTTTAAAAGATTTTATTTATTCACGAAGAAGGCAGAGACGCAGGCAGAGAGAGAAGCAGGCTCCTCGCAGGGAGCCCGATGCGGGACTCGATCCCGGGAGTCCAGGGTCACGCCCTGAGCGGAAGGCACACACGCTCAACCACTGAGCCACCCAGGTGTCCCTATAGGTAATATATTTAGATAGAGCACATTTTATAATACTATATACTTAAACATATGTATTTTATAGAACTGTAAAGAAATCAATGCCCAAAAGCACACATACTCACACAGAGCGCATCTTCTGAACGGGTTATCATTTAGGCGACACTTCATTGTCGGGACACATCCAGATGGAGTCTGAAGTAGAAATCGTTCACATTAATGCACCAAGGAGTTTAATTAGACTAATCTACTGAAAACAAGCATAAGCTCTTTGCATAAGGAGTGAATTGACAAATATTTGGGCATTGGCTTCGGGGAAGATGTCACACCTATGACACAGCAGAGAAGCAAGAACCTAACGTCCAAGTTAAGCTGAGACTTATGGGGAGGGTGTAGCATAAAGTACAACTGCCTAGGCCTCCTGCTATTGGTGTTCACTTTTAATATATGATATTTTTGTTCTAGGATTCACACGAAAGCAATTTTATCTTTCAATTATAAAATTACTGTAATTTAGTTTTAATCTTATTTTTATTTTTTCACTTTATTTTAAAAGTTCAGAAATGTATTTATTTTTACTATTACTGCTTTTAGGCTTTTTGTGCAAGTGCCCGGAACTCCTGCTGTATTTGGTTGTTGTGGTGGTGGTGGTGGTGGTTTTATATGTATGATTTCTTGCTCTAGGATTCAGGTGAAGGGAATTTCATTTTTTTTAAAGAGATTTTATTGATTTATTCCTGACAGACAGACAGAGAGAGGCACAGACACACAGGCAGAAAGGGAGAAGCAGGCTCCATGCAGGGAGCCTGACGTGGGACTCGATCCTGGGTCTCCAGGATCACGCCCTGGGCCGAAGGCGGCGCTAAACCACTGAGCCACTGGGGCTGCCCAGGAATTTCACTTTTTAATGAAAGAAAGAAAGAAAGAAAGAAAGAAAGAAAGAAAGAAAGAAAGAAAGAAAGAAGATCGCATTTAAGAGCTTTAAATTTCATTTACTTAGTTTTAGAGCTACTGCTTTGAAGGGTTTGGTAAAGAGGTGTGGAGAGTGGCAGGGCTACTTCTTCATTTTCTGGAACTCCTGGATGCGTCAGCCTGAAAACACTGCTAGACAGTAGGTTGTGCATTATGGTGGAGATGCCCCGGTGCAACCTTTGAAATCTGTCTAAAAGACAAAAGAAACGGAAACAACAATTTCAAACAGGGTTCCACCAACCTAACAAAGGTGGAGGCCAGTCTAACCAGGTGGAAGCCATCCTAACACAGGTGGAAGCATAAGGCGTGACCTGTGCCTCTTGGACGTGACTCACGTTCCAATTTCTGAAACTACCAAATGCACTGGTGAAGATTCCGTTTGGGAATGTCTGACACCTGTGATTTTTATCGTCCTTTGCTTGTCCTTTTAGGAAGAGATTGTGTGGAATTGGTCACTAGTGGGGACTGGCTCTTAGCTCAGGCCGGGTTCTGCCGGGGGCAACTGGAAAGACTTTGTCCTTGGCTCAGTCAGGGACGGCTCACTTGTGGCTCGATGGATCAAGGGGTGATTGAAACCACAGAAAGCCTAAGTGGAATCAAAGGATAATTTGGGGGAAAAAAGAGAAATAAGAGGGAAAGAATGGAAAAGAAAACTCAGGGTGGGCTTGTTAGCTCTGCCGCATGCACAGGGTCTACTTCTGTGAAGGAAAGGGGCTGCAGAAGTGGACACCGGGAGGCCACCCAGGCAGCCCAGCAAAGCAGGCCCCGGAGAACAGGGGCTGGGCTGGGCTGCGGCGAAGCAGGCGTGGCCAGGGCTGGGGAGGCCCAGGCCCCTCTGCTCTGTCAAGGGGGCCAAGCAAGCTCAGAGAAGACAGACACCCTTGAGTGTGGGTGGGTTGGGGACGCCTGGGTGGCTCAGTGGTTGAGCGGCTGCCTTTGGCCCAGGGCGTGATCCTGAGTCACAGGATCGAGTCCCAAATCAGGTTGCCTGCATGGAGCCTGCTTCTCCCTCTGCCTATGTCTCTGCCTCTCTCTCTCGTGTGTGTGTGTGTGTGTGTGTGTCTCACTAGTAAATAAATAAAATCTTATTAAAAAAAAGTGTGGGTGGGTTGGTTTTCCCCTGCATGGGCTTGCATAATGCTCTCTCAGCGGGGTTCTGAAGGGCAAAGGACCCACAAGAAACAAATGAGGAAAAACACCTAATGTCCTCTTCCCTTTGCAAACTCTACAGCATGGATTTTTGCACAAGTTTTCCCCAGTTTTTTTTTAAGATTATTTATTTATTTATTCACGACAGACAGAGAGAGAGAGAGACAGAGAGAGAGAGAGAGAGAGACAGAGACACAGGCAGAAGGAGAAGCAGGCTCCATGCAGGGAGCCCGACGTGGGAGTCCATCCCAGGTCTCCAGGATCACACCCCGGGCTGAGGGTAGCACTAAACCGCTGTGCCACCGGGGCTGCCCAATTTTCCCCAGTTTTATTAAGACACGTTACATACAGCCTTGTATAAATTTGAGGTGTACAGCATAATGATCTGCCTTACGTATATTGTGAAATGATTACCATGGTAAGTTTAGTTACCATCCATCATGTCCCAGAGAGAGAGATTTAAAAAGGAGAAAGCGAAAAAAGGAAAGCAAACAGTTTGTTCTTTGTGACTAGAAGTCTTGAAATTGAATCTCTAAACTGTCCTATATCCCATAAGGCAGGGCTCAGTATAGTCATCATGTTACTAGTCCTAGTCCTTATTTCTCTTAAAACTGCAAGTTTTTACCTTTTGACCACCCTCAAGGCAGTTTCTGCATCCACCCCTTCTAGTGGTCACAAATCTGATCTGATTTTCTATGAAGTGGTTGGGTTTTTCATTTTTAGATTCCACATACAACTGAGATCATAGAGTGTTTGTGTGAAGACGATTTTTTTTAAACATTGAGAGAGAGAGAGAGAGAGAGAGAGAGAGGCAGAGACACAGGGAGAGGGAGAAGCAGGCGCCTCACAGGGAGCCCGATGCGGGACTCGATCCAGGAACTCCGGGATCACGCCCTGAGCCAAAGACAGACACCCAACCGCTGAGCCACCCAGGCATCCCTGTGTGAAGACGATTTTAACGGATGTCCCCCACCTGCAGTGAGAGTCGTTTTCTGAATCCAGTATTAGAAATATGGAACTACTATCGGTGACTATGTCACGTAGGCTACTTTGCATTTATGTAGATTTGGCCTCCGCTGAACTTGGACCCCCCCAAGATGAGGTCCACAGCACTGGTGTTGTTAGAGTACATTTTCATGCAGCAGGAAGGCCAACCAGGAAGATGGCAGAGGGAAAATGAGTCAACGGAGAGAGTAGAGGCCCCTGGTCTCAAGTGACATTTGCAAATTGGGAATGTCTAATATGAAATACAAAGAAATTCTGTTAAGTAGGATGCAGAGAGTACAGTGGCCTCCAAAGCACAGGTTTCATTTGTAGGGTTCACAGTTGGCAGGTGTCAGAGAGGAGCCATTTTGTGACTCCTCACCGACACGGTGGTTGACGGTCTTCCTAAAATGTCAGTGTCACCTTCTTGCCTTAAGAATACCGTATGATCTTTTTTTTAAAGGATTTTATTTATTTATTAGAGAGAAATGATAAGTAGTGAGAGAGAGCATGAGCAGGGAGGAGAGGGAGAAGCAGGTTCCCTGTGAGCAGGGAGCCCTACACAGGGCTCCACTCCAGGACCCTGAGATCGTGACCTGAGCCGAAGGCAGACGCTCAACTGCCACCGAGGAACCCCAGGAATACCATGTGATTGCACTTATACGTGGAATCATCAGAACAAAAGAAATGAGCAAACAAAGCAGATACCGGCTCAAATGCAGAGGACAAAATCGAGGTTGCCAGAGGGGAGGGGTGGGGGTGGGGGTGGGGGGACAAGCGAAATAAGTGAGGTGGATTAGGAGGTACCAAGGTCAGCTGAAAAAATAAATCAGTCCCGGGGATGAAGAGTATGACGTAAGGAATATAGTCAGTAACACTGTAATCATTTTTTGTATGGCTTTGAAGGGTGGTGACTCCACTTATGGCGGCGAGCCATCCTGTGACGTAGAGAACTGTGGAATCAGTATGTCGTACACCCGAGATGAATACAATATTGTATGTCAATTATCCTTCAGCGAAAAACAGAAACAAGAATAAGGGGTGGGAAGGGGCCCTCCGGGCTGAGTCGAGGGGGTCGAGGCAGCAGGGGTCCTGTCCAGGGTGCTGGAACTGTGGCCAGAGCAGAGTGAGCTGACCGGGTGCTGAGCCCAGGAGAGCCTGGAGCAGGGTACGTCCGGGCTGCAGGCTGCAGAACTGACAACAGCGACAGTGGTGTGCCTCTTCTCCCTCAGCCCGTTGGCTGGGCAACGATTTTAAGGATTTCACTAAATCCGGTCCTAGTTAGTCTAAACATTCACTGCCCCCAACGTCTAAAATACTCAGGTCGCGTCCAGCGCCTCGGCTCCCTTCTGTCCCAGCAAGACAAGCCACGGGCTCCCGGCCCTCCGGGCCCAAGCCTCGCTCACAATACCGTCTTTTCAAGCTAGGGAGAGGTTTCGGAAGATGAAACCTTTAGCCATCCATCCTTAAAGGAAAGCTGTTGTGGAAAGATCCAACGCGTCCCTATGGATGATTTTCTGTACGTGGAAGGTGGGCGTTGTTCCCCTCAGCAGGACTTTTGAATGGCCCTGAGCTTCCCCCACAAGCGGCGTGACACCTGCCTGGTGACTACGGGTGACTTGGACAGCTGGTGGTCAGCTGTGAGGGCACAGACGTCCCAGGTGGAACAGCGGCAGCAGGGCCGGAGCACGGTTCCTCCGCTACACCTGCTGCTGAGAACAGGGGGCAAGGGCAATATGCAGGGTGGGAGGGCAGAGTCAGAGCAGTGAGCTGAGCCAGGGCCTGGCGCGTGGTGGGTGCTGCTGTGTCCGGGTGAGCTGCAGGGAGGCCCGTGTCCCTAACTTCCCTAGGATGTTTTAGCGAGAAGGAAATAGCTTCCCCGGTGCAGGTTCCACCGTGCAGGGCAGAGAGAGAGTGGGCTGCTGTCCCGTATGACATTCAGTGCTCAATGTACTAAACCCATCCTTTCCCTCCCCCCCCCCTCTGATTTTAGGTTTGGTTCAAGAACAGGAGGGCCAAGTGGAGGAGACACCAGAGGGCAGTGAGGTTCAGAACCATGCCCCCCGTGGCCCTGGTCCCCCCCATCATCATTAACTTGGGTGGACCCTGCCGTACCATCCTCATTCAGGAGCCGAATCGCCTATGGGTTCTTCAGGAGCCACTGCTGCTGGGGCCACCTCAGCCGCTCATGCCATCCTTTCCTGTGGTCTTCGTGCCTCCTCTGCCCTGGCTTCCTCCACCTCTCCCTCTGTGCGGCTACCCTCCCGTGGCCCTCCCGTGGCCGGTCCGGCTTTCCTACCATCCCTAGTTCTGCTGTAAGCCCTCTGCCCCGGAAAGGGCCTCCGTGACCGCTTTTTCCCCCACGGGAAATGCGCTTCGCAGCGCATGCGGATTCTGTGTAGCTCACCATCAAGAGCAGCGCGCTACCCGCCGCCTGCTCGGTGTATTCAAGAGAAGTGCACATTCACTGACCCTCCGTTTTAGGGCACTTTCTGTCTCTTCAATAAAGCTGTGAATGAGTTGTCTGCGTATTTATTTCGCGTGTGGGACCGGGTCAGTCCGTGTGACGGCCGGTGCCGTTCATCCAGAAAGGCAAGGGGGTCTGCGTCCGTGCGGCCGCGTCCCTGGAGGCCGGGCCGCGTCCATCAGGAGGCCGGGCCCACCTGTGAGGTTCCCCAAGCGCCCACGGCCCGCCTGCAGGCTCCCGAAGACCCACCCGGGGCCCCGGCCCCCCCTCCTCCCCGCCGCGCCGCAGCCGGACCACAGCGCCCTGCAAGCCCGGGTGGCGGCGGCCTCCAGGGAGGGAGCGGTGGGCTTCCCGGCGGGGCTGAGCCCCAGGCGCGGTGAGGAGCCGAGGCTCCCCCGGGGGCGGGAAAGGGAAACTTCCGAGGGGCTACTCACTGGGCTCTCGGAGAAGCGGCAGCCCCGCGCGCGGCTGGTGCTCTGCAAGCGGCGGCCGGTGCCCGCCCTCGGTGCGGGACACGCGGCGCCAGCCTCCGGGCGGCGGGCGGGCGGGCGGTGCCTGCGCCCGCGAAGGGAACGCGAGCCGAGACCCCCGTCAAGGCCAGCGCCGGGCTCTGCGCCCTCCCTCGCCCCCACTCCCCGGGGGCGGGGGGCCCGGCGGCGCTCGGTCGCCAGCTCCCGGCTGCCCGGCGGCTTTCCGCGAGACCGGTCCCGCGGCCCGTCGTCCTTGCGGGCGGTCCTTCCGAGCCCGCGGCGGAGAAAGGACCCGGGTTTTTGTGCACTCGGACTTGGGGAGCGAGAGGGGTTCCTGCGGAACCCAGGCCGTGTACCTGTTGCCCGACCGGGTTACTTACACTGGCACACACCACCCTTCTGGTTGCCAGGACGACCCCAGCCCTGGGGACGAGTTTTGCCGGTGCACCCAAAATGTCTCCCCCGGTCCCCCAGGTTTGGGCTGTGGTGCCGCCGCGGGTTCTGTGAGCCCAGGCGTCCGGGAGCTCCCGGATCCGAGACCGGGCGGCCCCCTCCTGCGCTCGCCGTGGTTCCAGGGTCTCGCCTCGGGAGGGGAGAAGCATAGCCTTCCTTCGAGGCACCCCCGCCCCCCCGACTCCCGTCCCCCCCCCCTCCGCCCCCCCGCCCCCCGCCCGGCCAGGCCGCCGGCTTTCTGCGTAGCCGGCGCCGTGACTCACCTCCTTCCTCGCTGCAGAGACCTGGTTGGCCTCAGCCCTCAGCTGTGGGGCCCTCGCCCCAATCCTGCATCTCCCTCTCGAGGTGTGTTCTCAGGACCAGTGGGGCACCATCTTCACCTATGACTACACGATCCTTGTGTGGAAATAGCAATTTTTGAAACCACTTCTGGTATGTATCTTGATTGATCTCGTGCTTTTTCTTCTATTTGTGCAATTTAAGTGTCAGTTTATAGAGGGAAACCTGTTTTTTTTTATTTTATCATTTATTTTTATAATTTTAGAGTTAATTTTGATTTTTGTTTATTTTACTTCGTTATATCGTGTATTTTCCCCATTATTTATGTTTATTATTGTCTACTTTTACAATGTATTTTCTATTTTATCATTGTTTTTATGTAATTTATTATTTTATTTTAATTTATATGTATTATGTTCTTTGTTTTTATCTATAAAAATTTAATTGAAATGTACTTGACTTAAAATAGTATATTAATAATTTCAGATGTACGACGTAGTGATTCGACAATTATATGTATTTGGAATTGCTCACCATGTACGTGTAGTTAATCATCTGTTAACATAGAATGTTATTATTTTTTCATTAATTATATTCCCTGTGCAATACTTTGCATTTGGAAGACGTATTTATTTTCTACTTGAATTTTGCACTGTTTAATTCTCTTCAGCTATTTTGCCCATCCCCCCCTCCCTTTTGGCAACCTCGTTTGTTCTCTATATTTTTGATTATCTTTCTGGTTTTTTGTTGCTTTGTTGTTTAGATTCCACTTATTAGTAAAATAATGTATTATTTATTTCTCTGACATCACATAGCATAGTACCTCCTGGGTCTATCTTCGTTACCAGTAACGGTAAGGTTTCATTCTTCAGTATGGCTGAGTAAAATATTCCATTGTGTCTATATACCACATCTTTTTTATCCAGTCTTCCTTGGGTGGACGTGTAGGTTGATTCTATATCTTTGCTATTGTAGATAATGCTGGAATAAACATAAGGGTAAATACATCTTTTCGATATTCGTGTTTTTGTGTTTGTTTGGCTAAATAGCAGTAGAATTACTGTATTGCATGATACATGTGTTTTTAGTTTTTTGAGGATTGTCCACACTGTTTCCCACAGCAGCTGCATCAGTTTATGTTTCCACCAACATTGCAGAAGGGTTCCCTTTTCTACGCATCCGTGCAACACTTACTTTTTTTCTTTTCGACCCTGGGCATTCTGACTGGTGTTAGGTGATATTGTGTTTTTTTTTTTTCCTCTAAGATTTTACTTATTTATTCATGAGAGAGACACAGAGAGAGGCAGAGACACAGGCAGAGGGAGAAGCAGGTTCCCTGCAGGGAGCTCTACCTGGGACTGGATCCCAGGACTCTAGGATCACATCCTGAGCCAAAGGCAGAGGCTTTAACTGCGGAGCCTCCCAGGCATCCTGGATATTGTGGTTTTCATGTGCATTTCCCTGATAACTTAATTACGTTGAACTTATTTTCTTGTGTCAATTGGCCATATGTAGTTTTTTTTGTTTTTGTTTTTTGTTTTTGTTTTTTTTTCCGAAAAATGTCTGTTTAGGTACTCTGCCCTGTTTTGATTGGATTTTTGTTTTGGTGGTGATTTCCATGCATTTATTATACATTTTGATTATTAACTCCTTACCAGATATATAATTTGTAAATATTTTTTCAATTCTAGAGGTCATCTTTTTGTTTTGTCGATTATTTCCATTGATGTACAAAAGCTTTTTAGTTTGATATAGCCCCATTTAATTATTTTTGCTTTTATTTCCCATGTCCGAGGAGACATATCCAGAAAATTATCGCTATGGCTGATGTCTGTAAATTTACTGTCTGTGTTTTCTTTTAGGAGTTTTATGCTTTCAGAGATTACATCTTGGACTTTATTGTTATTTTATTGTTATTATTTAAGATTTTATTTATTTATTTGACAGAGTGAGTGTGGGAGCACCAGTGGTGGTGGGGGCACTGCAGAGGAAGAGGGAAAAGCAGGCTTCCTCTGAGCGGGGAGCCATATGCAGGTCTTGTTCCTAGGACCCTGGGATCTTGACCTGAGCCAAATTCTTAACCAACTGAGACACCCAGGCACCCCTTTATTATTATTATTTTTTGAGTAGCCTCCATACCCAGCTTAGAGCCCAACACAGCGCCTGGAACTCTTAGGACACAGATCAAGACCTGAGATGAGAGTTAGATGCTTAATGGACTGTAGCACCAGGTACTCCTCATTTTGGTCTTTATTTTCAGTTTATTTTTGTGTGTTGTGCAAGAAACTGATCCAGTTTCATTCATTTGCATGTGGTTGTTTGTTTTCCTAGCACTATTTATTGAAGAGACTGTTTTTTCCCCATTGTAAATTCCTGTCTCCTTTGTCATAGATTAATTGACCGTATAAGCTTCAGTTTATTTCTGGGGTGTTATGTTCTCTTGATTTATTGTGTTTTTGCCAGTACCATTCTGTGTTGATTACTGTTGCTTTGTAGTGCAGTTTGAAATTTTGGATTGTGAGACCTCCAGATTTGTTCTTAAGGTTACTTTGGCTATTCTGGTTCTTTTGTAGTCCAAGGAAGTTTTAGGTTTATTCTAATTCTGTGAATCCTTTGCAACAACATGGATGGTGCTAGGGATTATAATGCTATATACTCATATGTGGAATTTAAGAAGCAAAACAAATGAGCAAAGGGAAAAAGAGAGAGAGAGAGAGAGAGAGAGAATCCAAGAAACAGACTCTTAACTATATAGAACAAATTGATGGTTACCAGAGGGTGGGTGGATGGATGGATGGATGAAGTAGGTGATGAGGATTAAGGAGTGCATTTGTCTTGATGAGCTCTGGGTGATTATATGGAATTGTTGAGTTATATTGTACACCTGAAACTAATATAACATTGTATGTTACTACACTGGAATTAAAATAAAGCTTAACAGAAAAACAAAAAAAAAAACCCCACTATAGGTATTTTCATAGAGATGACATTTTAAAAAAAGGTTTTATTTATTCATGAGAGACACAGAGAGATAGGCAGAGACATAGGCAGAGGGAGAAGCAGGCTCCCCGAGGGGAGCCCGACATGGGACTGGATCCAGAGACTTCAGTACCACGCCCCGAGCTGAAGGCAGCTGCTCTACCACTGAGCCACCCAGGGGTCGCAGGGATGGAATTAAACCTGTGAGTTGGGGCAGTCCGGGTGGCTTAGTGGTTTAGCGCCGCCTTCAGCTCAGGGCCTGATCCTGGAGACCTGAGATCAAGTCCTGCATCAGGCTCCCTGCATGGAGCCTGCTTCTCCCTCTGCCTGTGTCTCTGCCTCTCTCTCTCTCTCTATTATAAATAAATAAATAAATAAATAAATAAATAAATAAATAAATAAATAAATAAATCTTAAAAAAGAGAATATGAAATAGCTGGCATACAATATTACTAGTTTCAAGTATACAATTTAGTGATTGGAGAATTCTCTACATAATGCATTATGCAATGCTCATGTGCATAGTTACTGTCACCATTCAAAAATATAATATTATTGAGTATATTTTGTATGCTATGCCTTTCTTCTCTGATATTTATTTTTTTGAAGATTTATTTATTTGAGAGAGGGAGAGTGATGGGGGGAGGGGCAGAGGAAGAAAATCTTTAAGCAAATTCCCTGCTGGATGCAGAGCCCAATGTATGGTTCAGGGCTGGTTCAGGCCTCCATCTCACAACCTGCACTGAAACCAAAAGTCCAGCTGCTTAACCCACTGAGCCAACCAGGCGCCCCTGTGACATTTATTTTATAACTGGTAGATTTTTTTAATTTTTCATTTTTATTTTATTTTTTTAAAAGATTTTATTTATTTATTCATGAGAGACACAGGCAGAGAGAAGCAGGCCCCATGCAGGGAGCCTGATGTGGGACTTGATCCCGGGACTCCAGGATCACGCCCTGAGCCAAAGTCAGATGCTTAACCACTGAGCCACTCAGGCGTCCCTTTTTTTTTTTTTAAAGATTTTATTTATTTATTCATGAGAGACACAGAGAGAGAGGGACAGAGACACACGCAGAGAGAAGCAGGCTCCATGCAGGGAGCCCGATGCGGGACTCAATCCTGGGACTCCAGGATCTTGCCCTTTGCCAAAAGCATACGCTCAACTGCTGAGCCACCCAGGCGTCCCATAACTGGTAGTTTGTTCATCTTCACTCCCTTCACCTATTTTGCCTATTCTATCTCTTCCTCCCTTTCCTCTGGTGGAAGGAGTATTTAGGAGTTCTCTGTATTTAGGAATCTGTTTCTGTTTTTTATATGTTTGTTCTCTGTATTTAGGAGTATTTCTCTCTATTTAGGAGTCTGTTTCTGTTTTTTATTTGTTTTTGACTTTGTTTTGTTTTTTAGAATCCATGTACAGGTGATATCATATGGTATTTGTCTTTCTCTGTCTGATTTATCTTATGCAGCATAATACCCTCTAGGTCCATCCACGTTTTTGTGAAAGGGAAGATTTTTTTCTTTTTTATGGCTGAATGATATTCCATTGAATGTATATTCCACATCTTTTTTTTTAAAAAAAAAATCATCTATCAATGCACACAGGTTGCTTCAATATATTGAGTTTGTAAATAATCCTGCAGTAAACATAGGGGTACATATATCTTCTTGAATTATTGTATTTGTATTCTTTGGGTGCATACCTGGTAATGGAATTACTGGATCACATGGTATTTTTATTTTTAATTTTTAAAAATTAAAATAAATTTAAATTTTATGTATATGTTTGAGAGAGAGAGAAAGAATACAAGCATGGGGAGTGTGGCAGAGGGAGAGGGAGAAGCAGGTTCCCTGCTCATCGGGGAGCCTGCTGTGGGGCTCGATTCTAGGACCCTGGTATTATGACCTGAGCCAAATACAGTTGCTTAACTAACTGAGCCACCCAGGTACCCCTCTATTTTTAACTTTTTGAGGAATTTTCATAGTGTTTTCCACAATGGTTACGCCAATTTACATTTCCACAAACAGTGCACATGAGTTTCCTTTTTTTTCTCTACATCTTCAGCAATAGTTATTATTTCTTGACTTTGATTTTAGCTATTTTGACTGGTGTGAGGTGATACCTCAAGTTGTTATGATTTCCATTTCCCTGATAACTAGTGATGTTGGGCATCTTTTAATGTGTATTGACCATCTTTATGTATTTTTTGGACAAATGTACTGTTGATTTTATAACATTGTAGTATAATCTGGGACTGTGATACTTGCAGCTTTGTTCTTTCTCAGGGATTGCTTTGGCTATTGAAGTCTTTCATAGTTCCATACACATTTTAGGATCAGATCATTTGTTCTAATTCTGTGAAAAACACTGTTGGTATTCTGATAGGCACTGCTTTGAATCTGTAGATTGATTTGGATAGTATGGACATTTTAGGAATATTAATTCTTCTAATCAATTTTTTAATGTTGTGTTCAATTTTTTTAAAGATTTTATTTATTTATTTATGAAAGACACAGAGAGACTGGCAGAGCCATAGGTAGAGGGAGAAGCAGGCTCCCTATGGGGAGCCTGGTACAGCACTTGATCCCAGGACCCTGGGTTCACCACCTGAGCCCAAGACAGATGCCCAACCACTGAGCCACCCAGGCACCCTCAATTTTTTTTTGTATCAGTGTTTTATTGTTTTCAGACTACAAGTCTTTCACCTCCTTGGTTAAATTTATTCCTAAGCAATTTTTCTAATGCAATTGTAAATGGGATTGTTTTCTTAGTTTTCTTTCTGATATTTTGTCATCGTGTAGAAATACAACAGATTTGTTTATTGATTTTGTGTTTTTTTTAATTTTTTTTTAAATTTTTATTTATTTATGATAGTCACAGAGAGAGAGAGAGAGAGAGAGAGGCAGAGACACAGGCAGAGGGAGAAGCAGGCTCCATATAAGGAGCTCGACGTGGGACTCGATCCCGGGACTCCAGGATCACGCCCTGGGCCAAAGGCGGGTGTCCAACCGCTGAGCCACCCAGGGTTCCCCTAATTCTAGTAGTTTTTTTGTGGTCTTTAGGGTTTTTTATATATAGTATACTATATAATATATAGTATTATATCATCTGCAAATAGTGACTTTTTTTTAAGATTTATTTATTTATTCATTCAGAGAGAGCGAGAGAAAGGCAGAGACACAGGCAAAGGGAGAAGCAGGCTCCATGCAGGAAGCCCGACGCGGGACTCGATCCCGGGTCTCGAGGATCACACCCTGGGCCGCAGGCGGCGCCAAACCGCTGCGCCACCAGGGCTGGCCAATAGTGACGGTTTTACTTCTTCTTTACCCATTTGGATGCCATTTATGTATTCTTCTTGTCTTATTTCTGTGGTTAGTACTTCCAGCAATGTATTACATAAAAAGAATCCTTGCCTTCCTGATCTTAAAAAAAACCTCAGATTTTGACATTAGTGCGATGGTGGTTGTTTGTCATGTATGGCCTTTATTGTGTTGAGGTGTGTTCCTTCTATATCTACTTTGTTGAGAGTGCTTCTCATTAATGGATGCTGAATTTGATGAAATGTTTTTTCTGCTTCTGTTGAGATGATCACATGATTTTTCTCTTTCATTTCTTGATGTGGTGTATCTCAGTGATTGATTTGCAGAATCATTGATTGCATCCCTGGAATAAATATCACTGGATCGTAGTGAATGGTCCTTTTAATGTGATGCTGAATTCATTTTGCAAATACTTTGTTGGGGATTTTTGCCTGTATGCTCATTAGGGATATTGACTCGTAATTTTCTTTCACTGCAGTGTCTTTCTCTGATTTTGGTATCAGGGTAACGCTAGCCTTGTAAAATGAATTTGGAGGCATTTTTTTCCTCTTCTGTATTTTTGGAATAGTTCAAGAAGAGTAGGTATTAATTCTTCTTAAAGTGACCCTGGGTGGCTCAGTCAGTTAAGAGCCTGCCTTCAGCTCAGTTCATGATCTCAGGGTCCTGGGTTGAAGCCCCGTGTTGGGCTCCTTGCTCAGCAGGGAGTCTGCTTTGTGTTTTTCCTTTCTCTGCCCCTTTCTTCCACTCATGTTCTTTGTCTCTGTATCAAATAAATAAATAAAATATTTTTTAAAATTCTTCTTTAAATGTTTGGTAGAATTCACCTGTGAAGCTGGTCCTGGATTTATGGGGGTTTATTATTAATTAATTAATTAGACTATTTATTATTGTAAGTAGGCTCCACACCCAACATGGGGATTGAACTCACTACCCCAACATCAGGAGTTGCAAGCTGTAGTGACTGAACGGTTAACCAGATACCCCTGGTCCTGGATTTATGTTTGTCGGGAGTTTTTTGATTACGTATTCAATTCCATTATACTAATTGTTATGTTAAGATTTTCTATTTCTTCCTGGTTGTTCTTGGGAATATTGTCTATCTCTAGGAATTTATGCATTTCTCCCTAATTTGTCCTATTTACTGACAATTTTTCATAGTATTCTCATAATCTTTTGTATTTCTGTGGTATTAAATGTAACCCCCTTCTTCATTTCTGATTTTATGTATTTGAGCCCTCTCCTTTTTTTGTCTTAGACTGACTAAAGGTTTATCAATTTTGTTTATCTTTTCAAAGCATAAGTTCCTAATTCCCTTGATCTTTAATATCATGTTTTTGGTCTATAATTTTATTTGTTTCCATTCGTTATTATTACATTGATTCTGCTAAATTTGGGCTTCATTTTCTCTTCTATACTAGCTCCTTTAGGTATGTTTATGTTAGACTGAGATTTTTCCTGTTTCTTGAGGTAAGCCTGTATTGCCATAATCTTCCCTCTTAGAACCATTTTGCTGCATCCCATAGATTTTGAATTGTTTTCAGTTTCTTTTGTCTCCAGTTATTTTTTATATTTCCTCTTTGATTTCTTCATTGACCCATATGTTGTTTAGTAGCATGTTGTTTAGCTTTTAGTTTTATAGCACATTTAGTAGCATGTCTGTTTTGTTTTTCTAGTTCTTTTTTTATAATTGATTTTTAGTTTCATAATGTTGTGGGCAGAGAAGATGCTTCTTATGACTTCAGTCTTCTAAAACTTTTGAAATTGTTTTGTGGCCTAATGAGACCTGTCCTGGAGAATATTCCATGTGCACTTGAAAAGAATGTGAATTCTTCCATTTTTGAGTGGATTGTTCTGTATATCTCTGTTAAGTCCATCTTGCCTTGTGTGTTATTGAGAGGTGCTGTTTCATTATCAATTTTCTGTCTCAATCATCTGTCCATTGATAAGTCTTCCATTGTTGGATGTCTATTTCTCCCTTTATGTCTGTTAATATTTGCTTTATATAATTAGGTGCTCCTATATTAGGTGTATAGATATTTATAAATGTTATATCTTTCTGTAAGATTTATGCTTTTATCATATGTAATGCCCTTCTTACTTATTACAGTCTTTGATTGATTGATTTAAATTCCAGTATAGTTTCAGGTGTGTAATATAGAGATTCAACAATTGTATGCATTGCTCAATGCTCTTCATCGTAAGTGTACTCTTAATTCCCTTCACTTGTTTTACCTATCTCCCCCACCTACTTCCCCTCTGATAACCATTAGTTTGTTCTCTATAGGGGAGAGTCTGTTTTCTTGGTTTGTCTCTATTTTTCATTTTTGGCTTGTTTTGTTTCTGAAATTCCACATATGAATGAAATCATAGGCTATTTGTCTTCCTCTTCCTTTTTTTTAAAAAAAATTATTTATTTATTCATGAGAGACACGGAGAGAGAGAGCCGGAGACACAGGTAGAGGGAGAAGCAGGCTCCATGCAGGGAGCTGATAGGGGACTTGATCCCCAGACCCCAGGATCACGCCCCTAGTGGAAGGCAGGTGCTCAACCACTGAGCCACCCAGGCATCCCTGTATTCCTCTTCCTGACTTAGTTCATTTAGCATTACATCCTCTAGATCCATCCATATTGTTTTTTTAAAAAATGATTTTATTTATTTATTCATGAGGGACACAGAGAGACAGGCAGAGACATAGGCAGAGAGAGAAGCAGGAACCCTGTGGGAAGCCTAATGTGGGAGTCCTTGATCCCAGGACCCCAGGATCAGGACCTGAGCTATAAAGGCAGATGCTCAACTATTTAGCCACCCAGGTGCCCTTATATTTTTTTTTGTATTTTTTTAAGACTTTTACTTATTTATTTGACAGAGAGAGCACAAGTTGGGGAAGTGGGAGAGGGAGAAGCAGGCTCCCCACTGAGGAGGGAGCCTGTTACAGGGCTTGATAACAGGACCCTGGGATCACGACCCAAGATGAAGTCAGATGCTTAACCAATTGAGACACCTAGATACCCCTAGATCCATCAATACTATTGCAAAATGATAAGATTTTATTCTTTTTCATGGCTGAGTAATATTACATGTGCGTATGTTTGTGTGAGTATGTTTATATATATATACACCACTTACATATATAAAAATGTATATTTTAATATGTGTATTAAAATAAAAATATGTATAAAATATGTATATTTTTATATATGTGTGTATATATATATGTATTTTAAAGACTCTCTATGCCTAGTGTGGGACTTGAACTCATGAGCTAGAGATCAAGAGTCACATGCTCTACTGACTGAGCCAGCCAAGCACCTGGATACCACTTCTTAATCCATTCATTCATTGATGGACACTTGGACTGCTTTCATAATTTGACTACTGTAAATAATAGTGTAATAAACAAAGGGGTGCCTATATCTTTTCAAATTAGCATTTTTGTATTCTTTGGGTAAATACCTGGTAGTGGAATTACTGGATCATATGGTAATTGTATTTTTAGTTTTTTGAGGAACCTTCCTACTGTTTTCCACAGTAGCTGCACCAGTTTGCATTCCCATCAACAGTGCATAGGGCTTCCTTTATCTCCACATTCTTGCCAACACCTGTTTCTTTTGTTTTTCATTTAAGCCATTCTGACAGGTGTGAGTTGATATCTGATTGTGGTTTTGATTTGCATTTCCTTGATATTTACTGATATTGAGCTATATATAGTCTTTAATATCTAATTTGTCTGATACAATCATTGCTACTCAGAGTTTCTTTTTTCTTTTTTAGCTTCCATTTGCATGGAATATCTTTTTCCATTCTTTTCCTTTCAGTTTGTATGTGTCTTGAGGTCTGCAGTGAGTCTCTTGTAGACAGCATATAGATGGGTCATGGTTTTTCTTTTTTATCAATTCTGCCACCCTGTCTTTTTTTTCACCATATGTCTTTTGATTGGAACATTTAACTTCATTTACATTAGGAGTAATTTTTTTTTTGTTTTTAAAAATTTATTTATTCATGAGAGACACAGAGAAGGGCAGAGAAAGAAGCAGGCTCCTTGCAGGGCGCCCAATGCAGGACTTGATCCTCGACCCTGGGATCATGCCCTGAGCCAAAGGCAGACGCTCAACCACTGAGCCACCCAGGTGTCCCTAGAGTAATTATTATTATTATTATTATTTTTAAAGATTTTTAAAATTTATTTATGAGAGACACAGAGAGAGTCAGAGACATAGGCAGAGTGAGAAGCAGGCTCCTTGCAGGGAGCCCTATGTGGGACTCGATCCCTAGACCCTGGGATCACACCGTGAGCCAAAGGCAGACGCTCGGCCATTGAGCCACCCAGGGGTCCCCCTAGAGTAATTATTGATACGTATATATTTATTGCTATTTTGCTCATTGTTTTCTGGTTGTTTTTATAGTTGACTTTTCTTTCTGTTCTTGCACTGTTCCCTTGATGTTTAATTACTTTCTTTAGGGTTATGCTTGGATTCCTTTGTCTTTATTTATTGAGTATCCTAGGGTTTTGGTTTGTGATTACCATGATGTTCATTTATAACTTACTATATAGCAGTATATATTAAATTGGTGGTCACTTAAGTTTGAGCACATTTCAAAAGCACTACATTTGTTCTCCCCCTTGCATTTTTTAAAAAGACTTTAATTATTTGAGAGCAAGAGAGAAGCAGGTTCCCTGTAGAGCAGGGAGCCCAATGCAGAACAGATCCCAGGACCCTGGGACCATGACCTGGGCCACAGGCAGACACTTAACAGAACGTTGGCCTAAACCACCCAGGCCACTGCCCTCCCCGCCTTGCATGTTTTATGTGAATGATGTCATATTTTATGTTTTTATTTTATGTATTCCTTGACTAAGTTTTTAGATATAATTGATTTTATTACTTTTGGTTTTTTTATCCTTTATACTACCTAAATACATATTTAGGTATGGAACTCGTATCTTTATTATATGTTTGCTTTTACCAGTGAAGTTTTTCCTTTCGAAATTTTCTTACTTTGGGATGCCTGGGTAGCTCAGCGGTTAAGCCCATCTGCGTTTGGCTCAGGGCCTGATCCTGGAGTACCAGGATCGAGTCCCACATCAGTCTCCCCTGCATGGAGCCTGCTTCTCCCTCTGCCTGTGTCTCTGCCTTTCTCTCTGTGTCTCTCATGAGTAAATAAATAAAATTTAAAAACAAAACAAAAAAATAAAATTTTCTTACTTCTAATTATGGCCTTGTGTTTTCTCCTTAAATAGGTCCATTTAAGATTTCTTGTATAGTTGGTTTAGTGGTGATGAACTGTTTTATGTTTTGTTTGATTATGAGACTCTTTATCCTTTAATTCTGAATGATAACCTTGCCAGTAGAGCATTTCTGGCTGTAGATTTTTTTCCTTTGCACTTTGAATATATCATCCCATTCTCTTCTGGCCTCCACAGTTTTTATTGAAAAGTCAGCTGAAAAAAGAAAAGAAAAGAAAAGAAAAGAAAAGAAAAGAAAAGAAAAGAAAAGAAAAGAAAAGTCAGCTGATAGCCTTACTGTTTTCCCCTTGCGTGGAACTGCTTTCTTTTGCTGCTTTGAGGTTTTCTTTGTATCCTTAATTTTTGACATTTTAATAATTGCATGTCTTGAGATGCCTGGGTGGCTCAGTGGTTGAGCATTTGCCTTTGGCTCAGGATGTGATCCCGGGGTCAGGGATTGAATCTCGCATCCGGCTCCCTGTGAGGAGCCTGCTTTTCCCTCTGCCTATGTTTCTGCCTGTCTCTCTGTGTCTCTCATGAATGAATAAATAAAAAAACTTTAAAAACTTTTAACGGTTGTTGTGGACCACCGTGAGTTCATCTTATTTGGGGCTGTCTGTGCTTCCTGGACCTTATCTTTTCTTCCCCAGATTAAGGAAGTTTTCAGGTATTATTTCTTCAAGTTATTTTTCTGCCTTTTCCTCTTTTCTCCTTCTGGGACTTCCATTATGCAAGTGCTATTATGCTTCATGTTATCACAAAGGTACCTTAATCTATTCTCATATTTAAAAATTCTATTTTCCTTTTGCTACTCCTCATGGTTGCTTTCTGTTATGCAGTCTTCCAGCTCGCTGATTGTTCTTCTGCATTCTCTAATTTGCTGCTTATTCCGTCTATAGTATATTTTTCACTTAAGTTAATGCATTCATCAGCCCTGAATGGTTCTTTTATGTATTTTCTATCTCTTTGTTATATTTCTCACGGAATTCACCCATTGTTCTCTTAAATCCAGTGAGTGACTTTATGACCATTACTTTGAACCCTTTGTCAGGTAAATTGCTTTCCTTTGTTTCACTTAGGTCTTTTTCTAGTTCTTTCTTTCAGAACATATTCCTCTGTCCTCTCATTTTGTCTTACTCTTTGTGTTTCTATGTATTAAGTGAGTCAGCTATGTGTGTCTCCTGCTCTTAGAAGTAGTGGCCTTATGTGGAAGGCATCCTGTGGTGCCCTTTAGTGATCAGGAGGGATCCTGGTCACCAGAATCAATATACTCCAGGGATGTCCCCTGTGTGGGTTGTGTGCACCTTCCTGTTGTGGCTGAGCCACATTGCTGCATTTGGGTTGGGGGGTCAGGCTGGCCCTCAGCTTCGCTGGCTGCAATTATTGTAGTCTAACTTTTATAAACTATTCAGTTCTTTCTTGCACTGGAAGTCTTCTTAAAGGTAAGATTTTTTGTTGAAGGGGAGAATAACCCACCTCAGAATGTGTCACTTTGGCTTGTGGATCATTTGGAGCTGAAGACTTGGAGACCACCAAAGGAAGAGCTTTCTTGCCTAAAAGAATTTAAATATGGGGCCTGTAAGAAGAGGACTTCTATTAATAGAGATGGCTTTTAATATCAGAAAGCCTTATCTGCATGGTATGGTAAACATTTATTTATTAAACATTTGTCTTTCTCATCTTCCTGTGAGTTGTCTTTTTCACACTTGAAGCCCTAGGTCCCTACCCCCTTCTCCTTAGTCTGTTATGATACACAAGCCTCAAATACCTCACTCCTGGTGATTCTCATATTTTTGTTTATTTGTTTTTCTTCTGTTAATCTGTCTTCTATCAATTTAATTATTAAAGCAGCTGAAAAACCTAAAAGGGAAAAGTTTTTTGCCCGTACAATACTTAGCCAAAAGTATGTTCATTTTTAATGTGTAATTCAAATTTAACTCAGGTCATATATTTCATTTTTTTCTTTTTAAAAATCTGTTATGGAGGTACAGTTGACATACAATGTTATATTAGTTTCAGGTGTACCACATCATGATTTGACAATTCTATATATTATTCAGTGCTCACTTCGATAAGTATAGTCACCATTTGTCACCATGTATTATTACAGTATGATTGTATTCCCCATGGTATACTTTTCATCTCCATGACTGATTTATTTTATAACTGGAAGTTGGTAATTTTTAATCCCTTTCATGTATTTTGACTATCCCCTCACCTTCCCCTCTGGCAACCATCTGTTTGTTCTCTATTTATGAGTTTATTCCTTTCATTTGTTCATTTTTTTTAATATTCCCACATATAATACAATCCCATGATATTTGGGTGGTTTTCATTTCTTGGCTATTATAAATAATGCTGCAATACATATAGGGGTACATATATATTTATTTTTTATTTATTTATTTATGATAGTCACAGAGAGAGAGAGAGAGAGGCAGAGACACAGGCAGAGGGAGAAGCAGGCTCACGCACCGGGAGCCTGACATGGGACTCGATCCCGAGTCTCCAGGACCACGCCCCGGGCCAAAGGCAGGCGCTAAACCGCTGCGCCACCCAGGGATCCCGGGGTACATATATTTTTTGTTAGTGTTTTTGTTTTCTTTGGGTAAATACCCACTAGTGGAATTATTGGATCATATGGTATTTGTATATTTTTTAAAGATTTTATTTATTTATTCATGAGAGACACAGAGAGAGGCAGAGACACAGGCAGAGAGAGGAGCAGGCTCCATGCAGGGAGCCTGATGCGGGACTCGATCCCAGGACTCCAGGATCACACCCTGGGCTGAAGGGAGGCGCCCAACTGCTGAGCCACCAAGGCGTCCCTGGTATTTGTATTTTTAATATTTTGAGGAATCTTCATATTGTTTTTCACAGTTGTTGCATCAATTTATATTCCCATGAGCAAAACATGAGGGTTTCATTTTCTCTACATCCTCACAAACACTTGTTATTTCCTATATTAGTTGGACTATATATTTCTATTTGCTTGATCTTGTAAATATAAGGATTCAAAGTTTGCCACCCTAAAATGAGTCTTTCGCTGTGAATTGTTTTAGTATGATTATTTTTATGAAATATAAAGCTCAGGAAGAACTTTTGACCTTCTTTTTAATTGCCTAAAAGAATTTAGGTGGAGGACCTGTTCCAAGACAGGAATATCAGCATAGATAACTACAGTATAATATGAACTAAGTATGATAGGGAGGAACCTAGCAAGACCTGTTTGTTTAAAGTCATATCATATCCCATTGTTCTTATATGGACCAGCAAGCATTAGTTTCACAAATATTTACTCTTTTTCATCTGCCTGTGAATTGCTTTTTTTTCCTTTGACATTCTTAACCCATATCTGTTTCTCTTTAGTATAGAATGAAATATACACTTTGTTTTGCCTGACTGTGTTTGGATACTCTATTTATGTGGATTCCTTGTAGGTACATAGTTTTGATTTTCTTCTCTTGATCTGTCTCATGTTAGTTTAATTTATAGACCAGCAAGAAGAATCTTGAAAGGTGGAAGAAATTTTTATTCTCCAACAGTTGCCGTAGATGGCAGGATAAATTTTAACTGGATGGACATTGCTCTCCCTAGGACTGCTGAAGCTCTGAGGTTCTGGGACTTCTGACAAGTTGGCATAAGTTATCAGTTCTTACAACTTTATTTTTTATTTTTATTTTTTAAATTATTTATTTATTTATGATAGTCACACAGAGAGAGAGAGAGAGGCAGAGACACAGGCAGAGGGAGAAGCAGGCTCCATGCACCGGGAGCCCAACGTGGGATTCGATCCCGGGTCTCCAGGATCGCGCCCTGGGCCAAAGGCAGGCACCAAACCGCTGCGCCACCCAGGGATCCCCACATCTTCTTTATCCATTCATCAGTTGATGGACATTTGGGTTGCTTCCATTATTTGGCTATTGCAAATAATGCTGCTATAAACATAGGGGTTTATGTATCCCTTTGAATTAGTGTTTTTGCATTCTTTGGGTAAGTGCTCAGTAGTGTGATTGCTGGGTTGTAGGGCAGTTCTATTTTTAATTTTTGAGGAACCTTTATACTGTTTTCCACAGTGGCTACACAAGTTTGCATTCTCACCTATAGTACACAAGGATTCCTTTTTCTCCACATCCTTACCAATACCTGTTGTTTCTTGTGTTGTTGATTTTAGCCATTCTGATAGGTATGAGGTGATATCTCATTGTAGTTTTGATTTGCGTTTCCCTATTAATGAGTGATGTTGAGCATCTTTTCATGTGCCCGTTGACTGTATGTCTCCTTCGGAGAAAAAAAGGTCTGTTTATGTCTTCTGCCCATTTTTTAATGGATTATTTCTTTTGGGTTGTTGAGTTGTATCGGTTCTATATATTTTGGATACCAACTCTTTATCAAGTCATTTGCAAATATCTTCTCCCATTTTGTAGGTTTTCTTTTAGTTTTGTTGATTGTCTCCTTTGCTGTAGAGAACCTTTGTATTTTGATGTAGTCCCAATAGTTTAGTTTTGCTTTTGTTTCCTGTGCCTCAGGAGACATACCTCGGAAAAAAGGTGCTGTTGCTGATGTCAGAGAAGTTACTACCTATGTTCTCTTCTAGGATTTTTATGGTTTCAGATCTCATATTTATGTATTTAATGCATTTTGAATTTATTTTTGTGCATGGTAAAAGGCAGTGGTCCAATTTCATTCTTTTGCATGTTGTCCTATTTTCCCAACACCACTTCATGAAAAAATTTTCTTTTTTTTTAATTATGATAGTCACAGAGAGAGAGAGAGAGAGGCAGAGACACAGGCAGAGGGAGAAGCAGGCTTCATGCACTGGGAGCCCGACGTGGGATTCGATCCCGGGTCTCCAGGATCGCGCCCTGGGCCAAAGACAGGCGCTAAACCGCTGCGCCACCCAGGGATCCCGAAAAAATTTTCTTTTTCCCATTACATATCCTTGCTTACTTTGTCATAGATTAATTGCCGATAAAAGTATGGGTTTATTTCTGGGTTTTCTGTTCTGTTCCATTGATCTTTGTGTCTGTTTTTGTGCCAGTACTATACTGTTTTGATTACTATAACTTTATTTTTTTGATTACTATAACTTTATAATTTGAAATCTGAAATTGTGTTGCCTCTAGTTTTGCTTTTCTTTTCTTTCTTATTTTCTTTTTTAGAGGGGAGGGGGGAAAAGGGAAAGGGAGCAGAAGGATCTTAAGCATATTCCGTGCCCAGCATGGAGCCTGACACAGGGCTTAATCTCCCAACTCCAAGATCATGACCTGAGCCAAAGTCAAGAGTCAGACACTTAACTGATTGAGCCACCCAAGTGTCCCAAGATTTTATATATTTTTTCAGTAGTCTCTACACCCAGCATGGGGCTTGAACTCACAACCCCAAGATCAAGAGTCACATGTTCTATCGACTAAGGCAGCCAGGCACCCCTTTTCTTTACTTTTCTTTTCTTTTCTTTAGGATTTTATATACTTATTTGACAGAGAGAGAGCACAAGCAGGGGGAACAACAGAGAGAGAGGGAAAAGTAGGCTCCCAAGTAGGGAGCCTGCTGTGTGGCACATGATCCCAGGACTGGGATCATGACTTAAGCCAAAGGCAGATGCTTAACTGACTGAGCCACCCAGGCACCCTGATATTTTCATTTTTAAGTAGATTCTATGCCCAATGTGGGGCTTGAACTCAAGACCCTAAGATCAGGGGTCACATGCTCTACTGACTGAGCCAGCTAAGCACCCTGTAGTGTAGACATTTTAACATATTTGTTCTTCCAATCCATGAACATCGAATGTCTTTCCATTTCTTTGTATTGTCTTGAATTTTTTTTTGCATTGAATTTCTTTTGTCAGTGTTGTATAATTTTTGGAGATTGGATCTTTCACCTCTTTGGTTAGGTTTATTACTGGGTGTCTTATTTTTGGTGCAATTATAAATGGGATTGTTTTCTATTTTTTAAGGTTTTATTTATTTATTCAAAAGAGACATAAAGAGAAAGGCAGAGACATAGGCATAGGGAAAAGGAGGCTCCCTGTGGGGAGCCTGATGTCGGACTCGATTCCAGGACCCTGGGATCATGCCCTGAGCCAAAGGCAGACACTCAACCACTGAGCCACCCAGGTGCCCCTAGGATTGCTTTCTTTCTTTCTTTCTTTCTTTCTTTCTTTCTTTCTTTCTTTCTTTCTTTCTTTCTTTCTCTTTCTTTTTAAATTTTATTTACTCATGAGAGACACACAGAGAGAGGCACAGAGACACAGGGAGAAGCAGACTCCATGCTAGGAGCCTGATGCGGGACTCAATCCCAGGACTCCAGGATCATGTCCTGGGCTGAAGGCAGGTGCTAAACCGCTGAGCCACCTGGGGATCCCCATATTTTCTTAATATCTCTTTCTGCTGCTTCATTATTGATGTATAAAAATGCAACAGGTTTCTCTACATTGATTTTTGTATCCTTTGACTTTACTGAATTTATCATTTCTAGCTGTTTCTTGGTGGAGTCTTTTGGATTATCTATATATAGTATCCTTGTCTCTAAATAGTGAAAGCTTTACTTCTTTCTTACTAATTTGGATGCCTTTTATTTATTTTTCTTGTCTGATTGCTGTCACTAGGACTTCTAGTACTTTGTTGAATAAAAGTGGTGAAAGTGGACATGCTTGTCTTGTTCTTGACCTTAGATGAAAAGCTCTCAGGTTTTCTTATTAAGGATGATATTAGTGGTGGATTTTTCATATATGGCCTTTATTTTATTAAGGTATGTTTCCCATAAACCTATTCTGTTGAGGGTTGTGATCATGAATGTATGCTGTATTTTGTCTAGTGCTTTCTCTGTGTATTCAAATGAACATATGGTTCATATGCTTTTTTAAATTGATGTATCATGACTAATTTGCATATATCGAACCACCCTTACAACCACGGGATAAATCTCACTGTATCATAGTGAATGATTGTTTTAAGGTATTTTTGGCCTTGGTTTGGTAGTATTTTGTTGAGAGTTTTTGTGTCTGTCTTTATCAGAGGTATTGGCTTGTAGTTCTCTTTTTTGTGGTGTCTTTATCTTGTTTTGGTATCAGGGTGATACTGGCCTCATAGAAGGAATTTGGAAATTTTCTTTCCTTCCCTAATTTTTGGACTAGTTTAATAGTAAATATTAACTCTTTAAATGCTTGGTAAAATTAGCATGTGAAGGCCTCTGGTCCTGGAATTTTGTTTGTTGGGAGTTTTTATTTTAAGATTTTATTTATTTATTCATGAGAGAGAGAGAGAGAGGCAGAGACACAGGCAGAGGGAGAAGCAGGCTCCATTCAGGGAGCCCGACATGGGATTCTATCCGGGTCTCCAAGATCACGCCCTGGGCTGAAAGCGGCACTAAACCGCTGAGCCACCCGGGCTGCCCAAGTTTTTTTTTTTTTCTTCGTTTTTTTAATAAAGATTTTATTTTATTTATTCATGAGAGACACAGAGAGGCAGAGATGCAGGCAGAGGGAGAAGCAGGCTCCATGGAGGAAGCCTGATGTGGGACTTGATCTCGGGACTCCAGGATCTTGCCCTGGGCCGAAGGCAGGGGCTAAACCACTGAGCCACCCAGGGATCCCCATGTTGGGAGTTTTTGGATTAGTGATTCAATTTCTTTGCTGGTTATCAGTATGATCATATTTTCTGTTTTAGTTTTGGTATTTTATTTTATTTTTATGTATTTATTTTTTTTAGTTTTGGTATTTTATTTTTATTTATTTATTTTTTTAAAGATTTTATTTATTTATTCATGAGACAGAGAGAAAGAGAGAGAGAGAGAAAGAGAGAGAGAGAGAGAGAGAGAGAGAGGCAGAGACGCAGGCAAAGAGAGAAGCAGGCTCCATGCAGGAAGCCTGATGTGGGACTCGATCCTGGGTCTCTAGGATCATGCCCTGGGCTGAAGGTAGTGCTAAACCACTGAGCCACCTGGGCTGCCCCAGTTTTGGTAATTTATATGTTTCTACATATTTATCCATTTCTTCTAGGTTGTCCAATATGTTGGCATATAGTTTTCCATAATATTCTCTTCAATGCTTTGTATTTCTGTGGTGTCAGTTGTTATTTCTCCTTTCTCTTTTGTGATTTTAATTATTTGGATCCCTTTTTTCCTTGATAATTCTGGCTAGTGGTTTATCAATTTTATTGATTATTTTTTTTTGTTTCAAAGAACCAGCTCTTGGGAGTTCCTGCATGGCTCATTTGACTAAGCATCTGACTCTTGGTTTTGGCTCATGTCATTATCTCATGGGTTCTGAGTTCAAAGCCCTGAGTCCGGCTCCACACTCAGTGGGGAGTCTGCTTTAAGATTGTCTCCTCTGCCCCTCCCGCTAATCGGATTTGCACATGTGCTCTCTCTTTCTCAAATAAATAAATAAATAAATACTTTTTTAAAAAAGAAAAGAAAACAAACCAGCTTCTGGTTTCGTTGACCTTTTTTATTTTTCTTAAAGTTTCATTTATTTCTGCCCAGTGTTTATTACTTACTTCCTTCTGCTGGTTTTAGGTTTTGTTTGTTGTTCTTTTCTAGCTTCTTTAGGTTTAAGGTTAGGTTGTTTGAGATTTTTCTTGTTGTTTAAAAAAATACATTTTTATAACAATTTATTTATTCATTTTAGAAAGAGAGAAAGAGCAAGAGAGAGGTGTGGAGTGCACAAGAGCCAAGGAAGGGGTAGAGGGAAAGAATCTCAAGTAGACTCTCCACTGAATGCAGAACCTGCTGCAGAGCTCTATCCCACAACTCTGAGATTGTGACATGAGCTGAAATCAAGAGTTGGATGCTTAACTGACTAAGCCACCCAGGTGCCCCTTTTCTTGCTTCTTTTTTTTTCAGATTTTTAAATTTACTTATTTATGAGAGAGATTGAGAGAGAGGCAGAGACATAGAGGGAGAAGCAGGCTCCCTGGGAGCCTGATGCAGGACTCAATCCTAGGACCCTGGGATCACGCCCTGAGCCAAAGGCAGACACTCAACCAGTGAGCCACCCAGTTGCTGCCCTTTTCTTGCTTCTTGATGTAAGTCTTTATTATTATAAATGTCTGTCTTAAAACTGCTTTTGCTGCATCCTCAAGATTTTGGACTGTTGTGTTTTCATTTTATTTGTTTCCATGTACTTTTTAATTTTCTTCCTTTATTTCCTACTTGACCCATTCATTGTTTAGTATCATGTTATTTTTTTGTGTGTATTTATTTAAGTAATCTCCCTACCCAATGTGGTTCTTGAACTCACGACCCTGGGATCAAGAGTCATATGCTCTTCCGACTGAGCCAGCCAAGTTCCTCAGAAGCATGTTATTAAACCTCAGTGTATTTGTGAGCTTTCCAGATTTTTTTTTGGTTGACTTTTAATTTTATAGCATTGTTGTCAGAAAAGGTATATGGTATAATTTCGATCTTGAATTTGTTGAAGTTTGTTTTGTGGCTTATATGTGATCTATTCTGGCGAACATCATACATGCATTTGAAAAGAATGTGTATTCTACTGTTGTAGGATGGAATATTTTGAATATATCTATTAAATCCATCTGGTCCAGTGTGTCACTCAAAGTCATTGTTTTCTTGTTAATGTTATATTTAGATGATCTGTCCACTGATGTAAGTGGGGTGCTAAAATCCCCTATTATTATTATATTACTACCAGGTTCCTTTGTTTACTATTAACAGTTTTATATATTTGTGTGCTCCTATGTTGGGTGCACAGATATTTATAATTGTTATATCTTCTTGTTGGATTGTCCCCTTTATGATTATATAGTACCTTTCTTTGTCTTTTGTTAGTCTTTGTTTTAGAGTGTATTTTGTTTTGAGATTTTATTTATTCATTCATGAGAGACACAGAGAGGCAAAGAAGCAGGCTCCATGCAGGGAGTCTGATGTGGGACTTGATCCCCGGACTCCAGGATCACACCCTGGGCTGAAGGCAGGTGCTCAACCACTCGAGCCATCCAGGCATCCCTAGAGTGTATTTTGTTTGATATAAGTATTGCTACTCTAGTTTTCTTTTCACATCTGTTTGCTTGATAGATGTTTCTCCATCTGCTCACTTTCAGTCTTCAGGTGTATGTAGGTCTATAGTGACTCTTTTGTAAGCAGCATATAGGTGGGTCTGATTTTTGTTTTTGTTTTTACTTTGATGTGGCCTCCTCTCCCTTTAGTTTTGGTGTTTGTTCTGTCAATCTTCAGGTCGATTTCTAGGGCATTTAGGATGATTTGATAGTTATCTTGTGTTCGTGGGATGAGGCAACCTTAGGGTCCTCCTACTCTGCTACCATCTTCTTTTCTCTTCCTCATGTTGCTTAATAAGGCTCTATCCTAGAAGTGTCATGCTTTTTGTTTCTTGGGGTTTTTAAGATTTTATTTATTTATTGGGGAGAGAGCAAGAGTGTGAGCAGGGGTAGAGGCAGAGGGAGAGGGAGAATATCAAGCAGACTCTGTGCTGAGCTCAGAGCTTGATGTGGGGCTTGATCTTACAATCTTGAGATCATGAGCTGAGCCAAACCAAGAGTCAAATGCCTAACCAAGGGAGCCATCCAGGCCCCCCTGGTTCATGTTTTTTTTTTATTCATTCTGTCATCCTATGTCTTGAGTGGAGCATTTAGTCTCTTTTTACATTTAAAGTAAGTATTGATAGTTAAGTATACTTAGTATCATTTTATTACTTGTTTTGTGGTTATTTCTGAAGATTTTCTCTAATCCTTTCTTGTCTTTTTCATGGTTTGCTGCTTTTCTTTTTGTGATATATTTTAATTTCTTTCTCTTTATTCTTTGCATATTTATTAGTGGTTTTTGATTTGTGATTACCATTATGTTTATATATATCTTCTGCATATAGAAGTGTATATTAAGTTGATGGTCGTTTGATTTTCAACCCATTCTTTACTCCTTTCCTCTCCATGTTTTAGGTATATGGTGTCACATTTTAAATCCTTTTGTGAGTTCCTTGACTGATATTTACACAGAAATATTCATTTTTACTGCTTTCATGTTTCCTACCTTCATGGTGTCATTTTTTTTTTTTTGGTCTTCCTTTCCCCTGAGAGAGTTCTCTTTAATATTTCTTGAAAGGCTGATTTAGTGGTCTTGAAGTCCTTTAATTTTTGTTTGTCTGGGAAAGTATCTCTTTCTATTCTGAATGATTGTCTTGCTGGATAGTGTATTCTTGGATGCAGATTTTTCCCATTCAGCATCTTGCATATATCATTCAACTCCATTTTGGGTTGGAAAGTTTTTGCTGAAAAATCCCAATCGCCTTGTGTGTTATTGTTTTCTTTGTCTTGCTCCTTTTAACATTTTTTTCTTTATCACTGTATTTTGCCAATTCAATGACAGTGTCTTGGTATGTATCTGCTATTGTTGGTTTTGTTGGGAGTTCTTTGTGTCTCTTGGATTTGAATACCTGTTTCCTTTCTCAGATTGGGGGAAGTTTGCAGCTATTATTTCTTTAAATAAATTCTCTGCCCCTTTCTCTTTCTCTCTCTCTCTCTTTAAAGATTTTATTTTACTTTTTAAGTAATCTCAATACCCAATGTGGGGCTCAGACTTAGAACTGCAAGATCAAGAGTCTCTTGTTCCACTGACTGAGCCAGCCAGGTGCTCCATGCTCCCCTTTTTCTTCCTCATCTGGGGCTCCTATATGAAAGTTAGTACATTTGATGGAGTCACTGAGTTTCCTAAGTATGTTCTTGTTTTGCATAATTATTTTTTCTCTTTTTTATTCAGTTTGATTACTTTCCATTATTCTGTCTTGAGTCATTAATTTGTTCTTCCCCCTCCAGCCTGCTGTTCATTGCATCAAGCATGTTTCTTATCTTGTTTATTGCACTCTTCATCTTTGGGGGTCTTTTTATGTCTGTTAAAGGTCTCACTGATGTCTTCTACTCCTTTCAAGTCTGGTCAATATCCTTATTATCATTGCTTTCAATACTCTATTGGCCATGTTTCACCTTACTTCTATTTCACCTAGATGTCCAGCTATAGCCTTGTCCTGTTCTTTGATTTGGGACATATTTCTCTGTCTTCTAATTTTGTCTGTGTCTGTGCCTGTTTCTATATTAGGAATGTCAGCTCCATCTCCTGTTTTTGAGGATAATGACCTTAATGAAGAAGAGGTCCTGTAGTGCCTTGCTATGTAGTATCCCCTGTTGCCCAGGGCCTGGGGCTTCTGGAAGTATCCCAGTGTGTGTGTGTGTGTGTGTGTGTGTGTGCGCGCGCGCGCGGGTGGGCGCGCGCGCGCGCGCTCTACTGTTTTACCTGGCTGCCTTATCTCAGGCCAATCATCTGCAGAAGCTCTTTGCCTCTTGTGGGCAATGTTTGGTCCCTGGCCTGAATATAGTGTTTTTTAATGAGGTCTGCTCAGGTCTGCTTGTGAAATGAGATCTGTCACCACTGCTACTGGAACTGAAGCTCTGCAGTATTCCTAGGTCAGGAGACATGACAGTGGCAGGAGTTTGGGTCAGTCTTTGAGCAACAGGGTCCCACTGCCCTGGCACTGAGGAAATGTGTTTGGGAAGGGTGATTCTACCATAGTGTGGGGTGGGGAACTTGGTGTAAGCCAGTCACTTAGCAAGTGGTAGCACTGTGCTGGTTCCCACAGGGGAGGGAAATGGCACCTATCACTTCCTTTTGTTCCTGGACACGTTCCTTGCTCTCTCCATGAATGCTGCTTCTCTGGGACATGCCTCAAGATGAGTAAATAACCTCTCCGCTGTGTGCCCCAGGAGCTCTTCAGATTGCTGTTTCCATACTATATGTGTGCAGGCTCTTTACCCTGTCTTCTCTCTGAGAGCAGCACAATGCCCTCTGTTCTCTATATGAGCCACGCCTTCTGACCTTTAAAAGTTGAGGCTTTAAGTGCCTCTGGTCCCAAGAACTTAAGAAATCCAACCCCTTTTGCTTGCCAAGCCAGTTGCTATGGGGATTCGTTTTCCCTGTGTATTCCCTTGTGTACTAGTCTATTACCCTTCTCTGTGACCCTGGCTTTTGCCCTACCACAGTGGCCATGATCCGTGGTGCTCCCAGGCCACATCTCCGTGCTTCCTACCATCGTCAGTGTGTCTTCTTTTCTGCCTTTAGTTGTGGAGTTTTTTCTGCCAGTCTTCCAAGTCAATTTCTGGGGTATTTAGGATGATTATCTAGTTGTATTTGCAGCAAGAGGTGAGCCTAGGGTCCACCTATTTGCTGTCATTTTCTTTCTGGTTATTTAATTTTTTAAAAAGATTTATTTATTTAGTTTTTTTTTTAAGATTGTATTCATTTATTCATGAGAGACACACAGAGAGAGGCAGAGACACAGGCAGAGGGAGAAGCAGACTCCTTGCAGGGGCGCCCGATGTGGGACTTGACCCCAGGACCTTGGGATCATGCCCTGAGCCAAAGGCAGACACTCAACCACTGAGCCACTCGGGTGTCCTAATCTCTGGTTATTTTAATAGTTCATCTATCATGTATTGACCTTAAATAATATCTTGAATAATATCTTTTTCCTTTTATTGTCACATTGATTATCTGTTTTATTTTTACACATCCCATTGTGTTCCTTATTTTTTTCTTGATGCAATAGGTTAAGGTATAGTTTGGGTTAAACCATAGTATCATAGTCCTATTTCCCATATTATGTATAACTGGTTGAGGAAGCATCAAGGCCATAGTCATGGGTACTCATACCATAGGTTCATGCAGATGTCTAGCAGTAATAGATGTAATTTGGGTACATTCTACTAGCATATCCTTAAGAACATGCTTTTCTTTTATCATAAGGGAGCTCTCTGTGGTCTATGGGCTCCACTCGCTTTTGATATTGGGAACTGCAAAAGTATGGTAACCCAACATCATGTTCTTTTTAAAGTGCCAATTTATTAAAAGTTCTGACAGCATTTTTCAAATAAGTCAAGGCTACCTCTTGAGTCTCTCTGTTCATCTAACTTCCCTATTCTTTCTAGTTATTTAACAGATAGGTTTTTTAAAAGATTTTATTTATTTATTCATGAGAGACAGAGAGAGAGAGAGAGAGAGAGAGAGAGAGAGGCAGAGGCACAGGCAGAGAGAGAAGCAGGGTCCATGCAGGGAGCCTGACGTGGGACTTGATCCCCGGTCTCCAGGATCACACCCTGGGCTGAAGGAGGCGCTAAACCGCTGTGCCACAGGGGCTGCCCTCAATTCCTATTTTGACCTTAATCTGTTCTTCCACAGTATTACCATAACTAAAGATGTCCTATTAATACAGGAAATAATGGTTTATTTATGTGTTGTATTTTCCTGAAAGGCCTGGATGTCTTGTGTTAGAAGGTTGTGGGTTTTCACTGGTTTTTAAAGGTATCCTTGTAGTAATAATACAGTAAACTGATATTGTCAGTCTTCCCATGTGAATGTAGTCATGAGTTGGTTTTCCTCATTGATTAAAATAGCAAAGAAAATGTCAGAGGCAGAGACATACTGGTAGAGAGAGAAGTAGGCTCCTCGCAGGGAGCCCGATGTGAGACTCAATCCCCAGAACCCGGGATCATACCCTGTTCTGGTGCTGTTGTTTATGATCATGCCTATGTTTGGGAATGTTCCCTCAATTTTGGGAGAATGTCTGTTTAAATTCCTGTAATTTACTGTAAACCTATATGATCCATCTAGCTTCCTAACAGGCAAGATTGGGTAAAAATATTAGGAACAATAATTTGTTCCTATACTAGTTCGTGAGTATTGTCAACATGAATATGACCTCCCTTTAGATTATATTGGGGTGTATTTGTTATTTTAAATGGGGTGGGCAGTTTAATTGTAGTACATTTTGGTATAGCTAAGGTATTCTATGGGATCATTATATCTTTTTTGTTTACATCTTGTATTATTATATCTATTTTAAGAATGTTTTCTAAATTGGGGCCTACAGGGCATTTATCCTTAATGGGTGGTATATCATCAGTTAAGAGTGTATGCACCCATGTCTATGGGACTAATTTTCCTCCTGATCCTTCAATTAGTCTCTTTTATTGTTAAAGTTTTCTAAATTAGCAGGATATCCTTGTATCGTTGTTAGGGACCCTGTGTCTAACAGCATAGTAGTGTATGTAATATTTTTATTTACAAAAGGAGTTTCTATAAAAAAAATACAAAAGGAGTTTCTATAGATGTGGGCACTATAACATGGGTAATTGTCTCTCAGTTGAGCAAAGAGATGGAGTCCCTGTAGGGGGGAAGTTCCTGGTGCTTTCTGTCTTTCACCTATCAGTGGCATGTCTATTTATGGGATTAGGTTTTATAATGGGGTAGTATTTAAAATACTTGGGTTAGTGGGTCTACATGTGGGTTTATTTTCTATTGGCTTATTTCCTCTAAAAAATTTGGTGTTTCCATCTCTCTGCCACTGTAAATAGTTTCTGGGGTTCTTATTTGGATTAAAGGGTGGTAGTCTAAATGGTCTAGATGGTCTAGGCCAAGAAGACCTTGTGGGTTTTATTGTGTTAGGTCTATTTACATTAGGTGTGGGCATGTTTTGTCTGTTACAGTAGTGTGAAAACTATAGCTTTTATCTTCATGAATGTCCTTGCTGTTCTGACTTTCTAATAATCAGGGCAAGCTAAACATTTGCTATGTTAATACCATGCATGATTCTTTCCCTGGGTCTGGTTTTATCAATGCTGGTGATAAACTTTATATGATGCATGTTATGTGCGAAATGTCTGTGGCTCTAGGTATCTGATCATTCTTAAGAAATGACAGCACAATCTTAAAAAAAAAAAGAAAGATTACAGTTGCTAATTCAGTGATTACCAGTTGCCATTAAATGAATTGTAATACTATTATGTTTATTTTCTAGGAGAAAAATAACTAGCTTTTGTCATGACTTAGTTCCTCAGCTGTTCTTAGCAAGGCTACGAGGTCATCTGTATTTCTGGCACCTTCAATACTGTACGTAGTGCTATTCTATCCTGTGGAGGTGCAGCTGTTAGAATGACCTTTTAAATTAATTCTAATTCTGTTGGGCAGCCCCAGTGGCGCAGCAGTTTAGTGCCGCCTGCAGCCTGGGGCATGATCCTGGAGACCCTGGATCGAGTCCCATCCCACGTCGGGCTCTCTGCGTGGAGCCTGCTTCTCCCTCTGCCTGTGTCTCTGCCTCTTATTCTCTCTCTGTGTCTCTATGAATAAATAAATAAAATCTTTTAAAAAATTAAATAAATAAATAAATTAATTAATTAATTCTGTTGCTACTGTGTATAGTAGTGAGAGTGTCTGTCCCCTATCATAAATCGTAATTAATAATACTAATCTCATTGCATTAGTGGTTTCCCATGCCGTTTTTCATTGAGATGTTTTAAGGCATAATGTATTAGGTATAGGCTATATTAATCTCCAGGTTGCTGCTGTCCAAAGATCTTTGTATATTAACATATTTTTTTTCCAAATGCTCTAGGGTGTTCATTAAATTTAGTATCAGTGGTAATGAGTCTGAGTTTCATAATTTCTGCTCTTGTGAGGATCAGGTTATGTCCTTTTTTGGACTATAAATGTAATAGCCACTGGGTTTCTGTGTTGAAATCAGCTTGTTGGAATTCCATTCTAATTTTTATCATTTCTTGTCTAGTATAAGCTCTCTCATCAGTGATTCTGATTGGTTTCATATTATCATTTGTTGTAGTTTTGTCTGCTTTCATGGGTCTAGCTTCTAGTGAGTTAAAATTTACCAGGGTCAAAAGGGTTAAGTCATCATCATTTTTGAGGTGTGGATTGGTGCTATTAGGAACAAAAAGGTCTAGGTTTTTTCCTACTCTGGAGATTACATACTCATACTTTTCCTCCTAGTCTGTCAGTATCTTGGTTATTTAATATTTCTAATAAGAGTGATGGAATTTCTTCCTTATGTGCTTTTTTTTAAAGGAAAGCAATTATTTTATAAATCATAATAAATACATATTGTTCATGCTTATTAAAAGACAGATTGACAGATTATGATTCATTTATTTTATTTTATTTTATTTTTTGGACAGAGATTAGAATTTAAAATGTCCAGTAATATGCTGGGTTTTGTTGATGTTTTGGCTTTTTCATTGTTTTTGGGTTTTTTTTGGATACAGAATAATTATATTAGTTTCAGGCCTATAACCTAGTGATTCAACAATTATATACATTACTAAGTGCTCACCCATAGTAGTATAGTTACCCGCCATCTATTACTGTATAAAGTTATTATAATATTATTGCCTATATTCCCCAAGCTGTACCTTTAAACCTTGTGACTTATCTATTTTACAAGTAGAAACTTATACCTTTTAATCCTGCTCAAACATTTTGCTCAGCCTCTAAGCCCCCTTCTTATGTGCTCTTTTATTTTACTTTTAAAAATATTGTTTTATTTATATTTATATGTGAAAAAAACAACTGTACTATCATGTTTACATATATACTGATATTGGAAACAGAATTCAATAATGAATCACTTCTAAATTTTTTAAAAGACATACAAACATTAAAACGCTGATTGAGGGATGCCTGGGTGGCTCAGTGATTGAGCATCTGCCTTCAGCTCAGGGCATGATCCCGGGTTCTGGGGATTGAGTCTCACATCGGACTCCCTGCGAGGAGCCTACTTCTCTCTCTACCAGTATGTCTCTGCCTCTCTCTCTCTGTCTCTCATGAATAAATAAACAAAATCTTAAAAAAAAATAAAACACTGATTGATTATAGAAAATAGAATGGAGAAAAAAAAACATTAGCTATCATTTTCATTAAAGAGCAGCACTCCGAGAAGAATCAAATCAATTAGTAATATTCGTCCATATTGCAAAATAATATATACATGGAAAAGTTAGTGATTGTACTGATTTTATTACTTTTTTAAAAAAGATTTTATTTATTCATGAGAGACACACAGAGAGAGGCAGAGACACAGGCAGAGGGAGAAGCAGGCTCCATGCAGGAAGCCCAGTGTGAGACCCGATCCCGGGACTCCAGGATCACGCCCTGGGCCGAAGGCAGATGCTCAACCACTGAGCCACCCAAGCACCCCTGATTTTATTACTGTTTCTAAGCCGTTTTATCTTCCTCACACTCGATGCAAAGAAATAAAACGATTAAAAGAGAAATATGTCCTTGTTATTATTCACAATAAAAAAAATCTACTTCATTCCACAGGCCTGGACATATTGTATAATGTGGAACACATTGGCTCAAGTGGATCAAAGTACCATTTTGATTCTGACTCACCAAAAAAGAATTTCATGCATATTTGGTGACTGGACTAGATCCATGGGAGCTGTAATGTATTAAAGCATTTCTTTGGTATCCCCAGATCTCACACTAAATAAGAAAGACTCTACTCAAGAAAAGATAACAATCAGTCTGTCCATAAATTATATCCATAGGCTTCATTTATTTATTTGTTTGTTTATTTATAGCATGTGAGTGGAGAGAGGGGCAGAGAAAGAGGGAGAGGGAGAGAATCCTCAAACAGCCTTTGTGCTAAGCATGGAGCCTGACTCTGGGTTTGATCCCAGGACCCTGAGATCATGACTTGAGCCGAAATCAAGAGTCAGCGACTTAGCCAACTGAGCCACCCAGGCGCCCAGGCTCTTTCTTTAGTGTAAGATGGAAAAGGGGGCCCTTTCTTGAGTACATGGTACAAGTACTGTTGTGGTCTAAAGATTGCTAGATTCATACTGTGTCTGCTATAAGGAAAATAAGGTATACATCAAAACCACTGCCAGATTATGAAACTTCTACAATGTGTCTCAATTTTTCAAATAATTGAGCAAGTTCCTTTTCTAGGCTGATAGTCTGGTATTGGCATTGCTGCTGGCTATGAAACTCATCGCCAGAGATAAACGATTCAATTGAACCATCTGGTAGGTGTTATGGTAACAGATGATACTTAAAAGGATTTATTTTAATTTTTAATTTTTTAAAAAAGATTTTATCTGTTTATTCGAGAGAGAGCACGCACACACAAGCAAGGATAGTGGCAGGCAAAGGGAGTAGGAGAAGCAGGCTCCCTGTAAAGTAGGAAGCCTAATGTTGGACTCAATTTCAGGATCCTGGGATCATGACTTAATAAGCCAAGGGAAGACGCTTAGCTGACTGAGCCACCCAGGCACCCTAGTTTTTAATTTTTTTGATAGAGAGAGTGTGGGAGCAGGGGCGGGCAGAGGGAGAGAGAGAGAATCTTAAGCAGTCTGCACACTCAGCATAGAGCCTGATGTGGGGCTCGATCTCAGGACCCCTGAGATCATGACTGGAGTAGAAATCAAGACTCAGTCACTTAACTAAGTCATCCAGGTGCCCCGTTAACAGATGATACTTTTATTTTTTGAAAAGTCCAAGTTCACTCTCTTGGTCTATTGCAAGGGCAAAGTAGATAAGAAACTGAGTATCAAAGAATGCTTTGGAGCATTATCATTGGCTGCGTCAATAACAAGTATTCCATTTCTAACTGACACAGCGGTAATAGCATGGGGCCCTTCAACATGTAGTGATTTTTCAAAGGGTTTAATTTCAATTCCAGTATAGTTGACATACAGTGTTATATTAGTTTCAGATATACAATAGAGTGATTCAACAATCCCATACATCACCCAGTGCTCATCAGGACAAATGCACTCATTAATTCCCATCATCTATTTCACTCATCACACCTCCGACTTCCCCTCTAGTAACCATCAGTCTGTTCTCTGTAGCTGAGTCTCTTTCTTGGTTTGTCTTTCTCTTTTTTTTTCTTCCCTTATTTGTTTTGTTTCTTAAATGCTACATATGGTTGAAATTATATGATATACTTTTTTATAAAGATTTTATTTATTTATTTATTCATGAGAGACACAGAGAGACAGGCAGAGACATAGACAGAAGGAGAAGCAGGCTCCCTGCAGGGAGCCCGATGTGGGACTGGATCCTGGGACTGCAGGATCACACTGAGCCGAAGGCAGACAGACACTCAACCCCTGAGCTACCCAGCTTCCCAAAATTATATGATATTTGTATTCTTCTGGCTGACTTATTTACTTAGCATTATACTCTTTAGCTCCATCCTTATTGTTGTGAATGGCAAGATTTCATTCTTTTTTATGAATGAGTAATATTCCATTGTGTATATATACCACATTTTTATCCATTCATCTGTCAGTGAACACTTGAGCTACTTCCATAATTTGGCAATTGTAAATAATACTGCTATAAACACAGGGGTGCATGTATCCCTTTGGATTAGTGTTTTTTGTATTTTGGGGGTAAATACCCAGTAGTGCAACTGCTGGATCATAGGGGTAGTTAGTTCTATTTTAAATTTTTTGAGGAAGCTCCATACTGTTTTGCATAGCGGCTGCACCAGTTTGCATTCCCACCAACAGTGCAAGAGGCTTCCTACATCCTTGCCCAATGCCTGTTGTTTCTTGTTTTCGATTTTAGCCATTCTGAGAGGTATGAGGTGATACATCATTGTGGTTTTGATTTGCATTTCCCTGGTGATTAGTGATGTTGAGCATCTTTTCTTTTCTTTTTTTTTTAAATTTTATTTATCTATTCATGAGAGACAGAGAGAGAGAGAGAGAGAGGGAGAAGCAGGCCTCCCACAGGGGCCAATGTGAGACTTGAACCCGGAACTCTGGGATCATGCCCTGAGCCAAAGGTAGACGCCCAACTGCTGAGCCACCCAGTCGTCCCCCTTATTTTGTTTTGTTTTGTTGAGCGTCTTTTCATGTGTTTGTTGCTATCTCTATGTTTTCCTGGCAGAAATGTCTGTTCATGTCTTCTGCCCCTGTATATTAGATTTTTTTTTGGGAAAAAAAAAGATTATTTTTTGGGGGGTGTTGAGTTGTATAATTCCTTTTTTAAAAAAGATTTTATTTTTTATTTATTCATGAGAGATGCACAGAGAGGCAGACACATAGCCAGAGAGAGAAGCAGGCACCCTGTGGAGCCCGATGCAGGACTTGATCCCAGGACCCCAGGATCACCACCTGAGCCAAAGTCAGATGTTCAACCACTGAGCCACTCAGGTGCCCTGAGTTGTATAATTTCTTAATATATTTTAGATACTAACCCTTTATTGGATATATCATTTGCAAATATCTTCTCCCATTCCATAGGTTGCCTTTTAGTTTTGTTGGTTGTTTTCTTCATTGTGGAGAAAATTTTTATTTTAATGTAGTCCCAGTAGACTATTTTTGCTTTTATTTCCCTTGCCTTAGGGGATTATCTAGAAAAATAATACTTCAGCTGATGTCATTGAGATTACTGCTTATGTTATCTTGCAGGATTTTTGCGGTTTTAGGTCTCACATGTAGGTCTTTAAACCATTTTGAGTTCATTATTGTGTAAGAAAGTGGTCCAGTTTCTTTTTTTTTTTTTTTTGCCTGTACCTGACCAGTTTTTGCAACACTATTTATTGAAGAGATTGTCTTTTTCCCATTGGATATTCTTTTCCTGCTTTGTCCAAGGTTAATTGACCATAAAAGTGTGGGTTTATTTCTGGATCTTTTATTATGTTCCATTGATCTATGTGTCTGTTTTTGTGCCAGTACCATATTGTTTTGATTATTACAGCTTTGTAACATCTTGAAGTCTGGAATTGTGATACTTCCAGCTTTGCTTTGCTTGCTTGCTTGCTGTTTTTCCTTCTTTTCTTTATTCTTTCTTTTGAAGATCGAAGTTTATTGAAACTTGTCCTGGGCAGGACAACAAAGGAGAGACCATCTGCCAGGAGGCAGTGGTGGGCAGTTACAGTTAAGGGGGAGGAGTGAGGAGGTATGGGAATATATGGAATTTTCCTTTGTTGGTACCTATACCCAGTTGTAAGCACCCCATTGGGCAACTAGGGCCTATGGATTTTGAGGTGGGTCACCTAATGAGCCTGTGCATTTAGCCTGGTGGTCACTGTGGGCCCTTTTATCTTACTCAGGTTTTCATTGCTCAAACCAATTGCTTAAAAGCAGCCTCTGGATCCCTCCATTATAGATCAACAATGACAAATATTTGGTATTTTGGTGGAGGTCTCATCTTCAGTAGCTGCTTCATGCTGGACAGGGAGTGTGTGTGCTGTCCCTACCTAAACTTGTTGGTCCATCAGGGATTCTTTGAGGTTATAGACCAGAGCATGGTATTATATTAAAATTTTATTTATTGGGGCACCTGGGTGGCTCAGTGGTTGAGTGTCTGCCTTTGGTTCAGGTTGTGATCCTGGCATCCTGGAATTAAGTCTCTCATTGGGCTCCATGTGGGGAGCCTGCTTCTCCCTTTGCCTATGTCTCTGCCTCTCTCTCCCTCTTTGTGTCTCTCATGAATAAATAAATAAAATCTAAAATATAAAAAATTTAAAAATATAATTTTATTTATTTATTTTAGAGAACTGGAGTGTGAGCACAAGTGGGGGAAGGGGCAGAAGGAGAGAATATTTCAAGTAGACTCCCTGCTGAGTGCATAGCCCAACACAAAGCTCCATTCCCCGACCTATGAGATCATGACCTGAGCTGAAACCAAGAGTCGGACGCTTAACTGACTGAGCCACCCAGGCAACCCAAATAAGGTATTATATTAATGTGCTGATAGGAAATTTGAGTGAAATTCCCTGTGGCCAGATCCATAGGAATTAGGTGGAAGGTATGTTCTGATAGTGTGGGGTTGAATTCGTGTTGAGTTACCATTCCTATACGGAATTGTTGGATTCACTCAGACATATAGGAATGTATTTTGCCTGTAGATCAAGATGGCAGCTAGATCTGTGAGAATAAAGGAAAAAAGCAGGGACCTAAAAGAAGCAACGTGTCTGGGCACCAGAGTGCCTCTGGGCACCAGAGTGCCTCTCAGTTGGTTAAGCATCTGCCTTCAGATCTGGTTGTGATCCCAAAGCTGTGGGATTGAGTCCCACATTGGGCTCCCTGCTCTACAGGGAGCCTGCTTCTCCTTCTGCCTTTCTCTCTTTCTGTCTCTGTCTCTCTGCCTCTCTGTCTTTCATGAATAAATAAGTAAAATCTTTGGGAAAAAAAGAAGCAATGTGGCTGATAGTTAGCCAGTGTCAGGGAAGGGCCACAACTGAGTACAGAATGTTCGCAGATTCACTCTGGACAAGCATCTGATGCCAGTTTTACCATATGTCAGGAATGAAGACCTCAAGGGTTTGAAGTGCGAAAGGAAAGGAAAGAGGTCCTTTGCCCTCATGGGTACAGACGGTTCAACATGTTCAACTTCAGACCTTCAGACCAGATCAGGGAGCCACCCTGCCCAGAGATGTTCAGTTGTCTGAGGAGTACTAGGGTTAGACTGCCAAAGGGACAAAAAGAGAAAGGAGAGGGAGGGAGGGATCTCTCTGAAGGGGAAGAGGGGAAATCCCTCTCTCTTTCAGTCAAGGGTGGTCCAGCAAGTTTCCCCTAGGGCTTTGGATGCCCAATAAGAAGTAACCTTAGCTGGAATTCATCAGTTGCATAAGAAGTATTAGAATCAGTCCACCAAGGGAAAGTCCTGAGAAATCATTGGAGAATGCAGGCCCATCTAATGTGTTGCAGCTTAATTAGGGGAAGGCTGGTGGTGCAGGAACAGTGAAAAAATTCACCCAAGGCAGAACAAAGGAAATAGATATTTATTGAATACATTGCAAGGGCAGCAGCCAGGACAGCAAAGAAGAGACTGTATGTCCAGCTTTGCTTTTCTTTTTAAAGATTGCTTTGGCTAGGGGTGCCTGGGTGGCTCAGTTGGTTAAGCGTTTGCCTTTGGCTCAGGTCATGATCTTAGGGTCCTCAGATTGAGCCCTGCATCAGACTCCCTGCTCAGTGGGGAGTCTGCTTCTCCTTCTCCCTCTGCCCCTCTCCCCCCTCCCCACTTGTGCTCACTCTCTCTCAAATAAATAAAATATTTTAAAAAGATTACTTCATGGGATCCCTGGGTGGCGCAGCGGTTTAGTGCATGCCTTTGGCCCAGGGCGCGATCCTGGAGACCCGGGATCGAATCCCACGTCGGGCTCCTGGTGCATGGAGCCTGCTTCTCCCTCTGCCTATGTCTCTGCCTCTCTCTCTCAATCTGTGTAACTATCATAAATAAATAAAAATTTTTTAAAAAAAGATTACTTCAGTTATTTGGGGTCTTCTGTGGTTCTATACAAATTTAGGATTATTTCTTCTTGTTATGTGAAAAATGCTGTTGGTATTTTGATAGCATTAAATCTGTAGATTGTTTTAGCTAGTATAGATATTTTAACAATTTCTGTTCTTCCAACCCCTGAGTATGGAATGGCATTCCATTTCTTTATTTTTTTTTAAATTTTTTCATCTATGGTTTATAGTTTTCAGATTACAGGTCTTTCACCTCTTCAGTTATGTTTATTCCTTGATATTTTTTTTGGTGCAATTATAAATGGAATTGTTTTCTTAATTTCACTTTATGCTGCTTCATTATTAGTGTGTAGGAATGCAACAGATTTCTGTACATTGATTTTGTATCCTGCACTTTATTCAATTCATTTATCAGCTCTAGTAGTTTTTTGGTGGAGTCTTTGGGGTTTTTAAATATATAGTATTAAGTCGTCTGTAAATAGTGAAAGTTTTACTTCTTCCTTACCAATATGGATGCTTTTATTTCTTTTTCTTGTCTAATTGATGTGGGTAGGTTTTCCAGTACTGTGTTGAATAAAAGCGGGGAGAGTGGACATGCTTGTCTTGCTCTTGACCTTAGGCAAAAAGCTCTGTTTTTTACCATTGGGTATGATGTTAGGCATGGATTTTTCATATAAGGCCTTTATTATGTTGAGGTATGTTCCTTATAAACCTACTTTCTTAAGGGTTTTTTAAAATCATGAATGGATGTTGTACTTTGTCCAATTCTTTTTCTGCCTCTGTTGAGATGGTCATATGGTATTTATCCTTTGTCTTCTTGATGTATCACATTGATTTATTTGCAATCATTGAACCACCCTTGCATCCTGGCAATAAATCCCACTTGATCGTGGTAAATGATTTTTTAATGTACTGTTGGTTTCAGTTTGCTAGTATTTCGTTTAGTATTTTTACATCCATGTTTTTTTTTAGTACTTTTGGCCTGTAGTTCTCTTTTTTGTGGTGTATTTATCTAGTTTTGGTATCAGGGTGAGGCTGGCCTCATAGAATGGTTTTGGAAGTTGTCCTCTTCTGTTTTTTTGGAGTAGTTTGAGAAGAATGGGTATTAACTCTTCTATTTTAAAAATTCTTTATTTTAGGGATGCCTGAGTGGCTCAGTGGTTGAGTGTCTACCTTCAGCTCATGGTGTGATCTCGGGGTGCCTGGATCAAGTCCTGCATCGGGCCCCCTATAGGGGCCTGCTTCTCCCCCTGCCTATGTCTCTGCCTCTCTCTGTTTCCCTCATGAATAAATAAATAATATATTTTAAAAAATTATTTATTTTAGAGGGGGTGGGAAGGGCAGAGGGAGAGGGAATCTCAAGTGGACTCCACAATGAGTACAGAGCCTGACATGGAGCTCGATCCCACAACCCAGGGATCACTACCTAAGCCAAACCCAAGAGTTAAACACTCAACTGAATATACCACCCAAGCACCCAAGGTATGAACTCTTCTTTAAATATCTGGCAGAGGGCAGCCCTGGTGGCCCAGTGGTTTAGTGCTGCCTTTGGCCTGGGGTGTGATCCTGGAGACCCAGGATCAAGTCCCGCATCAGGCTCCCTGCATGGAGCCTGCTTCTCCCTCTGCCTGTATCTCTGCCTCTCTCTGTGTGTCTCTCATGAGTAAATAAATAAAATCTTAAAAAAAAAATCTGGTAGAATTTGCCTATGAAGCTGTCTAGACCTGGACTATTGTTTGTTGGGAGTTTTTTTTATTACTGATTAAATTTCATTGCTAGCAATCACTTTGTTTAAATTTTCTAATTCTTCCTGCTTCAATTCTGCTAGTTTATGTGTTTCTAGGGATTTATCCACTTCTTTTAGGTTGTCCAATTTATTTTTTTAAAGATTTTATTTATTTATTCATAGACAGAGAGAGAAGCAGAGACACAGGTAGAGGGAGAAGCAGGCTCCACACAGGGAGCCTGACGTGAGACTCGATCCGGCTCTCCATGATCAGGCCCTGGGCTGACAGCGGCGCCAAACTGCTGCGCCACCAGGGCTGCCCATAGGTTGTCCAATTTATTTGGCATATAATTTTTCATAGCATTTTCTTGTAATCCTTCACATTTCTGTGGTGTCAGTTGTTATTTTTCCTTTTTATTTTCTGATTTTAAAACTTCAGTCTTTTTTCCCCCTAAATATTATATTTATTTATCTGATAGAGAAAGAGGGAAAACAAGCAGGGGGAGTGACAGGCAGAGGGAGAAGCAGGCTCCCCAAGGATATGGGGCTGATATGGGGCTTGATCCCAGGACTCTGGGATCAGGACCTGAGCTGAAGACAGGTGCTTAACCAACTGAGCTACCCAGGCACCCCGGGTCCTTTTTTTTTAAATGAATCTGGCTAGAAGTTTATAAATTTATTGATCCTTCAAGAAGTAGCTCCTGGCTTCATTGATCTGTTTTATTTTCTTGTTAATTTCGATTATCATTTATTTCTGTTCTAATCTTTATTATTTCCTTCCTTCTGCTGGTTTTAGGTTTTGTTTGTTCCTCCTTAGCTCCTTTAGGTATATGGTTATGTTGTTTAATTGAGATTTTTCTTGCTTCTTGAGGTAGGCCTGTATTGGTATAAAGTTCCTTCTTAGAACTGCTTTTGCTGCATCCCAAAGACTTTTGGCTGTTGTGTTTTCATTTTCATTTATTTCCGTATAATTTTTTTATTTCAAATTTGATTTGTTGGTTGACCCATTCACTGTTTAGTAGTACATTATTTAACCTCTATGTATTTGTGCTCTTTCCAGATTTTTTTCTTGTGGTTGATTTTTAGTTTAATAGCATGATGGTCAGAAAAGATGCACGGTATGACTCCGATCTTCTGAATTTCTTGACACTTGTTCTGTGGCCTAATATGTGATCTGTTCTGAGGAATTTTCTGTGTGTACTTGAAAAGAATGTGTAGGGGCACCTCGGTGGCATAGTTGATTGAGTGCCCGACTCTTGGTTTAGGCTCAGATCCTGATTTCATGGGTCCTGAGATGGAGCCTTGTTTCTGGCTCCGTGCTCAGCAGGGAGTCTGCTTGAAGATTCTCTCCCTCTGCTCCTCACCCCACTTGTGCCTGTGCATGCACTCTCTAAAAAAAATAAATAATTTTCAAAAAGTAGGCAATACTGTTTAAAAACATTGTTTTAATAGAGAAAAACCAAATCATAATTTTGTACCAGCATACTTTTGATATTAAAACTTACTTTAAGGGATCCCTGGGTGGCGCAGCGGTTTGGCGCCTGCCTTTGGCCCAGGGCGCGATCCTGGAGACCCGGGATCGAATCCCACGTCGGGCTCCCAGTGCATGGAGCCTGCTTCTCCCTCTGCCTCTCTCTCTGTGTGTGTGTGACTATCATAAATAAATAAAAAATTTAAAAAAAAGAAAAAAAAATAAAACTTACTTTAAGGGAGCCTGGGTACATCAGTTGGTTAAGCATCTGCTTTTGGCTCAAGTCATGATCACAGGATCCTAGGATCAAGCCCTACATCAGGTGGCAGCAGGGAGCCTGCTTCTCTTTTTCCTTCTGCCATTCCCTCTTCTTGTGCTCTCTGGCTCTCTCTATCTCTGTCAAATAAATAAATAAATAAAATATTTTTTAAAACCTCATTTATTCCAATTTTAGCTAGTCCTGATCATGTATAAAATTACTTTCCAAAGATTCCTTTTTTTTTTTTTAAAGTAGGCTACACACCAAGCATGGAGCCCAACATGGGGCTTGAACCCATGACTCTGAGATCAGGACCCAAGCCAAGACCAAGAGTTGGGACACTCAACTGACTGAGCCACCCAGGTGTTCCCCCTACCCTTTTAAACGTTGATCTATTTTCTTTAATAATCTCTATATCCATTGTGGGACTCAAACTCATAACCCCGAGATCAAGAGTTGTATGTTCTTCCAACTGAGCCAGCCAAGACCCTCAAAGAATCCTTTTCATGAGCAAGAGGAGGGGCAGAGGGAGAAAGAGAATATCAAGGACTCTGTGCTGAGTGCAGAGCTGACATAGTGCTTGATCTCACAACACTGAGCTGAAATTGAGAGTCCAACGCTCAACCAACTGAGCCACCCAGGCAACCTTACAACTTTCTTTTTTGCATTGAGATTTTGTGTTATGTTTTCCCTCTTCCCCAGCCTCTCTTTAGGAAAAATTTACTTTATTTTCAATCAGTAAAAATTCATCTCCATTTCTCATACTTTCTTTTTATTTTCCAAGAGAATATATTAAATTGCTTATTGATTACACATGATAATGGACGATACACAAGCTTTAATCCCATCTATAATTTTATCTGATACCATAATTCAATTTAGATATATTACATAGGATGTGCCAACAATCATAATAACCAAATAAACTCCAGGACTTTGCTTGGGTGACCCTTTTAACGGTGAACTCCAGGTCACAACTCATTAACTGTCGGTTCAACCACACCAAGGTTTGTGGAAACAATGGCTTCTGTGCCCAAGCAGGTTGCAAATAAATTTTGAATGGAACCTGGCATCATCACCCTGAAGGAATTCTAACTTCACACTGTTGGAGTAGTTTACCAAGATGGCTTCAGAGTAGAGTAACTTTACAGAGCACATTTTTAAAAAGACAGATTTATTCAGCGTCATGATCAGACTATTACATTTAGCAATCAACAGTATGGGTGGAAAAAAACAATCTACATTAAAACCCTTTGTTGGAATGCTTTACACTTTCCACAGAACAAACTAAAATAATCTGTTACAATTAGTCACAAATACAGTCCTTGAGTTTTTTGCCAGTACACATGAGTATTGTCTAAAACATGTCTTCTTTGTAGCACCTAGGCCCTGCCACCACTGTGCTTGGCTGAGTTCACAAATTTGTTGTAACCTATAGCTTCCCTGTCATTTCTCTGGCTCTCCTCTCCTGTAAGCTTTGTTTCCTGGCAGTAATTAAAACCTTCTGCCACTGCCGTAACTGCTGCTGCTGCTGCCTCCAAAATTTCCTCCTTTCATGGGTCCAAAATTTGAGGATTGATTGTTGTAATTGCCAAAATCGTTATAGATTTCGCCACCTCCAAAGTTGCCTCCATCATTACCAAATCCGTTATAGCCATCCCCACTGCCACCGTATCCACCACCACCTTGACTGCCACTGAAGCCACCTTGACCACTGAAGTTCCCTCCATGACCAAAGTTGTCATTCCCACCAAAACCACCTCCACGACCACCACCAAAGTTTCCAGAACCACTTCGGCCTCTGACTGGATGAAGCACTAGCCATCTCTTGCTTCGATAGGACTTTCCTTACTTCACAGTTGTGGCCATTCACAGTATGGTATTTTTGAATGACAATCTTGTCTTGTCATGGTCATCTTGTCATGGTCATCAAATGTCACAGAAGCAAAACCCCTCTTTTTGCCACTGCCTCGGTCAGTCATGATCTCAATCACTTCAATTTTCCCATATTGTTTAAAATAATCTCTTAGATGATGTTCTTCAGTGTCTTCTTTAATGCCACCAACAAAAATCTTTCTCACAGTTAAGTGGGCACCAGGTCTTTGAGAATCTTCTCTTGAGACAGCCCTCTTTGGTTCCACAACTCTTCCATCCACCTTGTGTGACCTTGGATTCATGGCTGCATCCACCTCCTCCACGGTGGCATACGTGACAAACCCAAAGCCTCTGGAGTGCTTGGTGTTTGGATCTCTCATTACCAGCAGTCCCTAAGCATTCCCTATTGCTCAAAATGGCTCCTCAGACTCTTATTGGTTGTTTCAAAGCTCAAACCTCCAATGAAGAGCTTCCGCAGCTGCTCAGGCTCTCTGGGAAACTCTGACTTAGACATGATGGCAGTGGGAGGGAGACTTTAACGATGCTTACTCAGCTGGCCGCGTCCAGGGGCAGAAAAGAGCTCTCATACTTTCTTTTACTGAGAACATACATCTTAGTTTTTTTTCATACAGAGTTGTTTTTCTTATTATTTTTAGTAGCTTTAACCACATATGTTAATTGGAATTCTTAACCCTTGGAAACCTTTATTCCTAGTGAAAATAAAGTAGTAAGCAAATGTGAACTGTTATAGCAGTATTCTTTAGATTGGCAAATTTATGAATACATTTCATGATTTCTAGAAACATAGCTTCTTCATAATACAACCTTTCAGTAAAGCATGAAGAATATTTACTAACAGACCCAAATTTATCTTTAGTTTCTCTTTAATTGGAAAGACAAAAGTAGATAAACCTATGCTCAGTAATTAATATTTTACTTTATTTTGTTTATTTTATCTTATTTGGAAATGACGTCGATATTTAATGAATTTAACTTAACACCTCACTTAACCTAACAGCAAAAGTTTAAGGTTTCAGGTTACCAAAATGATCTGAGCAAACATTTAAAAAGTTTACCTACCAACCTTTTTTTTTATTTACACCTTTTTCAGTTTACTTGTTCTTAACCCTTATGTTTCGATTACCCACAAAATCTTCATTAGACATCAAACAAAGTCAACCATTATTTTTTGCTGAGAAATTTTGTAACAGAGGTATCATGGATTAATTTGATTTTAAGTAAACCCAGGCAGAATAAAAAGTTTTATATTTAATACTAATAACTCTAAATGATGCAGGAAATGGTTTGAAGCTGATGGCCAAGAAAGAATTCTTGAGACTTCTTTGGTGCAAAAAGGTGGTTTTATTAAAGGACGGGGACGGGACCTGTGGGTAGAAAGAGGTGCACTGGGGTTATGAGAAGTGGCTGATTATATGCTTTCAAGTTGGTAGGGGCGTAGGCATAGCTTGAGTCTCTAAGGAATTTTGGAAGCAAGGTTTCCAGGACCTTGAAGGGACTAGCTATTGTTAGGAAAGGTCTAGTAAAACCCTAGTCATGAGACTCTTCAGATCTATCGCGTCGGTGGGTCATGTGTTTGGGGGGTGATTGCCAATGTATATCTTGGGGGGTAGAGATAAAGGAAGTTTCCAAAGGAATTTTTGTATGTTAAAGTAGACTCACAGGATCCTGGGGAGTGGGCTAAGATTTCCTTTTGCCCTTAAGAAATTATCAACATTGAGGCAATTGAGTTCCTAGAGGAAGGTCTGCCTGTTTCAATGACAAGTCAATAGGCTACAGGAATTAAGGAAATTTAATTGTTTTCTATTCCCTTTGCTTCCCACATTATAAAGACATGTCAATTGTCATTAAACCAACAATATTAAATTAGCTTTAATACTGAATATTTTCCAAGATCACGTGAACCTGAAATTTGTTTGGAGTATACCTTTATTTTATTGTTGTGAATTTTTATGAATACCAAATTTATATAAGTGTCTAATTTTCTAGAAGCCAATTGAACAAAGTTCTTTTACAAATTAACTTTAGCAATACCATTGGGAGGTAGAAAGATATCTCACATTTACAGTGTGTGTGTGTAGACAAACAACATAAACAGACAAATACAAATATATTATAGCTTTTGTTTGTACTAGTATCTTTGGAGAGGACATTGTAGGCCCAGTTTCTAAATATCTTTATTTCTGCTGAAAAACTTCTTTAAGTTTGCATTTGAAGGAATGGTTATTAGGTCTTAAGAAAATGGTGGGAGAAAATTTACACCACAAAGGCACAGAGAAAGTACCTGTGTTTTCTGCAAGGTAGTGTTTCTTGGGGAGCTTATTTGCCTGTTATCAGAGGTACTAGAATGTGGGCACCAGAGCCTTTTTTAGCAGTTTTAATTTTTAGGAGGCCTCTCCCTCCCCTCTAGTTTTCAGTCCCAGGTGATTCTAGGCTGTGTTTACATTTCAAAATCATAAGATTTATAATTTCAAGGTAAAGAGAAAGAATGCAGATTATTTTCTGAGAGTTCAAAGTAATTGCTATTTAATATTTTTTTCTGTTTTCTTAAGTACCGAACAATTTGGTCTAATATTCTAATATATCTTTATAATATCTACAAGCATTTTGAGAGGAATAGGCGAGTTTTGAGGGTTGTTAAAGATAGGTGGGTTTTGAATTGTTTCTAGAGTTGCATTTCTGGGGATCCCTGGGTGGCGCAGCGGTTTGGTGCCTGCCTTTGGTCCAGGGCGCGATCCTGGAGACCCGGGATCGAATCCCACATTGGGCTCCTGGTGCATGGAGCCTGCTTCTCCCTCTGCCTATGTCTCTGCCTCTCTCTCTCTCTGTGACTATCATAAGTAAAAAAAAATTAGAGTTGCATTTCTGGTTTTGTATAGATTTGCAAGATAAAGACAGTTATTTCTAATTCCCCCAAAAAACTGGATTACAGCCTATTTGGAGATTGACCTGCTTCTTTAACTAAACTTGCTTCCATCAGGGAGATTTGTGACCAAAATGGAAATTAAAAGACTTCATGCTTTTGTAATGTCTGATTAAAACGTTTTAACAAAAACCTTCTTTCTCAGTATGCAATTCAACTTCAGCTTCTGTTAGTTAGCCCCTGAATATTGGCCTTTACCTGATCACTTGTAGGATATTTCTCTGTGATGAGGGTGGGGCAAGTGGTTGTAAATTTAATTTAACTAACCTCTCTAAATTTGATAAAATCTTCTCAAAGGAGAGGTTAAAGGGCTTTATAATTTAAAAGATCTGCTGCTATCCAGAGGACATGGAATTTTTTTTTTGGCGGGGGGCCTAGGATGCATCTGCAAAGGATGTTGTATAGGAATGCCTGAAACTGGCAGAACCTGATTACAAGCAAAATGAGCCTTACTTCCAGTTTCAGGGGCTTCTGTTCAATTCATTTCCTGGCGTTTAGCATTTACATGAGCAACTTTGGGTCTCAACATTAGGCTGGTGGCCTTGTGAATTTTGCAGGGGAGAGGAGCTGGATTGTAAGAAGGGGATTTACATTGGATATAAACATTAATTTTTATTTTAAGTCTAATTTCTATCCTGTTAATGGGGTTCCTAAGGACAGCTGGTATACTAATAAGACAGTTGAGAGTTCTCTTTATTTTTTTTCCTTTCAAATATAACAAATTTTTTTTTCAAATATAACCAAATTAAAGGATCCATTGTCTGGCTATTGACAAGTAGGATCTATTAATCTTAATAGTGAGCTAAACCAATAAGCCTTTTTTTAAGGCTTAACTGTGGACATAAGAGGCATACCTAAAGACAGTGTAAAAAATTAAAAATGCAGCCCAAACAAGATGCATAAAGTTCTCTTCTCAAAGTTGGTCTAAGAAAACAAAGGCCTTTCTTGTAGGTAGTAAGGATCCTGTAGTGAAACTATTTCTGGTCTTCCACGGCAATGTGAGATGCTTACAGTCACAGGCCTGCTAATCTGTGACACTGGACAGGTGCTAATGGAATGGGAGTTTTCCAGCACTAACAAGCAACAAAAGTTTAAATGACAAAGGTTTCTTATGGGCTGGTATCTCTTATGACAAACTCCCCTGAGATTTGGCACAATTGGGCAAGAACTATAAGGCACCGTATCTTTTAAATTGAATTTAAAATTTTTAATGAAAAAATTTATTTTTATTTTAGTATAGTTAACATGCAGTGTTATATTTCTTTCAAGTGTACAACATGGTGACTCAACAATTCTATATATTATTCAGTGCTCATCAAGGTGAGTGTACTTTTTTTTTAAGGTTTTATTTATTTATTCATGAGAGACACACACAGAGAGGCAGAGACACAGGCAGAGGGAGAAGCAGGCTCCACGCAGGGAGCCCGACATGGGACTCGATCCCGGGTCTCTAGGATCACACCCTGGGCTGAAGGCGGCGCCAAACCGCTGAGCCACCTGGGCTGCCCTGTACTTTTTTTTTTAAGATTTTATTTATTTAAGAAAGAGCAAGAGAGCACAAGCTGGGGGAGGGGCAAAGAGAGGGGGAGAAGCAGACTCCCTGCTGAGCAGAGAGCCCAACCTGGGGCTCAATCCCAAGACCCCAGGATCATGACTGGAGCCGAAGGCAGATGCTTAAGTAAGCTACCCAGGTGCCCCAAGATGAGTGTACTCTTAATCCCCTTCACCTATTTCACCTATCCCACCACTCATCTCCTCCCTGACATCCATCAGTTTATTCTATTAAGAGTCTGTTTTTTGGTTCATCTTTTTTTTTTTTACTATTGTTCATTTGTTTTGTTTCTTAAATTGCACATATCAATGAAATCCTGTGGTATTTGTTTGACTAGCTTATTTTGCTTAGCCTTATACTCCCAAGCTCTATCCATGTTATTGCAAATGGCAAGATTTCATTCTTTTTTATGACTGAATAATACTCTATTCTGTATATATACCACATTTTCATTATCCATTCATCTATCAATGGATGCGGGCTGCTTCCATAATTTGGCTATTGTAAATAATGCTTATGCAATAAAACATTGCTTATGCAGTAAACATAGGGATGCATATCTCATTTCAAATTAGTCTTTTCATATTCTTTGGGTAAATACCCAATAGTACAATTACTGGCTCATGGAGTATTTCTGTTTTTAATTTTTTGAGGAACCCCCATGTTGTTTTCCATAGTGACTGCATAAGGTACCCTGGTTTTATTTTAATTTATTTTACTTTTTTATTTTTATTTTTTAAGGATTTTATTTATTTATTCATGAGAGACACAGAGAGAGAGGCAGAGACACAGGCAGAGGGAGAAGCAGGTTCCATGCAGGGAGCCTGACGTGGGACTTGATCCCTCCTCCAGGACCAGGCCCTGGGCTGAAGGCGGTGCTAAACCACTGAGCCACCCAGGCTGCTCCAATACAAGACTCTTTAAAGAAAGGGAATATCTATTGCTGATTGTGAAAATTTTTGTTTTAATTTTATACATAGAAAAAGACTGGAAAGATATATGTTAACTGTTGAAGAAAACAGTGATTTCAAAATGACAGGATCATTAATGACCTCTTTACTGAGTTCCAAGGCCCTAGGAACTAGTTCCACAAATATTTTTTCCTGCATATATATATATATATATATATATATATATATATATATTATAAATATCACTCTTGCTTCACTGGACTCAACAGACAAGAGATTCCAGGAGACTGACATGGTAAGAAATCTTACCTTCTCCTAGCTGAACGTCAGATGCCCAAAGATTTGCAGAATTTTTGGAGCAAATATCCAGTGGAGGTTTATCCTGCCAAGTATGGCAACTGTTGGGGAAAAAAAAATTCACTTTACTCTTCAATGGTCTTCTAGCTGGTCTAACAATTAAATTGATATGAGACATATTAACAGGACAAAATCAAATTTAACCCCAAATGTACAGGGAATCCACACAGACATGGTGGGCAAAATGAGGTAAATACGTCATCTAGAACTAAGGAGAAGGGAATGCGGTCTGGTACTTGAAAGTGTGCTGGAGCCCTACTCCAGCTGGGATGGGTCTCTTGAAGGAAAGGACGGCATAGGCGAAAGAGGAGACGCAAACACCACAGAGTCAGGTGCATACATCTCCTCCTGATCATTTTGGAGGGGCTTTCTTTATATCATTTTACATTGCCTTGTTTTCTTTTTTGGTAGATAATTACATTTTATATCATTTTACATTGCCTTGTTTTCTTTTTTGGTAGATAATTACATTTTACATTTTATCACAAGCATCTTAGATCATTCTAAAGATTAAGAAACAGCTTTTATCATAAATATTTTTCCTTTCAGTTTAACATAACCTTTATTGATTTCCTGAGAAAGCAATGATCGTGACACAAAGACAAAGGTGCTAAACAGAGCGTGACCTACTCTAGTGGAAGAACAAGTCTATGGTACTATGGTTACATGAATGGGTTTATATTCTAAAGGTTACATGCAGAAATGTTTAACTTTCTTTTGTCAGTTTACAATACCTACAACCTACCTACAACCTATTTTATCAAAATATTTGTTCCATTGGTTAATTAACTGTCATCTTTCTGTCTTATTCAAAAGACACCATGGAGGTCCAGACCTCTTGATTCTTTCCCACAGAGACACAGAACTAGCTAAAACCTTTTCTCCATTATTCTTAAACCATTTTATTCATATTCCACTTCTTCAATGATAGCTTTAATTGGGCTAGGTTCCCAGATTTCTTTTACCCTTAAATGATCAAAAAACTCAGCATTACTCATATTAGAGGAATTACAGAGTGGGGGGCATTGGGTTTTATTCTAAGAAGCATGTTAGAGATTTTGATTATTTTTAGACTCCATATTTATTTTATGAAAATTCCCCTTTAATATTATAATGATGCTGAAGATAGCCAAAAACAAAGTGAAAGGAATCAGTGGGAGCCAGCTGTGGCTTCTCCTGATTTTTCAGGATTAACCCTCATGCCTGGACTTTGTCAAACAGCATGAGTAGCTTGGCACGCATCAAAAGTGAAGGAAAAGCAATTCACAGGAAGATGAAAAAGAATAAATGTTTGGTAAGTAAATGTTTGCTAAGCCATCTAGAAATAATGGATCACAGAGAGAACTTCAATCAAAGACGTCTTGCTAGGTTCCTCCCTATCTACCAAATCATATTATAATGTAGTTCTTTATATTGATTACTCTCTTTCTGGAAGAAGTCCTCTATATTCTTTCAGGCAGTTAAGGGGAAGGTCAAATTTTCTTACGGAGTCCTTTGGGCATTGATTATTTTGAGCTCAAAATAATCTTCCTGCCAAAGTGGCATATCTTGGGGTGGCTTACGCTTGGCCCCTACATGTGGAAAATAAAAAACACATACTTAAGTAAATAATGGGTCAAATAAGAAAAATACAAAGTTAAGTATTTTGATACAAATGAAAAAGTAAACACAACAGACTGAAAATATGAACTGCAGTGAAAGCAGTGTGGAGATAAATTTACACTTGTAGGGATGCCTGGGTAGCTTAGCGGTTGAGTGTCTGCCTTTGGCTCAGGGCATGATCCCGGAGTCCTGGGATAGAGTCCCACGTTAGGCTCCCTGCATGGAGCCTGCTTCTCCCTCTGCTTGTGTCTCTGCCTCTGTCTGTCTGTCTCTCTCTCTCTGTGTTTCTCATGAATAAATAAATAAACTCTATTTTAAAAATTTGCACTTGTAAATAGTTTATTTTTAAAATTTTTATTACTTTTTATTTTTAGAGAGGGAGAGAGAGGAGGAGGGGAGGAGTGGAGGGAGAGGGAGAGAGAAAATTGCAAGCAGTCGCCATACCCAGTGCAGAACCTGTTATGGGGCTCAGTCTCACAACTCTGAGATTATGACCTGAGCTGAAATCAAGAGCTGGACGCTTAACTGCCTGAGCCAGCCAAGTGCCCCATCATTCTCTTTTATTTCTAACAGGTCTTTCCAGATACTCTATTTCTTTTTGAGTCAGTTTCACTAATTTGTGTCATTCTAGGAATTTGTTCATTTCATCTGTTATCTACTTTGTTGACATACTTTATTGGCATACTCTTATAATTCTTTTTTGTTTTTATAAGATTATTAGTAATCTCTGATTATTTACTTCTGATCTTAGTAACTTATGTTCTCTCTCTCTCTCTCTTTTCTTTTTTGGTCAGTCTAGTTAAATGTCAATTTTGTTGATATTTTCAAAGAACCAACTTTGAGTTTCATTGGTTTTCTCTATTTTTAAATTTTCTATTCATTAATTTCTGCTCTAACCCTTATTTCCTTTTCTGCTTTCTTTGGGTTGAGTTTTCTCTTATTCTCATTTCTTAAGATTGTTGATTTGATATCTTTCTTTTTTAATGTAAACATTTACAGCTGTAAATTTCCCTCTAAATACTGCATTCAATGTTTTCATATGTTTTAATGTCATTTTTCTTAAATTTTTATTTATTTATGATAGTTACAGAGAGAGAGAGAGAGAGAGAGAGGCAGAGACACAGGCAGAGGGAGAAGCAGGCTCCATGCACCGGGAGCCCGACGTGGGATTCGATCCCGGGTCTCCAGGATCGCGCCCTGGGCCAAAGGCAGGCGCCAAACTGCTGCGCCACCCAGGGATCCCTGATTTTAATTCTTTAAAATATTCTGAGTCCGGGATCCCTGCGTGGCTCAACGGTTTAGCACCTGCCTTTGGCCCAGGGCGTGATCCTGGGGTCCCGGGGATCGAGTCCCACATCGGGCTCCCTGCATGGAGCCTGCTTCTCCCTCTGCCTATGCCTCTACCTATGTCTCTGCTTCTCTGTGTCTTTCATGAATAAATAAATCTTTAAAAAAAGGTCAGAAATTAAAGGGGTGCCTGGGTTGCAAGAAGTAATCAAAAATAAAGATAAAGAGAGAATCTTAAAAGCAGGCAAAGGAAAACAAGAGAATACCCATAAGACTTTTAGCTGATTTTTTTAGCAGAAACTTTGCAGGCCAGAAGGGAATGGTATGATATATTCCAAGTGGTTAAAGGTAAAACCTACAACCAAGAATACTCTTCCCAGCATGGTTATCATTCAGAATTTAAGGAGAATCCTAGACGAAGTAAAGCTGAAAGAATTTATCACCACTAAACCAGCCTTACAAGAAATGTTAAAAGAACTTGTTTAAGTAGAAAAGAAAAGGCCATAACTAGAAGTAAGAAAATTATGAAAGGAGAAGATTGCAGTGGTGAAAACAAACACACAGTAAGATAGTAAAGGTAATAGATCAATCATTTATAAAGCTAATATGAAGGTTAAGCACAAAAGTAGTGAAATCAATTACACCTACAAATATAAGGAGAAATAGGAGTCATGGCTTTAGAAGTTATTCCCCATGATCTCCTTATTGACTACAAATAAATTTACAGAAAAACTAGTTAAGGGATACTCAAAATGATGTAGACCATGACATTATTTACATACAATATGGAGTGGGGATAAAAATACAGTGCTTTTAGAATGTGTTCAAACCAAAAACCTATAACATACACAAAAAAAGAGAAAGGAATCCAAGCAAAGCAAAGCACTAAACAAAGTCATCACACCACAAGGGAAGGGAGCAAAAGAAGAACTCTTCCCACAAGGGAAGAGAAGAGAAGAACTGCAAAATAACCCAAAAACAATAAAAAAAATCACAGTAAGTACATACTTATCAATAATTACTTAAAAAATAATTACTTTAAATGTAAATAGATTACATGTTCCAATCAAAAGACATAGGGTGGCCAAATGGGTAGAAAAACAATGCCCAGCTATATGCTGCCTACAAGTGACTCACTTCAGACCGAAAGACATGTACAGAATAAAAGCAAAGGGATGTAAAAGGCATTTCATGAAAATGGAAACAAAAAAGCTATGGTAGCAATACTTATATCAGACAAAATAGGCTTCAAAAGGAGTGTATTAAAAGATAAATGTATTACATAATGACAAAGGGATCAATTCCACAAGAGGTTGTAACAGTTGTAAACCTCCCAACGTAGGAGTACCTAAATATATAAAGCAAAAATGAACAGACGTAAAGGGAGAATTGACAATAATAATCGGGGACTTTAATGCCCCTCTTACATCAGTAGATAGATAATCCAGACAGGAAATCACTAAGGAAACAGTGGCTTCAAATGACACATTAGGCCAGGCAGACTAATAGATACATACAGAACATTCCATCCAAAAGCAGTGGAATACACATTCTTTTCAAGTACACCTGGAACATTTCCCAGCATAGGTCACATTTTAGAATACAAAACAAGTTTCATTAAATTTAAAAACAGAAACAGACTCATAAATACTGAGAACAAACTGGTGGTTGCTAGAGAGGAGGTTGTGGGGAGATGGGCAGAATGGGTAGAGGGTAATTAAGAGGGACAAAATTCCGTTATAAATGTCATGGGGATGGAAAGTACAGCATTGGGAATATAGTTAATTATATTAATAACTTTGTATGGCAACAGATGGTAAATAAACGTATTGTGGTAGACATTTTGTAATGTTTATAAATGTCAAATCACTATGTTGTACATCTGAAGCTAATATAATATTATTTGTCAACTATACTTCAATTAAAAAAAGAAAAAAGCTTGAGTAAGGTGTTTTTGGCTGTACAATATTAAGTAGTGAAGTTCATTTTGTGCCCAGAGTCCATATGCCCCATATGCACATGGCTTGACTTTTCCAGGATCTGTTTGCTGAGATCCCTCTGACTGGTAGTAGATCTGCCTTATAAAGCTCTTATTCTGTGCTTCCGGCCTGGTGTTTAGTTGGCCCCCTCCATAAGGATGGCTGCTGGGGAGGATATCAAACATCTGAGTCCTCTGCGACTGCATTTCTCATACTGGGATGCCAGGCTGGGTGCTCCCTGGGTCTGGATTCCTTTCTATACCACACAGTGCCCCCTGGTTTGTCCTAGTCTCATATCCCAGCTGCCAAGCACCCAGGCCTCCTTTACTTCTCCATCCATAGAGGCTGTGAAGCCAGGCTGCAGACTGAACAAATGGTGACTCTATCTCTCCACTGTTTTTCCTCCTCCACCTCTGCCTCCACTCGGTGTTCTCCTCCACCAAGCCAACACCTCACCTTGTAGGCAGAGAGGGTCATTCGCTGAATAGGGAAAAAAATGAAAGCCAGTGGGTTGGACTGGGAGGTGACTGCTAGGGACCTTTTGGGCCTGAAGAATCTGATGGGACAGGACAGAGTGAGAGTGGCCAGTCACTGCAGGAGACAAGAGCCTAGGTTGGGACTATTGTGCTCCTCTTCCAGGGGTTGCTACCTGCCCAGCATGGCAGATAGAGGGTTCCTGGTACCCTGTTCCTTCAGCTGCCAGAGTCAGGGGCTGTGGTTGGAGCATGATGCTCATCTGAGCATATAGGTTTTCTTCACAGGAATGAAAGTAGAAGGAAAAGAAAAGGGGGAATGGAAAGAGTTGAGTATATGGAGCACTTCCTGGCAGGCCCTCTTTAGTGGTCCAAGCTTGTGGGATACCGGTGGCTACTGACTGGGCTCTACACATTTAAGCACACATGTGTTTCCATTATGCCTGGAGGAAGTAATCTGGATGCTTTCCTGGTGGTCCATGGGGAAGAGGAATGAGCCAGTTTCAAAGAAGGCCTTCTCCATGACAGCCATCCCATAAAGGGAGGGTTCTGACTTTAGAAGATTACTATTCAGCAGGCATTGCAGGGCATCAAAGAGGTAGTGAAATTGAAGCCCAGTTAGGGAAATATACTTGGCCAAGGTCAAACAATGAGTTAAGGACACAGCTAGATACATTCATTCACACATTCATCCATTTATTTACTCATCAGGCACTGTTTACATATCTGTTGTATTCCAGGTACTGTGATAGACACGGGGGGGTATAGCAATGCTGAGACCAGCCGGGCCCTACCCTCCTGGATTCCCTAGTCCCGAGTACTGAGAAGTGAATGAACTAATTACCATTTATATTTCTGGGATTGGAGATCAAGGATCATATAAATCTCTATAGACCAGTTCTGCCTATACTTCAGCCTTTTTTCCTCCTCTCCCTTCTCAGTCCCTGGGTTCTAGTCATTTGGGCCTTCAAAACACACCAACCTCATTGCCACCTTGAGTCCTATGCACTCACTGTTCTCTTTGTCTGGAATACTCTCTCTACAGGTCTTTGTATGGCTGCCTCCTTCACAGCATTCATGACTGCTTGGATGCCACCTCCTCAGAAGCCTTTTCTGAGCCCCTGAGCTAAAAGCCACCCCCCCCCAGGGTTTGGTTATTTGCTTTCTTGTTTCATCTCTGTCTCCTTCCTAGAGGACAGCACTCAGTACTTAATCTGTGCCTGGCACATAGTAAGTACTCAGTTAATATCTTCCAGTGGTCATAGAAAAGGCTCACAGACTCCTCTTCTTCCCATAAGGCCTCTGAGCACTTTGGGTTCGAAATCTTTGTAGAGGACAGACACTCTCAATTTACAAACAGTAACTTGAGTTCCAGAGAGAGGCAGTAACTGCCTGAAGATTCATAAAGTTCCAATAATCTCTTACCTCACCCTCATGCTCCCCCAGTCTTAGGGACATCAGAGCCAGTTCTTTTTTTTTTTCTCAAGATTTTATTTATTTAAGAGAGAATGAGCGAGCAAGAGAGAGAGCACAAGCTAGGGGAAATGCAGAGGGAGAGGGAGAAACAGACTCCCCGCTGAGCAGGGACCCTGATGAGAGAGGCTCTATCCCAGGATCCTGGGATCATGACTGGAGCTGAAGGCAGACGCCTAACTGACTGAGCCACCCAGGTGCCCCCGAGCCAGTTCTTCAGACATTTCTTCTCATTGCAGGGAGAGGTGCACTGAGACCCTAAGAGACTGTTATATCCCAAGGACACTCCATCCGAAATCAACAAATTCTCTCTGTTTTTGTGTAACTGGGAGCATCTTTGCCTTGATTTCTGAAAGATAGCTTTGCTGGTTGTAGAGTTCTTGGTTGACAGCTTTGTGGTTTTTGAGCCCTTTGAATGCTTCATCAGAAATGCACATTTACACACCAACTGCCCATGGTTATTGGTCGGTGGCTGTCCCTGGGAGCATTGATTCCCCAGCATTTCCAGCCTTCCATGCACAGGTAGAGGGGCTTCAGTCCACAGAGGAAATGGGGCAGGTGGATGCTGGGCCCAGCACATATGGCTGAGGAGTTGTAGGACATTCACATCACCTGCTATAGCTGACTCGCCAAGGTGACACAGCAGCAAGGCCACGATTTGAGCTCAAGGTCATGTGACAGCAAAGTCCTGTTCTTAGCTGCTACTTGATTTGGTGAATGGAGAGGTTGGAAAAGAGTAGCAGATGTTTGCTTAGAAGGTCTGTGAAGATTGCTTACCTGGACTGCTTCTCACGTCCATATTCCACAGATTGGCAGACACACCTGCTCTGTGCCCATCCTCTGACTGGCCTTTCAGGTCACAAAGAGTAACCAGGGATGTTTCATGCCCTCAAGGTAAATATGTCTGCTGGGAGATGGTCATCTTAGGGGATAAACCCACACTTTGTTCCCCATCCCATCTCTGTTGACTAGGGAGTCCTTCCTGGAGGAAGTGTTGCCCAAGCACTGCAGAGGACTTTTGGAGGTTATCAAGCCTATTCCTTTCACTTTACAGATGAGGGAACACAGGACTATAGCAGAGAAATGGCCTGCAAAAGAGGGCACAAGGGGGCATTCTGGAGGCCAGCCTCTGAGTGGCCGTGCCCTCCCTTGGGTTCTAGTACCATATTCAGACACTGTACACACTGCCAGATGCAACTGCTCACTGCCTAACCCTTCCATCTCACCCAGAGCTCTTTCCCTCAAAGGGCTGCAGACTCAAGGCTCTGCTCTACGCCTCAGCACTGGGCCATTTTACCTTTAAACAGTGTAAACAGCCTCTCCTGAGAGAATTTAGTATAGTGGTGTGGGAGAAGGTGTGTGTGTACACCTTAGGCTGAGAGTGTGAGAGAGTATCTTAAGATTTGGTGAGTTGCTTTTTCTCCTTTGGATTTACATTGTCCTCAGTTGAGTCCTGGAGGGGAAATGAGCCATAGGGGAAAAAGGTAAAAAATAATTATACTTACAAACTTAATAGCATAAATTTCTCAAAGAAACTTTTAACAGATGCTTTCCATTCCCCCCTTTCCCACAGCTTTTGAAAATATAATGTCTGTTTTATGGGGATATGGACCTAATAATGACCTATAACACAACCCATTGTGGATATTTGGCCAGCGGTACATCCGAATTCCCCTGAAATGAGTTGTTACAGTGACCTAGTCTACTGTATACGGCACTGCAGTGGGCCTTCACAGTCATCAGGACCATTTCCTTCCTTCCTCAGATAAGGAATGCAGGCCCAGAGCAGTGGAGGGGCCTACTCAAAAGAGCCCTGAGAGCTCTACCTAGGGAGAGCCAGCTTCTGGTTGGCCTTGTCCTCCTTCCTGTGTGTTGAGGTCAATCAGTTTGGGCAACACACCCAGGTTCACAGCCAGATTCCTATCCTAAGCACTTACCACACTGTCCTGCCCAGAACTCTTTCACCTAAAGGGCTGAAGAGTCAAGGCCCCTCCCCAAGCCATGGTACTGGACCTTTTTGCCTCTCAGTAACTTAAACAACCTTCCCTGAAGGCATGCATTATCCACCTTGGAGTTAGTTTTTGCAGGCCTTAAGAGAGCTTTGCAATTTGTACTCTTCTTAAAAGGCCAAATGTGATTCCACAACTCTAAATTTCCCCCAATCTTACAAAGATGTGCCTGCCAATTGGCAGTACAATGCTTAAGGAACAACCAGCTGTGGACTTATGTTGAATTAACTCTCTTAGAAAAGCAGGCCAATAGCTTGGAAACTGTTCTACTGATATTTTAGAATCCAGGAAAACAAAAGACTCCTTCTGAAAGCATGTTCTGTCTTGTTACATAAAGAGACAGAAGAGATTTTAGATTCAGGCATGGATGGCATAATTGGTATCCCTGTCCTCCAAAGCACAGCCCCCAGACAAATCTAGGGCTCTTATGAGAACTGCAGAGTTGGATCATAATTTTCTATTTCAAGGCCAAGAATCTTGGTTTAGGAAAAATAATGGAGATAAGACAGAGAATAAGGAGGAGTCTCTGTCTGGTACCCCTTGAATTAGGGAGACCAAAACAAAACAAAACCAAAAAAAAAAAAACAACACCAAAAACAAAGGATGTTTTGAAATCAGAAGTAGAAAAGAAGGTTGTAGAGACCTAGAGGAGAAATAAATCTATGGCAGTGGCTGAACCCAGACCAGTTGGGGTGTGGGGACATTGGTGGTAAGTGAGGGCTGACCGGTGGGTTCTGCCCCAGTGAAGAAGCCAATAGAGCACAAGGAGGTAGCTCTAAAACAGCTGGGCTTTACAAAAGAAAACCGATAAGGGAAACGGATTCATTTGTAAATCAGTCAATTCATATGTAAATTTAGGTTAATATGTAAATTGGCCTCTAAGATCTCCTTCCAAGGTCTCCATCACAAGGCAAAGCAATAGGGTTTCCTTCCTTTAACTCCACTGGTCATCCTAAGAGGTTTCATTGGGATTAAAATGTTCATGAAAAATGAGGGAAAATCAGGACTAAGAGGAAGTTTTACAATGTGATTCACCCTGACCTAGGTCCCCAACTCTAACACCCCAAGAAACACAAAATCACATTTGGCCACATCTTCACCTTAATCATAAGAAATTTCCAAGGATGTCTCATGAATTACATGGACCCACATCAAAATCTGAACTCCAGTAGGGAGTCAGAAATATTTCAAGGTGTTAAATCAGTTCTGGTATTTAATTAATATGAAACCTTGGACTTTGGAATCTCACCATGGCCAAATTTGCTAGGTGAATAGATTTTTTTTTAAGATTTTTATTTATTTATTCATGAGAGACAGAGAGAGAGAGAGAGAGAGAGAGGCAGAGACACAGGCAGAGGGAGAAGCAGGCTCCATGCAAGGAGCCGATGTGGAACCCGATCCCTGTCTCCAGGATCAGGCCCTGGCTGAAGGCGGCGCTAACCCGCTGAGCCACCCGGGCTGCCTGAATAGATTTTGTAGTGTTAAAACATTGCTTAACTCTCCACTCAAGTGAGTGTTCAGTGTTTATTCGTTCTGAACTGGAAGCAAGGAAGTTAGTTACTAGCTATGAATCCTGACCAACATGTGGGATGTGAAGAGATGAGGAAGTCATCTTCATAGTCATTGAATTGCTTTTCAAGAGCAGCAACCACAGCCAAGGCCATAAATCAGGTCCATTCACCTCACTGTACTCTTCCCCTTTGGAAACATGGGAAAGATTCAATCCACAGGCAAAATAAAAATGATGTTTTGAATAACTCCGTTAACACCCTCCTGTGCACCATGCACAAATTGGCTTATTCTCTCTCAGAACTGGTAGCCTTGTCGTATTGTACATAGATATATCAATTACAATGGATGCCTGGGTGGCTTAGTTAGATAAGCGTCTGACTCTTGATTTCAGCTCGGGTCATGATTTCATGGTTGTAGGATTGAGCCCCACATTGGGCTCCATGCTGGGAGTGGACCCTCCTTGAGGTTTTCTCCCTTTCCCTCTACATTTGTCCCCCCTCACCCCCCCATCTCTCTCTTAAAAAAAAAGAATCACACTAGAAGAGAACTTCAGTTCATCAGGATCATACATGTATTGCAGGAAAAGGCAAATATCCAAGAAAATCATTTTTACTTTGCCAAATCTTTTTGTTCTTTAAACTGTAGTATGCATTGTGTTTTGTTTTATATACTCTTTAAAGGAAATCCCAGGAGTGAGCATGCATTCAGTCTAAGAGCCTTCATCTTTTCCAGCTACAGTCATGACAATGAAGTTTGATCTCTGGACTGATGTCTGTTAGATACTACAACCTCACAGCAGTTCCTCAGAACATGCTTACTCCCTTCTGACCCTCCATCTTTGCTTATGCTGTTCCCATTCCAAACCCTTCCTCATCTAGCTCAGTCATTTGGGTCTTGCCTTTTTTCCTCTCAGATTTTCTGCCTCCTTTCACTCACCTCCTTCCTCTTCTTTCCCTGTCTCAACCTACCTATACCGTGATATCTCCCCTCCCTGAACCATAGAGGAGGCCTGAAGTATGGATCACACATTAAGAGACAACAGCTGTAACCCATGGCCTCCCACCGAAAACTGTTTTGTGGGTGTCATTCTTATGTTCCCTACCTGCACAGTCAGCACTTGAATTGTCTGACTGGGTGACCTACTGTTTTGTTTCCACACTTGAAGCTTTGGGTGTGCTTTACACGTAGTAAAAAATGAGCAATGATTATAGTAACAGCTGAAACTTTTGGCAGGCTTACTGTGTGCCAAGTACTATGCTGAGCAATATGCATGAATTAGGATCATTGCTATTTTATAGATGAGAAAATAAAGACAGGGAGAGAGTGATTATTTGCCTGGATCACAGAGCTGACAAGTGGTACAGGGAATTTATTCATCATATATTCCATTCGGTTCACTAACTAGACTCTCAGTTTGAGAAGAAAATGGTTATGTGCATATTTTCACATATCTTTTGGTTTTTACAATTTATTTATTTATTTTAGGTGTGGAGCACGCAAGCATGTGTCGGGTGGGATAGAGGGAGAGGGAGAGAGAATCTCCAGCAGACTCCCCACTGAGTGCAGAACCAACTTGGGACTTGATCCCATGACCCTCAGATCATGACTTGAGTTGAAATCAAGAGTTGGATGCTTAGCTGACTAAGCCACTCAGGTGATCCCCAAATTGGTTGTTTTTTAAAAAAGAGAGAAAAAGCCATCACCCTTTCCTAAGTGAATGGTAGTCAGTCTGTGGACATATAATGTCATTGCAGTTTGGAAGCCTTACATGTTAAAAAGCAAGAAAAGGGGCACCTGGGTGGCTCAGTGGTTGAGCATCTGCCTTTGGCTCAGGTTGTGATCCCGGGGTCCTGGGATCAAGTCCCTCATCAGGCTCCCCTCAGGGAGCCTGCTTCTCCCTCTGTCTGTGTTTCTGCCTCTCTCTCTGTGTGTCTCTCATGAATCAATAAATAAAATATTTAAATATATATATATATATATATAATTTAAAAATAAAAAGCAAGACAAGATCAAAGCTTGGATATGGCCAATATCTCTGCTCATTTGAATTTAATATTTTCAAGAGATGCCTATTTTGGTGAATCTTCCAGTTTATTGGTATGGTTTAACTAAAGATATCTGTATTCAGAAGTCTAGTTCTTTCTTTTTTGAAGTAAAGGGAGCAAAAAACATTTTCCCCATTAAATGCAAACTGCCGCAGCCACTGTGGAAGACAGTATGGAGATTCCTCAAAAAGTTAAAAATAGAACTACCTTATGATCCAGTAATTGCACTACTGGGTATTTACCCAAAGAATACAAAAACACTATTTGAAAGGATATACTATTTACCTTTACCCAAAGAATACAAAAACACTATTTGAAAGCACCCCTGTGTTTATTGCAGCATTATTTACAATAGCCAAATTATAGAAGCAACTCAAGTGTCCATCAGTAATGAATAGATAAAGAAGATGTGGTGTATATATTCAGCCATAAAAGATAGTGAAATCTTGCCATCTGTGACAACATGGATGGAACCAGAGGGTATTATGTTAAGTGAAATAAGTCGGGCGCCCAGGTGACTCAGCGGTTTAGCGCTGCTTTCGGCCCAGGGCATGATCCTGGAGACCCGGGATCAAGTCCCACATCAGGCTCCCTGCATGGAGCCTGCTTTTCCCTCTGCCTGTGTCTCTGCCTCTCTCTCTGTGTCTCTCATGAATAAATAAATAAAATCTTTTTTAAAAAAGCAAAAAAACATTTTTTCTACATCATCTTATGATACATTTTGGCATTCGTTAATGTCATATATGCCAGTCACTACTCCAGTATATCCCCTCTGTTTCACTGATAAGTATTACCCTTTGGAGCCAACATTAGTCTTAATGTTTCGTAGTTTGTTCTAATAAATATGTGGTCATTTGAATCTCTTACATACTTTTTAGACTGTTCTTTTGTTTTCCTGCTTATTTTTTCATTTTAATTAAAATTGTGTTAAAATTAGAAAATTATTTGGAGCAAATGGTCATATTGTCATATGTACATATATGCTGTCTTCCCATCCAAGAGCATATCTATAGTGAATCATTTTGCAAATAATATCTAAATCTTACGTATTCTGTCAGCATTGCTTATGTCAGAATTCTGGCCATCTATCAGTGGCCCCTAATCTCTCTTTAGCAAGAGGGTCGAATTCTCTTTGTAACCTTCAGTAGCTAAGTATAAGTTGCACAGAAGCTCTTTACACAGACCTAGTTTTGCTTGAAGCTTAACCTTCTTTCTCTGAGGCCAGTAATATCTAGGAGGCCTGATATTGGCCCCTTTCTTTCTGACATCCAGAACATTCTGGAAATAATTGCTATCCATTCCATAGAGTCTGTATCACACCGTCTACTCCTACTCACCTGTTTTTGTCCTTCTATCAGCATCTGTAAAACACTTGGGGATCAGGAGATATTCGGAAAAGGTAAAAAGCGGGGCTCTTGGGTGGCTCAGTTGGTTAAGCATCTGACTTTGGTTTAGGTCATGATCTCAGGGTCCTGAGATCAAGTTCCACATCAGGCACCCTGCTCAGTGGGGAGTCTGCTTTTCCCTCTCCCTTTGCCCCTCTCCCTGCTCATGCTCTCTCTATCCCTAAATAAATAAATAAAATCTTTAAATATAAAAACCTGAGGTGCCTGGGTGGCTCAGCAGTTGAGCATCTGCCTTCAGGTCAGGGCGTGGTCCTGGGATCCAGTCCCACATCGGGCTCCCTGCCTGGAGCCTGCTTCTCCCTCTGCCTCTGCCTCTGCCTCTGTCTCTCTCTCTCTCTCTCTTTGTGTCTCTCATGAATAAATAAAATCTTTAAAAAAAAAGAAAAAAACCCAACATTTTGATGATGTTATCATAGGTGTATGCATATGTCTAAACTCATCAAAATGTATATGTTAAATATGTGCATTTTTATGGTTATGTATACCTCAATGAAGCTGAAAGAAAGAAAACAAAGTTTTTGCTAAATTGGTAAATTTGGTAAGCTTTGGGGAATTAGTCATATGGTAACTTGATCCTTCAAAGAATGGCTTGTTTGTTTACTTGGTCAATTCTGTGACTTGGCTTTTGGTAAAATGGCTCTTGATTAACTCACTTAGTGCCAAATCCGTGACTTCTAATACCAAGCAAATGAGGTAGAATTTTTATCCACAGATAGATCCTCTTTAGAACTTCCCCATGGAAACCGGTGCTTTGTCATGAGAAAATTCTGGGATTTTATCCCACATAACCATGGGAACAAATCTCTCTTGACTTTCCTTTTCAGTGGCCATTTCTAGTTCCTTTCTCCCTTTACCTTCCGGATGACAGGCTAGATGGGCAGAAGGGACGGGAAGTGTCAGGGGTCTAGTAAAGTTTAGAGTCTGGGCGGTCAACGGGGAGAACCACTGCAGGGTCTTTGTGTGTAGGACCCGCTCCTCACAATCCTTGATATTTGTTGAGAGCAGCAGCTACTGGAGAAGCCCCAGAAGTCTTTCAGCATGTGTTCCCCAGAGTTCCCAGAAGGGAAATGTATGACTGCTGCTATGGCAACCATTTCAACCAATGGGATGTAAAGCTGAAGCATTTCTGCCTGCTTCAGTTCTGGCAAGGAGGAGGAAATGGGAGACAGTGGAGAGAAGGAGAGTATAGTCAGTCCTAGTAATTATCTGACCTCAAGAGGACCAGTCTATAGTATTCATACTGTTTCTTTCCAGCAGAAGATGAGCTTGCAAGGCTGTGCCAGGATGAAGAATAATGACAAGCCTCGCCCGTGGTATGTATTGGGGGTCCTTATTTGCTAGTCATTGGGTTAAGGGCCCAGTATGTGTTAGGCCATTTCTTCTCACAATAGGTATTAATATTTTCATGTTAGATTTCAGAAAACAGAGACAAAGAGCATTAATTTGCCCAAGGCTCAAACCCAGAGCTTCTGTGCTTTTTCCTTGGTTATTTCCAGATTCTGAGATCAGGGCCTCTGTTGTATGCTTGTTGGTTTCCTCTCTTTTTAAAAAATATTTTTATTTCTTTTAAAGATTTTATTTATTTATTCATGAGAGACACACAGAGAAGGCAAAGACATAGGCAGAGGGAGAAGCAGGCGCCATGCAGGGAGCCCAATGTGGGACTGGATCCTGGAACTCCAGGATCATGCCCTGAGCCAAAGGCAAACGCTCAACTGCTGAGCCATCCAGGCGTCCCTTTTTAAAAATATTTTTGAATTTATTTATTTGACAGAGAGAGAGCGAGCACAAGCAGAGGGAGAGAGAGAATCAGGCTCTTCACTGAGCAGGGAGTCCGCTGATGCGGGACTCGGTCCCAGGACCCTGGGATCTTGACCTGAGCCAAAGGCAGATGCTTAAGTGACTGAGCCCTCAGGCGCCCCTTGATGTTTTCCTTTAAAGGTATTTTTTATCAGGGCACCAGGCTGGCTCAGTCCATTGAGCATGCAGCTCTTGATCTTGGGGTCATGAATTCAGACTCTGTGTTGGGCGAGGAGCCTACTTAAAAAAAAAGTCTAGGGACACCTGGGTGGCTGAGCGGTTGAGCGCCTGCTTTCGGCCCAGGGTGTGATCCTGGAGTCCCAGGATTGAGTCCCGCATCGGGCTCCCTGCATGGAACCTGCTTCTCCCTCTCTGCCTGTGTCTCTGCCTCTCTCATGAATAAATAAATAAATATATTTTTAAAAAAGTCTAAAAACAAACCCAGGGAAAATAAGGATATCTTTTATGAAACACAGATGATAGAGAGTATACTATAATGGTTATCAGCATAGAATCAGGAGCAATTTACATAGTGCTTTTTTTTTCTTCAAATTTTCTTGCTTACAAAATGGGGAAAAAAGTGTTGCCTATTGAATAAGATTTTTATGAGGATTAAATCAAATACTTCATCGAAAGATTAAGAACACTACCTGGCACATTATAGCCTTTTTTCTTAAGGTTTACATATTATTCCTGTAATTTGTAGTAGGAGGAGTATAAATATTCTTTTAAATGGTCTTAATTGGTGATATGAAAAGACCATGCATGATCTGTGTCAGAACCCAGTTTTTTCATTTAGTCCATGAAATCTCCAGGGCTGGGAACCCCTGCCCTTAATCAATGTGCTTTGTATATTGGAGTGGTTGATTTCCCATGTTGAAGCAACTGGTCTTCCTCCCAGCAAACAAAGGAAAGTACTTTGCTAAGTGTTCTCTCTTTTCAGGAAGAGATGCTGAGCTCACTGCCTGGAAAACACCAGACACGTTCAGGACTGCCACACAGAGATTGTGCTGCTGAGGTGGCATAGAGGTAAGAGCATGGGAGTGGGGAGGAAGGAATGGGGTAGGTAGTGTGGCCTCATGAGAAGAAGATGAACCGTGGACTCACAGGGTTGCAAACCACAGATCTGCCACATACTGGCTTCATGACTTCAGGTGGGTTGTTTCAGCTGTCTGAGCCTCATCTGAACAATAGGATTATAATAGGAATTGACAGGGCTAAAAAGAAGATGAAATGAAGGAATTCCTATAGAGCACCCAGAACATGGCCAGGCTTGCTGTAGGTCTTCAAGTAAACATTAGCTTCCCCTATAATGATGATGAAGAGACTGGTCATAATAGACAGAATAAAAAAATGGGGCATTGGAACGAGCCCACATCATCCCTGAAGCTGGGAAAGTTTTCTCAGATTCTAGGAACAGGTGTGGCTTGAGCTATCACTGTTAGAGTCAATGCCCAGTTGCCAGGGCATGAGCGGGATTTGTATGGGCACTTATAGCTGAGCATGCAGGTTCCAGAGCTGAGAATACTGTCGGTGATGGTTACCAGCCTCCGTTTTGCTCCCTTGTCCAGATCCTGTAAAGCCCATCAGACCAGCTGCCATGGATGTTGTAGTGCCATGGCAGGCCCCGAACGGTAGCCCTGCCCTCATCCTGTGTGCCCTGTGTTTGTGTGTGATAGAGGGGGCATGCAGTACCTCTAGAATGGGAGCCGGAAACACCCAGCCCCACAGCAAGGGCTTTCCTAAGGGGCAGAGCTCTGACTTCCTTTGTGTCCTGCTTTTGGGACAAGGACAGTAAGACCTCTCATAGGAAGTGCTGGGACCATGGGAGAGAGTAAATAGTCTGGCTCCTCGCCAAAAACTTTTGTGTGGTCTTTCAGGCAGTTACAAAGGTTTGTTTGGCAGGTGTCATGGAAGGAGGCTGGTTTCTCCACATCACACTTGCTGCACAGCCAAGATCCTGCATTCTCTGAAGGGAGTAGCAGTCTTGGGCTCAGGACCCCTGGTCAACGACACTCTTAAATGCATTAGCTGCATTCTTAGCCCAGGTGCCTCTGTTTGGAGGCTGCTTTCTCAGGGGCCTATGGCAGAGGCCTTCCTCAGGCACTTCTGCTAAAGCCTTTTCATGTGGGGCAGTGGAGCACCTAAAGACACATTTTCTCTACTCAGTACTCAGGACTTTTCCACTCCTCACCCTTCGTCCTCCCCTCCTCCTGCCTCTCGGTCCATGAGATGTCAAGAGCCTTCTGGTCAGGGCTTCCTCCGTGGTGCGACCGTTCCTGAATTCCCATGCCAATCCATGTGACCCTTGCTGGAGCTGTTTCGTGGGACAAAATGGAACAGTGGGGTAGTCTGCACCTTCTCTGCTTCACCCCCTGGTCATACTATGCAAGGAAGTGTTTACAGGCTCAACTCTTAGTTTTATTTTGACTTTTTGTTTTAACCGGTTACTCTGAAATCTGGCAATTCAACTCTCTATCTCAGCTCAGCTCTTGAAAAAGAGGTGCAGCAAGCAGGGTAGTTGATCAAGCACAATGTTGTTTTCAAAGAGCCCAAAGCCTTAAAATCTCATGGGGCACTTCACCAATAGGGTATTAGCAGAGCGTGCTAGCAAGTCAGCTGCAAGAATCAGAGGGTCTCACAAGGCACTTCACCAATGGGTGTCAGGAAGTGGCAGCAGAGGCCGTGGGGCATTCTTAGGGGATGATAGCAAATTGGTTTTTTTTCTTTCTTTCTTTTAAGATTTATTTATTTATTTGAGAAAGAGAAAGAGAACATGAGTTGGAGGGGTAGAGGGAGAGAGAATCTCCAGCAGATTCTGTGCTGAATGCAGAGCCCAACATGGGGCTTGATCTCAAACTCTGAGATCATGACCCGAGTCAAAATGAAGAGTCAGTTGCTCAACCTACTGAGCCATCCAGACACTCCTCAAATTGTTTATATAAGCTTTTTGGTTCCAAGGTGGACCACTGGTCCTTCTCCTTTGCTCCCAGCACCCTGGCTGAAATCGTTGGGTGGATCAAATTAGAAATCCAACAGTGAGGGACTATAAGAAAGCCAGGGAAGCAATTCCCTCACTACTGTTTCCTATTCTCTGATGACAGGACCAGAAGTTGTCAGAGACTCTGTAAACTGAGTTGCATCCAATGACTGTTCTTAGATCTAAGCAGATCTCTGGTGCCAATACCCTGCTCTGTGCTTTGCATTATTGAGACTCATGCTTGTAATAAAAAAAATTGGCAGAGCTCTTTGAGATTGCTATGTCCAGTGTGCTCTGAGGAGACCTTAGGAACTTGACTAGTTTGTCTCCATGAAGAAAGAGGTAATCTCATTAAACTTCATGAAGGACAGTGACTCCTAGTGATGTGCATCACTGTACACACCCTCCTCCAGAGTGCCTGACAGTAGCCACTTTGCCTAAGGAGGAAGAAGAATCTCCAGAGGTCAGAGGGTAGGATTACCAGAGACCCTCTTCTTTCTCAGCTAGGTACTCTTTGGGCTCTGACAGATTTGGCATGATGAGTCAATAAAAAACTTGTCTGGAGCAACCTTACAGAAGCTGCGGAGGCCCTGTGCCCAGCCTGGTAGTCTTTTGGGCCTGCAGTGAGGGAGTGGGAACAGTGGATGATGAGATGGTTCACCAAAGATTTTGAGGTTTGTTCATGCTGCTCCTGCTGGTTATTGAGCCCAATTAAGCTTCAGAATGAGGTTAGGTCAGTTGCTCAGCAACACAAGCTGGATCTTCACTGAGAAATTTCTTGGAACTGAAAAAGTGACGACTGCAAAAATATCAAATTTGACTGACCAAAGCAATGTCAAAATGGTGATCAAGAGCCCCCTTGTGGACTTTCTGGGCAAGAGGTTTTTCCAAATACAGCTCTGGACCCGGTCACCCAGTAACAGGTCTCAAAGGAGGGGATTGATGTGCTCCCCACTAAGGAACTCTGGGCCCGTACCAGGTCATGGGGAACTTGATAGATGGTCTTACCAGGGTCTGCATGGTGATGGCCCTCTGCCTCTCCTGGTGAATCAGGAGTTGAATCAAAGAGCCCCAGTGTCATAGTGTCTTAGCTCAGGGCAGAGTTATTGGCCTGCTGTTGGGCTTTGGTGGATACTGGGTACATGCTCAATGGCTGTGAAATAATCCTAAAACCAGAAATCCCAGTCATGTCACGGATCCAAGCATATGTCTCAAATCACCTGGTGGAGGTGGTTCAAGAGTCTTCTGTACTAAAATATAAATGGTACATACAGGAATGAACAAAACTCAGCCCAAATGAGGTCTTATAACTCCAAGAAAAGATCTTAGGAGTGTCCTTCTGGCTCCCTGGCATATTTCCCAAGGAGGTACTGCCTCCACCAGCCCAGTGAGGTCCCAGATATAAAGGCTTCCTGGACTACAAACGGGCCTGTTCACTGTCTGCCCCTCCTGGTTAACTACTAACAAGCAGGAATGGGCTGCCATCCACATTGAGAGAGACTTTTCCCCTACTGAGTGTGGTAAGGGATGCTTAGTATAACAGGTGGAGCTTCACACAGGATGAATGGCTGGCTGTCCCTGCCACGTCAACAAAGGAGGCTTGCTATATTTTTCATTGACTGACTTATGTACTGTGGCTAATGGCCTAGACATTTTGGGGGGCCTCTGGCAAGACTCAGATTGGCGTGTAGAACAAGCCTCCCTGTGGGGACTAGCCACTTGGGTAAAAATCAATTTTGCTCCTAATAAGCTTCTTCTGTTACTCACGTGGATGCTCACCAAGAAACACTCCTGCACCGACATAGGGGGACATTGCAGATGAGTAGACTGCTCGTCAGTCACGCGTCCTTTACCCCAGAGTGTCCTTTACCCCAGAGCAAGTGGATATGCCTCTTGGATCCACAAGAAGATGGCCATCAGGAATTCGGTGTAGGGAAGGGAAAATTCTTTCTCTCCCCTTCAGGGTCTTCTAGCTGGACTAAATTAAATTGACGTGAGACAGATTAATGGGAGAAAAAAACAGTGTCATTATGTGGGCACAGAGGCCCAGTAATGAAATGACCACGGCAGGCAGTTTTTATACTTTTTAGACAAAGAGACAATAAACTTGCAAGAAATTGATGGGATAAAGGAAATAGGTGCTAGGGAGCTTTAATTAGTAGGGAATTCTAAGTGGAATTGAGGCTGAGGTAGTAGATTAGGAAAAAAAAAACCCGCACGAGGTTTGTTTCTACAGTTTTCTCGGCTTTAAAGTCTTAATCTCTGGTCATAAGGATGTTTTTTTCACTTTTTAGTACAAGGAGGGTATTTTTCACAGGGGATATTTGTTTCCTGCTTTCTTGGGGACAGGACAGTCTGAGCATCCTTACATTGACTGTTTCCTAACTTTTCTTTAAAATTATGAGTATGCCAAAGTGGCAGATTTGGTGGTGGCTTGCCCATGGCCCCACATCAGAAACCATCCTAGACTGGATCTACATGCATGGACTGCCACTGTTGTCAGAAGAAAACAGGGAAAAAGCTCTCTGATGTTGGTTCTGACAGTGATGTCTTGGATGTGACACAGAAAGCACATGCACCAAAGCAGATATAAACAAGTGGGACCACATTAGACTAAAAAGCCTCTGCACAGCAAAGGAAACAATCAACAGAACGAAGAGAAGAAAATATTTGCAGGCCATATATCCAATAAGAGGTTAATATCTAAAATATAGAAGGAACTCATATAATTCAATAGGGAGAAAACAACTAATGGCCTAAAAAATGGGCAAAGGGCCTGGGTGGACAGTTTTTCAGAGAAGCCACACACATGGCTAACAGGTAGGTGCATGAGCAGGTTCTCAGCATCATTCCCCATCAGGGAAATGCACGTCAAAACCATGTTGAGGGGGCGCCTGGGTGGTTCAGTGGTTGAGTGTCTGCATTTGGCTCAAGTCATGATCCCAGAGTCCTGGGATTGAGTCCTGCATCGGGCTCCCCCGCAGGGAGTCTGCTTCTCCCTCTGCCTATGTCTCTGCCTCTCTGTGCATCTCTCATGAGTAAATAAATTTTAAAAAAATCTTTAAAAAAAAAACATGTTATCACCTTTTGGGAGAGCAAAATTTGCCACCCCAAAATGTATCTCTTTAGCATGAGGATTAATTTAGGCTGATTATTTTTAAGAAACCTCTTCCTTTTTACCTTTACCACTGCCTAAAATAATTTAGAGAAGAGGACCTCTTCCGGGAAAAGAGCTACCATCCTAGATAATTACAGTAAAGTGTGATGTAGGTGTGGTAGACAGGGATAAGCCCAGCAAAGTCTGTTTGTTAAAATTCCTCTGCATCTTGTTGTGTCTTTCTGGCCCAGCAAATATTCATTTACCAAACATTTATTCTTTTTCATCTTCCTGTGAATGGCTTTCCTACCCTTTGAAGTCTCAGGGCCCTACCCACTTCTCCTTAGTTCAGGATGGCATCCATCCTTCATTTTACCTATCTTTGGAATGTCTTAGATTTATGTGGATTCCCCATAGGTATATGATTAAATCTGTTTTTCTCCTATTATTCTATCTTGTGTCATTTTAATTATTCAGCCAACCAGCCAAAAGAACTGAGGGGAAGGGGGAAATTGTCCCTTCAACAACAACCTCACACCTGTTGGGGTGGCTACTATCTAAAAGACGAGATAACAGGCATTGGCCAGGAAGTGGGGTAAAGGGAACCCGGTGCACTGTTGGTGGGTGGTGTAGCCACTATGGAGAACGGTGTGGAGGTTCCTCAAAACATTAAAAATTGAATTACTGGGCAGCTCCGGTGGCGCAGCAGTTTGGCACTGCCTGCACCCTGGGGTGTGATCCTGGAGACCCAGGATCGAGTCCCATGTCAGGCTTCCTGTATGGAGCCTGCTTCTCCCTCTGCCTGTGTCTCTGCTCCTCTCTCTCTGTCTCTATGAATAAATACAATTTTTAAAAAAATAATAAATAAAAATTGAATTACTATATGATCTAACGATCCCACTTCTGGGTATATATCTGAAGGAAATGAAGTCAGTTTCCCCCCCCCCCTTTTTAAGATTTTATCTTATTTATTCATGAGAGACACAGAGAGAGAGAGGCAGAGGGAGAAGCAGGCTCCCTGTAGGGAGCCCGATGAGGGACTGGATCCCAGGTCTTCAGGATCAGGCCCTGGGCTGAAGGCGGCACTAAACTCCTGAGCCACCCGGGCTACCCTGAAGTCAGTTTCTTGAAGAGAAACTCCCATGCACTCCCATGTTCATTGCTGTATTATTCAAATATTCACAGTAGCCAAAACATGGAAATAACCTAAATGTCTGTAGATGGATGAATAAAGAAATATATATAAAATCTGAGAGAGATATATAATGTGAGATCTAAATATCTGCTGTCATTTGTGACAACATGGATAAAGCTGGAGGGCATTTTGTTATGTGAAATAAGCCAGACAGAGAAAGCTAAATACTGTATGATCTCGTTCATATGTGGAATTTAAAAAAAAATTAAGTCAAATTCATAGAAACATAGAGTTGAATGGTGGTTACCAGAGGCTTAGGCCTGGGGGGCATGAGATGCTGGTCAAAGAGAAATAAAGTCTGGGGATCTAATGTTTGGTGTGGTGGCCACAGTTAGTAATACTGTACTGTATACTTGACACTTGCTAAGAGAGTCTGTCTTTGTTTCTTTTTTTTTTTCCAAGTTTCAGATATTTATTAATGATTTCCTGCATTGAGAGGGGAAATACTTCCTAGGTAAGTGGAAAATTGTGCCTACAGCTTCTGGAAGACCTTCTTCATTCTAAGCAGCTTTATTGTGAAACATTTCACTTAGAAGTCTGGACCTTCTTTCTTCAGTTTGCTGGAATCTACGTTCGCTGTGTAGAATTCATATCAATTATTCGGACCCAGTTTGTTCCAGGGTTCTGGATTGAACAAATACCAGGCACAAGACATACAGTCCAGCTCCAGTACTTCTGGCTCCACTAAATACGAAGAGAGGTATCAAGCTTGGCTGCTTCTTGGAACATCTTGGAAGATTTGGCAGAACGTTGTGGTGACAGGAGCCTAGAGTCCAAGAGAGAAGAACAGATCTGCAAGGCGTGGGTGCTGAGAAAATAGATCTTAAGCCTTCTTTCTATACACAGAAGAGGTAACTGTGTGAGATGAGGAATGTGTTAAAATTACCTTAATTGTGGTCATCATTTCACAACATATGCATATATCAAATTTTATGGCACACTTTAAGAATATACAATTTTGTCAGTTAAAATTAAAGCTGGGAAAAAATTAAAACATCAGTTAGATCCACTGATTGATGGTTCTGTTTAGTTCAACTGTATCCTTAACTGATTTTCTGCCTACTGGATCTTTCAGTTACTAATAGAGGCAGTGTTGAAATCTCTCTCGTTAGTAGTGGATTATCTATTGTTCTCTGCATTATTGGTTTTTGCCTCTCGTATTGTGACACTTTGTTGTAAAGTGCATATGTTTCAAAGATTATTGTGTTTTCTCAGAGAATTGACCCCCCCCCCTTATTATGTAATACCCTCTTTGTTCTTGGTAAGTTTCCTTGTTCTAATGCCTTTTTTGTCTGAAATTAATATTGCTACTCCAGCTTTTGTTTGATTTAGTGCCAGTGTGGTACACCTTTCCCCACTCTTTTACTCTTAATATATGTGTGTTTCTGTATTTAAATTGGGTTTCTTATAGACAGCATATAGTCTGGTCTTGTTTTTCATCTACCCTTACCGTCTCTTCTTTTAATTGACGTATTTAGACCACTCCCATTTAAAGTGATTATTGCTACGGTTGGATTTCTATCTACCATGTTTGTCAAAATTTTGTATTTGCTGCACTTGTTCTTTGTTTTTTTTTTAATCTTCCTGTTTCTGCCTTCTCTTTTAATTGAGCATTTTTTATTATTCCATTTTCTCTTCTCTCTCAGCGTATCAGTTATATTTCTTTTTAACTTTTTAGTAGTTTCCCTTGACTTAGACTGCACAACATAAATTTACAACTAATCCAGGTCCACCTTCAAATAACACCGCACCACTTTATGGACAGTGTGGGTATCCCCAGCTCCCCACTCCCATCTGCCAGTAATGCTGCTACCATTTATCGCACTGACCTGTGTGCTGTAATCACCCGCACATTGTGGCTGTTATTCCTTTGAACAGTCGTCCTTTAGATTAAATAAGAGAAATAAAATATTATATTTTAATCTTCATTTATTCCTTCTCTAACACCTTTCCTTTCTTTGTGTAAGTCCAAATTTCCAACCAGTACCACGTTCCTTCTCTCTGAAGAACATCTTTTAACATTGACTGGTAACAAAAATTCTCTCAGTTCTGTTAGTCTGAGTGCTATGGACTGAATTTTGTCCCCTTCCAAAATTCATATATCAAAGCCCTAACTCCCAACATGACTGTATTTGGAGACAGGGCCTTTAGAAAGGTCATTAATGTGATATGTGGTTATAAGGGTGGGGCCCTAATGCAGTATGACTGGGTCCTTGTAGGAAGAGGAAGAGACACCAGGGATGCGTGCACTCATGCACACACATACACACAGAGAGGTAAGGCCGTGTGAGGAGATGGCTGTCTCCAAGCCAAGCAGAGAGGCCTCCAAAAAGGCAACACTAAAGCACCTTGATCTTTGACTTTCAGACTCCAGAACTGTGAGAAAATAATTTTTGTGTTGTTTAAGTCACCTAGTTTGTGGTATTTTGTTAGGGCAGCCCTAGCAAACTACTACAACCAAAAGAATCATTACTTTCCCTTACTTCTGAAGGATGATTTTCCTGGATATAGACTCCTTGGTTGGGGAGTTTTTTCTTTCAACACTTCAAATATTTCATTCTACTCTCTTCTTGTTTGCATGATTTTTGAAGCAAGTCTGATGTAATTCTTATCTTTGTTCCTCTCTAGGTAAGGTGTTTTTCTTTTCTGACTTTTTAAAAGATTTTTTTCTTTGTCTTTGGCTTTATGCAGTTTCAATATGATATGCTTAGGGGTTTGTGTGTGTGTGTGCACACGTGCGTGTGCATATAGAGATATATATGTGTATATTGGCATTTACCCTGCTCTGTGTTCTCTGAGATTCCTAGATTTGTGGTGTGGTTTCTGTCATTACTTTTAGAAAAATCCCAGCCATTATTATGTCAGATAGTTCCTGTTTCTTTCTCTCTTTCCTTTGCTTTTGATAGTGTCATTATACATATGCTGTACATTTTGTCTTTGCCCCACAGTTATTAGATATTCTGTTCCAATTTTTTTTCTCTTTACAGTTCAGTTTGGAAGTTTCTATTGACATATGTTTAAGTGCTCTGATTCTATCTCCAGCCCTTTCCAATCATGTGATGGGTTCATCAGATGAGGTATATACTGCATTTCTGTTTCTCATCTTTCCTTTAGATTCTTTCTTAGAGTTTCTATTTCTGTTTACATTATCTGTCTCTACTTGCATGTTGTCCACCTTTCCCACTAAAGCCCTCAGTATTTTAACCATACTTATTTTTAATTTCCCTTTCTGATGATTTCAGAATCTCTGCCATATCTGAATATGGTTCTGACACCTGCTTTGTCTCTTCAGATTGTTTCTTCTTTCCTTTTATCATGTAGGGTTTTTTTGTTGAAAGTCAGTTGGGAATTATCAGGTATTAGGAAGTAAATAGGCCTTTGGTATGATGTCTATTTTTAGCTGGCTAGGAGATAGGCTGTATTTACTGTTTCCTGTGTCTATAGTATCAGAGGATTCAGTTTCTACTGGTGTCTTTCTTTTTTTTTTTTTTTTTTTTTTTTTTTTTTTTTTAAATTTTTATTTACTTATGATAGTCACACACAGAGAGAGAGAGAGAGAGGCAGAGACACAGGCAGAGGGAGAAGCAGGCTCCATGCACCGGGAGCCCGACGTGGGATTCGATCCCGGGTCTCCAGGATCGCGCCCTGGGCCAAAGGCAGGCGCCAAACCGCTGCGCCACCCAGGGATCCCTCTACTGGTGTCTTTCTTATTGTTCCCCAGCATCTTTCATTTCCCTAGAAAACACTTTGTACGTAGAATTTGAGCCTTGTGGTTCTTTTTGGCTATAATGCACTGTTACTAGCCAGGAGCACTGTTGATGTTTGGTCAGGTCTGGACTGAGGACAGGCATTCTGTAATCCCAGGCCTAGGTCTCAGTCTTTGAATGTACCTGCGTCATTCCCCTCCTCCCCCAGCTGAGACCCTCCCAGGTGTTTCTCTGCTTTCTTTCCCCACCTCATATGAAGAAGGAAGGCTCAGGGGGCCTGGGGCCAGAAGGTAGCTAATTTCCCTTACCCCAGTCCAATAGGCTTCTCCCTTGTTGGGTAAACCTTTGTAGTGGAGAATGCTCTTGGCTGCTTTCAAAATAGTTCTTTCTGGCCTCTCCCTGGCCCAACAGGAGGCAAGTTTGTTCTGATCATTATCAAGAAAACATTTTGTGGATTCTAGGGGTAAGCACCACGATTGTGGAGGGGTTAAGCTAACTTAGGTGGGGCCCCCCAGGAGTTTTTCTCTCTCAGGCTTGTCCACACTTGGCTACCCGTAGCTCACTGAAGCTCCCCAAGTCCTGGTTGAATTTCTGGTTGCGGATGCCAGCAGTTCCTGCCTCAGATGTGTGGAGTTGTATTCCCTGTAATCTGTCATGTCTGTCATCACTGGTTCCTCTGGGTTTGGGGTGCACTTTGTCCCATGACCTCTGTTCTCTGATGCATCCAGAAAGAGTCATGGATTTTTAATCTGTTCATGTTGTTTCTTGTTATGAAGATGGGAGTGAAGACTTGCAAGCCCTTTACGTGTTGGAGTAGAATCTTTCTTTAGATTTCAGACATTGTTGTTTTTGGCTCTTTGGACATATTAGAATATCTGATGAAAGTCTTTTTCATAGGAATTCCAATGCCTATGCTTCTTTGGAGACAGTTCTGTTGATTGCTCTCTCCCCAATACATGGGCCATACTTTCTTAATTCTTCGTGTGCCTCGTAAAATCTTATTAAAAACTGGACATTTTGAATATCATAATGTGGCCACTCTGGAAGTTAGATTCCCCTCCTGACAGGAATGTTGCTGCTGCCTTATTAAAAACTGGACATTTTGAATATCATAATGTGGCCACTCTGGAAGTTAGATTCCCCTCCTGACAGGAATGTTGCTGCTGCCTGTTGTAGTTAGTGTCTATATAGGACTTTTCTGAATTGATTCTGCAAAGACTCTATTCATTTTTGTATATAGACACTGAAGTCTTGGCTCATTTAGCTCAGTGGTCGGCTAGTGGTGGACAAATATTCCTTAAATGCCTGGAACAAATAAATCTCCCCGTCATTTCTGTGAGGCTCTGTGTGTGTATTGCTTTCATCAATCAGGCAGTTTACAACTCTGTATTAACCTTCACTAGCCTCAAGGTCAGCCAGAGCTGAGAAGTATAGGGCCTTCTCACACTTTCTTGAGCATGTACAGTGCCCTAAGCATGTACTTGGCCTTCTAGATTCCCAGAAATACGTCAGAACTTTTCAAAGTTCCTGTGGAGATGTAGTTGCCCAGCCGATTCCTTTAAACTTCTTGGTTAGTTTGTTATTTCCCTCAAGTGTTATCTATTGCCTTAGGCATCCCCCCTCCAAAAAAAAAACCACTTTCCAGTGAATGGTTTTGGCCAATGCCCTCAAGAAGAGATTTTTTTTTCTTTTTTTTTTTTTAAGCACTAGGCGAGCTTCTCGTCAGTTCAAATAAAGATGAGTCTTTGGAGGAGGGTCTTCCAGTGATCCATTAGGTTAAATAATGAAGATTTGGGGGGATGAGGCCTTAAAAGAGGACCACTCTGCACCCTCCTGGTACTGAAAATGTGGGCTGTTGTTTTTCAAGGCTACCACAGAGCTGTGGAGTGGTAGATGAAACTAGGGTAATTTAAAATACCATAAAATCGGCTGTTTTTGTTGAGATTCAGCTCTTTTGTTGAGTAAACACTCCTAGGTTGGGAGTGTAAAGTAGGACAGATGTTTTGGAAACTGTTTTTCTGGTAACTCAAACAGTTAGGCACAGAGTTACCATATGACCCAGCAATTCAACGCTTGGGTGTATTTCCCAAGAGCATCGAAACCATATGTTTACACAAAAACTTTGTGAATATACTAAAACCCACTGAATTATGCACTTTAAAATATGTGAACTATCTCAATATAAATAAGAATTGAAGTTCTGATACATGGGCGAACCTTGGAAATATGATGCTAAGTAGAAGAAGCCACAAGAGAAGACCATAGATTTAATGATTTCATTTGTTAGGAAGGTCCAGAATATTGCAGTTCATCAACAGAAATTAGATTAGTGGTTGCCAGTGGCTGGGGAATGCGGAAATGGTGAGTGACTACTAATGGGTATAAAGTTTTTTTGGGGGGTGAGGAAAATGTTCTAGAATTAGATAGGATTGAGGCACAAATTTGCAAATATACTAAAAACCACTGAATTGTACATTTTAACAAGGCAAACATCATGTTAATGTGAATTCTATCAATAAAAATGTTATTTTACAAAGGAAAAAAGAATGCTATAAAGAGGATAGATGCACTTATGTATTCAAAAACTATGTATGGAGTATCTGCTGCTTACCTGACATGTCTAGGGACTAGGGACCAGGAATTGAACAAAAGTCCTTCCCTTCTTATGCCTGGCTGGCTCAGTCTGAAGAGCATGTGACTCTTGATCTCGGGTTCGTGAGTCCGAGCCCCACATTGGGCATAGAGGTTAGTTAAAAATAAATAAACTTAAAAAAAATCCTTCCCCTCATGGACCATATATTCTGGTATTCGGGGAAAAAAAGAAAATACATAGTTAAAACCTAGGATCCTAAGTGGTGCAAAGGAACAAATAAACCAGGGAAGGAAGAGTGGTATAATTAGATTTAAGGGAGTCATGAACCACCTTAAGAAGCAGGTGGCATTTTAGCAAAGTTCTAAAGGGCAGTAAAAAGGCGAGCTGTGAGAATATCTCGGGAGAGTGTTCCAAACAGAGGGAACAGCAAATGCCAAAGCCCTGATGTGGTGATGGGCCTGACAGTTGAGGAACAGCAAGGAAATGAGTATGGCTGGAGTGAGAAGGTAGGTGGAGTCGGAGGCATAATGGGGTCACTGAAGGGGAAGGAGCTCAGCTTACATTGGGTCTTGCAGGCCATTGTCAGGACTGACCTTTGTCCTATACTCAGAGTGACCAGTGGGCTTTCTAGGGACAAAATTCTCTTGTTTGCCCCATTCCAGTCTGATTCAGGAACCTTGGGTGCACCTGGTAGGGTCTGTTGTCCAGCCCCAAATGGAGACATGCTCCAGAGCAGGAAAGCCCAAGAGTACCAGATAATTTGCACCATCCATCCTCGCTCTGCTCTAGATACCCTCCAAGTGGGAGCAGTGAGCTGTGCCCGCTGGATCACAAATGGAGAGTGTGGAGCCAGAAATCCCTGAGCTTTCCTTGTTTCCACCTGACTGGGCCTTCCTAGGTAGGGCTGAGGAAACTGCCCTTAGGGCCGAAGGCTTTGACGGGCTGGCCTGAGGAATAGAAACAGCAGGAAGCTTCTCCCAGCGTTGAGGAAGTCTGACTCCCCCAATTTCAAGTGAGTAAGGATTGCAAGCCATTCTTCCTTCACACCTGGCAGTTATGCAGAGCAACCAAGCTGCCAGGATGAGACATAAGACAGGAAGGGGTCAGAGGCAGGCACAGGAGGAGAAATAAAAGGAATTCATGGGCATGTACCTCTGACCAGACAGTGAACACATGGCAAAACTAAGTCAAAATGATTTTTGGTCCATTTGCATCCTGTTAATATGAGCATTCTAGAGTTGATGCTAGAAGATTCCTTTTTTTGAAAGAGCCTCTCTCCCTCCATAGGCTACTAGGCCCCACATTTAATGCCAGCACAAGCAATATGTTTAACTGAGAATATATTTCTAGGGACATGGACAGTTATGATAATACAGACACTGGAAAATACGATTGTGCTTTTCATCTTCGAAGACTTACCACAGTTTGACTTTGGGAGTCAGCTGGGGGCATTGTTTCCTTATTCTAGACATTGATAGCATCTCTTAGGGTTTCTGTACTTCAGGCTTGTGATCAAGCTAGAGACATTTTGTTCTTTACCCTCGTTTACCAAGCTGGAACAGTAAGCTCACTGACCTGAGCTCCTCGGTTTGCTGTTCCAGGGTGTATTTACCCTATGCAACCCACTTTATCTTTCCGCTGGGTCTGAATTTCCTTCTGGGGGTGAAGAAAATGTTCTAGAAATAGTGAAGATTGATGTGCAAATTTGCAAATATACCAGAAACCACGGAGTCGTACATTTTAACAGGATGAACATCAGGGTATGTGCATTGTATCTCAATGACAAGGTTACTTTACAAAAGAAAAAATAATGCTGTAGAGAACATAAATCCCTCCATGTATTTAAAAAATCCCAGTGGAGTGTCCACCATTTACCTGACATTTCAAGGGACTAGGGACCGGGAATCGAACAAAAAATTCTTTTCCCTTGTAGGCCATATATTCTGGTATTAGAAGAAAAGCAGTAAGATAGCTTTTCTTAATAGTATCTCTTAATAATATCTTAAGAAGATCACTTCTTCAACTGTCTCTTAAATACACTCGAGAGTATCAAATAATTTGTTTTCTGGTTTCTTGATTGCCCTTCACGTATGATCTAGTTTGTTGTTTCTGCTCATTAGGGTCCCAAAAGGCATTAAGTAAACTTTTCTCAAAACAAATTCCATGATGAAGCTTTACTCAGAATTGCCAAAACTTTGAAGGAACCAAGATGTCCTTTAGTAGGTGAATGGATGAATAAGCTGCGGTGCTTCCAGACAGTGAAATATTATTTAGCATTAAAAAGAAATAAGCTATCAAACTATGAAAAGACACGGAAGAACTTTAAATGTATTTTTACTAAGTAAAAGAAGCCAATTTGAAAAGGCTCTATACTGTAGGATTCCAACCGTAGGACAGTCTGGAAAAGGCAAAACTGCGGAGACGTAAAAAGATCAGTGGTTGCCAAGGGTTAGGTGTCATGGGGAGGATGAGTATGTGGAGCACAGGATTTTCAGGGCAGTGCAACTACTCTGTATGATACCATAATGGTGGATGCATGTCTGTGTACATGTGTTCACATCCACAGAATATCTAACATTGAGGGTCCCCTGGTTAATTCTCCAAACTTCTGTGGGATCTCTCTCCTCCACTCCCGGTAGCCAGCCACATGGGCTCTTTTCAAAAATACGAAATCCTCCCAACTCAGGATCTTTGCCCAGAACGTTTCATCTGGCTTATTCATACTTATCTTTCAGGCTCATCTTTCACATCCCACTCTTGGAGTAGCCTTTCTTGAGCTCAGAGCCTGGATCTGAATCCATTGTATTCTCTCCTGTACCATGTTCCTTATGTGGACACACTTACTTACCACCATCTGTGTATTAGTTTATTGTCTGGGCCCCCAACTGGGTGGCACATTTCATGAGTGTAAGGAAGGCGTTCACCTTGTTCACTGATGTATTCCCACCACATAGCCCAGAGCCCACCTGGAGTCGGTGCTCAGTTGACCTATTGACTGCGTGAATAAATGAATGGACTCCGTGAGGTTGATGTTATTAGCTCGGAGTACTTTCGTGATTTACCTGCTGCCACATAGCTAGCAGGTGGACATGAATGGAGGAGACCTCAGAATGATAGTTCCTAGGTGGATATACCACCTGGGAAAGTATTTGCTAAGAAAGTAGTGGGGGGAGGGTGGAGTAGGGAGCCTGGAGCAGGCAGGTGAGAAGATTCCAGACCAGTGACTCTCAGGGAGATGATCCCAGGTATGGGGGAAGGGGGCGAGAATGTGCAAGATGCATATTCAGTATGTTACATTTGTTGCAGAATATCTTCTGTTCTCATAAAACAGACTGCTGAGACTATCCCTTCCCTGGCTGGGAAGGAAAATAGGAAATAGGGCACTTTTCCTCTAAAAGGGCAGATTTTTCGGATTTCTGGAAGGAAGCAGGTTTCAAAGGCGATCCAAGCAGAGCAGCAGGCGGTGGGCGCAGGAGATGGGGGGGGGCTCACAGAGGTGGAAGCGGGTCTTGGTGACACAGCACCCCACAAGCTGCATGTTCCCACCCCCATCTCACAGACTGCCCTTCACATGCTCCAGTCTGCCCACCACTTGGACACCACACGCCCCTCCACACACAGCACCCCCCCCCAAGCTCCATTTTACCCCATGTCACCACCTTGGATTTCACATCATCCCGCCACCTGGACTAGTCAGCTTGTCATCCTCCTCTCTGCTGGGCAGTGAGTGCCTGCACTTCTCTGTGAGAACAGTTTCAGTGGCCCCATGGCTATCCGTGAAGAAAGGCTAGTTATTCTCATTAGATGGAGGGGGAGAGTGTGATCTGAAGGGAGAAGCCAACACTGGAATAGGGACTGACGGCAGTGGAGAGTGTGTCTGGGTGTGAATGGCTTTCATTTCTCTGTTGGCTTGGATTGTGGGGTGTGTTGTTTGGGCATGTTGTGGGTTTTTTTTTTTTTTTTTGTCTGTCAATATATAGGTTAAAAATAGTCTTTCTGGGGAAAGACCCTTATTTTTCTAGAGTGCTTTGACAAATTTTTGGTGAAAAGACTGATGGGAAGCAAAGAATGGAAACAACTTCATATGCCAAAGAAACCGGATAAGGTGTGAAGAGACTGTTGATCAACATTTAAATCCCCTCATGCCGGTTTTGTTTTTGTTTTTAAGAACTTTGCTAGGAATGAAATTAGCTAACTCAAAGAATGTTAGAGCTGGGAGGAGCTTTTGAAATGAAACCAGCTTCTTGTTGTTACGTATATGTAACAAGAAGCCCAGAGAGGGTAAGTGACTAGTCCAAAGTCTTAGAGCACTTGAGTGCCGTTGGGGGCTGATTTCTAGTCTGGAGCTCAAGTGGGAAGCGGTATCTCTCAGTGAAGGGACAGTAGTGTGATTTTTAAAGATTTTATCCTATTTTTTATTATATGGTTATAATAAGAGAAGTTGGGAGAACTTAATGTTTTAATTTACCTGGAGTCCTACCACTTCCCAAATGATCGTTGTTAGTATTTTTGCTGCATAATTTTCCAGACCTCTTAATGTATATGTATCCTGGCAAAAATGCTATATTTATTAAAATTGGATCACACTGTGCATACTTCTCTGCAATGTAATTCGTAACAGATGCTTAACTATTGTATTGAGTGGATGTACTCTTATCAATTTAATCAGTTCCTTATGATAGACATAAAAGCTTTTTCAATTGTTAAGCTCCTACAAAAGATGCTGCATTAAAGATTCTTGTTTGTACATCTTCTGCTGAAGTACTGCCTACTTATTGACTGGTGGGAATTTTTGTAGGAATGTAGTGCCACGGTGTAGGCTGGGTGTGAACTCTGGCTCTGGAACTGTGTCTTTACACAAATCACAACCTTTCTAGGCTCCAGTTTCTTCATCATCAGGTGGGAGTGATCCTACTACGGCTTGCCTGGAGGTGCTGGGAGGATTAAATGAGATAATACGTGTAAAATCATTAGTACCTAGCACATAGCAAGTCCTAAATTTGTATTAGCTATTACTACTACCACAAGAGGATTAGTCTGTCAACAAAACCCCTTCAGTTTTCTATTACTCTGTAAAAAAAAGTAACCAGAACTTCTCTTCATAAGGAGGTTTTTAGATGTAAAACTTAAACAGCTAAATTAATATTCCTATTTCTAACTTAATTTCTCCAGAAATCTTAGCTCAGGTCTTTTTTTTTTAAGATTTTATTATTTATTCATGAGAGACACAGAGAGAGGCAGAGACACAGGCAGAGGGAGAAGCAGGCTCCACGCGGGGAGCCCGATGCAGGACTCGATCCCGGGACTCCGGGGTCACACCCTGAACCGAAGGCAGACGCTCAACCACTGAGCCACCCTGGCGTCCCTAATTTCTCCAGAGAATAAATAATAAATTTAAGTGAACTGTGGGCTGCTGAGGTACTTCCCACGCTCTGGTTCCATTGCTTAATGCCAGTCAAAACGGAAACGTATGGCCTTTCATTGAAGGCTCTTGAGTAAAAATCAGCTGTTGGGTGATAAAGCCGCCTCTGACTCTGTCCTTTGGAAAGTGCTCAAAGTACAGCCGGTCCCGTAAAACCAGAGGGATTTCTCTGCGAACACCTGGAAAGTTCCCTCCGCCTCAGAGGACCAGGGCAGGTTGGGGAGGCAAAAGCGAAGTAGTAACAGCCATCGTGTCCTGAAGTTTGGTGTGAGGCCAGGCGCTGGTGGCGCTGGTGGCGCTGGACCTCAGCCACACCCCACCCTGGGCTGGTGCAGGCCAGCAGTGGCCGCAGGCAAGTCGAGCTTCCACAGGATCTCTCCCACTGTCGTCCGCCTCGCGGGGCCCGCTTGCGGCTCCTTCTCCCGGCTGGAGGCAGGAAGAGGCAGAGCGAGGCCCTTGTGGGTTTGAGGGAATCCTTGGCGGGTTCCAGTTTGTCCTTGGTACAGAATGACGCCCCCGCCCCCGCCCCCGCCGACTCCTTAACTGCAGGACCAGCTGCTGGCGGAGTGCTCACCGCGGGTCTGTACTACACGCCGCTCCACAGCGGGCGGGTGCGGACAGGTACCATTCCGCGGCTGTGGGGGGACACGCGGGGTGGTCAGCCCACTTGCCCCGGGTCACACAGGGAGTGGAGAGCGGGGCGGGGCGGGCAGTCGCCTCTCCAGCCCGTAGGAACCCACAGCACAGGGCAGCCCGGGGGGCTCAGCGGTTTGGCGCAGCCTTCGGCCCAGGGCCTCATCCTGGGGTCCCGGGGTCGAGCCCCACGTCAGGCTCCCTACGTGGAGCCTGCTTCTCCCGCTGCCTGTGTCTCTGCCTCTCTCTCTCTCTCTCTGTGTGTCTCTCATGAATAAATAAATAAAATCTTTTTTTTATTTTTTTTTTGGTTTTTTATTTATTTATGATAGTCACACAGAGAGAGAGAGAGAGAGGCAGAGACACAGGCAGAGGGAGAAGCAGGCTCCATGCACCGGGAGCCCGACGTGGGATTCGATCCCGGGTCTCCAGGATCGCGCCCTGGGCCAAAGGCAGGCGCTAAACCGGTGCGCCACCCAGGGATCCCCAAATAAATAAAATCTTAAAAAAAAAAATCCACAGCAGAGTGGCTGGCCCGGGCATCGTGACGCGGCCTGGCACACGGCGCTCTTCACCCAGCAGCTAGCAGAGGCTTATTGACCGAAGGTCACAGGCGCAGAAGGCTACACGAGGGACCTTATTTTCACAAGAAGACGTCCTGTCCTTGTTGCAGACCACCGGAGGATAACAATCTCCCTCCCTCTGCTCCCATGGACCCTCATAAATAAATAGAAAGTGGCTGAAATAGTAAATATAAAGCAATGTGGTGTGATCATCTGCAAATAACTGCTACTCTCAAAGGCAGACTTCCCAAGACCACATTAAGGATGTGTGCACAAATCTTACACTACCCCCTCTCCATCACACCAGCACTAAAGTGTGATTAAGAGTGAGAAATTTAGGGGCGCCTGGGTGGCTCAGCGGTTGAGCGTCTGCCTTAGGCTCAGGGCATGATCCTGGGGTCCTGGGATGGAGTCCTGTATTGGGCTTCCCATGGGGACCCTGCTTCTCCCTCTGCCTGTGTCTCTGCCTCTCTCTGTGTGTCTCTCATGAATAAATAAAATATAAAAGAATAAGAAATTTAAGAGGTACCTAGTGGCTCAGTCGGTTGAGCCTCTGACTCTTGGGTTTTGCTTCCTGTCATGGTCCTCAGATCAAGCCCCCACCCCCATGGGCTCGGCACTCAGCAGGGCGCCGGCTTAAGATTCTCTCTCCCCCACCGGCCTTTCCCCCTGCTTACTCTACAATAAAAAATAAATGAAAAATTTAAAAGCATTGACACGTGGAATTAACTAATGACCAAAAATGATAAACTGATGCCTCCAGGATAAAGGTACTATGGAGCTGTTGAATCGAATTCCCATGTCCCCTCAATGGCGGGGTTGCTGACACAGCAGGCTCAGCCTCCCTCTCCTGCCCTTATTTTTCTCTTCCAACTCACTAGAAGAAAGGCCACATCTGCAAGTCACGTGAGCAGAACCCCTTCCTTCATCAAGGCAGGGCGTGGCTTGGCTATGGTGAGGTAGAGCCATCCCATCCTGGCCAAATTTCTTGTAAAAAGGGGACGATGATAAAGGTGGTTGTACAGGTTTTTACCAGGTACAGTTGTCCAGCATGGGCCCCTTCCCTTCTCAATATTTAGGATATTAACACGTCCCAGGGTACCTGTAACTACATCTTAACCATAAAGGGGGACGCCTGGGTGGCTCAGCGGTTGAGCGTCTGCCTTTGGCTCAGGGCCTGATCCTGGGGTCTCGGCATCGAGTCCCACATCAGGCTCCCTGCATGGAGTCTGCTTTTCTCCCTCTGCCTGTGTCTCTCTCTCTCTGTGTGTCTCTCATGAATAAATAAATAAAATCTAAAAAAAAAAAAAAAAAAGCCACCAGTCTGGCCTGGCTCTTAGTTGACATTTTTCAGTGGGGAACAAGAATTCAGGAAGATAGCTGGGGTGGAGGGGACTATGGAAACTCTCCCTGGTCCACAACACAGGCCCAGTAAAGGGCAAACTTGCACTGTTGTGGGGCACCTGCAGCCACGGAGCGGAGCCCAGCGGACTCCACCGCTGTGTCCAAAGTCAAAGGATGGGCCTCTTGTACTGCCAGGGTTCTTGAATACACTAAGCACTGGGCAGGGGGGGCACTTGCACCCAGACGTGGGTTTACTACTAAAAAACGTGGAGTACTTGGGACTTTCTCAAGGGGAGTGTGGGGTTTCTTGTAGGGTGCATCTGAGCACCCAGAGGGCTCCTCTTTCAGCTCGTTATTGCAAAGACCGGAAGCAAGCAGCCCCCACGTTAATCGCTTCGTCCGAATCACTAGCGGGGTTCGCGGACTCTGGGTGCGAACGGACCCCCACCCGGAGTCCCACCCATTAGTTGTCCACCGGCCGGAACGGAAGAGTCGTGCTCGGAGCCCACACGGCGAGCGGGGGGACCACCGTCGCTTGGCTGCCGGGGGCCCCGCGCCTTGTCCAGCCCTACCTCTGAGTCCCTCGCCCTGGAGGAGCTCGGGGCGACAGCCCTGCACCGACCTGCGTCCCGCGAGGCCCAGCGCTGAGCCATTTTCCGAAGCGTCTCCCAGGGCCCGGGGGCGTGGTGGGAAGTGCCGTTCTCCCGCTTCCCCGCCCGCGGCGGGCTCGCACCACCCTCCGAAGCCCCTTCCGCGGGCGGGGCCCCGCGGGAATCTGGAGCCGCCCGCTGAGCGGCGAGTTAGGACACCCGACCCGCGCGCGCCCCCTGCCGGCAGCGCCCTGCCGGCCGACGCCCCGCCCACACCGTGGCCACGCCCCGGCCGCGTGCCCGCCCGCCAAGCCCCGCCCACCGCGGCTGTAACTCGGGCCACACCCGGGGGTCGGAGCCCGGAGTGAGACCAGAGCCTCGGCTGACTTCGGGGGGCTGCGTTCCCCTGGGAACCTGCTCTCAGCTCTCGCCCTTCCTCGCGCTCTCCCCTCTCTGCCTCCCGCCCCCCCCGCCCCGGTAGCAGGAGACGAGGACGAAATCCGGCCGAAGTGGGGCCGGGGCGGACGCGCGTGGGGAGGACGAGGAGGGGCGGCGGCCCGGGGACAGGCAGCAGCGTCCCTGCCTCACCCCGCTCCCCCCTGGCAGCTGCGACGGCAGCACTTTACACCACGTGTCCTCGTCCTATGCGACTGCTTCTGGAGCTGCTAGTTCTCCAGGCCTTGGCTCTCTCTGGATTTCTTCCGGGGCTCCCCCCCCCCCCCGCCGCGTCTTCAGAGCCAAAAGCCACCTAGCGGGCCGAAGGCCACCAGGGACCCCACCCAAGACTCCGGGGTGGGGGCAAACCCACTGGCCATCAAGGCAAATATTTTCATGCAGTGTTTTTTTTTAAGATTTTATTTATTTATTCATGAGAGACAAAGAGGCAGAGACACAGGCAGAGGGAGAAGCAGGCTCCACGCAGGGAGCCCCACGTGGGACTCGAAGATCAGGCCCTGGGCTGAAGGCGGCGCTAAGCCGCTGAGCCACCGAGGCTGCCCATCATGCAGGGTTTAAATGCAAGTAGGGGGGATCCCTGGGTGGCACAGCGGTTTGGCGCCTGCCTTTGGCCCGGGGCGCAATACTGGAGTCCTGGAATCGAGTCCTACGTCGGGCTCCCGGCACGGAGCCTGCTTCTCTCTCCTGTGTCTCTGCCTCTCTCTTTCTAAAATAATTAATGTTAATTAATTAATTTTTAAAAAATGCAAGTAGGGAAATATCGGCCAGAAGCCTGTTTTGTAAATAACGTTTTATTGGGGCTGTGCATGACACACGGTGGAGCAAGTACAGGATCAGGTCCTACCTATATTTAAATTTTGATAATTTTTATATCATGTTATTTTTGCAATGACTTTAATGTTCACGTTAAGTACCGCACTAAACGGCGTACCTTGGGGACACCTGGGTGGCTCAGTGGTTAAGCATCTGCCTTCTGCTCAGGTCATGATCCCACGGTCCTGGGTTGAGTCCCGATTGGGCTCCCTGCAGGCAGTCTGCTTCTCCGTCTGCCTGTGTCTCTGCCTGTGTCTCTCATGAATAAATAAAATCATTTTTTTTAAAAAAAAGTGTACCTTGATTACTGATTTCTTTAGCCCTACATTATATTTTGCATGGGAGGCAAAACCATCCCCTAAAGCAAACCTCAAACTGAGTATTACAGAAGCGTCCTGAGAGGAGGGGCATGAAGGGGATAGAAATTTTAAAACAAGCCTGAGATAATCTCCGTATATTTAATGTCATCCACATCTCCAAATACCGGGCATTGGTGATTTTCTCCTCTCAGAAAGGAGCTTGCAGTAAGCATCGGTGTAAATGAAACCACAGTGCAGCTGAGTCAACGTGTGAAAAGCAATTGGGCCAGGCAGCCATTCTAAAACATGCTTCAGGACTTTTGTCCTGGACATTTTCATGTTGATTTTTATTGTTTTCCATGATCAGAAAACAAGTTTTGAATTTTGGGGCTTTAAGGGATAGAAAAATCGGATAAATTCCAGATTATGGAAATTGCCCATTACCAATGGAAATGTTAATTCCTAAAGGAAAAGAAAGTAGAACCATTTTTCCTACACCTGTGCTATACATATGCAATTTTTTAAAGAAGGATTTTATTTATTCATGAGAGGCACAGGGGGAGAGAGAGAGGCAGAGTCACAAGTAGAGGGAGAAGCAGGCTCCATGCAGGGAACCCAACGTGGGACTCGATCCCCGGTCTCCAGGATCACGCCCTGGGCTGAAGCCAGTGCTAAACTGCTGAACCACCCGGGCTGCCAGCAACTTTTTTTTTTTTTTTTTTTGCAATAAAGCTCAACTCATAACAGAAATCCTTTAGGGTGGATATGGTAGCCCTCCGTAAACTAGTATCTGTTTCTTGTGTAGTCATGCTGGAACATTAATGCACCGAGAAGCGGCTGCATATAAGAGAGTTCAACTACTCAATTATTTAAAATATTAAAAAGCAAGCAGAAGCTCTGAGCTAAAATGAGTGATTTTCTAAGTATGTTGGCACTAGTACAAGGGAGCCATTTGTCCACAAAACACAGAATAGGAGTGCCTAATGTCTGCTTAGTCATGTTGAGGCTGATGGAGGAAGAGAGTTTCCAGTCCAAGTCCTCCTGTTGTTTTTAAGCATTTGGTAAAGCAATGTAGGGAGTGGCATCCCTAAATTTGTCTAAAAACCAAAGCAAAAAACCACAACAATGGATAAACTTCCACTGCTAAAAAAGGGTGAAAATGGGAGTTCTGACACAGGGATTGCAGATGCCACACAAGTTCAATGTTATGAAGATCTTACCAAAGGTATAAGCAGGGATCCCTGAGTGGCTCAGCGGTTTAGCACCTGCCTTCGGCCCAGGGCGTGATCCAGGAGTCCAGGGCGTGATCCAGGAGTCCCAGGATCGAGTCCCACATCGGGCTCCCTGCATGGAGCCTGCTTCTCCCTCTGCCTGTGTCTCTGCTTCTCTCTGTGTCTCTCATGAATAAATAAATAAAATCTTTTAAAAAAAAACCAAAGGTATAAGTAAGTATTCTCTTGAGGATTTTCTAATGTCTAAGGGACATTCCCCCCCCCCCCCGCTTTTGGCAGTACAATTACAAACAGGTGGGTTTTCTGGAATTTGTTTGATGGGTAAGGGAAGGCTGTCAATTCTAGGTAGATTTGTACCTATGTTAATCTGAAGTACTTTTCCATTTTCTCAAGCAGTGATGATTTATTTGTGCGTCATGGGATCAAAAGGTGATAACTTGAGATGACAGGGAAATTTTATCAAAGTATTGCAGGTGTAAAATTAGGATGAGCTCATTATTAGCTTTGCTGCAGAGCGTGTGTGAATGCATTGTTGGAAACAGGATGTGGCTCTAGCGGTGGGTGTCTGAAAAGCAGCTCAACAAAGCAGCCCCCTGAGTGCTGCAACCTAAGGCCACAGCTGGGCTCACCAGGCAGGTGTGGCCAGGACTTGGGAGGCTCAGGCCTCTTCTTTCTCAAACAGGCAAAGCAAACTCAGAGGAAAAGAAAAAGTTTGGTGACTTGCTTTCGCTGGGTTTATGTAGTGGTCCCTTGATGGAGTTCTGAAAAGAAAGAAAATGTTCTCATCTACTTTCAAACTCTACAGCCTGAATTCCAAGAAACTCTTAATATATGCTTTTCTTTATCTCTTGCAAATATAATAGACCTGTTTTATGAAGTATTGGGAACAGGGACCTAATATTGGCCAGGATGACAGCCCACTGTGGCCTCTGACTGTTTGTGGAGGTTTAACTACTGGTGCATGTGGATCCTTCTTTACATGTGAATCCTTCTTTGCAATTACATACTCATGCAGGGGAAGGGCCTTAGATCCTGAATCTGAGAGAAAAAGCAAAGAGTCTGGCAGGGAGAGGAGGCCCACAGTGTCACAATTTAGAATTTGAAAACTTCCAGACGGATTAAATACAATGTAAATTCCGTTAATTAGGATAATGGATAACGAGTGGACAGTGAGGTCAACTGAAATGTCTTTTTATTATTATTATTATTATTTTTTAGGATGAAATGTCTTTTTTAAAAAATAATTTTATTGAGGCATAACCAACATACATTAGATTCAGGTGTACAACATAATGAAATGTTATAATGGTCTGTATACAATGCAAAAATGATCATTTAAGTCTAGTTAACATGTCATCAGTTACAATTGTTTTCTTGTGCTGAGAACTTCCAAGATCTACCCTCTTAGCAACTTTAAAAATATGCTGTACATTATTATTAACTAGTCATCATGCTGTACGTTATATCTCATGACCTATAACTAAAAGTTTGTACCTTTTGACCCTCTTCATCTATATCTCCCACCTCTGCCAATCTGTTCTCTATAAGCTTGGTTTCTTGTTTCATGGGTTTTTTTAAAAAATATTTATTTATTTGAGAGAGAGAGTGAGCAAGAGCATGTGCAAACATGAATGAAGGGACGGGCAGAGGGAGAGGGAGAGAGAATCCTCAAGTAGTCTCCCCACTGAGTGCAGAGCTCGATCCCAGGAGCCTGAGCCAAAATCAAGAGTTGGCTGCTTAACTGAGCCACCCAGGCTCCCCTTGGATTTTTTTAGATTCCACACGTAAGGGGCACGTGGGTGGCTGAGATGGTTGAGCATCTGTATTCTGCTCAGGTCATGGTCTCCAGATCCTGGGTTCGAGCCCCACATTGGGCTTCTGGCTCAGCAGGGAGCCTGCTTCTCCCTCTCCCTCTCTCCCTGACTTGTGTGCATTCTCTCAGATGAATAAATAAAATCCCTAAAAAAAATAGATTCCACATGTAAGATCATACCATATTTGTCTTTGACTGACTTAATTTAGCACCATGCCCTGGAGGTCCATCCAAGACATGCGGGGCTAGGAAGGGAGACACGGGTAGGAGCTGCATGACTAGGCTCACAGAAATCCGAGATGGGGAGAAATGCTGAGGCATACAAAACCAGAGATAGGGGTTACTGTTGGGGGTTGTGGAGGCTGAGAAAAATTAAGGCCACCTCAAGTTTAGCATTAGCACAAGTACAGCCATCTTGGGCCCCTGGGAATAAGAGCTGAACTTTACAGGAAAAACTGCAGAATGTCCTCGGCAGGAAATCCCATATCAGATCTTAAGAAACTTGAGGCCACCTCAAGTTTAGCATTAGCACAAGTACAGCCATCTTGGGCCCCTGGGAATAAGAGCTGAACTTTAGAGGAAAAACTGCAGAATGTCCTCGGCAGGAAATCCCATATCAGATCTTAAGAAACTCCCCGACCCTTTCCCCATATTGGAAAGAAAAAAAATTCCTCCACCTCTTCTGAAAATCCCCTAGACCAGCCCATAAAAAACCCAGCTGTAACCCACTTCGGGGTCCAAGCCCCTGCTCTGCTGTGTGAAGTATACTTGGACCCAAGCTCGAGCTTGTAAATAAACCCTCCTGTACTTGCATCAGTGTCGGCTTCTTGGTGGTTTCTCGGATTCACAATCTTGGGCACAACAGGGGTGAGTTAAGACTACAGAGGAATAGGGGACCCTAAGTGTGTCTGGTCCCTGGAATTCAGCTATATGGTTATCAAATCACCTGAATACCTGCAAAATCGATCAGAGATCTGAGATAAGAAATGCTGCAATTCTAAAATTAGAAAAGTGACTACTTTCTAGAAGGTATGAGGTGCCAAAATGTGAATCTGAGGTGATATAGTGATATACTGGAGGCTAGGTGGAGGGGAAGGAGCCTACTTAAGAAGGCTACTACAAAGTATTAGAAGTAGCCGAGCACAAAATCAGAATGTTTAGAAGTCTGCTCTGGTGGGGGACGTCCCTGGCCTAAAAGTGTTCAGGTGGTGAAGTGGGGGCGGAATCCCAGGTGGGACAGTGTGGTCTCAGGATCCCCAGGGCCACAAGAACCGTGGTGTCTGAGTGCAGCAGGGTTCCCAGGCATCAGAGTGGGGAAGCTGGCTGCAAAGAGCGGGCCTAGGCGACGACTTTGCTTCCTGTTGCCATAAACAGAGAACTGCTGCCCACTTGCAGGACTACTCTCCTGGGAAGGAGCCGGGCAAAAGGCAGAAGCGCCCAGAGACCCCTGCCCTCCCCTGAGAGGAATGGTGTGGGTCTGTGCCATAGGAGTCTGTGAAGTTTGGAGACTCGACACTGGGTCACATGCCTAAGATAAAAATGCTCGACACAGGCTGGGTGAACACAGAGTGTGGGCAGAAACCAGGGAGACAAGAGTGACTGCTTTTCCGTGAGGGCTCACTGAAGAGTGGGGGGTGCGAACTTTCAGCTCGGGGGCTAGAGATGGGGGCCCTGCCATATTCATCCCCCACATCAGTGCTGAAAGCCAGCAAAGAGCAAAACAGCACCACATAGTGCAATCTGGAGCCGCTTACACTGAGCTGGGCCCCCTGGTAAGGAAGGTGCAGTTCCGCCCAGGGAAGGACAACTGAGAATCAGTGCAACAAACCCCACCCCCAGACACCAGCAGGAGCTTCTGACTAATACCAAGGTTACTGATCATACAGGACTGTAGAACTTCAGCGATCAGGGAAAACAGTATACAGCATTCATGGTCTTTTATTATCCTTTAGTCTTTCAGTTTTGTTTTTTTTTTTTTCCTTTTTAGCTATTATTTTTTCAAAAAAAATTTTTAATGATTTTATTTATTTATTCCTGAAAGACAGAGAGAGAGGCAGAGACACAGGCAGAGGGAGAAGCAGACTCCCTGCAGGGAGCCCGATGTGGGACTCAATCCCGGATCCCGGGATCACGACCTGAGCCCAAGGCAGACGCTCAACCCCTGAGCCACCCATGTGCCCCTTACGTTTTCAATTGTTAAATTATTTTTAATTTTTATATAAAAGCGTTCATATATATGTATATATATACACACATGTATATGTATATATATTTGGTTCCCTTTCATTATATTTTGTTTTATTTTTGAACATATATAAGTTTTTCTTTCTTTCCTATTTTGGGATCTAGTTCATTGTTTTGTCCTGTTTTACTTCTTGTTTGATTTTTCTTATTTTGTATTGTGTTTTCTTCTGGTTTGTTTCTTTTTCAGGTGGTAGTGGTGTTATTTTTGTCTTTTCTTTCTTCTATTCTTTTCTGGACATAAGGACAAGGCAGAGAAACTCACCCCAAAAGAAAGAATGGAAGGATATACTCACTGCCAGGGATTTAATCAATATGGATATAAGTAAGAAGTCAGAACTAGAATTCAAAACAATTATAAAGATACTAGCTGGGCTTGAAAACAGCATGAAAGACACTAGAGAATCCGTTATGGTAGAAATAAAAGAACTAAGATCTAATCAGGCCAAAATTAAAAATGGTATTATAGAGATGCAGTCTAAAAGGGAAGCTCTAACAGTAAGGATAAAGGAGGCAGGAGAGAGAGTCTATGATGTAGAAGACAAAATGATGGAAAATAGCTGAGGGGCACCTGGATGGCTCAGTCAGTTGGCCAACTGCCTTTGGCTCAGGTCATAATCCTGGGCACTTGGGATCTAGCCCCGCATCCGGCTCCCTGCTCAGTGAGGACTCAGCTTCTTCCTCTCCCTGCTGCTCCCTCCGCTTGTGCTCTATCAGATAAGTAAAAATCTAAAGAAAAGAAAAGAAAAGAAAAGAAAAGAAAAGAAAAGAAAAGAAAAGAAAAGAAAGTGTAGCTGAGCAAAAGAGAGAAAAACAACTACTAAATCACAAGGGAGACTTTGAGAAATCAGTAATATCATAAAGCAAAATAGTATCTGGATAATAGGGGTCCCAGAAAAGGAAGGGAGGGCCAGAAGGTTTATTTGAACAAATTATAGCTGAGAACTTCCCTAATCTGAAGAAGGAAATAGGCATTCAAGTCCAGGAGGCACAGAGAAACCCCTCTCAAAAATCAATAAAAATAGGTCAACACCACAACATTTATTAGTGAAGCTTGCAAATTTCAGAGATAAAAGAGAAAATCCTGAATGCAGCTCAGGACAAGAGGTCCTTAACGTACAAGGATACAAACATTAGACTGGCAGCAGACCTGTCCACAGAGACCTGGCAAGCCAGAAAGAACTGGCATGATATATTCAGTGTGCTAAATGGGAAAAATATGCAGCCAAGAATTCTTTATCCAGCAAGGCTCTCATTAAGAATAGAAGGAACAATTTACAGAAACAGTGACTTTACAGGTAAGACAATGGCACTAAATTCATATCTTTCAACAATTACTCTGAATGTAAATGGGCTAATGCTCTAATCAAGAGACATAGGGTATCAGATTAGATTTGTTTTTTTTTTAATTTTTATTTATTTATGATAGTCACACAGAGAGAGAGAGAGGCAGAGACACAGGCAGAGGGAGAAGCAGGCTCCATGCACCGGGAGCCCGACGTGGGATTCGATCCCAGGTCTCCAGGATCACGCCCTGGGCCAAAGGCAGGCACTAAACCGCCGCGCCACCCAGGGATCCCTCAGATTAGATTTAAAAAAACAAAACCTAGGGGTACCTGAGTTGCTCAGTCGGTTAAGCAGCTGCCTTTGGCTCAAGTCAGGATCTCTGGGTCCTGGGATCAAGCCCCACATAGGGCTCCATGCTCAACAGTGAGTCTGCTTCTCCTTTTTCCTCTGTTGTTCCCCCTGCTTGTGCTCTCTCTCTCTGCAAATAAATATTTTTAAAAACCAAGATTCATCACAATATGCAGTCTACAAAAGACTCATTTTAGATGTAAAGATACCTCCAGATTGAAAGTGAGGAGGTGGAGAACCATTAATCATGCTAAAGGACATCAAAAGAAAGCTGGAATAGCCATCCTTATTATCAGACAAACTAGATTTTAAACCAAAGACTGGAATAAGAGATAAAAAGGGACACTATATCATAATAAAAGAGTATTGAACAAGAAGATTTAACAATTGTAAATATTTATGCCCCTGATTTAGGAGCAGCCAAATATATAAACCAATTAACAACAAAATTAAAGGAACATTGATAATAATACAATAATAGTAGGGGATTTTGACACCCCAGTCACAGCAATGGACGGATAATCTAAGCAGAAGATCAACAAGGAAACAAGGGCTATGAATGACACACTGCACCAGGTGGCCTTCATGGATTTTTTTAAAAGATTTTTTTATTTATTCATTCATGAAAGACACACAGAGAGAGGCAGAGACATAGGCAGAGGGAGAAGCAGGCCCCATGCAGGAAGCCTGACGTGGAACTTGATCCCGGCACTCCGGGATCATGCTCCGAGCCAAAGGCAGACACTCAACTGCTGAGCCATGCAGGCGTCCCCTTCACAGATTTTTCAGAGCATTTCATCCTAAAGCAACAGAATGCACACGGATCATTCTCCAGAATAAATCACATACTGGGTCACAAATCAGACTGGGTCACAAAAAAGACTGAGATTATACCATGCATATTTTCTGACCATAATACTTTAAAACTTGAGCTCAATCACAAGAGAAAATTTGGAAGGAACATAAATAAATGCAGGTTAAAGAGCATCCTACTTAAGAATGAATGGGTCAACCAGGGAATTAAAGAAAAATTTAAAAAATACATGGAAACAAATGAAAACAAAAACACGACAGTTCAGGGCAGCCCCGGTGGACCAGCAGTTTAGTGCCGCCTTCGGCCCAGGGCATGATCCTGGAGACCCAGGATCGAGTCCCACATCAGGCTCTCTGCCTGGAGCCTGCTTCTCCCTCTGCCTGTGTCTGTGTGTGTGTGTGTCTCTCTCTGTCATGAATGAATGAATGAATGAATAAATAAATAAATAAATAAATAAATAAATAAATAAATAAATCTTAAAAAAAAAAAAACACACGACAGTTCAGAACCTTTGGGATACAGCAAAGGCAGACCTAAGAGCAATATAAGCCTTTCTCAAGAAAGAAGAAAGTCTCAAACACACAAACTAATCTTACACCTAAAGGAGCTGGAGAAAGAACAGCAAATGAGGCCTAAATCCAGGAGGAGAAGCGAAATAATAAAGATTAGAGCAGAAATCAATCTGCTCTAATCAATCAATCAAATCAAAAAAGAACAGATCAATGAAACTAAAAGCTGGTTCTTTGAAAGAATAAGATCGATAAGCCCCTAGCCAGACTAATCAAAAAGAGAAAGGACCCAAATAAATAAAATCATGAATGGAAGAGGAGAGATAATAACAAACACCTAAGAAATACAAATATAGGGCAATATTAAGAGCAATTATATGCTAACAAACTAGGCAATCTGGAAGAAATGGATGCATTCCTAGAAACTTATGCACTACCAAAACTAAAACAGGAAGAAATAGAAAACCTGAACACACCCATAACCAACAAAGAAATTGAATCAGTAATCAAAAATATCCCAACAGGGGCACCTGGGTGGCTCAGTGGTTGAGCACCTGCCTTTGGCTCAGGTCATGATCCCGGGGTCCTGGGATCGAGTCCTGCATCAGGCTCCCCACAGGAAGTCTGCTTCTCCCTCTGCCTGTCTCTGCCTCTTTCTCTGTATCTCTCATGAATGAATGAATGAATGAATGAATGAATGAATGAATAAATAAATAAATAAAATCTTGAAAAAAAATCTCCCAACAAACAATAGTCCAGGGCCAGATGGACTCCCAGTGGAATTCTACCAAACATTTAAAGATGAATTAATACCTACTCTTCTGAAGCTGTTTCAAAAAATAGAAATGGGGGACGCCTGGGTGGTTCAGTGGTTGAGCATCTGCCTTTGGCTCAGGGCGTGGTCCTGGGGTCCTGAGATCGAGTCCTGCATCAGGCTCCCTGTGGGAAGCCTGCTTCTCCCTCTGCCTGTGTGTCTGTCTCTGTCTCTCTCTGTGCCACTCATGAATAAATAAAATATTTAAAAAAACAGAAATGGAAGGAAAACTTTCAAACTCATTCTATAAGGCCAGCATTACCTTGATCCCAAGACCAAAGACTCCACTAAAAAGAATTATAGACCAATATCCCTGATGAACATGGATGCCAAAATTCTCACCAAGTTACTAGCCAATAGGATCCAACAGTATATGAAAAGGATTATTCACCATGACCAAGTGGGATTTATGCCTAGGCTACAAGACTGGTTCAACATCTACAAATTAATCAACATGATGCACTACGTTAATTAAAGAAAGGACAAGAACCATATGATCCTCTCAATAGAAGCAGAAAAAGCATTTGACAAAATACAGCATCCTTTTTAAAAAAAGATTCTTTTTAATTTATTTATTCATGAGAGACAGAGAGAGATAGAAGCAGAGACACAGGCAGAGGGAGAAGCATGATCCCTGCAAGGAGCCTGATGTGGGACTTGATCCCGGATCCTGGGATCACGCCCTGAGTTGAAGGCAGATGCTCAACCACTGAGCCACCCAGGTATCCCAACAGCATCCTTTCCTAATAAAAACTCTCTGCAGTATAGGGATAGAGGGAGCATATCTCAATATCATAAAAGCCATATATGAAGAACCCATAGTGAATATCATCCTAAATGGAGGAAAACTGAGAGCTTTTTCCCTAAGGTCAGAACATGGCAGGGATGTCCACTCTCATCACTGCTGTTCAACATAGTACTGAAGTCCTAGCCTCAGCCATCAGACCAAAAAAAGAAATAAAAGGCATTTAAATTGGCAAAGAAGTCAAACTTTCACTCTTCACAGATGACATGATGGGTCATGTAGAAAACCCAAAAGAGGAAGGGTGCCTGGGTGGCTCAGTCAGTTAAGAGTTTGCCTTCCACTTAGGTCATGATCCCAGGGTCCCAGGACAGAGCCCCACATCGGGCTCCCTGCTTAGTGGAGAGCCTGCTTCTCCCTCTCCCTCTGTTGCTCCCCCTGCTTGTGCATGCTCTATCAAATAAATAAATAAAAATCTTAAAAAAAACCCAAAAGATTCCACCCCAAAATTGTTAGAACTGATACATGAATTCAGCAAAGTCACAGGATATAAAATCAATGTACAGAAATCTGTTGCATTTCTATACACTAATAATGAATCAGCACAAAGAGAAATCAAGGAATTGATTGCATTTACAATTGCATCAAAACCCATAAGATACCTAGGAATAAACCTAACCAAAGTAGTAAAGGATCTGTACTCTGAAAACTATAGAACACTTATGAAAGAAATTGAGAAAGACACAAAGATATAGAAAAACATTCTATGCTTATGGATTGGAAAAACAATTATTGGGGTGCCCAGATGGCTCAGTGGTTGAGTGTCAGCCTTTGGCTCAGGTCCTGATCCTGAGCCAAAGGATCAATGCTACCCAAAACAATCTACACATTCAATGCAATCCCTATCAAAATACCATCAGCATTTTTCAGAGCTGGAACAAACAATCCTTAAATTCATATGGACCAGAAAAGAACCCTGAAAAACCAAAGGAATGTTGAAAAAGAAAAACAAAGCTGGAAGCATCAGAATTCCAGACTTCAAACTGTACTACGAAGCTGTGATCATCAAGACAGTGTGGTACTGGCACAAAACAGACACATAGATCAATGGAACAGAACAGCAATCCCAGAAATGGACCCTCAACTTGATGGTCAACTCGTCTTCGACAAAGCAGGAAAGACTATCCACTGGAAAAAGGACAGTCTCTTCAACAAATGGTGCTGGGAAAATTGGACAGTCACGAGCAAAGAATGAAACTGGACCATTCTCTTATACCACACACAAAAATAAACTCAAAATGGATGAAAGACTTAAATGTGAGACAGGAATCCATCAAAATCCGAGAAAAGAACACAGGCAGCAACCTCTGTGACCCCAGCTGCAGCAACTTCTTGCTAGATACATCTCCAGCGGCAAGGGAAACAAAAGCAAAAGTGAACTACTGGGACTTCATGAAGATAAAAAGATTTTGCACAGCAAAGGAAACTGTCAACAAAACTAAAAGGGAACCTACAGAATGGGAGAAGATATCTGCAAATGTCTTATCAGATAAAGAACTATAGGGCAGCCCCGGTGGCTCAGCGGTTTAGCGCCACCTTCAGCCCAGGGCCTGATCCTGGGGTCCCGGGATCAAGTCCCACATCAGGCTTCCTGCATGGAGCCTGCTTCTCCCTCTGCCTGTGTCTCTGCCCCCGTCTCTCTCTGTATGTCTCATGAATAAATAATCTTTAAAAAAAAGATAAAGAACTATAATCTTTATATTCTATAAAGAAATTATCAAACTCAACATCCAAAAAACAACAAATTCAGTCAAGAAGTGGGCAGAAGACATGAACATTTCTCCAAAAGACATACAAATGGCCAACAGATATATAAAAAATGCTCAACATCACTGGGCATCAGGAAAATACTAATCAAAACCACAATGAGATAACATCTCACACTGGTCAAAATGGCTAAAATTAACAACTCAGGAAACAACAGTTGTTGGTTAGGATGCAGAGAAAGGGGAACCCTCATATACTGTTGGTGGGAATGCAAACTGGTGCAGCCACTATGAAAAACAGTATGGAGGTTCCTCAAAAAGTTAAAAACAGAACTACTCTATGACCCAGCAATTATATTACTAGGTATTTATCCAAAGGACACAAATATAGTGATTTGAAGAGGCACCTACATCCCAATGTTTATAGCAGCAGTGTCCACAATAGCCACAATAGCCCAGATATCCATTCATCTGTCAATGGACATCTGGGCTATTATATATGTATACACACACATACATACACACACACACACACACACACACACACAGAGGAATATTATGCAGCCATCATGAAGAATGAAATCTTGAAGTGCCTTGGTGGCTCAGTCAGTTAAGTAGCTGCCTTCCACTTGGGTCATGATCCTAGAGTCCTGGGATTGAGCCCTGCATGGGGCTCCATGCTCAGCAGAGTCTGCTTCTCCCTCTGTCCCCTTTCCTGCCTCCCTGCCCACCCCCACACCCTGCTCATGTTCTCTTTCTCTCCCCTGCCCTCAAACAAAATCTTAAAAAAAAAAAAGAAGAAGAATGATACCTTGCCATTTGCAATGACAAGGATGGAACTAGAGGGTATTATGTTAAGCAAAATAAGTCAACCAAAGAAAGACAAATACTATATGATTTCACCCATATGTGGAATTTAAGAAACAAAACAGATGAACATAGAAGGGCAGGAAAAATAAAATAAGATGCGAACAGAAAGGGAGACAAACCATAAGAGACTCTTAACTAAAACAAAAAGAAGACTAGGAGGGCCAAGTGTTGGAGACATCAGAAAGTTTTTTTTTTAGTGTTTTGTTTTAAAGATTTTATTTATTTATTCATGAGAGACACGGAGAGAGAGGCAGAAACATAGGCAGAGGGAGAAGCAGGCTCCCTGTGAGGAGCCCAATGCAGGACTTGATCTGGGAACCCTGATCATACCCTGAGCTGAAGGCAGACACTCAACCACTGAGCCACCCAGGCATCCCCATCAGAAAGTTTTAATTCTCAAAAATATGTCCCCCGTTTCCAAGGGTCATGTTGCCATCATAATCTTAGATGGACCCTATAATGCCATTTTTTGTTCTGGAGCCCAAATGGAGATGGATATTCTGGTGACCCTGGGGCCCAGAACACCCAGGGCTAATCTACTGGGTGAGATAATGGTACTGTGGTTAAGTAGGAAAATGTCTTTTTTTTAATAAAAGAGCTGCAAACAGAGATATTTAGCATCAAAGTATGATATTTGTAATCTACCTTGGATACCTCAGCAAAAATCCCTTATTTGGTGGTGCCTGGGTGGCTCAGTTGGTAAAGCATCTGCCTTCAGCTCAGGTCATGATCCCGGGATTCGGGATCAAGCCCTACATCAGGCCCCCTGCTCAGAAGGGGAGTCTGCTTCTCTCTCTCCTTCTGCCCCTGCTCGTATGCGTGCTCTCTCTCTTGCTCATTCAAATAAATAAATAAAATATTTGATAAAGGAAAAAGAAGAAAAAATCCCATATCTGAAAAAACAATGTCAAAATGCTAACAAACGGAATGCCTGGGTGGCTCAGCAGTTTAGCATCTGCCTTCAGCTTAGGGTGTGATCCCACAGTCCTGGGATTGAGTCCCACATCGGGCTCCCTGCAGGGAGCCTGCTTCTCCCTCTGCCTGTGTCTCTGCCTCTCTCTCTCTCTGTCTCTCATGAATAAATAAATAAAATCTTTTAAAAAATGCTAACAAATACTAAATCCTAGTGGTATTAATTATACTATTCCCTTTGCTTTCCTGAATATTTTCATGATGAAAAGGGGAAAAAAACCTATGTCTTTGGGGTGGGGGGCATCCTTTCCAAGAGCTCAGTCTAATGGAGGAGACAGACGTAATTAAAATCAGTTTTAATGGGGCAGCCAGGGTGGCTCAGCGGTTTAGCACCGCCTTTGGCCCAGGGCCTGATCCTGGAGACCTGGGATCGAGTCCCACGTCGGGCTCCCTGCGTGGAGCCTGCTTCTCCCTCTGCCTGTGTATCTGCCTTTCTCTCTCTCTCTCTCTCTCTCTCTCTCTCATGAATGAATAAATGGGATCTTTAAAAAAATCAGTTTTATTACAAAGTACTGCATGACCATTGTTGAAGTGAGTTAAGCCAAGCCATATGCAGGGAGAGACTGGCACTGTACTAAGGTAGACTCTCTGTATCAGTGCCAGAAGCAAGAGAAAGAACATGAAAAACTGAGGAGACAGAAGGTAGTTCTCAGGTTACAGAGGATGCTGCAAGAGTGACAGGGCATGTGTGATTAGAGAAGGATCAATCGGGGTCTGAACTTTACCCTGAAAGCTACAGAGTACTGAAGGATTTTAAGTAGGGGACAGACATACTCACATTTGTGCTTTAAGAAAGTTCACTCAGGGGCACCTGGACAGTTCAGTTGGTTAACTATCTGACTTTGTTTCAGCTCAGGTCATGATCTAATGGGTTGTGGGATCAAGCCCTGTGTGTAGGCTCCATGCTCAGTGAGGAGTTTGCTTGAGATTCTCTCCCTCTGCCTCACCCTCCCCATTTGCACACGTGTGCACTTTTTTTTATGTGTGCACTTTCTCTCTCTAAAATAAATAAATAAATAAATAAATAAATAAATAAATAAATAAATAAATAAATCTTTTTTTTTTTTAAAGTTCATTCTTCCAACAGTGAGAGAGAAAAGGAGCAACAGGAGCCAGGAAACCCAGGTGACATCAGAGGAAAAGACACCTTTATGTAATGTGTCCCCAGAGGCGGCACCCTCTATCAATCACCAGCCAGAAGGCACAAAAAGGTGACTTTCTGTGAGGCACCACCCCACAGGGAGTGTCTTCCATAAATCACCTGCCAGCCTGAGGGGGTCCTTTATGGTGTGCCTTTTTGAAAATGGCCCAGAGGTGCCCAATGAGTGTGAGAATGACACAAGAGAGCTGCTCCATGGGCTGATGGAGCCCTGTATGGCTTGCTTTGCTGCCACATAGTCTCACAGCCCAACTCTGCCTTGGTTCGCTGCCACATGCCTTGCACAGCCAGACACAACCCATGTGGAGTCACATTGCTCAGGGGTGAATCTCAGCTGTGAGAGCCTGAGTGCGGTTACTTGCAACCTGCTGTGCCCCATTTCCCCAACTCTGAGATGTGTTCTGCAGTTACTATGTGGAATAAACAGCACTAATGGACACCAAGCACTTAGCAGGGTGCCAGGCATAAAGTCAGTGAGTGCTCAACAATTCTCGGCTACTGTTTTTGTGTTTAACCTTCCTCTGAAATAAGTTTTACCAAGCAAAACGAGTTTGGAAGCCAGGCTTGCAAAGTGATGCTGGCCTTCTTACCCCTGGAGTCTGTGTCAAGTCAGAGTCACTGTCGCTGTCATTGGAATACTTCTTGTGTTTTCTTCTAAAGGATTTTTTCTTTCTCCTTTTCTTGGAATTTTCTTTCGAATGACCAGACTTCTTCTTCTTTTCTTCTACACAAGGTACAAATATAAAATTAACTTCTAAGCAAGTATTACAACGATCAGTTTTATTGTATTTGAAATACTGGAAAAGAACAAGTGACAGGCAACCTGAGTAAAAGCAAAGTCTATTGTTCAACTATGTATAAACATTTTTTTTCAACTTCTCAATAAAGAAGCTCTGTAGTATTTTAAAAAATACCTTCTGTGCAGCCCGGGTGGCTCAGTGGTTTAGTGCGTGCGGCCTTCAGCCCAGGGCCTGATCCTGGAGACCTGGGATCAAGTCCTGTATCAGGCTCCCTGCATGGAGCCTGCTTCTCCCTCTGCCTGTGTCTCTGCCTCCCCCCGCCCCCCTCCCTCTCATGGATGAATAAAACCTTTAAAATAAATAAAAAATAAAAATAAATAAAAATAAAAAATACCTTCTGAAGTAGAAGCTGAAGTGCTGCTTTTCTTTGGCTCATCATATTCTCCTGGTGTGTGCTCATCAATGCTGAATTTAAAGAAGATAGTTGTAAGAATCAGAAAAGTAATAAAATGTGAACCATGGAGTATAAAAATATGGAATCAAAAAATTTCAGTAATGATATCGATTGTCCAAGGACCATTAAAAGCTAATACTGGAATAACTTTATTCGACTGCCTCTCTCTCTCTGTCTCTCATGAATAAATAAATAAAATCTTTAAAAAAAATGCTAACAAATACTAAATCCTAGTGGTATTAATTATACTATTCCCTTTGCTTTCCTGAATATTTTCATGATGAAAAGGGGAAAAAAAACTATGTCTTTGGGGTGTGGGGCATGCTTTCCAAGAGCTCAGTCTAATGGAGGAGACAGACGTAATTAAAATCAGTTTTAATGGGGCTGAATACAGGTCTATCACCTTCATGATAATGTAATAATCACTTATGTTTGCATAAAGCTTTAGAGTTTACAAAGTCCTATTCAAACTAAAATCAACATGTATTTTTTTAAAGATCTATTTTTTTATTATTTGAGAGAGAATCGGGGGGCAGAGGCAGAGGGAAAGGGAAAGAGAGAATTCCAAGCAAACTTCCCACTTAATGCAGAGCCCAATGCAGGGCTTGATCCCACAACCCCCAGATCATGACTTGAGCCAAAACCAAGAGTTGGACACATAACCATCTGGGCCACCCAGGTGCTCTGTATTTTCAATGCTTCCTACAAGATACTCACTTCAGACCTAACAGCATGCACACTCAAAGTGAAGGGATACAAAAACCTTTATCGTGGAAATACAAGTGGAAAGAAAGCTGGGGTAACAATACTTCTATCAGACAAAACAGACTTTATTTAATTTTTTTTTAATTCTTAGTAATCTATATGCCCAACATGGGGCTTGAACTCATCACTCTGAGATCAAGAGTTGCATACCCTACTGATCGAGCCAGCCATGGGCCCCAGACAAAATAGACTTTAAAACAACAACTAGGGGTGCCTGGGTGGCTCAGTCAGTTGAGCGTCTGCCTTCAGCTCAGGTCATGATCCTGGAATCCTGGAATCCAGCCCCGGGTCAGGCTCCCTGCTATGCGAGGAGTCTGCTTCTCCCTTTCCCTCTGCCCCACCCCACTTGTGTTTACTCTCTCTCTCAAATAAATAAATAAAATCTTTTAAAAAACAACAACAGGGGTGCCTGGCTGGCTCATTTGGTAGGGTGTGTGACTCTTGATCTTGGGGCTATGAGTTTGAGCCCCACTTTGAGCATACAGATTACTTAAAAAAAAGACAAGACACAATGAAGGATACTACATAATGATAAAGGTAATAATCCAATAAGAGGATATAAAACTGTAAATATTTATGCATTCAACACGGAAGCACCGAATACTAAATACTATGCTATCTAAAGCAACTATTAACAGACATAAGGGAAAAAACTGACAGTAATACAGTAATAGTAGGGGACTTTAACACCTTACTTACATCAATGGCTAGATAATCCAGACATAAAATCAACAAGGAAACAGTGGCTTAGAAGGACAGATGGACCAGGTGGACCCAACAGATAAATTCAGAACATTCTATGCAAAAACAGTAAAATATATATTCTTTTCAAGTGCACACAGAATATTCTCCAGAATAGATCACGTTAGGCCACAACACGTCTCAATAAATTCAAAAAGACTGAAATCATATCATGTACCTTTTCTAACCACAACAGTATAAAACTAAAAATCAATCAAGAAAAATCTGGGAAGAACATAAATACAATGAAGGCTAACTAATATGCTACTAAACAATGAGTGAGTCAACCAAGAAATCAGAGAAAATAAAAAAATACATGGACACAAATGAAAAATGAAAACACAATGGTCCAAAATCTTAGGATGCAGCAAAGGCTGTTCTAAGATGGGAAATTATTATAGCAATACAGGCCTACCTCAAGAAGTAATGAAAAATCTCAAAAAACCACCTAACCATACACCTAAAGGACTTGGGGGAAAAAAACAACAAATGAAGCCTAAAGCCAGCAGAAGGAAGGAAATAATAAAGATTAGAACAGAAATAAATGATACAGAAACTAAAAAACCCCAAAAGAACAGATCAATGAAACCAGAAGCTGGTTCTTGGAAAAGTCAACAAAATTGATAAACCTTTAGCCAGGTTCATGAAAAAAAAAAAGGAGAGAGGGAGAGAGGGGAAGGGAGAGAGAGAGGGAAAGAGAGAGGGAGAAAGAGAAGACTCAAAATTAGAAATGAAGGGGAACAAAAAGAAACGAAGGAGGAGAAATAACAACCAGTATCACAGAAATACAGAGGATTGTAGAATATTATGAAAAACTATATGCTAACAAGTTGGACAACCTAGAGAAATGGATAAATTCCTAGAAATACATGACTTTCCAAAACAAATCAGGAATAGAAAATTTGAACTAGGGGATCCCTGGGTGGCTCAGTGGTTTAGCACCTGCCTTCAGCCCAGGGTGTGATCCTAGAGTCCCGGGATCGAGTCCCACGTCGGGCTCCCTGCATGGAGCTTGCTTCTCCCTCTGCCTGTGTCTCTGCCTCTCTCACTGTGTGTGTCTCTCATGAAAAAATAAATAAAATCTTAAAAAATTTTTGAACTAGTATTGAAATTGAATCAGTAATCAAAAACTCCCAATAAACAAATGTCCAGAACCAGATGACTTCAGAAGTGAATTCTACCAAACATTTAAAGAATTAATTCCAAAAAACAGAAAGGAAAGTTTCCGAATTCATTTATGAGGCCAGTATTACCCTGATACTAAAATCAGATAAAGATACTACAAAAAAGAGAACTATATTCTAATATTTTTTATGAAATATGCAAAAATCCTCAACAAAACATTAGCAAACTGAATTCAACAATACATTAAAAAAGCCATTTATCAGGGCACCCAAGTAGCTAAGTCAGTTAAATATCCAACTCCTGATTTCAGCTTAGGTCATGATCTCGGGGTTGTTGGAGGAGTCTCACGTCTGGCTCTGTGCTCAGTGCGGAGTATGCTTGAGAGATTCTCTCTCTCTCTCCCCCTGTCCCTCTCTCCCTCCTCTGTGCACACTGTCTCTCTCTCTCTCTCTCTCCCTAAAATAAATAAATAAAATTTTTTTAAAGTCATTTACCACGATCGAATGGGATTTATTTCAGGGATGCAAAGGTGGTTCCAAATTTGCAAATCAGAGGTGCCTGGGTGGCTCAGTTGGTTAAGCATGTGACTCTTGATTTCAGCACAGGTCATGATCTCAGGGTCCAGGGATCAAGCCCCAAGTCCAGCTCCCTGCTTAGTGGAGAATCTGCTTGTCTCCCTCTTCCTCTGCCCCTCCCTCTGCTCACGCACTCTCTCTCTAAAATAAATAAATCTTTTTAAAAATTTGCAAACCAACGGGATGCATCACATTAACGAGAGAGGAGTAAAACCATATGATCATTTTGAGAGATGGAGAGAGAAAGCACTGGACAAAGCACACCACCCATTCATGATAAAAAAAAAAACCCTCAACTTGGGGTGCCTGAGTGGTTCAGTAGTTTGGGTGCCTGCCTTTGGCTCAGGTCATGGTCCCAGGGTCTGGGATCAAGCCCCACATCCGGTTCTCTACTGGGTGGAGAGCCTGCTTCTCCTTCTCCCTCTGCCTGCTGTTCTTCCTGCTTGTGCTCTGTCAAATAAATAAATAAATAAATAAATAAATAAATAAATAAATAAATAAATAAATAAATAAATAAATAAATAAAATCTTTAAAAATTTTTTTAAATAAAAAAAAATGGGCACCTGGGTAGCTTAGCAGTTGAGCATCTCCCTTTGGCCCAGGTCATGATCCCAGGGTCCTGGGATTAAGTCCCACATCAGGCTCCCTGGAGGGAGCCTACTTCTCCCTCTGCCTAGGTCTCTGCCTCTCTCTCTGTGTCTTCTCATGAATAAATAAAATCTTTTTTAAAAATTAATTAATTAAAAAATTAAAAAATAAAAACCCCCAATAAAGTAGGTTTTGAGGGAACATACCTCAACATAATAAAGGCCATATGTGGAAAAACCCACAGCTAGGGGTGCCTGGGTGGCTCAGTCAGTTGGGTGTCTGCCTTTGGCTCAGGTCATGGTCCTGGGGTCCTGGGATCAAGTCCCATGTCATGCTTCCTGCTAATGGGGAGTGTGCTTCTCCCTCTGCCCCTCCCTCCCGCTAGTGCTCTCTCACTCTCTCAAAAAAGAAAATCTTAAAAAAAAAAGAAAAACCCACAGCTAACGTCATCCTCAATAGGGAAAAACAGAGAACTTCCTCTAAGATCAAGAATGAGACAAAGATGTCCACTCTCACCACTTTTATTCAACATAGTACTGGAAGTCCTAGTGACAGCAATCAGACAACAAAAAAGAAATAAAAGGCATCCAGATTGGAAGGAAGTGGGCAGCCTGGGTGGCTCAGCGGTTTGGCGCTGCCTTCAGCCCAGGGCGTGATCCTGGAGACCTGGGATCAAGTCCTGCGTCGGGCTCCCTGCATGGGGCCTGCTTCTTCCTCTGCCTGTGTCTCTGCCTCTCTCTCTCTCTCTCTCTCTCTCTCTCTCTTTCTTATGAATAAATAAATAAAATCTTTACAAAAAAAAAAACAAAACGAATTGGTAAGGAAGAAGTAAAACTTGCTATTTGCAGATGACACGATACTATATAAAGAACACCTTAAAGACTCCAACCCAAAACGGCTAAAACTGATAAATGAATTCATTAAGGTCACAGGATACAAAATCAATATACAGGAATCCATTGCATTTCTATACAGTAATAATGAAGTAGCAGAAAGAAATGAAGAATATAATCCCACTTACAATTGCGCTAAAAATAATATAAAATACCTAGGAATAAACTTAACCAAGGAGGTGAAAGACCTGTACTCTGAAAATTATAAAATTTTGAGAAGAAATTGAATATGACACTAACAAATGAAAAGATAGTTCATACTCATGGATTGGAAGAACAAATATTCACAAATATGCACAAAAAATGTACATACTATTAAAATACCAATAGCATTTTTCACAGAACTAGAATAGATAATCCTAAAATTTGTAGGGAACCACAAAAAAATCCAAACAGCCAAAGCAATCTTGAAAAAGAACAAAGCTGGAGGTGTTACAATCCCAGATTTCAAGATACACTACAAAGCTATAGTAATCAAAACAGTATGGTACTGGCACAAAACCAGATGCATGGATCAACAGAACAGAATATAGAGTCCAGACATAAACCCACACTTTTTTTTTAACCCACACTTTTATGGTCAACTAATCTATGACAAAATAGGCAAGAATATACAATGGAGAAATGACAGTCTCTTCGACAAATGGTCTTGGGGGACATCTAGGTGGCTCAGGGTGTGATCCCGGGGTCCTGGGATCGAGTCCTACATCGGGCTCCCCATGGAGAACCTGCTTCTCTCTCTGCCTATGTCTCTGCCTCTCTCTCTCTCTCATAAATAAATAAAATAAAATCTTAAAAAAATAATGGGCAGAGGATTTGAATAGACATTTTTCCAAACAAGACATCCAGATGGCTAACAGACACACGAAAAAATGTCAACATCACTAATCATCAGGGAAGTGCAAATTAAAACCACAATGAGAGATCAATTTATACCTGTCAGATGGCTAGAATAAAAAACAAACACAAGAAATAACTTTTGGTGAGGATGTGGAGAAAAAGGAACTGTAATGCACTGTTGGTAGGAATATGAATTGAGGTACTCACTATGGAAAACAGTGTGGAGGTTCACAAAAAATTAAAAATAGAGGGGCGACTGAGTGGCTCAGTCAGTTAAGCATCTGACTCTTGGTCTCAGCTCAGGTCTTGATATCAGGGTCGTGAGTTCAAGCCGTACATTGGGATCCACTCTGGGCATGGAGTCTACTTAAAAAACAATTAAGAAATAGAATTACCATATGATCAAGTAATTCTACCATTTTTACTCAGAGAAAACAAAAACACTAACTTGAAAACATACATGCACCTCTATCTTTATTGCACCATTATTTCCAATAGTCAAGATATGGAAGCAACCCAGGTATCCACTGATAAGACAAATGGATAAAGATGTGCTATACACACAATGAAATATTACTCAGCCATAAAAGAGGATGGAATCTTGCCATTTGTAACATGGATAGACCCAGAAGGTATAATGCTAAGTGAAACTAAGTCAGAGAAAAACAGGGGCACCTGGGTGGCTCAGTGGTTGAGTCTGCCTTTGGCTCAGGTCATGGTCCCGGGGTCCTGGGATTGAGTCTTGCATTGGGCTCCCTGTAGGGAGCCTGCTTCTCCCTCTGCCTGTGTGTCTGCCTCTCTTTGTGTGTCTCTCATGAATAAATAAACAAAATCTTAAAAAAAAAGTTAGGGGGATGCCTAACTTTGCTCAGTGGTTGAGCAACTGCCTGTCACTCAGGGAGTGATCCCAGGGTCTAGGATCGAGTCCCGCATCGGGCTCCTTGCAAGGAGCCTGCTTCTCCCTCTGCCTGTGTGTCTCTGCCTCTCTCTCTCTCTCTGTGACTCTCATGAATAAATAAAATCTTTTTTTAAAAGTCAGAGAAAGGGATCCCTGGGTGGCGCAGCGGTTTAGCGCCTGCCTTTGGCCCAGGGCGCGATCCTGGAGACCCGGGATCGAATCCCACGTCGGGCTCCCGGTGCATGAAGCCTGCTTCTCCCTCTGCCTCTCTCTCTCTGTGTGTGTGTGTGTGTGACTATCATAAATAAATAAAAATTTAAAAAAAATTTTAAAAAAGTCAGAGAAAATCAAATACCATATGACTTCACTCATATGTGGAATTTAAGAAATTAAACAAAGTGAACAAAGAAAAAAAGAGACAGACAAAAAAACCAGAGTCTTAAATACAGAGAACAGAAGCTCCTGACTGGCTCAGCATGCAACCTTAATTTCAGGGCTGTAAGTTTGAACTCCATGTTGGGTGTAGAGGTTACTTAAAAATAAAATCTTAAGGAGTGCCTGGGTGGCTCAGTCAGTTGGACGTCTGTCTTTGCCTTAGGTCATGATCTCAGGGTCCTGCTTCTCCCTCTTCTCCCCACTCATGCTCTCTATTGCTATCTCTGTCTCTTTCTCTCAAATAAATAAAATCTTTTAAAAAAAGTTTTGCACAGAGAGCAGCCCTCTTGTGGGGGAAATAGCCATGGTGCTCATCACAAGACAGAGCTTGTGAGCAAAAGCAAGCACAAACTAGCTCTCTGTGTTGCACTGGGACACGTAGGAGAGACACAATCATTTGGGAGGACATTTGATCATATCTATTGAAGTTTTAGGGTCACCTGGGTGGCTCAGCGGTTGAGCATTTGCCTTCAGCTCAGGGCATGATCCGGGGCTCTGGAGATCACATCTGGCATCCGGCTCCCTGCAGGGAGCCTGCTTCTCCCTCTGCCTGTCTCTCTCTCTCTCTGTTTCTCATGAATAAACAGAATCTTTAAAAAAAAAGTTTTACATATATATGCCCACTGACCAACTGTTTCTAATTTAGAAATTTGTCCTACCAACACACACCCATAGAAGGATGTTCCCTGTGTTTTATAGCTTTGGCTCCAGGCAAGGTATTTTGGCTTTCTCTGTCTCTCTCGCTCTCTCAAATAAACGAATAATATCTTTTAAAAAATAAATAAATAAAAATAAAATATTTTAAAAATACAGAGAACAAACTGGTAGTTGCCAGATGGAAGGTGGGTGGGGGAGTGGATGAAATAAAGGGGATTAAGAGTACACTACTTAGCTGAGCAATGAATAAAATTGCTGAATCATCATACAGTACACCTGAAACTAATATAATACCATACGTTAATTATACTTGAATAAAAAAAATACATGGAAGGAATCTTGGATGCACATGGTAAGTAAAAGAAGCCGATCTGAAAAGGCTATGTACTATATGGTTCCAACCATATGGCATTCTATTAAAGGCAAAACTAAGAAAACAGTAAAAAGACCAGTGGTGGGCAGCCCAAGTGGCTCAGCAGTTTAGCGCTGCCTTCAGCCCAGGGCCTGATCCTGGAGACCTGGGATTGAGTCCCACGTCGGGCTCCCTGCATGGAGCCTGCTTCTCCCTCTGCCTGTGTCTCTGCCTCTCTCTCTCTCTCTCTCTCTCTCTCTCTCTCTGTGTGTGTGTGTGTGTGTGTGTCTCTCATGAATAAATAAATAAAATCTTTAAGAAAAAAAAAGATCAGTGGTTGGAGGGGAGGGAGAGATAAATAGGCAGAGCAGAGGATTTTTTTAAGGCAGTGAAACTCTTGTGCATGATAGTATAATGGTGAGTATATGTCATTATACATCTGCTCCAAACCCACAGAATATACAATACCAAGAGTGAATCCTAATGTAAACTATGGACTTTGGATGATTATGATGTGTTGGTGTGGGTTCTAACAAAAGTACCACTCTGGTGAGGGATGTTGATAGCTAAGGAGGCTGTGCGTGTTTAGGGAAGGGGGTAATGGGATTTCTCTGTATTTTGTGCTCAATTTTGCTGTAACCTAAGCTGCTCAAGAAAATAAAGTGATTTATTTTTTCTGAATGAAGCCACAGGGTAAATGTAGGAAACTATAAGGAAAGATGAAAAATTACTAGAGACAAGAAGGCTGAGGGAAGACTTCATGATTTTATTCTGTGTGTAAAAAGCACATAGGGCAGAGCAGCAACCATTCTGTCCCCAGAGAAAGAACCTAACACACTACAGGAAAAGATTTCATTCTATGGTAGAGAATTCTGAAGAGTATTAAAATTCTATAATTGTTAAAAAGGGAATTTCCATATCATATAATATTTTCCTTGGGGTATCTGGGTGGCTCAGTCAGTTAAGCATCTGCCTTTGGCTCAGGTCATGGTCCTGGGGTCCTGGGATAGAGACCTGCATTGGGCTCCTTGCTCAGTGGGAAGCCTCCAACTCCTGCTGCTTGTGTTCTGTCAAATAAATAAATAAATGTTTTTTTTTAATTTCATAGAATCTTTTCCTCTGAGATCTCATCTGTAACAATTTAAGTATTGCCTAGAACGTTATTTTTAGGGTTCCTTCCAACTCGAATTCTATGATTTCAGGTTCTTAAAAGCATTTCTTTTAAAAACAAGTTTTTTTTGGTGGGAGGGCACCTGGGTGGCTCAGTGGTTGAGCATCTGCCTTTGGCTCCAGTTGTGATCCTGGGGTCCTGGGATGGAATCCTGCATTGGGCTCCCCACAGGAAGCCTGCTTCTCCCTCTGCCAGTGTCTCTTTCTGTGTCTCTCATGAATAAATACATTTAAAAAAACAAGATTTTTGTTTGTTTTTAAACGATTTTATTTTTAAGTAAGCTCTATGCCCAACATGGGGCTCGAACTCACAATCCTGAGAACAAGTGTTGCATGCTCTACTAACTGAGCCAGCCAGGTGCCCCTTGAGAACAAATTTCTGATAATGCTTTCTCACCCTGTCACAAATAACAAATTTTATCCATCAAAGCACATCGTCTCAACTCAACCTCAAGTAGACACAGAAATAGATGAGAGGTGGCATACCTGGTGAGCTCAGTTGGTTGAACATACAATCCTTGCTCTCAGGGTTGTGAGTTCAAGCACCATGTTAGGAACAAAGATCACAGTGGTGGGGGGGTAGAAATAAAGGAGAATAAAGAAAATGCTTATGAATAGCAGCAAAGAAGAACGAAATAAGGAAAAAGAAGCCTTCAGAGATTACTGACTTTAGGAAAATTAACTAAACCAAACCATACTGATATATTCATTTTAAAAATCCCTTTGTTGGGACTCCTGGGTGGCTCAGTGGTTGGGCATCTGCCTTCGGCTTGGGTCGTGATTCTGGAGTCCCAGGATCGAGTCCCACATCAGGCTCCCTGCATGAAGCCTGCTTCTCCCTCTGCCTATGTCTCTGCCTCTCTCTCTCTGTCCCTCATGAATAAATAAAATCTTTAAAAATTAATAAACAAAAATCCCTTTGTAATGCTAAAATCTGGCAAGCAATCTGCTGTTGGGTTAGCTAAGAAAATAAATTCAAAATAATATAAATGTATCATTAACACTGAACCCTTCTATGAAGAAGAAATTAGCACCCCATGAATTATAATTTAAAGAGAACACTTAGGGGCAGCCCCGGTGGCTCAGCGGTTTAATGCCGCCTTCAGCCCAGGGCGTGATCCTGGAGACCTGGGATCGAGTTCCACGTCGGGCTCCCTGCATGGAGCCTGCTTCTCCCTCTGCCTGTGTCTCTGCCTCTCTCATGAATAAATAAATAAAATCTTAAAAAAAAAAGAGAACACTTAGCAGGGTGACTGGGTAGCTCAGAAGGTTAAGTGCCTTTGGCTCACATCATGATCCCAGGGTCCTGGATCGAGTCCCACATTGGGCTCCCTGTTCAGTGGGGAGCCTGCTTCGCCCTATCCCCCTGCCACTCCCCCTGCTTGTGCTAATAAATAAATTAAATCTTAAAAAAAAAGAGAACACTTAGCATCCTAAAATCCACCAGCAACATGTTTGAATTCTTAGATATATACCATGTTTTTATTTTTTTAAACATTTTTTTTGTTTTGTAAAGTAAAAGAATACCATAACAAAATATACTGGGTGGCTTGAACAACAGAAATTTATTTTCTCGCCATTCTGGAGGTTAGGAGACCAAGATCAAGGTACCATCAGGACTGATTTCTGGTAGGCCTCTCTTCCTCACCTGCAGACTGGCGACTTCTTCCTGTGTCCTTACATGGCCTTTCCTCTATGTACACATGGGAAGGTGGTGGGGAGATATCTGGTATCACTTCCTGTTCTAAGGATACCAGTCCTACTGAATTCAGGCTCCAGCCTTATGACCTCATTTAACCTAAATTACTTCTCTAAAGGCTTTATTTTAAGATTATTTATTTGAGAGAGAGAGAGAGAGCACGCATGAGCATGAATTGGGGGGGAGGGTGCAAAGGGAAAAGCAAACTCCCTACTGAGCAGGGAGCTGGATGCAGGGCATGATCCCAGGACCCCAGGATCATGACCCGAACAGATGGCAGAAAGAAGCTTAACCCAAGACTGAACCAACCAGGTGCCCCTAAAGGCTATATTGCTAAATACAGTCACTTTGAAAATTAGGATTCAACATTTGAAAGGGGGTGGGGGGTGACACACAATTCAGTCCATAACAAGGATTCTCTGTAGACAATATACATACTTCAGGAGCTCCTAAATCTTCAATCCTCTCCCACTTTAATCTCCTAGAAGATACAGGCATCCAAATTATAACTCAGTGGCTAAATTGTGCAGTGTATGGGGTGTGTGTGTGTGTGTGTGTGTGTGTGTGCCTATTTATCTGGAGATAAATAGGTCCAATTCAATAGGTCCAGTTAAGTCCTATTTTCCCTTTACATTTTAAACTTTAAATTAATAAAAACTCAGCATAAATGTAAATTCAACACTTAAGATTGATGTTATAATGCAAATGATACAGACTGCAGCCAGCCTGAGCAGCCATGCTAGAAATGCAGCCTGGGGAGGCTGTCAAGTGCATCTCTTCTGCCTCCTGCATGACATAGGTCCTGATTGCTCATTTGTCTTCTGTAATATGTGACACAGTTTTACATTTGGAAACAAGTTTCATTTGTTTGTACATATTTATGAAAGGAGAAAGAAATCTATTTGAATCTGGTTAAAGCTTTGGTTTTCAGAAACCCGAGAATTAGTAAAGACAATTTAAAAAAATGAAGTATTAGAAGTAGAGGACAGTACAGGGAGCTCTGAAAAGAAAAGTTCCAGGTCACAAAAGTTGTATTCATTGAGATTCAGAGTTTGTTCCCACTCTATGCTTCCCCTTTAGCTTCTTTTTGGAAAAGGAGTACACTGTTGCTCTTTGGAGGACACTAAAATAATTTTTAAAGTTCTTACTCTATTTGTCATTTCTTCTGTTTCAACTTTTGTTATGTGCAAACTGAAAAGAAAAAAAATGGGCACAATTCTGCAAAATCTAGCTGCTTTTGTGTCTGTTTGGTTTTTCAAAAAAATCCTTACAAAATAAACATATTTGGGATGCCTGAGTGGCTCAGCAGTTGAGCGTCTGCCTTTCACTCAGGGTGTGATCCTGGGATCCAGGATCAAATCCCACATCGGGCTCCCTGCATGGAGCCTGCTTCTCCCTTTGCCTATGTCTCTTCCTCTCTTTCTGTGTCTCTCGTGAATAAATAAATAAAAAATCTTAAAAAATAAACATATTTGGTTTCATTGTTTAAATAAATTGTTATTTATTCAGGGGGAAAGGTATCAATCAGAACAATGCAGAGTTAGATTGAGAGGGTCTCCCACTTCAAGAAGCAATCTAAAAATAAACATACAAATAACAGTTCTTGGAAAATTTGAGGACTATAGGGACCAATGATGCTTGCCAGGCTGCAAAGGCACACAGTTCTTGTGGTGTAAGGCGTAAAATTAAGGCCTATTATTATGTACTGCCTTGACATCTGGGAAAACCAATGGCCTAACTGCAGATTCTTCTCCCCACTCTGCTCCTGTAGATAAGATCCCCTAGCCAAAAAAAAAAAAAAAAAAAAACAACTCTTTATTATAAGGAATGGGCCCAGTTCCAGATTTTATCCCTGAGTAGTAGGTTTCTGTACTCTGCCAGCCTATGGATCTCATCTGTCCAGTGTCAGGTGTCCCGTGTTCAGCCTCCCCATTAACTCCAGGAGGGAAACCCCTCCCTCACCCACAAGGTAAACAGGACACCATTAAAATAGTCTCTACTGCTGCCTGGTTTCATCTGTACTAGTAAGATAAATTATTTATGTGCCACATGCACAAATGCAAATGTTCTTTAATCTTTTAGTTAGAATTCTAAAATAAGAAGCTGTTTGGTTTGATTGGCACAGACTGGGGGCATCGTTCTGAAACATTTAACTCGGATGTAGGTCTTCAGTGAACAAACTCAGAACTGCTTTTACTCTTTCTGCTCCCAGGCATGAAACCCTAGTAGCTAACAGGAATGTATATTCTGTTTCAGGCACTAACTCATTACAACAACCCTAAAAATATCAGCACTATTTTTATTCCCTTTCTACAGGTGAATAAATGAAACTAGGGAGGTTAAATAACTTGCCCAATGCTCTGACTTTGTTCAATTAACATTTGTTAGGTAGAACACAGGGTGCAGGATGGTGAGCCAAAGTTCACCAGACCACAAGAGAAACTAAAATAGAGCAGTTAATTACTCACAAGACCTGGAAGAAGTACAGGGAATGCCTCCAAAGGCCACACAAGGAGGTCAGGCCAGAGTGCAGATAGAGGCTAAGGACCTGGGGCAAGTGCCTTTACTAGGGTCTCTGGACGTAGTGCTTTGGAGTTCCCAGGTTAGGGCCAGATCCATCAATTTAAACCAAAAGAGTGGAGTTTTGGTAAGCCCCACAGGGATCTTATCTAAGGGACCTATAGAGCAAACAGGCACTGGGAGGCAGGGGAACAGTTGATCACAAGGGCTATTGGGGAAGTCATATCAGGAACTTAACATTTGCTTGTGATTCTGAGGGCTGCTATCTAGGGCATGTGCTTGCATGAGGCAGGGCTAGTGTAAGTTTAAGGTCCCTGCAGGCCACTTGGCGAAACCAAATGGATGCCCAGACAGCAGTACCATGGAGTAGCTTTGCTAAACTCTTGACACTCAAGGCCACACAGGTAATAATTGGCAAAGCAGAGCTTCAAACTCCGGCAGTCCGAATCCAGAGACTCGCCTCACTATGCTTTATTACCTCCCACTGCTAGGAAGAAAAGGAATAATCAAGACACGGCCCAACTGTTGTAATTTCAACCTAACTCTCAATGCCTGTAATGACTTTTAAATTTCTAATTTTTTAAAACACATTCAAGGCCCTCAGTATGGGTTATCTGATGTTCAATAAACAGTAGACATAACACTCACACAGCAATAATTAAAACTCTTCCTTCTCCTTTTTTTAAAAAATATTTTTAATTTTTTTTCAAATTATTTATTTATGATAGTCACAGAGAGGGAGAGAGAGAGAGGCAGAGACACAAGGCAGAGGGAGAAGCAGGCTCCATGCACCGGGAGCCCGATGTGGGATTCGATCCTGGGTCTCCAGGATCGCGCCCTGGGCCAAAGGCAGGCGCCAAACCGCTACGCCACCCAGGGATCCCCCCTTCCTTCTCCTTCTTAAACTACCTTTCCACTCCAATACTCACTTTCATTAGAGGAAAACGGATCTCACCCTCCTCCTCCTTTCTTGGGTCAAGAGTGAGACCTCCCTTTTCTTTCTGAGAGAGAGAGAGAGAGAGAGAGAGAGAGACACAGGCAGAGGGAGAAGCAAGCTCCCTGCGGGGAGCCAGATGTGGGACTCCAATCCCGGAACTCTGGGATCACAGCCTGAGCCACCCAGGCGCCCAAGAGTGAGACCCCTTTTAACAAAACCTTTGTAGGTAGCCTCAAATCCAGTAGAGCACATCACTTTTTCTACATTCATCCAATCACCTCTTGGAGAAAGGTTCTACTTTGTAATTTAAACCCGTTTCCAGGCGCCTGGCTGGCACAGTCGGTAGAGCGTGCAACTCTTGATCTTGGGGTTGTCAACTGGAGCCCCACACTGGGCACAGCGATCATAAAAAAAAAAAAAAACCAAAAAACCAACAACCACAACCGTAACCTCGACCCTTCCAAACTCCCTACATATTTCCACTTACATATCCTGTTATCTCAGGATCCAACACGCAATGGATGCGCTAGATGCTGTGAATTCTGTAATGAATAAAATCCTCCTTTCCACGAACTCAGTCCAGCGGAGAATAAAAACATGCTCATGAATGGCAACTTAACGCGAATATAAATGCTTTACATAAATTTGCGACCCTTGGCCATGTCCACTAGAGGATGGGAGGCGCGCGCCCGAGGACAGAAGAGCGTTAAGGGAGCCAAGGGTTGAATAAGCGGCCACCGCGGGCGGACTGAAGAACAAGATGAAAACGGGCGCAAGGCAGGAAGAAGGGTTCAGAGAAGTGCGAACACTAAACAGCGGGATGAAGGATGGAGGCGACTCTGAAGGCCAGCGGGCTCCTCAGGGCGCAGGTGCGTCAGTCTCACTCACCTCCCCTCTCTCCTCGCCCCGGAGGCCAGGCCCCGCCGTCGCCCCCAACTCGCAGGCGCGCGCGGGCACCGCGGCGGGGGCCGAGGCGAGGGCGTGCCCCGCGGTGCGCAGGGCGGGCCTTGGAGAGCGAGGCCGCGGACGGATCGGCAGGACCGGTGTGGGGAGCCTGGGGCGAGGCCGCCCCACCGACGGCTCAGCTGCGCGGGGGACAGCAGCGGGCCCGCGGGGAGCGGGCGGACCGGCTGCGCTCCGCGCTCTTCCGGAAAGAACTGCGACGCTTCCCCACCCCCAAACCCGAGGCTTCCGTCTCCGGACTGCAGACCGGGACGGGGGGGCCATCGCTGCCGCGAAAGCAGGGAACACTCTCACGAGCCTGGGAAAATCTCAGTTGCCTTGGCTCCCAGAAGCCCGCTGCGCAACCTCCCTAAAGCTGAGAAAAACGTGGAAACCGTTCCGGGTACGTCGGCAAAATCCTTCCCCAGGGCTACGTGGCGTCCAGCCCAAGTGAAAGGGGTGGCGTATCCGTGTAAATAAGCCGCCGCTGCCAGCGGCTCGGAGCGCTCTTTCTTCCAGTTCCGTAGGGGCTCGGCAGGTCTCATTTAGATAGGAAACTGTGCCTTTCTCAGCCTTACACTTGAAATAACCGCAAGGGACGGATGACGGACCACGGCATACATTTCACAGAATGGCCATATCAACAACACAGTCGATTCTGCTTGTGTTTCAGGTCCTTTCTCTGCTTGTGTGTATGTAGCATATTACATAATATTGGGCGCTTAGTGTGTCTCGTGTATGTGTGTATGTATGTTTGCATAATATATGCATAGATATGTGTGTACGTGTACATATATAATATATCGAAATGGCTCGAGTCGAGTCACATGTTTTTTTCTGAGCCTATCCTGAATTAAAAGAAAAGTCTAAATGGGGGACGGGAAGAAAAAACACAAAGTATTCAAAGTATTTCTACGCAGCTGACAGTGTGTTTATTTTAGTGTTGTCATATTTAGCAAAAAAAAATAGAGTAGATCCACCTACATTTGAATTTCAGATAAACAACGAGCAACATTTTAGTATAAGTATGTCCCATATGTATGACAATAATAATGCAGTATTAAATGACTTTTTTGTTGTTGTTAAAGATGAGAAGGCCAGTAATGTGCCTCCTCCAAGCTGTTCACTTGCTGTTTGAGAAGCAGGAGGCAGCCCCTGATATCTGGCAGGTAGCAGAGCACGCAGGCCATGTTCTTCTGTTGAACATAAACTCACACAACATTAACCTAAGACAAAGTCACTAGGAGACTGATGAGGCAAAACAAAACCAATTTATAATTTTGTCTAATCATAGCTTTTAAGACAGGTCACTGTGTCACTCAGAAAACACCAAAATGGGTGACTGCTATTTTATCAATTATAGCTTTATTCCCACTCTCCTCTGCCCTCCCTATAGATAAGATTTATTGAGATGCCCGATCATAAAATTGCTCCTGCTTTCTGACAGCATCTGATCTAGAGTGAACTCCCCTCTCCTTAGATCATTCCCTAAATAGCCCGAATACTACAATAGGTTCTTTTTAACATCCTTTTACTGAAACACCCCACAGTTCCCTATGGTATGCGTTCTTCCTCCCTGTAAAGAATAATAAACCCAACTGTGGGTGTATTCCTGGTGATCTTTGTTTGAAGGGCATTGGCATGTTCCATTGCCTAGAATGTTCTTCCCTAGATATTTGCATAGCTCTTTCCCTTAGTTTATTGTGTTCTTTGCTCATACATCATCTATTCAGAGAGGTCTTTCCCGACCACACTATTTACAATGGCACCCTCATTGTTCTCTGTTCCTTTACACTGTTTTTCTTCACAGCATTCATTACTATCTGATATTATACATTTAGATAACATATGCACATATGTTTATCATATGTCTCTCCCATTAAAATCTAAGTTTCATGAAGACTGGGACTTCATCTTTTTTACTGTATCCACACTGCCTACAATATTGCCAGGCACAGAGTAGGTATTAAATGATAGGTATTTAGTGAACATATGAACACATGGATTTTTATTGTGTCAGGATTTTTTTTTAAGATTTCGGGTTTTTTTAAAGATTTTATTTATTTATTCATGAGAGACACACAGAGAGAGGCAGAGACATAGGCAGAGGGGGAAGCAGACTCCCTGCGGGGAGCCCAATGCAGGACTCGATCCCAGGATCCCAAGACTATGACCTGAGCCAAAGGCAGACACTCAACCATTGAGCCAGCCAGGTACCCCTGAATGTCATGTTAAAAAAATTTTATCATCAATTGAATATATATTAAGCACTCACAAGAATCTTGGCACTTTAACACAGAGGAGGACAGTTGCTGCCCTCAAGGAATTCATTGGTTCAAACAAGTCAAGCAAACACTGACAGTAGGGTTCTAAAACCTAACTGATTCTGGGCACCTGGGTGACTCAAAGAGTCTGCCTTCGGAGTCCTGGGATCAAGTCCCACATGAGGCTGCCCCCAGGGGGCCTGCTCTTCCCTCTGCCTGTCTCTCTCATGAATAAATAAATAAAATCTTAAAAAAATAAAGCCTAAAAAAATAAAAATAAATAAATCTTAAAAATAAATAAAGCCCTTTCAGGAAAAGAAAAAAGGCAAGGCAATTCTCTTGGTGACCCTGGTGCTGGCAATGCTGGCACAAAAGGTATTGCATCTTCCAGTTTACTAAGAGGTAATCAACAAACCTTTGATATCAAGCATGCAGCTACTACCACTGTGATCCGTATTTCAAAAATATGTCTTCTTTTAGTTTTAGCCAACTAAGCTACTGAAAGGTAAATAGATCCTAAATTTTCAAGCAGTACTTCATCCTGGTTCCTAAAAACATTTTTTTCCTCCTAAATTTTGCGCGAGGTTGACTCAGGAAAATGGTCATTAATCTGGTAACTAGTTGGTTAAATCTGCTAACTCAGTTCCAGGATAATACTACTATCTGCTTTAGTTTCTTTTATAACAGTGTACTCCTGTCTCCTGTGAAATGTCTTTTATTCTTTAAAGATTTTATATATTTATTCATGAGAGACACAGAGAGAAAGGCAGAGATACAGGCAGAGGAAGAAGCAGGCTCCATGCAGGGAGCTGGATGTGGGACTGGATCCTGGGTCTCCAGGATCACGCCCTGAGCCCAAGGCAGATGCTCAACCGCTCAGCCACCCCAGCTGCTGGAAATGTCTTTATATTAAACAATGAAACTCATAATTTTAAGTCCTAATTGAAAAAACCCCAATAATGCAATAATTCTCACATTGTTTTCTCACAATACAAAATCTTGCAGAGCCTGAGGAATTTCGTGCGTATTTATTTCCATGTGAAAACACAACCACTGTGGTATTTTTCTATGTGGCTTTACTTTATTGAGGAGAATGTAAAATAGATTAGGAATGGTTCGATGGTGACATTCTTGTCTGATTTCATGTTGAAGGACATTAGATATAGTGATTTTTTTCATTCTGGAATATCCTGACGGACATTTTCAGCAAGATTTTTGTAGGAAGGAAGCACGGGATTCTGGCTGAAAGGTAAACAGATGCAAATTCACATTTGGGGGAATGGATGCAATATTATCCTATACTTTTTTTTTAAGAAAATGAAGGTAGTGGATGGCCTCAATTGTTGACAAAAAAAGCTAATATTTTGGCTCCGTAGTTGGATGCGATAAATAACCAGCCCGAAGGGAGAGATTTTGCTCTCCAAACACCCATTCTGTTGCTTCATTTGTCGTAGTACTCAGGCAGAAGTGTATTAGCAGAGGGTTGTAAAAAAATTACCACGGCTCACTCATTCATTCATTCATTAAACAATTATTGAACACCGACTATGTGTCAGATGCTAAAACCCCCTGGGGAGGAAATGTTACGTAAAAAATAAAAATAATAAATCAACAGTGCAAGTGTTCATTTATTCCTCTTTCAGGATACAGCTCAAATGGGGACATTTAGTTTGCTCTTTCCTTCTCTGTGTTCTACGCCTTGCACAAAAATACTTTGGTCGACGTTTGTGTACCCATCTAATGAGCTCTTTGGGAAGGGAGAGACCCTGGTTTACTCTTTTTTGTGTTCCACCGCACCTAGCCGGAGATTTGGTATAGCTCAGACACGTGGTCAGTAAATACTGGTCGAAGCGAAGGAATGAAGATAGTACCGCATCGCTTAGTATTCAATTAAGAAAACTGTCTAGTGTCCTAGATTTATTTCTTAAAAATAGTATCTGTAATGTCGTTTAACTTGTCATCGTCTAACTTGAATCATCCAGAGTCGATCAGTTCGACCCGATTATATTTATTCCGGTTATATTTCAAGGTGGCTCATCGTCTAAGATCCGGGGCTAATCGGGCAGTTTCAAACTTGCAAAAGTAGTGAAACTCATATGGTCTCGAAAAGTTTTTCCGCCCTAGCAGCTTGCGCCCAATTTCGGTGAAGGCGACTCGCTTCCCTCGCGTCCCCGCCGCCTGCGACGGTCCGCATTACCCCATCTTTCCCTTCCCTTTTTCCCACCCTTTCGCCCTCCGGAAAGGGCCGAAAGGCTCCCAGAGCTTCCCAGTCTCTCTCCGCCCCCTGCGGAAGGAGCCGAAGGCAGAGCAGGGCGCCGAAACGGGGGCGGCTAGGAGCTCGGGCCCTTCCGGAAAGACCCGAACTGCGCTCGGAGGAGGAGGGCGCCTTCGACTTCAGCGCTGCGTCCCGGTGCTGTGCCCTCTGTCGGCGGCGCGGGGCAGCTGTAGCAGCGGTGGCGGCAGCCGCGTCGACGTCGACCAAGACTGGAGCGACGTTTAAAGAAGGAGCCGAATCGCCGCGGAGTCTGGCTTCTGGTTGTTGGAGGGCTCCCACCCGTCCGCGCGGCCCGACGAGGAGAAGCGGCGGCGCCGGGAAGCAGGTGAGGACCCGGCCCTGCGCCGGGAGGGGCGAGGGAGCGCGCCCGCTGCCTCCGTCGCTGGGCCGCGCCTGCGTTTGCATTCTCCTCACTTGAACCAGGAAGCGGCGGAGTCGGAGGCTCCGCTCCTCCGGCCCTTCCTTTGTGTGGGCCCGGGAGCGAAGGAGGGGACGAGCCCGGAGGGCCGCGCCGCGGTCCCCTCCGCCGTCAGGGGCCGAGGGGCAGCCGGTGCCCCGGGTAGGCCCGGCGCGTGGGGAGCCCACCGCGGGGACCCACTTGGCTTTTTCCTAGCCCTCTGCCTGCCTTTTTGTGCCTCCTTTTCTCCTCGTAGCCCCTACTTTGATTTAGAGCTTTTCTGCCCGGCCCATCCTCCCCTCCCGTCCCCTTCCCAGGGCACAACAATGCCGCCTGCTTGGCCTCATCCCCTCCCAGCACCCCACCCTCCCGTTCGCCACCTTCTACTTTCCCCGGCTTGCCCGAGGACCCCCGCCCTCGCGGTGTCGTTCGTACCTCCATCTGGATTTGCAGGAAGCTGCCTTTTCGCGTGAATTGGGGTGAAAAAAAAAAGCCCTCGGCTGCAGCCGGCTGGGTGCAAATGGGGAAGAGGGGGTGGAGTAAGGAAGATGGGGTTCAGCTGCCGCAGGGAGCCGCGTGTCGGTTCGCTTCGGTCGCGGATGGCGTTTCTCTCTTTTCCACCTTCACCTGCCCTCAGTCAAGGGTTTGTCTCACAGGGATGCGGAATGGCTTTTCCGTAGGCAGGGCGCAGATCTCAGGGGTGGGTGCAGAGCGCTTCGTGGCGTTCCTGGGCCCACCCTGACGGGGAGACGCGGGAGGAATCTCAACAAAATGAAACCAATTCCCAGTGTCACCTGGACGCGTCCGTTTTATTGCATTACCCCGTTCCGAGAGTCCATTTGCAAACGACAAAAATTGCATTAAAAAAAAACCTATCTACCTACTTAAAAGCGACATCTGTCGAAATCCCCGTATTTCGGAAGCCCTGGTTGCTGGCTCGCCGTCCAAAGGTCACCCTTTCTGATGAATGCCTTGATGGTAACCTGGAATTCCTTGGTACTGTTAAACGAGCAACGCCTTCTAACGGATGTTTCAAATAGTCATTTCTAGACTTTTTGCCTACTTTTTTGTTTTTAAGCTGCAGTTTTGAAAATTTCGAAGATGCTTGAGACGCCCCGCCTTCCACGTGTATATAACTTAAGCACTGTGACGACAGTGCCACTATTTTGGTAACTTTAAAGGGAAAGAATGTTGGCAATTAAAGTGTTTCTCTACTTAAAGTATTTATCAGCTAGTTGTTTATATATATGTAAAAAAATATAAAAGTTAAATATATAAAAATTAAGTATATATTTAATATATGTATATATTTTCAACGACTCAGCGGCCTTGTTACTGGAAATATATTCTGTGACTTCCAAAAATAGAATGTTCTGGGGGTGGTACACTGCATTGCTCTTTACTGACATCCCCATCCCTTTTTCTAGAGTAACTGTCTGTTCTCTTCCAATAAGTTTATGTTTTCATTTTCACTAACACATCTGGTATAAAAAAGTTCTCCTACCAGTGCACATAATTCTTTACTTAATTCTTTACCAACAAATTGAAATGTTTCATGTTTTCGTGCAAATAAGCATTAAGAAATGGTGACCTTTCCTTTGTCTTATTTTTTTTCACAGTACCATCTGTTGACTTCGCTTGGCACTCTAACATTTCACCTCTGGAGATTGTAAGAGTAGAGAGGTGAGGGGAAGGGGCAAGGAGATGATGAAAGGGGAGAGGGTAAAAAAGGTGTTTCAGAGTTTATCTAGATGAGGCACCCCAATTTAAATAAGAACAGAAAACTGACAGTCTAAAGGTAATAATTGGCAGCGTTTATAAACACTAATTCAGTCATTGGCTGCAGGGAGTAGCTTTTGAATGTATTTTTAAAGACCAGATAAAATTTAGGAAGAGTATAGGATGGATATTGCATTCGGCAGCTTTTCTGAACTTAAATCATTCATTTACAGGTGAAATAACTTCTGTGTGTTCATGATGAAGAGTTTTCTTAAAGTTTTAAGACCGTTAAAACTGAACTCTCAAGTCTTCTTGAGGACAGAACCCAAAAGTGGAACTAAGAAAATTAATTCTAATCTTAAAAAAACTGCTCAGTGGTGACGCATGTATCTGAGATTCAGAGGAAGAGATTACCATTCAGATCTGTAGATCAATTAAAAACTCGCTTGTCTCTTCTCAGGGGGAAGTCATGAGATTTGATGCATGGTCCAAAAACCAGCCTGTATGAACAATTGACATACAAGCCAAAAAGTTATGCCAAACTGCAGTTAAAACTTGAATACACTATTTAATGTTGCCGCAGCTTACATTCTGAATGATAGAGTACTTCTTGTTTTTCTTTTTTCTAATCTTCTACTCCTTCCTCCTCCCTTTCTCTTACAGGCATGGAGAGTAGAAAACTGATTTCTGCTACAGACATTCAGTACTCTGGCAGTCTACTGAACTCCTTGAATGAGCAACGTGGCCATGGACTCTTCTGTGATGTTACCGTTATCGTGGAAGACCGAAAATTCCGGGCCCACAGGAATATTCTTTCAGCTTCTAGTACTTACTTCCATCAGCTCTTCTCAGTTGCCGGGCAAGTTGTTGAACTGAGCTTTATAAGAGCAGAGATCTTTGCTGAAATTCTCAATTATATCTATAGTTCTAAAATTGTTCGTGTTAGATCAGATTTACTTGATGAGTTGATTAAATCGGGGCAGCTGTTAGGGGTTAAATTTATAGCAGAGCTTGGTGTCCCATTGTCACAGGTTAAAAGCATCTCAGGTACATCTCAGGACGGTAATGCAGAAACCTTACCTCCTGGTTCTAGTGACAAGAACCTTGAAATACAAAAATCAAAAGATGAAGCCCAAGATAACGGGGCCACTATAATGCCTATTATAACAGAGTCTTTTTCCTTATCTGCTGAAGATTACGAGACAAAAAAGATTATTGTTACCGATTCAGATGATGATGACGATGACGTCATTTTCTGCTCTGAAATTCTGCCTGCAAAGGATACTTTGCCGAGTACCAATGCAGTGGCTCAGGTCCAGCCTAGCCCGGGTTCCGTTGCCATTTCAGATGTTGCACCTTGTACTAGTAATAACTCTCCCCCTTTGCCAAATCTCACACCTACTCAGAAACTTCCTACTTCTGTGAATCAGGCAACTCTGAGCCAGACGCAAGGAAGTGAAAAATTGCTGGTATCTTCAGCCCCGACACATCTGACTCCCAACATTATTTTGCTAAATCAGACACCACTTACTACACCACCAAATGTTACTTCCTCACTTCCAAATCATATGTCTCCTTCAATCAATTTGCTTGTGCAGAATCAGCAGACACCAAACAGTGCTGTTTTAACGGGAAACAAGGCCAATGAAGAGGAGGAGGAGGAAATTATAGATGATGATGATGACACTATTAGCTCCAGTCCAGATTCGGCGGTCAGTAATACATCTTTGGTCCCCCAGGCCGATATCCCCCAAAATGCCACTTTTGATGGATCGTTGGTACAGAAGATGCAGATTCCTACACTTCTGCAAGAACCACTTTCCAATTCTCTAAAAATTTCAGATATAATTACTAGAAACACTAATGATGCAGGCTTAGGATCAAAACATCTAATGGAGGGTCAGAAGATCATTACTTTAGATACAGCTACTGAGATTGAAGGCTTGTCGACGGGTTGCAAGGTTTATGCAAATATCGGTGAAGATACTTATGACATAGTGATCCCTGTCAAGGATGACCCTGACGAAGGGGAGGCCAGACTTGAGAATGAGATACCAAAAACCTCTAGTGGTGAGCCTGCAAACAAGCGTATGAAAGTAAAACATGATGATCACTATGAGTTAATAGTAGATGGGAGGGTCTATTATATCTGTATTGTGTGCAAAAGGTCATATGTCTGTCTGACAAGCTTGCGGAGACATTTTAACATACATTCTTGGGAGAAGAAGTATCCTTGCCGTTACTGTGAGAAGGTATTTCCTCTTGCAGAATATCGCACAAAACATGAAATTCATCACACAGGGGAGCGAAGGTACCAGTGTTTGGCCTGTGGCAAATCTTTCATCAACTATCAGTTTATGTCTTCACACATAAAATCAGTTCATAGTCAAGATCCTTCTGGAGACTCAAAGCTTTACCGTTTACATCCATGCAGGTCTTTACAGATTAGACAATATGCGTATCTTTCTGATAGGTCAGGCGCTATGCCTGTAATGAAGGATGATGCTATTGGGTATAAGGTTGATGCTGGAAAAGAACCTGCAGTAGGGACCACATCTACTCCTCAGAACAAGCCAATGACCTGGGAAGATATTTTTATTCAGCAGGAAAATGATTCAATTTTTAAACAGAATGTAACAGATGGCAGTACTGAGTTTGAATTTATAATACCAGAATCTTATTGAACTTTGAAATCTCAGAAAGTTTGGTTTGCGTTCAGGGGCAGGGGTTTCAAAAGACCTGTAAAACAAGGTGAAAATGAGTTCCTTTGATCTGCTGTGTCATCTAAAGGCAGTCTAGTTGGATTATTTGTTGATAATTTTTAGAAGCAAATTATTCTGAAAGTTTTGAGTAGAGATTGAAAAGTCCCCCTCCCCCCACGAGTATCTGTTTATATAGTTAGCTTTCAGCTCGTTTTAAAGAGGCAAAGAGAAAAGAAGCTTGGAGAGATAGTTTCCTGAATAGAATTTGAAGCAGTCTGAATGTTCTTTGAAAATAACTGGAGTTATTAGCATACCCTAGTTTATCTTATAACTTTCCCCTTCCATGTTAGCACTTTACTGCTAAATTCTCAATTATCTTAATATTGAGACTATAAATGTGTGTTGTGTTTTGGATGTGGCATAAAAAGTAAGCAAGAACTTCTAAAGTTGTTCTGGAAAATTTCAGAATAAGTCTCTGCTTGATTGTGTATTCTGCTAGTCCAAATGGATAGCAACCTCCTGCCTCCCTCCTGCCATGAAAATGGCCGTGCAGACAAGTGTCTCATCTGAAGAAAACGTTTAGCTAATTAGAGTTAAGTTTTGCTTTTATTGCCATCGTCTGGAAAAGACTTTGGTGGCTGGACTACTGTATATATACCTTTGCAGTGTGGTCTCTGTGGGCAAACATGTTAATGGAAAACAAATCTCTGTATTGCAGACAGGAGGAGAGGAAAAGTTCTGTTGTATTTGTTTTGAATTCTGTGTTCTTAACGATAGAGAGTGGAAGTGAATGGAGAGTTCCTTTTTTGTTTGTATGGTTAAAAATATTCCCTTGAGAAATTTCAAAGTTTGAATCTGAAAGCCACCAAATAAATCTTTCATTATGTATAAATCTTTATAAATGATAGATTCCATAAATGAGACTCCTACGTATTTTAGGCGGGAGGCTACTGGTATATATTTTTAAATGTTCATATTACTTAGAATTTCTAATAGGAAAAGTTTTCATTTGAAATAGTTGAATCCGTGATCTAGTATTTTCCTTTCACAAGATGTTTTATGTTTTTACCCCTTCTAAAGTAAGTTCCATTCCATCTGCAAAGTGCTGCAATATTATAGCAATCAGAAACTATATATGGAAATGTTATATAGGCTTGTTGATTCCTGTTTATCTTGAAAACAATAAGTGTACCTTTTTTCCTTTTAAAAGGACACCTATTTAAACACTTCGAAAATAAAGTCGAAACTCCTTCAAGTACTAATACTAAAAGGAAGCAGGTTGGAACAAATATATAGCCTAGCCTTTATAACAGGATTAATGTGTTGAACTTCTGTAAATTACTTTTTGCAAAGGAAAAAAAATTAATAGATACTGAAAAAGATTGTTGTGCATAGTTGCTAGTCCTTTGTAACCTTGCTTAAATATTTCTTAATTCAACATGTTTTCTTTCTCTGTGTATTTTTAAGAATAGTCTATTTCTTGACTTTGAACTTAAAGCTTTAATCACATTTTCTCATGTATACATCATTCTTCTGACGGTAAGCTAGATTTGAAGATAACGGTTTCAGTGTTTCAGTTGATAGGTGAGGTTATCAGGCCTCAGTATTTGCAATAATATGAGAAGGAAGAAAAATATTCCAATCTTCGGCTTACCGAGGGCTAGAATGATGTGCATCTGTCTGTTTTCTGTTCTGTGAGTCTGGACATTCAAACCATTTTGTGAACTAATCCTTGGAAAAGTTTAAGTTACCTTATAACTTAAGGCTCTGATCTCTGGAATCACAATATCTGTTTCCTTTCTGGGTAGATAGTAACAACATTACTCTTTGACTATAAGGTGCACTCAAATATTTTCAGTGGAAATTTGTTCGAGTTTCATTAATGCTGTCTCACCAGTTAGACATAAGGACTTCTGCAAGTGTGGATGATACTGATGGCCAGCAGAGCTTCCAGACCTTTCAAACTTAATTGCTAGGGAAATTAGTTGATCTTAAAAAAACCTGAGAGTTTCTACTAGGCTATTTTGACAAACCAGGAATTGAGTCTGTAATAGAAAACTCTCCATTCTGAATAATATGGATGTAATTATTTGCTGCTGCTGTGCAAATTCTGAGTATAAAACTTAAACTCTGTGCCCAATGAAGGTATCTTCTAGAGTTTTTTGGGAGAAGGAAAACTGGAATATTAACTTGTATTTTTGCCAGAAGACTCTTCCTTGCATGTATGTCAGGGTCTTCAGTTTTTTCAGAAGTTTCTATATCCAAAGTTCAGAATTCTTGTGAACTACTCCTTTGGGGCTGAAACCATTCACTCCCACTGTTTATTGGGTTGGAAATCTGTAGCAAGATTCTGTTTAAAACTTACCGTGGTGTTTTCCTATTTCATACTTAGCTTTCTAGCTATTAAATTCCTTCTTTTTTTCTTTCAAGTTGGCTGCAAATTTGCTCCTGTGCTAAATTACCTGTAAACCTTCTGGATTGGAACTGTTTGAAATAGCAATTTGTTGAAAGAGATGACAGAAAGTGAAAATGCTAAACTAGGCAAAGATTTTAAAATGCCATAGCAATCTTGCAAAATTTACTTTAAAATATATCTTAAATGATCATTATCATCTCGGTAGTACTGATCCCCCACATACAACTTCTATGAGGAATCCGTGTTGTCTTTTTTCCATTGTACCAAAAAGATAAATGGTTAAAAATGGTCAAGGTATTTTGTATTGTCAAGGCATGCCTATTCTGAAGGATCCAATGTGAATTCAATAGCACTGGCTTCCTCGCCTCTGTCAATCATACGAAACCTTGTTCATTTCCACCCAATACTGTAATGTTCATACTTGTACAATCTTTCCTGTCATATGACTTTAAGTTCTACTTTTCATTAACCATTTACCTGGTATTAGTTCGTAGAGCTTCTTATGGCAAAAATAAAATGTTATAATTCTGATTTTCGAGTGTATTTTTTACAAGATTATCTTTCAGAAATTATACAGACCTGGAGCACCTGGCTGGCTCAGTTGGTAGAGCATGCCGGTGAGTTTAGACCCCACATTGGCCATAGAGCTTACTTAAAAGAAAAGAAAAGAAAAGAAAAGAAAAGAAAAGAAAAGAAAAGAAAAGAAAAGAAAGAAAAGAAAAGAAAAGAAATTACACAGACTTCACTATTGTGTTGCTTTTCAGTTTTTGTGGTAGGAGACTGGGGTTATTTCTGATGACTACAAAATGAAATTTCCTACTAGTTTTGTAGGAGTGCTAATGATACTGACTCCATCTTTGGCTCTCCATCTTGTTCATGTCTGTGCAATGACCTCCCTTGGGGCTACATGTTCCAGGCTGCTTGGAGGTTAACGTATGTCCTGACCAGACACAAGGAGGCTTGTTTTGATCTTTCCTAAAGTTGTTTAAACAACTATACTAGAGTTAACAATTTCTTCCCCTCCCCTCTGGTATACAGATGGCAACACTTTAGATAACTACACTTTGACTTCACCACAATGCTCTATAAAATCTGTGGATTAAGGTCCGGACTTTGTGGAGAATAGCGGTGTAGTGCCTGGATTGTGGTCTGCTCCATTCCCCGTCACCGCCCCCCCCCAACAATAAGTTACCCAGAGTAAAACTCTGTAAGCCACTGGAATGGCATGGAATGGCTTGCTTCGCTTGCTTCCTTGTTAGGTCTCAAAATGCCTTCTCAGTTTGTAGGATACTTTACTGTCCCTCTTCTATCTTCTGACAGGTTTTATATGTTGGTTAATCACATCCCCATTGTACCTTGAGCTCATAGTCAAAAGTGAGTGGGCTTTTCTGTCCGTTGCTTCGGGATGTCTGTAATACTTATGTAGGTTCCATGAAGATGCACATACGTGGATAAGGAGGATGATAGTTTTATTAATTTGAAACATCACAAAAGCAGTCTGGGTTTCCAACATGGCAGTGATACAGATTTTAAGCAACATCCAGTTTATACAGGTTCTGGATTAATATTTTAATGTTTCATGCCCAGTTCAATACTGTAAAGCAGAATTAGGAATAAAGCAGTAAATATTACAAAATGCAGTGAAGGTACATATTGGAAATACAAATTCCTTCATTACAGCAAATGTTTTGCAAAAGAGTAAAGCAGCAAATATTAATTTTTCTAAGGTAACATGCACTTTATATAATTCAATGTAATAAAAAAGAAGCTGCTCAAATTAAGTGTTACAAAATCTATTCTGTTTCAAGTTATTTTGTAAAGTAAGAAAAATACATAGAAATGAGTCAGAGTCTTAACACTTTAAGAAATGTGATAAATGTAGAATATACTGTGTAATGGTGCCTTTTAAAAAATTAAATACTCCTACATGTTCACTAAAGCAAAAGGTACAGTGTAAATGGCAAAAAAAATTTCGAGTATTACAAGTTGGTATTTGTATAGTAAGTCAATTGGTTATTAGTCCCTTTTTGAAATCCAATAGAATTTAATATGCTCAGAACTGTAGAAAATAAGAGTTAATTTTATATGACACAAAGAGATTGTAGCTTGTCCGATTTGAACTCTGGATGAGGCATCAATCATGATGCTGGAAGTTAAACTGAATGCTTTGCAGACATTTACTGTGAACAATGAGTGCACTTGTTGTGCCTTGATAATTCTTGATGGCTGGGTGTCTACAAGGTAGATGGGAGCACCAGCATTTGCCTGCTACCTCTACTCCATCAAGTCGGGAGGTAGCGAAATTGGCCGGAAAAATTTCCAGTATGTGTTCTGTGTGTTTGCAGAACTGTCAAATTAGGTACCCTCCTGTAGCCCCTGTATTTTTTACATTATACAAGTGTAGGATTATCAGTCTTCCTTTAAATCAATCATTTCTCAGGTTAACATAAGATCGCAGTGAAAGTGTTCATTCTGAAGTGAAGGCATGGGTGCCAAAGTGTTAAATTCGTCAGGTGGATGGTTTAAAGCTATGCATAATTAAAAGAACCGAACAAACACCTACCACAATGTGCCAGATGGATTTTTAAATCTACGGTAACACTTAAGATTTGTCAAGTTAGCTACTTTTGAGGTTTTGCAGACTTAAAGCGGCATTGCAACACTTTGATAATCTTGAACACTGTCATGATTGGTCTCAACAAAAAAAAGGACCAATAAGAGCAGTGGTGTTAAAATACAGATGATTCTTTTGGGGTGGGGTGCAGGATACGTGCGGTTTGCTGGGATTGAAGCACAATATTTGAAGATTAAATAGTCACAAAGATTAGTAACAATTCGTATCACCACCCAGGAACCTAATCTAGCATTTTTAACTCCGAATTTTAACCGTAAGATTTCTATCTCCCATAGCGAATGTCTTTTGTAATACTGCACCACCACTGTCTCCTAAGTTACGGATGTGTAACAGATCATCTCAAAACACCTCACATGTTGCTCTTTGTATTTCAGTGCATCCTAAACAATCGATCCTGTTCCCCACGACTCGAGGGAATATTGCACTTTTCCCTTTGGGAGGTACTGATAACGAAAGCTGAGCTGAATGATCACAACAGCCATTTTTACAATACTCACAGAGAAGAAAGGAGTACAAGATACAGGCAGCGTTTTTCGACATCCAGACACAAACAAAATCTGAGCCAGAACTCTCTGTATTGGAACCACTGGGTAGCTCCATCTGGGAAATTTTCCTTAGGGACTGACTTTAGTGGTAGGGAAAGATAGGGCCTATATATAAGCCAGGTACTTCACCCAAGGTGCTAGGGTGGCAATCTGCCAAGGGTCTGAGGACAAAGTGAAAGAGGTGGCAACCACGCTGCCACTGAATACAGAGGTGGTGCCATAGGGAAACAATGCAGGTCCAAATGGGGACAAGCTTCTTGTGGGAATGGCTCCCCAGTCTTGCTTAGAGAGTGCGCTCTGCCCTTGGAAGTGCTGGGTTCAGCCTCGCCACCCCTGCTCTGCACCGATAAGGAATAAGCTTCATCCCTATCTTTCCCTAGCTTGGCAGGCCTTCGTAAAACTTTATGCATTAAGAATCACACTTTAAATTTTGTACCCTACACACTTCCACTAAAGCAGAAATACAAAAGCCACAGTAATCTCAACAGCCAGCAGGTATTCCTCTTTAGGGGCTGTAAGGTGGTGGTTTTTCAAAAGGCGGGTAGTAGGGCGGAGAGTAGCGGGGTGGTGCGCTCGAGGACCACATGTAGCTGGGCGAAGGCGAGGCCGACTGGGGCTCATCAGAAAGTCCAGAGGGAGGGGAGGATGGGAAGACACCGGAATGCTGTGTAATAAAAACAAAATGTCAGCTTAGGCGGGCCGGGTTGCAATTCCTCCACGGCCCATCGTTATTTAAAAATGAACATGGACCAAGTTTGCTTCTGTTTGGAACAATAGAATGCTCCTAAACTTCATGAAGTTCATGAGGAGCATGAGCCGGTTGGTCCCACTCTCTATCCCCCAGCCACTCCAACTGCACAGCTCCCATGCAGATAGCATGGAATCCTCCTCCCCGTTCCCTCGAGCCCTGCATCCAGTTCTCGATTCTTGTTGCTCCTACTTCTGCGTTGTCTCTTCAATCCACAACTCCCTTTTCCACGTTTACAGCCCAAGCTTCCAATACCTCTCCCTCGAGCTATGTCAGCAGCATCCCAGCTAGTCTTTGGAAGGGTTATTTGGACTTTAAGAGCATCTGAGGTTAAGCCAGTAACATCTGGGAAAGGCTTTGCTACCAGAATATGTCATCTCATCTCACAGACCAAAACACAAGACAAAAACTAAGGTCAGAGAGGTGAAGTGGGCTTTCTTGGACCTAGGCTCTTCCAAGTCCGACAATTTCTATTTCACCGTAACCGTAGCCCACCACCCCCAAGTGTGGGGCAGGTGGGGGGGGGCAGAGAGGCACACCGGCTTGGAGGGGAGAATACCAATGTTAAGGACAAGGAACAATTTGTCAGGTTGCAGAGACACTGAGGATTCAATTTTACTCTGTATTGTCTAACTTTGGTCATCTTTGAAAAGAGAGGAGATAGATTTTTAAAAAACCAAACAATGAATTGACATATCACGAGTCATTTGCTACTTCTCTTTCTCTGGCTCATTTATACCCTTGACCCTAAGGATTTTCTTGCTCAAGGATAGTTGACTTGTTTCTGTTTTGTTCATTGCCATAGCCCTCAGAGCTCAGAACAGTGCTTGACACGTATTAGGTGCTCAATTAATGTTGAATGAGTGACAGGAGTCACTCAGGAGTATGTAAGATGGACTTGGCATGTTTTTATTTTTTATTTTTTTAAGATTTTATTTATTTATTCATGAGAGACAGAGAGAGAGGCAGAGACACAGGCAGAGGGAGAAGCGGGCTCCATGCAGGGAGCCTGATGTGGGACTCGATCCCGGGACTCCAGGATCATGCCCTGGGTCAAAGGCAGGCACTAAACCGCTGAGCCACCCAGGAATCCCCGGCATGTTTTTTAAAAGTAAAATCTATTTTCTTAAAAAAATATTTTTAAGATTTCATTTATTCATGAGAGACAGAGAGAGGCAGAGGCAAAAGCAGGCTCCCTGGACCCTCCTCTGCAGGGAGCCCAATGCGGGGCTTGATCCCAGGGATGGCAGGAGGCCAGAGGCCAGTTTTAGGCTCTCAGGAAGGGTGAACACAATAAAGCCAACAAATAGGGCTGGAGAACTGCACATTTCTGGTGTGTCTTAGCTTTAGGAGGAACCGATATATTAAAAGAAAAACAAAAAGGGACCCTAGGTGGCTCAGTCAGTTAAGTGTTGACTCTTGGTTTTGGCTCAGGTCATGATCTTGGGGTCCTGGAATTGAGAGCCCACTGTAGGGCTCTGCACTCAGTGGGGAGTCTGCTTCTCCCTCTCCCTCTGCCCCTCCCCCTGCCCGTGCTCTTAAATAAATAAATAATCTTTAAAATATGGCTTTTAGAAAGAAAAACAACAAGACTCACACCAATATTTCTCAAGAGATCAAGTGCTGTTTGGGGGAGGTCATGCCTTTACTTTGTTCAGCTGGCCAGAGTCTGAGTAGAACATGTCATTTTTCCAGGCCTGGGGCAATCGAGAGTCAGGCTTGACATGAGCTTTCTGGAGCCTGAGACCATTTTGCTGAGTCTCCTTATCCCCAGTCCTCACCCCTGCACTTGTTAGAAAGGGCCGTCCAGATTTCGAGACACTGAAATATCTGTCCACATAATGTTGGGACCTACGAGGGATGTCACTGCCATCATTCCCTCCACCCCTCCTTCCATTATTTCGCCCCAAGTGCAGGAATGACAGGGTCACAGAACCTGCAGAGCCTTGAAAGACAAAACAGCTTGAGTCAGTGGACTGGAGACAAAGCCTGGTTCCCTCCTAAAATCTCAATTTCCCAGCCCCCTCTGGGAAGATACGCTTCCTTAAGACTTGCTAGTCACTATACAAACGTCCCCAGTGGGGTCAAGAGTCTCTGTGTCCTGGGGACGTGGGAGTCTGCCCATCTCAATGCCACTACAGGATAGTGAGAATCAGGAGGCTGCTGTGAGGTGCTCCCAGCCACGGACGGAGGTGCTCCCATTCACAGACAGGAGGCGCAAGTTTCCAGCAGCACAGCAAGAGGCAGTTCTGTCCTGGAGGTGCTGAAAGGCTTCTGTGGGCAGCACTGCTGTGGGTGGCAGTTGTACACTTTGATAGTAAAAGGGGGTGGCACAACGGCCTTTGGTTCTCACTTCTTGCTTTCAAGTTTGGGAATTATTCAAGCGGAGGGTGGGGGTGGGATGATTCTCACTTCCCTTTGAGGATACTGGAGTCTTAAGGATAAAACTGAAGGGCTCCTGGCAGAGCTAGGGAGCGAACTGGCTGCAGTCCACACACCCTTGGGGCCAGCGAGGGGTGGGGGGGTGGGGGTGGGTACAAGACCCACAGTACCAGCATGTAGTTTCCTAGCAACAGGCAGGCACCTTGGGAAGGATTTGGCTTTGTTGCAGCTGGGGAGCTGGCCTGGTGCGTTTTGGTTCCTAAGAGTCGACTTTACTAATGGGACAGGCAGCTCAGAAGAACAGAGCTTTGAATCCTTGCACACCACAAAGCATGAAAAGCATCTAAATAGCCTACTGCTGGGCCTCCTGTCAGCTGGAGCTTCCTGAGTTGCTTCTTCCAGGCTGAGGCGAGAAGGGGGACAAGTGCAGGAGGCCGATGGTACTATCAGAGGAGGACCACCCTCTCAGGACACACAAAGCTCTCATCTGTCGCCCTCACCTGCCCCCTCTCTGCTAGATTGCTGACCCACATGCCTTTGGGATCAACCAGGTGATAGAAGTTACAGCAAAAGATGCTGTGTTCCCAGGGTAAGATCCAGGCTTTCTTGGTTCTTTGCGTTCCCCCTCTGTTTCTTTGCTTTTGTTTTTTTTTTTTTGTTTGTTTTTTGTTTTTTTTTTTTTAAATTTTTATTTATTTACGATAGTCACAGAGAGAGAAACTGAGAGAGAGGCAGAGACATAGGCAGAGGGAGAAGCAGGCTCCATGCACCGGGAGCCCGATGTGGGATTCGATCCCGGGTCTCCAGGATCGCGCCCTGGGCCAAAGGCAGGCGCCAAACCGCTGCCCCACACAGGGATCCCTTTCTTTGCTTTTGAAAGCAAAGCAAGGGGTGATGGAGAGAAGAGTGGATCAAAGGAAGGCAGAGGAAGAATATGGGGGATCAGAAATGAGAGAGAAGAAAGGACAAGAAAGAAAAGAAGGGATTAACTTGGTAGGTGAGGGAAAATGCAGAGAAACAGCTGAGTTGGAGCAGCCACAGCCTTCTGAGGTTCTCCGCGACCCATGCCATACACCGCCCCCCCACCCAGGACTAAAGCAACTCTTTCATTAAATGGGCCCACTTTCGGGACCCCTGGCTGGCTCAGTGGTTGAGCATCTGCCTTCGGCTCTGGTCGTGATCTTGGGGTCCTGGGATCCAGTCCCGTATCAGGCTCCCCGCAGGGAGCCTGCTTCTCCCTCTACCTATGTCTCTGCGTCTCTCATGAATAAATAAGGGAAATCTTTTTTAAAGAAATAAATGGGTCCACCTTCTAGTGGGTCATTTTTGGTGGCTAAAGTGAAACCTCATCTACCCTCATGTGCATTAGTAAACAGCATAAACAGAGGCGTTTGCATTTTGCATAGGCTGAGACTGGTGTTTTAAGCTAAACGTGGCAATTCACCAGGTGGACAGGGAAGGTTTACAAAAAACTACCCTGGGTTGAATTTCCCAGCGGAAGTAGAAACTGATGCTTTTCACTGTACGGAATTTGGACTACTTGGCTAAAACTGAAGTACAGGTGGGAGGGAAGTGAACGTGGAGGCAACAGAAGTGAGTGGGGAGGTTAGCGAACAGCAAAGATCCTCTCAATTTCTATCCTTCCTGCCTGGGGGGATGGGGAGCTTGTGAAGCAAGGATGCCCTGGAATCCAGTGTTTGCATGATTCTTGTTTCTCCAAGCTCAGCACTTACAACATCCTCCCTCATGGACTTCGCTCATGTCTGACCACAAGGAATGTTTCCCAGGCTTCCTAACTGGACAGCTACCCAGTAAGGGCACGACTTGGAGGGGTTAAAACAAAACCCTATCCATTTCTTTCCTCTCCCTTCTATCAACCTCGGGGTAAAAAGGAGCAGTAGTCTTCAAGTGCAAAGTCACATATATAGTCCTATTTGGAAATGATTCGAATGGGGAAGTCATTCAGAAGAAAGTCTAGAAAGGTCATTTGTAATGTGGGCCCTGTTCCAATCTGAGAAGATCATAAGGGAGCTCTGGCTTTTTTGGTGACAGGGGTGGGTCTGTGGTCCTGGAGGTTTTATCCTCAGAGATGGTGTGTGTTTTGCTGATTGCCTTCTATTTATCTGGGAACACAAGCAGGTGTTCCCTCATCCTCTTGGCTTTCCTGGGTAAAGATTGGTATTTCCTCCTATGAAACTATAAGGGAATGAAAGTGTGTGAACAAAAGAAAGTGCAATTCAAACACACCATTTAAGTTCTGGGAGGAAACAAATAATTTAAGACTGCATCACTTAGGGCGCCTGGGTGGGTTAGTCGGTTGAGCATCCAATTCTTGGTTTTGGCTCAGGTCCTGATCTCGGGATCATAGGATCGAGCCCCAGGTTGGGCTCTGCTTTCAGTGTGAAGTCTGCTAGAGATGATCTCCCTCTCCCTCTCCCACCCCCGCTCCTCCCCCTGCTCGTGTGCTGCTCTCTCTTTCTCTAAAATAAATAAATAAAAACTTAGAAAAATTTGAAAAACCCACATTACTCAAAACCCACACCACACAACTCTAAAGTCTCCAAAAAGGAAACACAAAGACAGCTCAAACCTAGAAAAAGAACCGGGAGAGGGATGAGAAATGTCCCAGCAGCCCCTGGAGTGGGGATTAATTTAATAATTAATTGGAGAGAGTTTACTCCCTAGAGACCCCTTCTGAGTCATGGTTAGGAAGTCAATAATTTAAATCAATAAAAAATATAAATATCCTAAACTTAACTGGGGAAAAGATCTATGCTGTGCTCAGATTTATAGCTTCTCCAAAAAATTCTTCAAGCCAATTCTAGAGTCAGACTCCAATGACAAGAGACTGGCAATGACAAGATATTTCCCTCAAAGGATTAAATTGGATGATATATGTGAAGCACTCAGCACCATGCTTGGTGCATAGCAAGGGCTCAATGAATAGGAGCTGTTACTAACAAGTAAAGGCTTTCACAAATCCCTGACGTGCTATAAACCCACAGTGTAGGTTTCGGTTAGGCAGCTAGATTTGGATGCCTTCCTTGGGTTAGGGACCCTGTTTCTGGGTTTCCACAGCACTCTGGGTAAGAGTCTGTTGATGTTTTTGTCTCCACTGCTGTCCTCTGACCACCCCCTACCCAAGTCCCTAGACTGATCTCTCAATGCAATCAATCTTTACACCCACAGCTCCTAGCACAGTGCCTGGCACATGGGAACACAGATGAAACAGTGACTGAACCGAAGCCAACAGCCTAAGTCACTGCTGGCTTTGTCAGTCTTGTTTTCATCCCGGGGGGTAGTGTTTGAATGAGGAAGGATGGACAGAGAAACATCTCCATGCCCTCAAGAGAGGCTTCCTGTCTTAGAGTGTGCAAGGACCATCACCAGGGAGATTACTGTTCCTACTGTTTGCAGATTTGTTATAAAGTGAAAATTCCTAAAATCGATATAACTGGCATAATTGGCTTTGATAAAAACTAAATGGAGGCAGGGTATCTGGGTGGCTCAGTGGTAAGTTAAATCTTTTTTTTTAAAGATTTTATTTATTTATTCATGAGAGACAGTGAAAGAGAGAGAGAGAGAGGCAGAGACGCAGGCAGAAGGAGAAGCAGGCTGCATGCAGGGAGCCCGACGTGGGACTCGACCCCGGGTCTGCAGGATCAGGCCCTGGACTGAAGGCAGTGCTAAACTGCTGAGCTACCCGGGCTGCCTGGTAAATTAAATCTTAAAAAAAAATAAATAAATGGAGGCAGCCTCTTGGGCTGGTTGACTTTTTTTTTTTTTAAGTAAGCTCTACACCCAATGTGGGGCTTGAACTCACAAGCCTGAGATCAAGTTGTGTGTTCCACCGACTGAGCCAGCCAGGTGCCCCCAAGATGACTTTTTATTCCTGTGTTAATTTCAACATGCCTGTATTTTCTCTCTCTCTCTTTTTAAAAAGATTTTATTTATTTGAGAGAGTGTGTGGGAGAGAGAGCATGAAGGGGGTGTAGAGGGAGAGGGAGAAGCACACCCCTCGCTGAGGAGGGAGCCCAATGCAGGGCTGGATCCCAGGACCCCAGGATCATGACCTGAGCCAAAGGAAGATGCTTAATTGACTGAGCCACCCAAGCGCCCCATCCCTGCATTCTCTTATTTTTTTTTAAATTTTTTTTATTTATTTATGCTAGTCACAGAGAGAGAGAGAGAGAGAGAGAGAGAGAGAGAGAGAGAGAGAGGCAGAGACACAGGCAGAGGAAGAAGCAGGCTCCATGCACCGGGAGCCCGACGTGGGATTCGATCCCGGGTCTCCAGGATCGCGCCCTGGGCCAAAGGCAGGCGCCAAACCGCTGCGCCACCCAGGGATCCCCCCTGCATTCTCTTAAAGGACTCCTTTTGCCTCTGTCACTGCTGAAATTATCTACACCATTTTTGTTTTTTTATTTATTTTAATTTATTTTATTATTTTTAAAAAGATTTTATTAATTTATTCATGAAAGACACACACACAGAGAGAGGCAGAGACAGGCAGAGGGAGAAAAAGCAGGCTCCATGCAGGGAGCCCGATGTGGGACTCGATCCTGGGACCCTGGGATCATGTCCTGAGCCAAAGACAGACGCTCAACCGCTGAGCCACCCAGGCATCCCGTCTACACCCTTTTTGAACAGATTTGTGTTTCCCAGTCTGTAGCACCTATTTGGATAATGAGTTTCCTCAGTTGTCTATCTGTCAATACTATAGGCTTTAGAACAAGTTCTAGCATTATTTTTTCCCAAGCTTGGATGGACACCTCCTTGTTCTGATACTGTATTTTATAAGAGCGAACAAGTCCGTGTTCACAGGATGTATATTACTATTGCAATATACAGTCCTAGACCTCTGCATGCGGTATCTAAACCAAACAAAAGTATGCTGTCTTCAACAAAATGGGGTTTTCCGGGTTCAATTATTTTGTTAATCTAAAGCTGAAATTAGGTTGCCCAAGGGCTTTGTATTTGTAAACTGGCTGGCTAATTGGAAGCACCCCCAAACAGTCATGCCTTTATGTCCCCCTGGTCAGTAGAAGCAAATTCATTATGGGCACCTCTCCTTTTAAAGGTATTTCCTTTGGTCCTCAACTTTTCAATTAACCAGATTTCAGTGTAATCCCACTCTTCTATGGCCAAGGGTTTACAAGCACTGTAAATGTTGAAAAGACCATTTTGCTTGTTTTCCTGAAGTGCCTAGCCCCGTGCTCGGCACACAATGAATCCCTTTTAATTAAGGGCCTTTCTTCATTCTGTTTCTCTGTGCTTAGTCTCAGCTCAAAAGGAAAAGGGGAGAGTGCAAATCCTGTAACTCTATTTCTGACCCATGTGATAACAAGGCAGAAAAGGGGAGAGGGCTGTTATTAAAATAACAAAACAAAAACAAAAACGCTTCTCTGTTTTGTTTCCTAGTTAAGGAAGTCTGGAGAAAAACAAGGGACTTCTTCCTCATTGCAGATTTCATTCAGTCCCTTGTGTGGCCAGAGTCCCTTGTGCTAAGGAGCAGGACTAGGCCTCTTTTTGTGGCAGAAGAATGGGAAAAGCCACAGTTGGACAGGGGTCCCTACCAATGTACTAGAGGAGTATGTCTTCTCCTAGGTGCTGGTCAAGGCAATTTGGGACACCTCGACCCTCGCTCCTTCTCTCCCCTTTCCTTCCAGCTCTCCGTTCCCTGTGTCCTTCCCACCCTCCCCATCTCTCCCTTGTTGCATTGCCAGAGTCTTTAAGCTAGGCGCTGGTATCCACGGCTGCTGAAGGCCATCAGGGTTAGAGCCTGGCTACTCTGTATGTAGTTGGGAGGTTCCATAGTCAGCGAGAGAACAAGACAGCATGAACAGCAGCAAGAGTAAGAGAGAGTTCTTTTTCTCTCAAAACATACCTGAAAGTCATAAGCAGAATATGGCGGCAGGTGGGGAGGGCTATGGTAGTAGGTATTGTACGATGCCACTTGAGGACGAGCATAGTAAGAAACAGTGGGATGGGCGTTTTCAACAGAACAGTTCAGTGCTGGCAGAGTTGGGTTCTGTAAAAGAACACAAATCAGAAACACCATCAACGTTCCTCATCAGGAGAATGATTAAACGAACCGGCACGTCCATGCTGTGGAATACCATGCAGCTATTGATGGACCATGATGTGGACCTGTGTCTAGTGCCAGGGAAGGTTGTCCAGCAGACATCGCTAAGTAATAACAACAACAATGAGCCACTGGCAAAACTAAGGAGACAATAAAGAGATCGGGGTTGCTTGGGGTTGTGGCTGGGGGCAGGGAGGAAGAGGCAGGGCCCAGAGGATTGTTAGGCCAGTGAAGCCACTCTGTAGAATAGCAGCATGGTGGACGCATGTCGTCATACATTTGTCCAGACCCACAGAATCACCACCAAGAGTGAGCCCTGAGGTAAACTATGGACTTTGGGTGATAATGCCTTGTCATTGGAGGTTCATCCTTGACAATAAGTGCACCACTCTGCTGGGGATGTAGTTAATGGGGGAGGCTATGTATGGAGTGGGAGCTGCGAGGGCATGGGAAATCTCTCTACTCGCCTTTTCATTTTGCTGTGAACCTAAAACTGCTCTAAAAAATATAGTCTTAAAAATTTTTTTTTAAATTAAAAATATAGTCTTAAAAAAACTAGACTGGCAGCCCCGGTGGCTCAGTGGTTTAGCGCCGCCTTCGGCCCGGGGTGTGATCCTGGAGCCCCGGGATCAAGTCCCACATCGGGTTCCCTGCATGAGGCCTGCTTCTCCCTCTGCCTGTGTCTCTGCCTCTCTCTCTCTCTCTCTCTCTCTCTCTCTCTCTTTGTGTGTATGTGTTTGTCGTGAATAAATAAATAATATCTTTTAAAAAACAAAACCAAAAAAAAACCTCCACTATGTTATATAGCATGATTCCCGACTTACATAAAAACAAAGACCTGAACAACTGTGTGTGTGTGTGTGTGCGCGCGTGTGTGTGTGTGTGTGTGTGTATTTGTAAATGACAACAGACCATCAACTGTGGTTATCTCTGGGGAGGGGAGTAGTATCAGGAGGTAAATGGTGACCCTTTCTTTTCTTTTATGTATTTATTATTTTAAATAGGCTCCACAATGGGCATGGAGCCCAACGGGGGACTTGAACTCATGATACTGAAATCAAGACATGAGCTGAGGGGCACCTGGGTGGTTCAGTGGTTGAGAGTCTGCGTTTGGCTCAGGGCATGATCCCGGGGTCCCCGGATCAAGTCCTGCATCGGGCTTCCCACAGGGAACCTGCTTCTCCTTCAGCCTGTGTCTCTGCCTCTCTCTCTGTGTGTCTCTCATGAATAAATGAAATCTTTAAAGAAAGAGACCTGAGCTGATATCCAGAGTCAGACCCTTATTTGACTAAGCCATGCGGGCAGCCCTCTGTTTTGTTTTGTTTTGTTTTTTTAATCATATGAATTAGTTGTGTGAATTTCCGATTTTTTATTTTGAAAAATTCAAACCTAGAGAAAAGTTGAAATCGGTCATTTATGTGGTTTCGGAGAACCAAAAAGACAGAAAAGAATAAGACCCAAAATACAAAATGTCACATAGACAAGGCTGAACAGGCCACTGCACTTGCCGTGACTGAAATGCAATGAATCGAAAGGGTTTGTAAATGTCGTGAGGATTCCTGCGGATTCCAACCTTGCTAAGGGGCTCCTGTGTGACCGCCAAAGGTATTTATTTCTCGCCCCGGCCCTGGGGGGCGGGGGCGGGGTGGAGCAAACCCCAGCAGTGCACAGAAACCATGAAAGATGAGGTCAAGTATATTGATCCCCCTTGGGGTGCACACAAAACAACGCAGGAAGAATTTGATGTCATTTTTATAACATGATTTAGGTGCGTGTAGCCCTCCAAGGGTCAAAGCTGATCTTGCTGTGATGGGGAGTCCTGCTCTCAACTGAGCACTGCTAAGGGAAGTCACCACTGCTCACTGGTTCCCAAACACGACTGTCCCCAGCAGGACCTTGTGAGTGCCATATGGGTCAAAGTGCAGGGTAAATGTTTTTCCCCTTTTCCGTGTCATTGACACCGCTGCCATTTGTGTGGATAACCAAGAAAGGTCTGCAAAATCAATGCGTCTTGATTCAGGTCCGTATCTACTCCACATTAGCGGAGAGCAGAAGCTTCCTCTGGAGTGATGAAAATGTGTGGGCAGGCTTTGGCAGTGGCTACAGGCAGCCAAGCCGGGGTGTTGGCAGAGGAATCCTCCTCCTAACAAGTTTCAACACAGTTCTGCTGCTCTCTTCCTGGGAGTGGGCTACTGTTTACATCTCTGGGAGGTTTGAAGAGCTACAAATCTCAGGCATCACAATGCAGCTCCCAGACAAGCAGGGAAATGTTTGTCAGCTCCTCCCACGTTGGGGAGAGGGCTGAGATTCTTGACCATTCCAAGGACTGGATCGCTTTACAGAAGAGAAAGTGCTAGGAAACGCCCTTACCTCCCTACCAGAATTCTAAGAAGGAACCTCATCCCCTAGGAAATCCCAGAAAGCATGTTCCCTTGGCCTTCTGTCAATTAAAAACACGCCCTCCAGCTCTTGCAAAATGAAACCAGTCCTTCTATGCAAATAAACTAAGCCTACCCAGGGAGAAACAATCAGGCAATGTAAACTCTATCTATAAAAATTTTTGTGTGTTCAGCGAGGCCAGGGGCCCAGGGTAGTCTTTGAAAGGAAGTTGACTATTACAGAAAGAGCAACACAAGAGGAAGATTGAATGAGCACAGGAAAGCCACAGAAGAGAGGAGAGTCAAGGGTAGAGGGTATAGACAGAACGGACAGGGCAAGAGGGGTCGAGGGAACAAAGAGGTAAATGGGTGGGCAAGGAAGGAACAAAAGAGATGGCTCCAGGGACAGCCCGGGTGGTTCAGCGGTTGAGCGTCTGCCTTTGGCTCAGGGCGTGATCCCAGGGTCCTGGGATCAAGTCCCACGTCGGGCTCCCTGCATGGAGCCTGCTTCTCCCTCTGCCCATGTCTCTGCCTCTCTCTCTGTGTCTCTCATGAATAAATAATCTTTAAAAACAGACATGGTTCCAAATACATGTCTGGTGAGGTCTTAAGCTGATAACTCTGACTTTACAGCAAATTTGGGCTCTGTGTCTGTTCGTGCATGCATACAGCTGCGTGTGTACTTCTGTTAAAACTCTGGGGTGCCGAAGTTCTGAGGCTCCTGTTACTGATCAGTAGCACTCTGAGCTCCGGGGAACAAGAGGTTCCTTGGTGGCCCAGGAAACGGTGAACGCAATCTTGCCTGGACAAAACAGAGTCTATTCTTAGATGATGATTGCGGACTTTGAAAAGACTGCCTCTTTTACTCCTCCCCATTTTACTCCAAACCAGGGACCCCGATGAGGAGCAAATGGTAAGATACGGTCACCTTTTATTTATTTTTAAAAGATTTTATTTGTTTATTCATGAGAGAGACAGAGAGAGAGAGGCAGACCTAGGCAGAGGGAGAAGCAGGCTCCCCTGAAGGGAGCCTGATGCGGGACTCGATCCCAGGACCCCAGGATCACAACCTGAGCCAATGGCAGACGCGCAACCACTGAGCCACCCAGGCAACCCACGGTGTCTCATTTTAATAAATTGATCAAAGTAATGGCTCCCTTTTGGCACCCCATTTTCCATTCCCACTCGCTCTCCCATCTCATGAACCGGATGCCTTGCCCCTGATCTTTGCTCTCATCTTTCCTTTTCCCCACTGGCCTTTGACCGAGTTCCCAGGCCCGGCATTTGTACTTCCCTGGCCCTCCTCCTCCTTTCCTCCTAAAGAAGCTCTGGACGGTTGGAAACAACTCGCTTTTACTTGTTCCAAATTAAAGCAACTAAACAAAGGAGGTAATGTGTGTTGAAGCACTTGTAGAACCGGAAAGGGCTATCCAAACGTTGGTGCGGGCAACTGGGATGCAGTAGAAAGAGCAAAGGCTCTGGCATCTGACAAACCTGGGCTCCAGTCCCAGCTCTGCTGCTTAGTTCTGGGCAAGTCACTTGACCTCTGTTGGCTGTTTCCTCATCTGTTAAATGGGGGCAGTAATGCTTAGCTCATCAGGTAGTAATAGTGGTGAGCAGTGAAGAAAGTAATTGTGTGGAGCGCCTGGGTGGCTCAGTGGTTGAGCATCTGCCTTTGACTCAGGTCATGATCCCGGGGTCCTGGGATTGAGTCCCGCACAGGTTCCCTGTGAGGAGCTTGTTTGTCCCTCTGCCTATGTCTCTGCCTCTCTGTGTCTCTCATGAATAAATAAAATCCTAAAAAAAGAAAGTGTGCAAAAGCCCTTTGTATAAAGCGCCATCACTGCTACCTCTCAAGACAGACCCTCAACAAACCCCTTCCCCACCAAAGATCAAAAGTCACAGTGAAGAGCCCAGAAATAAACCTGTACATCGAGGGTCAACAGATTCCTTGCAGGAATTCCGTGGAGCCTACCGAGTAGCCACTGCCCACTACATTTCTGCCTCAGGCTACCCTGGCCGCCCAGGTCTGAAAGCACTAGGAATGTTCCAGAGAACCCTTAACACCCTTCCTGATGTCCCATGTCCTCAACTTACCAACCCCAGAGCTTCTCTTCCAGCCAAAGTGGCTCACATTCTATGCAGTGCCTCGGCTTTCACCTGTCCCCTGGGGAAAGTCTCCAAGAACACAAGGCACTCTTTGTTCAACCCAGAAACAGCTTTTCTGAAGCCTCCTCACCCCTAAGCTCCCTCAGGCCCAAACCTACAGGGCCTCCTCCCTCCAATGGTGCTACTGATGCTGGTGTGCCCCCCACTCATGAATGCTTCGGCTTGTCCCAGTTCAGTTCTGGGAGAGGCGCGGGAATGAGAAATGTGCATATGGGCAGCCCCAGTGGCCCAGCGGTTTAGCGCCACCTTCAGCCCAGGGTGGGATCCTGGAGTCCCAGGTTGGAGTCCCATGTCAGGCTCCCTGCATGGAGCCTGCTTCTTCCTCTGCCTGTGTCTCTGCCTCTCTCTCTCTCTGTGTCTGTCATGAATATGTAAATAAAATCTTTAAAAAAATTTTTTTAAATGTGCATATGAGGGGTGTCGGGTGGCTCAGTGGGCTGACTGACTCTGGGTTTCAGCTCAGGTCGTGATCTCAGGGTCATGAGATCGAGCCCCACGTGGGGCTCTGCCCTGGGCATGCAGCCTGCTTGAGATTCTATCTCTCCTGCTCCCTCTGCACCCACCTCCCATCCCTCTTACTCTCTCTCTCTAAAATAAAATAAATAAATAAATAAATAAATAAATAAATAAGTTAAAAAAAAAAAAGCATGTATGAGAGGAAGAGAAAAAAGACAGACAGACTGGCCTTGAGCAGGGAAGGAAATCTCTTGACTTGGAGTCACCGGCAGGAACACTCAATGACTTCCTCTCCACCTGCTCCTGCTGTGTTGAGTGTTTTCTTTTTCCTTGTTTTACCCCACCTTTCACTTACCATTGCTTAGCCTTTTGACAGTCCGAGATCAAATTACAAACTGCTTCTCAGGTTCCTGTTCCTCAGGGACCCAAAAATGGGACGGAAGCAGCCTGGGGCTTAGGGGCTACCTGCCTTGTTTCTGGGGTCAAAGGAAAACCCCTTTTAGGCACAAAATAATTCCCTAAACACATGTGGGTCGCTTCCCTAAAGCCGAGGTACTCAATCCTGGCTGCAGAGCAGAACTGCCCCGGGAACTTTTAAAACTATTGATGCCCGGGCTTCAATTTAGAACAATTAAATTAGAATCTCTGGGGACCAGGCAGCTGGGCTTTTTAAGCTCCTCAGGTGATTCTATTCTAATAGGAAGCCAGGCTGACAACCATAGCTCTAAGGCTATTATCTTCACAATTAGAGATCAAGGTTTTTGTTAAATAAGCAAATACTTTCCCAAATAAACAAAATCTTTTTTTTTAAAAAAAGCAAATAAATGCTTAGAAATGCTTTAAAAGCAAAGGAAGGAAGAAGCCCACTATTATAGAGCACTTACTGGGTGCTGAGTCCCCTGTGCTTTTGTGCATGCGTGCGTGCACACAAATATGGCAAGGAGTGGAGAGGGTGGATAGGGAACTCGGGGAGGCCAAGGTTGAGGACAAAACCCCACAAGCAGCTTAGCCCAGGGCTGGCCCGTCAAATGGAGAAAGAGAAGAGCTCAGATGGTCTTTCTGGAGAAACTCCAGGATGAAATTCCTGGGGAGGGGGAGACTAGCATCACCCTTACCTGAGCTAAAACAAAACAAACAAACAAACAAACAAAACCTCTTTTCTTCCATCTCTCCCAAATCTGTCAAGGGAAAAACTATCCAGAAAGGTTTCTACTAAAAGTGTGCGTTTGTGTGTGGGGTGGGGAGCGGGGGTGCATGAAAGGCTATGTTTACATAACTAGCATGAACGGGAGAATTGAGGACACCAGCTCCTCATCCCTACCTGCAGAATGTGCCTCAAGAACACACGCAACTCATGTTAACAAAGTTTTGCGCACTGATGATACTGCCTGGCTCCTTCAACTTGAGATGTATGAAGGCAGCTACATTCTTAAAGCAATTGTTTCTGATTCCTCCCTGGAAAACATGGGTCCCTATTGCCTCCAACCTCCCAGCCTCTACCCTGGCCCCTGACAGGGGCCTCTGGAATGGGAAGGCACTTCCTTCCTTACCATGTCCTTAAAGCCTCCAAGGACAGCGGCAGTGATGATGCCCAGGAACAGACCCACGATGTTGAGGATGGTGGCAGACCAGAGCAGGTGGTAGAGGTGAATGATGTCTTGGCAGCTGCTGACGTCAATGTATTCGTAGTACCCGCCGGTGATCTCCACGCGACTGGACAGGGAGAAGCACACACCAGTCAGTCCCCACGGAGCAGGCTGTCCCCCGAGGGCTTTGGCTACCTTGCAGCTCAGCGAAAAGACAGGTGAGCAGGTGGGGAGCTATGGTAAGGGACACCATAGCCATGAATGCACTGAGGGAGCGAGGCACTATACTAAATCAAAGTGTGATTGCTGTTTACCCAAAAAATAAATTTAAAAAACCACCTGCTACCTACCAGAGAAACACTTGTCACCATCACTATCAGAATATGTATACCTATCCATCTATCATCATAGATGTAGATCAAATCTACGATTTGATAATACGAAAAATAATACCTGTATAATAGTAAAAAGTGCTCTAGTCCTTACTACTAGATAGCATATATTGACACTTGCTCCATGCCAGGCACGGTGCTAACTAAGCATTTTACCTATGTGAATTCATGAAATCTGCGCTGTCGAATATGGTAGCTACTAATCATGTGACTGTTTAATTACAATGAAGTAAAACAAAAAATTCAGTTCTTCAGGCTCACCATCCACACTTCAGGTGCTTTAAAACAGCCACACTTGTAAGAGCCACCCCAGTGGCTGGCTACTGCGCTGGACAGAGCAGATTACATTCTCATCATTGCCAAAAGTTCTATTGGACAGCACCACAAATCCTTACGATATTCTATGAGGTAGGTACTATCACCATTCCCATTTGCCAGATGAAGAAACTGAAGCACAAAGTGCTTAGGAACTTGCCCAGGTCATAAGTGGTAAAGCTGGGCTCTGAATTCAGGCTTCAAAGATTGCAGCATTTCCTCTTTCAAAACAAAACAGCAACAAACAAACAAAGAAACAAAACACAACGTCCCAGTAAAGAACTAAAGCCAAGCTGCTGCATAACACCCGAATCTCACCTCCTTGGAGAGGCTGACCCTGGCCACTCTGTCCAAAGACACCCTCACCCCCACCCCACCCGGCCGCCACCATCTACCATATTACTTTCTATGGACTGAATTGCATCCCCCTCTAAAATTCATAAATTGAAGCCCTAACTCCCAACATGATTGCATTCTGACACAGGACTTTTAAGAGCTAATTAAGGTTAAATGAGGTTAGAAGGGCAGAGCCCTAATCCGATAGGATTGATGGCTTTATAGAAAGAGGAAGAGAGAGATCTCGCTCCATCTGCGCGCACTGAGGAAAGGCCAGGTGAGGACACAGGGAGAAGGTGGTGGTCTGCAAGCCAGGAAGAGAGCCCTCCCCAGAACCCGGCCATCCTGGCACCCTGATTTCAGACTTCCAGCCTCCGGTACTAGGAGAAAATGAATGTCCAGTTGTTGAAACCACCCAGTCTATGGTATTTTATCATGGCAGCCTGAGCTAATACATTGTCCTCCTTGAATCGCTCTCTAGCACTTATTCGTTACTGTCTGTCCCTCAGACTTGAATGTAAGCTCTACGACAGGGACTCAGTTCGTTTTGTTCGCTGCTGTCCCTGACACCTAGCTGGTGCTACATAAACACCTGTTGAACTGATTAAATGAAAGTTCCTGTCTTCTTGGATGTTGCAAACTAGTTTACAACTTGGCCACTGGAATCGCTAATGAATCTCCAACACTGTGGTCCTTAAAATTAAAGTCACGACCAAACACCTTGGCATCGGATGGTTATTACATGTGACTCCCCTCTTATAAGAACACTGGCAGTGAAAAAGGACAAAAAAAAAAAATTAAAGGTTAACCTCCAAAGAGAATCGAGGAGGGATTGTTCACACAAGAAAAGCCTTTTAAACCTCACAGATGATTTTATCTTAGGATTCTTTAAAACCAGTGCTTTCAATGTTTTTCTGAGGAATTGCAATCAGTGTGGTTACGGGACAGACTGCGTCAGAACCATCTGTGTTTGTGTGCATGTGTGCCTGCCTGTGTGTGTCAGTGCGTTGTGTGTGTGTGCATAGGTCTTTGAGAAAGAGATGCTTAAACATGCAGATTCCCAGGCCCAGTCCCACAGAATCTGGCAAAATCTCTGAGGGTGAGGCATGGGAAACTGTTAACGAGTTCACTGATATTTGAAACACACTGTTCTATTCATTTATTATTTTTTAAGTAAACTCTGCCTCCAACTTGGGGTTCCGACTCTTGACCTTGAGATCAAGAGTCACATACTCCACCTGACTGGGCCAGCCAGGCGCCCTGAAACCCACTGTTTTGTTTTATTTTTATTTTTTATTTTTATTTGAGATTTTATTTATTTATTCATGAGAGAGAGAGGCAGAGACAAAGGCAGAGAGAGAAGCAGGCTCCCAGCGGGGAGCCTGATGCAGGACTCCATCCCAGGCCCTGGGGACCACGACCTGAACCAAAGGCAGATGCTCAACTACTGAGCCCCCCAGGTGCCCCCAAACCCACTGTTTTAAATAGTAAGATTCCATAGTGAAATTATAAAGGTGTCTTAATTCAGCAGAATTTGAACTGGATTTCAGTATTTCAAGGGCATAGCTGCAGACCACCCATAAGCAGGAGGGATACACAGAAAGCTTACTGCCCAGTGGCTTTCTGCATACATCAACAAACAATAAGTCCAAAGTAATCATTACTCGTGACAGGGAAAATGTTTTCTTTTTGATAATATTAACTAAGAATATGTATATCTATCTATCATCATAGATGTCAATCAAATCTACAATTTTGAAAATTAATACAGTTATAATAGCAAAAAGTGCTACAGTACTTACTATTACCTGGTACTATCTTAAGCAGTTTGCAAACTCCAACTCATTTAGTCTTTATAATAACCCTATATGGTAGAAGCTATTTTTATTCCTGTTACATCCAATGAGAAAATCAAGGCAGAGAAAGAAACTAATTAAGTATATATGATGGCTAAGTGAATTTAAATTTTTTTAAAAAAGGAAAAGAAACAAATTCATTAAGTAGCAGAGGTGAGATCTGAACTCAGACCCTCTGACTGTGAGTTTATACTTAAACATGACATTTTGCTGCCTCTCTAGATCAAAACTGAGCGCCACTGACAAATCATTGTCGAATTCTGTTCCCTATCATTATCAATTATGATCAAACAAATCAGATTTATATTGCATGCTACATTATTTTTCATATTACTTGCACATATCTTTTATTCTTCACTGAACTTAGTAGAAAACCATGAGCCATAACATCAGCTCCATAGCACCCAGGATATCAGATACTGGATGGAGAAATGATCCATTAAAGAGGGATTTAAAAAGAAGACATATTTCATTCTCCTTTTCAAGAATTAAAAAAATTTTTTCCTTTTCAAAAATTCTTGTTTCTGATATAAAATATGAACATATCCCGTGTTTATTGGGATGTTAAGGCATTAAAATCTGTGAGGTTTAAAAGTCTTTTCCTGTGTGAACAATCCCTCCTCAATTCACTTTGGAGGTTAACCTTTAATTTTTTTTTGTCCTTTTTCACTGCCAGTGTTCTTATAAGATGGGAGTCACATGTAATAACCACTCTCAAGAGTATCACTTATTAATAAAGAGATTTATGCAGTGAAATGGAAGATAGCTTACTGCCACGAAGTGGCACAGACAGGACTGTCCAAAGGCAGGCCCCATGGGTAAGGGTGGGTATGGGGTTGTAGGGGCGCAGGAGAGGCTGGAGAGTCAGCTTCTGACTTCCCCCAAATTATCTTTGTTTACTTCCCAACACACTGAGGGCAGGCTGGGAGTACCCACGGACAGGCAGTAGAGTACAGCTGACTTTTGAGTCGGACTGCATTTGGATCCCAGCCGTGTCACTTATTTGTTATCTGACTCCGAGCAACTTTCTTAACTTCTCCAAGCCTGGAGGATTTAATAAGAGAATGCATGAAAGCAGCATTCCACCACAGAGTAAGAGCCCCCCAGCATAACATGTAGCTATTTTTTTCCCCTTCTAAGAGCCAGCCTCTGGCAATGAACTTTTGAATCTTGTTCTTGAAGCGTTGACACTTTAAAGGCACAGACCACACACCACCATGATAGGTTAGTGGTTTGTTTAAAAATATTCAACAATTTTAGATACTATATGTTCGGTTCTAGTTTGAGCAGGTTCAGCAGCTATATTCAGTAGCTGAATATATACTTAACCATGAAGCAAAAGAACATTGGTACTGAGATCTGGTTCAGGGTTTAGCAGAGTAATGCGGTGTGTTTCTGTTTGAGATTCACAATTCCACTTGGTTCCGTCTGCATGAATGCAAGGCCCTCCTACCAGACCCCACCACTGCCCACCTAAGTTTCCTCAAACATTTTTAAAACTAAATCATCCATTTATTCAAAATCCTTCTATGGCTCCCTATTACCCTCCGGAAAGAGGGTCCGGAATTTCCTCAGTCTGCTGTAATCCAACTCCAAAATGGTATCCACGTTCCAGCTAGGCTGGAATCATCAGAAACCCCAAAACTGGCCATGCTGGGTACTTCTTCCACACCTAGGCTCAGATTTCTCTCCCTGCATGGAAGGCACTGCCTTTTGTTCTCTGCCTCTCCTAAACCTCTCCTGCTGCTCGAAGCTTCCATACCCATCCCTCTAGTGTCTTCTTCAAGGAATCCAGTGCCCATTCATTGGCTTTTTCCCGGGGCTCCCACAGCCTCAGACAGTCTGTTCCTCTTAGTTTGGCCCTTTGCAGCTGTCAATCACTCAGTCATTTAACCCGATGTTTAGCGAGAGCCCACTCAGTGCTGAGTACCGTGCTGGGTGCTGAGGCTATAAGCAAGGTGGACATAACGTCTGACCTCAACTGTAACCTCTTGAGGGTGAGGGTCACCTCTTACATTTCTTTTGTGTCTCCCTCACCGCCTAGCACAGTGGAAGAAACATTATAAGTCATCAATAAGTACCTGGTGAATGGATAACTGAGTTCAAAGGCGGATTGTGGCATTGATCATGAGATTGATTACCCAATATGGGCTTTCACTCTCTCGCTCTCAACTTGCTGGGTTTGCCTGGAGAAATGGATACCCTCTCTGTGTTTCAGTCCCCATTTAACAAAGCAGGAGGCGACAGATCTTGGATGAGACACAAGGCCATCGTCCTGCTCATCCCCCATAGGGGCCTGAACCATGGGAATCTGTGTATGGGTCGAAGCTATCATTCCCACACACCCCTCCCCCCCAGTAAAATGAGTTCCTTAAGGGTACCATTATGCTTTCTCCATACCTATTCTTCTCGAACAGTCCCTGGCACACATTTTTGGAGCTCCATAAAAGTTTGTTAAAGGGAAGAATGACTGAAAGTAAGCTACCTTCTACCAGTTGAAGCAGTCCGCAAACCACCCCATATCCTTCCATTTCCTTGAGGAGACCCACTGGAAGCCGGGGATATTGACTTGACCTCTCCAGAGCTGAGTGAAGTACTCTGAGAGGCAGTTGCCAAGGAGCTGTGTCCTAGAGAAAGCCACCGTCCTGCACAAGGGTAAATGGAAGAATCTATGTTTGGTATTAAAACCTCACTGCCTTGACGTCAAAGAAAGTCTGTGGGTTTGAGGGGACAGTAGGAACTCTGTTTCCATAGCACTGTACAAATGACTGCCTGATGTTTTTCTTCCCACTTTTTTTTCTCTTGGCCTCCTTTCCAGGAAATGGACTGGAGGAGCTGGCAATTGATTAAAAATAGGTTTCGTGTGAGGAAAACAAATACACGCTCGGCAAAATTAAAGTCCCCGCATCTCTCAGAGTGCTTGTTGCTAGCTATATTTAGGCCTGGAGTTCAGGTCTCTTTGGTGCTGACTGGAAAAAGCCTCGGGTCAAGGGAAAGCTTTTCCCTCTATTGTAGGATTATTGCCAATTAGTCTCAGGGCCTTGGTTTAGGACCCCAGTGGGGCTGTTCCCTGATGGAAAGTTCAGTGACTCTTTCCCAGTGGCTTTGCCTTTGGCAACTTAGCACTACAGGCGGGGCCTCAACTGATCCCCAGGGCTGGTCTCGGAGCATCAGGTAGGTGAAAACCATTGCCGAGCTTGAAAGATCTTTAGGGACAATGTCCCCGTGACCCCTCTTAGTTGCCTAGTGCAATATTTTATCTTCGTGGTAAAAAAAGGCGTCCTTCCTCTTGGGACTTGCCAACAAATATAGCTCCTGTTTCATTAGGTCTTTCCCCATGCCCGGTCCTGTGCCTGGGCCTGGGGCTGTGGATAAGACAGAGTCATGTTCCCTGCCTCTAGGGAGCCCAGAGTTTAGCACCACTCCTCATACAATTCCTTTAGAGCTTTGAAGACCATACTGGCCTAACTTGCTTGAAGAAAGTAAGAAAGTCAGTTACGATCAAGTTCAGATTGACAGGAAGATAAGCTGGGCTCGAGTCTCCACTTTGGGAAAAGAAATTCACCTAAGGACTCAGCTAAATGGAATTTAAAGTAGAATTACTGTATTCAAACCTCTTCCAGAAACACACCAAATTGCAGAGAGAAAGGTGTGTCTGCAAGGAATCACTTCGCAGCCCTCCCGGCACGGGCCTCCCCTCTTCTCCATCTCTGGCCAGGCTGGTGCTGGCCAGCTCCCAGACCCCCCTCCCCACCAGGCCAGGATGTGGGAAAAGAGGGAGAGCAGGCCAGAGGAGGGCGGGGAGAGCAGTGAGCGGGTGAGGGAGGGCGGAGTGGTGGGAAGGAAGGAGAAGGACAGAGGCAGGGAAGGCAGGGGAAGGGGAGGCAAAAGCAAAGATAGCAAAATAACCGGATTCCCCTAGGACCTATTTTACATTCCTTTGATCATTTTTGGAAGGATGAGCTCAGGAAGTACAATTATAGCCAGCTCTCCATCACCGCTGCTAAGGAGGGAAGTCCTTTACAAGTGTTAGTTATTATTACAACATGAATAATTGAACCTCCCAGATCATCCCCAAACCTCATTTGAGGCTTTAAATTTCTCTTCCACCGCCGCCAAACCTTTTAACAAAATGAGGCTGGTGCTAGGGAAGAAGGTAAAGGGCTGGTGCAAGTCCCCCCACCTCTCCTCCCTGCCTCCAGTCTGGTGGATCTTGATCCTCAAACCAGAGAAACGGCCCCCCCAATACCAAGAGTAGGGGGTGGGAGTGAGGACCCTTCTGGATCGAGTTCCATCCAGGCCCACTCTGCCAACAACTTCTTCTCTCCCTCATTCCTTCTCCAGGCTCTCAGTGCCCTCATCTTCCATGCTATACAATTCAGTGGCTTATGGGGTCAAATCCAAATTGCTTACAGGGTCAAGTACAAAGTCATTCCTGTGGCCTGTGAGCCTTCCATGATCTGGCCCCTGACTACAGCTCAGCCCTCGCCTCCTACCCCCTGTAGAACTGCCTCCACCTCACAACAGCTGGGAATATCCTTCCCACCTCTACCTCCCTTTTGGTTTGTTTCCTAAATCCCTATTTACCCTTTATTTATTTTTTTTATTTTTTTCCTATTTACCCTTTAAATTTCACCTCCCACATCACCTCCTCCTTGACACTGTTCCCCCAGCAACTCTGACCTTCAGTCACTTGGGTAGCCGGGGTGCCCAGTATATCCATTGATCCCCACTGTACTTCTCACTCTCTGTCATATGTAATCAATTGTTCACATGTCTGTCTTGCCTACAAGTCTGTGAGCTCCTCAGCGGTAGACCCTATATTCCTACCACCTAAATATGTTTTAAAAGAAAGAATAAGTGATGTTTTCACAATTAGAAGGCAGAGAGCCAGAGTGGTTTTGACACGACCAGCACCAACCCTGCTCCTGCTTCAGGGCCTTTGTACTTGCTCTTCCCACGGCTTGAAACACTCTTTCCCCAGATAACTACTTGGGTTGCCTTCTGGCTTCGTTCAGGTCTCTGCACAAATGTTACCTCCTCAAACAGACCTTCCCTGGCTACTGTCTCACATAACGTGCACATTCCTCACCTTGTCACTATCTATCTACAAGTCCTGGCTCATTTTTTCCTCAGACCTCTGATCAACACTTGGCATATTATATATTCATGTGCAATCGACTGTTTTCCCTAATAAAATATAAGCTTCATGAGGCCAAAGACTTATTTTGTTTGCTGCTGACAGCAGTGTCCAGAACAGGGCCAGGCCCAGAAGAAGTGCTCAGTAACTATTTGTTGAGTGTTGTTGAACTTGGCCTTAAATCGAACTGGGTTTGGACCCTACCTCTACCATTTCAAGTTCCGTGTGACCTTGGGCCAAGTGTCTGTTTCCTCTGAGCCTCATTCTCAACATCTGTGAAATGGAGATAACCCTACGTACATCAGAGGTACGAAGTCAAGGAGATCCAATATCCCCAAGCACTTACTTAGCACGGCGCCCGGCACAGAGAAAGCATGTCATGCTTATTAGCTGAAATCTGTTGACAGACCAATGTGTTGCATTTCTCTGATCCCTACCGTGTGCCCTCGTGCTCCGCCCTCCCGGTGCCCACTGAGGGGTCAGAGCCTGGGTGCTCGGCACGTACTTGCCACAGTTGTAGAGGTCACAGCAGAAGCAGGTGTTGCCCCGGATGCGAGGCGTGCAGAATCCAGGGCTGAGGTGAGGGCAGTTCACCTGAGGGCACAGAACAGTGAGGAGATGGGCTGGCAGTGGATGGGAGGCAGGACCCTCTGGGACTGGAAATATGAGTTCGTGACTGATGGAGACGGTGAGGACGGTAAGGACGGCTGTCCGATGAACACAGCAAGGCGGGAAAGGGATGGGGCCAGGCCCTGGGCTGGCTGAACTTGTGCCTGAGACGAGGTACCGTGGAGCCGGGGTCCGTCCAGCCTCGGCCACAGCCCTCGGTGCCCCATCCCTGAAGGGCGGGGATGCAGAGGCAGAAGGATGGATGGAGGACAGACGGAAGAATGAATGACAGTAGGAAAGGAGGACAGGAGGACAGGTGGGGGAGGGGATTCAGGGGGTGGGGGAGAATCAGAGGGGGAGGAAGACAGAGGGGCCGTCACATGCACTCTGAAGTACGATAGTACCTCTCTAGCTGCCTGGGTAAGGTTCCTCATAACCCTCGCGGAAGGAGAATTTTTGGTTGAGGAACTTATGACCTTTTATAGGAAAAATAGGGTTAGGGGGACCAGGGTTACAAGTGAACCTATGGAAGTCATTATTAATATTTTTACAGTCACCAAGTTAACACAAGAAAGCTATCACCACGAAATCAAGAGAACAGCAATGACATTTTACACATCTAGAGTTTGCAAACAATTGAGACCATCGATTTTTCCATTTACCTGTCTTTTACATTTAAGAACTTTTCCAGACTTTCTTCCTCATGTGGATGCAATGAAGTGCTTGTGAATGTGTTTCACTGTGTTCTAGACAATTCATAGCAAATGGGCACTATCTTTCTGATAAGCTGTTCGCACACGCACCTTCCTACTCCTCCTTTCAGAACCGAGTATAATTAGAAAAACAGTAAATTTGCGGTCGAGGGGAAGGGGGGGCAGGTGACAGGCAGAGCCGTAATAGAAGTATCCGCCCTGGTGCCTTGGGAGCAGGGCCATCACTTTGCCGAACTCCAGGGGCACCATTCTCATTGTATTTTATGTCAAATGGTAGTTTCATATTCAAGGGGTCTCTGGGTTAGGGTGCAGACAGTGGGTTGAGTTGCTTTCTGAAAATGACCCAGAGCCATGCTTCACCTCATTGCCCATGCCTGTAGTTCCGTGTGAGGTGGCACAGAACGCAAGGACAGCTGTGTGGGGCGAGAGAGACAAATTGTCATGCTTCCGCAACCTGGCCTATTGGGGGCATCATGAGAGGGGCCAGGCCGACAGTCCAGGCCTCCCCAGAGCCTTAAAGTGGACCAGGTTTCTCAATTACCCTCATGTGGCTTCCTAACTCCTCTTGTGGACCGAGGTAGGGGGGAGACCCAGACTCTGCCTCCCTAGTCCAAGCCCAGTGCTTTGCTGGGGTTCCTGCTTTTCTTCCAGCTGGGCACCGAGTCCAGGCAACGAAACCATCATCTGCAGGGCTGGAGGAGGGGCCTGCCCTGTGACCTCTGTGCTCATCTGTCCCCCTTGGGATCGAAACCACACACTGTGAGGCTGCCTGCTGGGGTCAGAGGGGCAGCCTGTGGCCACAGAGCAAAGTAAATCTGATTAGGTCTCATGAGGCGCCAACCTATGACCATGGCCTCATTAGCACTTGTGCTCTGACCCACTGAACAAATCAACTCCAGACACCTAGCAGCAAGCCTTAGGCCCATGAAAAGGAATAAAAGAAAGGGGGTTTCAGGCAGAACAGAAGACTTTCCCAAAAGGTAAGGCACACAGCCTCACCCAGCTCACCTCCTCAGCTTCCTTCTGGGATGTCTTGGGGACGTAGTGGCACCGGTTAGCATAGAGAGGTTTCAGATCCTGGAAAGGGAAACAGCAAACCAAAGGAGTTTGGGTTTTGGAAAACAAAGCAGCAAGTACTCTGATGGGTAATAAAAGATTTGAAAACACACACATGCACACACGCACACACATGTGCACGTGTGCACACGCAAACATGAGCAGGCAGTGGGTTGGGTTAATTTCTGAAAACTGCCCATCTATGGAGCCTGAGAATCTGAGGATTAGATACAAATGTCCTCACAGCTGCTTTCTACTGGGCCACTTGGTTAATGAGAAATTAGGAAATTGTTTGAGAAATGGGCTTCTTGACATTTCCTCTCTGCTTTCATTTCTAGTCTTCATCTTCCTCCCAAGAGGCCCCAGGGAACAAGATGCAGAACTCTTGCAACATAGTCCCAGAAGGAGGGAGCCCAGATCCAACAACGAGGTCTCGTTATCACCTGAGGACAGGACTCGGGCTGGCTGACATGTGCTCCCTTCTGTCACTGCCACAACTTTTCCAGAAGAAAGAGCTCAGGAAGCCAGCCCCAGGGGGATGAACAGCGACTGAGCCTGTTGTAGATTTTAACTCAGCTGAACTATATTTCACTCAGCTTACACAGATTAGATAAGGACCATGAACTCCAAAAATACTGCTAAAACACAGAAAACTAACATGGAGTTCAAGGACAGTTGACTTACCCTCCTGGCTTGGCAGCTTCCTGGTGAGGGAGCTCTCAGGCATGGGGTTTAGGGTAGAACAGACACAATCCAGGGCTGCCCAGACACTTGCAGTCAGGGGATGTTGTTCCCTTTTGGGGTGATGCCAAACATCCCTTGAGTGGTAAGGGACTTTGGCCAAAAGCAGGTGAGGATGGGACAAGCAGTCTGCGGCCAAAGCCCCCTTCCTCCTGCCTCCACTTTTCTCACCATTTGCAATAATCCCAGTGGCTGCCGTTCCCCACACATGATTTAACATCTCCCGTTCCTGGCACCTGAGTGCCTCCAGCCTCCCAGCCTGCAGCCCCGTCAAGGACCGAGGACTTTCCATCAGCTGCTCCTACATGAACCTCCTGTCTGTACGATGCTCTGAAAGTACATTGCCCTGTTGGCCGAGGCTGGAGTCTGGCAGGAAAGGAATGAAGGTTCTCGTGTTTGTTCACAGCAGGGTTTATTTTCCGTGTTTGGGGACTAGCAGAGGCCCTCACTGTCCTGTGGAAGGGGAGGCTTGATGTGCTGCTCGCATCCCTCCCAAGCTCCCGCTTCTGCAAAAAGCAATCAGCCTCCAACAGCCCAAACGAAGACAGACATGTTCACACGTGGGGGCTGCCCGTGTGCTGCCTCTGGCTGCTATTCTGCATTGAGACCCCCGAGGAGGAACAAGCCCTAAGCCCTGGCAGTTGGGAGGTGGGAAAAAGTCACTCAGCTCCGGTTCGGCAACCTTTTTAATCTGGAAGGGAGACCAACTCTGGAGCAAAGAGTTGGAAATGAAAACTGCTTTATGGCAAGCATGTACTCTGTGCCCAGCCCCTTTAGGGCAGTTGCCACCCATTATCTCATACAGGCCGCAGACTAAGCCTGGGAGGCAGGGCATTGTGCCATCCAGCTGAGGAGGAGGCAACGGTGACACAGGAAGGTAAAGTGACTTTCCCAGCTGGCTGGTGGCCACGTCAGGGGAAGGGCAAGGGAAGGGAAGAAGAGACAAGAGAGAGAAGGAATGAGACACATTTGGAGGGATGTGTAAGAAGGGTAGATCTTGAGAGGAAGCTCACATGCCCCCAGGCAAAAGGTCAGGGCAAGATGGTTCAGAAGAGCTCCAACAACAGAAAAGGCTGGCTTTAGGGGCACCTGGCTGGCTCAGCAGGTAGAGCGTGAGACTCTTGATCTCAGGGTTGTGAGTTCAAGCCCCCACGTTGGATATGGAGATTACGTAAAAGAAAAACTTTTAAAAAAAAAATATATATATATATATATATATACATATACATATATATAATTTATAAAAAAGAACAAGAGAAAGAGAAAAGGCTGGCTTTAGCTCACCAAAGTGGTGCTAGGGCCCCAAAATGCCTTTCATTAGACAGGCCAACAGAGATGGCCATACCTTAATAAAGCCTTCTTCCTCAAAACACTCTGGGTGTTAGTGAGGACTGGCAGATGTCATTGGATAGGCACAGGGTAAGCAGAAAGGTTTTTCTTAAAGATTCATCCAGCGTGACTCTAAGTCCCTGAATCAAATGCTCTACTGCAGGCCACTAACTGTAGGAAGTACAAAGGTCTGGAGGCAGAGACAGGTAGGTGATCATTACAGGACACTCCCAGTAAATATAACTGGATTTTTCCCCATTGCCTCTGGCTGAGGCCAGTGTTCAAAGACATGAGGAGTATCAAGGAAATGCGAATCAAAACCACAATGAGGTACCACTTCATTCTCACTCGGATGGCTAGAATTAAAAAGTAAAATAATAAGAATTGGAGAGGATGCACTGAAATTGGAACTCTTATACATACACTTCTGGTGGGAATGCAAAATGGTGCGCCTATTTTGGAAAAGTCTGGTAGGTCCTCAAAAAGGGTAAACATTAAAGAAAAGCGTAAACGTAGTTACCCTATGACCCAGCAATTCCACTTCTAGGTATACACCCCAGGAAAATGAAAACATGCAGCCACATGATACATGAATGTTCACAGCAGCATTATTAATAAAAGCCACAAGTTGAAAACAAGCCAAACGTCCATCACCCGGTGAATGGACAACCAAAATCTGGTCTATCCATATGATGGAATATTCAGGCCATAAAAAGAAATTAAGTGCTGTTACATGTTACAGCATGGATGAGCCCTGAGAAAAGAAGTCAAGTCGCAGAAGACTATAATGTTATATGATTCAGTTAATGTGAAATGTTAATTAATACAGGGAAATCTGTAGAGAAAGAAAAGTAGCCTAGCGGTTGCTTAGGGCTGAGGGGAATGGGATATAGGGAGGTGAGAGTCCAGAATATGGGGTTTCTTTTGGGGGATGATGAAAATCTAAAATTGATGTGGTGATGGTTTGCATGTAACAGTGAAGATACCAAAACCCGCTGAATTGTTCACTTTAAGTGGGCAAAAATGTTATGGGATGTGAACTACATGTCAATGAAGCTGTTTTTTAAAAAATACACATTAGGAGTGGGAGGAGGAGGGCAAAGGAGGAAGCCATTTTAGCTCATGATGCCATCAAAATCTACTGCAGGCTTCTTGGCCACTAGGCCTCTGTTACCATGGAGACTGCCTCAGAGTGAATACTCCTTGTCAAATGGGGATTATAATGCCTGCCCTACATATCTCACAGGATTGCTGGGGACCTCGAAAGAGATAATAGATGGGAAGGCACACTGAAAAGCTAAATGCGCTACATAAAAACAAGGCATTATTGTTATTAAGATGGCTCCTGTTGAATACAAAATAGCACGCATGCTATGATTGGCTGTAACCACACTACACAAATAGGTGTGTACTCGGAGAGTAATATGCAGAAATGCTCAGATTTGCTATGCTAGGGTGGTAGGCTTATGGATGTCACAAATTCCCGATGTGTCATTGGCCTTTTTAAGAAGAAAAAGATGAAGGAGATGGCTGGCCTCGGCTAAAATCAGAAGGGATGGCTCTGACATCAGGGCCTACATTTAAATTCTTGGCCCTGAAAAGAAAATTGGGCAAAGAGCCTCTCTCTCCCTCCCCTGACTCTGCCCCCTGCCCAGAAATGATCTCCTGAGACACAAAGTCAGAGACTTCTGGTGGGGCAGCACTGACCACATGAGTTCTTCTCATGGCAAATGAGGGACTGACTCTTATGCCCGAGAGGGGGGTCCAAGAGGTAGCTGGAATTGAAATAATGATGATACAGATCCTCCTTCTGCAGATCCAATCATACTCATGCCATTCCCTCAGGATGACTTGCACTATTAGCCAATGTCATTGATCTGCAGAAAATTCTGATGATACAATTTTGCTCCAAATCAACTGTTTTGGAAAACAAAACATTTCCAGTTAGCTCATGAGATGTTTTCATTTTCCTTGCTGATTCAGTACGAATAAAAGGAGTACTTGTGTTTATTGTAGGGGCCCAGTAAGTTGCAGTGACTCACTTTGGATTTTGATTTGTGGGCCAGATTAGGGCTATGTTATGACCTCCCTGGGACCTAGGCACTTTTGCTTTTGTGGGTCTCTCTCTGAATTAAAAAAAATGAAAATTATATTTTCTTTATCTTAATTATATTCAATGACTGCATTGGTCTAAAGAAAAATATATTTATAGGCAAAAACTTTTCCTTGACCTAAAAGCTCATCACTTTTCTACTCATCTGAAAGGAAATGATACTGTTTTTATGAAACCCTGAAAGTCCTATGGGTCATAGGCACTGTGCCTATTGTACCTAATGGAGAAGTCAGCCCTAGCAGAATTGTCTGGAATAGTATGAAATGGAAAAGTGCTAAAAGAAGGGCGAGGGGGGTATCCCTGGGTGGCGCAGCGGTTTAGCTCCTGCCTTTGGCCCAGGGCGCGATCCTGGAGACCCGGGATCGAATCCCACATCGGGCTCCCGGTGCATGGAGCCTGCCCCCCCCCTCTCTATCATAAATAAATTAAAAAATTAAAAAATAATAAAAAATAAAATAAATAAATAAGTAAAAGAAGGGCGAGGGCTCCCGTAGAGAGCCACGTGGGAATGCCCGGAATCCTAGGCTTTCTCAGAGCAGAGCACAAGTTTGGGTTTCAGGAGTAAAATGGCCTTTCTCAAGGTGCAGCTTTGCAGATTTGGCACCTAAACTCCAGGACTGGGCTCTGAGTGGAAGTTTCTAGCACTAGGGTTTTCTCTGGATCCCAATGACATCACTAAACGCCAACTCCTGCTATAGGGACAGAAAAGTTCAGGAATCTGAGAAAAGGTGATTCCGTCCTCATGGTCTGTTCTTGTTGCTGTTGAAACTCCCAAGGCTCCCAGAACTCATCCACTTTCCTGCTCCTCCCTACCTCCTCGCTCTCAACGTCACTTCCGTTCCCCTGGCCCCAGTGCCCTTGCCTCTGCCTTTCCAAATCTCACTCAGATGTCAAAGGCTCAGTGCTCGCCACCACCGGGAAGCCTGCCCTGGCCACTGGAGTCCAAGATAAAGCACTTTGACACTTTTAAGAGTTTACACCCGCAGGCATCTCTAGATGACTGTGTGTCTAGCGGTATCCTTGTCTTGACTATCAGCAGCTTGAGACAGGGATCCTGTTTTCTCCCTCTTCTGTCCCCATTGCAGCGCTTAGCACACATCCTGGCACACACTCAATGAAACCTTGCTGTGTTGCACATTCTCTTTAATCCAGGGCTGAAAGTACTCACAATGTGTCTGGCAGCAAAGACCCCGTCGACTATGGCACAACAAAAGGCTGCAATCACACCAAAGCTGATAAAGACGATAGAGGCCACCAGCTGCAGGGGTGAGGGGTGAGGGGGACAGAACAAAAGTGTTAGCCTTCCACTCTTGCTGTTCCCGGAGACTAGATGATCCCCAAGAGAATGCCCACCAAAGCCCAACTCTGGCCTGCCACTCAATGGGGTGCTTTTTTTCAATCATGCAGGATGAGAGCAGCCCTGGGTGGCTCAGCGGTTTAGCACTGCCTTCAGCCCAGGGCCTGATCCTGGAGACCCGGGATCGAGTCCCACGTCGGGCTCCCTGCATGGAGCCGGCTTCTCCCTTTGCCTGTGTCTCTGCCTCTGTGTGTGTGTGTCTCATGAGTAAATAAATAAAAATCTTTAAAAAAATTTTTTTAAATCATGCAGGATGAGTGGGAGCTGGGGGAAGCAGGAAAGAGGCCACTGAAGGCATTTTTTTTCCATTTTCAGGGCAAGCCAAGAAATTCACTCAGTGAGTCTGTGAGCACCAAATCGAGGGGAGGCTTGCTGATAACGAGCATACTGTCGGTGAAGGAATTTGACTTGTGTGGCTCCTCCATTCTCAGAAAGATGTTGGACCTTTGATATCATGTAGCCCAACCCCCTACTTTATTTATTGTGGGAGTGGAGGCTCAAAGAGGGGAAATTGGTGTGCCCAGGGTCACCATCCAGTCTACAGAAGAGCCTGGTGCCCACCATCTCCCAGTCCAGTGTTGTTCTCAGTCCCTCACAGTGGGCAGTGATGAAGACAGGGATGATTCAGAGGTCCCACACAACCCTACGTGGCCTTCTGCATGGTTGCAGAAAGAACATTCAATCTATTAAGATTTAAATATCAAAAACATTTCACAAGGCCATGGAAGCCTCTGGAACTGATCAGCGCTGTGTAGTACATACAAAAATTTTTAAGTCAGAAAAATGTTTGCTTGAACCAGACTGCCCTATACTCTGATCATGTTGAATAATACATTTTCCTCATAATTTGTCTTCCATTACAAAGGTGATGCTACAAGCCAGTGTGGGGGAAGGTGCTCGCAGGGGCAGGGGCAGGTGCTGCCTAAGCAAGCCCACCATCTGCCCCAGGGTCAACCCTCAGAACTAGACGGAATCAGTCCTTTTGTTCCTTGAGATGTCTGGGGTAAAGAGCATGGCATCAAGCTGCTCTCCAGGGCCAAATCAAATCCAATTCAAGGCCACCCTAAGGTTCTCCTTCAGCAGGCTAGGAGGAAATATTTCTCTCCTTCAGGAGTTGTTCAGAAGCCTCTCCCCATAAATCTCACTTCACAGCACTACAGAGAATTGGTAAATAATGGATGAACGATGTCATGAAATTGGCATTATTAGCTATGCTTTGATCAGCTCTACAATCAAAACTCCCCCATTATTTTGAATAATGTAAGCCCAAAGTGCAAACACAACTGGCAGGGGAGGCAGGGAGTCCAGGTGAAATGGAAGAAGAGAACTCTGAGCGCTCCCCTGAGGGTGATTCCCCACATTGCTGGGGGAGAACATATGGTTAGAGTTCTCTGTCCCTGGAGCTATTACGTTATCTGATTAAACTTGCTGTTAAATAGGCCCCATTATCAAAGTCTAGATGCCACAGAGGCTTGTACTGGGGGAGCCTAATCAGTCCACCATCTGACCACTTACCAGGCATCTTGATTTACAAGCCTCTAAAGCTGCAATGTGCTTGCAATTCTGTAGGTACCAGGAAATCCAGCAGCTTGCCCTCGTGGGACCCCCATTAGGACACAGAACTTTCTAAGTTTTACCTCGAGTTATACGCTCATTCTTCCTTCGAAACTTACAACACACTTAGCTTTGAACTCTGGGTAATGGAAATGCTTTAGGTTGGCCTCATCATTTTATTTTGTCTTCCGCGGGCCCCAAGTGTATTTGTTCTCTTCATCGAAGTCTCTTAGATTGTAATATCCTAAAAGGCAGGAACCCTCTGCAAAAACCTCAGAGAGGGAGGAGGAAAGCAAAGGGCAAGATCCAGAATATTCTATCCCTTTGACTTAAGGACACTAACTAGGGTGCTGGGGGAGCATCAGGCAAGATGGGAACAAGTCCCATACCACAGGTTCACTTCAGAACAAGTTCCCTAGAGCCCGAGGAGAAAAGGCAAAGGAGCAGTTTCTTTTATGGCTCTGATCTGGGAAACCTTGAGAAGTGTGTTACTTATCCATATAAATACTGAGCTCTGTCAGAGGAAGAGTGTGATTCTATAGTGATGCAAACTTACCATCTGCCGTTTGTTTTCAACGAGGTTTGATCCGATGATTCCAAGGAATGATCCAAAGCCGAGCTGCAAAACATGGCAAACATAGCATGTGGGAAGGTGATCAGCCTGACTATGCAATCATTCCAGCTCCTGGATACGATTCAGGACAAGCAAAAAGACCTGGGGATACAGATGCTAAAGCCACATGCAGTTGTTACACAGGTATGACCTGTTCAATAAAAGTATTTCTCCCACCATTTGTCAATTTTTCCTTGCAGAAATGAGTCAGACTTAAAAAGAAACTCATATGCCCAAAAACTAAAAGTAAAGGTCAACCAGAGCTTTGCAGAGCCTGCCTATTTCAATGTCAATATCCATTACCTAGCGCATGACTGGTGAGTCAGTAAGAGGCATATAACGGTGAAAAGCACGCATTATATTCTGATCTTTATCTTTTTTTGGTTTTTTTTGAAAGGAGACCATCTACTCTCTGGTACGTGGATTACAAAGTAAAAATTTGAAATAGCAATTTCTGATGCATCCAGCACACTAATCAAACCCAGGAAGTACTTTAGAAATCAGCAAGCACCTTAACCTAGACTTACAAAAAAAAAACCCTATTTTTTGAAAGCCTGTATTTGTGGCTGACCCACTGCAATTTACGTTAGCACTTGTTCACCTCTTCTTCCATCTCTGCTTCATTTATGGACAGAAAGCATTCATTAGAGGGTGAAGAGAAATGGCCGTGTAAAACCCTGAAAAAACAATCTCCCTGTCTAAGTGGCTGGGATGATGGCTCGATGTAGCAGGTCCCATTTTCCTCTCACTTCTGCCATTAGTGGACTGAGTGGGCCAGGCTCGTCTGAACACGATCAGTAGCCAACGGCTGTTGGCGGGGGTAAAAATGCAAGAAGTAAAAAGTGGTGAACCCGGACCAATAAATCTTAACACAAGCTCGCTGATATAGTTACATGTCTCTTTGGCCTCACTAATGGGCCAGGTTTCCATCTGCAGCCTTACCTTGGCTAACAGGGGCATCCATTTCCATCTGAGGCCCCCAAGCCTTCCAGCTGAACTTGGAAATCTAATGGACCCGAGGGCCTGGCAGGAATGTGGTAGGGCAGTGGAGGGGCACTGGGTGGTTGGCTCAGAAACCCAAGAAGGAAAGGGAAACGAAGGGAAGGAATGAATGCAAATTTGCAAGGACTCATTCTGCAGGGCCACTTGGCCAGCCACTCCTCTTGGGAAAATAGAAGCTGAAGTGCACAAGGAAGGGTATGTCCCTTGCCCTCCAGGACTCTACTGAGAACATCCTCACTCAGCAGTTAAACTATGCCCATCTCCCGTCTGATCGTATTTTAAATGTAATTGAAATGTGTTGTCATAGAGTGTACTGATTAAAACCTGGTTCTCTCACTAGCCTGGCTTTTTACCCCAGCTTACTTCCACCTCTGTCTGTGGAAGAGCTCTTGAACAGACTGATTGGCCTCTCTAAACCTCAGTTTCCTGATCTGGGAAATGGGGAATCTAGCAGCAGCTATCTCATAGGGCTTTTGCAAGCATAAACCAGGATGGTACATCCAAAGGACTTAGCACAGTGCCTGGCACACAGTAAGTACTCAGTAAATATTACCGTTCTGGGGGTTATTACTATTTTTGAAGACATTTCACTTTTGAGCAGCTCTAACCTAATTTGAGCTGGAAAATCCTATCATTGTTTGCTTGAGTTCATAAGAGGCCTTCATGTTTTCTCTTAGCTTTGCCTCCAATATATTCCAAAGCTTTTATTATTCAGGAAGAATTCTACTTATAGTCTGTGTTTATGGCACCCTAGTACCCTGGACCATTTGGGGAGATGGAGAGAAAGTCGGAGACAGCTTCTGACATGAAACAGAAGTCCTTTGACTGAGCAGTGTATCAGTTTCCACAGATATTCACTTGATGTCTCCTGAACCCCCAAAGCAGTCTTGGCCTTCAGACCAGAAGCGAAGACTTTGGTTATTCCTAGCAGTCTCAAATGACTCCCTGATGGTAATGGCCAGAAGAGGTGGGCTGAAGCCTCATGGAATTGACTGGAAAGACAAGGCACTCGGGACTAGAAGTCCCAGGTTAGCCAGTTACTTCACCCAGTTCCCTCCCTTTCTTTCTATCCCATTCTAATCCAGGCTGATTCATTCGGCTTTCTAATAGTCGCTAAGTACTTGTGTGAGATAATAAGATATGGCCCCTGCCCTCTAGGAGTTTATAGTTCAGTGAAGGAGAGACAAGACTGTGGGTTAAGGACCATAGGCAAGGAAGAAACACAGTGCTATCGGAGAAGAGAATCATTCATTTTGTATTACATCTCTGGTCCCACTACCTGTAAACTGTGTGACCTTGGGCTAGTCCCTCAACCACTCTGTGCTTGTGATTCCCCACCTATAAAATGGGAATCACAACGGTAACTACCACACAGGGCTGCCGTGAGCATGAAATGAGATAAAGTATGCAATGTGACTTCTACTGCGTATTTACCGCCCCCAAAATGAAAACATGAATTCAAAAAGATATCTGCATCCCTATGTTTATTGCAGCATTATTTATAATAGCCCAGGTATGGAGGCAATCTAGGTGTCCGCTGACTGACAACAGTAAGGAAGATGTGGTATATATATGCGATGGAATATTACTCTGTCAGAAAAGGATGAGCTCTTGCCATTTGTGACAGCGTGGATGCACCTAGAGGGTATGAAGCTGGGTCGGATAATTCAGGCTGAGAAAGACAAATACTGTATGGTCTCACTCATATGTAAAATCTGGAAAACAAAACAAATGAATAAACAAACAAAAAGAAGGATCAGACCTATAAACACAGAGAACTGACGGTTGTGTCAGGGGGGCAGTAGCGGGTAGCAAAATGGGTGAAGGGGAGTGGGGGATAGAGTCTTCCAATAATGGAATGAATAAATCATGGGAATAAAATGCACAGCATAGGGAATACAGACAATGGTACTGTAATAGTGTTGTATGGTGACGGATGGTAGCTACACTTGTGGTGGGAAGAGCATAATGTATAGAGGCTGAGTCATTGTGTTGTACACCTGAAGCTAATGTAGCATTGTGTGTCAACTACACTCAGATTTAAAAAAATTTAAATAGAGTATGTGGTGTGACTTGCATAAGGTAGGATGCTAAATAAATGGTAGTTCTAAGATTTCACATAGAAGGAGACATTTTAACATGGGGTCAAAGGCAGGTAGAGTTCATCAGGCAGGCAAGTAATATCTTTTGAGTCATGGCTGAAAGAATTCACTCACCTGGATGACAGGTTGGTGAACTCACTAGTGTTGCTGAAACCATCGTACATTTGAAAAGCATTTTAATTTAAAGAACAAGGGGTGGGCACCAGGGTGGCTCAGTGGTTGAGCGTCTGACTTCGGCTCAGGTCGTGGTCCCGGGGTCCCGGGATCGAGTCCCACATCGGGCTCCCTGCAGGAGCCTGCTTCTCCCTCTGCCTGTGTCTCTGCCTGTATCTCTGTCTCTAATAAATAAATAAATAAACTTAAAAAAAAAAGAACAAGGGGTAGTGGAAGGGGAGGTGGGCGGGGGGTTGGGGTGACTGGGTGACGGGCACTGACGGGGGCACTTGACGAGATGAGCACTGGGTGTTATGCTATATGTTGGCACGTCAAACTCCAGTAAAAAATATATATACAAAAAAAAAAAGCATGCGCCCTCCATTTTGGTCACAGTAATAGTATGGAGTTTAATGGAGCTGATACCTTTCCATTTGATAGACAGGAAAGTGGTGGCCTCAAGAATTGTATGGAGTCATCCCCACTTAAAGCAAGTTAATGACAGGGACAGGACTAGTTCACAGGTCCCCTGACCAACAGCTGGTGCTCTTTCAGCCACTCTGCTGCATTTGTGGTGTGTTAATGGAATAATGACCTTCATCACTGCGCCTCCCTCTCCAGGAAAGAAGTTCCTGGCAAGGATGGAGTGAGAAGTCCTATTTGAAGAAGAGCTGAGAGGTCGAAAATAAAAAAAAAAAAGGACAAATCAACAGAATTTCCTGAAAGTGGGCAGCTGCTTCTAATCAACTGTTTACTCTCCTGAGGCCTCAGAAAGGTAAGCTCTGTGGTCATCCCTCGAGAACTGCATGGAATCATGGGAAGTGCAGACCTTTGGACCTCCATCTTGATTCCCCATTACCTGAATAAATAACCAATTTACTTTGTTTTGGCTGCCCTCCATCCGTTGAAGAAAAAGTCAAATAGTTAGAAATCCAAGTCAGATTTAAGGGCTCTTTTTGGCCTGGGCTCTGTAACTTCTGCCGATTCCCATTCACTGCTGCAGACGCCCAGCTGACGTTCAGATGGATTCGTCATTCAATACATGTTAGTTGGACATCTAGTCTGCAGCAGGCGCTGTGCTAGATCTGAGATTTGGAGGCCAGAGGTTGGGGGTGGGGTATGATACCACGACCAATGAGACTCAAGGAGCTATAATTAGGTAAACTGGTCCACAATTCGTTCCCATAATCCTGAAATACACAAAGCTGTTTTTGTTTTTTTTCTTTGTACCTAACTTGGTGGCAAAACCTTGAACTGATGTGAGATTATTTTATAATCTTTATCCTCTTAGTATAAAAATTCAGTTTATTAGAGAAATATAAGGGGCTGATGATGGGGTTTTTCTCAAGACCCCACTGGGATGTTAGATAATATAAGATATGCACTGTATTATCTTTCCAAAATAGAAAAAAAAGTCTAAACTCACAAACACATCTGATCCAAAGATTCAGATAAGGGATGGTGGACCTGCATAAACAAAGCCAAAGAATATGGCCCAACAGATGCCACAAAGGAGGATGTAAGTATTTTCCAGGAACCATGAGTAAGAGAAGTCTATGGTAGACCCCACTTGTGGAACCCCGCAGTTGAAAAACATCCCAGCCGTGTCTTTAAGTTGAGATAGAACAGAGCATTTGGATCAACACAGAGAGAGAGAGAGAGCAGGGATGACATTCCAGACCAGGGTGAACAATGAAAGTCAGAGCAGCAAGGCAGGAAACCCCAAGGTGTGTTCAGGGCTAGGAACTGACAATTTTGGCAAAAAAGGAGGAATGGGAGACCTAACCAAGGGCATCTTCAGAGATCCCCCGGAGTGACAAAGCTAAGGAGGCAACAGGGAGCCAATGAAAGTTAGAACTTTATGGCACGAGAAGTCTTATTTAGCAAACCTGGATTCGATTCTCATCCTTGAAATGTATTTCCGAAGGTAAGAACTGTATTTTATTTTATTTTTTTAGAACTTTATTTTAGAATGATCTTACATTTTAGAAAGATTTTCAACAAGGGGTGAACAAAATTTCTGCCTAATTCACAATAAACCACAAAATTCTACTATCCAGAGCTCCGTCTGTTTCCTTAGCAGTCAATTCTTTAATGTAAACTTGTTGGGTTTATCAAGAGTCTTCACATGTGAAGCGGAAGCCACACTTGCCTAAAGAAAATTTCTGTGCTATTGCCTCAAACGATTCCTGTTGTCTCAGTCTCCTACCATCCCACGGAGGTACTCTGATATAGTTTTTCCATTAACTCACATACACACCCCCACCTCAGAGATGGGGCTGAAACTCTTTTTTTTTTTTTCCCTGAAAGAAAATCCAGGCTAGTATGGGCCTTAGCTGGAGAGAAGGTGTGAGAATGAAAGGATTTCCATGCTGATCAGGTGGCCAACCCCATCTTGTGGGTTGCTGGGGAAACACATTTAAAGGCCTCATTCTTCTGGATCTAAGGTTAAAGTGTTTACTGGGGAGGAGCAGGCTCGGTCTCCTGCCCTTTATACAACAACCGAGCCTCTTGTTTTTTAGGCCTCCTGTGCAGAAAGCTCACCAAAAACTCTTCTGTAAAAATCCCCAGCCAGGTTGTCTTTCTTTATTGGTTTTCATTTTTTAAAAATTGCACAGTTCAGCTTTTACGGATGACCACATCTTTAAAGATGCATGTGTGCTTATGTGTCTTAGAATGGTGGTACCACATTCCAGCTCGGATAGAGTAGCTTATGCTCTATTATAATGCACCTCACCATACAAGGGCATCTTGCTTGGCAAAATAAATACGCCCCAGAAAAGTTTCACGCGAGTTTGAGCTGTGCAAATATAATTATATTTTAAAATCCCTGAGATCTCAATATTTAAATGGATTGTATGATAATTCTTTTTTTAATCTAATAACTCCTCCCTAATTTGTCTGTTTTGAAATTTTAAATTCTCACATACTGTTAACATATTTAACCAGCAGAGTTAATGCCCAAACAGCAGAGTTCCAAGTAGCCTGAAGTTTTTCACATTTCTATACAAGGATCATTTATATTCGGAGTGACCAATTTGCCAGTGTGGAATCTGAAAATGCCACCTATGCTCATTGTGGCTTTATCACAGAGCATATTTTATTTATTGGGTTTTAGTTCTCCACGTGGTTGCCGGTTCACCTGAATTCGGTTCCCCTCGGGGTATTTATTAAAATGCAGATTCAATTTGTATTACTTTTTCAATCAAAATTAGTTCATCAAAGGGAAATTCGGGTTCCTGGGCCCTACGTGAACCTGCTGAGTCAGAATCTCTGGGGATAGGGAGTTTGGGGTCTGCATCCCCCCCACCCCCCGCCCCGCGCTCCCCCACCAGTCATTGGTGTGCACACCAAGGTGGAGAAACCACTGGCTTAGAGCTTATATGGCACCTACCTCTCTAATAAGAAAATGATTCAATTAGTGAAAGCGCCTCATTCCCAGGGAAATCTGGATTCTCAGGCATGGGTCGTTACTCTATTTGTTACAACACAATCTGACCTCTAAGCCCAAATGGATTTTCCTCCTTTTCAATCTGCAATCTTCCCCATTTGCTTTTGATAATTAAAATGCATTTTAAAGAAACAATCTACAGGAACTCTAAGAGCACATTTTTAAAGGTTAAAGCATGGGGCACACTGTCCTTTAGGGATGGTTGTCCTCTTAACATTTCCAGATTAGCTTGTAGTGAAGCACACACACACACAGACAAATGCCCCCACTGCTTCAACTTCCCGGGCTAGCTGAACATCAGGTACCGAATAACAACAAATAACAACAATCGAGAGCCCTCCATCCTTTGTTCGTGTATTCCAACCTAGCCACCCACAGGCCCATATTCTACAGAGAGGGTTCATAGCCACCGTTCCAGAAGAGGAGTTCCTACTCTGAAATGACGTGGAAAATACCTTTTCCTCACCCATGGGGAGTCTGAATCTTGGCTTGAGCCTTTGCTCATCCGTCAGAAATATTTTACCAAATGCAGCTACCTGAAGCACGCAAAGTCATACAGACCATATAAATTGCCTTTCCAAGCCACCAAAGTGCAATCTTACCTCCCCTTTATCTCCTCACCACCCCCACTCCCCTTGCTTGTGTTTAAAAATAAAACCCAATTCTGCTGACAACTGGTTTTCTTGCCTCACCACAGGAAGTGGACTGGGTGAGTTCTCATGTCACATGGTTAACAGAGTGCACCGCACAGTGTCTGTGGGACACCTGCTTTTGGGGGCTGAAGGGAGCCCTGCAGGCCCAAGAGCTGCGAAGGAACTTCCCCGGGGTGCCGTGCCGCAGCCTTGGGCTCCTGGGAGGTGGGAGGCCCCGCTGCGTGGGCTCCCTAGGGCTATTGAGGAGGCTTACGGTGGACCCGGTGGCCTAGGCAACCTGCGTCAGGCTTGGTCACTCACAGCGCTGGGCTTGTGAAAGGCATTCATCTTTAATCCCTTCCTGTCCCTTGACTTCTCTCTCCAACCCCACCTTTCAAAAAAAAAAAAAAAACACAAAAACACACCAAACCAACAACATAAATACATCTGCCCTCTTTGCTCTACTAAAAAGGAGAAAGGAAAAGAACCAAAAAAGAACTGTCCTAAACTTCTTTCCTGCTCTCTACAATTAATTACAAATTAGAACTGGGAAATCATGCAAATGATAGTGAAATATGATGAAAATGAAATATGATATGAGCCAACCTCTAGAGTTAGGCTTTGGGTTCAACAGCAGTGCGTGTAGATCCAGATGAGGTTTGTTTTTGTTTTTGTTTTTCTTTTCTTTTCTTTTTCCCAGACTTATCGAGGTATAAATGACAAATAAAATTGTGTATGTTTAAAGTACTCAACGCAACAATTTGATGTAAAATGAGGTTTTGTATGTCGAGAGTTCGGTGGTTTTCATGCACCCTGGGGATGTGAAAAGCAATCCACTGACCTCTGAAAGAAAACTTGTTTCCTATTTATTGTTTATCTAAAGTAGTAATAAAGAAATTGAGCATTACAAATATTCAGTAAACAGACTGTCACTGGTGCCCTCCCCAGGATGTGAATGTCAGATGACAAGGTGGGCTGTCTGGATGGAAGGAGGGCGAGATCCAAGCAGCAACAGGTTGATGTTGATGGTGGGTCATTTTACGTGTGTCTGGACTGTGTTACCTAGTTTTAACTAAACTAGTCCCTATAAAATGGACAAGTGGTTAGGAAAGGCTCCTGTTGAGAAGCCACAAATTGATGATGCCCCTAATAATGTAAGCAGAAGCCAGCCACAAGAAAATGGCAGAGCTGACACTTGTCTTGGGATGAGCTTTCTGTCAGCTACATTGTGAGATCAACATTAAAAAACAATGATGCCACGTTGTATGGTGACAGATGGCAGCTACACTTGTGGTGAGCATAGCATAATGTATAGAGATGTTGAATCACTATGTTGTACACCTGGAAGTAACATAATATTGTGTGTCAACTGTACTCAAAAACGTTTTTAAAATGATGCCAATGATCATCTGATCATCTCCGATAAGTCAGGCAAAAATACTCAAAATTATCTAGTGGGCTATTTGAAATAAGGATGTATAGCCACTACCTTTAATGTCAGACTTCAAGTGAAGTGCGAATCGTTCTTTGAAATTTTGATTAGTGTTAGTATGAGGGTATTACAAATTATTGTTTATTTTTAATCTAATATTTGAATTTCCATTTATGTATGTTTTATGAATGTGTAGAAAACTTCTAAGTGAATAAACACACACATTTTAGAAGCAAATATTCCACATGTCTTTCCCGATAGGAATGCAGGACTACTTTGGAGATCAGTACTGTCCGTCACAGAGTGTTGAGCTGTGGTCAGATTTCGGGTCAGATCAGGTGACCCCCATTATATATAGGAAAGCAGATGCCCAGAGAGAAAAGGACCTTACCTTAGGGTTAGCACTGCTAGTTAGTACCATCCCCTCAACCAGAAAACCGAGGTCCTAGAGAATGAGGTGACTTGCTCAGGATCACACTGCTAATTAGGGACAGAGCCGGGATTCTTTTGATTTTCAGAAGTTGCCCCTCTATACACACACACATAGGGAAACACGAAAACTGAGCAAACACTAGAAACTCCCGCAGAACTAAAAACCATCAGAGTAGAACCCGAAAGATGGTAGGCAAAAAGCCATTGGGACCTACCTATGCCCATTATACTTACAATAACTCCTGGGTAATAACCTCCGACAGTCACATTCTGGGTCCTAGTGGTTGCGGCAAGGCCCACCGTGAGAATTAACACAGACACGATAAGCAAAGTCACGGTGACATAGATGGAGTTTCGTTTCCTTCGATTGAAGGCTCCTGAAAGCACACAGAGAAACTGAAGCTGCTCATTGTGGCCAGAGAAGGAATGGGCTTACAGGAGAAATTAGGAAGGTCTTCCTTTCCTACTCCAACTGGTTCCTGGGATTATCTCTGGGGAGTGGGATTATGGGGAAGGGATGGGGCTTCGTTTTTTTTTGCAGTCATCAGGTGCCATGTTTACAATAAAACAAACAAACAAACATATTTCTAGTTTGAAAATGAACAACAGAAGAAATCTTACCAGTTACATAAAAACGGAAAACAAATTTTTGTGCTCTCCGCATTCTATAAAAGATGTGTCATATCCACTTAGTAGAGTGTTTTTTTAGGCCAAATTATAAGGCATATGATAAATGGGAAGTGTACGTGTGGAGGTATTAAATGAAAATATTTTAAAGCCATTAAGCGACCGAGAAGGGTTTTTTCATAAGCTGGAGATAGGAAATTTCATTTTCAGTGTAAATATCACAACCAAGCCAGGTACTGGGATTTTTTTTTTCATTTATTTCTGACATTTGCCACCTCATGTATAAACTTTAAAATGGTGTGTTGGGTTGGCAAGATTTCTCACATAATAAATGTGTGTAATAAAGTAAGTGTTTGGAGGCCATTAGTCCACAAAGATATGTATCGGGGGAGGTAGATGGGAAAGATTATAACTTATACACATTTGGGCTTATGTGAGGGTGACATAAATATAAATGACAAGAAACCCGTTCTCCTACTCAGTGCTTATCAGACATGATAGCGCAAACCAATATTTTTTTCGGAAACAGGCTTATTAAGTCAGATAGAAAAATGGCATCTAGACTCGCTTTTGAATTTAATTTTTTTTTAAGGAATTAAGCACCGCTCCACACTCTGCCTGCATTTCTCTGGCGAGGGGGAAGGGGCTCTCAGCAGGAAATAGCAGGGATGAGTTCCCACCTAGGAGTTCAGTAAACATAAGCAATGGGGGAGGGAGTAAGAGAGTCCAGTTCTCCAGTGAGAAGGATGAAGCAGCGGGGAGCCTTATGATGGGGTCGCCCACCCAGGCGGCTTGAGTGGCATTTATGGGCCTAAAGAGGCCACTAGAATCTGCTCCCAGGACCCCATCATTCTGGGAGGCCTCTCTGCAGCCTCCAGGCAGCAGCCGCCTTTGAAGCCGCCCAGACTGCACCACTGGGAGGGAGGGGAGAGGGGAGGGAGACGAGACAACTGGGGAGACCCGGGGGCCAGGTGTGCGGAGGGAAGGGCTGTGCCTTCCGCTGTGGACGTAGAGAGCCAGGAGTGCCACCCTGGGTTCGCTCCACCACCCATCTTGTCTTGCCCAGTGCGGGCCCTGCCGAGGGCTCCCAGGGAGGTGGGAGGGGCTGGCGGTCTCCCCTGACGTCAGCCTGCAAAGTGAGGGACATGACTCATCAGGGTCATTTCTAATGCGATCCCGTTCTAAGACTATTTCACATTGAAATGTACAAGGGGCCGCAGGGGTGACAGGGACCCATGGCCTAAAGCGCCAGACCTCGCCCTGGGAGGAGAGGTAGGGAGAGTTGGGAGATGAGGCTCCTCTCCAGTGGGGCCTGAGTCCTGCCTCCTCGGGGAAGGGGCATAAAGGAACTCTAGTGACATCAGGGCCCTGCGTGAGAGAGGGCTATTTGGGATGCAGATGGCAAGCAGACTGGCGGAAACACCGTGAGCAGGGCTGGGAGAGGCGGCCCAGGGTGGGGAGGGGGAAAGGGGGGCAGGATTTATTTCCTGTTCACCTGAAGGTTAGTTTATCCTTCCGTGGCATCTCCAGAGGCCCTAAATGAGTGTCTGAACCGGGGTCCCTGCACCTATTTGATGACAGACACTTCGCAGTGAATCTTCGAGTTGGTTCCACTGAGGGGCTCTAACAGAAACCTACCATCACCATCGCCTTCCATTCCACCTGCCTTCTCCGATGTCACTCGCCCCATATAAGCCTTCCCCTGCCTCAGATTAGCAAAAGACAGTGAGGGAACACCTGGAGACATCTTTGTGACACTGAAAAGTGTCTCAACACCTCACACGGAAAACGTAGAACTTTAGAGACTAAATTGGGGGAGTGTGCATGTGGTCTTCCTCATCCCCCCCCCCTTGCATGCTCCTTTCCTGCCAAGTGGCTTTAAATCCTATTCACAGCTCTTGGGTCTTCTTTGCAAATATCACTCTAGCTCTTAAAAGCACAGGAGCCAGGTCAGAAAAGTGACTCAGCAAACCACATGGTGTCATTTGAAAAATCTATTTTTTCCCCCCTGCTTTAGAACCTGAACTGAAAATCCAGTCAGTTGAGAAGCCCAGGCAAAGAGCCTACACACTTACCAGGGCCTTTCCTCCAGATAGGATTTGCTTTGAAAATTCCCAAGTAAACTCTGTTATCAGTAGGTTGAATATCTACTCTGTCCCCCTCACACCTTCCCCCAAGTCACTCCGTACTTTACACTATAAGGAATATAATTGTGTAAGTTGAAATTATTTCTAGTTGCACTTGGGAAGTTGAGCATCATAAGGAACCTCGGGGTGAATGCTTTTGAAAAGTGAAGAATCACGTCTCCATTTCCCTTTAGTGTCAATTCCACTTAAAAGTCTCATCTACTTAGAGCAAGACACACCTGCTCTCTGAATGCGTGGTCCAGGCTACTAAAAAGTAGCTCATTTTGTCTGTTTGGGACATTTTCCTGGTGGTTGTTTCATCGCAGAAGGGAGCCCTGTTCTTATTAGGGTATAATGTGGGGCCTGCCTTAGATGTTCTCATGAACCCAGGAACATCTGATTCTGATTTTGTTCAATCAATCCATCGAAAACCTCCATCTGATACCATGAGGTACTTAAATAAAGCAGGAGGTTCTTGAAAACAGTGCCTATCGCAGTGTTTGATATCTAGAGTGCAGTCAATACTTGTTGAATAAACAAGAGGCAGCATATCGGAATTGCTTCCCTTCTAAGCAAAAAGGCGTGTGCATGCGGGGGAATTGTGTGAATAAATATAAGCTGGGTTCATAGACTGGATTTTTAAAAATAGGGCACACCTGAGGGGTCCCCAGAACTAAAATCCTTCTGTTCAACTAGTGTCACACAACCCCGATGTCTCTCAGTAGCCTGTCAACTTGCCACCCAGTATATTTCTGTTTAAACAACCACCACCACCCCTGCAACCAACAGCAGTGGGAGAGTCTGAAATCCTGTCATGGGCTTTGCCTGCTCCCCTTCCGCCCCCAGCAGCTTCCCTGCAGAACCACTGCAGACCTCTCTCTCTCTCTCTCTCTCTCTGTCTCTCTCTGCAGTGCCCCACCTCCACCCCAGATTCGTGAGGACCGGGATGCTCAGCTCTAGAAGCGCCCAATTATTTGCTGTCTCCACCCTTCTAGATACAGCCTGGTTCCCCCGCCCACTCCCTGGTCAGAGCCCCCACCTGCACTGCGGTCTTTGAATCTGAGTCCCTCCCTCCCTCGAAAACCTGCTCAAAACTCACCTCCTCAGAAAGTTTTCCTTACCAAACTTACTCTCCTCTAATTGCTCATTATCTCGTGTCCCAGAGTTCCTATATATACCTTACTCAGTACACATATTAATTGTAACTGCTACGATCACTGTTGTAATTGTGGGTCTGGTACACAACCCATATGATAACTCCAGTTTGGGGATTATGTATCTGACAGGAATGCAGGTGTGGGTTGCCAGGAGGTGGGATGATTGTCTCTGCTTACTGATGTTTTACCCTGTGTATGTTCTTGGTCACCCCCTTAATAATAGGGTGCAGTAACCGCTGTCAGAGGGCAGCAAGGACCAGGGCCCAGTATCCTGTCCTGTACACTATGTTGTCGATGACTGGCTAACGGGGGTGGGGGCCGGTGCTCATCTTTTCAACGGTTTAGGATTTGCTTACCTGAGTGAGCTTTGCCACACAGGGAGGGTCCCAGGAAGTCCCAGCCTCACGTAGGTGGAAACAGGTGGCTGCCCAGAAAAGACCCTCAAGGCTCTGCCAATCTCCCAAACATTTCCTTAAAGGTGCTTATATCCAGTGTCCTGACCCCCCTCCTTTTGCAGTTCTTTGACCAAAGACCTCCAAGGCCACTGGTGAATTACAAATGTGTTACTTGGGAGGGAAGGGGGGTCCCCCGCTGTAGTAGAGATGCCTTAGCGCCTGGGGTCGGTGTTGCCAAAAGGGAAAAGGGGGTTGCTGGGAGGTGGGATGTAGGGGCGCTGGAGTTCAATTACCATCTTCATATTGCCCAGCGCCGCTAGGACCGTCCCTCTCCAGGCAGCCAGCAAGCGTAGCGCGCAGGCACCTTGGTGCAATGTGTGTCTGTGTGTTTTAAATTTTATTGTTGGGGCTGCAGTTGTGTCTTGCCGGTGGAGGAAATCCCCTCTGAAATGCTGCCCCTTGGGGGCTGTAACACTACCCCCACCTCCACTCTCCTCCCCCGCCATGCAAGGGAAGGTGGTGTTGCCAAAGCTGAGTTAAATGGGAGTAGCTCCTAAATAGCCTAGACGCTGATTCAGGCCTTGGTTGTGCGGGACCCGAGCCAGGGAACTCCGGGGAGACTCCCCTGTCCAAACTGTGGAAACCCAGGGTTACCACTCGACTCAGGAATTCGCTAGTGCCCTCGGTCTGCGGACTTTACAAAGCGGGATGCGTGGAGCAGGCTCGCGCGTCTATAAGGGATCTACAATTCTTTGCCCGCAGTGTGGAGTCTGGGCTGGGCAAAACCCACTCAGCTTCTTGTTGCTCAGACCTTTCTAGAAACGTAAGATTGGCCGAGGGCCCCCAGGAGCCCAAGAAAGAACTCTCTTCATCGTGTTCCCCCACCCACAGAGCCGTGTGCCTAGTAGCGACAGTTAAGGCCCTGGCCCCCTAACCTGCGCACTCCCCCGCAGGCAGAGGGCCCGGCGCGGGAGGCCGGCTTTGCGGGTGGCTGTGGCCCGCTGCGGGAATGGGCGCTGCGGGCCCTCGCGCTCTTCCCCCCCAGCCCTCCCTGGCGCAACAGTCTGGCGTCGGGGAGCCAGGGGCTGCGCTGGCGCCACAGCTGGCCAAGGTGAGGAGTGCATTCTGTGTGCAAGTGTGGGCGCGTGCGTGAGTGTTTGTGTGTGTGTACGCGCGCGCTTGTGCTAGACAGCTGGGGGGAGTCTGGTACTGCTGGGTTCTGGATTCGGACCCAAGTCCTTGGCCTTATTTGGACCACACTCTTAAAAATAAAAAAGATCAAGTTCTTATACTGAATATGCAGAACCATTGAAAATACGGATCTTCCCACCATCTAGGAGATGACACTTTCAGGGGCCCCTCCGGTGAACGAATTCTGTTGAGACTCGGTCTTATGCAGGCTGACATAGGGGGTTCAACCCTCTCCCCGCCCCCTCCTCTAGGGATGTTCCCATGAATTCATTACAGAAGACCTGAGCAGATTGGATGGCAGGAATTCGGGATGGAGGAAATTTGCAGAATGTAAAGTATGTTGGCAAGACATAATTTGATTTGGTTCGAGTGTATCCGAGGCGAATTTTAAGATTAGGTGGGATCATGGTTTGACAATCCCCTCCCGCTCTCCTGGGCTCCAAATTAATTTCTCCGCCCAGTGAAATCATAGGGCTTGGGAAGGTGCCTAACAGCTGAGGGGGACTGGGTTTGTGTTCTGTTTGTAACTACCAAAAAGCAGCTTCAAGGGACAGCCAAGTTGGTGTCTAGAGGTAGCTGTGCCCCAGATGTGAGGAGGAAAAGTGTTGAACCTAATCAGCTGGTGGGTCCCCCTCCCCCTCCATTACACCCCGAGAGAGAAAGAGCGACTTCGGAAGGTGCGCGGGCTCGCGCTCGCTCTTTCTTTCTCGCGCTCTCACTCGTCCCCCCCCACACACACTTTTTTTTTCACACTCACGCACATTCCTTGCATTTGGAGCAGAATAGGAATCAAATTCAAGGAATGTGGATCCTGACGTTGCAGACGGCAGGGATGGGCTGTCTTGAGTGATTCCTTAGGAATTCCCCTCCCGCCAACCCCCCTCCTTTCTTCCCCCCCCCGCCCATCCCCCAGGGTTGCGCAACACCCCCCCATCAGCGAGGTGCAAGTCTGCCCCCCCCCGCAGCTCTGAATTTCTGGGCAGCTTCGACAGAGTTGGGAGGGGGCGAGGACTCTGCTTCTCCTAATTGTCGTTAGTCGTGAGCTCTTAGAAGTGACGGGGACTTTGCAAACAGGGAGCGTCGAATGGAAAGCGAAGGCGCAGGTTGCAGGGAAGTGTTTTGATCCCCAGACAGCTGGAATTTACCACCGGCTGCAAGTCTGTCGGCACACGCACACGAACACGCACACGCCCGCACTCCCGGGCGCCGGTACTCCGACGCAAGCTTGGCGCTCCCGTCTCAGCGCGTCGCCCCCGCCCCCCCCCGGGCCGCTCCCCTGGGGCTCGGGTCGGCCACCCAGACGCTGGGGCGCGCGGACCCCCTACCTAGCCCCGCTTCCCGCTCCATGGCTCCCGGGGCGGCCGGGGCGCTCGTGGTCCAGAGGGCAGCGCACTCACCCCTAGCTGCCGCCGCCCCGAGGAAGGGCGGCGGGACTTACCCATGGAATCGGGCAGGGACATGTCGCTGGACCGCTGCTGAGTCAGGGACTGATGCATGGTGAAAGCTGCCCTGTGGCCCCGGCCCCCGAAGCTGCTTCACGCACCCCCGGCTCAGGGCGCCCCGCAGAGCATCCTACTCCGCGGCTGCCGCTCCCCGTCCCTCCGAGAGCTGAGAGAGACTGCCTCTGGTTGCGAGCTGCAGCCCAAGTGTCGCCTCCCCCTCCTTTCCCCTCTTCTCCCTCCCTCCTCTTCTGCCTCCCTCTGCTCCGGGAGGCAGCAGCATTGGCGGTCCGATCAGCGGCGTGCGCTTGCGCAAGACCCCCCCTCCCTCCCCCTCGGCCCCCCCATCCTAGTTATCCACCTCCCAGCCTCCCAAGCCAGACAGGGAGCCGTTTTCGCCCCTTGGGGCCAGGGCTGCGCAGAGAAAGAGGGGGAGGCTACAGCCTGGGGCCAATCGGCCTTCTCTGTACTTCGGAGAGAGGGTCTTGGGCAAGCATCCTGTTCTAGGATTTATAATTGGGGAAAGGGCACAGTCAGAGGTTCAGAGCTGATGAACACACACACACACACAGAGGCACGCGAGCGCGCATGCACACACACACACACACACACACATTTGTGCAGGTTGGTCTTAGTGCTTCCAGAATGACATAATGGAGCTGGAGATGATCCAGAGAAGGGCCACTCTATAATCAAGGGAATGGGGGAGGGTAGAGGGGCTGCCATATGAAGATAGATTAAACAAACGCAGACTCTTTAGTCTAGAAAGATGAAGGCTGGGAAGGGATGTGACCAGAGTGTATAAAATTATGCAGAGATGGAGAGAGGGAACACAGCCTTATTCACCAGGTCTGAGAATTCTAGAACCAACGGCCCCCTAAGAGCTAGAAGGAGATTCAGCTAAAGCAAATATGACTCTGCATCAGCACCATCCCAGTTTGTGCTTTGGTCAAGATGCTTTTATGTCAAGGATCTCATCTCATCACAGCAGCCGTGCAAGGCTGGAAGAGGAAGTATCCATAATCCCATTTTACAGATGAGGAAACTGTATCTCAGAGAAGACACGAAAATTTCCTGTAGCCACTCAGCCAGTAAGTGACAGAGGTGGGATTTGAACCCAGATCTGTTGGACCCTCAGGCTGGTGCTCTTGCTGCCATGGCAGCTGAAAAGACATATTACTCTATATGGTGTATTGAAAACCTAAGGAATTCATTAGCCCCAAGAGGTGCAACAGGATGTAAACACAAGTAGCTTTGGAAAGAATGAAATAGCTGTGGCCGCCAGAATCTGCTGTGGATTGCTAAGGGAAGGGTAGAGGGGAAACGTCCTTGATCTTGGAGGACAGCAAAGTCCCTCCTAACTGATCCTTCCAGACCCCGTTAGGATATTGGGCTGGGATCACTACCTTGTCAGCCCAGAAGGTGGTTTTGAGTTCTCAAAACAGTAGCAGAGCAGAATGAGGTGGAAGGTGAGGAAGAGGATAACAGTGGGCTGCAGTTCCCTCCGCAACCCAGCCCTGTGGGCTCCGCATCCCATGGAATTTACCTGTTTGAAGGCATCCATTCTGCCCAGTGAGAGCTCCCAGGTTCTTATTGCCAGGTCTCCTTCCAACCAGCTCCCCTGATGGTAGTGGCAACCCTCTTTCTGTGTTTTCCCGCCGAAAAAAAAATCAAGTATAAAATTCACCTGAGAGTCTATGGGATGAAGAAGAGAACTTGGTTCTTTCCAGCTCTGGCTTGCTCATCTACTGTGAGGCTTTGTTTCATTATCCATGAAATGGAACCAAGGGTCCTTGCCCTTTCCCATCTCCCAAAGGAAGAAAAAGATGATTCCTGAAGGTTAAAAAGGAAGCCCTTTGTAAAGAACTTGAGCACCCCAGGGGCCTGGCTGAATGCCGTGTCAGGTATTATTAGCAGCTTTACACTATAGATGTGGTTTAGAAATCTGTGATATGTGTCCTAGATAGAGACAAGATGCCCACGGGTGTAGTAGAGGTGTGTGTCTTAAGCATGCTTGGCTCATGTGTCGATCTCCAGTAAGCTCCACAAAGGCAGGGAGCAGTCCTGTACTTATACTTTTGCCATGTTTGTCTTCAATTCTGGTTACTTATCCCCACCTCTTTCACTCTAAATATCTCATATATTTAATGTGAAGACCTCCTGCAACCAGTATTAATTTTTCAGGAGTTCTTCATAACTAACTGATTTTGTTTGGAGAAAAGGGGGTTTATACAGGCTGGAAAAGACGTCTTTCTACATTCTTTAGAGATTTTGGCTTCCCTCTAGCAACCAGAGAGCTCGCAATCCCTAAAGAAGCCAAATAGAAACTTGTTACCATGTTGGTGTCGATGGACAGACAGAGGTGCATTACCCATCAATTGATACAGAGGGCCTATGTAATTTGACCTTTACAAGCAAAGCCATAAACGAGTGAGGGAGGGCTTGCTTTATGCAACATCTGTATTTCCAAATCCTGCGTGAAAATTAAAAGCTATTTCGAAAAAGTATGAGAGGAGCTGGCCATTTAGAAGAACTGCATACTGTATATTTCCTTCATATGTCTCTTGGGGGTACCTTATGGGACTTGGAACACAGCAGGCTCTCAGTCAAGTTAAAAATGACTTTGAGACCAGGAGCAATGACCATAGCAGCAGCTGCAGCAGCTCAGTGAGTAGTAGCAGGCTTCTCCCCAGAGATGGTGTGCTTATTTGGACAGAGGATCTGGGATAAGGGGAGGGACTAGGATGGGAGCTTGGAAAAGAAAAAAATAAAAAAGAAAGAAAGCAACCCACATTTCAAACAAGACTGGCACAAAGACCCCTTTTCCTACCCCACCCCAAAAGAAAAAAAAAGAAAAGAAAAGAAAAAAACCAGTGTATTTTACTCTGAATGAGCTGGACAATTAAAAAGCAAGAGGCAGTTTTTTTCATGGGCTCTATCCTGATTTTTTTAATGTCAAAATGCATGTAGATTTTATACAGTAATAGGCTCGTAGTAAAATTTACCAATAGAAAAGCCACCTAAATGAAGGAACAGGTCTTTCATGCCAGCGAAGGCTACTATAAAACTGCTTGGTTAGCTTTGGATAAAAAATAAATTATTAAAATGGCTTAAAATAAATCCTTTTCATTGCAAGCTTAATCAAGCATACAGTGTTGCCCTGGGTTGCAAACTGTTTTATAGCACGAGGAAAACATTTGCCAATGGGGCTCTGCAGCCTGCTTCTCTCCATCTTCTTCAAACCAATGATGAGAGTGCTCCCTCGAAGGCTTCGGACCACTAGAAAAATGCCAGATGGTGTTCTGTCTCTAACACATTCACCCTGGGAATAGCCAGAGCACTCCATCACCTTCTTATTTTGATGATCAATTTGACAAAATTATTGTAGAGCCTCCCTGATTCCACTTTTGAGAAATGTAGGCTGGCGGAGTCATGTCCACGTGGATACATACACATAAAGGCATTCATGCATATTTGGAATGGTGGCCACACAAGTATTCACAAAAGCACACACACATACACACGCACACATCCCAGCCATTCTCTGTCCACCCTGGTTATCACCACCTACCTCCCTCTCAGCTCCTACACTTGAGTTGACTAAAGATAGAAAGGAGCTTCAGAATAATGGAGAACCTCAAAGTGTCCAAACATCCCTAATTGAGGTTGGGGTTGCATTTTCCAAACTACCTTAGGTCAATGCCTAATACCCAGCACCTGCGCCACAAACAGCTGAATCTTCACTGTGGAGAACCATGTTTGATGGTGTGATTTCCCCCAAGGAGCTTGACTGGCTCCCATTGTCGGCTGGTCATTTTCTTTGGGTACCAGGAAAAAGCATCTCAGCACCAGAAAACAATGCTTGGTACTTATCTTTACTTTGTCACTGTTTTTTTCCTATCCTAGTGACCGAACACTGTAAGTACCAAACATTGTGTTTTTCAATACCAGTAAGGAAATTTTGGTAACATGATTTTAAAGGAATGGAACATCATTTAATCACCAATCCCTGTTATTGGATACTTCAGAGGTTTCCAGTTTTTCAACATTTATAAATAACACAATGAACTAAATATTTGCATCTTTATTATCATAGGATATAATGTTATAGTGGAACCATCCGTTCAAAAGTTTCACATATATATTTTCTAACAAAACATTTTTATCACCATACATATGGTAAGGTGCACAGGTCTTAAGTATACATATCAATAAATTTTTATATATACACCCCTGTAGCCACCACCCAGATCAAGATGTTGAACCTTTCCAACATCCCAGATGGCTCCCTTGAACCCCATTTCCGGCCAGTAACCCCCCACCAGAAGTAACCACTATCCTGATTTCTATCATCAAGTCTGAATATTTTTTAAAAGATTTTATTTATTTATTTATTTATTTATTTATTTATTTATTTATTTGAGAGAGAGAGAGAGAGTATGAGCAGGGGGAGGCCAGAGGGAGAAGCAGACAGACTCCTTGCTGAGCAGACCCAGGGGTCGATCCCAGGACCCTGGAATCATGACATGAGCCAAAGGCAGACACTTAACGGATTGAGCCACCCAGGCATCCCCAAGTCCGAATATTTTTGAGGCTTTTTTTTTGAGGCTTTTAATGCATATTGCCAAATTGTCCTCCAAAATACTTGTGGCCAAGTTCCTTCCCACCATCAACATGTCCAGCATGTGTGTGGATCCTCACACTCTCTTGGCTTTACCTTGCAAAGGAGATGTTTCAGCATTTAAGACACACACCTAGTTACAGCCAGAGACAGGCAGGGCCAGTCAGGAAGCTGGATCGGGGTTCAGCTGGGTACTAGGCACCTGGTGGGAACCACAGATCTAGGAGCCAGGAGGGAGACAACACAGTGTCACCGTCCATGAGAACCTTAGAAACCTCCAGCTGCTTAGTTGTTCTCATTATTGTATTCATCATTGTTCTCTGTTGCATGTACCCAAAGTCTCCTTTTTACATAGCTTTCAAAATGTCCATAACGATCACTTAGTTATGCCTGGTCCATAGTAGGGACTTAAATAACTGTTGAATATATGGCACTTTTAATCTATTGCTTTTTTTCTGCTTACTGGAATAAAACATGACACTGTAAAAATTCTCCAAACTGCAGAGATACATGATGCAGCAAATTACTGTCTCCCCCACAATTCTACTCCCCAGAGATAACAATTTATGGGTTGAAATACATTTTCCTGATTTTTTCTCCAGGCATACTTTTGTTGGTTGGTTTGTTTTGAGAATGAAATGCTCCTTTTTAAAAATAAACTTCTCAATAATAAAACACATTTTTTGTTAAACTGTGTAAGTTGTATTTAATAGCTTTCAAATACACCTCATCAAAATCCATCTTCAGTCAATCAAACATTCTTACACAATAAAACTTCCTTTGACTTATGTTATGATATCTATTTGGCTCTTAGGGGCAAGGAATGGAAATTACAACTCATTTTTGATCACTAATGTGTGATGAAGAGCATCAGGAGAATTCTATGACAATGAATAGAAAGAAATGATTCAGATTTCAAAGCACATTGCTTCGACACATTAACAAAAACATCGAAATGCTACAGGTATACATGCTTCCAGTAAATTCTTGATAGGGTAGTTCAGAAAAACATCTGTTTCTTGCTACATAAGGGAGGGTTTCCTTTTAAGATAAAAGTCTGTTTTTTTCACAGAATTTCACACGTTCCTAATTTGAAGGGATAAAACAGCAACAGAGAATAATAATGCATGCATCAATGAATACACTAGGGAAATCTTGATATTCAAAAAGGCTAAATGATGCTTTTGTGAATTGTAGAATAAATTTAACAGAGGTTAATATTCACCAAATGTTAAGGTTAGAGAGAGACGGGTCAATGGGTAGACATAATTAACATATTTTATACAGTAAACTTTATTGAAGGAAAATCCATACAGAAAAATTCACCATACATATGACTTTTTAATCAGGGGGAAAAAAGGGCAGGGGATGAGAGTGAGTGGTCTTAAGGCCACAGGACTGGGTTGGGGGATCAGTCGGTGGGTCTCACAGTTTGGATATTCTGGTTCACCTGCCAGAGACGGTGGTTGGTGGGGATAGCGGAATAGCATTCATTTAAGCTGTAACTGCCCTGTTTCCTTCCTTTAATTAATTACAGAGCTGAGTACATCCTTTCCCTGTATCCCCATCAAAAACATTCATTAAACACCTAATTAGATGTGGCATTGTCACAGGTGCAGGGTTGGGGGGGAGGTGCATCCCACTGCTTGATTCAGGTTTGAACTGGAGAGGATTTCTGTGTTCAGTAGTTTCTGGGAATCAATAGATTTGCTCCCAGTTCAAACTGCTCCACAGAGTCTTTAAAAATGTTTACACTCTGTGACCCAGTAATTACACTTCTGGGAATCTGTACTAAGGAAAGAGAAATCTAGACCAAGATTTATGTGCAAGGATGTTCGTGGCAATGTTCTTTATAATAAGGGAAAAATTGGGGGGAAAAACCCTGAAATGCCCCCAAATTAGGGACATAATTAACTAGATAACACAGCCATATGGTGCATATGTTATGTAGCTGTTAAGATTGTGTTTTCAAATATTAAGGACAAAGAAATATCCAAAATAATGAGTGAAAAAGCAGGCTGTATAGTTTGATCTCAATTTTGTTTATATTTTAAAAGATTTTATTTATTCATGAGAGACACACAGAAAGAGGCAGAGACATAGGCAGAGGGAGAAGCAGGCTCCCTGCGGGGAACCTGATGTGGGACTCGATCCCAGGACCCCAGGATCATGACCTGAGCCAAAGGCAGACGCTCTACCACTGAGCCACCCAGGTGCCCCCATCTCAATTTTGTTTAAAACTGTATATATGCACAGAGAAAAATAACGAGAAGCGAAGCCATAAAGATACTTACTGTAGTTAACTCTGGGTAATGGAACTACAGATGACTACCTTCTTTTTTATACTTTTCTGAGTCTTTCAAATGTTCAGTGAGCATGTATTCTTAAAATTAGCCCCCTAAACCTTCCAAATTCCATTTTGTAAGCAGATTAAATAAACCTGTGAATGTTTCATAACTTGCACTCTGTCCTCCCTGCAGTGTGGGCAGTGTGGGCTGCTCAGGACCCACCTGCTTTGATTCCCTGTCTCTCTGTCCCTCTTTCTCTGTCTCTGTCTCTCTGTCTCTCTCTCTCTCTCTCTCTCTCTCTCACACACACACACACACACACACACACACACACACACACACTCGGCTCTGCTTTCAATCTTCCTTGCCCGAGTGCAAGTTTCAGGCAATGTGTCACCTCTTTCAAGGAAATTTGTACTTCTCTTTCATTGTGTGATTAGTAAAGCTTGGTGGTGCTGGCAGGTGGGCAAGTACTTTTTCTGGTCCAGCTCTTTCAATGCCCCTGAAAGTACGCCGGTAGGGGGCTGTCTACTCTGTGGATTGCCTGAAAGGAAACCGCTTTTCTGAGTGACTGACCTGCCTGGGAAGATGAGAGGAACTCTGCCTGGGTTGGGGTGGGTGGGTGGAATTTGAGGGAGAGGCAAAAGAGAGAGAGGGAGAAAATGAGCACCTTTGTTTATTAGCGAGGACTCCTCTGGTAAGGTTGCAATTTAGTGTCCTCCTGTTTAGAAGAAACACAGCTTTGCAGTTCAGTTGGAGCCGTAAGAAGTTCTGTTGAAGATGAAATGCACCTAACTCCAGACCTGCCTCTCGGCTTTGACCAGGAACCCAGAATCCTGCTGTAACGAGGAGAGGTTGCCTAAGAAAGCCTGCTTCCCTTTAGCAAACAGCCGGCAGTTGCAGAAGTGAAATAGGCACCTCAAGCTCAAACAACACAGAAGTGTGTATAAACGAAAAAGTGAAAGTCTTTCCCTTCCCAGTCTCACTTTTAAAAAAAATGTTTTAAATATTTTATTTAAATTTAATTTGCCAACATACAGTATAATAACACCCAGTGCTCATCTCATCACGTGCCCTCCTTAATGCCGGTCACCCAGTCACCCCATCCCCCCACCCTCCTCCCCTTCTGCAACCCTTTGTTCGTTTCCGGAGCTAGGAGTCTCTCATGGTTTGTCGTCCTCTCTAATTTTTCCCCACTCAGCTTCCCCCACTCTCACTTTTAAGAGATAACCTCTATTAGAAGTCTGGGGTGTCTTTTCCCTGTGCATATGCAAGTATATGTCTGTTTTTCCTGTGCATATGCAAGTGTACACGTGTACACACACGCACATTACACACATAGGTAGCAAACAAAAATGGAACCAAATCATAATCTTATTCTGCAACTTACTTTAAAAAAATAATTCTATTTCATGGGCAGATAAGCATGTCCGTATATACAGATTTACCTCATTCCCCCCCCCCGCCAGCAGCTGCCTAACATTCCATCTTGTGAACGTCTCAGACTTATTTAACCAACCCCCCATGGTTGGACATTTAATTTAGTTCCAGTTTTTCATAGTTACAAGCAGTACCGCAGTAAACATCCCTGTACATATACCATGGAATCAATTTAAGGGGAAATCTTCTTTCCATCAGCTGTGCATTACCTAACCATTTGCAATTAGTTTCCTGGGCTCTGGAGAACAGTTTTTAATGGCTATGCCAAATGTTCTGTAGCGTCCCGAACGGTCCAAGGCATCCTTTCCAATTAAGTTGCAGTCTGCTACCCTCTGCATTTTAAACGACATTATGCGTTAAGGACAGGGCACTGTCTTACATTACTGATACAGTGGTACGATGCTCTAGCTTAATACGAATGCTCTGCACTTGAACGGGCACCGCCTGACCAGAGTGGGCGGCCAGAGGCTGGGGGGACCCAGCACCATCACCCAGGGCAGCCCCACCCAGGAACCAAGATATGTGACCTTCCCTCCTCTGCTTACTTCCCAGCCTCTCTCCACCACTTCTGGCAGGAAGGCCCAACTAGAGAGTAAGGCACTTTATGTGCCACCTATGGGCCCGAGGGAAAGAAATAGGGAAACACAAATGCCAACATCCGAATTGAGGGGCATCAGGTGGCTTTCTGCCCCTTTCACCCCCGTCCCCCAAGTGCCCCCTCTTGTCCAGGTACTCCTTGTCTCCACTGCTGTGCCTTCTGGAGGCGTGAAAGGCTTTTTCTTTGAAGCCTTATTTGGAGAGGACCTCAGTCACTGCCTGCACCACCATCAAAGCCCGTCTGTTCTTCGAATTCCCAGTTGCCAGGATTCGTTTGTGTTAGCGGGACAGACAGACGGTGCTTAAGGCTCGGCCTCAGGAGACCCTTTCTAGCCCTGGGCCTTAGACCACACTGATCACTCAGAGCCTCCATTTTGACATCTGCAAAATGGGGACGATAAGAGCACCTTCCCCATGGGGCCCATGTGCCATGAGATGAGATCGTACATGGCAAAGCGCAATGTGATCGCAAAAGGTGCCGTGATGATTTATGAATGCTTCCTCCAGACAAGCTCGTTTTGATTTGTTTCTGTTGAAACTGGGGATTTCTGGAGACTACGGTGCTTTAACTGGGAGGAGTGCTTATTCCAGCAAAAATGTCCAGGCCGTGGGGCAGGCCAGTGGGGAGGCTATTTTGAGAGGGGGAAACCCTTCCAGACTTCCAAATCCACATATGCAGGGGGTTGCTGGCACCGCCAAGGAAGAAGACTGGCAGAGGCCCCCAGGCAGAAATGTCAAGAAGGTCTCCCTTACTCCTTTCTGTCTCCAGCTGAGAGGAAGATGGGTTGGAGGGGAGCGGGGGCAGCGAGGACAGCATGGATTTCTGAGGGCTGGCCTGAGGACCTGTCCTCCCCAGGGAGATGTGTTCTAGCAACTGTTTGGTGTATTTTTAAAGGTCAGAGAAGCTTTGGCTCTATAGGATGGAGTGGCTGTGACACCTGATTAATGTCTGTGCAGTACTTTCCAGAATGAAATTTAATCAGCAGAATGATTGCAGCAAGCAGCTGCCTGGAGGAAAATGATCCTGTTCTAATGGTGGCTTGTTTGATGTGTTGGCATTGTAGTGGGGCACGTACATTATTAGTCCAGCCCAGGGGGCCCCAACCAGGATACTGGATCAACTAGTACAACTAGTAAGGAAATGCAGTGAACACCAGCAAGCCCCTCTCTGGCTCCTATGCGAGGCCATCACTGTCAGATTGCCAGCTCCTCCCAGCTCCCAGGACCTTTGCTGTCAGCCTCCTTCATACCCCCAGGGTCTTTCCTGTCTGCTCCTTCAAGTCCCTCCTCGCCTTGTTACCCATTCCTGGAGTCCCTCTGATCCATCACTCGCAGCGCCCCCTCCCCAGCCTCCAGGCCTTCCCTGACAGCCTCCTCCAACACGCTCACAGGTATGCATGTTCGTCCATCCCTCTCCTCCCCACCAGAGGTGCTCTCCAGGCTTCAATGGAATGAAAAACGCCTCTCCTCACCAAATGACTGGAGTCCCCTGGTCTAATTAACCCTTCTTGGCCTACTTTTCCATCAGAAGCACAGAGGTTGTTATGCTGATGTGGCGATTCTGTCGTCCGTCTTACATTCTCTTAACAGGAATCCAGCAGGGACTGAGGTGACCGCCATGTCCCATCATCCAAATGACACAGTGCGCTTTACATCTAGGCTGACGATGTTGGGCCTTCCTCAGCAGGATCTGTGGTATGAGATGCTTCCCCAGTGGCAGAGAGAGGTTGAATGAGCCAGGCACAATTTATTGCTGATCTTTGTTCCCTGGTTTGAAAAATGTCCACACAACCCCTCTAGAGAATACTCTACCATCACCATGGGGATCTGACCCAGGATGAGGGCAGTGCTGGGAATTGTTAAGGCCCTGGCTTATACTGGAAAGGGTAACCTTTGTGTGGGGGGAGTGCCTGGGTGGCTCAGTTGGTGAAGCGCTTGCCTTCGGCTCATGTCATGATCCCCAGGGTCCTGGGTTTGAGTTCAGCATCTGGCTCTCTGCTCAGCAGGGAGCCTGCTTCTCTCTCTCCCTCTGTGTGCTCTCTTTCTCTCTCTCAAATAAATAAATAAAATTTAAAAAAAAAACAGGAAAGGGTAGCCTTTCAGGACCAAGAGGATCAAAATGGATAGTGTCCCCCAAAGCCCTCTCTAAGCTCAAAGAAAGAGTTGAGCAGTCTCTTCCCCATGCATAGTTGAGAGTACCTCATGACTCCCAGGCCTTGACAGAGGAGAGAGAAACAGAAGAGGTCAAGAGAGAAGCAGCAGAAAAAATTCAGCCACCGTCAGCGCCACCTCCCCGCCACTATGTATGGGGTAAAAAGCTGCCCTCACTGGAGATGATGCAGCTGTCATCCTGTCTCCTACTTCTCTTGGCCCTGGGGAAGGATTTCCCAGATGAGACAATGTGCAGGGTGGGCAGTAGAAATCCCCACTGTGCCTGTGATTAAAGGAGAGAGGGACAGAGAGACAGTTATCTCGAGGAAAAGAAGGGGAAGGCCAAAGAATAAAACAAGGATTTCCCCCACTAAAATAAAAAAACAAAAACAAGAAACACTCCTAGACTTTGTCTGAGGCACCACCCTGGGGCCCTATGTATGAAAGGAATCTGGAATCCAGGAAAAAAAAAAACAACTGACTAGTGTTCCTAACCACATTAAGTTGTACGTGTGTTTGGGGGATGTCTGGAGGTGAAGTAGGTCCACGGGGGGGGGGGGGGCAGAGATGGCATCCAAAGTTAGAAAGCACTATGACCAGCACACAACAAACCATCGTTGAATACTTGCTATGTGCCAGATACTGGAAAGAAGTAAGATTCAGATCTTGCTCTCAAGGAGTTCACAATTTCACAATTAAGTAGGGGAGAGAGATTTGTTAAAAAAAAAAAAAAAAGATAATTTCGGCACAGAAAACTAAATGCAGTGGTAAAGGTGTAAGCTGGATATCGAGAAAGGACTGAGAAGGTGTTCCTCACCCAGGCAGGAGAGATGGGGGAAGTGGTGCCTGATTTAAGTATTAAAAGATTGACTCATTCATCCATTCATTAGGATTTAAGTCCCATAAGGTCAAGGACTTGTTTTGTTCACTGTTGTAAGTCTTTTTTTTTTTTAGTATTTTTTTAAGATTTATTTATTTATTTATGAGAAATACAGAGAGAGTCAGAGACATAGGCAGAAGGAGAAGCAGAAGCAGGCTCCCTGCAGAGATCCCAATGTGGGACTTGATCCCAGGACCCCGGGATCATGCCCTGAACTGAAGGCAGACGCTCAATCACTGAGCCACCCAGGTGTCCCATTCCTGCAATTCTGACAGTGTTTGCCTCACGTATATGGAGGTGGGCTTTTAGGTGTGTATATATTTATCATTGTTGTATCTCCCTGAATTATTGATATTATTATTATTATTATAAAATCTTCTTCGCCTCTACTAACAACTTTTGTCTTAAAGCCTATTTTGCCTGATATTACAATCTCCACTCTAATTCTCTTTTGGTTACTGTTTTCACTACATCTTTTCCATCCTTTTACTCTGAACTTAATTGTGTCTGTGAATCCAAAGCACGTCTCCTGTAGACAGCATATAATTGAATCATGCTTTTTTATCCATTCTTCCAATCTCTGCCCTTTGGTAGTTGTGTTTAATCTGTTTGGATTTAATGTAATTATCAAAAAGGTGAAATTAATGTCTGCTCTTTTGCTATTTGTTTTTTCTATTTCATGTCTTTTGTGTTCATCAATCCCCCCATTACTGCCTAATTTTGTGTTAAATGGATTATTTTCTGGTCTGCCATTTTGATTACATTATTGTTTCTTTTACTATATTTTCTATTATTTTCTTAGTGGCCTCCCTGGAGACTGTAATGAACATATTAACCTATAAAAATCAAGTTGAAATTAATGCCAATGTTATTTAAGAACTTTGCTCCAAGAGAGCTCCATTCCCTCCTCCCTCCTTTGTGCTGATTGTCGTACCAGTTACCTCTTTAGACACCATATGTCCATCAACACAGGTTTATCATGATTGCTTTGTACAGTTGTATTTTAAGTCAGAAAGGGAAAAAAGGAATGTGTCACACAGTCTAAAATTAATATTACAAGTTGCTTTGACATCTGGGAAAATTGGGAATGCCTCCACTGGCCAAACTGCAAATTTCCTTCCCTCCTCTGCTTCCACAGATAAGGTCCTCTGACCAAACAACCCTCCTTATCACAGACACCAGACATGGTGCCTACTTATCCCTGAGTAGTGGGCTTTCGTTCCCTGCCAGCCCATAGAATTATTTCAACTAGCCCATCACGTCTTCCCATGGGAACCAGGGATCATCCCTTCTTCTTGATACTACCAAGCCTGCTTCCCACAATGCTTGGTTGTTCACTCTGATCCCAAGTGCAAACCCCCTGTGGCTCTATGTGACATGCAGTACCCTCCTCCTTCAGGCTCTAAGTATATATGGTTAATAAACTGCCATCAGTCTCCTGTGTCTAGCTTTAGGTGTTGTATGTTCAATCATATCCACAATTCTAGGGAAGAATCCCTCCCTCATCAATGGGGTGAAGAAGAGGAGATCAAAACAATTGGCATCATGAAGAGGATAGACCAACCATGATAAGGACACCTGGTTTGTTTTAATTAAGTGCTCACGGCTAAATAACTGATTCCACGATATGGCAAATGCTGTCTGGGACAGAGTTACCAATTGCTGATGGATTTGCACTTTGGCTTGTGGGGCACTCTGTGGTCTTTGCCAGGTATTGGTGGTGGCTTTTCTCTCTCTAAATGCTCTAATCCTCATGACAAGCATTGTTGGTAATTGGCTATACCCTAGCATGACATACCGTTGGGTTTGGCCTGGATTTGGCAGGTGGTCTCTGAGGCCTCTAACTGTGAAAGCAGCACACACAGTATCCTAATCACTTGGCACTTTAGTCCCAACTACCAAAGATGGGCTGTAGCTCTCTGGTTACTGTGTCTAGCCTGGTTATTATCACTGGCTACTTGAGTGGCCATGCAAACCTTGTTTGTGCACTGCCAGGATGGGCCTAGAGACAGCTCTTGGTGAGGTTTGAGGAAAGGAAGGGAACCACCATCCTAGGAAGAATTAAGCATGGCATCCCAGTTGCCTAATAGTCGTCATTGTCCAGACAAGGGTAGCATCTTTGCTTCTGTAATGTGCTGCTACTTCCCTTGCTACTGTCATGTATGATCTCCTGACCCTCTAAAGATATTGAGGTGCACATCCATGGTAACCCATGGCCCAGGTACTGACTTTTTAAAATGATAAGCGGTAGGACACCTGGATGGCTCGGTTGGGTAAGCACCTGCCTTTGGCTTAGGTCATGATCCCAGAATCCTGGGATCAAGCCCCACGTCAGGCTCCCTGCTCACCAGGGAGCCTGCTTCTCCTTTTCCCTCTGCCCTCCACTCATGCTTGTTCTTTCTTTCTCTAGTGCTCTCTCTCTCAAATTTTATTTTATTATTTTTTAATTTTATTAATTTTATTATTTTTTAAAGATTTTATTTATTTATTCATGAGAGACACAGAGAGAGGCAGAGACATAGGCAGAGGGAGAAGCAGGCTCCATGCAGGGAGCCTGATGTGGAACTCGATCCTGGGACTCCAGGATCACGCCCTGGGCCAAAGGCAGGCATCAAACCGCTGAGCCACCCAGGCGCCCCTCAAATAAATTTTAAAAATCTTTTAAAAAATTAAAATGGGAAGAAATATTTTGCACTTAATTGCTTTCCCAATACATAATCCCTGGCCAGGGTGCCTGGGCTTTGCCTAGCACTGCTGCTCACCAGCATGCCAAAGGGCTAATTTTATGATCATAGGACTTGATGGATCTCATTCAAGCCATAGACAAAATGATTTTGTTGGATGCAGACCTCAACCATGCGAAGATTGACATTCCCTGGAGGAAGAGACAGCTGCCAATGAGGCAGGCCCCAGAACCCCTGAACCTTTCCTCATAACCACCAAGAGATCCATCACAGGTGACTGGGCAGAAACAGAAACTAAAAGTTGAGGCTTTACTTGCCTAGAAATCTAAATTATTATAAGGGAATTTTTACAGATAGAAAAATAGGGGGAAAAAGGGAGGCCCCTGTGGGGAAAAGAGTAGAACCATAGCGAAATTGTGGACACAATGCTCTTCTGCGATGCCATTCTGCTATTTATGCCCTGATTACAACAAAGAGCTCACTCCTCAGGGTTGCAAGGAAAAAAAAATTGAAGTAAAGGTACACAATATGATACAATTGGAAATATAAAATTTACTAAAAGAATTTATATAGCAAAAAGACAAAAAGGCACCGATTGACTTTTGTGCCTCTACAACATAGGCTCTGAATTAACGTCAACATTTGGTGAAATGCACCAATTGGCAAACCTACGTGGACTTGATCAATACTAGGACTCAAATTACAGTTTTACCTAGGGACCCATTAAATTTAAACAAGGTACTCTCTAGAATCTTCAGGGAGTTACTGAAGATACAATAAAGGACAAATAGGTATGCCTCACCTTAATGATCAGAATTGTTATTTTGCCTAAATTCCCCATGGCCATAGCACCCATTACCATAAAATATCCTCTAGTAGGCCCAGACATTCTGACCCAGGTGAGTAATAAATTAAAATCGTATAAAGTCTTCGACTTTTATCAACTGGCTTGGCTAAATGAGATGCCATGGACTGCCCAGTTAATTTTTTAAAGATTTTATTTATTCATGGGAGACACAGAGAAAGAGAGGCAGAGATAGGTAGAGAGAGAAGCAGGCTCCATGCAGGGAGCCTGATGTGGGACTCGATCCTGGGATTCCAGGATCACACCCGGGGCCGAAGCCAGGTACTCAACCGCTGAGCCACACAGGCATCCTGATTGCCCAGTTAAAAAAGTTAAGATGGCCTGATGTGATTTAAAACAGGGCCCTAAGGGATTAAAAGTGATTATAGAAGACCTAATTAGAGTGAAGGGGTGATTATCGCCATTGCTTCTCCATTTAACATCCCAATTTGGCCTGTTCTAGAACCTGGAAGGAATGAATGGTGCCTCATAGTAAGTAACTGCACATCAGTGCTCTGGCCTCATCCATTAGGATCCCCATATCCAATACTGGCTATTGGAATTACTGACTTCATCCACTCAGCAACTTGGAACTATTTTGCTATTATAGCTTTGAATAATATGTTTTGTTCAGTGTCTATTTCAACTGTCTCTTAACTGCTGTTTGCCTTCACCTCTGAAAGGACACAATATGCCTTTGCCAGGCTACCCATGGGGTACCTCGGCAGCCTTGTCATTACACACAGTCTTTGCCAGCCAGATCATAACTGCACCCACCTTTCTCTAGAAACACAGACATGACATGACATTGATGACATCCCCCTCCAAGGAGATTCATTTGACACATTTATTAACAACATACAAATACTCATAAAGGACCTCACAAAAAGGGGACAGATCATTGCCACCCATAGTGCAAGGCCCCTCCATCTCTGTTACATTCCTGAAAATTCATTGGCAGACTGAGGGCTATTCCATCTCTGACAATTAAGAACATACCTGTTGACCCTTTCAGCACTCACAAGGTTAATACAAGTCCAATATTTCCTAGGATTTTTTTCTCTTGGTTCTGGGGATACCATGTTTTTCACTTACAAATTTTACTTAATCTCATTGATGTTACTCACAAATTGGCCCATCTTGGATGGGTCTCCAACAAAAAGCTCCAGAATCTGTCCAAATTGAGATCAACAAGCACTGCTATTAGTGTCTTCAGAGACTCCTTCAGGCTTCCTTTCATGGCTCCTAGAATCTCTAGAGAACCTATGATAACCATAAGTGGTCCATAGGCTTCTAAAATAAGTTGCTTTTCATAGTCCTGTACTAAACTATTAAGGCAGTAATTTGCTGGCCACATACTAAGATCTCCTGAAACTCAAGGCCCTCACAGTCCCGTAGCCTATAACCCTCTACAACCAGCTGCCCATTATGCTTTGGGTCATGAAAACAGCACTCCACAAGCACATCACAGCTACTGAGACCTCCTTGCTCCCAGGATGGAGCCGAACCTGGCCCTTCTAGTAGATCCCACCTACAGGAGGCTGGCCTTCTCTATCCTCACTCACTTGCCAGATGCCATGATGCTATCGAGGAGGTCAACCTCTCTCAGACCCTTGGCTACCTAGGGATCCTTGTAGGATCAATCAAGTGACCAATAATGAGAGTTCATACACTTTGTGGATGGCATTGCACCGTCATGCACGATGGAGTTCAGTAGAATATTGATGGTTTTTCATCCCTTAACCAGAATGTCCCTGAAAAGGATGGCACCCAAGAGTCATTACAACTGGCCATACTTCAAGTAGTTGTTTTAGCATTGGATGCCTGGCCAACAAATAGTATCATTTGCACATTTTTAAAAATTTTTATTTATTTATTTATTTATTTATTTATTTATTTATTTGAGATAGAGAGCAAGAGCACATAAGTTGTGGGGGATGGGTAGAGGGAGAGGGAGAAGCAGGCTCCTTAGTGATCAGGGAGTCCAACACGGGACTCAATCCCAGGACCCCAGGATCATGACATGAGCTGAAGGCAGAGGCTTAACTGAGCCACTCAGATGCCCATCATTTGCAGGGCCTCTGCTTAAGAGTTGCCCCTTTAGAAGTAAAGAACTCTGGGAATCTCTTCCCTCACAGATATCCAAAATATAAATGAAAGTCACATGTCTTTACATATGTTAAGGCCACAAACAATACAAGGCTTTCCCAGGATATTCCTTATCACTTTTGGAGTTACATTGCCATTAGTGACAAGGGCACTCATTTCATTTCTGAGTACACCATGCTGGCTCTTAAAGAAGGCATTCAGTGGAGTTTTCCCTATAGGACCTAGGAAGTTGGTTTAATCAAAAGGCATAACGGGCTCCTCAGATAACTCATTTAAGTTACAGAGTGGCAAATGGACCCCCCCCACTGGGTGTCACTATTGCCACAGGCATTGATTTGTCTAAATTCATGGCCTCTGGGGACATGCACTCCTTGCACCAATGCCACATGGGTCCCTCAAATGCCTTTTTTGGACATAAAGGGGGATACCTCTAAAGTTCCTGTTTTTTGATCATCATTTCACCATATGGTCCTCTTCCTCCTGGTCAAGTACTTATTTCACTTCCTAGGGAGGCACTTTTACTACCTAAAAATCTCATTCATAACCAGGATTGAAATTGATAAGACATTCAAGGGGTCAGGTGTGATGTCAGTCCTAAAATTAATATTCTGTGCTGCCGTGACAGCTGGTAAAAATCAGGAGAGCCTCAAATAGACTAACCACAAGTTTACCTCCCCACTCTGCTCCCATGGATAAGGTCCCCTAGCCAAACCAAACCAAACAAAACAAAACAAAAACTTCCTTTCATGGGGACCTGGCACAGTTATTGCTGATCCCTGAGTACCAGACTTCAGTTCCCTGCCAGCCTGTGGAATTATTCAAACAAGCCAATCACATCCTTTATGGGAACCAAGGGTCACCTCTTGATACAGACTTGAAAGTCTGCATCCCACTGACGCTGTTCCTTCGTTCTGTTCTCAAGTGCATGGCAGGTGGTGCCCTCCTCCCTTGGACTGTGAGTACACGTGACTAATAAATTATAGTCAGCCTTTCAGATATCATGTGTTAAGCCATCCCCATAATTATACACTGGGGAATCCATTCTTCACCAATGGGGTGAAGAAGAGGTGATTAAAACAAGGACTTATAAAGAAAAAAAACCCACTTATATTGTCTTTTATATTTACCTAGATCATGAGGTTTATCAGTTTTTTAAATGTGAATTCAAGTTACTATCTAGTGTTCTTTCACTTAAGCCTGAGAGTCTCCCTTTAGTATCTCTTGTAGGTCAGGGCTGCCAGCAATAAATTCCCTTAGTTTTTCTTTATCTGGGAATGTCTTGGTTTTTCCTTTATTTTTCAAGAAAACGTTTGCTGGATATAGAATTCTTAGCTGACAGTCTTTTTTCTTTCAGCAATTTTAAGGAGTCATCTTATTCCTTTCTGGCACCTATGGTTTCTGATGAGAAATTAGCTGTTAATCTTTTTGAGTAACTTTGCATCTAATGAGTCACTTCTCTCTTGTTGCTTTCAAGATGATTTCTTTTTCTTTGTTTTTTGACAGTTTGATATGATGTGTCTAAGGTATGGATCTTTCTGAGTTTTTCTTACTTGGAAAATCTACTTTCTTTAGTTTCTTGGCTGAGTAGATTCATGTTTTTTTTTGTGAAATTTGGGAACTTTTCTGACATTATTTCTTCAAATATACTTTTTGCTCCATTCTCTCTTTCCTCTTTTTCTGAGTGTCCCATTATGCGTACACTTGGTTATGTCCCACAGGTCTCTGAGGCTCTGTTCATGTTTCTTTCTGCCCCTCAGATTAAAAAATCCCAATTGACCTCTTTTTCAAAGTCATGGATTATTTCTTCTCTCTGCTCTATTCTATTGTCAAGTCCTTTTATTGAATTTTTAACTTTCTTATTGTACTTTTTACCTTTGTACCTTCTATTCCATTCATGTTATAATCTCTATTTCTTTATTGATAATTGCTACTTCATGAGACATCATTTTCAGACTTTGCTTTAGTTCTGTAGACTTCAATTCCCTTATTTTAGCATATTTAAACATCTCATTTAAAGTGTTCATCTGGGGTGTCTGACTGGCTCAGTTGGTAGAACATGCAATTCTTAATCTTGAGGTCATGAGTTCAAGCCCCACATTTTGGGCATGGAGCCTACTTAAAAATAATAATGAAGTGCAGATGCCTGGGTGGCTTAGTGGTTGAGTGTCTGCCTTTGGCTCAAGGCCTGATTCCAGGGTCCTGGGATCGAGTCCCACTTCACGCTCCCCACAGAGAGCCTGCTTCTCCCCCGCCTCTCTGTGTCTCTCATGAATAAATAAAATCTATAAAAAAATAATAAAGTGTTATTCTAGGAACTCCAATATTTGGGCTTCCTCAGGAACAGCTCCTATTGACTGCCTTATTTCCCCTTGTATGAGTCAAGCTTTCTTTTTTCTTTGCGTGTCTCTGTGCAGGGCAGAAACCCAAAATGGAGTATAAACAGAAACAAATGAATATAACATTTCAAATAAATAGCATAACAACTTTAGGGATTGGGGTGGAGGGAGAACTAACCCAAGAAACTTTTGAAGGCAATTTTTTTTACTATGTACCATCAAACAAAATAATTGTAAACAAATACTATACTCTAGTTAGTAAGGGTTTTTTTAAGGTTAAAAATTCTGAAGCTACAACATGGAAAAGAAGAAAGCTAGAATGAAATTTGTGGTGTTGAATTTCAATCAGAGCTATCAGTATGAACTCATGGTTCATAATATATTTTACTTGTATATTTTCTGGTTCTGTCAACTGAGAAGGCCAGGTAGTAATAATGCCCTAATAACAATGAACACATCTAATTCCCAGAGCCTGGTATCTAAGTACTCTTCCTTAGTAAAAGGGATCAGGGCTACTTGGAGAAATGGCTGATTCCAAGGCTGGGACAGCAGAAACAGCTTGTGGTGCCAGAAAATAGGGAGGTATTCAAAGAATGAAGCTAGCTTGAAATGACTTCCTATAGCCCAATATGGGATAATTTGATGAACAAAATAATGATAGTCGTGAAATGTAACCCATAGAATAAAACAAATGTTGATGGGTCTATACTGATATAAACAAACAGAAATTCTTTCTTTTAAAAATTATTTATTTATTTATTCATGAGAGACACACACACAGAGAGAGGCAGAGACATAGGCAGAGGTAGAGGCAGGCTCCCTGTGGGGAGCCCGATGTGGGACTTGGTCCCAGGACCTGGGATCATGACCTGAGCCGAAGACAGACGCTCAGCCACTGAGCCACCCAGGTGCCCGAAATTCTACATTCAGTAGAATTCCAATTAATAAATGTAGAAGGAATGGTGGACCTAGAAAATTACCATTTGGCAGCCACCATAACAATACTTGTTTCAGGCAAGAATCATCAATGGATGCCAAAACCAGTGAATGAGAATCTAATCAGAAAAAGGATATCTACATAGTATTGAAGCATCTTTCCATAAGATATATACTAATTACCAAGTGTAAAACGTAACTTTACAATGGAAAAGCCTGTTAGGGATCACCTTAACCAAATGGTTACAGTTAATAAACATTATGAGCAACAGCACAAAGCAATATCATGTATCTCTAATGTGATGCATTGTAAAAGACACATCACTCTTTGGTATTCCTGCCAAAAATGTATAACCTAAATCTAATAATGAGGGAATCATCAGAAAAATCCAATTTGGGGGATATTATATAAGGTAACTGGCCTGTACTCTCTAAAAAGTCAAGGTCGAGACAAAGAATGAGGAATTATGCAAGATTTAAAAAAAAAAGTCGGGCTGTCCAGGTGGCTCAGCGGTTTAGCGCTGCCTTCAGCCCAGGGCCTGATGCTGGAGACCTGGGATCAAGTCCCTTGTCGGGCTCCCTGCATGGAACCTGCTTCTCCCTCCGACTGTGTCTCTGCCTTTCTCTCTCTCTCTGTACGTCTCAAACGAATAAATAAAATCTTTTAAAAAAAAGAGCCTAAAGTGTGACAATTGGTGAAATTTAAATTTAAGACTAGTATATTTGATAATAGTATGATATCAATGTTAAATTTTGGTTTTGATCATTGTTCTGTAGTTATGTATGAGAAGTTCTATTTATAAGAAATACATGTATAGAGGTAAAGGAACATCAAGACTGCAACTTAATTTTAAGTGTTTCAGTAAATATATGGGGGAAGAGAAAGTGAATGTTGTAAATTGTTAACATCTGGGCAATCTGTGTATGTGAAGGGTATAGAGTACACTCTTTCAACTTTTCTGTAAGTCTGATATTATTTCAAAATGAAAAGTTTTAAAAATCCCTAGGAGGGGCAGCCCAGGTGGCTCAGCGGTTTAGCGCCACCTTCAGCCCAGAACCTGATCCTGGAGACCCTGAATCGAGTCCCACATCAGGTTCCCTGCATGGAGCCTGCTTCTCCCTCTGCCTGTGTCTCTGCCTCTCTCTCTCTCTCTCTCTCTCTCTCTCTCTCTCTCTCTCAAATAAATAGAAATAGATAGATAGAAAAAGATAAAACCGTTTTTAAAGTCCTGGGAATAAACCTAATAAAATGTATGCAAGACCTCTGTATGGAAAACTATAATGCTTTACTGAGAGACATTGAAGATCTATATAAAACAGATATACATCATTCATAAATTAGAAGACTCATATTGTAAAGATATAAATTCCTTCAAATATAGATTCAATTAAATTGCAATCACTGCCCCCTACGTTTTTTTTGTGTGTGTGCGAGAGACAGAGAGAGAGAGACTGAAAAGCTGAATTTTACATGTATGTAAAAATACAAGAGGTATTATAGACACTTTTTAAAAAGGATTTTATTTATTTATTCGAGAGAGAGAGAGAGAAGCAGACACAGGCAGAGGGAGAAGCAGACTCTGCGCAGGAAGCCCAGTGTGGGACTTGATTCCAGGACCTAGGATCACGACTTTAGCCGAAGTCAGACACTCAACCACTGAGCCACCCAGGTGCACTTTGGGGACAAGCTTTTGTAGTTTTCCCATAGGCCTCTCTTCCTGAGTGAAATTTATAAGAGGGAAGTTAATGGGAAAAAAATCTAGAGCCCCTGTCGCTGCAGTTGGTCCCAGAACTACAACTGGAATGTGTGGTCTCCTCCCCACTATCCCTCCTAAATTCCTCTCCCCATCAGCTATTGCCTGTGCTAATCCCAGTGGCTTACTTGGTGAAGTGAGTAAAACCCTCATTACTGCGAGATCGGAGCCCCAGTAACCATACACACCTCAGTTTGGGGTTCTGCACTCGCCTATTAGCAATCAAAATGGAGCAAGGCAAAGAAGTACCAAGAGTTGTCCAAACGGATTACCTAAGCTCCATTCCTATTTCTTTTTTTTATGACGACTTAAAAGTTATTTTTTAATAATAAATTTATTTTTTATTGGTGTTCAATTTACCAACATACAGAATAACACCCAGTGCTCATCCCGTCAAGTGCCCCCCTCAGTGCCCGTCACCCATTCACCCCCACCCCCCGCCTTCCTCCCCTTCCACCACCCCTAGTTCGTTTCCCAGAATTAGGAGTCTCTCATGTTCTGTCTCCCTTTCTGATATTTCCCACTCATTTTTTTCTCCTTTCGCCTTTATTCCCTGTCACTATTTTTTATATTCCCCAAATGAATGAGACCATATAATGTTGTCCTTCCCCGACTGACTTCACTCAGCATAATACCCTCCAGTTCCATCCACATTGAAGCAAATGTGGGTATTTGTCGTTTCTAATGGCTGAGTAATATTCCATTGTATACATAGACCACATCTTCTTTATCCATTCATCTTTCGATGGACACCGAGGCTCCTTCCACAGTTTGGCTATTGTTCCATTCCTATTTCACCCTGTCCCCATTTTATAACTGCAGCCCACTGGGACTTGCCAGAAACTCTACAATGCATGTCTTCTCACACCTTACTCTTCCGCCCCAAAGGGTCTGCTAGATCATATGAGTTAAGCAGCCAGGCTGCTTTGACCACCCAGAGTTCCTGCTCTGTGACTTACTCCAAAGTGGTAGACCTCAATGTCTCTGGGTATATGGAATAGATAGGTATTCCCAGGTATGGGGTGACTTGCTGTAAGAGTCAAATGGTCCTTCCTGGTGCTGTGCTTTTTTATCTTTGTGGTAGGGATTATAAGATGCCACAGTTTGTCTTTTACTTTGGCAGGGATTTCCTTGCATGCTCCTGACCACTGGATTCTTTAAAACGTCATTAAATCTTTATAGGCTTTATCTCCTACAATCTGGAGCACAGGTGTCTTACCAGGGCCTCCAGAGTGCTAGTCATGTCTTGCTCATCCTGCTCAATCAGCACAGTGAGGTCATCAATGTAATGGATCAATGTGATGTTCTGTGGATGTCTGGAGAGACCAGATTTCCTTGAAGTATATTATGACAGAAGGCAGGAGAAATAACACATCCCTGGGCAAAACTCTAGATAAATATTGTGATACATTCCATATGAATGTGAGCGCTTTCTGATTCTCTCTCAATTGAGATAGTAAAGAACACATTTGCCCAATCAAAGGCCATCTATCATGTACCTGAAGCCAAATTAATCGGCTCTAGCAAAGGTACACTGACTTGCACAGGAGCTGTGATTGGCTTCTACCTTCTTGAGCTTGCAGTCATCTCCAGTCTTCTTTCAAGTCCTATTCAGTTTCTGCAGGGTCTATCCCAGTGTATCAAATAGGGAACACCATTCTTTCATCATTGAGATCCTTAAGGGTGACACAATCTATGTCATACCCCAATCCCGGGCAGGGGATGGAGTATTGATTTTGATTTACTATCTCAGCCGTGGGCTACATTTTCAGAGCTTTTGACTTGGCTTTTCTACTACTGTAGCTCTTATGCCACAGGACAAAGACCTAATGCAAAGGTTACTCCAGCTGCTAAGAATGTCAATCCTAATGAAGACTCAGTGGCCAGGGAAATGACCACCTGGTAGGTCTACAGGCTCAGTGGACGTAGGCATTAAAGTCCAGTAGTCTTCTAAATGTCTCCCCTTTCCCCAGTGTACAGTCACCCACATAAATGGCCATACGTCCCGTTAGGGAAGAACTGGAACTAGTATTATGATATATAATTGTCATGGTGATTTAGAGTCCTTCCTTCTGGGGACCCAGCCATCTCTCCAGTGGTTCAGAAAATTGACTCAGATCCAGAGACTCAGCAAGTTTGCCCAGACTCCTGTATACTATATATATATATATAATCCTCTTGACTCCTTGAACTGGGGAAGGATGGGGCCCTTGTGTAGGTTCTAAGGGTGCAGAGGCAGAGGGCTTGAGGTTGGGGTAGAGATAATAAGAGGGATGCCCAATTAAATTAGAATTTCAGATAAATAAATTTTTAGTATAAGTATGTCCCATGAGACATTGTTTTATTTGTAATTTTTACTTGCTAAATCTGGCAGTGCTGGTTTGGAAAGCTGATATGGTCTGAATCTTTATGTGCCCCCAACCCCAGATTCATATATTGAAATCCTAATGCCCAATGTCATGATATTAGAAGGTGGGGCATTTGGTAGGTGATTAGGTCATGAGAGTGGAGCCCTCATGACAGGGTTGGTACTTTTATTAAAGAGACCCCACAGAGCTCCCTAGCCCCTTCCTCCATGTGAAGACACAGCTAGAAGTCTGCTGCCTGCAACAAGGCCCTCTACCTGACCATGCCATCAGCCTCGTCTCAAAATTCTAGCTTCCAGAACTCTGTGAGCAGTAAATTTCTGTTTTTTATAAGCCACCTAATCTCTGGTATTTCATTATAGTAGCACGAACAGGCTGATAGGAGCCAAAATGTTCAGTGTCATTCACCCATGTGTCCCCAGTCTTCCCAACCAAGGCTCTGATTTCAGCATAACTGACCTGTCTCTACTGAGCATTCAATCATCCTTGAAGCTCCTCCATTCTTTAACATCCCGAGTCTGGTCTTCATGTTTTTTTCTGCTACTTTACTGCACAAGATGAGAACTTTGGTGTAAGCTACCAAAAAGGCACACTGGATTTGGCAGTTAGATTTCAACTGTTCCTTCATGACCCTCACCTTTTCATTATCCTTCTATAAGGCATCAATGCAACCAAAGAATAGCTGGCCAACTCCACTATCTTTGTATGATTCCCTCCCCCTCCCCATTTCCCCAAACCCTGAATCGTTGCATTGACCACAGCGTTACCCCCCAATGAAATTTTCCTCAAGACACCGACTATGAAAGTTTTAGCCAGGGTGCCCCCTCTTGTGCCTGGGACAGTCCATACCCCACATACCACTGGGGATGGGGGCCACACTGACAGCCTGGTGGTGGGCAATGCCCATTTTCAAACTCCTATCTGACTGCCCGATGGATCAGATGCTACATCTCCTTGTGTGTATGCTTAGGTGCTCTGCTGAGGGGATCTTGAGAGGGGGTTGTAAGGACAAGAGGCTTCTTAGAAGATAATCTCTGTGAAAGATAAAGAGAACGGAGGACCTCAGACTGGGTTTCGGCATCTGGGAGAGCTCATCAGAGGAATTGTTCCCGGGGCCACAGGGATGGGGCCTGAGTCCACCTGCTGTGCCCAGTCAGGGGCCAGGGGCTGCCCGGGGAGAGCCTGGCTTCTGCTCAAATGCTTCAGCAGATCTGCGAGCTGCAGCAGCTTGGGGCCCATCGCCGACTGCACTCTTGGGCAGCTGGATGGCAAGTTCTTCTTCAAAGAACAGCCAAGCGGCACAGATGGTTCTTTTCAAAAATGGTGCTGGGATGATTGGGTGCCCACATGGAAAAACTGAAAGAAATTGGGCCCTTACTGCAATGAATACACCCAAATGAGTTACAAGTAGATTATACGTCTAAATTTAAAAGGCCAAATGATGCTTTTAAAATGTACATGATGATGTTCATAACTTTGGGATAGTGATGAACCTCTGAAACAGTACACAAGACTCTTAGCTGTAAAGGGAAACAATTGATGACTTTGACCGCAATAAAATTAAGCGGTTTATGGAAAGACACCATGAAGAGAATGAAAAACTGAGCCATATAGTAGCAAAAGATATTTGTAATATATATATGCCAACTAAAGTTCTAGGACCCAGGACATATACAGAATTGTTGGAAAGTGATAAGGAAATAAGAAAAATGAGCTAAAAGTCATAAACAATTACTCCACAGAAGTGAAAAGCCAAATGACCAATAAACATACAAAAATGTTCTCAATTTGATCAGAGAAATGCAAATTAAAACCATTGTGCAATATCACCACATATTCACTAGATTGGCTAAATTTTATTTATTTTTTATTTTTCGTTTTTTAAAAGATTTTACTTATTTATTAGAGAGAAAGCACAAGCAGGGGGAGCAGCAGGCAGAGGGAGAGGCAGAAGCAGGCTCCCTGCTGAGCAGGAAGCCCAACGTGGGGCTGGATCCCAGGACCCCAGGATCATGACCTAAGTGGACAGCAGATACTTAACCAACTGAGGCTCTCAGGTGCCCTAAATTTTATTATTTTTTAAAGATTTTATTTCTTTTTTTAAAGATTTTATTTATTTGTTCATGAGAGACAGGAGAGAGAGAGAGAGAGAGAGAGAGAGAGAGAGAGAGAGAGAGAGGCAAAGACACAGGCAGAGGGAGAAGCAGGCTCCATGCAGGGAGCCCAATATGGGACTCGATCCCGGGACTCCAGTCACGTCCTGGGCTGAAGGCAGGTGCTTAACCGTTGAGCTACCCAGGCGTCTCTAAAGATTTTATTTTTTTTTGAGAGATAGAGTGAGGAAGTGTGAGTGAGAGAGAGCTGGAGTGGAAGGATAGAGGGAGAGGGAGAAGCAGGCTTCCTTTTGAGCAGAGAGTCCAACGCGGGACTCGATCCATGGACCCTGGGACCATGACCTGAGCTGAAGGCAGACACTTAACTGACTGAGCCACCCAGGGGCCTCTAGAATGGCTAAATTAAAAAAAAAATCTTATAATATCAACACTAGGCAGGGCTGTAGAGCAACAGGAACTCTGACACACTGCTGGTTGATTGAACCACTTTGAAAAAGTTTGCCATTATCCTGTAGATTTGAAGCTAATGCATTTTGTGACTCAGTGATTTCACTTCTAGGTGTACACCCAACAGAAATGTTTCCGTATGTTTATCAAAAAACCACATACGAAGTGTTTTTGGCAGCATGGTTTTAATAGCCTTTACACTTGAATCACCCAAAATGTTGATCAGCAGACAGTAGATAAGGAAAAAAAAGTGTAATATATCCATGCGATGGAACACTATTCAGCAATGAAAATTAGTGAACTACAGTTACATTCAACAACATGAACAAACCTTACAGACCTAATAATGATGCAAAGGAGCCAAGAACAAATACAACTGACCTCTGAGTAACATGTTTCAACTGCGCAGGTCCACTTATATGCAGATTCTTTTTCAATAAATACAATACAGGACTGTAAATGTATTTTCTCTTCCTTATGATTTTCTTAATAACATTTTCTTTTCTCTAGCTTACTTTATTTTAAGAATACGGCATATTGGGGTGCCCGAGTGGCTCAGTTGGTTAAACGTCTGCCTTTGGCTCGAGTCGTGATTCCGGGGTCGCGGAATCGAGCCCCGCATTGGGCTCCCTCCTCAGTGGGGAGTCTGCTTCTCCCTCTCCTTCTGCCTGCCACTCTGCCTACTTGTATCTCTAATAAATAAAAATCTTCAAAAAAAAGAATACAGCATATCATACATATAGCATACAAAATATGTGTTTTGGTTAATGATAAGGCTTCCAGTCAACACTAGACTTAGTAGTTAGGTTTTGGGGGAGTCTGCGCAGCGGGTCAGCGCCCCTAATCCTGTGTAAAGGATCATCTATATTAAAAAAAAAGGATCATCTATATTATGTACTATATGACTCCATGTATATACGGTTGAAAAACAGGAAAAACTACACTGTTTAAAGACTCAAACGTAGGTGGTAGCACTCTAAAGAAAAGCAAGGACTGGGGCAGCCCGGGTGGCTCAGCGGGTGTGATCCTGGAGACCTGGGATCGAGTCCCACGTCGGGTTCCCTGCAGGGAGCCTGCTTCTCCCTCTGCCTGTGTCTCTGCCTCTCTCTCTCTTTCTCTCTGTGTGTCTCTCATGAATAAATAAATAAAATCTTAAAAAGAAAAGCAAGGACATGATTAATCCAAAAGTTAGGATATTGGTTACTTCTTGGAAGAAGAAAGGTGGGAGTGATCAGGAAGGCACACATGGGGGCTTTTTCTACTTTTTCCAATTTTTTATTATGGATATTTTTACAGATATAGGAAAAATGGAAAAGATAATACAATTAATACTCATGTACCCTCCAGTTAGATGTAACAGTAACATTTTGGCATTTTGTTTTCTCTTCTTCCATGTATACATACATATGTTTTTAACACCTTTATTGAGATATGATTAACCTCCCACTACAATTTACCCATTTTTTATTTTTTATTTATTTATTTATAGTCAGAGAGAGAGAGAGAGAGAGAGAGAGAGAGAGAGAGAGAGGCAGAGACACAGGCAGAGGGAGAAGCAGGCACCATGCACCGGGAGCCCGACGTGGGACTCGATCCCAGGTCTCCAGGATCGCGCCCTGGGCCAAAGGCAGGCACCAAACCGCTGCGCCACCCAGGGATCCCCCAATTTACCCATTTTTAGTGTACAACTGGTGAGTTTTAGTATGATCGCTGATACACACAGCCATCACCACATTCAATTTTAGAACGTTTTCATCACCTCAGAAATAAATTCCATACTTTTAGCTATTAACTCCCTATCCCTCCAACCTCCCAGCCCTAAGCGAGCACTAATACACTTTCTGTCTCTGCCGCTTTGCCTATTTTGGACATTTCATATAAATGGAATCATATAGGGGATCCCGGGGTGGCTCAGCGGTTTAGCGCCTGCCTTGGGCCCAGGGTGTGATCCTGCAGTCCCGGGATCGAGTCCCACATCGGGCTCCCTGCATGGAGCCTGCTTCTCCCTCTGCCTGTGTCTCTGCCTCTCTCTGTGTGTGTCTCTCATGAATAAATAAAATCTTTAAAAAAATAAATGGAATCATATAATATGTAGTTTTTTGCAATTAGCTTCTTTCGGCTAGAACATTTTCAAGTTCATGTATGTTGTCACATGCGTCAGTCCTTGCATTAGTCCGCTGTACCATAACACAACATGACACACCGGTCGGCTTAAACAGCACACGTTTGTTTTTTCAGTTTTTTTTTAAATTTTTACTTATTTATGATAGTCACAGAGAGAGAAAGAGAGAGAGGCAGAGACACAGGCAGAGGGAGAAGCAGGCTCCATGCACCGGGAGCCCGACGTGGGACTCGATCCCGGGTCTCCAGGATCGCGCCCTGGGCCAAAGGCAGGCGCCAAACCGCTGCGCCACCCAGGGATCCCCATGTTTTTTCACAGTTCTGAAGACTGGAAGTCCAAGAGCAAGGTGCCAACAGGGTTGGTTTCTGGTGAGGCCTCTCTCCTTAGCTTGCAGATGGCCATGTTTCCACTCGGTCCTCACATGGCCTTTTCTCTTCTTTCTCTTCTCTTGCAGAGAGAGAGAGCAGTATCTCTGGTATCTCCTCCTCTTCTTATAAGGATGCTAGTCCTATCAGATTCAGATGGACACCCCACCTGTATGACCCCATTTGATCTTAATGATCTCTTTAAAGGCTCTGTGTTCAAATATAGTCACATTGGAGGTCAGGGCTTCAACATATAAACTTGGGGAGGGGAACAAGTTCAGTCTGTGACAGTACTGCATTCCTATTTACTACTGAATAATATTCCATTGTATAGCTATATCACACTGAGTTTCTCCATTCATCAGTTGATAGACATTTGGGTTATTTTCACCTTTTATCTATTATGAATACCGCTGCTATGAACAGGTACAAGTTTTTGTTTAGACATGTGTATTCATTTCTCTTGGGTTATACACCTGGGAGTTCAATGGCTGGGTCATGTGGGGACTCTATGTTTAACCATTGAGGAACTGCGAGCCTGTTTTCTGAAGTGGCTGCACTGTCTTACATTCCCACCAGCTACGTATGTGTGTTCCAACTTCACCAACTCTTTGACAAAAGCTGTTGCGATTGGACTTTTTGTTACAGTCATCTTCATGTTTGTGAGGGGCATCTCATTGTGGTTTTGATTTGTATTTCTTTGATCACTCATGATGTAAAGCATCTTTTTTACCGTGCTTGTTGGCTATTTGCATTTCTTCTTTGGAGAAATATTTATTCAAATCCTTTGCCTAATTTTTAATTGGGTTATTTGTTTTTGTATTATTGAATTCTAAGAGTTCCTTATATATTCCTTGTTTTGTACTTCTTTTGTTTCCTGCTCTGGTCTCATTTTGTGTTTCCTCAGTTTTTTTTTAATTTTTTTTTAATTTTTATTTATTTATGATAGTCACACAGAGAGAGAGAGAGAGAGAGAGAGAGGCAGAGACACAGGCAGAGGGAGAAGCAGGCTCCATGCACCGGGAGCCCGACGTGGAACTCGATCCCGGGTCTCCAGGATCGCGCCCTGGGCCAAAGGCAGGCGCCAAACCACTGCGCCACCCAGGGATCCCTGTTTCCTCAGTTTATTGAGCTTTTGAGAAGCATAAACGAATGTTTTTCAATAAATCTGTGAAGTTTTCAGCCATTATTTCTTCAAGTAGTTTTTCTGCTCCTTCCTCTCTTACTTCTGCTTCTACTACCCCCACTGCATGTAGGTTGGTGATCTCTGCATTTTTGATCATTCTTTTTTTTTCTCTGTTCTTTGGATTGGATAAACTATTGTTCTATCTTTAAGTTCACTAATATTTTCTTTCTTTTTTATAAATTTTTATTTATTTATGATAGTCACACACAGAGAGAGAGAGAGAGAGAGGCAGAGACAGAGGCAGAGGGAGAAGCAGGCTCCACGCACCGGGAGCCCGACGTGGGATTCGATCCCGGGTCTCCAGGATCGCGCCCTGGGTCAAAGGCAGGCGCCAAACCGCTGCGCCACCCAGGGATCCCTAAGTTCACTAATGTTTTCTTCTGCCAGTTCCGATCCATTGTTGAGTCCCTTTAGTGAAATTCTTGCTTCAGTTATTGTACTTTTCAACTTCAGAATTTATATTTCATTCTTTTTTTAAAAAAAGATTTTCTTTTTAAGTAGGGCTCGAACTCACAGCCCTGAGATGGAGCGATGCATGCTCCACTGACTGAACCAGCTGGGTGTCCCTATTTCATTCTTATAGTTTCTACTTCTTTACTGATGTCCTCTATTTGATGTGGTGTCACCATACCTTACTTTTTCTCCCTTAATCATGATTTCCTTTAGTTCTTTGAACCATTCTGGGTTTTTTTTAAGATTTTGTTTATTTATTCATGAGAGACATAGAGAGAGAGGCAGAGACACAGGCAGAAGGAGAAGCAGGGTCCATGCAAGGAAGCCCGATGTGGGACTTGGACCCAGGAATCCGGGATCACACTCTGAACCAAAGGCAGACACTCAACTGCTGAGCCACCCAGGTATCCCTGAATGGTTACCTTGCAGTCTTTGCAAAATCCATCATCTGGTCACACTGATGTCTTAGCTTAGGCTAAGGCTAACAAAATACCATAGATGGAGTGGCTTCAACAATATAGGAATTTATTTCTCATGGTTCTGGAGGCTGGAAGCCTGAGTTCAGGGTGCCAGCTGGTCAGGTTCTGGTGAGAGCCCTCTTTCTGACTTACAGATGGCCACCTTTTCGCTGTGTCTTCACATGGTGTGGTAGGGGTAGGAGTAAGTGGAGAATAGTTATGCGAACACTAATCGCATGATGATGGCCCCACTCCCATGACCTCTTCTAAAACTAATAACCTTCTAAAGGCCACACCTCCAAATACCATCACATTGGGGGTTAGGGCTTCAACCTATGAATTTGGGGTGGGGGACACAAACGTTCAGTCCCCAACACTGTCACAAGAGTTTTCTGTTGCCTGCTTTTTCTCCCCACGGTGTTTGTCATACTTCTTGAGTACTTTCGATGTAACATAATTTTAATGTTGGAAATTGGACATTTTAGATCATATATTATAGCAACTCTGGGTACTGGTTTCCCCTCTAGGGCTTGTTATTTGAATGTATTTATTTGTTTGTTTTGTGACCATCTGGGTTAGTTAAGTGAAGACTGTCCCCCACCCACCACTACCACAGTGTGAAGGCTCTGACGTTGCTCCTCAGAGAAGTGCAGCTTTGGGTATCCCAACAGTCACCCTGGGATGACAGTGGTTTTCACAGGGTTCTCCTTATGTCTTTCCCTAACCACATCTAGCTGTTGAGTTCTAATAATTGTCAGCTGACTGCTCTACTGTTTTCAACAATGCCCAGGGCCAGAAACTTCTCCAGAGACCGATCCAATCAAAATCAGAAAGGACGATTCCCATGGGAAGTGTTTTGAAATTTGTTCTGACACCAGAAGCACTCCTCCCAGCTGTATCTTTCCTAGGTTCTCTCCACTATAGTTGTTAGCCCATATAGCTTCAACAAATTTACCAGTCTCCTACCAATTCCTTTTCTCCATGACCTCCATGATTTTTGAGAGCTCCTTTCAACTAGAACTCCTCAGAGCACCTGGGGGGCTCAGTCGGTGAAGCGTCTGCCTTCAGCTCAAGTCATGATCTCAGGATCCTGGGACTGAGCCCCACCTTGGGCTTCCTGCTCAGTAGGGAGTCTGCTTCTCCCTCTCCCTCTGCCCTTCCCCCCTGCTCATGAGTGCATGTGTGCTCTCTCTCTTTTTCAAATAAATAAATAAAATATTTTTAAAATTTAAAAAATAAACTAGAACTTCTCTATACTCTGTTGCAAATGAAATCAGTTCCTTTGGAAAGAAATCCAGGAAACCTCTGTTTATGGCCTGCTTCTCCCCCCAAGCAAAGTGTCTGAGTTGTAGCTCTGGATCTGAGGGTGAAGATAATGGTGCACTTCTCTCTGAGTGGCACTCACACTCTAGAAGCTTAGTGCTCAGTGGAACAGGGAACAGTAGCCTCAAGTTCTCAAGTTTTCTAGGCTTGCTTCTCCCAACACAGAATCACCACCTTACAAGCCAGGGAAAGGGTGTTTGGGATTCCCACATCCTCAGTGGTGCCATGCCCAAGGTAGAGGCCTCCCTCCACGGTGGTGGCTAGATAAAGGAAGGAAGCCTGCACCTTTTCTCACTCACGGGATCTTAGACTCAGCAACTTGTAGCTAAGGGTCACATGAGAAATGCTCATCTCCTGCCCTTCCTAAGAAAATAGCCCTCCAACTGGGAGCTAGGAGAAGATAGAGCCTTATGTTCTTGGCTGCACGAATCTGGGGTGGAGTTTCCTCCTCACAGAGCTAAGAAAGGGAGAGGGACAAAATGGGTCCTGGTTCAAATACCATAGATACTCCCATGTTCTCACCAAATTTTAGTAGACTTTCTCGAATAGATGTTTCTTAATTTGCTGAATGTCCTTAGGATCATTTCTAGAGACTTTTTAAAAAAGATTTTATTTATTCATGAGAGACACACAGAGAGAGGCAGAGACATAAGCAGAAGGAGAAGCAGGTTTCCCGCAAGGAGCCCGATGTGGGACTCGATCCCAGACCTCAGGATCACGCCTGAGCCGAGGGCAGATGCTCAACCGCTGAGCCACCCAGGTGTCCCATTTCTAGAGACTTTTAATGATTGTATGTATTTTTCCATAATTTTCACCAGTTTCATCAGAGGCTGGTTTACAGAGCTCCTCACACTGTCATGCTGGAAGTGGAATTCCTATATATATATATTTGTTGTTGAGCTATCCCAAAATAAATTGCAGACATCAGGAAATTTTATCCCTAAATACTTCAGCATGCATCTTCCCGAAATAAAGACATTTCCACATATTGACTATACTATTATCATTCTTGAATAAATTCTATAGTATCATCTAATAAACATTCCATATTCAAATTTCTCTAAGAAAGTCTTCTATTAACCTTTTTGTGGGGGGAGGGCAGGGACAATAACAAAACAAGGTTCACACATAGCATTTTGTTGCTTTGTCTTTTTAGGTTTCTTTAATTTAAAACAAACCTTCCAACTTTTCCTTTTGTTACTGATATTTTGAAGAGTCCACACTAGTTGTCTTTTAGAAGTTCACATGGGAAGAAGGTTATTTCTTGAGTGCCATCAATCTTCTACTTCTTGACCTGGGTAGTAGTTTCTCTATGGTGTTAGCTTTAGCTTTTTAAAAATTTTTCATTAGGCTGTACAATAATATTCTATGTGTCAAATTTGTTTATCAGGACTAAAAAGAAATGAGCTCTCAAGCCATGGAAAGACATAGAGGAATCTTAAATGAATGTACTTAGAGAAACCGATCTGAAAAGGTTATATACTGCATGATTCCAAAACATTCTAGAAAATATAAAACTATGGAAACAGTGAAAAAGTCAGCGGTTGCCAAGGGTTAGGGAGAGGGTATAAATAGATGGAGCACAGAGGATTTTTAGGACAATTAAATTATTCTGCATGATACTGTAATGCATAGATGCACATTATTATACCCTTGCCAAAATGCACAGAAAGGCCGACACCAAAAGCAAACCCTAATGTAAACTATGGACTTTGGGTGATAACAATATGTCAGTTTAGGTTCACCGATTGTAACGAATGTACCACTGTGGTGTGGGATGTTGATAGTGGAGGAGTGGGCAGGGGATATATGGGAACTCTCTGTATCTTCCATTCAATGTTTCTGCGAACCTAAAAATGACTTAAAGAATAAAGTGTATTTAAATATCTGTAAGTATATGTCACAACTTTTAAAAATGGAGAAGTATCCAGAAAGAAGTGATTACAGCTCCAGTGGTCTAAGTTTCTCACCGTCTTTAGGAGTTATGTCAGGTATGTCAATATGTTAATTTTAGACTTACTTAAGCACACTGGACTGTCAAAGTCCAAATTCTACTTTTCCCATTATACCATCCTTCCTCTCCAGAATCAAGAGTTATTGACCCTTCTTGGGAAAGTCTCCTCACTGCCACGTTTGAAAGTTCCCTCCAATCTCACTCTCTCCAAAGAGTTGCTCTGTTCCTGGGCCGCCATGTTGCAATAGCTGAGAGGTAATGACCTCCTGCCCTCCCTTGAAGTTAATCGCCATTTGCCCCCTGCCCCCAGGGAGGAACGGGGACAGAAGACTTGGCACACCACTCGGAAAGGTCTCTGACTCATGATCAAGGGGATTAGATGAAGAAAGAGGCCGAGCTAATGATTAAAATGAGAGTTAGGGATAATGTTTCCTTGCTTCTATTCCTAGCAGTACTGCACTAGCACGGGATTGGTTCAAATTGACACCTGACTCTCTATCTGGGAAACTGGGGAGACCAATTTAAGCTCACAAAATACTTGGGGAAAAATATTTTTGTTGATAACCTACGACTGACTGACCAGAGAAGTCTGAGAATTTTATAAATAAAATAACCATGAATCTGCTTGTAAACACCATGCCATTCCATGCTATCATTTATATATATATATAATTTTTATTTATTTATAGAACAGATTGTGTCATCTGTTCAGATGCAGGCTTTGCTGGGAAGGGAAGGAGTGGAGGCGAGTTCTGCCTTCAGGGTTCTTACAATCCTAGTGGAGCAAAAAACTGTTCAGCTAGGATGAGGAAGGATGGTAGCAAACCGTATGAAGTATCTCACTGGTTTGGAGTGCATGATCATTTCTTTACCTGCCAGAGGTGAGGCTGACCTTTGGAGAGAGGGAGGGAGGTTCTGGAGCTAATTAATCGTGAAAAATGAGGGCACTCTGTAGTTCCTTAAGAGTGAAGGCTAACAGATTAGCTAACGAATGTTCCTTTGGCAGGTGTGTTTCTTCTTAAAGAATGGTTCTGCTAATGTCAATGGAGATCTGTTCTTTCTCAAGTCCTCAGCAGATTCTAGAGGCCTCATTTCCCTGACCCTCCTTCCTTTCTCTCATCAGTGTCTCTGCCTGTCTTGGAAAGTAATAGGACTCCACTCCTTGGACCGTGTTCTACATCCTAGCTGGTCCACAAGTTTAGATTGACCTTTCACCTAGTTAGGGCCCAGAAGTGAAGTGTGACTCCATCAAGGAAAAGTGGTAAGAGATACCATCCTATGTGGACAGTGTCTCTCAATGAGGCAGTACAATCAAGAGGGAAATGGGGATGATCCTCTCTTCCATATATTATGTTCCCCTGGTGACCAATAATGTTTTGTTTGCTTAAGGTCCATCTCCCCAGCTGAGGGGCAAACTATATGAAGGTGGTGACCATGTCTTTTTCATTCTCTGCTGTTTCCTTTAGTCCCTAGCATGGTCTCTGACACACAGTACGTGTCCTATAGATATTTGTCAAATGAATGAAGAATGAGTTAATGAACTGAGTGGGACTTAAGGCCTGACAGGATGTGGATGGAAACTAGCAGATGAGTGAGAAAAGGTGGTGAGAAAGAAACTGAGGTCCCCACCAGCAGCCATGGAATGGCTGCAGGAACAGGACAGGAAGTGTGAAACAGCAGGGCCTTCCAGCAGTCGGAGTGGCAGAGTGAAACTATCATCTGCTGAGCATCTTCTGGGTGTCTGGTGCTTTAACATGTACGAACTCATCTACCCTTCACTGCAAGGAGTGGGTACTATTGCGATCTACATTTTACAAATGAAAACAAACGAGACGCAGAGAGGTTAGAACTAGCTCGTGATCACTGGTGTGAGACCATGCCCCGTGGACCCCTCATGTTTCTGCGCATCTCCTGAGCTGACACCGTTCCGGAGTATTTTTTTCAATGATATTTGTGTAGTGAACAGGTTTGGAAGAGACAGCATCTCCCTCTGGATCGAAGGAAAGGCATACTTACTGCCCATTATAAAAGATTTGGCTTCAGGAAGCTCAGTGTCACTCTCCTGCAACACAACCCACATCAGGTAGAGGTGTCACCTGGCCCCTTTCGAGTAAGCTCCTGGGATATCTGGAGACAAGGGGAAGTGACACAAGAAAATCTTTATGCTCTGGCTACTAGTATCGCAGTGAGAAATCAAGCCCCTGATCTCTGACACAGGAGCCAGGCTTCGGTCCAGCAGATTCCTATCAACGGACAGGAATTCCTAGAGGGCATGACAACAAGAGCACGTAGATACTTCATAAATCACCAGCTAGTTTTAGCTCTTTGGGGGATTCTTGAGAGCTCTGTATCAAAGGCACCTAGGTGGCAGCTCAGGAGGTGTACAGTGGTGAGATCCCAGTATCACATTCTTTAGAATTCTAACCCTCCCTTTCCATAAAGTGGTGTCAGTAAGGATTTCTAATCTCAGGAGTGTGCAGTCTCCCTTTTGTTTATATGGGTCTTTGTTCTCATTATTTACAAACTCTTTTTATCTTCAGCAACATGGGGATGTTAGACAATCTCTCTGTTCGCTGAGGCTACAACAACGACTGCCAGCACCAGGCGTGAAGAGGAGGAGCAGGAGGCTGTGGAGGAGCGAGGCCTTTCCCACTTACCACATCCCCAGGGGGCTGCTGTCCCAGAAGGCATGATGATGTGTCTAGCACCTTTCACCAAAGTGATTATATGCTGTCCTCATAATAGCCCTTCAAGAAAGCTGAGGGCGTGAGTGTCCATTCCAACACCATACTGTGCATTGATAGTGGGTCTGGGGCTAGAACTCATCTCCCTGCCCTGGAACCTTAGTGAGTTCAGAGGACGGTGCCCTGGTTTCAAGAGGAAGAGGAGCAGGAATATCAGCGTGAGGTTGCTTCCTTTTGACAACTTCTGGTCATCCTGCCTGGAAGACAGAACCTCAGGAGACAAAGGGCGGGCAAAGTCAATGCCAAGCCATGCCACGCTTCCTTCCACAAAGGCAGGGTGGAAGAGTGGCGGAAGGAAGGACCAGTGTACAGCAAAGAGCTGGGGACTGCCAGTCTCAGGGTCTGACCCGATCATGATTTTGTCTCTCATCTCCCTGCATCCAAAATGTATGGTGTAGGTGTCTTCAGGCCTGAGATGGTTAGTCCTTCCCTCCCAGAGTCCAGCCAGATGGCTGGTCCCCCTGGCTGAATGGCCCACTGGCAGAGTTTCGAGTGGTGGAAATAACCTCCCCACAGCCTTCAGCTATCCCTCCCCCAGCCCCCTCCAGCAGCTGTTGCTCTTGTCTGAATAGAGGATGATTGTTTCACTTCTTGACTTCTGGGCACAGATTTACCAAGCTGAGCCCCACTTGTGTTGGAGCCAGAGGTGGCGGGAAGAAAGCAGTTCATTAAAGGCCTACACAAGTTGGGGTTGCCACCATCCCGAACCATGTGAGGAGGACTAGGGATAGGCAAGGGAGACCTCTGGGACACAGGCATCCATAAGATAGAAAGGATCATAGGAAAGTGGGCTCACGGTTTCTTTTCTTGACACGGGTGTTGGCTTGAAGAGACAAGAGACAAGGAAATGGTTGGCTTATTTCTGTCTTGCCCGCTCCTCAGGTGAGCAGCAAGACACCCTAAAGATGCTTTCTTTCTTTTTTTTTTTAAGTGTGGGCATCAGACATTCTCTAAGAACTGGGAAGTTCATAGATGGTGCATGAATTTCACCCTTTTGTCAGAAATGGTGTCGATCCACTCAGGATACCTCAAGGGAAGGAAGATTATGGTGAGGGTACATGTAGCCTGGGAAACAACTAGATTCCAAAGCAGCTCCAGTCATCAGCATCTTGTTCTCCTCCTCTCGTGTAGTGTCCCTGCTTGACACTGGAAGTCGGCTCTATTCTTCTCTTACCACTAACTGGAAAATTCTCTCCAGAATCTATAAACGGTTCCATGGGTTGCTGGTCTGATCGCTTATTACCCTCAATCTTATTAGGCAGAGCCCTTTGTCCCTGGCTACCTTATCTGTCACCAAACTGTGGGCCTCATTGCTGGCACAGTTAGGGTCACCTCCATGCCTCATGGCATGCCTCAGCATTGGTGACAATTCACCTGTGACAGATTCAGTGACCAGGAGAGAGACAGGGCCAATTTTCAGTGTGAGTGAAATAAGCAACTGCTCCTGTCAGCGTTTCCCAAGTCATGTTCTTCAAACCCTGGCATCAGAGTAATCTTCATACTTTCCAAGCCTCCTAATTCCTGGCCTGCTTCAGACCTACAGAATCAGAATTTTGGAGTTGGGATCAGAGGATCTGCACAGTGAACAAGCTCCTCACATAACTCTGTGGACACTAAACTTGAGGACCTCTGCTCTATGTTCTTCAAGTTTCACTTGAGTTGTAGCCTCTTTCTGGAAAGTTCTTTCTGCTATCTCTGCTTAGCAAAATCCTTTCCCACCCCTGGAGGCCAAGTTCAGATGTAGCTGCCTTCATGAAGTTTTCCTTGATTTCACAACTCCTTAACTCCCACTATCTCCTGTTGTTATGAAAGAGGGAAAAGAAAAGAAAAGAAAAGAAAAGAAAAGAAAAGAAAGAAAGAAGAAAGAAAGAAAGAAAGAAAGAAAGAAAGAAAGAAAGAAAGAAAGAAAGAAAGAGGGCATATTAGGTGTATAAGAATTAAGGTACAGGGAGGTGTTGGGGAGGAAGGCACATCTGGGATGGAGCTCTAGGAAGTGATTTATGTTTTACCCCCAATTTTTTATTTGGAATAATTTGAAAGTAAACTATGATGAATCGTAGTATAGCCTTCACCTAGAAATTGTTAATGTTTTAGATTTGCACATATGTCCCCTCTTCATATACATATCTGTACGCATTTGGAGACATATTTGAAATTAAATTGCAGGCATCCTGCCACTTTATACCTAAATGCCACTTCAGCATGTAGCGCCTAAGAATAAGAGCATTCTCTCATTCTCTTGCATAATCATAATACCATTATCACATTCAAGAATTGTTATATTGATAGAGTATCCAGTGTCAAACCCACATTGAAAATTTTCAAAAGCCCTCCAAAACATCCTAGATATTTGTGTTCACACAGGATTCCATTAAGAATCATGGATTCCGGGGTGCCTGGATGACTCAGTCAATTAAGCATCTGCGCTAGGCTCAGGTCATGATCTCGGGGTCCCGGGATCAAGCTGCGAATCCGGCGTCGGGTTCTCTGCTCAGCGAGGAGTCTACTTCTCCCTCTCCCTTTGGCCCTACCCCTGCTCGTGCTCTCTCCAAAAAAAAAAAAAAAAAAAGAATCATGGATTTCACTTGTGTCTTTTTTTTTTTTTAAGTCTCCTTTAATCTAGGTTCTAGAATAGTACCTTTGGCTATTTTCCCTAAACATATCGACGTTTTTGAAGAGTCTAGGTCAGTTGTTTCATTCGTAATCTGGATTTGTCTGATTGTTTCTTCATGATTAGATTCATATTCAACATCTTTGGCAAGAAAACTCTAGAAGGAATATTGCTTACTTCCCAGTGCATCACATCGCGAGGTCCACGAACCGTTGCCCTGTAATTGGTGATGCTAAACTTGATCACTTATATAAGGGGTGTCTTCTAGAACTCTTCATTGTATTTTTAAAATTTTTAAAGATTTTATTTATTTATTTGACAGAGAGAGAGCACGAGCAGGGGGAGAGGCAGAGGGAGAGGGAGAGGGAGAAGCAGACTCCCTGCTGAGCAGCAAGCCTGATGGAGCTCGATCTGGGGACCCTGGGATCACGACCTGAGCCAAAGGCAGCTGCTTAACAGACTTAGCCACCCAGGTGCCCTTAGAATTCTTCATTGTAAAGGTACATTTTTCCTTTGAAATGAGTAAGTGATCCGTGGAGTAATTAGGAATGTGCATATTTAACAAGCTCCTACGGGTTTTGAGTGCCCTAAAGTTTGAACCACTGTTTTGCATGTCATGATGTGAAGGAAGGCCCTCAAAGGCCTTGTCCACCTCCCAAATACAGATTAGGCCTGAGCTGAGCATGTCTTCACTGGTCACCTCCCATTCCACCTCCAAGTGGCCCCTCCCTCTTGCCTGGCCCCAAATCCCTAGCACAAGAGACACTAGTAGGCCAGATGGGGACATTGCCTTCAACGTGAGGGAGCTTGCTCCCTTATCGGTGAGGTCATTGGCTTTGTGAAGAAGAGCCCTTAGAAAGGGTCCTTATATCAATTCAATGATTGTACAGATGGGAAATTGAGGTTCAGAGAGGTGAAGTAACTCCCCCAAGGTTGCACAGCTATTCGGGGAGGAACTGGATTTGAATCTGATTTCAGCTGTAGACCCCACACTTTTAAGCACTATGCTATACTCCCTAATAAGCGCTCATTCCACCTGACTTCAGAATTCCCTCACCATTTTCTTCTGAAGCCTTCTAGGCCCTCAGCATTCCTGAGAGTAAGGAAGCAGGGGCACCGGACTTATTCTCTTTCGAGGTGGAGAGGCGATGCGACACAGAAATCAATTGGCATTCCTGTGGTCTTACAGCAAGCGAGTAGCTGCACAGGGCCACTGATGGAGAGACTGTACGCTCTTGCTTATGAATTTGATTTTGATTTAAGAGGCAGCTGAGAGCCACTGTGATTTCTGACTGGTGCTTGCTGAATCCAGAGTAGGTTTGGGTTGGATTAATATCACTGTCCTTTGTGCGGGGAAATGCTGCTGCTTGATCATAAATAGGTTTGCAGGGTTTGGTGGAAAAGACCAATGTTGCCTAACAGCCCCTCTGTGCTTGGCACATGTGATTGACCACCTTTAGGCTTCCGGCTCTCTGTCCAGCCTGTCATGTGGGAAAAAATGCAACCTCTTCGACTCTAGTTAGCTCCAGAAAACCTCTCACCCCTGCCCTCTGCCCTCCGCCTTCCATTCCCAATAAATAGAAAATGAGCCTTGCGGAGGCGCTCCACATTTGTGTAGCCCACACTTTTCCCTAGTCTGTCAATTCTTCCCTGAGAATGCCCAGTCAGGGGTGCCTGGGGGGGTTCAATCAGTTAAGCATCTGCCTTGGGCTCAGGTCATGATCCCAGGGTCCCAGGATCAAGCTCCGCATAGGCTTCTCAGCTCAGAGGGGAGCCTGCTTCTCCCTCTGCCCACCCCCTACTTGTTCTCTCTCTCTCTCTCTCTCTCTCTCTCTCTCTCTCTCAAATAAATAAATACATTCTTTAAAAAAAGAGAGAATGCCTGGTCAAATGCTGCAGTGAAATGAAAACGACATGACAAACAAACCCACAAAAAAACAAGACCGTCTCCTACAAGCCACTTGTAATTTGGGGGTTTATTGCACAGTTTCATCTTTAGTTTCAGGTTGCCCATTTTCTAGCGGCAGAGATATCAGAAAAACATCGCTGCACCTGTTGTGAAGTCTCAGCTACGGCTGGAGATAGACACAGACAAACACATATAGAGTATCATCCCAATTTTAGCATATGTGCTATTGAAGTGAGCACATGTACATATAAAGTATCATCCAAGTTTAGTGCGTCCTGATAAGTTAAAACAGCGTCATATATAGACACAGAATATTTCAAAGTGGGAGGACTCCGAAGAGGTCACCTGGCAAAGCCCTCCATCCTACTCGTCACCCCCTGGCCAAGAGACCAAAGTTCGGGCAGCTCCAGTGACAAAGTTGCTCACCTGGCTTTCAGAGGCAGCTGGCCTCTGTGACCAGCTTCTATTCAACAAGGGTCTTTTATAAAACAAGGGGAAATCCGCCCTCCTGGTACCTGCCAGCCACTGGGGGCTACTTCCTTCCTCAGAGCAAGGGCTCTCCTTTGCCACCTGGGCCCCAGCCCTGACCCTAGAGGGACTGAAACTTCTACAGCCTCGAGCCAGAACCCTGTCTGAGCCTCTGCTGCACCTCTGACTGCTCCCTTCGAGGGCATGCATCCCTGAGCTTCGTTCTCTGGTTGGTCGGGGCTGCCCCACTATATTGCTCCGCTCCCACCCTGCCCACCCAGCAAGTACAAGGCTCCTGGGAAGCTGGGCCTCCGCGGGTCCACTGCAGTACCATCACTCTGCTTGCCAAAAGCCATTTGATGCAGCAGGTAAGCAGGCAGTTAGAGAAGGTGCATTGGGTTTCTGAGAGGCACCAGTCTAGCTAAAGCAGAAATAGGCTCTAACTTAATAATCTGCTCATCACACACAGTAAGAGACACCCTGACTTATTCAAAGACACCGTGGGCGGTGCAGGGGATGAATAAGCATGATTCACTGCCACTCTGGCACCCGGGGCACGAGGAATAATAAAACCCAAAGAATTGTAGCCGCCTGAGTAGTAAATTAAGAGATCCGGGGCTCAGCTAGACTCTAGACATCAATGTTACCATGGCGATAAAGGGCCCCAGCGTTCAGCAGCTATTATAGAGCAGGCATCTAATAGGCTAGTCTATGTCACAGCCAAAGCCCAAGGGGCTAGCAAAGAAGACCAATTAGCATATCCATTCATTAGGGGCCTCTGCACACTTCTTCTTTTAATTCCAATTAGTTGTTTGTTTGAACCAATGTCTCCTGCCTGCATTATGCTCATTAGTGCCTTTTAGCCACTGGAAATAGGCTTGAATCTCCACAAGGACCTCACAATTTCCTGAGCCTTCATTTTTACCCCCTAGGGGTCTAGGCTTATAGAGTCACAAACCCACGGCCCTCAGTCCCTCGAAATGAAAGCATCTCTCACTGTACAACTGTACTCGACAGATGGAAACTCTGCTCAGGAATGTGATGCGCTAAGGGTTCTTCCTGGAACCCAGTGAAGTAGGGATCTGGGGCCATTATCTGGACCATTCAGGTCAAGGAAAGCTTCTGGCCTTAGCCAGTGAGCCTGTTGGCTATGCCTGCTGGCCACTACTCAGAGGCTAGCTGTTCGGGAGGGGGAGCCTTGGGCACCCAGGACCATACTGGCATCAGCAAAGTCGGGCAGTAGCTGTTCCAGCCTGAAGGACTGCCCTTCGAGGTCCAACCTGCGCCCTGCCTATTCCGGGAAGCCTTCTCTGATCCCTGCAGCCCCAAATAAGTTCCCCCTCCTCTCCATACACTTTGAAGATGACACCCTACACGGGGCAGCATTCATGGGCAGCCTCAGGCCCTCGGCTGGCCTGGAGTTTTGGCACCCAGGATTCCAGAGTCCACAGGTCCCTAATGCCGGAAGGGTCTGAGGTTCTTGAGGGTGCCCAGCACTGCCTGAGTGACTCCAGGGGCAAAAAACTCTTAAGCTCCACTGCACGTGACCTCCCAGAGACTCCATGAACATTTAGCGAATCCCTAGGTAAGGAAAGCACACAGCTGCCCTTTGATGGCTCTGGGACACCCTCCCTCTCCGCACCCCACCTCTCGCCGCACATACACACCACTGCGGAAGTGACCCACCAGAACAGATGTCAGACACTAGCCCATCTTCATGGTGGAGGCAAAGATTCTCTGAAGAATGCTACCATCACTTCCCTCCTTTGGGAACAGGAGGACCCAGTCCATAGTTTTATAGTGCCCATCAGCACCCCAGTAACTGTGTGGTTTTACCAGCGCAGGCAATCAGGAGAGGAGGCTTAATAGAAGCAGCTGCTCACACCTGCACCCAAGGACTGGGCACAGTTTGAGAGACTGGAGTCATTTGTCGTTGAATCTGCTGTCAACGCCTCTCCTTGCCTCCATAGCCCCGTTCATTTGCCGATCTGCTGGCCACTTCTGGCTCCAGCCTGCTGCACTGTTTAGCAGATTGCTTTCCACACCCCCTAGAATTGGCAGGAATGGTTTCTCCTGTAGCTAGAGTCTTTTGAGTATGAATTCATACAGATTTCTGTCTTTGAGGTCCTATGGGATTTTGTTATTTTACCCCATCCAACAGCTGGCATTCCAGAAGGCAGCCTGAGTTATAGTCAAAATACACTGCAACTATACTAAGTGTATAGCAAGACCCCAAGTTATCCAGAAGGCTCGGGCGTGGGAGATTCTGGAGAAAGGAATATTTTGTTACCTGAGATCACTTTACTCCAAATCTCCTTTCGTCTTCCCCCTATTGGGGTTCCCCCTTTAGCTTTATTGAGATATATTGACATATAACATTGTCCAAGTTTAGGTGTACAAGGTGATTTGTTTCACTTCTACACTGCAAAATGATGATCACCATAGCGTTAGCTAACAAAACCATCACGTCACATATGTGCTATTTCCTTTTTATGGTAAGAACACTTAAAATCAACTCTCTTAGCAACTTTCAAGTGTCTAAGGCAGGACTGTTAACTATAGTCACCATGCTGTACATTAGCTCTCCCAGAAATTATTCATCTTACACCTGGAAGTTTATACCCTTTGACCAACATCTCCCCAATTCCCCACTGCCCAGCCCCTGGCAATCACCATGCTACTCTGTTTCTATGAATTTGGCTTTTTTAGAGTCCACATAAGTGAGAGCATTCAGTATTTGCCTTTTGCTGTCTGACTTACTTCACTTGGCATAACACCCTCAAGTTTCATCCATGTTGTCGATAATGGCAGGATTTCTTTCTTTCTCATGGCTAAATGATACTCCTCTGTGTGTGTGTGTGTGTGTGTGTCTCACACTTTCCTTATCCGTTCATCTACTGACAGACACTTAGGTTGCTTCCAGACCTTGCCCATTGTGAATAATGCTATTCCCCCTTCTTGTTTTTTGAAATCTTGCTTACATGACTGTGCTCTTTTCTACTTTAGGGAGATAAGACCAGTTAATCTATCATCTGGTTTTTGAAGCTTGCAAAGGGCCTCGGGATTCTCATATTTAACATTAGGAGTCACACAAAAGACTTAATTGGAGAAAGAGAGAGCTCAATATCTACTGAGATCAGGTTAACCCCTGGAATGTATTTTGCTTTTATTAAAATTCGAAAAGAGGAATGAGCTTTCTCTCTCTCTCTCTCTCTCTCTCTCTCTCTCTCTCTCTCTTTCTCTCTTTTATCAGTGGCCTCTTTCTCTTCAAATAAGGGTATGGTGAGGGGGAGGGACTCTGTTAGGGAACAGGCCTAATTAGTAACGTTCTAGTAAATGGAGTCTTTATTTTAAATTAACCACTATTGAAGCTGTCTTCATCAGAATAGCCTAGGCTTGGAATTATGAATAAGTCAATCTATCTAAGCTATTGTGCTGGTTTTCTTGGTTATGTATATGTCCAGAATCTCATTATTTGCAACATTCTCAGCCACCTGGGTATAATGGTAGTGGTGGTGGGGTGATTTGTTCACAAATTCCACTCAAGCTTTTTAGCCACCCAGGCTCTGGTGGGGTGGGCCGAACAGACCGAAAATGCTATATGCTGTTTTGGCTCTTTCTACTAATTTTTCTTTTGTTGGATCCCACTTTGACTTCAGGAGTTATATATGTCTGGGAAACTGACACTGCAAAGTTCTGGCCTGTTCCCTGCCCTGATGCTAAGGGATAAATATAGATCTCAACCACTACAGAAATGTGGCCAGGATTCCAAGGGGTGTGTGCGTGAGGGGCAGTGACTGATGGAGCCATTCTGTCATGTGGGCTAGAAAAAGGCTTCTTTATGTCCAAGACCCTCTTTGGGGAGGGGAGGGGTAAAGCACGAGCCTGGCCTCTAAAATCAGAATGCATAATCCACATTTCAAGGGGCTCCTACATTGACACAAATAAGGAATATTGTAGGTGGCTCGGTGTGTGTGTGGGGGGGGGGGAGAGCAAAGGGAATCTTTCCTGACACCCTAGATCCTTTTGCATGAGATCAGTCTTATGAAAAAAGAAAGTTATTCCCAGCCATGTCCCCTCACCCCCAACGCCCACCCACACCCCACCTCCTGCACATGCTGACACTCAGCTCTCAATGGAGAAGAACACGACCTAAGATTTCCATTGGGCCCATAGTACCTCGGGTGCTAGAGGAGGGCAGAGGGCGGGTGGAGACATGAGGTGAGGGGGGTGGTGAGTCGCTCACCCTCGTGACCCAGAATATCTCCCCCCTCCCTCTAATGATGAGCTTGCTTTTCCATAAGGGCTTTCCTTTGATTCAGGGAATGGGCCAACCAATGAGAAAGGGGCATGTTAGATTATTTTGGGGAAGGGCTCATGCCAGGAGGGTTCACTTTTACTAGGCGCCAAGTGTCCCCAGCAACCAGTGTCTCCTGTACCAGCAGAAGCTCCAGAACTCTCACCCCTCGCCTGCTGCCAAGGCTTGCCCACTGAACAGCCATGAGAAGGCAGCTCCGGTCCAGAAGGGCTCCAGCCTCTCCTTACGGTTATCGCTACAGACTTGTGAGTCCCGGGGAGCAGACTATCCTGCTGCCCCTTTTGAGTGGGGTGGGTCGGGGGTTGCATAGGTCTTGGCTGATGGCCGCTTCTCCTTAGCCTGGGCAGGAACAGTGAGGTTAAAGGAAGCCTATCATTTCAAGATCGAGCAGTGGCTCCTGGCACCCCCATTGGGCCCCAAACTGCTGCACTGAAGGAGGAAGCCCCTTTTCCCAGGGAACAAAGACAGGAAAGGGGAAGATGCCAAAGAACACGCGCCTTCTAAAATTTGGGGGATGAGGGCGGGGGGCGGTGTCTGGAATCTCAACAAACAGACCTTTTGGAGTCTGGGAGTAGAGGTTTCAGTCAGATAGCAGGAGATTTTACCAGGAGCCAGGGGAAGGGGAAGAAGGAGCGAAAGACGCTGCCCACCCAGCTGTCTCAGCTCCTTGGGGTGGGAGCGTCTTTGGAACCCAGCTGCTCTTTTTCTAAAGCAGAAATTCCAAACTATGGCGAAAATCATAGAATCATAGAAGCTGGGAGGAATCTTAGGCATCATCTCTCCAGAAGCCCTCATTATGTAAAGGAGGCGGCTGGGGCTCAGAGCGCAGGAGTGACTTGCAAGTTAGTAAAGAGCCACAGCGAGAACGCCAAGTTTCCTCACTTCTAATCCTGTGCTCTTTCTATTATATGTGCAGTAGGCAACTCCCTAGCCCTCTGATCCTACACCACCCGTTGCCAGCCCGCCCGCCACCCCACCCTGCCCCCCCCACATACACACGGGCACACACACGCCTGCACGCGTGCACACACACGCCCCTCTGCTGTCGCCATTTATCTCCAGGGTGCATTACAGATTTCTCTGAACCCACAGTTTCTTTGCATTTACTTTGCTCTAAATCGTTAATATATGCCACATGCAGTCCTGTTGTGGGGTGGGGGAGGGAGTGTAGTCTGAAATCTCCCCCAGAGAGGGCTGTGATCTGAGCCCCAGGAGGAAACAAAGCTTAATCCACTCTTCTCTGGAAATGGCTGCTTATATAACCAGGGAGTTAAGTAGAGACTGTCAACAGCCAGCAGAGGAAAACACAATCCTTCTAGCCCCACATCAACCTACAGTGGGCTTCCCTTAACTTCTCAGCCACACCGTGTAGAGTCTTTTTTTTTTCTCCCCACATTCCCAGAGTCCCTCCCAGCTTTCGGAGCAGTCACAACCTGTAGGGCACATAGAACTATTCCTTCCTTGGCTTCTTTTCTTTGTAATGTTGCTAAAGCGTTGTGTTCCATTTATTTGTCAAGTGCATCAGAGGAGCTTGCCCTTTATGGGAAATACTTGATTTTAAACGCGTGGGGGGTGATCTTGCCCTTTATAGGGAATACGTGATCAAATTTAAAAAAATTATGTAATGCAGTGATTAATTGTATGCTAATTTCTCTTTTAAAATTAACCAACCATTCAAATGTTTACAGAGCGTTATTCAATGCAGGGCACAAATTTATCCTTTGGGTCATACTGTTTGTTTATATGTTTATATGTTTGTATATTTAGAGTGCTCAAAATGGAGCCACCCTCTGCCCTTCAGACTCTTCCCTTTTAGGGCAACATGATGGCCCCAGCACACACCCACTACTATATTCCAGCACATTCACACACGCTATCACATGAGGGCACTGCCACTTTAGGAAACGGGCAAAAACAGACCCTCTCATTACCAGAGGATTCCCTACAGGATTCTGTTAAATAGTTGCACAAAAGTGCCTCTCTTGTACAATATGACGTTCTCCTATCTCTGGAATCAGAGGAGAGGGGAAAAGAATTTTTGAGATTCCTGAAGCTCAGGCAGTGTGAGAGCCATGGGGAAATTAGCTCGGAGAAGGTTAATTCTTCCCGGGAGGGTAAGGCTTTAATGACAAGCCATCTTTAATGGGATTATCATGAAAGCTCATCTACAAATAAGATCAGGCTGGGGCCCAGGCCAGCTGCCTCCCCTGTGGAGCAGAGGTGCAGGGCAGGCACGCAGGCAACAGGAAGAGAAAAGGAAGTTGTCCAGAAGATATAAAAGGACTATAAAACCGTTCCACCTCAAATTCTCCAAGCTCCCCAGTTGCAGTAGATTGTTTGGGGGCCGTGAGGATTACCCACCACAGTGCACAAGACTGCTGGAGTTAGGACGCCGAGCTTTGTGAGAGCAATTTCCCTGGTGCCCGGGTTCAGGTTTTAAGTTTGGCAGTTATCACCGGGGCTTGTTCAGTCTCCGCTGGTTAGCTAGCTGTGGGTCCCATGCTGGGGGGCTAGGGAAGATCAGTTCTGCCCCGTGGGTGCTCAGAGTGCAGCCTGGGAGGTCAAATGTGTACCTGTGTTCACACATGAGTGAAAGAGATTGAAGAGCATTTATTAGTCCATTCAACACTGAGTGATGCAGGTTATCCTCTTGAGCCTGGTACCATGAGTCCACGTCAGGGTCAGAAATCCTTGATTATGAACACCTGCAATCTCTCAGGAACACAGAATCGAACAGTGTTGTGCTCCATAAATCTGTTAACCACCTCGAGGCACTTGCGCTCAGTGTGACAGAGGAGAAATATCACGGTCCGGGGTAACAAGACACACAGGTTCTGAGGCTGTCAACTTGATCACAAACCTGCGGTGGGGCTGTAGTTATGGCCTGTCCCCTCTCTGGGCTTCAGATGGACAAGGGAATCTTCAAGGTTCCTGTCAGTTCTAATATGGTGTGTGATAGACAGCCATACACTGAGGGGCTCCCGGGTGGTTCAGTCAGTGAGGCGTCTGCCTTTGGTTCAGGTCATGGTCCTGGGGTCCTGGGATGGAGCCCTGCATCAGGGTGGGGCTGAGCAAGGAGCTGGGAGCCCGCTTCTCTCTCTCCTGCTCCCCCTGCTTGTGTTCTCTCTCTGCCAAATAAATAAATAAAGTCTTAAAAAAAAAAAGAAAGATGTACATTGAAACAAATTTGAGAGCAATTCAAGAGTGCTGATGATCCAGAGCGAGAGAGTGCTGGGCAGACTGAACGCTGAGAGCAGAGCCTTGTCATTCTGTGTCACTTTTACTGATCCTGAACAATCCAATTTTCTGAGCACCCCCTCCTCCATTAATGGCAGCATTTTTAGCTGAGTGTCCTCTAAACGGCCTTTGAGGAATCAGGCAGGGAGGGGGCAGCATGGAGCCCCTGGCCTCTGGCACTGGACACATCCAACCCCAACAGGTGCATAGGCCCCGCCGCTCTTCACATTTGGACAGCAGAGAGAAGGGAGGGTGGCCTCATTTTCTGCTGCTGCAGTGAGCCTTGGCAGACCCACAAAGAGCAAAGCTCCAACTCTCCTGCCTGGGGCTAGGAGGCATTTGAAATACGTCGTCGGTGAAGTCTGGGTTTCTCTTTTTTTGCTTAATTTTCTTAGAACCACTCAGAGAAGATTACTGTTTCAGATCTCAAGGGCTGCAATCAGTCAATCAACAAATATGTGCTGAGCACTCACTGCGTGCCTGGATTTTTGCCTAGGGTATAGGGTGGGGGTGGGGGTGGGGGAGACTCAAGGAGTATCAGTTGAGGTTCCAGACCCCTATGATTTGCTTCTGCTAGGAAAAGAGTCTAAGTTTTGAGGAGGGGTACAGCCTCTGGCCTCTCCTCCTGCTGTCCGTCCCAGGCTACTTTTGGCTACAACTTGGATGGTCAGGTTGAGCTCCTGCAAGTAAACAGGACAGACGAAAGAGCTGGCTTGGACTCAATTTGCCACGGTGGACTCTAGTCTGAAACAACCCCATCCTCCCTGCTGGGCTCAGCTCCGCCCTGACAAGCCAAAGTTAAGCAGGAGGTCGAGGCCCCAGGATGGAGTGGCGACATAGGCAGTCCTAGGGGAAGAACCTAAAGGCCTGCAGCTGAGAATAAAACTTACACCTCTGTGGAAAGAGTATTGGGTCAAAATGGGTCCTAGAGAGGCTATTTCCTCCAAAAGAGTGGAAAGAAAGAAAATGTGCTTCTTGTAACAATGGGTGTGTGTACAGGGAAGCGGAAATTTGAAGCATCTCCGAATATTGAGTCGTTTTCCATTGATTTTCGCTGGTGGGATGTGCCATTGGAAATTTTTCTCAAAAGGGGGACTGTGTTTTGTCACCATTCCAGGATGATCAAGATGAAGTGAACCAGAACTACTTAGCAGATGAAGAGGAAGAAGCTGAAGAAGAGGCTCGGGTGATGGTGGTACCCGATTTGGAGGAGGAGGAGGAGGAGGAGGAAGAGGAGGAGGAGGAAGAGGAGATAGAAGAGGAGGAAAAGGAGGAGGAAAAGGGTCAGGGTCAGCCAACAGGCAATGCCTGGTGGCAGAAATGGCAGATCGTGAACGAATACCTGTGGGACCCGGAGAAAAGGATGTCTCTGGCCCGAACAGGTCAGAGTTGGAGTAAGTCCCAGTTGTCCCAATGCCCCAGTCGGGTGTCCTTTGCTTTTGGCTTGGTGTCCAGGACTCCTTTACCATACGTTGGATGGGCTTGTCTGCAAACTTCTCTTAGATTTCACGTGAAGGGCTCAGTGCCTCGGGAAATGCCTGGACTGCGGGCAGATCCCTCTGGAAGAAACTCCAAAATAGGTAAACAAACTGGATTATGGAGCTGAAAGCCACTGGGCTCAACTTCATTTGTGATGCAGAGAGACAGTAAGAATGAGTTGAAAGAGCACAGGGGTTTTTTTTTGTTTTGTTTTGTTTTGTTTCGTTGTTTATTTATTTATTTTTGGTGTTTTAAGTCCCACCCCCGTCACTTTCTATCTGTGTGACCTTGGGCTCATCATTGACCCTCTCTGAGCCTCGGTTTTCCTCACCTGCCAAATGAGGGCAACAGTCCCTACCTTGTCTCTCCCCACATGATCAGCTTGAGGCCCCCATCAGATGCTCCAATTGTCAAGTTGAAAGCACAGTTGACCCTTGAACGACACAGGTTTGAATGGCACTGCTCCACACAGGCGGTTGGTTTGTTTGTTTTCTTCCTACAAACACAGCGTAGTGCTGTAAATATATTTTCTCTTCCACAAGATTTCCTTTTCTGTAGCTTACTTAATTGTAAGAAGACCATATATCATTGCATGCAACGTACCAAATACGAGTTAATTGACTATTTCTGTAACCGGGAAGGCTTCTGGTCAATAGTTGGCTATTACTAGTTAAGTTTTGGAGGAGTCAAGAATTAGACACAGATTTTCGACTGCACGGGGATTAGCACTCCTAAGCCCCGCACTGTTCCAGGGTCAACTGTACTATGCAAGAGACTATTTCTAGGATGTGAGACCCCAGTCCCTGCTAACTTGACTGGGGGTAGGGGGTGGGGTTTATAAAATCTCATCGTTTCACCCAGTAATGTCAGAAAAGGAAAGCCAGGAGGCCTGCCCTTGGCCCTGGCTGGCTTGTGTGTGCTTTAGGCTCCCACGGTGTACACAGAGAAATTAGGTTTAAAGGGGTCGTTTCTGGTGATTATGGCTGAGCCCCCCATAGTGCTCGATCAATAGCGGAATGGCACCCCTAGCTTTGCCACCTTGTACCACACACTGCCACCACTTCAACTTCACCACTTCCCCAGCATCCCACTCCCTGGGTCCTACTTACCTCCTGAACTATGAATGCTGAGCCTTCTCCTCAGGAGATTTAGCCTGTGGTAAAATTCACACTTGCCATACTCTACGAGGCCCAGAAAAGGAGCAGCTGCTGGTTTGGCATTCAGTTAGCCCACAGGAGAAGGACAAAATAGATGACTCTATGGATGAAATAAGAGTCCTCTAGTGTCCACGGTCTAGGCTGCTAAAGTTGATGGTCATGCCGTCCAAAGGCCCCTTTGGCTGAGAATTCTCTCCCTCCTAGTTTATGTTTCTAATTCAGCTCCATCAGGGTGAAACAGCCAGCCCTCCCTTCCTGGAATTAGGAATAGCAGGTGTGGGGCTCTGAGCAACACCCACCTCCCTTCACCCCTCCCCAGTTCCCAGCCCCACCCCTGCCTATCCTTCAAGCTCTCAACTGGAACAAATGTACCATTCAAGGAACATTCCAACGTTCTGCAAGCTGCAAATGCCGGACACTCACTGAGGCTCCAAAGGGGGGCACAGCTGTTTCTCCCTTGCCTAAAGAAGACTGGGAAAACAGGCCTTGTGAAATGCAAGTGTGATTCTGGGAGAGAGAGAGAGAGACCTATACTTTAACCCCTAAATAGCCAGCCATTAGAACTTCACTAGATGAGCTGATCCACATTGTCCCTGTGGAGAATCATCTATAGGCCAAAAGAGAGTGACGCGGGAGAAAGGTTCAAGTGCCCGGGGAAGATATGACAGTGGGGACACTGCATGGTAGGCCATATCCAGGCCTCTGGATGGCAGGTCTCAGGAGAGTCTAGGAACTCAGGCTTCTGCTATTGGGCTATGCCTGGGCAAGTGTCACGTGGTGATGTTAATGCCTAGGCCACCGAGCATATGCTTTGCTGCCCTCTTGCTTGAAAACTAGGTGCCCACTTGAGCATTTACTAACCCTATCCCAGCCTGCACATAAACATGACCAACATATTCACCCAGCCTATGATTATATTCTGGGTTTTTCCTTTGGTAGCTGGGCAACTTCTATTTTTAGGAACTATCTGTTATTTTATTGGATACTGACAAGAACCATATGAGGTAGTAATATTATTATCCCCATTTTACAGATGCAGAAACTGAGGCTTAGAGAGGGTAAGTAACTTATCTAAAGTCACACAGTTATTAAGTGGCAGCACTGGGATTCAAGCCCAGGTCAGATGAACACCGGGATTCGTTCTCTTGCCAGACCACACTGTCTTCGTGAACCGTAGTGATGAGCGAGGCCCTGATGGGTAGTGTCTCAGGACCCGATGGGATGTTTCGGTGGGAGGAATAAAGAATGTGGATTGTGGGTACCTACCATAGCTAAGATACCCTGGTCTATCCAAGCTTGGGTAAAGTATTCAGGAGAGACCCCTGGATTACCTAGAGGAGTGGCCCAAGTAAAACCTGGACATCCAGAGCAGAAAAAGTTGGAGGGATCAATGGGTTCCGACAGGTATGGTGCTTGATCTTTCTTGGTGGGGATGGGGGGCGGGAAGCTGTGTTTGTTAGCCTATCACAGACTTCAGGGCACAGATTCCTGGGTAAGGCTCAGGGCCCTCCCAGCTAGTGCCATTCTCTCCTCTACACTTCCTAGCCACACATCCTAGGCAAGACGGAAGATATCCCCAAGGGAATGTACCTGTATTCTATTGCTTTCCTTTCATCCCTGAAACTGAGTCTTCTAGTCCCCCAGGATGGGCTCCAGCCATTGACCTGTCCCCAGGAATAGGGATGGGGGTTTAGGAAGGAGGAGGAGGCCCAGAACACAGCACATTGGGGCAGCTGGTGGGCAGTAGCCAAGTATCGCAGGCACACAGGTGCTGTTTCTTCTCCAGGGATTCCAGCTGAGTCCATGTGCCCGTGTCCCAGTTCTGCCTCACTTCACCTTATAAAACATCAAGGCTCCATTTTCAGTTGGATGCCTGAGGATCTTTTTTCTCCCTTCCTCCATCCCTCCTCTCCCCTCCCCCGTTTTGGTTAATTTTATTTGGTTCATGGTTCGATTTAAAAATTAATATTTGGATTCAGTTTTGGGTACAGCAAAGTTACGTGGTTTGTTCCGGTTTTTGGTTCGTGATGCAGTTCAAATCTGTCGTTCCGACATCATGTTAGTGCTATAAGTGGAGCCAGATATTGTTGCCTGAGAGGGCCCCAAGGAGGACTTGAAAAGTCCTCAGCAGCTGCCTGGTGCTCATTCACCTCACTCAGAACTGCCTCATCTTGGGGCAAACGTGATTCCAATACAGCCCACGGAGGAGGGATTCACATCGCTGTGCTTCTGGTCCCACAGCAATAATCATATTAATAAGAACAGTGGTGAGGTCCTGCCATTTAAAGAGCACTTCGTATCTGCCAGGCTCTGTGTTATGCTATTTAGATGCATCGTCCAACACTAAGAAGGAAGTCCTATTGTCGTCCTCATTTTACAGATGAGGAAACTGAGGCCCAGAGAGGCAAGCAGCATGTCCAAGATGAAACAGCAAGGCAATGGTAAGGTCAGGATAGGATGCAAGCAGAAGCGGAATTTCAGATATTGTTAGGGATGTAGATCAGCGTTATGAGGTTAAGTGCTAGACTTGTTCCCATTTTGCCTGTGAGGACTTGGCGGGGTACAGAGAAGTTCTGGAACTGGCCCAAGCTCACAGGCAGAGCTCACAGGTAGCAAGCACCAATAATGAAGTACACTTTCTTCCTCCTTCCTTCCCTGTCGTGTGTTCTTTTTGGAAAGCATGAGCCACTCAAACTTTTGCTAAAGATGAATATGACTTGAAATAAGTAGGAAATAAGACTTGAAATAAGACTCACTTTGCCTTGATTAGAGTAGAGGCAAGTCCAGCGGAAATTAATCAAAAGTTTGAATTATAAGCTATGCGAAAAGAAATGCTGTTTTCATCACCTGCAAACACATATAATCACTGGAGCCAAGCCGCTAGGACTCTTCAGGGCACCTGCTTTAATGAGGACTCCCAAGCAATGTGCCCTCTGCAGTACGTTCAACTCCACTCCCTGGTAATCTTGCTCATGGCCATCATCTGTTCCACAAGCCCTTCCATCGGAGATGCTGTAAAGGTACACTGCAATCAGACCTCCGACACGAAAATTCTCACGAATTCCAAATTGGTGAAATCGGAACAAGCAAGGACATACTGAATCTGGGGAGTATGAAAAAAACAAAAACAAAATAAAAGCTGTCTCATGTGTTGGGGTGGGTTCTGGTTCATGAGTTCGAGTGAGGAGGCAGGCAGAGCTTGTCGGCAAGCACTGACCACTCTCATCTCTGATTATTCTGCAGGCCTGATCTTAGTCATTTACTTCTTCTTCTATGCCTCCCTGGCCGCTGTGATTACCCTCTGCATGTACACGCTCTTTCTGACCATCAGTCCTTACATGCCGCCCTTCACCGAGAGGGTGAAGCCTCCTGGTGAGTGCCCAAGTGCCCTGTGCTGCCCAAACTTGCTGGAGAGAAATCTGCTTGCACCGCATGTTCAGCCTCAATTAACTTTGGCTCTTCCCAGTAATGACTTAGGGATTCAATTATTAAGAGTAAAAGTAAAATGGTATTTGGCAAATTATGGTCCTTTTTATTTTGATTGCCTGGGGCGGGTAGTGATTTCATGGGAATCAACACAAAAAAATTATCCCAAGAATGGGTTAATATATCCAAGACTTGTTTTCATTGCCAGGAGTTATGATTAGACCCTTCGCCCATAGCCTTAACTTCAACTTCAACGTTTCTGAACCTGACACTTGGCAGCATTATGTCATTAGCCTAAATGGCTTTCTCCAGGGTAAGTGCTTCTGAGTGGGGGAAGTCTCTTTGGAAAGGTGATGGGGTGGGTGCACGGGTTGGGATGGGAGGAATCAAAATTCACAGTTCACCAGAAATCCCACTCCTACTAACCCCAGCCCATCCTGGTCTTTCCCTACTCTGCATCCCTCTCAGCACCTGTATACACAATCAAAACTGTTTTAGCTTGTGATCGTATGTTGTCTTGAAAGCACATAAGCCAACTCTCCATTAAGATGCTTAGTTCATCAGGGCAGAGAACTTGTTTCCTTTTCTTAAACATTCTCAGGCACCTAGTTATGTCCCGGGCACATCCAGATGGCTCAATGATGATCAATTATAAAAGATCATTCCAGGGGGGTGGGTAGTGATGAGAAAAGAAGAGTGTTCTCCAGCATGGGAAGATTCCTGCCTCCTATACTCTTTCAAGGTAAGAGAATTCCTTCTCCTTTCTCCGAGATAGGCCATCTTGATGGAAGAGAACAGGGGTCTTGATTTAATAGCATCCCGGCAGGGAGTTAGAGGAAGAATCTCTGGGTGACAGTCACTCCAACATTTTGATAACAAATGTTTGCAAGATGCCTCTGTAGGGTCATCAGACACGCTCTTGGGGACAAATGAGTGGCTTTTGAGAAGCCCTTCCACAGACTGAAAACTAGGGAGCAGTTTGGTTAAGGTTCGACACAGAGCACACACGCTCTGTATCGATCCAGCTATCAGAGAGGAGCCCCAGTGGATTTACATTGCTGCACCAATTATTTGTGGAAAAAAGCCATTTGGATTGGTTTGGTTGTCCCTTCCTGGCTGAATTGGTGGGGTGTTGGGGGGGGAGTGGAGGAGGGGCATAGGGGGCAGTAGAATGTGCACTGAATTAAGAGAAAAACAATCTCTTATGTGATGGGAAGCGCTATGTAAATGCATAAATTTTGTCTTTTTTATTTATTTATTTTTTTATAAATTAATTTTTATTGGTGTTCAATTTACCAACATACAGAATAACACCCAGTGCTCATCCCGTCAAGTGTCCCCCTCCGTGCCCGTCACCCATTCACCCCCACCCCCCGCCCTCCTCCCCTTCCACCACCCCTAGTTCATTTCCCAGAGTTAGGAGTCTTTATGTTCTGTGTCCCTTTCTGATATCTCCCACACATTTCTTCTCCCTTCCCTTATATTCCCCTTCACTATTATTCATATTCCCCAAATGAATGAGAACATACACTGTTTGTCCTTCTCCGATTGACTTACTTCACTCAGCATAATACCCTCCAGTTCCATCCACGTTGAAGCAAATGGTGGGTATTTGTCATTTCTAATGGCTGAGTAATATTCCATTGTATACATAAACCACATCTTCTTTATCCATTCATCTTTCGATGGGCACCGAGGCTCCTTCCACAGTTTGGCTATTGTCGACCCAGCAATTGCACTGTTAGGGATTTACCCCAAAAATTCAGATGCAATGAAACGCCGGGGCACCTGCACCCCGATGTTTCTAGCAGCCATGTCCACAATAGCCAAACTGTGGAATTTTGTCTTTTTTAAAAAAAGATTTTATTTATTCATGAGAGACAGAGAGGCAGAGACATAGGCAGAGGGAGAAACAGGCTCCATGCAGGAAGCCCAATGCGAGACTCGATCCGGAGACTCCGGGATCACGCCCTGAGCCGAAGGCAAACGCTCAACCACCGAGCCACCCAGGCGTCCCTTGTCATTTCATGCATAGAAAAATCTACCATCAGGGCGCCTGGGTGGCTCAGTCGGTTAAGTGTCTGACCCCTGATCTCAGCTCAGGTCTCCATCCTGGGGTTGTGAATTCAAGCCCCGTGTTGGACTCCACACTGGGTGTGGAGCCTACATGAAAAAATCTACCATCTCCATTCTACAAACGGGGTGACTGAGGCTCAGAAAGGGGAAGTAACATGATAAAAGTCTCCCAGCAGCCGAAACAGTGTTTAATCCCACATCCGTGGTTTTGACACCCTTGCTACTGGAAGTGTGGTCCAGGATCTGCAGCAACAGTATCCCCTGGGAGTTTATTAAAAAGGCAGGCTCTCAGGCCCCACCCCAAGGCCTGTGGAATCAGGACTGGCACTTGAACAACAACCACAGGTGATCTGTATAAACTTTAAAGCTTGAGAAATACACTGCTTTTTGTAATTGCTTGCTGCCCTATGACCAGGAGTTAGAAACTCAGCTTTATTTATTTTTATTTTTATTTTTTTTTGAAACTCAGCTTTATTATCAGTCATGCTCAGTGTCCTTTTGGGTAAGTCTGAGTTTCAGATTCCTAACCTGTGAAATGAGGAGAGCTGGGTCCTTTCTGAGTCCATGTAGTTCCTTTTTGAGCTCAAAAAAATGTTTTGGGCATCATAGCCAGCACAATATCTTCTTTTCTTTCGAACTGTTTGTGAACTATTACAAGCATGTTGCCAGAATCTCTGTGGAGGAAATCCGTCTGAGAAGCTAGTAGATAGAGAAATACCAATTCTGACCTTATGACAGAGATGGAAAACTTTAGGGAAAACAGTGGGTTTTTAGTTGCTACGTGTAGATAGCATGCCCTATTTAAAAGGAACACATCTCTGAAATAGCATCCCAGAGTATCAATTTCATTCCCAGGAGGACTGGGATTTTGCAATAAGGGTCATGCCCATGTCACATTATTTTTAATGGAACTACCTCAAGAGAAACAATGAGCACGTGATTAGAGCTTCTATTTAGAAACTTATTTGAACATAGTTCTTGTGCTAAAAAAAAAAAAAGATTAAAACAAAGCCTTGAATCAAATGTAGCTTTGTTGAAGGAAAAATAAAGACTTAACCATAATCAGAATAGATTTAAAAATTCCCAGTTGCTTCTTAATAATATTAAACTGCAGTCACAACCTGTCTAGATGCAGACCCAGTAGTACATTTGGAGTTTCACCGCTGGTAAATCATATAGGTACACAATCTCCTCTGATAAACTAAGCGGCTAAGAACATGAGTGCAGGAGGGCTGGACCTAACAGGACTAACTGGACTCCATCATTTAACACCAGATTGGAAATAATGTAGTAATTTCCAAAGCCCAGTTCCATGGCATCTGGTAGTCCAAAGAGTGAGCTCACAGATAGTCCCCTTCAACTCTCTTTCCCGATGTGTATACCTTGGACACATGTGACGTGAACTCTGAGTGCCTCAGGTCTCGACAGACAAGATCTCACCTTCTCACCTTCTTGGGGGAGACCCTACATCTTGTCGTTGGTTTCTGTCTCTCAACCTAAGCTTCTATTTTGGGGTGCTAACTTCCCTCTGTAAAGGACCAGAAGCTGGTTTTTCTCCTCTTCCTCCCTCTTTCTCTTCCTCTCCCTTCCTCCTGCCCCACAGCACACACTTCTCATTTTCTTGCATCAGATGTCTCTCGCGGACCTCACAGGAGATGTGTCCTAGACTGACCTTAAAGAGATTTCACCCAAGAGCTTCGCTTCCTTATATAAGCCCCACTGTGACACGATTCAGTCCCTCTTCCAAAATCTGTCTGCTACGTGCCTATTCCTCTTCCAAGAGTAGAAGGAGCAGCCCTCCAAGCTTACGATGTGCCATAGCTGAAAAGAAATAAGGGAAAATGGCAGTTATAAAGTGACCAGCACATGACCTGGCGATAGATATTCCCAAGTGCGGAGGGAAGGAGAAGCAATCAAAGTGGGCCGAGGGGATGAGCCCAAAAGGTTTCCAGGAGAGAGGCTGATTGATGGAGGGCCTTGGGCACCGATCCGGGTCACAGAGCCTAGGCCAGGCCGAGGGCTTTCAGAGGAGTACAAGCAAGCTGCAGACAGGAAACTAGGGAGGAGGACTACTGGAAACGTGGCCTTCCTCTGTAGCACCTGTCTAATGTACCCCTTTGCCACCCACACGTTCACCTTAGGTTACAATGACAGTCTTCAAGAGGAGATGAATGTAGATTGTCCCCCGGGGCAGTACTTCATCCAAGATGGCGATGAGGATGAAGACAAGAAGGCCTGCCAGTTTAAGCGCTCCTTCCTCAAGAACTGCTCTGGCTTGGAGGACCCTACTTTTGGCTACTCTACAGGACAGCCCTGTATCCTTCTAAAGATGAACCGGGTATACTGGCCTTTGATACTCCAGTGATAATAGGTGGATGAGCTGGGTAGGAGGGCTCTGGCCACTCCATTTCTATTGGGCTCTGTCTCCACACACTGCAAGTGTGGTCACTTTTACTGACAGCATCAGTAATACAAACAATGGGACAAACCTATCAAATAATAATACCTTTTTCTCCCTGAGTACTTCCTATGTCCACTCTTCTCCCCCATCCCCAACCAGCCCTTGATGCCCTCTGTCAGCAATGAGGTCCTGAGCTGTTTGCAACAAGGGACTGACATGGTGGCAGTAGAGAGGGGCAATTCTTATAAGAAATACATTTTCTTCCTCTCTTGCCATGCCTGAGGTGTGGTAGAGCCTTCCCAAGTACATCCCTCTTCAAACCAGAAAGTTCTTTACATCTTCAGGGTTCTCTGTATGAACATCAGGTAACAGTGCAATGAGTAAGCTGAGCTGCGCAACTTTGAAGATATTTTGCATTTTTTGCTTTTTGTGATATTCCTATGAGGGCAAAATAGATTACGTTTATGCCTAAGGAAGTGGTGGCTTCAGGAGGATTTAGAAAAGTCCCATTTTCACTGTCCAATCCGTTTTGTTTTATGATGTGAAAACAGTAACAACAATGCTGGTTTTCTTTTGCTAGATTGTAGGCTTTCGTCCTGAGCTTGGGGATCCTGTGAAAGTGTCCTGCAAAGTTCAGGTAAGGTTCCTTTTTGAGTGAGTATGGCTAACACATTGGTTTTATGCAAAAAGGTGGTTCATCCCTTCCAAGGGCTTCACTATGGATGACTGACTGGCTATGGGTTAGGGAAAGGGTTCATTTTTTCATAACTACAACTCCCTTTAGTACCTTCAGGCCTCCTTCTTGCCAGAAAGCATTCAATTCATGTGTGTGTGTAGTGCGGATGTGTGTGTGTGTGTGTGTGTGTGTGCGCGCGCGCGCGCGTGCCAGTTTATACCTGTGAAAGCCAAACAATGAACCTGCTAGGGGCCACAGCAGGGGATGATAATGTGCCACGTCATTAATTGGGATTCTGTTTACACTTTTGCTTTTAGCTCTAATTACTTGTTTCTTTGAACTAAACAACAGATTTCATTAGAGTCATTAGTCCCTGCTTTTAAAACAGAATTTCACTTTTTGCAGCAATGACCAGTGGCACTGCGTGTTGCAATAACAAATGACTACAAGGGAAGTATAAACAGAACTCCATTAATATGCTAATTAACTGCCCTTCGAGGGGCCATTAACTCCTATCTCATCTGCACCAATTAGCTCCTTTGTTGGAAGAAGCCCTAGATCTTGGGTTTGCTTCTCAAACTGGAAGTGGTAGCTCCCTCCTGTTTCGTAACATCCACTGTACCCCCAGCCCTGGACAGTTGTCTCACTAATGTGTGAAGCCAGGTAATCCCATTCTTAGTTCTAGAAATACAGCTCAAAACTCCAGTCTTGATGGTGCTAGATCAGAAAGCAGCAAGAGGCAACATTCATTCAGCAAGCATTTATTGATCACTTATGATATACCAGGTACTTTGCTAGGTTTTGGGGGTGCCAAGATAAACACGACTCTGTCTCTGAAATCAGGGCAATCAAATATTACAGATGCTATGAAAAGTGCCGTGGGGACACTGAGGAGGGAAAGGTTAGTTCCACATGGGAGGTGCTGACGCTGAAGGTGAATGTTGAAAGGTCAGGATATGGTTTGCCCTGTGAACAAGATCAAAGGACATTAATTCTGTTCACATGTACATGAGTATGTGTAAATATACACACATGTGAGGTGTGACTACAAATTAGTGGAACTGATTCCACGGATTATTCACAAACGTGAACTGCATGGCTTTCTAGAAGAATATGTAAGTAAATCATAAAGACCAACACAATCTTAAACTAGTATGTTAATTAGCTTGAGTCCTGCTTATAGTTCTCTAGTAGAAGCCATTCATTTTTCAGCTGACATAGAACCTTGCTGAGAACTGTCCTTTAAAACGAAAACAAGAAATATTAAGAGTCTTTATACATTCTATAATAATCAACTGGTCAAAATCCACACCCACTTGTGGAAATAAAGCAGGATAAGGTAATCACTAGGATAAATTAAGGAGAGCTCCAATTATACTAGGAACGATTACACTGTGTTGAAAGAAGTAATCACATGACCCCAGTGAGTGATTTGCTAGTAGTGATGCACTGTCTGTCCCTTATCAGCCCCTAGACCTCCGCCATATAGGGCAAGCCTAATTCATAGGCAGAAAGGTCCGTCCCCTACCTGACATGATATGATGAAGCTAGACTTATTTATTTCATCTTTCCAGCACTGGTTCCCTCTTGCTCATCCCCCTGATTGCCTCTATAGTAATTAAGCACTATAGAGAACATGGTCAGAGACATGAGTTTTGGTGGGCCAAACTTATGGGATGTGTCCCTATGCATCAGATTCCTGTGCACCCGGTCTGACTGACTTCCAACAGAATTGAGCCCACAATGTGCAGGTTGTTGTGGTGTGGAATTTACTAAACATGTTCTTTTTCTTAAGATTTTATATATTTATTTGAGAAAAGGAGTGCGTGTGTGCACAAGCAAGGGTTGTGGAGGGGCAGAGGGAGAGGGGGAAGCAGACTTCCCAATGGGCAGGGAGCCCATTGTGAGGCTCCATCCCAGGACCCCGGGATCACCATCTAAGCCGAAGGCAGGCACTTAATCAACTGAGCCACTCAGGCACCCCTACTAAACATGTCCTAACTTATACCTGCCTCAAAGTCCAAGACTGGGTGCCAGCCCCAGGATGATTTTCTTGGAGAGGGGCTGGCATGGTAGGCCCTCTTGCTAGAGCAGCACCAGCTACTGCAAGCCCTCTGGAGCCCTTCTGTCTAGGTCCCCTAGGAGCCAGTACAGAACTATATTGAGCATGTTTGGCCTCCTCAGTCTAGGCCTTCCATTCAATATTCTTGGAACTGAAAACCAAGGCACAGTCTCCCTCTGGAAATGCTCTGGGGATATAGGTGTGGGGTAAGCTATGCCCCATTCTGCTTTCATGGGTCTTCCTGGGACAGTTGGTTGTGGGTCACATGCTGAGTTCACCTGGGGCACAGGCCCCTTGAGCTCAGGCTTCAACCCATGAAGGGACCCAGCATCCCACATACACCTGCTTTTACTTACAGAGAGGCGATGAAAATGACATCCGATCCATCAATTACTACCCAGAGTCGGCTTCTTTTGACCTTCGCTACTACCCTTACTATGGCAAACTGACTCACGTAAGCCTGTATCCTTTTCAGTCTTTGCTGTCAGAAAGGTCTCAGAGACAGAGGAAGGGCTGTCTGGAATCTCTGGGAACTAGGGAGCAGCATTAGACAGCAGGATGAATAGCAGCTGGCCAAGACCAGGTGCTACCTCTACCAATTCCTAGTTTAAACGCTCCTTTCCATATCTGAAGAAATCCCAGATATGGTCTGGTCTCACTCCTTCAGTTTACAGATGGAGATTTTAGGCTTCAGAGAAAGTGACTTGCCCAAAACACATAGCTAATTAGCGGCAGAGCCAGGAGCAGACAAATCACTGTCATTGCACTCCATTACACCCAAATAATCACACCTGCCTGTTTCTCCCAGGTGAAGCCTTGGGGCAGTGGTGGTGGGTCATAGAGTGAGGCTTCATCTTTAGCAGAGACATTTGAAAGATACTAGTTCTGGTTTCATTCATGGTCTGATATCCAGAAAATCATATCACATAGACTTAGAACTGGTTTTCCCCAGAGGACAATCAGACATCTGACAGTGACTTACAGGAGAAACATGCCATTTCCCCACTGTCCCAGAGCAGAGAGAGAGCATGTCAATGGCTTTAGCCATTTGCGACTTGGCCTCATGGGACTCGCTCAGTTCCCTGTGTGAGGATTATCCCATCTTGCACTGAATATCTGATCGCTTCTATCCTGTTACCCACTCCACCCCCTCCCCTCTTCCCACTTAGGATTCATTGTTCTTCCACCTACAGGTTAACTACACCTCCCCGCTGGTGGCAATGCACTTTACAGACGTGGTGAAGAACCAAGCAGTGCCTGTACAGTGCCAGCTGAAGGGCAAAGGCATCATAAATGATGTCATCAATGATCGTTTTGTGGGGAGGGTGATCTTTACTCTGAACATAGAAACCTAAGAACTGTGCGGGGCACTCCTGCTTGTTCTGTTTCTGTTTATTTCATGTACCCCTGGTAGTACCTGGATTCTTTTTCTTCGATCAGGACACAGCCAGATGGACACCTAAGACAGCAGATCATCTTTCCTTGCCTTTGACATATGTATAAAATGATACTGTGGGATTGATTTTTCAAAGGTAGTCTCTCCTGATGACAAATAGATGATAATTTCCTTTCCCCGCGACTTAAAACTAAAACCCATTCTTGCTGCTAGAAGTCTCACCATAGTGTAAACATAGTATCTGATAAAATTCACAAGAGCCATGAAGGGGAATTGCTATGATAATTTTAAACTCATCGTGTTTTGTAAAATTTTGTTGTTTTTAGAGGTGAAAGTCCTCCCAATCAGGCCGATAACTTTTTTTTCCTTTTCTCAACCTGCCTGGCAAGTTCCTTCCCTGGGAACCACCAATCATACCAACTTGGAATACACTCAGGGCTACCATACCTAGAGAACTCTTTATCTAAGGGTGCTTGAGGAACTGGCTGCCTCAAATGGGCAACTAAATAATACTGATTTGAAGACTAGGTTATCTTCAACTGGGCCAGAAAGCAGTGCTAACTGGATATCATTCTGGAATAGAAATGAAGACCTTTCCTATGACTTTTCTGGGAGATGGGGTCCACAGCAATTGGGGAGAATACCTACCATGTGGATGTGATTGGCATTTGATTCCTTGCTCTGAGGTGTGGTCATCCAAAGGCAAACATTCCTGCACACAGGTTTCTTTCAACTTCAGGCAAAGGAGAAAGCAAGGAAGATCTTCACCCGTTAATTATTCTTGGGCTATTTGCTTGACAGCAGGATAATCTTCTTTGAGACCATCAGGGATGGGCATGTTGGTCCCCAGCTACAGTTCTGGGGATTGAAATCTCAGTCTCTTCCTACTGATCCATCATAAGACAGAAAGCTCCTGCCAGGCCACCCAAAATCCAAGGCCCACTGCCAGCGTTTCATTTGCCTAGAAAACGATAGGAGGCAGATGTTTATCCAGGTTGTGGATCAGCCAGGCTGCTTTGTCTTATCTTTGGCCATGCGACCATTCCACTGCTTCTTAACACCTCCACCAGGGGGAGGGCTGGGACAAGGAGAAAAAGTGAGCATTAGAGTATTGCATAGCGTCTCAGGGTTCAAAGTAAGCTTAAATGCCACCTAGAAGCATCCAGAGTCTGAATCTCCTCTACAATGTTTATCTTCTCCCAAAACAGGGAACTGGCAGTCTGGTAGTGAAGACAAACAAGGAAAGAAGTAACTATGAACTAGTATGACAAGTTATAAAACTAGTATGTGGTAATGCCATGGGAACATGAGGAAAAGTAACTTGAGCTGAGAAAGTAGCAGAGGAAATTTCACATGCAAAATCACAAACACGAAATACCATGGTGTGTTTGGGTAACTGGGAGCAGTTCATATAACTGGAGTGTAAGGGGTTCAAAGGAATGGCCAGGAGTGTCAGGGGATTGAGCTAGAAAGGTGTACAGGTACTGAAAGAGGACTTTGAGTTTAATCCAATAGGTGAAAAGGTGTCATCAAGGTATTTTAAGCAGGGAAGTTCTGTGATCATATTTGCACTTTACAAAGAGCACTTTGGCAGCCACAGTGTGAAAAATGGGTTGAAGAGGGCAAGACTGGGGAATGGGCAATGAGGGAGAAGGAGGAGTCAAGAATGGCTCCAAGGTTTTGAACTTGGCTAGAACCAGTGTGATGGTGATATTGTTGATCAAGACTGGGAATTCAAGAGAGAAGCAAGATTGGAGAGCAAGATGTGATCAATTTAAAGCTTGTGATTCCTATTGGTCAGACACCCATGTGGAGATGTAAACATAAGTGGAGTTGGGGAGAAGGAAATCTGAGAACAAAAGCAACATTTGCTTAAGTGAACTCTCTTAAGAAATTCTAAGCTATTTGATCTCAGGAATTTGAGCCAGTTATGTAAACACACCACACCAATCTAGTCTCTCAGATAGTGTTTTTCTCTTCACTTGTGGCAGAAAGCACTGTGGCTGCTCTTTGGAATCTCCTTCCCACTTTCCAACTCTTGTCAACAGAGTAGAGGGGAGCTGACCTCTATTAACAAGTGATAAAATATTCGACAGCAGATATGTGAAAAATACAAACAACAACAACAACAAAACTGTCTCCTCCCAACCCCTGTCCTTATCAAATTCCATTTTCAAAACTAATCTTGAAAAAGAAAGAACAAAATACCTGAAGATGATAACTTTAAAACCATTTCAAGATTACTTCAAGTAATCAAACTCTCAAGATTCAGTAGTAAAAGATAATAGAACATTAGATCTGGAAAGGATATTAGAGTGTTTAGAGAAAACAACCTGCATTGCATCTGACTCCAGGTCCAGTGCTCTTTCTACTCTGAGCTGCTGCTTACCAGGAAGTACCATCTTTTTAAAAATCAATGGATGATATCCCAAACATTTTGAAACATATGTCAAATTTGGGTTAGAATAGTTAACATTTCACAGGAATTCAATTACTGGTGCTATATTTTATACATAATACATTATCCTGTTAAATGCGTTGACTATTACACAGACAAGGAATTATGAATCTTTTGTCATACAGTATTTCTCATTCAGTGGAATCCATTGTATCCACAGTTTCCAAGCAGTATTGAATAGTACTAGGATGGTTTGGGTTGTCAGCTGGGACATGAAAAAAAATAGCTTTATCACACAGAACTGGATATTATAATATATACTCACTAAAATGGAATTCTAACAGTTCAATAAACTTCCAGTGGATTAATTAAAATCATCCCCCATACTGTATCATACCAGGATTTGATTTGCATACCATCTGTTGCAATGCACTTGGTTTTACTTTATTGTCAATGAGAATTACTACTTCCAAATGCCTTCGTGGTTTTGTCCATGTTAGACTTATGATTTCACACCCCCTCTGAAATCATTATCCTAAAGTAACTTTCCTTAGGCATCTATTTGCTGGGAATCTTCATGTAGAAAACATTATTATTGTATTGAGGAATTGTTGACAACAATAAATTGAAATAAAAAAGAAGTGTATGGTTTCCTCTCTCTAGACAGTACCACTGATTTTCCCACAGGAATACTGGGCAGCCATGTGAGTGGAAAATTTGACAACTGACAGCCTATTAGTTTAAAACTTTTTTTCTTCTTCTTCCCCCTATTTTTTTTTTTTACTCTTGGGGTTTAACCACAGAAGGATGAAACTAAAAGTTGTTTCATTTCTGAGCATTTTTCCTTTTGTAGTCTCTATGCTCTGGTTTCTCGGAAGACTACTTTGTCAGAGCAAACTTCCTTTCTTCATCGAGTCCTCGTGTAAATTGTTCCATTTGTTTGTGTAGAAAAGGAACACCAAGAGAAACTTTGAGGTGGAGAGAAGGAACCAATATCCAAAGAGAAGCTGCAATTGCTTGATGAAAGCCTGGCTAAGTGATTTTAAGGCACATCTGGCCACAAATGGTCTCCCAGAGCAAATCTCTAATGGTAACTGCAATTAAAGACAGAAATATTTCCACTCCCTTGTCTGACTCAGAAACTAAGCTGCTATAGGAATCCCTTCTTTCTTTGGAAGCTGCCCTGGCCTAAGGTCTACTAGGCTTATATGGTTTGATTGAGGCGAGGTCTGTGATCCCAATACCTTTCCCCAATCTAGGTTCTTGGTTAGAGTCATTTTCCTTACTGATTTCCTCTTGAAGTATTCAAACATGATAAAGGAATTTAGCCAAATCAAACAGAAACATGATTTCCACTGTGATTTTATCTAGGCAGAAAACAGAGGTTTGGATGTGTGGTGATGGGGAGGAAGAACAGGATGGATGGAGGCAAAGAGTGAGAGAAAGGAGTTGAAAGGCTGAATAGCCCTGCTTACTTCACAAAGTTCTTTAGTTGCAAGCTAGAAGGGAAGAGACACTGATAGGAGGATCTAAAAGGCTTAAGAAAGATATGATAGGCTCTCAGTCTGGCAGCTTAGTCTCCAGGATATACTTCTGTGCAGGCTCCTGCATGGCCATAACATCAATCAGGGTTCTAACAATAGATAACACACTTGACAAAATGGAGTAATTGGCAGGGGGCATTATTTACAAAGAGATTACTTATAAATGTGTAGATGCAGGGAACCACAGAGAATAGCACAATAACCCAGGCTAGTATAAGCTGAACTCTTACCTTCCCTACACCCCAAGGGACAGGCATAGGAAGTGGCTCCCACAACCCAGAAGGGCCAAGTCATGTACAGCTAACTGCCCTGAGAGGAGTGGTGACCTTGTTGAAGGCCTAAGCTAGCCCAAGGTGATCTTGTAGGGAGGTAATCATACATCTATTTATGGTTGTATCTGAACTTAAAAAAATTTTTAAATTAAGATCTCCAAAGAACAGTCCTTTCAGTCTACCCTAGCATCTTGTTGACATCTTTCACTTGAAAGAGAGGGTGAAGAGAGAAACAAGCCGTCTTGATTTATTCTGCTTTATCTTTACCAAAAAACATTCTATAATTCAACTCTGCATTAAATGAAATGTCTGGCTTGCATAAAACATTTTCTTTCCAGAACAGAATGATACAACCTTCATAATACAGTTAACTTGAATCAGAAAAATATTTGTCTTCCATTAAGGACAAACCTGTTCATAAATGAGAATCAGGATAATGGTGACATCCTTTCCCTCTCCAATCCCCCAGCTGATGATATCATCTTGTATATAGAAAATCCTAAGGAATCTACTAAAAGACTATTACAGCTAATAAACAAGTTCATCAACATTGTAAGATAAAAGGTCAGTATACAAAAATTGGTTCTTTCTATACACTAGTAGTGAGCAATTTATAAAAAAGAAATTAACAAAACAATTCCATTTACAATTGCATAAAAAATAAAATACTTAGGAAAAGAGTAACAAAAAGAAATGCAAGACTTGTGCACTGAAAACTACATAGCATTGTTGAAATAAGAGCTACATAAATGGAAAGACACCCATGTTCATGGATTAGAAGATTAATATAGCTTAAAATGGCAATACTTTCCAAATTGGTCTACATATTCAATACAATCCTTTCAAGATCCAACTTCCTTTTTTTCACCCCCAGAAACTGATATGGCAATCCAAAAATTCATATAGAAATGTAAGGGACCCAGGAAAAGCCAAAATAATTTCAAAAAAGAACAAATCTGGAAGACTCATACATTCCAATTTCAAAACGTCTATAACATTAGAGTAATTAGGGCAGCCCCAGTGGCTCAGCAGTTTAGTGCCGCCTTCAGCTCAGGGCATGATCCTGGAGACCCGGGATTGAGTCCCATGTCAGGCTCCCTGCATGGAGCCTACTTCTCCCTCTGCCTGTATCTCTGCCTCTCTGTGTGTGTGTGTCTCTCATGAATAAATAAATAAAAATATTTTTAAAAAATAACATTAGAGTAATTAAAACAGTGTGGTACTGCCATAAGGATAGACATATAGAACAATGGAATAGAATTGAGAGTCCAGAAATAAACCCCTACTTCTATGGCCAGTTGATTTTTGAAAACAGTGCTACATCCATTCAATAGTCAAAGGATAGTCTCTTCAACAAATGGTTCTAGGATAATCTGCATGCAAAAAAATTAATTTGGACCCTTACCTCATACCATATACAAAAGTTAGATCAAAGATCTAAATGTAAGAGCTAAAATTATAAAGCTCTTAGAAGAAATATAGACATAAATCTTTGTTTCTTAAACAATGGTTTCTTAAACACACAACTTCAGTGCAGAGTCTAAAGAGATATTTCTCCAAAAGAGATATACAAATGAATAATAAGCATATGAAAAGGTGTTAAACACTATTAGACATTAGGAAAATGCAAATCAAAAGCACAATAAGATACCATTTCACATCCACTACAAAGGCTATTAAAAGAAAGGACAATAACAAGCATTGAGGATGTGGAAAAATTAAAACCCTCATAAGCTGCAGGAGAGAATGCAAAATGGTGAAGCCACTTTGGAAAAACAGTTTGGCAGTTCTTCAAAAGATTAATCACAGAATTTACCATATGGCTCAGAAATTCCACTCCTAGATACACACCAAAGATCACTGAAAACATAAGTCTTCCCAAAAGTGTGTACTCGAATGTTCATAGCAGCATTATTCATAATAACCAAAAAGTGGAAATAACCCAATATCCCTCAACTGATGAATGAATAAACAAAATGTGGCATAACCATATAATGGAATATTATTCAGCTATAAAAGCTATGAAATATGGATCCATGCTATAGGGTGGATGAACCTCAAAACATTATGTTAAGTGAAAGAAGCCAGAAACAAAAAGGCCACATCTATGATTCCATTTCTATGACATGTCATAGAAATAGGTATATCCATAAAGACACAAAACAGATCAGTGGTTGCCAGGGAGGGGCTGGAGGGAAGTGGAAAAGAGAGTGACTGCTAATGGGAATGAGACTATCTATCTATCTATCTATCTATCTATCTATCTATCTATCCATCCATCTAACTATCTGTCTATCCACCTATCTGTCTATCTATAGACAGAGGGAAGGAGAGAAATTTCTGGGTCATATGGCAACTTCTTGTTTAACTTTTAGTGGAACTGATAGACTGTTTTCCAAAGCAGCTGCACCATTTTACAGTCCCACTAGCAATATATGAGGGTTCTAATCTCTCTATATCCTTGCCTACACTTGTTACTGTCCATTTTTTAAATTACAGTCATCTCACCAAGTGGGATGTGGCATCTAATTGTGGTTTTGATTTGAATTTTCTATTTTCCTGATGACTAATGATGTTGAGCATTTTCATTCATGTGCTCATTGACCATTTGTATATTTTCTTTGGAGAGATATCTATTCAGATTCTGTGCTCATTTTTAGTTCAGTTGTCTTTTTTACTATTTTTGTTAGAGCTATTTATGGATTCAGGATAGTAGACCTTTATCAAGTATAATGTTTACATAACTTTTCTCCCATTTTATGGGTTGTCTTTTCAAGTTCTTGATAGAATAATTTATTTATTTTTTAAAATATTTTATTTATTTATTCATGAGAGACACAGAGAGAGAGAGGCAGAGACACAGGCAGAGGGAGAAGCAGGCTCCACCCAGGAGGCCCGACGCAGAACTTGATTCCGGGTCCCCAGGATCACACTCTGGGCCGAAGGCAGCGCTAAACCACTGAGCCACCCGGGCTGCCTGATAGAATACTTTTAAGTAAAGAAGTTTTTAATTTGGGTGTGGTCTAATTTATATTTTTTTTCTTTTGTTGCTTGTGCTTTTGGTCTCATATCTAAGAAGTTCTTTCCAAACTCAGGGTCATAAAGTTTGCTTCTACATTTTCTTCTAAGTGTTTTTAGAGCTTTTGCTGGTACATTTAGATCTATGACCATTTTGAGTTACCACAGTCTTTTAATTACTATAGCTTTGTAGCAAGTTGTGATTGGAAAGTATGAATCTTCCAACTTTGTTCTTCTTTTTAAAGACCTTTTTAAGGTTGCATCCTTTCAACCTCTATTTAAATTTTTGGATCTGCTTGTTATTTTCTGCAAGAAAAGTTCTATTTCAATGGTTGCTTTGGGGTTTATAGCAGGTTTTTCTTCAGCCTCAGCATTGTTGACATTTGGGGCCAGGCAATTGTTTTGGGGACTGTTATATGCATTTTGCAGCATCCCTGGCCTCTATCCAATAAATACGTTTTGGAAACCAAACATGTCTCCAGGCATTGTTGAATGTCCTCCAGGGGTCAAAAATCACCCCAGACTGAGAACCACTGGTTTAGAGTTTGTCTGTTTAACATCACAACCTACCTTCAAGTCATACCATTTCAAGTATTATATATAAACCTTACCATAATATACTTCCATTTTTCCCATCCAGACCTTTTGGCTACTGTTATTTTATATTTTACTTACTCATACGTTATAAGCCCCACAACACATTATTTTTATTTAAACAATTAATTGTTGGGACGCCTGCATGGCTCAGTGGTTGAGCATCTGCCTTCAGCTTGGGTCATGATCCCGGGGTCCTGGGATCGAGTCCCATATCAGGCTCCCTGTGGAGAGCCTGCTTCTCCCTCTGCCTATGTCTCTGCCTCTGTGTTTCTCATGAATAAATAAATAAAATCTTTTTAAAAATAAACAATTAATTGTTTTTAAAAGATTTAAATAATGAGAAAGAGAATCTTCTATACTTAATCATGTAGTTACCATTTCCAAGGCTCTTTATCCCTTTGTGTAGATCCAAATTTCCAAATAGCATCATTTTCATTCTGCTTGAAAAATGTCCCTTAACTTGTTCAGTGATGCAGAACTGCTGGTGATGTTTTTTTTTTTCAGCTTTTGTATGCCTGAAAGTCTTGTTTTTGAAAAATATGTTAACGAGTATGTATTTCTTGATTAGGAGGGGCGTCTGGGTGGTTCAGTTGGGTAAGCATCCAACTATTGATCTCAGCTCAGGTCTTAATCTCAGAGTTGTGAGTTCAAGGCCCATATTGGGCTCCACGCTGGGTATGGAACCTACTCTAAAAAAAAAAAATTCTTCATTGAGAGTGTTTTCTTTCACTACTTCAAAGATGTTGCTTCATTCTCTTCTGGCTTGTTTCTCCAAGAAATCTGATGTTAACCTTTGTACATATGTTTTTCCCCCTTACTGTTTGTAAGATTTTCTCTTTATCACTATTTCTAAGCAGTTTGATATTATGCGCTTGGCACAGTTTTCATGCTCCTTGTGCTGGGAGTTCATTGATCTCCTTGGATCTGTGGGCTTATAGTTTTCCTAAAATCTAGAAATAGCTCAGACATTATTTCTTCTTCAAATATTCTTTTGGCTGCAACTCCCACCTATATCTGTATATAGGATTGCTTGAAATTTTCCCATAATTCACTGATACACTGATCTTTTTTTTCATTTTCTATCTGCATTTCATTTCAACTATTTTCTATTGTTACATCTTTAGATACACTAATATTTTCCTCACAACTGGTAATCTATCATTAATCCAATACAGTGCTATTTCATCTCAGATATTGTGGTTTTCATTTCCACAAGTTTGATTTGGGTCCTTTTTATATTTCCCATGTCTCTACTTATTATGTTCAGTCTTTCTGTAGTTTATTGAGGATATTAAATACATTTATAATGACCTTTTAAAATGTTTATTTATTTGAGAGAGAGAGTAAGAGGGGCCAAGGAGGGAGGAGAGGCCAAGGGAGAGGGAGAGAGAGAATCTCAAGCAGATTCTGTGCTGAGCCCAGAACCCAACATGGGGCTTGATCTCACGACCCAGATATCATGACCTGAGCCAAGACCAAGAGTCAGACACTCAACTGACTGAACCACCCAGGTGACCCAATGAGTTTGGTTTTTTTTTTTTTTAAAGATTAGGTGATCACAGGTTTATGGGCAGTGGTACATGACCTGGTCCACTGATTGGGAACCTGGAAGGAAAATGATCGGGAGATTGCAAGCAAAAGAGTTCAGGATGTGGATCAACATACGGCAATGCTTACGAAGTGTGAAGATCTTTATATCACTTGTTAATGCTCACCAGACAGTGTCTACCATGGAAGAGGTACTAGAAAACCAAGTAAACAAATTACTTAGTCAGTTGACTTCAGTGCTAGCATGTTGAGCACATTTAGGTGGCCTTAATGGCAGAGGTGGAGACTAAACATGGGCCCAACAGCATGGATTCATACTTACCGAGACTAGTCTAGCTATTGCTACCTCTGACTTTCTAACCTGCCAGCAAAATAGGCCAATAGGGATCATCTGGTATAGCATCATCACTTTATGTGTCCAACTGACCTTTGGTGACAAGTTGACTACAATGATCGGCTTCACTCCTGGATGTACCACCAGTTTGTTATCATGGCAATAGATGTATATTCCTGGTATGGGTTTGCCTTTCTTAATCACAAGGTCCCAGTCGACACTGCTATCTGAGATCTTATAGAGTATTTGATCAATCGGTATGTGATATTACATAACATTGCACTAAACTAGGAGATGCATTTTACAGCAAAGGAGATGCAAGCAATGGGCCTATGATGATGGAATCTACTGGCTCCATGACATATGATACCCTCCAGAAAGCTGATATCCTGACAAAGTAATGGAATTGCCTGCTGAAAAACAGCTGAAGCGCCAACTCAAAGTAAATACTTTGTGAGGACAGAATGCTATTCTCCAGAATACATTAAATTCATTGAGTCAAACATTTTTACATGGTGCATATCTTCGATTAGAAGGATATATGGGTTCAGGAGCCAGGGAGTGGAAGCAGGAATAGCCACACTTAGCATCACTTCCAATGACACATTTGGGCGACTTTGTGTTTGCGATCCCCACAATTCTGAACTTTCTTTCTTTTCTTTCTTTCTTTCTTTCTTCCTTTCTTTCTTTCCTTTCTTTCTTTTTTTATTGGAGTTCGATTTGCCAACATATAGTAATAACACCGTTATATATATGACGTGCTCATCCCGTCAAGTGCCCCCCTCAGTGCCCGTCACCCAGTCACCCCATCCCCCCCCCCGCCCACTGCCCTTCTAACATCCCTTGTTCGTTTCCCAGGGTTAGGAGTCCCTCATGTTCTGTCACCCTCTCTGATATTTCCCACTCATTTTCTCTCCTTTCCCCTTTAATCCCTTTCACTATTTTTTATATTCCCTGAATGAATGAAACCATATGATGTTTGTCCTTCTCTGATTGACTGACTTCACTCAGCATAATACCCTCCAGTTCTATCTCCGTCAAAGCAAATGGTGGGTATTCTGAACTTTCTAAGGTTAGAGGTGCTAGCCCTGAAGGGAGGTCACTCTAACCCAGGGTTTTTCAACCTTGCCACCAATGACATTTGGGGCCAGATAATTCATTGTAGGGGCTGTCTTGTACATTATAGGATATTTAACAGCATCCCTGGCTAGACATCAGAAGCACACTCTTCCCAGCTGTGATGAAAAAAAATGTCTCCAGATATTTCCAAATGTTCCCTGGGAGACTGAAGTGCCCCAAGTTGAGAATCACTGCTCTATCCAAAGGAGAAAAAAAGATTCACATTGAACTATAATTTGTGGCTGCCACCTGGGCATTTTGATCTCCTCATGTCCACGGTCCAGCAGGCAAGAAGAGGAGTCACCATCTTAACTTGATCAATTGACCCTGGCTATCAGGAGATAGGGCTACTGTTATACAATGGGAACAGGAAGGAATGACTGGATAATCAAGTAGTCTCTAAGCAGAAGCAGCTGCTAGATTGGATTACTATTCTGTCAGAGATCTGTCCAGTAAGGAGAAAAGCCCAAATAGATATACATGCTTTGTTACTCTCATGGATAGCATAAGCAAGATCAGCACAGTGTCAGCTCCCCACATCCCTAATCTCACAGGATGACACCTGAATCACAGGGGTAAGATAATAGACTGATAGATCACTCTGTTGTGGAGAAACCAATTCTAGACTGCAGCTAAGAAGTATTAGAGCCCTTATCTATACACTAAGGAAGCCAAGGTAGATAGTCCATGCCTCACTGGAAGCAGGGAGGTAGTCAAAAACCAGATTTGTGGCATCCTCCTGCAAGATAGGGAAGCTTATGGGGATCCCTGGGTGGCGCAGCGGTTTGGCGCCTGCCTTTGGCCCAGGGCGCGATCCTGGAGACCCGGGATCGAATCCCACATCGGGCTCCCGGTGCATGGAGCCTGCTTCTCCCTCTGCCTGTGTCTCTGCCTCTCTCTCTCTCTCTCTGTGACTATCATAAAAAAAAAGATAGGGAAGCTTATGAGAATAGCCTTGTGACAGCTCGTCACAAGATTGCTATCTTGCCGTGTTCCTGGGAGGATCACCAGGGTGTTCTGCTAAGACTTAGGTCAAACCAATTAAGCCTTGCCTATGTGGCCTACACAGACATATGAAGGTTGCCAGGGTGCCATGCTTGACCCATTTCCCTACAGGTATGTGTGTGGAACTCAGGTGATCCACTTGAATATTTTCTAGGTACAACCTTTCCCAGTTATGACTATAAATGGACAGGTACAGCAACCTTGGACTGAGAAGGATGTGGTGAGGAGATTGAGGCCGCTCAAGGACAAAGGTCTGAGTCATACCACTTGGTGTGCCATTGAGACAACAGAGGTAGTAACTGGGGATGAAAGGAATTTAAAATGGATAGTAGAGGAAGGAGATGATGACTATCGATTGTGAACCCAAGACCAATGTCTGTAGTGTTGCTTGTAGTTTGTAACACCGACCTCCTTCTTCTAAGTTTCCCCTCAGGAGGAAAGACCTTATAGAGTCCTGCAGAATCTCCCCTCCCCCCCAATATTAAAAAAGAAATGTATCCCAGTGGCATGAGTGGTATATTGTGGTAGACAAAGACATATACTACCTAGCTGCCTTTTGGGGGAGAACTTACTGCTCGGCTCTTGGGAAGGGCAGTCAGCAGACCCTAGGTAGCTATCAGTGTTTTCAGGGCCTGCCTCAGCTGCAGTCTCTCTTTGCGCAAGTTACACCCTTCCTGTGGCAGCCCACATCTAGGAATTGAGTGAGTCTGACAGGGGCCACACTGATTGGCAATATTCATTCCAAAGCTCTTTGCTGGGTCACCGAAGTCTTTGTTTGGCCTGTATCACATTTCAGCTTCTCCACTGGCCCAATCCTACTTCATCCGCCTGTCGTGGGTGTTGATCCCTGACAAACATCTGTCATCCTAACTCCATTTCAGCATCTGTTTCTGAAGAAACCAAATTGGAGCACCAATGACAATGTTCAGATCCAGATTTAGAGGAAGTAATATATCTTGATATGTCAAAATATACTCCGCATTGGCATTTTTTGTGGCATAAAGTTGTTCATAATATTCTCTTATAATTTTTTTAATGCCTGTATGAATCTGCAGTGATGTACTGTTTCTCATTCCTTATTAGTAATTTGTGTCTTCACTTTCTTTTCCCTAATGAGTCTGCCTGGAGGCTTATCAATTTCATTGATTTTCTTAAAGACCAGCTTTAGATTTCACTGATTTTCCTCTATTGTTTTACTGTTTTCTACCTCGTTGATTTCTGTTTTGATTTTTTTAAATTATTTTGCGCTTAATTAGCTCTTATATTTTTGGTTTCTTAAAGTAGAAACTCCATCATTGAATTGGAACTTTTTTTCTTTTCTAATGTAAGCATTTAGTTCTATAAATTTCCAAGTATGTTTAAATTTAAACATAACACATTTAAACATGTTTAAATTTTCCTCTAAGTAAGCTTATGCTTTACACCTCAATCATTCTGGTATATTATGCTTTTATTTTAATTCCCTCCAAAACACTTTCTAGTTTCCTGTTTGATTTCTTCCTTAACTCATGAAATATTTGGAAGTAGTAGTATTTAGTTTCTAAATATTTGGGGATTTATGATATCTTTCTGTTATTGATTTCTGATTTAATTCCATTGTGGTGAGACAATATACTTCATATTATCTAAATGATTTTAAATATATTGAATTGTTTTGTAACTCTGAATATTGTTTATCTTGGCAAATGATCACCTGAAATATGTATTCTGATGTTTGTGGGTATAGTGTTCTATAAATATCAATTAAGGCAAGTTGATTAATCATACTTTTTATTAATCACAGTTTTCAAGTCTTCTTTGTGTTTGCTGCTCTGCTACCTACTTTATTTGAAATTAAAGCCACCATTTCAGCTTTATTTTGATTAGTGTTAGGAGGATGTATTTTTGGGCAGCCCGGGTGGCTTAGTGGTTTAGCACCACCTTCGGCACAGGGGCTGATCCTGGAGACCCAGGATCGAGTCCCATGTCAGGCTCCCTGCATGGAGCCTGCTTCTCCCTCTGCCTGTGTCTCTGCCTCTCTCTCTCTCTCTCATGAATAAATACCTAAAATATTTCTTTTAAAAAGGAGGATGTATTTTTTTCTCTTCTTATACTTTAGCCTATTTGTGTCTTTACATCTGGGGTGGGTTTATTATAGACTACACATGATTGGGTCTTGCATTTTTTCTTATCCTGACAATCTCTACCATTTACTTGAGTCGTTCAGACCATTTATAAATAGTGTGATTATTTATATGGGCTGTATTTAAATCTACCATCTTGCTATTTGTTTTCTGTTGGTCTTGTTTGTTCATTGTTCCCCTTCCTCCTTTTTCTGCTTTCTAATTGCACTAATTGAGTTTTAAAAATGATTCCATTTTATCCTCTTTATTGATTTATTAACTATATTGCTTGGTTTATTTGTTTGGGTTCTTTTTTTTTAGACATTGCTTTAGGGTTCATAGTAGATATTTTTAACATATCACTGTCTACCTTGAAATCATATTATACTACTTCTCATATACTATAGGAAATTTACAATATACTTCCATTTTTATCTTTGTGCTATCATACAATTTTCTTCTACATATGTTATAAACACCACTCTACATCGCTATTGTTTGCCTTAATTACCTCTTTTTTTTGCAACATGACTTTTAATAACTAAATAGTATTATGTACTATTCAGAGTATGGACACATCAAAATGTATTTAGCCAATTCCAAATTGTGCATTAAGGTTGTTACCTTTTTTTTGGTTGATATTACAAATTATATAGAAATCAACATTCTTGTGCAAAAAATCTCTTTGTACATTTCTTTTTTAAAAAGTTGTTTTAAGATTGTATTTATTTATTCATGAGAGACACACACAAAGAGAGAGAGAGAGAGGCAGAGACATAGGCAGAGAAGCAGGCTCCACCCAGGGAGCCTATGTGGGACTTGATCCCAGGAATCCAGGATCATGCCCTGGGCCGAAGGTAGGAGCTAAACCGCTGAGCACCCAGGCGTCCCTCTTTGTACATTTCTGATTATTTCTTTAGAATAGTTTTCTGTTGTGGTAAAAAAAAAATACACACAATATAAAATTTAACATCCTAACCATTTTTTAAATTCATTTATTCATAAGAGAGAGAGAGAGAGAGAGAGAGAGAGAGAGAGAGAGGCAGAGACACAGGCAGAGGGAGAAGCAGGCTCCATGCAAGGAGCTTGACATGGGACTGGATCCCGGTTCTCCAAGATCACACCCTGGGTGGGCCGAAGACGGCACTAAACTGCTGAACCAACCCGGACTGCCCATCCTAACCATTTTTAAGTTTAGAGTTAATAATGTTCAGTATCTTTACATTGTTGTGAAACAGATCTCCAGAACTTTTTCATCTGAAACTTTATACCCATTAAACAAATCTTCTTTTCCTCCCTCCCCTGTCCCTGGCAACAACCATTCTACTTTCTGTTTCTGTGAATTTAGGTATTTCACATAAGTGGAACCATATGGTATTTGTCTTTTTGTGGCTGGCTTATTTCACTTAGTGTAATGACCTCAGGTTTCATCCATGTTGTAGTATGTGACAGGATTTGCTTTATTCATTTCTTTGGATGCCTTTTCTTCTGAATGTGTCATTTGGGATAATTTCTATTGCTACATATTCAAGTATACTATTTTTTATTTTTTATAATAAATTAATTTTTTATTGGTATTCAATTTACCAACATACAGAATAACACCCAGTGCTCATCCCGTCAAGTGTCCCCCTCAGTGCCCATCACCCACTCACCCCCACGCCCCGCCCTCCTCCCCTTCCACCACCCCTAGTTCGTTTCCCAGAGTTAGGAGTCTTTATGTTCTGTCTCCCTTTCTGATATTTCCCACACATTTCTTCTCCCTTCCCTTCTATTCCCTTTCACTATTATTTATATTCCCCAAATGAATGAGAACATATAATGTTTGTCCTTCTCCGATTGACTTACTTCACTCAGCATAATACCCTCCAGTTCCATCCACGTTGAAGCAAATGGTGGGTATTTGTCGTTTCTAATGGCTGAGTAATATTCCATTGTATACATAAACCACATCTTCTTTATCCATTCATCTTTCGATGGACACCGAGGCTCCTTCCACAGTTTGGCTATTGCGGACATTGCTGCTAGAAACATCGGGGTGCAGGTGTCCCGGCATTTCACTGCATCTGTATCTTTGGGGTAAATCCCCAACAGTGCAATTGCTGGGTCGTAGGGCAGGTCTATTTTTAACTCTTTGAGGAATCTCCACACAGTTTTCCAGAGTGGCTGCACCAGTTCACATTCCCACCAACGGTGTAAGAGGGTTCCCTTTTCTCCGCATCCTCTCCAACATTTGTTGTTTCCTGCCTTGTTAATTTTCCCCATTCTCACTGGTGTGAGGTGGTATCTCATTGTGGTTTTGATTTGTATTTCCCTGATAGCAAGTGATGCAGAGCATTTTCTCATGTGCATGTTGGCCATGTCTATGTCTTCCTCTGTGAGATTTCTCTTCATGTCTTTTGCCCATTTCATGATTGGATTGTTTGTTTCTTTGGTGTTGAGTTTAATAAGTTCTTTATAGATCTTGGAAACTAGCCCTTTATCTGATAGGTCATTTGCAAATATCTTCTCCCATTCTGTAGGTTGTCTTTTAGTTTTGTGGACTGTATCCTTTGCTGTGCAAAAGTATTTTTTCTTCTGCAATATCTAATTTGTTGTTAATTCCATTCAGTACATTTTTATTTCAAATTGCATAGTTCTTATCTCTAGAGATTTGATTTCTGTCTTTTATATTATCCATAGCTTTATTTAGTTTTGTGAACATATAGAATCTAGTTATAATAACTGTTTTTTTATAATAACTGTTTTAGGGATCCCTGGGTGGCGCAGCGGTTTAGCGCCTGCCTTTGGCCCAGGGCGCGATCCTGGAGACCCAGGATCGAATCCCACGTCGGGCTCCCGGTGCATGGAGCCTGCTTCTCCCTCTGCCTGTGTCTCTGCCTCTCTCTCTCTCTGTGTGACTATCATAAATAAATAAATACATAAATACATAAATAAATAAATAAATAAGTAAATAAATAAATAAATAAAAATAAAAAGATATTACTAAAAAAAAAAATAACTGTTTTAATGTCCCTGTCTATTTCCAACAACTGTGTTACTTTGGGGTTGCTTTTGGTTGCTTGATTTTTTTCATTTCATTATGAGTTATATTTTCCTCCTTCTTTCATGCTTCATAATTTTTTACTGGATGCCCAAGATTATAAATTTTAACTTGTTGGGTATTGGTTGTTTTTTTTTGTTATCCCACAAATATTATTGAGCATTTTCAGACACAAGTTACATGGAAACAGTTGGATCCTTTAGGATATGGCTTTTATGATATTTTAGATGGATTGAGAGCAGTGTTCAGTCTGAGTCTAAGTATCCTCCACTACTAAGACAAGAACCTCAATACTCTACCCAATGTTCCATGAATTATGAAGTTTTACTCGTCTAAGGGACCAGGCACTATTTCCAGCTCTGTTTGTGTTCTGATCCTTTTGTGTGGTTAATTCCTTGGCCTTGGTAGTTTCCTCAGATGTATGTGCACATTAGTACTTGGAGGGGGGACCTTCTGCAGGTCTGTGGAGTCCTCTCTATATATACATCTCTCCTATTTAGTACTTTGTCTTGCAAACACTAGCCACCATAGTCTCCCCAGATTCTCCACTCATGTCAGTTTTTCAGGTTCCCCCTGGGTTCCCTCTCCTCAGGACCTACAGGTCATGCCAGACAGTATGCTACACAAACATGGGGTTCACCTCATTTCTCAGGGACCACTGTCCTTCATTACTTAATATTAAATGACTTTAAAACTGTTATTTCATATCTTTTGTTCATTTTTAAAGTTTGTAAGTCCAGTGCCTATTATATCATCTTGACCAGTAGTGAAAATCTACCTCCTTTTTTGTTTAAATTTTACTTCAAAGTGTGTCAGTCAGGCTTCAATCAAAGTAGTAGAACTACTGTGTGTGTGTGTGTGTGTGTGTGTGTGTGTATGCATGTCATTTATAAGGGATTTGCTACAGAGATTTTCTCTTATACAATTCTGGGAACTGGTTAAGGAGTCTTTTAAGGCTGTTATCTTCACATCTAATGCTGAAACCTGAAGTCCACAGTACAGGTAATCAGGAAGGCAAGATGGACATAAATGTAAAATGGGAGAGAACAAAAACAAACTGGAACCCACAAGCATGAGCTGGCACCCCCAAGCATGAACTGAAACCTTATCAGTCAGTTCTTATTTCATCTGACCTTGATGGAATGGGTATCCTGCAGAGAGGCCAAGGCACTTCATCACAGAACTAAATTCACACACCTGGCCCAGGAGTCAGAGGAGCCAAAGGAAGATCCAGCAGAAGGTGGAACAGTTCCAAACCCAGCTGCTGCCTTGTCATTAAGGTGAATTAACAGAAAAGCTATAACGTGGGGCACCCGGGTGGCTCAGTCAGTTAAGCATCTGCCTTCGGCTGAGTTCCTGATCTCAGGGTCCTGGGATCGAGCCCCACATTGGGCTCCCTGCTCAGCGAGGAGTCTGCTTCTCCCTCACTGCCCTTGCCTGTGCACCCATGCTTGCTCTCTCATGGCTACTACTTCACTTTTTCCTCCAAATCTCCCACAATAAACTCTCTTGTGTCCCACCCTAACTGGAAACAATGGAAAGAGCGTTCCCCTAGTGTTTATAGCAGCAATCTCGACAATAGTCAAAATATGGAAAGAGCCCAGATATCCACTGACAAATGAATGGATAAAGATGTGATACACACACACACACACACACACACACACACACACACTGGAATATTACTCACTAATCAAAAATAATGAAATCTTGGGACGCCTGGGTGGCTCAGTGGCTGAGGGTCTGCCTTTGGCTCAGGGCGTGATCCCAGAGTCTTTGGATTGAATCCTGAGTCGGGCTCCCCGTGGGGAGCCTGCTTCTCCTTCTGCCTATGTCTCTGCCTCTCTCTGTGTGTCTCTCATGAATAAATAAATGAAATCTTTAAAAAATAAAAAAAGAATGAAATCTTGCCATTTACAACTACGTGGATGGAACTAGAGGGTATTATGCTAAGTGAAATAAGTCAGTCAGAGAAAGACAAATATTATATGATTCCACTCATATGTGGAATTTAAGAAACAAAACAGATGAACATAGGGGAATAGAAGGAAAAATAAAATAAGATGAAATAAGAGAGGGAGACAAACCATAAGAGACTCTTAACTATAGGAAACAAACTGAGGGTTCCTGGAGAGAAGGTGGATGGAGGGTAACTGGGTGATGGGCATTAAGGAGGACACTTGATGTAATGAGCACCGAATGTTATGTCCAACTGATGAGTCATTACTAACTCTACCTCTGAAACTAACAATAAACTATATGGTCATTAAATTGAATTTTAAATTAAAAAATTTTAAGTTCTGGGAAATGTAGTTGAAAAGAAATCAAGCAGAAAACTAGGAAGGGGGGAAGGAAGGAAGGAAGGAAGGAAGGAAGGAAGGAAGGAAGGAAGGAAAGGAGAGAGGGAGGGAGAAATTTGGATACAAGGGAGGAAAGAAAATAATGAAACAGGTCCACAGGGGCACCTGGGTGGCTCAGTGGTTGAGCGTCTGTCTTTGGCTCAGGGTGTAATCCTGGAGTCCCGGGATTGAGTCCCACATTGGGCTCCCAGCATGAAGCCTGCTTCTTCCTCTGCCTGTGTCTCTGCTTCTCTCTGTGTGTCTCTCATGGATAAATAAATAAAATCTTTAAAAAGAAAAGAAACAGGCCCATAGTTTGACCCAATTGAAGATCCAAAATTTATCAAAAGAATTTATAAAACAAAAAGACAAAAGTGTGCTGATTTGCTTTTGGACCTCTAACAACATAGCTTATGAATTAACTTTATTTTTTTAAATATTTTATTTATTTATTCATGAGAGACAGAGAAAGAGAGGCAGAGACATAGGAAGAGGGATAACCAGGCTCCACTCAGGGAGCCCGAATGTGGGACTTGATCCCGGGACTCCAGGATCACGACCTGAGCCAAAGGCAGATGCGTGTAACCGCTGAGCCACCCAGACATTCCCTGAATTAACTTTAATTTCTGCTGAAATGCATCAACTGGCAAAACTTGAGGGCCTTAATCAATACTTGTGCTTAAATTATAGTGATACCTGAGGATCTTTCTAAATTTGAACAACACAACCCCTATAGTCTTAGGGAAGTTATTGTAACACAAAATAGAGGACAGTTATGCCTCATCTTTTTTTTTAGATTTTATTTATTCATGAGACAGAGAGAGAGAGAGAGAGAGAGAGAGAGAGAGAGAGAGAGAGAGGCAGAGACAGAAGCAGGCTCCATGCAGGGAGCCCGACATGGGACTCGATCCCGGGACTGCAGGATCATGCCCTGGGCTGAAGGCAGACACTTAACCGCTGAGCCACCCGGGCTGCCCAGTTATGCCTTGTCTTAATTATCCGGACAATAGCCTTGCCTAAATTCCCTGTGATGGTAGCACCCATTGCCCTAAAATATCCCATAATAAGGACACGGACACTCCAACACAGTGGGCAATAAATTAAAATTAAATCTTTGGAACTTACAAATTGGCTTTTAAAAATGAGAACATGTGAACCTTCTCCCCACCATATACCTGTTAAAAAAGCTAATAAGGTCCAGTGTAAATTTAAATAGAACCTTTAAGGATTGAAACCCATTATATAAGACCTATTTAGAATAAAAAGAGTGATTGTTAACCACTACTCTTCCATTTAACAACCCAATTTGACCAAGTTCTTTTTTTTCAAGATTTTATTTATTTACTCATGAGAGACACACACAGAGAGAGGCAGAGACACAGGCAGAGGGAGAAGCAGGCTCCATGCAGGGAGCCCAATGTGGGACTCGATCCCCGGTCTCCAGGATCACGCCCTGGGCCACAGGCAGACAGTCAACCACTGAGCCACCCAGGCGCCCCTGACCAAGTTCTTAAACTTTAAATGAACGGTGGTGCCTCACAGTAGATTACTGCAGCCTCAACACTGTGGTCCCATTCATTAAGGCTCCCATATTCAAAATTATCGAAATTGCTGACTCTATCCGATCAGCAACTGGTAAATATTTTTCCATAATAGATTTGGCTCATATGTTTTGTTTGTGTCTATTCTACCAGAAGTTTTCCTTTACCTCCTAATGGACATGATACACCTTTACCTGGCTATCTATGGAGTACCACTTTAGCCTGGCCATTGCACACAGTCTTCGCAGACATGATCTTAGCTGCATCTAGTTTTTTCCTGGGGCACACGTATAGCATTATATTCATGACATACTCCCCCCGAGGATATTCATTTGGTACACTGATTCAGGACAGACAAGTACTCACAGGCAGCTCAGCAAAGGGGATGGACCATTGCCTCACACATAGTGCAAGGCCCTGTCATCTCTGTAAATTACTAAAAATTATTTGGCAAACCAAGGGCCCCTCCATACCTAATGTTGTCAAGAAACAGCTATTGGCCCTCTCAACTCCCACAATATTAAAACAAGCCCAATATCTTTTAGGCCTTTTGGGTTCTGTAGGCAACATATTCCTCATTTACAAATTTCCCTTATGCCCATTTCAGCATTATTTGTAGATCAGTGCACTTTGAATGGAGCACCTTCCAACAAGAGGCTCTAGATTCTGTCAAAATTGCATTGTAACAGCCACTCTCATTAACATCCCTCCATCAGACTCTTTTTAAGGTAGAAGTTTTAGCAACCTCCTCTCATGCCTCCTAAGTCTCTGGACCACTCACCCTGGCCATGAATTACCTATGGGCTTCTGGTGCAAAAAACTGTCCTCTTTGGCCCTGTGTTGTACGCTGTAGGAGCAGCAATTGCTGGCCACATACTGGACTTCCCTGGAAACAGAAGTCCCACAGGCTCTGAGACCATGATACTCCATATCCAGCCACCTACTATGGGTTGGGTCATGGGAGTAGCACCCATAAGTTTGCCATGACCACAAAGGCCTCCTTTGCTATAGGACAGAACCAAACCTAGGCCCGCGGGCATATCCCATCTGCAGGAGGGGTAGCTTCTCCTGTCCTCAGTTCTTTGCCAGATGGCATGGTGCTGGGAGAAGCCATCCCTCTGCCAGACCCCTTGGCTACCTGGGGAGCCCCTTGAGATCAACTGAGTAAGCAGTAATGTGAGTTTATACATTTTACAGATGATAATGTCACCATCGTATGTGACAGAAGTTCACTGGAGAGGTACTATTTTCGTCCTTTAACCAGGACATTCCTGATAAAGGATAAGCCACAAAGGTCAACACAATTGGCCAAATTTCAAGCATGCATCTCAGAACTATTTTCCCTGGCCAAGAATCAGCCCCATCTGCACCGTTTTACAGACTTGTAGACTGTTGCCAGTGGTCTGGCTCTCTGGTCCAGCCAATGGCAGCAACAATAATTCCTTGTCTGAGGTTTCCTCTTTAGGGTAAAGAACTCTTACCTCAGTGATACCCCACATAAAATCAAGGTCATATATGCCTGTATATATACTGAAACCACAAAATATGGCCTTACCAAGACACTCTTTTATCCCCTTTGGATTTCCAAACATTACTGGTAGTGAACAAGGCACTTTTTTTTTTCAGAATATAAAACACTGGGCTCTTGAATAAGATATTCAGTGAGACTTTCACTTTTCTTATAGGCTACAGGCTTCAAGCCTCATAGAGTGTGCCATGTGGCTTATTCAAACAAGTTCAAATTCAATTAAATGAAGCATGGTACATTTTTGTCATCACTCAAACATCCGGGGTGAATTATAATGAAAAGCCCGACTCCATTTTTTAATGTTTGACTGCTGACAGCTTTTATGTCTCAACCCTCACTCTTTCCCTGTGTTCTACATCTGGGAAAGTTAATAAGAAAGCCTGAGTCCTTCCTCCTTTGGTATTGACAGGAGTTTCAAACCACACAAGCCCCTGCCCCATCTAGGAACTGTCACCCCAGCCCTAACCCTAACACCATTAAAATCCCAAACCAGGGATGCCTGGGTGGCTCAGCAGTTTAGCGCCTGCCTTCAGCCTAGGGGGTGATCCTGGAGTCCCGGGATCGAGTCCCACATCGGGGTCTCTGCATGGAGCCTGCTTCTTCCTCTGCCTGTGTCTCTGCCTCTCTCTCTCTCTCTCTCTCTCTCTCTGTGTGTGTGTGTGTGTGTGTATGTCTCTCATGAATAAATAAAATCTTAAAAAAAATCCCAGTCTCCTTTCCTTACTGTCTTAAACCATTTGTGGAGGCCCGGCTGCTCTCTCCAGGAGTCCCATTGGGTAAGTAATAAACATGTTCATACCCTCTTAGTGTGTATGTGGTGACATCAGTCTAGACACCTAAACCAAATTTTGGGTGAGGATTCACCTGTTTCTTCATGATGATCACAACATATGTCTGCCACATATCTCTTCATGGTCTCAAGGTCTAAACAACAATACATTCTCATACCAGCATCCCAAGGATGAGGGCTTGTGGTAAGGTTTTCATTTCATTGATCCCATATTACAAAGGAGTATGTTTCACTGAAACCACCAGCAAATCTTCTGTCTCACTGACCAGCACAGGGTAACACACCCACCTATAAACCAATCACTGACAAAAAGAAACAAGATTGGCTGAAACCAATTACGAGACACTGCCAATATCTTAACACATGACTGTCTAAGCAATGTAGAGGTTCTTTTAGCACATTAAGAAAGTATGGCTTGTTGTTGATTATTAATCAGCATATCTGCCACAGGAATGTTGATACAGTCCTTTTTCAGATATTTAATGTAGAATTTTACAGATAGGCCAGTATATTTTATACTATATTAGTTTCTACACTACTTTATCTGATTGGCTATTAAATTTTATTGGCTTCACAGAACGAACTAAGGAGCTGTCCATCTTTTTCTGTGATGTGGAATACACATCTTTAACTTATAACGCACATCTTTAGCTTATCACAATATACCTTTAAGAGTTATTATACTCCATATATTATGCAAGAATCTCAAAACAAGTAGTTGCTCTTGGATATTAACCAAAAGCAACATAGAAATGTTGGTACAATCTCTTTGCAGCTATATTTATAAGTGAGATGTGTCAATAGCATTCTTTTTGAGGTTATGTATTTTTCTCATTGGATATTATAATAGCCATACAAAATGATCTAGGGAATTTTAATATTTTTCTATGGCTGAGATGGCATATGTCATAATCATCTGATTTTAAAGGCTAAATAGGAATTAGCATGGAATAATGTTTTGTGCTTTTAATAGCTGATGACATTCAAACCACGCTTCTATAGGTTGGAATGTTCCAGGACTCAGTCCTCTGTTTTCTACTCAACTCTTTCTCTAGGGGATCTCATTCAAGTCCATGGTTGTTAAATACCATCAGCTCACTGGGTTTTCCCCCCAAATTTATATATCCAATACAATTTCTCCTCTCTGCTCCAGATCTGTATACCCCAGAAGGTCTACTTGATATCTCAACCCAGGTCACTAAGAGACATCACAAACCACATCTCTGAAAGAATATTCCTTTCTTTCCCTGTTCATCTCCATCTTGGAAGTGGTACCATCATCCACCTACTTGCTCAAGCCTAAAAACTAGGGGTCACTGTTATCTTCTTTCTTTGTCTCAATCTTTACAACCCTCATACAATCTAAAATACCTATCAATTTTACTTTCAAAATACATTCTGAATCTCTCCCGATGTACATATCCTCTAACACCACTTTAGACTAAGCCAAATCATGATCATTTCTTGCTTAATCCACTGCAACAGCTTCCAACGGTTGTCCCTGTTTATATAATTTCATATAATGTCTATTCCATAACATCCAGAGTGAAACTTTTTAGACCTGACAACACTACCACAGGAAATACTACAACGTTGCCCCTTCATACCTAGAATGAAATTCAATATTCTTTTTTAAAAGATTTTTATTTTTTTATTTTTGAGAGAGATAGCACGAGTGGGTAGGGGGCAGGGGCAGAGGGAGAGGAAGAAGCCCACTGGGTGGCTCAGTAAGTTAAGTAAGCATCTGCCTTAGGCTGACGTCATGATCCACGGGTCCTGGGATCCAGCCCCACCTGAGGCTCCCCCTGAACAGGAAGTTGGCTTCTCCCTCTGCCCCTCAGCCTGCTTCTGCGCTTGCACACGTTTTTGCTCTCTCAAATAAATAAATAAATAAATAAATAAATAAATAAATAAATAAATAAATAAAATGTTTTTAAAAAACCCCAACTTTCAAAATATCCCCTTGATTTTGTGCTGAGGTAGGGACTGCTGGTGATTTTTTTTAAAGATTGTATTTATTAACAACAACAACAACAAAGATTGTATTTATTCATGAGAGACACAGAGAGAGAGAGAGAAAGAGAGGCAGAGATACAGGCAGAGGGAGAAGCTGGCTCTATGCAAGGAGCCCGACGTGGGACTCGATCCCGGGTCTCCAGGATCACACCCCAGGGTGAAAGCGGTGCTAAACCGCTGAGCCACCTGGGCTGCCCCGGTGGTGATCTTCATAAAGAACTTTCACTGAGATTTTGGAAGGTGAGGACCAGTGTGCAGCCGGCTGAATGGTGACGGGAGCACGATGCCGTGGGCAGAGTGCAGACAGTTCTCTAATGGGAAGGACATAGGGTAGAGGGAGGCAAGTATTCTAAGCACAGAGGGACCTTGAACAGGTTTACTGTATGGGAGAAAAATATCCAGTAGCATGGGGGGGGTGGAGATGGAGCGAAATACGGGGTGGGTGGGTAGATAAGACGTATTGAAGTGGCTGAGGAAATGGAATAGGAGGACCTAGGGTCTGGGGCATGGACAGAGGGTTTGGCAAGGAAAGCTGAGGGACTTCAAAACTCACTCACTTGATTTTCTCGACGGGAGGAACTCCCACGGTCTCCTGCTTAGGATGAGGAGGGAAGACGAACCGACAGCTTGAGACTATGGAGAGTTTGATATAGCACCTGCGATTTACGGCAGGGGGAGCTGAACCAAAAAGAGCCCCCCAAGCACGCACTCACCGGACCCTCAGGTCCGAAATTAATTCCGCGCGCCTGGGTGCCGTCCTTCAGAAGCTCTTGGGAACCCGAGGCCATCTCTGGGCTCCCTGCAGTCTCCATCGCAGTCGCCCACCCGAGCCGCCCTGTAGGAGGCGTTGAGCCAAGGGAAGGGGGCAGAGCCCCGTGCAGCCGCCAACCTGCCTGCCAAGTAGGGGGCTCTACCCAGGGAGGCCGGTCCCATCAGGCCTTGCCGCCGTGACTCAGATCCCGTATGTCTGACGCGCTCCTCTGTGGTCCGGAACGAGGTTGGTGTGGCGGGTCGGTTTCACGCTTTGTTAGGAGAACCAGTGGGTGAGAGAGGAAGCAGGCGGGGGGTGGGGGCTCAGGACTGTGCAAGGACTCAAGGACCGAGCCAGGGGCTGAGGGGCGGATCCGTAAGGCGCCGTCGATTCCAGCGGCAGACGCTGCCGGCCCGGCTGAGTAGGCCGCGAAGGCCACGGCCGTGGATTTCGGGGACCCCGGGAGCGTTCCCGCCACAACGAGGTGGTCGTGTTCATCAACGAAGAGGTGCTCGGTAATGGCGGCGGGCCAGACTTCTACCTGACCTTCTGCTCGAAGCCCTGGAACGAGATAGAGCACGAGCTGCCGCGCGCCACCAACAGGGCCTATTCCTGGAGCGCGCTGGCCTCGAGCGTGCGCGCAGGCGCACCAGGTCAGGCGGCTGCGGGAGCAGCTGGGGGAGCGCGAGGCCACCACTTGGGCTCTGGCCTCCCCGCGGCCGCGGCTGCGCCAGGAGCGTGAGCAGGTGGCCTCGCACTTGCGCTCCACGCAACAGAAGCTGCAGCAGGCGCTGGATGACCGCGAAGCGCTGCGTGCGCAGCTGCACCAGGCCCAGACGCTGCCCCAGCATGTCGAGTCTCGAGTGCAGCAGCTGGCGACCGACGTGTGGCCCCTGAATGCGGCGGAGCGCAATGAGGTGCTGGTCGCAGCACGGTTGCAAGCGTGAGCAGGATTCGGAGACGCAGAAGGAGGAGGCCCGGATGACCCCGATGGCCCGGATGGCCCCAACGACAAAAGGTGTGCTTTATGTGCCGGGACCGCTGCCGCCGAGTCTCCAGGTTCAACCCCCTCTGCCAATGTCGTTTCCCAAGCCGTTCCCGGTAGTGTTCTCCTTCCCACCAGCTCCCCAACCCAGAGTAGTCTCAGAAGCGGCAGCAGGAGCAGCATTCCCACCCCAGATGCCTGCTGGAGTGATCTACCCACCTGCCACGTGGCCTGCATTCGGGCCCCAGCAGGAAATAGTCCTGCGGTGGGACCAGAGGAGCCAAGGCCAAGAGGAAGGTTCTGTGATGCCTCACTTCGTAGTAAACCCTTCAGGGCACGACTGAAGCCAAGGAGATAGAGTGAAGCAACAACCGCAGGAAGCGATGCTGGAGCTACCAAGTGGTAAGAAAGCCTTTGAATCCCAGCAAAAGGAGAAACCTGTCTCAGACCTGGGGAGGAAGGATTGGGATCGCCTGTGGTGGAGGACGTGATTACTGTTCCTGTGCCTGGTGATAAATGCAAGAAAATCTAGATACTAACTTTGACCCCCAAACAAGCTCCTCCGTGAATTTAGGCATGTGGAAAAGAACTGATACAGATTCTGAAAAGAAATCAATTTCTGGAGGCCCCCTTCTGATAAAATACACATCATAGGAAAATTGAAAATGTCCCAAATTTCCAGTATCCTACCATCAAGCAATAACCATTTTTAACACATTAATATCACTATTTCCACAGTTGGATCTCTTTCCACAGTTTTGTATTACACGTGTACGTGTGTGTGTAATGTGTACTGCTTTGTTTTATTTTATATTTTATGTGTACTGCTTTATTTTTTTCGTATATTTTTTTATTGGAGTTCAATTTGCCAACATATAGCATAACACCCAGTGCTCATCCCATCAAGTGCCCCCCCTCAGTGCTGGTCACTGAGTCACCCCGACCCCCCCCCTCCACCTCCCTTTCCACTACCCCTTGTTCGTTTCCCAGAGTTAGGAGTCTCTCATGCTCTGTCACCCTCTCTGATATTTCCCACTCATTTTCTCTCCTTTCCCCTTTATTCCCTTTCACTATTTTTTATATTCCCCAAATGACTGAGACCATATAATGTTTGTCCTCCGATTGACTTACTTCACTCATCATAATACCCTCCAGGTCTATCCACATGGAAGCAAATGGTGGGTATTTGTTGTTTCTAATGGCTGAGTAATATTCCATTGTATACATAGGCCACATCTTCTTCTTCTTTATCCATTCATCAGGCGATGGACACCGAGGCTCCTCCCGCATGTGTACTGCTTTAAAAAAAAAGGTAAGATTCAGGCAGCCGGGTGGCTCAGAGGTTTAGTGATGCCTTCGGCCCAGGGCGTGGTCCTGGAGACTCAGGATCAAGTCCCACATCAGACTCCCTGCATGGAGCCTGCTTCTCCCTCTGCCTGTGTCTCTGCCTCTGTGTGTGTGTGTGTGTGTGTCTCATGAATAAATAGACAAAAATCTTTAAAAAAAAAAAGAAAGATGAGATTCTAGTGAATATGTTAATGAATCCTTTAAAGGAAAATTCTTGCAACTGCATTTAAGTTCACAGGTGGTGGACTCCGGATGGCTGCTACCAATTGGCTGACACCCTGGAGAGGCTGACATGATGACACATTCTTTTTCTTTTCTGTATTCTCATTAACTGCCTCTCTCACACAGTAGCAGGTCTTTGGCTAAGAATAATCATGCTTTTAGAACACATACACATTATATCCTGGGAACACCGCACCACTTTTCCTTGAGAATGCTATCGTTGTGCTGTCAACTACAGCAGTGTACATACTTGTTTCTTGATTTATTTTTACAACATTCATATCCAAGGGCCTGTTCTTTGTGTCTCTAAGCTCCAGGAACTTTGTATGAAGCTGAAGAACTCAAGCTCCTGGTGTGTGAATGAATCCTTATGAAATACCCTCTGGCTCTCAGCAGGCTTCACCTCAGTGAGACTTCAACTGGTTGGAGCTAGTAGGAATGTGAAGAAATCAGGGGAAGGGAGACATTCTGGCCACATCTTGGAATAGGGGAAAGCAGATAGATTTTGTTAGAATTTGATCCTTCTGTTATGGAAAAGGGATTGACAGCAGATTTCAAAGAGGGGCTGAGAGGGTAGTATTAAATGTTAGAGATTATAGCACGTTTGTTGAATTTTGTTCATTAATTCATTGAACAAACAGTTATTGGTTGCCCGGTATGTGTTAGGAACTACAATGATATGTTATTATCTGGTGCACACATTATAACCCAATTGGAGGAGTTCAGTTAGATGACAGAAGAGCCTAATTTGGGATTCAGTATACACCAGGGGTGTCTTCTTTGCCTAGCATATAATGTGGCATTTGGGTGAACCCAATTGAAATAACATCAAGATCCATTTCTGTGATTCTGGAGGCAACGTCAAAGGCACTTTCGTGGAAGGACTTGAATGACTGAACTGCTCAGCATACAATCCCAACTCAGACAAACAGGCAGTGGTAAAGATGGGGGGAGGGAAGTAGCCTCACAAAAGTACAGGCGGAACTTTTCTGAGACTCCTGCTGATTTACTCCCTTGAAAAGGACTGCTAGTTTCCTGGTTGTCTGAAAGGCTACCAGATTGTCTTGAAGAAGGAGAGTGTTGGCTACACACTTGAGCCCTCAGCCTCAGGCTTTGGCTATGCCAAGCTCCTTTCTGTTTTAGATGGATGAAGAACAAAATGGATTCCAAGGGCGGATATCATACTATGGATGGTTCTTCTGTTGGGAAGACTAATTGGATTAAAAATAGAACGGGACTGGGATGAGAACTTTGGAGAACGCCCCCGGGCCCCGTCTCTTCCACTTGGTGTGTTCTCTGCAGGCTCTCCACCACCCCCGAGGCAGGTGGAGTCCAGGGGTTGGAAAGTTAGATGGTCTCCAGCCTGAACGAAAGTTGTTCTTGAGTTCCCCCGTGAAATCCCAGCTCACCAAGCTCAGCATCTGTCACAGGTTCCTGATTCTAATAATAAAGGGTGTGCACTTGCCTGCTGTGTCTTCTGTGTGGTGTGCATCTCGGAGCAGGTTTGCTCTGAGGCGGTTTAAACCCACACCTTCCCACCATCTCTCTCTCTCTCTCTTTTAAGATTTTATTTATTTATTCATGAGAGACCCACAGAGAGAGGGGCACAGACAGAGGCAGAGGGAGGAGCAGGCTCCATGCAGGGAGCCCAACGCGGTACTCCATCCCGGGTCTCCAGGGTCACACCCCGGGCCAAAGGCGGCCCTAAACCGCTCAGCCCCCCTGGGCTGCCCATCCTTCCCAGCATCCCACCGAAGTGAAGGAAAGTTCTCTCATTCACTATTCGAGGGCCTCTCCTCTTCCAGCGAGCTCCCCAAGAAGGGCAGGGGGAGGAGCTTCTGTGGAATCTTCGGCCCATTGTGATTGTCCCTGCGCCCCTCAATGTCCACGCGGTCCCTGCTGCTCCTGGGCCCACGGGGCTCGAGAGGTGGGGGGGAGGGGGCTTCTGTCTAGGCTGGGAGCCTGACCGCCCTGTCCAGCCCCCCTCTGTGCACCAAGAAGCCATTTCCCAGAGGCCCTGTCTCCCAGAGGTCCAGTGAGCAGGAATGTCCCTCCGGCATTTCTGCCCCACAATGCACACTCCCCTCCTTCCTATACAGAACCCCATCACGGGGCTCAGGATTCTGGAAAACAGCCAGGTTTATTATTTATTTTATTTTTTTTAAAATAGCAACTGTTTTTCCTTCCTGTGGGCAGTTGCTATGTATTTTTTAAAAAGATTTTATTTATTTATTCATGAGAGAGAGAGAGAGGCAGAGACATAGGCAGGGGGAGAAGCAGGCTCCCTGTGGGAAGCAGGATGCAGGACTGGATCCTGGACCCCAGGATCACGCCCTGGGCCGAAGGGAGGCACTCAACCACCAGTCTGGCAACAGCCAGGTTTAGATGGCCTGCTAATAAGACAAATGTTCCCCTAGGCAACAGGGGGTGGAGCCTGGCTGCCTGCTGTATGGGACAAGGGATGGGGCAGGGAACTGACCCTGCCTCGCCAGCTTCCTCCCTCAGGCCTGGTAACCCAGAGGCCTTGCTTACCAGAAAGGAGCTCTGGGGAGGAAGAGGACCATCCGGGACATCAACCTAAAGCTAAGTTTTCTGGGCTAGGGGCTGGTTTTGTGATACTCTCGTGAGTGCCAATAGCTCCCTGGAATTTTGGGAGGATGGGGCACAGATGTAACTCGGGAATGTTATAGTAGGTTTTTATCTGGAGGTTCTCAGTGTGTGGTTTCTGGACCAGCAGCATCGGGATCACCTGGGAACTTGTTACAAATGCAAATTCTCAAGCACCATTCCAGACCTGACTCCAGGAAGTCCCGGCAGTGGAGCCTAACAGGTGTTTCTGATGCCCGCTGAAGTTCAAGAGCCTTTGTAATCCATAGTGTAGTGTGAACAAATCACCCTAGATTTCATTATGGTTAGTTCATTTAGGGCTTCACAACTCACTCTGATGTCTACTAGAATGTCTTTAGATCTATATGAAAATAGACTCATCCCTGGGCATATAGCTCTTCCATAGCTCAGTGTGATTACCCATTATTTCACGGCTAACTTTTTTCATAAAAACCTTCATAAGGGGACGCCTGGGTGGCTCAACGGTTGGGCGCCTGCCTTCAGCTCAGGTCATGATCCTGGGATCCAAGATGGAGTCCCACATCAGGCTCCCTGTGAGGAGCCTGCTTCTCCCTCTGCCTATGTATCTGCCTCTCTCTCAGTCTGTGTCTCTCAGGAATAAATAAATAAATCTTAAAAAAAAAACCTTCATAAGTCTTTGGCCAGAATTATTAAGGTTGGCTCTTAATTATCCCTTCATTCTGGGTGGGCACATGCATGTAAAGCCAGTAAGTTTAGTCTAAGGGAAGAGCCTGGGCTTTGGAGCCAGAGAGACCTGGGTTCACGTACTTACTCTGTCATTCACTAGCTGTGTGACCTGGAACAAACTACTGAATTTCTCAGATCCCCAAAAAGTGTTGGCTTCCTTTTCCATTATCCCACTGGTGACTGCCACAGCTCTGTGAAATATAATAGATTCCACTATTAATAGTTCTCCAAGGAGGATATCTTACTCCCATTTTACAGATGTGGCAACTCCATAACCTACCCAAAATCATTCAGCGGGGAGTTGTGAAGCCTGGGTTCTAGCCCCAATCTGCCTGGCACCAAATTCCATGCCCTACTATACTACATCAAACTTATACCCTTCCCAGTGACTAGCAGTTAACAGGGTCTGTCAATGCCTTGCCTGATAGAATTGACTATAATGAAAGGACTCTAAATCATAGAGGCAGTCCGTTGGAGAGGGAAGTGGGTGGAAATAGCAAGAGTCAGGCTTTGGTGGCTGGGGAGTCTTGGTGATAAAAAATAAGGTACTGGAAGAAGAGGATATTGTAGGGGATCCCTGGGTGGCTCAGAGGTTTAGGCCCGCCTTCGGTCCGGGGCGTGATCCTGGAGTCCTGAATCGAGTCCCACATTGGGCTCCCTGCGTGGAGCCTGCTTCTGTGTGTGTGTGTGTGTGTGTGTGTGTGTGTGTGTGTGTGTGTGTCGCTCATAAATAAATAAAATCTTTTTTAAAAAAGAAGAGGATTGTGTACCTATCTCCTAGGGCAACAGCTGCGTGAAACCTGCAGCTAGAGGTACAGAAGATGGAGCGGCATGCAGTGGTTGACATGTTCCCAGGCCCACCTACACACAGCCCCTGACCAACAACACTTAAACTCCCATTCGCCTCGGCTGCAGAAGGAATGGCGCCAATCCAACCCTTCCTGGGGGGGCTTCTGTAGGCAGCATGTGGAAGGGTGTAGAGATGGGAAGAAGCACGGTCACCAGAGGCAACAACAGGCCAATGAGAAATATGCCTCTGCATCGCTTTAGGGGTGGCAGAGCTGTGCATGAAGCATGGTAAAGGCCCGGTGCCTAGACTAAGGAACAGTGTAAAATAAATGCATTTTTCTTTGAATGAAATATGCGTCAAATGAGGGGAAAGCCCTGATATCTGGTAGGAGTGGAGGCTCTGTCCTCTCACGAGCCAGCTGTCATCTGAGCAGAATGCTAGAGAGAACCAAGGAGAATCCAGACCCACTCTCTTGGGAAATTATCTTCCTGAGGCCCTTCTGGGTATCAAAGCAAACTGGATTGATCAAAACAGAAATATAGGGCAGCCCGGGTGGCTTAGCGGTTTAGGCCTGCCTTCGGCCCAGGGCGTGATCCTGGAGACCCGGGATCGAGTCCCACGTCCGGCTCCCCGCATGGAGCCTGCTTCTCCCTCTGCCTGTGACTCTGCCCCTCTCTCTCTCTGTGTCTCTCATGAATAAATAAATAAAATCTTTAAAAAAAAAACCAGAAATATAAAAAGCAGTTAAAACCGCCCATGATCCCAAAACCTGGAGGTGACTGCTTGTTTAGACTTTAATGTATTTGTTTTATTTCCATACAGGCATATGTAAATGTCTGCACATACATGTCTACCAAACAGGATATGCTACATGCTTTTTTTGTAGCCTCCTCAACTGCTGAAGTAGTGATTCCAATGTGGACCCCTCTTGCAGTGGATGCGTAGGGGCAGGGGGAAGAAAAGGGTGAAGCTCCTCTTGGGTGGCAGAAGGGCAGTGCTTGATACAGATAAATAGATATAAATTGATTTACCAGAACAAAATAATGATACATATTTCTTTTCGACATTTTTCATCTAACAACAGTAAGACACAAGGAGTCATATTCATATTGAGAACGTGATTTTATTTATTTTAAGATTTATTTATTTATTTATTCATGAGAGACACAGAGAGAGAGAGGCAGGCTCCTCGCAGGGAGCCCGACGTCGGACTCGATCCTGGATGCCGGGATCACACCCTGAGCCGAAGGCAGGCGCCCAACCACTGAGCCACCCTGGCGACCGGAGGATGTGGTTTTGAATGGCCACGCAACATTCTTTCACGTCAATATTTCAATTTACTTAACTAGTTCTACCTTATTGGGCATTTAGATTGTTTTCAAATTTTTATTTTCACACTCAACAGTATGTTGGTATGCACAATTTTCTGTACCAGGGCCAAGAGTGAATGTCACCATTAAAAGTATCCTAACTGGGGCAGCCCCGGTGGCACAGCGGTTTGGCGCCGCCTGCAGCGGGGGGGTGTGATCCTGGAGACCTGGGATCAAGTCCCACATCAGGCTCCCTGCGTGGAGCCTGCTTCTCCCTCTGACTGTGTCTCTGCTTCTCAGTCTCTCTCTCTCTGAATAAATAAATAAATCTTTTTTTTAAAAAAAGTATCCTAACTGGTTTGAAAGATGATCTTGGAATGCCTGGGTGGCTCAGCGGTTGAGCCTCTGCTTTTGGTTCACGGCGTGATCCTGGAGTCCCGGGATCGAGTCCTACGTCGGGCTCCCTTCATGGAGCCTGCTTCTCCCTCTGCCTGTGTCTCTGCTTCTCTCTCTCTCTCTCGGTCTCTCATGAATAAATAAATAAAATTTTAGAAAGAAAAAAAGAAAGACGATCTTGTGTTAATTTCTATTTCTTTGCTTACCTGAAAGATGGAACATTTTCTTCAAGCTACTTGTTCACTTTGTATTACTTCCATCATGATTTAGCTATTCATGTCCCACTTGTGGAATATTCATCCTATCTTGTTTTGTATTTGAAAGTAAGGATATTAACCTAACCCTTTGTCATCCTTAAGATTGCAAATATCTTCCCTTGTTTGGGGTTTGTCTTTAAATTTGTGCCTGGTGGCACTTTGATGATCAGAAGTCTTAGATTTTGGGGCACCTAGGTTGCTCAGTGGTTGGGTGTCTGCCTTTGGCTCAGGTTGTGATCCTGGGGTCCTGGGATCGAGTTCCGCATCAGGGTCCCCACAGGGAGCCTGTTTCTCCCTCTGCCTATGTCTCTGCCTGTCTCTTGATGAATAAATAAAATCTTTTTTAAAAAAAAAGAAGTCTTAGATTTTTATACATTGAGATCTTTTCCACTGGCATTTCTTCTTTTTCCTTTATTCTTCAGGTCTTCTTTATTTTGCAGTAAGATCACAGCCATCTATATTCGATTCTATATCTTTTATAGTTTTCAAAAATCTAAGTCTTTAATCAACTTTGGATTTACTTTGGTACTTATTGTGAAGTAGGTGTTTAAATGTGATTAACCTTGTATTTCAGCTTCAATATTCTACTCTTTTCCTACTGATCTGAAAAGAACAGCTTTATCAAACACAGACAGACACACACACACACACACAGATGTTTGTGTGTGTGTGTGTGTGTTGTCTGTTAAAACTGCTGGTCTAGGGCAGCCCGGGTGGCCCAGTGGTTTAGTGCCGCCTTCAGCCCAGGGCCTGATCCTGGAGACCTGGGATCGAGTCCCACGTCGAGCTCCCTGGGTGGAGCCTGCTTCTCCCTCTGCCTGTGTCTCTGCCTCTCTCTCTCTCTCTCATAAATGAATAAATAAATAAATAAAATCTTTTAAAAAAATCTTGCTGGTCTATTCTTATTCCCATCTAACATTTGATTCTGGCTTTCAAACACATTCTAATAGTGCAGTGCAAGTTATCGCTCATTCATCTTTTTCTGAACTTTCCAGGGCGTCATCATCTGTGTATGCTCTCAGTTGATGCTTTATAATTTAACTCTCTGTTCCTCTGAGTCCCAGATGTACTCCCTTGATTTGGATTCTGTGAGACTTACCCTGTAACTTCATAATTCACTCCTCTTTTTCTTTTAAACCTAGTTTGAGTGAATTTTCATTCCTAAGGTTTTATCTCAGCCCTAATCTCTTTATTTCCTGTGTCTGTGATCTTGTCTAAACATTCGACATCTATCATCTTTGGAAAGAATGCTCTTCTCTGTATCATTAAAAAAGCCCACGCTGATTGCCTTCTGAGTATTTGGTGGCCTCAAGCTATTTAGTTCTCTTTAAAACCCTACAAGATGGGTAACAGTATCATCTCCATTTTACAGATGGAGAAACCTTGGCTTAGAAGTTAAATCCAAGGTCATACCGCCACTGTGTGGCAAGGGCCAGGATTCAAATCCTGTTCTCACACATCTGCCATGCTCTACTATATGGCATTTTAAAGAAAAGAAAGTGAATGCTAAATATTATTTGCTTTAAAAGTGAAAATTATAGCAACCAGAGGTAGAGACTTCTGTTTTGGGAACTGAAAATGACACAACAACCAGTAGGTCGTACCAAAGGGAGGCTGTCGTGGCCGAGAACTGAAAGGCTCTGGCTCCGACCGCTTGGGTCTGAAGCCCAGATGCAGTCGATGGATGAAAGGTAGGTGGCATAATCCACATCCAGCACTCTCTACAGTGCCTGGCACATATCAATTCTCAGATGTATATTTGTTCATTTTTATACCTTCGAAACCAATGGGGTTCTCACAGCCCGTTTATTTGGCATATCTATCTTACAGTTGCTGGCATCTTAGAACTGATGAAAGGAAGTATTAAGCCCCTAATAAATGTTTAGCTATGGCACAAGATGACCACTCGTACATTCAAGAAATCTTTATTCGGTGTGAACTCTGTGCCAGGCATCATTCTAGGGACTGGGACAGAGTAGTAGATACAGCAAAAATTCCTGCTCTCATGAAGTGTACCTTCTAGGGGGAGCCATGCCTGAAACACAGATTCACACGTAAAATGTGTGGTATGTCAGATGGTGACAGGAGATAAGCGGTAAGTGAAGCAGAGTAAGGGGAATGAAAAGCAGGGGTTGGGAGTGGGGAGTGCTATTTTAAATAGGGTGGTCAGGGAATGCTTCACTGACTGTATGACGTTTGGAAAGAGAACTGAGTAGGATGACAGAGTGAGCCTTGAGGATAGCTAGGGGAAGACTGTTTCAGGTTAAGGCAGAGCAGGTGCAGGGACCCTCAGGGGCCTTGAGGAATAAATAGCAGGAGGGCTGGTCTGGCTGCAGTGGAGTATGGAAGAGCAGTGGATGAGGTAAGAAGGGGGAGCACTGCAGATAGGGCTGGAAACTTTAAGTATGTGGGTATAGTTTTCTTGAAATCCTCTCAAAAACGCCCTAGATCTGAGAGGAGGAACCACATGACAGAGCTCAGGAGCACATAGCAAGGACTGCTGGGTGTCATGGCTACACTGCACTTAAGGCTGGGAGTTGGCTGGGGGGGGGAGGGATGGCATTAATTTAGGCAAAGTGAAGAGAGAGACAGTTCCATTTAGTCTCTTAAACACACTAATGCACAGTTAAAATGATTCACGGTGCAGAACAGTTTGAGGGCAGGATGATGATACGTGATCAGAATAACTAGATGAGGCTCCTCTGAAAAAAAAGTGACATTCAGGGCTTACCATTACTGATGAGGCACAGCACAAACTGGCCTTGGCTTGATCTTTCAAAAGGCGTGTTGCCACAGCATCCGTCTGCCCCTCAAGTGGGCTGGACAAAACTCAAGTTATTTTAAGAGTATTGAAGAACATTTATAGGATGACCGCAAACAGGATGGAAGAGTACAGAAGACAGATTTCCCTACCCATTTAATATAAGGCATATATTTTTAAATCTATTGTTCCTTAGAAAGCAGAATGCATAGTGGTTAAGAGCATGATCTCTGATGAAAGTCCATGGTATTTTGATAGGGATTGCATTAAACGTGTAAATTGCCCTGGGTAACACTGACATTTTCACAATACTAATTCTTCCAATTCATGAGCATGGAATATTTTTCCATCTCTTTGTGTCTTCCTCAATTTCTTTCAGAAGTGTTCTGTAGTTTTTAGGGTATAGATCCTTTACCTCTTTGGTTAGGTTTATTCCTAGGTATCTTATGCTCTTGGGTGCAATTGTAAATGGGATTGACTCCTTACTTTCTCTTTCTTCAGTCTTTTTTCTCTTTCTTCAGTCTCATTGTTAGTGTATAGAAATGCCACTGACTCCTAGGCATTGATTTTGTATCCTGCCACACTGCCGAATTGCTGTATGAGTTCTAGCAATCTTGGGGTGGAGTCTTTTGGGTTTTCTATATGCAGTATCATGTCATCTGCAAAGAGGGAGAGTTTGACTTCTTCTTTGCCAATTTGAATGCCTTTTATTTCTTCCTGTTGCCTGATTGCTGAGGCTAGGACTTCTAGTACTGTGTTGAATAGCAGTGGTGAGAGTGGACATCCCTGTCGTGTTCCTGATCTTAGGAGAAAGGCTCCCAGTGTTTCCCCATTGAGAATGATATCTGGGCAGCCCCAGTGGCGCAGTGGTTTAATGCCACCTGCAGCCCAGGGTGTGATCCTAGAGACCCTGGATCGAGTCCCATGTCAGGCTCTCTGCATGGTGCCTGCTTCTCCCTCTGCCTGTGTCTCTGCCTCTCTCTCTGTGTGTGTCTCTATGAATAAATAAATAAAGTCCTTTAAAAAAAAAAAGAATGATATCTGCTGTGGGCTTTTCGTAGATGGCTTTTAAGATGCTGTGGAATGTTCCCTCTATCCCTGCACTCTGAAGAGTTCTGATCAAGAATGGATGCTGTATTTTGTCAAATGCTTTCTCTGCATGTATTGAGAGGATCATATGGTTCTTGTTTTTTCTCTTGTTGATATGATCTATCACATTGATTGCTTTATGAGTGTTGAACCAGCCTTGCATCCCGGGGATAACTCCCACTTGGTCATGGTGAATAATCTTCTTAATGTACTATTGGATCCTATTGGCTAGTATCTTGTTGAGAATTTTTGCATCTGTGTTCACTAGGGATATTGGTCATCTTAAGATTTGTGTGGAATCAGAAAAGACCCCGAATAGCCAGGGGAATTTTAAAAAAGAAAACCAGAGCCGGGGGCATCACAATGCCAGATTTCAGGTTGTACTACAAAGCTGTGGTCATCTAGTCAGTGTAGTACTGGCACAAAAACAGACACATAGATCAATGGAACAGAATAGAGAATCCAGAAGTGGACCCTCAACTCTATGGTCAACTAATATTCGACAAAGCAGGAAAGACTATCCACTGGAAAAAAGACAGTCTCTTCAATAAATGGTGCTGGGAAAATTGGACAGCCACGTGCAGAAGAATGAAACTAGACCATTCTCTACACCATACACAAAGATAAACTCAAAATGGATGAAGGATCTAAATGTGAGACAAGAATCCATCAAAATCCTAGAGGAGAATATAGGCAACACCCTTTTTGAACTTGGCCACAGCAACTTCTTGCAAGATACATCCATGAAGGCAAGGGAAACAAAAGCAAAAATGAATTATTGGGACTTCATCAAGATAAAAAGCTCCTGCACAGCAAAGGATACAGTCAACAAAACCAGAAGACAACCTACAGAATGGGAGAAGATATTTGCAAATGACGTATCAGATAAAGGGCTAGTTTCCAAGATCTATAAAGAACTTATTAAACTCAACACCAACGAAACAAACAATCCAATCATGAAATGGGCAAAAGACATGAAGAGAAATCTCACAGAGGAAGACATAGACATGGCCAACATGCACATGAGAAAATGCTCTGCATCACTTGCTATCAGGGAAATACAAATCAAAACCACAATGAGATACCACCTCACACCAGTGAGAATGGGGAAAATTAACAAGGCAGGAAACAACAAATGTTGGAGAGGATGCGGAGAAAAGGGAACCCTCTTACACCGTTGGTGGGAATGTGAACTGGTGCAGCCACTCTGGAAAACTGTGTGGAGGTTCCTCAAAGAGTTAAAAATAGACCTGCCCTATGACCCAGCAATTGCACTGTTAGGGATTTACCCCAAAGATTCAGATGCAATGAAACGCCGGGACACCTGCACCCCGATGTTTATAGCAGCAATGTCCACAATAGCCAAACTGTGGAAGGAGCCTCGGTGTTCATCGAAAGATGAATGGATAAAGAAGATGTGGTCTATGTATACAATGGAATATTACTCAGCCATTAGAAACGACAAATACCCACCATTTGCTTCAACGTGGATGGAACTGGAGGGTATTATGCTGAGTGAAGTAAGTCAATCGGAGAAGGACAAACATTATATGTTCTCATTCATTTGGGGAATATAAATAATAGTGAAAGGGAATATAAGGGAAAGGAGAAGAAATGTGTGGGAAATATCAGAAAGGGAGACAGAACATAAAGACTCCTAACTCTGGGAAACGAACTAGGGGTGGTGGAAGGGGAGGAGGGCGGGGCGTGGGGGTGAGTGGGTGACGGGCACTGAGGGGGACACTTGACGGGATGAGCACTGGGTGTTATTCTGTATGTTGGTAAATTGAACACCAATAAAAAATTAATTTATTAAAAAAAAGGAACTGGAGGGTATTATGCTGAGTGAAGTAAGTCAATCAGAAGGACAAACATTATATGGTCTCATTCATTTGGGGAATGTAAAAAATAGTGAAAGGGATTAAAGGGAAAAGGAGAGAAAATGAGTAAAAATATCAGTGAGGGTGACAAAACATGAGAGACACCTAACTCTGGGAAACAAACAAGGGGTAGTGGAAAGGGAGGTGGGCGGGGGGGTTGGGGTGACTGGGTGATAGGCACTGAGTGGGGGCACTTGGTGGAATGAGCACTGGGTATTATGCTATATGTCTGCAAATTGAACTCCAATAAATAAATATTATTTATATTATTATAAATATTATATATATACATATATATGTATACACATATATACATATAAAGAGCATGATCTCTGAAGGCAGACAGAGATGAGCTCAAATGTCAGTTTTGTCACTTACTTCCTGTGCAACTTTGGTTAAGTAGCCAACCTAGTCACGTCATCTGTGAACTGGGAAACCATACCACGCAACCTTAGAGAGGGGCTGTGAAAATTAAGTAAAATGATGTGTGTAAAGTGCAGAGCTCTGTAACTGCTCACTGCAACTCTAGCTGCTTTTTCATACTAAAAATGCATCGTATTCCAAGATGTCTCCTGTTTCTTATGCATATCTCTTGAAACAAAGGGACTCAAGTTTACACTGCCATCAAAATACATACAGAGAATAAAAGCAAAGAGAAAATAAAATATTTCCTCTCACAGTTCTAAAGAACCACTCTTGTCACTGCCAATAATCTCCAAGTGCTTCTTTTCCAGGCCCGGTGAGGTACAGAATTGTGAAGTACAGTCAGCAAAGAAGCTAAGAAAGATGGGTTCTACCACAAACCCCCTTGCCAGACCCTCAAATGCAAGTAAGGCCTTTATTTTTTTTTTTTTTTAAAGCCAAATGTTTTTGTGCATCAAGGGTTTTTTTTTTTTTAATTTTTTATTAATTTATGATAGTCACAGAGAGAGAGAGAGAGAGAGAGAGGCAGAGACACAGGCAGAGGGAGAAGCAGGCTCCATGCACCGGGAGCCCGACGTGGGATTCGATCCCGGGTCTCCAGGATCGCGCCCTGGGCCAAAGGCAGGCGCCAAACCGCTGCGCCACCCAGGGATCCCCAAGTAAGGCCTTTAAAAAAAACTTAATATCCATTAAATGTCCAACAATCAGAAAATGAAGCCCTATTACTCAGGAGCTATAGAGAGAACCAATGTTCAATTCCCTCTGCCACCCCCAATGCGCCCTATGTAAAAAGAAGTGTGTTGTTATTTCATCCAATGATAGAACATTTGAGCATTAGACTGGGTTATAAAGAATCTAAAGAAATTTGCAGAAAATGGGTAGCTCCGCATCCACCCCTGCCATATTCTCAAGGTTTATCTTGCTCAAAATGGAATGAACTTCAACAATGAGTACAGTTCATCAAGGAAAAACAGACATATGCTGAAAGTACATTTATTAAGAAGCTCTTACATTCGTTAGATTTCCATATTTTATTTTCAATGTTTTCTTGGAATTTTCATGACCACATAGGCTCCCGTATTTGAAGTGTCTGTACTAAAGGTTCCTAATGCCTTCTTCCCGATGGTGCTTGGTTAATTTGCAGACCTATGAAATCATACGATTCCTACTGACAATTCAAAAGACTAGAATTTGAGGAACTTAGATTATACAAATCAATCCAAGCTCTTAAGGCTGAGCACATGGAATAAAAATGAAGTTATCCATAGTGATATGGATTATATAATCTTTATTATCTTTGAATCCACTGGTCTAAAAATCACACATATCAGATTAAACAGAAATAACACAGTATGCTTTATTTTGCAGGTATTGATTAGTTCACTAAATTGATATATCCAAAACTTTAGGTAGCAGCAAGTATCAGTTCTTCCAAAGAAGCTTAGGTGAAAAACTATCCTTTATACCTATGAGTTCAAAGTCCTGCTGTCTGGTTCACTGTTGTACTGACAGAAAAATGAACTCAGTGAGCAAAGCTAACAGAATCCTCAGTTCATAGATTTGGAGCTTCCCATATTTTATTGGAATTAAAGCCACTCTTGTTTTCACCCTCTATGAATATTTTGTATTTTAATCTTTATTCTCAAACGAGAATTAAGCACATTTGCTAATTATCTAAGATAAAGCCATGACACCTAATGAAGAAATAGTGCTAGTCTCCAACCCAGAAGGCAGAAAACTTTTAAGCAAAACCTCTATTTTGAATCCATCTGAATTTCCAGTTCATATACTTCACAAGGTCACAAGCTGAGTTTACACAATCTGGCTTTCCAGACAATCATCTCAAAAATATTTGTTGAAATGAAGCCCCTGTTCTTTATGGTGCCATCATTTTGACCAAATAACAAATAAGCAATTGTTTTCACAGGAGAACATTTTAAAAGAAAACTTTCTTTCTATACTTAGCAAATAGAGGAGAGCCTGAATCTGCAAGTCAGAGCAAGAGAGTTCTAAGGAAGATGCAATTGAGCGATCTGACTCTATGCCATGTTGGAATAGATGCTTTCAAGATGAACATATAGGTAAGACAGTAAAGAAAGATGTTGATGAAGTTTCTTCCTTGTAACAAAATTTTCTAATTCCAGTTACTGGCAAAGAGTTCTGGCATCAGTTAACGGCGGCAACACAGTGGTGAGCATCTGCATTGTGCTGAGAGGTAGATTGGAACTTAATCCTTGGATTTCATAGCAAACTAACTTTATTTAAAGTTTAGGCTCCATTTTTTAATCCACGGGACATTTCTGAAGCAAAGGCAGATCTTTGGAGACTTTTGTTTTTAGTTAGAGAGAAAATAGCCTGGTAAAATAAACATCTGCCTTATGCTAATAACAGGTATGCAAAGTAGCCATTTGGGCCCTAGAGAAATACAACACTGTGCTTCCAAATCAAAGGGCAATTCAACAGCCTAGCCAACCAAGCAGGCCCTGGGATGAATGGTCTCTAGTACCTTGCTCCAGAAGCCAGAGCCATTAGAGGTCCCTACAGGGATATGTTTCAATTAAGATCAACAAATTTATAGTATAATCCCAGTCTAGCTTTGGCTAGGCAGCCATCTGACTGATGACACTTAGGAACCCACTAGCCTCTAGAGTTAGCACTTGCTGCTGCAAGAAAGAAGAAATCAATACATTGAAAAATGTCAATTAGAATTTATTCTTATAGGGAATGGGAGAGTGCAGGAGGCACACAAAGTATAGAAGCATTTTTTTTTTTGGTGAATGAATTCACTTTCTAGACAAGTTAAGGCTCTAAGGGAAAAAATTCTAAATCATAACCCTAAAAAAAATAATCAATCCTATATCAACACTTTAAAAAAAAGCTGAAGATCTTAATTCATCCTTCAGCATAAATATCAAGTCTGAGATAATCAATATATTCCAAACTCCAGAAGGCAAAAAATAAATAAATAAAATGAGAGACATCCTTATTAAAATATAGTTGCCACTAACAGTAATGAAAAAAACAGGCAGACTTTTGCTATTAAGCACAATATTGAGAAGCCATTTCTTTCTTTTTTAAACAGATTTAAACAATTCTGATCAGGAGGTGAGGAAAGGAAGTCTTATTATGAACCAAATTTTATGCTTGCCACCAGTGAAAAGGAATTCAGTATGTTTTTGAATTTATTTCCCCAAGCAAGTTAAATTCTCTAACAGCTTTGATTTTGCAAATACCGTCAAATAAAGTAGCAAAATACAAGTAGCAGGAACAGAAAATTATTCTTCAGTAGAAATGCTTTCATAATTGAATCCAGAGGCTTAAAATCATTATTTACTCAAAAACATAGTCTAAGCCACAATTTTTCTTCCAATTACACTTTAACAAAGGAAGAAAAAATAGAAAAAAAAGAAATTGGTCCTAATACATTTTTGTCTTAAATAAGCGCTACTCATGCCCAAGTTAGCTAGCAATTCACTGAGGTCAGTCTGCATAGCTTAAACAATCCATCGCATAGCATTTCCTGGCATCTAGCCAATGGAAATGTAACTTCTGATGGCAAAAAAAAAAAGCACTAGGTTTAGTTGATTACACAGATTGATAACCAGTACGACTTTTCCTCCTTCCAATCATATAGGAGATAAAGACAACAATTATAAGGAAGCCCAAGGCCACACCCACTGCAACAGGAATAAGAAAGTTGAGGTCAGAGTCAGCAGAACATTCTTCAGCTGTTAGAAAAGAACAGACAGAGCAAGGAAGTTAGTAAAGAATGCAATTAAGCAGAAACAAGCCAACAAGAAACAAGCATTTTGAAAATGAACACAGATTAGTCTTTAATAGCATTACCTCCATGTCCCTATTTTCTCCATATCCACCCAAATACATGTACGGAACCCATCCTCCTCTCTCTCATTATCATGTAATCTCAAATCACACCTAATTCCTCAGTACAAAAGGCAGAAGTTAATGGACGAACCAGGAAACATGTGTGCTTGCCTAACATGGGAAGATTTTATGTTTAATTGTCTAATGGCACCAGGGAAAAGAGGTATCATCTACCCTTAACACACCACCTGTGTATTTTCCCACTCCCTTTCTCCCTTGCCATCACTATCATCAAAATATAAATGAGAATTCTGTATGAATAATAAAATTTAAGCTAAAAAGGACTTAGGATCAAGAAAATGCAGTATAATTTTTTTCTCCATACGGGCATTAGATAGTTGTCAGGTTATATACGATTATTTGTAGCTGAGCAGTGGCCTGGAAAAATAAAATCCAACACGTCGTAGTCCATTCTGGGACCACTAAGAAGGCAGTCTGCATGTAGATTTTGAGCTTTGGACTCAGATCGAACCGAGCTGGGATCTTGGCTACTTCCATAACCAGCTAAAGGACCTTCATCAAGTGATTTAAACCGGGCCTCACTTTCCTTATCTGTAAAAGGGGGATAATGATACCTGGACTTAAGCTATTTGAGGATTAAATACAATTATATTTCTAAAGCATCTGACACACAGCAGGTGGTCAACAAGTGTTCATTCCTTCCTCCTTTCCCCCCAGGTCTGTGATCCCATCCAGGGTTTAGGTTTTAAAGAAGCAGAGATCGGGATCCCTGGGTGGCGCAGCGGTTTGGCGCTTGCCTTTGGCCCAGGGCGCGATCCTGGAGACCCAGGATCGAATCCCACATCGGGCTCCTGGTGCATGGAGCCTGCTTCTCCCTCTGCCTGTGTCTCTGCCTTTCTCTCTCTCACTGTGTGCCTATCATAAATAAATAAGAATTAAAAAAAAAGAAATTATATTTAAAAAAAAATAAAGAAGCAGAGATCAAAAGCCAATATTCAGGACTTTCAAAAAATACTTTAAGTTGATACTTAACTTTAACATCAGGTGTTAGGTACTGAAAGTAGTTAGTACAGAATCTCAAAGTACCCCCTTCTGATCTCATAATTGCATGTTTAAACTATTTTGACTAGTGAGTAGATTTCCTTGGGACAACTGTTACCAAAATGCTAATAATGGTTTTGTGGCCCACCAGATATATAACCTCAGTGAAGTCACCCCCTTTTCTGTGAAATTACAGGGTTAGAGTTGATAATCTTTAACGCTCTTTCCAAGTATAAGCCCTAATGCATTTAACAAGATGTGATATTTGGTCTGATTTATGATTGTTAACTTTGCACTTTCTCTTCTAATTTTATCTTTTGCTCCTCTTGCACTTTAGTCATTCATTAAAAACACAAAACAAAACAAAAAACAAAAAACAGTTGCTAAGGTTCCGAGTATAGGAATTTCAGTAATGACCATAGTCTTTATTGGAAGGATTCACTGCATTTCACAGAAAGCCTTCAGAGACAGATAGCTGGGTACTAAGATGCTGTAATCAGTGAGTTACAGAAATTCTGAACAAGCCAATATATTCACAAAATGAATTAATAAAATAATCACTTCAGTGTGAAAGTCTGCCCCAGTCCACTGATGAAGGAGCTTCTTATTTGTCTATACATTCAATATCTGAACTGCACTTAGGACAAGGGGTATGTTTCAATAGGAGCTGATTATCTAGCTCATTTTAATGCCAACAGCTTCTCTCTACTCCGCCCCCCCATCTATACTCTGCCCCACGGGGGCCTTCTTGAGGAAGCAAGAGCCTACTTGCTATGCTTCACTGCCTCCCTTCTGAGATTGCTGTTAGCTTACATTTCATAAGTACCAGTCTGATGACAACACTAAATAGATTTTAATGCTCTAGAGATCAACAAGATGAGGTAGAGAAACACAACACAATCTGTCCTAATTAGTTCATAGAATATTTCTATCTTTCAATGCTAATCAGGCATCCAAAGAAGAGAAAAACACAAGGAAAAAAAAAAGGCAAGTGGTTAAATATGCTGGAGTCTTTTCAGTCTCTATTGCTGAAAAAGAAACAATTTTTCTAAAACTAATTCTGAAGCCAGTTTAAGTTCTGTTGTGGCCTCTTGGGTCTGTTTTTTACCTAGGGAAAAAAATCACAAACGTGAGACAGTGACTCCATCCTTAAATTGAAAAAGAAAGCAGCAAAAGTCACATAACCTCAAAAAATGTTGATGGTCCTGAGGACATTCAACTGAAAACCAAGTTTGAGCGTATCTGATGGGCATTTATGTCACATCGATATTTATTTAATGAACTATATGTGAAAGTACTGTGATGAGTTGAAATCAAGATAGTTCTTATACATTAAAACAGAACACTGGTAGTGAAACAAAATTTATTAATTCCATTAAGAGGCAACTACATATTTTTTTCTTATAATGGCCACATTTACAAGCTTAAGGCATCTCAGGTTAGGATCAAAATTTGGCTGAGGCTTCTTAGGCTAGACCTTAACACACCACACACCGATGATTTTAACCAATCTGTCTTCAGGACCAGTGAATACAGTATTTAATTTTAAGCTGATAAAAGAGAACGGTTTTTATTAATAGAGAATCTCAAAATGCTGGGACTGATTTACGAATTAAAGTTTCAACATATCAATCTTAAAGAGCAACATGTTTCAAAATTGAGAGGCAAGAAAAATCTTATGTGCATGTATTTCTTTATAATTGATTGGACTGCAGGTCCTAAAATTGCTCATATCCAGCGTGATGGCGCTTGAGACCGATAAAGTAAGCCAGCAACACTAGAATAAGTACTCCTGCCAAGGCCGCTCCCACCGCTATGGGCACGAGGAAGTTGTCGTCATCGGCACTGCAGTCTTGAGCTAGACGTGGAGAAAGGACAATTGAGAACAGAAAACAATGACAAAATGTCAAAGCCGCAAATGTTAAGTTAAAATGGCACCACTCCCTAACACGTGTTTGTCTTTTACACCAAGGGAACGCATCACTGGCATTCCTTATCAGCAAATGAGAGGTTCCACCAAAGTCATCCTCCAAATAACCAAGTCATATGCTTGCTTTCAGGGACTTCCCTCCCCCCGCCCCCCCAAATATAGGCATTTTGGATGAGAGACATATAAACTGATCTCCTACTTCCCAGATTTCCTAAACAGAAGGATAAATATCATTAATCTTTCCACGATGCTCAGGCTGTGAGCTTCTAGGGGCAAACTGCTATCAAGTGGCAGCAGCACCACGCCTGGAAGCCTGCGCATTGTGAGGCACTATTGAAATGAAGCACGTGAACAACGATACAAAGCAGACAGGCAAACTCCAGGCGCGGCAAGCCGGGTCCGGTAGTGGAAAGAAGAGAGAGGCGGGCCCTTGACGGCATAACTGTTTGCATCCAGTGAGTCAGACGAGAAAAGCAGGGGTCAGAATTTCGAAATGTGCCGTAACGGGGTGCAGGCGACACACCGAGCATCACAGCAGTATTCCAGGGGCACACCCAACTCAGCCTTGTTGCGCAAGACACACGTTGAAAGTGGTGACACTGGAGCTGAGCTGTGAAGGCCGAGTAGGAATTAACCACGCAGGTAATGGGGGAAGGGCATTGAGGGTCTAGGAAACAGCGGGGACAGTTGTACAGGGGCCAACGGGACAAGGCAGCACCCCAGGGGAAATCCGGGCAGGCTGGCAGAGCTAGGGCGGCTGGACAGGCACTCCTGGCTGGAAAAGAGGGGGAGAAAGGGTACTAGGGCCCCTCACAGAGGCACTGTCTGCTCTAGGTAGTTGCGCCTTATCCTGATGGAAGGAAACATGAGGACGGTGAGACTTTTGGCAGGTATCTGTTTTAGAAGTTATGGCAAATGGAAGACTGGAAGTGAGGAGGCGTCTCTATTGCTAGAGGCCAAAAGACCAACAAGCAGGGTCCCGAACTGGGTGAACAAGGTGCGGATGCAGAAAGGGACAGACTGGAGAGCCAATGAGAAGGCAGGACTGACCGAATGGGTATGGGGGTGTGGCAGGAAGTAATAAAAAGGCTTCCAATTCCCCACTTGGATCAGGTGACACAGGTGCCATTCCCATCATGACGGGGAAGATGGGAGAAGACACCTGCATTCAGTTTTGGTTTGTAGTTATTTTCGCGTGTTGGGGCGGGGGAAGGGTGGGGAGGGATATGTGGGAGGAGACATGCAGTTTTGGGCCTTCTGGGCTTCAGATGCCTGTGTCCCAACCAAGTGGTTGAGGAACCTAAGTGGTAGTGAAAACCAGGGACACGTTTATTCTCAGCAAGGGCAAACAATTTAAAAAGGATCAGAGCCAAAACCCTCAGGAACACTCAGATTTGAGGAATAAAGGAGTAAGAAAAAGAAAAAGGAAAGGCAGGTAGACAACGGTGCCACAGAAGCCAAGGAAGGAAACAGTTTCGATCAGCACAGAGAACAGTAAATATTACAGAAGCCTATCGATCTAGCAACTAGAGGGTACGGCTGTGAGTCAAATTGCTGCCGGTTTAGGAACAATGGAAAGTGATCGGTTAAGAGATCAAGAACGTGAGATAGGCAACATTCAGTAGTGATTCCGAGAAGTTTAGGAGAAGAGAAGACACGAGGGAGGGAGTTAGAAGGCGAACAACATGGTCAAGAAATGGTATCTTTGGAGTGGAAGAGACTTGAATGCATTGGTTGAATGAAGGCAAGAGCCTCAAACAACGACTGTAGACAACGTACAACGTGTCTACACATTGTAGACAACGTACAAGGTGTCCCAGGAGGCTGGTGAAATGGGAAAAGCCACCTCACTGAGAGTGGAGAGGAGGAAGGGGTGGTGCGTGCAAACGAGGTATATCTGCAGAGGGAAGGCAAGCCGGGATGTCGAACCACCACTTGTTTCCCATTTCCTTACCTCTTGTTGCACTAGTTCTCCTCCTAGCTTGCAGTCTACCGGGGATTGATAAATCAGATAATTGCGGTTATTAGAATTGTGTCAAAATAAAGAATGAATAGGCTGCTAGGCAATTTTGATTGTGCCCACATTTAAGAAATGTGCCAGGCTTTAGCTACCCTCTGGGGCAATAACTGGGAAGAAGATGTAATCCTGAAGTTTATGGACTTTATGATACCGGCTTTGGCTGCCAGCTCAATGATCTTTTTTACTTGCTTCTTGGTTCTGTTAGAAATCCAGATAGCTGAGATTGCCAGATATGACTTGGGAATACACGGTGTGAAGAGCACCCAGTTAGCGACTCCTCCCCTTCAATTTCCCAATTACCACCTGGCATATAAACTATTAGGTGACACGAACCATAAAGTATTATGCCTTGGATTTAATATAACTTGGTTTTTAAAAAATTCATTAGTAGATTAATTTCTTATTCTGGCAACGGATTCATACTCCTCTCTTCCCTAAATTGAGTATTTGACCTAGTACTGAAACGACTTTCATAAATACTGCCAATAAGGCTTTCATGTAAGACAAATATTCCCAGAGTAGATCAAAAAGGCAATTCCACTAATACAAAGATCTTTCTAGATGCTGTCACTTACTTAAAATGCTCTCAATTAGTATGTGAAGTATTAATTTATAATAACTATTGATTTTATGAATTCAACCTTTAAAAATTATTTAGATAATGGAAAGAAATTTCGGAAAACAGTGATTTTAATAGGAACACATCCTGAAGAAAAGAAAAATCTCATTCTATAGAAGTCATTTCAACCTGATTTATTTGCATAATATACACTTGAGACCATACTGAAAATATTTCTGGGGAAAGGAACAGTGTATTTGTGGAAGAGCTTACTAGTTAATTACAGAAGCAGTGAAGATTTTTAAAGATAAAGTTTTGTGGCCACTGAAATTTCAATGAAAAGTTTCACGTAGATTAAAAATACTATTAATCCTCAATTATCTGTTAGCTCAAACTTTTCAAATACAATTTTCAGTGTGAATTGGAAAGCTGAGATATACATTTGTAATGAAATATAAAACGAACTCATCCTAAAAACCAATTGTGTCAAAATTTCTCTTTGGAACAATCAGTATTAAGAGTCATATTCTTATGTGACATCTTATTATATACCTTTTAGATCTAAAAACTGTTTGAAGTCTATCACATGAATCTGAAGATACCTGAAGCTATTCACTATTACCCAAACATGTCTATACTAGTTTCAAAAACAAGATGTGGTAATTATTGATGCCGAAAGTTAGTGACCCAGAGTAAAAGAGATGGGTGGGGAGAGAAGGAGCCCAAGACAATGTAACCTTATCTACTTAAAGAAACAAAGATGAAATGCTATTATCTTAAAAATATCTGAGTCTTAAAAGAATTCCTTGTGAAAAGTGCAAGAAACTTCAAATGGCACATTTTACGCTGTATATAAAGTATGTCCTTGATTATAACTAGTAACTTATCAGATTCCTTCTAAAAATACTCAATTTTCATTGAAACATTTGGAAACTATCACTTACAGAAATTACGAGGAATAGGATTTTAAAGCCCTCAGCTCCCAGGTGAAGAAACTGGGACCCCAGAAGTTATGCAGCTTGGCCAAAATCACATAGCAGCTAGCAGCAGAGTTGGGAGTTGTGATGATTAACTGGCAGTCACATAGCTTAAGTGGGTAATCCAGAGGAAAGTTACTAGCCAGGTTGCCAAGTTTTTGTGGGTGGGAAGCTATGTGAAAACTGGAAGGTTCAAGTATTTTAGGGTGATCTGAGAGAGTGACTACACACAATCCTATTTCGGTTCAGACCAATAGCTGGGTTTGTATGGCTGTAATGTACAGCTGCTGTGTATACACATTAAATATCAGCCTCAACTTAGTGGTTGAGAAAAGTGAAGAGAAACTCTAAAGCATTTCCTATCACATAAATATTTCTAGATCACTGGTTCCCTGATTGGCTACCCACTGGATCCCACTAGGGAGCTGACACACCCACCCACACACCCACACCCCACCCCCCACCACACACGTGCACGCACACACATGCCCAGACCTGCTAAGTGAAATCCTCTAGGAATGGAGCCTGGCATGTAAATTTTTCTGTCAAGCTTCCTAGGTCATCTTATTCTGTCACCAGCCCAGGATCAGTACAGACCTATCTATGTATGGGACCACTCTTCCAGATGGTAATACACAGAGTATTTTGGAAATAATTTAGTTCCACTTCTAAGCTTTTCTGACATTTTCCCTTTTGGAAGAAATTGTCATCATGTAGCTATACAAAATTTTTACTTTGACCAACGGGAAAAAATGTGAGCAAATTTCCTTAAGAAATAAAAGAATCTTTATTGTTTGTTTTAGAAGCAATATGTTGAGCAAATGGACAGGCAAATATCTAAAGAGAAACACCATACATCAACTAGTGGTTTAAACATTTGAGAAAAAAAAAAACAGGAAAAGCATTTACATGGACCAGTTTCTTTATACAAATGCTAGAACATGAAAAACACCCAGAACCAAATAGCATGTCAAACCATCAGGTATAAACCCCAGTAAAACAAACAAAACTACAAAAGGTACAAAGAACATGTGGCTATAGGAAATAATAGTGTAAATAAGAGAGTATATGAACTGGCCCATGTAAAATACAAAAATATTCAATGAAGTCATATTTTCTATAAAACAGTGCTAATTAGAGGTATTTTAATATGAATTAGGCATATAACCTAAATATAAAAACTTTTAGAAACATTAACAGCATTAAGCTAGTGCCACTGTGCTTCCAATTTAGGTTTAAAAAAAAGGTTGCTTTGTTTTGATTCATAAGTATCTGATGCCCATTTTCTCATAAGCATTATCCATTCATATAAGGTTAACAATTCTACACTAGAACGTTATTTAAGTAAAAATACGTTTTAAAAATCAGATTTATATTTAGTCCTTAAAAAGTGCCTTAAGCTGGCAATGCAGCTCAGTGTAGCTGTAAGGGAGGGACTGGTCAAGAATCTGATTCTGAGCCAGTAAGGGTTTCAGGCTACTCTAAGCAGAGAGCAAATTTAAGTGGGAGAAAATATTTACCACTCTAATATAACTTGAAAGATACTTGTACAGACATACACATGCTAACATGCAATTGCCTCTGTGTGTGTGCTGCATAGAGCTAGACTACTAAATTAATTCAACATCAATAATTGTTTGGGACACAGATATCCCATTTTCTAGTGTATATGGGGGCATATAATCTCCCACTCCCAAAACCTAAGAACTTCCTATATATGGCTGCATATTAACAACTTTTTAATATTTACTCAGCCGTTCCAATACAAAAAAAAACCCAAAAAACAAAATAACAACAACAACAAAAACACCTCCTGGAAGCAGTGAGAAATACTTGATGTGTTAACTATCAAGCTGAAATGTGTTGCTTTATCATATAAACATTAGGTGGTGCATGGTAAATGTGTCCATTGGTGTATCTCCCCAGAGCACAAAATACATGAATTAATAATGATTCTACCATAATGAACAATAATAACGTTAAGTTTTGATTAGCATAGAACCATTGAAATGTGAAAGCCAAATTAGTAAATGTTGACGTAATCAATGCAAGCTGGAAACAAAGGATGACTTTTTAATGGACTAAGAGAAGACCAAGACTTTTGGGTTAGGTGCAAATTAATGGCTAAGTGTAAGTGCACTTCTTTATCTGGGTTCTAGGACATCCTGGCATTTCTTCTTTAAGAAAGAAAGGGAAAGGAGAGGGAAGGAAGAGAAAGGAAATGAAAGAAAAAGAAGAAAAGAAAAGAATACAACATACTACCACCAACAAGGATACTGCAAAGCTAAAGAGAAACTACATTCATTTTTAGCAGTGCATGTAGAGGCCAATTTACAGGTACAAAGGACTAACACCCCAAATTGGCACAGCCTAGCAATTATCTCTAAAGCACCTAGAAAATGGATTGAAATGCCCAGTTGGAATAGTCTTGTGTCTTGCCATTTAAAAGACTGAAAAATCCAGGTTTTTTTCAAAAAGGGATTAAACAAGAAGATTAACACCTATTCCAAAATGTATACAGCTTTTGTACCTCTTATCATTACAGCCACATTAAATACAAGTATATTCAAAAGGCATTAGCAAAGCATTCATTGCTAAGAACATAATACTAGACTGTTCAAATCTACTGGCATATCTCTCATAGGTCAAATATGCAGCAATGCCAAAGTAGCTAAGTTAACCTGCAAACAAAATCACACACACACACACACACACACACACACACAAAATACAAAAGGAGCAAGTACAAATTCACTGTAGAATGTGCGGTCCCAGTTTTAACTATATGCAGGAAAAAAATCTTTTTGCAAATTGAGTTTCCTATACTGTGTATTTCTGGTCAGAATACATAAAGTGAAAACATGGACATTACTAACTCAAGACAATAGAACAGAACCAATCATCCAGGTTATTTTGCACATGCTTTTTGCTGTAGAAATAACAGTTTTAAATTCCTTGGCTGGGGAAACCAAAATCATGTGGCTAATTTGTAGTTTATAGTTTTTAGGGTGTTTTTATTTATTTGAGTTTGAAATCCCCCACACCACCCATTCTAAGATCAGAACTGCAACTAGATATACCTCAAATTGAACAGTACTGCATATTGGAACTTGTACTTGCTTTATTATTTTGTAACAGAGATTACAGATAGATTAGTATTACAGAGTCTGATATCCAGCATAGCTTTTTCTTCTGCCAATTAGGTAAGCAATCACTATAACGATAATCAAGCCTGAAAGACCAGCACCAACTATAATTGGTATTAGAATGGTGTCATCATCCAGCGAACACTCCTGGGCTGTAGGTGAGAAAAAGTGTGTAACAAATAATGAGTATAATAAAAAATGAATGTCCAAAAGTAAAAGATGTTGATTCAAAAGTCAGAAATGCTCTTACAAAGTCAACTTTAATTAAGACAGGTATATTTTAATGATAAAGCTATAGAAAATTATGGATTGTTCTAGAATTAAAATTTACTTGTCTTTTCTTCTGTGTTATATATGTATAGATAATTCATATGTATGAATAAAAGAACATTATATCTTTTATATCTATGAGTAAACACATACACATGTGTATGTGTTTCATAGTCCAAGTCCTTTCCAAAATAGAGGAGTGAAGAGGGGCTTAGTCGGTTAAGCACCCAACTCTTGGTTTTGGCTCAGGTCATGATCTCAGGGTCCTGAGATTAAGACCTGCATTAGGCTTCACGCTCGGGGCAGAGTGTGCTTGAAATTCTCTCTCTCCCTCCCTCTCCACCCCTCCCCCAGGTCACGTGTGCATGCTCTCAAATAAATAAATCTTAAAAAAAAAGAAAGAAATGAAGAGAGCTAATTCTAATCCATTTCTACATAGCCAGGTTAGCCTCTTAGTTCTAGAGTGAATGTCTTTTGGGAAACTGAGAACAGATGAGAAAGGTTTAATCATGGGATTAGAACCATGCTGGCTCTGGAATCTTTTAGAGCAGAAAACAAACTATAGCTTGGAGGCCAAATCTGGCCCAAGAGCTAAAAGTGGTTTTTCCACATTTTTAAATGGCCAAAAAAACCCACAAAAAAGGAAGAGATTTTTGTGACACATGAGCATTGTATGAAATTCAAATTTCAGCATCCATAAGTAAAGTTCTATTGGAACCCAGCCACACTCATTTACTTATTGCCTCTGGCTATTTACATGCTACAACAGGAGGCTGAATAGTGGTGTCAGAGCCCATGTGGTCTCCAAACCTAAAACACTTACTGTCCATGCCTTCCAAATACACTCTGCGGATCCTTGACCTAGAGTATGTGATCTTAGCAGCTACAGAAGTCAAGAAACTGGGACCTCTTAACTAATTTGCGTGTGTTTACTACATTTATCAACCTGGTCAGGGCTGGCAGCCCACAAAGGGCGAGCTTTTCTATTTCAGAGAGTAGTCTGATCCAGTAAAATCCATTCAACACTCTTTTCCCTTACTACAAGTCTACTCCCTCCTCCCTGTACAGTCAAATACTAGTGGTATGTTGTATCTATAGGTACCCACGGTCAAGAACCTAGCTCCACAAATAGATGACATGTTCATTACCAGTATTAAATGTTGTATACTCCTTTGGGTACCATTTTGAATTCAAAATACATAAAAAGCAAAGTTTCAAATTCGAGAAAGAATGCAGCTTGTCTCTATTTCAGCTGACTAGATAAACAGACTCGAGCTGGTATCACGCTGCAAATGATTTTCAATTCTAAACACAAATCTGGACCTAAAATTAGGGTAATAATGTAGGGGAGCTTGATAAAGACTCAAAAATAAAACTATGAGAGGATCAAAATAATTGTAGTACATAAGCAAAACTAACAAAAGGGAAAATGAATTCCTGAAAAAAATTTCTAAGTGTGATTAACCTCTCTAGTCACAAGAATGGTAGGTTGGAGATCCCAACTTATTTTGGCCTAACCAAGTCAGGCCGGGGATCCAGCACCACTGCAAAAGTGGTTGAGTGGCTCATGGCATACTGACTTTTAAACACAGCTACCACATTTCCTTCCAAACCACAGAAGTAATTGTTAAAAAGGATGTGGATGGTTTGAATAGCTCTGCTTAGCAGAGCTTTGATCCACAAACCCCCAATTTTAAGTCATCAGTTTCAAAGGACAAGTCAATTAAGGAATTTTATGTATTTTACCTATGTGCAGATTTTAATCTCATAATGCCAAATACATCTTTCATATTTGTATAAACAATGAGCCCTCCACAAAAGGTTTCACTAAAAATCTGACAAATACCGCCATTAGTCCTGAGTCGATCTTCCAGAAAGCCTCTCACCTTGGCATATGCTTTTAAAACTCTCCAAATCATTTTGGCTGGCCAAAACACTGTTCATGGTATTTGAGGCTTTGCTAACCGTAATCTTTTGTCTTAACAAAATAAGACCAAACTGCTTTCATTTGCGTATGAAAATATTTCCAATAAGAAGATGGCTCCAAGAAAATAGATCCTAGGGATCCCTGGGTGGCGCAGCGGTTTAGCGCCTGCCTTTGGCCCAGGGCGTGATCCTGGAGACCTAGGATCGAATCCCACGTCCGGCTCCCGGGGCATGGAGCCTGCTTCTCCCTCTGCCTGTGTCTCTGCCTCTCTCTCTCTCTCTCTCTCTCTCTCTCTCTCTCTCTCTCTCTCATAAATAAATAAATAAATAAATAAAAATTTAAAAAAAAGAAAATAGATCCTAGCTGCTCAAAGACCCTTCCCACAAACTAAAAACTGGCAGAGAGTGTCTCTGCCTTAAGTAAGGCTCGCTGACAGCTTCCATCAATTTTTAGTTAAGAACTTGGCTGCAAATGGGTTTCAGGTCCACACACAAAAATATCTACTTTGAGCAAAATGATGAGCCAAATACGGAGTTTACAGAACTTGCTCAAAGCCATGCAAACTCTCCAACAGTCACAAGAGGTGAATTCATATTTCTCTATTTCACTGCTTAAATTTCCATGAGTCAAAGGAAAAGCCACCTATTAGTCAACATAAGAACATAAATTATTAATAAAACTTGCTCAGTTCTTACCTGTAGAATATTTTCCTTCCATCACATTGAAAGGCTGAACCCTTAGATCAAAGGTATTTATCTGAAATGCTCCAGACACTGAAACAGTCTGCTCTTTTTTGCACATATAAGAACTTCCCAGGGGGGCATCCCAGTAGCTCAGATTGTTGTTTGCAATGCTGAAAACTTTAAAGAAAACAAAGATGTTAGGAACTTCTTTCTTTTTTTTTTTTTTAAGTAGGCCCTACATGCAAGGTGGGGCTCAAGCCCTTGACCCAGAGACCAAGGGTTCCATGCTCTACCACTTGAACCAGTCAGGTGCCTGTTAGCAACTTTATTCTATGAACATAAGAAATGGGACAGTGCTCAGAATTTTTCAGTGAAGTATGGGAGCTTGGGGTACAGAGTCTACCAAAAAAAGCAATTCTTACGATCACTAGGTTTCCTATCTTTCTATAGATGTTTCTGTAGTCTAAAAATCAGTCACATCCTTAACTATTATCCACCCTATTTGAAAACGAGGGAGACTAAAAAGATAAAACACTATAGTTCTCAGTTATTGATTTTCAATTGTGGTCAAAGCACAATTTTCACACAGACTCCTCTGTTCCATTAAATAAGGCACTATTTGGTAACAAAACAACTATGGTTTCTATTCCTTCAGTGTAACCCACTCTTTTCCCCGAGGCCGATGCTTTGCTTACCAGAGCCATTAACCAAGTACATGCTGACATTCACTTCCTTCAGATAGAATCGATTTTCATTTTTCTGTTAGAAAAAGAGCTTCCAGTTAATCAACACATCACAACTGTCTACAGGTCTAGTTAATATCTACAGATGAAAGGCAATCTAATACTATTACTCAGAAGATAAAACCACGGATGAGACCCAGACCAGCTAGGTAAAATGTAACAGAATCCTTTTCCCTTTGCGTTTTGTTTCCAATTTTTGGACCCGGGGGTAGTCACGGGTTCTTCGACACTCAACGATCCATCCCCTCATCCATCCCCTCGTTTTAGGTCTCCTGCCACTTGCTGAGCCCCCGCCTCCTCCCGCCTGGATCATGACCAGTGTCCTAACTGGACTCCGTCCCTGCCTTTCAGCCTTTCCAGCTGGGAGCTTCCCTTTGCCACTATGCTCTCTGTGAAGCAGGCATCTGGTCAGCCAATCATTCTAATCACGTTAGTGCTTAGCATGGACAAGGCAACATATCCGCGTGCTCCGGGGAGCTAGCCGAGTGAACCAGATGTGGATCCTGCCCCCACCATGTTTGCAATCTGCCACAGAAGATAAGATAACTACACAAAGAAATAACCATATTGCGGGGATCCCTGGGGGGCTCAGCGGTTTGGCGCCTGCCATTGGCTAGGGGCTTGATCAAGTCCCGCATCAGACCCCCGGCATGGAGCCTGCTTCTCCCTCTGCCTGTGTCTCTGCCTCTCTCTCTCCCTCTCTCTGTGTCTCTCATGAATAAACAAATAAAATCTTTTAAAAAAAATAAATAACCATATTGCAAAAATAGACGGTGATAGATTATAAAAATTAAAAGGAGATAGGTGGACAAGTAGGGGAGAAGGTAAGTGATATGAGCTTAGGGATGCACCATTTTTTTTAATCTAAAGATTTTATCTATTAATGAAAGAGAGAGAGAGAGAGAGGCAGAGACACAGGCAGAGGGAGAAGCAGGTTACACACAGGGAGCCTGACGCGGGACTCGATCCCGGGTCTCCAGGATCACGCCCTGAGCTGAGGGTGGCGCTAAACCGCTGAGCCACCGGGGCTGCTCAGGATGCACTGTTTGAACTGGGCAAAATTTAATTAGGAAACCAGCAAAAGAGGGTATCTGGGAAGGCAAGGGCACGAGTGAAGGTAGCCAGAAAGGAAGCACCATCGCAAGCATGCTAGCATTTGAAAATGTACTCAGTGCTAAGCGATGTTCTTAAAACTTTACATGTGGGGCCTCATCGAATAATTGTAACACCCCATTCTGCGACAGGGTGATTGAAGTAGGGTGACATGGAGTGATTTTCCCCAAGGCCATATGGTTAGTAGTCAGGGAAGTGGGATTTGAACCCCAGAAGTCTAGCTGCAGAACCCGTACACTGGCTGCTACTATGCTCTCCTACCTCACTGAAAGGGCACAGGGTGAGGGAAGCATGGGATGCATGGAAAGAGAAAGAAGTAAACATAACGCCAGATACACAAGTTCCGCTGCGTGGGGGGAGGCAGTGGGGGGGGGACTTAAAACACCCTGCCGTGAAATTTAGATGTTGGTGAAACAGAACCGCTAAAACTTTCTGAGGAGGAGTCGTGCTTCAGGAAGATTAAATGGATGCAGAAGACCGTTGTTGGGGGAGGGGGGAGAGTTGAGGGAGGAGAAGAGGAGGAAGAACTGATGTGGGAGGCTGAACAATCCAGGTAAGAGGTCATGCAGGCTGGACTCAGGGCAAAGGCAGTGAGGAATGAAAACGGAGGGGATAGGGCGCCTGGGTGACTTCATCGGTTAAGTCCCAGAGTCCTGGGATCAAGCCCACATTGGACTCCCTGCTCAGTGGGGAGTCTTCTTCTCCCTCTCCCTCTGCCTGCTGCTGCCCCTGCTTGTGCTCACGCCCTCTCAAATAAAACCTTTGAAAAAAAAAAGGAAAGAAAATGGAGAGGGGGACAGATGCAGAGAGAACTATCAGGAAGAAGCACAAAGGAAGACTTGACCACTTCATCACATCTCTCCTTCCCTGAGGCCATGTCTTGGCTCAGCATTCAAGGCTCCCCACAATTTATCCCAACTGTTTTTCCATAACCTCTTTTTTGCTAAACATGCCACATGCCTCATTCTCCTAGCTGGTCTTGACTGTGTTCCTTTGTCCAGAAATAACCTGTCCTTTTCCGCTTACTCCCCTTAGCTCCATGGGTACAAATCTGACCCATCCTTGAAAGTCCAGCTCAAATGTCATCTCTTCCGTTAAACCTTCCTGACTCTCCTCCACCCAGAATTAACCACTTCCTCTTCTATACTCCCACAGACTTTGTGTTTTCTTCTGGTCTATCACTCATCCAACCTAGAATGCAACTTCCACAGCACTCTAATTGCCCACAGGATCCGGCTCAAAAGCCTTAGCATAGCATTCAAGGCCTTCCCCAAAATGGCCATTATTTGTGTATTTCTATCTTTACCACTAAACCGTGGGCTCCTTATTAAAACAGGCCTTCTTCTTTGAATCCCACCATGGTATCCTGTACATGGCACACTGAAATTCAATAAATTCTCCTTAAAAGGGTCTATTGGGACAGGGTTAAAGATAGGCCGCAGTGAAGTCTGGTGGTATTACAAGGGTTTCTGGACTCTTCAAAGTGCCTGTAGTGCAGTTAAAATGTCACTGTTTTGAACTGCATTCTAAAATAGTCTGTTGGGGAAATTAAATATTGTAATTATTAAATATTTCCCAATAAGAGTCAGAAAAAAAATCATGTTTCTTTTAGGACCTGACCACAGCTAGAAAGATCAAACTCAATCATTCCAAAGAGAAGGAATCTAGAATCTTCCTTTCTTCATTCTTATTTATAGTACAATCCCGATGAGATGACTTTAAAAGAGAATATGTCTGAGGAGGCCTGCTCCTACCACATTGAAGAGGACGAGCCTGAGCAGACATTTTTAATACTCATCCTCTGGTCATATACGTACTGTAACAGAGGAATGATTTCCACACTGGTGAAGGGAAGACTCTTACAAACCTTTCTGAAATATAATTGCCCGATATAACCCTCAATTTCACCACATATATTCCATAGAGAAAAAAGGCTTTAGCCTGAAGATACCAAGTTCAGAATTGAAACAAATACCACATACCTAAATTTTTATGTATCAGATGTTGAGAGTGTTTCCCCATCCCTAGTAGAGTCATCTGATTTAAAAGCAGAACTATTTGTTAATCAATCTACCTAAACAATCAGTCTTAGTTGGAGAACTGCTGACAGTTTAAGATTTTCCCTCACTCACACCTGTGCCCTCTTTCCCACACCCCCCCCCTCAAAAATTGTGAGGGTACTAACTGCTTCTGAAAAGGTAGAAATAAAAGTCCTCAGGGATGAATTTATGCTAGCAAGAAGTAGAGCACGTATGCTAAGCCTTCTGTTTAGGGTTCAGCCCTTGATACAAGCATGAACAAAAACTCGAATGCTGCCATTATAAACTATCCTGATTTAATTAACTTATGTATGTTAAGTACTTATACAGAGCCTTATAGATGGCATGTACTCAAATGTTAACTATTATTATTACTGATGCTATGACAAACAGCATAGCCTCCAAAAAAACCTCAGATATTAGAATACACAAACACAAGTTTCCTAACCAATAACAGAGAAAAATATTCTGGAAATTACTTTTTATCTTTTATAATATACATAAATATTTCTACTTTATTATTAAATATTTCTATATGGGATACATGAGAGAGGGTTTTTGTTTTTTTTTTTTTGGTGTGGGCTAATTCTTGCTCCTACCCTGAAGTCTATATAATGGAAGAATAGTGACTTTTGATGATCATGGACATGAATACAAAAGTCCAGCTCACAGACCACTGAGGTGACTCTGAGGGATTAAGTGGGATCAATGAACTACACTTTATAATTAAGTAGTGCTGAAATGGAAAATAGGGCTAAACATGCTCTACAGACACCCCCCACACACCCCCCCCCACAGAGCCATTTAGACTTTCAGATGTTTCAAAGCAAAATGGACCTAATCTTAAAGAAATCTGTTACTCACCACAGCAAAGACAAAGTCAAGGTACTTTATGTTGCTGCTGTTCAGTCTAAGCAGGGCAGTCTGTGGCTGGCAGCTCCCAGTGAAGTCAGTTGTATTGGGGTTGATGTTAATAACCGAAGCTACCTTTAGCGGAGAAGAGGGAGAAAGGTACAGCTCAACCATACAAGTCCATGGCAAAACCTTTATACCCTAATAAGCAACCTCAGTGTAGCAAAAGAAATCCTGTTGTCTGAATACTTTATGGTGTCTTACTTTCAAACGAAGTTGGCCCAGGCCATCAAGCTATGACTCCGACAACTTAAAAAAAAAGAAAGAAAAGAAAAACAAGAGAGAAGCTTCCTCGATAATGAGTCAAATGAAAAGACACATTTTTATGGAGCACAAGAGCCATCTATCTAGCTTGTTTAAGTCACAAGACTCTGGAAATGGGATTTGTTGGTCAGCACGCCCCCTATAGCCTCCGAGGTACACTGCAACCAGAAGTGCCCTCCCCTACTTGAGCATTTCTACCATCTGAGTCATCGTGGAGCTGGAGAAACAGCTGCGCTTTCCCAGCACATCAACCTACACTGTGTTTCAGATACAAATGAGGAGTTATATTTTAAACTGACTAGAATTAAAAATCGACTGTACTCCGATCTATTGATGGTAAATTGAATCTAAACCCCAAGGAGTCCTTGAAAGGGCTAGGTTTCCTGCTGGCCAAGACAACACCTTGACAGTGACATTAACTCTTTGTGGTTACAGTAACTCCAAATTAATCAGACCTCAACAAGTCAACATCAAACCTCCATTTAAAACAGAATCAGGGGACACCTGGATGGCTCAGCAGATAAGTGTCTGCCTTGGACTCAGGTCGTGATCCCGGGATCAAGTCTTGCATTGGGCTCCCCAGAGGCAGCCTGCTTCTCCCTCTGCCTATGTCTCTGCCTCTCTCTCTCATGAATAAATAAAATCTTTAAAATAATAAATACATACATAATCAGTCTAGGGGTGCCTAGGTGGCTCAGTTGGTTAAGCATCTGCCTTCAGCTCAGGTCATGAGGGTCCTAGGATTGAGGCCCCGTGTTGGGCTCTGGCTCAGCAAGGAGTCTGCTTCTCTGCCCTTCCCCCTGCTCATGCACACATGCTCCCTCTCTCCCTCTCTCTAATAAATAAATTTCAAAAAATCTTTAAGGCGGAATCAGTCTAAAAACACTACTCTTGGGCCAGAGGTAGGATATACCATATTTGAAAGGAGATATGAGAAGAACCTATCAATAAAAACAGACAACTATACCTTATCGTGAGTGATGTTCAGCTGCAGCCCCATGGTAGCCAGAAGACAAGTACCATTGCTATTATTAACCGAGTAGGATCCCACCTCTGGTTTTTCCTTTGGAGTGGGTGTTGTAGTAGGGGATGGTGTGGTGGTGGAGATGGTGGGCACCACAGTGGTTGAAGTTTTATCTTTTTCACACAGAAACTCTAAAGAAACAAATGAAAGACAAAATAAACTAACTGGCCTTTTTCTTAATCCATAAGGCCAGGAAAGAGCAAACTATTTCTTACAATAGCAAACTATTTCTTACAATAGAAGTCCAAAAGGTTTTATTAGGGGAATGAGGCAGAAGTTCATTCCCAAACTGCAGCTTCAGATGCCAACAATCTGTAAGAGTTATGACACACCAGACATTGCATACAAACGCTTTATCTACTTTATACTTTATTTACCACACACTCGTTTCTTCAGACCCCGAGGTCCCTTTATGCCCAAAGAATAAAGAATGTCACCTGCCTCTGATGTGAAAATAAGAAATTTAAGTATGAAAACATTTCACCCCTACCTAGGCCTGCCCTCTTCTTTCACACACACAACCACTATAAGGATGGAGAGGATTTACCAGAAAAAAGTTTAAAAATCATTAAAGGGGGGCAGCCCTGGTGGCGCAGTGGTTTAGCACCACCTGCAGCCTGGGGTGTGATCCTGGAGGCTCAGGATCCGGTCCCACGTCAGGCTCCCTGCATGAAGCCTGCTTCTCCCTCTGTCTGTGTCTCTGCATCTCTCTCTGTGTGTGTCTCTATGAATAAATAAAATCTTAAAAAAAATCATTAAAGGGGGCAGCCTGGGTGGCTCAGCAGTTTAGCGCCGCCTTCAGCCCAGGGCGTGACTGGAGTCCTGGGATCAAGTCCCACGTCGGGCTCCCTGCATGGAGCCTGCTTCTCCCTCTGCCTGTGTCTGTGCCTCTCTCTGTGTCTCTCATGAATAAATAAAAATCCTTTAAAAAAATCACTAAAGGGTGTGAATACAAATGAACCTTTTATTTGTATCACCCCTACAACAAATCAGAGGCATTTCAACCTCTTCTTAGGAAGTGTTGGTCGTTTTTCAGAGCTGGTAAATGAGAATTATGATACTTCAATAAAGTCACATAGAAGTGATAAAAACAGTTTATACAATTCAAGATTTGAACACAAAAACCTCATTCCTGAGCCAAGGTCTTGGATCGTCAAAATCTAAAGTGCTGATGATCAAGCTATTTGAGGATTTGTTCAAAGATTAGGTTTAATCAGCTGAAAACACTACAGGTCCAGCATTTGTTAAAAAAAAAAACAACCACAAAACAAACAAAAAAAAACCAAAACCACCCATCGCACAACATGCACATCATCAACTTATAATTGCAAGTTCTGCAAGAACAAGAACTGTTGTTATTTACAAAAATGTTATAGTCCAGTGTAAGCTACAAACAAGTCTTAGTATAGAAATGCTTTCGGATAACAATTTCATCAAAGCCGGCTAAGTATACTCTAATCTTAAATTCAGGTCCAAATATATATACTTTAAGTACTCACCTTTAGTGCTCACTGTACCATTCTGGACAAAAGCTTGTACGTGAACGTCCCAATAGTACTGGACAACACCATTCTTTTCTAAAGTTGATAAACTATTGCATCTAAAGATGTTGTTCAAAGGAATTCTGAATCCCACGAAGTCATGGACAGTCAAAATTCCTATAAAACAAGATTAACACTAGCTGTTTCCAAGGTAGGAGAAAAGCAATCACGTAACTCTATTTGTAGATCTTCTTCTCGTCCTGCCTGCCTGCCTCACCTCGTCCTTAAGTGATAATGGACATGGCATGTTCAGGAAATGACAAATTCACTGGGGCCGAAACACAAGGAGAAAGAGGAAAGATGTGACGGGGGTCAGGAAGAAAGACAAGCTGCAGGTGGCCACATGTTGAAGCAAACTGGAGGAGCTGAGGGCAGGTCAGGTTTTATTTTGTTAGTCGTGAAAAGTTAGCTTCAGTTTTTAAAGCTGGAAATAAATAACACACATATAATTTATTCTAAGGGAGATGGCAAAATTGTAGGGGCCAGGCAGGGGAAAAGACTCTAAAGGAAAGTCATTTAAGATGGGAAGTAAAAAACTTAAAAAATTAAAAAGACGGGAAGTAGTTAGAAGGCTGCTGCTCTGGTTAAGGTAAAAGGTGAGGGGTTTGCCTAAATTAAGGTAATAGCAAAGAGGCCACACTGAAAACATAGCTAAGGTCCAATCAACAGGACTTTGTGACCAAAGGAGGAAGAAAGATGGATTCATCAGGGACTTCATAGTAAATTCTTATTTTTGTGCTACTATCTCAGAGGCAGTTACAATTACTATAATGAGCTTTTGGAACTCCTTCCTGGATAGCATTTAAAGACTGTTCCATTTCAGGAAATCTTCAGAATATGAAAGTGTGAAAGGAATAAGTAACAGCCATCCCATACGGAGTTTTATTATAATGCCTGTGGGGATGCTTCAAGACTAGGATCACAATTATCCACCCAAATGGCTTAGTTTCTTTTGGAGAAGCAACAAGAAGAAAGGTATGTAAGGTCCTTAATAGAGGCTGCCTTCAGGGCCTCTCCATCAAGCAGCAAGGCAGCCAATTAACGCTGTCTTGGCACCCCCTAATGGCCAAAGGAAAAATACAATTTTTAAACCAACACACTAGAAGAACATTTTTCCCCAAAACCGTTTCTCACTGTTAACATTAAGCGAATGGGTATCTGAACTGTCTTATATAGACAGACCTCAAAAACAATCTATAGACATACTGGAGTTATACTATGAAATGATAATTTTTTAAACAATGTATTATTCATGAACATGTACATATTAGTCAAAGGTAAACAGGTGGATAGGAAATTCCTAAGAGTGGCTGCCTCTAGGGAGGCAGAGAGGATGGCTCCGGGGAGTGAGTACAAAGGAAACCTCAAATGTATCTTAAGCTTTTACTTCTCTAAATAAATAAAAAGATGAGGCAAATATGAAAAAACGGCATTTATAAACTCTGGGTAACTGATACAGGTATATCTATCATATTCTTCTCTGTACTTTTCTGTATTTTAATCATGAAAAAATTTTAAGAAAACAGCAACTTCAAAGTTGCTTCAATTCTTAGATGCCTAAAAATAAAACACTAAATTATTTCAAAAACAACAGTCCATTTAAGGAGACCATGTTAAATTCCAAATAGCTTCACATATCTTATTACATAGATGCTAGCAATAAAAAAAATTGCATCCTCCCCTTGTTTAAAATAAAAAGGAGGGAAGCTAACTGTTAGAGTCCATAGTTTTTCCATTCAAATCTGTCAGATTTGTCCTTTTACTACCACCCCCTTGATCTAGGCACTCAATTACATCATCCCTTGGTTACTAGAACAGCCTCTTAAAGCTGGCATCTCTGCCTGCAGTCTCCTCACTTCCAAATTAATCCTACAGAACATTCTTTACAAACTACTGTCTCTGCTTTTGTTAGGTCATGTTCCTACTGAAAAATCTAAAATGGTTCCCCAGTGCCTACCCCATCAAGTTAAATGCCTCTCCCTGGCTTCCAAGGCTCCCTATAATTTAGACCCACCAGGCCCAGCCAACTTGATTTTCCTTCTGCTACATGCACAGCCTCTATTTGAATCAGGCAGCTCTCCAGCTACTGCTGCGGTACTATGCTTCCCCCTGCTGGAAATCCTCTGCTCCAATTCTCCGCTTGACTCAAATTAGACCATTAGCCGAGCTTCAACATTTTTCTCGACACCAAGATCTCTCACTCCTTCCACACACACTGACCTCTTCCTTCTCTCTGCTGCTAAGCAGACCACTTGGGAGGACACATTTGGATCAGGTTCAAACAGATGGGCTCAGGAAATATACAGCATCTGCAAAATTGACTCTGTACCCTGAGGGGGGGGTGTCTACAGCCTCTCTCATGTTGCCACTCCCCAAACAGAACCACAAACAAATCACACTGCTCTCAATGCTTTCTACTTTGGCATCTCACCTAGAAAGCCAAATTTGCTTTGTCTCCCAAACTAGTTTTAAAACTCCTCACTTGAAGGTGAGGGAGCAAATCCTATACTAATTCTAGAAGACAATGCAGGGCACAAGGCTAAATATAGAAAGTAACCCATAACGGACTTGCTTTAGTTATCCTCTCAAACTAAGAGGTTAGGAAAGAGAAAGCTAGGATTGATTTCCAAGTCTGAGTCCACATTACCCCCCAAGTTTTACATGAGCTCATTCACTTCTGGGTCCTGGACATACATATCATCTTTGGATATCCATACATCCAAATGAGTCATTTATCCCAGGTCTTACAACCAAAGCCAATCTGCCTGTGTTTCTGGGGTCAGAATGAAATACTATCTACCTGTGAAAAATGCTAAGCTACTACAAACCCCATGTAAACCCAAATCACAAGAGAAGGGAAAGAAAGGAGAATTATATCCTGGATAAAATTGAAATCTCCACTATCTGTGTACCTTCAAAATTTTAGTACTAAAAAAAAATCTAGTACATGTTTCAGCTCTAAGATGGACAAGAACGCCTTATTGCTGATACTTTTCCAAGTTTGATTTGACGTGAAATTGTCTCAAAATAGCAACAAATGTTGACTTCAGTCATTTTGCCTTTAATCATTTACTCTTCAGTCCAAATCCTATCTAAATGGTAAAAAGAGGGACGCGTGGGTGGCTTAGTGGTTGAGCATCTGCCTTTGGCTTAGGTCATGATCCCAGAGTCCCAGGATTGAGCCCTTTGCATGGAGCCTGCTTCTCCTCCCTCTGCCTATGTACAGGCTTAAAATAGCTATCAGTAAAGGATTTTCTCATTCATTCAACATTTGTTGATACCCACTACTGGATGAAATAAATAATAATAGTGAAGTGCACGAACTCTGTAGCTTAACAGACTTTTTAGTTCAAACACCAGCTCGCCCACTTGCTGGCTATGTGACCTCTAGGAAAGTCATTTAATTTCATCAAGCCTCATTCCCTTTACCTGTAAAGTAGAAATAATATCTACCTCCCAAGCTTGCTGTTATGGGCTAAGATGCAGCTAGACACACACTTTGGGTACTCCATAGTACAAAGTAAAGCACTCAAACAATGACAGCAAGTATCATCACTGTGTTGAACACTGCTATACATGGGGTAGGGGTGGGAAATACAAAGACATGAACTTTCCATTCTAGTTAGAAAGACAGACATGCATACAGATGATTTTTAAATTACCTACATTTTTATTATTAACATAGAACAAGAGAGGGGCACCTGGGTGGCATGATTGGTTGAGTATCTGACTCTTGGTTTCAGCTCTGGTCATGATCTCAGGTCATGATATTGAGCCCCATGTTGGGCTCCATGCTCAGCGGGGAGTCTGCTTGGGTCTTCTTCTCTCTCCCTCTGCCCTCTCACTCTCTCTCTCTCAAATAAATAAATTAAATCTTTTTTTAAAAAAGAGCATGAGAACATAAATTTAATTCTTAAATTTACCTTTTTCTTTAGCATCAGGAAATGTTGCATTATCACTGAGGTTGTAGGAAAATGAGATGCTGTCAATTAAGTAAGCCGACTCCTTCTTCGTAAACGTCACAGTCCAGGAAAAACCAGATCCGAATTGCACCACTATTTTGGGATTGTTCTGGTCATTCCCACAAACGCTTCCATTATAGGTTGCAGTGCTAAAGTCTGAAATGGTTGCAGTTTTCTAAAACAGAAAGAAGTTTGGGGTAAATAACACACAGTAATGAGCACCAAGCATTTATACAGGATGTGCCAATTTAGTCTCCATCACATGAGCCCCCATGGCCAGGTTGCCCTTTGCCTGGCCTGTTGTGTAAACCAGTCCCAGATTTTTCACCTATATACCAGTCCTCTGGACAAATTCATGTATGTCTAAAAGGAAAAGGGAAAGTGGCCTGAACTTCTGTTCTTGATTTGCTTTTAAATCAGGTTATAAGCAGGCAGGACCTTAAATAAAAGAAAATAAGAAGGCAAAAGGATTGAAAGGACACCCCCTCCCAAAAAGGAGATTTTAACAGCAAACTATTAAAAATGGGAAAGCTCTGACGTTAGTACATGTTAAAGCATTTACAGATGTAGTTAGACCTGAACGCCACAGTCTTCGGATCACTTGCCCTTAATCAACTGCAAGAACTCCAAAGAACCTATGAAATAAAATATTCCTTCCAACACTAAACAGAATACCTTCAAGTATATATGTTTTTTAAAAACCCACAGAATTTAAGTGTTAAGCAAGTCAGTTAACATGAAATCTCATTTACATAAATGTATACAAAGGATAAAGGGTAGAACTGAGTTCCTACTATAAAACTCAAAGGAAAAGGAAAACACTTACAAAATTTTTGCTTGTAGTGTTATACTGTATTGTGAAATTCATCTGCCATTTTGCATAAAGGCAAGTGGCTTTTTCTGAGTCTGTCACATTAACTTCCAATGCATAAGATGAGACAGCTCCTAGATTAAAAAGAATAAGACTGTAAAATTGTACCACAAAAACATATCTAAAATAAAAACAAACTCTATCCACCACTGAAGTTTAACCAGCTTTTTTTTTTAACCAGCTTTAAAATGAAACAAAATACTTTGAATATATATGGTATCTTGGTGATGGTTTTTCTTTGTCTTTTGAGTAGAATCCTATTGATAAAGTTAGCATTACTCCTTCCAGAAGGAATGGCCACCTGACCTAGGATGCTTATGCAATGGCACAGACCAGTGACATTTGCCTTTTGCCTCCTAATAGTCATATCCACATTCGTCTGCACCTTGCCAGTTTTGTCTTAGGAAATTATAGTTTGCTGTTGGGACTTTTGTTTTTAAGGTAATTGGGTTTAAGGGGGAGCTTGGGAGAGGTGTTAAACTGTCTCTCTCATTTGCAATAAGGATGGAACTAGAAGGTATTATGCTGAGTGAAATAAGTCAGAGAAAGACAATCATCATATGATTTCACTCATATGTGGAATTTAAGAAACAAAACAGATGAACATAGGGGAAGGGAGAGAGAAAAAAATAAGACAAAATCAGAGAGGGAGACAAACCATAAGAGACTTATAACTGTAGGAAACAGGGACACAAACCATAAGAGACTTATAACTGTAGGAAACAGGCAGCATCTGCCTTCAGCTCATGTGGTGATCCCTGGGCCCTGGGATCGAGTCCTACATCAGACTCCCCGTGGGGAAATGCTTCTCCCTCTGCCTGTGTCTCTGCTTCTCTGTGTCTCTCATGAATAAATAAATAAAATCTTGAAAAGAAATAACTGTAGGAAACAAACTGAGGGCTGCTGGAGGAGAGGGAGATGGGATATGGGGTAACTGGGTGATGGAATGAGCACTGGGTGTGATAGGCAACTGATGAATCACTAAATTCTACCCCTGAAACTAGTAATGCCCAATATGTTAATTGATTTTAAATAAATTTCTTTAAAAATCAAAACTAAAAACCAAAAAAACAAACCTGTCTCTCTCAAACCAGCCAGTGGAACTTCCTCTGCCAAAATAATGATAGATCAGGTGTTCTATGGTCTCGTTGCTTTCAATCCTGCCACAAGCTACGTGACCTATGACACACGGATGTCTTGGCAAACTATTTTATTCTGAGGTGAAGATGTGGGATCGCTCTTTGTAAGCATCTGTACCATGTGACCAAAAGAACAGAGTTTCATTTCAAAGGTTGTTAGGTCCATAAGCAAAAGGTTAATTTTTTATAGATGTGACATTCATCACTTTGTTTTACTTTAAAATCCAACTGATTAGGAAGGCTGATGAACCTTTTGACATGGACTCAAAGTCAACTTCCTCTGTTCTCAACCTGCTACCTCTTCAGGGGCAGAGAAACCTTATGGGGACAGAAAAGCCTTGGGACTTTTGAGCTAACTTGGCTCTGATCTACACTAGGCTAAACACAGGGACACTGCCATTATACCGAAGAGCCCAAGGACTCAAAGTACTATGTGCCAGCAAACACAGCAGCAGCATAAATGACAGGCAACCATTTAAGGATTTTCTTCACTGTCTCACACATTACCCAAGGGGCAAGGTGTTTCCTGTTAAGACAGATGTATATCCTTTAATGATATCTGTGCAATCCAGCACCATCTACAAGTAAGGACATGCTGTAGACCATAGAGCATAAAGTCCTAAGAGGAATACCAAGAAGGCGTCCCTCAGCAACAGCTTTCAAGTTGTACACAAAAGCCGATCGTGGTGATGCTCCAGAGACCAGGCTGCCTCTCAAGCCTGAGTATTATGCTAAAGCTTGTGGTTACTGAGTGCCTAAACATATTGGTTAAGACTTGACCTCCTGAGGCTTAAGCAGGTTTCATAGCCGGTCTTTGCTCAGTACACTATGGAAGGGAGGAGCTGTCACCCCTGACCCAAGGCTACCCTTGCAGTAAGACTGAGAACTCTGGCTCCTAATTTTTCCAATCAATTGGAGGCCTGTTTTTTTTTCTAAGATTTTATTTATTTATTCATGAGTGAGACAGAGAGAGAGGCAGAGACATAGGCAGAGGGAGAAGCCTCAGGTTGTGATCCTCTGCCTCAGGATCATGACCTGAGTGAGTCAAAGGCAGATGCTCAGCCACTGAGCCACTCAGGCGTCCCTGGAGGCCTGCTTTTTATATATTCTCTGTCTCATTTAAAGTCCCTAGCTTTAACATATCCTCCTTGTAGCCAAAGGATTCAAAACTGCTAGAAATAACCGAGAAAAGCCTTGCGAGTGTTATTCATTTACTTGCCAAAGACACTGATGCAACAGAAAGAAAATGATGTAAAGCGGTAATAGCAGCAGCATGTACCTGCGTGGGAGACCTCAAACCCCACGAAGCAGAAGGCACAAGTTGCAGTTCAAATTCACCACTACATTAAATTCAAGATCGGCCAGCTACCAACCTAAAAAATGAGAACTGAGAAGTGCCCTGAGGGCTCCAGCACTTTCAGTTCCAGTGCCTTCCCAGCCTTTCTCCTGGTGAGAACTATTCCTTCCACAGAGTTTCCTTCTCTCCACCTCTCCCCACGGCCCAGGGACCACTTTCACTCAGTCTCTATCACCTCAAACTCAACAACTGCAACACTAAAATTCACTCGTCTACTTCCTCTACATCAGTCCTCTTCTTGGCATCTCTAAGCTCTAAAGGAAAGGCAGGACCAAGTAGAGTCAGTCAGGCTCAAAAGTTTGGGAATGAAGCTTCCACTCCATTCCCTTCACGAAGTCCTATTGATTTTTTTCCTCTTCGAGGCTTCTCTTAAATCCAACCTTTGCCTTTTATTTCCATTCCCAACCTACCACCCTACCCCTAAATTACTACAGACGCCTCCTAGCTGTCTCTAGAAATGCTCCCTGATTAATGGTCCTTAAATATCTCTTTCTATCAGGACACTTGTTCAGATACTTTTATTAGCTCCCCAACTCCCATATTAAATTTAAACTCTACCACCTGACTTTCAAAGCAATCCTTCATCTCATCCCACCCTATTCCTTCAACTTCTCTCAAAACATTTTCCCAGAACACACCCTTTAATCTGGTTAAACTTGTTCCACTGGACCCAAATGCCATGCTCTACTCAACCTCTACCCTTAGGCGTCTACTGTCCCTAACATTTGAAATTTACTTTTTTCTACTGACCTAAATGTTCACTTCAGGAAGGACTTCCTTCTCTTTTTGGCTGCCCCCAAATCTGAAACACCAACATCCTCTGCCCCACGCCACTGACCCTGCCTTTCCCTAATAATTTCTGCCAGATATCAGGGTAAAAGCTGAAAATGTCAGCTACTCGCTTTCCCAACCTCCCTTGCAGCAAGGATGGGCACTTGTGCTAGGCTTTGCCTAACAGAGGCATCCACCCCAGATTTTAGATAGGAGGGCAGCAGAATGGAGCCAGGAATGGAACTGTCACCCTCAGGTGGAAGTCACTACAGTGGGATCAAGGACTTGGGCCACAAGGCCAGCCAGCAGGCTGGTGGCAGTGGCCAGTAGTGCTTGAACTGCAGTTTAATGCTTGGTGGTGTTAGTGTGGTTCAGTGGCGTGACTGGGGAAACTGGGACCAGGCTTTGAGATACACCAGCCCGGAGCTCTAGTAATTGTGTTACCTGATAGCACATTTTTTCATCCAGTACAATTTTATTGATGTGCAACTTATATACGGAAAAGTATACACTAACACACGGAAGGGAAAAGTGCATCTGACCTTAAGCATACAGATCAAAGAGTTTTCACAAGCTAAATCTACTCTACTGATCTATGGGAGATCATATATGGCATTGTGGATAGTTTCCAGTATGGTCCTATTACAAACGGGCACATTGGCGAACATATGTGGATGTGTCTCCATTGGAGTATATCTAGGAGCAGAATAGTGGGAAGCCTACGCATAAGCTCTGATACCTTTCTAGCAAGTTCCCCTTTTCTGCTTAAAAATCAATCAGATTTTATCTCTGGTGCTTACAATTAAGAACCTGGACTGATAAGCTAACCCATTTTTCAGCAGCCAATTTCTCCACCGAGATTTCCTTACCTGTAAAAGCCTCAAGGAGCAATCATACATGTGCATACCCCCCACCCTTCCGTGTATTTTATACTATCTGAAATTATTCAGCTATTTTATGCCTGTTGTGCCTGTAAATCCTGACTCCTGTATCGTCACAAGCTCTAAAACAGCAATTTTCAGCTGTAACTTCACAACAAACTGCTGTGTCATGGTAAATTATGGTATACAGCTGATAATTTGTTGGCTAATAGAAAAAGGAACCGAGTCTGTGAATGATTGATATATATGGATTCAAGATTACCTTTTGATAATGTCCGCCACTCATCTGAATTCCAAAATTCTCCCTTACCAACAGATGATCTTATCTATGCCACAGCCCCAAGGAGTGTGCCTTTTATATGAATGTCATCCATCACGGGTGCCATGGTTGGGGAGACTGCATCTATTACTTATCTTCCATCTCCTATCATTCCTAATCTTGCAGAGTACATCTTAGTCTCTCAATAAGTACTGACTGAGCCTATCAAGGTAAAAATATCCTGCAGTAAAGACCTGAAACATAGCTTATGCTAATTACAAAAAGCCAATGTTTTAGCTCCCCCAAATCATGAATCTAACCTATTGGTCTTCTGGATACACCCTCAACCCCCAAGTCAGTTTTTGCCTCAATAAATTTTGAGATGAATTTCAAGCTAGGAAAGATCTATTTCCCCATAAAGCATGTTGACAGCTAAAACGTCTACACTTATTATATGCTAAAAAGTCTCCAGCAAACCATTTCCATCCTTATTGCTGTATTTGATTTTAGCATAGCTAAACTGTTTTTGTTTAAAGGTCTCTATGACATTAAAAAAAGAAAAATAGGGATCCTTGGGTGGCTCAGCGGTTTGGCGCCTGCCTTTGGAGTGTGTGATCCTGGAGTCCCGGGTGTGATCCTGGAGTCCCGGGATCAAGTCCCACATCGGGCTCCTGGCATGGAGCCTGCTTCTCCCTCTGCCTGTGTCTCTGCGCCTGCCTCTCTCTCTCTCTCTCTCTCTCTCTCTCTCTCTCTCTCTGTCATGAATAAATAAATAAAATATTTTTAAAAAGTTAAAAAAAACACAGCTGTGTCAACTATACTCAAATAAAAAAATAATTAAATTTAATTAAATGTTTAAAAAAAACCCCACACAGCTGAACATATCCTAGAGTGTATAATTATAGAGCTGAGCGTTTATTCTCCAAAGAAAAAAAGGCATGCCTCAAAAATCAACTTTCTCAAATTTAATTATCCTCTCAATCTTATTTCCAAAAAATTCGTTTATACGTTCTTTTAGAATTCACAATTTAGTTCTCCAAGTAGGAGATGCGGCAAAAAGTGGGTAGGTTTTACAAGTCTATCTGACTGGAAGTGTACTTGAAAGATTTGCAAACATTTGCAAACGAAAGGGGGGTGGGGTGGGAACATAATACTAGTGGTAAAACAAAACCAATAAGAAACAATGATCTAAGAAGCTATATAATGAGGCGATTAAGAGGCCCATCCCTGGCATTGAAAAGCTAGAATTCAAATCAAGTCAGTCCAATTTACTAGCTGTGAGACTCTAGGCAAGTTATCCTCAGCTAAGAATTGGGAGTATTTCTCGAACAAGTTCTTCGAAAGCATGCAAGACCTTCACAGCTAAGATAACTTTGTCAAGCAAGTTAGATATCCCAGCTTACAAGCTTCCCTCCTAGTAAATATAGCACCTAAAGGAATCCTTCCCAAATTTTAGTTGTATGCTTGTTTACTTTCATCATATTAAACTATGGACTCCTAAACTCAAACTCATCAGTTCAGAATGATGTTGGGCAAAGTGTTTAAAAAAAAAAAAAAAACAACATGGGGTGCCTGGGTGGTTCAGTGGTTAAGCCTCTGCCTTTGGCTCCAGTGCATGATCCCAGGGTCCTGGGATCGAGTCCCGCATGGGGCTCCCCGTGGGGAGCCTGTGTCTCTGCCTCTCTGTCTCTCTCGTGAATAAATAAATAAAATCTTTAAATAAATAAAGATTTTTTTAAGGCACATGACATAGGCATACAAGTACCTATTTATTCTTTCTTTTCTGTCCGTAGGTTTAATAAATCAGATAAACTGTTCCTCATTTACAAGTCCTCATTTATGCTTCCTAATATAGGTACAACCACCCCATTCAGTTGCTGATACTCTCAATTTCTGGTAAATCTCTTTTAAAAAGAAAAGTAATGAAATGATTCTAAGCTACAAAATAATTTATTTTTAAGACCAGAGAGTGGGTAAGGAAGTAAGATTCAACACTATTCAACTAATGGAAAATGCTTATTGCTGAGTGAGTGGTGTTTGGCAGACCTCCAGATTCTTTTGCAATGCACAGCAAGATACCAACAAGTACTTATAAAGTACACTTTTGGATCTGAGGCGATCTCTGATCACTTTAATATGAAATTATGATGGGAATGCTTTTGTCACTACAGGAGGAAGAGAAGTCTTCCTGCACCAAGGATCACTTAAGTCAGCTACAGTGCTGTGAAATAATTGTTGATCACAAATTCCACTCAAGGAGATAGGGGAAGAAAGCTGCACTCCTGGGAAATATCTGAAGATCTAAAATCCTATCAGATGTGATAACCAAAGACTAATGGACAAATAATAAGCCTATCCTTTCAAGTATCTCTATTACAGCTAAAAATAATTTTAGCAGAACCTTGAAATAAAAGTTACCCGTTTAAGGAAAGGTTACAGAAAGATCTCATGCTTACTTTCTCTTTTAGATCACCTCCAAAAGGAGAGAGATTGGTTTTTATGAAACTCTTATTCTCTTTCTCACCAAGGACTTCCTAGTTCTCCATGCTAACCTACCCTACTGTGGAGGTGTATCTGAAGGGGTACGAGTAAGATACTAGCATTATTATATGGGATTATACATATATCAGTTCATTGGCTTATAATTATCTGTACAGCTTAGCACGGATCTTGAAGTTCTTAATCCAAAGACACAAAAAATTTCTTGCAAAACGTAATTTAAGGTTCACAGAAGACAAAGGAGACCAAGCGGGTCTAATTTATAGTCATATCCCCAGTGCCCACCAATGAATACCCTCAACAAAAATGTACTGAGGGTTGATCGTTGTACCAGGTGCTGTGCTAAGTGGGCAATGGGAAATAACAGTGCATAAGATAGTCTTTGCTCGGGGATCCCTGGGTGGCTCGGCGGTTTGGTGCCTGCCTTTGGCCCAGGGTGCAATCCTGAAGTCCCAGGATCGAGTCCCGTGCCGGGCTCCCAGCATGGAGCCTGCTTCTCCCTCTGCCTGTGTCTCTGCCTCTCTCTCTCTTTCTCTATCATAAATAAATAAAATCTTTAAAAAAAAAAAGATAGTCTTTGCTCTCAGACACTAGTGCCATAGGGGAGTCTTAACTGGCAATAGAATTTTTTAAGAGTTGAAAACAGGCTAGCCTAATAACCCAAGAGTTTGGGAACAACAAGATTTACTCCTATTTTCCAGATGGTCACCTGGCTGGCCCTCCTTGCAATGCTCGGGTCTCTGCTCACCAGGCAATCGATAAACATCGGCGGGAGGGAGAGCTTCCTACCAGTAAAGTACATACTCAGGATATTTATAGGAGGTTTCTGCCACCCAGAAAGGCATCAACCCAGGGACGACTCGGTGGCTCAGCGGTTGAGCATCTGCCTTCAGCTCAGGGCGTGATCCCGGAATCCAGATAGAGTCTCCCATATCAGGTTCCCCGCGGGGAGCCTGCCTCTCCCTCTGCCTGTGTCTCTGCCTCTCTCTGTGTGTCCCTCATGAATAAATAAATAAATCTTAAAAAAAAAGAAAAGCATCAACCCTATAAAAACCAGAAGTCAAACTAGTTGTAAAAATCAATAGCCACAGAATTCTGAAATCTATGATGTCACAAAGAAAAAACACTTAGATGATGATGCTAGGAAATGGTTTTATCCACTACTTTCTTTATAATGTATCTGTAGAGCTTTGGAAAATTCGTATCGCTTTTCTTCAGAAAGTTCTCTAGTCAGTTATAATTCATTCAAATGAGGAGCATGACTTCATCTCTGTGAAAAGGACCAATACATAACTCCTAAGAACTCTTTCCTATACTTGCCCTAAAGTAGCTATTTTTAAAAAGTTTCCGTGGAGCTAGGATAGTTATAAAGTTACAAAGTGAAACTGGCACAGCTTGAGCACTCAAGCTAATGAGACTATAAATCCAGGACAGATCCCTCTTCACTGGTACCCAGAGCAGCAGCAGCACAAGATTCACAACAGGTACTTTACAAATATTTATGGAGTTTTTAAAAACCTATTCTTGGTATTTTGATATATGAAAAGTAACGTGCCAACCCCACCAGGCAACTGAAGACCAGCTCGATTCTTAAGAGAGAAAACCACATGGAAGGAGCCTGAGTTCCGCACTGAACCAACAACTGTCAGGAAAAGCAGCCCTGGAGAAGAGAAGATTTCTATTTCACTGATACCTTCTAAAAATCTAATCTAGGTACATTATGAACTTTTACTCCCCCCAAACCCTGTTCTAAACCTGGAAGTGGAGGAAATCGATCTTGGAACTCTTCCAAGAAGATGAATCTAGTTAGTCCAGATCAATAAATGGCAAACTAGCAGATGAGCTGACGGGTTCTTTCATGTGCTTCTTTTTGCCTGTTTATTTTCTGCAATGAGCAAGCATAGCTTTGTAAAAACAAAACAAAAAAGCTTTCATAAAAAAAAGAAACAACAAAAAAATCTAATGACACGAAAGCCAACAAGTAGGACAACTATTATTTTTTTTTCACTTTCTCTAAACAATAACCGGGTTGTGTTTGTGCAGATTCAATTGGCAGTGAACTACTGATTAACAGATGTGTTGGTCAGATGAGTTCTAGCCACTGATAAGGTGCTTTTCGCTGTAAACAATCCTCTCTTAGGGTCGCTGGCCCCTCAGTAAGTGCCTGGCAGCAGTGTTAACAACAGCTTCGAACTGTGTTTGAGCAAAGTCTCCATGGCTTCCTTTCAGAAGGGCTACAGGGGTGTCTCCTGCCCTATGTGCACAGCTGCACTAGATTGAGGAGTCTGAAACATCTGGTGTCAGGACCCTTTACTCTCTTATTCACATTGGTTTACGTGCGTTATATCTGTCGGTATTTGCCATATTCGAAATAAAAAATGAGAAGTGACTAAAATACAACATCAGAGCCATCGGAGTGGTGGTGATGTCATCACACATTGTGCAGCCTCTGGAAAACTCCACTGTACACTGGTGAGAGTGTGAGTGAAAGAAACAAATAACTTCTTAGTATTATTTTAGAAATAAGTTTTTATCTGACAGGTACCTCCTCAAAAAGATCCTTGAGAAGCACTAGATTAGATTAGATAATCAAGAACCCACCCTTCCAGCACTATCACTCTGGGACAAGATTGCTCAACTCTAGCACTCCTGACATTTTGAGGTGTAAAATTCTTTGTTGGGGGATGGGGGCACTATGCTATGCCCTGTAGGATGTTTAGCAGCATCCCCAGCCTCTACCCGCTAGATGCCAAAAGCAATCCCCTGTTGCGACAACCAAAAATGTCTGCAGATAGTGCCAAATGTTCCCTGTTTGAGAATCCACTATTTTAGGGTGCTGATTTTATTCTACTGAAATGAGAATTACAGACTGTGTACCTCTCACTGCCCTTTCGGACCCTTAATAAGGCTACTCCCTCCCTCCACCCCCACCCCCACCCCCTGGGTTTGTTCCCCCTTTCTTTTATTTGGTCACAAACAGCAAGCTGGTGGATAGCAACAAGCACAGGGATGAATCAGGTCAGGAAGAGACACTCTGGTCAAAGTTCACCTTTCAGGCATTACAGCCCTCAGGGACCCAGTGATCTTTGGGGGAGGGGGGATAATACAATCAGCCAACATTCATCCAGTCATTCTTATGACTTGGTAACAACCCAGTCTTTGGCAAGTCACCTATCCTCCTCCTCCAAAAAAGAAGTAAAAGGCCAGTTGTGTCACTGAGAAGAAAACGAGCTTCTGAAGGCAAAGAGGCAGTATACACGACTCAATACTCCACCCCCAAAACCGCACATCTGGGAGGCCCTCCCAGCTGAAATACCCGGTTTTTTTTTTTTTTTTTAAGGCTTTAAGTTGGTTTGCCTGTCTGTTCTTAATCAGTATCTGGCTGGGAGGAAGTAGCAAAACTGGTAGAAAAGCGACATCTTCAACACCTCCAAGTCAGATCACTCCCCGCCAAAATTCCCCCTCATCCCTTTAGTCTCCAGAGGTTAGGTCCAAGTTTTCTCGCCTGGAAATTGCCCCAGGGTCACCTTAGGTCCCTACCCCTCAAAACTCCCAACCACCACTCAAATCCAGCAGCGTTCCTCATCTCTCTCATCACCCTTCCTCCACGGCCTCAAATTTCCACCCACACAACGCCCCCCGGCCCTCTCACTGTCCCCCAGACTCTACGGTCATAAGCGCCCCTAACTCCCCACCATTCCCCCAAGGCTCTGCGCGCAGGCGAAGGCGGTTCCCTTCCCTCCCCAATTTTCGCTCCCACCCCATAGTTTTCCACCATCTTCAAAACTCTACCCTGATCCTAAGAAACCAGGAGTCTCCCAATGGTCTCTGCCACCCCAGAATCGCCCGTACCTCCCTCCTAGACTCACTCCTTAGTCTCTTCCCCAAGTTACTCTTCCTCCCCAGGGCTGCTCCACTCCCCACTCTTCCCCCACCTACTCCCTGGGCGCCCACCCGTCTGGCTTGCCCCGTCCCCCTCTCACGGGCCCTTCTTCCCAGCCATCTCTCGGTCAGGCCTTCCGTAGGTCACGGCTCGCCTCCCCGGGCCAAGCGCCGCCGCCCAGGGTGAGCCGCGCGGCCTCCCCCACGTTCCCTTCCCCCGGACCAGGCTTGCGGCCTGTGGCCTTCGCACTGGGCTCCCCGGGCCCAGGCTGACGGACGGAGCAGGAGGGCCCGACAACTCACCCAGGACAAGGCAGAGCAGAACGAGCCCCGAGCCCGGAGCCGGGGACAGGCGGAAGCACACCATGATTCCGCCAAGCGGGGGGGCGGCGGCGGAGCGGGAGGGGGCGGTGGCAACAGCACAGCAACACCCGGGAAGGGGCTCGCCGAAACCGGGCGGGAGGACCGCGGACCACCTAGCGCGGCACTGCAAACGCCAGGACGCGCCGCTTCGGTGCGGGTCATAAGACTAGGGGCGGGGCCCTTTCTTGCGCTTAGCCAATCGCCTCGCTGGAAAGCGGCGAGAGGGGAGGTGATGTAGGAGTCGGTGGGCGGGGCGACCACGCCCTGGCTTTTTGGTTCACAGTCCTTCTTCTGCGCCCAAGAGATACGTGCGGACGGCTCTTTCTAAGGCTTAATTAGAGAGAGGATTAACTCTTCGGGGGTGTAGGTAGTAGAGTTTATTTCAGTTCCAACTCATTGAGGAAGAAGAGAATAATTTTGCTGGATTAAAAAGATTGCTAAGCATCATAACGTAATATGAATACAAATAACACGGAATTATTCTACGAGCGCTGTAGTTGTATCGCCTGTTCCATAAGACGTGTTTCATATGCCCCTGCAGTTCATGTGATGAAATGGACAAGGGAGCTGGTGCGTAGCATGGTGTCGCGGACAGCCAGAGCAGTACGGCCTTGAGGTTCGCCTAATTGCAATACCCTATTTTTCAGATGGAGGAATTGAACTCAGAAAGAGGAAGAATCTTCTTTAAACACAGAAAGAAAATCTATCCTTCCACTTGTTTTTCCTGTGCATATCCACATGTGAATATGCTTTAATGAATTCATACTAAACATACTATTTGGTATACTTGACAGGTGAATAGATGAAACCTCAAATAGTCAACAAATGAAAGCATTCAAAAACTATAAAAATCTCAAGTTGGGGTAAAGCACTAATTCTCAAATGTTAGTGTCCAAAAGAATCATCTAGGGAGTTTTAATATCTTTTTTAAAGATTTTATTTATTTATTCATGAAAGACACACACACACAGAGAGAGAGAGAGAAAGGCAGAGACAAAGGCAGAGAGAGAAGCAGGATCCAGGCAAGGAGCCCGATGTGGGACTCCATCCTGAGACTCCAGGATCACGCCCTGTGCCAGGGGCAGGTGCTCAACCGCTGAGCCACTCAGGCATCCCCAGAGTTTTAATATCATACAGACTCTTATACTTCATTCCACAGAGATTCGGAAACGGTAGGTCTATGGCTGTCCTTGGAAATTGTTTTTTGAACAAACCCCCCTGGTAATTCTGATTTCTCTAGTTCCTGGACTACACTTTGAGAAACACTAAAAACAGAGCTCCAAAAGCATCTAATCCAGGAGATCTTAATATGATGTCAATGGATGAATTTGAGGGGGGTGCAGTTGGGGAGTAGGGGGCAGTCTGTGAATCTCCAGAAATTACACGCAACATTTATGTATGTGTATTTTTCAGCGGGGGGAGAGGAGTTATAGCTTTTATTAGTTCTCAAATGGGACATGTTAGTTCTCCCCAACACCCACCCCAAATATTAAGAATCACTGATATACCATGTTATTTACTTTAATGTGATTAATTCCTGAAAGTGAGAACACTTATTCATGAATGTCTTCATGGGTGCAACTGAGTCATGAGCAGCTGACTTGCTCTATGAGGAACTAAATATACACTACAGTATTAGGCACTGCTTTCACCAAAAGGTCATTTGACTGTCCTCCCACCAGGCTGACTTGACGGAAACCATGTTCTGGAGAATCCTTGATTGCATTGAGTCCTTAAAAGTTTCCCCACCCACCCTTTCTGATGGACCCTGTCCCTTCTCCCTCAACTGTAAACCACCTAACTATGATGTTCAGCAAAATCCTAAATTCTAGAAGACACAAAAGAGCATAGTGGAAAGAACACTGGCTGGGCTGTCAGGGAAGTTAGGGGTAAGATACCACTTATTAGCACTGTGACCTTGGGCAAATCACTTTGTCTCTTCACATATATGCTGCCAAAGTGAGCACAAGCCACTTCATCTCTTCAACTTCTGTATTGTGAGACTACAGCTGTTTCTCAGTCCTGGCTGCATTAGAATAACTTGTGGGATTTTAAAACTAGTGTTGCCCCTTGATCCTATCTCTGGAGACTCTGATTCAGTTGGTATGATGCGGGACCTGGGCATTGGATTTTTCTCAAAACTCTCCAAGGCAATGTTCATGGGCCACAGACAATCTCTAAGGTGGTTCCAGCTAAGATTCTCTAAGAATAAATGCTCATTTATTTCAAAGATAAGGAAACTGTCGCAATTAGTCAAACATCCAGTTTACTCAGTTGTTGCCCTTAACATTCTGCAGATGTCATCAAATTAAAAAAATGGAACACAGTGAGACATAAACAGCCTGATAAGCTAAACCTCCTCATCACAACCTTTTCCCCTGACCAAAAACAAACACGGATTCCCTGACTGGGACTCCTGAGACAGAGTGATGTTTTTGAAGTGGTAAATCAATTGGTGAGTATCTTGTTAGAATGAATAGATTAAACGTTCTCAAGTCTTTGGTCTGAGCTTCCACACTCACAATTGTTTTGTGTGAAATACTGAGAATGACTCCCTTCTGTAGGCAGCATCCCAGGACCCCAGCCCAGCTGAAGGAGCTTACCCCAAACTCTTCTGTATTGAAGACAGATCTGTATGGGGGATTAGCATCCATGTTTGAGAAACTCTGTGAGGTCTCCTCCCCTCTGAGCTTCACATCCGGTGACTTGACTGGCTACTGCTGCATCCAGAGTACTTTTTTTTTAATTTTTATTTATTTATGATAGTCACAGAGAGAGAGAGAGAGAGAGAAGCAGACACACAGGCAGAGGGAGAAGCAGGCTCCATTCACCGGGAGCCCGACTTGGGATTCAATCCTGGGTCTCCAGGATCACGCCCTGGGCCAAAGGCAGGCGCCAAACCGCTGCGCCACCCAGGGATCCCTGCATCCAGAGTACTTTTATGTGCACTTCCTCTCCTGCCATCCTGCATACCTCCCCCATGTGCAAAAATCCTCAGCTCACCCACTCCCCACCCTCTACCCCCATAGGTAGTTTATGACTCTTCTTAAAAAGTTTTTATTGGGGATGCCTGGGTGGCTCAGCAGTTTAGCGCCTGCCTTTGGCCCAGGGCGTGACCCTGGAGTCCCGGGATCGAGTCCCACGTCGGGCTCCCAGCATGGAGCCTGCTTCTCCCTCTGCCTATGTCTCTGTCTCTCTCTGTCTCTCATGATGAATAAATTAAAAAAAATAAAAAGGTTGTATTTATTTATTCCATTAAGTAATGTTTACATCCAACATGGGCTTGAACTCACGACCCTGACTCTCGACTGAGCCAGCCTGTTTATGACTCCTTTTTTTAAGATGATTTTATTTTATTTATTTATTTATTTATTTATTTATTTATTTATTTATTTGAGAGAGAGCGCGCACGCGTGCAAGCAAGCAGGGGAGGTCCAGAGGGAGAAGAAGAAAGCAGACTCCTCTGCTGAGCAGGGAACCTGACGTGGGGCTCGATCCCAGGACCCTGAAATCATGTCCTGAGCCGAATGCAGACACTTAGCAGATTGAACCACCCAGGCACCCCATGACTTTTTTTAAAAGATTCTACTTTGGGGATCCCTGGGTGGCTCAGCGGTTTGGCGCCTGCCTTCGGCCCAGGGCGTGATCCTGGAGTCCCGGGTTCGAGTCCCATGTTGTGTTCCCTGCGTGGAGCCTGCTTCTCCCTCTGCCTGTGTCTCTGTGTCTCTCTCTGTGTGTCTCTCATTAATGAATAAATAAAATCCTTAAAAATATAAATAAAAGATTTTATTTTTAAGTAATCTCTACGTCCAATGTGGAGCTCAAACGCACAACTCTGAGATCAGGAGTCGCACACTCCTCGGACTGAGCCAGCCAGGTGTCCCTATGACTTATTTGAACAGCTTTGAGAGCTCATGACTTTTTGGCCAAGGAGCAGGGAATCGCTGGCAAACACATCCCTACGTGTGAACACTGAATGGTGTGAGAAATAATGGTCCTGTCAGATTTGATAGATGATAGATAATGAAATATGCAGGTCAGAGGAAGGAAATGGATATAAAGATATAGAGATTTAGAATGGGAAAGTGATAAGCATTTATGAAATATAGGGGAGGGGCACCTGGGTGGCTCAGAGGTTGAGCGTCTGCTTCCGGCTCAGGGTGTGATCCTGGAGTCCCAGGATCGGGTCCCACATCGGGCTCTCTGCAGGAAACCTGCTTCTCCCTTGGTCTATGTCTGTGTCCATCATGAATAAAAACATAAAATCTTTTTTAAAAAAGATATTTATTAAAAGCCATACAGCTTTACTTCATACTTTCAAGTGCTGCTTAATATTTGTGTAGCTATATCGTAATTCATAAAATACAAACATGCTTAAACCTCTCCTTTCAAACAAATCCCTAGATCTGTCTGCAGCATCACCTTGTGGTTCACCTAGGAATTGCATCACAGAGCAACATCAATATAAGGGAATTTTCTTTTTTTTAAATATTTTATTTATTCATTCATGAGAGACACAGAGACAGGCAGGACCCTGGGATCACGCCCTGAACCGAAGGCAGATGCGCAACCACCAGACGAACCACCCAGGCGTCCCAAGGGAATTTTAATAAACCATTTAGACTGAAGTGGCTGTTTTGAAAATCGGAAACTTAGCACAAGGTAAATATTGCTGGTATGGCCAGAGCAAAGTGGAGTCCAGCAGTTGTGATGCTGATGTGGTTTTTTGGAACCCATCCACTCATTACATTGTCATGCAACCTTCGGACAATCACTTCTTGCTTTGCGCACCTGTTATCCCTCTCCATGCCCAAATGAAGCATCTCCCCTGTGCCCCTCACCCCGACTTAGAGGAGACAAGAACACAGTCAGCTGATGGCAAGAAGTTGCTTCTTAGAAGAGGGTGAGGTCAGAACACTAGCTGATCCCCTGTGTGTATCACTTTACTCTGTTAGAGAAGCACGGCAAAGCCTAGTTGGTGGTGATGAAGCGGGGCTCTGGCCTTTGGACTGCCTCTGATTCCCGCTTCTCCCACCTCCCAGTCGTGTGACTTCTGGGCCTCAGTTTCCTCATCCATAAAAAGGGGGTGATAACAGTAGTATCTATCACATAGAATCATTGTAAGGACTAAGTGAGGTACGTGGGAAACGCTCATATATAGAAAGGAACTAACAAATATTTCCAATACCGGGATTAGTAGTGGTCATTATTGTGTTCCCTTCCCTCCCTGTCAGGCTGTCACAGACCTAAGGAAGTTCTCACTGGTGCTTTCTGATTGAGGGAGGGCCATTGCTATCCTTCAAATCCTAAAATCCCTTTTATATAAATGTAATATATGTCCAGTAATGAATATCTGTACAACACTGCTAAGCATGAAGAAAAACATTTGGAAAGCCTATAGTCCTCCTTCTGCCGAGAACATTCCTTCTCTTCCCACTTCCTCCAACATCAGGCTGGCTTCTGCTTCTCCTTCAGGTGACATGACTTTCTCCAAAGAAACCTTCTTTTAATCAGCCACGGCTGAATTGACGAGGGGGTCACCAACGTGCTCCCCCAATACCCTGGACTTCCTTCTCCACGCTGCAATTGCCGCACAGTGCCTGTGAGCTTCCTGAGGGCAAAGACCAGGCCATGTTTTCCATCAATCTCTTCTCATAGTAAGTGCTCGGAAAATGTATATTGAATTAATGAATGAATGACAGATCTAAGAATAGGTTTCGGCTTTTGGAGACTATGTGATCTAAGTGCTGAGCTTGAGGAATGGTCTCCTCGGCAGAATATTTCCCCAGGTTTTTCCATCTGAGTCACATCAGGGAAAGTGGCGGGCTGTGTGCCTTCTTTCCCCTAGACTAACCTGCTGACCATTGGCAAACGTCTGGCTTCCACTTCCACCACTTTCTCCTTGTCTCTTTGTCTCTGTCTCTCTCTCTGAGTCTCATTCTCTCTCTCTCTCTCTCTCTCTCTCTCTCTCTCTCTCTCTCTCTCTCTCTCACACACACACACACACACACACACACGTATGTCAGCCTTACTTCTATCTCTCCCGTGATCTCCACATTCTCTTTCAACCAACAGATCACGCAGGCCAGTAGTCCCAGGACAGAACAACCCAGAAAACTGTGAAATGATGTATCGCTTAGCAGATCATGTCACATTTCCCTTCCTTTGCAGGAGGGGTTTGGAGGAGGGGCTTCACATTCAGAAATCCTTAACCCCACTTTGTGTCTCCGTGATGTTGATGGCCTGACTCTGCCCGTATAGCTGGGAAGGCCACAGCCAGCTCTTCTGCAAAGAGGGCGGCCTCTTGCTGCAGACTCCTGCTTTGGAACGATGGATGTTTTCAAATCAAAGAGCCCTTGTCCGCTTCAACCTTTTCATTTTGCCCAGGGAGCTCAAGTTACTTGCCCAAGTCTGCAGCCAAACAGGCACCAGAGCTCTCACCTCTGTTCTTCTTGTCTGGGGCTCTATTCTCGGTTAGCTCCCACCCTCTGCTCTAAAAGGCCCCATTCACGAAAGTGTCCTGAGAGTGAGAGAGGCCAGGAACACACGGAGGGCGCCGGTCAGTGCAGCTACGGAATTAATCAGATGGAGCTTAGCACTCTTAGGGTCTGCACTGTGTGCGTTTCCCAGCAACTGCACTCTTCCAGATGTTACTCCCTTTTCCAGCTGACTGTCCACCTAAGCACTGGTTGGCTTTACGGTGGGCTTTAAGGAAGACAGTCCATTGGCCAGCCCCTTCATTAGGGCTCTAACAGAAGCCGAGAATAATAATGCGCGTCACTTGATTCCATCCCTTTCTTTCCATCTGCATTTCTCCATCCTTTCTTCCCAGACACAGTGGTTCCTGTGAGCCAGGGTGGCTTCCTGGGGTAGACGCGTCTACCTGAAGACCTGTAGAGCAGGAGGAAGACGCCAGCCCTCCAGATAAAGCCTAAATGATGGGCTTCAGCCCCCACTGAGGTTTAACTATAATGTCACAGCTGGCCCCCTGCTCACACAGAAACTTCGCTCACTCTGCTCAGCATACAAACCAGGAAAGCTGGTTTCTGATCCCAGTTTGGCCACTACTCAGTCTGTGGCCTTTTGGGCCACTTAATCTCTGTGGCCACTTAATCACACTTTACTGAGTGTTTAAACTACGTCAGTGTTTCTCAAAGTGTGTTTCATGGAGTCCTTGGGTTCAGGGGAAGGATCTCAGAGTGAGTAGGGAAGACAATGGCTTCGTTTTTCTTTGTTTTAGAGCATAAATTTTTGTGGCTCGGTGGCTACAAAATTACAAGAAACATTGGACGAGAAAATCGTCATGTTCACGTTCAGTTGTAATAGTATAAAATCCTATGTTCTTTCTCAGTTTCCAAAATGGGCCTGTCTTATAATGAAAGATTCTGGTGGGTTTTGTTCTAAACATAGAAGCTCAAATGAGAACACTCAAAGAGCACACCCATGGCACTCCTCTAGAATCATCTCTAAGCTGGTGACACCCAAAGGAATAATAGCTGGCCCATCCTGTATGCCAGGGACTGTTGTGATGTACTAACATGTGTGATACATTTACTATCTGGTGTTGTTCTCATGACAACTCTATAGAGTAAGCACTGTTCTCTCTGTTTTACAGACGAGGAAACTAAAGCACAGAAAGTTTAAATAACTTGCACATCTTTGTCAGTTTGAATTGCTATACTGAGTTATCATAAGTTTTCATTCATTTAGTACAAATGTTCATTATGTCTATGGCAGACTCGGCTTGCTGCCTACCAGAGTCATTCTCCCTACCTCCTTAGTGACACAACCCTGATTACATTACAGGTGACAGTGTGTCCAGCTGTAAGAGATGAATCACAATTGCTTTACGCCAGCCATGCAAGCCTTTGCTAGTGATGGATATAAAGGTGGCCAAGTGACCTAGTTCTGACTAACGACACATGAGGAGGACCCTCAAGGAACTTCTGAAAGAGATTTTTCCTCTCTGAAAAAGAGACGCATATGAGAAAGGCCTGCACCAACCTATTCCTTGAGATACAAGGGCTAGGAAGCAATGAATGGTGCAGTGGCAGCCATCTCGGAACCATGAGGGAAGACATTCTTGTACTGTGGATGTCAGAGCAAAAATGACAAAAATGTTTTTTAAAAGATTTTATTTATTTATTCATGAGAGACACACACAGAGAGAGGCAGAGACATAGGCAGAGGGAGAAGCAGGATCTCCACAAGGAGACTGATGCAGGACTTGATCCCAAATTCTGGGATGACACCCTGAGCCGAAGGCAGACACTCAACCACTGAGCCACCCAGGTGTTCCAAGACAAAAATATTTTTAATATCGTTGAGTTGCTACGCAATCCCCTCTGGGACCGCCCTCCTCCCAACTTCTTGTTAAGTGGGATAATAAATGTCCATATAAGCTTAAGTCACTCTTAGTTGGGGAATTTAATTGCTTGACTTGAAGTCATCTAAATTAGAATCCTTCATCCAAAAAACTGTCCATCTGTTTCACCATCAATCCAGGTCTTGAAATGTTTTCAAGATGTAGCTCAAACCCTATCTGCAGACCTCATCAACCTCTTTCTGTTGAGGTTCTGAATTAGTGTTTACCATGTGTCCTACAGTTCAGTATTTCATTATGATGAGGTTTTGTGAAACTTTTCACTCCAGTTTCTCTCAGGTTCATTTTGACTCTCCAACTAGACTAAGTTCCTTGAGGAATGTGCCTTCTGCTAGCTTATTTATCACCAGCACTGCCAGCAGTACCTAACACTGTGCTGTACATATGGTAGTCATCAAACTTCCTTGTCTGAATAAAAATGATGGCAATAATTATCGAAATTTTTAGCACTAAGAGTAGCACCTCGTGTCTCTCCTCACGATAAGTTCACTTTTACTCTAGGACAAGTAACTCAAAGTCCAAAGTAAACGGGTGACATTTTATGAGCTCAGGGCATTTTCTAGAGATTTGACAAGTTCTTAAAGATTATTTGACTCTCAAATCTATACTATAGAACCTAGAAATTGGTGTCTCTCTGAAATGGCTGCACATTAGAACCACCTGGGGAACTTTTTTAAACATACAGATACCAGGGTCCCAGCCCAGAGATTCTGACTTCATAGGAGGTGTGATCCTCTGGGAGAGGTTTTAAGAGTTGAGACCCACTGCTGTAGATGGCTGTGTTGAAGTCCTAAAGCAGGGTGCTTAAACTCTAGTGTCCATAAGAATGACCTCTGGTTTAATGCCAAATGAGGATTCCTGAGCCTCACAACTGGAGAATCTGAGTCTGAGTTGGGCCCAGGGGTCTGCATTTGGAGAAAATAGCCAGGTGAGTCAGATGTATGTGGTCTGTGGGCTACATTTTATAATCAGAAAATTCTGTGGCCCATTTTTTACTTGCTTAAAAGTACACTTTTAACAGAAAATTTATCTGTAGCTGTTATAAATCAGATAGGGGAAGGAGCTCCTGGATGGCTCAGTCGGTTGAGCATCTGACCCTTGATTTCATCTCAGGTCGGGACCCCAGGATCGTGGGATCAAGCCCCACCTTGGGCTCTGTGCTCAGCACATGCTCTCTTGCTCTCCCTCTCTCTCAAATAAATAAAATAATCTTTAAAAAAAAAAAGGAGAGAGAAAGCTCAAGTCAAAGTTGATAGCCCAGTGGATTCTTTTTTTTTCTAAGATTTTATTTATTTATGAGAGAGAGAAAGAGCACCCAATGCAAGCAGGGCAGAGGGAGAGGCGGGCTCCCCGCTAAGCAGGGAGCTGGATGCAGGAGTCGATCCCAGGAACCCGAGATCATGACCTGAGCTCAAGGCAGATGCCCAACTGACTGGGCCACCCGGGCGTCCCATCCCAGTGGATTCTGGCCCAGAGTCATATATTCGGTTCTGGATACCACAGTTTCAGGACACTAGGGAGCCTCCAGCGAAGGGAGACCAGCGTGGAGAGGAACCAGGAAATCCCATGGCCACATGCACTCAGGCTGAACAACAGAAGTCTTCTGGGTTAGCGGTCTTCAAATACCTACAGGGCAGACACGGGAGGAGACAGACGGTTCTCTGGAGCTGCAGAGGGAAAATGGGAAGGTTAGTTTGGAGTTAACGAGGAGCCGGTTCAGTAGGAAGACTTTCTAACAGTAAGACTTTAATAAGTACCAACTCCTAGTGACTTGTTTTGAGCTGCTGTCCGTGTTTAAAAAAAAGAAGCTGAATGAGCATTGGTCCAGAAAATGTTGAATGAGTTTCAGCACTTGAAGAAAAATTAGATAAGATGACCTCTCAGTGCTCCATCAACTGGATGCTGCAGCTTTCAGAAATACCTTGGTGCCTCGGGAGTTGTTAGGGTAGGGAACTTACAATAAACGGAAATGCAGAGGACGCTGGTATCCTAAAGGAAAGGGACCACAGGGTAAGGAATGCGTGCAGCCTGCAGCCTGCAGAACTAGAAAGGGCAGGAAAACCTCTTCTCCCGCAGAGCCCGCCCCCCCCCCCCACCGAGGGAATGCAATCCTGCTGACGCTTTGATTTGGGGACTTCTGGCCTCCAGATCTGTAAAATAATAAAGACGTGTGGTTGTACGCCAAGTTTGTGGTGATCTGTCAGAGCAGCGATAGAAAACTAATAAAAGGGCAGCGCGGGTGGCTCAGCGGTTTAGTGCTGCCTTGGGCCCTGGGCGTGATCCTTGGAGACCCGGGATGGAGTCCCGCGTTGGGCTCCCTGCACAGGGCCTGCTCCTCCCTCTGCCTGTGTCTCTGCCTCTCTGGCTCTGTGTCTCTCATGGATAAATAAATAAAAATCTAAAAAAAAAAAAAAACCAACAACAAAAAGAAAACTAATAAAACAACCTCCATATGAAAGACCAGCAGATTTTAGGGAAGGAGAGGTGGGTCCCTGGGCATTTGGCCACTGAAGTTGGCATTTATAAGATTTTTTGCGGAAATGTAGTTTGTCGTTTGGGGGTTTGGGCTGGTTCATTGGCTTCCTTTGCCACTTAAAAGTCCCGGAATAAGAAGATCAGATGCCAGTTTTCAATGGTCTCCAGACAGCTTTCTCATCTGGCCCTCCAGAAACCTGCAAGTCTTGACAACGATCGTGGGGCAGTTTGAGGGCACGGCTCTGTTTCATGTGCCCTGTCCACCCTCCCCACACCTTGCACCCTTCAAGTTCCAGGAAGCCCACCGGGAACCTCCATCTGATAACTTCTTTCTAACTCAGCAGCTGCTCATACCTTCAATCTGCCACGTGGGTAGAGTTCTTTTCATCCTTGCTAACACCTTGCTTTGTAATGGGGTATCTAGCCATTTACTCATTTAAGCAATAAACTTTGCTCCTCTCCATGCACGGTAGCTGATTGCTGTTTGGATACAGTCCCACTCCAGGACTTTATCCTGGCTGTTTGCTCCAGAACATTCTTTCCTCAGATATCCGGATGATGAACTCTCTTGTTTCCTCCAAGTCTTTGCTTATCTGCCGCTTACTTTTTTTTTTAGATTTATTTATTTATTTATTTATTTATTTATTTATTTATTTATTTATTCCTGAGAGACAGAGAGAGAGAGAGGCAGAGACACAGGCAGAGGGCGAAACAGGATCCCCATGGGGAGTCCCAATGTGAGACTCAATCCCGTGACCCTGGGATCACGACCTGAGCCAAAGGCAGACACTTAACTGCTGAGCCACCCAGGTGTCCCTATCTGCCACTTTCTTAACTGAGCCTACCATGACTACCCTACTTAATATTCACACACACACACACACACACACACACACACACACACTCAAACTCCCTTTTCTTGCCCATTTTTTCACAGCACCTGTCTTCTCCTAACATAAAATATGACTTCTCTATTATTATGTTTATTGTTTAGGGTCTGTCTTCCCCCATTAAAATGCTAAGGACACAAAGTGCTGGAATTTGTATCTTTTATGTTCCCCAATAGAACCTAAGCACCAAGAATAATTCCTGGAACATAGTAGATACTCCGATGAATGAATGAATTCATTCTCCTCTGTGCTCATGCTAGGCCAGGTCCTGGGGTAGAGCCATAGAAGAATACGACCTTTGCTTGACTTGCGATCTGCCCACCAGTATCGCACACAGGTTCGATTTCACTTCGGCTAAGCTGTAAACACTTGGGGGCACGTCCACTTTCTTACTTCCACCCAGTCCCCAGGTACTCAGCCCCGTTCCCCCCCTCCTCAACACATTGCTGTTCTAGTGTTGCCCATTCGCCCACATTTCTCTCCTCTATTCAGTGGAAAGGAATGAGTGCAAAGGGACTTAAATCACTCCCTTCCACAGATCTAGGTTCTTATAGATGCATTAAAGTGCTTTGAGAAAAGCACAGAAGATGTCTAGAACAATAGTTTTGGGAGTGGTCCAACATACATTTGTAGGGAAACCTCAAACGACTCCCAGACTTCAACAAAAGTTCAGGTGTGCTTTGCCTTCCATAAACCCAATACAGGAGAGCTCAAAGACTTGTGAAGGGGAGCAGAATACAATACCCCAAAGTGTGTGTCACTTTGGCACGTGGAATGTTTTGAACTGAAAACAATTAAAACCCAACAAGCTCAGGAAAAGCTTTCTACCTCCCCCGTAACCGCTTAAACGAATTTAGATAGGATGCCTGTACCAGGAAGAGAGCTATTGCCAGAGATCACTTTTTTTTTTAGAGGAAAAAGAGGTGGGGAGGGGCCAGGGGAGGAGGAGAGAGAGAATCTCAAGCAGGTGCTGCTCTCGGCATGGAGCCTGATGTGGGGCCCCATCTCACCCCCCTAGGATCACCACCTGATCGGAAATCAAGAGTTGGATGCTTAACCACCCGCACCACCCGGGCGCTCCCAGAGATAACTTTTCATATCAGAAAGATGTACCTGCCTGGCATGGTAAATATTTGTTTCCCTAACATTTGCTCTTCTCATCTTCGAAGGACTTGCCCTCTTCCCCTTTGAAGCCCCAGACCGCTACCCCGTTCTCCTCAGCCCAGGATGACACGGAACCCTCTAGTATCTGATTGCCTGGGAGTCGCATATTTTTATTTGTTTGTTTTTCTCCTGTTATTCTGTCTCATGTCAATTTGATTATTAAGCCAGCCAAAGAATCAGAGAAGTGCCAAAGGGAACAGTGTTTCACTCCTACGCTTGTAAAACCAGATTGGATCTGAGAGTGGCAATTTGCATTTCAAAGGATGCTTCACTTCACGGAAAGAATTTACTGCAGGGTTATTTTAAAGGGTTTGCTCAATTGAAAATTTTGAGCCTGAATGTCACAAAATGGAGGATTAAGTGATGCATGTTACATTCCTACGGTGGACTATTAAACGGTTATTAAAAGCTGTGTCCCTAATATAATGGGAAGATGGTAATGTTGTAATGAGGGGGAGAGTTAGAAAGGAAATTGTAGAATTATGTAGGGGAGGAATATTTGCCACCCTAAAATGTGTTTCTTTGGCATGTGGATTATTTTAAGCTGATTATATTTAAGAAATAGAAGACTCAAGTTTTTCTTTTCTGCCTCTTCTCTAACTGCCTAAAAGAATTTAGAGGACCTGTTTCAGGAAGGGAATAAACAGTCACCCTGGATATCTACATTATAATATGAACCAGGGCTGGTGGACAAGAAGGAAGTGAGCAAAATCTGTTAAAATTCCTCTCTATGTCCCATTGTTTCTATATGACCCAGCAAACGTTTGCTAAACATTGACTCTTTTTTCATCTTCCTAGGAATTGTCTTCTTCCTTTGGAAGATCCAGAACCCTAATCCCTTCTCCTTACCTCTAGACAGCATAGAAACTTCAACTGCATAACTGCCTGGGAGCCTCATATTTTTGCGGAGCCCCCTCCTGTTAACCTGTCTCAGGTTAACCTGTCTGATGTCTCACTTTTTCCTTTAAATCTGTCTCTTGTCAATTTCATTCTTAGACCAGCCAAAAGATCCTTGAAGGGTAGAGAAAACCTGTACTTTTCAACAATTAAAATGTTCTTTTAAATTCCATAATAAAGCGACTGGAAAGACACCAAATTATTAACAGGAATTGTTCCCGAGCATTGAGATTGCAAATACTATCTTTTGTCTTTTGAACTGTTTGTCCACGTTTTCTATACTATCATTTTCATTATGAAGATTAAAATAAGGGGTGCCAGTCTGAGGAGCATGCAACTCTTCATCTCCGGGTTGTGAGTTCGAGCCCCACATTGGGTGTAGGGATGACTAAAATAAACTAAAAAAAAATAATAATAAAACAATACAAAAATAAAGATTAAAATAAACTTTTAAAAACAAAAATCCACCTTTGTATCCTAAAAATTCAGTTCGCACAAAACTTATCTGAATTGTTATTGGGGGATGTGGGGGAGGGAGAAAAAGTTCTGGGACAACCGCTTATTAAATCTTTATCTAATTCTCCCATTTACTTAAGAATGGATCTGTAATATCCAGAACTAAGGCAGAAGAGTGGGGGGGAAAAATGTCGACGATCCTTTTAAGAAAACGCGTGGCAGTTGCTTCCGTGGAGAATGAAGGGAATCACTTACGCGATTATTTCAAACCCCTGTCATTTTGCGGGCTGGAAAGGAATTGGTTCAATGGAGGTCACAGCTGATTTGTTCTTTGAATCGGACGGGAGAATTCCGCTTAAAGGTTCAAGACGGGTAGGTAGGGCTGCACGAGAAAAGGTGGAGGCGGTGATGACAAACCAATAAATTAAAGGAGGCCGTTTGGAGAAATCGCTGAGTCAAGAGTCGGGCAATCACGTGAAGTTTTTAATAAAAACGAAACTAAACCAAAAGTGGGGAGCTCCCCCCCCACCCCCTCGTAGTATTGTTACAGGCGCGAGGAGCGTGGGTTTAATGCGTGCTGCGGCTCCTCCGCTGTCCCCCCGCGCCCCCCGCGGGCCGGAGCCCAAGGCGCGGTGGGAGGAGGGGCTCTGGGCCGGCAGGCGCGCCTCGGCGCTGGTGGGTGCACGTGCGGGGAACCGCAGCGCGTCGATCCGACGAGACGGCGGCTTTGCGCGTCTCCGGCGTTGGGGCCGTTTGGGGACCTTGCTCGGCCGAGCGACTCCTGTACTTTGAGCGGGTGACTCCGGCGGCTCGGCCGCTTTCCAGGCACTTCTGCAGGAGCTCTCTCCCCCTGGAGGCCTAGCTTCTAAATGCAGTTTGTTTTTGCCGGGCGAGGCTGCTCTTATTCTTGGCTTTGGCGCCAAGAGTGGAGTGCGGTCCTTACCGGTGAATTTTGGCCTCTGGGAGGAACGAACAGTAAAGTGCGGTCCTTCGTGGCCAAGGGAGCCACTTCTGGGCTCAGTGCAGTGGGTGCTTTGAAGTCTTTTACTCAGCGTGCGCGCTCACCGGGGAGCCTTTATGAGCGCACGAACCGGCCCGACGCCCGACTGTGTCGCGCATATACGCCTGTCAGAGCTCATCAGATTGTACACTTGAAATACGTACAGTGGGGACGCCTGGGTGGCTCAGCGGTTGAGCGTCTGCCTTCGGCCCGGGGCGTGATCCTGGGGTCCTGGGATCGAGTCCCGCATCGGGCTCCCTGCACGGAGCCTGCTTCTCCCTCTGCCTGTGTCTCTGCCTCTCTCTCTCTCTCTCTCTCATAAATGAACTCTTTATAAATAAATAAATAAATGCGTATAGTGTATTGAACGTCAATAATACCTCAACAAAGCTTTCAAAAAGGAATACATTCAGAGAAGTAATCAATGGTAATCAAAATTGAGGGACTGATAAAATACAAAAAAATAGGGCGCCTGTGTGGCTCAGGTCATGATTTCAGGGTCCTGGGATCGAGCCCCCCCCCCAAAGCTCTCTGCTCAGCGGGGAGTCTGCTTCTCCCTCTCCTTCTGTGCGGCTCTCTCTCTCAAATAAAATCTTTAAAAAGTTAACAAAAATATATTTCTTTTATCTTTGTCACTAAGTAGTGAAAAAAATCATGATCGACTACCTTTTCTTCGTGAGTTAACTGTTATTTATTTTAAAGCTTTGAATTTCTGTAAATATAGGCACACGGTTTTACCTGCGAAGTTTTTCCTAAATGAGGACATTTCATTAATACTTTATTTACTATGGCTGTGACATCTAAGAAAACAATGCTATCAGACCTCAAAAACAGAACAGGGGCGCCTGGGTGGCTCAGTTGGTTAAGCCTGTGCTTTCAGCTCAGGTTGGGAGCTGAAAGCCAAGGGTCCTGCTCAGAAGGGAGTCTGCTTCTTCCTCTTCCCTTGCTCTTCCCCTCTCACGGCTTGTACTTTCTTTTTCTCTTAAATAAATAAATAAATAGGATCTAAAAAAAAAAAAAAAAAACAAGAAAGAAACATCACTGCCCAGTAGAGGTAATACATCACCAATGTCAGGAAGCAGCCTAAGGAGTCAGGGCCCGCCCAGGTCTGAACTCATACCCTGACACTCAGCTGTAGGAGCAGAAGTAAGCCCCTAAGTTTTTTCTCTGAGCCTTAGCTTCCTCACAGGGTCCCGAGAGAATCAGGGTCCACAGAGGAGGAGCAGAAAGAGGAATCATCTGACCCCTATTCTAGGAGGGCCTCCAATCTGGGCTGCTGCATGGTAGTGAACTTGGGGAATTGCTGGTAGAATGGTTATCACAAACGTTAATCCTAAGCGAAGTCCATGGAACTCTGCTATTAAGGGTTGGGAGTTGGTGAAGTCTCCAAAATCTGAAAGCTTCCCAGGCCTTGGGGACCTTTAAGGAATAAATGAGATAATAATGAGTGTGAAGGCTCTGAACAGTACAGTACCCTACAGATAGTAAGTACTGCATTTGATCAATGGACTTATTTTTATTTTGTTATTTTTGGTGGTGGAACCACCTACCCCATAGTATCCTTGTGAGCAGAGCATTAACGAAATCAACAAGTCAAGTTCCTGGCAGACAGCCTGAGACATTAAGAGGGTATCAGAGTTCTTCTGGCTGGCCTAAGAATTAAATTGACACCAGACAGGCTAAGAGGAGAAAATAAAATGTAATGAAGTAAGTATGGGGAGTCCACATAAACATGAGATTCCAAAGACAGGCAAAATGAGGCCTGTCCTCTTGAACTAAAGAAAAGCAGGGTAGCATTCTGGGACTACAAAGGAAAGGAAAGCAACTCACAGGAAGATGAAAAAGTAGGTGTTTGGTCAACAAATGTTTGCTGGGCCATCCAGAAACAATGGGACACAGAGAGGAATCTTCACAGACTTTTCTAAATTATTTTGTCTGCAGCCCCTAATTCATAATATAATGTAGTTATTTGTGGTGGTCACTCTCTTCCTGGAGCAGGTCCTCTATCCAAAGTCTTTTAGGCAATTAGGCAGAGAGGTCAAAGTTTATTCTTGAGTCTTAGGGGCCTTGTTTCAGCTTGAAATAATCTGTGTGCCAAAGGAGCACATCTTGGGCAAGCACAGGGTGGGAAAGCTAGGTTGGGTCACCTGGCACGGAGGTCAGGATGAGCAGCATCTCAGTTTGCACCGAAGTGTTGCCCTAAAATTTGTGGACTTAAGTTGCTATAAGGGCAAGAAGCGGGGTGTGACAGATTGGGTTTTCCAGAAGCAGGTGCTGAAGTGGAATTTTGGATGCAAGATGTTTAGAGATCAATATCTGTAAAGGAAATGGGTGGGAAGCAGGATTGGGAAGAGGGAAAAGTTGAACAGTGATGCCAGCCTAATAAAGCCTTGGCCAACTTCACAGAGAGGTCTGGAACAAGTATGGCCCATCAGTGTGTCCCACAACAGGCTAACAAGACCAGGCCTTTATCCCCCTCTGTCTTTCAATCATGAGATGTGGGCTGTCCCAGGAGGGGCATGACCTCACCTGAAGTAAAGGCAGACCATGAAGTGGCTGACAGCTGGTGTCCGAGCACACATTCCAAGGTTGGGCAGCAGGTCCTTCCTCCGATAGTGATCAGGATGGTATATTCTCTGTGACTACCACACTGGGGGGTAAACCAACAAGTAGCAGTAACACATACCAAGGAGATGTGGTAAACAAAGGGCAATCCGAATGGGATCCTAAGTTACAGAAATAGTGTGGGTTTCCTCCTAGTCAGTGCCCTGAACTCCCTGACTCTAAGCCAGGAGTCCTTAACCTAGGTTCTGTACATAGAGTTCAGAGGGGCTCATGAACTGGGATGGGAAAAAACATAGCGTCTTTATCTGAACCAGCCTTTTACTGAAATTGAGCATTTCCTTAAACCATGGATATAGAAACAACCCACAGTAAAACTAGCAATACTTTTGACTTAGTCACCAGTAGAAACCTTGGATATGTTTTATATCACATCACTATTGTTGTAGGTATCTTTACGTGTGGTTTACGCTTATCAGTATTTCAACGTTGTTACTTTTTGCATCTCTAGATCTTGATATTTAATGTGTTAATAGAGAAGCACACACATTTTTAACACATATTATTAAATATTTTGATATAATTGGTTTCCTTTGTAATTTTTATGTATGTTATTTTATTACATTTATTTTTTTTAATTTTATTACATTTAAAAACATTATTCCAGGGATCCCTGGGTGGCGCAGCGGTTTGGCGCCTGCCTTTGGCTCAGGGCGCGATCCTGGAGACCCGGGATCGAATCCCACATCGGGCTCCCGGTGCATGGAGCCTGCTTCTCCCTCTGCCTATGTCTCTGCCTCTCTCTCTCTCTGTGACTATCGTAAATAAATAAAAAATTAAAAAAAAAAAATAAAAATAAAAAAAAAAAATAAAAACATTATTCCATGTCAGGGTTCATAAGCTTCATCAAATTCCTAAAGAGGTGCATGGCACAAAACACATTAAGAAGACCTGTAGTAGAAAAGTCTACATAGCTAGTGGTCACTTACATTAGGTAGTTTACATGCAAGCCATCCCCCAACCCCGTACAAAACAACTACTCCCAACATTGTTCCCCATTATTTCCCAAATAAAACACATTAGAAAGAGAGAGAGACAGAAAACTCTGCTTCAGGACCTTTAAGTTGGGTCATGCAGTTATTTTATTCACTCATTCATTCATTTATTCATTTACTTATTCATTCCAACAAGTATTTATTGAGCACCTATTATGAGCCAAGGACTAACTATGGTGGGTACTGAGGCTACAGTGACGAATAAGACAAATATTGTCTCTTTTCTCAAGGAGTTTACATTCTAGTAGGGGAGACTAGTGAAGATCAAGACAAACTAATCTCAAATGTTATTGCTTCATGAAAAAAACAGAGGATAGAGATAATAATAGCCAGCATTTATTTTTTTAATATTTTATTTATTTATTTATGAGAGACACACAGAGAGAGAGGCGCACAGAGACAGAGGCAGAGGGAGAAGCTGGTTCCATGCGGGGAACCCGACGTGGGACTCGATCCCAGGACTCCAGGATCATGCCCTGGGCCGAAGGCGGCGCTAAACCGCTGAGCCACCCGGGCTGCCCACAGCCAGCATTTATTGAGTGGAATGTTTAATATGTGCCGGATACTGTTCTAAGCTTTGCATTGACTAACACAACTCTACAAGATCCCCAGAGGTTTAATATCCCCATTTTAGAGATAAGGAACTTAAGCTACATAAAAACAACCAACAATACATAGCTAGTAAATTTCAGAGCTAAGATTCAAACCCTGGCAACAGTTCCTTTTTAGACATGTTAATTTTGAAATGTCTCTAAAACATTCAAATGGATATGTGTGGGGGGTGGGGGTGACTGGGTGATGGGCACTGAGGGGGGCACTTGATGGGATGACCACTGGGTGTTATGCTATATGTTGGCAAATTGAACTCTAGTTAAAAAATATGTTAAAAATAAATAAAAATAAAAATAAATAAATAAATAGAAAAAAATGGATATGTTGAATAGGAGAGTGAGGATATGAGTCTGGGTTTAAGGGGAAACCCAAAGTTGTAGGTATAGATTCAGGAGCCAGCAGCACAGAATTGTTTTTTTAAAGCCACGGACCTAGATGAAGATCCCCTGGGAAGAGAGGGCAGATAGAGAAGAGAGGTAGGCCCAGGAGCGAGCCCTGAAGCCCTCTAACATTTAGAGCTTGGGTGGAGAAAGAGGAACATCAGAATTCAGATGCAACTCCTCAGAAGCCACGAGAAAGAAGGACATTTTAAGGCTCGTGTAATCGTGTAATCGACTGAGTTCAGCAGCAACAGCAGCATGATGTTATTACTCTACGACCTTGATTAAGACCGTGTGGAGTTACTAAAGGGGACCCAATTTAAGAAAGGATAATTCGCCGAGAAGTAGTGTAACCAGAATGACCACGCGTTCTCAGTTCGTCTGGGACGGTCTTAGTTTACACCCGTTGTCCTGCATCTCATCCAATTTAGCATTTGTCTCATACTTTAAAAAAATTCTTATTTTAAATTGATGTATAGTTGACATACAATATTATATTAGTTTCAGGGATACAGCAGAGTTATTTGACAATTCCATACATGACAAAATGCTCAGCACAATAAGCATAGTTGCCCTGTCACCATACAAAGTTATTACAGTGTTATTGACTATATCCCCTATGCTGTACTTTTCATCCTGTGACTTAATTATTTTATAACTGGAAGTTTGTACCTCCTAATCTCTTATCTATTTGCCCATCCACCTCTGGCAACCATCAGTTTGTTCTCTGTATTTATATGTGTTCCTGATTTTTTGTTTGTCCATTTATCTCATTTTCTGGTTTCCACATTTAAAAGAAATCATATGGTATTTGTCTTTCTCTGTCTGATTTATTTATTTATTTTTAAAGATTTTATTTATTCATGAGAGACACAGAGAGAAGACAGAAACAGAGGCAGAGGGAGAAGCAGGCTCCATGCAGGGAGCCCGATGCGGGACTCAATCCCGGGACCGTGGGATCACGCCCTGAGCCGAAGGCAGACGTTCAACTGCTGAGCCACCCAGGCGTCCCTCGATGTCTCACTTATTTCACTTAGCATAATACCCTCTAGATCCACCCATGTTGTCAAGAATAGCAAGATTTCACTTTTTTATGGCAGATGTAATAGTCCTGTGTGTGTGTGTGTGTTGTGTGTGTGTGTCCCACATCTTTTTTATCCATGCATCTATTGATGAACACTTGGGTTGCTTCCATGCCTTGGCTACTGTAAACAATGCTTCAATAAATATAAGGGTGCAGGGCACCTGGCTGGCTCATTTGATGGAGCATGCAACTCTCAATCTCAGGGTTGTGGGTTCAAGCCCCATGTTGGATGTAGAGATTAATCTTAAATAAAATCTTAAAAAAATAAAAACATCAGGGATGTCTAGATGGCTCAGCAGTTGAACATCGCCTTCGGCTCAGAGCGTGATCCCGGGGTCCCAGGATCAAGTCCTGCATGGAGCCCACTTCTCCCTCTGCCTATGTCTCTCATGAATGAATAAAGTCTTAAAATAATAAAAACAAAAACTTAGGGGTGCATATGTCTTTTCCAATTTGTTGTTTTCATTTTCTTCAAATACCCAGACGTGGGATTACTGGATCATATGGCATTTCTATTTTTAAGCTTTTGAGGAACCGCCATACTGTGTTCCACAGTAACTGCACCAGCTCACATTCCCACCCACAGGGCACAAGGCTTCTCTTTTCTCTACATCCTCGCCAACACTTGTTGTTTCTTGTCTATTTTATTCTAGCCATTCTGATGGGTGTGAGGTTTGTCTCACAGTTTTCATCTTTGATTTGGGTGTTATAATTAATAGCTGTGCACAAATAATTTGGTTTGGGTTTAATAGATTTCCCCCTTTGAACTTCCAGTTTCTACAGAGTTCTTACTTTGGTTCTCACATGATTAAATTTGATAGACAACCAGTGATAATGCATTTCTTCCCTCACCATCTTTCTTAACATCCTCATCAGGAAAAGCAGGCAGGGAGCTCACTGATGAAAGAAAATGTGCCCGGGTAACAGCAGCTATGGATGCCTAACAAGCTCAGGTCTCAGAGAGTAGTGGAGGAAGTATTTGACACTGTCCAACTGCCTGCCACTTGGCATACTAGCCCGTTGTTCCTTGGCCTGTGAATCCCAGATGTCCCTCGCACAAGCTATTGGCTCACCAGGTAGCAGAGTCAATGGGAGATGTGGGAAATTACAGGTCAATTTTACATGAGATATGCGTAGGGAATAGAGGCGAAGCAGCCCAGCCATATAGCATATAGAGAGCAGTCTGAACATTCTCGCAACAATGGTTGTGTAATTTAAGAATGGTATAAATCTACAACTATTTATTTTACTGATAATGCTTTTTCTATTTTGCAGTAAATCCTCTTGGCACTAATGAACACAAATAAATGAACATATGTGTTTATGAAAATTTAGGTACCGAACTTAATGATTTACATGTAACTCACATAAAATGTCTACTGACCTCTACCGCCCATGGGGGCCACAGTGATATAACTGATCACACAAAAACCAGAAGACATCTATCTGCTGACAAAATATCAGGATCTACCTCAGAAGTCGGTTAGTTCACAATGGAATATTATTCAGCCATTAAAAATAATGAAATCTTGCCCCTTGCAATGACATGGATGGAGCTAGAGAGTACAATGCTAAGCAAAGTAAGTCAGTTGGACAGAGAAAGACAAATACCATATGATTTCACTCATTGTGGAATTTAAGAAACAAAAAAAATGAGCAAAGGAAAAAATATATATAGAGAGAAAGACACAGACTATTAATTCTAGAAAGTAAACTGATGGTTACTGGAGGAGAGGTTAGTGGGGGAATGGAAGAAATAGGTATTGGGGATTAAGAGTACACTCATCTTGATGAGCACTAAGTAACCCTGTATACAATTGTTGAATTACTACATTGTGCACCTGAAATTAACATAACACTGTATGTTAACTATACTGGAATTTAAAATAAAAAAGGGATGCCTGGTGGCTCAGCGGTTAAGCATCTGCCTTCCGCCCAGGGCGTGATCCTGGGATCTTGAGATCAAGTCCCACATCTGGGCTCCCTGCATGGAGCCTGCTTCTCCCTCTGCCTGTGTCTCTGACTCTCTCTCTGTGTCTGTCATGAATAAATAAATAAAATCTTAAAAAAATAAAAAAATAAAAAATTAAAAATCATGCTTTACAGATATAAGCTAATTGAAGGTGTGAACAATTTCAAACATCTTAGCCATAAAACACAAGTTTGAAAATTACTGCAATTTTATTTTAAAAAATTTTAAATAACAAAACATTGAAAAATACATACTTCACAAAAATACCAGTGATGCATTATAAAAGGCAAGAATAAGAAGCTGATCAGATCATTTGAACATGTACTAAAAATTATTACTCATGCTATTTTAAAATATTCAGATAATCAATATAAATAAAAAATAATTTAAAATCAATACAAATCATTTATATCTTGCTTTAGTATATACAGATAGATTTTATTTCATTTTTTTAACAAAGGAGTTCACTTTTGGTTTTCGCACACCACTAAAATTAATTTTGGTGAAAAAATAAATATCTCAAAAATTACGTAGTTATTTTTATAGTCCCCTTCACTCTCAATAGTGTTTCAGTTAGCATACCTGGCATATTAGCCTTGGCAGCAGCCAGCCAAGGCTTGGATCCCAACTTTGCAGGGATTTAGTAGCTTTGTGACCTTAAGTAAGTTATTTAATCTTTCCCAAACTTAAGTAGCCTCATCTTTAAAATGGGGATAATAATGGTGACACCTGGCTGACTCAATCAGTAGAGCATGAGACTCAATCTCGGGATTAGATGTAGAGATTACTTGAAAATAAAATCTTAAAAAAATTTTTTTAGGGGCACTCAGGTGGCTCAGTCAGTTGAGCATCTGACTCAGATTTCAGCTCAGGTCATGATCTAAGGGTCGTGAGATGGAGCCCCGAGTCAGGCTCCACAATGTTTAAGATTCTTTGCCCCTCTTCCTCCGTCCCTCCCCCCAGCTCGCTCTCTCTGTCTCTCAAAAAAATAATAATAAATTCACTTTAAAAATTTTTAGTAAGCATGATAATAATAGAAACACATTGGGCTATTGTAAGGATGAAATGAGGTAACACACATAATACTTAGCGCAGTGTCTGGCATATAGAGCACTCAATAAACATGAAATATTATTATTATTGGTTTTGTTACTATTATTAAGAGACTATGTTCTTGATTGCTATCTGGTTATCTTTATTGCTGACTTGGTGTCCTAACATTAGCAGATTGGTTGCCTGACCTTGTCTCTATCCAGCAAAGGAATCCAGTGATCAGGAAGGTTCACCCAATTAAATCATAGTGTAGACCAGCATTTTCAAAAGTGTTTTCTTTACAATATTGGCACTGCAGAATGCTCTGCCAGCAAAAGTTCTGCAGTCAACTGCTTTTGGGAAGCTATAGCCATGTTCTTTTTTTTTTAATTTATTTATTTATGATAGTCACAGAGAGAGAGAGAGAGAGAGGCAGAGACACAGGCAGAGGGAGAAGCAGGCTCCATGCACTGGGAGCCCGACGTGGGATTCGATCCCGGGTCTCCAGGATCGCGCCCTGGGCCAAAGGCAGGCGCTAAACCGCTGTGCCACCCAGGGATCCCCCATGTTCTTGCACATTCATAATATTGGGTTAGCACTGTAAAATCTGAGAAGGCTTGCAGTTAAGAAACACTTTTTGGTTAACCCTCATTTTCCCATTTTATTTGTAGTCTCTCCTCTCTTGTTTGTGTGTGATCCCTCAAAATTAACAGAGTATTCTACAAAACGTATTTCGTGAAACATGGATCTAGTCTTTTTCATTTTAAAAATGGAAGGCCTGAGGGGCACTTGCATAGCTGTCAGTTAAGCATCTATCTTTGGCTCAGGTCATGATCCCAGAGTCCCAGGACTGAGCCCCAGTTGGGCTCCCTGCTCAGCAAGGAGTCCGCTTCTCCCTCTTCCTCGGCCCCTCCTCCCTCAGGCTTTCTCGTTCTCATTCTCTCAAGTAAACATCTTTAGGAAAAAATGGAAGGCCCAATTGAGGGGAACTTTCCAAGGCCACATAGTAATAGGCGGTTCATAGGCCTTGATCCTAGATCTCTAAATTCCTTTGACTTTTCTTCTAGGAAAGCCATTTTGTATGTTATAATCTTTGTGCCGGGGATATATTAACGTTAGCTATATATTAATTAGTAGCTGTATGATACCTTTGAAAAGACAAGGACAAGAACATTTTATAATAGCCAGAGGTTTCCTATCGTAAAATCTACAGTTTTAACAGCCTCCATGCTCTCTAGGACTAAGGGCTTCTGCTCACAGGCAGCAGGCAGGGACCTCAGACCACAGTTAATGCAACATTGTCTTTTGAACTGACACAAGATGAATACCAGAGGGCGCACTTTCCTAAGGATATCAATTTAGATGCACAGAGCCAGAAGGCCGAAAGGCAGCAGGAACACAGGAGGACAGAAGATACTATCACTGTGAAGGCATGATGATGTTTAAGATATTAAAGCCATGGAAGACTAATTAGAAAAGAAAAGGAATCCAAATAGCACTATATCAATGTATAAAACTTGTTTCATAATCAATAAAACTAAGGTAAAAAATGTAATGCGAAAAAATGTGTGTATATCGGTATATGCATATGCAATACTTAACATACATCCTGAACAAATCTATGACACCAAGTCTTCAACAGCCAAAATACAGGAACTTCATATTAGAAGGAATAATACAGAAACAATTGCTAGTGGAGCTTTTGGGTGGCTCAGTCGTTTGGCTGTCTGCCTTCAGCTTAGGTCATGTATGATCCCAGAGTCCTGGGATCAAGCCCCAAATTGGGGGCTCACTGGGGAGTCTGCTTCTCCCACTCTCTTTGCCCTCCCCCTCTCCTCTCTCAAATAAAATCTTTTTAAAAAGAAATAGCTGCTAATATTTATTGAGCACATACTATATATTAGGTATCTTATGTGCATTATCTTATTAACACTTAAACAAGTCTATGAGGTAGATATTATTTGGGTATTATCCTCACCTTACACATGAGAAAACTGAGGCTTAAAATCTCAAGTAACTTGTCCAAGTTCCCACTACTAAGTAGAAGAGACAGCTGAGCCTCCAAGTGTCTCCCTCCAGAGCACCCAACTACTCACTCCCTCCCCATGGCTTACAGGGAGGGCCCTGTGTGGCGTGGATCTCACTTACCTCTCCAGCCTTCCTCAACACAATTTGTATCCAGCAAGACAGACATACTTCAGTTCCCTGAACAGGCCACATTCCCTACGTAGGACACCTCTTCCCTTCATCTTTACCTGACTGAACCTTACTTATCCTTTTGGTCTCAGCTTAGACATCACTTCCTCCAGAAATCTCTGCTCTCCAGGTCTGGATTAGGTGACCTTCCTCTGTGCTTCTATAGCTCCTTCTCACTTTACCACCCTGTATGATAATTGCCCATCTCCTTTTATTTTATTTTATTTTTATTTTTTTTAATTGCCCATCTGATCTGTCCCCTCTGCCAGACTGAGATTTTGAGAAAAGCAGAGACTAGGTATGTTTTGCTTCCCACTGCATTCCCAGCATTTAGTAAGTTCTATATCCACAGAAACTTCTCTACTTGAGACATTTCTCAGAGTCATAAAGCTGTATGGAGAGAAAATGTCACCAACTCTGCCTGCCACTGGCAGTTGGTTATTGACCATCATTTTGGCCTCTGGCATTGGTGTTCATCAGGCATGTTTGCTGTGATTTTGCTTAGGTTTGAGCAGTTTAATGAACATTATTAACATATATCTGATACATACAAAAGCAGTGGGAGTGTTGAAAGTTCCAATAAGAAGTCATGTAGGGTTACAAGAGAAATGAAATTGAAATTAGAATATGAAAATTACCGGTGTTGCACAAAAATGTACATAAAGAGTAGTGAACATTCTTTTTTTTAAAGCAGGCTCCACGAGCCCAACATCGGGTTTGAACCCATGACTCTGAGATCAAGACCTGAGCCAAGATCAAGTTGGACAATCAACTGACTGAGCCCCCCAGGTACCCCAAGTAGTGAACATTTGATGGGCAAATATGAGATCATGCAACATGTGAAGTATGCTGTGCTTATGAAGACCTCCCCCAAAATCAAGAAGAAGCATCTATCTCGACTGAGGAAATAAGTGTCCTAGGCTAATTCCTAGAGCACCTTATTTGGGAATATGGGTAGAGCTAGAGGTCTTCGCCTACCTTCTAAAAGTCTTTTTTCAACCCTTTAATTACACACTACCATCCTAAGCTTCTCTGAAAACTATTATTGTGAAATCTTGAATTTAAAGATGTTATAGCAAAAAGCCAGGATAACCAATCTTTATAAAGAAGGGTAGCATCCTCTTTAAAAGGGGGGGGGGGCAGTAGGGCAGCCCAGGTGGCTCAGCTGTTTCGCGCCGCCTTCAGTCCAGGGCCTGATCCTGCAGACCCAGGATTGAGTCCCACTTCAGGCTCCCTGCATGGAGCCTGCTTCTCCCTCTGCCTGTGTCTCTGCCTCTCTCCCTCTCTCTCTGTCTGTCTCTCATGAATAAATAAATAAAATCTGGGACGCCTGGGTGGCTCAGTGGTTGAGCGTCTGCCTTTGGCTCAGAGCGTGATCCTCAGTCCAGGGATCGAGTCCTGCATCAGGCTCCCTGCAAGGAGCCTGCTTCTCCCTCTGCCTGTGTCTCTGCCTCTCTCTCTGTTTCTCATGAATAAATAAATAAATAATATTTTTTAAAAATAAATAAATAAAATCTTTTAAAAAGGGGGGGCAGCAAATCCCTCCCATTGTGTATCCCCTTGCTCCATTTGTATATGATTTTATAAAGTATTATCTAGATTTTGTAATGTTTTACCATTTTTTGAGTGCTTATTAGGGGTCAGGCACTTTTTTTAAAAGATTATATTCATTTATTTATTTGATAGAAAGAGCATGAGCAGGGGGAGGAGCAGAGGGAGAGGGAGAAGCAGACTCCCCACTGAGCAGGGAGCCTGATTTGGGGCTCCATCCCAGGACCCTGGGATCATGACCTGAGCCAAAGGCAGACACTTAACTGACTGAGCCACCCAGATGCCCCTAGGTTAGGCACATTTCTTGACATCATCTCATTTAATCCTCACAATGTCTCTATGAGACAGATATTATCTCTTAGATTAGGAAACTAGGACTCTGAAAGGTTAAGTAACTTCCCCAAAGTCACACAACTATGAAGTGTTTATTTTGGAATTGGAAGCATCATTTTGTTGGATCCAGCATGTTCTTTACACTACACCAGGCTGCTTCCCCTATAATCTAAGTTCATCCTTACAACAATCATGTAAATGAAGGTAAGAATATCATTTCCCAATTTGAATGAAAACAGTGAAGCCCAGAAATGCTTAAGGTTCCACCACTAGGTAGTGCAATAGAAGTAAACTCAGATCACCATACTTTTACTTCGCTGGTTAAAGGCTAATGGTTAGAACCTCTACAAGGGTTGGACTCTTTTTTTTAAAAAAAAAGTATTTATTTATTCATGAGAATACACAAAGAGGAGAGAGAGAGAGAGGCAGAGACACAGGCAGAAGGAGAAGCAGGCTCCATGCAGGGAGCCCGACGCGGGACTCCATCCCGGGTCTCCAGGATCACGCCCTGGGCCGAAGGCAGCACTAAACCATTGAGCCACCCGGGTTGAACTTTCTTAATGACCAAGGAGAATATGCATGGGGAGAGGTGAGAGGGGCTTGCTCTGTTGGTGGGATGAGGAAGAGAAACAGCAGCAGTGGCTCTAGCCCTCAGATTTTGTTCCCCAGCTGCTAGGCATTGCCCACTGCCTTGACCTTTTGGCGACATTCCTTTTTTTTTTCTTTCCTTTTATCTAAATTCAATTTGTTTGGCAACATTCCTAATCTGCTCAGTGGAAATTGCCTGTTGCTGACTTTTACTCTTCAAATCCAATCCCGGTCAGACTGTGTGGGCATGATAGGTTTTATGTGTCCTTTCAAAACACTATATTCTGGATTAGGCCTTTGAACAATTGGTTTGAACAAATTGGTCTTGTATGACTAATTGCATCTTGTCCCATGAGTCTTTAGAGAGGTTGAACAGAATGACCCATTTGAGGATTAACCCAAGGCTGGCTGGAAGGGTTCAGGGTGCTCAGGACAGATATTAAAACCTGAGGACATGGAGCACCTGGGTTGTCCAGTAGGTTAAGCATCTGCCTTCTGTTCAGGTCATGATCCTGGGGTCCTGGGATGCAGCCCTGCATTGGGCTCCCTGCTCAGTGGGGAGTCTGCTTCTTCCTCTCACTACTGCTCCCCCAGCTTGTGCTCTTTACCAAATAAATAAAATATTTTTTAAAAAACACCTGAGGGGATCCCTGGGTGGCGCAGCGGTTTGGCGCCTGCCTTTGGCCCAGGGCGCGATCCTGGAGACCCAGGATCGAATCCCACGTCGGGCTCCCAGTGCATGGAGCCTGCTTCTCCCTCTGCCTGTGTCTCTGCCTCTCTCTCTCTCTCTCTCTCTCTCTGTGACTATCATAAATAAATAAAAATTTTAAAAAAATAAAAAACACCTGAGGACACATTCTGATCAAATTTCCTGAAATAATTTCCCTGGGAGTTATAGGTTTTGAATTTTAATAAGATTGGATCCACTTTCTGATGTGTATGTGTCTATCCCTGTGGATTCCAAATATTACTATTGAATTTAGCTTGCCATTAATCTAATATTAAACTTTTTCTAATGCAGTCACATAATACAGATGCCAAGTACACAAAGATAAATGTATGAAAATGTAGAGTACTTCTGCCTCCAGCTAAGAGGGAGTAAATAACTAAGAATGGATTTACCCTTTGCATTAAACAACCAAAAAAAAAAAGCCATAGAAAATTCATGAAATGGGGATGCCTGGGTGGCTCAGTGGTCGAGCATCTGCCTTGGGCTCAGGTCGTGATCCCGGGGTCCTGGGATCGAGTCCTACATCGGGCTCCCTGCAGGAAGGCTGCTTCTCCCTCTGCCTGTGTCTCTGCCTCTCACTCTCTGTCTCTCATGAATAAATAAAATCTTCAAAAAACAATTCATGAAACAATAGTTTTCAAGACACATCAGGCAATATAGGAAAGTGGTTAAAAAGCAAGGTGAGCCCTCCAACCCAGTCTGCAACAAAATTCATGGGGCTCAGCACAAAATTAAAAAGTAGGGGCCCCAGGGCACCTGGGGTCCTGGGATCAAGTCCTGCATCAGGCTCCCCGCATCTCCCTCCCGCCTCAAGCCTGCATCAGGCTCCCTGCTTCTCCCTCTGCCTATGTCTCTGTGTCTCTCATGAATAAATAAATAAGATCTTTTTTAAAAGTAGGGGCCCTTATTCATAAGGCAGGAAAAAAAGTTTTCCTTTCTTCCAGTCTCTCAGCCTGTCACGGTGATTTTTACGTGCTATTTGATGTTTCATTCCTTCAGGCATGAAAACCTTTCAGGGCAAGTGCAGACCCTCAGAGGTGCCCAGAAGCTGTGCCCTGTGACAAGGCATGCACACACATGCTTTCGGCACACCAGCTGCTGGCTTCTCCCTCATGCCAGCTGTCGTAGCAATGCTCCTAGGAAGATGAGCAAGGAATCTACACTTCCCACAAATATGACACCCCAAAGCAGTGTGGATGAGCAGCCCCAAGGGGTATTGAAAACTCTGGGCCAGGATGATTAGGTACCTGGATAAAAGTAGGCAAGAGGTTCATCCCTGTTGAATCTTCTGCTGAATGTATGGCGGGGCTGCCAGCCACTGGACGGGGATGGTTACCACCAGGCCCCGCCCTGATATTCCACAAGGACACACATCTAATTCTGACCTTCCCTGTGCCCATGCCCAAGTCCCCACTGGAGACAAGAGGTTGGCATTAGTTGCCGGGTAAGGGAATAGAGGGGGAGGCTGAGGTGCAAGAAGGTGACAGAACCTATCCTAGAGAAGCAGTGACACAGAGGCAAAAAGGGCCATGTGTGAACCCTGGTCCCAAGCCTTTAGTGCATGCTCTGCAGTCCCATGGGACTTCACTTACAAAACACAAATTCAAAGATAAAATTATTAGGAATTTCAAGATGGTGACCACAGAGTACTAAATACAAACAAGGGTCCTTTTGAGCTTGGGGTCTCGTGCTACATTGCATTGGCTACCAGTCCGTGAAGCTGTTCCTGTTTACCAGGGAAGGGGAATGAAGACAGCCTGGCAGCCTCCCTGAATTAAGGAGACATGGCTGAGCATGTAGAGACGCCAAGGCAGCTAGAGCACATAAGAAAGAATACCAGGGCAGCCCGGGTGGTTCAGCGGTTTAGTGCCGCCTTCAGTCCAGGGCGTGATCCTGGAGACCTGGGATCGAGTCCCATGTCGGGCTCCCTACATGGAACCTGCTTCTTCCTCTGCCTGTGTCTCTGCCTCTCTCTCTGTGTGTCTCTCATGAATAAATAAAATCTCTTTTTTTAAAAAAGAAAGAATACCAGAGAGGACACAACTGTACAGAGAGAGAACTCCAAAGATCTACAGATGGTGCCCCTCAAGTATTCAGCAGAGTACAAGTGCATTCACATGAGAAAACTACTGAGACAGGAAAAGAACCTTCTGAAAGAATTAGAGAACACAATGCCTAGTGCACACATAAGGCCAGAAATAGTGCCTGATTCCCATCAGCCAGAATGGAAAACTTCATGACTTACAGGGCATTATGTAGAATACAGATAGGTCTTGCCTGAGTATTGCAGAATAATAGTAAGACAGACGCTGAAGAAGATGTATAGAAATAGAAAAAGATCCAAGACCCAACATAATGAAATTGACAGTGCCTGGTATCCAATTAATATCATAAAAGAGGCAAGGAAATACAACCCATAATGAGAATAGTAAGTTTATCAAAAACAAAGCAGAAATGTTAGAATTAGCAGAGAAGAATATTAAAACAGTTATAACTGTATTCCATATGTTTAAAAAATTAAGTAGAGACAGGGAAGATATGCAAAGGCAAGAGAATAAAAGATAAGTGGGACTATATCAAAATAAAAAGCTCTGCACAGCAAAGGAAACCATCAACAAAATGAAAAGGCAATGTATAGAGTGGGAGAAAATATTTGCAAATCATACATCTAACAAGAGGTTAATAAATAAATCCAAAATATATAAAAACTCATACAACTTGGGGCACCTACATGGCTCAGGCAGTTAATGTCTGCCTTCAGCTAAGGTCATGGTCCTGGAGTCCTGGGTTCAAGCCCAAGTCAGGCTCCCTGCTCAGTGGAGAGTCTGCTTCTCCCTCTGACCCTGCCCCTCCTCCCTCTCTCTCTCCTCCTCACTTTCTCTCTCAAATAAATAAAATCTTTTTTAAAAAACCTCATACAACTCAATTAGCTAAACCCAAAACTAAACAATGCAATTAAAAAATGAACAGAGGAATTGAATAGGCATTTTTCCAAAGACGACATACAGATGGCCAACAGGCACATGAAAAGGTGCTCAACATCACCAATCAGCAGGGGGGAAATGCAAATCAATACTACAATGAGATATCACTGCATATTTATGAGAAGCACTACCATTAAAAGACAAGTGATAACAAGTGTTGGTGATGGCGTGGAGAAAAGAAAATCCACAGGCATTGTTGGTGGGAATGTAAATTTGTGCAGCCAATAAAGAAAACAGTATGGAGGTTCCTCAAAAATTTAAAAACAGGACAGCCCGGGTGGCTCAGCGGTTTAGCACCGCCTTCAGTCCAGGATGTGATCCTGGAGACCCGTGATCGAGTCTCATGTCGGGCTCCCTGCATGGAGCCTGCTTCTCCGTCTGCCTCTCTCTCTCTCTCTGTGTCTCTCATGGATAAATAAATAAAATCTTTAAAAAAAATTTAAAAACAGAACTACAGGAGTCCTCACACCTCAGATGAGTCAAGTAATCTGTAAACGAATAAAAATGAGGCTAAGAGTAAATTCTTTAGTGTAATAGAAGCTGGAAGACAGTGTGATATCTTCCAAGAGTTGAGGAAAAAAAAAAAAAACAGGTAACCAAGAAATGTGTGGCTAGAAAAATATTTCTTTTTTTTAAGATTTTATTTATTTATTCATAGAGACACGGGGGGGGGGGGCGGGGGGCAGAGGCACAGGCAGAGGGAGAAGCTCCAGGGTCCCCAGGATCACACCCCAGGCTGCAGGCGGCGCTAAACCACTGCGCCACCGGGGCTGCCCTAGAAAAATATTTCTTTAAAAAAATATTATTCATAAGACACACAATGAAAGAGGCAGAGACATAGGCAGAGCAAGAAACAGGCTCCCCATGAGGAGGGCGATGCAGGACTCACTCAATCCCTGGTGGGGGATCACGCCCTGAGCCGAAGGCAGATACTCAACTACTGAGCCACTCAGGCATCCCTAGAAAAATATTTCAAGGCAAAAACATCCTAGTTAAAGAAAAACAAACTTACATTCAACCTACATCAAATTTGTGAAAGATGTACTTCAGAAGGAAAAGAATGAACAACTCTGAAATGCCAAAAGGAATGACAAAGAAAAAAATTGGAAAATACGTAAACTATTCATTGTATAAAATAATTTGTTCATTTATTCAGCAAGTATTTATCACCTACTGTAGTAGACTGAATAATGTCTACCCAAGATATCAGATCCTAATCCCTAGAACCTATAAAATGTCACCTTATTTGGAAAAAGGATTTTTGCCTGTATGATTAAAGATTTTGAAATGAGATTATTTTGAATTACCTGAGTGGTTCCAAAATGCCATCACAAGTGTCCCTATAGGACAGAGGCAGAGAGTTATTACAGAGTAGAGAAGAAAGCCATATAATAGAAGCACAGTCAGAGAAGATGCTATGCTGCTAGCTTTGAAGATGGAGGAAGGGGGACAAGAGCCAAGGAATGCAAGGAATGCAACTCTAGATATTGGAAAAGCCAAGGAAACTGACTTTCCCCTAGAGCCTCTAGGGGGCGTGTCGCCTTGCCAACACTTTGATTTCAGCCCAGTGAAGCTGCCAACCTCTGGTGCCTATAACTCTGAGGAATTAATTTCTGCGAATTTAAGTCACTAAATTTCTGGTGATTTGTTACAGCAGCCACAGGAAACTAATGCACCTATTAGAGCTAGACACTGCTCTAAGTGTTTGAGATAATCAAGGAACAAACAAGGATACCTGGCTGGCTCAGCGGTTGGTCTGCCTTTGGCTCAGGGTGTGATCCTGGAGTCCCCGATGAGTCCTGCATCCAGCTCCCTGCTTGGAGCCTGCTCCTCCCTCTGCCTGTCTTTGTCTCTCTCATGAATAAATAAAATCTTTTTTAAAAAATCAAGGAACAAACAAAAATCTTAAACTTTACTTAACTAGTGCTCGCTTTGGCAGCACATACACTAAACTTGGAGCTTAAACTCTACTCTAGTGGAGAAAACAGACAACATACCATTAAACAGGTAAACTACGTACTGTACTAGAAGGTAACAAGTGACACGTGAAAAAGGAAAAAAAGAGCAGGGTAAGTGAGGAATCAGGAATGTGTGTTGTAGGGTTGGTAGGTAAGTGGATATTTTAAACACAGTGGCTATGGCAAGCCTTGTTGAAAAAGTGGTGTCTGAGCAGACTTTTCATTTGTGGTGTTTATTTTAAAAAAGAGGACAAAACTAAAATACTGGATAATACCACATAAGCTGAGAAAGAGGTGATCAGTATCTAAAGTGTTCTAACATCCATATTAATTTGGAATAATTTATATTAACTTGAGACTTTGTTAAGCATATATGCTAACATATCAAGGGTAATCAAGAAAAGAACAGAAACAGAATATGTAATTTCCAAATTAAGTCATGATGGAAAATGGAAATAAACAAAATTCAATTTTTTAAGCTGAGAAAGGAGATAAAGCAAAGGAAATTAGCACAGATAGCAACCAGTAAGATGTTAGAAACAAATACAAATAAATGTGACCACAGAGATGCAAGTGGATGTAATTTGCCAGTTAAAAGTCAAGAGATTGTCAAAAAAAAAGGGGGCAAAGAGGGAAAATCCACCTAAAATGGAGAGACATCCCTAAAATATAAGAACACAGAAAGGCTGACAGTTAAGCAATGAAGAAATATACCAAGCAAATGCTAGCCAAGTCAGAGTGCTTATATTAATATAGGACAAAACAGAATTTAAAATGCATTGTTTGGGATTGAGAGGGTCACTAGAGCAGGATAAAAGGTGGGATATTGTAATGCTCCTTTCTCAATTTTTGATAGGTTAAAACTGAAGACAAAAAATTAGTAACAATACAGAATATTCAAAGAACCTAGTTAACAAACTTGGCTGGAAACTATGAATATTTACGTATAAGTCTTCTCATGCACATGAAGCATGATTCTCCAATGTGGAACCGCTTGATCATAGGGTTTGTACATTTTCATGAAACACTACAGATAGAATTCAAGTTCTGTGTACCCCTCTACCTTATTCTCTTTCATCCTCTCCCAAGAGATTAGCACTATCCTGGATGTGGTGTTTATCATTCTAATTTAAAAATTTTACTAGTTCAAATGTTTGTGTACATATGTCCTTCAACATTAAAACGTATTATTTATACTTTTAAATTTTAAAGAAGGAATTTGGGGCAGCCTGGGTGGCTCAGCGGTTTAGCGCAGCATTCAGCCCAGGATGTGATCCTGGAGACCCAGGATCAAGTCCACATCAGGTTCCTTGCAGGGAGCCTGCTTCTCCTTCTGCCTGTGTCTCTGCCTCTCTCTCTCTGTGTCTTCCATGAAAAAATAAAATCTTTTAAAAAAAATAAAGAAGGGCATCCCTGGGTGGCGCAGCGGTTTAGCGCCTGCCTTTGGCCCAGGGCGCGATCCTGGAGACCAGGAATCGAATCCCACATCCGGCTCCCGGTGCATGGAGCCCGCTTCTCCCCTGCCTATGTCTCTGCCTCTCTCTCTCTCTCTGTGTGTGACTATCATAAATAAATAAAAATTAAAAAAAATAAAGGAATTTTAATTATTTACTTTTCATAAGTTATTTAAAATTTATATAAATGGGGGGCACCTGGCTGGCTCAGTCAGAAGAGCATGCCACTCTTGATCTCAGGGTTGTGAGTTTGAGCCCCACGCTGGGTGAAGAGATTACTTAAAAAAACTTAAAAAAATAAAACTTATGTAAGTGGTGTCATACTGAATGTGTACTCCACCTTGCATTTTTCACCATTATTTTAGAGATTTATCTGTTGCTGTAGTACTAATTCATTCAAATGTTATGCAACATTTATTATAAATTTTATAGATTTATATATAAATTTGAAATTTAACTGTTATATACTTTAAAATGTATCACAATTTATCAGTTTATTGTGCTGCTGAACACAATGTCCCAATTTTTTTTACTAATTACAGATGATACAGATGATATAGAAATAAATATTCTTGTGTACTCCTTTGTCCATGATGTGAGAATTCCTCTAGAATATATATCTAGGATTAGAATTGTTCAGTCATAAAATGTGAGCACCTTTTGACTTTACAGAACATCACCATATTGCTTTTTAAAGTAGTTGTGCCAATTTATATCACCACCATCGAGTTTACATTGCTGATCACAAATGTCGTTTAGTACTGAGACTTTTCCATCTTTGCCAATCTGATGCATGTGAAATTGTACCTGTTTTATTTTGCATCCCCACTATTAGATTGATATTATAAATTCGTTGGCCATTGGGGTTTCCTGTTCTGTGAATTGCCTCTTCATTCTTTGCTCACTTTTGAGTCACCTGTTTTTCTACTAAGCTTGTAATTTACACGCAGTAAAATTCACTTTGGTGTACACTTCCAAGTTTTAACAAATACAAAATGTAACTCCACAATTAATATACAAAACAGTTCCACTGCCTCTTGAGATACCTTCTTACTCTCCCCTTGTGGGTCAAGTCCCTCTTCCCACACCAACCCATGCTAACCATTAATCTGTCTTCCACTCTGGTGGAACAAGACAGAAGGTCAATAAGGGAACAGGACTTGAACACAATGCACATTCTTGAGAATGTTTTAAAAGACTTTATTTATTTATTCAAGAGAGACACAGAAAGAGAGGCAGAGACATAGGCAGAGGGAGAAGCAAGCTCACTGAGGGGGGCTTGATGCAGGACTCAAACCCAGGATGCCGGCATCACACCCTGAGCCAAAGGCAGGCACTCAACCACTGAGCCACCCCGGCATCCCTACAATGCACATTCTTAAGTCCAAATGGAATATTCATTCTCCTGGAAAAATCCTATGTTAGGCCACAAAACAAGTCTCAATAAATTAAAAAAAAGACTTAATCATACACAGGGTCTTCTCTGACCACAATGAAAAAAAACTAGAAATCAATAACAGAAAAGTGAACAGTTAACAATATGTAAAAATAACACAACACACTCTTAAATTACAAATATATCAAAAAAGGAAACCACAATGGAAATTAGAAAGTGCTGAGATGAATGAAAATACTGTACTAAAACTCAACGAATCATAAATTAAAAAAAAAAAGGGATCCCTGGGTGGCGCAGCGGTTTGGCGCCCGCCTTTGGCCCAGGGCGCGATCCTGGAGACCCAGGATCAAATCCCACGTCAGGCTCCCGGTGCATGGAGCCTGCTTCTCCCTCTGCCTGTGTCTCTGCCTCTCTCTCTCTCATTCTGTGTGACTATCATAAAAAAAATTAAAATAAAATAAAATAAAACTCAACGAGATGCAGCAAAAACAGTGCCAACAGTGGAATGTATAACTGTAAATGCACTACAGTAAAAGTGCATTTGTGCATTCCACATCCAAAAGTGGAATGTATAACTGTAAATGCACTACACTAAAAGAATTTCAAATTAATTAGCTAACTTTTATACCTTAAGGAACTATAAAAAGAGCAAACTAAACTCAGAGCTATCAGAAGGAAGTAAATAATAAAGATTAGAGTGGAAATAACTGGAGAACAGAAAAACAAAAGAGAAAAGCATCAAAGTCAAAAAGTTGGTTCTTTAAAAAGAACAACAAAATTGACAAGCCTTTAGCTAGACTAAGAAAAAGAGAGTAAACTCAAATTACTAAAATCAGAGATGAAGATAGGACATTACGATCAACCTTAAAGAAATGAAACGGATAAAAAAAACCACTATGAACAACTGTACACCAATGAATTGGATAACCAAGATGAAATCAACAAATTCCCAGAAACAAAATTCTAAAACTGATTCAAGAAGAAACAGAAAACCTGAACAGATCTATAAGCAAAGAGATTTAATGAATAATTAAAAATTTCCCCATAGAGAAAAGCTCAGGACCAGATGGCTCCACTGGTGAATTCTATTCAATATTTAAGAATTAACACCAATCCTTCTCAAAGTCTTCCAAAAATAGAAGAGGAAGAAACACTTTGTAACTCCTTCTATTGAGAGAAAAGCCAAAGACGTAAGACTACTATAGACCAGTCAATATCCCTTATGAATATATAACACAAAAATCCTCATCATAATACTAGCAAAACAAACTGAGCAACATATTAAAAGGATTACACACCATGATCAAGTAAGATTTATTTCAGGAATGCAAGGGTGGTTCAACATATGAAAACAAATAAACGGGGCGCCTGGGTGGCTCAGTTCGTTAAGCCTCTGCCTTTGGCTCAGGTCATGATCACAGGGCCCTGGGATCAAGCCCCACATAGGGCTTCCTGCTCAGCAGGGAGTCTGATCCTCCCTCTGCCCTTCCCCTGCTCACGCTTGCTCTCACTCTCTCTTTGAAATTAACAAATATTAAAAAAAGAAAATCAATAATGTATCAATTTGCTAGAAAAGAAAAAAAAAGCCACAACTGTCTGAATTGTTGTAGAAAAAGCATTTGACAAAATTCAACATTCTTTAATGATAGGCAAAAAACTATGAATAGAAGGAAACTTCCTCAACATGAAAAAGGGTATTTGTGAAACCCCCACCACTAATTCATTCTCAGTGGTGAAAGACTGAAAGCTTTCCTCCTAAGATGAGGAACAAGACAAGGATGCCTGCTTTAGCCACTTCTATTGGACGTTATATTGGAAGCTCCTGACAGAGAAATCAGGCAAGAAAAAGAAATAAAGCACATCCAAATTGCAAAGAGAAAAGTAAAACTATCTCTATTTGTAGGTAACAAAGATGCTATATATAGAAAATCCTTAAAAATCCACAAAAATATATTAGAGCTAGTAAACAAATTCAGCAAAGTTGCAGAGTATAAGATCAACACACAAAAACTGTATATGGGGCAGCTGGCTCAGTCAGTAGAGCATGTGACTCTTGATCTCGGGGTTGTAGGTTCGGTTCTAAATTGGGTATAGGGAGTACTTAATAATATATGTGCTGCTTAAGCGATCACAAGAGAGTACTTAAAAATAAAATCTCTTTAAAAACTGTATATGCTAGGGGCACCTGGGTAGCTCAGTCGGTTAAGCATCTCCCTTCAGCTCAGGTCATGATCCCAAAGTTTCAGAATCCAGTCTCGTGTCAGGCTCCCTGCTCAGCAGGGAATCCGCTTCTCCCTCTCCTTCTGCCCCTCCTCCTGACACTTCTCTCTCTTTTGCTCACTCTCTCTCTCTCAAACAAGATCTTTAAAAAAAATTGTATTTGCTAGCAGTGAGCAATCTGAAAAGTAAATTAAGAAAACAATTCAATTTACAACAGCACCAGAAAGAACAAAATACATAAGAACACATTTAAACCAGGTGGCTCAGTTGGTTGGGAGTCCAACTCTTGGTTTTGCCTCAGGTCATGATCTCATAGGTCATGGGATCAAACCCTGCATGTGGTTCTGTGCTCAGTGGGGAGTCTTCTTGAAGATTCTCTCCCTCTGCCTCCCCCTGCCACTCATACATGTGAGTGCTTTCTCACTCTCTAAAATGCATGATCTTAAAAAAAATTTCTTTCAGTAATATTTTGTACTTTTCACTGTACAAGTCTTTTATATCACCCTGGTTAAATGTGTTCCTACGTATTTTGTTCTTTTCTTAAAGTCCTAAAACAAGTGGTTTAAAAATGTAAAGACATTGGGGTGCCTGGGTGGCTCAAATATCTGACTCTTGATTTCAGCTCAGGTCATGATCTCAGGGTTGTGAGATCAAGCCCTGCATTGGGCTCTGTGCTGGGTGCAGAGCCTGTTTGAGAATTCTCTCTCTCAGGACGCCTGGGTGGCTCAGTGGTTGAGTGTCTGACTTCAGCTCAGGGCATGATCCTGGGTCCTGGAATCGAGTCCCACGTAGGGATCCCTGCATGGAGCCTGCTTCTCCCTCTGCCTGTGTCTCTGCCTCTCGCTCTGTGTCTCTCATGAATAAATAAAATCTTAAAAAAATAAAAATAAAATTGGCCCAAAGGAAGGGTGCCTAGGTGGCTCGGTTGGTAGAACATGAGATTTGATCTTGGGGTTCTAAGTTCGAGTCCTGCATAGGGCATAGATTACTTTTTTTAAAAGATTTTATTTATTTATTCATGAGAGCCACAGAGACGCAGAGACACAGGCAGAGGGAAAAGCAGGCTCCATGCAGGAGCCCAATGTGGGATTCGATCCTGGAACTCCGGGATCATGCCCTGAGCTGAAGGCAGATGCTCAACCTCTGAGCCACCCAGGTGTCCCCATAGATTACTTTTTAAAGAATCACCATATAACCCAGCCATTCCACTCCTAAGTATATACCCAGATGATTTATAAACAGGGACGTGAACAGATATTTGTCCACAAATCTTCATAGTGTTGCTATGCCACGATTGCAGAAAACAACCCAAATGTACAAAATGCGGTATATACATACACTATTGCTCAACCATAAAATGTAATGAAGTTGAAAAGCATTAAGCTTGAAAGCACGTTAAATGAAAAGAGACACAACAGGTCACATATTGTATGCATGGATATGAAAGACCCAGGCTACGCAAATCCATAGAAATAGAAAACAGATTAGTTCTTTCCAGAGGCTGGATGGAGAAGGAATGGGGATTAATTACTTAACGAGTGCAGGATTTCCTTTTGGGATGATAAAAAGGTTCTAAAACTAGAGAATGGTGATAGTTGCACAAAAGAGCAAACATACCAAAAGTCACTGAACTGTACACTTTAAAACGTTAAAATGGAAAATTTTGTGCTTTATAAAATTTTTTAATTAAAGGTTGTGAGGTGCCTGGATGGCTCAGTCGGTTAAGTGTCTGCTTTCTCAGGTCATGATCTCGGAGTCCTGGGACTGAGTCCCTCATCAGGCTTCTTTTTCAGCGGGGAGTCTGCTTCTCCTTCTCCCCCCTGCCCCTTCCCTCTGCTCATACTGTCTCTTGCACACGTAAGTAAAATCTTTTTTAAAAGAAAAGTTTTTAGGGATCCCTGGGTGGTGCAGCGGTTTAGCGCCTGCCTTTGGCCCAGGGCGCGATCCTGGAGACCCGGGATCGAATCCCACCTCGGGCTCCCGGTGCATGGAGCCTGCTTCTCCCTCTGCCTGTGTCTCTGCCTCTCTCTCTCTCTCTCTCTCTCTGTGACTATCATAAATAAATAAAAATAAAAATAAATTTTAAAAAAAGTTTTTAAAAGATTTTATTACAGTTAGAGGTTATGGGGCACCTGAGTGACTCAGTTGGTTAAGCATTAGACTCTTGATTTTGGCCCAGGCCATGATCTCAAGTTTGTGAGAGAGCCATGTGTTGGTTCCACCCTGGGCATGGAGCCTGCTTAAGATTCTCACTCCCTCTCCCTCTGCATCCTCCCCCCACTCATGCTCTCTCTTGCTCAAAGAAAAAGATAGAGGTTATAAGGAAGAGGTTTTTATAGCTGCAGAACCATAAAATCTTAATGTGTCTCTGCAGCATATTCTTATATTCTACATCAAATAAAAAAAGGTTTTACATGGGGCACCTTGGTGGCTCACTTGGTTAAGTGTCTGCCTTTGGCTCAGGTCGCGATCCCAGGGTCCTGAGATCAAGCCCCAACAAGAGGTTCCCTACAGGACCCTGCTTCTCCCTCTCCCTCTGCCCCTCCCTCTGGCTCCTCTCTCTCAAATAAGTAAAATTTAAAAAAAAAGGTTCTACAAAAGAAAAATTTGATTTCTTTTTACTACGCTAAACACAAATTCTAGGGATTGGAGGGTTTTTTGTAGCTTTTTTTTTTTGTAGCTTTTTTTTTAATTCAAAAGTTGCATGCTCTACTGAGCAAGCAGGCATCCCTAGGGATTGTTAAATATAAAAGTATACTATGTGTCTATTCAAAAAAAGAAATACCTATATAATACTAAGGAAAATAATTGAACAAAATCTTGTATTTGAACAAATCTCTTCATTATTCAAATGTAAAGCATTATTCAAAACCACAATGAGATACCACTTTATTCCAGTTAGAATGGCTAAATTTAACAAGATAGGAAACAAATGTTGGTGAGAATGTGGAGAAAGGGGAACACTCTTACATTGCTGGTGGGAATGCAAGCTGGTACAGCCACTCTGGAAAACAGTATGGAGGTTCCTCAAGAAATTAAAAATAGAGCTACCCTATGACCCAGCAATTGCACTACTGGGTTTTCACCCCAAAGATACAGATGTAGTGAAACAAAGGGGCACCTGCACCCCAATGTTCATAGCAGCAATGTCCACAATAGCTAAATTGTGGAAGGAGCTGAGATGTTCTTCGACAGATGGATAAAGAAGATGTAGTATATATGTGTATGTATGTATATATATATATACATACACACACACACAATGGAGTATTAGTCATCAGAAAGGATGAATATCTGCCATTTACATCTATGTAAATGGAACTGGATGGTATTATGCTAAGTGAAATAAGTCAATTGGATAAAGACAATTATCACATAGTTTTACTCTTATATAGAATATAAGAAATAGTGCAGAGGACTATAAGGGAAGGGAGGGAAAACTGGGCAAAAAACCAGAGAGGGTGACAAACCATGAGAGATTCTTAACTCTGGGAAACAAACTGAGGGTTGCTGAAGGGGAGGTGGGTGAGGGGATGGTAAATGGGTGACGTGAACAGCACTGGGTGATATACACAACTGATGAATTGTTGAAAACTACATCTGAAATTAATGATGTACTATATGTTGGCTAATGGAATTTTAAAAATGTAAAATTAAAAAAAATGTAAAATTTTTGTAGGAAACTTAGTATTGATGGCATTAGCAAGGATACCATATAAAGCATAATTATGCAAATTCCCATTAGTACTGCTCTTTTCTTTTTAATGAACAATATGTTTTGGCAATTTTATGTGGATGACAGAACATGTTTATAACACTTCCTGTCGTTCACAGCATTAAACAGAATGGTCATTAAAACAAAAAAATAGCTGAGTGAAGTAAGTCAATCGGAGAAGGACAAACAGTGTATGTTCTCACTCATTTGTGGAATATGAGTAATAGTGAAGGGGAATATAAGGGAAGGGAGAAAAAATGTGTGGGAGATATCAGAAAGGGACACAGAACATAAAGACTTCTAACTCTGGGAAATGAACTAGGGGTGGTGGAAGGGAGGAGGGCGGGGGGTGGGGGTGAATGGGTGACGGGCACGGAGGGGGACACTTGACGGGATGAGCACTGGGTGTTATTCTGTTTGTTGGTAAATTGAACACCAATAAAAATTAATTTATAAAAAAAAACAGCTAATGTAAAAAAAGATTTATGTATACTAAGATTAAAAAAGAAGCTTCTAAAAACATTGAGACCCGGATGGCTAAACGGAATAAACTGATTTCCTGAACTGTACACACAAGTACAAGATAAGAATTTTCAAGAGTATGGCTAGACATGTTAATAAGACTGTTCCACAGACTCAGGAACTGGGTTCAAAAAAAACCTGATTTCTGGCTTGTTAAGGTCCTTGATGTGCACCTTACAGTGAGAGTATATATGGCCCAGAACTCATATAAATAGAAAAGGAAGATCAACTGCCATTACTAAAACAAAAGCATTTAATCTTTTATTCTTCCCTCAATGTAAATCTAGTTTCACATCAACTTTATGAAACTACTTGACTTTTGAGCATTTGAATCAGTGTTTATACTTGTACTTGATTTTCCTAAAATATGACATTTGAGAATACTCACCTTGAGAATTCCTGGGAATTCTATTCACCCTTTACCAAAACCCTCCCACACATTCCTATAGCATTATCACCAAACCACCAAAATTGACAGATGTGAATTCATTAAATCATAAGGAAGACTTAAAGTTCTGTGGTTTCATAACTTTCTCAAAATATTTGAAATTTTAAAGATCTTCTCCAGAAACTTTTTTTAAATAAAAGTTTTATTGGAGAAAAATAGAACCACCACGTACACAGGGAAAAGAGCACAAAAATTTAACTGATACAGAACAACTGAAAGTCACAATTATCCAATGTTGTTTGCAATTACTTTTCAATTTCTTAAACAGCTCCCCTCAACTTGTTTTTTTTTTAGTATTCTTGCCAATTTTTCAGTTGAAACAGCATCAAGTTTTCAAAAAAATTAAGAGCCTCAGGGAAGGGACCAGCTTTCAATCAAGATAACAAAAGTGACACCGAGAGTCTCCTCCTAACAGGGACCAATTCTATCTAAAAATTTCTTAAGAGTAACTATTGAGTCTTGTGGAATAGTCTATGTATCTCAGAGACCATCAGGGATGAATTAGAACACTGACATAAATGGTCCAGTATGGAGAGAGGACAAACAAAATAGCCACATTTCCTTGTCAGATGAGCTCATGCAAGGAAACCAGGGAGAAGCTCAGAAAATATAGGCAATGGCTGCTCAAAAAGAATTAGGAAGGCATTCTAAATACCACATATTGTTAACAGTGTGCAAGTTAATGCAGTCAGAGAGAGAAAACAGGCAGCTTTTTTTTTTAATAATAGCTGGTTACAGGTCTTGAGAATTCAAGAAAACAATCAATAGTAGACAAAGGAGCCAAAAGTCTCCTCAGTTGACGGTTAAGACCTAGATATTCTTCCTAATGGCTCCAAATAGTCAAGGAAATATACTGTTGCCAAAAGCATCAAAGCAATTCTGATTTTTAAAAATCCAGACAAAATTTTCTGCTTCTCCTCCAAGATCGATTACCTTTCAAGGAAATACAAACCAGGAAGCAAAACAAAAACAAAAACAAAAAAGAACAAAAAACAAACCCAACCACCAAACCCACAGAAACAAACAACCCCCTCCCACTGATGCTAAAGAGAAGCCTTTTTTTTTACTCACATTACCAATTAGAGTAACAATACTTTTGCTATTTTCTACATATGAACAATCCTAGGACATTCCCCTGAAAAGTAGATGTCCAGTGGCTATGAGAACTCTTCAAGAGACTTTGAAAGGAATAAGATCAGCATAATACAGATTTTGAATTTCCCAACTAGAGGGTATATGGGAAAATAAAGGAGAACCTTTATATCTAGGTCTTTAGGAAGTCAGAAGGATGAAAAGTTTATTTAGCAAAATGCAGAGTTGGGGTGCTTCCCAAAACTTTGGTAGAAAAAAGAGGAATGCTAAATCCTAGGAAGCCTGTAACAATCTAGCAATTGGTCCAAGTTAAAGACAAAACTGTCCAAACAACATTAAAGTCTAAAGGAAGCTGAAAACTAGTTGATGAATTTTTGCCTTGTAAAAATTTACAAAACACATGGGTTTTGGTCTCTTTTGCAATGTTCATATTGTATTCATTTTTAATATGAAGAGTTGGATTTTTCTCTCCTACCATGTTCTTCTAGTACGATTGATCAGCAATTTTCTATTTCAGCTATTTTTATAAGTACCTGTTAATCAGAACAGTACACTCAAGGCTAAGCCATATACACACATCCTATGGTCATAAATTGAACATCTAAGGATGTGTATATACAAGAGATTACATAAGCAACTGTCCCTCTACTTGAAAACTTGTTTCCAAATAAGTTTTTTTTAAAACATCCCTTTCAGTGTAACAGAACATTACTTAGTAAAATATCAATAGCTATGACAACTTATTTTTCTTTTCAAGGGAAATCACAAAACAGGTGAACAACCAAGTCCAGGGTGGTTTTTCTATTTGATAAATACATCCAGAACTCTGTACAGTAAATAAAGTTTGCATGCAGTTTAAGTATCTTTAAATGACATTTTAAGCAAATAAACCTTTTGCTTCATAATTAATGGTGTATAAGAACCCCCCCTCCTTTTTTAATAGCCATAGGACCTCTTCCCCAGTTCCAAAGAGGAATCATGAAGACCAGGTACTTTCTTAAGAATTTTCTGCACATCATACTAAATAACATGCAAAGAGTTCAACAACATTCTTCTTAAAGGTTAAGTATTAACTCTTTATATGGGCATGTTAACCACTGAAAAAGTCGACTCAACTATTTCCATTACACTTCATTTGGTCATTGGTAGTATAAAAGAAGTCAAATAATATAGGATCAACAGGTTAGTTTATCCACTGGCTACTTGCATATGATACCAAATACTCGGAGGCCAAGGTTTTATGCAATATAATTGTATTGGTTTGGATTTTCTTTATCTCTTTCCATGTAATCCCGATCAATTAAGGATTCTATTCTCTTCTTAAGATCAGCAGGCTGTAAGAGAAGGCAAATTTTCAGTGCAAACTTTATAATCACTGGCTCAAGCCCATGTACCAATACCCCATTAAAAAAAGAAGTTTTTGCATACTGATTGAATGTATTTAATCTCCTTATTTTTAAAAAAGAAAAGGTATAATGAAAATAAAACCAGATTAAGAAATGTTTTTATACTATACATATACTGTCACATCTTATTACTTTTCTTAGAGAGGTCTTTTGAGAATCAGCTATTCTCTGCAAAAATACAAAAGACTAACTTATCATAACTTCACACGTGGAACATATTATAGTTCAGGAAAACAGAATGCTATTTAGTTTTGCCAAGAAAGTTTGAGAGGATAAGTAGACCCTAAATTGGGCAAAAGCTAGTTCTCAAAGTCAGTTGCATTCTTATAAATTAAGATAAAAAATATATTACAGAAAACACCAATTACAAGAATACTACAGCAAATGGTCTGATAAGTGTAGTAGCCCATAATTCAGATCTCTGTATTTCAGGTTTCATGTAAGATTTACCTGTTACCTACTATAAACAATTTGGATTTTTGAATCCTACTTGTGGTTGAAAAATTGAGAAAGCCTGTAACTTGTTCTCATGATTGCATTCTTAGCTCTTGGATGACAAATTTTCAGTCTTTTGTATTTAGCCTATAAAAGAAAATATAATATCTTGCTAATAGTTTTTCAGATAGTGTAAAATGGCCACTTGATTTGAGAAGGGTAAAGAGCGAAAGCAGTTTGATAGGGCAGCCAAAAACCAATATTTATTATAGTGATCCTCTAACTGCCTTAGTTAGCATCAGTGATCTCTTTGGCTGGAAGTGAAACAGTTGTAAGGTAGAGAGCATCAAGGTAAGACTGTGGTAATGAGAAGGAAGTATTAGGTTTAGAGAAAAGAGAAAGCCTGCCTTATTAGCATTAATAGCTAATGAACACTTATTATGCCAGGCCCAGTGCTAAGTTTTATACATAGATCATTATCTCATTAAACCTCACAATAAACCTATGAGGTAATGCAAGTACTATTATCATCCCCATTTTACAAAACAAGGTGAAGTGATTTAACCTAAGCCCAAAGCTCCTGAGAACCTCAAGAGCCAAGAGTCTATCCAAACTCTACAGAGTGTTTATCATCACAAGGGGTTGGGAATCTTCTAAAAAACACCTTAGAAAACAGGCCAGTAAAACACATTGCCTAAGCCACTTTATTATTGGACATTTACACTGGAGCATGTCCATTTAATGACCAATTTCAGTCGTCAGAACAATTGCTAAACTTTTCCAGAAGATGCCTGATGGTTAATTATCTGTATAAAGTTTTTAATGGACACTTACATAAGCTAACTAAACAGAAGATTTAACTTAAAATAACCAAATCTGTCAAAATACCAAGGTATTTCAAAAAGAAAAAAATAACAAAAATAACAAAGCTCAAAGGAAATATTGTGAATGAACCTGAAAATTTCATACTCATTTAACAGCTAACTTTCAGGTATAAGAGCCCTTAGAGTTTTCCCCTTTGTCACAGCTACCCACATATACTAAACAAAGGGTTTTTTGGGGTGGGGGAGGATCATATACATGAGCATGAGAAATGAAAATTTTTATTCCTCCTAATGGTCTTGAGGCTTTAATCTATGTTTTTAAAATTCATGTCTGAAAACCTAATGTGTTCTTTTATATATAATAAGCTCAATTAAAAAATACAAGAGTACCTACCTTTACTGGAAATTTCAGCTGGTTGTACACTTCTGAAACAAGGAGATTGTGGCTAAGCGTCTTTCTCATCTTCATAATTCGAACAATTGCAGCATCAATTTGATACTGTCTGTCTTGAAATACTCTTTCTGTAGTGCTCGCTTGTTCCTCAACCTAACAAAAAAGTTTTTAAACTTAGAAACTGTACCTGAAGTGAAACTTGGTTGCTTAACCAAACTACATTTTAGGGACATGATACACTATAACGATTTAAATATACTGAATTAAAGAAACCTTATAAACACAGATGACGACAGAAAAAAACCTACAACTCCTTTCTGTCCTAATTATATTGTCCTGTAAAATGAAGTAATGTCAATATTAGTTAATAGAAAAATACCACTTAAAGGTGCCTTTTTAGAAGTAGATATGGCTGATGGAAAATTTACCATTTTCTTTTACTTTGTCTTCAAAATCTTCTAAATGTGTCACAAGGGTTACTGACCAGATTTCTGTAAGACATTAGCTTATCTGCAAAATAGATGGACTCTATCTCTCACTTCAGGTATGGTACTAGCTAAGCTAACTAGAGTCAAACTTTTTAAAACTTAATTTTTATTTTATTAATACATAAATCAGAAATGCAGTGTTAGTGATTATATTTTTCAAGACTAACAGAAATTTAGGTGTTTAGGAGATAGTTTACCAATTTTAATGCTAAAGCAAAAATGTTCATCTTTAGCACTTACATTAAAAGCATAGTTTGGGCTTTTTGCAGTCAATTTCTTTCTGATACAGCATAAATGTTCTACAAGAACACAGTAATCTTTTAAGGGAATATCACACCTTTGATGTGAGTAAGACAGGAACTTGTTTGAGATATTGACCTCTATCCCATATTAACACTTTTCCTCATGTACTGCATGAAACCTTTGGAATCGAAACCAAATGGTTTCAGGAAATGCTGCAGTTGTTTTTCTGTAATAAAAGTCTCTTACAAATTCAAATGGCAAAAAACAAACAAAAACTTCACTGTTAATCAGAGATACTAACTAAATCAGAGTTTTCACTCAGCAAGTTGGCAAAGATTTAAAAAAGAAAATATAATCTTTAGTGCTGGCAAGGGCACCATTAAGACAGGCATTCTTACTGCTAGATGGAGTGTAAATTGGTCCAGTCTTTCTAGAACACAATACGAAATCATTTTTAAGACTCTTAAAATGCTCATATTCTTTAACCCCAAAGAAGTACTTTCATGAACTTATCATAAAGGAAGTCTCAGAGAGATTAAGATTTAGGTACAAAGATGTTTCTTGCAGTTTTTAAAATACTAAGAAATTAATCACCCAACAGGCATTGGTTAAATAAATTATAAAAGCCATGTAAAAGAACACTGTGGCCATCTGCCATTTTATGAAGATATTTAATGGCATGGAAAATTCTAAAGATTTAATGTCAAGCAAAAAAAGCAGGATATAAAACTATCTTGAGTCTCAGGCCCAACTGTGTGTACTCCCTTCTCCCCTGAAAATTTCAAGATCAAGTACCAAAATATACTGAACTAGATATAGGTACAGAAAATGTTAGTGGGGGATCCCTGGGTGGCGCAGCGGTTTGGCGCCTGCCTTTGGCCCAGGGCGCGATCCTGGAGACCCGGGATCGAATCCCACATCGGGCTCCCGGTGCATGGAGCCTGCTTCTCCCTCTGCCTATGTCTCTGCCTCTCTCTCTTTCTCTCTCTGTGACTATCATAAATAAATAAAAAAATTAAAAAAAATTTTTTTAAAAAGAAAATGTTAGTGGTAGTAGTATGGGCATAAAATCTTCTTTATAAATTTTTAATATGAACACATACAAATCCAGTGCATCAGAACAAGAAGAATGCAAAAGAGATACCGTTTCTTTCATCTGGATTTGATTGATTTTTATCCTGAAAAGTTTGTGTTTAAAATCATCATTACAAATGAACTTGTCACCATCTTCAATATCTTTGCCCTTTGGATTTTTTGCCAGAACTCTAGCTTTGCCACAGGCCAGTGACTGCAGTGTTCTCCTTAATTCTCCATCCTCTGAAGAAGAAATAGTGGATTAGTTGTTACCAGTTCATCAACACAAATCACTACATTCACCTCAATCTACTCCTACCCCATCACCCTATTAAAAGTTTCTTTTTTTCCCCAGGATCATCAATGACTTCCTCTTTGTCCTATTCAATGTTTTTTCCCCCCTGTGGTCCTCTAAAGGCTTCAGTTATTCCTTGTGGATAACTACCTAATAATCAGAAATGACATCTCATTTCCTTCTAATCCCACATTCAAAAGACACCTCTCCACCTGGTTGTTTTACTATCATCAACTCCAAAATGTCCAAAGTTTAATTCAGAATCTCCTCCATAAGACTGTGTCCTCTTTCCAATGGTTAGCCCGGAAACTACCAATCTACTCCAGTGAGAAACCCTGGAATCATCTTTTAACTGTTCCTTCCCCTTCATCCTTCATGTACCTAGCAGGTGCTTCCTTAGAGATGCCTTTTCTCCATTCTCATTGGCCTCATTCTAAAGTAAGCTCCTTATCATTTTATGACTGAATTACCCCCATTAGCTGCTGGACTGGCATCTCTTCATCCTCCAAACTGCCCTATTGTCTACTGATTCCAGAAAAGTTGTCCAAATAAGCCACTTCCATTATGTCTCACACTTGAGACCCTACAATGTAGGTTTCATTTGCTAGATTTCCAAGACTCTCCATGATCAGGCTCTAGTCATCTTACCTATCTAGCTTTGTATCTCACTATTTAATACTGCAGTTAAATACTTTATGACTCCTGCCCACACTGTGCTCATTCCTAAGCACCAAGCGTTTTCTCACACTATCTCTCCTGGCAGCTTATGCCATCTCCCTAACTAAAACTTGAAGACTCACCTCAAATATCACCTCCTTCATGAAGGATTTCCCAATTATGCCAGCCCACAGACATCTCTTGCTTCACTGAACTCCTAATACACTCACAGCACCACAGACTGGTACTTCTAGGCTGTGTGAACTTATTACAAATGTCATTTCCCCCTTCTCCCATGATTATGAGTGCTGAGGAGAGGGATTATTCCTCTGTATCCCCCAAAGCTCTTAACCTAGTGGAATGCACATAGCAGACATTGAATAATGCTTGCTAATGGACTGATTCAAACACAAACCTATTCCGGTAGCCTGTTTGATCTCTTCTAAACTGAACTCCTCTCCCTCATTAAACATTAGCAGCACCAGGGTTTGAAAAAGAGAGACCTGGAGTTCTTTTTTGCCCTGTTGGAGAAACAGCAATATTTAGCCATCATTTTTTAAAAAATACATGAAAATTAGTCAAATAATTAATCTTTAACAGGAAAAACATTTTTCAATTAGTGGATTCAGGAACATGGATTAACATTATCCAGAAAAGCAAGTATGTTTGGTGTAGGGCTTAGGTGTGATCCTACCTAAAATAGGAAGAAGGACTGGGTGACCTTTCTACGGGTCTTTTTTTTAAGCCTTATAATTAAAAGAGAACAACAAAGTAATGAAAATTAATAACTCAGCCTTATGTGTCATTATAGATTATTTTTCACAAGCAGCAAGAAATCACTATTTCAAATGCATTTTCAACTTGTTAGATTCAAATTAGTCACAAAAGCTGTAGGGATTTTTGAAATTAGATATGGGAACTGTTCTCCTTTACGCCCACTCTATTCTCTAGCTCCCGGCAACAAGAAGTTTCCTGTCAAGAAGTGGCAACAGGAATTCTGCGTCCACAGGTGGGGAAATGGTGGCAGAAAAAGGGTTATTGGTTTTTGGTTTTGCAGCAGGGCCAATTCAACCATGAAGGACCACATTCTTAAAATACACACAAAGCTGTGATAAGCAGTGACTCTGCCATGTATTATAAAACAACTTAAACCTTCAAGTTAAGAGAAATGACCTCTTGGTGAGCATACCATAATGTATAGCGAAGTTGAATCACTATGTTGCACACGTGAAACTAACATAACATTGTAGGTCAACTACACTCAAATAAAAAAAATTGTAAAGGGAAGAAAGGATGACCTCCACATCAAAGATGAAGATGAAAACTAAGTTTGAGGAACATCTACTTACCTCTTTAAATTCTGCCTTTAGCACACAGTGTCCTAGGGTTGACTGCCACTGAAGTTTCCTGCCACTATGTTTGCCTAGGTAAAATGTCTTGAAAATCTCCTGAAGTTTTACCATCTATAGTAAATAAAAAATACAGCTTTATTTAAGCTCTGTGCCCAGAATCACTTTCACCATTCTTTATGTTTACTTCATGTATAATAATGTCTGAAAGTTTTTAATATCAGTTTTTTATATCCAGTAGCTCCAATGATTACTTTGATGTTAGGTAATGATCTCCCAACTACCAAATTTAATGACATTTATCAGTTTTGATACTCTTTGATCTCTCTACAATATTTAAACATCCTCTCTTTTGAAACATTCACCTCCAGTGGCTTTTGTGCCTCTAAACCATACTGGTTCTTTATTTCACTATTGCTTCTTCATTGGTTTCCTTCACAAGTTCCTCTTCCTACCATCCGCCAAATGTGAACCTTTTCCAGAGTTCTGTCTCAGACCTTTTCTTCCTATTTCCATATTCTTCCTCTTAATGAGTGAGACCTCTACCCCTTGGCTTCCATGATCATCTCCACAAAGGATTTTCAATATCTATCTCTAGCCTTAACCTCCTTTCTAAGCTTCAGTCCTGAGTTTAAAGACATTTCCCCAAAAGTTAGGATGGATTTACTCAAGTCCATTCACTCAGCAATCCAACCTCCAAGTGATATATGAGTAAAAATTTCTGAGAGCTGGGCAGAATGATGGGTAAAATCTGGAGAACTAAAAAAGAAGAGTCAGGGAAATTGGCCCTGAATCCAGAAACTTGACATCATTAGCTATGCTCTAATGATACAAGAGTAATATAAAAAGAAGAGCAAAATATTAAAAGAGTTAGGATTTGGTGTTGGTGTGCTTACTGATGCAAACTTTTAGAAAGTATTTATTTTTCAAAGACAAACAAATTAGAAGCTTTATGTATTTCTATGCTTATAACTCAAGTCCTGAACAGCAACTCTTACCTCTGGTGGTAAATGGACTTCCATAGGCACATATGTTGGCCAATAACCCATTGTCAAGATATTCACAGTTAATTCAATATTCCCAGGTACATTCTGGTTCTGCATATACTGTAATAAGATCAACACACACACTTAAGATTTTAAAAATAGAAGTGCATACATTTCATGTCATAACAACAACCCATTCAAGAAGTTCCCCATTATAAAATTACATGCAAACACTGACTGTCCTCAAAATAAAAGGCAACTGTTATAAAAGGACTATAAATGAAGCCTGTATTAAATGTACTAGTTAACATTTTATTACAATGGCATACAAGGATCACGTGACCTTGTTAGAGGCATTATTGACTTAGATCATTTCTCACTTATGGCTGGGCTGTTTTAAGTAGAATCTCATCTCCATTCTTTTCCCCCTACCACCTGCAGTCCCCATCTTTGAGCCCTATGTGGCTTGGACCACCTTGTAGCAACCCCCATTCCTCACCCCACCAGCGAGCCCAAGTCTCCAATGTTTCATTTGCTCCACTGCCTGTTTGCAGGGGGTTACTCGAAGTGGGGAAGGAAGAAGAGGGGGAAAGGGCAAAGCAGATAAACTCTATTCTGTCACTACTATAGGACCATGACCCTACTGATCTTTCTCTTGTGTTATCCACTCTCAGTTCCTACCATGGCAATATAGTGGTAAAGAAGTCATTACTAAAACCCTGAGAGGAAAATCTAATTTGCTATCACTATTACCTATGCTCTTAAATATTTCAAAACCACCTTCTACCAATATCTGCAAAACTATGGCTCTAGCTTCTCACTCTCAATGTCCTCAAAGACCTTATACAATCATTCTACCACCTCTCCTCCCTCCCCACTGCCAGCTTTGAACATACAAATCACCAAGTGATTAGATACTAGAGAAAGCCCTGTTCTCGCGATCTAGCTACAGTTTTCCTTGTCCTGACTTCAGTCAATACATTTGTTTTTTTTTTTTGTTGTTACCTTGGGTATGCATACTGGGCATGAATTTTGAAATAGGGCAAATATACTTATATTTCTTTTTTTTCCTCTAATGAATATCATCTAAGCTGCTATGATGTATTTACAACAAATATAAGTTTCTACTTATCCTCTTCAGTGCAAATCATAGTAAGAAAATAACTAAATATACTTAAGTTTGAGAAATTAAGAGTTTAACTCACTTTTACCTGTTTGAACTGAATCATGATGTCTTTAGAAAGTTCCATGTCTTTAAACATTCCTTCAAGTTTGCTGGTGAAAGCAGCTCCACATTCTATTAAAGATGTTTATACATTTATAATATTTTAAAACGGTGAAAACAGAGAATTGAAAACATGAAATGTAAAACTTGCTTTAGTGTAAGATCTGTAACTATTCATAAGAATGAAAAAATCCTTACCCCAAAGTGTATGCCCCACTAATTCAGAGTCATACTCTTTAATCCTGTAGTAACCTTATCTACTATTTAGGCATAAGATAAATGGAAAATATTTATACAAGTAATAAAAACAAAAACAATGCTTTATTTTTTAAAAAAAACTGCAAAAGCTCTGGTTATGTACAATAGGTTGGAAACCTCATGAGCTTACTCAATTTACATTTTCTTCATATGAACAACAATTAATGAAAGAGGCAATTAAGTAGTAAAAACTTAAGCTAATATTTTCCCTCAGAAATCAAAGAAGGATAGAAAAAATGACAATCATACCATGTTTAAGTTTGGACAGCATTGATTTTTCAGCATCCACAGATGCACTCTTCCCCACTAACAGGCGCTTGGCTAAATCTTTCTTATAGAAGGCCTCAAAAACATCCTTACCTATGTTAAATAATAAAATACAACTTATAAGTTTCTAATAAAAAGTTCTGACAAAATTGCTGTTAAGTGCTTAATAAATCACACCTTTACTCCAAGTTATTTAAATTTATACATTTTACCCAAGTTCGTTAAATGCAACAGACATTAGGAGTAGATATTTATGCTGGACATTTCAAAAGTTCTTTGCTGTAAAGAATTAAGACTGCATTACCTTGTCTTTAAAAAACTTTAGTCAGCTGATGAATTTAGCATCAACAGAAATTAAAACAAGTAGCAAAAATCAAGCCTCTTAATAAGTGGAAAAGTCAAAGCAGAAGGCAATTAAGTAATATTCCTTAAGTACCCTAATGAATTAAATGCAACAAATATAACAGTTTTAAATATCTAACTCCCAAATATACTCCTTCCAGGTTAATTATACTTGATAGTTTCTCTGCTGAGTGCTGCTTTAAAAGAAGAATTTTAAAACAAAAACACTTACCATAGATAAATCTAAATATGATCATAATTTTATCCAACATTTTTTCAAGTTCTTCATCTGTAGCTTCTTTGTTGCCTGCACGAAGCTTTGAATCTACATACTTAGCTAAAGTGGGGGGGAAAGTTCATTGTTTAGTGATATTTAGTGATCATAAGTATCCATAAGGTACTAGGCACTATATATACCAAAATAGGAGTATATACTGAGTTTTGCAATGCTTCAGAGATATCCATGCATTTTTAAAAGTCTCCAAAGTCAAGGATATCAAGTGACTTATTCAATGTCACAGAACTAATAAATACCAGAGCCTGAACTCAAACCCAAGTCTTCTGGCTCTCAGTCTAATATATTTTTTACTTCCACTATCCTGATGCTTATTAAAATGTGGTATAGGTATCCTGGGGGAGGCAGTGTATACAGAACCATGCTAGAGTCATCAAAGCCACTGAAGATGGGAGGGAGGTCCAAGATGACAGCATAGGAAGAGCCTGAACTCACCTTCCCCATAAACACACCCCAGCTACAGCTACATGGAACATTTCCCTTTGAAAAACATCTTAAAACTAGATGATCTGTTCTTCACAACAAAAGATAAAAGGATCACATCAGGATGGGTAAGAGGCAGATACGACACAGATATAGCAACACACAAAAGGGAAAGATTTCACCAGACAGGTGCTTCTCTTCAACGAATAAGGGGTTAGTGCCTTACTTTAGGCACCCTGGCCCCAGTGATCTGTACCACAGATGAGCCCCTAGAACATCTGACTTAAATAACCAACAGAACTGTTTTCCGGGGATCCCAAAGTGCTGTAGGAAATGAAGATTCCACTCCTGAGGCTCTTGCGGCCTGGCTCACTCTAAGACGCAGCGAAAAAACAGCAGTTTGAAAAGCACCTAGGCTATATGTGAAAGATACACTTGCTGATCTCGGGGCATTATCAGCTGGAGGGGCAGGATATAGCTAATATGCTCCCTAGAGATTAAGGTGCTGGAGGACACCATCACTGCAGTTTCCATATAGCATACACTGGGGAGTTTGGATGTGGTAACTGAATTCAACAATACATTAAAAGGATCATATACCATGATCAAGTGGGATTTATTCTGGGGATAAAAGGATGATTCAGCATCCACCAATCAACATGATACACCACATTAACAAAATAAAGATAAAAATCATATGATCATCAACAGATGTAGAAAAACCATTTGACAAGATTCAACATCCACTTAAGACAAAAACTTTCAACAAAGTGGGTATAGCAGAAACATACTTCAACAAAATAAAGGCCATAAATGACATACCCACAACTAATATATTCAACATATTAGCTAAAAGCTTTTCCTCTAAGATCAGGAACAAGACAAGGATACCCATTATCCCCAATCTTTTTTTTTAAGATTTTATTTATTCATGAGAGACACAGAGAGAGAGGCGGAGACAAGCAGAGGGACAAGCAGGCTCCATGCAGGAAGCCCATGTGGGACTCGATCCCAGGACGGCGGGATTATGCCCTGAGCCATCCAGGCGTCCCAACTATCCCCAATCTTATTCAACATCATTACTGGAAGTCTAGTCACAGCAATTACATAAGGAAAAGAAATAAAAGGCTTACAAGATAGAAAGGAAGAAGTAAAACTGTCACTGTTTGTACATGACATGACACTATACATAAAAGCCCTAAAGACTCCATGGAAGAACTATTAGAATAAATGAATTCAATAAAGTTGCAGAATACAAAATACATTATATACTAATAACGAACTATCAGAGAACCAAAAAAAAATCCCATTTATGTCTGCATCAAAAAGAATAAAATACCAGGGCACCTGGGTGGCACAGTCTGTTAAGTGTCCAACTCTTGGTTTTGGCTCAGGTCATGATCTCAGGGTCATAAGATCAAGTTCTGTGTTGGACTCTGCACTCAGCGCAGAGTGAGTGTACTTGAGACTCTCTCTCTCTTTCTCCCCGTTCCCACTGCTCACTCTCTCAAATAAATAAATCTTAAAAAAATAAATAAAATACCTAAAAATAAATTTTTAGAAAAGATTTTATCTATTTATTTGAGAGACAGAGCACAAGCGGGAGGAGGGGGCAGAGGAGAGATAGAAGCAGACTCCCCGCTGAGCAGGGAGCCAGATGTGGGGCTGTATCCTAGGACCCATGAGATCATGACCTGAGCCAAAGGCAGCTGCTTAGCTGACTGAGCTACCCAGGCGCCCCCTAAAAATAAATTTAACTAAGGAGATGAAAGACCTGTACATGGAAAACTATAAGATACTGATGAAAAAAACAGAAGGTGATACAAAAATAAATGGAAAAATATATTGTGCTCATGGATCGGAAGAATTGCTATCGTTAAAATGTCCATACTACCCAAAGTAATCTACAGATTCAATGTAATCCCTACCAAATTCCAATGGCATTTTTCACAAAACTAGGACAAGTAATTTAAAAATACGTATGGAACCACAAAAGATCCCGAATAGCTAATCTTGAGAAAGACAAAAAAAGCCAGAGGTATCATGCTCCCTGATTTCAAACTATACTACAAAACTACAGTAATCAGTGCTCACTTCAGCAGCACATGTACTAAAATTGGAAGGATACAGAGATTAGCGTGGCCCCTTGCAGGGATGACATGCAAATTTATGAAGCATTCCATATTAAAAAAAAACCCTATAGCAATCAAAACAGTATAGTATTAACATAAAAACATACATATCTATCAATAGAACAGAATAGAGAGCACAGAAATAAACTCATGCTTATGTGGTTAATTAATCTATGCCAAAAGAGGCAAGACTATACACTGGGAAAAAGGAGTCTCTTCAATAAATGGTATTGGAAAAACTGGACAACCACATGCAAAAGAATAAAACTGGACCATGATCTTATATCATACAGAAAAATTAGCTCAAAATGGATTAGAGACTTGAATGTCTTTTAATGGATGTATGAAGACCTGAAACTATAAAACTCCTAGAAGAAAACATAGGGTGTAGGCTCCTGAACATAGGTCTTAGCAATGTTTTTTTTTTCTTAATCTAACTCCAAATCCAAGAGCAACAAAAGCAAAAATAAACAAACAGGACAAGAAACTAAAAAGCTTCTGCACAGAAAAGGAAACCATCAAAATGAAAAGGCAACCTTTTTTGGGAAAAGACAGAATGAAGTTATTTGCAAATCATACATGCAATAAGGGGTTAATACCTAAAATAGATAAAGAACTCCTACAACTCAGTAACAAAAAATCCAATTAAAAAATTGGCAGACGATCTGAATAGACATTTTTCCAAAGACATACAGATGGCCAACGAGCACATGAAAAGATGCTCAAGATCACTAATCAACAGGGAAATGGAAATCAAAATCATAATGGGATATCACTTCACATCTGTCAGAATAGCTAGTATTGAAAAGACAAAAAATGTGTTGGTGAGAATGTGGAGAAAAGAGAACTCTTTTTTTTAAATTTATTTATGATAGTCACAGAGAGAGAGAGAGAGAGAGAGAGAGAGAGAGAGAGAGAGAGAGAGAGAGGCAGAGACACAGGCAGAGGGAGAAGCAGGCTCCATGCACCAGGAGCCCGACGTGGGATTCGATCCCGGGTCCCCAGGATCACACCCTGGGCCAAAGGCAGGCGCCAAACCGCTGCGCCACCCAGGGATCCCCGAGAAAAGGGAACTCTTGTGCACTGCTGGTGGGAATGCAAATTGGTGCAGCCACCATGGAAAACATTATGGAGGTTTCCTCAAAAAAGTAATAGAGCTACCACATGATTCAACAATTACACTACAAAGATAATGCAAACACTAATTCAAAAACATATGCTCCCTATGTTCATTGCAGTATTATTTATAATATCTAAGATAGGGAAACAATCTAAGTGTCCATCAGTGGATGAATAAGGAAGGGTGTACATGGGTGTGGGTGTAGTGGAATACTACTCAGCCATAAAGAATGAAATCTTGCCATCTGTGTTAACATAGATCCTAAGTGTTTTTACACTAAGTAAAATGCAGAAAAATAAGACAAAACTCTGTGATTTTACTTATATGTGGAACCTAAAAAACAAAACAAAACAAAATTCAGACTCAAATATAGAGAACTGATTGGTGGTTGCCAAGGGAAGGGGGGTTGGGGGGTGCCAAAATGGGTGAAGGGGATAAAGTACAAAGTCAGTTATAAAATAAGTAAATCATGGGGATGTAAAGTACAGCACAGGGAATATAGTCCATAAATACCATAACAACTTTGTAAGGGAACAGATGGTAACTAGGCTTACTGCGGGGACCATTTCACAATGTATACAAATATTGAATCACTATGTTGCAACATCTGAAACTAATATAATACTGTATTGTTAATTACACCTCAAAAAAGCCACTGAAAGACCTGGCATGTATTCTGGAGTGTCCATTTTACACTTAATGTTCTGCAATCTTAAAAACTACTTATTAAAACAAACCAGATACATCACAGAGTAAAAGGCAAAATCTGCCAAAAAATTTAAGGATAAGTAGTAGACCAATGAAATTCATCCTTTTGGCAGAAGACCCTAAACCTTCACCACAGGATACCTCTCCTTCTGACATTAAAGGGTAGTTTGGTGGGGAAATCTAAGAAACACTGCCATTTGTCAGAGCCTTACACTAAATGGGCCCAGATTATTAGGCTTATTTTTGTCCTGGACAGTTTTCCTTTCTCAGTAGCAACTGTAATTTCTTGCTACCCTTTCTTGTAGCACTAAGTGTGGGCCTCTGGAAGTAGCATCCTGCCCCATCTCTAAATTGCTATAGGCTTAGAAAACAGGTATCAAGCTTAGTATAAATAAAAGTAAATAGGGTTCAATGTATTATCTTACAAAGAAAGAACATTATGTTTGACATATAAACTTGAGATGTTCTTTACCTCAAAGGACTTATTCCTTATATCTAGGTTCTTAGAAACTACCACCTAATAAGCAACCCCAAATAAATGAGGTGTTAAACTACAACCTTGTCAAAATTTCAAACTGACTGAAATTTTATGAATAAAAGAACATTAAATAGATGGAAAAGAAAGACTGGAAAAATACCTATAAGTTCAGCAGGTTTGTTTGGTCTTTTGTTAATGAATGTTTCAAATGCTTCTTTCATGGCATTAATAAATTTTTCATTTTTCAGAAAACAAATATCAATTATATGGTCAACTTTATCTTTAAAATCCAGCAATTCTTGAACCATGGTCTTATCTTTTTCAGGATTAATTACAATAGTGCTGCCAAATGCCTAAAAAACAAAAATGACCACTTTTGAGTAGAACTGAATTAACTCTGATGAAAACAATTCCCAAATCATATTTTAAGTAGGTACACATATTTTTAAATTTCAAAATAATAAAACAAAGCTGTTTTTGAAATCAGGAAAAGAAAAATAAAGTGATAAAACATCCAGGCTGATAATCATTCATCTATTCATTCCTTACAAAATAAGGAATGACTCACTAGGTATACAGTACCATAATATTATGAGTAGGCTTTTGTCCCTACTTCTAAAGAAGTCAGGTTTGAAACTTTCTTTTTATTTTTTTTAAAGATTTTATTTATTTGTTCATGAGAGACACACACAGAGAGAGAGAGGCAGAGACGCAGGGAGAGGGAGAAGCAGGCTCCATGCAGGAAGCCTGATGTGGGACTCGATCCCGGGACTCCAGGATCACACCCTGGGCCGAAGGCAGGCACTAAACCGCTGAGCCATCCAGGGATCCCTGATTTTTTTCTTTTTAAATGGCCATCTGGCTTCAGTGTAAAACTGAAGAAAGGAAGGAGATTTGGGACCCAAAAAACGTCCCCCCCACATAGAAATCACCTCAATGAAATAACTTTTACTGCTGATCTGTTACATAGCTATCATTCTTAGTTTGACTGCCCTCAAAACTCTCATTACTTAAAAAAACCTGGATCTAACATGTAAGAAATGCTTGTTGATATGTACTGAGTGTATAGATTTATAAGACACAAGAAAAAGAACCCCACAGGTTAATTGTCAATACCTTAATATACTCAATCCACTGTTGCAATAGAACCTGAACTCCACCTCGAACTCTACTGAAGAGCTGATACAGGAGAGATAAATCTTGAATTCGGTTTTCATCAAGGAGGTTATTTAAACCTGAATTTTCAAACATTGAGGCATTAAAAATCGTGAACAAAAACGTCAGACATTTTAATGAAAATTAAGTTAAATTATTATTGTGATACCGCTATAAACTATTACTAGTCTATAAAATTTAATATAAAGATTTGTTTTCTATTAAATCCAAATAGATAAATCACCTTTCCAAATGAAAACTAAATATAGGGAGCTTTAAGCTTATATAAATACAAAAACAACTGTGTAATGGTTTGTGCCATTTAGCATGGCAGATCAGATATATAAACCAATTTATAAAAACTGATTTACTTAATACACATTACAAATAACTCACTCATATATGCAAGTAGCCATATTACATTTGACACTAATTAGTATACATAACTGTATTTCAGAGTATTGGATATGGTCTATGGTATTTCAAAAACCATGCATTAATAGGCCAAGTCTGAATTAAGAGTCTCAAGTATTTGATTTTCAAAATGAAATAATAGTGTAACTGTGTTAAAGTTCTAATATATCCATTTTATACAAAAGAAAAGATGGTTGGAGAAAGGTAAAACTTTTGACTATTTCTGGCACTGTCAAAGTAAAATTCAGGGCTTACCCATTAGATCACTTGGGATTAGGGGAAAGTGCTTGGTTTTATATGCTATGAATGAATACACTTTAGTGTAAAGAAAAATTCTTTTTTCTATCGTAGTCTTACATATTAAGTCAAGAATTCCCACATTCCCACTGTTTTGTTTTTATTTTTATTTTTTTTTACTGGTACTAGTGGACTCCTCTCATTCTCAGTTACTGTATTTTAAGTTAAGTCAATGAGTATCTCCTCAAAGTTTACCATGATGAATAGGGAAAAAAGGGTTGGGTCCATTCTCAGAGAAGCAGCCACAAAGTATCAAGCTTCTTTTTTTAATTTTTATTTATTTATTTATTTTATTTAGTATCAAGCTTCTTAAAAGGGCAATCCTTAAGAATTATTTTTTCACTTGTTTGCAGCTACAATTTTAAAAGTGATCTCTTTATTTATAAATTGGTCAATTACCTTTCTGAAGAATTGCTGTTAAGTGTTCACCTAGAAGTTGTTTTTCTACAGTAGCAATTAATGACTTCCTACAAGGAAAAAAAGTTTAGAATTACTGACATTTGATTTTGTTGAAAAAATTTTTTACGATTTTATTTATTTTTTTAACAGAGAGAGCACAAGCAGGGGGAGCAGCAGGCAGAGGGAGAGGGAAAAGCAGGCTCCCTGATGAGCAAGAAGCCCGGATGTGGGACTCAATCCCAGGACCCTGGGCTCATAACCTGAGCCAAAGGCAGATGCTTAGCCGACTGAGCCATCCAGGTGCCTAAACTCTACTGAAAATTTAAAGCCTCTAAGGGGGGGGGTCAAATATCTTGCTTCTGCTGCTTTTTCTTTTTTTTTTTTACAGAGAGCAACAGGGCACCTGGGTGGCTCAGTTGGTTAGGTATCTGACTCTTGATTTCAGCTCAGGTCATGATCTTGGGCTCATAGGATCAAACCCTGCATCATGCTCCACATTCAGCAGGGAATCTGCTTGCAATTTGCTCTCTCCCTCTCCCCTCAGTTCTCTCTTTATAAAATGGATAATTAAATCTTAAAAAAAAAATAAAAAGATGGAGGAGTCAGAGGGAGAGAAAGAATCCCTAGCAGGCTCCATACCCAGTGCCTGAGGCCAACTTGGGGTTCCATCTCACAACTCTAAAATCTTGCATAACCTGAGCCAAAATCAAGAGTTGGATGCCTAACCAACTGAGCCACCCAAGCATCCCTCAAATAGCTTGTTTCAAGTTAATTCCAATATTCCTATCCTATGTTTAAATGTATTGGTGCTCAGAGTTACTCTACTTACACCGTAAGAAGGAAAAGTGCATTACTTCAGAATTTGATTTACATCACTAAATAAGTATTTCTATGGTCTTGCTGTGGCTGGCTTTTTCAAAGTTTCTCTGCTTTAATTAGGTAGGTAGTTATCTATGCTACTTATAGGAACTCCTTGGTTGATAATATTTAGGAAAGCACAGAAACAGTTTCTCTTCCAAACATCTACTGAATTTTAATCAGCCTTAAGATTTCAAAGATCACATCAGTTTCTAGTACTATTTTTTTTCATTTTTAAAAAAAGCAAGCTCTACACCCAGTATGGAGCTTGAACTCACGACCCTGAGATCAAGAGTCACATGCTCTACCAACTAAACCGGCTAGGTGCCCCTCTAATGCTATTTTTAAATTACATCCTAAACACATACAATCCTTGATTAAATCTAACTAAGGAAAATGAAGTTCACATTAAGAAAACAATTGTTAAAAAATCTCAACTCACACCTGCAAATAGGTACTAACAGGTTTGAGGATGCTGAAAGTGCCTTAAGTGATTCAACAACAATGGTTAAAGTATATTAGGCTGAGCATATAATACTTACTGGGTGGTCTGATCTAAGTAAGTAATAAGTCTGTCTGCTTCTTCTTCAAGACGTTTGTTAACATGATGAAGATATTCAGGAACCTACAAAGATAGTTTTTTTATATTATTGTTTTCCTCCCCATGAATCTTTCAGAAAATGTCAAGTCCAAAAGATCCCGGGAGCAGCCCTGTCAACTGTGACAAGGTTGAATGATATGTAAAATTATAGGGAGTTTATGATCCAGAATTCTGGCCTTTAAGAGAGAAAAGAAAGGAGTACCTAAGTGAGAGAAAAGTATCACAATGTTGGGAAGTTAAGTGCAAAGGAAAGCTTATGTTTTATAAAGTAAGGTCTACTGTGAGACACAATGGATGTATTAATCATGATTTTTCAATACCTCTCTTTCCTGCATTAATTTTTGGCCTTCAGCTGCATAGAGCCGGTTAGTTTCTTCCAAAAATCGTTGTTCAAAAGAATCCTGATAAATCTGGGAGGAGGGATCAAAATAAAAAAGTTCATTTACTCAAAAAATATTAAATGTCCTCTACATGAACTGCACTATGAATTTGGTTTTTAAACATCAAACTAGGAATAGTAATCAGCTTGTAAGTGAAGTTAAACTTACTTGCAAATCAGAGAGCATGCTTAAAAGGCTTCGGAGTAAACTTCTATCAATTGCTTCACCATTTCTCTCCCTCTCAATCAAGAGAAGAATGCCATCAATTGTCTTATTCTGGACTTTCTGATCACTTATAATATGAGCCCTAAATAACTCCAGTCCCATGTCCCTAAAACAAAAATATGTATAATTAAAATTAATTGACAACAATACCACTTCTAAAGAGGCCTGCTTAACTTCTCACCACATGTTAATTAGGGCTCCAGATTTGAAGCAGCAATTGTAAAAAGATAAAATCCACACATTTAATTTTATATAACATTATTATAATTAAAGCATACAGGAAACTCATTTAGTCTTTAATGAGAACTGAAGCTAAATTCCTGTCTTCCTCCATAACTAAGTTTTCTTGTATTATTTCCTTTGGTGAATTTCTTCCTTGGTCAAATGAAGAGACAAAATTAGTTCAAAGATATAAAATGGTTTTCACTGTTCTGGTAACGAAGGCTTAATTGGTCATTTGTCATCTGGCTTCAGTTCTCAAAAATCAGTAAACTCTCTGATAATTACTGTAGGTAGATGCTAGGCATAAGGTGGGGAAAGAGCTCATTATACTATTCTATTTTTGTGTATATGTGGAATTTTCCACAGCCATGTTAACAGATAATAGCAAACTCTTGATAAGCAAAAAAATAATGCACACTCATAGACAATTCAGAGTAGACTTTAACCCCCTTGGCTAACAAAAAAACTTCTTCATTAAGTTATTACGTGCTCAGGAATGTTAGTTATCTCCAATATTAGAATAGGCAAAACATAATTAAGAAGGTAAATCTGTTATATATACAGGTCTAGAAGCCAAATTTGAGTTTTTAGGAGAATATTCACAGTATCAATTACTCTCTTTCCATTAGTGTAATTAAGATTTGACTATGATTTGTAACAAATATTTTCATAATTATTTTCTGGCATCCTTACCAAATGGAGGGTAGCATTGAATTCTGAAGAACGTAAGTTCTATCCAGAAATAAAAAAATGCTCCTGATCATGATCTGTCAATGAAAAAGAAATCAATTTTTACATTTTGTTAAGCTGATATATTTGCTCCTGATAAAATAATAAAATCACAGGATTCGCTTTTAAATATACTAGACTACTACATACCGATAAAGAAATCTGCCTGAGAATGTGCCCATACCATTTTTATTAAACTATTCTATTTTCTTAATCCTTGCTGTCGTTTTTAGAAAAGGGATACTTAAAATGGTTCTGTGACTTCTCTGCAACTTGAAAAGTAACTGAAAATAAAAACAGGGAATTAAGGGGACACACATACAATTCTTCCTCAGTAGCAGTGCTCATTCAGGGTGAAGCTGCCCTACATTGTACATGTATGGCTTTGGATAGAAGGATTTTAAGGTTTTTACTTTACAGAATATAAGATATAAAATTAATAGCAGATTAGGGAGAAAGGATAAGGCTGAATTCTGAATAAACTAAAATGCAGGACCATCAGGCACCTTCACAGGGCAATCAAGTAGGTGGGCGGGACATCCATCAAAACCAACACACAAAAATGTACCTTTTTTTCTAAACGAGGTACTTGTTGGTTAAGTGTGACAAAAATAAAAATGATCCTAAGGTACAAGTCATTCTAAAATGGTGGTTTCCCTGTAACTCACAGTTTAAAAATAGAAAACTTAACCACAATTAGTTTTCAATTCAGAACAAGAGCAGACATCAAGGCAATTCCCCCACACTGCAAAGCTTTTAAAACTAATATTCATGTATTTGAAGAAACTTATTTAACTACAATAAATAAATGCAATACTTTTTTCCAGCTTACCATTTGTCTGCAATGATTTTGCCAGCATTTATCAATCTTCTTTAGAAAAAGAACACTATCCAATGAATCCATGAAGTATGTCAAGGATATTTTTAAGTGCTCAATACAAGTAATACAAGCAATGTAAGAGCTTATTTGTCTTAAATATGGAGTATTACACACTAATTAAACAGCACTTAACTATAGAACAAAATGCTATCTCTTAAACTGTAAAAAATTTTAGGTTCGACTAAATACTTTTTAGAACAAGTCTTACACATAAATGAGCATTATGCTGTTTATGATTTCCCTTAGAAGATGACTTTTCCCTAAATGGAAATTTGTTAGGACAAAAAGGGTAAAGACATAAGGATATGTTATATTCACTAACACCACAATGTAGATATGGAACCTAATTAAGGTTGAAAAGTCAAAAACTCCTTTCTTCTTTCTCCAGAAAGGTAAGGAACAATATAACAAATCTACAAAACACAGGCATTCCATTTCAAGTTGGGTTAAATGGTGAGGGATAGGGAAGGAGGCAACAGATAAAAATACAGTATTTTGAGTTTTTAAAAGGATATTCTCTGAACTGATGAATTTGTGCTTTGATGTGATCTTCACAAATCTGTCTCAGCTGTTTGTACAAGTTTGCAGAAATCTTGTAAGAACAGAGATTTTCTACAGCCTGCAAGATTAAACATATACTTGCTTAAAGAGAAAATAGTCACTGATTATTTACATCAAATTCTTATTTTAATACTTTTATTAAAAAGGGTTATTTATCCATTTAAAACACAAACTAAAATAACAAAATATGAATGCAAGTGAACTTTTTCATAATAGATGTACCAAAAAAAAAAAAAAACCCACCCCACTATTATATTAGTGGGCTGTTCAGGTTAAGGATGGAGGGAATCGGGCAGCCCCAGTGGCGCAGCGGTTTAGCGCCGCCTGCAGCTCAGGGCGTGATCCTGGAGACCCTGGATCAAGTCCCACGTCAGGCTCTCTGCATGGAGCCTGCTTCTCCCTCTGCCTGTGTCTCTGCCTCTCATTCTCTCTGTCTCTATGAATAAATAAATAAATAAACAAAATCTTAAAAAAAAGGATGGAAGGAATCAAGCCAAGTTCTACCCTGTGGAGACATCCAATTTACAACAACGACTACATGTAAATGTTGTCTGGTTCTTGAAAATGTTAATTATTTTTATAAGTAGAATCTCATTTTGAGTTTTAAAAAGTTTCACAATTGTTTATCAGATGGATTCACCATTGAATTAGAACTTATTTATACTTTCTTTGGTTTTCCTGAATAGAACAATGGATTATTGCTAGCAGTATTATATAATGAGTATGGCGCAGACACCAAGTATTTTTCTTATTTTTCTCCAATATTTCAGTTTATGAATATTTAAATCGAGGTTTTAAAATTTGTACAATTAAGCAAACATTAATTACAACAGAAATAACTATTTTTACTTCATTCTAATAGTTGAATTGGTCTTCTTTTATACTCAGATCCCGAAAGGACAGACTTTAGATTTCAATGAGTTTCCAGTTATGTGTATCAAAGACTTTCAAATTTAAAACAACAGGCATGGTAAAACTCTTTGGATGAACTCTGATATAATCTACAATTCCAACTAGTAATTACTTAAGTATAACACCAGGATTCCTTCCTCACCACAAGAAAAGGCAGAAAATCCATTAAAATTGACTCTAAGGGAGCATCCAAGTTCCATAGGTTGGAGTGGAATTTTATAAATATGTACTTGGAAGTCACATTCCCAGCATGCAAGTCCAGTAAATAAATTAGCAAATGAAAAGAAAGCTCAAAGAAAACCACTTATATCATTGCAGGAAAGTCACTGCACCTCACCAGGAAACAGCAGGCCAATTAGATCCAATAGCTAAGAGGAATAAGAAAGCTGAGTCTCCCTTGGCCACTTTCCATGGGGCCTTGGGTTAGGCCCTAAAGGGTGTATTTATGCTTGTTTCATGAGCCCTTCTGTTCACATTGGATCTCTATGGACTCTCCCCCTTCCTTCTTTAGTATTCTTTTCATTGTATCTCATGTTCCTCTTGAATGACTCATTTTCTCAGCACTTCTCATTTCCCTGCTTAGATTCTGTCTTTGTACTTTATCTTATCCACATTTCCCACTTCCAGTACTTCTCCAAGTCCTGTATCTCCCATTCCATTCTGCTGTGTTTCTCTTTATTTATCTTCTAGCACAAAATACCATATTCCCTTACTACTCAGGTAGGTCCCACCTCTTCCTTTTTTTTTTTTTTTTAAAGGAGAGCTCAGGAGTTTCACTTTTATTTTTATTTTTTTTTATTTTTATTTATTTATTATAGTCACACAGAGAGAGAGAGAGAGAGAGGCAGAGACACAGGCAGAGGGAGAAGCAGGCTCCATGCACCGGGAGCCCGACGTGGGATTCAATCCCGGGTCTCCAGGATCGCGCCCTGGGCCAAAGGCAGGCGCCAAACCGCTGCGCCACCCAGGGATCCCGGTCCCACCTCTTCCAATAAGCTTTCCTTAACTGTTTCAACCGGGCACTATCCACCAATCATAACACACTAATTTATCAGTCAATGCTATATATCTTTTTTTAAAAAATTCTATATTTGTGCATATCCCATCCCCCAATTCTCTTTAATGAAAAAAGAGACCATGTGCTCATGTATCCACATAACTCTTTTAATGCTTTGGGGGCTTTGAATCAGGCAATATGCCAAATATTTGAAAAAAAAACATACTTAAAACTAGCATTGTGTCTTGTACATAGAAGGGGCTTATAGTGTAAGTAGAAAACTGGCCAGAAAACATAGAATTACAAAACACTGCATTAGGTGCTATGATGACAATAAGCAAAGAGGCAAAGGCCCTAAGCCAGGCTCTTTAGGACAGGAGCAAGTCAGGAAAGGCTTCCTGAACAGAGGCAAAAAGGTGGAATCCCAAAGACTAGAGGAAAATGGATGAAGAGCTAGTGGGAATAATGAGAAATAGAGAAGTAAGCTGGGCTTTATATGCATACAATCTCTCCCATGTTCAGTTGGAGAGTAATTTAAGCAAGAAAAGCAGGAATGGGAGTCTTGAAAGTCAAATTGAAACAGAACACTGTTTCTCTAGTTAGCCTTTATGAGTCTTAACATATATAGACCAGATCTAGTAATTTCCCTTCCTTGACAACCTTTCATCAAGCTCCTTAAGTACTGCTATGGAGAAATCCCGTAATAGGTATTAAAAAATACAAAGGACTGCACCTCACCAGGAAACAGCAGGCCTGGTGGTACCTGGCTGGCCCAGACACCTGGGTGGCTCAGTGGATGAGCGTCCGACTCTGGCTCAGGTCGTGGTCCTGGGATCAAGTCCCCCATTAGGCTTTGCGTGGGGAGTCTGCTTCTCCCTTTCCCTATGTCTCTGCCTCTCTCATGAATAAATAAGATCTTATTAAAAAGTCCAGGGTCTCCCTCCTGCCTTACACAGGACTCGACCTCTTTAAAAAATTAATTAAATAAATAAAACACTGCTGGAAAAGATACTCCCCAAACTAATAATGTTTGTGGATAGAGGAACTAGCTGAGTGCAAAGGAGGGTAGAGGGGAAGTAAAACTTTCACTACATGCTCTGTAATACTTTTTGGGCTTTTAATAGGATGAATATATTAAGTACTCAAAAAAATATTCACCTCATCCAATAAACCCTTTCTACCTTCCCCACCTTTCAGCATGGCATTCAAGGCTCAATCTTACCATTTTAGTCTGATGCCTGTTTATAATCTTCCACACACACCTTGATCTAAACACTCTGCTTTCCTTACTTTTTAAAGCAAGGTTTGTTTGGAGCAGTCATATATGCCTAAAACAGGGGCTTCCAAAGTTTTTTGACAAGGCACAGTAAAAAATGCACTTCATGTCACAAGCCATTATACATAGATTTATGTAATTGAAACAGAATCTTCAAGAAACTATACTTATTACTATGTGTGATATTCTCCAATTATTTTCTATTTTATCTCTTAAAAAATTGTGTTGGTCACAAACTACTAATTTCATGAACCTAACTAGAATCTAAGCACCTTAGGGGCAAGGCCTAAGTGATCTCTATATGCCCATGGCATCTGTCCAGCTTTGCACATAGGAAGCAGTAACTGATTCAACAAGGACTGTTTACTAAATAAGTACTCTGTATAGATGCTGGGATAGAAACATGAATAGGGAAGTGTTAAATCACTACTTAAAGTTTGGAATAAGCTCTATTTTTTAAAAGATTTTATTTATTTATTCATGAAAGACACAGAGAAAGAGGCAGAGACATAGGCAGAGGGAGAAGCAGGCTCTCCGTGGGGAGCTCGATGTGGGACTATATCCCAGGACCCGGGATCACACCCTGAGCCTAAGGCAAATGCTCAACCACTGAGCCACCCAGGTGCCCCCAGGATAAGCTCTATTTTATTCCACCTCTTAGAAATGCACTACCAGAAATGCATTAAGTATTAATTATTTTATATTTCACTTCACATGCAACTATTTGTATCATACTCTACACAGTTTTATAAGTCTCTTAAATAAAACTCTTTTTACTCAAGCTCCCAATCATTACTGGTAAATATGCTGTCTTAAATCATTTTTGAAGGCAGTCAAATATAAAATAGAAACATTTAAAAAAAAACATTCTAGCAAGATTCTAACCTTTATTCCTCTAAATCCTAGCCCCTACCCTCCAAAATCCACACGTCACATCAAAAAACATGTTTGTCCGAAAAAAGAGAAAAAAAGCATGTTTGTCCGATACAAACAAAACCACTCACTCCAAAGAAATGTAAACGTGTAGCAAATGAAATCTAAAACTATAGTTCCTGAAATCTGATGCTTTGGGGAATAAAGGATTTAAGAAACAGCAAAGGCACAAAAGATTTCATCTGGAACAAGTGAACGGAAATAAGGGTGAGCAATAAGCCTAGAATAAAAAATGAAGAGGATTAAAATAAAAATAAAAAAATACAATGACTGCAAACATAATTAAACATAGTATAGGAGGAAATCTAGAAACTTTTCTGATTTAACAACAGACACCCAGAAAGGTATTAAACTCCCATTAGGGTGCTGAACTCTGGTCACTGGCCTAATGGGTTGGGTCTTATTTTTCAAACCCTATGTGTTTTTTTTTTGGGGGGGGGGTTAATTTTTATTTATTTATGATAGTCACAGAGAGAGAAAGAGAGAGAAGCAGAGACATAGGCAGAGGGAGAAGCAGGCTCCATGCACCAGGAGCCCTATGTGGGATTCAATCCTGGGTCTCCAGGGTCGCGCCCTGGGCCAAAGGCAGGCGCCAAACCGCTGCGCCACCTAGGGATCCCCTCAAACCCTATGTTTAAAGAAAAAGGAAAGCACAGTTTTCAAGAACTGATACAGCAATAAAATCTAAATTACCTTTTTACATTTAGTAAAAGTGGCTGAAATAAGATACTTGAAATATACCAAAAACTAAGAACTTGCAGAAAGGAAACCAGACATGAAACCTAAATTTTCTTTTTACATCTAGGAAAAAAGGTTTAAATAAGACTAAAATTACCAAGGATTAAGAATTTGTAGTTGCATACTTTTTAAATTGCAGGGATAATATTGTGTACTAACTCAATAAAGAAAGAAGCAATATATGTGACAGATTAAACTTAAAAACATCAAGAGTGACAACAATTAAATAACCTTACATAGAATGCAATTAGTTACTCATCAATATAGAATACAAAAGCTGGTCATCTCTGCTAAGAATCTAACTACTCTTCTATAACTTCTGACTACTTAAACCACCAGATTTTACAATGGGTAATAACCTATACTGAGAAGGACACACTATTTGCTTTCAGTCTTACGGTCATCTACTTGATAAACGAAGCGTTACTAGAAAAGTTCATTATTTAAGATTTACTTCACAAAAAGCTAACCAGAGTTCCCATTATTAATAATAAATAAAATTATTTCCAGCAGAATTGAAGTATGGATTAGGCTTGTCTTCAAAGAAAACAGCTAGACATTTATATTAAGAATAAATGTTGGGACGCCTGAGTGGCTCAGTGGTTGAGTGTCTGCCTTCAGCTCAGGGTGTGATCCCGGGATCCGGGATCGAGTCCCACATCAGGCTCCTTGCGGGGAGCCTGCTTCTCCCTCTGCCTGTATCTCTGCCTCTGTGTCTCTCATGAATAAATAAAATCTTTTTTAAAAAAAGAATAAAATGTTATACTTTCATATGTAAACAACCAGGCAGTTCCAAAAAAAAAAAAATGTAGCTGATTTAAAAAACACTCCACAGGGACGCCTGGGTGGCTCAGCGGTTGAGTGCCTGCCTCTGGCCCAGGGTGTGAGTCACGGATCGAGTCCCACATTGGGCTCCCTGCATGGAGCCTGCTTCTCCCTCTGCCTGTGTCTCTGCCTCTCTCTCTGTGTTTCTCATTAATAAATAAATAAAATCTTTAAAAATAAATAAAAATAAATAAAAAATAAAAACACTCCACAGCTACTTATACAAAGGCTGAGAACATGAGGAAAATAATCCCTTTATTTAAAATACCAAAAATTCCAACTACTATAAGATACCACATGTAAAAAACAAGACATATTCTTGAGATGTAAAGGACACTGTTCCTAGAGAGTGCCTCTCTTTTTCTATTATTTTTTTCAATTTGGCTAATGGTGTCTACTGACACATATTTGGAATGTAATCTATTTATCAGCCAGCTGTTCTGGCCCAATGTGGATTTAGAATTTTAAAACATGTGTGGCTTTAGAGCTGTATAATAAAGTATAATCTTAAAATAAAAATATCTTTTTAAAAGACTCTTATTATAATCAACATCACTGGGGACACCAATAAATAGCAGACATTGTAATAAGTAGTTTTTTGCAGTATTTTACAGCTAAACAGCCCTGCCATATAGGTAACATTAGTCTTCCCATTTTACTAATGGGGAAAACAAAGCTTAGATAAGTAACTTGCCCAAAGTTATTATGAGTGGCAGATCTCTAATCTAAGCAAGCTGATGAACTCAAAGATCAGTGCACTTAACCATACTATCTGTAGTAAATCAAAAACAAGCAAAAAAAATCTCCCAAAACCCAAACAACATTAACCACTGCCTCACACTTAACAGGATTTCACGGTTGTCCAGGAAAGATAATTTTTAAGCTCAAGTACTATTCTCATTTAAATCACTTTTAAAAGACATTTGTTTCTTGCAAATGCACTCAAAACTACATGTTCTCTTCTAGAAATTAAAATTTTAGGGAGGCAGTACATGCAATCCACACTAGGGACTTCCATGCTTAAGATTTAAAACTTAACGGTTTTACAAGCACGGACAAAAGTTCTGCACAGATACATGTGAAATAAGCATTTACTTCAGAGATAGAGGCTACAATGGGGGAGTGAGGGATTTGGTGAACTTTTGCTTGGTATACTACATACTTCTATCGTCTCAATTTTATGAGAATACTTTTTTTTTTTGCCATTTCTCCCCTTACCCCCTCTTTAGGATACTTTTTAGGGGCGCCTGAGTGGCTCAGTCAGTTAAGTGTCTGTCTTCGGCTCAGGTCATGATCCCAGGTGATCTCAGGGTCCAGGGATGGAGTCCCAACATTGGGTTCCCTGCTGAGCAGGGAGCCTGCTTCTCCCTTCTCCCTCTGCCTGCTGCTCCCCATGCTTGTACACATGCTCTCTGTGCAAATAAATAAAATCTTAAAAAAATAAAACATTAAAAAAAGGAAGAGTACTTTTAATTTACATTTCAGTCAAAATTAAACAAGCACCTGAAATCCAGATGGTACAAAACAATTTTACTCTCTTTATCTTTTTATCCTTTTTTGAACTTGAAAATCTCAAAATAAACTGAGAATAATCCAAAGGGAACATTTATAAAATTAGGGTCAAAAATGACAAAAGAGCTAGAAACAAATACTTTTGAATTTACTTCAGCAAAAATAGTAAAGTACTATAAAAAATATAGAGAGTAAACAGTTATAACACTGTTTTTAGGCTAAAGAAATACAACTGAACAATAGCAGGTGATAATTCTGAAGCAGATAAAACGAAAAACACAAAAATACAAGCTATGAGCTCTTGAAACAAAGGAAATTTAACAGAATTAATTTATCAGGAAAATATTTTTGAACCCCAAAAGTCTATAAAAATATTCAAGGTAAAGTAAATAGGGTTCATTAACAATCACAGCCAATATGCTATAAATATAAAATGTGTCCAAATAATCACCATATATATACATACACACACATATATGAAAAAATTTATTTGGTGACAGTTTTTTCCCTAAAGTAAAACTATTTATTTGTCTCTTACACTACACTATAGAAGCATTTGAAGTGCTGTGGTGTATTATTGAAGCAACATAGTAGTGAATGTGCACTGGACTTGAAAATTGGCCATCTCAGTATACTGAAAAGATATAAAAGATAAACCTGATTTGTAGAGGGCCACCTGCACTATATGAAACCCTTTGTGAAGTAGAGTAGTTATTATTCCTCTATTGATGAGGAAATTGAGTCTGGATAGCTTCTGCCTTTCCAACTCTAATTCCATAATTCTACTTTTATTACTGTACAACTCAGAAGCCTCATATGCAACATACCAACATAGTCAAATAAGGTGGGCTTATCCTTAATAGCTTTGTACTACTACTTGACACAGTGTTATAATGATTATATTGTGTAACATTATTACTATGTGTTGGGCATGTTCTGAGTGTTTTGCATGCACTGACTCGTTGAGATTTTCACAGCAACAGAAACTGGTGATCTTAATTGACTTATTACAAGTAAAAAAAAAAAACCACACTGTGACTTATGCAAGAGCTTTACTACATCATCTTACATTTCTAGAATATAGCGTTTCAAAGTGTTTTTCACATCTTGACTCTAGAAGCAACCCTGTTGAGGTAGATAGGACAAGTATTCTTTCCCCTATTTTACAAAGGAAGAAACTGAAGTTGAAGGAGGTCTAGTTTCTTGCTCAAGATCTCAAGGGTAATAGCCACCAAAACAAGATCCCAAATCTGTCTTCAGATTCCTAATACAGGGTTTAACCATTACCATAATATCTCTGCAACTAAAATGAATAGATAAAAATTACAAATTCTGATAAATCAACCACTTAATATCTTACAAGGTACTTATCAATATGAAAAGAACAAGCAGGGCACCTCGGTGGCACAGTTGGTTAAAACATCCTGAGTTTTTGGCTCAGGTCATGATCTTGGGTTCTGAAATCTCAGGACCCAGAGTCAGGTTCCATGCTCAGCGCAGAGACCGCTTGAGATTCTCTCTCCCTCTGCTCCCCCCACTGCTCATTAGTGCACGCACTTGCTCTCTAAAAAATACACAAGCTATTGGACTCTGAAGTATTTTTTTTACATGAAACTGTTTACGCTATAATGGAAAGTAACTTCTTGAAGTGGTTGCGTCAAAAATACGGTAGGGCAGGGGCCCCTGGATGGCTCAGTTGGTTAAGTGACTGCCTTCGGTTCAGGTCAAGATCTCAGGGTCCTGGGATTGAGCCCCCATGTCGTGCTCCCACTCAGCGGAGAGTCTACTTCTCTCTCTCCCTGCGCCCCCTCAGCTTGTGCATGTGCACTCTAATAAATAAATAATATCTTTAAAAAAATACAGTAGGGCAAAATCATGGTAGTAAGAAGTCTAAATCAGCAATTGCCCTTAATGGTATATTTAAACTGAACATTTCAAGCATAAACCCATTTATAAAGCAAAAGAAACAAACCTGAACCTCAGATCAAGTCACTGGACTACAATCTGCTGATTTTTTGGTAAAGACAATCTTGTAGCCCAGAAAATAAAACAAACATAAAGAAGAAGAAGAAGAAATTGCAGGGACACCTGGGTGGCTCAGCGGCTGAGTGTCTGCCTTTGGCTCAGGGCATGATCCCGGTCCCAGGAGTCCCACATTGGGCTCCCTGAGAGGAGCCTGTTTCTCCCTCTGCCTGTGTCTCTGCCTCTCTCTGTGTATCTCTCATGAATAAAGTATTTTTTAAAGGAAAAAGAAATGGCAAAAGGCTACTAATATGAATGAGGGAGGATAAAGCATATAGAGAATATCTACATTTCTTGAGGCCTTTCCTATAGGTAACACCACTTAGGGATAAGTACCATAACAGAATGACTTGTCATCAGAAATCACCTTTGGGATCCAGGCTGTATGATTCCATTATAGGTAAACCCTTGATAATACCAAGGTATTCCTCACTGTAAATCCCAGTCAGAAGGGTCCAAGGTAAACCCAATATATACCAGTATGACTATACTCATAGTTTATGTCAGAATGTTAGAGTATGTCCGAATATGTGGTCTGATTATAAAGCAGAGTACATAAATCAAAACATTTTCATTAGACGGAAACCAAAAGTCTACATAAGGAGTCATTTCAAAGTAAAATCCATATACATACCACTTCAATTTATGCTTGTCAAATCTGGTTATCCACATTAATACATACCTGGTAGAGTTCTTCTAAATTGTACTTAATCGAAGTACTATTCTGGATAGCTTCCACCGCTTCTTTCAGCTTCTGCCATGTTTCATCTGTGTAGTTCTCTGGTAATTTTGGCTTATCTAGGTGATATGTACAAACAAGGTTGATATCAGAATATGTAGGATATAGTAATGGAAGGATCCATTAAAGTACAGTAATAGTATTACTGCTTTTCAAGGGTAAATTAGTACAGTAATAGTATTACTGCTTTTCAAGGGTAAATTGTGATTTTTATAATCACTACATCCAAATATTAAAGTAATTACTGCTTTTTAGCCTTAGCATAAAGAATAAAATTTGAAATGCCAGAATACTGTTTAAGTCATTTTGACTCACCTATTAGAATTAAAGGTGAGAGGTTTTTTTTTTCAATGGACTATATTGCTTTAAAAAATCAAAATTCAAAAACACAGATAAAAACTAACAGTCCTGATCTTATTCCATCACATGTAAATCCTAAGTCAGTCAACATGAATTTTGCACCTAAGATTTAAAATACTGAATATCTACTGTGCACACAGTACCTTACAAACATCTTAATCTCCCTAACAATGCTCTAAGGAAGGTATTATTTATCTCTATCTTGCAACCTAGAAAACTGAGGCTAGAATACTCATTTAGTAAGGCTTGCCCAAGGTCATTAAAGCTAATCAGTGGCAAAACTGGGATTCTAACCCAGCTCTGTTTGATCCTCACATTTATGCACCATCTTCAAATGAAGAGAAACATCTTCACATAGATTTTAATTTAAACTACATCCATGAGCAGAGTAAAATTTAAAAAAATTAAAACATCCAAATGACTCCAGAACCTATGTAGCATTTTCAGAATGGACAGGACTACCTTAAGCCAAGCTTTAAACTTCATTGACCAGCAATGAGTATTTTTTAAACTAAAATATCCTAATGCCTTAAGGATATGTTTTTAGTTTAAGAGGGAAAGAAAAAACCCAAACAAAATCTCAGAAACCAGTATGCAAATGAAATTAGGATCACAGCTCCTCTCTTTAAAAATCCTTGACTATTAAATTGATATACTTTGGAACAGTGAACATATTAGTCAATTACAATTCACATTTACTTCAGAAAGGTCTACTATTAAATCAGAAAGATTATAAGACTCTTAAGAACCTGGGGATGGGAGAGGAGTGATAGGAAAAAAAAGAGAAGGTTAAAAATAAACACTATAACCCTCTGCTCTAGACAAAATAGAGCATATTTCTGATTTCCACACTAATGTTGAAAACACAAGCACTGAGAATCTAATTTTGTCAATACTGATATTTAGCCACAAGACACTTATCTGGTAAATATTACTTCAGTTCATTCATTTACTTTTCTATTTAATAAACATCTTAGCATCTATTACCTGCCAGTTAAGAAAGTCGAAAAACTAAGTCAGAAAAACAGAAACACAGTCAACAGAAAAAAGTAATTCAGTTCAATTATGTTTTTTAAAATTATTGATTTTTATATGCATCAATGCATTCATAATACTCTTAATCACATATCTCAAACATGAAATGAACAAATTTTCCTAAAAGCTGCAGGTCAGTACTTTAAAGCCCATTTTAGTGAAAAAAAAAAATAGATGTAGTAATTGTTCCTATCTTTAGACTAGTGGTACACAGAGTTACTACTTCTGTGTATACAGTATTTTTCACTTCCAAATCCTATCTTTGGAAAGATATGCAGAGATCATAAATATTTTTCTCCAAAACTGCTTCCACAAGGAGTTTCAAGAATATAGTATCCAACATTATAAATCTAACTATAAATCATCTTTGAGCATGAAAAGATCACCAATGCTACCTGCATTTCTAGGGACTAGAGAATGTGGCCTACTGAAGCATAAAAATAAAAATCCCAGCAGTGCCAAAGCTCACTATGCACCTGAAACAAATAAACCTCTTTAGAATATAAATTTCTCACCTGTATAATCCAGATCAATCATACCGACTGGCAATGTTACACTGAGTAACAGATTAAACTGAGCCAGACATCAAATACTGCACAGAAACACTCCGGTGTATGCTTCAGCACAAGAATACTAACCACCCCCGGAAAATGAACCCTCCACCCAAAAAAGGACCTCCCTCCACCTCATTGATTATGCATAAAACACTAGGCCACCTCTATACTGTTTAATATATTAACATAAATAGAGCACGTGACCGCTCAAGTGTCAAATCCTTAGTCGGTGATTATGGATTTTGGCCTTGGTTACCTTTAAAGTTCTTGATCACTAACTTCTTAGCAGAGCCAGGCTTGCTGTTAGCAAAGCTAGAAGTGGTGGTAGAAGATTTGGCTAGGCCGTTTGCGTGATGCACCGAAGCCACAGAAGAGATTAATATACTCTTATTTTTAAGTTGCTGCTGCTGAGATGTTGCAGCAGTTGGTGAAGATGAGGAGGAAGAGGAGGAGGATTCCTCAGCCATCTTCGCATCAAACCCTACAAACTCCAGGGTGTCTTCAAAACGCAGCTTCTTCTGTATCGGTACGTGGCTGGAAGTAGCCACTGAAACCCCCAGGCAGAAGGACGAGGTTGAAGGGGATGCCGAATCCCTGGGTTGTAAAGGAGGAGTGGATGAGGAGGAAGAGGTGGAATCAAAGTCTTCTCTCTCGTTACTACTGTTACTGCTGCTACTGCTGCTGCTGTTTAACTTTCTCTTCTTGGCAGAGGTGGGCGGAGTGGTGCTGGTATTACCATCAGTGGCAGATCTGACCTCCTGAGCAGCAGCAGCAGCTGAGGGATTGGGGGAAGAAAAACCTGTTGGAAACATGAAAATAGCGGGGTCAACAGGCAGAGGAGCATCAAAAACCTACGTTTATATGCCTGCGTGCGTGTAGGAGAGAAGGTGGCAATGCTAGAGGGGGGAAGGGAAGAAAGAGAGGAGAAACACAGAGGACGAGAAGGAAAGTGAAGGGGGGGGCTACACCGGGGGAATGGGAGGGTTTGGGAAGGCGGATAGGCTGACACCAGGAGTGAGCAGAACGAGGGGGGAGAGCGAATGAGGAGGCAGACAGGTAAACGGCCGTGCCGTCCCCCTCCCCTGCTTTTCGGTCTCTCTCCCCCCTTTCTGCAGGAGCGACTCAGTGAGTCTGTGAGGCTGCAGCTCCTCCTCCTTTTCTCCCTCTCTCTGGGAGGGGAGATGCCGTGGTTGGGGGGAGGGGAAGGGGGAGGGGGAGAGAACCAGGGCTTGTTATTGTCAATAGCACAAGAGGCTAAAGATGGCGCCACTTCCGGTCACGCGGCGGCGAGGGAGGGGCGGTGTCTGTCCCCCGGAGTGGGGGGTGGAGAGAAGCACTGCAGGCGCCCGGGGGGCGGGGGAGCTGGCTGGGAGGGAGGCGGCGGGAAAGCGGCGGCTAAGGCGCCCCAGACGGTCGTGCTCCTTCTCTCGCTCTCGCTGCCCCCCCCCTGCTCCCTCTCCCTCTCCCTGGCAGCACTCGTCTTCCCTGGCCCGCCAGTAACTGCCACCCCCTCCTTAACGGTCCCGCGGGGAGCTTCGCGCTGCAGCGCCCTTACCGGAAGTGACTGGGCAGACACTTTTCATAGCGCCCAGATCCCGAAGCCCCCAGGTCCGCAGGACTTGAGTGGGGGGGGATGGGGGAGGGAGAAAAGGGGGGGAAGAGAAGTGGAAAGGGAGGAGGGGGCGGGCTTTTGAGACACCTCCCGAGTTCCTGATTGGAGCTTTCTGAACGCGAGGCGGGCGGGGTGGGGGGAAGGTGGCGGGAGAAGCAGCGGGAAGGAGCCTGAAGGGGAGGGAAGGTGGTGACGGTGAGGGGCGGGGTGAGCTAGCTGGGAAAAAGGAGGAGGAGGAAGAGAAGAAGGGAGGGAATAAAAAGTTAGGGAGCGGAGAATGGAAACTTTGAAAGAGATAAAGGAATAAGGAGGGGTTGCAAGGCAAGGGGAGTAACCCGAAATGGAGGAAAACATAATCATAGCATTATGCCTGCTGCCAAGCAGGAATGTCATGATGTTAAAATAGGAAAGGAAAAGAAAAAGATCTTAGAAAATGAGTTTTTGCTTCGATTGACCTATACATTGTTTATCTTATGTCAAGGACGCCCCTGACCCAATAAGAATAGGGCCTGAATTTTGGTACCTTTCTGAGTAATGTAGCTACAAATCTTTTTACCTTCCTAACAGGAGCATTTTCTAAGATGGCTGGCCAGAGTTGAGGGTGCATTATAAGGCCCAAGAAACAGGAAGGTAACTAACACACACACACCCCCCACACACAACACAGTTCCCAGGACCAAGCCCAACCCTGATCTCCTCCGTTGTCAATCCAGTAATTTACAGACTAAACATAGCTACTTTTACCAAATCTCAGCTCATACACTGTTTTGAAGAACACATTTTAGGAGAATGATGCTGACAAAAATCAATGGTTTCTAACAATGTATTCCACAAGTCCAAATTTCAAAATGGATTACTTGTAAGAACAAACCTCTAAATTTGGTTAAGTTAGCAACAATAAACCTTGTAAATTTCCTGCCAGAAGTTTTTATTTAACCTGAGGGCATGGGGGGCAGCACAATGTCAAATAAAACAAGATCTGCCAACCTGTTTATCGTTCTAACTGCAGAAACATTCAGTAAGTATGTACTGAAAGACTTTATCCCACACACTATACCAGGGCCATGCCATTGAGAATCCAGTAGAGGAAGACATTTTCTTTTTTTTTTTAAGATGTATTTATTTATTTATTTATTTATTTATTTATTTATTTATTTATTTATTCATGAGAGACACACAGAAAGAGAGAGAGGCAGAGACACAGGCAAAGGGAGAAGCAGGCTCCATGCCGGGAGCCCTACACGGACCGATCCTGAGACTCCAGGATCTCGCCCTGGGCCAAAGGCAGGCGCCAAACCGCTAAGCCACCCAGGGATTCCCCGAGGAAGACATTTTCAAAATGAATTTCCATAACAGTTCTATAACAAATGTATAAAGTGCTCTGGAAACAGGTGAACCAAGAGATTAGGAGGAATTTTGGAACAGTTTCACAGAGGAATTGTTTATGCTGGGTCCCAAAGTGGGAACTGCCAAAAAGACAAGAGGGGAGAAGGCGAAAGGCATTCTGGGCAGTGGAAATGGGCTTAGCAGGCAGTTGTGAAAAGTCCTGGCCTGTTTATGGAACTATGGAAAGTACAGTGAAGTTAGTAAGATGTCTGGTTGGAAGTAAGGAAAATGAGACTCTGGAGGGCCTGGGTGGCTCAGCAGTTGAGCATCGGCCTTCAGCTCAGGGCATGATCCTGCAGTCCTGGAATCGAGTTCCACATGGGTCTGTGCATGGAGCCTGCTTCTCCCTCTGCCTGTGTCTCTGCCTCTCTGTGGCTCTCATGAATAAGTAAATTAAATATTTTTTTAAAAAAAGAAAGAAAATGAGGCTCAAAAGTGTCTGGGTAGGGCGCCAAAGGCAGGCTGCCCAAAATGTAACACAATGGCATACTGATTATTTTGAATTGAAGCTACTTGGGAAGCAACTGGTGAAAGGACATGCAGACCCACTGCTGTCCCTCTGAAAGCAGGAAACAAATCTCCTATAAGAAAAATATCCTCCCTGTACTAAGATATAAAAAGACATCCTTATTACCAGAGATAGAGACTTTAAAGCCAAGAAAGATGCAGAAATATTTTTCTAATCTACCTCAACTTAAATTCTGCTTCGAATTCCCTAATTAAAGCTCCCAAATACTTGTTTTCTTTATCCTGTCAATGCCTCACAAATTTATTGTTTCATTGTCTAAGATGTATAAAAACTGCCTGTCTTGTTCATTTCTTGAGGTCTCAATTTCATAATTGGGCCTCTGTGCCTACATAATAAAACTCTGGGTTTTTTTCTCCTATTAATCTGTCTCATGTAAATTTAATTCTTAATCCAGCAGGAAGACCTTGAAGGGTAGAAGGAGAATTTCTCCTTCCCTCCTCTGGTGCACAAAGCCAAAGATCTGGTCTACCTTGCAGCCTAGGGTAGACAGCAAGGAGAGGAGGGAGCAATCTGGGCTTTTAAAAGCAGGGGAGTAACATGGGTAGTGTAAAAGCAGTTTGTATTGAATAGTTTGAGATAGACAAATCAGAACTCTAAGAATAGATCCATTTTGTAGCCGCTTATACAAGCCCACTTTTTGTTTATGTATTTATTTTTTAAATTTTAGATCTTCAAAAGTCTTTGGTTAAATAGCAAATCCACTTTGAGCAAATCCACCTTCTCCGAGAGACCACCAAATGGTGGATGACGCCGGTGCTGCGGGAGGCCCGGGAGGCCCTGAAGGCCGGGAAGGCTCGGAATGGGAGGCCGCGGCGGCTTCCGCAGAGGCTTCGCCAGCGGCATCCGGGGCCGCGGCCGCGGCCGTTGTCGGGGCCGGGCCGAGGTCGCGGAGCTCGCGGAGGCAAGGCGGAGGACTAGGAGTGGATCCCCGTCACCAAGCTGGGCCGCCTAGTCAAGGACAGGAAGATCAAGTCACTGGAGGATATCTATCTCTTTTCTCTGTCCATCAAGGAATCTGAGATCATTGACTTCTTTGGGGGGCATCCCTCAAGGATGAGGTTTTGAAAATCATGCCAGTGCAAAAGCAGACCTGTGCTGGCCAGCGGACCAGGTTCAAGGCATTTGTTGCCATCGGAGATTACAACGGACACTTCGGTCTGGGCGTCAAGTGCTCTAAGGAGGTAGCCACTGCCATCCGTGAGGCCATCATCCTGGCCAAGCTTTCCATTGTCCCCCTGCAGCGAGGCTACTGGGGGAGCAAGATCGCCAAGCCCGACACTGTCCCATGCAAGGTGACTGGTCACTGTGATTCTGTGCTGGTGTGTCTCATCCCTGCCCCCAGAGGCACTGGCATTGTCTCAGCCCCTGTGCCCAAGAAGTTACTGATGATGGCTGGTATTGACAACTGCTACACTTGGCCAGGGACTGCACTGCCAGCCTGGGGAACTTTGCCAAGGCTACTTTTGATACGATCTCCAAGACCTACAGCTATCTCACCCCTGATCTCTGGAAAGAGACTGTGTTCACCAAGTCTCCCTATCAGGAATTCACTGACCATCTTGTAAAGACCCACTCCAGAGTCTCTGTGCAGAGGACCCAGACTCCAGCTGTGGCTACCACATAGTTTTATACAAGAAAAATAAAAGTGAATGTGCTATTTGATTACAATTGGCTAAGAGCAAGGCTCTAATGGAACTTAGGCCCTAGGGCCACAGAGAACTGTAAGAGGATGAAAAGCGGGGAAGATGGACTCCTCTGTTTTGAAAGTCCCATTTTGTTCCTGCTGCCTAAAATGAGACTGTAAACTCTTAAAGCCAAGGAAGGTATGCTGAAACAGAAAACTTTCCTTTATGTGTCTCATACTTCACAGGATGCTGAGTAACTGTAAATGCAGAGTAAATACTGAATTGAATATCCTCATTTGAATGAGAATAAAATAATGCTGTGTCTTTACAGAAGAGGATTAATTGACTAATTTTCCAGATTTAATGAACAAGGTTTTTCTACTTTGTGTAGTTCTATTCCTTAGAAGGGTGTGTGGATGGGCCAGGTGATAATGGCTCGAATTGATACCTTTTCTAGAAGTATTTGCATTTTAACCAATGATTTTTCAAGACTGAAAAAATGGGGCTTGTTCTAATTCATGTAACTGTATTTCTTAAAGGGTATATGAAAGTGCTAGCTATTTTAAAAATCATAAATATTAGTACAACTGAAAGGGAATGGACATAAAGGCAGAAAACTGCTTTTGCTATTCAAAGATAAACATTTAGACTAACATAAAGCATAGCTGAGTCTTGCTAATATTCAACTACATTCTAATAATAATAGCTCCCAATCTGACATGATTATCTAAGCCCTTCACTCTTCCAAGTTACATGTTAGCTCTAAAAGCATAATCCTTGGCTCTTGAGCACTAGTTCACTTTGAATGACCTAGTAGTCTAACTTACTATTTAAGTTTTCCATGAAATATCCTTAAAAGAGTTTTGTGGAAAAATATTTTTCTTTTTTATCTTGGTGACTAATAGTAATCTTCCTTTTGATATCGTAACAACCTTATTTTATTTTGTGTCAGGTCAATCCTCATATATTTAGTACATCTTAATATGGATATTTAATTTTAATAATGATATTTTTATTTTTTAATATTTTATTTACTTATTCGTGAGAGACAGAGAGAGGCAGAGACATAGGCAGAGGGAGAAGCAGCCCCCCCCCCACACACACACACCGGGAGCCTGATGTGGGACCTGATCCCAGGACTCCAGGATTATGACCTGAGCCAAAGGCAGATGGTCAACCACTGAACCACCCAGGTGACCCAATAATGATCTTTTTATTTAACATTTAGATTTTGTGGCACAAACCAACTTAGATACTACTATATGATGTGTGAGGGCCAGAACTTTGTGTCTTCTTGGACCAATTTAAAAAGAAGAAAAACCTTCCATGTATCTTTGTAAAATATCTTTCTTTTACATCAAGAATCAAATAAATGAGCTAATTACATAACCATATATATTATATACATCCAAACATTTGCCAACCAACGTTAAACACATTTTCAACATTAAAATACATTTCTCAAGGTTGAACTCACTGAAACCACAATAGTCAAGACATGCAGTGTAGGACACCATACAATTATGGCCATTATCAGACTAAACCAGATTGGGCACTTAACACATACATATTCCATATATAGAGTCTTTCATCTTGTGAGTTCAACTCATACCTTAGAAACATTAATTAAACTTTATAGTGCTGCCAGATGAAGTATAGTTATTATTGGTATTCTTTTAATCAAGCAAATAAATCTGTAGCTACTTATACAGGTAAATATACGCATAAAGGAAGAAACACAAAGACAGGACTAGTTTTTCTAATGTCCATTCCCCTATTTCAGCAGTTATGTCTCTAAAAAAGAATATGACCTTTTTCCCTTTTTTGATCACGGGGATTCTCCAAGGCGTTTGGTTTTGAGTCATCTTCAGACATTTCAGAGCAGGGGCTTGTCTGTGGACACTCAGGCTCACAGAAGACTTGTCATCCACGGGTGGGATTTTCCTTCAAAATAGGAGATTCTGCTTCAGAAGAATACGAAACATGTTGCTGTGGCAAGCATTGTTTAGGAATGTGTCTAGAAAACACAACTGGTGGGTAAAAGGTAGTTCATGTTCCCTATCTGCCTTTCTGAAGGACCATCTTTGAAGCAGGGAAACATGGAGAAGGCAAGCCAAGCTGTGGTGAAGTAGCCAACATTACATCATAGTAAGGGCTTTGTGATGCTATCAACAGCAAGGGGCTGCTAGGGATGACTGAGTTCAAAGCATAAGCAAAGATGATCCAACTATACAGTGTGAATTCACCCTCTGCCCACCCTAGAGTTTAAGGCAAGAAACTTGACAACAAATGCTAAACCTGGTGCTCAGTACAATGTAAATAAATAACACAGATCTCATATTTTACATAAAATCATTTATCCTCTACATAAAATTATCTCATCAACTGAAGGCTTACTGACTTGGGTACATCAAATATTTGAGGACTTAACCCCTTAGCTCAGAGGTTTCACCTACAGTCATACCTGTGAACCATCTGGAAAGCAGATTTAAGGACTAAGATTTAGGGCCAGGCCATTTTCCCTGGGGGTTTAGTTTGAGGGAATGGATCATCCACAGATTTCTTTCTTTGGTGCTGCCAAGCACTTGCTTATAGTGGAGTTGCTAGACCTATTTTTAACCTTCCCTTCACTTTATCAATGACTCTCAACGTCCCTCCCACCCTGCTTTAAGATTTGATCTTCCAATGGCATTCAGCTTTTCTTTTTCTCAAAAGCAAGCCCGTTTTAGGTTTAAATCAGTGGCTCCCAACTCCAAATAAACAACAGAATTACCTGGGGATTTAGGGGGGAAAAAAAACCACCTTTGCCCAGGTTTCAAACTAGTCCAACTGAATTGGAATCTCTGTGAGTAGTGACTCCATTACCATTATTTCTAAGAAGCTCTCAGGGTGAATCTACTTACCTTCAAGATTGAGACCACAGCTGTAGGTGAACTAAGTACCATCAAGATTTGAATGAGGCTGATAAGCCCTTGTACTCTTTAAAGCCTGAAATTTCACAATTATTTATTCATTTCTTTTGATAAAAATAGTCTCCTTCTCTAGGAATCCTTTTTTCAAATGCAAATTAGCCAGGGAGACTCAGTTCCTGACCCTTTAAGGTGAATGCGTCTTGGGAACAAAGGATAATACAAAAGTCCTAAGTGCCTGGAGGTAAACAGAACTAGGACTAGGCATTGCAATGGGGGGTGTGGTAGGGGGTAAAGTTACATCAAGGGAGGAAAGAGTTCTGAGAGTACCTCTTGCTGACTTCACAGTATTGCCTGTGGCCAATCCTACTTTGTGATGACTGCATATTTAAGATCTGGTTAACTTTATCTCAGCAGCCAAAAGCTTATTCAGAGAAATTTAAGTATTTTTTATAAGCAAAACAAAGACCAGACATCAGGAATGTAGATTTGGGGCTATACATAAATGCCCAACTCTGAATTAGTCACCATATGGATGTTTCTATTGCCCAGTGATCTGTTTTCCTGATTCCATTAAATGTCCTTTATTCCCACCAATAGCATTATTTTTCTTGCCAATTCATTCGGTCACTCAACAAAAATGTATTGAGCAACTACTCTGGGCAAGGCATGGTGCTAGATGTCATAAGGGAATACAGAACTAATACAAAATTCCATTTGTGGTTGATTTTATAGTTTTTCAAAAACACTTTCACACACAATCCTATTTTATCCTCAAAACCACACTATGAGATAGGTCAGGTGCCATCCCCATTTTACAGATGAGAGGCTCAGGGAAGGAGGTTAAAATGATTTGCCAAAGACATGAAGCCCACAGACGTAAACCAAACCCACTTTTTCTCTAAACCCAAATATGGTATTTCTCATAATTTCCAGTTTAAGCAGAAGACATGCCACAAAATTGTCTCAAGTAATAGATACGTTAGGAAAAGACTTTTAGAGCCCCACTCACCAAGAGGAAAAAAAAAAGGAATAAAAAAAATTACTCCTTTATTGTGATGAGCCAAATCATAGTGCCTAATAGGAGACCAAGCTTGGATTCAGTTCAGGCAGGACCCAGCAGCAAGCAATGCACATTCAGGGAGACAGCAATTTGGTTTTAGAGAATCCGAATTAGTCCATTCTTTGGCTGGACCCTCAATCAACGGCTGATCTTCACTAGAGGTAGAAACCAGCTCCCTCTCCTAGCCAAATCCTGACAAACACTGAACAAGCCTTGCCTGAGGACCTCTTATAATCCACTCACTGAGTATACAAAGACAACCCTTGCCCTCAAACAGTTCTCAATTGGCCTAGTGGGTGAGGCAGACAATTAGAGGACAGAGTGATAAAAGCTGCTGTAGGAACACAGAGAGACACCTGCACAGCCTAGGAAGGTGGGGTGGAGTAGAGAAAAGGCGGAGGTGGGGAGTTACAAAAAGCTTCCAGAGAAAATAATAGCTTCCAGAGAAAGTAATTCAATTTAAATCTGTGAGGGTAAGTGGGAATTAGCCAGGCAAGAAGAGTGGGAGGGGGCAAGGGGTCCAAAGAAGGAAAACAGGGCGCAGGTTTAAATCCTGAAGGTGAGGAAGACTAAGACATACTTACTATCTTCAAGGAAACTCGTTCTCAGGGAACAGTTTGTCCTAACCAAAACCCCTAGAGTATTGAGGGAAATCAAGGCAGCATCTCTGTCTAAAATCTGGTACAGTAATTCCTAGGCCTCTTAGCACCAGGCCTTACTTACCCCTACTTGCTGTTGGAGTGGTGGCTACTGATAATTCTTACTTTAAGCCACTAGTTCAGGAACTGGGGGGTGGAGGGGTGGGCATGAGGAGAGATAAGCATGGGAAATAAGGTAATGAGAAAGAAATGAGATAATACTTGTGCACATGTGACCACAATACTGGACAATGCTACAGGAACCAGATAAACTAAAGCAGAGTTTGGGAAAGGGCAGTCAGTTGAATGAACCCAGCCAGCTGCCTATTCTTATAAAGAAAGTTTTATTGGGGGGGTGCCTGGGTGGCGCAGTTGTTCAGTGTCTGACTCTTGGTTTCAGTTCGGGTTTGATCTCAGGGTAGTGAGATAGGGCCCCATGTTGGGCTCCATGATCAGTGCAGTCTGCTTGAGTTTCCCTCTCCCTTTGCCCCTCCCTGCTGCACGTGTGCACTCTCTCACTGAAATAAATCTTCTTTTAAAAATAAGAAAGTTTTATTGGAATACTGCCATACTCATTCATCTACATATTTTTTGTGGCTGCTTCTGTGCTAAAACAATAGAGTTCAATAGTTGGGACAGGCCATATGGCCAGCAAGAGCCTAAAATATTTCCTATGTAATCGTTTACAGAAAAAATAAATTTCTGACCTTTGCCCTTGAATATATTAAGTACTAATAATAGATATATGGAGACTGTTTAGTGGTGGCCTAAGGGGGGAAGTGATTCAAAACATGCTACAGATTTTCTGTTCCTAGTCTGTATCAACTTTGATATGGACCTCAAAACATGACAAGAGAATATTCTTTAATAGAATGACTAAATGGGAGTATATTTGCACAAAGAAATACTACACGACAGTGAAAAATTAATTACAGCTATATGCATAAATCACAAAATTAATGTTACACGAAAAAGGCAATAATTACAGAATATATGCAATTGATAATTTTTTTTTGTAAAGCTCAAAATTAAGGAAAACAATGGATAGAAAATATAGAAGGGAAAAAAAACAAAACAAAATCCAGGGTAGGGGATTGCTCTGGGGGAAGCAAAGGGGAGAATTTAGGTAGATTCAAAAGCATTGTTAAATGTTCCAGTTCCTAGTTTGGTGATGGATTCATGGGTGTTTGTTTTCTTACTATGCTCTATAAATTATATGTCACACATATTCTTCTGTATGTATTAAAATTGTATAATAGTTTTTAATTTTTATTGTTATTTTTTTCTTTAAAGATTTTATTTATTTATTCATGGGAGACACAGAGACAGAGACACAGGCAGAGGGAGAAGCAGGCTCCATACAGGGAATCTGATGTGGGACTCAATCGAGGTCTCCAGGATAATGCCCTGGGCTGAAGGCTGCGCTAAACCAGGCTGCCCCTATTGTTACTATTTTTTTAAGTAGGCTCCAAAACAGTGTGGAGCCTAATGTGGGGCTTGAACTCCTAACTGTGATATCAAGACCTGAGCTGAGATCAAGTTAGATACCTCACCTCATTTGACTTTTACTAGTTTATTTACTCACCATTATCTTCTGAGATGGCTGCATCATCTCTTCCATTCCCTGATTCAGAGAACTGTGACATGGTCCATCTTTGGAGGACTACATTAGAAAATAGAGAATTCAGGTTAACAGCAGTTCTCTCCCATATCTCTAGTTTTCTGGATCCATTGACTCTGGCCTCTCAATCAATTGCATCCTATTTCATATCTTCAAGAAAATATTCACAATTTTGGCTGGCTCATCACACCCTTCCCGGTTATCCCTTATGGTTTCGGCTCTAATATTTAGTTTTCTTCTTTCATTTAATGCTAACTTGGGAGAAAAAGCACAATTGTTCAGACTAACATCTTAAATTGGAAATCTGCCATGCCCTTTTAAATTACTATGGCTCGTGCCCCCCCCCCACTCCCACACCCACCCCGGGGGGATTCAAGGCCAACAAACAGACCCTGGTCAAGGGGTCCTCCAGCTATTTCAGAGGGTCTCAAAGTCCAATCTCACTATGATCCAAACCAGGTCTCTATCTTCTATGTTGGCCTCTTCATCAGACTACAGAGCCATGGTTGTTGGGGTCCCCCTTCCATGCTGTGGTCACCACATGGCTGAGAATTTTCTCTGCAGGTAACTATGGCTCTGACATGCTTTTGCCTAACTTACCCATATCACCAGTGAGTAAAAGCTATAACTTCTATAGCAACATACCTCTTTTAAACGTTTGAGAATAACGAAAAGAAGTATACCACAAAATAATTTAAAGTGGCCAGAGATGAGCCTTGGCTTAAAGTCTCTTGGCTCCAAGGCAGGCACACAGCCAGTAAACTCCTAAAGGATACCCTCCTCTTTCCATAATCTCTAAGGAGCTTTTAACGCACTGCCCCAAGACCAACAGGATTTGTTGTGGTTACCAGTGTTCTGTTAACATCAGAAAACCAATGGCTAGGAATACGGACAACTGACCACCGACGACCGTTAGGCATGCTAGCAATTCACGGGCTTTTTCCTAAGTAAGTCCTGCCCACTGAAGCTTGAGTTCTGGTGCTTTTAACGGTTTTCAAGGATGATTGATTGACAGCAGATCTGATCAGTCCTTTCATGGGAAACCCCACTCGCCTAACAGGGGCCTGATTGGAACCAAAAGCAAAAACATAAAACTCAGTCATCTCTCCACCTCTCTTCTCTGTATTGCCTCATTCTCTAAGACTCCTTCACATGATAGAGACATGGCTACCAACTGCTTTGGGGTCACATCCTTACAGTTTAATATCCAAGGAAAAGAGAAAGCTACTTCTTTACCTCTGATTTGGATTATTCCAAGGAAGGTCTTGTATCTCTGGCCTACCCTTTGGAGCTGCCATTGTGTCCAGCAGAGTTTGATATTATGGTTAGCCCATCCTGGGTTAGATGCAGAGCTTGGTCTGTGGAGGGTGCAATGGGGCAAGTTACTATCATTACCTGTCCCACCAGTACTATATTGAAAGGACAGTGAAGGAGAAACAGCACTCCAAACGAAGAGGAGTGCTACTACTAGAAGCAGGGAAGAAAGAATGCTGGGCAAACCAAAACAGCAGATGTCCACTATATAGCCTTCTCAGTTTTAATAGTGTTTAAATTGCATTTCTTGGATTCTCAATGCATATCATATCATCTGTAAATAATTATCCTTTTTTTCTTTTTTCCTTTTATATTTATATAACTTATTTCATTTTCTTGGTTTATTACATTTTAGAACCTTCAAAAACACTATAGAGGACATCTGTACCTTATTCCTGAAATTGATGGGAGAGAACTTGATCATGATGCTGGCACATGGCTTTTGAAACTCTTTCCTATATTTAGAAAGTTGTCTTCTATTCTTTTGTACTTAGAACTTTTTAAAGATTTTATTTGAGAGACAGAGAGCCTGACCTGAACAGGGAAGAAGGGCAGAGGGAGAGGAAGAAGCAGGTTCCCTGCCGATGCAGGGCTCAATCCCAGGACCCCAGGAATACAACCTGAGCCAAAGGCAGATGCTTAACTGATTGAGCCATTCAGGTGCCCCTGTACTCAGAATTTTTATAAGGAATAGCTGCTGTTTTTTATCTGGTACCTTTTCACTATCCATTGACAGACAAGACTATATAAAAAATAAAAATTTTGTAAGGAGTGAAGTACAGAAATCACCTGTAAACAATAAGGAAAATAAAAACAGAATGTAGACTCCACCTTCCATGAAACTAAGAGATAAATGTTACATGAAAGCATAACTTGTGAGAATGGAAAGCAGGTTGACAGGTAACTGAATGATGCTAGCTAGAACTAGCAAAAGTACTCACAATATACTATGGACTGTTCTAAGTTCCTCACATATGTTACCCCAGCAAAAAGGTTTATTATTTGTAAAACATGAACCAGAGAGTGATCCGGATGCTTATGATATGGCCGGTTCTGCTTGTGAAAGTTCATTGAACTATATGCTTATCATTTGTGCATTTCTGTATGTTACTTATAAGTAAAAAAGGTTTTAAAGTAGACTAAAAAACAAGTAAATGAAAATGAACCAGAGAGATTATAGATTTGAAGACAAATAAGGATAGTGGAGTGTGCTCCATTGAAAATAAGGGGAATAGGGACGCCTGGGTGGCTCAGTGGTAAAGTGTCTGCCTTTGGCTCAGAGTGTGATCCTGGGGTCTGGGATTGAGTCCCTGCATCAGGCTTCTTGCGGGGAGCCTGCTTCTCCCTCTGCCTATGTCTCTGCCTCTCTCTCTCTCTCTTTCTCTGTCTCTCATGAATAAATAAAATCTTTTTAAAAAACAGGGCTGCCATACATAACTGCACAGGCCATGCACTGTACAACTCTATGGAACACCATCGAAAATTAAGCAAATGGAAAGGAGAGATAATTATTAAATCCAGGGAGAGAAAGTTGCTTAAGAAAGGAAACCTAGTGGAATTCCTCGGAGGCTCAACGGTTGAAAGTCGGCCTTCAGCTCAGGATGTGATCCCGGAGTCCTGGGATCAAGTCCCACACAGGACCTCCTACATGGAGCCCGCTTCTCCCTCTGCCTGTGTCTCTGCCTCTTTCTCTGTGTCTCTCATGAATAAATAAATGAAATCTTAAAAAAGGAAAGGAAATATAGTTAATTAGAATTTAAATACAAACTTAAAAACTAAAAGAAGGAGGAGAAGGAGAAGGAGAAGGAGAAGGAGAAGAAAGGAAATGTAACCATAATATACTCCCTGGCTCAGCAGTGAATCATTTTTACATAATCATAGTGATACTAAGATAATAGTTTATCCAAAAAATGCTATGACTCTGTTGAGAAGATGAAGAGGAGAGGATGGGGGAAGCTAAGAGAGCTAAATAGTCTGTGGCCATAGCACACTGAACATGCCCAAACTCACCTGATCTTAGAAGCTAAGCAAAGTTGAGCCTGTTTAGTACCTGGATGGGAAAGCTAAACAAATCATGGTATATCTGTGCAATGAAATACTATGAAGCCACAAAAAAGAAAATGATGGAACTATATGTATCCATCTGAAAGGTATCTTTGATGCATTAAGTGGAAAATAAAACAAGTTATAGCCCAATGTGTATTAACTAATTCCACTTCATTTTTGTTTTAAATATAGATATATTTGTCTTATATACTTGCATAAGCATACTATCAGGTTGAGAAGGCAATGTAACAAGCTGTTAATATAGATAATTTCTGGGATATGGTATTAGAGAGGCAGAAGGGCATATATGCATATATGGATATATATATGGTATATCTATATCTATCTATATCTATATCTATATACCTCCTGCAGGGTTGCCAAGAGAATTACTTCTGGTAGATATGTTGATGGCCCAAGTTATGGAAATGGGTAGGTTGTGGAGAGCAGGAGAGGGAGGGGGCACTCTGGGATGGTCAATAGAGGTCTTGTCCCTAGTTTCTGAGGACAACTCCTGGAGAGGCCTATTGGCAGTTGATGGTCTTTAAGGTCTGTTGGTGACATTTGTATTAAAGACCTCTCCTCTTGATGCTGAGGGTGGCAGCTCTCTCTCCATTGAAGAGGGCCTAGACTTTAAAACCAGAGTTCCCCAATTGTTGGAGGTATGATCTCTGGCTACTCTACAATGTCAGCTTTGCAGGGGCTTAGGGAAGTCAGAGGCCTGTCTCTTGGGGCAGAGGGTGGTGAGCAGTAAAGGTTGCTGTCATAGGAAGCCTACTTGAGCAAAGTCTTTCTAAGTTTGAACTTGACCTCTTAGCCCTGTACATGTGTGGAATTGGGAGAAGCCCAAGAGGGTGGAGGCTTTGTCTCTGGGCGTTGTAGTTGGCATTAACCTAGCTACCATTTGCTGTAAATGGTTCTGCAGGATATGTCCTGCACAAGGGTACACATTTGAAGGTGTATGCAGGAGGAGGATGAGAGGAGCCTGTAGTCGGCCAGCCTTGAGCCCTCATACAGGAATGTCCCTATTAGCAGAGAAAGGCAAGCTTTTTTTTTTTTTACCCTGAAGGGGCACCTTCTGTGTGTGTGTGTGTGTGTGTGTGTGTGTGTGCGTGCGCGCGCAATTTTTCTACTCTGAGGGTTCTGACTGCTAGCAGCCAGCTTGGTTCTCTGAGAGGCACTGATATGCAGATACTAGGTTTCTAATGGGCCTTAATTAGAAGTCCTGCCAAATTAGAAGCCAGGGCTGCAAGAGGCCCTTTCCACTTGCCTCTCAGAGTGAGTCCTAACCACTCTTCTTCGCCTTAGGCAAATTGACATAAGAAAATTACTTTGGTCAGATTAGATCAAGATGAGAGTTGAAGCACTGGTAACTCTGTCCCTATCTTCTCCTCCCCAAATCTTTTAAAAGGACCAAGAGGCATAATTTAAGGAAAGTGTACCATCAGCAGTTCAGAAATTGTGAAGAATCTCTTGAGGATAGAAATCAGATCTAATCATATTGATAAGAGAAGAGGAGGAGCCCCGTCTAAAACACCCAAGAGAAAATTGATGGAGCAAATCCAGAGAAAATCAAATCTCAGAATGAATACAAAAAGCGGTGGGAAGGGGGTGGTCCCTCAGGGCAATTAAAGAATTGCATTCAGAAAAGAAGGATCAGCTTAGCCTCTGAGCGAGCAGCGGTGCCCCTCCATCCCTCGACTCATTCCAAAATTAAAGCCAAAACGTTCACACTAAAGTGAGCTATTTGCTTCTCAAAGTTGTCTTGTGTGAGTGCAGGATTCTAGAAAGAAAAAAAAAGAGCAGACCTTAGTATGTATAATCTAGACTTCCACAAAATATAGGGAAAAATAAAAAAAGAGAGCACCTCTGGCCAGGAGAGAAATAATACACTTAAGTCCTGTGCTGCCAAAGTAAAATTGTTTTGGCAATTTGCAGGAATTCAGGGGAACAGCCTTTCCATCACCTCTATACCAACCCACTTTAAAGAGAAGCCTTCAGGGGTGCCTGTGTGGCTCAGTCAGGTAAACTGACTTCCTCCTCTCCCTCTGCCACTTCCCTCTCTCTCTGTCAAATAAGTTAATTAATTAAATATTTTTTCAAAGATTTATTTATTTATTTATTTATTTATTTATTTATTTATTTTTGATAGACATATATATATAGAGAGAGAGATAGAGGCAGAGACACAGGAGGAGGGAGAAGCAGGCTCCACGCCGGGAGCCTGACGCGGGACTCAATCCCAGGACTCCAGGATCGTGCCCTGGGCCAAAGGCAGGTGCCAAACCGCCGAGCCACCCAGGGATCCCCTAATTAAATAATTTTTTAAAATAAAAATAAAATCTCATCCAAATCAGGGACTTCGATTAGCAGCTGTTCATATATCTAATAAATTTATATCTCCAGCTTTTCTCTGAGCTCCAAACGTTTTTATCCACGTGTCTACTGTACATCTCCTCTTGAATGTCTCAGAAGCACCTCAAATTCAACATATTCAAAACCAAACTCTTCTCTTCCTCTTCCCTCTAAAAACCAAGAACAATAATCTGGTCCTCTTGTAGTGTTCCTATCTCAGTGAATGGCACCATCATTCGTCTGTTTGCAAAAGCCAGAAACCAGGGAGTCATCCTTGCCATGTTCCCTCTCTCTCTTATTTTCACGCACAACCCATCCTGAAGCCCTATCAATTTTGCCTACTAAGCATCTCTTAAAGCTCCATTCTCTCTCGATGTCTACCACTCTCCCCACCACTAAGGTGCCTTTTTTTCTCACGACACATGTAGTTGTGATCTTCTAATTGAGCTCCCTGCTTTGATGTTTGCCCCTCATCTAATACCTTTTACAGATGGAATAGTCTTTACCACTTTTAATCTTTTCGATAATCTCTACTGTGCTTAGGATAAAGACACAAATCACCACCATAGCCTCTAGGGCCCTGCACAGCCTGGCCAATGATATCTACCTCATCAATGTCATTTTATAAAACACTCCACCTGCTGACTGAGTTACAGCTGCACCAGCTCTCTTTTGTCCCTCACATGCAATAAACTTCCTCCTGCCATAGGGCCTTTGCACATCCTTTCCCTCTGCTTGGAATGTCTTTTCTCCCTCCTCATCCAGTTAACTTCCATGTACTTTACAGGTCTCTGGGGAGGTTTCACTTGCTCAGGGAAGCTTGCCCTGACCTCTCATACCTTTTCTACAGAGCACTCATCACAGCTGTGATTTTACATGTATTTGAATTAGTATTTGAATAATGTTTGTCTCTCTGAGTAGACTGTAAATTTCACTGGCAGGCACCGAGGTTGTTTTGCTGGCTACTGTGCTCATAGTACCTAACACAATACCTGACACATATCAGGTGCTAAATATATCTTTTTAGAGGAAAGTAGGGAGAAAGATAGGAAAGGGATAAGGACAGAAGGAGGATAAGGAGGAAAGGGAGAGCAAGAGTGGTGACTATCCCCCCCCCGCCATGATTGGTTATTTGTAAATTTTTATTCTCCTCTTATTTCTTTTTTAATATATTTTATTTATTTATTTGACAGAGAGAGAGAGAGAGAGAGAGAGAGAGAACACAAGCAGGGGGAACATGAGAGGGAGAAACAGACTGCCCGCTGAGCAGGGAGCTGGATATGGGGGCTCCATCCCAGGACTCTGGGATCATGACCTGAGCTGAAGGCACACACTTAACTGACTGAGCCACCCAGGTGCCCCTCTACTCATGTTTCTTTTTTTAAAAAAGATTTTATTTATTTATTCATGAGAGACACACACACACACACAGAGAGGCAGAGACACAGGCAAAGAGAGAAGCAGGCTCCATGCAGGGAGCCTGATACAGGACTCGATCCCGGGACTCCAGGATCACGCCCTGGGCCGAAGGCGGCGCTAAACCACTGAGCCACCCAGGGATCCCCTCTACTCATATTTCTAATACATTTTGCTTTGTATATCTTTAATTCATTTGTCATATGCATTAATGTCCATGATTGTTACATGTTCTTGATGGAGTCTACCTTCTTTTTTTTAATATTTTATTTTTTATTTTTTTGGTAATCTCTACACCAAATGTGGGGCTCAAACTCACAATCCTGAGATCAAGAGTCATATGCTCCACTGACTGAGCCAGCCAGGCACCCTGTGTGTACTTTATATCAGTATTAAATGTCCCTTTGTTTCTTTCAATGTTCTTGGCTCTAAATTATATTTTCCTCTGATTCAGATGGTGCTCCTTTTATGCTAGCATTTGGACAACTAAAACTTTTACTATTTCTTTGCTTACTACTATTTCTTATATTCCACAGTGTTCCTCTTTGGGGGATTCATTTTTCATTTTGCTCTAATACCTACCTGAGTAATTCATAGAGGTTCTGAATCTGCCTGCAATGCATTCTGAATATACCTCAAAATGAGAATCTAAAAATCGAAGTTTTGTTCCATTTATTATTTCTTTTTTGGTTGTTGTTCCATATATTATTTCCCTCCTCCTCCCCCTTCACCACTTAGGGGCAACTGTACTCTTTGTTCATTTTGGTTCTTCTCTTTTACATTGTAGATTTTCTCCAAATATTTTTGGTAATCTTTTGTGTCCATATCTAGTAGTGAAAAAGGGACAAATCATTAGTAAACATGTATAGCTTGCCTGAGTTTCTTGTGTTCCCCTGACTGGCCTGTCCCTCGAATAGGAAGGCTCTGTATGAGTGGGTTGTATGTGTTGCTTTAAAGTGGCTGAGTATGGATGCTTCACTTTATTTTATTTTTAAAATGTATTTATTTCTTTTAGGAAAAGGAGGGGCAGAGGGAGAGGGAGAATCCTGGAGCAGACTCCCCACTAAACGCAGAGCTGATTCAGGGCTGGAAACCATGACCCTGAGATCATGATCTGAGCAAAAATCTAGGCACTCTAGTTATCATATCTCCTTACCCTCCTCTTGGCTGTGACCATTTCTTAGACCCTCCTTGTTTCGATTGTCGTTGACAATTCTAAGGAGTCTGGTCAGATATTTTGTAGATTCTTTCTTTCTTTCTTTCTTTCTTTCTTTCTTTCTTTCTTTCTTTCTTTCTTTCTTTCTTTTTGTAGATTCTCTTTCAATTTGAGTTTGTCTGATGCATCTCCCATAGGTAGACAGGTTATGGATTTCTGGGAGGAAAACTACAAAAGTAAAGTGTCACTCTTATCACATCTCATCAGAGGTCACGCTATCAGCATGACTTACCATTGATGATGTGAAGCCTGATTGCCTGTCTGAGGTATTGTGTATCAGTTTCCTTCTCTTCAGTACTACTCTTTTTCTCTTTCCAAATTCTGGTCTTCTTAAGGAAGTCATAATGTGCATACTACCCTTAATGAGTGGAGAATTATATTCTGTGGCTTGAGAGAGTACCTACATAAATTACTTGGAATTCTGTACAGATTTGTTTACTCTCCTTTTGTTTATTTATTCACATATTTGTATCAGTGTGAATGAATCAATGCCTATTTTATATTTGGGATTATAATCCAATGCTATTTTCTTTTATTGCTCATATTGATCCAACTTTGGCTATTGGGAACTTTCAGCTAGCTCCTGTATCCCTTTGACATATCTCTGCCATTGTGGGTTATTTTTTTGTCTGTATGCTTGTTTAGTTTTTGACAATTTGAAAAATTTGTGACACCCCAGGTTCATCTTATATTTTCCCTGCTCTGATCCTAGAGCCAATCATTTCTTCAGGGAGCCCAGGTTCCTTCTATTGGAGAATGGAGGAAATTTGGTAATAGCTATTAAATTAAAAATCCACTTAAACTTCAATCTTGTAGCTTAAAGAAATATCATTGTTTTGAAAGAGGTATGTGCCAGCAATATTTTGTGTCTAAGCACTTTAAATATATTACTGTATGTGTTAATAATTCATTTAACAAATAGTTCTTGAATGCTTATCATGAGTTCAGCACTATTCTAGACCTTGGGAATACAGCAGAGATTTAGACAAAGTCCCTACCCTCTTGGAGCTTACATTTTAGTGGGAGAACAGACAGTCAACAAAACAAATATGGATAAATAATATTAATGTAAGGCAGTCCTGTCAGTCAGGATACTGGCAAAAAATAGATGGTACATTCAAACATAAGAATTGTTGAGTTTAGGGGTGCCTAGGTGACTTTGTCAGTTAAGTGTCTGACTCTGATCTCAGCTCAGGCCTTGATCTTCAGCGTTGTGAGTTCTATCCTCATGTTGGGCTCCATGCAAGTGTGGAACCTAATTAAAAAAAAGAATTGATGACTTTAATGAAAGATTATTTACAAAATTGTGAATGCAGTTAAGGGAAATAACAAGGAATGATTAAGCAGCCAAGATGGGAGAGGGATGAGGAGACATTACCACACCTTGGCATTAAGAGGCAAGAGGAGGGAGAATTTAACCGGAACCTGGAAAGAAACATAGTAATAGCAGAGACTCACTGGATAGGAATGTGGCAGCTGTTGAAAAAATCACGGGAGGGAGGGAGCTGGGAAATAAATACCACAACTTCAGTCTCTCCCACCCTTCTATCTCTTGAGGGTATCTCTTATAGGAAAAACCCAAAGGGGAAGCCAGAGGGCAAGGAAGCCTATTGTTGCAGGGCTCAGAGCAGAGTGGAAAGGCATAGAGTAGATCTGGACAAAGTAAGAGTGTTCAACATAGTAGTGATAAGTCTATGGGCAAAGAAGGCTAGAACAGATAGAATAAAATGGGGCACAATTTTAGATAGTATTAGGATAAGGTGGCATTTGAGTAATGGCATGGATAAAGTGAGGGAGGGAGTCATGGGGATATCTGAGAGAAGCACATTCTAGAGGGAACAAAGGGCAAAGGCCCTGAAGTGTTACTCATATGCACAATGAAATATCATACAATAAAAATAAATGAACCATAGCAGCATGCAAATATACATGGATGAATCTTAAAAAATTAAATTTCGAGAGAAGGGCAGCCAGGTGGCTCAGTGGTTTAGTGCCGCCTTCAGCCCAGGGTGTGATCCTGGAGACCCGGGATCGAGTCCCATGTCAGGCTCCCTGCATGGAGCCTGCTTCTCCCTCTGCCTGTGTCTCTGCCTCTCTCTCTCTCTGTTTCTCATAAATAAATAAATAAAATCTTTTAAATAAATAAAATTTTAAAAAATTAAAAAAAAGACTCGAGCTAAAACCAAACATCAGAGGCTTAACTGAATGAGCCACAAAGATGCCCCTATATTATGACTTATGTTTTAAAAGGTTCACTCAAAAAAAAAAAAAGGTTCACTCTATTTGTTGTGTAAAAAGTAGACTGTAAGGTGGGGGCAGACACAGGAATGGAAGCCAGAGGCAATTTTAAAGGCTAATTTGGGAGCCATGGTGAGAGATGATAGCAAATTTGACTAGGTCACAGTGGTGGAGGTATGTGAGAAGTGATCATATTTTAGATAAATATATATTTATATATATAAATAAATGTATAAGCTGTAGGTGCAACATGGACCTTGAACTCGCAACCCTGAGATCAAGTGGTACATACTCTACTGCTTGAGCCAGCCAGGCTCCCCAGATTTTGGATATATTTTGAAAGTAAAGGTGATAGAATTTGCTGATGGACTAGATACAGGATGTGAGAGAGACAACTTAGATGATTTTTGACTCAAGAAGATAAGTGGATGGAATTGCTATTTACTGAGAAGGGAAGACAGCAGGCTGGGCGATGGGGACAGAATGGGGGATGTACAGAGCCATAAAGATGAGAGTGGCTGAGATGAGGGATGGCTAGGGAGTCTGGGGCTTTTTATGGGACTAACATAAATGGAGATAGATGTTATAATGAAGGCAATCCCTGGTGGACTCAAGGTAGATAGTGATGGTGAGGTTGTAGGGAGCACTGTGTGTCTGGTGCTCCCACTTGACTTTTGTAGATAGAAGTGAGGAAGTTTGGGGAGGCTTGAAATTTGCCCCACTCTGGGCCTCCTTTGACTACTGTTGACAGTGGGTAAAAACCTCCAGAAGGTTTTAGTCCCAGTGTGAGTTTGTTCTTGGCTTCTGCCAGGGGCAGGGCTGTGTATGGGGTCCCCAGCGACCTCCTGTTGATTCAGTTGAGGACTTTTGAGGTTAAGATAAGTGTCAGAGCACAGGGCCCTGATCCCTGATGAGAGGCCAGTGGAAGGTCTGAGGAGCATTAGAGTTCTATGGCTCCATCCTATCCTTCAATCCTCTCGTAAGTGACCATCAGAAGGAGAATACTTAAATCAATTACGGTACATACTATGGAATGTTCTACAGCCATCAAAAGCAATGAAGTGTATTTATCTATTTGCCTCTCATCTATGATCTGACAGAGAAAAATTGGGAGAGGAGCAGGCCCCAAGCAGCCACGACCTCGTGGAGCCTCGTGACCTCGTCTTCAAATTCCCGGTGATCGGCAGAGCGGGAACCAGTAGATCCCGTCTCCTGCAGCGGTTCATCGAGAAGAAGTTCAAGCAGGACTCCAAGCGCACAGTCGGCGCGGCGTCTGCAGGTCGGCTGGCCAGCGTGGGCGGGCAGCGCGTGACGGTCCACACTGGGGACGCAGCGGGCCGGCGCTCGGGGTCGTCGACACCGAGGTACTGGCGAGGGGCCCTGGGGGGTGCGGCGTCCCCAGCCCGGAGCGGCTAGTCTCCCTGGCCTGCGTCGTCGTGGGCGGCCTCCGTGGCAACGGGAAGGACGTGGGCGCGAGGCCGCTTCCCTAGAGCCTCCCGCCGCGCGGAGAAGGAGCCCAGGTGCCTGGAGACCAGCGCCCTCACGGGTGAGAACGTGGGAGAGGCTCTCCTGAAGCGTGCCCGCGCCGCCCGAGGAGAGCCGCCACCCAGGCCAGCGGGAGCCCGAGAGGGTGGGCTCCCCGGGGCTGCTGAGGTGGGCGAGCCAGCTCCCTGTTCTCCAGGACCAGCCCTGCCCTTCCGGCTGGAGCCCAGACCCAGGCCCCGGGAGGCGGGCCCCTCCTCTGCCCTGGCCCCAGACCAACTGCGCCGCCACCTGTCCCCTTCCCTGGCCTGCTGGCGCCGGGCGGAGGGCAAGACTGAGTCCGTGCCCACTGCTGCTGCCTCTGTCTTGGCTAACCCCTGACCCCCCTGAACTCCCAGCCATACTGAAGAGTTCCCGAAGCCTGAGACCAGGACATATGGCCCCAGCTCCCTGCCATATGAGTGTGTGTTATTTATTGCCTGGAGGCCTGTCCAGTCCCCACTCCACCCCCATAAAGCATTGTTTCCACACATGATAAAACCTCCAAGATATATTTCACCCATAAAGTGAAAAAAGCAAAATGACATGCATAGTATGATCCTACCTATGTTTTTAAGAAGCATGTATGTACAATATATATGTAAATACACCAAAGAATTTCTGGAAGGATACACACAAAACTATCACTAGTTATTACCTATGGGGAAGGAAGGGAAACAAAGGAAAAGCTGAGGACGGTGACGTGGAGCGGAGCAGGGAAGCACAGGGGAGAGGAGGACTTAAGGGGTTGTGATTTATTTATTTTTTTAATTTTTTTTATTTATTTATGATAGTCACACAGAGAGAGAGAGGCGCAGAGACACAGGCAGAGGGAGAAGCAGGCTCCATGCACCGGGAGCCCGATGTGGGATTCGATCCCGGGTCTCCAGGATCGCGCCCTGGGCCAAAGGCAGGCGCCAAACCGCTGCGCCACCCAGGGATCCCAAGTGTTGTGATTTAGAGAGCAGAGTTGTGACTACCTGGGTTAAATTCAGATTCTGGTACTTCATAGATTGCTAATCTTGGACACATTACTTAACGTCCTTTTTCCTCAGTTTCTTCATTTGTAAAATGAAAATAATAATAGCATTTACTTCATAAAGTCACTCTGGGAATTAAATTAGTTGATATGTGAAAGCACTTGCAACAGTGCCAGGCACAGGGTAAGTATTCAATAGCGCTATTATTATTGTCATTGTACTTCTGTGTCATTTGAATATTATAAGATGTGGGCATAATGTATTTTCTTTGAAAAAGCTGAGAGGAAGGAGCCAGTAGAGAGAAAGAGGTTGAATATATAGGAAAGAGGTAATAATAGATTGAGTAAAGTTATTGAGAACCCATATTTAAATGAGATCTGGAACACAGACAGAAGAATTAGCCTGGATTGGACCAGGTATATCTCTCGTTTTAACAGTAGAAGGATGGCTGTGAACATACTCCTAGTTTGGTAGTTGTAGGTAATAGGAAATTGGTTTTCCATGTGGAGACTCTGTCTTCTTTTTTTAATTTCTTTCTTTCTTTTCTTTTTTTTTAGAGAGAGAGGAGAGAGAGAGAGAGAGAGAATCTCAAGCAGACTCCATGCTGGGTTTGAAGCCTGATGCGGGGCTCAATCTCACGACCATTGAGATCATGACCTGAGTCAATTTTTTTTTTTACCTGAGTCAAAATTACGACGCTTAACCAACTGAGCCACCCAGGCACCTCAAGACTACTTTCTTTAAGGGATGAGTTATTTGGTAAGATTGCAGGGGCTGCTGAGGAATCAGAGTTTTGAGAATGGAGAAACTTTGAAATAATCATTGGAGAGAATAAGAGAGTGGGCTGAAAGCAGGAAAGGATTCCCCAGGAATACTGCTAGTCCACTTGTGGTTGGCAACCACAAATTCAGTGTGGTGCCAATTTATTCAACTATGTGCTTTTTCTCTTGCAGTGTTGAATAACTCTAAGGTGGAGAGGAAAGACTGTGAACCGATGCCAGGATCTTCAGTGAATGAGTAAAGGTGTCAAAGTGTAACCAAATAGTATGAAACTTAGAGGAAGAATCAGGGTTTTTCATCTGAGGGTAAAGGAAGAATTATCCGGAGGTTGTAATGTGGATGGAAAAGGATGCCTGTCTTACCTCCTGACTCTTTGGTACATGCATGTGTTGGTATAAGTCATTTTCACTTGAAAGAGCTGCTAGGGAAGTTCTATCCTCATGGAAAATCCATGAATATTCAGGGATGAGCTGGAGGATGGTAGGAGAGTTTGTTAATCACGGAATAGTGTTCTAGAAGCCACAGCAGAAACACCTGGAAGTTAAGGTACAAGTGAAAGGTCAGGTGGGGGGAGAAGAAACACAGGGAAACATGGGGAAAGCAGTAACAATATAGTAATTAATAGTAACAAAAATAGGGGTGCCTGGCTGGCTCAGTCAGTAGAGCATGCAACTCTTAGTCTCAAGGTCGTGAGTTCAAGAAACACATTGGGGGTAGAACTTACTTAAAAAAAATAACAATGCTTTGCATGAATTATCTCATTTAATCCTCATAGAAACCTCATAAAATAGAGCCTTTATCCTATAGATGAGAAGACAAGTACAGAGTTCCAGTCACTTGTCCAAGATTACATAGTAAATAAGTTGGATTGGGTGCTTACATGTTGTCCAGGGACAGAGGAAAACAAAGAGGTGAATGAGCATGTGAGTTTGACTTATCACAAGTTTGGCAGGATGGTTAGTCCTAACAGTCTTCTCCTACATAGAAGGCTGTTAGCTCTCTCCAGATTTACCTGTATTTGGCACTGGAGGCGGGAGCTGCTGTTTTGTTGGTGTTCCTTATATTGCTCAGTATTGAAGGATTCAGACATCAGTGGGCCCAGTGCATTTTCTCACCTGTGCTCTGCAGAGTGATTTGTGGTGGGGGTAGTGGTGTGATTCTTAAGTAAGCTGTGCCCTTGTAGGGTTATAAAGCCAGGCTGCAGAGGGCTCTAAGGTGTAAGGCTGAGAGGCAGTTTGTGGGAGAAGTGAACTTAATGGAAGACATCACAGGCTGTAGATTCTGAGAGATGTGAGCCCCAGCGGGGGTCTGGCAGTGGCCCAATTCTTTCTCGCAGTAAAAGCAGTTCCTCCAGTGTTCAAAGCTGTGGCCTAGCTCCTAAAGAAATGTCTCTTTACTGGGTGCTCAAGGGTTTTGGTGCCATGCTTGTTGCTCAAGGAAGCTTATGAAGAGGAAAAAGTAGTCTTACTGCACGTTTCCCTGGGCAGCATTTTAGAGCCTTGTGTCAAGATGACCCTGAAAAATCCTTTCCAAAGTTTAAGAAGGCAAATACATTTGCTAAACACTTAATGTGTACTATAGCTAGGTTATTTATTTTATAAAAATGTATGATAGACTTGGGTTTTCTGTGTGCTATGTTGCACGTACATTAAAGAACCATGTAAGTTGCACAGAACACTTATGCTCAAATGACAGTACAGAGAGCATATATGTTCAAAACATAAAGGGCCTTCATAACTACTTATTGCATGAATAAATGAAGTTCATTATTTTACTTTTTAAAAAAGATTTATTTATTTATTTATTTTAGAGAGAGAGCGAGAGAGAGAGAGAGAGAGCGCACAAGCAGGAGGGGCAGAGGGAGAAAGAATCTTCAAGCAGACTCCATGCTGAATGCAGAGCCCAAGGCGAGGCTCAATCCCACCACCCCAAGTTCATGACCTGAGCCAAAACCAAGAGTCAGGCACTTAAGCAACCATGCCACCCAGGTGCCCCATTATTTTAATTTTTTCATGATTTTTAATTTTTGAAGGGGTTTAGTTTGAGGTAGTTCTTCTTTTATGACATATTTTTTGTTATAGCAATAATTTGTTTGAAGATGAGTCCTTTGTCAGGAGCAAACCCCCAATTATAATCTTGGAAAAACAAAATCCACCTTATGATGATACCATTTACAACACAAAACCAGAAACACATTGCAGTGACACATAAGCAGTTGGGCCCTGCTTATGTATCTGTGTAGGTTGGGTATGAATGAAGGTATTCATGGACACATGCAGAACTAAATACCTCATTAATACTAATGACCTAATTTGGCATTTGTCACAATTCAGATTCAGTTTCTGTGATTATCAGAATGTATGAAAGTAGACTAAAATATGTATGTACATGTTGCTATATATCAATTCCCATGCATATGAGATTTGTCATAATTTGGACAGAGTATGCATGATTTTATAGAATTAAAAGCCAACTATTTTTTCTAGCACTGTAAATATTCGACTTTTTAATAAGTCTAAAATTAGTAGGTTTGTCAAGTAGCTCAAGAAAGTAGAAATTCCATCTAAGTATTATTAATTTTGGGGTCTATCAAGTTAAATTTTATTTACTAGTGGAATATATAGTTACTGCTATGTTGTTATCATGTATAGATTCAATGGGATCTTTTTTCCACTCATCTCAAACTACTTAATAACAGTTTTTTTGCTGTTATAATGCATTTATTGTTACATGGCAGGCTCCCAGGTGAGGAAAGCTGTTTGGCAAGAAGCCTAACAATGTAGCACCAACCACAGCTTGGGGTCTGGGCTTCAGTTTTGCATGTTCATAAACTCAATATTCTAAACATCACAGAGTTGATTGATGCTGGGAATGTAGATTCATGCTAAGGACATTTACAAGAGACTGATGTATAAATCAGAATGACAATTTATTAATTTATAGAGACAAACAATTGTTCATGAGGATTTGAATTGAAAATGGTGAATTCTTGTCAGGGAGATCTTCACGGGAGGCCAAATTATAATCAGAAGATTGTTCCTACCATAGAATCAAGGTAAGGTGAGTTAGTTGTGCAATTCAAATACATAATAGCATTTGTTACGATTTAACAATATAGACTATTTGCTCCTTGGAGAGACTGGTGTGTTTTATAGGTGAGTGTTCATCCCCTCCAATGCCTGGGTGGTGCCTGTTTAGTTAGGTTTTGTGTTTTTCTACGGTTTCCTTGCTGATCAAAATTTGGATTCACTCTTTTTAAAATTATACTAGTAAAAGGTGTTTCTTTAACTGTTATCTCTTCAATCAGATTAGTCTTGTGTTGCTTGCCTAGAGGCCATTCTATCGTCAGGGAAATTACTTCCCTTGAGTTACAGCCCAATTTATAGGTATGGTGGTGAGGCAGGGGACAGCAACCTAGCGGATAATTCTATGGGGGCACCTCACTGTGACCGGTGAATGTGGTTACCAGATTAAAATACCGGACGCCCAATTACATTCAGAGAACATGGAAATTTATTTTTAAATTTTTTTTTTTATGATAGTCAGAGAGAGAGAGGCAGAGACACAGGCAGAGGGAGAAGCAGGCTCCATGCACCGGGAGCCCGACGTGGAACTCGATCCCGGGTCTCCAGGATCGCGCCCTGGGCCAAAGGCAGGCGCCAAACCGCTGTGCCACCCAGGGATCCCGAGAACATGGAAATTTAAAAAAAATACAAGTATGTCTCAAATATTGCACGAGGTGTAGTCACACTAAAAAAATTCATTGCTTATCTGAAATTCAAAGTTAACTGGATGTCCTGTATTTTTGCTTGCTAAACCTGGCAAGCCCACGAATACATTAATAAGATGCTATGAGGCTTGCCTGGGTTCACAGTGGTCGGTAAGCACCGATCCATTTGGTTGTCTCAGGACACAAAAATCGTTCCTACCGAAAGACTGCTTAAGTCAAAAAGCAGATAGCAACCAAACACGGAATAATCTTGACCCTTTGAAGAACCCGTAACTGACGCAACTGCCATATGATCGACTACCCCACCCCCTTCATTCTTCTCTTCCTGCAACTAGAATGATTGTTCTATCTCTTCTCCTTCTCTAGTCCCGCCCTGCCAGCTCTCCTCTCCGGAGGGGACTCGGTAGCCCGAAAAGGGCCGACAAAAGCGCCGACGTGTTCAGAGGAGCGGAAGTACTCAAATTTCACCGAGAACCGTAAAGTGCGGCTGGCTGGCTTCCTTTCCGGATAACGACACAGCTCCGACTGTCAGTGCCGGCCTTCCTCGTGTTAGAGACCTGCTGGCCCCTTACTAATTCAGTTTTTTCCCCATCCGAGCCCTTCCCTATCGTCGCCCCCTTCACTTTGGATCATGTTCAAGAAGTAAGGACATGCTGTGGCCTCAATCGGCTGCTCACAAAGGGGGTGGGGGTGGGGGTGGGGCAGAGGGCGAGAGCAAAGATCTGCTTTCTCTCTCCCCCGCCCCTACCATCCTGTCTCCCTAAGGTTTTCTGTAGTACTGTGCTCTCACTCGCAGCTTGCAACACTGTAACCTTTCTATCCCTAATCTTCAATCGGGTTTTGATCCTCCCACCCTCATTTTTTTTCCTTATTTCTTTCTTTTTTTGCCCCCTCTCCCAATCCTATCCCTGTTCCTAGGGTTCTACCAATCACATCCTTGCACTGTGATTTAAGGGTCTATCCTCTTTAGCTGAGAGGAGAGCCCTGCACTCACTGCCATATGTTTATTAGTTATGAACTGAATAAGGGAAGGCTTGACTTCCTGGGTCATGAGAGTGAAGGAGTCTGGGTGACAGGAAGCAAGCGGCCTGTCCTGCCTATTGCCTAGCTGCCAGATTAACCTTGTCTTGAAAATAGCGTGATTGCCCCGTAGGCTATTTAGTGTAAGGAAGACAAAAATTCTTTGAGAACCTACCTGGTGGGTTTACCTTCCAGACTTGGTAGACGCAAAAAGCAAAGGGGGAACATGGGCAAAGGAAGGTGGGTTTTGCGCATGACATTTTGAACAAAAATAAATAGGGATCTTAGAAAACATTGTCATCATCACTTTAAAAAAAATCTCAGCAGATTTCATAGCCTAGAAGGGCCAATTTTCTGTGTTATATTTGGGTTGGTGTTTTTGTGTCTCAGCGCCTGAGAGTTTTTTGTTCTGTTTTACTCTTGTTTTTTTTTCACACAGGTTTTGTTATAGGTGGGAATCTGTTTCTTCTGGGTAGAATTGAGTAGGGTTTTCCAGGAAAGCTATTTGTGTAGCTATTTGCAGATTATAATGTGAAATATACTTCATATCCTCCCCCTGCCCTCCCCCCATTGTGTATACATGGCAGTTTTAATACTGTATTAAGACACTGATTTTGTGCTGGATAGAATTTAAAGGGAAATGGTATTTTAAAAGAATTTATTTCATAGTTATTTTAGACATCCAAATACTTGGGAATAGATGACTAATTAAAACAATACCTCTAGGTATTTTGTTACGTCTGCTAAGAAATGCCTTTTTTTCTTGCAAAAATCATTTGACAGATTTGATGAAAAAGAAAATGTGTCCAACTGCATCCAGTTGAAAACCTCAGTTATAAAAGGTATTAAGAACCAATTGATAGAACAATTTCCAGGTATTGAACCATGGCTTAATCAAATCATGCCTAAGAAAGATCCTGTCAAAATAGTGCGATGGTAAGTCTTTATTTTTCTCTATGTAAAGCTCAGAGTAACTGAATATTGTATGATTAGATTGCACTCATAATAAATGGAATTATTTTCACATTAACCATCGGTAGATTAATTATAGGAGTAGATAAATAGAATAACTCTAAAACATCAATATTTGTATTTTCAAGTTTCTCTGTGTTCCTGAAAAATATGGCTTTGTGTGCTGATTGTTTTATCAAAGAGTTAAGTGTTTTTATTCAGACTTTATTTCATATTGTTCTGTAGATATTTGTTTTATTGAATTATCTAACAATGAAATTAAAATAATAAAATGTGAAATAAAATTGACATTTTTTTTTCTCTACTAGATGGGTATGATAGGTGAAACAATTTAAACAATTTTTTTGCCTGGATATTTAAATTAAAGAGGTTACTGTATCTTTGTATATGTATGTTTCATATTTTTTGTTATTTAAAGGATGTTTGGCATATTCATTTTTGAAAGAAAATATCTAACTTGCTACTTTATGACATTTGTCTTACAGCCATGAACATATAGAAATCCTTACAGTAAATGGAGAATTACTATTTTTTAGACAAAGAGAAGGGCCTTTTTATCCAACCCTAAGGTTACTTCACAAATGTAAGTCTTGTTGGAAAATATTTATTTGGGGATATGGAAAGATATAAAAAGAGTTTTTAAAGTGATTTCTGGTAGTTAACTTACTAATACTAGGTGATATGGAATATAAAACTAAAATGAATTCCCATCTTGTGGTAAATCTTAAGATCGCAAATTCTCTCATTATGCATTCCAGAAAGGCTAAGAAAGAACATTCATTCATTCATTCATTCAGCAAATATTTGTTGAACTTACTATGTGTCAGGCACTGAGCTAGGTATTGAGAATATGATGAGAAACAAAGGCAGACATTGTTCCTGTCCCTATGAAGCTAACAGTCTAGTTGGAAGAATAGACAATTAGACAATTACACGAATATATATTCACAAACTGTGATAAGTGCTGTAAGTACTTCCTTCTTTTAAATTTATATCTAGATTTGCCTCATAGAGATAACACTGTATAAGGGAAAGCATTGGCTAATTGTGGGAGTCCCAGTTATTGTTAGTTGAATGCCAAGGTCAGGTGTTATAAAACAAAATAATGTTTCTTACATACCTACATTTGTGTGTTGTTATATTGAGTACATTACAAAAGAAAGTCCAAAGGAGATATAATCCTCATGCACAAGAGGTTTTCAACTGAGAAGTTAAAATTTCTGCTTCTCAAAAAAAAAAAAGTTTCTGCTTCTCAAACCAGTATATTTCTGACATTCTAGCTAAGGGGCAGAAAGGGAGTGACTGGTGGGCTCTGTAGGTAGTAGTGGTGACTTAATGGGTTTGGCTTTTGGTAAGAAGAGATCAATTTTGAGTTACCTAGTGGAGCCAGAGGTCTAGAGCAGTAATGAAAAGATTTGGTGATAGTAAGACATTTTGATGACGTGAATTCCTGCTCAACTAAAACAGGAGAAAGACAAAATACTTGAATGTATTGCATGAAACTAGATTGGATACTGGTTTGAAAAACAAAATTGAAGGGCAGCCTGGGTGGCTCAGTGGTTTAGTGCAGCCTTTGGCCCAGGGCATGATCCTGGAGTCCCACGTTGGGCTCCCTGCATGGGGGCTGCTTCTCCCTCTGCCTGTGTCTCTGCCTCTCTATCTCTGTGTGTCTCTCATGAATAAATAAATACAATTTTTTTAAAAAAAGAAAGAAAAACAAAATTCAAGCCCTCCTCCTCTGCCTCAAAAGATATAAAACACTTTCTTAGACTCTTGGGGGGGGAATTTGAATATGCTTTGGCTATAAGAGGATATTGTGGAACTATTGTTAATTTTTAGGTATGGTGACAGTATTGTGGTTATGTAGGAGAATGACTATTTTTAGGTGATGTACTTATGGTGAAGCGTTATATCTGAAATTTCAAATGGTGAAAGACAAAAAATGTGTGTGTATAAATAGAGATAAAGGAGGTAGAGCAAAAGGGGTAATAGTTATTCGATCTAAGTGGATGTTGTCCAAGTGTTCATTGAACTATTCTATGGTTTTCCTGTATGTTAAGCCTTTGCATAATAAGTTGGAAGAGAAAGATGTTCCTATTTAATAATAATTTGCTCAGAACCAACCTTTTAGAACATTGTGAAGTTATTGATATGTAGGAAGCAGGGTAATATGGTGGTAAAAGCATATTTGGAGTTAGGTACACCTGAGTTTGATTCCCAGTGCGTGTCACTTTTGTGAAGTCACTTAAACAGGTCAAGTCACTTAACTTGTTTAAGCTTGATTTCCTTGTCTTTAAAAATGGATATATTAGGGCAGCCCCGGTGGCCCAGCGGTTAAGCACTGCTTTCAGCTGGGGGTGTGATCCTGGAGACCTGGGATCGAGTCCCACATCGGGCTCCCTGCATGGAGCCTGCTTCTCCCTCTGCCTGTGTCTCTGCCTCTCTCTGTGTGTGTCTGTCATAAATAAATAAAATCTTAAAAAAAAAAAAGGATATATTGGACAGCCCGGGTGGCTCAGCGGTTTAGCACCGCCTTCAGCCCAGGGCATGATCCTGGAGTCCTGGGATCGAGTCCCAGGTCGAGAGCTCCCTGCATGGAGCCTGCTTCTCCCTCTGCCTGTGTCTCTGCGCCTCTCTCTCTCTCTCTCTCTCTCTCTCTCTCTCTCTCTCTTTCTGTGTCTCTCATGAATAAATAAGTAAAATCTTAAAAAAAATGGATATATTGTCCCTGTAGGAGTCTCTGTGGTGGAATCTGTTTGAAATCCTCTCTGTTTCCTTCTCCCCTCCCCTGTGTACACACATGTGCGCGCTCTCTCTCTCAAATAAATAAATAAATAAATAAATAAATAAATAAAATCTTTAAGAAAAGGGGTATATTGTATATTATATCTCCCAGAGTTGTGAGGATTAAATGAGACTGTGCATATAATGCATCTAATGTGCTGCTTGGAACACAGTAATGGCTCAATATATGATAGCCATTGTAATGATGTAGTAATTGTTCAATAAATGTCCACTATTACTATATATTATTATCATCATGATCAGGATCATCATCATTATTATTATTAAAGGACACTTATTAATGAGGATGGAGAACTAGAAAACAAATTATGTATGAATGCATTCATTCAGGTTCCTTTGTTTTCAATAAGATGTTTAATTTGGAGCCATGTTTAAATTAATTTGTAATCTTGGTAGGAAGAAGACTAACTTATTCTCTGACTAGTGGGAGAGCTAGTAGTAAGACATTAAAGTGAATAAATTTTACCAATTATTAATATTCCTAGAAAGCCCTGAGAGGTCTAAAAAGTCTCCACCCCAGTCATTGTTTTGAATCCTTCAGGGATCCTTTAATTCTTAGATTATGAACTATTAGTACACACACACACACACACACACATTTTTGAGATTATGGAAGGAATTCATGTTCATTCTAGAGGGTTGGAAAATACAGAAATAAAATCATCTGTATTTCTATGACCTGGAGATAACCATGGATAGTATATTAACGTATTTCTATCCAATTATTTCCTGTATAGTGTGTGTGTGTGTGTGTGTGTGTGTGTGTAAATGCATATATTTTTGTTTTTTAATTTTTTTTAGATTTTTGGTAAAGATTTTATTTATTCATGAGAGAGACATAGGCAGAGGGAGAAGCAGGCTCCCTATGGTGAGCCCGATGTGGGACTCCATCCCAGGACCCTGGGATCACGACCTGAGCCAGAAGTAGGCACTCAACTACTGAGCCACACAGGCATCCCCATTTTTCTTTTTTAAATTGGGCTCTCTGTTAAATAGTTTTTAATTGGGATCCCTGGGTGGCGCAGTGGTTTGATGCCAGCCTTTGGCCCAGGGCGCGATCCTGGAGACCCAGGATCGAATCCCACATCGGGCTCCCGGTGCATGGAGCCTGCTTCTCCCTCTGCCTATGTCTCTGCCTCTCTCTCTCTCTCTCTCTCTCTCTGTGTGTGTGTGTGACTATCATAAATAAATAAAAATTTAAAAAAAAGTTAAAAAAATAAATAGTTTTTAATTAATAGACTTTATTTTTTTTTAGGACAGTTGTAGGTTTACAGGAAAATGGAGCAGTGTAGAGTTCCCATGTACTTCCTACCGCCTTCCCTTGTTATTAACACCTTACATTGATGCATTTGTTATGATTGATGAACCAATATTCATACAGTATTATTAACCAAAGTCCAGTTTACATTAGGGTTCATTCTTTGCATTGTACATTCTGTGGGTTTTGCCAAATGCAAGTCATGTATCCACTGTTATAATATCACTATGTACTATCATAGTATCAAAATAATTTCACTGCCCTAAACATCCTCTGTTCCACCTCTTTGTCCCTTCCTCTTCCTCCTCCCTTTCCCCTCAACCCCTAGTACCCACTGATCTCTTTGGTACTTTTTTTATTGTTTATTTCTCTTAACTTTATATTATGAACATTTATCAGGGTATTTTGTAGTCTCCAAAAATATGGCTCATATATATATATATATATATATATATATATTATAGATATACCTTAAGTCATATTATAGGTATACCTTAAGTCATATACCTCTTTATTGTTGGACATTTAGGTTGATTCCAATTTATTTCTGTTATAAATAGTAGTGCTGCAATGAATATATTTCTACCTAAATATATTATATATCTTTAATTTTTTCTTAGGATGAAGCTGTAGAAATAGAAATACTGGGTCAAAGAATTTGAACCTTTTCAAGGCTGTTGATACATGTTGCGATGTAGTCCTAAAGGGAGGTTGTACCCAATTTTAAGCCTTCTAGCAGTGTATAAGAATGCCAGTTTTCCTACACTCTTGCTAGCAGTGGGAATTACTTTTGTTAAAAATATTTACCAATTTGATAAGTGAAGGATGGTGTTTCAGTTTTCTTTTGCATCTGTCAGAATAGTGTAGTTTGGAGAAATATTTGTTCATGTCCTTTGCCTTTTTCTGTGGAGGCATTAGTCTCATTAATTTATGTCATGTATTTCTTTTCTTCTAGATCCTTTTATCCTGCCACACCAGCAAGTTGATAAAGGAGCCATCAAATTTGTACTCAGTGGAGCAAATATCATGTGTCCAGGCTTAACTTCTCCTGGAGCTAAACTTTACCCTGCTGCAGTAGATACAATTGTTGTATCCTTCCCAAGGCTATAACTGCTGAAAAATGTATTCAAAGTATTTCTGTCATTACTGAAAGATCTATTGTCCAAGAGAAGACTAGATGTACTTTTTTTGGAGGTTACTGTTACTGTTGTCTCATGCCTTTCTGGTTACATTTCAAGGTGTGGGAAATAACATCATTTCTTGAGACTAAATTGTGTCCCATCTTAGAAGCTAAATAGGAACAACTAAAAGAGTTCTGGCTGCATTTCAGCCCAGTTACGGCCTAGTGTGATCTGACTCAGGACACAGTATAAAACTTGATTATTAATGGAGAGGATATATATGATATGATTGGATCACTTCTTTGGACATCAGCTTGCTATTTTTACCTTTGGCTTACCCATATACACTGGAGTAAAAGCACTCAAAGGGGAAAGAGCTTTGGTACTAGGTAGAGTTTAGAAGTGGTTAGAGGGAAATAAGGACAAATCCCAACTTTTATTTGATTTTTAAATTTTTATTTATTTTTTGAACTTTTAAAAAAGATTTTATTGATTCATGAGAGACACAGAGAGAAAGAGGCAGAAATATAGGCAGAGGGAGAAGCAGGCTCCCTAGGGAGCCTGAATCGGGACTCGATCCCAGAACCTTGGGATCATGACCTGAGCCAAAGGCAGATGATTAACCACTGAGCCAGCCACCCAGGTGCCCATTCTCAACTTTTATTTAATTAATTAATTTTTACAAATATTTATTTATTCATGAGAGACACCAAGAGAGGCAGAGACACAGGCAGAGGGAGAAGCAGGCTCCATGCAGGGAGCCTGATGCAGGACTCAATCCCAGGGCTCCGGGATCATGATGTGAGCCAAAGGCAGATGCCCACCTGCTAAGCTTCCCAGGCGTCCTTCAACTTTCATTTTATTTTATTTTTTATTTTATTTTGTAATTTTTATTTATTTATGATAGTCACAGAGAGAGAAAGAGAGAGAGGCAGAGACATAGGCAGAGGGAGAAGCAGGCTCCATGCACCGGGAGCCCGATGTGGGATTCGATCCCGGGTCTCCAGGATCGCGCCCTGGGCCAAAGGCAGGTGCCAAAGCGCTGCGCCACCCAGGGATCCCTCAACTTTTATTTTAAAGTTCATTTTTAAGTTGGCTATTTGGGCCTTAGAACATATTTTCCCAAAGAGAAATATTTAAGTTTAAGGGATGCCTGGGTGGCTCAGCAGTTGAACGTCTGCCTTTGGCTCAGGGTGTGATTCCTGTCCCAGGATTGAGTCCCACGTTGGGCTCCCTGAGAGGAGCCTGCTTCTCCCTCTGCCTACATCTCTGCCTCTCTCTGTGTATCTCTCATGAATAAAGAAATAAAATCTTTTAAAAAAGGAGAAATGTTTAAGTTTCAGATAGCCCTTAAAACTCATGATGTAGCTAAATAATTGTGGGTTATTTTCATTTCTACAGCGGTGGGCAGCTATATTCTAGATTAAAAAGGTTTTTGTCAACTATCTGGACAGGAGGGTATCTTCTCTTTTGTGATAGATAAAGTGGCCATTTGCTTTAGGTTGAGAAGATACTTGGTAGGAATGGGGAAATCACTGGAGTGCAAAGGCCATTGGAGTGGGTTTTAAAATGTTTCTTGTACTTGAAAGAACAGTATCCTCTTGTGGCAGTTATGTTTAAGGGGTAGTATAAAGTATATGTTTATATCTTAGGAACAGACATAGATACTGGTCGTATAATAGGTGCTCAAATATTTTTGGAACATCGAATGAATATGAATTGAAAGTGATGTGGAGAAAAGGGAGGACAGTATTCTGTGAGGACAGGTTTTTTTAATGTTTATTTTTTTTTAAGATTTTTATTTATTTATTCGTGAGAGACAGAGAGGCAAAGAAAGAGAAAGAATCAGGCTTCCCGCGTGGAGTCTGATGTGGGACTCAATCCCAGAACCCCAGGATCACAACTTGAGCCAAAGGCAGATGCTCAATCATTGAGCCACCCAGGCGTCCCATTTTTTTTATGTTTATGAGTTTTCTAAGTGTTGTAGGTTGATAGTCCTGGAGTTTCCTTTAAATGGAAAAATTTTCCCAGTACCTCAACCTTTGCTTTTTTTTTTTCAACCTTTGCTTCTTAAATAATTTTTGTTTTGAGATAGTTATAGTTAAAGTTGCAAAACTAGTTCAGAGAGATCCCATGTACCCTTGAACTTTTACTTTGTAAATGTACTGCAATGTTTCACATTCTGAACGCTTCAAATGATAACCAAGAACATTTTGGTCATTCTAGGAAGGTTAAAACTTAACTTGGGGTTCTTAAAGACAGATTGGAGATATAATTATTGTTTTAATGTTTCTATTACATAAAACCATCATTCAGTGATTGAAACAGTAGAACAATTCATATTTGTTTATTTCAGTTTTTAATTTAGACATGCAAGAAATTTTTTCTCCTTTTTGCATGACTTATTTTGGTTTTGTTGGCATTGGGTTATAGTATTAACATTTAACTTAAAAACCAGGAATTATTATTAGATTCATTCATTAGGCATTTATTGAATATTTACAATGTACCTACAGACTCTGCTAGGTCCCTGTCCTCAAGGAGTGTTGATGGTCTGGGTAAGGATACAAGATGGGTTCAAAGTGTCTTAACTAGTAATGTGATCATTGTTTGACATCCCCTCTCCAAGGCATTTTGATATATAGTTTTCTTAGCTGTGTGTTTTCAGGCAATTATGGCAGAAGGAAAACAGCATGCTCTGTGTGTTGGAGTCATGAAGATGTCTGCAGAAGATATGTAAGTCTCATGTTAGGCCCCCTTAGCTTTTGAGATCTGGGTCACCGACGCAGAATTACAGGTGAAATTTGCTTTCATTCACACCACATCTTACAAATATTTAAGCACAGAAGCATCATTTCTGATTTTTCCTAGGACTTAGGAAGCCATTGAAAATATGTTTCAATGGCTTCCTAAGTCTCTGGGATTGCATTCTTTCTTAAGCATTCTGAAAAGAACCGTGTGCCAACACAGCTGTTTTATATGTATGTATGTGGTATTTTAGGAACTTTTTATTTAGTATGATTTAAATTGGGTGGGAGGAAAGATGCTTGCCTGTTTTTTTTTTATTTTTTAATTTTTTAAAAGATCTTATTTATTTATTGAGATAGTGAGAAAGAGCATGAGCGGGGGTGGGGCAGGCAGAGGGAGAGGGAGAAGCAGGCTACCCACTAAGCAGGGAGCCTGATGCGGTGTTAGATCCCAGGACCCTGAGATCATGACCTGAGCTGAAGGCAGACACTTAACCAAACAGCCACCCAGGCGCCCTATGTTTTAATTGTTAAAAGGTTTGTTTGTTTGTTTGTTTTTAGAGAGAGAGGAAGAGCAAGGGGAGGGGCAGAGGGAGAGGGAGAATCCTTGAGCAGACTTCCCACTGAGCATGGAGCCTGATGTGGGGCTCAATCCCAGGACCTTGAGATCATGACCTGAGTCAAAATCAAGAGTTGGCCACTTAACCATCTGAGCCACCCAGGTGCCCTATTAGTTTTTAAAACAGTGACATAGTTCAGTACCACACAGTGCTTATTTTCTATTATTACCTGGTGGTGTAGAATATTAAGGAAATCTTAAAGATATATTAACAAAATATAGTCAATATACTGAAAAATTTTGGAACTCATTTGATGACCAAATTACTCCTATTAATTTTGTTTCACTGCTAAATGTAACTCTTTAGTGTTCTCCTGGTATGGTGACATCATGACTTTGTTTCTATAGACTCACTAGTTAGATCACTAGAATCATTTTAAGACAGGAACTGCAGCAGAGTAATGTAGTTTAATGTAGTCAATAATGTTAATGTAATATAAATAAATTCCCTACATGTGGCTCAATAATTGCAAAATAGCAATGCACTTTGAATTATATTTACCATAAGTAAGCCTATAAAAATTCATAACAATATGTTTATATGCTTTTTTCCTTCTACAGTGAGAAAGTCAACAAAGGAATTGGCATTGAAAATATCCATTATTTAAATGATGGGCTGTGGCATATGAAGACATACAAATGAGCCTCGGAAGGAATGCACTTGGCTAAATATGGATATTGTGCTGTATCTGTGTTTGTGTCTGTGGGTGACAGCATGAAGACAATACCTCTGGTTATGCTGAATAAATTCAACAGATGCTAAAATTCTGTTAGCTTCAAAAATTATTTTAATTTTTCTTAAAGTCAAGTTAAAATTGGGTAGCAAACTTGGACATTAAGAGGTATCTGGTAAGTAATCAAACTCAGACAACTTGATGTCTTTTCTTAGGCTAATGATGTAAAATGAAGGGTAGGACTTGGTAAATGAACTTGATAGTATATGGCTGAGCCCCAGAGAGTCTGACTATTTTTGGGGCTGGAAGCTATCCTGGGAATTTTCTCCCATTATCCCTAGAAATGCCCCTTCTATTTGTGTGTGTTTTTTGTTTTGTTTGTTGTTTTTAATTTTTTTTTGCTTTTAAATTTTTCATTATGGAAAATTCCAAACATATCCGAAAGTATGTGGGGGATAGTATAATGGACCTTTTCTGGATCCATCACCCATCTTCCATTCATGGTAAATCTTACTTCATCTGTATCTCCTTTACTCCTTTTCACCTTATTCCCCAATTATTTTGAAGCAAGTCCCAGATATATAATTTTATCCATATTTTAATATGTATCTTTAAAATATAAGTGGTTTAAAAAAAAACTATAATCACAAAATATCATTATCACACCTAAACGATTTAACTTTCTTAATATGATCAAATATCTGGTTCAGATATGTGACAAGTGAACTTGATTGCCTCTTTTGTTTTTTTAACCATTGGTTTGCTTGAAATAGGTACCAGGCAAGGTCCATATATTGCATTTGGTGGTTATTTGTTTCTCTTAAGCTAGAAGTTCTTCCTTTGTCTTTTCCCCTTTAAATTAAAGATTGAAGCTATCTGGTTGTTTTGTCTTCGTGTTTTCTCCCACATCCTGGATTTTGTCGATTGTATCATAAAGTAATTTAACTTATTTTTATGCCTTCTGTACAACCCGTAAACATATAGGCTTGATGAGATTCATGTTGAATTTATTTAATGCCCTGTCCTGAAGCTGGGTAAACTCATACTACACAGATGCCCAGAACTGTATTCCCCAAAGAACGTGTATCTCCTATCATAAATGGCATATGAATGGCATGGACCTGTATCAGTAAGAACAGTAAGCTGTTTTGGAGATTAATGATAATTAAATGGGAATTTATATAGCGACAATAGGTATTTGTTCTTAATGACCTTACTGTTTTAGTGTCTCAGCCATTTAATTTGGTTGTTTACAAATATATGATATGTGATTTTATTTTTCAGATGGATACAGACATTTACAAGATTGTGGTGATCCGTATTACAGTTAGAAGTTGATGAGAAAGGTGATGGTGGATAGTAAAAAGAGAGAGACCATTTGGCTGGCTGTTGTAGCTGGTCCCCAAAGATATAGGTGAAGGTTGTAGATCTGGGGTCTGGCTCTCAGTCTGAGAAACTTTCCCACTAATGAAACTTTTAAGACTTGGAGAGGCCCACATTAGAATGTAAATGTGTTAATTTATAGTGCTAAGTCTGCTTAGGGTACACAATTAGTGAACAGGGAGTTCCTTGGTGAACATGGATAAGAGTAAAGGAAGGTTGAAATTTGAGGGAGTATTTCATCTGGGCTGGGGTAAGGCTTAGAGAATTTTTCCTACTTCATCATTAATTAGAATGCTTATGTCTGCCACAGTCTTTCTTTCCTAGATTGTGGAGGCACCCTGATATTTTACTCCCATATCCTTTTTTAAGTTCTATGTAGAATATTTTCCTTTGTCATGACAATTATGTTCTACAACTTAGTATATTGTTCTTTTTACTATTTATTCCTGATAGATAAAGTATAAATAGTCTCATCAGTAACCCATTTATAAATCATCTTTCAGGGTAGGTTTCTTCAACAGTCTCATTTTATGATGACTTACTGGTTTCAAATTCAGATGTTTCTCCATTTGAGGGATGAGGTACCCTATTTGAGGCCTGTAGCACCGTATATTCTTAAAAAGAGAATATCTGAGTCATCGATGTCAAAACCAAACTTTGAGCCTCTATTTTTGGTACTAGGTTAATGTTAGTTGACCAAGATTGCTTGTGGAGTGTTAGCAATGAGAAACAAAGCACACACATATTAGAGAAGTTAAAACCTTTAATTGCCTGGTTTCTGAAATAATTTATCCTTATGTCTCTAACCACTGTTAACAGTGGGTGTAGGGAACACTTTAAAAATATTTAACATCATCATCTGTGCTTGTTTTTCCTACTATGCTGAGGTACAGTGACTCTGTTGCCTTGGTGATGTGGACTAAATATGTATGTTTTCTCCTTCCCCTGGGTTTGAGGCCTCAGGTCATGGTGTTAATCAGGGGTATCACTCTACACTGGGAGCCTGGTCAGTTTCTAAACATTAGATCATGCAGGAAAGCCAATTCAAAGAGGTTAAACTAGCATATCAGCCTCTTGAGGTCTTAATGCTTAAAGGAAACCTAGTCTACCCATTCCAGAGAGTAGGAATACAGGGAGAGTCTGTTTTCTCTCAGGCAATGTGTCTTCAGTTCATTTTTAGTTTCAAAATTAATTTTATGTCAGGCTAGCCTACAATCTAGCCATTTCTGTGTATCTGACACATACTTACTTAGCCAAGGTCAGTTCAGCTCAATAAACATTTATTACATACCTGCTAGGCTCAAAGATAAACAATACACAAGTGGCCCTTATCCTTAAGGAGCTTTCAGGCTAGTGAGTAAATTTACATTTAAAAAAATCTGGGTTATGGTGACAGCCCAATGCCAATTTATAAAGCCACTGGGAAGTTGCTAATGCTTTTCCACAATTTCAGTCACCAACATTTGCAGATTACACATGAGCTAAATATAAAAAAATTCCTTAGATCGTATGCAATGTGAGAAGGTTAAAAACATCCAGATGTCTTGGAGTTGCAGTGATTCAGCATTCCAACTCAGATGGTTGTCCCATTGTGCTATAATATAAAGGCCTGATCAGCCCTCTTCTAGCAGACTATTATAGTGGTTTGGTGGTGTTCTTTTGGCAGCTGCATTTTTCCTTTTCTTTTTCTTTTTTTTTTAATGTTCTGGACCCAAAACAGGCAGCTGGATTTATCCCAGGGGTAGTCATGAACGTTTCCAGTTTGAGGGATTTGATAGTCCCCAAACAGAAGGTCATATGGCATTTGTCAAATAATGATTATATCCGGTCAAGTACCTCCTCATATACAAATCGGCTACTAAGGATACAATATTTCTAAGCATAGTACTTCAGAAGATATAAGAATGGCAAAAGACTCAATTTGCATAGGTATTTCCTTACAATAAGTATTTTGTTGTTGTTGTTCATGAGAATATTAATCATGTAGCAGTTATATGTTAATGGGAACATGAAATGAATGTATGCCCAAACAAAATGTGGTAAATATTTTAACTTTGTTTATCTAGGTTCCTTAATTTTGAGAACGTATCTCTCAAGGCTCTTCAGGAAACTCAAAATGTTCCAATTTCTAGGAGTATCCACTAGAACTGACTTATAATAAAAGGAAAAAATGAAAATGTATGCATCATATGTCAATATAACCATCACTTCTGAGGTCTCAAGCAATCAAACTTATTCAAGTTATAGTCTGTAAGAATTAGGCCATTAACATATATTTGGAAAGCCCTTCAGAACACTTATGTTTAGAATGTTATTACTTGTGTTACGGTAGTAAAAATTAGATTATATATAATTGTTCTTAATATCCTAGTCTCTCAGCAATAGTTCCTAAAGAAATCATGCCTGTCAACATGGAGACTGATGCATGTGAATGTATACTTTGTATTATGTTTTTATATTTTGTATTATACTTTATTATACTTTTTATAGCAGGTAAAAGAATGACTACATACAATGAACTATAACACTAATTTGTTTAATATTATATTAAAACTAATTAAGTACTTGTAAAGGACTACAATTCCATCAGAAGAGGAGTGAATGAATGTGACTGAGAACCAGTTTTTAATCTGTGTTGAGATTATTAGGCAATCAGGTTGGTTGGTGGATTGGTTGGTTTGCTTAAAAGGATGGCCTTTTGGAGGATATAATTTATGTATGGGAAAATAGACTGGAGATGATTCGCTGAAATTCTCCTAGTAATATCCTGTTCATCCAAACTACTTAGTACTATTAATATTTGCCTCTGGGAGTGAAAACCGAAAGGATATCAAATTTTATCCTTGAACACTTTGAGAAATAAAAGATCAATTAGTGAAATAATTTCTAATTGAAACTAATTGTTACAGAGAATGATATGCCTCACTATTGTTCAACTCTAATTAAATGGGTTATTTTACATATTTTAAAATTTCATTTTAAAGTAAAACATTATGGATTTCCACATGATATCTTTTTATTGCTTTTGTTCCATTCCTCAATTTTAAAGTACTTTAATTCCAGCCAATATGTGAATAGAGTGGACTTTTGGGGCATAGTCATTCACTGCCTTCAGGTTTATTTTAAGTGTTCCCAGAACTCTACCATAGGGGGAAATAACTCTAAATTTAAAAGATGCAAAGAGGAGTTTTCTTTCCTTCTAATTTTAATTTTATCACAGGGCATGATTATGAATGATAACTGAACTTTCATTTAATCTTCTGTGGCAAAATAAGTAATTTCTATTGATTTTCACAAGCATGTGAGCAAAAAACTGTTTTAATAAGTAGTAAATCATGTAAGCACTTGCTTGGAGGAAGTGCCATTTCTCCAAACATATGCCTTGAAAACAAATCAAATTCAGTTCCCTTTTTACCTCAGGGAAAGCCATAGTGGGGAGACTTTTGAGGTCGGCAGTCTGTTTTGATTCTTCCCACTTTCTATTTCAAAAGTGGACACTCTCTGTCTTTTTTTTTTACTCTCTGGTCTTTGTCACCAAATGCTGGGGTTGTCCTATGCTGGTGCATGATGAAACCCTGAGGCTTGGAAACTTGCAAACCAGTGAGATGATTTTGTGATGAAATTGCATGTTGGATTGATACTGCCCATGAATAATCTTAAATTTGAGATAACTTTTAAAAGGAGCCCTACACTTTCTTCTAGTTTTGCTTCCCTTTTAGCAGGGCTTGAGATGTGTTTCTGCATACTGATGTCTTAACAATAATTTTTAGTTTCTCATGACCTGAAAGATTTTGTATGCACTTCTTGGTCTGGATTCTGGTTTCATCAGGTCTAATGCAGATGAATTAATTTTGTAAAGCTAAAATTCACTGTTCACTTAAACATCTGGACCAGATTGGGCAGGATGAGTAGGATGGAAGGAGAGTCCTTTTTGCCTTGTAGGTTCTGGAAGGTTACTTAGAGTTGATTTATCCAGGATTAAAAGGATGCTTTTGCCTAAGATATTTCTAAAGTTTGCTTGTGTAAGCATTTTAGATTTCAGAAGGTTCAACCTGAAATGTATATGAATATAGAGTACAGACAGTTTTATTTAGTGGGACAACAGCTGTCACTAACCCATCAAGTTAACATGTTTCCTAAATGCTTTCAAAAAGTACAGGACTAGAAAATATTTTTCACTGGCAATGCTTTATTCTGTTTTAAAAATAGTAGGGGCCAAAATCTAGTAAATACTTGCACACTTATTTTATATTGTGACTTACAATGTATAAATTTTATATTTTGTAAAATATTTTGAGAGAAGTCTCCAAAATAATTCCCCTTTCTTGTTCCCAAATGCAGAAGTCTGAGAGAAGGCACATGGCCTCACGAGCTCCTGGGTGTTGTCAAACTCAATTCTTTCTGAACTACCAAATGCCATTTACTGAGGATGCAGGAGTCTCTCTTAAGCGGTAGTTTTTGTCTATATAAAGAGAAACATCTTGATTAAAGTGAGGAGATAGAAACCATACCAATTTGGGCAGTTTGGGCTCTAATGATGTCTAATTTGCTATGAAAGGGGAACTTGTTCTAAGTTAATCTTCTTAAAAGCAACATCTGAATTTCTCCTAAAAAATACTTACTTTATAAAAAAGCGGTTTGAGGAAGAACTGTTTTATTGCATGGCACAGATTAAATGTACAGATGTTATCCTAAAATTTAAGGAGGTCCCTTATGAATTCAAAGATTAAACAGCTGTTATTCACATCAACATTTTAATATTTTACCATCTAGGTATTTAATAAAAAGGATTGATACATATTTAGCTGTGTAAAGTGTTAAACTTGTTCACACGGCTAAGAGGGAAAGGGAAATAACATTCCCTGAGCGCCTACTATATGCACAAGCTCTACTTCAAATATCTTGCTTAATCTTTAGTATGATTCTGTGAGGTAGATTTTAATTCTCATTTTACAAATGAGGAAATAAGGCACCTGAGGGATTATAGAAGTTTCCTGAAGACACATAACTAATAAATGGCAGAATTGGGATTTGAACCTAGGTCTGCCTGATTGCAAACCCTGTTTTGCAGAAAGTCTCCCCTCATATTTCATAAAATAGCCTCAGCCCAGTCATATCACCATCTTTATTTATGAATTATTGGAGAGGAGTATAAGTTGGCCAAGCCTCTGTTCCACAGTGGGAAAATACGAGTAGGATTTGAATGTGTTAAGAATGGGCTGCTTGCACAGTGTCTTATTTTGTGCTTCTGAGGGAATGTTTTCCTCTTCATCAGTGGGGTCTATGCAGAGAAGCTTTTGAAGTTGGACTCAGTCCTGAGGTCTGAACTTTTTCTATTAGTCACCTTCAAGCCAGGTGATTTGTGACCATTTAAAGATTATGCCATGTAGAAGCCCTTGCTGGATCTTTTTAGAAAAGGATACAAGGGGGAGTGTTACTTAAGTGGGGGAGATTATAGGGTGTAATGTGCAAGGGCAGGGCTAGCAGCTGCTTTGTGACTATCAATATATCCAAAACATAAATGGGGGAAAGGATTAGTGAATATTAAAATTAATGACAGGGATCCCTGGGTGGCGCAGCGGTTTGGCGCCTGCCTTTGGCCCAGGGCGGATCCTGGAGACCCGGGATCGAGTCCCACGTCGGGCTCCCGGTGCATGGAGCCTGCTTCTCCCTCTGCCTGTGTCTCTGCCTCTCTCTCTCTGTGACTATCATAAATAAAAAAAATTAAAAAAAATATTTAAAAAAAAAATAAAATTAATGACAGGAGCAGTTTGGTTCAGTTACAATCTAAGGAAAAAAGCTGAGGGGTCTAATCTATGTATTGCTCCAGATCCAGTGATTTAATTTTCAGAAAGAGGATCCAATGATTTAATTTCCAGAAGGAAGGTCCAGTGATTAAACTCGGGCAAGGAGATGGCCTGGGGCCTGCTAAAAGTCAGGTTGCAATTTACATAGTATTCAAGACAACCAGAACAATATATAGGACTTTTAAAAGAAACTTCCAAGTTTTCTCCTATTCCACATGTTAGCCTTGGGGTAGGGGGGTGGGGGGTCTTACACTTCTGGAATTGGCTAGACCTGTGCTGTAACTCTAAAATACATACTGGATTTCAAAGATTTAATAATAAAAAAATAACATAAACTATCACAATTTTTTCCCTGCTGATTACATGTTGAAATGACAATACTTTGGATATACTGGGTAAAATAAAATACTAAAAGTAATTACACCTGTGTCTTTACTTTTTTACTATGGCTACTAGAAAATTTCAAACACATGTGGCTCACCTATTTCTATTGGATGGCACTGGAGTGGAGAATGGGCAGTGTTCCTTGAAGCTTCCCTCTAGTGGTGAGTGCCTTAAGAGTGGTAAATACGGAAGATTGCCAGTATTCACTCTTCCATCAAGCGAGGACCAATTTTTCCCTTTTCCCCTCAAATCACATAGGACTAGTGTTCTATTAGAACATCCCCGTTTCTTCAACACTACCTATGTGGATGTCTCTTCTCAGATGTCACTCACTGGATCAAAGCATTCATTTAAAAAAAAAAAAAGCAAGTCCAAGGCATCTGGGTGGCTCAGTGGTTAAGCATCTGCCTTCGGCTCAGATCGTGGTCCTGGAGTCCTGGGATCGAGTCCTGTATCAGGCAGGGAGCCTGCTTCTCCCTCTGCCTGTGTCTCTGCCTCTCTCTGTCTCTCATGAATAAACAAAATCTTAAAAAAAAAAGCAAGCCCACCCCATTAAGGACAACCTTGTTCCATCACTCCTCCATCCATGCATCCAGTGAAAATCTGAGTCTTGTTGGGTCCTGCTCTTCCTGTTAAAGCTTTTGCCAAATTGCCAAAGCAATAGTGTAAGCAAATGTGGACGGACATTCTTATATGGAATCCGTGAAAACTACCAAAGAAATGAGAATTCTGTGGGTTAAAATATATAGTATTTATCCAATTGAGGACTTGTGAGGCAAAAGGAATACCATATTCTAATAAACTATAGCTTGTTTGATTGCTCATGCAGAGCTTACATGAAGTGGTTGTTTGACTCCCTATATGAATTATATGAGTTCGGGCTCTTTTTGCTTTCCACAGAATACCAGGCCTAGTGTTGAGCTCACAGATATTCAATTATTTATACAAGGAATATTATAGTATACAGATACCACACGAATAAAGTTGGATTTATATTTTTAAAGTTTATTTAAGTAATCTCCACACCCAATGTGGGGTCAAACTCATGACCCCAAGATCAAGAGTTGCATGCTCCTGAGCCAGCTAGGCACCCCAAAGGTAGATTTTTTTTTTAAATTATGGTAGAAAAAAATTATGGTAGAGACCCCAGATAAATACCATCATTTCATACTTCCAAACAAGTAATTTTCCCATTATCTTTTAAATATTTGATCCTTGATGATAATAGAATTACTATTTTTTAATGAAACTTTGGGGGACTCCTTTGTGGGAAGGTTGGCAAACATTTCTGAATTTTTCTTAAAGATTTTATTTATTAGGGATCCCTGGGTGGTGCAGCGGTTTGGCGCCTGCCTTTGGCCCAGGGCACGATCCTGCAGACCCGGGATCGAATCCCACGTCGGGCTCCTGATGGAGCCTGCTTCTCCCTCTGCCTGTGTCTCTGCCTCTCTCTCTCTCTGTGTGTGACTATCATAAATAAAAAAAAATAAAAAAACCTTAGTTTAAAAAAAAGATTTATTAGAGTGAGCTAGAGAGAGAACAAGCTGGGGGAGGGAGAGGGAGAATCAGACTCGCAACTGAGCAGGGAGCCTGATATGGGGTTCCTCAGACCCTGGGACCATGATCTGAGCCAAAGGCAGCTGCTTAATTGATTGAGCCACCCAGATGCCCCTAAATTTTCTCTCTCACATCTCACCCAGTGGGTCTCACACTTCTGGAACTGGTTAGATCTGTGTTGTCCACTATGGTAGCCCCTAGCCATATGTATAGTATATTCACAACCATGATCAATTTCCATTAGACCTCTACTCTTTGCAATTCTTTACCCAATAACAGATGAGGTTAGGATTATACTTTTTGACTATTGAATATACAGTGACCAAATCTGTAATCATGACCTCAGTAGTACCATTTTCTGTATCACTGAATCATATTTTATCTATAAGACTGGGTACAAATAAGTTCAAAGAAACAGCATATTAAGATAAGTAGCATTTTATAAAGGAATACTTGTATATAAAAATACAATCGAGAATCAATCTGGTTTATTAAACAATTTAAGATTTTATTTTTTTGAGAGACAGCACAAGTGGTGGGAAGGGGCAGAGGGAGAGGAACAAGCAGACTCCCCACTGAGCGGGGTCACGACACTGGGCTCCATCCCAGGATTCTGAGATCATGACCGGAGCTGAAGTCACTGACGCTTAACTGACTGAGCCACCCAGGTGCCCCTTAAAAAAAGTAATCTTTACACCCAATGTAGGGCTCAAACTCACAACTCCAAGATCAGGAGTCATGCTCTACCAACTGAGCCAGCCAGGCATCCCTGAAGAGGATCAGTTTGGTTTAAAAAGCCATTGTACCTTAGGACCCCCCAGGAAATCAAACAATGGAATGCATTCTCTGATATATTTATTAAATTATATCTTGATACACTAATATAATTGAAAGTGATAACTGCATAATTCTTTAAAATGTTGTTGGGGCAAGGTGACACTTACAAATTGGGTGTCATACTCAGGGAGATACTTTTTATCATTGTACTTACACTGAACATGACTTGATCTGTATTAGTTGCATCTGAGACCACGTTAGGGTGCTTGATAAAGAAGTTTTATTATTTTTTAAAATTAACAATGCTTAATTTTAAGCAAAAGCCCCAATAATGAAAATCAGGTAAATTTCTAAAAAGTGCTTTATGCACTGATGGTCAATAATTTGAAGCCTGAGGCCCTCTTGAGGAAATTCTTTCTGGTTTGCAAAAGCTGTGGGAGACCATTAACATCATGAGGCCAGTTACAGGAAATATTGATCTCTGAAATGTCATGGTCTCACACCCTATGGGGGCACTTATGGATCTGCTTTAATATAGCATGTGCAGCCCCAATTATAGAGCAAATCAGCTCCAATTATTTCACACGATTATAAGTACATGAGCTATTATATTCACCCCTGGATAAAGCTTCTGAGTAGCCACTGAAATTAGGCAAATGGTATGGTAATTCAAGGTGAATGGTGAGGTTAAGGCTTCCATACCCCAAACCACCGGATATGATGCAACTATGAGCATGGGAAAAGTCTCAAAATTTGAAGAGGTATACAAAAACCAGGGCAGACTCTACTCAGGTAAGTGAAACTGCCAGACTATCAAAACAAGTTGAAAGGAGAGTTCCAGAGAACTCATTTGCCCAGCAGGAGTAAAGAAATCTCAACTGATATAGATTCTTCATAGTGACCACTGCATAGAGAAGTAGAGTTACGCTGAACTTGTATATGCTGAGGAATGCCATTATTTTAGCTCCCAGGAAAATTATTAACCTTTATAGGTAATTTTCACTTTTTCTCCCAGGGAAAGAATTCAACTTTCACTTTAACATTAGTTGGGAACATTTCTTTTGTTGCTTGGTTGTGTATTTTGAGAAAGCAAATCCATGGGCACTTTGCAGAGGCTCATAACATATACCAGTATTATAAGTAATGGAAACACAGAGCTGAAAGTTTTACTTTACTCACAAATTCACAACTAGAGATTTTATTTGCATATCTCAGAAAGCTAAAAAGGCATGTTAATTTTCTTAACCGATCAGCAAAAATATGTGCCAAGATTCATAATTTAGAATTTATCACATAAATATATTTATAAATATATCTTTTATTTGCAAAATTATCATTCTTAAAACATTTCTTCGCAACATGTTTGAAATTTTCACGTGTTTTAAGGGAAAAAACCCCTGCCCTATTTAAAAATGTACCATTAAACATTAATGTGCAACTTAACCAGTGCCACCAAACTAAAAAAGAAAAAGAAACATATCACTGTATTGGATATGTGGTTGTTACTACAAATAGTCACAATACCTGTCCTATATGGTGATCGTATATGCTCTTCTTTCACTTCTCAGTCATTGTCAGATCCATTTGGAGGTAAGAAAACCAATGCATCGTGGAAAATATGCCCAAACGCCCTAAGACGGTATACCCCATACATCATCACATGCATCTGATTAGGAGTCAGTCCGTTAAAAGTAACAGCCATATCTGAACAGCACCCTTCTACCACAAGGTTGGGGTGATTAGTCATTGCCTCTTTAATAAAAAGCCCAACGGATTTGGTATTAAATACATCTTTTCCTTCAGAATCTTCTGCATTTTCTGCAAACACTCCAGCATATTTCAGGCAGACTGCTAGCTGCTTATCTTCAGATATCTTCCAAATCATCCCTCCCTGTTCAGGACACTTTTCAGGTATACTGAGGAGGCTGTTAAGTCTTTTCATTGATTCTATACTTAAGACAATGCCTCCATCTACACTCACATATTCAAAGTCTCCAGATTTTATAGTGTGGCCTAGATAGAAAGGTTGTGATGGATCCTTTTTTAACAAAAAATACTTTAAGTTTTCAATAATAGCAAATGTAGTGGGTCGTGCAAGGAAGAACCAGTTGTATTGGTCTCTGTATTTATCAAAGGCATATTTGTAAGCTTTTCTCATCATTAGCCACATGTCATTTGTTTCCATGTCAATTGACTCAAATACTTTAACATTTTCAGAACTGAAGAATTCTGCTTTGTCACAGTGTTTGGTCCAAGTCTCCTTCACTGCAGCCCAAAGACTCACATCTTTGGGTTTTACAAGGATGATACAGTACACTCGAAAGCTCTTACTGAGCTCCATGCGTTCATCCTCTGAAATTTTCAAGATATCTTCTTTATTAGGTGCTTGTAGGTGATGATGCTCATGGTGGTACATTCTATTTCCATGACCAATCCTAACGTGTCCTAGCATAGTGATCAAGGCACAGAAAATGCTTCCGAGCATCACGCCCTTCAAAAATGAACTGCTTTCAGAAAGCATTTTTCCTATAAAGAAGAAAAAGATCCTTAGGATACTTAATAGAAAAGAATTAGTCTAACGATCTGATTTGGTATACCTTATATACTTACATTTTGCTCTTAACATCAAAAAAAAAGTTCCCAAGTTTGAAATCAAGTTAGTTGCATAGAGTACCAAGAGGACTAAGAATCTTTGGCTTCCAATGTTATCTGATCACTGTTCTCTATAAACTGGAATTTTACAACAACACCTCTATGCACTAGAATTTTCTGGGAGGCCATTTTTGTGCTTCATCTATGGAGATTTAATTAACTAAGTACTAAATTAACCCTAGAGACACAGAACATAAAGACTTCTAACTCTGGGAAATGAACTAGGGGTGGTGGAAGGGGAGGAGGGCGGGGGGTGGGGGTGAATGGGTGACGGGCACGGAGGGGGACACTTGACGGGATGAGCACTGGGTGTTATTCTGTATGTTGGTAAATTGAACACCAATAAAAATTAATTTATATATTAATTATATATTTTATATATATATATATTTTTATATATATATAAAATATATAATTTTAATTATATTATAATTATATTTTAATTATATATTATAATTTATATATATATAAAATATTTTATATGTATATATTATATATATATTTATATATATATATATTATATATATATTTATATATATATTTATATATATATAAAATATTTTATATATATATAAATATATATATTATATTTTAATTTAATTTTTTTATATATATATAAAATATATAATTTATATATATTTATAATTTATATATTAATTATATATAAATATATATTAATTATATATTATTATATATAATAATATAATTTATATATTAATATATATTAAATATATATTATATATAATTGGTATATATTCAATTATATAATTGGTTTCTAGGGTTAGAAACCAATGTTACAGAGGTGGTCAGTGCATCATTCTCTTTAAAGGAATTTCATTTCACAAGTTTGCATTATATTATTTAAATACTTCTATAGATCTAAATGGACTTTACAACAAAATCTTATTGAACAGATAAAATCACCTACTATTAGCAAATCACCAATGGTATCTGTGCTGGCATTTCTGTTCACAACCTAGTGCTTTAACTGATGGCTGCTGTCCTTAGATGTTTGAGTACATCTATAGCAAATTTGTTGAGATTGATACATGTTAATATGTACTCTTTTGTTCCTAAGACTAAATGCTTTGCGATACAGTATCCCAACTAACTGATGTAATAAAAGTCCATAATGAAAACAGTTAAATTATTTAGATGAGAACTGACTCAATACAAGCACATCCGGGGAACCATTAATAAACATTTTTATTTCTTCCAAAGGCATTTTCTTATTCTTTGGGGAAGTAAAAAGGGAAAAAGTCTACACTTCTATTTCAATTAGAAATTAAAAGAAAAGTCAACATTAAATACAACTGTTGAGATTTTACCAGTCTCCTATTTCCATAAGGGATGTTCTACTGAGCTACTTAGACTTCTCCGTTTGTGTCTTAAAGTTGAAAGAAGTCTTAAAAGGTAACTAATATCATTTCTCTCATTTTACAGATAGGGAAAGAGAGGGTCCACAGAGGTTAAGTAACTGACCCAAAGTCACACAGTCGGTGGTAGAACTGAGCCAGAAATCATATCTCCTGATAATAGTGTAATGGTTTTTCTATTACAGAATAATGATCTGAAGAGTGCTTCTACTCATAGTGTTGAAAATTAAACAGATGAGTTACAGAGTAAATTTGTTTTCCTACAAATGAAAAAAAAATGTGGGGTTTGTTTAACTATAATTGACATTTTGCATCCATCACAGCATCCTGCTGTAAGGAAACCACTCACAGGTTTTCTTCTAGAGGAAATGGACTTTGACTTTTACTAGAAGGCCAAGATGTGGAATAGTTTGGCAGAGGAATTCCTGGATAGGGCAGGCAAAGAGGCAGGATGCTTTTCCTGTGTCACTCACAGAACTTGGTCAATAAATAGCTTTAAGAAGGAAAAGAAATGACAGAAGACAAGTTCTGCCCAATATCACAATTATCAGATGCACTGTAAAAGTAATTTCTATAGGATTTTGACATTTCATACTACACAATCTTCATTATTTCTGGCCCGTATATTTTAATTCACACGAGTCTCTTGGCTTGAGAATAGCATATGCATGTCAGAATTTTTCCCAATGGGATCATATACATAAGTTATTCTAAGGAGTAGATTCTTTCCCATCGCGGGGGCAAAAACAAAATGTAACACTGGGGATGTATGTACATGATAGGATGTTTGGTGCAGAGAAGAGGGAAACTTAAACTGCACACGGGCACAAATGAGGCAAAAACTACCAGAGTGGCTTCTGAGATGGCATCTTTTTAGAAGGTGAAGGTGGCTGGGTGGAGTATGGTGAAGGGAGGAGGACGAAATGGAGAACAAAAATGAGAGGGAGGCCGTGGTCACCTCAAAGCCCCACTGAGGGGCCAAGGCAACGCCTCCACGCAGGCGACTCTCCCTCTCCCCCCGCTAACTACTGCTCCTACTGCACCTGCCTGGGTACCCCGCGTGGAGCATGCTGGGACTGAGCCAGAGCCCAAGCCTTCCCCCCAGGAGAAGTCCGCTCAGGGTGCGGGCCCACGCCCCGGCACTCACCCGCGTCTAGAACCGCTCAGGGGCGGGAAAGCGCAGCCGCGCACGGCTTTCCTCTCACGTTCCCGCGCCACCCGGCTGCGCTCTCGGTCGGGCTGCTCTAGATGCAGGCGGCGTCCTCTCGTTGGTTTCACTAAAGGCGGGGAGGGCCAGGAAGTGAACGCTGCGGCGGCGCGAGCAGCGGGGCGGAGCCACCGGCCCGTGCTGACGTCGGAAGGGCCCGCACGCACGCCGCGCTTCCTTATTCCCCGCCTCCTGCTGAGTTCAGAGAAGCCCGGCTTGCCGGCGTGACCCGCACGCCAGCCTGTACCCAATGGGACGCCCCAGAGGCGTGCGTGCGTGCGTAAGACCCGCTGACACCTCCCACCTCTTCACCTTCTCTGCGTGGAAACCGCGAGATCGAGGAAGAGCCTTGCTCCTTGCCGCGCTAGTGACAGGTTTCTCTAACGTGCCTCCTGCGTCGTCGTTGCACCCTCACGTCGACGGGAAGGGTGCGCCACCCAGTATTCCTGGGCTGGGATCAAAATGCAAGCCCCAGAAATATTCCTCGAGGTATGAGGGCAAGGATTTTCTATGGTTATTGGAATGGCATCTGAAGCCCCACTGACTGGAATCCAGCCCTGTCTTCACCGCGTCCTTTGGTATGCTGGGAAAGTTACTTCACCTCGCTATGCCTCAGTTCCCTCCTTTGTAAAGTCCAGAAAATAACACGGTTGTGCTAACTCATGGGAGATTAAATGAGAGAGTGCCTAGGATTCCGTTAGTAAAAGACCAAGCACAGAGTAAGCATTCATTAAACGTTGGCAGTTATTATTCATCCCTCTGTCACTAGCACCTAGCCTAGTGCCAGCGCGCAGTAGACAGAACATATTTGTGGAATTAATGCATGTTAGAGCTACAGATGAGGAACCCAGGACCGGAAAGGAAAGGAATTTCCTAAAGGCCACACAGTAATTAATGTTGGAAGTGGGACTAGAATCCAGGTTTCCTAATTACAAGCGCAGAACTCCCTGTTAAACGTGTGATCGTTTAAAACTTATTTTTTGTGGTAGTGAGGGGTTTTGGCTAAACACAAATTTCCCCAAATATTTAAAATGTACTGTCAACTGGTTCCATCCAAATACCATTGAGTGGAGACTCTCAGGCCTGAGTTCCTAAAGATAAATGAGTATCGACAGTGACTCAGTTCAGGTAGACTGAAGGTTTCAGGAAGCACTGAAACAATGAACAAATAGGCTTTAGGCAATTACTGTCCTAGCAGCACTATCCTAAATTCTGGTGATACAGGGGTGGACAAAATTGGCCCCTGCCTTCCTGGAGTTCTCAGTCTAGAAGGGAAGAAAGACATTGAACAATTCATTACACATAATTATAATGGTAGTATGTTCTCTGAAAGAATACAAAAAAAAATTTTTAGAACTGGAAAGAAACTTAAGACTGTAGAGTATCTCCACTATATTTTGTTAAATACTATATATTGTCATTGTCACATATATATGTGTATGTATATATGTATGTATATAGTGGGGTGAAACAAGTTGCAGAATAATGTGGACAGTATGCTTATACTTTGGTGTAAACAGAATTTTATATATGTGATCTGTTTGTATGAGCAGGGAAGGTTGTGGAAGACTCAGGCTGTTAATATTGATTACATTAGGAGGTTGAGGTGGAAGTGATTAGCTTTGTCTTTATACATCCTTGTATTGCATTGTTTCACTGGTTATAACAAGTGTTGGTTACTTTTGAAGAACAGCAAATAAAGGGATCTTCAAGATTAGAGGGACAAAAAGTAAAAGAGGAAAAGTTACTAATAAAAATATCTTTTTGGAGGTGCCTGGGTGGCTCAGTTGGTTGAACACTGGACTCTTGGTTTCAGCTCAGGTCATGATCTCAGGGTCATGAGATTGAGTCCGGCCTCGGGCTCCCGGCTCACTGGGGAGTTTGCTGGAGACTCTCTCCCTCTCCCTTTGCCCCTCCCCCCTGCTTGCACTCCCTCTCTCCATCTCTCTCTAAAAGTAAATAAATAAATAAATAAATCTTTAAAAAAATACCTTTTTAAAGGAGTGCAGAGAACCACTCTCTGCTTGCAAAAAAGAACTAAGGAAGGACAGATTGAAATGGAATTCAGAATTCAGAGATTGACAAGGTGACAATTCAAAATGCCACTTCCTAGTACAGGACGGTATATCAAACTGGAAGTACTGATACAGGATGCTCTGAAACAGAATAAATCATGGGATTTTTAACACCAAAGGCACTGTTAATGGGAGGTTGTCCAAGAACTCAGTTCTCTACTTAAGTCAGAACTGAAATATACTTAGCATTTGAGTTTTTTAAAAAGATTTATTTATTTATCTATTCATGAAAGACACAGAGAGAGAGGCAGAGACACAGAGGGAGAAGCAGGATCCACACAAGGATCCTGAAGTGGAACTCCATCCCAGGTCTCCAGGATCAGGCCCTGGGCTGAAGGCGGCACTAAACCACTGAGCCACCCAGGAATTCCCAGCATTTGAAGTGAAGTTAGTAAGATGATTGACTTGTACTTAGGTAATTACAATTTTAATTTTTTTAAATAAAGATTTATTTATTTGAGAGAGAGTGCAAGCAAGCACACCACGAGGAGAGGCAGAGGGAGAAGAGAATTTTAAGCAGGACCCTGAGATCACAACCTGAGTGGTAACCAAGAGTCTGACCCTTAACCAACTGATTGCATTTTTAAAACACCATTCCAGGGGCACCTGTGTGGCTCAGTTGTTTAAGTGTCTGCCTTCAGCTGAGGTCACGACCCTGGGGTCCTGGGATTGAGCTCCTCATCGGGCAACCTGCTCATCGGGGGTCTGCTTCTCCCTCTCCCTCTGACCTTTCCCACCATGCTCACTCATTCTCTCTGTCTCTCTCAAATGAATAAATAAAAAATCTCCCCAAAAAAATCCCCTACACCATTCTACATTGTAGCCCTAATTTAAAAATACATGCAATTAATATCTATTAAAATTAAGAAGATTTATTCTCTTGGCCCAGCCAACCCACTTCTTAAAATCTCTTGCCCAGAAATTAAAGCACCAGAATGTAAGGGTAAATGTAGAAGAGTAAATGCATTGTTACTTATAATAGCAAAGGTGGGAAGCATCCATCAATAAGAGAATGGTTGAATTAATTATAGCATATCCTTATGGTGAAATATTAAGCATAAAATAAACAGCTTATTTCACTTTCCTACACTAAACACTTCGCTAAACACACTAGCTTGCACCTTGTGCAGGAGGTTGCTTCTGAGTTTGGTTGTCCTCAGGTACCTGGTGCTTAAGGCAAGACTGCATTTAAAACTGACAATTCTGTGTTTTTGATAAAGACCTCCTGTCAGGTGCATGCATTATTCAGCATGAGAAGTCATAAATTTCTAGTAATTGGCAATTTACTTGCATGTGAGCACTCAGATTTTCAAAATCTGTCTAAAGGCCTTTGGGAGGGATCCCTGGGTGGCGCAGCGGTTTGGTGCCTGCCTTTGGCCCGGGGCGCGATCCTGGAGACCCGGGATCGAATCCCGCGTCGGGCTCCCGGTGCATGGAGCCTGCTTCTTCCTCTGCCTCTCTCTCTCTCTGTGTGTGTGACTATCATAAATAAATAAAAATTTAAAGGCCTTTGGGAAATTAATACGGCTTTCCACAACAGTTCACTGGAATAGTAAATATTGAAGAAAATGTAAGGTGGATTGTTTTCTGCATAACATCTTTTTGGAGGGTAAAAATGTCTTCTATGTTTACCCAAATTAAGTACCTGTAATGTATGTACCTCTTCTGCTCAGACTTTCACAACTGTTCATCTTAAATAAACAAATTCCCTTGTCTGGGCAAATCCATTATTGTTTCCATTTGAGTATTGTTTGGTCCCTAAATGAATCTCATTTGTGTTTTCAGGAATATTCATGCTTGTAATCTCATTTCCAAGATGTTTTTTCCATTTGATGGCCATCTGAGAGCTTTCTTAAAAAAAATTTGCCTGCCAGCAGATACATATTAAATATTTACAGTATGTCAGTTACTGTGCTAGATATTGTTTCTTTTAAAAACTTTATTATGGGAAATTTTAAACATACACAGAAATAGAAGAGTATAATGAAATCACATGTACTTTTCTTTAAAGATTTTATTTATTCACAAGAGACACAGAGAGAGACAGAGGCAGAGACACAGGCATAGGGAGAACTAGGCTTCATGCAGGGAGCCCGATGTGGGACTCGATCCCGGGACTCCAGGATCACGCCCTGGTCTAAAGGCAGGCGCTAAACCACTGAGCCACCCAGGGATCCCCCAAAATCGCATGTACTTTTAAGGAAGCTTCAACATCATGAGTTCAAAGCCAGTCTTGTTACATCTATACCCCTTCCACTTCCCTCCCTTCCAAATGATTGTGAAGGACCTTCAGGACATCATAATTTAATCCACAAACATTTTAATGTGCATCTATAAAATATCAGAGCTTCTTTAAAAATAAACCTACAATACAACTAGACAACTAAAATTTGATAATTTCTTAATATCAAACATCTAGTGAGTATTCAAATTAGTATGTTTCTCAGTCCTTTGTGTTTCTTGTAAATGGATAGTTAGATCTAAAGTAGGATTGCCAGATTTAGCAAATAAAAATACAAAGTACCCAGTTAAAACAGAATTTTAGATGAACAATGAATACTTGTTAGTAAAAGTGTATCCCAAATATAATGCATGAGACATATGAAATATTGCATAGGATATACTTGCTCTAAGAAAATTATTTGTTGTTTATCTGAAATGCAATTTTAATTGGGCTTCCTGAATTTAATCTGGCAATTATAACCCTAATCTAAAAGCTTTGTTTGATTAGGGTTCAGTTTGGGGTGTGGTGGGGGGCAAAATTAACTTCATAGATTGTGGTGTGTGCTTCCTTCAGGAGCCGTGTAATGGTTGTCTCTGTGATGATAGCTGCATTGATGCCTAGTACCTAGATATGTAATTCATTAGGGTTATAATATGGTGATCTTCTAATTTTCCAAGGCATATTTTTCCAGTTTTTAAGTTTTTTTAAGCTCTAAGCCCAGTGTGTGGCTTGAACTCAGGACTCTGAGATCAAGAGTTGCATGTTCCACGGACTGAGTCAACCAGGTGCCCCTCAAGGCATAATTTTTAAAAATATTTCATTTATTTATTTATTTATTTTACAGAGAGAGAGGGATGGAGAGGTGTGAGTGGGGGAAGGGGCAGAGGGAGAGGGAGAGAATCCCAAGCTGACTCCTGCTGAGCATAGAGCCGGACACAGGGCTCAATCTCAGGACCCTGAAATCATGACCTGAGCTGAAATCAAGAATTGGACGCTTAACGAATTGAGCCACCCAGGCACCCCTCAAGACATTAAAATTTTGTTTTACTATATTTCTCTCTCTCTTTTTCTCTCTCTATATATACACACATACATAAATGGTGATTTTTTATGTTTATATTATTTGCATATATGCTCATATATATGTGTGTATATGCATATACATGTATAGATTGATATGGATATATAGTGATTTATTTCAATGAATTGGTTTACTCAGTTGTGGGATCTGTCTGGGCAAGTCCAAAATCCATAGGGCTAGAAACTCCTCAAGACGTATTTTTAAGAGGAACTTTGGTGTTATGATTAAGAGGTCAGGTTCAGGCATAGGGAAGATTAGGCTTGAGTTTTGGCTCAACTGTTTCCTAGCTGTTTGACCTGGGGCAAGTTAGTTCACTCCTCTCAGCTTCAGCTTCCTCATCTGTAAAACAAGGTACCTGTCTCATAAGATTTGTTTTAAAGATTTTATTTATTTCTGAAAGACGAAAGAGAGAGAGAGGCAGAGACACAGGCAGAGGGAGGAGCAGGCTCCATGTAGGGAGCCCGATGTGGGACTCAATCCCGGGACTCCAGGATCACACTCTGGGCTGAAGGCAGACGCTCAACTGCTGAGCCACCCAGGCGTACCGTCTCATAAGATTTTGAGGGGATCAAATGAGTTAAGATATGTGGAGGGTTTAGAACAGTACCCAGCACACAGTAGATGCTTATGAGGGCTAGCTAAAATGAGACTCTTAAAGAATTATGGCCTTTAAATTCAGCATTTTTTTGATATTAGAAACTTTAAATCCTCCATTCAACAGTTAAGTTATATTTGCACATTAATAAAAACAGTCAAGATTTATTGAGTGAATAGCCTCTCATATTTGTTTAATACTTTGCAGTTAACAAAGGCCTTCTTCACATGCATCCATCCTCATTTGATCCTTATACAGCCTTTTAATTGGAAGGACTGGTCTTACCGTCTTTTATATCTGAAATCACACAAGAGAGCAGGGACTGAGTCTTAACCCACTTTACTTTACTTTTGATGGAAAACATTAAGTGAGCAAAATTGTGTGGTCCTCCCTCTGTGTAATGCTTTCATTTCTTGGCTCCAGTGACATCACTATCTTGTTTTCTTTTTCAGCTTCTCACTTCTTTCTCAAACTACTCTCATCCCCATCCCAGAGGGCTCTTTCTTCTCTTCCCGAAGGTACTTGTTCTCCAAGGTTCTATCCTTGGGCCATTTTTATTGCTATAATCTCCTTCCGTGATATCTACTTAGTAGCTTCATTTATTCAAAGAGCTTCATCATTCTCTCCGGGAAGATGATTTCTAATTTGTATTCCTGGCCCCTACCTCTTCATTGAGTTTTGGGTCCAAAATTTCAGTTGCCTGCTTGAATGTCTACATGGCAGTTTTACACAGAATCTTACAGTCCATGGGTCTGTTTACCTGGATCCTAATTTCTTTTTTTTTTTTGGATTCTAATTTCAACCAATCAACTACAAATAAACAAAGAGAGCATTGAGGAAATTTGAATACTTACTGATGACATGAAGTATTTGCTGATTAATTTTTTTAAGTAGGATAATTGTATGTGGCTATGTTGAGTATCTTTTAAAAATGTATTGTGAAGTGTTTATGGATGGTGTTATGTATCTGGGATTTACTTCAAAATAATCCAGTTGGGGAAAGGAGGAATAGGTAAGGGTATTGATGAAACAAGATTGGCCATGAACTGATAATTGTTGAGCTAGGTAATTGATATGTACATAGGACTTCAATATCCTATTACCTCAGTTTCTCTCTATGTTTGAAAATTTGTATTATTCCCTTCCCCTTTGCCCCTCTTCTCTCTCTCTCTCAAATAAATAAATAAAATCTTAAATTTTTTTTAAAGATTAGATAGGTTCAAAACCAAATTGGTCAACCGTGCCTATGTCCATCTCCTGAAAATCATTTTCCTATTAATGTCCCCAATCTTCCCAGTCACTTATTATGAAAACCCAAAGTTCTCTTGGTTTCCTTCTCCCTGACCTCTGTACCTAATCAATTGGTAAGTTAGGCTGAAACTCCCTTCACAGTGAATCTTGCTTATTCTTTTCAATTATCAGTAGAATTGCTACCATTCTAAGTACTTCGTTACTTCTTGTCTGAATTAGTGTGATAGCATTAATAAATTTCTCATTTCCAGTCCCTCCTCCCTTGGCATATGTAAAGCATCTAGCATAGTGCTTGGTACTTAGTCCCTCCTCCCTTTTTCCTGAATAGTGAATTCATCTTCTTTACTGCTGCCAGCTTCACCCTGATGATAACATCTCCCTTCCCCGAGGGGAATGCTCCTCTCTCTTCTTTCAGCTTCCTCCCTGTCCCTCTTGGATCCTTCCACCTCACTGCTGCCTCCACTCCACCCCAGCTGCCATGCTTTGTGGAGGAAGCATGTGTGTCTGAATAAAGACTGATTTCTCAGTTCCAAATTTAGATATAAGAGCAGGGTTTTTCCTAGCTGTAGGTGAGTGGGCCTTTACATACAGACAAAACAGGCATATGAAGTGTGAGTAAGAGAGAAACAGGTTTCAAAGCTACCTCTTTTTCCCCCTAACTCAGTGGGGAAGAAAAGATATTGATTGACACCCCCCCCCCCAGGCAGGGTCAGGTAAATGCAGATGGCAAAGAAGGAGCTGGGTAGTTAGTATTGCAGCAAGCTGGGGACTTCTTGAGGAAACACAACTTGCCTAGTCTGGCCAAGGAGGAAGAGCATGAACTGCCTTCTTTGGGTCACAAAGGGCCAACCGCAGTACGGATTGGGTGAACATCACATAGCGCAGGCTGGTCCTAGGAAGATAGCTACAGAACTCTTGCTTTTGGTGGCCTGCCTGGGTGTAGTTCTGTCTGTTATGGGGAGAAGCCAGGCATCCAGGGGCTGGGCTGGTCAAGCACAAACAACTCATCCTTTAAAAAGAAAATGCTATAAGTCAATCACATTCTTACATTTTAAGCATAACACTTGCAACTAAAACCAAACTGCCGTATCATAATCAAGATGCATCCGCCTATTTTATATTTAAGGCCCACAGGCTTCAACGAATTGAGGGGACCATCTGGTGAGGAAGAGAGAAAGTCTCATTACAAAGTGGCATTTGTTTGCAGGCTGAGGCCTCAAAAGGGATTGTCTTGGGAACCTGGACAAATGTCCTGTGTTAGTGCTCAGTGCTCCCAACCCTAGCACTTAGGTAGAAAGAGCACAGCTTTGGAGTCAGTTAAGATTGAATTCCTCCCCCAGCATTCACAGACTGGGTGCCTTGAGCCACAGGACTTTGGAGGTTTGAGTTTCCTCAGTTTCCTCATATGGAAAATGGGAATTCAATTATACCTGAAGTTGTTGAGAAGATTAAAGAAGATCAAGTGTCAGAAGCAGCCCAGAACTATTGCTTCCTTTCCCATGCATGACCCAAAACTTAATTCTCCATCTTATTCCCTCTGAGCTTTGCTCTTCTTGTCTTCTTTGCCTAATACCCACTTTCTCATGCATAGACATGGCATACTTTTATTTTTTATTTTTTAAACAATTTTTTAAAAAATTTGTTTTTTATTTTTTTATTTTATGATAGTCACACAGAGAGAGAGAGAGAGAGGCCGAGACACAGGCAGAGGGAGAAGCAGGCTCCATGCACCGGGAGCCCAACATGGGATTCCATCCCGGGTCTCCAGGATCGCGCCCTGGGCCAAAGGCAGGCACCAAACCGCTGTGCCACCCAGGGATCCCCATGGCATGCTTTTAAACAGATGTTTTTTAAATTTTTAAAAAAGATTTTTAAAAAAGATTTTATTTGGGATGCCAAGTGGCTCAACGGTTGAGCATCTGCCTTCAGCTCAGGGTGTGATCCTGCAGTCCCGGGATCAAGTCCCACATTAGGCTCCGTGCATGGAGCCTGCTTCTCCCTCTGCCTCTGTCTCTGCCTCTCTCTCTCTCTCTCTCTGTCTCTCATGGATAAATAAAATATATTAAAAATAAAAAAAAGATTTTATTTATTCATGAGAGACAGAGGCAGAGGGAGAAGCAGGCTGCCTGTGGGGAGCCTGATGTGGGACTCAATCCCAGGATCCTGAGATCACAACCTCAGCCAAAGGCGATGCTCAACCACTGAGCCACCCAGGTGCCCTCAGATCTTTTTTTAAAAAAAAATTATTTCTTTGAGAGAGAGAGAGTGCATGTACACATGTGTGCATGAGTGGGGGGAGGGGCAAAGGGAGAGAACCTTTAAGCAGATGCCCTGCTGAGCATGGAGCCCAAGCAGGGGGAGGGGCATTCAATCTCAGGATCCATGAAATCATGACCTGAGCTGAAACCAAGAGTCAGAAAGCTCAACCAACTGAGCTACCCAGGCGCCCCTAAACAGATCTTTGAGCAAAAGATCTGAAAAATAGATTTTGTTCTAATGCTGTTATTTGTTCACCTCTCCAGAAGATAAGGAAGTGAAATGGAATTGCCCTCAGATACACTGGTCAGAAGGCAATTTTGCCTCTTGTGCAGCATGATGAACAAATATATTCACAAAGTCTCCCTGTCTTATGTTCCTGTAGTTGAGAAAGGATTAGATCAGTTAGCTGGGAAAAATGCTGGTTGCAACTCAGGGGTGGGAATTGAGGAGCAGGTTGGTTAGAGATGGGGAATTTGGGAATGGGGATGCTTTTAGATTAGATTCTAACTAGATAACCGCTACTGAGGTGACAACTTTATTTCAAGTGAGACTATGAATTTGGCTGTATTCCTAGTGAGAACTCAGTAAAATTTCCTCTAAATCAAGAAACAAAATTAAAAAGTGATGATTGAGATTGGCAGAATGTAATTGCTGAAGCTGAGTAATAGATACCTGGAACTTAATTGCATTGTTTTCTATACTTTTACATGTATTTGAAAATATCTAAAATTGGATGTTTTTTGTTTATATGATAAGTATGGGACAACAGAGGTAACTCAAGAACTGGAATTTTGACTGTCGTGTAAGAAAAAATAGTAGAAGATATTTGGACCAAAAGAATTCCTTAGAGATGTGATTTCTATGCTTATGTAGTTAACTGGATTTATTTGAAGGATTAAATAGTATGCAGATAAAATATTTGGTGGATGTTATATAAATTGATCTCATGAAACTTTTTTTTTTAATTTTTTTTTTATTTGTTTATGATAGTTACAGAGAGAGAGAGAGAGGCAGAGACACAGGCAGAGGGAGAAGCAGGCTCCATGCACCGGGAGCCCGACATGGGATTCGATCCCGGGTCTCCAGGATCGCGCCCTGGGCCAAAGGCAGGCGCCAAACCGCTGCGCCACCCAGGGATCCCTCATGAAACTTTTTTAAAAAGATTTTGAGAGAGAACGAGCAGTGGTGAGGGGCAAATGGAGAGAGAGAGAGAAGCCAACTCCCTACTGAGCAGGAAGCCCAATGTGGGGCTTGAACCCAGGAGATCATGACCTGAGCCAAAGGCAGACCCTTAACCAACTGAGCCACTGAGGTGCCCTGACCTCATGACTTTTGATGTCACAACCACTGTTTTTAAGGGAATTGAGTCATTATAGGACTGTGACCCTCTTTCCTCTGAGTAGATATTGCTTTAGAAGTATGAAACAAGGGACGCCTGGGTGACTCACAGGTTGGGCAGCTGCCTTTGGCTTGGGTCGTGATCCTAAGATCTGGAATCGGGTCCTGCATCGGGCTCCTGCAGGGAGCCTGCTTCTCCCTCTGCCTGTGTCTCTGCCTCTCTCTCTCTCTCTCTCTCTCTCTCTGTGTGTGTGTGTGTGTGTGTGTGTGTGTCTCATGAATAAATAAATCTTAAAAAAAAGAAATAGGAAATAAAGGTAGGGATAAAGGAGGTTAAAGATATTTTAACATTTCAAAAGCATGATTTCTTAGGAAGGGGGAGTGGCTAGTTTTTAAAAAAATGTTTACAAAATATCCAAAGGGAGGAATACGCAGTGAAATCTCCAAGTGGAAGATTATATGAAACTTTCTGACAATGAAAAGCTTAGTTGATGGAAATAAATTATAAGGAGATCTCATGGCTATGGTCATGGGCTCATTACTGAATACCTAAAGACTTTAACATAGGTAATGTACGTATATGTGTTTGATGCTGGAGTAGTTGCTGGGATTGGTTGTGTTACTCAGCAGAACAGGTTTTTCCCCTGCCAGGATTGGCATTTTTTAAAAAATTTTATTTAAAGATTTTATGTATTTATTCATGAGAGACACAGAGAGAGCGAGGCAGAGACACAGACAGAAGGAGAAGCAGGCTCCATGGAGGGAGCCTGACGTGAGACTCGATCTAGGTCTCCAGGATCACACCCTGGGCTGAAGGCAGCGGTAAACCGCTGAGCCACCCGGGCTGCCCAAGGATTGGCATTTTGGAAGGTATAGGCAGATACTGGAAGGGATACTCGTGATCCATCCTTTTGGGGACTGGGAGAGAGTATAAAGCTAAAATCTAATTGGGAAGAAAAATAGTTGGTCCTCAGAAGCTTTCCTTCCTCTTCCAGGGAGAGGGTTGATCAGCCTGCTGACAGTGGAAAAAATGAGTCAAAAGCCTCCTTGTCCAGAAGTTTTCCTTTTTGCATGAAGGAAGGAAAATGAAAACAGCAAGTTCTCACGGTGGTGGTTGCAGAACAACACATTTCAGGATGACAGCTGAAGAGGCAAGGTGTACTCCTGACAGGACCAGCTACAGAATCTGCAGGATCCAGTGCAAAATGAAAATGTGGGGTCCCTTATTCATGAATTATTCAGAATTTCAAAATAGTGACAATAGGGTATTAAACTAAACATGAGCTCTTGTAAGCATGGAGCTCTTTGTGATAGCATGGGTTCTATGCCCATCAAGCTGACCTTACTCCTGCTGCCCAGGAATAGTGATAGCAAAGATTCAGAAGGCATTAATGGAAAATGACAAGACAGAAAATCAATATCATCTGAAATTTCACCACCTGGAAACAACTGTGTTATCCTTTTGGTATATATCCTCAAGATTATTCTATATACGTATACATATGTAGACAAGTATTCATACAGTTCTTATACGATGGAAATGGTATATCATATATTCTCTTCTGTAGCCTTTTTTTAAAAAAAACTTAATTATATTTTAGGGAGCTTTGCATGTAGTAAATATAGATCATTTCAATCCTATTGTATACAGGTTCCATGATTCATTTAATCAAACCCTACTGTTGGGTGTCTGAGGGTCTTGAGTTTTTCATTATTACAAATGATGCACATTGAATATCAGTAAAACTGAGTGAGAATTGAATAGGTTAATCAGTACAAAGCCCTCCACAGAGTACTTGAGTACTTAACAAAGAGCAAGGTCCTTATAAATGCTAGTGTTATTTTTATATTGTCAAATAGCCCTGTGTAATGGTGAACTAATTTATGTTCCCAACAGCAGGGTAAGAGGGCTTGGTTTTCCTAACTCCTTGCTAGTTGTTTCAAGTTTTGCCTTTTTGTATTTCTTTCTCTGTTAATGGCCTGTTCATGTTCTTTGCCAGTTCTCCTGTTGGATTCCTCTTGCTTTGACATTTTTAATTGATTTCTGTATTGGGGCTATCAATCCTTCATAATATGAGTAGCAAATACTACCCCCCCCCAGGTTTTTTTTTGTTTGGTTTTGTTTGCTTTAACCTCATAGATATTTTTAAGTTTAGTATGGTTAAATCTGTCCCATCTTTTCCTTTAGGATTTCTGTCTTTGCTGTCCTCCTTTAGAAAGTCTTTTGCCACAGAACAAGTTTAGAATTCAGTGGTGGGGAAGGCTTTCCTGCCTTAGATTAGCTTCAGCAGGTTTCATCTGAGGCTTCATTCTTCTGGGGTGTGGTTTTCCAAATTCTGTCAATGGAATTCACAACTCTAGACTACTTAAAACGTATATGGGAGGGGAATACCTTTATTAACTTTAAATCTACTTGTGAAGACGCAAGATGTATTAAAAATGAGTGTTTTTCTATCTTCATCCAACCGAGAAAATACTTTAGCTCCTTCAATATTTTCTGCCTTTATTTGCTTTCTATGGAAAGGTCTGTTTTTGCTGAAGCTATTGTTTTGGGGGATCCAACCAAAGAGAAATTGAGTTTCAGATGCATTGAATTGGGTTAGCAGGATATATTTATGTGGTTTGCTATCACTTCTGCATGTAGTTAAGTTATTGGTGGCTGTAGCAGTGTAGAAATGACTTGTGGGAATACTTTTAAAGCAGTAATTCTAAAGCTTATTTATGATTAGTCATTACATAAAAAACTTGACATAGCCTAAAATCTTAGAGCTTATATATACAAGAAATGATAGAGATTTGATATTTGAGATTTGATAGAGATTTCCCAAATTTGACAATAATCAAGAATATCTATGTGACATCAATCAGTGATGGGTTGGGAAACCGAAAGAAAACTTTCTAAACTCTTGGGAAAAACTAAATTGTTTCCCTGTTCTCTCTGTAGACATTATAGTACAAAAGTGGTTTCAGACAAAGAGGTGATCAAAAGATTCAGGCAAAAAAATATAGAAAAGGTAGCAGGAGGGAAACTGAGTGGGGAAAAGTTAGAGAGGTAGACAAACCATGAGAGACTCCTAACTGGGAAACAAAGGGTTGCAGAAGGGGAAGAGGGTGGGGGGATAGGGTAACTGGGTGATAGGCACTAAGGAGGGCACTTGATGGGATGAGCACTGAGTGTTATACTATATGTTGGCAAATTGAATTAAAATATTTAAAGGAAAAGAAAAGGTAGCAAGGAGTTGTACCAGTTAATATAACAAAAAGGAATGTTTTTAAAATATTTTGTAATGTTTGTGGTTTTTTGTCAGTTTTTAAAACTTGTAGTTTCTTGTCATTTATTGTAACATTCTAAATAGATATTCAGGATTACACCTAATTTTCCACTTTAACAGAAAACTTACTTAACCCAAATGGTATGAGCTTCAGGCCCCAAAAAAGCTGGGCCTACCACTTCCTATGTAGTTAAATATTGATAGTCATTTGGAGTGTTTCATGTCACAGATGAGGGCACTGGCTTGCCCAAGCTGGCAGAGATGGGGGAGAGCCAGGATCCAACCCCGAGTCTGTCTAGCTTCATGGTGTGCCCCCCACTTTCCAAAACTGTCTTTCAGATGAAAATGTATAGTAGTCAACAAATTATGGTAATAATGATCATCTACTGGCCTCTTCATGGCCATACTCACAGTTGCCACTGAGGGCCCTTTGCATTAACACTAAAGAACTCTTTCTTCCTTTTACCCGTCCTGCTTTTTGGGCAACACTGACCTTTTAAACTATTTTGTTGATGTCAAATGTGGATGTTAGCACCTGGGCTGCCATGGTACCTTTTTCTTCAAGAAAGGTAGACCCCCAGGGCATATGCCTGGATCATGCCAGTTCTTTTTTTTTAAGATTTTATTTTATTTTACATTTTTAAAATTTAAATTCAATTTGCCAACATATAGTATAACACCCAGTGCTCATCCCATCAAGTGCCCTCCTCAGTGCCATCACCCAGTTACCATAACCCCCCGCCCACCTCCCCTTCCACAACCCTTTGTTTGTTTCCCAGAGTTAGGAGCCTCTCATGGTTTGTCTCCCTCTCTAATTTTTCCCACTCAGTTCCCCTCCTTTCCCTTTCACTATTTCTTATATTCCACGTATGAGTGAAACCATATGATGATTGTCCTTCTCTGATCGACTTACTTCACTCAGCATAATACCCTCCAGTTCCTTTTTTTTTTTACCCTCCAGTTCCATCCATGTCAAAGCAAATGGTGGGTATTCATCATTTCTAATGGCTGAGTAATACTCCATTGTATATATAGACCACATCTTCTTTATCCATTTATCTGTCGAAGGACATTGTGGTTCCTTCCACAGTTTGGCTATTGTGGACATTGCTGCTATGAACATTGGGGTGTAGGTGTCCCGGCGTTTCACTACATCAATATCTTTGGGGTAAATACCCATTAGTGCTATTGCTGGGTCATAGGGTAGCATTATTTATAACTTCTTGAGGAAACTAATGAAAATGAAAATACAACTGTTCAAAATCTTTGGGATACAACAAAAGTGGTCCTGAGACGGAAATACATCACGATATAAGCCTCCCTTAAAAAATTGGAAAAAACTCAAATACACAAGCTAACCTCTCATCTAAAGGAATTGGAGAAAGAACAGCAAATAAAGCCTAAACCAAGCAGCAGAAGAGAGATAATAAAGATTAGAGCAGAACTCAATGAAATAGAGACCAGAAGAACTGTAGAACAGGTCAACAAAACCAGGAGCTGGTTCTTTGAAAGAATTATTAAGATAGATAAACCCCTAGCCAGTCTTATTAAAAAGAAAAAAGACTCAATAAAATCACAAATGAAAGAGATCACAACTAATACCAAGGAAATACAAATGATTTTAAAAACGTATTATGCGCAACTATATGCCAACAAATTAGGCAATCTAGAAAAAATGGATGCATTTCTGGAAACCCACAAATTACCAAAACTGGAACAAGAAGAAATAGAAAACCTGAATAGGCCAATAACCAGTGAAGAAATTGAAGCAGTTATCAAAAACCTCCCAAGACAAAAGTCCAGGGCTAGATGGCTTCCCAGGGGAATTCTATCAAACGTTTAAAGAAGAAATAATACCTATTCTATGAAAGCTGTTTCGAAGGATAGAAAAAGGGAGGGAATACTTCCAAACTTGTTTTATGAGGCCAGCATTACCTTGATTCCAAAACCAGACAAAGATCCCACCAAAAAGAATTATAGACCAGGGACGCCTGGGTGGCTCAGCAGTTAAGCATCTGCCTTCAGCTCAGGGTGTGATCCTGGAGTCCTGGGATTGAGTCCCACATCAGGCTCCCTGCATGGAGCCTGCTTCTCCCTCTGCCTATGTCTCTCTGCCTCTCTCTCTCTCTCTCTGTGTGCCTATCATAAATTTAAAAAAAATTTATTTATTTATTCATGAGAGACGCACAGAGAGAGGCAGAAAGACATTGGCAGAGGGAGAAGCAGGCTCCATGCACCGGGAGCCCGACATGGGATTCCATCCCGGGTCTCCAGGATCGTGCCCTGGGCCAAAGGCAGGCGCCAAACTGCTGCGCCACCCAGGGATCCCTCATGAATAAATAAATAAAATCTTAAAAAAAAGAATTATAGACCAATATCCCTGATGAACATGGATGCAAAAATTCTCACCAAGATACTAGCCAATAGGATTCAACAGTACATTAAGAGGATTATTCACCATGACCAAGTGGGATTTATCCCTGGGATGCAAGAGTGATTCAACACCCGTAAAACAATCAATGTGATAGATGACATCAATAAGAGAAAAAAACAAGAACCATATGATCCACTCAATAGGTGCAGAAAAAGCATTTGACAAAATACAGCATCCATTTCTGATTAAAACTCTTCAAAGTGTAGGGATAGAGGGAACATTCCACAATATCTTAAAAGCTATTTATGGAAAGCCCACAGCGAATATCATTCTCAATGGGGAAAAACTGGGAGCCTTTCCCCTAAGATCAGGAACACAAGAGGGATGTCCACTCTCACCACTGCTATTCAACATAGTATTAGAAGTCTTAGCCTCAGCAATCAGACAACAAAAAGAAAGAAAAGGCATTCAGATTGGCAAAGAAGTCAAACTCTCCCTCTTTGCAGATGACATGATACTGTATATAGAAAACCCAAAAGACTCCACCCCAAGATTGTTAAACTCATACAGGCAATTCAGCAATGTGGCAGGATACAAAATCAATGCCCAGAAATCAGTGGCATTTCTATACACTAACAATGAGACTGAAGAAAGAGAAATTAAGGAACAATCCCATTTACAATTGTACCCAAACCATAAGATACATGGGAATAAACCTAACCAAAGAGCTAAAGGATCTATACCCTAAAAACTACAGAACATTTCTGAAAGAAATTGAGGAAGATGTAAAGAGATGGAAAAACATTCCATGCTCATGGATTGGAAGAATAGATATTGTGAAAATGTCTATGCTACCCAGGGCAATTTGTACGTTTAGTGCAATCCCTATCACAGTACCATGGGCTTTCTTCACAGAGTTGGAACAAATAATCTTAAGATTTGTATGGAATCAGAAAAGACCCCCAATAGCCAAGGGAATATTGAAAAAGAAAACCAGAGCTGCGGGCATCACAATGCCAGATTCCAAGTTGTACTACAAAGCTATGATCATCAAGACAGTGTGGTACTGGCACAAAAACAGACACATAGATCAATGTAACAGAGTAGAGAATCCAGAAGTGGACCCTCAACTCTATGGTCAACTAATATTCGACAAATCAGGAAAGACTATCCACTGGAAAAAAGACAGTCTCTTCAATAAATGGTGCTGGGAAAATTGGACAGCGACATGCAGAAGAATGAATCTAGAGCATTCTCTTACACCATACACAAAGATAAAATGGACGAAAGATCTAAATGTGAGACAAGATTCCATCAAAATCCTAGAGGAGAACACAGGCAACACCCTTCCTGAACTTGGCCACAGTAACTTCTTGCAAGATATATCCATGAAGGCAAGAGAAACAAAAGCAAAAGTGAACTATTGGGACTTCAGATAAAAAGCTCCTGCACAGCAAAAGAAACAGTCCACAAAACTAAAAGACAACCTACAGAATGGGAGAAGATATTTGCAAATGACCTATCAGATAAAGGGCTAGTATCCAAGATCTATAAAAAACTTATCAAACTCAACACCCAAGAAACAAAAAATCCAATCATGAAATGGGCAGAAGACATGAACAAATCTCACAAAGGAAGACTAAAGCCAACAAGCACATGAAAAAATGCTCTGCATCACGTGCCATCAGGGAAATACAAATCAAAACCACAATGGATCATGCCAGTTCTTACCTTCTCAGCTTGGAGGAGAGCAGGACCTCCAGGTCACAGCCTTTCCACATTCCAGCGTAAGATTTTATTTTATTTTATTTTTTAAAGATTTTATTTATTTATTCATGAGAGACACAGAGGCAGAGACATAGACAGAGGGAGAAGCAGGCTCCACACAGGGAGCCCGATGTGGCACTCGATCTCGGGACGCCAGGATTATGCCCTGGGCTGAAGGCAGGCGCTAAACCGCCGAGCCACCCAGGTATCCCATCCACTGTGATATTTTAGCCTGCAGATCTCAGCAGGGCAGGTGGAAGCTGAAATAAGCATTTTGAGGGACTGTGAAAAAATGTGAGGCAGGGCTTGCCTTCTTAAGTTAGAGTTACTTGACTCCAAGCAAGCTTAGGGAAAGCATTTTGCAGGTGTCTTCTCAATCCCAAAGACTGAGCCTATACCTGACTCCTTTCTCCCCACTTTCCTTACTCTGCCAATAGTTCAGCTCTACACCATAAAAGAGATGCCCTTTCCTCAGTCAACCCAGGCTTGCCTTCAGCTCCAAAGCTCTGCTTTCCAGGACACTAAGTACCTGAGGGTGTTGCCTGTAACTGTCCACTTTGTGCTACAGACTCAATTTTTAAAACTGGATCCCGAGTTTCACCAGCTTGACAGACCTTACTTGGCAAATGCAGTGGTTATCCTAAGTTCTATGTCTTTATGACATAGCACAGATCTCTAGTCTTCAAAATTGCCATCAATTTATAAAAGGCTGTGGTGGTAGAGGACAACACGTGCTAAAACAGATCCCTGACCCAGGTGGCCTGCCAGTTTCCAAAAGCTCAAGACGAAGGGTGCATGAGAGCAGTTTGCCTAGGTGAAAACTGCTTTGTTTGCTTTTGGGGGTTCCTCCCCTCCCTGCCACAAGGGCAGCTTTATTCTGATATGCAACATAGTTGTGCCCCAAGCACAAGTCTTCCTGACTGCCAGGCCCTGGTATTTTGACCTGTATCCCTTCCCTCTTCTTTTTTTTAATAGTTTTTTTTTTAAGATTTTATTTATTCATGAGAGACACACAGAGAAAGAGGCAGAGACACAGGCAGAGGGAGAAGCAGGCTCCATGCAGGGAGCCTGATACGGGACAGGATCCTGGGTCTCCAGGATCAGGCCCTGGGCTGAAGGTGGCGCTAAACCACTGAGCCACCTGGGATGCCCTCCCTTCCCTCGTCAACTTGTGTATGCTCCACTTCTGATGTGATCACCATGGGCTAACTCCTTAAGGGTTTTGCAATCCTTGAACAACCCTTCAGCCAGCTCCTGTAGTGTCTGTTGAATCCCCTTTAATGTTTTAAAATGTTAGGGCCTGACCAGTCAGTGACATTTCCAGAGTCTGCCCAGCCCCTGTTATGATTTTATATATCCATTGTATTTTATTGAGGTCTAGCAGGCCTATCAAGGGACAGTTTTAGACTATTACCCAGGTGATCCAGTAATACAAGGAGCCATTGTTCTCCAAAGCTCTGCCAGACATAATTATGCCATCTAAACAAATAAGCATCTCACGGTAATTCATATCACCAAAAGCTTTTTCCATCATACTCTTCAAGGTGTCTGTGGCCCCAAAGATGTGTGGAGCCTCCTTTCAAATAAGTAAAACCTAACAGAACAAATGCAGGCTGTTTTGTTTGGCCCAGTCAGACACAGGGATGCAATATAGCACTTCTCAAACATAGTGCTAGAAATTACTGAGTTTCTCCCATTCAGTCTAGAGGTTAATCTGGATGCAGAAAACTCTGTAAGGTGGAAGAAGATGATAGAACATTAGTACCCCTGCCTTGCACCCCCATCTCCTTGCAGTCCTGAGTCTGCTTTCTTCTAACATGAGCTTTCCTTCTTCTCCTTAACATACTTGTTTATCCAGCTAAATGGCAGTTCTTAACCCTGACTGCCTATTATATCTGTGGAGTTTGTTATAAAACATGTATCCCTTGGGCCTCACCCTCCCCCAGAGATCCTAACATTTTCTAAACACCTGGTCTTTGCCCTATGCCCTGCCCTAGGAGTAGAGGCAATTTAGTCATGGTCCCTGCCTCCACATAGTTCATAGTTAAGAGGCAGAGGCAAATATATTAAAAAGTATAATTCACAGAGAAAATATGGCATAACTCCATGTTTTTTTCTTAATCTAGCTTGTTATTCATAAAACTGCCAATATTAGTAAGGTAAACATGGATTTGTTCAATAGGTTCTAGTATATAGGAGGAGGAGGCTTTCTTGGATTCTTGGGTAAGCAATTAAGAATTTATTTTTATTTTTTTAAAGATTGTATTTATTCATGAGAGACACACACACACACAGAGAGAGAGACAGAGAGAGACAGAGAGAGAGAGAGAGAGAGAGAGAGAGAGGCAGAGACATAGGCAGAGGGAGAAGTAGGCTCCCTGCAGGGAGCCTGATATGGGACTCGATCCTAGGACTCTGGGATCATGACCTGAGCCAAGGGGAGACGCTCAACCACTGAGCCACTCAGGTGTCCCACAAATTAAGAATTAAAAAAAACAGTAAAATATAAATGTCCATAGAAATTTTATTTGTAATAGCCCAAAACTGGAAATAACCCAGATGTCCTTCAGGAAATGAATGGTTACACAAACTGGTATATTCATACCTAGGAATACTACTTAGCAAGAAAAAGGAACAATTGACACTTGTGACAACCTGGATAAAATCTCTAGACAATTACTCTGAGTTGAAAAGGCTAATCTCATTCTTGAAATGACAGAATTATAGTGATGGAAGGATGTTCAGTGGTTAATAAGGGTTGAGGAATTGGAGAGGGAGGCAGGTAAGTGTGGCAATGGAAGTGCAACAAACGAGAGCCTGGGTGGCTCAATTGGTTAAGCATCTGACTCTTGAGCTGAAATCAGGGTCGTGGGCTCAAGCCCCATGTTGGACTCCATGCTCCACATGGAGTCTGCTTGTCCCTTTCCCTCTGCTCTTCACCCTGCTCATGCTCTCTCTCTCTCTCTTTCAAATAAATAAAATCTTTTTAAAGAGTGCAACATGAGAGATCCTTGTTGTGATGAAAATGTTCTAGATCTTGATTGTGGTGGTGGTTATGCAAGGGTATACATCTGATAGAATTATATAGAGCTAAACACCCACCCACACACAACACCCAGACACAAATGAGTACATGTATAACTGGTGAAATCTGAGGAATAAGCACTGAGGATTGTACCAATGTCAGTTTCTCGGTTTTGCTACATTGGGGACTGCTGAGGAAATAGTGCATGGGACTTCCCTATACATTTCTTGCAAGCTTCATTGAATGTATAATTATTTCAAAAAAATAATAGGACAAGTTACTAACCAGAAGCCAAAAGGATTAAAAATATTAAACACATTTACAAATGCAAAACTATAAATGGCTACATTAGGAGAAGCTGGGAATATAGTTATTCTTTGATGTTATAAGGAAGACAAACAGTCCTCAGGGAATATTAAATTTAAAAAATAGTTTCATTGTTTTTTCCCAATTAAAAAAGAATGTTTCTTGTGGAAAATTTAGAACATGTAGCTCAAAAAAGGTCATTAATGATCCTGTCATTTGAGATAACTGTTTTCTTCAACATTTAACATATATCTTTCCAGTCTTTTTCTATGTGTGAAATTAAAACAAAAATTTTCACAATCAGCAATAGATGTTCCCTTTCTTTTTTTTTTAGATGTTCCCTTTCTTTTTTTTTTAAATTTTTTTAAATTTTTTTTTTATTTATTTATGATAGTCAGAGAGAGGCAGAGACACAGGCAGAGGGAGAAGCAGGCTCCATGCACCGGAAGCCCGATGTGGGATTCGATCCCGGGTCTCCAGGATCGCGCCCTGGGCCAAAGGCAGGCGCCAAACCACTGCGCCACCCAGGGATCCCAGATGTTCCCTTTCTTTAAAGAGTCTAGTATTGGGGCAGCCCGGGTGGCTCAGCAGTTTAGCGCCACCTTCAGCCCTGGGCATGATCCTGGAGACCCAGAATCGAATCCCAGGTCAGGCACCTTGCATGGAGCCTGCCTTTCCCTCTGCCTCTGTCTGTGCCTCTTACTCTCTCTGTGTCTCTCATGAATAAATAAATAAAAATCTTTAAAAAATGAAGAAGGAAAGACTATCCACTGGAAAAAAGACAGTCTCTTCAATAAATGGTGCTGGGAAAATTGGACATCCACATGCAAAAGAATGAAACTAGACCATTCTCTTACACCATATACAAAGATAAACTCAAAATGGATGAAAGATCTAAATGTGAGACAAGATTCCATCAAAATCCTAGATGAGAACACAGGCAACACCCTTTTTGAACTCGGCCACAGTAACTTCTTGCAAGATACATCCATGAAGGCAAGAGAAACAAAAGCAAAAATGAATTATTGGGACTTCATCAAGATAAGAAGCTTTTGCACAGCAAAAGAAACAGTCAACAAAACTAAAAGACAACCTACAGAATGGGAGAAGATATTTACAAATGACCTATCAGATAAAGGGCTAGTCTCCAAGATCTATAAAGAACTTATTCAACTCAACAGCAAAGAAACAATCCAATCCTGAAATGGGCAAAAGACATGAACAGAAATCTCACAGAGGAAGACATAGATATGGCCAAAAAGCACATGAGAAAATGCTCCGCGTCACTTGCCATCAGGGAAATACAAATCAAAACCACAGTGAGATACCACCTCACACCAGTGAGAATGGCGAAAATTAACAAGGCAGGAAACCACAAATGTTGGAGAGGATGTGGAGAAAGGGGAACCGTCTTGCACTGTTGGTGGGAATGTGAACTGGTGCAGCCACTCTGGAAAACTGTGTGGAGGTTCCTCAAAGAGTTAAAAATAGACCTGCCCTACGACCCAGCAATTGCACTGCTGGGGATTTACCCCAAAGATACAGATGCAGTGAAACACCGGGACACCTGCACCCCGATGTTTATAGCAGCAATGTCCACAATAGCCAAACTGTGGAAGGAGCCTCGGTGTCTATCGAAAGATGAATGGATAAATAAGATGTGGTTTATGTATGCAATGGAATATTCCTCAGCCATTAGAAACGACAAATACCCACCATTTGCTTCAACGTGGATGGAACTGGAGGGTATTATGCTGAGTGAAATAAGTCAATCAGAGAAGGACAAACATTATATGGTCTCATTCATTTGGGGAATATAAAAAATAGTGAAAGGGAATAAAGGGGAAAGGAGAGAAAATGAGTGGGAAATATCAGAGAGGGAGACAGAACATGAGAGACTCCTAACTCTGGGAAACGAACAAGGGGTGGTGGAAGGGGAGGTGGGCGGGGGGTGGGGGTGACTGAGTGACGGGCACTGAGGGGGGCACTTGATGGGATGAGCACTGGGTGTTATGCTATATGTTGGCAAATTGAACTCCAATTAAAATGAAAAATAAATAAATAAAGAGTCTTGTATTAATAGGACTTTAATAATATTCTATCATATGGGTACGGAATGAATATTTACCTAGCCCTCTATTTTGGATAGATTGTTTCAGTGTTTTAAAAAAATATTTAATTTATTTACTTGAGAGAGAGCAAGACAGCACAAACGGGGAGCAGCAGAGCGAGAGGGAGAAGCAGGCTCCCTCCTCAGCAGGGATTCAGGGCTCTATCCCAGGACCCTGGGATCATGACCTGAGCCAAAGGCAGACAATCATCTAAGCCACCCAGGCACCCCTAGATTGTTTCAGTATTATCAATAATTCTGCAATACACATCATTGTGCTTGTATCTTTCTATATATCTCTGATTGCTTCCTTAGTATAAATTCTTTTTTTTAAGATTTTATTTATTCATGAGAGACACAGAGAGAGAGAGACAGAGAGGCAGAGACACAGGCAGAGGGAGAAGCAGGCTCCATGCAGGGAGCCTGACGTGGGACTCGATCCTGGGTCTCCAGGATCACACCCTGGGTTGAAGGCAGTGCTAAACCACCGAGCCACCCGGGCTGCCCAACCTTAGTATAAATTCTTAGGAGTAAAATTATGGGTCAAGGATTATGTAAATTTTTAAAGCTTTTTCTACATTTGGCTAAAGAGCTTGCCAGAAAGGTTGTATAAATGTTCCATCCCTGTTTTTCCAGAGCATGTTTTTGTTGATAATGGTAGCAACTGGGTTGTATGCTGGGTAGATCCACTTTGGCGATTTTTCTTTTCTTTTTTTTTCAAAAAGTATTTTTTAAAGACTTTAATTATTAGAGATTGTGAGCAGGGGGAAGGGCAGAGGGAGAATGAGGAAGGAAGAGAAGCAGAGAGTCTGATGTGGAGCTTGATCTCACGACTCTGAGGTCACCACCTGAGCTGAAATCAGAGTCTGATGCTTAGCTGACCGAGGCACCCAGGCACCCTGGTGGTAATTTTTCTGTTCCTTGATACAGTGCTATAGGATCTAGCCCCATGCTGGGTTCACACTAGGTCCCTAAAAAATATTTGCTGATTTAATATCCTTCATAATACGTTCCTTGAAACTCTTATGTGGGGCATGTGGGAAACAAAATCATCAAAATATTAGTGTGCTTTAACCCTGAATTATATCACTGAACCCTGATACAGAGTATGGCCTTCAGGGAATAGACAGGTACATTTTGATTGGGAGGAAGAACTTGGGAAAAGTTCAGAGGCTCTAAAGTGGGATGTGTGAAAATAAACCTCATTTAAAATGGAGTATGGTGGGGGGGGGGCGCCTGGGTGGCTCAGTTGGTTAAGCTTCCAACTCATGATTTTGGCTCAGGTCATGATCTCAGGGTCATGAGGTCGAGCCTTGAGTCGAGCTCCATGCTAAATAGGAGTCGGCCTGAGATTCTCTCTCTCCTGTTCCTCCCCTGCGTGTGCTTACTCTCCCTTTCTCAAATAAATTAAAAAAAAAAATCTTAAAAAAATTTAAGAATGGAGTCAGGGAGGTAGCCCTGAAGGGGGAGCTCTCACGTATTACCACTTGCTATAAGAAGCATACTTTACCTTCCTCAAGAGGAAGCAGCTTACCTTATAAGACCCCAGCAGCAGGAAGAATTTCTCCTTGCTCAGCAACAGCCCAGCCAGTGAGAACTCAGGAAAAAAGCGCCTCCCAGCTTCTTCCTTTTCCCTCCTTTTTTATTTTAATTTTTAAAAAAGATTTTATTTATTCATGAGAGAGAGAGAGAGAGGCAGAGACACAGGCAAAGGGAGAAGCAGGCCTTTTTTTGTTTTATGACTTCCCCCCACTGCAGGAAGCCCGATGCAGGACTCTATCCCAGGACCCCAGAATCACACCCCAAACCAAAGGCAGATGCTCAACTGCTGAGCCACACAGGCGTCCCTTCCTTTCCCCTTCTTGAGAGCAAGCCCCTCTTCTATTTTCTGGGTTGGCCTGTGACTCGTTGTACTTTTCCTGTTCTGAGTTGTAATTCCTCTGCTATTTCTGAATAAAGTCATTTTGCTGGTAAAATAACTGGCTCTTTTGTTTTTGAAGGTCAACATTATATGGTGATCCAGATGGGACCCAAGGGTGGTGAACCCCAAAGGAACCAACAACCCCCAGAACCCTGTCAAGTACCCACTTCATTGCCTTGTCTCTGCTTCCGTGAGTCATCTTTTTTCTTTCAGTTCGGTAAGTCTCCTCTCGGATCTGAGCTCCCTCCTTCTGGTTGAGCTCTCCGACTTTATTTGGGATCTGCTTAATTTTTTTTTGTTTGTTTTATGAAAGTGTCGTCCTTCCTGGTGAGTACTCTTCTGTTTCCTGAATCTCTGGTTTTGAGTAATGGGTTCTCAATCTGCTAATTCTCTCAGGAGGGTCCTCCTTCTGGGATTCCAGTCAGTTTTACATTTAAAAACTATGGTCCTTCCTCATGTGCATTTTTAACTAGTTGGATCAACTTAACAAAAAATGACTTAGGACTCAGTGGCTGTTATGGGGAACTTTTGATCTTCCCAAACTTGCTTTTCTTAGAACCAAATTAGAAGCTCTAAAATAAAAATAAATAAATAAATAAATAAATAAATAAATAAATAAATAAATAAATAAGCAAGCTCTAAAATAAAATGAACTGAATGGGATACCTATTTCAATTAATATCTTGAAGCTTCCAAGAGTATCCAAGACTCTAAAATCATCTCTTTATAAAATACCATTTTAAATTAACCAAGGTGAACAAACAATTGAAAGAATGCAAAAAAAAAAAAATCACCTTTTCAGGGTTCTTTGTCCCCTGCCCTCTTGTTCTCCAGCCCTATATCTTTTTTCCCTCTGCTTCCTCATTCTGATTCTCACAGTAAGCTTCCCCTTTTCTCAACCTCTCCCTTCTCTGAACCCAGTAGAACCTGCCCCTTTAAAATTACTCTCGGAGGATCCTGATGCTAAGTCCCTAATTTCCCATGTCCCCTGGACTAAGGCTGAACTGAGCTGTAGTCAAATATTTTCTTGGAGTTACTGAAGATCCTCATAGATTTGCCAAGGAATTTTATACAGTCATCCAGACCTACCAACCAGGTTCCTCAGATTTGTATCAGCTAGTTCACACACTTGTTGGCGAAGACCAGGCCCAGCACTGGATGAAAGCAGCTAATTGGAATGATCCTGAAAAATCTTTAGAACTTTATTTTTTTAATACTTTATTCATTTATTTGAGAGAGAGCATGAACAAGCACGAGCAAGTGAGGGAGCGTGTGTCTGCGCGCACACACACACGGAGAGTATGCCAGCACAAACAGGGGAGAGGGAGAAATAGGCTCTCCTGTGAGCTGGGAACCTGACGTAGGCTCGATCCCAGAACCCTGGGATCATGATCTGAGCGGAAGGCAGATGCTTAACCGACTAAGTCACCCAGGTACCCCCCTCTTTAGAACTTTAAATGAGAGACCAACCCCATGCCTTGTATTATGATCAGTCTGGGCAATTACTAAACAGCTTCACCTGGCAGTCTCTAGGGCTCTCCTAAACCTGTTGACTGAAATAAGATTGAGGCTTGCACTCAGAAACCTAGTGAACCTGTGCACAACTATTACAGTCCTCTCCAAATTATTTTTAAGGAAAATTCTGGCCTCTCTATGAATGTCAAATCCACTCAGGTACCCTTCAATTCTGTGTTCATTAAAGAGCTGAACTGGGATTTTTCCCTTGTAGTTAAAGGATGAGGATGGAATGGGAAACTGTCTACTTCAGATTCGGTTAATTTAGCAATGTGGCCCACCCACATCCCAGAGAATTCAACTATAAGGAAGACCACTAAAATCCTTAATTTTCAACTCCAACAAATGGAGGGCCCCTGAAATAAAACCAACCCCATCTTGGTCTCTGCTATTGTTGCAAAAAACCAGGACATTGGAAGAAAGATCGTGCCAAGTGGAAGCATTCTAGATGCCTTCAGCCCTCCAACAAGCCTTTCCAGGTCCCTCCAAACTCCTAGCTACAGGACTCCAAAGAACTACAGGCGCTCTTCCCAATCCTTCCTCTCCACCAGCTTGGAGAAAAAACTCTCTAGATTAGGGATGAATGTCTCTGTGTCCTTATCAATACTGGAGCTACACTCTCCGTGTTCATCCTCACTCTTATTAAACAGCCCCTGCTCAAAGTACTGGAATGGTTCAAGTTGTGGGGCTCTCTCACAAAACTCAACAGGTTTCTATCTTTAAACCAATTCCTTCTTGTTTCCTTTAAGAGATACTTATTCCTTTCTTCTTAGTTCATCTGCCCCATTCATTTTTGGGGGCTGAGATTTCTTAGAAAAATAATGTATTGGACTTTTTTTCCTACTGAAAGGGGGAGATAATTCTAGAATTTGATAGCAACAACTGAAATTGCCAACTAGGTGAATCAGATGACCCTTCAGTATCTTTTATTTTTTCCATCAAATTTTTCACTGTGATTGATTTCTCTGTGGATAAAGCCAGTCGATTATCCCTTTGCCTTTTGGGGAAAGAATGCAGTGTACCTGGAGGGTAATACTCGTGGGTTTTGCTCAGTCTTTCCTACTTTTCCCAAATTACCTGAAAGTTCTGCTTTATTACAATACTTAGGCAGCTTGCTTCTCTTATCCCCTTCTCAGGTGTCTTTGCAGGGACAGCATCCATCCATTTAGGCTGTTAGCCTTAAAGGGACACAAAGTTTCCAAGGAAAAACTACAGTTTGTTCAGACTCTGGTTTGATATTTGCAGCACCTGAGTTCAGAACAAAGGCTACATGTAGATTCAAATAGGCTTCATGGCATCCTGAACTTCCCCAAACTATGCCAATTATAAGGTTTTCTCAGGCTAGCTGGCTACTGTGCAAAATTGGATTCCAAACTCTCTAGCTGTAATAATCTTAACCCTGCCACCATTCTTCCTTCTTTGCGGCCAATACTCCTCATGACTCTTGGACTCCTCATGATGGCTTACAGAATACGCCTTTGGATAACGCAGACTTTTGGTGGTTACCAAGAGCTCTTATTTAAAAGGTGAAAATAGTAAATATTATGTTGGCTATGCTATTACAACTTAAAAAAATTTTTTTAGAAATTTTAATTTATTTTTTATTTTTAGACATTTTAAAATTTTATTTTATTAAAAAAGTTTTTTAAATTTAAATTCAGGGATCCCTGGGTGGCGCAGTGGTTTGGCGCCTGCTTTTGGCCCAGGGCGCGATCCTGGAGACCCTGGATCGAGTCCCATATCGGGCTCCCGGTGCATGGAGCCTGCTTCTCCCTCTGCCTGTGTCTCTGTCTCTCTCTCTCTCTGTGACTATCATAAATAAATAAATAAAATTAAAAAAAAAATAAATTTAAATTCAACTTGCCAACATACAGTATAACACCCAGTGCTCATCCCATTAAGTGCTCTCCTTAATGCCTGTCACCTAGTCACTCCATCCCTCCACCCTCCTCCCTTCTGCAACCCTTTGTTTCCCAGAGTTAAGAGTCTCATGGTTTGTCTTCCTCTCTAATTTTCCCTCACTCAGTTTCCCTCCTTTGCCTTATGGTCCCTTTCACTACTTCTTATATTACAATTGTTTTGAAGTTGTCAAGGCAGCACCTTTGCCCTCAGCTATCTCAGCCTAACAGGCTAAATTATATGCTCATGCTTAGACCTACATTTTAGCCAAGGGCAAAACTGCAAATATCTATACTGATAGCAGGTAGGCCTTTGGAGTAGCTAACGACTTTGGAATGCTATAGAAACAGTGAGGCTTCCTTACTTCTAGTGGGGACAAAATTAAAAATGGCCTTTATGTTCAGGAATTATTAGATGCCATACTCTTGCCAGGTGCTTTGGCCATTATCAAGGTCCCTATGCATTCCAAACTGGATTCTTTGGAAACCAGAGGAAACCACCTTGTTGATATTTCCACAATAGATGCTGCTCTCAAAGGAACCAACAAACAAATCTCTGTCATGGTCCAAAGGGATGTTCCCCTTTTCAAATGATAATCTAGAAAAATTGACTAGAGATGCCCAACAATCAGCCCCAGGAAAGGAAAAACAATATTGGAAACCTAATGACTGTAGGTTTGATTGAAAAAAGAAAACTCTAGGTTGGGCCAAATAATAATCCAGTGCTGCCAGAGACTCTAAAGTTCCCATTACTGACTAGAGTACATGTCATTGGTCTGCTGAGAAAATGAAAACCTTTTGAGCCAATACTAGTGAGTAAATATTTACAAGACCATGGAGTGACTGCTTTGCTTGCCCCACCTGCCTGAAATATAATTGAAGGAAACTTGTCTACACCGCTCCTGGACACTTTAAGATGCCCAATGGACCAAAGTTTGGAAGAAGTGTTTTATTCAACTTCCCTCATCTCATGCCTATAAATATGTCTTTGTAATGATTTGTATGTTTATCAATGGACTATTTTTGTGGCTAAAATCCTACTAGAAAAGATCATCCCTACCAGGGTAATCCCCTTTCAAACTTCATAGTGACCAAGGGACTTGCTTCAGCAGGTTTGTGCTGTTAGGCCATTGTTACAAAACTTCCACTGTGCTTACTACCCTTTATCCTCAGGGCAAATCAAACATACTAATGGTACCATTAAGCAAAATTTGTAGAGATCCTTCAAATACTCTGGCCAAAAGCCCTGATGTTAGTTTTCCTACTTATTAGGTCTACCTCTTTGGAACCTATAAACTCTCACCCTTTGAGATAATCACAAGATGGCCAGTGTAGTTGGCTCCTGCTTCTTCTGATCCACAAATGGTAAAGGGGGATATACTTCAATATTGCAAAGACCTAATTGCTTCTGTTGAGAATAACCATGCTTTAGTAGAACAATCTTTCCACAGTGCATTCCCCGGAGACAAAGACTTCAAACATCACAGTCCAGAGATTTCATCTATTGGAAAAGATATCTCCAGAAAGACCCTCTTGAACCCTGTTGGAAAGGCCCCTATCAGGTACTGTTAACCAACCCCTGTGCTGCCAAACTCCAAGGAATGACTCTTGGAGCCATGTGTCACATCTTTTTCTTTTTTCTTTAAAGATTTAACTTCTTAAGTCATCTCTCCATCCAATGTGGAGCTTGAACTCATAACACCGAGATCAAGAGTCGCATGCTCCTCCATCTGAGCCATCCAGGCATCCCCCCACCATGTGTCACACCTTAAGGAAGCACAAAACCCTGATTAGATCTGCACACCAACTGCATACCTGGAATTAAAGATTTCCAGGAATTGAAGCAGACAGCCAAAGGAGACAGCTTTCTCAAGATGACTGGACCAGACCTGTATACCATTTCTTGCTGTTGGTTCTTAAACCTTATTTCTCCCCTTTCTTTCATGATCTAATCTATTGCAAAAGCAGAACCTTTCTGACTATTGGATCTGACACCAGAAATTTTGATTCATTCTTCCCTATTTATTATTTGTTCCCCTGCACCCAAGGGAAATACAAACAAGCTAACTCCTCTTTGCAAGGCTTTTTAAAAAGAGTTTTGTTTATTTGAGAGAGAGTGTGTGACAGAAAGCAAGAGAAAGCAAGCAAGCAGAGAGAGGCAGAGGGGGAGAGAAAGAGTCTGAAGCAGACTCCATACTGAGGGTGGGGCCTGACTTGGGGCTCAATCCCACAACTGGAAGATCATGACCTGAGCTGAAACCAAGAGACTGATGCTCAACTGACTGAGCCACTTAGGTGCCCCTGCGAGGCTTTTAGAAAAGACCCCTTTAGGTGGGATGGTTCCTTCCAGAAGTTCTCATCTTATTCTATATAATTATTTTTTTAAAGATCTTATTTTTAAGTAATCTGTGCACCCGATGTGGGGTTCAAACTTATAACTCTGAGATCAAGGGTTATAAACTCTACTGACAGCCAGCTAGGCATTCCCTCTGTATGATCATTTTTTAAAGTAGGCTCCCTGCCCAGCATAAAGTCCAATGTGGGGCTTGAATGCATGACCCTGAGATCAAGATCTGAGCTGAGATCAAGAATTGGACGCTTAACCAGCTGAGCCACCCAGGCTCACCTGTATAATCATTTTTAAGCTTTATATCTGTTGCCTCTCAAACCTTTGTAGAAACGATGTGCCCAAATAGGATGATGCAAGCTTAGCACTTCAAGATGATCTTCAACATTTATCTCAGATTGGAAGTGCCTGATAGTTCTCCCTCCTACCCTTCCCCATACTCATATGTGACCTCAGGGATTTCCAATCTATGTACTTTCCCTGATATGGGACATGACAACCAGGAAGAGTCCTTTCTGACACCAAGGGGACAAATCCACTAAATATGAAAAACAACAACAACAACAAAAAAACAAAAACAAACCCAGCACAACCCTGACTTTTGATTAGGAATCCTTTTTGAAGAAAGACCTTGATCGAAAGGGAGAAATGTCAAAATAAAGGAAACCTTATTTAAGATGGAGTCAGGAAGCCCTGAAGGGGGAGCTCTCATGTATTATTACTTGCTGTAAGAAGCCTCTCACATTTCCCAGTAAGAGCAGCTTACTTTATGTACCCCAGACAGAGGAAGGAAGAATTTCTTGCCCAGCAACAGCCCAGCCAGTAAGAACTCAGTGAAACAGCCCCTCCCAACTTCCTCTTTTCCCCTGTAAATTAAGCCCCTCTCCTGTTTTCTGGGTCTGCCTTATTTTGCTTGTCTTGAAGTATCATTCTTCTGCTATTTCTGAATAAACTCATTTTGCTGGTAAAATAACTGGCTCTTTTGTTTTTTAAGGTCAACAAATGCAGAAACCACCTGAGGTTTCTGGGAACAGACCGAAGGCGTCTGAAAAACTGAAGTTTGCTGGGGAGGGAGGTAGTGTCTGAGGCATTATGGTAGTTGTTGTGGGGGGTGGGAGAGATCAAAACTCCTGCCAATTACCAGCTTCTCACTACCCCACTCCTTTAAGCTCTCAGGATGTTAATTGACCTAGTGTTTTTTATGTAAAATATTAGTGTACAAAAGTCTCCCAGCAGAAATCTGGGCATAATTATACTGAGTTGTGCTTTTACTTTTTGGAGGGGTGGTATACGAGTTTCATCTAAATCCCCCCCCCCCTTGTGTCATCCATGTGTATTACTAGTCAAGTGGGACCAGTGGCCAGAGGTCTGGGCTTCCCCTCATTGATGCTCCATCCACCCTGTGCCTGAAATACAAGTAGGGTGGGCAACCACACAGGCCCCAGGACTCTCCAGCAGGAGCCCATCATAGTTTTAGGAAAGAATAGGCCATGGCTGCCTGTATTTAATTACCAGATGTGATTAAATAATAAAAATATGTGAGCACTCAAATTATACCAGACTCTTCTTGGATGACTTTATGTCATCTCAGTTAATCTTTCTAACAACCTGGTAAGATAGATCCTTATCCCCATTTTACAGTTGAAGACATGGACTTAATTAACTTACCTGAGTCACCCAACTTGTATGTTGCTGATTTAGGATTTGAAATTGGATTTGAAACCTCATCCATCTGATTCCAGACAGAATCAAACTACTGCCTGATTTGAAACACAGGGTGATGTGCTCTTCCTGAATCCATTTCCTGCATCACACATCTTATTTTCTTAGATTCTACCATTTGAGATTCAATCCTTTGGATTCTGAAGGCTTTTCCTACCCCAAGATCTCTTTTTTCGAGGTACCTATCAAAAGGAGCAGCAATGGCTTAAGCACATTAGATAGCATTTGAGTGGAGGAAAATTGGTTATTAGCTAAGTTCCCTAAACAAAGGACACAGGCGGTTGTTTCCTCAAGGTAATCAGTTTTGGCAAATCAGGGACACAAAGGTCCAAAGAAGAAGACATAAGATTAAGTATAAATGTTATATTGGTATCAGACATTTGCTACTCCTTAGGAAGCCAATTCTTTGGGGCTTACTTCATTGGTTTTGCATTCCAGATATGCTTACTTCATTGGTTTTGCATTCCAGATAACTTATTAGCAGATAAAGTAAACACTACATTTTAATTCTCAGAGGCCCCTGATTTCACCTTATGCCTTCCTTGCCTCCTTCAAAGCTCCCTTGATTTCTCAAGATTACAGGAAGATTCAGTCAGGTTTGTATATCATGGGGGAGTTTTTCTCCCCAGCAGGCTGAGATAACGTGCTGTCACAGGTCCTTCAATATTCTGCTTTCGCTGTATATTTTAATAGGTACTTGCTCAGATTAATCAACAATCTGTATGATGTAACAGTGTATTATTGAGTGCATGTTATAATCCAGACTCTGTACTAAGCACTTTCCATGCATGATCTCATGAAAATCTCATGAGTCTGAGAACAAATTCTATCCCAGAAAGGCCAGCTTGTTCGAAGTTATAAAGAGAGCAGAATGAGGATTTAGGTCGAGTCTGACTTCAGAGTCTCATAACCATGCTTGGTGTAACTGTAGTTAGACCATAATAATTTACCTAAATATAGAAATAGGGGTTCTAATAAAAGGTGGTAGGGTATTTACTGACCAACAGCATGGCCTGTGCTACTATTGTGTTGGTTTCTGTAGGGAGGACTATAAATGAAATAGCACATTTATAATAATTAATATAATTTAATAATAAAGAACAATTATAATTAGTATTTTATTTGTAACAGTAGCTAACACCTCCTTCATTTAATCAACAAATATTCATTGAGTGCTTCCTATAATATCCAAAGATTGGGCAAGGTTCTGGGGATACAAAAGCAAGCAAAAAATATGTGTTTCTTGCTTTCTTGTGCTTATATAGTTTAGTAGCAGAAACAGACATTAAACAATCACTCTGATAACTGTAATTACAGAGATAAGAGATCGGAAGGGAAAGGACATGATTCTTAGTGGGCAAATAACGAAAGAACATGAAATAGATGATGGGTTGGGATCAGGATAAGGCTTTCCCTGAAGAAGAGAAGGGTAGTTGCAATGAAGTAGGTGAGGAGGGGGTGGGAGTGGAGCTGAAATGCACATCTCAGGGAGGGGAATAGCATTAGCATCTGTCTTAAGGATTTGGTCTCTATGCTGAGAGCACTGAGGAGTCACTGGAAGGTTTTAAGCAAAGGCCAGCCGTGAGCAGATTTACATTTGAGTAAGATTTCTGGAATTGTTGCAGGGATGATGGATGGGAGGGGAGCAAAAGTGGAAGTTGGGACCAGTGAGCAATAGTCCAGGCTAGAGATGATAACTTAGACTGGGGTTGTGGCAGTGGAGGTGGAAATGTGTTTGGGAGGTGGCAGATTTCTTGGAGGTGGTGCCGATAGAACTTGGTGAGAGATTCAATAAGGTGTGGGATGGAGGAGGGCAGTGATGCCCTTTCATCTTCATGGCTATGCTATGAGCGAGGTGTTGCTATCCCCTTTTATGAAGAAGGAAACAGACTTCTCATTGCTTTAGCATAAAGTCTGCAGGCTTCCTAGGACGGTTGGGACATTCAGCCAGACTCTATTGACTTACATATCCTGGTGTCCTCTGCCAGTATGCCCCTAGCTCTCTGTGCTCCAGCTACAGTTGCCCTTTAGTTATTTGTCATGCCAAGCTCCTCCTAGTCTTAAAGCCTTTTCATATGCTATTCACTTGACCTGAAATGCTTTTTTTCCATTTCTTTGCCTGGCTCCCTCTTTCCTTGGGGAAAACCTCTGATCTATCAGACTGGGTTAGACCTTTAGGTTATTTGCTCTCCTGTCTCTCTACACTTTTGCACTGATTACACTTGTATCTAGTTTTTTGTGTGATTATTTTTGGTCCGTCCCTCCTACAAAACTGTAAGCTCTGGAGAAGGGATCTTGTTTGTCCTTATTTCCCTATTCCTAATGACTAGCATAGGGCTTAACATATAGTAAAGTGTTACGTACATGTTGAATGAATGACTGAAGCTTTTAGAGTCTAAGCTACCTTGCCTACTGTTAAAGAGTAAGTGATCCAAGACTTGGACTAAGTCTATCTAACAGGAGAGCCCAAGCCCTAACCACTACACAAGACTGTCACTGTTCATGTTTGCAACTGGAATATGTCAAAGCCATACAGCAATTGCAAAAGAACTTAGAATCCGTTTTCTTTTTTCCTCCTCTCCCCTCCCTTCTTCTTCCTTTTCTTCCCTCCTCTCTCCCTTCTTACATCCCCACCCCCCCCTCCCTGCCTGCCTCCCAGTGTTTTTCTTTTATAAGATTTGGAAAGACTGTAAGAAGTCATCTTGTCCAACCTGTGCATTTTACGAATGACAAAACTGAAGCTTGACCAAATTGCCTGCCCAGAGGCCATAGTTATTGGCAGACTTAATAGATATATTTTTCTTTTATGGTGGGCATCATTCTAGCAAAATCAATGGAGATCTAATTAATTTCAATCTTGTTTACCCAATGTCCGTTTGTTATAACCAGGTTAGTCTCATCACTGACCTGGGTGCATGCTTTGCTCATTTTTACCTCAGAAACATGATACACACTGGTCCCTTTGCTTGGAACTTATTTTTTCTTTCCAACCTATCTATTCCTCCTTCAAGCCCCAGCTCAGTTCTTATCCCTTCCACGCAGACTTTCTGGCTTACTGTAAAGTCATACAGCAGTCTCTATCACTCATTTGGCTTATAATCACACATCAATGTATATTTTCTTTTAAATGTTCTTAGGTGTGTTTTTTTCTTCTTTGTAGACTGCCCTCACTCCAAGCTTCTCAAGGGCAGGAACCATTTCATATTGTGTACCTCTTTTATAATCCTTTGGATCTCTAGAAAAGCACTATACATATAGTAGACACTCAAAGAATAATTCTTGAATGAATGAATGAATGAATGTGAGCAAGAAAAAAATGAAATGGTAAACTCTGCCATCTTGTGGCTATCAGTCTTTAGTGTTGCCATTTTCACTTTTTCATGTTGAAATTAGAAAAGTGGCACATTGTAATAAACAAAGGTGATGGTGGTGAGGTGGGAAAGGTTTCTTTTCCTTTTGCTCAATGTGCCAACAGCATGGCTACTGAAATAGTATATATATGTTTAATATTTTCATCAAAGAAAAAGAATGATTATACTTTCTATTTGTACAACACCTAAATGTTGATAAAGGTCCTGTAAGGCCATTACCTATTTTGAGTCTCATAGCAACTCTAGGAGACAGGCAGGCAGATATTGTTACTGTCAATTTACAGATGAAGCTTGGAGATTCTTACTCAGAGTTAATAAATATACATTGAGGACCTGTTACATGTCAGGCAGACTGATAGGTACTTTCACACTGCTAAAGAAGTTAGTTGCCCGAGATCACCTGGCTGGTAAGTGGTAGCGTCTGTAATCTGACCCAGGTCATCTGACTTTGGAAGCCAGTGCTCAGATGCCACTATCTTTAGGTCAGTCAAATTCCTCTCCTGGAGCCATTTAATTGTTCTCTCTTTTTTGTAGAATGAAATATTTTGTGATTTAAGGTCTGAAGAGCAGAGCTTGGTGTAGGTTATAAGCCTGTACTCTACTTAGAGCAGTGCTTGTCCATTAACATCACTTGGGGAGTTAAAAAATAATTACCCATATCCTGGCCACAGAACAGAGTAATTAAATCAGACTCTGGGGGTGGAGCCCAGGAAAAAGTTGTGTGTTTTTTGTTTGTTTTAAAGCTAATTCCAAGGTGCAGCCAGGGTTGAGAACCACACTGCTCTAGCAGAAAGGTCAGCAAGACAACATTGTAACAGTTGATCCAACTTTTTCAGAGATTGGTCCTGGCAAACATTAAGAGCATTCAATGGCGAAGAGGGAAGAGGGCCAAGAGGGAAGAGGAGTAAAGAAACACCAAAATGTAATTAGTTGGGTCTGTTTTTGGTTGTGCAAGCAAACTGAATAGCAGCGACAGAGGCAAATCATCAGAGCTAAAGAAGACCCAGGAAAGAAAAGGACATGGATCTCACTTTGAGGTAGCGAGAAGGATAACAGGCACTTCCTTCTCCAGAAGAGCAAACATTATAAGCCCCTATTCATCCATCCATCTGTTCATTCATTCACTCAAATTATTCACTCATGAAGTATTTACTGAGCATCTACTATATGTCAGGCACTATTCCAGGTACTGGAGATATAGCAGTGAACAAGCCAGAAACAGACTTTTAGTCTCATGGAACTTTCATTTCAGTTGTGGGTGTAGGGGAATGGTTCTGCTACAGTGTTCTAGTGAGCTTGAACATCTCCCTATAGGCCATATAGCCAAGGCTCAACCACGTTCTGACTCAAGCCTTGGAGGAATGCCCCATAATCCCCTTTGGAAAATGGTAAGATAAGCAATTGTGAGTTGTTACAAAAGACCATTTCTTATATACCTCCCTATCTAATGGGAGGCTGCCATGAGGCAGTTTCTCATCTGCCTCCCCGGTTCTGGTGAGGCATAGAGCTTTCTACCATCATGCACACAGTCTCCTTCAGTATAGGTGCAGTATAAACTGCTTGGCTGTAGTTTAGAGCTGGCTCCTCCACAACAGTGACCCACTCACTGTTCATGTCATCTGTCATCTGGTCCCTCCAATTCAATGTCCTGTGGGATTAGGGACGTGGGCGTGCTGACACCATGATGATCTTGCTTTTGCTGCCTATGTAAGTAATAAACTGTATCCATTTGGACTCATTGTCTTCTTGTTGGCTGAATCTATGGAAGTGTAGTAAGCCAGCCTAGCAGCTGCCAATGTGCTGTTGTTTAGGGACTGCTTGACCGCTTGATAGTAGTTCCAGACTGTATAGTTTGATCGGAAAAACTTAGCAATTGGCAGAACCCTTACATCGGTTGTTTGGCCAGTAGAGTAAGAGCTGTTGTAGGAGGAAAAGCCAAATAGAAGCCTCAGAAACTCCTCACCCCCATCTACCAACACAATAAGTAAATAAAAGTTAAAAACCGTATTGCATCCCCTGGAGAATTGCAGAATTTAGTGATCTGCACTTATGCAGTGCATTCCCCCATCAGATACCTATTAAATGCACTAGTTGTGGCCCTGAAAAAAAAAAACAGATGAATCATGGCAGGTGACAATATGAAGTACCACAAATTTTATTAAGTAGTACCAACTACTCTGTCATATTCGCTACAGCAGATTAATACAGCTATGTGTATGTGGCTGTTGATCTACTGAATGCGTTATTTTCCTTACCCATCAGAAGGCGGATCAGAAGGTATATATTCACGGAGTATGGCCATCAGTGCATATGGCAAATGCTGTAATGTGCTACCCAGATTGCTTTTCGGCAACAAAGTCATTATTCCTCCAGCTGCTGGGAGCACATCTAGATGTCCCTTAGGTATCAACCCTCTTTATGAAATGCCTCAGCTAAAGAAAACTGCTTCACCTGAGATCATGCCTCCTTCCAAGGGAAGCCCACATCCAATGACTAGTAAATTCAGCTGTAGAAAGGCCCAGCCCTTTTAAGATAATTTGGGATTGGGATTGGCAACAAGATACTCTAGTTCTACAGCCTACCATGGGGTTGGCTGAGGCCTTCGTTAGAACTGTAGCATAGCTTCACTCCTCCCTCTGCCCAGTGCTTTTCCTCCACCTCTTTTCCACAAGTATGGATCACAGAGGCACTCCCTAATAAATATCTTGTGCACAGCTCTCCATCTGGACGTCTGCGTTTCTTGGGGAAGCCAGACCCTGTGACAGTTGGTGCCAGGAGTGGTCTGAGGAAGCGCGTGTTATAATGTGATTTTGGACCTGGTCCACTCACTACCTGGTTGGCATTGAGGACCCCATACTGGTGGTAAGTGGAGCATAGATATTCCCTGACACAAGGTAGCAGTGCAATGAAAACTTTCATTGGTGGGAGGAATAAAATCAGCTATTGGGATACATCAGACATTTGAGAAATATAGGGAGAACAGTAATCTTTAAGAGAATGGGATTTGGTGGCTATTCCTAAATTTGACTGACACTCTGGAAAAAGATAACAAAAAGCTGGAAATGATTAGCTGGCAATTTAAAACGTGAAAGCCACAGAACCTCCTTGGCAGCATATGCAGAGGCTCACCTCCTGAAGCAGGATGATAAAGAAAGCAAAGGACTAGGCCCAGGACTTTAATCATAAGAGTAGTCAGTCTCCAAGGGTGGTTAAAATCCCAACTAAGGCAAGTCTACTATGCCAAGGTCAGGATTCCGGCTGGGAAAGAATGGGACTCTGACATATGAGAGAGGGACTTCTAGGCCTTGAAAACATCAAATTCCCCTATTCCTCTGAACCCTCTGAGAAGTGGCCCACTCTTCCCTATTAAGAGCTAGAACACCCTGTTTGTTTGAACACAGTACAGAGGCCTCTCCCTTGCAAAACAACATGTGCCTATCCCCTGTCCTATTCCTCCTAGACAGTAGGCCAATAACTAGGGTTAAATCACAATGTTACCCAACGGGGGATGTGCTCTGCCTGCTAATATAGGAAAGGGACAATACCCTGATAAAACCAAAACATCTAGTCAAAATGTCACAGCAGGAGCTGAGACAGTAGGTATGGATAACGATTTTGCTGATTCAAGGGAAATAGAACACAAATTTGGATAAAAGGTCATTTGTAAATATTAGTCTCCTGGGATATAGGATTTAACAGCCTGGCAGAGACCCTGAAAGATGTTGCAGACACACTGCTAGGATGGATCCTAGAAGCATGGAGAACATGTTGGCTAAGTTGGGTAGAGATACCTGGATTGTCAGTACAGACAGTGGATTAGAAGGCTCAGGGTGGAGCCTGCTGAGTTGATATGTTACATGAGGCCGGAAGATGTACTGGAGGATCGTGTTGCATGGAAGTGCTCAGGGAACACACCGTTCACCAAAGCCATGAAGTTTGTGCTGGTCAGTGGGGCACCAGTGTGACTGAGAAGTTCATGTGCAGGCCACATGCAGTCACAGAGCTGAGCTGATAACTAGCAATGGGGATGATGGGGAAACAAATAACAGAGGCCAGGTGGCTACACTCAACTGCCAGAAGCTGGATGGATGCAAGAATCATAATGAGCTAGGTCAGAGTGGCAGCCAAGGGGGCCTGACCTAGAAGGAGTTATGGAGGTTAATAGAACATAGAAAACCTAGGAGCAAAATAGATGAGCAGATGACAGGAACACTGCTCAGTCTGCAAAATCAAAAGCAATAAAAGTTTAATCAGGAGGCCGAAGGGAGTTGCTCCAATACCAAGTCATGACCCCTTGCCGAGTTGCCGGACATATGCCAGTTTTCAGATCTGAAACCCATGGACTAAGTGGGGCCCAAGTCCCCTGAAAGGGAGTAATGATTTCTTCAGTCCTCTCCCAGAAGGACTCATGGCCATTTACTTAGGTAGCTGTGCACCGGAGAAAGGAACCCAAACGTTTTGAAAACCATTTGACTGATGGACACAGGGGTACAAAACGTTTCCTCAAGCTGGGGAGGGAGAGGGGAACACTCTGTGCTGCAGTTTATACTGCAGAGGATCTCCATGGGATCAGACTGAAACTAGTATCCAGCTAAGACCAAATTCTTGACTACCTCTCCCCCTGGCCCTATCCTGCTTGACGTACTCCCTTCTCCTGAAAGCACCTCCCCAGTAAATCATGTGCACCAGGAATCCTTGTCTCAGGCTCCATTCTGGCAAACCTAACTCGAGACAAACTGTCCGTTAATACATGAAACTTTCATAGTAATGCACAGTATGGTTGTGTCCTACATGTAACCATTCTCCAAGTGGTGGACATTTGGGATTTATCTTGTCTTTTTCTATTACAAAAATAATAGGCATCAGTGAATGCCCTTGCATCTGACTATGTCCCTTAGGTCCTCAAACTTCTTTATATAACTTGCCAGCAGAAAAATTCACCTAGGATTCCAGGTAGTCTCAAGAGGGCTATGAATATTAGTTTTGTGGGCTGTGGCTATATCCAAGGAAACTAATTACCTAAGGTAAGTAGTAAGAAAGTCTATGAATTCTGGGGCTACACAGAGGCATTTGTGAAAGGGTCACAAATTAGAGAAAGGAAAGGATGAAGGATGATTGGAGAAATAAGATAGTGAGAATAGTCCAGGAAAGCTTTGAGAAAGTGGGTAAAGTAGCATTTAGGAGTATTTTTACTAGGGGGAAAATTAGAATTTGAGGTTAAGTAGGACTAAAGGGCAAACTAGGACTAGATTTGAATATTCTGGTTAATTAGGAGACTGGCAAGATAAGAAGAAGGACTAAAGTGAGGATCTTAAAGTACAGTATTGGAAATTACAGTCAAAATGGCTGAAGTCAACAGATGCACCTAGGAATGAGCCAGTAAGGAATACAAATGCCTAAGAATCATTTTTCTTGAACTCATTTCCTGTAGTCCTTTTCTGAAAGAACACTGTGCACCTTTCTAAGCTTAGTTTCTTTGTTTTGATCATCATTCCTCCCTCACTTCCTGTCTTTGTTGCCAAGACCCAGGAGGCAAAGATAGGCAAGAGAACAGGTCATGGACTATAACTGGACAAGCTGTGTGACTCAGGAGGACAAACAAAGGTTGGGGCATGGGAACCCTGCTTTGGCTATGCTCCTACACAAATGGGGCACCCAGCCTAATTTTTGTTCTATGTATCCATTAATATGACAATGTACATTTCAGGATTGTTCCATTCCATGTGTTCCAATGGCATGCTGCTTTTATTCCCATTATACCACTGTTTTCATTCCGACTTGCATTATAGTTAAATTATTTACTATTCTGGGGCTACAGAGTGGTGGCTGATGGGACACCTCTGGCCCATACATATGCTTCATTAAGCTAACACATGTTCACATTAAAAAAAAAATAGTTGAGGCAGCCCGGGTGGCTCAGCAGTTTAGCGATGCCTTTAGCCCAGGCCATGATCCTGGAGTATGGGGATCGAGTCCCACATTGGGCTCCCCCAGGGAGCGTGCTTCTCCCTCTGCCTGTGTCTCTGCCTCTCTCTGTGTGTCTGTCATGAATAAATAAATAAAATCTTTTAAAAAATAAAATAAAAATAAAAAAATAGTTGCTGGTATTTCAAAAACAGGAGGGTTCATGCAAAAATATGGATTCCTGACTTCTGAAAAAACAGAATCTGGCACATAGGGCCTCCATTTCCTTATGACAACTGGAACTGAGCAGTGGCTACTCTTGTTTTTGACTTGACATTGAACCTGAAAGTCCCTTACTGGTTTTCATGAAACTGGCATTGTTGTTCTTATAATGACATTTAGAAGAGAGTGAAACATTTTTCTACATCCAGTTTATATAAAAACCGGGAAAACAATAGCTAGGCTGAGAGGGGAGAAGACTGTTGTGATTTAAGAATTAAAGGATGGATGAGTGCCTGGGTGGCTCAGTCGGTTAAGCATAGGACTCTTGGTTTTGGCTCAGGCCATGATCTCAGGGTTGTAAGATCAAGTCCCGTGTCTGGCTCCAGGATCTGCACAGAGTCCGCTTGAGAGTCTTTCCCAATTTTTCTCCCTGTCCTGTGCTCTCTCCCCAAATGTACTCTCTCACACAAATCAATCTTTTTGAAAAAAGAATTAAAGGACGGAGGTGGGGTGAACACCGTTAGGCTAGGAATGAGAACTTGGGCAAAACTGCTGATATGGCAGAGGAAGAAGGTAGAGGAGCTAGCTCCGTCACTTCTCTTACCAGGCTTTTCTTTCTTTTTTTTTAAGATTTTATTTATGAGAGACCGAGAGAGAGAGACAGACAGACAGACACAGGCAGAGGGAGAAGCAGGCTCCATGCACGGAGCCCGTCGCGGGACTCGATCCCAGGTCTCAAGGATCACGCCCTGGGCTGAAGGCAGCGCTAAACCGCTGAGCCCCCCAGGCTCCCCTCTTACCAGGCTTTTCATGGGAAAAACCACTCCTAGGACATATTGTACTGTTTCTCTGTCTTCAACTGAAATTTTCATTGTCTACACTGTGCCAGGCACTGGGGATGCAGAGCTGAGCATAGGAGACATAGCTTCTGCTCTCATGGAGCTCACAGTTGACTGGGGGAGCCAGACATTGATAAATACTATGAGGGAAGATAAGAGGATGCTAAGGAGACAAACCCTGGAGAAACACTTTTCTAGTCTAGGGGATCAGGGCAGGCTTCCCTGGGGAAATGACACTTAAATTGGAGCCTGACAAGTAAATGGGAGTTAGTCAGGTGAAGAGGTGGGGATAGAGCTTTACAGACAAAGGGCAGAACATGTGCAAATACCACAAAACAGGCAGGAGTTTGGCACCACTGAAGACCTGACAGGAGGTCAAGTGGCTGCAGTTTGGAGCAGGGAGGAGAGTGGCTGCGAATGAGGCTGGATCTTTTCTTCAGAGCAGTGAGAGTCACCAACAGGTTTTAAGCAAAATGCACCGTGATGTGAATTGTAATTCTTTCTACAGCTACCCAGTAGTGAGTTCTTGTCCACCGAAGGCTTATCATTCTCATTTTATCTTAATTATTCCTTTAAAGGCCCTATCTCTAAATACAGTTACAGCCTGATGTATTGGAGGTTAGAGCTTCAATATATGAATAGGAGGGGACATAATTCAGCCCATAAATGAGCCGTGTGCACTACAAATGCCTCTGGTGCTCATAAAGAGTGTTAAGAATCTTGTGCTTCATCCCAGATTCACTGATTCAGAATCTACTTGTCATGAGTCTGAGGACACGTGGGTCGTTTAACTCTAGAAGCCTTTGAATTGGCAGGACTTCACACTCTCCTCTTCACCAAGAGTACATACGCCTGAGGGGAAATCATGTTTCCCCCTTCGTTCCTATCAGTGCTAGGAGGAAAGAATCGCACTCCTTTGTTGGGCTCCTCTTAACCTCTTGGCATAGGCCAAGGCCCTGGTACGTGCATTGCCTCTGCCTCGTAACCCTGGACAGAAACCCCCGCCTAACTTCCGCAAGATCAGAAGGCATGTACTACTGTCTACTCCGTTTCAATTGCTTTCAATAGACTTCACATTTTTACCTATGTAGGAATATCAGTAATAATAGTAATAGTAATAGAAATACTGTCCAATGTATACTGAATGATACTACATTTCAGGAATTATGTTAAACATTTTATATTATTGCATTGAATTTTTACAACAAAGCTATGGAGTTAGTTATACTCATTTCTATTTTACAGATGAAAAACAGGATCAGAGAGGTTGTTACTTAGTGAAGGTGGCACAGCTAATAAATGGCAGATTCTGGACTTTAACCTCCGTCTGTATATCTCTAAGTACATGTTTTTCTACTGTGATGGGGATCTTGCCCCTAGGTTCATGAAAAATGCTGGTCTGTAAATTTCTTTTCTTCTACTATTTTAGTCTGGTTTTGCTATCAGGGTCATGCTGGCCTCATGAAATGAGGAGCTTGCTCCTCTACTGTCTTCTGATAGAGATTGTGTAGAATTGATGTTATTTCTTCTTTAGATGTTTAGTGGTGAAACAATCTAAGCCTAGATATTTCTTTTTTGGAAGGTTTTAAAAATTTGACTTCAATGTCTTTAATAGTTACAGGAATATTTAGGTTGTCTATTTCATCTTGCATGAGTTTATATAGTTTGTGATTTTCAAAGAATTAATCCTTTACATAAAGTTTTCAAATTTCAAATAGAGTTATTTGTAGTATTCTTTTATTTTCCTTTTAATGTCCAAGGTGTTTCTGCTGATAGTCTCTTTCATTTCTGGTATTGGCAATTTGTCTTATCTTCCTTCTTTTATCAGTCTTTGTCAGGTTTATTAATTTGATTGATTTTTTCAAATCATTAACTTTTATTTTCATTTATCTTCTCTATTGTTTTCTGTTTTTAATCTTATTAGATTTTCCTCTTTATGATTTCTTTTCTTCTGCTTACTTTGGGTTTATTTCATTCTTTTTTCCCCTAACTCCTTCTTTTTTAAAGATTTTATTTATGAGAGAGAGAGAGCGAGAGAGAGCATGAGCAAAGGTAGATGCAGAGGGAGAAGCAGACTCCTCGCTGAGTGGGGAGCTCGACATGGGGATCGATCCCAGGACCCTGGGATAATGACCGGAGCTGAAGGCATATGCTTAACCTACTGAGCCACCCAGGTGCCCCTTATTTGCTTTTAATCCATCAAGTGTACTTTTCACTTCAGTTGTAGTTTTTCATGTCTAGAAGCTCCATTTGAGTCTTTTTATATCTTCCATTTCTCATTTCATCATGCTTGTGTTTTTCTCTGCCTTCTTGAACATATAAAGCATATTTACAAGAGCTTTTTTTAAAAGATTTTATTTATTTGTTCAAGAGAGAGAGAGAGAGAGTCAGAGACACAGGCAGAGGGAGAAGCAGGCTCCATGCTGGGATCCTGACGCAGGACTCCATCCTGGGACTCCAGGATCACGCCCTGGGCCAAAGGCAGGCACTAAACCACTGAGCCTCCCAGGGATCCCCCCTACAAGAGCTTTTTTTAATGTCCCTGTCTGCTGTTTCTATCCTTTTGTTCATATCTTGTTCTCTTTTTATTGACTTTTTTCCTGATTAGGAGTCATATTTTTCTGCTTCTTTGTGTTCCTACTAACTTTATATGGAATGACAGACATTGTTAGATTTTTGTTAGTTGCTGGACTTTATTACGTTCCTTTAAATAGTGTTGGATTTCTTTTTCTTTTTATTTGGTTATTTATTTTAAATTCAAGTTAGGTAACATATAGTATATTATTGGTTTCAGAAGTAGAATTTATAGCAGCAATGTCCACAATAGCCAAGCTGTGGAAGGAGCCTCGGTGTCCATCGAAAGATGAATGGATAAAGAAGATGTGGTTTATGTATACAATGGAATATTACTCAGCCATTAGAAACGACAAATACCCACCATTTGCTTCAACGTGGATGGAACTGGAGGGTATTATGCTGAGTGAAGTAAGTCAATCGGAGAAGGACAAACATTATATGGTCTCATTCATTTGGGGAATATGAATAATAGTGAAAGGGAATAAAGGGGAAAGAAGAGAAAATGAGTGGGAAATATCAGAGAGGGAGACAGAACATGAGAGACTCCTAACTCTGGGAAACGAACAAGGGGTGGTGGAAAGGGAGGTGGGCGGGGGGTGGGGGTGACTGGGTGACGGGCACTGAGGGGGGCACTTGATGAGATGAGCACTGGGTATTATGCTATATGTTGGCAAATTGAACTCCAATAAAAAAATAAAAAATAAAATAAAATAAAATAAAGAAGTAGAATTTAGTGATTCATCACTTACATATAACCCCCAGTGCTCATCCCAACAAGTACCCTCCTTAATGCCCATCATTCATTTAGCCCATCCCCTGCCCTCCAGCAACCCTCAGTTTGTTTCCTGTAGTTAAGAGTCTCTTAGGGTTTGCCTCCCTCTCGGTTTTTATTTTCCTTCTCTTCCCCATGTTCCTGTTTTGTTTCTTAAATTCTACATGAATGAAATAATATATTTGTTTTTCTCTGACTTATTTTTCTTAGCATAATACATTCTAGTTCTATCTGCCTTGTTGCAAATGGCAAGATTTTATTCTTTTTGATGCCTGAGAAATAGTCCATTGTATATACATACCACATCTTCTTTATCCTGTCATCTGTCGATGGACATTTGGGTTCTTTCCATAATTTGGCTATTGTGATAGTGCTGCTATAAACATTGAGGTGCATGTGCCACTTTGAGTCAGCACTTTTGTATCCTTTGGATAAACACCTAGTGCAATTGCTGGGTTGTAGGGTAGCTCTATTTTTTAACTTTTTGAGAAACCTCCATACTGTTTTCCAGAGTGGTTGTACCAGTTTACATTCCCACAAACAGTGCAAAAGGATTCCCCTTTCTCTGCATCCTCACCAATGTCTGTTGTTTCCTGACTTGTTCATTTTAGCCATTCTGACAGGTGTGAGGTGTTATCTCATTGTGGTTTTGATTTGTATTTCCCTGATGATGAATGATGCTGAACATTTTTTCATGTGTCTGTTAACCATTTGTATGTCTTCTTTGGAGAAATGTCTGTATCTCCTTCCCATTTCTTACCTGGATTATTTATATTTTGGGTGTTGATTTTGATGAGTTCTTTGTAGATTCCAGATACTAGCCCTTTATCTGATATGTCATTTGTGAATATATTTTCCCATGCCATTGGTTACCTTTTAGTTTTGTTGATTGTTTCCTTCACTGTGCAGAATGTTATTATCTTGATGAAGTCCCAATAGTTTGTTTTTGCTTTTGTTTCCCTTGCCACTGGAGATGTGTCTAGTAAGCAGTTGCCGTGGCCAAGGTCAAAGAGGTTGCTGCCTGTGTTCTCTTCTAGGATTTTGGTGATTTTATGTCTCACATTTAGGTCTTTCATCCATTTTAATTTATTTTTGTGTGTGGTGAAAGAAAGTGATCCAGTTTCATTCTTCTGCAGGTGGCTGTCTGGTTTTCCCAACACCATTTGTTGAAGAGACTGTCTTTTTTTCCAGTGGATAGTCTTTCCTGCTTTGTCAAGGATTAGTTGACCACACAGTTTTGAGGGTCCATTTCTGGGTTTGCTGTTCTGTTCTATTGATCTATGTATCTGTTTTTTTGTGCCAGTACCACACTGTCTTGATAATCACAGCTTTGTGATATAGCTTGAAGTCTGGAATTGTGATGCCTCTTGATTTGTTTTTTTTTTTCAACATTACTTTGGCTATTTGGGATCTTTTCTGGTTCCATAAAAATTTTAGGATTGTTTTTTCCAGTTCTGTGAAAAGTCCTGGTGTTACTTTGATCGAGATTGCATTGAACATGTAGATTGCTTTGGGTAACATAGACATTTTAACAATATTTGTTCTTCCAATTCATGACCATGTAATGTTTTTCCATTTCTTTGTGTCTTCTTCAATTACTTTCTTTTTTTAATTTTTATTTATTTATGATAGTCACACACACACACACACACACACACACACACACAGAGGCAGAGGCATAGGCAGAGGGAGAAGCAGGCTCCATGCACCGGGAGCCCGACGTGGGACTCGATCCCAGGTCTCCAGGATCGCGCCCTGGGCCAAAGGCAGGCGCTAAACCGCTGCGCCACCCAGGGATCCCTTCAATTACTTTCATAAATGTTCTATTGTTTTCAGTGTACAGATTTTTTGTCTCTTTGGTTAGGTTTATTTCTAGGTTTCTTATGATTTTGGTGCAATTATGAATGGGATTGATTCCTTGATTTCTCTTTCTGTTGCTTCATTATTGGTGAATAGCAATGCAGAATCTTTCTGACATTGATTTTATATCCTGTGACTTTGCTGAATTCATGTATCAGTTCTAGCAATTTTTTTGGTGGAATCTTTTGGGTTTACTACATGGAGTATCATGTTGTCTGTGAAGAGCAAAATCTTGACGTCTTCCTTGCTGATTTGGATACCTTTTATTTCTTTTTGTTGTCTGATTGCTGAGGCTTCCAGTACTATGTTGAACAACAGTGGTGAGAGTGGACATCCCTGTCGTGTTACTGATATTGAGGGAAAAGCTCTCAGTTTTTCACCATTGAGGATGATATTAGCTGTTGGTCTTTTATATATGGCCTTTAAGATGTTGAGTTATGTTCCTTCCATCCCTACTTTCTCGAGAGTTTTTTTTTATCAAGAAAGGATGTATTTTGTCAAATGCTTTTTCTGAATCAATTGAGAGGATCATATGGTTCTTGCCCTTTCTTTTATTGATGTGCTATATCATGCTGATTGATGTGTGGATACTGAACCACCTCTGCAGCTCAGGAATAAATTCCACTTGGTCTTGGTGAATAATCCTTTTAATGTACTGTTGGATTCAATTAGCTAGTATCTTGGTGAGAATTTTTGCATCCATTTTCATCAGGGATGTTGTTCTGTAATTTTCCTTTTTAGTGGGGTCTTTGTCTGGTTTTGGAATCAAGGTAATGCTGGCTTCATAGGGAGAGTTTGGAAGTTTTCCTTCCATTTCTCTTTTTTTGGAACAGTTTCAGAAGAATAGGTATTAATTCTTCTTAAAATGAGGTACTAATTCTTCTTAAAATGTTTGATAGAATTCCCTGGGAAGCCACCTGGATCTGGACTCTTGTTTGTTGGGAGATTTTTTTTTATTACTGATTCAATTTCTTTGCTGGTTATGGATCTGCTCAAAGTTTCTATTTTTTCCTCCTTCAGTTTTGGTCATTTATATATTTCTAGGAATTTATCCCTTTCTTCTAGATTGGCCAATTTGTTGGCATATAATTGCTCATAATATTCTCTTATAATTATTTGTATTTCTGTGGTGTTGGTTGTGATCTCTCTTTCATTTATAATTTTATTTATTTGGGTTCTTTCTCTTTTCTTTTTGATATGTCTAGCTAGGGGCTCATCAATTTTGTTAATTCTTTCAAAGTACCAGCTCCTAGTTTAGGTGATCTGTTCTACTGTATTTTTTTTATTTTAGTATCATTTATTTCTGCTGTAATCCTAATTATTTCCCCACTACTGGTTTTAGGTTTTATTTGCTGTTCTTTTTCCATCTCCTTTAGGTGTAAGGTTAGGTGATATATTTAAAACTTTTCTTGCTTCTTTTTTAAAATTTAAATTCAATTAATTAACATATAATGTATAATCAGTTTCAGAGGTAGAGGTCAGTGATTCATCAGTCTTACATAACACACAGTGCTTATTATATCACATGCCCTCCTTAATGTCCATCACTCAGTTGCCTTATCTCCCCCCTTCCTCCCCTCCAGTGACCTTCAGTTTGTTTGATTAAGAGTCTCTTGTGGTTTTTCTCCCTCTCTGATTTTGTCTTGTTTTATTTTTTCCTCTTTTCCCCTATGATCCTGTTTTGTTTCTTAAATTTCACATATGAGTGAGATCCTATGATAACTGTATTTCTCTGATGGACTTATTTCACTTAGCATAAAATCCTCTAGTTCCATCCATGTCATTTTAAATGGCAAGATTTTATTCTTTTGATGGCTGAGTAGTATTATACATATATATATATAGCACATCTTTATTCATCTGTCAATGGACATTTGGGCTTTTTCTGTAGCTTGGCTACTGTGGACATTGCTGCTATAAACTATGGGGTGCAGGTGCCCCTTCAGATCATTGAATTTGTATTTTTGGGGTAAACACCCAGTTATGCAAATGCTGGGTTGGAGAGTAGCTGTATTTTCAACTTTTTGAGGAACCTCCATACTGTTTTCCAGAGTGGCTGCACCAGCTTGCATTTCCACCAACAGTGTACAAAGGTTTCCCTTTCTCCACATCCTCGCCAACATCTGTCGTTTCTGACTTGTTCATTTTAGCCATTCTGACAAGTGTGAGGTGGTATCTCCTTGTGGTTTTGATTTGTATTTCCCTGATGCTGAGTGATGTTGAGCATTTCTTTGTGTATCTGTTGGCCATTTGTATGTCTTCTTTGGAGAATCATCTGTTTGCATCTTCTGTCCACTTCTTAACTGGATTATTTGTTCTTTGAATGTTGAGTTTGGTAAGTTCTTTATAGATTTGGGTACTAGCCTTTTATCTGATATGTCATTTGCAAATATATTCTCCCATTCTTTCAGTTGTCTTTCAGTTTTGTCAACTGTTTCCTTTGCTCTGCAAAAGCTTTTTATCTTCACGAAGTCCCAGTAGTTCATTTTTGCCTTTGTTTCCCTTGCTTTTGGAGACATGTCTAGTAAGAAGTTACTGTGCCCAAGGTTAAAGAAGTTGCTGTCTGTGTTCTCTAGGATTTTGATGGATTCCTGTCTCACATTTAGATCTTTCATCCATTTTTAGTCTATTTTTGTGTATGGCGTGAGGAAATGGTCCAATTTCATTCTTCTCCATGTGGCTGTCCAATTTTCCCAACACCATTTGTTGAAGAGACTATTTTTTTTTCCATTGGATATTCTTTCTTACTTTGTTGAAGATTTGTTGACCATAGAGTTGAGGGTCCATTTCTGGGTTCTCTATTCTGTTCTATTGATCTATGTGTCTGTTTTTGTGCCAGTACCATACTATCCTGATAATTACAGCTTTGTGATAGAGCTTGAAGTCCAAGATTGTGATGCCACCAGTTTTGGTTTCCTTTTTCAACATTCCTTTGGCTTTTCAGGGTCTTTTCTGGTTCCATACAAATTTTAGGATTATTTGTTCCAGCTTTGTGAAATGAGCTGATGGTATTTTGATAGAGATTGCACTGGATGTATAGATTGCTCTAGGTACCATAGAAATTTTTAACAATATTTATTCTTCCAATCCATGGACATGGAACATTTTTCCATTTCTTTGTGTCTTCCTCAATATCTTTCATGAGTGCTCTATAGTTTTCTGAGTACAGATACTTTGCCTCTTTGGTTAGGTTTATTTTGGTTAGGTTAGGACAATGAGTCTTTTAAGTTTGTTAGATTCTGTTGGATCCTATTGGCTAGTATCTTGGTGAGAATTTTTTCATCCACGTTCTTCAGGGATATTGGTCTGGGGTATAATTATAAATGGGATTGACTCCTTAGTTTCTTTCTTTTGTCTCATTGTTAGTGAATAGAAATGCAACTGATTTCTGTGCATTGATTTTATATCTTGCCACTTTGCTGAATTCCTGTTCAAGATCTAGCAATTTTGGGGTGCAGTATTTGGGGTTTTCCATAATAAAGTATCATGTCATCTGCAAAGAGTGAGAATTTGACTTCTTCTCTGCCTATTTGGATGCCTTTTATTTCTTTTTATTGTCTTATTGCTGAGGCTAGGACTTCTAGTACTAAGTTGAACAGCAGTGGTGAGAGTAGACATCTCTATTGTGTTCTTGACCTTAACGGAAAGCTCTCAGTTTTCCCCATTGAGAATGATATTCTCTGTGGGTTTTTTGTACATGGCTTTTATGATATTGAGGTATGTTCCCTCTGTCCTTACACTGTGAGGAATTTTAATCAAGAAAGGATGCTGTACTTTGTCAAATGCTTTTTCTGCATCTATTGATAGGATCATATGGTTCTTGTCCTTTCTTTTTACTAATTTAGTGTATCACATTGATTGATTTGTGAATATTGAACCACCCTTACAGCCCAGGAATAAATACCACTTGGTCTTGATGAATATTCCTTTTAATGTACTGTTGGATCCTATTGACTAGTATCTTGGTGAGAATTTTTGCATCCATGTTCTTCATGGATATTGGTCTGTAATTCTCTTTTTTAGTGGGGTCTTTGGTTTTGGAATCAAGGTGATGCTGCCTTCATAGAGAGAGTTTGGAAGTTTTCCTTTCATTTCTCTTTTTTGGAACAGCTTCAGAAGAATAGGTATTAATTCTTCTTAAAATGTTTGATAGAATTCCCCTGGGAAGCCATCTGGCCCTGGACTCTTGTTTGTTGGGAGACTTTTCTTAATTCTTGAGGAAGGCCTGTATTGCTCTGGTCCTCTTAGGATGTCCTTTGCTCTGTACCTCCTTTGCTTTTAAGACCTCCTTTGCTCTGTCCCTCCTTAGGACCTCTGGACAGTTGTGTTTTCATTTTCATTTGCTTCCATGTATTTTTTTATTTCTTCTTAAATTTGCTGGTTAACTCATTCATTCTTTAGTAGAATGTTCTTTAATCTCCATGTTTTTGTGGTCTTTCCAAATTTTTTCTTGTGGTTGACTTCATGTTTCATAGCATTGTGGTCTGAAAATATGCATGGTATAATCTCAATCTTTTTGTACCAGTTAAGGCCTGATTTATGATGACCCAGTTTGTGATCTATTCTGAAGAATGTTCCATGTGTACTCAAAAAGAATGTGTGCTTGTTGCTTTAAGATGTGAAATGCTCTGAATATATCTGTTAAATCCATCTGATCTAGTGTGTCATACAAAACCATTGTTTTCATGCTGCTCTGCTTACATGATATGTCCATAGCTGTGAGTGGAGTGTTAAAGTCTCCTACTATTATTGTATTGTTATCAATGAGTTCCTTTAAGTTTGTTATTACTTGATTTATATATTTGGGTGCTGTCAAGTTTGGGGCATAAATATTTACAATTGTTAGATCTTCTTGTTGGATAGATCCCTTTATTATGATATAGTGCCCTTCTTCATCTCTTATTACAGTCTGGTTTGTTTTTTTAAATAATTTTTTAAAAGACTTTATTTATTTGAGGTAGAAAGAGACAGAGAGAGTGTGAGAGAGAGAGAGAGAGAGAGAGAGAAAGAGAGAGAGAGAGAATGAGCCATGGGCAGGGGGAGAGGGAGAATCAGGCTCCTCACTGAGCAGGAAGCCTGATGTGGGGCTTGATCTAGGATGTTGAGATCATGACGTGAGCTGAAGGCAGATGCTTAACTGACTGAGCCACCCAGATGCCCCTAGAGTTTTTGGTTTAAAACCTAGGGCAACCCAGGTGGCTCAGCAGTTTACCGCCGCCTTTGGCCCAGGGCGTGATCCTGGGGACCCAGGATCGAGTCCCACATCGGGCTCCCTGCATGGAGCCTGATTCTCCCTCTGCCGGTGTCTCTGCCTCTCTCTCTCTCTCTCTGTGTGTCTCTCATGAATAAATAAAATATTAAAAAAATAAAATCTAGTTTGACAAAAGTGTGATTACTCCAGGTTTCTTTTGATGTCCATTAGCATGATAGATTATTCTGTACCTCCTCACTTTCAATCTGGATATGTTTTTGGGTCTAAAATGAGTCTCTTGGGGTGCCTGGGTTGCTCAGTTGCTTAAATGTCCAACTCTTGATTTCTGCTCAAGTAATGATCTCAGGGTTGTGAAATAGAGCCCCATGTCAGGCTCTGGGTCAGTGGGGAGTTTGTTTGAGAGTCTCTTCCTCTCCCTCTGTCCCTCCCCCACTCTCTCTTTCAAATAAATAAATAAATAAATAAATAAATAAATAAATAAATAAATCTTAAAAGAGTCTCTTGTAAGCAGTATATCGATGGGTCTTTTTTTTTTTTAAATCCATTCTGATACCCAGTGTCTTTTGATTGGAGCATTGAGTCCATTAACATTCAGAGTAATTATTGATAGATATGAATTTAGTGCCATTGTATTACCTGTAAAGTCGCTGTTCCTGTAGATTGTCTTCCTTTCCAGTCTTTGTTGCTTTTGGTCTTTCTTTCCTGCTCAAAGGGTCTCCTTTAATATTTTTTGCAAAGCTGGTTTAATGTTCACGAACTCATTTAGTTTTTGCTTGTTTTGGAAACTCTATCTCTCTTTCTATTCTGAATGACATCCTTGCTGGATAAAGTGTTCTTGGCTGCATATTTTTCCCATTTAGCAGATTAAATATATCATCCCACTTATTTATGGCCTGTCAATTTTCTGTGGACATATCTGCTGCTAATCTTAATTGTCTACCCTTGTAGGCTAAGGATCTTTTGTCCGGAGCTACTTTCAGAATTCTGTTTATCTTTGTATTTTGCAAGTTTGTTTTTGTTGATTTTGAGGGGAGTTCTCTGTGCCTCTGGCCTTGAATGCCTGTTTCCTTCCCCAGATTAGGGAATTTTCAGCTATAATTTGTTCAAATAAACCTTCTACCCCTTTTTCCCACTCTTCTTCCTCTGGAACTCCTATGATACAGATATTATTGTGCTTTCTGGAATCGCTGAGTTCCCTAAGTCTATATTCATGACCTAATAGTTTTCTTTCCCTCTTCAGCTTCATTATTGCCCATAATTGTATCTTCTGTATCACCTATTTGATCCTCTGCTTCTTCTATCCTTGTTGTGGTTGCATCCAGTCGGTTTTTCATTTTAGCTATAGCATTTTTAATTTCAAAGGTCTTTTATCTCTGCAGCCAGAATGTCTTCCATGCTTCTTTCAAGCCCAGCTCGTATTCTTATGACTGTTATTCTAAATTCTTATTCAAATAGATTGCTTATATCTGTTTTGAGCAAATCCCTGGCTGTAATTTCTTTTTATCTTCCTTTTGGGGAGAGTTCCTCCATATATATTTTTAAGATTTTATTTATTTATTCATGGGAGACACACAGAGAGGGGCAGAGGCATAGGCAGAGGGAGTAGCAGGCCCCCTGTGGGGAGCCTGAGGTGGGACTCGATCCCATGACCCCAGGATCATGACCTGAACCGAAGGCAGAAGCTCAACCACTGAGCCACCCAGGTGTCTTGAGACTTCATCCATTTTGTCATTACGTCTAGGTTTCTGTCTTTTGTGTATTATGAAATCTTGTTATGTTTTCTGTTCTTGAGAGTAATACTGTGTTAATAAGGGGTCCTACACTACACTGTCAATGACCTGGTGTTTCAAGAAGTGTTTCTGGTATATGCTGTGTGCACTCTGCTATTGTGTTTTGGCTGCTCTTTCCCACAGGTCAGTTCTCTACAGAGTTCCTCTTTGATTGCAGCGGGAGTGTTTGGATCTTTAGCTAGGTGTGCTTTGATTTGTTTGTTAAGATTAGCCTGATTTAAATATTACTCAGCCATTAGAAATGACAAATATCCACCATTTGCTTCAATGTGGATGGAACTGGAGGGTATTATGCTGAGTGAAATAAGTCAATCAGAGAAGGACAAACATTATATGGTCTCATTCATTTGGGGAATATAAAAATAGTGAAGGGGAATAAAGGGGAAAGGAGAAAAAATAAGTGGGAAATATCAGAAAGGGAGACAGAACATGAAAGACTCCTAACTCTGGGAAATGAACAAGGGTTGGTGGAAGGGGAGGTGGGCGGGGGGTGGGGGTGACTGGGTGACGGGCACTGAGGTGGGCACTTGACGGGATGAGCACTGGGTGTTATTCTATATGCTGGCAAATTGAACACCAATAAAAAATAAATTTATATTAAAAAAAGATTAGCCTGATTTTAAAAAAAGCATGATACAAGAAAAGAAAAAAGGAAAAGGGACAAAAAAGCAGACAGAAAAACCAAAAACTATAAGCCTGATTCCAAAGAAAAAGGAAGAAAGAAAAAAGAAAAAGAAAAAAAAAAGCCTGATCCAAAAAATAAGAAAAGGAAACAAGCCAACAAATGAACAAAAAACTCTAAGCCTGATACCAAAGAAAAAAGAAAAAGAAAGAAATGGAAAAAATGAAAAATGAAAAAAATTACAGAAATAAATAATTGGAATGCCTAGGTGGCTCAGTCGGTTGGGCATCTGCCTCTTGATTTTGGCTTGGGTCAGGGTCTCGGCGTTGAGCCCCACATCGATGGGGAGGCTGCTTGGGATTCTCTTTCTTCCGTTCCCTCTGCCCTTCCCCTCACCCCCCTGCATGCTCTCTCTCTCTCTAAAATTAATAAGTAAATCTCTTTTTAAAAAAATAAAAAGAAAACCTAGTCCTATTTACATCAGAACTGAAGGTGATGCTTTAGAGCACTCTATAATCCATAGATTTGGTAAATGCGTGTGTGTGTGTGTGTGTGTGTGTGTGTGTGTGTGTGTGTGTGTGCAGCGCTAGTGTTAGTCTTCTGAGAGTCCCGCTGAGATGGCTCAGTCAGACCTGCCTTTGCAAAGATGCCTCTGCTGGGTGCAGGGAGGTATGGTCTGCTGTAAGCAACTCCAGCCTCCACTGGAGACTATGTTTCTCTCTGAAGTCAGACAGTTCTGGTGGGTGGGAGTAGAAAATGGTGTCAGGCCGCCCTCTCATCCTGGGGGAAGGGAACTTCCAGCACCCGCTGTTCAGGAGGCCCTCACAGTAAAGCCAATGATCTCCCCTCCTATGTCCCAGGCTTTTGTCAGATCCCTGCCCTCAACCTGTCTGTGCCTGAGCAGTCGGCATGCCTAGCGCCACAGTTCTCCTGTTTCTGGTCTGTGCCTGGGATTCAAAACTCCAAATCTTAAAGGACCCATCAGGGCATGGACTTGTGTCTCTCCCCCCGGAGGAGAGCCCTGTCCCAGAAAAGCAGTCATATAGCATGTGCACAGTGGTCAGAGCCTATGGTGAAGTCTATGGTTACCTGCCCCCTGCACAAGCCTCTGTCCCCTGCTGTTGAATGGCCATTCAATGGCTCCTGGCAGTCCTTTTGTCCTTCGAGAAGCAAAATACCCTCTTCCAAATGTACTCCAGGAAGGGTAATGTTCTCTCCCAGTGTGACCCAGGGGACCCTCACCCAACCGCATCCTCTACAAACCCTACCTGCTGCTGTCTCTCCTACTCTCTCACTGTCTCCCTGACTTCCCTTCCAAGAAAATGGGTCTCTCCTATTCGTGGCACTGTGACTCTTCTCTCCCCCAGTTCACATCTCTGAACCTCGAATCTGCCACATTCTCTCCTTCCAATTGTGCGGATTGTTTTCTTAAACCTCAGGTCGATTTCTTAGTTGTTTGAAATGATTTGATGTTGATCTAGCTGTGTTTGAGGGATGAGGCAAGCTCACCATCCCCCTACTATCTGCCATCTTAACTCCTCCCTTGGATTTATTTTTTCTGATATGCAGTTAAGTTACTTAGACTTAGTTTGATCCTTTCAAAGCTTGCTTTTAAACTTTCTCAGGACAAGTCCAAAGCAGCCTTTAGCTTAGGGTTAATTTTGTTCCTCTACATCTTCTGAGGATTCCACTGGATGATCTGTGTATTCGGATATTTTTCTACTATGGCTGGTGAGGACGTGAAGTATTATCAGCCTTATATAAACTTCAAGTATTATTCTAGTCTGTCTTTCTGTCTTTCTTTCTTTTCTTTCTTTTCTTTTCTTTCTTTCTTTCTTTCTTTCTTTCTTTCTTTCTTTCTTTCTTTTTTTTCTTTTTTTCTCTTTACCTGGCTCTGGGTGTTTTCCTCTCACATCTGTGCAGATCAATGCTTAGCCAAAGACTTAAGAGGACCCTTCTGTGTATCTCTGGAACTCTCTCTGTGTAGCTCGCTGCTCTCTGGTGGTCTGCCCCACAAATTATAACTGTCTTGGCTTCCCTGAACACCAGTCTCTGTCACTTCAACTCAATGAGTGCTATGTTTGGGTTCCTTCTCTTTGAGCTGCATCCTGGAAACTGCCTCAAGACAGTAACTTGGTGCGATTTTAGGGTTTGCTTATTTACATATGCTTGAGGTTATAGGCCTTCCCTGCCCAACATCTGAAAAACATTCTTTAATAAGTTTTGTACCATTTCATAGTTTTTGAGGTAGAGAGATAAATCCACTCCCTGTTACTCCATCTTGGCTGGAAGCAGAAATTCAATTAACTGAATTCAAATTTTAGCTTTGTTTTTCTTATCTTGCTATGCTTAGCTTTTAGGAGAAGGAGGCAAACAATATGAAACCAAAGCTGTGTTAGGAATTTATTTTTAAAAATAAATTTGTAGGGACACCTTGGTGGCTCAGTGGTTGAGCGTCTGCCTTTAGCTTGTGATCCCGGGGTCCTGGGATCAAGTTCCGCATTGGGCTCCCTGTAGGGAGCCTGCTTCTCCCTCTGCCTGTGTCTTTGCCTCTATGTGTGTCTCATGAATAAATAAAATCTTTAAAAAAAACATTAAAAAACCCTGTCTTCACAGAATACTGTTGTCCATTTTCTCCATCTCACTTTCATACATTCGATGTTCCAAAAATATTTGAGCACCTATTATATGACCAATATCTATGTCTGTTCCTGAGATATAAACATATACTTTATACTACCCCTTAAACATAACTGCTACAACAGAAGATACTGTTCTTTCAAGTATAGGACACATTCTAAAACCCACTCCAAGAGCCTTTGCACTCCAGCGATTTCCTTATTCCTACCAAGTATTTTCTCAACCTGAAGCAAATGACCACTCTATCTATGACAAGAGAAGATATCCTCTTGTCCAGATAATAGACAAAAAACGATTTAATCTAGAATATAGCTGCCCACAGCTGTAGAAACGAAAATAATGCACAATTATTCAGCTACATCATGAGTTTTTTTAAAATTTTTTATTTATGATAGTCACACACACAGAGAGAGAGAGAGAGAGGCAGAGACATAGGCAGAGGGAGAAGCAGGCTCCATGCACCGGGGAGCCCGACGTGGGATTCGATCCCGGGTCTCCAGGATCCAGGATCAAAGGCAGGCACCAAACCACTGCGCCACCCAGGGATCCCTACATCATGAGTTTTAAGGGCTATCTGAAACTTAAACATTTATCTTTGAGAATATATGTTCTGAGGCCCAAACAGCCAACTTAAAGAGGAACTTTAAAATAAAAGTTGGGAATGGGCACTTGGGTGGCTCAGTGGTTGAGTGTCTGCCTTTGGCTCAGGTTGTGATCCCGGGGTCCTAGGATGGAGGCCCAATTCACGCTCCCTACAGGGAGCCTGCTTCTCCCTTTGCCTATGTCTCTGCCTCTCTCTGTGTGTGTCTCTCATGAATAAATAAATAAAATCTTTAAAAAAATCAATTTATAGAGCATGGCCTGGGCTCAGTCCACACTCAGCCAATCTGAAAACTATATGCCCTAGATGTCTAATTTTTCATAATTGATAATAATGACCTTAGACTCTTTTTTTTAAAAGATTTTATTTATTTATTCATGAGAGACACACACAGAGAGAGGCAGAAACATAGGCAGAGAGAAGTAGCTCTATGTGGGGAGCCCAACGCAGGACTCGAACCCGGGTCTCCAGGATCACGCCCTGGGCCAAAGGCCACACTAAACTGCTGAGCCACCCGGGCTGCCCTAGACTCTTGACCAGTAGAAAAATACTGTCTCACTTAGAGTCTGCTCACTAAGAAAGGATGAGCTCACATTTTTAAAAATGGCTTTCCAAGGGAGGTGTGTGGTTGTGAGGAGGAATCCAAAGGGGTTTCTGCTTAACAACTTGCTAGAATATTTTATTGCCTAAAAGAATTGCTCCAAGATTGACAGGCACTGAGGGGGGCACTTGACGGGATGAGCACTGGGTGTTATACTATCTGTTGGCAAATCGAACTCCAATAAAAAAAATATAAAAATAAAAATAAAAAAAGAATTGCTCTAAACTTTCCAAGTAGCCCGGTTTTTCCTGTACTCAACATTTATTACCTTGTTTATTATCTCTAAATATAGTTGCTTCTTATCCTCTTGTGTTCTTCCTCACCATCAGTGCTTCTTCCTCATAGACACCATTTCTTCCTGGCTCCAGCATGTCAGAAGCTGAGCTATGTATCCCAACTCCTATTAGGCATGAATGTTGATATAACTTTAGCGGTACTTTCCACTGTACTCTGCCATGGTTCCTCTACAGGCTGGTGTTCTCACTGACTTTTGAATACGTTGTACTCATTTGGAATTTTTTTTAAATTTTTTTAATTATTTATTTATGATAGTCATACAGAGAGAGAGAGAGGCAGAGACAAGGCAGAGACATAGGCAGACACATAGGCAGAGGGAGAAGCAGGCTCCATGCACCGGGAGCCCGATGTGGGATTCGATCCCGGGTCTCCAGGATCGCACCCTGGGCCAAAGGCAGGCGCCAAACCACTGTGCCACCCAGGGATCCCCTCATTTGGAATTTTGAGTTCATGCTCATGCTGTTGCCATTGCCCACAATGTTCTTTGCCACCATAAATCTTGAGTGTCCTTTAAGGGTCAACACAAATTGCATGCAGGGGTAAATGCTCAGAGTCTGAGAGTGCAAATAAACACTCCGCTGCTGGCTCAGGTGCTTAGTGGGTAGGGTAACCAAAACTTATGTGGAATGGAAGTAGGAACAGGAATCAGAAATTGACCTCTGCAGGTGTAGAGCCTGGGAAGGAGGTGAGGACATGGACGGGGGCATTTTACATCATTAAACTCACTGGGGAAGCTTCAAGAGACCATTTTCAACTATCTTTGACAGAGGAAGGCCAGATAGACAATGGGAAATTCTTCAGGAAGGAGAAGGGGCAAACCTGGTTGGGGAGGGGGCTGCAGCCAGTTTCTTTTTTAGCATGGTGAGAAAGCCAGACCACCAGGTCCGTCCAGTGACCCTACAGCAACAGTATGATTTTTTTGCAGCTTAGAAATCACCTTTGTGCCCCCACCAGCTCTTCCTTCTGCTTCTTGACTCTTGGTGTGGGTGCTAGTCTCTGACCTGAGGAGATGGACAGCTCTGTGACCTGGAGCCCTGTCCCTTCTTTTGTGTCTCTGGCATTGCTGGCAGAGGTAGCCTCTGCCTGGGACTCTTGGCTCTTGGGAGGGGGTGGGGTGGGGGGATCTTTCCTTCCTGGTAGGCTGCTCAGTACTTCCAGCCTGACCTCCTCATTCTCCTACTCCCCTTGGTGAGTGAGGCTAGAGACAACATCTTCAATCTCTTTCTGGTTTCTTTGAAGGAAAAGCCTCTCTTTGAAAGGCTCCAATAAGGGGAATTATTTCTCTTCCTTCTTCTCCTCCTCCTTTTCCACATCTCTTCCCTCCTTCTTCTCCACATCTCTTCCCTCTTCCTTCCCCTCCTTCTCTTCTATCTTCTCCTGAGTCTCTTAGGAACTCTTTTGTGGACTCAAGAATGAAAGGTGCTGGCTCAGTGGCACCTCTGGCAGCTTGGGCTGCCTCATCTGTCCTATTCAGGGTGGGGAGACAACTGCCCCCCAATGCTGCTTTGCCTATGGATGTTAAATCTTTACTCCTTTTCTTTCTTTCTTTTTTTTTTAATTTTTATTTATCTTTACTCCTTTTCAAGTGGCTATTCTCCTGTCCTTTGTCCTTGGTGGTGGGATGGAGTAAGTGTTTACATTGCCTACGATCTCTGGATGCTCATACTGAGGGTTTGCTGGGGGAATACCCAGAGTATCCCCAGACCCACACCCCTGGAGAGAGCCTGGTGCTAGTGGAGTGGATTACTGAAGGAGTAGAGAGTCAGGGGAGGAGCTGTGCCAAAATTTCTCATTTAATTCTTAAAACAACCCTATGAGATAGATAACTTGTTATTCTTTATACGAGGTTCATAAAACTGAGTCTCAGAGGAATTTAGCCACTTGTCCAAGGTCACACAGCTAGTAAGTGACTTAAATTAAAACCCATGTTTGTCTCTAGAGCCTGTGTTCTTAACCAGGACAAGTTAGGCTACTCTGACTGCAAACTAGTAAACTATGTGAATGCTGGTACTGGCAAATATGACTTTTCTTGCCACTGACTATGGGTGTAAGAAGATGTATTCTCATCCCCTCTGAAGTTCAGATGTGTGGCAGATGTGACTAGGACCTCTGAAGGGAATTGGAGTGGTTGTCACTGGATGACAAAGTTCAAGTCACGGTGTTCTCGTCAAGAGAGCCATAGGAAATGCTGAAGGAAGCACAAGTTTAGTTGTGCCCATGAGGGAGAAATACGCATTGGAGCACAACTCTTCCTGCTTGCCAGGTTTCTTACCAAAGGTTATCCTGATGAAACTCGTTTGGACTTTGTGTCTTTTGTTGAGTGAGTCAGGTGGTTAGAATGTGGGCATCTGGCTGCCAGCAGGGTCCTGCAGCCCCTATTGGAAGGTGCCAGCTAGAACGTTCCTGTGAGTGCAGCAATTACTGAGCCTTTATTGAAATGGGCTTTGGAAGGAAACTTGTTTAAGGGTTTTATATCCTGGGAACTTTTACTCCTCCAATGTTATTAAAACTCAGTTGCTGTGTTCTCGGTTAGGCAAATGTTAGAGGAAATGAAATATAAACAGAGATGAATTTCTTTCCTCTGACGTTTGATTTGCATTAGTTCCAAGTTATACCACGTTCCTTCTAAAAGCTCTGTTTGACAGACTTAACGTATGTATTTTTCTCTTTTGAGATCGAAAATGGACTTTAAAACTACGTTTCAAAAAAAAAAAAAAAAGCTTTGACGTGACCTGCTGTTCTTTGGTTTATCCAAATGGTGTATTCTTGAATATGTCTTTTGGGGCAGAAAAATAGCCAAGTAGATCCCTTCACTCAGAGCAAAGCATAGTGTGAAGGGGGATGCAAAAGCTTCCATTGGTGGCTCCCCACTGTTTCAGTCATCTTTCTCTACCACCCCCTTCCTGTCTCCAGCAAGCTTGCACCATAGACTGCTACTCTGCCCTCCAACCCATTGTTGTGTGCCCCCTCTCCTCTCTCTCTGATTCAGGAACTTTACTCCCATCAAAATGTCTTCCCCCAGGACCTCTACTCTGCCACCCTGGCTTTGTCTTATCATTCATTTTCTTTCATCCAAGACTGGAACTGACTCCTCCTATCTCTTTCTCCTGATCCGGCCCCTACATGACTCAGTTTTCAGCCTTGCTATACCCTATTCTATGCAATAGCATAATAGAGGCAATAATAAATATGTGTTGAATCAATGAGTAGGTAAATGAATGAATTTAAGTAATTCTGATAATTAAACAGCATGTCAGATCCTTTATTTATTACTTCTAAATCGCGTTAGTATGAAAAATTTGAAATATACAGAAAAGTAAAGGAGTACCATAAAGAACCCAATGTGCTTATCACCCGACTTCAGTAGTTTTCACCATGTAGCCACTCTGCATTTTTACCTCATCCACCTTTTATCAGGTTCTTTAACTAAGTGCAAGGGTTCTGTGCTCAGCTGGGGGGTGGGGGGGTGGGGTCCGCTTCTCTCTCTCTCTGCCCCTCCCCCCATGAGTGAGCTCTCTCTATAAAATGAATAAATAAATCTTAAAAAAATCAAGGGGTCAATAAATTTTTATGGGGAAAAATACAGCTTTGCTTTCATTAGCCTCTAACTGAAATCTAACATTTTCTTCTATCATAAGTGTAAGCAATGAACCACAGTAGTATTCACAGTCCCTGCAACTTTGAAGCTAGTAGAAATTTTTCAAATCAAATGACAGAAGTTGTAGAGATTTCAGAATGCCTCTTATGCTCATCACTGCTTTGAAATTATGGTAGCTATTATACCCACTACTAGATCTTATTTAATGTGTTAATAAAAAACCACATATATTAATATATAAAATATCATATAATTGTATAGCATTATATTTCGTTTCCTTTGTAATCCATTGTGCTTTATGCATGTAAAAATATTATTCTGAAAAGAAATCCACAGGTTTCACCAAACTGTTAAAGGGGTCTGTGGCTCAAAAATGATTAGGAACCCCAGGTCTAGACACTTTGATTGATAACATATTTGAACTCTCTATTCTAACTTTGATTTGCTGTATTCTTCTCCACCACGATGCCCCCTCCGCCCTCCACCACACTGTTTATTGCTTGTTTTCTGCCTGACACAGGAAGGAAGCACCTCTCTTCTATCTAAATCCTGCCTGCAGGGCTGATTGCCCAGGGCCTGCTCCTTTTCCTTTCTGCCAAAAAGAAGAGCCCGAGGAACCTTGGCTGGCAACCCCAGAAAATGGATTCAGCCAATTATCATTTACTAGCAATAGGAGGGCGTGATGGATGACTTTAATATATTTTAGTTTTCTACTGCTCAAGTAATTCTCATAATTCAGCTGGTTTCACATTGTAATCTATTTTAGACCCTGCCTGTTGGGTAAATATTTAATCCTTGACTCTTCTGTGGCTTTGGCAAGCACCCAGCCCTTAGAATTGTAAAAGAAGAAGCGGGTTGGGTTGGGTGCCCTCCACACTTTCTTTTATCAATGCTTCCCTCACCTTTTCTGTTCCTTCTTTGCCTCCTTCCTCTTTGCACTCCAAGACAGTTTCATTTCTTCTGGGCCCAGATGTCTGCTAGGTGGGCAACAGGCAAATCTAGTGGGCCTCATAATCTGATGGCCCCTGCACTGAATTTATAGGCATGAGCTCTAGGAGCACAGCTCAGAGTGAAAAGGTTGGCCATCCCAGCCTCTCTGTAGGGAGGCTTTGTCTCATTCTTTGCCTCAACTCCACCTAGCTGTATTCATTTTCTTTACCTGCTACCACTGTTAGCCTTTAGGACAGTGACCAGACCTGGACAGCTACCACATGGGCTTGGTCACTCTGAAGGTGGGGCTTCCAGAGCTGGTACTAACACCTGGGAGCTTCTGTTTCATGTAATATTCAATTTTCAGTATCTACTATCCAGTTGTCAGGTAATAGATAATTTCTGTCTGTTCTGTTTCTGAAGTCCCTGTACCTACCATAAAGCATCCTCTAAGTTCTTTTTATTATGTCTGAGGGATGCTGCTATTTCTATAGATCATTTGCAGTGGAGAAAAGATTGACATGCCCTGATTCTTCCTTTCTTCTGCTAACAGCTCCTGTCAGTTTCCCACATGACTTTTCTCCTTAAAAGGGAATGTTCTCAAAAGAATCTAATAACTATGATTTATAATGTCAAAACACCCTAAACCTACTGTTCTTGTCAGACCTTTAAATGTAAAATCAGGCATGAGGATCCTATAAAACTCTGAGGCAGACAGCTCAGGATTAATTCAGGTCCATTCTAATTCCCTTCGTGTGTTAGCTTCCCTGCATCTCTCCCACTTTTACTCTTGTATGTTGGCTCTCCCATTTCTGCTAACCCCTCAGACTCGGGGGATCTATTTTTGGGGCACCATACCAACTTGCATCATGGCGTCCTCAGGACACAGCCTTTGGAATCTGCTCCTTGGCTCCATCCATTGTAACCCTGGGCAGCAAACACATTGGCTCCACCCACAGTCCTCGGAGCATCCTCTCTTCCTGCCTAACACAAATGCTGAGTTCATTCACTTTCCAGGGCCTCTTGAGATCCCTTGTGTGGAGTCCTGGATCATGCACCCCACCTTACAGCTCAGCAAAACAGCATCTGATGAGAATGAGGCAGAAGTTGAACCAGCCCAAGAAACAAGATAGGAATTGCTGGCACTGTCCTCTCGGGCCTCCTGTTAAGATGCCCTTGGGCTGCTTCCGCTTCTGTCTTGGCTTCTCACTTTGAATATAAGCATTAGCACAAATAAAGCAATTGCTTTTTTTCTATTGTGATAAATTAAGTATGATGCAAACTTTGCCATTTTAACCATTTTAATTGTACAATTCACTGGCATCAGTTATGTTCACCATGTGGTGTGACCATCACCACCCTTCATTTCTACAGTTTTCATTGCCCCAAACGGAAACTCCATACCCATTAAGCAGTAACTCCTTCCCATCCCCAGTCCCTGGTAACCTCTAATTTATTTTCTGTCTCTATGAATTTGCCTATTCAAGTTCTTTTGTATAAGTGGAATCATATAACATTGTTCTTTGTGCCTGGCTTATTTCGCTCAGCATAATATTTTTAAGGGCCATCCTGCTGTAACAGCTATCAGTATTTAATTCCTTTTTTTTAAAAAAAAAGATTTTATTTATTTATTCATGAGAGACACAGAGAGAAAGAGAGGCAGAGACACAGGCAGAGGGAGAAGCAGGCTCCATGCAGGGAGCCCGACGTGGGACTTGATCCCAGGTCTCCAGGACCACGCCCTGGGCTGAAGGCAGGTGCTAAACCGCTGAGCCACCTGGGCTGCCCTTAATTCCTTTTTAAGGCAGAGTAATATTCTATTGTGTGGATATACCATATTTTTTTAATCTATTCATCTGTTGGTGGACACTTGAGTTGTTTCTACCTTTGGGCCATTGGGAATAATGCTGCTGTGAGCATGCATGTACAAATACCTGTTTGAATCCTTACTTTCAGTTCTTATGAGCATATACCCAGAAGTAGAATTGCTAGGTCATAGAGCAACCCTATTTTTAACTTTTTGGGGAACTGCCAAACTGTTTTTCACAGGGACTGCATCATCTTAACATCCCCATCAGCAGTACATGAGTTTCAGGTACACATCCTCACCAACATTTATTATTTTCTGATTTTTAAAATATTATAGCTGTTTTAGTAGAAGTGAAGTGGTATATCTTTTTTTTGTTTTTATTTTATTTAAGTAATCTCTGCACCCAACGTGGGGCTGGAACTCACAACCCTAAGATCGAGGGTTGCACACTGTCTCGACTGAGGCAGCCAGGCTCAACAAGGTGCCATATCTTTGTGATTTTGCTTCACACTCCCCTAATGTCTAATGATGTGAAGTATCTTTTCATGTGCTTCTTGACCATTTACATGTCTTTTTTTGGTGAAATGTCTATTCAAGTCCTTTACCCATTTTTAAATTAGGTTGTTTGTCTTTTTGTTGTTGAGTTGTGGGAGCTCTTTATATATTTTGGATATTAAGCCATTATCAGATGTGTGATTTGCAAGTATTTTCTCCTATTTTTATGGGTTGTCCTTTTACTCTCCGAATAATGTCTCTTGGTGCACACAATTTAAAAGAAATTTAATGAAATGCGATTAAGTTTTTTCTTTTGTTGCATGTATGTTTGGTGTGATAATTAGGAAACCATGCCCAAATCCAAGGCCATGATGATTTGCCTCCATGTCTTCTTCTATGAGTTTTTATAGTTGTGACTTTTAAATTTATGTCTTTGATCCATTTTGAGTTAATTTTCATATGTGGTATAAATTCAGGTTTCCTGCTTTTGACAGTCTCAATTCCTAACTTATGGCTCTTTCTCCAAATTTGGCTTCATACCATTGTTCCTAATATTTTTATTATTATCTCTTTAGTCTGCACTGGTTATGCAGGTTATGGTTATGCAGTCGTGACTTTGGCTCATTAAGTCTCTGTAACCATGAGTTAGTGTCAATTAACTGATGTGCTCTCTACCATACCAGACATAAACATAGAGTACCAGACAGTTGGTCACCAATTCTAAGAGATTTTCTTACTTTAGTATGCAGGAGAACCATGTGCCTACCACACACCTAATTCAAGCCAATATAAAAGGATATTGTGATACAGAATTCAAAAGGGTTGAAGAATCATACATAGATTGTCCACAAAAGAGCCATAAGAACGGAGATCTCCCTCCACGTTAATGGGATGACCCAATCTCTGCTGCATGCTAATCCTTGATAGTAGAAAAATATCCTAACTCTTTAAAGAGTGAAGCCTCTTCGGAGCAGATAAGGCAAACGTGACAGGCCACTGCAGGTTCGCCACAATGTGCTGCCAGTTCTTGGCTGTGACAGCCAGGAAGACCAAGGCCCTCTGGAGGGAGTAATGAATTTGCATCTAATGTGAGAGAAAGTGACTTGAATGAAAGCCTTGCTATGTCCCCACTCCTGCTGTAGATGATAGCACCTCTCTCAGTTCCTCTACTGCCTAGGGTTGTGTTATCTGCCAAGGAAGTTTGGGAATCTCTTCTTTTGCAATTCAGTGAAATTTCACTGAGTAGTCTACTCTGGGCCAGGCTGTCCACTAGATTGGGAATTGATTGAAAGTTGGAAAGGACTTTATTCTTTCTGGGAGCATTTTCCCACAGTCTCATCTCATTGCTGCCTCTTGCACTATTACATTATGGAAACATGAGTGCTTCAGTCTGTATTGATTTCTGGGGATATTTGAAGTAGACTACATGGCATAGAAAGTCAGGATTTTTATGCTCAGGTTTCCATAGAGGAAATGAGCTTTGAGGATGCATGTAAGAAAGGTATAGATTTGGGGCTCCTGGGTGACTCAGTTGGTTAAGCGTCTGTCTTCAGCTCAGGGCACGATCCCGGGGTCCTGGGATCCAGCTCCAAGTCAGGCTTCTGCTCAGTGGGGAGTCTGCTTCTCCCTCTGCCCCTCCCCTCTGCTCCTGTTGTGCTCCTGCATGCTTTCTCTAAAATAAGTAAATAAAATCTTAAAAAAAGAGAAAGATAGATTTGACTAGGGAAACAGGGCATGCTCCTATAAGAAAATCTTTCTGCCAACCACTGTATAGTTGTGTCTTCTTAGATTGTTGGGCTTTGATCGTGTATTAATAAACAATAATAACACTAATGATAAAAACAGTTAACAGTGGGCATTTACTTTTGTCAGGCACTGTACTTAGCATTTTATTTTATTTTTATTTTTTTAAGATTTTGTTTATTTATTCATAGAGACACAGAGAGAGAGGCAGAGACATAGGCAGAGGGAGAAGCAGGCTCCATGCAGGGAGCCCAATGTGGGACTCTATCCTGGGTCTCCAGGATCACACCCCGGGCTGAAGGCGGCATTAAACCGCCGCGCCACCGGGACTGCCCTGTACTTAGCATTTTAGATGTATGAACTCATGAAATCTTTGCCGCAACTCTATGAAGTGGGTGCTTTTATCATCCCCATTTTATAGATGAGGAAACAGATTGATGCACTGGTTTTGCTGTCTATAGATTTATATAGATAAAGCGGCACCCTTGGAGATAGACATTTTCCTTTCAGGGGTGCCAGTCCAGTCAAGCTCTGCCTGAATAGAGGTTGCACTTATTGCCTGAGAATCTCTGGCTACTGTGTTGATCCTGTTGGCATGGAGGGTGTCCTGGAGGCTGTCTGAATCCTTCTTAAGAAACCATGCTTATTCTGCCTTTACCAGGAACTGCTTCTGCTTAGGGGGCTATGTGACTGGATGGGTGAGGCTAATGTAAAATTGTGGGAGAACAACTCATTATACTTGACTTAACTTCATTTGAGAGATCTATGACATTAGGATTTTAAAGTCACAGGTACTAACTCTGTAAACCCTAATTAACCAAGCCAATTTCTCCCTAATTGTGCTTTGGAATTTTTTACCTGTCAGATTTCTCTGGCTAGTGAATTTGTTAACTGTTAATGTTGAGTGTTTTTTTTTTTATGTCATCATTGGCCAAAGGATATCCTTGAAAGCTTTTTTTTTTTTTTTTTTTTGGTTGGGCAGGGGGTAGCTGAGTAATAAATCAAAACATTCCTGAAATAGAACATTCCCTATCTTCCTCCTTTCTATTCTCTCTCTCCTGTTTTCTTTCATACAAAAACCCTCAGTCCAGTGCTCTCACCAAAATATACAATCTGCCTTGTAAATAGATAGAAAGAAACTGTTTTGATGGCCCCCAGTCCCTTCTTCAGTTGTGATGTGAGCAGTGAGCCAGTTTTACAAATTGTGCCAATTATATAAAGAAACACCAGGTAAATTACTTTTAAAGTGGAACAGATAAAATAATGTTATTAAATCCCTGGTGCTGGAAATATAGTAATGGTCGGCAAGTATGTATATTTCTCTCATATGCAAAGCTTTCTGTGAAATGCTACCTTGTAAGAGATAAAAGAAGACACAGTTTCTGCCTCCCACCAGACATTTAACCTCAATCTCCCCTATTCTTCACAAAATCTCTTGAATTGCCTGTTCTGTTTCATTCTCATTGCCAAGGTGGTAGTGTGGGCTGCTGTGCCATGGGAGCTGCTTTGCCGCCAACAGTCTCCCAGCCCACTTCAATCTCATTTCAGCCTCTCTTGTACACCATTGCCAGATTCATCTTCCTAAAGTCGTGTTTCCCAAATTGTACTTTGGGGAAAGTTAGCTCTGATACACGCTCCCTGTTAAAAAGAGGATTTTGTGCCAATGCAAGTTGAGGAATCAGAGAACATTGAGATCCCTCCTAAAGATTCACAGGGTGAATCTGATTAATATGTTAAAGGATCTGAGAAGTCCTGCAATACAGAAACATCTTTAACTTTCTTTATGCCAACTTAATTGACCACAGAACTTTTTTGTCATGTAGCATTAATTAATAGTGCACACAATACTTTTTTTTCCCAGAAATGCTGCCCCAAATCATTATTTTAATCATGTCACTTTTCCAATTTTAAAATCTCCAGTGCTTACCCATTTTCCCACGGGAGAGGGCTATCCACCCTGTCAGCCTTCTATCAAGGACCTTTGTAACCTGATCCTAATTTAATCCAGCTCAATTTCATTTCCTGCAGCTTCCCTACTTGGACCATTTTTCCCCAACTAGACTGCTCTGCTCATCACTCTGTGCTGATAAACAATTAAGGTCCAGAGGAGGAGGTAGGCCAACAATGGTTGGGGACAGAGATCTGGGGCTTTGAGCAGCAGTCATTTGTGAGTAGGTTATACTGGGAAGGCCCAGCAGCAGGAAGCTGGGAGTAGGACCTCAGTAAGATACAGTGGAGGTAAAGTCCAGGGTGAGTAGGTGTGGGAATCCTCCTAGCCAAAAATGGCTTATAACTTAAGATATAATCATGAGCATGTGGTGCGAGGCTAGATAGCTGGAGAAATGAACATCAGGACAGGGAAGATTTCAAAAGTAAATGCCAAAAAAATGAAAAGAAGCAGTGGTGGGATCAAGTCAACTATTTTTCATGTGTAGAAGCAGCTATGGTGCCTGCCAGGATGGGATCAAAAATGAAAGCATCCCAGACTCCTGGGTGGCTCAGTCGGTTAAAGATCTGCCTTCTGCTCAGGTCATGATCTTGGAGTCCTGGGATTGACATTTCCCCTCTCGGGGTTCCCTTCTCAGCGGGGAGTCTGCTTATCCCTCTCCCTCTGCCCCCTGCTGTAGGCTCTCTCTCTCAAGTAAATAAATAAAAAAAAATTTTTTAAATGAAAGCATCCCTAAAGACAGGGTGTGTGTGTGTGTGTGTGTGTGTGTGTGTGTGTGTGTAGGTGCACCTTTGTTTAAGGCAGTGATTGTTAATATACTTTGAGAATCTGATGGAAGTTATGAGGCTTCTCAGAAGGATGCACATACTTCTGAGAAGCCTAAAATAAAATTTTAGGGATGGACTCTGAAACCCATGGGCCTAAGTTTAATAAAACCTTTTTAGTTAATGTTTAAGGGAGGGAGAAAGTGAGAGGATAAGAGAAAGAAAGAGAAAGGGAGAGGAAACTTCCAGAATAGAGATGCTAGCAGGCCAGTCTCTTAGGTATATTGTTCTCCTTTACGTCTTCAAAGCAGCCCCAATTATAAAAGCTAGCGACATGACATTAATCAAATTGTACTTTATTTCTGCTTATTGATTTACTCTGCTACCACTTCTAGAATTGATTCAGGGACCTGTTCTCTGTTATACTTTTCCATGTCCCTGAGAAATCCATACTCGGTGACCTTTCCATCTGTGAAACACACACGTACACATCCACACTCACACAGAGTTGCTTAGATACCTCCATGTCCAGTTAGTATCCTGGAGAGAAGGAAATACATGAAAGAAAACAAAGTGGTGTGTGAATCAGATCCCCAGGCGACTTTAAGGAGAGGGAGTTTTGTGTGTGTTTAAAGATGGAGCAGGGTGTGAATGTAGTTGCTGTGCTGGGTGAGCGAGCAGGGTGGTGAAACTTGCTTCAAGGAATGAACGTGCTTGAGTGGTATTCACATTAAAGGGCGAAACTTTTAAAATATCTTTTTTTTTTTTTTGCTTTCTCCCAAAGCAATGGTTGTCAACTCTATGTATTAGAATCACTTGAAAAGCTTTAAAAATATGCCCATGTCCAGGCCCAAACCCTAGGGACTCTAATTTAATTGTTCTGAGGTGTAGTCTGAGCATAATTAGATTTTATAAACTGTAAAACATTTAACTTAAAAATGCTACTCTACATATACTAAAAATAGCTCCAATAAACACACATAAGGTATCTCTAACTACGGGTTTCTTTGCTTAAAAACATTTTATCTATTATCTAGTATCTATCTATCTATCTATCTATCTATCTATCTATCTATCACCTAATCATCTAAGGAAACTCTAAGTTTCACCTATGGAAAAGCCTGTATTCTATCACAAACATGTATGGGCAGATTCCTCAGACTTTCCCTCCACTCCCTTTCTAGTAGATATATTTTAGATTTTTCATTATGATACAAAAGTAGACAGAACAGTATAAAGAACCCCTATGTTCCCATCACTCAGCTTAAATAATTATTAACCCATGAAAAAAAATTATTAACCCATGGCCACTCTTATTATATCTGTATCCTCACTACTTCCTGTGTATTTGTTTCTTAGTCTGTTCGGGCTGCTATAGCAAAAATACCATAGACTGGGTGGTTTAAGCAACAACCATTTGTTCTTTATGGTTCTGGAGGCTGACGAAGTCCAAGATCAGGGCACCGGTAGGTTCTGTGTCTGGTGAGAGCCTGCCTCCTGGCTCACAGATGGCTGTCTTCTCATTGTGGCCTCACATGACAGAAAGGGGAGGAGAACTCTCTGTGGTCTCCTCTTGTAAAAGAGGGCTCTGCCTTCATGACCTCATTACCTCCCAAAGGCTTCATTACCTTCACATACCATCACATCGGAGATTAAGTTTCATGATATGAATTATGAATTTTGAGGGGGACACATTCAGCCTATAGCAACATATATATATATTCCTTCAGTTCTATTCTTTTAAAAATATATTTATTTTTATTTTAGAGAGGGGGGAGAAAGAGAGGGAGAGAGACAGAGGAGGGGCAGAGGGAGAGGGAAATAATCCTCAAGCAGACTCCTCACTGAGCTTGGAGCTTGACATGGGGCTCGATCCTAGGACCCCAAGATCATGACCTCAGCTGAAATCAAGGTCAGATGCTTAAGTGATTTAGCCATCCAGGCGCCCCTCAGTTCTGTTATTTTAAAAATAGATTTATTGAGGTATAATTTACCTTCTTTTACTATAGCATCTATTAAGTTTTGAAAAACTAATACATTTGTATAACCATCACTATGATTAAGATATAGAACATTTGCATCACCCCTAAATGTTCCCTTATGCTCTTTTTTTAGTAAGTAGTATCACATGGTATGGATGTGTCACAGTTTGTCCTTTCATCCATTGAGGACTTGGGGGTTGTTACCAAATAAAACTATTATGGATAAAGCTGATATGAACATTTGTGCATAAGTTTTTGTTGGAACATAAATTTTAATTTCTTTTGTGTAAATATCTAGAAGTGGGGGGCCCCCTGGCTGGCTCAGTTGGTAGAGCATGCAACTCTTGACATCGGGGGTTGAGTTCACTCCTCGCATTGGGTGCAGAGTTACTTAAAAAAAAAAATCTAAAAGTGGAATTTCTGGGTCACATGGAAGGTATTTAACTTTATAAGAAATTGTTTGGGATCCCTGGGTGGCGCAGCGGTTTGGCGCCTGCCTTTGGCCCAGGGCGTGATCCTGGAGACCCGGGATCGAATCCCACGTCGGGCTCCCGGTGCATGGAGCCTGCTTCTCCCTCTGCCTGTGTCTCTGCCTCTCTCTCTCTCATTCTATGTGACTATCATAAATAAATAAAAATTAAAAAAATTTAAAAAAAAAAAAAAAAAAAAAAAGAAATTGTTGTCCTTATAAGTATTTGATATTGTCAGAGTTTATTATTATTATTATTTTTATTGTAGCCATTCTAATAGGCATGTGGTTTTAATTTGTATTTTTTAAATAACTAATAATGTTGAGCATCTTTGATGTGTTTATTTGCCATCTATACTGGTTGAATAGTGTCTCCTCTGAATTCATGTTCACCTGGAACCTGTGAATGAGACCTTACTTGGAATTAGGGTCTTTGCAGATGTAATCAAGCTAGGATAAGGTCATACTGGATTAGGGTGGGCCCTAATCTAATGACTGATGTTTTTATAAGAAAGGAGAAATTTGTGCTCGCTTTGGCAGCACATATACTAAAATTGGAATGATACAGAGAAGATTAGCATGGTCCATGCACAAGGATGACACGCAAATTCGTGAAGCATTCCATATTTTTAAGTTTATAAAAACAAGTCTGATTAAAAAAAAGAGAGAAATTTGGACACACATAGTGGTCTGCCCTTATCTGTGGGGGATATGTTCCAAGACCCGTGAGGATCCCTGAAACCATGGATAGTATAAAACCCTCATATGTACTATATTTTTTCCTATATGTACATACCTATGATAAAGTTTAATTTATAAATTAGGCACATAAAAGACTAACAGCGATAATAATAGAACAATTTTAATAGTATACTGTAATAAAAGTTACGTGAATGTGGTCTCTCTCTCTCTCTCAAAATATCTTATTGTACTGTACTCACTTTTGTGATGATGTGAATTGGTAAGATGAAATGAAAGGAATTACGTAGGCTTGTGACATCGCGTTAGGCTACTATTGACTTTCTGATGCTGTGTCAGAGAGAGGATCATCTGCTTCTGGATTGTCGTTGACCAGAGGTACCTGAAACTGTGGAAGGCAAACCGCAGAAAAAGGGTGACTACTTGTATATACACAGAGGGAAGACAAGCATGTAGAGATGGCGGCAGAGATTGGAGTTACGTTGCCACAAGCTAAGGTAAGCCAAGGATTGCTGGCAATCACCAGCAACTGGGAAGAGGCAAGGAAAGATCCTTCCCTAGAGCCTTCAGAGAGAGCATGGCCTTGCAGACACCTTGATTTTGGACTTCTAGCCTCAAAAATTATGAGAGAATAAATTTCTTTTTTTTTGAGGGAATAAATTTCTGTTATTTAAGCCACCACGTTTGTGTTGCTTTGTTACAGCAGCTCTGGAAAAGTAATATACCATCTGTATATCCTCTGGTGAAATGTGTGTTCGTGTCTTTTGGCCATTTAAAAATTGTATTGTTTGTTTTCTTATTGTTCATAGTTTTGTTCAACACTCTACTTTTGGATAGCAGGAAGACCTGTATATCTAAATAAGTCTTTAATATAATCAAATATTCACTCATGTATAAATTTCCAGTTGTCTCATAAATGTCATATTTTTTTTCTGTTTGCTTGTTTGAATGCAAAGAAGGTCCATACATGGTAATTGTTGATATGTTTCTTGTATTCTTTTAATTTATAGTTTCCTCTCCTATCTTTTTATTCTTCACAATTTATCTGTTGAAGAAACTGGTTCTTTGTTTAGTAGAGTTTTCCACAGCCCAGATTCTGCTGAAAGCTTTCCCATGGTATCGTTTAACATGTTCCTCTGTCTTCTGTGTTTCCTGTAAATGTGTAGTTGGATCTAGATGCTTACTCAGGATCAGGCTCATTTTTTTTAGCAACTTCAGTTATTAAATATTTGGATTAAGCCATAAGCAATGTAATTGCAAAAGGGCCCTCTACATATTTAATCAGTTCTAGTATTGTGATTGCAACCAACAATTCACGAATGTACGGAAACAGGCATTATGAGGAGCAAGAAGTATCACTCATTTGTTTTGTAGATGAGCAGTTTGCAACTCTTGAACAACAGTGCTCACTTCACTGGATCTCTACAGTCACTTTTCATTCATCTTGAATGAATAATGGGGTGACTTAAGTTCAAATGCAGCATATAAACATTTTTTCTTTGCCAAAAAAGCACAAGTTAAAAACAAAATATTTGCATAATTTCCTGTTTAACACCATAAAAAAATTGCCCTAACTAAGCTCTTTCCACCATATTGAGCAGGCTAATAGGGAATCTTAGGGCATGATAGAGACTCTTATCACAGATGACTCACAGGTTAAAATCTTTGAATAAGAACACCATGTGTGCTTCACCAGCTTTCTGAAGTACACTATGGCTACACTCAGGAGGCTCAAATCTATTTTGAATTTCCCTTACCAACTTCTGGAAAGAAAGCTTTGGGATTAGAAGCTCTATTGATTTCCAGCCTGTATGACAAGACTTTTTTAAAGTCTCTGCTTTACTGGCCATCTATTTTCATGGAGGTTTTCCAATCAGTGGATTTGTGAGCACAGTGTTTTTTTGTCACCAACTTCCTTTAACCTAATACCAAAGTCTTGAGTTACTTCTGTATCTGTCTCTGCTGCTAAAACATTCATGTGCTCTAGTAACCAAGCTAAGAAAAAAAAGTTGCTCTTCAACCAATTTCAACCAATACCTAACCTTTCCACTCTTAGAATCAATATCTTTAAAAAAAGGAAAAAGATTTCATTTATTTATTTATTTATTTATTTATTTATTTATTTATTTGAGGGGGGGGCATGAGCAGGGGGAGGGGAAAATGGAAAGGAAGAAGCAGACTCCCTGTTGAGCAGGGGGCCGGATTTGGGGCTCCATCCTAGGACCCTGGGATCATGACCTGAGTTGAAGGCAGATGCTTAACTGACTGAGCCACCCAGGCACCCAGAATCAATGTTTGTTTTTTTTTTTAATTTTGTATGTATTTGTATGGGTACACACATAAATAGTGTATGTGTGTGTAAGCCTGTGCATATATACAAACACAGATATCTGTAATTTAAATAACTTTTTAAAAACAAATAAGGACTTTTAAAATATAACTACAATGACATTATCACTTCTAATACCCAGCCTATATTCAATTTCCCCGGTGTTCTCAAAAAATGATTATTTTGAGGCAAGTTCCAAATGACAGCCGCACAATTCATTTTATGGCCATGTTTCTTTTTTTTTATAAATTAATTTTTATTGGTGTTCAATTTACCAACATACAGAATAACACCCAGTGCTCATCCCGTCAAGTGTCCCCCTCAGTGCCCGTCACCCATTCACCCCCACCCCCCGCCCTCCTCCCCCTCCACCACCCCTAGTTCATTTCCCAGAGTTAGAAGTCTTTATGTTCTGTCTCCCTTTCTGATATTTCCCACACATTTCTTCTCCCTTCCCTTATATTCCCTTTCACTATTATTCATATTCTATGGCCATGTTTCTTAAGTCTTTTTTATTCTACAACAATTTCCTCTCTTCTTTTTCTTCCCCATGTATAAGGCTAAATGTTTGTGCTTCCCCACAAAATTCATATGTTGAAATCCTAGCCCCTAGTGTGATGTGTATGCGGAGGTGGAGTCTTTGGGAGGTGAGTAGGTCATGAGGGTAGAGCCCTCATGAATGGGATTAGTGTCCTTATAAAAGATACCTCAAAGAGCTCTCTCGCCCCTTCCACCCTATAAGGACACTGCAAGACGATGGCTGTCTGCAACCAGAGAGCAGGCCTTCACCAAGAACCCAACCTTGCGGACACCTCCGTCTTGGTCTTCAGCCTCCAGAGCTGTGAGAAATAAGTTCCTGTTGTTTATAAGCCACTCAATCTATTATACTCTGTTAGAGCAGCCTGAACTAAGTAAGACACCATGCTATTGGAGAAATTGGGTCATTTATTTCTCAAAGTGCCCTGCTTTCTGTATTAGGCTGATTACCTCCTTCTGGTACTGTTTAGCTTGTTCCTCTATCTCTTTTATTTCCTATATTGGTGTTTAGGTCTAGACTAGAAGATTGATTTGTTTTAGGTTCACTGCTTTTGGCAAAAATACTTTGTAAGTGGTGCTGTGTACATTCTATTGCATCAATCAGAAGGCACATCATATCTGGTTTTCTCACTTTTAGTGATGAAATTTATTTTGTGGTGAGATGGAATAGGCCTGTTCCTTGTTAAACTCTCAGTTAATCATTCATTGATGATTTTTGCCTAAATCCATTAGTTCATTAGGAGTTGCAAAGTGGTGATTTTATAATCCTCTCATTCATTGTGCATTGATTAGTGGAATTCTCCATAATGAAGAACTTTTCTTTTTTTAAAAGGTTTTATTTATTTATTTATTTATTTATTTATTTATTTATTTATTTGACAGAGAGAGCACAAGTAGGGGGAGCAGTAGGTGGAGGGAGAGGGAGAAGCAGGCTTCCCGCTGAGTGGGGAGCCCCATGTAGGGCTCAATCCCGGGACTTGGGATCATGACCTGAGCCGAAGGCAGATGCTTAACCAACTGAGCCACCCAGGCACCCTAAGAACTTTTCTTATCAACTTTTTGATGTCTTTGAAGTACTGTTTGACCATGAACTGAAGAATCAATGCTTAATTCTTTAGCTTTATTAATTTTTAATGTATGAGTTGTTGCTCTGGAAACTTCTAATCATGATCAATGAGTGTTTTCTTGAGTGTCCTAATGAATTTATAGAATTTTATATATTTGATGTGTTTCAATCAGTCATTTTTTAAATGCTCAATTTGATAATTTTTGGCTAAGAGAAGCCCCTTTCAGTCACCTCCTGAATCCTTTTGAGGTATCCCCGGTAGTCTTTGATAGTATCCTTGCTTTCTGGTATGACAACATGCCCTAGGCTCATCTTGAACATTCCCTACCCTACACCAGGAATCAGCCATTTCTCCAGGGAGCCATGGATCCGTTTAATGAGAAATGCAATAAGCATAAGTAATTTTGTTTGGTTTTGAAAAAGACTTTATTTTTTGGAGCAATTTGGGGTTTCCAGAAAAATTGAGTCAAAAGTATAAAGAATTCCTATATATATATCTTCTCTCCCTCTTTCACAGTTTCCCCTATTAACATCTTGCATTAGTCAGGTACCTTTGTTACAAATGATAAGCCAGTATTGATACATATTATTCACCAAAGTCCATAGTTTACAATAGGGCTTACTCTGTGCTGTATAGTTCTATGCATTTTGAAAAATGCATATTTCATGTGTACACCATTATAGGATCATAGAGAATATTTTCACTGCCCTAAAAATGCTCTATGCTCCACCTGTTCATCCCTTCCTCTTTCTCCCTGAACTCCTGGTAAGCATTGATGTTTTCACTACCACCTTAATTTTGTCCACAAATATTTTTTAAAAGTTTTATCAGATGAAGGAAGTTCCGAAAAGACCAAAAGTGAGGGTGAAATGTTACTCAGAGGAGACAACTGAAAGGCACAAGCCCCTGCAGAGGCAAGAGCAGATGGAGTCTAGAAGGGATTCACCTCCAGCTAAAGTCAGGAAGAATGTGGATAAGAGTTAAGATCATAGGATAACTGAGCCTTGGGGGAAATACGGCCCCAAGTGGACTTTCTACTACCACCTCCAGGTATTGAGTGGCGCACAGATCCCAGATACTTTCAGAACCTACCTCTTGCACCTTTGTGTACCCAGGCTGAGGGGACCTAGCCCTTCTCTCTTTTTCCCTCAGAGTCCTCTCCTTTCCTCCTCCCTGACTCTTAGACAATCCAGTTCTACTATTTATCTCTAGGATGATTGTGAAGCTTAAGTGAGGTAATACATATAATATGCTTTACACACAGAAAACAATAATAATCAGGTGTCCTTGTTGTCATTACTGAATTAAGGCCCCAGAACTTTCAGATCTTGAGGTTCTTCACCCTTTATCTGTTCTCAGGTTTAATTAGTACCAAGGCTTGTAGGATTTTAATTAGTGTCAGTCTGTGTGATGAGGCCTCACCCAATTCCCTTACTTATATTTATCTTTGTATAGTAGCCCATATATGAGGACCTTTTAACTTAGGGCCCAGGACAAATGACCACTGTTTTCCTTCCTACCCTCCCGATTTTGCAAAGGACCTTCAGAATCTCGAATGCCTTGTCCATGGTGAGAGTATAGGTGAAACTTCTCTTTCACGGGAAGCAGGTCACCAAGGCAGCCAGGCTGGCCAAGGCAGCTATAAAGTAGCCTCACAATTGGCTGAGCTGTATTTGAAAGGCTGTCCTTTGTTGTATGGATGGGCAAAGTTGTGAGTATCCTCGAACTCACTGGAACTTTTCCATTCCAAATATGTGCTTCATCCTTCAAGATCATCCAGCAGGCTTAAGATGAGGGAATATGTCCCTTCACCAATACTTATTTAGGCCTTGAGCAGTGGGGTAAAACTAGAATTTCTTGTCTCTCAGAAAGAGTAACTTGCTTTGAGGAGATCCAGGCTGATGGCTACAATTCTACCCCTTGGGGAACAATGGCTGAACATTGTCTTGAGAGTTTACCCAGTAGAGAAGACATGGAAATATCAGACATCATGAGTCCAGATAGGGTGGGCTGTGCTGCTGCTATTGCTATAGGCCACAGGCTGTGTGGACAGAAGTCAGCCAAGATGAAGCCTACTGCTCTTCAGAACCCCAGGTCTGGACCTAGAACCAGACCTTCAGCAAGTATCAGCATAGGAAATACAGAATAGCTGCTCTGCCTGTTTCCCAACCTGGGTGCCTTAGATTTTCAAAGGTAAGGTCTAGGTCATCTGAGCCCCTACAGACAGTGATGCAATGCTCCCATGGAAGTACTATGTGCAGACAATGCCTCTGGGGCTGTTTCTGGAAGAGTGGAGCTTTGTGTCTACAGGGCCATTATATATATATTTTTAATTTTATTCATTTATTCATGAGAGACACATATATAGAGAGAGGCAGAGACACAGGCAGAGGGAGAAGCAGGCTCCAGGCAGGGAGCCCGACGTGGGACTTGATCCCGGGTCTCCAGGATCACACCCTGGACTGAAGGTGGCGCTAAACTGCTGAGCCACCCGGGCTGCCCTACAGGGCCAATCTTTACCAGCCACTTAATGGAATGATCTCATCAGCCAGAACGTGGTAGCTTCCTCCCTGAGCTCCTATGGTAACTAGGATTGGGAATGACAGAGCTGCTGTGAACTCCTTCAGGAGGTGCCTCTAGCACAAGTAGCTCATGAGATGATGTCTAGGCCTAGCCAGTGAAAGCTTAGGCATGCTGGGTAGGAGGGCCATTTTGGAGGGAAGTATCTGAGTAAAAGCATATTGAACTCCAGGTCAAGTTAGATGGGTGATGCCCAAAGTGTTAGTGAGGTGGAGATCCAAAGTTAGGATGCCGTTACTGGCCTCAGTGTGATGGGGTTCTAGATCCCTAAGCTCTCCAGACTAGAGACTTTGCATTGCGACAAACTACAGAGGAGTTAGAGCTGAAGGCTGAGGGACCAGGCTACCAAGATTTAGAAATCTGCAGTGGAGGAAGCTAGGTAGGCTTGAAACTAATCTTTTTGGGCATTCTTTCAAGAAGCATTTTTTAAAAGATTTTATTTATTTATTCATGAGACACACACACACAGAGAGAGAGAGAGAGAGAGAGAGAGAGAGAGAGAGTCAGAGACACAGACAGAGGGAGAAGCAGGCTCCATGCAGGGAGCCTGACGCGGAACTCGATCCCCGGTCTCCAGGATCACGCCCTGGGCTGAAAGCGGCGCTAAACCGCCGAACCACCTGGACTGCCCTCAAGAATCATTTTAATGGCCCAACTGGCATCCTGAAATCTAGACCCTCTTCTGGTACCATCCCTCCTCCCTTCTCTGGGCAACTAATTATTTTATAATTAACAATGGGTTGATTGCTTGGAAATGTTTACTTGACTGAGCCAGCAGGCACTCCAGGGTCCATCTCTATTAACCTCCAATTAGGTAGACTTGTGAAGAGAGCTAAGAACTTCATTGTTCAGCATCATCAGCAAGTCACTTATTTTAATCTCTCTTTGATAGTTACCTATAAATTAAGTGAGAATAAAGAGGAGAATAATTGGGGATGGATTTGCCCAGACTGTCTTGTGCCTTGTAGAGTCAATATTCTTGGCTATTAATGAGATCTTGGATAAAAGGAGGTAGGTGCAAAGAGAGGCAACCAGCTAGAGGTGCTGCCTCACTAAGAGCATTATGATAGGCTAGATGGACTCAGAGTATTCTGCATCTTCTCCTAACTTTTTCAGAAATCCTTTCCTCTGGGCTCTACAACATGAGACCCAACCCTAGGGTTATTCCACTATAGACAGAACCTCATGATTTCGCATACAATTATTAAGAGTATGGGTTTGGTGTCAGATCTGAGGTAGATTCCCAGCATGGTCATTTACCACCTGTGTGGCCTAGAGTAATATCTTTGTTTCCTCAGCTGCAAAATGTAGTAATAATAATTCCTAACCCTTGATTGTTCAGAGAATTATATGAAATTAATGCACATAAAGCACTTAGCGTAATGTCTGACAGATAAAAGTTACTCAACAACAAATATTTGTTTCTTTTCATGCTTTCTGAGGTGGAAAATCCCAATTGCTCATTTTTTTGTTGTTGTTTTTTGTTTTTTTTTTTTTACACATATTTCTTCTGATAAGGCTGCTACCAGTGGGGCTTGATGAACCCCTGGGCCCTACTTAAGGTCATGGCCTGGCAGCCCCTCTGTCTTTGACAAACCCATCTCTACTTTTTCCAGTATGGTAAAATAGTTTTGAGTGTGGGCTCTAGAGTTAGATCTGGTCTGGATTCCCAGCTCAGCTACTTCCTGGCTACATAACTTTGGGCAGATCATTTAACCCTTCTATGTCTTAATTTCCTAATGATAATATTAAGTTACCTCACGGGCTTGTTAGGAGGATTCAATGAGGGGATACACGTAAAGCACTCTGAACAATGTCTGGTACATGGTGAGTGCTCAAAAAGTGGTAGTTATATTATTCTTTATATTATTTTCCTCATCATGGCTCCCATTTTCTCAGTGACCTAAGGGGTGTCAAGAGTTCATCTGGCAAAATCATATAAGCAAACTCTAAATGGTTTAAGTCCCTCCTCTTCCACTACCATGAAACCAGAGATATCATTAACTAGTGACAGGTTATGAGTTAAGCTGTGCCATTTTATTTATTTTTACAGATTTTATTTATATATTAGAAAGAGAGAGAGAGCATGAGCAAGGGGAAGGGTAGAGGGAGAGGGAGACAAGCAGCTCCCCCCTCAGTGGGGAGCCTGACGTGGTGCTCTACTACATAGGGCTGGATCCCAGAACCCTGAGATCATGACCTAAGCCAAAATCAGACACTTAAGCGACTGAGCCACCCAGGCACGCTAAGCTGCGCCATTTTAAAACACGGCTCTCATGTTTTTTTTTTTTTAAGATTTTATTTATTTATTCACGAGAGACACAGAGAGGCAGAGACACAGACAGAGGGAGAAGCAGGCTCCTTGTGGGGAGCCCGATGTGGGGCTCGATCCCAGATCCCAGGATCATGACCTGAGCCAAAGGCAGAAGCTCAACTGCTGAGCCACCCAGGTGTCCCGGCTCTCAAGTTTTTGACACTTCTCTCATTGAGAGGTGATGTCTAGCGCCCTCCCCTTGAATCTGGGTTCTGTGAATGCTTGGATAATAGAATAGGGCAGAAGTGGCACTGTGCCAGTTTCTGGGCCTATGCCTTAAGAAACTGGCAGGTTGGGCAGCCCGGGTGGCTTGGCGGTTTAGCGCTGCCTTCAGCACAGGGTGTGATCCTGGAGACCTGGAATCAAGTCCCACATTGGGCTCACCTGCTTCTCCCTCTGCCTGTGTCTCTGCCTCTCTCTCTCTCTGTCTCTCATGAATAAACAAATAAAATCTTAAAAAAAAGAAAGAAACTAGCAGGTTTTTCTTCTTGTCTCTAGGGGTGTTTATTCTTGGAACCCAGTCACATGCTGTGAGGAAGGACAGTCAGCCCACGGAGAGGCTCCTGCAGAGAGGAACTGAGACTCCTGGTCCTCAGCTCTGGCTAAGCTCTTAGTTGACAGCCAGCACCAACTTGCCAGTCAATGTGAGTGGGCCATCCTGGACATAGATCCTCCAGCTCCCAGTTGAGCTGCCCTAGCTGACACCACATGAAGCAAAGATCAACCCACCTTGCCAAACCTCGTTCATTGTTGTGACCAGTATGAACGCTGTTATATTAAGCCACCAAGTTTGGGGTGGTTTGTTATATAGCAATAGATAATCAGAACACAGATTATGGGTCGCTGGCCAATAGGTGGGAGAGACCTTTTGGGTCAGGCTGTTCTGTATATTGTGAGCTATATCTTGCAAGTGGTAACTGGTTTTTTTCTATGTGTAGGACTGGCCTTTGACTGAATTAAGAAATGGAATCGTCATGGGATGTGGTGATGAAGTTTACTGCTTCAGTCTCTAAAAATAAACCACAAACACAAAATGTTTTTGACCAAAACTGTTGGACAGCATTGCACCAAATATTGACCTTCTCCCTGCCAAATCTATTCCTTTCCCATTCCCCATATCTCAGAAATGATATCATGTCCCATCCAGTTACCCAAGGAGAACACATAGGGGTTGTCCATGAACCTTCCCTTTCCCTGATTCCTCATATCTAGGTTGTTAGAAAGTGCTCTTGGTACAATCTTCAAAACGTATCCCAAATCTGTTCACTTTTCTCCATCCCCACCATTGCTATGTGAGGCCACATTCTCCTTTAAAAAATTTTTTTTAAATTTTATTTAAAGTCAATTGGCCAACATATTGTATAACACCCAGTGCTTATCTCATCGTAGGCCACATTATCCTTTGGCTTACTTGGACTAACCTGTATGGGGCACAAACTTGTACGCCTTCTCAGATTCTTTTCTGAGGTTCTACCCCCTTTCCAAATTGTGCTGGCTCCATTCCATGTTCTGGCACCTCCCCCTCCCTTCCTGCTGAGCTTTCAGAGCCACATGGTAACGGTCTACATTGAAGCCCTACACCTGCTTGACTCTCATGTCCTATACACGGAGCCCATGAATGCCACACTTAGGTAGAACACCATACTGTGGGTGTGGGGTCAGGCATGGGGAGAAGCTGCCAAGGGACCAGATGAGGAAACTTGGGAGGGGGAGTCTGCCCCTTGCAGTGTGCACCTTGAGAGTGGAAACAAGGAGGCATGAGGGATCCCAGTGGATAAATTTCTCTGACTTTCTTCCTTTGTGTCCAACTCTGAAACATGTGCAAGCCTTTTCTTTTCAACAATTTTGAGCAGACTTACCTGGCAAGTGACCTGAAGTTTGTGGAGCAGTGTCCAGTGAGGTGATGCATTGCATCACGTTGTTTTACATCTTTCCTGGCCTTACTTACCCTTCCCCTCATCCTTGTTGCCTTAGGCTTCCACAACTCCCAGATGCTTAGTGCTGGGATTCCTTTTTTTTAAATATATATTTTTTTATTGGAGTTCGATTTGCCAACATATAGTATAACACCCAGTGCTCATCCTGTCAAGTGCCCCCCTCAGTTCCTGACTCAGGCTCCATGTTAGAAAAACCTCGCTGAGGGGCGCCTGGATGACTCAGTGGTTGAGCATCTGCCTTTGGCTCAGATTGTGACCCCAGGGTCCTGTGATGGGAGTCCCGTATGGGGCTCCCTGCAGGGAGCCTGCTTCTCCTTCTGCCTATGTCTTTGCCTCTTTCTCTGTGTCTCTAATGAATAAATAAATAGATTCTAAAAAAGAAAAAAAACCAAAAAAATAAATAAAAATTTTAAAAAGAAATAAAAGAAATACTTGGCTGAGACATGTGGTATTAGCAGTGGTTCTAGAAAACAGACGTCTAGGATGGGGTTTTGAAGTTGGATTGTTTACCCATCTAAAACCAATAGGGATCTTGTGGGCGGTGTAAAGTGTGTGGAGACAACCCCTGACACAAAGTGCCGTGGCAATTACTTGAGCTTTCCCCTGTGGTATGTGGTATTTTATTGGTATAACGTGGAGGTGCAGGGCAAGATAGGGGAGGTCAAGTGGCTGTGGCAATTGATCAATATACCAACAATATTATTTATAAGGATCTTGGAGTAGAATGGCTGCTTTTGACAGCAGTAGAAACTCTGCCTCCTTGGCAAATTTAATGGAGATCCTTATATCCTACAGCTGCAGGACAGATTGGACTAAAAATCTGGCTCAGGATCTCATAAGGGTGGCAGAGATGCAAAAAAGGCAAAATATACAACCTTGTAAGATCTGTTTTTTCCAAATCAGATAGGGAATGAGTTGAACATGGAGATCTGGAGTGGTTGTTTGGGTGGGTGAATCCAAGTATTATGAGCCCTTCAGTTTCCCCCTGGGCTTCTCTTGGTGGCAGAAGCATCCCCCTTGTCCCTGGCCAGAGGAAAATAGCTTCCATTTTTGTGGAAACCGTGTCATTATTTTACCCGAAGGAGTTGCCTTGTGAGATGACATTCTTTCTCAAGATGTGCCCCACCATCCTCATTACCTCCAGGTCACTAACCAGAATCATAGCACAACTTGAATAGAGAAGTACACATCCTGCTCTGGAAATTTTTTATGCTCATTAATAGGGAGAATCAAAAGCAGTTCATAACCTCAGAACATTATTTGCATGCAAGAAGACAGATACGCACAAAAATACACACTGCATGGTTCCATTTACTTTTTAAAGATTTTACTTATTTATTCATGTGACAGAGAGAGAGAGAGAGAGAGAGAGAGAGAGATAGGCAGAGGGAAAAGCAGGCTCCCTGCAGAGAGCTCAATATAGGACTTGATCCCAGGACCCTAGAATCATACCCTGAGCCAAAGGCAGATGCTCAACCACTGAGCCACCCAGGTGCTCCTGTATGATTCCATTTAAATGACTTCCAAGAATAGATAATACAAATCTTTGGAGAAAGAAATCAGAAAGTGGTTGCCTCTGGTTGGGCATCAGAGGGTTAACTGGAAAGTAAAGGAGGAGACTTTCCAGGGTGATGAAAATGTTGCATTATCTTGTTTTTTTTTAAGATTTTATATATTTGAGAGAGAGAGCTAGCACAAGCAGAGGGGAGGGGTAGAGGGAGAGCAAGAAGCAGGTTGAGCAGAGAGGCCAATGAGGGGCTGATCCCAGGACCCCAGGATCATGACCTGAACCGAAGGCAGATGCTCAGCCGACTGAGCCACCCAGGCGCCCCTGTATATCTCGTTTTGAGTGGTGGTTACGTGGGTATGTACAACTGTCAAAACTAAGGTCTTCAGGCTCCTGGGTGGCACACTCCGTGAAACGTCTGTCTCTTGATTGGCTCAGGTCATGATCTCAGGGTTGTGAGATGGAGCCCTGCGTTGAATTCTGTGCTGGGTGTGGAGCCTAAGATTCTCCCTTTCTCCCTCTGCCCCTACGCCTGCTCCCTTTCTAAAAAACAAAAAAACAACAATTACGGTCTCTATTTTTTGTATGTAAATTATATGCCAATAAAAAATAAAAAATTAAACAGTTTACCCTTATATGGCAAGGACACAGTCACTGTCTTACCTTGGAGCTCTTTTAACTCTCAAGCTTTCTATAATATTATTGGATGTAGGAAACTTAAACATCCTCAAATTCTGCAGAATATCACACTAGCCCACTTCATTGAAGAATATATTTGCATCATGAATTTCTGTAGATTTGGGGGTCTGGGGTAGAATATCCTCTCTAAGGTAAAGGACAAAATATAGTACTTTGCACTCTCTACCACTAAGAAAGTGGTGCAGCACTGGTAAATCTTTTGGGATTTTGAATATAACACATGGGAACACTGCTGTGACCCATTTGTTGGATAACCTAGAAGGCTGCCAATTTCAAGTGAGGTCCAGGGCAAGAGAGGGCCCTGCAGTAGGTCTAGCCCACATTATAAGCTGATATGCCTCCTGGGTGATATGATTTCTCAGATACAATGGTGCTAGATTAAGTTTCTGGCAAATCCCTAGGAAAGTCACAGTGTAGATCTCTATTGTTCTAGAGTAAGGCCATACCCTTGATGGCAGAGAACTGTTCTTTTAAATATACCACCCATCATCAGAGTGCAAGCAATCAGGTTTCCCCATTCCCCCCATAAGCAGTTGAATAAAGAAACTTTCTCTGGAGAAATTGAACAGCTCGGTGATGTTAACACTTAAGGGAACCTACCAAAAAATGCTGGAAGGCCACATGTGTGTTCTAACATGCAGCCCACCATTTGGCAAACTCTGCCCACACAAGAGATTCCATTCAGCATTTAGAAGCTCAATTTATTTTTTAAAAGTTTTTATTTAAATTGCAGTTAGTTAACATACAGTGTAATATTAGTTTCAGGTGTAAAATGTGGTGATTCAACACTTCCATACAACACCTGATGCTCATCACAAGTGCACTCTTTTTTTTTTTAACTCCCTCAGTTTTTATTTTTTAAGTTTTTATTTAAATTCTAGTTAGTTAACATACAGTGTAATATTAGCTTCAGGTGTACAATATGGCGATTTAACACTTCAATAAATGAGCAACCGAAGATTGCTAGTCATTTGAAAAATGCATCCAAAATGAAAGACAGAGACAAGAAGGGCACAAGAGAAGCAAATAAAAAGAACAAGAGATAGTTCAAAAACTTAAGGAAGCTTCAAAGAGAATATAACATTCTTAGAGTGCTAAGCTATACTATCTACTAGACGTGAACAGGATGCTATATAAAAGGAATAGAGAACAAGTGACTTTGGAATTCATTCTAGAACACAGTTTTGGTTTTTGTCCTCTAGTTGCACACACCATGGTGTGAGAAGGTAAGAATGCAAAGTTATGAACCTGAGTACCATACCAAAAATAGGGGATGTAAAGTGGCCAAAATGTGGACTGAATATTATATGAAAATACATTCCTACATTTCCTCACATTATAAACAATACATGTTTAATTTCCTTTAAATTGTATAAGAAAGAATATAAATTATCAACCAGTCATAGAGCTTAGGGCCTTTTCAGCTGTTTTTTTGAACATGCACCCAGTTCTGAGCATGAGTGTGGCCTTTTAGATTCCCAGGAGTATGTGGAAGCTTTTCAAAACCCTTATTTGCCAAAGTGTCTCATGGCCCAGCCTTTCCTGGTTTAGTCTATTATTTGCCCCAACTGTTATCCCTTGACCCAGGTGATAGCAAATAATTTTTTTGTTCAGATGTTTTTGAGAATCACCCTTAGGTTGTCTTAGTCTCAGCCCTAGGAGAGTTCTGAGGCTAAATAAAGGCAAACTTTCCAGGGCGGGGAGTCAGCAGGCAAGTCCAACAGACACAATTCTTTGAGAACAGGTCTGTTCAGCCTCCTCCAGTACTGGGTACTGGGTACTACATACTTGTACCACGAATGTGGACTGTTGTTTTCAAGGTCACTGCTGAGCTGGGGAGCAGGGTATGTGTCCAAGGTAAGTTAAAATGCCGCAGAGCCCTCTTATCAAGATCCAGTGGCTTTTTCTCCATTGAGCATACCCTGTTTCTGTAAGATTTTGATTAGGATCCAGAGTTCTGAAAAAATGAATTTTTTTAAAGATTTTATTTTTAAGTAATCCCTACTTCCAATGTGGGGCCCAAGCCCACAACTCCAAAATCAAGAGTCGCACACTCCACCAACTGAGTCAGCCCCTGAAAAAGTGAATTCTGATGGGTTTTACCAGTTTATTCATTGCTTTTATGGAGGGAGGGACTTTTGGAGTTCCTACTCCACCATTTGCACAGACGTCACCTGGAGTATTTCCTTGTCTTTGGTGGCCTTGACAGTTCTGGGGAATACCAGTCAGGTATTTTTCAGAATGCTCCTCCATTGATATCCATCTGCTGATTTTCTCATGATTATACTGGGCCTATGGGATTTGGGAGGAACACCATAGAAGTAAAGTACCATTCTCACCACATTATATCACAGGTATATACTTTCATCATGACTTGTTACCATTAAGAAGAATAGAATTAAAGTGTCGTAGTTTAGGGGTTTGGGGTCTCACGTCAAACACAATAGAATTCAAATCCTGGCTCTTCTAGTTGCTTGAATAAGTGATGCGACTTTTCTAAAGCCTCAATTTTCTCATATGTAAAACAGGAATAATAATAGTAGTTACTGCATAAAGTTACTGTGGAGAATCAAATGTGAAAATGCATGCAATTAACATAATGTCTGGCACATAGTAAGTGCTCAATATATGTGAACTAGGGGGATAAGAGGATGTGTGTGTATATATGGATATATACAAGAAAAAATTTAAAGATAGTATCAAGAGAATCTGAAATGATCTTTGTGATATTAAAAAGTGCCATAATTTCTCGGGAAGATTTGACGGGAAACCCAGAGTTCCATGGAATTAGGTCTGTTTGGATAAAACAGGAAATTTCATGCATGGGGCATTATTCCTGAGGGCATGCTGGATGGCTGCTGTAGCTGGAGCTCTTGGGTAGCCAGAAGTTATTGTAAGGCCTGGCAGTTGTGGTCAGGAGGGACCCTAGAAAGAAAGGAAGGGGTGAACACTATGTAGTTAGTAGTTAAAAGCACCTCTATTGGAATCATATAAACCAGTGATCAAGTTCTGAAATTCCTTTCACAGGCTCTGTGACCTTGGGTGAAGTGACTTATTTTCTGTCAGCTGAACTGTCCTCATCTGTAAAATGGAGATGATAAATTGAGGATTAAAAGAAATAACCCACGTAAGCAGCCAAGAACATTCCGTCACATAGTGTCAGTGTTAGCTGGTCTTTACTACTTAATAATGGTGACTTTGTCAAGTAGGGAGACACATCACAGTAGTCATAATCTTTAAGCCTGGGAGAGAGGTGGCTTTAGGAAGCTTTGCCTTTCAATATGGAGATCATTTTGGGCTCCTCCCCTTTCTAATAGTCTCAGTCCCTTGCTCAGGCCTGTTGCAAGCTGCCCTGGGGCAAGGTGCTTTTGTGATATTTGTGATGGCTAAACATCTTTTTAAAAATGACTTTCCATGTACAATCAGAAAGAAAATGGAAACCATATGGAAAATTTAGGCCATTCCAATATGTTCTTAGTCTCCCATTCTATATCCTGCTAGGCCCTCTTCTGCAGATGATGGCTGAGAATATCCTCTTTAGAGTAATAAATCACAGGAACATTAAATGCATCCTTGCAGCTGCACCACGGCTAGTTAGAGGCCTATTCAAGAGAAGGACTTATGTGGAGGGTTTTTTCCCCCTCCTCCTTTTAAAAAGCCACCTGTACCATTTTTGTCTTGGTTTTTAAGTGGAAATGATTTTAAGATGTAATTTTCTTCCTCTACTTGTGTTTATGATGTACAAATAGTTCTTTGTTAATAGGACAAGAAAAAAAAAAACCCAAATCCAAATGCCAAACCCAATTAAGTCTCTTTAGAGAAAGTGTGCCTCTTTAACTTTCCAACTTCCTTTCTGAGTTAGTAATTTGGGGGCTGGACAAGATGCAGGTGGAAGGAATTGCTTCCTTGACAGCTGGCCCTGAATCTTTCAAATTCCTGGAAGTGTACCAGTTCAGGGGTACAGAGCTATCTGGGAGAACTAGGACTAGTCTGGAAAGAGCACATACTGTAATCTAAATCCCTTTCCTGTTGATTGGCAAAATCCCAAAAGTTCTTTGAGGCTAGGAGAGATAGCTTTGAGGAGAAAATTGGGACCAGATAATCTAATCCAGATGTCAAAAACCAGGCCTTGAGGAGGAAAAAACCTTTTTATTATAAACTAGGCCTTGAGGGAAAAAAATCTCTTCTTTATAAACTAGACCTTGAGGAGGGAAAATCCTTTCATTATAATCATATCAATTCTAGTTAGATTCACATAATGAGGTTAGCCGTGCAATTTGGTGAAGATGATGATCAGCCATGTAGAATGATTTAAAGAGTTCCAGAAGGGCTCCTTCTGCACAATATAATCATCCCTACTTGGGTTCACAGTGCCTGATATTTCTTCATCAGTGGTTCTTAACTCTTTTCTAGTCAAGGGCTTGCTTTAGAATCTGGTAAAAGCTACTGACCTTTCCCCCAGAAAAATGCACATGTGTATTCACACACCAGTGTGTATTTTTATAGGGTTCACAGACTCCTGTGAACTGCCCTGGGGAGCTTTTGTACAGCCAGTGTTTTTCATAGTTGATTTTTAAGACCTATGTAATGGACACCCTGCCCACACATAGACCCTCATTGAGGTAACTGAAAAGGAGTTCCACCACATTTTTATCACCATTACATTAAAATATTTAAAATAATATATTAATAATAATTTCATATCAGGGAGAAGGATGATATTTAGGGGAAATATTTCACCAAGGCATATAAGTCTACCTTGGTGATGCACAGCTTAATTGTAGATCAGCTTCCATTTTGAGTTGGTTTCTTTCCTATTTTTAGTAACTTTTAAAAAATATCCAAACTTTAGGGATGCTTGGGTGGCTCAGTGGTTGAGCATCTGCCTTCAGCTCAGGTCATGATCCTGGGGTCCTGGGATCGAGTCTCACATCAGGCTCACTGCAGGGAGCCTGCTTATCCCTCTGCCTATGTCTCTGCCTCTCTCTGTGTGTCATTCATGAATACATTTTTTAAAAGTCTATATTTATTTATTCATGAGAGACACAGAGAGAGGCAGAGTCATAGGCAGAGGGGGAGACAGGCTCTCCGCAAGGAGCCCAATGCGGGACTCGATCCTAGGACCCTGGGATCACGACCTGAGCCAGAGGCAGACGCTCAACGACTGAGTCACCCAGGCATCCCTCATGAATACATTTTTTAAAAATCTTTAAAAAAAACCCAAACTTTAAAATACTCCGGGATGGGTGGACTGGCTGGTTTAGTCAGTAGAGCCATGTGACTCTTGATCTTGGGGTCATGAGTTAAAACCTCATGTTGGGCATAGAGTTTACATAAATAAACAAGTAAGTAAGTAAATAAATAAATAACCCTGGGGTAGATGAAATAAGAATGACAAAATTTGGTAACTATTTGTCTTAGATCCCCCCAAGCAGCGTCTGAAGTAGTTAAGTATGTTTGCATGGTTGTCCCAGGAAACAGGAGTGAATTAATAGGGAGAAGTAGAAAGAAAGGAAAAGTCAATGCAAGGGTGCAGTGTGACGTTGCTGCATTGGGCAACAAAGGCTTGATTCTGGTCAGATGTCCTCAGAAGGATACCGAACATCTCCCAGAACTGTTCCCCTGATGGATGAGAGGCTCATCCACTGGTTGAAGACTGTTCACAAAGGTATTAACACTCCCACACTTCCAGGCTGTACTTTCATGTGGACTGGTTTGGGAGAAGACCCTGGGGCAGAAGCACAAAGAGAGAAGCTTGATCTTGAAGTAGGATGTTGTCAGTGTGATGTGAGTCTGAACTTACCTGGAACTGTCCATCACAGCTCTGGCTGAAATCAGAGGTGGACTGATGGGCTGTGATGTAGGGCACTAAAGGCATTAACCACACTACTGAATTTGAGTAATGGGTACATGGAGGCTCATTATTGTGTCCATTCTTTTTTTTTAGATTTTATTTATTTATTCATGATAAATGAATGGATGACCCTAGGATCATGCCCTGAGGCGAAGGCAGACGCTCAACCGCTGAGACACCTAGGTGTCCCTATCGTGTCCACTCTACTTTTGTGTATGTTTGAAAAATTTTCATAACAAAACGTTAAAATTCCTAACTCAGAATCATAAGTCACTGGGAACTGTCTTAAGTATTTAGTGGCTTTATTATATAGTTTTATGTGTCAGGAGCAAATTACAATGACAGTTCCCATAACACTTTGAAGCACTCTATCAGATGCTAAACTCTTTGAGCAAATCACACTTTGTCAAAGGCTGGAAGGTTGAATAGCTCAACTTGGAAAGTAGATGGATGTGGATTCCTGATCACCTCTTTACATTCAATTCTAGAAAGCATGGTGGCACGTTCTACTGAAAGACTTGGCTGTGATGTTTAAACATATTCAATAAAAAAACATACTCAATAATATGTAGTCCATTTCTTTTTGTGAGAAGTGAAGAAATCTCCACATGTTGGAGAAGAATCAAATTCTTAGTGATAGGAGCTCCTGGGTTGCTTAGTGGTTGGGTGTATGCCTTTGGCTCAGGTCGTGATCCCAGAGTGTTGGGATCGAGTCCCGCATCAGGCTCCCCACAGGGATCCTGCTTCTCCCTCTGCCTATGTCTCTGTGTCTCTCTCCGTGTCTCTTATGAATAAATAAATAAAATATTTTTTAAAATTCTTAGTGATAAAGCTGCATCATAGTTTGGTCTTTTTATTTTTTTATTTTATTTTTTTATAAATTAATTTTTATTGGTGTTCAATTTACCAACATACAGAATAACACCCAGTGCTCATTCCGTCAAGTGTCCCCCTTAGTGCCTGTCACCCATTCACCCCCACCCCCCGCCCTCCTCCCCTTCCACCACCCCTAGTTCATTTCCCAGAGTTAGAAGTCTTTATGTTCTGTCTCCCTTTCTGATATTTCCCACACATTTCTTCTCCCTTCCCTTATATTCCCTTTCACTATTATTCATATTCCCCAAATGAATGAGAACACACACTGTTTGTCCTTCTCCGATTGACTTACTTCACTCAGCATAACACCCCCCAGTTCCATCCACGTCGAAGCAAATGGTGGGTATTTGTCGTTTCTAATGGCTGAGTAATATTCCATTGTATACATAGACCACATCTTCTGTATCCATTCATCTTTCGATGGGCACCGAGGCTCCTTTCACAGTTTGGCTATTGCGGACATGGCTGCTAGAAACATCGGGGTGCAGGTGTCCCGGCGTTTCACTGCATCTGAATCTTTGGGGTAAATCCCTAACAGTGCAATTGCTGGGTCGTAGGGAAGGTCTATTTTTAATTCTTTGAGGAACCTCCACACAGTTTTCCAGAGTGGCTGCACCAGTTCACATTCCCACCAACAGTGTAAGAGGGTTCCCTTTTTTTTAAAATTTTTATTTATTTATGATAGAGAGAGACAGAGAGAGGCAGAGACATAGGCAGAGGGAGAAGCAGGCTCCATGCACCGGGAGCCTGATGTGGGATTCGATCCCGGGTCTCCAGGATCGCGCCCTGGGCCAAAGGCAGGCGCTAAACCACTGCGCCACCCAGGGATCCCAAGAGGGTTCCCTTTTTAAAAGAAACTCTGATAATTTTAACATTAATACTGATTTTACTACAGAAGTAATACTTGGGATCCCTGGGTGGTGCAGCGGTTTGGCGCCTGCCTTTGGCCCAGGGCGCTTTCCCGGAGACCCGGGATCGAATCCCACATCGGGCTCCCAGTGCATGGAGCCTGCTTCTCCCTCTGCCTGTGTCTCTGCCTCTCTCTCTCTCTCTCTCTCTCTCTCTCTCTGTGACTATCATAAATAAATAAAAAAATTAAAAAAAAGAAGTAATACTTGTATCCTCTTCAAGACTCTGAGTATATAGCCATGAAACACCTCTTGGGGAACACATTTAAAATCTGAGAAATGAGCTCTAGTATTATTATTGTCATAAAGTCTTTGTTTCTCATCCCTTGTTTCAGTAACTTGTGGAAAAGTGGTTCCTCTCAACAGCTGGTATGCTTAGAATGGAAAAGTGGAGTTCAGTTTTTTTTTTTGCCTATTTCTTTGTACAGCATACTGTGAAAACATACCCTTAGGGGCCACAATTTGATTATATTCACAATTTTTAGTTTTCTTCAATACTGAATTACCATCAGCAAACATATTGCTGATCGCTGTTATCAGTGACTCAAACAGCAAGTGGCTTGGCATTTGGATGCAACCTCTATTATTTGCATAGCAACATATTTCTGGGTTGTGCTCATGGGTAATTTTCCTCAGAATTGATCTCAGTGCTCTCATTCCAGTCTACTTTGTGATTTGCAAAAAATAAAAAAAAAGCTAAAAAAAATAAAAACCTTTCCTCTTATGGAGAGAAACTGGATCACTCTTACCTTGCTAGTGAAAATGTAGAATGGCACAGCCACTCTGAAAAATAGATGGACTTTTTTTTTCTTAAAAGATTAATCTATTTATTTTAGAGGCCAAGGAGGGGCAGAGGGAGAGGGAGGCTCTTAAGCAGACTCCACCCTGAGTGTGGAGCCCCATGTGGGGCCTGATCCAATGACCCAGAGATCAGGACCAGCCAAAACTAAGAGTCGGGCACCCAACCAACTGCGCCACCCAGGTGCCCCAAGAGTTGGACTTTTTTTTTTATAAATTTATTTTTTATTGGTGTTCAATTTGCCAACATATAGAATAACACCCAGTGCTCATCCCATCAAGTGCCCCCCTCAGTGCCCATCACCCAGTCACCCCCACCCCCCGCCCACCTCCCCTTCCACCACCCCTAGTTCGTTTCCCAGAATTAGGAGTCTCTCATGTTCTGTCTCCCTTTCTGATATTTCCCACTCATTTTTTTCTCCTTTCCCCTTTATTCCCTTTCACTATTTTTTATATTCCCCAAATGAATGAGACCATATAATGTTTGTCCTTCTCTGATTGACTTATTTCACTCAGCATAATACCTTCTAGTTCCATCCACCTCGAAGCAAATGGTGGGTATTTGTCGTTTCTAATGGCTGAGTAATATCCCATTGTATACATAAACCACAGCTTCTTTATCCATTCATCTTTCGATGGGCACCGAGGCTCCTTCCACAGTTTGGCTATTGTGGACATTGCTGCTAGAAACATCGGGGTGCAGGTGTCCCAGCTTTCATTGCATCTGAATCTTTGGGGTAAATCCCCAGCAGTGCAATTGCTGGGTCGTAGGGCAGGTCTATTTTTAACTCTTTGAGGAACCTCCACACAGTTTCCAGAGTGGCTGCACCAGTTCACATTCCCACCAACAGTGCAGGAGGGTTAAGAGTTGGACTTTTTAAAAAGTGAAGTATGGTTGACATGCAATATTATATTAGTTTCATATATAGAACATAGTAACTTGACATTTAGATACATTATGAAATGCTCACCATGGTAAGTATAGTTACTCTGTCACATATGAAGCTATTACAATATTACTGACTATATTCCCTATGCTGTACTTTATATCCCTGTGACTTATTTATTTTATAATTGGAAGCTTGTAGCTCTTAGTCCTCTTCCAATATTTTGCCCACCCCCACCCCCTCCTCTCTAGCAACCACCAGTTTGTTCTCTGTATTTAAGTCTGATTCCAAACATATATCTTTCTTGAAATGAAAAAATTATGGAGATGAGGAACAGGTTAATGAGTGTCAGGATTAAGGGGGGGTGGAAGTGGAGGTAGGAGGGGTGGCTAAAGAAGAACAACATGAGGGATTTTTTAAAAATTTAATTTCAAGTTAGCATACAGTACAGCACTAGTTTCAGGAGCAGAATCCTGTGATTTGTCACCCACATACAACACCCAGTGCTCATCCCAACAAGTGCCCTACCTAATGGTTATCACTCATTTAACCCATCCCTCCCACCTACCTCCAGCAACCCTCAGTTTGTTCTCTATAGTTGAGTCTCTTATGGTTTGCCCCCCTCTTGGCTTTTATCTTATTTCATTTTTCCTTCCCTTCTCTTATGTTCATCTGTTTTGTTTCTTAAATTCTACATATGAGTGAATGGTATGATATTATTTCACTTAGCGTAATACCCTCTAGTTCCATCTACATCATTGGAAATGGCAGGATTTCATTCTATTTGATGGCTGAGTAATATTCCATTGTGAGTGTGTATGTGTGTGTGTGTGTGTGTGTGTGTGTATTTATGTGTATATATATGTGTATATATACATACCACATCTTCTTTATCCATTCACCAGTCTATGGACATCTGGGCTCTTTGCATAATTCGGCTATTGTTGATAATGCTGCTGTAACATAAGCATCAGGGTGCAAGGACGACATGAAGGATTCTTGTGCCGATGGAAATGTTCTGCATCTTGACTGTATCAATGTTAATATCCTGGTTGTGATATTGTACTATAGTTTCACAAGACACTGTGATTGGGAAAATTGGGCAAATGGCACATGGTTTCTGTCTGTATTATTTCTTACAACTACATGTAACTCTATAATTATCTCAAAATTACAAGTTTAACTAAAAAAAAAAAACTTTCCTTGGGGCGCCTCTGTGGCCCAGTTGGTTAAGCATCTGACTCGATCTCAGCTCTGGTCTTGATCTTACAGTTGTGGATTCAAGTCCTGCATCGGATTCCACGCTGGGTGTGGAGCCTACTTAAACAAACAAACAAAAAACCCTTTCCTCTTATGGCATGGATTTCAGGGTCAAAATGCAAAATAATGTAGAGCACTTCATTGTATATATAACACTCTTATGTCAAGATTCTGCATATCAGTGGTTTTGTCTGACTCTAAAGTATCTGCTAGTGTCCACATGTGTTAGTAATTGCCCTTCTACATTGTGTGCTGCGGATATTATGGATGACCAGTGATGTTGTTTATTATAGGAATTCTGCCAATAGATGGTTCTGCTTTTTCTAAGTCATTTGTCATTAGTGTTGTGCCTGATTTTACAAGCTTCTTGGCAATAAAGTGGTCTGTACCTGTTTTGCCAAGAGGTCTAACAACTTTGAAGGCTTACCCCTATGGCTTTAGTATCTTTTCTCACAATATTCATCAATTTCATACAGCAAAGAATTACTTCATGCTTGTTCTTTAAAAATTCCATTGGTTTACCACAGGGTTCACTGTACTTTGTTTAATAGTTATGTAAAAGCTTTGATGACTTCATGCTACAATTTTCAATGTTTTATTACCAATAGCATGCTGGAGACTTGTGGCAAATGGATAGCAGGTCTAATAAAGTCAGATTTTCAGATATTTATCTTCTTGCTTCATATTTGCATTTTTGGCTGCTTGTGCGATTTTCTCACATGCACAGATTTATTTGTCCCAGCACATACAGGTTCACATTCTGTATTTATACCAGAGTCCTGTTCACTATTTATGTTCACGGTGTTTACTGAGTTGTAGCATTTAATTTACTATTTTTATTACTACTTTAATATTCAGTGAACCATTTTTGAGTGGTTGATTTGGTTGGGGGATATAATGGTACACAGTTGTCATAACACAAAATGCAAATTTAACAAGCATAAGCAATAACATGCAAAAGGTACAAATATATGTTAAGAGAGAAGAATTGTACCCTGATTAGTGAGTGTTGACAGAGACACAAATACAGTTCTTGTTCATCCCCAACCTTTAAGAACATAAGGATTGTTTAGAGGGTATATGATTGATGTGGAAAATAATAATTAGCCCATTTCAAATAGGTGGAAGGCATGTGAAGAAATAACCTCATTGCTTTTTCCTCTGCCATTTGCCAGGTTTCTAGGGGATAGTTGGTGGCCCTGGACCAACCAGAGTCCATGTGTCACACTTCGAGAAACAATGCCTAAGGGAAAGGTCTATGTTACACATTAAACACATTTATTCATACATTAGGTTTTGATTCTATTTAGGTTTGTTGAATTTGAATTTGATCGTCAAGTTTCCACTCTGGGTAGGACGTTGTGACAGAAAATATGCGTTTTCCTGATAGGAAAGAGGTATGGCATCTTCCATAATAATAGAATTGTAGCTAGGCTGAGGCTGTCCTCCTGAGTACTACATTTTCCAGCCTCCTTAGTGGTCAAGTGTGGTTCTGTGAGCAATGGCATGTAAGCAGAAGTAATGTGTGCTCCTCTATGCTTTCTTTCTGTGAGCAGAAACATAGATGTTCTTGAGACACAGCTTCAGTTGGGCAGAGGAGACCATCACCCTAGAGGAGAGTGGAGAAACATGATGAGATGGAATGAGCCCAAGTCACTAATGACTGAATGGAGCCAAATGGCCCACCTGTTCATTTTGGATTGTCACATGGACAGAAATTTCATTGTTCTTGACCCACTGTATTTTTGGGTCTTTATATTATAGCAGCTTAGCCCTTTAATTCTGATAAAGAAGGGGAAATCTTGGAGGTCTGAAAGTGCTGGTTGGTAGTTTGTTGGAAGAGTGGCTCTTCACTGGGTGTTATTCTGTATGTTGGCAAATCGAACACCAATAAAAATTAATTTATTAAAAAAAAAGGAAGAGTGGCTCTTGGTAGCACAGGGCAGGTAGGAGGGAAAAGGGAATCAGGACTTGGCACAAGACTACTCACTATGGTAGGTGAGCATGAGTGCCCACCTGATTTCTTTTTTTTAAAAGATTTTATTCATTTATTCATAGAGACAGAGAGAGAGAGAGAGAGGCAGAGACACAGACACAGGCAGAGGGAGAAGCAGGTTCCATGCAGGGAGCCTGACGTGGGACTCCATCCAGCGTCTCCAGGATCAGGCCCTGGGCTGCAGGCGGCGCTAAACCGCTGCGCCACTGGGGCTGCCCCCCCCACCTGATTTCTAATGCTGATTCTGATAGTACTGCTGGGCTGGGGAGACAAGAAACAAGGGCTAAGCTTCATTGTGAGTCATACAGAAATATAGTGGAAAAGAATAACTGACTTACGGGAACTAGTGACACTCAGAGTCATCCTGTTTAGGATTAGAGGGAAATAACACCAAGGAAGGCATATCAGGCCAGGTCATCCCTGGGTCATCTGTTGCTAGATCCAGGAGAATGACAGTTCTAAGCTCCCTGAAGGGTGACTGGGAATCTTGATTTACTTCAGTCATGACTAGTATAAGGACTGCTGTGGAACTGAGTCTACAGGTTGTGGTTTCATTGGTGGCTTTAAGCTATAAAGGCTCAGAGGTTTAGCGCCTGCCTTTGGCCCAGGGCACGATCCTGGAGTCCCAGGATTGAGTCCCGCGTCGGGCTCCCGGCATGGAGCCTGCTTCTCCCTCCTCCTATGTCTCTGCCTCTCTCTCTCTCTCTCTCTCTCTCTGTCTATCATAAATAAATAAATAAATCTTAAAAAAAAAGATTTGGAGGTAGGGGAAATCAGAGCAAAATCTCTTTTACCTTACAATTTGATCTACAGCTGACCTGATGCTTCAGCCACTGCTAGGGCACCTTTGAATAAACTAGAAAAAGTGCCCCTTTTTCTGGGCACACGGCCTAGGCAACACAAAATATATTAAATTAGGAAAAGAAAGCATGGCCTGGTGAGTGCATTTTGGATTTTATATTTGGATTTTGCATTTGACTCCATGACTGAGCATCTTTGTGCAGTAAACGACATGCACAACTGTACATGGTGGCCTTGCAAGCCACCAGAAGTACAGTGAAAGTGAAGAATGAAATTGGAGAGTGAAGGACCAATCCAAATGTGACTCACTGACCAGGAAAAAAGTAAGAGGAAACTATTTGGAGAAGCAAAAGGTGATGTTAAAAGTTTTAAACTTTGCAAAGGGCTATCCCCAAATACACAATGTATTAGTACTTGTATTAATACTTGTATTAATACTTTTCTCTTGCTGTTTTCTATCTAAAGCATCCTCTCTGGTTATAAAATCTTTGCACATGCTTCAAGGCTCAGCTCTAGACTTCATTCTCTGAAATGTTTTCCTTGACCTCTGTATCCCCCAGAGATCCCTTCCTCCCTCTTTCCACTAGACCCTGACTGTACCACACTTGTTTCTGCCCCATATGTAGTGCTCAACCTGGCCTGTTTTCCTTTTTGGCTGATGGCCTCCTGTCTGAAGGCTTTGATGTCTTCTCTTGTGCATCCTCTGAACCTACAGGAGTTTATTACACTTATTTGTTTACATGTCCATTTCTCCTTAGTGGATCCTGAGTTCTCTAAGGACAGGGACTGTGGTTTATTCTCTCTATCCCCACCTAAGTACAGGGTTCAACAAATGTCTGCTAAATAAACATATGGGTAATCTGTGCTCAAAAAGATGTCTATTTCTTTGAGTGACCAAGTCAGAAAAATTTCTTCTCCCATCCCAAACAATGTTTATGTCTATTCAGGGAACCTCCAGCGAGCTCCCCGCAGCAGGGCATGGGGACTATATACGATTAATCACTTAAAATCTTTCCCCAGTTCAGACATCACTTTGACAAATTCTCGTAGTGGCAGGAGCTCTAGGGTCATCGCCTGGTACTAGTCCGGTATGGCTCTAAAGTAGCCACATGACTTTGAGCAAGTTGAATCAGCTCAGTGGCCAGTCTTAGTTCCCTACCCTGTAAAATGAAGAAATAGCTTTAATGGTCTACCGTATTGTAAAGCAACACAATAAACAATGTGGTAATTGAGCTGAACTGTGAAGATGTGTTAGTATCTATGGTAATACCCAACTTCTAGCTCAGCCTGAAGCAGTTTTTCTTTAGTGGTAAAAGGTCACAAGATTTTTATATGTCTGATGATGAACAAACAGCCGTAGGAAACTGGGAGAAAATATAACTCTCCCTCTTGGCCTGTGTAATTTTCCTTGTTGTTATAGTGGGTTACCACTACCCCATCTCTCTCCTGCAGGAAGTCTGTTCCTTCATCCATTCGATTTAGGATTGACAGATATATCAAATTAAAAATACAATATTTTTTCATATTTATTCAATACTTCATGGGTTATGGAGAGGCAGCACAGTGGACTACAGTGTGCTAAGGCAGGCATAGCCTTGCAATCTGAAGTGTGTCCCCTCCACCTGGCAGCTTCAGGGTTACCTGGGAACCTGCTAGAAATGCCAACTCTGAGCCCCACCCCAGACCTATTGAATCATAATTTGCATTTTAACAAGGTCCCTAGGTGATAAACTGCACATTATGTTTAGCTCGGGGAGCCCTAGGCTAGTTGCTAATCTCCTCCACCATCTGCTCAACGGCTGTCCCCAAACTCTGGAGTGGGGAAAGGGGAGAAGAAGGCTTGCCTAAAATACGAACTCTTCAGTTGGTCTCTGCATCACAGGCACTGTAGCAGATTCAGTGGTTTTGCAGGGCAGTGCCTAATTGATAGCAGGTAACCTTGAGTTTTCTGTCTGGGCCACGTGCTTAAGAGGAAGTCTGACACCACACCCACAGGGTGGTGAGAGCGCTGCCTAGGCGGGCAGACCTGGCGCACGCGTCGTCTCTGCCTAGCCTGCTGTATCTGTGCCTATGCTACTCTTGAGCTCCCCCATTTTGGCTGCATTTTGTCACCTCCAAGGCCTCCTCTTCCTCTCAGGCTCTGGGTGTCCTCCCCAATCGAAGTGAACACCGAGGAAGAGGGGGTGCTCTGGTGTAAAATTAAGCACATGTTTCTCTTCCCTGGGGCTCCTTACATGCTCAGTTGGCTGCTTCTTTGCAAATCTCTTTTAAAAGGGACTTCAGTCCTCAGCTAGTATTGGAATAGGGTATTTGGGGAGGGCTGGGTCATACACTCCTCAAAAAGACAGCTGTCCTTCTAGGCTCTCAGCCCCAGTTCTACCCCTATTCCGAAATCTCTCCACTTGACTGGCCTCTCACACAGTTGCCCCTCCTGCCTTCACAAGTCTTTCTCTTCCTCCTCCCACCCCCTCCTACTTTGGGCTTTGGTGGGCCATGGCTGAGGCAACACTGAGGATGGCTAGGCCCCACAGACCAGTCAGGGACACAGAGACACTAAAGTGACTTGGGGATGCCCAGGAAGCCAGAATGTTTCAGGGCAAGAAGTAGAGTGAAGCGAAGTAGGCATGGTGTGGTACCTGTGGGTCTAATAAGAGAGAACTGGGAATCGGGATTCAGAGGCAAGAAAGGTTCCAGATTTCAGCACATTTAGGGAGTTGGCCTCAGATAAGGGAATCTGATGTGCTGCCTTAGGATCCAGGGAACAGAGTCATGACTGGGCACCAGTGATTAGCAAGAAACCAGGGAGAGATTCTGAGTGGTTGGGATGGATTTGGATCTGTAAGTGGGGTTGGTGGTTCCCAGAGTGAAGGCTTGAGTCCTATGCCAAAGCCTCACCATTAGTTTTATTTGTTTGAGTGACAGATCTGGGTGTTACAGGGCCAGTATTAAGAAGGTTGGTTCTGGAGCCAGACGGCTGGGGTTTAATTCCTGGCTTCACCCCTTACCAGGGGGTATCCTTTGGGTAAGACTCTCTCTCAGTACCTCCATTGCCATCTTTTGAGGGATACTGTGAGGATCAAGCAAGACAATATATAGCAAACACTTAGCACAGTACTGGCACACGGTATCTCCCGGATAAATGCTACACGTTATTATGATTAACCCTTAAAGTTCATGCTTCCATCTGCTACCCCTCAAACTCACCTGTGATCATTGGTACATGTTCCCTCTGCTTGGATGCTCTTTTGCATCAATTCCTTTTCATCCTTCAGGCCTCAGTTCAGACATCATTTTCTGTGCAGTCTCTCTAGGAAAAATGCACAGTTTTCCTCTATTCTCACACATACAGTACTTCAGACATCAGATGTGTGGGTTTTCCACACCAAGCAATTCTCCGACATCAGCTGGGTTTCCTGCAATTTAGTTCAATTCTAACACTAACCAGAGTAATCATAGACCCCACAGGTTAAGGGCTCGACCCCACAGACACCCCGCGTCCACCCACCTCAGGTGCCAGTCAAAAGTCTAGGCTGTCATCTGTGATTCTCACCAACTGGCTGTAAATAGGAGTTTCCCATGACCCCCTCCTTGGGTTCCATCATTTGCTGAAATAGCTCACAGAACTCAGGGAAATGTTTTACTGGTTGATTATATAATAAAGGATATGATAAAGGATACAGATGAATAGTCAGATGAAAACATATACAGGGTGAGGTCTGGGAGGGTCCTGAGCACAGGAACTTCTGTCCCTCTGGAGAACCACATTCTTTTGGGACTTCTATGGAGGCTTCATCATATAGGCATGATTGGTCATTACCTCAGTCTCCATCCCCTCTCCCCTCTCTAGAGGATAGGGGTGGGGTGGGGTGGGGCTGAAAGGTCCAAACTTCTAATCACAACTGGGTCTTTCTGGTGACCAGCCCCCAACTGGAAGCTATCCAGGAATCCCCCAAGACTAACCTCATTAGAACAAAAGATACTCCTATCATCCAGGAAATCCAAGGGATTTAGGAGCTCTCTATCAGGAATCAGGGTCAAAGGCCTATATTAGAACAAAAGATTTTCCTAGTGCTCTTATCACTTTGGAAATTACAAGGACTTTAAGAGCTCTGTGCCAAGAATTGGAGCAGAGATGAATACACACACACACACACACACACACACACACACACACAGGACAAAGGCTGGACATATATACATATATATGTTTTCTGTTATCTCAGAGGGTCCCTTCCCAGACCCTCTTGGAATGGGTGAGGTGCTCTCCTTCATGCTCCAACAGCACTTGCATTTCCACATCATGCCTTGTAATTGCTCATTTCCTTGTCTGTATCTCCCATGAGACCCTCAGCTCCGTGAGTTTTTAGATTACATCAGTTTTTCCATTGCTGTATCAGCAGTGCTGACACACAGTAGAGATTCATTAAATGTTTGTTGATTAAATGAAAAAATGGTGAGAGTCTCCCAGCTTAGATCCTTTGGGGAGCCATAACCAGATAGGATTTCTCTGTTAAAGCTTAATCCAGGGGATCCCTGGGTGGCTCAGTGGTTTGGCGCCTGCCTTCAGCCCAGGATGTGATCCTGGAGTCCCAGGATCGAGTCCCATGTCGGGCTCCCTGCATGGAGCCTGTTTCTCCCTCTGCCTGTGTCTCTGCCTCTCTCTCTCTCTCTGTCTGTCTGTCTCTCATGAATAAATAAATAAAATCTTTAAAAAAAATAAATAAAAATAAATAAAACTTAATCTAAGGTCAGCTAACAATTGTAGAGCCAGAACCTAAGACATAGAGTCCCTATCAGATGAAGTCCCTTTTAGGAGGTGGCAGTGAAACCCACTTGGCTCCTTCCTTACCTGTCTGCTTCCTGTGTGCTATGTGGGCCACAGTAATGTTGAGCAGAAGAGCTTTAAATCTGAGAGTGCCCTACACATTCTCCAAGCTACTATGGCAGCCACTATCTTTCCCAATCTAGTCTGTGTATGATGCCTGGAGGCTAGTAAACAAAGAATAGTCCAATACCATTCAAGGCATTCTGGGAAGTACAGTAAGTGTGCTCCTGCTTTTGGCATGTGGACATGTCTTACTTTTTTTTAAGAATTTATTTATTTATTCATGAGAGACACAAAGAGAGAGAAGCAGAGACATAGGCAAAGGGAGAAGCAGGCTCCCTGTGGGGAGCTTGATGCGGGCGGGACTCAATTCCAGACCCCCAGGATCATGACCTTGGCCAAAGGCAGATGCTTAATCACTGAGCCACCTAGGTGCCCTGGATATGTCTTACTTCATCCGAGATGCTACTTTTCTGAGTATTCATAAACTCTTGCCTTAAACTTATTTTAATAGACCTGTTGGTCTTTGTGAGCAAAATGATAGCCTCCATCAGCAGAGCTACTGGAGCCAGGATGGGGAGTTTAAAGGCTGCAGGGGTCTGAAGAGATGAGCTTAGAAGTCACAGGGCAAAGGCTGGAAAATAGGCCCCTCCTTCCTCCTCCTACACTGTGTGATTCCATGCAGAACAATCACAGAGCATTCTCAGGGCCTCTAAATGACCATTGCCCACTGCCTAGACACTTAGATGTTCTATGCATTTCTCTGAAACTGCCAGGTGGTAAGGTGCACCTGGGAAGAGTTCATTTTGCGTGAGAAAAAGAGGACAAGTATCCGAGAGCAAGTGAGAATTGGAGCCAGGGAAGTAGCCAGATGCTCTCAACATGATAAAACTAGCCTTGTGTATTTATTGCAGGTTTGGGGCACTGGGGTTAGGTCTGGAGAGCTTGGACCTCATTAGAGAATTTGGAAAAAAGCACACATAAACTTTGGAGACTCTGATTGATTTTTTATGCCATTTTCTTTTTTTAAAATTAATTTTTTTATTGGTGTTCAATTTGCCAACATATAGCATAACACCCAGTGCTCATCCCATCAAGTGCCCCCCTCAGTGCCTGTTTTCAAAGGACAATTTAGAGTCACACTGCTGCTATAGGATCCCTGAGTAGGGTTTGACAAATCTTTCAAATTTGCCAGATTTAGCACATAAAAATAAGGGATGCCCAGTTAAATTTGAATTTCAGAAAAATAACAGGTAACTTAAAAATATTTACATATTTGGGGTACCTCAGTGGCTTAGTCGGTTAAGCATCTGACTCTTGATTTTGGCTCAGATCATGATCTCAGGGTTGTAAGATCCCCGTGTCGGGCTCCATGCTGAGCATGGGGCCTAGTTCTCCTTCTCCCTCTGTTCCCCCTACCCCCCGTTCATTCTCTCTCTCAAATAAATAAAATCTTTACAAAATATTTATATATTCCAAATATTACCTAAATTATAGGTAATTTATCTGGCAACCCTATTCTCAGGCTATGATCACCTGGGGCACCATGCTGTTGGTCTGCTTCATAAGGCAAAATGCCTGAGAAGCACCTTGCTCCTAGGGTGCCCTTAGCAGCTAGAGTCAGTTCACTTCCCTGCACCAGCACTTCTGGAAGCTCTGAGAGGCTAGCAGAGCCCCTAAAGAGCTGAATTCTGTGTGTGTGTGCCTTAATGAAGCCTCTGCTGCTGGTGTTTGTAAAGATGGGGTTGGATGGAGCAGCTGGTCTTTCAACAGCCTTGTCCCCACTTCTCCTCTCTTCTCCTTGGGGTATGTCTTGAAAACCCTACTACTTCATTCTACTCTAAACCTCTTTTCCCAGCAGCCAACCCAAATTAGTCAAGGCTCTTAAAACTTTCAGCCTGAAGTCAACTTATCCTGATAAACCAAAGCTACAGGATTCAAAAGGAAGCTACTGCATATGCAATAGTCAATGGAAAAAAGAATACAGAGGACCCTTTCTGAGAGTCCCCAGGCCTGTTCACATGGACACAATCCAAGTGTGGGAATCTGAGAGGACAACCAGCACCTTACCTGGTCATGGAAATAAGAGAAATGACGCAGATTCAAGTGAAAGAGAAATTAGACTGGAAGCAGCGTTGGTGTTTGGCAGAAGTGGTTCGGGGCCCAGTGAGCTGCAAGGAGGAGCTATTTGTTTCCCTGCAGATGTCTTGCAGGCTCCTTTCAGGAAAGAGCTTTCCCTATGTGTTCTTTGGAGTTGGACTGAGAAGGTTTATTGCTAAGTGACCTATCCTAGCCTGTTCACAGCACTCAAGGGCAGTTTGGCCCACTTAAGACTGAGGTCCCTGGAAGGACTCAATCTACCCTCAGTGGCCCTTAAGTATTCTTTCCAGGTCTTGAGCTCAGGAAGCTGTTTGAAAGGCACAGACACCCGGGTGGTTTTATGGGCTGGTGCAAAGATAGGGGTGGGGCTAATTTCTGCCCTTGTGTTCGGTTCCCAGGGAAGCCTGGGGTACAGTGATTCTGAGACACTGTTAGACTACTGGAGGTAGAAATAAGTTGTCTCTTCTCAATTTCTTCTCATTCCAGATGAGGGCTGGGTTGATAAAGATGGTACGCGTAAGGCTTAAGAAAAAAGGCCTGATGGGAATGAGCCAGACTGATGGCCAGACTGGGGCTAAAGACTTGTCAGCATTGTCAGGCCAGGACACTCTGACATGTGGCTATCCACCTGCCTTTAGGGCTGGAGGAAGCTTAGCTGGCATTTGGGCAGCACTTTATACAGTGATTTTCCACACACAGCTTTCAAATTGGCCTTGGGGTCTGGGGCCAGCCCTGGATCAGCTCCCACGAGGCACTTTGCACTGGCTGCCTTGTTCTCCAGGGTGGGACAACTCTGGCCTTTGAGGTGGGTCCCCCTAGGCTTTCAAGAGTGAAGCCTTGGCCAGATCTAGGATAGTTTGAGGACTGAAATAATCAAGTACACTAATGAATCATAAGCCATTGGAAAAAAATGGAATCCACGAATGCATACTGACAATAAATAATGAATAAATGGGGAAGAAGGGTAAGCAGAATACTCAGGGCCCAGTGAAATGTGAAGGAGTGCTCAAGTTGGAAAATCATCATTTTGCAGCCTTCATAGTAAAATTGGGTCAGATAACAATTATCAATGGATGCTAGAGCTAAGGGAAATATTTTATGAGGAGTAGGATATTTGCATATTCTTAAAATGCCTCCCCCACAGAATAGCTTATTACTTACAAGGGAGAAAAATTAAGTAATCACATGGTGGATAAATTGAACAACACCTTGGCTGGATAATCAAAATTAACATTACCAGTGAAGGACAGATGCACATCATGTGTCTCCAGATGTGATACCTTGAAAAGAACACAGAAAAGAAAAAAACAACATTGCCTATGCAGTTTTCTTTTCTTTTTTTAAAAAAGATTTTATTTATTTATTCATGATAGTTACACAGAGAGAGAGAGAGAGAGAGGCAAAGACACAGGCAGAGGGAGAAGCAGGCTCCATGCAGGGAGCCCGACATGGGATTCGATCCCGGGTCTCCAGGATCGCGCCCTGGGCCAAAGGCAGGCGCCAAACCGCTGCGCCACCCAGGGATCCCCCCTATGCAGTTTTCTAATTGGGAATGCACAATCTGAATCTAATCATGGGGAAACGTCAGACAAATCCCCAACGAGGAATGTTCTATTTTTTTAAAACAGGGAAGGGACTGTATTTTTTTATTTATGTATTTTTTATTTTTATTAAAGATTATTAAAGATTTTATTTATTTATTTATTTATTTATTTATTTATTTATTTATTTATTTATAGAGACACACATAGAGAGGCAGAGACACAGGCAGAGGGAGAAGCAGGCACCATACAGAGAGCCTGACGTGGTACTCGATCCCAGGTCTCCAGGATCACGCCCTGGGCTGCAGGCAGTGCTAAACCACTGCGCCACCGGGGCTGCCCTGCATTTTTTTTTTAATGTCAGTGTGATAAAAGACAAATTAAGGCTGCATCGACCAACAAATTTGAATACAGATGGTAGATTACATAAAATATCGTATCCATGTTGAATTTACTGAAGTTCATTATTATATAGTTACATAAGAGAATATCCTTATTTTTAGGAATACACAGAAGTATTTAGAGGGAAAGGGCTATGGTGTATGTAACTTATTTTCAAATAGTTTGGAAAAAAATTGTGTATGTGCATACGTAGACACACAGACACATACAGAGGATGATTACCTAATTAATATCAGGTGAATCTGGGTAAAATCTAAAGGATATGTGTGTGTTCTTTATTCTTTTTTTTCTTCCAACTTTTCTGTCAGTTTGAAATTATTTCCAAATAAAAAATTAAAAGAAAGAGTGGAGCCTGGAAGGTAGGTATTGATCTCCACAGGAGGGCCATGAGTCTGCCCCTGACACCTGAGCTTCATGGCAGTGCTACTTTCTTGGGGGAAGTTTGGAGGCTAGGGGAGAAGGCTGGTTCCCCAGGAATTTGGCTACTCTTTCTCTGACCCCTAACCTGTCCTAGGCCAGGGAAGAGGGCTTGTTTTGGGCCTCAACAGTCTCACTCCTTCTTCTCTTTCCCTATGTTCCTTTTGTACTGTTCTTAGTGATAGTGATTAAGGAAGAAGGCTCTAAAATCAGACTGTCCAGGTTTGGATGGTGCTCTGGTATGGTGTGACTCAGAACCTATTTCTTAACCTCTCTGACTTTTAGCTTCCTCCCTTGTAAAATGTTATTTATAGGGCTGTTGTAAGGTTTAAATGTGATTTTATATATATATATAATGCTATATATATCACTTAGAAAAGTAAGTGTTCCTTTTATTATTTCTTCCTCTTTCTTACAAAAGACCTCATGTGAAGAGTTGGAGGAGGAAAGAAGAGTGAGGAGAGGAGGATTTTTAGGGCATGAAACTGCTCTGTATGGTATGTGATGCCATCCATGTCAATATAATAATCCAGAGAATGTCCAACACCAAGAGTGAACCCTAATGTAAACACTAGATGTTGGGTGATGATGATGTGTCAATGTAGATTCATCAATTGTAACAAATGTACCACCTTGGTAGGGAACGTTGATAGTTGGAGAGGCTATGCATTGTAGGGGTAGGAGGTATATGGAAAGTCTCTGTATCTTCCCCTCAGTATTGCTCTGAATCTAAAAACTGTTTTTAAAAAAGTCTATCAAAAACAAACAAGAAAAAAACAAAAAAAAGGAAATCCCATGTAACCTTATTATTATCCATAATCCAAAGGAGCACCTAAAAATAAGAATTTCATGCTCATAGATCAGCAGAGGAAATACCTGGAGATAGAAGACTCTCATGGAAGCTCCTCACTTGCCAATGGATAGAGTTGGATCTACTACTCAAAGCAGTGTGACACAGTGGTGGAGAAAGGATTCAGAAGCTGACAGATCGGGGCCAAAGTCTACCGCCACTTCCCAGTGGCCCAGTCACAGGGAAGCTACTTGATCTTTCTGACATCATAGATCAAGCTTGAAACCATGATCCCATCATTTCTCAGCCTTTAGTCTCTCAAATACCACCTTCATGATTTTTGCCATATCATGCACTATCTATACTATTATTTCCTTGATAGTTTTGAGTCAACTTGCTTCTTTAAAAAATATTTTATTATTATTGTTATTTTTAAGTAGGCTGTCTGCCCAATGTGGGGCTCGAACTCATGGACCAAGAGTTGCATGCTCTACTGATTGAGCTAGCCAGGTGCTACAATATTTTATTATTTTTAAAAGTAATCTGTATGGCCAGCTTGGGGTTTGAACTTACAACCCCAAGATCGAGGGTCATGTGCTTTAGCGATTGAGCCAGCCAGGTGCCCCCTTGACTTGTTTTTTTTATATATAAATAAATTTTTGTTAAAAGGAAATGTTACTATCATAAAGTGAAATCCAATATCAAGTGCCCTAAATAAAACTAATAATAGACTTGTAGCTGTTAATGATAAAAGTTCACCTGGCTATGACTAGCAATCATCTCGCATCTCACTGGTAGTTTGCCTAACATACTTAGGGCAACAGTACATTGTTCTAAGTAATTTCTCCATCCTCAGTATTATAACACTCCTTGAGGGCCATTTACTGAACTCCCTCCCTGATCCAATTCTGAAATAGCCTACACAGTCTTTTGATTGATACTCTCCTGCCTCATCTTGAACTTCTCTTATGAGGAGCTGGAAAACCTTTTGCTTCTGACCAGAAGCTGCCATCACACATTCTTCTTTGCCCTTTGATGTTGACATAAGTATATAGCCTTTGAAGAACTTTTAGTACTAGTGGAAACCAGACATAAGGCCGCGTGGGTGTCCCCACCTTTGCACTTCCTTCTTTCTCCCTTCTCTTTTAACTTAGCCCTTGTAGGGAAAAGGAGAAAGGGGTGCATAGGTGAGGCTGGTGTGTTGAAGAGTATGCACAGGATTGAAGTCTAATTTATGTGCTTCGCTCCAAATGAAAAACCAGGTACAGTGAGCTGGACCTAGTAAGAAATCCTCCATCTTGGGAGGGTAGGGGAATACTGCATGCAGATGTGTGTATTTTCTAGTCCAGCTGCCTTTCAAATCATTTCTAAGTCTTTTGAGAAGAGGGAAGTGGGAGAGAAGGGAGGAGTCTCTAAGACAAACCCAACAAAACCTTCTTAGGGCATCAGCATATAAACAAGCAAGCCTGCTTGGTTTTCCCTAACAAAGGTATCACAAAGGGAAGAGGCATTCTCCTTTGTCTGTAAGAAGACGTGGTGTGGTAGCTTTGGCATTTTGAGGGCCCCAGTGCCTGTCTGTAGCAGCAGATAGTAGGGGCCAGCAGGCACAGAGGTCCTAGCAAGGAGAGCAGATATCCCATTTGCTCTAATAATATTTAGGGGTCTTTTGTTAGAGGCTCAGTTCTGCATGAGAGATAAAGGCAAGGGCTGGTATAATTTGAGAGATGACTGGTGGTGTGACTTTTTATATACCCACAGGCTGGCAAGGCCTGGGGAAGCTCAGGTTACATACAGTGCAGAGGAAATCTTTATTATAAGCCAGTTCCAGACCTCACAGAACCAGGGGTCCATGCCCTTATAATGAAGGTCTCTTTCAAAGCTCTCAGAAAGGCCCTGAAAATATAATACATGGAAGCAAAGCCTGCGACAAAGGCATGAGGTGTCCTGCCCCATCATTATTGTGAATTAGCCACTTGATCACCAACCATCGCTTGAACACAGTGCATACTGCAAATGGATCCAAGTAATTGGAGGCCAGCTATTGTTCGCTCAGGAGACAGAGCTATTAGAGTGATGTCTGGGTGAGTTATTGAAAGGGAAGGATGCATTCATGAAACAAAATGGGTCCTCAAAATAGTTTCTTGTATGATGGCTCAAAGAAAAACAGGACTCTTGTCCTTTACATGGCAAAATTACCATCTGCTAATGTCTGCTGCGTCTTGACTGGAGTGGGGATGTCAGTGAGTGTCACAGGTGCTGGGGAGAGGTCGGAGAGAGGGAAATGGGCTGAAAAGGCTGCTGTCAGGATTAGCACCTGAGTGGAGAGTGGCTGAGGGGAAAGCAGCTGCTTTGGGGTGGCAGCAGTTGGAGGAGAAGGAGCAGAGGCTTGCTGTGTCCTGTGTGTCCTGCACTGACAGCACTCACCAGCCCAGCTGTGCCCTGCTGGCCCTGGATGAGGTGGCCCTGGGCAGCAGCTGGGGGAGCACAGCTCTTGCCAGGCACACCAAGAAACCACTTTCTTTCTGCATTTTTCATGGGAGAAGGAAGGAGGAATAATAATGAAAATCCATATTTGTCCATCTTTCCGTGAGCCAGGCATTCACAATGATCTTGATAAGTAGATATTAATATTGGCCCTATTTTGCAGATGAGGACAGTGAGGCTCATTTACCCCTGCTTATTTTTTGCATAACACTGATCACAATCTCTGATCATCTTGTTTGTACCTGTGTCCGACCCCCCTCTTGAGAGCGTATATGCTGTGAGAGAGGACTTTTGTCTCTTTTGTTCACTGCTGTATGTCCCGTGCCCCAAAAGCGCGTGTGGCCCATCCCAGCTTCTCAATAGGTTGTATCTTCTGTCAGGTCTGGGATTTGACTTTACCCTACTTACAAACTCATCATTTAGCCTGTTGCTGTTTCCTGGGTGCTGGAAGAAAATATAAGACTCCTGGATCAGAGACAACAGACTGTATTGCTCATAGCACAGCAAGTGGCCTGAGCACTGGCCTAGTTTTGTCAGTTCCCCTTATTCCCAGATCCACAGGGAAAACACAGAGGGCCCCAGATGCATACTTTACACAGAGTCCATTTAACATCACAGCTGAGGGGAACTGAGCTTAGGGAACCCAGCATTTTATAGCAAGCAGTAAGCCTGCCTCCTCTTTGTCCCAGAGGGTGATATTAACTCCTTCCACAAGATTGCTGGCTGCAAACATAACCCTGAGAAATGTCCAGATAAAGAGTGACCAGGGCCTTGCAGTGTTGGCATAGCCAGTGATAAATATAGGAGCTCAATAGACCCATGGAGGAGTGTCTCCCGACATCTTCTTCCTCCTTGTGCTTTTGAACCATGTATGGGCACTTGGTAACGCTACCTGGTATTACTCTCTTTAATGCGTAGGCCTCGTCCTCAAATCTGCTTCAGACTGTGAACTTACTGAGGACAGTTCCCCTGTGTACTTGCTCTCTGTGGTCTTCAAAACTGAGTGATTTGCATACAGCTTCTTAGGAAATAACAATGACAATGACAGTAACAGCAGCGGGCCATAGATCACCGACTCAGGTCTGTCAATTCTAATTCTCACTCATTTTGTGACTTTGGGCCATTCGCTCCATTACTCTGAACCCGTCTCCTCATCTGTAAAATGGGCACAATACAAGGTACTTTATTTCAGAGGGTTCCTGTAATTTAAATGAATTTATCCAAATTTGCTGAATAGAAGAGTGCCTGGCATGTATTAGCTATTTACTTGATGGTTATTATTGAGTCTCTGTGTGCCAGGTGCTTTGATACTCAGGTTTTTAAAAATAGGATCCTTATGACACTCAAGCACAATAGACGTTATCCCTTTTTTATACACAAAAAAAATGGGCTCCGAGAGATGAAAGGAAGCCTTACACAAAGTGGCAGAATGGAGTTTTGAGTCCTCTATGTGACTTGTGCTCAGTGAATTGGAATGGTTTCATCCTTTCTGAAGGAGCGGAATGGTGAGCTCCTCTACTTAGGCCATTTCTCTAATGAAATGCTTCAACTCTCAGCCACTGAGGATCTTACAGCTTGCCCCAGAAACCTGGCCTGGGGGACTAGGGTCAGGGAGAAGCTGAGAGGAAGAGAGGGGGCTGGCTTTCTGGGGAGCTGAGGGTAAGAACAGTGTGTTGAGGGACGGCCAAAGCAGAATTAAATCCAAATGCAGGTGATTTCACTGCAGCCAGAAAAAGAACAGCTTTCTGGCAGAGAAGGGAAACCCCGCCCACCAGAGGCCAGCAGGGCCAGGTCCTAGCAGCTGGGAAGACTTTTGCACTCCCTGCAGCAGCCAGTTCTCAGGGATCCGATGTATGCTTCTCTTTCTCCTGGGACTTGTGCAGAGAGAGCTGTCGGGAGGGGTACGGAGCAAACAACCCAATTCAAGGCCAAACAGATGCTCTCTTCTTGAAGATGTTCAGGGTGACTCCATCTGCAACAGGGCCCCCTGTCACCCCTAATTTAGGGGCCTCATGTTGAGTGAGAGCTCATCCCCTTCTCCTGGGATGTGAGCCTGCTAGGTTAGATGCTTCACTAAAAGACATGTGTGCACTTTGTCCCGGATCTGAGTTCACTGTGAAGGGCCTTTGAACTCATCAGGCAACTCCAGGAAGTGGAAGAAGATCAAAAATCACCAGAGAATCATGGTTTAAGCTTCTTTTGCATTCTAGCCTGGATATGCTTCGAAGAGGGAGGATGCAGCTTCCTTGCCCAAGGGCATTCACACAAGAAGAAGAGCCCAGAGTTCTCACAAAGGCCCACTTGCCCCCTAACAACTAGGGCAAAGGGGAAGTGGGGCTTATAACATGTAGATTATTCTCCCCACCCCACCCCACCCCCCGCCTTGGACCCTCCAAATCAGAATCCCAGGGGTTGGGTCCCAGCAGTTAGCAAGTCATGCGAGCTCCTCACCTCAGATGATTCACATGTACAAAAACGTTTACAGACAACTGGGTTAAGGCATGGGCTTTCCAGAGGCCCAATCCTGCCTCTACCACTTAGCAATTGTGTGATCTTGGGCAACCTATTTAAGCTCTCTTGAGATTTAGTTTCTCGCATACGGAATGGAATAATAGTACCTTCCTCGCAGTGCTAGTGGGAGAAATAAATGAGATAATATGTGCCTAATGAAAAAAGGTAGTATTGGGCAGCCCCGGTGGTGCAGTGGTTTAGTGCCGCCTGTGGCCCGGGGTATGATCCTGGAGACCCGGGATTGAGTCCCGCGTCGGGCTCCCTGCATGGAGCCTGCTTCTCCCACTGCCTGTGTCTCTGCCTCTCTCTCTCTGAATAAATAAATAAATCTTAAAAGAAAAAAGGTACTATTAAACTTCTTTCCCCCCACCACCATACTTTCCCCCCCGCTTTCCCTTTTCAGTGGGATATGCAAACTTAATTTTCTCCATTTGATGCCATCATCCTTTCCTCTCACCATCAGGTATCTGGCACCACTAAGCACTTGTTTTTTATTTTTTTTAAGACTAATTAATTACTTAGTGTGTGTGAGAGAGAAAGAACACAAACAGGGAGGAGGGGCAGAGGAAGAGAGAGAAGCAGCCCCCACCTCCACTGAACTGGGAGCCTGGTCCCATGGGATCATGAACTGAGCCAAAGGTAGAAGCTTAACTGACTGAGCCACCCAGGTGCCCCTAAGCACTTGTTAAAAACAGAGTTAAAAGCCTAGGCAAAGCAGAGGCTCCCTATAGTGCCTCCAGATGCTTACCACATGGCGTGCCTCTCTGAGGAGTGCCTATCTGGGCAATGCCCCCTTTTAAATTGCCTTCTCTACCCTTCCTTTCCCCTAAATTAAAACTGATGCATCCAGTACTCCAACTCCATATGACCCTCTGCTCTGTCAGGGCTATGGCACTGTGAATTAGTCATGTGACTCCACAATAATGCAGCCAGTGTTATCAGTCTCTTGTGAGTTTGGTGAATGGGAGTTAATACCTTGTGAAGATCCTCTCTGAATGGGCTGACAAAATAGTTTGTTAATCTCTAAAGCTGAAAGCTGGCTCCTGAACCCTAGTTGATTCCATGGAGGCACAGGTGCACATGGAGGTATGGCCTCTCTGTCTTACCTCTTAACCGACCGTAGCATACCCAATAATGCCCCCCAACTCTGCCTTCAACATACTCCACTGCCCCCTTTGGTTTTTCCCCCTTGGTGATCATTTGAACCTGATCTCATCCAGATTCTTTATTTAATGAATACTTATTGGTTTCCTCTGCAGAGGGGTTGTCCTTGTTGTAAGGTATTAAGGGCTGTCTGACTTTTTGAACCAGGAGTTAATGCTGGCTGCATATTAGGATCACCTGGTTAGCTTAAAAAAAAGATTACTGAGCCCTAGTCCCAGAGATTCAGATTTAATTGATATCAGTAGGTTTTTTAAAAATTTTTATTTATTTATGATAGTCACACAGGGAGAGAGAGAGAGAGGCAGAGACATAGGCAGAGGGAGAAGCAGGCTCCATGTACCGGGAGCCTGACGTGGGATTCGATCCGGGTCTCCAGGATTGCGCCCTGGGCCAAAGGCAGGCGCCAAACTGCTGCGCCACCCAGGGTTCCCAATATCAGCAGGTTTTAAAAGCCCCCTACCCAAGTGGTTCCAAATGTACATACAGCAAGGGCTGGGAACCACTGCTTTAAACTATGTGAATTTACTCATTCCACAAATATGAGTGTTTATCCACACATGAGTGTTTATCACATGCCAGGCACTGTTATAGGCCATGGAAATACAGCCATGAAGATAGCCAAGAGACAACATGAAACTGGGGTAACTGGGTAGCTCAGTCGGTTGGGTGTGTGACTTTGGCTCGGGTCATAATCTTGGGGTCCTGGGATCAGGTCCCCCCCATCAGGCCCTGCATAGCATTCTGGACTCAGCAGGGTGTCTGCTTGTCCCTCTGCCCCTCCCCCCACTTGTGCTTGTTCTCTTTCTTTCAAATTAATAAAATCTTTTTTTTTAAAGAGACTATATGAAACTAATCTAACACTGTGTTAATTTAAAAAAAATATAGGGGCACCTGGCTGGCTCAGTCAGTAGAGTATGCAACTCTTGATCTCAAGGTCATGAGTTGGAGGGATGCCTGGATGGCTCAGCAGTTGGGTGCCTGCCTTCAGCCCAGGGGATGATCCCACGGTTTCGGGATCGAGTCCCACATTGGGCTCCCTCCCTGCATGGAGCTTGTTTCTCTCTCTGCTTGTGTCTCTCTCTCTATGTGTCTTTCATGAATAGATAAATAAAATCTTAAAAAAAAAGAAAATAAAAAAGGTCATGAGTTGGAGCCTCACATTGAGTGTAGATATTTACTTTTTTTAAAAAAAGAAAAGAATTTAAGAAAAATACAGAAAAGATAGCCAAGAGACGAAAATCCCTGCCATCATGGGTTTTATTTTTAAGTGGGAAAATTAGACAATAAATAAGATAATTAAATATATATTATTTTGATATGAAAAATACAATAGAAAAAAATAAGGAAGAAGGGGTAAGGGATGGCAGGGGTGGTATGTTAATGCAGTTTGGATTGGGGTAGTTGTTTTAGTCCCTTCAGGCTGCTATAAAAAAATATCATAGACTAGCTGGCTTTATTTCTCAACATTCTGGAGCCTGGGAAGTCCAAAATCAAGGTACTGGTAGATTTGGTGTCTGGTAAAGACCCACTTCTTGGTTCATAGACAGCTGTTGTCTTGCTTTGTCCTCATGTGACAAAAAGCGGAAGGGAACTCTCTGGGGTCTCTTTTATATGGGCACTAATCTCATTCATGAGGGCTCTACACTCATGACCTACTCACCTCCCACAGGCCCTACTTCCTAATACCAGCACATTGGGAGTTAGGATGTCAACATAGGCATTTTGGCCAGGGGACACAAACGTTTAGTCCAAAAGAGGTCGAGGAAAACTTCACGGAGAAAGGGCCAATTAACGAAGAGCTGAAAGAGGTTGCTAAGGTGAGCCATGCAGCTATGTGGAAGAGTATTCTTGTCAGAAGGAACAGCCAATGCAGAGAGCTCAAGTCAGGAGTGGGCTTGGTGTTCTTGGAAAAACAAGGAGCCTGAGTGTGGCTGGAGGTAAGTGCAAGGGAAAGTGGCTGGGGTGGCCAAGTTGCTTCGGACCTTGTAGGCCACTGTAAGGACTAGGACTTTTACTTTGAGTGAGATGAAAAAACATCAGATGATTTTGAGCAGATGAGTGGAATCATCTGCTACAGGGAAACAGACTAGATCACTGGTCCGTTATGTGGAGGATAGACTCCAGAGTGGCAGGGATGGAAGAAGGGAGGCTATATTGGGGGTTGGGGGACTATTCAGATTGGCCTGCCTGGTCCTGTCTGCTCTTATCTTCTTCCCTTGTGGGGATGGTGGAGTGGGGAAATTCATGACTCTGGACTTTGTGCCACAAGGGTAAAGGGAAAAACAAATCAGGGATGAAAGTGTGCCTAACATTTACAGATGTGTTTTCTCTGGATTAAGAGCCAAACACACCATGTCAACTTGAATCTCTTCCTCTTTTGTCTCTTGTTCTCCCTCAGATCCCCCTTCCCAATCTATTCCTTAAGGATTCTTAGGCACATCCCTCCCCTACACCCCAGTAGCAATCTAGGTCTTTTGTCCTGTTTTACCTCCTGCTTTTGACAGAGAAAGACATAAAGACTTCTGCATTGATGTGAGTGGAGATCTTATTATAGCAGCCACCTGTGAAACAGCGGCAGGAGGTAGAGATGCTTAATGTGTAAAATGTTCGTTGTCCTGGAAAAAATCAATACCACAAATGTGAACTTAATGGCACCCCTTGGGGAATGGGAGTCTGGGCAATATAACATTCTAGTTAATTGAAAGGTAACCCACTCCTCACCCCTGCTTTTTTCCCTCCTTTTCTTCGCATTAACTCTTGTGTCTGAGTATAAAAAATAATGGTTTTTACTGTGCACTTATAATGTGCCGGGTACTATGCTAGGTATCCTATAGACATTGTCTTATGTAATCCCTATAACAACTGATAATGTAGACTTACCGTTGTCCCCATTTTAAAGTTGAAGGAGGAGAGGCTCGGAGAAAGTGAATAACTCACCCGAAGTGGCACGGCTAATGAATGGCCAAGCCAAGCCAACCTGTCTGATACTGAGAATTAGCCCCAGTGATCAGCATTTGTCCATCCTAGACTCTGTTGTGACTAGTTCTGGAGCATTAGACAAGGGACTCAGCCTACCATGTGGGCAGTCTGGGGAGACCACTCAGGGTCAGTGATGCAGGCACAGAGGGAAGTCAGGAGGCTGGGCTGTGCGATGGAAGCCCTGGGAATGAGGTACAGTTATTATTATAATAATTTTTTTAAAGTAAGGGCTCCAGGGCATCTGGGCGGTGCAGTTAATTAAGCGTATGACTCTTGACTTGGCTCAGGTCATGATCTCAGGGACCTGAGATGGAGCCCCAGCTCCCCCCACCTGCCCCATGCTATGCTAAGTGCACAGTTTGCTTGAGATTCTGTCTCCTGCTCTCTCTGTCCCTCCTGCTCATGTGCTCTCTCTCTCTCAAAATAAATAAATAGATCTTTAAAAAAATAAAATAAAAGCAAGGGGCCCAACATCAGCTCTTTTTCTTGTTGTTTTGTTTTTTAGAGATTTTATTTATTCATTCATGAGAGACATAGAGAGAGAGGCAGAGACATAGACAGAGGGAGAAGCAGGCTCCCTGCAGGGAGCCCGATGCAGGACTCGATCCCTGGACCCCAGGATCATGACCTGAGCCAAAGGGAGACACTCAACTACTGAGCCACCCAGGTACCCCTCTTTTTTTTTGTTATTGTACTCTTCCAGTAGACTGCAGACGAGCAATGTTTTGCTTACTGATAATAGTGTTATGTTACTATAAGCATTAAACCTCCTTAATTTGGGATAACTAGTTCTTATTTGGGAGAGGGGTACAAGGAAATCAACCGGAAATAGCTTTAAATCCAAAATCTAGGCTATTTTCAATAAATACAGTTCTGTTCCTTTCCATCACATTTACTAATAGGAGCTAATGCTAACAAAGTGTCAAGGTGAGACTTATTTTAATAAATAGATAAGAATTTTATTCATTGTCCTATGCAAATGGATTCTTACACAGTTTTAAAATGTCTGAAAATGTTTACTGTCTTCAAAGGATTAAAAGCTCTTTTTGCCATTTAGCTGATCCTGCTCATTTGGTTAACAAAGACAGTTTTCACAGCCCAATGAAAAGACCTTGATCTCCGCTCCTCTGAATTACTGCAAAATCTGAGTGAGAAGTTCTGTGCTGGATAGCTTCCATCTCTCCCTCTAGATCTTCCGTCTGTCCTTCTCCACCCTGCACTCTGCCTCTGGAGGCTGTCCTGTAAGAATGACATCAAAGGCCTTTCTGCTTCTTTACTCAGGCCTAGATGGTAAAGGCATCCCCAACTCCTGTTACTAGCCATGGGCACCCTGCCCGCACCTTTATAAATAGTTTCTCATTTACTCACTCATTTTGAGTATGTCACCTAATTCCTGATGCGACGCTGACTGATACAGTTTTTGAATGATGGCTCTATCTTTATTCCACTTACAGGTCTGAAACCGATTTCAGGGTAATAACAACCATCTACTAATTTGAATGTACAAGGCTCCATACAAATCCAGTGATGACTGAATAGTGACAAAGGAACAAGAGACACAAAGGAACACAGAGACAAAGGAACAAGCACAGACATGGCCATCAGATTCCTATGACATGAGTTTCAGGAACCTGGATATAGATGATCATGACTGGGAAAAAGATAGGACCAGATGGAGGGGGAATGGTGACCTGACTGGGCCTCTTTGTTTCTGGCCTATCAAGATCCTGCTGGTCAGGCTTTGGGTCTCAGGCATGGTGTTAAGGCAGGAGACCTCTGTGGACGGGATTCAGTACCCACAATTGGTCTAAGGAGTACAGTAGAAATACCTGGTTTAAGTCTGGGCCGAGAATCAAACAGACAGCATGACCCAGGAAAACACTGGATTGTAAACTGAGAGAAGACTTTGTGATGACCTTGCTCATTGCAGTGTGATTATCTCTCTCATTAGTACCTAGTCAATAGACTGGCACATAGTAGGCATTCTAGAAATATTTAAGTGAATGAATGAATACTGGAAGATAAAAGAACATAATGCACAAAGAAGTTAGGAGGCTACCCTAAGAAGAATGCTAACCCAGGTATCAAGGTCAGTATTTGGGAATGAGTGTTTATTTGCCTTCCTTGGCTGGGAAAGCCCCAGCTGTGCACTGCACATAATCCTTTGGGCAAGTTAGATTACCAGAGCTGAGGACCAGAACTCATAGTCAGTTTGGTCACTGCTAGTTTTTTTTTAAGGATATTATTTATTTATTCATGAGAGAGACACAGAGAGGGGGGGGGGCAGAGACACAGGCAGAGGGAGAACCAGGCTCCCTGCAGGGAGCCCGACGTGGGACTCCATCCCTGGCCTCCAGGATTATGCCCTGGGCAGAAGGCAGGCGCTAAACCGCTGAGCCACCAAGGGATCCCCAGTCACTGCTAGTTTTAAATAGAGAAGATTTTGAGCAAATGGGGATCTGATTTGATGAAGGTCTTCTTGGGAAATAAGTGGCTATTTGAAAAAGTAGGAAGGGTTTTTTCTACTGAAACATTTTGTTTTTAATAGAAAAACCCCTCAAATGTACCCATATGGTCTTTTACTAGAAACATGGGACATGTCATTTTCAGGCATTCTTGTCTGAAAACACAAGATCACATAGAAAATCTAATAGCAGATCTGTGCCTTATAGTTCTTTTGACACTTGTACTGGCACAGCTAATTGTTTTACTTAAGCATATAATATTAGAAAAGAGAGAGAGTGTAATGTGCAAGTGAAATGTTTTGGGGTTTTAAAAGGATGTAGTGATTAGAGGGTCTTTTGCTTTATCATTTCTTCTTAGGCCTCTTGAGGATTTCTCCGTGGCAATGATTGGTGGGGAAGAGGACACTTAAAGTCACACACTGTGCTTTAAATTAAGAAGGCAAATTATAGTACTGGAAGCCTGGATGTTTTGGATATACCAGATAATACATCTGGGGAGCCTTTTCAAATTCACAGATACGTCCACATCTCCGCGTTGATCAGAATCAGTTGGGAATCACCAGTTTAAACTTTGTATCAATCTGGACCAGTTTCCTTTCTTCCAAAGATCTGAAATGGGAAGTTATCCTGAATTCCAAGAAGCACGAAAAATGGTTTGGGAGAGGTTGAGTCAGTGAGGTTTTAGGGTCCACCAGTGGTAACAGATTATGGTGATCCAAAGTGAATGATTCCTTTCCACTCAACCCTTGAGTTTTTAACATTTCAGGTCAGCCTTGTAGCTAGAGCTCGTGGGAGAGAACACCTTCACAGCCCTGTTCAGCACCAGCTGACAAAAAAAAATGAGGTCATGTCTTTCTTTTACACAATTTTAATGTAATCCTCACTAGCATTAGCGAAAATTGCTTTTTGGTGGCTGGAGGGAAGCAAAGAGCACTTGACTGTCTTCACATCCTCATCCCTGACAGCCTCTGTTAAAATGGAAAATTGTTGCGTTGGGAAGATCAGCTTCAGAGACTCTGACAGGGGGCAGCGGGTTCAAATCAACCTTGATTAATCCATCTTCTTTGAAAATTGGTTGTATAAAATGGTCAAGGTCAGAAGGAGACATTTCAGTCCTTGGATCCTGTTCACAGAGTGATTGTTCTGTCTTGTTCATGTAGAACGCTAAATGTGGTCATAATTACGATGGGAGGGAAGGGATTCGGAAAAAGAAGAGGAAGGGACTGGAGGGAGGGAGAAGGGTTTAGAGAGCAGGGATGAAAGTAAAAGAGAGAGGGGATGGGAAGAAAGGGGAGGGGTGAGAAAAGAAATGAAAGGTGGGGGAAAGGAGGTTGTCATTCAGTCCCAGCAAGGGATTGATAGAGCCAGGAGGGCATGCTGGGAGCACACGCTAGAGAGCTGAGGAAGAAAACCTAGACTAAGAGTAAGGGGAAAATGATATAAAGTCCAGCTTCTTGGGGTAAGAGGGGGAAGCTGACAGTTCAGATATCAAGTCCCAACAGGAAGGGGACAGGTTTCCTCTAGTGGAGGCTATGGAGTTCAGTACTTCTGGGAAGTATGGCAGGAGTGGATTTCAGGGGGTACAAGGCAAAGATGGTGACAATGCCCATTTCTTTTTTTTTTTTTTAGAGGTTTTCCTTTTTAAAAAAAAGATTTATTCATGAGAGACAGAGAGAGAGGCAGACACACAGGCAGAGGGAGAAGCAGGCTCCCTACAGGGAGCCCGATGCAAGACTCGATCCCAGGACTCCAGGACCATGCCCTGAGCCAAAGGCAGACGCTCATCCGCTAAGCCATGCAGGTGTCCCTGACAATGCCCATTTCTATACCTGCCTGCCTAGGAGTTTGGTCAGAACAGGGCCAATCTAGCCCCAAGGTTAGAACCAGATGGGTTGGGGCCTAGGGGAGACAGAAGCTTCCAGTGCTCTCACAGGGCCTAGGTAGACAAGGAGAGGCCAGTGGCACGGGTGTCTGCTATTTAGGGGGACTCCCAGCCAAAGAGGGCTGTAAAGAGGCTGTGTTTGGCACTGGGAAAGCTGAGTGATTCCCAATACCCTGGCAGCTGTGTGGGCCTAAACAGTGCTTCCCCCTGGTCTGCCGTGGGACAGGTGCAGCTGGCAGACCCGACCCGAATTTCAGGCTGCTTGTCTGGGCCTAGGACTAGATAAGGACTGTACTTGGAGGAGAATGAGTCTAAGGGAAGGAACAGGGTAGAGGAGAGGGGAAGCATGGAGAAGAAAGGTTGAAAGAAGGGGGAAAAACGTGTATAAGAAAGTTGTAGTGGGCAGCCCAGGTGGCTCAGCGGTTTAGCACTGCCCTTCAGCTAAGGGTGTGATCCCGGGGTTCTGGGATCGAGTCCCACATCGGGCTCCCTGTATGGAGCCTGCTTCTCCCTCTGCCTATGTCTCTGCCTCTCTCTCTGTGTCTCTCACGAATAAATAAAATATTTTTAAGAAGAAAGTTGTAGGGGGATCCCTGGGTAGCTCAGCGGTTTAGCGCCTGCCTTTGGCCCAGGGCGCGATCCTGGAGTCCCGGGATCGAGTCCCACATCGGGCGCCCGGCATGGAGCCTGCTTCTCCCTCTGCCTGTGACACACTATGCCTCTCTCTCTCTCACACTCTGTGTCTATCATAAATAAATAAATGAATCTTTTAAAAAAAGTTGTAGAGTCATAGATTTAGGAAACTGTGAAGAAAAGCAAAGGTCCTTATGGCAAGAGAAGAAATGAGCAGAGTCCTTCCTCACCTCCTCAACATTGAACCTGTTACTGATGTCGGAAAAAGTCTTATTCCCTATGGATGATTTATGGGCGGAACCGTTTTATGTATTCTGCACTAATTCAACCCTGAGTAATTTTTTGTGCCTCATTGGTGGCATACTGCATATTTTATTTTTTTATTTTTAAAAAAGATTTTATTTACTTATTTGAGAGAGAGAGAGCACAAACAGGGGGTGAGGAGGAGCAGAGGGAGAGGGACAAACAGACTCCGTGCTGAACTTGGAGCCTGACATGGGGCTCCCTCTCACAACCCTGAGATCATGAGCTGAGCCAAAATCAAGAGTCGGCAAGTCAATTGACTGAGCCACCCAGGTGCCCCAGCATACTGCATATTCTAGTTCTAACTGTTCTAAAGCTGTTGCTTAGATACCATCCCATACACTGTACCTCGAATTTTTCTGGATCATGTGGTAGTGGCGATGGTACTAGAGCATCGAAGTCATCAAGTGAATGGTTTCCAGACCCTCTCCCTTTCACATGAATCAGTTTCACTATGATCAAAGGAAGTAGTCTGCCCAGCCAGCCTGGCCCCGCCTGTGTATATGGGTACCTTATACCTGCCCCAGCAGCCAGGATCCTTTTAAAAGATTTGGCTACTCAGTTACTCACTCTCTAGGGTGGTGAGGTGTGGCTGGCCTCTCTTGCCAGATGTGTGAGCTGCTTCTTGTAGCACGCCAGAGAGCCAGTTTTCAGTGGCCCTTTATTTGCTGTTTCTGAAAGGACTGGATATGTCTGTGTTGTGTGTTTTATGTGTCACTTCTGGCTGGTTGCAGCAGGCTGAGAGAGCCAAGTGCCGCAAATATTTGTTTAAGGTGGTTGTTATCCAGAGTCTCTGATGTCAAGGGAAGCAAAATTGATGCCAAAAGCAGGAAGAGTCTCTCGTTGGCCTTTGGAATGCATATGGCTCTACTTGATTCATTCCACATGTTTGGTAACCTTCCTGAGTTTACAGGAACACTTAATAACATTTTAAGCTCTTTCCTAGTAGAAGGAAGAGGTTACTCCCCTTTCAATTAGTAGTCAGCAAACATGTTTCTGGAACTATGTGGTATATTGGAAAGAGGACTGGGTTGAGGGTCAAGGCACTAATTCTATGAGGTGTCAACTTGGTGAACTCAGATACCTGGATCTCAGTGTTCTTATTTGTGAAATGGAATGTTGGGCTAGTGTAAGTGAGTTTCAAACTTATACGTGCATTGCAATCACCTGGAGGGCTTGTTAAATCACAGATTGTTGGATCCATCCAGTCAGAGTCCTGATTCAGGTGGGAGCCTAAGAATTTGCATTCCCATAAATTCCCGGGGGAGGTAAAGGGGGGCTGCCCTGGAGACCACACTGAGAACCACTGGACTACATGATCTCACCGAAACTGTCTCTTTCTGAAATGTTGCAGTTGTGTGACTCTCTAGAGCATGGAGCATGGGGAGTAGCCAGAGGAAATGGAAGGCCAGCTCAGAGCTGGTCTTTTAGCCAGAGGAAGAGGTAGCAAGGGGCACTGAACCAAGGGGCACTGAAAATTAGTTCTTTTCCCAGCCTGCCATGAACCTGAAACCTGTAGAAGTCTTTTGGTTGGTTTACAGTCCCTGTTAGAATGTATGTATGGTACCTGGGAAGAGAAGGCAGATACTAAGTCACTAGTTTCCTGAATTCACTCCTGCCACTCGGCAGATCCTAGAGGACTGACAGTGACATTTATTTACTGACAATAGATGCTAACTGTTATTGGCAAAGTAAACCAACAGTTAACTTACTGTTTCATAAAGTCTAGCGTCAATGCTTTCTTTACTCTTATCTATCCAAAAGTCACCATGTGCTGGATACTACCCTAGACACCTCATGTGAGTCATTATATCTAATATTCACAAAAATTACACAAAATATTACTGACTTCTGAGGAGACGGAGATTCAGAAAGGTCAAGTGGCTAGCTCATAGTCACACAGATAGTAAGTAGCAGAGTTAGGATGAAAACCTCTAATACCAAAGGTAGAAACTTTAAAAAATTGACTTTGTTAAGTAATCATTTACATGTGATAAATTGCACCCATTGAAAGTATACATTGAATGAGTTTTAACATATGAATATACTTATGAAACCACCACCAATGATCATAATATAGAACATATCCGTCACCTCCAAAAGTTTCCTCTTTCTATGTTACAGTCCATCCTTGCCCCCTGGCCAGCCTTAGGCAACTACTGATCTCATTCCCTGCCTTCCAGCTTAGAATACCTTTCTTAGAATCTTACATAAATGGAATCATACATTATGTAGTACTTTTTTGGTCTGTCTTCCTTCACTCAGAGCATTTTGAGATGCATCCATATCGTTGCATCTATTAGCAGTTCATTTCTTTTTATTGCCGGGTAGTATTTCATTGTAGGTTTATATCACAGATTGTATTCATTCACTTGTTGATGGACATTTTTCCCCCAGTGTTTGGTTGCCATGGATAAAGCTCTGTGAATATTTGTGTACAGATATTTGTGGGGGCATATATTTTCGTTCTCTTAGGGAAGTGACTTTCAGTTTCAGCTCTGATATGTAAAGAGATTGGAAGTCATTGGTCCCATCCTTGCAGGAAAAACTGGGCAAGCTGAAAATCAGTGACTTTTTTTTTTTGGACCCATCAGAGATCTAAGGTCAGAGGGCAAACTGCCATCCTAAAATATGCAGAGACAGGTACATATTGAGAGATACAGCATTGGAGATTTACTTACCTGGAGCATAAGTCACTGGACCCCATAAATAGTAGGAGCGCTTACTTGGCTAGTCATTTTGACAAATTGCTGGAGTCTCTATGTGGGGTAGCATGAGAGTGAGAAACTCCTGGGGCCATAGTCCAAGGTGTACCCCCAACACTAGTGTGAGTTTTCCCTCCAGGGACTCTACCAGGCTCTCAAAGTGAGGACCTGGAGAAGGCACCTTCCTGGCCCTGGCTGGAGAAGGAGAGCAGCCATGGCAACACACACCTGAAGCCTGCTCCTTGATAAAGTCCTTTCCAGGGAAAAACTTTTCCCGTTGGGTGATACTGAAAGTGCACCCCACCTGGGAGAAGGAGATTGCTCCCTACTCCCTTTCCTGCTGGTTCTAGAATTCCTATCGCACTAAAGAAGCAAGACAGATAGGGACACCTAGGTGGCTCAGTGGTTGAACTTCTGCCTTCCACTCGGCATGATTCCTCTGCTTGTGTCTCTGCCTTTTTCTCTGTCTCTCATGAATGAATAAATAAAATCTTGAAAAAAAGAAGCAAGACAGACAAAAACAAAAACAGTGAGACAGTCACGAGGGGACAGAGTTTCAACGAAATAGCTTGGGAATGCTATAGCTAAGATGGGGACTGAGGGACAGGGTGGGGCAAAAAGGCTATGCCCCCGGAGGAAGGACAGAAATACTCATGAAAGCCACATCCCAGAGATGCTGCACTACTAAAGGACTGAGACTTAACCAGAAGAGTACAGAATGCCCCCTACAACTCCTGCCACATCAACCAGCCTCTAGTGTACTAATGGGGGTTTACAGCTGGAAGAGCTGCCGGACACAGATGCTCTCTAAGGAGGAATACTTGGGGAAGACCGAAGTTAAGATGAGAGAAAAACAAGGATACTAGAGGGATTTGAGGCCTCTAGTCCCTATAGTTCCAACACACCTTAAACACAGTCTCGTTTCTAGCCATATGAACATACACTAAATCTATTTGCTTTATGTTCTATTGACATAACACATGTGGTGTTTAGCCAGAAATTACAAGGTATACCAAAAGGCAATCAAAAATAGTTTAAAGAGACAAAGTAATCAAAGACAGATTCAGGTATGGCACAGGATTTAAAGTATTTAAAGTAACTCTGAAAATTTATGGGGTGCCTGGGTGGCTCAGTTGGTTAAGCGTTCGATTCTTGACTTTGGCTCAGGTCATAATCTCAGGGTCCTGAGATGGGGCCTGCTTAAGATTCTCTCTTTCTCTCTCTGCCTATTCCCTCTCCCTCTGCTTGTATGCTCTCTCTCTCTCTTTCAAAAAAGTGAAATAAAAAAATGAAATAAAATAAAAAATTAAAAAATAAAGTAACTGAGAATGTAAACTGTGATATGTTAAGGACTCTAATGGAAAAAGTAGACAACATGCAGGAACAGATGGGTAATGTAATCATAGAGAGGAAGATTATGAGTCAAAAGAAAATACTAGAAATAACACAAAAACAAATGAAGAATGCTTTTTTCTTTTTTTTTTTTTTGAGAGGGAGAGAAAAGCAGGGGAGGGGAGAGGGAGAGGGAGACAGAGAATCTCAAGCAGGTCCACACATGTGGAGCCCCATGGGGCTCAGTCCCACCACCCCAAGATCATGACCAGAGCTGAAATCAAGGGTCAGAGGCTCAACTGACTGAGCCACCCAGGAGCCCCTGCCTTTTAAAAAATGCTTTCAAAGGGCTCAGTGACAGGCTTGATGCAGCTGAGGAAAGAATCAGTGAATGTGAAGAAAGAGCAATAGAAACTTACCAAACTGAAATGCAAAGAGAAAATAAATAATGATTAATAATAATAATAATAACAGAACAGGAATTTAAGAAATGTACAATATTGAAAGGTGTGACATTTCTCTTAGGTAAGTATCTATGGTAGACAGAATTCTAAGAAGGCCCTCAAGATTCCTGCTCCCTGGTCTATGTATCCTATATCATTCTATGATTACATTACATCCTATAATTCCCTACATTAAATGTGGGTGGGCCCTTTGAATATGATGGGATATCACTCGTATGATTAGGTCACATTATATGGCAAAAGGATTTTGCAGATGTAATTAAAGTCCCTAACTGGTTGACTTTGAGTTAATCAAATGGATATTCTGGGTGGGCCTGACCTAATCAGGAGAGAGCTCTTAAAAGAGTGTCAAATAGTCTGGGAGGCCATCTCCTGGCTTGCAAGAAGCAAAGTGCCATGAATTATGCAACTGCTAAGATCTGAATTCTGTAGACAAGCACATAATCTTGGAAGAGGACCCCAAACCCCAGATGAAATTGCAACTGTTGTTGACACCCTGATTGCAGTCCTGTGAGACCCTGAATAGAGGACCCAGTTAAGCCACACCCAGACTCCTGAACCCTGAGAAAGGCGAGATTATAAATTTAGATTGTTTTAAGCCATTAAATTTATAGTAATTTTTTATGCAGTGTAGAAAAATTAATGCAGTACCTATGGGTTGAGTTCTGGGGTCACAGGATAATTGTGTATTTAACTTTGTAAGAAACTGCCCAACGGTTTTCCAAAGAGGTTATATCTTTTTACATTCCCACCAGCAATATATGAGAGTTCCATTTGCCAGCATTTGGTATTGTCTGTCTTCTTAATTGTAGCCCTTCTAGTGGGTATGGAGCAATAGCTTATTATGGTTTTAATCTGCCTTTCTTTGTTGACAGTCTTTTCACATGCTTATTAGCCATTCATGTATCTTCTTTTGGGAAATGTCTGCTCAAATATTTTGTCCATGTCTTAATTTACTTATTTTTCTTATTTTTTATATACTGTGAATAAACGTCTTTTGTCAGATTTATATGTTGCAAATGTTTTCTCTCATTCTGTGGCTTGAGTTTTAATTTTCTTAGTGGGGTCATGAACCATGTGAGAGTACATTATTATATATCTTCATGATCATAGCTTTTTAATATTTCAGCAGATATTTCCTAAGAATAAAGATATTCTCTTACATAACCACAGTATAATTATCAACTTCAGCAAATTGAACACAGATACAATCTTTTATCTAATCTACTGACTGCCAATTTTTGCAATTGACTAAGTAGTGTTTTTCATTGCATTATTTGCCCCTCCAATACAGGATCTGATCTAAAGTCAGGTTGCTTTTAGTTGTCGTGTCTCTTTCTCTTCTTTTAATCTGGAATATTTCCACAGCCTTTGTTTTTTTATGGCAATGACATTTTGGAAGAATAAAGGCCTTTTAAAAAATAGAACATTTTCTCGTTTGGGGTTTGTCTGTTGTTTCTTCATGGTTAGATTCAGGTTATGCCTCCCTAGCTGGAAACCTACCTAAGTGGTGCTGGGTCTTTCTCAGGGCTTCACAGAAGCTCATGCTATCCATCTGCCCCTTGTTGATAAAGCGAATCTTGATTACCTTGTCAAAATGTTACCCAATTTCTCTTTTGTATGCTTACAGTTTTTTCCCTTGCAAATAATAAGCAATCCGTGGAAATAGTGTTCCAGCCAAAAGATATATCAAGTATAAAGGCCCTGAGTCAGGAATATGACTATAGTGTTGGAAAAACAGCAGGGAAGCAGTATGGAGGAGGGTGGAAGCAGTATAACTGGCCAGGGAGGTAGGAGGTAGCCTACCGAAAGGGCCCAAGAGGCCACTATGAAGAATTTGGTTTCATACTGACCAGAAGAGGGAGCTACTGAAGGTTGAGAAGGAGTGTCTGTCATTTTTTGTTTGGTTACTACTATTTTATTTAAGGGCCCCGAGTTTGGACGACCTAAGTTTTCAGTGACTTCCTGCCACTGGTGTGCATAAGAATTAGAGTTAGAAGGCAGCCCGGGTGGTTCAGGGATTTAGCGCTTCCTTCAGCCCAGGGCCTGATCCTGGAGACCCAGGATCGAGTCCCACGTCGGGCTCCCTGCATGGAGCCTGCTTCTCCCTCTGCTTGGGTCTCTGCCTCTCTCTGTCTCTCTCTCTCTCTGTGTCTCTCTCTCTCTCAAGAATAAATAAATAAAATATTAAAAAAAAGAATTAGAGTTAGTATCTAAGTGGGGCTCAGCCTGTGGATGGGAGCAATGATCCCTTTGGGAGGAGATGGGTGCCGCAGGGATCCCAAACCAGGCTGGTCCTAAACCCTAGCAGCCAACGCTGTTTTCCAAAGGTGAGAACTCGACAAATTGGATTTGTTTACCCATCCTCATTGTAGAAGTCCAGTTGCCTCTTCTCCATGCCAAGTATTCATTCCCACTTTCCACTCCTTCTCTCAATTGCCAAACATGTAATAAATACCAACTGTGTACCAGATGACACCGATCTGTAGAGACATGTCCTTGGGGGTAAGGCCTTTCTGTTGTTAGCCAAACTGAAGATGTGATTCAGTGATACTAATTCCAGGATCAACTAATAACTAGTAAGGGCATATATTTTTACGTGAGGTCAGGGATGAGAAGGGTATGGGGATGAGGAGTTTTCAGTAGATAAAATGTAGGGTGGAGATAGACTGTTCAAATCCCAGTTCCACCACTTACTTACTAGCTGTGTGATCTTGGGAAAGTCCCTTAACCATTTTGTTCCTGTGTTTCTTCATCTGTAAAATGTAGCTAATGATAATACCTACCTTATAAGGTTTTTGTGAGAGTTAAATGTGTTAATATAGGTAAAGCCCATAGAACACAGCCTGACATAGTTATTACTTGTATTAGTTATTAGCATTAGCATTATTAGTGCCCATCTCTGACAGAATGGTTCAGATGAAAGGGATCCACAGTTATTCCTTGTTCCTCCTTTTCTTCCATCCTTTGGAAGAGTCCTGTGGCCCAAGAGCTGGTGGACTAGACTGGCAGGTTCCTCAGTTCTGAGCTGTATGGAGCAGCTGGGGACACTAAGGGTATGCAGGACTCAGGAAGCCTTGCCAAGGATGCAGACAAAAGATATGTCAGTGAAAGCATCCTTTGTAAATTACATCAGCTACAGATCCCTGGGTGAGTTCAAAGGGGAAAAAAAGACTCCATCCATCCAACTGCTTTCTCAGTCTACTGAAATGCAGTCATCTCACTTCTCAGAACAATCACAATGCATTTGGATCTCTATATCAGTCCTGAACTGGACTTGGCATCCTCATAGTCCCAAAGACCTTCACACTCTCATAGTCAGACCCAAGGCCTTCTTCCCTTTGGCTACCCTTCCTGGATGGAATAAAGATGGAAGAAGATGTACTTTATTTTTTGTTTAACTTGTTATTGTGGGAAATTGCAAACATATACTGCAGCAGATGGTGCTCCCATAGCATCCCCCCTGCTATCCATCTCTGATTTTAGCCACAACTATAATGGACAGTTCCATGCAAGCTCAGACCCATCCCACAGGGACAGTATCCTCCTTTAGTACGTTACTCTTTTCTTTCTACTTTCTGCCCCAGGCCCTTTTCCTATTCTCTGGGTAGCCCACAACTAATGGGGGTGGGTGAATGTGTTTTTCTCCCATACTTTAGGTAGTCAATTCTGGGAAGCATTCTGTATGCCTCTCAGGTTGTCCTAGCATATCTGAGTCCCCACTACCCACAGTAGTGACCTCAGTAACATTCTTATATTTTCCACCTTCTCTATTGCACTCTTCCAACTGCCTTAATCCTGCTCCCTGGAATTGAATCCCAAATAAACTACCAGCACCCACGTCTTTGTCTAGGCTCTGCTTTTAGGGAATCTAAACTAAGAAATATGTAAAAGTAGATAGAACTGTATAATGAAGCTCCCTGTACTCATCACCCAGCTCAACAATGATCAACTCATGGATAATCTTATTTTATCTATACCTCACTCTTAGCCCCCACCCCCAGATTATTTTGAAGCAGATCCAAGACACCAAATAAAGATGCACTTTAAGCTTCCTTGAACCCCCTTTCCACTTTGGAGGGTGACTTTTGGGGGGGTAAGATGATCAGATTAAGTCATCATCTTGCATTTGTTACTTAGTGTGCAGCTAACATGTACCCAGATTTTCTTCTTAGTATACAGTAATGATACCTATCTCTTAGCTAAAAATTCTGAAAACATTCACTTATTCTAGTTGCTCCCCTACACAATGATTCCTGTTCTCCCACTGCCCAAAGATTAAAGCCCAAGTGCTTTAAGGCCCAGAGATACTCTGGTGTCGATACAGCACTGAAATAGGAGCCAGAACGTCTCTGTTTCTAATTGGTAGTGTGTCTTTAAGCTAGTTATTTGATAGGTCAGAAAAGACAATTCTTTGTCTGCCCTGCCAACTTTATAGGGTTGGAAGATAAGATGAGATTAGCATTTGAAAGCCTATTAAACTGTAGGGCTCTCTAAAAAATGTAAAGATCCTTATTCAAAGCCCTTCATAGTTTGGTTCTGCCATCCCTTTCAAGTCTTATTTTCCAGTGTACTCCAATGGACATTCTCTGTTCCATACCTGCTGGGGCATTCATCCATTCATTCATTTAACAAACATTTACTGAGTGCCCAGGCACTGAGGTAATGGGCATGAATTAGAAACAGTTCCTGACACCCCCCCCCAAATAATAGAAAGAAAGAAACAGTTCCTGACTTAAAGGAGTCTATTGGCTGGAAAGGGAGACAGACAAGTAAACAATGACAATATAGTGTGTCAATACACAGTGAGAAAAGTAAGCTGAAGATGCTGTAGAGTACTGCCAACTCTGTGAAGCTGAGCTGGGAAATGAATCTAGGAAGGCTGCTTGGTGGAGGTGCTAGGTGAGCTAAGAATGAAAGAAAATTAGGAGTTCACCAAGCAGATTGGGGAGAGAAGGCATGGCAAGCAGAGGAAACAGTATGAGCAGAGGCCCAGAAGTGTGAAACAACTTGATATATTCAGGGAAACTACAGGTGGTTTGGCAGAACTGGAGCATGGAGTGCTTGGGAGTTGGAGTGGATGTCCAGTGATGTAACTAGAAGAGTAAGTAAGCAAGGATCAGATTGGGAAAGTCCTTCCTGTCACCATGAAGGTGATTGGGAACCTTTGTAAGGTTTAACCCTCAGGATACTATCAGGGCCTATTGGACCCAATTTTATTTTTTTAAGTGTCTATTTTCAACAGTTCTAACTAATGGAGAGGATTGGTATTTCATGACCTTTTTTTTCCCTTAGAGGTCTCCAAAACGACAAACAGAAACTTAGTAATTGCAAGACAGAATAAGTTATGTTCTGTTCTTTAAAATACTATGTGAGCTCATTGAACCATTTTATAAAGTTAAGATAAATTATGGTATCTTACTGATCTTATTTTATTTATATCTTGAAACACTTTCCTATTTCAACATCTTGGGAATTATTTCATCATTACTCATTAATTATTCTCAACTGTGGAAAAAGACTAAAATGATAAGAAAATAAAAGAATTGTGGACTAGTCTGGAAGGATAATGCAATTCTGGAATAAACCACAACTATTACACCACCTTCTAGCTTTTCTAAATTGTTGTCCAAAGTCATTCATTGCCCTTTAAAAATATATTAAAAAGTTTGAAAACACATCCTTTTAGGGGTTTTTAAGGCTTTTATTATACACAGTTGAAAAATTCAGAAATTTTAATTTTATACTAAGAGAAGAAAATTGAAAGGATGGTGTTTCCCAATTATTAGATAAATCAGAAAATGAATCCAAAGAGACAGCAGCACTCTAGACTAATGGGGAATGGTGAAATTGATCATGTAAATGAAATCTCAGGCTGTGGGTCTAGAGATGTTGATATTCTATATACAATTTTCAGTCAAGAATCTATGAGGGAACAGCATATTTCCAAGGACGAAAAGGAAATACAGTATTCTTATCCAGCTAGTCACTCAGTAGGCAGGACTTTATCAGACCATATTTTGTGACAGGAACCTGGACTATCCTGTGTTGCTAAAAGATCATGTAACATTATTCTTTCCTCTTTCATAATGCACAAAAATTTACTTGAAATAGTTCATAAGTGGATACATGCTGAAAACAGTCGTACTTTCAAAGGTGAATGGATGGAAAAAGATGATGTAGAAATGAAAAAGAAAACATCATTGAGGGGCACCTGGGTGGCTCAGTTGGTTGGGCATCTGACTCTTGCTTTTGACTCAGGTCATGATCTCAGGGTTGTGCGATCAAGCCCTGGGTTGGTCTCTGCACTCAGCAGGGAGTCTGCTTGAGATTCTCTCCCTCTCTGAAAAAGAACCACATCATTGAATTGATCATTCTAATTGGTATTTAGAATTCTAGGGGACACCTGGGTGGCTCAGCAGTTGAGCGCCTGCCTTTGGCTCAGGGCATGATCCTGGTCCAGGGATTGAGAGTCCCACATCAGGCTCCCTGTGAGGGGTCTACTTCTCCCTCTGTGTCTGCCTCTCTCTGTGTGTGTGTCTCTCATAAATAAATAAATAAATAAATAAATAAATAAATAAATAAAATCTTTTTAAAAATTCTAAAAATGAAAATGGCTTGCACTTATGGAGTGAAAAGATGGCTGTCCTCTCTTCAGCAAAATTATGAGCCATCAAAGTTTTCAAAAGTATTGCATTTTGACATTTTAAGTATATGAAGGAGAACCAAAGGCAATGATAAAGTGGAACCTGTTAGAGATGTATTTGAAATCTGAAATCAGTATTTACAAGATGGATATGTTCCAAGTTTGTGCATGACAGTTGATGGGCAGTTACATTCAAAGGGGTAGTTATAATCCAGGAAAACCTTCAAAACTGGGAAAATATAGAACAAAAAATAGATATACTATGCCTAAATTCTAATTAAAGTTCCTAATCAAATTGTTTTTCATTATCCCTTTATTCTTAGTTCTGTTAATCATTTGTAAAATTACTTAAAATATAAAACTAGAAAAAAAGTCCATTGGATCCAGGTGGTAGTAGTTATGACTATTTTTCCTGGTATATTAAGAGTAAAGCAGGAGAACAATCTGGTTTCGAAGTTAGAGAATGACAGGGATGCCTGGCTGACTCAAGTCAGTGAAGCATGTAACTCTTGATCTCGGGGTTGTAAGTTCAAGCCCCATGTTGGGTATAGAAATTACATAAAATCTTTAGGGGTGCTTGGGTGGCTCAGTTGGTTGACTGTCTGACTCTTGGTTTGGGCTCAGGTCAGGCTCTCATGGGTTGTGGGATGGAGCCCTGCATTGGGCTCCACACTCAGTGGGGCGTCTGCTTTAAATATTCTCTCCCTCTGCCCCTTCCCCCACCTCTCTGAAATAAATAAATCTTTTTAAAAATCCTTAAAAAACAAACAACAACAACAACAAACAAAGTTAGTAAATGACATGCAGGGGGTTTAACTCAGATTTCACCAGTCTCTACTTCCTATGTTATGATGTCTGAACAATCCTAAATTACTTAGAGTCCTCATGAGCTGGGTATTTCCGATGATGGAGATGGATGGATAGACTCTTCAGGGTGGTGGGGTGGCACAGCAGTGGCTATGAAATGAATGAGTTTGTCCTAAGACTTGCATTTGGGAGCTGCGGACTGCTGGTGCTTTTCAATATTTTTATGTGACTGTGTTTTGTACCTGTGGTTCATATTATCTCCCAATATGGATGTAAGGCCCTAGAAAGCGTGGACAACAGTGTCAATTTCTTGTGAATTTTCCTCTGTCTCTAGCATGTAGCAAGTATATCAGAATTTTTTTTCTGAATGGACAATGATAATCCTAAGCAGAAAACAAAATCAAGTGTCTCACTGTGACAGAGTGGGTAGAGGTCGACTTAACCAACAGTCCTTGAGTCCTAGTTCTGGGCTGGACCCTGCCCTAGAGACTAGGGGTGTGCTACTTGTGTCTATACTTAGAGAGCTCTTGGTCTAGCAAATGAGATAATCGAAGGAGAGTAATGGAAATCCCTGCTCCCTTGCTGTCTGTGGTGTTGATATATATACATATATGTACTGGAAATCTCCACAGCACTAGGTTCTGTTATGCCTTGTGCTTTATACAATAGCAGACCTTTGGTTCAGGGTCTGAGGCTAACTATGGATTCTAGTTTCCTAGTGCTACCAGTTTCAGAGTTCCTTCTTTGACTCCCATTTCTGGTCTTCTGGTTCTTCCTCCCAACTCCAGATAATCTCTCATAATATGTTGTTCACTCTCTAAGGTGTAAATATTGTCAAGGATCTCCTAATTAAGGAGGGCTTGGGGGATGCCTGAGTGGCTTGGCAGTTGAGCGTCTGCCTTCGGCTCAGGGCGTGATCCTGGGGTCCTGGGATCAAGTCCCACATCAGGCTTCCTGTGAGGGGACTCTTTCTTCCTCTGCCTATGGCTCTGCCTCTCTCTCTCTCTGTCTCTGTCTCTGTCTCTCTCTCAAGAATAAATAAATAAATATTTTTTTTTTAAAAAAAGGAGGGCTTGGAGTTCTGGCCTTAGACTCACCTCCACATCCTGGATCTCATATGTGACCGGAAATCAAAGCAGACTGTAATCTGTATAGCGACTGGAATGAACGCGTGAATAAATGAATGAAGGGACAGGCAGCATTTCTAGGTAGTGAGTCCATCTCTAGCTCAGCGATTTATTATTTATGATTATGATTTGGGTCTAAAGGCTTCAAGCCATATAATAATATCCATCAAACTATTGAGGATTCAGCTCTGCTTTGCTTCAGGGCTCACATGTGAAGAGAGAAGCATAAGCTGCAAATCATGAGCATTGGCACTTCAGTCGGCTAGATCCAGGTTCAGATCTGTCAGTTATTGTGTGACCTTGAGCAGGTGTCTCCTCTGGTCTGCCTCAGTTTCCACATTTGTAAGATCCTTAGGATGGTGAGGATAAAACGAGATCGGGTGTATAAAGCACTTGGAACGTACCTGGTACAGGGTAAGCACTCAAATGATAGCTGGTGCTATTAGTATTTGGATCAGCCTGACCGGTGAGCCCTCCTCTGATGACCAGACCATGGTGTCACAGGACCCTTGTGGGCCTTCTCGCCAATTCTGGCAGCATTTTTCTGAGTCTGATGAAGCTGCAGGCTCCGAATCGGGCCGGCGTGAGGTTGTGCTGTCCGGTGGTTGCGTGCGCCCTCCGGGCTAGGGACTACTGTGCCGAAGGAGCCTGGGAGGAAACCTTGGGCGTGGCGAGGCACTGCTAGGCCAGGGAGGCTGAGGCGTTCGGATTCCTCCGGCTCTGACTCTTTCAGACGCAGCTCCAGATGCCTGGCCAGGGAACGACGTCTCCTGCTCTGCCTCACGTGTGCCATCTGCCATCTGCCTGCCATTCGAAATACACTGGGGGTTTTACTTAAGAATCCAAGGAATGTCTATTTTCATTAGAAAGTGTTTCCCTTTCTGCATCGTTCCTCACTGATTATAAAAATAATAAAATTAGAAGCGTATAGCGTGCACAGGTACCATACACCCTCCCCGCTTCCAGTCTCCAGAGATAACCCCGGTGGAGTTTGGGAAGATGTTCCTCCAGATGTTCTGCTCTACCAGTATTCAGGGCATACGTGTTTTATGCGAGGACTGTGTTCCTGAGGACCCCATATAATTGGAAATTTGCATAATTCGAGGCCAGGCAGAACAAAAGGTGGCCAGAATTTGTTTATTAGCTAAAGTGGCGCCACCATGTGGCAATACTGCAAACACGGCTTCCGATTCCTCTGGCCTTCTGGCTTTGACATGTGATTCTTGGTGACCTTTTAAGTTGGGGAGATTTGAATTATTTCAAATGTTGTACATGAACTGGGACTAAAATGTTTTATGTCAAAGTATTTAAAATTCTTATGATTTGAATTTATTAGTGACTACACTATATTACTTTTAAAAGGGGGTCGTATTAAAAAGGCTGTTCCAAAATTTGCTTTTTAAAATTCAGATTAACATGTATTTTGGACATTCTCTCAAGCCAGCAAATATATTTTTACGACTTTTAAGGGCTGTAGATCATTCTAGTATAGTAGTGTATCCCGATGCATTAACTGGTCTTCTATATTGATGACTATTTCTCCCTGGGGATAAGGCCTCCCCCTTCTGCATTTCTGCCATCAGATTTATCCTTAGTACCAGGGACCTGGACAAATCTAAGTAGATCTTAGTGCCAGAGTCATAAAGCGACAACAAATCAAACTTCTGCCTCTTAGGGACCACCAAGGCAGTGGCAGCCCCAGAAGCTACTTGTGTTTTTCTATTCCAAGGGCACTTGGCCTTGTCACTGAACTGGTCTGGTCTGGTGTCACAGGGTGGATTCTCTGGAAGCAGATGCTGAAATAGAGTTTGAGGGATAAAATCCCTTATTAGGGATTTATTTTTTTTAAGATTTTATTTATTTATTTATTTATTTATTTATTTATTTATTTATTTATTTATTTGAGACAGATGGGAGAACATGCCTGCACATGAGCAGGATGAGGAGAGGTGGAGGGCAGAGGGAGAAGGAGAAGCAGATTCCCAGCCAAGCAGGGAGCCCGATGCCGGGCTGGATCCCAGGGACCCCGGGATCATGATCTGAGCCAAAGGGAGTCGCTTAACCAACTGAGCCACCCAGGAGCCCCCATTATTAGGGATTTAATAATTCCCGTGAAGTGAAATGGGAGGAAGTGGAATTGGGCAGAGAAGTTGAACTTGGAAACAAGCCAGGCACACCTTTGGCCAAGTGCTAGAGCAAGGACTGTTCATCAGAGTTATCCTGTGCAAGGTTGCCGTGGCTTGGCCTTTTTATACCACTGTGTGGCTTAGTCATTAGATGCAGGTTGTACCCAGAAGGACATGATCTCAGGTGGGGCAACTCTCTGCAGCTGATGCCCACCCAAAAGGAGCTGACAACTGGAGATTGATTATTGATTCTCACTCCTGGGAGCTGGGTGCTAAGGCCTTCCTGGAAGCGGGATCTGGACAGTCCATCTGGGCAGTGACAATCACATCTGGTCTTCCGTCCCTTCCCATGTGCAGAATAGACTCCTTTGGAGGTTTGGCACCCCCAGGTATTTTACATGTGAGGTTCAGCTAGGGTTTTGGAAGTTTGCAAGGAGAAAGGGCTTGCTGCCACGTCATGTAAGGGTGGCCAGGCAGAGTGGCAAGCAGCTCTCTCCGGACAATGGGCTAGGGGACTAGGTTTGGCAGCGGGTACCCATGTGCATTGTGAGGATAACTATCCAGGTGTCCCTGCGTGTGAGTGAGATATGGGGAGTATACTCCCTTCTACTGCCTTCATGAGGCATGCAGTGGCACTCAAGGAATTCTGCTTGTTGGTTGATTTGTTTGTGGGATTGCAGATAGACTACCAGGGCTAGTTTCTGTCACTGTCCCTCCCAGATATGCTTCTTCTGTAGTTGGATGAATGTGCCCTCTGTATTTGCTGATGACCTGCCATGTTTGCCTTTAAGTCCTGCTTTGGAAACAAGACATTAGGAAACTATACTCTTAGGTTCTATTCTCAGCATTAATAAGCCTCTCTCAGAGCGAATTTGAACAGTACTTAGCCAGACTACCTGGGTCAGAATCTCTGCATGTGCGGCTGGGGTACTAGTATTTGAACAAGTTCCCAAGATGATTCTGATGAGTGGCCAAAATATTTGACCATTGGGTAGCACTTGTTGCCTTAATTGTTCCCTTGGTTCTTCTTGTGTGAGTTTTATTTCTCCAGGCAGATTGTTTGCTTCAGGATTATTCTAATATTCTAGTATGTTCTAATTCTATGAGCTGACATGTAGTAGGGACTTCGTTTTCTATGGGTTACTCTGTGTGTGTGTGTGTGTGTGTGTGTGTGTGTGTGTGTGTATGCATTGGAGAGGAGAATCAACTATAGCAATGACATTTTTGCTGCCTTTTGATATGTATGAAATTTCACACCATTTTTCTTTTTTTTTTTTTTTTTTTTTTTTTTTTTTTTATAAATTAATTTTTATTGGTGTTCAATTTACCAACATACAGAATAACACCCAGTGCTCATCCCATCAAGTGTCCCCCTCAGTGCCCGTCACCCATTCACCCCCACCCCCCGCCCTCCTCCCCCTCCACCACCCCTAGTTCATTTCCCAGAGTTAGAAGTCTTTATGTTCTGTCTCCCTTTCTGATATTTCTCACACATTTCTTCTCCCTTCCCTTATATTCCCTTTCGCTATTATTCCTATTCCCCAAATGAATGAGAACATACACTGTTTGTCCTTCTCCGGTTACTGTGGCCAAGTTCAAAAAGGGTGTTGCCTGAGTTCTTCTCTGGGATTTTGATGGAATCTTGTCTCACATTTAGATCTTTCATCCATTTTGAGTTTATCTTTGTGTATGGTGCATGAGAGTGGTCCAGTTTCATTCTTCTGCATGTGGATGTCCAATTTTCCCAGCACCATTTATTGAAGAGACTGTCTTTCTTCTAGTGGATCGTCTTTCCTCCTTTATCGTATATTAGTTGAGCATAAAGTTCAGGGTCCACTTCGGGGTTCTCTGTTCTGTTCCATTGATCTATATGTCTGTTTTTGTGCCAGTACCACACTGTCTTGATGAACACAGCTTTGTAGTACAACCTGAAATCTGGCATTGTGATGCCCCCAGATATGGTTTTCTTTTTTTAAAATTCCCCTGGCTGTTTGGGGTCTTTTCTGATTCCACACGAATCTTAAAATAATTTGTTCTAAGTCTCTGAAGAAAGTCCATGGTACTCTGCGCCTTTTGATGGGGTCATTAAGCCCATTCACGTTCAGAGTTACTATTGACAGATATGAGTTTAGTGTCATCATGATATCTGTTTAGTCCTTGTTTTTGTGGATTGTTCCACTGAACTTCTTCTTAAAGGGGAGTTTTAAGAGTCCCCCTTAAAATTTCTTGCAGAGCTGGTTTGGAGGTCACATATTCTTTCAGTTCCTGCCTGTCTTGGAAGCTCTTTATCTCTCCTTCCATTTTGAATGAGAGCCTTGCTGGATAAAGTATTCTTGGTTGCATGTTCTTCTCATTTAGGACCCTGAATATATCCTGCCAGCCCTTTCTGGCCTGCCACGTCTCTGTGGAGAGGTCTGCTGTTACCCTAATATTCCTCCCCATGAAAGTCAGGGACTTCTTGTCTCTTGCTGCTTTAAGGATCTTCTCTTTATCTTTGGAATTTGCAAGCTTCACTATTAGATGTCGAGGTGTTGAACGGTTTTTATTGATTTTAGGGGGGGATCTCTCTATTTCCTGGATCTGAATGCCTGTTTCCCTTCCCAGATTGGGAAAGTTTTCAGCTAGGATTTGTTCAAATACATATTCTGGCCCTCTGTCCCTTTCGGCGCCCTCGGGAACCCCAATTAAACGTAGGTTTTTCTTCCTTAGAGTGTCATTTATTTGCCTTAATCTGTCTTCGTGGTTCTTTAATTGTTTATCTCTTTTTTCCTCAGTTTCCCTCTTTGCCATTAACTTGTCTTCTATGTCACTCACTCGTTCTTCCACCTCGTTAACCCTCGTCGTTAGGACTTCTAGTTTGGATTGCATCTCATTCAATTGATTTTTAATTTCTGCCTGATTGGATCTAAATTCTGCAGTCATGAAGTCTCGTGAGGCCTTAATGCTTTTTTCTAGAGCCACCAGTAGCTGTAGAATAGTGCTTCTGAATTGGCTTTCTGACATTGAAGTGTAATCCAGATTTTGTAACTCTGTGGGAAAGAGGGCTGTTTCTGATTCTTTCTTTTGAGGTGAGGTTTTCCTTCTAGTCATTTTGCTCAGTGCAGAGTGGCCAAAAACAAGTTGTATTGGAACACGGGGGAGTATCACTGGTCCGTCCAGCTGGTCTTCTGGGGGAGGGGCCTGCTGGGCTGATTTTCAGGTGTCAGCACTTGGGGGAGCTGCTCTGCCCCTGCCTGCTGCAGGGCTCAGCGGGGGTTGTTTACCCCGCCAGGCCCCAGGAGGAACAGCAGCAGTTGCTACGGCAACTCTGGAAGCCTGGATTCAGCCTCCGCAGGAACTACCGGGCTCGGGGCTCTCGGCTCTCCGTCCGCAGGGCCTGAGCTCCGGGGCGGGGCCACTGATCTGCTCAGCTCGGGGCAGGAGCGTCCTCGCTGTCTCGGGCCCTCCCGGCCTCTGCCTGTCCCGGGGGAGGCCGGATCCTGGGCTGTGTCCCGGCGCCCTGTGCTCCGGGGCCTGCGCCTGGGATTCGCGCTCCCGCCCCGCAGCCCCCTCCGCGGAGCCGCCCCCGAGCCCCTCCGAGCTGCTCCGGTCGGTCCCCGCCGTGCGCGCTGCAGCCCTTAGGGAGCTCGGAGCACTCCCCTGCGCTCGCAGGTGTCTGTTAGTGTCCCCGGGAGCCCGAGGGCATCCCCGCCCTCCTGGGTCCTGCTCCAACTCCCTGCGAGCCCCTTTCCGCCCGGGAAGGTTGGTGCAGCTCCTGCTCCTCCGGGACGGGGCTCTCCTGTCCTGGGGACCCTCGCCCCGGCCTCAGCCCGGCTCCTCGCGGGGCCCCTCCCCCTCGGAGGCCTTTTGTTCGTTTATTTCTTTTTCCCCGTCTTCCTACCTGGATAGAAGCGCGGACTCTTCTCACTGTAGCGTTCCAGCTGGTCTCTCTTTACATCTCAGGCCGAATTCGTAAATTTTCAGGATGGTTTGAAGGTTATCTAGGTAATTTGGTGGGGACAGGTGACTCGGGGACCCTGCTCTTCCGCCATCTTGCCCCTCCCCTCACACCATTTTTCCATGCAGCTTGAAATTTCAAAATGAATTAAATATGACTAAGAGCAAATAAAAGCAATTATAACAAGAATAGATGTTTTCATCTTTGACAATGAAGGCAAGAAAATGCAATAGGAAAAAGTCTCTTCAACCAATGGCACTGGGAAAACTAGACAGCTACATGCAAAAGAATGAAACTGGATCACTTTCTTACACTGTACACAAAAATAAACTCAAAATGGATTAAGAACCTAAATGCGAGACCTGAAACCATAAAAATTCTAGAAGAGAGGGGCACCTGGGTGGCTCAGTCAGTTAGGCATCTGGTTCTTGATCTCAGCTCAAGTCTTGATCTCAGAGTTGTGATTTAAGTCCTGATTTAAAATATAAGTCCTAGAAGAGAGCACAGGCAGTAATTTTTCTGACATTGGTCATAGCAACATTCTTCTGGATATGTCTTCTGAGGCAAGGAAAGCAAAAGCAAAAACAAACTTTTAAGATGACATCAAAATAAAAAGCTTTTGCATAGCAAAGGAAACAACCAATAAAACTAAAAGACAACCTACTTAATGGGAGAAGATATTTGCAAATGACATATCTGATGAAGGGTTAGTATACAAAATATATGAAGAATTTACACAACTCAGCACCAAAAAACCCCCCAAAAATACAATTTAAAAATGGGCAGAAGACATGGACAGACATTTCTCCAAAGAAGACATACAGATGGCTAACAGACACATGAAAAGATACTCAACACCACTCATGATCAGGGAAATGCATATCAATACCACAATGAGATATCACCTCACACCTTTCAGAATGGCTAAAATCAAAAACACAAGCGAGGTGCCTGGCTGCCTCGTTTGGCAGAACATATGACTCCTGATCTCAGGGTTATGAGTTCAAGCCCCATGTTGAATGTAGAGTTTACCTAAAAATTTTTTTTAAAAAACTCATAAGAGAAGGGAAGCCTGGGTGGCTTAGTGGTTGAGCGCCTGCTTTCGGCCCAGGGCATGACCCTGGAGTCCTGGGATCGAGTCCCACATCAGGCTCCCTGCATGGAGCCTGCTTCTCCCTCTGCCTGTGTCTCTGCCTCTCTCTCTGTCTCTCGTGAATAAATAAATAAAATCTTTAAAAAAACCCCATAAGAAACAAGTGTTTGTGAGGCTGTGGAGAAAATGGAATCTTCATGCATTGTTGGTGGGACTGCAAACTGGTGCAGCTGCTGTACAAGACAGTATGGAGGTTGCTCAAAAAATTAAAAATAGAACTACCCTAACTACCCTGGGGCACCTGGGTGGCTCAATCGGTTAAACATCTGCCTCTGGTTCAGGTCATGATCTCAGGGCCCTGGGATTGAGCCCCACATTGGACTCCCTGCTCAATGAGGAGTCTGCTTCTCCCTCTCTGCCCCTCTCCTCTGCTCATACTCTCTCATACATTCTCTCTCTCTCAAATAATAAATACAATTTTAAAAAAGATTTTTTTAAAAAGATTTTATTTATCTATCCATGGAAGACACACACAGAGAGAGGCAGAGACACAGGAAGAGGGAGAAGCAGGCTCCATGCAGGGAGCCTGACGTGGGATTCAATCTTGGGTCTCCAGGATCACATCCTGGGCTGAAGGCGGCGCTAAACCACTGAGCCACCCAGGCTGCCCTTAAAAAAAGATTTTATGTATTTATTCATGAGAGGCACAGAGAGAGCGGCAGAGACAAAGCCAGAGAGAGAAGCAAGCTCCTGTGGGGAGCCCAATGCAAGACTCGATCCCAGGACTCCGGGATTATGACCTGAGCCAAAGGCAGACACTCAACCACTGAGCCACCCAGGTCCCCCAAAGAAATAAAAATTTTAAAAAATCCGTATAGATTCTCAATAAATAAAGGGTTTAGAGGGAAGAGAATTTTCAGAATACCCAGTTGGGACATTATTGGGGGGCCCTTGCTCTGTAGGCTGTAAGGAAGGTCTGCTCTTCTGCTAATGAAAATAACTTATCTCAGTTGTTAAGCAAATACTCTGAAGGAAGGATAGATGCTATGACCTTAAAATTTGACAAGGTCACAATAATGGGAGAGTGGATGCTTTTCCTCATCAAGAAGAGACCAGTCTCTTGCTTAGAAGGACTTGGACTGCGTGGCCAGTGGCCTTTGACCAACAGAGTCATTCAACATGAAGATAACTTCCATGGTAACCTTCACACAGCCCCAAGAAGCCTGTAAATACAAATCCTTCCAGTTTTCTTTTAGCATTTTGGGGTTCAGAGAGATTCCTGTGGGAAATAAATGAAACTTTTGAGAAAGTAAGTACATGACAGGCAGCAATATTCATCAAAAGATAACATGTCAGGCAATTAGTGCTTCAGAAGACATTAAACCTATAGATGAATCAGAGGCATGTGCAATCAAGTTGGCTCAATTTCATTATTTATTCATTTATTAAGTATTTTTAGCAAAGTTTCTTCTCTTTTATTTTTTTTTAAAGATTTTGTTTATTTATTCATGAGAGACACACACACACAGAGAGAGGCAGAGACACAGGCAGAGGAAGAAGCAGGCTCCATGCAGGGGGCCTGAGGCGGGACTCGATCCCAGGACCCCAGGATCACGCCCTGGGCCGAAGGTGGCGCTAAACTGCTGCGCCACCTGGGCTGCCCTGCAAAGTTTCTTTTAAAGAAAATGCTCAAAGAATAGATTTTCTGGCTAACTGCAGGCTGACCGTGTATACTTGTAACTAAAGATGCAACTGTCAAAGTTGGTTTTCAAATTAGAATCTTAAAAGCCTAAAGGAAGATGATGTTTGTACAAAAAAAAATGTCTTTTTAAGCTACAAAATAGTATTGCTAATATTCTTCCCCCTTTTCAGAGAAGACTTACGATTTTGAAAATCCAGGGCAAATGGGAAAAAAGTAACAATGACATTAATTTCTCAGCTTGTAAATACAATACATATGTCTTAAATATTTTCATATTTTTCTGGAAATGTTTTAAAGATTTTATTTATTTATTTGAGAGAGAGAGAGAGAGAGAGAGTGCAGGGGGAGGAGCAGAGGGAGAGGGACAAGCAGACTCCGTGCTGTGTGCGTAATCCCACATGGTGCTCAATCTCACGACCCTGAGATCATGACCTGAGCCGATATCAAGAGTCAGATGTTCAACTGACTGAGCCATCCAGGCACCCCTGGAAATGTTTTATTTTCTATTTCTTGAAGTGGTATTTAATTTACAAGATAAAGCACCAGAATTTTTTTTAAAGATTTTATTTATTTATTCATGAGAGAGGCAGAGACACAGGCAGAGGGAGGAGAAGCAGGGAGCCCAATGTGAGACTCGATCCTGGGAATCGGGGATCAGGCTCTGAGCCAAGGGCAGACGCTTAACCGCTGAGCCACCCAGGTGCCCCAAAACACCAGAATTTGTATTGTAGATGTGCTTTGTAGATATTTTCCACTTTGGAAGGTTGGGGTTTTACACTTCTGTAGTTCTTTTTCAGTGTTTCTGTGTGTATTCCCTTAAGAACAAAATGTGTCAAAGAGACTCTGGGTTTCTCAGTTGGTTTATTGGTGGTTGGCTTCTCACTTTTTGGTTAGAATAAAAATTAGATTCAAGAACGCTCCATACCTGGAGGCTTTGACACTGTGTGAAATTCCAAGTTTTATGGCTCATTATGGCTATAATCAGCATACATAATAATTACAGCTTTCAAAGTGATTTGTTCAAGCTTTTTTGCTTTTGTCTGAAACCTTCAGTTAGGCAGCTTTTAGTATGAGGAACTTGACTTCTTCTTGTCTTCTCCATAGCATTAGTTATCTATTCTGGCAACTTTTGCTCTAAAAACAGATGCTAGTTTAGAGAACTTCTTTTTTTTATAAATTTATTTTTTATTGGTGTTCAATTGGCCAAGCATATAGAATAACACCCAGTGCTCATCACATCAAGTGCCCCCCCAGTGCCTGTCACCCAGTCACCCCCACCACCCGCTCACCTCCCCTTCCACCACCCCTAGTTCGTTTCCCAGAGTTAGGAGTCTCTCGTGTTCTGTCTCCCTTTCTGATATTTCCCACTCATTTTTCGCCTTTCCCCTTTATTCCCTTTCACTATTTTTTATATTCCCCAAATGAATGAGACCATATAATGTTTGTCCTTCTCCGATTGACTCATTTCACTCAGCATAATACCCTCCAGTTCCATCCACGTCGAAGCAGATGGTGGGTATTCATCCTTTCTAATGGCTGAGTAATATTCCATTGTATACATAAACCACATCTTCTTTATCCATTCATCTTTCGATGGACACCGAGGCTCCTTCCACAGTTTGGCTGTTGTGGACATGGCTGCTAGAAACATCGGGGTGCAGGTGTCCCGGCGTTTCATTGCATCTGTATCTTTGGGGTAAATGCATCTGTATCTTTGGGGTAAATTACTTTAGGGAACTTCTTATCACTACAGGTTTTGTAGCATTAGACATTAAGTGTCTACTTACTGCAAAGCATTGCACAAAGCCTTTTGGAGAGGGAGAAAGGACAATAATTACTACCACCGAGCTTGGCCCCTCATTAGTCCTCACTGCCTGGTTGAGATGATTAGAGCTCACTAGTATCTGTTCTCCTCTTCTGTCTGAGCACACCACCAGACTGCCTTTCCTTGCCTGCTTGCTCTCGGTGGGGCTGGGTGCTTGCCAATGTGACCTGACAGCATGAGTGCCACTTCTAGGCCTGGCAAACTAAAATATCCCTCCTAACTCTCCGTGTTCTCTCCTTTCATCTACCTCTGGATGAAGAGAACCCAGTGAAGGATGCAGTGGTCTTAAAAGATGGCTAACTGTGGATATCCAAATGACTGCCTGGAGCAAACCCTCCCTTCCCACCCCTCTCCATAATTCATATTAGACTGTGACATGAGTGAGAAATAAACCATTAAACCATTTTATGTTAAGCCATAGACATTTCTTTGAAAGAAGTCAACTCACCTTTACTAATGAACTTTAGACCTGCTTTTCCTTATTGGACTATGTATGAGCACCTGATCCTTCAAAGACAGTAATTTCCTCACTGGCTCATGACCCCCATGGCCTCGCCTGAGGCAATCAGATTTCTTCCTTCATGAAGGGCCTCAACTGGAAGCAAATGTAATAGATATGAATCTTAGTCTATGTTACTTACATTTGCTAGAAATGTAACATTTTTCCTATATCTGCTTTCAGCTTGCATTCAGCCTGTTAGCAGAAACTTAATTGTGGTCTTTTTTTCCCAAGCAATCTTTAAGCAATTCAGGGTTTCCTTAGTGAATTCAGAGTTACCAAGCCCTCTGCCCCAGCTGCAGATGACATCTATGTTTGACGTATTTCTTCTTTCTACTATGGTAACCATCCACTGTTGAGTTCTTCTTGTCCTGATCACTAAGTGTCTCCAAGTTCAGCTCTCTCAGCTACTTCCTTGTTCCCCTAGATTTATGGGGAACATCTGGGGGTTTCTCACACCACTGTGGGAAAGCTCTACGAGGCTGTTCCAGGTTTGTTTGCATAGATTCATCACATAGTCATCTCTATTGTTCCTTTTACATGTTGGTATAACTTAGGGATAACTCGGGTTTACCACTTTTTGGGCTCCACCCAGGAAATCAGGCACAGATCCTGTTTATTTTTGAACCCCCAAACCTATCTTTTGGGTTCTACAGTTGTGCCCAAGAAATTGGTTCAGGCTGGTAGGGCACAGGGATTTCCATTGGCATAAGATTCATTTACTTCCAACTGAATCATCCTCTGTGGCCAAAGACTCCTTTAGTATGGGTGGGAGGGATGAGAAAAGCAGAAAAATAACAGGAAAGAATGGGATGGGAAGCACTATGGTTAATACATTAACATCATTTGGCTTCCACCAAGAAAGAATCTGCCATCTGGTAGCATGACAGAAAGAATCAAACTTGAAGAGTAGAACTGAGTTGAGTGAATGGTGAAACACTAGCATGTAGGTCAAGAGCCATCTAGGGCCCCAAAGCATACTGTGGCCCAACCTTCATGCTCAGAATCTTGGATTCCTGTTATTATTAATTTGAGAATTTTCTAAGGAAGCTTACACTAAAATGTATCCACTTGGTTCTCTAACCTGGAAACCTTGGAGTTATCTTGGCATAGCCTCAAGTTTTGCCAGATCACTATCTTGGGATACAAATGAGGTCACATTAATCAATAACTCACATTTCTTAACGGAAGACCCCAAAGAATTGATGGGTGGCATTAGTTTATTAGATATACCTAGATAGATCTATGTCCTTATCTAAGCTCAACCTGGGCATTCCCACCCCTACCCAAACATACACATATGATTCCTTTCCTCCTTCTTTGACATTCAGTTAGTCACCAAATCCTTTTGGTTCTACTGCTTTAATATCTTTTGAATCTGTCCCTTTGACTCAGTCTCCACCCCCAGGGCACTGCCTTAGGTACGGCCCTCATTTCTCATCTGGTTTACTAAAAACCTCTCAATTAGTTTTCCTCACTCTAGTCTGATATCTTTTTCTCTTTAAGATTTTATTTATTCATGAGAGACACACAGAGAGAGGCAGAGACACAGGCAGAGGGAGAAGCAGGCTCCCTGCAGAGAGCCCAATGCGGGACTCAATCTTAGGACCCCAGGATCACACCCTGAGCTGAAGGCAGATGCCCAACCACTGAGCCACCCAGGCGTCCCTCTAGTCTGATATCTTTTCAAACATCTGTCCCCCAGACTGTAGCCAGAGTGATCTTTAGAAATGTAAATACATCTGATCACGATAAATACTATCTTTCAATGGTTATTTATTGCCCTCTGTATAAATTTCAAACCCTCAGCTTAGTGTACAGGGTTTTGCATGACCTAACTCATTGTAAGTATCATCTACCACTACTTCCTGACACACGTCTGCTTCATGCCTGTCCTATGGAAATATTTGTAGTTTCTTGATTGATGCAGTTTCATAGCCAGGGGCTTTTGCACATGCTGTTTCTTCAGAGGGCTCTCCCTGCCCAAGCCATACCCCAGTTTTAAATCACAATGTCTTGGTGGTGTGAGGAGGCATCAAAAGCCTCCCTAGGTGATTACGTTGTGCATCCAAGTTTAAGAACCAGCACTTTAGGGGATCCCTGGGTGGCGCAGCGGTTTGGCGCCTGCCTTTGGCCCAGAGCGCGATCCTGGAGACCCGGGATCGAGTCCCACGTCGGGCTCCCGGTGCATGGAGCCTGCTTCTCTCTGCCTGTGTCTCTGCTTCTCTCTCTCTCTCTGTGACTATCATAAATAAATAAATAAATAAATAAATAAATAAATAAGGAAACCAAGTTGGATTCCTTTAAAAAAAAAAAAAAAAAGAACCAGCACTTTAAATTGTAAGTCAAACATCGCCTCCTTTGAGAAAGGTTCCTTGAGGTCCCAGCCTGATTAAGTTCTTTCTTCTTTCTGTTTCCATAATACCATCTGTAGCCTTCTATCATAATGGCCATCATTTTTTCTGTATAGAAATTGCTGGTTTGGGCAACCCCGGTGGCGCAGCGGTTTAGCGCCACCTGCAGCCCGGGGTTTGATCCTGGGGACCCTGGATCGAGTCCCACCTCAGGCTCCCTGCATGGAGCCTGCTTCTCCCACTGCCAGTGCCTCTGCCTCTCTCTCTCTCTATGGCTCTATGAATAAATAAATAAAATCTTAAGAAAAAAGAAATTGCTGGTTTATTCATTTGTCTCTGTCATTATACTTTAAACTCCTTGAGGGCATAGACCATGTCTTAAGTGGTTCTATATCCCAAGTACATAACATGATGCTTAGCACAAGGAAGGTACAATAGATGAATATATGTTTATGAAATATTGTTGAAGAAATTTATACAGCGCCTACTATTTGTGCCATGCATGATGCTAGCAGGTTTTCATATTACCTCATTTAATCCACACAACAGTTCTGGGAAATCTGGGTTATTATCCCTGTATTACAAATGAAGAAAATAAGGATCTGAGAGGTCAGGTGATATATCCAGTTACACAGTCAATGGTAGGCATAGGATTTAATTACAGATCTTCTAACTCCAAGTTTGGTGTGATTCTATCTACGGCTGGTAGAAAATAGTGCTAGGTAGTTATATATCACTGATATTAGTTTTCCATTGCTACATAAGAAATAACCACAAATTTAGTGGCATAAAACAACAGCCATTTATTAGCTCACAGTTCTTTAGGTCAGAAGTGTGGGTTCAGTGCGACTCAACTGGTCCCTCTGCATAGAATCTCACAAGGCTGAAATCAAGGTGTCAGCCAGGCTGAGTTCTCATCTGGAAGCTCTGGGGAAACATCTGCTTCCCAGCTCATTCATGTTGCTGGAAGACCTTAGTTCCTTGCTGTTGTAGGGCTGACATACCTATTTCCTTGCTGGTTGCCAGCTGGGGGCTGCTCTTAGCAAAAAGAGGATTCCCACGTTCCTTGTCATATGGCTCCCACCATCTTTAAGTGAGCAAGAGCATGTCAAGCCCTTCTTGTATTTTGAACCTCAGATTTAAAGGGCTCATGTGATAGGTCAGGCCCATTCAGATCATTTCCCTATCTTAAGGTCAACTGATTTGGAACTTTAATTATATTTGCAAAATCTCTGTACAGGGGCACCTGGGTTTGTGTCTGACTGAATGACTGAGACAAGATGTATGTACACCAGGGGCCTGAATCTTGGGGGTCATATCAGAATTATACATACCACACTGCTTATGCTTTATCTGTGGAGTTTTGTCTTCACATATATTATTTCATCTTTCTTAACAACCATATTAAATAAGCAAGATGGAATGTTAAAAAATACATATGAAGAAGTTGGAGCAATCAAAAGCAGCCAGTTGACAGATGACAGAGAAGGAATTAAAACCTGTTCTCAGAGAGAGGGAAAGATGGCAGAGTAGGAAGATCCTGAGCTCTTCTTCTCCCCTGGACACACCAAGCCTGAAACTGTATATGGTACAACTAACCCTGAGAACAACTTAAGACTAGCAGAACAACCCTCCTACAGTTAAGTATATAAAGGAAAAGCTACATTAAGAAGAGTAGGAAGGGCAGAGACAAAGTTGGGAACCACAGCCCCAGCAAAGTAACTCACAAGTGGGAGGGATACCACAGGTGAAAAGGTCCTCGCTGAGGAGTGAGGGGTTCATGCCCCCACATTGGGCACCCCCACCCCCACCCTGGGGATCTGCACTGAGAAGACAAGCCCCCATAAGGTCTGGCTTTGAAAATCAATGGGTTTTAAATGTAGAAGAGCCAGAGGGCTATAAGAAACCCAGAGTCCACTCTTAAAGGGTCCACACATGATATCACTCATGCAGAGACTTAGCACAGCGACAGCAGTTTGAAAAGTTCCCCAGGCTATATGTGAAGCAGCTTTATTGACTAATTTTAGGATATGTGTCAGAGGGGCAGAGATCTATAGGAACTTTCTTTGGAAATGAAAGTACAGGCTAGTGCCATTTTTCCTGCCTTTCTTCAGCTTAGCTGGCCCGACGCTAGAGGGCCAGCTAAGTTCTGACATTATCCATCTATCTTGCTAGCACCATTCACCCTGCCCTGTTGTTACCTGGGGAATCTGCCCCACTCTTAGCCAACTGTGCCAGGGGAATCATCCCATCCATAAGTATACCTGCAGTAGCTGCAGCTGGGCATTACAGCCACCCCCACCTACCAGGGCATCCCCAGCAGAGGCAGCCCAGTCACAACAGGAAGGTGCATTCAGCTCACACATGAAACACCCCTGGAGCACCTGTTCTGGTGACCAGGAGGAATGCACTACTGTAACCATAGGATGCCTTTTACAACAGGACACTACCTTTAAGACCAGGAGATATGGCTGACCTACCTAAGACATAGAAACAGAGTCAGAAAAAATGAGGAAACAGAGGAATATGTTTCAAATGAAAGAACAAAACAAAACCTCAGAAAAAGAACTACACAAGATGGAGATAAGCAATCTACCTGATAAAGAGTTCAAAGTCATGGTCAAAACGATGTCTACCGGACTTGGGAGAAGAGTAGATGAACTCAGTGAGAACATCAGCCAAGAGATAGAAAATATTTTTTTTAAATCAGAGTTGAAGAATATAATAACTGAAATGAAAAATACTCTAGAAGAAATCAACAGAGGATGAGGATGCAGAAGAGGATGCAGAAGAATGGATCAGTGATCTGGAAGTGGAAATCATCTAAACTGAACAGCAAACATAACAAAACAAAACCCACATTAAAAAAAATGAGGATAGATAAAGGTACCTTTATGATATCAAGCATACTAACATTCACATTATAGGGGCCCTAGAAGGAGAAGAGAGAGAAAGGGGCAGAAAATTTATTCAGAGAAATAATAGCAGGAGTGTCTGGCTGGCTCAGTTGGTGGAGCATGCAACACTTGACCTCGAGGTTGTGAGTTTGAGACCCATGTTGGGTGTAGAGATTACTTAAAATTTTAAAAAGAAAGAAAGAATAGCAGGAAACTTCCCTAACTCAGGGAAGGAAGTAGACATCTAAATCCAGAAAACATAGAAATCCCAAAACAAATGAACCCAAAGAGATCTACAGCAAGACATATAATAATTAAAATGTCAAAAACTAAGGATAAAGAGAGAGTCTTAAAAGCAACAAAAGAAAAACAACTAGTTACATATAAGAGAACACCCATAAGACTATGAACTGATTTTCCAGCAGAAACTTTACAGGAAAGAAGAAAGGGGCATGATATATTTTAAGTGCTAAACAGAAAAAAAAAATCCTATAACCAAGAACACTCGACCTGGCAATGTTATTATTCAGAATTGAAGGAGAAATAGTTTCCCAGACAAATAAAAGTTAAAAGAATTCATTACCACTAAACAAACCTTACAAGAAATGTTAAAGGGACATCTTTAAACCGAAAAGAAAAGGCCACATCTAGAAGTAAGAAAATTATAAAAGGAGGGATCCCTGGGTGGCTCAGCGGTTTAGTCCCAGCCTTCGGCCCAGGGTGTAATCCTGGAGTCCCAGGATCGAGTCCCACGTTGGGCTCCCTGCATGGAGCCTGCTTCTCCCTCTGCCTGTGTCTCTGCCTCTCTCTCTCTCTCTCTCTCTGTCTCTCATGAATAAATAAAAATCTTAAAAAAAAGAAAATTATGAAAGGAAAAAAATTTCACAGGTAGAAACAAACATATAGTAAATGTAGTATATTAGTCACTTAAAATCACTTTAGTCTAACAAAAGTAGTAAAATCAATTATGCATACAATAATTAGTTAAATGATACACAAAGTGAAAATATGTAAAATCTGGCATCAAATACATAAAACATGGTGGGGTGGTAGTAAAAATGTAATGCTTTCAGAATGTGTTCAAACTTAAGTGACCGTCAACTTAAAAATAGACTGCTATGGGATCCCTGGGTGGCGCAGTGGTTTGGCGCCTGTCTTTGGCCCAGGGCGCGATCCTGGAGACCCAGGATCGAGTCCCACGTCAGGCTCCCGGTGCATGGAGCCTGCTTCTCCCTCTGCCTGTGTCTCTGCCTCTCTCTCTCTCTCTCTCTCTCTCTCTCTCTCTCTCTCTCTCTGTGACTGTCATAAATAAATTTAAAAAATTAAAAAATATATGCATTATATTAAAAAAATAGACTGCTATATACATAGGATGTTATATATGAACCTCATGGTAACCACAAACCAAAAAGCTATCGTAGATACACAGAATATAAAAAGAAAGGAATCCAAACAGAACATTAAATAAACATGGAAGACTCCTAACTCTGGGAAATGAACTAGGGGTGGTGGAAGGGGAGGTGGGTGGAGGGGGGGGAGTGACTGGGTGATGGGCACTGAGGTGGGCACTTGACGGATGAGCACTGGGTGTTATTCTATATGTTGACAAATTGAACACCAATAAAAAATAAATTTATTAAAAAAACACTAAATAAAATCATCAAATCACAAGGGAAGAGAGGAAGAGAAGGGGAAAGGAACAGAGATGAACTACAAAAACAAGGAAACAACAAAATGGTAGTAAGTACATGTCTATCTATCTATCTATCTATCAACTATCTATCTATCTATCCATCCTAAATGCTCCAGTCAAAAGACATAGGATGACTGAATGGATAAAAAAACAAAACAAAACAAAACAACAAGACACAAGACCCGGGGCACCTGAGTGGCTCAGTGATTGAGCATCTACCTTTGGCTCAGGTCATGATCCTGGGGTCCTGGGATCGAGTCCCACATCAGGCTCCCCACAGGGGAGCCTCTCTCTGTGTGTCTCTCATGAATAAATAAATTAAATCTTTAAAAATAAAAAAAAAACACAAAAAACCCCAAGACCCATCTATATGATACCTATAAGAGATTCACTTCAGACCTACAGACACAGATAGGCTGAAAGTGAAGGGATGGAAAAAGATATTCCATGCAAATGGTAAAAAAGAAAGCTTAAGATGGTTCAAAATGGATCAAAGACCAAAATGTAAGACCAGAAACCATGAAACTCCTAAAAGGAAATAGACAATAAACTCTTGGACATTGGTCTTAGCAATATTTTTTGGATCTGTCTTCTTAGGCATGGGCAACAAAAGCAAAAATACACAATTGGGAGCACATCAAACCAAAAAGCTTGGGACACCTGGGTGGCTCAGCGGCTGAGCGTCTGTCTGCCTTTGGCTCAGGGCATGATCCCAGGTCCAGGGATCAAGTCTCGAATCAGGCTCTCTGCAGGGAGTTTGCTTTTCCCTCTGCCCGTGTCTTTGCCTCTCTCTGTGTCTCTCATGAATAAATAAATAAAATCTTTAAAAAATAAAAACCAAAAACCAAAAAGCTTTTGTGCAGTGAAGGAAACCAGCAACAAAATTAAAAGGCAACCTACTGAATGGGACAAGATTTTGCAAATGATATATCCTAGAAGAGGTTGATATCCAAAATATAAAGAACTCAAGACCAAAAAACCTCAAACGATCTGATTTTAAAATGGGCAGAGGACTTGAATAGACATTTTTCCAAAGAAGACATACAGTTGGCCAATAGACATATGAACAGATGTTCAACATCACTAATCATCCAGGAGATGCAAATCAAAACCACAATGAGGTATCATCTTATACCTGTCAGAATGACTAAAATAAAAAAAACAGAAACAACAAGTGTTGTCAAGGATGTGAAGAAAAAGGAACTCTTGTATATTGTTGGTGGGAATGCAAATTGGTACAGCCACTGTAGAAAACAGTATGGAGGTTCCTCAAAAAATTAAAAATGCAAATACCATATGATCCAGTAATTCTACTATTGGGTATTTACCCAAAGAGAATGAAAACACTAATTTGAAATGATACATACACCTGTATGTTTATTGCAGGAATATTTACTATAGCCACAAAATGGAAGCAACCCAAGTATCCATTGATAGAGTAGATAAAGAAGATGTAAGTATTCCATGGCATGGAATACTATTCATCCATAAAAAGAAAAGACAATCTAGTGAATGGGAGAAGATATTTGCAATGATATATCCAATAAGGGGTTAATATCCAAAATATAAAGAACTTACAGAAGTCAACACCAAAGAAAAATAATCTGATTCAAAAATGGGAGACACATGAAATGATGCTCAGCATCAGTAATCATGCAGGAGATGCAAATCAAAAGCACAATGAGATATCGCCTTTTGTCAGAATGACTAAAACAAAAGGCAGAAGAAATAACAAATGTTGGCAAGGATGTAGAGAAAAAGGAACCCTCATGCACTGTTGGTGGGAATGTAAACTGTGCAGCTACAATGGAAAACCTTATGGAGGGGTGCCTGTGTGGCTGTCAGTTGAACATCCCACTCTTCATTTTGGCTCTGATCATGGTCTCGGGGTCATGAGATTGAGCCCTGTGTTGGGCTCTGTGCTGGGCATGTAGCCTACTTGAGATTCTTCCTCCCTCTCCCCATCCTCTACCCCCTCTCAAAAGAAAGAAGAAAGAGAAAGAAAGAAGAAAGAAGAAAGAAAGAAAGAAAGAAAGAAAGAAAGAAAGAAAGAAAGAAAGAGAAAGAAAACAGTATGGAGGTTTCTCAAAATTTTCATTTATTTTTTAAAGATTTTATTTGTTTATTTATTTATTTATTTATTTATTTATTTATTTATTTATTTATTTATTTGAGACACACACACACACAGAGAGGGAGATACATAGACAGAAGGAGAAATAGGCTCCTCGCAGGGAGCCTGATGTGGGACTCGATCCCAGGACTGGAATCATGCCCTGAGCCAAAGGCAGACGCTCAACCACTGAGCCACCCAGGTGTCCCTTCTCAAAAATTTTAAGATAGGAATACCACATAATCCAGTTATTCCACTTCTGGGTATTTAGCTGAAGAAAATGAAAACACAGTTTCTTTTTTTTTTTTTTTATTTATGATAGGCACACAGTGAGAGAGAGAGGCAGAGACAATGGCAGAGGGAGAAGCAGGCTCCATGCACTGGGAGCCCGACGTGGGATTCGATCCTGGGTCTCCAGGATCGCGCCCTGGGCCAAAGGCAGGCGCTAAACCACTGTGCCACCCAGGGATCCCGAAAACACAGTTTCAAAAAGGTATATGCACCCCTGCATTTATTGCAGCATTACTTACAATAGTCAAAATATGAAAGCAGCCCAAGTGTCCATTTATAGATGAACAGATAAATAAGATATGGTATATATACACAATGGAACATTACTCATTCTCATAAAAAGGAATGAGATCTTGCCATTTGCAACAACATGGTTGGACCTAGAGGGTATTGTGCTGAGTGAAATGTCAGTCAGAGAAAGGCAAATACTGTATGATTTTTACTTATATGTAGAATCTAAAAAACAAAACAATCATACAAATAAAACAGAAACTGATCCATAGATATAGAGGTCAAGCTGGTGGTTGCCAAAGGGGAAGTGGGTTGGCTGATGGGCAAAATCGGTGAAGGGGATTAAGAGCTACAAACTTCCATTTATAAAATAAATAAGTCACAGGGATGTAAAGTACAGCATAGGGGATATAGTCAATAATATTGTAATAACTTTGGTGACAGATGGTAACTAGACTTAGACTATGGTGAGCATTTTATAGTGTATATAAATATCAAATCACTATGTTGTATATGTGAAACTAATATAATATTTTATGTCAGCTATACTTCAATTAAAAAGAAAAAAACCTTTCTCATTCAGTGATCTTTTAATGTCATACCCACTATTGCTTTAAAAACATTTTAGAATCCAATTTGGATATAATAGAAATGAAGAGCAATCACAGTATAATGTATGTAGATTTGTTTAAATCTAAGAAGACCTACATTGTATCCAATGTATTCTAATCCATTTGTACAAATGTTTACATTAAGGAAGGATAAAAATGGTTTGCAGTAGAGCCTTTTAAATTGCATTCATTATCACCCCTACCTGCTTGGTGAATAACTATCATTAACATTTGTTGATGTATTACAGTTTGCAAAATATTTCCATCTTATTTTTTTTGCTTTTGTGCCCACTACCAATGCAAACTGTATTTATTGTAAAAACAAACAAACAAACAAACACATGTGAAAATGATTAAGAAAGTCATTAGAGTTGAGCACCTGGGCAGCTCTGTGGTTGAGCATCTGCCTTCACCTCAGGTCATGATCCTGGGGTCCTGGGATTGAGTCCCACATTGGGCTCCCTGCAGGGAGTCTGTTTCTCCTCTGCCGATGTCTCTGCCTCTCTCTGTGTGTCTCTTATGAATAAAATAAAATCCTGAAAAAAAAAGTCATTACAGTTTAAATTGACTTTCATCTATACAATTTTTTATTTACTGAATTTTCAGGAGCATCGTTTGGTGAAAAGTGAGGTATGCCTGTAGGAAGTATAGGTGTAGGGGCGTGTGTGTGTGTGTGTGTGTGTGTGTGTGTGTGTGTGCTTGTGTATGTGTGTTTGCAGTTACAAAGAAATGCAATTGATCCTGATTCTGTATGCAAATATAAACTCATATCTATGGTATTTCTTTGTAGTTGCACTGGCTTATTAGAAGTCATACTGACAGAGTGGAACCAGTGGCAAAGGCTGCAGAGCAGAATGTGTGTGTATGCTTGTGTGTGGTAGGGACACACAGAAAGTCACTAAGAACAGTAAGAAGGAAAGTTGCAGAGGGAGAGACCAAAATGGAGAGAGCACTTCAGTATCTGGTCACAATGGGTATGAATTTTTCTTTGTCTGACTCTAACGGGGAAGTTAGTTCTTTCACATCTAACCCCGTGGTCCCCTTCCCTTCCCAGCTCTGATAGCTCAGCCACCTGAAGGATACTTGGTAGCAGCTTGAGAGGTGTTTCTGTACTGCTGAGAATTCTCTTTCCCTCTTTCCTATCCCTTGGAGAGGCTATATCTGTGGTTACCCACTATGAACAGTGTCACCAGTAATAAGGGCTCCTGCATTCCCCTCCAAAAGCAGTGACATGTACTAACAAGGTTTTTTTTGTTTTGTTTTGTTTTTTTTTTTGTTTTTTGGTTTTTTTTGTCACTAACAGCAATTTGATCATGAGTGGTAGAGAAAAAGGCTTTGCATTTTGGGTGTCTAAAACATATTTGGGGAGCATTTTCAAGGTATCTACCAAAAAGGAGGGGAGAGGACTAGAGGATCTCTGAGCAGGGCACAGAGTTTCAGAATTTCTCATCTCTGTGTAGTCTTCTAGGCTAAAAGATCTGGGTATTTATGCTATCAAGATCGAAATATGGGTTTGGGAGATGATACAAAGAGTGAGATTCCGCCCCTGAGAAGTGAATTGGGTGCTGAGTAATTTCTTTAGATGTTAACTTGCGAGGGAACAATGGCTTCTTTATACTGCTTGATAAAAGGATAATAGTTCTGACATGCTGATTTTGACTCTCCATCATATTAGTCAGCCAGGCCAGAAAGCTACCATCGGAGATCTCTGAGAAAGTAGTCCTCTTTCAAAATTCCACTAATTAATAATATTTGCTTCCTGTGGCCAAGTAGACCGGAAAGTAAAACCCTCTGCTTTTACAAACAAAAAAACAAACAAACAAAAATAACAAAAAACCCACACACAATCCCTGGAACCCACATATACACAAACACACACAATTAAAGGCAAGTCCAGGGGGGGCGCCTGGCTGGCTCAGTCCGTGGAGTGTGGGACTCCTGATTTCAGGGTTGTGGGTTTGAGCCCCACATTGGGCATAGAGATTACTTAAAAATAAAGGCTTAAAAAAAAGATAAGCCCATTTTATTTCTTCTTTTGGTCTTGACATTAAGGATGGAGGGGTTAAGTATATTAACTTTGGAGTCAAACAAAACTGGATTTTGTTTCTGTTCTGTCAGTTAATAACTGAGTGATCTCATTTTGCCTTTGCTGGCCTTGTCTTTTCATCCATAAAATGGGGCATCATCATCATCATCATCACTACTTGCCTTACAGCGTCAAACTGAATATTAAATGGGACAATAAATATGTCACAGTGCTTGGAGCATAGGAAAGTATTCAGTAAATGTTAGCTGTTATTGTGGTTATAAATAACCGAGTTGTAGAAGTTGATATGTATTGCTATTCTAAGACCAAGGGAAAAAAAAAGACCAAGAAGACCCTTTTGCCTTCAAAAGCCTCATGTCCTCTGCCATCCCCCTATTGCATACTTCACATTTGAAAAGAGAGAATTTCTTTACAGAACTAATTTTCCAAGCAGTCTCGCTGGGAGTTCTATAGGGCACTGAGCAAGATCGGGAAGCAGTATAAGGCAGGCAGTGCCATGGGATGGGATCTTGGGTTTCAACTTTTATTTCCACCAAAGAAATGGTACCATAAAATGGGTAAGCTTGGGGGTAAAAGGCCCCAACACTTTGGGTCATACACGAGAGCATTTGTTTTCAAGTGGATGAAGGGAGGATGCTGAAGAAAGAAAGATGCTGAACAAGGAGCATGGTGAAAACAGTTCTGGGCCTCTGTAAATGGTGATAATAGTACTACTTAAAGCTTCTCAGTGTTGTGAGGTTTAAATGAGGTAATACATGTAAAATGCTTAGCATAAAGCCTGGTACACATAGCAGATGCTCAATAGATATTAAATATAAGACTTACTAGTATCATACAATCTCTGTGACCACTCCTTGGAGATTCTGATTTGGTAGATTTGAAGAGGGACCTACAAATCTTTTTTTTTAAAGATTTTATTTATTTACTTGAGAGAGAGAGAGAGAGAGAGAGAGAGAGAGAGAGAGATCAAATAGGGGTAGGGGCAGAGGGAGAAGCAGACTCCCTGCTGAACAGGGAGCCCGATGCAGGGCTCCATCCCAGGACCTGGGATCATGACCTGAGCTGAAGGCAGACACTTAACCTACTGAGCCACCCAAGTGTCCCTACAAATCTTGTTTTTGTAAAATCTTCTCTAGTTGATTCCTAGGCCTTAAATGGAAGCATACTGCCACATGTCCCTGCTGTGACATGTGATCATGTCTCCTCTAATTCCACGTTATACTAGTCTCCCTACTTCAGCATAACCCCCAATACTTCAGTAGTGACTCTTAATGGAGTATATCATACCAGAGGACTGCATACTGGAGTAACAGCCATGTCCTGGAAACTGTTTAGGATTCATCACACCTCCAGAAACTCGTGCCATTCTAAAGTAGAAAGAATGTCTTCTGTTTGCCTACCAACAATAGCCATCTTGGATCAAATCTGAAGAGAAATCACTTAATGAGAGTATTTCCTGTTGACAGCAGATTAGAATTTATTTTGTTCTAGAAATATCTAATCAGTGCTTCCTTTTCACTAGTCCCTCTTTTCTCCATACTTAGAGCAAAGTGTTTGGATGTACTGTAGATTAGTGAGGGGAGTGGAAGCTCATTTAGCATGACAAGGCAGGTGGATGAGGTTGAATCAAGTCCTAGAAAGGGCCCTTGCCAGAGTGTCCTCTTTTCATCCTGGTTCCCAGAAAAGTAGCCTTTACAACAGAGCCACCATTTACAGAGGAGGAAACTGAGGCTCAGAGAGGTCAGATAAGTTGCCCCATGTCTTGCCCAGCGCTCGAGATCTTCCAGCCCATAAAGTCTGACTCCAGGGCTCCAGCTATTAAGGTTAAACTGTCTTTATATGTATTTTGATAAAAGCCCTATGAGAAATTCTGATTGCATACCTACATAAGAACTCTTGATTTATTTCTTGACTCCTTAAAATTATTTTAAGTAAAGTTTAAAGCATTTTAAGTAAAAAAGTAAAGCAAAATCATGGTAACAAGTTCAAATCACACAAGAGATTGTACAATGGAAAGTGAGTCTCCCTCTCCTACCTGTTCCAGTTCCACAGTTCCCAAGCTTCCAGTTCATCTCCCTAGAGGCAGCTACTATTTTTCTACATGTCCCTCCAGAAATATTCTGAGCATATACTGAATATGTATGTATATATTCAGTACATGTGTATGTATATGGAATATATGCATGTATGTATATATTCAGTATCTCTCTCTCTACACACACACATACACTCCCTCAAAGATAAATGGAAACACATCATACACGCTGATATTTCCAGTCTAACTCAGAAATCCTGCCTTGGCAAGTAACACCATCTCCAAGATCTGAAAATGCCTACTAGCCAAACACAGGTGAGGGCAGGATGGATATGATGTTTTCTAAACCCAGGAAAAACCTAGTGCAGCAAACAATTCATTCTGTAGTGTCTAACAGTTAATCTGGAGAGGAAGTGGCTCTGTCTGGAAATGTCTGTTTTGAGGGGCTTTTGCTCACTTGGGTATATGCTAGATGGCATTGCAACCTGAGTGCACGGATCTCCTATGTCTTGTAGAGTGGTGTTGCATCCCACTCAATGTCTGATGAACTTAGTTCCTCATATGTATACACTTGGTGCTAAGTCAATGATGACTGTATGTATGCCTGTAAAATTCGGTTTGTTAGTTTTAAAAATATATCCTTGCAGTAGAGTGTGTGGGTTGCTCCCATGCCACCCCCATGATAATTCCTTTTGTTATCTGTGTTTGGCCTTCAATAGAAAGATACTCTGAATACTTTAGTGTACATATTTTGAATCCTGCTGAAAATCTAGCTTCCTGAACACTGGCAAAGATTGCGGGTATGGCCAAGTGTGGTATAAAAATGAAATCCTGACTAGTATTTTTACTTTCCGGAAAACATTAACAGAATACTACCTAACACCTGAGGACCACAGGAACACAAAATATCACCTATTAATGAATAAAAAATATGTTTTGCTATTGGTCATAAAGAATTGGTATTAAATTTCGAAACAACAACGACTATCAATTTTGGAGGGAATAAAGTTTATGAATTATGGGTCACAATGTGATGACTTAATATGGTAAGAACCATGCTTAGCTCAGTGATTGGCACATTTTAGGTGCTTAATATATGTAAGTTATGATTATTAGACCTTGAACTCACAACAAAGAGCCTCTGTATCAGTCCACATTAAAAAACCGGCCCCTCATACCCTGCTGGGGTACAGGGTCTTACTAATAATGGTCCACACATCCTGAACAAGGTTTCACTTCACCAAGTGATCTTAATAACCCATCCAAACATGTCTTCTCAGGAGGCCCATCCAGTGTGTTGCAATGTGCTAAACTCATCTTCATTCTGCTTGGGTGCTACCATTGAGCTGTGGGGGCTCTCGATCTATTTACATAGGTTCCCCATGCCCACATACAGATGCTGGGTTATTTAGAATAGTGATTGAATTTGAGGCACCAGTTGCCTTCCAATGATCTGTTGCAGCTGAAATTAAATACTCCTTTCTTTTATACGTCTACAAGGCTTGGTTAACTCCTATTTACAGATGGAACTTTACAGCCAGCATATTTTCTAGAGCACTTGCCCTAATGATAATAACAAAAACACCTTACAATTGTGTCAGCCTGACTGTTTATAAAACACTTTCATATGTATCTTATTTGTTCCATAGCACTTCATCTATGCCTTATGAGATGAATGACTTTCTACCTTGTATTATAGCTATTTATATACACGAGGCAGTATGGTTCGGTGGAAAAAAAAAAAAACAGATTCTGGCATCAGACAAACCTGGATTTGAATCCTAGATCCACCACTTACTAGATGTGTGACCTATGAATGAGTCTGTGATCCTCACTGAGCTTGTTTTCCTCATTTGTAAAATGGGCTTAATTATGTTCATCTTATAGGGTTATTGTGAGGAATGGGATAATATGTAAAATGCAAAACAAAGAACTAACATTTTCTCAAAGATAGTGTTTGTATGCTCTTAGCTAGGGAAATCTGTGACTGTTGTTCTTTGTATTTCCAACAGGCCCAGCATTTAGTGTTCTACCTTTTTTTTAAAAAAAGATTTTATTTATTTATTCATGAGAGACACAGAGAGAGAGTGAGAGGCAGAGACACAGGCAGAGGGAGAAGCGGGCTCCATGCAGGAAGCCCGATGCAGGACTCGATCCCAGGACCCCAGGATCACGCCCTGGGCCGAAGGTGGCGCTAAACTGCTGAGCCACCCGGGCTGCCCAGTGTTCTACCTTTTAGAAAAGAAGCCCAATGTGTACTTCTTGAATGGATAAGCCTGGGGTTAGTCAAGTTGAAGTTATTATTATCCTAGTAGATGGAGGTTCAATGGCCTGCCCAGGGCTCACATAGCTGATAAATGATAGAAATGGAATTTGAATTCTGGCCATTTTTTGCCTAGTCCACTGCATCTTCCTATGGTCTTTTGGATTGGTTTGCAAGATTGCTGTGCTGGGAATAAAATCTCTTGTAGAAGAGACTCTAGCAAAAGCCTAGGCTTGGCTTTCCACTAGGCTGCAGATATCTTTGGGCATGCTGTGAAGAGGCTCACCACCCAACTCCCCCATGGGCTACCAAGGAGACTTCTGAGGGAGAGCAATATACACAGGCGTGGTCCACTAATAGACCCTTAGTTGTTAGAGGGTTGGAGCAAATCTGAGGAGAGTTTATTGCCTGCCATTCACGTGTATCCTAGTTCCCCAGGGATTTGTGTCTAGACACAATGGTTGAGGAATGCTGAAAGTAAAAACTAAATATGAGCCGGAAGAACAGAGATCTAAAGATCTCTGTGAGACATTGGAAGGGCGATAAGGCAGCACAGCTTTTATGAGAGTTAGCTCAAAACATAGCCAACTTTGGCACATGGGGTTTCCGAGGAACAGAATTCAGCTTTGGCACTTGGAGGGCTGTAGAACGTCAGTGACGTCAGGGGCACCATGTAACTGCAGATGTTATCCAGCCTCCAGTAATTGACCCAGCAGTAGCACCTGGTGCCATTTCGTTTCAAGAGCAGCTCAAAGCATCATCAGGCTTGATATGGCTCTGGAGGCTTTGGGAACAGAGGGAGCAGTATCCTTGGTACAAACATTAATGCCCATATCTTTCGTGGTAAAGGCATAGCATCCACTGGTAGCAAGGATGACGCCTGTGATGTGGTTTCATAGGTAGTGGAAGCCTAGGGAGACTATAACACTGAGAAATAGACTTGAGACAACCACTGCAGAGTACGAGAAATAGAGGACCTAGGGTTGGATGAAAGCCAGGGAGATGCTATTTATGATCATTAATAGTTTTTTTAACCTATAATTTGATATGGTTTAGGTAATTTCAGGTTAGTAACCTGACTCCTAAGGTCAGATTGGTTAACAGTTTACCCAGTAGTCGGGAGCCCATCCTGCTCCTGTTCCCCAGTATGAGAAGTACTAGCAAAGATAGCATCCCACCTTCTTCCCCCTGCTCCAACACCCTACAAAGTAGGACACTCTAGACTATCAAGCAGAATTCCTAGAAGCACAGAAATTTGAGAGGTTCCTGAATGTGACTCCAAATCTCCATCTGACCATTTGGAGTAACTCAAGCCAATAGGCTAGAACTTTTCAGGATGATCTGGATGAAGATGGTAAACACTTTGGAGCCTCTGAGGTGTGGGGATGGGGGAGGCAGGTGCAGCATGGAGGAAGCCAGCCAATATCAACTATACGTGCAGAGATTGGTAATCATTTGGGTTGTAGTGAGTGGCATGGCTGTGCTTTCCTCTTATAAAGTGTTGCCCATGCAAGGGCTGAGATGATGGCATAATGCCTTTGGGTCATTGTGTCTGGCTGCTTTAAGAGAAATAAAAGAAGCTTCTTTCCTTCATGATGATCTCATTGTCTTTCATGTCTTTCAAGTTTAGCCAAAAATGTGGTAAAGGCATTAGGTACATGTCAATAACGACACCACCAGCAGCAACCATCACAAAAGTAAACACTTATGTAGTGTTTATTATGTTTCAGGTACTCTTCTAAGATACACAGACACATACACACACACACTTTTTTCCCCCATTAGTCCATCTGCTTTCTTACAATGGTTTAGGGATTGAGTGAGAGTTATCTTTGTCAGTCAGGCCAAACTGGTTTTTCTCCCAAATGTGTTTCTAAGACCAGTTGTTGCAGGGAAGTTTAATGGGTGGTGTACAAAATGGGTTCCCTGGTCAAGTAAGGGTGGAAGACATTGGGTTGTACATGTAAGCCTATTTCTCTATTGCAGGATTTCCAGTGGGCTAATGTGTATGGAGACTTTGGGAAAGGGAGAAAATAGATGGAATATGGAGAACTTCCTACAGAGGGGCAGTGAAGCATGGTGTTGTGAGTGAGGCCCTCTGCCAGCAGACTTTCTGGGTTTAGAACCTAGCTAGGATCTGTCATTTGCTACTTGTGGAACCTTGGAAAAGTTTATTTCCCCAGTTATCTTTATCTGTCAAATGGGGATGACAATAATAGTACTGATCTCGTAGGGTTATAATATATATAAAGTGCTTTAAAAAGTTCTTGGTTCTTAGGATATGCTCAGTAAATACAAGCTAATATGATCTGACTCTATAATCCTTTTCCTGCAAAGCATCTCCCAGCATTAGGGTCCTAAAGCGCGCGCGCGCACACACACACACACACACACGTTGGGAAATGCTAAACTGGATCCTTCTGGTATAAAGACTATGGGGGGACAGCCTAAGGGAAGAAAGCAATTAGAGGAGGTCAAATCAAGCCTGAGCTGAAGGATTACAACCCTGGAGTTGAAATCTCAAAGACTGTTTCCTACTCTTATCTCTGGATATTTCTTGCCTTTCTTATGGAGATATTCACTTGCTGGACTTAGATGGGTTATGTGTACTTTTTTTGGAGAAACAAGAATGGACTAATGGCTGAAGCGTTTTGCCAATGATCCAATGACTTAAATGGCTTTGATTTCTACATCTGAGAAATGGATCCACTGTTGCTGAATTGCATCTTGGAATTTTTCTAGGTGAAGTAACGGTACCAAAACATCCAAGATTAATCCAAGTTCACAAGCAAATCACAAGCAAAAATTGCCTGCTTACGCTTCATCAGTTTAATCAGAAAATGGCAAATCGCAAGATATCAAGCTGCACCCTGCCTGGGCAGAGCGTTCTTTAGGAGCTGAATGCTTTGTACCTTCAGGCACCTTTTAGAGACAGGCAGTATCATACAGAGCAGTTCTCAAACTTTCTTGTGGATCAGGATCACCTTTGTGGCTTGTTAAAGTTCAAGGGGTCGGGTCCCCAAGTCTTTGAGTTGGTCCGTTGAGGACAGGTATGGAGAGAGAAGGCTGAGAATTTGATTTTCAGGTAATGCTCATGCTGCTCATTTGGGGACCTCACTTGGAGAACCACTGATGTAGTGGTTAAGGGAATGGGCACTGAAATTGGACAGACATGGGTTTAATTCTAAAAGACATGGAATCTTAGTAAAATTACTCATTCCCCTGTGCCTCAGCAGATGGGTAACATCTATAAGGTGGGGATAATAGCAGCACCTACCTCATGGGGTTGTGAGGATTAGTGAGTTAATATACACGAAGCTCTTAGGATAGAGTAGTTGTTACTATTGTTGTTATTTAGAGGTCAGGCTCCTGAGTTGGCACAGAATTTCCAGGCATGCGGAAAGAGCATTGATATTGCAGCCCTATCATATCCTTTTAAGTTGCTTTTAACGGTAGAATTGACACCTTGGTTTTCTACAGATGGAGATGCTTTGCGACTGAGCCGTCTATACCCTGAGGGTGGGTTGAACTCCCCTATTGTCTACCCACATCTCCAACCCACATCATGCTTCAGTTCCTCCTCTCTTAGCAAAACAGTAGCAGTGCATGTTTGGCCACAGACCTCTAAGGCAGATGCTCTATGCCTCTTTGGGAATCTCACGGCAATATTTTCATTCCAGGGAACATTTATGAAGTGCTCAGTTATGTTCCAACCTCCATGGTTTGATGTTTTGTTTAGAGTCCTAGCTAATTTTCCTGTAAAATAAAAGTCTCAATAAAGTTATGATGCCTTTGGTAAGTTGCCCACAGGAGAGAAAAAGTTATGTTTACAGTCCGTTCACCCTGCCCTCAGATATGCCTCTCTTATCCTGAGATTCTTTATGTGTCTCTAGTTTCGATGGTAATTAGGAAAAGCTTGTTGTTGTCACCAGGATGCAGCTCTATGCCCTGGGTGGGGGAAGGTGAATAAATCTGGATGTAAGGTAACCAATTCTCAATCTCTTTGGGTGACAGTCCAGTATGTTTTTAAAGATCAGCTCCCACACTTCATTGTGGTGGTTGATTCTGGTAAATGCTGGAGGGGAAGGTTAATAATGCCCAGTGGGTTCATTAGCTTTAGCCAGTCTTTCTTGGTGTACTAAAATGGAGTGCAGCTATCATCCACAGCGGCTCTCTCCCTCTGCTCATTAGTTAATGTCAGGGCTTTAACAGTAGTGAGCAAAAGAAAGGGTGTGTGTGTTTGCATGTCCCCATTTGCCTTTTCCCTCACCAGCTGAGAGTAATTTATTTCTTTCCACAAAGGGAAATATGCCTCGATGATAAGAGCCCTGGCCTATAAATTGGAAAACCTTGATTGTGGAGCTAGCATCACCTCCGACTTGCTTTGTGACCTTGGATGTATTAGCTAGATTTTTCTGGGCCTTTGTGTCCTTTTCTGCAAAATAGGATCGTCCCGATCTTCCCATCTCACAGAGTTATTAATACCTAATGAGACAATATAACTGGTCATGCTTTGGAAACCAATTAGTGCTTTATGGATATAAAGGATAATTATTATACCTAAAAAATTCGGAGTAGAGATCCTGTGCTTTCCTCTCACACCTGCCAAGAAGCCCTATTTAATGAGAATAACAATCCTAGTAATTTTTAAAAGCCAAACTATAAATCGCGCTGCGTATTTTACAGAAACAATTAAATTACAGTTCAATGGTTTCCAAAGGGCAAAAGGAGAAAAATTCTCCACGATAAAAAGCACAGGGGAATCGATCTCTTTGATGCCGTAAAATGGATCGCTTTCAGAGATACAAATGCGTTTCAAAACTGACCAGTAGATGTCAGTGTTTGACAAGCGCAGAGCCGTTTGCAGCCGGTCCCGCATTAGCGTCTGGCTCCATTTCAGCCATCAAGTTTCTCTGCAAAGGAGAGGGAGTTTGTGCAACTGAAGCAAAGATTTTGCTTTCTCACTTCTCGCCCCGTCTTGCGGAAAACAGCCTGATGCTCTGGGTAAGTCGCCGTGATCTTCACTTTCAGCGATTCCCTTTATAGATCTGCAGTCTGCTGAGAAGTTTAAAACACAAAATTAAACATGTGCCTGGCTCCCTGAAGGCCACATACTCGTTTTTCTTCACAAAGGTGCTTTTCTTTTTCCAGACCAGCCTTCCCTGCCTACCCTTTGTATAATATTCATCACCTATAACAAGGAAATACTGCTTTTGGGGGCCCAGGTTCCAAAGCGCTAGTAAATGAGTGATTGATTGATTGATTGATTGATTTATATTTTTTTCCTACAGAGTGACACTTGCTCTGATTTCAGATTGTTTTCTAAAAATGGCAGCTACTTGGTGTGTCATTTTTAAAAAGAAAATGTGGTCACATTGTAGCTCTGCTGTACAGCCTCTTTCAGCCCTCTTTCGTTTGTACCTTTTTACCGGAAAGCTTGGAAAGAGGTGATGTAATTAGGTTCCAGTTGTCTCTGTTGAACTCATAGATGCTCACCTTTCCTTGGGGGAAGATGAATTCCTGTTATGTTGGTTCCTTATCACATTCCGGATTAAAGAGGAAATGTGCAGTGAATTCAGACTAAAGCTAGTGATAAAATCAACTTAGCTCTTTGAAAAGGCCGCCTGCCTTGGGGTTTTGGAATTCAGACTTGGCAGGGCTGCTACTCTTGAACAATTTTCAAGGGTGGGGTGACCAGGTTTTCTGTGCCCCTCTTGCGCTCTGTAAGCAACCATCTCAGAGGCATGTGGAAAGCATTTTGCAAAGTAGTTTGGCATTGCAACATCCCCTCTTATCCCTTTTTGCCCTCTAGTTGGCCCAAAAGAATAAAACGGTTTAGTGACACAAAGTCCAAGGTGGCTTTAGATTCCAGCCACACCTCCTGGAGACCAGCGTAGGAGGTCCAGATGTGACAGCACCGGCCAGTGCAGAGGAGCGCCCTGCGACAGCGTCCTCCAGGGCTGCTGGCCAGGACCTCGTTCCTACCGAATGAGTCATTCAACATAAGCTTGCTCTTCGAGGCAGCCTTGGCATTGGTTTCAAGGTCCTCTCGGATCTGGTACGTGGCTGCTCCCACTTGGCTCAGCCTCCCTGGGTTCTCTCTGCAAGTGACCGGAGTCTTGGAGGAAGAAAGGCCCCACGCATGTGCTCTTACAGGCTAATTTTGCATCCCCTTGCCACTTCCCACCTTGTTCCCGAGAGTGCATTCCTTCCCAACTCCCCAAGGACCTTGCTCCCACACACCTCAGCGTCAGCCTAGACCTGGCCATCTTCAACTTCTTCCTCTCCTGACTACTTCCCCTCTGCCTTCCTACAAATGAGGGAGTTGGAATAGTTTTGGAAGCAGACATACCGCAGCCACTTGCTGCCTGTCTGACACGAGGCAGGTTTTATTATTTGTCTGAGCCTCGATTTCTTAATAATGGTAACTGCCTTGCAGTGTTTTGTGAGGATCAAATGTATGTGTAAAGCAGCTCGCGCTCTGGAGCTGCTGCTGGTGGTCTTCTTGTTATGACTGTCCTACTGACTGCCTGCTGTTTTTCTCTCTCCTCCCTTTGGCTGTTCGGTATTTCTAGCTACTGGGTTATCCTTACATTTGCTTTTCTACATTTACTCATTATCCATCCCCTTTGTTTTGGCGATTGTATTTTAAATCCCAAAGCTTTGCCTTGTTCTTTCTTGCTTGTATCCTGTCCATATTCCAGAAGTGCAAAGTCCAACTCAAATCACTCTGAAGAAAATAATTAGAATTCTTGGGTAAACCTGCTTTGTTGAGAGTTTTTATCATGAATGGATGTTGTATTTTGTCAAATGCTTTTTCTGCATCTTTTGAGATGATCACATTTTTTTTATCCTTCCTCTCATTAATGCGATGTATCACATGGACTGATTTGCAAATAGTAAACCACTCCTGCATCCCTGAAATAAATCCCTGTTGTCGTGAATGATTTTTTTTTTTTACTGTATTGTTGAGCTTGGTTTGCTTATATTTTGTTGAGGATTTTTGTATCTATGTTCATCAGAGATATTGGCCTGTATTTTTCTTATTTCTTATTCTTTTTCTGGTTTTAGTATCAGTGTGATACTGACCTTGTAGAATAGATTTGAAAGCATTCATTCCTCTTCAACTTTTTGGAATAGTTTGAGAAATACAGGTATTAACTCTTCCTTAAATGTTTGGTAGGATTTGCCTGTGAAGCTGTCTAGTCCTGGACATTTATTTGTTGGGAGTTTTTTAAATTAACAATTCAATTTCATTCCTAGTAATCGGTCTGCTCAAATTTTCTGTTTCTTCCTGATTCAGTTTTGGAAGATTGTATGTTTCTAGGAATTTATCCATTTCTTCTAGGTTGTCCAATTTATTGGCATATAATTCTTCAAAATATTCTCTTATAATCATTTGTGTTTCTGTGGTTTTGATTGTTATTTCTCCTTCTTCATTTCTTTCTTTTTTTGATTTAAATTCAATTTAAGTCCACTCTCTTTTTTTTCTTGATGAATCTGGCTAAAGGTTTATAGATTTCACAAAGAATCAGCTCTTGGTAGGATCCCTGGGTGGCGCAGCGGTTTGGAGCCTGCCATTGGCCCAGGGCGCGATCCTGGAGACCCAGGATCGAATCCCACATCGGGCTCCCGGTGCATGGAGCCTGCTTCTCCCTCTGCCTATGTCTCTGCGCCTCTCTCTCTCTCTCTGTGACTATCATAAATAAATAAAAATTAAAAAAAATTATAAAAAATTGTTTTAAAAAAAAGAATCAGCTCTTGGTTTCATTGATCTTTTTTATTGTTTTTTTTTATTCTCAATTTCATTTATTTCTGCTCTAATCTTTATTATGTCCCTTCTCCTACTGACTTTCCACTTTGCTCTTTTTCTAGTTCCTTTAGGTGTAAAGTTAGGTTGTTGGTTTGAGATTTTTCTTATTTCTTGAGGTAGGCCTATATCTCTATGGACTTCCTTCTTTGAACAGCTTTTGCTGAATCCCAAAGACTTTGTACCATTATGTTTTCATTTTCATTTGTTTTCCTGTATTTTTAAAATTTCCTCTTTGATTTCTTTGTTGACTTAATGGTTGTTTAGTACCACGTTGTTTAGCCTCTGTATATTTGTGTTTTACCCAGTTTTTTTTCTTGTAATTGATCTCTAGTTCATACCATTGTGACCAGAAAAGATGCTTGATATGATTTCAGTCTTCTTAAATTTATTGAGACTTGTTTTTGTGGCCTAACCTGTGATCTATCCTGGAGACTGTTCCATGTGCCCTTGAAAGGACTGTGTATTCAGCTGTTTTCAGATGGAACGTTCTGTATGTATCTGTTAGATCCATCTGGTCTAATGTGTTTAAAGTTATTGTTTCCTTGTTGACAGCATCTTTAAAATTCTCTTTTGTTCTCAGAGTTTTCTATATTCCAGTGTCTTTGTATTTTTCCTGTTTGTTCATTCCTGTTTGCTCAGTTATCCTACTTTGTCTGATTATTAGAGTTTTATCTATTTTTTCTTGGCTCAGCTCAATGCTGCTTCCATAATGTCATTCCTAATCTCTTACATTAGAATCAAATTTTCTTGCCCTCCTTCACTTCTGTAACCCTTGGTTTGTACTTTTTTATTATAGTGCCATATATTGTAGAGCTAAATGCTTGTTTTTGTGGCTCAATCTGATTTCTTCTTGGAGTATAAATTCTTGAGAGTCAAAGTCTGTGCTATACAAGCTAACCTCCCTGTACGTGTTCAGTACTGGGCTCCCTGCCTTGATGGAGACAGGGAAGGACTTTGCTGGTCACCACCTCAGTGTGAGAATCATATAAGACTTAAGTAAAAATATCCTGGTAGGTTAAGGATAGCAGTAGTTGATGGAAGAGGTGATAGATCTTTTCTAGAAATTTTACAAATGGCTGTGTCTTCATTGCACTGAAGTGAACGAAGTGGAGATTTGCTTGAATGAGAGCATAATCACGATGAACTGTTGTGATTCTATAAGGACAATGGCTGTGGGTCCCATAAGACTACATTCCTGGGATGTCCCGTCCTCCTATAGCAAATGGTCAATAGCTTCAAAGTGCTTGTGTGTCAGCAGGGACCTGGCTGAGTAGGGTCTCAGCAGTGGGGTTGGTCTATACCAGGGTTTCTTCAGAGGAGATTAACACGTATCTGAATGTTTTAACCCAAACTACCCAGCAAAGAAATCCTTCGTGATGAATATTGTTGTACAAATGAGATTACTTGTCTTTCTGCCTGAGGTCTGTCAATCTCACATATAGCACAAGGTGAAGCCAAGGCCAAGGCCTAATTCCACTGATAAGGATACAGTGAGCTGCTTTTAGAGTTAGATGATGTAGTGCTTAGAAAGACAGTGGAAAGAAGAATAAGCCAAAAAATGCCAGCTCACTGTGGTCCTTATTCCTCCACTCTAAAAAAGGATGACATAGGAATGCAAGGAGCCAGATGTCTGCAGTGTGAGTTTTGGGACACTTGCTGAGAAGCCCAGTCTAGATTGCCACTAAGTAGTTGTATATTCTGCAGAATGTATATCTATATAACTTTATATTTATAAAGCATATTTATATTTTATATTTATGGAACATTTTTATTTTATAAGTTTATATATTACATAGTAAAGCAGTTTTATATTCTGAGGAGGCAGGACAGAAAACCCCATACTTCATCAGAACCAGGCAGGTGATGAGAAACTGTCTTTTCTTTTTAAGATTTTATTTTGGGGGATCCCTGGGTGGCTCAGCAGTTTAGCACCCGCCTTCAGCCCAGGATGTGATTCTGGAGTCCCGGGATTGAGTCCCACATCGGGCTCCCTGCATGGAGCCTGCTTCTCCCTCTGCCTGTGTCTCTGCCTCTCGCTCTCTCTGTGTGTCTCTCATGAATAAATAAATACAAATCTAAAAAAAAAAAAGATTTTATTTTATTTGAGAGAGAGTGTGTGTGCATATACAGTGGGGAGGGGCAGAGGGAGAGGGAGAAGCAGACTCCCTGCTGAGCGGGAAGCCCAATGCAGGGCTTGATCCCAGGACCCCAGGATCATGACCTGAGCTGAAGGCAGCTGCTTAACTGACTGAGCCACCCAAGTACCCTGAGAAACTGTCTTATAACAGCCTCCTAGGTGAGGTGGAGGAGGTGAGTAGGAGATGGCCTTGTAGCTCCTTAGAGGCCTCTCATGGTCTCATGCTCCAGGAGGATCACGAAGCATTCCTCAAGACTCAGGCTGCAGTTCAACCGTTTGCCTGTGTGATGTATGTGGATGTGTGCAAAGCCACCAGGGTGCCAGGGCAGAGCTGTTCCCCTACACGGGTCATTCCTTCTTTGGAGCCCTGTCACATAATAACTGCTAGTACCTTTGATTTCTGCATGCAAGAAACTTCTTTAAAAAAATTGTATTTATTTATTCATGACACACAGAGAGCGAGGCAGAGACACAGGCAGAGGGAGAAGCAGGCTCCCTGCAGGGACCACAGGGTCCCACCCTGAGCCAGAGGCAGATGCTTAACCACTGAGCCACCCAGGTGCCCCATGCATACAAGAAACTTCTGAAGGCTACCCCCCCCACACACACATACAGCCCTTCCTTCTTTAGATTCACATTCACATTTTATTTTTACCCATTGCCTTATTCTCCCAACTCGTTAGGTTGATTTACTTCCTTGCTTCCTTATCCTGGGTTCTTTTCCCATAAGAAACATCTAAGAAACTTTCTAATCAGAACAGACTGAATCTGGGTCTCCTAGTTTGCTCTCTTTGTCCTAACCCTTTGTTTTACTGCAGGTCTTCAGGATTCTGAACACATACATGACTTTTTCCTAAGAGGCCTTCACCTACTTTTTGTCATACATGTCCTTGTGGTTTTGACTGCCTTGTCTAGTCTTGGAGCACCAGCATGATTTGGTTGTCAAACATGAGAGCCTGTAGCTTTTCATTCTCCTACCTTATTTGTGTTCTGTTGTTCTTTTTGTGCTTCACATGTGCTTCTTTTCTTTATTTTTATTTCTATTATTATTTTTCAAGTTATCTCTATACCCTACATCAGGCTTGAACTCACAACCCTGAGACTTAGAGTTGCATGCTCTACTGACTGAGCCACCCAGGCTCCCTGATAGTTTGTTTCTTTTTAGCATTGAATAATATTTCATCGTCTGGCTATACCTGTTTATTTAACCATTCACCTCCTGAAGGATATCTTGGTTGCTTCCAAGTTTTGGCGATTAGAATAAAGTTCCTATAAACATCTGTGTGCAGGTGTTAGTGTGGACACAAGTTTTCACTTCTTTTGGGCAAGCACCAAGGAGCACAATTGCTAGATTGTATGTCACAAGAGTGTGTTTTGTTTTGTAAGAAACTGTTACACTGCCTTCCAAAGCAAGTGTACTATTTTGGATTCCCACCAGCAGTGAATGAGAGTTTTTGTTGCTCCACATCCTCGCCATCATTTGGTGTTACCAGTGTTCCAGATTTTGGCCATTTTAATAGGTGTGTAGTGTTGTTTTGATTTGCATTTCCCTAAGGCATATGGTGTAGGGCATCTTTTCATATGCTAAAATATTTTGGAAAGAGTTTATTTATTTACAAGTTTATTTATTTAAGTGATCTCTACACTCAATGTGGGGCTTGAACCCATAACCCCAAGATCAAGAGTCACATGGTCTTCCAACTGAGCCAGGCAGGAGCCCCGTGAGCAGTATCTTTTCAATGTCATGGGGGCATCCAGTATGGTTGGGGTTGAGAGCAGAGACTCATTTGTTCATCTCTTCACTCATTCCTTTATTCAATAAGTATTTAGTGAATGTTTTTTAATGGACCAGCCACTGTTCTAGGATCATATGTGAACAAAACAGATAATATTCTTGAAGTTTTCATGAAATTCTACTTGGTGGTATGGAGGGGAGAAAACATTAAACAAGTAGAGATAATCAGATGAAATCAGGTACCCACAGTATTATAAAGAAAATTAATCGGCAATGTGCTAGAGTAGCCATGCACTCGATAAGAAAGGCCCACATGAGGAGGCCATATGTAATTTATTTACATTTCAGAAGGAATAATATAGCATTCTGGCAAAGAGAACAGCTAGTACTGAGGAAATGAGCTGGGACTCCACATTCTAGGCTGAGGGAATTATAAATAAGGTCATGGTGGCTCAGATAGTTTTCACAAAAGGTTATGCTGGCAGGTTTTGGAGGGAGAGGAGGTAGCACCATGAGGGCTTCTCTATTGATCTTCCTTTTGTCAACATCTCTTGAAACATATAAGGACTCCGATAGCTGGTAGGTGCCTTGACCAGAGACAGAAGAAACTGAAAGTGAAGCTTAACATCTCTAACACCTATTCTGATATTCAGGAGTTGTCAGAGATGATTGTGAATTCATTTTTAGGAGCCTGGAAAACATGACTTTGGTTTCCCGCCCTCCCTTCTTCCTTTCCTTCTTTCCATCTTTCCCTTTCCTTCTTCCCCTCCTTCCTTCTTACTTGCCTTCCTTTTTTTATTTCTTACTTGCCTTCCTACCTTCCTTCCTACCTTCCTTTCTTTCTCTCTCTTCTCTCTGTGTATACTTAGTAAAAGAACTTGACAGATTAATTGACACTGAAATGTCAGTGGTTGTATGTAATCTCTCCTATGAATGTTTACCTTTCAAAAGAGGACTACAGGGCACTTGAGTGGCTCATCTGCATTCAGCTCTGGTCATGATCCCCAGGGTCCTGGGATCGAGCCCCATGTTGTGGGTTCCCTGGTTAGTGGGAAGCCTGCTTCCCCTTCTCCATCTGCCTCTCCCCCCAGCTTGTGCTCTCTCTCTCTCTCTCTCTCTTGCTCACTCACTCTCTCTCTCCCAAACAAATAAATAAAATCTTTAAAAACAAAATAAAAGAAGACTACAGCGGGGAAGTAGCAAATATAAGAATAAATGAATGAAATGACTGAGCCTCTAATGTTGGAATTTCAAACCCTGGGCTCATTAGGTAAAGAAAATCTCTCCTTTGAGTCGATTAACATTTCTCATCTCCATTATCCAGATTCATGATGTCACATGTCCACATCTCCATCCAGACTCCTTACTAACATGCCTTCCCTGTCCCAGATCTGGAGGCAGTTCTAGATGTGTGCACAGCAGCCTCTGGGAACCATCCTCATTTTCTGCCTGTTGTTGGAGCCCATTTTATTGAACCTTGGTTTCCTGCCTGAAGATAGGAACAATTTCTACCCTCTCTTCTCACCCCACACCCTGCCACCACCATGAGCTTGGAAGGCTGACAGGGAAGATTAAGATCATTGCCATCAAGTTTTTATCTGCTATAAGCAAAAACAGGAAACCAAGAAATAAAGGCACAGCTCAGTAATAGCTTCTGAGTGGGTAACATGGGAGAAGTTTTTCTTAAATCCTTTTTCCCATGTACCTTCCCACCCACATGTTCTTAGTCAGATTTATTTTTTGCAGATCAGTTTCTAAGGATGACAAGAAACTTGCCCTTTTCTTAACTATGGTTTTCAGAAGCAGATTATCCGGCACTTAGTTGAGACCTCATGCCGAACCCATGGAATAAATAATAGCCTGGGCTGCGGAAGTGGGTGTTGAATAGAGATTTTATGACTCATAATGGAGTGTCAAAATAGCCACTGCTGATGTATGGGTCCCTTATCAATTTTGGAAATGACACTGGATAGAGCCACACTTTCTCTTGTCTTGAAATGCTGTGATTGAGGGAAAGTTCTAACAAGGACATTTGGCATCTCTTGATATTTAAAAGTCTCACATTGAATGGTGGCCTTGTTCAGAGGTGACTTGAAGTTAGCCTGGAAAAGCAGCTGTCCTTAGAGGAGGAGACCTCTCCTCTAAGCATTTCTCTAGGGCAGGGTAGCTCAGGACCCAAGCTGCCAGAATGAAATGAGAAGAAAGATTGGCATTTCCCTGGCCTGTGTCTTGAGGTACTTGTTTTCAAGGGAGGATAGGGTCAGGGTTGTATGCTTTCCCCTAGAGTAGACTGAGAGAGCTCTCAGAATATCAAGCAGTTAGGCAGCATTTCCAGGGCTCAGGCCTTTGCTCTACTCTCTCTTCTGCTGGAGGAAGTAAGTATAGTAGTTCTGTCACTAGGCCTATGGGCCTGAGGGCGGCCTGACTTGAGCCCTTCTCTTTGGGGCATTGTCTCAACCAGCACACTCTCAGCATAGGTCTCATTAATGCAGTCTTTTCATTAGTGATTGTTTTTGTAGTAATGAGGTTCTATGATATGCCTCTTGGACTATTAGTGCTTCATGTAGATACCATTCAAACAACAAATACTTATGAATATTTACTGTGTTCATTACCATGAGCTACTTGAAAACAATATGAAATATATTCCTGTTTCTCGTGAGTTTAAGAGCCAACTGGGGAAATTTAAAAAACCTGGGCTAGATAGAGAAAAATGTAGGTCAGCATAAAATGGGGTGCTAGACGGTGTGATTCAGACTATAGGGCTTAGTAGGGAAGAGGAGGGAGAACTGATGTGGGCTGGTAAGGCTAGGAAAGTCTTCCTGGAGGATGCAGGGTAAAGAGAAGTGAGTGCATTTGAGGCAGAAGGGCCATTGGAGGTATGGAGATAGAGCTGACTGCCTGTGATGTGTGTATGTATAGGAGGCAGTCAGCGATGGGCCAGCAAGGTTGAAATTTCTGAAGTGGAATGTTCTTGTTGAGGAGTTGTGGGACTAGAGGGCTGGATATAGGCCTGTGGGGCCAGATAATGAGCATCCCAGAAGCCAGACAAGATGTGATTTGAACTGTTTTCATTAGGCTCTTTGGTTTGCAAGGGATAGAGACCCTTTCAAATTCAGAAAAGGGGTGGGGAGTATTGTAAAAGAGCTATAAGGAGAAGAGGATTTGGGGGACTTGAAGATCAGGAAGCAGAGTGTGGTGGGACCTCATGCAAACTGCACTGGGACCCATGGCAGCTTAAGGGACTTCAGCAGCAGGACTTGGAGGCTTTTCACTCTGGTGTCCTACCATACTCACTCCTCAGCTATATTCCCCCTCCCTACTCACTGCTGTAATGTTCCCCTGTGCTCATGTTATCTTTTCTATACTTTCCAGCTTCTATTTTACTCATTGTTTCTGCTTTCTTATAATTTTGGTTCCTATGGCCCATCAAGGTTCCAATTTTCTGCTTTTTCCCTTATAGTTTTGACTCTTCCTCACGGCTTCTCTCTAGGCATTCTTTCAGCTTCAGCTCTTCTCTCTCTTCCTCCCTCCTTCCTCCTCTTCCCCTTCTCCTTCCCCCTTTCTCCCCTACCCTCTCTCCCTCTAGTATTTTTAGGCCAAATTCCTCAGAGAGACTCTGACCGTCCTAGTTCATATTTTTGTACCAGGCTCTGTCTTAGATCACCGGCTAGAATGTGGATTGGCAGCCCTTGGGTCAGGGGCCTACCCTTGGTCCTTTCAGCCAAGGCTGATGGGAGAGGAAGTGACATAGAAACCATCTAAGAGATTGGTCGTGAAAGAAGTGATGGGTCCTGGATATGGGTTCTGGCAGTGAGAATGGAGAGGAAAGAATGGATATAAAAGACTCCTCAAAGAAAAAAAAATTGGTAGGAACCAGTATCTCATTGGCTGCAGGGTTTGATAAAGAGGGGGAAATTAATGATAATTGATGACAACGGTAATCTCACATTTCAGGTTTGGGTGACTAGGAGAATGATAAGGTAAGGAAGAAGGGAGCTGGGACAAAAGGAGTTAATTTAGGGAGACAGTGAGCTGTTTTTGCTGTGTTGAGTATAAGTCAACAGTGGGCTCTATTGGACATTTTTGTTGTGTCCTTGGCTCACTAACCTCCTTTCTCCTGTAACTTGGGCAGCCAGTTAGGGTAGAGTACTGAATGGCCCAGGTGATTTAAGCCAGAGGCTAGATGGCATGTGGAAAGCTTCTCGGAAAAGGTCTACATTGTTCCTTTTCTGCTTCACCCTTAAATAGCTAATTGGCTCCATGGAGCAATGGTTTCTGCCGGGAGGGCGGGGAGGAAGGCAGACTCCAGGAGACCTCCGTCCTGTGTGACACCTGATTCTGTTTTGGTTGCTGGTTTCTAAATCTTCAGATGAGAGAAAGTGAGTAAAGATGTAAGAAAGCGAGGCGAAGAAAAGGATAAAGAGCCTTGAACAAGTTAGAAATAAGCTTCACATTCCTGGTTGTTCATACCCATTTTGAGAAAAGCAGTTCAAAGGAACACGCTGAGCAGAGGGTACACAAGCATTTGACAGACACCCAAGTGGAACTGGCTTAAGTTAAAAGAGACTTTATAGGAAGAGTACCGGGCAGTTCACAGGTTTGGAGAAAATGCTGAGCAACCAGGCCTTGGGAAGGACAGGAACTAGGGCAGCCTTGGTGTTGGGCTCAGGGACCAAAACTAGAGGCTGAAAAGCTGTCAGGACTCTCCCTCAGCTTCCTGTCTCTGCTCCACTCTCTGTGTTGGCTTCAACCTCTTGTACTCAAGACAGGGTTCTCCACACAGTGGTAGATTTGGCTATCCCTAGTTCTGAGCTCACATCCTTATAGCTTTTTGACCAGAGAGGAAGGGGCTTTTCCTTGCCAGCTCTGGTCTAAGAAAACCTGGGGAAGGGTTCTGATTGGTTGTCTAGAGTTGTGTGCTTACCCTCGGACTAGTCACTGTGGCCAAGAGCACAGGACCCTGTCTATGGCCAGTTGTGGAGCAAGCATTCACTACTCATCCAATTACTATGACCAGGGATATTGAATCATGTAAAAAGAATGGCAGCCACAAATTGGGCCATGTGCCTGGGGCTGGAGGGGAGGACGAGTGGTTCTTCAAAAGAAGAGAAAGGAGAGGCAGCACAGGCAGCACAGACAGGGCTGCTGGGTAGCCCCCCAGTTTGGATTTTTCCTTTGCAGTTCATTGCCCAGTGATGGTGGAACAAAACCATAAGGTAAGAAGACTCACACAGAAAACAGAAGGTTGAATAAGCCATGTTCCGGGGTGCTTGGGTGGCTCAGTGGTTGAGCATCTGCCTTTGGCTCAGGTCATGATCCTGGGGTCCTGGGATCAAGTCCCACATTGGGCTCCCTTGTAGGGGGCCTGCTTCTCCCTTTGCCTATGTCTCTTCCTCTCTCTCTCTCTCTCTGTCTCTCATGAATAAATAAATAAAATCTTTAATAAAAAAGCCATGTTCCTCATTTCTGTTTCATCACTTGCCTTTCCTTCGGCATTGTCTGCCCCGTCCCCCCACACCACATGCTGTGTCACATTAAAATTATTTCAATTCCTTGAAGGCACTGTGCTCTTTCTGTCATCGTTCCTTCAGCTTTACTTTATCTTTCAGGATTCATTTTGGCTGTCGCTGGTTTTGGGAAAAGCTGACTATCTACTCCCCACCTTCAAACCTGGGTTAGGCACTGCTTTTACATGATCTCATTGCACCCTGTACCACTTCCTATATTTTGTCATTGCTTTGTTACTTGTACATCTCTCCCACTGGAGTGTAAGCTGCATGCGGGTGAGGATCTGTCTTTCTCAGTCACTCTTCTTCTTCTTCAATGCCTAGTGATGTGTCAGATGTGTTGTTGATGACCAGTAAATATTTGCTGAATGAATGACAATTTCCAGGCTCGAGAGGATCCCAAAACAGTCCAGAAGCAACTAAGAAAGAGCATGGCCTTCTTTCAGGGTTTTTTTTTTTTTTCCTGAAGTAAAGAAAAGGAAGGAAGGGAAAAAGAAAGTGTTTAGGTAAATGGAGCTTAGTATAGCATTTCAGTAAAGACAAGGTACTAGTTTGTATTTAAAAGTTTCTAGTTCGTTTAGTTTTTGGTTTCACTAAGTAATGAGTTGCTTGTAATTAAAAGTAAGGGTCAAACAGTATTTTTATTTTCTAGGTAAATTCAGAAATTCGTAATATATTTTCCCAATAAAACGATTATATTTTCCCGATAAAACAATATAATAGCTTGTTACAAACAAGCAGAAAGTGAGCCTGTGGGTGAATTGTGTTATAACCCTTCTTCTCTTAGTTTTCCACATCTGAAGAAAGCTTATGTTTGGGTCTGAGTTAGCCTAGACACCAGTTTTTACTTGGTGACAGTTGACCGATGTGTCCAAGATGATAATATATTGAAGTATGGTGCACAGACCACTTACAGCAGGGATGGAAAGGAGCTTATTACCATGCTGATAACCAATACCATGCAAACACTGGCTCTGAGACTCTGGGGATGTGACCCAGTAATCTGGGTGAGTCTGCAGTGAGTCCTTCAGGTGATTCTGATACAGGCCCAAGTTCAAGAACCACTGGACAAGAAGGAATGTAGCAGTTGCCACAGGGCAGCCATTATGCCCCTTATCAAATTAAGAGAATGATCAGATAAGGGTACTCTCATTATAATGTTCATAATTCTGTTGGGATGATAATGGCCCGATACAAATTTTGGTGGGCTGACAAATGTTTGGTGTTTGCTGACAGGGTGCTACCAATACCAGTGCACCTGCATGTCTGGCTTTCCCAGTGGTCCAGCCCCTTACCCCATGGGGTTCGCTTAGTTCTACATAAGTAAAGCATGCCACTGCAGTGCTGGGCAGAAATGACATTACCTATGTCAAGGATTGTGTCTGAACGTGTAAAAGAATTTGAAATGGTTAGTTCTGCACCTCCCCTAAAATGGCCAGGGGAGAACCCCTGATTGTTTGGGTGATATTAAGTTTCTTTAGAAAGCTATATGGCATGTATAGGCCAGGCATTGTTTCTAGAAGAGCTCTGACTAGACACATTCCAAACTGAGGAATGTTTATTTGAAGAGAAGCATAAGGTCATTATTTTAGAAGGTGCCTTTTGCCAAGAAGCCTCTTATTTCCTTCTTGATTCCTGAACTTCTATTTGAGTGTTCAGTTTTTAACTGAAACATTCCAACTTCATTTTCAAGTCTAGTACAATCATAGCTGGCATTTTAAATTTAGTTAGAGAAAGGTCAGGTAACACTTTGTGACGCTCGCTAATGATATAGTGAACGTTCTGGGGATCTCTTATAATCCTTCAGGATTAAGGACAAGTGGTAGGTAGAAATAAATGTCCTATTGGTTAATAGGACATCCTAATAAACAGTAATAATAAAATAGCCCTGTGCTGTGCATCTCTCTGATGTACCAATTCACAAACTATGTTGCGTGAGGTGTTCTATGAAATGGAAATGTGGTTCCACTAACAAAAAAGTGTCCTGTTGTTGGGGCACCTGGGTGACTCAATCTGTTAAGTGACCAACTCTTGATTTTGTCTCAGGTCATGATCTCAGGGTCGTGAGATTGAGCCCCGCATTGGGCTCATACTGGGTGTGGAGCCTGCTTGGGATTCTCTCTCTTCCTCTGGCCTTCCCTCTCTATCTCTACCCCTCTCTCTCAATAAATAAATAAGTGTTCTGTTGTTAAATAAGTTTGTGATGCTATGTACTATAAAGCCCTTTTTGAACTTTTAGGAATTCATTATTCATGTTAAGGCTCTGCTAAATCCTATCATAAAGTCATTTAAGTTTGTGTTATTTTTTTCGCAAACTTATGTAGCCTCCCTCAGTTGATCAGCTTCTTCAAATGGAGACAAAATGTGCCAGAGGCTCAGCTAACCCAGGCAAGTTTCTTGAGCTCAGTGTTGTTTCATTTCAGACATACAAATCAGTAGGTAGTGGCTGATGTGGGCAGCTCCCCACCAGAAGGTTTATGAGCCTAGATGCTCCTATAGAATCTTCCTTGGCCATTATGGGCAGCTTGAAGGATATCACACTACCTTTACACATGGCCTTGATTTCTAATCATCTTTGCAGTAAATAATACCTAACTTTTGTGGAACTTAAAAAAAACCACCTTCATTATTACATATAATCCTATCAACAAGAGTTTGAGGAAAATATTGTTATTCCATTTTTAGATGCTTGAGGAGGCTGAGAACCTGCTCAAGGATGTAGATATAAGGTCTTGGGAGTTGAAGTTTCTGGAGCTCTACTTTTACCTCCACACAGTATTGCTTCCCTGATGTGTATCTACATCTATCTGGTTAGATATGTAGAATTCTTTCCACTTCATTGTGCTTTATAAACTGTGCCCTGGCAGAGCCCTAGGGGTTCTGAGAAGCTCCTATAAGGGCCCCTAAAGGAGACAGGATGAATGGGGAGCCAAGAGAAGTGAGGGGAGGACCCTCTTATTTTATTTTTAATATTTTATTTAAATTAAATTTGCCAACATATAGTATAACACCCAGTGCTCATCCCATCAAGTGTCCTCCTCAGTGCCTATCACCCAGTCACCCCATCCCCCCACCCTCTTCTCCTTCTGCAACCCTTTGTTTGTTTCCCAGAGTTAGGAGTCTCTCATGGTTTGTCTTCTCTCTAATATTTCCCCACTCAGTTTCCCTCCTTTCCCTTATAATCCCTTTCACTATTTCTTATATTCCACATATGAGTGAAACCATATGATAATTGTCTTTCTCCGATTGACTTCACGCAGCATAATACCCTCCAGTTTCATCCGCATCAAAGCAAATGGTGGGTATTTGTCCTTTCTGATGGCTGAGTAATAGTCCATTGCGTATATAGACCACGTCTTTATCCATTCATCTGTTAGAGGACGTGGCTCCTTCCACAGTTTGTCTATTGTGGACATTGCTGTTATGAACATTGGGGTGCAGGTGTCCTGTCGTTTCACTACATCTGTATCTTTGAGGTAAATACCCAGTAGTGTAATTGCTGGGTCATTGGGTAGCTCTAATTTTAACTTCTTGATGAACCTCCACACTGTTTTCAGGGACCTCTATTTTAAATCACAGAAACTTTGCCTTTATCTATTTAACATAACAGATTTGGGGATAAGATTTCTTTGGAGAAAAGTACTCCTAAGAAAATTTGCAAACAAGCTGAAAGATTAATTTTTTAGTGTCCGGAGAGAATAAAACAGGTACTTTCTCCAGATGAATGGACCTTAACATAGGCCAGCCTCATAGAATATGGATATAAATTTAAGCAGGCTTTTAAGGCCATTTTTGTTCCTCAAAAAACCTAGTGGAGAAGAAAGGTTGGGAGGGGCTTCCTAGACAAAGGCTTGTAAGGGTTCTTCCTAGAAGAAGGCTTGTAAGGGTTATAGTTGCTCACCACTCCAAACAGGGTCTGGGGCACTCTGATAGAGCAGAAGGAACTAGATCTGTCTTCTCTTCTTGGAGGTGGGCAGCATATCCTATCAGTAGGTCCTAGCAGGTTCAGCAGTGACAGTGCTGGTTGGATTTATGGCTTATTGCCTTAGGTAGTCCTCGAGAAACCAGATCTTGCCCGATATCCCCCATAACTACCGTTATAGAACCAGATAGGCATAGCCTGGGAGTAGCCCAACGGAGATAGCCTAGGGACCTGATTGTATGGACGGGGTGACCAGATGTTTTTTTGGGGGTAGGGCTGCCCAAGCATTAATGGGCTAGGAATCCCATGCAAAATTAACTTACTAGTCCTTTTTAAAAGATAGATAGTTAAAAGCCAATTAAACACTTGCATTTCATACATGGCATTGGTATCTATGATAGTAAATTTTATGTGTCAATTTGGCTAGGTGTCAGTGTGTAGCTGTTAGGTCAAACCCCAGTCTACATGTTGCTGTGGAGGTATTTTGAAGATGTGATTAAGAGCTATAGTCACTTGACTTTAAGTAAAGCAGATTACCTTCCAATATGTGTGGGTGGGCCTCCTCCAATCAATTGAAAGCTTTAAGAACAAAAACTGAGGTTTTCCAGGGAGGAAAGAATTCTGCCTCAAGAGTGTGATATAGAAATTCTGCCTGAGTTTCCAGCCTGCTGGCCTACCCTATAAATTTTGGACTTGCCAGCCTCCACAGTCATATGAGCCAATTCCTTAAAATAAATCTCTTAATATACATATACATATATCCTGTTGGTTCTGTTTCTCTGAGGAACCCTTACTGATACAGTATCTAAATTCAAGCTGCTGTTATACAGTTTTTATCAGCCAGCTGTAAGTCTGAGGCCTGCAGGCTTTAACTGCTCTAAGGAACAGTCCAGTGATGAGAGAAAGTTTCCTTATGACATGAATTTTGTTTGGAAAGGCCTACATTCCCTTTATTTTTTATTTATTTACTTTTTAAAGATTTTATTTATTTATTCATGAGAGATAAGAGAGAGAGAGACAGAGACATAGGCAGAGGGAGAAGCAGGCTTCCCAAGGGGAGCCTGATATGGGACTTGATCCCAGGATCCTGGGATCATGACCTGATCATGCTCAACCACTGAGCCACCCAGGTGCCCCCTACATTTCATTGAAAGGGGAATTTTCTGGGTGTCCGGCTGGCTCAGTTGGTAGCACATGCGATCCTTGATCTCGGAGTTATGAGTTCAAGCCCCGCATTGGGGGTAGTGAAAAAAATAATAAAATCTTTAAAAAAATAAAGGATAAAAATAAAGGGAGTTTTCTGAGAGATTCCTACCAAACACATCCTTCACATTCTTACATTGCAGAGACAAAATATTGTTGGTTAGAGTTTTCCTTGCCCAACTTAGGAGGAAATATCCCAGAATTCCCAGAGGGTTATATCCTATTTCTCTGGAAACTGAAAGGGCAGCGTGCTTACCTGCATTGTACATGTACTGCTTCTTACTCTATTTCAAAGTGCTTTCACAGAACTTATTTTGACCTTTTGATATAGGTGTGGCCAAGCTGCTATTTGCTTTCTAATACCAGTTTCCCCTCTGTTGCCTGGTAGAAACCCTCAATCTTTTGCTGAGTTAATTGCTACACATAAAAAGACTACTAGTCTTTGGAGTTAGATGAGGCCTAGCTTATTTTGGCAGTGTAGCACTGTGGTTAGGCACACAGATTCTGGAATCAGGCTATGTAGGGTTCAAATCTCTGCTTCATCTCTTGGTAATTGCTAATTTGCTTCTCTGTGCCTCAGTTTCTGCATCTGTAAAATGATATGATAATAGTACCTATTAGATTGAGTTTCTACGATGTGTAAATGAGTTTATATTGGTAAAGCCTTCAGAACAGCGCTTAGCACAAGTAGACACTCTAGAACTACTAGCTATTGTTTCTATTGTTATTTTGGCCAATAAGATATAAGTGGAAGTGGTTATGTTAGATATCTAGGAAGTGTTAAAGAGGGGCAAACCCTTGTGCTCCTACTTCCTCATAGCTGAAACGTGGATGGAGTTTGAACCGCCATCTTGGAACAGGCAGCTGCAAACTTATGAGGGTGGAATGGCAAGATAAAGCCTAGGCCCCTGATGGCTGTGAAGGTACCACAACAGTCCTGGACTGCCTAGCTCCAGACTTCTCTTCATGAGAGAAAAATAAATTTCTTTTTTGTTTAAGACACTCTTGTTACATGCAGCCAAACTTAATACTAGTGTATTCAGTAAGTATGACTTACTTTTTTAATTGCAAAAACCCTCTTTTTACAATTAAGAGGTTCTCAACTGTAACCCAATAAGGTTACCCAGTAAAAGTCAGAACGTGGGACTGAGAGGAAAGCAGTGGTTAAATAGCCCTTATATATATAACCCAGCTTCTGACCTGGTATGAGGGAAATTTACCAGGCTTACATTTGGAGAGACGTATCCCTTCGTATCCTAGTCCTGTCCTCACCATCTTCCCTCATCCAAGCACACCTGCTTGATCATTAGCTGCCCTTTCCTTCTTTACAGAACTCATAAGAAGACTAGGACCACATTAATAATTGTATTTAAGAGGCAGTTAAGGCCCTTTGTTTTTTTAAGGCAGAGTTCTTTTCTAGACTCATTGAAGTATTATTTCTATTTTCAGCTTTCTTCCTGGAAACTTTCTTTCCTTTTCCCACTGCATGTTGAATCTGATTGACTCTATCAGGTCTGATCCCAAACCCACCTCTATCAGACAACCCTCTATGATTATAATAGCTTCTTTTTGACAGCTTGTGTGTGGTTCTAGTAGGGAGGTCCAGCTACTTGCTGCTCCCTGATGGAAGGAAACATAAGCCTTCATTACCTAGGAAGGTTGTTTTTTTTTTTTAAAAAAGACTTTATTTATTTATTCATGACAGACACAGAGAGAGAGAGAGAGAGGCAGAGACACAGGCAGAGGGAGAAGCAGGCTCCATGCAGGGAGCCCGATGTGGGACTCGATTCCGGGACTCCAGGATCATGCCCTGGGCTGAAGGCAGGCGCTAAACTTCTGAGCCACCCAAGGATCCCCGTTTTTTCGGTTTTGTTTTGTTTTTAAGGTGGAGCCCAACATGGGCTTGAACTCATGATGCAGAGATCAAGACCTGAGATCAAGAGTTCGTTGCTTAACATACTGAGCCACCCAGGCACGCCTCATTACATAAGAAGGTTTGAAAGCAATGCCCACGAAGCAGTGAAGAATGGGGTCTCTCCTATGTAACCAGATTAGCTGAATGAAACCTGGTGATCAGTGGAATGCATGTCACAGATGGCTTCCCATCTTTTTGCTCCTCTTTGAATTCCCACAGTTCTTATTTATGTTATTCAGATGTCACCTCAAGATTTAGGTTGGTGAAGTTTTACGTTGCCAAGTTAAACTAAGAACAATTTTGCTTTACATCTCTTATTGCCTAGGGCCTCCCTTTGTATATCCAAGATATCTTTTTAAAAACTTATTTTATTTATTTAGTTAAGAGAGAGGGAGCATGAGAGAGAGAGAGAGCACAAGCAGAGGGGAGGAGTCGAGGGAGAAGCAGGGAGCCCTGTTGAGCAGGGAGCCCACCATGGGATTTGATCCCAGGACACCAGGATCATGACATGAGCTGAGGACAGACACTTAACTGACTGAGCCCCCCAGGCACCCCTGAGATATCTTTTATGTATAGCAGTCCATCTTTTCCAGAGTCCCTTACCTTAGCAGCATGAAAGAACTGGCAAAAGCTATAAAATAGTGTTTTTCTTCTCTTTTCCCATCAGTCTCTAGTATGAAATATCCTTCCTCCTTTAGAATGCAGAAGTGTAAAAATTAGTTTGGGGTTTAAAAATATTGTTTTAATCAGTGTTTCACTAATAATACTTGCTATTTCTTGTTTATTATGGAAGACATTATGTGAGCCATTTTAAGAACATTAGTCTATTTTCTCATCACAACAGTATGGATAGATATAATTACTGTACCTATTCTGCAGATAAGGAAAGATGCTCAGGAAGGTTAAATACCTTGTCCAAGTTGCATAGCTGGTTGTTGAACTCGGATCAGTCTGATTCCAAATTCCATAAATTTGACCATATCCTATACTGACTCTCTTGTCAATACAACTTACTTAAACTGTAGGATTTAATTAATCATTTGTTAGTGTTATATAGTGGAAATAATGGGTCTGGCATTGGGCTGGAGTTTGAATTTGTTCTTTTTTTAATTTTTAAAAATGTTTTCAAAGATTTTATATATTTGAGAAAGAGTGTGCGTGAGCAGAGGGGAGAGACAGAGGGAGAGAGAGAAGACTCCCCGCTGAGCAGGGAGCCCAACGCTGGGCTCAATCCCAGGACCCCAAGATCATAACCCCAGCCTAAGACAGACACTCAACTGACTGAGCCACCCAGGTGCCCCATCTGAAGTTGTTCTCTTGTTAATGGTTTGACCTTGGCATACCTACATCACTTAAATGGATAAATGAATGAATGAGTGAGTGAATGAATAAACAACACATCTTAGAAGAATGTGGTGAAGATTAGCTATGACTATGCCCAACACATAGCAAATATTAGATGAAAATTTTCTCTATCTGTTCTTACATATTTAGCCTGTGTTTTTCTAATAGGACTATAAATACCTTAAGGACAGAGGCATGTCTTTGATTTCTTGTATGGCCTCAGAATCATACACAGTGTGAGGCACATTATAGGAAGATAATTAATACTTTTTTGTAATAATACTTTTTTAAAGGAAGTCTTTTGTATTGAAATTTGATGCCTATAAAATATTATAAGAGGTTTTTCTCCATTCTAGAAGCAAATAATTAACTGGGAAAATACTATCTTGGCCTTCTTCCTTTGTAGTGTGTCACAATAGTACAAGCTTGTTTCTTAATGCTTTAGCATTTTTTTCCCTAATGTGTAACATGGGAAATGAATAATTATTGTTGAAAGCACCTCCATTTAACTTATAATTTCTATGTCCTCTTTCAAAATGAGAATTAGTTTTTGATTTGAGAATAACTTCTGAAATCCTTGGCTAGTCAATTTTCTTTATGGCCATCTTTAGGTCATTAAAAAAGTTAGTTTATTCTGATGTCTTGTCAAATTAAAAAAAATAGCCAAACTATTTGTTTAACTGAATTGTCTCTTTGACTAGATTAATTGATAGAGTTTTAATTTTTTATTTATTTTTATTTTTTAAAAAGATTTTACTTATTTATTTATTTATTTATTTTTAAATTTTTATTTATTTATGATAGTCACACAGAGAGAGAGAGAGAGGCAGAGACACAGGCAGAGGAAGAAGCAGGTTCCATGCACCGGGAGCCCGACGTGGGATTCGATCCCGGGTCTCCAGGATCGCGCCCTGGGCCAAAGGCAGGCGCTAAACCGCTGCGCCACCCAGGGATCCCTACTTATTTATTTATTCATGAGACACACACACACGCAGAGGCAGAGACACAAGGAGAGAGAGAAGCAGGATCCATGCAGGGAGCCCGATGTAGGACTCGATCCTGGGACTCCAGGATCACGCCCTGGGCCGAAGGCAGATGCTCAACCGCTGAGCCACCCAGGCGTCCCAATTGATAGAATTTTTAAATCAAAATTACTGATGGCATATGTTTTGATATTTTATTGTCTGTGTTTAAACTATTTCAGACCTTTAAAGAAAGGTTGAGAATTAAAAAATTGAAATAAAAAAGGTTAAGAGACATAAAGGGTAGATTTAAAAGACCCATCACATATCTAACATGAACTCTAAAAAGATGAATTAAGATGGAGGAAGAGACAATTTTTTTTAAAGATTTTATTTATTCATTCATAGAGACACACACACACACAGAGGCAGAGACACAGGCAGAGGGAGAAGCAGGCATCATGCAGAGCCTGACGTGGGACTCGATCCAGGGTCCCCAGGATCACGCCCTGGGCTGCAGGTGGCACTAAACCGCTGCGCCACCAGGGCTGCTCAGAAGAGACAATTTTTAAAGTGATAATGATTGAGAATTTCCAGAATCAATGAATGACTTAAGTTTAGATTCTGGAGGTATGAATCCAAAGTAGAATGAATAAAAGTAAATCTTCTTTCTAGACACACCATGGTGAAATTGCAGAACAACAAAGACAGAGAAAGCTCTTAAGATTAAATTCCTCATGATCATAGAGCTAGTAAGTAATGGAACCAGTATTTAAACTTAGTGTTTTTAATCATGAGTACTGGATCATCTAGTTACAAGCTTTTGTGGACAGATGAGATAATGGAGACCAAGACATGGCTGAGATTTGCTTTAGTAGTTTCATGGTAGTAGGTCTTGAAGTTATACTGGCCCCTTTACCTCAGAAGTAGGAGAACCCTTACTGTGAGGGGTAATAGGAACAATGCTATATCTTGGAAGGAATTAGTCATGGATTTTGGACTGTTTCCAAGATGATCAGCAGACACTACAGAACATAGTTAAGAACATCCAACATTGGGACACCTGTATGGCTCAGTGGTTGAGTGTCTACCTTTGGCTCAGGTCATGATCCTGGGGTCCTGGGATTGAGTTCTGCATCAGGCTCCCAGTAGGGAGCCTGCTTCTCCCTCTGCCTGTCTCCGCCTCTCTCTGTGTGTCTCTCATGAATAAATAAACAAAATCTTTAAAAAAAAACAGTTTAAAAAAAAAAGAACATCCAACATTTGCTATGCTTACCATGTGCTTACCACGTGATATTGTTCTAAGTTTTTTTTTTTTTAAGATTTTATTTATTCATTCATGAGGGACACAGAGAAAGAGACGCAGAGACACAGGCAGAGGGAGAAGCCGGCTCCATGCAGGGAGCCTGATGTGGGACTTGATCCCGGGACTACAGGATCATGCCCTGGACCAAAGGCAGGCGCTAAACCACTGAGCCACCCAGGGATCCCTTGTTCTAAGTTTTTAATGTCAATCCATTTAATTCTCACACCAACTTAATGAGTTGGGTACATGCATACCTCAGATACTGTGGGTTCCTTTCCCAGCCACCACAGTAAAACAAATACCACAATAAAGTGAGTCAAATGAATTTTTAATTTCCAAGTGCATATAAAAGTTATGTTTACATTATATTATAGTCAATTAAGTATATAATAGCATTATATCTAAAAAGACAATGTACATTTCTTAATTTAAAATTATTGCAGGGCCCCTGGGTAGCTCAGTCAGTTAAGCCTCCAACTCTTGATTTTAGCTCAAGTCATGATCTCAGGGTCATAGAATTAAGCCCCTTGTCAGGCTCTGTGCTGACTGGGGAACCTGCTTAAGATTCTCTCTCCCTCTTCTCCTCCCCTATTTGTGCATGTGTACTTTCTCTATATATATAAAGGAAAAAAATACTTTATTGCTAAAAAATGTTAACCATCATCTGAGCATTCAGAACGTCATAATCTTTTTGCTGACGGAGGGTCTTGCCTTAATGTTAATGGCTGTTGACTGATCAGAGTGGTGGTTGCTGAAGGTTGGGGTGACTGTGGCAATTTCCTAAAATAATAACAACAAAGTTTACTGCATTGATGGACTCTTCCTTCCTTCCTTTTTTTTTTAAAAAAAGATTTTATTTATTTATTCAAGAGAGACACACACAGAGAGAGAGGCAGAGACATAGGCAGAGGGAAAGCAGGCTCCCTGTGAGGAGCCTGATGTGGGGCTCCATCCCAGGACCCTGGGATCATGACCTGAGCAGTAGCTCAACCAATGAGTCACCCAGGTTCCTCAAGGACTCTAACTTTCATGAAGGATTTCTCTGTAGCATATGGTGCTGTTCAATAGCATTTTACCCACAGTTGAACTTCTTTCAAAACAAGTCAGTCCTCACAAATCCTATAACTGCTTTATCAATTAAGTTAATGTAGTATTCTAAATCCTTTGTTGCTGGTTCAACAATCTCCACCAAGAGTAGTTACCATCTCAAGAAATAACTTTATTTGTTCATTCATAAGAAGCAATTCCTCATCCATTCAAGTTTTATCATGAGCTTGCAGCAGATCAGTCCCATCTTCAGGCTCCACTTCTAATTCTAGCTCACTTGCTATTTCCATGCCATCTACAGTTACTTTCTCCCCTGAAGTCTTGAAAAAGTCATCCATTCCATGAGGGTTGGAATCGACTTTGTCCAAACTCAAATTCATGTTGATACTTTGACTTCTTTCCATGATTCATGAATGCTCTTAATGGCATGTAGAATGGTAAAAACTTTCTAGAAGATTTTCAATTTATTTTGCCCAGATCCATGAGGTATAGGCAGCTAGAGCCCTATAAAATGTATTTCTTTTTCTTTTTTTTTTATAAAATGTATTTCTTAAATAATAAGACTTGAGAGTTGAAATTACTCCTTGGTCCGTGGGCTGCAGAATGAATGTTATGTTAGCAGACATGAAAACAACATTAATCTCATTGTATATTTCCATCAAAGCTCTTGGGTAAACAGATGCATTTTCAGTGAACAGTAATATTTTGAATGGAATCTTTTTTTTCCTGAGCAGTAGGTCTCAACAATGGGCTTAAAATGTTCAGTAAACTGTGTTATAAGCAGATGTGCTGTCACCCAGGCTTTATTGTTCCATTTCTAGAGCACAGGCAGAGTAGATATAGCATAATTCTTAAGAGCCCTAGGATATTTAGAATGGTCAATGAACATTGGCTTCAACATAATGTTACCAGGTGCATTAGCCCCTAACAAGAGAGTCAGCTTGTCCCTTGAAGCTTTGAAGCCAGGCATTTGACATCTCCTCTCTGGAGATGTCAAAGTCCATCAAAGTCCTAGGTGGCATCCTCTTATCTTCTTCCAATAGATTCTTTCTTTCTTTCTTTCTTTCTTTCTTTCTTTCTTTCTTTCTTTCTTTCTTTCTTTCTTTTTCTTCTTCTTCTTCTTCTTCTTCTTCTTCTTCTTCTTCTTCTTCTTCTTCTTCTTCTTGATTTACTTATTTATTTGAAAGAGAGAGAGAGTGAGTGAGTGAGCACATGAACCGCAGGAGGGGCAGAGGAAGAAGGAGAATCTCAAGCAGACTCTGTGCTGAGCATGGAGCCTGATGTGGGGCTCAGTCTTACCAACCTGGGATCATGACTTGAGCTGAAACCAAGAGCTGGACACTTAACTGAGCCACCCAGGTGCCCCTAGACTATTTCAAATACATTGAAAATCTGTTGTTAGTGTAGCCACTTTCATTAATTATCTTAACTAAATCTTCTGGATAACTCAGTGCAGCTTTACATCAGTACTTGCTGCTTCACCTTGCAGTTTTATGCTATGGAGATGGCTTCCTTCCTTAAACCTCATGAAATAACCTCTGCTAGCTTCCAATTTTTCTTCTACAACTTCCTCACTTCTCCCAGCCTTTATAGAATTGAAGAGAGTTAGGGCCTTGTCCTGGATTAGGCTTTGGCTTAAGGGAATGTTCTCACTAGTTTGATCTTCTCTCCAGACTGCTAAACTTTATATTAGTAGCAAGGCAGTTTCACTTTCTTATCACTCATGTGTTCACTGGAGTAGCACTTTTAGTTTCCTTCAAGAACTTTTCCTTTAAATTCACAACTTGGCTAACTGGTGTAAGAGGTTTAGCTTTCAGCCTATCTTGGCTTTCAACATGCCCTCCTCACTAAGCTTAATCATTTCTAGCTTTTGATTTAATGTGAGAGATGTGTGACTTTTCCTTTCACTCGAACACTTAGGGGCCATTACAGGGTTATCAACTGCCCTAATTTCAATATTATTGTGTCTTAGGGAATAGGGAGGCCTGAAAAGAGTGAGAGAGACAGGGGAATGGCAGGTCTGTACAGCAGTCAGAACACACATTTATCAATTAAGTTCACCGTCTTCTATGGGTACGGTTCATGGTACTCCATAATAATTCCAATACTAACATCAAGGAACACTGATCACAGATCACCATAAAAAAATAATAAAAAATAATGATAGTAAAGAAAAGTTTGAAATGTTGCAAGAATTACCAAAACGTGACACAGTGACACAAAGCAAACAAATGCTGTTGAAAAAATTGTTCCAATTGACTTGCTTAATGCAGGGTTGCCACAAACTTTCAATTTGTAAAACATGCATTATTTTTGTGAAGCACAATAAAATGAAGTTATGTTGGTACTTGTTTTATCACAATCTTTTAGTCACAATTTTTTAAATCACAAATTTTGAGGAAATTATGGTACATAAAGAAGAGAAGTGATATGCTAAGGTCACAAAGCCAGTAAGTGGAAAAGCCAGGATTTACACCTCGGGTAGTTTGATTGCAAGCCCTTAACCTCTGCACTATATTGACCCTACCTTAGAGTAAATCTTGTGAAATCAGGCACTGCGTCTGTCTTGTTCACTGCTGTATCCCTAGGAGCCAGTACAATGCGTGGCACATAATAGATATTCAATAAATATTCTTTATATTAATAAAGGAATGAATAAATGAGTAAACATGGCTTGCAATGCATATCCAGTGTGGCTGTATGGACTGAATCATCCCATTACCAGCTAGCTCCTTAGTAATAGTGAAATTTCTTGAAAATAGGACCACTTTGTTTCTTATAATGCCAAGCACCTTGGCAATTTGGGTTGTGACTGAATACCCCGTGCTCACAGTATCAGCTTTGCCCTGCAGCTTTCATGATCTGGCTAAAGTGGATCTCCTGGTTCTGACTCCTACCTCTGAATTGTAGCTGAACTCTATTTGCCACCTGCTTACTCCTGACTATTTGAGCCCTGAGGCAACAGGACCCTGAGTAGAGAGAGTCCCAATTATGATTTTAAAATATGGGTCTGTAACACAAAAGCAATAAGAGGCAGCTGGAAACTATCCATATCCTGCATATTCTCTGGGGGACTGCCTGGTCATGTGATCACAAAGCATACAGATTCCTAGCAGAATGAAAGAAGCAACATGCTTATAACATAAAAGCATCTGAGAGGCAATGGGAAGCCATCTGTTTCTTAGCTCTGAGACAAAACTCAGGGCTAGTATTAGGCCTCTTGTGTGTTTCAGCTCCATTTTATTCTTAATTCAAACCAGATTCCTATTAAAACAGACTCCTTAAAAAGTCTAACAGCCTAAGTGGGTAATCACTCTCTAAAAATGCAATCTCTCTGCCTTCACTGTGGGGCCCTTGTGTGACATTATGCAATTTTTAAGGTTTTAAGAGAATAAATTTTCACTTAAAAGATGGCAGAGACCTCTTTGTCTGTCTTATGCCTCAGAATACATAGCTACATCCACAATTTAATCATTGAAATTCTCAGGTTGATAATGCAACTTGATAGAACTAATGTATTGTTCACTGTCAAATATGATTATACCTACTCAGAGCCCCTGGTCTGAACACTTTGCTTGAAGTGATAGGTCTCTTCAGTAAAAAGTAATTAGCAAAAGACTAATTTAATAATGTGACTGGCTTTGTTAATTTCTTACTACACTGGACAAACCAGTTTTTTTTTAATTGTTTGCCCCAACCAATTGTTTTGGCATTCTGTATTGATTTATGTCTTCAATAAAACCTGTCTACAAGTTGGTCAAACCAGTGCAAACAGTTGAATGACTACAGAGCATGAACCTGTATGAACATTAGCATCCTGTTGTCTTCTCTTGATCAGAAACAGAGGACTTGGCCATTCAATCATGATAAAAAAGATAATGGAAGTGTAAATTGTTAACAGAAATGTTGTCAACACCTACTAGTTACATCACTGAGATATGACTATTTATCAAGGGTGTAGTTACCTAAGAAATCAATGATGTGGGAGGCAAATTGGTAATAATACTCTCATCTTTTTCTAAACTAGAAGACTTCAACTAGGTTTGGGCATGATTAGTAAATGCTCCTTCTGCTCTGAATAAACCCTCTAATTTGCATCCATCACAGCATATTCCTTAAGACAAGAGCTGGTAATCTTTTGATTTCATGAAATATTCTCATTCATAATTGTCACTAAATGAATAGAGCTGGATCTATTCTCTTCTCTGGATTTCTTTTACGAGAATGTGATTATTCTGCTTCCTTAGGTATATAACTAAAAAATGGATAAATCAAAGAGATAGAAGAATTATCTTTGATTGAAGGAGGTGGAGGTGCTATAAATACATGTCTAGACACTCTTTTTAACTTCCATCTCTGCATCATTAATGCATTCATTAATGAGGGCCCTGTTCACATATCTCTTATCAACTCTAATCATTTGTATGTTTGAATCAAGGTCTCCTGCCTTTATTAGTGTCATTAATGCCTGTCAGGAAATGATGATGTAGGAGAATCTTACAAATTTATATGCATTCCCAGAGAGGAGACCCAAACTCAGTCAGTTTTCTTGTATGACAGAAGCTGTAACAAATGGCTATCCTTCCCAGGAGAAGTGTAAATAGGTCACTAATTAATGCATTTACCATTAGCCTCTGTTTAGTCTTCAGTCATAGCATATTCATTCATTATGTTGGGACAGTGAGTACAATGTTGTTATGGAAATGAGGTATTTGCACAGTCTCCTTAGATCCACATGACAGATTGAGTTATCTACCTATTTTTCTCTAAGCACTTTCCCAGATATCAGAGAGTTTACAAATGACCTTGGAGAAGGTCCTACTTTATTACTAGCCTTCTGATGTAAATTGCATAATGGGTTGGCAGTTTACTCAGACACAGGCAATGACAGCCAGCCCTTGGTGTGTGTATCTCAGGGGGTGGATATGGTTGAGGTGCATTGAGGAGGAAAGGAGAAAGTAAATTCTAACTTTTAGGAGGTGCTATGCAATGGCAGGGAATTTAAATCAAAATTAGAAGTAGAATGGTGCAATGAGAGGTTCACTGCTGCTGAAAGATTGAAATATAGACATTGATGGTCAGTTTCCTTCTCTCATATCCACAACAGTTCTCAAAGAAAGATATAGCGGGTGTTATACTATATGTTGGCAAAGTGAATTTAAATTATGTATATAAAGATATAGTTAGGACAAACTTTTCTTTCTTCTAGCTGGAAATTTGAAATTCCCCAAATCCTTAGATGAAAGCTTCAAATAAGGAATGGAGCTTCAAGGAAACCCAATCATGCCTTATTTGTTGACTACATGTGTTATATATTGACCATAAATAGGAGTTCTTAACATAGTTCATCCATTCACCTACTTAACAACATTTACTGAGTTACATTTTGGGATACAGAGATGAAAGAAACATAGCCTTCCCTTCAAGAAACTCAGGAGGCAAATTGGCGACATAGTATGGTTACCATAAGGAACATAAGTGATATGATGATATTATGTCCAGAAGGCTATGGGAGCATAAAGAAGGGATTTGTCATGGAAAGCTTAGGGAAGATTCCTCAGAAGAGGTAACATTCAAGCTGAATCTTAAAGGATAAGTAGGAATTTTTAAAAGAGGAAAGGAGGAGATATATATGTGAGGTGGAGAGAATAGGATGTATGGATGTAAAAAGACATTAACCAGTGTGCTTTGTTTTTGGAATGGTTAAGAAATTCAAGGTGACTGGAGCATTGTCTACATATAGGATAGACTATCAGGAAGAGTGATGGGAGATCACTAATGTGATCTCTACTAAAAAGTAGATGAGGGCCAGAATCTTATATGTCATACTAAAAGGTATGTAGGAATAAAGAGTTAATGGAAGCATGCTGTAGCTAGGTTGGTCTTTAGAAATTTCCTTAGTAGCAGTAGGGATACCTTGGGAGAAAGGAGAATGGTCAGGAGCTTGGTGAAGTAGTCTGAGCAAGTGATAAGGAGGGTCTAAATTAAAATAGAAATATTAAAAGAAGGAAAGGAAGTTTTGAATTTAAGAACTATTTGAGAAATCCAGTTAACGGGACTAGTGATATGTAAATGTTGGGAAAGTGAGAATTAAGAGTCAAGAAGTCCTTGTGGTTACCTTAATTTTGAAGATCCTTGAAAGCTATGTTAATATGATAATACTTATCAATGTGCAGATGGAGAAACAGGCATGAGGATTACATAATTTGTCAAAGTCAAGTCAGGATTAATAACTCTCAGGGTTTTAGGGCCTTTAATAAACTTTTTTCCTCGAAGAGCTGCCTTTTCCAGAGTTATGAAGGAAACGTCTTTTTCTTGAGGTTTTGGACCTAAACCTCAACTTGTAAATGTAAATTGGGAAGTACTGATGTTATTTGGTCTTTCCTGTTATTCTTTTCATTCAAGAATAAGGCAGTTTTTTTCATGTGTTTTCTTTTTAGCCACATCTGCATGATGACCAAACATGCAATTAAATAATTAATAGATTATTTATCTATTAATCTAGTAATAGATTCAGCCAATGAAGTGGAAAGAAGACTGGAAGGGAGTCAGGGGACATAAAGTCTTATCCTAGTTCTTTCACCACATAGCTGTTTGACGTTAGGCAGATTGTTTAACCAATCTCTAGTATAATAATCAAGCTTTAATATTTGGTTTATTTCGTGTCTGTAATTAATTCTGTGAACTGTGTAATGCCAAATAACTTGCTAGACAAATATTCACCCACCAAATCACCATCCAAGAAAACAGCTCTGTTGTTTTGCTGAAATGATCCAAACTTTCAGTAATTTGGATGTTGGTAGTTCAGACTTGAGGTCTTCCATTACTGTGATACAGTAGCTCCCTCCTGCTTTTCCATTCTTAATACTAATTTCTATCTCCAGATTCAACCTGCTGCCTTTTTGGTACCATTCTTAATCCTAATTTCTATCTCCAGATTCAACCTGTTGCCTTTTTGGTATTGACTAACTATTGAACACTTGAAGGCTGTTAAGAGACCTGTGGATTGGCTTAGATCCTTGTGTTCCCTCCAATCAAGTGTTCCAGGCAGTAGAAGTGTAAATAAATAAAGCAAATAGTGTGAGCTGTCTATTGTCTATTTGGAGCAAAGACTTGGTGCCATTTTTCTAGTTCTAGACAACTTTATTCCTGTGTATCCAGGACAAAATAGTGCCAATCCTTAATTACCAAGGTGTTTTTGAGAAAAATACTTCATTCTTGGGGTCTTGGTTTATCTATAATAATAGATAATAATATATCTAATAATAGATGCAAGTCTATTATTATGCTGGGGATATTATGATATTGAAAGAGATTATAATGGATGAAAGAATTTGGGAAGGAAGAGTCTAAAACAGGGATAGTAGATGGGTTTCAATTCATATGATCTCTGGTTGCCTGGGATCACTTTGGAAAGAGTAATTACTATGGGTATAGGGCCAGATGTGGCTGAGCACAGCTCCTATGCCAATAGTAGGACACATAAGTTATTGGAAGTGAGTGAGTAACCTTCAGGAGGTCTTTGAGCCAAAAGGAAAGAGTACTTAGCTTGCACGGTGCTTACAAGGCCTGAGGGTCAGTCTATATAGGAAGTACACTTTTAGGACAATGAAAAGCTCTTCCCTATATTACCTAAAGGTCCAAATGTAGTTACAGTTGTGAAAGCATCTTTGGAAAATTTGAAGTGCCATTTTCCCAATGCCTAGGAAAGTACCTGCTACATGGTAAGTTTCCGAATTGGTAGCATATAATAAGTCTCAAAAATGTTTGCCTAATAGTATGAAGGGTAATTTGACCTGATGCACACCCAAGGCTACCTTTAAGACAATTTCACTCATGAACATTAAGGTCGGTTCAATCACCTTGAATACTTCAGCTTTAGATTCCTTTTTGCTTACAGAGAAGGAAATTTGCCCAATGGGAATATGAATAAAAATACAACGAGGCAGGATAATAGAATCCCATGGTGTCATGGTAGGACTATAATGCAAGATGGTTGGACATGTTTTTCTTTTTACCTATAGTATTCCCCTGTGGCTTCTGATGCTTATCTATAATACCTTGTAGTATAATGTTTAGATACTTGTTAGACCTAGCTGTCTCCATGGAGACAAGGGTGGATTTGTGAGTGTGCTAGTTATTCCAAGAGACCAAGAGACTAACTGTAGCAGTTTATCCAACCTTTTCTTTTTCTTTCTTTTTTTTTTTTTTTTGCAGTTCAGAAGTCTTGAAAAAGCCTACTGTATTGCATGACTTATATGGAATTCACTTCGTAAAATATCTTCCTTCCTGAATTTAGCTTATTTTGCCTTAGGGAGGGTATAGTTTGTTTATAGGAATCGTTGCTTCTTGCCTAGAAATACTCCCTTGGTAAAATGAATCATTAGCATATAGGAGAATTTCCAAGCCTCACCTCCCAGCTCCTCCAAGCTCCTCTAAGATGTTCACTGGAACAAAAGCAAATGTGAAATGTGCTTGACTAAGAATTGCCACTGTATGTAAGACACTCCAGAGCCTGAAAAGTCTTTCCCTCATTACAGTAAGGCAATGGACCAAAGCCATAGTCCCCCATGGGTTCTCCATCTAGTTGAGCTTATTCTGGCCAGGAGAAAGTGGCCTACTTATGATGGTGGTTGATAGAACCAAAGCACGAGAGAGAATGTAGGACAATTTCTCTCCATAACAAATCCCTCTGAAAGTGGGCAGCTAACAGCAGGTGAGGCCATCAAAAAACAGGCTTTGGCTTTCAAAGTTAGCCCTTCATCTCCTGGCCCTGTATCTTCTCTTTCCCTTCTCTCCAGCTTCCTTTGATATTTTCACTAGAAGCAGAACAAGTTATGGCTCTCTCTGTAGGATCCCAATTACCCTTGCCTTGAGCCGGAATATAGGTAGGCTGAGTTTGGGAGAGTGAAGTTCAAGGGTCTCGGAGCTTTGAAAAAAATTTTTAATAGAGTTAAAGGTCTAATATTAATCCCAGTAATTTTAAATTTGTAATAACTTAGAGAGCTGACTTGAAAGTTTCCTTTGTTCAGCAATATGTTCAGAAAGAACTTTATTATGGGAACTGTCAAACATAAACAAAAATAGTAAGAATAGTATAATGGACTCTGCCAACCCTTCACCCAACTTGAACATTTATTACCATTTTGCCAATATTAGTGAAGATTTTCCTTATGCAAAGTTTCATCTTGGTTTTCTTTCTGTCTTTTTTTTTAATTTTATTTTTATAAGTAATCCCTGCACCCAACATGGGGCTCAAATTCACAACCCTGGGATCAAGAATTGCAAGCTCCACTGACTAAGCGGGCACCTTTCATCTTGGTTTTCTATAGGACTGTTTACTGCCCTTAAGACTTTAAACTGTTTTAAGAAATTGTAAATACTTTAGAAGCTTCCCTTTATATAGCAGTAATCGATCTGTCAATGACAAGTAATTCCTAGTTGTTCATTAAATAGGTCTCTCAAGGTCATTCTGAGACAACACTTCCTTAAGGCATTTTGAGTCCAGCTTGAGTTGTTTTTCTTTGAGAGTAATAAAACTGTGCTTTTAGGAATTATCCTATGATTTGGATTTTTCCCTGGTTCACACTGACCTTATCCTTTACCATCTTCCCTCGGTAATATCAATTACCAAAGAGGGCTGATGAATTTAAGAAAGATGGTGTTTGCTTCCCTGAGTTTTGGTAACAGCTGAGCTCTTCCCGTGGAGACACAATCACTTAAGGCCAGTATTTCAGGCTGGATCACAGGAAGCCATTGGCTTGTTTGTCCAGGCAGAAACAGAAGAGTGTGAATGAGGCCTAAATGAGATAGTGATTGTCCATTAGCCCTCCAGGAAAGGATTGAGTCATACTGTCCAAAGGGCATTAAATCAATCTGGATTGCTGGAGTGGATGATTCATTTCCAAGCTGCTTGGATTAACAACATTATTATTTCTCTGCCATCGACCAGGCTTATTATGCCTTGTGTGAAGCAAGTCTAATATGCTTGAAAGCACTTAAAAGTGCTTGAAGTTTCCAAGCTTCTAAAAATTTATACACAACCTGGTATAAGTGCTTGGTATATCTGAGGCCTATCTTTCGGTGCTTCAGAGTTATTAGCTTCTTGACTATAGAGGAGAAAATGTGACCTCCCATTTTTTGCTTCATTAGTGTAGTGGTAGTGGCATAAATAAACTAGGAAAACAGGGAACTTTCCAGAACACTGGGTGAGATGCGGAGGAGCGGCGGCTGCCCGAGCCGCGCCCAGCAACGCGCTCCTTCCCGCTCCCCCACACCGGCTTCGGCCCTCTCACCGGCTGTAGAAAATGGTGAAAGAAACCACTTACTATGATGTTTTGGGGATCAAACCCAATGCCACCCAGGAGGAATTGAAAAAGGCTTACAGAAAACTGGCCTTGAAGTACCACCCTGATAAGAATCCAAATGAAGGAGAGAAGTTTAAACAGATTTCTCAAGCTTATGAAGTGCTCTCTGATGCAAAGAAAAGGGAATTATATGACAAAGGAGGAGAACAGGCAATTAAAGAAGGTGGAGCTGGTGGTGGTTTTGGCTCCCCCATGGACATCTTTGATGTGTTTTTTGGAGGAGGAGGCAGGATGCAGAGATAACGGAGAGGTAAAAATGTTGTACATCAGCTCTCAGTAACCTTAGAAGATCTATATAATGGCGCAACAAGAAAACTAGCTCTGCAAAAGAATGTGATTTGCGATAAATGTGAAGGCCGAGGTGGTAAGAAAGGAGCAGTCGAATGTTGTCCCAATTGCCGAGGTACTGGAATGCAAATAAGAATTCATCAGATAGGACCTGGAATGGGTCAGCAAATTCAGTCTGTGTGCATGGAGTGCCAGGGCCATGGGGAACGGATCAGTCCTAAAGATAGATGTAAAAGCTGCAACGGAAGGAAGATAGTTCGAGAGAAGAAGATTCTAGAAGTGCATATTGACAAAGGCATGAAAGATGGCCAGAAGATAACATTCCATGGTGAGGGAGACCAAGAACCAGGACTGGAACCAGGAGATATTATCATTGTTTTAGATCAGAAGGACTGATGCTGTTTTTACTCGACGAGGAGATCTTTTCATGTGTATGGATATGCAGCTGGTTGAAGCCCTGTGTGGCTTTCAAAAGCCAATATCTACTCTTGACAACCGAACCATCGTCATCACCTCTCATCCAGGTCAGATTGTCAAGCATGGGGATATCAAGTGTGTGCTAAATGAAGGCATGCCAATTTATCGTAGACCATATGAGAAGGGTCGCCTAATCATCGAATTTAAGGTAAACTTCCCCGAGAACGGCTTTCTCTCTCCTGATAAACTTTCTTTGCTGGAAAAACTCCTACCTGAGAGGAAGGAAGTAGAAGAGACTGATGAAATGGACCAGGTAGAACTTGTGGACTTTGATCCCAATCAGGAGAGACGGCGCCATTACAATGGGGAAGCATATGAGGATGATGAACATCATCCTAGGGGTGGTGTTCAGTGTCAGACTTCTTAATGGGGCCGGTGAATAACACTGCTGCTGGCATTTTATATGCAGTAGTGGATGAGTGAAGGACTATAATCATAGCTCACTACTTGCTATTGTTTTTGTTTTAATATTCAACTATAGTAGTGTTTTAAAAGTTAAATGAAGAATAAACTCAAATATAAAAGCTCAAAAAAAATAAAATAAACTAGGAAAACAAAGTATTTTATCAACTGATTGGACTTTTCCAGGAGTCCACTCATTCTGGCTATCCATAGCCTACTATATCACCTTTCTAATAGAGTCAGCTTTCTTAAGTCTGCATAAAGGATGAGCCATCTGTGGTGTTCCTTCATCTCTCTTGAAGGAAGAACTTTGAGTTAATCATAATACTTGACTGTGAAACCCATCTACAAATCTCAGGGGGAATAGTCTGCTTCCCATGGGCCCTGGTATGATGGGATATATAATTAGAGTCTCTGGGGCCTAAGTTAGTGTGGCTGCAAACCAATTAAGCTCAGCATTTTCAAAACCATTTTCTCTCATGGAGGTGAAAAAGAATCCCAAGTGTAATGTGAGTTGAAGGAAAAAAGCATCTATGTAAATTGGGTCTTGGAGGGACCTAGAAGACCTTTATTTTGTGGAAATAAATTATTCTCTCATTGCTCCCTATTCTCTCATCTTTTTCTTTGTTTGATACTGGCTGAATTTGGAAGTAGGACAAGGGTATCAATAAGAGACTTGTAATTGCCTTCTGTTTGAATGTGCAAGTCTTGAGATAAGAGCAATACTCAACTGGAATGCTTGTGAAGCTTTTTGTATTTGGGTTTTTTTTTTTAAGAGTTTGATTAGTAATGACTGTTGGTTTCAAAGCCATGCTTTACAGCAACTATCTGTTCAAATTTCTTGATGGGCTCCACCATTTCAATGTGGCAATTGCTTTCTGTCTTCAAATATTTTTAGGTATCCAGGCCTCGACACTTCTTATTTCAGGGACTGGAAAGGGAGAGGGAAGAAATACTGAGATGTGATGGTCCTGTGCTTTAATTTTTTAGGTCTGAAATTCTCTTCTAGTTTTTTCCCTCAATTTTCTGACAACCTCCAAAAGGCAGGCAGGGCCTATGGAGGAGAATCAGGCCATGCCTCATCCTTGTACTTTGTTCGTTGTCTGTTGCCCACAGGGCATCTCCTACTTCTCCCTCAGTGCTGTCCAGGAAGTCGACATTTCCCCATCCATTCTACTGTGTGACACAGCCCCTCTGAAGTGAGAAAGACTGGGAGTTGTACTTGTTCATTTATATTCTGGAAGGACTTCAGTGCATCAGTGTACATTGGCTAGTGTGATCTATTGTGGTCGTGGAGGAATACCCTAAAGGAAGGGATGCTTCTATTAACTTTAGGACCTCTCTCATTCCTTACATGTCATGCTGTGGTATAAGTAAATTGACTTGTTCCCAAAGGAAACAATCCAATGCTGTTGTTTTGTTTTTCCTCCAAGCTAGAAGTATGGATGGTTGTTTATGTTGGTGGTGGGGGATGAAAGAAGAATGTAACAAAATCTGGAAGTACCTTTAATGAAATCAAACTCATTTATTTTCCAGGGTTGTATTAGTGGGAGGATCTCCATGTGGGTGGACCAGCTGGATCTAAGAGCCCTCAATTTTCTTTCTTTTAGATCTCTTACTCTCTTAGGTGACCTGCTACTCCTATGTTTGCTTGAATTTATGTTTTCAAAACTGGTTGAGAAGCCTGGTCTGAAATTCTAATTCTCTTATTAACTACCTATTGGGCCTTGGGCAGTTCCCTTTTCCTCAGTCTGCTCATCTATAAATGAAAGGGTTGATATAGATTATAAGTCTTTAGAATTCCTTCAAGTTTTCATGAGTTCATGAGTCATCATCTTTTTTTTAAGTCATCTTTTTTTAAAGTTTATTTATTTTATTTTATTTTAGCAGTCTCTGCATCCAGTGTGGGCCTCAAACTCATGGCCCTGAGATCAAGGGTTGCATGCTCTTCTGACTGAGCCAGCCAGGTGGCTGTAAATTTGTGAGTCTTTTGATTATGTCTGGTGGAGTGCATCATTGAGGCCTACAGAGACTGGTCCAACAGGTATTCTGTATCATTTACATAGCCATGAGAACTTTTGAGTTTTCTTTTTCTGATTCTGGGCTGTGAGATATAATAAGCAGAACTAATTATTTCAGGCCCTTAAGTATAAACTTAGTTTCTTAAATGGAGAACAAATAACCAAGTTTTGGAGGAAAAGGGAAAAAGCATAATGGTCTGAATCAGATTTCTTGAGGAATGGCATTTCAAGGGGAATATCTAAACCTGGCACCACTGGGATGAGCAGGAGTTCACAAATCGCTGTGCTTTCCTTCTGGGACTGAGTAGCTTCAGCTCCAGGAAATCCTAGAATGAAAGAGTCCTCATTCTGGGCACACTGGGGCATTGCCATGTGAGACCACTTGTTCTTTTGTAGTTGTGGAGTTGGGTGAGGAAGATGGGTTTGGAAACATTGAATTAGTGAGGCTTTTCTTTGTCGTTCCCACAGCACATATTCTGTTCAGCACTTTTCCGACTGCCTTGGGGTTACTGGGTAGCTATGTCTCCCTTGTGTTCCCCATGAACTCCTGGAGTTTTTAGAACAGGAGCAAATATCTCAGGCACCTCTGCAGCTCTAGCATCTAACACAAGACCAGATATACAGTGGGTATTCAGTGAATCTCTTCTGAAAAAATCTACTGATTTCCTGAACTGGAGTCATACAGCTCCCATAGCACCTTCTTTTCATCTATCAGAATACTGATTATACTGTATTCTAGGTGCCAACTGATTTGTATCCATTACCTTGCAGGTAGGATTGTATATGTCTTCTCTACTACAGTGCTATTCATCAAGAAGGCACTAAATAAATATTTGTTTGATGGATGTATAGATCATTTTATTGTTGCAAAGACCTAAATATTATGTGGTAATGCTCCCTTCCTGATCCTTGGGGCTCCTAGAAAGGTACATCTCCCAACATTTTGCTAAATATTTTATCTTTGTCATTCACTTAATCCCTATTATTTGAGAACCTACTCTATGTCTACATTATAGGAGGAGCAGTCCCTATGCAGAGATGAATCGGACAGATCCAGCCTTGTCAAGAAAGCTTTTATAGGGGAGGAACCTGCATAATTAAAACAATGTTGGGGCAGCTGAGTGGCTCAGTCAGTTGAGCATCTCACTCTTGTTTTCAGCTCAGGTCTTCGTTGCAGGGCCATGGGTTTGGGCCTCATGTTGGAGCATACTTAAGAAAAAACCAAAACCAAAAAAGCAACAATGTCACTATAAAATGAGAAAAAAAATCTTAACACAAATATGGGAACTTTAATCTTCAGTCAGATGGTCTAGGCCCCCCACCGCCCCGCCAAGATTTCCCTTTTCTCCATTCTTTCCTCCCTGTATCCCATTCCTGACTAGGTTTTTTTTTCTCATGAGAGACACAAAGAGAGAGGCAGGGACACAGGCAGACTCCAGGCTGGGAGCCCGATGCAGGACTCAATCCCAGGATGCCAGGATCACACCCTGAACCAAAGGCAGACACTCAACTGCTGAGCCATCCAGGTGCCCCCTGGCTGTTTTTATATATCTACCTAGCTCCTGTGTGTTTTCAAGTTTCAGCTTGGAAGCTGCAGTGTTGCAGTCTCTTACTACTTTAGCTCTCATTGAGGACTGTTCATTTATGACACTACCAAGCTAAATTCATGCTTTAACAGTGGTAGTGGAGACTTGCTAATGTCTTACTCTTTCATTTTATGACTTGATTAGACACCAGAGCTGATTATATAAGGTTTTTTTCTTACAAAAGTGATGTTTATTTCAGTCCTAGAGTCTTTGGGGAATTTTTTTCAATGGTTATTGCATAGCATTTGCTTTGGTAGATATATCAGTTGTGCTTTGTTGTTGTTGTTTTCCATCTTGTGAGACTAATAATTATCCTATATCCTAATGTTTAATGGGCAAAAATCAATCACACGAATACAGCTCTCTATAGGGGATACTGTTAAATACAGTCCACATGTGGCCAGAAGGGAGGGAAACATGTTTTCTTGAACACATACTATGAAATGTACCTCTAGGGAGACCACTAGAAAGCTAAACCATTCCTTCCATACTTGTCTCCCTTCCTCTGGTGCAACAGAGCCACTGGGGAATAGATTTGTTGCTTCCTACTCCTATTGTCTTCTCAGATGTGCCCTTAGCTCTCAAGTGGGAGGAGCTAGACCCCAACCTGATTGATTATAAGGGATTATTGAGCCAGAGGTCGAGAATCATTCCCTGGATCCCATTTTATTTTTATTTTTTTAAAGATTTAACTTATTTATTCATGAGAGACACAGAGAGAGAGGCAGAGACACCAGCAGAAGGAGAAGCAGGCTCCATGCAAGGAGCCAAAGAATTCCAGGACCAAGCCCTGGCCCGAAGGCGGCGCTCAACCGCTGAGCCACCTGGGCTGCCCATCTGGATGCCATTTTAAAGAATGATAAATCTCTAAAGAACATACATCATCTGAAGTTTTCCCTTTACTTTTTCTTCACAGGTTTGCCTAGAGGTGAGGAAACTGGGATTGCATTTGTTTTTTGCTGAAGGTAGACACCTAGTTGGGTTCTGAAATATCAGCCAGCTCGGGCTAGTTCCTTTTGTGACATTATGAGAATTAGAACTGAGCAAATATTTCAACATGTACCAGGTACTTGCTAGGAGCTGGGGATTTAGAGATGAATAAGATGGTCAAAAACAGCAATGAGATACCTTTTTTTTCTCTGGTAATATTGAGAACATTTAGAAGGCTCACAACATCAAGTATTAGTAAGGATGCAGGGAAGTGACAACTCTTGAATAATGCTGATGGGCATTAAAATTGGGATAGCTGCATAGGAGAAAAATTTATCAGTATCTATGAAACTAAAATTCACATACCCTATAATCCAGTAGTTCTATGTCTAGGTCTCTTTATTAAAGTAACATTTACACATACACACCAAGAGATATTTAATAAAGCACATTTGTTATAACTTTTTTTTGTAATAGCAAAATCTTGGAAACAACCTAAATGCCCATCAACAGGGAACTGGTTAAATAAAATGAGATACATCCATATAATGGATTATTATACTACAGTTAAACAGAATTAGCCATATATATTTATCAACATGGATATATTTCAAAAGTATTTTTGAGTGAAAGAGGTAAGTGGCAAAATGATACACATAGCCATGTGACATTTGGAAAATGATGTGCAAGCTATATATTTTCTATGAATACAGATAAGTCTGTAAATATATTTAAAAGACTGGAAGGATACATATCAAACACATATTAGTGTTTGGTTATCTTTGGAAAGGCAGGGAAGAAATATAGCATGGGGGTGGAGGTCAGGGGACATTTGGCTTTACCTATAATATTCTATTCTGAAGTAATGAACAGTGTTTTCACAAGTTATTTTTAAAGGAAATAAATAGAAAAAGACTAGAAGCAAAAGTGCCAAAATGTCAACAATTGTTCCTTGTAGATGTTAGAAACATGGGTAATTGTTGTATTATTCTTTGTACTTTTCTGTATGTTTTTAAATTAACAACAACACTTGAAGAAACAACTACAAAATCTTATTGTCCATAACTTCAAGGAGCTTGCTCTCAAATGAGGAAAGACAGGTAAACAAACACATAAATAGATAGAGAGTTCAGGGTGCTGAGAGAGCAAAGAGGAGAGGCTCCTAACTTAGACTTATGGGTCCAGTAAAAACTTCCCAGAGAAGATGTCAATGATTTAGGCCTTCAAGTCCAAGTATGTGCTTTCTAAGTCAAGGAACTTCATTCTGTGGTATGGGGCCAAGGAAAGAACATAAGCAATGGAATAGAGATAAAAATGGCATTGGTGTATTGGTATATGAGGAAACTCTAATTGGTTTGGTCTGTCTTGAGTACAAATTGTCAGGTACGATGGGAGGAGTGACAGGAGATGAGTAATATAGATATTCATGAAGATTAGAAGGGCTTCAATGAGGAGTTTGGACTTTTTAAATTATTGTTACTAAAATTTCTTGGATTGTTTATCATGTGTAGGCTTTGTACATGTACATCTTATAATTTTCTCCGAAGTCTATAAGAATTAGGTACTATTAGTATCTCTATTTAGAGAAAGGAAACAGAGGTTCATTGAGAAGATCAGGTCCGTATCTGGGCAGTTAAATGCCTTTGTATTGATTGACTGATTGAGATCTAGTTATGGAGATGAGTTTGCACTAACCTAGTAATTCTCAAATGTTGGTGAGTGTCAAAATCACTTTGGGGAGCTTAATGACATGTAGGTTCCTTGACTCTAACCTATATGATTTGATTTAGCAGATGGGGTGGAAACTATAGTTTTAACTTTTATCTCTAGGTAATTCTGATGTAGGTTGCCCTGGGATCACACTTTGAACAATCCTCACACTACTGGCTTTCTTCCTTGAGAATGTTGGACAGGACTTACTGGTATCCATTTTAAGCATAGCTGCCCAGGGCAGGACAATGCTCTAACTACTATTACAAGAATTAGCCCTATTACCTTGGGACTCTGTTTTACTTAGATAAGCAGTCACTGACATAAATAACAAAAGCCCATATTCAAAAAACCATAAAGTGAATTAGGCGTCTTTAGTTTCTCACCTGAGGTCTTCCACCTCTAGGAACGTATCAGACCCAAGGCTGAGCACTTGGTGTATGCCTAGGTAAACACTGCTGCATGGTCAGTTGATCAGGCTCAGCATGACCATAAGAGTGATAAATCAATTTTGTATTTTACAAGCAAATACATTATGCATATAGGTTACTTAGAAACCAACTGGATCAAGAGATTTTACAAATGGAATGCAGAGGACACAACCTAACATTACTATTCACACATCACAAAAAGCAGAGGCTCAAACACTGTCCTATGGCTTTAGGTCAGAGAGATCCCATATTCATATTCCTGCCATGGTATAAACTCTCCTTTACCCACTTCTATTCTCTGGGCTCCTAGAGTTTCTTCTGGGTCTTCTGAGAGAGTGTTTATTTCAGTCTTCTGTGCCACTAGGTGCTATAGGTAGGGGCAGAGAATTCATATTCAAAGCTCTTTATTTTCTTCTCCCTTAAACTAAGATGGATGGTTAGGAGATTAATGAAGCCCTTTAAAAAAAAATGAAGCCCTTTGAAGTTGGAAATGAAAGTCCTGCTGAATCACAACAGCCTGGTCTTTTGGTTCCCATAATGGTCCTGTATTTTTGCCTCTTTCTTTTGAAGTAACAATTTGAGGAATTGGTAGAGGCTGTCCTATTTTACAGTGATATACCTCAATCCCTGCTCTTTTAGGGCCATACTCAAGATTATGTTAATAAAGTATGGTTTTGATGAAAGGAAATGGTCATTTCTTAGCTCAAATGCTTTGGTCTAGAATGTGGGTAAAGGCTAAAACATGACACTGATGCATTATTATTTGTGTTCCTTTACCTTTGTACTCGGCATCAAAATTTCTGATTAGGGCAGCCTGGGTGGCTCAGCGGTTTAGCACCACCTTCACCCCAGGGCCTGATCCTGGAGACCTGGGATCGAGTCCCACTTCGGGCTCCCTGCTATGGAGCCTGCTTCTCCCTCTGCCTGTGTCTCTGCCTCTTTCTGTGTCTCTCATGAATAAATAAATAAAATCTTTAAAAAACAAATTTCTGATTAAATAGTGTTTTCCCCCACAATCCTTTTAATAGTTCTTTTGTAAAAATATCTTCCTCCCACTACCATAATTATATCTCTTCACACTTTGCAGTCTTTTGTAAGTTCTATGTCCTTTTCAGACCCAATTGTATTCATAAGCTGTGCTGATATAATATCCGTGTGACTTGAAGTGAAAGATACAGTCAAAGAACCTCATGTTGTTTTGTGTGTTTTCTCTCCCCTGTGGAGTGAACTTCTTTCCTTTTTCTTTCTTACTGTCTATAACAGATTTGCTTTGTTGTAGACATACTCTGTGTACATTCGGGAAAAACTATTTGTATGGGCATTAAGAATGATGGAGACATTCACAGGGTGACTGAATAGATAGAAAAACAAGACCCATCTATATGCTGCCTACAAGAGAGTCACTTTAGACCCAAAGACATATACACAAAACAAAATTGAAGTCATATGAAGCTTCATTTCTCACTACAGCAGTATTAACTAGAAATCAATTACAAGAAAAACACTGAGAAAAACACAAATACATGGAGCCTAATAAACTTGCTACTAAGCAACCAATGGCTTAACAAAGAAATTAAAGAGGAAATCATAACATACATGGAGACAAATGAAAATGAAAATACAATGGTCCAAGATTTTGGGATGCAGCAAAATCAGTTCTAAGAGGAAAGTTCATAGTGATGCAGGCCTACCTCAAGAAATGAGAAAAATCTGAAACAACCTAACATTACATTTTAGGGATCTATAAAAAGAAGAGTGAACAGAGCTCAAATCTAGTAGAAAGAAGGATATAACAAAGATTAGAGTCAAAATAAATGAAATAGAGACTAATAAAACAATAGGAAAAAATCAATGAAACCAAAAGCTGGTTCTTTATAAAGATAAACAAAAAAATTTTTTTAAAAAAAAGATTTATTTATTTATTCATGAGAGACACAGAGAGAGAGAGGCAGAGACACAGGCAGAGGGAGAAGCAGGCTCCATGCAGGGAGCCCGACGTGGGACTCGATCCCGGGTCCCCAGGATCAGGCCCTGGGCTGAAGGCGGCACTAAACCGCTGAGCCACCCGGGCTGCCCAAAGATAAACAAAATTGATAAATCTTTAAATAGACCTGTCAAGGAAGAAAGTGAGAGGACTTAAATAAAATCAGAAATGAGTTTATATTGGCTAATTGAATTTAAATTTAAAAAAGAAAGAAATGAAGAAGGAGAAATAACAATGAAAACCACAGAAGTACAAATGATTATAAGAGAATACTTTGAAAAATTATATGCCAACAAATTGGACAAACTAGAAGAAATGGATAAATTCCTAGAAACATACAATCTTCCAAAAGTGAATCAGGAAGAAATAGAAAATTTGAACAGACCTATTACTAGTAATGAAATTGAATTAGTAATCAAAACACTCCCAACAAATTAAAGTACAGGACCAGATGGCTTCACAGGTAAATTTTACTAAGCATTTATTTTTTTAAAAATATTTATTTATTTATTTATTTGAGACACAGAGAGAGAGGGAGGCAGAGACAACAGGCAGAGGGAGAAGCAGGCCCCATGCAGGGAGCCCAATGTGGGACTCAATCCAGGGTCTCCAGGATCCGGGGTCTCCAGGATCACGCCCCAGGCTGAAGGCGGCGCTAAACCACTGAGCCACCGGGGCTGCCCTTACTAAGCATTTAAAGAAGAGCTAATACCTATTCTTCTGAAGGAAAACTTATAAATTTATTCTATAAGACCACTATAATCTTGATACCAAGACAAGACAAAGACACTACCAAAACAAAAACTACAAGCCAATGTCTCTGATGAACATAGATGCAAGAATCCTCAATAAAATAGTAGCAAACCAAATCCAACAATTCATTAAAAAAATTAATCACTATGATTAAGTAGGATTTATTCCAGGGATGCAAGGGTGGTTCAATACTTGCAAATCAGTCCATGTGATACTTCACGTTACAAGAGGAAGGTTAAGAAACATATGGTCATCTCAATAGAAGCAGAAAAAGCATTTGACAATATATAACAACGATTTATAATAAAAATACTCAATAAAATGGTTTAGAGGGAACATGCCTCAAAATAATAAAGGCCAAACATGACAAACCCACAGCTAACATCATACTCAATGGTGAAAATCTGAAAGCTTTGTCTCTAAGATCAGGAACAGGACAGGGATATCCACTCTTACCATTTGTATTCAACATAGTTCTGGAAGTCTTAGCTGCAGCAGTCAGACAAGAAAAGGAAATAAAAGGTAAGGAAGAAGTAAAACTGTCACTATTTGCAGGTAACATGATACTATACATAGAAACCTCTGAAGACCCCACCCAAAAACTATTAGAATTGATAAATGAATTCAGGAAAGTTGCAAGATACAAAATTAATATACAGAAATTGGTCACATTTCTATATACTAATAATGAAAGAGAAATTAACAATCCTATTTACAATTACACTAAAAAGAAAAAAATTACCTTGGAATAAATTTAACCAAAGAGGTGAAAGACCTATATTGTGAACACCATAAGACATTGATGAGAGAGACTGAAGGTGACACAAACAAATGGAAAGAGAGTCTGTCCTAACTCTGGGAAACGAACTAGGGGTGGTGGAGGGGGAGGAGGGCGGGGGGTGGGGGTGAATGGGTGACGGGCACTGAGGGGGACACTTGACGGGATGAGCACTGGGTGTTATTCTGTATGTTGGTAAATTGAACACCAATAAAAATTAATTTATTTAAAAAAAAGGAAAGAGAGTCTGTGTTCATGGATTGAAAAAATTAATATTGTAAAAATGTCCATAGTACTTAAAGCAATCAACAGATTCAATGCAATCCCTATCAAAATACCAATAACATCTTTCACAGAACTATGGCAAATAATCCTAAGATTTGTATGGAATCCCAAAAGATTTTGATTTGCCAAAAATGTCTTAAGAAAGAAGAACAAAGCTGGAGGTATCGCAATCCCAGATTTCAAGGTATACTACAAAGCTATAGTAATCATAACAGTATGGTACTGACACAAAAATAGATTCATAGATCAATAGAACGGATAAAGAGCTCAGAGAGAAACCTACACCTATATGGTCAATTAATTTATGACAAAAGAGATAAGAATGTAAAAAGGAGAAAAGATAGTCTTTTCAATAAACAGTGCTGGGAAAATTATACAGTTAAATGCAAAAGAATGAAACTGGACTGTTTTCTTACACTATACACAAAAATAAACTCAAAATTTATTAAAGACCTAACTGTGAGAACTGAAATCATGAAACTCCTAAAAGAAAACATAATCTCTTGGACATTGGCCTTAGCAATATATTTATGTATATGTCTTCTCAGGCAAGGGAAACAAAAGCAAAATCAAACTATTGGGACTATCTCAAAATGAAAAACTTTCACACAGCAAAGGAAACTATCAACAAAACAAAAAGGCAACCTACTTAATCGGAGAAGATATTTGCAAATGATGTATCCAATAAGGAGGTAACATCCAAAATATATAAAGAACTTATGTAACTCAACATTAAAAAAACCCAAACAATCTGATTTAAAAATGAGCAGAGGACCTGAAAAGATATTTTTCTAAAGAAGACATACAGATGGCCAACAGACACATGAAAAGATGCTCATCACTAATTATCAGAGAAATATAAATCAAAACCACAATGAGGTACCACCTTACGCCTCTCAGAATGGCTAAAATCAACAACACAAAAAATAACCAGTGTTGGTGAGGATGTGAAGAAAAAGGAACATGTGGGCATGTGGGAATGCAAATTGGTACAGCCACTGTAGAAAACAGTATGGAGGTTCCTCAAAAAATTAAAAATACAAATGCCATAGAATCCAGTAATTCCACTATTAGGTATTTACCCAAAGAAAATGAAAACACTAATTTGAAATGATACACCCATATGTTTATTGCAGGATTATTTACTATAGCCACAATATGGAAGCAGCCCAGGTGTCCATTGATAGATGAATAAATAGAGAAGATGTGGTGTATATATATATGAATATTGCTCATTCATAAAAAAAGAATGAGATCTTGAGACACCTGGGTGTCTCAGTCATTAAACATCCAACTCTTGCTTTTGGCTCAGGTCATGATCTCAGGGTCATGAAACTGATTGAGCCTTTTGTCAGGCTCCATGCTCAATGCTCAGTGGAGAGTCAGCTTGAGATTCTCAAGTGCAAGTCTTGCTTGCACTTTTTCTCTCTCTCAAAATAAATAAATCTTAAAAAAAAGAATAAGATCTTGCCATTTGTGACAACATGGATGGACCTAGTGGATATTTTGCCAAGTGAAATAAATTAGACAGAGAAAGACAAATACCATATGATTTCATTTACATAGGAATCTAAAAGACAAAACAAATGAACAAAGAAAAAGTAGACTTCAATACAGAGAACAAGCTGATGGTTGCCAGAGGAGAGGTGAGTGGGTCAATGGGCAAAATAAATGAAGGAGATTAAGAGGTACAGACTTCCAGTTATAAAATAAATAAGTCCCAGGGATATAAGGTACAGCATAGGAAATATAGTCATCAATAACATTGTAATAATGTATGGTGACAGGTAGGTGACCATACTTATCATGGTGAGCATTGAGTAAGGTATAGAATTGTCAAATCACTGTGTTGTACACCTGAAACTGATATAACATTGTATGTACTTCAGTAATAAAAAAAATGATGGAATCATTACAAACTTCCCATTATAAAATAAATAGATCATGGGGATGTAATGTATAGCATAGTGACTATTGTTAATAATACCATATTGCATACTTGAAAGTTGCTAAGAGAGTAGATCTTAGGGGAAAGGAGAGAAAATGAGTGGAAAAAATCAGAGGGTGACAAAACCTGAGGGACTCCTAACTCTGGGAAACGAACAAGCAGTAGTGCTTGGTGGGCAGGGGGGATGGGGTGCCTGTGTGACAGGCACTGAGGGGGCACTTGATGGGATGAGCACTGGGTGTTATACTATATGTTGGCAAATTGAACGCCAATAAAAAATTTATATATATATATATATATATATATATATATATATATATATATATGTATGTAGATCTTAAAAGTCTTTATCACGGGGCACCTGGGTAGCTCAGTCAGTTAAGTGTCCAACTCTTGATTTTGGCTCAGGTTATGATCTCAGGATCCTGGAATTTAGCTTTGTGTCAGGCTCCACACTCAGTGCAGAGTCTGCTTGTCCTTCTCCCTCTGCCCTTCTCCCTGCTTGTGTGTTCTCTCTCCCTCTCTCCCTCTCTCTTATATAAATAAATAAATAAAATCTGTAAAAAAAATCCTTATCACAAGAAAAAAAATTTTGTAGCTGTATTGTAGTGACAGATGCTAACTAGACTTATTGTGGTGATCATTTTGAATAAGCATAATATACAAATCATTATGTAGTACACCTGGAGCTAATATAATGCTATATATCAATTATAATATAATAAAAAAATGATAGAGTCATGAAGCTGATGGGACCTATAGATACCCTCTGACATAGTCCCTGCATTCAGGCAGATAAATATTTAGGCAAGTATTTACTCAAATAAGTAGTCCTCTTACATCTTCTTTCAAGACTGTTTTGATAATTTAGTCATGTTTTATCTCTACAGTCAAGGTGTTCTTCTTCATGTCCAACCATGAGTTTTCTCACAAGAAGAGTATTAATGGTGTCCTTTCATTTTCATAAACAAATGCATATATGTGTGTATTTTATGCCTCGACTTTAAAGTTTGAAGTTGCTGGGCTACCCATGCACCATGAGCTGCAGACACCTCAGCAATCTCTCAGGTTTCTATACTTTTGATTCCTGGTCATCATATTTTACCCCTATTTCCAGTCGTCTTCCTGCCCTTTGAATTTTTGAGGCATGTTTCAGACATGTATAAATCTTCAGACCAAAGATTGGGAGCCCTTATTAGGGCTTCTGGGCTTGTATGGTATGGGTGAGATCATGAATATCATTGTCAACATTTACTGAGCACTGTTCCAGGACCTTTATGTTTATTTTCCCATTTACTCCTCACAGAAGCCATATCTTATAGGTTCTGCTGTTACCCCATTTTATAGAAGGGGAAGTGGAGATTTGGAGAGGCCAAGGACCTTAATCAATTTCACACAGCCAGTAAGGGCTAGAATCAGAATTTGAACTTAGGTCTGATGCTTGAGTCTATGTTTTTAGCCATTATAGTTCTACTATCTCTCTAGGGAGCCTTGGATAGAAGGTATAACTTATTTTATTTCAAAGGTAGAGACACATGGGAGACAGAATTAAACGTATCTTTCTGTTTACTTTACCAAAATGGGAAAAAGGCGATCCAGGAGTTTTTTGTGAGGTTACGTACATTGTCAGATTTTCTTTTGATTTCTCTTTGGAATCAGTTTTCATTGGGCCTGGGTGGGGGGCAAGGACTTTTGACCAAAAGCTCCACAAGACCCTATGTAATTTGCAACCGTATATGAAAAACAGACTATATGGTGCTTAAGCATGGTAACATAGCTAAATAGAGTTCACATGGAGTGTCCCAGTTTCCTCCTAAAGGGATTTTTAAAGTGTGTCTGATAACCTTCCATAGATATGGCTCCAAAGACTTTACTTTTGTGTTAAGACGGATTCTCTCATTGTTTGCATTTTGTCTAAATTCTTATTTTTTTTTCTCTTCTGACCCTCTATTAGTAAAAGTACTACTTTGCAGTCCCTGCCAGATTGTTTAATCCATAAACTGAAAAGCACTTTGAGATCAACATTCACAAAGATAAGCCATATGCTGGGCTATAAAAACACACCTTAACAAATTAAAATAATTAAATTACACAAAGTATACTATTTGACTATAATGAAATTAAACTACAAATCAATAACTGAAAGATTGATTGGCAGGAAAATCTCCAATCACTCAGAAAGTAAATAAAGTATTCCTAAATAATGCATAGGTCAAAGAGGAAATATCAGGAAGATTTAGAAAATATTTTGAACTGAATGAAATGAAAACAAATAAAATTTGTAGCAGGTATCCAAAGCAGTGCTTAGATGGAAATTCAGAGCCCTAAATGCTTCAAATAGAAATAGAGAAAATATCTCAAATCAATAATCTAAGCTTCTGCCTTAACAAAGTTGAAAAAGAAGAGCAAATTAAACCCAAAGAAAGCAGAGAATAGAATAAGTGCACAAATTAATAAAATTGAAAACAGAAAATCAATAGAGAAAAATCAATACAACCATAAGCTGATTCTTTTAAGATTCATAAAATTCATTAACCTCTAGCATGACTGACAAAGAAGAGGAGAGTACAAATGACTAACATCAAGAACAAAAGAGGGGATATCACTACAGACTCCACAGACAATAAAAGGACAAAAAAAAGCATACTATAAATAATTCTATATTCATAAATTCAACAATTTATTTTTATAAGATTTTATTTTTAATTTATCTCTACAACCAATGCTTGGCTCAAAGTTAAAACCCTGAGATCAAGAGTTGCATGCTCTACTGGCTGAGCCACCCCATAAATTCAACAGTTTAGATGGTATGACCTAATTCCTCAAAAACCACAAACTACCAAAGTCACCCAAGAGAAAATACTTCTGTAACTATTAAATAAATTGAATCTGTAGTTAAAACTCTTTTGAAAAATAAAACCCAAGATTTGGATGGTTTCACTGGAGAATTCTACCAACCATTTAACAAAGAAATGACACCAATTCTATGTAATCTCTTCCAGAAAATAGAAGAGGGAACATTTTTCCAACACATTTTCTTTTCTTTTCTTTTTTTAGATTTTATTTATTTATTCTGAGAGACACAGAGAGAGAAGCAGAGAAGCAGTCTCCCTGTGGAAAACCTGATATGGGACTTGATCCCCGGGGAATCATGCCCAAACATGGGCAGATACCCAACCCCTGAGCCACCCAGGGGCCCCTCCAACACATTTTTTGAGACCAATATTATCCTCATGTGCAAACCAGATATAGAGAGTATAAGAAAAGAATACTGCAGACATTATAATATTCCCCATGAACATAGATGCAAAAATCCTCAACAAAATATTAGTAGATTTAATCTAGCAGTATAAAAATGATACAGCATGATCAAGTGGGGTTATTCCAGGAATGCAAGACTGATTCAATATTCAAAAATCAAATCAATTTAATCTACTATATCAATAGTCTAAAGGAGAGACTCTACATGAGGTTATCAAATGATTCTTTAAAAAAAAAAATCCAGTATCCATTCATGATAAAAATTCTCAGTGCACTAGGAATAGAGGGAACTTCCTCAATCTGATGAAAGGTATCTGAAAAAAAAAAACCCTTCAGCTAACATCACACTTAATGATAAAAGATCAACTGCATTCCTCCTAAGACTGGGAACAAAGCGTGGATTTCCACTCTCACCACTCCTATTCACCCCTGTGCTGTACTGGAAGTCCTAGCCAGCACAATAAGGAAAGAAAAAGATATAAAAGGCATTCAGAGTAAAAAGGAGGCAATAGGGGCAGCCTGGGTGGCTCAGCAATTTGGCGCTGCCTTCAGCCCAGGGTGTGATCCTGGAGACCCAGGATCGAATCCCACGTCAGGCTCCCTGCGTGGAGCCTGCTTCTCCCTCTTCCTGTGTCTGTGCCTCTCTCTCTCTCTCAAATAAATAAATAAATAAATAAATTATTTTTTAAAAAGGGAGGCAATAAAATTGTCCCTATTTGCAAACATGATTTTCTATGTGGAAAATCCCAGCAAATCTACAATAAAACTCCTAGGACTAGTAAGATACTTAGCCAGGTCACAGGATACAAGTCACATAAAAATCAGTTTTATCTGTATATACTAGCATTGATAATTAGAAACCAAAAATTAAAAAATATACCATTTACAATAGCTCCAAAAATGAAATAATTATGTATAAATCTAATGAAATATGCATTGATCTATATTGTGAAATCTACAAACTGCCAATAAATTAAAGACCTAAGTAAATTAAGAAATATAACGTGATCATATATTAGAAAATTAACATGGTAAAGTTGTCAATTTTACCCAAACCAGTAATTTTGATTTCCAATTGAAATTCTAGAGGTAAGCTTGTATATGTACACAAGCTGGTTCTAAAATCATATAAAAAATTGGGATGCCTGGGTGGCTCAGCAGTTGAGCATCTTCCTTCAGCTCAGGGTGTGATCCTGGAGTTCTAGGATCAAGTCTCACATCGGGTTCCCTGCATGGAGTCTGCTTTTCCCTTTGTCTATGTTTCTGCCTCTCTCTCTGTTTGTTTCTTATGAATAAATAAAATCTTTAAAAAAAACTATATAAAAGCAAAGAAAATAGAATAGCCAAATAATTTTGAAAAGAAAGAATAAAGTTGGATAAATTACACTATCCAATTTTAAGACTTACTGCAGGTATACCTTGGAGATTTGAATTTGCTTCCAGACCACTGCAATGAAGACATATCACAATAAAGTGAGTCAAATGAATTTTTTGGTTTCCCAGCACATATAAAAGTTATGTTTACATTACACTGTAGTTAATTAAGTGTGCAATAGTATTATGTCTAAATAAACAATGCACATACTTTAATTTAAAAATACTTTATTGCTAAAAAGTTTTAACCATCATCTGAGCTGTCAGTGAGTTGTAATCACTGCTCACAGATCACAATAACAAATAGAATAATAACTAAAAACTGTGAAGTATTGTGAGAATTACCAAAATGTGACACAGAGACATGAAGTGAGCAAATGCTGTTGGAAAAACAGCACTGCTAGACTTGCTTGATGCAGGGTTGCTGCAAATATTCAGTGTTTAAAAACAAACAAATGAAGAAAACCTGTGAAGCTCAATGAAGCAAAGCACAATAAAACAAGATGTGCCTTTATAAGGCAGTTCTTAGGAGTTTAATTATGATGTGTATGGGCATAGATTTCTTTGGATTCATATTGTTTGTGTTTTACTGAGCTTCTTGAATCTATAGGTTTATATATTTTGCCAGTTTTAGAAATTTTCATCCATTATTTCTTTAGATGTTTGTTCTGTACCATACTATACTATTGATTCTCTAGTGAGCTCTAAAAACCTTTTTTCTTTTGTATTTTTTAGTTCCAAAATTTCTATTTTTTGAATATTTTCTATTTTTCTTGAGTTTCTGCATAGTTCTATTCATTTCTTTTATTTATTTATTTATTTATTTAGTTCTATTCATTTCAAAATTTACCTTTTTTCATGCAAGTTGAGATTTTCTTAGTTCTTCATATGCTGAGTAATTTTGAATTCTATCATGCAAATTTTAAAAATTATGAGTGTCTGGGTCTTTTTGAAATCCATGGTGAATGTTACTTTTTTTGTTTTAGTAGGCAGTCTACACAGTTGGGTCTTGGGTTGCAAGTTTTGACCTGATTTCTGTGGATTTTGCTTTCAGTGTTAGTTCCATTTTCAAAGCCTTTGCAATGTTATTTATATCTATCCTGCCCAGTGGCCAGCATGAAATTGGGCAGTGGTCTACTCTGGAGTTCATCTTTGGGATACACATTTGGGTTTGATCCACATAAGCACAGCTTAGTAGTGAGCACAGGAATTTATAATGAACAAATTTTGGGGCTAGGCCACTTTGCCAGGCTCTTCCTTCTCTCGCATATTCCCTGTATTTTCTGTTTTTTGGAGACTTCCTTTTTGGTCCTTTGGCCAGTAAATTGGCCTTCATTGGTCCATTCGGCTGTGCATTTCCTGCAGCTGTGCTCACATGTGGGGCCAAGTGATAGGAGGACAGAGTGAGGAATAAAAGTGCATTTTCTCCACTCTCTTGAGACCACTGCTTCTCTGACCTTCCCTCAGTGTTTACCTGCCCACTGTTGCCTTTCTTGTGGAATTGCCTGGAGTCTGGGGTATGGGAGAACAAAGGCAAGACAAAACAATAGACTAGGAAAGATAAAAGAAAAAAGAGAAAGGTGATTTATTCCACTCTGTCTGGGTGTTAGGAGACTACTTTCCCATGCCTTGAACCTGAACTAGAGTGCTTCTCCTAGCTGAGAGCCTCTAGCTGGGATCTTTGTTGAAAGCAGCTTTATACATTTGTGTTGAGATTGGAATTAAAGGGGTACCATATTCTCACCAGAGTGTGTATTCAATAGGACTAGTAGCTGAGGTAGAAGAAAAGGAAAGTACTAGAGTAAGGCAGGTGTGCCTCCAGCACCCCCTCTAATTTAACTCTATTCACAAGCGGTTTCTCATTCTGAAAAGCAATGGCTCCAGCTGTGTGTCTACTAGTGGGTTCAAGGGCCACAGGCTAACGGATGTTGGTATATGTTTATCGAAAGGGGTGACTAGTATTCATCAGAGTTGATGGTAAATGAACATTTATTTTTATTTTCTCTCTTGCCTATGAAATATCAGACATAATAAAATTCAGAAATAGTAGGCTCAAAATATGAGTAGGGGTGAATATCCCTTTTCTCTTAACTGAAAAATTTTATTTTGCAATTACCAACTTTCATTGCAGAAACAGTGTCATTATTGGCTATTCCTCCCTTCTATTTAAGGAAATACAGAGTATGGGGTAGAGAGAAGTCAATTATTTCAAGGTTAATTAATTGCTTCTGGACTTGGGTGCCTTTCACCTCCCTTCCCTCCAAGTAATTGCAGCAACCCCCTGTGTCGGTCATAGAGTGGACAAAGGCACCAGAAACCCCCATACTGAGGTAAACCTTGTAGCTGATTTGAAACCTTGGTACGGACGCAGAAGGCCACAGTTATCTACACTGTCAGCCTATCAGTGTTGGCTGCATATAGAATTCTAGACTCATTTGTCCAAGCTGAAAGGGCTCATAGGGATCCTCAGATCCATGGAGAACCTTAGATGGGGGCCTGATATCTTCCTTATACAATGGAGGAATTGACCCATTGAAGATCATATGAAAGGCAGTGGCAGGTCTAAGCATAGAACACTTTCTTCTGACTTCCTGTCTGTTCTTTGCTCTTTCTGCTATACTTTCCAAAGACTTTTAGGAGAAGCCAAGTGCTATAAGAGTGTATGACCCCTGCCACCTACACCCCAATGTTTATAGCAGCAATGTCCACAATAGTCAAACTATGGAAAGAGCCAGATGTCCATTGACAGATGAATGGATAAAGAAGATGTGGGATGTATACACAATGGAATACTACTCAGGCATCAAAAACGAAATCTTACCATTTGCAGTGATATGGATAGAACTACAGGGTATTATGCTAAGCAAAATAAGTCTGTCAGAGAAAGACAATTATCATATGATCTCACTCATATGTGGAATTTAAGAAACAAAACAGGATCACAGGGGAAGAGAGGAAAAAATAAAACAAGGTGAAATCAGAGAGGGAGACAAACCATGAAAGACTCTTAATCATAGGAAAGAAACTGAGGATCACTGGAGGGGGAGGTAGGGGCATGGGGTAACTGGGTGATGGGCATTAGGGAGGGAATGTGATATAATGAGTACGGATGTTATATAAGACTGATGTGACACTTGGATGGCTCAGCAGCTGAGCGTCTGCCTTTGGCTGGGGTTGTGAAACTGGATCCAGGGATTGAGTCCCACATTGGGCTCCCTGTGAGGAGTCTGGTTCTCCCTCTGTCTATGTCTCTGCCTCTTTCTCTCCCTCTGTCTTTCATGAATAAATAAAATATTTTTTAAAAAATGGCAAATCACTGACCTCTACCTCTGAAACTAATAATATATGTTAATTGAATTTAAAATTTTTTAAAAAGGAAAAAAATTAAAAATAAATAAACATGTGAAATAAAGTTTTAAAAAAAGAAAAAAAAGAGTGTGTGACCCCTGGAGTGATGGGTGATAAGTTAGTAACAAAGCAGATAGTAGCTTAGGCTTCTCAGGGTAGCAAACTTAGGACTTCACAACATTAAGAAGAGTCCCATCACTCTTCAGATGAGAAATATAAGAGAGAGTATCAAGCTGAAATGATTCTCATGATTCCTGGGTAAGATAGGAAATTGTTTTTCCCATTTGACCAAGGAGGAAACTGAGGCTCAGGTGTATTGAAGTTTAACTTACAGAGTAAAACTCAAAGTCTGAATTAGAACTTATGTTTCTTGACTCTTGTGTTTTATTCATAGGTCTATTTCTGATTCTTGTGGTAAAGTTGGGTTTTATTGAAAGAACCAGATGCCACAGCTGGTCATAAACAGGGTGTAAAAATAGTTTCATGGAACCTTCTACTGTATAGAATATTATTCCTAATTTGTTTAATAAAAAGAAGTCAAGTGATCTTTATGAGCTTTTTTACTGACCTTTTAAATAATTTATTGGATCTGTGTACAGACAAAACCAAACAGTATGAACGGAGTGAGCCTGCCTAGTGTTGAAAGAGCATTGATGGGTTGTGATCCTAAGTGCATCAGTTAATCTCTGAGTCTTAGGCTTCCCTCTGCATGGTTTTGGAGCAGATGATCTTTAGGGTTTAGCTCAGCTCTGAAATTTGGTGCTTTTGTGATTTGTGCTGCCTTGGTATTTTCTTCTAAATTTATTTTTTAAGATTTTATTTATTTATTCATGAGAGACACACACACACACACACACACAGAGAGAGAGAGAGAGAGAGAGAGAGAGAGAGAGGCAGAGACACAGGCAGAGGAAGAAGCAGGCTCCATAAAGGGAGCCCAATTCAGGACTCGATCCCGGGTCTCCAGGATCAAGCCCTGGGCCAAAGGCAGGCACTAAACTGCTGAGCCACCCCGGGATCCCCTCTTCTAAACTTTTAATTCTCCCTTGCTGCATCATCCTTCCCATACATTGTGTGTGTGTGTGTGTGTGTGTGTGTGTGTGTGTGTAATGAGGGATTAACTTAATGAAATTACTCTTCTGAGTTGCTTACCTATGTATATCACAATTTAACAGCAAAGTCTAAAAATTCTGAGGGACTCTTATTAAGAAGGCTATTTCCTGGAGGACAAATGTGGTGATAAGTGAACAAATATTAGACAGGCAGTAATTTGTGAACTATCTCCTCAAAACAAAGCAAAACAATATAGAACCCCCGGTGCTGCTCAGTATCCTAGCAATTCTGGATGGATAAGTAAGAATTATCTTATATTCATTTATATTCATTTTTTCTTTCTATTTTTCTTCTCCTACCAATGGAGATAGGTCTCATAGTTTTTGCCTTGACATTCTCAGGATCTGAAAGTGTTGTATCTGAAAATATCAAATATTTACAAAAACTAGCACCTTTAAGAAATCACCCGAAAGAGAGAATTCTGGCCTATTTACACATGGGGAGTAAAGTAATGGAGTGAGATCATGCATGGTAAACGTGTGTGTGTGTGTGTGTGTGTGTGTGTGTAGCTTAAACATCTTTTTATTTTAGAATAGTTTTAGATTTACAGAAAAATTGCAGAAATAATACGAAGAGTTCCTATATACACAATGCTTAGTTTCCGTTAACATCCTCCATTAGTGTGGAACATTGGTCACAATTTATTAATCAATACTGACATGCTACTATCACCAAAGTCCATACTTGATTCAGACATTCTTAGTTTTTACATGAGATCCTTTCTCTATTCCAGGATCCCATCCAGAATACCACATTACACTTAGTCATCATGTCTCCTTAGTCTCCTTATGGTTTGCAACTTTCTCAGACTTCCCTTATTTTTTATTACTTTAGAGGGGAGGAAAAATAATTTTCTCTTAATCCTTCTAGGTTCTTGGCTGACACCCCCAACCCCACAATAAAAGACAGATTAATAGGAGAAAAATACACAGAGGTTTAATAACGTGTATACCTCCTGTATACATGGAGATGCTCAGGAAAACGGAGTAACTTCCAGAAATGGCCCAAGCCACCACCTTAAATACCATATCCAGCTAAAGACAAAATATGTTGGTGGTCATGGAGGGGTGGACAATGCCATTTATGGGAGGTTTTTAGGCAAAGCACAGTAAACAAGGGTATGGTTGTTATGCAGGTTTAAGCCCTCACTTTCTCCATTGACAAGAGTTTCTAGAGATTTAGTCCTCCTCCTCTTCCTGGTACAGAGAGGGAGACACCCTTACAGATGGAGATTTCCCTTCTATATGTGTTTGTACAAAAGGGTAATTCCTTCTGGTTTTCAGAGCATCTCCTATGTCTGCTGTTTCCTAAAAATAACCAGCTCAAGATAATCCTTATGCCAAAGAGGCATATTTTGGGGGTGGCAACTTGACAGTTTTAAGGAGTAAAGTCCAATGTTTTGTAAAATACCCCTCGATTTGTAGTTTTTCTTTTTAATAGTTAATGTAGTTTTGGGAGATAGGGAATGTGGATGAAGTGGAATGTGGAATGAAGATGCCATCCTCACATGCCTAGTTGATCTGCTTTTGTTCCAGGGACAAACTGTACTTTACTGCAAATGTGTGTGGTTAGCCATGATGGATGGTGTCTTAAGGAGGGGAATGCTGATCCTCTACCAGATAACAGTTATTTTAGAGCAGTCTTCCCTACTAGAACAAAGCCAAGTCTAGTCTTTCTGATGGTGACTCTGTAGTAACCTCTGCAGGTATGATTCCATTATATGGAAATGCCATCTTAGAGCCCTTGATAAAGAATATTTGAAATAGTATGCTTGCCGGAAAGTTGTTGCAAAATACTGTACAAGTAGAATCTAGTATATAACTTGGGAGTTATCCATAACATTCTTCATCCTTTATCACCTGCTATATCTAATCCATAACCAAGTCCTATTAATTTTACCAACCCAAATATCTTTCTAAGTTATTCATTCCCACCACCTCCTCCATTACCATCCCAGTCTAAGCTGTTGTCAGCTCACATCTGGAATACTATAATTGTCTCCTAACTAAGTCTCTCTATATCCACTTTGGTCCTCTTCCAATATACTCTTCACATTATAGTCATTAATTTATTCATTCAATCAAAATATGTTTAGTAAGTATCCATTATATGCCAGGTACCATTCTATGTGTTGGTGAACAAAGCCCCTGCCCTCATAGAGTTACATTCTATTGTGAGAGATGGGCAATAAGCAAATATTTAATACAATGTTAGGTAGGGATAATGCCATGAAGGAAAATTAAACAGGCAAGGGAATAGTGTCAGGGGGTGCTATTTTAGATGGAATTGGCAGAGAAGGCATTTCAGAGTAGATGTTGTTTGAGCACAGAGGCCTGAACAAGAGAGGGGGTGATACATGCAAGTGTCTGCAGAAAGAACATTCCAGGTAAAATGAATAGTAAGTCCAGTGGCTTTTGGGTGGGAACAAGGTTGTCATTTTTAGGAATAGCATGGAAGCCAATGTAGTTGGAGCAGAGGTGACAAAGGCAGAATAGCAGATGTATCCGGGAGCCAGAGCTTTGCAGATCATGGTGTAAGGACTTGAATTTCTCCCAAGTATAATTGAAAGCCTTTAGAAGATTTTAAGCAGGCGCACCTGGGTGGCTCAACGGTTGAGCAGCTAGCTGCCTTCAGCTTAGGGCATGGTCCCAGAGTACAGGGATTGAGTCCCACATTGGGCTCCCCTCGAGGAGTCTGCTTCTTCCTCTGCCTATGTCTCTGCCTCTCTCTGTGTGTCTCTCATGAACAAATAAATAAAATCTTTACAAAAAAAGATTTTAAGTAGAATTGTGGCATGACTGATTTTTCATAATTAATCATATGACATCCCCTCTCCTACTTAAAAGCTTTTAAAACCTTCCCATGTATTTTGGAATAAAGACCAAATTGCTTATTATGATCTACAAGGCCCAGTATAGTCTTACTCCATCTGAGTCTTCAGCCTCATATTGTATTATACCCTCAGGTCTTTGCACTTATCGACCTTTATCTTGCCACAGGGCCTTTGCACATGCTATTTCGTTTGTCTGAAGTGCTCTTCCCATCTCTTTGTCTCCTTAGTGCCTATTCATCCCTCAGATCTCATTTTCACTGAGTAGGTAGAAATCCTCCTATTTATAGAACTTTATCCATCTCATAGCATTTTTCGTAAGTGCAATTTTGTATTTGCATAATTACTTAACCAACATAATTTTGCCATGCAAAATTGGAGGATTCATCATTATATACATGGCATCCAGAGTACTTGGTATCCTTACAGAAGTTACAAAATCAAGGCAGTCCCAGTGGCTCAGCGGTTTAGCGCTGCCTTCAGCCCAGGGCGTGATCCTGGAGACCTGGGATCGAGTCCCGTGTCGGGCTCCCTGCATGGAGCCTGCTTCTCCCTCTGCCTGTGTCTCTGCCTCTCTGTGTGTGTGTGTGTGTCTCATAAATAAATAAAATCTTTTTTTTAAAGCTTAGATTTTTTTTAAAGATTTTATTTATTCATGAGAGACACACACAGAGAGAGAGAGAGAGAGAGGCAGAGACAGAAGCAGGCTCCACGCAGGGAGCCTGACATGGGACTTGATCCCGGGACTCCAGGATCATGCCCTGGGCTGAAGGCAGCAGCGCTAAACCGCTGAGCCACCCAGGCTGCCCTAAAATCTTTAAAAGAAAAAAAAGTTACAAAATCAGTATTTGTTGAATGAATGAATGTACTTCCCTGTGGTCTAACATGTGTATTTTATATGGTAGAGTGGGGGGCTTGAAAAAAAATCTATTATCTGCTATGCGTTTGAGACACCCAAGAGATGTGTGTATATCTTTTTTTTTCTGTACCTGATGGCACTCTGTTGATTCACTAGATCAAGCAATTCTCTCTGGGCATCATATTTTTCACAATTCTCTTGGCCCACTGGATACTGTTACTCTGTTGGTACAGTAGTATCAGTTCATATCATAGCTCTGTTTCATCAAGCACCATAGCATCTTCAGCACTGCTGGGCATAGGCATAGTGGGTCTCACTGCTGCTTTACTGAGTAGAGAAGTTTCCTGCTAATAGGTACCATTGCTCTGATAGTTCACCTTAAAGTACTGGAGTTGCCTATGATTAAGTTGAAGATGTGTGTATGTAGGAGGGGGGTTGTTATGAATCATGTTATTCTCTGTCAGAGGAGCCCCAAACAGTGTTGTGGGGACCACTGATGTTTTAGTTTAGTGAAAAAACTCTTCCCTTTTCACTAGGACATACTTGTGCACATAAGAGACCATGCTACTCTCAAACATTATGTCACTCTGATGACCCAAGTTATGCTTACAAACCCAAATCTTCATTCCTGCATCTTTCTTCCCTTAGGATGAATTTTTCCCTCAGCAATTCTTAAAAGTAGGTTTCTGTTGAGCCATCCTATCCCATACTGCAGTGGACACACCAGACTTCTCATACCGGGGTCCCCCCAGGCACTACGCAGACACACTTTCTTCAGACCAGACTGCACTTACAAATTTGCAAAACATGCCCTCGCATGCCTGAGCCTCAGACATAGAGAAGATGATGCAAGCTGAACTCCTTCCACATACAATTAGGAACAGAAAGTGAAGTAGAAAGAGCATGTGTGAACTCTGGAATTGGACAGATGGAGTTAGGTCCATCTCACAACTCCACACATTACTGGCTGAATGACCTGGTTTGTTGCTAACTTCTCTGAGCTTCAGTTATTTGCTCATTCATGAAATGGTACACTGACAACTTCCTCGCTGGATCCTTATGATAAATAGATAAATGCAATATAAAGCTTTACCATGGGGTCTGACCTAATAAGGATAGCTAACCAAACAATTTCTGAGTTAGGAACTATCCTAAGTGCTATCCTAAGTATTACCTCATTTAAACATGTTCACAACAACCCTGTGAGGTAGACACTACTATCACCATTTTATGAATGAAGAAACAGGTACAGAGAGGTTAGGTGATTTGTGCAAAGTCCTTTACACAGCTAGAAGTGGCAGAGCTGACTGGGAGGGGCTGGTCTAAAGGAGCTCTAAAATCTCTTTCTCTACCAAATTCTAGAGCTCGATACATTGAATTAAAACAAGGTCTTTGTATTACATAAATAGATGCATTCATTCACCGCCCTACTCCTAGCAGCAGTCCTTCTATAAACCAGTATTAGGGTTAACACTAATGAGGAGATAATAGAATAAGAAGCTGCCTTTCTTTTATCTGAGAATAATTGAATATTTCTGGCATCTAAAGGCTCTGAGAAAAGTGACTCCTTAGGATTACTGATTTAAAAGAGGGCTTCACTGCAGCCCACCCTATCCCAGAGGTTTTCCCTGATGTTTATAGCCTCAAGGAGGAACAGGGCACTGGAAAGAAAATTCAAAGTGTCCTTCCCAGGTTATGTGAGAGCTATTGTGGCTTGCAAATATCTGTTTTGGGACAATTTGTTCACAGGTGTACCTGATTTTTTAGGAGGGGAGGAAGAATAATTATTAATGTTAATAATGAAAATAAATGCTAAATAATAAATGGAATAGAAAACTAACAGAAGGCTAATCACATTGCAAAGAATGAAAAACTATACTCCTATCAAAAAAGCTGAAATTGGGGCACCTGGGTGGCTCAGTCGGGTTAGGCGTCCGACTCTTGATTTCAGCTCGGGTCATGATCTCAGTGTTGTGAGATTGAGTCCCACATCAGACTCCACACTTGGTGTGGAGCCTGCTTAAGATTCTCTCTCTTCCCTCCCCTCTATCCCTACCCCACCCTCACTATCTTAAAAAAAAAAAAAAGAGCGAAATCATGTGTATGCAAACATACACCCTAACTGCATATCACTACCCAAAACAAAGCAGGAAACTTTCAGGAAATACACAGGACAAAACCCTAATAACCTTGAAGATTTGCCCAAGTGGTTCTCGAACTGTGGTGCATATTAGAATCACCTGCGGAGACTTAAAAGTTCCTGATAGGGCAGGCCGGGTGGCTCAGCGGTTTAGCGCCTGCCTTCGGCCCAGGGCATGATCCTGGAGTCCTGGGATCGAGTCCCACGTCGGGCTCCCGGCACGGAGCCTGCTTCTCCCTCTGCCTCTCTCTGTGTGTCTCTCATGAATAAATTTTAAAAAATAAAAATTCCTGAAAGAGTGCACCCTACTGTGATTAAATCTGAATATCTGGGAGTGGGAGGCAGCCCCTCTCTTTTTTAAAGATCCCCTGGTGAGACAGAGAGAGAGAGAGAGAGAGAGAGAGAGAGAGCGAGCATGCACAAGCAGGGAAAGGAGCAGAGGCAGAAGGAGAAGCAGACTTCCTGCCAAGCAGGGAGCTGGACCTGAAGTGGGGCTTGATCCCAGGACCCTGGAATCATGACCTGAGCCAAAGGAAGTGCTTGACCGACTGAGCCACCCAGGTGCCCCCTGACTAGAGCTCTCAGCCACTCCCATGGTCAGGTTAAAAGGGCATCCTCCATCATCTACCAGTTAGTACAAAAGACGACATTGCCACTATGTAAGGAGGAAGGCACAAGCCATGGAAGCTGGCTTGAAAACCGCTTCAGTTGGTTTCTCAGGAAGGTTTTCTAAACCACTCTTGGTCTCTGAGTCTTCTGATATTTACAGCTGTAGTCTTACAGCTTGTTTTTCTGAAGCTCAATGGTTTGCTCAGTGACATTTTCCCCTTTCCTCCTGCGTATTCAGCATCCTCTGCAGCCTGTAATTTCACGTCCTGAGAGAGATAAGTACCAGAAGCATGTGAGCTTACACAAAATATATATGTTTTAGTCAACACCTCATTTGAGAAATATTCTTTGGGTTCAAAGGGAAACTCTGTGAAACTCAGTCTCACCAGTCTCTGAAAACTTGAGTCTGATATCTTTTAGGTGCTCTAGAATGGCTCGTCGTGTTTCTGAGCTGATTCCGAGCATCTGTGTATTCTTAAACATTAACCAAAAATGAGGAATTCCTTTAGCGTAGCTTTTATCTTCAGACTGTGTCACTTCCTCGAGCTGTCTCTGCGTTTCTTCACAAACTGCCTCCTCAAAACCTGTTTTCCATTACCTTTTACTCTCTCTTGCCTCATATTTTGCATTGACGATTTTATAATTCTTATCAAATGGAGGTTAATAGAGACAAGCACTTTTTTAATATCATGATTTCTCTACAAAATTTGGCTTTCATTTGAGCAATCTCAAATTCAACATTTTGGGGGGCCTGCTCGAAGTACTGGCTGTATTCTAGGTGGGCTGTGTGTGTTCTTTCACCACATCTTTCCTTTTTTTTAAGATTTTTTATTTATTTATTCATAGAGACACAGAGAGAGTGAGAGAGAGGCAGAGACACAGGCAGAGGGAGAAGCAGGCTCCACGCAGGGAGCTCGATGTGGGACCCAATCCAGGGTCTCCAGGATCACGCCCTGGGCTGCAGGCAGTGCCAAACAGCTGCGCCACCGGGGTTGCCCTCACCACATCTTTCTTGAGAACATTCGTGAACATGGAGATTTGCCTTTCCTGAACAGTTTTTTCTTCCTTCCAGTCCTCAAAAATGAGGTGGCCGGCCACTTCTGTTGCACCTTGTGATGCAAGAGCCATAGCCTCCCTGAGCAGAGCCTGAGGGCCCTTTGCTTTCCCATCTCAGTGCCTTTTTCTTCCTCATCATGTTGAGGCTAAACAGGTCAAGTGTCCTCCATGCCCTAATTAAGACAGGAGGCTCAGGAAGGCAGAGATGGGGAAAGATGATGGCAGTCCCTCAGCACCATATTCTGTATTTCTGGTGTCATGTGGCCAGATCCCTCCTCTTGACCTTGCTGAGCTGCCTCCACAGCGTGAGGGTTCACGTCTTCAACAGTCCCCGGACATCACCACCTTCCCCTACTGCTCCTGCCTCCTTCACAGCAGCTGCTTCTGGGTGGGCAAATGGAGCTGGTTTTGTGTCGCTTTCATCAGACATGTTGGGGGAACCCAGGTGCCTCCTCACTAGCTATGGCTGGGAAGCGAGGACACAGGTGAGAGCAAACGAGGTGGGTGGCTCCAGCAGTGCTACTGGGCTGAGGACCATGGGCTGTGGTCAGCATGATGGCCACTACTGCTGGAGAACCTTGCCTAGCAGATTCCCTGCCAGCCTCCAGCTGGTATTTAAATCTGGCCAAGGTCAGGGTAAGTTGAGGAAGAGCTCAGGAAAGGTCAACCTGCTGTTCCCTCCAGCAAGTTTGTCCTGCTGGTCCTGGAGGCCTCTAGGTCTAAGCTCCTTTGCTGAGAAGGGGTGATTGACAGGCCGCCTCTTTGTCGCCCCACCCACCATGTTGCCTCCAGTTTGCTTTGTGAGGAGGGGCTCATTGCTCCCCTCTCCAGGAAGAAAGGCTAGTTTATGGTCACCAATATGTCATATGATTTAAGATAGGTAGCTCTTTTTAAATGCAGTTTTATTTTTTTAAAGGTGAGCTCTTCTCCCAATGTGGGACGCAAACTCACAACCCCAGGATCAAGAGTTGCATGCTCTACCAGGTGAGCCAGCCAGGTGCCCCAAATAAGATAGGGGACTTTGGCAAACAGGGTAGGGGCAAATTCCACCAAGGGGAAGGAGTGTTTCCTCCCACTAACACAAACTCCAATCAAGCTGCTGCTGCTGCTGCTTTTTTTTCCTTTTTCTTTTTTTTTTTTTTAACCTTTTGGCTCCAGATCAAGAAGACAGCATGGTTTTGTGCAAAATGCCCTGGAGCTTAATGGTCAGATATTAATGAAAATGTTTTAGGTTGGAAGAGACCTTAGAAATCATGGAATCCAGTGGTTTTCCAAACTTGAGCGTGCAGAGGAATCACCGGAAGGGCTTATTAGACCACAGATTGCTGGGCCCCACTGCGGAGGTCAGGGTTCCAGGGTCTGGAGTGATCTGAGAATTTGCGTTTCCAGCCAAGTTCCCATGGGAGGCTGCTGCTACTGGTCAAAGCGCTGCACTTTAAGAACAAGGGTTTTTTTTTTTTTTTTTTTAAGATTTTATTTATTTATTCATGAGAGAGAGGGAGAGACACAGGCAGAGAGAGAAGCAGGCTCCATGCCAGGAGGCAACGCGGGGCTCCATCCGGGGTCTCCAGGATCGTGCCCTGGGCCAAAGGCAGGCGCTAAATCACTAAGCCACCCAGGGATCCCCAAGAACAAGGGTTCTAATCCAACTTCCTCATTTCACAGATGAGTGAGTCAACTGAGGCAGAACCCAGCTGGGTTCCAATGTTGGTTTTAACATTTGTCAGTTGGTATGACTTTGTGATCTCATTTAGCTTCTCTGTGCCTCAGTTTTCTCATCTATAAAAGTAACAACCTCTGTCCTGCCTATCCCATGTTGTCTAATGTACAGGGTGGCTGCTATTGGGTAGTTACTCAGGCATTCAGGAACAGCCTTCTAATTACTTAAACAGTTCCCCCTGTCTACTGCATCAGAGTTTACCCTTCCTTTCCCTTTTGTTAAAGACCTAGAGAGGGAGATGTTGTCATATTGAGGGTAGGACATAAATCATTTATTTATTTTTTGTTGTAATTTTTTCGATTTTTGCTTGCCTCTTACCTTCATTAATAATTCTAAGTAGTTTTCTTTTTCATGTAGAAAAATTCCCAATGTTTTCCTTTTCTATTTCTAACATATTGTTTAAATTTATAAAATTCTTTACCATCTGATAAGACCAGAATATTTCTGGACTCACAATGGGGTTATGTCCCTATAAACCCATCAGAAAATAGTGTCAGTACCATACTTTGTAGGTTCGCCTAGCCTTCCTTAAATCATAAGTCAAACCATCATATGTTGTGAGACGTCTGTACTTTCTTTTCATTTTTTGGTATGAACTTTTACTATCTATACCCTTATCTATCTAGAGTTATGTTGCCACGTGATATGAAGTTCAGATCTGGGGTTTGTTTTGTTTTGTTTTTTCTAAACAGCTAATCTCTGGCATCATTTGTTGAGTAATCTTTTTCCTCTTCCTTCATGTGGGCTTTGCAATTGTTAACACTTCTAGGATGGTAGAATAAATGGAGAGTTGAGTCGAAGCTCATTCTTCTTCAAGTGGAGACACGGAGGCCCAGAGTAGCTAACTGGTTTCCCTAAGGTCCTGTTAGTAGATGGAGAAGCCACAACTAAAACCAGTATCTCTGATTTCTTATCTGAATTTGCGATGAGTATGTTTCTTGTTTATTCCAGCTCCAGGGACTTTTGACAACAGAAGTTTTACTAACCAGCCACAAAGTAAATGAGCATGACTTAAGATCTCTGAAAGGTACAGACCAACCTGCCTCACCCATGTCAGATAAATCAGTAAATATTTATTGCACGGGTATGTTCAATCACTTGTATGGGACATTGCTGGAGACAGAGAAGTAGGTCGTGGTCTCTGGTGACAAGAGCTCAAGTCTCAATGGGATAAACACTGCATGTGAAATGTTTCCATCTTTACACTCTCATATATTGACTCACTCAACTGCAGCAGAACGAGACAGGAAGACCTACAGTGTGTGAGCTTTTCTCAGGAAAGTTTTCCTAAAGAGGGGACTTGAACTCAAAAGATGGCAGCATCCTCTCCCTTGGTAGGGCAGTAAAGGCAATAAATTGTCTCCACAAGGCCTGTGTTAAAATTTACAGAGACCTTAAGAAGATCCTTGGTTTGTAAAGCCTGACCCAAGGGGTGGCGATAGGAAAGAGATATTGCCTCTAGCCAAGAATCACCCAAAGGGCTATTGACAGGGGTTGAGGAGAGAAAAAATGAGTATGTGATGGAAGTCCTTTGCTGAGGAAGGTTCTTAGTAGGACACCCCCATTTCCTATTGCATGCTATGACCAAAGCTGCTTCTACCTTTCCTTAGCAAAAACAACTACTCCTAGGTAGATTGTTTAATATATATATATGCAAAAGAGGAAGAACTAATTTCTTCACCTACTTCACCTACTTCTTGTCTCTATCCATCCTTTTTAAATTTTTTTACATTGAATATAATTATAGATCAAAGATGAAAAGTTTGGGACAAAGATGATAATTCATAACTGAAATATATATTGACAAGTTATAAATAACATAATTAAAATGGGAGGTGCCTGGCTGGCTCAGTCATTAGAGCATGCGACTCTTTTTTTTTTTGTAAACATTTTATTTATTTTATTATGACAGACATACAGAGAGAGGCCAAGACATAGGCAGAGGGAGAAGCAGGCTCCCCATAGGGAGCCCGATGTGAGACTCAATCCCAGGGCCCCGGGATCACTCCCTGAGCCAAAGGCAGACGCTCAACTGCTGAGCCACCCACGCATCCCAAGCATGTGACTCTTGATCTTGAAGCTTTAAGTTCAAGCCCCACACTGAATGTAAGTTTACTTAAAAAAATAAAATCTGAAAAAATTGTGGAAGAGAAAGAAGGGAAAAATAGAATAAGCTCATGGATTTATACGTTGGCATATGGGAGTCCAAGGATTTTTTAATAGACTTTATTTTTTAGAGCAGTTTAGGTTCACAGAAAAACTGAGCAGAAGGTACAGAGATTTTTCATATACTCCCTACTCCCACATATATACAGTCTCCCTATCAACATCCCACACCAGAGTGGTACGTTGGTCTCAGTCAATTAACCTTCATTGACAGGTCATTATCACATAAAGTTCATAGTTTACGGTAGGCTTCACTTTTGGTGTAGTACCTTCTATAGATTTTGAGAAATGTCTGACATGTATCCACCATGATATATCATACAGAATAGGTTCAGTGCCTTAGTGCTTCACATACTCATCTTTTCTCTCCTCAACTGCTGGCAACCACTGATGATTTTAGTCTCCATAGGTTTCTATTTTTTAGAATGTCATATAGTTTGGAATTTCACTTGGTACTACCACTTAAGGTTCTTCCATGTCTTTTCATGACTTGGTAGCTCATTAATATTTTCCCCCATCTTTATTGAGATATAAGTGACATATAACATTGTATAAGTTTAAGGTACACAATGTGATTATTTGATATATATAATGAAATTATTACCATAATAAAGTTAGTTAATATCCATAGTTCTGATAATTAGTCCACTAGTGTTTGGCCTCTTGCCTCAATGCCACGTTGATCCTTTCCATTGGCCCAGAAATGTACTGTGTGTCATACATATCCTATTGGTGAAGCACCTAAGACCTGATGAAATTCAATATTTTAAAGATGCCAAAAACTGTACTTTCAATGAGGTAGACAGCAAGGTCAGCACCATGAAGGAAGTCTGGCCACTGGAGATCTGTCTTAGCCCCAAGCTCCAGCCTAAAGGTAGACAACTCCATGCAGCCAAGCTTCTAGTCCTTTCCCCTTAGTAGCCTTGGCTTCACAGGGCTTTAGGCAAAAGCAGAACTGCAATCCCAAAGCCATAGAACAATTAGCTTTCTGCTAACTGGAAGCTTTAAGTGATTAAATCAATATCTCCTTGCCCTTATTTGCAGAGGCACACACCTCAAAAGTTACTAGGCTGAAATTATGGAAACATCCCAAGTGTCCATTGACTAATGAATGGATAAAGAAAATGTGGTGTATATATGTGTGTACACACACACACAGGAATGTTATTCAGCCATGAAAAAGAATGAAATCTTGCCATTTGCAATGACATGGATGGAGCTAGAGAGTATTATACTTAGTAAAATCAGTCTGAGACAAATGCCATATGATTTCACTCATATGTGGAATTTAAGAAACAAAACAAATGAGCAAAGGGAAAAAGAGAGATAGAGGCAAACTGATGGACTCTTAACTATAGAGAATGAACTGATGGGCACCAGAAGGAAGGTGGGTGGGAGATGGGTTAAATAGATGATGGGGATTAAGGAGTTCATTTGTTATGATGAGTGCTGGTATTATATGGAAGTGTTGAATCACTATACTGTGCATCTGAAATTAAAATTACACTGCATGTTAACTAACTAGAATTTGAATAAAAACTTTTAAAAAACAAGTTACTAGGCTGGACAGCCCCCACCTCCTGAGCAAACCACTCACCCCTAGCCACAGAGAAGAGAGGAGACCAAAAGTGTGAATGGGAGAAAAATAGTCAGGATGAGAGGGATGGTCAGCTGTGAGGGGAAGGAGCTTGTAGCTAAGCAATTTTTGACTCCTTCCTTCCCATCCTGTCACGCAGTTTTTTTCTTTTGTAGTGTTGCCTCCATTAAGAACTTCCAGGCAGAGGAGTAGAGATGGAGACATCTTTACCTTAAGAGTTAGTTGGTTAGGGGCACCTGGGTGGCTCAGTGGTTGAGCATCTGCCATTGGCTCAGGTGGTGATCCCGGGGTCCTCTGATTGAGTCCCATATCGGGCTCCCCATGGGGAGCCTGCTTCTCCCTCTGCTTATGTCTCTGCCCCCCTCTCTCTGTCTCTCATGAATAAATAAATAAAATCTTTAAAAAATAAAGAGTCAGTTAATAGTCTGGTTCTCTGGGGCAGAAAGCACCCTAGAATTTTGCTTAGATTCACTGGAACTTAAATTTTCTTCTTTAAGTTGTTCCCTTTATTCTATACCCCAAACACCACCAAACATTGAGAACTTCCTTTGGATGCCTGGACAGTATCTAGCTCATTTTCTTAGGAGACCCAGAAGTGTCTTCACACTTGCATTGTGTCTGCCTCTGTCACCTCGGGGCTACTTTGCTTAAACAGAAATGGAGGCCTAAACATAACTGTGCCTTTTAAGTTCTGAGTGGTTTGACTGAAAAAAAAAAAATCAGTGGCTACTTGGTTGTGTTGGTGATGGTATACTGTGACATTATACAACCATATGCTGGATTTTGCATTTTCTCTATAAAACATCCATGGGGCGCCTGGGTGGCTCAGTTGATTAAACATCTGCCTTCAGCTCAGGTTGTAATCTTAGGGTCCTGGGGTAGAGTCCTGCATCAGGCTCTCTGCTCAGTGGGGAGGCTACTTCTCCCTCTCCTTCTCCTGCTACTCCTGCCTGTGCTCTCTCTGTGTCAAATAAATAAATAAAATCTTAAAAGCAAAAAAATCTATTGTTCTTGATATTGTATCTTTGTCTCTTTGATAATGCTAGGTTTTTGATTGCATGGAATATATTTCCTTTTTATTCCAATAGTGAATAGTTTATTTAGGTAGATGCCCTTTCCCCAGGTGATCCTGGTAGATTAGCTGTTATACCTCCCTTCTCTCTTTTCTCAGTATGGACTTCTCTTAGGTTATTCTTACTCTGAGGGCTCTCCATTAATAATTTTTTCACACAGCTAACAGCTCTGTTTTTAAATGAAGAGGTTATTTTGTAATGCTCAGAGGCACATTCTTACAAGTATTCAGCTTCTTTGATCTTTGCTATATGAAAAACAAATACAACAGAACCTGTTTTGTAGTCTGGTCTGTCACATAGGGAGGGAAATCAAACAGGGTTTGACAACTGAGACCGGGGGGTTGTCAGAGGAGCAAAATAATCTTAAGAGATTGTGCAGGGCAGGGGTGCCTGGCTGGCTCAGTCAGAAGAGCATGCAAAGTTTGATCGTGGGGTTGTCAGTTCGAGCTCCATGTTGGGTATAGAGATTACTAAAAAAAAAAAAAAAAAAGTAAACTTTAGGGTCGCCTGAGTGGCTCAGCGGTTGAGCATCTACCTTCAGCTCAGGGCGTGATCCTGGGGTCCAGGGATCGAGTCCCACATCGGGCTCCCCACCGGGAGCCTACTTTTCCCTCTGCCTATGTCTCTGCCTCTGTCAGTGTCTGTCATGAATAAATAAATAAAATCTAAAAAAAAAAAGTAAACTTATAAAAAAAAAGATTATACAGGGCAGAAAGGGCCTCCACACAGGTGTGCCTAACCTAGCTGATGGCTTCCAGGTGGGGATTTGTATGGGGGAGAAAGTGGTTTTGAAGAGGAGGTTTTTATGTATATAAATACCCGGAGAGCAAAGAGATGAATGGAGAGAGAATGCAGATGGGGGTGAATAGAGGGGGCAAGATGGTAGTTGTACTCCAGCCTAGCCCAGGCTGACTAAATCCGAGTCCTATAACAAGATGGGCTGCTGGAACACACCATTATCAAAAGGAAAGGGCCCTGGGGATGCCTGGGTGGCTCAGTGGTTGAACGTCTGCCTTTGGCTCAGGGCATGACCCGGGCGGGGCTCCTGGGATTGAGTCCTACATCGGGCTCCCTGCATGGAGCCTGCTTCTCCCTCTGCCTGTGTCTTTCATGAATAAATAAATAAAATCTTAAAAAAAAAAAAGGAAAGGGCCCCATTGTGTGCAGGTAACAAAGTGTAACATGGAGTGAAGTAGGGAAAGGAGTGATAGATTCGCTATTTAGCCTAATTTGCCTGTAACATTTGTAAAACTTGGAGGGGTCAGAAGGAGAGTTTGGTTGAGGATCTACATACCCTATGTCTAAATATTTCAAATGTTTAAATCACCAAATACAGCATGTTTTATTGAATGGTTTATCTCCTTCCACGACAAGTGTATGTTCATAATGACCTGAAAGGATTTAGAATTCTCAGACTCTTCTATGTCCTGCTCCGATGGTGTAGGAAGAGCTGTCCCCTCACCCCGTGTCCTAGACCAGCCCCGTCCCCTGTTTCAGGCACACAACCCCCTCCCCCTTAGGCCTGGGAGCGCACACCCCCCCCCACAGTGCAGCCAGCCCTGCTGAGGACAGCACCAAGAGGAGCACGCAGGCCCTGGCCACGGGCTTGGGACTGTTCTGGGGCGCCACGTACCAGGAGCACAGGCTAGCAGGGGCACACCCCTCCTTCCCCTGGGCTGGAATCCTGGTCCTGTAGGGAGGGGGTGGCTGGAAGAGGACCAAAGCGGGGCCTCTGTAGCATGGAGCTCAGGACGCGGGTCCCTCTTGCTTGGGTCTGAAAACACTAGTATAGTACAACGAGCACAGCATCAACACACACCAACCAGAACCAGTTTGAAGGCCCTCAAATCGCACTGTATGGAAAACTCTCTGTTGACCTGGCCTTTCAGTTTAGGTGATGATAACCAGGCGTCTGTGCCTCTGTGTCACCACATACACCACATGTGTATGAGCCTTAAGGAGCACATAATACATTGTAAAACATCAACACTAGTGATAAAGAAAAAAAAAAGGATCGTCAAAGTGTTTGGTTTACTTCACTTTAAGAGGCCTGAGTGTGAAGTATCTACTAGCTGAAAAACTCAGTGCCTAAGGTTTGGGGGGAAAAAGGATCAAACCTTTTACAGTCCCAATCATTCAGAAGTTCACCATCTTAGGGGGTGAGGGAAGAGGGGAGGAGGGATCCACACACATGTATAAATAATGCACAAATCCTCAAACAGGCATGTTCATAGCAAGACTATTCACCACAGCCAGATGGCAGAGACAAAGTAGCTGTCTACGAACAGAAGGATAAACAAAGTGTGGTGCATACACACACTAAGATATTATTCAGTCATAAAAAGGAATGAAGTACCGATACCTGTTACAACATGGATGCATCTCAAAAACATGATGCCAAGTGAAAGAAGCCAGACTCAAAAGTTCACATTTGTATGATTTCACTTCTATGAAATGTCCAGAATAGGGAAACTTTTTTTTTTTTAAGATTTTACTTACTTGACAGTGAGAGAGAGCATGAGAGAGCACAAGCAGGGGGAGCAGCAGTGGGAGAGGGAGAAGCAGGCTCCCTGCTAAGCTGTGAGCCCGATGCAGGGCTCGATCCTAGGACTGATCCTAGGACCCCGGGATCATGACCTGAGCTGAAGGCAGAGGCTTAACCTACTGAGCCACCCAGATGCCCTTCGAATAGGGAAATTCATAGAGTTGGAAAACAAACTGCTGGTTTCCAGAGGCTGGAAGAGGGGGAAATGGGGAGTGGCTGCTTAATGGGTACAGAGTTTGGGGCTGATGAAAACGTTTTGGAATTAAAGAGGTAGTGGTTGCACAACATTGTGATGTCAGTGAATCGCTCACTCTTAAATGGCTGTTTTTTTTAGAAGATTTTATTTATTTATTCATGAGAGACAGAGAGAGAGGCAGAGACATGGCAGAGGGAGAAGCAGGTTCCCTGTGGGGAGCCCAATGCGGGACTCGATCCCAGGATTGGGGATCACGACCTGAGCTGAAGGCAGCCTCTCAACCACTGAGCAACCCAGGTGCCCTTAAGTGGTTGGTTTTAAGTGAATTTCACATCAATTCAACAATAATGCTAATATGAGTTAGCATCTGAAATGTGCTAGCACAGAGTATGAGAGAAGACAGTGCCAGGGGCACCCCCGGGGAGCCTTAACTAAATGCAGAAATGAGACCCTCTCTTCTCAAGCCCCTTCCCCTCTGGCCCTTCCTCTTCTCTGATCCACTGCTCAGGTACAACTGTACCTTCTTTCCCCCTTAGAGTCTGGATATTAAGCCCATTCTCTCTCTTTCCTCTATTTTTTTTCATTTTTTTATCAGGAAATATTTCAGATCTACACAGAATTAGAATACCCTATCAACATCAACGTACCCACCACCCAACTTAAGAAATGTAACATTACAAATATAGTTGAGCCACTGTGGAGTCTTCTCCAAGAGGATTCCCCTCCCTTTGCTTCCCCAAGAAGTAACCACCATCCTAAAGGAGTTATTTACCTTTTCCACGCATACTGTCACACATGCTACATGTGTAAGCGTCTCTCCTATGCGTGCTTTTTACTCCAGACATCTGTATCCACAATCAACACATGGTGATCATTGTGCATCCTTGTGGCACCTGCTTTTCCCCTTGTGCAGCTTTCTGCTGATCTGAGCCCTTTCTGTGTCTCAGCCCTTGGGCCTCTCCCCACCCCCATCCCAGCCCAGGCTTTGCCATCCTCTTCACTTTACCTGAAACCCCCAAGCTAGTAAATCAAGGCTGGTTCTACCATTGGTGAGTCTTGGCTTCTTTCCCTGTGGCTCTTAACAAGTGCTTCTGAGACCCTTAGCTGCATCTGAATCCCCTGAAGGGCTGGTTAAAACACAGTGCTGGGCCTCCCCTCTGAGTTTCTGATTCAGTAGGTCTTGGGTAGAGCCTAAGAATTCCTGGGTGTTGCTGCTGCTGCTGTGGGAACTGAACTTCCAGAACCACTGCTCTAATCAGCATCTGGGCCCAGGTGCAGCCGCCCCATCTGGCCTCTGGGCTGGCTCAGCCATCCATGAGGTTTCCTTCAAAACCCTGCTCTAGAGCAGTGCTGTCTAACAGACATATAATGCAAGTCACATGTGTAATTTAAAATTTTCTAATGGCCACATTCAAAAGTAAGAAGAAACAGGCAAAATGAATTTTTTTAAAGATTTTATTTATTTATTTATTTATTTATTTATTTATTTATTTATTCATGAAAGACAGAGAGGCAGAGACACAGGCAGAAGAAGAAGCAGGCTCCATGCAGGGAGCCCGATGTGGGACTCGATCCCGGGTCTCCAGGATCACATCCCAGGCTGTAGGTGGCGCTAAACTGCTGTGCCACGGGGGCTGCCCAGCAAAATGAATTTGAATAGTATATTTTAACTCAATATACTATTGTTTTAACATGTAATCAGTATAAAATCATCAGTGACTTAATGTAATATTTTATACTTAACAGCACACTTCAAATTAGACTAGCCATATTTCAGTAGCCATGTATGGCTAATCACTAACGTAGTAGACAGTGTAGCTCTAAAGGCTTGACCTACATCTCTCTCCTTACAAAAATTGTTTTACACTTAACATTTTAATTTATTTTGGACTGTAATAAAATCATTTAAAGTAGGGGCACCGCATGGTGGAGGGCGATACCTGTCAGTGAAGGTGAAGTGGATCAAAACACAGAGGAAAAAGATTTGAGTCAGGACAATTTATCTAAATAAAATCTGCTTATGTTCCATCTTATTAATTTAAAACAAATTTATTTTTAGCCAGAACAAATGCTGTCAAATATACCAGTCACAAGTAAGAGAGGAGTCAGATTTCATCAGAGAACACTTTTTGGTGATGCAGTTTGGAACGCCAAATTGTTGTTAATAAAATTCCCATGGGCTTCTAAAAAAAAGAAAAGAAAATCTTAAAAATAATGAACAGCAGGTTCTTGCTTCTTCATTTTCCTTCTATTTCTTCCAACTGCAGGGTGAAATGAGAGAAAATTAGCAGTTCCACAGCATTAACCAGCGCCAGTGACTTTCTAAACCTATGAAAATAGCCCTATGTACATGCTGCATTTGTGTGCTGTATCTCAAGTTGAGTACCACACATTTTCCTCTTGTAACCTGTACCCTTGTGTGTAGGGTGCTCGTGCAACCCATGGCTTCAATTTTGTGAGCCTACCAACCTTGTCTCCCTCTTGCCTAACACCATAAATGCTTCCCTCCACCCTTGAGAGGCCATTCGGAGATTTAAGGAAATCTCTTCACCTTAAAAGCCTATGCTCATTCCACAAATGCTACTCCCTTATTCTCCCAGACCCTCGGTTTCCATATCTACCATATGAAAAAGAAGCTGTGATAATGAAATACACAGCTGTGGAAATGCAAAAAAAAAAAAAGAGTTAATCATTTAAATAAATTCAAAGACAAGATACACCTCAAGACTTCATTACCAATTCAGTGATAAGTAATCACCATACTATGACTAACTTGCTTTAGACTTTCACATAAAATACAAAAATCTACACCTGAATATTAGGTATTAATCATTAAATGTGGTCCTACTTGAAATTCTCGACTTTTTGCTATTTGTATGTAATCACATTGGCAAAGGCATCGTCTCCTAGTTAGCACAAGGCAGTACATTTCCATGGCCAAGTAACGAATGTCCAATTAGTGCACAGCCCAGCCACTGGCGCTGCTGCTTCCAGTAACTGTTCTCTAAACAAATACTGGTCTCAGCTACTGATACATCTACCGCTCGTTAGTAGTCTCACAGGTAGAGGACAAAAGACCTCACGAGAACGAATGAGCAGCCATGGAAATATATTTCAGAATATACTGTGATTTCTGTTACTAGATACATTAGCATTCTATTAATGTTCTGAGCAGCTAAAACTGAATTTTTAAACTGATCTTAAACAAACTTCTTAATTTACTAGGAGAATTGAAAAATAATAAGACTGTCAGTAACAGGTAAATGCCGGGAATGGTCGGGTGATGGGCAAAGCTATACCCATACCTGGATTTTCTGGCCCTGTTCTCTGTTGGGCCGGATCCCTTCTAGTTAGGTCCATCTTGTTTATTGTTAAATTTCTCTTTTTCTTCCCCCCTCTCAGAGCCTTGGGCCTCTTTGTCAGAGTTTTCATACTGGTATTGAGTTGTCCCTTTGGTGAAGAATAATACAGACTTTGGAGCAGACATTCACAGGAAAAACCAACCCGACGCATAATGAATAGTGACATCCCGTACTCTACCCGCAGGAGAAGCAGGAGGATAGAAGTAACTCTGAAAATAATAGGTGGGAAGCTTCCTACTCATTGGTGCAGCCTCTCCATGGCCCTCACTGTTGTGCCGCTGGATCACTTACTTTCGCAGTGACAGTCTTTCCAGTCCACCTGCCACCCTGTGCTGCTATTTTTGGACCCTCCTGAGAAGGGATTGGAATCATCAGGGTCTGCTCCATTCTCTAAGTTTTTGTCAGAAATGTGTTGCCCCCACGACACATTCTATGGTGAAGCTCATTAGTTCCTCAACCACATATCAGTTCATCACGATGGGGACGAACTAAGACTTGACATGTTTAAAAGCCACGCACAAAAACGAGGTGTGCCATTGGCTGGCTCTTTCCCTCGAGGCCCCGCCCCTCCCCGGCCTGCCCCTCCCGCCCCGCCTGGCCCCGCCCTCCGCCTGGCCCCGCCCTCCGCCATTGGCTGGTTCTTTCCCTCCAGGCCCCGCCCCGCCTGGCCCGCCCCTCCCTCTCCCCTGCCCTCCGCTTGGCCCCGCCCCCTCTCCCCGGCCCCGCCCTCCGCTTGGCCCCGCCCCGCCTGACCCGCCCGCCCCGCCCTCCGACTGGCCCCGCCCCTCCCTCTCCCCGGCCCCGCCCTCCACCTGGCCCCGCCCCCCCCTGAGCCAACGTTGACCTGAGTGCTTGCGCTGCCCCTGCGGCCCTCGGCTCTCTTGGCCGAGGCTGCCAGAGGGCCGCAGGTTTCGTTCTCCAAACCATAGGTCGCTAGGGAAGGGGGCTCCGGTTCGGGCCCTGGGCTTGGGTTGGGGGGGCCCCGACCTCCCCTCCGCCCGCAGGGCCGCCCGCAGCCGGGAGGAAGCGCGCCGGTCCCCCCTCACCATCGGCGGCCGCCGGCCCCATCTGCGGCTCCTCATCCGGCTCCTCCGCAGTCTCCCAGTCGGCCTCCTCCTCGGACGAGGCCTCGGACTCGTGGACCACGGCGGCCGCTGCAGGTGTTGGCAGCGCAGCCAGGGGCCCGGGGTGCTGGCCCAGGCTGTCGCGTAGCTGAGGCTGGGGTGGGACCACCATGCCGCCGCCGCGGGGCCGCACGAGGATATGGTTGTTGCAGTTGATGCGGTGCAGCAGCGAGTGCACCAAGTCCAGGAACATGAAACGGAAACTGACCATGGGGAACTGATGGGCGTCCACCAGGATGTCCAGGCCGTCCGCCGGCGCCTCCTCCCGGTCCTCGTCCGCCGGCCCGAAGTCCGAGTCGTCCTCGGCCTCCTCGGCGTGGGCGTTGCCGCCCTCAGGGTCGATGGCCAGATTGAGACCCACGACCTCCATGCCGAGGCCTTCCGCGGACCCGGCGACCCCGGCCGCCTGCACCTGCTGGGGCCCGGACTCGAGGACCACCCCGTTGCCGCCGCTGCCGCCGCCGCTGCCGCCGCCGCTGCCGCCGCCAGCGGCCACTGGGGCCCACGCCCCCACGGCGCCCACGGGGCTATCCTGCCCTCCTGGGGCCTGGCCTGGGTCTCCGGAGGCGGACATGGCACCGGGCAGCGCCTCGCTGGGGCGTCGGCCGGGCGGAGGCGACGCCAAGGGCGAAGACGGTGGCCGTCGGGTGGGCCGCCGCTGACCCGAGGCCCTGGGCAGCGGGGCCCGAAGTGGGGCGGGCCGGGCGGCCGAGGAGCTGCCCACCGAGGGGACGACAGCCTGTGGCAGAGCCCGGGGAGGTCCGCGACGGGAAAGGAAGGGAGCCGAGGTCAGGAGCGGCCCGCCCAGGCCTCCCCTCGGGGGACAGCGGACGGCGCGGCCAGGATTCTGCCAGGCTGCGGCGGGGGGCGGGGCCGGGCGCGTCAACAATGGGCGCACGCTCATTTGTCGACAAGCAGGGACTGACGTGCTCAGCCGCCAATGAAGGGCCTAGGCCCTTGGCCTCCGGGGCTGCTCCGGGTCACCATCTTGTGCTTCGAGGCCTTAGGGCCTCCACGGCGTTTAGGGCCACGCAACGACAGTCCTTCTATTTTTACAAGTGTCTGAGAAAGCATAGCGATCCAGGTTGGAGACCCCTTGGGCCACAAGCATTGCAAGGTGTTTCCCGATTTCCACCTGGTAATGGCTAATGCATGTAGGGACAGGGTCATTAAAATGGTGTATAGCTCAGACTTAAGCAGTAGTAAAAACCTCCGAAGGAGAGAGAGAGGTTGGACAATTTAACGTGGTTAAAGCTACTTGGAAAAGACTAGACAAAATTGACATGGATGCAGTCAGAACTGAGTGTTGAAGAAGTGGTTAGTGACAGGAGTTAGAAAGTATATAATGAACCCTGACAAATTCACTTCCAGCCCTCAAAGAATGAACACGAGATACTGTTAAAAGACCAGGTCATCTCATAAGAGCTGATAAGCCTGACAGACTTTGGGGCAGCCCCGGGGGCTCGGCGGTTTACCGCTGCTGCCTTCAGCCCGGGGCCTGATCCTGGAGACCCTGGATCCAGTCCCACATCGGGCTCCCTGCATGGAGCCTGCTTCTCCCTCTGCCTGTCTCTCTCTCTCTCTCTCTCTCTCTCTCTCTCTCTCTGTCTCTGTCTCTCATGAATAAATAAATAAAATCTTAAAAAAAAAAGCCTGATCGACTTTAAAAGGGCAGGCTTCATAGGATGTTTCCGAGGCAACAGTCCCTTTTTATTGATTTCAAAATCCACTTAATCAAGAACTCAAGTGTAAGTAATTCTGAAAACTATGCCTAGAGCAGCTAACTAGCTTCCCCAAGGTCGTGCAACTTAACGGAGGAGCCAGGACTAGAACTAGATCCCTGACCTTTAATCTGAAGTTGAAACAGGCCTACTTTTTATATATGCAGCTTCAGGAGAAACTTGACAGCAGAAGGTTAATTAACCAGGCCCAAAGTAAATGGCTGAGTTGAGGCTCTCTGAAAGTTCCAGACCAGCATTCCTGATCTCAAGCCAATCAGCAAGTATTTTCTAAACACCTACATATAATGTCTCATGCAAGACTGTGCCAAGGATGGAGAAGCAAGGGCCATCACCTCTGGTGGCATATCACAATCTAGCTGGGAGAAAGGGTTACAAGTTAAAAATGAAAAAAAAAAAAAAAAGAAGAAGAAGAGGAAGAAGAAGAAGCGGACCCTGACCTTCAGAGCTGGACTGGAACTCATACTAAGCCGTTTTATTTTCCTTTTGGACACAGACAATGTCATAGAACACCAACATCAGACAAGATCACTCAGAGACCACAATGAAAGGAGACAAAACAAGACCACTTTGTAATTTTACTTAAGCAGAGAGAAAAACAAGGTCACAAAATATTAAACATCCTCTCTTTTGGCTAAAATGAGTGTCTACCACTTCTTTACTAATTATAATTTTATCCTGATTCTAGTTTCCCCTCCCTGTAGATAAGATTTTTTGAAATACCAATTATAGAACTGTCCCTACTTTGTAATAGCATCTAATCTAGAGCAAACCGCTGTTTCCTTCAAAACTTTCTAAAATAATCCAGGACAAACCCAATTCTTTAAAAAAAAAAAAAGATTTTATTTATTTATTCATGACAGAGAGAGAGAGAGAGAGAGAGAGAGAGAGAGAGGCAGAGAGAGAGGCAGAGAGAGAAGCAGGATCCATGCAGGGAGCCCGATGTGGGACTTGATCCCGGGTCTCCAGGGTCATATCCCGGACTGAAGGCAGCACCAAACCACTGGGCCATCGGGTCTGCCCCAAACCCAATTCTTATGATAGGTTCTATACCTCTTACAGAGTCACCACATGGTTCACCCTGGGGTGTATTCTTCCTCACTGCAATACGTAATAAACCCAACTTATTCAACTACCAGTATGTTCCTTTGGTCTCAAGCTAGAGTTTATTGACAATGTAAAACATTTTCATCTTTTTTTAAAAGAGTTTATTTATTGGGATTCCTGGGTGGTGCAGCGGTTTAGCGCCTGCCTTTGGCCCAGGGCGCGATCCTGGAGATCCGGGATCGAATCCCACGTCGGGCTCCCGGTGCATGGAGCCTGCTTCTCCCTCTGCCTGTATCTCTGCCTCTCTCTCTCTCTCTCTCTCTCACTGTGTGCCTATCATAAATAAATGTTAAAAAATTTTTTTAAAAAAGTTTATTTATTCATGAGAGACGCACATAGAGGCAGAGACACAGGCAGAGGAGAGGCTCCTCACAGGGAGCCCAGTGCAAGACTCAATCCCAGACCCCGGGATCACACCCTGGGCCAAAGGCAGATGCTCAACTGCTGAGCTACACAGGCATCCCCATTTCCATCATTACACTGTAATATTTTGACTCAGCCAAGTGAGTCAGGAGGCCTCACGATTAGTGGGCGTTTCAGAGAAAAGGCTTCCCAGAGGAAAGATCTGGGTTCAAAAGATGGGCATCAGTCCCTGAGGGAGAAGGGCAGAAAAGGTAGGACATGGTCTCCACGTGGTTCTTGTTAAAATGCCCTCACAACCTTGCAGAGTCCTTGGCTGTAAGAAAAGCCTGAGCCATGGGGTACAGAAAGGAAGCAGATGTTGCTCCTGGCCAGAGGGCAGACCTAGATGACCTTCCATGTGATGAATGATCTGCCATGGGACCTGGGTGAGGAAGGTGCCAAACAGGACACTCCCATTTCCTACAACATGCTCTGACCAGGGCCACCCCCACTCTTCCTTAGTAGAAACAAAGCTCCCAGGTAGATGGTTTTTCATATGAAAACAGCATATTCCTGCTTTCTTTACCTCCTTCCTGTCTCCATCCATTCCTTTTTCAAAACTTTCAACAGGATCAACACTAGTCACTTTAGAGGAGAATAGTTTGTTACCAAAACCAAAACAACACAAAATAAAAACCGTACAAAGTGTCTTCCTGGGTCATGAAAAGCTGGGTTGTCCACTTAAGCTACAGGACAAACACTCCAGACCCTAGTCATTCAATCCTTCACTGAATGAGTATTAAATACCTACTATCTACCTGGAATTATGTTAGGGGTTGGAAACTCACAGGTACCTGAAACCCATGGCTTGTCCTAGTTCATGGTCTAGAGGATTAGACAGGTACTTGAATAATGATGACACAGGGTGTCAAGTGCTATCACAGGGATGGGCATGAAGCAGGAGCAAGAAAGAGAGAATGATTAGCTGGCAGGGGAGGAGAGATGAAGGAAGTAGGTTGGTGCCTGGAAAAGTGCCCAAGAGGAGGCGTTTCAGGTGGGTCCTAAAACTAGGAGTTCAACTGGCACTAAAGGTGGGTGGGAGGGAGCTTAGTGAAGGTAAAGGAAACAGCACGAGCAGTGTTAGACATGCCTACATATATGGGTGTGTACCTATCCAGGGACTGAAATGGCTGGAGCATTGCGCAGAGTGGCAGATGGACCTTTAAAGCTAAGATGGGATGGCGGGGGGGAGGGGAGCTGGGGGGCTCAGTCACCTGAGCCTCTGACTCTTGGTTTTCCAAGTCATGATATTCAGGTCATGGGATTAAGCCCCACACTGGACTTCCAAGCTGAGACCATAGTCTGCTTGAGATTCTCCCTCTCCTTCTGCCTTTCCCCTGTTCACACACTCTCTCTCTAAATTATTTTTTTAAAGATTTATTTATTTATTCATGAGAGACACACAGAGAGAGGCAGAGACACAGACAGAGGGAGAAGCAGGTTACCTGCGAGGAGCTGAATGTGGGACTCAATCCCTGGACCCCGGGATCATGACCTGAGCCAAAGGCAGAAGCTCAACCACTGAGCCACCCAGGTGCCCCTCTATCTCTAAATTAAAAAAAAAAAATCTATTGGGGCCATGGATGCTTCAGTAAGGAGTTTCCCCTTCTTCCTGAAAAGTAGGTCTTCTGCTTCTCAATCACTGAGATGGTAGCAGAATTAGAATAATTTGTGATGCATTTAGGAACAAGTAGAGTAAAAAAAAAAAAAGGTCTGCTAAGGCCCTTAAAGTTTTTTCAGCAAGTTTTAGTGTCCACACTTTTCCTCTTTATAAAAATAATACATATTCTTTTTATAGTAGATTTAAAAATAGATAAACCAAAGCAAGAACGTGAAAATCATGCATATCTTGGGGCATCTGGGTGGCTCAGTTGGTTGAGTGTCTAACTCTTGGTTTCAGCTCAGGACATGATCTCATCAGGAGCATGAGATCAAGCCCTGCACCAGGCTCCCCACTCAGTGTGGAATCTGCTTGGGGTTCTCTTCCTTTCCCTCTCCCTCTCCCTCCCCCTCTGCCTTTCCCCCTTGCACACCCACTTGTGCACACTCTCTCTAAAAGAAATAAATAAAATCTTAAAGAAAAATCACACATATCTTGCTCATATAAATAATAGGATAATAAGACCATAGATAAATGACAAAGGACATGGATAGATAAATCATAGATAAATACAAATGATTTTAAACATATGGACAAATGACTTTTGAGCATATGGACATATGCTCAAACGCAATCCAAATTAAAATTATATTGAGGTAATGATAATCACTAGCATTTATTAAGTGCTCATTATAGGTTGGGCACTATTTTAAGCACTGGCAGAGATTATCTTATTTACTCCTTGCAACAAACCTATGATGTGACTACTGTTATTATCCATCTTTTGCAAATTAGGAAACCAAAACATAACAGAGGCTTAGCCACTTTCCCAAGGATACACAAGTAGTAAGGGGCAGAGCCTGAATTTAAAAAAATTTAAAAAATCCTTAAACTGCATACCTAAAAATAAGCACTCTGATATTTGGTATAGAGTTCAGTTTAATTTTTTCAGGTTGGTAAGAAACTATAATTCTTAACTCTCCTCTTTGACTAGAGATTTCCGCTCTCCTACCCTTACCCTACCCTTAAACAGGAAGTTGGCTGTTGATTGTAATTATTCTTTATCGTGTTTAGAAGGTTTCCTGTTCCTCTATTATTAACAACTGTGTGGCTTAGTGTAAATTGTCTCTCTGGTCCTCAGTTTTATTTCTTGAAAGTAATAGTTACCATCCCACAGGATTTTTGTGAATGTTCAATGTGATAATAAACAATGAGCATTATCAGAATTAAGGGTTATTAGTGAAGTTTGCCAAGGTTTCCTCACTTTCTAAGCATGTAGTTATTTCAGAGGAAGCAGAATACTAATTTAGCCCTCTTGTTCACCTTCAACCAGTAAATGCCTGCTCCCTGGAGTGAAGAAATTACTAGAAATACATGTCTGCAGATCCCTCCCCCCTCCATTTTTATAATCTCAGTCATTTTCTTTTTCTTTTTAAACAGTATGCTTGTTTATTTTTTCTTTTCTTTTTTTAAAGATTTTTATTTTTTATTCATGAGAGGCACAGAGAGAGAGAGGCAGAGACACAGGCAGAGGGAGAAGCAGGCTCCATGCAGGAAGCCCGACGTGGGACTTGATCCTGGGTCAGGATCACTCCCTAAGCGAAACGGAGACGCTCAACTGCTGAGCCACCCAGGTGTCCCCACCTAAGTCATTTTCGTAGGAAGTTTCCTCCCAGGTTATCCCATGGCTGCCTCCTTCTTAGAATTCAAGTTTTGGTCAAGAGCATTCACTAGGAATCCTCCCTGATCCCTTAAGTAAAGCTGTCACCAGCTGCCACCCCAATCATTGTCATATCCTTACCCTGTTCTATTTTTTCATAGCTTAGTATTTTTCCCATTTAATTACTTTTTATCTTTGTTGTTATAATCCCTATCCCCATTACCCTCTATTGTACCCCCACCACAAAGGCAGGGCTGTTTTCTTCACTATGTTCGCCAAGCACCTAGAACAATGCCTGGAACATAGTAAATACTCAAACATTTATTAAATGACGCTAGTCCCCACTTGTCCACAGTTTCAGCTACCCATGGTCAACTGCAGCCCAAAAGCAGATGATCCTGCTTCTGGAATTGTCAGAAGGTCAATAGTAGCCTAATGCTATGTTGCAAGGCCTATGCCATTCTCCTCATTTCATTTCATCAGGTAGGCACCTTATTATCTCTCATCATTACAAGAAGGATGAGTATAGGATGTTAAGATATTTTGAGAGAGAGAGAGAGAGAGAGAGAGAGACAACATTCACATAACTATTACAGTATTCTTATAATTGTTCTGTTTTATTATTAGCTATATTGCTAATCTCTTACTTTGCCTAATTTATAAATTAAACTTTATCATAAGTGTGTATACATAGGAAAACATCATATATGTAGGGGTTTGTACTATCTGTGTTTTCAGACATCCACTGGAGGCCTTGGAATGCTTCCTACACAGTTGACGTACTATTGTATAAGCAACTTGCTTTCTCTCTTTTTTTTAAAGATTTTATTTATTCATGAGAGACACACAGAAAGAGGCAGAGACACAGGCAGACAGAGAAGCAGGCTCCATGCAGGAAGGCAGATATGGGACTCGATTCCGGAACCCCGGGATCATGCCCTGAGCGGAAGGCAGATGCTCAACCGCTGAGCCACCCAGGTGTCCCAGCAACTTGCTTTCTCTATATTGGATAATTATACAAGGTACAAATGTTACTGGGTTGTAGGATTACATTTATGAATTGGGTGAGCCCCCAATAGGTTAGCAAGATTAAAATTGGGCCTTGAATTTCTGTAAAGTTTTGGTAATTTCCCTAGATGCCAATATATCTCATATCACCAGAGGGTATAACTATCTTTATATTTTCTTTCCTAGGGAAAATGTCTTAATCGAACAGTTAAAAGCATATGTAAGATTGCAGGGGATTGGGGATCCCTGGGTGGCACAGCGGTTTGGTGCCTGCCTTTGGCCCAGGGCACAATCCTGGAGACCCGGGATCGAATCCCACATCGGGCTCCCAGTGCATGGAGCCTGCTTCTCCCTCTGCCTGTGTCTCTGCCTCTCTCTCTCTCTGTGACTATCATAAATAAATAAAAATTAAAAAAAAAAGATTGTAGGGGATTATACCAGTGTTAAAGTTTGTCTTGTGGTTACCTCACACTAAATTACAACTTATGGAGGTCAGAGAGGTCACATGTAAGTCAACTTGCTGTCTCTTTACATTGTTTAAATTAAAGTCTTCCAAAATTTTCTTCCCCTGCCTTGTCACAGGGTTTGAAATTCCCCATCTGGGCATCTTTTTATAGGCCCTTTCAGAGACAAGTACATTGTGAGTTAAAATGGTATCACAACATATCTGCAAGTATCATTAACCAAACATTATTCAAGGCAGGGTCTGGAGGAAGTAGAATAGAAGATCTGAGAGAAGGTAAGGAGTAAAGGAATGAAGAAAACATCTGGAGCATGGGGGTGCTCCCAGGGAAGGTAGGTCTGTATGGAGAATAACAGTGGGTAATCCTGATTTTAGGTGCCTGAAGATAGTGGTGAGGTTGGAGAGGACAGAGGTCACTGCCTGAGAATGAAGGACATTGGAAAAAGAGGCAAAGGAACTAGAGAAGTAAATGTCCCATTTTTACAGCTTTCCTTAAGGCTAACTTCTCTCTGGAGGTACTTAGTATTTTAAGACAGAAAATGAATAAGACCCTTTGAGGTTCCAACCAGGGGGAGTTCGCAATTTAGGGATGCTGACAGCAAGCAGATGGTGAAGAATGCTATCGTAACATATGGGAGAGAAAGTTATTAATGCCATCCAGATAAGGTACCTAAGTAACCTCAGCTGAATGTAGAAACAGGACCTTCTCACCAAACTCATGGGCCACCTTCCTTTTTCTGATCAACTACCCTTTCACCTGCTTTCTCATCTAGATTCTAGAGATTAAGCCCATTTACTACTTAAAGTTGCACAGAAAACTATAGCAATACCAATATGAACTTTCTCGGGGCCCATGTAACCCCTCTTTAGCTTTAGAAATAAAGCAGTAGAAATGGAGTTGAAGCTCTGCATATCTTTTTTTGAGGTAGTAATTAGTATCATGAATTTGTTGTTTCATTCCTGTGCCCATTTTTACTTTGCCTTTGTTTATTGGAATGAAACATGTGTTGTTAAATACATACTTTTATCCCAAAGTAGGTAGTATTTTTTGCATAAAATTTTATGTGAGTGGCATCACAGTATTTGTATTCTTCTGCAACTAGCATTGTGCCTTACTCTTTTCTCCGCTACCACTACCTAATCATTACCCTGAGTGGTATGTGTTCAGGACCTAGTGAGCTCCAGTCTCCTCCCCAGCCCAGTCCTTGCTGACCTATTCAGTTTACCTGCAGCATTTTTGAGCCAGTGAACTTGGTTTAACCTTAGGTGAAGGTCACCTTCTCCTGTTGTCTTATGCCAAAATAAAGACCTCGACTCGGCTCAGCTGAACCATGTGGTCTCCGGACAGTCCTAGATCATCACCTTGGGAGCCACATTTTGAAAACCATTGCTCTAGAGCATCTTTTTTCCCTTGATATTTTAGCCTCCCTTCAACAAAATAGTCTGACACAAACTTACCAAAGAGTGAAAGATAGCATTCTTAGTAGGTAGGGTGATTCAAAAATTGTTTTATTAACAATTTAAATGTACTTCATGATAAAGTATAAAATAAAGACTTTATTAACACCTTAGTGATTAATCACCTATGACTAAGTTTCTTTTAATTTATTTATTTATTCATAGAGACACAGAGAGAGAGAGAGAGGCAGAGAGAGAAGGGGGCTCCATGCGGAGAGCCTGATGTGGGACTCGATCCAGGGTCTCCGGGATCATGTCCTTGGCTGCAGGCAGCGCCAAACCGCTGCGCCACCGGGGCTGCCCAGTTTCTTCTAATTTAACAGTCATATAAAAATCCTCAAACAAGGGGCACCTGGGTGGCTCAGTTGGTTAAGTATCTGATTCTTGATCTCAGCTTAGGTCTTGATCTCAGGATGGAGAATTCAAGTGCCCAGTGTGGAGCTACTTAAAAAATTAAATATATCTCTTTAAAAAATCCTCAAACAAGCTAATAGTTATTGAATATGGTCTGACTGGAACCCTTTACCACACCCATGATCAGGTTAAAAGGGCATCATTTACTAGTTAGTACAAGAGACATTTCCACTATGTAAGGAGGAAGGCACAAGACATGGAAGCTGGCTTGAAAACTGTTTCAGTTGGTTTCTCAGGAAGGTTTTCTAAACCACTCTTGGTCTACATTAAGTATTCTGATGGTTTACAGCTGTCTTCTTATAGCTATGACAATAGTACTTCACAAGAGCCAAACTATGGAAGTACATAGGGTACAGTGAATTCTGTACCTGGCACAAAAGTGAGGAACAATTGAAATTCTAAGAAGAAAACACTGGTTTTAAAACCTTTATAAAGCTTCTTATTTAGCTACCCAGAAAAGTTTTGGGTTTTTTTAAATTTTTTTTTTTATGATAGTTACAGAGAGAGAGAGAGAGAGAGAGGCAGAGACACAGGCAGAGGGAGAAGCAGGCTCCCTGCACCTGGAGCCCGATGTGGGACTCGATCCTGGGTCTCCAGGATCGTGCCCTGGGCCAAAGGCAGGCGCCAAACCGCTGAGCCACCCAGGGATCCCCCAGAAAAGTTTTTTAAATGAAGCTCTGAGCATTTCAGAGTACCTTTAGGCTATTCTGCAAAGATATATAGCCTACTCGGCTCGCTGCTACTTACACCCTGCAAAGTAAAGTTTGCTTTAGGGTTCTCCTCCTACATCTGATTACTCTTTCTCTTCCTCCTCTTCTTCTTCTCATCAGCTTCTTCCCCTTTGTCATACTCATTATCATTCCATGTGCATTGTCCTGCCGAGTATAATACTGAACTTGGGACTGGATACTCGTGGAAAAAGAAGCCCAGTTGAAGATCAAGAATGATAGCTGTAATAACCCTACTTAGCATTCCAAACTGGGCATTTCAGGACTCCAAAAGTAACTGAAGAATGAGTCTTTGGAAGTTGTTTTGTTGTTTTGTCTCTCTAAAATACACACATACATACATACACATATACATAAAATCCTTAAAAAAAGGATCAGAATCATTTGGATATGACCTCATTATTATGTTTTAGTCAACACTTCATTTGAGAAATATTCACTGGGCTCAAAGAAATTCTGTTCACAGAATTCACTCATAGGCTCACCAGCATTGGAGAACTTGAGCAAAATATTTTTCAGATGCTCTAAAATAGGATCATTGGTGGGGGGTACCTGGGTGGCTCAGTCAGTTAAGTGTCTGCCTTTGGCTCAGGTCATGATCATAGGGTCCTGGGATCAAGACCCATGTTGAACTCCCTGCTACTCAGAGAGTCTGCTTCTCCCTCTCCCTCTGCCCCTCCGACCCACTCATGTTCTCTCTCTCTTGCTTTGCTCTCTCTCTCAAATTAATTAATTAAAAAAATAAAATAGGATCATTGGGTTTCTGAACTACGTTTCTGAGCAACTCTGCATTCTTCAAAACTTTCACACCAAAATAAAGAATTTTTTAGGGTAGACTTTACTTTCAGAAGTTTTCTCAAGTTTTGTGTTCTTTTTTATTTCCTTAACTTGTCTCCTCAATATCTGGTTTCCACTTATTTTCATCTTCTGTAGGCTTATAATATGATTTGTATCTCTTATCAAACAGAGGTTGATAGGGACAGGCATATTTTCTCTTAGTACCATGAATTGCTTTATGATATTTAGATTTCATTTTTTGACTGTTCTGTCTTGAGTTTTCTGATGGTAATAAGTCACTGCTTAACAACATTAGGCAAATCATGAAAGAAGTTTATACATGCTCCAACAGAATCTATCACATTTTTCTTGGAAAGGTACCTTGGCTTGAGGAATTTCCTCGTCTTTACAGTTGATTTCTTCCTTCCAGACCTCAAAAATGAGGTGGCTGACCACTTTTGTTGCACCTTGTAATGTAATGTGCCTGGAAGAAAAGAGCCTCCTGAGCAGAGCCTGAGGGCCCTTTGCTTTCCCATCTCAGTGCCTTTTTCTTCCTCATCATTATGTTGAGGCTAAACAGGTCAAGTGTCCTCCATGCCCTAATTAAGACAGGAGGCTCAGGAAGGCAGAGATGGGGAAAGATGATGGCAGTCCCTCAGCACCATATTCTGTATTTCTGGTGTCACGTGGCCAGATCCCTCCTCTTGACCTTGCTGAGCTGCCTCCACAGCGTGAGGGTTCACGTCTTCAACAGTCCCCGGACATCACCACCTTCCCCTACTGCTCCTGCCTCCTTCACAGCAGCTGCTTCTGGGTGGGCAAATGGAGCTGGTTTTGTGTCGCTTTCATCAGACATGTTGGGGGAACCCAGGTGCCTCCTCACTAGCTATGGCTGGGAAGCGAGGACACAGGTGAGAGCAAACGAGGTGGGTGGCTCCAGCAGTGCTACTGGGCTGAGGACCATGGGCTGTGGTCAGCATGATGGCCACTACTGCTGGAGAACCTTGCCTAGCAGATTCCCTGCCAGCCTCCAGCTGGTATTTAAATCTGGCCAAGGTCAGGGTAAGTTGAGGAAGAGCTCAGGAAAGGTCAACCTGCTGTTCCCTCCAGCAAGTTTGTCCTGCTGGTCCTGGAGGCCTCTAGGTCTAAGCTCCTTTGCTGAGAAGGGGTGATTGACAGGCCGCCTCTTTGTCGCCCCACCCACCATGTTGCCTCCAGTTTGCTTTGTGAGGAGGGGCTCATTGCTCCCCTCTCCAGGAAGAAAGGCTAGTTTATGGTCACCAATATGTCATATGATTTAAGATAGGTAGCTCTTTTTAAATGCAGTTTTATTTTTTTAAAGGTGAGCTCTTCTCCCAATGTGGGACGCAAACTCACAACCCCAGGATCAAGAGTTGCATGCTCTACCAGGTGAGCCAGCCAGGTGCCCCAAATAAGATAGGGGACTTTGGCAAACAGGGTAGGGGCAAATTCCACCAAGGGGAAGGAGTGTTTCCTCCCACTAACACAAACTCCAATCAAGCTGCTGCTGCTGCTGCTTTTTTTTCCTTTTTCTTTTTTTTTTTTTTTAACCTTTTGGCTCCAGATCAAGAAGACAGCATGGTTTTGTGCAAAATGCCCTGGAGCTTAATGGTCAGATATTAATGAAAATGTTTTAGGTTGGAAGAGACCTTAGAAATCATGGAATCCAGTGGTTTTCCAAACTTGAGCATGCAGAGGAATCACCGGAAGGGCTTATTAGACCACAGATTGCTGGGCCCCACTGCGGAGGTCAGGGTTCCAGGGTCTGGAGTGATCTGAGAATTTGCGTTTCCAGCCAAGTTCCCATGGGAGGCTGCTGCTACTGGTCAAAGCGCTGCACTTTAAGAACAAGGGTTCTTTTTTTTTTAATAATAAATTTATTTTTTATTGGTGATCAATTTGCCAACATACAGAATAACACCCAGTGCTCATCCCATCAAGTGCCCCCCTCAGTGCCCATCACCCATTCACCCCCACCCCCCACCCACCTCCCCTTCCACCACCCCTAGTTTGTTTCCCAGAGTTAGGAGTCTTTATGTTCTGTCTCCCTTTCTGATCTTTCCCACACATTTCTTCTCCCTTCCCTTATATTCCCTTTCACTATTATTTATATTCCCCAAATGAATGAGAACATATAATGTTTGTCCTTCTCCAATTGACTTATTTCACTCAGCATAATACCCTCCAGTTCCATCCACGTTGAAGCAAATGGTGGGTATTTGTCATTTCTAATGGCTGAGTAATATTCCATTGTATGCATAAACCGCATCTTCTTTATCCATTCATCTTTCGATGGACACCGAGGCTCCTTCCACAGTTTGGCTATTGTGGACATTGCTGCTAGAAACATTGGGGTGCAGGTGTCCTGGCGTTTCATTGCATCTGTATCTTAGAACAAATTATTTTAAGATTTGTGTGGAATCAGAAAAGACTTCGAATAGCCAGGGGAATTTTAAAAAAGAAAACCATATCTGGGGGCATCACAATGTCAGATTTCAGGTTGTACTACAAAGCTGTGGTCATCAAGACAGTGTGGTACTGGCACAAAAACAGACACATAGATCAATGGAACAGAATAGAGAACCCAGAAGTGGACCCTGAACTTTATGGTCAACTAATATTCGATAAAGGAGGAAAGACTATGCATTGGAAGAAAGACAGTCTCCTCAATAAATGGTGCTGGGAAAATTGGACATCCACATGCAGAAGAATGAAACTAGCCTACTCTTGCACCATACACAAAGATAAACTCAAAATGGATGAAAAATCTAAATGTGAGACAAGATTCCATCAAAATCCTAGAGGAGAACACAGGCAACACCCTTTTTGAACTCAGCCACAGTAACTTCTTGCAAGATACATCCACGAAGGCAAGAGAAACAAAAGCAAAAATGAACTATTGGGACTTCATCAAGATAAGAAGCTTTTGCACAGCAAAGGATACAGTCAACAAACTAAAAGACAACCTACAGAATGGGAGAAGATATTTGCAAATGACCTATCAGATAAAGGGCTAGTTTCCAAGATCTATAAAGAACTTATGAAACTCAACAGCAAAGAAACACACAATCCAATCATGAAATGGGCAAAAGACATGAAGAGAAATCTCACAGAGGAAGACATAGACATGGCCAACATGCACATGAGAAAATGCTCTGCATCACTTGCCATCAGGGAAATACAAATCAAAACCACAATGAGATACCACCTCACACCAGTGAGAATGGGGAAAATTAACAAGGCAGGAAACCACAAATGTTGGAGAGGATGCGGAGAAAAGGGAATCCTCTTACACTGTTGGTGGGAATGTGAACTGGTGCAGCCACTCTGGAAAACTGTGTGGAGGTTCCTCAAAGAGTTAAAAGAACAAGGATTCTAATCCAACTTCCTCATTTCACAGATGAGTGAGTCAACTGAGGCAGAACCCAGTTGGGTTCCAATGTTGGTTTTAACATTTATCAGTTGGTATGACTTTGTGATCTCATTTAGCTTCTCTGTGCCTCAGTTTTTCATCTACAAAAGAGTAACAACCTCTGTCCTGCCTATCCCATGTTGTTGTCTCATGTACAGGGTGGCTGCTATTGGGTAGTTAATCAGGCATTCAAGAACAGCCTTCTAATTCGGTTGTGTAGCATTCATGTGGATATTAGATCTATGAACTTAAAGATTTCCCACGCTAGCTACTAAGAGTTTATACCCTTCTTGCCCTTTTGTCAAAGACCTAGAGAAGCAGATGCTATTAGATGAGGGGGGGGGGGGGACATGAACCATTAGTTCTTTTTGTTGTATTTTTCTCATTTTGCATTTGCCTCTTATGTTTGTTAATACTTCTAATTATATTGGTCTCTTTTTTTCTAGGAGGCTCCCAATATTTTCCTTTTCTATTTCTTACATTTTCTTTAAATTTATAAAATTCTTTACCATCTGATGACAAGACCATTGAAGCATATAGTTTCTTCTCATTTTTGTGCTGTGATTTTTTACTATGTATACCCTTATCCACCTGGAGTTATTTTGGGACATGAAATGAAGGTTCTTTTTCCCTAAGCAGCTAACCTTCTGGCATCATTTGTTGAGTAATCCCTTTCCTCTCCCTTGACACGTGTCTGTGGATTATTTAGTTTTTGGTAGGAATATAGCAAAGGTGGGGGAGAGATTTGTATACAAGTCCATTTTTAAAAATATATTTATTTGAGAGAGAGAGACTAGGGGGAGGGGTAGAGGGAGAAGAGAATCTCAAGCGGACTTCCTGCTGAGCACGGAACTGGATGCAGGGCTCCATCTCATAACACATGAGATTAGGACCTGAGCAGAAAGCAAGAGTTGGACACTTAACTGAATGAGCCACCCAGGCGCCACCCCAAGCCCATTTTTTAAATTTTTGTTTTTTTTAAGTTTTATTTATTTGGGTTATCTCTATACCCAAAGTGGGGCACAGACTCACAACCCTGAGATCAAGAGCTGCATGTTCTTCCAACTGAGCTAGCCAGATGCCTGAAGGCCATCTTTTTAAATGGGGAAATTGAGGCCAAGAGCAGCTAACTGGTTATCTTAAGGGTATGCTAGTTAATGGAGAAGCCATGACTAAAACCAAGATTACTGAGGTCTAATGTGAATTTGAGGTAGATCTGCTTCTTGTCTATCCAAATTTAGTGGATAAAATGGACTCATGTTTCTTTATTATTTTGTCATATGGAAATATAACTTGTATTATTTAACCTTCTATTATTTGAAGAGATGCTAACAGCTATATTTTTAATAAGAAATCTCCTGAATTTTAGTTTACTTTTTTTTAAGATTTTATTTATTTACTCATGAGAGACCCAGAGACAGAGAGACAGAGACAGAGACACAGGCAGAGGGAGAAGCAGGCTCCGTGCAGGGAGCCCGCTGTAGGACTCGATCCCGGGACTCCAGGATCATGCCCCAGGCCAAAGGCAGGTGATAAACCACTGAGCCACCCAGGGATCCCCCTGAATTTTAAATTACACAAACACAGTGTGCTCCCAGCCCACATGTGACCATGGGTTGCTAACTTTTGACCATTTTCAAAAAGTACTTTTAGCGCTGGCATGGGACTTCTAGCCTGACTTCTGTTCTAGCTATCCCAAACATGGATCATCTAGCTAGTATCAAAAGAGAAGCATTCCCTTATTTTTTTTCTTTCTCTTTCTTCTTCAGATACCCAGCAGAGCAATTTGTATTACTGTTCTCGTAAGAGACCAGTTGAATTCAATTATCTGAATTAGTTAATGGCATTAATACCATTTCTGATAGTTCTCTGAATTTACTGACTTGAATTGTAATGTAGGGTTAAACTAATACATGACAGGTTACCCTTCATTATGGTTCCTGGAGTGATGAAAATTCAAGGCCCATAATTGATTTAGTGAGATGAAAGAGATTCAAGTGTGCTGGATTTTAAGGGAAATCAGGGTAGTAATTGCATACTAGTGACTCATCCTTTCATTTAACCTTATCTTAACTCAGAAACAGCCCCAGCAGAGCTTGCAATCTTCATCCTTACCTATGTCACTTTTGTAAAAATATTTTGAATCCCTGACTTCTTGCCTGAATTACTCTTGGCCGACAAATGTGCTACTGATATTCAGACTGGGACATTGATGCACTGTTTAATTAGGGAAATGCTACCTGAGGGAGGACTAAGAGATTTTATAATGGGGAGGATAAAAAGATCACGCATTTAAGCAGTGGTGTGACTTTTGTTTTGGAAGATAAAGGTTATTGTAAAATCGTTTTCCTTGGTTATGCCTTTCAGAAATAGTACACCGTTTGATGATGAGGTGGAGAAGAAAACCTAATCTTCTCAACTCTATTCCTTCTTTAGTTCAAACTTTAGGAACCCTCGCCTTGATTATTGCAATATCCTTATAACTGGTCTCCCTGCTTCCATTCCATTTCAGTCTCTTAATACAGCAGTCAGAGTGATCCTGTTAATTCATAAATCTGGTCATGTACAAAACCCTCTTTCAAATACTCGCATATCAGGTTAGGTAAAACCCAAGTAATTCCAGTAGCCTCATAGAGCCCTCCATGATCTGGACCCTCATTACTTCTCTGATGTTATATCCCACTTGTCTCCCCATTACTCTGTTCCAGCCACAGTGGCTGTGCTTCTGACGGGCATTTTCTTCTGCAGGACTTTTGCACTTGTTTCCTCAGCCTGCATTTCTCTTTCTCTAATGATCTGCATGTCCAATTCCCTCACCTTTTTTTCTTCTTCAAAGGTCTTCCTTTCTTCTGATTGTTTTAACTCGAAACCTTCCCTCAATACTCTTACTTACCTTCTCCTGCTTTATTTTTCTTACCAGATCATATCACTTGCTACCCTACTCTATGTTTTACTTATTTGTTTACAGTTTATAAAGGTGTCTCTGGGCGAGGCAGGAGAGTCTTGGGCCCACAGGTGAGATTCTCTTCATCAGATTAGGAAAGTTTTCTTTGAGGTTTATTGAACACTTTTTCTACATGTATTAAGATAATAGATTGTTCTTTTAATGTAGGAATTACATTGCTAGGGTTTTTAAAAATTTTCTCTCTTCAAAGAACTAACTTCTGGCTTTGTTGATGTTTATATTTGATTTCTATTTCATTGCTGCTCTTCTTATTTCCTTCCTTCGACATTCTTTGAACTTAATTTTGTGTCCTTTTCCTAATTTCTTGAGTTGGATATTAGATTTGCATTGATTTATCAGCGTTTTATCTTTCTTAAGATTTGCACTTAAGGCAAAGGCCACCTTCATGGTGTGTCATCTATGCAGTCACACAGGGTCCCACACTCAGAAGGCCCCCAATGTGGATTATGATGTTGCCATCTTAAAATTTTTTATTTTATCTTTGTATTGTTTCTGCAATGAAATTTATGGGACAACGGAGATGCACATTAGTAGGGGAGATACGTGCAATATGCATGTCTGAAGTTCCTTGCTAATCTATTTGCAGATGGTGTTTGTGATGGTCCTTGTTCACAGGATTCCAGCATTGCAGGATACAAAGATGGGCATTGAAAATTCCTGCTGAAAGGTTAAAATTAAAATTTTTCTTTCTTAAAATTACACTTAAATAGCAAATAGAAAACACCACAAGTTGAGAGAGAGAATATGGGTAAAAGCAGAAAGCTTTATATATTATCTTTAATGGGACTTCCTCTCACAGCCCAGTTTTTTGAACAAAGGACCATGCCATTTTATTTTGCAATGGGCCTAGCAAATTATGTAGACAGCCCTGCTTAAATGTCTTTCCAAGCTTGGCATCCCAAAAGTTGGATCATATTTTTACTATAATTCTCTCACAATATTTTTTAAAATTTCACTGTGATTTTTTTCTCTTTTACCCATGGAATATTTAGAAATGAATTTCTTATCTTTCAAACGTGTGGGGAGTCTTTCTAGTAGTGTGTTATTATTATTATTCCTAGATTATCTTCAGTCTATTGAGATTTCAGTCCTTTAAAACTTGTTGCTTTGTAATGCATGTGGTCAATTTTAGTAAATGTTCTCTGAGCACTTGAAATGAATTTATTCTGCCAAATTGGGTGCAGTGTTTTATATATGTTAAGTCCAGTTTGTCAGTCGTGTTCTTTATAATCTTCTATAACTTTATTGAGTTTTTTTTAAAAAAGATTTTATTTATTTATTCATGAGAGACACACAGAGAGAGGTAGAGACCTAGGCAGAGGGAGAAGCAGGCTCCCCATGGGGAGCCTGATGCAGGACTCAATCCCGGGGCCCTAGGATCATGACCTGAGCCAAAGGCAGACACTCAACCACTGAGCCACATGGGTACCACACTTTATTGAGTTTTTGTCTGGTAAGTTGCTGAGAGAAATATGCTGAAAGCTCTCTGTACAATTATGGAATTTTCTATTTTCCTTTTAGTCCTGTCAATTACTATTTTATAAATTTTGACATTTGTTGTTTCCATTTTCATTTGTTTCAAGATATTTTTTAAATTTTTCTTTTGATTTCATCTTTGATTTATTGGTTATTCAGGATCTTATTTAATTTCCACACATTTGTGAATTTTCCAGTTTCCTCCTGTTATTGATTTCTAGTTTCATACCATTGTGGTTGGAAAAAAGTATCTTTCAATCTTTTTACATATGCTAAGACTTGTTTTGTGATCTAACATATGATCTATCATGGAAAATGTTCCATATGCACTTGAGAAGGAATATGTATTGTTACTGTTCATTAGAATGTTCTGTAAATGTCTGTCAGGTCCATTTAGTCTAAAGAATAGTTCAAATCCAATGTTACCTTGTTAATTTTCTGTCTGGAGATCTATGGATTATTGAAAGGAAGATGTTGAAGTTCCTTATTATCATTGTATTGTTGTCTATTACTCCCTTCAGATCTGTTAATATTTGTTACTATATTTAGGTTCTCTAATATTGGGTGCATATATATTTATAATTGTTATATCCTCTTGATGAATTAGCCCATTTATCATTAAATAATGGCCTTGTCTATTATAACAGCTTTTTTTAAAAAGATTTTATTTATTTATTCATGAGAGACATAGAGAGGGAGAGAGAGAGAGAGGCAGAGACACAGGCAGAGGGAGAAGCAGGCTCCATGCAGGGAGTCTGACAAGGGACTCCATCCTGGGTCTCCAGGATCAGGCCCTGGGCTGAAGGTGGCGCTAAACCACTGAGCCACTGGGGCTGCCCACAGTTTTTTATTTTTTTAAAAGTTTTTATTTACGTAATCTCTACACCCAACATGGATCTTGTACTCATGACTCCAAGATCAAGAGTCACACACTCTTCTGACTGAGCTAGCCAGGTGCCTCTATGGCTTTTTATTTCAAGTCTATTTTGTTTGATATAAGAATAACACTTGGACAGCCCGGGTGGCTCAGCGGTTTAGTGCTGCCTTCGGCCCAGGGCCTGATCCTGGAGACCTGGGATTGAGTCCCATGTCGGGCTCCCTGCATGGAGCCTGCTTCTCCCTCTGCCTGTGTCTCTGCCTCTCTCTCTCTCTCTGTGTGTGTCTCTCATGAATAAATAAATAAATAAAATCTTTAAAAAAAAAAAGAATAACACTTGTAGCACCTGGGTAAATCAGTCAGTTAAGCATCTGCCTTTGGCTCAGGTCATGATCCCAGATAGAGCCCTGCATCACACTCCTTGCCCAGTAGGGAGCCTGCTTCTCCATCTCCCTTTGCCTACCACTCCCCCTGCTTGTGCACTCTCTCTCTCTCTCTCTCTGTGTCAAATAAATAAATAAAATCTTAAATTAAAAACAATTAAACTTTTGGTTCCCATTTGTATGGAAAATATTTTTCTATATCTTCATATTGAGCCTGTGTCCTTGAAGCTGAAATGAATCTCTTGTAGGTAGCAAATAGTTGGAGCTTGTTTTTATATACATTCTATGCCTTTGATTGGAAAATTTAATCCATTTACATTTAAAGTAATTAATGTTAGGTAAGGACTCTATTGCCATTTATGAATTGTTTTCTGGCTGTTTTTTAGTTTTTTTGTTCCTTTTGTACTGTCTTCCTTTTGAACTGGTGATTTTCTACAGTGGTAAAGTTTAATTACTTTATTGCATGTTTATATACCTCTATATTTTCTTTCTACCCTTTTGTCTCTCTATAATATCTCATGATATTATAGCCATATATTCTACTGTCATATTCATACATTGAATTCTTCTTGTCTTAAAGATTTTATTTTATTTATTCATGAGAGACACATAGAGAGAGAGAGGCAGAGGGAGAAGCAGGCTCCATGCAGGGAGCCTGGTGTGGGACTCGATCCTGGGACTGTAGGATCATGCCCTGGGCCAAAGGTGGGTGCTAAACCGCTGAGCCACCCAGGGATCCCCTACATTGAATTCTTAACTCCAGTTCTTATATTTTTCATTTTTAGAATTTCCACTTGTTTATTTTATATAGCTTCCACCTATTTGCCAAATTTCTCAATGTTTTAATTTCCTTGAACATTTTAACTAGAGTTACTTAAAATTTTATGTCTAAAACTGCATTTGTAAAAAAAAAAAAACTGCATTTGTATGTATTTTATATATTTTATTTTCTCTCTGTATCTTCCTGTCTCTGTGATATGTTGTCTTGTCTTCTCATATTTTGCTATTTTGATTGCAGACCCAACATTGGAAGGTGGCGGTAGTAGAAATATTGTTAAGTTCAAGGTGATGTTTCTATATTTGTTTCAGGTAAGTGCCTAGTCTAGGAGCACTAACAATCTCTGGTCCATTTCTAGTTTGTTCTTACTCTTAGAACATATCACTTTTTCTGGAAGGTTTACTGGGGTTCCTCTTCTTTGTGGGACCTGAACTCCCTGTTTTATTCTCCCAGCCTTGGGAGTCTTTTGAATACCCTGCTTATCCTCTTATCCTCTCAGATGACTGCTTCTTGAATTGAAGATATTTCTAGGGAAAATGTGGTTCCTAAAACTGGGTTCCCTTTTTTAGGTTTTCTGTTGTCAAACCCTAACCTTCTAAGTTCTTGTTGTCTTGGGTAGTTCTTCAGTGCCTTAACAGATTGAAAAAAAAGTTCACATAACTTTTCTCTTTATTCTCAATGGGTTACTACAAGTTATCTTAGTTGCTATTTTTGAATGTAGAACTCACTTATGCTTTTATGATGCATTTTTGCTTTTCCTTGAACTTTCACCTTTATCATTCTTTACTTTTGTCATTCTTTTTTTCTGTGTTCACTTGCTTATTCACTTCAGGAAACATGCATTTTTGGATACCTACTATGTGCTATTTACTTTATTACATGTTGAGGACCAGGAGGACAAGATACCATCTCATTTAAAAAAAAAAAAAAAGATATCATCTCAGGGCACCTGGCTGACTCCGTTGGTTGAACGTCTGATTCTTAGTTTTGGCTTAGCTCATGATCTCAAGGTCATGGGATCAAGCTCCACACTGGGCTCTGCTCTCAGTGCAAAATCTCCTTGAGATTCTCTCTGCCTCTCCCTCTGCCCCTCCCCCTGCTCATGCTCACACTCACTCTCAAATAAATAAATTAAATCTTTAAAAAAGATATCCTCTCATTTTATTAGATTACTATGGCCTCTTTGAAGAAGTGTCAATATCTACATTTACTATATGAGAAATCAAACATTGATAATTAAATGTCTTGTCCAAGGTTAAACAGTGTTTCTAGCAGAGCTTCAACTTGATCTTGGAATGACTAACTCTTTTTGAGAATTATTTTTTTACTATGCTTCATCACTTGGTAGCCTTAAGACTTTAGGGCCAGAGAGACTTTGGCTTACTCTCACCCAGAAACTGAGATCCCACCATTCAAAAAAGAGGTAGGGGCACCTGTGTGGTTCAATCAGTTAAGCACCTGCCTTTGGCTCAGGTCATGATCCCAGGGATCTGGGATTGAACCCTGCATCAGACTCCTTGCTCAGTAAGGAACCTGCTTCTCCCTCTCCCCCCTGCTCATGCTCTCTTGCTATCTCTCTCTCTCTCAAATAAATAAATAAATTAATTAATTAATTAATTAATTAAAAAAAAGAAAAAATAGGGTGGTATGAAATAGTATAAAAAATTCCTCCAAATGCCCTACCCTTAATGTAGTCATCACAATTGATCCCTTTTGTATAGTGCTTAAAAATTTACCTTGCACTTTCACAAACTGTCTCCATTTTAAGGTTGGTATTGGGAAATAATACTTTTTTTTTCTTTTAGAGGGGAGGGGGCAGAGGGAGAGGGAGAGAGAATCTTAAGCAGGCTCCATGCATCCATTGTAGAGCCCCATGCAGGGCTCAATCTCACAACCCTCGATCATGACCTGAGCTGAAATCAAGAGTCAGATACTTAACTGACTGAATCACTCTGGCGCCGAGATAATACTTTGTGATAAAGGTTGTTTTGCATTGAACTTTTCTTTAAGACCTGATTTTGTGCAAGTTGGGTCAAAATTTGCATTATAGTAGAGTCCACAATTCTTGAGTGTTTGAAGTTAATGTAGAGGTCTAGGTCAAGTTATCTAATAAATGTAAATATACAGGGGGATCCCTGGGTGGCTCAGCGGTTTAGCAGTTTAGCACCTGCCTTTGGCCCAGGGTGCGATCCTGGAGTCCCGGGATTGAGTCCCACATTGGGCTCTCGTCATGGAGCCTGCCTCTCCCTCTGCCTGTGTCTCTGCCTCTCTCTGTGTCTATCATAAGTAAATAAAAAATCTTTTAAAAAAAACGTAAATATACATACAACACATAAGTCTGTCTTTTTAATTCTGAAAAGTCAGTAATGAAATCACTAACAGTAATTCTGATAAAATAGGAAGAAATATGGATTTTTGCCAAACATGATAATCCCAAAGTCTCCATCAAAAGATCAAACTTATGACTGACATATCTTTTTATTTCTGTAAGTATGAACCCTATTTAATTTGTAAGAGTAAATCACATAGAGCAGATAATATTTGGAATTTGAGTTTCCTGGCTCTTATTAGCTTTGGTGAAATAATGGAGTGATGTTGCCCTTTAATTTTTTTTTTTTTTTACCAGGTCTTGCCTTTATCTATTCACCTTGAAAGAAAGTGCTCTTTAGACTAAGGAGAAGTCTTTGAGGCTAAGGGTTTTGGTCTGCACAGCTTGAATGTGGGTGAGTTTCCTGCTGTTGTATATTGAAAGATACTCTTTTGGGACTCCCATACTGTTAGGCAAATTTCAGGCCTGTGAGGGAAAAAGCAAAGCACAGGTTGCTAGAGGAAGGAGTGAAGCTCTTGCTGTTTTTTTCTTCTTCTTTTCTGGGGTGACCAGTAGTCATTCAACACTTGTACATATCTGAGAGTTTGGGTGATCTAGAAAGAGAAACATTTCCATCGGCCACTGTTTTCTGACATGGCTGTGGATTAGAATGAACTGGAGGTACTTGTTAAAAATACAGATTTCTAGTACAGAATCACTGGAGATAAGTCCTGAGAATCTATATTTTAACAAGTGGTACAAGTCAGCAAGGGAAACAGTTGACAAAACCAAAAGACAACTGACAGAATGGGAGAAGATATTTGCAAATAACATATCAGATACAAGGCTAGTATCCAAAATCTATAAAGCACTTACTAAACTCAACACTCAAAGAATAAATAATCCAACCAAGAAATGGGCAGAAGACATAAACAGACATTTCACCAAAGAAGATATACACATGGCCAACCAACACATGAAAAAATACTCAACATCACTCGGCATCAGGGAAATACAATCAAAACCATGATGAGATATCACCTCACACCAGTCAGAATAGCTAAAATGAACAAGTCAGGAAATGACAGATGTTGGTGAGGATGCAGAAAAAGGGAAACCCTTGTACACCATTGGTGGGAATGCAAGCTGGTGCAGCCATTCTGGAAAAGAGTACAGAGATTGCTCAAAAAGCTGAAAATACAGCTATCCTACAACCTAGCAATTGCACTACTGGATATTTACCCCAAAGATACAAATACAGTGATCCGAAGGGGCACCTGCACCCCAATGTTTATAGCAGCAATGTCCACAATAGCCAAACTATGGAAAGAGCCCGTATGTCCATAGACAGATGAATGGATAAAGAAGATGTGATACATATATAATGGAATATTACTCAGCTATCAAAAAGGACGAAATCTTGCCATTTGCAATGACACGGATGAAACTAGAGGATATTATGCTAAGTGAAATAAGTCAATCAGAGAAAGATAATTATCATATGATCTCACTCATATGTGGAATTTAAGAAAAAAAAAAAAACAGGACCATAGGAGAAGAGAGGAAAAAATAAGACAAGATGAAATTGGAGGGGGAGACAAACCACAGGAGACTCTTAATCCTAGCAAACAAACTGAAGAGTGCTGGAGGGTTGGGGAGGTGGGGTAGCTGGGTGATGAACATTAGGAGGGCACATGATGTAATGAGCACTGGGTGTTATATGAAACTGATGAATCACTGACCTCTACTTCTGAGACCAATAATACATTTAATGTTAATTAACTGAATTTAAATAAAATTTAAAAAATTCAAAAACAAACAAAAAAAGCCAAACAAGTGGTGCGGGTCACTTTGATGCATAAAGAGTGTAAGAACTATTGGTTAAAATTTAAGATCATGGTCTTTAGAGTCAGGTGAATCTCAATTCAAATTCAAGCTTTGACACATATTAACTGTACTTATAATCCAATCCTTATGTTATCATATTCTTTCACTTCTGTACTATCTTGTGTGATAATCATCTCTCAATGCATATGCTCAATTAGGTAGGTGTCTAGTTTCTTCTTCCTAGTGTAGGGGAAAATATTTGTATTAGTGTAAAGGATGATATACCATAGCAAAAAAAAAAAAAAAACAACTTCATCAGCTTAAATAAGATAAAAGTTTATTTTTCATTTATGTGATAGTCCAGAGATGAGTGAATCAGGTCTGGCAGGGTGGCTTTACTTCACACAGTCATTCATGGAATTAGGTTTCTTCCATCTTGTTGCTTTGGTATCTTCTAGAACATACTCCTTGTTTTCATGGTTGAAACTGGTTCACCTCCAAGTTCATGTTCTTGATTTTAGGAAAGGGGAAAAAAACAGTACAGAGCAAGTAATTTCATTTTCTAAGAGATAATGTGGAAATTACACCCTTCACTTCTACTCTCATCCTATTGGCTCAACTAAGTCACATAGTCACAACTAAGGAAGCTGGGGAATATAGTCTCTATCAGGTCATTCAAGGGCCCAGATAAAACTTGGTGTTCCTGTTGTTAAAATAAGGAGAGGATAAATCCTAGAGGACAATTAGTCTCTGACACAACCCCCAATTTAGGGGAAACCAAATGGCTTAGTGGTTAGTACTATGTGATTTAGAGGCAAAAACTTGTGTTAGAATATTGATTTTCCACTGTGTACCCTTGAGTAAGCCATTTGTAAACCTCTCTGAAAGTGTTCATCTGCATAATGTGAATAATAATAGTATCTTTTTAATAGGATTATTGGTGGGATTTTATAAGATAATCCATGTAAACTCTTACATGGTATACCTGGTATATTGCCTGGTATACAGTAAACACTCATTAAGTACTGGGCTACTATTGCTATTATTAGTATTTATATTAGTATTAGTATTTAGTATTATTGTAACAGACTCTTGGAGGGTAGGGAAGAGTAGATCAAGGATGGCGTCATGAAGGAGACTGCATTTGAGCTGGTCTCTGAAAAATAGGATTTTTATGGATGGTAATAGAAGGGAAAGAGCAGGGCACCTGGATGGCTCAGTTAGTTAAGCATCTGCCTTCAGCTCAGGTCATGATCCCGGGGTTCTGGGATGGAGTCCTGTGTCCAGGAACAGGAAGCCTGCTTCTCCCTCTCCCCACTTGTGTTTTCTCTCTTTTCTCTAATAAATAAAATCTTTAAAAAAAGAAGGGGAGGAGCATTCCAGAAAGAGGCAACAGTAGGAAATGATTTGATATCTACATGTGACAGGTATTAATAGTTTAGTGATTAAGGGCCCGGGCTTTAGGTCATGCAGCAAAAGAGCCCAAAATATCAGCTATGTTATTTATTCCCTCTTTTAATGGTTCCAACTCATACCACATGGTACTTCCAACTCTGCTTCATCCCCTCACCACCTATGTTGGCCATTTATGCCACCCTCTGTTACTCTCTCTTAACTGTACAATTTGATAATGATTTATTCTTTGAAGGAGCAGAGAAAAATTCTTTCAGAGGCAGTTAGCACCACTTAACTCCACTTCCCTATATGTGCAATTATCTGGTTGGAAGTCGTCCTGTCTTTTTTCTTTCCTAATTCCCAGTTGTGAAATGGGTTCCAATTTTCTTGCCTACTTATGGTTGCTGTGAGGTTGTATTCGCTGTTCTGACCAATTATATCTTAGTATATATTATTATATTAGTATATAAGTATATATTATATATAGTATACATATTATATAGTATATATAGTATATATATTATATAGTATATAAGTATATACTTATATATTAGTGTTTTTTTATCTTAGTTTGTGATCCTAATTTATTTCCTCTATTAATTTGTCAATTATTCTTTTTTTGTCAATTATTCTTTTTAGATTTTCTAGTGGTTTTTCTAGGGTGTAGAAAATAAATCTTTAATGAAAATGTACTTTAAAAATATTATGCCCTATTGTTTTCCAATGGCTGGGGGTTGAGGGAAATAGAAAATGTTCCTCTGTTTTTTCTTTCCTCTTTAGGTGGGTCAAGATGGCTAGAGTGGGCTGGAGTTGGGTATTGTCCTTCCACAGGCCAGTTAATCTCTGATATTACCCCAACAGGTTAGGCTCTTGTTAGTTTCCCCTGAGGACGGGCATTGTTAAGAACTGAGTTCTCTGGGTATTTCAAGATGGTTCTGTTTCTCCTGTCAGAAGTCCAAGTGAGTTTTTTTTCTGGTATTTACTGTGGGAACCTGGTTGAACTCTTGCAAGTAAGTCTCACAATATTGCTGGGACCCCTTTTTATGACTGAGGCCTCCTGGAGTTTTTAGCTCACAGAGTTGCCCACAATGAGCCTCCAGCGATTCCTCAATTATAGTTCAGGTTTTCCTATCCTGGCTGTGGTTCCCATGGTGGTTTCTGCTCTAGAGCAGAGTCTAGGGTAAACCATGACTCCGTATTTGCTTGTCTTTTGTATTGGGGGCTGAGATTTACTTTGTGTCCTTCCCTCTGTAGAGATCCAAGAAGAGTTGCTGATTTTAGAGTCTGTTCAGCTTTTTACTTGTTAGAATAGAGTGGTAACTCCCAAGCTTCGTACATGTGAAACCAAAACCCAGAAGTCTGAAATAGAATTTTTACAGAGGTGATCGAGTTAAAATGAGGGCATTAGGGTAGGCCCTATTCCAATATGACTGCTGTCCTTATTTAGGTTTCTTTTCTTTTCTTTTCTTTTTAAATATTTATTTATTTATTCATCAGAGACACAGAGAGAGAGAGGCAGAGACACAGGCAGAGGGAGAAGCACGCTCCTTGAATAGAGCCTGATGTGGGACTCGATCGTGGAACTCCGGGATCACGCCCTGGGCCAAAGGCAGACACTCAACCCCTGAGCCACCCAGGCATCCCACCCCCACAATTTTAAAAACATATAATACATCATTAGTTTCAGATGTAGTGTTTACTTTTCTTTTTTTTTCTTGACAAGAAACCTAAATAAAGGGACACGTGGGTGGCTCAGCAGTTGGGCATCTGCCTTTGGCTCAGGGCCTGATCCCAGGTCTGAGGATCGAGTCCCGCATCAGGCTCGTGTCTCTGCTTCTATCTCTGTGTCTCTTATGAATAATTAAATAAAAATCTTAAAAAGGGGGGAAGCGCCTGGGTGGCTGAGTGGTTGAGTGTCTGCCTTCACCTCAGGTTGTGATCCCAGGGTTCTGGGAGGCTCCAGGGAGCCTGCTTCTCTCTCTGCCTATGTCTCTGCTTCTCTCTCTGTGTCTCTCATGAATCAATAAAAATCTTTTTTAAAAAAATTAAATTAAAAAATAAAATTAAAAAAAATTTTTAAAAAGGATCTTTACTTGACTTTTTCAATTTCCCATATCTCTACTGAAATTCCCTATCTATTCATGCTTGCTGTCTACCTTTTTCACTAGCTCCTTTCATATATATCATAATTCATTTGATATAATGTGCTCTTTAACATAACAAAATAATCAAAGTTCTTTTAAGTCCCTCCCTGGTAGTTCCAACATCTGAGCCATCTCTGTTGATTGCTTTGCCTATTGACAATGACTTGTTTTTATGTCTGTATGTTTCATAATTTTTTATTGAATGCTTAGAAGAGGAGAGACTGAAGTAGATATTTATGTCTGGGAATGGACTTCCTCTTTTCTGGCAAGCCTTTAACGTATGTTTGAGTCAATGTAGTCAGGAGTGAATTTGGATTTTTTTTCATGTTTATTTTTGCCTTCAAGACATCAGTCTTGAAATTCTTCTAGAAATGGGTGCTATTATCTTATACTTAGAGTCGTGGCTGGATTGCCAGATAGTTTTTCTCAGTGTTTAAGTCAGTCATCCCTGGATGCCTGCACAAAAGAGAGGGGTCTCTCTTCATGTTCTTTCCCCCTCCCACGATGTTAAAATACTATTGCTTATTAATTTTGCAGTGCTAATTGTGAGAGTTTGAGAGCAATTCTCTGTTGTTCTAATATAGTCTAGTCTTAAGCAGACTCAGTTTACAGCTTTTGTAACAACTTGAATGCAAATCAACACACTCAGGTGAAAAAATTCAATGTAAAATTCAAAGTCCTTATTCCACCTCTATCCCAGCAAATCCATTTCAGTGTTCCCTACACTCGTATGAATTCTAATTATTTTTATTTTTAATGATTTTATTTTTAAGTAATCTCTACACACAACATGGGGCTCAAATTCACAACATGGAGATCAAGAGTTACATGCTCTACCAACTGAGCCAGCCAGGCACCCCTAAATTCTAATTATTTTGCCTCCTCATATCCTTCATCTCATAACAGCAGTAGTAGTTATGTTTTAGGAGTGTGTGTGTGTGTGTGTGTGTGTGTTTAAGATTTTATTTATTTGAGAGAGAATGTGTGCATGAGCTGGGGGAGGGGCAGAGGAAGAAGGAGAGAGAATCTCAAGCAGACTCCTCACTAACCATGGAGCCCAGTGTGGGGCTGGAACCCAGGACTCAAATATCATGGCCTGAGAAGAAATCAAGAGTCAGATCTTTAACCAACTGAGCTACCCGGGTGCTCCTAAGAGTATGTTCTTGACTCAGGGAAGGTTTCAAAGCAGTAATTTTACTGGAGCTGGTAACTGAAAGATAGTCAACGTTTCCATAGGTAACGGGTACGTGGCTGGCTCATCCAGTAAAGCATTTGCCTCTTGATCTCTGGATCATGAGTCCAAGCCCCATGTTGGGTGTAGAACTTACTTTAAAAAAAAAAAAGAAGATTGCCATAGGCAGAAATGATTGGACAAGAAATTCCAGAAAAAGCCGTGACTAAGAATAAAAGATAGTCAACATTGGAAGAGGTATGGTGTGCTCCTCTAGCAATATAATAATGTTTGAGTGTATCATTTAGGTACCCAGAGAATTCACTCATGCAGAAATGGAACTATGCTCAGACTTGGGGTGATATTTTTACCCCATGCTGGTGAAACAGACCATACTTGTTATCTAAGTGTAGTGTTTGGGAATATGAGCTTATTATATCATATCCTGTTTCCTCACATTTTCATCTGCCTGCATGTGGCCCAAAGGAATATCACCATATTTCAGAGAAGAATAATTCCAGAATACAAATAATAAGCCATTGTCCTATTTGTTTTGTTATAGTGTAAAATGTTGTCCGTGGTTTTATCTGGACTAGAAACCAAAAACCAAGGAAAACTGTGTGTCAAACTTTGTGGAGAGACTAATTACTACAGTATCATATTGTGTCCCATTCTTTTCCATGCCACCTCCATCCATCTGCCTATCTATTCTGTTAGCAAAAACAGTCAAGGGTTGGAGGGGGATGAATACTAAAGTTAAAAGAAAACTCCTGTTCATTTCTTCTTAGCTGCTCAAAAAACCCCAAATCTTCAGAGGATGGAAAAAATCAGTTTCTAGCTTTCCTAGATTTACTTTGTTCATCTGAAGCAATTTATTTAAATAATCTTTCCTTCTGCTTCTGTAGTGTTTGATAATACCATCAAAAAAGATGCTAGGTTTTAAGAAAATAATATATTTTTAAAGATTTTATTTATTTATTCATGAGACAGAGAGAAAGAGAGAGAGAGAGAGAGGCAGAGACACAGGCAGAGAGAGAAGCAGGCTCCATGCAGGAAGCCCGATGTGGGACTCGATCCCGGGACTCAATCCCGGGACTCCAGGATCACACCCTGGGCTGAAGGCAGGCGCTAAACCACTGAGCCACCCAGGGATCCCCAAGAGAATAATATTTTAGGTGCGCCTGGATGGCTCAATTGGTTATGCATCTGACTCTTGATTTCAGTTCAGGTCATCATCTCAGGGTCATGGGATTGAGCCCTGGTTAGGCTCCATACAGAACATAAAGTCTGCTTAAGATTCTCTCTCTCCACCCACCTCTACCCCCCACCACCATAAGTGTGTGTGTCCATGCACAAACACACAATCTAAAAGAAAAGAATATTTTAAAGCTTCTAAGAAAAAGGCTTAAGAAAATAGATTATGGTGTAATAATTTCTTGTTTAAATCAAAATCAAACAATTTTATCACCTGACATTACTTTTTTTTTATGCTTTTAAATTAGTTGGTAGCCATTTGCTTCAACGTGGATGGAACTGGAGGGTATTATGCTGAGTGAAGTAAGTCAATCGGAGAAGGAAAAACAGTGTATGTTCTCATTCATTTGGGGAATATGAATAATAGTGAAGGGGAATATAAGGGAAGGGAGAAGAAATGTGTGGGAGATATCAGAAAGGGACACAGAACATAAAGACTTCTAACTCTGGGAAATGAACTAGGGGTGGTGGAAGGGGAGGAGGGCGGGGGGTGGGGGTGAATGGGTGACGGGCACGGAGGGGGACACTTGACGGGATGAGCACTGGGTGTTATTCTGTATGTTGGTAAATTGAACACCAATAAAAATTAATAAAAAAAAATTAGTTGGTAGGTGAAGAGAGTAGGTTACCACACCTTTGGTATAAAGATATTGCTGGGGAGGTGTCCTCTTAATATACACAATCCTTCCTCACTGATGCTGAAATGGAACTGTGATATGAGATTAGGGAAATTCTTGCAGTTTGTATATATTCCTGTAGCACATTATATATTTATGTCCAGATCTAGGTTTGTTTCAAACCTTTTTTGCTGCTCTCTCATTGGGTCTGCCAATTGAATGGGAAAGGTATTCAGCCTCCCCTGTAAGGGCTTCTCCTCAGGGAATTAGATGGCATATTTCCATTTTTATGTAAGTAGGCTGATTTTCTGTTTCTCTAAGCCTCCATTTTGTGTGCTGAAGAAAAACAAAAGAAAGATACAGCTGATTAGGTCAATCCCCCCCAGGGTCTGGTACTGGGCCAAAGATGCACTGTGTGTGATTGCTTTTGTTGATATTCGGTATGATTATAGAAAATAACAGTAGTAAGAATTCATTAGGTTTTAATGTTTAAGAGTTGCAAGTACCATACATTTCATTTTAAATCTTTCCAATAGCCCTATGAAGTAGTTGTTATTATTTCTGTTTTATAAAGATGAGGAAAAATTGAACACCAATAAAAAATTAATTTACAAATATATATATATATATATATAAAGATGAGGAAACTGAACCTCAGAGAGTTGAAATGACTTGCCCAAGGCACACAGTCAATGTTGGAGCTGGAATTTTAACACAGGCTGACAAACAATAGGTTACATACTCTTAATCAGGAATTGGCAAATTTTTCTTTCTTTCTTTTTTTTTTTTGGCAAATTTTTCTGTAAAGGACTAGATAGTAAATGATTTTAGGCTTTGCAGGCCATATGGTCTCTGTTGCAACTACTCAACTCTGCTGTTGTAGCATAAAAGCAGCCATAAATAATATATAAATTAATGGATGTGGCTGTGTTCCAATAAATTTTTCTTTTACAAAAACAGGTGGGGAGATGAAGCCTATGAACTATTATTTGTTGAACTCTGATCTTAAACACTATGAAATATTGTCACATTGTTAAGGATTAATGATTCATGAGTAACAGAGGTGTTTTCCTTGTTCTTCTATGGGAAATACACAATGCTCTTACTCTTACAGAATAAAAAGTCAAAAGGATACTTAACATTATATCCTTTTGTTTATAAAATATTTCCATATCTATATCTATATATACATCTATTTATATAAATGTATATATGTGGATTGCTGGTGTACATATACATAGACATACAGGTCACACAGGTATGTGTGCATATGTGTGCGTATATTTGGGATGTATACACACATGTACACACACATCTTACTATATTTTATATATATGTCAACATATTAAAATGTTAATTGTGGTTATCTCTGGAGCCAGGGAATGTTTTGAATTTTCTTCTATAAAATGGATGACCTGGGGCTCCTGGGTGGCTCAGTTGGCTAAAGGTCTGCCTTTGGCTCAGGTCATGATCCCAGGGTCCTGGGATGGAGCCCCACCTCAGGCTCCCAGCTCAGTGGAGGGCCTGCTTCTCCCTTTCCTTCTACCCCCTGCTTGTGATCTGTCTCTCTCTCACTATCTTTCTCTCTCTCAAATAAATAAATGAAGTACTTAAAAAATAGAAGGGAAGACTTTTCTAATTTTTCTGTAATGCATATTTATCACTAATTGGAATCACAATAATTTATAAAAACAAATTTATCATTTTTTTTCTATGTGGAGGCACAGAAATGGGGAAAAGGCATGCATTGGGTGGAAGCTAGAACCAGGAGAGAGGCCACTGAGAGAAGCACACCAAGGTTTAACAGATCTGACGGTATGAGTTTTTTATTTTTTAGCTCCATATGTATTCTTACTGACTGATCTGTGAAGATGAATCTGGGCCTTTTAAGTGGTTTTCCTTTTCTAGTTACGATACTAAATTTTGTCAGCAGATTTTAAGGAGACATTAGAAGGAGAAAAACAATTTTGCATTCTGACTCTGCAGGGCAAGTGGCTTCCCCATTGTCCAGCTCCTTTAGTGTGGGTAGCTTCTCCAGTGCCTGGCTTTTCTGGTGCATGAGATCTAGCAGCTCCTTGCTGCCCAAAGCTTTCCTTGGTAACCTCCTCTTAGGTGATTTTATGGTAGAGTGCATCTGCTTAAACACCTCCCATGAACTCCCTTGAGAATGAGTTTCTGACAAGTTCTAAAGAGCAGATTTCTAGCAAGTTCTACTGGTGTGGCACCACAGCAACTTCTCTGACATCCAGTTAGCCATGGCTATGTCCTTTCCACCAATGTCAGCCCTATCAGAGGAAGGTTGTGGGACTGAGGAGGAACTCTTCCTTAGGCATTCAGTCTCAGCCTTAGGGATAGTGATCGATCCTTAAATATGCTACTTATGTATTTGGAATGGTCTTCTTCCTAGCCAATACCACTCCAGTTTTCTGTTCTCATGAATAATTTTTTATATTAAACTTTCCCTGTTGAAATTACCATGTCATTTATTTATCCTGATTGGACCCAGACTGATACACCAGCATACTGAACCTGGCTGCTTCAGATATCTGGGGACCAAGGAGACAGACTCTTCTTAAGCAACCAAGAGGGGGCCAGCTAAAATTGGAAAGTGAATATTGACCTTTCTGACAGTTCCAGAAGGACTGAATCAGGAGCAGATTTATAATCCAAAGCCAAATGCTGTTGCTTTTATTTTCTGAGTTGGATGAAACTGTTCTCATTCTCTCTCAATTTCACATTGCCTAATTGATGGAGACTTTATATCTTCAACTTACTTTTGTGCATATGGTTAAATTATCTTTTTCTAGAATGAGTGTTACATAGTGGCAAGTATGGATTTGGAACAAGGCAGATCTGTTTGAATTCTGACTTTTTCACTGACTAGTTATATGACTTTCTGTAAATAAATTAGTCTTTTTGAGTTGGTTCAGATTTCCCCTTTGTAAAATGGGGACAATGGTATTTACCTAACATGTTACTGAAGGTTTAAGAACAGTGAGTGCAAAGGTCATAATATGGTGCCTCATACATATTAGTGGCTAAATGGCAGCTACTAACTGTTCTTATTATTCCGTGTCTACAGAAAATCACTCTCCAAGTTGATGTAGAGGCAACAAGAGTTGTGATCTTAAGGTTGGACCCATACATTTGTTAAGAGCAGGTGGTAGCATGATAGTATGAAAGACTTTTTCTCTCCCTAGCCCCCTTTCCTTTCAGGAAGACTCACATCTATAGGCTATAGGCTACAATGAAGAGTCAGGATGGAGTCCAGGAGCAGATGTTGGAAGCAGCACTGGTCCTATTAGGTCCTGATGAGCTCAGCATGCTTACGTGTGAGAGGGGCTGGGTTCTCACTTAAATAATAGTGACTCAAAATTAGATAATGATCATATGATGCCAATGTTATGATCCCTACTGCTGTCTCTGTAAGTAGGTTTATTCTTAATTCAGCTTCCCATGATGCCTAAGGAATAAGGAGAGGGCTTGTGTGATATGCATACACAAGGATATATGTATGTGTTGTGTGGTGGTGAGTGTCTTTTAGCTGGGCTCCTGCTGTGATCGACTCCTCACAAAAATATAAAATGTGCATGTATCTTGGCTCCCTTTTCATGTCTCTATAAAGCAAGACAGATTCTAGTTCTTGCCTGAGATCGTGTCCTGGCTGAGCTTCTGGTGTGTCACATCTGCCTCTCTGAGTGTATCTGTTTGCCTCTGTGCTTGTCAGTGACATTCATCAGTAGAGGGAAATATCTTCTACAGTTGCAGCTCTGTTGATGAATTTGGCCAGGCTTGGCTAAGTAAGTTATGCTTGGTTCAGGCTGGTCTTCCATGGAAGTAGAGTAAGTGGTATTTTGGGATTAAGTTATTAAAGGCTTGGGACAAAAAAAAAAAATAAAATAAATAAAAATAAAAATAAAAATAAAAATAAAAAAATAAAGGCTTGGGACACCTGGGTGGCTCAACAGTTGAGCATCTGCCTTTGGCTCAGGGTGTGATCCCGGAGTACTGGGATCAAGTCCCACATGGGGCTTCTTGCATGGAGCCTGCCCCCCCCTCTCTGTCTCTCATGAATAAATAAATAAAATCTTTAAAAAAATTTTTTTAAAGTTATTAAGGACTTATGTTAACATTTATTGGCCACTTTGTGCAAGATTCTGTACTAAATGTTAACAAATTATCTCCTTCCAAACCTCAGAAGACTACGATGTCGGTGCTATTAGCATCTAATCTTATAGATTAGAAAACTGAGACTTCTGTTAAGTGATTTATCCAAAGTTATGCAGCTAAAATGTGGCATTCATTCATTCAGTGAGTTTTGGGGGGTTTTTTTTGAGTAATTTTTATGCCAGGAGAACTATTCCAAGTGATCGGGATATACCAGAAAATGAGAGCGACAAATATCCCTGACATCATGAAGCTTACATATCTAGTGGTAAAAACAAAAACTGAAATATATGTTACATAGTGATATGTGCTAAGGAGAAATATAAAGCAGAGAAGTGATTTAGGGAGTATGTGTGTAAGATTGCAGTTTAGAGAAGGTGATCAGAAAAGTTATCACTGAGAAGGTGACATTCGAGCAGAGAGAGCTCTGAGAGAGGTAAGAGAGTGAGCCATGATAGTTTCTTCAGGGAAGAGCATTTCAGGCAAAGGGAACAGAAATATCAAAGGCCCTGATGCAGGAATATTCCTAGCATGGTTAAAGAACAACAAGGAGGTTAATGTAACTGGAGCAGAGTGAGCAGAAGGGAAAGTAGGAGATGAGATAAGAGCGATAATAAGGATCCAGGTTGTATAGGACCTTAGACCATTGTAAAGATTTGGCTTCTCTGAGACTGGAGAATTTAGGCAGAAGAGTGATATATGATATGACTTTTGTTTTAATAGGATCAATCTATTATATTGAGAATAAATTTGGGTTAAGGGGTCTAGCAAGGAGGAAGAACACATTAAATGATTTGTCCACAGGGACACCTGGGTGGGTGGCTCAACGGTTAAGTGTCTGCCTTTGGCTCAGGGTGTGATCCCAGGTCGGGGGATCTGGTCCCTCATCAGACTCCCTGTGAGGAGCCTGCTTCTCCCTCTGTCTATGTCTCTGTCTCTCTTTCTCTCTGTCTCTAATGACTAAATAAATAAAATCTTAAAAAAAAATTTTTTTAACTTAAAAAAGTGATTTGTCCACAGATAAAATCTTTGAGTTCAACTCAATAAACACTGAATACAGGGCTGGATCTAGCATTTATGGAGTCTGTATTATACAATTTTGGGGGTCCCTTTTAAGTGAAATAATTAAAAAATAGGTATATATGTGAACTTCTTTAATTAAAAAAAAAAAAGAAGGGATTGGGAAAGGGTTTATGCAAGTCTGGGACTCTGAAGCATAAGTTTCATTAGCTTCACAAGTATGTCAGCCTCTGAGTGAATTACTATGTACCAGACTCTATGCCAGGCCCTGGGAACAAAGGGATGGATAACTCACAGTGATTAGACTGAACACCTGGACTATTGGAAAGCCTTCTCTCTGGCTTCACTTATATCCTTTTCTTCAATCTAACATACAACTGAAGATTTATTTTCCTGAATCACTACTGTATTACTATGGTACTCCTTTTAAAAGCCTCTCATTGTCTTTCCATTGCCTGAAGGCAAATCAGAATCAGTTGATGGTATGTGTGTGTGCTGGGGAGGGGCGGTAGATTACTTTTCAAAATGAAGATTCCCTGGCCCCGGCCCTAAACTTACTGAATCAGAGTCATTGGACTTGGGGCCTGTAATTCATTTTAAAGTGTCTCCAGGCAATTCTGATGCAGATGGCTACACTTTAGTAGTGGCCAACATGCTAAGGCCAAAGCTCCTTAATATAAGGATATCGTCCATAATCTTGACCTACTTGCATCCTTCTTACTCTTCAACATAGACCCTCCATTCTAGCCATCATTCCCTAAGCATGTTTGCTCCATCTGGCTGAAATGCCCTTTGTCTCCTTACTGTCCCTCCAAATCTTAGCCATTCCTTGAGTTCTTTTTTTTTTTAAAAGATTTTATTTATTTATTCATGAGACACACACACAGAGAGAGAGAGAGAGAGAGAGAGGGAGAGAGAGAGGCAGAAACACAGGCAGAGGGAGAAGCAGGCTCCATGCAAAGAGCCTGACGTGGGACTCGATTCCAGATTCCAGGACCCCGGGATCATGCTCTGGACTGAAGGCAGGCACTCAACTGCTGAGCCACTGGGACTGCCCCATTCCTTGAGTTCTAATTCAAGTTTAGTCTCTTTCTTGGTGCCTTCTCTGACTCAACAGCCCTTAGCCTTCACATTCCCAGAGTACTCATCAGCCACTTTGTCATGTTTATTGCATTATTTTACCTCTTAGACATGTATGTTATCTCAACCAGGCCATAAACTCCCTCAGGAAAGGGTCCATTCCTTTACCTTTTTGTATCTCCCAAGGGCCTTGCCAGTACCAAGCAGGCAGAAAAACAAAAGGAGGAGGCAGGAAAGAGTGTTTATACTCATAATGGAGCATATTCCTTGTGTTTTTATATTCTCATTTAGTAGAGCATAACAAATTCCCAAACAACTACTTTTCAATGAACGACTCAGATTTGGTTCATAAATACAGGTTCCAAAAATACACTGAAGATAAAAACCTCTTTGGCTCAGATTCTCTTGTCGCAGGAAGGTATTTGGTGATATACTACTGGATACCAGCTGCTATTTTAGTAAATATTTCAGGAATCAATTTATTCAGTGCTATGATTTTCAAATTTTTATCCAAGGTTGTAGTTCATGTTTTGTTGCTCTTGAAGGAATTTATCTGTATGCTGAAATAGTGTAAGCCTAGGCTACTGGAAAAGAAACCCAATCACCAAAATATACCTAAAGGTTGCATTGAGGTTTCCTAATGATCATGACATTATACTTATCAAAGTTTAAGATAAAATGCTGGTTCCAGAGTCACTCTCTCATTAACATGTTTATGCAATAATGAGTATGATATCTACATTTTTTAAAGGAGTGCAAATCTTAGGCACAGGTTAAGAAGCCAAGGTCAGGCAATGAGACTGTCATCTTGCTGAAAATTGAGTTTATGGAGATTTGGTTTTTCTATTTCTATGGGAGAGGCACAATAGTTTAGTGAAGTGATTTTCAAATTGTTTTCCAGGGTCTTAGGGTTCTACAGAGTTACTCTGATGGCCACGGAGAGCAAGGGTCTGTTGGTTATGGCTGATATTGTTATAAGAGAGAGAGTAAAAAAAAAAAAAGAGAGAGAGAGAGAGTATTCAAATTTGATTCGGCTTCTGCCTGCATCACAAAAAGTAAGAATGAATCCAGCATCAAGATAAAAGTTGAGCTTGTGACCTCAGTCTCTTGGCACAGTTTATATCCCAGGGGACTGATCACAGCTAGAATTATAGCACTACTGCTTAGGAATCTTTAAGAGATCATGAAAAAGGACTAGGTCCATAAAGAAACTGGGAGAGGAACAGATATTGTACTGATTTTCAAAATGAAAGAAGGTAGATTCTGTGAATTACACTCATAAACTCAACCTTTTTTTAAAAAAATAAGTGAACTCTACACCCAGCATGGGGCTCGAACTCACAAACCCCAAGATAAAAAGTCACACACCTTACCAACTGAGCCAGCCAGGGCATCCCAAGGCTCATAGGCTCAACTTCTATCATTTCTATTTTCAGTGTCATAGACTTCCATTCTTTATTTCCTTCCCTTTGCTTGCTTTGGGTTTATTTGTTTCTACTTTCTTAAGTCAGAACTTTAGGCTATTTATTTGAGACTTTTTCTCTTTTCCAATATAAGCATTTAATGCTATAAGTTTCCTCTTATAGGAAGAGGAACTTCCTATAAGCACTTCTCTAGCTATATCCCTCAAAGTTTGATGTGTTTATTTTTATTTTCATTTAATTCAATGTTTATTTTATTTTCTTTGAGACTTATTATTTGCCTTAAGGATTGTTTAGATTTTTATTTTGTTTCCAACTGTTTGGAGATTTTCCTGTTATCTTCCTATTATTGATTTGGTTTATCTTGGTATATGTTCCATGTACATGTGAAAAGAATGTATATTCTGCCATTGTTGACTGGCGTGTTCTGTAAATGCCAATTAGATCCTGTTGGTGGATGGTGCTGTTGAATTCTATATCCTTGCTGATTTCCTGTTTGGTTCTGTCCCTTTTTGAGACAAGTAAGTGTGTCAAAGTCTTCAATTACAATTTTTTTTGTCTATTTCTCCTTTCATTCTATCAGTATTTGCTCCATATATTTTGCAGCTCTGTTGTTTGGAGCATAAACATTGGGATTGTGTTATGGCATCTTGGTGGACTGACACTTTTTCATTATATAATGTCCCCTCCCTTGTTATCTCTGGTAATTTTCATTTCTCTGGTCTACTTTATTTGGTATTAATATAGCCACTCTTGCTTTCCTTTGTTTAATACTCTCATGATATAACTTTTTCTATCTTTCTACTTCCAACCTGCATATATTCTGTTATTTGAAGTTTCTTTTATAAGTATATCATTGCATCACATTTTGAAACTATTCTGCTACTATCTTTTTATTTGTGTATTTAAACTGTATACATTTGATGAAATTCTTACTATGTTAGGGGTTAAGTAAAATTTTTCATTTTCTTTTCTCTCTCTTCTTCAGTTTATTTTTCCTTCATTCTTCTGATTTACCATACCTTCTTTAGAATTTTATTTTGCTTTATCTGAATTCTTTCCAGTTTTATTGAGACATATTTCACATAATAAACAATTCAGCCACTTAAAGTACATAATTCAATGGTTTTTAGTATATGGTGTTGTGTAATCATCACCATAACCTTTATCACCCCCAAAAGAAACCCTATAACCCTCTAAGCAATCACTAACTTTCCCTCTAAATATATATGCCTATTTTGGACATTTCATGAATGGAATTGTGTAATACATGGTCTTTTGTGACTATCTTTACTTAGCATGTTTTCAAGGTTTACCCATGTTATACCATGTATCAGTACTTCATTCTTTTTATGGTTGACTAATATTCCTTTAGATAGATATACTGTATTTGTTTATTCATTCATCAGTTAATGGACATTTGGGTTGATTCCACCATTTGGCTATTATGAATAATTCTGCTATGAACTTCTGCGTGCAGGTTTTTGTGTGGACATATTTTTATTTCTCCTGGGCATATACCTAGAAGTAGAATTGCTTGGTCAAGTGGTAACTCTATGCTTAACTTTTTGAGGAATTTCCAGACTGTTTTCAAAGGTGGCTACATAGCTTTATATTCCCACTGGCAGTGTATGATGGTTATGACTTTATATCCTCACCAAACTAACTCTAATTATCCTTCTCCTTTTAGTATAGCCATCCCAGTAGGTATGAAGTGTTGTCTCATTATAGTTTTGATTTATATCTCCCTGATAATGAATGCCATTGAACATTGTTTCATGTGCTTATTGGCTATATCTTTGAAGAAATGTTTGTTTAGACTGCTGATTTAAAAAATTAGGTTGTTCTTATTATTCCTTCATGTATTCTAGATATGAATCTCTTATTAGGTATATGATTTGCAAAAAATTTCTCCCTTTCTGTCAGTTGTCTCCACTTTCTTGGTAGAGTCCTAAGAAACACAAAAGCTTCTTAAATTTTTTTATGAAATCTAAGTTACTATTTTTTTTAAAGATTTTATCTATTCATGAGACACACAGAGAGAGAGGCAGAGACATAGGCAGAGGGAAAAGAAGGCTCCATGCAGGGAGCCCCATGTGGGACTCAATTCCGGAAGTCCGGGATCACACCCTGAGCGAAAGGCAGATGCTCAACCACTCAGCCACTCAGGCGTCCCTAAGTCACTATTTTTGGTGTCATATCTAAGATTTCATTGACAAATCCAGGGTCATGAGTATTTACTCCTATTTTCTGAGAGTTTTAGTTTTGACTCTTATATTTAGGTTTTTGATTTATTTTGAATTTTTGTATATTGTGTGACATATAGATCCAACTGCATTCTTTTATATGTGGCTACCAATTTGTCCAGGCACCATTCATTGAAAAGACTGTTGTTTCCCTATTGAATTGTATTGGTGCCTTTGCTGAAAATCAATTGACCATAGATAATTGGGATTATTTCTAGATTCTCGATTATATTCCATTGAAATATGTCTATTCTTTTTTTTTAAGATTTTATTTTATTTATTCATAGAGACAGAGAGAGAGAGGCAGAGACACAGGCAGAGGGAGAAGCAGGCACCATACAGAGAGCCTGACATGGGACTCGATCCCGGGTCTCCAGGATCATGCCCTGGGCTGCAGGCGGCGCTAAACCGCTGCCCAAAATATGTCTATTCTTATGACAGTACCATGCTGTCTTGATTACTGTTGTTTTGTAGTAGATTTTGAATTCAGGAAATTTTAAATTCAACTTAGTTCTTTTCTAGAATTATTTTGTCTATTCTGGGTTCCTTGGGTTTCCATAGGAATTTTAGGATCAGTTTGTTAATTTCTACAAAATAGCCAGTTGGTATTTTGATATAGATTAAATGGAATATTTAGGTTAATTTGGGGAGTATTGCCATGTTAACAATATTAAGTCTTCCAATCTGTGATGGTTAATTTTATGCATCAATTTGGCTAGGCCACAGTACCCAGATATTTGTTCAAATATTAGTATGGATGTTGCTGGGAAAATATTTTTTAGATGAGATTAACATTTAAATCAATAGACCAAATCAAGCAACTTGCCCTCCATAATGTTTATAGACTTAATATAATCGGTTGGAAGCTTTAAGAGAAAAAAGACAGACCTCCCAAAAGAAGGAATTTTGTCTGCAGATTGCTTTCAGACTTAAGCATCAACTCTTTCCTGGGTGCCCAGCCTGATTTGCACTTCTTTTATTAAAATATGTCTAAATAGGGCAGCCCTGGTGGCACAGCAGTTTAGTGCTGCTTGCAGCCCAGGGTGTGATCCTGGAGACCCGGGATCGAGTCCCATGTCAGGCTCCCTGCATGGAGCCTGCTTCTCCCTCTGCCTGTGTCTCTGCCTCTCTCTCTCTCTGTATCTCTCATGAATAAATAAATTTAAAAAATCTTTTTTAAAAAATCTTTTCAAAAAATAAAATATGTCTAAATATTGTGTTCTTTTTGATACTATTATAAAAGGAATTATTTTCTTAATTTCATTTTCATATTGTTGATTGCAAATGTGTAGAAATACAATTTTTGCATATTTTTCTTGTATTTTGCAACCTTGCTTATTTATCCTTCTAGTTTTTTTAAAAAATGGATTTTTTTAGGGTGCCTGGCTGGCTCAGTCAATGGAGCATGTGACTCTTGATCTCAGGGTTGTGAGTTCAAGCTGCACCCATGTTGGGTGTGGAGCCTACTGAAAAAACAACGTGTTCTTTAGGATTTTCTACATACCAGATCATATAATGTGTGAATAGAGATAGTTTCAGCTTATCCTTTCCAATCTAAATGCCTTTTATTGAATTTTCCTAAGTGTCTTGGTTAGAACCTCCAGTAAAAATTTTGAATAGAAATGGTGAGAGAAAAAAAAAAAGTGGTGATAGCAGACATTCTTGTCTTGTTACCAGTCTTAGAGGGAAAACATCCGTTTCTCACCATTAAGTAGGATGTTGGCTGTGTTTTGTAGATACTTTTTATCAGACTAGAGTTTTCCTTCTATTCCTAGTTTGAATGTTACTGATATGAAAAGGCACTGGAGGTTGTCAAATGTTTTATCTCCATCTTTTGAGATGATCCATGTGTTTTTTGTTTTTAAATTCTGTTCAAGTGGTGTATTATATATTCATTGATTTTTTTTTTCAATTTAATATACCCTCATGTTTGTGGGATAAATCACTAGTCATGGTGTATAATTCTATATGTTGATGGATTTGGTTTACTAGTATTTTGTTGAAGATTTTTGTGTCTATATTCCTAAGAGATATTGGTATGTAGATACTTTTATTTAAAGATTTTATTTATTTATTCATGAGAGACACACAGAGAGAGGCAGAGGCATAGGCAGAGGGAGAAGCAGGCTCCATGCAGGGAGCCTGATGTGGGACTCAATCCCAGGACTCCAGGATCATGCCCTGGGCTGGAGGCAGGCGCTCAACCGCTGAGCCACCCAGGTGTCCCTGTAGATATTTTTTCATGTCATAGTGTCATCTGATTTGACTATCAGTGTAATAAGGGACTCATAGAATGAGTTGGGAAATGTTCCCTCTTCTATTTTTTTCTTAAAGACTTTATTTGAGATAGGGAGAGAGCACGAGTGGGGGTGGGAGACAGAAGGAGAGGGAGAAGGAGACTTCCTGCTGAGCAGGAAGCCTGATGTGGAGCTTGATCCCAGGACCCTGAGATCATGACCTGAGTTGAAGGCAGATGCTCAACTGACTGAGCCACTCAGGTGCCCCTCCCTCTTCTATTTTTTGGGAAATTTTTTCAAGAATTAATATCAGTGCTCTGCACTGAGCTCAGAGTTTGCTTGAGATTCTCTCTCCTTCTCTCTCTGTACCTCCCACTGTCTCTCTCTCTCTCTCAAATGAATAAATAAATCTTTTTAAAAAGAATTTATTTTAATTCTTTAAATCTTTAGCAGAATTCACCTGTAAAGTCACCTGGTCCTGGGCTTTTCTTGGTTGGGAAGTGTTTGATTAGTGATTCAATTTCTTTATTTGTTAAAAGTCTACTCATATTTTTATTTGTTATTGAATCAGTTTCAGTCATTTGTGTTTCCTAGAGATTTATCCATTTAATTTGTTATCTAATTTATTGGCATGCAGTTTTTTATACTATTCTTTCAAATTGTTTTTATTTCTGTAATGTCTCTTAGTCAGCTTGGGCTATTATAGAAAGTACTATAGGGCAGCCCTGGTGGCCCAGCGGTTTAGCGCCGCCTGCGGCCCGGGGTGTAATCCTGGATCGGGTCCCACGTCAGCCTCCCTGCATGAGGCCTGCTTCGCCCTCTGCCTGTGTCTCTGCCTCTCTCTCTCTCTCTCTCTGTGTGTCTCTCATGAATAAATAAATAAAATCTTTAAAAAAAACCAAGGAAAGTACTATAGATTGGGTGGCTTATAAACAACAGGCGTTTATTTCTCACAGTTTTGAAGGCTAGAAGTTTGAGATAAAGATGCCAAGCATAGTTGAATTCTGGAGAAGTCTTCTTAGTTATGGACTGTTGTCTTCTCACTGTGACCTCACATGGCTGAAGTGGGCAGAGGAGCTCTCTGGGGTTTCTTTTATAGGGAAACTAATGCCATTCTCTCTTTTTTGTTTTTTCTTCCCTTTTTTTTTAATAAATTAATTTTTTATTGGTGTTCAATTTACCAACATACAGAATAACACCCAGTGCTCATCCCGTCAAATGCTCCCCTCAGTGCCCGTCACCCATTAATCCCCACCCCCCGCCCTCCTCCCCTTCCACCACCCCTAGTTCGTTTCCCAGAGTTAGGAGTCTTTATGTTCTGTCTCCCTTTCTGATATTTCCCACACATTTCTAGTGCCATTCTTGAGGGCTCCCAGAGACCCGACCTCAAAATACCATCATGTTGGGGATCAGGTTTCAAACTAGGAATTTTGAGGTGACACCAATATTTAATCTATAGCAGCTACCTTTTTTTATTTTGGATTCTTATAACTCGAGTAGTCTTATCTATCTTTTTTTTTTCTTGATCAGTCTAGCTAAAGGTTTGTCAATTTTGTTGATCTTTCCAGAGAACCAAATTTTAGTTTCATTGATTTTTCTTTTTTTGTAAAAATTTTATTTATTTATTCATGAAACACAGAGAGGCAGAGACATACAGAGGGAGAAGCTGGCTCCGCGCAGGAAGCCTGATGGGGGACTCAATCCAGGAACTCCAGGATCACAACCTGAGCCAAAGGCAGATGCTCAACTGCTGAGCCACCCAGGCGTCCCCACTTTTTGTTTTAAAGTATATTTTGTTTGATATTAGTATAGCCACTCCAACTTTCTTACTATTGCTATTTGCATGATAAATCTTTTTTCATCCATTTATGTCTTTGAATGTCAAGTGTGTCTCTTGTAGACAGCATTTAGGTAGATCTTGATTTGTATCCATTCTGACAAGCTTTGCCTTTTAATTATATTGTTATGATATAATTTTGTTTGTGCTATTTTTCCTTTTTTGTTTTCTACATGTCCCATGCCTTTTCATTACTCTATTTTTCATGTACATGTTTTCTTTTGCATTAAGTGGATATTTTCTAAAGTAAACTTTTAACTTCATTTATTTTTCCATTATAGTTTTGAATTATTTCTTTTGTCATTCCTTAGGCTTACCATATAGATCTAATCAGAATCTGCTTCAGATTTATACTAATTAAGTTCCAATGAGACATAGAAATGTTACTCCTGTGTAGCTCTATTCCCTTTTTCCTCTTTTTGTGATATTATTGTTATATGTATTCTATATGCTAAAGGCACAATAACACGTGCTGTAATTATTATTTTATACAATTTTATATCTTTTAAAAGAACAGGAAGAAGAACATTTATATATGTATAGCTTTTGTTATATCAACCTCATTCTCATTTCTGATTTTTTCATTTATTCCTGTTGATCCATGGTACCATCTACAGTCATTTCCTTAATCTAGTGCAGTTCTGCTCCTTACTACTTCCTTTGCGTTATTGGCAAACATATTACATTTCTATATGTTATAGGTGCAACAGAGCAATTATATATATATATTTAGTTGTTTTTTAAAAGTGGTTAAGAGAAGAAAGCAAAGAAATAAGCATTTATACTGTCTTTTGTAATGACATAATTATAAGTGCTTTTTGGGTTTTTTTGTGATTTGAAATACTGTCTGGGGCACTGGCTTTCAGCCCATTATTTCTTGTAAGGTGGGTCTACTAGCAACAAATTCTCTCAGATTGTGTTGATCAAGGAATGTCTTTATACCACATTTATTATTCAGAAATAGCTTTGAAAGATATAGGATTCTTGGCTGATGGTTTTTTGTTCTTATTTTGGCACTTGGAATATGTTTTTATCTTGCCTTCTGGCCTCCATTGTTCTGATGACAAGTCAGCTATTAATTTTACTGGGATTTCCTTATAAATGACCCTTTTTTTCCTTGTTCCTTTCATGATTTTCTCCATATCTTTTGGCTTTCACCATTTTTACTATGATGTATCTTTTTGTGGATCTGGTTGCTTTTTATTATATTTGAAATTTGTTGAGCTTCTTAGATATGTAGATTAAAGTATTTGATCAAATTTGAAAATATTCAGTCATTATTTCTTTGAATATTTTTTCTGCTCCTTTCTCTCCTCCCCTTGGCACTTCTGTCACATACATGTTATATACTTTGCAGGGTCCCATATTCTCTGAAGCTCTTTTTTTTTTAATGTAATCTCTACACCCATCATGGGGCTCCCACTCGCAACCCTGAGACTGAGTCACATGCTTCACCGACTTAGTCAGCCAGATGCCCCGACTCTGAAGCTCTTTTTATTTTATTTTTTTCCTCTGTATTATTTTTTTAAAGATTTTATTTATTTATTCATGGGAGACACACAGAGAGAGACAAAGAATAGGCAGAGGGAGAAGCAGGCTCCTCCAGGAGAGCCTGATGTGGGACTTGATCCTAGGACCCTGGGATCATGCCCTGAGCCAAAGGCAGACACTCAACCTCTGAGCCACCAGATGTCCCATTTCCTCTGTATTATTTTAATTACATAGTATCCATAGGTCTGCATTCATGCTTACAGATCCTTCTTTTCAGGACGCCTGGGTGGCCCAGTGGTTGAGCATCTGCCTTCAGCTCAGGGCGTGATCCTGGAGTCCAGGAATCGAATCCCACATCGGGCTTCCTGCAAGGAGCCTGCTTCTCCCTCTGCCTGTGTTGCTGCCTCTTTCTTTCTGTGTCTCTCATGAATAAAATAAATAAAATCTTTTTAAAAATCCTTCCTTCCTTTCTTTTTTGCTAATTCTTTCTTTTGGCTGTTCAAATCATCTGTTGAGCCCTTCTGGTAAATTTTTCTTTTAAGTTATCATACTTTAAGCTTCAGAGTTTCCATTTGGTTCTTTTTTACAGTTTATATTTTCTTATTGACAGTCTCTTTGATGAGACATTGGTATCATACCTTTACTTGTGTAAGCATGACATTCTTTACTGCTTTGAATATGTTTTTTACTGGCTACTTTGAGATCTTTGTTCATTAAATCTGACATCCATTCACTCTCAGGCAATTTCTGTTGCTTCCTTCCCCCCATATATGGGTCAGACTTTGCTGTTTCTTTGCATGTCTTGTAATTTTCTTTGCTGGAAATGGGACATTTTATGTAACATATTGTAGCAACTTTGGTTACAGGTCCGCATTCCACCCCACCTGTGTTTGTGGGGATGCTTGTTATACTTATTTGTTTATTTGTTTCTGGCTAACTGGATAGTTTTTTTTTTAACTGGATCATATTTAATGAAATGCATTTCCTCTGTATATTATGAGCTTCTGATACTTCTCAGAGGACACAGCATTGGGCATATACAGTCTCCTTAGAATGATAGTTGTTTTTGTCTCTTTCCCTGAGAACACCCAGCTATCAAGCTCCACTAATTGCTGGCTAATTGTTCTATTATTTTCAACAATGTCCTGGAAAATAAATTGCTCCACAGAATGATTCAGTTGAAATCAGATCCTTTGTGAGGACAGTTTTTTTTTTTTTAACTTTTTTTCTATAGTCTTATCCCTTTTTCTTTTTCTTTCTTCCCTCCCTTTATGCCCCCATTCCTACTTCTAATTTTTCCTCCAGCTTTACTGAGATATAATTGATATATAACATTGTTTAAGTTTAAGGTATAAAACATGATGATTTGGTATATGTTTATATCATAAAATGATAATGAGGGCAGCCCGGGTGGCTCAGTAGCTTAGTGCTGCCTTCAGCCCAGGGCGTGATCCTGGAGACCCGGATCGAGTCCCACGTCGGGCTCCCTGCATGGAGCCTGCTTCTCCCTCTGCCTGTGTCTCTGCCGCTCTCTCTGTGTCTCTCATGAATAAATAAAGAAAATATTTTTTAAATAAATAAATAAATAAATAAAATTATAACGACAGTAAGGTCAGTTAGCACTTCCATCACTTCACATAATTACCATTTTTTTGGTGTGATGAGAACATTTAAAATTTACTCCCTTAGCAACTTTCAAATATGTAATGTAGTATTCACTAAGTCATCATGCTATACATTAGATCTCCAGAACTTAGTCTCTCTTTTTTTTTTTAATTTATTTATTTACAATAGTCATACAGAGAGAGAGAGAGAGGCAGAGACACAGGCAGAGGGAGAAGCAGGCTCCATGCACCGGGAGCCTGACGTGGGATTCGATCCCGGGTCTCCAGGATCGCGCCCTGGGCCAAAGGCAGGCGCCAAACCGCTGCGCCACCCAGGGATCCCCAGAACTTAGTCTCTTATAATCAGAAGTTTGTACCCTTGACCAATGCATTCCCATTTCTCCTACCCCTAGAACCCTGGCAAGAACCATTCTACTCTCTCTTCCGTGAGTTTGGATTTTTATTTATTTTTATTTTATTTTTAATTTATTTTTAGATGGTGTGATGAGGCAGAATAGGCGCAAAGGGAGAGGAGAGAGAGAATCTTAAGTAGACTCCATTACCAGCACAGAGTCTGATGCGGGGCTTAATCTCATGACCCTGGGATCATGACCTGAGCCAAAATGAAGTTGGACACAACTGAGTGAGCCACCCAGGTACCCCAGGTTTGGCTTTGTAAGATTTCACATATAAGTGATATCATATAATATTTGTCTTTCTCTGACTTATTTCAATTAGCATAAAACTTTCAAGGTCCAGGGCAGCCCAGATGGCTCAGCGGTTTAGCGCCGCCTTCCCGGATCAAGTCCCACATTGGGCTTCCTGCATGGAGCCTGCTTCTCCCTCTGCCTGTGTCTCTGCCTCTCTCTCTCTCTCTCTCTCTCTCTCAATGTCTCTCATGAATAAATAATAAAATCTTAAAAAAAAATTTTCAAGGTCCAAATGTTGCAAATGGCAGGCCTTTCTGCTGTCTCATAGCTAAATATTCCATTGTGTGTGTATGTCTGTGTGTGTCACATCTTATTGCATTCATCCTTAGACACTTTGGCTGTTTCAGTGTCTTGATTAGTGTGAATAATGCTGCAATGAACATGGGAGTCCAGATATCTCTTTGAGATCCTAATTTGCTTTGGATGTATACCCAGAAGTGAGATTGCTGGATCATATGGTAGTTCTAGTTTTAATTTTTTTGAAAAACCTCTATACTTTTTTCCATGATGGTTGTACCAATTTACATTCCCACCACCAGTGCACAAAGGTCTTCTTTTCTCCACATCCTTACCAACATTGTTATCTCTTGTCTTTTTTATAACAGCCATACTAACAGGTGGTTTTTATTTGAATTTCCCTGATGATTAGTGATGTTGAGCCCCTTTTTATGTACCCATTGTCGATTTGTATATCTCTCTTGAAAAATGTCTATTCAGTTCTTCTGGTCATTTTTAAATTGGATTTTTTTTTCGGTTTTTTTTCTTTTTTTCTTTCTTTTTGCTACTGGGTTGTATGAGTTGTGTATTAACTTCTTATCAGATAGATGGTTAGCAGATATTTTCTCCCATTCCATAGGTTGTATTTTCATTTTATTGATCGATTCTTTTGCAGTGGAGAAGGTTTTTAGTTTGAGTAACCCCCCCTTGATGATTTATTTTTGCTTTTTTTGCCTGTGGTTTTGGCATTGTATCCAAAAAATCATTGCCAAGACCAATGTCAAAGAGCTTTGTTCCTATGTCCTTATCTAGGAGCTATAAGTTATCGATATTTATGTCCTTAAAATATTTTGAGTTAATTTTTGTTAGTAGTATAAGATCAGTGCTCATTCTGGGGCAACTGGTAGACTCAGTCAGTTAAGCATCTGCCTTTGGCTCAGGTCATGATCTCAGGGTCTATGTTGGGCTCCCTGCTTGGAGAGGAGTCTGCTTCTCCCTCTCCCTCTGCCCCTCCCCCTGCTTGTACTGTCTCTCTTTCTCTATCTCTTTCTCTCTCACTTTCTCTCTCAAATAAACAAAACCTTTAAAAAAAATCAGGGCTCATTCTTTTGCATGTGATTATCCACTTTTCCAAACACCATTTATTAAAGAGACTATCATTTCCCAATTGCCTTTTCTTGGCTCCCTTGTCACATATTAGTTGACCATATATGTGTGGGTTTATTTCTGGGCTTTTAACTGTGTTCCTTTGGTCTACGTGCCTGTTTTTATGCCAGTACCATACTGTTTGGGTTACTATCACTTTGTAATATAGTTTGAAATCAGGAATGTGATGTCTCTAGCTTTGTTCTTTCTCAAGATTGCTTTGACTATTCAGGGTATTTTGTAAGTTTTAGGATTTTTTTGTTCTATTTCTGTGAAAAATGGCATTGGAATTTTGGTAGAGACTACATTGAATCTACAAATGGCACTGGGTAGTATGGAAATTTTAACAATATTCTTCCAACCTATGAACATGGGATATCTTTCCATTTATTTGCATTTTCTTCAGTTTTCACAGTAGAGAGCTTCACTCCTTGGCTAAATTTATCCTAAGTATTTTGGGGTTTTTTAATGATATTGTACATGTGCTTTTTTAAGATTTCTTTTTTTTTTTTTTTTATAAATTAATTTTTATTGGTGTTCAATTTACCAACATACAGAATAACACCCAGTGCTCATCCCGTCAAGTGTACCCCTCAGTGCCCATCACCCATTCACCCCCACCCCCCACCCTCCTCCCCCTCCACCACCCCTAGTTCATTTCCCAGAGTTAGAAGTCTTTATGTTCTGTCTCCCTTTCTGATATTTCTCACACATTTCTTCTCCCTTCCCTTATATTCCCTTTCGCTATTATTCATATTCCCCAAATGAATGAGAACATACACTGTTTGTCCTTCTCCGGTTACTGTGGCCAAGTTCAAAAAGGGTGTTGCCTGAGTTCTCCTCTGGGATTTTGATGGAATCTTGTCTCACATTTAGATCTTTCATCTATTTTGAGTTTATCTTTGTGTATGGTGCAAGAGAGTGGTCCAGTTTCATTCTTCTGCATGTGGATGTCCAATTTTCCCAGCACCATTTATTGAAGAGACTGTCTTTCTTCCAGTGGATCGTCTTTCCTCCTTTATCGTATATTAGTTGAGCATAAAGTTCAGGGTCCACTTCTGGGTTCTCTGTTCTGTTCCATTGATCTATGTGTCTGTTTCTGTGCCAGTACCACACTGTCTTGATGATCACAGCTTTGTAGTACAACCTGAAATCTGGCATTGTGATGCCCCCAGATATGGTTTTCTTTTTTTAAAATTCCCCTGGCTGTTTGGGGGTCTTTTCTGATTCCACACAAATCTTAAAATAATTTGTTCTAAGTCTCTGAAGAAAGTCCATGGTATTTTGATAGGGATTGCATTATACGTGTAAATTGCCCTGGGTAACATTGACATTTTCACAATATTAATTCTGCCAATCCATGAGCATGGAATATTTTTCCATCTCTTTGTGTCTTCCTCAATTTCTTTCAGAAGTGTTCTGTAGTTTTTAGGGTATATTTTGAGAACCATTTGAATGGTAAATGGTTCTCCAACCTTTTATTTTCAGGTTGTAGGTGTCCTTCTGTCTAAAATGAGTCTCTTGTAGACAGCAAATAGATGGGTCCTGTTTTTTATCCAGTCTGATACTCTGCGCCTTTTGATGGGGTCATTAAGTCCATTCACGTTCAGAGTTACTTGAACTTCTTCTTAAAGGGGAGTTTTAAGAGTCCCCCTTAAAATTTCTTGCAGAGCTGGTTTGGAGGTCACATATTCTTTCAGTTCCTGCCTGTCTTGGAAGCTCTTTATCTCTCCTTCCATTTTGAATGAGAGCCTTGCTGGATAAAGTATTCTTGGTTGCATGTTCTTCTCATTTAGGACCCTGAATATATCCTGCCAGCCCTTTCTGGCCTGCCAGGTCTCTGTGGAGAGGTCTGCTGTTACCCTAATATTCCTCCCCATGAAAGTCAGGGACTTCTTGTCTCTTGCTGCTTTAAGGATCTTCTCTTTATCTTTGGAATTTGCAAGCTTCACTATTAGATGTCGAGGTGTTGAACGGTTTTTATTGATTTTAGGGGGGGATCTCTCTATTTCCTGGATCTGAATGCCTGTTTCCCTTCCCAGATTGGGAAAGTTTTCAGCTAGGATTTGTTCAAATACATATTCTGGCCCTCTGTCCCTTTCGGCGCCCTCGGGAACCCCAATTAAACGTAGGTTTTTCTTCCTCAGACTGTCATTTATTTGCCTTAATCTGTCTTCGTGGTCCCTTAATTGATTGTCTCTTTTTTCCTCAGTTTCCCTCTTTGCCATTAACTTGTCTTCTATGTCACTCACTCGTTCTTCCACCTCGTTAACCCTCGTCGTTAGGACTTCTAGTTTGGATTGCATCTCATTCAATTGATTTTTAATTTCTGCCTGATTGGATCTAAATTCTGCAGTCATGAAGTCTCGTGAGTCCTTAATGCTTTTTTCTAGAGCCACCAGTAGCTGTAGAATAGTGCTTCTGAATTGGCTTTCTGACATTGAAGTGTAATCCAGATTTTGTAACTCTGTGGGAGAGAGGGCTGTTTCTGATTCTTTCTTTTGAGGTGAGGTTTTCCTTCTAGTCATTTTGCTCAGTGCAGAGTGGCCAAAAACAAGTTGTATTGGAACACGGGGGAGTATCACTGGTCCGTCCAGCTGGTCTTCTGGGGGAGGGGCCTGTTGCGCTGATTCTCAGGTGTTAGCACTTGGGGTCGCTGCTCTGCCCCTGCCTGCTGCAGGGCTCAGCGGGGGTTGTTTACCCCGTGGGGCCCCAGGAGGAACAGTAGCAGTGGCTATGGCAACTCTGGAAGCCTGGATTCAGCCCCCGCAGGAACTAGGGGCTCGGGCTCTCGGTTCTCCGGGGCGGGGCCGCTGATCTGCTCAGCTCGGGGCAGGAGCGTCCTCGCTGTCCTGGGCCCTCCCGGCCTCTGCCTGTCCCGGGGGAGGCCGGATCCTGGGCTGTGTCCCGGCGCCCTGTGCTCCGGGGCCTGCGCTGTGGGATTCGCGCTCCCGCCCTGCAGCTCCCTCCCTGGAGCCGCTCCCGAGCCCCTCCGAGCTGCTCCGGTCGGTCCCTCCGTGCGCGCTGCAGCCCTTAGGGAGCTCGGCGCACTCTCCCGGGGCGCAGGTGTCTGTTAGTGTCCCCGGGAGCCCGAGGGCCTCCCCGCCCTCCTGGGTCCTGCTCCAACTCCCTGCGAGCCCCTTGCCGCCCGCCCGGGAAGGTTGGTGCAGCTCCTGCTCCTCCGGGACGGGGCTCTCCTGTCCTGGGGACACTCGCCCCGGCCTCAGCCCGGCTCCTCGCGGGGCCCCTCCCCCTCGGAGGCCTTTTGTTCCTTTATCTCTTTTTCCCCGTCTTCCTACCTTGATAGAAGCGCGAACTCTTCTCACTGCAGCTTTCCAGCTGGTCTCTCTTTACATCTCAGGCCGAATTCGTAAATTTTCAGGATGGTTTGAAGGTTATCTAGGTAATTTGGTGGGGACAGGTGACTCGGGGACCCTGCTCTTCCGCCATCTTGCCCCTCCCTCCAAGATTTCTTTTTTTTTTTAAGATTTCTTTTTCAAATAGTTCGTTTTGAGTGTGTAGAAACTTGAGGAAAAGTGAGGTCTATTTTATTACCCAATTTTTTACTCTTAATTATACTTTCTTCCTTCCTTCCTAATGTTTCAAGATTCCTTCTTTTATTTGCTTATTTTTAAAGATTCCTTCTTTTATTATTGCCCTAAGATTCCTTCTTTTATTATTTCCTTCCTGCTTCATTAATTTCCTTTAGCTATTCTTTTAGGGTGGGTCACTGGTGAAATATCGAAATATCGGGCTCCCTGCATGGAGCCGAAATATCGGGCTCCCTGCATGGAGCCTGTTTCTCCCTCTGCCTGTGTCTTTGCCTCTCCTGCCTCTCTCTGTCTCTCTCATTAATAAATAAATTAAAATAAATAAATAAAACTGCTTCTTGGGGTGCCTGGGTGGTATAGTCAGTTGAACATCAGACTCTTGGTTTCAGATAAATTCATGATCTCAGGTGCTGGAGCCCTGCATCAGGCTTGCAGTCAGTGTAGAGTCTGCTTGGGATTTTCTGTCCCCTCTCTCTCTGCTCCTCCCCCCATACACTCTCTCCCTCTCTCTCTCTCTTAAAATAAATAAATAAATAAATAAATAAATAAATAAATAAATCTTAAAAACAAAAACAAAAATAAAAACAACCCTGCTTCCTTTAGTATTATCCTAAGTTCTATCCTGAATTGAGGGAAGAGTGGCTGGATGCCCCATAAGTTTCCTAGGCTAAATACAAAATTATATGTTCCCTCTTTGTAAGGATATGGGGCAGGAAGAGCAAGTTCTAGCCCCCAAAGAAAGGACTTACAAGCAATAAATATTTTACTCCATTCTTATGAGGCCTGCCTTTAAAAAGGAACTATATCCTTAACCCATAAGTGTTTTTCACCATGATAGTGGATCTTCTTGTTTCTTGCAGCAGAGGGCCCTGGGCTCTTCCTTGAACCTGTACCCTCCATCTATCACTAGCAGTAGTGAACCAGGGAATGGTTGGCCTTGGCCATTTTGTGCATGTCTAGCTTCTTCTTGCTCACAGGGCCCTGTCTGTGAAAAGCCTCCAGAAGCTTATTTGACAACTTCTCTGGCATCAGCATCCACCAGTGTTTCTTCTCTCTGAACTCAGTAGTCATCTGCTTCATGACCAGGAAGCAATGATGCTGATCAGTTAGTGGCACAGGGCCTTGGTAGAAATGGCCATCTCTGAAGATGGGTACCAGCCCAATCACAGGCTCATAGTTTTTCAGTGCTTGGCAGAAGATGGTGTAGGTGTTGCGTTGGATGGTTGCCTATTCCTATGCAAAAGCAGCATGGTACTTCTCAAACTACTTTTTCACAGCTTCTAGAGTCTGCATCATTAGGGATTTGGCTAGTACTTTGTTTCCTTCTTTCATCATCATGTTGGTGAATTTACTGACACTGGGTCTTCAAACAGAGCTTGTTTTTGTCACTGTGGCAGGTTTGATAAGCTGTCTTCCTGAGTTCCTGCTCATATTTCTCAGAATGGGTAATTTCTACTATCCTATCTTTATATCCACCCATTCTTTTCCCTATCAACACTGTTCTGCTGTTGGCTCCTTCTAGCAATTTTTTTTTCAATTTTTCATTTTGGTAATTATATTTCCAGTTCTGAAATTTGATTTTTCTTTATGTCTTCTATTTTTTTTACTGGGACACTATATTTGATGGGAACTTTGGGACTTTCCAACTTTTCATTTTTGTCAACCTTTTACACAATTTTTCATTGAAACACTATGATGACTGTCATCCTTGTCACATAATTCTATTCTTTGTGTCTTCTTGTTTTAATCTGATGGTTTTCTTTTCCTCATTCAGATTTTCCTGATTCTTAGTATGATAAATGATTATATTTGTGTATCCCGGTAATTGGGGCTATTATGTTAGGAGACTCTGGATCTTATTAAACTTTTATAGGACTCCTCAGTTACCACACAAGTGTGGGAAATGGTATGTTGCCTCATTACTGCCAATTAGGGATGGAAGTGCATATTTCCTACTAGGCCTCCTTTAACATTCTATGAGTAAGAGCCTTATTTTTGGACAGGGACAAAATTTCAAGTCGGCTGACATGACCTTGGCTGAGAGGAGAAAGGGTGTCTCATTACTGCTCCTGACATGGTCTCTACCATCACCATGGAAGGGGGGATGGCCTCTTTACCACTGGTCAGAATGAAAATTCTGGCTGTCTACTCTGCCTTTTTTGTCACCAACCTAGTATAGGGGAAGAGATGACTAGTTATAGCTTTGTAAAGGTAGAAGTCTATGTTTCCTACCTGGCTTATTCTGTCATGGGTAGTGTGTAACCACAATTTTTTTTTTATCCCATGATACTTGGCTAGAATAAGGTGATTATTGTCTAAAAGTTTTCTGTCTTACTTATCCTGGTCCTTTGGCTAGAGACAACAGGTTTTACTTGGAGCATTTTTAGTCTACATTCATGGGTGTGTCCTGGTTACAAGATTCTACTGCATCCAATCCAGAATATATTAGGGCAAAAGGAAAACCAAGGGAATTTAACATCATGCCATTCCATAAGTCTCAAGGTGCCTACCTGGTCTTTCTTCTCTCCACCTCTCAGAGTCATCTTATGTTTTTATATATAATGTTTATGGTTGGTAATTATACTTAGTAAAAGGAATATGGAGAAGTACATTTCCTCCTCCATCTTATCACAGAATCAGAAGTCTAGGGAATAATTAGATATAGACATTTTAGAAACTGGAGTTATTTTGATGTAGCTATTTTGATATGGCATCAGAATAATTATGTTAAAACACAAGAATACTTTTATTACTAGGTAATAAATATTCTTGTCACTATAAAAGTCATTGCTGCCTCTCACCTCATCTATCCCTGATCTCCTTGGAAATAGGAGCTCCTTTATCTCTTTGAAGGAAAGCAGAACTGCCTAGGATTAATGGGCTCTCTAATGCTGGTGGGAGATTGCAGAAGAGGCTTTGTGTTGGATCTCATCCTCTGACTCCTCCTGAGGTGATACCCATTAATGCCTTATATGATTATGTCTGCTGAAAGATATGGCACTTATACCAAGGTGGAAATAGAAACAGAAATTGGAAGCCTGTGTTATCCTTGCACCAAATGAAGACTTAGCTCTTGTACTTATCCTAAAGTGGTTTTTGTTAGAGTGGAGATAGATACAGTGATTAGCTTTGAGGTCAATAATAGTAAACTGTAGTCCAAGGCTACAAAAGTTACAGAAATAGTGTTGTAACTGGCAGACTTTATGACCACAACAAGGTAACCTAGGGGTATATGGTTTGCTACTATCCTGGAAATGCAATCACTTTTTTATAGTTCATAGAATTTTCTCTCCTTCTTTTTCAACATGAAATGATAGCTTTTGCTATAAGCATCTTAACTGCTGTTGCTCAGGATTTTCAGTTGGAAAAGGGACAGAAAAGTAAGGGTAAGACTACTAGAGTTGTACATATTAACTGAGTCTATTGAGTGAATGTTGATGTATTAAGATGTAGAATCCATATCCTCTTTATTTTGTTTATTTTTACTTAAGTAAACTCTACACCCACCTTGGGCTTGAACTTACAATCCCAAAATCAAGAGTCACATGCTCTACCAACTGTGCCAGCCAGTGCCTCAATCTATAACACCTTTAGATAATACTGTCAAAGGAATAGACTACACGGCTTCTACTGCTAGCTTTTCTGTTAACTCCTTGTTAGCCTCTGGCAAGTTATCTAACCTTTCAGAGCCTTGGTTTCTTCAATGGTAAAGTGAGCATCATGGTAGTACTTGCCTTTTTGAATTATTGTTGATTTATATGCAATAAAAATTATAAACCCTTAGAAAAACCTGGTCCATTGTAAGCATTCAATACATGTTAGCTAAAGTGATGAACATTTTTAGGTAGAATATTTCTAGTTATGTGGATGGGTCCTAAATGCTGACAATATTTAATTTGTTTTTTCCCTTTCTGACCTCTAAGTAAAGTGTGGAGCTGGGTAATCTTTTAGTGTTTAGGGACTTCATAGTAGTACAAGTGCCTCAACTAAATTTTGGGGTCATTTTTATTGTGAGAACTCACAGGATTATAAGATATTTGTTCAGAATTTCTGGCCATTTGACAATTGTGGGTAATAGTTTTAGAAATCTAAACCAGCATTTTAAAAAATCAGGCAGGGCACTTGGGTGGCTTAGCTGGTTGAGCATCTGCCATTGGCTCAGGTCATGATCCTGAGGTCCTATGATCGAGCACTGTTATCAGGCTCCCTGCTTCACCTGGAGCCTGCTTTTCCCTCTCCCTCTGCCTGCTGCTCCCCCTGCTTGTGCTCTCTCTCTCTGTGTCAAATGGATAAATAAAATCTTTAACAACAACAACAAAAATCAGGCAAGGGGTAACTGGATGGCTCAGTTGGTTAAGTGTTCATCTCTTGATTTCAGTTTGGGTCATGATTTCAGGGTCGCTAGATCAAGCCTTGCACCGGGCTCTACGCTAGGCATGGAGCCTGCTTAGGATTCTTTCTCTCCCTCTGTCCCTCCTCACCCCCTGCTTGTGCTCTCTCTCTCTCAAAAAAAAAAAAAAAAAATCAGGCAAATTGCCTTTTGAAAATGTGGCTGAGGGACACCTGGGTGGCTCAGAGGTTGAGCATCTGCCTTTGGCTCAGGGTGTGATCCTGGAGTCAGGGATCGAGTCCTGCATCAGGCTCCCTGCATGGAGCCTGCTTCTCCCTCTGCCTATGTCTCTGCCTTTCTCTCTCTGTGTCTCTCATGAATAAATAAATAAAATATTTTAAAAAAGAGAAAATGTGGCTGAAATGAAGCTGTCATTTCTCCTCTCATTTCAGCGTGGTCGGAGACTCTTGTGAGAATGTAGGCTGAGAATAAACTCTGTGTGTTAGGCTGATATGCTTAACACTCAGGCAGTGTCTTACTAGTCAGGATCTCCCTTTAGGGAATACTGATATATTTAATGTTACTTATTAATAGTATCTATAATGACTTTTGTATATTATTTTAAGTTTATGGCCAAATAAAGCATTAGTAATTTGGCCGTTTTTAGTAGCCTCCTTAAAGGGACTATGATATTTGGTTGTCTGAAGAGTAATGCCAAAGGATATTTAGTAATGCCAAAATAATATTTAGCTACAGTGAGAAAAAAATCATTCTTCACCTTAAATTTCTAGGAGAATATTTAATAATTGATATGTTTAAAAGGTTGGAGGGGGGAGAAATGGAATAGATCAGAGACAAATGTAATTTAGTTTGCTAAATATGAAGTTGAAACCTAGTTATTTCTTATGTGAAATTTTTAGTCACTGATTAATATCTAAGGGCTTTTAAAAAAATTATTTAAGTAATCTCTACACCCAATATGGGTATTGAACTCATGACACCCCCTCCCCGGAGATCAAGAGTCACATGCTCTTCCAACTGAGCCAACCAGGCAGCCCTAATGTCTAAGAATTGTATAAAATGTTTCCTTTTACTTCTTAATTCACTAAAATTCACTGAATGCCTACTATGTGTCAGATATTTTGCTAGGCTCTGGCTACACAACTGAGAATAAGATGGACCAGGCTTCTGCCTTCGTAGCACTTCAATTTAGAGAGAAGACAAACAAGATTAAATGGCAAATAAGTAAATGAGGAAGGTTAATTTCAGGGTAAGTGTTCTGAAATAAACAGTGTGCTGTTTATTTTATTTTATTTTATTATTATTTTTTTACAATGTGCTGTCTATTAAAGAACCTGTTAGCATGATTTAGGAAGGCCTCCATGAAGGAGAAACAAACTGAGATCTGAGGATAAGAATAAGCCAATTATTTAAAGATTTGACAGAAAAGGGTTCTAAAAAAAAATGGGGGAAGCCCCGATAGCTCAGCAATTTAGTGCCACCTTTGGCCCAGGGTGTGATCCTGGAGACCCGGGATGGAGTCCCATGTTGGGCTCCCTGCGTGGAGCCTGCTTCTCCCTCTGCCTGTGTCCCTGCCTCTCTCTCTGTGTCTCTCATGAGTAAATAAATAAAATCTTAAAAAGAATAAAAGATTTGAAAGAAAAGCATTCTAGGAACTGAAATGCATGACAAGAAGGAACTTTTTATATTCTTACACCTGAGAGATCAATAATACTTGAGAAAAGAGGATGCAGATAATGTTAATTTTTCTTTAAATGTTTGGTAGAATTTACTAGTGAAGCCATCTGGTCCTGGACTTTTTTTGTTGAGAGGTTTTGGATTATTGGTTTGATCTTCTTACTTATCACAGGTATGTTCAGATTTTCTATTTTATCTATTTTTTAAAATTTTATTTATTTATTTGCTTATTTATTTGAGAGAGAGAGAGAGTGCAAGCATGCAAGGAGGGGGGCAAAGAGAAAGGGAGAGAAAGAATCTCAAGTGGACTCCCCAGTGAGCTCAGAACCCTGACACCAGCTCCATCTCATGATCCTGAGATCAGGTCATGATCTGAGCCAAAATCAAGAGTCCAATGCTTAACTGACTGAGCCACCCAGTTGCTCCATAGATTTTCTATTTCATCTTAAGTCAATTTAGTAGTTTGGTGATTTACTGGTGTAAAATTATTCAAAATATTCATTTATAATTTTTTAAATTTCTCTAAAGTTTGGAATAATATTGCCTCAGAAATCAGTATTTCTAAAAAAAAAAGAAATCAGTATTTCTGATTTTCATTATTTAGATTTTTTTCTTAGTCTAGGTAAAGCTTTATCAATTTTGATGATCTTTTAAATAAACCAACTTTTTGTTTTATGACTTTGATTTTCTATTCTGTATTTCACTGATCTCTGTTTTTCATTATTTCTTCTGCTAGCTTTGAGTTTAGTTTACTTTTCTTTTTTCTAATTCCTTAAGGCATAAAGTTGGGTTATTACTTTCAGAAATTGTTCTTGTTTTAATGTATGCATTTAGGGGTATGCATTTTTTCTGAGCACTGCTTTCACTGCCTCCTATAAGTTTTGGTATGCTGTGCTTTCATTTTTATTTGTATCAAAGTATTTTCTGAGTTCCCTTGTAATTTGCTTTCTTTTACTCATTCGTTAAGAGTATGTTAATTTCCACGCATTTGTGAATTTTCCAGTTTTCCTTGTTCTTGATTTCTAGAGTCATTTCATTTTGGTCGGAGAAGATATTTTGTATAATTTCTATCTTTTTAAATTTATTGAGACTTGCAGCCTAAAATATGGTCTATCCTGAAGAATATTCCATGTGCACTTGAGAAGGATATGTATTCTGTTGACAGGTGAAGTGTTCTGTATGTTTGTTAGGTGTATTTGGTTTATACTATTGTTTAAATCCTCTATTTCTGGGCAGCCCTGGTGGTGCAGTGGTTTGGTGCAGCCTGGGGTGTGATCCTGGAGACCCGGGATCGAGTCCCACATCAGGCTCCCTGCATGGAGCCCGCTTCTCCCTCTCCCTGTGTCTTGGCCTCTCTCTCTCTGTGTCTATAAATAAATAAATAAATAAATAAATAAATAAATAAATAAATAAATAAAATAAAAAAATCTTAAATCCTCTATTTCCCTATTGAACTTTGGTCTAGATGTCTATTGATTATTGAAAGTAGAGAATTGAAGTCTCCAACTATTATTACAGAACTGCCTATTTTTCTCTTCAATTTTGTCGATGATTGTTTCACGTATTTTGGGGCTCTTTTATTTGTGTGTATGTCTATAATTGTTTTATCTTCTGGATGAATTGACCTTTTATCAATATATGATGTCATTTTTTGGTCTCATAACAACTTTTGACTTAAAGTCTATTTTGCCTGCTATTAGTATAGCCACTCAAGCTCTCTTTTGTTTACTTTTTGCATGGAGTATATTTTTTCCATTCTTTTATTTTCAACATATTTCTGTCTTTAGTTCTTTTTTTTTTTTTTAATTTTTATTTATGATAGGCACACACACAGAGAGAGAGAGAGAGGCAGAGACACAGGCAGAGGGAGAAGCAGGCTCCATGCACCGGGAGCCCGACATGGGATTCGATCCCGGGTCTCCAGGATCGCGCCCTGGGCCAAAGGCAGGCGCCAAACCGCTGCGCCACCCAGGGATCCCTCTGTCTTTAGTTCTAAAGTGAGTCTGTTGTAGATAAGATATAGATGAATCATTTTTTAAATACATACTGCCAATCTGTCTTTTAAGAGGCGAGTTTAACTCATTTACATTTAATCTGTGTATTGATAAGGAAAAACTTAATTCTAAAAAAATAAATAAAAATTGGGCACCAGAGGTGCTCAGTGGTTGAGCCTCTGCCTTTGGCTCAGGTTGTGATCTCGGGGTCCTGGGATCAAGTCCCACATTGTGCGCCCCGCAGGGAGCCTGCTTCTCCCTCTGCCTATGTCTCTGTCTCTCTCATGAATAATTAAATAAAATCTTAAAAAAATAATAAGAAAGAAAGGAAAAACTACATAAATAAATGTGTATTTTAAGATTTTTTTAAAGGAAAGACTTAATTTTGCCATTTTGCTATTTTCTATATTACTTATATTATTTTTGTTCCTCATTTTCTTCAGTATTGCCTTTTGTGGGTTTTTTGGGTACCATTTTGATTCCCTTCTCATTTTATTTTCTCTATATATTTTAGTTATTTTTTATTGGTTACCCTGAGAATTGCAATGAAGTAGACAGTTGAGTATATAAATCTGGAGGAAGCCAGGGCTGGAGAAATAAATTTGAGAATAATTGGTATATAGATGGTGTTTAAAGCCTGGGACTAGATTGGGTCTTTTAGGAAGGAAATATAGCCAGAGTAGAACAGAAAATGCAGGACCAACCCTTGAAAAGTTGAAAGCCTATTTTCCCTATTGGTGGATATATTTGTTTTCATCCTTTAAGTCCCATGAATAGGTGGCATAACTGTTGTTTGTATATCTCAGTGGGTCTCATTTCTGAAGACATTAAGATAAGAGGTGCTTTCCTGTGTTGGCTGAATATTATAACAAGATGAATCCTATTTTTGTAGTTCTAAGGTTCTCTTTCAATTTCTCCTTTTTCTGTCACATTTCAATGTATTCTTTATGAATTAATTTCAGAATCATTTTGAAAGTCATGCAAAATCACTCAAGCTAATTTTCTTTTCAGAGCTACCATTGACCTTAATGTTCTCTTTGGATATCATCCCCGCCTTAGAACTACATATGTCTTGTTCTTCAGCCACAGCTTGCACTCCTGACTTGACTTGACCATCATTCTCTCAAAAGCATTTTTTTTTTTAAGATTTTATTTTTTTAAAGTAATCTCCATACCCAACGCGGGGCTTGAACTTACAACCCCAAGATCAAGAGTCACATATTTTACTGACTGAGCCAGCCAGGCATACCTCAAAAGCATATCTTTAATCACAAGGGTTGAAGGACTAGGAGAAACTCTGCATTCACATTTTCTTGGGGAAGGCCAGGATTGTTATCTTTATATCTGAATGATACTGTGTTCCGACCCTTAAAACATAGCTCTCTGTAGGAGGGAGATGGGTTAAGAATAACCATGCCATGCCTACACTGAAAGTTTAAAAAATATGTAATAATAGAAGTTAATTGAACATAGTTTACCACTTGCTTTTTGTCTGATGTCTGATTCTTGTTATTTGCTGTATGCAGCCTATTTTATCTTTGCCTCCCTCAGCGTTTGTCACCTGGAAAACAGATCTCTCACTGTTTGACTCTTGATATCTGAGAATCAGAGCGTGGACAGGTTGCTATTCTGAAATCCCCATTAGCAAAAAGCAGAACTAGGAAGGTGGGGAGCAGTTCTTGACAATGGAGTAGAAGCATTTTCCAGTATACTTGTCATATTGCAAGCAATGTGGAGAAAATGACCCCTAAACTTTGAATGAGACCCTTCAAGAAAACTTCATTTTCTTTGAACTCTTCTCCCCAACCTGTGTTCCATTTGGCCTGATTTACAGAAGCTGGAAAACATATTGGCTAAACTACAAAACTGAGTTCCTAATCACCTCACCATGGCAACCCCATCATTGCCTAGACATATGCTGCATGTAGTCATTGTGAGAACCTAAGTGTCTGTTAAAGGAGCCCACACAAGTCTTCTATGGGGTTTTAACAGCCTTCCAGGTTGCTCTTAAGGTTAGGAAGGGCTTAGACTCCTACTTTACTAGGGAAAGTATGGTAAGTGAGTGATGGTGCACATACTAGGGCTTCTTAGCCTGGGTTTTATCGATGGTCTGTGGGGAGTCTGTAAACCTCCATCATCTGAATGAATAATTTAGTGTGTATGTGTATTTTTCTCCAGAGGTGAAAAGATTTGAGCATTTATTAGGTTTTCAGAAAAACTGCATGGCTTCCCTTGTACCACTGAGAGCCTTTGCTTTAATTGATCTGTTAAGTAAATCCAAGTTTTGTTTTATCTAATTTTTGAACATGATTTAAAACATGTGAAAATAGGTGGGTTAAAATTTTTAAGAAAAAGAAAAGTATCCTCAGCATTAAAACCCATAACTTGCTTGCTACTCTGGCATTCTATACTGGTAACTGATGATTACAATGCAACTCTTCCTAACTGCCAGCCCATAAAGTCGGCCTTATTAAATGGCATACAGTGTCCATTGGAAAGGGTGTTGCTCTGAGCTAAACAGTGGCTATAGAAGCTCACTGCCCTTGAGAGATTGGTATAGCAATGACTTCAAACCAAATTATGAGGAAGGAATAAAAAATGAATGTTGTAGCAGTTTACTGCCAAGTACTCTGCTATATATTATCATAAATGAAACTTAATTTTCACAACCATCCTGTGAGGTAAATATTGTCATCATAATTATATAAGCTTAGACCAGTAAAATGATTTGCTCAAGGTCTTATAGTCAATAAAGTGTCAGAGCTGCAACTGAATTCTCATATTTCTTTCATTACCTTGGATCTTATAAGAGCCTAAGACCAGGGGTAGGGAGAGCATCCCAAGAAGTGTTTGTGCCAGATTCTGGTCTTTGAACCCACAAAGTAATTCACTTACCACCCTTTTAAGAGAGATGAACATGACTCAATGGCTCTATTGCTTGGGAGGCCACTGTTCTGTCCCCTTGAGCAGCGCTAAGTCTTGATTCTGTTTGCATGTTCTCTAAATAACACTGGCATTAGCCCACACTGCAACCACCTCCTCAGGATTTTGAAGTGCTGTACAAACAGTTAAGAGAGAGCATTGTCTAAAGCCATATGAAAGGACTGGAATTTGTCTGGTGAACAAAAATTTTGCAATCATAACACCTTTTACTCCCACGGCAAGCAGAACTTTTTCTTTATGAAGGAAGGAAGCAAACATTTCATTTTCAGAATAATGATGATCTTTAAAGGGACAGTACCAGCAGTTTAGCTCTTGATTTCCTTCTTTTTTGCATTTAATGCCATCAGAGGAGAAAAACAGACTTCTAGATGCATATTCTTCAAAGCACTGAAAGGAGAATTTGTGTTCCTATTATGTGAGTGGATCCATGTGGGCTTTATTGAAAACTAGTAAGTATAGTATTTCAAAGTGTGGACCACAGCACCTCTGACATCAGAATGACCTGTGTGCTTATATATACTACAGATTTCTGGACTCCATCCTAGACCCACTGACTTAAAATCTTTTGGGAAGGGGATTAGACCTAGGAAAATGCAGTTTAGCGACCCCTCCGGAGATTCTTATACATACTAAAGTCTGAAAACCACTGCAATGGAAGTACAAACACCATAATAATCCAAGTTAGAATATTTTTGCTATAATGACACTTGGCTAAACTGAATCCAGTAACTATATTCCTTGAAAGAAAGCCAAGTTAAATGTAGCTTTTCTGTAGTGAATTCATGTATAAAAAAGAGCCGAAAAAAAATCTGTGGATAGGAGCTGTTGGGGAAGAAGATTTTTTCCTCTATCCTTCTTGGGTTTTTCACTAATATAAAAATCAAATTAACATAGGGCAATTTTGGGGCAAGGCACCTCAGTGTCTCAGTTGGTTAAGCATCCAACTCTTGGTTTTGGCTCAGGTCATAATTTTGGGGTCATGAGACTGGACCCTGTGCCGGGCTCTGTGCTCGACAAGGAGTCTGCTTGAGATTCTCTCTCTCCCTCTCCCTTTGCCCCTCCCCCTGATCATGCTCACTCTCTCTCATAAATAAATAAATCTTTGAAAAAATTAACATAGAGCAGTTTAACAAGAGAAAAACAAATTTACTTATTTATGTATGAGGACCCCAGGAAGACAGTGAGGCCCAAGGACAAGCTGCGAAATTGAGGCTTATGTGCCATCTTGAGCTAAGGAATGGGACAGGGGCCTGGGGCTTCAAAGAGGAGGAGGATGATTCACAGGTTGATAAGAAGAGCAGATATTTGATAATTAGATGTTTGTCCTGTCCTACCGATAGGTCATTCAGATACAAAAGTTATCTCTTAAAAATAAGCTCTCTTCCTGAACCAGTCCCCTTATCTAAATTCATTTAGGTAGTTTGGGGAGAAGCAAAAATTTTTCTTGGGTTTTCTGGGTCTTGATTACCTTCAGCTCAAATAGTGCCATAAAGTAGCACATTTTGGAGAGTCTTGTTCTGAACCCCATTCAGAGCTTTACTGTGTTTAAGAGCTTGAAAGGCTGGTGGCCAGACTCAGTGATGCCCCAGAGCTCAGAACTAGTGTCACATCTTAAAACAAGAAGGGGTTGACTTGGGATGCCTGGGAGGCTTAGTGGTTGAGCGTTTGCCTTTGGTGAAGGTCGTGATCCTGGATTCCTGGGATGGAGTCCTGCATCAGGTTCCCCGCAGGGAGCCTGCTTCTCCCTCTACCTATGTCTCTGCCTCTCTCTCTCTGTGTCTCTCATGAATAAATAAATAAAATCTTAAAAAAAAGAAGGGGTTGACTTGGAAAGGCTGACGTGTGCAAGTAGACTCTGGTGTAACTGGGGTGAGGCAGGCACACACTCACATGCAGAGTCAACACAGTGCAACAGGCAGGCTAGGTTACCCCCAAATATGGAAACAGACAGCATGTGAGAGTCTAGGCCTCTAATTTACTGTGAGTGAAACCCAGAACTAAGCCTGCAACTCCAAGGCCAATTAATCTTTGACAAAGCAGGAAAAAATATCCAATTGGTAAAGGACAGTCTCTTCAACAAGTGGTATTTGGGAAATAGGATGACAACATGCAAGAGAAAGAAACTGGACCACTTTCTTACTCTATACACAAAAATAAATTCAAAATGGATTAAAGACCTAGGTGTGAGACCTGAAACCATAGAAATCCTGGAAGAAAACATAGGCAGTAACCTCTTTGACATCAGCCATAGCAACTTTTTTCTAGATATGTCTCCTGAGGCAAGGCAAACAGAAGCAAAAATAAATTATTGGAACTACGTCCGATAAATAACTTCTGCACAGTGAAGGAAACAATCAACAAAATGAAAAGACAATCTATGAAATGGGAGAAGATATTTGCAAATGACACATCTGATAAAGGGTTTGTATCCAAAATATATAAAGAACTGATACAACTCAACACCCAAAAAACAAATAATCCAATTAACAAAGGGGCAGAAGACATGAACAGACATTTCTTTAAATAAAACATCCAGATGACCAACAGACAAATGAAAAGATGTTCATCATCCCTTATCATCATGGCAATGCAAATCAAAACTACAATGAGATATGACCTCATACCTTTCTGAATGGCTAAAATCAACAATACAAGAAACAACAGGTGTTAGCACGGATATGGAGAAAAAGGAATGTTTGTGCGCTGTTGGTGAATGCAATCTGGTGCAGCCACTGTGGAAAACAGTATGGAGGTTCCTCAAAAAGTTAAAACTACTCTATGTTTAAGCAATTGCACTACTGGGTATTTACCCAAAGGACACAGAAACATTAATTCAAAGGGATACATGCACCCTTATGTTTATAGCTGCATTATTTATAATAGTCAAGATATTGGAGCAGCCCAAGTGTCCACTGACTGATGAATGGATAAAGAAGAGGTGGTATATATATAATGGAATATTATTCAGCCATAAAAAAGAATGGAATCTTACCATTTGCAATGATATGGATGGAGCTAGATAGTATTATGCTAAGCAAAATAAGTCAGAGAGAGACAAATACTGTATGATTTCACTCATATGTGGAATTTAAGAAACCAAACAAAGAGAAAAAGACAGAGAGAGAGAAATCAGGAAACAGACAATTATAGAGAGCAGATGGATGGCCACCAGAGGGGAGGGAGGTGTGGGGATGGGTAATTAGGTGATGGGGATTAAGGAGTACACTTGTGATGAGTACCAGGTGTTGTATGGAAGTATTGAATCACTATATTGTATGCCTGAAACTAATATAACACTGTATGTTAACCAACTGGAAGTAAAATAAAAACCTTGAGACACCTGGGTTGCTCAGCGGTTGAGCATCTGCCTTTGGCTCAGGATGTGATCATGGAGTCCCAGGATGGAGACCCAGGATCAAGTCCCACATCAGGCTTCCTGCATGGAGCCTGCTTCTCCCTCTGCCTATGTCTCTGTCTGTGTCTCTCATGCATAAATAAAATCTTCAAAATTAAAATAAAAACCTTAAAAAAATAAAATTAAGGGAATTTAATTAGGAAACCACCAAATGTTACTCATTTTCCCTTAACAAAGATATGTAATTCTATGAGCAGAGCTCAGTGACCTTGGCCTACCTTGTCAAAAACAATAGTTATAATTTATTAGTAGCCTCTTTTTGGGAAAAGAACATTTGGATTTTTCATAATACAGGATTTGAACTCATATCTTTGTTGATGTCAGAACGCAGTGAGTCTGGATTGAAGATCTAGCATTGGAAGGAATTAAAAAGGCATGAATGTTGTGAGTAGATAACTGAGTAATAATTCAGTCTAGGTATATTAAATCTCATCTCTTTCCTTCTTCTTTTTTTTTTCTTCTTTTTTTTTTCTTTTCTTCTCCTAATCATGCTTTGACCTTTCTATTTTTGAGGTATTGCATTTAAGGCAAAATTAGAAATAGTGCCAGGAAGATATTATTTTTCTAATTTACATTTTTTCAAAGTATTGTGTACTCACAGTTTATTTTATTTTTTTAAAGATTTTATTTATTTATTCATGAGAGGTACAGAGAGAGAGGAAGAGACATAGGCAGAGGGAGAAGCAGGCTCCACATAGGGAACAAGATGTGGGACTCAATCCGGGAACTGGGATCATGCCCTGAGCCAAAGGCAGATGCTCAACCACTAGGCACCCAGGCGTCCTGTGTACTCACAGTTTAAAAGGTCACCTTATGCTATTAGGCACATATATAAAAGCAGTAGTCTTCCTACCTGCCCTCATTACTTTTGATTCCTGTTCCACTGAGTTGTTTCTTCTGTTATTATCTTCATGTTTTAAAAATAACATGTTTTATTGTGTTTAAACTTTATAACTTTTAGCATTATCTGTTGATTTTATACTATTGATTATGAAGACTTAGTTACAAAAATCTCCCTCTCCTGACACATTTTTTTCCTTCTATTCTCCCAATATATGGATAAATCATTATTTACTATTTACAGCTATATAAAAATAGTGGACAGCCAACTGAACTATGTAGTAAGATTTTCTTTCTGTCATGGTCTGAATGTCTGTGTCCCCCTAAAATTCATATCTTGAAATCTTAATCCCCCCAAAATGATGGTATTTGGAGGTGGAACCTTTGGGAGGTGATAAGAGCATGAGAGTGGACCCTTCATGAATGGGCTAGTGTTCTCATATCTCACAGGGTTTCCTCATCCCTTTTGTCATGTGAGGTTATAATGAGAATCTGCAATGCAGAAGACTCTCACCTGACCTTGCTGGCAGTCTGATCTTAGACTTCTAGCCTCCAGAAATGTGTTAAATAAATTTCTATGGTTTAAAAGCTATCCCGTCTGTGTTATTTTCTTATAGCATCTTGAATGGACTAAGACAGTTTCTTACAAATTCTATTTTTCTTTGGAATTGAAAATGGACTTATGTTTTCTAAATAACTATCATAATCTAAGTAGAATTTTAAACTCAAGAAGGCACAGGAGTTAATTTGTCAATTCTTTTTTTTTTTTCCTTGGGGACCACTCTCCTAAAGTTCCCCATCATGCCGTTTCAGTCTGGACTGGTTGCTTGCTTTTTAGTTTAGCTGTACAGCTGTCATCCTAGAGTTTCCCTCACTATTATAAAAAAACAACAACTTGATTTCTGTACTGGGTCTGTTTTCTGGATTATACAGTGCCATCTTTCTTGGTTTACTCCTTTCTGCTGGAGCTCATCCTTTATTTTTTTTTTAGATGTTACATGTCTCAAATATCTTTGGTCTTTCTTTATATTTGATTGATATGAGCTATGGCATTTAAGGTAAAAAAAAATCACTTTCCCTAGAATTTTGAAGGTGTTTGTCTTCTTTTACATCTAGTTTTGCTGTTGAGAAGCTCCATGTTATTCTCTTTTGTAATCCATTGTATATTTCATGATCTTACTCTCTGACAGGTTTTATTTTTTAAAGATTTTATTTATTTATTCATGAGAGACACACAGAGAAAGAGGCAGAGGCAGATAAATAGGCAGAGGGAGAAGCAGGGAGCCTGATGCAGGACTCCATCCGATGACCCCAGGATCACAACCTGAGCCAAAGGCAGACACGCTCAATTACTGAGCCACCCAGGCATCCCATCTGACAGGTTTTAGAATCTTCTCTTCATTCTAGGTATTCCAAAGTTTCATGATGATGTGCTTTGTTGTATTAATCATTGTGCTGGGTCTTGTAAATCTAGGAAGACTGGGATGCCTGGGTGGCTTAGCGGTTGGGCATCTGCCTTTGACTCAGGGGGTGATCCCGGAGACCCAGAATCAAGTCCCACATCGCACCCTGCATGGAGCCTGCTTCTCCCTCTGCCTGTGTCTCTATCTCTCACTCTCTGTGTCTCTCTCATGAATAAATAAACTCTTTTAAAAAAATAAATCTATGAAGACCCTTAAATGTAGAAATTTTCTTGATTTAATATCCTTTTTATTTCCTATCTTCCTTGAAAGTACTATTACTTTAATGTCTTTTTAAAAAATATTTTATTTATTTATTCATGAGAGACAGAGGGAGAGAGGCAGAGACAGGCAGAGGAAGAAGCAGGCTCCATGCAGGGAGCCTGATGTGGGACTCGATCCTAGGACTCCAGGATCACACCCTGAGCTAAAAGCAGGTGCAAAACTGCTGAGCCACCCAGGGATCCTCTAATTTAATGTCTTGTACTGGTCCATATTTTATTATTTCTCTCCTACTGTCTCTTTGTCCACTTGTTCTACTTTTTAGGAAAAATTTTCAACTTTCCATCAGCCTATACTTCTTATACTTTTTGTATGTATACATACATACATGTACATATTTACATACACATATTTATATATATATTTACTTCTAAAACTTCTTATTGTCTGAATTTTCCTTTTATTACAGCATCCTTTTTCTTGTTTTATAGATGCAATATCTTAAGTCTCTAAAAATATTATATTTCTAAAATATCTGTATTATCTGCTTCTTACAAAGTTCTTCTTTACAAAAGATTTATTTATTTATTTATTTATTTATTTATTTATTTATTTATTTATGGAGTGAGCACGAGCAGGAGGAGCAGAGGGAGAAGGGAAGAGACTCTCAAGCAGACTCCCCACTGAGGGTGGAGCCTGATATGGGGCTTGATCTCATTACCCTGAGATCACAACCTGAGCCAAAACCAAGATGTGACACCCAGGTGTCCCCTTACAAGGTGCCTCCTTTTGTTTATTTTGATCTGTGTTTCATTAGAGGCTGTCCTCAAATATATGGTGGTTCATGACTATTCATATTTAAGAGTGAAGCATTTAAAGCTGATTGGGAAGTACTTCTGACCATGATGGAATAACTGATACAGACTCCTTCCTATAGACAACTAGAAAATTGTACAAAATATATGAAATGACTATTCTTCAGACTTTGGACTAGAAGCAATACAGGTCTGTGATCTTTGACAGAAGGGAAACAAAGTAATCTTGATGATCATCTCCGCTTTCTGTCTAGAGGCACTTTCCTAACCTCAGCACACGGAGAGGGTACCCAAGCAAAACATGGAAGTCTCACTGAGTTGAGGAGCTAAAGACTATAGTTTGAGGATTCTGAGGCAGCTGGAATTTACAGTGCAGGGTACTTTGAAATTGACCATGGTTGGAAAATGTATGTGTTGGCCATCAGCATATGCTACAAATCAACATGGTTTTTGTTGTTTATACCCATGCCTCCAAAGTGCCTAGTAGTGAATGTCACCAGCATGCCACTGGCAATATCCCTTGTCCATAAGTATACTTTGACTTAGTGAAATGGGACAGAATAGAGTCCAGAAATAGACCTACATATATTTTTTCAATAATTTTTTTCTCTTTTTTAAGTAAGCTCTGCACTCAGTGTAGGGCTTGAACTCACAACCCTAGGATCCAGAGTCATTTGCTCTACCAATTGAGCCAGCCATGTGCCCCATGTTCAATCAATTTTTGATAAGGTAATTATCAAAATTACCTTTGCCAAGGTAATTAACTGAAGAAAGGATAGTTATTGCAGTAAATGGTATCAGAACAACTGGATAACCATATGGGAAAAAAAAGAAAGAATGTTGGCCATTACCTCATATCACACACAAAACCTACTTTAAATTGATTATGGAACTAAACATAAAATAACTAAAACTGTAACATTTCTAAAAGAATCTGTGGGAGGAAATTTTTGCAGCTTCGCACTAAATATAAAAGAAAAAAACTTTTCCTCAAGAAGAAAATTGGAAGGCAAGTCACAGGCAGGGAGAAAATATGTGCAATACGTACATCTGATAAAGGACTTTTATCCATAACATACTAAAGACTCTTACATCTCTTTTTTTTTAAAGATTTTATTTATTTATTCATAAGAGACATAGAAAGAGGCAGAGACATAGGCAGAGGGAGAAGAAGCAGGCTCCATGCAGGAGCCCAATGTGGGACTCGATCCCGGAACTCTGGGATCACAGCTTGAGCCGAAGGCAGATGCTCAACAGCTGAGCCACCCAGGCGTCCCAACTCTTACATCTCAATAATTAAGACAAGTGATACAATATAAATGGGAAAAAAGGATTTAAACATAAACTTTACAAAGGCATATATGAATAGCTGGTAAGTACATTAAAATATGTTTAACATCATTAGTCAACAGAAAGATATAAACAAAAAATATAATGAGATACCACTCTACACATACTAGAATGGCTGAAATTCAAATAACTGACAATCCCAAGTTTTAGGGGAAGATGTGGAACCACTGCTATTTTACACATTGCTGAGGGTTCTATAAAATGGTAAAGCTACCTTCAAAACTAGTTGGGCACTTTTTTATAAAAGTCAACATACTCTACGGTACCTGGCTGGTTCAGTTGGTGGAGTGTATGACTCTTGATCTCAGGGTTTTAAGTTTGAGCCCAACATTGGGCATAGAGTTTACTTGAAAAAAAATTAATAAAACCCAGAATTAAAAAAAGTCAACATACTTTTACCATGTTAACCAGCATTTTGGACTTGTACATACTTGTATATTCTAAATAAAACCAAACCTATGTCCACCAAATAACTTACACATGAATGTTTGTAGTAGTTTTATTTATTAAAGTCCCATACTAATTCATTCTATTCTGTTGTGTTTTTTTGTAAAGGCAATTAACTAGTCCCAGGAAGGATCCTTCAGTTCTATAAAAGTTTGTTTTATGAAATGTCATGGCTCCATTCATAATTTTGTCTTGTTCTTCCAATTGGTATATATAACTTTCAGAGCTCTCGTATTTGGAAGGCTGGAAGGGCCCAAACTTTGAAATAGTGTCTTGTTTTCACTGTTTTTGTCTTTTTGGTTTTTTGTTTGTTTGTTTTTAAACTAAAGTTATATAAAGCTTGTGGATTAAACAGAATAAATTTCTAAATTAAAAAAAATAAAATAAAATAAAGTCCCATACTGGAAATCAACCAAAATGTATATCAACATTTAAATGGAAAAAAATTGTGGTATATTAATAAAATGGAACTCTCATAATAAAAGGAACAAACTGATACATGCAATAGCATGAGTTAAGTTCAAAACATTACATTGAACAAAGGAAACCAGACACCAAAGAATACATATGATAAGTACAAGTGGTATACAACAGATTAAGGAACTAAAGTAGTTGACTCTTCAGCATATGATTCAACTAGTAGAAACTCAATGTATGAGTGAATACTGCAGCAAATCTAGGCAGCCATGGAGCAGTCTACAATAGAGGAGTCCTAGAGATCAGTTTTGCAAGGTGTTTGCCCCTGGGCTAGAGATTCAAGGAAGGACTTTGGTCCCAAGATAGGTGACTCATGTTGAGGAAATATAATTAAACATAAAATCTCCTGTCAATACAGTGAAATCTCTCCACAAAATGTAGAAATAATGAAACAGTGTTATTATTAAATAAGGATTAAAAAGACTGTGATGCATCACAGGTAATCTCCTAAAGAGATTATAGAGACAAAAAAGAAATCTTACCTTGTTTACATAACCAGGGCAGATACAATCCCTTATATACATGTTAATTGTCTTTAACCAAAATAAAAATAAAATTTCTCATATCTTTTGACATGCAGGAAGTTACATCTTGGAGTTGAATTGCCACAGAGAAATAGGGCACTGCCCTTCTTGAAGTTCATTTTTCAAAAAGATGGCTCCTGCCCCCAAGAATGGTATTTCTGGGATACATAACTGGCAGGAAGCTTATTTACTATTTAAGTCGATTTACATATATCTCAAAGAGGCAGAGATGGCATTTATAATTTCGAGTTTTTTGAAGGAAATGCTTAAAGAAGAGGGAGAAAAGTTATTTTTTTACATTAGGAAAAATTTTAAATTTTTTACATGTGTATTTAATCTTATAATTTCCTCTTTCTGTTACTATTTTTTAGTAAATCTACAGTTTTGTAATTATCTACATAGCTATTTCTACCTTTCTCTAACAACAGTCTAAATATCTAGCCAGTCCATAGTAAAATGCAGAACAAAGCAGTTATCAGAATTACAGTAGGACGAGTTTTAAAAATTAGTATAGTATTTGCCTTGGGAAAAACGTTTCAGTATATTATACCATTGGTGAATGATTAAAGCAGATTCTTGGTTAATACAAAAGTGCACAAATGTTCTCCTTTGTCATTAATTTTTACAAACTGTTGTGACGTCTTGTTTGTACTTTCAAATAATTAACTACTTGAAAAAAACTAACTAAAGTCTTAATTTGTGATTTTTTACGGTATCACATCCAATCCAAGCCTAATGAGTAGTTTAACTCTGGAGCTTGATAATCTAAGTTTTTAACTAAATTTTTTGTTAAAATAAATTTCTCCTGCCTTTTCATCAGTCATAGAAGTAACATTACAATTAAAGGATAAACTAGACCCTTCAGTAACTATTCCTTCTGCCCAAATAATTCTCCCAGATGTAAAACAAAGACATTCATGGCCGTTATCTAGTATCAAAGTCCTACTATAAGGCACTCATTGCAGGGGTACAGATTGAAGTGTGTATAGAAGGAAAAAATAATTTTCCCTTTACCTTTATAGGTTCTTGGCTAAGACCTTCCTGTAATAAAAGACAGATTAACAAGAGAAAAACAAACAGAAGTTTAATAATACATATACCTCCTATACACATGGGAGATACCCAGAACTGAGTAACTCTGAAATGGCCCACGCCATCATCTTATATACTATCTCCAGCTAAAGGCAAAAGAAAATGTTGTGGGGTGAGGGGGGAGGAACCAGTTACGAGAGGTTATCATGGAAAAGCACAGTAAATGAGAGTATGGTTGTTATGCAGATTTCAGTCACTACCTTCTCCCCTGATATAAGGTTTTTAGAGATTTAGTCATCATCTTCCTCCTGGTACGAAGAGGGAGACAGCCTTACAAATGGAGATTTCCCTTATATATTTAAGCGTTTTGTACAAAACAGTAACTTCTGGTTTTTAGAGCTTCTCCTAAGTCTGTTATTTCTTAAAACTAACTAGTTAAAGACAATCCTTATATGAAAGAGGCATATTTTGGGTTAGCAGATTCTGCTCCCCTTCAGCTTCCAGAATTTAGTGTACATGGCTCTCATCATTTTAAGTCTGAGGACAAATCCAACCTATGGGCCATTTTTCTTTTTCTTTTTTTTTTTTTTTTATGGGCCATTTTTCACCTCCATCCAAATCTGTAGTCACCTCTGAATATGTAAGTAATTATTGTAATCCAACAGGCAAGTTTATCTTTCTAGGACTGGAAAAAACTTGTATCCCAAAGTGGTTAACAGTGACATTAGACCTATCTTCTGTGTGGGACCCAGGAAATCTAACAAAAACCCTCTACCCCTGGACAAGCAGAGCAGGACTAACTCCATTTTGTGCTACACCCGCCATCTCATGTAAACCCCCCACACGACCTGCCTATTGTTTAAGGCACTCCCTCACCCTAGTTTAGCTATTAAGCACACTCTTATCAAAAACTAGCACACACAGGAATGCAGGACCTCTGACCTTTAACCGCCAAGGAATGAAAAACCCCTTTTGCCCACCAAACCTGCACGCCAATTCTAACCAGAATAATAGGCTAGTTCAAATGGTCACTATAGGGTGAATCGTAATTCAATTGGCCACCTGTGTGTGGACCAACATGACTGTGCAACTTTCTATGTATGTTACAGTCTCATTGGCCATGGACCCCTATAACACTACTATACTTCTTAGTCTCAGGGTCCAAGTCTCTGCTCCGCTGTGTCGGGGATACTTGGACCCAAGCTCGAGCTTGTGATTAAACCCTCATGTGATTACATCGGTGTCGGCTCCTTGGTGGTTTCTTGGATTTGCAATCTTGGGCACAACATTCTGTAGTTTCTATCCATGAATGCCAGATTTCTGTTTTTCTATTAATCAGATCCTTTTCTATACCACCCTTCTAATTAAACAAGTCAACAAAACATTTTGTTGTGTCAAATTTGGGGCCCGAGTATGATGCATATTAGTTTAATATTATAAAAACAACTTAGTAATGAAGATGGTCTTATTTTTATCTTGCCAACAATCGGATTGTTGGATTTACAAGCCCAGGCTGTATCCATACTGGGAGTAAAATTTAGAGCTTTAGGAACCATCATTGGGAGTACAGAAAGAAAAAGTAATGTAACAAATAACATGTTTGTTTTCTAGTAAAATGTACTTCTTATAGTAACTGAAATACCTACTACTGTGAATAAAACAACAAGGCAGTCTGAGAATTGTATTAAGTTCACTAGAATTCCTCCTTTCAGCTGAGTTCAGTAGCAATATCAGTCACTCAGGAAAATTTAAGTTTCAAAGCTTTTGTGGCAGCCAGTCTAGTCCTCCTGAGGAGCTGGCTTCACATGGGAAGCATGAATCTATCTGGGTTATCTTTTACTTTGACAGCCATATGGGTGATCAACAGTGCTTCAAGTTGTCCCTCTATGTGGGGACTCCTTATCCTCTCTCTAGAACACTTCTGTATAAGATAAATTGCTTAGTTTGATGGGGGTGGAGGGGAGACTTCTTCCAGCAGGTCCCTCTAGGCACTTCTGACTTTATGTCTCAGGGTTTCTAAGGAAAGAGAGAAACACCATTTTTAAGTATTGAACATGGGGCAGCCCAGGTTGTTCAGCGGTTTAGCGCCACCTTCAGCCCAGGGCGTGATCCTGGAGACCCTGGATCGAGTCCCATGTCAGGCTCCCTGCATGGAGCCTGCTTCTCCCTCTGCCTGTGCCTCTGCCTCTCTCTCTGTCTCTCATGAATGAATAAACAAAATCTTTAAAAAAAAAAAAAAAAGTATTGAACATGATGATCAGAGGATTCAGTTAAACAGGCAGAGGAAGTGATTTCAGACATGAATTCACAGTTCCAATGTAGCAGAGGAAAATTTACTTCTACCTTCGATATTCTTCCAACTGGTCTAAGAATTAAACTGACATGAGACAGATTAACAGGAAAAAAAAAATCAAAGTTTAGTTACATGTGCATGGAGACCCAATAATGAAATTGAGACCCAAAGAAATCACCAAGGCGTGAAGTTTTTATACTTTTTAGGTAAAAAGACAAAAAATCTGTGAGGAATTGACAGGACAAAGAAAGCTTAAATTTGGGAGCTTCGATTAGTAAGAAATTCAAAACAGAATTTGGGCTGTGGTAGTAAATTAGTAAAAAGTACCAAGGGTTGTTTTTTTTTTTTTTTAATTTATTTATGATAGTCACACAGAGAGAGAGAGAGAGGCAGAGACACAGGCAGAGGGAGAAGCAGGCTCCATGCACCAGGAGCCCGACGTGGGATTCGATCCCGGGTCTCCAGGATCGCGCCCTGGGCCAAAGGCAGGCGCCAAACCGCTGCGCCACCCAGGGATCCCCCAAGGGTTGTTTATATAGACTTCTTGGCTCTAGATTTCTTATCTGTGGTAATATTGATGTCTCTTTACCTCCTGGTACAGAGAGGGTAACTTTCACATTTATTTCTTGTTTTGTGGAAACAAAGGAGGGATCAGAGAGTTCTTTCTGCATTGGTTGTCTCTTAAGTAACTTTTATTTAAAATGATCACTGTGACGAAGTGGCATATTTTAGGGCAGCCTGCCCTTTGCCCCTGTACTGCCAAACATAAATTCAAAGAAAGAAAAAAAAGTTCAAAGAAAGAGATAAGGCTACTGTTTGCAAGAATGGCTCTAACTCTCTATGCCACTTTAACCCAGTAGATTGCTGAATCTTAGCCAGTGAGTTTGAGTTTGAGTCATCCATTCTACTTGGAGTATGACAGCTTTTAGGAATTTATAAACATTTGCATGATTCTTGGATAACAATGGACATAAAATGATTTCCTCTGATTTCTCTGGGGCCCCAAAAGTGGGGATTATGTGCATTAAGAGAGCCTTTATCCCTGCCTGAGCATCTGCTTTTGAAGATGGAAAGACGAGGCCATTCAGACATCATACACATCACAACTAGACAAAAATCTCTGACCTTCCATAGGCACTAATTCTCTGTAAAGCTAATTGATATCAGGTTCCTGGTAAACTTTCTTGCACCTACCTTGGAAGTGGTCTGTAAAGAATTCTGACAAATAATAAAACTCTTCAATACGTTTTGAATAATTTCCTCTATTTGATAGGTGTAGTAAGAGTTTACTGCCTTTAAAAATCCCTCTTAGATGATATTGACAACAAGGAAATCAAGGAAATAAAGACTAAGGTATAGGAATTATTTTGTTAGGTAATTTTTATAGTCCAGTTGAATTTCTTTTAGCCCTCCTTTCAGTCCATTTGTTCATTTCTCTTTGTGAAGCTTAGTTTTGAAAATGAACAAAGGTTTCTAGTATTAAAAGTGGAGCTTCTAAGTTTGGAGTCTGTCATGTTTAACAGCAGCTTTTGTAGCTCTTTCAGCAAAATCACTGCCTTTAGAAATTTTGTCATATTGCCCTGTGTGAGTTCTATAATGGATACTGATAATCTGAGTAGGCAGTTGTAAAGCCTCTAACAAATCAGCCTTTAATTCTTCATGAGATGTTTTAGTCTTCACTGAAGTCAACAATTCCCTATTTTTCTAAATTTTTCCTGTTGCATGACAGACACCAAACACATATTTATCATCAGTATATATATTTGCTTTCTGTCCAGAGCCAAGAATCTCAACTCTAGTAACTGCTACTAACTCATCTGCTTTACCCAACTTAATTTCAGACAAAATACAAGCTTCCAAGATTTATGATAAGTCACCACAATATAAAAAGCCTTGAGTTGGTCACCTTTGTCCCAAGTATATGACCCACCAGGAAACATTATGGGATCTGCATTTTGAAAAGGATGATCACATAAATCAGATTGGGGCTTAATATTTTCTTCTATTACAGTTATACAATCATTTTTTAAAAGATTTTATTTATTTATTCATAAAAGAGAGACGCAGAGACACAGGCAGAGAGAGAAGCAGGCTCCCTACTGGGAGCCCAATGTGGGACTCAATCCCGGGACTCCAGGATCACGGCCTGTGCCGAAGGCAGACGCTCAACTGCTGAGCCACCCAGGCGTCCCTACAATTGTATAATCATGATCATTTATTTGATTTCCTAATCTGGCAAAAAACTACCAGGTTTAGAAACTTGCAGCTTCCAATCTCTCATCAGAGATTTTCCTTGATCTGCAAAAGCTGGAATTCATTGTTGACACTATCCTATTAGACCCCAAAATTGTCTAAGTTTTTTTTTTTTTAATTTATTTATGATAGTCACACACACAGAGAGAGAGAGAGAGGCAGAGACACAGGCAGAGGGAGAAGCAGGCTCCATGCACCGGGAGCCCGACGTGGGATTCGATCCCGGGTCTCCAGGATCGTGCCCTGGGCCAAAGGCAGGCACCAAACCGCTGCGCCACCCAGGGATCCCTAAGTTATTTTTTGTAGTAAGTCATTTCATTTGCATAATTTGCTGACTCCTATATTATAACACTTTGTAGCCTTTAGGTAACAACAGATGCCTGAAATATTTCTTTCGGTTTGGTAATACTGCATTTTGTTTAGTGTGGCCTTAAGCCCCTTTGAAGACAAAGTATCAGTTTTACATTACTGAAATTACCAGAAAGGTATCTACATATTGAAAAATTATAGATCTTCCTGCTGGGACAGATTTCTCTGTTTTCTTATCAATGGCTAGAGAAAATAGTAAGGGAATCCCCAAACTCTTCTGGAATTCTCTAACTTCATAAGACTTACCAAGACTTTTTCATAAGTAAAAGCAAACAAGAATAGAGTCATCCACTAAAATAAAAGCAAAAAGCAAGAGAAAAAGATAATACAAATAAGTTACAGTGGAAAAACTTTGCAGACAATGGTACTGAAGTTAGAATAGTTGCAGGGTTAGGAACTACATAGGTTAAAAAATAGAAAATTTATTTACTTGTTTAAGATACTGTACAAATCTACACAGCAGCCAACCATCTGTATCAAATTTATCTTCCTTCTTTACTAGAAGTATGGGACTATTACAAGGTGAATGCCCTTTCAAAATTATGCCTCCTTTTTCACCCTAATTTTACTTATTTATTTTTAAAAGATATTTTATTTTTCCCCCTATTTTAAAATATAACAAGTTTTATTCCTTCAAATTGAGCTCTAAACAAAGGGTATTGTTTTATACGTGGCCATGGCTTATCCTTTTGATAAGATATTTTTACTGGTTTTCTATCTCAAATTAAACTAGTATCATTATTGCTAAATAATGGCCTAAAGTGATGCATCAATTTGTTTCAGCCCTGACACATAGTAACCAAATCAGGTGACTTTCCAAGGGAGCTCAGCAAACACTTCATCTGGCGTATATATTATGGTAGGCCTTTATTTGCACAGCACAAGTCGCTCCCTGATAGGTTTATAAGAGAATTAGGAGAAAGTAAGAAAATGTTCCTGAGTCACATGAAAAATCTGAATGGGAACCACCGAGGGAAAAGAAGAGTGGGAGAAGGCCGACATGAAATACCAATAACCAATATTGCTGTATCACCCAGATACAAAATGAGAAATTTCCAAGTTAACTGCACACTAAGTAGCACCCAAATCTACCAGAAAAGGGAAGGATAGGTTAACCTCAGAGAAAGGTATTGAAGCATATCATTCTCCAATTCTTACCCCTAAGATTCCCTCAATCTATCAATTTTTGAGCATTTTGCCAATTATTTTCTAGCTGAATATTTTTTTCTGGGTTTTCTTGATTCTCTTGTTATAATTTTTGCACCCTCTTGGGTCACTTCTTACAATCTCTTTTCCAGGGACAGCTGCGTAGCTCAGTGGTTGGGCGTCTGCCTTTGGCTCAGGGCATGTTCCCGGATTCCCCGGATAGAGTCCTGCATCGGGCTCCCTGCATGGATCCTGCTTCTCCCTCTGCCTATGTCTCTGCCTCTCTCTCTCTCTCTGTGTGTCTCTCATGAATAAATAAAATATTAAAAAAAAATCTCTTTTTCAATGTCTTAGCTCTTTGCAATAATGATACACAATTTTCCCTTCTTCCTTTGCTCCCTTCCTAGGTTGACCAGAGTAGGGTTATTCCCTTTAGTAAAGTGTTTAGTAGCTACTACTGTGGTTTTTCATTTTTTCTCTTTTTTTTTCTTCTCATTTTTTCTCTTCTTTGTCTTTCTGTAGACGGCCACAAAATTGAGTAGCTGCTGCTAAGCTTTGAGTAACAGTGTGTCCTTTTGCCTTTTCAGTCTATCTGACTGCCTTTCCCTAACTTGAGTTTGGATAATTGGCAAGATAGTCAAGACAAAGGTGAATAGTAGTAGAGGGTGATTTTAATCTGCCCCTGCTTCCATACCAGTGAGTGTTGAAAAGCAACAGATTGCTAATGAAAATCAATTGGGAATTCACTTACTTCTGGGTACTCCTTGGTAGTGTCTCCTAGCCCATTTTTAGCAGAAAGGCATTAAGTAACCCTTCTCAATGGGTTTCTTTTTTTAAAGATTTTACTTATTTATTAGAGAAAGACACACAGAGAGAGGCAGAGACACAGGCAGAGGGAGCCTGATGCGGGACTCAATCCCAGGACCTCAGGATCACGCCCTGAGCCAAAGGCACATGCTCAACTGCTGAGCCACCCAGGAGTCCCTCCCAGGCGCCATTCTCGATGGGTTTCTAAAGTCCTTAGTTCTTCTACAGTTGTAAAGCGTGGCTAATAGCTTCCCTTGGCCATGATACTCACTGTGTCATGTCATTTTCTAGTCTCCTATATGTTTGGTCCATGACTTCAGTGAAGTTTGTTGGTTGCAGAATTCCCTGTAGCAGGCAGTGCACATCCCTATATGTGGGGCTACAAACTGAAAATGCTGTGGAGCACTTCTGCGAGTCTATCTGGGCACAGAAAAAGAAGTCTTTAAATGACTAATAGTGGGGTGCCTGGCTGGCTCAGTTGCTGAAGCATGTGACTCTTGATCTTGGGGTTGTGAGTTTGAGCCCCATGTTGGGTGTAGAAATTACTTAAAAATAAAATCTTTTTTTTTTTTTTTTTGAGAGTGAGACAGAGCATGCTGGGGTTGGGTGGTGTGCAGAGGGAGAGGGAGAGAGAGAGAGAGAGAGAGAGAATCTTAAGCAGCCTACATGCCCAGTGTGGAGCCTGGAGTGGGCCTCAATCTCATGACCCTGAGATAATGGATCTTAGCCAAAATCAAGAGTTGGATGCTTAACCAACTGAGCCACCTAGGTGCCCCCAAAGTAAAATCTTAAAAAAAAAAAAAAAAAAAAAAGACTAATATCATCTAGTGAGAAAGGCAAGTGGATTACCTGGGAGGCCCGAATAGCTTCTCTATGGCATCAGCTTCACAGGTGATCTGAATAGGAAGAGCAGGTTTTCTTTATAGAGAATACCTTGGCCATACCATGGGTTTGGTTCAGACCACTGCATAAAATAAATATCACAAGAAAGTGAGTCAAATAAGTTTTTTGATTTCCGTGCATATAAAAGTTATGTTTATAATATACTGTGGTCTATTTTTTTTAAATTATTTTATTTTATTTATTTATGATAGGCACACAGTGAGAGAGAGAGAGAGAGGCAGAGACACAGGCAGAGGGAGAAGCAGGCTCCACCGGGAGTCCGACGTGGGATTCGATCCCGGGTCCCCAGGATCGTGCCCTGGGCCAAAGGCAGGCGCCAAACCGCTGCGCCACCCAGGGATCCCTACTGTGGTCTATTAAGCGCACAATAGCAGGGTGTTTAAAAAACAATGTACATATCTTAATTTTAAAATACTTTATTGCTAAAAAAGCTCACTGAGCTTTCAGTGAGTTGAAATCTCTGATCACAGATCACCATAAAAATATAGTATTTAAAATTTTTCATTAACCCCGAAGATTCAGATGCAATGAAACGCCGGGGCACCTGCACCCCGATGTTTCTAGCAGCCATGTCCACAATAGCCAAACTGTGGAAGGAGCCTCGGTGTCCATCGAAAGATGAATGGATAAAGAAGATGTGGTTTATGTATACAATGGAATATTACTCAGCCATTAGAAACAACAAATACCCACCATTTGCTTCAACGTGGATGGAACTGGAGGGTATTATGCTGAGTGAAGTAAGTCAATCGGAGAAGGACAAACAGTGTATGTTCTCACTTATTTGGGGAATATGAATAATAGTGAAGGGGAATATAAGGGAAGGGAGAAGAAATGTGTGGGAGATATCAGAAAGGGACACAGAACATAAAGACTTCTAACTCTGGGAAATGAACTAGGGGTGGTGGAGGGGGAGGAGGGCGGGGGGTGGGGGTGGATGGGTGACGGGCACGGAGGGGGACGCTTGACGGGATGAGCACTGGGTGTTATTCTGTATGTTGGTAAATTGAACACCAATAAAAATTAATTTATAAAAAAAAAAATAAAAATAAAATTTTTCATTATTATGAGAATTACCAAAATGTGACACAGAGAAACAAAGTAAGCAAATGCTCTGGAAAAATGGTGCCAATAGACTTGTTCAATGCAGGGTTGCCACAAACCTTCAATTTGTAAAATATGCAGTATCTGTGAAACACAAAGTATCTGTAAAGCACAAAAAAAGCAGGTATGCCCATTGAGACAAAAATGTATGATTATATAAAGCACTTTGATTTTTTAAAAAATATATTTATTTATTTATTCATGAGAGACACAGAGAGAGGCAGAGACATAGAAAGACAGAGAAGCAGGCTCCTCACAGGGAGCCTGATGTGGGACTCAATCCCCTGACCTGGGATCAGGGCCTGAGCTGAAGGCAGACGCTCAACCGATGAGCCACTCAGGCATCCCAGCACTTTGCTTTCTTTTCTCATGTTGATATTTATCAGGCCTAACATTATTTTTGTCTTTTTCAACGTGACCAATGCAGCCCCTCTATCCTGTTGCCTTTATACAGAGACATGATCTTTTATCCAAATTCCGAATTCTTTCTTTCTTTTTGTTAAAGATTTTATTTATTTATTCATGAGAGATGCAGAAAGAGAGAGGCAGAGAATAGGCAGAGGGAGAAGCAGGCTCCACGCAGAAGCCCGATGTGGGACTCGATCCTGGAACTCCAGGATCACTCCTGAGTCGAAAGCAGACGCTGAGCCACCCGGGCTGCCCTGCAGGGCTTTTTCTTAAATTGTTAATATCTCTCTGTCCCATCTGGAATGGGCATACACATAGGAATCCAGTCTTATGGTAGTAACGCCTGTTTCTTTGATTTGGACAAACGAACATATTTGCGGAGGTTCTTAGAAGTACCTCATTTCGGGACACCTGGGTGGCTAGGCAGTTTGGCGCCTGCCTTCGGCCCAGGGTGTGATCCTGGAGTCCCCGGATCGAGTCCCATATCGGGCTCCCTGCATGAAGCCTACTTCTCTCCCCTCTGCCTGTGTCTCTGCCTCTCTGTGTGTCTCTCATGGATAAATAAATAAAATCTTAAAAAAAAAAAAAAGAAGTACCTCATTTGAAGCATATGAATTAGTGGTATTTACTGGATGACTATCATTCTTTTCTTTTTCCCCCATGTTTCTTTTTTTAATTTTAATTTTAACTTTTTTATTGGAGTTCAATTTGCCAACATATAGCATAACACCCAGTGCTCATCCCATCAAGTGCCCCCCTCAATGCCTGTCACCCAGTCACCCCCACCCCCCGCCCACCTCCCTTTCCACCACCCCTTGTTCGTTTCCCAGAGTTAGGAGTCTCTCATGTTCTGTCTCCCTCTCTGATATTTCCCACTCATTTTGGATGACTATCATTCTAAGGAGAATGTAAAAAGTTATTTGGTACAGAAAGACTGAGAAATAATGGAAGAGCAAATGGAAAAATTAAAGCACTTTCTCTTTCATAGAACCACCCTCTTTTCTTCGCTATACCAGTTCTCTCTGCATCTCTTAATCTTTCCCTACATCAAGTTGACTCCTGTAAAGAAGGAAGCAACAATCTTTTAGATGGTGGTTCCCTTTCGTAGTAGATTTCCCTGCAAGAAAAGACAAGGGCACAACTCCTCCAGCTGATAACTAATTACCCGCCCTGTTTGAGGGCACATGCTTGTATGCCTGGTGTCCTAACCCGATTTCACTTCATGTCTCAGCCCTAAAATCCACTTCTCAAAAAATAAAAAAAATCCACTTCTCAGAGTTCCTTATGAAACACACAACATGGGGATACCTGGGCGGCTCGGTGGTTGAGCGTCTGCCTTCAATTCAGGTCGTGATCCCGGGTATCAAGTCCCGCATTACGCTCCCCATAGGGGGCCTGCTCCTCCCTCTGCCTATGTCTCAGTCTCTCTCATGAATAAATAAATAAAATATTAAAAAAAAAAAGCCCTGCAGACATTTCTGGGTTTCTACAACTTTTCTACCATCAAAGCCAATAGTGATCCTGATGGGGATTTTAGAGCTGGTATCACCTATGCTTACTCAATAATAAAATCTTGAATTCGGAGAGGGTAGTTCATCTGGCTAGCATTCCAAAATAGTGGAGAGCAAGAAAGGTGACTTTTCTTAATTCAGGATTTCTTACCTGACTGTTGTGTGTCCACAAGACTTTCAGCTGATCACCCAATCCAGGAATTGCCATGTAAATCCTTATTGCCAAATCGTCGGGAAAATGTAATTAAATATAAAATTTCTTGCCAGGCCAATAAAACTTCTTCATGAAATGTAGATAAGAATGAAATAATTTTATTATTGAATAAGCATTAAATGGGACTGCAATGTGCATCACAGGCAATCTGCTAAAGAGACTGTATAGACCAAAAAAACCTCTTACCCTTTTGTATACATGTTAACCCATGTTGGTGTTCATATTCAAAGAGATGGCTCCTTGGCCCCCAGCAATGACATATCTGGTATGCAAAACCGTAAGAGGCTTATTTAGCTTTGAAAAACATTTACATGAATTTTAAAGAGGCTGAGCTAGCAATTATAATCTCATTTTCTGAAGGAAATTTAAAAAGAAAAGTAGAGCTATGGGAGGAAAGTTCTCTATTTTTTGCACTAGGGAAATTTTTAAAGTAATTTTTTTAGATTTACCCTTATGCTGGCAAAGAATAATCAAGGTCACAGTCCTAGAGAGTCTATGATACCTAATAAATTACCCAGGTAGGGTCTCATACACAGGAAGAAGAAAAGGCCTTAGTAGCTGGATCTAGAGTATGAGGTGATCTCTGGCTTTCAGGTGTTAAAAACAAGACAACAAAATGGAGTCACGTATGTTAAAACCCATATCAGGGATCCCTGGGTGGCACAGCGGTTTGGCACCTGCCTTTGGCCCAGGGCGTGATCCTGGAGACCCGGGATCGAGTCCCACGTCGGGCTCCCGGTGCATGGAGCCTGCTTCTCCCTCTGCCTATGTCTCTGCCTCTCTCCCTCTCTCTCTCTGTGACTATCATAAATAAATAAAAATTAAAAAAAAATTTTTTTAAAAAAACAAAAAACCCATATCACTAAACCAAGACATAACTTAATTACAGTTTCAGTTCTTCCAGAAGTGCAATCTTAAACCAGTCAATCAGGAATCACCTAACCAGCACTAGTTAAGTAATCTGTTTGATAGAGCCCTGCCATCCCCTCAAAGAAAGTAACCTTGCAATAACGAGTCTGCTTTTTTGCCTAATATAATTTCCTTGTCCCTTTTCCTTTCTACCTATTTAAGTCTTTCATTTTATAGAACTCATCAGAGCAATTTCTAACTGCAAAATTGGATACTGTGTGATTCAAATTGATTTTTGCTCAAAAAACCTCTTAAAATGTTTAATATGGCTGTTTACCTTTTTTTAAGTTTATTTTTTGTTTTAGTAATCTCTGTATTCAATGTGGGGCTCAAACTCATGACTCCAAGATCAAGAGTCACATGCTCTTCCCACTGAGCCAGTATGACACACCTCCTCAGTTTATCTTTTAATGCAGCAAAGGGGAAATGCCCCGTTAAAAATAGTACATAAGGTCAGGGTTGGAGTAGGAAGAGGGATCTGATGCTGATTTGATAGATTAGGGCTAGAGCTGTTACATACTTTTGGTTTGTATGGCTTCTAGAATCCAGGGCAGGGCTCAGCCTGTAGATAGTTTGGGTCACAGAGCCTCAGCTGCATTAAAAAGAAAGCAATTTGGGGGACCCTGGGATGGCTCAGTTGGTTGAGTGTCGGACTTTTGATCTCAGCTCAGGTCTTGATATCAGGGTCAAGAATTCACGCTCCAGGTTGGGTGGAGGCTTCTTTAAAAAAAAAAAAAAAAAGAAGAAGAAGAAGAAGAAGAAAGAAAACATAATTTGGGCCTAGAAACAAGATTAGAAGTTATAGAGAAATAGATTTGTGTACAAAGGAATTATTTTTTATAGCCATATTGAAATTTACTACCTTTACTCCAGTTAACAAAATATATTGCAAGAAAAACTAAGCATGTTTGGGGCACCTGGGTGGCTCAGTTGGTTAAGCATTTCCCTTTGGCTCAGGTCATGAGATGGAGCCCCACATCGGGCTTTCTGCTTAGCAAGGGAGTCTGCTTCTCTCTCTGCTCCTGCTGGTGTTCCTCTCTCTCTCACTCACTGTCTCTGAAATAAATAAATGAATAAAATATTTAAAAACGACTAAGCATGTTTAACAAAAACGACACTTTTGAAAGTAGAACACAATTTTCTTTTCAGGAAATAATATTGCAAATGGTTACCTCTGGGTCAATTTACTGCAGTAGAGGAGCAAAGTTGTAAAGCATAGCTATGCTCACCTGAGCCACTTTTCTGCACATTGTAAAGTACTTGAAATCATTCCTAAGATCAAAATTTAAAACCATTTTAAGAGACAAGACTTTAAGAATTTCAGAGCCACCTCTGTAAGAGGTACTTTCCTGCCCCAAATGGTCAAAGCTTAATTAGAAGATGGGCAATACTAAAGTTTTTTCCTCATCATATCTTCTGTTCAAAATGCTATTATCATTGTTAATATGGTTTGTATCTTGTCTGATCTGGATGATACAGTCCAAAAAGTAGGGTTCGAGAAAATAGATCCTACACTCATGGAGGAAGGAGTGACTGTGGCTTTCACTTCCCCTAGTTTTATAAACAGAGGACTCCAAGTTCCTTGATTATATGTGATTTGGGGTAAAAATTGTGAATTACAATGGTGAGAAGGGTGTGTACTTACGAGTGAACTACACTGTTGAGGTTGTACAGGTCCTGGAGGAAAATACTTCATATAAGGTAGCATCTGAGCAATAATACGTCTATGGAGAAGGCGAGAGAGCAGTTGTCGTTGATAGACCTGAAGCTTGGCTGCGAATCAAGTGAGAAGTACCTGCAACCTGGGAAGGATGTGCCTTTTGATGCGTTGACTTCTTGGTGGTGGAGGTGAGAGTATGGTACAGAATGTTGCTCTGGAGGTATATGACGAGAGTTCAATATCACTAGTTGACTCTGACATGCAGGATGATGCTGAGCTCAGCTGTGGAGACAGTGGGTAGTGGTTCTCAAGCACCTAAATTTGAATCATTCTGAATAGAGACAGTTAGTAGGTTGCTTTGTTTTCTTGTTTACAAAGGTTCACTGAGTCACTGAAGAAGGTTGAGGTGAAGCTGTATACAATGAATTCCGTTGGAGGAGCACAAATATCTTCTTATGGCTGACTGGCTTGTACAGTACACACTGGAAAGGAGGTGGTGGTATAGGATGCTGCCTTGTTGGAATATGGTTCATATGATGCTTGTCTTGCGGCCTTATAAAACAATCAGAGATTTCGTGTGTTGCTAGGGCAATATGTCAGATGAACATTTTCAAATTAAGGCCGGGCCACAGGGTTTCCAGCTCTCATATGGCAGAGGTTGATATGAGCCTCTAAATGTCTTTGAGACAAAAATGTTGTCTTGCATCCTTGAACACCGCTGCAAATGAATAAACAACCTTGTTTATGCTCCTCAATTCGCTCCACCAGTTGACTGCAGCCTGGACACATCTTATCACCTTCTTTTCCATGTAAAATTGCACAGGCATAGCAAAAAGCATGCTTACATGGAATCATCCGTCCATAGATTTTAATAGGTAATTCGCATTTTTCACAGAAATGAATTGAGGTGTTATCCTTTTGTCCTAAGATGTTTATCTGAAAGTCCCAGACAATCTCTTCAGTAGAACTTTGCTCATTTCTAAACGATTCGCCCCCATTAAAGTCATACCTTTCTTCCTCACTAAGACCTCCTCCGCCAGCCTGCTCCATGATTCCGCTTGCGGGGCACAACGGAAACGGAAGTCACGTTCCCTGAGCCTGGCGCGCTTGCGCCCTGCCCTCTCGCGACAGTGGGGTGGAAGTGCAACAGGCTCCCGGCTTTGACCCCTTCTCACTCACTTCCCGTTCCGGTGATGGAGTTGAGGAGGAAAGAGAGGAAGTGTTTCAGAGCTGGGTTAGGTTAGACTGCTTGTTTTATGCTTTAAGAAAAAGTAGCCTTGGGAGGCCCGGGTGGCCCAGCGGTTTAGTGGCGCCTTGGGCCCGGGGCGCAATCCCAGAGTTCCGGGTTCAAGTCTCACATCGGGCTCCCTGTGGGGGGCCTGCTTCTCCCTCTGCCTGTGTCTCTGGCTCTCTATCTCTCTGTGTCTCTCATGAATAAATAAATAAGATCAGAAAAAATTCAAATTATTTAAAAAAAAAAAAAAGAAAAAGTAGCCTTTACCTGGAAAAAGAGACTAACCTGGAATGGGGTCGGGGGAGAGGCGGACGAGGGAACACACAGGCACAGTAATACCTGAAGGCAGACTTGAGGCAAATGAGCCAGCCAGCTCACCCTTAAAGGTATTTTTTTAATATTTTATTTATTTATTCATGAGAGACACAGACAGAGAGAGAGGCAGAGGCACAGGCAGAGGGAGAAGCAGGCCCCATGCAGGGAGCCCGACATGGGGCTTGATCCTGGGACTCCAGGATCAGGCCCTGGGCCAAAGGCAGGCGCTAAACCACTGCGCCACCCAGGGATCCCCTTAGAGGTATTTTGAATGACTGTAAGTGCTTTCCTTTTTTGGGTGAAAGCCCATGCATTATATAAAGTGTTCAAATAGAGACTGGCTAGCTTCTTGTCAAGATGCTATAGCTCTGGCTTCTTGAACTTCTCTGCCAAAGTACCCTTAATGTAGAGAAAAGTAAATTTAACTGTGAGGGTGAGGGGGCAAAGTTTTGAGTACCTCTGAAATCAAATTATTTCTTTGAATAGTTGTACTTTACCTTAAAATTATATGAAGATAATTCATTTTAGAATGTTGGTTTATTTTATTTTAGAATGTTGGTTCATTTCAATAAAAAAAAATATTGCTTTTAATTACTTTGTTAAATTGCTTGAATTTCTCCCTGCCCCCTAAAGACTTTGAGTAATAGTGATACCCCAGGAAGCTGTGCCAAATGCCATATGTAGCACATTGGTATATTTTCCCCTCAGTGTTGGTACACTAGTTTGTGATGCACTGCACAGAAAAGCTTCTTTACTGAGTACAAGATCATCCAGTAGGACTTAGAAATCCTTTTTTTCCCCCAGATTTTATTTATTTATTCATGAGAGACACACAGAGACAAAGACATAGGCAGAGAGAGAAGCAGGCTCACTGCAGGGAGCCCAGTGTGGGACTTGATCCCAGGACCCCAGGATCACTCCCTGAGCCAAAGGCAGAAGCTCAACGACTGAGCCACCCAGGCATCCCTAGAAATCCTTTTTATACAGAATCCTATATAATAGAATTTGTATATAAGAGTATTTATCTGTGAGTAAAAGTTCACAGTTCAAAGCCCAACAAATTAAGAAAATGATTAGTCATATTTTAAAATACCTTCCTATATCTTCAAATTTCTAATTTTGGTCCTTTAAATTTTACATCCTCCTGCCATATTCGATGTACATTTACATAACATTAACAACTTGGAGGAGGGGTGCCTGGGTGGCTCAGTGATTGAGCCTGCTTCTGTGGCCTCCTACCTAGCTCTGCCTAACCCAGTTTGTCCCAAAAATGTTGAGGTGTAAGGAACCCAGAGATAAAGCTACAAGCCAGACCACCCCATGCTAATGTATGGGTGGAGAGGGTGTCTTGTTATAGCAGTTACTTGTGACCAACGAAGAATAACCAGACCCCAAAGAAGATTTAAGCCATTAAAGATGTTATCAATAGTCCGTACTCCGCTTAGGCGGCTTAGCAGTTGAGCATCTGCCTTCAGCTCAGGGCGTGATCCTGGAGACCCGGGATCGAGTCCCACATCGGGCTCCCTGCATGGAGCCTGCTTCTCCCTCGGCCTGTGTCTCTGCCTCTCTCTCTCTCTCTCTCTCTCTCTCTCCTCTCTCTCCTCTCTCTGTGTCTCTCATGAATAAATAAATAAAATCTTTAAAAAAAAAAAAACAGTCCTTACTCAATGGTATATCAATGGAGATGTTAAAAGGATTTAGTTTCCCTGATTAGGCTTCCAATAAAAGACCAACCCTAAGCCTTCAGTGGCAACCCTGTCAGGACCCCTCTCACTTCTGAGAGCTTTCTCTGTATCTTTACTTAATAAACTTCCATCCCTTTACTCATTCTCCTGTGTCTGTGAGATTCATTCTTTGACTCCATGAGACAGGAACCTAGCTTTACCGTATTAGAGTCAGCAGGGATGTTGCACCAGGTTGAAAATGCTATAGAGAAAAGAAAAATAAAAGCCATAAGAACATTTTTTGATGGTCTCCATTTAGATACTGGAATTGGGGAAACATAGCTAGATCAGAATATTTTATGCAATTATACTCTATGGTTATGGAGATTATGCTGGGGATTTGGAGAAGATCTGAAATAACAGGGAGTTGACAAATTTTCACATTTGCTGACACACTTTATAAAAGAAAAAATATATAGCCATGCGGGGCATTTTATCAGAGAGGGTGAGCAAAAGAGTGAATGAGCAACGAGGTAGGGTTAAAAAGATTAAGTGATAAGTCCTCCTTTTAATGTTAGAAATTTTTATGAAGCTTACAGGTGGTTGAAAGAAGGATCTCTCTTTATCCATTTCATTATTGATGAATTCCTGAAAAGTTGCATGAAAGTAGGTACTAGTTTTCTTCTCTTGACGTATGATATCATTTCATGACTCTTTTGTCTTTATTTTGAATTTGTCATCTGTGGGCAATGTTATTGATACTTAAGCTTTTTATTTCTTTGGCCTTCTGCTAAATAGCTAATGACATACAAATACATAAGTGTACAAGGGGACCTTGTGACTCAGGATGCACCCTTCTTTCTGCAAAATAACCCTGCTTGAAATGAAGTGGTTTTCAAACCTCTGTCATCAGAAGGGTACAGCTGCTCTGAGAGAAGTCAGAGTTGGGGAGCTCAGAGTCTTACCTCCTTAACACTGTCCAGCTCTGGTATCCCTTTTCAACAACTCAATGGAACACATTTTTTTTGTTTGTTTGTTTGTTTGTTTGTTTGTTTTTTTAAACACTCTGGAAAACTGTGTGGAGGTTCCTCAAAGAGTTAAAAATAGACCTGCCCTACGACCCAGCAATTGTACTGTTGGGGATTTACCCCAAAGATTCAGATACAATGAACGCCGGGACACCTGCACCCCGATGTTTCTAGCAGCCATGTCCACAACAGCCAAACTGTGGAAGGAGCCTCGGTGTCCATCGAAAGATGAATGGATAAAGAAGATGTGGTTTATGTATACAATGGAATATTACTCAGCCATTAGAAACGACAAATACCCACCATTTGCTTCAACGTGGATGGAACTGGAGGGTATTATGCTGAGTGAAGTAAGTCAATCGGAGAAGGACAAACAGTGTATGTTCTCACTCATTTGGGGAATATGAATAATAGTGAAGGGGAATATAAGGGAAGGGAGAAGAAATGTGTGGGAGATATCAGAAAGGGACACAGAACATAAAGACTCCTAACTCTGGGAAATGAACTAGGGGTGGTGGAAGGGGAGGAGGGCGGGGGGTGGGGGTGAATGGGTGACGGGCACGGAGGGGGACACTTGACGGGATGAGCACTGGGTGTTATTCTGTATGTTGGTAAATTGAACACCAATAAAAATTAATTTATAAAAAATAAATAAATAAATAAATAAATGGTGCTGGGAAAATTGGACATCCACATGCAGAAGAACGAAACTAGACCACTCTCTTTCACCATACACAAAGATAAACTCAAAATAGATGAAAGATCTAAATGTGAGACAAGATTCCATCAAAATCCCAGAGGAGAACTCAGGCAACACCCTTTTTGAACTTGGCCACAGTAACCGGAGAAGGACAGTGTATGTTCTCATTCATTTGGGGAATATGAATAATAGTGAAAGGGAATATAAGGGAAGGGAGAAGAAATGTGTGAGAAATATCAGAAAGGGAGACAGAACATAAAGACTTCTAACTCTGGGAAATGAACTAGGGGTGGTGGAGGGGGAGGAGGGCGGGGGGTGGGGGTGAATGGGTGATGGGCACTGAGGGGACACTTGACGGGATGAGCACTGGGTGTTATTCTGTATGTTGGTAAATTGAACACCAATAAAAAATAATTTATTAAAAAAAAAGATTTTTATTTATTTATTCACGAGAGACACAGAGAGAGAAAGAGAGGCAGAGACACAGGCAGAAGGAGAAGCAAGCTCCACACAGGGAGCCCGATGTGGAACTCAGTCCCAGGACTCCAGGATCACGCCCTAGGCCGAAGGCAGGTGCTAAACCGCTGAGCCACCCAGGGATCCCTAAAGATTTTATTTTTAAAAAAATAAAGATTTTATTTTTTAAGTGATCTCTACATCCAATATGGGGCTTGAACTCACAACCCCAAGATCAAAGTTGCATGCTCCACCAACTGAGCCAACCAGGTGACCCCTAATTTATGTTTGTATGTTGTGTTTCTCTAATTACAAGTAAGGTTGAACAGGTTTTCATGTTTTTTTTTTTTAACACTTATAATTCTTCTTTTGTCAAATATCTGTTTATATCATTGGGCCATTATTGAACAATTTGTATTTTTCTTTAGTGATTTCTGGAATACTGAATCTTTGCCAGTTATATGACTTGTAATTGTCTTCTCTAACTTTCTAAGCCTTTTAATTTCTTTTTTTTTTAAGATTTTATTTATTTATTTGAGCAAGAGAGCAGCAGAGGGAGAGGGAGAAGCAGGCTCCCTGCTGAGCAGAGAATCAACACGGGGCTCTATCCCAGGACCCTGGGATCATGACCTGAGCTGAAGGCAGATGCTTAACCAACTGTGCCACCCAGGCACCCCACCCTTTTAATTTCTTTATGATGTCTTGTGGTAAATAAAAGTCCTCAATTTTTTTTTATTTTTTTTTAATTTTTTTTAATTTATTTATGATAGTCACAGAGAGAGAGAGAGAGGCAGAGACACAGGCAGAGGGAGAAGCAGGCTCCATGCAGGGAGCCCGATGTGGGATTCGATCCCGGGTCTCCAGGATCGCGCCCTGGGCCAAAGGCAGGCGCCAAACCGCTGCGCCACCCAGGGATCCCAAAAGTCCTCAATTTTTTAAAAAGTTTTTATTGGGACGCCTGGGTGGCTCAGTGGTCCAATGGCTCCAATGAACTTGGAGTCATCTTTAATTGAATTGCAATTGATTTTGTATATTGTAATGTCAGGATATGTTTTTTCCCCTCCATATAAATGGTCATGTGAAACTGAGTTAAAATGGAGTTGGGTGGGGATCCCTGGGTGGCTCAGTGGTTTAGTGTCTGCCTTCGGCCGAGGGCATGATCCGGAGTCCCGGGATCAAGACCCACGTCGGGCTTCCGGCATGGAGCTTGCTTCTCCCTCTGCCTGTGTCTCTGCCTGTCTCTCTCTGTCTCTCATGAATAAATAAAATATTTAAAAAAAAATGGAGTTGGGAGGCCAGGAGGTGGAACTCTCAAAATGTAACACTTTTCATGGCCCTTTGCAGACTCAACAGGAAGAGATATTCCTTACATTCTTGACAGGAAGAATCCTGTATAGTACTTAACTACTCTAGCAGGAGGATGAAAGATTTTCTCCTGGCCTGGCAATAACCCAGCCAATGAGAAATTTACAACTTAGCCAATGAAAAACCATTATATTTCAAACTCCCAGTGTACCCCAATGGACTTTCTGTTTATAACAGCCACTCCCAACTCCCCCCTAGAAGAATATTGCTCTTCTTTGGGGCACCTGACAAGGTCAGTCGGTGAAGTGTGAAGCTCTTGATCTTGGGGGTCATGAGTTTGAGCCCTATGTTGGGGGTAGAGATTATTTTTTAAGAACATTAAAAAAAAAACATTAAAAAAAAAAGGGCAGCCCAGGTGGCTCAGTGGCTTAGTGCCACCTTCAGTCCCAGGTGTGGTCCTGGAGAGCCGGGATCGAGTCCCACGTCAGGCTCCCTACATGGAATGGAGCCTGCTTCTCCCTCTGCCTGTGTCTGTGCTTCTCTCTCTCTGTGTGTGTCTCTCTCATGAATAAATAAATAAAATTAAAAAAAAAAACATTTTTAAAAAAAGATCATTGTTTTCCTTTGTTCTCTGGACTTGCCTGTGGTTTTGTCTTAGCTTGTGTATCCCGAATTGCAATTCTCTGCTATTCCTGGTAAAATAAAAGTTTTATGTTTTAAGAGTCAATTACCCTAGAACCACTTATTATTTTTTTTTAGAACCACTTATTAAATAACACATTCTTTTCCTTCTGATCCTCAATGGCTAATTTGTCATATGTCAGATTTTCATATATATTTACGTCTGTTTCTGGATTCTTCTATTCTGTTGATCTTTTTTCCTATCCCATCTTAATTACCGTGGCTTTATAAAGTTTTAAGGTTTTGGAGATGGGAGCGTCTCTCCAAATTATTTTTCAGGATCAATCTTGGCCTATTCTTGGCCATTTGCTTTGTCAAGATATTTTAGGTTGGTAAGATATTAGAGGGAGAAGGAGTTTTGAGGAGAAAGAAGGGGAGAGAATAAGGTATACGAATACACATTTCCTCACATCACAGTTTTTCTGAAAGTTTTCTAAAAGTCAACCCTGCTTTGAAGTCAAACAAAGACCAGAAAAGCTGCCTGCCTAAATTTACTGTTGGTACTCCATGAGGTGAAGTACAGGGTTAACATAATTTTTGTTTCCTTTACTTTTAAAACTAACTTCCTAAAAAAAATAATAAAACTAAGTTCTTTGGTTTCTTACCATTTCTTGGGATGGGCAGTATAGCCTTGTGATAAAAAGCATGACCTCTGCTGACAGGCATATGTATTTTTTTTTTTTAAGATTTACTTAGATAATTTGAGAGAGAGAGAGAAAGCATGAATGGGGGAGTGCAGGGGGAGAGGGAGAGAGAGAATCTTAAGCAGGCTGCACATGGGGCCTGACACAGGGTTCGATCTCATGACCCTTGAGATCATGACCTGAGTGGAAACCAAGAGCCGGATGGTCAACTGACTGTGCCACCCAGGTGCCCCTGACAAGCATACTTATGATTTAATTCTTTCTCTTCCTCTTATTACCTGTATGACTTTGGCATATTACCTAATCTTTCTGAGACTTGTTATTTTCTTTTCGATCTTTAAATGGTTAGTAATAATAATAATTAGTGTTAGTTTTTTATCACTGCCATAACAAATTGCCACAAAATTAGTGCCTTAAAACAACACAAATTTATTATCATACAGTTTTGTAGGTCAGAAGTCTGACAAGGCTCTCACTGGACTAAAATCAAGTTTTCACCAGGGCTCTGCTCCTTTCTGGAGGCTCTAGAGGAGAATTCATTTCCTTGCTCTTTCAGGTTGCTGGCAGAATTTACTTCCTTGCAGTTGTTGGCCTAAGACCCCTATTTTCTCATTGGCTGTTGCCTGAGGGCAAATCCCAGCATGTAGAGGTCACCTGTGTGGTTTGGCTTATAACTTCCTTCTTCCATCTCCAGAGCCAACAACAGTGGGTTGACTCCTTCTCACTCTTCAAATCTTTCTTGCCTCTTTGTCCATCACATCATTCTTTGTCTTTGCCTTTGTCTTCCTCTTTTCTCTCTTACTTCAGGTTCAAAAAGTTTTCTACTTTTAGGGGCTCTTGTGATTAGATTTAGCCCACTCAGATGATCCAGGATAATCCCCCCATTTTCAGGCCCCTAATTTTAGTCACTTCTATGCCTGTCTCTTTGCCATGCAAAGTAACATATTCACAGGTCCTGAGGATTCAATGTGGACATCTGTTTGGTGAGAGGGAAGATTGCATCATTATACTATTCGGTCTATTACATCTACCTTATATGATTTTTTTTAAGATTTTATTTATTTATTCATGATAGACATAGAGAGAGAGAGAGAGAGGCAGAGACACAGGCAGAGGGAGAAGCAGGCTCCATGCCGGGAGCCTGACACGGGACTTGATCCCGGAACTCCAGGATCATGCCCTGGGCCAAAGGCAGGCACCGAACCGCTGAGCCACCCAGGGATCCCCTACCTTATATGATTCTTATGAGAAATGCATGAACTAATGTATGTAAAGAGCTTGACATAGATGTGATATGTAGTAAACACTCAATAAGTGTTCATTCATATTTGAACTATTACTGGAAAAATGGGTTTTCCCCTCTGCTTTTTGCTTTTTGTTATATTTATGTGGCCTAATTTTATTGTCTACTCACATAATTTCTTTTTTTTAAAGATTATTTGAGAGAGAGAGAGAAAGAGACAGCGAGAGGGAGAGAGTGGGCAAGCACAAGCTGGGGGAAGACCGAAGGGAAATGGACAAGCAGACTCCATGCTGAGTGTGGAGCCTGATGTAGGACTTCATCTCATGATCCTGAGATTACAGCCTGAGCTGAAACCAAGAATTGGATGTTTAACCAACTAACTCAGGCACTCAGGTTCCCCTCACATAATTTCTTTAGAAAAGGCTACAAAATATTTCAAGCATACAGCCTTATACAAATTTTTTTTTTGCCTTATACAATTTTTGAGATGACTGGTACCCTACACAGCTGTAGTGGGTTGAATTGTGCTCCCACAAAAAAGAGGTCAAGTCCTAATTCCTGGTGCCTGTGAGTGTGACCTTATTCAGAATAGGGGCTTAATAGGTATTATGCAGTTAGGCTAAGGTCCTGGTGCATTAGGGTCGGCCTCACATCCAGTGGCTGTTATCTTTATAAGAGAAAGAAGAGGAGGATTTTGACACAAAGTCACAGAAGAGAAACACAAGGGAGAAAGGCCATATGATAATACATGCAGAGAATGGAGTGATGCAGCCAAGGGTTGCCAAGGATTGCTGGCAACCACCAGAAGCTAGGGAGAGGCAAGGAAAAATTCTTCTCTAGAACCTTCAGAAGGAGCATGGACCTGATTTTGAATGTCCAGCCTCTCAAACTGTGAAAGAATGTATTTCTGTTGTTTTAAGCCACCGAGTTTGTGGTATTTTGTTATGGCAGCTTAAGAAACTAATCCAGCAGCTTACCATGTTTTCCTAAACTGTTTTTTATTTGAAGTAGCATATTAAACATGGTCTTGTTTATTTTCATCATATAAGACATCTAAATTCGGGATGCCTAAGTGGCTCAACGGTTGAGTGTCTGCCTTTGGCTCAGGGAGTGATTCTGGAGTCCCAGGATTGAGTCCCTCGTTGGGCTCCCTGCGTGGAGCCTGCTTCTCCCTCTGCCTGTGTCTCTGCCTCTCTTTCTGTGTGTGTCTCATGAATAAATAAATAAAATCTTAAAAAAAAAAAGACACCTAATTCAAATATATGTCCCAAGATACCAGCAGTACCCTAAGACTCGTTTGGTGTAGCCCTTAATAGAACTAAGATCATTTAGTAAAAGTTATAAGGAAACTGATTTTTAGTTCAATATATAAAATAGAGCCTTTTTTTTTTTTTTAATGTAGGCTCCATGCCCAGCATGGAGCCAACCCAGGGCTTAAACTCACGACCCTGAGATCAAGACCCAAGCTGAAATCAAGTCAAATGACTAACCAACAGAGCTACCTAGGTGTCACTAAAATAGAGCTTTGAATGATTACAATAGTGCATGGCAGGGATCCCTGGGTGGCTCAGCAGTTCAGCGTCTGCCTTTGGCTGGGGGCGTGATCCTGGAGTCCCAGGATCGGGTCCTGCATCGGGCTCCTTGCATGGAACCTGCTTCTCCCTCTGACTATATCTGCCTCTCTCGCTCTCTCTGTGTCTCTCATGAATAAATAAATAAAATCTTAAAAAAAAATAGTGCATGGCAGTGAGAGCTGTCTTAGTAGTCAGATCCTAGACCTTTGGTTGAAGTAGAATAATTTTTTTATGAATGTTTAAGATAAAAATTCATTTTAAAGAGAGTTAGGAGGCACCGGGGTGGCTCAGTCGGTTAAGGGTCTGCCTTCTGCTCAGGTCATGACCCCAAGGTCCTAGGATCCAATTCCACTTAGGGCTCCTTGCTCAGTGGGAAGTCTGCTTCTCCTCTCCCTCTGCCTGATGCTCTGCCTGCTTGTGTGCTCTCTCTCTCTCTCTCTCATTCTCTGCCAAATAAGTAAATAAAATCCTTAAAAAAAAATTAAAGAGAGTTAGATATTGTCATGGTAAGCCAGGAAGAATAATTTTTAACATTGTAACAGAAAAGTCTAACTGGTTCCTTGCTTAGGTAGATGTATATAAGACATACATCTAAGGGGTGCCTGGGTGATGTAGTCAGTTAAATGTCTGCCTTCAGCTCAGGTCATGATCCCAGGGTTCTGGGAGCCCCACATCAGGCTTTTTGCTCAGGGGGAAGCCTGCTTCTCCCTTTCCCCACACATTCCCTGCTCGTGTGTGCTCTTTCTCTCTCCTAAATAAATAAATAAAATCTTAAAAAAAGAAGAAGGCAAAAAAAAAAAAAAAAAAAAAAGAAGAAGAAGAAGAAGAAGGCTCTTACCAGTGTTTTCTGCATGAAGTTGGTTAATCAGGAACAAAATTTAGTCAAGTGACTAGTTTATAAGACTATATTTAAATCATTTGATAGAAGTTTGTTTTTTAAAGGCACCTAGTCCTCCGGTGTTTATTGAGTACTCCACGTATGATATGAGATGTAGATGATGCCATCACTGCCCTGGTTGATTTTATACTCATGCTGGGTTGTGTAGCAGACGCCTGCTGGGTGCCTTCTGGGATCCATTCTCTTCCTAACCATATTCACATCTGCCTACTGGTAGCCATCCTTCCCTGTCACAGGTCACTAGCTTCAGGCTGCCTAATCAGGGTCAATTTTTGTGCTCTTCTTTGGAATGCTGGTAGGAAGTTCTGTGTATCCCTCTGGATATTAGTCAGAAAAATCTGGTCTTGATTGTAGCTGGCAGCTATATCATTGCTAGGATAAAATCCAGTTTTAGGATAAAGTTGACACGGAAGATGGTAAAGGAGAAAGATATGAGGGAATTGAGTCCTTGAAGGGATTCACTGAATTACTGGATCAACTATACATCTGGACGATTTAGTTAAGTGAGAAAATAAATCCTCTTTTTTTTTTTGAAGCCAGTTTGCATTGGGTTTTCTGGATTTTTTTCCAGTATAAAGTCTTACCTAACATGTTCATAAATCAACGGAAAAACAATAAATGACCATGTGTAATCAAGTACTAGGTATACTGAAGACAAACCACCAGCAGCATTAGTGTTACTGGAGAACTTAACAGAAATGCACATTTTTAGCCCCTTGCCCAGGATTTACTGGCTGGGTATGTCTGTGGGTGGCATCAAGTAACCTTTGTTTTAACGTGCCCTGCAGGAGACTCTGTTGCTGGCTAAAGTTTGAAAAACTCCCCTCGAAGTTTAGAATAGAAAGGATGACTTTACAGGGAAGATGAGATGAACTATATATGGGAACCAGGTGGACTTTTGAAAAGAAGACTTATGAACCAGAATGAATGAAGGCACAGAGGCAGGAATGGATGTTATTTATGAGTCATTGGGTAATTGTGACTCACAAAATAGTAAAGGATCATAATTGCATGGGTCTTAGGGTAGGAGAGAGTCAGTGGCTGAGACTGAGTTTTTGTTTTTTGTCCGGTTGTTCTCATTTCTCCTGAACTCGTTGAAAACCTGAACAATAGAATGCAATATTGGTATTCTTCATTGTAGGCAATATACTTTGGGATCAACCTGTGTGTAGTATAGCCATAGAATATTAAGTGCATCAAGTCACGAGAGGAGAATAGTCTGGTCCTTCTTATATTTGTGTCAAGTAGACAAAGAAGCCTCCTTCCTGGACTTCAAAAATTTGAAGGGAGTTACTTTTATCTTGTCAAAATCTGACAATAGCAGGGCCACACCAGCAGTGAGAATTTAACCTGTCCTGGCTTTCTGAGATACTGAGTGGAATTCCTTATCTTCTTTCTCCCTTCTTCCCATATTTTGTAGGAGAAGTTTCCACCTTAAATACTGATGTCACGGCCAAGGTTGTATATCACCTGCCCACACTGCCTGCTCTGTTTGATAATGTGCGCTTGGATGGAACTGTTTACATTCCACCCTTTCCCCTAAAGCGTTATAAGCCATGCATAATGATGCAGCCTGTGGAATTATGGAATGGGAGCTGACTTTGGCTTGGAGAGAGTGCTGGAAAATGAGAAGCATTTTAAAGCTCACATGCTAATGACTACAAAAAACCAAACGCTAGACCTTCAAGTCTAACTCTTTTCCAGACTCGTCTAGACCTGAGTTTATGGTACTAGTGGGTGGTGTGTAAGTGACAGTGGAGTTAAGGGAGGAGAGGAAGGGTTTTATTTTAACCTAAAGATACAAATAACTTTTCCTTATTGATAGCCAGCTTTTTGCTAAGGAGCGCCAGAACAGTGAATAAGCACTTCTGAAGCGGAGGCTCTGCTCAGTGCATTTAGTCATTATTTAATTAGTCTTGATAATGGGGCTTCATTTTAGAGAGAATTTAATTTAATGGTCTTGATATTGAATGACCTTGGTACGGCAAAGACACTTGTCTCTGTGCATGTGTGTGTGTAAAATGCAAATAATGGAAGTGGCTTTGGAATTGGGCCCAAAACTCTTGAGTACCAGGCTAAGGTTACTTTAAATCTGCTTGCTTTGCAGGTCAGTTTGAAGGATGCCTGAGACAAGCAATAAATTCGGCCCCTCTGCCACTTTGAGGGGACAAATCAGCCAATGAATCATCTCTTGTTTGTTCCGTTAGACCGACCCATTGTTTGATTTGCTTTGAGGGTCCAGAGTTTAATTTTTTTCTCTTCTTGGGGGATAAGGGAGTGATGTCGGGAAGCAGATGGTCAAATCAAGGGCCACTAGTGAGTCGCAGGGCTAGAGGTCTGTCGTTCTGACCTCACACTGCTTGGAGGTGCAACTGGGAGCTGTGCTAACTCATTCTCTGGCAGGGACAATTTCTGCAGGCAGAATGGTTTCCATGGGCACAGATTGGTGGATATGTGGATTTCCACAGCTTACTTGGGGAAAGGTGGTGCTTTCATTACCTTAACACAGGACTGATAGTTGTTGCCGTGTTATCCCATTTCTTCTAAGGTTTGGGCTGTGAGGCTTTGTCTGGTATGGAGATGAATATGTATATTTCTTCCCTTCCTTACTCTGGAGGTTTCAAGCTCTGCTGTGTTTCTAATGGACCTTTTAAATGCTGCACTTCTAGGTTCATTTTCAATCATGAAATGCATTGCTGGCCTTCAGCGTGAGTTGTTCGAAGCCAAAGGAAGATAGATAGTCTGACAAAGCCTGCCGCATCTTTGGTTGAAGTATTTCACAAGAGATAAGGCCCTGCTACAGCCAACGTACTCATGAGACAACTGACAGGTATGTATTGCACATTCAAGTATTAGACATGGTGGGGTAAAAGCCAAGATACCCAGATGCTGAACATCTAGATCAGGTCTGTATACAACTGGTTTACTGACTTTGTTACGTTGGGGAAGAAAAATTTCCTCTATTCTCTCAAGAGTCTACTGGCTGGTCTAAGAATCAAGTTGACATGAGACAGATTAACAGAAGCAAATCGGATGTAATTTTGTAACAGGTGATTCCTAAGGCAGTTAGTAGGGGTAGGGGCCTGAGCTTCAAAGGGAAGGAAAGCAAAAAATATTTGGTAAACAAACACGTGTCGGACCATACAGAAAAAATGGGACATAAGGGAAGAATTTTAACAAACAGGATTTGTTAGGTGCTTCCCTCTCTCCAGGCCCTGGTTCATGTTATAATTTATGGTGATTGCTGTCTTCCTGGAGCAGGTCCTCCATCCGGAGTCTGTTAGACAGTTGAGGGGAGGTCACAGTTTCTCCCTGAGTCTTTTAGGCCTTGATTGTTTTCAGCTCAAAATAATCTGCGTGCCAGAGTGGCACATCTGAAGGTGACTCTTTCTGTTACTCTACATTATTGTTTCTTCCATGAAATTTACTGTTGTATTTGTCATCATCGTTGTTGGTTTCTCTATTGGTGAGTACGAAGTACTTAGACTGTGGTTCTGCCTCTGTATTTGACAGTGTGCCTTTGGGTAAGTCTCACCCTTTCAGTTTCAGTTAACTCAAGTGTAAAATGTAGATACCACTTGACCTTCCCTATTCACAGAGTTATTGTAAGTGTCCCTAATGACCCCAGGTTGAGTGTAAGGTCATATTACCTGACGAATTGGGTATGTCTGGGCACATCTGGAAGGACTATGAGATTTGCCGGGAGTCAGTTGCTATAAAGGACCACAGGGTCTCTCGGAAGACAACTAAGCCAAAAAAGATTTAGGCACATGAACTTCCCACGGGAATAGTGCTAGGAAGCCACGGTAGAAGACATAGCAGTGTCTTGATAATCAGATCCAAAGCAAAATGATAGTTGGATCACTTGAATCTAAGGAGCAGATCAGAACAGTGTATATTGGAAGTTTATGGAAGTGAAGGGAATGAACATTACTTTTAGGAAGAATGAGCAAAGAGCCATGACAAGAGAAAATGACAGGCGCTAGATCACTGAGCTCCCGGTTCCTTCTAATGATCAGGAATGAGGCAGTGTCTGTAACCTGCTCCTGAACTATGAGGTTTAGTCCTAGTTATGGATGGTACCCTGGTTTCCCATTTATTTTTCAATATATTGATGGTAATTCAGATATCTTGATACACATAAGATTTAGTCAAAAGAAACTGAGATGTGTACAAGTTCCTAAGGTAAATGGGTTTCTCAGGATGCCTGGGTGGCTTAACGGTTGAGCGCCTGCCTTTGGCCCAGGGCGTGATCCTAGAGTCCCGGGATCAAGTCCCACATTGGGCTCCCTGCATGGAGCCTGCTTCTCCCTCTGCCTGTGTCTCTGCCTCTCTCTCTCTGTCTCTCATGAATAAGTAAATAAAATCTTTAAAAATAAATAAATAAATGGGTTTCTGTTAGTTCACTCTTTTCTCAGAGATTGTGTTCAGAGTGTAGGGACAGAATGGTGGGGACTGGCCAGTCGGGCCTCACTGGTTATGGAGTAGGAAGAAATGGAGCCAACAGGGAATCCACTTGTATTTCGCTCTCCTCTACACTGTGTTCATTTTATTTTTATCTATTTTTTATTTTTAAATTTATTTTTTTTTATTTTTTTAAAGATTTTATTTATTTTTTTAAAAGACTTTTTAAAAAATTTATTTATTCAGAGAGAGAGAGAGAGGGAAGGAGGCAGAGACACAGGCAGAAGGAGAAGCAGGCTCCATGCAGGAAGCCCAACGTGGGACTCGATTCCAGGTCTCCAGGATCACACCCCGGGCTGCAGGCGGTGCTAAACTGCTGCACCACTGGGGCTGCCCTTTTTTTTTTTTTTTTAAGATTTTTTAAAAAATTTATTTATTCAGAGAGAGAGAGAGAGGGAGAGAGATATTTTATTTATTTATTTGACAGACAGAGAGAAAGCACAAGCAGGGGGAGCTGGAGAGGGAGAAGCAGGCTCCCCACCAAGCGGGAAGCTCAACATGGGGATTGATCCCAGGACCCCAGGATCATGACCTGAGCCAGAGGCAGGCACTCAAAGAACTGAGCCACCCAGGTGCCCTATTTAGTTTCTTAGAGCATCTTTTAAAAAAAAATGGTTTTTATTTATTTTTAATAATTTCTACACCCGGGGATCCCTGGGTGGCGCAGCGGTTTGGCGCCTGCCTTTGGCCCAGGGCGCAATCCTGGAGATCTGGGATCGAATCCCACGTCGGGCTCCCGGTGCATGGAGCCTGCTTCTCCCTCTGCCTGTGTCTCTGCCTCTCTCTCTCTCTCTGTGACTATCATAAATAAATAAAAATTAAAAAAAAATAAAAGAAAATTTACTTAAAAAAATAATTTCTACACCCAACTTGGGGCTCAAACCTATAACCCTGAGATTAAGAGTCCCACACTCTTGTGACTGTGCCAGCCAGGTGCTCCTTGTGTTCTCCACTCCCCCCCCCATTTCCAACCCTTTATTGGGGCTCTGTCAGCCTCCCCACCCCACAGCTATGTTCTTTGTAGAAGCACACATGTGAGCAAGGAACTCACTGGATTGGTCCACAGGCTGAGAGCTGAGAGCCTCAAATCAGAATGACCTAGGAGAATGTGGTGGTGAGGTCTGGCGATTTTACTTTAGTCTTGTTATGTGGTAGAGCTGGGAACTTGACCTAATCAGCAGGGGGTCCTGAGTGTGGCATATGCCACACGGGCAGGAGATTCCTTGTGGCAAAGAAGTTGGCTATTGCTCTTAGGATAACTGAAGTAGGTGAGGACGGGCCTCTGCTTCAGAGAGTAGCATGAGTATGAGGAGGCAAGTCAGTGTTAACCTGATCAGAGAGGTGCGTATAGAAAGGTCGACCATACATTACAGTCTGCTAGGGATAAACTCAATATGCACCTGTAGTTCTGGGATAATTATTAAGAACACTTTCTTTTGTAACTCCCCAAGTTCTTCCAGTTTGAATGGTAAATTATATGGCAAGAAGCTGGGGCAAAGTTGTTTTGTCCTTTTGAATTCCTGTCCTGCTCTCCTGACTGGCCCAGCAACTGACAATTGCCCTTCAACTGGCAATTACTGGCAATTTTCCTGGGGCCTCCAGAAATCTCTTCTCTCCTTCTGTTAGGTCTTCCTTCTTCTTCCTCCATCTGCTCCTTTATCCTCCTCCCTTTTCTCATCATGGGCTCTTGGGAAATTCTTTTGTTTGTGGTTCTTTATTGATCTTGGGGACTACATACATAGCCTGAGTCTGTCTTTGTATCAAGCTGCGGTGGCCCTAGTGCTTGGTCCCTTTTTGTCCTCTTGCCATTTTTGAATTTGATGACAAATGTACAGACATGAGGAATCACCTCTCTGTTCCATTGGGGAGTTAGTCTTGCACATCAGTTACATGATTTTTCTCAAATCAAGGCTTTGTGAAATTTAGTACTGCCCACCCTCCACCATGGTCCTGGCCTGAGAGGTGGTTAACCTTCAGTATGGCAAATACTGATAGCAATTTTTCTCAAAAAAAAAAATGTGTTCCCTGAAGGAAATGGAGAAAAACAAAAACAAAAAAAGAAAAATTATTGGAGAACATTAGGAAGACCTAATCATCCTACCTGAACTGCTCTTGATAAAGCTCAGCTAGCTAATGTCAGGCTTTGGCCTGCTCATACTCTTCAAGTGAAATCAATAGTATTATGAAATCTATAGATTTCCTATTCTCCTTCATATCACTCAGGTTTTATATCTCTAGGGTGTAAAGACAGTTAAACACAAGAGCAATTTTATAGGTTTATTAGGGCACCGATGTCATCTGGGGATAATGTCCTTCACTTATGCATCATGTATGAAAAACAGAATCAGACACAAATCACAGAGAAATGCAGTTAATGTTTTATGAGTTCATAAATCCAGAGCTGTGACTAACACTGGGACCTCCAATGGAAACCTCCGGCCTTATAATTCAGCAGCTCCAAGGATTAATTTTATCACACAGAGCTTGGTCTGGGAGCTAAAATACATCCACATACAAATCCAGACCATGGAGGATACCATGCGTTCGCATTTCTGCATGAAGATTTGTGAATGTGCACTGGAGAAATAACCTCATAAGCCATTTGAGTTGTCACTTGCTTAGTTGCACATATAGTGTGCAGTATCCAGGACAGTAAACTTTCTTTTTAAATCAATCAGTGTTTAATTATAGGAGGACTAGACCTGTCAAATTTGATTGTGATTGAGCCACTATCTCATGTGATTGTGTAAACTTGTGTCCCGATTTTATAGATGAGAAAATTGAGGTCAAACCATGTTAAATTGCTTAAGATCATGAAGCCATGAAGTTGTAGAATTAGGCTTTCTGATTCCATGGCCAATGCTTCTCCTATAACATCATGCTATGTATAACAAGAACTCAGAAAAACTTATCCATCTTTATTTGCTCCTGTATGCAAATAGGCTTCATGGATAGTGACAGACATACGTATCAAGACAGGGGATTGATGATGGTTGTGGTAGATGTCCCTATGTATATTTTGTGCTCACTAGGAAAGAATTTGGTTAAAGTTGGAGCTTCCTGTCAACTACACATCAATACCAGGGGAAAATTTTAGGCTCCTGTTTTCTATTGAATGTTCTATTGTATACAACCATAGTGGATTCCTGGCAGCTAAGGCTGACCTTTTATGGAAGCAGAGTTGACCACTCTTGTGATGTGTGTGAGTTTAAGGAGATTAGGGAGGCTGGCTTCTTTCTCATCAACAGCAGTAGAGGCTTATTCTTGATTTAATTTTATTTCTACTGAGATTTTTTTTAACCTTTTTTTTTTTTTTAAAAGATTTTATTTAGGGGGATCCCTGGGTGGCGCAGCGGTTTGGCACCTGCCTTTGGCCCAGGGCGCGATCCTGGAGACCCGGGATCGAATCCCACGTCGGGCTCCCGGTGCATGGAGCCTGCTTCTCCCTCTGCCTGTGTCTCTGCCTCTCTCTCTCTCTGTGTGACTATCATAAATAAATTTAAAAAAAAAGATTTTATTTATTTATTCATGAGAGACACACAAAGAGAAGCAGAGACACAGGCAGAGGGAGAAGCAGGCTCCATGCAGGGAGTCCGATGCAGGGCTCGATCTGGGACTCTAGGACTATGCCCTAAACAGTTGAGCCACCCAGGGATCCCTAGCCTCTTATTTTTATTTTATTTATTTTATTTTATTTTATTTTTTTATTTTATATTTATTTTATTTTATTTTATTTTTCTCCCAACCTCTTATTTTTTTTTTTAAATGTTTATTTATTTATGATAGTCACACACAGAGAGAGAGAGAGGCAGAGACACAGGCAGAGGGAGAAGCAGGCTCCATGCACCGGGAGCCCGACGTGGGATTCGATCCCGGGTCTCCAGGATCGCGCCCTGGGCCAAAGGCAGGTGCCAAACCGCTGCGCCACCCAGGGATCCCCCCAACCTCTTATTTTTAAATAAAACTCTAGACCACAGGAAACTATAAAAGTCATAGAGTTGGGGCACTTGGGTGGTTCAATGGTTGAGCATCTGCCTTTGGCTCAGGGCATGATCCCGGGGTCCTGGGATCCCCGTGAGGAGCCTGCTTCTCCCTCTGCCTATGTCTCTGCTTCTCTCTGTGTGTCTCATGAAAAATTTTAAAAAAGTTGTAAAATCCCATGTACCCTTCACTCTTTCTCTGCAGTTAATAGCTTACATAAATTATAGTACAACATCAAAACCAGGAACTTGACATTGGTACAATAGTGCTAACTAGACTCTAAGCCTTATTCAAATTTTGCTAGTTTTTACATACGTGTGTGTGTGTGTGTGTGTGTAGTTCTATGTCATTTAATCTCTATATTGTTTTTTTTAATTTATGGCTTTCATCCCTATTGCAATACAAACTTTACTGCTTTGGAGAGGTGGTACATTGTGACAGAAAGAACATGGGCTTTGGAACCTGACAAGCTTAAGTATAAATCCCAATTCTGCATTTTTTTTTAACCGTGTGAATGTGATTTTGGACAAATCATTTCATCTCTCTGGGCCTCAGTTCTCCTCTCTGTAAAATGGTGATAATGGTTCCTAATTCACATGGCTTTTGTGAGGATTAAATGGGATAATATACAAAAAAAAAAAAAAAAAAAAAAAAAAAGGAGGATAATACAGGTAAAGTGCCTGACTCAGCAAATGTTTTCCTTCCTCATTTCTCCTTCTGTGCATGAGGTAACACTTTTAAGCTGTTCTTAGTTCTGATTTTTTTCCTAATAAGAACAGGTTTTAATGGGAGGAGGTGAGAAATGCATGAAAGTACTGTTGAGTAGTGGCACTCATGAAAGATTTTGCCAATTTTATAATTTTGCCTGGTGTTAATCCTGTTCCAGGTGGTCTGTGGGTTGTTCCTGTATAACGTGAATGTTTGTAATATTCCTACCCCTATACTTCTGCATCTGTCATAGATAAATAATCTAAAATATTTATGGGGCACATCAGTAGCTCAGTTGGTTAAGCTTCCGACTCTTGATCTCAGCTCAGGTCTTAATCTCAAGGTCTTGAATTCAAGCCCTGCTTTGGCCCGCATACAGGATATGGAGCCTACTTAAAAAAAAAGACACTAAAAAATTAAAATATTTATTTATTTATTTTTAAAAAAGATTTTATTTATTCGAGAGAGAGAGAGAGAGAGAGAGAGAGAGAGAGAGAGGCAGAGACACAGGCAGAGGGAGAAGCAGGCTCCATGCAGGGAACCTGATGTGGAACTCAATCCTGGGTCCCCAGGACCAGGCCCCGGGCTGAAGGCAGCACCAAACCATTGAGCCACCTGGGCTGCCCCAAAATATAAAATATTTAATAAACATCATAGTTATCACTTATTTCTGTCTTATCCAGAAATTCTAATTTTAACCATTCTTACCATGAATTCAGAGTCGCTGTGCTAAGGGAAAGTGTTGAGGGATTAATAGTGTAAAAGTCATACTTTTCTATAGATTTGACTATTAAATAAGTATCCACTAAAGGATGTGAAGGCTAGTCTGGGTATACAATAGGGTATTTCTATTACTTTCTTTTCTTGGGTAGAGGGGGTGATCACAAAGATGGAGAGACCTCTATGACTGGGAACCTGATTTTTTTTTAATTCTTTTTTTATATGAAAAGTGAGGAAGGATGCTAGTGATGATTTTTTTGATACTTAAGGTTTTGTTTCCTTTCATTTATGGTTCTTTTTTTAGATTTTATTTACTTGAGAGAGAGAGCAAGCATGAGCTGGGGGAGGAGCAGAGGGAGAGGGGGAAGCAGACTTCCCACTAAGCAGGGAGCCTGATGTGGGGCTCCATCCCAGGATCCCAGGATTACAACCCAAGTTGAAGGCAGATGCCCAACTGACTGAGCCATCCAGCTGCCCTTCACTTATGTTTTTTTTTTTTTTTAAAGATTTTAATTATTTATTCATGAAAGACAGAGAGAGAAAGGCAGAGACATAGGCAGAGGGAGAAGCAGGCTCCATGCAGGGAGCCTGATGTGGGACTTGATCCTGAGACTGTGGGATCACGCCCTGAGCCAGGGGCAGGTGCTCAACCGCTGAGCCACCCAGGCGTCCCTCATTTATGTTTTTAAAAGTCAGGATTATTGACCTTTTCAAAGAACTGGTTTTTGGTTGATTCTTTTTATTGTTTTTCTGTTTCCCTTGACATTTGTGTGTTCTTCATTTTCTTTCTTCTGCTTGCATTTGTCTTTTTCTTGTTTCAGGTGAAATATACATTGTTGGTTTAAGACTTTTCTTCTAATTATAGTCAATCAGTGCTATAAATTTCATTCCAAACACTGCTTTAGCTGCATCCCACAAATTTTGATTTTTGTTTTATGTTTTTGTTTTATGAGTTTTCAAGTGTTTGAGGATTTTCCTTATTTTTTTTTTGTTATTCTACTTTAGTAACTTTTCAGTCAGAAACTATAGATTTCAGTTTAAAAAAATGGAGGATTATTTTTTGAACCAGATTATAGCCTATTTTGATGAATGTTTCATGTACAGTGTTGTGTTTGTTGAGTGGAGTGTTTAAGGGTAAGCAAATTTTTGATTTTTTTAAAAGATTCTATTTTTAAGCAATTTTTATACCCAGTGTGGGACTCCAACTCACAACCCCCAGATCAAGAGCCACATGCTCTACTGACTAAGCCTGGCAGGCATCCCACAGATTTTCAGTTTTAAAAGATAATTCCAGGCAGCCGAGGTTGGCTCAGCTGTTTAGCGTCACCTTCGTGATCCTGAAGACCGGGGACCGAGTCCCACATCAGGCTCCCTGCATGGAGCCTGCTTCTCCCACTGCGTGTGTCTCTGCCTCTCTCTCTCTCTCTCTCTCTCTCTGTCTCTCATGGATAAATAAATAATTTTTTTTTTTAAAAGATAATTCCAAGTTGGGGGTGCCTGGCTGGCTCAGTAGGAAGAGCACGTGACTCTTGATCTCAGGATTGTGAGTTTGAGCCCCATGTTGGGTGTAAAGCTTAAATAAATATAAACTTAAATAATGATAATACCAGGGACACCTGTGATAAAATTAGGAAAAAAGTGGTAATCATAAAAGAAAGACTCATAAATTGGATATTAAAATTAAATTAGGGAATCCCTGGGTGGCTCAGCAGTTTAGTGCCAGCCTTCAGCCCAGGGCGTGATCCTGGAGTCCTGGGATTGAGTCCCACATTGGGCTCCCTGCATGGAGCCTGCTTCTCCCTCTGCCTGTGTCTCTGCCTCTCTCTCTCTGTGTCTTTCATGAATAAATAAATACAATCTTTAAAAATAAATAAAATAAAATTAAGAATTTCTATTCATTAAAAAACACTATAAGGAAATGGAAGAATATGTGTGCATCTTATATTACATAAAGATATATAGTATACATAAAATGTATACAACTCCTACAAATCAATATGAAAGCTCATGAACAAGCATTTCAGAGAAGAGGAAACATAAGTTTTTAGTAAACAGAAAAGGTTCTTAACTCCATTAGGAAGCAAGGAAATGTAAATTAAAACCACAATGAGATTCTATTTTAAACACTCAAAATAGGCAAAAATTTAGAAGTCTGACAGCTCCACATGTTGGCAAAGATGCAGCTGAATAGGAAATTTCATCTACTGCAATGGAAATGAAAAATTAAAAATCTGCTTTAGAAAACAATTTAGTATTATCATTTTTTAAAAGATTTTATTTATTTATTCACAAGAGACACACAGAGAGAGGCAGAGACACAGGCAGAGGGAGAAGCAGGCACCATGCAGGGAGCCGGATGTGGGACTTCATCCTAGGACTCCAGGATCACACCACCGAGCCACCCAGGCATCCCTTATCACAAGTTTTTAATTGGCCTCTCAATATAATTCTAAGTTTAATGACATTTTGGTGCTTGAGTTAGGCCAATGATTTTTTTTAAGCCTAAGAGGTGTACAGCATGATGGTTTGATTTACATATATTGTGAAATGATTACCGCAGTAGGTTTAGTTAACATCCATCAGCTCATGTAGATACAATAAAAAGAAAAGAATTTTTTTTTGTGTGTAATGAGAAGTCTTAGGACCTACTTTCTCAGCATCTCTTTCATGTATCATACAGCAGCGTGTTAACTATAGTCATCACACTGAACATGATACCCTTTCTTAACTTGAACATAAAAATATTATATAATTGAACTGATTTTTTTCTATTAGAACTGATTTCTCTATCTGGTGTGCATTAGATTCAATGTTGTCATTTTTTTCCCCCTAGGGACATTCATTTGTTCCAGCACCATTTATGGAGGAGATCCTCTTTTCCTTATTTCTCCTCTGCTATTCTTCCTTTAAAAAATAGCAAGTGTCTGGATTTGCCTGGTCCTTATTTCTGGGGTCTCTAGTATGTTCCATTGACCTATTAATCTTTCTCTTCATCTTTATTTTATTTATTTATTTTTCCTCTCTTTATCTTTAATATGTTAATCTTACTTATTAACATTATATAATCATATACTAATGTTATATACTATTGATATACAAATATATCACATCAGTATTTATTGTAAATACCAATATGTGAATAATAGTTATTAACATAATTATAAGCCACGATTATATATTATAATAATAATATTAATACAATATTATTATATAATATTGATTGTTATATTAATAAATACATCCCAGGGAATCCCTGGGTGGCTCAGTGGTTTAGCGCCTGCCTTTGGCCCAGGGCGTGATTCTGGAGTCCCAGGATCGAGTCCCGCATCGGGCTTCCTGCATGGAGCCTGTTTCTCCTTCTGCCTGTATCTCTGCCTCTCTCTGTGTCTCTCATGATAAATAAATAAAAATAAAAGCTTTAAAAGAAATAAATACATTCTAGAAGCAGAATTTTATTTATTTATTTTTAAGTAATCTCTATACCCAACTTGGGGCTGGAACTCATGTCTCCAAGATTAAGAGTTGTATGCTTTCCCGACTGATCCAGCAGGTGCCCCTGGAATTAGAATTTTAAATTCTATAGACACATACTCTCACACTCCCACTCAACAAACAGTTGGGTTTGTATTGAAACTGCATCGACGCTATAGATCAGTTTGAGGAAAATTGATCTATATGACATTAAGTATTGGTTTTGATCTTTAAAATTTCCTAAGTACGTGAAAAATTATACCTCTGGTCAGGATATAAAAGAACACAAAGACCTCTGTCTACAGAGATCTGAATCTTAGTTCTCTGGTGATAACTTTTTCTTTCTTTTCATATTGTTTCTTCTCTTTCATTTTGACTTTCCGAAATTTCAAGAGGCTGTCTCTATTTTTCCCACTTTACATAGTACATGGTGACATCTTTCAAGATAAAGTGTTTTTTTTTAAAAAGTTGAGGGAAGTTTCCTTCTATTATCTTTGTCTCATTGCCTCTATTCTTTTATTCTGGAACTCATTTTATTTATTTCCTTTTTAAAAATTTTATTTAGTTAAATAATTTCTCCACCCAGCTTGAACTTACAACCCCAAGATCAAGAGCCACGTGTTCCACCAACTGAGCCTGCCAGGTGCCCCCTGGAACTCATCGTATTATATTTTATTTAATTTTTTAATTTTTTAATTTTTTGAAAAGATTTTATTTATTCATGAGAGACACAGAGAGAGAGGCAGAGGCATAGGCAGAGGGAGAAGCAGGCTCCATGCGGGGACCTGATCCCAGGATCCTGGGACCATGCCCTGAGTTAAAGGCAGCGGCTCAACCACTGTACCACCCAGGTGCCCCTGGAACTCATTTTAAATACATGTTGGATATCTCCAATCTTTTAATTCTCTTAGCTCATTCCTTATAATTTCCATCTATTTTTTTTCCTCTATATTCTTGGAGATTTCCTCAACTTCATTTGGTTGATTGATTGTTTCAACCATGACCTTATTATTCATCATATGCATAGATTTTTAAAAATATTTCTGGGGCCATGATAGTTTTTATATACAAATACTCATTTTTGTATCTTTTATATATTAGAATGTGCTTTTTAATGGATGCCATATTTTAAAAAATGCTATGAGGATATTAAATATTTTTTTTTGGCTTGTCCTGGGTCCATGACCACTGCTTGCTGGAGTGCAAGGTCTGGTGGTCTGTTTTCAGGGTCTGGGCACTCCCGGTTCCTAAAAGGCTTCCCCCAGCCGCTGCCTTCCTTGGTAGGCTGTGTGTGAACAGAGACTTGCCTGGCTGCCTCTGCATTCTGTGTTTTGTTGTTGTTGTTGTTGTTGTTGTTGTTGTTTATGTTTCTTGGAAACCATATGGGGAAGGAGAGGATATTAATTTTTAAAAATTTGTCTTTATCACTGAATTACTTCTTTGTCTCAGTTTTCCTCTCTCCTATTTCTTTCCCTTTTTGTTGTTTGCACCTTTTTGTTGATCTTGATTCTTTTCTTTGATACTATTTTCCTCAGATGTCTGGCTGTCAGTTGTCCTTTCAGATCTGTGGGTAACGGATTGTATGATTAGTATAGGTAAGGTTTTCCCCTTTGTTATATAGATTTGTTTTATCAATAAACATTTTGAAAGGGATGGCTAACTTGATTCTGTGTAAGTGTGCATGGTGTATTGACAAGCAGATCTTTCTATAGTATATGGGATCAGAGACCAGGTAGGTATATTCACAATGACTACCCACATTTGCTAAAGTAAGAGGAGACTTATTGGAAGTGTGGTTGAAGTGATTTAATGTATCTTATTCTTGAGTGGAAAGTTTTCCTTTATTCACCTTTCCTTCATCAACTGTATTACTACAAGCTCTGAGGTGTTTTGCTGATAGGTTCTAACACCCATATTAGAAGTGATCCCTACCTTGATTACTTTTTTTTTTTAAGATTTTATTTATTTATACATGAGAGACACAGAGGGAGAGAGGTAGAGACATAGGTAGAGGGAGAAACAGGCTCCCTCTGGGGAGTCCAATGCGGGACTCCATCCCAGGACCCCAGGATCATGCCCTGGGCCAAAGGCAGATGCTCAACCACTGAGCCACCCAGGTGCCCCATTGACTACTTTTTAAAAGATAAGATCTGGGCTTTTTTCTAAGACACTGGTTCTCATAGTGTGGTCCCCAGACCAGTATCTTCAGCATCACATGAAAACTTGGTGGAAATACAGATTCTCAGGCCCCGTCCTAGACATACTGAATAATGAATTTGGGGAGATGAATCCCAGAAACTTTTGTTTTAACAACTTTAACAGGTGATTCTGATGAACACACAAGTTTGAGAACCATCATCCTGACAAGGAGCAAAAGCTGTTGTTGTCAGTTGTTCTTTTTATGTCTGGGGCGGGGGTGGGGGGAATCTCCCTGGTCTAGGTGTTTTGAATGCAATTTATTAAATGAAATAAAGTGATGAATGCTCCTTGGCCCAATCTCTGCTTTTGGTTTCATTTGCTCCTGTTTAAATTCTCACTTGTGGCTCTTTTTAGAGGAATTGGATTTACTTTTGCTGCCCTGGGATGGGGTTTCATCTCCTCTGGTTATTCACTACTTCCTCCCATTTGCAAGCCCAGCATGGAGCCCAAATGCAGGGTTTGAACTCACAGCTCTGAGATAAAGACAGGAGACCAAGAGTCTGGCTTGACTGACTAAGCTTCCCAGGCAGCCCCCCATTTGCTTTCGCTTTACAGGAATTCTTTAAAGATTGTCACTGGTGCCTTTTCTTGGTTTACAGTCTTGATAAAAGTTTATTCCTTTAAAAAATTCTTTCAGACTCTGACAGTGGGAGAGGGGGAATATTTGTTTCTATTAAAATATCATTTAAATTCTTTCTAACTAGAGGTCCATTAGGAAATAAAACTGGCAGTTTGACTCTTTTTGATTTATTATGAAGAATTGTGTAGATTAATAGCCCTAGGGATGCCTGGGTGGCTCAGTGGTTGAGAGTTTGCTTTCAGCTCAGGGCATAATCCCTGGATCCCCGTGGGGAGCCTGCTTCTCCCTCTGCCTATGTCTCTGCCTCTCTCTGTGTGTCTTTCATAAATAAATACAATCCTTTTTAAAATTTTTATTTTATTTTATTTATTTTTTAGGATTTTATTTATTTTTTTCATGAGAGACACACACACAGAGAGAGAGAGAGAGGCAGAGACACAGGCAGAGGGAGAAGCAGGCTCCCTGCAAGGAGCCTGATGTGGGACTCGATCCCAGGTCTCCAGGATCAGGCCCTGGACTGAAGGCAGCGCTAAACCACTGAGCCACCCTGGCTGCCCAAATAAATACAATCTTTAAAAAAAAATCTTGCGAAGCCTGGGTGGCTTAGTGGTTGAGCGCCTGCCTTTGGCCCAGGATATGATCCTGGAGGTCCCAGGATCGAGTCCCACATCGGGCTCCCTGTGTGGAGCCTGCTTCTCCCTCGGTCTCTCTCTCTGTCTTTCATGAATAAATAAAGTCTTTAAAAAAAATCTTAAAAACAATTCATAACTCTAGGTAATTATTAAACATTAGAACTGTGGAACAAATAAGGCAGCATCAGGTTGAACTTTAGAAATCATCTTGTCCTGTGGACCCACTTTACACAGGAGGAATCATGAGTTAGAAAGGGGAAGTAGCTTGCCCTAGTTCAGACAGCAAGTTATTTTAGAGCTGAGGCTAAAAACTAGAGTGCATTGGCGATTCTGTGTTTCTAGAGGGATTGCAGAAGGAACAGAAGCAGAAGGACAGGATTCTGGCCTGAGCAGATTTAACCTAGGGAGAACTCCATTTTTGAACTTTATTTCTTGGAATAAAGTATCTCCTACGTTTACACTGTCCAACTTTCAGAAAATTGGGCTGTTAGAAGTCACAGAGGGAATTAGCAGCTGTTATAAGACAAAGCAAAAGGATGGTTGCCAGGCTTCCTAAATCTTCACATGTTTGAGAAAATGTCCCAATATGTTACATATGCTTATTCATGTGTGTAAACCTTTGGCTATAGTGCTTTGTCAATATAAATATGTTTTGCATTATAAGTTGGTCTGGATACGGATTGCAGGTTTATGAGTCCCTGAGAACCCCTGTTCCGCTAGTTCTTTTTGCTTCGTTTCTCCTGCTGTTTTGCTCTTTTATTTCCTCTTTGCATAAAGTGGCAAAGGGGGTAGGGAACTCGGGCAGAGCTGTCCAGAATTTCATTCTCCTCCTTCCAAACCCTGCCATCCCTTCTCTCCTTAGTGACAATTACTTTTTGATCTCCACCTTGTTCCGAGTTTTGAGATCAAACCACATAAGCCATGCTTCAGCAGAGTGGAAAAGTAAGTCCTATTTTAAGCACCCGGAAAGTACCAAAAAGTGAGTAGAGGACCCAGTGAGGAAGTGCCCTACCACCCTCAAAGCTGGACAGGCACAGACTCTTGTCCTGTAGAAACAATCAGTAAATGGAAGCACAGGTGCTGAAAAAGCAATGTATGAATAAAGACTTCAGTCAGATTGATTTCTTTACTCCTATTTTTAATTTTTATTATTATTTTAAAATATTTTATGTATTTATTCATGAAAGACATAGAGAGAGAGGCAGAGGCATAGGCAGAGAGATAAGCAGGCTCCCTGCAGGAAGCCTGATGTCATATTTGATCCCAGGACCACCCAGGCACCCCTCTTTAGTCCTATTTTAGCACAACCAACTTCTCTGAGAAATTGTGAGAGGCAAACAGAAGCCATACTTACATTGTAAATGGGCACCTCATAAGGTTTTTTCTTCTGGGTCATAGTCTTACCCTTAACTCCTAAGGTGAGCCAAGGGGCATGCTGACGCAGCAGAAACAAGCCAATGGGAAAAGGGAGAAAAAGCTAGGATTTAATGGTCATAGAAAGATAGTGAAATATTTGCTCTGTGGGCCTCTGAGCAATAAATAAATTGGTGGATAAAATACCAGTTTTTAATTGTTCCTTTGCTTTGGGCAGTAGTTTCCAAACCTGTTTTAAAGTAGATAAACTGATTTGTCACATGATAACTTATATGAAATCCTAATATAAAATTTAGAGGCTAGATGAAAGCAAAGCTAGTCTGGTAGAAGCATCTCCACAAGGCACAATTTGGAAAAACGCTGGGTTAAGGCATTCCAGATTCCTTTGAAATGTAGTAATATTATCTGGGAGGTATAACCTATGAAGCTATTGTGCAATAGCAGTTTTGGAAAAAATTAAATAAATCACTTTTGGAATACTGTATTAACTTCTGGGAGTTATACTTTTAAGAGAGAGAAAGAAAACCTGAGATGCATCGAGTACGATTTCCAGCATTTGGCGTTTCATGGTAGAACTGGGTTTTGGAATTAGAGATCTTGAAGTCAAGTTTTGCCTCTGCTATTTAGTACCTGTGTGACCTTAGGCCACTCATCTCTCTGAGAGGCATCATTTCCGTATCTGTGAGGGGGGGAACAGGCTATGTCACCTCCAAATATGCGTCTTTGGCACGAGGATGACTTTGACCTGATTATTTTTTTACATTTTTGTGTAAACTCTATCCCCAACATGGGGTTCAAACTCATGACCCTTGAGATCAAGAGTCTTGTCCTGCACTCTACCAACTGAGCCAGCCAGGAGCCGTCCTGAGCTGCTTATTTTTTTAAAAAGACTAGTCACTGGAGAATCTCTTCAGACTAAGTAGAAGTTACCCTTTTAGGTGCATTTACATCTACAAGGGAAATCACCATTTGTAAGGGTATCTCCCTCTCTAGAAACTCTTATTAATGATGGAGGCAACGACTCAAATCTGCATAACAACCATACCCTGAGGTTTACTGTGATTTGCCTGGTGGCCTAGCCTCACCGGCTCCCCACCCCCTACACATCTTCTTTCCTCTTTAACTGGAGATGGTACTTAATTTAAGGTGGCTAATGGCTTGGGCCACTTTCGGGTGTTATTCAGTTTTCCTGGGCCTTTCCACTGTGTTCGAGAAGTTTATTTGCTATTAAACCTCTGTTTCTTTTTCTCCTCTTACTTTGTCTTTTATTACAGGGAGTTGGCGGCGTTTTAGCCTGAAACCTAGAAGGGTAAAGGGAAAATTATTTTTCCTCCTCTTCACCTGCTTCATGCCCTTGAGGCAGGTCTTTGTGGAATGTATTAATGGGCTCCTCTTCCCTTTGGCTTCTGATTGGTTTTAGCCAATGGGTGGTACCAACAGATAGGCGGAGAGTGGGAGAAAAGAGAATGGGATTCCTCTTCCTGACCTTCTGCCTATTGTGGTTTGGAACTGGCTTTTTTCTTCTACTGAATACGCCAGCTCCTGTCTGGGAGCTTTCCCCTGAAAGTCTCCGTAGGTTCTGGTTACTCCTTCCTTCCCCCCCTTCAGGTAAGTGTGCTGTTAAATTAGGCTCCTGGTCTCTCTTCTTGGCCCTGGGATGCTTCACTTTCCTTTGTTGATTTTCCTTAATTTTTCCTACAACATTAGAAATAGTCCTTTTATTAAATTGCCCTTTGAGTGTGCCATCTCCTTCCTGAAGGAGAGACCCTGATAAGTATTAAAAACACTACCCACCCCCCCGCAAAAAAAAATTACGCCATTATTGAAATGTGTTTCTGTCTTTGGAAAATAGTTCCTGGAAGAAGTATGAGTATGTTGTTTCCTCAGGCATGTTCGTTATGTGAATGAGACTGTGGCATTAGTATTTAACTATCCATTGCCTCTTAAATTTTTATCTCTGAAGTTTTCTTACCTGTTACTGTCTGTGGGCTCCTAAGAATTATGGAGTTGGCTGTGTGCTATATACACCCAAGATTCACTGCTTCAGGGCTTAGGTACTATAGGGCCATGCAACTCAGTGGTTTGCTCAGCCTGGGGGTAAGGAAGCCATGGCCAAAATTTTGTCTTGTTGGGAACAGTTAACTTGTCTTCGAAAGCTTTAGATGGTACTTAACAACCTTGGTCAAATGAGTATTTTGAGGGTCAGTTAAGGTAAGATGGCTGGCTCTGATCTAGCAGCAAACTAGTTCAATCTACTGATCTTGGGTCAATTGTGTCCTCTTTTTTAGGAAGGGCAGTAATACTGTTTATAAAGAGGACAAAAAGCCAACTCAAGTAATTACTAAGATGGCTTCAAGACCAGAATTAGTGATATATTGTATTGATATATCTAAATAAAGACCATATCAGTTAGGAGGGTCTATTCAATTCAGTAAGCTTAGAAAAAGGACTCAGGGAGGCACATGTTAGCTGTGTCCAGTCAAGCGTGTTCAAGGCAAGAAAGCCTGAGCTAATTTACTTCTAGTACTTTGACCTATTGAGAACATTTGAATGAGATGGATACATCAAGATACCCCGGGATTTCAAGAATTTGATCAATTTGATTATTAATCCTTTTTATAATATCAAGCTCCTCAGATAACATTCTGAGTATGAATGAATTTCCGTGTACCATAACTACAGGGAGAAAAATACGCTGCTCGTATAAATGGAATAATCCGGTGTCTGTAATGGTTATTGTCAGTATAAAGTTAAAAAAAAAAAAAGACCTTTTTATTAGGATTTGGCCTTCCATGTAGTGTGTCTACAGGGAGACTATTCACTCGTCATGCTGACTTTGATTATTCCAATCCACGTGAGGATCATATTTTGCATTGTCAATAAATGAATTGGCATTTTGCTGTTTGTCTTAGTCTGGGAAGCTTAATTGGTGCGCATGCATTGCTGAGAGGTAGATTTGCCCTTGGTGAGCTTGCCATATTGGACTTCAGAGCTTGCAAGGTAGAGGGCCAAACTCAGGACCATGGTTAATTCACAGAAGTAATGATTGCCCTCCTGTGAGGCCTCTTGGGAGCCAGCCTGTAGGCTTTGTTTGAAAATGACAAGCTAAGTAGCTGAAAGTGAGCACGTTTTTCTTTTATAAAATAATAGGGCTTCCAAATAGTCTCTCAGCCAAGGTTTGTCTAACTAGAATGTGTTTAGGCTTTATCACAAGCTTGTGGTAAAATGTGATCACATTATCTTTTTTCAATTTTTTTTTTCTATGAAGTATATAATTCACACAAAAGAATATATGTAAGACACAGGCACGTTATTAATCATCATAATAAAACAACTCTAAACCACCACCTTACCACGGAACTATCAAGTCAGAAATACTGTTGAAATTCCTGTGTGTTCTTCCCTGATAGCTTCTCACTGTTCATGTCTCAGAAGGAACTACTATCCTGAATTCTGTATTTAGTATTTCCCTTAAATTTCTTTTTTTTAAAAAATATTTTATTTATTTATTCATGAGAGACAGAGAGAGGCAGAGGGAGAAGCAGGCTCCATGCACGGAGCCCAACATGGGACTCGATCCTGCGTCTCCAGGATCACGCCCTGGGCCGAAGTCAGCGCTAAACCACTGAGCCACCCGGGCTGCCCTCCCCTAAATTTCTTTAGAGCTTTACCATACATGTAGATATCTATAAAAATGTATTGCTTATTTCTTGCTAAGTTTTAAGCTTCATAAAAATTGTGTCAGGCTGATGTGGTTTTGGAGTGTTGGGGTCCAGAGCTGGTGGCCAAGAAAGAATTCTTTTTTCTTTCTTAAGATTTTTTATTTATTTATGAGAAACACAGAGAAGGGCAGAGACCTACACAGAGGGAGAAGCAGGCTCCATGCAGGGAACCTGATGGCGGGACTTGATCCCAGGACTCTGGGATCACGCCCTTAGCTGAAGGCAGATGCTCAACTGCTGAGCCAACCAGGCGTCCCAAGAAAGAATTCTTGAGATGTCTTTGGTGCAAAAAGGTGATATTAAAGCACAGGGACAGGACCTGTGGGCAGAAAGGGCTGCACTGGGGTTATGAAGAGTGGCTTATATAAGATTTTCTATTCAATGGAGGGGAAGCGTATGTTAGGGCTCCAGGAGGTTGAGTCTAGATTTCTGGAAATTGCTTTTTACTTCTTTTCTTTTTTTTTCAAAAAGATTTTAATTTATTTATTTGAGAGAGAGTGAGTGAGAGAGCATGAGAGCATGGGGGAGTGCGGAGAGGGAGAGGGAGAGTCAGACTCAGACTCAGACTCAGACTCCACGCTGAGTAGGGAGCCCTATGCGGGGCTCCATCCCAGGACTCCAGAATCATGATCTGAGCCAAAGGCAGATGCTCAACCCCTGAGCCACCCAGGTGTCCCTAAAAATTTTTTTGTATTCCAAAATTATTTAACATATTTATATTTCCAGGAATGTATGAAAGTTTTGGTTTTACTGCATTCTTGTTAACACTTGATATTGTAAAACTCTTATTTTTCCTTTGATTTGGTAAGTATATCACATTAACTCATTGTGATTTTACTTTTCAGTTCTTTGGTTACTAACAAATTCAAGCACTTTTTCATATGTTTATTGGCCATTCAGGTTTCACCTTTTTATATTGGATATTGCTTTTTAGTTTATTTTTAGGAGTTCTAAATATAGTCTTGTACTAATACTTTGTTAATTATCTATGTTACAGACATCTTTTTCCAGTTTGTAGCTTGTTGTTTTACTTACTTTATGGTGATCTTTGATCATCAGGATTTAATGTGTTCATATTTGTCAATCTTTATGGTTTAAGTTTTTCGAGTCTTGTTTTACAAATCTGGGACACCTGGCTGGTTCAGTCAGTAGAGTGTATGACTCTTGATCTTGGGGTTGTGAGTTTGAGCCCCATGTTGGAGGTAGAGTTTACTTAAAAAAAAAAAGAGGGGTACCTGGGTGGCTCAGTTGGTTAAGCATCTGCCTTTGGCTCAGGTCATGATCCTAGGATCCTGGGATTGAGCCCCGAGTCCAGCTCCCTGCTCAGCAGGGACTCTGTTTCTCTCCTTCTCCCTCTGTGCATTCTCTTTCTGTCTAATAAATAAATGCAATCTTAAGAAAAAAAAAAAAAGAATGAAAGAAAAAAATCCTTTCCTGGCACTAACATGTAATGCTCAAGTTACCATTTTTTCATCTCCCATTGGCCTATCTTGACCTTAGCAACCCTTCCCTCCTTACATATATGGGAGTTCTTGACAGTCAGCAGTGAATGTTTTCAAAGATCTGTCTGCCCTTTACAGTTATCACATTTCAACTGCCATGATATTTTTTCTTCTTTACCACCCATCTCCCCTCTATAGCCAATAGCCATGGCCCTTCGGGCAAGTTAGTAGCACCTCACTATAGCTTATATTGGAGTCATCTTCAGAAGATTAGAAGATTATCAGCATCTGTGTCTAAGGGTCCATCTTCTTCTTCTTTTTTTTTTTTTTAAGGGTCCGTCTTCTAAAAGTACCTTTCCTTGGAGTGTCAGAGAGATGCTGGGCTCTTTGTGGAAATAGGGAGAATGTGTTGTCTTCCCAGCCATATATAGCACACTTAGTTCCCTGGGGACCAAAGACGTATTGCTGCACAAGAAGTCTCATAACCTCTCAATAAAAAAACAAAACTAAAACAAAAATCAAAGTCCATGTTCATTTCTATATTCATAATTATTCAGGTATAATGTGAATGCTGTCATACATAGTCTAGCAGCATTTTCTAGTCAAACTTACGTTGCATAAAACATCAGAAACCAAGTCCTTGTTCAACCAAGACAACAATTTATACTTCAAAACCAAAATACTTAATGTGTACATTTGCTTTTTATAGCCTTTACTCTAGTATGAGGTGAAGAAATGATCAGATCTACATACTCTTCTTGGCATCGTTTGTTATCCCAATTGTCTGGATGAAAATATTTGGACAAAAATACCTACTTAGAATCCAAAGATAATTTTTGGAGAGAATCCAATATAAATTTATATTAAAATATTTTAAATTCTGCGTCGTCCAGCTAAAGATACACCCAATTTATTAAGCAGTGTAGTTGAAATTTTAGTCTGTAGTCTCTGTATGCAAGTTAATAATGACTACACATTTTCCCCCAGGAATAAAATGATGGAAATAGTCTGTCTAAAGGTTGAACCGAAATCTTTATCTCTAGAGAGAACTTCTTGGAACCCTTGGAAGTGACTGAAACTTCCATCCACCTCTTTTATTCATCAAAGATTTCAAAAAATATCTTAACGCTTGAGTTTTAGGCCATGCGTTTGATGTCCATTAGTAACACAGGTCCTAAAGTATAAAAGAAGCACCCCAGGGGCAAGATTGAATGTGGAATACGCTGTGGGAAAGGAGATGATGTGAATTGGAATAGATCACCCCTTAGCCATTTTGGTTAAGTGTTTATAGAAGATTATAGATGGCTTTCAAATTTTTTGCCATTTCTCCAGCAAGGGTTGGTGTCTATTTCCCCTCCACTTGAATCTGGGCTGGATAGTCCCTGTTCTGGCTAATGAAGTGTGGTGCAAGTGATGCTATGCCAGTTCTGGGTCTAGCCAGTAAGTCCTGGCAGTGTCCACTTTGATTTTATGGAGGACTGAGACACCATGTAAGACATTTCAGTACCCTGGTGAGAGAGTATGTAGAGTAGCCTTGAGACTTCTTTATACAGAGAGCATGGTGTCCCATTGAGACCAGTCCTTGACCAGCCACCAGGAATGTGAGTAAAGCTACCAATTGCATACCACTAAGTGACACCAGTTCATGTCACATGGTTTAGAAGAACCACCCTGTCAAGATTTCCTGGAATTCCTAATGCATAAAGTCATGAGATACAATGAACCTATTGTTTTAAGTCCCAAAGTTTGAGCGTAGTTTGTTATGAAGCAAACTGATAACCACACATGGTTGTTACCATGTGAGAAAGAATGACAACAGGAATCCGAATCATTTATATTTGTAGTTCAGTATCTAGGGGTGAGTGGTAAGGGTATAGTCTCATAATATTTGGTATATTCCTAACATATTCTATTCATTTTATAATTTCTTTTTCTTTTTTTTAAAGATTTTATTTATTTATTCATGAGACACACACAGAGAGAGAGAGAGAGAGAGAGAGAGAGAGACAGGCAGAGGGAGAAGCAGGCTCCATGCAGGGAGCCTGACGTGGGACTCGATCCCCGGGTCTCCAGGATCACGCCCTGGGCCAAAGACGGCGCTAAACCACTGAGCCACCCGGGGTGCCTCATTTTATAATTTCTGAGTTAAGCAACTTTTCTAGGCATTGTTTAATGTAATTGGGATATGGCTAGTCTACTCCCTAAGAAAAGCTTTGGCAGTATTATTTTTAATAATTTTTTGAAAAAGGATGAAAATCATAATCCAGAGTGAAACCTCTTTAAATTCTCATTTCCTATTCTCTTTCAGAATCTCACACTGTATGGCTCATGGATTGTTGCTACCTTTTGACTGTTGTGAATAATGATGCTATGAACAATGGTGTACAAGTATCTGAGGTCCTCTTTTTGGTTCTTTTGGTTGTATACCTAGCAGTGGAATTCCTGAGGCATATGAAAATTCTGTGTTTAACTTTTTGAGGAACAACTAAAATGTTTTCCACAGTGGCTTCACCATTTTACATTCTCACCAGAATGAAGGTTCCAATTTCTCTGTATCTTCACCAATGCTTGTTAATTTTCCTTTACTTAAAAACTATAGCCATCCCAGTGAATGAAGTAATCTCCAATGAAATGGTTTTGATTTGCATTTCTCTACTGACTAATGATATATGCTTTTTGATCATGTATATCTTCTTTGGATATATGTTTCTTAATGTTCTTTGTCCATTAAGTTTTTTTGGTCTTTTTGTTGTTGAGTTTTAAGGGTTATTTATATATTCTGGGTATTAAACTACTGTCAGCTATATGACTTGCAAATACATTCTCCCATTTTGTGGATTGTCTTTTTTCACTCTCTTGATATTGTCCTTTGCACAAGAGTTTTAATTTTAAGGAAGTCTAGTTTTTCTTTTGTTGTGTGTGTTTTCGTTATATTTAAGAAACCAAAAGGCAGAAGGGACACCTGGGTGGCTCAGCGGTTAAGCACTCCTGCCTCCGGCTCAGGGTGTGATCCTGGAGTCCCGGGATCGAGTCCCACATTGGGCTCCCTGCAGGGACCCTGCTTCTCCCTCTGTGTCTGTCTCTGCCTCTGTCTCTCTCTGTTTCTCATGAATAAATAAATAAAATCTTTAATAAAAAAAAATAAACCATTGCCTACTCCAAGGTCATACAGACTCGCTAGATTGTTTTCTTCTAAGAGTTTTATGGTTTTAGGTCTTATATTTTGGTCTTTTATTCATTTGAATTAATTTTTGTATACAGTGTTAAGATAAAGGTCCAGCTTCATTCTTTGGCATGTGCATAAGTAGTTTCCCCAGCAGTGTTTGTTGAAGATACTATTCTTTCTCAGCACCCTTGTTGAAAATCAACACTTGTGATGAGCACTGGGTATTGTATGTAAGTGATGACTCACTGAATTCTACTCCAGATACCAATAATGCACTGTATGATAACTAACAAAATGTAAATTAAAAAAGAAAAAGAAAAAGAAAATCAAATATACATGTGAGGGTTTATTTCCAGGCTGTCAGTTCAATTTCATTGGTCCATATATCTATCCTTATGCTGATATCACACTGTTTTGAGTACTGTAGTTTTGTGGTAAGTTTTGAAATCAGGAAGTGTGAGTCTTCCATGTGGTGCTTCTTTTTCAAAATCATTTCGGCTATTGTTGATCCCTTGAAATTCCGTATTAATTTTAGCATGGGTTTTTCCACTTCTGCAAAAAAGGTATTGAGATGTTCAGAGATTGCATTCAATTTGTAGGTCACTTTGGGTAGAATTGTTATAACTATATTAAACCTTCAGTCCATTAACACAGGAGGAATTTTCTAGTTCTGTTTGCTTTATTTCTTCAGCAATGTTTTGTAGTTTTCAGTGTATAAATTTTTTGCCACCTATGTTAAATTTATTCCTAAGTGTTTTATTCTTTTTGATGGCATTTTAAATGGAGTTGTTTCCTTAATTTCCTTTTCTGATGTTTCATTGATAGTGTATAGGTATGCAACTGAATTTTGCATATAGATTTTGTATTGATCTACTTTGGTGAATTTATTAGCCTTAAGAGAGTTTTGTGGAGTAGTTTTTTTCTTTTTTTAAAGATTTTATTTATTTTGAGAGACACACAGAGAGAGAGACAGAGAGAGAGAGAGAGCGAGAGAGGCAGAGACACAAAGCAGAGGGAGAAGCAGGCTCCATGCAGGGAGCCACGCAGGACCGACCCTGGGTCTCCAGGATCACACCCATGGCTGAAGGTGGTGCTAAATGCATGAGCCACTCAGGCTGCCCCCCCCCCCCCTTTTTAAGATTTTTTTTATTTATTCATGAGAGACAGAGACAAAGGCAGAGGGAGAAGCAGGTTCCCTGTGGGAAGCCTGATGCAGGACTCAATCCCAGGGCCCTGGGATCATGACCTGAGCTGAAGGCAGAGGCTTTTTTAACCTCTGAGCCAACCAGGCACCCTAGTTAAGGTTTTCTACACATAAGATAATGCCATCTGTGAAGAGGGATAATTTGACAGTTAAGATGATTATGTTCTTTTCCCTTAATTCTGTTAATATGGTATATTATTGATTAAGTTTTTTTAAGTAGGCTCCATGCCCATCGTGGTGCTTGAACTCAAAACCCTGAGATCAAGAGGTGCATGGTCTACTGACTGAGCCAGCAGGGTGTTCCTGATTAATATTTTATGTTCAACCATTCTTGCATTCCTGAGATAAATCCCACTTGGTCATTGTATATGATGATAAGTTTTTGATTTTAATATGCTACTGAATTCAGTTTACTAGTGTTTTATTGAGGATTTTGGGTGTATATTCGTAAAAGATATTGTTCTTTAAGTTGCTGTCCTCATATTACTTTAAGTTATTGTTCACTTCTCTTTGAAAGACTTGCTTTAGCTTTTCTTCTGTGGCTGGTCTATGAGCTATAGCCTCTCAGTTTTTATCTGAGAATGTTTAATTTGTTTGTTCATTTTGGAAGAATAATTAAGGAAGATAAAGAATTCTTGGTTGGCAATTTTTTTCATTCCATCCTTCCTTCCTTGCTGTATTTATTTATATATTTTTAGAGATTTTATTTATTTACTCATGAGAGACAGAGAGAGGCAGAGACATAGGCAGAGGGAGAAGCAGGCTCCTTGTTGGGACCCCAATGCAGGACTGGGTCCCAGGACCCCGGGATCACTCCCTGAGCTGAAGGCAGATGCTCAACCACTGAGTCACCCAGGCATCCCTTATTTATTATATATATAGTAATCTCTATACCCAACATGGGGCTAAAACTCATGACCCCAAGACCAATAGTCACATTCTCTGTGGACTGAGCCAGCCAGGCAACCCTATTCCTTCCCTTATGTATATTCTCTCACTTTCTCTTGTCTCTATGATTTCTTTTTATTTTTTTAAGGTTTTGAAATTATATTTATTTATTTGAGAGAGGGTGTGAATGTGAGAAAGAGAGCACCAGCAGGGGTTAGGGATAAGGAAGAAGCAGACTCCCTGCTGAACTGGGAGCCTGGATGCAGGACTTGATCACAGAACCCTGGGGTCATGACCTGAGCAGAAGGCAGATGTGTAACTGACTGAGCTACCCCAGGCACCCTTGTCTCTACGATTTCTGATGAGAAAGTGATTGTTAATCAATTGATGTTCCCTTGTATATAATGAGTCAGTCCTCTTGGTGCTTTGGATGTTTTCTTTTTGTCTTTTGACAGTTTTTTTATAATGTATGTTGGTGTGGATCTCTTTGAATTTATCCCAATCCAGAAAAAAAGGGGGTGCGTCACTGGTTCAGTTGATGGAATGTGCAACTCTTGGTCTTGGGATTGTGAGTTTGAGCCCCGAGGTAGGCATAGAGATTACTTTTTTAAAAAGATTTTATTTATTTATTTATTCATGAGAGACACAGAGATAGAGATAGAGATAGAGAGAGAGAGAGAGAGAGAGAGAGAGAGAGAGGCAGAGACACAGGCAGAGAGAGAAGCAGGCTTCATGCAGGGAGCCCGACATGGGACTCAATCCTGGGTCTCCAAGATCATGCCCTGGACTGAAGGGAGTGCTAAACCGCTGGGCCACCGGGGCTGCCCAGCATAGAGATTACTTAAGGAAAAATAAATATATCTTACTTGGAGTTTATTGAGCTTCTTGGATGTGTAAATTCACATATTTCATTAAATTTTGGAAGTTTTCAGAGACATTTTTCTTTTAAATATTCTTGCCCCTTTCTCCTTTCCTCTGAGCCTTTTAATATGCATATTGGTATACTTGATGGTGTTTCACAGGTATCTTTGGTTCTCTTAATTTTTCTTCATTCTGCTTTTTGCTCTTCAGACTGGATGAATTTAATTATCCCACCTTCAAGTTCACTGATGATTTCTTCTGACTAATGAAGTCTTCTGTTAAACCTTTCTTATGAATATTTTGGTTCAATTATTGTACTTTTCAACTCCAGCATTTTTTTTGGATCCTTTTTATAATTTTTATTTTTTATTGATGTGCTCTATTTGGTAAGACAAAGTTCTTCTGGGTTTCTGTAGTTCTTTTCCATTATTTCCTTTCTTTTTTTAAATTTAGTTTTATTATTTTTAAAAGATTTTATTTGTTTATTCAGGAGAGATACAGAGAGAGAGAGAGAAAGAGAGAGAGAGAGAGAGGCAGAGACACAGGCAGAGGGAGAAGCAGGCTCCACGCAGGGAGCCTGACTTGGGACTCGATCCCGAGTCTCCAGGATCAGGCCCTGGGCTGAAGGTGGCGCTAAACCGCTGAGCCACCAGGACTGCCCTATTTATTTATTTTTAAAAAGACTTATTTATTTTAAAAAGAGTGCACATGCACATGTTGGGGGAGGGGGAGAGGAAGAGGGAGGAAATTCTCAAAGAGATTCCCTGCTGAGCGTAGAGCCCCATGTGGGGCTTCAGATCATGAGCTGAAGCTGAGTTGGACACTACTCGACTAAGCCACCCAGGCTGCTCTATTTTTATTTTATTTATTTATTTATTTATAAGATTTTATTTATTTATTCGACACACACACACACACACACACACACACACACACACAGAGGCAGAGACAATACAGGCAAAGGGAGGAGAAGCAGTCTCCATGCAGAGAGCCCGATGCGGGACCCGATCCCGGGTCCCCCGGGTCTCCAGGATCACATCCTGGGTCGAAGGCGGCGCTAAACCGCTGAGCCACCCAGGCTGCTCCTATTTTTATTTTTAAAAATACTTTATTTTTAAGTAATCTCTAGACACATCATGGGGCTCAAACTCACAACCTCAAGATCAAGAGTCACATGCCCTGCTGAATGAGCCAACCAGGCTCCCCAAGACAGTTGATTTAAGGGTTTTGTCTAGTGGGGCGCCTGGGTGGCTCCATTGGTTAGGTGTATGACTGGTTCAGGTCATGGTCTCTAGGTCCTGGGATTGAGCCCCATATTGGGCTCCTTGTTCAATGTGGAGTCTCTTCCCTCTCCCTCTATCTCGTCCCCAACTTACGCTATCTTTCTTTCTCTCAAAAAAAAAAGAATAAAATCTAAAGAAAAATACAATAAAGTTTTTATCTAGTAAGTCCAATGTCTGGGCTTTCTCAATGATGGTTGCTTTTCATTTCTTTTTCCTGTAAATGGACCATATATTCTCATGTTTTTGCACGCTTCATAATTTCATCTTGTTGAGAAGAGGACATTTTGACCATTACAGTGTGGTAACACTGAGTAGCAGATTTCTTCCCTCTCCTCATAGGGTTTGATCGTTTCTCTTATGATTTGTAGTGTTTTATTTACAAAATATGTTGGAAAAATTACTGAAGACAGTTTATTTGTCATGTGAGGTCACCGAGGTCTCTGTTATGTTAGCTTAGTGTTTAGCTAGTGATTTTTACAATTTTTGAAGAAAGTCTGGAGTCAAAAAAACCCATCTCAATCTTTGCAGCTGGACTCTTTGCATGCATTGATGTAGGCCTTCTACAATTCAGACAGTTTACAGCTTTGCCTTTGCCTTCAGTTTTTGCTCATGCAGAGCTTGAAAGTCAGCCAGAGGGAAGAGCTTAGGGACTTCCTAGGTTTTCCCTAAGTATGGATCTCACTTTGGGCATAAGCATCTCACCTTGGACATTTGCATGGCCTTTTAAATTGGTGGGATTTTGTGGACGCTTTCATTTCCAAAGTACATTACTCAGTCTTTCCTGCCTGGTTTTTCAGTCTGTTTGTTGTTTCCCCCAACTAGTAGCCATTATCTCAGGTGACAGTTGTCTGTTTATATGCCTTTAATATATTTTTGACAGATGCTGCCTTCCTTGTACTACTAACTTTTCTATCCTGAGACAGTCCAGGAAAAGGCAAAATAAAGGCAAGTTTTTTGGGGGCATCTGGATGGCTCTGACTCTTGATTTTGGCTCAGGTTATGATCTCAGAGTTGTGAGATCCAGCCCCTCATCAGGTTCTGTGCTGTGCTTGGAGCCTGCTTAAGAGCCTTTCTGTCTCCCTCTGCCCATCCTCCATCCCTCCCTCCCTGGGTAGGTATGTTTTTTTTTTTTTTTTTTTTTTTTTTTTAATGTGAGTCCTTCAGGAAACCACTAGCCAGGTCAAAACCAATAATCACAATTCTTTGAGAACTAGGTCCACTCTGTAGGCACCAGGAACTCATTCTTGGAGTGTAGACTGACGTATTCAAGACCTCCAATAAGCTTAGAAGGTGTGGATGCAGCATCTGAAATGTAAAATTCCATGAAGGTTTTAGTCACCTTATTCTTCTTGAAGCATTTGCTTGGTTGCTATAAATTTTGTTTTCTTGAGTGATAAAGTTAATTCTGATAATTTTTGTCCACTTTTTGGGTGTTATTGTAGAGGGATGGGCCCTTGGGATTCCCCTACTCCACCATTTTCACTGATGTCACTCTCACTATGTTATTATAATTAATATCTTTTTAATTGTAATGAGCAAAAAGGTCATAACCTCAGGGTTGCTGAATTCTTTTTTCTTTTTAAAATTTATTTATTTAGGGTGCCTGGGTGGCTCAGTCAGTTAAGCATCTACCTTCAGCTCAGGTCATGATCCCAGGGTCCTGGGATTGAGCTATGCATTGGGCTCCCTGCTCAGCGGGCAGTCTGCCTCTCCCTCTCCCTCCTTCTCTCTCTCTGCCCTTCCTGCCTGCTTATCTCTCTCTTACTCTCAAATAAATAAATAAATAAATAAATAAATAAATAAATAAATAAAATCTTTAAAAAGAAATACATTATTTTAGATGGAGAGTGTGAGAGCCAGAGCATGGGTGGTGGTGGTGGGGGTGGTAGAGTGGGGAAGGTGGGAGGTGGGGAAGGGGCAGAGAGAGAGAGGAGAGAGAATCTCAAGTAGACTTCCCTGAGCAGAGCCTGACATGGAGCCTGACACAGGGCTTGATCTCACAACTCTGAGATGATGACCTGAGCTGAAATTAAGAGTCAGGACACCTAACTGACTAAGCCACACAGGCACCCCTCAAGGGGGCTGAGTTATATCTGGGCATAGGCCATATTACACTAAGCCACAGAGTACTAGTCAATATACAGGAAGGATCAAAAATCAAGTAATCTGGGATCCCTGGGTGGCGCAGTGGTTTAGCGCCTGCCTTTGGCCCAGGGCACAATCCTGGAGACCCGGGATCGAATCCCACGTCGGGCTCCCGGTGCATGGAGCCTGCTTCTCCCTCTGCCTGTGTCTCTGCCTCTCTCTCTCTCTGTGTGTGACTATCATAAAAAAAAAAAAAAAAAAAAAATCAAGTAATCTAACTGCTAGTGGAAGGCTTTTTCCACTACATTAAATTATTCTCGTGGCCAGCTAGAAAGGTTCTGTATAGGTTGGAGAAATTATCTATATTTTAATTTCAGATTATTAGTACATAAATTTCTTTGGTGCTTTATTTTCCAGAGAGCTGTCCGAAGTAGCCCCAATCCATCCTACCACTTATCCTTATCCTAAACAATAGATATTACAAGGCTGTGAGGCCACTTTTTTTTTCATCATGAAGCTAGTCTTTTTGGTTTCATTGGTAGCAAAATTCTTTTTGCCCCTCACTCTTTCCTTCTGGATTGTTGCTTTATAAATAATATTATTTTTTCTCTCAGTGACTGATGAGAATGTCCAGGCATTCATTTTGGGCTTGTACACAGTTTCCTGTCCTCTCCTGGGGCATTATTCCAACTAAAGTTCTCTCCTACAGAATCTCTAGTGGGTTTTTTTTTTTTTCCCCTTTTGGTAGAAACTACATTTTGTTTACTTCCCCTTAGCCCAAGTACTTCTATACTGTGTAAAATCAGTATCCAGGGATCAATTAAAATATTCTCTTAGTCTAGGGCCATTGACTTGTCCAAGGTCTAGGTAGAAAGTGAATAGATAAGAGTGGTTTTAGATATTCTACTCTTTGCCCCCATAAGTATGCTCATACTTACCAGGCTGTATGTCCTATTAATTGATAAAAATTTGATATGTATGGATCACCTCATTGAATAATTCAGATGGATGGGACTCTCTGTGTTAGTTTATTTTTTTCTCATGGACCTTTGATGAGAGCTAATGTTCAGTGTGCTCTTTCTTGTTATTTATTTCTTTTATTTATTGGGGGAATTTGACAAAGAACTTCTGACTTAGCCTTAATGGAAAGAGGTAAATTGGATATAGTTTCTTTTCTTTTTTTTTTTTTTTTAAGATTTTATTTATTTATTCATAGACACAGAGAGAGAGAGAGGCAGAGACACAGGCAGAGGGAGAAGCAGGCTTCATGTAGGGAGCCCAATCCTGGGTCTCCAGGATCACACCCCAGGCTGCAGGCAGCGCCAGGATCACACCCCAGGCTGCAGGCAGCGCCAAACCGCTGCGCCACCGGGGCTGCCCCTGGATATAGTTTCTGATGACCGTGTGTATGTGTGTGAGAGACAGAGATTTCAGTTTCTTGGTCCTTTAATGAGAAACTGATTTGAGTGTTTTTAATGAAAAAGTAATAGCAAAAAAAAAAAAAATAGGAATGAAAGCTCAGGTAGTTATTATTATTGTTATTATTGTTATTATTTTTAAAGATATTCTTTCTTTCTTTTTTAAATTTATTTCTTAATGAGAGACACAGAGAGGGAGGCAGAGACCTAGGCAGAGGGAGACGCAGGCTCCATGCAGGGAGCTTGATGCGGGACTCGATCCTGGAACTCCAGGATTGTGCCCTGGGCTGAAGGCAGACACTCAATAACTGAGCCACCCAGGGATGCCCTGGTGTAGAAATTCTGCTAATATGTGCTATGAGGGCTGAGAAAGAATCTTATATAGGAGAATATTCTAGTTTGTTATGAATGTGGCCTGTGACACCTCCTTCTTGTGATTCATTTGAGCACCTTGTAACTCTGGATGGAGCTTCCTGGCTTCTTGTTATTCCTTCTGTCAACAAATAGGTATCAGTAGTAGTTCTCTTTTTGTGCTTTCATCCAAAGGGTAAAAGAGCTAAAGAATTTTTGGAGCAGTCTTCCATACTGTGGCACTTTGCTTGAGGCTAGTTCAAGGCAAATTTAATAATGGTATTAATAATAATAAAAATAATAATAGCTATTAGTTATCAGGACATACCAGGTGACAGTTACCTTTTGTACACTATTTCTAAATATTGCAACATTGGTATTTTTATTTCCACTATATATAGGAGGAAACTGAGGAATAGAGAAGAGCAATAACTTGTCTCAGGTTATACAGCAAATGGTTCAAGCCCAGGTCTCCCTGAATGCAGAGCCTTCTCTCTCCTCACTGTGCCTCAGTGCTTTTCAAGGATTCTAGTTTGTTACTGCTACCATATATGCTGGTTTTCTGCTCCTTATTTCCAAATACCTTATTGTTTGAACATCTGCCATATGCTACACATTGTGACAGCCATATATTAAGACTCACAGTAGCTTTGTGAGGTAAATATTGATATCCTTGTTTTGTAGATGAGATGATTTTCCATTTTGCCCCTGTCTCTCCTTACTCTTTTTTTTTTTAAGGTTTAATTTATTCATGAGAGACTCAGAGAGAGACAGAGGCAGAGACACAGGCAGAGGGAGAAGCAGGCCATGTAGGGAGCCCGACATGGGACTCGATCCCAGGACTCCAGGATCATGTCCTGGACGGAAGGCGGCGCTAAACTGCTGAGCCCACCCAGGGATCTCCTCCTTACTCTTTTTAAGAGTGACCTCTTGGGATCCCTGGGTGGCGCAGCGGTTTGGCGCCTGCCTTTGGCCCAGGGCGCGATCCTGGAGACCAGGGATCGAATCCCACGTCGGGCTCCCGGTGCATGGAGCCTGTTTCTCCCTCTGCCTATGTCTCTGCTTCTCTCTCTCTGTGTGTGTGACTATCATAAATAAATAAAAAATTAAAAAAAAAAAAGAGTGACCTCTTGTCCTGGCTAGATACCTTTCAGCCATGCTCTGACCCTTCCCCATCCTCATTCTAACTTTCCAGTTGCGTGTTCCAGGTGATTCCATCATCTTGTTCCTACATGCTCCACAGGCTAATGACTTACTATGTTGCCTTTCTGGCTTGTTAGCACTCCCTGAGGGACCCACAGGCTTACTAGTCACTGAAAGAGTATGTGTTGCCCCCAAGCTTGGTGTTCCTCAGCTCTGGTGTAAATTTACAGAATGTGTAACATTTACCTGGGCCTGTCTCAGATCACCTCCATGGACCTCATGGCAAGGGGAACTAGATTAATCTGCTCAGGCTGCTATAATGAGATAGATAATAAGTGGCTTAAAGACCAGAAATTTATTTCCCACACTTCTGGAGGCTGGGAAGTCCAAGATCAGGGTGCTGGCACGGTCGAGTTCTGGTGAGAGTTCTCTTGCTCATTTGCCTTTTCAGTGTATCCTTGCATGACAGAGAGAAGAGGAAACAACCTCCGTGTTGTCACTTCTTCTAAGGGCACTAATCTCATCTTGTGGGCCCACTCTCATTACTTCATCTAAACCTGGTTATCTCCTTAAGGCCCCACCTCCTAGTACCATCATATTGGAGGTTAAGGCTTCATAATAGGAATTTTGGGAGGATACAAACATTCAATCTGTAACAGAGAAACAACACAAATAAATATGCAGATGATCATGTTGCTTGCTGTGCTATGAGCAATAAAGTCCTCTGTCTTTGACCGAGGAGTCTTTCATTTTCTGTCAGAGTCTATGAATCAGTATGTTTTATCTTTTTATTTATTTTATTTTATTAAAAATATTTAAAAAAAATAAAAAAATATTTATCTGAGAGAGAGAGAGAGAGAGAGAGAGAGATAGAGAGCATGAGCAGGGGGAAGGGCAGAGGCAGAGGGAGAAGCAGACTCCCCACGAGCAGGGAGCCTGGCATGGGGCTAGATCCCAGGACATCATAACCTGAGCTGAAGGCAGATGCTGAACTGACTGAGCTACCCAGGCAGCCCTGTTTTATGTTTTTAGGTTATAAATAGGGCAAAATCCCAGACCTTCATGATTCATTTCTTTTTTTTTTTTAAGATTTTATTTATTCATTCAGGAGAGAGAGAGAGAAAGAGTGAAAGAGACACAGGCAGAGGGAGAAGCAGGCTTCCTGCAAGGAACCTGACGTGGGACTCGATCCCAGATCCCAAGATCATGCCCTGAGCCGAAGGCAGCCGCTCAACCGCTGAGCCACCCAGGCATCCCTAGTCTTGTTCTTCTTGTACTCTTAGTTTCTTCCCCCTCTAACTCAGGGAATCCTTTAGGGATCTCTTCAGTTTTCCCCTTCTGCGTCCTGTATGCATCCTAAAAACTCTTTCCAGGCCGTAAACTGGCACAGTCATTTGTTTTCGGGATTGCTGTTCTTTGTTGCTTGGTGTTCTGTGTCTTGGAAACTTGCTTTACATTGTGTCTGTTTTGTGGGTTGTTTCAGGTGAGGGGATAATAAGTCCCTGTTATTCTCTCTTGGCCTTGAGTGGAAATTGAATCATTGCCTTTCGAAAGTGGATCTGATATTTAGAAACAACTCGATGAAAGGGATAACTCAATGAATAAGGTTGGTCATCAAACTGGCTAATTTCTTGCAACCCTGTCCTTCAAAAAAAGGTGTGGTAGTAAAGTAACCAACCTACTTTTCTTTCTGTGGTTTAGTATTATTTTTAGAAAGAGGAGTTTTAAGTGGGCTTATTCTAGTCTTCCCTCTCCTAATTTCCTGGACACTGTAACCTATGGAGGACTTAAAGCTGTGGAAATAAAATAGGGTTATATTTTTACAATTGTCCACTCTTTCCCAACACCACAATTATTTTACTAGACATTTTATGACTCTTTCCTTTTTGGTGTCTCTCATCTTACTGTCAGTGCCATGATTGAGGCTGAGGTTCTTACTTCCTTTGGTCTATATTATCATACCCTACTCCTACCTAACTAGTCTTTTCCTTTCTCTGTCCTTCCCGTGAAGGCCAGAGTAACTTTCTGAAAGAAACAAAAACAATAGATTTGACAATGTCCCTTTGCCCCTCAGAATGGTGCCCCCTTTAAATATAGAATGTCCAGCCTTTTTTCTGTGCTCACAATTTGATCCCTGCTTTTGTTTCTCACTTTATTTTATGTAACACAATTTCTACCGTCCACAAAATTATAATCCTCAAATGACAGTATTGTAAGGTGCTCTAAACTCAAACCAAGTGAGACAGCTCTGCCTTTCTTTTACAAATCCAGATCTGCTCCATCTTGGTGCCTTTGCTTATGCTATGTTCTTTTTCAGAAATATCCCATTTTGCCTGCCTTTGGAGACATTTCTCAAATAATAACTACTTCATAAGGCCTCCTCTGAGGCCTCCAATTGGAATAAATTCCTTTGTCCCTTATTTTTCCAAGGAATGTTGGTCGCACCTGTATTAAAGCACTTATCAGACTCTGATTTGGTTTACTTGAATAAATGCCTGTCTCCCTCAGTGGACTATGAGTCCCTGGAGTGCAAGTGCTGCTTTATTTCTCTTCACATTCATCATAGCATCTACCCCAGGGCCTTATAACTAGTATGTTCTGAATAAATATTTATTGAATTGAAATTTACTAAATTTGGAAAATTTAGCACATAAAAATAAATCAATAATACTTTCATTTACTGACATCTATAGTTTGGTGTGAGCTCAGTGAAATTGCAAGTAAATAATTTGTCTAATGGCTCTATGAGGACTCTGCTCTCTTGGGGTGACCAGCCTGTACCCAGAACGTTTATTTTGTCCTCTGAATGTCTACCTTCTCTGGGCAATACCTTCTGAGAGTAGCTTCAAATCTAATTATGTCCCTGATTTATCTGGCGGAGTTTTTTTTATTTTTATTTTATTTTATTTTATTTTATTTTATTTTTTTAGATTTATTTGAGAGCGAGAGCATGCGTGAGAGTAGGGAGAGGAATACAGGGAGAGGGACAAGCAGACTCCCTGCTGAGCACAGATCCTGAGGGACAGCTCCATCTCATGACTCTGAGTTCATGACCTGAGACGCACCCAAGAATTGGATGCTTAACCGACTGAGCCACCTAGGTGCCTCCATCTGGGGGAGTTTGAGATTAAAAAAAAAATGTGTTTCCTGGGTTCTATCTCAGAACCACTGAGTTGGAATCTCTGGGAGTGGGACTCAGGATTTGATATGGTGTTTGGTGACACTTAAGCAGAGCTAGATGTGAGACCCATTGCTCTATACTCGTGGGTCTAGATCATTCCCTATCCTGACCCTCCTGTCAGAATTTATTTACTCTGAGTCTCCAACTTTTGGGACCAGATTTCAGCTAGCTGGCATTTTGAAAAGTAGTTTGATTTATTTTCAAACTCTTAACTCTTCCTTATTAAGTTATTAATGTCTTATTTGTCTCAAGGGCATTTACTTTTTATTTTTAATAAGGCTCTCTTGAAGACAGTGTAGAAAACATTGCCTCTAAGAAATGGCAGTGTTTAGACTTTTTATTTTTATTTATTTTATTTTTAAAAATATTTTATTTATTTATTCATGACAGACACACACAGAGAGGCAGAGACACAGGCAGAGGGAGAAGCAGGCTCCATGCAGGGAGCCTGACGTGGAATTCGATCCCGGGTCTCCAGGATCATACCCAGGGCTGAAGGTGGCACTAAACCACTGGGCCACCTAGACTGCCCTGTTTAGACTTTTTAGTTGGAAAAGGAGTTGATATTTATTTATGTATTTATGTATTTATATATCTGGGAGAGTGTTTGCACCTGTGAGTAGGGGCGGGAGCAGAGGGAGGAGCAGAGAAAAAGAGAATCCCAAGCAGACTCTGTGCTGAGCTGGGAGCCCGATTAGGGGCTTGATTCACCCCAAGCTGAAACCAAGAGTTAGAGGCTCAACTGAGTGGGCTACCCAGGCACCCCAAGAGTTGATACCTTTAAAGAAATTGCTGTAAGAAGCAGGTAAGGATTATAGAAAATGTAGATTTTTGTTATAATATTTTCTGTTCATTGTGCATCAAGATTGGGATATGATTGGACTATGTAATTAGAGAGCACTATCTCCCATCATGCTACACGGAAGACAATAAAAGTGGAAAAATCAAAGCCCCAATGGACTTTAATACCTTTTCTATGGCAGGCAGTTTGCAAATGGTTGTGAACAGGTCACAATCAGGATTTTAGGAAAAAAATTTAAAAGTTTCCTGAGAGAGAAGATAATTCAAATGTTTCTTTTTTAAAAAATTATTTATTTATTTATTCATGAGGGACACAAAGAGAGGCAGAGACATAGGCAGAGAGAGAAGCAAGCTCCATGCAGGCAGGGAGCCTGGTGTGGGATTCTATCCCAGGACTCCAGGATCATGCCCTGGGCCAAAGGAAGACCCTCAACTGCTGAGCCACCCAGGCGTCCCAATTAGAATGTTTTTCAAGAGGATATAAAGGAAACCAGTAGGGATGCAGTTTATTTCCAGTTAAAAATCAAAGGGTATCACATGATACCATAGATTAAAACCTTAATTTAATCTATTACTATATTTCTTTTTATTTATTTAATTTTAATTTTAATTTTTTTATATTTTTAAAAAATCTGTTACGATGAAATGAGCACTGTGTGTTAATACTTTATGTTGGCAAATTGAATTTAAATAAAATTAAAAAATCTGTTACTATCTTGGCTTTTTTTAAAAAAAGAATGTGTCATTAGCAGACATCACTATTTTTAAAAAGATTTTATTTGTTTGTTTGTTTATTTATTTATTTATTTACTTGAGAGAGAGAGAGAGAGGAGAAGCAGAGGGTGAGGGAGAGGGACAAGAAGACTCCACACTGAGTGTGGAGCTGGACATGGGGCTTGATCTTACAACCCTGAGATTGTGACTGAGCTGAAATCAAGAGTAGGATGCTTTTTTTTTTTTTAAAGATTTTATTTCTTCATGAGAGACACAGAGAGAGGCAGAGACATAGGCAGAGGGAGAAGCAGGCTTCCTGCTTAGATCCTGATGCGGTACTCTATCCTAGGACCCCAGGATCATGCCCTGAGTCAAAGGTAGACACTCAACCACTGAGCCCCCCAGGGTGCCCTGGCGTTGGGATTTTAAAGCTCCCCGGGTGAATATAACATGCAACCAAGGTTGAGAGCTACTGATGTGGTGGAGGGTATAAAAAAGGCTCTTTGAAGTTGTATTAGTATATTTTGGTTTCAAGTTATACAAACTCAAGCTAGCTTTTTTTTTTTTTTCCAAGTTAGATTTTAAGCAAAGAGAAATTTATGGGTTTACCTAAGATGTCCAGGGGTTGTCTGATTTCAGACATGTCTAGATTTAGGGCCTTAAGTAGTGCCTCATGGATATCATTCTCTCTTTACATCTCTTGACTCTTTTTTCCTTTTTATGGTTACATTCTTCGGTAAGCTTTCTCTACCAGCTTTGGATTTATATGATCCTTATAGTTTGTAGTCTTGGAGAAAGTAAAAAAAAAAAAAAAAAACCTGTTGCATATCAACTCTTAGGAGAGGCTTTCATTATTCTAGCCTACTTCAGTACCTATGTCTGAACTAATCACATGGCCAGATAGATGAAGTGGGATGGGTCACATGCCAACTCAGCTGGTCTGGAGGGTGGGGATTATGAGATGATGGTCTCACTTAAACTTTATGGAAAGAGTTTCCCATAAGAATGGATGTTTGGTTATAAGAAGAAAGGGAGAATGAATATTATGCTAGCCAGATGATACCACAATCCAGTACTAAAGTGGACTTTACGAATTTACTCCTGTTTTGATTGGTGCTAATGGCACTGATTGGAATATTCATGGAATCACAATGCACTAAGACAAAAGGAGTATCTAGGCGTGAAGACCCTCTATATAAGGTTAGTCTTGCCTGAAATCAAGTTATAGATTTTTACATAAGCCAAAAACTATTTCCTTTTCCAATGGAAGTGTCAGCTGAATCTTACTTTATGAATTGTCTACATTTTCTTCCCTGCTGTGGATATTAACTACTGAGATTTTAGAAAGGACTCAATTCTTTCTGGTCAGAGACTATGTTTCATGAAAATATTTTTTTTAATTTTATTTTTTTATTTATTCATGATAGACATAGAGAGAGAGAGAGAGGCAGAGGCAGAGACACAGGCAGAAGGAGAAGCAGGCTCCATGCCGGGAGCCGGATGCGGGACTTGATCCCTGGACTCCAGGATCGCTCCCTGGGCCAAAGGCAGGCGCCAAACCGCTGAGCCACCCAGGGATCCCCCTGTTTGATGAAAATCTTAAGCCCCATGAGCAAGTAATCCAACTGCTTAACATTCAGTTGGGGAGAAATCCCTTTTTAGGTTGTTTACAGATTGATAAGGCATTGCTCTCGCTACAGTGCTCAAGGTAGTGAAATTTGCAGAGCTGTTAGAATTCTGATATTGTCAGAATTGGTACTATGTGAGAGCCTAGTTCAGGGTCCCCTCTCTGAGACCATGCAATATATTCACAGTGGAAGCCCTGGCCCTGAAAATCTGATTGTCAATTGGGAAAAGCACTTTTAGAGTTCACTTCCTCTGTAATTGGTTAACACTCTTTTTTCTCCATGGAATCAAGTAATAGAAAAATAAATGCAGAGTAAATAGGATTTCATACTTGTGCAAGTCACTGGCAAAATCATCCTTGGGTCATGCAGGAGGAGATGTTCTGTGCAGAGGAAAATTGTCTAGGAGGGAAACATTTTATTTCAATCTCCTTTCTCTTATATACTCTATTTGAAATTCTGGTTTTAAAATTCTGATTCTTTGCAGAGAGATGTATTGGGAAGGTGGATACTTTGCACCTGTCCTGGAGATCAGATGAACAGTTATCAAATGAGTGCTTCATTCACACAGATTCTGAATACTAGAAAACTCCTCCAAGTTTACTAACATCAAAAGAGAGAAGAGCATATTAAAACTAAACTATTTTCTAGAGTGCCTACTAATTTTACCTGTTGGACAGAATAGCAGAGTAGACAAAGTTTGCCTTAGCAGGTAAATTACCTTAGCTTTGTTGGGTCTCTATGTGGTGTGTGCGTGTGTGTGGTACTTTTTCTTTCTCTCTCTCACAAATACCCCACCTTATACTTAACTGTCTCACCCTATTACTCTTGCTGTGTTGTATTAGTTTTCCATTGCTGCTCTAACAAGTTATCATAAACTTAGTGGCTTAAACAATCCAAATTTATTATCTTACAGTTCTGGAGGTCAGAAGTCCAAAATGGGTCTCATTGGGTTAAAAATCAAGGTATCAGCAGGGCTGAATTCCTTCCTTAGTGACTCTTTAGGGGAGAATCTGTTTCCTTTCCTTTCCCAGCTTCTAGAGGCTTCATTCCTTGGCTTGCGGCTCCATCCTCCATATTCAAAGCCAGCAATGACTTTCTTCTGTGGCATCACTCTGAACTATTCTCCTGCCTCCCTCCTCTGCTGTTAAGAATCCTTTTATTATATTGTACCCACCCAGCTAATCCAGGATAATCTCTAATTTACAAAGTCAACTGATTAGCAACCTTAATTCCATCTGCAGCCTTAGTTCCCTTTTGCCACATAGCCTAACGCGTTCCTAGATTCTGAGGGTTAGGATGTGGATATCTTTGTAGCGATGGGCAGGTGGGTGGGTGGGGGCCCATTATTCTGTTACCATACATGTCCAGCACTCCAGGCTTTTATTCTATGCATTGGCTGCCCAGAATTCCTGACACTCAAGTAGGATTGTTACTTCCTATAGATCTTGGAGTGTAATTTATAGGAACACCGAAGAGGCCGCAGAGGTTTGGGTTGTCAAACAGCCTCTCCACTGATGGGTTGTGTAATCTTGGGCAAATCTTGGAGCCTCGGCTTCCTCATCCATGCCCTTTTTCCTCTTCCTTTATCAAGGCATGCCTATTCCAAATCGTTTCTAGCAGGAAAACTAATCCAAGCTAAGACATTAGTAAGTGGTAATGATTTCATGCATTGCCACTCCCTTCCCTCCAATCCCAATACACATATACCCTCTCAAATACTATTTATGTTTCATAAGATGGATTCACTGGGAAGGAAGTCCTTGCATTAAAAGTAAATGGATTAGGCTGCTAACTACTTTTTTTTTTTTAAAGATTTTATTTATTTATTCATAAGAGAGGCAGAGAGAGAGGCAGAGACATAGGCAGAGGGAGAAGCAGGCTTCATGCAGGGAGCCCGACTTGGGACTCATCCTGGGTCTCCAGGATCACACCCTGGGCTGAAGGCAGATGCTCAACTGCTGAACCACCCAGGCATCCCTGTTAACTACTTTTTAAAGCTGGCTTTGTCCCTGAACATTTAAGAAGGTATCTAGGATGACCAGAAAGCTTGGTTTACCTCAGGATATTCTCAGTTTATATCTGTTAATGATAAATGATATAATCACTGTATTTATTTGGCACTGTCAGTGTTGTCAGTGTATTTATAAAATTCTTCTACCTTGGACTTTCAATGAACCCAGGGACATTTTAATTCCTTCTGTAGTTTCTCTTCTAATTAGCCTAGAATCTGTATGGCTTCTGGGTAGCTATTTCTGACTGACAAGCTATTCCATATTTTATATTTCAGTCATCATTATTTTTCCAAGTACAGCTTATTGACTATTATGAACTGAATTGCATCTTTTGCCAAATTTATATGTTGAAGCCCTAATCAATAATTTGACTCTATTTAGGAGATAGAGCCTTTAAGGAGGTAATTAACATTAAATGAAGTCACCAGGTAAGGGGGTTTCCTAATCCAGTAGTACTGGTATTATAGGAAGAGAGAGAGACACGAGAGGTACATGCACAGTGAAAAGGGCATGTGAGGACACCTGCACGCCAAGGAGAGAGGCCTCAGGAGAAACTAAACCTGCCAACACCTTGATACTAGATTTCCAGCATCCAAAACTGTGAGAAATAAATTTCTGTTGTTTAAGCCATACAGTCTGTGGTCATTTGTTGTGTTAGCCCTAGCAGACTAATATATCATCTATATAAGAAGCAGTTAAAGGTCTTGTTAAAAATGCAGTTTCCAGGGGATCCCTTGGTGGCTCAGCGGTTTAGCACCTGCCTTCGGCCCAGGGTGTGATCCTGGAGTCCTGGGAGAGAGTCCTACATCAGGCTCCCTGAATGGAGCCTGCTTCTCCCTCTGCCTGTGTCTTTGCCTCTCTCTCTCTCTCTCTCTCTCTCTCTCTCTCTCTCTCTCTCTCATAAATAAATAAATAAATAAATAAATAAATAAATAAATAAAATCTTTAAAAAAATGCAGTTTCCTGAGTGCTATTTCACATTTAATCAGAATCTCTCTGGTTGGAGCTCAGGGAAGCTTTATGTTTTCCTCAGGTAATTCTTATACACACTAAATTTGAGAACCACTGAAACACGGACCTCAGGGCACTAGAAGGGGGCTTTTTTTCACAAATCTATATCATGTTAGGTTTTTGTTCTCTCTTCAGGGACTTTCTACCTGGGTGTTAGCAGAAAATAACAGAGATTGAATATTGCAACTGGATATCTTTGGGATATTTGGAGGTATGAGTGAAGATTGCAGAAAGCCTGGAGGCTGTGGGGACTACATATAAAAGATGAATCAAGGAAGAGAGGAATATAGCATTTTAGGGAGCTGAAGTATCAAAACGAACCTAAAATTAGCTCTTCTAAAACAGCATTGGGAAAGCCGTTGAAGCTGTATTTGACCACTGATCACCTTTTCCCTTCTTCCCTCTTTGGAGCTAATAAATAACACTTGGACCTACTGCTTTGTCCCCTTCCTGGGGACGGAGAGGGGGGGAGGGGGGGCGGGGGCCCTTCAGAAGCTTTGGCTTTCAGGTCTTTGTCTCTCAACCAACCTACCTCTAGTAGAAGCAGTTAGCCCCCAGGTATTAAATCCCATCTCAGAGGAGGCTAGATTAGTGACAAGGCAGGTAAGAGAAATGGATTCATTTGATAAACATTCTATTCTCTAAAGCTTGAGCTGTTCGTGCCTCAGAAGTTAGTTTACAACCTTAATGTCAGACCTCGTTGTAATTAGCATGAATCTCTGCCCATTCCATGGCTTGTAGAAGTTGAAAGCCTCCCCTGGATCAGTAGAAATTCCAATTTCTCTCCAAATAACTTGAACAAAGCATTTTTAAGCAGTATAGATTTCAGTGAAAGTTTGTAGAGGATACAGAAAATAATTTACATAGCAGTGTAAATGACTTTAACGGGTACTGTAGGCAGTTCTTAACTATCCATTGTTACCACAACCCTGTGGAGTTTCACTAACCCCCGTCATCTGAACCCAGTTTCTTCTTTCTTTGACACTTCCTTTCATATTCGTTTATATTTTAAGATAACAACCAAGTTTCTTGCCCATTTCATTCAGAGCAACTGCTTCCCTACCCTAAGCCTTGGCGCTACCTGGGTATCCAGGGTTGTTGCTTGTTGCTGTTTTGGTTTGGAGTGGGGATGGGGGTGAGAAGGGTCACTTTCTATCTTTTTGCCCTAAGCACTTAGCAAGGCAGTCTTCCAATTCAAGACTGTGCTATTTTTTTTTTTAAGATTTTATTTATTTATTGAGAGAGAGTACATGCGGGAGTGCAAGCCAAGGGGAAGGGCAGAGGGAGAGGGAGAGAGGGGAATCTTCAAGCAGATTCTCTGCTGAGCATGGAGCCCTCAGGACCTCGAGATCATGACTTGAGCTGAAATCAAGAGTTTGCTGGCTAAGGCACTCAGGTGCCCCAAGACTGCTATTCTTGAGAGAAACTCTAGTGATCAAATTTGTCTCCATCTCATTTTTCACAAAAGTATATTTACTATTGTTATTGCCATGGAGCATATAGAGATATGGCATAAATAAATGAAAAGAAATTTTTTTAAAGATTTATTTATTTATTCATGAGAGACACAGACAGAGAGGCAGAGACACAGGTAGAGGGAGAAGCAGGCTTCATGCAGGGAGCCCAATGTGGGACTGGATCCCGGGTCTCCAGGATCACGCTGTGAGCCAAAGACAGGCACCCAACCGCTGAGCCACTCTGGCATCCCATGAAACAATATTAAACTAAAATAGAAGAAAACTAATTTTAACTGAATTTGTCCTTTACTTTCAGCACAAGGTACGTGTTTTGGGTTTTTTTCAGTCCTTATAATGTGAAGTAGATTATTATTATTAGTTCTACTTTATGGATGAGAAAGATTAAGAATCAGAGAGGTTAAGTGACTTCAGCTAATGAAAGGAAAATTTAGGTCTCAGTCTTCATGTATTTTCCACTATACCACCATATGCCTCTGAATCTGGAGTCTTGGGTCAAAAGTTCTACTAATAGTTTGTGTGCTGGTAGAAAAGTCATGTTCCCTCTGAGTTTTAGTTCCTTATCTATAAAACAGAGACTGGATTAAATGGTTTCTTTTTTTTTTTTTTTTAAGATTTTATTTATTTACTCATTAGACTCAGACAGAGAAAGATAGAGAAGCAGGCTCCCTGCAGGGAGTCCAGTGTGGGACTTGATCCCAGAATCCAGGGATCAGGACCTGAGCCGAAGGCAGACGCTCAACCACTGAGCCACCCAAGTGCCCCTGGATTAAATGGTTTCTTCTTTCTTTCTTTCTTTCTTTCTTTCTTTCTTTCTTTCTTTCTTTCTTTCTTTCTCTCTCTCTCTCTCTCTCTCTTTCTTTCTTTCTTTCTTTCTTTCTTCTTTTAATATTTTATTTATTTATTCATGAGAGACAGAGAGAGAGAGAGAGGCAGAGACACAGGCAGAGGGAGAAGCAGGCTTCATGCAGGGAGCCCGACGCAGGACTCGATCCTGGGTCTCCAGGATCACACCCTGGGCTAAAGGCGGCGCTAAACCACTGAGCCACCTGGGCTCCCCCCCCCCCCTTTTTTTTGATTAAATGGTTTCTGAAGGCCTTTTGAGCACAGACAGTATGATGTTCTCTCACCTCTCTACACATCATTTGACAAAACTGGAAGCTGTAGTATGCCTTAGTTAAGGCAGGACCTCATTAAGATCTGGATCCTGAAAAAAAAAAAAATCTGGATCCTGGGTTTTATTGTTCTTCACCTGAGGTAGATGACTTATGTATAATTTGCTTTTTTCCATATTGGAGATTGACTGGGTTTAGATTCATAAGGTCCAGAATTTTTTATTTTTTTATTTTTACTTTATATTTTAGGCCCCAGGGGATCCCTGGGTGGCGCAGCCGTTTGGCGCCTGCCTTTGGCCCAGGGCGCGATCCTGGAGACCAGGGATCGAATCCCACGTCGGGCTCCCGGTGCATGGAGCCTGCTTCTCCCTCTGCCTATGTCTCTGCCTCTCTCCCTCTCTCTCTCTGTGACTATCATAAATAAATAAAAATTAAAAAAAATTATATTTTAGGCCCCAGAATCTTTTAAAAAGTGGGATTATTTACTTCGAATTTTATTTTCCAAATTTTGAAATATTTTTCAACTTTACCCTCAAATGGGAAGGCTGGATGGTCTTTGCAATGCTGTGAATTATATGGCGACCTTGCCCTTGGTTGTAAGAAGCAGTATAATGGATGTTCGAATCAGCAAGTCTATAGCTATCAGTCCTTAACTGTGAAGGTTGTTTCTCATACTAAGCATCAAGGCCTGAAATGCTGCCATCTTTTCATTTATTTATTTATTTATTTTTAAAAATTTATTTGTTTATTCATGGAGACAGAGAGAGAGAGAGAGAGAGAGAGAGAGAGAGAGAGAGAGAGGCAGAGACACAGGTAGAAGGAGAAGCAGGCTCCATGCTGGGAGCCCGACGTGGGACTCGATCCCGGGTCTCCAGGATCATGCCCTGGACCGAAGGCGGCACTAAACCACTGAGCCATCCGGGCTGCCCTGCTGCCATCTTTTCTGATGGCTTGTTGGTAAGGTAGGGAAGACCAAAGACAAAGACACTTATTGTCATGATAAATGCTCAGACCAGGCTGCATCACCACAGTTGCCAATGTAGAGGAGATTGTAGAGCTTTAGGAAGCCTCTACGTGGTGAAAAAATGTCACTGTATAAGATGCCATTGATGGATGAGTTTGGTGGCTAGATATTGGCCAAGTGAAGAGGAAGAGATTGAAGGGTGGTATACAGAATCCGATTTGGATTTGGTTGAAAGAGGAAGAAAAGGAATTTCTTAGGAGAGATGCTAGGAGTTGTGCTTTATTGTAGAGAATTCAATTACTTGGGTTTTGTCATCCTTGTTTGGCTAATCCTCTTCTTCCAAAAAAAAAAAAAAAGCCAGTGATATAGATACCACTTATATTAACTGTGCTTTATATGCATTATTTCATTTCACCATCACAACACTAGATAGATACAAGGTAGGTAGATTGATATTATTGTCCAAATTGTACAGATGAGGAATGTGAAGCTCAGTGAGGTTCAGTGACTTTCCCAAGGTCATGTGGCTAGTAAGTATCTGAACTAGATTGTGAACTTGGATAGTCCTCTCCTTGTTCCTTCCCCTTTATCTACTCTGCTTACATCGTTCCCACTCAGCCTGAATATCAATATTTAGTGATTATCTTATGAAATCATTTGCGAAATAACTTCAAAGAGAATTAATACCATGGCGCTAAGTAAATAAACAAATGACAGTAGACTGATTAACTAATGAAGTAATTAAGTACTCATTGAATTGTTAATTGTGCAGGCTCTGGGGATACCATGTTACAAAAATGCCAGAATAATCCTTGCCCTCATGAAACACAGAATCTAATTGCTGGTGCTGTCCACAGTGACAGCCCCTGCAGCTAGTGGCCAATGTACTGGACAACAAAGAGAGAATATTTCCATTATCGTAGAAAGTTCTATTGGACAGTACTTAGATAATTAATAACAATTGTTTTGAGTGAATGTTATGTTGAGACAATGTGTTGTTGTTATTATTATTAGTTGATATTTTAAAAAGATTTTGAGAGAGAGGGGGTGTGCAAGCAATCTGGGGGAGGCTCTGGGGGAGAGAGAAAGGGAAAGAATCTCAAGCGGACTCTGGTGAGCATGGCACCTGATATGGGGCTTGATCTCATGACCCTGAGATCATGATCTGAACTGAACCTGAGCCTAAATCAAGAGGTCAACTGACTGAGCCAAGGTGCCCCATGCGTTAAATTATTTAATGAGTGAGCTAGTCGGAGAGGCTTTCCTGAGGAAAGCGATATTTGAGCTGAGCTTTCTGTCAGAAATGGGTAAGCCAATAGTCCTAGGCCATGATTCTTCCACAATTGCTCCCTGATATGAGGTAAAATAACTCTCATAGAATTAAAGCGGTGAGGTGGATTTGTGCAACTTGTCACGGTATAAAGATACCCTCCTTCTTCCTTCAGGAGACCCAACCTTGGCTAAGCAAGAGAGAATAAACTAGCGGAAGGTACAGAGCTGTCTCACATCTGTGCCTGTTAGAGTCAGGACAGTAGAACCCGAGGCCGTGAGTCCCTGCAAGTGAGGAACTGCATTCATTCTTCATGCCCTGTGAAGCAGTTCTGTATCTTTCTTTGAAATATTTTGGGGAGATCCAAGCTTAGGCACCAGGATTAAGTTTGATAAAGCCGTGATACGATTCAGGATATTCTGGGCAAAGTCAGAGAAAAAGGCTGAGCAGGGGAGAAAGGTGTTTGTAGCTGGGTGCGTGTGCTCCTTGAGCTTCTTAAGAAGAAGCCTGCACTGCAGGGGTAAGAGGTATTTATATACTCATGAATCTACAGGCAGGAAGTGCAGTTCTAGTTCATCAGCCAGCCAAGATACAACCTGTGTGGCAAGTCGGTATATCTTTAAGTTAATTAGAATGAAATGTGAGTCCCATATTGTCATCGATCTCTGCCTCATCATTTAGATCTGTCATCTATTTCTATCACCTATTATCATCTATTATCTATCTAGATTGTTTTCCGGAAGTTCTAGGCAGGATTTCCAATGCTGTACAATCCCCAGATCTTTCCTTTCTTTGTGTTCACTCAGGCTCAGATTCTTTCTCTGACCAGAGCACCATGGAACAAGGTGTGGGAAGGCCCGCTGTTTTTCCACTGTCAGCATCATGAGCTAGGAATATTTCATATTTACTTTGCAGAGAGAGACAACAGAGCCTCCAGAAGATGAATTTGACTTGACTGATAGTCATGTCAGTAAAAACTGCCAATAAAAACTACCTCTTGGGTATCATAGAAATGGGCAAAAAGTCTGGATGGTGGCATGAACTTGTCAACTCTCTGCCAGTTACATTGGTACCATGTGGATGTCGCAGTACTGGGAATTGGAATGACTCAGTTCTCCAAATGCTTCCCAGTTTTTAAATCCCAGAAACAACTATGTCAGCTTCTGCACATCTGCCTGCCGTTTGTCTCACTTGCATATTAAAGTGCTTTTTAAGTGCATCTCATTGCTACTGTTTTTCCTGGGGGCAAGGGGGAGGGGAGTTGCTTCTGGAGATGCTAGTCTCTTTGAAAAGTACTGCTTCTTCCTCTTCCTTCTTCTCCTTTCAGCATCCTGCTTGCAGCTGCCCCTCAGAGACCTTGACTCACTGGTTATGGCTGGAATCCAGGTCCCGTCTCTCTCAGTTTTCATTGCTTGTTCTGAACTTTGTCAGAGCCATTCTGTATTTGATTTATCTTCTACCAGGATGGTGGCTCCATATTCAATCTGTGTGCCAAGTACTTCTGAGGCAGCATTTCCAAAGCAGATAATTTAATTTCTCCATTTTCAGAAAGCAAAGAGCAAGCCACCTTATTAACTAGAGATGTGCTTATTTGGTGCTGCGTGGGGGCTGACATTATCCCTCTGAGTCTGAGGAAGCTCATCTTGTTCTTGAGGTTTAATTCTCCTTAAAATCTCTCTGCAACTCTCCCACCCTGGCCCCCACACACATCCTCAGACACAAACATACATACATACTTACAAGTCCAAATTCTGGTAGTTCTCTGAGGCTCCTTTAAGGCTTTAAAAGTCTCTGTGGACTTTTTTCCAATTAGGGAACCTACAGTGTATTTTCTACTCTCCTCTGGTACATAGTGTCTGCAATACACTAGTTATTATTTATTTATAATTTATTTTTATTTTTAAAGATTATTTATTTATTTATTCATGAGAGACACACACAGAGAGAGAGGCGGAAACACAGGCAGAGGGAGAAGCAGGCTCCATGCAGGGAGCCTGACGTGGGAATCGATCCTGGGTCTCCAGGATCACACCCTGGGCCGAAGGCAGGCCCAAACCGCTGAGCCACCCAGGGATCCCTGCAATACACAATTTAATACTTGCCTTATTATACTGTCTTGTACTGTCCTTTTAGTGGACTCAGTCCATATCTTATAATTCTCCTGGTGATGACTTTATTCACTCATCTATTCAACGAACATTTATTGACTACTTGATATATTAGGTCCTGTGCTAGGTACTGGAGCTTTGAAGATAATTATTGATACATAGTGCCTGTCTTCAAAGAGTGCCCAGTCTAGTAGGGGAGATAAATAACCGTAGAAGTACAGTAACGTATTCTAGGTACTACGATAGAAATCAAAATAGAGTATAGGGGAAGCATAAAGGAAGGAGTAGGGGCCAGTTCTACTCAAAGTAGGAAAAGCTTCATAATAGAAGTGATTGATTCAGCTTAGTTTTCCACACTTGGTCTGTTTTTACTTGGGAGAAAAGAAGAATATTCCAAACAGTAAGAGCATCAGAAGAAAAGTTGCAGAGGCTTGCAAAAGTACAAAACATTAGAGAAATGTAAGTGGTTTGGCATGACTAGAAGGCAGTTGGGTCTGGAGGTGGGTAGAACAACTAGTGAGAGGTAGATCTGGAGAAGTATTAAAGGCCAGAATATGGAGAGTCTTGTCACATTAAGGGCATTGAACTTTAGGCTACAGGCAATGGTGAACCACTGTGGAATTTTGTATGGAGGAGTTACATTGTCTGATTAGTGATTGAAAACATTTATTCTGATAGATGATGGCATGGGGGCTGATTAGGTTGGAGGTTGGCACGATGAGGGACTGTTAGAGTGAGTATCCATGGCAATAGGAATTGAGAGGAAGCACAGGTTTTAGGTGGTATACAGCCAAATAGATTGGGTTTAGTGATCGATCGGAGACGCAGAGCCAAAGACAGGGAGAAGTCTAGAATGCCTGTCAGGTTTCTGGTTTGGATCGCTGGGTGTGTGGGAGTGCCATTCACTGAGGCAGAAAACAGAGAAGTAAGCCCACTCTCTCATGGCTGTCTTCCACTCCCCACTGCAATGCCGTGTGGGTGCACAGTAGATGCTCAGAAATGCTGAACATTTATTCAATTTTATTCTGTTAGGAGGGAGAGGAGAAGGTCTAACCTTTTCTTTGTGTCCTGCCTTAGCTTACAGAAGATAATTTTCTGCAGTGGAAAGGACCTAAGTATAAGTTTCTTGGCCTCTTTGTTGATCCTACTTTATGACCCTTTTCTCTGTTGCTATGATCTAGTTTTGCATTTCTCTGTCTCTGGATGCAGGTTCTGGACTCACTACTCATACCCAGCTTGCCTTTCTTGTAGTGCTTTGTCTCTCTGATCCTTGTCCATACATATGATTTAATAATAATCACTCACATTTGAACAGTGATTTGGAGTTGATAAGGCGTGTTCTAATATCCTTTATCTGCTTTGATCCCTATTACCAAACTGTGATGCTAGGCAGTGAAATATGTGTGTGTGTGTTTTTTTTTTTTAAGATTTTATTTATTCATGAAAGACGGGGGGGGGGGGGAGAGGCAGAGACACAGGCAGAGGGAGAAGCAGGCTCCATGTAGAGAGCCTGACCCGGGACTCTATCCCGGGTCTCCAGGATCACGCCCTGGGCTAAAGGCGGCGTTAAACCGCTGAGCCACCCGGGCTGCCCTGAAATAGGTTTAAGTTTGCATTTTGTAGATAAAGGAATTTAGGCAGTGGTGATAGGATATGTCAAAGATCACAGCTCTAGTAAGTGGTAGAACCGAGACTCTGGGTTGCCCCCATACCTGTTGTACTTTGATAATGCAATCCTAATCCATGCCTTGCTCTTTGATACCCATGTGCTTCCAGACTACCTCATGGCCTGGTTTCTGTCCCCTGCCACATTCCTATCTCCTGTGCTTATTTGTGTCTCCAGTCCACGGTGACCTTCTGATTTCAGTTACCTCTCTTGCTTAGACCTGTACTCTGCCCTGTATATTCATCTCTCTTTTGGCTTTCTCAGTCTGGGCATCTTGCCTTGTCTCTGTAATCCTTGTGTACCCATAGTCCTGGCAGTGACACAGCAGGACTTGCAGATGGATTTGTGGCGCTAGAACTTTTCTTCCGAAGAACATAAAGGAACACCCACTGTCAGTCTGTTGGAAGGAAACCTGACCTGAGGAAATATTGGCCTTTTGGGCTTTGTTACTTGCCAAATATTTAATTTGTGGATATGGGCAGTGAAAGAAGACATGTTGAGCAAGGCACATTTTCTAGCCTACAGCCTGTGTCTTATCTGACACGTTTCTCTCTCTCTCTCTCTTTTTTTTTTTTTTTCTGACACCTTTCTCAATTAAGGTTCTCAATGGGCTACATTGCCTGAGCCTTTGTCTCCCTGTGGGTGCATGAATCTTCTGAACTCAAATGTTCGGACTGACCATTTTGAACGAATTTTCATTTATATGGTAGCAAAAGAGCTTTCAGGAGTATATAAATTATTGGAAAGTGTCTTCTTCTCAATACTGATAATGGGTGGCCCTGTCTACATGAGTTTCTGTGGACCCAGTGGGGGCCAGGGTTGCTTAAGCTTCTTTAGCACTTCAGTGTTTTGTAGTTGATCAACAACTCCTACCACATACCAGGGATGTTTTGTACAGACTCCTTACACTTGAGCTTACTGTATAGTTGGGAAGAGAAGCCTAACCTTTTTTTTTTTTCCCCTAACCTTTTTTCTACCATGACTGAGTAGCACACAACACAATTATAAATATATGCTAAGAAGTTTGGGATAGAAAACGGGCTATAGGCTTGGCCACTTAAGGAAGCTTCCTAAAAGATGACATTTGAGTGGAGTTGTAGAGAATGGGTAAGATTTCAATCGCAGAGTGTGAGTCAATATTAGTGCTGCTATTCTGGGATGGCAGTAGGGCATGATAGAAACCCCATATTTAATTCTTTTTCAAAGAGTGTTTCTCTCCATCTCAGGTCACAAATTCAAGAGGGGGCTTATCAAAGTAGGCTTTTTAAGCCACGTCAAATCTTGCCCAGTTCAATAGTTTGGTTCTTTTGCAGCATGATTTTAGGCTCTGATGTGAACTTAGCTCAGGAGACTCCTTTCCCAAGTCAGATTTCCACTCCAGGTGAAAACTGAATTTGTACTTTTGAGATAATTGTTGAAGGAGGCAGTGCTGCTAAAATACAGGCTAGAATAGAAAAGTTAACTTTGTGTAGCTGTGAGATGCAATTTTCTCTGTTCTTCCTTGGCAAAGATGATGCTGTGACTGGGGAGCCTTCTCAGAGTGACAGATCTGTGTGGGCTGAAGCCCCAGTTTGATCATGAGGGGGCGGGAGATGGAAATTTCTTTCTCTTCTCTATGATGGTTTCTGATGCAGGCAACTCTTAAGTTCTGGGAGCTATTGTTGGGGGCATGATGTATGCCTCGTTTTTCAGTGGAACATAATGGAGCAAACAGTACCAGAAACATGGTTTTGCAAGGGGGACAGAGGGCATGATAGCCTATCAGGGGAAATAATTTATTGGATAATACAGATTTTTGGAGCTGTGGCCTGCAGAAGTGTTGTATCCAGTATCAAACCCATTTGCCTCACTCTTTGTTCTACTTTTCCAAAGATTTTCCTAGATGCTAGGGTGAATTGAGGTAAGATTCCATTTCTCAATATAGGGGAGGGGACTGTTAAATAAAAATGGGCTGAGACGGTTGGCCCTTGGCCAACTTTGAACTTGGCAAAATATGTCTGTTATTTTCCCACTTTCCTATTGGTTTTCCCTCTTCCCTCTTGGTCTTCTCCCCCCATGCAATCTAGAATTCTCCTCTATTAAGTGTGTACTGAGACATTGATAATAACTTGTAGGGAGAGGGGAGTATTCCTGGGATGCCTGGATGGTGGCTCTGTCTCAAGAACAGTAGGCAGCAGCCTAAGCATGATATCCTGAGGATGTAGCAAATTCTTGTTCATTATGGGCCGTTGTGCATGCCCAAGGATATGAATTAAGGGACTTACTCATTAGCAGGAATTTGTGCTCCTCCTGAGGGCCCATCTGCTCTGCTGAATGGACAAGGTGCAGACATATTTTGAAAGGATAGGAAAATAATGAAAGTGGAGATTAAGAAAAATGATCTCAGGGAGTTCATTTAGGATGGATTCAGTGGGGTGATATTAGTATCTACAGGGTAAAAAATAACTGCTAGTACTTATTGAGACCTTACTCTATGCTGAGCATTTTATATAAAGTTTTCATTTAATTCTCATAAGCCTATGAGGTAAGTAGCTTTATTATTCACATTAAAAATCATTTTTAAAAAATATTTATTTATTTTAGAGAGAGAGAGAGAGGGAACTGGGGACAGAGGGAGAGGGAAAGAGAATCTCAAGCAGACTCCATACTTTGTGTGGAGCCCTACATGGAGCTCTGTCTCATGACCCTGAGAGCACCACCTGAGCCAAAACCAAGAGTTTGAATGCTTCACTGACTTCACCACTCTGGTGCCCCTATTTACATTTTAAATAGTAGTAAAATGAGATAAAATTGCCCAAGGACTCAGAGTTGGTTAATGATTGAACTAGGAATGATTGATTGACTTTTTTTTTTATTGTGGCAAAATTATATAACATAAAACTTACCATCTTAACCATTTTGAACCAGATTTATTTTATTTATTTTATTTTTTAAAGATTTAATTTATTTATTTGAGAGAGAGAGCAAGAGTGAGAGAGAGAGCACAAGCAAGGGGAGGTGGGGGGTGCAGAAGGAGAGGGAGAAGGAGGCTCCTTGCTGAGCAGAGTCCAATTTGGGGCTCAATCCCAGGACCCTGGGATCATGACCTGAGCCAAAGGCAGATGCTTTCACTGACTGAGCCAGCCAGGTGCCCCGACCCAGGATTTATTTTTAATTTATTTTTAAATTATAATTCAGTGAAGGTGCTCTTTTTTGGTGTGGATTTCTATGAGTTTTAACACATACACAAATTCATGAAGCTCTCACTGTGATGAGGATACAGAACAATTCCATCTCCCCTGAAAACTTCTGCTATTTTTTTTTTTTTTTACATACTGTCTACCCCCTTCTAGCCCCTAGAAAGCAGTGATCAATTTTTCTTCACCATAGTTTTGTCTTTTCCAGAACGTCACTCAGCAAAATTATCTGGAAATTTCATTCACTTGGTTGCATGCTCATCCCTTTCTATCACTGAGTAGTATTCCATTGTATGGATATACCACAGCTTGTTTATACATTCATCTGTTAATAGCCATGTGCGTTGCTTCTGATTTGGGGCAGTTATGAACAGAAACTCTAAATACTCATTAGAGGTTTTGCTGTGAACACCTATTTTCTTGAGGGTAAATACCTAGGAGTGGGTTTGCTGGGTCATACAGACCAGTGTGTGTTTAATTTTATAAGAAATGGTCAAATCATTTTTCAGAGAGGCTATACAATTGTGCATTCCTACAAGGAGACATGGGAGTTATAGTTGATTGCATCCTCACCAACTTTTGGTATTGCCAGTATTTTTTAATTTTAGTCATTCTTAATTGCTCTGTAGTGATATATCATCTCATGGTTTCAATTTGCATTTTCCCAGTGGCTAATGATGCTGAACCTAATTCCTTTATTTATTTTTTTGCCACTTGCATATCTTCTTTGGTGAAGTGTCCAGTCAAGTCTTATACACATTTAAAAATCGAATTATTTGTTTTCTTACTGTTGAGCTTTGAGATTTCTTTATACATTCTGGATATAAGTCTTTTGTCAGTTCTGTGATTTGCATGTATTTTCTCCTTGTCTGTAACTATCTTTTTATGCTCTTCACAGAGTCTTTTGCAAAGAAAAGAAAACCTTTTTTATTTTAAATTTTGTGAAGTGTACTTTATCAGTTTTTTTCTTTTATGGATCATGCTTTTGGCATCATATCTAAGTACAATTTATAACAACAGAAAGCCGACAGGAGATTCCTTAGAAATAGTGGTCTTGCATCATTTTAAAAAATAATTTCATTATGGAGGCATATTTTACCCTTTCTTTTTTTTTAAATTTTTATTTATTTATGATAGTCACACAGAGAGAGAGAGAGGCAGAGACATAGGCAGAGGGAGAAGCAGGCTCCATGCACCAGGAGCCCGACGTGGGATTCGATCCCGGGTCTCCAGAATCACGCCCTGGGCCAAAGGCAGGCGCCAAACCGCTGCGCCACCCAGGGATCCCATATTTTACCCTTTCATAATTCATCATTTTAAAGTATACAATTCAGTAATCAAAAAAATTTTTTAAGTTCTACAACCATCACCATGAATAGTTTTAGAATGTTTTAATCACCTCAGAAGATCCCTGATGCATATTTACTATTTATCTCCATTAATCTCTAACCCTTTTCCAGGAAACTTTGGTAGATTTTCGATAATTTTTTCCAGCACCCATTTTTATTTTTTATTTTCATTTTAAAAATTTCTTAGCTTTTTGTTTTTGTTTGTTTTTAAGTAAGCTCTGTGCTTAACATGGGGCTTGATCTCAGGACCTTAAGATCAAGAATCACATGCTCTATTGACTGAGCCAGCCAGGTGCCTCCAGCACCCATTTTTAACTTAACAATGTAAAAAATTGTAAAAAACAAAGTGTACCATCTTACCATTTTTGTGTACAATTCAACAGTGTTAAGTATATTCACATTGTTGTTTGTCCAATCGCCAGAAATTTATCTTGCAGATCTGAAACCCTATATCCATTAAGCAACTCCCCATTTCCTCCCTCCCCATTCTACTTTTTGTTTCTATGAATTTGACTACATAGATACCTTATATAAGTGGAATTTTATAGTATATGTCTTTTTTGTGACTTATTTCACTTACCATAGTATCTTCGAGATTTATCTGTATTATAGCATGTGTCCGAATTTACTTCCTTTTTAAGGCCACATAATATTATTATATGTATGTATCACATTTTGTTTCTCCATTTATGTATTGATGGACACTTTGGCTTTGTTCACATTTTGGAGACTTTGACTAATGCTGTGAACATGGGCATATAATTATAAATTTCTCTTTGAGAACAGCAGCATCATTTGTCTTGAAAAGACTATTTTCCACACAAAATAGCATTTTAACCTTTTATAAACATAAGTTTGCCATATGTGTGTAGATCGAATTTTAGGCTGCTTATTCCATTGCTCTGTTTATCCTTTTGGTATAATACCGAGCAATCTTGATTATTGTAGTTTTATAATAATATGTTTTAAATTTGGATCGTGTGAATCTTTCAACTTAGTTCTTTTTTCAAAATATTTTTGGTTACTCTAGGTGTTTATTTTTTAACCTTTCCATGTAGTTTTAGGATCGGCTTGTCTGTATCTACAAAACAAAACAAAAGAAAAATTTGGGATGCTTGGGTGGTTCAGTGGTTGGGCTGCTGCCTTCAGCTCAGGGCACGGTCTTGGGACTCAATCCCGGGACTGAGTCCCACATCGGGCTCCCTGCAAGGATCCTGCTTCTCCCTCTGCCTGTGTCTCTGCCAGTCTCTCTGTATCTCTCATGAATAAATAAATAAAATCTTTGAAAAAAATTGCTAATGGTATTGAATTAAACTCATCATTTAGGGGAGAATTGACATCTAAACTATATTGAATCTTTAAATCCATGAAAACACTGTCTCAACATTTATTTAGGTTTTTGTTGATATCTTTCATTTAGTTTTTGAAGTTTTCTGCATTTATATCCTATACATTTTTTGTTGGGTTTATACTTAAGTAGCTCATGTTTTAAAGCTATTTTAAATGGAATTATCCATGGAGCACGTGCGAACTTTTCAGAACTGTCGTGTGGGTCTTATCCATTGCTCTTGGCTACTAAATAGCTGATAAGGGTAGTGATCTATTTTAAGCTGTAGTGATCTGGATGGAAGTGTTATAGATGGTTAATAAAAGGAAACTTAAAAATATGAGTAAATAAATAAAAGGAAACTTAAAAGTTCAGTTTCCAACTGTACATTGTTAATATATAGAAATGTGATTGATTTTTTTTTTTGACTGACTTTCTGTTTTACAATCTTATTAAACTTACTAGGAGTGTTTTTTTTTTTTTTTTTTTTTTGGTGTTGTTTGCTTTTAGATTGTTTGGAATTTTGTACTTAGAAAGTATGTTATTAACATATAGGGATCAGGGGGATCCCTGGGTGGCTCAGCGGTTTAGCACCTGCCTTTGACCCAGGGCATGATCTTGGGGTCCCAGGATCAAGTCCCACATCGGGCTCCCTGCATGGAGCCTGCTTCTCCCTCTGCCTGTGTCCCTGCCTCTCTCTGTGTGTCTCTCATGAATAAATAAATAAAATCTTAAAAACAAACAAACAAACAACATATAGGGATCATTTAATTTCTTCTTAATTTCCAGTTGGTATGCATGTTTTTTCATTCCCTTTTGTACTGCATCCTTGCCTTATTCCGGATCATAAGAAGGAAACCCATTTAATCTCCATTAGGTGCAATATTAGCTATAGATTTCATAGGTGCCTTTTATTAGGTTGAAGAAATTCCCTTCTATTCCTAGTTTGGTGTGTTTAAAAAAAATCACATTTTAATATTGAATTTTGTCAAATGCCTTTCGTACATCCATTGATATGATAATGTGATTTTCTACTTTAAGCCATTTAATATGTTGGATTACATTGATTAATTTTAGAACCTTGAATCAGACTTGTATTCCTGGTACAAACCCTATTTGGTTATAAGATATTATTTTTATATGTTGTTACCTGATTGAATTTTCTGATATGTTGTGGAGGATTTTTACATTTGTATTCATGAGGCATATTGATCTGTAGTTTTCTTGTATTTATTGACTGGTTTTGGTATCAGGATAATGTCGACCTCATAAAATGAGTTGAGAAGTATTCCTTCCTCTTTTCTAGAGGAGATTGTGTAGATTGGCATTATTTTTTAAAATGTTTGGTAGGAATTGCTAGTGAAACTTTCTGGGCCTGGAGATACTTTTGTTTTTTTTTTGGTTTTTAAAGAGAGAGAATGTGTGCATGAGCGGAGGTGAGTGGCGGGAGCTGAGGGAGAGAGAATTTTAAGCAGCCTCCACACTCCGTGCAGAGCCCAAGGGGGCTGGATATTACTCATAACTGGCGCTGAAATCAAGAATGGGTACTTAACTGACTGAGCCACCCAGGCATGCCCCGGAGGTACCATTTTTGGACACGTTTCAAAATTACATTCTCAGTTTCTTTATTTTATTGCTTTTTAAAGATTTCATTTATTTATTCATGAGAGACACACAGAGAGAGACACAGGCAGAGACACAGGCAGAGGGAGAAGCAGGTTCCATGGAGGGAGCCTGATGTGGGACTCGATCTCAGGTCCCCAGGATCATACCCCGGGCTGAAAGCGGCGCTAAACCGCTGAGCCACCCGGGCTGCCCAAGTTTTTTTTAATACTTAAGGACTGTGTATATTACCTCTTCATCTTAAGCTGAGTTTTGACAGTGTGTGATTTCTGAGGAATTGACTATTTTATCTAAGATTTAGGTACATAGAGTTGTTAATAGTATAGTTTTGTTACGCTTTTAACGTTTGTGAGACTTGTAATATCTCTCTTTTTTAAAAAAGATTTTATTTATTTATTCATGAGAGAGAGAGAGAGAGAGAGAGAGGCAGAGACACAAGCAGAGAGAGAAGCATGCTCCATGCAGGGAGCCCGATGTGAGACTTGATTCAGGGACTCCAGGATCACACCATGAGCCAAAGGCAGACACTCAACCACTGAGCCACCCAGGGATTCCTCTTTCATTCCTGATATTAATGTTTATTTTTTTCTCTTTTTTTCTGTTGTGCTAGAAGTTTGTCAATTTTACTGTTCTTACAGAATCATCCAAAACATCAAGACCTAGGACAAAGCACATAAAGTTAACCTAATGAAAGAGGATTAAGTTATTTATTATTTATTTATTTATTCATTTATTTATTTATTTATTTATTTTAAAAAAGATTTTATTTATTCATTCATGAGCGACAGAGAGAGAGAGGAGAGAGAGAGAGAGAGAGAAGGGCAGAGACATGGGCAGAAGGAGAAGCAGGCTCCCTGTGGGGAGCCCGACGTGGGGACTGGATCCTAGAACCCCGGGATCACCACCCTAGCCGAAGGCAGACACCACTTAACTACGCAGATGCCCCCAGAAGTCTGTTTTAAAGAGTCAGTTTTTTTTAAGTTGATCTATAGATTGAAGAAAATGCTGATTATGATCCCAGTTCTTTTTTTAAAAATTGAAATTGGTAAGCTGTTTCTTAAATTTATATGGAAATAGAAATACCCTAAGGTAGTTAAAAAAAAATCTTGAAGAACAGTGCAAGAATGTTCATACACCAGCAAATATCTAAGTTTATAAAGTTTTAGGGTATCCAGTAAAACATAGTGTGGTATTGGTCAAGAATAGAGAAGTAGAACAGAAAACATGAGTCTATGTGTCTGTGAGATTCTTGTTTCATAGATATGAGTCTATGAAAGTGAAAACAGTCCAGAAACAAACTCACATATATATGGAACTTTGACATATGACTGATTTGGAGTGGAGATCTCTCTGTTATGGGGAGACTATTAAATAAATGAAGTAGAAAACTTGATTATTCAAAATGGAGACAATACGGATTTCTATCCCTCATGTGGTATATGAATGCGAACTTCAGAAGAATTAAGTGTGAAAAGCAAAACTACCTTTTTTAGTGAAAAACCTTCGGTAAACATCTTGAGTTTTGGGATAGCAAACTATTTTTTAAATGTGACATAAAGCACAATCAAAAACCTAATAAGCCTGATAAAATAAATCACATTCAATTACAAATTTTTGTTACTGGAAAGACAACTTGTCGTAAGTGAAAAGATAATCCAGACTCTGAGAAATTATTTGCAACAGATAAAATCAACATGTTGGTATCACGAATATGTAAAGAACTTGTAAAAATCATTAAAAAGGATGGGACGCCAGGATGGTTCAGTGGTTGAGCATCTGCCTTCGGCCCAGAAGTGATCCTGGAGTTCCAGGATTGGGTCCCACATCGGGCTCCCTGCATGGAGCCTGCTTCTCTCTCTGCCTATGTCTGTGTCTCTCAAGAATAAACAAATAAATAAAATCTTAAATCACTAAAAAGGATAACCTAATAGAAGAATGGACAAAAGACATAAATTTTGTAGCTGAGGAAATAAATAAGGATGATAATACATAAGCTAGTCAACATCACTGATTATTAGAAAAATTAAAATCAAGGCATGAAAAATATTTTTTAAAGATTTTATTTATTTATTCATGAGAGACACAGAGAGAGGCAGAGATGCAGGCAGAGGGAGAAGCAGGCTCCATGCAGGGAGCCCGACGCGGGACTCGATCCCGGGACTCCAGGATCACGTCCTCGGGCTGAAGGCAGGCACTAAACCACTGAGCCACCAGAAAGAATATTTTTAAATATTCGTTTGAAAATGATTAAGAAGTTTGACATTGCCAAGTCCTGAAGAAGAGGAGGATAATCAATATTATTTGTATGTTGATGCTGGAATTATATATTAGTATAATTATTTCAGAAACCACACTGGTATTATCTTGTAAAGTTGAATATTCACATTCACTATGACCTAGCAATTCTAATCCTAGGTATATTCTCAAGAGAAATGTTAGTAACTGTAAACTAGGAGTCATATCTACAAATATTCATAGCAGCCTCTATTATAACAGAAAAAAAAACAGAAGGAACCCAAATTCTCATCAACAGGAAAATGGGTAAATTGTGATATATTGACAGAGTGGAATATTATAAAGTATGAAAAGTGAATGAGCTATACTATGTAATAGCCTGGATAATCTTATAAAGTAAAAGATTTAAGTCTTACGAGTTACTCTTTACAGTATCATCCCCTTTATATAAAGTGCAATCCAAGAAAAATCAAATATATTGTTTACATTGCTTACTTGCATAAGCATGTATGCATGCACACATACACTTATGAGATAAGATTAAAGAAAAAGTAAGAAATGTTAAATATAATCATGAAATTCAGGATGATTGTTATCAGCAAGAGAGAGGAGACTAGAATGGGGAGAAGCAGATAGGTGTAGGTTATTGCTAATATTCTAGTTCTTAGATTGAGCTAATGGGATCATGGGTTTATAATATTACTAAAATAATGAATTCATAAGTCAATAAATAAGACAGTGCCTGCATGGGTCTATCATGATAGCAAGTTTTGATTAAGGACCCAGTTCTGTGCATCTTAGATGTTCCAAACAAATGAACCTTAGACTAGTGGGATTGAGAAGTACATTGTAGAAGATTTCCACTAGGTTGTTTATTGGTGAAAATATGTGGAATTAATTATTCTCTACATATTTTACTTAATTTTGAAAAAAATATGTTGACAACTACTAAAATTACTTACAATCATAGTAACTACTATGTAATAGAGTTAATGTCTACACTGCTATTTGATTAGATAGTGGCTAAAATAGACAAGATAACAGGTATACAATGTAAGTACTCTAAGAACCCCACTGGGCCAATCTTTGCAATGGAATGGCTAGGTGTGTAATTACAGTGGTCGTATTAAGGACTCAAATGCCCCATAGCTGCTATGTCTCAGGGAAGGGGAAACCACAGATATATAAATATATAAATTCTCAGAAAACTTTTTCTGTCAATTAGATAGGAACCAAAAAATTAACCCAAGCATTTAATTTGGCGTGGAAACAGTGTAGCTGCAGCTCCAGGTTTTTCCCTGACAATAGAATTTTGCTTTTTCTGTGGAAGCTTAATGATAAGAACATGTGTTCACGGAGCATTGTCTCAGGGACATATAGTTCCTCAGGATCAGTCCTTCTAAAAAGATTTGGTAGGTCCAGAAATATCAGCGTCAGTTGAGAACTTGGAGGGAATGGAGGCTCTCAGAACCTGTTCCAGGAGTACTGTATCAGAAGCTGCATTTTAACTGGATTTCTTTAGGGGTTTTGTATGCACATTAATGTTGGGGAAGCAGTTAGTTTAAAGCAGAGTTCCTTACCTGAAGGGCCTCAGCAGGGGGCTGGGCTTTAGGAAGTCTATACACTACATGATATTCTATGTAAAATTTTGAGTTTGTGTGCATGAATCATTTTCTAGGACATACTACTATATGTTTTACTCTTGGATCAGGCGAGACCATTGGAAAGCTGTGTAGTCCCCAAATTTTGGCTGTTTCATAGGGCGTGCTTTCGTTTTGTATTTCATTTACTTGCACTGAAGAGCACTATGAAAAGCAGCTGTTGAAATTCATTGTATTTATTGACAGATACTACGGAGACTATTATAACACTACACAGGTGGTTCCAAGGCCAGATTGTACAAAAGAATCATCCTAGGTGTTTGTAAACTACGGATCTGAGCTACCACCTGGGAATAAGTATTATTATAGCAAGGGGTCATGGTGATTTTGGTGAAATAGGCCTACCCAGTAGTAGTTTGGGAGTTTTACACCATCTCTTGTCTCTTCCTTAGAATCTGCAGGGATTTTATTTCTTCAAGCTTTAGTAGCAGGAAAAGCTTTATTTCTTTTGGGTAACTGATATGCAGTTACCATATGAATAGTATATAAATTAACATGTACTTGCAAAAAGTACATGTTAATTACTTTAACTTACAAAACTGCATTTGTGACCTACTTTTGACAGTTGTATAGAATTTCTTTCTTTTTTTTTAGTTGTATAGAATTTTTGTTTTATATTTTTGTGTTTGTAAAAAATTTGTGTTACCTTTGCCTTCATTTTGCTTTGGATTTTTTCCTTCTCTTTAATCTTTTCACTTATTGTCCCCCAATTGTCTATTTTTTAGTTGCTTTTACTTCTTTTGAATGAGGTTGCCCATAAATTAAAATATGTTAACAAACAAGTAGATATTTATTTTTAAAAAGATTTTATTTATTTATTTGAGATTGAGAGTGTGTGAGAGAGAGGGGGGGAGAGAGAGAGCACAAGCACAAGCACGAGCACGAGCATGAGCAGGGGCAGAGGGAGAGGGAGAAGCAGACTCCCCTGCTGAGCAGAGCTTGCTGCTGGGCTCCATCCCAGGACCCTGAGATCATGACCTGAGCCAAAGGCAGACACTTTTTTTTTTTTTTTAAGATTTATTTATTTATTTATGATAGACATAGAGAGAGAGAGAGAGAGAGGCAGAGACACAGGAGGAGGGAGCAGGCTCCATGCCAGGAGCCTGACGTGGGACTCGATCCCGGGACTCCAGGACCGCGCCCTGGGCCAAAGGCAGGCACCAAACCGCTGAGCCACCCAGGGATCCCTCAAAGGCAGACACTTAACTGACTGAACCACCCAGGCACCCCACAAGTAGATATTTAAATAATTATTTATTTATTGGAGCTATGTAAACCTATTCACTGTTAGCTTTTTTTTTTCCCTTGGAAGAAGGGCAGTTGACTTTTCTGTAAAGTAACTTGCTTTTGCCTTTTTCTGTGTTTGGTTCTGAAAGGTACCTTAGGTTCTAGCATTTAGTTCATACTAAAACAGATTAGTTTTGAGATTGTGTTCCACACATGCAAATCAAAATCACAGTGAAATAGGACTTCACATCTAGTAGGATGGCTATAAAAGAAAAGATAGACAAGTGTTGGTGAGGATGTGGAGAAATTAGGACTCTTATACATTGCTGTTGGAAATGTAAAATGGCACAGCTGCTTTAGAAAACAGCCTGGCAGTTCTTCAAATAGTTAAGCATAGAGTTAACATATAATCAGGCAATTTCACTACTAGATATATAGCCAAGAGAAATGAAAACATGTCCACATAAAAAAATTGTACGAGCATATTTAGAGCAGCATAGCCAATAAGTAATAATGAACCAGATGCCCATCAAGTGGTAATTGGAGAGACAAAATCTATATTCATATAATAGGATATGATTTGGCCATAAAACAAAATGAAGTATTGATACATGCTACAGTATGGTGAACTTTGGATATATTATGGCAAGTGAAAGAAACCTGACACAAAAGGTCACGGTATTATATGATTCCATTTATGTGAAATATCCAGAATAGGAAAATCTATAGAGATAGAAGTTGATTAGTGTTTGCCAGGACCAGGGGTTTGTTTTTGGGGTGATAGAATATTTCACAATTAGATAGTGGTGATTGATGTACACCTCTGTGTGTATAGTAAAAATCATTACATTGTATACTTTAAAAGAATAATTGTATGGTATATGAGTTACATCTCAAAGGTGCTTAAAAAACCGTGGTCCAAAGCCCTTTCACTAGCAAGCATGCCTTTTCTTGTTACCCATCACTACCTACTTCACTTTTCCCCCATGGTTATCGTTGTGTGACCATTTTTTCATATTACAAGTGGCATTTATTCACTCATTAATTACTGTCTCATTTTTAAAAAATCACAGGCATAGGTATTATCAATAAGTATTTTTGTTCATCATTAGATAACCAGTATTTCCAAGTGGAGCTTCTATGATTGCTGTTAAAGACAAGAAGCTTGATATTTTTGTAGATTGTTTAGTCTTTTCTGTAGGGGAAATGTATAATATATATTAAGTTGTTGAAGGTAGTAGAAGAGATTCCAGACTTTTTATTACTACTCTTATGGACTCCTGGGTGTTAGGAGCCCTTAGGTTATGAATCATAACTTTAAAACAATTATTCTAAATTCCGGGTATGATTTATATTTTAAAATTCAACAATGGGCTAGGCTAGGCATTAAGAGATTTTCAGTTTAGGTGTAGTTGTGCCGGTAACAAATTCTATGACCTTGTTCAAGACAAATATATTTTTTACTGGCTTCTATTTTCTCATCTTCTATGTGGATGCCTTTCACCTTGCAGGATTATGAGGCTCACATGATCAACATTGACTGATCAGCTAATATGTGCTAGACACTTTTCATAGACATATACTCTTTCATTTAATCTCAAAACTACCCTATGACATAGATATTGTTCTTGCCCCCTTTACATATGAAAAATTAAGCTCAGTGAGGTTCCATAATTCATTTTAGAGACATCTGAAATGGAAGTTAAATTTGAGCTTTTTGAATTCAGAGTCCAAATTTGTAATCATGAAATCTATATTACGCAGGATAGGACATTGTGTTTCAGGAACAAACTGTGACCCTTGGGGATTAAAGTAACAAAACTTAATATCTTGTTTTGGCTATATAGTTTTGGTTGCTTGAGGGTCTGACTCAGGTCATCATCATTCCAGGACTCAGGTTGACAGAGTAACTGCCATCTCTAACATTGCGGGCTCCCTTTCCTTGACAAAGACTGTGTGATGTATTATGCACTGGCTCTTAAAGCTTCCACCCAGAAGTGACATGTTTCACTTCCACTGGGCATTGTTGACCAAAGTTAGTCACGTGGCCATACCTAATGTGTGTATTTCTGTAGGGAAAGCAGTTCCAGTATCTGGGAAAGGAGGAGAAATATAAATGTTTGGTGAGCAGCACTTATGATTACCATATTTTTCAAATGTGTTTATTGATATAACACTGTTATTATTATGACTATGAATACTGTTCCTACGTAAGAAGCAGTGAGGTGTTATTTTGACTGAATATTATTCTTACTTAAGCAGTGAGGTAGATTTATGTTCACATTTCTTAGAACAGTCTCTTTTGCAAATCATACATAAAGTCTGTGCAGGTGCTGCAATTTATAATTAAAAATATAGAATGATATGTAAATAAAACAATGCAATAAATGAGTAAGGATCTGAGCTGTTTAACTGATATATTTTAATGTAGTTTTCTTGTCCTAGAAGGTTAAGGTTTTTACCCTGGCATACATTAGAAGAAAAAAATGACATTAGAAGGAACGAAAGTACAACTAATGGGGCTATATATAAATTGGAATGAATGCCATAAACATTTAAAGAGGTTTGCTATGGCTTTTGGGTGTGGCTGATTTCATGCATGTGATTATTGCAATGCTTAACAGCCATTTATAATTTTCAAAGTGCTTCTACAGAATTAAATGAACTAAGGCATATGAGAGAGCTTTCTGTAAATGGTAAGCAGTTACTATTGTCACATGATCTCATTTGATCTTCGCAATTACCCTGTGAGATAGACCCAATCAGTGTGTGTTACTGTTGTTTTCATTGTCTTTATTGATAGTGGAGAAAGCTCAGAAGCATCAAACTATTCTCCATGATTATGTGGTTACTAAACAGAGGACTTGGGGCTAGAACTCTAGTCTATAACTCTTAGGTTAGCCTTCTTCCCACTGCACAGTGCTGCCTCTTTAGTTACATTCTCGGGTGTAACTTAAATGCAGCTAGGAGAAATAAAAAATTACCCATTTGAAAGAGGAAAAGATAGTTTTCAATTTCCCAAGACACAGCTGGCATTGTGCATGCAAACAAGTCAAGGGAACAGAATCTACGACCTTTCTGATGAGGAACTCCGGAAAGGATGGAATCATTCTAAGGCCTAACATTAGTGGTGAGAAAATGGTCTTTCCAAGGGGCCAATTAGTGGCTTGGTAGCCTGAAGTATTTCACAGAATGTCAGAGCTCAAGGAAGCTGAGGAAAGGTAGTTAGGCCTGCCTTGAAGAATTGTGCAAAGTAGGTTAGCAGCATTGCTTCCATTTTTGTGAAAGAGAATGCCTTTCTAATTTTAGAGTCTTTTAAGAGGTGGGTAGGCTTTTGTGTGAGGGGAAGCTTTCTCAGTGCTCATTTCGAGAGGTGCCTGTGAAATCACTTTATATCCTGTTTGGAAAAGGAAGACAATGTGGTAGAAATGAAAAATGAGTTTGTGTAAAAAGTTATCTTTCCCAGAAGAGACGGCAGAAATAGTGCTCCACAGCCATACTTATTACTTTATTCCCTGAGTTACAGAGATGTGTGTTATCAGTTCTATGCAGGTATTGGGTTCCTTTAACTGTAACGTGTCTCCTAAAGTTATACAGTAGGAAGTATTTATTTAGCAGATCATTCCAGAAGGGACAAAGGCTTTCTTTTAACTCCTGGAGAGTTGGGTATTCCCCAGCTTCTCAATATAGTTTATTTGGTAAATTCCAATTTTCAGAGCATTAAAATGTAGTTTATAAAATGACCTTTAATTTTTCAACCCATTTTTTCCTCTGGTAAACCAGCGAATATTTCAAATGCAAATGTCCTCATAAAGAAAAGAAGGGTTCCCCCAAGGACCCTTCCCCTAAAGGACCTGTGGTCTCTTTATAGGAAATTATGTGTAGCTTTAAGTAACTGAGGTTGAATTTTGTCCCAAGAAGCCACTTTTGAAACTTTGTTTTAACTGAAGAATTTTCACTTATTTTTAAATTAAGAATTCTTTTTTTTAAGATTTTATTTATTTATTCATGGGAGACACACAGAGAGAGAGAGAGAGAGAGAGGCAGAGACCTAGGCAGAGGGAGAAGCAGGCTCCATGCAGGGAGCCCGATGTGGGACTCGATCCCAGGACTCTGGGATCATGCCGAGTCAAAGGCAGACGCTGAACTACTGAGACACCCAGGCGTCCCTAAAATTAAGAATTCTATCTATAAAGATGAAGGCTTAGAGAAATCTGGTATCTAAGATTGTAAAATTGCCAAGTGGTCTGGTTGTCAAGTCCAAGGAGGCTAGGATTAGATATATTGGTAATTAAAGGTGGTCTTTTGGGACGCCTGGGTGGCTCAGTGGTTGAGCATCTGCCTTAGATTTAGGGAGTGATCCCAGAGTCCTGGGATTGAGTCCTGCTTCTCGTGGGGGACCTCCTTCTCTCTCTGTCTATGCCTCTGCCTCTCTCTCTCTCTGTGTCTCTCATGAATAAATAAAACCTTTTAAAAAAATAAAGGTGGTCTTTTCAGGACCAAAGGCAGTGAGATTCTCCTGAATGGGGAGTATGCTTTAGACTTCCATTACCTCCAGAGAGAGTGCAAATATAAGGAGGAAATGGAATGAATGATCCTTTATTTTTATTTTTATTTTTAAGGATTTTTAAATGTATTTCTGAGAGAGAGAACAAACAGAGGTAGAGGCAGAAGGAGAGGGAAAAGCTCCCACTGAGTAGGGAGCCTGACGAGGCTCAATCCCGGGACCCTGAGATCATGACCTGAGCCAAAGGCAGACACTTAACCAACTAAACCACCCAGGTGCCCCTGAATGAACTATCCTAATGAGTATTTAACTTCTGTAGTCTGATTTAATCCTCAGAAACTGCTATGGAGAGTCCCTATTTTATAGAGGAAATAATAAGGTCAGATAGAAATTTGTCAATGGGCCTAAGACCGCATGGCTAAATGCAAATTTAGATTTAAGTCCAAATCTATGAGACTCTCAAACCTGTGCTCATTTTACTGTACCTCTATAGGTTCAAAGAGACCTTAGGTGAAGTCTTAGTAGATGGAGTTATTAAGAGAAACCAAGGATATCAAAGCTTTCTTTAACAGTTCATTTTTAAAAAAGATTTTATTTATTTATTCATGAGAGAACGAGAGAGAGGCAGAGACAGAAGCAGGCTCCCTGCGAGGAGCCCGATGAGGGATTCGATCCCGGATCCCAGGATCATGCCCTGAGCCAAAGGCAGACAATGAACCGCTGAGCCACCCAGGCATCCCCCCTTAACATTTCGACCAAGGACAACTAGACCCTCTTACCTTGAGGTTCAAACATGGAGTTTAAATAGATGATAAAGCTGAAGTTGCATTTATGCCAAGCTCCCCTGTAAGCCAGTTAGCCGCAGCCGACTTTATGTTAGACACACTTCCAAAGGCCCAGTCGGCTAATTTTAGAGTGATAGATTTTAAATCATCACGATCTTTGAGACATGTGTAACCTATAAGAACTCTTTGTTCATTTGTTCATCTGGGGGTTGTGATAGGCATGTAGGTAAGAGTCCTGTCCTGTACAGGTCAGTGCATTGTAGGGACGTATATAGGACAGAATTGCCATTTATTAGTATTGGCCATGCTGCTTCTAGATTCAATAATATTTGTGCCCATTGATATTTGGCTTGAGTGGAATTCTGCAATTCAATAAGTCATTTCTCTATAGATATTTTCCTTTTTGTTCATCTTTTCATGACAGTATGGATCTTGTTTGTTTTGTGTGCTGCAGTAACACTAACTCCTAGAACAGGTGCTCTGCATAGAAGAGGCCAGTAAATGTTTGTTCAGTGAACATAAACACTGCAGGCCTACAGTGATTCTTGTCAGTCTGTTTCCCTGCTCGGTTCTTTTGCTTGTTCACCACACAAGTTATTTTTTCTTCTCTACTTCACTCTCTTGAACCTCCAATTGTTGTGGTAAAACATGCCATCTCCTACATTGCAGAAAAAATAGAAGGCATCAGATGGGAATTTCCTCAACCTCTCTCTCCAACGCACGAACTTTTATTCACTTTCCTCTTTTCTTATTTCTCTACTGTTTTAATAGAAGTGTCCATTTCCTAAGACCAAGTCCTCCAATTTTTGTTTTGTATCCCCTCATTTCCTGTCATTTCAGGGACTTCTGCTATAGTCATTAAGATAATGATATACCTTCTGTAACAGATAAATCTGGAAAGCTTATTGGATTAATAAAATATATTTATGTCTCATTCAGGGCAAGTCCAGTGGGCAACATGGGGTGGGAGTGAACGTTGCTGTGTTCCTTGTCGGCTCGGACTAATGTAGGCTCTTTCCTCTTCAGCCTGTGGTATCCAGTGTTTGCCTGGGTGTAGAGATGGCCAGCCAGCAGATGAGGGAAGGGAGAGAAGATAATGCTTGAAAGCTTGTATGGGTCAGATCTGGAAATGGACCAGAACCCAGACACATGGCCACTTTTAACCATACAAGAGTCTGAGAAGTGAATTCTTTTTGCTTGCCCAACAAGAAAGGAAATGGCAAACACTGAGCTAGTCTCTCTCATCCTATTTTGTTTTATTTGCTGTGCTTTTACCTTCACCTTCTAGATTGGCTCATTCCATCAGATTTTGAAAGCATGATTAAGTTTCTTCCAATTTTTTTAAAAAAACAACAACACTTTCCTTGCATCCCCCTATGTATTCCTTTCCTAGGGCTGTTGTAACGAAGTACCACAAACCTGGTGGCTTACAACAGAAATTGATTCTCTCGCTCTTCGGGAGGATGGAACTCTGAAATCAGGATGTTGACACGGCCATGCTCCTTCTGAAACTCTATTCAAGCGAGAATTTTTTGCCTCCTCCTAGTTTCTGGTCATGGCCGTTTTTGTCCTTGGCATCTGATCTCTCCTTTCTCATGGCATTCTACCTGTGTGTGTCTTTTTTCACATGGCATTCTCTTTTTCTTATAAGGACACCTATCATTTTGGATTAAGGCCTTACCCTACTCCATGACCTATTCTTTTTTTTTTTTTTAAGATTTATTTATTTATTTATTTATTTATTTATGATAGACACCCCCCCCCCCCCACACACACACACAGAGGCAGAGACACAGGAGGAGGGAGAAGCAGGCTCCATGCTGGGAGCCCGATGTGAGACTCGATCCTGGGACTCCAGGATCAGGCCCTGGGCCAAAGGTAGGCGCTAAACCGCTGAGCCACCCAGGGATCCCCTCCATGACCTATTCTTAACTAATTATATCTGCAGTGACTCTTTCCAAGTAAGGTCACCTTTTGAGGTACTCAGGAGTAGGACTTCCCCAATATCTTTTTGGGGAACACAAGTCAACCTACAACACCATCTTTAATTGCCCTGTATAATTCCCTTCTTTTCCCTACAAGCGTAGTTATCATCTGTCACCATACAAAGTTATTACAATATTATTGTAATATGTAATTTTGTATATTATAATATATAATGAGGTTACTTCATTCTTCTTCCCTTAATTCCACACTTGGTGAATGATTTCTCGGTACTCACTGTCTATACTTTTCAGTCCTCAATACACTTAAATAAACTGTTAGTGTCAACACTTATCAAAATGTACTTTTCCTATCTCCCTTGTACAATGTCCAGTGGGTACTTTTCTCTCTCTTTTTAAAATTATATTTGGGGGATCCTTGGGTGGTTCAGCAGTTTAGCGCCTGCCTTCGGCCCAGGGCGTGATCCTGGAGTCCCAGGATCGAGTCCCTCGTCAGGCTCCCTGCATGGAGCCTGCTCCTCCCTCTGCCTATATCTCTGCCTTGCTCTCTCTGTCTCTCATGAATAAATAAATAAATAAATCTTTAAAAAAATAAAATGATATTTATTTTAGAGAGAGAGCAAGCAAGCACTCAGTGGGGGGAAGGGCAGAGAGCTCGACAGAGAGAGAGAGAGAGAGAGAGAGAATCTCAAGCAGACTCTGCTGAGCGTGGAGGCCCAATATGGAGCTTGACTTCACGACGCGTGAGAATATGACCTCTGCTGAAATCACTAGTTGGATGCTTAACCGACTGAGCCACCCAGGTGCCCCTACTTGCCCCTACTTTGTCTTGTCTTCCTAGTCACATTTCACATTGCTGGCCACTCCCTTCTCAAATCTCTTTTCCCAGGACTTTGGTGAAACATCTTGTCTATTTCTGGGAACTCTGTCCTTGTTGTTGCTTCTTCTGTCCATCTCATAAATGTAGGTGTTTTGGGGGTTCCATTGTAGACCCCCTTCTCACTCCACATAATTTCTCAATCTCATCGGTCCTGATGGCTTAAATTACTCTGTATATACAGATGATTTTGAAATCTCTGTCTTCAGCTCTTACCTCTTCCCTGAGTGCCGTACTCATCTTAAGGACCTCCCCAGTAGCTTACCTTGGACAGTGTAAGGCACCTCAAAGCTGAAATCATCTTCTTTCCACAACACCTAATCTCTCTTATTTTTAGTATTGTAGGTATTTCAATCTAATTGAATTTATTTTGATTTAAGGAATGGGGCTAGGGCTGCAGCCTTTCTCATATTTCAAATAACTAGCCACTTGATGCAAACAATTTACTGAATAATTCCTTCTTACCAACTTGGAGTGCCACTTTTATCTGAAACAATTTCTATATTTTGTTTAGATCTATTTTTCTGTTTAGTCTCTTTCAGTGATCTATGTGTCTAGTTTTTCTTATTAGCAAATAGTTTTTTTTATTAGCAAATAGTTTTAATTATTGAACTATATATTATGTTTTAACAGATGATGACCTTGCTCTTGAACTTTTGACATATCTCCCCTTTATTCATTCAGTTTCTCATTATCAGTAGAAACTTCTTTCCCTGTATGATTTTCATGAGTGCCACAAGTGCCCCCAGTTTTTCTACTTACTGTGATTCTAGTACTTTCCTGGACACTGGGGTGTGATTTCCAATGGGAATTTTGGACGAAGGAAAGAGTGGCTTCTGCCAAAGCCTCGGTTTTTTCAGCCTAATCAATTAGAAGTGCTCTGTGGCTGCTACTCTGGAGAGGATAGAAATTTGTAATTATCATATTACCAGCTCTGTAATCCAGCATATTGCATTTCTGTCTTTTACCCTTAGAAATTTCTAAGAGTATCAGCAACCCAATTTTACCCTTTGTTCCTAAGAAGGAGAGTACAGAGACTATTGTAATTTGACTGGGAGCCCTAGGGAATAGGTAGTGTGTGTAGTGTCACCACAGAGTATTCCTTTCAAATTTCCTATATAATTTACTTCCGTGGCTGATCATCTGTTGGGATTTCTTGTATATTTCCTGTCTTTTATTTATTTTAGAGAGAGAATGCACATGAGCAGAGTGGGGGGGGGGTGCCTAGGGAATCTTTTTTTTTAGTTTAAAGTTTATTTATTTATTTATTTATTTATTTATTTATTTATTTATTTATTTATGGGGGGGTGCAGAGACATAGGCAGAAGGAGAAGCAGGCTTCCTGTGGGGAGCCCAATGCAGGACTCGATCCCAGGACCCCAGGATCATGCCCTGAGTCGAAGGCAGACACTCAACTACTGAGCCACCCAGGTGTCCTGGAGAGGAGAATCTTAAGCAGGCTCTATGCAGTGTGGAGCCCGATGAGGGGCTCCATCCCAGGATGCAGGATCTCATGACCTGAGCTGAAAACAAAAATCAGATGCACAACCGACTGAGCCATCAAGGTGTCCCTTTCCTGTCGTTTTAAGAGAACTTAAACTAAAATCTTTAAAAATATTTTTAAGTATGTCTAGGGTGGAACACTTTTATTTTTCTATTAACAGAAAGCAAACTGATCTTTTTGGCCCCAGTCATTGCACCCTTCCAGTCATGCTCTTCACTATAGCCAGTGTGATTTGACTCCCTTGTCTCCATCTCCAACGTATGGCCCTTGTATACAGCTACCTATGTGACATCTTCTGGATGCTTCCAAATAAAACTCCTAATCCTTTCTCTGAAACCTACCTTCCTTCCAGAATTTCTTCTTTTGGAAAATGATCACCCACGTCCAGAAAGGCACTAATCAGTTTCAGTCATTTCCTTGACGATTGTAACAGCCTCCTAACTGGCCTTTTTGCTTCTACCTCAGTTCTTCTCCAAACTATTCTCTACCCAGCAGTTGAAAGAGCTACAGAAAACACAAATCTTATCACACCAAATTCGTGCTTACATCTCTTTAGTGGCTTCACATTGCTTTTGGAATATAAATCATTTGTAAATATAAATCATTTGAACATGCCCTGAAAAACCTGACTAGTCTGTCTACCTCTATACTTCCTCTCCTTTTTCTTCTTTCCCATGTCTTGTCCACTGACAGTCATGGAAACTTTGCCGTCTAGATATATTCTGAACATATCTATGTATCTCTGTCCCTAGTGCCAGCATTTTTCTAGCGCCTCCATTTCAAGCATTTTTTTCTTTACCTCATGTTCATTTTTTGGGTGACCAACTGGTTTCCTGATCCTGCCCTTATCTTCTTACAATGCAAATGCACACTCCTGTCACAGTAATCATTTATCTATATCATCTATATTTATATCTATCTCACAATCTTTTAAACATAGATATGTTCGTGTCACTGCTCTGTGTTTTTCATTCCATTCATCTAGAACGTAAAACAACCATCTTTTTAGTAGAGCACATAGGGAGCTCTATGATCTGGCTTTTATCCCTATAATTTTCAGCCATGCCCCAGTGTTCATTTGCCTTGTGTTGTAGCTTTAACAACAATTATAGGGCAGCCTGGATGCCTGGGATCGAGTCCCACATCGGGCTCCCTGCATGGAGCCTGCTTCTCCCTCTGCCTGTGTCTCTGCCTCTCTCTCTCTCTCTGTGCTTCTCGTTAATAAATAAATACAATCTTAAAAAAAAACAATTATAACAATAATAATAATCCCCAATAGTAATAGCAGTTATCAGTTTTTAACCATATTTAATGCACCAGCTCTTTAAATATCTCTAATTCTGAAAATACTCTATTTAGGTATAATAGAACCACCGCTCTAGGTTTAGTATTAATTGGAATGCTGATGCTGGCTTTTGGTTTGAAATAAAAATATTCTTTATAATGTTAAGTGATTATCCTTCTATTTGCAGTTTACTAAGATTTTATGAGGAACACAACTTGGAATTCAATAAATATCTTTTGATATCCGTTAAGAGGGTTATATAGAAACTTTTTCATTGCTGTATTAATGTGGGATATATTATGATTGTAGATTGCTGATATTAAAGGAATTTGAGGAATTAATCTTGCTTGTGTCATAAGATTTTAATCTTAATATACTGCTATATTTGATTGACTAGTATTTTAGTTAGCATTTTTAGATCTATTCATAACTGAGATGGGTCAATACCTTATATATGTATGAGTGTGCATGGACATGTGTATGAATGTTGTCTTTATCATTTTGGATATAAGAGTTGTGCTACCCTCATGAAATAAATTGGTAAACTTAAAATTGCTTGTTATATATCTGTGTCTCCTATTGGACTGTAAGCTCCATGAGGTAAAGAACCATGTAGAGATAATCCTAGCACAGTGCATGTACATTAAAATCAATATATAATTATTTGCTGAATGTTTGAAGAAATACTCATGTTCTAGGTGGGGGAGCTGAGGATCAGAGTGTTGAATCAACTTGCCCTGGGCCATACAGTTAGTAAATGGCAGAGCTGATCCTGGGAATATATAAGTTGAATCTAATGGCCTAGACTTGGAGAAGGAAAGAAGGTAGCATGCATGGGCTGGAAACTTGACTTTGTGGTTAGAATTTTGTTTTATTTATTTTATTATTTTTTTGTGGTTAGAATTTTTAAAATGGCAAATCAAATCATCCAGTAACTATCTTGCCTTGTTTTGGTTCAGACTTATGCCTCCAGAGTCTGTGCAACTTCTGCTTTATCATGCTGCCTCTCAAACTACTTGGAGTTCCTCATATATGCAGGGTGACTGCATAATATATTGTCCAAACTGGGACATTTTTGAAAATGAAAAATGCTGCTATTTATAATTCTGCCTGGGTAACAGAAGTAAATTGGGACTATGTTGGGTACTAGGCTGAATGGTTTTCCTACCCATACATAACATGATATGTTATGGCTCTTGTATCCATTTCTTTGCCCTTGTTCCCTGCCTGAAATATTTCCTTCTTTGTCTAGCTTACTCTTACTAATCTTTCAAGTGCTTCCTGCTTTTTGAAGCCTTCCTGCGCAGTCTCTTCCTTTCCCCTTAGACTCAATCAAGTGTTCTAACGTGTCTTTAGCACTTTGTGATTATTCCATTCTAGGATTTATCATACTCTCACTCTCTCTCTTTTTAAAAGATTTTATTTATTTATTCATGAGAGACACAGAGAGAGGTAGAGACATAGGCAGAGGGAGAAGCAGGCTCCCCATGGGGAGCCTGATGCAGGACTTGATCCCAGGACCCAGGGATCACGACCTTAGCCAAAGGCAGATGCTCAACCACTGAGCTACCCAGGCACCCTATCATACTCTCTTATAACTGTGTGTTTAGTGTTTCATCTTCCTGATAGACTATGAGCTCCCTGAGGGTAGGGACCATGTCTTTTCTTCTGGTGCCTGGCAGTGCTTGGCATGTTGTAAGCACTCAGTAAATATTTGTTGAATATGTGAATGCATAAATATATGCAAGGACTAGCAAAATAAAAATTTTTCCCCACATCAGAGAACTGTTATCTTTTGTCAAGGGAATAGAACATGGAATATGTTCATGCTTGACACTTGACATACATGAGTCAGCTCTCTCCCCTGTCAGTCGTTTAGGGAACATTAGGGCAGGAACAGATGGCTTCACTGTGCAGTGAGGTGTGCTAAATGAGAGCCAAACTATACAACTTCCCCTGGTGTGCCACACTGCTTTGAATGCCACCATCACAGCCATTCCTTTGGGATGAATACTGTCGCCAAATGGCCACTCCTAAAATCATACATAGATTATCTGAGAGAAGTCGCTCTCTAAAGATCACTTTTCCCTCTACCCACTTGGATTTTGCTGGGAATGGGATATATAGTATATGGAATGGGTAAATTCGGGTTGCAATGAGGGAGGTGTGGTGGGTAGATTTTTCCTTGTCTGTAATTATTTATCTGTCCATGTGTCTGACGTCTGTCTCCCACACTGTGCTGTGAGCTCCATGAAGGCAAAGATCTGTCTCTTTTGGTTTACTCAGTACCCACTGTAGCTCCTGATTTATAATAGGTATTCAATAGTATTTGTTGACTAAATGATTCTATGCTCATATTTACTTTGTACATATTTATGGGCCTTGTATCATTGAACATCATTTGTTTATTAACATGTTGGCAGACCTTGGTTTTCATCCTCATTAGAACCGAGGTACATTAAACCTCCAGGGTTCAACCTGCACAGCCTAGCCCAGTATCAAAACTGGCCACTGCGGGTTCTGTATCGCCAATTGGAGCTCTAATTTGTTTTGATTCCCAAGTCTGGTAATGAGAGGGCCTAGAGAGAGGGCACACAGGCCACACCTGAGAACATCTGGGTGCTTAAGGAGTCTCTGCTTTCCTGCTAACTTCTGAGTTTCAGATAACGCTGATAGGTTCTTGCCAGTTTCCCTTCTCCACCATCATGGGATTGGATTGTGCTTCTTGTATTCTGAGATTCTAGTTTAAAAAAAAAAAAAAGATGCCTCGTTATACCAGAAATACTCCTTGTGATACAATCAGATGGGTCAGTTTATGCTTAGCTGACTCATTCTTGCCTTTGTAGCTGTTTATGCCGATCTTTGCCTGGATTACCTTCTGTCTATGTATGTAACTCTTCATCTTTCTCGATTTTCTCCTTTTTCTCTTTTTTTTCTCCTCCGCCTCCTCTTTCTCTTTCCATTTTTTTCCTCCAACTCCTCTTCCGAATAATGACAAAACACCAAGGAAAATAAAAACGGTGGCTTGCACTTAATGATTACTTAAAAGAATTGTCACATAGTCCCTATACATACTAAATAGAAGTTACCTGAGTGCTCTCTCTTTTGAGAAAATTTTTTCTTTTATAATCTTATGCATATGGAGTGTGTAGAACAATAGTTTAAGACCCAAAATAGCTCTCAGATACTGGATAAATGATTTCCAACCATTAACAGGAAAGAATCATCCAGAAAAATGAAGAAAAATTTGTGCAGTGAAGGGGAACATACAAATAATACGTCACTGGTATGCATAGGGACTTGTGGCCACCCTATATAATGTGACCTGAACTGTGCTATTTTATTTAATCTTCATTATTTTTTTAAAAGATTTTATTTATTTATTTATTTATTTATTTATTTATTTATTTATTTATGACAGACACAGAGAGAGAGGCAGGGACATAGACAGAGGGAGAAGCGGGCTCCCTGTGGGGAGCCTGATGTGGGACTCAATCCCAGGACCCCGAGATCACGACCTGAGCCGAGCCGGCAGGGGCTCGACCAGGCGTCCTTAATCTTCATTATAGTGATTAATCCTCACAACTACCCAATTGGAAAGATGGCATTATCTTTTTCTAAAGCAGATGGTGACACTGAAATTCAGAAAGGTTAAATAACTAGCTCAAAGTTAAGTAGCTAAGGAATAGTGGAGTTGGGATTTGAACTCATGTCAGTATTATTCCAAAGACCAATTCACATTCTGCCTTCTAGTTCTCAAGATCCAGCTCATTAAAGTCCACTTTGAGAACTCTAGCTCTGTAAGTTGGTTAACAACCTGTACTCATAATCACAGTCTTAACTATCAAATCTAGAACTTGAATATACACTCTCAAAAGTTATCCTTTGTTTCATGTGAATAAGCTTGATTTTTACCTCTAGACTTAATTGTCTTTTGCATACAATGCTGAGCATATAATAGGTACATTGGACATACAATTCACCTTGAAGAAGAGGGTAAGTGAAGCTGTGGTTCTGAAAATAGAGATTCCAGGAACAAGGAGTCTTTGTTACTTAAAGTCCAAACAACTGGATAAGTCCTAAAACCAATCCAATTAAATGTTGGGAATTGGTTTGTTTGGGAAGAATTAGGGTGAAACACTGCAAGAAGGTAATTTGGTTGACATATTTTTCTTCATCAATTGACCAGTTGATGTTTTAGCGCCATCTTAGACACAAGACACAGTGTTTTGACTATGTTGGTTGAATCCTCCAGTTAGTAACCAATCATAAGATAGATGAGACAATATCTAGATAATTAAAGTTGGCTTTATAGAGGAGCCACATTCTACAAGTTGATCCTGTGAAGTAGATGTTGATGCAAACCCTCTCTTTGCTCTTTAACTTTGGTTATTGTTTCAGATATGCTTTGTCTTTGACTGACAATGATGTATAAGATACTAGTTTTAGGGGATATAGCCCTAAAATGTATAAAAGGCATAAGATATTTAGCTTTAGCCACTAGCCTGGGTGGCTCAGTAGGTTAAATATTTGCCTTCTGCTCAGGTCATGATCCCAGTGTCCTGGGATTGGGCCCCATGTCAGGCTCCACGAGCCTGCTTCTCCCTCTCCCCACCCCCTGCTTCTCCTCATCTTCTGCTTCTCCCCACCCCCTGCGCATGCTCTCTCTCACTTTCTGTCTCTCTCAGATAAGATTTTATTTATCTTAAAAAACAAAAAAGATGTTAGCTTTTTCTCTGACTCCCTTCCCTGTCAATTACAGTTGACTTCTTTAAGGAGCTAACTCCACAAAATATTGTAGTGAGGGAATAACTACTTGCATTTTGAAATCATTGACAAGATTTCTTTTTTTTTTTTTTTTTTTAAGATTTTACTTATTTATTCATGACACACACACACACACACACACACACAGGCAGAGACACAGGCAGAGGGAGAAGCAGGCTCCATGCTGGGAGCCCGACGTGGGACTCCCACATCTCCAGGATTAGGCCCTGGCCTGGAGGCGGCGCTAAACCGCTGAGCCACCTGGGCTGCTCTCATTGACAAGATTTCTATGTACAGTTTGCCTTAAATTTTTTTCTTCAAATTTTTTTTTTTTAATTTTTATTTATGATAGTCACACACAGAGAGAGAGAGGCAGAGACACAGGCAGAGGGAGAAGCAGGCTCCATGCACCGGGAGCCCGATGTGGGATTCGATCCCAGGTCTCCAGGATCGCGCCCTGGGCCAAAGGCAGGCGCCAAACCGCTGCGCCACCCAGGGATCCCTCTTCAAATTTTTAAGTAGGATTAAATGTATAAAATTTTCCCATATATATATATAAATATGTCTATATTTATAATCAAGTCTATTCTATGAAGGAAGCTATAGTTAATCAGTCACCCATAAGTATATTGAGTTCTGGTATTGAAAGGATCCTTTGGGATGCCTGGGTGGTTCAGCAGTTGAGCCTTTGGCTCAGGGCATGATCCCGGACCCGGGATTGAGTCCCACATTAGGTTCCCTGCAGGGAGCCTGCTTCTCTCTCTGCCTATGTCTCTGCCTCTCTCTCTCATGAATAAACAAATAAATCTTAAAAAAAAAAAAAAGAAAGGATCCTTTGGTAAAGGCTTTTTGAAATGAAATTATCGTCTGTTACTCGTTGGCATTTGTCCCTTGGAGTTTTACTTCATTGAGTTTTCAATAAAGTGGTGATTGCCTATATGCAGGTTTTTTCAACCTTGATTTTATTAATAGTTTGGACCAGATAATTCTTTGTGGTAGAGGTCTGTTTTGGATGGGAGGATTCATTGTAGGATGTTTAGCGTTGTCCCTGGGCTCTACCCCCTAGAAGCCAGTAGCATCCTCTCACCCCCTTTTTTGGTGACAAAAATGTTTCCAGAGATTGCTAAATGTCCCTGAGATAAAATAGTCCCTGGTTGAAAACTACTATACTATACAGATCTTGAATATTAGGAAATACTTATATATTAGAATAATTATAGCAGTACTTCTATAACACTTATTTGTCGCCAGTGTTTTGTATATATAACTTATTTAATCCTTATAGTTCTGTAAAGGAGATTCTATTATTATCCCATTTAACTTTTTTTTTTTTTATTAAGTACATTCCAGGCCCAGTGTGGAGCCCAATGCAGGGCTTGAACTCATGACCCTGGGATTTGAGACTTGAGTTTATATCTAGAGATGGACGGTTAACTGACTGAGTCACCCAGGTGCCCCATTTTCCCACTTTAGAGATAGGGTAATGGAAGCACAGAGTGGTTAAGTAGTTAAAGATAGTTAGTTGTAGTGCCTGAATTTGAATTCAGGGTGAGTGGCATCAGCATCTAACCTCTGAAACACTGGACTATCTTTACAATGGAGTTGCAAGATAACATAATTTTTTTCTGGAGAAACAATATTTGTGCTCTTTCCTAGTTATCCACATTGCCCATCCAGAGGGACGTTGTGTGTGGTCAGTTGTGGGCCTGCCACTGTGAGGGACTTCAGATAAAGGCTAAAGTAGCATAGTTAAAATTTTTTTGATATTTTATTTTTATAATGATTTTATTTCTAAGTAATCTCTACATCCACTGTGGGGCTTGAATTCACAACCCTGAGATCAAGAGTCTCATTCTCTACTGACTGAGCCAGCCAGGCACCCCTATAGTTAGAAAGATGAAAAAAAAAATTTAAATCAACTTTTAAAAAAAAATTTATTTGACTAATTTCTATACCTAACCTGGGACTCAAACTCATGACCCTGAGATCAAGAGTTGCATGTTCTTCCTACTGAGCCAGACACATACCCCTCTACTTGTTTTTTATAGCAAACATTTGTAGGTCTATGCTTTTGCTCACTAACTACTTTTGGTTGAGTCAATGAAAATGCTACTATTTGATATCAAGACTGAGTATGGCATATGTACAAGCAGGGCTCATCTTATGCTGACTCTAGAGTTAAACACTGCTGGTAGGATTGTATTCTGTAGTTTTATGAAAAATGATGAAATTTTAGCTGATCTTTGTGGACTCAGTTTGCTCAGAACTTTACTACCCAGCCTGAAGATGAGGGTAGTTCGAAAATTCCAATGTATTCTTGGTGGGCAGTTATACAAAATTTTCAGATGGGAACTTTGGGTAGTATGTGGATTAAGGAGCTGCTGAAAACATAACCCAGTGTCTCCTTGGGTGATTAACAGGTGACATTAAAACACTATTATTTGATCTTTTGCTTTTACTTTGGGCCTGATTATTCTTTTACTAGTAGGTGGTACCAGACCCTTGATCAGTCTTAGCCTAAAGGAGAGTACATAGCTGGAAAGCCTGTTTTAGGTAAGACAGTTCTATATTTTAATTCATTACATTTCTTTGTTCCTTCACCATTTTTTTTTAGTATATGTGCTGCTGAAGTGAGCACTGTTCCTTCAGCATTTTTTAAAAAAGATTATTTATTTGAGAGAGAGTGAGCAAGAGGGAGACCACTAGTAGGAGTGGGGAAGGGCAGAGGGAGAGGGAGAAGCAGACTCCCTGCTGAGCAAGGAGTCCAATGCTGTGGCTTGATCCCAGGACCCTGGGATCTTGACCTGAGCCAAAGGCCAACCCTTAACCGACTCATCCACCCAGGCACCGCTAGGGGAAGGTCTCACTCACCATTTATTAAGAGTCATGATAGTATATTTTTTAAACACTGCTGACTGAAATCAGATTCTACCTATGACACCTACTAGTTGTATGATCTGGGACAAATTAATATTTTCAAGCCTAGTTTCTCCTTTGTAAAATTGAGATAATGTGAATAATATTTACTTCAACACGATTGCTAGGAGTATTAAATCAAATGATGTACATAAAGTACTTCACCGACACTTAGCTAATAGTATATATGCAGTAAGTGTTAGCTATTACTAGTATCATGTACGTATCATGTCATGTGTCTGTCTACTAGGGAGAGGAAACAAGAATATAGATAGCAACAACATGAGGCTGAACGTCCTATGTCATGAAGGGAGGAAAGATAAAATCCTCTGGTAACTTCAGAAGAGTGTAAGAGTCCTGGATGAAGAAACAAGGAAGGAATCATGGAGGAAGTAACAGCCAAGCTGAGCCTTGAGGGAAGGATAGAATTAAGGCATGCAGTTGTGAGAACATTATTTCTAGAGTTGGCTATAAATACCTACTGAGACTGGACTGCAAGTGATGAGTCATCCTTTTCTTCTTCTTAATCCAAGCAATGTGCAGTAAGGAAATCCACAGTGGTAGCAGATTCTTACCCACTAGTGTTCCATCCCCTTCATTTTCTATGGAGCACATCGAAGGGCAGTCTTATTTTCTGCTGCAGCACTAGAGGCACTAAGTTCAAGGTCATGTAGTCAGCCTTAAATTAGACTCAGGTGCATGAATTCTCTTAGTAATCAAGCACCACGTACATTCTTATTAGGCATTTCTCTCACCTAATCTTGTGTGGTGCTCTGAAGGTACAGAAGTAGTATGCCCTTGAAGAAACTGGTCACAATGGGGAATATGACATAAATACACTAAATAGTATTATAAAATAATGTAGACTCTAATATTCAGGTATGGGGTGTGGACTCCTTATCTAAAATAGGTTCTGAAAAAAAAAGATTAGTGGAGCCTGGGATGATATTGGAGAAAGCTTCATGGCATAGGAATTTGAGTTTTGGATTGATGTAGGCGAGGGGAGAGGAGAGCATTTGAGATGGGGAAATTTATTTAGCAGTGCTGGTAGTTCATGAATGAATGAAGAAAATACCTTCTAATTCATGTTTTAAAATTTCAGTGATGCCTGCATCTCTTCAACTGAGTGATACTTGCAGAAAGCTGTGTTTGGATCTTTCCTGCTGTAATGCCACCACTCCAGGTGGTTTATAAACCATGCATGTATGTGGGGCACTTTCTCAGACTCCTGCTCTTGCTGATGCTTTCCACCATCCAGAAACTATGCATATGTGAGCTAAACAAATGTCATAGCATTGACAGGAATAATCCCCATTTCTAGGCATTTTGAGGAACTGAATAATTTTGGCTCATTTCAAAAAGGGGTCTTTCAAAGTCAGCACATTCTCCTGACAGTCTCCCTTCCTTCCCTTCACCGTGTGAACCCCACTGATTTCTTAGGAAGATGCACTCGTTGTCATGGTAAAAACTACGCTAATTGGGTTCCTCTAGTTGATGCTCTGTCAGGCTCACTGCCCTACTGAGGATTTGGAATAGAGCACTTAACTTTTTACTTCTCAAAGAACAAGTTCCCAGCAAGTCAACTGGCTCAGCAGAAAATGGAAGGTATTTGAAGTGTCCAATATATTATCCAAATATTTCACCCTTCATGGGGCCAGACATGCACAGTTTCACTTTCATTTGGTATCTTCTTTCCACAGAGAGTGCTGATGGAAACTCAGCTGGAGATTTTTAACTGTGTTAAGTGGATTTGGGGCATTTGTAAAGAATGAAAGCATGTGGGCAGACCATTAATTTGAGAAAGGAGACCTGAGTCCAGGGCACGGTTGGTCCGAAGCAAAAGGAAGTAGTCCTCTTTTGTGGTTGTCTCTCCCTGTTTTCCCCATGGCTACAAGGAGTAGGAAGGAAAAAGGAAGGCAAGCAAGCCTAGGACCTCCCCCACAAATTGTGATCTTAACTTCAGACCATTCCTGATAACCCTTCACTTTTGGGGTATTTTGTTTGCTTGGGAGCCCATCGAAAAATCGGAACTGTGGTTTTCATGGCTCTGAATGATTTAACATATTACTTATATAATTTACCATTTGAGATTGTCCTCAATGACCACTGGGATAGATATTTTGGCATTCCTTATATGACATCAGGTAAACAGTTGCCATCATCTACATATTGGTTTAATTTTCCTAGACTTTCTTGGTAATATCGACTCATTGAGAAATTCTGAGTCTATTCTGTAGCTCTGTGCTTCAGGTTGGTGTGTTTTTTTTTTTTTTTTTACTCATGAGACACACACACACACACACACACACACAGTCAGAAACATAGGCAGAGGGAGAAGCAGGCTCCACGCAGGGAGCCTGATGCAGGACTTGATCTCAGGTCTCCAGGATCAGGCCCTGGGCTGAAGGCAGCACTAAACCGCTGAGCCGCTGAGCCACCTGGGCTACCCATGTGCGTCAGTTTTTGAGGCTGGTTTCTGTTGACTTTGGAGGAGCAAGCACATGCCTAAGTTGTAGGAGATCCTAGGTTCCCCTAGATCTTTTTGTCTTTTTACTGTCTCTTGTAATACTTTTAGTGATGTTGTAAACTCATCTGAAGACTCTTCATTCCATCTCTTTGAATCCTCTTAACTGTCACTGGTCCTCTCTACCTCAGCGTAATGGGTGTGGGAGAAGGTTTTGGGCACTGGCCACCTGAGGGAAAAAAAGGAATGGAGGAAACACTAGGGAAAAAAAGTGCCCCTTGGGTGTTTGAGGCTAGGAAAACAACTTGTCTTTTCAACAATTTTGCCTTAGGCTGGTAGTGGGGATAATAATGATCATTATCATCATCAGCAAGTGGTGCTCAATTAAGTGCCTAATTGGGCATGATGCTGTACTTAGAGAACTTCACAGACCTATCCATTTCTGCATTGTGCCTGAGACAAACACACCGTTATAGAGACTGTGTTATTCAATGGTAATATGAGGTCAGTTGATGCTAAATGTGGGGTCTGCATCACACATGAGCTAAAGATCAGTTCATTTTTGAGGAATGAGGGGCAGTGAGATTAAAAGTATGAAGGCAAATGGAACCTGAATATTGTCTTTACTTCTTACCAGGTATGAAGAAATGTTTAGGTTCTCTTTTCCTGCTTCAGAAAGTAACATCACAGATTCTTTTTGTTCGCACTATCAGCGATCATTGTCTATTCTGGGAAATGGGGATGAAATAGGAGAGGGATGGATGGGGACTCACCCCAAAATGTTCTCTGGAAGATGGTTTTGGATGACTTTATAGAGTAGAAATATATGCTAAGATTTGAGTTCTTACTAAGTTCAGGTGCTGTGTTAAGTACCCTATATCGGTTATGTCAACCCTGCTAACACCACTACCTAGACTGAAGAACTAGAGGACCAGAGAGTGTAAAGAAGTTGCCCTAAATCACACACCTATACAGATTATCCCTCCCAACACACCCATTTTGTACTCAGTTTATGTGGTAGTTTTGTTTCTTATCATGGGCACTGTTTCTCTGCAAAAGGTGGGTACAGTGAGCTGAGGATTCTGCTTAATTAGATTCTGGTTGATTGAGGTTTGGCTCTTTTTTTTTTAAGACTTTATTTATTCATGAGAGACACAGAGAAAGGCAGAGACACAGGCAGAGGGAGAAGCAGGCTCCCTGTGGGGAGCCCAATGAGGGACTTGATCCCAGGACCCCAGGATCACAGCCTGAGCTGAAGGCAGGCGCTTAACCGCTGAGCCACCCAGGTGTCCCGAGGTTTGGCTCTGTCATACAAGTTTGCAGATGATTCAGCTCAGGCAAAGAATTAGCCCTTTACTGTCCACCAAATAATTACATCTCATGGTTTTTCTAGAGATTGAGGGGTCTAATATTTATGCACCACAGAAATCTGATATATCAAAGGAGCGGCCTGAGTTAAATAGCTCAAAGGGCCTGGAACTCTGTTGAATTCAAGCTGTTCTTATAATTCCATTATTATTAAATCCCTTCCTTCCCAACAACCCACAAGCTGCCCAGCCAGAAGGGCTTGTTTACACAGGGTTCCTTTATTTTAAAGGGAAAAAGAGCTTTGCAGCTCATAGGGTGGAGGTGAAGCCTGCCTGTGCTGTAGTTCCTACAGATGCCCTTACATGTTTCCATAGAAACAGAATTGTTGCTTGAACTAAAAATTCTTAGACTTGTTTTGAACTTAGATTTGTTTGAAACTTGTACTAACTATCAAAATTGGGAGAGAGATTCCTGGCTTTCCATTCTACTGGCAAATAGTGGAATCTATGTGCTCGGAGGGGAAAAAAGGCCCAAGGACTCTTTATTTTTTTATTTATTTTATTTTTATTTATTTATGATAGGCACACAGTGAGAGAGAGAGGCAGAGACATAGGCAGAGGGAGAAGCAGGCTCCATGCACCGGGAGCCCGATGTGGGATTCGATCCCGGGTCTCCAGGATTACGCCCTGGGCCAAAGGCAGGCGCTAAACCACTGTACCACCCAGGGATCCCCCAAGGACTCTTTAGAGTCCAATTTGCATGAACCCTTAATATCAGTGGAGAGAGAGACACCCAGTGTGTGACTCCCCTTCCAGGTCTTTTCCAACTCAATCTTTCCATTTAGCTCAGCCATCTTGCCACAGGCTATAGGGTCATGTTGGAGGCAAAAATGTAGTTAAAGGGGCTCCTGGAGGACTCAGTCGGTGAGGTGTCTGACTCTTGGTTTCGGATCAAGTCATGATCTCAGGGTCATGGGATCGAGATCCACGTTGGTTTCCCTGTGCTCAGCGCAGAGTCTACTTGTCCCTCTCTCTCTCCTCACCACCCATCTCTGCTCGGGCTGTCTCAAATAAATAAAATCTTAAAAATTTTTTTATTTTTATATATTTTTAAAGATTTTATTTATTCATGAGAGACACACACACAGAGAGAGAGAGAGAGAGAGAGAGAGAGAGAGAGAGACAGAGAGACAGAGAGACAGAGATACAGGCAGAGGGAGAAGCAGGCTCCATGCAGGGAGCCCCATGTGGGACTGAATCCCAGGACTCCAGGATCATGCCCTGGGCCAAAGGCAGGCACTAAACTGCTGAGCCACCCAGGGATCCCCTAAATAAAATCTTAAAAAAAAAAAAAAAAAAAAGAGTGTAGTTAAGAGCATGGGCTCTAGATTCAGGCTAATTTGGTTTTTTGACTTTTGGTCCCACTACATTGCACCTTATGTGAGCTTGGGCAAGTAATGGAAGCCCTCTGATCCTCAGATCTTCATCTGTAAAATGAAGGATAGGGACGCCTGGGTGGCTCAGCGGTTGAGCGTCTGCCTTCGGCCCAGGGCATGATCCTGGAGACCCAGGATTGAGTCCAGGATCGGGCTCCCTGCATGGAGCCTGCTTCTCCCTCTGCCTGTGTCTCTGCCTCTCTCTCTCTCTCTGTGTCTCACATGAATAAATAAATAAAATCTTTAAAAAAAAATGGAGGATAAAACTGATACCTGCACAGTAGAAATAATGTGAAGGCATAGTGCCTGAAACATGGTAAACATTCAATAAATGGTAGGTTTTGGATAAGTTACTTGTCCTCCCCTGAAACCTCGCCAATCTTTCTTAATCCATCATACCTTTGAAGACCTTTTCTTGAACACCTCTCATGTCGCCTGCTTTGATGTCACATTACTTGGCACTTTTAAAAAAATTGCCTGGATTTCTTTCTTTCTTTCTTTCTTTCTTTCTTTCTTTCTTTCTTTCTTTCTTTCTTTCTTTCTTTCTTTCTTTCTTTCTTCCTTCCTTCCTTCCTTCCTTCCTTCCTTCCTTCCTTCCTTCCTTCTCTTTCTTTCTTTCTTTCTTTCTTTCTTTCTTTCTTTCTTTCTTTCTTTCTTTCTTTCTTTCCTTTCTTTCTTTCTTCTTTTTTGTTTAAAAGATTTTATTTCTTTATTTGAGAGAGCAAGCAAGCCAGTGAGCAGGAGCCAGAGAGAGGGGCGGAGAGAAGCAGACTCCCAATTTGGCAGGAAGCCCTACACGGGGAGGGGTGTATGACCTGGGTTGGAGGCAGATGCTTAACTGACTGAGCCACCCAGGCGCCCCTGCTTAGCACTTTTGAGGTGGTTACCAGGTGAGTTCTAGTTTTTTTTTATGGTGTGGCTCTCAATCAGCTAGATTGTAATCACCTGAGGGCACAAGTGGGCTTTTGCCTGACACAAAGCTGGGTACCCAGGAAATACTAATTAAATACTCATGGGGGGGTGCCAGGGTGGCTCAGTCGGTTAAGCGCCTGTCTTCTGCTCAGGTTCTGATCTCAGAGTCCTGCTTTTGAGCCCTGCATTGGGTTCCCTTCTCAGTGGAGAGCTTGCTTCTCCCTCTCTTTCTGCCTGTTGCTCCCCCTGCTTATGCTCTCTCTTTCTCTCTGTTGAATAAATAAAATCTTTAAAATAAAACTAGTGGGAGTAAAGACCGGGCTTTGGGCTTCAGCAACTTATCCATAGATCGTTTGGAATTGACTTTTTATCTTCACTGGAGTCCAGGTAACCACTCTGCTTCATAGCTTTTGCTGTTCCCACTACTAATACAATCCTGGTAAAATATATCTAGTGTCCCCAATGTAATAGATTCCATCTCTAAGGACTGATGAAGATGAAAGAATGTTCTTAAACAAACCTAATGTTTCTCTGCGTGTAGCGGCCCTGTGCCGATGGCTCATTTTATTTGGGATAACACTGTATTAAGTTTGGTCAGTCTCAAGGAAAGCTACTGGGGCTTCTTACTGGATGTGAACTGGCAATGCCTCCAGCCAAGCAGAGCTGACCTAGGCTAAGATCAAGTTCACTTTAAGATTCTCTTATCAATCACCATTGGGTGGTGGTATCGCTCAGACTGAAGTTAACCTTCAGCCCGGGCTACTTTTCTCAGATATTTTGCAGTTAAAAGTCATATATCAGTTATGAGGCAGTGCTCAGGTTAAATGGTGAGTGGCTCGTAGGTAGCCTGTTGGGGCAAAAAGGGACACAGTAAGGCATAATTAAGGGAAAAATCAAATCATTATCAGGGCTTTGCAAGATACAGGGGGAAATGAAAATAGAGTTTCTTTGATAAACGAACAAAGAGCTTGATTTGCCTCACTTCTCAACTTTTCTGTTACTCTAGTCAAATAGTGGAGGTTATTCAAACTTGAATTATTTTTGACACACTGAATGAAGGAGGAATCCAAGGAGGGTCTTTGGGAGATTTTCAAGGAAGAGCAGCATCCTAGGGAGTGGGTAATTTTGTTGTTCCCCTCTTTAGCTCTCCCTGTCACTTTGGTTGGCATCTAGATGCCAACTTCGTTGAATATTTTCCATGAAGAAAGATACCTTATTGGGAAGTTCTCCCTCCAGCCTGCAGAGCCACCTGCATTTCTACCAAGGACCAAGGACCAAGGGCAGGCTCGAGACCCTGGTTTGAAGACAGAGGAGAGGAGAGGAAGAAGGGAGATGAAGAGGAGAGAGGCGGATGGGCCAGTATCTGAGCTTAAACTGAGCCAGTCTTGTTTATTGTGTTTGCTCCCACTGGTCCTGCCTCTCTTTAATCCATTCTTCACACAGCCACCACTGATTTTCCTAAGCATGAATCTGATTGTCTCATTCCTTTTCTTAAAATCCTTCAGTGTTGCCTGTTAAGCTGAACATCAAGCTCAAGCTCCCTGACATGAGGTACAAGGTGCTTCACAATCTGATTCTTACCACCATCTCTCTCACCTCTACCTACTTTCTGTGTCACACTCAATGCTACAGTAATATTGAATGGCCCTCAGATCTTTCTGCCTCTCCTCCCCTGCCACACTCTTATACACACAAGAGGCTGCCCCATGTCCTTGCCTATACACATCCTTCTGCATGGGACACAGTTTCCTCCTTTCTTTTTTTTTTTTTCTTTTTTAAAAAAGATTTTATTTATTTATTCACGAGAGAGAGAGAGAGAGAGAGAGAGAGAGAGAGAGGGGCAGAGGGAGAAGCAGGCTCCATGCAGGGAGCCGGATGTGGTACTCAATCCTGGGACTCCAGGATCACGCCCTGGGGCAAAGGCAGGCCCTAAACTGCTGAGCCACCTGGGCTGCCCCAGTTTCCTCCTTTCTTTGCTAATTCCTGTTCCTACTTCCAAGACACAGCTCAGATAATCACCTCCTCTAAGAAGCATTTGCCAAACCCTTCCTGTGGGTTTATGTTTCTGCTCTGAGTTCCATGGCTCCTGTGTATACTTCTGTCTTAGCACTTAGTCCATTATATTGAAATTACTTGGGGGTGCCTGAGTGGCTCAGTTGGTTACGTATCTGCTTTCTGCTCAGGTCATGATTCCGGGGTCCTGGGATTGAGCCCTGCATCGGGCTCTCTGTTCAACGGGGAACCTGCTTCTCCCTCTCCGTCTGCTGCTTCCCTGCTCGTGCTCTCTCTGTCAAATAAATAAATAAACCCTTTAAAAATAAAGAAATTATTTATTTACGTGTCTGTCTTCCCCACTAGACCAAGAGCTTCTTGGAAAATGGAACTAAAGGCATTCAGTATTTCAGATGGCGGTGAGCGATACAGAGAGGGCCAAGGCAGTGGTCTTATGTACCCGTCCGAGGTAGCCATGGTTCAGGCTTCCTTCCTGTTCAGCAGATGCCTGCTTTCTCACTGGCTTAAATACTTGTGAAAAACTGTCCACGCAATTATCCATTGGACTCCTGGCTATGGATATGAAATGTTGAAGTGTTGGCAATTTAAATGGGTATTTTTCATGCCTTCCCTTTAGGGAACAATGGAATTTCAGGTCGTAAGGCGGGCTGATGTAGAGATACTTGCCTTAGCCTGTGGACCACATAGTGTAGGTAGCTATCCCTTTCCCCCAGGTTTAGGGTCAACCCTCAATTCAGTGAACTCTGATCACCATAGTGATCTGTGAATACTCAATTTGTCTTTCAGAAGAACAAAATATGGGCATCTTGATTCTGGGGCTCTAGCTAGAGTGTGAGGTCCTTGAGGAGAAAGACTGTCCTCAACTTGTGTGGGCTTCCTCAGAGGGCTCTAATACGGGAGAGGCTCTGAGAGGCTTCTGGCCAATCCTGCTGATTTACTTACGTGGGTTTCCTCTTTTTGCATTATGCCTAAATCAGCATGGAGGCAACGCTTTGATAAGTTCAACCAAGATTGGTTGTCTTGTGCTTCAAATCCCAGGGTGCTATCTTTACTAAGTCTTAAATAGGAGCTAGTGCAAGAGAAGTTGAAGGGTAGATGGATGGACCATCAAACTTGGCTGCTCTCATCACATTATCATTTCTCAGAAATTTTAAATGATTCTTACCAAACAATTAAAAAAAATGAAGGAATCCTATCTTATAGTATCTGTAGGAACATGCGCTTTAAGTAGCAAGATCCAGTCTGTCCTTATTGGAGAAATGCCAGTTCTACTGATGGAAAAGACTTCTCAGACCATCTGTCAGTTATAGCAGTCTGTGTTTAACCCCTTCTGTACCAGCAGAAAAGAATTCAGGACTCTAGTAAGTCTCTCTGCATTGGGTGTCATGGGGGATAAGACATGGCACTTGACTTCAAGGAGCTCAAAAATGAAGAGAGGCAAGAGCTAGAGGATTATGTATAAAGTAGGCCGAATGTACTAAGTGCAATAAGAAGTTGCCAAATGTGGTGGAGGCACTTGTGAGAGGGTGATTACTTTTGGCTAGGGGCTGGGGATATTTCGATGGAGGCATCTGAAGGTGGGGAGAAAGGGCAGGAATCGTGGGCAATGTGCTAGGAGGACTTGCAGGTTGAATCACAATTGAGGTGTAAAAGTCCAGCATAGGTCTGTACAATGGGGATAGTCTGGTAATATAGGAATAGAGGATGTGGAAATGGAAGTAGATGGCTTGGGGATAAGATGAAGGAGTCGTTTGACTGTCAGTTAAGAGGTTGGCATTTTATTCTGTAGACAATGGGTTGTCAGTGGCAGGTTTTATAGTCATCGACACCTTGTTCAGAGCTGTGTGCAAGGATTATTTGGGCAGCTTAGGAAGTATGGGTTAAGTACTGAGCTAGTTTCTCTAACCTCACGGGATTCACGGTTTCTGCTAATCAAGATGTGTGTGCTACATTAGATTTTAGAGACTTAGGACGATATTTTTATTTTATTAGTTGTTACTAGATTGATAGCCCTGAGGTCACTGCTCAGGGTAAGACAGCTAGCCTAGGTGGCATGGGTGGGTACATTTTTCTGTTGGACATTGGACCTATTTGAACTTGATAGATTTTGAGTTAAACCTGGGACAAGTCAGTTTGATACCCTTTTTTATTTTGTGAGTGTGTATGTGTGTGTGTTGTTTTGATTTTTTTTCCCCCAGTTTTTTGACTCAGTTTTTTTGTATCCCATGCAATAGAACAGCTGGAGGTTCGGGGTGGTGGTGAGGAGGATGTGGGATCACATGAAATATCTGTATTTTTATTCTCCTGAGTTCCTTCTGGCCTGGTGCAATTACGTTATGGGGTATGTTTCTGGTTGGAGTAGCCCTAGTGTTTATCAAAGAGTGGCTTTCTTTGACCAACCTGTAATAGAATTCACCAAAGGAGGAATCTGGTTAAAAATGCAGGTGTAGGGCCCTGCCCTAGATTGCCTGAATCAGAGACCAGGTATCTACTTGTTGAATCAGCTCCCTAGGTGCTTCGGGTGAATGCTCAGGCTTGAGGACTACTCAAATAAGTAAAGATTAAAAAAGCTAAGGAATTGAGTTTTGAATTTAAAAGGGAGGTCATAAGGTGGCACAAAGGTAGATCAAGGCTATTAAAAGGAGTTTTGAAAAGTCTAGAAAACTTGGCCTTTTGGATTTTTTCTTTTAGTTTGTCAAGCTCGGAATTTTTGGGTTGAAGAAGAGTAACTTTGGTAGAAGGATCTTCCTAATTCTGGAATGGTCTTTCTTCTTTGTCCCGGTACGAATCTGATCATTCTCAAGGCTCCCCTCTCATATATGTTTCAGGACCTTTGCAGTCAGTGAAGACTTTCTTGGTTTTCAGAGTTTGCCTTCCTTTTCTGGTTGTTCCTTCCTTTTCCCTTTTAGCCGTGGGGCCTTTTGTGTGTCAGCTTGCCCTTGAATTGGTGATGACTTTGCCCTTGAATTTGGATTTGAGATTTACCTGCTTCATGCCTGTAGATGTTGTGTCCCCAACTAGTCTCTAAAGTCCCTAGGGCAGAGGCTGCAGGTTATTCTTCTTTACATACCACTCCTCTAGCATCTGACGCAATGCTTGTCATCCAGTAGGAGCATGATAAATGCTTGCAGGGTGAATGGAACGATTTCAGAGGACATGATGTAGCTTTGCTTGAGAAACACAAATGCCAAAGCTATGTTGAGGAATGAAGGGGAAAGTGAACCTAAAACACACGCTCATATTCACTAAAATAGTCAAGTCCTTAAAAATGAAGTGTGCAAAGTTCTCCGTCTTCTCGGTAGCTTTTAGAGAATTGCAGCAAGTCCAAATTCTTTATTTTCATTTATGAGAAACCCATTTCCATAACTCGCCTTCCATTTCCAACACTTTCTTTCAATTCCAACTCTGACTCAGGCTTGCTTTATTTCTGGCAGCATGTTGTCTTTAACTGGGGAGTGAAAAGAACTTGGAACAATGACTTTCAAACTTCCCTAGTCCCTGGATAATAGTCCTTCCTAAGTGCTGAGGGATGATAGCTGGTGCAAGCGCTGATTACATCATCCGTTTTACTGGCCCTGCCATGGGATCTTCTTTCCTCCTTTTGGGGTTTGATGACTGACCCTGTTTGATTTCATTTGTCAAAGTGCATCTGATCCGTCTCCCCCTTCCCCCTCTGCGTTCCTGTGAAACCACAGCTTCCTTGATTCTAGAGTGTGGGGGACTAGGGGTGGGTGGGAGTTGATGCCTGCTTGGGCTTTTTAAGTACCAGCAGCAACATTATTTCTATATTTTTTGTTCTGCCACTGAAAATGCCTCAGCCCACACATAACTAGTTCTCGTTCTCTTCTGGTTCCCCCCACCCACAGCATCCTCCCGCTCCCCCTCAGATGCCTGCCCCCCTTCTCCGTGGCTACTTTCCTTCACAGTTCCAGAATGGTTTCATTCATCACTGTCACAGTTCCTGTCGATGGTAAACTATTCCATCTTATCTGCGGCCACCAGTAAATGAGTTTGCATTTAATATTTTAAAGAGTTTTCTTTGTTTCTGACATTTCCCCGCCCACTGATACTTGCACTTAAGTGGCTTGCTGTCACCTTTTTCTCTGCCAGTTGGTTGTCAGGAACCATTCTCCCCCAGAAAATGCGAGAGGATCATCCTGTCACTCAGGAAATCTGTCTCATTTTCATCTGACATTGGTTACAAGTGCTTGCTTTCTTCCTTGGTTGAGGAAGGCAGACTTAAGAAGAGGAGAAACAACCGAAGAATTTGGCAGAGGAGGCTCACAGTTGCCAATGATCGAGCTGGACGCTGGGAAATTTTGGATTTGAGTTCCTGCCTTGGGCTGACCTGCTGTCAGTTCTGTGCGAATTACTTACTCTATCCTTGTCCTCTTCTGTCCTCTGGGAACGATGTGAATTTCTAAGCTGGGATGGGGGACAGGAACAATGGATACCATATTTTGAAAATAAAAAGAACTTCAACAATAGTGCTACCACTTGCTGAAAGCTTCTTGCTATGTGCAAGGGTGGCAGGTTGTTTGTAGGCGTGATCTCCACACCTCAAGACAACGTTGAATAATTTGATGCTCAGAGATAATCAGTTTCTTGCTCAAGACCACACAACTTATAAGCGATGGAACAAAGATTTGAACTTAGTTCTGTCTCCAGGGTTTACATTCTTAGGATTTTGTTATGTGAGCTCAGGGTGTTAGTGGGCGTGGTTGGGTGTTCTCAGGGATTTGTGTCCCCTCTTGCCTTGTTTTCCGTTAAGACTTCCACTAACATGGGGTTGATGCGTGACTAGGATTGTCTGAGTTTGAATTTTAGCTCAGCCATTAACTAACTATCTCAATTTGGGCCCGTTATTTAACCTCCTTGTGCCTCTTGTGTCTGTGAAACGGGGATAACAGCTTCTACCTCCTAGGTTTGTTGTGGGGCTTAACAAGTTAATATATGTACAGTACTTTTGCTTGACATGTTGTCAACCCTCAGTGATCATAGCTGTCACCACCATCAGCCACAGCATTATTTCCCCATAGTGATTCTCCCCAGACTTGTTCTGTGTGGCTGGTTGGCCATGCCCCAGATGTTTTCTCCCTTATTAAACAAGGAAACGAACAAAACTCTTTGTTCTCTGTCATCTTTTCAGAGTCTTACTCTGTACTTTCCAAGGTGACTGATCCTTCCAAGATGAATTAACTCATTCTGGGGTATTAGTAGTAGATATTTTTTTTTTTTTTTTTTTTTTTTTTTTAGTAGTAGATATTTTACGTTGGACATGAAGTTTCTGGTGAACACCGTTCTGGAACTCCAAGAGGTAAAATCACTTAGTGTAGGTTTTAATTTGTGGTGCTCTGAACCTGAATGGAATGAGGCGTGGGGTGGTTTGTGGTATAGTTAGGACTAGAGCATGTTTTATTCAAATAGAGCAGGGCCACTTTTATATCTTTGATGCATACATTTAACTTCCTGGTAAAAATTTGTTGGAATTATAAAAATAGCAGACACTTACATAGTAAGTACTTTGTGCCTGACATTGTTCTCAACACTAAATATTATTTCATTTAAGCCTCAAGATAACCTGTGAAGTAGACATTATCCTCATTTTACAGAAGTTAAAGCACAGACAAGTACCTTGCTCAAGACTAAATAATGAGTAAGTGGTTGAATTGGCATTTAAGCCCAGGCTGTACTCTTTGCTACCATACTGTATTGTCTCTGTTTGAAGAAAAGGTTGGCTTTTTTTTTTTTTTTTAAATAAGTTTGAGAACCAACTGATCTTTAATAATGAATGTTTAAGGCATTGATTTGTGGTGGGAAGGTTAGGTGACATCAGAAAGCTGTCACTTTGAGACTGTAGTTTTTGTTTCAGTATTGCAGTGTTTTTATACTACCCCATCATGGGGCTCCATCTCATGACCCTGAGATCATGACCTGAGCCAAAATCAAAAGTCTGATCCTCGGCTGACTGACCACCCAGGCGCCCTGCACCCTGTCATTTTCAAGCAGTATTCTGCAACCAAGTAGTAGAAGAGAGTTATAAGTCATATGATTCACAAAGCTTGAGGCACAAATCAAAATGTCTGTGTCCTTTTTAAATTAAAATACTAGCAGAAAAACTTTTAACACGAGTCTTAATTTTTCTTTTTTTTTTTTTAAGGTTTTATCTATTTATTTATGTGAGATACAGAGAGAGAGAGAGGCAGAGACATAGGCAGAGGGAGAAGGAGGCTCTTTACAGGGAACCTGATATGGGACTCGATCCTGGGACCCTGGGGTCACAACCTGAGCCAAAGGCAGTTGCTCAACCACTGAGCCATCCAGGGGCCCCAAGTCTTAATACTTCTTTTCAAAGATTTTATTTATTTATTTGTGAGAAACACACACACAGAGAGACAGAGGCAGAGACACAGGCAGAGGGAGAAGCAGGCTCCATGCAGGGAACCCGAGTGGCCTCTCGATCCTGGGACTCGGACCCGGGACTCTGGGATCACGCCCTGAGCCAAAGGCAGACGCTCAACCACTGAGCCACCCAGGTGTCCCTCAGGTCTTAATTTTTAAAGAATTCCTTATGGGACAGAATCACAATGACATATAGCGTCCTTAGACCATCCATATTATACAAAAAAAGAAAACAAAACAACAACAACAAAAAAAAAACGCCCCAAAGAATTAAGATTTCACCCACAGAGAGGAGACTTAATGGAGATGAGAAGTATCTTAAAAAATGTGAGCATCAAATGACTGTCATGGAAGTGGGACTTGGATTGCTCTCTTTTGTACTTAAGGGCTGAGCTAGAGCTAATACATAAAAATTATAGGGAAAGTAGATTTTGGCTCAGTGTAAGGGAGGTTTTTAATAAATAGCTCTTATTTAACAAAGCAAACTTGCTAGTGAGTGCTATATTACGACTTCCATATACTTGGGGAAATAAGACTTTCTGAGATGCTTATTAGAGAACACTTCTTAGGTATCTTCTCTTAGCTATTTTTTAAAAGATTTTATTTATTTATTCATGAGAGACAGACAGAGAGGGAGGCAGAGACACAGGCAGAGGGAGAAGCAGGGTCCACGCAGGGAGCCCGACGTGGAACTTGATCCCAGGACTCCAGGATCATGCCCCAGGCCGAAGTCAGCGCCAAACCGCTGAGCCACCCAAGGATCCCGCTTTTCTTAGCTATTAAATGTAATCTTTCATTTAGTTAAAATATGGTCCTAAAAGACAGTGGCTTCTTACACATGCAACATTTATGGGATTCTTCTTCTTAAGTCTCAGATCTTATTTGAGCTTTGGCTCACTACTCAGAAAACTTTTTTTGTGGTTGATGGCTCCTACTCTCCTTTTAGGTGGTCTCTCATTTGTTTTCTACCCTCTGCCTTCTGACTTGGAAAACCCAAGAGACTTGATCTTTAGACTTGTAAAAACACTAGAAATCCCACATACCTCCACCAGGAGGAGGGAGAGCATTGAATTCTCGAATTCATCTAGAGCTTCCTGGCATCCTAACATTTTTCCTGAGCAATTCCCCTAGAGTGGAGGGAGATGGGATGATAAAATGACAAAATCTTGTAAATCAAAATGGAATAGAATATGAAAAAAATTTAAGGTTTTACTTCAATTCCAGGTAACATACAGCATTATATTAGTTTTAGGTGTATAATATAGCGATTCAGCACTTCCATATGTCACTTAGTGTTCATCATAATAGATGTACTCCTTATGTCATCGGTTGTTTGATCCATCCCACCCCGCCTTCCTTCTGGTAACCATCAGTTTGTTCTCTATAGGTAAGAGTCTGTTTCTTGGTTTGTCACTCTCTCTATTTTTCCCCCCTTTGCTCATTTGTTTTGTTTCTTAAATTCCACATATGAGTGAAATTATAGGGTATTTGTCTTTCTCTGACTGACGTATTTCGCTTAGCATAATATTCTAGCTCCATCCATGTCCTTGCAAATGGCAAGATTTCATTCTTTTTGATGGCTGAGTAATAATTCCATTGTGTGTATACCAAATCTTTACCGATTCATAAGTTGATGGACATTTGGGCTGTTTCCATATTTGGCTATTTATTGTAGACAATGCTGCTATAAACATCAGGGTGATTGTTGTATCCATTTGAATGAGTATTTTCCTATTCTTTGGGTAAATACCTGGTAATGTGATTGCGGAATCATAGGCTAGCTCTATTTTTAACGTTTTGAGAAGCCTCCATACTGTTTTCCAGAGTGGCTGCACCAGTTTGCATTCCCACCAATAGTGTGTGAGGGCTCCTTTTTCTCCACATCCTCACCAATACCTGCTGTTTTTTGTGTTGTTAATTTTAGATGTTCTGACAGGTGTGAGGTGATATCTTATCATAATTTTGATTTGCATTTCCCTGATGAATGGTGTTGAGTATCTTTTCATGTGTCTCTTGGCCATCTGTATATCTTTGGAAAAATGTATATTCATGTCCAGAATCTGAATTTTTTTAAAGATTTTATTTATTTATTCATGAGGGACACAGGGAGAGAGAGGCAGAGGGAGAAGCAGGCTCCATGCAAGGAGCCCTGTGTGGTACTCGATCCCGGGACTCCAGGATCACGCCCTGGGCCGGAGGCAGGCGCTAAACCACTGAGCCACCCAGGGATTTCCCAGAATCTGAAAATTTTAAAGTCACAGGTGGACCTTGGAGTAGCCCATGATAACTTCAAGGTATTTTCCCTTTTTCATCCTTAAGATTCAGGGAAAAGTTTTTATCATTTGTCTTGGGAAGCATAGTTTTGTTAAAAAAGAACTTCAGTTTCTTTTCAGAGAGCAAACTCCTGTAAGAGCTCTTGAAATATGTTGTTCAAGAACATTCTGAGACAGAGTTGAGGTTAAGGATGCTATTTCATCTGTAATCTGTCCTGGTAATATCAAATATTCCCTCCATTTATAATTTATCAAATTTCAGTATCCCATGACAGATAGAAGCCCACTTTGATGAAATGCTGAGGAATAGATGGTATCCTGTGTGTCTTACATATAGTAAGATTTTAAACAATTTAGAAATCACTCTTGGAAGTATGCACTAGTTTATTGGTTGAAAACCCTTCAATAATTCTATTTCATTAAAAATCACACCAGGTCTTTTCCCAACCCACCCTCAGCTTTCTGTTAAATATTTTCTTCTTATCTCATATGAACGGGCTAAATATTATGTCCCTCCAGACTTATATTAGGAAAGAGGAGGAGATGTATCATTTTTTTTTAAACTAACCACACTAATGAGTCATGGATAATAAAGACAAATTAATCTTTCAAAGCAGTCTCCATTTTTATTGAGGCTTCACCCTAACTATAAACCTTTACATGGAGCTGTTAAGTATCCATCTAATCTCTTATATTTGGAATTCATCTTTTTTGTTTCCCTAGTCTGGAAGCTATGGGAACCAGGAGCAGGTTAGGGAAGAAGTAGCCTAGAGCCTGGTATCTGACTTGAAAGGTATTAATATCTTTTTTGTTAAAGATTATATTTGTTTATTTATGAGAGACACACAGAGAGAGAGGCAGAGACACAGGCAGAGGGAGAAGCAGGCTCCATGCAGTGAGCCCAATGCGGGACTCGATCCTGGGTCTCCAGGATCACGCCCTGGGCCAAAGGCAGGCTCTAAACTGCTGAGCCACCCAGGCTGCTCGATGTTAATGTCTTAATATACGACTGGCTCAGTCACTCCTCAGTGCATGAAAAATAACCGAAGAATCCAGAGACTGCTTTCAGGGAGAGATGACTTTCTTTCTTTCTTTCTTTCTTTCTTTCTTTCTTTCTTTCTTTCTTTCTTTCTTTCTTTCTTTCACTGGTTGCAAACTGAGGTTTGGATAATATGGAAGGTGCAGTTATAGTGGCTAGAAGTGGTATTCCATTTTTTCCATGAATCAGGAGAGAGAAGCCAACTTCTTCAGGACTACTTTCACTTTTTCCTGCACCTGTGATAAGGAAACCTCTATTAACCCGAATGCTGGCGTGTAGGAAGAAGCAAAGCATGGAAGGTTATGATTAGTGGGATTTTTCAGGATTACTTTTAAATTCTGTTTCTCTTTCTCTTTTGGTTGAAACTATTTCTAAAACATTTGAATAAGAATAGCTCCTATTAATTGGGGCTCAACTTGGTCAGTGCTTATCTTAAAACTACCTTGGGAGGTAAGTGGTAAATATCTATCCTGATTATGCAGAGGATAAATCTGGAATTTGGAGAGCCTAAGTACATTTTCCCATTGAATTATTGTTAACTGGTACTTGTGAAGCCATTATCAAAATCCTGTGATTCATCCTTTTGAAAATAAAGCAAATAACCCCCCAATTGAGTTGTTTTCATAAGTTTGAATTTTTGTCTATTGAACAACATAAGGTGGAGTGGATCAACACACAGAAACTGTGGGCAGTTTTTCAATTTATTGTAATGGGATTTTAACTTTATTTCAAACTACAGTTAAATGCCAAGGGGATTGTGGAGGAAAGAAGAGCTAGTTTCTGGGAGAAGCTGTCTTTCCTCAGCAATGTGAACAGAACAGCTTGTCTGTTTTCTTCTTAATGAGAAATGGCAGGTGAAGTAACTTCTGGTATGCTGGATTTCTGATGAATACCATGGGGATTCTGACCATAATTCAATTAGGTCAGCCCTGTGAAGCATTTTATGTTTAAAAATACAGTGCAGAGTGCCTGAGGACAGTGTGTTGGATGAGGGAGAGTGTTTGAGACGTGGTTTAGAGGGAAAATCTCAAGGAGAATCTTTTAGTGAAACTGTAGGCAGTCGCTGCTTCTTTGGAGTCGTGCAATTTTGTTGGCTATCTTTGGTAATTGTGTGCCAAGACCAAACCTATAATCAGCTGTCTGTATAATTGTAAAGGAATTCAGGTTTTCATTTTGTTACTCACGGCCATATTATATATGAATGCACTGATAAAAGATAAATACGTCAGATTAAATTTGCTGTGGTTTACCTAATTATGCACTGAGAACAATACGTAATTAATAAAAGGGGTCCTGGATGCAGAACCATATAATAATACTCTAATAACTTCCGAGTAATTTGTAGATATCAATTTCCATTAATTTCCACTGTGGACGTGGTAAGTAAATAAGTAAAAAAAAAGGTAAGTAAAGTATTTTCATAGATAGGCATAACATGGCAAAATGTCATGAAGGGATCTAGATGTATGTTTCACAATTGGTGTTTGCGCCTTTGGGCATATCTGGCAAAGCATCAGCATTAGCTAATGTTGTTTAACAAGGAAAAAGCAACCAGTAATTCCCTAGCTAAAGTTAACTGTTTAAGGGAAATAGAGGATCAGTATTCTTCAAAGCTGTTCCTTAAGAATGAAACAAAAATATATCCAATTTATTGAAATGTATTAGTAGTTTATGTAAGCCAAGTGTCTATCACTGAGTCTACAGATTATAATGTGAGGCAAATACGGCTACCACATGTTTTTGTAATGTTTTTTTGAAATGATCACACCATTTTTAAAAATGTATTATATATGGCTGTTTTCATGCTATAACAGCATATTCAAGTAGTTTTAATGGATATATTATAACCTATAATTTTTAATATTTATAGTCACTCTCTGACTCTTTATAGAAAACCTTCATTGATCCCTGCTGTCTAGTACTTCACAGAAGGATCTGTGTTGAGACAGCATTCATTTGCTCACCCTTGTAATTATGACTGCCTTATTTCTTAGAGTAAGAAATTATATTTGTTTACAATATGAAAGACCCTTGAAAAACCAGTTCAAACCACGTGGGTTCATTATGTGAATTTCTTTCAGTAAATACAGTGCACTACTATAAATGTATTTTCTTTTCCTTATGATTTTCTTAATAGCAGTTTCTTTTCTCTAGCTTTTACTTTATTGTAAGAAACAACATGATATATATATTTTGACCGTTTCTGTTACTGGTAAGGCTTCCAGTCAACTCTTGGCTATTAGCAGTTAAATTTTGAAGAGACAAAAATTAGACAGGAGACAACATGGATTGTTGCCACATTTTGGTTATGGTGAATAATGGTTCTATGAACATTGGTATATAAATATCTGTTTAAGTCCCTACTTTAAATAATTTTAGATAGGGGATCCCTGGGTGGCTCAGCAGTTAGGCACCTGCCTTCAGCCCAGGGGCTGATCCTGGAGTCCTGGGATCGAGTTCCGCATCGGGCTCCCTGCATGGAGCCTGCTTCTCCATCTGCCTATGTCTCTGCCTCTCTCTCTCTCTCTCTCTCTCTGTGTGTCTCTCATGAATGAATGAATAAATAAAATCTTTAAAAAATTAATTTTGGATGTATATCTAGGAGTAGAATTATTGGGTCATATGATAGTTTTATGTTTAATCATTTGAGAATCGGACAAAGTGTTTTTCACAGTGGCTGTACCAATTAACATTCCCCTCAACACTATTCTTATAGTAGGGTTGCAATTTCCATACATCATTTCCAAAACTGATTTTCCATTTTTAAAAATTAGCGCTATCTTAGGAGGGTTAATGTGGTATCGTTTGGTTTTAATTTCCATTTTCTTAAGGAGTAATGGTATATAGTATCTTTTCATGTGCTTATTAATCAGTTGTGTATTTTTATTTTTGGAGAAATGACTATTAAAATTCTTTGCCCATTTTTTAAAAAGATTTTATTTATTTGTTCACGAGACACACACACACACACACACAGAGAGAGAGAGAGAGAGAGAGAGAGAGAGAGAGAGAGAGGGGCAGAGACAAAAGCAGGCTCCATGCAGGGAGCCCGATGTGGGATTCGACCCCGGGACAACAGGATCACAGCCTGGGCTGACGGCAGGCACTAAACCACTGAGCCACCCAGGGATCCCTCTTTGCCCATTTTTGAATCAGGTTTTTAGTTTTAGGAGTTCTGTATATTCTGGACATTATTATAAAGTATTAAATTTATACATATTTTCTCCCATTTAATTGTTTGAATTTTCATTCTGTTCATAGTGTTATTTCATAGATAAAGGTTTTAATTTTGATGAAGTCCAATTTATTTTTTTTCAGTAGTTGCTTGTACTTTCTGTATTATATCCTTAAAGTTATTGCCAAACCCAATGTCAGGAATATTTTCTTCAATGTTTTCTTCTAAGAGTGATCTTTGATCCATTTTGAATTAATCTTTGTTTATGATAATAAGCTCCATTTTCATTCTTTTGCTTATGAATATCTGGCTTTCCCAGCAATACGTCTTGAATAGACCGTTCTTTCCCCAATGAATAGTCTAGCACCCCTTTTTAAAAGCAATTAACCATACACGAGAGTTTATTTCTAGCCTCCCTATTCTATTCTATTGATCTATTTGTCCTGATGCTAGTATCATAATATCTAATTATTTAGCAATGTTCAAACTTCTACCCATAAGATGGGATGCTTTTCTATTTATTTAAGTCTTCTTTAATTTCTTTCACTTTTTGTAGTTTTATGTATATAAGACTTTCAAATACTTGGTTACATTTTTCCTGAGTGTTTAATTCTTTTACATATTATTCTAAGTGGACATGCTTTCCTAATATCAATTTTGAGTTGTTTTTTTTTTTTTTTTTTTTGGTGGACATTTTACCTGAACAACACGGGCAGTTATATATAACAGTATAGCTTTTGACCCCTCCAAAAATTTTATTAATTACCTGTTGACTAGAAGTCTTGCCAATAACATAAACAGTTGATTAACATATATTTTGTGTGTTACATGTTATTCTGTATTCTTAAAGTAAGCCAGAAGAAAGAAAATGTTAAGAAAATTATAAGGAAGAAAAAATAAAATTATGGTACTAGTATTGTATTTACTGAAAAAGTACATATGTATGTGGCCATTCACATTTCAAACCCATGTTGTTCAAGCGTCAATAGTATAGAAACACAGCTGATTTTTGCATGTTGATAATGTGTCCTACAACTATGCTGAATTCCTTTCTTAGCTCCAATAGGTTTCTTATGGATTCTTTGAGGGCTTCTATATATAAAATCAGGTCAAGTATAAATACAGACATTATCTCTTTCTTTTAAAGGTGGATGCCTTTACATGAAACAGTGTTAGATCTTATCAAATGGCTTTTCTGCATTGAAATAATCATGTGTTTGTTTTCTGTTATTCCATTAATGTGATGTTTTTACAATGTTTGATTTTTTTTTTTTTTTATGTTGAACTATTCTTGCATTCCTGGGATAAATCTCACTTGGTCATAATGAATAATGGATTTGATATACTGATGTTTTGTTGGGGATGTTTGGATCTATGTATGGTATATCAATCTTTGATTCCTTGTCTTTGTGATGTGTCTATGGTATCACAATAATGTTGGCTTCATAGATGAATTCTGAAATACTCTCTTTTCTTCTGTTCAGTTTTTGAAAGAGTTGAAAAGTTTTAAGAAAGATTGGTGTTAATTCTTTTTTTAAAAAGTACTTTCCATACCTAGCATGGAGCCCAACAGGGGACTTGAGCCCATGACCCAGAGATCAAGATCTCAGCTGAAATCAAGAGTCAGATGCTTAACCAACTGAGCCACCCAGGTGCCCTTTGTATTCGTATTTAAATGTTTGGTAGATTTCACCTCTGAATCCATCAAGTCCAGGACTTTTCTTTCTGGAGGTTTTTGATTATTGATTCAATCCCTCTGTTATAGGTCTGTTGAGATTTTGTATTTCTTCTTGAGTCAGCTTAGGTAATTTGTATGTTTTATGGAATTTTCCTGTATTTTCTAGGTTATATAATTTGTTGCTGTACATTGTTCATAGTATTCTTTTATAATCCCTTTTATGTTTGTAAGATCAGTAGTTAATGTCTCTATTTTTATTTCTGGTTTTAGTTATTTGTGTTTTCTCTTTGTTTTTCTCTATAAGTCTAGCTAAAAGTTTGTCAATTTTGTTTACCTTTTCAAAGAATCATCTTTTGGTTCCATCAATTTTTTTTTCTTAATGATTTTTATGAATTTATTTGACAGAGAGAGCACAAACTGGGGGAGCAGCAGATGGAATAGGAGAAGCAGGTTCTCCACTGAGTAAGGAGTCCCATGTGGGGGTTGATCCTAGGACCCTGGGATCATGACTTGAGCTGAAGGTGGATGCCTAATTGACTGAGTCACCCAGGAGCCCCATCAATATTTTTCTATTGTTTTTTTTATTCTCTATTTTATTTTTCTGCTCTACACTTTATTTTTATTTTTTATTTTTTTAATTTTATTTATTTATTTATTTATTTATGATAGTCACACAGTGAGAGAGAGAGAGGCAGAGACACAGGCAGAGGGAGAAGCAGGCTCCATGCACCGGGAGCCCGACGTGGTATTCGATCCCGGGTCTCCAGGATCGCGCCCTGGGCCAAAGGCAAGCGCCAAACCGCTGTGCCACCCAGGGATCCCCTGCTCTACACTTTATTATTCCTTTTTCTATATTTGAGTGTAGTGTGTTCTTAACTTTCTAGTTCCTTAAGTTCTAAAGTTAGGGTATTGATTTGGGATTTACTTCTTTTTTAATGTAAACATTTACAGCTGTTAATTTTCCTATTATTGCTTTCTCTGTATCCTATGTTTTGGTGTTTTGTGTTCCTTGATATATGATTAACTGCTTTCCTCTGTTGGTTTCACCCTGTTACCCTCAGCTGACTGCAGTATTGTTTTTGATAAATGTGTATGTGGATAAATAACATATATTGCTAAATCTGATCCTATTAAATGTGGGCCCATTTGTAGAAATAGTCTTGGAGGCATTTTTGAAGTGAATTTTGACCCCAGTAGGACTCTTAGCTCTCTTCCTTATTCATTCTATTAAAATATTATGTGTGTACGATTTGAGTTGTTGCTCTTATGGAACTACCAACCTCCTCTTAATTTTGTATGGCAATAATATCCCTTGTTTTTGATAGCAGGCTTAGGCTTGAAGTTCTCTGTGTTTTAATCCAAATAGAGCTCCCCCTGGGAAGAGCTATATAGTCCTCTCTTAAGCGCCCCCTTCCCCCATCACAAGGTTGTGTCCATGTTCTGAGGCTGAAGGTGGGAGAGTAGTCCACTTCTCTTGGAGTGACCCTCCAGGTTTTTTTTTTTTAAGATTTTATTTATTTATTCATGAGAGACACAGAGAGTAGAGAGACAGAGAGGTAGAGACACAGGAAGAGGAAGAAGCAGGCTCCATGCAGGGAGCCTGACCTGGGACTTGATTCCAGGTCTCCAGGATCATGCCCTGGGCTGAAACCGCTAAGCCACCCTCACTGCCCGACCCTCCAGGTTTTAAGTCTGGCACGGGGCAAGATTGGTAGCTTCTAGTCATCCCAACTTGCTTCTCCTGGCATGGTCCTATGAGCAATCTGGTTTGAAGGTAATTGAAGTTCAATGCCCCTCTCCTGTTGAGCCTGCAGTAGAGCTACCATTCTCTGGCTGTGGGCTGAATGGAGAAAGGGAGTCCCAGACTTCCCAGGTGCCCTGGCCTAGAATCGCCTTTCTGTAGCATGGAGTTGTGGGTGAATGGAATTCTCTCTCTTTTAAAAGATTTTATTTATTTATTCATGAGAAACACATCAAGAGAGGCAGAGACACAGGCAGAGGGAGGAGAAGCAGGCTCCATCCAAGGAGCCTGATGTGGGGACTCCATCCTGGGAATCCGGGATCAGGCCCTGAGCCAAAGGCAGACACTCAACGTCTGAGCCACCCAGGCGTCCCGGTGAATGGAATTCTTACCGAGCAACTGTAGCTCTAGATTGGAAGCTCAGGGAGAGATAGTTCTGTGTTCTTTGCTGGATTCACCAGTAGAGTTTCCATTGTGTTGAGTGTGGGAGAGGGATGGGAGAGCACATCAGGGCATGAATGCTGCACTCTTGCTGTTTTAGTAGTTTTTTCTTGAGCACATGTTTGCCTTTTTACAGAATAGCCTTAGAGGATAACTTCTAATGTCATCAAATGATTGTCCTTTATAATTTTCACCAGTTATGGTTATTTCTCTAGAGAGAAGGTCATTGTAGCTCCATATGGTCCCTTTCCCATCACCTGTCCTTTTAACTATATACTCTGCTGCCTTCTGGAGGAGGCAATAGGGATTTTCTTCTTTTCTCTTAAATAAGAATTAGCAGATGGAATAACTTTTGGCATGTTCAGGATTTCTGGGGAGAAAAAAAAACATGGGAATTCTGATTCTAATAGAAATATTAAAGGAATATTCATTTTCAAAATATTTTTTTGTTCTGTATACATTTATCTAGTTTCAGTCTTAAGCTATTCTAATGCACAAACCGCTTAATTTGTTTTAACTGATTTGGTGCATGTTCATTATATTGGGATTGGGATTTGCTGGTAGACACAGAAAACCTAAAATAATATTGGCTTAAACATGACAAAATTTTTATTTTTTCTTATGTAAATTACATGATTGGATAAGCATTCTGACAGCCCTGTGATCAACCAGGAAATAGTCTCATTCTCTGTTTTGCATCTGAATTCTCGACATTTCTACATCATAGTCCAAAAGGGTTGTTCCAGCTATAGACATCATGGATACGTTGTTGCCAGCTGGAAAGAGGAAGTGGTTAGAGGACATTTCTATTTTCATCTTGTTGGACATAACTTAGTCATGAGGCCAAACCTGGAGGCAGGGCAGTATGGAAAATACTCTTTTTTTCATGATGACCATGTTACTAGTTCCAAAGTAGAGGTTCTATTTTTACCAAGGGGTAGAGAAAGAATATTGGGGAAAAACTAGTCTCTGCCATAGTCAATAATATAGTGTTTGAACTAGTGTCATTTTTCTTTTCTGACTAGACTCTTATCAGTCAAATAAGACAAAGCAATCCATTTCTCCCACTTTTAGATAGAACATAAATTTGGAACTAAGATTCTTAAAGCATTTCATGGCAAGTATAAAACAGTTAATTACTTTAATTCTTCAAAGAGTAGGGCATCCATAAATATCCTGGGGAGAGTTGCCGGATTAATCAGCAGCCAACACGTATTTCTTTAGCAACAAATAATTGCCTGGCACCATTGCAAGCACACATATGTGTTAGAGGAACAAGATTAATATGCATGAAGCAAGTGGAAAACAATAAAAAATTTTATTTTTTTGACCTTTGCCAAACACTGTCATCACTTTGTTAACCATATATATATGTATCCTGTATCTTGTCTCTGGACTATTTGGATTTTGGGGCCACACATGATTCATCAGTTTTACATCTTCGGTATTCAACATGGTGTTTTTTTCTAAGACCTTTTATTTTTATTATTATTATTTTTTATTTTAGAGAGAGGGCATTTGAGCATGGGTGGGGGAGGGGCAGAGGAATAGAATCTTCAAGCAGGCCCCCACTGAGCATGAAACCCCTTGAGTGGCTTAATCCCAAGACCCATGTGGTCTTGACCTGAGCCCAGTCAGATGCTCAGCCGACTGAGTCACCATGTGCCCGCAACATAGAGTTTAATTGTAGCTCTAAAATAAATCTAGAATTCAGGTACCTTTCTTCACCTTTGTTTCTGTCACTCACACTAAGCCACCATTTACTGTAACATTGGGCTTCTGCAGTAGCCTTCTAATTGATTTTCCCATTTTTATGCTTTTTCAAATTTATTTTTTATTTTTTGTTATGCTTTTAAAAAATAAATTATAAAAAATTTATTTTTTTCACAGTAGCTAGAGTTCTATTTTAAACACATAAATTCAGTAATGTTACTGTCCTGTTTGAAAATACTCTGGTAATTTCCAAATATACAAGAATGAAACAGTAACTCCGTACCATAATTTGGCCCCTTGGCACCTCTCCATCATCATCTTTTACTACTTTACCCTCATCTCCAGCTACGGTGACCTTTCAGTTTCAAGAACATGCCTAGTTCATTTGCACAGTAACACCTTTGTACTTGTGCTTTCCTCTGCCTGAAATGCTTGCTCTTACTGTATATGTGTGTATGTCAGGCCTGCTCTTATGTCATTTTCTCACTGAATCCATTTGTGACCACACAATCTAAATTAGCCACACCTCCAATTCAATTTCCGTCATGTCACTTTATCTTTTTTCTCACAGTATTTATCATCATTTGAAATGCTGTTTATTTATCCATTTGTCCATTACCTGTGTCCGTCTACTAAAAATAGGATCCACGAGATCAAGAGCTTTATCTTTCTTGTTCAGTGATGTATCCCTGATACCTAGAAAAGGTATTTGGTATACAGTAGGTCTTTGATGGATATTAATCGGATGGGTGTTTAATAAATTAGAATGCATTGAACATTTCTTATGATATTACCTATGTTGTCATGGCTTGGGTTACCTTGGATGCAGACTCTGATATGGCATTTAGACTACAGGTTGTTTATATAGGAATACTCTTTGGATCAAAACCTATAGAAGGGAAAGGAAGGAAGTAGGAATGGACAGAGGGAGAATTGACCTACAGTAGCCTCAGGTAATCCCACAGGGAAATCTGGAACAAATAGGTCCTTCAGAATTTTCTCAAGTTGGGTCAGAATGGCCTGGTCCTTACCTTTTGTCAATAAGTATTGGATACAGGTTTCCCCAAGAAGGATTATGACTTTGGGCAAGATGGCTCTTTGCAGTTGAGGTAATCTTTGAAGGGACTAAGCTGTCTGCACAGTTGCTTCTGCAACTAAAACATTAGCTATTTCATTGGACTACATCACAGTATTTAGCCCTTGTTGTCTTAGATCCACTTTTCCAAATATGTTTTGGATGCAGATTTTCTTTCAGGATTCTATAGCCCACTTTTCCTGGAGGGAACTTAGAAAGCGAAGGTTATTGGTAAAAATTACAGCTCCTACACTGCAGATGGTCTCAGGGCTTTTACTGATGCTCATAATTTCCCTCCTCTAAGGTCAGTTCTAGATTTCCTTGAAGCTCAGTATCTCTAGTGTTCTTGGTTGCTTACCTCAGGACCCATATCCTCTCCCCTCAGGGGTCTTTGGTGATATATAAACGTGTTCACCCCTGTGTATTCTCTCTAAACACTGTACTCCTTTTAAAATTGTGATGAAGTGTCTCAGTGGTTAGGTAAGGTCATGTTTGCCTGTTAGCAGGCAGAGTAAAATCACCCGAAAGTGTTTTCTTCACACTATGGTAGCAGGTGCAGCCTTGGAATTGAAAATCTAAATGTGTCACTGAAACAAATTAATGGTTGATGAATTTTTTATAGAAATGTTTTCAGGTGCTGAAAGAGAACTGCCCATGGCCCCTTTCCCAGCAAAATAAGGCAGGAAGAAAATATCCAAAGTCTAAATAAACTAGCACTGACAAAATCTGCAAAGCTTAATTTGAGACTTTATTTAAACTCTGACCTTAAGGAAGTCAGAATACCTCAAAAAGGCTATCACTCACATGTTTCTAGATTCTTAAAAATTTGCTGCCTGTGGCCTCTAGTAGCTTTTTGCTATTTGAAAAATTACGTCTTTTTTTCTTATAGAAATTTTCCCCATTTCTACTTGGAAATTATCGTGTTGCATCTTTCTCTGTGATGTCTAGGGAGCTCGAATAAGTTCTTTCCTTGTTTTCTGGGTGCCAGTGTCATACAATCCATAGGAATAACCAGGGGTTATCAGCAACTTTTTGCAGCTAGTAGCCAAAAGAATAGTGGGCCCATGGACAGGCTCAGGGCCACCTTAAGGCAGATTGTATCACATCCTATATCACATGTACTTTTTTTGTTTGAAATCCCATACATTTTCTACGGTTTCCAATGAGGACTTGGTTGAACTGTGTCCCCCATCCTACCCCACTCTCATCATTGGATGCCAGTGGCCTGGATTTCAAAGTTGCTGGCCCATGTCTTTCCTTCCTCCTTTCCTATACTTATTTATATCCTTTTAATGAATAAGAGTAGTAACTACAAATATTGAGTGCATATTATGTTTAATTACTTTGCAGCACCTTACTTGTATTTATTCATTTAATCCTCCCTATCACTTAAATGAAGTAGGTAGTAGTGATCTCATTTTATAGATGAGTCAACTATGACGACGACAGAGAGAGTTAACTTATCTAAGACCATTTATTCATTCACCAAATGTGCCCTGAGCCCTTGCTACCTTCCAGGAACAATTCTGAATACTGGGGATGTGATAGTGAACAAAGCAGATGATAGTTCATGTCCTAATTTCGCTTATATTCTGATGTATACATCTGGAGATAGGCAATAAACAGAAAAGTCATTTATTGTAATTTGGAGGAAAATAATTGAGAGAAGGCATATTACAGCTTGGGATGGAGCCTGTGTTTACAACATTAAATAGGGGTAGGCTAGGTCTCCTTGGTCATTATATCTGATCAATACTTGTACAAGTCATGGGAGGAGGTAGGTGGTTATGAGGGATAGTAAGAGTTTTCCAGGTAGAGTTAACAAAAAGCCCAAAGAAGCTGAGGTAGAATTTTGCTTAGTTTATTGAAGGAAAAGCAAGGAGACCACCATAGTTCGCATGGAGAGACTTAGATAGCGTTTAGTGGGAGATCAGGACAGAGGGATAGCAGTGAGCTAATAGGGCCCTTCATAGGCTATTGTAAGCATTTTAACTTTTACCTGCATGAGAAAGTCATAGGAGGGTTTTGAGCTGAGGAAGGATATGGTCTGGTGTACATTTGATTAAGACCCCTAGCTGCTGTGTTGAGAACCAACTATAGAGAGTCAGTGACAAGTGCAGATAGGTCAGTTAGAGGCTATCCTAATTCTTGTAAGAACTGATGGTGACTTAGACCAGAGTGATGATGATATAGAACTTGAAAAGTGGTTGAATTTTGGAGATATTATTAAGGTATATGAGTGGAATTTGCTATCCAAGGCAATTGGGATATGAAAGACAAATAGAAGTCAAAAGTGACCTCCGTGTTTTTGGCCTCAACAATTGGGAATTTCCAACAACTGAAATGGAGGTGAAGGTGGGATGATCAGGTTTGAGAAAGAAGAGCCGGAGTTTGATTTTGGGTGTGTTAGATCTTAGAGGCCTATTGGACAGAGAAGTGGGAGGTAATAGGGAAGTGATTGCATATATATCATATTTCCAGGAAGGTACGCTGGGTAGGATTAGAGATTTGGAATGTATAAGTGATTCAAAGCAATGAGACTGAAGGAGTTCAACAAGGGTGAGTATATATAGAAGAGGCGAAGAAAGTTCAATAGTGAATCCTGGGCATTTAGGCATCTAGAAATTGGGAGGAGGAAGGAGAGTCAAAATGGGAAACTAAGAAGGATGAATCAATGAGGAAGGAGGAAAAATCATAAGAATGTGTTGCCCTGAAATCCAGGTAAAGAAGGCATTTCAAGTTTGAGAGACAAAATGTTAAGTACTACTGATAGTCAAAGAAGGTGAGGACTGATAATTTACCATTGGATTAGCAACATCCAGATTATACCTGACCTTGACAGGGATGGTGTTGTGAATTGATGAGGGCAGCAACTTGCCTGGAGAAGATTTTAGGAATACACTGAGATAAGAAGTGATAGATTCATAGGTATGAACTTAGGCAACCATGTTCCAGAGCGCATGCTCTTAATCATTACCAGGTGTATTTTTTTTTTCAACAGGTTATGTCAGGCTCTTTCTTCCTAAAGATTTTACTATGTCCATTGTCCTCAAATAAGATGAGAGTCATTGTCTTAATGTTTTAGTAATGTCGGAAACCTCAGCCATCATTAAAAAGCTTGTGTGACCCACAGCTAACATAATGCTCAGTGGTGGAGAGCCAAATGCTTTTCCTATAAGAGCAGGAACAAGGATGCCCACTTAATTTTTATTCAGCATAGTTTTGGAAGTCCTATCCACTTTAATTAAGCATGAAAAAGAAATAAAAGGTATCTGAAGTGAAAAGAATGACAGATGACATGGTATTATATATAGAAAACTAAAGATTCCACCAAAAAACTATTAGAACTAATACATTAATACAGTTAAGTCACAGGATACAAAATTAGCATATGGAAATTGTTTGCATTTCTATATACTATAGTAATGTGCTATCAGAAAGAGAAATTAAGAAAATGATACCATTTATAAATACATCAAAAGGGATAAAATATCCAGGCATAAGTTTAACCAAGGAGGTGAAGGATTTGTACTCTGAAAATTATAAGGTACTGATTAAAAATACTGGAGACAACACAAATAAATGGGAATATATATATATATATATATATATATATATATATATATGATTATTTCCATTTTTCCATTTATTTTTATTATATATATATATAGCAAATGCCTATATATATATATATATATATATATATATATATATGATTGGATTGAAAGATTGGAAAGAATTAATTGGAAGAATTAATATTGTTAAAATGTCCTTACTATCCAGATGCAATGCATTTCTTCACTTATTGCTAGTACCAATAGCAAAAAAAAAAAAAAGTACCAATAACATTTTTCATAGAAGTAGGACAAAGTATCTTACAATTTGTGTAGCACCACCAAAGATCCCAAATAGCCAAAGCCATCTTGAGAAAGAAGAACAAAGCATGGAGTTACCATTTTTCTTGAATTCGAATAATACTACAAAGCTACATTAATCAAAAAGATATGGTGCTGGTTGGAAAAGAGACACATAGATCTGTGGAATAGAATAGAAAGCCTAAAAACAAACCCAGACATATCTGGTCAATTAATGTATGACAAAGAGGCAAGGATATATAATGAGGAAAATATGTTTTTCAGTAAATGGTGTTGGGAAGTAGATAGCTATGTGCAAAAGAAGGAAAATAGACCACTATCTTATATACAAAAATTAATTAAAAATTGATTAAAGTCTTGAAGGTAAGATCTGAGACCATAAAGTAAATTCTGCATGGATTACAATCTTGAATATAAGTCCTGAAACTATAAAACTCCTAGAACAAAACATGGGCAGTAAGCTCTTATGACATTTTTTTTAACAATAATTTCTTAGACCAGTTTCTGCAGGCAAGGGCAACAAAAGCTAATATAAGCAAATGAGATTACATCAAACTAAAAAGATTTTGCACAGTGAAGGAAATCACCAAGAAAATGAAAAGGCAACTTAGTAGATGGGAGAAGATACTTGCATGATATGAGGTTAGTATCCAAATATATTAAGAACTTACACAACTTAATATCAAATGAATAAACAACTCAATTAGAAAATTAGTAGAGGCCTATAGTTGACATTTTTTTTTTTAAAGAAGACCTACAGATGAACAAGAGATGTGAAATGATGCTCAATATCACCAATCATTAGGATAATGCAAATCAAAATCACAATGAGATATCATGCTTGCCAGAATGGCTAGTGTCAAAGACAAGAAATAACAAGTGTTGGTGAGGATATGTGGAGTAAAGGGAAGCTTTGCACACTGTTAGTGGGAGCGTAAACTGGTACAGTCACTGTGGCAAACAAAATGGAGGTTCCTCAAAAAATTCAAAATAGAACTATCATATGCTCCTGAGAATTCAGTATTGGGTATCTCAAGAAAATGAAAATACTAATTCAAAGAGATATGCACCCCTATGTTCATTGCAGGACAATTTATAATAGCCAATATATGAAAGCAATGTTAGCATCTACCTGTAGATGCATAGATAAAGAAGATATGTTGTGTATGTGTGTACACACACAGGAATATTACTGAGGCATAAAGAAGAATGAAACCTTGCCACTTGTGACAAGATGAATAAACCTAGAGAGTACTATGCTAAGTGAAGTAAGTCAGATAGAGAAACACAAATATGGTATGATTTCACTTAGTATATGGAATCTAAAATCCAAAGAAATGAACAAAACAGAAACAGACTCATAGATAAATGAAACCTAATAATAAATATACAGTTGAGTCTTGCCAAATGTCACCCTGTTTTGCTGAGTGCTTTCTCTCATATAATTTTATTCTATATGTTGTATCTTCCAAAGTAATTTATATTAGCTCTTGGTTAAGTGCCCAGACTTTTACTTCTTCATATACTAAGTGTTTAATAAATCCCTTTTGCCAGCTAGAGGACAGAACGTCTTTGAACAGAGGTTGTACTTTCCGAAACACTTTGGGTGTATGTTCTATCATGGTATTAGAGTTTTCCATAATGTGATATTCATCATTTTTTTTTTCTTTTGAATTTGAATCCTAACAAAAATTTTGTGATGTTTATATAGTTAAAGAACATATAGAAGTAGAAATTGTTTCTCAATTATATAGCTGATTTATATAATATTTTATTTCACATATTTTAATCTTTTGGATGGTTACAAACTGTGTTTCTTTAGGTTGTTGGAGTGTTTCACTGCAATGTGCACATGTTGAGTAGAGGTGGAGATGTGCTTTTGAACTTGCTGACTCTTTGCTATGGTCTCTGAACAAAATCTCAAGTACTGCATGTTTTTTAATGTATCCAAATGCCATAGCCTGTCCTTGATTCCTAGTTTATGTCAATGCATGAAGGTCATTCATATACATGTGCTCTAGCAGGTAATGGAGTGTCAATCTCAGCAGATGCCAATTAGAAATTCCTGGGCCAACTGGGCCCTAAAGGCATCCAATCTTGCATAATATAAAATTGTAATCAGTTGGATGGATCAATCCAAGTTCCAGAGCCATAAATCTAGTTAGAAATGCCTTCTTAGTACCACATGGCCACTTCTGGAAAGACTGTGGAGAAACTCCTTCTGTGATGACCGGAGAGCAATCCACAGTCCTTCTGAAGAAGATGTTAGTATGTGATCCATAGAATCCCCAGGAGATAATAATGACAGTAAAATTGATGTCTTTAAACTAGCATCTGTAAAACTATTGGTAATCAGTAGTGACTTTATGCATAATGGAAGTTAATGGAAACTATGGAAGAAAACTTACTGCTCCCCAAACCTCTCCACTGTGATTCATTGGATGCCTGCATTGTTGTCAGTTTTGAGTCATGACTTGGGTGATTGAGTAACTGCTGATTTGGGGAATTTAGTTGATTACTTATATAGTGCTGGGAAAGGCAACACTAAGCAACATTATCACCCATGGCCGCCTTTGCATGGAGGTTTTTGTTGCTGTTGTTTTTAATTAGACATGTGTTTTGACAAACAGGTATAGGATGTCTGAGGAAATGTGACACTGAATAGGGACTTGTTCTGGAACAAGAATATGTCTTAGTGTTCCTATTGCTTTGCACTGGCAGCACCTGCAGAAAATAGTAGAACTGGGTGTTGGAAAACTGTGTTTTCAAGCTCCATTTCTGTTACTTATTAGCATTATGACCTCAAGCAAATCTCTTTGTTTCTCTAGGGCCATGGTTTCCTTTTTTGAAAAATGAATGAATTTAGATAAGGAATTATCAAACTTGAAGATGTCTAAGAACTGTGCAAAGGAGTGTGTTAAAAAATGCAGATTTTTAAATTGTCCTTCATTTCTTTATCCTTTGAGTCTGTAAGTTTAGATGAGGCCTAGGAATCTTGGTATTAAGAAGTAACTCAACATAAATTCTATATAGTTTAAGGATCATTCTTTGATAAACTAAATTAGATGATTTCTGTGGTCTTTTCCAGCTTTATTTTTTTTAAAGATTTATTTATTTATGATAGACATAGAGAGAGAGAGAGAGAGAGAAAGAGAGAGGCAGAGGCAGAGACACAGGAGGAGGGAGAAGTAGACTCCATGCAGGGAGCCCGACTCAGGACTCGATCCCGGGACTCCAGGATCGCGCCCTGGGCCAAAGGCAGGCGCTAAACTGCTGAGCCACCCAGGGATCCCCCTTTTCCAGCTTTAAAGATTCTTTCTGGTGGCTCTACCTTTGTTTTGTAACAAACCATTTATATGCCTTCATTTTCCATCCCTCTCCCACTTTCTTTGATCACATTATTTCTCTCTCCTTCCATCTTTTCCCCTTGGTCCACCTCCTCATCCACAAGGCATTATTTGGCTCCAGTGGGGATGGGAATGATTCAGTGAACACAGACTCCGAAAGTGCTTCCTGCATGGGATCTCTGTTGGATTTAGTGAGAGATAGGGCAGGTAAGCCACATTCTCTGCTCTTGGGTGGAGAAATACTATATTTGTCTCCTAGACACTTGTGACACATGGGTCGCACATTTTGAGAAAGCTATAAACTCTGTGGGGTGGAGTGAGTCACAGAGGAGCAGACGACAGAGGTTGAGGGCCTTCTGTGATGTGTGTATACTAAATGCTCCTGGTTTTATATCTTCTGACTTTTGATCTGTTGGATTCCACTAGTACTTGGAAGGGCTGATCGAATGCAAGTAGTGAGAAATGCTATTCCTATCTTTTTGGTGGGCATTCAAATCAGTTGTAGACTCATTTGTTCTCAGCCTGGTTGCACATTAGAATCCCCTGGGTAGCCCATAAAAATATCACCTTGACCATGTTACAGGCTAATGAAATTCAAGTCTCTGAGAGTGGATGTTGGCATCAACTTCTTTAAAAATATACCAGGTGACTGTAACATGCAACCAAAGTTGAGAACCACTGTTATAGGAGGTTACTTGTAGAAATGAGAGAAGTAAAACTTAAATAACTAGTCTTCTAGTAGGTTGCTAAGTTGCTGACTAGTATTGTCCTGGCAAAGTAGGCCTGAGAGTTTGTTTTTGATGTTTCCTCCCTCCCTCCCTCTCTCCTGAACTGTGGGTTATAACTTTACTTCCAGAGCATGTGCCTTTAATGCTAACTTCCCTCTATACACCTAGACTCTCTTGAGTGGGTGTCCTTTTACCTATGCTCAGTTCTGTGTTCCCACCAATGGTATACAGTACTGAGTTTTAGTGTTTGCATAATACGAATTTGCTTTAATGAAATCAAGAGGGTTTTGGCCTCTTGATTTGTTGGCTTTGAGTCCACTTCATGTCCCACGAAGTCCAGCAAAAAACCTAAATTGGTGGGGTTCATATGGTTGCAGCTGGCAAGCATGGTTCTGGGAGTGGCAGTTCACAGGAATCCCAGGTGTGGGGTCATAGTGTTTTTCAATCAGTTCCAAGCCAGTGGTGAAACCCGAAGTGGACCCTCTGGAAAAAGAAGCTTTTGATTCAGCGCTCACTGACCAGAACCCCCTCAATCTGGAGCCCTTAGCTGTAGCCAGGAAAGAGCAGCTTTGGGGGACAATATCGCCCTCCCCTGAGTTGCGAGACTCAGCATCGTGTAGAGGTGCTTGTTAAGCATTGCAGAGGCTAGATTGTGGTTTCAGCATCCACTCGGGAGGGGCTATGAAGAAGCACCTTTATGGGACCAAAAATGTGGTGGCCTGTGAAAGTAAAGGACGGGTACTGGCAAAATGATGCTTAACGGCAGGAATCCGCTTCATGGTCTACCAACCCAGGCCTCAGGAGGCAGCCTCCGACTCCAGGACACGACTCCAGGGGCCATGACTGAAGGTGCTATGGTGTTGCAGGAGCTCAGAGAATCTATGAATGAAACGTAAGCGTTTTTCCGAGAATGTGTAAATATAAAGCTTTGAGCTGTTACATCCTTCAGGCGAGAGCATCTGGAAGAACAGCCAGCTTGGAAGTTTATACAATAATGTAACAGTGGAATGTTATTGCAAGTTAAGGTCATCCCCTCCTCGTTTTGAGTGTGTGTTTTAATCAAGAGCTAACATCTACCCCTCTGTTGGACCTGAGAGAAGTATCTGAGAAAAGCTTTTGCCAATGGTAATTAACTTTTGAAGGACAAATTACATGCTGTTTGTAAGTTGAGGAATAAATGCATATTAATGAACAACAATTAAAAAAACACCCAAATATATGAAATGAGAATTTTGTCTGATTTAGCTTGAGTCTTGATTCATTTTCCTCTAACCCTCATTTCTGGTTACCACTGAGGACAATGCTGTGGTCTGTATTGATTAGTATTTTTTTATACGTGGTTGTTGAGCATACCCCTTTATATCTTGTCTTTGGAAACAACAGAATCTCTGGCAGTTTCTTTGCTTGCTCCCAGCAGTGAAGTGGTCAGATTTTCCTTCTTTTCTGGTAAGGATTATGCAAACAGTTTGCAATACACAATGAGCTTTTGAATCCATTCTTTCATTTGATCCCTACAGCAAATCTGTGCTGTAGTCTTGGCCTGAGGTATTAGCACTTTTTTTTTTAAAGGACAGGAGATGGAATGGCAGAAGAAAAGACACTTGCTGCACATTTTTGTATTTAGAACTCAATCTATTTTCTGCATAGCACATGTCATTACTTCGTATCATTCATATTGTTTGCTTATTTGCTTAATTATCATCTTTCTTCACTGCCACTAGAATGCAAATTAAATATTAACGCAGGGGTCTTACCTGTCATGTTCATGTCAATATCCCCAGAGGCTAGATCAGTGCATGGCATATAGTGAATGCTTTGTTGAATCTTGAAGACTCAGTCTTCCTGTCACAAGTCCTGTTTTTAATTCTCCATGGCCACTCTTTTTTTGCCAGTGTTCAAAGAGATTGTTGGAAAAATACTCAAATGGTCATGCAGCTAGTAATTAGTGGAGCCTGTACCAGAACCCGGTTGTTTACTTCTCAGTAGATTTGTATTACTTTATTTTATATTTGGATCCTGGCAGACCCAATGCTATGCTGTGGTTTAGAAAGATCCTCAAATGTGGGTCTGCATGCTCTAAGGCCACTGATAGAACCAACCTTCTTGCAAAGTTCTGGAGTGGGAAAAGTTTGTCGTCTTTGTCTACATATTCACCTCCCTTTCAACCTGAGTTGAAGCTCATCCATTCTGTGTTCTCTGGTTACTCTGGTGCCCCCAACCTGGGGCCTCACCCTAGCCTGCACCTCAGTGTTCAAGATCTTTCCAGATCCCTTCTCTCAAATTTTCTCTGTCCTTTGACCCACTCTTAGTGCAGATGTCAATTGCTAGCTGGATGGAGTCACCTTACCTCTTTGAGTCTCAATTTTCTTAACAAAAAAGGATAATATTTCCTTCTTATGTCATTTGTGTGTTATAAACATAAAATATCAATGTGTATATTATAAAGCATTTTACAAATTATGTTTTGTTACTAGGTTTTTCTAGAAATTTACTTAATATAGCAAACAAGTTCCTTCAGAAGCCGAAGGGTTTTTGTAATGGTTTTGAGTTACCTTTTCTGGGTAACCCAGTTAAAATTTAACAAGTATATTCAATTATCTTTAACCTAAAAGTGTAATTCCTATGATGAGAATGTTAAGAATCCTGGCAGGTCCTTGAGGACAGATTTTTATGTGGGGTTGGGAGAAGGAGAGGTTTTTAGTTCTTTGCTATTCACTTCCTTTCTTTGCAATGGGGTTCACCTTACCTCTTTGTTCTTCCTTTGTAATTCCTACCTCTGCTGAGGCAAGAATATTGTTCAAGCAGTATCTTTTGATGGCCAATTTGGCTTGAAGTGATCTGAAGTGATCCTAACTATGTAGAGTTCCTGTGGTTTACTTCCGGAAAGATTCTCACTCTAACACTCCCATTTTGGAGCTCATTAGACAACCGAGCTGTACTGTGCAGGTGAAGTTGAACTTGGACAAAGTGTTCCTTTGCATGTCGGGTGTCCTGTGTTTGGTAGACCAATGCCAGTGAGGTGAAAGGTAAGGATTAAATAGTGCAAGTTAGCCCACATTTGAAAAAGCTGGGGCCAAACCGGAGGTGTCTGATTCATATGGAAACTTGCCCCTAGGGGCCCTTTTTTCAAAATCTGTCAACATGAGGCTTTTGCAGAGTTGTGAGACCCTGAGGTTGGTGTCTTTCTAGGCATTTTCTTGTCAGAGCCATCATTCTACAAAATTATAGAGCGTGGATTGAAACTAAGATTATAGGTTTAAACAGTCCTCGCCTCTCTCCAACTAGGGACAGCCTAAGCAATGCCCAGAAGCTAAATTTGGTCTCAGTCATTATGAAAATTGAAAGTAATGCTTTACAATTAAGAGTTTGAAAACAGCATTTAATTTAGCTTCCATAAAACACTGATGGGGGGTGGGAGGGTGTGATGGCTAAGGGCTCAAGGGCGGGCCTGTATTAAAAATGAGTAGAGGCTTTTAAAGCATTGTTACTAGTTTCAATGTGGTTCAAGGGTCTTGGCAATCTCAGGGTATTGAGATTGGTTTGGTTGTTTCTGGTCCTGTGAAATGGAATACTCAATGCAGCCAGAATCCCAAGAATTACTGCCTAGAAAGGCAAAATGGATGCTAGGATTCTAGATAGGTAAGGTGGACTTGAAATAAATGAACCTTAGAAATAAAGAAGTAAAAGACACTGAGTTTAAGAAATAGGGATATTTTGGAAGGACTGATTTAAAATTTAAAATAAAGGTAGAATCTCAACCTCACAAGAAATGGTAAAAATCCTAGATCTCATAATCTGTCCCGAATTTAAAAGAGCCAGGTCTAAAAGGGAACTTATTAGCAAGACTCTCTGATGTAGAGACCATTCTTCTTAGGGGGTGCTTGTCTGAGTCTGGCTATCTGAGCAAAAGTTTCACAAAATAGAGGAAGCAAAGTCAGAGTTCCTTTTTTTTTTTTTTTTAAGATTTTATTTATTTATTCACGAGAGACACAGAGAAAGAGAGAGGCAGAGACACAGGCACAGGGAGGAGCAAGCTTCACGCAGGGAGCCTGATGTGGGACTTGATCCTGATACTCCAGGATCACACCCTGGGCGGAAGGCAGATGCTCAACTGCTGAGCAACCCAGGCGTCCCAAAGTCAAAGTTCCTTAGAGAGTAAATGTGTGTGTGTGTGTGTGTGTGGGGGGGGGGTGATGGAGGAAGAAAGTTAAAGCATCTAACCCTCCTCCCCCCCCTTGAGATAACTACTTTAGGATGATCATACTTTTGTGTGGTTCATTATGTGTATATACATATGTTCCTTTCCATAGATGGCATCAGAGTCTAAATGCTTGCATTATTGTTCAGGGTACTTTTTGAGGGTCTCTGGTCTCCCCTCTTCTCTTCTCATTACACTCCCCCATATACCCAAAATTAATAGCCTGGTGTATATCATTGTGTACATTTCTCTACATTTACTTCCTCTGATTCAAACACACAGGTTTTGTTTGGTCAATATTTTATAAAATTAGTTATCATGTTATATATTTTTCTTTATCTTTTATTTATTAATTAATACCTGGTGAAGATGGTAAGATTTCCACAGTTCTCTTAATGGTAGTATAATAGCTTATGATATGAATGTATCAAACTTGATTCGGTCATTTCCATATTAATGGACATTCGTTGTATTTCCAGTTTTTTTTGCCATCACCATTTATGTTGCAGTTACTATTCTTGTATTGCTTTAAACCATAAGAAATTACTCGTTTAGTAGACCAAAACAGCCAACCAACAAAGACCAAATTATACTATCTTATAATAAATAAATCCGCGATAGTGTTCAGGTTTGAGAATGTGGAAAATAAAATCACTTTGGGGTTCAAACCTAACCTTTCCTAGGATGCAGAGAAAAAGAGCAAGGAGATACAAAGAATGAGAAAATCAATAATATAATGGGTCTTTGTATGAAGAGCCACTGTGTGGCTAATTTATGTATCTCAGGAGGCAAGAATAAGTGCATTAGAAGTAATAATATAAGAAAACATTTCTGCATTGGAGAAATAGCTGAGACTGCAGGCTGGAATGGATCACCAGGTACCAGTCAAACTAAAATGTGACTGACCTCTAAATAGTCCTGGTAGGGGCGTCTGGGTGGCTCAGTCAGTTAAGTGTCAGACTCTTGGTCTTGCTCAGGTCTAGATCTCAGGGTCCTAGGATCCAGTCCCACCTCAGGCTATGTACTCAGGGGAGGTGTCTGCTTGTTCTTCTCCCTCTGTTCCTTTCCTACTCACTAGCACTCTCTCTCTCTCTCTCTCTCAAAGATAAGTAAAATTAAAAAAAAATATTGATGAATGTTCTGAATTGTAAGAAAAAAAATTCAAACACCCAGTCAAAAAAGAGAAACAAAAAACCAGAAATAAACAAGTTCCCTCAAAATTTAAAAAAATTATAAAATTTGGGCATTTTGGTATAATATTAAATGCAATGAGGCAATAGAGCATCATTTACAATTCGATAGAAAAATATTTTGTCCAAGGCGTTCTCTACCCAGACAATATAACAAAAAGATACCTTAAGAAATATGATAGCTCAAAAAACATACCCCATGTAGAATTTGTGGGAAAGGAGAGGGGGCAACTGAGATAACCAAAGCAACTGGAAAATAATGAAAAAATAAAGGTCTTTTAAAAAATTTTTATTTATTTATTTATTTATGATAGTCACAGAGAGAGAGAGGCAGAGACATAGGCAGAGGGAGAAGCAGGCTCCATGCACCGGGAGCCCGACGTGGGATTCGATCCCGGGTCTCCAGGATCGCGCCCTGGGCCAAAGGCAGGCGCCAAACCGCTGCGCCACCCAGGGATCCCAAAAATAAAAGTCTTAAGAATGTGGACTTCAGTATAAATTGATGCATGCATGTATACATGAGTTCACTTAAACATATAATTATTTAAATGATGTTATAGATGAGTTTATAAAAAACAGATAATAATGATCTTTAAAAGAATAGATAAAAAATAGATAATTTTGTTTCAAACATTGAAAATAAAAAATTTCATCTACAATATTATACTATGCCCCCATTACCTGGGAGATCGGGATAGGGTAGGAAAGTGCAGGAGGAATTACTAGATACTGTTTCCAGGAGATCCATAGATTATTGATTTTTTTGAGGGAGGAAGGGGCAGAGGGAGAGAGAGAACGCTATCAGGTACTACACCCAGTACAGTGGGGGCTCCACCTCACAACCTTGAGATCATGACCTGAACTGAAATCAAGAATCAGACACTTAACTGACTGACCACCCAGGCACCCCATAGATTGATGTATTTTATTTTATTTTAATTAATAGATTAATTAATTAATTTTTAAAGATTTTATTTATTCATGAGAGACAGACAGAGAGAGAGAGAGACCGAGACAGAAACATAGGCAGAGGGAGAAGCAGGCTCCATGCAGTGGGACTTGATCCCAGGACTCTGGGATCACGCCCTGAGCCAAAGGCAGACGCTCAACTGCTGAGTCACCCAGGGGCCCTAGATTCATGTATTTTAAATTTAAGGGTAACCACATGGAGAATTAAAAGCAGAAAGTATACTTTCCAAATTACTAAAGTAGGAAAAAATCAAAGATAAGCCATATTAAAAAAAAAAAAAAGGAAATAGGAAGAAAGCATAATTCAAATACAAGAAAAAAGTAAGACCAAGCAATGCCAATGAATGTTTGAGTTGAACATTTCTATTACAAGACAAATTCCCAGAGTGAATTAGGAAAAAAAAATACATCTGTAGTTTCCGAAAGACACGTGTAAAAGTAATTCTAAAAGGTGAAAGGGGGCAGCCCTGTTGGCTTAGCGGTTTAGCGCTGCCTTCAGTCCGGTGTATGATCTTAGAGACCCGAGATCGAGTCCCATGTTGGGCTCCCTGCGTGGAGCCTGCTTCTCCCTCTGCCATGTCTCTGCATCTCTCTCTGTGTCTCTCATGAATAAATAAATAAAATCTTTTTTAAAAAAAGGTGAAAGAGGGATGACATATCAGGAAATGAAAGCACAAAGAAAGCATATTATTAATCAACAAAGTAGAATCTAATGAGAACTCCTTCATAAGATAAGGCCATTCATGTATTACTAATTTAGCCTTGGTCTAATAGTGTAGTTACTAGCTACATATGGCTGTTTGAATATAAATTTAATCTAATGAAAATAAAGTTTAATTTAAAAACTCTATTGCTCAGTAATAATAGCTACATTTCAAGCGCTTAGTAGCCACATCTGCTCAAGTGTTTAATAGCCAGCATATTGGACATCGCTGGCCTAGAACATGTCCACCATTTCTCTTTGCTTTGACAGTCCTGGTAAGGAATTAAAAAAAGAAAGTATAATAAAAGTATAATATTTGTAAACCTTTATGCACAAAATAAGATCCATTTGAAAATGATAATTGAATACTGTCAGATAGAAGGAGAAACTGACAGTATGCCCATGGGAAAGGGGGAGTTTAACATCTTGTAAAAATACGCAATGTATGAAGCAATATAGAGGGTCTGATTATTTTTCTTATTAAAGATAATTAATTCATATAAAATTCTTTATTTGAAAGAACTATATCTTATTTTGTAGTCCCCATGGAACATTAAAGAAATAGAATCATATTGGCCACGATGTAAACCTCAGTTCTATAAAGCATTTGTGGTATGCCATTCTGTAATATGTGCAATTAATAATAGACCTAGCAAATGGAAACCTTACTTATTTCCACATACTTAGGAAATACAAACCTCTAACAATTCTTGGTCTGACGAGGAAATCAAAAGCCACAGTTCACAATACTTGAAAAAATAACCATCATAAGAATATATTGTGCCTTTATCTAAGTTGTATAGCTGAGCTTTAATCAGAGGAAACTTCATAGCTTTACAAAGTTTGTTTCAGTAAATCTTCAGCTTCCAGTTACAACAACATGAATATAAGCAAAACATGACGAAACAGAAGACTAAGAACAGATTTGAACTAGGAAATGAGCTAGGAAACAGAGAACCAGTGAATTCTACTAATCCCTAAATACATTTTATTTAAAAAGACAAAAAAAAAAAAAGGTGAGTGTGGGGGGGGGAGAAAATCCTAGCCTAATAAAAGTAAGAAAGGAGAAAAATCCATAAAGTAAAAAATGAGAAAGGGAATATAACCATAAATATTGAGGAGAGGGATCCCTGGGTGGCTCAGCAGTTTGGCGCCTGCCTTTGGCCCAGGGCGCGATCCTGGAGACCCAGGATGGATCCCACATCGGGCTCCCGGTGCATGGAGCCTGCTTCTCCCTCTGCCTATGTCTCTGCCTCTCTCTCTCTCTCTGTGTGTAACTATCATAAATAAATAAAAATTAAAAAAAATATTGAGGAGATTTTCAGAGTTATATAGAAGTCATGTATAAGTCCATGCTTTTAGTCTGAAGTCTTCATGGACATAAATTACTCAAAACACGAATTACTAAAATTGTTAAAGAAGTAGAAAGCTTTACAGAGGAGAAAGAGGTAGTACTCATGGGTATACCTTCACAGAATGTGTTCTAACTTTTCATTTTTATCTTGAACATTAATTTTTAAACATGAACTTCATATTTATTTTTATTGTGTGTAAAAACATAAAATAAAATTTCAATCTTAACAGTTTCTAAATGTACAGTTCAGTACTAAGTACATTTACATTTCTGTGCAAACAATTGCCAGAACTTTTTCAATATTCAAACTCTATATCCACGAGACAGTAGCTTCCCCTTCTACACCTCCCCAATGCCCTCCTAAATACCATTTTTCCTGTTTTTATGAATTAGACTACTTCAGATACTTATTTAAGTGAAATCATGCAATATTTGTCTTTTAGTAATGGGCTTATTTCACTTTGTATAATATTCTCCAGGTTAATCCAAGTTGTATCATGTGGTATGATTTCTTTACTTTTTAAGGCTGAATAATATTCCATTGTATGTAGTACATACCACATTTTGTTTTTCTGTTTACCCATGAATGGACACTTGGGTGGTTTTTAATTTTTTTCACACACTTTATTTACAAAAATAATATTTTATAATGTGCACTGTTCTACAATTTCCTTTTTGATATATGCAGGAGAATAAGTTGATCAGGAGAGTATATATTATCGATAATTAAAGATTTGCAGAATATATATGTATTTTTGCCAGTTTTGACATTTTAGAACGCTGGAAATCAAGAAGAACATGGTTCAACTAAGTAGACAGACCTGGGATCCTAGTAATGTAGATAAGGATTTTCCCATATTGTGATGTAGGTAAAATTTGTACAGGTTCTAATTAGAATCGTGTTGGGAAGTAGAATCTTTTCATCTATTTTATAGATTTTATAGATAGATTTTATAGATTTTATATTATTATATTTTCATCTATCTTAATAAAGACCTACTTCATTAGGGAGCATTGTGAAATGGAAAGAACAGTGAACTGAATTCAAACCACATCTCAGCCACTTGGCTTATATGTATAGTGGGAAGATCTCTTACTTCCCCAAGCCTTAAATTTTTCATATTAAAAAAAAGTGAGGCAGAACCTACTCAATTCATTTTTTCAACTTGGTAAGGTAGAGCCTATGGCCGTATGTTAAAGTGTATTTTATAGGGACACCTTGGTCACTCAGTCAGTTAAATGTTGGACTCTTGGTTTCTGCTCAGGTCATGATCTCAGTCAGGGTGGTGGATCCAGCTCCAAGTCAAGGCTCTGTGCACAGTATGGGGTCTGCTTGGGATTCTCTCTCTCCCTCCCTCTCTCTCAAATAAATACATATATGTATGTATTTGATAAATAGTAAATTTCTCTTAAAATGTAAGTTATCCAATAGATTTTTTTCCCCAAAGAGAATTTTTTTTTGCCTTTTACTCAACAAAATATTTATTGAGCTGTAATTTATAAAGAATAAACTGCACATATTTAATTTCTCCAGTGTGATGAGTTTTGACCTGTTCATGTACCTGTGAATTCTGGATGTGTAATGTTCCTAAAACCCCACAGAGTTTCCTTCTGCCTCTTTGCAATTTATCTCTTCCTTTACCCTTGTCTCCCGGTAACCATTTGTTACCTTTTTATCATTGCTGGTTAGTTTGCTGTTTTTGAGTCTTAAGTGAATCTAATCTTAAGATAGGTTCTCAGAAAACTGAGAACAAAAATCAGGCTTCCTTTACTCAGCATAATGATCTTGAGATTCATTCATGTTGCACATATCAGTACTTACTTCATTGTATTGCTGAGTATTATTTAATTAAATGGCTGTGGAACATTTTATTTTTCCCTTTACCTGTTTTTCTACCTTTGGGATATTTTTAGTTTTTTGTCTTGTTTTGTTTTTATTACGTACTAAATTAAAACACTGCATAACCTAGAAAGGGTAGATGAACATAACCAAGTTATTTTTCATTAATCAGGAAAGTGCTTCCTTAATCGATATTCTTCAAACCCTTTGACTCATATTAACTCCAGAGATGTGCCTATTCCTTTCCATCAAATTACGCTGATATGAATATTGGGCAACCCTTTTTACTTGTCCCCTTTACTGAACCTGTGGATATGCGTCCTGGCTATGCCAGGGATGACCAAGCAGACAGCCATGATGTCGATCCCGGGAAGAATCTCGAACCACATTACACTGCATTTACCAGGGCCAAACCCTTCCTTCCTGGCTCCCTAAAGGTTGAGATGTTTATGGTTTTGAAGTATTCTGGCTAAAGGTGTTATGATCATTCATGCACAAGTCTTTGGGTGTAAGTTTTAACTCTTCTTGGGTAAATACCTAGGAGTGGAGTAGATGTGTTATATGGTAGACATTTAATATTTTACAAAACTTCTACACTGTATTCCAAAGCAGTTGTACTAATATATATATATATATATATATATATATATATATATATATAATATATATAAGTTTTAGTCTTTCCGCATCTTCTTCATCTCAATGTTGCCATTCTTTCTTTTTCTCATTCAAGATTTTATTTATTTTTTAGAGAGAGAAGGAGAGAGAGCAAAGAAGCATGAGCCAGAGAGCCAGAGGGAGAAGCAGAGTCCCCAGTGAGCATGGAGCCCAACATGAGGCTCGATCCCAAAATCCTGGGATCATGACCTGAGCTGGAGGCAGATACTTAACTGACTGAGCCACTCAGGTGCTCCAGCTTGGTTTTTAAAATAGACTTAATTTATTTACTTACTTATTTATTTAAAAATAGATATCACATAAACTCAATACAAAAGGCAAAAGGCAATGTTTATATACAATACAAAATAAATTCCCTCCTCCTGTCTCTTGGTTTCCACATTGATCTATACTTCCAAAAATCGTTAGAGAAAGCATTGCAGATGAATGTGAGCCATCACAAGGGAGAGTTGCCATGGCATCATCTTGGATCTTGTACAGTAGAGAAGTATGGAAACCTAAGTAGAAATATGCAGAACGTCCACTGCAGGATGCCCAAGGGTTGTGGGAAGAGTTCCAATTAACAATCTAAACTTCTGGCTTTAGAGGCATGGGATCTGCACCTGTTGGTGCAGAAGAAAAACAGAAGAGATTGGCCTTTGAAACAACTTAGGAAACCCTATCCGCTTTAGCTATTGCCTGTCCCCAGACCCAGACCCCGAAAACGCTGAGTCCAGTAAGAATTATTCTATCCCTTTATTCCCCAACTTCTTTGGCCTGGAGCATCTAAAATAAGGGAGTTGGGGAGCATGATCAGGGTGAGAAAAGACTAGCAAATGGAATTCCTACATTATAAGTTAGGATTTTTCATTATTACAGGAAAAGCAGCATGGAGCTTGCTCAAAAAATAAAAAATCATATGATCCAGCCATTTCACTTCTTGCTATTTATTTTAAGAAAACGGAAGTACTATTATGAAGATCTGTCTGCACCCCTGTGTTTCATAGTTAATTTAAAATAGCCAAGGCATGGAAACAACCAAAATATCCATCAGTGGATGAATGGATAATGAAAATGTGGTATATTTACACAATGGAATATTATTCAACCATAAAAGTAAGGAAATCCTCCCATTTGTGACAACATGGATGGACCTTGAAGGCTTTTTTCCTTTCTTTTCTTTAAAAAAAGCTTTATACTAAGTCTGACAAAGACAAATATTGTATTATCTCACTTATATGTGGAATCTAAAATGAACAAACTCAGAAATCGAGAACAAATTAATGGTTGTCAGAGGCGGGGTTAGGGGTTGGGGAATTGGGAATTCGTCAAAAGGTATAATCTTCCAGTAATACAATATAGAAGTCCTGGGAATGTGATGTACCTCATGGTGACTATGATTAACAATACAGTGCTAAGAGACTAGACCGTAAAAATTCTCAAAATAAGAAAATATTTTTTAACTGTAGGAAATGATGGATGTTAAGTTACCTATGACAATTATTTTGCAGTATTTACATATATGAAATCATGTTGCACACTTGAAACTTATGCAATGTTATATGTCAGTTATATCTCAATAAAACTGGAAAAATAAAACTAGTTTTTTTCTTTATGGTTGTATGTAAATTATCTAACCGTAATAGAATTGTTGAAAAGCCTCAGTAGTTTTTTTTTTTTAATTTTTTAAAAAAATTTATTTATGATAGTCACAGAGAGAGAGAGAGGCAGAGACATAGGCAGAGGGAGAAGCAGGCTCCATGCACCGGAGCCCGATGTGGGATTCGATCCCGGGTCTCCAGGATCGCGCCCTGGGCCAAAGGCAGGCGCCAAACCGCCGCGCCACCCAGGGATCCCAGCCTCAGTAGTTTTTAAAATGATTCTGAAGACTACATATTCTGGTAGGGCCAAATGTAATACTAGTGATGCTAATGAGAAAATTTGTAATTATTACCTTAGAGTCTATTTCTGTTCTTTTTGTAATCAATGATTACTGAAGATTCAGTCTCATTTGTTCTTTTTGTTGTTTTGGACCTATAATTGTCACATTTCCAGACATAGTGTGGACCCGAAACCAGGTAGCAAGTGTACTTTATGTATCTTTATGTTTACTTTAAACATGTTGAAAGCCCAGTTTGTCATGACCCGTTGCCTTGGGATATAGAATATAATATTCCTAATCAGTAAGTATGTGAACACTCGTATAGTTTACTTCTCAGAATTTGACCAAAGATCATTGCCATGGCTACGGAGATCAGGAAGAACTACATAAAATTGACCCCTGCATTAACTCCTCATAGATCTTGTATAAGGCTTTAGTGTGTGTGTGTGTGTATAGAGGGACGGAGGGAGAGAGAAATATTATTCACTTTTTTTAAAAAAATTATTTATTCATGAGAGACACACAGAGAGAGGCAGAGACACAGGCAAGAGGAGGAGCAGGCTCCTCGCAGGGAACCCGATGCAGGACTCGATCCCAGTTATTTGTCTCAGTTTTTGCATTGGATCTCCTTTGTCTACTTCTTTTATATCCATAGTGTCATTCTGAATGCCGTTAAACGCTGTTCATTTCCATTTTAAATACCTTTTTAAAGTCCCCTGTAGCATATAGTTCTTCCTGGGTTTTCATCAGTATTGATTCTTGTATTATTTAGAGAATATTGTTTTATTTTTTTTTTCAGTTTCTTTTTATTTACCGAGTAAGCAGTTCTATTCTTACTTACATTAAGTTCATATATTAAAACCATTCTATAAAATAATTTAGTTCTTCAATTTCTTCTTGAAGGAATATTTCTTCCTAACCTCTACTCATTTTTAAAGTTTTAGTCTGGATGTCATTTCCTCCTGGAAACTCTCATCTTTACCCCTCCTCTATCCCCCAATGTGGCTCTCACAGCCCTCAGTGCTTTCCTGATTATACCACTTACCCTAAAGTTTTGAACATTCTTTTTTTTTTTAAGATTTTATTTATTTGAGAGAGAGGGAGAGAAGAGAGCACGAGTGAGGAGGAGAGGGAGAAGCAGGCTCTCCAGCAGCAGGGAGCCGACATGGGCCTTGATCCTAGGACTCTGAGATTCTGACCTGAGCTGAAGACTGACACTTAACCGATTGAGTCACCCAGGAACCCCAGTTTTGAACATTCTTATTTGTTTTCTCTGGCAAATAGACTCTACACTTTTGGGAATTTAGGGACTGTGTTTATTGTTCTTGTTCAGTGGTGCATCGCCTGCATCTGGCCTCTGCGAATCCTGCCATTTATGTCTTAAATTGTCTGGAAGGGCTTCAAGATGAAGCTCACCAGAAAGAACACAATCTTGTGAGTTGCCAATTAGGAACAGGTATTGAATCTTTAGGATGGTGCAAAACCCAGTTTTGTACTTTTTCCATTTGTCCAACTTATCAGTTCTAAGTGAAATGAGTGCTCCAGTAGTCCATTCTTCCCCTAATGACCCTCTAGCTTCCATTTTCATTGCTTTTGCTCTTCCCCAGTGTTCTGTCTCTCTCTCTCTCTCTCTCTAAGGATCAATCAATGCCTTGGACTTTGAGACTTTTTGTTTTTTAAAGAGGACTAAGGATGACTTAACTTCTCTCAACAGTTGATTACTTAGTCTTCTTTGGAAACCAGCTTAAATCTTACAGTTACTTCTGAATGGTGCTTTTGTATGACAGATATTTTTCTCATTAGTATCGCTTGCTTTTGTTATTTTGCTAAAATTACCAACAACCACTATCGATGCCGATAAGAATGAAGGTAGGGGAGATGAGAGGAATTCTGCTCTTCTAGTTCTAGAAGGTGCTCAGTAAATATTTATTGAGTGAAAGAATGAAGAGTATAACTATGATATGCTTGTTTTTTTTCCTTTTCTGTGCATACACGTAAGTGTGCACACACTTTTCAAGTATTCCTCTACGTGTACATAATGTATTTGAAACTAGATGTTTCGTACCTTTAAACTTGAAATGTTAAGAAAGGCATTTTAAGTGGGGCTTATGCTCATCCAGTTACGACCTCACCTGGTATGAACTAACTCTGAAGATGATCTTTCATCCTTGCATCAGAGCCTACAACTGCACCATCCTTTGGGCTGAGACTTCAAGGCATTTGAATGTTGACCCAGAATGTGATTCACAAATGTGCTGGGGGGAGTGGGATGCTACTGAATTCCTTTGGATGGTTCATTCCCTGCGAGACTTTCTTATTTAGTGGAGTTCCTTGAGCTAGAGAAAGAAAAACATCTAGAGGTTGAGGTTCCTGAAGGCAGGGTTGGGGGTACTTTACCAAGGGCAACACAAGGACAGCGAGTGGGTTGCCATGGCTAGAGAATTCTGAATTCAATCTGTGAAGTGATCTCCTGGCTTGTCACAGCTACCTACCGACTGCCCATTTTTCGTAGTTTTAGCATATTATAATTCTTTCTTTTTTTATGTTCTTTTCATATCATCTCCTGTTTGCCCCTTTCAGTTATGGGGTTGCTCTTTGAGTTGTTGCATTGTATTTGAGCTATTCAGTAGGAAGTAGGGAAATAACAGCAAAAACAAAAGGAAGTAAGCAGGGACTAGGGGTTCTATCTTGGGAGTGTGAAGCTGTGCTGATCAGCCCCCGGGACACAGGAATTGAAGCCAAACAAATAATAGTTCTTTGACAGACAGCAGGTCCTGTGATCCATCTCTAAACCTGTAGCTCTATACAGTTTACTTTTGGTTTCTCCTGTTTTTGTGCCCTTTAAAGGCCTGTCCAACTTGTTGAGAGCAGCTTTGTGTGGGGGTTGGTGAGGGAGATGCTTTGCTGCTTCCTTACTCTGTCCTGCCCTGCTCTGGGAGTCTGACGCTGCCGCCTCCACTGCCGTCCTGGCCGCCACCGCCGCCGCTGCTGCTGCTGCTGCTGCTCATGCAAGTGTTTCTAAATGGAGTGTCTTCTTCCTAACTTCCCTAAACCCTACTGTTTTTTAAGATTTAACTCCAATCCTACTATTTCTGTGAAGCCTTCTGTGATTTCTCTCAAGTTTCTACTTGTTTTCATCTCTGAACCTAACTGACTGGATTTGAATTCCAGGTCACCCTTCCTCGTGTGAGCAGGGTGACCTTGGACAAGTTACTTAACCCCTCTGTGACTCAGTTTCCTCACCTGTCAAGTGAGAATGATAGTTGTGTCTACTTCATCAAATTGGCTGTTGTGAGGATTATATGGGTATATGTGTTTAAGACAGTGAATTGTGCCCGGTGCAAAGCACAGTGCCTACTCAGTGATGATTAGATACTTTTCTTGATACTTCTTATGTGGCTCCAAACATACACTTTTTTTTTTTTTTTTGAATTGGGTTTTTATGGTGCATTTCTGCAGCATTTTATGTCCTTAAGTGAACTTGGGGTAGTGTAATGGTGGAGAAAGTATGGGTTTTGGACACAGACTGCCTGAGTTTGAGTCCTAGGTCTGCCACTTACTAGCTTTCTGATCTTGGAGAAGTTCCTTAACCTGTATGGGTATTGGTTTTTACTGTAGTATGAGTAGAATTATAGCAACCTATGCAGATTCTAGATGAGGATGAACTAGATAATGCTTATAGGGTACCAGATACAGAAGAAGTGCTATTGTTACATTTTTTAGTATTCTTTGTTCCTAGGCCCAAATTAAACTCTCATTACATGTTTGCTAAATGGTCTGGAAGGAAAATATTCTGCTTTGTCAGGCATCTTTTGCATTATTCAGCGACAGAGTGAGCAGAAAACAAGAACTAGATCTTTGAGCTCTTAAAGTTAACCCCAGGGTCTTTTCTGCCTATCAAGCTGTCCCTTTTTGTTATGTTAGGGCCCATGATGATGATGATGATGATGATGATGATGAACAGCTACCATTTGTTTTCTAACTATGTGCAGTGTCAGTGCTAAATTCTTCACAAAAATTATCTCCAGTTGTATTTCCTCTCCTGCTACATTCTCTCCTTGAAGGATCTCAGCCGTTACCTTAGCATCAGATACGATATATGTCCTGATGACTACCACATTCGTTATCTATATTCTAGACCTTTTCTGAACTCTAGACCCATATATGTAACTAAAAACTTGACATTGGCATCTGGATATTCTAGAAGGCAACTGAAACTAACAGTTTTCAAAACTGGACCATCTCTAGAGTTTTCCCTACCTCAACACCATTCCAGGTTTTCTTCTGTGTATTCTGTCAACATGCATGGCACCCACCAACTAACCAATGTCTTGCACTTGATTCACATCGAGAAGCCCAACAAATTCTCATAGTTCATCTTCTGAAATATATATTAAATCTATTTCTTTCTTTCTTCAATACAACCACCATAATGGAAGCTATCGTTTTTTCCTGCAGATTATAATAGCTTTCTCACTGGTGTCACCTCTTACGTATTTGACCCTTCCAATTTTTGTCTTCACTGTGCCCAGATACTTTCTTTTTACTTTTTATATTGAAGTGTGACGTACATATATATAGTGATATGTACAAAGTGCACCAGTCTTAAGTGTATAGCTGGGTGAAATTTTCCATATGTGTATATACTCCTGTAACTACTCCTCAGATCAAGATGTAGAATATTTCCAGTACCCCAGAAGGCTTCTCTGAGGACTCTCTCCGTGGCAACTGCTTTCTGTAGTTAGGTTCTTAAATGTGATTTTTTGGGGGTAAGAAAACATAAAACAACCAAATACTTAACTAGTTAATGAGAAAATATTTAGTGAGAAGTATATTAATGACTGCAACTTAATCTGAAATGCAGATGAAGATTAGGTGCATAGGATGCCTAGATGGATACAATGTCATGGAGCAAGTCTAATAAATGCAAATCATAGACTCTTATTGGTGGGATGCAGGTATTCACTGTACAGTTAGTTCCTTAAAACTTTCTGTAAGTCACAAAATTGTCATTACAAAATGTTGGAAAAAAGTGATCTTTGGAAAACACAAAATGATCTCGTATTACCTAAACGTCTTCAGTGAATTCCAGTGGTACTTGATATAAAATATAAAATCTTTAATATGTCCTAAGAAGCGTAAGATTGCTTCTCCCAGACTTTCCACTTTCTTCCTCCTCCATTCCATTCCCCTTACGATGAACAAACCACACTGATGAACAAGTCACACTTGCCGATTTTCCATTTCTCCCTGTATTGGATGTTGAATGAGTGAATGAAAATTTAAATAGGGGCAGCCCGGGTGGCTCAGCGACTGAGCACCTGCCTTCCGCCCGGGACGTGATCCTGGAGTTCCGGGATGGAGTCCCACATCAGGCTCCCTGCATGGAGCCTGCTTCTCCCTCTGCCTGTGTCTCTGCCTCTCTCTCTCTGTGTGTCTCTCATGAATAAATAAATAAAACCTTAAAAAAAAAAGTAAGTTAAAAAAATTTAAATAGGTCAGCAGTGCACAACAATGAGGCAGCCTGGGGAAGGGATACTGCTTCAGAAATACAGTCTCAGGCTGGTAGTATTGTTAGTGTTAAAGGTGGTGGGCAGCAGACCTAGTTTCTAGTTTTTTTAAAAAAATATTTTATTTATTTATTGAGAGAGAGAGAGAGAATGGGCAGAGGGGAAGTGCAAGGGGAGAGGGAGAAGCAGGCTCCCTGTCAAGCAGGGAGCCTGATGCTGGACTCAATCCCAGGACCCTGGGATCCTGACCCAAGCCTAAGGCAGATGCTCAATGGACTGAGCCACCCAGGGACCCTCTAGTTTCTAGTTTTACTAACATCCAACCACCAATTGCTGTGGCCCCGCAGTAAGCATGGAGTCAGTTTACAGTTTGGTGGGGGGACACTGTTTCCTCTTCCTTGTGATTGTAAGTTCCATAGGGGCAGAGAAAACCTTTTCTGTGATGTGTGTATAGCACCCCAGCACAGTCTCAGGCCATAGAACAGACGTTCCATAAACGTTTGTGGAATGAAACAATGATGTCATGAAATTGGTATAACAGCCTTCTGGGTACCTATCTGACTTGCATTTTAAAGACAAGGGGACTGCTGCTCCTCAGGGTTGCTAAATAGCATACTCAAGCCTGTGCACTAAGTAGTAGAAGCTCTAGGATTCGGTCCCAGGTTGGGCTGCCTTCAGAGCCCAGGCTCTGCGGTGTTTTTCTGCCTTCCCCAGTGCAATCCTTAGACTCTTTTGTGGTAGTTGCCCTGAGAGTGAAACAGGCAGGGAGGGCCTCAGTAAGCAAAGGAGACAGGAGACTTCATAAGGGAAGTGCTGGGTATTTGTCTGCTGGGGTGATTTCTTCTCATAAACCCCTTTCTAGTGGTTGCTGGAAGCTGCAATTTGGAGCCCACACCTGGAAGTGAGCAGTGCCCCTGCTGAGCCAGCACTCCTCCCTAAATTGGTGATTCATTTTGGCTAATCACCTTAGTTATACTCATTAGTTTCCTTTTCATTAAGCCAAATGTAATAACTGCCATTTTAGCTGATGTGGGTATAGGGTTGAATAAAGCACTACAATGAAAAAATTAGTAGCATAAATGAGAAAAAAACCATCTTCCCTAACCAGTCAAGCTTGGGACACTCTTATAAAGCGAGGAGAACCCTTGGCAGTATCTGGTACCTGACCCTGGCTGTTGGACCAAAGCTCTCCTTGGCCCCATCCTTAGGGAAAGTAGGTAGCTGCCTACATGCTGTGAAGTGAAGGGTGTGTTTAACAGTCCTTGATAATCTTCAGTTCTCCCATCTTAGATATGCCACAGCATTTGAAACCTGCATTAAAAACATTGCTTCAGGTTAAGACACCCAAGGCCTCTATTTTTTCTCTCTTTAAAAAAAAGAGGGCTCCTGTGTGGCTCAGTGGTTGAGCAGCTGCCTGTGTCTCTGCCTCTTTCTGTGTCTCACATTAATAAATAAATAAAATCTTAAAGAGATTTATTTATTTATTTACCTATTCATTTGAGAGAGAGAGAGAGAGCGAGTGTGAGTGGTGGTGGGGTGGGTGGGCAGAGGAAGGAGAGAAGCAGACTCCCTGCTGAGCGTGGCTCCATCTCACAACCCCAAGATCAGGACCTGAGGGGAAATCAAGAATCAACTGAGCCATCCAGGCGCCCCACCTTAGGCCCTTATTAAAGTTTAAATCTATCCTCCAAGAGGGGCCCCTTCAAGTCTCTATCAACTGTTGCCAATTTCATTTATTAGCTCTTGCTCTGTTTCCTCTGTTGTCCATCCTCTTCAGCACTTCCCAGGTGAGCTCACAGATATCCAAAGCTACAGATTGCATCATGCTTCCAAACGAGTCCTGAATGAGAAAAGAAATAATAATCACAATTACGAACATTTAATGAGTGCTTCCTGTATGTTGAATGTCATATTAGGTATTTTATATATAGTGTGTCAACTTAATTTTTCTAACAAAGACAATGAGATATTTTTGTCCTGCTGCTTCTGTGGAGCATCGAACAGAGGTACAGAGAAGTTCAGCAACTTGCCTAAGGTTACACAGTATGAACAAGCTGGAATTTTCATTCAGATGGTTTGATCTCAGAGCCCATAGTCCTAGCGGCCTTGCAGTACTCCACTTGTGAGCCATAATCTGACCATTAGTTATCTCCAGCTCTAGAGTACTCGTGAACTCTGAACCCCTTCATGGTCTTTAAGTCACAGCATGAGAGGAACAGAGGCTGAGCAAGACAAATGCTCCTTAGAATTGGCCTAATGAAAGGCAAGGGTAACAAAGCAGTTGTGTTAAAGTTTTCTAAGTAACTGTTATAGTAACAGCTGTTACTTATTGAGGGCTTATTCTGTGCCAAGCACCATTCTGTGTCCATTATTTTTTTTAAAGAGTTTATTTATTCATGAGAGACACACAGAGATAGATTGGGAGAGAGGCAGAGACTGAGGCAGAGGGAGAAGCAGGCTCCATGCAGGGAGCCCAATGTGGGACTGGATCCCAGGACTCCAGAATCACGCCTTCGGCTGAAGGTGGCGCTAAACCGCGAGCCACCCAGGATCCCCTGTGTCCATTATTTGTATTAACCAGAGACAGTAGTTTCAGAGGTCCAGTCTAGATCCCCATCTTGTCATCCACATTACCCAGCAACATCTAGGATAGGATCCCATTACGAACATTGACTCAGCTAAACAGGGTCCTGATACCCTATAAATTCTTGCCAGAACCTTCCTAGGGCATTAGATTGTATTCCCTTTTGGTCAGTTGCTGGTTTAGGGACTTGTTCTATATGGAAGAATTGGTTACAGCCTAACTGTCTTTCATATATTTGGTTACTTGGATTCCTAACTGATTTAGTCACTGACTTTATTGGGCAATAGACCAATACTGAATGTTCTTTGTTTTGAACAGAAATTCTCATGCCCTTTGGGAGACTGAGCTGCCCTTCCTAAGCTAGCCTGTGGAATTAGTTTTTCAGTTTCTATCTAGACTAGTCCCGTCATCTTTCCAATTAACAGAGGTGCCTTCTTGGCAAGGTCCCAGCATGCACTGGGCCTAAGTCTCCTTGAAGTATGACAATGGCTATTCAAGCGTAAGACAACAACTCAGACTTTTTTAACGGGGTTTTAAATTTCTTATACACTCTTTAGTGGAATTCAGAGAAAGATTCAGAAGCCCAGTGAATCATGTGAAACTTACATTTCCCTTTAGACTGTTGCATTTAAAATTTTTTTTATTGAGGTATGATTGCCAAAATTATATGTCCAAATATTGCATTTTGAAATTACCTTGGTAGAGTGCTCTCCTCCATTTTACATCCATCTACAAAATATCACTAAGCATATTTCCCTCCTCAGCTTGACTTGCAAAAAAGGATGCTTTAATATACTAATATGAAGGCACATAAAACCATTTATTTGATTGAGGTAAAATATATGATTTTACTTTATAATAAAAAAGGTGGTGCTCCTAACCCATTCTTTTAAAAAATATGTGCTGTTGGGACGCCTGGGTGGCTCAGCGGTTGAGCGACTACCTTCCGCTCAGGGCGTGATCCTGGTCCCGGGATCGAGTCCCACGTCAGGCTCCCTGCATGGAGCCTGTTTCTCCCTCTGCCTGTGTCTCTACCTCTCTCCTTCTATGTCTCTCATGAATAAATAAAATTTAAAAAAATATATGTGCTGTTCATCTTTTCACGACTTACACATATCTGGGATGTCATGCATGGAGGTAGCCATACTCTTATGCCCAGACCATTTATATTTGTTCATGGTGACAGGGCTGGGGCAAAGGAGGGGGCAGGTAATAATAAGCGAGGGAGAATAGCTTTCTAGTTCGTATGTGGATTAAATTCATAATCTTGGCATGATGCCTTAATTTACTGAGTTTACCATCAGGTTTACACACTTGCTTATGTGCAAATACATTGTTTTCACTCCTCTCCTCCATCTCGAATTTATAAGTGCATTTTGGTTCTTGTGCAAAAACTACCTCGATGCAGGTGCCAAGAACTCTGAAGAGGCCAAAAATCACCAAGTGTGCCACCTTAATATGTGAAGTCATATAGCATTTTGCGATAAAGCTGTTTAGGTATACAAAAGGAGTACCTTTTGTTTTGTGATTTGTAGGACAAAAAAATAATGCACATGGTATCCTTGGAAAATTGAGCTTTTATGAAGTTAGAAAGAAAGAAATAAGTAGGTCATTCTTATACAGGATTTGCTTAGGATGCCATTATTCAGGAATACCTAGGGATCAGGATTGTCTTTCAGCATATACATGGCCAGTTTCTTCGGATGAGCCCTAGATACTCAATGGGGTTTTCCTGCACAGTTCTATAGATGAACAAACAAACTGTATTTGACAGGCTAAGTCTGTTTCTAGATGTGTTTCTTAAAGTGTGTTCTATAAACACCACTAGCAGAACTGTGTGGGGCATTTTTTTGAGCCTGCAGGTTTCTGGGCGCTACCCCAGTCTTAAAGAGTCTGAACCTCTAGGCGTGGGCTCCAGATATCTGCATATGTAACAGGAGTTCCTGTTCTGATAACCAATGCCCAACACTTGGAATGCTTTTTCCCTTATTCTTGCCTTTGAATCTCTTGCCCATTTTCCCAGGCCCAGATCAAAGGATATCTCCTCATGGAAGCTCCCTCTATATACCCTTCTCATTCCCAGTAGAGAAGTTGGCTATGGGAGGAGGCACTTAGGGATATGAGAACAGGGATGCAAGGAATTGTCAGTAGAACTGAAATGAGATAGGCATAGACAGAATTGGAGGCTGACAGTTGAGTTTTATAGGGAGATTTGCCCCAGGTTTTGCATGTGAATGTACCCCTGCATTGGAGAGAAGCTGGATAAACCACTGAGGAAGTAACAGCGACCCTGATTGGTCAGAACATTAAATTCGACTTCCATAGCAACCCTGTTTGAGGAGGAGGTTTGGTGGCCATATCAGGACAAGGAAGTAGGAGGATAAGAGACAAAATGCCCACTTGACAGCAGCCTCAAGAGTGGGGAGGGATACAATTATTTTAAGAACTTCACAAAATACTTGCAGGAAACTTATTAAATCCATTACTTGCACATGTATATAGCATTTCTTGAATGTATGTATCCTGGGTTTCGGTTACTATTTGTCGCTGTTTTCTCACCCATCAGTTGTGAAGTACAGCTGTTGTTACATGGAGGTGTGAGAACATGTTTGATGGTAAAGAGAGGTTCTCATATTTTGTGAAAATAGCTAGAAACGATTAACCTCGCATTTGAGTCATTCAGGCTGTGGTAACAGAATACCCTAGGCTGGGTGGCTTATAAACAGAGATTTATTCTTCACCATCTAAGATTAGGGTGCCAACATGGCTCGGTTCTTGGTTGAGGCCCTGCTCTCAGGTTTGCAGATGCCTGTCTTATTGCAGTGTCCTTACCCAACGGAGGGGTGAGAGAACTCTATCCCCAGGAGCTAATCACCTCCTGCAAAGATCCTTCTAAAACCATCACATTGTCAGTTAGTCATTCAACATATCCAACTTGCGGGGGACAAGACCCCAAGACCTACTGATGAGGTAAGAATGCATACAAACAGTTTGAGAAAGTCTCCTGATAAGAAAGTCACTCATTGCGGGGTAGTTACCTGTTGCTATCCGAAGTTCTCCTGCTGTAAAAGATAAATCCCAGTAACACTAGGCTTGGCCTTGATGGGAGTAGAAGCAGTTTGTTCCTCCCCCTCCTCAGATCACTACCCTGGGACTCTGTCTTCTGTTGCTGCTTGCTTTCCCATAAGCTTCTTACCTCTGGCACCAAGCAGTGCCCGCTACCCCTATCACATGGTGGACTGTGATCTTGTTGCCAGAGAATCTGCAGATGAGCCATTTCAGCTTGGGCTTTTGTGCTCCTTTCCTACCAATTTTCTGTCATGCTAAATGAGGTTACCTGGCATCCATGACTATTAGGCCCATCTCCCAACCATTATAAGGAGGCAGGAGAGAAATGACAAAAGGTTATATATTGGTAAAAATAATGTTGGGTGTCACAGTGCTCATTGTTTTGAAATATAAGAGCTGTTACATTTTTCAAAAGCAGTTTAATGATCTTTCTCATTTTAGGAAGCAAAAGCATCTAATTAAAAGGACTTGGCAAGGAATAAACTGTCATCTACAAATAAACTGCTTTGTGACATGCAATGATCTGGTTGCCTTGAGCTCTCAAATTCCCTGGGTATGAACACAATAAAGTTTTAGTTTTGGAAAGAACAATATTTGCGAAATCTTTGATGTATGTGCTTAGCCACCACCAGAATTCCTATGTGATCATGTAATGATAGAACTCTTATTGTCCAAAGCCCTCATTTCATACTTGGGGAAACCGAGCTCAAGAGAGGCCTCGAATCACAAAATATCAATGTTTGAAGGCCTTGTAATCTAGTCAAAGAAATAGCTCAGGGTTACTTGTTAGCTACTGGATGAGACAGGACTACATTCCTGAGAGAATGTATCATCCTTGTTACTTTTAAAGTATTGCCTATGTTCTAAGCAATGTTATAAGCTTTTTTAAAAAAGAAGATTTATTTGTTTAATTTAGAGAGCATGAGCAAGGGATCCCTGGGTGGCTCAGCGGTTTGGCATCTGCCTTTGGCCCAGGGCATGATCCTGGAGACCCGGGATTGAGTCCCATATCGGGTTCCCTGCATGGAGCCTGCTTCTCCCTCTGCCTGTGTCTCTGCTCTCCACCCCCCTCCCCCCCACCGGCCACCCCCCCCCCAAACCGGCCACCCCCACCCCCCCGTGTATCTCATGAATAAATAAATAAAATCTTAACAAAAAAAGAGAACTATTTAGAGAGCAAGAGGGGAGAGGGAGAGAGAATCTCAAACTGAATCCATGGTGAGCACAGTGCCCTACACTGGGCTTCATCTTATGACCCTGAGATCATGACCTGAGCTGAAACCAAATGAGCCACCCATGTGGCTCTAATCTTTTTTTTTTTTTTTACAAATATTGTTATTTCATCTTTATAACAACTTCTGAGGCAAGAAATAATATTTGCAGCTCTATTTTACAGATAAGAAACTGAATCACAGTGAATAATCACTTTCTTTTTTTAAAAAAAAATTTATTTATTTATGATAGTTACACACAGAGAGAGAGAGAGAGAGAGGCAGAGACACAGGCAGAGGGAGAAGCAGGCTCCATGCACCGGGAGCCCGATGTGGGATTCGATCCTGGGTCTCCAGGATCGCGCCCTGGGCCAAAGGCAGGCGCCAAACCGCTGCGCCACCCAGGGATCCCGAATAATCACTTTCTCATTGTTATCCAGCTAGTAAATATTTTTTAAAATCTCAGTCTTAAGGAGGATTAAATGAAGTCATAAATGTGAATTTCTTAGCACAGCTTTCAGTTGAGTGTAAGCTGTATTAGTTATTTTTTTCTACATATTTTATGGGGAAAAAAAACAGATTCTGAAGTGACATATACCTGAGTTCCAATTCAGCCTTTCCAGTAATTGCTTATGTGATCTCTTTGAGCCTCACTGTCCTGATCTGCGAAATGAGGATGTCAGTATTTCACAGGTCTGTTGTGGATCTGAAATGAAATCCTCTGTGTTAAGTATCTCTGTTACTGTTGTAACAAGTTATCACTGAGTTAATAGCTTAAGGGGCACACATTTAATATTTTATGGTCCTAGAAGTCAGTAGTCTGAAGTGAGTCATACAGGGCTAAAATCGAAGTGTCAGCATAGCTGTTTCCCTGTGGAAGATCCAGGGAAGAATTCATTCCTTGTCTCTTTTTGCTTCCAGTAGCTATCTCCCTTCTTTGGCTTGTAGCCACATCATTGTAATCTCTGCTTCAGTAGTCACATTGCTTTCTCCTCCTCTCTGCGGTACTGTCTCCCTCTTTTCTAAGGGTTCCTTTTCTAAGGGTATGCGTGAAAGCATTTAAGGCCCAACTGGATTATTCAGGATAATCTCATTTTATGATCCATGAGTTTAATCACATCTACAGTGTCCCTTTTGTCATAAAGATAACATAGATCGGTTCCATGGATTAGCTCCTGTGTATCTTGGGAAGGCCATTATAGCTAACCAATTGCTTAGTGACTCTATTATTAAAACCCATGTCTTGGCAATACAAGGATGTTTCCTTTATATTTCACTTCTTCATTTTGAACTTCCCAAAGCCGCTGTGTGTAGAGGATTTAGACATAATAATGAAACGAAAATCGATCTGCATTTTAGCAGCATATACCAAAATTGGAAACCAATATTCTTCCCAACTGGGCAGAGCTCTCTGACAGGATCCCCCACTTTTGGTGTATCACTGCTCAGGATTGACTGCAAACTTTTGAGATCCAGAGAGAAGGAGTGATTTGGTACAGAGCTTTGTCCTCTCTTCTCTGCTTACTCCACCATCATTTATTGTTATATCCAAGTTATCTCCTGTATGTTCATATGGTGTCATCTTGCTCCTTATCCAAGCGTCCTGAAAGCTGCTGTGAGGATAACCAGCAGGTGTTTTGGATGGTATGCCTCATTACACTGAACAGATATCCCTGAGTCTTCCTAGAAAGGTCCTTATAAGTAAGAAAATGGGGCAGGAGGGATGGATTCAGAGCTTCCCTTGGCCTTTAAATGAGAAGAAAAGAAATTATTCTTTATTTCAGAAGGCAAGGCAAAGATTGCCTGGTTGGGGGCGGGGAGGGGTACATAAAGTGCTCTTTATGACAAATGGAAAATGAAAATATAATTAGAAGATGAAGGAATGTTATAAGGGAAGAAGACTGCATTCCCTCTCTGGCTGTGGTCTTTACACCTAGAGCTGAAATCCAGGGTGTAAAAAGGAGTTTTAGAACCAGAGACTATGAGAGCTGCAAGAGACCTCACTGACCCTTCAGACTAATGAAGCCAGCATTTTACATTTTTCATTTGTGGTACTTCAGGCCCAGAAAGGGGAAAAGACCTGGTCAAAGTTCCACAACAAGCTAGAGGCAGATAGACTTTTCTCATATTCTAAGAGGCAGAACACAATGTGTGCCAAGGACCCTCCCATTCCCACTCCTATATATACACACACACAGTCAAACACACATTTCCTTCTCTTTATCCTTTAATTGATTTTTAATATTATTCTTCAAGGATGAGAAAACCATATTTTGCAATTTTTTATGGCTGTTGTTGGGTATTGTCTGTACTGTGGCTCAGTCTGCTACATGTTAGGAGTTGCAGTCCTTACCCTAGGGTAATCTGAAGCTACCTCTCTCAGTAGATTGGAACAAACCTTTCTTATCTACCTGCATAAAGCACAGGACAGCCCTAATTGTGGCTCAGTACTCATTGGCGACTAGGTAGTTTGAGTCCGTTCAAGGGTCTCAGACATCGTTTTTAAAAAAGCCTTCCATTGGACCCAATTAGAATGAATGAATATATGTCAATCCATTCCTGTACTTGGAAGGACTATACAGTGTTCACACCAGCTTGCCGATAGCCCCTCAGTGCTAGCTTTGGCGATGAAGGAAGGCAGATTGCTTTCTCCCGGGGACATGTGAATTTAAGCAGCTGGCACACTGCTGGGCATTGGTCCCACAGAGCTGCCTCATCCTTGTAGGAGGTAGTCACCATCCCTGAGTGTGCCACTACACGAAGAGGAGAGTAGGTACCATTTTGCTCAACAAGGTTGGTCTGAGTGTGGGGTCTCGGAGATAGCAGTTTGAGAAGTCAGCCAGCAGCCCTAGATTCACACTCTGGCTCTGGATTATACCTTCTTTCTTGTTCTTTCTCTATCTCTGTCACCACAGCCTAGCCATGCCTGTCTTGTAACCATTGTTGCCCTAATTTTTTGCCTGATTCCTTGGCCGTTTATTGCTTTGCCTTTAGGGCTGCTATTCTGGTAGCTGAGGCCTGACCTCACAGGCTCTCAAGCTTAGAGGTCTCACCATCTTCCTGACTTGCTTCAGTGAGAGCCACAGACTGAGGTGCTGTGTAATTTTTTTTTTTTTTCAGATTGGGGTGAGGTAAAATGAATATTCCACCACTAAAGAAAACAGATCTTTTTGAATATCATTGCCCTACAGGGTGTGTAAGGGACCATATCTGATTCTGTTTGAAGGTATGTGTAAGCACCTGAAACGTTTGCAGCATATTTAATATTTTTGATGTGGTTTCTGTCAAAACACTCATTCTTTAGTGGGTGAATTTCCAGGAGTATTTGTGAATAATGAAGGTCTGTTTCCTCGATGGCCCTTAGACACATATTTTAAGCATTTGGAAATTATGCATGGCTTTTACAAGTATCCTGAGCTAGTATGGAGTGGAAGTGTTAGGTTAGGCAAAAACCAGTAGTAAGATAGGTACATTTGTGAAAGCCAAGCCATTCGATTTGCTTGCTGTTTACCTCTACTTCTGCTATATTACTCAGAAGTTATAAACTAGCATTAATAGTGGGAAATTTGATAATAGTGGTGTCAGAAATGGTCAAAGAACACAAACAAATGACAATAGGAGCATTAAAGTTTATGTGCTAATGGAGATGGAACACATGCTTTCAACATTGAAACCTCTTTGCGTTTGAAGACGAGATTAGATATAATTGTTTTGTTCTTTAAAAATGATATTCTTTAAACACCACAAGTTTTTTCAGCCTATTTGCTTTGGAGAAGTACATGGAAATTGAACACTAATTCTCAAAAATGCTTGCAGTAGATGATGGGTGGTGTAGGAGGGAAGATGGCAGAGGGGAAGAAAGATGTTGTTTAAGGCTTTATGAACAATTCAGTCTTAAAGGAAATTTGCATTGCTTAAAAGAAATTTGCATTGCATTTCTCCAACACATAGCATTTGGTGGTATATCTACTTTATAGTTCAACTATGTATTATTTTGGCCAATGAATTGATAGGAATAGCTGAAAACTGTCAAACCAAGGAAATGAAATTCCTTACGTGTGTTTGAATTTATATTGCAATTGTAAAAGTGATTCCACCTTTACAGCTTTGAAGAAGACAGAACGTTTCTCTGCTAATCTGTATTGATGATTTTCAAAATGGCAAAGCTTTGGATGTAAAGATAATAAGTGACACTGATTGGAACACCTTGGGGATTATTGTGTTAGTTTAAAAGTTTGAATAATAGGATATATTTAAAACACTGAAACTCTGTTACTATTGAGTACACTTACTGATAGGATTTATTTTATCATTTAGCAACTATTTATTAAACATGTACATGCTAGGCATGGTTTAAAGTGCTGGGAATGTAGCAATGAACAAAACAGACAGGGGGCAAAGAAAGAATCAATTACAATATAATGAGAATTAGAAATACTAAACAATGTAGTGCAATAGGACTCCTTAGTAGGGCTGTCTTACTGAGTAGCTAATGATGTATAATTTTCATATCTGTTATTTGTAATCAAGGGACTACTTCTAAAATGATTGAAATTGTTGGGTAAAAGTATAAATATGTTCCTTGAAATTTTGTCTATATTATTATTTAGCATACTAAACTTTTTTTCTAGATGATCACAAGTTTTGTATTACTGTGTACACAAGTTTTGTATTACAGCCAGGCAGCCCACTCATGTGGCCTTTTAATTCTAGGGCAGAAGAGAATGCCTCCCTCCATGTATAAATAGAATTCTAAAATATTTCTTCTAAAATCTAGTAATTTATTCCATAGGAATCGATGGAACCGGCACTGTTTGTTAAAGCAAGAGGAGTGTGTGTATGTGTGTGTGTAATAGAGGGCAAGAGAATGGAAGAAATGACTGTGGGAAAGAAGAAATCGTGTGAGCTGAGTCAGTTCTCAATATGGTTGAATATATATGCTCAGATAAATAACATAAAAATATTAAAATGATATGTTCCCTGTAAAAAATTTTTTTAAAAAATTTCTATGTGAGTGAAGGTCAGGCAGGGAATTGGTATTTCCACCTAATGACAGAAAATTTCATGAAGGAAGATACCTGGGTTTTATCTTTTCTTTGATATTTTATTAAATTGAGACTGGGAGCTTGCGTATTATAATTTGATGAGCATGAAATGTCTCCCTGCACAAAAATGTATCCTTCCCTGACCTTGTTCTAGGACCTCAAATTCCCCCCTTTTTGGAAGTTTATATTATAGCCCAATTGTGCTTAAATGAATGGAAGAACATCCGTAATCATTCTCCTTCGTTAATTTCTTGGTTTGGATTTATTTCTGAAATAAAGCATGAAGAGAAAATTTCTGAGGAAATAGACACAGAGTTGGGAGGTTCTCCTGTCAGTTTGTTGTGAAAAAAGTAAAAATGGGTCAGGAATAGTCTGGAATGACAACCTAGGAGAAGGGTCTTGGCCTGTACAGGCAGATGACTGCATGAATTTTCTGAGTACTTGATGCTGAGGAGTGCTGAACGACCAATGGAAAACTTAGAACTTTGCCTGAACAGGTGTGGGGTTTTTTTGTTCTTTTGTGTCCCCCCCCCCCCGCCCCCTCCGTATATGGTGGTTTTCCAGTGGCAGTGAAGTGGCAGCTTCATTCATCTGCTTAGACAAACTGGGAACCTGGTGGAAGGTATAGACTGGAGCCTTCTGTTTCTGTTGCTCTACTCTGTTTGCCATGGAGAGAGGAAACACCTACTGGAAGCTTAGGGCATAGCTGTACACAGGTACAGTCTCTCTTTTAAAATAATGTAATGAGGGGATTCCTGGGTGGCTCAGCGGTTTAGCACCTGCCTTCGACCCAGGACATGATGCTGGAGTCCCGGGATCAAGTCCCACGTCGGGCTCCCTGCATGGAGCCTGCTTCTCCCTCTGCCTGTGTCTCTGTCTCTCATCTTTCATGAATAAAAATAATGTAATGAGAAGCTAGAAGTCAATCTTGTATTTGAGAAAATGCTGGAGTGAAGAAGATCCCTTAAGAGGGATCCATATTACTGCAGTAAACCTTATATACAGTCATGAACTGCCAACAGTTTGTGATTCTAAGAAAGAGATTCAGGGTATCCATAGGATCATTTTTCACTTCTCTCTCATAGGGTGTCAGAAATGATCGATAACAATGGAGAGTTTAAGAATCAAAAAGTTTTTATTTCTTTAAGTCTTTTTCTAAGATTGTACCTTTTTTTTTTTTTTAATACATGCCTTGTTACTTTAAGGAAGTGATCTTTTGAAGAAAAAAAGAATGGTAGAGAATACATATACCACAGGAACTTTGAATTAGTTTTCCATGCTTAATGTGAGATTCGCTTATTCATCAAGTCAACATAAACCTGGCACCAAAGTATATCTGATGGTAATGACCCACATTGTAAGTGTAGTGCTAAATAATAAACGAATAGCTTGTGAAAGTCCAACCCGTAGACACTGAGTTTTAGAGAAATTCATGACACCTATAGGGGAATTTACTTGTTATAAAGAACAATACTTCTAAAATGTCAATGAATTATCTGTGAATGCAATTTGTATAAGATATAAATTATGTTCTATTCATATTTACATAGCCATAGGTTTCTCTGGGACTTTTTTTTTTTTTTTTTGACATCTCTGGGATTTTTGAAGATGAATTGGGAGTTGCAGATTATATCTATGCTGCTAGAAATTCACACTGGGGGGATGCCTGGGTGGCTCAGCCGTTGAGCATCTGCCTTTGGCTCAGGGTGTGATCCCGGTCCGGGGATTGAGTCCTGCATTAGGCTCCCTGTGAGGAGCCTGCTTCCTCCGTCTATGTCTTTGCCTCTCTCTCTCTGTGTCTCTTATGAATAAATAAATAAAATCTTAAAAAAATAGTCTACACTGGGTAGTACCTATATTTTAAAATTAATGTCCAGCCTTTGACTAACAATATATATACACGTGTAATGAGCACTGGGTGTTATATACAACTGATGAATCACTGAACTGTACCTCTGAAACTAATAATACAGTTTATGTTTATTAATTGCATTTATCTATTTATTTTTATTTAAACAATTGAATTTAAATAAAATAAAATTTAAAAATCCCTATCTATCTATTGATTGATCGATCTATGCACATAACAAAAGCAGATACACTGCAACTTGATTTTATATCAACAGCAACAAGATCAACATCGTCAATAGTATCTGTGATCACGGGTAGTATTCTACATACTTTAGATAGAGCATCTCACTTAATTCCTTTGATGTATGACTGACTAGCTCCATTTTTTAGGTGAGGAAACTGAGAAACATTAATAGTACCAACTCACATTTCATGGACTCTTGCTTCTTACTTAACACATACCAGACCTCCAGCTCCTTGCAAAGCCTAGAACCCCATCTTTGCTCTTCTTTATTTGTGCCTGTTATTTCTCAGTATCCAGATACAACTTGCGAACCCACACAGTTTATGTTGTGTGCTTCAGCTCGACAATTCTTCCACCTGGCACTATTTGTCCAACCCCCCCTCCCCCCGCCTCAGCATTGCTGTTACTCTGTTAGGCATTGTAGTGTTCTGCACATTTGGTGGCAGGTGGTCCTTGGTCATTGTACTCTACAGACTTGCAGCTGGGCTCCATCATGCTTCAGGGCAAATGGCAGTCTCCTGCTGGGTGTTGCCACTCTTCCCTTGGACACTCTTGCTACTTGTCTGGGTGCCCTCTCTGGTAATTCAAAGCACTGATGTTGGCACAGGCGAGCAGTTCTTTGTGGCAAAGGCACCCTTCTTTCATACTTTCTTTCATACTTTGTCCTGTATGATAAGAGGGGTTCCAGAACAATGTGCTCATCTGCCAGGGGGTTAGAGCTTTTTGCTGAAACAACATTTTGAGACTTTGACACACAATTTTCTCTCTTCTTGGAACCTCTGTATCCACGGGGCTAGGCCAAGGACAGATATGAGTGATAGTCCTGTGTCAAATGTGAAATGGCTACTCCATTCAAATCACTCGGGCTTTGTTGTACAGCAAAATGTTTTGTCCTTTCTCATACATGTGTCTCTTTCCATGGGATGAGTTTTCTCGGAGATGCCTCTTTATCCCTTAAGCCTTTTCTACCAGATTTGTTCAGGGATTTCTTAGCCACAGTAGTGGCAATAGTTGAGGTTCATGCTTTGCTCCCTTTGATGGAGAAGATGCATTTGGTTTTGTAGTACCTACTGTACCTTCCTCAAGATGTCAGTCATCAACCAAGATAAGTTCTGACTAGAATCTGATTTTTGTTATTAAAAAATATATGGTTCAAGATGGTGAATTAACCAGTAGGAGCTATCACATGCTGTGGTTTTAAAATACATTTTTACATTTCTAGCTTAAAGAATGCCTGTCAGTACCCAAAGCCTCAACCACTACTGCTTTCCCTTTTTGGATTTTTGCCTCACATTATTATTATTATTTCCTTTATGGATTCTGTCAGCATATTAATATGATAATATGGCCAAAAGAAATAGCTTTTTGTCAAAGTTAGGCAGCTTTGCAAAGCCACACTTCCATCTGGATATATTTTCTAAATGCATGGCCACAAAGAAAACTCACCCCCATTGCTGAGATCAAACCTTTTATTACCTAGTGATTGAGTGTTGGTAATGCTGGAATTTATAGAAAAGCATACATTAGAGAATTTCTAGTGGTTTCACGGAGGTTATTTCAGTAATATTCTGAGTCTTAACTTTTTTTATGGTAAGGTTTGAGAGTTTAGGGTCAGATTTGAGTGATTTAGCCTAATGCTCATGGATTGAACTTGCAACCATATTGCTAAACCAAAGCTACTGTAATCAAATAGAGGATTTTTTCCATTGCAGCCCAGTGTAGTTTCCGAAGTTGACAAATGGAATAAATTGGGAAGAAACAGAGTTTTTAAGTAATACCAAAAATACAAGTCAATTTCAAAGCTTACAAATAAAAAATACAGATATTTCAGCTGTTTAAATACAGCTGAAATGCTAAGATCATTTCTTGTGTAGAAAGGAAGATACATTTTCCTCCAATTCTATGAGCATTTATTACTCACTTTCTATGAGTTAGGCACTGTATGAGATGCTTTACACTGTCTTAAGATACTACTTACAAATGTCTATGATTTTAAAAGCTACTTTATTGAATTCTCAGTATTCATATAGATTTTATTTAAGGTTTTATTTATTTATTTGAGAGAGAGAGACAGAGATAGTTATAGAGAGCATGAACAGGGAGGAGAGGGAGAAGCAGGCTCCCTGGTGAGCAGGGAGTCCCATGTGGAGCTTAATCCCAGGACTCTGGGATAATGACCTGACCCAAGGGCAGATACTTAACCAAGACACCCTTAATTGTTTTTATTTTAAATAGCTTAGTAGTCACAAAATATATTTATTGTAGAAAATTAGAAAACTCACTGAAACAAAATTTTTCTGAAAATCAATATTAATTCTGTTGCCCAGAAATAACCATTGCATCATCCAGGTGAATATCTTTGCAAGCCTATTTCTATGAATACGCTTCCATTTTATAAGGATATAGTTCTTTTTTTTTTTAGAAAAAAAGATGTTCTTTATTCATTTAGAGAGAGTGAGAACGAGAGTGGGCGTGGCAGGAGAGGGAGAGGGAGAAGCAACTCCCTGCAGAGTAGGGAGCCTCACATGAGACTCGAATCCCAGGACCCAGAGATCATGACTTGAGCTGAAGTTAGATGCTCAACCATCTGAGCCAGCTGGGTGCCCCTATAAGGCTATAAAAACAGCTTATTCTGTTTCCAGCTTTCCTTCATTTTAAGTATACTATGCTAATTATTATTTAATTGCATCATGATTACTTAAAATCAGGATTATAAACATTAGTTATTTTCTTTTTTTAGCCTAAGTTTGCTATATGAAGTGTTCCTTTTGGATGTCTAGGAGAGACAGCTGAGAAGCTACCTTGTATCTATAGAGAGCTCAAAATTCAATGAAATCAGTACCACAGTAGAGCAAGTATACGCATATACACATGTTCAGTGATTGTTGTGAACCACCTATGTACTGTCCCCTGCAGAAATGCTCTTCATATTTCATGTCAGTAGGGTATTTTGAAAGAATGCTTCAATCTCCCGGATGGTTTTTTTATTTGAATAGGTGATTTGAAACAAAGTTGTGGCCTGAGGTTTAGCTTTTGTTACTATTATGCAGACTAGTCGATTGCCTATAGATTCTGAGTTGCAGTGTGTGAGAAGATACATCAAAAGTATCTCTCCAGAGATTTTTCTTACCTTCTAGTTCAGTGATAGATAAATTAACCATTCAAATCTCTTTCTGGATGTAGTTATTACATAGGTCCCTGTGGAAATGAGAAAGTGTTATCTGGGAAGGGAAGCACAATGAACTACCAACATCCAAAAACACCTGAATTTGAATGAGAAATAGAACGCAGCAAATAACACAGTGCCTGGTATATAAAAGCTGAATGATAACGAATATGTTAATTGAATGTTGAGCAAAAGTTCACACAGCTTGAATGGAAATGGCTTAGAAAGTAGTACAGAAGAACATCATATAGAGATAATGGCTCCTCTGCTGGTCTCAGTTTCTGGAGTGTTCATTGATGACTATCCCAAATAGAGTAGGTGAGAAAAAAGTGTGTTAAGACTTTTTTGCAAAAGTCACTTGGATTGGAGATTAAATTCTTTAATCTAACCTGAGTTGAACATCACTCCTAGGATGATTAAACAAGAACTAGATATCTTTAAGAAGAGATACCAAGTTTTCTAGATTGGGCTAAATTTATAGCCAGGGTCAACAAGACAATTCTCATAATTCTAAGGTTATGAGACAATAGTGTTTTGAGTGGGGTGACAAGCCTGTTCCGTAGTTGACTTTAATCTATGGTGGGAGCTTTAGATCAAGAGTTTTCTTATCTACTTCTGGTGTACTCTACTTAAAAGAAAATCACTCTAGCATCTCCACATAGCAGAGTATAGGATTGTGAAAAGATAAGACGTTGAGCAATGTTTGATAAAGAGAAAAGAAATTGGGCTCCTGTGGTACCATCTTGGCCAGGAGTCAGGAGATCATCCTGAGTAGTGCTCTCACTAGAAAGGAAAAAAGTTAGTGCAGCTTAAGAGGAAGGAGGTGGAAGGGAACTGAAGGATAAGACTACTTCTGTGTCACTTGACCATGACTGGCAGATATTCTTAGACTCATGAGCTATAGGAAGGGTAGGAGTTTCAGGATATGACATTAGGTTTGTTTCTACTTTGTCTTCTCACTTCTTGGATTTTATTCTATCTTTTCTCTATTCCCCTTTGTATAGACCAGAACATTTTGTAATAGCTTTGAATGATGAAAATAGGCTGTAAGTGTCAAAAAAAAAATGCCAGGAAGTCAAAACTCAGTTCACAATTTACCTTCCTGCCTCCAAATTTTCATTTTATGAGTAGATATTTTAGTTCTGAAAATTCAAATTATAGTATGGATGTCAGGGAAAACCAAATAAAGGTAAACTAGTGCGCTTTAATATGTGCTCAAATTTAATGTATTCATTTTTTATTTTAGAAACATATTTAAAAATGTGTGGTTCTTGTCTTTGGTGAGAGAGAAGTTGGAAAAAAAAAAAAACCCTATGCATTCCAGGAAGCATCCCAATTTTAATTAAAAATGCCAGGCTAATTTGTCTCCCTCCCAGAGCCACCGATATTTTGCCTTTGGGCTGTTGTGTAGACTTGTCTGCCATTTGTCTGAATATAAATAACTCTCATTTTCACACTTGTCTTTTCTTGCAATTTGTCAAAATGGTTGCTTATAGCGGTAAATTAATTTCATATCTGGAGAGCATATATATATATATATATATAGAGAGAGAGAGAGAGAGAGAGCATGCAAGTGCAAGCGAGCTTGTGCACAATTTCTCAACAAGAGATTCTTTTATCTGTTATGTGAAAACAAGAAAACATATTGTCTTGGGGGCCCACAGACCACCCTTAGATTGGGTGCTTTGCTAAAGGGCCTCACAGAACTTAGAAAAGCTGTACTTGGCACTATGTTTCATTACAGTGAAGGGATACAGATTAAAATTAGCAAAGGAAAAAAGATTTTTAGGGCAGTGTCCAGGAAAAACTGGGCACCAACTTCCAGTTGTCCTCTCCCACTGGAGTCGTACAGACAGCATTTAATTCTCCCTTCAACAGTGTGTTTTGACATTTGAAAAGTGTTGCCAAACAGGAGAGCTTCTTGGAATCCTGGTGGCCAAGATTTTATTAGGATGTAGTCATAGAAGCACTGAACTCCACACGACTGACCTTAGCTCTACTCATTGTCCAGCACCACCACCCCTACCCCCCAGATCTAACCGATACAGCTGGTCTAGGGCCCAAGATGACAAAAAGAAGTTAAATCACAATGTTAGCATATTCTATCTAGTGTGGAACAAGGCCCCACGTTTACAAATATGCCTTGTCAGTAAGGATATTCCAGTGGTTTAGAGGTAATCTTTCAGAAGCCTATCAAGGGTCAACCCAATGGCCTTTGGATTGTGGAACATTTGGATAACGTAGACCTGCTGAGTTAACTCTTTAGTGTATGGTCATGGTGCCAAATACAGAGGCTTTTCATACAATTCTTAACGCTGAATTATTTCTTTGTTAAGAGCGTCAAGGCAGTATGGTTTCTTTGTCCTCAAAATATTGAAGGGAACCAGACAGCATTGCCTTTCCTTGAAGGGGCCTCTTCTATGGTGTACGAATGCTCAGTGGAGGTGAGTGGGTGGGTGGACTAACTAGCTTTGCGGAGGCCAATACTAGAGACTGGATTTGTTTAATAAGAGTTAGTACCTTTAGACTTTTGTGTGCTCTGGTTGTCTCTAGAGGCCCCTTGTCACAGTGGTAAATATTTCCTGTAAGGAGAAATAGAACGTGGTTACCTATTCTTGCCTCTTCATAAATTTCTTTAAAAAAATTTTTATTTATTTGAGAGAGAGATAGTAAGAGAGAGCACAAGCAGGGGTGTAAGGGGCAGTGGGAGAAGGGGAAGCAGATTCCCCACTGAGCAGCAAACTCAATGTGGGGCTGGATCCCAGGACCCTATGATCATGACCTGAGCCCAAGGTAGATGCTTAACCAACTGAGCCACCCCGGGGCCCGTGCCCTACTGTATTTTTGACATAACCACTTCAAGAAGTTACTTTTAATTATAGCATAAGCAGTTTCATGTAAAAAAATACTTTAGAGTCCAATAGCTTGTATATTTTTTAAAGACTTGTTTATTTTAGAAGCAAGTGCGTGCACTAATGAGCAGTGGGGAGAGCAGAGGGAGAGAGAACCTACGTGTATAGTTTAGAACCTAAATGTGTAATAGGGCACATTTAAGGAGCATTGGGTAAGCACAGAATTGAATTTACTCGGGCCTTGGGTATTAATAATGATGCCTCAACATGTTTAATAAACAGAAAACTTCATAAGAAGAACACATCAAAATAGTGAGGTATACTAATACATTTTTGGAGCGGGTCTGAATTCGTAATTCAGCTTTTTTGTTGGTCTTGGTTCTTTGTGAAATGGAGAATTTTTTTTGTATTTCAGATCACCTGCTAAGTTGGTTGTATAACAGGACCACTTGCCTTTTTTTTTTTTTTTTTGTAATTTTTGAATTTTGTTAAAGAGGGATTGATTTAATATTCATACAATTTTTCAAATGTATTTTGCTTTTAAAATATACAGTTTAAAGGCCAGATGACTTTCACTTGAGTCAGAAACTATCTTATTCTAATTATTGTACCTCCCATTTTCTCCACATCTCCTGCTGTTTCATTCTTCTCTTTTGCTCTCTCTTGCCACCTTTTCTTCCTCATCAATCCATGTATCCATTAAATATTTATTTAATACTGTCCTATTCAGCAGTACAAGAGTAATCACTAGGGTTAACATGGTGGGTGAAGTTCATGTCTTTTCCTTAAGAATCTTAACAGCTTCACCCATATTTAGTGTTAGTCTTATTCTATTAATCATTTTGATGGCTGTGGCTGTGAAGTTTTCTCATTTTGATTTTAATTTGTATTTCTCTGATGATTAGTGGTATTGAGTTCCTTGTCCTGTGCTCATTGGCTGTTAATCTACCTCATTTTGTGAAGTGGCTTGCTCTTTGGATAGTTTTTAGTGGATCATTTATCTTTTTGAAATTGTAGGGACATGTAGGTCGCTCAGTCCGTTAAGTGTCTGCCTTTGGCTCAGGTCATGATCACAGGGTCCTGGGATCGAGCCCCGCGTTGGTCTCCCTGCTCAGCGGGGCCTCTGCTTCTTGGTGCCCCTACCCTTCTCACATTTGCATGTGTTCCCTCTCTCAGATCTGTGAATAAACTCTTAAAAAAAAGAAAAAAAGAAATTGTAGGCAGGAGTTTTATGTTTTGGATACACAAGTCTTTTTTATTTTATTTTTATTATTTTTTCTCTCTCTGTGTCTCTCATGAATACATAAATAAAATCTTTAAAAAAAGATATATTTTCATAAAGAAGTTAATTTTTTTTGAAGATTTTATTCATTTATTTATGAGAGACAGAGAGAGAGAGAGAGAGAGAGAGAGAGGCAGAGACACAGGTAGAGAAGCAGGCTCCATGCGAGGAGCCCAATGTGGGACTCGATCCCAGGACTCCAGGATCATGCCCTGGGCCGAAGGCAGGCGCCACCCAGGGATTCCGGAGAAGTTAATTTTAATAAAGAATAACTCACCCAGTTTTCTTTTCTGTTTAGTATTCCTGGGTTCCATCTATGAAAATTTGTCTACCCAAAATAATGAAGATACCTATGCTTAACTCTAAAAGCTTTAGAGCTTTAGTGTTCATGCTTAGATCTAATATCCGTCATCAATTAAATTTTGCATATATTGTGATGTAGAAATCAATGTTCATTTTTTTAAAATTTAAGTATTTCGTAAAACTTTTTTTATTTGATTATAATTAAAATGCTGTGTTATATTAGTTTCAGGTATACAATATGATTGATCCCCTTCATCTGTTTCACCCACCCCAACCCATCTTCCCTGTGGCAACCACCAGTTCTCTATAATTAAGAATTTTTCTTTCATTTTTTTGGTTTGTTTTTCCTCTTTTTTTTTGTTCATTTGTTTTGTTTAGTAGTTTTTTCTTAGAGAAGTTTTAGATTCATAGAAAAATTGAGCAGAAAGTACTGCTTATTCCCTGACTGCCCTTCCCACTAGTATAAAACTCCAAATTATGTGTACAGGGCAAGCTTCTCCCCCTACCCCCAGTATAATAGATTTTATTTTTGCAACCAGGTTTAAATTTACATCAAAATCGAGTGGAAAGTACTTCCTGCCCCGTCACAAGCACCACCCCCCACACTATCAAAAACAACCTACACCAGGGGGGCACATTTGTTATAATTAATGAACCCACACTAATAAGTCATTATCACCCAACATACATAGTTTACATTAGATTTCATTCTTGGTGTTGTATATTCTATGAATTTTGATAAATTTATAATGACACAAATTTGCTATTTTAATATATTGAGTGGTTTCACTGTGCCCAAAATCCTCTGTATAATTTGTCTAATCCTCACTGCCTCATCCCTTACCTGGGAAATACTCATCTTTCTACTGTGTTCAAAGTTTTGTCATCTTTAGAATGTCATATATAGTTGGAATCACAGTGTATATAGCCTTTTCAGATAGACTTCTTTCACTTAGTAATATGCATTTAAAGTTCCTCCATGTCTTTTCATAGCATAATAGTTAGTTTAGTTTTAGTGTTGAGTAATAGTCCATTGTCTGGATGCATCACATTTTATATATTCATTCACCTACTGAAGGGTAACTTAGTTGCTTCTACATTTCATCAGTTATGAACAAAGCTGCTATTAACATCTGTATGCAGTGTTTGGGTGGACATAAGTTTCCAGTTCTTTTGGGCAAAAACCAAGGAATGCAGTTGATGGATTATATGGTATGTTTAGTTTTCTAAGAAAGTGCAAGCTATGTTACAATGTGGGCATACCATTTTGCATTGCTACCAGCAATGAATGAGAATTAACGTTGCTCCACATCTTTGCCAACGTTTGGTGTTGTCAACGTTCTAGGTATTGGCCATTATAATAGGTGTGTATTGGAATCTCAGTGTTTTAATTTGTAATTCCCAGATGGCATATGACATTGAGCAGCTGTTCATATGCTTGTTTGCCAACTGTATATTTTCTTGGGTAGAATGTCTCTAAAGTCTTTGGCAAGCCCCCCCCCCCCCCCCCCCGGCCAGTTTTTAAATCAGATTGTTTTCTCTGAGTTTGAGGCGATTTTGGAATATTTTGGATAACAGTTCTTAATCTGATATTGTTTTTGCAAATATTTTTTCCCAGTTTATGGCTTGTCTCCTCTTTCACTCGACATGGTCTTTCACAGAGCAGAAGTTTTTACTGAAATTCAGCCTATCAATTATTTCTTTCATGGATTGTGCCTTTGGTGTTATATTTAAATAGCCAGGGCAGCCCGGGTGGCGCAGCGGTTTAGCGCCTGCCTTTGGCCCAGGGTGTGATCCTGGAGACCTGGGATCGAATCCCACGTGGGGCTCCCTGCATGGTGCCTTCTCCTCCCTCTGCCTGTGTCTCTGCCTCTCTCTCTCTCTCTGTCTCTCAAGAATAAATAAATAAAATCTAAAAAAAAATAAAAATAAAAAATAAATAAATAGCACCACCAAGGTAAAGATCATCTAGATTTCAACTATTATATTGTACAAATTTAATAGTTTTGTATTTTGCATTTATTACTGTGATGCAATTTGAGTTAATTTTTGTGAAGGGTGTGGTATCTATGTCTGGTTTCTTTTTGCAAGGAGGTGAGTTGGCTGTGGATGTCCAGTCATTGAAGTACTATTTGGTGAAGGGTTCGTACTAAAAATATAATTGTCCTGTAATTCTTACATGTTGAGAAGCCTTTCCCCCCCTCTAGTTTAATTGTTTTGGTACCTTTTTGAAAATCAATTGACCATATATGTGCGGGTCTATATCTGGGATTTTTATTCTGTCTCTTGATTTGTATATTGTTCCAATAACCATATATCTTAAAAATTGTATCTTTAAATACAGTAAGCCTTTAAATTAGAAAATATATCTTCTGCCTTTGGATTTGTAGAATTGATATTTTGATGTCTTTGAATCCATGAACATAATAGATCTCTCATCTTTTTATGTATTTTTAATTTCTGTTATCAATTTATTTTAGTTTATGGGTATAAAGACTTTACATAATTTATTAAATTTGGTCTTCAATATTATTATGCTGATGTTATTTATAAGCAATATAAACTTGCTTTTCCAATTTGCTTGTTCCTAGAATAAAATACAATTCTTGTAAATTATCAATAATTTAGTTTATAATATTTCAAGGTTTTTTGTGGGTACCTTAGAATTTTCTATGTATACAGTTGTGTCATCTATGACAAGTTTTATTTATGTTCCTTTCTAATACTTATGCTATATGTTTTTTTCTCCCATTATCACTGCACTCATTAGGCTTCTAGGGCAATGTTGAATGTGGAGGCCGAGAAAAATCAAGGCCATTCCACTTCAAGTTTAGCCTTAGCACTAGTACAGCCATCCCAGGCCCCTGTGAATAAGAGCTGAAATTTACATTACTTCAGTTACAGGAAGAAAACAGCTTACAGCTTACGTCCTAGAAAGCCCCATATTAGAATAAGAACTGAGCCCAAGCCAAGGGCAGGAAGCCCCCTATTAGAATAAGAACAGAGCTCAATGCCCTTGAAAGCCCCATATCAAAATGTAAACAGAACTTGAGAAATTCCTCCACTCTTTCTGAAAATCCCCTAGACCAGCCTATAAAAAACTAAGCTAAAACCCAGCTCGGGGTCCAAGTCCCTGCTCCGCTGTGTCGGGTACACTTGGACCCGAGCTCGAGCTTGTAAATAAACCCTCGTGTACTTGCATCGGTGTCGGCTCCTTGGTGGTTTCTCGGATTCGCAATGTTGGGCACAACATTGAACAGAAATGATGAGAGTGAAATGTTTATCTGATTTTAAGTTTAGGGACCAAATGGACCATTTCACCATTACATATGACTTTCTTTGGGAAGCCATTTATCAAATCAAGAAATTTTACCTTTGTTCCTAATTTGCCAAGATTTATTTTTTTAAAAGACTTTATTTATTCATGAGAGACACAGAGAGAGAGAGAGAGGAACAGACACAGGCAGAGGGAGAAGCAGGCCCCAGGCAGGGAGCCTGACGCGGGAATGGATCCTGGGTCCCCAGGATCATGCCCTGGACCGAAGGCGGTACTAAACCGCTGAGCCACCTGGGCTGCCTGATTTTTTTTTTTTTTTTTAATCAAAATTACTCAGTGTCTTGTAAGTCTATATTTGGATTTCTTTTTCTCTGCATTATCCAAGGAATCATAAATCATGCCAAAGCCAGTTGACTTGCTACCAGTAAAATGGGTTCTGAATCCAGATACAAAGATGACATATGGTGTGGTCTCATAAATTTTGGCTAGTTTTTCCGAAGTTTCTGTCTTAGGTACTGTTGCTTTTCTGGGGTGAAGAACCTCAATGATGATCTGTTTCTGCTGAAGTAGTCGGTCATGAACTTCCTGGTCTGGATAGTTTGTGTATTCACGATGGTGGCAGAGCTTCAAGCACCCAGGGAGAAAAAGAGCTCCCTCTTTTTAAGTTTAAGCTGTGTAAGGAGTTAAAGATTGGTGATATGTTTATGAATCCTTGAACATTTGGTAAAATCCCCCATGAAAGGTTCCTGAGCCTGGAATTTTGTTTGTGGGAACATAATTACAAATTTAACTCCTTTAATAGTTTTAAGATTAGGTAGGAATTTGTCTATTTTGTAGGTTAGGAAAATTTTTTCCTCTACCCTTCTAGGTTTTTTGGCTCATAAGTAGGAATAAGACCTATTTTCCAGGAGAAATACAAAATTAATTTTGTACATAAGGGTGCCTCATAAAGATTTCCAATGGCAATTGAGCAGTTGTACCTTATATACCTTCCTGAATTAAGCAATGGGAAAACGGAGGAAGATCATTCACAGGAGCATAAGAAGTGCATATGTTTAGTCATTAGATGTTGGTCTTCATGTAGAGATCTATCATTCAGATCAAAGTTAACTCTACTTGTAAGAGCCCTCTTTCTAGGGCAACGTCCCTATCTAAATTATTTTAGGTAATTAAGGGAGAGGGAAAAGCTTTTGAGTGTAGATGGTCCAGATTGCTGTCAGCCCCAAATAATGCACATGCTAATTTGGCATATTTTAAAGTCGTGTATTTTGCTTCCCTTCAATTTCAGCTACATTCTCTGTGTTTAATATGTTCGTGATGGTTTTTTTAAATTTCTTGAGAGAAACGACTAGATCAGATCACCTTCTTTTTAAAGCTCCAAATAGATATTTTAGACTTGTGACCAATACAGTCTTTTTCACAATTACTCATCTCTTCTATTGTATCTCAAAAGCACCCATAGGCAATACTTAAGCTTGCCTGTGTTTTCTTTCATAAGACTATTTTGAAAAGCAGGGAACAGACCTGTAGGCCATAGTTTGGTAACTCTTTACCTCCATCATTGATTTTCAGCTTGCTTTTCTTCAAAGTGATGCATTTAATATTATAAAATTTTCTCTAAACCTCTAGTTTTAATAAAGCATATTTTCATGATTACTTAGTTCAAAAGATTTTAAAGATTTCATTGTGATTTCTTTTTCACCCCATGGTTATTGGAAGTGTATAGCTTAGTTTCAAAACACATAAGAATTTTTAAGGTTGCATTTTGTTATTTTTTAGCTATCATCTATCTATCCATCTATCTGTCTATCTATCTATCATCTTTCTATCTGAGAGAGAGATGGGGGTGGGGAGGAGCAGAGGTAAAAGAACATATTACTCAAGCAGATGAACAGATGAGCACAGAGCCCAGAGACCACGACCTGAGCTGAAACCGAGAGTCGGATGCTCAACCGCCTAAGCCACCCAGGCACCCCACATTTTGTTATTTAAAATATACCATTCAATAGTGTTAACTATAGCCATAATGTATACCTTATATCTCTGTTATTTATTTATTTATAAAGATTTATTTATGAGAGAGAGAGAACTTGTGGAGGGTCGGGGCAGAGGGAGAGAGTATCTTAAGTAGACTCCATGCTAAGCACAGAGCCCAACTCAGGACCCTGAGATCCTTCCCTGAGCCAAAACCAAGAGTTGAATGCTTAACTGACTCAGCCACTCAGGCACCCCTTGTCCCCGTTATTGATCTTATAACTTGAGTTTTGGCATTTTGACCACCCTGTTTCCATTTTTCAGTCCTGTGTAATTTTCCTTATGTATTTGGTAGCTATATTATTAGGTTCATATAAATTAAAAGAGTTTTCAAATGAATTCATTAATTAATTTGAGAGAGAGCTTGAGCAGGGGTGAGGGCCAAAGGGAGAGGTCAGAAGCAGACTTCCTGCTGAGCAGGGTGCGCCATGCAGGCTTGAATCCCAGGACCCTGGGATCTCGACCTGGGCCACCTAGTTGTCCCTAGGTTCATAGGAATTTAGAATTGTGTTATCTTCATAATGGATTGGCTCTGTTATTGTAATGAAGCATCCCTCTGTGTCTTGAGTAGTGCTTCTTTCCTTAAAGTTTATTCTCTCTAATAGTAGTCCAGCTATATCAGCTTCCTTTTGTTCAGAGTGTGCATGACATACCTTCTCATCTTTTTACTTTTAGCTTTGTCTTCTTATAGTTTAGATATGTTTCCTTTAAGAAGCATGTATATTTGTAATTGTATCTTGTTCATTTATATTCACTATAATTAGTACATATGTTTTCATTTAAATCTATATTGCTAATGCCATCTGACATCTTCCATCCATTTTAAGCTGGGCTTCTTTCTTATCTTGCCTTCTTTTTGATTTACTGGTTTTTATTTTTTCACTGTGTATTCACATAGTAACTGTATACTTTTAAATTATTATTTTAGTGGATACTCTAGGTATTATAGCATTTATCTGTGGCTTCTTCCAAATGTCATACACAGTAACTCCATTTTTTATATCTGAAATCATGTGTTGTTTTGTCTATTTTAAATCTAGAAATATTTGAAAGTCCTCGAGACATTATCATTGTTGTTGTTTATTATGCTCAGTAGTGCTCTGGATTTACCCCCAAATTTATGCTTTCCAGTCTCTTACTTTCTTCCTATATTTCTCTATTTCTATCTGGAATTGTATTAGTTCTTCCTTAAGATCACCCTTTTATTATTTCTCTCATTGTAAGTCTGGATCGTGAGAAATTATTATTATTTTTCTTTTATAATTATTTTCTTTTGGTGTTTTGAGATTACCATATACTTTTCTTGTGAATTCTGTTGTCTCTGTTAAGTCCAAGTCTAATTATTAATACTTTGAGCATCATCAATCTTTATTCTTTATTTACTTCTCCAGGTAAAGTTTACCCTTTTAACCTTTTTTGTTTTTTTTTAAAAAGATTTTATTTATTCATTCATGATAGTCACAGAGAGAGAGAGAGAGAGAGAGAGAGGCAGAGACACAGGCAGAGGGAGAAGCAGGCTCCATGCAGGGAGCCCAATGTGGGATTCGATCCTGGGTCTCCAGGATCGCGCCCTGGGCCAAAGGCAGGCGCCAAACCGTTGCGCCACCCAGGGATTCCCCTTTTAACCTTTTTGAAGTGTACAGTTTAGTAGTTTTTAGTATTATGATTTCTATTAAAATGTTTTTTCGTCAGTTTTACTATGATGTGTCCATGTGTGGTTTTAATTATTTATATTTACACAAATATAAATTATATAATTATATATTTTATATAATTACATATTATAAATTTATATAAAATTGATGTATATTAACCTTTTCAAATTTATATGGCATTTTGAATAATTTAGTTGATCTCTTTCTCTACTTTTAAAATGTATTCAGTCATTATCTCCTCCAATATTGTTTCTCTATTCTTTTTCTCTCTTCCCCTCTTGAGACTTATTTTTTTCTACTCTTTTGTCTCTTTAGGGTTCTTTCAGTCTATTTTTTAATGACCTATTTTCTAGCTCACTGAATTTCTTTTCAGATATATTTTTAATTTACTGTTAAATTCATCAAATGAATTCCTAATTGTGGTTACTGTATTTTTAACTTTAGAATTTTTTTTTTTATATATATAGTTTCTGGTTTTCTCCACACATTCTTGGCATTTTTCTCTCATTTCCTTGCATATTTTCACCATGATTATTAAAACAATCCATGTCTGGTATATCCATTAATTGTATTTTCTGGTGTTTCTTTTGGTTTTCTATCATTTTTATCTAGTTATCTGGTGTATGTACTATTCTTTGATTTAGTGATGAATATTGTTCATAAAAAAGTATAGAAAACATTTGAGCTCTGATATGACAGTATCTTTCTGAAGCACCCCACCTCACACCCCCACTCTTTTTAGCTAACAGATGGCTATTGGAACTCACAGTCCTGGATCATCTTAATCCAATTTAAGTGACTACTAGGCATAGTTCCTGAGTGAGTTGGTCTATTTATAAATCATCCTTATTTCTAACATATAAACCTTTGTGGCCCCAATCGAAAGCATTTACCAGCATGCACTCCCTTGTCCACAGGAGATTCTGGAATTTAGGTGGTTTTTTTTGTTTTTTTTTTTGTTTTTTTTTTTGTTTTTTTTGGTCCCACGACCTCTTCAGATTTTCAAATTTATTACTTACTTATTCAGTTCTAGAATGAAAGATCCAGTTCACCTCTCTTCTTTTCCTTCTCCTTTTGTATCATTGCTCTATAGGTTTTTATCATCATTCTAGTTCTCCAACTTAGAGGTGACTTTTCAAATATTTATGCCAGGTTTCCCAGTTGTTTCAGGGAAAATATTATCCTTAATATCTAGTTACCTTCATACAAAGCAGAAATATGCTATTTGTTTTTTAAATGTCCTTATTTGGTCAAAAAATTTTTTTGGGAATATTTTATCAGATCCTCAGTCTTTTTGTGGAGGTTTTACTTACCCATGAAATTCATAATTTTAATAGCCACTGATTAGGTGATGCAAAATAAATATAGGCTCCTGTCCTTCTGATTAAGGAGATTTTAAAAAAATTAGTAAGCCATATTTCCTATGGTGAGTAATTAGTGATTTGTAGTATGCTGTTTTTCAATATAGTTTTTAAAGACTTTATTTATTTATTTATGAGATACACAGAGAGAGGGGCAGAGGCATAGACAGAGGTAGGAAGCAGGCACCTCACAGGGAGCCCGATGTGGGACTCGATCCTGGGACTCTGGGATCATGCCCTGAGCCAAAGGTAGTTTCTCAACCACTGAGCCACCCAGGTGCCCTTAATATTATTATTATTCTTTTAAAATTTTATTTATTTATTTATTTATTTATTTATTTATTTATTTATTTATTTATTTATTTATTATTTTTTAATGTAATCTCTACACTCAACGTGGGGCCTGAAACTTAAAAACCTTCCATCAAGAGAGCCTGCTCTACTGAACGAGATAGCCAGGCACCCCTGTAGAACGCTTTATGCTAGGCTTTGATTGGGTGGGATGGCCTCTTACCTAGTAGTTCAGAATTCACACAGAAGGTTCACCTGGAACTAGGGTTCGAAAGATGGTGATCAGCAGAGGGAGGGTGATGGGATTGCTTGTATGGAACCACATAAGCTAAGGCTTAGTCACTACTGAATCTATTTAATTCATACCATGGTGGCTAAATAGTTTATCCCTTAATCCTTCTTTCCCTTGATTTGTTGTTAATACTAATCAGGCTGTGCTGGAAGCTTGGGAATTCACTGGTGTACATTGTCAAACATGTGTTAATTTGATTGCCTTTGATTTCTGTAGCAGACCCAGGAGTGCAGCAAACATCCAGGTGATTGTATAAAGTCTGCACAGTCCCCCCACTTGGGTGTTTTATAATCAGGTCTGCCTCAGGAGTATCTCAGTTAATCTAGCTGTTTTCATCTAATACTCAGCTGGGGAATCCCGTGTAGTCACTTCTCCCTGCCTTAGTACCTGATTGAGACAACTGTGAATATCTATCTATCTATCTATCTATCTATCTATCTATCTATCTATCATCTATCTATCTATATAACCCTAAAGCATAAGCCACACTGGTGATGATTAAGAAGGTCCCACATTGTAACTGCCGATTCAGCATGATGATTTCACCTGCCTGAAGTGATTGCTCTAAAGGAGCTCAGTATTTTTTCCTGTGAATTTGCCAGAGATGAATAAGGCATTTTAGGCAACTCCTCTGGGTATGGAGCCTCTATCTTTTAGGCACTCCATGGGTCTGAATCTCTGGCAGGTGTGGGGAAAGTAGCCAAGGTAGTGTAGTCAGCATGAATGTAATTTCCTAAACCCCCTCCGTTGTATAAGATACGTATTATGTATTTCCTCTAAGTCAGTCAAACTTAATCTGCTCTGAGCATCCAGTTTATCAGGTGGCTGGAAATTCAGTCTCAATTATTATTGGTCCTTTTTGTTGTCCCCCTACCTTTCTTTTTTTTTTTTCTTTTTTTTTTTTTATTTATTTTATGATAGTCACACACAGAGAGAGAGAAAGAGGCAGAGACATAGGCAGAGGGAGAAGCAGGCTCCATGCACCGGGAGCCCGACGTGGGATTCGATCCCGGGTCTCCAGAATCGCGCCCTGGGCCAAAGGCAGGCGCCAAACCGCTGCGCCACCCAGGGATCCCTCCCCCTACCTTTCTATATTGTGTTGTGGTCCTGGGAGCCTAGCATTGAACAGGACATGCTGGGGGGACGTTGATCTTTTGTTCGTACTGACATACTCCTCCTAGATAAGCTGACCTGCTCCTCATTCACGCCTGCATGATCTCTTGAAGGTAAGTTCCTCTGTGACTTCCATGGATTTTGCCGAATCTTAGAGTACCTAGGGTGTAGCCTCTCTGTATACCACTGTGTACGCACTTTCCTTTGAGGTCTTGACACCATCACTGGGTGCTTTGAGGGACAGAGCATCCAAACATGGTTCCCTCTTTAGTCTTTTAGAATTTTTTCTTCATTCATAGAAGCAAAGGCGAAAGTGTAATGGCAAGTACTTTGAAGTTATCATGAAACTGTGCTACTAGTAAACATCTATTTCATTGGGCGAAAGGGTTGTGGGATGCGGTCAACTATGAGATTCAAAGGGACAGAAGCTGGATTTCACAATCATTTGTTGATATACTGATTACCTATTTGGTGTCAGATTCTACAAAATGAATAAAATGTATTTTGAGTTATCAGAGAGATGATGTTCTAGTGGAGGATAAAGAATGTAGTAGAAGTAGGAGTTATTATTCATGACCTCAACTTCCAAAGCAAACATCTTAACTCTTAGCTTTCAAATTGCCTTTTTCAAGTTTCACCAGTAATTATGAGTCAGTCATTCTTTGGGGATGTTTGGCCTGTAACTGAGGGGATGGATGAATGTGTCTATTTTTGTACTAGGTGCTCTTGGGCTGTGGCCTCAAAGGATGGAACTGTGTGGCTCAGGCAGTTTTCTGAAATCTGTGGCTTTACATGACTTCCTGCTGTAGATAAGGACACTGACTTGTCTTATCTGCTTGTCCCTAGGTGCCTCTTTCTGGAGAGATACTGAATTTACCTGCAGAGTTGGATTGCTTTTATCCCTGAACTATATACTGCAGACACTTGAGATTAGTGCCAGGAGAGGAGAAAGGGTAATTGTTTCTGGGGAAAAGAATTGTGTAGGCAGTAGTTGTTTAAAAAACGGGAGGCTAGAGTGGTATTTAGTCAAATATGGGTGCCAGACAGAAATGAGAAAGGCTTTTAACTTCTTTTTCAAAGAGTTCTGTACTGATGTGCTTTGTACTCTGACTGTTATTCTAGGGAAAAGTGTTTGAAATGTTAGAGCCTCTAAAAAAATTTCCTCACCTGTTTTAGTTGTGTATCACGTTTTTGTTGAGTCTTCTGGCATACTAAGGATATCAAGACTTTATTAATTCAGTAATACAGCATCGTGAATCAGAAGTTTAACGTTCTTGGCCCATACTGTTTTAATTTTCCAAGCATCTGAGCAAACTGCAACTATTACTTGCGAAATATCTGAATGCTCTTCTTGTCAAGTATATATTTATCCTAAAAATCTTGGTTCTGGAGAGAGCTTTTTATGTGCAATTTTGACTTTATATTTTGTAATCCTGTATTGATTTTTTTGCATCTCTACAGAAGCAGGATTCCTTTTCAGAGTTTTATGCCCTTTAACAAATATGAGTACATCTAAATCGAACTTCTAGAGAGAGCTCTTATAATTGCCCTAATGACTTAGGGGTATCAAAGTTACAGGCATTCTGTTTCATAAGGTAGAAAGGGCATTAATTGTGAGGAAAAAGCATGTCCAGCCACATTTTCCCAGCAGGAGAGACTGCTTTCTTAAATCTCTGTCTTCCTATTGCTTGAGATGAATGGTGACCTTTGAACAACATTGAGTTTGAACTGTGTGGGTCCACTTACATGTGGATTTTTAAACAGTATTATAAATGTGTTTTCTTTATGATTTTCTTAATAACATTTTCTTTTCTCTAGCTTATTTTTTCTAAGAATACGGTATATAATACATATACAATATATGTGTTATTCAGTTGCATATGTTATTGGTAAGACTTCTGTTCAACAAAAAGCTGTAAGTATTTATGTTTTTGAGGATTTGAAGTTCTGTATGGAATTTTGACTGCTCAGGGATTTGAGCTGCTAAGCCCCCCATTTTAAAAAGGTCCAACTGTATTTATGTGGGAAGGAAGGGCAACAGGGATAATTGGGGAATAGAATTAGTATGTCCTCTAGTTTCTCAGAATTTTCTCACTGGGTGGTCGATCTCCTTAACTTATTTGGAGACTGGACATGCTGTCCGTTTCCTCACATAACTTGTTTTTATTAAGGAATTCCAAACGTTCACAGTAGAGTCTGAATAACTTAATGGCTTAACCTGTTAAGGCATCTGCATTTGAAAAAGGTGGTGACAAAGCCCCAAAGAAAGCTTCTAACTGGAGATTTTCAGATAACAGTTCTTCAGTGGAAAGGGTATTTTATTAATCAGTAATATCTTTCTGTACTTCCTTGTTCCCCCAACCTCCGCAGCCGCAGCCAATATGCAAAAGGCATTTCCCTAATCTTTTCTTTAAATAAATCTGATCCTGTCTTTATCCATGCTGAATGGCAGTTGAACTATAGCTGAGCAAGTTCTGACTTGATCCCTGGTCTCTATGTGTATGTTTGAGGGGAGGAGGCTGGTGGCATGGAAGAGAAATGGCATTACAAAGTGGAGACTCTTCTGGTGGTTAGAGGGGAAGCAAGTCAGCCAGTTACATTTACATTCACTCTGGGCTTGAAACAGGGCTGTATGCTGTGGAAAGGTGTAAACATAAGCATAGTTTCTAGTTTATATAATATGGATCTTAGGACTGTGTTGACTAGCATAAAGGTGGATAATTTAGTAAGCTACAGTTGCAGCCAGGTCAGTGTGATCTGCTTTATCATTCTGACTTCCTAACTGTATATTCTTGGATGAATCCTTTACCCTCTCTAGCTTTGAATTCCTCAAAATGTAAAATGAAATTCATGCATACCAGGTTCCCAGAGATGCCACAAAGAACAAATGAAGTAATGGAGATAAAAGTGCTTTGCAAACACAAAAGCTATAATAAAGTACTACAGAAAGCTGATATATTTTTTTTAACATGGGATAACAATTTAGGAACATGTAACTGATGTTTATAACTCTCTTCTCCCTGTTCTTCCCTGATATTGTATCACCTTTCATTTCTTTGTTTGGTAAAGGCCACGCTTGTGTAAAATTGGTGGCATAGAATGATTAGACAGAAATAATTTAGTTCCCCTGGACAGTGACAAAGGGCCCCGCTGTTTAGGAGGGTCCTGCACTTGCCCTAATGGACTGCCTCTCATTACTTGGAATTCTTAATTTTGGAACAAAGTGTTCCATGTTGGTCTTTTGTACTCATTACATAGCTAGTCCTGCCCCAGGGTTGTTCGTTGTTCCTCTGTGGAGAGGAACCAGAAGTTCCTTTATGGCCCCACACCTCCCGTCTTGCCCACTGGGAAGAGCAGATGGAAGTTGACTGAGAGTGTGGCTGGGGAGTTTGCCAGAGCAGGTTTTATGGCCCATAATTAAGCAGCTACCTTGATGAACATTGTGGGGTGGTCAGTTTCGATTAAGGACCAAATGTTAGAGCCAACCATCTGGGTGTCCATTTTACTAACATGTGCCATGGTGGAGGCTCACCAGCAAGGGCCATCAGGCCCTGACCGTGCTCTATGAAAACAACCTTGAATTCCCTAATCTCTGCCTTCATCAGCAAATGCCAGCAGATTAAGCAGTCACCAGGTGGGCAAGACAACTGCCACACAGACCAAAGGAATCAGAGTCAGAGGATAGTTAGGAGTACCTGTGAGTGATTGTCTTTCCCTCTCATTTTCTTCTGCTCTACACTTATGTAATGGTTACAGGGAAAAAGTAGAAGTTAGTGACTGGAACTCATAAAGCAATTGCATTTTTTCCATCTCCCTCTGTGCTTATTCAAACCTATTTGATGGTTTGGTTCTTTCTTTGCCACTGAGTGAGGTCCTGGCAGGTTCGCTAGTTCTGGGATAATTAAAAATCCCCTGGTCACATTTGACTACAAGAATTGTCTCATTTCAGTAATTAAAATGTCAAGTCTTGTGTAATAGTCAATATTTTGAACTTCATTTGTAGTTACAACTTACTCCATTTCTGAGAATGGTCAGTTTCTAGTGGAGAAGGGAACATATTTTCACCTTCACTTCTCCTTCTCATTGTGCATCTCCTCCCAATTTAATAGTCATTTTTTCTGGACCCTTTAGGTCATGGTGGGTAGAAGGATGATACATAAAGAATAAGAAGACCTTGTATGAAAGGGCTTGCTGTGACAATTTTCATGTACCTATTTGGCAGATGTTTAAGCCTTAATTCTCATTTGTTTTTTGAGTTATTTCATGATCTCCATTTCTAGATTCCTTAACAGTGTTAATGTCTGTTCTCTGGATTGCTATTCAAGAAATCCCTCCAATTCCACCAACTCTAAATTCTGGTTAAAAAAACAAACGAACCTCCATTCATTACTTTTTTCTTTAAAGATTTTATTTGAGAGAGAGAGAGAGAGAGAGAGAGAGAGAGAGAGAGAGTGCATTGAGCAGGGTGAGGAGCAGAGGGAGAAGCAGGCTCCAGGAGCCTGACCTGGAGTTCCATCTCAGGATCACGAACTGAGTCAATGGCAGACCCTTAATCGACTGAGCCACCCAGGATCCCCCTCTCCATTCACTTTCTACTGAAGTCCCATTGCTCCAGGCTTTAAGGCTTTTGGGGATGGAGTATTTAAGGAAGCTCCCTTCTGGATTGTCATAAGTTGAATAACGTTTCTCGAAGATTGCAATGTCTGAATCTCTGGAACCTGTGAATATGGCACCTTATTTGATAAAAGAGAATTTGTTGATGTGATTAAGGATTTTTTGATGAGGAGATTATCCTGGGTTATCAGGAAGTTCATTGTGTAATCACAAAGTCTCTTATAGTAGGGAGGCAGGAGGTAAGAGGGGGGAGAAGGCATTGGGAAGGTGGAAGTAGAGATTCAGGAGATGTGGCCAAGGGATAGCCACTGTCTCTAGGAGCAGGTATGAAAAGGATTTTCACCTTGAGCCCTTCAAATGAACCAGTTTTTGCAAATACCTTGTTTTGCCCTGTAAAATGCATTTTAGATTTCTGACTTTGGTTTAAACCACTCAATCTATGGTAATTTGTTATAGGAGCAACAGGAAAGAACTACGTATCTAAAAGATACTAATGCATCATTTATGTGGACAGATTCTAAGACTGTAGGCCAGTGTCAGCGCACCATCTTGTCTTCACTCTCTTCTTAGAGCAGCTAACCAACTTCAGTGGTTACCCGTTAGATTTCCAAGTAGACACCACGTTCCTGTGGCCCCTAATTGGCAGCGCACACAAGGTAAGTTCTCCGAACATTCTTCCTGAGGACCCTCTCACGATGCATAACTGATTGAGCCATCCAGGCACCCCAATGATATTTCTGAAATAGTTGGTTACTTTCCATTTTCCAATCCATCTTTAGCCGTAATTCAGTGATGCCAGAGGCGGATATTGCACTGAGTGTTGTGCAAGAGAATTTGGACACTTCCTTTGAAATCCTTGCACTGGTTATTCAAAGGCCTCAGTTTGGAATGTAAGCATACTGGGAAATAATTTTTTTATTCTTGATCTTTTGAGGTGTCACATTATACAGGTTAAATGCCCCCCATTTTAGGAACTTCTTATATTGATGAAAGCCCTCTCATAAAGTCCAGATGCCATCTTGGGGGTGAGCAAAGGGATGAAGAGCACTTTAAACAAACAAAAAAAAAATATTTATTTATTTGTTTGATAGAGAGAGAAGGAGTGGTGGGGAGGGGCAGAGGGAGGAAGAGAGATAGAGAGAAGCGAAGCCGACTCCCTGCTGATCTGGGAGCCCAGTGATGGGGGTGTGGGGGCTGGAGGCCTCCAGCCCAGGACTTGGAGATCCTGACCTGAGCCAAAAGCAGCTTTTTGGACCGAACCACCCAGTTGCCCCTGGAGAGGTAGTTTTTTTTTTTTTTAAACAGTGAATTTACATAAAGATAAGTTGCGAATTGTTTAAGATAAAATAGCTAATGCATGACCAAGGTGGGATTAGAGCCATTGTGTCCTAAACCATAGTCCATCCTTTACATAAAGAGACTGTGTAACTTAAAGAGGTTAAATTATTAGATTAGACTAAAATGAACAAACAAGCTCGATAAATTTTTCTCTTCTGTTTTATGGGTGAGAGCTTATGAAAAGTATCACATATGTTATGGAGTAAATGAATAAGCTACACTTTGTGCATCTGAGTGCAGGGTGACTGGTTTCATCTTCACTATGTGTTTAATTTTTGTACCTAATGGTTGGCTAAGTCAGCAATGCTTCCTCCTTGTGAGAACTATCTTGGAATCCATTTACATTCTTGCAACTAGTTTCTGTAGCAATCACTATGATAAAGATTTACAGAGTGCTAAAAATAGGGACCTCTGGAAGTAATACCTGACCCCTAGTATAGCATAGAAGATCCATCTTTATGTCTAATATTCTTAGTATCTAGGTGCTAATAGCAGCATGAAGCCCTTCAAAGAATAAAGAAAGAAAATTAATAATTATATTCCCAAACTCTGGAGAGCCCAATTTGTAGGACTCTTGGTACTAATCTCTATATCATACTGAAGGAGAGTTGTTTATCCATATATACTGTGCCAGCTTGCTCCATATAATATCTCAAGTGAGGAACAAAAAAAAGAAAAACCCAGAAACATTTGTTGTATCTGAAAAAGCACGATGCTGATTTACTTCCAGACCCGTCATCAGCTGAGAAATGAATTTACAGGATGGCATGTTTAATGCATAGTATACAGAATCTGAGTTGTAAGTGTCTCATCTTCAAACAGAAGATAAACTTGGCTATTATATCTATTGCTCAGAGGGTAATTAATCAAATAAAGCTTACACTGAGATCACAAGTGATTTCAGGAAGCTAACATTATGATTTTAATTCTCGCGGAGTGGTTTTTATAGAGTAAGTGACTGCATGGGTTTTATTAGCAATACATGCGATATTCAAAAAGGGTCAACTAGAGTTTAGGACACATAGCCTCTAATCCCACCTTTGTCATGTGTTAGCTATTTTATCTTAACATTTTGCAACTTATCTGGGCCCATTAATTTTTCACCAGTGAAATATAGATAATAATCCCTGCCCTTCTCATCTCATTGGGTAGTTGTGAACCTCAAATGAGGACATACACACGGAGGAGCTTCATGTAATGTAAAGTGCTATTCATATGAGAAGTGTAATTGTGTTCATTTTAGAATGACTTATGTATGTGTTTGTATTGAATTCTCTTTCCCTCTCGTTTTCCCCTCTGAAGAATTCCCAGTACTGTTGTAAGGATAGTCTGTTTTGAGTGGGCCATCTTGTATGTGGCCTCCTGTTTTAGTTTCTCAAGACCTTTCCCTTTGTATTTAATGGGTCTCCATTACAGGAATGGATAGTGAGAGTCTGTTCTTCCACCTGCAAGTGTTTTAAAATTTGTCTCCCTGCTTTATATTAGAGCTACTGTATTTACTAGCGTATATACCCTTTTTCAGTACTTTCTCTTTTTTTTTTTAATTTTTATTTATTTATGATAGTCACACGGAGAGAGAGAGAGAGAGAGAGAGAGGCAGAGACACAGGCAGAGGGAGAAGCAGGCTGCATGCACCGGGAGCCTGACATGGGATTAGATCCCGGGTCTCCAGGATCGCGCCCTGGGCCAAAGGCAGGCACCAAACTGCTGCGCCACCCAGGGATCCCCCAGTACTTTCTCTTTTTCTGTTCCAAGTGTCAATGATTAAATACAAGTTTGTTTTTCTCTATTATTTTATTTTTGGCAGATGTTAATTGTGAGTTGCTATTAAATTCTAACCTAATAACAATTTAAGGGAAACGTAAACTACTTTGATTATAGTAAACCAAGCTGTGTTAGTCAGGATAGGCTAGATTATGCTGCAGGAAGAAAGAACTCTGAAATTTTAGTGGCTTCAAACATGACAAGTTTACTATCTGGCTCTCCATGCTACACATCCATTTCAAGTCTTTGGGGTTTTGCTCTGTGACGGAAATGGTCATTTAGAAGCACCGGGAACCACGAGGAGGCCAGGAAGTACAACTATGTGCCTGGAATAGGGGAAAACGAATCATTTTGACGAGGTTAACGAAATTGCTCCTACTTCTTTGAGGTCTCTGTTCTACAAGGGAGGAATCATTTATCAAGTTTGCAGTGGATAGTCTTTCTAGGGTCTGGACCATTGTTAATTCCTCTCTGATATCGAGTTTAATAGAGCTAAATTCCAAGATGAAGTCAATATAAGCATTCTTTCTGAAGTCTTCCTCTGGTGTCACTGATGCCACTTGTTATTTGATGGCAGGGTTTGGTGCTCCCCAGCCTCTTAGATTTTCTCTTCTCAATGGTATTAGTCACAAATGATATATCTTAATAGTTGTCAGAAAACAAGGATTCAAGTTTGTTCAAAAAATGTAGAATTAAACATGGTCTCTTCTATCCAAGGAAATATTTTTATTTTCTGTCCCATGCTCCTCTCTGATAAACATGAAAATGTCATGGCTTTATTGTTGTTTTAAATTTCCAAGTAAATTAGTGTGACTAAAAACACATCAAAGCAATTACCAGTTGAGAGTTTCTGTTTTTAAAACTACCCACGTAACACTTTCCCCAGAAGATTTTATGCTCCATGTGATGATTCTTCCCTGCTTCCCATCTCTGTGGCACTGTTTCACCACCCCTGGTTGAGAATGAGTTGTCTAATTATATCATTTGCACTTATATCCATTGTCCCAATCTGGATTGGGGAACTTTTCAGGCTGTGTGTATGAGTCTATAGTTATCTTGAAGGGTGAAAAGGCTTTGGGTGGTCAAATTCAGATGGGAGGAGCTTTTCTTACTGAATGATAACACAGTACATTATGATCCTTTTAAAAAATTGAAGCGTATTTATTTTGAGAGAGAGTACATGAGCAGGAAGGGCAGAGGGAGAAGGGGAGAGAATCTCAAGCAGACTTCCTGCTGAGCATGGAGCACTACGTGGGGCTCCATCCCTTGACCCTGAGACCACAACCTGAGCAGAAACCAAAATTCTGATGCTTAACTGACTGCATCACCTAGGCACCCCTATGCTAGGATTCTTATTCCCATTCTGTCTCTGGTTTCAGTTTCACTTCTATTCCTTCACAGTACTGTGAACATAGAAGATGCTAGTTCAAACTTGCTTGTTCTGTGAATAAAGGAGTTGAGTTGCCCTAAACTCTTGTTTGGACGCTCACATATTGACAGGCAGGCAGCTGTGTAAAATGTATAAATACCAGCAGAAGCTAATTTTCAAATACTAAAGCCCTTTTAACCTTTGACAAGGAATTCTACAAGATTATAATAGTCTGGATATGGAAAGAAACTTTGGGCCAGGTAGCTAAAATTCATCAATTGGCTGACCTAGAGACAGAGATTTTTAATCTGGGACTGTAGAACCCCCCCCCCCCAGTGATGCCCAGAAACAACCAATTCCTTGTCTATGGTGTGAGAAACCTATATTATTCTAATTTAGTTTTGGTGCTTTTGGCTTTTATTATCTGATTTGAAATTCCCACCACTAATTGCAGTTTGCATATTAAAGATCAGGACATTGGCTCTGCAGGAACGCTGTTCAAAATCAGAAATACTGCGGGGGTGGGGGTGCCTGGGTGGCTCAGTCGGTTCCTTAGGTTCAGGTCATGATCCCAGGTTCCTGGGACTGAGCCTGGAGTCAGTCTCCATGCTCAATGGGGAGCCTGCTTCTCTCTCTGCTGCTCCCCTGCTTATGTTTTATCTCTCTCTCTCTCTCAAATAAATAAAATCTCTAATAAAAATCAGAAACATTTCCTGAATATATCCCTTGTAACTTACCAGATTTTTTGTTACGTGTTATTTTAGATGTCACAAAATACCTGTCCCAGAAACCTTCAAAGGGAAACAAGAAGGAATGGGGGATTCATAACAATACTTAGGAAATTCATTTTGGCTCTCCTGATGCCCTTCGCCAATTTTGTGTTGGCTTCATTTTTTCCTTTATTCTGTCTTTGCCATGACCTTTCCTTTCCCTCAGTCCACCTGACTTTGCTGTTAGCAGAGTTTCCTTCTGAACTGTTCGCCTAAGGAATGGCCCTCTTTACCTACTTTACAGTTTGTGATATTTACCCAAAGATATAAAGCCTATCACTATCCCTTTTTTGTCTATACCTCCAGATTTCACTTTCTATAATTGCCCCACGTGAATTCCACGTGGCTAATTTGACATGGAACATTTGGTCTTTTGCTTTTAAGAAATTCATTCTTTCCGTTATTATTTTTTGTTATTTTTTATTTGCAACAGGGAATGCTTTTACAAATCTAATAATTGCTCCAATTGATCTCTCATAAAGAAAAAAAAGTCACATTATCCCTTTCCTTAATATGAAGTGGTTCTTGTTAGCACAGACTTTCTTGCTGTTTGTTTTTCTGCAGAGCAGTCCTTCCGTTATTGCTATGGGAAATTTCAGTGGGTTGTCTTTGGGAAATGGAAAAGGACAACAACCTCATAATCTCCTCAAAGGGCAGTGCCTTCTTGGGGACATGGCCACTTTTCCTTTATACTTCAGACACAGTCAGCATCTCTGTGCTGTATAGAATGAGACCCATGTATAATTTAAAAACCATTTCCTGCATCATAATATCAGACCTTACCAGGAAAGCACATTCAAAGCCAATACTCCCTTCAGGCCAAATGAACCCAGTCCTTTTCTTTCTGCCTCTTTTCTCCCTTTCTCAGTTCTGGAGGATCAGGATTTTAAAAATTACATTACTGTTTAATTTTTGCAATTTGTGTTTCTATTCCCTGAATGCAAGTTTCCTCAGCTGTGATGATTTGATTTCCCTGCTTACCCTTTGACATTTAATGATTTCCAGCTTGGCCTTGTGTATATAAACATGAAACTCAGGAAATAGGAGGAAAAAGGTGAGGCCCATCTTCTATTTATGAGAATTTTCTTCCTAGTGTATTTTCTAGGATTGGGACATTGCATTCATAAAAGTTGTAAGGTTGTGTTTAGAGTTCCTAAATTGCCTGGGAAGAGTCTTGTCAGGTAGAGTTGAGGACAGAAGGCACGGCTGATATTGACCATACTGAGAAATTTCTAAGAACAGTTTAGAGAGGTTTCTTGTTTCATAGACTCACATGTGATCAATATCCAAGACAGACCTTTTAAGATACATTTGATGGCAAAGATTGATAGTTTACAGTATCAGACTTTTGTTCCAATTTTTTTTAAGATTTTTTATTTACTTATTCATGAGAGACAGCGAGAGAGAGAGAGAGAGAGAGAGAGAGAGAGAGAGACAGAGACAGAGACACAGGCAGAGGGAGAAGCAGGCTCCCTATTGGGAGCCCGATGTGGGACTTGATCCTGGGAGTCCCAGGATCACGGCCTGGGCCGAAGGTGGCACCAAACCGCTAAGCCACCAGGGCTGCCCATTTTTCCAATTTTTGCTTATAAACAGTGGTTAAAAATTCCAGTTGAAGTTCACATATCCCGGGAGCCTTTCCTGATCACTCTAGATCAAATTTGTTTCCTTTCTGAACTATTAGCAGTTATCTGGCACATAGTTAACTCACTTTCCTGTGACAACTCTTGTCTCAAATTGCTAATTTACTCTGGTATTATGATTTAAATATTTGTAAATACATGTGTTAATGTATCTCTTAACCCCCTCTCCTTGGGGACAGACTGTATATACTTTATTGGGTTTCCTGAATCACTTAGTGTCATTCTTCATAGAACTCTGTTAGTTTCTTTTTGAATAAATGAATGTATTAAGTGATAATTCCATTTTAAATTGCCAGCGAACCATAAATTATTGCAGATGGATAAGCCTATCTTTTTTAAAGACCATTCCAGCGTTAACTTGGGCATTCACTTCCGTGATTAATTTGAAGCCTTTTCCTTGCACAGTAGTATAACTATTCTTAAAGGGAGATACTGCTTTTTCTCTCTCCCTATGGGTTCTGATTTCCTACACTTTACCTTATTTCATAATCTTGGTTCTTACTTGACACTGTTATTTACCCCTTTAGTCTCCCTCTTAAATATTTGTTGTTGGCAAGTTTATCTACTTGGCTTCAACTATGATCTCATTGTAGTTACTTTCCAAATCTACCTTTCCAATCCTGTCCTATGGCCTTAGTACAGTGTCATCAGAATGGTTGGGATATAATCACTTGCGTATATATTTTCTGTCATCTCAAAATTACTATCATACAAAAGAAATTCATTATTTTTTCCATTACCCAAACAACTTCCTCTTTCTTCTTTCCTTCTTTCCTTCTCCATTCTTGTTTGTGTGTAGTTCTGTCACCAAGGCTTCTAGGCCCTCCAATCTTCTTTCTCATTCCTTTTCTGTGGTATCTATCTCCAAATCCTATTGAATCTCTCCTTGGAAGGTGTTTGAGATTCCATCCCTCCTTTCGGTGAGCTCAGCAGGTCACCTGGTGTTGGACTTGATTTAGGACTAAATGATAGTTCTAGATAGTGCATCAGCTTCCTAATTACTTTCTGTAGTCATTTTGTTGTTGGTAAAGATGATGATGGTTATTAGCAGAAATTGCTAGTACTCATTGTTTAGCAGCTGGTAGGCAGTGTACTAATGCCCTTCGTGTAGATTGTCTCAGTTGATTCTCAGAACAACCTGATGAGGTGTGTATCACCATACACGTTTTAGGTATTTAAAAGTCTGTGGTGCAGAGAGGTTATATATCTTGCCCATGGCCTCATATGTACTAAGATGAAAAAAGTCGCATTTTAACTTTGAAGGCCATGCATACAGAGCAAATACCTTTTGCATAGCAGTGCCAGACTACAGTATCCTTTTCACTGTGCTCCCTCACCTTCTCAGCATGTGGCAATTTCCAGCAACTACTGGGAATGAGATCCTTTATTTGATTCTAAGGCCTTCCTTGACCTTGATCACATCTTTCCAGTCTTCTTTCTCATGACTCTTGATATCTACCCATTGCTCAATCCAGGCTGACTTGATCATTGTTTTCCACTTCCTTTCCAATACTCACCTCCTCAAGGATTTCCTCTAGCTTTGGGACATTGTTGTCTTATCTTCAAATCCTGCCTGTACTCTAAGGTCCAGTTTGTATCCCACCGCTTCAGGAAGCCTTCTCAAAATAGTCCAGCATGAAAAGAGATTTTTTTTTTTAAACTCTTCTGCCAATTAGTTTGTGTACTGTGAGACTTCCCACTCCATGATGTACTTTTTTGATACTCTGTAATATGAGATAATCCAAGGGAACATTTTTTAATAGATGTGTTGTCGACATTCAATATTATATTAGTTTCAGTTGTACAACTTAATGATTCAACATTTATATATATTAAGAAATGAACACCACGATAAGTCTAGTTACCATGTGGCACCATATATAGTTATTACAGTATTATTGACTGTGTTCCCTGCGCTGTAATTTTCATCCCTGTGATTTGTTTCATAACAGGAAGTATGGACCTCTTAACCCCCTTTATCTATTTGGCCTATTCCCCCAAGCCCCTGTCTTAAAGTAGGAGTTTGCTCTGTGTGTTTACGAGTCCATTTTTATTTTGTTTGTTCATTTGCTTTTGTTGTCAGGAACTTTTTTTTTTTTTAAGATTTTATTTATTTATTCATGAGAGACAGAGAGAGAGAGAGAGAGAGAGAGAGAGAGAGAGAGAGAGAGAAAGAGAGAAAGAGAAAGGCAGAGACACAGGCAGAGGGAGAGCAGGCTCCATGCAGGGAGCCCAACTTGGGACTCCATCCCAGGACCCCGGGGTCACACCCTGGGCCAAAGGCGGCGCTAAACCGCTGAGCCACCCGGTGCTGCCCAGGAACTTTTCATTAAAAAATTTTTTTATGAAAATCTTTTATTGAGTTATAGTTGACACAAAATATTACATTAGTTTCAGGTGTACAATATAGTGATTCAAGAAGTCTGTATGTTACATTGTCCTTACCACAAGTATGGCTACCATCTGTCACCATATAATGTTATTACCAGACCATTGATTATATTTCCTGTGCTTTGGCTTTCATCTCTGTGACTTACTCATTCTATAACTGGAAGGTTTGTTGTGCCCAAGATTGCGAATCTGGGAAACCACCGAGGAGCCGACACGGATGCAAGTACACAGGGTTTATTAACAAGCTCGAGCTTGGGTCCAAGTGTACTGGACACAGCTGAGCAGGGACTTGGACCCCGAGCTGGGTTCCAGCTTAGTTTTATGGGCTGGTCTAGGGGACCTCCAGAAGGGGTGGAGGAATTTCTCAAGTTCTGTTTACATTCTGATATGGGGCTTTCAAGGGCGTTAAGCTCTGTTCTCATTCTGATATGGGACTTTCTGCCACCGGGGTTGAGCTGTTCTCTTTCTAATATGGGGTTTTCTAGGGCGTTAAGCTGTTTTTTCCTGTAACTGAAGTAAGGTATAAAGTTCAGCTCTTATTCACAGGGGCCTGAAATGGCTGTACTTGTGCTAATGATGAATTTAAGGTGGAATGGCCTTAATTTTCTCCACAAGTTGTCTCTATAACTCCCCTTCATCCATTTTGTCTGTCACTACAAACCCCCTCTTGTCTTACAACTCTCATTCTATTCTCTATTATGTTTTATGGATCTGTTTCAGTTTTTTGGTCATTTATTCATTTCTTTTGTTTTTTTAAATTTCACATATGTTTAATCATAGGACATTTGTTTTTTTTTCTGTCTGGCTTATTTTATAGCATAATACCTTCTATATTGATATATGTTGTCACAAATGGCAATATCTCCTTTTTTATTTTTGAGTGATATTTTTTTGTATCTATATATACCACGTCTTCTTTAAACATTCAGCTATCAGTGGACACTTGGGTTGCTCCTTACCATTCTTCTGCATTGAGTATTTTATGCTCTTTGTTCAGTTTCTGTTCCCTTATCCCTACCAAACTGCTGCCACAATCTGCTGGCACAATCTGCCCAGAGTCCTTATTAGGTCTTCCCAAATAGAAATAACCTTTTATTCATCTACTTCCCATAATACCATTTATTATTACCTCCATTAGATAGGAATAGGGAACTTAATATGTAAGGGCATATGTGATTGTTCACTTTTTGGAGAAGGTTGCATCAGAGCAGTATAGCTTTTGAAATAGTATCTGCTTTGTTTGTTCCAAGTTTAGAAAGTTAAAAGGATATAGTGTGGCTGAGGGAAGTAAAGATCTCTGTGAGTGGGGAAAGGAATATATTGGGATTGGTAACTATTCCTACAAGCTATTAACACATAGTATGTAGGTCACTTCCAATTCTGCCAGAGTATAAAGTTGGATATGGCTACAGTTTCTGCAGGGTTTTCCTCTGTAACAGTGGTTCCCAGTCTATGACTTGTAGTACGAGGTATTGCCTAAGTGCACTTAGTAAGAACTATTTGGTCAATGAACAAATAGTTTTTCAGAAATTCATACCATTTTTCAGATTCATGTATGGACTTTAAATACAAATGTATTCATATACTAGCTTTTGGTCATTGTTTTTTTTTTCTTTTAATTTCCATAATCAGTGAACACTAAGTATAATTGGATTCATGGCCACATCCACAAAATATTGTTATAAAGATCCTTTGTTTATAAAGAACCTACAGGTAGAGCTCTGTCAGAAACCCTTGGAGGGCACAGACTGTCTCCCACTTTGTTGACATTTCACAGAACATGATATAGAGGGGAAGAAGTTTCCCCTTCTTCTCTTTTAGCTTCTCTTTTGGCTCAGTCGATAATCAAATTGATGTAAGACAGGTTAATACTAGGAAAACAAATACGTGTTTAGTAACATGTATACATCCTGTATATACCTGGGAGAGATCCAGAAAAGCTTAGTAATTCTCAGAAATTGGTAAAGCCATCATCTTAAATACCATTTTCCCCTATAGACAAAAGATGTTGAGGGTGGGGAGCCTGTGCAGCTGGTTTGGGAGGCTATCAGGCAAACTACAGTAAAAGAGGATATGGTTGATTATGGAGATTTAAATCCTTTCCTTCCCCATCAATGAATTTCCACAGATTGAGTCATCCCCCTTCTTCTTGGTACAGGGAGGTAGACACACTTATAAATGAAGAATTTTCTTATAAATTAAATGTCTTGTAGTAAAGGGTAACTTTAATTCAGCTTTTTCAGAGTTTCCTTTGGGTCTGCTGTTTCATAAAAATAAACAGTTTAAAATAATCAATATGCCCCGAAGGCATAACTTGGGGTGGTAAAATTTGTTCCCCTTCAGTGCTACCACAATATTAAGACTGAACTTTAAAACTCTTGAATGAATGATAAAGGGAAGAAGTTGGATGGGAACTTTTTTTTTCTTTGTCCCAGTCCTTTGTCAAATAAAAGCATCAGACTTGGTGATGTCTCAGTTCCTTTCTGACTGTAGCATCTTAGGTTGATGTGTACTTGGACATAATTCAAATGCTTTGCTAGTTCCTTGGCACTAGGGAGTGTCTTGAAGAGGCCAGCTCCTCCTCCTCCTCCTCTTCTTCTTCTTCTTCTTCTTCTTCTTCTTCTTCTTCTTCTTCTTTCTTCTTCTTCTTTCTTCTTCTTCTTCCTTCTCCTCCGCCTCCTCCTCCTCCTCCTCTTTTATTTTGAGGCCAGTTCTTCTTAGTATGGTTCTTGGTCATGTATTTGAACTTGGTTTATCCATTTCATTTTTTTTTAAAGATTATATTTATGTATTCATGAGAGATGCACAACACACACAAAAGCAGAGACACAGGCAGAGGGAGAAGCAGGCTCCATGCAGGGAGCCTGATGCGGGACTTGATCCCTGGACTCCAGGATCACACCCTGGGCCAAAGGCAGGCACTAAACTGCTGAGCCACCCAGGGATCCCGGTTTATCCATTTCCGAGAGCATTATGAATCACAGAAAATAGGGGAAAACATTCAGATGTATTCTGAGTTCTTTTGTTTTGAGTGCGAAGTTAAAGGTACATCACAGATTCTTTGGGCTGGTAGTTTGTGATTTGCGCATTATCTATCTTGAGGCATAAGGCTTTAACTCCCCTCCTGATGCACAGATTCTCAGGATTTGAAAGTATTACTATCTCTCTAACAATGGGAATCATTTACTTAGAGGGGAATAGAGGAAAATGACTTCTCACAGGTGTGGTTTCGTCTTTCTTGGACACATTAATACCAAGTCTGTGCCTAGCAAGATCGATCATATTTCATGTGGCTACTCTCCTCTGTCTAAATTTCCTGTGGAAAATACTTCTTGCTCATCTGACAACAGGAAGCAGTTCCAACTAAATTATTTCTTTCCTTTTCTTAGTTTCTAAAAACTCCTTACAATCCAGATTTTGTGTCTTGTGTTCTGTATGATCTTGGGCAAGTACTTTTAGTGTTTGGATTCTCAGTTTCCTCTTCAGTAAAAGCAGTGGTATTGTTGAGAATATTTATTGTTATAAATAGTGACATGTTAAAATGCTGAGAGAAGTACCAGGCACATAACATAGATTCAGTAAAAGCAGTCATCACTGCTATTCTCTCCTTTTTATTCCTTTCTCATTTTATTTTTCACTCACCCTGCCTCCAGCTTCTGTCTTCAGGTGAGAAATGATCTTTGCCAATTTAGAAAAAGACCTTACAGGGCAAAGGGCAATTGTAATTACCTTTGAGCCTGGGCATCCAGTTTTGTCCTGGATTCTGCTCCTGTAATTTGGGATTACCGGCTTGATTCAGGGTACTACCTCTGGGTGCTTGATAGCAATGAACAGTGTGGGAAGCAGTTAATCCCAACCCCACTGGTGTTTCTCACCAGCATCCCCCTTGGTCCAGGGGATGTGTGCTAGGAATTGGATCTTATGTGGATCGTCTCTGCAGAGTTATTTCTGACTATTCTAGATTTACAAATCATTTGGTACCCAGCTGTTAGGCTGCGTGATTCATGGTTACGGGTGCTTTGCTTCAAAGGCTTGTCAGCAGCCTCTTCCCTGTGGTTGCCTTGTGATTCAGTTTTCTGTGTGGTGCACATCTCCTCACATTCATTTGGCCTCTGCCTCCCTCACCTTCTGTCATGGAACAGATGAGTCAGTGTCTAATGGTGCCGGATCGCCATCCAGTTACTTCAAGTCTCCTTTGGTGGGTAGGAGTCAAAGAAGACGGTGCTACTGGCTCTTGAAGGGGGCTTCCTGTCCTGAGAAGGAGGCAGCGGGGGACAGCATGGCCACGTTTTCCAGAATGAATATTCAGAAAGCATTCTGGAAAGAGGAGGCCAAGGAAAAGGTCATTCTTGTTCAGTAGGTGGCAGTGTGGTCTGGCTTGAAGAAGCACTGCAAATTCCTGCGTGTATTTGCACTGCTTTATCCTGATGTCTTTGACAGCTCCAACTTGAGATTTTATTCTGAGTATTTTAGTGCCTTTTGTCAAATTCTCTTTTTTCCAGGGGGGAAAAAACCCACTTCATTTCTTTAGAAACTTCTCTTGGTAGTGGGCAGCCTGTGTTTGTGGCAAGTACTGTGATCTGAACCTTTAGGGCGCTTGGTGGCTAATTGCTCTTAGTTGGACATCTTGCCAGGTAGGCTGGACTTCTGTTACCCAGCTGTAGCAGGGAGAGTTCTTTACTCATCGGTGTGCTGGATATTTCACCGACTTTATCAGTGGGGAGCATTTCCTGAGATCCCAGAGCTGATTGGTTTCTGTATCAGGGAGGCAGGCTTCTGAGACCCTGTGTGTCACCCTGGCTCGCCCATTCGGCCTTCAGGGAATAGCTTACCTGGTCTGGACAAGCTGGGAGTGTGATGCCACGATGTACCCTGTTCAACGGAGTATAGTCAAATCCTAAACTCTTCACCTCATTGCCCACTGCAAAGCCCTTGACCTGAATGCCTTATTTCTCAACACCAGCAGAAATCTTTGAAAAGTTTGGGTTTTTAGGAAGTTGTCTACCCTCTAGCGTGAGTCTGGGCAGGAAGAAGAAAGTACATCTTAACCAATCCACAGATAGGTCATCCTGACCTCATTGTGATTGCTTGGCTGGGATTGATGATAAGCCTAAGGTAGGGCTAAGATTTGTTGGTGTCTTAGTTCCAGAATTCTAGATACATCTTAATGCTGGGCTTGAGACCTTGGAGTCTCTGTTTGACTGGCTCTGTTCCTTGTCTCTCATGCTGCTGCCCAGATGATTGTCATTGTGTGCACATGATGTCCAGGAAGCCAGGATGAGATCGTAGGTGTTGAGTACAAACCTATTTCATGTCAGATAGGAGTAGCAGATTCTAGAAGTATATACAGTTGATTGTTGTTATTCCTGGAACACTCAGTTAGGTCAGGTTAGGTTCTTGTGAGCCAATTTGTTAACCCACCAACACATGACCTTGCTTTATGTATGTTTTTGTTTAAAGATGCCTTATTTAATATATATTGATTATTCATTAATATTGAACTCATAGGCAACAGCACCATATATAACTCAGCCTGAACAAAGCTTATCTAACACATTATTTTCTCTATAAGGCACATCACCACTTCTACTTAGAAACACCAGATAGCCCGTCAGCATTCTGCTGGAGGATTATTTATTTATTTATTTATTTATTTAAAGATTTTATTTATTTATTCATAAGAGACACAGAGAGAGAGAGAGAGGCAGAGACACAGGCAGAGGGAGAAGCAGGCTCCATACAGGGAGCCCAACATGGGACTCCATCCCGGGACTCCATGATCACGCCCTGGGCTGAAAGCGGCGCTAAACCACCAAGCCACCTGGGCTGCCTGAAGATCATTTAAAATAATGAAATCACCAAGAAAAAACACAAAAATGTTAAAATAGCAGCAGTAAATAGACTATGAAAAGGTCGGTTTTTACAGTAGGAGAACTGAAACTAGAAGGCAGAGTATTTACTTGTTCCATTTAAACTGGGAACACACACATTGAGGTGACTCAAATCTTTCGCCACAATGCACATGTGCACATCTGTGAATTACCATGATAGCCTTATGAGTTTTAATTTGGGTGTTACAGATAGATTTTAGTGAGTAGGCAATTTTGGAAATGTGCGGTTTTTGAATATTGAGGATCGACCACATATGTCTCACAATAGGCCCACAGCATTATCTATAATTACTTGAATTCTTAGTCTTACCCAAATGCCTCAATTATGGTAAGACGAACTCATGAACTGGGCAGTGCTCAATTTAATCCGGACATGAGTTTTCAGTTCCAGGCAACTGACTGGGGTGAGCATACTTCCTCAAATGGCAATGATCTATTGGGTTTTCATATGTATTAATTAGCAATTTCTTAGTAGTTCTAGAGACATGTTAGTAAGGATTAAAGAGTTGGAATAGTGAAATTCAAATCACATTTGGCCACTCTAGCTATATACATATACTTTGCAAATATATACCTATCTTTTGGTATTTAAAGTCAAAGTTGTAATTTAAACTCAAAAGGTAATGATGATTGCCTGTATCTAAATGGTTGATGTGATTACTTTTAGCAAAAACAGTAAACCTTTCTGCTTTTCTACTCTTTATTTGTAAAAGGCAAATGAAAACACACCACTGTCCTATCAGCTGCTTGTCAATAAAAGAGAATAATTTGCGTAGGAGGATGTGGGTGACTTCCCAGGACAACTCCAGCTTGCTGGACTATAATAACTTTTAGAGATCTCTTTATTATTTATTGTTAATATCTACTACCCTGTACCTTCTGCCTCTATAATCAAATATCACTTCTACATTATGATGCATTGTACTTCTTAAGACAGTACTGAAGTCATTCATCTTACTCTCCATTAATTCACTCATCCACTTATTCAATAAACATTTATTGACAACCTACTATGTTTTAAGCATTGTGGTACAAATTGAGTATATATGAATGGGTAAAAGACAGTCTCTGAGTTTCTGGATCTTATGTCCACCTGAACCCTTTTTTTTTTTCAATGCAGAATATTCTTTGCTCCCCCCCCCTTTTTAAAGATTTATTTATTTATTTTAGAGATTGAGATTGAGAGAGAGCACGAGCAGGAGGGGGGTCGAAGGAGAGGGAGAGAGCCTCTCAAGCAGACTCCATGCTGAGCATGGACCCCATTACAAGGCTCATCACCATGAGATCATGACCTGAGTGGAAAGCAAGAGTCAGAGGCTTAACTACCTGTGCCAGCCAAGGTCTCCTTGTTTAGTTTACTACACTTGGAATGGCTTGAGGTTCCCTCATAGCCTTGTTCTTCTTCCCCTGGCCGTGTCATCACCTTCCATCCACGTGTGTGGGTCCTGAATCAGGAGTGATTTCATCAGTGGTTGAGATATTGAGGTTCAAATAGTAGGTTTTTTTCATGCTCTGTTGCATTGAGCCAGGTATTTAGCCTCTCTGGGCTTCTATTTCCTATTCTGTCAAATGGGAATAATAATAGCATTTGTTTGGCTGTTGGGAGGATATAGCAAGATAATGTACATAGAAAGCACTTAGCTCAGTACCTGGCATAAAAGTGCCTGATAAAGAAAAAAATTTTATTTTATTCATATTTATTAAACAGCCCAAGATGGCATTAGCATTTTTGGCAGATATATTCCACTGCTATTGCCTCCTGAAATATGAAATCAACCTAAACCCTCAAGTCATTTTCTGTCTTCCTGGGAAATTACTTCTATTTTCCAGAGCTATGCTATGATGTCAAACTTCCATCAACCTCTTTGAGACACATTTTGACCAAATCTGTCTGTTTGACTGGCTTGTATGTCATCTTCCTGAGAGATTGATGTAATTTCAGTGCCAGGATCGATGTCCTTGACTTGACTTTTCTTTATCTCTGGGTTTGCTATGAATATGGAAATGTGGTTTGTGGCCTCCCTTAACTTTAGAATCATTTCAATAGATGAACAGATTATAAATATAACGCTCAAAGCAATAGGGTGAAAGTGTTGCCCATTCTATTTGTGCCTTCCTTTATTACATTGAGTAAGTCTTTGATGCATAGGCCTTTACAAGATGGTTGTTAGACAAAATTAATCCCATTTCTTAATGGGATGTATTTAATGATGCCTTGGCTGCCTTTTGCCTGTGCCAACATTTTGTGTTAGGACTTTGCCTGGACAGCTACTTCTGATTTTATTTTTTGGATGCACACACAAACACACGTTTTAGTTCTTCCCCTTCCCTCACTGCTGTCCAGAAATGTTTGGCAATATCAGAGGGTGAGGAATCATGAGTGTGTTTGGGTAGAGGAGGAATGATTTGAGCTGTGACTTATATAGAGTATATAAATAAATAGAACTCTATGGATGGCCTTTATGTTAGTGTTTCTGTTTGAGCCTTCAATCCCAAGCATAGGAAGTAGGGAATTGGAAGGTAGAAGCTGTCTGAGTACACTTGTGTGAGATAAAGCAGCACAGAAGAGATAAATGGAGGTTAGAAAGCTGACCCAGAAGTAAAGCTCATTTAATTACTTAGAGCCTGCCAATCTGATTCCTGGGGAAGCTGTGCTTCTCCCCTGGCTGGGCCCTATGCTCCAATTGGCCCTATGCTGGCCCTCCTTTGGCCACTCTTTTCCATAGGGGGAGGACTTAGTGCTACCAGCGTGCACCCCTGGCTGGTGGGAAGCTGTGCGCAAGGGAGTATAGTCTAGGGTTGCCAGATAAAATGTTGGGCTTCTCTTTGCTGCAGCTGGCAACCCTAATATAATCAGAACGTGGATTTGTGGGCTGTAATGTTGGCATGCTTGTGAGTGAGGCCCTTCATCCTGGAGAACAGTTCTTGGAGTGGGAAGAGCAGCCAGCAGGCCATAGACCTTGGGCTGACAATCCCTATTCTCCTAGATTCTGGGGAGGAACTTTAGGGTATCTGAGTATTCAAAAGCTGAACCTGGCCTGCAGTGTTGTTATGAATTATACTTTTCAAGGTAGGAGGAAAGTACATACTGCATTTAACTGTTTTAAAATTTTGATTTATATTTCTAAAATATACGACATCTGGTATGTGGGTCTCAATCTGTGTTCTTTTCCCAGGTGCCACAAATACTGGTGGAGGGCCCTTAGTCATGGCATCAGACTACCAAGTAAGGTCCAGTCATATATGCTTTAGATCCCAAATTTTATTTGATCTATATAAGAACTCTGTGAGTTTGGCACTGTAAGTGTCTCTGTTGGACAGATAAGGAAACTGAGGTTTAGTGAATCGAAATGAGTTATCCAAGGACTAAGAACGAGTAACTGCAGAACTGATGCTGAAACTCAAACCTTAGTCTATCTGAATGCATATAAGAAGCTTTGGATCCAGGGGTACCTGGCTGCTCAGTGGTTGGGCATCTGCCTTGGGCTCAGGTTGTGACCCCGGGGTCCTGGGATCAAGCCCCACATCAGGCTCCGCAGGGGAGCCTGCTTGTCCCTCTCTGTGTGTCTCTGCCTCTCTGTGTGTGTGTCTCTCATGAATAACTAAAATATTGAAAAAGCAGCTTTGGATCCAGACTGCTTGAGTCAGAATAACGCTTCTACCCCTGCCTAGCTTTTTGTTTTTTTGTGAGTTATTCACATTTGTTTTAGTGCTCAAGTTTCTTGAGCTCTGAAATGTTGGAATGTATGTGATAGAAACAGTACCTACCTTCTAGGATTACTGGAAGGATTTAGAAAGACCTCATGTGTTCAGTGCTTAGCAAAATACGTTGGAAGTTGAAGAGCTCCACAAATAGTAGCAATTAGTAGTAATAGTAGCTCTAGTGAGAGTAACAGCAGCAGCATTAAATTGAGATATAAATATGGTGTGAATCCAATATTGTCTTAGTTATCCATTGCATGTCAAATGATCTCAAAACGTTGGGGCTGAGAACAACACACATTTCTTTTCTCACTGTTTCTGTGGGCCAAGCATCTGCTCACAGCTTAACTTGATCCTCTAATGAGGCTCTATTGAGGGGGATGATCTGCTTCTGAGATCATGGGACTTTTAGCAGGCCTCAGCTCCTTGCTGACTATTGGCCCAAGGTATCTGGACATTCTTTGCGCTTCTCCATGGGGCAGCGCATAATATGGCTAGCAAAGATCAAAATCCTAATCTTTTGTAACCTAATGATGGAGGTGACTCTCCGTCACCTTTGCTGTATTTGGCTCATTAAAAGCTAGTTTGTAGGAAGGAGGCTATAAAAAGGCAGGACTGCCAGGAAGCAGGGATCATGGGCGTGCACCTTGGAAAGGGACCTACCTCAGTTAGGTGGTATAGTGGGTACCACCTGGATGAGGTTGCCCCAGGATAAACACGATGCATCTTCTTGGCAAGGTAGTTTCACTATGTGGCCAATGCAACTTAAAGTCAAAATGCAGGTACAAGATAAAGAGAAGGCAAAATTCACACAGACTCAAATTAAATATAAACATGAAATTCCAAAGTTGTCTTAGGTTTGTCGCTATCACTTTGACTATACTGTCTCCCAAATTTCTGACGACTCGACTGGAATGATTCTTAGATCATAGAAAAAAAGATTTATCTTGAAAAGCTCGTGGTTCAGGATTATTCATTTTCTATACATTCCCCAGTGTCTGCTTCTTCTGGAACATGTTAGCAGGTCATCTGTGTCACCTTGCTTTCTATGTGATTTGATAAAACAAGTTGGGATAATATGGTGCCCAGGGCGGTGGGTCTGCAACCTTGGCTGCATATTAGAATCAGCCTGGACAGTTTTGATTGATTTTTTTTAAAAAAAGATTTTATTGGTTTATTTATGAGAGACACAGATTGATAGGCAGAGACACAAGCAGAGGGAGAAGCATGCTCCCTCTGGGGAGCCTGATGTGGGATTCGATCCCGGGACCCAGGATCACGCCCTGAGCCAAAGGCTCCTCAACTGCTGAGCCACCCAGGCGTCCCCAGCCTAGACAGTTTTGGAGACTACAGAGGCCTGAGCCTTACATCCAGAGATTCTTATTGTTTACAAATAATGTCCAGGAAAATTGATATCACATGTTAACTATCTGTTTATAAGAGTGATGGAGGGATTGATTAGCTTTCTGCACCTGGTGCCTTTCACCAATGATAATAATGGTAGTTAACATTCCTCAGACTTGTTTAATGCCCAGCAGGTGCAATACTAGATGCTTTATAGGTAGCACTTTTCTTAATCCTCACAAAAACCCTTCTACAGAGAAGGCACTTGAAGCCAGGTTCAGTAACTTGGTCAAGGGTACAAAGGTCGCTCACTGCAGAAATTTCAGGAAATACCTTATACCATGTTCCTTGTGTGACCTGTGCTTTGCAAAATACGATTCACATAATTATTTCAACATCACAAAAGCTCTTTGGAAGTACTATTATTATTACTGTTTGAAAGATGTAGGAACTAAGGCATAGACTTGTCCTATTACTTGTCCTGGATCATAGCTAAAATATAACAGACCCAGAGTTTAAACACAGGCTGTCTGGTTTCAGAATCCACCCTGCTAAACCACCTTGCACGCTGCTTCTTGTATAATAGTTACATAATCAGAGTCAAGACTTTATAGCAACTGCCTCTGAGTACTGGCAGCTAGTATTTATTGAACTATCCTGATATGATGGACATGGAGTAAGGCCATCATTTTCATTATTTCATTTAATCTTTATCATAGCTTTGCTATTTTGTTACACAATACAAGTTGGCAGTAAGACCTGGAAGCCATATTTGGCATGTTCCAAATGCTACATTCCCTCCCACCCACCACTCAAATAAACTGCCTCCAGCTATTGAGTGCCTGGCCAGTCTCTTTCACAGTTAATTTTGAGACCTTCAACAATTAAGTTAACCAGAAATTCATATAGCATGAAAGAGTTATTATTACCGAGCCCCCATTTTTTTCTGTAGGTTACATGTTCTTAGGCACTTCAGCTGTGCTTCTAGTAACATGGTTCCTTGACTCTTTCCAATCCTAGTTTCTGTGGTTAGCTTCATAAACGATTTTCATTGCAGGTTTATGCCCTTTATATATTTCAGACAAGGAAATTCTGCATACTTGTAGGATTCTCTTGCATATTGCAAGGTGTTTAGTTACCCAGTGGCTGCTGATAGCTCTCCTTGGTCACTGTGATAACCCCAAATACCCTCAACACATTTCCATATGCTCACTGGGGACAGTATTGCCTCTAGATGAAAATAATCAGATCTGAACCCTGAATCTTATGAAGAAGAACCACTCCACTTTTTGGTTCACTCTCTTAATGTACCCTACTTATTGGCTTTGTAATTACTTATACCGCATTTGTCTTGAGCAGTTAATATTGGCAGTTTTGAGGAGCCACAGTGTATTATTGACTCAGCTGAATTTGTTGTTAACAAAAAATTGTAAAACATTTTTTTTATGTTTCGTACCTGTATGTTTGGTTTTTGGAATACAGGTGTGTTACGTTATTTCTAGTCTACTGCAATGTCTTCTATTTTGATTTTTTTTTTTTTATCCCATGTATTAGGTATTCTTTAAATCCACCTACCCACCTGGAATTTTGACCTACAGGTTGTCTATATCTTCATTCAAGTTACTGACTACTACATTGTACATGATTAGGTGAAGGGCAGCAACCTTGTATATTACTGTAGACCTCCTCCCAGAGTGACACTGAGCCAATCTGTTAAAGTTGTGTATCACTTTACATATCACTAGACATTCTGCATTTCTCCATCTTGTCCATGAAGGAAACATGAAATTCCCTTTCAAGAATGCTTCATACAGGGATCCCTGGGTGGCGCAGCGGTTTAGCGCCTGCCTTTGGCCCAGGGCGCGATCCTGGAGACCCGGGATCGAATCCCACGTCGGGCTCCCGGTGCATGGAGCCTGCTTCTCCCTCTGCCTGTGTCTCCGCCTCTCTCTCTCTCACTGTGTGCCTATCATAAATAAATAAAAATTAAAAAAAATATTTAAAAAAAAAAAAGAATGCTTCATACAATCAGGAATCACTCTGGAGAAATATTTCCTCTGTTTTACCACTTCAGAGTGCTTTGCACATAATTGCCAGCTTTAAGGGTCATTGTTTCATAGACCAGTTCTATTAGTAATTAGAAATTACATGAAAATAAGAAGTTGGATCAGTGATTTAGGGTTTAGTGCTTTTAGTGATTCTAACATTCATGAGTAATACCAAGATGAACCTGATATTTCAGGTCTGTACTTGGCATCAGTCCTAGTTTGAGATTGAGTCTCTGACTTCAGGCTTCCTGAGAAGGGTTCCAGTACACATCCCACCCCACCTCTGCCTGTTGCTCTCTAAATCCAGAAATGTCTTCAATAGGAGATGACAAATTCTGTCATTCCTCAAGGAGGCAGACACTTTGAAATTGACTCACCATTGGGAAAAGAAAATGATATGGTACCCTACTGGAGGTAATAGTGACAATGCACTAATTTCTAGTTTCTTTCATGGGAGCAAATTTTGATAAAAGGCAGGGGAGAGAATGAAGAGTTTGGCTCCTTGTTTAGAGGCAAGATTTATTGTAGGGGGTGGGCAAGTAGGAAGGATGGAAGTACCAAAAGGGGTAAGAGTTTGAGACCGTAGAACTTTTCTCTACTTGGCAGGCAGGCCTTGCATCAACTCTGCCCTCTACCACATGTCTACAGAACATGAAGTTTCTGCCTATTAGAATTACTGTGAGAAGGTGTTTACAAACATATGCATTTTCATTGGTTAGAGGTGTCTGTTTATCTGATTCTGACCTGCAGTCACCTACCAGAGAGCAGTTGTTGAAGCCAGAGGGCTTCTTGTGCAGCATTGGGACAGGGAGCAGGAGGACAGTGAATACTCTGGCAGGTCGTAGAAGCCCAGAGGAGCAACTGGATTGCTAAAGGACACACATGATTTAATTAGCAATTTCAGGCTTTTGCCCAGTGCGTGACTGTCCATATGGCCAGAATCTGCACCCTTTTGTCCCGGTTGGGCATAGATCTAGGCTTGGAAGTGCCCCCTGAGGGGCAGCTCTGCCTCTCATGTTTTTCTCTAGTTTGTGTTTTTGCTGTTGGAGGCTTCTGTACAAAGCTTTATTGGCGATGTGGTTTCTGCATACTTCTCTCTAAAAGCTCGACGTTGATGAATTTGGCTGTACTTTTTGTGTTACATGCAGCATTAAATAATCTGTGTGTCTTTTTCCATTTTTCTTTTCCATTTTTAATTTTGAAACAGAAGTGGGTCCTCTGGCTGAGTGGCAGAGAGGGCTCTTCTGTTCTTACATGATTTGGCTGCCATCTCCTGAGCTCTCTTCTTGCATCAGCCCTTGGCTTCCTCAGTTGCTCGCCTGCTAGGACTAACTTAATGGATTCTAGCTAAAGGAGCCACAAAGGAGCCTCAAAGAGGTGAAGTAAAACCAGTGAGCCTGTTTCAGAACCTTGGTCCACTGATTCCAGTCTACGGCTCATTTTGTGGCACCATTGTGCTGGGAACATTATTTGAATGTTTCTGATGGTGCCACAGTAGTTTTCAATATCTTTTCTCTTGTGGCAGTGCCACCCCCAGTACATAGCAGGCAACCAAGAGAGATGACAGCAGAGATCGTAGCAAGGATGATTTGTTGACTGTGTGGCCATACTCCCCTGACACTTACTTCTTCTCTTGTGGGGCATACTTGATAAAAAGGAAGTCAAATTGAATTTCCATTCTCTACCATTTGCTCCCATTTCTTTCCCTTTTCATCTGTGTCATCACCACTGCTCTTATCCTGTACATAATTGCCTCAGGCTACCCCTGGGCTGACTGAGGTCCCCTATCCTTCTTCTATCCCCTTAAGTTCCAGTCTTCGTCTTCCTTCCATTCTAATTAAAATTCTACCAAAGAGTCAACTTATCTACTAAGTCTACCTTTGTTAATGGAGCCAATAGGAGCTCATGAGTTTGTATGTTCACCTTATGTGTTTTTAAAAATTGGATACTGGCAGAAACAGCTTAACAGAAGACAGCTGAACCACTCGGAACGATTGATAAAAATATGATCCTTACTAGGACTTACCATGGATTTGTAAATTAGAAACTTTGCAAGTTGGGACCTGAGAATCTACATGGCAATCAAGCTCTTAGGTTGTTCGAAAACATACAAAAGTTGAGAATTACATTCCTATGGTAGTGTTTTCTGCAGGTGCGTAAACATGTTAGCAGGTAGCATGGGTTATCGTTGGTCTGCTTATGGTTTTTTGCCTTTAAAATTACATTTAATGTGGCATTGTTTTCCTCACCACTCCCCCTCACCCCCTGGCCCTTTATTCATACCAGGGACTGGAATCTATATCTGAGCCTGAGTTTGTCTTCCCAAAAATCTTGGGTTTCTTCTCTTGTATGCTGAATGTATATACCGAACTGTGATTTTTTTTTGGTCTGGAAAACATTCTGATTTAATTGTCTAGCTATAGTGCATGACATACACTATGTTTGAGAAATACCTTTTGAATATACAACCATGTTTCACTTTGGAGAAGGCATTCTGTTTCACTGTAACAAGGGAACCCAATTCATTCCTCTATGATTTGAAAGCAGCTCTGACATGAAAGAAAGGGAGATTGGTAGGTAAATGGGGAAGTTTTCAAAAGAACACTATATTTTATTTTGTATCTTATAGTCTTGTTCTTCTTTCTGGGGAGATTCATACTTCATGGGTGTCCTGGAAAGTGAGATAGGAAAAAGAAGAAGCTAAGAATAGATTATTAAGCTGTTTCTCCCTTGGGCTCCCGTGTAATTTTTTCACGTGGACAGATGTTTTAAAACTTGGGTAATCTGGATTCAATGAAGAGATACATAGTAAATGAAAATAGGACTCAGATGCTACCTTAAAGCCATGGGGCTATTACTTGCTTGTTCTCGGAATTGCTCTCATAAATGATCTATTGAATTTCATGTTCACACAGTGGATAGATAGACTTTCTGATTACTGATAGACTATGTAAGGAGTCTTTTCACCATGTAAACTGCAGAGCTGCTCTGTGACCCTTCAGTGGCCTGGGCAAGGGTAATCAGTGACAGGGGATTAACACCCTTTCCCTGTTGCACAGCATTTGTAACATTGGGGCATGCTTTTTCCTTACCTATCAAAGTAGATGGTCAATTTTGATATTTTAAGAATGTATCACCCTAAATGCATGTGTTTCATAAAGCCTTTAGATCTTTCTACTGGGAAGATTTACTAGGATCCTAGATTAACTCCTATCATAATACTGATTTTGACCAAAGGAGTGAAACTGGTGATTGTCCTGCTTGATGTAGGAGAACAAGTGGTAATAAGCGCTCATTAGTAAAGCTCAGCCTGAGCAGGCTGACCCATTTTCAAACTGATTGGTTCTTGGGGCAAATTCACTCACCTACTTATTCACAGATAAACATTTAAAGCTTAAAAATGTCACATTAAAAATCAAGTCATAGTGTTTTATTCATCTTACCCATTGAGTTTAAAAAGCACAAATTCCCAATTAAGTTAATTTTTACAAACATCTGAAAGCATCATCTTTGGTAATGTAGGGGTTCAGAACTAATCACCCCAAGATTTGCATGCAGATTATTTCTAGCTGCAAACAATCAAAGGCAAAAAGGCTTAAAAAGACCTGCCTTCTATTTGCTTAAAAGAATTTTCATGGAGGACTAGCTCCCAGAAGAGCGGTATTACCATAAATAACCACATCATGATATGAATATGAATGTGGGTTAGTAGACAGGGAGCACCTTTGCAAAGCATATTAGTTAAAATTCCTCTTGATGTCCCTTCCATTGTTTTTTTGTGGCCCTACAGATAGTTGTTTATGAAACATTTACTCTATTTCATCGTCCTGTTAATTACTTTCCTTCGTTTTGAAGTCCCAGACCCCTAACCCCCTTTCCTTAGTTTAGAATGATATATACCTCGTTCTGCTTGTCTTCGAAAAATCTCTCCTGTTTATGTGGATTCACCTTAAATTGGGATTAATTTCTATTTTCTCGTATTACTTTATCTCTTGTCAACTTAATTATTAGATCAGTTAGAAGACCCTTAAGTGGTAGAGAACAATTTTTCTATCCTTTAAGTAACTTTATAGGTTTTTCGTTAGCAAATGGGGACAGGTAAGGTAAATGGATCAAAGAGGGGTTCTCCTTCTTCTTCTTCTTCTTCTTCTTCTTTTTTTTTTTTTTTTTTTAGATTTTATTTATTCATGAGAAAGAGAGGCAGAGACACAGGCAGAGAGAGAAGCATGCTCCTCCAGGGGAGCCCTATGTGTGACTCGATCCCAGAACCCTGGGATCATGACCTGAGCCGAAGTCAGCTGTTCCAACCATTGATCCACCCAGGCCTCCCAGGGTTCTCCTTCTTAAACTGTGAATCACAAAAAATCAGATAAATATAAAGGCATTGATTTTGTTTAAGCTTATCCCATTAGCACTAGCTATATCCAGGTAAGGGACCATGCCTGTCCTCTGCCTGAGATGCAGAGGCATCTCTCTGCTTGTTACAAGTAGACAACCTAATCTGAGCTTTTGGGAAGAGTAATTCTCTTTTTAATGAGACTCTAATGAGGTGATAGGTTATTTATGTAATTTTATGCTCATCACAGTCTGTACTAAAGTGCCAAGCATTTTCTTCACTATCACCATTATCATCTTAGTGAACTTGATTACTGAGAAGGCACAGGCTGCCTTTCTCTCCTGCAATCCTGACCTCCTTGCTGTGGCTGACAATCTTTGGATGAACATCAGGTTCTCCAGCAACTGTGGATTTGGGATTACAGAATGAACATCAGGTTCTCCAGCAACTGTGGATTTGGGATTACAGAGTGAGTCAGAGTTTTGAGTCACGAACATGCAGAAATTGAACATGCAGGAATCTAATAAATTAGATAGAGAAATGGAGATGAGAGACCACATGGTCCAGAGAGAGGTGAGAGGAAGACAAGAGTCACTAGCTGTCTTTTGACATTCTGGGTCATATCAGGTATATTAGTTTTTTGCAATAGGATTTTATGAGTACGTCCTACAGTCATAAAATAAATCTATTCTTTTTGTTGTTCTTCATCCTTTTTATTTTTTTAAATAGAAAGAGTTAGAGTGCAGGCGGGGCAGGGTTAAAAGGAGAGAGAGGGAATCTTAAGCAGGTGCCTAGCCTACTGGGTAGTCCAACATGGGGCTCTATCTCAGGACACTGACATCCTGACCCAAGCCAGATAAAGAGTTAGCTACTCAACCAACTGAGCCTCCCAGGCACCCCCCTCCTTTTTCTTTCTTTCTTTTCTTAAATAAATGTAATTTTAGTGGATCTCTGGCCTTGAAATTTACAGTTTGTAGTTAGGATTAAGTTGAACTTGGTACCCAAAAGTTTATAGTCTATTTCCAAAAAGCTTTCATGTTTAGTATCCTCCTTGTTCCCTATAACAACCTTGTCAGAAATAGGGTGGGAGGGATCCCTGGGTGGCGCAGCGGTTTAGCGCCTGCCTTTGGTCCAGGGCGTGATCCTGGAGACCCGGGATCGAATCCCACGTCGGGCTCCCGGTGCATGGAGCCTGCTTCTCCCTCTGCCTGTGTCTCTGCTTCTCTGTGTCTCTCATGAATAAATAAATAAAATCTTAAAAAAAAAAAAGAAAGAAAGATATAGGGTGGGAATGATAATTGCTTTGAAAGCTGGAGAAACTAAGACTGCAAGTGGGAAAGAGCCTTGCCTGAAGTTAAACAGCTAAGTAGAGAGAGAGTCCCATTAAAAACCTGAGTCTTCTGGTTCCTGTGCCTAGTGCTTGGCACTTACTAGATACCTGATGATTATCTCTAGATTTATAGGACAAATCCAGGTGGAAATTGGTGATTCCAGGCAGAAATGATTAAAAAAAAAAGAAAAAAAAAGTAGCTGGTCTTGTAATAGATCTGAATCTTCTGAAAAAGCCTAACAAAAGCAAGCCCCTGGAGTCTGGAGCCAACCTTCCCATTTGAGCTCACTCACATAAGGATTGGCAGTATATTGTTCCCTTGTGCCTCTCCAAGAGTGCAGATCAGATCTTGCCTTTGACAACACTTACCTCTTTGAACCTTCTGCCAGCGGAGACACTGGTTATGTGGCTCAAGCCATCGATTTCTACCTCAGCATTTAAAAAACAAAATCATCCTTGGGGCAAAACTTTGAGTGCTAACTCCATTAGAAAAAAATGTATCTAGACAAATTACAAAGTTCTGAAAATCATGTCTTCGAACCAGATTGCTGACATGACCTAGCTTCTCACGGAATATTTTGAGCCAGAAAGGGATGTATCCCTTTGTTAGGCAGTCGCCGCGTCTTCAAGCAAGACAAGACAGGGTCTGGTTTTTAAAGTATCATCTATGTTTTCATGTACTGTTTTCGTTTCTGTGCAATGGCTGATTGAATTCGTCTTTTGAAAACAAATAATGATGTGTGAGAGTTTCAGGGTGAGTCATGTGGAGATGGCTTTCAGTACGATTTCATGGTATATTGTTAGAACAGAAGATATATGCTATCTTTAGAGCATACAGGTCTTACTCATTATTTCAAATGGCCTCTGGAGGTATATGTTGCCCATTTAAATAAAAAAACAAACTGAAGCAGCATGGACCATAGTGCTATTATTCATTACCTTTTCTTCATGAACAGATTAAAATCGAACAGTATTGCTAAGGACAGAACCATCCCAAAATGAGGTCCAGTTAGAAAACCTGGATTATAAAGCATCAGGTGTAAAAGAGGTAGTTAGTAAAGCTTCTGAGAAATCTTGGTGTTAAAAACCAAAAAGCCATTTTTCAAAAATTGGCTTTCCTGAACTTTAGTGGTCATGGACCCTTTTCTACACAGAACACCTCTTAGCATACCGGCTCCCTTGTAGGCAACACTGGGGTAGACTATAGTTTGCCTAAGGAGGTAGGAAGAGAGACAAGATTAGAGACATAGATTGGGGGGCACCTCGGTGGTTCAGTGGTTGTGCGTCTGCCTTGGCTCAGGTCGTGATCCTGGGGTCCTGGGATTGAGTCCCACGTTGGGCTTCCCACAGGGAGCCTGCTTCTCCCTCTGCCTATGTCTCTGCCTCTCTCTGTGTGTCTCTCATGAATAAATAAATAGAATCTTTAAAAAACAAACATAGATGTGAAACATACTACAGTTTCATACTATGCTAAGAGGCCTCAAATTCATTGTGTAACTAATGGGGTAATTATTGAGCTTTTTAAAATCCTTTTAAAGCTTCCTCACTTGTCTCTCTACTTTCATTTTCACTCATTCTCCTTTTCAGTCCATCTCAAGTAGCAGTGCTAGACTACCTTTCCTAAAACTGTTTCCATCATGTGTCTGTCCTATTTGAGAACCTAGGTGGTGCTTTAATGGACCCTACATTTTGCCATCTTTTCATCTTCAAATAGATTTTTTGCTAAGCTACCTTGTATTGCTCTACCTGGGTATCTGTGAATCAATTAAAAAAATTCTATTAGAAAGTGGTTTTAAACTTTGGCTATATGTTAGAATGGCCTAGGGAGTTTCTAAAAATTTCTGTGCCCACTTAGCAGATTCTATCAGAATTTCTAGGGGTGGAGCGCTGGGATTAGCCATGTATGTTTGTTTTTTAAAGACTTTATTTTTTCATGGGAGACACACAGAAAGAGGCAGAGGCATAGGCAGAGGGAGAAGCAGGCTCCTCATGGGGAACCCTATGCGGGACTCTATCCTAGGACCCCAGCATCACGACCAGAGCCAAAGGCAGATGGATGCTCAACCACTGAGCCACCCAGGCGTCCCAGATTAGTCATGTATTAAACTTCCCAGGTGATTCCACTGTGTAGTTATATTTGAGCACCAGTGTCCTGAAATCTGGCTTGAAGCTGGACTTATGGTATATACTCACTTCAGACTTGTTGAATTCATTTTGTTCATATCAGATTGACCAATTTCCATGGAGCTTACATTAACTTATTAAGAGGAGATTCCAACACTCATGTGGCAAAAATCAAAGTTGTCAGTTTTGTGCTTGAAAAGAGGACATTATTAATAAATATTGTGGTTTGTTGAAGCAAATCACAGGGGCAACAGGAATTTCCCAGACCAAAGAACTATTGACACTTTTATGGGTAAACTGATTGCAAATACCTTTGTCAGTCAGTTTGATTGATTACAGCATACACGTATTGAAGTACACTTCAAGCAGCAAGTTTATCTGAAGCCTTGGTGTTAAATCTCTGGTGAAGTAATTTAAGACTGAACCCCCAGGGAGTGGTGAACTGCTCTTTGAAAGCAGAAAGTTCTAGTAAATATAGCATTTCTGCATACCATTGATGAAATCAGATGAACATTCAGTCTTGGTGTTTAATAATAGAGGCATTACTCAGATTTTGCAGGTTCTGTTGCATGCCACCACAACAAAGTGGATTTCCCAATAAAGTGATTGAAATGAACTTTTTGGTTTTCAAGTCCACATAAGAGTTGTTTTTACATTATGTTGTAGTGTCTTATATGTATACTAGCATTATATCTGAAAAAAAAAAAAAGCTATGTGCCTCAATTAAAAGAGGCTTAGTTGCTAAAAATTCACCATGATCTGAGTTTTCAGTTGAGTGGTAATCTTTTTGCCAGGAGAGGGTCTTGCCTTAATGTTGATGGAAGCTGCCTGATGGAGGTGTTGGTTACTGATGGTCGGGGTAGTCAGTGGCAATTTAAAAAAATTAAACAGCAACAGTTGTGACTTTTAAAATCTCTTAATGTGTAATCCGATATGAGAATTATTATAAATTGTGTCTCCCAGATAACTTGTGTTTTCTTTTTCTTTTCATGCCTGTTATTTTTAAGTATTGTTGGAGATGGTAATGTTTCCTTCTCCTCCCTTTTGATTCTTTGGCTCTTGTAGTAATCAGAGTAACAGGGCAGGTTAGGAGAAAAGTAAAATTAGTTTTCTATGTATGGGAGCATCAAAGATATGAGACCCACTGACAGGATCTTGAGACTTCTGTGAAGTCCTGAGCTTTGAGAAGAGGGTAGGTGGTTGGGCTTATGAGGGGAGGAAGACAACTTATGAGGAGATGGAAGACTTAACGTTTGGTAAACAGATGTTTGCCATTCCTTTTGGAAATGTCCTTCTGATGTTTAAAAAAAGGTTATTTTTTTCCTGACAGGTCTCCTTAAAATTTTTTAGGCCATTTGGGGGAAGCTAAAAAGCTCTTCTTGAGTCTGTTTGGCCTTGATTGTTTTTACCTTGAAATAATTCACATGCCAAAGTGGCACATTCTGGGGTTATTTGCCCTACACCCCATCAATGTTTTCTTACTGCATACTGAATATAGGCCATACTCCTTAATGTGGCTTACGAGGTCCTATACAGTCTCATTATATGCATTCATTCTTTTATTTTTTTTAAAGATTTTATTTATTTATTCATGAGAGACACAGAGAGACAGAGGCACAGACACAGGTAGGGAGAAGCAGGCTCCATGCAGGGAGCCTGATGTGGGACTCAATCCCGGGACTCCAGGAGCACATCCTGGCCAAAAGCAGGTGCTGAACTGTTGAGCCACCCAGGCGTCCCGCATTGATTCTTTTATTTTATTATTTATTTATTTATTTATTTATTTATTTATTTATTTATACATACATTCATTCTTTTAAAAGAGTCCATGGATGTTGGTCATTGCACAGTAATGGGAGTGTTTTTTTTATTATGCATCTTTTACCCCAATGATACAAAAACATTTTATCGAGTTCTTACTGAGTATCATGCTTCCTCTGGTATCATCAGACTTCTTGTTTTTTTCTCCACACACCAGGCTTTCTTCATTGCATTGTCTGAAATGTCCTTCTCCTCCCTCATTCGCAAACTCCTCATTTACTATTAAAGATAGAGTAAACGTTTCTCCCCACATAAAGCCTTCTGAAATTGCTAGCTCCGAAGGAACTTGTCACATTCAGGATGCAAACGAGAATGCATCTATTTCCCCCCACTGAACTGTTTTCCTCAGAAAGAGGACTGTTTCTTCTATGTTCAGTTTTTTGTTTGTCTCATTCCCACCTTGCGGTGGGCAGGATGGGTGGACGCAACCAGGTGTTGGGGTGGAAGTGGGATTTGAGAGACCAGTGCTGGAGAAGGGGCACAGTTAGTATCCGAGCACTGGGCACATCCACAGTTAGTAGGGAAAGCTTGTGCTCGAATGGCAGGGCCACATTGCGCAGGGCAAGTGCCGAAGGGGTCAGAGTTGGTGTCATCCAAAGTCTTTCTCCCACTGACCTGTCACAAGCAGCTCAATTGCCTATTATTAGAGGTCTTTAGTTGTGCTCAAGACATAATGCATACCAGAAATAAACTCCTCTGAAAAATCCCTGTATCCACAGGATATATATTCCCTCTTCACTCTCCTGTGGTGGTCATTTAGCACAAATGAATTAGGTTTTCCAATTACCACTTTGGAAATTGATAAGTTGGAGCCTGAATGATGTTTCGGGAAAGAAAGGGAAGGTTTTTCCGCACCCTAGTAGCAGATCTGGGTGACTCTGGGTGCAGGGGAGCTGTGGGTGCCCGGGAGAGTTGCTGACAGAGACAGTGAAGGTACACTTTACCTTTGTCCATGTCCTGTTGACAGCTGACTCTTATCCAAAGGAAGCATGGTCCGATCTCTGATTCCTTGCAAGTTGGTCATTATGTGAATAAAATGTATCTTAAAGGAAATGAAAGCCATAGAAAAGTTTGTGAATATGAATGTTTTCTATCAGCAGGAAAAAGTAGACGAGGAGGAGGAGGAGGATGAAGATTGGTTCAGTGTATTCCTAAAGTTCCTACAGTTAGGTGGGGAGGGAAGATGCACATCCTCTCCTAACCTGGCCTTCTCTTGAGTGTTTAGAGAGCCTAGTTCTTTACTTGCTTTTTTGCTTGTGCACAGCACGTTTATTGCATTTCTCTTCCTGAATTCAAATTACTGTTATCACTTCTAATAATTGCAGGCACCTGTGGGGAGAAGAGGTGCTTCTATGGCTTCGTGTAATTTTTGATGCTCCCTGTTCCAGCTCCGTGGCCATTCTTAAGTTAGACTCTTTGGATTTAAGGTCAATGAACGTGCTATCTGCTCTGAATGACCCCAAGATGTGTGTGTTGGAAGAAGATCTATATTTTTACTCAGTTGCTATAGTTGGTGTGTGTGCCTGTGCGGGTGGGGGACAGCTTGTGCAAATGTTTCTCTGTAGTTTTAAATAGTCTAGCAACAGCCAAATCTGTAAGTCCTTGCTGTACTCATTAGGAAACTCAGATGCACGTCAGATCACTTGGAAAACTGTAAACTACTTTATAAATCAAAGATGCCAACAAATACCGAAATGCATTGGATAGTCCCTGAAAATTCTTCATTAGCAGGCTTGAGCCAAGTGAGGAGACAATAGAGCAAATTTCCTATTAGCTGTACTCACTGGAGGACACCATTGGCATAATTAATCTAAGAGCAGCAGATAATTTAGACATCCTTGATACTTGAGTCAGGGATTTACACATTTACTGTTGTGGTGTCTTGAAACCAATGGAATTACCAGTTGTCTGTCACTGAGTACACGTACATAGGTATGGAGAAATGATAGTTTAGGAATTAAATACACCTTGGACTGATCTATGGAGTGGATTACTTCTCATTAGAATACTCTGTTGGTGGCCCGAGATCATTCCATGTGACATCTCAATCCACATTGTCTCATAATGTTCTCCATTTCTTTTCAGGACATGTGGTTTATTGCTCTAACTAGATTATATGAAGTAAAACCGAATCTTTTTTTTATAAAATGAAACTGTCATTTACGGAGGCAAGTCCTATGTGATGCTTATTTTCCGAGTCTGTTTCACAAACATTATCTCACTGACTTTCAGAACATTCATGTGACATGGAATTTTTATCACTGTGTTTTACAGATGAAGTGTTGAGAGGTTAAACAAACATGTGCAAGGTCACACCACGTCCAGTGATGTGCTGGGATTCAAAGCCAGGGATTTCCAGTACACGCCAGTGCTTTTCCATTTTTGGTGCCCCTTTGTCCCTTTTATCTGGCTCCATGATTTCTCTAAAGGTTTTGGAGCATATGTCCATTCCCTGTGTTTCAATTAATGGAGATGTGACCCAGAATCTCTTTATTAGTTAGCAATGTGAGAATGTAACCATATCTGTTATAAGTGGACACTAAACCCCATTTTAAGACTTGTTTAATGTAGAAACCTAATGCTTTCAATGTTTTCTGCCGTACACTCAAATTTTTGGGAAGCACATTTTGGATCTCTCACTTCATCTGTGAATTTTGAAATGTGCATGGAAACTGGTATGATTGTCAGGGGGAACAGAGAGGTAGCTATTTCCCCATGGGCATTAAGCCATCTTATCAATTTTTCACCACTCATTTTCTAAAAATGAATCTGCCATGTTTTTCTCCCCCACCCTTTTTACAAGATGGAATGGGAATTCATTTATGTTAACTTTTCAGCTATAATATCCACTTTTATTCTTTCACTGTAGTAGTACTCTCTTGGCCAGGAGAAAAAGATCTCGTTAAAAACAAAAATGATATACAATGTCTATTAATCAATTGGATGGAACTACTTTATGCTCTGAATGCAAAATGTTGAAATGTATCTCTTAAGGATCGATATTGTTTCTAAGTAACTAAAGCTAAATCAATACCATCTCCACACTTCACTTTTGGTAACAGATCATTAGATTCTAGTGTTTCAGAACGTGTAACTAAAATACAGACTGCCTAGTAGTAGTTTTAAGAGTAAAATTTTACCCCCTTGTTTTTTTTGGATGTTAATTTATTTCTGTTTTAGTGAAGCCCACTTGCAATATTATTGTTAAGGCAACTTCTCTTAAAGGACTTTTAATGTAAAATGTTGTGAAATTTCAAAGGGCTTAATTTGACCTATATATGTTCACAATCATGTAATAAGAGTGTTCAGTTGTATTGTGTTTTATTGATTGCTGCTTACTCATTTTAGTTTCAATGTACACCGGACTTAGGTAATTAATGGGTCCTCTATTGAATATTTAAGAATAAATTTTAAGCCATAGCATTATTGCATTTCAGGGTTGGAGAAAACCCTCAAGATATATGTTTTAATCTCTTATGGTAGGCTTAGATCAGTCTCCTGTACAATAGCCCTAGCAAGCTAATTCAAATTTAAGTTGGATTAAATCAAGCATAAAATGTGGAGGGAATGAGGTTGAATCATTAAGATACCTGGCAGGAAATGGATGACATCCTTTGAAGACAAATTTCAGAAGTTTAATTAAGGGGTATTTACTGAGACATGGGGATAGATATAGGTAAGATGAAGAAATGATGAAGTACGTTGAGGCTAGCAGTAATAGGGAACTCTGGGGGAAGCTAACTATGTACTTGGCCGTCACCCCATCCCTCTCAATAAAAAGACAGGTAAACTGGAGAAAAACAGACACAAAATTTATAAAATATTGTTAACCTTAAAAGTAAAACAGCTAGTTATTTTATCAGGAAAATGGGTTTATTCTGTAATAGCGGAGAGATTACATTTTGACTTGCAAGCTCTGGCAAACCTTAGGTAAGTTTGGCTTTTAACGGAGAGGAATATTACTTTATAGACAAAAGGAGGAAGCTGAGGGGAGTACTTTCAAGGAAAGTTTGTGGCAGGAAAGTGAGAGGTCAGGGTGGTGATGCTTTATGGTTGGCTATTTTCTTATTGTCTGTTCTTGTTGCTGAGGAGAAATTCTTCTTTGCTCCTTCTGGAATAGTAAAATAGGCTTCTTCCTGGTGGGCATGCAAAGTAAGTCTTGGATATAGGGTAGGGCATGAGAGCTCTCCCTTCTTGCCTCCTATCTCCATTTTATTTTTAAAATTCTTTCTTTCTTTCTTTCTTTCTTTCTTTCTTTCTTTCTTTCTTTCTTTCTTTCAGAGAGCACAAGAGAGCTCAAGCATGGGGCAGGGTCAGGGAGAGTGGAGACAGAATCTCAAGCCTTCCCTCAGTCCAGCTAAAGCCTCATTCACAGCTTCATCCCATGACCCCGAGACCATGACCTGAGCCCAAATCAAGCAAGATTCAGATGCTTAACTGCCTGGGCGACCCAGATGCACCATCCTGTCTCCAGTTTAAATGAGGTTTCTTTTCTTCAGCTTCATAGTATATACCTTCTGTGTACTTGGGAGAGATTCAGGAAACCTGAGTAACTCCCCGAAATGGGCGGGCCAAGCTGCCACCTTTATATAACATCTCCTGCTAAGGACAAAAGAAGATGTTGGCAATTTATTTATTTTTTATTTATTTATTTGTTTGTTTATTTATTTATGATAGTCACACAGTGAGAGAGAGAGAGGCAGAGACATAGGCAGAGGGAGAAGCAGGCTCCATGCACCGGGAGCCCGACGTGGGATTCGATCCCGGGTCTCCAGGATCGCGCCCTGGGCCAAAGGCAAGCGCCAAACCGCTGCGCCACCCAGGGATCCCGATGTTGGCAATTTATATGGATAAAAGGCATGTTATGGGAACTTATTAGAATAAGCCTAGTATACAAGGGTAAGATTGTTATACTCGTTCAAGTCCTTGCCTTGCCCTGGGGTAAGAGTTCCTAGAGTTTCAAAATCATCCTCCTCTTCTTGCTACATAGAAGTAGACAACCTTACAAATTGAGATTTTTTCCCCCCATAAACATCAATGTTTCTTACAAAAAGATAACTACTATTCAGTTTTTAGAGCTTTTCCCATTTCTGATGTTTCTTACAAATAATCAGCCTGAAATGATCTTTATGCTAAGAAAGATATTTTTAGGGGGAGGTATATTCTCCTCTTTAGAACCCATATCTTTCCTAGACCTGAAGGAGCAGAGTGGAGAGCAGTTTCTGTAACTTCAAAAGGTTGTCTTAGAGAGATCTACCAGTAGGAACTGTGGTCTTGACTAGAGAAACACAACTCCAGCCAGCCTGAGACTCAGGAAGGGCCAGTACTAGGGGATTCAAATACTCTTATCCTCATCAACTTACTCCTTCATTATCTTTCCAATGATTTCCACAGGCCACAACCATTGAAAACCATAGGACTCGAAAATTCAGTAGTATGTAGAGCCCAGCCTTGTAGGTTACACAGTAGATAGATTAGCAAAGGTAAGCAGAAGATATTCAGCATGGAGATGATGTCTCCTTTCTCCTGTAACTCCATCATAGCATGTCTAGAGTGCTGTAATTTGTTCTGAATCAACAGGGCTAGTGTCAGGAAAATATGTTCCATGAAAGAAAGCCAATACAGTGAGAGGAATCAAAAGTATCCCATGTAAAACTATTTATAAGAAGTAGGAATGCTACTTATAGAAAAACAAAGTTTTGGGACACCTGAGTGGCTCAGGTGGTGATCTTGGGGTCCTAGGATTGAGTCCCACATCAGGCTCCCCAAGGGGATCCTGTCTCTCCTTCTGTCTATGTCTCTGCCTCTCTGTCTGTGTCTCTCATAAATAAAGAAAAAAAGTTTTGAGAGTCAACAAAATGTTACACTTAAGAGTACAGACTTGAGTCAGCTTTAAGTTCATTAACAGCATGATGCTGAGCAAACCACTCATTGACCATAAAAGCAAAACAGCTAGTTATTTTTACCTGTAAAATGGATTTATTTTGGAATAGCAAAGAAATGGCCACTCAGGAAACGGCAGAAGCCTTGGACTCACCGAAGAACAAAGGAGAGGGAGGACCAGTCTCATAGAGGAATGTGGGGAGTGATGTGGGAGGGGCTTTGTTTGTTTGATAATAGTTCCATTGGAGGAATCTGGGCATTCCAAGTACAGTGGATTTTTCATTGGCTGAGTTATGGCAGTCTCTCAGTATCTGGGCTTTTTAAGGGTGAGGAAGAAATCTTACTTCCTCCTGTCCGGGTTGTGAAGTAGGCTCCTTCCTGTTGAGAATGTTAGGGACATCTCTTCCTGTTGGGTCTGCAAAGAGCTGCTGGAAGTGTTAGGTCGTGAGAGCTCTGCCTTTAGTCCTCCAGACTCCATTTTCAATGAAGTTTCCATGGTTCACTTTCTTAACTTCTTTTTGCTTCAATTCCCTCATTTATAAAATTGAGCATAATAATCAGCATCTACCTCATAGGCTTGCTATGGGAATTAATTTAATATTCAAAGCAATTAAAACAGTGCTTGGTACATAGTAAATGTCATATGATTTATATGAGTGAGGAGGGGCACGGTAGAGAAATTTGAATGGCTCTGTGTGTCCTGAAGCAGTTACATCTAGTTCAGTTGATGAAAGCTCTAACATAGATTTTCCTTAAGTGTAAAGATAATTTGTCTCATAGACATAATAAAAAATGATCTTATGTAGTAGTGCATTTCCCATCCCAGAGTTGTTCAAATTTAGACTAAATGATAATTCGTGTCATACAGAGATTCCAATAAATTGCCCGGTTTTATTAGAAGATTTACAGAATCCATTCCAATCCTAGTATATCTTTAATTTTTCTGCAAAATTATTTGCATTGCCATTGAAAATACAATCTTGTTAGCTTTACTTCTGTCTCAAAGAGTGTCTTGTAGGCTACAGATTGCCCAGGTATCATTTTTAACCTTTAAGTAGTGCCTGAAGAAAACACATTTTGAAGGCTTTTTGTGATTCTATTATGTTCCTCACCCTCCATCATCTTGCAACCACCTGTTCCCTCCAGTTTCATTTTCTTCAATAGGAAAAGAAATAGGAACAATTGTCATCATTTTCTGTTTATGATTGCAGGTTCTATTTGGTGTATAATTTAGAGGAGGGATTTAAGCTCAGCTTCTCAGTAGAGGTATGATTTTTGGACAGATGACTTCTTAGAATCCTAGTTTTCTTCACAGTAAATTGTGGGTAATAATGCCCTTTATCTCACAGGTTTATCGTAAAGATTAAATGAACTATCATTAGCAATCTTACTGATGTGATATAAAGAATGAATAAATAAATATCAGCTCTTTTTACTATATTTTATCACATACTAATGATATATTATGTAATATTTTGTTATCATTAACTAGTGCCTGAGATGCTGGGTTACTTTGGTTGCAACAGGTTTTCACAGTTCCCCTGACAGGAGGAGCCTACAGTCTCCATTTTAAATTCTGGAGGATTTGTGCTTGGGAAAAGGAAAAGAGGTAATCTCTCTTTCAGTAAGAGGCATCATTCTCTGAGGCCATCCCCATCCTAAAGCAAGTCAGGAGGTACTGTTCGTAGCAGAAATGCAGTCCTAGGCAGTTTTTCCAGCTGCATGGAAGAAACTTGTTAAAGAGGTGATTCTGGCCTCCCAGCACCCAACCCTGAAGCTCATGTCTTGATTTTCATATGAATAGAGTAGCCAGCTGCAAAAGGCCTGGGTGTGCTCATTGATCTGTGGTATGGGAGCTCTTAAGAAAATAAACTAGAAAGGGAGACAGAACATAAAGACTTCTAACTCTGGGAAATGAACTAGGGGTGGTGGAAGGGGAGGAGGGCGGGGGGTGGGGGGGAATGGGTGACGGGCACGGAGGGGGACACTTGACGGGATGAGCACTGGGTGTTATTGTGTACGTTGGTAAATTGAACACCAATAAAAATTAATTTATTAAAAAAAAAAAAAGAAAATAAACTAGAGAGAAATACCCTCCCAGCCTTTGCTTATATAAGGAAAGGGGTTTTCAGACTTCCCCTTAGCTGTGAATAATTTCAGTTAGCATTTTTGAGGGGGCTGCTTGTAAATACCAATTCTGCTATAGGCTGGAGCCAGTTGATTAACCATTGTACGAAGTGCTAAAATCTTCTGTTGGAGAAAGGAGGAATAACAGGTACTCCCTTTGGGTATTGTGTTTCCTGACCCCACCAGAGGTATGGAGTCTCATCTTCCATTTTCTCTTATACACCCATCCATTCCCATATCCAAATGTTTTTTTTTCTTCCTATTGATGGCACCTTAATGTTAGGATGGTAAGGAATGGAAAATTAAGGGTATGATGACAGATTCATCCCGGGTTGTTCATTCTAGTTTTAACACCTAAAGTCCCAGGAACCCCCCTCAGTTCTGGGCAAACCAGGATCAACACTCTTTCTGAGCCTATGAGGAACCATTATTCTGGAAACCATGGGTTTTGTCTCCATTGAGAAACCATGGAGAAACCAGTCTGAACTGAGGTGTTTTCATATCAACAGATCCCCTCGTTCACAGTGAAACAAAGTTCTTGGGGTTCTGTGAAAAAGCTGGAACACACCAGTTGGAGGAGAAACAATATTAATGATGAAGAGGATAAAGAACAAGCTGATAAGGAGGAAGAGGAAAAGGAATCACAGCTTGTATTTATGTAAATACAGCCCATGCTGTTTTCTATATGCCACAGCCCATGCTGTTCTTTTATAGATAACACCTAATTCAGTACAGTATTATTGCCCTCATTTTATGGATGAGAACATTGACGCTCCATGAGCCTCTGTGACTTGTGACGTCAAGTTTAGCCTGGTTTCAAACCCATGTCTAACTCTGAAGTGCATAACTTATCCCCTCTATGATATTGCCATATTTATTGAGAACTTCCTATATTCTAGGCATTGTGTTATGGGCTCTGTCATAGAGAAGTGAGCAAAGCACATATGATTTTTACTCTCATGGAGCTTCAATCTATGTGAGAATGACCATGATGAGAATTGTATTATTTCGTTTTAGAACCATTATGTTTGCATGAATGCCACCACTATCTTAATAACGTGACCCAGAATTCTGGGGTGAGTGATTGTATGAGTGAGAGAGGGAGAGAGATGTGTTATTTTGATGTTCATGTCTAAGCAATTAGAGGAAGGGAGCATACCAGCTATTGACTAGTCCTAGAGGGATGAGGCCCTTGTTTTAGGAAGCTAAGTTAAGGGTGCCAAGATGAGCAGCTGCTGATGAAATAGGAAAGTGAAGGTGATTGTTCTCAAATCAATTTCCTATTATGTGTCAAACACATAGCAAATGATTGAAAAACATTTATTCATGGTGTTTCTTTGGAGCCGAAAAATATCTATTAACGTGGATCTCCTGCCAGTTCCAAGTCCTTTCCCTCCTTTTCATCAGTAACTGCCATAGTTAAGATCTACTCAGATTTAAAGCAGTTATGGAGGGGTTTGTGCCTCCCCATATATGAGTCTTAGAGGATCATAAGACATAACACATGAAGTGATCCTGATGATTATCATTATCTCTTTCTGACTCAACAGGACCAATAGCAGTGTTAAAATACATATTGTCTCCTTTTAGGATGTGCTTGGTCCACACCCAGGTGAGGAGTTAGAACTGATGGTATTAATTCCAAAGCCAGTCTACTGCTGCCATTTCTGTACAGTCTGTGAGCTGAGAATAGTTTTCACACTTTTAACTGGTGAAAAAACAAAGAATAATATTTTGTGACATGTGAAAATTATAGAAAACAGATTTCAGTGTCCATAAAGACAGTCTTTTTTTAAAAAAATATTTTATTTATTTATGCATGAGAGACATAGAGAGAAAGAGGCAGAGACACAGGCAGAGGGAGAAGCAGGCTCCATGCAGGGAGCCCGACGTGGGACTCGATCCCAGGTCTCCAGGGCACCCGGGCTGCCCCCATAAAGACAGTCTTAATGGAACACAACTATGCTCATATCTTCATATATATGACTTATGGTTATGGTCCTTATGCAGTAGCCAGAGCTGTGTAGTTACTACAGAGACTGTGTGGCCCCACATCTATTATTTGATCCTTTAAGAAAAGAAAGATGCTGACCTCTGCCCTAGAGAAAGCAGCTACTCTAGTATATAGAGCATTGACATGGGAAAGCCCACCATTAATGGGAAAAATAACTCATGGGTGCTATATTTGATTCAGTAATTGCAAGTCATAGAGAATCTTTAAAAGTTCCACAAAGCTTTACATTATGTCTCTAATCATAGTTTTTCTAGATATTTTTTAAAGCTTCTCTTTATCATGACTATAATTAATAGCCATTGATCACTGATATTTAGAAGCTACAAACATTTATGTTAAGACTCATATTTTAGGGCATCCCGGGTGGCTCAGTGGTTTAGTGCCGCCTTCAGCCCAGGGCCTGCTCCTGGAGACCCGGGATCGAGTCCCACGTCAGGCTCCCTGCATGGAGCCTGCTTCTCCCTCTGCCTGTGTCTCTGCCTCTCTCTCTCTCCTCTCTGTGTATTCTCATGAATAAATAAATAAAATCCTTAAAAAAAGTCTCATATTTTAGCTGACATTTGCCTGTATAGTATCTATAATATATATTTACAATGTAAATATGACCTACATTATATCAATAATACATATATATGATGTATACATTTTTATCAGACTCTTTTCATTAGAGTTGGCACTCAGACTTCACTATGATTGATGTAAACCCCGGAGAAGCCACTGAGTCAAATGAAAAGCACATGAAAAAATGCTCCGCATCACTTGCCATCAGGGAAATACAAATCAAAACCACAATGAGATACCACCTCACACCAGTGAGAATGGGGAAAATTAACAAGGCAGGAAACCACAAATGTTGGAGAGGATGTGGAGAAAGGGGAAGCCTCTTGCACTGTTGGTGGGAATGTGAACTGGTGCAGCCCCTCTGGAAAACTGTGTGGAGGTTCCTCAAAGAGTTAAAAATAGATCTGCCCTACCACCCAGCAATTGCACTGCTGGGGATTTACCCCAAAGATTCAGATGCAGTGAAACGCTGGAACACCTGCACCCCAATGTCTATAGCAGCAATGTCCACAATAGCCAAACTGTGGAAGGATCCTCGGTGTCCATCGAAAGATGAATGGATAAAGATGTGGTTTATGTATACAATGGAATATTACTCAGCCATTAGAAACGACAAATACCCACCATTTGCTTAGTCATGGATGGGACTGGAGGGTATTATGCTGAGTGAAGTAAGTCACTCGGAGAAGGACAAACATTATATGGTCTCATTCATTTGGGGAATATAAAAAATAGTGAAAGGGAATAAAGGGGAAAGGAGAGAAAATGAGTGGGAAATATCAGTGAAGGTGACAGAACATGAGAGACTCCTAACTCTGGGAAACGAACAAGGGGTGATGGAAAGGGAGGTGGGTGGGGGGGTGGGGGTGACTGGGTGATGGGCACTGAGGGGGGTACTTGATGGGATGAGCACTGGGTGTTATGCTACATGTGGGCAAATCGAACTCCAATTAAAAAAAAGGGAAAATTATACAAAAAAAAAATAAAAGGAATACAATTAGACTAAAGAAAAAAAGTAAAGACAGGATTTACTTTTTGCTATGTGTTTTTAAATTATACATCTGGCTGAAAACTGTAGCTCTACTTTTCTCTCTCAAGCAAAGAGAAGGAAGAGTTTCTCTCCTGCCCTCCTCCCTGGGCTTTTCTTCCCCCAGCAGTAATGTTACCTGCTATGCAGTAAATGATGAGCTCCAACATATTCGGTTAAGATGTTCCTGTCAGAGTTGCTTTAATAAATCAACGCTGGAAATTAAACTATTAATTTTTCAAAACATTAAACAGCAAAGGAGCACTAGAAGAAAGATGAGAGGAATAGGAAATTAGCACGTAAGAAATATTTACCCTTCATGGTAGCCCTTGTATAACATTGCAGATTGAGATTTTGCCACTTGTTATGGAATAATACAGCAAATGAAGCAGGTTATTGTACATCCTTTTCAGAGCTGGTCTGCATGCTGTCTGGGTGAGCAAGTAAGCAGAGTTTTAGGGATTGAATGGGCCAGGTCAAGGCCCCACTTTAATGAAATATGGAAGAGACTCCAAAGAGTGAGGGAGCACAGTGACTAGGGTTACGCACTCTGGGATCAAATTGGCTTGGTTTTGAATTCTGGTGCTGCCAGTTACTGGCTGAGCAATCTTAATAAGGTTATTTATTTCTATTGACCTTAGCTTTCCTCATTTGTAAAATGGTGATAATAAAATTACTTCCTTGATGAGGCTGTTGTGCAGATTGAATGAGGTGTGGTAAAATGTGCTTATCACTGGACCTGGTGAAAGTATTCTACATGTTTATCATTTTTATTTTTTATTTATTTTAAAAAAATTTTTTTGTTTTATTTATTTATGATAGGCACACAGTGAGAGAGAGAGAGAGGCAGAGACACCGGCAGAGGGAGAAGCAGGCTCCATACACTGGGAGCCTGATGTGGGATTCGATCCCGGGTCTCCAGGATCGCGCCCTGGGCCAAAGGCAGGCGCTAAACCGCTGCGCCACCCAGGGATCCCATATCATTTTTATTATTAGTGTGGATCCTGAGTGAAAATCTCCTAGAAAACATTGCATAGTTAGTAAATACTTTGTCATCTGGTGACTTTCTACCTACTTATAGGAAGGAAGCTATGAAAGGAATTACGAGTGGAATTTTGGAGACTTGTCTAATGTGGTCTTTGGTCTGATTAGTAAGAATAATGACAACAGCAATAAAAAGTTAATATTTACTAGGCCTTTTCTGTGTGTTTAATCATTACAACAACCCCAGGTAGGTAATGTAATTGTCTTCTGTCTTAAATATGGATGAACTGATGTTTACAAACATTTGGCTCCTTGCATAAGGTAACACACCTTGCCGTGGGTATACTTGGCATTTGAACTTGTGCAACTTGACTCCAGAGACTACAGTTAACCATGAGATCATACTACCTTCCTGGTTCTGTAGTTAGCTAGCTCAATGACCTAGATAGTACATACATAGTGCTCATGGTTGGTCAAGTTACACACTATACAACCCTAGATGTGTTCAACTCATGTTGGCTCTATGCAGTGAATGCTGTGCATGATCCTATGAGTGGTCCTAGGAAGTTCATTAACCTGAGTTTTATTTTCATTGTTCCTAATAGAAAAAAATTTAAAGTCTGTGGTCACTGGGCCTCTTCTAGTGGAATCTAGTGAAGGTCTAGTGTAAATGTGTAAATAAGTACAAAATAATTCCAATTTGGTTTTGGACAGTTTTAAACATATATTTGATTTTGTGCTTCTTTGAGGAACTAAATTCATAGAATAAACCAAAGAAGACATGGCAGTGGGAAGAGCTGGAGCTGCCTAGTCTTGCCATTATGCTGCCCTGGTTTGTTTGTCCATGCGCTCAAGAATCCATTCATAACTGCAACTCCTGCATTGAACAGCATGAGCAAAATGGCCCTTTCTCAAATATCCCTCCAAGTTAGGATATGGTTAAGCGAGTGGATTTGAAGTCTTTCTTTGCTGTGATGTAATGTGCACGAAAATGTAGTGTGACTAGCTCCGCAGATTGAAAAGCAGATATTCAAGCAAATTAGGTGTTGTTTACCAAAACTCATTTTAATGAAGCAATTAATTAAGCAATTATTTTGTGTGCTACCCATCAGTAAATTAAAGACATAATTTCTGTGATGATGTGAATTTGGATAAATAACACATATATACAGATATATGTGGATAACCCAAACTTCTACAGATAAATTGAGGTACTGGAGTATCTCTTAGGACTCCGCAAGCATTCCCTCCTATATACTTGGGTCGATTTCAGTTAAATGATGTCTTCTGTTGGTAAGCTTTATTGAAAAATCAATTAGCATTTTTTTTTAAAGATTTTATTTATTTATTCATGAGAGACACACAGAGAGAAACAGAGACATAGGCAGAGGGAGAAGCAGGCTCCACACAGGGAGTCCGATGTGGGACTCGGTGTTGGACTCCATCCCCAGGACTCCAGCATCACGCCCTGAGCAGGAAGGCAGACGCCCAACTGCTGAGCCACCCAGGCGTCCCAGCACATTCTTTTACTGGATTGTATTCCACTCCTAAATAGACTTCTTTAAATGAATAGTTTTTTTTCCCTCCTTTTTGTAAGACGCTTGAACTCATGACCCTGAGATCAAGACTTGAGCTGAGATTGAGAGTTGGACACTTGGGATCCCTGGGTGGCGCAGCGGTTTAGCGCCAGCCTTTGGCCCGGGGCGCGATCCTGGAGGCCCGGGATCGAATCCCACATCGGTCTCCCGGTGCATGGAGCCTGCTTCTCCCTCTGCCTCTCTCTCTCTCTCTCTGACTATCATAAATAAATAAAAATTTTAAAAAAAAGAGAGTTGGATACTCAACCGACTGAGCCACCCAGGCACCCCTTCTTTAACAAATAGTTTTACATCACCATTAAAGACCTACCATTAAAGTAAATTGAAAAAATAAAAAAATAAGTGCAGGGTTCTTACTCTTCCCATCCTTTTGCCCTACTAGGCTTTTTTTTTTTTTTTTTTAACAGCACTTCTTAGATTTAAAATTGCTCTCCATCCTCAAGAAGTTTTCATGGCTCTGGCTCCTCTGGACCCTAAACCAGGTGTTGCAGCCCTTGCAACTTTCTTTATGTTGATAATCGATTTAGCTCCCTTGTGACAATCTGTAGCTGCTTACAACTAATGAAAGGTCAGGAATTCCTTTGCCCTGTCTAATGTTCCTTTTGCTTTAAGATGACCTCATGTTCCCTTCTCTGGTCATAATGGTTTACTCATTACTCCTGCCATCCTGCACCTTCCTGCTTCAGAGCTTTTGCTTAGGCTGATTGCGGTTGCCTGAAATTCTTCTTCCCTCTGCTCATTTCTCCCTTTCACTCTCCCTATTCAAAGCCCCATGCAAATCACACTTCCTCTAATAAGTCTCCCTCAGAACTCTTCTTTCCATCTTCCATCTCCTCGTAGTTATAACTACAGCAAGTGCATTTGCTGAACTCTAAAATCAGGACACATGCTTTGACAACTATAAGTATACTTATAAGAACAATGTGATAGATTATTTGAAATCATGATGGTTCTAGAAATTTCAGAGTGCATGTTTGCCTTAATTGTAGCATTCATTACATCTGCCTGTGTTGGCGTTAATTATGTATTTGTTTCCTTCCTGATGCGAGCGAGAATTGTGTCACACGCATCCCTGTATCACCCCACACCTGTCAGATTCTTTTGTCTGCAGCAGGCATTCATTTTTTAAGGCAGTCATCAACTGTTTATCAAGCTCCTGTGAGGTGGCAGGCACCCTGGATGAGATGAGGAACTCCTTGCCATGAATAAAATCATTATGATACCTTGATATGAGTGCGTTGTTAGCATCGACCCGGAACACATTTAGAGAGCCCCTAACTCAGACTTGGAAAGCTAGGGGGCATCTGGAGGGAAGTGATTTCTAAGCAGAGAAGTGAAAGTTTTTGCCAGTGAATGTTGGGGCTTAGAAACTCAAGACAGAGAGAACAGTATGTGAAAAGGTCCAAGGTGAGATAGAGTGCCCTGTCCTAGAAATGCAGTGTTCTAGTTGCATTTGGAGCGTAGAGTGCAAGGGGGGGACTGAGAGGATTAGAGGCCAGGTCCTAGGGATATAAGCATGAATGAGAGAGCCCGGTTCTTCTAGAATTTATATTAATGAGGAGAAGACTGAGAAATAATAAAGGATAATATAGTAGAATGAGCACTTTGCCTGGAGAGGTGCCATATACGCAAGAACACATATTATGGCACTTCACCCTCCCGAAGACATGCAAAGCTGACAGGAAGATGTGAGATTTCAGTTGAAAGCTACATCACTAAGTGCTGAACGAATGAAGTTTCTAGCATTTAGCTATTTTGCATTTTCTCCCATTTTGAATCGTTCTGAATCATGGCCTGAGACAAAAGCTGTGAAGGAGTGAGAGCAGGGCAGTATTTCCTCTCTGCTTCCTTGTCACCAGCTTTCCTGTTTCTGTGCACAATGGCTGAAATAGAGAGATTGATTACATTAAACATAATCTTTTTTTTCCCTGCCAATCAGAACGCAGTTTTTCAGTCACTTTATTACTTGGTTTGAAGCTTCTTCTCTTTCTTCTGATCAATATTTTAGCTGAGTCTTATGTAAAATGAAATTTACATTCAGTTGTTTCCTTAGCAACCATCACACATAATCAAATACATCTGCTTTCAGAATCAGTTCCTCTTTTGAAATACCTTGTAGTTACCCAATCTTCTTTTATTAGCAAAATGGCTTTCTAAATGGGCTACAGCCTCTTTCAAAACAAAGCATTTTAAGAACCATATTTAAATAGAAATTCATGCGGTTTTTCAAATACAGATGGGAAGTTGCTTCACCAAAACTTTTATTCATTTATTTAATCAATCAACCAGCAAATCAGTAAATATTTGTTAGGACATTTAGGTCCTGTGTTAGTTGCTGTGGATTATCAAGATGATAAAGACAAGGTCTGTTGCTCTTAGAAATCTTTGAGTGTAATAGGACACACGTCTACAGCAATACATGTAATACCAGGTTTAAAGATGACAATGCACATTCAGTTTGGGAGCACACACATATTAGTGTTTGTTTTAACCGGATTTGTTAAAATGATCTTTAATCTCTTTCGGAGAGATTCTGAGAGATAACCGTTGTCACTTTCTAAAGCTCTGATCCCAGAAGTAAATCCTAAAGCTCTCAAAAGTCTTTAGGTCTGGGAGTTCTCACATTGTCATAGGAATCTCAGGAAGAAAAAAAATATCCAAAATTGCCAGAAAAAGCTGTCAGAAACTGTGTTCCAGTAAGCGAATGTTAAGTTCACAGAGGGATTTCAGGACTTTAATTTTGCAGTTAAACGTGATATTCTTGCTAAGGAAAAATATGGAGGACTGAAATGATTTAAAATGTTCAGAGATTACTGTGTTTAAAATAACATCTCTCCAAAACCTGGTACAAGGGGAGTGGACACTGCACCCATGTCTATGTTACGGAGTTTTCAACTACTGTGAGATCAACGTTCATGGGCTCTTTAGTCTTTTGTAATCTGGTCAGAATTCTATGTTGGACAGTCCAAATTGTAAATTGCTGGTGAACCTAGCTCAGGTTCTCAGGATAGTGGAGCTCCACCTTTTCCAGGCAACCATGTGCTTGGCTAGTACAGGTCCTTAGCTTTGTTTTCCTTATGGTGCACTCAACTCATTTCTGTTCCCGTCAGGCTAAAGATTGTGTCTCTTGGTTGAGAACTCTGTGTGGCTTGATACTCACGACTTTCCAACCTCACTTTACAAAACCACAAACTCTGTCTCATATTTTAAGCTCCATCAAGACTAAACTACTTACAGTTCCTCTAATACATCACGTGGTTTCGGGTTTCTGAGCCTTACCTTACACTGTTCTTTGTGCTTCCAATGTTCTTGTGCTATAGCTTTTTCTGATTAAGCCATTTCTTCAGATGTATTTCGATTATCAGTTCCTCTAGGCACTTTTTCTTGATCCTGCATTTCTACACATTGAGTTACATTGTCTCCCTTTGTGTTCCCACAGCATCTTACAGCCATATCTGGTAGCTCTCTCTCCGAAATTTAAATGTGGCTCAAATCCCCGGTTTTACAGCTCTGGTCAGTTTAGTGCCCTGTTTATGGTCTTTGTAAATTCTCAACGTTTCTTCTTTGGGACTGCTTTTTTATCTGTTTTTGGGTCCATAGAGATTCCTGAGTTTTCCTCGAGGCTGAACAAGAAAACTGAACACTCCTACAAAAAGCTATTCACCCCAAGTAATTGATCAATGTTTTAAGTTTGACTAAAATATTTGGAGGAAGGTTGAGCAGAATGATACAGAACCATACAGCAGCAGTGTTCCATAGTGCTAGCTACCTTCCTCATGCTCACCTTCCTTCTGAAACCTGCCTCTCTAACCTGTGATCCTCCAGGCATACTTTAGCTTTGTGGAGAATGTAAGTTATCATCTATGTCCAACCTTTCCAGCACCATGAACGTTTCTTTTATGAAGAGTAGTCCTTTAAGGCCTATATGCTTTTCTCAACTCCTCTAGATTTTAGGGAAATAGTGTTTCTTAATTTCTTACAACCTTGATCATATAGCTTTTACAAACGTTTAAATTCAGATGATTTGCTTTCTTGTTTTTGTCTTTGAGGGTAAGGGGGGAAGGCACCACACATGTATTCATTACTGTATCTCTGAGATTTAGTATAGTGCTTGTCACATACTAGATCCTCAGTGATGTATCGTGAACTCTCTTTTGAACGCATCTTAGAAAGCTTTCAGTTAGTATTCATGGTAATGGGTTCAAGGTTTCTGGGTAGGTGATTTTCTTCAGTTCTATAATCGGAGTCTATACCACATAGTCATGTTAACTGGTATGCTGTAAGGAGACACTGTATCCTCTGTTCTGTGCTACAAATAGGTTAAAAGAACTAATAAATGCTACTTAATGAAAAGTAGCTCTTCTGTGCATGTTACCTTGTGTTTTACAACAACTACTGTGAAATGCATGCTATTTATTGTCTTCTTTCCAAACCAGGAAATTGGAGCACACTGAAGTTAAGTGAGTTGTTCAATGTCACCCATCTAAGAAGTAGAATAAGTGAGATTTTTGTCTGGGCCATCTAGTTAACTGTTCGTCACTTATATAATATTGTTATGACAGCATCAGGATTAGGTTGTCAGGTAGAGATTGTAATGGCTATATGCATTAGAGAAGATGATCTCAAGGGCTAGAATAATCTGAGAAGTCTGCCTGAGAGAGGTGCACATAGTAAGATAAATTGATATCTATTTTTTATTCGACCCTATTATTTGGCCAGACTTGTTGGGTTAGTGGTCAGCAAAGGCCAAAGCTTTTGGCCCTGCAGGAGTCAGCTGACCTTTCACCTTGTGAATATTTTCAAATGGCTGGAACATCCTTGGACTTGGCTTACTGCTACTTGTTTACCTGGATTCTCTGAGTTTCACAGGAATGAGAAATACTTAGTGTTTACAACTGAAAAACAAAATTATACTGGTTATCTGCTATCTCTTTTGTGAATACAATTTCTAAATTTCCAGAGCCATTTGTCCTCAGAGTTATTTGCTATGTCTATAAAAATGCCTATATTCAAAAAGTCCCCTTTCTCCTAAATATTCAGCTAAAGTACTTAAAATTATCATAAATATGTTATGATTATCCTTTAAATATGTTATGATGAAATGTACAGATAATATAGCCTTTCTTTACTTAGGTATATGTATACATTCCTAGGTATAATATAAAGGATAAAGGAAATGAAATAGCTTTTTTATAAAATATATATTTGGATATGTAGATTTTCAAGTATTAGTATACTAGGAGTTATAATAATATAAACATTTCTACCCCCCTTTAGAACCAATGTGAATATACCATCTATAGACACAACATGTAGTGTGTAATACTGATGACTGAAGTACAGTGAGTTTTATTGCCATTGGTGACTTAATTATCTTAAACGTCAAACAATTCTTGCTTAAGTTTTAAACAAAATAAAGTGAAGTCTTTTATTTATATAGTAGTCATTTTCCTGGAAAATTCACTGTATTTTAGAACCATGCAACAGTATTTGATATAAAATCAAGCTGTGCTCTTGGATCAGATAATTATAAAAATGTTTTTCATTTGTACAAATATCTGTTGGAGCATGTAAGGACAATGACAAACATGGTCACATCAATTCTTGGTTGTATGGTTGTATTTAGGAAATGTAGCAACCTCTGCCCTCTTCTAATATCTCCTCCTCCTTTAGCAAAGTAGACTTTTTTTTTTTAATTTATTTATTCATGATAGTCACACAGAGAGAAGAGAGAGAGGCAGAGACACAGGCAGAGGGAGAAGCAGGCTCCATGCACCGGGAGCCCGATGTGGGACTCGATCCCGGGTCTCCAGGATCGTGCCCTGGGCCAAAGGCAGGCGCCAAACCACTGCGCCACCCAGGGATCCCCCCTTTAGCAAAGTAGACTTAAAGGTGAGTAGCATTACTAGAGTATAAACCAGATAAATATAGTGATTAAATTGTCAACCACTTGTGAAGATACAATAATTCTAAGTTTGTATTCAAGTAATAATACAGCCTTAAAATATAGTAAGCAAAAGTTAACAGAAATATAAGGAAAATTTCATAAATCCATGATCATAGTGAAAAGTTTTACATACCTTTCTTGATAAGTAATTAAATATGAAAATAAATGTCTTAGGGTCCTTTTTGGATTCTTTAAGAATATACAATAAACTTGGTGGTATATGAATAGCAAACATTTTAGTTCTTCAAATCTTGAAAGCAAAGATCAGGGCACTGGGATATTCAGTGTTTGGTGGTGCCCACATTCTCATAGATCAGCACCTTTTTTCTGTAACCTCACTTGGTAGAAGCGGACTAGGGATTTCTTTGGGATCTTCTTTTTAAGACCACTAATTCCATTTCTGAAGACTCATGATCTAGGCACCTCCCAAAGCCACCACTGTGTAATACTTGTAATACTATAGCATTGGGCATTAAATTTCAACATGTGAGTTGCTATTTAATTCCTAGCAATTAATACTTGGAAGATACAGAATATTGAACCATGCAATTAATAATTTGACCAAATAAGACAGATATATGTTGTGCGTTACTGCAGAGAGCCCATAGTGACTTGTGAGTGTCAGATGTATGTATCTCTTTCCATTTCCTCATTCAGTAATCTCATGTTGTTAGTTTATAAGTGGCCATGGTATGAATATTTACTCAATGGAAATTGGCCAAGAGTATACGTCTGGGTATCTGTTTTTTGAGAGCCATTTGACAGTGACCAATATACTACTGCATGTATAGAATACTGCATCTAAAGTTTGCAGACTATACATTCTTTTCAATTACATATGGATAGCTTTCCCAAATCAATCAGTACCTGGGACATAAAGCAAGTCTGAGTAAATTTCCGTGAATTCATATTATATAAATTATGTTGTTTGACCATAATGGAATCAAGCCAGACATCAATATCAAAGTCGTAACCAGTTATTCATGACATATTTGCAAAATTAGCAATATACTTCTGTACAATCCATAAGTCAATGAAAGTAATTATAATGTGAATTACAAAATATTTTGAATTTAATTACAATGAAAATACATATCAACACTTATGCGATATAGCTGTGGTTGGAGGGATGTTTATACCCATAAATACATTAGAAGGAACACAGGCTGAAAAGCAATGAGATTAAACATCCATTTCATGAAGGTAGAAAAAGAGCAGCATATTAAACCCGAGCAATATGGAAGAAAATAAGAATAAGAGTGGAAATGAAGTAGAAATCAAATATACAGCAGGCAAACTAAAGAATGCCAACATTTGTTTATTTGAAAAGACAAATAAGGGATCCCTGGGTGGCGCAGCGGTTTGGCGCCTGCCTTTGGCCCAGGGCGCGATCCTGGAGACCTGGGATCGAATCCCACGTCGGGCTCCCGGTGCATGGAGCCTGCTTCTCCCTCTGCCTGTGTCTCTACCTCTCTCTCCCTCTCTCTGTGACTATCATAAATAAATAAAAATTAAAAAAAAAACTTTAAAAAAAATGAAAAGACAAATAAGATGCATAAACTTCTACCAACATTGTCCAAGAAAAAGCCAGAGAGAGCACCAATATCCAACATTATTTATTAAAAGGGAACATCTTAATAGATCTTTATTTTTTGTTTTTTTTATTTAGTTAGTTATTGTTTCAAAAGATTTTTTTTCAAGTAATCTCTGCACTCAATGTGGAGCTCGAACCCACAACCCCAAGATCAGGGGTTGCATGCTACTCCAAATGAGCCAGCCAGGTGCCCCCCAGGCCCCCCCCCATAGATTTTTAAGTGTAAAAAAAGATATGTACAACTTTATGGTTGTAAATTTAAAACTTTAGACGTTATAGGCAAATTCTTAGGAAAATACAAGTTGTCAGTGCTGACAGAAGAAATAGAAAATTATAAATTGTCTTACACCATGAACATGGTTGTTTTGTTGTGTACTTATTATTTTGTACTCTGATTTTTTTCACATAAGACATATACAATTATAAATAACAAAAAATTCCTCACATTTGTCACTTTTAAAGCCTATTAAAAAACCTGTTTGTTACCATTATTAGTAATAAAGGCCATTTGGACTCTTTCCTAATTTTTATAGTTGTGCAGAGCACTGCCATGAGAATCATAGTATAAATCCGTTTTTCCCTTTGGTTATTTCCTTGGGGGTATATTCCCTATGATGGAATTATTAGGAGAAAAATTATGAACGGTTTCTTTATTCTTTTCACATATAGGCAAATTACCCTCCTTCAAAACTGAATCAATTTACACAGCCAACAGCAAAGTATAAGCACACCCATTTCCCCAAATTCCCTTTAGCAGCTGACTTTATAAACTATGTGTGTTTATGTTACTTTAATAGATGAGCAATGGAACTTTTAAGTAGTTTTAATTTGTATTCATTTAATTGCTATTGAGACTTTATCCTTTTCCACATGATGATATCCTATTTCAATTTCTTTTTACATAAACTGCCTGTTTATCTTTTTTGTTAACTTATCAAGTAGAATCTATGTAGTAGCTTGATATATGTGCATTGATTTTTTTTTTAATTCAAGTTGGATAGTGAGCCTTTATCAGTTACATTTTTCTCATGAATTTTTTCCATTATGATGCTTTCTTTTGATGTTCACTTTATTACATTTTCTAGGTTAAACAGCCTTTTGTTAATAATAAATTTATTTTTTATTGGTGTTCAATTTACCAACATACAGTATAACACCCAGTGCTCATCCCGTCAAGTGCCCCCCTCAGTGCCCGTCACCCATTCACCCCCACCCCCGCCCTCCTCCCCTTCCACCACCCCTAGTTCGTTTCCCAGAGTTAGGAGTCTTTATGTTCTGTCTCCCTTTCTGATATTTCCCACACATTTCTTCTCCCTTCCCTTATATTCCCTTTCACTATTATTCATATTCCCCAAATGAATGAAAACATACACGGTTTGTCCTTCTCCGACTGACTTACTTCACTCAGCATAATACCCTCCAGTTCCATCCACGTCGAAGCAAATGGTGGGTATTTGTCATTTCTAATGGCTGAGTAATATTCCATTGTATACATAAACCACATCTTCTTTATCCATTCATCTTTCGATGGACACCGAGGCTCCTTCCACAGTTTGGCTATTGTGGACATGGCTGCTAGAAACATTGGGGTGCAGGTGTCCCGGCATTAAACAGCCTTTTTATTTTTAAGGCATTTGAATACATTTATCTGGTATTTAATGGTGTATCCTATTCCTTAAATGTCAGAAATAGATCTCCTTTCCCACACCTGGAATCAAAAGCCATTTCATAGTGAGCTACCTGGTTCACTATCCCCAAGCTCTTTAAATCCTCACAGTTGGAATCACTTAACCTCCGCTGGTATGCTAAGCTTGAACTGAATAACTTAGTTATTCAGTTCTTAGTTCTTAGTTATTCAGTTCTTAGTTTCTACTAACTTAGTTTCTGCTTCATTCCCATTTTTACGCTTGTACCTTGCACAGCAGTTCTGTGCTTTGACAATCTACCTAGTATTCTGAGTTTTCTAGGACTGGGACTTCGCATTTCCCTCTTCTGTCTTTCAGGAATTTGGCTTCTGATTCTAAGTCCCAGACTAGCAATGGGGGTTACAGAACCTGCTGCCACAATTCAGGACATGATGCCTGACTCCATTGTCACTCACATTTCTCTTCTTTTTTTTTTTTTTTTTTTTTTTTTTTTTTACCTCCAAGATTTCATTTATTTATTCATGAGAAACACAGAGAGAGGCAGAGATAAGGCAGAGGGAGAAGCAGGCTCCCCGCCTGGAGCCTTATACAGGACAGGATCCCAGGACCCTGGGATCACGCCCTGAGCCAAAGGCCGACTTTCAACCACTGAGCCACCCAGGTGTTCCCACATTTCTCTTCTGGACCTGTCCACCAGATCACCAGTAGCTTACCCTTGCCCCAGCCTTCCCTAATGCTTTACCTGGAGTGCCATCCGATATCCCCAAGTTCTCAAGGCATTGGCCTGCCTGGCAGCATTTCTTCCTCATTGCCTTCAGCTGCAGGTCTCCCCAGTGTAGTGAGTGCCTTTTGTTCACCTGTCATTAGTTTGTTCTGTCTTACTCCTCCTGGCCATTAATTTCAAGTTTTCACATATACTTTAATTTTATAATTTAACAACATATGCAGTAATGAAAGCTTGACAAGTATCTGAAATTTGTTGCAAACATGTATTGTAAGGGCTGGGTCTGTTTTTTATTTTACCATATACATAACCAGATGGCCCAACATTCATTAAAGAATCTATTTTTCATGACCACATTACTTACATTCTTTACATTAATTTTAGTTCTTATACTGATAATTTGAAGCTATTTCTGGCTACTCTGTTCCTCATTTAGTTGAAAGATCACATAATTTTGACAACTATGTAGGTTTGTATATGCTCATCTTTATTCAATCTAACAATTATAAAGGTATATTTCAACATTTATTTAAATTTTCCATTTTTTTTACTCATTTAGGGTCTCAATTTTCTTTTGTGTCACAAAATTAATGCAAAGGCATTCAATGTTTCTAATAACTTGTGAATGCTATCTCATTTCTTTGAGTTATACATTGTGTTTTCCCTATTATTAGTGTATAGGGAAGCATTTAATTTATTTTTGTGGATTTACTTCACTCCACAAATCTGATGAACTCATTTATTACCTCTGGTAATTTTTTGGTTGACTTCTTTGGATTTTCTGAGTATATATTCATGTCATAAAAAATGATTTTTAGTGTCTTCCTTTCCTAAATATACCTTCAATTCCCCTTCACCCTCCACCCCCCAACTTCAGATAACCATAGTCACTATTCCATTAAAAGAGAGTGGCATTGAATACAAAAAGAACTAGCTTTTGTAGAGTTCTCTTTTTTCCTGCATTTGATTTTAGGCTAATTCCAGTCATAGTTCTCCATTAACTATGTTTTTGTTGCTATTTTTTTAAATGTCCCCTTTTCATTTTAGAGATGAAAACACTTAATTTTATTAATCAAGAAAATGCTGAATGCTATCCGTATTTCTTGGCATCTATTGAAACAATAATTTAAAAATATTTTCTAATTAACACATTATTCTAGCCTGTATTGATGCAATAAATAAGTCATAGTTGATACATTAAAAAATTATGTTCTGGTGTTCCATTTCTTTTTTTTTTTTTTAAATTTTTATTTATTTATGATAGTCACACAGAGAGCGAGAGAGAGGCAGAGACACAGGCAGAGGGAGAAGCAGGCTCCATGCACTGGGAGCCCGACGTGGGATTCGATCTTGGTTCTCCAGGATTGCGCCCTGGGCCAAAGGCAGGCGCCAAACTGCTGCGCCACCCAGGGATCCCCATGGTGTTCCATTTCTTAAAATACTAAGATTTTATTCAGGCTGTACACACAAACGCACATGCACACACACAGGGGAACACTCGGGCACACATATACTTTCAATAATGCAATACATATGAATATCTTACAAATATATATACAAATGCACAGCGTTTTTTCAGAAGTGAGATCAGCCTAGAATTCCTGTATTTGATATTTTCCTTTTGAATTTTTGGAATGAAACCATATTCACTTTATACCATAACCTAGGTAGCACACCTTTTTCTTTTCTTTTTTTTTAAAAAAATTTTTTTTAATTTTTATTTATTTATGATAGTCAGAGAGAGAGAGAGAGAGAGGCGCAGAGACATAGGCAGAGGGAGAAGCAGGCTCCATGCACCGGGAGCCCGACGTGGGATTCGATCCCGCGTCTCCAGGATCGCGCCCTGGGCCAAAGGCAGGCGCCAAACCGCTGCGCCACCCAGGGATCCCTTTCTTTTCTTTTTTAAAGATTTCATTTATTTATTTGAGACAGAGAGAGAGAGGGAGAGAGAGAGAGAGAGAGAGAGAGAGAGAGAGAGAGAGAGAGAGCACAAGCAGAGGGAGAGGGAGAAGCAGGCTCTCCGCTGAGCCAGGGAGTCAGATTGGGTCTCCATCCCATTATGACCTGAGCAGAAGGCAGATATTAAACTTCTGAGCCAACCAGGCACCCCAGCACACTTTTTTCTATGTTTAAATGCCATTCAAAAGAAAAGAATATGTACTCCAAAAAGGGTTGAATGAATTTCTACTGAATCCATCAGTTCCAGGTGACTTCAGAAATTTTTCTTCGGAAATTTATTTTTCTATTGTTGGAGTATATGCCTTCTCTTTTTCTTGTGGTACTGATTTTTATTGTGTTTGAATTACAATTCATTGTATTTTTTTTAAGATAGTGCCAAATTTATTTGAAAATACTCTGTAGAATTTAATTTTTCTTTTCATGCTAATTAAAAAGTGTATTTTAATCTACTTTTGTTGAGCACTTAGTGTCCACTTAAGCACTGATGTGGACACTAAGCATTAAGCAGTAAAAATGCTACATGAAAAGTCTTTATCCTTATTTATAGAGCTTGTAGTCTAATCCATGAGAGAGACCTAAAAGCGTTAAGCAAATAAATATTGTCATAACTGCTATGAAGGAAATAAAACAGATGTAATAAAAAGTGCTTGGTCGTGGGAGTCGGGTGGTCTAGTTTAGATTGGGGAGTCCTTAGCTAAGGCCTCTCTGGGGAGGCTGCTTTTAAGGTGAGACCTGTGGAAGAGAAGAGCCCCTGGGCTAAGGGGTTGAGGGAGGAGCATTCTCAGAAGGCCAGGGGCAGGGAGTGGAGTAAGAGCCAGGACCCTGAGCTGAGATAGAGCATGGTATACCTGTGTTTGCATTTTTGCTGGTATAATATTTTATTTTTCAGTTGTTGTATTTTTCCCATGTGTACAGTCAGCAGCTTAATTTATTAACTCCAATACATTTTTCTTTCTCAAGATTGTCTTATCTTAGTCTTCTCACTGTCCTTTTGCTATTTTCTTCCCTTTGAGGGGGGAGCATATAATGCTTATCTTTCTATTCTTAAGCAATTGTATTGTTGTTTCTTCAGTGAGCAAGCGCAATCATGTAACTCAGTGGTTCGCTTTATTTGTCTCTCTTGCTAGGAAACCCTGGACTAAATTTGTGACCATCACCTAGTGAATGCGAAAGGACCTAATGACGTGTGTTTTTTAATTAACCTCCCCTCAAGTTTAATCTGAATTTCACTACCCATGTGTTTTCCTTGCATTGATTTCTTCACTGTCTTTGGAGAGTTTTAATCATCACAATTTATTATATTGTTATTTTAAATGATTACACTTGTTTTATAAATGATTACAATATTTAATTATTATCTTTTGCACTAGCTAAATTTGTAGCTGCAGCTCCTACTCTTGAAAATAAAATGAAATACAGAAATGCAAATAGTTACAAGTGTTTTAGGTGATGCTTTTATTTAATTAAAAAACAAGTAAGGTAGAAATTGCCTTCAGTACAACTCTTCCTATTTAGTGCACAGTTTTGAGAGTTTTGATAAGTGTATACCAACCAAATAAACATCTCCCATACCTTTTGTATTCAGTCCTACCTCCCTGCCTCTGACTGATCTGTTTTCCTCACCTATTTTTTTCCCCCTTTTCCAGAAAGCCATGTAAATGGAATCATACAACATGTCACCTTTTTCATTGGCCTTTCTCAGTTACCATAATGAATTTGACATTCAACCTTGTTGTTACATATCTGCGGTCCATTCCTTTTAATTGCGAAGTAAACACTGGGATGGCATTATACCATGCACTACAATTTATTTATACATTAGCTGATAGGTCAATTGTTTTTTTTCCCCAGGTTTTGATGATGAAGAATAAATCCTCTATACTCACTTGCATATTTCTGAGAGAATGTATGTTTCATTTATTTAAATACCTGGGAGTGGGGTGCCTGAGTAGCTCAGTTGCTTATGTGTCTGCCTTCAGTTCAAGTCATGATCCGAGGGTCCTGGAGTCCTGAGTCCTGCTGCCTGCTCAGCAGGGAGTCAGCTTCTCCCTCTGCCTCTGCCTGCCCTTCTGCTAATGTTCTCTCTAGCTCTCTCTCTCTGAAATAAACAAAATTTTAAAAAATGCCTAGGAGCATAGTCTGTGAGCAATATATATATATTTAAGGTTTTAATTATGTATTTGGGAATGAGGGGGAGCACTGGGGAGTGGAGGGGAGGGGCAGAGGGAGGGAGAAAGAGAAAGAACAGGGTGAAGGGGGGGTGGGGAGAGAAAGAAGCAGGCTCCTTGCTGAGCAGGAAGCCTGATGGAGGGCTCCATCCCAGGATCCTGAGATCATGACCTGAGGTGAAGGCAGATGCTTAACCCACTGAGCTACCCAGGTGCCCTGCAAGTATATGTTTTTTATACTAAACTGCCAAACTGTTTCCCAAAGTGGCTGAATCATTTTACTTCCCACCTAGGAGATTTATTGATTATATTTCTCTTTTTATATGCCACACATATTTTTCTCCATGACTTTATGGCTCTTGGCCAAAGGACATTGAAAGATTTTCAGAGGAAAGAAAAGATATGGTTTAATATTTAAAGTTAGCTATAATTTTCAAAACAAAATCTAAACAATGGGAAAGGTCGGATTTTCATTTTGATTTCATAAAATGCCAAACCCATTAATTGATTTCATTTTAATCTAACAGTTTTGTTTTGGGTTCATCCTGCTTCTGGTAAGTGATGAGATCTAAACTACTATTATGCTTGGAGTATTGTCCTTTAGGAAGTTATGGTACATTGAGAATGAATTAAAAAACGGGTTATTTCAGTGTGGAATAGCATATTGAAAGCCTTTCATTTCATTTTTCTCTAAGTTTAAATGTACATTTATTTTTTTATCTGGAACATTTTTTTTTTAGCCCCTCCTATGTGCAAGTAATGATGCAGTGTATGGTGGGAAATATAAAGATGAATGACGCCTCTCTCCTCCAGCAAGCCAAGATCCCGAAAGGGAAGAAGGCGAAGAGGAAGAAGGTGGCCCCGGCCCTTGCCGTGGTAAAGAAGCAGGAGGCCAAGAAGGTGGTCAATCCCCTGTTCGAGAAAAGGCCTAAGAACTTTGGCATCGAACAGGACATTCAGCCCAAGAGGGACCGCACCCCCCCTTTGTCAAGTGGCCATGCTACATCCGCTGCAGCGGCAGAGGGCCATTCTGTATAAACGTCTCAAAGTGCCTCCTGCCATTAACCAGTGCACCCAGGCCTGGGACCACCAAACAGCTACGCAGCTGCTTAAGCTGGCCCACAAGTACAAACCAGAGGCCAAGCAAGAGAAGAAGCAGAGGCTGTTGGCCCAGGCCAAGAAGAAAGCTGAGGGCAAAGGCCATGTCCCCACTAAGTGGCTACCTGTCCTTCGAGCTGGGGTTAACACTGTCACCACCTTGGTGGAAAACAAGAAGGCTCAGCTGGTAGTGAGAGCCCATGAAGTGGATCCCATTGAGCTGGTTGTCTTCCTGCCTGCCCTGTGTTGTAAGATGGGGGTTCCCTACTGCATTATCAAGGGGAGAAGGCCAGGCTGGGGCGTCTGGTCCACAGGAAGACCTGCACCACTGTCACCTTCACACAGATAAACTCAGAAGACAAGGGAGCTCGGGCTAAGCTGGTAGAAGCCATCAGGACCAATTACAATGACATATGATGAGGTCTGCCACCACTGGGGAGGCAATGTCCTGGGTCCGAAGTCAGTGGCTCGCATCGCCAAGGAGGAAAAAGCAAAGGCTAAAAAACTGGCCACCAATCTGGGCTGAGTGGATGCTGTTGAATTTTCTGTACATAAAAGTAATAAAAGGTTCTCTTTCAAAAAAAAAAATAAAGATGAATGACATATAGTCCCTGATACCAAGCAAAATCCTGTTGGGTCACTCTGTCAATCTCCCAGATCTAATTTTTCCATTTAATATATAAAAGGTTGTCCTAATGTGTGCATCCAGTGCTGTCTTTGAAATGTAGCAAACCCACATTCAAACCCTGGCTCTTCTGCTTCTAGATATTGTGACCTTGAGAGCAATTTGCTTAAACTCTCTGAGCATCACTTCCTCCATCTAGAAAATGGCTAAATAATACTTGCTTTATACTACTATAAGGAGTACAATGTAAATGCAATAATGTATGTAAAGTGGTGGTTGCCTGACACAGTGAGTGCTCAGAATTGGTACCTTTAAAAAATCATTTCTGTGACATTTATACTTTGTAATCTAGTAGTAAAGATATGAGGCATATATAAATATTCTAGTATTGTGTTGGTTTACAAGCTTCTGCTGGTGATAATAAATGCAACCAGCCCCTATACGTGTGGAGTACAGTGAGAAACCAGAGAGGGAAGCAGTCCATTCCACATTGGTAGGTGGCAGGTTTAATAAGCAAGGAAATTTAACGTAGGTGTCTTGTCTTAGGTGGCTGAAAGTCCAGTAGATCACCAGATCCACCAACCAGAATCTCAGTAGTTTATATAGAGGCCATAGTGGGATTCCATCGCCCATTCAGTCCATGTTGTTCTCAACACCTTATTCTCTCAAGGTTAGGTCCTTGAACATGGCTCTCCCTTAGGCAACAGTGGCCTGAGTAGACATTCCAAGAACAGAGGAAGCCTTGAGGAGCCAGCTTGCTTGGTGCAGCTCTTGGATTAATTTGTGGTACCATGTCCTCCATGACCTTCCCTGACACTTTGTAGCGTAGTTGTAGTTTACTTGCCTTGTATAACCAAGAACTGATTCCTTTCTTGCAAAATGCAACCTGCATTAAATGTAATTGTTTATTTTATTAAGCAAGTTCTAGTCATTTTACCATTGTTAGGGCTTCCTTACTTTAGAGGCAGCACAGGATGCGCGCATGTGCACAAACGCCTAACCATGTGCCAGAATTCAGGAGCAAAACCCCAGAGATCACTCCATTAAAAAAAAAAAAAAGTTATGGGACACCTGGTTGGTTCAGTGGTCGCGCATCTGCCTTTGGCTCAGGGTGTGATCCCAGGGTCACGAGATGGAGTCCGAGTCCCGCATCCTCCCCCCCCCCCCCCCGCTGTCTCATGAATAAATTAATACAATCTTTAAAAAAAATTAAAAAAAACAAGCTGTGTATTTGTGCTTCGGTAACTGAGAAGCAGATTCTAGCTAACTCACTGATGGACAGGCAGGACATTTTGCTATTCACAAATTTAAATCTCAAATGGGAAAGTCCCTATTGAAAGAGTTGAAGAAAAGCCAGATGTGCACAGTGTCACTAGCAGAGAAGTGTGAGCTCTCTAAATATGCGTCTCTTGACCTTTTTCTCTTTGTTTTGGCTTTCTGCTGTTTTGGCTTTCTGCCGGGCAACCCATTAGAACATGGAGGACTTTGGACACTTTGGCAATTTTGGATGGACTTTGATTTCCAATAGGCCTTATCTAAGGCCAGTTTCAGTTTTGGATAAAGTTTAGAGCCTGTGAGCCCCAGGAATAAGTTGTCGATATTGGAGGGATTTGTGGCCTGGTGCAAGACATTGTAGATGTATACGGCCACATAGTTGGTGGATGTGAATAAAGAGAATTATTTCATGCCAGGGATAATTCCTCAGCATTTTATGCCTTCTCATTCCAGAACTTCAGGGTTTCTTTTCCCTCTAATTTTAAGTAATATCTTAATTACATTCTTCTTTTTTTTTAAACTCAGGCATTGAACTCCTATCCCTATTACTGTCCACTGTTTCTTCTTATGAGGAACTACTACTATGAGTTTGTTTTTTAATCCTTCTTAAATTTCATCAGGCATTTTCATATTCATATATTATGTATGTTCCTATTGTGTGTGTGTAGGTGCCAGTGTACGGCTGCATGCATGATCTCATAATTAGTATTATTCTTAGCTATTATCTTACTGATGGATATTTAGGTCGTTTCCAAATTATCACTAGTAAGAAAAGGGGCTAACATGAACAATTCATTATATGGTCCTGTATGTATAGGTGCAAGTATTTCTGCCGGGAAAATGGAGACGATTAAACTTAACGTGTCTTTGGGTACAAGCAATCTTAACAACTACGTATAATCAAATTACCCTTCAAAACTCTTTGTGGCATTTTTCTCTACATCTGAATCAAACCTCAGTAAGAGCAATGTTTTTAATTTTTGCAAATAAAACGTGATAAGTAATAGCTTATCTCACTGATAAGTAGTTAGTGGACTGACTACTTCACATCTTTTTTTCATCATTTGTGTTTCTGTAATTTGCCTTGTGCAAATTATTTGCCTACTTTTCTTCTAGGTTGTCTTTTATGTTACGGATTTGTTGAAGTCTTTTGATTATTCTCCGTTGCTTTAACATGTTGCAAATATTTTCTCCCAGTCAGTTACTTGCTTTTAACTTTGGGTAATTTTTTCCATACCATTTTTATATTTTGGTATAATCAAATTAATCGCTTTTCTAACCTTAGGCATTTTTTTGTGTGAATTATTTTATTTATTTATTTTTTATTTTTTTTTTTAAATTTTTTTTAAATTTATTTACGATAGTCATACAGAGAGAGAGAGAGAGAGGCAGAGACACAGGCAGAGGGAGAAGCAGGCTCCATGCACCGGGAGCCTGATGTGGGATTCGATCCCAAGTCTCAAGGATCGCGCCCTGGGCCAAAGGCAGGCGCCAATCCGCTGCGCCACCCAGGGATCCCTGTGTGAATTATTTTAAAACAACATCTTAAACCTTTATCTCAAGCTCATAAAAATTTTATTTCTAGTATTTTACTAGACTTTTCATTGTTGATTTGTTTCCTTTTTAACTTTTAAGGCTTTAATGTGTTTGGAATATGTAAGTGTACATATGCTTGTGGATGCACATGTGTATATGTGACATTAGGTAGGTTAATTATTTTCTTAAGTTTTTGGTATGTGACATTCAAGAATATGTAGGATGTTCTTTTTTTCTCCTGTTCTTTCCCAGCATCTTCTCTCCTAATACCTGGGTCCTCCATCCTTATACCTGTGTTTGCCTTCTGCTTCATGTACCAACAAATTTTTAGTCTCCATTTCTATTTGGGCCATTTCCCAAAGCATTCTAAGGTTTTTCACATATGTAGAATAAATCATTCTTCCTTTGAAATACCTGGATGGATTAGTAAGTTGTCCAAAGTCAGAACAAGCATAGGGTGAAAACTTTGCTCTTGGCTTTATCTCAAGAATAAGAAAAACAGCATTTATTGACACTGCATGGAAGAGGGTGTACAAGGTATTTGACCGTTGTTTTAGTATTCTCAACATCTCTATGAGGTCGCTATTACCCCACTTTATACAGGAGGCAACTGAGGCGTAGTGTGGGTAAATAAGTTGCCTAAGGTCACATAAATATTGTGTATCATTCAGTATTTGCCTTAAAACAGACCCAATAAGTGATATGGATACCAATGAATTCATTAATTATCTTTTAAGGAATTGTTTCATTAGATTGGAGGGGGGGACGACGAGTCTGAAATATGTAGAATAGACCGGCAAGGTTGACTGTCAGGCAGGAGTTGATACTTTAGTCTTGAGGACAGAATTTCTTCCTCTTTGGGAAACCTCAGTTTTGGCTCTTAAGTACTTTAAATGATTGGTTGCAACCCAGCCATGTTGTCAGTGATAATATGTGCCACTTAAAGTCAATAGATTGTAAATATTAATTACACCTACAAAAGAGCTGCAGAGTAACACCTAGGTTAGTCAAGTAGATGAGTATATTGCCCAACCAGATGGAACCAAAATTAACCATCACTAGAAGTATGTAGTAAAAGTGGGATGTGAATCCTTTTATATACTGGCCCTAAGACCTCTATTTATGAACACTGGGATCCTGTCTTATTTCCCTTGAGTTTTTGCTTTGCATAGATAGATGCAAATATATAATATATTTCTTGATGAATGAATCTGTAAAATCAGTTCCCTTTGTGACTGAATTTTTTTACTTCTTGAAACCCAGTTGTTCTGCTACACAGTATATTTGCTTTAGGATCTCCACTGTGCCTACTGCCTGTTTGGTCTTATGCTTCATTGAGTCTTGGGATTTTGTTACTTTTCACTGCTCTAACAATCATTCCTCACAGAAATAGTGGGTTTTGCATCTCATTCTGCCTGTTCGTCAAATGTAGTAAAACCGGAGATTGTTCTCTAAGTTGAACTGTTTGGCTTTTCTTGTCCCTTAATTCCAGGACACAGGGATTCTAATTGTCTCCTGTAATTTTCTAACTCAAAGCCCAGTCCTAGGCCTTCTGGATTATCATGGTGGAAATCAGGGACCATGGTCCAGTATAGTGGGCCCCTCTTAGTCTTGAGGGGTATAGTCCAAGACACTCAGTGTATCCTTTAAACTACAGATAGAGCCAGAGACATATATACTATGTTTTTTCTATACATACATATCCATTGTAAAATTTAATTTATAAATTAGATATAGTAGGGGATTATCAATAATAGTGAAATATAACAACTATAAGAATATTGTTATATAACAAAATTATCTAACAAAATCTATTATCTAACAAAAATTATGTGACTGTGGTTAGTCTCTTTCAAAATATTTTATAGTAGTGTGGCTGTGGAATAATAAAATGCCTATGTGATGTGCTGAAGTGAGGTGATTGACATGGGCATTGTGACTCAGACATTGTGACATTATGTTAGGCTACTGTTGTCCTGACAGTCAGAAGAAGGGTAACTGAGACCAGGGAAAGCAAAACTGAAATTCAGCACTGCTGAATTTACAAGCAGGAGATTGGTCTGAATCTGTACTGACCCGAGGGCTTTTCCTGGTCTTTGGCTTGTTGCTGCTGCTGTGTTTAATAAACATCTGACCAGAGTGTATCTTTTGACAATAATCCTTCTACTAAAATGTGAACACAGAGGGGAAGCAGTTAGTCTGTTCCAAAGGTCTGTTGGTTGGATTCCAATTAATTGATATTTTATGGTATTTGTGTATGATAATGTAACAGTCATCCTAGCACTACATTATTTATTATCTGTTAAAAACATCTCTGAGGGGCAGCTCCGGTGGCTCAGCGGTTTAGCGCCGCCTTCAGCCCAGGGCCTGATCCTGGAGACCTGGGATCGAGTCCCACATCAGGCTCCCTGCATGGAGCCTGATTCTCCCTCTGCCTGTGTCTCTGCCTCTCTCTCTCTCTCTCTCTCTCTCTCTCTCTCTCTCTCTGTCATGAATAAATAAATAAAATCTTTAAAAAAATAAAATAAAAACATCTCTGAGAAGTGAATGAAAATAAATGACAAGGCATCCCAGTTCCAATCATTAACTCTTAGAAATTAGTGCGAATGTGGAGAATCATGGTGGTAAATTAAAGTTTCTGCTAAAGAAATAGAATAAAATAAAGTTCCTATTTCCTCAAATAGTGTGCTGTTTATTTCAAGTAGTATCATTTTCTCTACATATCATTTGGACCTAGTATACTGACGTCAGAAAATATTCTTTGCTGAGTTCTAAGAAATCAAGGAGGAATTATGCACATGTAAGCTTTGCTTGAGCTGTGCAGGCTTATTGTTTCCATTGAACGTGATGTGATATCATTGGATTTGTGGTTACTCATATTTCACAGTTGATAAAGGCATTCATCCTTAAAAAGGAACAGAGAAAAGTAAATCTAAACCTTCTCATGGCAACTTGGAAGTGCTTCGTTGTGAAAAGATCTAGTCTCCGATAACACCTCATATAAGTTGTGCCTAGCATTTTATTACTATTCTCAAGGGGGCATTCCTGGAATTAGTTTTGTCCATCAAATCATTCCTTGGGTCTGAGCTATTTCATCCCTTACATTGCTTTGAAATATTCACGAGTTGGAAGTACGTGGTTATCATTCATTCATCCAACAAGGAGGCCTACTTTGTGCCTACATAGCAAGTACTATGTGCCAGGCACTGTTCTAGGATAAAACCAGCAAAGGAAATAGTAAGAATCTTTTTCCCTGCTTCAGGTATCCCAGACAGCTTCATGCCTACCTTTGTCTTCTTTTCTTTTAAGATTTTTTTTATTTATTTGACAGAGACAGCAAGAGAGCATAAGCAGGGGGAGAGGCAGCTAGAGGGCAAGGGAGAAGCAGATCCTCTGCTGAGCAGGGAGCCAGATGCAGGGCTCCATCCTAGGACCATGGGATCATGACCTCACCTGAAGGCAGATGCCTAACTGACTGAGCCACAGAGGCGCCCCTTACCTTTGCCTTCTTACTGACGTCATTGCTTCAGTCTTGTTCTACAGGACTTCTGTGCTCTCCTTTTCTTCCTACTTTGTTCCTGAAGGCCTGATACTGATGTGTTGTGGAATCAGAATCCAGGATTGCCTTCTTATTCTGCAAGTTTCCTTTCAGAGTGCGCATTATTTACCTTTATTCCCCTCCCTATGGTTCAGTCAATCTTTCTAGGGGATGGTAAAATCCTGGACTCTGGAAACACATAAATATTGGCAGTGTCACTTTACTGGGTGTATGCCCTTGAGCAAGTTAATCTTTGTGAGCTTTAGTTTACTCATCAGTAAAATGAGGAAAACATCAGTCCTGTTAGAGGGAATTTGTGAGGAATTTTGATGTTACTTTGCAAGTGAGATGCCTAATATATAGTGCTTTACCAATGTTGCCTGTTATGATGTTAATGAATATATAATAGAAGGAATTAATGATTTTAAGCCCTGACATATTCAGACAGCATGGGGTACTACACTAGCCAATTGATGCAGTTAGCCTTCCCTTTGATCTTTTCTCCTATTTAGCACCAACTTCTCCATTTTCTAGGCTCCACATCCCTTTATCTTATGGTCAGTCATTTGGAGTTAGCTTGGGTTTCTTTTATCCTATTATGTCTATCTTGATACAAAACGATGCAGGTACTGAGTTGTTCAGATAAGTAGCATCCTAAGAAAAGCTTAGTGTCCCAGGAAGTCTTTGGTGATACCTGGTTTTTGGTATATGATTTCAATGAGATGCAGGGATGGGAAGTAGGGATGGGTAGTTGTTTGTCTCATTCAAGTTTTATAGGTGCTTTTAAATAGTTTCTGTTTAGGTGGAAAACTAAGTTTTCTTGATTAGGCAAATTCTAGTTGATGGCACATTTCTAACCATGGAGATTTAACGTCATGGGATGGAATCAATGAGAACAATAAAAGAAATTAAGAGAATTGAATTCTCATTATTTATTTCTCAGTGATGAGTTTATATGATTTCAGGTTTGGCATTCAGGAATAATTGGGGATGCTAGGTCTAGAGAACAGGAAGATTCAGTTAGCAAATGATAGGTTAATTTCAACATGTAACTTTTGGTAAGTGGTCTCAAGTTATAAAAGCTAGGACCAACTGATAGAAGGTACAGCAAATAAATTTTTTTTTTTTTAAAGATTTTACCTATTCATTTGAGACACACAGAGAGAAAGGCAAAGACACAGGCAAAAGGAGAAGCAGGCTCCATGTCTGGAGCCCGATGTGGGACTCGAACCCGGATCCGGGATCACACCCTGAGCCAAAGGCAGGCACTTAACCACTGAGCCACCCAGGCATCCCAGCAAATACAGATTTTGATTTAATATGCAAAGGCAATATTAAAAAAGGAAATAATACACCTGTCAAGGAGCTCCCCATAACTGAGATTTTTAAGTACCTGGAAAGTTTTTTTGGGTTTTTTTTTTTTTTTTTAAAGTAAACTCTATTCCCAGTGTGGTACTGGAACTCAGGACCCCAGGATTAGGAGCTGTATGCTCAACTTACTGAGTCAGCTAGGCACCTATGGAAAGATTTTTATGGAATGAATTCAGATATTCTGATGGAGAATTAGGGAACAAGACCCTTAAAGACATGTCCATTTTTAGTTATTTCCCTTCATAAACCATCATTACTCCGTCTAAAATCAGAAGCATGAATTATATGATGGTGGTTGCTCTCTACCTTTAATAGTCTATAGTTTCTCTAGGAAGCAATGTGTGTAGGAAGTACAAACTCGGTTTCTTTTGTATTGCTCTCTCCTCAGGCTTGCTTTTATGGGTAATGGAACAAGTCAGTTGACAACTATGGTAGAAGAAGCCCAGTAGACTCTGCCTGGCATCTTCCCAGTCCTACCCATTCTTTAATACTTTATGTCTCCAAAAAAAAAAAAAAGCTTTATGTCTCCAGTAAAAACTATTTTTAACTTTTTTTTTTCTCCTGTGATAATTTATGAGTTTTGCCTGTTAGAGTGGGAAGCTAAATGTTTTATCTCTACTCTGGTAATTTGTACATACCAGTACCATAGATATATTAAAAGGAATGTATTCTTAAAAAAAAAAAAAAGGAACGTATTCTTCAATTTTGTGTATTTTCCCATGAAGGAAATTATTATTCACTAAGTTTATTCATTATAGCAGTGTATGTAGCTCTTGAAAATTTTATCAAAAGAGAGAATAAGCTGCCACATTCACAATCTATATGACCTACTTGTGAACAATGGTGTCTTTGCAGTGGTCTGGTTTGTGGAAGGAGACATTTTGCGTTTTGGAATAAAGAAAGGGAAGGAGGGAGTTTACTTATAACTTGCACTATTTCTGTGGGTCATCTGCAGGGATTGCATTACAGATGAAGATTCTCTGCTTATTTTTAGGGATCCAGTACAAATTTAAAATTTGGGAACTCTTGTTCAAAATACAAGAAATAAGTGCCTTTACAAAGTACTGTATCATAACACTGTTCCCTTTTTTTTGTTCCTTGTCTGTAAGTCTCTGTGTTTCTTTCTATCCCTCTCCATCTCATCAGTGTTTTTATTTGCTATTTAACACCATCTAAGTAAAGATCAATGAAAATTTTAACCCATTAGCATGGATTTTACCACTTAGCTTTGCATTGTTCGATCCCATTCAAGGGAATAGACAAGTATTTATGCAGTATCATCAAAATTACACAGTTGGTATTTTATTGCTGATGCACGCATATGTATTTCACTCTTACTAGAACACTGAACACTTGGACAGAAGTAACCCAACTACTTTTTATTTTATTTCTTGATATATACATATTCTATCAAGACGGTCGACTATTAGCTTCCTGATGAGTAAGTTTTGAAAAAAAGGAAACTACGGTGTGCCCTATCTTTTCCTTTCTTTCTCTATGATCATTTTTAATACAAACATTGGTTAACATGTGGAAGTAGGGCAGCCTGGGTGGCTCAGCAGTTTAGCGCCGCCTTCAGCCCAGGGTGTGATCCTGGAGACCCCGGATCGATTCCCACATCGGGCTCCCTGCATGGAGCCTGCTTCTCCCCCTGCCTGTGTCTCTGTCTCTCTCTCTCTGTCTCTCAGGAATAAATAAATAAATAAAATCTTAAAACAAAAGAAAACAAAACAAAAAACAAACAAACGTGGAAGTAGCACGAAGAAGAAAGAATGTGGTGCGCCGGCTGGGAAACGGGAGCTCCAAGATGGCGGATCACCCCGCCAACCCTCTCCAAGATGGCGGACTTCCCCCCGCCACCTTCACTGCGGCCTCCAGGTCACCACCAGGAAACTGAAGTTTTCCACCCAGGAACTTCCCAACTGGGAACTGTCCATCACGGGCTTCTCCACTCCATGACCTCCATACCTTACCTAATATGGACACAAGCCTATGTCCTGCCTCAACCCAATAAAAGGACCCTGCCAACTCCCTCCCAGCGAGACTTCCACGACTCACACTCTCTGTCTCTTTCTCTTCTCCCGCGTGAGTCGTGGAACCTCGCCCGAGGGTGCTTGCAATAAAGTTCATCTCGGATCCACTTGCCTTGTAGCCTCTTTTCTTACCACCGTCGGCGGGAGCAACTTTACAGAATGTGATAGGAATTCTTGTTTGTTTCTTACAATGCCATTGCCTGCTTTGTATATTTAGAGTAGAAACTAGGCTGGCTCACTGGGTAGAGCATGGGACTCTGAATCTCAGGGTTGTGGGTTCAAATCCCATGTTGGTTGTAGAGATTACTTAAAAATGAAATATTTAAAACCAAAAAAGTGGAATCTGTTGTCTTGACATGGAACAACCATTTCTTTTTGCCCGTTTTTGTACTTCATTTGAATGAAATCATTCAATATGGACTCTGGCTTCTTTTACTTAATATTATGTTTCTAAGCATCATCTATATTTTTGTTTTTATTTGTAGTTTCTTCATTCTTTTAGCTATTTAGCATTCCATTATGTGAATATGCTGCAATTTATCCATTTGTTCTTGATGGGCATCTGCATACTTTCGGGATTCTGGAGATGGGAGAGAATGAATATGCTGGCATTTGTTAGGAAGTTACTAAGGAAATTCAAGCATGAAGTAGTAAGGGCCTTAGAACATTATTATACAGGAAAAAGAAACAAAGAGAACATAAGTCGTAATCAGGCATTACCTCCAATGTGACAAAATTTGCACGGAGAAGTTGGCATTATGATTTTAAGCTGGATTTGGTGGTTCAGAGAAAAGCAAGCATTGATGAACATCAACCACACCTAACAGAAAGATTGAATACTGCTATTCTGTGCCCTTTCTGTTTTAACAGAGTGGTTATGGCAGTGTAAATGAAAGGAGAACGAGATATTTTTTCTCCAGCAATGTAGCCAGGGACCATTTTCGAACATGGAAGTATCCAATGAGATTTAGTTCTTGATATTTGGTGTTTTCTCATGAAATGGAACTTTCAATTTTGTTGTGCTTTTCAAAAGCACCTTTTTCTCTTTTCCAGAATTTTGACTAATACATCTAGATATTCTGGTAAGGATGTCCAGACAGAACACATGTAGTGATAAATCGGAAATTTTCCATCTTGAGTAACTAATGCTTTTTATATTTACTTTTTCTTGGTAATGTATAGTGCTCTGGCATGACTTCATTCTGCAAACATCAATTTACCCAGTAGGCAGACAAATCGCAGGAATGAGCTTACATTTGTTTATCTCCCCTGCCGTTGGATCCTCAGGCAGGTGAGGAAGAGTTGAGGATTTTCTACTGATTATCACAAGCTAATTGCATCCCTCCCTTTGTCAACAATGCCTTTTCTCCTTTGTGTTCCTGGTAAACCAACACTCAGTTTCATCTCCTGTATAAAGCTTTCACTGACCATTGTAGCCAAATTAATAACTCCCTCTTTTATTCCATAGCTTTTGAAAACCCACACCTCTTGTGAAATTCATCATCATGTAATTAAGGTTATGGAGTTCAGATCCTAGCCTTATGTTGTGTTCAACAAAGCATTCAGAAAAGTTTTCGCCCACTAGAGAGCTATTCCATGTGTGATTAAGAGCTTCTGAGAAATTGTTTATCATAGAAGTCAAGAGAACCTAGGTGAGAAAGTGAATTTATCAACTCTAATAACATAGGGGGTAATTTATGGGTTCAGTACACTTTTTATTCAGATATTCTTTTATTATATCCTTGAAACAAGTGTGACTAAAATTCTGAAGAACTGTTTTTCTTTTTTGTTCTCCACTATGGTAATGAAATAAGCTCTTGAGGGTTTAAAACATAAATAGCATTGGTGGCAATAGAGCCTTAACAAAAAGATTTATTTATTTATTTTTAAAAGATTTTATTTATTTATTCATGAGAGACACACAGGGACGGAGGCAGAGACATAGGCAGAGGGAGACGCAGGCTCCCCACTGAGCAGGGAGTCCGATGCAGGACTAGATCCCAGGACCCTAGGATCTCGCCCTGAGCCAAAGGCAGACATTCAACCACTGAGCCACCCAGGCATCCCTATTTATTTATTTTAGACAGAGAGGGAAAGAATTTTTGGGTAGGTCAGTGGGGGGAGGGGCAGAAGGATACAGTCTCCAGCCGACTCCCTGCTGGGCCTGAAGCCTCTTTTTGGCCTCAATCCCAGGACCCGGAGATCATGACCTGAGCCTGAAACCAAGAGTGGGATGCTTAACCAACTGAGCCACCCGGGAACCCCATGCAATAGTCCTTTCAACTATGTTTGGCATTGAGTATAGCTGTCCAGGGTATAGATATTCCTGCCACGCCTTTGGCACAGACCTTAATGATGATGAAAGGTATCTTTTGGGAGCATCAGGCATTGTGTTGCCTAGCTGAAGTCCGACAGAAGAAAATGTTAGAGGCCACATCAATGTTGAGAATACCAGACTGAAGAGTCATTTGAAATAGCCATGAAACATCTGAAACTCTTTGAGTGGAACTTTAGGGAAAAGAGAGTCCTATCTTGAGTTGTACGAAGGAGATGCCCATGGAGTCAGAGAAATGTATGAGATGGTAAAGTGAGTTGTTTGTTTTTTTTAACCTATGCATCTCCCTTACCCAGCTGGGAATTGTTCACAATAGAGAGTTCGTGAATAGACTATTATTTGCTCACAGTGCTTCCTTTCATCTTTACCATCCTGTGACTCAGCGTTGGCACAATATATTTCCCTATCCCTCCCATTTTGGGCCTTGGTCATGTGATTTTAGCCAAAAGAAAATGAGTAGATATAACAGCCTACCATGTACGGGGCAATGACTACAGAGGCATCATGTGTATCCTCGTACCCCTCAGGGCGCCTTCATACTAAGTCCTAGGATGAAGAATGCAGTGGATCTGATTTTATCAAGACCTGTAGAATCCAGTCTAGAATTTAGCGTAGCCAACATCAGCCAAATGCAGCTAACCCCACTGACCGATGAATGTGAAAAACAAAAATTTGTTAAAAGCCACTCCAATTTTGCACTTGTTTTTGCTGAGGCATTATTGCAGCAGAAACGTGACTCATGCAGCTCACATCTTGGGCATTTTGAATTAGTAACTCCCACCTCCAGTGCCTAGCGCATGGACCCTTCATAAAGAATTGCTGAATGACCGAAGCCAGGTCTTTATGAAGGTTGTGCAGATGGTAGTGCTTTGCCTATTTCCATAGTATTTCAGTTGTTAGAGCGAGGAGGCAAAGCCAGCATTTATGGGTTTGTTTTCTTGATTTCAAAACCGAGACAGATGTCCCAATAATATATATACACCTTTCCACCCACGAAGGTCAGGTTGAAGGGATACAAAAGTGACTTAGTACAGAGCCACGCTCCTACCAGAAAAGCACTGCACACGTCTTGCTGCTGTGCTATCTGTGCAGAGAAGATCGAATCTGAATGACCCGAACAGTCTTCACCGTTTTATCCTCCTAGTGTGTGTGTTCTTTGACTTGCTCTTAGAACACCGAGGGTTTGGAATTTGGGTACCAGAAGGGTTTTGCAGAAAAGAGCAGTGATAAGGTTTGGGGTTGGTAAAAAGCAAAGAGAGGCAGAAGTGAAGAGGGGGTTTGAAAGGAGTGGCAACTCTGAAGAAAATTTGTCAGGGTAGAGGGTAAGGAAATACACATGAGAATATGCGTGCCCTTTGAGGGATGGGTTAGCTGGGTGTTCCCCGGGGTGGCAAGACCCATGGAGTTTTACAATAAGCAACTGATGCAGGGAAGCAGATGGTCTTGTGGCTGAATTAGAAGGAGGCCCTAAAAAATATGGGGTATCAAACTCACACAGGTGTCTTTGTTGAGCTACCAATAAGTAACTTGAGGCATTTTCCTGTGATTTTGGTAACCCTAACAGCCATTTATATTTAGGGATAAATTCTGCATATTCTTCATGTTGTTGTTTTGATTAATAGTCCTTGAAAATTAAAAAATAAAAAAAAAGAAACCCACCATTTTCAGCATCTTTTTTTTCAGTGCTGCTGTAATCCTAGGGAGAAGTCCTGCCTTCCAAAGTTTATTGAGAATTTGAGACTCCTACAAATATTGATAGATTTTCTTCCTGGGGTACAGCTTGGAATTTGGCCTGATTAGCCTTTTGATTGCTTTAAAAATACATATGGCATTTTATTTTCCTCTTGTGTCTTTGAGACTAAGAGACTAGGAAGGAAAAATTGTGCTCTGAGTAATAGAAGATATTATCTTGATTGTAGGCTTCCTAAAATGAAATAATCATTTGCTAGTCAGATTGCTTGGCAGGGTGCTCCAAAGCAGGTCCTTTCAAGATTAATTTTCCCCCCTCTTTGCTTAATCACAGGATTTGGAACATGGTTATTTTTGTATGAAAAACAATTTTATTGGATTTAGTGATTGATCACAAGCAAAATGTGTATTAATGAGATTTTGATTCTTTGCATCTCTAATCAATAATACTTGAAACATAAGAAAGGAGTCAGATGTTAGCTATCTTGGGCTTAGTTCTTTCTTGAAATGGCAATTAGCGATGCTTTGTTGTGAATGCATTTCGATCATAGGGCATGAAATCTTATTGTTCAGTGATAAATACCTTCTAGTTGACAACTAAGGTTTGAATATCTTGGCACAGTGGGGTATTCAATGATATTTAAGAGATAGGCAAGTAAGTATCCAGGACTTTTTTCAAGTAAATTCTGTTCTTTCAGTTTAAAACACACCAGGACCCTTTGGTGAACAATTTTATTGATACTCTGATTTAGCCACTTTGTAAAGGTTTGAGAAACCAGGGTTGGTTGGTTTCTTTTCTCCCTGCTCCCCAATCCTTTCTCCCTTCCTTTCCTTTTTTCCTTTATTTTAAATTCTAGTGGTTCTCTGGGCACCTGGGTGGTGGCTCAGTATATTGAGTGTCTCCCTTTGTCTCAGGTCTTGATCCCAGGGCCCTGTGCTCAAGCCCTGCATTGGGCTCCTGGCCCAGTGGGGATCCTGCTTCTCCCTCTCCCACTGCCTGCTGCTCCCCCTGCTTGTGCTCTCTCTCACTGTCAAATAAATGGATAAAATCTTTAAATAAATTCTGTTCTTCTCTATACCATTATTTGAATCTTCTCATTAGTTTTTTGCAAACTCCTTCCCAGTTATTCCCTAAACCTTACCATGCCACTTGCCTTCTCATTGGTTATTTTAATCTTGATTTCAATTCTTAAGAGAATGCATTTTTAAAAGATAAGGCACTGTTTATTTATTTATTTATTTTTATTTATTTATGATAGTCACACACACAGAGAGAGAGAGAGACAGAGACATAGGCAGAGGGAGAAGCAGGCTCCATGCACCAGGAGCCCGACGTGGGATTCGATCCCGGGTCTCCAGGATCGCGCCCTGGGCCAAAGGCAGGCGCCAAACCGCTGCGCCACCCAGGGATCCCTATTTTTTTTAAAGGATTTTATTGATTTGATTCAGAAAGAGAGAGAGAGAGAGCATGAGTAGGGACAGGTCAGAGGGGGAGAGGGAGGAGCAGATTCCCCCTTGAACATGGAGCCCAAGGCAGGGCTACATCCCAGAACCCTGACATGACCTGATCTGAAGGCCAGTGCTCAACTGACTAAGTCACCCAGGCACCCCAAGATAAGCCTGGTTTTAATCAAATGTGTATGTTCATATCCATCTTATAAAACAGAATAAAGACATCAGATATAGTTTTGTCTGCCATCTTTAAATAGACCCAACTTGTGAAAAGGCATATTTATAAATTTAATGAGTACTTGCTTTGCAATATTATTAATCACTTCAGAAAGTAATTCATACAAGCATTAATAGAATCAAAACATCATAAAAGGACATGAAAGGACCTTAAAAGTTACTACCTCCTACCTCCAGTGATTGAATTGCCTTATTAAATTCCTGCTATGTGTTAATATGCCTGTCTTTGGATACCCCTAGGGACTGGGGACTCACTACTACCAGAGGCAGCCCCTCCACTTTTAGTATTTTTTTTTCACTTTCAGACCATGTTTTTATTTTCAATGACTAGACATTATATTTGTTGCCTCACAACCCTTACTTACTGCTTCCAGTATTTTTTTATTGCTTTTGCTTGTCCTTCATAGTAAAAGGTAATTTATCTTAATAAGGTGTCATTTTAAGAAATTTGTAGGTAACAAATTCGGAATGCTGAGAAGCAATGTGATTTGCCTCGGAAGTGGTAAGAAATTAGTGAATTTATGACCCCATTCTCTTTTCACTTTTCATGATTTCAATTATGAAATTCCATTTACATTTATGTTATAGGGAAAAATATGCAATGTGAAATACAAAAGTGTGAATGCACCCTGGAGAATATGGATCTGAGGTCTGAGTGAAAAGAAGAAAACAAGAACACTACCAGAATTGTCATTCTTTTTCTTTTTTATATGTTTCCAAACTGTGTTTGCAGTATTGCTTTATTTAGTATAATTCTGTCTTTGTTAGAGGAGTATTGTTAGTCTGCTGTGAGAATTCAAGAGGAAGATTTAGATGCCCAAATGTTGGGCTGCTTTTGGGCTACTGTTGTTCTATTATTTGAGAATAAAATGGACATAATTTTCTTACTCCTTGACCATCCTTTCCCCATACAGCCCAACTGGAGTCCTAAGACACTTAGTTCGTCTATTTTTAAATTTTAGGTGGATAGTTGATTTTGTTCCATTTGGCTTTTAATCTTGGAAAGGCATCCAATGTGAATTGACAACAAAGGAATTCTATCTAAGAGCAGTGGGCAGATGTCTCATGTTTTAGTCTGTGATGACATTAGCTTTGACCTTGGGTCTGTCTTATTATTATTAAAGTAGTACTCTCACGCAACATATCTTGTTTTCGTCTCTTAATGTTAATGATGGTGCTAGCTTTAGGGAGAATGCCAGTTTCAACATCCTCTGATTTTTCTTATTTTCTGTGACAAATATACTTGAATTTTTCTTTACTATCCGGTGATTTCCCTACATGAGAGGACAGCCAAAATGAGCTGTTTGGTTAGCTTGTGCATGTATTATTTTTTGCATGTGAAAAGAATTCAGTGCAGCTACATTTTAGGAACAAGGAATTTTGTAATCTAATGTTATAATTAAATGCTTGTTTGAACTTTTAGAAATATCTATTTTTTACTGAGTCTTTAGCTCCTCTGTCATCTAAATCAAGTTCAAATTCTTCTTGATGTATTTATATATGTTTTTGAATGGATTTTAGTAGCAATGTGTTCATAAAGGTAAGAGATGTAGGAAAATACAATTTAATGATAGGGGAGTTTTGAGTGTTTAGATTAATCCTTTTAATTTGTAACTGAAAATGGTTCCAGTTTGCTTTATTCTAGTGTCTGTGTTCATGTATAGTTGTGTATATGGTAGAGAAACTCATTTAGCAATGGGAGCAGTGATTTCCACAAAGAAGGAGGCTCCTAGACCTTCATGATCTCTTCGCTTTGTCCTTCCTATTGGCTGCTCAATGACACTAGACCTTCTGATATTGATATTGTAGGCTTTTTAGGCACTGCTTTATCAGACATGAAGAGAGTCAATACTTTGTCTCCTATTGAACAAAGCATACCTTTGTTCAGGCTCTTTTGCTGTTAACATGAACCTCAGTGTTCTAAAAGAAGTTTGGTTATTTACTTAGATTTCCTCATTTTGAACAGAAACCATCTCGTCTTTGAATTAAGGACCTCAAGAAAATGTTCATTCATTCTTAACTTACCTATTTGGCTTCACAGGCCAACAGGTTGAACTGGTAAACCTTTGAATTTAGTAAATTTGTTAACTGGCAAAAATGCTGAGGATATGAATTTTTTTCATTATTTATGACAATTGGGTATTCTTGTTATATGTACAACATATATGCTAAAATTATCTCTGCACATGTTGGCGAATGTGTGCGCACACACAGCTCTGTGCCCAATGTTTCCCTGGCTTTGGGGCGCCCTACTGTAACTCAGCTTTGTCTTTCCTGCTTGGGTGTCAGCTTCAGACCTCTTAGTAAATTTTCTATTGTTTCTTATATTCTTGTGTGTGTGTCTTTGTGTACAGTCTGTATATATACTGAAATTACAACTAATCACCCTTTATATCATCAGAAAACAGAAAGTTAGAATCTCTATTTTTTTTTTTTAGATTTCATCCAGAAGTTGCATGGAAAAGAGAAGAGAGAAAAGATTTATTTATAAGAAATATGCTCTAAAGGCGCCTGGGTGGCTCAGTAGCTTAAGCATTGGACTCTTGGTGTCAGCTCAGGTCTTGATCTCAGGGTCCTACTTACTTAAAAATATGCTCTGGTATTTGTAGGTTTCAAGATTCTTATTGTCTTTGTTAGAGAATATTATGGTTTCCCAACAGTATAGAGCCTTTCAGACCCTAGTTGTATTTTCACGTAGCAAGCATTTCACTTTGGCAACAGTGTTCTTTCCCTTTATCATTCCACATAAGATACTATTTCCAAGTCAGGGCCCATCCTTATCCATGAATTGTTTATCTCAGGTTAAATTAAATTAAGCCTGCTCACTCTGTGTCATAGTGACAGCTGCTCCTGTTTCCCTCCCTAAATTGCTTGGGCTCATGGAGATGGAGATTATTCTTAGAGATTAACAGCACAGAGCCTGAGATTGAGATGGACATAGAAGCCAGACTTATGAGTAAGTGACTTAACCTATAGCTATCCTTACGCACCCCCTTCACCTATACATCAGCAATAAAAGTCAACTCCTTCCAAACTTATTTTGAATTTTCCAATCTTGATGTGATTAATTTAAATAGACAGATTTGCAGCATGTTCCTCTGGTGCTCGGAGGCTGACTCATGTCAGGTCAAGAACAAAAATAGGGAGCACTAATATCCAGAATTTTTATAAAATGTGTTCCCATGCAGATGGTAGGTAGAGCTTTGAGGGAGTAAAAAGGGCACATTTGTGACTCAGCATTTTTCCCTTACTTGGGAACACAGATGCCTATTTGTGAGTGGCATCTAGTAAACCTTCAGTTACTGCAGTCAGATTTTAATATTTAATGTAGTTCAATATTGTCATTTTAGAATTTTACTTTTTCTTGAGTTTTTGTGGTTTTCTGCCTCTAATCTGACCACAGTTATTCACCTTTGCCCCCCTTGTACATCCAGATCAATATATAAAGAGCAAGGAGGTGTCAACATTCAACAACTGAATCAAGCAGCTGGCCTGAATTGTGAAGAGTTCGAAGTTATCTCGGTAATATTCAGGCTTAGTTGTAATATTGACTACCAAATGGGAGGCATGTGCGAGGGTTTTCCAGAAGACCTCATGAAGGAGAAGGGAGTTCTGTGCCCATTGTTTTCCCTGTCTTTGGGGCATCTCACTGTAGCTCACCTTTGACTATCCTCTTTGGGTGTCACCTTCAGAACTGTTCTTAAATTTTTTCTTCATTCTTATACTGTTATATGTATTTTTTTACCATTTGGCTTTTTGAAGAGCTTTGAGAATTTAGCTCAAAAACCTACAACCTGTGTGCTGGAGTGAGGTTGTCCATGAGGCTGTACGTTAGTCCTAAATACTCAAATATTAGAAGACAAGTACAACATCATGCTTAGGAACATGCCAATCTCCATTACCACCTTGTCTTCTCTCATAAACATACATACATAGCTCAGCTGAAAAATAAACTCTTTCCTTGGCACTGCATTTTCACATAGACTGTATTCCTTCTTTTTCCACACAGTATAATGCTTAATAGTGGAACCTTGAAGACCTATATGGTAGTTTGGATTCAAGCCATTCTAATTACCACCACTGTGAGCTTTGGCAAGTTACTCATGAAAAGAAACAATAAAACCTCTGGCTTCACTTTCCCCCTTGTAAAGCAGGGATAATAATTGGACCTACCTCACGGTGTTGTAAAGATTACATGAGTAAATATAGGTAAAGCACATAGAACAGGATGGGGCACTCAAAAGTTTCCTTAAATATTTATTGCCATTCCTTTCCAGATAAGGTTTACTACAGTTTATTTTTGTCTCTAGCAATTATCACTTCCCAAAATACTGTATCATTTACTGATTGATTCATTTGGCTTTTTTTTTTCATTACCTTTCTTCTGCTAAATTATAGCTTGTAAGATGATGGGGATTTTTATCTCTTCTCCTTCTTGCCATATATCCTCTGTGCTTAGCACATAGTGGGTACTCTAATATTTGTTTTGTGAACACACTGTAATCTGACTTTCTTTCCTACCTACCAGTCTAGTCAAATTGCTCTGGCAGAGTCAGTAGTAATTGCAAACCTGTGAACCATCTTTCACACCTTTCTCTCTCTTATTCATAATATGTAATGAATGATGACGTAAGGTTAATTGTACTGCCAAGTATCTTTCACATCCATCTGTGTCCTCCCAGATATCTTGCCAGTATGTAATCTCGTCCTAGCCATCATTTGTTTCCTGATTGTTATAATAGATCTGTAATTTTCCTTTATCCATTTTTGTCTTCTTTCACCTCATTCTCCACAGAGTAACCAGAAGCTTCAAAAATATGTATCAAATAATGTCATGCTTTCCTAGCCCCCACTTGCCCTACAGAGTTAAATGTAGAATTGTCTGATAGTCTACATGAAGCTGAAAATCTGACCCCTTGGGATGCCTGGGTAGCCCAGCAGCTCGTGATCCAGGAGTCTCAGGATCCAGTCCCACCTCTGGCTCCCTGCATGGAGCCTGCTTCTTCCTATGCTTGTGTCTCTGTCTCTGTCTCTCTCTCTGTGTCTCTCATGAATAAATAAATAAAATCTTTAAAAAACAGAAAAGAAAATTTGACCCCTTAATTACTTCAAAAGTTAAGTAGTCTTACCATTTGACTTAACAGTTCTGTTGTTGAAATCCGACCTTACTTCAGAGACAAAATATAATGGGAAGGCAGAGTTTGAGATAAAGAGGAACCAAAGATTTTTCTGCTGGGCCAAAGAAGCAGCAGCAGGATGTGGCCTTCAAAAACTGCAAGCCCTTGGGGCAGCCTGGGTGGCTCAGGGGTTTAGTGCCACCTTCAGCCTGGTGCCACCCCTTCTCTCCCACCCCCCTTCCTTCTTCAAAACTAACAAATAGGGATCCCTGGGTGGCGCAGCAGTTTAGCGCCTGTCTTTGGCCCAGGGCGCGATCCTGGAGACCCGGGATCCAGTCCCATGTCGGGCTCCCTGCGTGGAACCTGCTTCTCCCTCTGCCTGTGTCTCTGCCTCTGTGTGTGTGTGTGTGTCTCTCATGAATGAATAAATAAAATCTTAAAACAAAAAACAAAACAACAACAACAACAACAACAAAAAAGAAAAACTGCAAGCCCAGAGGAAAGGGCTGGGGAATTTATAGGAAAATACCAGATCTAGCTGGTTTTGAACTGGAATTGTATATGTGCTGCCAGCCTCCTTAGTCATTTTCAGAGTGGTGCAGGGTTCTTGAAACAAACTGCAGAATGGGAGGAGGGGAGGTTTGTAGAAGAGAGGAAAAAAGTTACTTTAAAATCAAGCTATAAGGGCACCTGGGGCTTAATCAGTTTAGCATCTGCCTTTGGCTCAGGTCGTGATCCCAAGGTCCTGGGATCAAGGCCCACTTTGGGCTCCCTCCTCAGTGGGGAGTCTGGTTCTCCCACTCCCGCTGCCACTCACTCTGTGCTATCAATTAAATAAATAAAATCTTAAAAAAAATCAAGATATACTCTAGGGACAATGGCTTCTCTTACCACCTCAAATACACTGCTTTCTCTCTTATCCAAGGGCTTGGCATATATTCTTCTGTGTTAAAAAACTCATTTCCTATCTTCCTTTCTTTACTCACTTTTATTCATTATTCAAGAAACATTCTTTCAGTTAGCCATCCTTGATTCCCTTCTTTTTTATTATTATTATTTATTCATGAGAGACACAGAGAGGCAGAGACACAGGCAGAGGAAGAAGCAGGCTCCCTGCAGGGAGCCCGATGTGGGACTGGATCCCAGGACCCCAGGATCATGTCACACCCTGAGCCGAAGGCAGACACCCAACTGCTGAGCGACGCAGTCATCCCGATTCCCTTCTACTAATGCTTGTTTCCTTTTCAGGTATATTCCCCACAGCATCCTGTATTTCTGCATCAAAATTACTTGGTCATACCTGTTTATCAGATTGGCTCAATAGATTACAGCATGAGATCAGAGACCATACCTATGTTTTCTTGCTCTTCTCTCCCACCCCCCTTCCTTCTTCAAAACTAACAAATAGGGATCCCTGGGTGGCGCAGCGGTTTGGCGCCTGCCTTTGGCCCAGGGCGCGATCCTGGAGACCCGGGATCGAATCCCATGTCGGGCTCCCGGTGCATGGAGCCTGCTTCTCCCTCTGCCTATGTTTCTGCCTCGCTCTCTCTCTCACAGTGTGCCTATCATAAATAAATAAAATAATAAAAAAAATTAAAAAAAAACAACAACTAACAAATAGTGAGCAGATGCTGTTGTGCCAGGCCCTGTGCCTATTGCTAGGAATACAATGATCAGCAAAAGACAGAGTCTATTACTTGAGGAAGCTTAATTTTTAGTTGACCCTAACAACCAATTAAACAAGGAAACAAGTATATTAGTAAAATACTTCATTTCATTGATTTTGAAATTCCCCCTTTTCCACATTTTAAAATCCTGTATGTAGTTTAGAGGTGTCTCAGAATCAATGTAATGAGGAAGCAGTTTTTCTTTATATTTATATGTAAAATATTTCTGTTTACTATGATTGGAGATGTCTTTGACTCAATGAAATAGGACAGTTAACCAAATATGTTAAATGCTGGAAAGGAAATAATGTGATGTGGAGATAGCATATTTGGAGGAGGACAAGTTATAGTCTCAACATTTAGATTCATGATTGGTTAACTAGTATAAATATATGTTTTACTCATTATATTTCCCCTCTTCCTTCATAACCCCTTCCCTCCTGGCCCCCCAGTACTTGCTCTCATGTGTGTTTAAGGACACTGGTGTCCACCTAGTTGCCAAAGTCTGTTACATACTAGATTTTTGTCACTCCCAAATCTTTTAGTCTGCAAATGACCTCCCAGGTATATTGAAATCAATGTTTTGTGTATCTTCCACATCCCCCATTGCCCCCCATTGTCACACTCACTGCTTTTTAATCATAGGCATTCCTTGTTTATTGCCTTAAATATTGCAATAGCTTTCTAATTCTGATTCTATTATTTCTTGCCCCCATTCTCTATAGTGCCAACAAAGTGATCTCCATACATTTCCAATCTCCTCCATATTATCCATCAACAAAAACCAATCACACTTTGTATATATTTTTATTTGTAGTTATTATGACCTTGTATTATTTCTTTTAAGTCCCAGAATGGTGGGATCATGTGTCCCTTTTGGTTCTCCACTGTATCCTGGCAAACTTGCACAGTGCCAGACATAGCATATACTTTGTAAATGCTTGTTGAATAGATGACTGTTATGACTTCCCCCTTTTACCCTACCCTTCTCAACTTCTAGCAGGGTGTTTAAGTTTACAGGTGCCTTGGTGGCTCAGTGGGTTAAGTGTCCAACTCTTGATTTTAGCTCAGGTCATCATCTCAGGGTTGTGAGATTGAGCCCTGCCTTGGACTGTAAACTGGGTGTGGAGCCTACTTAAGATTCTCACTCTCCTGGCACCTGGTGGCTCTGGGCACCTGGGTGGTTCAGTATTTGATCATCTGCCTTAGGCTCAGGGTGTGATCCCATAGTCCTGGTATCGAGTCCCACATCCGGCTTTCCATAGGGAGCCTGCTTCTCCCTCTGCCTATGTCTCTGCCTCTGTCTCTGTGTCTCTCATGAATAAATAAATAAAATCCTAAAAAGAAAAAAAAAATTCTTGCTCTACCTATCCCTCTTCCCCTTGCCTCTTCCCTCTCTAAAAAAAAGGAGGTGTATGGAATTTAGATGATTTTTTTTTCTTAAAACTGAATATTCCCAAGTGTGGCCTTTGTTCCCTATGTTCATTCACAGTCTGTGTACTTCCTTATAGTGTATCAATTTCTTGGCATTTCTGTTTTGTTTTTTTTATTGACTCGGCTGGTGTAGGGCAGCAGTGGTAAATATAAACATCCAGTAAAGTGCCCATGAGTACACATCACCTCAAATTATAATAACATGCCCTTTATTTTGAATGTGGAATCCCTCTGCTTCATGGTAATCAGTAGTGAAGCATTGTGGCAAATAAGAGGAGGCCGGAATTGTCATCTTAATATGGGGATTCCTTGATATAACTCTCTTAAGTAGAAGGACTTTTTTTATACCTATTAAAATATACCCATTATGTTAGAATCACCTTTCAAAATGCAGCTAGTGTGTGAAACTTGAAGTGGTCAAACCAAAATGAATTTGAAAGGCAAGGCTGAGTGCTTTTCTGAGTTGCATACCAATCACCTCTTTCTCCCCAGACCTCACCATAAATGATTAAAAATCACCCTTCAGGGGCTTGGCTGGACTCTCCTGCTAGTAATAGGAGGTTTTTGAGTAAAAGAACAGCTGCCCATCTGCTAGGAAAATGAAAGGAAATGAATCAGACTGATCTGTTTTATCCTGGAGATCCATATTATCTGAGGTGGCTTTTCTAGAAATTCTTTTTGCCATTTCATAAGCTAAGGGAAGATACAATGTATCTTTTAGTCACTGAGACCAAAAAAAAAAAATCTTAATTTCTTAAAATGAATGCACTGCATTGAGGTCTTTGAATAAGTTTTGACCTGGCTTAGTCTTTTCTTAATGGTTATTTATTTATTTATGACATATATAAATCTATTAATTAATTAATTGTTATTGAGGTTCTATTTGCCAACATACAGTATAACACTAATGCTCATCCCATCAAGTGCCCTCCCTAGTGCCAGTCATCCAGTTACCCCATCCCCCTACCCACCTCCCTTTCTGTAACCCTTTGTTTCCCAGAGTTAGGAGTCTCTTCATGATTTGCCTCCCTCTCTAATTTTTCCCACTCCTTTTCTCTCCTTTCCCCTATAATCCCTTTCACTATTTCTTATATTCCCCATATGAGTGAAACCATACAATGATTGTCCTTCTCCGATTGACTTACTTCACAGCATAATACCCTCCAGTTCCATACATGTCAAAGCAAATGGTGGGCATTTGTCCTTTCTAGTGGCTGAGTAATATTCCATTGTATATATAGACCACATCTTCTTTATACATTCATCTGTCAAAGGACATTGTGGCTCCTTCCACAGTTTGGCTATTGTGGACATTGCTGCTATAAACATCGGGGTGCAGGTGTCCCGGCATTTCACTGCATCTGTATCTTTGAGGTAAATCCCTAGCAGTGCAATTACTAGGTCATAGGGCAGATCTATTTTTAACTCTTTGGGGAACCTCCACACAGTTTTCCAGAGTGGCTATACAAGTTCACATTCCCACCAACAGTGCAAGAGGGTTCCCCTTTCTCCACATCCTCTCCAACATTTGTGGTTTCCTGCCTTGTTAATTTTCCCCATTCTAACTGGTGTGAGGTGGTATCTCATTGTGGTTTTGATTTGTATTTCCCTGATGGCCAGTGATGCGGAGCATTTCCTCATGTGCTTGTTGGCCATGTCTATGTCTTCCTCTGTGAGATTTCTCTTCATGTTTTTTGCCCATTTCATGATTGGATTGTTTCTTTGCTGTTGAGTTTAGTAAGTCCTTTATAGATCTTGGAAACTTAGCCCTTTATCTGATAGGTCATTTGCAAAAATCTTCTCCCATTCTGTAGGTTGTCTTTTAGTTTTGTCGACTGTTTCTTTTGCTGTGCAAAAGTTTCTTATCTTGATGAAGTCCCAGTAATTCATTTTTGCTTTTGTTTCCCTTGCCTTCATGGATGTATCTTGCAAGAAGTTGCTGTGGCCAAGTTCAAAAAGGGTGTTGCCTGTGTTCTCTTCTAGGATTTTGATGGATTCTTGTCTCACATTTAGATCTTTCATCCGTTTTGAGTTTATCTTTGTGTATGGTGCAAGAGAGTGGTCTAGTTTCATTCTTCTGCACGTGACTGTCCAATTTTCCCAGCACCATTTATTGAAGAGACTGTCCTTTTTGCAGTGGATAGTCTTTCCTGCTTCGTCGAATATTAGTTGAACATGGAGTTGAGGGTCCATTCCTGGGTTTTCTATTCTGTTCCATTGACCTATGTGTCTGTTTTTGTGCCAGTACCACAGTGTCTTGATGACCACAGCTTTGTAGTACAACCTGAAATCTGGCACTGTGATGCCCCCAGCTCTGGTTTTCTTTTAAGTTTTTTTTTTTAAATTTATTTATTCAGAGAGAGAGAGAGAGAGAGACTGAGAGGCAGAGACACAGGCAGAGGGAGAAGCGGGCTCCATGCAGGGAGCCTGACACGGGACTCGATCCTGGGTCTCCAGGATCAGACCCCGGGCTGCAGGTGGCGCTAAACCGCTGCGCCACCGGGGGTGCCCTGGTTTTCTTTTTCAATATTCCCCTGGCTATTTGGGGTCTTTTCTGATTCCACACAGATCTTAAGATTATTTGTTCCAACTTTCTGAAGAAAGTCCATGGTATTTTTTTTTAATTTTTTAAAAAGATTTATTTATTTTATTCAGAGAGAGAGACTGAGAGGCAGAGACACAGGCAGAGGGAGAAGTAGGCTCCATGCAGGGAGCCCGACATGGGACTCGATCCCAGGTCCCCAGGATCACACCCCAGGCTGCAGGCGGCGCCAAACTGCTGCACCACCAGGGCTGCCCAAGTCCATGGTATTTTGATAGGGACTGCATGGAACATGTAAATTGCCGTGAGTAGCATTGACATTTTCACAATATTAATTCTTCCAATCCATGAGCATGGAATATTTTTCCATCTCTTTGTGTCTTTCTCAATTCCTTCAGAAGTATTCTGTAGTTTTTAGGGTATGGATCCTTTACCTCTTTTGTTAGGTTTATTCCTAGGTATCTTATGCCTTTCAGTGCAATTGTATATACGATTGACTCCTTAATTTCTCTTTCTTCAGTCTCATGTTAGTGTATTGAAATGCCACTGATTTCTGGGCATTGATTTTGTATCCTGCCACACCGCCGAATTGCTGTCTGAGTTCTAGCAATCTTGGGGTGGAGTCTTTTGGGTTTTCTATGTACAGTATCATGTCATCTGCAAGAGGAAGAGGTTGACTTCTTCTTTGCCAATTTGAATGCCTTTTATTTCTTTTTGTTGCCTGATTGCTGAGGCTTGGACTTCTAGTACTGTGTTGAATAGCAGTGGTGAGAGTAGATATCCCTGTCGTGTTCCTGATCTTAGGGGAAAGGCTCTCAGTTTTTCCCCATTGAGAATGACATACATAATTAATATATACAACTTGTCAAGTTTGTAGAAAGTATCCATCCATGAAGCCATCACTAAAATGTATGCCATAAGCTCTCCATCACCTCCCAAATTGTCCTCTTACTTAATAATTATGATTTTTTGGGTTATAAGAACTCTAATATAAGGCCTACCCCTTTAGCAAATTTTTAAGTATACCTGACAATATTGTTAACTATTGCAAGATGTTGTTTAGTAGGTGTCAAGGACTGGGCATCCCGTATAACTGAAACTTATATCTTGGCTTAGTTTTGAAATTAATTTTTATTTTGTTTTTATTATACAAGTTATGCATATCCATTTTATTTTTTAAGATTTTATTTATTTATTCACAAGACACAGAGAGAGAGAGGCGGAGACATAGGCAGAGGGAGGAGAAGCAGGCTCCATGAAGGGAGCCCAATATGGGACTGAATCCTGGGACTCCAGGATCACACCCTGAGCCGAAGGCTGAAACTCAATCACTAAGCTACCCAGGTGTCCCTGCATGTCCATTTTAGACAAACAATTCAGACAATCAGAAATAGGAAAAAAATCACGATAACATGGTCAGTTGGTGAAAACCAGTATTAACATGTGTGTGTGTGTGTGTGTATGGTGTGTGTGCTTGTATCTGTAACAAAAAGTGGAGACTATACTATATGTGTTTATTATACCATGATTCATTCACTCAATGTTATATCAGAAGTACCTTTCCTTGTCGATAAATATATGTATACAATATTCCTTTTAATGGCTACATAGTATTAATTGTATGTAATTTTTAACTCCTACATTTTGGGGCTTTTAAGTTGTTTCCAATTTTCTAGTATTATTTTAAAACATCTACTTATGTGTATTTATGCTTGGAACTCGTGTAGTTTATCCTAAAAAATAAAGGATTAGGTTATATTATAATAGTCATGAAGTTTTGGAATATAGGTGAGGTCCAGAGTTGATGACCAAGAAAGAATTCTTGCGACGTCTTTGGTGCAAAATGGTGGTTTTATTAAAGCACAGAGACAGAACCCATGGGCAGGAAGAGCTGCTGTCCCGGGCTGGTGAGGAGTAGCTGATTATATACCTGGAAGTTGGGAGGGGTTGAGGATAGCATACTCTCTAAGGAATTTTGGAAGCAAGGTTTCCAGGACCTTGAGGGGGCTAGCTATTGTTGGGAAAGGGTCACTTATTACCATCTAATGACTATATAGTCTAATGACTATAATGCCTTAGTCATGATACCCCCATGTGCTTGGGGAATGGTTGCCAACATGTATCATGGGGGTTTAGAGATAAAGGAAATTTCTAAAGGAATTTTTGTTAAAGTCGACTTACAGGATCCTGGGTGTCGGGCTAAGATTGCCTTTTTTCCTTAGCAAAATATTAACATCAAAGCAGTTGAGTGGGTAGTGGAATGTCCCTCTGACTGTTTCAAGGACTGGTCAATGTGCTGCTCAGGGCTCTTGCTTTGTCCTCAGCTAGCCCTCTGTTCCAACCCTCTGTTCCCCCATCAATAGGAAACACCAGGAAGTAAGTATAGCTTAAAGCTACAATGGTTTATTTCTTGGTCTCAACATAACTACATTGCAAGTTGACAGAGTCCTGATTTTTAAGTAGAAACCCAAAATTAGTGAGGCGTCATCGTTTTCTGTCAGTGCCCTCTTTAGATGTGCTCTTATGAACTCCTTGGCAGGGAATGAAAGTATAGAAAATCGCTTACTGGCTCTAAAATGCATTTTCCTAGAAGTGAAACATAGATGCTCACCTTTCACTAGGCCAAGTTAATCATGTGGATGCATTTAACGTCATCAAAGTGGGGAAATTTAGAGCTCACATTTTCCCAGTATTAGAGGAGAACCAGATATTGTCTCAGTAATAGTTAAGTGCTGAGTGAAATGCTGAAATCAGTATTTGAGCATGCACCTATAGTAAATGTTTGTATTACTTATTTTAAAATGCCTCTCATGGACGATTATACCATCTTATGTTTAAACCATTAGTGTTGTAGGAAATATCCCTACAGGTTACCTCTTAAATCTTGTAATATAAATTTAAATAATCTTCGACCATTTCATTAGCAAAAATGGCATCTAAATTTTTGCTTAATTGACATTTCTTAAAGTGATGACTGTTTTGAGATAATTGTCTAGAATCGTTTCTTCATGATATCTTTAAGGAAGGTGCTGAAACATAACTTTTTGAGCATGATGCGGCAACGTTGTTATATCTGGTATGACTGCAATAGTATAATGCATCTTAAAAGATATAAAGTGCTCTTTTGCAGCATTTTCTTATCCTTCAAATTCATGAAATGATTGAGTTCATGAGTACAATTTGTAATGTGAATATAGCTTTCTCATTGAAGGCACCATAGAGTATTTGAACATTATGTTTATGTTCTTAGTCAAGAAGTAGGAGATTTTGTGCTTATACCCAGATTCTAGGAATACATTAGTTCTGTAATTGTTTTGTGCAAAATCATCATTTCCTTCACAATATTTGGATCTCATTTTTGTTAAAGGCAATATCTTCCTTTTTTGATTACCTACGTTTATAACACACTGCTGGGTATATATGCAAGAGATTAGTAAACTTGTATTCAATGAAAGTAATTGAAAAGAAGGCAAACCTATTTTGTGTATTATTCATCTCATGTCAGGTATTTGGGGTAGAAAGTGCTTCCTTGCTAAGTATTTTTAAAATTTCTAATTTCGGGCAGCCCCAGTGGTGCAGCGGTTTAGCGCCGCCTGCAGCCCGGGGCGTGATCCTGGAGACCCAGGTTCGAGTCCTGTGTCGGGCTCCCTGCGTGGAGCCCGCTTCTGCCTCTGCCTGTGTCTCTGCCTCTCTCTCTCTCTCTGTGTCTCTATGAATAAATAAAATCTTTAAAAAAAATAAAAATAAAATTTCTAATTTCTAGGTAATTTGTAACATTTTCAAAGGCAAGACTCAGCAAAGATGATTTGTCTCTCTCTCTCTTTGTAGGTGATGAGCCATAGTGAAAGTAATTCTCCAAACTTGGATGGAGTATAGACATTTTTACTTTCCAAAATGGTTTTATAAAATATATTTGGGACCTTGGGGATTAAATGCCTGCCATTAATCATTTAGCTTCTATTCAGATGTAATATTGACATGCCCCGAGCCCTGGTATTGAAGAGCCTATCCTGAGGAATCATTTTTGATCTAACCACCTTGGCCTGCTCTTGTTAGAGCCCAAGATTAAAACAGATTAAAAAGTGTTTTCATCGCCTGACGTATAAGATATTTGAATTTTATGTTAACACTTTGTTGCAGTTTATACAACCAATCTATATGAAGCTTGAGAGGATTTATTATGAGTTTCATTTTCTTTGTGGATAAGTTTAGCACTTGACCTATTCTGGTCAGCATTATAGGTTATGCATGAAGAGAAGGGATTTTGTTCTCTTCTGAAGCACTGAGTAGCATGAACCAGTTTGTAATAACTTTGGCAGTGTGATACTAAACTGTATTTAAATGAAGAACAAATAAACAGAAGAATCATTGTGTGTTTGAGATCGTATAAATCAGTATATGGGATTTCATTCTTAAAAGGTCAGACTTTCAAGTGATTGTAGGGGGAAGGTATTGGAATAGCTATTTTAGGTGAAATTTGGATGTTTTTTTCTCTGTGTTCTTCAATAAGAGGTCAAATTAATTATGGAAGGCTAGTCAATTTTGCTACCCCAAGATTCACCTCTTTGACATATTGATTATTTCAAGTTGGTTATTTTTAGGAAACCACAAACATAGGAGAAGCTCTGAAAATGAAGTGGAACTTACCTTTGTAAGAAAAATTTATGTGAAAAAAAAAGAAAAATTTATGTGTAGAAGCTTTAAGGGTATTTGGGTAATACAACAACTTCCTAAAAAAAAATAAAAAAACTTCTATCTGCATAACAACCTTATTCTTATTTACTTTTCCCTTCCCCGGTAACCTCCCTTAAATGGTGCCCCATATCCAACCTTTTTTTGTGTGTGTGTGTCTTTAGCTGAAGATGTTATTTAATATGATGGCTTTGGCCATTTTGGGGAATTACTCAGGTTTTTTGCGTCCCTCCCTTGTCCACTGGAGATATACATGTTATTAAACTGTTGTTGATTTTCTACTGTTTATTCTAAACTGTTGTTTGATTTTCTATTGTTTAATCTATTTTATGTACGTTTTGAGTCTTAAGTCAGCCAGAAGAATCTTGAAAGGCATAGGATAATGTTTTTCCCCAGCAATACCCACTTGCCTGAAGACAGTGTGCTGGGCCAAATAACTGTTTTCCCTACTGGCAATAAGACGTAATGATTTTGTGCACCCTTCCATATTCTGATTACAAACTAACTTTAGTTTGGTATTATTCTCATTTTGGCTTTTTTGTTCCCCATCTCGTATAGGTTAACCTTATACCTTAAGGTCCAGTTGTGAGTTACTCTATGTCAATCAGTTCAAGATTGTATGGTGGGTTTTACTAAACAGTACTGTTAGCCATGTTAAAATTTAAGAGATTGTTCTTGTCCTGAAGGACCATGAGGTCTACTTGACTAGAGAGGCTAAAATCACACTGGAAACAGAGAACAAGTAAGTAAAATGTGGTATGTTATTTCTGTTTTATAGCAGTTTGTAGAAAGCTTTTATCCTTATTTATTTATTTTTTTTTTAATTTTTTTTTTTTTTTTTTTAGCTTTTATCCTTATTGTAGAGACTACTTTTCGGCAGCAGTCTTGAGCCCTGGAAACCAGAGTACGGTAAAAGGGCCCACAGTGACCACTGAGCTCAATGCAAACAGGCTCAGTAAGTGATCCACCTTGAAATAGGCCCTAAACTGACCAATTACAACCAGGCACATCTTCGGAGATTGCCAAAAAAGGGAAAAATCTATGTGTCCCTATCCTGTCTCACTCTGCCCTATAACTGTGGCCCCTTAATACCTCCTTGTCGCAGACAGTCTCCTTTGCTCTTCTGCTAGCTTCTCCCTTGCAATGTGTATTCAGTAAACTTCTGTCTCTTTTGCTCTGCCTTGGGTGAATTCTTTCAGTATCCTTGCTATTGGACTCCATCTGATTGGAGCACCCCCACAATTGGTGGCTTCCTCTACCTGATCAGGACATCCCACACTTAGGAGGTAGAGTGAATGAATTGTGGAGGAGGCAAGGCTGGACAAGGTCCCTAATGTGAGAAACAAAGGCAAAAGAAAAAACAAAGGAATTCTTTTGGAAACTTCCTTTATCTCTACCCCCCAACACACATGTTAGCAATCATCCTCCAAGCATATGGCCCACTGATACACAGTCTGAAGGATCTCGTGACTAGGGTTTTATTAAACATTAATAAATGACCTTTTCCTAACTATAGCTAGCCCCCTCCAGGTCCTGGAAGCCTTGCTTCCAAAATTCCTTAGAGACTTATACTCTCCCTACCTTCCTCCCATTTTGAAAAAATATCATCAGTCACAACCCCAGTGCAGCTCTTTCTGTCCATGGGTCCTATTCTCGTGCTTTAATAAAACCACCAGTTTACACTGAAGATGTCTCACGTATTCTTTCTTGTCCCTTAACTTCAAACACCACCGTTTTCTACTTTAGTCCCTGTGGATCTGGAAGATTTAGATAAGCTAAGATCAGAGTCAGAAGAAATCAAATGTAGGGGACCTGGAGATGTATAAGAGATCCATCACTGTAAGTTTTACTTGATTAAAATTAACACTGTCCTTTTTTTGTGTGTGTGTGTGGAGGGGTATAATAGTAATAGGGGTAGTAATAGGGGTATAATAGTAATAGTTCCCCTCCTAGGTATCTATATTACTCTCTATGAACTAGTTTCCCAATTAAATATTAATAATCTGTCATGTCCATATAAAAAAAGACAAAATGGGAAATCCTTGCAAGATTATTAACAGATACACTCTGAGGATTGGTTTTTGTGTTTGTGAAATCTCTTTTATATTTTGTGGGCCATCATAGCTACATTTTCTGTTTCTGGACTGGACACCTATGGTGATAGAGTAAGTCAGGCTGATTACTTGTTATCTGGGATTTTAAAAATCCCTACGTGTGTGTGTGTTTGTGTGTGTGAGCTTACTCAGTTGTGGACAGTGACTCTCCTCTTGTTCCTGGACAAGTGTATTTGTTTTGATGAAACTACTGGATTTATAAAGAGACAGCGTACTTAGCTATTATTTCCCTTACTTAGAAGTTTGCTACTGCAGAAAGCTTTTTTTTGCATTCATGTAGACTTGCTATGCAACAGTGTCACACTGTGTATAACAGCTTGCCTAGGTCCCTTGCGAGGCAGCTGATCCATAAGAGCATTCTTCCGAATGCCAACAAGTCCTTGACAAGATTTACATATTCTATATTTAAAACTCTCTGCCCTGGGGATCCCTGGGTGGCGCAGTGGTTTGGCGCCTGCCTTTGGCCCAGGGCGTGATCCTGGAGACCCGGGATCGAATCCCATGTTGGGCTCCCTGCATGGAGCCTGCTTCTCCCTCTGCCTGTGTCTCTGCCTCTCTCTCTCTCTCTCTGTGACTATCATAAATAAATAAAGAAAAAAAAATAAATAAATAAAACTCTCTGCCCTGAGACTGGTCAGGTACTAGTCTGTCTCTTTCTTTCCAACCATCTTGTTTTTTTTTTTTTTTCCAACCATCTTGTTTTTAAGCAATAACATTTCATTGCTCTACTCGTGACACATCTCCTAAATTCATTTGGTATCAAATTGAACACAAAAACACAACTATTGAGCATGTGTTTTCACTGAGACTTTTCTGTCATTAAATATTTCTGAGGAAATGGCATTTTGGCAAAAGTTCTCAGAAGCAACGTGAATACAAAACATATATCGATGTCTCATCATTTCTAAGAAAGCACTTCATTTGTGAGGTGGCAGTATTTTCAAAATGAATAGTACCTGAGGTACTTGTGATATTCTTAAAGCCTTGATTCCTTGGACCTGGTTTTAAAATGTTTTTCAGTTCTCCCTTGGGCTTTGTTTGGTTTCCTTTCAGAATTTGCCCTTGGTATCAGAGTCGCTGTTATGTTGCTTTTGCTGTATTGTGGTTTCTGTGGAACGACAAGGTGCTTGCGGATGTGATAGCTTGATAAATTAATTTCCTTATAAAGATGACCTCAGTAGCACGTTTTGGAAGAAATTATTCTAGCACAGCCAGTAATCTAGGACATTGGTTTATCGCATAATAAAATAATGATTAGCTACCAAAAAAAGCTGTAGTTATGTAAAATGTATACTTTGTACTTGTAAATGTAGAAGATGTGTGATGAAAAAATGCAAATGCATTAAATCCATCTCTGGCAAAGATTGTGAGTTAAGAGGGAATCAAAATTCTAGTTAGTATTAATATCTTAGCCATCTTTGTGTAGATTAGTCCTACTACAAAGTGAAGATCGAGAAGGGATTCTTTTCATTTCTAGGTTTCCCCTTTACCACCTTCATCCAACCTCATTTAGATTTTAGGTACAATGAAGGAGCATGATTCTTTAGTCCAACCAGGTAAGAATAGAAACTTATGTAGATTTCAGAAGTTGTTTTTATAATCTGATCTCGATTTATCAGATTCTTTATTATAAACCACTTTGACATCATCTACCTGGTTAGGGTGTTCTGTGGTCTTTTCTACACACTTCCCGTCTACACATTACATGGATTTTATACAGAAGTAATTTCTGAAAGGAAAAGTAGATTTTTGAAATAGTAACTGAAGCAGGTAGTGCAAACATTTTGATTAAAAAGAGCTATCTAGGGCAGCCCTGGTGGCTCAGCGGTTTAGTGCCACCTGCAGCCCCGAGTGTGATCCTGGAGACCCAGGATCTAGTCCCTCGTCGGGCTCCCTGCATGGAGCCTGCTTCTACCTCTGCCCGTCTCTGCCTCTCTCTCTCTCTCTCTCTGTCTCTCATGAATAAATAAATAAAATCTTAAAAAAAAAGAGCTATCTATGGATCATGTCTTCATATGCATCGATTTTCAAAGATAAATATGGACAATGAGGGATCCCTAGGTGGTGCAGCGGTTTGGCGCCTGCCTTTGGCCCAGCGCGTGATCCTGGAGACCCAGGATCGAATCCCACGTCGGGCTCCCGGTGCATGGAGCCTGCTTCTCCCTCTGCCTATGTCTCTGCCTCTCTCTTTCTCTCTCTGTGACTATCATAAATAAATTTTTTAAAAAAATAAACCTAAAAAAATATGGACAATGAAAATAACTAAGACCAATACAAGTGTCACAATTTTTGACAAAAGTTGTAGTCACTTTAGTTATTGAACGGGGTCCTCAATGCACAAGAAAAGCAGAGTGCTACCTACTTATTGTGTTTTCTGGGATGTTCAATGAATCATTTCTCTAAAACCATTTTCTCCACTATCAGTAGTTCTCAAAATTCTCACAATGTCAGTATTGTATGTATTTAGTGTATAAACATTTGTTGAGTGGAGTGAGGCATTCAATAACCTCCATTTTCATATTAGTAGGCAAGTGTTAATCAAGCAACATTAATTTTTGTCATACTGAGAGTAATTCCTAGAGTAAATATGGTCCACGAAAGGGTTATTTTGGGATAAAAGAAAAGTCTGGAGAATAGATTGTTCTTTTAGTGTAGATAGGCTCAAGAGAGCCATCTTTGTTGGGATGACAAGGGAGGTGAGGGGGGCTCTTGTGTTCCTGCTGCCAAATTAAAGTATGCCTAAAAGGAAGGTGATGACTGTCAAAGACTTTTTCTACTATACAAGCATCCCTTTGTGTAATTCCTGAAGAAGCATGGCAGTATATGTGTAATGGATTTTGCCCAACTCTGTATAGATTTAGAAGCTAAGTTCTAGTACAAAGGTTGTTCTCAAAATGTACATCACATATTGATAAACACTGAGTGAATCTTCTGAAGATACTTCCTTAGAATATGAGAAATTTAGAACTGCAAGTGTCCTTACAGAGCATCCAGGACTGTGGTTTTCAAATTGTGTTCCCTGGAACCTTATCACTCTGAAAAAATATCTTGGGCCCACTATAATTCAAAGAAACTGAATAATAGATAGAGGTCTGACTCTCTTGCCCTTGACTCAGGTAATTCAGATGTACTTCCATCTGTTTTTCTCTATTATCTCCTTGAATAACATTATTGTAAACAGGTATTCCATTGATTTAAAAAATTGTTTAAAAACCATGGATCAAAAAAACCAAACCAAACCAAACAAACAAACAAAAAGCAAAAATAAAAACCATGGATCAATTGTAATTTCTTTATTTTACAGTTGTAGAGTTTGAGATAGAGACAAATTGCCCTACTTCAGAATCCTGGGGAAAGGCCTGTTTGACCTAATTGAAATTTTAAAATGATGATTAAGGTTTAGATATAGCAATTATTAAGGATTGATATATATGGGTGCTAATAAACAGAATGAGGTAATTTAATGAAAAAATTAAAATTCATACTAATTCTACATCATGTTATAAACTACCATAAACAAAAGTTCCTATTAGTATAATAAATTAATTACAAGACTCAATGGAAAGCTTAAAGATGGTACTTATTGAGTTTTGGTTTATGAAAACTACGGATTTTCAACTAGAATCGCTTTTTTTTTAAGTTTTTATTTAAATTCCAGTTAACGCACAGTGTATTATAGGTTTCAGATGTACAGTGATTCAGCATTTTAATATAACATACAATCGCTATTTATTTACTTATTTATTTATTTATTTTTAAGATTTTATTTATTTATTCATGAGACACACACACACAGAGGCAGAGGCACAGGCCAAGGGAGAAGCAGGCCCCATGCAGGGAGACCAACATGGGACTTGATCCCTGGTCTCCGAGATCACGCCCTGGACTGAAGGTGGCGCTAAACCACTGAGCCACCCGGGCTGCCCTCCTTTTTTTTTTTTTTTTTTTTTTTTTAAGATTTTTATTTACTTATTCATGAGAGAGACAGAGAGAGAGAAGCAGGCTCCATGCAGCGAGCCCAATGTGGGACTAGTTCCCGCGACTCTGGGACCACACCCTGAGCCAAAGGCAGATGTTCAACAGCTGAGCCACCCAGGCATCCCTACACTTAGGATTTTTAATATCATAACTGAATTATCAAAATTTTTCTGTTTGCCGTATTCATATTCTTCCGTGCCTCAAGAATGTCCAACATATTAATGCTCCTGTGAGTTCTCTAACTTCCCCTATTTTCCTCCTTTTTCCTTCTCCAAATCTTACCTATTCTTGAAGAATACACTGATTTCATCACCTTAAGGAAGTGTCCCGTGATATACCTCACTAATCTTGCCTTCTTCTTAGCAACTAAAAACTTCCTCTCTGTGCCTGTCATTTCAAAAGTGGTATACACAGATTGTCTTCCTATTTATTGACCTGGTATGTGTTTGCCCTCATCACCTCTCAGTGCTCCAATGATGTCATATAGTTGTTGAAGTAGAGGCCATCTTAAATCTCTTTTGAGTCCACCTATCTATCTTAGATAACTTGTTTTATAGTAAATGTTTTGTAAATATTTTTGGTTGACTGTCAACATCAGTTACTAAAACAGTTTTAGAGAACTCAGTTATATTTAGGTATATAGTCCTCATAAAAATTGGCTAAGGAATGGCACATTCTGTTTTCTAAATACTTTTTAAGTCATTATTTTTTAAAAATTTAAAATTATATAATTTAGTAGACAATGAGATTAAGTACAAAATGGTGCGAGAACATAGAACTACTTTTCTAATGCTGAGGTCTGGTCCAAAGTGCCCCTCCTCTTATTGTGAATTCATTATACTTCTGTATTTTAGTCATAAATTTGAAAGTTTTATAATTCAGTTTATGAAAATTATCATTCCAAAGGAATAAATTTCTATGTCATTTGTATATCCTTCTTTGGACATAATTTTAAGCTAATTTGAACTCTAGGTTATTGCAATAATATAGAAGGGCCCCCTTTTCTAAGTAGAAATGGATATTTCTACCAAATTTTCATTTGAAGCCAATAGAAAATATTTGGGGCTTTCAGTCCTGCAAATGATGTGACTATGTTTATAGGATTTACAATTTACAGTTGGAAATTCATCAGAATTACCTAGTGTTTTCAAACTGAATATCAGTCCCCTCATAATCTAATGTGAAATAGCTTACATATTCAAATATGTAGCTCTAAAGTAAGATGTGGTATACTGGGTATTGAAAAAGGGTCCTTCCTTTGTTTTTACATGGACATGATACTGAAATATGATTGGATTGCTTAAATTGGAAGTTGCTGTAGGGAAACAATTTTGATCTTGTACTGCACATCAGTTTTCTTCGATTGTTAGAAGTTTAGACATGTGTAGTACTTGAAATCACATTAAATAATTATTAGGAGTTTAGAGCATCCCTCCATGCTCAGTTAACTCACTTTGAGACTAGTATAGTGACAGGTGTCAGTATGAGCCCTGTGTCCTTTGATTTGGTCAGTCCTTCCTTTAATCTACATTGGTTAAAATGAAAAAGGAACCTTGAATGCTTGAGATAATACCATTTCCTGTCTTGTATTTGTTCTATTTTTGGTGGAGTCAATAGGGAGCCTAGCTGCCTTCTGACTGCATAGATTAAGTCTGTTCCTCAGTGGAACTAGATACCTTCCAGAGCAGGATCCCTTTGTGTGGCCGTAAATACTGCATATTTCTGGTAAGAAACTTGTTCTTCTTCAAGGTATAAAATCCTAGTTTACCTAATCTCTGGGCCACCATTCCCCCATTACTTGCATTGAGAACACTGACACTGATGTAATTAAGTTCTTTACTTGAATATTTTAGCCATCCCAAGAAGGCCAGGTTATCCCTTATCCCCACAATTCTAATCTGTATCTCCTTCCACATACTTGTTTTGATCCTATATTCTATCCCTCCCCTACTAATGTTGTCTGAGTCCTTTAGATTTCATGGTCAGTCATAAGCAAAATCTGCTTTCCCTTCAATCACTTCTCTGAAAGTCCTATTCTGTTTTTGCTTTTATTGAAAGCTTGATCTCTCTTGAGAGATTTGCTTTCGCTCAATTCATTTCATGTCATGGCTGTTTACTTTCTTACATCCTTCATATGACTAGCCTAGAAGTGTGGTAGATGTCTTGCTTTCTCCTCAATGCTCTTTACAGTCCTTTTTTCCCCTATCTTAAAAGTGCCCAGCATGGAATCTTCAGTCATTAGACCATATCTTCTTGATACTTTTATTATTAATTGACCTATATATCACTGTTTCCCATTCTTTGAAGAATTTAGTTCCTGGCTCACTATCAAACTCTCCTAAGCTACTATTTTCATAGGTTTTGATGAATTCATTATTAGTAAAGATGATCCTTCTAGGGACGCCTGGGTGGCTCAGTGGTTGAGCGTCTGCCTTTGGCCCAGGGCGTGATCCTGGAGTCCTGGGATTGAGTCCCACATCAGGCTCCCTGCATGGAGCCTGCTTCTCCCTCTGCCTGTGTCTCTGCCTCTCTCTCTCTGTGTCTCTCATGAATAAATAAAATCTTTAAAAAAAAAAGATGATCCTTCTAATACCATTGACTTATTTCTTTGATCTCCATTTCTCTGAATGTCTGTCCTTCATCCTACCTCACACACTTCTATGGTCCTAATCTAGACCTTGTTATTAATAGAGGAAACCATCAGTAATCCTGGTTTTAACCATCCCACTTTCTTAATGCCAACTTGTCCCTTTCTAACTCATATTCTCTAGAACCCTAACTCGAGCAATATCTTAACCTCACCAGTGCCTACTACCATTGATCCTTCCACCATTTTACTGTCCATCTTCCCATCCCCACTTTACTTCTTAATCTGGCTTAAGTGGATAATCATACTTTATTACTGGATCATACCTTCAATTCTCTCATCACTTCTTTCTCATTTCATTGTACTTGGCAGAAGTACGGTGCTAATTAAATCCAACTCTTAACCAACTCCATATGAACACCTATCCAGCTGAAAATTGAGTAAAATACTATTTCAACTCGTCTCATTTCAAATTCATGATTATTCATGTCACTTGACTCCCAAAAATCCTATTTCCCTAGTCTAACATTCAACTGGTTACCTTGTTTTCTAAAATATACATGATTAACCATGAACCATTTATAGTGCATCTATCCACTTACTCAAACTTAAATGAAATTCTCCTTTGTTGCTATGGAAAAAATGTTCTTGCTTATATCGCAGACCATCCTCTAGACTGTGCAGTAAACATGGACGGACTTTTTTTTTTAAGATTTTATTTATTAATTTATTAGACACACACACACAGAAGCAGAGGGAGAAGCAGGCTTCTTACAGGGAGCCTGATGTGGGACTCGATCCCAGGACTCCGGGATCATGACCTGAGATGAAAGCAGACACCCAATCACTGAGCCACCCAGGCATCCCTAAATACTGACTTTCTTACTCAGGAATATTCCTCCAAATATTGTTCCCTCCTTCTCCTACATTACTTTTCCACTCAATGGGCTATTTCTCATCAGCAGAAAGATACTGTTATTTTCTCCACTCATAGAAACATTCCCAGGGAAATCAAAGGAAAGGAAGAATGCCAGCTAATAAATGTAGAAGAAATTATAGAATTTAAAAGTACTACTTTCCAACCCCTATGTGATAATTGACTAAGGTAAAGATCACCACTGACTGCTAAAAACGAAAGGGAAAAGGACTTTTGGAAAAACATTTTAGGGTGTCAACATTTTATCCCAAAGATGACAAATTTTACACCACAATAAACTTAAAATATTTAAAGAGAAAAATGTGTCTTTACAAAGGAGAGATTTGGTGATCAGGACCTAATAAAACAATCAAACTTCCTATCACTAATAGTGGAATAGCTAGGGATTCTGTGCCTTGATGCTTGGATGTGGCCAAAATGAGTTTCACAAAATCACGTCTCAAATAGTCTTGCCCCTAAATGTTCTATCTTTAAATAATTGAGTCTCTAAGTCTTAATGTGGCAGAAATGAAGTTTTAAGTCAAATAATACCACAAGGAAGCGGTTAGAGAAATCCAGAATGGGGATATTCTATAGTACAGTGGCCTATACTCTGAAAAAGTCAGTGTCATAAAAAAATCATAGAAGAAATAGATTAAAAAGGGAAAGACCTATAAAAGTCAAATGTAATCTTTGAAACTTTATTGGATTGAAGCTATACCAAATAAAAGATATAAAACATATTTGGGGACAAGTGGTTATCTCAGTTGCTTCCTTCATCACATAATGAACCCTGAGGGAATTTTTTCATCTTGATTTTTATTGAAATGTGAAATGTGTAGCATGTAGTTTGGAATCACAGTTGCTAATATGGTTGGCTGTGCCTCCTGGTCCTTGCGTGATACATTCCAAGAACCCTAGTGGATTCCTGAAACTACTGATAGTACCAAACCCTATATATACTGTTTTTTCATTCATATATATATATATATATATATATATATATATGTTAAATTTATAATTTAAGTATAGTAAGAGATGAAGAACAATTGGCAATAATAGAATTATAATAATATACTGTAATAAAAGTTATGTGTGTTCCCTCTCTCAGAATATGTTACTGTGCTTACCCTTCTTGTGATGATGTGAGATGATAAAATGTCTACTTTGTGAGATGAAGTGATGTGAACGTCATAGGCATTGTCATACAGTGTTAGGCTACTGTTGATCTTTTCAGCATGACTCAGGAGGATCCTCTGCTTCCAGACCGTTGTTTATCTTTTGGTTCCTTAGTTTCCTTGTCTTTAGAATTTGGGGAATAAAATGAGGCTATGACTGAAAGCTAATTTACAAAATAAGGCATTGTGATATTATCATGATGTATTTGACATATCCTGCTTTAAAGCAAGGAAGAACAGGTATTTGAATTTGACGAAATGGGAATATTGAATATCATTCTTCTCCTAAGTTTGCCGCCCCCTCCCCCTCCAATCCTATTCTTGAATAAGTAGGTAAGAAATCCTTTGCTTTCCTTGTGGGTTCAAGGCAGCCAATTGAAGATTGTACATGACATACAAGGCAAATGCTGTTTGTTTTGTGAACCTAACAACATTCCTCTTCCCTTTGAGATTTCCTTAAGAGTAGCTTTATTTGACCTCTCGATTTTTAATAGGTCCCAAGCTTCTCATTTTCCTTGTAGGCAGCTAATTGGGTCACAAGTTGTCCACACTTATTGACAATTAGTAATCTGTTCTTTTGCAATACTGGGTTGCTTGGCATTTGCAAGTGATTGCATTAATTGAGCCAACTCATTATCTATGGATCGGGGAAAAGATGTCTTGTATGTGCTTGCTTTTTTGCTCATAATTTTAGTCTGATGGAGTCATTTTCAATGTGTACCAGGTCTTTTTGGTTACCAGTCTGTAGTTCAATGCACTCTCTCGGATAAAGGCTATCTGAAGCCATAGTGGAGCTATTGGAATTTTACATATTTAATTCAGTTATTCTATGAGAATGCTCAGTTGTTTATTTTTATTTTATCTCTTAAAAATTTACTGTATATTTGACACACAATGATACCTTAATTTCAAATGTGCAAAATAGTGATTCAACAAATCTATGTGGGGCAGCCCCGGTGGCTCAGTGGTTTAGTGCCACCTTCAGTCCAGGGCATGATCCTGGAGACCCGGGATCCAGTCTCACCTCGGGCTCCCCTCATGGAGCCTGCTTCTCCCTCTGCCTGTCTCTCTCTCTCTCTCTCTCTCTCTCTCTCTGTGTCTCTCATGAATAAATAAATTAAAAAACAAACAAACAAACAAGTCTATGTGCTATGCTATGCCTGCAACAAATGTTGCTCTCATCTGTTACCTTACAATCCTATTACAATATTACTGACTGTATGCACTATGTAGTACCTTTTATCCTCGTGATTTGTTAATTCCATTACTGGACGACTGTATCTCCTGCTCCCCATCATCCATTTTTCCCACTGTCTCACACCCGCATGTGTACACGTGCAACCTCAGTTATACATTTATGGGTTCAATTTTGGTTTTTGTCTGTTTCGCTCTTTGATTCCCCATATAAATTTAATTATATGATATTTGTCTTTCTTTTTCTGACTTGTTTCATTTAGCATTATACACTCTAGGTCCATCCATGTTGTCACAAATGGCAAGATCGCAGTCTTTTTTACGTATAAGTATTATTCCCGTTTGTATTTACCGCAGCTTCTTTACCCTGTCATCTATGGATGGACACTTAAGTTGTTTCCATATTTTGGCTATTAATCAATGGTGCACTGAACATAGGGGTGAATATATATTTTCAAATTAGTTTTTGTTTTCTCAATAGTGGAATTACTGGATCATATGGTATTTCTATTTTTAATTTTTTGAGGAACTTCCATACTATTTTCCCCAGTGGCTGCACCAATTTACATTCCACCTAATTGGGAATGTAATTGAAGGAGCATTCCTTTTAAGACGATGCTCGTTTAGTTTGTATTTGTTGCTCAGGTGGGCACTGCAGCTCTCATTTGCACTAGTCATAGTCCTTGGAAATCTGGGTCACTTTGTTACCAGCGTCTACTGAATAAAAAAATAAGGTTTTCTCTGTCCAAACTCTAACCCTTCCCTGTCAAATGACTCACAGAGCACATTTCAGCATTGGTAGACTTGGATGTCATTAGTTATAAAGAGACAACATATTCTAACAAAATGCTGAGTATTGGATGAGTAATCCTTAATACGTCATCATGAATTAGCTACATAGTTTAAAATGTCATGCCCTTGTTTTTATATTTTTGGTTTCCTCCTCCTTTTTTCTTTTTTTTTTTTTTAAGGATTCTATTTATTCATTCATGAGAGACACAGAGAGAGAGAGAGGCAGAGGCATAGGCAGAGGGAGAAGCAGGCTCCATGCAGGGAGCCTGACGTGGGACTTGATCTCAGGTCTCCAGGATCAGGCCCTGGGCTGAAGGCAGCACTAAACCGCTGAGCCGCTGAGCCACCTGGGCTACCCATGTGCGTCAGTTTTTGAGGCTGGTTTCTGTTGACTTTGGAGGAGCAAGCACATGCCTAAGTTGTAGGAGATCGATCCCGGGACCCCAGGATCACACCCTGGGCCAAAGGCAGGCACCAAACCACTGAGCCACCCAGGGATCCCCTCGTCCTCCTTTTGTAATGAAGTTTCTCTTTTAGGTTGATTTAGCGGAGTGCTAGTTTTCTTCAATGTTTACTTTTTCTTTGTAAACATTCTTTTATTTAGTATGAATCCATGTTTGCCTGTTTCTAGAATTCATGTGTTCAGATTAAGCATGATTAGTTTTTGACTCCCAACCAAGGTCATTTTCTTTTTACCTGGATTATCTTCTTTAATGTTTTCGTTAATAAATATGTGTTGATCTTGAACCCTTCAGGTTGGTTTGTTTGAAAATCTTCAGCTTGTCTGTTTAAAGATGGTTTTCTGGATAAAGAGGTCTTTCTTAGCTAACATTTATTTCACCTCAGCACTTTTAAGATATTATTGAACTATTTTCTAGCTTTTATTATTATTGTTATATTTTTTACTGTTCCTCTCATTTTAAATTTTGTTGCTCATATATTCTTTTTTCTCTTGCTGCTTTTAAGGTCTTTTTTTTCCCTTCAAATTGTCTTAGCTCTTCTGTAGTTTAACTTTAATTATGGTGTATATTTACATTTCTTCTTGTTTGAAATTAATTTTTCTTTTATCTGATGATACATTTACATAACAATTGTAGAATATGACAGCTATTGTCTCTGAATTTTGCTTCTCCCAGATTTTTTCTTTTCCTTAATACAATAGATATATATTCAATATCTCTTTTATTTCTTTCATGTTTTTTAACCTTTCATATTTCCTACCTTTTGTTTCAGCTATAGCCTGTCAAATAAATTATTTTCTAGTTTACTAATTTTATCTTTAGCTTTACCTTTTCTGTGTTTATAGTGTTGAAAATTTAATTAGGGACTCCTGGGTGGCTTAGCTGTTAAACAACTGCCTTTGGCTCAAAGTGTGGTCCCAGAGTCCAGAGATTTAGAGCCTGCTTCTCCCTCTGCATATGTCTCTCTCTTTCTGTCTCTGTGTCTCTCGTGAATAAATAAATAAAATCTTTAAAAAAGATTTTTAAATGTTTTAATTATTGTTATTTTTAGATATTCTATTTGCTACTTTCTGGTCATTTTATTTTTATTTTTTAAAGATTTTACTTATTAGAGAGAGTGAAAGAATGCTCAAGTTCATGCATGATTGGGGGAAGGGGCAGAGGGAGAAGCCGACCTCCTGCTGAGCAGGGAGCCCACCTCTCCAGGATAGGATCCCAGGACCCTGAGATAATCCTATGAACTGAAGGCAGCCCCTTAACTGACTGAGCCACTCAGGTACCCCCCCCCCTCTTTCTGGTCATTTTATAAGTCTTTTGTTTTACTAATACTTTTGATACCCAGTTAAAAAGTTAAATCTACTTATTATGTGTTATGTATCTGATAAGCCTACTTGTGAACTCTGATTTTGCAGTGTTTGTGCATGTGTCTGTGCATACTGGCATTTTATCCTAGTGTCTTGCTTTCTTCTGCTTTTATACTTTTTCGTTGTGAGTCTATGTTATATTAAATGGAACTGTGGTTGTGGGAATTTGCAGATACCTATGTTCAAAGAGCTTTCCTTCAGAGAGGACTTTCTTTTGCTTTTATCAAACACTTGGGCTTTCTGTTAATCTAGTACAATTTATAAGAATTTTTCAAGTTTCAGATTTCCAGGCAAGAGATAGTCAAAATTCAGAGTGTATCTCCAGATGAGATCTTTGTTGTTAGATTTTCAAGGGACATGCTTTTCTAACTGTCCTTCATTAAGATCCAGATAGGACAGTGTCCTTACAATGGGCTTTCCTCGGATGGTCTTTTCTCTAGTTGAACCTTTCTCAGAAGATGTAATTCTTTGCAGTCTTTGCTTTGTTAAAGAATCAATTACCAGACTGCCTTTGAGCACCTTTAATTGTCTACCCTGATGTTTGCCCTCAAAACTGGGTCAGGATCTTCAAGAATTATCATGTGCCTTCATCCTGGTTGGGACTTCAGTGTTCTCTTATTTACCTCTTTAATAAGGCCTGTGAGGATTCCTTTAAATTCTGTACTGTTCATGGAAACATATGTACTTGGAATCAGCACTTTTGGTTGTTGTTTGGAGAGAAGATTTTTAAGAATATATAGTAACCATTTTATAAATTTACATACAAGGCAATATTGTCAAATGTATAAGCATTTACTCTATGATGAATGTGAAATGAGGATCAATATCTTCTTTCCATATGGAGTTTTCCAATCCATATGGGATGGAATTAGATATAATTATAGAATATTCTTAAGTAGTTACGCACTTCAATATTATTTTTTTTAAGATTTTATTTATTAATTAATGAGACACACAGAGAGAGAGAGGCAGAGACTCACACAGAGGAAGAAGCAGGCTCCACGCAGGGACCCTACCTGGGACTGGATCCTGGGTCTCCAGGATCACGCCCTGGGCTGAAGGCGGTGCTAAATGGCTGAGCCACCCGGGCTGCCCACACTTCAATATTCTATATTGAGTTTGGCTTTAGCTGCTAAGAGTAATTTTGTTGTGGGTTGAAAAAGTCAAATGACTTCTTGGAAGAAATAGTTTTTAAAAGATTTAAATAGTCAGAAATGAGGTGGCCTCCATCTTATAGAGTATTTGGTATCTTAAACATATTATCACTCTCTGGTTTTAATGTGCTACTTTATTATAAACACATAAAGTCAAACAGTCACATATGCCTCATGAAGCATTTGGAAATAATATCTTCTTGTTTTTCCTAAAGGCCAGAGAGAGCATACACTTCTTTTGTTCTTGTTTACTTTGTATTAATTTTTGTATACTTTACTAGCATAGCTAAAAGACTTCTGTGACATTATTTTCAAAATGAGTGTCTTCTTTTTAATATGTGTATGTTTATGTGTACATTTCCTTAAATCTGGAGCTAGATATGAAAAATAATTTAGAAAATCCATATTGTTTTATCTATTTACCTCTTAGTAAAGGGGAATGGATATATTATCAAAAAAGACAAATTTTTTATCCTTAATAAGGAGAAAGTGGTTTCTATAGATATTTTTAAATCTAGCCAGTCTTGGTTTACCAGATATTTTGAGAATCCTTCTCAATCAGTGTGTGCTTACTTCAAATTTCCACAATGACTAACCTGCCTTTAAGGAAACTGAGGTAATGTTAATTTAAAAATATCAATTCAGGGGCACCTGGGTGGCTCAACGGTTGAGCATATGCCTTTGGTTCAGGTCATGATCCTGGGGTCCTGGGATTGATTCCAGTATCATGCACCCCATGGGGTGTCTGCTTCTCCCTCTGCCTATGTCTCTGCCTCTCTCTGTGTGTCTCTCATGAATAAATAAATAAAATCCTTAAAAAATAAATAAAAATACCAGTTCTGGGACACCTAGGTGGCTTCGTTGGGTAAGCATATGCCTTTGGCTCAGGTAATGATGTCATGTGAGTTATCCTCCCTTTAGGCTCCCTGCTTACTGGGGAGTCTGTTTCTCCTTTTCTCTGTATCTGTTGCCCAGTCTCCCCCAACACATGTTTTCCTTTCTCTCTCAAATAATTGAGTAACATCCTTAAAGAAATAAAAATTACAGTTCAAACATAGTGGTAGTTTTTAATTTATAAAGGTAAGAAAAAAGCAAAATGAAAAATAAAATTAGTTTGTAATGTGTTATATACATGGATAATCATTGAGAGCATTTTGGTTTATATCCTTTGTATAGTTGTTTAAAACACATAGTCCCCTTACACATTTTTTTAACAGATTTTATTTATTTATTCATGAGAGACACAGAAAGAGAGAGAGGCAGAGGTAAAAGAGAGAGAGAGAGAGAGAGAGAGAGGCAGAGACACAGGCAGAGGGAGAAGCAGGCTCCATGCACCGGGAGCCCGACATGGGATTCGATCCTGGGTCTCCAGGATCGCGCCCTGGGCCAAAGGCAGGCACCAAACCGCTGCGCCACCCAGGGATCCCTCTTATACATTTTTAACATTAAAAATTATTTCCCATGTTGCCCTTGTATTTTAATTTCTTTATTATATTTTATTATCGTATTTATTATATAACATTAAGAAGCTTTATATCTTTATGAACTCAAATGCATCTATCATTTGCACTGTGACTTGTAGCTTTTAGTTCATAGAAGAATGACAAAGAAGAATGATATTACATTAGTATATATTATTATATTTATATATACTATAGAGTCCTATTGTACATTTTAGGGAGTATTTATTTATTTTTTTTTAATTTTTTTTATTTATTTATGATAGAGAGAGAGAGAGAGAGAGAGACAGACACAGGCAGAGGGAGAAGCAGGCTCCATGCACCGGGAGCCCGACGTGGGATTCGATCCCGTGTCTCCAGGATCGCGCCCTGGGCCAAAGGCAGGCGCCAAACTGCTGCGCCACTCAGAGATCCCTTTTTAGGGAGTATTTAAAAATTAAATAGTACTATAGATATTGTTTAATAACTTGTTTTACAATGTATATTATGAACATCTTTCCATGACACTTAACACTTATATTTGTTCATAATATAATCACTTTTGTTTTAAAGATTTTATTTATTCATATATTCTTGAGAGACACAAAGAGGGAGGCAGAGATGTAAGCAGAGGGAGAAGCAGGCTTCCTTGGGGGGAGCCTGATGCGGGATTGGATCCCAGGACCCCGGGATCAAACCCTGAGCTGGAGGCTGATGCTCAACCACTGAGCCACCCAGGCGTCCCACAAATATAATCTTTTTTTTTTTTTAAGATTTTATTTATTTATTCATGAGAGACACACAGAGACAGGCGGATATAGAGGCGGTGGCAGAGGCAGGCTCCTGGAGTGCAGCCTAATGCAGGGGACTTAATCCCAATCCCAGGATCCTAGTATCATGCCCTGAGCTCAAGGCTGAAGCTGCACTGCTGAGTCACCCATGCGTCCCTCACAAATATAATCTTTAGTGGTTGTATAAAATGTTTTTCAATAATGTGTTGTAGATTTTTCTAAGCAGTCCTAGGTTTCTAGGTCCTGGGATCCAGTCCCGCATCAGGCTGCCCCCTAGGTTTCTGACACTTAGTTGGCTTCTCTTTTTTTTACTATTATAAATAATACTGGAAGAAATATTCATGTAGCATGATCTTTGAACAAATCAAAAGTAATTTCCTTAGGAAAACCTCTGTAAGATAATACAGGTGATATATTAGCTAGCATGCATTTAATGCTTTGATACCTATTGCCAGACTGCCTTCAAGAAAGATTGCATTGGTTATGTATTTCACACTAGTATCTATGATTGTCTATTTTCTCATATATTCAAGGACACTAGGAATTTTAATAATACCCCCAAAAGGGCTTAGTTACATCTTAAATGAAAAATTGTAAGTCATAAAATTTTTCATTCATATGATGTCTATTGAGATGGGATTTGAAAATCTTGTCATTTTGTGTTTTTGTTTTTAAAATCCCTTCATCCTGGTTAAGAGCTTATTTTATTTTTCTTTAGTTCCTTTACTTAGCTCTCAAATATGGATTCTAGTACTAAGTGAAGAGACTAAAGGATTAATAGAAGATATGGTGCTGAATAATCCATAAAGTAGGTACCTGGATTTATGTATTTATTCAATACATATTTATTTATTAGATTCTATTTGGCAGGCACTTTTCTAGGTACTTTGGATGACATATTTCCTGCCAGTCCTATGCCAAAATTAATGAGGGAAAATAAGATATGTTAGAAGATAAATGGTCATGAAATCTATTTTAGTTAGTTAGTCCAAGTAGGTCCTTATGAGGGGATAATGTTTGATCATAGGCTTACATAAATTAAAGGAGTAAGGAATGTGACTATCTAGGGAAAGAGGATGCCACATAGGGAAAGCAAGTGCAAAAGTCCACTGTGATTTAAAGATTATTAAAATCAGTTTCTTTTATTTGTTCACAGATGTGTGACACTTTTCCTTCCTAAATTCATCTATAGCTTTTCTTTCTAGTAAATTTAGTTTTAATACTACAGGAGTAATTGATGGAGATAACAATCAGCTAAGTGTTCCTTGCTAAACTTCCTTGATAATTCAAGTTTTAACAAAATACAGAGAGAAATGAGTGTTTTAGGTTACATTTCATTTAATGGTGATAGTTTCACTTACTTATTTTTGAGTACCCCGTAATTACCAGGAAATGGTTTATGTAAAAGTGCTGAGTAATCATGAACAGTTTATTGCTTTATAAGCTCCCAAGTGATGGAAATTATGTCTTTTAATAAAAAAAGGAAAAAATGGAGGATGTATAATGGCTATAAAAAGAGGCTAATAAGAGCAAGTGCACAATTACAATTTATTCTTGAGAATTTATGGTAATAGTTTTATTTCTAATAAAATGGGTGACAAGTGGGGCTTATGGTAGAACAATAACAGAAGCACATTGATTTCAGGGAAGATTTTACAGAAAATAGCATCACTTGACTTAGACATTTTGCTATGGTATTAATTTCACATTGGATCACATATAGCAGGAAATACCCATATATTGCATATTTTTGGATTTGAATTTTGAGGTATTAACTGGTGGCTCTCTTAGCATTTGATTCTCTTAAAAGAATTTCCATGCTCAATATTTACACTCCTCTATTATTCTGTTTGTCACCTTGTTTGTCACCTGTTCCATCTATTACATGTGTTGCTTTGAAATATTTTAGCTTTTTGGAAAATTTATCTTCATGAATTCTAACACTACTTTATGTATCAGTAACACATATATTCAGTTCATCTATAGTATTGTTTTTGTAAGCCTTATGAGATATAATACAAGTATGCTGTTTCCTTAACAGGTAATATCCATGCTCAATAAATGAAAGTGTGTGGGGAATCCCTGGATGGCTCAGCGATTTAGCGTCAGCCTTCCGCCCAGGGTGTGATCCTGGAGTCCCGGGATCGTGTCCTACATGGGGCTTCCTTTATGGAGCCTGCTTCTCCCTCTAGCTGTGTCTCTGCCTCTCTCTCTCTCTCCCTCTCTCTCTCTCTCTCCCTGTCTCTCATGAATAAATAAATAAAATCTAAAAAAAAAAAGTAAATGAAAGTGTGAAAGTCAGGTGAGGAACTCAGATATTTCTTGGAGTTCACTAGTAATTGAATCGATACATGCTGATAAATATGTTAAGGAGTCACTATTGGAAAATGGAGAAAACTACAGATTTTAAAGCCAGTTACTTTGGTTTAAATCCACTCACGGTTATTAGATAGCTTTATACCTAGAATAGATTTAATCCATTAGGATTCATTTAGCTTCAGTGAAAGAAACCAAGTTCAAAAATATTTAGGTAAAAAGGGAATGTATTTCTTTATTTATGTGACAAATCCAGTAGTATTATTGGATTCAGGCATAGTCTGATCTAGAAGTTCAAATGAGGAAGGTTAGAGTCCCAGCCCAATATAATGACTATTACACTTTTGGAGGACTTAATTATCCAGATGACAATCTCCTTGTGGTTGTCAGTTTTAATCCTCACTGCTTATAATCTCAGAGTTAGCATTGTCAGTGAAAAAGAGTTGTGATTGTCAACATTTTCATAAAATTTCCTGTTATTGACTTTCATTGGATCACCTGTCCATCCCTGAACCTGTCTCTGAGACTAGACAGATGGAATATGTCAATTTGCCAAGGTTAGGTTACCTGCTTGTGCCTGGAACTGAGGGTGGAGTGGTGTCAGTCTACCAGAGATACGTGATCAGAGAGTGAAGGATAGTACTCCTTCATAGAACAATAGAAGTGCTATTGTCGAAAGACAAGTCCAGATCAGGAGAAATAAGCAGATGTCAACAATAGTAGATTTCTTAACACAAAACTTGTAACAGGTGCTCAAATGTTTTATTAATCAAGATATCTTTGGGAGGTTCAGTTTTTTAAAAAATCTATTATAAAGTGTCTGTAATCTATTACCATCAAGCTTCCTTGGGCATGTTGTAAAGATTAAATGATATGATCTCTAAAATGCTAAGCACAGTACTTTACATATTATTCATGGTGTTAGGTGATTTTTAACTTCACCTGCATTTTGAGGAATGGCTATGAGCCACCTATCAAGCCTGATTACTAATTGATTTTACATTTAAAATCTTAAATAATAGTAATGTTATTTGAAGAAATAGTTTATTCTTCCTCAGTTGATTGAAACCTACTCTATTAGACCAACCTCCTTTATTCATGAATGCAGTTTACAAATTTAAATTCAGTGATTCTTTATACAAGTCCTTCTGTTGCAGTGACATACCTGTATGTCCTTTTCGGCAGTTTATTTCATTTTTACAAATACCTATTTTGGAAAAGTAAATTGCTTATAGACTGCTACCAAGGGATTCAGCATTTGTCCTGGATCCTGTATTTCATATTTGTCACCTTTCACTAAATGTTCAAATAAGCAGTCAAATATGCCATTCTGATATCCCTGTTTTAGTGGTCATTCCTAAACATTTTACTTCAAAGCATCTCTTTGGGATAAAAGTGGCTGTCCTTATGTGCATAAACTAAATTTGGTTTGTTTTCCACTTTGGATGGATTTAATATAGAATATGTGCTGTCTCCAACGTACTATATTTATGTGTACATCATCTCTTTGTTTCTTCTGTAGGTACCAAGTGAAAATACCAGTTTTGATCTGTTTTCAGTTAAGGTTTACGACCTTATAATTGTAACTTCAGATTTGATGATGAGTTCTTTCAATGTATTTTCACAGTCTCTTACAAAGTATTCCTTTTAATCAAGGAAACCTATTTTTCAGATGGCATTCTGGAGTTAGAATGTAGTTTGTTGTCATGTCAGAAATTTAAGAACAATATGTCCAAGTAAAATTTACTAGCTAAACTAAGCATAGACTCTCGATAGTCTAGTTTCTTCTATCTGTCCTTTTTCTGTCATAGGAGTGAAAATCAATGTGTTCTACAAGGATAGACATGGAAGAAGTTTAATTTACATGTTAATGGGACTGTGTATTATAGTTGGCTCAACTAAAAAGCATGGTACTTTTCTTCTTGGCAGTTATCACATTCCAGTGTTTGGCAAATTTTAATTAATTTGTGTCTGTTATCCTCACTAGAATACCAGTTCCATGAGATTACAGTTTTGTCTGTGAAATTTGTAGCTGATCCCTCAACCCCTGAAATAATGACTGACACATAGGAGGTTTTCAATGATCATTTTCTGAATGAATTCTAATTGACCCTTGTGTCCCAGTACTCAGGTTAGGGTTAGTATATCCACTGGAAAATGTCTAGTGAGGGTAGATTGGGATAAATCTTTGGATATTATTCCATGGCAGAGATAGAAATATAGATGTTATCTTCAACGTGATTATAGTTGAAGGCACCATATTGAGATTGTGTTTTATAAACACAATTCATCAAATAGATGCTTGATTTTTATATTTATACTACAGTGTTGTTACCTTTTACTTCTGCCTGCTTGAAATGTCACTTTTTCATGCAATGAGCAATATCTTTTCCATGTTATTTATTTCAAAATTATACAGTAAAGTTTTTGCAGGAGTATATAATGTGTGATGGCATCATTGTTTTGTCAGGCAACAGAAAGTGTGGTTATGTATTCTAATATTTTAGAGTTTGCAAAATTTCTTAGTTATAATTTTAATATAATACATTTCAATAAATATTGCTCATATAAACAAAAGATTTTTGAAGTCCTTAAGAAATAAGGGGCTTCTGAGACTTGACATTTTTTGGAACTATTGCTATATAATGCATAATATCTCTAATATCCCCTTCCCCTCTCCCACTTCCTTCCTTAGACTCTACCCTTTAATTATACTGGCATAATAAACATTTTTTGTAACTACCTTCACTTAAATAGTATTTGTTCCCTGTGTACATAGTTTTTGTTTTGTTGGGAATGCCCTTATTTTCTTGAAGGTCATCAAATCATGCAGGAAAGGCCAGTTCAAACAGTATCTCTTCTACAAAACCCTGCAAGAAAGCCCTGATAGATAATAGATTTCCTATCCATTATGAATAAAGCTGAATCCATCACACTTCCTGATTTCAAACTACATTACAAAGCTATAGTAATCAAAATAGTATGGTACTGGTAAAAGAAGGTAAACATGGGGCAGCCCAGGTGGCTCAGTGGTTTAGCGCCACCTTCAGCCCTGAGCCTGATCCTGGAGACCTGGGATGGAGTCCTATGTCAGGCTCTCTGTGTGGAGCCTGCTTCTCCCTCTGCCTGTGTCTCTGCCTCTCTTTCTGTGTGTCTCTCATGAATAAATAAAATCTTTAAAAAAAAAAAAAAGAAGGTAAACATAGCACAATGGAAGAGAATTGAGAGGGAAAAAAACTCATACATAAGAAATTAAGTAATAATTGACAAGGGAGCCCAGAATACTCACTGAAGAAAGGATCATTTCTTCAATAAATGGTGTTGTGAAAATGGCATATTCACTTGTAAAAGAATTAAATTAGACACTTGTGTTAGACTACTTACAAAAATTAAGTTGCAATGTAATGGACTTATATGTAAGTCCTGAACCGTAAAAGTCCTAGAAGAAAACCTGGGGGAAAAATTCTTGACTTTGGTCTTGGCAATGAGGTTTTACAAATGACACTAAAAAATAAGGGATAAAATTAAAATAAACAACCGGGATTATATCAAACTAAAATGTTCATTAGAAAAAGAGAAATAGGGCAGCCCCGGTGGCGCAGCGGTTTAGCGCTGCCTGCAGCCCCGGGTATGATCCTGGAGACCCTGGATCAAGTCCCACATCAGGCTCCCTGCATGGAGCCTGCTTCTCTCTCTGCCTGTGTCTCTGCCTGTGTGTGTGTGTGTGTGTGTGTGTGTGTTTCTCATAAATAAATAAATAAATCTTAAAAAAAAAGAAAAAGAGAAATAATAGAATAAAAAGTAAACATATAGATTGTATGAATATATTTTCAAAGCATACACCTGTCTAGTGCTTAGTAAGCATAATAAGTAAGGAACTCATATAATTCATTAGGAAAACAAATTCCCCAGAAATAATCCCATCAAAAAAAGGACAAAGAAATTAAATAGAAATTATTCCCACAGATGTCATTCAAATGTTCATTAGGTATAAATTAAATAAAGAACATCACTCATCATTAGTGAAATGCAAGTCAAAACCACAGTGAGATATCACCTCATACCTTTTAGAATGGCTAGTATCCAAAAGACAATATCAATTGTTGATGAGGGTGTGGAGAATAGGGAACCCTCTTCCAGTGTAATGAGGAATATAAACTGGTACAGTCACTGTGGAAAACAGTATAGAGGTTCCTCTAAACATTAAAAATAAAAGTACCATATTGTCTGGTAATCCCACTTTTGATTATATATTTAAATATATGGAATCATTATCTTGAAGACATTGTTAGATTCACATTAGCCAAGACATGGAATCCCTATGTATATCCCTAAAGGAATAGGGAAGGAACATGTGAGATACACATAGACTCCCCCTCCCACACATACAGTGATATATCATTCACTTATAAACGTTTTTATTTTTTTATTTTATTTTTTTTAATTTTTATTTATTTATGATAGTCACAGAGAGAGAGAGAGGGGGGGGGGAGAGGCAGAGACATAGGCAGAGGGAGAAGCTGGCTCCATGCACCGGGAGCCCGACGTGGGATTCGATCCCGGGTCTCCAGGATCACGCCCTGGGCCAAAGGCAGGCGCCAAACCTCTGCGCCACCCAGGGATCCCATATCATTCACTTATAAATAGAAAATCATCCTATGTTTTACAACATGTGTAGTCTTTGATGACATAATGCTAAGGGAAATAAGTCAGAAAAAGGAAAAGAAATAACGTATAGTCTCACATATATGTGAAATCTGAAAAAGCCTAATCCATAGAACCCGTGAGTAGGAGGGTGTATGGCATGGAGTGTGGAGTGGTGGTATAGGTGTGTGTGTGTGTGTGTGTGTGCGTGTGTGTGTGTGGAGAGAGAGAGAGAGAGAGAGAGAGAGATTTTGGTTAAAGTATACAAATTTCCAATCATAATATGAGTAAGGTCTAGAGATCTAATATACAATCAGGTTGACTATAGTTACCAATATATACTATATACTTGAAAGTTGCTAAGAGAGTAGATCATGAATGTCTGAACACAGAGTATATTATTCCACTTTTATGTTTTACATAAAAATAAAGAAATAGTTAAACTCAAAGTAGGATGGTCAAATTGAGGGGTGGGGGAAATAGGAGAGGTTGGTATGAGAGTAAAAAATGTCCTCATTATAAAAGAAAAAATTTTGAGGGTATTATTTGTGGCATGCTGATTATTGTTGATAGTACTGTATTGTATGATATTTGGTAAGAGAATTATTAAGCATTCTCAAGCAAAACGAAAGGGTTAACTATCTTGGCAATTTACTACATTGTGATCCTAGGTGAAATGCCTTAATTCTCTGATATTCTTTCTCAACTATAAAATGGGATAGTTAAGACAACTTCTGGGAAAGTATTTGAAAATACCTAGAACCTGAAGCAAAATGATTTTCCAAGTAAGCTTAATCATAGGGAAATTTTTCTGGTCAACTGACATGCCTTGCAGAAGCCCAACGCATAAGAAAATTAAGGTAGTTATGATTTGGTTAATATGGAAGTAGTTAGGCTGAAGTTCTGCACCCTCACCCCACCCCTAGTTGGACAGCCTTTGAGGGTTTTTTAGGGAACATGTATAACTCAGATGAAGACAGTTTGAAAACCACTGCAACCTGCAAATACCACATGTGACTATTATCACACCCCCTCCCTTGTGTGTATGTCACAGACATATGCATTTATAGCCTGGTATTACTTATTTATAAAGGTAACTCTGCTGTTCCTGTACAAGCACAGAGCCCAGCAAGGTCTAAAGCGCAATGCTTAGTGATAACTCAATGTTTCCACCGTTGAATTTGCTTTTTCTTCTCGTGATTGTCAATCTGCTCCACTGTAAGAGGCAGTTGCTGCCCAACCTCATGGATGAACTTGGGAGCATGCTTCAAATCTTAAACAGGCATAATGAAAGCATGTATATATTTCACCGTCCTCTGAAATCCAGCAATTGATTATCCATCTCCTCCCTGACCTATTGTTTGAATCTTTTGCAAACGGTTGCAGAATTATATTTCAATTGATACTGTTGTGGTAAATCTCATGTCTATTGTTTACTCTCTATAATCTCATTTTTTTAAAGATTTTTTTTTATTTATTCATGAGAGACACAGAGAGAGAGAGACAGACAGACAGACACAGGATAATCAGGCTCCATGCAGGAAGTTCAACGTGGGACTCGATCCTGGGACTCCAGGATCACGCCCTGGGCCGAAGGCAGGTGCCATACCACTGAGCCACCCAGGGATCCCCCCTGTTTACTTTCTATAATGTTTTGCTGTTTTTCACCTTGCCAAGCCTAAATAATTTTTTCATTGTTTTTCTATTAATAACGGCTAAAGCCCTGTCTCTGACTATAACTTCATTAACTTTGGAGTTGCCAAACCTTGAAGACATCTGCATAAGCATTTCCATTGGCACTATTAATTTGTTCATAAACGTGTAGTATATGTGCATAGTTCATTACCTGAGTATTGCAACTAATATCCTAGGATTCAAGTCCTAGTTCTGTCACTTTGTTATCTCTGTGACTCCTGGCAAGTTAGGTTCCTTATCTGCATCTGTTTTATCATCAAGTTTGGGATCATTATGATAATGATGAATACTTGTTTAGTTCTGTTATATGTCATTTAAATCCTATTACGGGAAAAGAATAACTACTTCTTTAGGTTGTGGTCAGGATCAAAGGAGAGAGAAGCCTGGGTCACTCAGTGGTTAAGCATCTGCCTTCATTTCAGGGCATGATCCTGGAATCTTGAGATCGAGTCCCACGTCAGGCTCCCTGCATGAAGCCTGCTTCTCCCTTTGCCTGTCTCTGCCTCTCTCCCTCTCTCTGTGTCTCATGAATAAATAAACCAAATCTTTAAAAAAAAAAGGATTAAAGGAGATACATCTAATGTTGTGAATAGAAGAATATTTAAACAGAATTGCTCCATAAATATCAGAAATTATTATTTTTATTATTAATTCCAGGAATGTTTATTGTGCACTATGTTGTTGGCATTACGCTGTTCTTCTTTGGGAAAGCATACCTTAAAAATATAGTTTATACGCTTCAGAAATATATCTCAGTGAGGCCTACCTTTTTCACCCCAGTCGTGATCACAAGTAACCTGCTCTCCACTCTCTTAATTGCCTTTACCTGCATTTTATTTTTCCATGTTAATATTATCACCTTCTAATGTTCTCTATAATTGACCTGTATTCACTTTAATTTTTATTGTCTATCCCTCTCAACCAGAATGTAAGCTCCACTTTGCAGGATTTTTTTTTTTTTTTTTTTTTTTGCTGCCACATCCCCAGCATCTAGAATAGTGCTTGGATCCTAGGAGGCATTCAATAAATGTTTGATGAATGAATGAATATGTAGAAGTTCCTAAAAGTAATCTATAGTTTAATAGGGTATTGTATTTGTTATATGCACAACAAATAGCATTTTGCTTTCCTTTGAAGTTATACTGTTTAGTGTTTCTGTAAATAAGTGTCAATCCACATTCACCAATTGATAATAACGTGTTGTCAAGTGTCCTTACCATAGAGTATCTGGTAAATTGAGACCTCCGGAGAGAGATAAAAGAAAAAAAAACTTGAGAGTTCTTTTTCAGACTTTCGAGTCTTTGTTTTGTTTTGTTTTTATAGATTATTTATTTATTTATTAGAGATACAGAGAGAGAGACAGAGGGAGAAGTAGGCTCCATGCAGGGAGCCTGACCTGGGACTCCATCCTGGGTCTCCAGGATCACACCCTGGGCTGAAGGCAGCGCTAAACTGCTGAGCCACCTGGGCTGCCCTTTCTTGTCTTTTTGCCTGTCTTTATTCCATGATCATTTCCTTCCTGTTAATGCTTCCATTTACCTCTGTTTCTCCTGCACATGGTTAATCCTGGGGGCAGTAGTCTTTGGAGGAATTCCTGTTTTGTCTCTCTTGCTGACAAAGAGCTGAAAATAGTAGCAGAGAAAGTGAAAGTTTATCTTTTCATCACCTCGTTTTCTTCTTAGAGCTTGCCTTTCCCCTTTGTTAGTGTTTTGGACAAGGAAGTGAACCCACAACTTCATTTACATTTCTAATTTCTGTCTATGAATAACTAGGATATTAAAAGCTCTCTGGCAAATAATAGGACATAAATTTGGCCCTGGGTTATTCTTGTTGAAAGAACCTCCTGCGCTCAAAGGATGGTTTTAAAATAATATTCTTCCTCTTGATATAATGTAGGAGGATTTTTGTAGCTTTTGGAGGGTCTCTGTGGTTTTATGCCACAGGAAATTCTCAGTGTTGTCAAAATGCCAAGGTTCTCCCTAAAAATATCTGCCTCTAATTTGGAGTGCTTAGTCTGATTTGGAAGGGATAACTGAGATTACTGAGTCCATGTCACAGGGAAGTTTTCAAAGTATTGTCAGGTCATGTTTTGTTTGTTGTTATTTTTAATGCTTTAGAATATTATGGAAATGCAATTCAAGGCAGGCCCATAGCATGTGTAGTATTTTACTCAGATCTACCCCATGTGTAAGTTCATTGGCATATTAGAGGGGTCATAAGCATCATATCAGATTGTCTTCAGTCTGTGTTACATGGTGCCCAATCTGATGACCAACAGGTACAGATTTTAGAAGTACCTTTTGGAATAACGGTGTAGAATGTATTTCAGTGTAATTCTCATTCTCTTCTAAAACAGCAAACATTGATCATCATACGTAGTAGGATAGAGATCTAGAAGGCTTAGATAGGCACATAATGCCCATATCTGCTATAGTGCTGCATCAGGAAATATTGCTGCTATATTTGTATATTGACAGGAAATTTTACCAGTAAATCTGTTGATAGTCAAGTTTTTGCTGTGTCCCTGTTTATTGAGATACGTAAATTAAAGATGTTCTTGCTTTGAAATCATTGCAAATTTCATTGCTTGCTCTGCTAATTAGTTACCTCAGGAATTTCACATTCTTTTTACTTGCATCAAACATTTAGACTCTGGAAGCTCTTGTCATGGTGCTCTGCTGATTTCCCCGGGAAGAATGTGATATTTTGTTTATTTACCAAATTTACGTTTGGAGTCCCTGCTTTTTCAGCCAGCTGTTCCAGGTGTCACTTGTGTTAGTATTCTGGATGAAGAATGGTTATTTTACAAAATGTACTTTTCTAATATTATTCAGAATGATGGTACAGAGAGCAAAGATTTCCTTTGTTGTGAGCGTTTAGAGAATTTGAGTAAAAACCAAAGGAATGAATAAACAAATAATATATTATTATATATAACATAATTGTCTTCTCTGATGAAATTAATCTTTATTTTGTGATTCCCTGTCAGTATGATAGATATGCCTTATTATGGTGATTATTCTCCAAGATGTTATGTTGCTTCTTTCGGTACTCAGTACTTGTAGTGTTAGGTGTCCTATAAAATGGGATAGACTGCAAGAGAAATATATAATGAAATTGTCACCAGTGACAGGAATGAGAAGGATTATAGGAACAATACGACAAACAAGAAGTTCTTAGCATAGTATTTGATACACGAGAAGCATTCAATAAGTGCTTAGTGAATACATAAAGGAGGTAATATGGTTTATTTTTAGCTTATGATTTTGATTAGGCTAGCTTTAATATTGCAGATCAATTTCAGAATGAGATAAAACTTCATAGTATTGAATATTTCCATCAATGAATGTGGTACGATATCAGTCTATTATTATTGAAGCGACATACTTGCTCTCCTAAATAATTTCATGACTTCATATCCTTTTCATTTCAATCACCTTCTCCCATTGCCCATCTAACAGTTACCTGGTATTTTAGCTTCTCTTTAACACTATTTGATCATTCACATGTGATTAATTGTAATGGATCATATTTTACATTTACTCTTCTTTTACACCACCGTCTTTGTTTAACGATTGCCTTTTGTGGTGTACTCCTTCTTTCTGTATCGTATTTCCATTCTTACTGAATTGTATTCTTTTGCAGTTTTTCCAGGAAGGGTCCATAGTAGTAAAATTAAGAGTTCTGTGTCTGTCAGTTCTTTTAATGTCTAGGTCAGGATTTATATTTATTCCTCAAGTTCCATCATCTCTGTTCACTTAAAATATATTGTTCGATTTTCAAAAATCCATAAGCATTATCTCTTCAACTATTGCTGCTTTTATGTTGTTTCTCATAATACTCTATATTTTTATTTCTGTGTGTTTGTTGTATTTTGGATAATTTTCTCACGTCTACCTTTCAGATTACAAATTATTTCACAACCTGTGTCTCATTTGTTGTTCATCCTGCTCATGCAGTTTTCATTTGCAGTGACTTTTTTTTTTATTTTTAGAATTCTCTGTCATTTTTCCACCTGATTGATCTATTGCTAATATTGTTTAATCCTTCAGTTTCTGTTCTTTTACTTCTTTATTCACTTTATTTATTTATTTATTTATTTATTTAATCACTTTAAACATACATAATTTATGGTTTATCTCAGATTGTTCCATTCGAAATTCTTAGAGGTATTGGTCTTTTTTTGTGCTTTAGCTGATTAGTCTTTCCTAATATTTTTTTCATGTGATTTCTCATTGTTTTAATCAGAGCTGATGTTTGGTTTATTGGCTTGGGGTGGGATGCATGAGGTTCCCTGTGTCCTTCTTTGTAGCTGTGTTAAATCAGAGTAGTTTTACATTTGTTTCTGCCCAGAATTCTAGCAGTTTTTCCACTTTTAAAATTAAAAAAAAATATTTTTAGTTTTTATTTTTTAAGTAGGCTCTATTCTCAGCGTGAAGTCCAATGTGGGGTTTGAACTCATCAATACTATGATCAAGAACTCAGCTGAGATCAAGAGTCGGATGTTTAACCGACTAAGCCACATTTGGTGCCCCAGTTTCTCCATTTTTATACCCAATTCATGTCGGGGCACCTGGCTGGCTTAGTAGGTAGAGCATGTAACTCTTGAACTTGGGGTCATGAGTTCAAGCTCCACATTGGGTGTAGATTTTAGTTAAAAATTAAAAAACACTTGGGGCTCCTGGGTCACTCAGTGGTTGGGCCTTTGGCTCGGGGCATGACCTTGGGTCCTGGGATGGAGTCCCACATCGGGCTCCCTGCATGGAGCCTGCTTTTCCCTCTGCCTGTGTCTCTGCCTCTCTCTCTCTCTCTGTGTCTCTCATGAATAAATAAATAAAACATTTTAAAAAAATTTAGATTTGACATTTGTGTAGTACATATGTGGGGACTTTGATTCTTTTATGGCATAGTTTTTCTTCTCCCTGAAGCCAGATCAATCAATATTTCAGTTTGCCTTCCTACAGCTAATGACTGGAGCTTTTCTAGTTTAACTCAGAGGTTAGTGATACAATGTTCTCATCTTTGTGCCATGGTCCTTGGGTGATGTTTTGTCTCTCGGCCAATACAAATTACAACCCTACGTCTTAGAACCTTTAACAGCAGCAGTTAAATCCTGAGCAAAAGCTTCAGCTGAAGCTTCCATTGGGTAGGGTTTCCATGTTAGCTCAGTGTTTCATTTGTTGCTTCGCTCTCATTATACTTTCTTCTCTTATTGCAGTCAATGTTTTTCAGAGCTAGCTCCAACTGTTTGGGTGCCCAGGTTGGTGTGGTTGTGAGCATGGGATTTTTGCATCTCTTTTCAGTTGCCTTTCTTCGGTAGGTCTAGATCTTATTTTTTCTCCTTCCATTTTTGTCATGAGGTAGTATAGTTTCTCCACTTTATCTTACATTCATATTGTTAGTCTCTCTATTTGTTTGTGTTTGTGGATATGACTCAGGAGCTGTTATACAATTCTTTATTCCCTGGTTTATTCTGTCCTCAAGTCTTTTGATACGTAAAATGGGGGAAGATGCCATCTGTATATCTTTTATAGTCCTTTTTACATTTAACATTTAGTAAACAGTAGTTGTGCAGTACTGTTTCACTTTAAGAAGGAGTAGAATTTTAATTTTCATAAGATTGAAGTTCATCTTGCCATTTGCTTATTCTGATATGTCTTATTGGAGTTGATGGAGTTGCAAATCAAGCTTCCTTTGAGAAATTGAAATGACCTCATTTAATTTAGATAGTTTTTTATGTTAATGTGCATTATTTATAAAGGATTCACTTTGAGGAATTCAATTTACAGCATGAATAGTTCAATTTCCAGGTATAGTGTGATTTGGGACACAGTTTAATTACAGTTAAGAAGTGTCAGGGAACCATTGAAGCATTTGGATAATGAAATCGAACATACATTTGTAGAAATATATAGAGTTCCCCCCTTAAAAATCACTAAAAAATTTGTCTGCTACATCACAAGTAAAGGTGTCATTTGTGTACTTCAGAATTCTCAGTCTTAGTAATGGATAGTTTTGTGCTTGTTTTATTGACTTTGGAGGTATTCAGATATCTTGACAGTCAAAAAAAAAAAAAAAAGCCATCCAGCGGTGAAATTTTCTGTAAAAGAACATTGAACTGTACCTTAATGTAATGATTCTTAATATGGTGTCACTAGTCATTCATTAAAGAGAATTGTATTAACTATGGGTTCAGTGCACTGTATCATACACTGTACTGTTCTTTGTTTAGGTTTAGGATTGCATTTATGATTCCACTTGGCAGTTGTTATGAAAGGCAATTTGCCCAAAGTATGTCTCATTAATATTAATTCAGCGTGCACAAAAGTCAGAGGACTTCAACTTTTTGCTTCTCTTTAATATTGCCTTTTAGTCATTCCCCGGGCACACTTTGTGTTCATTCATTTTTCCTGGCATGAACAGTTTCTGTCAAATTTTCCTTAGCCATCTACTTATAACAGTTCCTGGTTTTTAGTAAAGTCCAGAAATGCATCAATCAGGGAAAAATCACAAAATTGTTCTCTACGCACAAAAGCTGGTGATGATTTCATTTACCTTCATTAGGAGTCTTAGTGGATGGGAGGCTTTTTATCCAGTATTAAGGCTACTTGCCTGCACAGAATATTGCAAGTATACTAGGAACGCTCTTTAGAATGATCCCTCGTTAAGTATATTTGGGAAGTTTATATACTATATGCAGAAGGTTGCCACACAAACTCTTTATATAAAGAAGATAGTTTGATAAGCTCAAGTTTGCTAATTATTACTACATTTAAAATCATCAATGAACTCAGCAAATTATTAAAATCATGGTTCTGAAGGGAGCTTTCTTCTCTGCATACCACCTCAAGGACACAGGTTGAGAAGTTTTCCTTGAAGGTTGCACTGAGTGTATTTGAACTTTTAGATCCTTTCTAAGGAAGCCACTTTAACTGTGTACTCTAGTGTTACTTCATCAAGAATGATAATAATGAAAGAGTTCCCATGGAAGGGTAATAAAATTGTAGTAAACTAGGACATATAAAATCAAACTGCTTTTTCTTCTTTTTATAATGGAGCATCTTGAAATGTCTTTGATTACCTATAAAGCCATGGTTCTCAGATATTTATGATGAGGCTAGCCCAGGTATGATCAGTAATCCTTGCGGTGGGGATGTTTTACTACGGCAGGTCTCAGCAAGAGCCTCATGAAACCCTCAAATCCATGGGATAACTGGCCCATTAACTTCAGGTTATCCACACTCTCCATCACTTCTCCAATCTGAACTGTTTCTGTTTTGAGGTACATTAGCATCTGTTTTTTGTTTTTCTCATTTAGGAAAAATACTCAAAGTGATTTGTAAGTCCTGTTAAATGCCTAAATGTCATTATTGACATGAAATCTTCAGATTATCAGATAATGACATTATAAGCATTCAGTATATGCTACAGCATGATCTCTGGGTCAGTCAGGACCTCAACAGGAAACAAACAGAAAATTCATATAATAATTTGAGCGACATTTATTTACAAAGGGCCATTTTACCAATGTGTGGTCATAGCATATAGGAATCACAAGAGGTAGTGTGACATGGTTACCATCCCTAAATCCTCAGAATTCACATAAAGCGGGCTGCATTAAGAAGAATGACTTTCTTTTTAGAGTTACAGCTAGCTTGAGTAAAATCTCATAATATGGGAACCAGAGTCATAAATAACCCGACTTTTTTCTCCTTTTTATCTCTGTTCTTCTGCTGTTCATATTACTGGTGAAAGCAGATACAGAATAGACTTTAAATTTGGGCCTGCAAATATATTTATTTAAAATATATGGTGTGGGGGCAGCCCATGTAGCTCAGTGGTTTCGCACCACCTTCGGCCCAGGGCATGATCCTAGAGACCTGGGATCGAGTCCCAGTCAGGCTCCCTGCATGGAGCCTGCTTCTCCCTCTGCCTGTGTCTCTGCTTCTCTCTCTCCGTGTCTCTCATGAATGAATAAATATAATCTTTTATTTTAAAATAAAATATATGGTGTGCAGGACTCCTTATATATATTATTTAATTTTTGTAGTAACTCAAAAGGGGAATATTTTCTTACACTCATTTTACTGATGAGAAGTTGAAGTATAATGAGTTTTTATCCTGGTATACACCAGTTATAAACTCAAGTGTGCACTCATGAATATTCTGTATTTCTTCTCTACAAAACTCATTATTATTAGCTAGCATTTATTGAGAGATTATTGAATCTAATTCTTTTGAATGTCTTAAAAATCAGCTACTATTATTATCTCCCATTTGATAAATAGGGAAATTGAGGGGAGGTGAAGTTAAATAACTTACCCAAGATTATTTAGCTAATAAAAATGAGTACGATTTTTACCAAGAAATTTTTTTTTTTAAGATTTTATTTATTTATTCATGAGAGATACAGAGAGAGAGAGGCAGAAACACAGGCAGAGGCAGAAACAGGCTCCATGCAGGGAGCCTGATGTGGGACTCGATCCTGGGACTCCAGAATTACACTCTCGCTGAAGGCGACGCTAAACCGCTGAGCCACCGCGGCTGCCCGAAAATTTGGTTCTTAAGCGAATGTTAGACCATTAATACTCTACCATGTGGTAACCTCTCATCTGTTTTCAAAAATAATTGATTTGATTTGATTGTATCCTCTATATTACAAAACAGCAATTATAAAAGTTTTTATGATCATTTTCTGTCTTATTTAATGCCTGTCAAAGTTTATAAATGAAAAAAGTGCATGTGAATACATTGCCCCATATCTTCATACCTATTGTGGAGAACGAAACACTTCTTTCCTTCACCTTAATAATCTTAGCCTTTGTCCTTGTCTGGACCAGCATTTTACTTGTGGGATTCTGGAACTGAATTTGTGTTTTGTAATTATTATGGCAAGATGGTCTAATACATGTGCTGAATGTGAAAAATATCTCACATAAACAATTTCAAATTCTTGGGACGGCTGAGTGGCTCAGTGGTTTAGCATCTGACTTCAGTTTAGGACATGATCCCCGGGGTCCGGAGATCGAGTCCCACATTGGGCTCCCTGCATGGAGCTTGCTTCTCCTCCGTCTTCCTAGTCTTTACCTCTGTCTCTCTCTGTGTCTCTCGTGAATAAACAATAAAATCTTTTTTTAAAATTTCAAATTCTGATGTAAAATGTACCTTTTCTCGGTCCAGAAATAAACCGTAAGCCACCACCTTCACCACCACAACAAAATTTTGGGGTGGGTACCTTTAAGTCTGTTTTAATAGAATTAAATGAGTTCTAAATAATATTAAGTAATACATTCATAAATTTCAATTTTATAGTTCATAATATTTTCAATTTGTAAATAACACATAGTAATTTTACAAAATACAAATAAATGCAATAAAAGCAAATCGACTGATTGAACCACCCAGTTGCCTCTATAATTTAAAAATTTCTTAATAAACAAATATTATATGCTAATTGTAGAGGAAAAATGCATTTCAACAGAAGGAATCCAAGTAGAAATTAAGGTCAAATTAGGCAATGTTAATGTCTTGATGATTTTCATTCTAGATTTTGTGCATGTGCCTCTGCAGAAATACACCTGAACACATTCTACAAAAGTGGCATCATCTCTCCCTGTTGTTTTTTGGCCCATATCGTGTGAGATATAGATATGTTTATCTAGTTCTGATAAAAATATTTTTATTTAAACATTTGATTTTCCATGGTGATTTCTTTAGGCTCAATCTCAGATGTAAAATTTATGGGTCAACTTGAATGGATATTTTATTTTTAAGATTTTATTTATTTATTGGAGAGAGATATTGCCAGGAGCAGGAGTGGGGAGTACAGAGGGAGAGGGAGAAGCAGGCTCCCCACGGAACATAGAGTTTGAGGAAGGCCTCCATCCCAAGACCATGAGATCATAACTAGAGCCAAAGTCAGACACATAATGGACTGAACCACCCAGGCGCCTCGTGAATGGATATTCTTAAGATACTGATTTTTCAAATAATTTTTCTGGTGTAATTACTAAATTACATTCTCACTGGTAGTATATGAGCTCCAGTTTTTCTGTGTCTTTATCGAAACTGGATACTACTGTGCTCGCTTCGGCAGCACATATACGAAACTGGATACTACTTTTTAAAAATTGAGGTAATGACTACTTTAAGATAATAGGACAGTATTTCATTATTTTTTCCTCATATTTCATTATCGGTAGGTTGGCGTGAGTTAGTGTGTGTATGTGTGTGTGTGTGTGTTTGTGTGTGTATTGCCTGTTTATGGTAGTGCAGATATAGATCTTTATGAATGAAACATCTATTTCGTGGGATGTTCTATGTGTAGATTGTACTTTTAGAAGGGGATAGAAAAGAGTAGTGAATGGATGTGAGTGGGCAGTGGGAATGTACCTAGGTTAACACTAGAAAGTGTAGCATTAAATAGTTGCACAGTAATTGATTTATTATAGTGTAAATGTTGATATTAAAAATAGTTGTATCCCACTTTTATAAGTTTCTAATTGAATCTAATTATCATAGTGATTTGATTCCTATTCTCATCTAATCAGAGAGTATATTAAGAAGTTCAAAATATATTAATACTTGGAAGTTTTGGAGAGGAAATATTTTAATACAATCTTCAAACTTGTTTTCATTGGTCTAAATATTAAAGCGAGATGAGAAATTAAGAAGAGAAAATGAAAGAAAAGTTTAATAATATATAAACTTACTATATATATCAGGGAGAGACCAATGAAAAATGAATAACCGTCCTCAATTGACAATGACATTTCATTAAATATCACTTTCAGCTTAAGGCAAAAGATTTTGTGGGTGAGTAGTCACTTAGAGGATTTTACCAGGAAAAGCACAATCAGAAAGGGTAAGCTTGTTATGCAGATTTATGTTTTGCCTAAAAATTGGTAAGAGTTTCCTGAAATGGTTTCATCCATCCTCTTTCAGGGACAGTGAGTTAGGCATCCTTACTAAGGGAGATTTCCCTCATGAATGTAATGTAATCTTTTACGAAGGTAAATTCTCAGTCTTGTGCCTGTAGTTTCTTAAAAATAAATAGCTTAAAATAATCAGTATGCTGGAGGCCTATCTTGGGTGACTATACTTGCTCCCTATGGAATATTTGCATTCTTCCTTTTTCTCTCCTTATACATTATATTTATTTACTTCCTACAATATTTTCTCTTAATTTATGTGACTTTGTGTTTTAAAAAGTATGTTGGTCATCCAATATATTTTTCTGGTAAAATAAAGAAAATCTGGGGTCGCCGGTGGCAGTGGTTGAGTGCCTGCCTTTGGCTTTGGGCATGATACTGGGGTCCTGGGATCAAGTCCTACATCAGGCTCCCTGCATGGAGCCTGCTTCTCCCTCTGCCTGTGTCTCTGCCTCTCTCTCTCTGTGTCTCTCATGAGTAAATAAATAAAATCTTTAAAAAGAAAATTCTGTTTTTTCTGTATGTTTATAATGAGCACAGTGTTGAAATTTTTCTACTGGAGTGAGCTATCTTTAAAAATTTTAGTACACAAGTGATCAAAACAACTGAAGTGTATCAACATTTTAACTGATGATTAAAAAATCAAATGTTATTCAAAATGCATCTCCCATCAAAATGATTCAAGCTGTTTTTGCAATTTGTTTTTAAAATTTGTAGATATGTGTTCTTAACGGAAAGGTTTTACCATTTTTACCTTTTTAAAAAATGAAGCATAGATGTCATTCAGCATTGTCTTAGTTTGAGGCATATAGCATACTGATTTGAGAATTCTGTATTTTATGCCGTGCTCCCCATGTTCACTATACAGTACTATCACAATATTATTGACCTAATTTCCTATGCTATGCTTTTCATACACATGAGTTACTTACTGTGATTTAAAATTTTTTCTCTGAAAAAAAAAATCTTTTCTCTGATATTTAGAATATGTAAGCACAGGGAAACTTTTCATACAATTAGATGTAATTGGAAAAAATTTTGTTATAGTGATGGCTCTTAATGCTTCGCACTTGTTTTGAGTTATATGCCAAAAATCACATACTAATTTTTCATTGAAAATTATTTTTAATGATTTGTCAGCTGACAATTCAATTAGATTTTCTTCAATTTTGTTAAAAGCAAAGAATTAAAAATTACCTAAATTACACAAGGTTATTACTCAACCATTAGTCATTCATTTTATCAATGTCATTAACATAATTTGAAATTGTCTCTTTGTTTGGCAAACCTTAGATTTTTCCATCCTGTGGCAATGCACTATATAGTAAAATTACTGATGCCTAAAAGGTTTGCTGCCTTTTTTTTTTCTTTTGGTGACATGGACAAATAGGGCTATGATGAAAAGCTGGGAAAAGAGGATCTGCAGATTGCAAATATGCTCAGGTAAATAACTATCAGGCAAGAATTTATAGAAAAGTTGCAAATCTGAAATTATTTTAAATACCTCCATTTTTGCACAGACCCTTTCAGAAGTTTTTCATATACCCCTAAGGGTATCCGTGCCATGGTTTAAATTTGAAACACCATTGTTTGATCTACCTATCTTCTTACCCTCGATAAAATTATAATGTCCGTGATAAGACAGAATGTATGTTTATATCTTTCCATTTGGCATTAGTTTGCACACACAATTAGTGTGCCGTCCAAGTATCGCATTAACCTGTATTGGCTCATGGGGTTTTTCTTTTTAAATATGGGGAACTGAGCTGTGAATATGCATGGTGAAGGAAGTAAGTGGAAGCAGTTCAGAGTTCAGTTGTAGAACATGAGGCCAACAAAAACAGAACAATAGAGTATGATCAACCAAAATCATTTTCTGGATCAGAATTATGGTCAAACATCTACTAATATCACAGGAAAATCAATAGTAATTTTAGGTACGAGATAATTTTTTGAGCGGACTAGAAGGTTTTGAGTCAACATTCTGCCAATTCTGAATTCTATTCATATTTCAGGAGCCGTGTTTTGCCTTTTCTGTAAATCTTTCCCAACTTTTTTTTTTTTGAGTTTTCTGAACAACTGGAGCATTTAAACCTGTGTCATACGACTTAGAAATTAATTATATGCTATATTGTATTTCTTTAAGGTATGTACAGTTTGTCTAGTGTCCTCAAACAGGTTGAAGGCAAAGACTATGATTTATTGCATGTGATAAATAACTTGTAAATATTTGAAGTTTGAACATAAGTTCTCCTAAATGTATAATATAATGTGACTGAAATGTCCGAAAAAAATTTATATTTGGAAATACTGTCCTAAGTTATAAATATGATTGAGAATGCAACAAATCAAAATCTCTCCCCACTTTTTCACTTTGTATTATCTTTAAATTTCTTTAGAAATTATTTATTTTGTCATGAGTTAAATGGAATGTATTCTATTGTTTATAAGAGGGATTAACACTAGCCTTAATTACGCAGTCATTTAGGAACTAATTACCTTCACAGACCGAGGTCCGCTGCAGATTTTGGTTATTGTAGCTGAGGATCCATCTGACTGTTGGGACTATTAAAATTTCTGTTATAAAGACTTCTGTTCTTCTTCTTTTTTTTTTTAAATAAAACTTCAATTCTAATAGTTAATAACTTAGAATCCGTTTCCTTCCATTGTTTCTTTCAAATGTAATTATTTCTACTTATTAGTAATGCAACATTTTCTCACATTCTATCTTCTTACTTGTGACTGAGGCATCTCATAGTGTTACAACATTGCAGGGAATTGATTGAACTTTGAACTTATTCAAGATTCTTGAGAATTTCAAGCTTCTATATAAACATTTTCTGACAAGCATTTTTCTTTTTTGTTACTGCATTGTTTCACAATATGTTGGGCTTGAATTTTAAAAGTTAATTGATTTTTCTTATGCACCTGGGTGGCTCACTTGGTTAAGTGGCCACCTCTTAGATTTGATTTTGGAATCAGGTCATGATCTCTGGTCCTGGTATTGAGCCCTGCTTTGGGCTCTGTGCTGGGGGTGGAGTTTTCTTGGGATTTTCTTCTTTCCGTCTACCCCCACTTGCATGCACTCTTTTTCTCTCCCAAAAATATATAAATCTTTTTTTAAAAAAACCTGTTAATTGAATTTTCTTTAACTGGATTTTATGGATTTTCTGGAGACTACTCAAAGACAAACTGAAGTTTATTATTATTATTTTTAATAATAATTGAATTTTCTTAATTAAAATTCTTAATTTTCTTAATTCTTAATTCTTAATTCTTAAATTTCTTAATTTTCTTAATTAATTGAATTTTCTTTAACTGGATTTTATGGATTTTCTGGAGACTACTCAAAGACAAACTGAAGTTTATTATTATTATTTTTTAAAGATTTATTTATTCATGAGCGACGCAAGAGAGAGGCAGAGACTTGGGCAGAGGGAGAAGCAGGCTCCTTGCAGGGAGGCTGATGCGGGACCTGATCCCGGATCCCAGGATCATGACTTGAGCCTAAGGCAGGCCCCCAACCTGCTGAGCCACCCATGCGTCCCCAACCTGAAGTTTACAACAGTGTTTTTAGGAGGTGTGAGAATGGAAATTGATTTGTTTATGATCCTGACGTTGAAAATTATTGCTCTGGGAACGCCTGGGTGGCTCAGCTATTGAGCATCTGCCTTTGGCTCAGGATGTGTTCCAGGTAGAGGCAGATCGAGTCCCACATTGGGCTTCCTGCATGGAACCTGCCTCTCCCTCTGTCTGTGTCTCTGCCTCTCTCTGTGTGTCTTTCATATAGAAATAAATAATAAAAATTTTAAAAAAGAAAATTATTGCTTTGATTTGTAAACTTCCTGAGATAATCTGTTTCTCATAGATCTAGCATCATCTAACATAGTGCAGGCATTGGACAAAGGTTTTTGACTGATTGAATTAAAAGTGCAATGACGGTGTAGTACTAGAATCCATCATACAATATCCTATGAATTGATAATAGAAAATAGGCAGGTATTAGTAATGGTACTTTTGAACTAGGTTTTAAATTACAAAATACCCATGACATGCTCTTTAGTAAACAAAGAAGATTAAAAACATGATCTTTAAAAAAATGATCTTTTTAGTGAAATTAGATAAATGCATGTATTTATACATATACGTATGTGTGGATTTACACAGTTCAAATTACCAAGTTATTGCTTTAGATGGGCTAAAGTAGTTTCATTTTTTAATGACTAAATCCAGGTGAAAAACTAACACTGAATTTGGATGTTCCCTGGATTCAATTGACTAATGTCTTTATTTGAGGAAATCTTTCTGTTTGAGAGATCAATTTCATGTCTTACAAAGAAATGTATCTTTCACAATATTATTGAGAATTCCTTGGTCATATGTTCTCATGTTCACTTCTGCCACTGTTTTCCTTTTTTGACTGAAATTCCCCTCTTAGTGACATTTCACCATCATGGACATCTTAATGCTGTGCTCACCTAAATGTCAAACTTAGGCGTATTCAAACACATACACTCACACCCTTTTTGAATGAGTTGCAGACTGTTTGAAATTTTTCATTTACTGAATAATAAGTTTTCTTTGTTGCAATGGTAATAACTTAGATTTGAATATCAAGTTTCCTTCTTTCTAGAAGTCTATACCACAGTCTGCTGTTATCTCACCTTGCATATTATTTCTCAGGTACAATCCTTCTGTCTTCTTGCTTAATCCCTCAGTCTCTTGACTTGTCCATGATCATATTGTATCAATATGCTTTGATTTATCTTAACATGACCCACACCTAAGAAAAAGAAAACTAATGCCATTTTCCTTACCCTACTATGGAGAATAATAAATAAGTTCGTTTTCTATTAGCTTATGGATGTCTTTATATATTCAAAGACTCATTAATGTATTCTGCTAAACAGAATGTCGTTTACTAGGGTGTTCACCTACCTTGGAACTGGTGAGGCTCTGACATTGCCTTCCCTTATTCTTTCTCTACCAATCTCCCGAAATTCACGAGTGTCACAGATATGGAAAGATAGAAATTAGGTAGTGGCTCAAATTAGTTTCCTGAAAACAATATATTGATACAACAAATACAGAAGGCTAATTTCATTCATTTTATGTGAATATATTTTCATTTATTTCTTGAAAAACAGCCTTAACTTCATTTTCCAGGCACTTTGCTCTCCCTCATAGTTTTCACTTACAATTACTATTGTTGCTGTTATTAATATAATGCAGCAATTAAAAGGATAAGATAGTGATTAAGTGTCATTATCTATTTAATCTGTTCTTGAGAAACATGGCTTTGATGTGCTTTCTCTGTTTTATGAATATACATATTACAACAAACCTGAAGTAGTAAGATAGGATGCTATTTTCAAATCTGTTATCAATTAGGTTATCATTTGATAGAATCATGACATAGTATAGTACCAGATTACAATAGCTTGCATACTTTATTCTTTTTAGTACTATGAAATTAATTCAATTTCCAGGTGATTCCCCCAGGCTGACTATGCATTTTCAGACTTTCTATTTACTACTGAAAAATCCTGAATGAATGCTTACCTTTTTCCATAAGTCTAACTTCCTGTAACCATCAGTTAGCAGCCACTTATGGTAGACTGGTATTGGCGCTTTCTCATTCTTAGAACGTTGACAGTCTTTAATCTCCTATCCTCTATTTTATTGTTAAAAGGAAAATTGATAGATTAAGCATGTGTATTGAGTTGCTGCTAGTATCTCTGACAACTTAAACCACCTCTTACTTTAATTACCTAATACTTTTCTCTTTGCTACCTAGACACTTCTTTTTTTAAAAGATTTTATTCATTTATTCGTGAGAGACACACAGAGAGAGAGAGGCAGAGACACAGGCAGAGTGAGAAGCAGGCTCCCTGCAGGGAACCCGATGTGGGACTTGACCCCAGACCCCAGGATCACGACGTGAGCCAAAGGCTGATGCTCAACCACTGAGCCACCCAGGCGTCCCTAGACACATTTTCTTGATTCATCTTTTCTTCCTATTGATATTTTTGGGTATTCCTTACTGACATTTTGCCTTCCAGCTTCCTGTGGGTAGCTGTATGTCCAGCTCTGAATTTTGAGTTTCTTAAAAAGCTCACTGATGCTCATAACTTTAAATATCATTTCTATGTGAATGGTTTCCAGATACATTATCATGGCTCTCACTACTGTGTCTTCCCTTTCTTATTTCCAAATGCTTGTTTTCTATGTCTCATTTCTCCAATCTCACTGTGAATCTATTGGAGATAAATTAGATTATTCTTTCATAATATTCATCTAGGACATGACTACATTCTGTCCACCCTATTCGGTATTCCCTGCTACGTTTCCAATTTAGGACCAGCCACCTATCTTGATTATTATGAAATCTTGTAATTGGTTTCTCTGAATGCTGTGCCTCCACCAATCTAGCAAAATCCCAGTTCTCTTTATATACCATTTTGCCTATCAGTACAGGCTTTTTATCCTTTAAGAATCATACCTGAAGAGTAAAAAAGAGCCACAGGGTGAATTGAGATGTCTAGTTATGGCTAGTTATGGCTTTCTGTGTATTAGCTGCTATGTTTTTTTCCATATGTGAGAATACTTGAGGAGAGATTGTGGTTTAGTTTTCTGTTTGACCTTGATTTTTTAATAAAATTGGTTATTAAGATATTAAGCCTTCTTCATATATTTTTAAAGATTTATTTATTTATTGAGAGATAGACAGACAGAGCCGAGGGTGGAGGGACAGATGGAGTGGGAGACAGAATCCCAAGCAGATTCCATGCTGCCCACAGAGCCTGGCTCAGGGCTTGTTTGACAACCCATGAGATCTCCATGAGATGAAAACAAGAGCCTGACTCTCAACAGATTGAGCTACACACTTGACCCACTCTTTATTATATTTTTAAAGCAATAAATACTTAGATAGAAGTTATCTTTCTCAATAAGCTTTACAATTTCTCCCTTTTTGTCACCATTGAATCCAACATTGGCTTATTTCTCTAGTTTAAGTAGAAAACAGTTTCATGAATAATTTTGGAAGGTTTGACAGGGCCAGAAATGTTTCATAGGTATAAACATACATTTATTTCTTACTTTTGCAGTTAGAAGCTTCATCTTGGCTAATTAGGTGAATTTTGAAAAGTCCATAGCTTCCTCATACAATTTTTCCAGGAAATGATGTATTTAATCAAGGCAATTTACACTAATAACTGTCATGATCAAACTTCAGTGCTTGAACACAATAAAAATTTATATCTTATTCATGAGGAGTGAGTTGTAGAAATTTTGGTTTTCGTGAGTCTCATCTATGTCTCTCTATTAATGATAACTTACTTTCTTCATTCATTTGCAATGCCATAATAGAACACCATAGACTGTGTTACTTATAAACAAGTTTATTTCTTATATTTCTGGAGGTTAGAAATTGGTGATTAGAGTGCCCAAATGTTAGGATTCTTGTGAGAACCTCTTCCCCGTTGAGGACGACTAATCTACCATATTCTCACATGGTCTAGGAAAGAAGAGAACTCTTGGAGATCTTTTTTTATAAGGTCATTAATTGGGACATCTGGGTGGCTCAATGGTTGAGTGTCTGCCTTCGGCTTAGGGCATGAACCCGGGGTCCCAGGATCCAGTCCCACATCGGGCTCCCTGCATGAAGCCTGCTTCTCCTGTTTCTGCCTCTCTCTCTGCGTCTCTCTGTGTCTGTCATGAATAAATAAATAAATAAATAAATAAATAAAATGTTTTTAAATAAATAATGTCCTTAATCCCATTCCTAAGAGCATCACATTCAGAGCTAGTCACCTTCTAAAGGAACTGCTCGTAATACCATTACATTATGGTATAAGACTTTAGTATGGATTTTGGGAGCCAGAGCCATCCACTAGCTCACCATTCTCAGAGCCTTAGTGTATTCAGCTGGATCCTGTACATTTTTCCGTCAATGAACATAATGAAAGAACTTGGAGGATCATAGAGAATATGTTAAGAAACAGGCCTTCGGCATGTTCTATATTATTTTTACCTACTTTTTAATGGCAAGCCATAGTCAAATGGCTCCACTTAGATTCAGAGTGTTTGGAATTTTTGCCACAAATGTTAATCTGTCTTCCCAATATAAATTCTCACTTTGGTTTCTGATTCATTTGTCTAGTTGCCTACTCATCATAACAAGGAAGGTTTTTGTTTGTTTTGGTGTTTTTTATTTTTTTATTTTATTTTTTTTCTATGTTGTCAGTTTCACACAAGTATCTTAACATTGAATAACCAAATTGCCCTGATCTAGGTACATAGATCTGTTGTGGTACTCCTAGTGATGGCAGTGGCAGAGATGATTGTGGACTTGATGGCAAGTGTTTTCCAAGTTAACCTCAAAGGACACGTGAACTACTGATAAAAAAAAATATGGCTAGAGTAAAATATTATTTGATTGTTTTTAAAATAGTTTAAGCATGTATTTACTATATTTATGTTTGTCAAATATGAATAAAGTTTATTATTCATAAGATCTAGTACACATAGCATAATATTCACCTTTTTAACGTGTATCATTCAGTGATGTTTAGTATAATCACAAAGTTGTGCAACCACATCCACTCTCTTAGTCCAGAACATTTCATCTTCCCTGAAATGAAATTTTCTACCCATTTACCAGTCTCCCTCATTCACCTTTCCCCCATGTGGCTGGCAGGGATCTATTTAAATATATAGATCAATTTTAGAATATTGCTATCTTATCAATATTAATCTTCCATTCCCTGAACACTGTGTATCTTTTTATTTAAGTCTTCCTTAATGTCTTTTTACCATGTTTTGTAATTTTCTCTGTAAATATCTTCCTCTGCTTTTGTTAATTTTTCCTTTTAGGGATGTCTGGAGCACTCTGTCAGTTAAGTGTCTGCCTTTGGCTCAGGTCTTGATCCTAAGGTCCTTGGATAGAGCCCAGAGTCTACCCCCTTGCATAACAGGGAGCCTGATTCTCCCATCTCCCTCTGCCACTAACCTTGCTTATGCCTGCTCTCTCTCAAATAAGTAAATTAAATCTTTATTTTTTCCCTCTATTTTATTCCTTTCTATAATATTGAAAGTGCAATTGTTTCCTTAATTTTCTTTTCATAGTGTTCATTGCTAGTGTATATAAATGAAATTGTTTTAGATCGCCATTATATCCTGCATCTTTGCTGAAATCATTTAATACTGTTTCTAATAGTTTTCAGATTCCCTACGATTTTCTGTTTAAAAGATGATGTCATTTGCAAATACAGATAATTTCATTTCTTCTTTTTCAATTTGGATGCCTTTTATTTTACTTCTTTTTCCGTACATAATTTCCCTGGTAATTAGGATCTCTTCTACAATGTTGAATAGAAGAAGCAAAAGTGTATATCCTTATCTTGTGTCTGTTATTGTCAGGAAAAGTGTTATCCTTTATTTTGATAACTCTTTTTTTAATAGATACCCTTTATCAAAGGGAGAAGATTCCTTCTACCCTGAGTTTTTTGAGTGTTTTGGAACTGTGAAATGGTGTTTTATTTTGTATAGTTCTTTTTTTTTCATCTATGGAAATATCATGTGGAGTTTTTCCTTTATTCCATTAATACAGCTTAATGCATTGATTAATTTTGTATGTTTATACAGTCTTGTAGTCTTAGGTCAGTCCCATTTGGATAAGGAGTATTATCCTTTTACTAAACTATGGGATTAAGTTTGCTGATACATTGATGAGGATTTTCTTATCTTTTTTCGAAGGAGTTTTGGTCATTAATTTTTTTTTCTTATTTCTTTGTCTCATGTTTTTATTACACTAATACAGTCCTCACAGGTGAATTGGGAAATGTATGCTTTCTCATTTGGAAATATTTGTGAAGAATGATTGCGACTAATTCTTTAAATATTTATTGAATTCACCAGGTCAGTCATCTGGTCTTGGAATTTACATTGTGGGATGCTTTTCAGTTACATATTCAATTTTTTTTATTTCTAGATCTGTGAAGATTTTCTATTTCTTTTTGAGTAAGTTTAAGCCATTATTGCCCTTTGGGCAATCCATCAATTTTATACAGGTTATATAATTTGTTACTGTAAAATTGCTCATAGTTCTTTTTTAATATTTGTTTCTTTTTTTTAGATAGGTAATACTGTCTCATTTCATTTCTCAATTTTGGAATTTGAGTCTTCAATTTTCTCGTTTAGCTAAAGGTTGGTTAATATTTTAAATTTTTTTCAAATATCAACTTCTTTATTTCACTAATCTCCACTCTAATTTCTATCATTTCCTTTTTTGTTGTAGTTTTGAATATAGTATGCTTTTATTTTCCTACTTGTTTATGTTGCAAGGTTATTTTCTTTTTTAATATAGATGATTTTGTTTTATCATCCATGCATGGGACAACTTCCATAATCAACACTTGCTAGGTCATAAAATAATTTGTACCCTTCTGTTGTGATATTCATTAAATGTCTGTTAGTGTTAGTTTCTTGATAGTGTTGTTCGATTTTTCCATTTTCTTATTCTTTCACTTAGTTGTATACAGTATTAAAGAGTTGTATCTAAGTCTCCAGTCATTACTGTTTTTGTCTCTTAAAAATCAAACAATTTGTAAATGTGTTTTTTTCATTAACATTAAATTTTAAAATAACACATAAAGTGAAAAGGGCCAGGAAAATAAATTCCAAAAAAATGAAGAAAAGGAATCCTATATTTTTGAAATAAAACTGAATATAATTTTAAAAAACTGACGGTATCTTTGTTTTTATTGTGTTGATTTATATATATTATACATAAAATATATATTTATAACCTCAATCCAGACATCCACAGTCACCTGCAAAACCCTCTTGCCCAACAAATTGGTATTGTTGATTTGTGTATTTCCCTCTTCAATTTTATCAATTTTTGCATCATGCATTTTTGAAATTTGTTAGGTGAATTAGGCTTCTAATTTTTTGAACTTTTTTTAGACTTATATTTTTTATATATTCATTATATATTGACACTTATTATTTTTTAATTCATTGTTTATTTTTTGCATCAAATCTGACATTTACAAAGCCATACTTTTTATTTTATTTATTGTGTTTTATTTTTTATGTAACCTCTCCGTCCATCCTGGAGGTTTATCTCATGACCCCAAGATGACTAGTCACATGCTTTACCAGCTGAGCCCCTTGACACTTTTATTTTTAAAAAATATTCCTTATCCCTAGTAACAGTTTTGTTTCGGCCTTAATATCTATTCAGTTTCATATTAGTATTAGCTACTCAAGCCGAAGTTTGGTTACTGTTTTCATAGTGTATCTGTTTCTGTAGTTTATACTTAACATGTTTGTGTCTCTGAATCTACTTTTTAAAAATTTATTTAGTTATTTGAGAGAAAGAGAGAGGGAAAAAGCATGGGAGCTGGAGGAAGTTCAGGGGGAAAGGGAGAGAAAATCCTCAAGCCGACTTGCCAGTGAGTATGGAGCTGGAAATGGGGCTCTATCCCAGGACCCTGAAAGCAGGACCTCAGCTGAAATAAGAATTGGCCGCTTAACCAGCTGAGCCATTGGGGCACTCTGAATCTACATTTTTTTAATCCACTTATACAGTTAATGTAATTACTGATACGGTAGAAATTATATCTGCTGATTTCTTCTTTTGTTTATATGTGTTATCTCCTTTTTTATTCTCTATCATTCCTTTACTGCTTCTTTGGTTAAATAGATATTTTCTAATATACCATTTTAATTTATTTTAGTTAAAGTCATCCAGAGATTTATTATAATGACTTTACTCATAATATTATGGAATTTGCCGTGTCCCAAGTTGTTACGGTAATTGAATTGGCAATGTAGAGACCTCAAAAATCCCATTGTGAATTTACAGTCCAAAGGTCAATAAACATTAGACCCAGGAAGGTTTAATGTTTCATTTGGAGTCTAAAATGTGTCTTGTAGGATGAATTGTCTCTTACTCAAGAAAGTATCAGTCCTTAAGTTTTATTTATGCTTTCACCTGGTTGGATGAGGCCAACTCATAATAAGTAGGTAAATCTACTTTATATAGTCTAATTTAAATGCTAATCTCCTCAAGAAATTCCCTCATTAACATAAAACCCCAAAATAATGTTTGAACAAATAATCTGAGCACTGTGTGGCCCACTGAAGTTGAACATAAAATTAACCATTACATCATTTGTCCTTTATTTTTCTGCATTTTTTAGTTATTTTCTTAGTGGTCTCTGAGTTCACAAGTATCATAATTTATAATAATCTATTTCAGATGACAGTAATGGTACAATATTAATTGTATAGAATGCTTCAGGTTAATAGATTTCCAATTTTTCCCCACTTTATTTTATTGTCATACAAATTACTATATTAAATACTTTGTATGCTCACAAACACAGATGTATAATTACTGCTTTGTTTTCTTTCAAATTATATGGATGATAATAGTAATAAGCTAAAAACTACATTTATAAGGTCTCATATTTATCTATGTAGAGGCATATGCTGTTTTTTTTTCTACTTTGAAGATGTATTTTGTTCAAGTTTTAATGTTTGTGGCAAGCATATGTTGAGCAAGTCTATTGGCACAATTTTCCAACACCATTAGTAGTGTATTTTTTGTCACAGTTTGTGCATTTTAAAATATTTTAATCTATTTCATTATTATATTTGTTATGGTGACCTGTAATCTGTGGTAACAACTTTCTGAAAGCACATATTATGGTTAGCAGCTTTCTAAGTAAATTAAAATTATTATTATTATTTTTAGTAGTAAATTATTATTTTTTTTAATTTAATGATTTTATTTATTTTTTGGGAGAGAAAGAGCCTTGAACAGCAGGATGGGACAGAGGCAGAGGGAGAAGCCGACTCCTTGTTTTGTAGGGAACCTGTCTTGGGGCTTTATCCCAGGACTCTGAGATCATGACTTGAGTCGGTGGTAACTGACTGAGCCACTTAGGCACTTCTAGTAGTAAATTATTTTTCAATCAAAGAATGTACAATGGACATTTGATCAACACTGTGTTTAGGGTCACTGACCTCCTGCACATTAAAAAACCCATGCATAGGGATCCTGGGTGGCTCAGTTGGTTAATCGGCTGCCTTCAGCTCAGGTTATGATTGCTTTTCCCTCTCTCTCTGCCATTCCCCCACTTGTGCTGTCCAGCTCTATTTCTCTGTGTAATAAATAAATAAAATCATTTAATAATAATAAGTAAAAACCCATGTATAACTTTGACTCCCCAAATATATGATATAAATTGATATATACATATACACATAGTGTTTATTAGAAGTCTTTTACATTAATAGTTAACACATATTTTTTATGATATATGTTTAATATACTGTATTCTTTGTATAAAGTAAGTTATAGAAAAGAAAATATTAGGAAAATAATGCAAAATATTTACATTTCTGTATTTATTGAAAATCATCTCCATAGTAGTAGGAACAAGCATTTCGAATTCACATTGTTCATGGGTGTCTCCATATATTGTATATTTAGATGTAATACTATTGCATTCTTTTTTTTTTTTTAAAAGATTTTATTCATTTATTCATGAGAGACAGAGACACAGGCAGAGGGAGAAGCAGGCTCCATGCAGGGAGCCTGACGTGGGACTCGATCCCAGGTCGCCAGGATCACACCCCAGGCTGCAGGCGGCACTAAACCGCTGCGCCACCGGGGCTGTCCTACTATTGCATTCTTAATAAGGTATGGTGAAGCTTGGAAATAGCTTTTATATGCACGAGGAAAAAATTCATTCGGCTTGGTTTATAGTGATGCTAGCTTTATTGAGATCTTCTAGAATTAAACCACAAGACTTAAGAGGTATGCCTGTTTGTACCTTTACTATTGCTCTCAATTATTCATTTGCATTCAAATTACTGTCTAATGTCTACTTACTTCAGCCTGATGGACTCCTTTTAGTATTCTTTGTAGGGAAAGGCTCTTAGTGGCAAGTTGTTTTATTTGCAAATATTTTATTTTTCTTCATTGCTTTAGGATAGTTTTATTGCATACAAATTGTGGTGCTAATTTTTTTTTCCTTTAAAACTTTGTAACTGTCATATCCTTACATTCTGGTCCTTATGATTTCTGATGATAAATCTAATGGAGTATCCCTTGCAGATGATGAGTCACTCTTTTATGCTGATTTCAAGATTGTCTATTCTTCCTTCATCAGTTTGATTGTAATGTGTGACTGTGAGGATGTGTTTCAATGCATTCTACTTGTATTTTGTTGAGCTTCTTAGATTACTAAATGCATGTATTTTATCAAATTCAGAATGATTCCAGTTATCTTTTCTCCAAATATACATTTTTTTCCCCCAATTGTCTTGTTCTACCCCCCTGTGTCTCCAATTGTAGCTATTTTGGAATGCTTGTTTTTGCCATGTGTTTCTTAAGCTATTCAGGATGGTTTTGGTGGGTGAGGGAGGCCTGGGTGGCTCAGTGGAGTGGTTTCCTTTGGTTTTGGTTGTGATCTCAGGGTCCTGGGAGCCTCTTGTCAGGCTCCCTGATCAGCGGGGAGCCTGCTTCTCCCTCTCCTACTACACCCCCCAACTCCCTGTACTGTGCTGTGTTTTTCAAATAAATAAAACATTAAAAAAAGAAACTCGGTTTTCTTTTTTTGTAAGATACAGTAATCTCTAGTGACCTATCCTCAAATTCACCTTTTCTTTTTCTTCCCTGCTGAATTCTGTTGTCAAGAACTTGTAGGGATTTTTCGGTTGTTATTGTTCATTTCAACTCCAGAATTTCTTTTTGAGTCTATGGAAAATTATAATGTGCATATTTTATTGATATTCTCTGTTTGGTGAGACAAAAGCTTCATATTTTTCATTATTTCTTTAATTATGCTTTCCAATAGTTCTTTCAATTAATTTAAAGTAGCTGATTTAGCGTTTGCCTAGTAATCCTGATGTCTTGTCTTCTTCCTCAGGGACAGTTTCTCTTAATTTTTTTATACCCTGTACTATGTTACTCATTTACATATTAGTTTTATTGTTCTAAAGTGGAAATTTTATATAATTTAGCAAGTCTAGCGGTCACATTATTTTTTGTTTCCAAGGTTTGTTATTTTTGTTTGTTGTTGCTGTTTTCAGAATTTTCCTAGTTCTGTAATGTTTATTTTTCTTCTGTCTTCTTTCCCCCTTAGTTTTATTCAGCTAGCTTTGTTGTTAGCAAATTTCTTATATTCCTAACAATAAGTCCCCTATGGACATCTCTTTCCCTTGGGCTTCATTTTAAGCTTTGTGTTTAGCCTGTTTATATCAATTCTTATCCTCTGCCTGAGGCAGCAATAGTGTCAAAACATTGCTCCTCATTATATTTTACAAATGATCTTAGGTAAAAGTTGTTTTCACTTGGGAAGATATGACTCAGTTCAAAGAAAGTGAGGCCTTGGAATGAGGTCTTCCAGGAACTGAGCAGATTGATTAAATAATGATCATTCTCTTGTAATGCATTTGTGAATCAGCTCCCTTCAAGTTCCCATTCAGTCATTTACCAAGCTACTTGTTTTCTTAGTGAAAGGTTTATTATTTTCAAGGTTAACACTCGTTTTGGGAAGGAGAGATGAGAACAGAGCAAGTTACAGTGCCAAAAATCTCCCCGTTATTACTGAGACTGAGACTTTTCGTTATGTTCCCTTGAATTGCTGCAAGTCTTTGTTATATTTCTGTATTTCCCAACAAATTTACTGTGACAATTCTGCCAGTGTTCTTTTTCATTTTATTAAGGTGATGATTTTGTTGGGTCCTTACTCTGCTATTCCCAGTAATAATCTGTCACTTTCTTTTTTCAAAAAAATTATTTAAATTTAATTTAATTGACATATACTATAGTATTAGTTTCAGGAGTAGAGTTTAACGATTCATCAATTGCTTTCAACACCCAGTGCTCATCACATCAAGTGCCCTCCTTAATGCCCATCACCCAGTTACCCCCATCCCTCAACCCACCTCCCCTCCTATAAACCTTAGTTTGTTTCTATAGTTAAGAGCCTCTTAAGATTTGTTTTTAAAAGATTTATATATGGTTCCTAATCTTCTTGGGAAACAGGGTTTTTTTGGTGGTGGGGGGGAACAGAGAGTTTGCTATGAAAAAAGATTATGAGTGGTCCACAGGCTCAAGTGTGAAAGCAGAGTTGTAAGGTAAGGATTATTTAGTCCAAAAGAATAAAGTCTGAAATGAGAAAAAAATTGAATTCTATAAAATCCTAAAAGGATGAGAGTGAGACATTACTTTATGAATTGCTTTCTTTTTAAGTGTGTATATTGTTAGTTTTTTTGTTTTTCCAAATTAACAGCGGAGAAATAAAAAACGGCAGAGCCAGGCAGTAGGTTCGAGATTGCTTTAATGGGGAGTGCTCCTGGGCCAGGTTCCGTGACTCAGAGGGGTGACCCGAGTCAAGGAAGTTGCCCTGGGGTTGGGGAGAGTGGGAGTTTTTAAGCCTTATTGGTTCCCTTGCCAATAGGCTAGGGAACACCCTGTCCCTAGGTGATTGGCTGGGGGTGGGGATAGTACAGACGGTGGGGGGTGGTCCCTGGCTGGAAAGTCCTGGATGGAAAGTTTCGGTTTCCAGTCTAGGCTTCGATTTACTGAAGATAATGTGGTGGTCATGGCTGCTTTGGCAGGAAAATCAGCCATTTTGACCCAATTTGAGATGTCTCCCATTTTGGGTGCCCCTGTCTCTCAGCTAGCCTAACATATATATATTTTTAAATATTGTATTTATTTATTCATGAAAGAGAGGCAGAAACATAGGCAGAGGGAGAGGCAGGCTTCCTGCAGGGACCCCGATGTGGTACTCCATCCTGGAGTCCTTGCTCTGAGCCTAAGGCAAACGCTCAACCACTGAGCCACCCAGGCGTCCCGTGTATGTGTATATATATGTATATATATATTTTTTTTGATAAAAGTAAAATGTAGAAAAATTAGAGTAGAACAGGGAAGTCTGATCAACCCGAGACTCTTTATTTTTTTTTCTTAAATTTTATTTATTTATTCATGAGAGACACACAGAGAGAGAGACACACACAGGCAGAGGGAGAAGCAGGCTCCACGCAGGGAGCCCGACCTGGGACTCGATCCCAGCTCTCCAGGATCACGCCCTGGGCTGAAGACGGTGCTAAACTGCTGAGCCACCTGGGCTGCCTCAACCTGAGACTTTTAAATTTCCTTGTTGTCTTCATAGAAATTTATCTTTCAACTGTTTTTTCATGAATTTTTACATTTGTAATCATGGGCATACACACATTTATGGTTGGTTGTTCTTTATTATGCTTTTATTACGTGGTGAGTTTTTCATGTTACTCATGAGTTCGGTTTCATTCCTCACTTGATAGTGTATACAGTAATATCTTTATCCACTTTATTTATAGAGGCACATCTAGATTTCAAAATTTTCTACTGTAAATAACTACATATTGGATAGGTGGCTTGTGTTGGGTTTTTTTGGTGTAAAGTGATAAACTTTTTTTTAAACTGGTATGTTTAAACCATTGTTTTTTCTTGTTTCTATTTCTACTTGCTGCAAATGTCATATTATACATATGTATTTACTTAGTTTATTCCATACACTTCAGTGTCCTGATTTCTGTACATAGGTAGTTTTCTTAGGAAAATCTATATGCATATTTTGTTAGATAGTATATTATGTATTGTACAGTGTGGTAAACACATACCCTGAAATTACATTATTTTGGTGCAAGCAATGGGTAGCATTTTCAGAAATATCTTTTATCAATGTGTATTTTCATATGTATAATGCACACTATAGTATAATGATAAATTCATTCATAAAAATAAGAGTACCTGGGGATCCCTGGGTGGCGCAGCGGTTTAGCACCTGCCTTTGGCCCAGGGCGCGATCCTGGAGACCCGGGATCGAATCCCACGTCGGGCTCCTTGTGCATGGAGCCTGCTTCTCCCTCTGCCTGTGTCTCTGCCTCTCTCTCTCTCTCACTGTGTGCCTATCATAAATAAATAAAAATTAAAAAAAATAAGAGTACCTGGATGTAATGAAAGTTTACCACTCTTTCAAAGTATGCAATATATATCTGCTTTCTGAGTGTATTGTATGCAGCCCAATGAGGGGAATACATTCAGTCACTGAAATAACACTGTTGTGATTAAATGAGTGACGAGCACTCTAAGAAACATATTTTGTACATTTTTCTTTTTTACCTTTTTTTAGAATGAGGTAGAGAATGGGAGTGGGGGGATGGGCAGAGGGAAAGGGAGACTGCATTGAGCTTGGAGCTTTAATTGGGGCTCCATCCCAGGACCCTGAGATCATGACCTGAACCAAATGAATATTCAGTTGCTTTACTGAGTCAGCCACCCAGGTGCCCCTCTCTGTTGGACTTTTTTTTTCTAAAAAGTTCATCTAAATTATGTACCCATTTTGCAATCAGATTATTTATGTTTTACTACTGAGATATAGGAGTTCCTATAACAGTGTTGGTACCATCCCATTCTGATATATATAAATTTTCTTCCATTCCCTGGGCTTCCTTTCCATTCTCCTGATCATTCTGTTTCTGGTGCAGACATTTTTTAGATAGATGGAGTCCCATTCATGTTTTTTTGTTATTGTTGCTTGTGTTTTTTGTGTCATCTGGAAAGAATGATGCTTAAAACCAATGTCATGAAGCTTGCACCTATATTTTTTCTAGGAGTTGTACCATTTCAGGTTTTATATTTAAGATTTTAATTCAACTTGGGTCAATTTATGTGTATAGTATAAGATAAAGTTCCAGTTATATTCTTTTGCATGTGAATGACCAATTTTCTAGAAGATTTGTTGAGGGGACTTTCCTTCCCACATTGTACATTCTTGGCACCTTTGTTAGTTATTTTTTTGTATGTGCTTGGGTTTATTTCTGGGTTCTTTATTCTGTTCCAGGGCCCCTTCACCACACTGCCAGCTGGGCTACCCCTGAATGCGTGGGCAGGAAGGTGCCTTTCCTCAGAAGCCGCAGTGTTTATTGGGGTTCTGCCCTCTGCTCCCCTCAGGCCTGGATCTTTGTTGGAGTTAGGCAAGACTGGGGAGTTGTACTTGTGTGGGCTTAAGATGCAGCTACCTCAGTGTGTGGGGGTCCTGCCCTTGGCAGGATGCTTTGGATTCATAGTGCAGGGGGCCTGGTGTGGGGTGAGATGAGTTTGCCCCATTATAGCCCCAGCAGCTGTGGGTTCCAGGTCAGCTTCTCATACTTCAGATGTTATGTTTGTAATATATGCCCTGTAGAAAAAAAAATGTATATACTGTTTTTATATGAGTATAATATTTTCGTTACTCTAGCTTTGTAATAAATTTTCAAATCAGGAAAGATGAGGCTTTTAGTTTTGTTCTTATATCTCAATATTATTTTGGTTGAGTTTCTTTGTTTTCCATTTGGGTTTTAAGATCATTTTTGATGTTTTTATAGAAAGGACCAGGATGACTAGGTGGCTCAGCCGTTAAGCATCTGCCTTCAGCCCAGGGCATGATCCCTGGAGTTCCAGGATCGAGTCCCACATGGGGCTCCCCGTGTGGAGCCTGCTTCTCTCTCTATGTCTCTGCCTTGCTCTCTCTGTCTCTCATGCATGCATAAATAAATAAATAAATAAATAAATAAATAAATAAATAAAATCTTTTAAAAAATTAAAAAAAAGAAAAAAGAAAAGGACCACTGGAATTTTGAGAGTACAGCACTGAATCTGTACATTGCGTTGGGAAATATGGATATTTTAACAATATTGAGTCTTCTATTTAATGAAGATGAGATTTCTGTTTTTGTCTGTTTTGTGTGTGTTCAATTTCTTTTATCTGTGTTTCAGAGCTTTCAGTGTACAGGTCTTTCACTCATTTAAGTTTATTTGTTGGAATTCTTTTCTTTTTGATGTATAAATGGCTTTTTGTTTTTTATTATAAATCAGGTCCTGGGATCCAGGCTTGCAGTGGGGTTCCTGCAGGGAGCCTGATTCTCCCTCTGCCTGTGTCTCTGCCTCTCTCTCTCTGTCTCTCATGAATAAGTAAATAAAACCCTAAAAGGAAAAAAGAAGTGCAGAAATTATGAGATAAAAAATATATAAAAAAAGAAATTAATGAGATAGTGACGAGAAAAACAGTAGAAATGAGTAATAAATGAAAACCTTAATTTTGAAAAATAATTTCCAAAATAGATAAACTAGTAGCTAATGTTATCCAAAATAAAAGTCTAGGATAATAAATATGGAAAAAGGTAATGCATGCAAGAAGCATTGAAAAGACAAATGTAAAAGGAGTCACAGGTGATTACTTTTCAGAATTCTGTTTAATGCATTTGGAAACATAGATAAAATGGATAATTTTCAAAGGGAAATTGAGTTTACTAAATGATTCCATTTGCAGAAAAACCGAATCAATTGATTGAAGAAGAAAAAGTATATGATGACTTACATAGTTGATATAAATCTCCCCATAAAATTCAGTCCATACTGAATCCAGTCCAAATCCATAAAATCCAGTCCAAAAAGTATGGACTTTTTACTTAAGTGTAGGGTTTTTGTCTTTGTGTAATTTTCTTTCCTTGTAAAGAAATTTAAATTCAGAATCAACATTTTGCTGTTTTCATAGAATGAATTGGAAATATGCCGCATTTTCTAATATCTGGACTATTTTTTTGTCCCATAATTATTTCATTATTTCTCAATAAGTGTTTAGATGAATTTCTCTGGTGAAACACTATATCTTAAAATTTTTTGCTATATACGTTTTTAGGTATAGATTATCTCATAAATGGACTGTTGGGTTCACTTTTTAAATCAATTAATAAAATTCATTACTAGGAAAGATAAGGAAGAAACCATAAAAATAGATGTAGAATCTTATTTTACCAAATTTAATAATCTGCAGACTGAATTCCAGAGATTAGTTAAGAGATTGGAATGCTTCTTTACCTGAAAGCAACATCCACACCATGATAGACACAGACAATATACAGACACATAGAAACATAATTCCTCCTATTTGTAATTATATGCAATTTAGTTCATGGTTCCCTGTTTTTGATTAATTTTTTAATACATTAAATACCGAAATAAATTATCCCTAGCAGTAAGTTTCACAGAATTCTTTGCTCATCAGCATTTCTTCTATTTCTTGGACTCGTTTTTATTTCTCTATAATAAATTTACATAAATTACTATTATTATTATTATTATTATTAAAGATATTATCTATTTATTCATGAGAGACACAGACAGAAGGAAGAGACATAGGCAGAGGCAGAAGCACGCTCCAAGGGAGCCCGATGTGGAACTTGATCCCGGAACTCCAGGATCACGTCCTGGGCAGAAGGCAGACGCTCAACCGCTGAGCCACCCAGGTGTCCCTAAACTTACATAGATTATTAGTGTTTTCTGCTGCTAGTAAACTTTGATTGCTACATCTCTCAAATTATTTTGTGTTTAGAGGGAAAATTTAATTTTGAAACCTGTAATATACCCTTACATCTGTTACTTTAGGATGAGATTTCTCCTTTTGACATCAGATGGTTTCCTAAATCAGCTGATGCTTTAGATCTTAAATATAACAGAGTCTGGCATAACATTATTATAATGCAGCCATTTTATGTAATTACAAGAATGATATTTGAAATATAAAAATAGGATTGTTTTTATGCAGAACATTTCATAATCTTTGATAGGAAATCCTTACCCTAAATGCCAATGGCCAGGAATACATGTGCCCCCCACAAATGCAGTGCATACTTCTGGTGTTAATAAGAACACCTGATATCTTTCCTTCTCTTTCTTTCTTTCTTTCTTTCTTTCTTTCTTTCTTTCTTTCTTTCTTTCTTCTTCCTTTCTTTCTTTCTTTCTTTCTTTCCTTTCCTTTCCTTTCCTTTCCTTTCCTTTCCTTTCCTTTCCTTTCCTTTCCTTTCCTTTCTTTCAGATTCTATGTATGTATGTATGTGTGTGTGTGTGTGTATGTCTGTATGTATATGGGAGCAAGATAGAGCGAGCAGGAGTGCAGAGGGTATCGGGTGGTGTGGAAGTCAGAAGGAGAGAAAGAAACATGCTTCCCACTGAGCCGGGAGCTGGACATGGGGCTTGATCCGAGTACTCTGGTATCATGACCTGAGCTGAAGGCAGACATCCAACTGACTGAGCCACCCAGGTACTGCGTGACTGTTTCTAACCACACTCTTAAGCAGCTGCAAAAATGATTACCAATTTTCTCCACCATTGGCATTCTCCAGAGTGGAGTAGAGTTGAATGAAGCTTTGGCTCCGCCCCCTCCCTTTCTTAAAGGGATCTTTTCCTTTCATCAAAACTAAATGAAGGTAAAATAACTATTTTACTTTACTCTTTCATAATAAGTTTAGTTTTTCTACATTTTAAGGCCTATTTACTAAGATATAACAGAAATAATGCTGTTCTTCCCTTCCTAGGTATAGGAGTGTTATTCTTTAATGAAGCTAACAGAGTAGGAAGTGAATGTGCAGAGAGAATAAAAGGACTTATGTCCTTTTATGCCTGAGAGTTCTTTAAAAGTAATTAAAGGAGGGGCACCCATGTAGCTCAGTTAATTAAGCTTCTGACATCAGCTCAGGTCATGAATCCTTGGACCTGGAATGGAGGCCTCCATCAGGCTCCCTGCTGGGGGTGGGGGAGTTTCCTTCTCCTCTGTCCCTTACCCACCACTGTTGCTTTCTTTCTAGCTTGTTCTTTCTCTCTCCGAAGTAAATTAATAAATTTTTTTAAAAAATAAAAGTAATTAAGGGAGGGTGCCTTAGTCCTTAGAGCGTGTGATTCAGTCTTGGTGTGATGAAATTGAGCCCCCCTGTTTGGCACTTTAAATTAAAAAAAAAAACTAATTAAAAGATACTAATTGAAAGAGTTAAGAAACCTCAAACATCCTGAGGAAGAGAAATAAAAATTAGTTGTACACTAGGCTCATTTTAATGAATTTATAGATATGTTAAAGTAAGAACATGTAGGATATCTTCGAAGAAAAGACATATTTAAGAGATGAGCAACTGGTGAAATTTCAACAGCAACGATGGAAGCCAAAGGCCAGCAGAATATTATTCTCAATTTGCCAAAAAAACCTAAAGCACAGCGTAGGATAATGCATTCAATGAAAATGTTATTCACAACTGAAGGAGGATCTAAAACTGAGTATATGGTAAAAGAATTAACGTGTTCCACAATATGTGTATGATCTAGAAGGAAGGAAAATGTCTTGGTCCACTTTAGAAATGAATCACTTAAATATGCATACATGAATTTATAGAGAAAGCACTGAAAGAATAGAAATGGAATGTAATTGAAAGAGTAATGCATTAAGAATGAAAAATCAGTTTCAAAGGAAGGATAAATGAATCAAAGATAATTTTAGGAAGGAGAAAATAAATGACATCAATAAATCCTCTAGGCAATAATAAAAATTAAATATACATTAAATATAAGTTCTATTTAATGATACAAATTAAATATACATTGAATGTATGTTGAATGACCAAATATCTTTTTTTTTTAAGATTTTATTTATTTATTCATGAGAGACATAAAGAGAAAGATAGAGACACAGGCAGAGGAAGATGCAGGCTCCTGTGGGGGAGCCTGATGCGGAAGTCGATCTCAGGTCCCCGGGATCATGTTCTGAGCCAAAGGCAGATGCTCAACCTCTGAGCCACCCAGGCACCCGAATGACCAAATTTCTTAGAATGGATTTAAAAAGGTCAAAAGTGCGAGTCCATAGCCACTATGGTCTTCATCAATGCACAGCTTTGGCTGCCAAGCAGCCTCATCAACAGGAGGTGCTGCAATTCTAGGGCATTCTCAGGGAAGGAACAGTCAGTGCTACAGGCTGGTGGTCAGTAGTGTGACCAGTGCATTTGTGAAATGCTGAAAAGCACAAAGACTGAAGATGAGGAACCCTGAGACACTGTGGATTAATAGAATGACAGTTCCCTCCTAGGAATATAGCCTGAACTACCCAGGATTCATTGTCAATTTCATTAAGTGCCGCATGGAGCTCAACAGGAAAGTATTTGCAGATCTAGCCATCTATGAACCTAAGACTTAAATCATTGGCTGATTTGGTAAATGGAGGCATCGGGAAGGATTTCTGCTTCTTGTGGTGCCAGAGCCTAAGGCATATTTTCCAGAGTGGTACAATATCCCTGTAGGAGATTCCAACAGTGCCTGCCCTCTCTAGCTGAGAGTCTTGGGAAAAAGTTTTTTCCCCTGATAATCCTAATAACTAAAATAGGAGCTAAAATTCCCTTATAGGGATGCCCGGGTGGCTCAGTGGTTGAGTGTCTGCCTTTGGCTCAGGAGTGTTCCCCGGGACCCGGGATTGAGTTCCTCGTCGGGCTCCCTGCATGGAGCCTGCTTCTCTTTCTGCCTGTGTCTCTGCCTCTCTCTCTATGTCTCTCATGAATAAATAAAATCTTTTAAAAAACAAATAAAAAATAAAATTCCCTTGTAAACAGTGTGTAAGTTTGATGGGCAATCATATTAATTTACATTTTAGTAACTGGCATTAAAGAAAGTCCTCTTCCTCTTTCATTGTAGCAGATTCAGAAATCTCATAGACAGATTGTGTGAATAAAGCTTGTGTGGTGTTTAAAAAGAAAAAGTTCAACAATATGTAGTTAATAACAGGTACAATCCTAAAACCTACGTATATGAAAAGATTGAAGTATAAGGATGGAGTGTTTTAAACCGTAGAAATATTAATGGGGAACAACTGGGTGGCTCAGTGGTTAAACATCTGCCTTTGGCTCAGGGCCTGATCCTGGGGTCCTGGGATCGGGTCTCACATCGGGCTCCCTACAGGGAGCCTGCTTCTCCCTCTGCCTGTGTCTTTGCCTCTCTCTGTGTGTCTCTTATGAATAGATAAATAAAATCCTTTAAAAAAAGAAATATTAATGGATACTTAATACCATTAGATATTAATATTGTAAATAATCTATACAGAGATAAAAATTATCTCAAGCTAGATTTCTTCTTTTTTATTAAAGATATTTTAAAAAAATTTATATGAAAGAGAGATAGAGAAAGAGAAAAAGAGAGAGAGATCACGATCACTGGGGAAAGGCAGAGGGAGAGGGAGAAGCAGCCTCCTTGCTCAGGGGAGCCCAGTGTTGGGCTCCATCTCAGGACCCTGAGATCATGACCTGAGCCGAAGGCAGATGCTTAACTGATTGAGCCACCCAGGCGCCCTGTTACATCCTTGCTTTCACTTAGGAAGTTATGATAGAGTATTTTATAACAACTAATTAAGTCCACTCAAAATACATAAAGCAAAAATTTAGAGAACCACAACTTACAAAAGATGTTCACAATTATGGTAGGGGATTTCATCACATCCCTCTACATTCGAAATTCAGTTTTACAAATCATAAAGCATGTAAATGTATCCAAAATCAGCTTCATCTGAAGGGCCATGGAAAGTATATAGTATTTCACCTTAATTTCCTCCTCCTTAATCTTTAGGATGTCTTTCTCATGATTTATACCACTCCCCACTCATTCTTCTTTTCCTTCTTATATTCCTTTGTCATATAGATTTCATGATTGTACCTTCTCCTGCTTTTCTTCTTTTCCTGTCATCTTTTTTCTTCCTTTTGTTCATTCCTGTGGTCTAGGGATTTCCCCCATTTTTCACCTTGACTCTCTGTAGTTTGTTTAATCTTTACAACCTTAACTATGACCTAAACTCTGCTGGACACCAAAATCTTAGGTCTAACCTCAGTTCTGAGCCCCAGGGACCCAGAAGTACAAATACTCTGAGAGTATTTGTGCACTCTTCATTTATTGAAACATTTATTGACTATCTATTAAGTTATAGGTACTGTGTAAGTCAATGTTTCCAAAGGCAGAGATTTCCCCAGCATGTTCACTCCAGTCATCCTGGTAGTAATATGTCTCAGTAGACTACAAATCATGCAGGGAGGTGCTTCTGGGGTAGAAAAGAAATAAAGATTTAAAAAGGTATACATAATCTGAGTCGTGAAGTAGGATATTAATAAGGAAAAAGAAAACTTTGGGAAAATCAATAAATAGGGAAAATACCAGAGGAGCAAACTTGGATGAGTGTAAACATATGATAATCCTTTGTATAATTTACTGTGCAATAAGGTTAATGCTTAAAGCAACAATATTATGTTAGACTTTATTGATTGCCAAATCTTAAAAAGTCTGAGCCAAATATCAGTTTGTCCCCTCTTAATGCACTCTATTTCTTGGTTCAGGAAGCTGACCTGTAAGGAGTACTTCATTGAGTTTTCTTTTCCTCCTTCATCTGGTTGGATTCAGGAGTATATCAGAGGGGAAGGAGAATGATGTCAAGGAAATTATTCTCCTCATTCCCTTCCTGTGGACTTGTTTCTGGGTCTTCTCATACCTTGAAAAAAGTCTAAACATCTTTTCAAGACAGCTTTCTATGTTTTCCTGTTATTACTTTCTCTACCTCATCCCTTTGTGATGTTGTGGCCCTAACAGTCCTGGTAACTGCATTATCCCTTTGTTTACAGTACTCCAGGCTAATATTTGTAAATAATTCCTTTCATTATTTTAAATTCTAACTTTTATGTGCCATTTCCTTTGTGATGCATCCTTGACTGAGACGATAATTAATACTAGAAGCGAATCTAAGACAGAGTCCCAAAATATGTATCGGAATTGAAATATTCCCATATTAATCAAATGGAGCAAAAATTTCATTGCTAAGAAGTATTACCTGTATCATCATTGGTATTTAGTGGCATCACAGGTATGCCAATTACTTTCTGTATCTTACATGACAAGCATAGACAGTAGGTACAATTTTTTAGTTTAAGTCAGAATATAACCACATTAATGGCACACCATGATTGTTAATCTACATGATGGATTTTATGTGTTCCCTGTGTTTGGAGACACCCATTTTTCATCTAGACAAAGGACAAGAATAGATACTGCTGAGAGGGGAAAAAACAGAATTTCCTCATATTTCTATTTTCCCCTCCATATATGCTCTCTATTCTGCTCCAGGTGGCTGTGTGTATGGAGTATATCAGTGGGCTTCCATTCCCTTCAATTCTTTTCAGTTGGGACCAGTAAGCAGCCTTGAGAAGAAATCAGAGCAATTAAGACAATAGCATATAAACATTGATTTCTCAAACTCACTCCTTGCATGATTGATGCTGAATTTTGACCTTTGACTGAAGTTCCTAGCTCCTCTGAAGGCATTTATCATATGAGACTTCCTCCTTTCCCTGCTTGAGTATAGGCCCCCTGCTCTCATCGCTTATGAACCACAGTTCTCAGCTGCCACAGTATCCCGTGTCTTTTCCTAATAATTTGCTCACACCATTTTATATTCTTTTCTTAAACCATCCTCTTTTTTTATCATAATTTGACTGCCCATCTGTTTTTAGGGCACTGATTCTTCTGATAATATTTATAGACATGTGGAGAAATGGGAAGTCTTTCATCAGTGGTAAAAATAGTGTTGATAAAATTCTTTGTGAGAACAATTTGGTAATACCTATAAAGTTGCAATGTATGTATCCTATAACACAGAAATAGCATTTCAAGGAGAAAATTTTAAGCCTGGGCAGAAGGATTCATGTCTACTGGTGCTCCTTGCAGTAATGTTTATTATGATGGTGGTATATAAACAATCCATCTTTTCCTCAATGAGGGGTTGAAAAAATAAATGATTTCATTATGGTATATAATACCAATCAGCAGTTAAAATGCTGAGTAATATATACCTGTATGTATGAGACCATGGGTGAAGTTCAAAAAAATGCTGTGAAATAAAAAAGTACCAAATGATTTGGTATGGCATGTTTTAAAACCCATAAAACAAAACTATGTATTGTTAATGTACACATAGAAATATAGTAAAGATTATGAAAACAGGGATGCCTGGGTGGCTTTGGAAGCCTTGATGGCCCAGCAGTTGAGCATCTGCCTTTGGCTCCGGGCGTGATCTGGGGGTCCAGGGATTGAGTGCCACATCAGGCTCACCACAGGTAGCCCACTTCTCCCTCTGCCTATGTCTCTGCCTCTCTTTCTGTGTCTCTCATGAATGAATAAATTAAAAATCTTACAAAAAATAGAAAAAATAAACATAGTTGATGTATTAGGCATGTCTCACTGTGTAACAACTTGCACTGAAGTTCAGATACTTAAAATCACAAGCATTTTATCCTATACTTTGTGTTGTTCAGGAATTCATGTGCAACTCAGCTTTTAGCCTCTATTTTATGGATTTTTTTGTGGTTGTTGTCAAGTTGTAAGCAGGATTTCCATTCATTGCAAAACCCTTTTGGGGCAAAAGATGTACTTCTAACTGGATTCAAGTGGTTATTAGGAAACTTTAGTTTTACACAGGCCTTTAATGTATTAGGAATTCAGGTCTTTACCAAGATATGGGGACCTTTCCTTGGAGGTGCTTATAGTGTCGCAGCTGGCTTCCCAAGGGCAAGTCAACAATCAATGAGAGTGAGTGCTCAGGATGAAAGCCAGAATAATTTTGTATCCTGGCCTTAAATGTGACTTCTCATCACTTTTGCCATATTCTACTTGTTAGATGCTTATCTCCATTTAATAATAAAGGGGAAAGATTATTATAGGCTATCAATACCAGGAAATAGGACTCTTTGGGCCACCTTGTAGATTGCCCACTACAAATGCATATGACACTCAGTGAAAATACAGGACAATTGTTATTTCTGGAGAGAGAAAGAGTTGAAAGTATTATTTTGGGGCATGGGCATTTTGTTTGACATACACATTTGGGCAGAGAACATTGTAGGCAGAATACTAAGAATGGACCAGAGAAGCATGGAACAGCTTTTTGAGCAATGGGAAAGGCATGTAGTTTCTTACTTCTGACGCAGAATTTATATACCTTTATTTTAAAATAGTACTTCATATAATGCCTTGAACACAATAAAGTCAGTGTCCGTTTTTCAATTTTCATTGAAAATAAAATAATTTCTTCCTAAAAGAAAGAAACTTTGAGGGATTACCTGGGTGGCTCAGTTGGTTGAACATCTACCTTGACTGAGGTCTTGATCACTGTGTCCTAGGATTGATCCCCACATGGGGCTCCCTGCTCAGTAGGGAGTCGGCTTCTCCCTCTGCCTCTGCTGTTTCCATGCTTGTGATCTCTCACTCTTGTTCTCTCTCATTCTCCTTCTCTAATAAAGAAATAAAATCTTTATTTTTTTTTTTAAAGAAAGACTTTGATACTCTTGTAGGCCGTTCAGGTATTTAGGGCTGCACCAGTGTTGCTTTCCTATAGGTATGACAGAAACTTTGTTCAATTCCTTGAATTTCCAACCATTTTTGGTTGAAATATAGCCTATTAATGAGTTATACATGAAGATACTGTAAGCCATTGTGTTACTAGTACATGTAGCTGTTTTCTTTTACAAAGAGCTATATGACTATAGTATGAATCAGTAAATTTAAAAATTAACCTTTTATTTTCTTTTATCAATTCATCCTGAATTAATTTCAGTTTTTAGTCAGCAGGCACTTTTTGTTTTGTTTTGTGTTTTTTTTGAAAATATATATATATAATTTATTGGAGTTCAATTTGCCAACATATAGCATAACACCCAGTGCTCATCCCATCAAGTGCCCCCCTCAGTGCCTGTCACCCAGTCACCCCCACCCCCTGCCCACCTCCCCTTCCACCACCCCTAGTTCGTTTCCCAGAGTTAGGAGTCTCTCATGTTCTTTCTCCCTTTCTGATATTTCCCACTCATTTTCTCTCCTTTCCCCTTTATTCCCTTTCACTATTTTTTATATTCCCCAAACGAATAAGACCAAATAATGTTTGTCCTTCTCCGACTGACTTATTTCACTCAGCATAATACCCTCCAGTTCCATCCACATCGAAGCAAATGGTGGGTATTTGTCGTTTCTAATGGCTGAGTAATATTCCATTGTATACATAGACCACATCTTCGTTATCCATTCATCTTTCGATGGACACCGAGGTTCCTTCCGCAGTTTGGCTATTGTGGACATTGAGCAGGCACTTTTTGATGATTGGACCAGAGTGTTTATCTTTGAATGCTTTCTATCTAATCCCAGTTTGGGGTAATTAAAGTCTTTTTTTTATTTTCCAAGTTTGATTTTTCAAAATTCATTTGTGTTATTGTCCATATTGGTAGGTGATGTGACCAATTTTCTATACAACATTTGTACTTCAAAGACCTACAAAGTATGGTGAATCACATTTAAGTGTTTGCAGATTTTTTTTTTAATTGATCAAGCAAGCTTGTCACTTCAAGGAAAACAACAGATATTTGTTGCCAATGATAAAATTTGTGATTTTAGTTAAAAATCAATATCTTGCAAAGTTGTGACTATTACCAACTAATTAATAACTTTTCTTATGAGATTGGTGGTTATATTAATACATATTATTTTTGGATATTTTATAATGAAAGGTGTTACCATTTGGAAAATCTGCATAAATCAGTAAACTAGTAGTTTTCAGATGAGCAATGTTTAATATTACAAAAGGAAGCATGTAAAATGTGCATTCAGAATTCAAGATGGACCTAGGGATTTGAATGTAACAGAGTAAAATGTATATTGTTAAAAATTTTACTTTCCTCGGGGGTCCCTGAGTGGCTCAGTGGTTTAGCACCTGCCTTCAGCCCAGGGCATAATCCTGGAGACCCGGGATCAAGTCCCATATTCAGCTCCCTGCATGGAGCCTGCTTCTCCCTCTGCCTGTGTCTCTGCTTCCCTCCCTCCCTCCCTCTCTCTCTCTGGGTCTCTCATGAATAAATAAATAAATAAATAAATAAATAAATAAATAAATAAATAATAAAAATTTTACTTTCCAGAAAAACTTTTTTTTTTTACTTTTTACATTTCAATTAACTTTGAAAAGATAGTTGTTCAATTTTGGTTTAGTATCAAATAATATCTGTAAGTATCTGAAAATGCTATGAAAATACCTATTTTCCCAAATACATATCTATGTTAGGCTGAATTTTCATCATATACTTCTGCCAATACGATATATGGTGTCAGTCTGTGGAGGCAGATAGGGAAATGTAACAGTCATCTATTATATCAGATCTTAGAGATATGAAAAATTGGAAAACAATGCTACTTTTGAAAAGAAATTTTAAAGTATAGTTTTAAGTATTACATTATCATATAAAGGTTTATCGCTTTTTACAATCATAGCTAACTTAAAATTTTTATCAGTTTCAGTTTTCTAGAATGGTGAATATAAAGAGGTATGTGCAAACTTTGCCTATATCCCTATAAGGAAAAGCTCTTTAAGGTTCTCAGTAATTTTATTTTATTTTTAAAATTAATTTAATTTTAAAATAATTAACGTAACGTATAATGTATTACTGGTTTTAGAGGTATAAGTCAGTGATTCATCAGTCTTGTTTTTTTTAAGATTTTATTTATTTATTCATAAGAGATACAGAGAGAGAGAAGCAGAGACATAGGCATAGGGAGAGTGGGCTACATGCAGGGAGCCGGATGTGGGACTGGATCCCAGGACTTCAGGACCATGCCCTGAGCCGAAAGCAGTCGCTCAACCACTGAGCTACCCACACTTCCCGATTCATCAGTCATATATAAAACCCAGTGCTAATTACATCACATGCCCTCCTTAATGTCCATGACCCAGTTATCCTGTCCACCCACCCCTCTCCAGCCAATCCTGTTTGTTTTCTATGTGTAAGAGTTTCTTATTGTTTACCTGCCTCTCCAATTTTGTCTTGTTTTATATTTTTCCTCTCTTCCCCTTTGATCCTCTGTTATGTTTCTTAAATTCCACATGAGAGTGAGAGTGTATGATAATTGTCTTTCTCTGATTGACTTATTTCACTTAGCATAATATCCTCTAGTTCCATGCATTTTGTTGCAAATAACAAGATTTTATTTTATTTTTTTTAGGATTTTATTTTTTGATGGCTGAGTCATATTCCATTGTTATTATATACCACATCTTCATTATCCATTCGTCTGTTGTTTGACATCTGAGCTCTGTTCAAAGTTTAGCTATTTTGGACATTGCTGCTATAAACATTGGGGTGCAGTTACCCCTTTGGATCACTATGTTTTGTACCTTTCGAATAAATACCCAAGAGTGCAATCCTGAGTTGTAGGGTAGCTCTATTTTCATCTTTTTGAGGAACTTCCATACTGTTTTCTAGATTGGCTGCACCAGCTTGCATTCCCACGAACAATGAAGAAAGTTCCCATTTCCTCGCATCCTCACCAACATCTGTCATTTCCTGACTTATTCATTTTAGCCATTCTCACTGGTGTGAGGTGGTATCTTATTGTGGTTTTGATTTGTATTTCCCTGATGCCAGGTGATGTTGAGAATTTCTTCATGTGTCTGTTGGCCACTTGTATGTCTTCTTGGGGAAATGTCTGTTCATATTTTCTGCCCATTTCTTGATTGGATTATTTGTTCTTTGAGTGTTGAGTTTGATAAGGTCTTTATAGATTTTGGATACTAGCCCTTTATCTAATATGTCATTTGCAAATGTCTTCTTTCATTCTGTTTGGGTTTTTTATCAACTTTTTTTTTCGTTTTTGCTCTGCAAAAGCTTTTTATTTATTTATTTATTTTCAAAGATTTTATTTATTTATTCATGAGAGACACACAAAGAGAGGCAAAGACATAGGCAGAAGGAGAGACAGAAGCAGGCACCTTGCAGGGAGCCCAATATGGGACTCAATCCCAGGAGTCTGGGATCATGTCCTGAGCCAAAGGCAGACAATCAACCACTGAGCTAGCCAGGTGTCCCAAAAGCTTTTTATTTCTATGAAGCCCCAATATTCAATTTTGTTTTGTTTTCTTTGCCTGTGGAGATATGTCTAGGAAACAGTTGCTGCATCTGTGGTCAAAGAGGTTGCTGCCTGTATTCTCCTCTAGTATTTTAATGGATTCTTGTCTCACATTTAGATCTTTTATCCATTTTGAGTCTGTTTTTGTGTATGATATAAGGAAATGGTCCAGTTTCATTCTTATCCATGTGCCTGTCCAATTTTCCCAACACCATTTATTGAAAAGACTGTCCTTTTTCGATTGGGTATGCTTTTTTTTTTCTTTTTAAAAATTTTATTTATTCATGAGAGACACAATGAGAGAGAGAGAGAGAGGCAGAGACACAGGCAGAGGGAGAAGCAGGCTCCATGCAGGGAGCATTACGTGGGACTTGATCTTGGGTCTCCAGGATCACGCCCTGGGCCGATGGCTGGTGCTAAACCACTGAGCCACCCAGGGATCCCCCTCGATTGGGTATGCTTTGTCAAAGATGAGTTGACCATAGAGTTGAGGGCTCATTTCTGGGTTCTCTATTCTGTTCCTTTAATCTATGTGTCTGTTTTTGTGTCAGTACCATACTTTCTTAATGATTACAACTTTGTAATATAGCTTGAAGTCCATGATTGTGATGCCACCGGTTTTGGTTTTCTTTTCCATCATTCCTGTGGCTATTTGGGGTCTTTTCTGTTTACATAGAAATTTTAGGATTATTTGTTCCAGTTTTGTGAAAAAAGTTGATGGTATTTTATTATGGATTACATTGAATGCATAGTTTGCTCTAGGTAGCACAGACAAATAAAAATCAAAAGAACAGTAGAACAGATCAATGCAACTCGGAGCTCATTCTTTGAAAGAATGAATAAGATTGATAAACCCCTGGCCAGACTTATCAAAAAGAAACGAGAAAGGACCCAGATAAATGAAAATCAGGAATGAAAGAGAGATCACAACCAACATGGAAGAAAAAAAAACAATTATAAGAACATATTATGAGCACCTGTATGCCAACAAATTGGCAATATGGAAGAAAGGGATGCATTCATAGAGACATATAAACTACCAAAACTGCAACAGGGAGAAATAGAAAACCTGAACATATGCATAACCCGAAAGGAAATTGAAGTAGTAATAAAGAATCTCCCAACAAATAAGAGTTCATGGCTGGGTGGCTTCCCAGGGGAATTCTACCAAATATTTATTTTTTTAAAAGATTTTATTTATTTATTTATGAGAGACATAGAGAAAGGCAGAGACATAAGGCAGAGGGAGAAGCAGGCTCCTCAAAGGGAGCCTGATGTGGAACTTAATCCTGGAGCCCTGGGATCACACTCTGAGCCAAAGACAGATGCTCAACAACTGAGCCATTCAGGCATCCCTGTACCAAACATTTAAAGAAGAAATAATATCTATTCTACTAAAGCTGTTTCAAAGGCTAATAATGGAAGGAATATTTCCAAACTTGTTCTATGAGGCCAGCATTACCTTGATCCTAAAACCAAAGACCCCCTCAAAAATGGAGAGTTATAGATCAATATCCCTGATGAATATGGATGCCAAAATTCTTACCAAGATACCAAGCAACAGGATACATCAGTACGTAAAAGGATTATTCACCAAGAACAAGTGCGAATTATTCCTGGACCGCATGTCTGGTTCAACATTGGCAAAGTAATCAATACATAAATAAAAAGAATGGACAAGAACCATATGATCCTCTCAATAGATGGAGAGAAAACATTTGATACAATACAATATCCTTTTTTGATTAAAACTCTTCACAGGGGATCCCTGGGTGGCACAGCGGTTTAGTGCCTGCCTTTGGCCCGGGGCACGATCCTGGAAACCCAGGATCGAATCCCACATCGGGCTCCCGGTGCATGGAGCCTGCTTCTCCCTCTGCCTGTGTCTCTGCCTCTCTCTCTCTCTCTCTCTGTGACTATCATGAATAAATAAATAAAATCTTTAAAAAAATAAAATAAAATAAAACTCTTCACAGTATAGGGATAGAGGGGGCATACTTCAATATCATAAAAGCCATGTATGAAAAGCCCACAGTCAATAACGTTCACAACGGGGAAAAACTGAGGGGTTTTCCCCTAAGGTCAGTAACACGACAGGGATGTCCATTCTCAACACTGCTGTTCAACATTGTACTAGAAGTCCTAGCCTCAGGAATCAGAAAACAAAAAGAAATAAAAGGCATCTGAATCAGCAAAGAAATGAAACTCACTCTCTGTAGATGACACGATACTCTATGTGGAAAATGCTAAAGACTCTACCCCAATATTGCTAAAACTCATACAGGAATTCAGCAAAATGGCAGGATATAAAATCAGTGCCCAGGAATCAGTGGCATTTCTATACACTAATGATGAGACAGCAGAATGAGAAATCAAGCAATGTATCCCATTTTAAACTGCACCGAAAACCACAAGATACCTAGGAATAAACTTGACCAAAGAGATAAATATCTGTACTCATAAAACTAGAACACTCATGAACGAAATTGAAGAACACACAAAGAAATGGAAAAACAGGGAGATCCCTGGGTGGCTCGTGGTTTATTTAGTGCCTGCCTTTGTCCCAGGGCGTCATCCTGTAGTCCCGGGATCGAGTCCCACTTCGGGCTCCCAGTATGGAGCCTGCTTCTCCCTCTGCCTGTGTCTCTGCCTCTCTGTGTCTCTCATGAATAAATAAATAAAATCTTAAAAAAAAAAAAAAAGAAATGGAAAAGCATTCCTGGCTCATGGATTGGAAGAACAAATATTGTTAAAAGGTCCCCAATAATTTTAAACAATGTGAAGGCTTATTAAAGATCAGAAAGTTTGAGAATTATTGTTCTAAGAAAAATCCTTCAGCATCTGAAATCCAAGGACTTCTGGGTTTTTTTTTAAGAGTATAACATCCGGGGATCCCTGGGTGGCGCACCGGTTTGGCGCCTGCCTTTGGCCCAGGGCGCAATCCTGGAGACCCAGGATCGAATCCCACGTCGGGCCCCGGTGCATGGAGCCTGCTTCTCCCTCTGCCTGTGTCTTTGCCTCTCTCTCTCTCTCTCTCTCTCTCTCTCTCTGTCTGTGACTATCATAAATAAAATAAAAATAAAAAAAATAAAAAAAAGAGTATAACATCCATGTTTTATACACATACATATTTGTAATATAAAATAATTTATGGATATATTCTACATGACTACAAATTATTTCTGCAGTTTCTTTTATCAAAAGCTATGAAATTATTTCAATATCTTTTGTATTTTCAAGTATGTTCAATATTGTTGAAAGCAACTGGTAAAAATACATATGCATCAAAGAATGTTAGGGTTGGAAGATGCCTTAGAAATCATGTAGTTCAATGACTGTTAAGTATTGTCTGTGAACCTGCATTTAAATTACTTAAGGAGCCTGAGTTTAAGAGATTGTTGGGTGTTTCTCTTGGTATTTTTATTCATTGGGTTGTGATGTCGTTGGATTGTGGCCAAAAATTTGTATTTTATGAAAGCTATTCAAACTTATCATGATGATGCCTTGCCAGGTTAGAAATTAATAATCTGGTCCAACTCTGGTATTTCTTTGGCAGAGTTTGAAAATCTGTGGCTAGTAGACCAAATCCTGTCCCCCGTCTGTTTTTGTAAATAAAATTTCATTGAATCTCAGCTGTAACTATTTGCTTATATTGACTATGAAGGATTCTGGAATTATTTTTGTATTTTTTTAAAGATATTATTTATTTATTAATGAGAGACACAGAGAGAGAAAAGGAGGCAGAGACACAGGCAGAGGGAGAAGTGGGCTCCCTGTGGGGAGCCCAATGTGGGACTGGATCCTGGGTCTCCAGGATCAAGCCCTGGGCTGAAGGCAGCTCAAAACTGCTGGGCCTCCAGGGCTGCCTAGATTTTGGAATTTAGCAGCTAAGTTGAGTCATTAAAATAGATATTCTACGGCTCAGGAAACATCAAATATGTAGTATCTAGTCTTTTATAGAATAAGGGTTCTGACCTCTCTACTGAAAGAAAAATAGTACACTTCGAGGTTATACAATTTTTTGTGTGTGTATTTAGTATTATATTACAAACTAGAAATCAAGTCTGTTAATCCTAGGTCCAGTGTATGCTAATGTGCTTGATGGTTTCATCAACACAGAAATTATGTTAGAAAGAATTATTTGTGTTGATGCTAAATCATGACATAAATCTGTTACATGATCAACTGGTTTAGGGCATTTAAATTACAATTTGATTTGAATATGTTAAATTTGAAGTCAACATTACCCATAACAAACTTGTTATAGTGAAATAAATGGGCCAAAAGATCTTTTGCTTCCAACCTTATTCCCAGTGGTCCATGACTAAAGGTTTTTTCAAGTGCTGATTTAATGAACAGTGGTTATGTAATATTAATTGCTGCCATTTATTTTCTGCTTTTTTATGGCAAGCACTAAAAACATTGTATACCTAGTCATAATGTTTTCCAAATTTCTTTTTGAATTCCTTTTCTATCCAGGCACTTCATTAGTAGCTGTGCATTTATGTGTTGTATATTATGGACTCCTCCATAAGATTTAATTTGAATAAAAGTTTCTGAGGCTTTTTAGAAATACTTCCAAATCACTGCTTGTCTTGTTTGTTTCCCATAACTTCCCCCATGAAGTTAGTATAACGTTCATTTTTGAGATGATGAAATTGTGAGCTATGACTTTGAGTCTCAAACAGTAGACCAAATTTGAACACATTTTGGTAGACTCTACAGGATGTGTTCGTTCATCATATCACTTTGCGAGATTGAGGGAATGCGTTTTTTTTTTTTAAGTGATCTCAATAACCAAAGTGAAGCTCAAACTCATGTCCTCAAGATCAAGAGTTTCACACTTTATGGACTGAGACAGCGAGGTGCCCCAATGAAATGCAGTTTAGAGAAATCTTCAGGGAGTTACCTTATTTTGCTTAGCTTAATACCCTCCATATGTATCCATTTTGAACCAAATGGCACAATGTCATTCTTTTTCATGGGTTTCTAATATTCCTTCTTGTATTTGTGTGCATTTGTTTGTTTGTGTGTAGTATACTGGTGAATAAAAGAGTTAGATACAGGCTTCCAGGTTTGGAATAAATAAGTCATGGGAATAAAAGGAACTACATAAGGAATATAGTGAACCAAAGTTTAACTCAATGTACCATGACAGATACTAGCTATGTTTTTGGTGAATAGAACATAATGCATAAACAGTCAACAAAATTAAAGACAACCTACAGAATGGGAAAAGATATTTGAAAATGACACATCTGATAAAGGGCTAGTATCCAAGATCTATAAAGAACTTATCACACTCAATACCCAAGCAATAAACACTCTAGTTATGAAATGGGCAGAAGACATGAATAGACACTTCTCCAAAGAAGACCTACCTACACATGGCTAACAAGCACATGAAAGTATGTTTCACATCACTTGCCATCAGGGAAATACAAATCTAAACCACAATGAGATACCTCTTTATACTGGTGAGAATGGCTAAAATTAAGACAGGAAACAACAAATTTGGCGAGGATGTGGAGAATGGGGAACACTTTTGCACCGTTGGTGAGAATGCAAATTGGTGGGGCCACTCTGGAAAACAGTGTGATGGCTCCTCAATAAGTTAAAAATAGAGTTACTTTATGACCCAGCAATTGCACTACTGGGCCTTTACCTCAAAGATACATATGTAGTGAAACAACAGGACACCTGCACCCCAATGATCATAGCAACAATGTCCACAATAGCCAAACTGGAAGGAGCCACGGTGTCCTTCAACAGATGAATGGATAAAGAGGAGATGATAGATAGATAGATAGATAGATAGATAGATAGATAATGGAATATTACTTAGCCATCCAAAAGGATGAATACGTACCATTTACTTTTACTTTGACATGGTTGGAACTCTGGGTATAATGCTGAGTGAAATAAGTCCATCAAGAAATACAAGTGTCAGGGATCCCTGGGTGGCTCCACAGTTTGGTGCCTGCCTTTGGCCCAGGGTGGGATCCTGGAGTCCCTGGATCGAGTCCCGCATGGGGCTCCCTGCATGGAGCCTGCTTCTCCCTCTGCCCCTCTCTCTCTCTCTCTATGTCTATGAATAAATAATAAATAAAATCTTAAAAAAAAAAGAAATACAAGTGTCATATGGTTTCACTTATATGTGGTATATAAGAAATATTGAAAGGGAGAATAAGGGAAAAGTTGGAAAACAGTGGAGAAAAATTAGAGAGGAACACAAACCACGAGAGAGTCCTAACTCTGGGAAACAAACAAAGGGTTGTAGAAGGGGAGGGATGTTGGGGGTGGAGTAATTGCGTGCTAGGCACTAAGGAGGGCACTTGATCTGGTGAGCACTGGGTGTCAGAGTATATGTTGGCAAATTGAGTTTAAAGAAAATATTTAAAAAATGGAATAAAAGATAAATTAAAAGTACAGAAAACCCCATAATGTATAAACTTGTCAATGCACTAAGTTGTATACCTGAGACAAGTTAGTTGTATGTTATCTATAATCAAATAAAAAAGGGAGAAACTCTTAGAAAATGCTTCAGGATGAATTTACCTCAGTAACACATAATGTGAACGAAGTCACTCATAAAGCCTACATATTGTATAATTCTATTTATATGAAATCACAGAACAGATACATTTACAAAGAAAGCAAATTACTAGTTGCTTAGTACTGGGTTGAGAACAGAAATTAAGTGCAAAGAGACAGAAAGGAACTTTTTGAAGTTATGGAAATGTTCTGAAGCTGGATTGTAGTGAAAATTGCACTAATGTATAAATTTACTAAACATTATAGAATTGTCAATTTACAATGGGCACATTTTATACTATTTTATACTATCTAAATTATCCCTTGATAAAACTGTATTGAATTAGAAATGAGTTGTTTTAGATTACAGAATATAATTGAGGGATGATATTGATATTCTCAAAAAAAGATAAGAAACAAAGAAAAACTTCTTTTATAGCTGAATTATCATGTTTATCAAATATTTCTTTGTGGATAAATCTGAAGTAAGTTTACTTCCTTTTTCCCAGTGGTCACCATCCATGTGTTTCTTCAATTGATAAAGGAGATTATATCTTAGGCCCTACCTTCCTAAGGAGAAGTCAACTTCAACATGATAATGCAGAGTTTGGTATATTTTCTTTACAAGTTATAATTGAGCCATATCACATTTCTTGAACTCAACCTTAGATTTTGGGGTTTGGCCAGGTTATTGGCAGTTGACGTTTGGTGTCAAGAGTTTCTGTCTCCTGGAAGGCCATGTATTAATCCTTTTCTTTTTGCCTTGCATAGTAAAGATACTGTTAACAACTTACATCCAGGTCATCTGGCTTAATCTAGTAGTGGATTTTGGCTCATTTTTATTTCTGTTCCATAGAAATTCTGGTATTCTCCGTCACAATGTAAATCAAATAGAAAGGTACTTAACTTACTGAAAATTCAGTCTCCTCCCTGGAAAAGAGCATTTCCATATTTAAAATAAGGTAGTCAGCAACCACAATGTGAATTTGTGTAGCCAAATGCAGTATTGATGAGCTTTGGAATCAAAGAAAGATGGATCAGAATACTATTTTTACCTTTGATTAATCACATGATCTTGAGTTAGCTACTTTACCATTCCTCATGTTTTTTGTATGTAAAATGAGGAAAATCATATCTAAATCATATTGTGTATTTCTGTTAGATATATATGTTGTATATATAGTTATGTTATGAAATATTATATTTCTTTGAGTATATCTTCTCCACTTGTTGGGTGCAAACTAATGACCCTGAAGTCAAGGGTGGCCGTCTCTATGGACTGAGCCAGCTAGGTGCTCCTGAAATAGACATTCTTATACTCATTTTGCATTTATGAAATGGGACTGTGTTTGTTGAGGTATGTATCAATATAGAATTATATAATATGTATGTAGCCTCATTATGAGGTAAATATATTATACATCTATATCGTGTGTATAGTGAGAAAATATCTATAATGTAACTCAATCTGTCATATTTTTTTCATTTACATAAAAGTTTGTGAAAAAAGTTAGATACCTAGTAAGTTCTTAGTAAATACTACTTCTCATGTTTATGGAATATAAACGTCTGATATTTTAAAAGAACCTTCATTCAACAATGACAAGTAGAATGTCGTTCACTGACATCCATTATTCATTATAAATTAAAACCGAAAATGACAATAACATTGTCAAAAGGGTGTTCCTGTTTCTTCATTCAAGTCATAATAATACAGTTGTAGAGTCTAGCTTTTCATTCAGTGATGTAGGGAAAGCTTATTAATTTTTTTGACAGAAGCAAAATAGTAATTTCAGAACACATTTATATATATTTCTTCAGTTGAATTTTTCTCTGTATTATAATATGTAGCTTTTCAAGTGTTTTTATTACCCTTCCTCTCCTTATGTGTTTTTTAAAGCCACTGATAGTAATGAGAAAATTTTTCAAATTATTTCATACTGGAAGTAGTGTGTTTAGTTCTTAAATAAAAATATTAGTGGTTTTGATAGTAGAGGGAATTATCACAAAATCTGATGGTGGCACACGTTAATACTTTCTTCCTAACATTTGTAGTTTACCATGTTTTTTGAAATTTTCTACCCAAAAGGCACAAAAATCCCTAAGACGTTGAATTGGTTTCCATAGTGACTCTTGCTTCTAACAAAGGTTTGGGTGTTTGTATCTTGCCTTTGTTGTGGAAACACTTTACATTTGTTGATGATACTTCAACGGAAATTTTGTTGTTATGAATATGATTTGGGAAGACATTCTGCCTTAATCACATTCAGCAGTTTCCCTAAAAGAAAATGAACGAAAGACAGGACAGAAAGAAAGAAACCCTGAATGAATAGAAACAGCTGCCCTATTATATACAAAAGCTGAAAAAAAAATGCTTTCTAAAAAAATTGACTTGGCATGTTATACCACTAGTTATTGGGATACATAACGTTTGAATTTTTTTCTTTGTGCCTCTTTTGTTCCCTTGAAATAATAAATTTGCATGTGAATGGAGGAAAGCCAATTTATATTCCAAGGTTCATGAAAAGAAATTATTGATTGGCTCTTTAATTGAGCAAACACCATCTGAACCACTTTCTCCATTTTTTTTTAGTCTCAACATAAACTGAAATATTCTCTTCAGTGAAAACAGTGTTTGTTTTCTGAAGTTTTAAGTTAGTCTCAATATTACATTATGATCTATAAAGGATGAAAGTGCCATAACCCTTGATCTATGCTTGTTCCTGTGTACAGCATTGACTCAAAAAATGAGGTATCAAGGCAAAGGTTTTGTTTAATGCTAATGTTCCTTTGCCCATGATGTCAGTTTATGCAGGATGTGGTAGTATTTTTCAGTTTGTTTCCTATTTACTCATTGCCTTCAAATTCATTGACCTCTTCTTTCCTAACCTTTATGGATAATAACATACTTGCTTTGTATATACTTTTCCTTTAGTGCACAATGTCACGTAGTTATATTAGCTAGGCAGTTTTCCTAAGGAAAGAAAGTGGGTCATATAGAGACCATAAACAAATGAAAAGCCCGAACCCCATCTAATGGGGACAGCAGATGATTACCCTGCAGGAATATTGACCCTTATATGGATTGATCGAGCTATCTTCCAACTTCCCATGAAGAACCAGACAGAATTGATTTTTTAAAATAATATGAAATCTCCTAGGTTTTCAATGCTGAAAACAATTTTTCTTTAAACACTGCTTGATTATACTGGGTGGATCATATAAAGCTTATCTATAGGCTTCATGTAACTTGAAATGCCCCCAGGTTGCACCCTCTTTTTTAGGGGCTTGCTTTGTGCTCTGGTTGATACTGGCTTAATGATATAAACTTGTCATTGCAATTTGCAATTCATTTCTTCAGTACATCTTCTTCCCTCTATTCAGTTATGCATTCTTAAATACTGGCCTATGGAAATATGACTTAGGAGACTTTGGTTATTCTTTGAGGCATTGGAAATTCAATCTAATAGATTCCTTTCATTAAGGATCTAAGAGATTATATGAGATGCTGAATAGAAGCAATCATGATACAGGTTGATGAATGTCATGAGGGAGGTTGGCACAGTACATAATGGTGATATAGAAGAAAGATACTTAGCATTCTTTGTTAATACAATCTCTTAAATGAGTGAAATGGCTATGTCTTGTTCCAGCAGTTCTCTGAGGAGAAATGGTTATGGCAGAATGTTCAAGATACCTGATATGCCAGTGGGGGAGAGATTTGTGGGAAGATGGGCCCTTCAGTTCCTCCTCAATAGAGCATCTTTGTCATTTGGCAATTGAAAAAGATGATTCTTTCATTTTAGCCTTTGACATCTATTGAGTGTTATTTCTAAAGTGAAATGCTTAGAAGAGTCAATAGACTCTTCCCTTTTTATATTGCTTTGACTAGATGTCAGCAATTCCAATCGTATCAGATCATTTATTACTCTGAGAAAATCCCTTGACAAACCTAGAGATTAATTTGTTGTTGGTGAGCTACTCAGGAGATATTTCTCCTTCTTCCCATAATAGAGAGAGATGCTCACAGTTTAGGCCAGGTTTGGTATTATGGCTTTGTATAAAATACAAGCATCTAAGAGAATGGAATCAAAGTGAAATCTTGATGTGGTTTCAAATCAAAACCAAATCTCCATGCACTGTCAAAATCCTGGGCTTGCTTTATTGCAGGGGCAGTTCATGCAGAGGAAAGATAAGAGTGCCCAGTAAACAAGTAGCTTTTGGATAGCAGATAAAACTGCAAAATGAAAGCACTTGACTGATGGATGATAAATGTTATTTGTCTGCCTTGAGTTAATATTATATTTTATGGGATATGAAGTAATACCTGCTTGTAGATTTACTCAAGTAGGAGCAAGCAAATTTCCTGAAAATGGCTTTTTTACAATGAGTTTATAGAACTTGAAGGGAAAATTAGTATTAGCTGCGGAGTTATTTTCAAAGAACACTCCAGAAGATTCTAACAGCAATATTTATTGGAGGTTGGGAATGAGATAAATATTTCCTTCACATGCCAGTAGGGGTTATAGTTTTTGTAAAAGGCACAAATTCACATGATGTTACATGAAGAAATACTCTCTGCAGTAGAGAAAGATCTCTGTAGAGTAGGTTACATAAAATTATTTTTAAGACTCAGGCACCCAAATGGAAAAAAATTTTTTAAAGTCTCTGTTAGTTATTTCATTTTCCCATTCTCACCTGCCATATCAGCTCTTTTAAACTTACTGGAAAATTCACCGTTTCACCTCTTTGACCCTCATTAGTAGGTTTATGGAAGCTGGGTGTCTTCATTGTGATTATAGGATCCCTGGATTGTGATACCTTGCTTTAAATGTTGTCCCTGCTACTTACTCATTGTGTGGCTTTGGACTAGTTGTTGAACTTGTGTTGTACCTCAGTTTACACATTTAAAAAATAGAGATAATAATCCTTGGCTTATTAGGTTGTTAGAGGGACTGAGGTGCTGATGCTTTGAATATGGTAAGTGTGCAATTAATATATGTTTTAACCATTTTATTTGTTTGAGAGAAAGATTAAGTGAGTGCTAGGGAGAGAGAGAGAAGGAGTGGAGGAGCAGAGGGAGAGGGTCAAGCAGACTCCCGCTGAGCTGGGAGCCAGGTGGTGGGCTCCATCCCAGGACCCTGGGATCATGACCCGAGTCGAAGGCAGTCGCTTAACCTACTGACACCCAGGCACCAATATGTATTTAATATTAGTCACACTCCTTTCTTCATCAGTATCTCCTTTCTGTGGCTCCAGTGCTGCCAGCATTTCAGAACCAGAGATAACAGGGAAGAAAAGTTATGGAGGGAGGATTCCAATTGATGATCTTCAAATTATACAATAAAGGTAGTTACCTATTCTGCCCTTCTAAGAGATGATTTTTGTTCATGGACCTTTGATTTTCCTGGAAAACTTTGAATTATGTACTTTTCTTTGTATACAAAATTAAGGTGTATGTTTCTGCAGCTTCCAAACTAGAGTTTGGGGATATTTCATCAAAAAGTCCTTGTTTCCAATTTTCTATATATACTTCAATCTGAGGATTTGCCTTCAGGGGTGAAGGGTGTTTTATTTTCAGTTCATGCTCTTCTGAGCTAGGAATCCTCATGCAGAGAAAGCTCCTACTGAGTACAAAGGGAATTTGTCCTAAGAATGAGCTGTTGGCCTTGGCCTACTGTGTATAGATATTCTTTATTCAGGAGAGGTTTGAAGATACCTAGGTTTGAAGTAAGTATAGGTTCCTTCCACCCTGTCCCAATGGGTTTCTTAAACAACATACATCCAGACATCTCCATGTTCTAAGGGACAAATCACTCATTTGGTCTCGTTCAACAGCCTAGAATTTTAAAAATATAAGAAGCCCTTCTTTGTGAAGAAGGAATGATGTAGTGTGGTTGAAATTCCATTATTGTTACTCTACTAGGCTTAAAATATTGATATAATAAAAAGGAAAAGGCTACAATTATTAAAATCTGAATTTAGAAATCGTTACTGTGATGGGAAGGGAATTATCATAATTTTTTCTGGGTTTTGGTAAAGGGCATAAATAAATCAAAGCTATTTCTGACTCCCTGGAAAATATGAAATATAATTAGGATAAAATTAACAGAGTTCCTAATCAGCCAAGCACTGAGCATATATTTATTACTGTATCAGCTTTCTGCAAAGTATATGTCTAGGATATATAGAAAATATGGCTCTTGCTCTCAAGGTATTTATAGAATAATCTGAAAAACATATATATATATATATATATATATATATATATATATATATATATATATAAATGGAACAGACTAAATAATATATTATTCTGAGCCCTTTACATTTTGGAAAGTTCTTGTAAGACCTGTGATTTATGTCACATCATTTCTACCGATGTTTCACATAATACTTACTCATTCACACTGTGGTTTAAGTCACTGATAGCTGGTTATTTGCAGACAACAAGGGGAAGAAGTTAAAATGGATTGCTAAGCATCAGAAAGGTAAGGAAACTTAGGGGATTATATATTCTGGGAGACGGGCTAATGGAAAATGGATCACTTCCTCACATGGAATGAGGAAGACAGCTGTCTAAACTGAACCTTTGCCTTTGCTGCCTTTCCTGAAGTCCAAGTGAATACATCCTTGAATAAGCATCTAGCTGAAGCCAACAAGCAGTATGTCGAAGCTCAATTTCGGCTCTGAGTTGTAAAAAATTACTCCTCTATTTTCTCTGGTATCTTTTTGGGACAAAAATTGTGGCTTATTTATTGCTGTATTCTCAGCAACTGTGTGCTAACATATGATAAGTGCCTGCTCTATAATTAATATCCTTCGATCTGGTTACACTTCTCTCACTTTTTTATGAATTGTTTTCATTCTCTGTTTTGTTTCCTCTGCTTGGTCCTTCAACTGATAGGTTCCCAATTTTTCATCCATAGTTCCTTACTTCCTATCCAAGCCCCTTTGTCCACACTGTCACTGTGTCTGTCCACTGTTCAGTGATCCTGTTTCCCAATGACCAGAGTGTAGGGCGGTAAGTTAATTTGTTGGCATGGCCTTTGAAATCAAACAAATCTGGGGTGAAATTCAGATTTTACCACTTACCAGCTATCAGACCTAATGCCTAGGAGCACTTCTTTGATTCTTAGGTTGTCCTTCTGATAAAAGAGTTTAATGATACTACTGAACTCATGGTGTTATCATGTGAATTTGGTCAAATGAGAAGTATAATATAAATAGTATAGGGGAACCTGTGTGACTCAGTCAGTTAAGTGTCTGCCTCGATTTTGGCTCAGGTCAGGATCCCAGGGTTTGTTTTTTTTTTTTTTTTTTTTTTTTTAATTTATTTATGATAGTCACACAGAGAGAGAGGCAGAGACACAGGCAGAGGGAGAAGCAGGCTCCATGCACCGGGAGCCTGACGTGGGATTCGATCCAGGGTCTGCAGGATCGCGCCCTGGGCCAAAGGCAGGCGCTAAACCGCTGTGCCACCCAGGGATCCCAGGATCCCAGGGTTTTAAGATGGAGCCCCGAGTTGGGCTCCTTGCTGGGCATGGAGCCTGCTTAAGATTCTTTGCCTCCTCTCTCTCTCTGTCTCACTCTCTAATGCTAGATAAACAAATAAATACCACTTTTTTGGGAACTTAAGTATGCAGTAAACTTTAGTTGATTTTACTCTTGTTTATAAAACTTTTTTGACATATTATAATGCACTGCCATTAAAGGACCCATTTAATATTTAGAATTTAGTGGGTTTTTTTTGGTAAGCTCATGTATAACCATCAGCATATTTGGAAAATATTTTTTGTTCTCCAGGAAATAAACAAGTTGCAATTGACACTAACCCTCTCTCTCCCCTCCAGCCGTCGAAGATGGAAATGGTATTTCACATTCTGCTATTCTAGACATTTAGATAAATGGAATCATACAATATTGAATAATATTTTTGAGGTCCATCCATGTTATAGCACATCTCAGCAATTCCTTTTATTGTTGAGTAATATTCCATTATAGCAGTATATTACATGTTATCTGTATATTCATTATTTGATAAACCTTTGTTTTTTTCCACTATTTGGCTATTATTAATAATGTTCCTAGGTACATTTTATGTACAAGTTTTTATGAACTTACATGTTCAGTTTTCTTCAGTATATACATAAGAGTGGGTATATATATCTACTGAATCATATGGTAATTCAATGTTGAAGATTTTAAGGAAATGCCAAAACTGTTATCCAAAGTAGCTGTAGCATTTTATATTCCCACCAACAAATGTCTGCTTCCTAACACTTGTGTTGTTTGTTTTTTAATTTTACCTTATCTAGCAGGTATGAAATGTTATTTCATTGTACTTTCGATTTACATTTCCTGAAGGACTAATGATTTTGAGCATATTTTTAATGTGTATAATACATCATTGTTTGTAGTGGTGCCTTGATGGCTCAGTAGATTAAGTGTCTGCCTTCATTTCGGGTCATGATCTCTGGGTCCTGGAATCTAGTCCTCTGTGGGGGCTCCCTGCTCAGTGGGGAGTCTGCTTCTCCTTCTCCCTCTGCCCCTTTCCCCCCTCCCCACTCTCTTTCAAATGCATGGAATCTTTTTAAAAATTGCTTCTCATCTTGCAACATAATAAGAAATATATATTTGATATCTCTCCCTGGTTTTTGACACAGGGCTCCAAAATCCCTTAGAATTTCCTGGGTGTCTTTTGCTCGAATCTGGCAACTATTGGTGGGATCCCGAGTAGCTCCAGCCCATAAGCTGATTATCAGAAATATCAAGCCACGATTAGAAGCTTGGAATGTTCAGCACTATCCACATCCTATAGGAAGGAGTGGAAAGAGTGGTGTAGATTAATGTAGCGAATACGTGTTCATGCCTGTGTCACAAATACTGTACATAAATTTTGGTGGTATGGAGCTTAGAGAAATTCCAGGATGGCGAATGCATGTATGTGTTTGGTACATGACACACCTCAAGCTCCTGTACTCCAGACATTTCCAGACCTTTCCCTATGTACTTCATTTTACTGTTCATCTGTATATTGTATAATACCTTTTATAATAAATTGCTTAACATAAGTACCCATGCCTTGAGCTTTGTGAGCCATTCTAATAAATTACTAGATTTGAAATCGGGAGGTTATGGGAACCTTCAAGTTTATGGGCAAGTTATAGAGAAATTTGAATATCCTGGGGACCATTACATATGAGTAGCATATGAAGTGACGGTAGTCTTGTGAAACTGAGCTATTAAACCTTTAGAATCTGACACTACGAACTGGAGAGATGATGAATTTCATTACATAACACCCTATTGGTGTTCAGGGAGTTGGAAAATCAGTTGTTGTCAAGGAAAAAAACCTGAGATTTGGTGTGAGAAGTGTTTAGGCTAGAAAAAGATTTTCCTTAAAATTTACTTACCATTTATCTGTTGGGTTATTTGTCTTCTGGTTTTGCTTATAAGCATTCTTTATAAATTTTCCATAGAACTCTGTTCCATAGAACTCTGTTATAGAGACAGGAGTTGGATTCATTTTGTTTCTGTAGGTTGCCTTTTAACTTTCATATGGTAGTTTTTTACGGAGAAAAGATTTAATTTTCATGTTGTCCATTGTATCTATTTTATTTCTGTCATTTATGCTTTTGAAGCCCTAACAAATGATTGTTTAATCCAAGTTCATGGGTATTCATTCCTTGATTTCCTCCAAACAATTTTATAGTTTTCGATTTTACATGTTGGCTTATGATGTATGTTACGTTACTTCTTTAAAATGGTGTGATGTGGGATCCCTGGGTGGCGCAGCGGTTTGGCGCCTGCCTTTGGCCCAGGGCGCGATCCTGGAGACCCGGGATCGAATCCCACGTCGGGCTCCCGGTGCATGGAGCCTGCTTCTCCCTCTGCCTGTGTCTCTGCCTCTCTCTCTCTCTCTCTCTGTGACTATCATAAATAAAATTAAAAAAAAAACTGCTCACGTTTAAAAATAAATAAATAAAATGGTGTGATGTAGTGGTCCAAATTTATGCTGTTGTAAGTGGATACTCATTTGTTCTAGAATCATTTCTTCAAGAGATTATTGTTTCTCAATGTATCATCAAGATACCCTTTTCAAAATTCAATAGGTTTTAAATGTATGGGCTTTATGTCTGTATTTCATTTTCATTCCATTGATCTGTATGTCTGTCTATAGGCATGTACCACAGTCTTCTTGATTGCTTTAGTTTTATACTAAATTTTGGAATAGAGGAATATGTCTCTTCCAAGTTTGTTCTTTTTGAGAATTGCATTGGCTATTCTGGGTCTCTTGCATTTTCACATGAAATTTTGGATAATCTGGGATGCCTAGGCAGCTCAGCGGTTGAGCATCTGTCTTCGGTCCAGTGCATGATCCGGGAGTCCTGGGATCGAGTTCTGCATTGGGCACCTGGCATGGAGCCTGCTTCTCCAACACTGCCTATGTCTCCACCTCTCTCTTTGTGTCTCTCATGAACTAATAAATGGAATCTTCAAGAAAGAAAAGAATTTTTGGATAATCTGTTTTTTTTTAAAAGGCTAGATGATATTTTGATAGAGATTACATTGAATCTCTATATTAGTTTGTGTGGTATTGTAATTTTAACAAGATACTAAGTCTACTAACTCATGATCACAGATGTGTTCCCATTTGTGTAGTATTTTCTTAATGTCTAAGAGATATTTTGAAGTTTTTTTTTAAAGATTTTATTTATTTATTCATGAGAGACAGAGAGAGAGAGAGGCAGAGACACAGGCAGAGGGAGAAGCAGGCTCCATGCAGGGAGCCCGATGTGGGACTTGATCCTGGGTCTCCAGGGTCTCCAGGATCACGCTCTGGACCAAAGACAGGCACTAAACCGCTGAGCCACCCAGGAATCCCCCTATTTTGAAGTTTTTATTTTTTTATTTTTATTTTTTTTATTTATGAGAGAGAGAGAGAGAGAGAGAGAGAGAGAGAGAGAGGCAGAGACACAGGGAGAGGGATAAGCAGGCTACATGCACCGGGAGCCCGACGTGGGATTCGATCCCGGGTCTCCAGGATCGTGCCCTGGGCCAAAGGCAGGCGCCAAACCACTGCGCCACCCAGGGATCCCTATTTTGAAGTTTTTAATGTATAAACTTTGCACTTCTATAGACAAATATATGTAAGTATTTTTGTGGTAATGTAAAAGAAATTTTCATCATTTCTTTTTTGATCATTACTAACATATAGACTAACATATAGACACATTTTATTAGTGTACAGTAATTTTGTATCCTGCAACCTTACTGAACTCCTTTATTCTGGTAGTTTTTTTAGTGGTTTCATTATGATTTCCTACATGCAAGATCCTGTCATCTGCAAAGAAGAGAGTTTTATTTCTTCTCTTCCAGTTTAAATTTCTTTATTTTTTTCTTGCCTACTTGCCTTAGCTAGAGTTTCCATTAGAATATTAAGTTAAAGTGGTGAAGGCAGATTTTTCTTGTTTCTGAATTTAAGGGAATAGTTTCTGTGTTACATCATGAATTATGATTTTAGTAGCTGATTTTCATATATGCCCTTTATCAGGCTGGATAAGTTCAATTGTAGTCTTTTTTTAGTGTTTTTATTATGAATGGTGGGGGATCTTTTCAAATGCTTCTTTTTTCCCCTTAGTGAGATGATGATATGGGTTTTGTTCTTAATTCTAAAATAGAATTAAGTGTATTACATTGACATTTTATTCTGAACTTTTCTTGCAATCCTGTAATAAATTCCACATATCATGGTGTGTAATCCCTTTTATATATTGCTGGGTTTGGTTTGCTAATATATTGTTGAAAATTTATGTGTCAATATTCATAAATACTTTTTTCATATGTATTTATCTCTTTTGTATACTGGCAATGTTAACATCATGGAATGTTTTGGGAATGTTCCCTTTTCTTATTTTTTTGGAAGATTTTGTGAAGGATTAGTATTTGCTCTTCTTTAAATGTTTGGAAAATTTATCCAGTGAAGACTTCTGATCCTGAAATTTTCTTTAGTATGGAATTTTTACCAAATAACTTATTTGATGTCTTTCCAGGAACTTGTATTTGAACTTTTCTTTAGTATGGAATTTTAACAAAATTACTTATTCGATGTCTTTCCAGGAACTTATTTAATTTGTTGGCAAATAGTTACTCATAATATTTCCATATAATACTTATTATTTTGGTAAGATTTCTCTTCTCCTTTTTCCAACTTTAATCCAGCCAACTGCTTGTCAATTTTGTTGATTTTTTTCAATGAATCAACCTTTGCTTGCATTGATCTATATTATTTTTATTCACTATTGTGTATATTTCTTCTCTAATCCTTATTCATTTCTTACTTCTCTATGTTTTAGACTTTTTTTAAGTTTTTATTTTTTTATTTTTTATTTTTTTTTTATCAGAGACACAGAGAGAGGCAGAGACAGGCAGAGGGAGAAGCAGGCTCCCTGCAGGGTGTACCCTATGGTGGACTTGATCCCAGGACCCTGGGATCCTGATCTGAGCCAAAGGCAGATGATCAGCCACGGAGCCAACAAGGCATCCTTTTATGTTTTAGATTTAATTTGCTCTTATTATAATAGCTTATCTACGGCAGGAGATTAGATTATTTGTTTGAGCTGTCTGTGTGACATAGGTGCCTAGCATCCGGTTAATGGAGCCAGTTGTAAACATCTGTTTTCAACCCTCAATTCAGTGACTTCACATTTATACCTTCCAATTAGTGTATTTGGTATTTCTATTACAGAAATTAGTAAATATAAATAAAGGGCATATTTTTATAGTGTTATGTTACAAATACACAACTTATCATGGCTAACTTGCTTGAATCCATGTAATTATCCTAATGTCTTTATAAGAAGGCATCTAGATGACTGAGCCGTCTTACAGGGTGCATTGCAATTTAGACTTTTTTTTCCAGTACTTCATTTCAATGGTATTCATACAATTTTGTCCTTAGACAGATGTGGAATTCTTGCATTTCTCAAGTCACAGTCAAGTTGTTAGGTGCAATTTCAGGGTCACAATATTTACTTATTTTAGTCCTGTGTTCTCACCTTCATTTTCTTAGATTGGTATCTGCAATGTTCCTTGTTTTGGGATTTTATTATGATAAAGCTTTTCAAAATGTAAGTGAATGTTCATCGTACCTTTGGATAAGGGCATTGGCTGAGTTAGCTGTCCCTGTAATTATTTTCTCCTGCTGCTTGATTATTTTTGTGCAGGTGCAACTAAACAGCAACAATCTTCTGGAAAGCATAAAGCAAATACTTACATCTGACACCTGGCTGTGAATTCTAATCAGTTGGAACTTCAGCCTCTGTTCATGTGCCCTGCTCCTATTTGGTTTGACTAAATGGAGTATTTTTTTTTTTTTTTTTAGTTTAAAGTTGCTATTTAGTCATGACCTTTAATGACAACGCTTCGTCCAAATTAGATTCATTATGGCTGAGTTACAAAGTGCCCCTCCAGCGTTAAGAATGGAAATCTAACTATGTGTGCTTCTCATACAGCGAAGCCAGCAGGTCTAGCAGGATTGTACTTCATGGAAAGGTTAGTGAAGCATTTGAAGCTGATGAAATTATTGAGCATTTCTTCTTTTAGGTTGATAATGAAATAAAAATTACAAATTTATTTAAATCCGCTTTTGCAATTTTCTGTGTGACTTTGGTGAAAATACTTAAGTTCTTAGAACCTCAGTTTCCTCAACTGCATAATTGAAGTAGTATAATACAGAATGTACCGTAGCAGAGAAATTTGCCTTTAACGGTTAGTATAAGATTTCAATTAACACCGTGTATTAAAATATTATGTATATTCGAGTGTATCTAGCATGATACACGTTCCTTTCTCTTTAATTTCTAATTTTCACTTCATTTGTCACTTGCCCAGGACATGAATTTTTTTTAAGTTTTTATTTTTTAAGTAATCTCTACTTACAATTTGGGCTTAAACTGGAAACCCTAAGATCTAGCATTGTGTGTTCCACTGAGTCAGGCAGGCTCCCCAAGATATTAATTTTTAAAAAATACTCATTGTTTTTATGGCTTATGCAAGTCATTTCTTCTAAGCGAGGAGAATAATTCAACTGCTAGCAAAGGTATCTGGGATTTTTTTTTTTTTTAAAGATTTTATTTATTTATTCTTGAGAGACAGAGCGAGAGAGAAGCAGAGATATAGGCAGAGTGAGAAGTAGGTTCCCCACCAGTAGCCCGATGTGGGACTTGATCCCAGGTCCCAGGATCACGCTCTGGGCTAAAGGCAGACACTAAACCGCTGAGCTACCCAGACGTGCCAGTATGTGAGATTTCACCATAATTCTACAATTATCACTTTTTATATGGAAGTCACTTCACTTAGAGATTTATATTATGTATTGTGCACTTATATTTCATTGGATAATTTCCCAAATATTTTACATGTTTTATGTTCCTCAATCTTTATATTTCTTTTTAGGTTTTTATTTAAATTCCAGTTAGCTAACATACAGTGTAATATTAGTTTTAGTTGTTCAGTATAGTCATTCAGCACTTCTATTGGACACCCAGTGCTTGTCACAACAAATATAATCCCTTAATTGCTTTCCCTATTTAATCTACCCCCCCAGAAACTTCACCTCTGGTAATTCTCAATTTGTTCTCTATGGTTAATGGTCTTTTTCTTGCTGTGTCTCTCTTCTTTTTCCCATTTGCTTATTTGTTTTGTTTCTTACATTCCATATATGAGTGAAATCATACAGCATTTGCCTTTCGCTGACTTATTTTGCTTAGCATAATTCTCTCTTGCTTCATCCATGTCCTTCCAAATGGGAAGATTTCATCCACTTTTTGCTCAGTAATGTTCTATTGTAATATATATACACCCACTTCTTTTTTATCCATTCATCAATCAATGGACACTTGGATTGCTTCCATATCTTGGCTATTGTAAATAACGCTGCTATGAACACTTGGGTACATGTATACTTTGAATATGGCTTTTGGATCCTTTGTGTAAATACCCAGTAGTGCTATTGTTGGATTATAGGGCAGTTCTATTTTTAACTTTTTGAAGAACCTCCATACTGTTTTCCCAAGTGGCTACACCAGTTTGCATTCCTACCAACAGTGTAAGAAAATTCCCTGTTCTCTACAGTCTTGCCATCACCTCTTGTTTCTTGTGTTGTTGATTTTAGCCATCCTGACAGGTATGAGGTGATATCTCAGTGTAGTTTTGATTTGCATTTCCCTGATGATCAGTGATATTGAGCATCTTTTCATGTATCTGTTGGCCTTTTGTATGTCTTCTTTGGGAAAACTTCTATTCATGTATTCTGCCTATATTTTAAATGGATTAATGGTTATTTTTGGATGTATAGCTTTATAAGTTCTTTATATATTTTGGATACTAAACCTTTATCAGATATGTCATTTTGAAAGATCTTCCATTCCATAGGTTGCCTTTCATTTTTTTAAAATGATTTTATTTATTTATTCATGAGAGGCAGAGGAAAAATCAGGATTCCCACATAACAGGGAGTCCCATGCAAGACTCAATCCCTGGACCCCAAGGTGATGTCTGGAGCTGAAGCTTAAGTGACTGATCCACCCAGTCGCCTATGTTGCCTTTTATTTTTGTTGATTGTTTCCTTTGCTGGGCAGAAATTTTTATTTCGATGTAGTCCCAATAGTTTAGTTTTGCTTTTGTTTTTATGCCTCCAGATACAGATCTAGAAAGAATTTGCTATAGCCAGTGTCAAATCAGTCACTGCCAGTGTTTTCTGGTTTCAGATCTCATGTTTAGGTCTTCCATCCATTTAAAATTTATTTCTGTGAATGGTGTAAGAAAGTGGTCCAGTTTCAATTTTTTTTGCGTGTTGTTGTCCTGTTTTCCCAATTCCATTTGTTGAAGAGACTTTCTTTTCTCCAATGGATGTTCTTTCCTGCTTTGTTGAAACTTGATTGACCATACAGTTAGAGTGTTAATTTCTAGGTTTTCTATTTTGTTCCATTGATCTCTATGTCTATATCTGTACCAGGACCATACTGTTTTCATCATTACAGCTTTACAATGAAACTTGAAGTCTGGAATTGTGATGCCTCCATCTTTACTTTTCTTTTAAAATGTTGCTTTGGCTATTTGGGGTCTTTATGGTTCCAAACAAATTTTATAATTGTTTGTTCTAGCTCCATGAAAAACACTGGTCATTGTATTTTGATTAAGTTGCATTAAATGTGTAGATTGCTTTGGGTAATAAAGAAATATTTACAATATTTGTTCTTCCAATCCATGAGCATCAAAGTATTCTCAATGGTGTAGAATTCCTGGTTGATATTTTTCTTTTGCCTTTACATGCTTTAAATGTATTTTCTTGTCTTGAATTCACACTACTTAATCATTATGGGTTTCCTGTTTGCGTGATAAGAATACTCCAGAAATAGATAGTGATTATGAAAGCACATCATCGTGAATATATTTGATTGTACTGAATGCTTAAATTTTAAAATGGGGGACACCTGGGTCACTCAGCTGTTGAGTGCCTGCCTTCAGCTCAGGGTATGATCCTGGGGTCCTGGAGTCCCACATCGAGCTCCCTGTATGGAGCCTGCTTCTCCCACTGCCTATGTCTCTGCATCTCTCTCTTTTTCTGTATCTCTCATGAATAAATAAATAAAATCTTTAAAATAAATAAATATATAAATTTAAAAATGGTTCAAATGATGAATTTAATCTTACATGTATTTTAGTATAATAAAAATTGTCAAATAACTTGAACAGATTTTTCTAAGAATTTATACTAATAGTGTATGCATTATCTAACTTTAAGAGTTATAAATATTTTACTATTCCTATTTTATCCAGTCCCCCACTTATTTCTATATTTTTGTTGGTGTCTTTGTAAAGCAAATTCAACCACCATATTATTTCATCTATGACTTTCATTATTCAGTGTCTACCAGTGAGACATCCATGCTGCTATGTGACACATTCTGCAGTTTCATTAATTTAAACTACTGGGCAGTATTTCAGAGTGGGTAAATAATGTCATGTGGTTAATTTACTCCACAGATTAACACCAAGTTTGCAAATACTTACTTTTACAGAATTGTTATGAAGATTAGCTTTTTATGTTTGCTTTTATGTAGTATACAGATATTTTTGTTGGATGAATACTCAGAAGTAAGTATATAGACTTTATTAGAAGTGACAGTAAAATTTGTGTTTTTATAAAACTCCTCTTTGCACACTGGATGGCATTCACTTTTTGACTCTTTATTGCACAAAATTGATCAGTGTCCTCTTTTATTCCCATGGTCAGAGCCCTGTCATTTGTCACTCTTACTTAGACATATGTTAACCCCTGAATTTTTTCTAAAGCAAGGAATTAGATACGATTCACCCCATATCAGTGAATCTACTGGAGTGGTAGTTTAATAAATTTGCGTATTTTGTGTTCAATAATCTGTGACTTACCTTCACAAAACTAGCTGATGATCCACAGCTCAAGTTAAATCTGTTTCCTTCTGAATGCTATCAGTGTCCGTTCAGATAACCTCTGAAGCCCGTCAATCATTCATATCTCCATCAACAAGTGTAGCAAGCCTCGAGCTTTGGAGATTTGAAGTCATTATTATGCTTTGGTTTAAGTGTCTCAAACCTATCCAGGCTTCTCTGACCTCAAAGCCAAGGTGACCATGGTGTCCTGGGAACCCATCTTCTGAGTATAATGATAACAGTAGTGCTATTTGAAAGTTGAATATTAAGATTCATTAAGCATATATAGTGAGGAAGTATTATCCTTGACAGAGAACAGAGACATGCAGAGAAAGGACTACATCTTATTGATAAATGAGTTACTTTCCAGTTGGAGACAGTCTTAGAATCTAAGATTCTGCTACTAGGGGATTAGAGAGAATCTCATAGGAAACAACAGAAGAAGCAGAGATTTAGCCCTTAGTAGAAGTGGTGCTGCCCCAGGGGGGGGTTGAGTCATTAAGTAATAGGGCCTGAGATCCAGAGACCAGAGAACAATAACAGGAAGAGTAGTCTGCAGAATAGGGTCACCAAAAACTGACTCATAATCCTGAAATGTTCTTTTAAGCCTTCTTTTTTCCTTTTGAGCTAGAACCTGTTTGGGTTTAGGGATCGTGTCTTTTTAAGTAGTCTGCCATTCTATGCCCCTAAAAGTGGTTTATGCTGAATCAGTCATCAATAAATTGTTTATTGAGTGAATGTACTTTTTGATATACATTATTTTTATGCTGCGGCTTTTTTTTATTATTTTTTTAATTTTTTTTAAATTTATTTATGATAGTCACAGAGAGAGACAGAGAGGCAGAGACACAGGCAGAGGGAGAAGCATGCTCCATGCACCGGGAGCCCGATGTGGGACTCGATCCCGGGTCTCCAGGATCGTGCCCTGGGCCAAAGGCAGGCGCCAAACCGCTGCGCCACCCAGGGATCCCTATGCTGCGGCTTTAACACTATACCACAAACTTGTCAATTTAAAATACATACATTTTTTATGAGGTTTTTGAAGAGTAAGTCCAATATGGGTCTCTCAGGGATGAAGGCAAGGTGTCCTTATGACCGCATTCCGGAGGTTCTAGGATATAATTCATTTTCTTGCTTTGTCTTACCTTCTAGCAGATATATACATTTTTTATATAGCCCTGTTTTCATATTCAAAGCTAGTAAATATGAGTTGAGTCTTATGTTGCACATATTTCACTATCCCATTTTCTTTTACTTCTCTTTGTTCCCCTCTTGTGCTTTTATGGACCAAAGGAGACAATTCAGAATAATCACTGTATTTTAATAACAGTTGATTAGCAGCCCTAATTTCTTTTGTAGGCTTCCATCTGAGTCACCATCCAACTTTACATTACATGGGCATTAGGTCATGAATGTTTTTAGTGGCCCAGGAATTGATTTCCCAGGAGGATACCCAGGAAAGACCTGCTTGGTCAAAAGATTGTTAAGGCTACAAGCTAGATGATTATAGTTAATTTTGGTTCAGAAACCTGTAGAAGCTCATTGTATTTTTTCCTTTGGAGCCCAAATTCTGAGTGAAGGGTCCCTAACTTGGGAGATAAATGGAGAGAACTTCCATCCTGGAGGACTAGCTTCCTCTAAGATGCTGGACACTTGTTATCACTGTTCATAAAAATGAATGCTACCAGTGTCCTTCTTGTAAGATAAGCTCCATTTCTTCAGAAGATTGAAGTAAATAGGATGTTAAAATTACCAGCTGTAAAATAAGTTTATAAAAGTGACTGTTAAATGCTGACGTATATTTACATTTTTCATGTATTGCACACCTGGTTAATCTAACCCTTTCACTGGGAGTATTCATCATCCGTATGTTGTAGTTTCCTGCATACAGAGACCCAGAATACCTTTCACTGTATAAATATTTGTCCCTATTCCTACACTGGCACAAAACACATCTGGTTACTATACCAGTTGACATGAACAAGAACCCCTAGATTTGAAGTGAGACCACAATATCCATACAGCAAGATTTGTTAGGCTGTCAGATTCTTGATAGACTGGGGAAGTGAGTTCAGACTTGAAAACAGAAAACTGTCACGACCTTGTGGACACTCAGAAAAGAGTACAATGGGAAAGTTGTCTGGCAGTATTCAGCAAATGAACAGCCTTCAAAATATATGAGAAGAATTTGTTGGAAAGAAGCGAGATGATCCATACATCCAATGAGGTTTTATTCCAAATAGTACTTGATGGTGAAGGATCAAAGAGAGAATTGACTAGGGAGTTGGGTTTGGCCATGAGGAATACCTTGGAGGAAACATCCTTTCTTTTTTTTTTAAATATTTTATTTATTTATTCATGAGAGACACAGAGAGAGGCAGGGACCCTGAAAGAGGGAGAAGTAGGCTTTCCCCAGGGAGCCCGATGTGGGACTCGATCCCAGGATTCTAGGATCCGGACCAGAGCCAAAGGTAGATGCTGAACCACTGAGCCAACCAGGTGCCCTGAAAACATCCTTTCTTTACTCATGTACCAGTAGAAGTGGATTTGTGACTAGAAAGAGTGATAGGCCAAATAGGAGGGGTTTTTCTGGGTCCTAAGGAAATATCTCCTATTTTAAACCATACCACATTGTCCCCTGTAACGTCCTCTCCTTCCAGGGTGGTGTCAGAATGGTGATTTGTGAAGTACTTGAAGTGTTAGTCTCCCCTTTCTGCCATTGGCTGTGGAATGTGTGTTGATGACTCAACTATATTTAAAGACAGTAGTCTTTGGGATTCCGGGGAGTGGTATCTACAGAGGCAGTGGCAATGTCAGATGATCCTATCTATCTTCTCTTCTTCACTGCCATCCTTCCACCCCATATTCCTCCCTGTCCTTGACTGGCACAAATATTCTCTTCATCCTCAATCCATTCTTATTAAATCCCCTTTCTCAGAAGTATTCTTTTTCCCTAACCAAATGCCCTTCTAAGTTCACCCTCTTGTCCTAATTGTAGCAGACAAGAAAGAAAAGAAAACGACTGCTTCACTTGAGTTAATATATCTCTTCAGCAAAATGCACATACTTCAAGACAGCAAAACACAGGAGGAAGGGCAGCATGTTTTGTCCATTACCACCCACTGTTACTAGGAACCCAAGTTTAATTTAGCTGTACCAGGTGCTTTGGCTGCAACTTGGAAAATTGATGATGATGATTAAATGCAATAAGGTGGAAGAGCTTATCATCCCACAAGGTAATTTACATATCTCTGAGTTCCCTGATGTTGGAAAATGAAGTGAGAAAGTAAGAAACCTGTCTGACAAAAGGTAGGTGGTGATGACTTTTATCATTAGGGGCTAAGTTGTTAGGTCTACAGGAATTATATTTGGGAAAAGGCAAGGTGAGGAATGAGTATTGAAGTCAAATTTCCCAGCATAACACATTAACCAATGTCAAAGGATGAAAAACTCCTGTTTGTATGGAGTAGTGGAAGGTGAAGGGCAGCCTCGTATTAGTGTTTGGATTGCCAGCACCCAGATGGGAAGATCATATTTTTATTGTGGAGTGTTAGTGACACTTCATAATAAGGCAGAGGAAGTAATCACTGTTAGTTCAACTCATGTTGGCATTGGTTATCATCCATTCTACATTGTAAGCAAATATAAATCCTATGAAGTGTCAAAATACTCACTTAATAGTACCTTTGAGTTAGAAAATAATGGTGTTTGGAGGTCATGAATCCAACACTGATTTGGCCAATGGTTTTCTCAGAATGTTGAAGGGGGGTGGGGGAGTTTATAATCTATTAATACTGCACTTGAGATATTATGAAATTACTTCTCATCTACTTAGATCCTTCTCAGAAATCTCCCCTACATTGTTCAATTTTAATTATGATACTATTTTTAGAATCATTTGTGTTTCTTATTACAGATTTACATATGTAACATTCCTTTACTTGACTTGAGAATGTTAAAGGTTAACTTTTGATTCCTGAGAAATTTAGAAAATGCTTTTATACTACCTTGTAGCATTTTATCTCTTTATCTTTTATTTATGTTATTTATATATAGGTGTAGTGAAAAATCACTTGGATTCTTTTCCGTAACAATAATTCTTATACCTTTGATCTGTGTCAAAAGTATTCAGTGGTAGTCCTTAAATGCACCAGGTTCACCATTGTGCAATAAAGGCTCATTAGAAATAAATGAGGTAGGGTTGCATAGGTGGTATAGTCATTTAAGTGCTATCTCTTGGTTTCGGCTTAGGTCCTGAACTCAGGGATGAGATTGAGCCCTGATTCGGGCTCCCTGTTCATCAGTGAGTATCCTGAAGATCCTCCCCCCCCCTCTGCCCTGCTCGCCCATCAAATAAATAAATAAATCTTTTAAAAAAAGAAATGGATGTGGTAAATTTTTGCATAGTTGAAATTTTTTGTCTGTTGCCGTATAATTAGATGACACCGTGACTGGGTGTAAAATGGTTAGGTTATTTTCTTTTGTAAACATTTCTCCCGTCTTCTATCACAGACTATTGCAGTCAAGATTTTTGAGATCAGATTGATATTTCCTTTTTATGCGTATAAGTTTAATCTTTTGCTTTACTACACAGTGTCCTTTATCTCTGAAGTCTAATAATTTTTTACACTTTTTTTTGTGCCAGTTCTTCCTGTGAGCTGATGAAGGGAAATTTTCAATCTTAATGCTCAATCTCCTTTTGGTCTCAATGATTTTCTGTATAAAATGTTTATAATTCTCTTCCACTTCTTTCGCCTTATTTTTCAGGAACAATTATTTTGCATATATTAGATACACTTTATCTCTTCTCTTTTTCATTTGATTTTGCATACTTAGCTCAATCTTGCCTCTATATTTTTGGCTGATTTTCAGTACTATATTTCCTGTTTTTCTTTTTTTTTTTTCCCGTTTGAATATGACAGTATCACTTTTCTATTTTAAGCTTGTTTTCTGAAAACATTTTTCATATTTTTCTATTGCTTCGTTTTATCTCTGTTATATCTGTATTTTGGAATTTTGCTTTAATGTCAATTTGGAATTCCATTTTCAACTCCATAGATTTTAAAACCTCGCATTTCCAAATTTAGTATAAGAAAATGACACAAACTGAAAATCTTTGTTTTTCTCTTGGCTAATTTTATTTTTGTTTTCTTTATTTATTTTTAATGATTTAATTTATTTATTCACGAGAGACACAGAGAGAGAGAGAGAGGCAGAGACATAGGCAGAGGGAGAAGCAGGCTCCATGCTTGAAGTTCAATGCTGGACATGATCCCAGGACCCCGGGATCACGACTCAACCACTTAGCCACCCAGGTGCCCCTTTGGACTAATTTTATAACTTAGGTTACAGAGCAAACAAACATCTCCAAATCTAGACACCTGTGCTTTTAGAGCGTTACTATAAAGGTTCATTTATTTGGTTCAGAAGCCACTAATTCCATAAAATTATTAGGAATGCTAAAACGATCATTTTGATGAATTTCTAACATTGATTTTTTAACTATTATCATGGCAAAAACTTCCTAAACTTTTCAGTTTTTGCAAAGCTTCACATACTTTCATGGGTCTATATAAAGGAACCTCACCATGTTTTCATAGTGTGTATGAAAGGAATGTCATCTGTGTCTATGGAAAATGGAGGGAAGAGTGATAATTGTGAAGTACATCAAGAGCTTTCTCCATTATAAAATTATACTCCAGGGTTAAAGACCTTCAGCAATTTAACCCATTTTTATGAAGGTATTCCTTTGATTCCACCTCACTTTAGTCTTTCTATCTTACCTGTGGACAAAAAAATGTAGTCAAAAGGGCTTAAGGATTCAAGGAAATTGACTTAAATGCTGGATCCAAGTAGTGAGGAAGAAATGAGTGGAGTAAAAATGCTACACAAATGGTGAAATGGTTTTGGTTGTCAAAGCAGTTCAGTATAGGCCCATTAAAAGATGTCGATTCAGTCTTATGATTTGATAAGTCTCCCTAACTTTACACTCTCTCCCTCAACTTTATAATTTACTACCATAACATTAGACCACTAGAATAATAAAAGTGTATTCAACCTGAAATTGCTAAAAAAATCAGATTCTTTCTGACTGTAATACTTAAGGCATCCCAGTGTCATTGGGAAATAAATGTGGACATTAAATAATTTGAAGCATTTGTCTCCTATAGAAAGAGAAAAGATAAAACACAACAGAATCCCTAACCCAAGTAAAATAAAGCCCAACAATAAAGTGCAATAGGTCTCTGTTCATATTTATGATACATTTCTAGCTTTCAACCAAAATTTACAAGAGCTGTTATAAACATAAGAAAACACAGTATGAATCTTATGTGTTGAGTAAGTAGCCTGTGTACTAGATTCCAAGTTGATACAGATGTAATTATCAGGCTGGCAATTCAAAATCAATATGATTAGGCTATGTCTTGAAACATAGAAAAAGTAGATAAGGGACGCCTGGGTGGCTCAGCAGTTGGGCGTCTGACTTTGGCTCAGGGCATGATCCTGGGAACCAGGATCGAGTCCCACATCGCGCTCCTTGCAGGGAGCCTGCCTCTTGCTCTGCCTGTGTTTCTGCCTCTCTCTGTGTCTCTCATGAATAAATAAAAAAAATATTAAAAAAAAGAAAAAGTAGATAACATACATGAAAAGATGGAAGTAAAATCATAGAGATAAAAACTCTTAAGAGTCAAAAGAAAAGTGTATTTAGAAATAAGCACTGTAAATTTAAAAATTCAGAATGCAATTGATAGCCTCACCTTTAGACTCGACATGGTCAAAGAGAGAACCATTGACTTTCAAGATGAGTTCACATAATCATTCCAAACTGAAACACATTGACAGAAAATAGTGATTATACAGGACAGATTATCTAACAATTGAGGGATAATATAAAGAGGTATAAGATGAACATATTTGGCATACTGGGAGGAGAAATAATGGAGCCCAATAAATATTTTAAGTAGTAATGTATAAGAACTTTCCGAATATAATGGCAATGAATCACAAGTTCACCATACTTACATATACTATTATTTTATTTTTTAAAAATTTTAAAGTATTATTTTAAAAAAAAACATACCTTCAACTGAGCATATGGTCCAAAGGCGTTAAAAAAAAATCACAAAAAAGAAAATCTAAAAATGACTCACCAGGTGCAGCATGTTTCTTTCTGCCTGGGCTCAGACTTAGTCTGGGGCGACATGGATGAATGCATGTATTTACATGTCCTGTTCTGGTGCCTCTCTAAGGAAAATGGTGAAGAGGCTTAAAATACACTGGCTTAAGAGGCTTAAAAGCACACTGTGTACCCATGTTTCTTCTGTGGAAAAATCAAGATGAAAAGATGAGTTATGAGCATCTGGCATTGTGTTTCATGCGTGAAAATGGTAGCCCATGGTGCATGGACCTACACATTACTTTTGCTGTCATAGTATACTGTGTTGTAAGAAGTCTGTAGGAGGTGAAATAGCAGTAGAAGCTCCATCATTTCAAACATTGCTAGCCTATATTAAATGTGTTAATTAATGTACAAAAATCAAAATTATACACCAAAAATCTCAAATATAAGAAAGCTAGTAGAAATACAGTGGGTTTATCATTGGAAAGTATGCAAGCAGGAAATTACAGAATGGTGTTGTAAAAACTTGACAGAAAAAAAACATGTAGCAATATACTTTCAGAGAAATTAATTTGAAACAGAACAAGAAATTAGCAGGTAAAATCTGAGAATATTCATGATCTCTCCTGATGGAAATGTTTAAAGAAATTCCTAATGCAGAAAGAAAATCATATTCATTATATGTTTAGATTGGCATCTCCTAAGGAAGAGCATCAGCAAAGGATAAATGAAGTTAAAATGTTTCTTAATTGACCTAAATGATGACTACTTAATGTAGCAAATATGTATTGGGTCATTATAACACGTACACATAAAATGAATGACAGCAATATAACAATAGACAGGAGGAATTAGAAAACTGACATAAGAAGTGGTATGATGTTATTTTAAAGTGAATTTATATTATGTCATAATCTATATTTTAGTGTCTCAGGCAACCATGAAAACCATTCTTAAAAAGGACAGTATGAAGTGAAAATAGAGAAAATGATTAATGGAAATATAAAGGGCTGAAAAAGAGAAGGAAAAATAAATTTTAAAAAATCAGTAGAAAGCTGCTTTTAAATATTAATATAAATATTAATGTAATTATTTTCCATAGTGATTTTAAATGTGAATGATCTAAATCCACCAATGGACGACAGAGATTCTCAGGGTTGGGGGAAAAATCACAAATTTGATATGTTTTTGGAGTGGATCAGTTGTATAATAGGCCAAGGTCCATAATTCTCAAGATGAGGAATTGCTAAACTGAATATATATATATAATATATATATACAGCAATTAATATATAAGCAATTAATATATATATATCATATATAATATATATATATACAGCAGTTAAGTCAATAATTAACAACCTTTCAGAAAAGAAGTAATAGATTGTATGTTTGGTTAATTTTTAAGGAAGAACTTACAGCAATTATGAATGCTCTATACAGGAAATGTAAGTAGAGAGAGCACCTCCTAACACCGTCTGTGAAACCAGGATTAATAAAAGCCAATAATGATATTGCAGAACAGGAAAACTATAAACTAGCATTTATTATGTACAGAGTTGTGCAAATTCTCAACAAAACTTTAAACTGAATCCAAAAATTAAAAAAATTATTATATATAAACAAATATGTTTCGGATATGTAAGGCTCATTCAACATTAAAAATTCAATCTATAGGGCAGCCCCTGTGGCGCAGCGGTTTATCGCTGCCTGCAGCCCGGAGTGTGATCCTGGAGACCCGGAATCGAGTCCCACGTCGGGCTCCCTGCATGGAGCCTGCTTCTCCCTCTGCCTGCGTCTCTGCCTCTCTCTCTCTCTCTGAATCAATCAATCAATCAATCAATCAAACAATCTTTAAAAAAAATTCAATCTAGGGGATCCCTGGGTGGCGCAGTGGTTTGGTGCCTGCCTTTGGCCCAGGGCGCGATCCTGGAGACCTGGGATCGAATCCCACGTCGGGCTCCCGGTGCATGGAGCCTGCTTATCCCTCTGCCTGTGTCTCTGCCTCTCTCTCTTTCTCTCTCTGTGTGACTATCATAAAAAAAAAAAAAATTCAATCTATATAATCTATTATAGCAAGTGACTAAAGAAGAAAAATCATATCAATTCATATAGGAAAACTATTTCACTCATTCATGTTAAAACTCTCAGCAAACTAGGAATAAGAGAAAATTTTCATCTTGATGAGTAACATCTAAAAAATGTGAATCTGGGCCCCCCGGGTGGTTCAGCGGTTTAGCGCCGCCTTCAGCCCAGGGCCTGATCCTGGAGTCCCAGGATCCAGTCCAGCATCAGGCTCCCTGAGTGGAGCCTGCTTCTGTCTCTGCCTGTGTCTGTCTGTCTCTCTCTCGAATAAATAAATAAAATCTTGAAAAAAAAAAGATATATAGGATTTGTATGCAGAAATCTAAGAAACAGTGATGATAGAAAAACAGGAGATTAAACTATTACAATTCACTTATATTGTTAATGTCAGTTCTTCCCAAATTTATAATTTTAATACAGTGCCAAATGAAATTTCAGTAAGCTCTTTTGAAGATAGTGAAAAATTGATTCTGAAAGATATATAAAAGGAAAATAAATATTCAATATAACAGGAACAAAATCAGAAAAATAGCACAACTTAATTTCAAGATTCATGTAATCAAGACAGTATATTTTTGGAAAAATAAAAAAAAGGAAAAATAATATATTTACACAAGCATAATTATGTTGAAATTCTAAAAATGGGTGTAAGCAAATAGAATGAAGTGATATTTGACAAAGACAGGTTATTTAATGGAGAAAGTAGATTTTTCAACACATATTGGAACAGTGTGACATCAGTATAGAAAAAAATTAAACTAAACATAGATCTTATCCTTTTGACAAAAATTAACTCCAAATGTTTCATAGAGTTTTTAAAAAAGATTTTATTTATTTATTCATGAGAGACACAGAGAGAGACAGAGACATAGGCAGAGGGAGAAGCAGGCTCCTCCTGGGGAACCTGAAGTGGGTGGGACTTGATACCCGGAACCAGGATCACTCCCTGAGCTAAAGGCTCAGTTCAACCCCTGAACCACCCAGGCGTCCTGGTTCATAGACTTTAAAATAGAATCTAAAACTATAATATTTCTAGAAGATACCATATGGGAAAATCTATATAACCTTGAGTTTGGTGACTAGATTTGAATACAATACCAACTGCATCATCCAGGAACAAAAAAAAATGTTTCACTTGGCTCTCATTAACAGGAAAAATTTCTGCTATGTAAGTGAAAATGTTTATAGAATGAGATGACGAGCCACTAAGGAGAGGAAAATGTGTATAAAACACACAACTAATAATAGACTTATCAACAATATACAATGAACTTTTTTATTTGGGTATTATTGACATAAATACTAATTATATGTATACAACATAATGATTCAGTATTTATATACATTTGAAATGATCCTCTCATTTGCAAGGAAAAGAAAACTCAATTTTAAAGATGAATGAAAGACCTTACCAGAGTGCTCGCCAAAGAAGATATAGAAATGGCAAGTAACAATTTAAAAAGATGTTTAGCATCGTAACTCAATTGTGAAATGAAAATTAAAAGAGCAATGTGCTCCAGCTATACACGTATTGGATTGGCTAAAATATAATAAGCCTACTACGCCAGGTGAGGATACGGAGCATCATTCATTGCTGGTGGGAATGAAAAATCATAACACAACTGGAAAATAATTTGTTCGTTTCTTACATAACTAAGCAAAGTCTTGCCTTGTTATATAGCAGTCATGCTCCTAGGTATTTCCTTAATAGATTTTAAAACCTAGGGTCATATAAAACCTGTAGATAAATAGTTCTACTTTGTTTATTCATAAAAGGAAAATAATATAAGCAACCAAGAAATTCTTTAATAGACGAATATATAAGTAAACTGTGGTGTATCAATACAATGGAATACTATTCAGCGGTAGGAAGGAATGAGCTATAAAGCCATGCAAAGACATGGATAAATTATACATGAATATTTCCTTAGGGAAAGAACACCATCTGAAAAGGATATATACTTTGCCATTCCATTCATTTGACATTTTTCTAAAAGCAAGAATTTTACAGTTATAGATTGGTAGATGCTATGTGTTTAAGGTGGGAGGAATTCAAATAGATGTAGTCCAGGATAGCATTTAGAACAGTTAAATTTTTCCGTATGATATTTTATTGGTAACTACCTCACAGTATGCATTTCTTAAAATGGATAGAAATTTATCACACAGAGATTTAACTTAAGGGAAATTGAAATATCATTTAAGGAAGTCAGTGGATCCCATGCTGGATTGGACACTATGAGTAAATGAAGGTTTTATATATTCATTATGTAATCGAGCTAAATCGAGCTGGTGATAACTGCTAATCTACGTTTCTTTGGCAGTGAATATGAATTCGAGGACTAAAGGTAAAAGGAAGTATACCTTAAGCACTGTATTCTTGTTGGTAATTTTTCCCATGGTCTTTTGTATCAACAATTCAGAAATCATTATCTTTGTAAATGAGGTTTGATTAAGTTATGGGATTATACACAGTAAGAGATAGATTTTTCAGAGTGGCTGCACATAAGGAAGGAACAGAAATTTAGGATAATTTATGCCTTATTGCACTAGATATGGTAACATCATGATGAATTCATTTAGCTTAATATGAATATATATGGGTACCTATAATAGTATTTATAGTATTCAAGGGTTAGTATACAATATTTCTAGCTCTGCCCACTGATAGGGCCTAAAAGGAAACATAACTCTGCAAGGATAAATACATTTGTTTCCCAGCTTTTGTTTTCTAATATTCTCCAATAAAAAGAGAAATCATTGACTAATTGGTTGATCATAGAGCTTTGCAATAGAATATATCTATGAATACTGGAGCATCTTAGACAGAAAATGAATAAGGAAGGTCTCCAAATACATTTGGTCACTGTATGTTAATATGATACTGGATCTTAATGAAAGGTTTTCCAATGTTGAATGTAGAATAATTTGAGCAACAAAATATTAGATAAAAATTTAAAATGAGTGTTAGATTTTGACCTCAAATATAAAAGAAATGTTCATGAGCACATAACATTATAAATGACTTAATTAGAAAATAATTGAGGAGAATCATCAAATCTGCCATCCAGATAATTTATATAGATTTTTCCTTCTCAAACAGTTGGAACATAAATTCTTATCCCTTAAGTGAGAAATGTACATGTGACTTTCTGTCAAAATATACTATCGGTAGCAGTTACTATAGGTAACCTATACTATAGGTACTATTTATTAGTTAAATAATAACCACATACTGTCCAAAATATGGACTTTAGATATAATAATGTATCAGTATTTTTTCTTTAATATGACAAATTCATCCTACTACTGTGTAATGTTACAAATCTGGGAAACTGGTAGCAGGTATATGGGAAATCTGTAATATCCTTGCAAATTTTCTGTAAACCAAATCCTATTCTCAAGTAAAAATTTACTTAAGAAATGAATAAATCAATGCCTGGAAAAAATATCAGTGTTTTCCATTAATATTTTTCAGTTAATTATGTTATCAGTTTTATAGGAATAATTTTCTTGTGTATTTGGTTATCTGACATTTGCCTTTCCTGCTACTGCTTTTCCTTGTTTTATTGTTAAACACAATATCTTTTTCTGTTTCCTTACTTTTATTACTTAACTTTAAATTGAGGCATTTTTTATAGTTATTTGAAAGTAAATTTTGTGGACAATGGTTAAAGTTTATTTTCTGAGTAAGCAAAAATTTCTATTTTGTTGTGATGTTCCTCATACCAAGTTTGAGAGAGAATTTTTTTAGCTTTTATTTCTCCACAGCGATTAGGGGATTCTATGGCTCTTCATAATTCTAGAAATGTCCTCAACTAAATACGATGGGGAAATTGGATCCTGCCTTGATGGTTTGCATGTGTGTTTTCTTCCCCAACTCGCCTCTTATATTGTTACTTGGAGTCACATGGTCTGTCAAAATAAATCTATGTCCCCAGACTAAATTGTGCCAATTTAGGGATGCCTGGATGGCTCAGCGGTTGAGTATCTGCCTTTGGCTCAGATCATGATCTTGGAATCCTGGGATCGAGTCCCACATCAGGTTCCCCGCAGGGAGCCTTCTTCTCTCTGCCTATGTCTCTGCCTCTCTCTGTTTGTCTCTCATGACTAAATAAATAAGGTCTTTTTAAATAAATAAATAAATCGTGCCAATTTACTAATTTTCTCTCAATACAATTGTAATTTGGAAGTTAGGGGACATAAAATGCAATTTTAAGTTCAAGTGTAAGAAAACCATGCAGAAGTACCCAAGGAAATTTTGGAACAGGAACAGTTAGCAGAAGTGTGTCATATCAGATAATTAATAATGTAGTAAATATTCATTAATTAAAATATTGTGATAGTGGCTTCAGAATGGACAGGGAGATCAGTGAAATAGACCACAGACTCATCAAGTGTAATTTTTAGATGAATTTAATTCAGGGAAATGAGACATTTGAACTTGCACTTCATTTTTCCCCCATTGAGTAAACCCAATGTCCACTTTTATCCCTTCTAAATATTTTCTCCACAATGAAATATTACAGTGCTCTGAAAATCAGAAATATCGTTTTATTATTTCCCTAGTTAAAACTTATGGCAACCAGTGCCCAGATATTGGCTTCTAAATACCAACATTCCTTTCAAGTATTGAGGCTCCTTGTTGAGATGAGTGATTCTAGGCTTGAAACAGAGAGCTTCACAAAGAAAAAGTATGAGTCTCTCAAAAGTGTATATGAGCTAACCTGAAAATTTTACCTGTGGTCAAAACTGGACTATGTTGAGTAACAAAATAAATAGCATGGTATTAGATTATAATTTAAAGCATAATATAAAAATACATCAGTCTGTACTGACATAAGGAAGATAGTAAATAAATGAGGCAGTAGAGACAAATCTTTCTTGTAGACACTATGTAAATATTATATGTTGATTCTTTTCATTCCAGAAGGTGGAACTAAATTTCCCTGAATGTGGTCTGGATTTAGTGACTCTTTCCCAAAGATTATAGTATGGAATGGGAAAAATGGTAAATTTTAAGTGAGAAACTTGGTTACTCTTACCTTAGTCATCAATGAAGGTCATCATCGCTAGCGATAAGTCATTTGAATATTATATACCTCTTGATTTTACGATACTTTCCAAATACCAAATGTACCATCCAGTCCTGTGTTGGACAATTCATAACTGTATACCTCAAAAATGTAAACTTCATTAAAACTAGGAAAGACTCAATGGTCTACACTTAGGAAGAGTTAAGGCAACTAAGTGCAATGTGTTAGCTTCAATGGGATACTGGGACAGAAAAGGATGTTAATAGAATAACTCATGAAATTCAAATAAAGCCTGGAGTTTCTGTTATAATAATATTGCCTTTGAAATTTTGAGAAATGTATTACAGCAATAATGTAAGATTGTCATCTTTTATAACAGTGTGAAGTATTTATAGGATACCTTTGTAACTTTTCTATTAATGCGTGTATATTAAGAAATTAGATCCTTTCCGCTTAAGTCTGGGAACAAGATATGCATGTTCTCTCTTTTCAGTCCTATTTCACATCATGCTGTAAGACCGAGGTAATGTGGGACGCCTGGGTGGCTCAGAGTTTGGGCTTCTACCTTGGGCTCAGGACATAATCCTGGAGTTCCAGGATCGAGCCCCACATTTGGCTCCCTGCATGGAGCCTGCTTCTCCCCCTGCCTATGTCTCTGCCTCTCTCTTTCTACGTCTCTCATGAAGAAATAAATAAAATATTAAAAAGAAAAAATACAGAATTGGGAATTTGGATAAAAGATCATGTCTCTGTATAAAGGCAACAGGATAGAGGGGCTGCATTGGCCATGTTGAAAAAGACAAAAATAATGTTAGGCCTGATAAATATCAACATGAGAAAAGAAAGCAAAGTGCTTTATATAATCGAACATTTTTGTCTCAATGGGCATACCTGCATTTTTTGTGCTTTACAGATACTTTATTGTGTTTCACAGATACTGCATATTTTACAAATTGTAGGTTTGTGGCAACCCTGCATTGAACAAATCTATTGGCACCATTTTTTCCAGAGCATTTGCTTACTTTGTGTCTCCGTGTCACATTTGGTAATTCTCATAATGATGAAAATTTTTTAATACTGTATTTTTATGGTGATCTGTGATCAGAGATTTCAACTCAACTGAAAGCTCAGTGAGCTTTTTTTAGCAATAAAGTATTTTAAAATTAAGATATGTACATTGTTTTTTAAACACCCTGCTATTGTGTGCTTAGTAGACCACAGTATATTATAAACATAACTTTTATATGCACCAGGAAATCAAAAAACTTACTTGACTCACTTTCTTGTGATATTTATTTTATGCAGTGGTCTGAACCAAACCCACGATATGGCCAAGGTATTCTGTGTAAGGAAAACCTGCTCTTCCTATTCAGATGACCTGTGAAGTTGATGCCATAGAGAAGCTATTTGGACCTCCCAGGTAATCCACTTGCCTTTCTCACTAGATGATATTAGTCTTTTTTTTTTTTTTTTAAGATTTTACTTTTGGGGCACCTGGGTGGCTCAGTTGGTTAAGCATCTAACTCTTGATTTCGGCTAAGGTCCATTATCTCAGGGTCATGAGGTTGAGGCCCACCCTAGGCTCCATGCTGGGCATATAGGCTGCTTAAGATTCTCTCTCTCTCTCTCTCTCTCTCTCCCTCCCTCTCTGCACACCACCCAACCCCAGCACGCTCTGTCTCACTCTCTCTCAAAAAAAAAAAAAAAAAAAAGATTTTATTTTTAAGTAATCTCTACACCCAACATGGGGCTCAAACTCACAACCCCAAGATCAAGAGTCATATGCTCCAGCAACTGAGCCAGCCAGGCACCCCGCTAGTAGTCATTTAAAGACCTCTTTTTCCGTGCCCAAAAAGACTTGCAGAAGTGCTCCACAGCATATTCAGTTTGTAGCCCCACATATAGGGATGTGCACCGGCTGCTACAGGGAATTCTGCAACCAGCAAACTTCACTGAGGTCATGGACCAAACATGTAGGAGACTAGAAAATGACATGACACAGTGAGTATCATGGCCAAGGGAAGCTATTAGCCACGCTTTACAACTGTAGAAGAACTATGGTCTTTAGTAAACCCATCGAGAAGGGCGCCTGGGAGGGACTCCTGGGTGTCTCAGCAGTTGAGCGTGTGCCTTGGGCTCAGGGCATGATCCCGGGGTCCTGGGATCGAGTCCCACATCAGGTTCCCTGCATGGAGCCTGCTTCTCCCTCTGCCTGTGTCTCTGCCCCTCTCTCTGTGTGTCTCTCATGAATAAATAAATAAAATCTTAAAAAAAAAAAAAGAAGAATCAAGGGTAGAATGCTTAAGGGACTGAGCCACCCAGCTGCCCCTCACTTCGGCTGAGTTTTGTCCTAGATATTTTTTCAATTATTCATTTCTCTCTGGCTCCATGTTTCCTCTGTACAAGGGGTAGTTAGGCTATACAATCTTCAGGAGCTTTTCTAATCCTAATGTCCTCATGTTTTAAAATTGGTAGTTAGGGACGCCCGGGTGGCTCTGTGGTTAAGCGTCTGCCTTTGGTTCAGGGCATGATCCTGGAGTCCCCGGATCGAGTCCCGCATCAGGCTCCCTGCACGGGGCCTGCTTCTCTCTCTGCCTGTGTCTCTGCCTCTCCGTGTGTCTCTCATGAATAAATAAATAAAATAAAATTGGTAGTTAATTTTGATACTGTATTGTCTGTAAAATAATTCTTTCTGATCTCCTAGGGAAGTACCTAAGAAACGTTAAAGGAACAATTACGTATTTGTGGTGTTTTTACATAAGATTTCCTGGTAACAAAAAAAAAGATTTCCTGGTAACATAAATATACTAAATTAAATTACTTTTATAACAACTTTAATGAGAACTTGACTAACTAGGACCCTGAATCACCTTTTATTTTGACATTGCCTTTAGTTTTAGAAGAAACAAAATACAGGAAAAACTAATTGGAGAGCTGTAATAAAATAAAATCAAATATAGTGTATTTTGCAGGCAGGTACATATTTACTACAAAACATCATATTATCTGTTTCCACATATCATCCTGGGTAATGGACAAAATGACTTCCACATGATCTTTAAATTTAGAAAAGGCTTGAAAATTTAATAGTTATATTCACTTGCTTCCACTTAATAAGGCAGAAGGAAAAAAAAGCAGAAGGATATTTGAAGCACATTTTTTGCATGTAATATTAAATGAATAGGTTTTATATTTAAAATGGCATTCCGTACTACCTGAAGTTACCTGGACATTTTTTATCATAATATTTATCCTAACATATGAATCTCTTCAATGACTCTTGTAGCACGATTCTTGACATGAATGTTTAGTTTTTTTTATTCTGGTTTGACATTGGAACACATTCTCAGGCATATCTTTTCTGTATTACATCTCAGTATATGCTCAAGTGCAAAAAGATGCATATTTGTGTTTATTAGTTTTAATCACATATGTGTTTGCCTGGGTGGCTGAGCTGTTGAGCATCTGCCTTTGGCTCAGGGCGTGGTCCCAGATTCCCGGGATCGAGTCCCACATCAGGTTGCTTCAAGGAGCTTGCTTCTCCCTCTGTCTTTGTGTCTCTCATGAATAAATAAATAAAATTTAAAAAAAATTAATGACCTAGGTTTTTTATTTACTAGCATTATTTTTTAAATTTTATTTATTTATTAATGAGAGAGAGAGAGAGGCAGAGACACAGGCAGAGGGAGAAGCAGGCTCCATGCAGGGAGCCTGACGTGGGACTCGATCCTGGGTCTCCAGGATCACACCCTGGGCCAAAGGCGGCACTAAACCAGTGAGCCACCGGGGCTGCCCCATTTACTAGCATTATTTCTATTAACTGGTTATATATATTTCAAGGACTCTTTTTTTCCTTGTGCTTATTCTTTTAAAAATAAGTTCATAAGTGGGCAACTTAGAAATGTCCAGGGTGCTTTATAATAGTATCTCCCGATGTCATTTTCTAAAATTGATTTGTGCCAGTAATTCTGATACGTAATCATGAAAGTAAAAAACTGAATTCAAAACTAGATTCCCTAGGTAATGAATTGTCGGTACCTTTAACATATCACTGCTGACCTTGAGTATAATCATATGGGGACATTTTTTGTATAGAGTTAAGAACTCACTAAATCAGTTACCTGGTGATGAAATTCTGCTCTGATAAGCAGAAATTGCTTACCATACTCAAATTTTGCCAATGTTTCTATGTTCAAGACTGTTCATCTTCTGGGAGAGACCTCAAACTAGTTTGAATTACTTTCTTCATTTGGTAGAGGTATGGGATTAATTGTTCATGATGTTAATGATTTGTGGGTTTTTTCAACATACATTTATTCATTGTCATGTGAAGGAAAAAAATTACTTGTTCCAAAGATAAGCTGAACGATTACCAGAGTTCTATTACCAGCTTTCTCTCAGATTTGGAGACTAAATGAATAGGATATTAATGCCTCCATAAAACTCATGTTTTCCTACTTCAGTATTCAAAGCATATTTTTACTTTTGGTGAAATAATGGAAATATCTACAGGTATGATGCTTATTCGATAGTAGAAAAACAGTTAGGATCACTTCTCTTTATTAATTACCAAAAGTCTCCAAGAATTTTACAGTATAATTACCTTCTTGCAGGGACAGGAGTAGTGTGAGCTGAGGTACAGAATTTAAGGCAGGGCTCATTCTTATGGCTGTGACTCTTTGAATATTGTGCTTAATCCTGGTTTTATACTATCGCCAAAAGTCTATAAAAAGGATAATATTGTTTAGGTTTATTTTTTTAAAAGACTTTATTTATTTATTAATGAGAGACACACAGAGAGAGGCAGAGACACAGGCAGAGGGAGAAGCAGGCTCCATGCAGGGAGCCCGACTCGGGACTCGATCATGGGACTCTAGGATCAGGCCCTGGACCGAAAGGAGGCGCTAAACAGCTGAGCCACCTGGGGTGCCCTATTGTTTAGGTTTAATGTCAACTATGGATCAGTAAAATGTTTTGAAATACTGTTCTAATTTACCATCCTATAAAAATTTAAAGCAATTTGTAAAGCAAAGCAAAGAATAAAGAAAAATCTCTATTGTATGGCTATGTTACCAGACATACATGTTTTTGAATACTAATGGAATTAGAGAGTGTCCATGTGTAAGAATTTTATTTAAATGAAAAAGAAAATCAGTCATGCTCACACTTTAGTTTGAGGCCTGCATGTTTTCAATATGTTGTATCATGGAAAGTATCATTCTGTTTTGTTTTTTTTTTTTACTTAAAAATAGTTGTATTTATATATTTATATTCCACAATTTGCTCAAATACTGGTTTTCTTATAAACTTTCTACAGGATGTTTTTAAACAAATTCTTCACATTGTGTCTTGACTATGTACTTACGGAATTTCAGGGAAATAGTTCTGTGTGTTTTTATAGCTTAATTTGTACTAAAGGGATGGCAGGTGGTCACATGCAGTCCATATGGGATTCTAACATGACATTTAATGAGTTTTCTGACGTGGACCATCCCTTTGATGCTGAAGGTAATGCATCTGTTGAAAGAAGTGATTGTAGATTTGGATTACTGCTCTCTGCATCTTCCAGTTTTTCTGTGTTATCTTCCCAATTAATGTGGAATCTTGTGACTCTGGGATTAGATGCCAAAATGTTCCTTTGAAGCTTAGAAAAGTCTGGTTTTACTGGTGGATTTTCCCTTAGTTCTGTCTCAGTATATTCATTATTTACATAATAGCCAACTCCAATAAATTCTTGACCTCGATAGGTACATGTAATTAGCACAATGGTTACACCCACTGCATCTGCATCTGGAATGAGTCCTGGATTAGGTGCATCAGCCTGAAATACAAACATATGCCTTCCTGCAGGAACAGGGCCCACTAAAACAGAGTCTAAAACTTGGTCGTATTCTTCACTTTCTGCAGAGCCCACATAGATAATTTTCCATTCCAAGTCTTCAGACAGGTCCTCGATGCACTCGAAGGTGATCTCAAACTGGAACGGGTTGTAGAAAGGAGAAGGGTTATCCAGCACCACTACATTGTTCACCTGAACCTTTGCCATATTTTGAAAAAAAACCACAAACAATGGGAACGGGGGCTTGTTGCGGCACAATAAAGTCCAGCGCGCGGCCGCTCGGGAGAGCGCAGACCCCCGCCCCGGCTCCTGCCCGACGTCGTGCAGCGGCGACTTGAGAAACTTTTTTTTTTCCTCTTTTTATTTCCATGGGATAAATTGCTTTATCTAGAATCAATAGATTCTCCTACAACAAAACTCACGTCTTTCTGCACCCTAGTATCTGGAAGGTGTATGTTAGAGGTTGCCCTTGGCTATAGTTCTATGTTTATAGATAAAATTATATATATATTAGGTCTTTGTATATATATATGCATATATGTAATGTTTGTTTTCCTCATCTGGAAAGTAAGTTATTTGCTAAACATAGGAGTGGCAGATTAATGAAATAACAAATATTAAGCAACTAGAATTGCTGTCATACTTGGTAATCCCTGAGAATATTTTATGTGTTATAATAGAAGATGCTAATTATAACTGAGATATAATTATAACTGAGATACGTAATAGGGCATGTCACAATGAGGTGAGATCCCTGAAACTTGACTTTTTTTTCCCCCAGAAGCACTACTGGGCATTTGGACAATAGTAATTGATTAGGAGTTTTTCACATATACCCAAATATACATTTTTTATTTAATAATCTGTAGGCCGGATGTTGGGCTTGAACTCACAAAGTCTAAATCAAGAGTTACATGTTGTACCATCTTAGCCAGCCAGGTGCTGATATGTTGTATCACTTTCAACAGCCCTTTTGCAAATTGTTCCCTCAAGATTACTTTCAGCTTTTATTATTCCAATGAGGGAGACCTTTTGTGATTGGGATTACATAGCTATAGTAGGTTTTGGGGAGAGATCTGTCTTTCATCTTTTCTGTTGGTCTTCTAGGAGATTTCTCTGCTAGTAAAGGAAAAACACTTGGAATTATTTTTTCTAAAATAAATATGTTCAGGAAGCCTGGGTAGCTCAGCGGTTTAGCGCCACCTTCAGCCCAGGGCCTGATCCTGGAGATCTGGGATCGAGTCCTAGGTCGGGCTCCCTCCATGGAGCCTACCTCTTCCTCTGCCTGTGTCTTTGCCTCTCTCTCTCTCTCTGTGTGTGTCTCTCATGAATAAATAAATAAAATCTTAATAAAAATAAAATAAATATGTTCATAAATTTCCTAATTTCGATTGGGGTCAAATAGGAAATAGAATATTTCAGTTTCCATTGTCAGGTTAAGAAGTGGTCATCACTTTTTGGTGTTAAGTATTCACTGTGTAAATCGTATCTCTTTGATATAAAAAATGTACGTGGGATTTGAAGCTCAATGATTCCATTGATTTCATACCACACACTAGTTTACTGCTCTAATTTTGGTTACCTCTGTGACTTTGTAGAAGTTACAATATTTTATAATTTCTGATTGTAATGCAGTATGGTTTTGCAATAATGGCAAATTGCAGTGGTGCATGTTATTGATTTTAGTTAATGAAAAACTTGTTACTCTCTTCTTTTAATGGGCTATAACTATAGGTCTATGTTTTTTATGAATATTGTCTGTACTTTGAGGGTTTGGGGAAGCATACAATGTGACAGTGAAAATATTGAAGCAAATTTATCAGTTTTGTCTGAGGGACTGCTTATAAATTGAGCAGAGGTGGCAGTAATAACTGAGAAAGCAGACTCCATGTGACGAATAAGCAGTTCCCCAACAGGTTCTAATATTTGTTTGGTTTTGCAACTTACAAGTGTGTAATAAGCTGTAAGTGCTACTTATTTAATTATACCACAGTATCAATCTTGTTTACCCCAATTAAGTGGAACAAAGAAAGAAATGGGGGCACCAGGGTGGCTCAGTAGTTTAGCATCTACCTTTGGCTCAGGTTGTGATCTCAGGGTCCTGGGATCGAGTTCCACATGAGGCTCCCTGTAGGCTTCTCCCTCTGCCTGTATCTCTACCTCTCTCTCTCTGTCTCTCATGATTAAATAAATAAAATATTTTTAAAAAGAAGGAAAAAAATAAGAAAGCGTCTTCCCCTAGATGAGACCTCTAAGCCGGTGTTTCCAAAAATGTAGTTTGTGGACCACATTTGTTAGTAGAGTGAAGGGGAGTTTCATTTTCTCATTGGTAGTCGTGTCCAGTGCCATTGAAAAGGATAATTGGTTACCAAAGTTTCTTTTGGGCGTTATTCTCTTACTGCTCTTGGTATTTTCACTTTTTTACGTGCCCAGTGCCCTTGATCTCCTCCTCAGTTGTCCAAAGTTCCTTTATGTTTTCATGCAATGCTCTGAGTTTTGGGTGGATTAAACCCATCCCCTCTGCAATCCTCCTACTCCATAGTTTCACCATCAAAACCTTCTTTGGGGGATCCCTGGGTGGCGCAGCAGTTTAGCGCCTGCCTTTGGCCCAGGGCGTGATCCTGGAGACCCCGGATCGAATCCCACGTCGGGCTCCCGGTGCATGGAGCCTGCTTCTCCCTCTGCCTATGTCTCTGCCTCTCTCCCTCTCTCTCTGTGTGTGTGTGTGTGTGACTATCATAAATAAATAAAAATCAAAAAAAAAAAAACCTTCTTTGGTGTTCTATGGTTTCTAAGTAAACTAGGAAGGCTGTGCTCTGAGAGAAGGTGGACCATGATTTGCAGATAGTTAAAACATTTCTCACTCTTCCTCTAATGTGTTATTCTATATCAGCCTTGTTGGTCCAGCGATATTTGTCATATTAGAATTCTTTAAAAAACTATCCTATGACTATTTTTCAGCTTGTAGATTAATAAGAGGCTTATGATGCATACCCAGAGCAGGTGACATGAGAGTAATAAGGGAAAAAAGATAATTATCCCAACATTACTCTATTCATCCTCCACTGTAAATAATTACAAAGTTGTTTGATTGCAGAGTTGATCATGGAATGATGATTTTCTTAGAGTAGAATTAAAACATGCTTGAGATTGCCAATGGATATGGAGTTTCCTTTTCGGGGAACAAACATGTTTTAAAATTAGATTGTGATTTGTGATTGGTCAATCCTTTTAAAATACCATTGAATTGCACACCTTAAATGGGCAAAATTTATGGTACATGAATTAAATCTTAAGAAAGCTGCTTTTAGAGTATGTATTTTGAATAGATAGTAGAACTACTGATGATAAAGAGGATGCAGATTACAGTGCAAATTTGAGGTAAGGTGTGGAGTCAGAATGACCTGTATTTGAATTTTAGATTCACCACTTAGAACTGAAGTATTCTAGATAAGTTACTGAAATTCTCTGAGCCTTCCTTTGTTCATCTGTGAAATGAGGCTAGTATTTTCTCATGGACATTTTGAGGGGCTTAACAAGATGCCTGCAACATTTTTATTATGTTGATGTATTCATTTCCAAATGTGTCTCCCCTCATTTTTGAAAGGTAACCCGGCCTAGTTATTTCTATTGTCATTGCAGTGGGAGAAAAAAACGAAGTGAATTGCAGAATCGCATAAAATGCACAAACTTTCCTGCAATTTTTGTTTGTTTTACCATCTTCACATAATACTATTAATTACCTCATAGAGGTGTTGTGAGGATTAATTTAAATTCCCCAGTAAATTGACATACACAATGCTCAGCACATCGCTTGTACGCAGTACATGCCAATTCAATTCCCTACTCATCCCTAACCAGTGCTTCATTTTCTAGGTCCTCGTTTTGCATTAAACATGACTCTTAGATGGACACATTTTGAGGCTAACTTCTGAAATGTATTGGATATCAGACACATTCAGTCGTTCATTTATTTATTCTTTTGTTAAATACTGATACTATGGTGAATAAAACAAACATAGCTGTTTTTGTGTAGAACTTCTAAAATCTTTCGCGAGGTCCCTGGGTGCCAGAATGTAATAAGGTCTGGAATGGCTACCCAAGAAGAAAAGCATGTGTCATGTCAGCTGAAATCCGCGTTCCAGGGAGCGGGAAAGGATTTCTGTGGGCCCCATTCCTCAGTAAGGGGTCAGTCCTTCTAAACATTTGAATTCAGTCCTTCTGTCTGACCATTTTCTTGGAGTTCTATAGTCTGGCTGTCCTTATAAGGGATAGTTGTAACTGACTAAATGTTCTCTGGGACTGCTTTGACAGAGAAATATGAATTGTTTAGAACATAATAATGATGAAATTGGCCTTTGGAGTTTGGGATATGGTAAAATGAATTCTGTTATTTGTACACCTAAACTGTGCAGAATCAGTGTTATTCTCCCAGGAGCCTAATCAATATCTTCTCCTCATGTTTCAAATTGAGCTCTACTGAGACAGACCTGAAAGGGGAAAAATGTTTTAACATTATTTTGCTACCTCTGGTCATAACAGCCACTCCAGGGGAATTCAGATATTTATATTTCTGGCCTGACTCGGTTGCATAGATCTTGTGGAATGAGTTGGGAAACCATATAGATGCACCCTCTATCAAGATAATATATTTAAGGGCAGCCCGGGTGGCTCAGCGGTTTAGCGCCGCCTTCAGCCCAGGTTGTGATCCTGGAGACCCGGGATCGAGTCCCGCGTTGGGCTCCCTGCATGGAGCCTGCTTCTCCCTCTGCCTGTGTCTCTGCCTCTCTCTCTCTCACTCTGTGTCTCTCATGAATAAATAAATAAAATCTCAAAAAAAAAGATAATATATTTAAGTATGTTTTATAATTGTGTAATCATGACAGTAATGTATATGACTGAATTATAATTGGAAGAATGGAATATGCCCTTGTGTTTGGAAACTTACAGGAGTCTTCTTAGGTCTTTTTGTTGCCTCCTATCTATTGCAAAGTTTGTTGGAGAGGTCCATTATACAATGTACGTAAGTGTATTTTGAAAATTATGCACACACAAAGTTATAGTCCTACCCAAACGACTAACTGGTATTTGGACCAAATGTTTTTTATTTCAGTTATTTATTCATTTTAAAATTTTACTTCTTTATTCATGGGAGACACAAAGAGAGAGGCAGAGACATAGGCAGAGAGAGAAGCAGGCTCCCTGTTGGGACCCTGATACAGGACTGTATCCCAGGACCCTGAGATCATGACCCGAGCCAAAGGCAGACACTAAACTGCTGAGCCACCCGGGTGCCCCAAACAGATGTTTTTTAATATTTATTTTTTGCAAAAAAAAAAAAAAATTTATTTTTTGCTGTGGCCTGTTTTCCAGAGTTCCTGCCTCTCTCACATGCCCTTGATAACTCCTTTGTTTTGTTTCCATTTTCTAAATTTATATATATATATAGATTTTATATATTTTTTTATTATATATTATATATATATATATATATATATATATATATATATAAAATTATGTGAGGGCATTTCACAAACAAAACTAACCAAAAAACCCCAAAATCACATGTACAGTCACTTCTACTACTTGGTCACAATTGCCCTTATCATTTCTGTAACTTGAAATTAATAGATGTCAGAGTCATATCGAGAGTGAGTGGCTTAAGTTATAACCAGTGATAAGTTCAATTTGAAATGGAGTTCCAACCTTGGGCAATATATGCTGGTAGTCAGAGTTATGTGATTTTAGAATCCAAACTTCTTTATCCTATATTGAGGAACGAGTTATTATAAAAAAGAAAATCTTTGTTTTCATTAATATTTAGTTATATTAAAATTGAGAATAAGTTTTGGTCTTCAAACAAAATTTCTGTTTTAGAATTCAGGCGAGAGGAAGTTATATTGGTCATAAATATATTTGGGCATCGGATTTCAATTTCTTTTGTATCTCTTGTGATCAATACTGTATGACAAGAGTATGAAATTGCTTATTTTTGAAAACGTTTTTAGTGATGAAGGTATAAACTATTAACATGTTTAATGTTATATAGATAAAAAGTCTTAACTGTATTTGGACTTACCGTGAACTAAATTAGACAGCTGCCGGGGGATTGAATGATGATTCCAAAATGTGGGAAAATAGAGTCTCAACTCTTGTGTGGAAACTCAGCTTTCCATCTATTGCCCCAAATTCTTAGAGATTGTGTCAGACTGCTTTGTTGAAGCTACCTGCCAGTAGTTGATACTGTTCTGGTTTCATTTTTCCTTGTTTCTGTTTTTTGTTTGTTTGTTTTTACCAACCCCCTTTCTACAACATGTGACCTATTTTATTTCTTTATTTGGTTTTCCCTTTGTTTTATAAATTTATTTTGCTAGCTTTTTGAACACTGCACTTTTATTTGAATGGTGGTTGTTACATAGCTAAGCCTATTAACTTAGTGTTTGTGTATTGGGATAAACTTCTTCGATGTAAATTATATCACACAGACCAGTCAAAAATAGAAGAAATTTCTGTCTTGAATGAAAGTTACAGTACGTTGACAAAATGTATCTAATTTTGCACATACTTGCAAAGATTGCATTTTGCAATTCAGAATACCCTCTGCTATTAAATTTGTGTATGTTAAAGGAAAGCCATTTGCCTGAGATTAGATGTTTCACATTCAATTATATCAAAATTCCTCATCTATGACTCTTGATTTTTGACTTCACCATTTGTGCATCTATTGAATTTTACTCAGTGTGCAACAGAAATGTTGTTTTCAATTTTTGGTACGCAATGCAGAGGAAGAGAAGTATAAGCAAACAAAAACTAATTATAAATGTTTTAGGTTTTTTGAGCAAATATTGGTCCTAGAAGTAGGAGACGAGTATGGTAAGTTGCCTATTTCTGGTTCTTGAATTTTTAAATGTCACCTGCTACTACCAGTCTGAGTGAGACTAAATGTGAGAATATAAAGTAGAAAAAGCAGCTGTGCTTTAGAGTACCCTTTTTTATGACATTAATTAGAAGATTCTTGTTCACAGGGAAACTAAAGACCAGTAATTCTTTATGATTTATGCAGTATAGAGATTGTAATTGTAGTTTATCGGTTTTGTTCGAAATGGGCATAACTACAGAATGTAGAGGGCCTCAAAGTCCGGTGGTGATTACAGAATGATTTTCATCTGTGATATTTTGGAAAGAATGCTAGAATGCTAGGACCTGCTATATCTTCATAGTTAAAGATATGTAGACAGAAGCATCAGCAGCTACTAAAGGTAAATATATTTCCTTTTAGGAAGAAAGTGGGGTATTATATGAAAATATCATGATGTGTGAATGATTTTTCAACTCATAACTAAACAAAATTCTTAAAAAATGTATGAAGTGCATGTCTTTTTTACAAATGTTAAAATAACACTGACATTACTTTTTGCTTGGTTATTAATACCATTAATATGATTCTTCTAAAAAGTAAAATATATAGGGGCACTTGGTTGACTAAGTTGGTTGGGCATCTGCCTTCTGCTCAGGTCGCGATCCTGGAGTCCTGGGATGGAGCTCCGCATCAGGCTCCCTTGTTCGGCTAGGAGTCTACTTTTCCCTCTCCCTCTGCCTGCCGTTCCCCCTGCTTGTTCTCTGATTCTTTGTCTGTTAAATAAATAAATATAATCTTTAAAAAATAAAAAGTAAAATATCTATATAGATATATCTATATAAATATCTATATCTATATAATATAATAGCTAATAGCTAACCCATAAAAATCATTTTATTTAACTGATCTATTTTTCAACATTGTTCATTCACTGGGTATGTACCTGACCTTCTCACGTGTATTTGTAGTCAATGGTGACTAAAATTAGAGTCATTTGAAGGCAAGTCTTGGTCTTTGAAATCCAATATGGTGTAATTATATGCCTGAGAGTTGATGTTGACTCAGTTGGGATTGTTAAATATAGCACGTACATATGGCAATTCTGAGTGCTGAGCTTCTCCAATGTGTGGTGGCTGGGTACCGGAATGGAGTTTCACAGGAGCAAACACGTGAAATTCATGTGCAAGTCCTAAGTCTTCTGAACTGAGTTTAAAATGTCATTTATCCTCATTTTAATATATTATATAGGTCAAAAGCAAGTCATAGGACCAACACAGATTCAAGAAATGGGATTTGCACAAAGGTTTTGAATACTGGGGAGATAAGGTTTGTTGATGGGAGAATATTTGTAGACTAGCTACCACATACGGATATAGAAAATATCTGGACATATTTATCCTATCATTTAGCTCTGTTTACTTCTTGCTGTGTGAGGAATAGCAGAGTAGAAAGGTGAAGTTGTTGATGACTATTACCTCTTGATAGAGTTCAAAAAAGTGTGTGTTATGAAACAAAGATCTTGGTTATCAATGATTTTATCTTTTGTTTTAGGCATTGTTAATATCTAGTTTAAAATGAAATATAAGAGGAAATGCAGAATTCCATTAATTTTTTAGAAATTATTTCAAACAACCTGTATATATGCAATTCCTACATTATTTAAATACTTCTAAAGATAGTGGTGGAAAACTTCCTAATTATTTTTTATCCATATTCCTGATACCAAATTCTTGCTAGGAAATGCTCTTCCTATATTTCTGTCTCTTACACACACACACACACACACACACACACACACACACACACACTATATACGTATATTTCATTTAGTATATCTCACCTGTTCTGAGAAATTAATGCACAGTAATGCAGTATAATTCAGTGAAGAGAAGCACGGATAGTGCAGTGTTAGAAAACTTGTTAACCTGTTTCATCATATTAATATGTTAAAAAGAATGAAGTCATCTTTGTTTCAATGAATAATACAAATAAAGCATTAGTTCCTGTTTAAAAGTCAATGAAATAAAAATATTTTTCTGTCAAAATATAGCTATAGATTTCCAACAACAACAAAAATGTATGAGATGTAAAATAAATCCATGTAAAGCAATGTTCTTTAAAATGATCTGTATGGATTGACTGCCCTTTTAAATAGAGTTCTTTAATACTGCTTTGTCCACCCCTTTTTTCAAGTTTTAATTTTCATTCCAATTAGTTAACATACAGTGTTATATTAGTTTTAGGTTTACAATATAGCGATTCAACCTTTCCCTACATCATCATGACAGGTGCACTCCTCATCTCATTTCCCATCTCCTATTTAATCCATCCCCTAGCCCTTCTCCCCTCTGGTGACCATCAGATTCTTCTCTATAGCTAAGAGGCTACTTCTTGTTTTGTCTCTTTCTCTCTTTCTCTTTGTTTTCCCCTTTGTTTTCTTTCCAAAATTCCACCTATGAGTGAAATCACATGTCGTCACTCTCTGAATTATTTTGCTTAGGATAATACCCTCTAGCTCCTGGTATCCCTGGGTTGCTCAGTGGTTGAGCGTCTGCCTTAGGTTCAGGGCGTGGTCCTGTAGTCCCAGGATCAAGTCCCACATTGGTCTCCTTGCATGGAGCTTTTCCTCCCTTTGCTTATGTCTCTGCCTCTCTCTCTGTGCCTCTCATGAATAAATAAAATCTTTAAAAAACAAATACTCTTTAGCTCCATCCATATTGTTGCAAATGACAAGATTTCATTCTTTTGTATGGCTGAGTCATATTCCAATATATATTCCATTCTTCTTAATCCTTTCATCAATTATTTGAATCTTGTGCTTCTTCCATATCTTGATTATTGTAAATAATGCTGCTATAAACATAGGCATGCATGTATCCCTTTGAATTTGTGATTTTGTATTCTTTGGGTAAATACCCAGTAGTGTAATTGCTGGGTCTTAGTGTGGTTCTATTTTTAACCTTTTGAGGAACCTCCATACTGTTTTCCACAATGCCTCTACCAGTTTTCGTTGTAATCAACAATATATGAATGTTTCTTTTTCTCCATATTCTCACCAATACCTATGGTTTCTTGTAAAGTTAATTTTAGCCATTCTGACAAGTGTAATGTGATTTCTCGTTGTAGTTTTGATTTGCATTTACCTCTTGATAAGTGATGATAAATATCTCTTCATGTGTCCTCTGGCTATCTGAATACTTTCTTTGGTGAATTGTTTATTCCTGTCCTTGGCCATTTTTCAAATTGGATTATTTCCTTTTTCAGTGTTGAATTGTAGAAGTTCTTTTTGTTGTTTTATCAGATATGTCACTTCGAAATATCTTCTCCCATTCCATATGTTGCCTTTCAATTTCAGTGATTGTTTTCTTTGCCTTGTAGATGCTTTTTATTTTGATATGGTCTGATCAGTTTTGTTTAGATTTTGTTTCTATTGTCCCAGGAGTCATATCTAGGAAAAAGTTGCTCCGGCCAGTCTACCCCTTTGAAGATAAAATAAATTAATTTATTTAGTTACTTAAGCTTTTTAGAATTATTTAACTGATCACATCTGTCAAAATATGTATTGATGTTTTTCCCTATCATATTTCTCATAACATAGTGGAAAATGCATGCTCTAGAAGTATTTCTTGGGATCCCTGGGTGGCGCAGTGGTTTGGCGCCTGCCTTTGGCCCAGGGCGCGATCCTGGAGACCCGGGATCGAATCCCATATCGGGCTCCCGGTGCATGGAGCCTGCTTCTCCCTCTGCCTGTGTCTCTGCCTCTCTCTCTCTCACTGTGTGCCTAACATAAATCAAAAAAAAAAAATTTTAGAAGTATTTCTTTTGTCACATCGTGCAGAAAGCATATAATGATAGGTTTTGGAAAGAACTAGTTAGCCATTTTGAGAGAAGTAAAATGGTCCTCTACCTAAGCCTACCACGAAATAAATCCAATGTGAATTAAATGTAAACAAAAGCAGTGATGTAGGTGAACCCTGAGGTAGCTATGTAAAATTTTTATGAGGAGATAGTTTGTGAGTATTTTTCTAATCTGGATATTATAATGGAAAAATTTGAAAGAGTTCTCCACATTGAAAAAAAATGAAGAAATTCCAATGACAATAAGAAAAGTCCCTCTTATTTCAAATGCAAGTAAAATGAAGTTTTAAAACACTGGAAAATATTTCTTTTATTTACTCAGTTAAATGAGTAATATCTTTAATATTAAAAAGTGTAGTAAACTTGGGGTGGGGATCCCTGGGTGGCTCGGCGGTTTAGTGCCTGCCTTCGGCCCAGGGTGTGATCCCGAGGTTCTGGGATCGAGTCCCACGTCGGGCTCCCTGCATGGAACCTGCTTCTCCCTCTGCCTGTGTCTCTGCTTCTCTCTCTCTCGGTGTCTCTCATGAATAAATAAAATCTTTAAAAAAAAAAGTGTAGTAAACTAATAGGAACATCAAACATTCACAAAAACAAGGAATACAAATTGTCATCTAAACAAAGAAGAGGGGCAGCCCTGGTGGCGCAGCGGTTTAGCACTGCCTGCAGCCTGGGGTATGATCCTGGAGACGTGGGATCGAGTCCCACATCGGGCTTCCTGCATGGAGCCTGCTTCTTTCTCTGCCTCTCTCTCTCTGAATAAATAAATAAATCTTTAAAAAAAAAAAAATAAACAAAGAAGAGGGGCAGCCCGGGTGGTTCAGCAGTTTAGCGCCGCCTTCAGCCCAGGACCTGATCCTGGAGTCTCAGGATCGAGTTCTACATCGGGCTCGCTGCGTGGAGCCTGCTTCTCCCTCTGCCTGTGTCTCTGCCTCTCTCTCTCTCTCTCTCTCTCTCTCTCTCTCTCTCTCTCTCATGAATAAATAAATAAAATATTAAAAAATAATAAACAAAGAAGAATTTAGAAGGTCCAATATAGATGGAAAACATGTTTATTGTTTTTAATGTATAAATACATATTAAAAGAACAGCATGGAATTTTTTTTTTCTATTATGGCAAAAAAACTATTTTGTCACTGACTGCTGATAACATGTGGACATAACAAGGCTGATGAGATTGATAAGTGTATAAATTGACAAAACCATTCTGGTGGTCTGTGAAGCAACTGATAGGAAAATTATGAGTTTGGAGGTAGCTGGCTGGCTCAGGCAGTAGAGCATGTAATTCTTGATTTCGGGATTATGGATTTGAGTCCTATGTTGGGTGTAGGGATTACTGAAAAATAAAAAAAATCTATTAAAAATTAAAATATTGCTTGTAATTTTCATTTGTTATAAAGTACAATAAAGTACAATTCTATTACGTGTTAAGCTTTTTTTTTTTTAGATTTCATTTATTTATTCATGAGAGACACAGGCAGAGGGAGAAGCAGGTTCCTCGCAGGGAGCCCGATGTGGGACTTGATCCTGGAACTCCAGGATCATGCCCTGAGCTGAAGGCAGATGCTCAACTGCTGAGCCACCCAGGCGTCCCTACTTGTTAGGCTTCTTTTCTATTTACTTTATTGACTTTGATATTTTTTTCTCTTCTACTGTTCTTATGTTTATTATGATTTTTTCCTCATTATTTGTGGTTAATGATGGCTTTGCTAATATCCTTTCTTTCTTATACAATAATACATCTTAAAATATTAAGATTTAATTTCTTCTCTAATTACAAATCCCAAAAATTTTGTAAGCTCTTTTTGTGTGTGTGTTATTTTTTTATGTTTTATGATCTCAGCCACCTTTATTTTTTTTCTGACCTTTAGTAGTCCAAACCCTTAAATGCCAAAAGCATAAGTGACTTTTGAAATTGTTTAGCCCTTTTTTGGCTACCAGTTGCACTTAATTCTGAATTGTTTAAGGCTGAGAAAAATCTATCTCCTGCCTAAAATTCCAGCCTTATCTTGGCCTCATCTCTTCTTTGCTCTTCATCTTCCAGCCATAGTATCCTTCCCATATTGTCTTGTGCATACCAAGTAATTATCTTTTCCCGTGCTCCATTGCTTAGTTGGCTGACGCTTCGTTCTTCAGTTCTTCCTTTAATTATCAAATCATCAGACTTTCTGTCAGTCCTTTGTTCATTTTTTTTCCACAATTGATTCTCTATCCCATCTTTTTAAGAACACACCATATAAAAGATGAAGAGATATATTTTGTTGTAAAGAACATTGTGTTATAAGTTTCCTTTCTTTATAGCAACTGGATAAAAGCTCTGTGTGGACAGGGATCATATCTGTCTTATTTTTAATTTTATTCCAATGAAAAGAGATAGACAACAAAATTGAAAATTTTATAGGCATTTAGAAAGTTATGCAGAATATCTTTTTTTAAAAAAGATTTTATTTATTAGAGACACAGAGAGAAAGAGAGAGGCAGAGACACAGGTGGAAGGACAAGCAGGCTCCATGCAGGGAGCCCAATGTGGGACTCCATCCCGGGACGTCAGGATCACGCCCTGGGCTTAAGGCAGGTGCCAAACCGCTGAGCCACCCAGGCGTCCCGTTATGCAGAACTTGTAATGTGTTTTTAATAGTCTCAGAAAGGAAGTTGGCAATAAAATGGGATAAAAGAAAAAATGCAATTTATAATATTATGAAATTATGAGGTTTTAAAATTAAATCATTGTTCACCAAAAATACCAAATATTCACATTATAGATGGTCGTTTTAAGTGATAATTGCTTGAACATGTACTCATTTAAATATATGTCGGCAAATATTGTTAAGTGCAACAATGAAAAGAAATCCTACAATCTTTGAAGAAAGGTTTTTTTTGCTACATTTTACTTTATTTTTACACATAATGAAAACAATCGACTAAGCAGTTCCAGAATTACTAGTGTTCATTAATCCAGAAATAAATGAAGTCAGAAGGCAAACTTTTCATTTTTTCCCTAAACATATATTGCAAGTATCACAGAAAGTCCTAACAACACATGCAACATGGGCTGGTTTCAACATACAGTTTCAACATACAGAGAGCCCAAGCAAGGGTGAATACTAGGATCCATGTGAGTCAGACCATGAGCAGTGCTCCAGAACAGTAGAATCTACCCAGCGGGTCATTAGCCCTGCCCTACCATACACATTTGCCCTGTGCACTGCCCTCTGTCAGATTCCAATCCTAGCAGCTCTTTTCTCCCACATTCCAGGCTCATTTCCTCCTATCCCAAAGTGGATATTCCACACACAGAAGTCCAGGCAGCTCCAAATATATTCTCCCAACGGTATTTCACTTGGCATCTCCACAAGCCAAGCTCCAGCTCAAATTCTGTACAAGAAGTTCCCATTGCTATCGAAGAACTCTCGCCCCCTTTGGACTACTTTGCTGCTGAAGTTCTGGTTATCCAGCTCCTGAGTCTTCAAATCTTGCAGCTTGTCACTTGGCAATCCATAACCATCAGTCCGTCTTTTGCCCACACCATCACTGGTGGAGCACTTCTGCAGCTCTCGCTGATGACTTAGGGCTGCAGGAACAGCCACGGAGCGCTCCTCCTCCAGGGTCTGGATTCCTTTATTCCCTCCCTTCTGCCTCCTTGGTGTATTTTTACTGTGAGTGTTTGATTCTATCACTGTCAAAGGTCTGCGGTGACCCCAGCCTTTGAATGAAGATTCACCCCTTGGCATCAACAAAGAGCCTGATCTAGAGTGGCTTGCAGATAGCGACTTCAAGGTATCCTCAGGCCCGGGGAGCTGCTGCAGGGAATGGGAAAACCCGGCTTTCTTAAGGACTTGCTGATCCTGCTTCAGTTTCTGCTCCAGTGTGGGTACAAACTTGCTTTTTAAAACCCTTCGGATCACATCAGGGCCGACACCAAAGCCTTCAGCTAGCCTAGGAACTGACCAGGACTCTGCAAATTCTTTATGTAAATACCGGATCTGCTCCATCGCTTCCCACGTCAGGGTCCTGGGCGGGGCCCCAGGCGCCTCCATCCGCCTCCGAATTTTCTGGAACCGGGCGGCCTTTTTCTGTCGTTTCAAGGTGCTGGGGGAGAGAACCAACGGCAGAAGCCATGCTTGGGGGCAAAACGAGCTGCTGCAGAGCCTCGGACTACATCAAAGGGAGCCCAGCCCTCTTCTCTTTGTTCGCAGGGGCCGCCGAGCCACGTGTTGGCTGACACCCGCTCCGTACACTCCCCAGAATCTAAACCCTAACACAGCCCGTGAGAAGGCCAAACTTCCTAAACAGGTGATGAAATACGTCCCTAGTGAAGAAACCTGTGGTCCCTGTAGGCAGCCGCACAGCTGCCTCCGCGCCCTCTCACGACGGGTGAGAAACAAGGGCTGCGGCGGCGCGACGCCCGGCTCCGAGGGGGCGCCGCGGCCTGGAGCGCCGGGGCCCGAAGCCCTCCCTCGTGCTGAGGGTCGGGAAGGAGCTGGTACCTCTCCACCTCCTGCAGCTCCCGCTCCTCCGGCTCCCAGTCGGAATCAGGATCCGGCTCGCGGCCCAGAGCGCCGGGGTCCGCCACCCCCCGAGTCGCGAACCCACGACGAGCGACGGCAGCAGGGACGCGCGCGCCCAGCAAGAGGCTCAGAGCGACCGCCGTGCCGACAACCGCCGCCCGACCGCCTGAAGAAAGATAATCATGCAGAGGAACATGATCATTTAAGGACATAGTTTTCCAAACATGATTGGAACATGCAAGGAATGAGAGAATTTTCTTCTTACATACTCCCTTGAAAAATGTCCAGATTTTCATTCTGGTAAGATAAAAACTACATATATAAAAGATGACATAGGTTACATGAACTAGAAATTATCAATGATACAAGTGAATGAAGTTATTTGGTCTAAATATGGGGTTAGTTCATAAAGTAAATTACAATCCATAGCTATGAAGAATAAAAGTCACAGATTTACAAATGTACTGCTACCAATATCTAGAATGTTTGCTGATACATAGTTGGTGCTTTTTATACATACATTTGTTGAATGATTTAGGAGAAAGAAGGAAGAGAAAGTGAACCAAAGACGTTGTTTTCTTTAGAATGAAGTTTAGATTAACCCTAGAAAAATGGTAAGCAAGCTTTTCTTTAAAAAAAAAAAAGATTTTATTTATATATTCATGAGTGACACAGAGAAAGTGAGACACAGAGTCTCCCCTGCAGGGAGCCTGAAGAGGGACTAGGTCCCAGGACTCTGGGATGGTGACCTGAGCCAAAGGCAAATGCTCAACCACTGTTCCACCCAGGTGTCCTGGTGAGCAAATTTTTTTTAATATATTTTTTTAAATTTTTATTTATTTATGATAGTCACACAGTGAGAGAGAGAGAGGCAGAGACACAGGCAGAGGGAGAAGCAGGCTCCATGCACCGGGAGCCTGACGTGGGATTCGATCCCGGGTCTCCAGGATCGCGCCCTGGGCCAAAGGCAGGCGCTAAACCGCTGTGCCACCCAGGGATCCCCGTGGTGAGCAAATTTTTAAAGAAAATGATAGTGATTATTTTTTTTCTTGGGAAGCCAAAGGTCAATCAAGGCTATTATAGGCAATTATATACAATATTTATATGATAACATTTAAAAATGTTAAAGCACTCTTAATTCAGGGGTGTTTCAAAAAGAATGATGTTAAAAAAAAAAAAAGAATAATGATGATCTAGAGTTTGACTTAACCCGCAGAGTATATCTTGCCACTACCCTAGGAATGATAGTTACATTAATCTGAAAACTTAAAAACTTTGAGTGAATATTCTTTTCACATTAGACGGGTAAACCAACCAACCAACCAAACAAAAAGACACATTAGTGTATGATGAAACAATATTACCAACAGTGTTTAAACAAGAATTCAGTGTATCTAGAAAAAATATATAAATGGCAGGAATATGTCCAAATTTGGTATAGATCATGATATACACGGAAGATTTAAATTGCTCCAGAAATAGCAATATACTCACATATGATTTTGAAAAATAAGGTATAATAATTAAATGTCTAAGACAAAATGATATAGTATGTTGAAATACTAGAATATAAAATATGCCAAGGATAACATGTTCATCTGAAATTAATTTCAGTCAAAAATAGATTGAATTTAATGATATATTGATGTAAATTGCTAAAAGGTATAAGCTACTATGTAGGTATAGCTAGGAAACTTAAGCACTACCATTACAGAGTGGAAGTATTTTTAGGATCAATCGATATAAGCAAACAATCCCCAAATCATTATGGGATAACATATATAGCACAATTTACATTGTAAAAATTAGAATCTATTTTGTCTGCATTTCACAAAATTTCGTGGAGAACTGTGAAAGCAAGGTGGAAACTCCCATTGCAAAACTTGTCTCATAAAGGAACTATTAGTGTTACCACTCTTGCTCAATACAAGTCAGAAAAGCAGATGCCTACTTAGAACCTGTGTCCACACATTATTTATAGTCTTACATCGCAGTGTCTGATTAGTAGACCTTTGATCATACAGCCTGTATTGTGGCTATTCAAGATAGGAAATGGGAGAATTTCCTACATATTAATTACCATGGCATGATGGTACTTCTGTGGAAAACTGTATCTAAGAGGGTATTGGGCAGCACTGCATGGCATATGTTTACTATACCCTGTCGTAGTCTACCTGACTGGGGTATTTCTGGAAACACCATATAACATTTCAACATTTTTCTTGTTTTAAGCTACAGTGATATGATTCTATTTAATATGATGCAAGTAACCCACAAGGAAGAGAGTACATTTTTACCCTTTCCCTAAAGGGAGAGACCTAGTATCCTTATGTTTTTATTTTTTTTTTTGTTCTTCCCATTTTTATTTTTTTTATGAATTAATTTTTATTGGTGTTCAATTTACCAACATACAGAATAACACCCAGTGCTCATCCCGTCAAGTGTCCCCCTCCGTGCCCGTCACCCATTCACCCCCACCCCCCGCCCTCCTCCCCTTCCACCACCCCTAGTTCATTAAGTTCAGGATGTTTGGATGCTTCTCATTTATTTTCTAGGTCAGACACATTAAAAAAATAAAGTTCTGTAAATTTTGGGCTAAAATATAAAGTTTAGAAGCACAGATATACTATATCATTTCCAGATCTATTTAAGATGACATTTTTTATGGCTGCCTTTTCTCTCTAAACTCTCCATTTTCTCTTTGTCTTTGCCTGGCAAAATAGCTGGTTAATTCTTAACTGATATCTTAATCTGTTTGGGTTCATATAACAAAGTACCACAGGGGCAGCCCAGGTGGCTCATTGGTTTCGTGCTGCCTTTGGCCCAGGGTGTGGTCCTAGAGATCTGGGATGAAGTCCCAGGAGGGGCTCCTTGCATGGGGCCTGCTTCTCCATCTGCCTGTGGCCTGTGTCTCTACCCCCCCCCCTCTCTCGGGAATAAATAAATTTAAAAAAATAAATAAAACAGTACCACAGAATTTGTACCTCAGAAACAACAGAGGTTATCTATTACTATTGTGAAGGTTGGTTGTCTGAGGTCAGGGTGTGAGCACTGTCCAGTGAGGGCTCTCTTTTGGTTGTAGACTTCTAATATCCTTACATGGAGGAAGAACAGGATTTCTCTTGAGTTTGGGGTCTCATGACCAAATCACCTCTGAATGTCCTCACCTCCTAATACAACTACCTTTGGTGGTTAGGATACAGTATTTGAATTTTGGGTAGATACTTGTACCGCAGCTCTAGGGTAGATCAAATGTTCACTCATGAGATATCTATCATTAGTATCTATCATGATAGATGACATGTCTATCATCTACCTATGAGGAGTTTTCTGATCTTTCATTACTTCTTTTGCAATATTATTCCCTGTTACAGCAGTTAATGGGTGAAATTCTATTTCTCCTTGATAATTCAAATAGCAAATATTTACTGAATATTTTCTATATGCAGATACCATTGCTAGGTGCTAAGAGTATATCAGTGAACAAAACAGGAAAAGAAACATTCTAGTGTGACAGCTTAGGCAGTAAGTAGAATAAACTACTACATAATATTTTGTTTGGTGACAAAAGACTTTGAGCAGAACTAAAGAAAATAAGCAGGATAGAAAGAATTGCTAAGGGCAAATGTGAGATTCTTCAATTTCAAATTAGATTCTGAGAAGACTGCTAGAAAGATATTTTAGAGTTCTCCATATTTCACCACACCCAAGTCAGGTTCCCTCCAAATGTCTAACCATCTGACCAAACAATTATCTATTTCCGTGAATCAGTATGTATCTTCATTTGAGGTCATTTCCTTATTTGTTGATCTAATGCATTGACACAGAATTGAGGGAGATAAACCAGGCATAGGTAATCATAAATCTGATAACAGGAGAAAGAGTACTATATATTGGGTATTATGTTTTGCGCTACCCAGTTGGTTCCATACTAAGGTTCCCTTTAGATCACTTCAGAATTTTATTTACACAGCTACCTCTGTGAAATGATGTTCATTGTACAACCACTAATTTCCCAGAATTTTTCCTTCATGGTCTTATTTCTTTTGATGAAGACAGATCAGGTTTCTTCATGTTACATAAGGTTCTCACTGAGTTCATAGATGGCATTGGATAGAAGCATAGTGAGAATGTAAAAAAAAAATCATATCCAGATTATCTAGTCCAGTGAGAATATACTGCTATGGTCTTTATGACAGAAGATATAAAATATTCTTCTCCACTTTGCAGCACAATCATTCCTGCCTATTTTGTGTAATAGCACTGTGTTTGGTACTCAAAGTTGTTTTCTACCAATGCCAGTTTTTTCACTGGAGTATATTTCTTCAACAATCTCCATAATATCTTTCATTCTATGTGCTCTTTATTAGAACTTCTTACTCCTCCATCAAGAAATGGAGTATGTGTTCCTTCTTCTTGATTTTGGGTGACTACTTGATTGACTATATTAGTAGAGTATTGTATAAATAGTACTATGTCTATTCCAAGACTATCTCATAAACAGGTGTTTCTCTGAATGCTCACTTTTGTGACCTAGTAATCATAGTATGAAGAAGCCAAGCAGTCCATGGAATCAAAGCCATTAAAGTTCAGCTCAGCTGAGCTTCCAGTTAATAGTCATTTGTAATTGCCAGTCATGCATATGGCATGTTGGAATTGAATCTACCAATTCTTGTTTGAGTTTCCTTAGCTGATACTGATTCAAACAAAGAGGAAGCTTCTGACCAAATCCATGCCCAAATTGCAAATTTGTGAGCTGAATCAGTTTTAATTTAATTCACTATGTTATAGTGTGAATTTTTATGCAGCTATAGGTAATTTCATTAAAATCTAAATAAAAACTAACTCAGAAAGGTGAGATTAGGTGATTTTTCATATCTGCTGTTATGACCATTTTATTTTTGTTTTTTAAAAATATTTTATTTATTTATTCATGAGAGGTACAGAGAGAAAGGCAGAGGCATAGCCAGAGGGAGAAGCCGGCTCCTTACTGGGAGACTGATACAAGACCCGATCCCAGTACCCGAGGATCACGACCTGAGCCAAAGGCAGACACTCAACTACTGAGCCACCCAGGTGCCCCTGACCATTTTATTCTTTATCTCCTATACAAAACATTGAGGTGAGTAGGGAAGGAGACCATCATCTCTGTCTATTATAATCTTGTCCACTGATTTATTGATAACTTTTTATTTAAAGATTTATTTTTTGTCGGTAATCATAAAGGACACAGATATATTCACAGTTTTGCGAATTATAAAATGCCAACTTAGATACTTTTGCTAGAGAATTTTTTTTACTAATATTCTAATCCCTGACAATATGGCAAACTTGCAGACAGTATGACCAAAGCATTATTTGCAACCCATTAATTAGTGTAGTTCCATCTTTCTGATCATCTCTTCTTACAAACAGTGTGGATATTGATATTATTGTTCAAGTTTGACAATGGAGAGGAGATTCTTTGTCCAGTGTACTTTTGGGCCACAACTGGGTGGGTCTGACATTTTGAGGAAATACACATTAGTAAGGTGCCAGTTTATTTGCATTCCCATGTTTGAGTATTTATCTTTTCTCCCTTCTTTCCTAATGATTCTGAATTGAGTCCACAGGTGCAGTTATAAGAATTGATGTCAGTGTGATGGATAGAGGCCTTCTAAGATACCTGTTGCTGCTCAGCAACTCACGTGGGTTTCCAAGTGTAATCCCTTAAGACCTTGTCCACTTTATAATATGATCCTCCTTGGCATATATGACTTGTGATGGCTGTTATATTAAGAAGGTATTTAAAAAAAAAAAAGAAGGTATTTCGTTGAGTGGTATTCTTTAGCCTGGCCTACCATTAAGTCAAAAGTGCTTTCCATAAATAAAAATAGATATTTAAAAAAAAATAGATATTTACCAGAGGAAGAATTTTTTTTTTAAAGCTCTAGTAGTCACTGCTGTGTGGGTCTTATTAGGGATCAGCATGGATTTTGTGCAAGTTTTATATAATGAAATACACTTAAAAATTGAATGGTCTTGGGGCACCTGAATGGCTCATTTGGTTAAGTGTTTGCCTTTGGCTCAGGTCATGATCTCAGGGTCCTGGGATCCAGCCCCATGTCAGGATCCCTTCTCAGTAGGGAGTGTGCTTCTCCCTTTCTTTCTGCCTTTCCCCCTGCTCATGTTCTCTTTATCAAATAGATAAATTAATTTTAAAAATTGGATGGTCTTGGATGTAGTAGCCAAGAGGGAAATATGCTTGCACAGTACTGTAGTCTGGAGCATCTGATGATCCTCCAATATTTTTTCTTTAATCTCTATTGAAAGCCATAGAGGTTACTTGATATATTTGATATATATAAATAGTGCCATTAAATTTTGTACCTTTTTTAAAAAGAATTTTGGAGTAACGTGGAAATACTTTTCTTTCTCTTTGGAACGACTGTTCCATAAAGTATCAAGCCAGTAGACCCCTCAGAAAAAGGAAAAGCTGTGATTAACTTCTCAGGTTTTCTTTTTCTTTTTTTTTTGATTTTTTTAATTTTTATTTATTTATGATAGTCACACACAGAGAGAGAGAGAGAGGCAGAGACACAGGCAGAGAGAGAAGCAGGCTCCATGCACCGGGAGCCCGACGTGGGATTCGATCCCGGGTCTCCAGGATCGCGCCCTGGGCCAAAGGCAGGCGCCAAACCGCTGCGCCACCCAGGGATCCCCAACTTCTCAGGTTTTCATGGGATTTATCCTACATTCTGATGAGCATGTGTTTGACAAGTCCATCCTAAGGTAACTGATACTTTCTGTTCACCTTGTCCTGTTATCATACTGTCATCATAGCTTAGACAAGTGTGATGTCATATAACATGCAAAATGATCATGTTCCTGTGGACTAAATTATAGCACAAATCTGTCGGGTTAATATATCCTTGGGCAAGATGGTAAATGTTTGGTTCTATACCTACCAAGTGAAATGTGTAACTTATTTTTTCTTCTCTCTTTATTGATATGATAAAAATAGTTTTTTTTTAATTTTTATTTTTTTATTTATTTATGATGGTCACAGAGAGAGAGAGAGAGAGAGAGAGAGAGAGAGAGAGGCAGAGACACAGGCAGAGGGAGAAGCAGGCTCCATGCAACGGGAGCCTGACGTGGGATTCGATCCTGGGTCTCCAGGATCGCGCCCTGGGCCAAAGGCAGGGGCCAAACCGCTGCGCCACCCAGGGATCCCTAAAAATAGTTTTTGTCAGCCTTATAGCTGTAAACTGGGTGCTAGAGGTTATAATGATTTGTTCTAGAAAATTGACTTGTCTAATTTGCAGCTGCAATTGGAGTTACCAACTGATTAAGCTTAAAATATTTTATTCTTTATCAGGATGACTTTGTCTTATGCACAGCTCAAAGAGGTGATTTAAGTAAAGATAGGAAAAGATGTTGTTAGTTCAGTAATTTGATGGTTGTATTAATCAATCACTTTGATTCCCCTAGGCAGTTTCATTTTTATTTTGGTAGGAGTCTGAATCTCAAGAATTTTCCCGTGTGCCATCTCCCCATGAGTGAAGGTGCTGATATGAGTATTCTGCTCATTTCTGAGTATGTCAGTGCCATCTACATACATGGAAGTGAAATAGATACAGCTAGACCATTTAGAGATCTACTGTTCTCCAAAGCTCTATTTTTTAACTGGTGTTACAGATCCCCTCTTTGACCAAGAGAGTACAATGGTGTTCTTAATTCTCAGATACTAATTTTATCTTAGAGCTAGTGTCCAGTGTAACCTGAAAGACATGAGTAATTTCTTTTCTCCAAGGCTCAGGTTTGTTGATAATGGCATAAGTCCTTGTAATTTAATCTAAAATTTCTGATAAATTAATCCATAGAATTAAATTTATCTTTTTTTTTTTTACAATAAATTTACCTTGAAGAAAATTGCATTCCTCTCTCATCCCTCATCTCAGAATACATTTCCACACTTATGCCCCAGGAATTAGTTAAAATAGACTACTGAGATTATTTTGATAGATAATCTTTTTAATCCAAGATTTGTCCTCAAAATTTATCACATTGCACAGCCTAGGAGTTGACTCTAGGTAAATTTTAGTGAAAATGTAGGCTCCTCACAGTGGGATATAAGGATAATTGTCATCCATGTGCAATGTCACTGCCTCAGGAAATGTTCTTTTAAGATTCTTTAAGCAAGGTTGATTGGCAGAGGGGTTTCTTCTTCTGGCAAGGGAGTCTTACTGGTATTTGGATACCAAAGGTAATTTCAATCCTTGTTCATGCTCTTTAGTGAGTTTTTGAGGTGTAGGGTTTTATGAATCATCTAAATCCTCTCATTTGTTCCTGTATTTTTTATTATGATTTATACTATGCCCTGGGACAAGTAAATTATTTAATCTCAGTGGCTTAATAAAATACAAAAGTTTTAGTTTAAAAAAAATCATATTCCTGGGTAATTCTTCTCTAAGTGATGATACAAGGGTCTGGACTCATTGCATAATTGAGTTCTGCCATCTAGAAAGTTCTTCACATCCACTCATATGGAAGAGAGAGAGAGAGAGAGAGAGAAAGAGAGAAAGAAAGATGAATCTCCAGAGAGTTTAGGGATTAATCCTTAAATTTATGTATACCAGTTAAATTCACATTCTATCAGCCAGGATTAGTCACGTGATTTCAGTGTAATATAAATGAGTCTGGGCCTCCAACAGACCAAAAAAAGACTCATAAAAATTTATGATAGTCTTGCCATAGTCTGCTTTTCCATACCCCTCATCTAGTGTTTGCAAATGTAGTTCATGCAACGTATCTAAATCAAAATCCAAGATGTCTGAATAATAAACATTATTCTGTAGTAGGTACTGATGTCACTTTCTTAGTGTCCCCTGAACAAAATGCAGATTATCTGCCCACTCCGTCATACGCTATATCTTTTTGTGGGAATATATGTAATAACATCAGGAAATGCTTTTATTAGGAAAAGGGAAGAATAGAGGATACAAAGTAGTCAAGTTTAAGTACTCTTAAATCTTGCTATGCAGACTGTTGAAGGCTCATATTGTATTATTTAGGGCCATTATTCTGAACCTTTTTATAAAGTAACCCCAGGGACACCTGGGTGGCTTAGCGGTTGAACATCTGCCTTTGGCTCAGGGCGTGATCCTGGAGTCCCAGGACCCACATTGGGCTCCCTGCATGGAGTCTGTTTCTCCCTCTGCCTGTGTCTCTGCCTCTCTCTGTGTCTCTAATGAATAAATAAATAAAAAAATCTTAAAAAAATAAAAAAAAAATAAAGTAACCCCCATATTTCCATGGCTTAGCCAAGTCAAAAATTTTACATTGGGGCACCTGGGTGGCTCAGTTGGTTAAGTGTCTTGTCTGCCTTTGGCTCAGGTCATAATCCCAGATCCTGGGATGACCTCCTTGCTCAGCAGGGATTCTCCCTCTCCCTCTGTTGCTCCCCCTGCTTATGATTTTGCCCTCTCTTTCTCAAATAAAGAAATAAAAAATATTTTTAAAGTTTTATATTTTCTTATTCCTTTTGTAGTCTAATTTCTGATGGGTAGCCCTTTGACCTAATTTTACCCAAGTGGCAATTCAGGGTATTTTTCTCCATTCATCTAGTGGCTTCAGGTTTGTTTCTTTCTAAGTGGTTATGAAATTGCTAGAGAAAGAAGTAATGAAAATATGAAGGAAGGAAAGGGAGAAGGAAGGAAAGACTGCACAGAAGGTTTTAGAGGTCAGGCCTAGAAGTGCAAGTGGAATGCATAATTTTACCCTCATTCCATTGGCCACAAGGATCAAATAGCCATGCATAATTCCAAGGGAGTTTGGAATGTAGTCTTCCTGTATGAGTAGAAGGCAGAGGAAATGATTTGATGAATAAAGCATTGTCTCTGCCACATTCCCAATTCTAATTATTGGGAGTTAACATTGTTTCCTAGCAAATACGCTAATTTTTTTCATGAGAGACATGAGAAGTTTCAATGGATGCTGAAATAAATGAGCCAAGGGATCATACTGTAAACGTAATTTTTGTTTATATCATCCCAAGGCTGCAGAAGATAACAGATTTTATAAATTTCATTTTAGAAATTCATACAATGATGACCTGAAATGGTAATATACAATTCTGGCCATGTTACTTCCTTTTTAAATCTTATATCATGATGTTATATTCAGACAGGCTATTCCAGAATTCTCGTGATTTTTATGCCCATCCTCCTGTTCTGTGGAAGATGCTGTTCAATCCTTCTAAACCTTGCCTTCATGGACGCCTGGTGGCTCAGCAGTTAAGGGTCCTGGAGTCGTGGAATGGAGTCCCTCATCGTGCTCCTTGCATGGAGCCTGCTTCTCCTTCTGCCTGTGTCTCTGCCTCTGTCTCCTGTGTCTCTCATGAATAAATAAATAAAATCTTTTAAAAACAAACAAACAAAAAAACCTTGCCTTCAGTAGATACTTAACTACCACTTAATATAAATTGTAATTTAACTTCCATTTTGCATCTTGAAATGGACTAATAAAGCCTCATTGTCTAATTGCAAGAGAATCTCTTTTTATTAAAAGGCAGACAGATCAAAAAACAACTTATCCCTAAAGCCCATTTCCCTAATAGTCTGTTGCCTATAACCATTTATGGTACTAAGTAGTGTATAAGGAGTTTTCTCTTGCAAACAAAAGAATCCACCCTGCTTAGTCTAAGAAGAAAAGGAATTTTTAAAAGTCTATTAGGCCGTTTTAAAAATTATTGGAACTGCTAGTTACTGATAGATTCTTGGGGTTAAGTTTTTACAATTACTTTGTAGAACTATACCACTGACCTCACTGAATGAGCTTATAGGTGCAACTCCTGCAAAATCTGATATCACCTATGCATACAAAATGGACAGCACACTAGAAGTTGGTGTTCTCCTGTCATTTGCTTCTGAGTCAAAGTCTTGCTTGTACTCATCTGACTGACTACATTACATTCCTGTCACCTTATGGCTATGACAGGTAGTATTGCATAGAAATTAGCGTGTAAGATGGAGAGTTCCTTGCAGAAAACTAATTGAGGAGTACTGTTACTGCCAAACCAGTTTGAGAGTGAAAGATTTAGTATCAGACCATTGGTGAAGTTGAGTTGTGATGTGTTTTTTTTTTAAAAAAAAAGGCTTCGTCTGATTGTATGGTGGTCTCTGGAGGTGGAAATGCCCTTTCACAGATATCTTCCATTGGGCAAGGGGTAAGAGTTCTCTTCACCATAATAACCAGTGACTGTATGTAGGCTTCCATGGGAACAGAATACAACCTCAAGTGGGATGGCTGTCTTCAGTCAAGGGCAATTCTGTACAAGCACATAGCTGAGATCACTCTGAGTGGCTGGGATAATGAATATTTTAGCTCTCCTGGGAGTCAGTAGGAGAATTTCCTGGGTCAGTAGGGTCAGTCAGGATATACTTACAGTTCACCCTCTTAAACCATACGGCACCATCGAAATCTTGCATTCCAAATGACCTCTTTTCCTAAAGAAATCATATAAGATGGCAGTAATTTGGATGGAAATAGAGCTGCTGCCAGTAAACCTATCCCAAGGTCGTTTCTTCTATTAATTGTTCTCTTCTATACACCCAGTATGGGTCTCGAACTCATGATCTCCTGATCAAGAGTCACATGCTCTGCCTTGTGAGCCAGACAGTCACCCCGTCTCATCCTACCTTTTTGAAAACATGGATATGCTAGAAAGGCAGTTCTGGTTGCATAGTTACTTGATACTCTACTTTCAGTTACTCTATCCCTACCAAAGTGCTATAATACTAGGATCTATTTCTCTAAAATTGTCTATTTCTCTATTGAATGCCATATGACCTTGATCCAGAACCCTAGATATGGCGCAGTGGACATTCTTGTTCCAAGATCCACTCAACACTATTAGTCTTTCAAGTTATCTCTTCTGCTAGTTTGTATGGAGTCAAAAAGTCCTAATATTGCCTATGAGTCATGTCAAGGACTCTTGTGTTTTCAACTTTTTTTGTAATGCTGTTGTATATTTAGCAGGAGTCTCTTTCAACAAGTTTTTCACAAAAAAAAAAGAAAGAAAAGTTTTTCAATAATGTGGTCCCTGTGTGGAGAGGATCATAGACACTATGCTATGCTAATCAGAATCCCCTCAGGAATGAAGGACTTATTCTCTTAGCTTCTCGGGGAAGGGAAGAAATGTTCCTCACCCAAGGGGCTGTTCATATCAAAGATTGTTCTACAAGAGGGCATAAAGACTCTTGCCCTACTAGTTTTGCCTGCCAATGAATTGATTTCAGTGGCAGGCAAGAATAGTATTCAAGGATTTCCCTGAGATCCTTGTTGGTCCTGCATGGCACCTCAACTTCTCCATTTGTCTAATTCTGCTTCATTCATTCCCTTCCCTTTCACACATATTGATTGGAAGAGTGTCCTCTGATATACTTCTAGCATGCTAATATTAGAGATTATTGGGCAGAGTACCTGATTTACAACTGAAAGCAGAGCTGCTACTTGATATGGCATGAGATAGAATGGGTAATGTGAAGAAGGACCCTGGGAGGGGAAGGAGGTGGATATAGAGGGCAGAAATAGTTACTTAAGCACTAAGTATTGATGTGACACAGGAGGATAAATTGAATATTTCATATCTTTTTTGAGAGTGAACCACTTTGTCCCCATGATGCAAATTCAGATAATGCATATATACAGTTTAGTGTGTATTTTTATAAACACATAAATATGTGCTTGCATGTTTTCAGAAAAGCCTTTTGATTGTTATTACTTGTACCAGTTGTTTTGTTTTAAACCCTGGAAAAGGGAAGGGCTGTTGACTAGGTATCTGGGAAAATAATTATATTTCCTTCTGCTAATAGGACATGTTAGAAGCATTCAGTAATAATACAAGGAAAGGTCCAGGATCTGAAATTTACAGTGTTAACAAGTCGAAAATCTTCCACTCCTAACAAATTAGTGTGTTTCAATAGTCTTCCAAACACTTCCTGATTATTTTTGCTTTTACCGTTGAATTCTGAGATCAGTCTTGAATGAGGACAGACCGGAGGCAACAGGAGAAGCAAAGAACAGCATTTCCTGTTCTTTGGAAAATTCTCATACAGCTTTGTGGAACATCTTGTCTTGATGTATGCTTTCCTGTCTCATTTTTTTTGTCAGCCCAATTGGCTAGCTAAGATCTGCTCTAAGCAGATTTTACATAATGAAATGACAAGGCATAAATATCCATGCATTCTTTCAGTATGTCCCTTTCACTATTTATGATATAAACATTTTTAAATCTGTTTGTGTCTCATCACTTATTCATTTGGAATAGGTCTCACCTTTAAAAGCTGTATCTATGGAGAAGAATTAAAATTTTACAAAGCAACTTTGACCTGAAGCTTTTCCATAAGGACTATTGTGCCAAAGAAATAGAAGACACAGTCCTTGACCTTAGGAGTTTGCAATCTATTTGATTACTTCAAGTATGCATACACGAGAAAAACTGAAAATAGGAAATAATGATTTAATATAGTATTTTTTTCTTAAAGATTTTATTTATTTATTTGAGCGGGGGGAGAGCACACAGGCAGAGTGAGAGGGAGAAGCCGACTCCTGCTGAGCAGAGAGACCAATGCAGTGCTCCATCCCAGGATCCTGGGATCATGATCTGAGCCAAAAGCAGATGCTTAATCAACTGAGCCACCCAGGTGCCCCTTTAATACAGTATTTCTGAAAGTTGTCTAAATGAAAGGAAAAGTCATCTGATATATCAGGGAGTCTGGGATTTCATAAAAGTATATATCTTTACATGTGAGATATTTCTTGTTTTGTCTTAAAATATAAAACATCTGTTTAATTTTTAAACATTTTTAAGCAGTTTAGTATAAAAAGCATGTGTTCACTTGTTCCATATTCTTGAAGTAAAATTGATATTCAGGATATTTCATTATGTTTGTGATTTTCTTAATATTTGGAATTATTGGAATGTGTATATTCCCTTTCAAAAAGTGTGGAGTTAGTTCCCATTTCCTCAGTCGACTTGTTTCTATTAGAGTACAGGACTTCTTCATCTAAAGATGAAGGTTAACTAACCTTGTACAGTTAACATTAAGAAATGTGTCAATGTGTTAAAAAAATATTTTTCTGTAAGAGGGCCTTTTTATGTCTCTGGGATAGCACTACATAAGTATCATTATGGTGATAGCACTATGTAAGTAAGTATCATTATAGTGCCCTTGGAAGACCTGCACTTCAAAATCTGTATATTTTTTGTTGGAAATAACTAGAAAGTAACTGTAAGATATGTCCTTTCTTTCAGTCTCAAGGAGTGAATTATTTTGTGACTGTACCTTTTTTAGTCAGGTGTATTATCTATAGCTGCTATAACAAATTTACCACAACCTTAGAGCTTAACCCAACTTAAATGTGTTATCTTAGAGTTCTGATGGTCAGAAGTCTGAATTGGCTCTCACTAGGCTAAAATGAAGCTGTCAAAATGGCCTATGTTTTTTCTTGGAGCTTTTAGTGAAGCATCTTCTCTTGTGTTTTCCAGCTTCTAAAGGCTTCCCACATTCTTTAGCAGTATGGTTCCCCCCCTTTTGTTTCTCAATCAGCAATTTTTGTTTAAGCCTTTTTGACATTTCATTATCCTGAAACTGACTCTTCTTCCTTCTTCTTTAACTTTTAAGAAGTCTTGTAATCACATGGGGCCCTTCCAGATATTTCAGTATAATCATTTTATTTTAAGGTTAGCTCCTTATTAGTGACCTTAATTCTAACTACTCCCTTCATTTCTCTTTTCCATGAAATTTAACATTCATAGGTTCTGCCAATTAAAGCATAGAAATCATTGGAAGGACATTATTCTGCCTACCATATATATCGATGTTGACTTGTTCTCTCACAGATTGGAGAAAAACCTCTATTTGACCCCTGTTTATGCTTATATGAGAAAGGTGTAAAAGCTCTACTCCAATGGGAAAAAATTTCTGAGTGTGTTTAGTATTCTGGTGTTCTGATGAAGTATTGATAAATAAAAAACTAAAAGATCCCGTTTAAGCAAGTATATTTAGAATAGGGGAACATGTTTGAGTATTTAGCAGATTTTAATTGTTGATTTGCTGTCGTTTGATGTTTTTTTAATAGGGGATCTTCTGGGTAAGATGAAGTAAAGGTCAATCTCATTCACTACCCCCAGTACTCTGTACAAATGTTAACATTTTCCTTGTTGCATCATACGAAGATGGTGGGATGTACGGGCTTAATCCACATATGGTTCCATGCATCACAGACTGAAAAACCACTATGCCCTCTGAGGATCTGTGGTATTCTTGATATTGTTCAAATGCTATCTCATTTGCTTTGCTCATTCTTTCTGATTTTTACATTTTGTATTACCACCTTGGACATAGTTTGTTCATTTAATGGATATCTTGTTATTTTTCTTTTATTGCTACTATCTTGGATCAAAATCTGCATAAGTAGCTCATGAGGATAACACAGAACCATTTATTTTTTTACTCATATTGCAGACTGACAAAAGTCTCTCCTAAGTGCTCATTCTTGAGACTCTGATGCCAGTTACTTGTATGTTCAGTGAGTGCCTCTGAATGAAAGACTTGCTCGTGACTCACTGCTCCTTTGCTGAAATACTAATCTCACCACTTGAGGAGCCTTCCTGATTAGTGGAATGTAGGGAATTGCTATAGTCCAGTTTTCCAAGCTAATATGATTCCGCTCATGGATACTACCATAATCATTGCAGTGGCATCTTGTCAGTCAGAGTTCAATATGTCATTCTTTGATGTTGACTCTGTCAGGCATCCTTGTCAGAGTTTTAAGAAGCACTTGAATATGTACCAAACTTTCCTTTGAGCTAGGCATCCTTTGTGAGGAAGTGTTAGAGGAATGTGGGGGAATGTGAATATCATCCAGTCTAGTTATGTGAATTATGTGGTTATGTGAGTGTTATGAGACTCACCGATTAAATCTGTAAATGGGCATGCTATTTAAATGCATAATGATATTTAAAATCATTATTGATCACTTACCATAGGCTAGGCATCATGGTAAGCATCTTACATGTAATATTGTTTGTAATATTTTTCAATAACCATGTGAGTTAAACGCTATTATTATGTCGACTGACAATTTAAGAAACCAATACTCAGAGACTTTTAGTAAGTTGTTGAAGACCACACAGCTAATAAGTGGCAGCACAAACATTTCAGTTGTAATCTTGAAATATTTGTCTTAATTTAGTTTCTTCTGAAAGGAAAGCATTTGGTAAAGACTTGGATCAAGGTAGATTTTTGGGATGTGATCCCAGAAAGCAAAGTGAGAGTGTGTGGAGAATAAGACAGGAAATCAAAGTCACTAAAACAGTGCATTTTTAAGTCACTAATGTCAGTAGTAGGGACTCATTTTTACTGACACCTCCTGAAAATTGTACAAAGTACTTCCCAGAATAATCTCTCTAAAAAGATAGCTGAATGGTTTATTCACTGACTCCCATCCTCCAATGGTTGAGGGTTGTCCCTGCAAGAGTTAATTCAAGTATACCTCTGGGTTGCATTTGTTCCAGGCCTAAGTGTCATAAGACAAGGCCTTAGTTTAGAAAGCAGAAAGTCTTCAAACTACGCAGGGTGAAGGTGGCAGAGCTGTCAGATGGGATTTGTCTGAACTCTCCTGGAACTGTTCATCACAACTGTCGTTGAAATCAGAGGTGTTCCAAGCAGCTGAGACATGGGGCACCAGAGGCATTTGTTGCAGAATTTTAAATCTAGTGTTCTAAACCATGATTCTATTTGGGTCAAACTGTTTCTCAAGAAAAGATTTCACTGTATGTGTTATCTGATACATGAAATAACCCATGCTTCCCAATACATGAATTATCTCTTTATAAATGTTAACTGTGCTCCTATTATGTGTCTTGCAGCATTATGGAGATCTAGAGTTAAAAAAGCACAAGTCTTGTTTTCTTAAAAATGTTCATATGGGCAGCCCAGGTGGCTCAGCGGTTTAGCACTGCCTTGGGCCCAGGGTGTGATCCTGGAGACCTGGGATCAAGTCCCACGTCGGGCTCCCTGCGTGGAGCCTGCTTCTCCCTCTGCCTGTGTCTCTACCTCTCTCTCTGTGTCTCTCATGAATAAATAAATGAAATCTTAAAAGAAAAAAAATGTTCATTTCTGTGATTATCTGTCAAACAGGTGGACCTGATTCATTTGACTATTATAGGACAATGGAATGGAAATGATTATTCAGGCCTTGTTTGTTTGTGTCATGTGTTCAAGTTTGTGCATCTCTTTTTTTTTTCAAAGGGCAGATGTGAAATCAATTACGTTCAGAGGTAGAAATTACTGGAATTTATGTCAAAATATTAAGAATTAGCTAAGTAGGCAATAGAAAGTGTAGGTGGAGGATTAGGAGTTTGGAAAACCTGCCAGCATGCCAATAGCTCCTTTCCTGGCAGCTTATTTATGCACCACACTCTTGCTTTGATCTTCTACAATCTTGAACTCTCTTGACATATCAATTAAAGCCAGACCTCTGAAGAGCTTGTGTTATAGAAGTAAGACCCCATGTTTGTTTTTTGGGCATTAACAGACCTTCAAAGTATATATGATTATAGTGTGTGTTTGTGTGTGTGTGTGTGTGTGTGTGTGCCCATGCACATTCATTCATGTGTCTACATTTTAAAGGATGTTAAGACAGGCTTGAATCAGATGTGCTTGAAATACTCAAACTGTTACTCTCATATAATTTATTATTCCAAGTCCAATAAGGAACGAAAATATTAGCCATGTATCCTTGTTTATTTGTTGCTATTTCTTTTTTAAAAAAAAGATTTTATTTATTCATGAGAGACACACAGAGAGAGGCAGAGACACAGGCAGAGGGAGAAGCAGGCTCCATGCAGAATCCCCATGTGGGAATTGATCCCGGGACTCCAGGATCACGTCCTGGGCCGAAGGCAGGTGCCAAACCGTTGAGCCACCCAGGGATCCCCTGTTTGTTGCTATTTCAAAGGCTCAGCAAGAATATCTGTTTTTATGCATAAGCAGATTAATTTTTTGTGTGAGTTGAAGATCAGGCTTTGTGATTTGAAGAGGGGAAGAATAATCCCTTTTCCAGAGTTATCTATTCTACTAAATTAATGTAGTACATGAGAATTCAATTTTGTACATTTTTTTTCTTTTCCCATCATTTTTCTTTCATATCGTGACACTTGAGTCCCTGATATGACTTAACATGTCAATGTCTTTTGAGAGTTAACATGGTCAAATGCAAAAAGTAAGTGAATGAAGTTCAGACTACCTGGGTTTTTTACACTAGTAGTGCCACATATTGTGTAATTTTTGGCAATTTATATATTTACTCTGAGAAGTGTCAGTTTTTCTATCCTTGAGATGCCAATGAGAGCATGATTAAATGATGTATCTGAAAGTGGGAGTCTATACTAAGTGCTCAATAAAAGCCAGTATTTCTTTTCATTCATTCTATGAAAAGATGGCTGAGGGAAGTGTGCTCGTCGCTGATAGAGCATAATTAGCCCAGAAATAAGAGATTGCTGTATTATTGAGGGCCCCACCCATCTTTCAGCTATTGGTAATGGCCTGTAAGAGCTCTTTACCAAACACATGGACTTAAAAGCCTTTCACCTTTTTGTCCCTGTACCTTTTTTCTTTTTTTAATTTTTTTTAATTATTATTTTTTCCTGTACCTTTTTTCTTTGTGACCTCCATGCCTCAGTTTATCATCAATATATGGAGCCAATCATTTTGTTGTAGGTTTATAGAATGTAGCGAGGATACAGTGCCCAGCTGAGCCTCAGAAGTCCAGTATAAACAGAGGCATGACCGAATTCATGGATTTATATGCAGGGAGAGTAGCCATTAGCCTGGTAGGAGGTTGTTGTACTCCCTTTTGTCATCCTCTGCTTTTCCTCCTTAGGTTGGAGATTCATGCTCATTTAAGAAAAGGTCAGACATAAAAACTTCAAAATTTAGGTCAGCCTAACTCCAATTAACTCTCAAGAACCAGACACCCCACTCCTCATTATGCTGAGCAGTCGTCAGCGTTCTCTAAGGTAAGGGCATACTAATACACTTGACAAGATTCTCTGATTCATTGCATGCTTGCAGTAGAAAGATAAGGGGAGAAAAAAAAACAGAATTAATTTTATCCCTGAAATGTGAAGGGATCTACATAAACAAAAGAAGTAGCCTTGTTATTTAAAGTGGAGACTGGAATAATACAATGGCCTAAATATTTGAATTTTATTGACTCTATTTATACAGATTGCTAGGGAGAGTAGTATTTACTGATAGGAAAATAAGAGAGGAAGCAGGTTTCCTGACCAGGATTTTCTATTAAATTTTTCTAAATTATTTTGGAAACATAGAGTCAATAAAAAGAATAGTGGGTTAAAATTGGGGATTCAGATTATCTGGTTGCTAATCTCTGATTTGTTTGTAACTAGGTATATAAATTTAAGCAAATAGTTTAATCTTTATATGCAAAATAAGGGGATTTATCTATCATAGATTGTTTCTAAGTCCCTTTTTCCTGTACATTCTGTAGTTCTATTTTCATCAAATACCTATGGGTCAAAATGAAAGTCTATACGTATTTGTGATATATTATTGAGAACTCCAGAGCTAGAAAGTACCCTGGAGTTTACCTTTAAGAAGTGTATCATTTACTTTAAAAAATATTCTTGGGAAGTCTGGGTGGCTCATCGGTTGAGTGTCCACTTTCGGCTCAGAGTGTGATCCTGGAGTCCCAGGATCGAGTCCCACACTGGGCTTTCTGCATGGAGGCTGCTTCTCCCTCTGCCTGTTTCTCTGCCTCTCTCTTTCTCTGTGTCTCTCTCATGAATGAATAAATAAAATCTTTAAAAAAATATTCAAATATGTTTGTAAAATGTGATATCTTTAAATTATGAGAAATAAAATTTTATTTTATTTTTTTAATAAATTAATTTTTATTGGTGTTCAATTTACCAACATACAGAATAACACCCAGTGCTCATCCCGTCAAGTGTCCCCCTCAGTGCCCGTCACCCATTCACCCCCACCCCCCACCCTCCTCCCCTTCCACCACCCCTACTTCATTTCCCAGAGTTAGGAGTCTTTATGTTCTGTCTCCCTTTCTGATATTTCCCACACATTTCTTCTCCCTTCCCTTATATTCCCTTTCACTATTATTCATATTCCCCAAGAAATAAAATTTTAAATAGGAAAACACACCATTAGATGAGAGAGAGATACATGTTTCAGAACTCTTTGGTGAGCCAGTACCACAATTTGAATATAAAATTGGGTTCTGAGAATCCTGGAAGCCAAGGGGAAAAGTAAAATAAATTGGGTTACATTTTATCTCATTGTTACATAAAATGAAATACAAAACTTTGTCTTGTAAAAGAAACTTTTTAACCCTAAAATTAAAATTGTACAAGGAATTGCTTGGGTTCTTCTACAAAGGGCTGTTGGTAATATTACTCAATGGAAATTTATTCAAAATGATTTCTTAGAATATATAGATAATGTTCCTCATTTTAGTTTTCTCATCTGCAAATTGGGAATAATTATCTAGGAATCAAAGATATGAGGATCAATACTATTGTTTAAGGTGGGGGCATGTATTGATATACATGAATTAAAAGTTTAGAAATGCATCCAGAGTTTCCGATAATATCCTTAGCCATCACCCTTTCTTTTCCCTTTTGAATTGGCTTCATTCCCTGAGAAAGGTCCCACTGGCTCACATTCACTATATAGTCAATGATAGCAGAATAGATGACTTCATCCCTAGAGTCCAGCCAATATCCTGAATATTTTGATGTTGGGCAAATTTGTATTATATTGCAATATCTGCATAAATCACTGCAGCCTGCTTAATGGAATGTTTTTAGTTAGGCAGGTATGAGTCAAGGGTCTATCCATGAAGAAGAGTCTAGAATTAGTGTCTCCAAACTACATGCGTTTAGAATGGGGGGGGGTAGTATGGGGTGAAGTGTGATGGAGAATGTCCTTCATCAGTCGTTGAGATGTCAAACACAAGAAATAAAAATTATATGTGTTAATTACAATAAAGTCATAGGCAAAACATTGCTTGGTCAGCACGGAATGATCATGAGGAAATTTAATTAAACTGCAACATTCAACGTGTCAAGAAAGGATAGATTTAAAGTATTCATTTCATAGTAGGAATCCCCTTGCCATTTGGATAGGAGTTTTCATTTTTCAGTGACTTGGAAAGTTAATATTTCCTATCACAAACTGTTTTGTATGCTTCCCATTTGCTGTCTTTTAATTGATAGACATCTACTAGGTATGTTCATTCTTCTCAATAGTTTATAAATTCATCGTGACTTGGGAGTCTCCTCTTTTGGAGACTGTGTATATTCTCTCCCATCCTTTAGGTATTTCTCTTTTGTTAGTATCTGAGGTCAATTTTATTTTCTACATTTCTTCTGGAAGTTTCAATTCAGCATTGTTATGCTCATATGAAATATGTCCTTCCTCTACAGATTTGTTATGAGGACCAAATGAAATAATGTTAGATATCTGTGAAGTGCTTAATTTGGCAATAATAGGCACTCAATAAATAGTAACAATGAATATGAATATTGTTCAAACAACAGTTAAAAAAAATACAGGAACAAGACAGATATTGATGGGGCCCATTGTTTTCTTTACCAGAACTTTTTTGTTTTTTGAATGCCTTGTTGTTTAATGGCATTAGTATCTTCTCTGTGAATCAGATTTAAAGATTCCACAGGGCAGCCCAGGTGGCTCAGCAGTTTAGCGCCGCCTTCAACCCAGGGCCTGGTCCTGGAGACCCGGGATGGGGTCCCAAGTCAGGCTCCCTGCATGGAGCCTGCTTCTCCCTCTGCCTGTGTCTCTGCCCCGCCCCCCGTGTCTCTCATGAATAAATAAATAAAATCATTAAAAAAAATTCCACAATAATTACTTTTCCCTGTATTTGTTTTCTAATGTATTATCAGTGGACAAATCCCATTGGTTGTTTCCCTATAACATCTCTTAGATATCTTTATTTTTTTCCTATCCCTTTGCCTTTAATCTAGTTCTGACACTCTTTCCTCTTTCTCATAGCACATTACAGCTGGGGTGCCTGGGTGGCTCAGTCAGTTAAGCATGTGACTCTTGATTTCAGCTCAGGTCATGATCTCAGAGTGCTGGGAATGAGCCTCCTGTAGGGCCCTGCACTTAGGATGGAGACTGCTTAAGATTCTCTCTAATCCTCTCCCTTTGCACCCCCCCCACTCTCTTTCTCTTTCAAAAACTAAAGAAATAAAATAGCAATTTACACCTAAATAGTGATTTCCTTATGTCCCCTCTGTACTATGTTCTGCTGCTGGATTGTTCATATGATCCTCCCTCTTTATTGCTTAGAAATCAACAATGCCTCTGTGGCTTGTAATGTCCCTATTTCTGATCATATCTTCCAATCATCACAGGGAGGCTTGGATCCGGGTTTTCAGTCTCACGAATATCACCCTAATAAGTTGCAAGAATCACCAAAAGTGAGCTATTCACATTTTTCCATAAATTCCTCGTTCTTGCCTTCATACACGTAGTCTTCTTTCCATTTGGAATGCTCTTATCTCCTATCATAATGTATCCAAATTCTTATTTTTCAAGATCCATGTTAAATACCACCTACTCTATGTAGCTATTTTTGATTTTCACAACACAATCTTTCCATTCTCTAATTGCCATGACATTTCCTTATTTCCTTATTTTCTACTTTATAGTCCCTTAACTAAACAACTGAAGGATCTCATTTCTGTCAATGAGATCCTTTCAATTCCTTAAGGTTTGGATCTGTATCAGCTAGAGTTTTGCTATCTTTCAACATAGAACTCATAATAGGTACTAATTTCATGTTAATGATATGAATACATTAAATTTTATCTCAAGTATGTTCTTATACCTTAATTTTTGGTATTCTAGTATTAAACAGTAGTATGAAAAAGAATATAGTTAGAATGTAGTACATAGTTAATATCTTTCACATGTATTCATTTTTATATTTTACAAACCTTGTTTTATTTATTTAATTTTAATGTTAGTACCTGAGGTATGCAGAACTGACTCCCAAAGATAACTGTACTGTATTTCTTGGAATCTTTATGATACATTATATGGTAAAAGTGACTTCAGATGTAATTAAAATATGGATCCTAAGATAGGAAAATTATCATGGGTTGTCCAGGTTTGTGTAATCTGATCACCTGAGGACTTAAAAGAGGACATTCTCTGGGTAATGTAAGAAAGATTTGGTTAACGAGCTGGAGACATATAGCAGAATTTAGGGAAATTTTATGTATGAGATCGACTTGACAGTGTCTTTGCTGATTTTGCAATAGTTGGTTCCATTGGACAAGGCTGACAGTCAGCAGGGAATTGAGGACATCAGTTTTACAAATGCCAGGAACTGAAATGTTGCCAGTCAACAATCTAAATGAGGTTGGAAGCAAAATTTTCCTGGGTCCTCCCGTAGCAGCCAAGCTTAATGCTTTCATTTGGAACTGTGTGACCCTAAATGTACAACTAACTGAGGCCTATTCGATTAGATCCAGACCCATGGAAACTGAGAGATAATGAATTGATGTTTTAAGCTGTTAAATTTGTGATCTGTTATTACACATTCAAAGAAAACTAATATGGCCTTCTTATATTTTTTAACAAAATTGAGTAGATAGCAAAGTAAATCTCAATGAATTCTCTAGAGTAAAAACATCATAAATCAGCTTCTGTACCATAAATAACATAAAGATAAAACATAAGATAAATTTAAATTAAGATACAGAACACCCAATGGCTTGAAAATGTTCATAATGATATGCAAAACTCTGTCCTTAAATAAAGTTATTGAAAGAGAAAAGTTAAACCGTGTTTAAGAATATTGAAGAAGGAGGTTTTTGGATAATGAGAATATTACTGGCTAATAAATTTGGGATTGGAAAAATCTATAGTGAAATACATATTAAAATCCCTAATCATCTTTATGAGAGGATCAAAGAATGAATCAGTATCATGACTTAAGAAAGTAGAAAGACAATAAAAGAGCGATTAGATATCAATAAAAGTGAGTAAATAAATTTGAAAGGAGAAAAATGTATAGACATGAAGTTCATTTTAAAAAATAAGCAATACAAATGATAATTCTAAATTTTTGATAATCAATAAATTAGTAAGACTGAAAGAACAGAAGTGTACATTAAGAATAGAAGCAGGTGGGGAGGGGAGGGGCAAGATGGCGGTAGAGCAGGGTCCCCAAATCACCTGTCCCCACCAAATTACCTAGATAACCTTCAAACCATCCTGAAAATTTACGAATTCGGCCTGAGATGTAAAGAGAGACCAGCTGGAATGCTACAGTGAGAAAAGTTCGCGCTTCTATCAAGGTAGGAGGACGGGGAAAAAGAAATAAAGAAACAAAAGGCCTCCGAGGGGGAGGGGCCCCGCGAGGAGCCGGGCTGAGGCCGGGGCGAGTGTCCCCAGGACAGGAGAGCCCCGTCCCGGAGGAGCAGGAGCTGCACCAACCTTCCCGGGCGGAAAGGCGCCCGCAGAGAGTTAGAGCAGGACCCAGGAGGGCGGGGATGCCCTCGGGCTCCCGGGGACACTAACAGACACCTGCGCCCCGGGAGAGTGCGCCGAGCTCCCTAAGGGCTGCAGCGCGCACGGAGGGACCGACCGGAGCAGCTCGGAGGGGCTCGGGCGGCGGCTCCGCGGAGGGGGCTGCGGGGCGGGAGCGCGAATCCCACAGCACAGGCCCCGGAGCACAGGGCGCCGGGACACAGCCCAGGATCCGGCCTCCCCCGGGACAGGCAGAGGCCGGGAGGGCCCAGGACAGCAAGGACGCTCCTGCCCCGAGCTGAGCACATCAGCGGCCCCGCCCCAGAGCCTCCAGGCCCTGCAGACGGAGAGCCGAGAGCCCCGAGCCCCGTAGTTCCTGCGGAGGCTGAATCCAGGCTTCCAGAGCTGCCATAGCAACTGGGGCTGATCCTCCTGGGGCCCCACGGGGTAAACAACCCCCGCTGAGCCCGGCAGCAGGCAGGGGCAGAGCAGCTCCCCCAAGTGCTAACACCTGAAAATCAGCACAGCAGGCCCCTCCCCCAGAAGACCAGCTGCACGGACCAGTGATACTCCCCCGTGTTCCAATACAACTTGTTTTTGGCCACTCTGCACTGAGCAAAATGACTAGAAGGAAAACCTCACCTCGAAAGAAAGAATCAGAAACAGCCCTCTCTCCCACAGAGTTACAAAATCTGGATTACGCTTCAATGTCAGAAAGCCAATTCAGAAGCACTATTCTACAGCTACTGGTGGCTCTAGAAAAAAGCATTAAGGACTCACGAGACTTCATGACTGCAGAATTTAGATCCAATCAGGCAGAAATTAAAAATCAATTGAATGAGATGCAATCCAAACTAGAAGTCCTAACGACGAGGGTTAACGAGGTGGAAGAACGAGTGAGTGACATAGAAGACAAGTTATTGGCAAAGAGGGAAACTGAGGAAAAAAGAGACAATCAATTAAGGGACCATGAAGACAGATTAAGGGAAATTAATGACAACCTAAGGAAGAAAAACCTACGCTTAATTGGGGTTCCCGAGGGCGCCGAAAGGGACAGAGGGCCAGAATATGTATTTGAACAAATCCTAGCTGAAAACTTTCCCAATCTGGGAAGGGAAACAGGCATTCAGATCCAGGAAATAGAGAGATCCCCCCCCCCTAAAATCAATAAGAACCGTTCAACACCTCGACATCTAATAGTGAAGCTTGCAAATTCCAAAGATAAAGAGAAGATCCTTAAAGCAGCAAGAGACAAGAAGTCCCTGACTTTCATGGGGAGGAATATTAGGGTAACAGCAGACCTCTCCACAGAGACCTGGCAGGCCAGAAAGGGCTGGCAGGATATATTCAGGGTCCTAAATGAGAAGAACATGCAACCAAGAATACTTTATCCAGCAAGGCTCTCATTTAAAATGGAAGGAGAGATAAAGAGCTTCCAAGACAGGCAGGAACTGAAAGAATATGTGACCTCCAAACCAGCTCTGCAAGAAATTTTAAGGGGAACTCTTAAAATTCCCCTTTAAGAAGAAGTTCAGTGGAACAATCCACAAAAACAAGGACTTAATAGATATCATGATGACACTAAACTCATATCTGTCAATAGTAACTCTGAACGTGAACAGGCTTCATGACCCCATCAAAAGGCGCAGGGTTTCAGACTGGATAAAAAAGCAGGACCCATCTATTTGCTGTCTACAAGAGACTCATTTTAGACAGAAGGGCACCTACAACCTGAAAATAAAAGGTTGGAGAACCATTTGCCATTCAAATGGGTCTCAAAATATACCCTAAAAACTATAGAACACTTCTGAAAGAAATTGAGGAAGACACAAAGAGTTGGAAAAATACTCCATGCTCATGGATTGGCAGAATTAATATTGTGAAAATGTCAATGTTACCCAGGGCAATTTACACGTATAATGCAATCCCTATCAAAATACCATGGACTTTCTTCAGAGACTTAGAACAAATTATTTTAAGATTTGTGTGGAATCAGAAAAGACCCCGAACAGCCAGGGGAATTTTAAAAAAGAAAACCATATCTGGGGGCATCACAATGCCAGATTTCAGGTTGTACTACAAAGCTGTGTTCATCAAGACAGTGTGGTACTGGCACAAAAACAGACATATAGATCAATGGAACAGAACAGAGAACCCAGAAGTGGACCCTGAACTTTATGGTCAACTAATATACGATAAAGGAGGAAAGACGATCCACTGGAAGAAAGACAGTCTCTTCAATAAATGGTGCTGGGAAAATTGGACATCCACATGCAGAAGAATGAAACTGGACCACTCTCTTGCACCATACACAAAGATAAACTCAAAATAGATGAAAGATCTAAATGTGAGACAAGATCCCATCAAAATCCCAGAGGAGAACTCAGGCAACACCCTTTTTGAACTTGGCCACAGTAACTGGAGAAGGACAAACAGTGTATGTTCTCATTCATTTGGGGAATATGAATAATAGTGAAAGGGAATATAAGGGAAGGGAGAAGAAATGTGTGAGAAATATCAGAAAGGGAGTCAGAACATAAAGACTTCTAACTCTGGGAAATGAACTAGGGGTGGTGGAGGGGGAGGAGGGCGGGGGGTGGGGGTGAATGGGTGACGGGCACTGAGGGGTACACTTGACGGGATGAGCACTGGGTGTTATTCTGTATGTTGGTAAATTGAACACCAATAAAATTAATTAAAAAAAAAAAAACGAAGAAAGAATAGAAGCAGGTGGGCAGCCCGGGTGGCTCAGCGGTTTAGCGCTACCTTCAGACCAGGGCCTGATCCTGGAGACCCGGGATCGAGTCCCACTTCGCTCTCCCTGCATGGAGCCTGCTTCTCCCTCTGCCTGTGCCTCTGAGTCTCTCTCTGTGTGTGTATGTCTCCCATGAATAAATAAATAAAATCTTAAAAAAAAAATAGAAGCAGGGATGCCTGGGTGGCTCAGAGTTTGAGCGTCTGCCTTTGGCTCAGGCGGTGATTCTGAAGACCCAGGACCCACATTGGGCTCCCTGCATGGAGCCTGCTTCTCCCTCTGCTTGTGTCTCTGCCTCTCTCTGTGTCTCTCATGAATAAATAAAATCTTAGGGATCCCTGGGTGGCGCAGCGGTTTGGCGCCTGCCTTTGGCCCGGGGCGCGATCCGGGAGACCTGGGATCGAATCCCACGTCGGGCTCCCGGTGCATGGAGCCTGCTTCTCCCTCTGCCTGTGTCTCTGCCTCTCTCTCTCTCTCTGTATGACTATCGTAAATAAATAAATAAAAATTAAAAAAAAATAAATAAAATCTTAAAAGAAAAAGAAAGGCTTTCTTGTTAAAAAAAAAAAAAGAATAGAATAAGAGGAAATAACCACAGGTAAGAATTTTAAAATTGTATATTCTTTATCTTTTTGCTCATTGAATTTAAAAGCAGGGTAAATATATGAAATAATAATTTCCAAATTAGCTCAATGAGAGAGTAAAACTTATGGAAAACATTACCTATGGGTAGAAATGAGAAAGCCAGTACAACTTATTGACTACATAAAGTTTCCCTGGAAAATTCTTTCACATTTTCAAACAAAATATAGTTATTGTTATTTATATTGCATCAGACAATAGAGAAAGTAGGGAAAATGTTTTTCTCAAGCCAGCACTAGCTTAATAATAAAGTATGATAGTTAAAAGTAGAAAAGTAGTGACAATTTTCAATTTTGAATACAGGTTTGAACATCTGAAGTAGATTCATCATAAGTAGAATTTAAGAGTATAGTGATTCATCAAAGAACATGAACAAGCAGACTTTATTCTAGCAATTGAAGACCGTTCAATATTATTCGGTTTGATGATATTTGCAATAGTAATAACAGATACAAAAGGAAAAATAAAGTATACAATCATTTGGTGGACAGATGTGAAAAATGATAAAATTCAATGTCTATTATACATAAAAATATAACAAAATACTAATGGAATTCTCACTAAAGTAGTAGCTGGCATCATTTTTTAAAATTGAAGTATATTTAACATACAGTGTTCTATTAGTTTCATGGCCCAGTGCTCATTTCATTGAGTGTACTCTTAATCCTCTTCATCTGTTCTTTTTTTTCTGACTTACTTTGTTCTTTTAAATTCCACATATGAGGGATCCCTGGGTGGCTCAGCGGTTTAGCGCCGCCTTCAGCCCAGGGCATGATCCTGGGGTCCCGGGATCGGTCCCACGTCGGGCTCCCCGCATGGGAGCCTGTGTCTGTGTCTCTGCCTTTCTCTCTCCCTCTCTCTCTGTGTGTGTCTCTCATGAATAAATAAATAAATAAAATATTTTTAAAAATCCACATATGAGTTATATCATATGGTATTTATCTTTATCTCAAGATCTCATTCCCTTTTATGGCTCAGGACTATTCCATTTTCTGTGTATATGTGTTGTGTGTGTGTGTGTGTGTGTGTGTGTGTATCACTTATTTATCCATTCATTTTTGAATGGACACTTGGGTTCATTTCCTTTCTAAATAATGTTTAATAAATAAGAGTGTGCATACCTTTTCAAATTAGTGTTATCGTTTCCATTGGATAGATTGCTAGTAGTGGCATTACTGGATCATATCATAATTCAATTATTATTTTTTGGAGATACCTCCATCTTGTTTTCTTCCTTTTTGTCTTCATTAAATTTCTATTTAGGACATTTCATTGATCATTTCCTTTCTAAATAATGTTTAATAAATAAGAGTGTGCATACCTTTTCAAATTAGTGTTATCGTTTTCATTGGATAGATTGCTAGTAGTGGCATTACTAGATCATATCATAATTCAATTATTATTTTTTGGAGATACCTCCATCTTGTTTTCTTCCTTTTTGTCTTCATTAAATTTCTATTTAGGGCAGCCATGGTGGCTCAGTGGTTTAGTGCCCCCTCAACCCAGGGCCTGATCCTAGAGACCCAGGATGGAGTCCCACATCGGGCTCCCTGCATGGAGCCTGCTTCTCCCTCTGCCTGTGTCTCTGTCTCTCTCTCTCTCTGTGTGTCTCTCATGAATAAGTAAATAAAATCTTTAAAAAAAATTCTATTTAAATTTCAGTTAGTTAACATACAGAATAATATTAGTTTCATATGTACAATATAGTGACTTAACACTCCATACAACAACTAGTGCTGATCATTCCATCTGCACTCCTTAATACCCATAAACTATTTTTCCCATCCCCACACCCACCTCCCCTATGGTAACCATCATTTTGTTTCCTATAGTTAGTCTGTTTCTTGGTTTGCCTCCCTCTTTTTTTCTTCTTTGCTCATTTGTTTTGTTTCTTAAATTCTATATTTGAGAGAAATTATGTGGTTTTTGTCTTTCTTTGAGCATAGTACTCTAGCTCCATCCATGTCATTGCAAATGGCAAGATTTCATTCTTTTTGATGGCTGAATAATATATCGTTTTATACATATACCACATCTTTACCTTTCATGGACATCTGGACCGTTGCCATAATTTGGCCATTGTAGGTAATGCTATCAAAAATATCAGGGTGCATGTATACTTTTCTGGGGTTTTATAAAGATTTATTTATTTATTTTAGAGAGAGAAAGCATGGAGGAAAGAGGAGAAGAAGTGGGGGGAGAGACTCATAAGCAGGCAACTTGCTGAGTGCAGAGCCTGATGTGGGACTTAATTTCATGACCCTGAGTTCAGGACCTGAGCAGGAACCAAGAGTTGGACGTGCCATGCAGGGCACCTCCTTCAAATCAGCATTTTTATAGCTTTTGCATAAATAACTCACAACGCAATTGCTGGATTATAGGATAGTTGTATTTTCTCTCTTTTTAAAAATTTTTAAAAAGATTTTTAATTTATTTATTCATGAGAATACACATTGAGGAGAGGCAGAGATGCAGGCAGAAGGAGAAGCAAGCTCCATGCAGGGAGCCCGACATGGGACTCAATCCCAGGTCTCCAGGATCATGCCCTGGATTGAAGGCAGTGCTAAACTGCTGAGCCACCCAGGCTGGCCTCTTTTTAAAAATTTTTATTTAAATTCTAGTTAGTTAACATATAGTGTAATATTGGCTTCAGGAGTAGAATTTAGTGATTCATCACTTACATGTAACACCCATTGATCATTTTAACAAGTGCCTTCTTAATACCCATCACTCACTTATCCCTTCCCCCACCCACATGCCTCCATCCACTCTGTTTGTTCTCTATTGTTAACAATCCCTTAGGATTTGTTTTCCTCTCTTTTGTTTGTTCCCCTTCCCATGTATTCATCTATTGTGATTTTTAGATTACACATAAGAATGAAATCATATGGTATTTGTCTTTCTCTGACTGACATATTTCACTTAGCATAATGTATTCTAGGTCCATCCATGTTGCAAATGGTCAGATTTCATTCTTTTTGCTGGCGAGTAATGCACTGAATACATATACCACATCTTCTTTATCCATTCATCTGTCAATGAACATTTTGGCTACTTCCATAGTTTGGCTATTATCGATAATGGTGTTATTAACCTCGGTGTGCATGTACCGTTTCAAATTTGTATTTTGTATCATTTTGGTAAACACCTAGTGGTGCAGTTGCTTGGTTATAGGCTAGTTCTATTTTTAACTTTTTGAGGAACCTCCATATTGTTTCCCAGAGTGGCTACACCAGTTTGCATTCCCATCAGCATTGCAAAAGTGTTCCCCTTTCTCTACATCCTTGAGTTTCCTAGCATTGTTGATATTAGGCATTCTGATAGGTGTGAGATGGTACCTCATAATGGTTTTGATATGTATTTCACAGAAGATGCGTAATGTTCAGCATATTTTTGTGTGTCTGTCAGTCATCTTTATGTCTTCTTTGGAAAAATGTCTATTCATATCTTATCCTCATTTTTAGTTGGATTCTGTCCCTTTTTGCTTGTTTAGTTTTAGGAGGTCTTTATATATTTTGGATACTAACCCCTTATCAGATATGTTATTTGCAATTACCTTCCCTCATTCTGAAGTTTGCTTTTTTTTTTTGAAGTTTGCTTTTTATTTTCATTTTTTGATTGATTCCTTAGTCACGAATAAGGTTTTGTATCTTGATAAAGTCCCAGTGTTTTGTTTTGTTTTTTTAGCTTTTGTTTTCCTTGCCTCAGGAGACATAGGTAGTAAGAAGTAGCTTTGGGCAAGATCAAGGAGGTTAGGGCCTGCGTTCTCCTTAAGGAATTTGATGGTTTCCCGTCTCACATTTAGTGCTTTCATCCATTTGGAATTTGTTTTTGTGTACGGTGTTAGAAAATGGTCCAGTTTCATTTTTCTGTATCGGGCTTTCCAGTTTTCCCAACAGCATTTGTTGAAGAGACTGTCTTTTTCCATTTCTTTGTGTTGGCTTAAATTTCTTCCATCAATTTTTTATACTTTTCATAGTATAAAAGTATACCTTAAGGTCTTTCACCTCTTTAGTTTTATTCACCTCTTCAAGTTTATTCCTAGGTACTTTGTTAATTTTTGGTGGAATTTTAAATGGGATTGTTTTCTTAATTTCTCTTTCTGCTCCTTCTTTAGTGATGTATAGAAATGCAATAGATTTTTGTACATTGATTTTGTATCCTGTGACTTTTCTGAATTTATCAGTTATAGCAATTTTTTGGTCTAGTCCTTTGGGTTTTCTATATAGAGTACCATGCAATCTCTAAATAGTGGAAGTTAGGGTTCTTTCGTGATAATTTTGGTGTCTTTTATTTTTGTTGTTGCTAAGGCTATAACTTCAAATGCTGTGTTAAATAAAAGTGATAAGAGTGAATATCCCTGTCTTGCTCCTGACCATGGAGGAAAAACTCTCAGTCTTTTCCCATTGAGTATTATATTAGCTGTGGGTTTTTCATATTTGGCCTCTGTGATTTTGAGGTATGTTCCCTCCATCCCTACTTTGCTGAGGGTTTTTATAATTATTGGGTGCTTTATTTTGCCAAATGCTTTTTCTGTATCTATTGAGAGGATTGTATGGTTCTTATCTTTTCTTTTATTAATGTGCTGTATTGTGTTGATTGATTTGCAAATATTGAACCAGCCTTGTAGCCCAAGAATAAATCCCACTTGATCATGGTGAATAATTCTTTTAACATACTGTTGGATATGATTTGCTGGTACTTCGTTGAGAGTATTTGCATCCATGTTCATCAGGGACATTGCAGTTTGTTTGTTTGTTTGTTTTGTATAGTCTTAAACTGTTTTGTTATCAGCATATTGCTGGCCTCATAAAATGAATTTGAAAGTTTTCCTTTTATTTCTATTGTTTGGAATAGTTTAGGGAAGAATAGGTATTAACTCTTCCTTAAATGTTTGGTAGAATATACCTGTGAAGCCATCTGGCCCTTGACTTGTATGTTGGGAGTTTTTTTTATTACTGATTCAACTTTTTTTCTTAACTGATTCATTTTATTGCTGGTTATTGGTCTGTTCAAGTTTTCTATTTTTTCCTGCTTCATTTTTGCTAGTTTCTATGTTTCTATGAACTTAATTATTTCTTCCAGGTGGTCCAAAGTGTTGGCATATAATGTTTTCTAGTATTCTCTTATAATTGATTGCATTTCTGTGGTGTCAGTTGTTATTTCTCCTCTCTCACTTGTGATTTTATTTATTTGTTTCCTTTCTCTTTTCTTTTTGATAAGTCTGTCTAGAAGTTTATCGATTGTGTTACTTTTTTCACAGAATCAGCTCCTGGTTTCATTGATCTGATATAGTATTTTAAAAATTTCTATATTTTTTTCTTGTCTTAATCTTTATTCTTTCTTTTCTTCTACTGCCTTTAGGCTTTGTTTCTTCTTCTTTTTCTGGATCTTTTAGGCATATCATTAGGTTTCTTATTTGTGATTTTTCTTGCTTCTTGAGGTAGATCTGTATTACTATATCATTCCCTCTTAGGATAGATTTTCCTGAATCCCAAAGGTGGCATAGTGATATTTTTTTCATTTTTATTTGTTTCCATATACTTTTCATTTCTTCTTTAATTTCCTGATAGTAGTTTGTTTTTTAACCTCTATGTATTTGTGGTCTTCTTTCCAGATTTTTTCTTGTGTTTGACTTCTAGTTTTATAATGTTTGTGCTCAGAAAGATGCATCATATGATTTTAGTCTTTTTTCAGTTTGTTCAAACCTGTTTTGTGACCTGATGTGTGACGTTTTCTGGATAATGTCCCATGTGCATTTAAAAGGAATATGTCTGATGCTATTTTATGATGGAATGTTCTAAATATATTGGGTATGTCCATCTGTTCCAATGTGTCATCCAAAGCCCTTGTTTACTTGTTTATATTTTTAGATGATCTGTTCATTTATATACGTGGGTTTTTAAATCTCCTACTATAATTGTGTTATTATCCATTAGTGCCTTTATGTTTGTTATTTTATTTATTTGAGTACTCTGATGTTGGATGTCTGTTTACAATTTCTTTTTTTTTTTGTTTACAATTTCTATACCTTCTTGTTGGATTATATTATATATGACTACATAATGCCCTTCTTTCTCTGTTTTTAGTTTTCATTTTAACGTCCATTTTGTCCAATATTAGTAATGCTATTTTCTTTTGACCTCCATTTGCCTGATAAATATTTCTCCACCCCCTCACTTTCAATCAGAATGTATGTTTAGGACTAAACTTAGTCTTTTGCAGGCAGCATATACATACATATGGCTTGTTTTTTTTTTTATTTTCCATTCTGATAATCTGTTTTGATTACAGTGTTTAATCCATTTACATTCAAAGTTACTGATATGTATTTTTGTCATCTTATGATTTTTTTTGGCCTTTTTTTCTGGAGATTTTCTCTGTTCCTTTCTTGTCTTTGACACTTTTGATCTGTCCTTTGCAGTTAAGACGTCCCCTTTAACATTTCTTGCAAGGCTGGTTTAGTGGTTATGGAATCTTTTAGTTTTTGTTCTGCGGGAAACTCTATTTCACCTTGTAATCGGAATGATACCCATACTCTATTGATTATTCTTGGCTGCAGATTTTTTCTATTCAGCCCTTTGAATATATCATGCCACTTTCTTCTGGCTTTCCTTGTTTCTTTTGAGAAATCTCCACTTAGCCCTATGGGTTTGTCTCTTATAAGATAAGTACATGTTTTGTCTTGGTGCTTTTAAGACTTTTTCCCTCAGTATGATTTGAAAACTTACTTATAAATGTTTTGATATTTAACTGCTTTTGTTTATTTTGAGGGAGTTTTTGGTGCCTCCTAGATCTGGATGTATGTTTCCTTACCCAGATTAGGGAAGTTTTCTGTTATTATTTCTTGAAGTGAATTTTCTGCTCATTTTCTTTCTTTTGTTCTTCTAGGTCTCATATAATATAAATGTTATTTTATTTATGGAATCATTGTGTGCCCTAAATAGTTTCTCTTGTTTCATGTTTCTTTCTCTCTTTTGTTCTGCTTCATTGTTTTTCATTATTTTACCTTCTAGGTCACTAATTCATTTCTCTGCTTCTTCCAGCCTGCTGTTCATTACATAAGTCTGTTTCCATTTTCATTTATCACATTCTTCACTTCTGATTGATTCATTTTTACTCTCTGTTTTCTCTTTTTTTTTCTTTCTCCTTTTCTCTGTTTCTCCCTTTCTCTCTTCTTTTCTCAAGCATAATTAGTATTCTTGCGATTGTTGCTTTAAATTCTCCATCAGGAATGTTACTTTTATCTATTTCACTTCCATCTCTGGCTGAGGCCTTATCTTGGTCTTTCATTTGGGATAAATTCTTCCATTTTGGCATTTTGTCTAAGTTTCTTTCTTCTTGTTGTGTTAGAAAAGTCAGTTATGTCTCCTGTTCCTTATCAAGTAGTGCCCACGGCTGGGCGCCTCAGTGTCTCAGATATGTGATTTGTGCACTCTTATACTGAGTTGTTGCATCTCTTATGTTCAGTTCAGTCATCTGCAGTTCCCATCCTTGCCTGCTGAGGATAGTGCTTAAGTCATTGACCTGAAGGTGCAGAGTTTTCACTAGATGTATTTTGATGTACTTGTGAAATGAGTCCTGACACGAACTCCAGCATTATTGAGGCCCTTCAGAATCCTGGTGTGGTCAGAGGTTTCTGGGGGAATGGGTCCACCTCACTGGGACTGAAGAAGTTTGACTTAGAAGGGCATTCCTGCTGGAGCACAATGGATTGGGGCTTGGTGTAAGCAAGTTAGGTAGCCAGTGTCCATGTTGATTAAGTCCCTAAGGAGATTTGTATTTATGCTGAGGAGCAGGGCCCTGAAATGGCACCAGTCAGCTGTTTTGGGAGAGGCTTCTTCCTGAAACTGGGCATTCAAGGAAATGATCCTAGAATAGGATATAATCTCCCTTGTGTGTGCTCCTGGCTCTATCTCAGCCAAGAATGCTGACCTTTAAAATCCAAAGCTTTAGTGATGTAGTGTGGGAAGGGCTTTTTGCTGGTCTACTGGGGGAGGGTCCTGCCCTGCTGAGATTCAGGCAAGCCTGACAGGGAAGAGCAGTCCTTCCAGAGTGTAGGGATGGGGCTTCCTGTAAGCTAATTAGGTAACCACTGTACTTGCTTCATTCCTTCACTGTAGGGGGCTCTGTGTTTGTGCTTCTTTAATATGACCTCTTGTCTCCATTTAGTTGTGGAGCTGTTCTGTCATTTTTCAGGTCCATTTCTAGGGTATTTAGGATGATTTGATAGTTTTACAATTGTGTTCATGGGACATGGTGAGCCTAAGAACATACTGGTCCATCACTGTCTTCCTATATTCCCATCCTGTTTCCCACTCTGTTCCAGTTTACATTCCCACCAATAGTTTAGGAGTTTTCCTTTTTCTCCACAAACTTGCCAAAATTAGTTGTTTTTTGTCTTTCGGATTCTAGTCATTCTGACAGGTATGAGGTAATATCTCATTGTGGTTTTGAATTGAATTTCCCTGATTTTTAGTGATGTTGAGCATCTTTTCATTTTTTTGTTTACCATTCATTTGTTTTTGGTAAAATGGCCTATTTAGATACTCTGCCCATTACTGAGCATCATATTCAATAGTCAAACACTGCAACTGTTTATAATATAATGAGGGATAAGACAGTGATCTTGGAAAGACCTAATATTGTCAAAACCACTAAAATAAGAATATTTTTAAAAGATTTTTCTTGTTTACTTTAGAGATAGAGAGAGCTAGAGCTGGTGGAGAGGCATAGGGAAATGCAAGTTCCCCACTGAACAGGGAGCCTGATGTGGAGCTCAATCCCAGGATCATGGAATCATGACCTAGCCAAAGTCAGATGCTTAACTGACTGATCCACCTAGGTGCCCCAATAGGGATATTTTTTTGAACACAACAAGATTACCATTATTTTCAGATGATTGTGTATGTAGATAGAACATCCAAGAGGAGTTGAAAAAATTAATATGAACAATATGAGAATTCACTAAAATATTTGTTTACTGGTTGGAGTGTGAGTTGTAACCTTCAAAAAAGTGTACTTTGAAGGCCTAAACCTCCAATGTGACTGTATTTTGATTTTAGGATTTAAAGATGTAACTAGACTTATATATAACATTATAACAGTGGGGCTCTTATATGATAGGATTAATGTATTTATTAGTAGAGACACTAAAGAGTTTTGATATACTCTAAGTTTCTCTCATGGGCACAAATAAGTAGTCATGTCACCACACAGTGGAATGATGGCATCCTGCAAGCCATGAGTGGGAGTCTTAGAATGAGCCCTACTTTACTCGCATCTTCATTTTGGTCTTCCTAGTGTCCAGAACTGTGAGTAATTAATTTCTGTTGTTTTTGCCACCCAGGGTGTGGTACTTGTTATGACATTCTGAGCTAATATAGCCACCAATTTTAATACACAAAATTAGTAGGATTCTCATCTTGTAAGTAAATGTTTGTGTGTTGTTTGTTTCCTCATACTTTATATATGTTACATACATGACTTTATATTTATGAAATAATTTATTACATATTTCTTAAATACCCAATGTATATTGGAGTAATACTGATAAAATTATTGAATAAAATCAGATTATAAATTGTTTTAATCTGTAATTTTAAATATATAAGTATTATGTTCGCTTGAAATCTAAAAGGATAGAATTCCCCATGTACACACACACATAATGAGATCTAATTCACAATAGCATCAAAACCATTAATAATATGTGAAATGTGGAAAAATGGATAGAACCTGTAGGAATAATCTGTAACATTTACCTGAAAGACAAATAAAATACTTGATACAATGGAGGGGTATGTCCATTTCTCAGATTTAAAATATAGCAATTCGGGATCCCTGGGTGGCGCAGTGGTTTGGCACCTGCCTTTGGCCCAGGGCGCGATCCTGGAGACCCAGGATTGAATCCCACGTCGGGCTCCCTGCATGGAGCCTGCTTCTCCCTCTGCCTATGTCTCTGCCTCTCTCTCTCTCTCTCTCTCTCTCTCTCTCTCTCTGTGACTATCATAAATAAATACATAAATAAAATAAAATAAAATAAAATATAGCAATTCTCTGTAAGTTAGCTACTACATAAATGCAATCTGAATTTATATTTCAACAGTGCTTTTTTGTATCATGGAAAATGTTTGTATGAATGAATAAATATATTGTAATATTCAGACAACTTCAGAAAAGAGGATACAATGAGGGGCATTGCCTTACCAGATTTTTAAAACTTTCTGTAAAGCTAAGGAAAATTTAAACATTGTGGTGTTATCTTATAAATGGAACAGAGATTTCATATATGTTTTTAGCTATATAAAAAAAATTAAGTATCCAATGAGATTTACCATCATAGCTTGACCATTTGGTTTGATGATTAAGACCTTTGAGGACCATTGAGAATGAAGAATTCGGAGTCCTGTTCTTATTGAAATCGAGTTATCTGCAGATTTGGACAAGTGGAAACAATGCAGATTTCAGTTATTATAAAGCATGACCACACGAGGGAAAAGAGTAGTTGAATGGTGCTCAAATTATGAGGGTGTCTCACAAAGATAATATTGAATCTATTGAAAAAATAGATTTTTCTATTTTATTCCTTAAAGAAATAAGACATAAAACAAATATTTTGTCAGAGCCTGGAGGAAACTTAACTTTTATATTCAAACATCAGTAATTATGGGAATTGTAGGATGCAGTGGAAAGGAGTAAGTTGGGTAATTATACCACATGTCTCCAAAACCACCACAGAAATAAATTATTTGGTTTTGTGCTAGGCTTTTGAATTTTTACCTTGTTGATTAATGGTTGAATGTACTCCATATCTCCAGTCTTGGTTTGAATAAATATTTTTCTGCAAGTGTTTATTACCAGTGAATGGCCCAGTATTTTTAGAAGTCTTGAAATGGAGCTCAAACAGTTCAAACATGGATCTTGTTTGCTGGATGACATTTTTTAGTTGCAGAGAAAGTATTCTATGTCTGTGTTTAGCTAATGTCTTTATTAATGACTTTGAAAAGAATTTAAATATATGTTAATTAATTTTGAAATGATAGTAAAGGAGAAAATTTTGTGAACATTATGAGAATCCAAATAACCTCTCCAGGAGAGGTTAAGGATGTAAGCAGATAAGAACGCCAGATTTAACCTATCATGTAGACACAATCATGCAGGGAAAATGATCAAAAATAAGATATTTTAGTCTAGGGAGTGTACTGACTGGAAATCAGCCATGCTGTGAGCATTTGGCATTCACCAGAATAGAATTAGGCTAAATGAAATTCTCAAGGAAGGAATGGAAAGATTCACACTGAATTTCCAACTTTTGTCTAGAAAAAACTTTTTTTAAACTTTGTTTTCCTAAGCGTTGATGTAGCCCATGGTTAAAGGGTCACATAGATTGTAGACATAGATTGTAGACATAGATCTGAGTGATGAGACAGTATTCCATATCTATTCTTGAAGTGATGAAAAATTTATATAGCATGAATGAAATTTATTCATTAAGGAAAACTTGACCAGTACTTCCATTTTTGGAGAGTACTTTCAAAAAGGACAAATGATGACAATAATTTGTGTTTTAGTGGGGTTCCTGAAGTATCATTTGTTTTAAAACTATCAGAAATGCTTTTTGAAATGGAGAATTCTGGGCTCCACTCTTGACTTAATGAAATGGAGTGCTTTGATATGAGTATATGGAATATGCATTTTAAAAGTTCTGGGTTTTCAATGTTCACAGCAGCAATGACCACAGTAGCTAAACTGTGGAAGAGGCTGAGATATCCTTTTGACAGATGAATGGATAAAGAAGATGTGATACACACACACACACACACACACACACACACAGAATATTACTCAGCCATCGTAAAGGATGAATACCAACCATTTACATTGACATGATTGGAACTGGAAGGTATTATGTTGAGTGAAATAAGTCAATTGGAGAAAGACAATTATCATATCATTTCACTCATATGTGGAATATAAGAAATAGTGCAAGGGGCCTAAGGGAAGAAGGGGAAATTCAATGGGGAAAAATCAGAGAGGAAGACAAAGCATGAGAGACTCTGAACTCTAGGAAACAAACTGAGGGTGGCAGAAGGGAAAGTGGGTGGGCAGATGGGGTAACTGGGTGATGGCCATTAAAGAGGGCACATGATGTGATGAGCACTGGATGTTATATGCAACTGATGAATTGTTGAAAACTACGTCTTAAACTAATGATGTTTTTATATGTTGGCAAATTGAATTTTTAATCAAGAGAAAAAGTGGTGGGCTTTTTTTCTGTCTTATGTAGTAACTTTTGGAGGGCACCGTTTTATGTTATCAGTATTAAAATGTGATGAATGGATAGTAATGTAAAAAATAGTAACTGTATTTTAATATGGAATGCCTTTTCTGTTTACTTAGAATATAAAGGCCCAGATTATCAGGGGCAACCATCTGTACACATAGAAAGAGAGGAATAGCAACACTGAAGTTAGTACTTACAACCTTACAGATTAGTTACTGCACGACTCCGTGGGACATCATTCACATGAATTACAATGTGAATGGAACCCCCAAAGATCATGCAGTAAAGACTCTGAATCATTATATACAAATTTTCCCATTTACTACTAGCTTGCTTCTAATCTGGAGAAGAGAAATTCATTCATTTATATCTTACTCTAAATTAAAAGACTTATGTTTTCTTTGATCTATGTTAACTAGAATTTTCAAATTTGGTATTAAAATCCCTTGATCCTGAGATTGGGATGTCATTGGAAGTATGTACTCTGTTATTACATGATACAGTCACATCTTCATTCATAAGTGATTATTCTCGAGTTTGGTGAATCATAGTTTTATAACCTGTAGAGTTTAGGGTCATACCCTGGAGCAAGAAAGATGCAACTAAATATATTGATCTCATGCAAGCCAGTCATCTGAAACTATCAGCTTGCTTTGTCCTTGTCATGATTATAACTGCAATCCTGTCCTATTATGTATTTTAGTTTGTAAAGAAAAAAAAAATCAGTGTTTAAGGATGTAAGTTGCAGACAGCTTGATGAACCATAGATTAGGTTTAGAATATTTTCACTCAAATGCAATTTTTTTTTTGCACCTGCAAGCAGATTGTAACCTTGAGAAGAATCTTATGCACAAAATTAGAGGCCACAGTGGAAAATTTACTTTTGAGAGTAGGTCATCAAACAGAGCACGCTGAGTCCAGATGCAGAGGAAATTAGAACCTTTGTTTGTTCTCTCTTTGAGGACAATTGTGCCCTCTGTTTAAATTACATAGCCCCTCCTTACAACATTTGAGGGGGAGTGAAACCCATTAAAACAAGTATGGGAGATATTGGAACACAAAATCAGGAGGAGTAGTTAGGAAAATAATTGAGTTTGAAAACTGCTGAGTCATTTTGACTGATTGTATAACCTGAGGAAAGAGGAGAGACAAAATAAGTTACCTGAGTTAAGGGAGTGGATGGAATTGGGTGAAATAGCTCCTAACAGGTCATGGCTTCTTCCACAGGTTTCCCTTCTCCTGGAAATCATCTTCACTTGACCCAACTGCCCTTTCTAGATTTCTCCTTATTTATTTCCTTCCTTTCATAACTGAAGTTCTTTTCATAATTTGACTTTCTCTGCTTTCCATACATCCTTCCTTGACCCCTTACTGAAATACATTTAGTCTGTAATTTCTTCCCACCATTGTAGTAAATCTATAATCCTAACATTCATCAGTGCCACATGAAACCTATATTTCCAGGTCCGAGATTCTTTCTCAGTCGATTTTTGTTTTTCTCAGTATCTCATAGATTCTCTGCCTAAATATAATAGCATAATGAAAGCAAAAACAGCAGGCATCATGTATAACAGAGTACTTATTGAGCACTGCCAGGCCGTGTTTCGCATGATTTACATGTACTAACTCATTTGATTCTCTGTAGTCTATGAAGCAGGTACTTCTATTAACCTTTTTACAAAGATAAAGTAGGAAGTCTGGAGAGGATTCATGACTTCCCCAAGGTCACACAGACTAGGAAACTGAAGAGCTTGGAGCTGAACTTAAGTACTTTGACTTCTATGTGTTAAGTGACAACTTTCACTTTTCCACTTTAATGAAATCACCATTTTCCCAAATCCTTTTATCATCATCTTTAAGCAGTGGTAATGGGAAATAAAGAGATTTCAGCATTTTGATTTACTAGTTTATGAAAATTTTAATCAAAAACTTTACAACTTTGCCCACAACTATATGGTCAATTAATCCTTGACAAAGCAGGGACGAATAGTCTCTTCACAAAGTAGTGTTGGGAAAAGTGGACAGCAACATTCAAAAGAATGAAACTGGATGACTTTCTCACTCCAAACACAAAAATAAATTCAAAATGCATTAACGACCTAAGTGAAAGGCCTGAAAGTATACAGCTCCTTTAACAGAGCATAAGCAGTAGTTTCTTTGACACTAGTCATAGCAGTATTCTAGATAGGTCTCCTGAGGCAAGGGAAACAAAAGCAAAGATATTGGGACTTCATAGAAATAAAGAGCTTCTGCACAGCAAAGGAATCAACAAAACTAAAAGGTAATCTATGGACTAAGAGAAGATATTTGTAAATACCATTTCTGGTAAAGGGTTAGCATACAAAATATATGAAGAACTTACCAAACTCAATACCCAAAGAACAAATAATCCAATTAAAAAATGGACAGAAGCCTTGAACACTTTTCCAAAGAAGACATGCAAATGAAAACTACAATGAAATACCACTTCACACCTCTCAGAATGTCTAAAATCAACAACATGATGTACACCTGATACAACAGGTGTAAATGAGGATGTGGAGAAAGGGGAACCCTCTTGTTCTGTTGATGGGAATGCAAACTGGTACAACCACTCTAGAAAACAATATCGAAGTTCCACAGAAAGTTAAAAATAGCACTACCCCACAATCCAGCAATTGTACTACTAAGTATTTACCCAAAGAACACAAAAATACTAATTTATAGGAATACATGTACTCCAATGTTTATAGCAGCATTATCTACAATAGCCATATATGGAAACAATACAAGTATCTATTGACTGATGAATAAATAAAGAAGTTACATATATAAGTGTGTGTGTGTATGTATGTATACACACAATGGAATATTTTTCAGCCATAAAAAAGGATGAAATCCTGTCATTTGCAAAGATGTGGATGGAGCTACAGGGTATTAATGTAAGCGAAGCAAGTCAGAGAAAGACAAATACCACATGATTTCACTCATATGTGAAATTTAAGGAACAAACAAAAGAGCAAAGGGAGAAAAAAAAAAAACAGATTGGGAAACCAAGAAACAGATTCTTATCTATAGAGAACAAATTGATGGTTACCAGAGGGGTGGTGAGTGGGGATGGGTTAAATTGTGATGGAGATTTTTTTTTTAATTTCAGAATTTTGGGGGACAGCCCAGGTGGCTCAGTGGTTTAGCACCACCTTCAGCCCAGGGCATGATCCTAGAGACCTGGGATCGAGTTCCACGTTGGCTCTCTGCATGGAGCCTGCTTCTCCCTCTGACTGTGTCTCTGCCCCCCCCCCCCGAGTCTCTCATGAATAAATAAGTAAAATCTTTAAAAAACATAAAAAATAAAAAAATAAAGACATTCATGTTTAAAAAAATTTCAGAACTTTTTATGGTGAGTGTGAATAGTTTGATATAGTAACATACACAGGTATTTCATGGTTTTTAAACAGTATAGTTTTATGTTTTTAAATAGTACTCATTTATTTTAATGCTTTCCTGCAAATAAATGTGAATCTCACATAATTTTTAAAGAAGGCTGGGGTCCCTGGGTGGCTCAGCGGTTTAGTGCCTGACTTTGGCTCAGGGAGTGATCCTGGAGTCCCAGGATTGAGTCCCATATCAGGCTCCCTGCATGGACCCTGCTTCTGCCTCTGTCTGTGTCTCTGTCTCTCTCTCTGTCTCTCATTAATAAATAAATAAAATCTTTAAAAAAAAATAAAGAAGACTGAGGGCTTTTTTTAATGGGTGCAAGTTATCTAGAATATCTTGAATTTCACATATTAGCTGGAGTGTGTATTATGTGGCAAAAATGTCTTTACTTATGCTATTCTTCAGCAACTCCTTCCAACTTTATCAGACATGTACATGCTCTAGTAACTTTTATGAAGAAAAAGGCCCCAAACATCTTCTTTTTATAGATGAAATGTTATGTGATTGGATACTGCTTCATGTTTTAATATCTCTGGGCTAAACTAGATAGCAGATTGAATATTAGGATGGGCAGTAGATACAGATAAGAAAACAAACTGGCAACTTATATGGGAAATATTATTTTAATCACCCATATATTTTTTTCTCACCATCCTTGGAAACACATGGATCTTTGGCATAGGGTGGACCAACCATGTCTGTAGTTATATGACTTTTTCATTTTTGTACAGATTATTTGGTATTAGGTAGACTTCGACAACCTTTATATTTTAATATTCCTTATGTAGCAAGACATACAATGGGATGTACAGCATTGGTATATTAATTTAATTTAATTTTCTATGACCCTACTTTTTTAGAGAGAATGAGAGCACGCATAAGAGAGATCACAAGCAGAGGGGATGGGCAGAGGGAGAGGGAGCTCTGAGCAGGGCACTGAGCAGGGAGCCCAACTTGGGGCTTGATCCCAGGACCCTGAGATCATGACCTGAGCCAAAGGCAGATGCTTAACAGACTGAGTCACAGAGGACCCAGGGTTGTTACATTAAAAGATTGACTGAATTCTACCCTTGAATACATCTGAATTCCAAAATAGAGGTAATTTACAGACTATCAGTAGTTTGAAAATCACCCCAAATTCTGGCAGTAGTCCTTTTCTTTAGCAAAGAGAATTTAAGTAATTTTTGCCAATAGCTCAACACCATACACTTGCTGATCCTGACTTTCTGACTGTACAACAGTTGAGCCTTCTTGTCAAACCAACCATATACTTCAGAGCCAAAAAATACCATGAAGACAGAGTTTGAGATAAAAAGGGATAATAGATTTATCACTTTTCTGGGCTAAGGAGGCTTTGGGATTCTATATCCTCCACAAATTATAAGCCCAGCTGAGGATGTTGGGGGGTTTTATAGGGAAATCAGGATCTAGCTGAATTTGATAGGAAACCTGTATGTGCTACTTGCCTCCTTCGTCTTGTCTTTTCGGTGGTGCAAGTTTCCTGATACAAAAGGCCAACAATGGAGGAAGGAAAGTTTGAGGGAGAGGAAAAAGATTACTTTAAAATCTACTTCAGTGTTCCTGGGTGGCTCAGTAAGTTCAGCGTCTGCCTTTCACTGGTGTAATGAACTGGGGTCCTGGGATAGATCCCTGCTCAGGGGGGAACCTGCTTCTCCCTCTGCTGCTCTCCCCTGATCGTGCTGTTTCTTGCTTGCTCTCTATCTGAAATAAATAAATAGAATCTTTTAAAAAAAATTAGATCTAGCTTCACTGAAGTATTAGTGCAACCATTTTGATTTTGTTTGCCTTTATTCTTTTAAGCATTTTCATTCTTCCCAAGATCAGGTAGGTAGTTCCCTGCCTCCTTCTCCAATACCCAGAACTAGGTTGCTTTTTCCTCCTGTGCTTGATCCTTTGACCAGTATTCGTGTTCTTTTGAAATTATGTTCCTAAATTTTCTTTTTCATTATATATTTCCAGAGACTAGAATCCAGACTCAGAATTTAATTTCCCCTGTCTTGACCCCTGAAGAGTGCTACCTGATTTCCCTGACATTTCCTGTTTATCTGCCTCCACCTCCTGGCTTCCACATAAGGTTATGCAGCTAAACACTATGCAACTCCAGGGGATGCCATTGTCAAGTCTGTGATGTGAATGTTTCCCCTGCAGCTGTACAATGAGGCAGCTTTACCTATTTTTTGCTGATAGACTTCCCTCGTTTTGTAACTGCTTTTTGTAAGACCTTGCTCCCCCTATGTCATGGATGTTTGCCTAATATTTCTTACCAGGCTACCTTGAGCTCAATTTGCTGCCTTCTTGGACCACCTATTAATGCCTGCTGTTTAAAAACTACTGCCAATGATTACAAATGCAATTTTTTTAAACATCAAAATGACACAGAAAAAGGTCAAGTTGTAGAATGATAAAATCACAAAACTCAAGGGTATGTGAATTAGCTAGTTCTCATGGTTCTGATTATTCATTTGAGTGCATATACATATATATATGTATATATATATACACAAATATACATATGCAACATTGGTTGCTTACATTTAGTTTTCTAATTGCATTAATTTCAGTAAGCAGTTTGTTTATTTATTTATTTATTTATTTATTTATTTATTTATTTATTTTTAAGATTTTATTTATTCATGAGAGACACAGAGAAAGGGAGAGAGAGGCAGAGGGAGAAGCAGGCTTCCTGCAAGGAGCCCAATGTGGGACTAGATCCCGGATCCCAGGATCACACCCTGAGATGAATGCAGATGCTCAACTGCTGAGTCACCCAGGCGTCCCAACAGTGTATTTTACATTTATACCATCATACCAGTGAAACAAATCTAGACTAATTCTTTCATAATTCAAATACATATACAATATTGGGAGTATTTTTTCAGAAGGTTTGAGAATATAACCTGAGAAGTAACTAGATTCTTTGTAGAATTTCACTTATACTTTTTGATTGAAAGGGGTGGATCAAATGGATAGTTTATGTTCTGTTTGGACAATGAAAACTTTTTGCAGGTTTTTCATATGTGGTCATTAAAAAAAAATTTTTTTAGGGCAACCCAGGTGGCTCAGGGGTTTAGCACCGCCTTCAGCCCCAGGGCGTGATCCTGGAGACCTGGGATTGAGTCCCATGTCGGGCTCCCTTCGTGGAGCCTGCTTCTCCCTCTGCCTGTGTCTCTGCCTCTCTCTGTGTCTCGCATGAATAAATAAATAAAATCTAAAAAAAATAAAAATAAAAATAAAATAAATTCTTTAAACGTACCACGAAGAGGAATACTAACAGTTGCCATGATGAAGCACATTATTTATGCATTGCATAAGTCAAGCAATTATTGTTCTGTTATTGCAACTAACTGTTTTGGGAGAAGTCTAGACATTTCCTAAAAGGGAGTAAGTAACCTTTTGTTCAGTTTCACAAAATGAAATTTCCAATGTATAGAGATTATTTGAAAAGAACAATTGAGAAACTTTGGTGATATAGTCACGCTGTGGTTCTGTGAACGCTAGGATATTCATAGCAGTGGACCATGAACTTATTACAGTGCCTTTTCATTTCATTATCAACTATAAGTTCAGGGTTTTTTGTTGTTGTTTTGTTTTGTTTTTTAAGTTCAGGGTTTAAAATCTAAAGGCTCTAAAGGGCTGTAAACCTAAAGGCCTTTTTTTCTCTCCATTTGTGTGAAAACTCCTTTTGTTTTCATTTTCATGAAATGTGGATATCATCCACGAAGGAAGTAGCACCAGCCTCCATAACTATAAATTTTTTTTATTTGTTTATGATAGTTACAGAGAGAGAGAGAGAGGCAGAGACACAGGCAGAGGGAGAAGCAGGCTCCATGCACCGGGAGCCCGACGTGGGATTCGATCCCGGGTCTCCAGGATCGCGCCCTGGGCCAAAGGCAGGCGCCATACCGCTGCGCCACCCAGGGATCCCTCCATAACTATAAAGAGAGTGATAGAAGTGGTATCATTTTCCCACCTCATGATGTTGTGCCCAAGATTGCAAATCCGAGAAACCACCAAGGAGCCGACACCGATGCAAGTACACGAGGGTTTATTTACAAGCTCGAGCTTGGGTCCAAGTGTACCCGACACAGCGGAGCAGGGACTTGGACGCCGAGCTGGGTTCCAGCTGGGTTTTTATGGGCTGGTCTAGGGGATTTCCTGAAGGGGTGGAGGAATTTCTTAAGCTCTGTTTTCATTCTGATATGGGGCTTTCAAGGGCATTGAGCGTTTTTTTCCTGTAACTGAAGTAAGGTAAAGTTCAGCTTTTATTCACCGGGACCTGAGATGGCTGTACTTGAGCTAATGCTGAACTTGAGGTGGAATGGCCTTAATTTTCTCGGCCTCCACAATGGAAACTGCCTCATTGATGGAGCGTTTTTTGTTGTTTTGTGTTTTCGCAGAATACTGATGATCAATATTGGCTAAGAGCACAGATTCATAGCAATTACTGTGCTCCAAGGCATATAATTTGAACATGTAATTCTCTAGCCTGCTTAATATAAATGATAACCAATACCATCATATCTTTGTTTAAAGTTTATGAAGTGCAATGGAAATCACAAATATCTAAGATGTTTGCTGCTTCGATGACTACCCGAGCATTTTTTTCTCTCCAGCCTCTTTCTGTCATTCCCCAAAGACAGCTTTATTGTATTAGCAAATTCTACTTAGCTTCCTTCATTGGTGTTTATGATTTTAAGCTACAGCAATCTGAAGGAAATTTGGAAGTGTTGAAAAGTTTAGCATGAAGTTCTTTCCTTTATTCCTTGGTAACAGAACAAGGTAGATTTACTCTTTTTCCATAAGAAGAAACTTTATTCAGAGTATACCCTTTTCGTTTTAGTCAGTGAAGTGACCAAACAATGGAATATTTAGTACTCAGAGCTAGGGTTATCTATATTTTATCAGATCACCTTCAAAGGGTTATACCCAAGCTGAAGTCATATGCTCTAATGGGAATTTTCCTAGATAGTCAGGTCTAGGAATCTAGATTTAAATCTAGAATAGATTGTTTAAATCATGTCTTGCACATTTAAATGCCTTTGGGAACCAAGCAGGTAACATAAATTTGTAATTAGTCTAAATGTGGCATTTTAAGTAATGTTAGTGTCAGTTATAAACTGGAGATTGTATTCCAGTTTTAGATAAATTCAAGTGAGCTTGTGTGACTGTTTTAATGGAGTTCACATCATATCTATCCTCACATGGCATCTTGTTACATGATGGTAAGAAAAAAAACAAGCTAGTGGGATATTAAAGCATATTAAAGCCTTTGAGAATTATTATAGTCAATAAACTTGTTTATCCAAGAGTTTCTCAAATGTGACAACACGACCCTCCTCTCTCAGTATTACTATCCTGCCTCCTTTATGCATGTGCATCCAAGTGTGAGTGTTTGGCAAACATACAATATGTATTTGTTTCTTGTGGGATTTTAATTATTTTATGGGATGCAGTTTAGTAAATATTCTTCTTCAGGAAACCTATTTAGAGGAATCATAAAAAACCAATCAGTCAATTTAATAAAGTTTACTTCTCTTAGATGCTGTATAATTGCTCTTTATCTCTATCCATGTTGTGAAACATTAAACATTTGCACAGTCAATCCTGCCTCACAGCCAATTGAAAAAAAGTGGCTTTCAAGTTCAAGTTAGTCATTATGCAAGGTAACAGGTTAGACTTTATAATTTTTCTCATCAGTTAATATGATCCAGCCTCTTGGTTAAGGAATCGGCTAAGTTGTTATAATAAAAATAACTCTAATAGTGGTTCTAAGAGAAGCCAAATAATCTTCTCTGTCATAGAACTGTCCAAATCTGTCAAGGGAAAGTAGGTTTGTCTTTAAGAAGATGACCTAGGTGGGTGTCTGGGTTGCAGAGTCAGTGAATCCTCTGGCTCTTGTTTTGGCCCAGGTTGTGTTTAGGGTAGTGAGATTAAGCCCCATTTGTGGAGTCTAATTGCCATTCTCTGTCTCTTTCCCTCAGTCACTCCTGCTCATGCTTGCCCTCTCTTTCTAAAATATATAAATAAATCTTAAAAAACAAAAAACAGAACAGATGACCTGGACCTGCACATTGCATTTCTGACTGTATCCCATTATTTAGAATTTAGGACCATGGATATGCCTAACTGCAGGGAGACTTGGAATGTAGTTTCTTCCTGGGTTGCCGTGTTCCCAGCTGATACTGAGAAGGAAAGAATGAGTATTATGGTGACATTTAGCCATCTCTCTTATACCTTGGAAGCATTTATGGCAATGGTCCAATGTAGTAGGCAAGAAGTTCAGTGACAATTCAATGAATGGCTATTGAAAAAAATTGGTCATTTTTTTGAGCAGAGTAACACAGATATGCACAAACATATTTACTGAATAGGAAAGACAGTATGATTTATCCTTCTCTTTCATATTGATAGCCACTTATTTTTTTAAAGATTTTTTTAAAAAGTAATTGTTTAATCATGAGAGACACAGAGAGAGAAAGAGGCAGAGACATAGGCAGAGGAGAAGCAGACTCCATACAGGGAGACCGATGTGGGACTCCATCCTGGGACCCTTAATCACTCCCTGAGCCAAAGACAGATGCTCAACTGTTTGCCACCTAGGTGTCCCAATAGCTACTTATTCTTAATGAATTACTTGCACATGTTTATTAAACACTAAATATTAGGAACTTTATATCAGGCAGTATACTATGTATTGTAGATGCCATGGTGAATAAAACATGGCTAGTGTCTTGGAGGTCATAGTATAGTGAGAATATATGTTGTGGGATAATCCCAGAATTTTAGTCATAGTCATTTTTTCTGTTTATAACAGGAAAATAGTAAAATAAAGCAAAAATCTTTTGGTGGGGAAACATTTCTACTGTTGGTATGCAATTTTTACTAAAGAAGTTTGCATGTTACCCATTGTCTTTATAGGGATTAATTAATTAATTTTAATGATGCTTCTAATTCTTGAAACTCTACAAAGCAATGAAAATTGCACGAAGATAGAACATGTGATTTGTTAACAGAAGACATCTGTAAGAGTGCTTTGTAAGGATACTAGTTTTCACATTTCCATGGTCCTGTAATGCAGTGTGGTATATAGGACTTGGTTGGAAGTTAAGAAAACTAATATTAGTCTTTTTCTATTTTCTCAGTTGTATAAAGTGTATAATGGGGATAATGAAATTTCTTCCACATAATTCATACTCTGTGAGGTTCATAGAAGTCAAGATATGTATAGAAATACTTTATAACTCCTAGAGTAACATTCAATTTATTTTTTTATTTCTGTATCAAAACTTGGAGATTGAGATCATGCCATTTGTTATCCTTATAGCACTATGGTTATAATTTCTAAATAATTCTTGATTACCTTCACAGTTTATATTTATTTATTTTATTATTTTAAATTTTAAATTTTTTTCACACTTTATATTTAAAGGGTGGAGGGCAGTGATAAGAGATGTGATTTGATAGGTAGGGACTATTTAGGCCATGTCAGGGAATTTAAAATTTTTTCTAAATGAAATCATAAGATATGGTTCCTAAGAGGGAAGTAGTGTGATCTGTTGTCCTCTTTGGTAACATTTACTCTCGCTATTTTATAAAGAGGAAACTTTAGGAGCAACAATTAAAGGCAGGAAAAACGCCACTGAGAGACTTTTATAGTGGTCCAAGCAAAATACTACTACTACTACTACTACTACTACTACTACTACTACTATTACTAATGTTTTCGGTTAAGGTGTTGGCTGTGAGTATGGACAGGCCAGGACAGATTTGGGCAATGTTGGAAGTAGACCTGTTGCAATTACATGATCATGATTCTATAAGCAAACTCTTTATTAGTATGGTAATAGTATAAACAATGATATGTGTGCGTAAGTGGTATGAATCTGATGCTAGTTCGTCTTTCATTTGTGCCCTCCACTGTTTTTTACAAACAATTGTAGCCCTCTCAATGTCACATATCCCAGAAAGTAGTAGAATATTATGGATAATTTGCTGCAAAGACCACTTCTTTGATTAAATGAAGTTGGGAGGCCGTTTTCTTTTTCACTAAGTTGTCGGGTTATTGTTTATGATTTTCGGGTAATCCAGTTGATTAGCAAGTTTAAGATGGCTATTTAAAATTATAAGTATATAGAAGTATGATTTATTTATGTATTTATTTATAAATATTTTATTCATCAGAGACACAGAGAGAGAGAGAGAGGCAGAGGCAGAGGCAAAGGGAGAAGCAGGCTCCATGCAGGGAGCCTGATGTGGGGACTGGATCTCTGGATTCCAGGATTTCACCCTGAGCCAAAGGCAGACGCCCAGCCGCTGAGCCACCCAGGTATCCCTAGAAGTATGATTGTAAACAAAATCTGTGCCAAAGAATAATCTTAAGATTAAATAGATTTCCATGAGTGCATGTGGGAATGCCAGGCCTTAAAGATGAAATCTATGTTTTTCTGTTGGGCTATTGAATATATTGAACAAATTTCCAATCTATGTAAGACTCAGAGAGTAACAGGCTTGGGAAGAACAATTGCATGTTCTGTTTTGAATATGTTGTGTTTGTGTTGTGTTTGAGATGCCTGCTGGATACTCTAATCTGTGGAAGTTCTGAGTAAGCAGTTAAAAATATAAGTGAGAAAAAAAAATATAAGTGAGTTTAGGGAGTAGTTTTTGGGAGCAGCTAAAGATAAAGGACATTTGGTTTTAGTATGTGGTGAATGAGATGCCCTTTCCATTCTTTTTAAATCTTTTTTTATTTTATTTTTTTATTATTTATTTACGATAGTCACAGAGAGAGAGAGCGAGAGAGGCAGAGACACAGGCAGAGGGAGAAGCAGGCTCCATGCACCGGGAGCCTGACCCATTCTTTTTAAATCTTATCCTATCCCATCCTATCCTATCCTATTCAAATAGCCTTGCCTACTAATAGGAAGTTGAATATGTTTATTACTAAGAAGAAAGAACTTGGATATAGATTTTGGAGTCATTAGTGTATCCATGGCAATTGAATCCATCAGAGTGGAAAGAATTTTACATCACCCAAAAATGTAGTGGACAAATTAAAGAAGAACCAGTATAGAATCTTGAGGAACACCAGGAGATAAAAGAGGAAGGGAATCTCTGGTGTAAAAGGTAGGAGGAATATCAAAGGAAGAGAGTATTTTTAGTAGTAAGGATTTTTTTAAACAATATCTAAAAAAAAACAAAAAACAAAAAACAAAAAACAAAAAAAACAATATCTAATGTTTTTGGTGCCACAAATATGATAATGACTGAGAACTGTTTTGGGGTTTAATATAAGGAGCTCTTTTAGGTCCATGGTGAGAAATGCTTGGGTGTATCACTGGAGATAGAAACCTAATCATGTTGAGATAGATACTGATTATAGATTAGAAATGGAGTTAGCAATTGAACATATTTATTTTTTTCTTTTTATAGATGTTATTTATTGATTTACTTTAGAGAGAGAGAGAGAGATAGCAAGAGAAAGCAGAGCAGGAGGGAGGGGCATGGAGAATAGTAGGCAACCCAGTGCTGGGCTTGATCCCAGGATCATGACCTCAGTCACCCAGGCACCCCTGAACATATTTCTTTTAAGAAGCTTGGTTGTGACCTGGAGGAGGCAAATAAGTAAGCAGCTGTATCAGGTTTAGGGAGTTATGTATTTAAGAGGAGAAATTGAACTTACTTAAATGCAAATGGAAAGGACCTAGTACATGGAGGTTGATTATAAAGGAGAGAAAGAGAGGACACCTGGGTGGCTCAGTAGTTGAACATTTGCCTTTGGCTCAGGGCATGATCCTGGCGTCCCAGTATCTAGTCCCACAACAGGCTCCTTGCATGGAGCCTGCTTCTCTTCCCTCTACCTGTGTATGTCTCTGCCTCTCTCTCTCTCTCTCACATGAATAAGTAAATCTTAAAAAAAGGGGGGTTGAAAAAAAGGGGACAATCAATTTAATATGATTTCTGTTACATTATAGGATACAAAAAAATGAAGGTATTAGTCTTAGGCAGAAGAAAAGGGAAGTCTGCTTTTTTTTTTTTAAAAAAAAAAGATTTTATTTATTTATTCATGAGAGACAGAGCCACAGGCAGAGAGAGAAGCAGGCTCCATGCAGGAAGCCTGATGTGGGACTTGATCCCGGGACTCTGGGACTCATGGATCAAGTCCCATGTCGGGCTCCCTGCATGGAGCCTGATTCTCCCTCTGCCTGTGTCTCTGCCTCTCTGTGTGTCTCTCATGAATAAATAAATAAAATCTTAAAAAAAAAAAAAAAAGAAACCTTTTCTGAAGGGTTCTTCACCCCCTCTTCCCCGTTCCACCCCCTGCCTTCATGCTGTGAACAGTTCCTCAATAGATTATCTTTAAGTACTAGATCCATAACAGGCCTGTGAAAGGACATAGTGCATTTGCAGCTCTGTAATTTTTTATATATGACATTTTATCAACTACTGCAGTTGATCCTTTAACATTGTTGGAGTTAGGGACATCAATCTCCCTGTCCCCACACATGCAGTTGAAAAATCTGCTTATAATTTTTGGCATCATAAAAACATTACAACTAATAATTTACTGTTGCCTGGAATCCTTGCTGTTAACATAAACAGTTGATTATCACAAGTTTTATTTCTTATTTCTATTATATACTGTAAAGGGGTGGAAGTCCTTCCTTCATCTGCCCTAGAGTCTTTCAAGGGGAAGAAGGTTGGGACGCCTAGGTAGCTCAGCGGTTAAGCTTCTGTCTTTAGCCCAAGGGCGTGATCCTGCTTCCTGCGTGGAGCCTGCTTCTCTCTCAGCCCGTGTCTCTGCCTCTCTCTCTGTGTCTCTCATGAATAAATAAATAAAACACAAAAAAAGAGGTGGCGAGGGTGGGGTGGGGGGGCGGGGGGGTGGGGAAGAAGATCCTTAACAAGAAGGTGAAAGGAGATGTTTGGAAAAACAAGGTTACCTTATTATGCAGATAAATTCCTTAGGTAAAGGTGAGTATTTGTTAATAGTAGGTTTCCTGTTTTAGGTTCCCCTTTTCCAATGTAAATTTAGGCTGTGGTGGGGAAGTCTGAGAGCTTTTCCTGTAAAAGGGGCCTATCCTTGGGCAGCCTGCCCTGGGCCTCTACAATGCCATGTGCAGACCTTAAAGTCAGCCATAGAAAAGAAAATGTTATTAAGAAAAACAAGGAAGAGAAAATCCATTTCCAGGATTGTACTCTATTTATGTATACGGTAAGTTTGTGTTGTCTATTTACAGGATGAATCATCTGTTTGTCTTATCCGACATCATTATTGTCTTACATGATACAGCTCAATGTGGATGTTATAAGTAGATATCATAAATAAAAAAAATACATGTCTGTGTTTGTAAGTTTTGATAAATTTTAACTTTTTATAGTAGACTTGTGTATATGTTATGGTATAGTAAATGATACGCTAGTTTCTACATATATTTATCTATTCATGACTCATCTAACTTTTCCTTATTTTTTTCGGTATTTCTGTGCCTTGTGGTTTGTCTCTGTGTTTTCTCCCATTGTTACAAACGTCCAAGAAACTTTCCAACAAATTTTTTAAAAAGATTTATTTATTTATTCACGAGAGAGAGAGAGAGAGAGGAAGAGAGAGAGAGAGAGAGAGAGAGAGAGAGAGAGAGGCAGAGACATAGGCAGAGGGTGAAGCAGGCTCCCCACAGGGAACCCAATGTGGGACTGGATCCTGGATCCTGGATCCTGGGGTCAAGCCCTGAGCGGAAGGCAGCTGCTCAATGGCTGAGCTACCCAGGGGTCCCTCCAACATATTTTTTTGATAACCAAATCTACATATAAGTGGACCCATACATTTTAAATGTTTGTCATTGAAGTGTCAACTCTACTCGTTTCTGCTCCTCTCTTTCCCCTTGGAGCCTCTGTTACAGAATCACAGGCAGATAAGACTTCGTGTAATCCTAGGAGGCATTTCTTATGTTCTGAAAAGCACATCTGTGTGCCCATCTTAGATATTCTTTGGCTCTTTTCTATAGTGTGTAATTCAGTGTCATACTGTGATGATGCCTCAACTATTCTCAGCCCTACTTTAATTATAACTCTAGTGCATCATTAAGTGGACCGTTCAAGACTTGGATAACTCTATTCCCTTAGCACTGTAGAACCATGTAGAAATTTCTCTTTTGTTACAACAATGCCTAACACAAGATCGTTTACAGAAACTCTTGTTAAATTATATCTTTCTGTAACTTCTTTTCTTCTCTTAGGATGCATCTGTCCCTTTTTCTCAATTGAATCCCCTCTTGTTTGTTTCCTTTTTCTTATATCTATGTTTGGATAACTTTTTTATATAGTGATATTTGTCTAATTTTCCTGCTACCACAACATTTTGAATGATCATCTTATTTTATGATGTTTCTTCCTGTCTTCTGTATTACATGGATATCTGTGTCATTTGTAAAATTTTGCTAATTAATTAAAGTCAATAATCTGGTTTTAATTTCCCCTGGATGATATATACATTCAGTATATTGTTCTTATCATTTCTCTGTGGTTAAAGAATGACGCGGTTCAAGCTAGTTTAAATAAAAAATGTAATTAATAAGGTCAAATAATTGGGAAGCCTAAAGGCAGATACCTGTTAGTATTGTAACTGGTGCTCTATTTTTCTCTGTGCATCAGTAACATTTTTGGCCAAGCTCCTCATGTGGCAAGGAAGAGATCTACCATCATACCTAAGCCTACATCTTTATAGTTTAAAACTCATAAGGAAACAGTTTGTCTCAATCACAGTGTGCATGTATCAGATTCTATGTAAGAGCTCTGGTTACTCATGCTTTAGTCATGGGCCTGGGTCTCCAGGATCAAGCCCTGGGCTGAAGGTGGCCCTAATACATTCTATGTTAATTAATTGAATTTAAATTTTAAAAAACCTCAGTGGATGGCAGTACTTATGTCTGAAATCGTGGTCTTTTCAAATTTTATTTTATTTTTTTTTTCAAATTTTATTGAACACTTACATAGTTATTAACGTATACTAGACACTTTTTTCCAGTATTTTTTATACTTCAATTCATTAGTCCTCATAAGAACCTATGGGGTCAGTACTAACGTACATATTTTAAAGACGAAGAAACAATTATAGAAGGATTGATTTATTTGCTTATGGCCCCACAGTCAATGAGCATGAAATTAAACATCTGAACACAGGTCATCTGGACCCATTGCTTATGTGCTTAATACTTTCATGTTATATACTATTCTTCCTCTTTGATGCCTCCCCTCCTGCTTCATTTAACTTGGTCACAAACTGTTGAGCATAACTTCTACCTCATTAATAGATTGCAACTATGTTCTATCCTCTAGAGGTTTCTATCCACTATGGACATTCCATTCACTCATCCCTGGTAACTTCTTCATGAGATATTTTTTCTTTTTCTTTTTTCATGTGGCACATTGTTATAGTATTTTAACTGATCTTCTTTCTCTGAGTTAAGCCCTTTGAGGCACCTTTTCCAACTTCCTCTAGGGTAATTTTTCTAAAATATAAATCTAATAATTTTGCTTTCCGGATTAAAACCATTAAAACATTTCCCCCAAATTGTAAAGTTAATATACAGTCTTTAACGTGGCCTACAACCCTGCAAATGAGCTAATCTTTTTCTGATTTTTCAGACACTCCCATACTTTTTCCTGATTTTTCATACACACCTCTTGCCAGTTTCCTACCTGTATCTCACACTATCTGGCTGTATGTCCTTTTTTAGAATCCTACTCACTGACCACTGTGTCCTGAAGTGTAAAATGATGAGGGGAGATTACAATAGCCCTTTGTACCTGTTCACCTGATTCAGAACAGGGCTAGTTGAGGACAAAGCATGAGCCCAGGGCAGCATATTGACAAGTCCTTGAAACAGACAGAGGAGCAATCCTCTAAGGATTCAACTGCCTGGATGTTAATACTTTGCTAAGGGCAAAAGGCAATCTTAGCCTGACTCCCCAGGATCTTGTAAGTCTACTTTAACATTTAAAAATTCCTTTAGAAATGTCCTTTATCTCTAAATTCCCAAGATACCTGTTGGCAATCATCCCCCAAGCACATGGCCTACAGATGTACATCTGAAGGGTCTCTTGACTCAGGTTTTATTAGATGGTAATAAATGACCTTTTCCCAAGCAATAGTTAACCCCTTCAAGGTCCAGGAAATCTTGCTTCCAAAATTCATTAGAGAGTAATCTATCCTCAAACCCCTCACAACTCCCAGGTTATTTTATTTTTTTTTAAGATTTTATTTATTTATTCATGAGACACACACACACACACACAGAGAGAGAGAGAGAGAGAGAGAGAGAGAGAGAGAGAGAAAGAAAGAAAGAGAGGCAGAGACACAGGCAGAGGGAGAAGCAGGCTCCATGCAGGGAGCCCGACCTAGGACTTGATCCCAGGACTTCAGGATCACACCCTGCGCCAAAGGTGGCGCTAAACCGCTGAGCCACCCTGGCTGCCTATCTCCCAGGTTTATAATCAGCCATTCCTCAGAAGCCTGGGGCAGCAGCTCTTCCTGCTGATGGTTCTTGTCCTCATTTTTAATAAAATCCCCATTTTTTCAGCAAAGACATTTGAAGAATTCTTTCTTGGTCATCGACTCCAGACCTCACCCCACTAAACCTCGTCTATATTCCAAAACTTCATCACAACCCTTAGAAAAATCTATGAATCTGGGACCCCCCGATGGCTCAGGGCTTTGAGCGCCTCCCTTAGGCCCAGGGCTGACCTGGGAGCCCGGGATCCAGTCCCATGTTGGGCTCCCTGCATGGAGCCTACGTCTCCCTCTGCCTGTGTCTCTGCCTCTCTCTGTGTCTCTCATGAGTAAATAAATAAAATCTTAAAAAAAAGAAAAAGAAAAATTAATGAATCTTATTTTTTGTTTGTCAACTCTTTCATTTGGATATATTTAGATTTATGTATGTGTACCTAATAAGTGCTCCTAGATACAAGTTTAAGCTATATTCTTAGAAGAACAAAATTTAAGTTCGCCTTTTTTGTACCCTGAGACTAAGAACGATTTTGAGGAGAAATTGTATATATGCATTTCTTTTGTATACTAATTATTTAAATTCTCTTAGATCAGAACTGTCTGCTCTCACCAATTTTATAAGCTTCAGAAAAATACTGAGCTATTTATAGAGTTTCAGCAAACCCTGAAATCAAAGATTAAAATTCAATTTAAAGTTCAGAATCCACAGAGTTTGAAGCTTTGTTAATAAATAAATTTCCATGATCATTTTCAATACCATCTTCACTTAAATTGTGATCATTTGTTCTGGTGACTTCCATAGTTTTCCCTTTCTGTTAGCTAAATGAAAGTCTTGTTGCTTTGACATATATAAACACTAACAGACTCTGAAAGGCTGAGGATTGTTTCTTGTCCTTTTCAGAGTCCATGTTTTGTGAACTGTGTTGCAGAAACTAGAAGACCTCCAAGGCTAGTTGTTACTTTTGTGCAGAGGAAAAAAATCATATGCCAATGAACTCCATATATGGAAGTGAGAATTTATTTTTGAATTTCAGTTTTGTTTCCTTGTGTTTATGATTTTCCTAAAAGGGAACTTGCGTCATTTGTGGAGATTTATCATAAGATGTGATGATTGGGAAGGGGCTTCTAAGCAAACTTTTAAGAAATGGGATTATTTGCATTTTGTAAAATATAAGACAAGTTGATCTCTAATAACCTGCACTGCAAGATTTTCTTGGATAGAATTAGATTTTACAGGAAAGAAGAGAAAGTAGAAAGGGATTGATTCCTTCCTGTCTCTTTCTGCTTTTCATTACTTGGCTTTTTTTCCCTTGTAGCATAGACTTTGAAAACCCGCTGATTAAAGCATTCATCCTGAGTCAGCTTCTTCCTAGTTATGACTGGACGAAGTTATGTAATCTCTGTAGGCCTCAGTTTCCTCACAGTCACGTGGGGCCAATAATAGTGCTTATCTTGTAGGATTCTAATAACGATGAAATGGCATAATTCATCTTACGAGCTAGATGCAATATTTGCAATCCTCAAAGATTAGCAGCTGTTATTATTAGTGAATATTATTGCTGCTCCTTGCATTGATAAATATGAAAACTATATCTCCTAGCACTCACCAAATTTAATCCAGTTACCCATGTGATCTCTCAGTTATTTTTTTAAAGTTTCTACCTGACATTCCCCTGCCTCACTTTGCATTTTAGCCCTCTTCCCTCACAGAGGCTCTTAAATCTTCCCTCTTGCCTGAGTAATTCAGTTCTTTCTAAAAGTACTTTTCTAATTAGCAAAATAAAGACATGATAGTCGCCTAATCTGACTTTCTTAGAAATCAATTCAGCACACATTCAATAATACTTGGGTCTTGTCCCCCACCATCCTTCCCTCCTACCCCCCACCTTGCTGAAGAAGGGATTCTGCTACTTTTTTTTAAAAAAGATTTTATTTATTCATGAGAGACACACAGAGAGAAAGGCAGAGGGAGAAGCAGGCTCCATGCAGAAGCCCAACGCGGGACTCCAGGATCACACCCTGGGCCGAAGGGCTTAGCCACCCAGGGATCCCTGAATTCTGCTACTTTGAACAATAGCATTTCTCCAGTGGTAGCATTATTATTCTTCTCACTAGGGAGGAGATTGAGCTTGAGTTAGTAAACACTAATGTGATCAGTGTCTTTCTTTTTTTGTTTTTAAGGATTTTATTTATTTATTCATGAGAGACACACAGAGGGAGGCAGAGGCACAGGCAGAGGGAGAAGCAGGCTCCCTGTGCAGAGCCGGATGCGGGACTCAATCCCAGGACCCTGGGATCATGCCCTGAGCAGAAGGCAGATGCTCAATGACTCAGCCACCCAGGTGTCCCAAGAGTGAGCTTTAGCATATGTATTCTGTATAACTGTATTGTTTGGTGGTGCCTTTAAGGTCTCTGATCATAAACCAGAAGAAGACCTGGAGGAATGTGCTGACTGAAGATAGTTCATGGCCATAGAAGATGGTGACTTTTGATCACTTATATATCTCTGTTCTCTGAAGCCTAAGTCTAAGCAATGGAAGTTACTCTACTACACTATATTGGACTAGTGTGCTTTGAGCTATATGGCTTATTAGAGAAAGCTGCATCTGGATTTACATCCTGGGTCAGACACTGGCTTGTTTTAACTTGGTCAGTTGTCTGAACTTCTCTAACCTTCATTATCATTTGTGAAACCGGGATAAAACATCTACCTCATAAGGTTATTTTGAGGAATAAATGTAATATAAATTTAAAGTCCATTGTATGACATTCATAATAAATGTTTCTGTTATTGATTGTGTGTGGATGTTAAATATTCCTGGTTGAAGGAAATATCTAGAAACGTGGTCCAAAGTAGTATACAATTCACATCTGAATGCTTTTTTTTTTTAAGATTTATTTACTTATTCATGACAGATACAGCGAGAGAGAGAGAGAGAGAGAGAGAGAGAGAGAGAGGCAGAGACACAGGCAGAGGGACAAGCAGGCTCAATGCAAGGAGCTTGATGCGGAACTCGATCCCAGGACCCTGGGATCACGACCTGAGCCAAAGGCAGATGCTCAACTGCTGAGCCACCCAGGTATCCCACAATTCGCATCTGAGTATATGTGCCACTAGAAATTCTAAACTGTCAAGAGGTTAGATGGCTGTCATTACTAGCTAGTAATAAATTATGTCAATGGGAGCATGTTCAGGAATGCTCTTTTGACCAATCTTTTCATGTGGAATCACCACTGGCACTGGGACCACCCTGTATTTCTGTTGCAGAGACTAGTTTGTAACAAGATCTTTTTAGTACTTCAACTTTTATGTGATTTCTCTAATTACAATATTGACCATACCTGATACTGAATTCTTCTTTGTAAGAAACAAAATGGTTATCTTTACCAGGGAAAAATAAATTCCTCTGCTGAAGAAGGAGATCAAAGGGAAAAAAGAGTCACACCAAAATAAGAGTTTCTTCTGTCATGAAAATGGAACCACTGCACACTTTCCCAAACAATCTTTTGACAGAAAATGTTTGACAATTAAATGTTGGTCCCCTCTCTTACTGTTAGATATTAAATACAAAATATCCTGTCAAGATGACAAATGAAGGTAATATGAGCTTAAAAAAAAACCACACACACACACAAAAACCCAAGACCTATCTACAGACTCTTCTCATGTGAACAACATGTTGTAAATTGGATTAGCTGGAGTTTAATCAGATTTTTTTGATAGTCACTGAAAGGAAGGAAACTTCTTCTCTCAAAGCCATTGAAATGACCTGTCAATTCTGGGGCTTTTTTTTTTTTTTTTTGAGTCCTATTGGTTCTGCATTACTTGCTGCTTGTAAGTGTGTGTAGATATTACACCTTGTTTCGAATCAAGGTTCTCGTTGCTCTTGTTCTTTAGGGCCATTGTTAGGTATCCTTTGCTACCAGATGCTGTCCTCAGAGTTCTTTAGCCTATCAACCTGGCATGCTGTTTTCCTTGTCTTTTTTAAAGATTTTATTTATTTATTCATGAGAGACACACACAGAGAGGCAGAGACACAGGCAGAGGGAGAAGCAGGCTCCCTACAGGGAGCCTGTTGGGGGACTGGATCCTAGGACCCCAGGATCACACCCTGAGCCAAAGGCAGAAGCTCAACTGCTGAGCCACCCAGGTGTCCCTGGCATGCTCTTTTCTACCAGAAAAGATAGAGCTGGGGGATGAGAGTTCTTCCTATATCATGCTGACCTCACTTGGTCTTCATTTTTTTTTTTTAATTTTATTTATCCATTCATAGAGACACAGAGAGAGATGCAGAGGGAGAAGCAGGCTCCATGCAGGGAGCCCAACGTGGGACTCGATCCCAGGTCTCCAGGATCACACCCTGGGCTGCAGGGGGTGCTAAACCGCTGTGCCACCAGGGCTGCCCCTCACTTGGTCTTCAACACTCATAACCCACTCACTTCAACTAGTTAAGCCCACTTAACATTCGGATCTTAGTTTGAGCTTCATTTTCTCAAGGAAACTTTCTCTGTCACCCAGAATAGATGAGGTTCCATTAGTACAGACTCTGTTTGCCCCCCCCCCCATTTTTCTTAATGTAGGTTATCATAATATGTCATTATATTAAGTTGACCCATATTACATTGCTATTCCTGTTGGCTAAAAACAGTGAATTATTGGTAGTTTCATATAGTCTAACCTAAAATACTTACCTGTTGAGTCATTTTCTCTCTCCCTCTGTGTACTCTAAGCTCCATGAAGTCTTAATCCAGTCTATTTGTTTATTTCCTTGTGCCTAGTATCTGGCAAGGTGTCTGCCGTATAGATTTGTTGAATGAATGAATGAGTGAATATGACCTAAATACCAATTTCAGGTATCTCTATAAATTCTTGAAACAAGCTTTCAAAATAGTCTAGACTATGACAGTATTACAATGTGTGGGGAGATGGTTATGCTTTATCATAGATAGGGGGACATTCTAATATAAGTAACATTGCTTTTCAGAATAGATTCTCTTATGTTCCCTAGGGTAGTGTGTACTTTCCCAGTCTATCTATACTCCTGGTCAGAATTAATGTTGTATTTTTCTTTTTTTTTTTATGATTTTATTTACTTATTCATGAGAGACAAAGGGAGAGAGGCAGAGACACAGAGGGAGAGGCAGGCTCCTCGCAGGGAGCCCCATATGGGACTTCATTCCCAGACCAGGACCACGCCCTAAACTAAAGGCAGACACTCATTCACTAAGCCATCCAGGCATCCCTAATGTTGTATTTTTCTGTCCTAGATGAATGTCCATCATCTCCCTCAAAGATTGAGTTGATCATTTCCCCATCTCAAACCTCCAGTAAATTCTGTAAAAACCAGTGCAATCTTGTGCATTCAAGTTGCAAAGGTCCTAATTCATGCATATCTAGAGGGGAATTTTTTTTTTTTTTTTTTTTTTTTTTACCTTATACCAACTCCACTGATGCTTTTTTGGGCAATCAGGAGATTAGTTTAGGAATTCCAAGTGACCACAATGAGTTCAGAGTAAAGATGTATAATCTGGGCAATGCATAGAAAACAACCCAGTTTTAGGGGCACCTGGATGGCTCAGTGGCTGAGCTTCTGCCTTTAGTTCAAGTCCTGATACAGGAGTCCAGGGATTGAGTTTTGCATCAGGCTCCGCATGGAGAGCCTGCCTCTCCCTCTGCCTATATCTCTGCCTTTCTCTGTATGTCTCTCATGAATGAATAAATAAAATCTTCAAAACAGAAACAAAAAACACAGTTTTAACTTGTTAGATTAATGAGTGGCCATTTTACAAAAATCTTTCCTTCTGCTAGAAATAGAGACTTAATCTTTAAAGCCTGAGAGGTGTTGGGAAGCTGACGTCAAGTTTACATCATACAGTGTAATACATTCTATAACGTTGGCATGATCAATATTTTTGTTGGTTCTAATGTGAATTGACATTTACTTATAAGGATTCTCCATAGCAACCCTCAATTAAACTTTGATTAGGAACTTGGGGTTAGGAAAATCATGATAATGGGAGACACATTTTCCACTAAAACACCTATTATCTTCCTTAGAACAGCTTTGTCAATAATCTTCCCACAGAACTTAAGCCATTTCTGAAAAGATGAAAGATTCTTCAGTACAGACAACTGAATGTCTTTTTCTGCCTATTTCCAAAAGACTCAACTTTCTGCTTTTCTTGTGTGGGATTTTCCTGACATGCTTATGAATCGTGACTATCGTCTTTTGGGCCTCAGTGGTAGTACATCCTGTGTTCTAGTAACATAATGAAAACCTATTTTAAAAGCTTGTCATAACAGGGGAGCCTGGGTGGCTCAGTTGGTTAAGTGTCTGCTTTGGACCAGGTCATGATCCCAGAGTCCTGGGATCTAGCCTGCATTGGGCTCTTTGCCCTGTGGGGCATCTCCATCTCTCTTTCCCTCTAGCTCTGCCTGGTGCTCCCGCTGCTTGTGCTCTTCTCTCTCTCTGTCAAATAAATAAAGAAAATCATAAAAGAATAAAAGTTTGGCATTACACACCAATAGATAAATCATAGGCCAAGACTTATTTCCAAATAAGATGCTTTTGTGTAGTAAAAGTGTCTTATAATATGGTTACCTTGCCAAGAGAGATATTATTCCTGTATCCCTATTTCAGCATAATAACGGATTTCTGCTTTATTGGTTTGATTGATTTATTATGCTGAGTAAATGTGTATGGCTTAATTCTTGTTCTATCCTTCCTGTCCACTCCAATGAAATCCAACTTTTTGAGTTCCTTGGAGATGTTGGTTGTTCGTAATGTTTTTCGGGCTTGCAGAATATTCCATATTCTACTGTTACTTGCAGTTTGAGCAGGGCTAGACTGATCTGGAGGCCTGGAATATGGAAGTAGAATATCTCTTGCTTGAGATTGAAATCTACAACACAAGGATGGGTATCAGGAAACAAAACAAACAAACAAACAAACAAACAAACCCAACGACAACTAACAACTTTGTAAGTATATTCCATGGCAGAAGAAGCAGTTTGGAATTAGATCCCAAATCTGAATGTTATAGAAGTGAAGACCTGAAATGTAAAGTTAAATAAGAAAGGAAGTAAGTGGAGTGGAAAAGTGAAGGTGTGCAAAGCAGTGAAAGGCAGATGCACTTGAAGATTTCTGATATGAAGCCCAGAGTAGTACAGGAATTCTTTCCTTTGTTCTAAAGACTATGGGCACAGGCATGTTGAGTTTAATTCAAAGCAATGTTTGTGAACCTCAGCACTATGGTCATTTTGAACCAGGTAATTCTTTGTTGTGTGAGCTGTCCTGTGAGCTGTTTGATGTTTAGCAGCATCTCTGGCCTCTAGCCACTAGAGCAGCATCCTCCTCCCCGCCCTCCAGTGTGAGTTCCTGGGGACAAAAAATTTCACCAGGCATTGCCACGTGTCTCTCTGAGGAGTGGGGGTGAAATCACCTAGTTGAGAACCAATGATTGAAGGTTTAAAAGAAAGAAAACAGTCAAGAGCGTTATAATATGTACTATAGTCTATATTTCCCAGATGTAGCTAAACTCCTAAGTGTCTATTTGTCTTCCTCTGTACCTAATATTTCCAGAATTGTATCTCTTATAAAGATTAAAACTATTGATTATATTTTTGCTGTTATCATAATAGTTCAGGTGATAAGTTATGGTAAATTTCATGTGCTGCTTACGTCAGGATGTGTATATTCGGCATCTGCCTTCAAATGAAGAATGGTATCATCAGGCAAAGAAATCCTTGGAGGGATTTCTGACTTTTAGGCATTCTCAAACATGTGTAGCAAAAGTTCTAGATATATAGGAAATAGGTATTCAAATATATTTTTTGATAGGTTTTCTGTTTGTTTGGTGCCCCAGCTTAGTTGTCCAATATAACCTTTGTGCATGTGTGTGTGTTTTTGTGCATGTGTGTTGATTTTCTGAGTTTTGTTAGAATTTATTTCTGTTTGCTCTTACAGAGAATAAAAATGGAAAATAAAACAAGACAGCTGCCCCAAGTGACACTGCTATCCAGCGTTAGTTTAGTCTTGAAGCTATCCAGTTCTCGAGGTTTCTTTTCTCTAACTTTTCAGCCGTTTCATACAAGAGAGCTGAAAATATTATACAAAATGTTTCCCTTATTTGTTTGTTCACTGGGTTTTTAGAATTCAAGCAATGATCCCAAACTGTCCTTTTCCATTGATTTCTGCAATTACTCATTTTAATAGCTTCTCTTGGACAGCAGGGGATCATCCCTAGTGTTGTAAAGCAGCATTACCTTTCCTTACTCAAAAACAATTTTAGTGACGAAGATTTATTGGCCTCAACTATTTATAACCTTTTGTTCTATTTCTTCTAAACATTAGCTGAGCTACATACTAGCATTCTTATTTCAGAACACGTAAGTGACCATTAGTCCCTTATCCTTTGTTGACAGAACAATTGAAACTCATTTTTAAGTCAATACCATTACTTTTCATAGTCCTTTGTTTCTTACATGCAGGAATTTGAAGAACTTTCATAGAACCGAATTTGTCCTAACTTTAAGTATTTGACTTCTGTTAATTTGCTGTCTAGAAATAGCTACTAAAACTTCCCACATTTGTAATTTTCTTTTGTTTTGTTTTTTTTCAGAAGCTCTGAACATTTTATTAGTTCTTTTTGAAGTTCTTTTTTTGAAAATAATTTTTTTGAAGTTCGTTTTGTTCCTGACCATTACAAGTTCAGGACTCGGAAAAGTTTGTTTTTATTTTTATTTATTTTTTAATTTTTTAAAAAATTCTTTTATTTAAATTTAATTATTATATAATTAATTCAATTATAATAATTCAATTATTATTATACAATATAATACCCAGGGCTCATCCGTGAGGTGCCCTCCTTAGTGCCTATCACCCAGCCACCGTTTCCCCCCATTCTCCTCCCCTTCTGTAATCCTTTGTTTCCCAGAGTTAGGAGTCTCTCATGGTTTGTCTCCCTCTGATTTTTCCCCACTCCGTTTCCTTCCTTTCCTTGATAGTCCCTTTCACTATTTCTTATATTCCTTGTATGAGTGAAACCATATGATTATTGTCCTCTGATTGACTTACTTCACTTAGCATAATACCCTCTAGTTCCATCCACCTCGAAGCAAATGGTGGTTACTATATATATATGTATATATATCACATCTTCTTTATCCATTCATCTGTTGAAGGACATCATGGCTTCTTCCACAGTTTGGCTATTGTGGACATTGCTGCTATGGACATTGGGGTTCAAGTGTCCTGGTGTTTAACTATATCAGTATCTTTGGGGTAAATCCCCAGCAGTGCAATTGCTGGGTCGTAGGGCAGATCTATTTTTAACTCTTTGAGGAACCTCCACAAAGTTTTCCAGAGTGGCTGCACCAGTTCACATTCCCACCAACAGTGCAAGAGGGTTCCCCTTTCTCCACATCCTCTCCAACATTTGTTGTTGCACATCTGTAATTTTGAATGGTTGACATGAAATTTGGTAGAAGTGTTTAAAATTTCTCTAATATGTGAAAACTATCCCCAAACTACAAAACTACCTTGTGCAGGAAAAGAACCACTATGTGAAAATCTAATAAATGAAATATACTTTTACAATCAGGTTAAATCAACTAGATGGCCTTTTGGTCCATTCTTATATATGTTTTCATTATGAAATATTGTTCATTATAAATAATTAAATACAAATAGGTGTGGCTATGAAGAGTGAAAGGCTCTTATTTTTTGCTTATCTTCTGCCCAATCCCACTCTCCTGAAACCCCTGTTGAGTACAGTTTAGTTTATAACTTTTAGAATTTTGTTTTAGGTATACAGAAATAATGTATCATAAACTATTTTCATAATATATACACATCTACTCACCTACCTGTGCAAGATACACTTAATTTTTTGAATAACTGCTTGGGTATTTCATTGTATGGGTGAAGCACAATTTTGTAAACTGTTCCTTAAATGATGGAAATTTATTTTAACCATTTTGTAATTTTACAGATGATATTTCAATATATATATCTGTTCTCTAAAAAGACTGAGCCAGAGACGAGTAGTGAAAAATAAAGTTCCTAGGATATACAGACTTTGTTCGGGAATTATATTAGACTTATGTTGCAACTGGAATTTTAAGCCAAGTTTACCTGGACCATAAGTGCAAGGTACTTGTTCTTGACATGTAGATGTTAATGAGAACTAAGTGATATGCTTTAAAACTTGAAAGTGATCTAAGATAAATATAAAAAGGAACCAAAGAACTTAGACTACAGTTTACATGACAAAATGGGTCATATATTGTTCACCAGTATAATTTAAATATATTAAGTGACATGGTAAATGTTTTCATATGGAAGAAAAGAAAAAGTAAAGATGAAATCACTGTCTCTGCATTGGTCAAGATCACGGATGCCAACATGGATATCGTCTACAAGGATATGGTCACCAAAATGCAGCAGGAGGTCACTGTTCAGCAAATAATGTCTCAGATTGCTAATGTGAAAAAAGATATGATTATTTTGGAGAAGAGGGGATTTTCAGCCCTCAGAGCAGAAAATGAGAAGACAAACGTGGAACTACATCGATTAAAACAACAAATAATGGATGAAGTGATCAAAGTCCGAACAGATGCCAAGTTAGACTTCAATCTAGAAAAGAGCAGAGTGAAGGAATTGTACTCGTTGAATGAAAGGAAGCTGCTGGAAATGAGGACAGAAATGGTGGCATTGCATGCCCAGCAAGATCGGGCTGTCACCCAGACAGACAGGAAGATAGACACTGAGGTTGCTGGCCTCAAAACCATGCTGGAGTCACACAAGCTTGATAACATTAAATATTTAGCAGGGACTGTATTCACGTGCCTAACAGTAGCTCTGGGATTTTACCGCCTGTGGATATAATAAAGTGTCTTTTTAAAGAGAAAAAAAAAATCACAGGAAGGAGAAAAGGAAAGAAGGAAGGAAGGAAGGAAGGAAGGAAAGAAGGAAGGAAGGAAGGAAGGAAGCAAACTTCTAAAAAGGGATGCCTGGGTGGCTCAGTGGTTGAGTGTCTGTCTTTGGCTCATGTCCTCAACCCGGGGTCCCGGGATCAAGTCCCGCATCAGGCTCCCTGCTCAGTGGGGAGCCTGCTTCTCCCTCTGCCTATGTCTCTGCCTCTCTCTGTGTGTCTCTCATGAATAAATAAATAAAATCTTACCAAAAAATCTTTCTAATAAGTACTTCCATTTAACAACAGAAAATAAAGGTCTAAATACAAAGATCTATTTGGATATTTGGGGGAAGCTATGAAGTTTTAAGATACATCCCTAATTTATGAATATATGATTATATTTTTTAACATCCCTCAGTTGTCCTGTAAAAGGTTAAATATGAAGCTATATCCGTTTATTTTTGCATTTGGTGAATATTTATTCAGTGGTCATTGTGTATGTACAATTCTCTGTTGTGGGATACACATAGTCATTGCCTTTAAATTGTGTATGATCTAGGCTTATAGGCACATACACATAACGTAATTGACTGAAGAGAACAAAAAGTAGCAGTTGGCCAAAGAAGAAAAAGCATGAGCTTTTGAGTAAGATAGATTTAAGTTCAAATACCGACTAACCATCTGATTTTGGCATGGTACATATTACTATCAATCTTAGTTTTCTCATCTATAAAATTAGGAAATTAATATTACCTACCCCATAGGGCTATAATGAAACACAATGTAATGTGGTTAAATACTTAGCATATTGCTTGAAACACTGAAAACATGTAATAATGATGATATAATTATTAGTTTTCAGTAATAGTGAACACAGATTGGTCTACTGTTTGTAGACAGTGTGTGATTTTTTTTGAATATATTTTTTTAAATTTTTATTTATTTATGATAGTCACACAGAGAGAGAGAGAGAGGCAGAGACACAGGCAGAGGGAGAAGCAGGCTCCATGCACCAGGAGCCCGATGTGGGATTCGATCCTGGGTCTCCAGGATCGGGCCCTGGGCCAAAGGCAGGCGCCAAACCGCTGTGCCACCCAGGGATCCCGACAGTGTGTGATTAAGTACCAAATCAAGATGATAGATCGATCAGTGGTTAGCAAAGTTTTTTCTATAAAGGAATACATAGTAAATATTTTAGATTTGTAGACCATGTATGATCTCTTTCACAAATTCTTTATTCTTTTTTTTTAAGATTTTATTTATTTATTTATTCATGAGAGACACAGAGAGAGAGGCAGAGACACAGGCAGAGGGAGAAGAATGTTCCTCTCAGGGAGCTGGACGTGGGACTCAATCCAGGAACTCTGGTATCATGCCCTGAGCCAAAGGCAGATGCTCAACTGCTGAGCCACCCAGGTATCCCAGAAATTCATTATTCTTATTTATAACTCTTTAAAAATATAAAAACTACTTGGGGCACCTGGGTGACTCAATAATAAATATATAAATATTTATTTGTTATTTATTATTCATGAGAGACACACAGAGAGAGGCAGAGACACAGGCAGAGGGAGGAGAAGCAGGCTCCATGCAAGAAGCCCAATGCGGGACTCGATCTCTGGAGTCTAGGATCACACCGTGAGCCAAAGGCAGTTGCCCAACCACTGAGCCACCCAGGCATCCCTAAAATCCTTTTTAAAAAATATAAAAACTACTCTTAACACATAGTCTGTACAAAAATAGGCCTATAGCTGGATTTAGCTAGAGACTATGGTTTCCTATCTCTGTTATAGGTATTAAAGTTCTCTTTAATCTCTAAAAGGACACTAGCTGGCATATTGAGATTCTTGTAAGTGGTGGTTTTTGATTTGGCTCATAGAGAATGAATGGACCATAAATATAATTTGGTATGATAATTCTCATGTTCGTACAGCAACTGATAAAAATATTGCTTAGTATCACTCTGAAAAATGTATAGAGATTGGAATTAACTGAAAATAGAATTTAGGAATAGACTTTTAAATGTTTGGCCACTCAGTGATTTTCCTGGAGCTACAGATGGGGATGGCATTCCTTGAGTATCACCACTTCTATGAAATTTCCCACAATAATTTTTCTGTATAAACTAGCCTTTTAAAAAATTTCATGATGATGTAAAATTAAGAATTCAGGATATTTGAAAGAGTGCCAAAAATCTAGCAGTAATTGATTTGTACTAGGTGCTGTTCCAATGACTCCTATTCATTAACTCATTTATTTCCTGCAATAACCCTGTGTTGTACATATAATTATTACCATCTTCGTTTTACAGATGAGAAAACCAAGGCCGAAACAATTTAGGCAAATTATTCTGTGTCTCACACATAGTGAACAGCAGAAGTGAGATTTAAACACAGGTAGTCTGGCTCTTGAAACAATACTCTGAGCATGTCTTCTGGGGGGCCTGATTCATTAGTGGTCTTAAGGCCCATGAGATGGAAACTCAATTTTGTATACAATTTAAAAATAAGAATTAACTTATTTCCTAGAATATAAATTTTCAATCAATATATTTTGAAGGATACACTGAAGAGAATTTCTTTTGCCAACCACAAATTTCTATAATTTTTGATCTACATGCACAACGGAGTGATAAATACCATGGGTCAGGGGATACCATAGCCTTCATGTATAGGCACTGATGTCATCCTCATTTCACAAATGAGGACACTGAGATCTGGAGAGGTAAAGTATCTAGTTCATGGTTACACAACTAATAAATGACAGACCCAGGATTTGACCTCAAGCCTGTGTGATACTAGAGCCCAACCATTAACCATTTTATTTACTGTCCCCAAATAATTTACCTTCTGGTTGGAATAGTAAGAGATGCATATATGAAATTATTTCTTACAGTGCCCAGTGGTATTTATGAAATGAATCAACATTAAGTGTTGTTACAATTTTACAGAAAGAAGAGGGCACTTAGGGCTAGGGTGGACAGAGGGAATGACGATGATGTTTATTTTTACAGCAGTCAATCCAGAATTACCAAAACACAAATTGTGACATGGGAGTAGGATGAGATTGGTAAAAATAGTGGAGACAGGGCAGAGAATTTAAGGCAATGGCAAATTGGAAAATATTACTTCTGCCTTAAGTTGTTGTTATGAAAGCAGTATACACTAACAGTAAATGTTGAAAAAGCAAAGAACCAAAAACTAAAGGAAAGTGGGAAGTGACCTCTTAAATTTATCTCTAAAATATTAAATAATGAATCATATTAAAAACATTGAACAAGGGAGTTAAAGATGATGCAATTTTGCTACAATGCTATCTTTTCATAGCATAGCAAAAGATTAGAATTAGGAATGCTGTATTTTTTTAAGAAACAGCAATTGCTTTGTGCATACTGTCAATATTTAGTAATATGGAACAGGTTATGATTTTCATATAATAAGTTTTTTTTGCATCTTAAAAACACCACTACATTTTAAACATCAATCTTCTTATTATCTATGTCTGTTCCTTATTATAGTTTGATTTTGTAGCCTCATAAATGGATATAATTTAATAATGTTTCTGAAATAGATCATTATCATCTATCATGAAGTCAGATACATTGTCACATTCATTTCTCTCGTGTTCTATTGGAAAATATGTTTGATTTCTTTTGTAATTCCTGATAAGGTGGGTATTTTTCTTTGGATTATAAGGTCATTATGAATCTCTGAGTAGATTGATGAAACTGTTAATTTACCTGTCAAGAGAGGGCCACAGATGTATCTGGAAGAGGTATACTAATGGCATGGCACTAATGCAATTTCCCAAACGACTTAATGGAGCACATAAAGCATATTTCCTCTATTAAATACACATAGCATAGAGTCATATCTTGCTTTACGGGCTGTGAAAAATATTTTTAATCAGCTAAAGGATGAAGAGACTCTTCAAGGTTATGCAGAATAAGTTATAAAAAACCCTTAAACACATAATCCTCAATGAGTGTTCAGGAAGGAAAATTTCAATCAGGGATGTTTGTTTAGTTGACATTTGTGAGTTTCTTACATTTCCAAGAGGATTTTAAAAAGAAAATTGGATTGTGTCAGTTTTTATTTTTTTTTTATTTTTTAAAGATTTATTTATTTATTCATGAGAGACACAGAGAGAGGGACAGAGGCATAGGCAGAGGGAGAAACAGGCTCCTTGCAGGGAGGCCGATGTGGGACTCGATCCCGGATTCTGGGATCAGGCCCTGAGCTGAAGGCAGACACTCAACTACTAAGCCACCCAAGAGTTCCGGATTGTGTCAGTTTTTAAAAACAAAGTAGGAAAATACAATGTAATTCAAGGCTTACGTTCATTAAAAAATGTCTACTACCGTGTGATGCTAGATTGATGACCTCTCTTCTAGTCTGGATCAGAGCACAATTATAGCTATAGTTTTGTTTGATTTCAATGACCTGATCCACCCATGGATGTTCCTCACTGTCCTTGATACCATAGCCACCTCTTCTGTCTACGTAATAGCAGTAATTATCAAAACATCTTTAAGTACCAACTTGCTGCCCTATGAGATAAAGACCTTTTTATATTTCATTGATTTATTCATTGATTCATTCACTTATTTACTCAACAAATCCATATATAACTTGTGTGATATTCTCAGCATTCTAGTAGACCCCTTGAGACATAATGGGTTTTAAAATACTTCTATATGTCAATTTTACCTCAATAACATTTAATCTGTGTGACACTGAGCTTATTATGAACTGGGCTATATATTAGATTGAGAGGATACCAATTAAGGGTTCCAGCCCCTTAATAAATAATTGAGTGGTGGATGCTGTTCCACCTTAGTTATGAATATTATGCAAGGAATGGGAAAATGGTATGTAAAGTAGACTTCAGGGAGTTGGATGTGCCTGGAATCAAGGAAAAGGCCTCTATCCCAATAGCTTGAGGCAAAAGTTATGGAGCCTTGGTCACCTGTGGTGAGAGACAAGTAGGTCTCCCAGCCACCAAATCAGTGTCTAGGACCTGTGCTTTAACTCCAAACTCTGATCTTGCCCTAGACAGTAACTAACTAGTGATATCATGACAGTTATTAGAGAATTGAAGACCCTGAATCATTAAGGTCTTTAATTACCCAAAAATGATTAAAATTGTTTATAGTAAGTTATTCTTCCCCTATCCAGATAAACAGCACCCTCAAGATGAGATAAATCCAGAAGTGATTTCTGATTTGCATTAAAACATTCTGAGAGGGGCTCCTGGGTATCTCAGTGGTTGACCCTCTGCCTTTGGTTCAGTTCTTGATCCTGGGGTCCTGGGATTGAGTCCCATATTGGGTTCCCCACAGGGAGCCTTCTTCTCCCTCTGCCTATGTCTCCATGTCTCTCATGGATAAATAAAATCTTAAAAAAAAAAAAAACATTTTGAGAACTCCACTAGGGTCCCATGAACTGAATGTCAATCCAAGCTGGATTACTTCTGAATTGTTTGATCTTGTGCAGATCATGTAACTTCTTGGCCCTGCAGTTTCTGTCTATAGAAAACGTATGATAAATCTGGCTCTTCTTAACATTTTGGGTTGTGTTAGTAGCTCCAGTGATCTTAAAGGTATGAGTATTTTAGAATTTGCTCAGCAGTATACAAATACAAGGAATTTTTATTTGAGAGCATCTTAGGCTCTGAAAAAGTCTGCCTTCATACTTAACCTGAAAGCTTATTAAGAGTCTCATCTGAAAGTTATTGCAGTAGTAGAAGTATTTTAAGAGTCATATAATAAAAGCAGAAATGAGTGAAATTCATTTTATTATGTAGGAGATGGAATTGCCAATCGACAGGTGAGTTTAACACTCACTCTTTTATTCTTAATACATCAGCTGTGTATTGACTATAATACCTGTTTACAAAGCTGTTCTAGACTGCTTGGACCCACCTTAAAGAAGATGTTTTGTCTCATAGGTTGAACTGAAGCCCATTGCGCTGTATCAGACACGGGAGTGCATGCTCTACTCAGCGCAAGAGGACAGATATATAAAGGCCAGAGCCTTAGTTTTTGATGTCCCCGTTAATGATCAACAGAACTAAGGTTTTGCAGCATGGAAAATTTAGCCGTATATCCAGAATGAAAATAAAAGCAAAAAAGAAAAAGCAAAACATCCTATTATCTTTGATCAAAAGTTGTTGAGAAATGTTCTGCATCATAAATCTGAACATGATTCTGGTCTCCTTTCGTCCCACCCAGCTTTCAAGAAAATTTTTCTGCAGTAAATTTTTATATGTGCTTTATGATGCACAGTTAGGTCAGTTTTCACAAGTGCATGAAATTCTGTAAACATTGCCATGATTGATCAAGATGCAGAAGACTTCTTACATCCTAAGAAAACTTAATGTTGCCCCTTTGTAGTCAAACCCTCTCTCTCTAGTTCTGCCTTTTCTAGTATGCTTTTTCCATTTGTCAGCAAATTATGCCTTTTTATTGCTGGGTAGTATCCCATAGTATGCATTTACCAGTTTGCTTAGACATTCACCAGTGGATGAGCATTTGGGGTGTTTCCCATTTTTGGTTGTTATGAATAAAGCTGCTCTGAACATTCTCATACTCATTTTGGGTGAACATAAGATTTCATATCTCTTGCCATGAATACCTGGGAGTAGGCTTGTTTGTTCTGATTTGCATTAAAACATTCTGAGAGGGGCACCTGGGTGAGAAGTATATATTTAATATTACCAGAAACTAAAGTACCTGTACCATTTTCTCTTTTCATTTGCAATGCATGAGTTTTCCAGTTGCTCTGCATCCTCTCCAGGATTTGGCACTCATTGTAATAGGTGTGTAGTGGAATCACTTTGTGACTTTATTTTGTCTTTATTTCCCTGACATGTAATGAGACTGAGCAACTGTTTTTGAAAATGGTTTTATTTATTTATTTAAGAGAGAGAGCACATATCAGCAGGGGAGAGGGCCCCAGGGAGATGGAGAAGCAGATTCCTCCCTGAGCAGGGAGTTGGACACAGGGCTTGATGTCTGGACCCTGGGATCAGGACCTCAGTCAAAGGCAGACCCTTAAAAGACCAAGCCACCCAGGTGCCTCTGAGCAACTTTTGGATCCGGATATGGGACTCAATCTTGGGACTCTGGGACCTTGTCCTGAGCCTGAGGCATAAGCTCAACCACTGAGTCAACCAGGCATCCCCAAATTTTTATTTTGGAGTCTGTTTTTCAGTTGTAAAATTTTATTTGGATCTTTATTGTAATATATACCTTTGTTGCTTAAAACTTTTGGTTTTTGGGAAGCCTTGGTGGCGCAGTGGTTTAGCGTCTGCCTTTGGTTCAGGTCGTGATCCCGGGGTCCTGGGTTGGAGTCCCACATAGGTCTCCCCTCAGGGAACCTGCTTCTTCCTCTGCCTATGTCTCTGCCTCTCTCTGTGTGTCTCTCATGAATAAATAAATAAAATCCTTTTTAAAAAATCAGAAGTGTAAAAAAAATATCAGAAGTGGTTTTTTTTTTTGTTTTGTTTTTTTGTTTTTTTTTGTTTTTACTTCAAGAGTTTTCACCTTTCCCTCTTGTTGAGTCATTAGATAGAAAAGGGGTTTTAATGCATTTTTGTGATAATTCAAGTATCTGGTTTATCTCTGATGTAGCATTTTTTGAATGTCCTTTCCCTTGAGAATTGGTTAGATTTTCCGTGATTTCTTCATGTCAAGTCATTTTGGATTGCATTCTGGGAGTTATGATTTTTATGTTAGGAGAGAGTGGGTTTATCACAATCCATTTGAGATAATTGATGTTATTTTAGTATCTAATCAACATAATTATGTTCAGACTCTAAGTTCTAACTTGCTTTTTTTGTGATGTGGTTTGAAGTGATGGGGTTTGGAGCTGATGGCCAAGGAAGAAATCTTGAGATGTCTCCCATGCAAAAAATTGATTTTATTAATGCCTGGGCACAGGACCTGTGGGCAGAAAGTAGCTGCACTGGGTTGTGTCCTTTGATTGATTGTATACTTCAAGTTGGGAGGGTTTAGGGACAGCACAAGCCTACAAGGTATTTAGGAAACAAGATTTCCAGGATCCTGAGGGGGCTAGCTCCTGTTAGAAAAAGGTCCTGTATTACTGTTGAGTAAAAACTCAGTCATGAGATACTTCAGATCTATATTGGTGTGCTATTAGCTTGGAGGATGATTACTAACATGTGTCTTAGGGGGTAGAGATAAAGGAAGTTTCCAGAGGAATTTTTATATGTTAAAGAAGACTTATGGGATCCTGGGGTGGTCTGGCAGGGGTATTGTCAAGCTAAGATCGCTTTTTGCCCTTAGCAATGTGTCAACATCCAGGCAGCTGAGCTCCCAGTGGAAGGTCACTCTAACTGTTTCAAGGACTTGTCAATGGGCTGTAGGCAGTAAGGACATTTAATTTTTTTTTTTTGTCTTTGTTTCCCACATCATATGCATAGTAGTTTCAATGTCAGTTTATTTGTGCAAACCTTTACTGTGCTGTTTGAATTTGATTTTTTTTTTTTTTATTTATGATAGTCACAGAGAGAGAGAGAGAGAGGCAGAGACACAGGCAGAGGGAGAAGCAGGCTCCATGCACCGGGAGCCCGACGTGGGATTCGATCCCGGGTCTCCAGGATCGCGCCCTGGGCCAAAGGCAGGCGCCAAACCGCTGCACCACCCAGGGATCCCTGCTGTTTGAATTTGAATGTCATATGTAGTACTTAGCAGTTACTCTGGGAATTGAGTGGTGGTTTATTTATTTATTTTCAATGTTTTAATTTTTTTGAGTGGTGGTTTATATATTTCAGTTCTCACACCCTTGTCTATGCTTCTTTTTTAAATATTTTATTTATTTATTCATGAGAAACACACACAGAGAGAGGCAGAGACACAGGCAGAGGGAGAAGCAGGCTCCATGCAGGGAAGCCTGATGTGGGACTCGATCCAGGGGCCTCCAAGGACCACACCCCCAGCCAAAGGCAAACGCTCAACCGCTGAGCCACCCAGGCATCCCTCTATGTTTTTTTTTTTTTTGTCTGTTCTGGATGCACAGACTGACATGTGCCTTTTATGTTTTTATTCTATTCATATTTAAGATGTTGGTGTAGACTTAGTGGACTTAGAATCAAATTGTCAAGAGACAGACTGACAGGAGAAAATCAATCATATGTCTACGTATGGGAATTTACACAAACATATAATTCCAAAGACCACGAGACAACATGAAGTTTATATGAACTAAGGAGAGCGGTAGGAGTCTGAGGATACAAAGGGGAGATGGCCATTAGGAGGAAGGTGAAAGGAGATGTTTGGAAAAACAAGGTTGCTCTATTATGTAGGTAAGTTTCTTAGGTAGAGGGGAGTCTCAGTTAATAATTCTCTTCCTGGTACAGGCTCTCCTTTCCAGTCTAAACTTAGGCAGTTGAGGGGAAGGCAGAGAGCTTTTCCTGCATCTATTGGGTTTCTATTACTTTTAGCTCAAAATTGTCTTTATGCCAAAGTGGCCAATATTCTGGAAACCTGCCCTGGGAACCCCCTGCATTTTCTTCCTCTGAAACTTCCTTCAAGTTTCACACATTAACAGTGGAGCTAATAAATGGTTCCATCTTTCTTTCTTTCTTTCTTTCTTTCTTTCTTTCTTTCTTTCTTTCTTTCTTTCTTTCTTTTTCTTTCTTCTTTCTCTCTTTCTTTCTTTCTCTCTTCTTTCTTTCTTTCTTCTTTCTTTTCTTTCTTCTTTCTTTCTTTCTTTCTTCTTTCTCTTTTAGATTTATTTATGCATTTATTCATGAGAGACACACAGAGAGAGAGAGAGAGAGAGAGGCAGAGAAAGAAGCAGTTTCCCTGTGGGGAGTCGGATGCGGGACTGGATCCCGGGATTCTGGGATCATGCCCTGAGCTAAAGGCAGGCACTCAACCACTGAGCCACCCAGGAGTCCCACTTCTTTTTTTTTCTTTTAAAGATTTTATTTATTCGAGAGAGAGAGAGAGAGAGAGAGAGAGAGAGAGAGAGATACACTGAGAGAGAGAGCATGAGCAGAGAGGAGGGGCAGAGGGAGAAGGAGAAGCTGACTTTACTGCAGAGCAGGGAGCCTGTCCTGGATGGGGCTGATCCCAGGACTCTAGGCAAGTTGCCTAACCAATTGAACCCCCCCAGGGCCCCCAAATTGTTCCATCTTATGGAACCAGGCTTAGTTCTCATGTTGGGTAAGTTCAGTTAAAATCATTTCAGGAAGTGGTTATGCAGATATATTTTCAGAGATAGGCCTGTGGTTCAAGAAATCGGGTACTAAACAGGAGGCATTTCTCTAGAAACAAATGAAACAAACAATGGTTAATGATTAGGTTCAAAATATAAATCAGTTTCTGATTTCTGAAGAATGCCTGTGGAGAAGATGTCTGGATTTCAACATTGAAGTATTTTCAGATAAAGGGAGACCAGGCAGTGGCAGTATGATAGATTTTCCTAGTTGGTAGCTCAAATGTCTCTGGTGAACTTTCAATGGCCCACACAGCAACAGGCATGAATACTGTCTCTACATGAGCTATTGTGGTTATTTCTTTGAAGTTTACCTCAAGTTGTTCATATTTATTTTGCAGGGCTTGAGGAAAAAGGGCAGTTTTTGTTCTCAAATGAATCCAACTCAGAAAGGTAGGAGAAAAATCAATACATGTTTCAGAGTGGTAGTCAGGGACTAGAGGATCTAGTCTAGTTTATCATAAACAGTATTAGAATCTAATATTTACTCAAGTATGTTGTTTAAACCATTTTTGTTCTGTATAATCACCCTCATTTTTTTTATCAAAGGTAGCCAAATTAACATTTGTTTGCAAAACAAATTTAGTCTTAACAGTCTGTCCTAATTATTTACACAAACAGAGCATGAATAGTCTTTAGCCACAAAGGTTCTTTTAAATCTGTTTTGCTTGACCTTTGTATATGGAATTTCTAGATTGAACTTTTATTTTTTATTTTTTTTAAATTTTTTATTTATGATAGTCACACACACACAGAGAGAGAGAGAGAGAGAGAGAGAGGCAGAGACACAGGCAGAGGGAGAAGCAGGCTCCATGCACCGGGAGCCCGACGTGGGATTCGATCCCGGGTCTCCAAGATCGCGCCCTGGGCCAAAGGCAGGCGCTAAACCGCTGCGCCACCCGGGGATCCCTACATTGAACTTTTAATAGCCTCTCTAGGCTATAAGCCAAACCAAAACTTGTACCAAATTCTTTTTTTTTTTTTTTTTTTTTTACCAAATTCTTAACTGGATTTTGCTTGGAATAATTCTAGATTTGGGTGATTTCCTCTCTTTTCTAGGTCTCCCAAATATCCTGATATTCTTGAACCTGCTAGGATGTATCCTCCTTTACTCACCAGCTAAGGCTACTGGAAGCTTTGTAAGGAAAGTTTGAGACCAACATGTATAAGGGGCTCTACTGGCTCCATAAAGTCTACCTGAGTTCCTTAAATCTGATCGTATCTGAGTCTATGCATATTTCAAATATGACATTCCAGTTAAAGCCCGATTAATATAACCAGTGATTCCAATTGTATCCTGTTAGAAGGAAAACAAATTCTTATTGATCTTGTGTAAATATATAGTCATAAAAATATAAGAATGCTTAGCCTTTTAATTCTGGAGGGTTCAGATGAATGTTTTAATTCTGCTTACGGTTGTATGATTTATCGAATTTGGAATTGCTTAGGTAGCTTAACAAAAAAGATTACCTTAGACCTGAAAAAACAGAACATTTAAAAACCTAGGCATCTTTAAAGAAAGTCATAAAAATTATTATCTTCCTCAGTTCATTCAATCTCATGTTATTAATTTTTATTTTGCCTTAATTCATTTTTTTCTGCTAGTTTTTGAAATTTTTACCTAATTCAGTTTGATGATCCTGTGGTCACCAGAAACCGTACTCAACAGGCTCTTTCTGTGAGTCTCACTGAAGAGGAAACATATTTGCAATAGCATTAGTGTAAAACCATAATTGTAAATGACAAGAATTAAAAATGACCATTGTTGAAATTTTGGTTAGAGTTCATTATGATGAAATTGGCAAGGAAATTTGGTTATTTCTATGACGTATAACACCTCAAGATAATAAAATATACCACGACTTCAGATTTCTAGGGCTATTAAACAAATCTATCTTTCTTCTTTTTCTTTCTTTCTTTCTTTCTTTCTTTCTTTCTTTCTTTCTTTCTTTCTTTCTTTCTTTCTTCTTTCTCTTTCTTTCTTTCTCTTTCTTTCTTTTCTTTCTTTCTTTCTTTCTTTCTTTCTCTTTCTTCTTTCTATTTTTTTAAGATTTTATTTATTTATTCATGAGAATAAATGGAGAAGTGGAGAAGTAGGCTCCCCGCAGGGAGCCTGATTGGGACTCCATCCTGGGATCTCCGGATCAGAACCAGAGCCAAAGGCAGATGCGCAACCACTGAGCTACGCAGGTGCCCCCCTATTAAACTATTTATTTTATTTTATTTATTTATTTTATTTTATTTTAAATATTTCATTTATTTATTCATGAGAGACACACAGAGAGAGACACAGGCAGAGACACAGGCAGAGGGAGAAGCAGGCTCCACGCAAGGAGCCCGACGTGGGATTCAATCCCAGGTCTGCAGGATCACACCCTGGGCTGCAGGCGGCGCTAAACTGCTGAGCCACCCGGGCTGCCCTATTAAACAATTTTAGAACACTTAATTACAATCTACACAAATATAATCTATCAAGGTTTAGTATCACTTATTTGCTTCCTATTTTTTTATTTTTTATTTATTATTATTTTTTTATTTTTAGATTTTTAAAATTTTATTTATTTATTCATTTGAAACACAGAGAGAAGGGCAGAGATCCAGGCAGAGGGAGAAGCAGGCTCCATGCAGGGAGCCCGACGTGGGACTTGATCCCGGGTCCCCAGGATCACACCCTGGGCTGAAGGCGGCGCCAAACCGCTGAGCTACCCGGGCTGCCCGCTTCCTATTTTTTTAAAAAGATTTTATGTATTTATTTGATAGAGCAAAAGAGCACAAGCAAGGGGGTGTGGGTAGGGCCAAGGGAGAAGGAGAAGCAGGCTCCCTGCTCAGTGGAGAGCCCTATGCTGGGAGATCCCAGGACCTGAGATCTGGACCTGAGCAAAAGGCAGTTAACCCTCTGAGCCAACTAGGCACCTCTCCCTAATTCTTTATACGTTTAAGAGTGGTTCTTAGGTCTTAGGGAAGATGGTAGTGGCAGAAAATTTACATTACAAAAGCAGAACAAATATGCACTTCTCTCCAACATGGCTCCAACATGGAGCCTATTTGTCTGTTCTGAAAGGTGCTAGAGTCTGGGCTCAAAAGCCATTTTAGCAGTTTAAATTTTAAAAGAAAGAAACCTCCTTTTCCTTTTTATTTTTTTGGTTTCAGGCAGTTGTGGGATGTTTTCATTTTAAAGACATAAGATTGATAATTTCAAGGGACAGAAAGAATACAAAACGATTTATTTCAATGTTTCAAGGTTATTGTAATTTAAAATTCACCTCCCTTTCTCCTAAGTACAGGACATTATATCCCAATATCTTGATCTCTTACAATATCCAGAAAGTTTCAGTCGTAGGTTTTGACTGGTTTCTAGAGTCGCATTTCTGCTTTTGTAAAGATTTTAAGACACAGAGATGTTTTTAATTCCCCAAAGAACTAGATTACAGTGTAAATATTAAGTACGTAGCCTGCCTTTTAAAGTAAATTAGCTTCTTTATATTATGGTGAACTTTAACAGAAATTGTAATTCAAAAGGTTTTTACCTGTATAAAATATTTTAATTAAAATCTTCATATTCAATCTTGGGTTCCATTAGTAGGATGGACTGGGAGAAATTTTGGTCTCCCTTTCCTCTATATAGGGAAAGTAGTGAATGAGTTATTAACCTTTTGAATTTCTCTCTAAACTTCCTAGGATCTTTTAAATGTGAAGGTAAAAGGGCTTTATTAAAGATTTTGCTGCTATCTGGGAGACATGAATTCTTTTCTAGTAGGGGGTCATTACTAGACCCTACTAGGGGGTACACCGGGACACTGGTAGGGGACACCGGCATAGCTGGATTACTAATCCCTAGAAGTTAGGAGCAAAGCCAGCTTTATTTTCATCTTCAGGTGCTTTGTTAAATGTATTCCTGTCTTTCAACATCTACATGAGCAACATGTACACTTTGAACCTAGAGATTAGGCCTGAGTGCTCTTTGTAAATCTTATTGGAAAAGGTAAATTAAAACGGGCAAATGAGGCCAGATTTTAAGGGAAATTTGCATTGCATGTCAATATTTGTTTATATGTCTTAAGTCTGATTTTTGTGATTTTATCTTGTCAACGTAGTTTCTAAGGGTAGCCATTATACTAAAAAGACAGTGGAGAGCTCTCTATAAAGAATATTTTTCTTTTCATTATAGCCAAATTGAAGGATCATCATCTTGGCCATTGACCAGTAGGATCTAATCAACTCAAACCACTAAGCCCTAATGGGTTACCCCAAAATGTAACTGTAATCAAAGAGTGCATAGGTGACATACTTCTCTATGATCCAAAAATTACTCCCAAAATTAGTCTAAGAAAGCATGGACCTTCGTTTCACAAGTAGTAAGGATGGTATCATGAAATCAGTTTTTCAATGTCCCACAAAATTGTGAGATGCTGTTCTGAAGAAAAGATAAACCACAGCTGTGTTTTTGGTTTTAAAGGGGAAAAACACTTTATTGATATCATAAAAATCTGATTAAACAGAAAGATGAAAAGGGAAATGTATACATAGAGGAGAGTAATAGTAAGTGGTAAAGGAGAATAAGAAAGGGTTATATGAAATCGGGTACTTAGAATATCCAGCCTCAGTAGCTGGGGAAACCCTGTGGAGACAGCCATCCTGGGCGAGGAGCATCCTTCCCTCAGGTGAGACTTTCAACTGACCATCCCCCTAAGGGCCATATTTATAGGACAAAAGAAAGGTTCTGAACTTAAACATTTGTTTGCCTGTGTGATGTTTGGAGCGAGCTACATTTCTATATTATCATGTCTTTACATCTTTAAGGAGCCTGGGCTATATGTGCTTGCCTCCCCTCTGGGATTCCATCTTAGGTGGTCAGTCCAGCCTAGGGCAAGAGGGGATATGTAAGCAAGAATTGCAGCTCTTGGCCTTTAGACAGGAAGGGCCATTTCTGACCTGCACGCCAGTTAATGTCAACTGACTAGGCTCTTGAGGTCACTTATGCAGCATAAGTCTCACAAACAACATTCTTTGGCTTGCCTGTGTCCCTGCACATTGGGGTGGTCAGTTATGCAGGACAAATCACAGAAACCTCCATCTGTAAGATACAGATGCCTCCAGGCACAGACCGCTCATCTTTTTACAGTGGGTGGGGACACTGGAATGGGATTTTACAGCACTAACAAGCAACAAAAGTTGACATGACATGGGTTTCTCCGGGCTGGAAACTTTCATGACAAACACCCTTGGGAGCTGACATTATTAGACAGAGATAGAGGGCAGCCCCGGTGGCGCAGCGGTTTAGCCCAGGGCGTGATCCTGGGGACGCGGGACCGAGTCCCACATCATGCTCCCTGCATGCAGCCTGCTTCTTCCTCTGCCTGTGTTTCTGCCTCTCTCTCTCTCTGTGAGTCTGTCATGAATAAATAAATAAAAAAATAAAACAATAAAACTTATTTATTAAAAAAAAAAGACAGAGATAGAGAATCAGAGTCAGAGCCCCAGTCTATTTGACTATGAAAGTACATTCTAGGAAGTGCACCCTCTGATGGGAGAGACTAAAGAGAATATTCTCACTGATCATAAAGCCATGCTCTTAAGACACAAAATAAGAGGATAGGAAAAATATGTACACATTAATAGTCCTGACCAAGTTTTGGGACTCTTGGAGCCACACTGATACCTAAGAGCAATGTGCAGTGGGGTTCTAGATTATGTTTTTTATGTGTCCCTTGATGTATGGAAGTTTTCATGAGGATGGCAGATGACCTCGTGTCAATCTAAACATTACCTTGTCCAAGTTGTCATATTGTGGTAGTCTTTTTGATGTGGCAAGTGCTCCAACATAATTTAAGTTCTCCACTTCTGCCTAACATTTTGCAGCTTTGGCTTCTGAGATGTCCCTTAGCAACAGCTTTTTACCTCATGTGCACAAGAAAAGATACAGAGAAAATAATACAAAGATCATATCTAAGATGAAATGGATCCGTAACCTGAGTACTTCACCAAATTTAACCTAAGTGTTGTTAGGTTCCTGCGAGTAGTTCTACAGATAATTTTTCATGCTAATCAAAGTGTAGAAAGAGAGTACAAGGACTCCCGACATCTTACTCCACTGGACTCTCTAGATAGAGACTCTGTACAGCTGACATGGTAAAAAATCTTATCTTTTGCTGACTGCTTGTTAGATATTCCAGAGATCTCTTAGCTGTAGCATTGTTCAGAACTCGTGGTGTCTCGTGAATTAAAGTGTGCTACTGATTATGCCAACTGTTGGGGTGGAACAATTTTTCTGCCCTATCATTCTAGCTTGACTAAGAATCAAATTGTTATGAGACAAATTAAGAGAATAAAATGCAATCTAATAGGGTTACCTACGGGAAATCAACAGGGACCTAGAATTCTAAAGATAGTGAGGCAGCATGAAGCTCATATGAACTAAGGCGAGGGGTAAGGTCTGAGGATACAATGGGGAGAAGGCCATTAGCAGGAAGGTGAAATATGTCTTGAAAAACAAGGTTGTCCTAGTATCCAGATAATTCTCTTTGGTAAAGGGGAGTCTTTGCTAATAGCTGTCTTCCTGGTATAGGATCTCCTTTGCCTTGCACATTTAGGCAGGTGAGGGGAAGACAGAGAGCTTTTTCTGCATCTGCTGGATTTTGATTAGTTTGAACTGAAAATAATCTTTATTATAAAGTAGCTCTTCCCAGGCAGCTTGCCCTTTGCCCCCACGTTGCGATTTTTTTTATTCTGTCTTCCCTTAGGATTCTTACCATGTTCTCCAGCACCCGGGAGACCCTTACCCCTGATTCCCCTGGCCGGAGAGACAGGTTTCTTTTCATATTTTAAACCTTCTCATAAGATTTTATTTTATTTTCATTTTATCTTTTTATTTTATTTATGAATGAGACAATTTATTAACCCAGCATTTGTTCTGATGCTTCTTGTTGGCAGCTGCCACCTGCCCGGCAATTTGGTCCAGATACCGCGGTCCCTCAGGTGTCAGTTTGCGGCCCACATCTTGGTCCTTTCACACCATTTTCAGCCCCTCTAGGGCTTGGAGGGCCCTGCAGGCCACGCTCGGAGCCTCTGCTGACGTGGCTGGGCCTGACCCCATTCCTCTGACCTCCCGGTGGATCTTGGTCTCGGAGCCGACCCCAGCGCCGCCCCGGAGGTACAGGAGCCGTGTGTAGAACCAAACTTCTCATCGCAGGGAGCAAGCTCTTTATGCTTGGCCAGCTTGACCGTATCCACCCATTCAAGGACTTTCAGCTTCCCAGACTTTTTTATTTTATTTATTTATTTTTTAAAGATTTTATTTATTTATTCATGAGAGACACAGGGAGAGAGAGAGAGGCAGAGACACAGGCAGAGGGAGAAGCAGGCTCCACGCGGAGCTCGGTGTGGGACTCAATCCCGGGTCTCCAGGATCACGCCCTGAGCCGAAGGTGGCACCAACCCACTGAGCCACCCGGGCTGCCCTTTCCTAGCCTTTTTGAGGAAGGCTGCCAGAGCTCTGATGAATTCCTGTTGGCTCACATCTTTTACAGTAACTCCAGGCATCCTGTGGCCTCCGCCCTGCCATAGGAAAGCTTCTCATTAGATTTTATTTTATTTATTTATTTATTTAATTAATTTTTTAAAATTGGAGTTCAATTTGCCAACATATAGCATAACACCCAGTGCTCATCCCTTCAAGTGCCCCCCTCAGTGCCCGTCACCCAGTCACTCCAACCCCCCCCCCGCCCACCTCCCCTTCCACCACCCCTAGTTCGTTTCCCAGAGTTAGGTGTCTCATGTTCTGTCACCCTCACTGATAGTTCCCACTCATTTTCTCTCCTTTCCCCTTTATTCCCTTTCACTATTTTTTATATTCCCCAAATGAATGAGACCATATAATGTTTGTCCTTCTCCAATTGACTTACTTCACTCAGCATAGTACCCTTCAGATCCATCCACGTGGAAGCAAATGGTGGGTATTCGTCCTTTCTGATGGCTGAGTAATATTCCATTGTATACATAGACCACATCTTCTTTATCCATTCATCTTTCGATGGACACCGAGGCTCCTTCCACAGTTTGGCTATTGTGGACATTGCTGCTAGAAACATTGGGGTGCAGGTGTCTCGGTTTTTCACTGCATCTGTATCTTTGGGGTAAATCCCCAGCAGTGCAATTGCTGGGTCTCATAAGATTTTAAATGGTGGGACTGCTTCTACCACAGCAGTACAATATAAGGTTTAGGGACGTCCTCAAAGTCATGGTGATGCAGTTTTAGAATATAGGTCAGGTTTGGCTGGGTGAGGTTGGGAGTTGGTGGCCAAGAAAGAATTCTTGAGATGTCTTTGGTGCAAAATGGTGGTTCTATTAAAACACGTGGACAGGACCTGTGGAGAAAAAAGAGCTGCTGCCCTGGGGTTGTGAGAGGTGGCTTCTATATACTTGGGAGATTGGGGGCATAAGGAAAAGGGAGGTTTTCAAAAGAACTTTTGCATGCTGTAAAGGACCTACAAGATATCAGAGTCCTTGCCATTGTCAAGTTAAGGTTGTTTTCCCCTATAGTAAAGTATTAACATTAAGACAATAATATCCTGGAGGAATGTTACAATCTACCTATGGCAATTTCTTGTCAAAGGGCTGTAGGTTTTAAGGAAATTGTATTTTATTTGCATTCACTTCTACTTTTGTTTCTCACATTGCCATGGATGGGTTGGTGATGTTAGGGCTCCAAGAAATTGAGTTTATGGGTCTCTGGAAGTTAGGCTATTGATAAGAATGCTTTTTTCTTGTGAAAATGAACATCACTAAGACATTTGTAACTGAAGGAGACTCAGGCTTTGCTGGACTGTGATCTCTATCAGTTTACCATTTGCTCTTCCTTTCCCTTAGCTTCAGGGCAACCAGGAGTGCCTCCGGAATGTCACATAAGTCCCACCTGGGAGTGGGGGGAGGGAGGTTTCAGGATGTCTGCTTGTGCTTTGTGCTCAGCTTGCCTTCTGTTCCCTCATCAATGGTAAGACAGAAAAGGAAGACAAAATGTAGCAAAATGATGGGGATGGAAATAATAATGAAATACCACTATACACCTATTAGAATGTCTATAATCCAAAAAACTGACAATACCAACTGCTGGTGAGAATGCAGAGCAACAAGAACTCTCATTATTTCTAGTGGGAGTGCGAAATGATAACAATGTGGAAGACAGGTCGACAATTTCTTTTTTTTTTTTTTTCAGTTTCATTCAAACTATACTTAGCCTACTATGTAATCCAGCAATCATGGTCCTTGGCATTTTCCCAAATGAGTTGAAAACTTATGTCTATAGAAAACTGCACATAAATGTTATAGCAGCCTTATTCATAATTACCAAAATGTGAAAGCAACCAAAATGCCCTTCAGTAGGTGGGTCAATAAATAAACTGTCATCCTAAACTATACAATATAATATAATTGAGTGATGAAAAAATGAGCAATCAAGTCTGAAAGGTATGGAGGAACGTTAAATACATGTTGTTAAGTGAATGAATCCAATCTGAAAAGAATACATACTGATTCCAATTATATAATATTTTCTGGAAAGTCAAAAGTATCGAATTGGTAAGAGAGATGATGTTTGGCAGAAGATGGTGGGAAGGGTTGAGGGTCAAAATACTAGATTTGTTTAGAGTACGAAACTATTCAACATGATGCTGTAATGATTGCTGAATGACAGTATGTATTCACCAAAACCCAGAAAACTTCGCAGTAAAGAGCAAATCATTATGTCGGAAATGTAAAAATGATTTAGAGGCCTGAGAGATCTCAGGAAGCACTGGAGTATAACAAAAGAATTCGAATGTATCACAAATGTGTGAAACAAGGGAACAGAGTGGAGGAACAAGGTGTTTACCTAGTAATTTTGAAAATGGTTGGCGACTGTAAGACTAAGCATTGTACTTTAGTTGATAAAATTGTTTCCTATGGTGGATAGGTTGACCATTTTGAAACCACTATACATGTATACTGGAGTGGAACAGTTAACTAAGTAAATTGGTTGCAGATGGTAGGAGCCAGTTTTCTCAATGTTGCAGTGGAAGGTTATAGAGAAGTAAGGGAGGGAGCCAGGATTGGTTCATCTTTTAATGGTTTAGAGTTGGAGACATTAGTTTGAACTCCTATTTCACTTAATATAGATATAAATGGATCTATCTATCTATCTATCTATCTATCATCTATCTATCTATCATCTATCTATCTATCTCTGGAGAGACTTACATACCTGAATTAGTATACACACATGTATTTTTTGCCCCTCTTTCAGTGGAGAAAGCAAAGAAATAAGAACAATTAAGTATCAATGACATTGTCTAGCATCCAGATCTTGGTTTCTAATGCCATTCTCAAATAAAAGAAACTGGTGGTCCTTTGAGAAAAGACTGATTGACTGTAGTAGTGGGGCAGAAAATTTATAAAATGAACTTGAAAAGAAATGAGCTTCGACCATCTTGTAATGCCTGAAAATAAAAACAAGTGCCCTTCTCCAAAAATTAAAAGATCTGATATGCAATGTTGGGTTATGTCAAAGGATATCAGGAACCAAGTGGAAGAGCTTCTAAATGTGAAAGTTGAAAAAAAAATACAATAACTAAAATAGCACTACATTATACCTTAAAGTATAAAATAAATATCCATGAGTAAAAATGATACAAATGGTTGAAGAAAGAAATAAATGAGCAAGAACAGAATAATCTCTCATGGAGAAAAAAAAATTCCAAATAGTTTATTTACTCTATCCCAAAAGAGGTGATAGTCTGTCCTTAAGGAGGTAGAGAATAATTCTTCTTTTATTAAGTTTGGGTTGCATTTAGTGACTATTTTCTGAAGAGTACATTATGGGAAGGGAAACAGTAATTAGTTCACCATTGAGAAACCTGAAAAGAACACCTCAAGCCAAGTAATGAAGGTTAACATCAACAGTGGTAAGACGTGTTGATTGCCTGATTCCTTGATATGATGGTGTGTGAATAGCTTCTTACTCTTGTGATCTTCTTCCTCAAAACATGTTACATCACAATAATCATAATTACAACATCAGATAAGTCCCAATTGAAGGAAATTTTATAAAATACCTTGCCACTACTTCCTTATGTCTGTCAAGGCATTCAGAAATGAGAAATGTCTAAGAAACTCACAGAGAAGTACCTGAGGAGACATGATATCTCAATGAAAATGTACTATCATGTATGAGATCCTTGAACAGAAAAAGTCATTGGGGGAAAAGTGAGGAAATCTAAATAGTATGGACTTTATTTAATAATAATGTACCAATATTGGTTAATTATTATGGCAAATGTTACATAGTAGTATAAGTTGTTGATAATTGAGTTGGTGTCAGTATAGGGGTATTCTTTGTACTACCTTTAGAGGAATCCTGTTATCTAAACAATCCTATGATAGTTTATTTAAAACTTTTTTTTTTTAGAAAAGGATGTGGTTATTCCAGATTCTTCACCTTTTCCACTGGCCTCCCAAACATGTCCTCTGACTATAAATGAGGAGTTACTCCTGGATTTCTGGTGTACAATGCTAACTATAGTGTATTTATATATTCCTTCAAGCAAAATGCAGGACAAAGTGGAGGGAAAAAAATCTGTGAATCTTACTGTTACTTAAATTGTGACTATAATCTCCAATCTACCTCCTATTGTTTACTTTCTAGAGCCCTTAGGTGGAGACTTTTGTATTATGTCCAAAGATTGTAGGTGTAATGAATGGGAGAGATAAAGTCACTATCTTGGTCAGGATTGGTAATCCCAACACAACTTTTCTTTGGAAAGAGAGCATGTATATGTTTGGATGATTTATTTTTCTTTTTTTTTTGAAAAATCAATATTGTAGTCAATTTATTTCCTAAGTTCTCATACCCCACTGAATATTTCCTGTAGCTTCATTCAGAACACCATTATGTGACTGCATCAATTTATGTGCTAACCCATGAGTTTATCTGTCATTCATCATAGTTCTTCATTCAAAGATAGATAGATAGATGGTATATATGTATATAATATACGTATGTTTTTATTGCACCCACCTATCTTTCTGTTTGTCTAGCTATATCTGAGAGATAACCTCACTAACGCACATTCACAAACAGGAGCATATGCTGTATTTTTTTTAACTTGCTTTTTCAACAATATATATCAAGCATTTTATCATGTGCACACATCCAAATCAGTCTCATTCTTTTAAAATGGTTGCATGTGTATTTAGATTAGACCTAACTCATGGCTAATGGGGAGTATTTAAACATAGTTAACACTTACATACATCAGTTCGGCCTAATATAGAAGGGAGGAAGGTGAGAGGCAGGAAAGCTAATAAAGAACATAAAGGTGGTGGGACCCCTCAGTGGTTCAGTGGTTGAGAGTTTGCCTTGGGCTCCGTGCGAGATCCCGGGGTCCTGGGATTGAATCCTGCCTTGGCTCCCCTCAGGGAGCCTGCATCTCACTCGGCCTATGTTTCTGCCTCTCTGTGTGTCTCTCATGAATAATTAAAATAAAATGTTTAAAACAAAAGAAGGTAGGGCAGCCCCCGTGGCTTGGCAGTTTAGCGCCCCCTTCAGCCCTCAATGTGATCCTGGAGTCCCGGGATCGAGTCCCAGGTCCGGCTCCCTGCATGGAGCCTACTTCTCCCTCTGTCTGTGTCTCTGCCTCTCTCTCTGTGTCTCTCATGAATAAATAAATAAAATCTTAGAAAAAAAAAAAGAAGGTAAAGGTGGGGTCCTCTAGGCAACCAGGATGAGGACCTGGAATAAAGTATTTGGGATAGAAGTGTTGGGATATGTTTGAGAAGTGTTGGAGCAGTTAGCAAAAAAAAAAAAAAAAAGAGTTGAGGGTTGATTAGGATTTAAGATAGTGCTTAATTTTATAGTATAGAACTGTCTTTAATGAACTCTCTTAGCATTGGGTTGCTTTATGTCCCTCAGGGCATGGATTCAGTATAGAGTTTATGCCAGCATTTCAGTGGCGATTAACTTCAAATGTTCATGGCACAGGTATATTTAGATATCACTTATCATCTCTATAGTTTCATTCTGTCTATCTAAGGCTTGCTTTATGATTATGGGGAAATGAAAGTCGGTAAAGGAAATTGAGCTTGCATGTATGAAATGCTATACCATGTGACTAGACCTGATTAAACATTTTGTTTATTCACAGGGTATTAGTCTGCTTAAGCTGCCATAACAAAATAACATAAACTGGATGGTATAAACAACAGAAACTTATTTTCTTGCACTTCTGAGGGCTAGAAGTCCCAGCTGCTGTTTTCATGACTTATAGACACCTGCCTTTTTGCTTTGTTCTCACATGGCTTTTACACCAACTAGAGAGAGAGTAAGATCTTTATTTTCTAAAAGGCCACAACCCTATCAGATAAAGGTCCCTCTTTTATGACTTCCCTTAACATTATTTACCTCCTAAAATGTATCTCAAAACAAACAAAAAAACACATCATATTGAGAATTATGACTTTAACTGACATATTTTGAGGTGACACAATTCAGTTCTTTGCCATCCATAGTTAATGCTCATGTTAGCCCTACAAAATATTATTAACTATATTTTATACATGAGGAAATGAAATCTGAAAGATGCTAAGGAAACGATCTAGTGCCACTGGTCTAATGGGTGATGTAACTGCTATTTGTGCTCCTATCTCTCAGAATCATTCCAGTATACCAGGGTTTGGAAAGCTATAGTCTATGAGCCAAAACTGATCCATCACCTGTTTTGTTGAAACATAGCTATACTCATTTCATTGTATATTCCCTAACTGCCTGTGGCAGACTTCATGCTACAATGGCAAGTTTAGAGATGATGGCTAGCTAAAGCCATTTTGGATATTAATAAGGATATTAACTTAGGATATCGTGGATATTAATTGGTTACTAGAAGATGCTAAACCTCTGCCTTTCATTCTCTGGTAGGAAACACAGATGAATGAGTCAGAAAACTTATTTTGGGGACATAGACCCTGATGCTGTGAAACTAGAGTGTGGAAAAGGTGAGTTCTAGAGTACTGGATTTATTTCATGATGCAAACATGTATTTCATTAACACAGGTAGAGAGAGAGAGAGCTCTGCTTGAAACCCATAATTTACTTTAACAATTTCCACATTAAAGTGGAAGAAATAAAATTGAAAATTGAATATAGACTCAGCAAATACAACACTAAAGGAATAATTTCATGACTAATTTTGGCATAGATGCTTACTTCTAAAAGATTTATTATTGCACAATCAAATCTAAAATACAGTAGAGCCTTAGGGTTATCTTGCTTAGGATCATACAGACCCGGATATATTTTTGGTCAAATCAGGTCTCAGGAATCATAACAACTCCATCCATTAAACTAGTTATAACTTCATTAGTATAAATATTAGTTTTATCCTCTATATACAATTTTTGTAAAAGGTATTTATCATACTGATTATATATCTGTCCTCGGGATGGATGACACTACAGAGAAGAGAATGACAACTGATGATAAATAGATCAGTGAAATCTTAAGGAACTTTTAAATAGATAAATACACATGCACATACATGATTAGGTAATTTTTGAATTGCAGTACTTTTTTATGCGACTTGATTTTTCTCAATAGAAAAGAAGTCCATTTGATTTGGAATTATCAAGTGTCAGAGGGGAGAATCATTATAGATTATTTAGTCCAGTTTTCTCACTTAAAACATGAGGTAACTGTAGTCCGGAAAGAGAAAAGGTTTTACCAGTGTCTCTCAGTAAATTTCATGGCAATACTTGGGCAAGAAGATCTTTGTCCCTTTAATAAAAGTGATTTGCACTGTATACCATGTTATAATAAATGTGATAGATAGTGATACAGGTAACACATGACCTCTGTGAGCATTTCTGAAGGAATTTGTGCAACATAGGGCACATTTGAGTGGTGGAGAGAGAGTATATTTTTAGTATGTCACAGGCAATAAAATCAGACTTCTCCTGGGTTTCCTCCTGTTTGGGGACCATTCTTCCTACCAGCTCTCTCTAATAAATATTTTGCATATGCCTAAAAGAATCTTTGCACTAGAAGAATTTTGAGTAGGCTTATCATATAAACCCCCATCAGATAATGCCATCTCCATATTTTACCATGTATGTAGTAAAAAAGAGCACCTGACTTTTTAAAAAAATTTATTTATGATAGTCACACACACAGAGAGAGAGAGAGAGAGAGAGAGGCAGAGACATAGGCAGAGGGAGAAGCAGGCTCCATGCACTGGGAGCCCGACGTGGGATTCAATCCCGGGTCTCCAGGATCGTGCCCTGGGCCAAAGGCAGGCACCAAACCGCTGCGCCACCCAGGGATCCCAAGCACTTGACTTAAAGTCAGAAAACTTGAATTTGGATCCCTGGGTGGCTCAGCAGTTTAGTGCCTGCCTTCAGCCCAGGGTGTGATCCTGGAGTCCCAGGATCGAGTCCCACATCGGGCTCCCTGCGTGGAGCCTGCTTCTTCTCCCTCTGCCTGTGTCTCTGCCTCTCTCTCTCTCATGAATAAAAAAATAAAATCTTAAAAAAAAAAAAGAAAACTTGGATTTAAGTACTACCTGTGACACCATAGATTGCTCACTTCCCCTTTTGCTATTCCCTGTACATGTCAAGTGAAAGTGTTGTATTGGAAGATCATGTCAAAGATTTCTTTTAAGTCTTTTTTTTAATAAATTAATTTTTATTGGTGTTCAATTTACCAACATACAGAATAACACCCAGTGCTCATCCCGTCAAGTGTCCCCCTCAGTGCCCGTCACCCATTCACCCCCACCCCCCGCCCTCCTCCCCCTCCACCACCCCTAGTTCATTTCCCAGAGTTAGAAGTCTCTATGTTCTGTCTCCCTTTCTGATATTTCTCACACATTTCTTCTCCCTTCCCTTATATTCCCTTTCACTATTATTCATATTCCCCAAATGAATGAGAACATACACTGTTTGTCCTTCTCTGATTGACTTACTTCACTCAGCATAATACCCTCCAGTTCCATCCACGTTGAAGCAAATGGTGGGTATTTTAAGTCTTAAAACTAGACTCTTTGATACTCTTAAGTTGTTAATCAGTCTCGACTTGTCGACCTGTGGTGGGAAGAAACTCATTATCTGGGCAGTTACCTGGTTTCGATTGTGGACCTCCCTATTCACTGGAAAATATTTTCCATATGTAGGTTCAAAATCTCTATGTCATAATTCCATTATTAATCATATAGGCAAATTGGAACAAATCTGGTCTCCTTATCTATTAGCAGTTCAATATATTTGAAGGTAGTCAAAATCCTTTTGTTGTCTAGACTCAATCTCCTTTCTTCTTTCAACTGTTCTTCACATGTTCTGATTTTTACCTCCCGTGGTATCTGCTCATCCTCCTTTGTATATGTGCTTTGCCACTGTGGAATCCATAAAGGACCTAGCCCCGAGTAGCTCATTTGTTTGTTGTTCTTTCATAGAGTAGAACAGGCCTATATATTTTGTTTTATTATGTTTATTGGATTATATCCCAGCATCACACCCATGTTCAAATACATATGTTATATACCTGCTTCATAGTAAATGTGTAATAAGTCCACTCAAACATGATTTTATTTACATATGTGCCTTTAGATTCATGACTTCACCAGTTTTTATTTGAACACTTTATTATTTAGACTGATGAGTAGCATTCTATATAATAAATACATGAATAATTCATCTCATTGATAGAGTTGGTCCCTCTCTTGTTCATCCAAGTGCTCATTCACTGTTGAGTTCCTTATCATTGACAAAGGTGATAAGCCAAACTCCAAAACTTTCTTCCAAATAATTATTTTGAATGAGTCAGAATACGGGATGCCCTGATGTTCTAAGCTGAGACAGCTTCGCCTATAAACAAATTCTTACAAATGTCTCAGATACAAACCAATCGAACTCTACCAGCACCTAATCTGTGTTTAGCTACTTTTTTGCATTAAGAATATTGAGGCTGGCTGGCTTTGTCAGGTGCCCTGCTGGTGGCAAGTCGTTGTATGCATAACAATTTTTTTCCCTTGATCTACCAGCCACAGAAACCTTACCTTTTGAAAAGGGAAATGATACTACTTTTGTAGAGCTTATTATTTATGAAAACATGTGGAATCTAGAAAAGTATTTATAAACTCCTCTTTCACATGATCCAGATTAACTAATGTCTCAATCATCTTTTTCCTTTATGAAAAACTAGAAAGCACTGATATATCTCTTGTCTTCCCACATCCTTCCCAAGTTTATTCAAATATCACCATTGTTATATTGAAACAGGGCAGCCTGGCATACAGCAGAGAGTAACCATGGAATCAGATTTGTGTTCAGCTTTTGTCTCCGGTATTACTTGTTGTTTAGCAGATGAGTTCTAAAATGTCAGCCTTAGTATTTTCCTTTGTGAAATGTAAGTAACACTCTTTGGCAAGAAGAGTTGTGAAAGTTAGTAATGCTGTATGTAACATACCTAGTTCATACTGAGAATTTCTGTTGTTGTTAGCGTTATTTCTTGGAATATGTAATATAATTTATTGTTGATATTATTTTCATTTCTTTGCAATATAACTCATTTAGGTCAGGTAGCATAATTTTGTTTAAGATTATAAATATTCTTTTAAAATGTTCTTATGTTGCTCAGGTTTCCAACTTCTTAATCACCATTCAGAACTTTTTATTTATTTATATTTTTATTATTTATTATTATTTTTTTAAAGATTTTCTTTTTTTAAAAAAATTTTATTTATTTATGATAGTCACACACACACAGAGAGAGAGGCAGAGACACAGGCTGAGGGAGAAGCAGGCTCCATGCACTGGGAGCCCGACGTGGGATTCGATCCCAGGTCTCCAGGATCACACCCTGGGCCAAAGGCAGGCGCCAAACCGCTGTGCCACCCAGGGATCCCCCATTCAGAACTTTTTAATCCGCGGATTATCCCCCATCCCCTCTGTCTTTCGATTCCTACCTCATGGTTGTTTCAAGTACAGTCTAAGGACTGTCTGATGTGCCATCTCAGATGCTAAGGTTTTGAATCAGAGCTTTTCCTTGATGTTATATTTTGTGCTCACAACACTTTATTTCTTCCCTCTTTTACCTTTTATCCTGCCTTATTTTAATAGTAAGACATCCATTCCCCATGATTCTTCCTCCTTACTATCTACGATTTTTACTTTTTAGTTCTTTTTCGGGCCTTTCTAGATTTTCATAAAATCCAAAATGAATTATTTATTTATTTATTTGGTTGTTTGTTTGTTTTAAAGATTTTATTTATTTATTCATGATAGACATAGAAAGAGAGAGAGAGGGGCAGAGACACAGGCAGAAAGAGAAGCAGGCTCCATGCCGGGAGCCCGATGTGGGACTTGATCCCGGGGCTCCAGGATCACGCCCTGGGCCAAAGGCAGGCACTAAACCGCTGAGCCACCCAGGGATCCCCTCAAAATGAAATATTTAATCCTTGTTTTTTCACTCTCCCCTAAACTCTATAGTTTTATCATAGAAGCCTGTAGAATGTTACAAAGGCAGACTTTCCTAAGTTAGAGTTGTGTATATATGAATTCTATTTTCCTTGTCACCAATATTACCATTAGAATGTGTTGGGAATATCTTCTTGCTGCATAATATTGTTCATTAAAATACTTTGTTCTAAAATTTGCTTTTAATATGCAAAGAATGGGGCTAAAATGATGGTGTACAGTGTAAGGAGTTGTGCTCAACTATAGTAACATCTGGTTGGTTCATATTCAGAATGATGTTAAAATTTCCATGGCTTCTCTGTATAATAGAAATTGATATCTGTAAATCAGACCATAGCCTCATTGGGAAATCCCTAGAGTTATAGCGAGTAATGAGTTCTGGAATTTCATGTTTCCTTCTTCCTAGTTATTATGGTAATGAGTACATGTTAGTCCTTGATTTCTCTCTAGGATTTGAAACTTCACTCTTCCTGCTTTCTTAAAAAGTTCTTTTCAATTGGCTTCTATCTTTCACACTCCAGATTTTGTTACTTTTTTATGTATTCCTTTTCTCTCTTATCTGCCTTCTTCCACCTACCCTTCAAACACAGTAGTGTTATCTAAAATCCCATGTTCTACTTAATCCCTTCTAAATCTATCTCCCCTGCCTGTGCAGTTCATTTATTCCCATTGTTTCAACTCCATCTCTACTACTTGTATGTTGATGATTGCTGAATCTTTATCTCCATTCTAGAAGTCTCCTCCCAGCTCTAGATGTACATGCCTAACTCCTTACTGGATATTTCCACTTGGGTGTTTTCTCGACTTCTTAAGCTAAACATGAAAATAATAATAATAATAATAATAATAATAATACCACATATTACCTTTTCCCCAGTTCCATATTTCTCATAGTAAGCTCTATATCAATGAATAGCATCAGTATCGATCCATGAATTCATTAAGTAATTAATTTGGATTCCTCCTTTGCTTATGTCCCACAGTGGTGGATTATAAAAGGCAAAGGTTTATTTGCATTTCTTCCCATCAAGAGGTAGACTGTTTCCACACCCTTTGAATCTGGTCTGGCCTTATGATTTTTTTGGTAGAAATCATATTGAGTGATTTTTGAACCTTGGCCTCAGACCTTGCAGCTTTACTCTCATTCTCTTAAAACCTAGTACTATCATGTGTGAACACCTAGGTTAGCTGTCTTCAGGATGAAGTGTAACCACTTGAGCATGATATACAAGATCCTGCATGATGTAGTCTAAGCCATGATATTACCACAGTCTTAGCAAAGTGTAGTTATAATGTGATGTATTTTCTTTAGGTCTACACCTTTTTGCCTATTCTTTGGTCTATAATTCTCTTCTGGAATTCAAGAATTAGTTCATCATTACACCTCTGTTGATGATTCTTCATTGAGCCCTTATAGTCCTAGTCTGAATTTATTCACTATCTTTGTTATCTTCTAGGAACTTTTTCTATCCTTCTATTTTAAGCTATATTGTCAATGTACCTACTTATGTTCCCAATAATCCATATACTCTTTAAATGCAAGGAGTTTGCCTTATTTATTTCTGTATTTGTGGTATTTAACTAATATAGAGTGAGCAGATGACAATTTGATTAGAAGCATTTATCTAACCAATGCTAGAATGACCAGGGAAGTCCAGAATTTCGAGGCCTTAATGCTTGGAATAAGTATATGCAAAGGATATTTATAAATCAGGGTATCCAAATAGATGTGGCTGTAGGAATTGGGGAAACATTTTTTTTTGTCATCCATTAAATACTGGCAGTGTTAAGTATTTATAGTAAATATGCATTGTGATATATCTGATAACAGATATTTTGGAAGAGTGTACCATGTTTCAGTCTGTATTGTAACCATGGACCTTATATACACACACATATATACACAGTTCTGATTAAGAGAGCTCTAGATCCCAGGAAGTAGGGATAAACTTATTTAATTTTGAATTGTTGAATTTTTTTGAGCCATTGTGTTTACATATTGTATATAAATGACATTTAGACTAGTTGCTCATTTCCTTTGGTTGGAATATTTATGTAATATAGAGACATGATACACCCGAGGGAGCAGTTTGCAAGAATGTCTGATTAACTGAGGGTCTGAATTCATTTAAAAGAATATTAATATCAAAAAAGAATATTAATATCAAAGAGATGCATATGTTTATCTTTGTATACACATATAAACATTTTCTGTTTGTTTATATGCTCACATGATCGCTATATGTAGACCTATATTTATTGTGTACTGAATCAATGGAAAAATGCTGTATATTCACTTCTCATAATATTTATCACTAGTGCAGAAGATTATATGCTTGAAAGATTTTATGGAAATTATGTATATGACATAGTGCACTTGTAGAAACCTGCCATTTTGTAAATGGCCATGAACATTCAAGTTTATCCTTATCAAATTGGAGGAAATATTTATCTTTTGATGTTGGGCTAGGATGGAATTGCAAGGAAATTTCTATTTCTATTCATTCTCATTTAAAAAATTTTATTATTTAAGTATGTATTTTACTTTGTCATTTGAGAAAAAGGAAAAGAAAACAGTTTTAAATAGATATTTGTCAGGTGAACTGTGACCTGAGTAGAACTACGAAAGTGGCAAACCCATTAAATACCGTAATATCATGCAAATTATGACAGCTTTGCTGATATTTCTTTCAGAGACAAGGAAATTAGTTTCTATTTGACTATTTTATAATAAATCAACACCATGTACAGATATTCAAATTTATGAAATTGTAGATTATAATAGGTGCAACTTCAGATTTATCTATATGAATAATCAGAGTAATAGTTGAGCCCCTGATGATTGCACACATACAATTTTTTTTGAAATCCATAGTTCGAACTATATATAATCAGTAAATTTGAAAATTAGAACTGTATATCTATCCACCTTATTATGTAAAGCTTTGTTCGTTCAAGTAGATTGCCGTACTTTTCATAGTCATACTACTTCCTTTTAGTTGTAAACTCATGTTCACCTTCACATTTCATTTTAGGGGGAAAAAAATTCCCTTCTCTTGCTTTTGCCAAAGAGTAGCACTTTACCTTTTTTTCTTTTTAGGAACAATTTTTATTTATTTATTTTTAATTTAAATTCAATTAATTAACATTTAATGTATTATTAGTTTCAGTTGTAGAGTTCAGTGATGCATTAGAAGTTGTTTACCTTTTAAGAGAAAAAAATGATCAAATTCTATATAGTGAGATGTGTCATTCATTTAAACAGTGTCTTTTGGAACAGAAGTAATTGCAATTGTGGTCTAACTCGTGAAGCAATCTTTGAGTTAGACTGGATGATGTTAGGTATGGAATAGAATACAGTGGGGAGCATCACCTCACTCAAATCATTCTCTTGAAATTACTTCTATCCCTTAAACCTGAGATAATCCTTCAATGATATCTGTGATTTTTCATTTGTTAGAAATGGGATTTCCTGTTTATACAAAGGGAAAATGCTAATTTGGCTCACCAAAGTTATCCAAGGATTCTTTGTATATAAAGTATTTCAAGAGGAAGAAATAGGTTTTGATGAGTTGGTGTAAGTGAATCATTAACATGTGGGCCTGAACTTCCTTTTAGTTAGAGACACAGGAAGGATTCTAAACAGTTCAGCTTTAACATTGTAAGTTTAAGGAAGGCATATCTTTCTTTTTTTTATGTATTCATGAGAAACACACACACACTCACACAGAGAGAGAGAGAGAAAGAGAGAGGCAAAGACACGGGCAGAGGGAGAAGCAGGCTCCATGCAGGGAGCCCAATGTGGGACTTGATCCTGGGACCGGGATCATGCCTTGAGCCAAAGGCAGATGCTCAACCGGTGAGCCACCCAGGCATTCTATGATGCTCAAAAATTTCAAACTGTGAACAAGGTCACCTCTATGTAGTCAGAGATGCATTTTTTGCATTGACTAGTGAACAGATGAAGGCCATTACATTGTGATTTTCCAGAATTTTTAGTTTCTCCCATTATTAATCAGGCACAGTTTTTTACCTTATAATTTATTTAAATCATGTACTTAGTTAACATTTGGTAAGGAAAACAAAACCCTGCATGATGATAAATGAGTGTGTGAGTGGTTGTTTTATATTAATGTACTTTTTTGCAAAGCATAGATGTGATGTAGCCAATGTATTTATTGGGGTATCTGAATATTTTTATTTCTTGCACCAGTGCCTCCCATTCTTTGGGGAAATAATCAATATTTTGGTGTGCAATACTATTCTTCCTTTTCCATTACCTTATTATTTTGATCCTTAACAACTTTGGAAGAGCATGTGGTCATGCATGTTATATATATTCCTTCTAACTACATCAGCAGTCAATTGTGGTTTTAGTATTTGAGAATGTGCTTCTTTGGAAAAAGAAAGAAGGATGTGTTTTTCTTTTGCTCAGTAGGAAATGTTAGTGACTGCCAGCCAATGTTTTCTCCTTGCTGTGTTCTAAATTTTCAATTTCATTAAATAATTTGTAATCTCAGCCCTAAGTCCAGTCTGAATAAATGTTGGTCATTCTTTGTGATGAAACTCACTGATGGGACCTCTCATAATGAGAATTTATCTGGAGGAGAGTTTGCTGGAGCTGAAGAAATTTTGAGAAGTGTTTCTATATCTTTTCTCAGTGACTGGGTTTTGAGTGTAAATCTCAGAGGGAAAGCAATTAAATCCTATCTGTTGGGACAGGAGTTTCATAAGAATTGACTTAGGCATGATTCCTAGATAATTGTATTTGTTCGGGTATCCTGATAATGCTGAGGTCATGGTTGTACTTTAGGACAGTATTGATATATGTGCTAAGTGTCAGCAAAGAACAAATATTGTTGTAGAAAACTGTCTTAAATAGGTTTTTTGAATTTGCTCTTCTAAAAAATAGCTTTAAAAAAGGGCAATAGCAGGACGCCTGGGTGGCTCAATGGCTGGCTGAGTGTCTGCCTTCAACTCAGGGCATGATCCCGGAGTTCCAGGATTGAGTTCCACATCAGGCTCCCTGCATGGAGCCTGCTTCTCCCTCTACTTATGTCTCTGCCTCTCTTTCTGTGTCTCTCATGAATAAATATTTTTTTTAAAAAAAAGGGCAATAGCTTTTTCTTACTTCAATTATCCAGGAGCAACAAACGCTCCTGAGTTGGGGTATAATTCATGATTTCGTATAAGACACCCTGATACCACTTTTGGTTCAGTAGAATCATAGTAAAATTATTAGGTAACAATGATGCAGGATTACTAGTGCTGTGATGCAAACCAAACTTTTTTTAAAGTATCATTGTCACGTAACATTATATTAGTTTTAGGTGTTTAACATGATTATTTGATATTTGTTTGTATTATAAAATGATCACTATAACAAATCTTGTTAACATTCATTATTATGCATTGCTACCAATTTATTCTTTTGGTGATGAGTAATTTTAAGATCTACTCTCTTAGAACTTTCTAATATACAATACAGTATTATTAACTATTGTGACCATACTGTGCATACATCCTCATTACTAACTTTCTTACTGGACATTTATACCAGTTGACAAACCTCACCCATTTCATTCATCCCCATATCCCATGCCCAGTCTATGGCAATCACCAATCTATTCTTTATATCTATGATCTTAAAACCAAACTTTTGTGATGGTATTTAATTTCATCACAAAAGAGAAGATGCAAAAAACAAGCATACATCTAGAGCAATTCATTGTGTGTGTGTGTGTGTGATATTTATTTAAGAGTAGATTTTCTAGCCATGTTTTCTCCTATGTTGAGGCCTAAAGAAATAGCAGAAGTTAGATAAATGAATAAGGGCTGAGAAGATGGGAATCAGTTCAGTGCATGTGTCCCAGAGATGAAACAGAACTTGACACCTTTAACAACTGAACGAAATTCAATACAGCAGGAGCATATAATGCACGGGCATGAATAAAAGATGTGGGATTGGAGAGAGAAGTAGGGACCAAATCATAAATGATCTTGTGACCCACTGTGTGATTTTCAGGCTTATTCTACAGGTAATATGTAACCATTAAATGTTTAAGCAATAAAGAGACATGATTAGATCCATGATTTTTAGAGCTCATGTGACTGACTGTATTGTAGAGAATCAATCTGAGGGCTTAAAAATGGAGGTGGCAAGATTCTTTTATTTTTAAGATATTATTTATTTATTCATGAAAGACACAGAGAGGCAGAGACACAGAGGGAGAAGTAGGCTCCCTGTGGGGAGCCCAGTGCGGGACTGGATCCTGGGAATCTGGGATCATGCCCTGAGCCAAAGGCAGGTGCCCAACTGCTGAGCCACCCAGGTGTCCAGGTGGCAAGATTATTTGGAGTGTGGTTATTGGAATAATTAAGTTAAGAATTTAATAATGAGGGTACGTGGGTGGCTCAGTCGGTTAAACATCTGCCTTCAGCTCAGTACATGATCCCAGGGTCCTGGGATCGAGTCCCACATTTCGTTCCCTGCTCCTTGGGGAGCCCACTTTGGCCTGACACTCCCCTTGCCAGTGCTTTTTCTGTCAAATCAATAAATAGAATTCTTATAAAAAATTTAATAATGAGTAAAGAAAAAGAGACATCCAGTAGCAAATTAAGTTACTCAAAGCCTATTGGAGCTTGGGGAATGAGTCTATCACCAAGGAAACTGAAATCTTCTTAATAATTGTGAAAATGAGGTGGCAATGATGATTATCTAATATGTACAGTATCCTACAGTTTACAAATTACTTGCAAAACTATTGTCACATGTAAACTTTTTTAATAGCTTCATAAGTTAGATGTTTATATTATGATTATTTATCTTATACAAATAGTTAAATAGAAATTTGCAGAAGTCCTATGAGTGTTCAATTTTATACTGTCAAGAATTGTGAAAGGTCTTAGATTTCACCTACTTGTATCGTAACAAATCAGTTTTACACAGTTTCATGGAGGCTGGATTGGGTTAAAGACAATGGACATTATTACTCATGGCTTAGTAGACAACATGACTATATTCTTTTTTTTTAAGATTTTATTTATTTATTCATAGAGACAGAGAGAGAGAGAGAGAGAGAGAGAGAGAGAGAGATAGGCAGAGACATAGGCAGAGGGAGAAGCAGGCTCCATGCAGGGAACCCGATGTGGGACTCGATTCCGGGTCTCCAGAATCACACCTCGGGCTGCAGGCGGCGCTAAACCGCTGCGCCACCGGGGCTGCCCCATGACTATATTCATATCTGTTCTTGTTGCTATTCGATTCCTATAGGAGTAATGTGAAGTTAGCTTAAGTGTCTGCTGCACATTTAGTGAGTGTGTTTCACAGAAGACCTAAGTCTAGTAAGCCCCCAAATTTTAACCCACCCAGAACCATTTGCACTAAAAGATGATGTTATCTTAATATCCTGGACAGTAAACACATTTGCCCTCTGCCTTGGAGGACGACACTATCTCCATCTCCCAAAGTTGTCAAAAGCCCTTGAGAAGATAGGCTGGAAATAGGCTCTCAGTGCTTCTCATTAGAAGATGTATAGACATGTAGGAAACGCAATTAGAATTATCTCCCAACAATAATCTTTACTCTTGGATGCCAAGTCCCATGGCTGTTCTATACCTTTTGATTTCTGTAGGATTTATAATTTCTTGAGTGCATTTGTAACATTGAATTAAGTCAAAACCCTTATATATAGATGAGTTTGCTCTGAGAATTAGAGATTTATACTCACAAATATACAAGTGTAGAATTGTATAAGCCACCACAGAAATATTTTCATATTTTTCCCTTGCCTCTAGCATTTGGGAAATTTCGATCATTGCCATACTGGCTGGATTTAGAGGAATAAAAACTAAAGGAGCATGGCTGAATGTTTATTTATCAGAGCCTTTCTAAATTGCTCATTCATGGGGATTCAGACTGCAAGAGAACATCAATGCTGCCAGTACCATTCAGTGTGAAAGGAAACGGTAGAAGCCATAAGGAGCAAGGGGAATGCTTTAATAGTAGGATCTCCACCAATAATAAAGCTACATTGGATGTATACATCAATATGCTACAACTCAGTATCAAATGCAGGTGGTATGTCAGTTGCATACAGTGAGGAAACCTCCTTTATAGTCTTGAGAGTAGTGAAAAACTTAAGCTCCTTTCCAAAGTGCTTGGAAAACTTCAAATCTAAAGAAGTTTACAAAACCCGACAGGGAAGGAAGCATGGGTCACTGATCACTTTCTATATGCCATGTGCTTGTATTTAATTCTCAACACAACCCCGTAAGATCATTATTATTCTCATTTTATTTTTATTTATTTTTATTTTAAAGATTTTATTTATTTAAGAGAGAGAGACAGAGAGCACAAGCAGGGGGAAGGGCAGAGGGAGAAGCAGGCACCCCCCTTGAGCAGGGAACCTGATGCAGGGGTTGATCTCAAGACCCTGGAATCACGACCCAAGCCGGCAGCAGTGGCTTAACCAACTGAGCCACTCTGCTGCTCCTATTATTCTCATTTTAAAGAGGAGGAATATGTGGGGTTGCCTCACTGATTCAGGCAGTAGTGCATGCTTCTCTTGATCTTGAGAATGTGGGTTCAAGCCCACGTTGGGTGTAGAGCCTACTTAGAAAAACAGAAATGAGGACAAACAGGAGAATATGAATTTTGATAAAACTAAGTAACTTGCTCAAAACTTTATAATTGCAAATTGACCAATCTTAGATTTGAGGTTAGGTACAACTCCCAGCACTTGTGATAATTCTATGCCATCATGCTACCTATTTATAAATTATTACAATTTTATAAGATAGGTAGAATTACTATTTTCCAATCGTACTTGGGGACTCTTAATGAAGTATGTTGACATGGCTAAATTTATATATTACCCTCTTTAGGAAAATTTTAAAAATATAATTGAAAACAAGAAAATAGGGGCAGCCCAGGTAGCTCAGTGGTTTAGCACTGCCTTCAGCCCAGGGTATGATCCTGGAGACCCAGGATCGAGTCCCACATCGGGCTCCCTGCATGGAGCTTGCTTCTCCCTCTGCCTGTGTCTCTGCTTCTCTTTCTCTCTGTGTGTCTCATGAATAAGTAAATAAAATCTTAACAACAACAACAAGAAAATAGCAGAGATTATAATTGCTTGGGTGTGGGAAGAAGGAAAATCATCCATGACTCTGTTTCTTAAAGAGTGGAAAGTCCTCTAGACACCACTAATGTGTATTTGTACGAGCTGGTGGGATATAAGAGGATATATAAATCCTATCTACTCATTTCTGCCTAATAGAATGTGTTCACAATGGATCGAGTTGAATTGTCTAGACTGCTCAAACACCTCAACTATCTGGAGATTGCTTCATTACTCAGAAAATGTTTATTAGAGTGGTTAAAAATCCTGTGGTGGTATTGCCTACACTTTCTGTTAGAAATTGGTCAATTCACTTACAGAGTTCAGTGAAACTGATCATTTGCATCCTGTGGATAAATTAATACATCAAAGTAGTGATTTAATAGGCTTTTTCTCCATTTTAGGAATGTGGAGTTCACTTCCTATATACACAGCTTCAATCTTAAGAGCCTGAAGTAGGAAGTATTGCTTCTGTCATTTTTCTCTCAGTTAATTAATACAGGTTGTGTAGGATTTCGCGATAATATAGTAAGGAGTAATAATATATCTGTCTCCTGATGTCTGTTGGGGAACTATGTTGATTCAGTACTACCTTGCCTCCTTTGGAGTTGCTCATGTGTCTGATACAGACACAGTTCAGTAGCTTGAACTCTGAAAAGTAATCTTAACACATTCCCAAGAAAATGGAATATTCTGGAATTGAATGCATTACTATGAATACAGTCAAAGTCACAAATAATCTGGATTGAATATCTGAAGAAAGTCTATGGAATCAATTATAATGAAATGTTTAGATTTAAGAGAAGAAATGATTTAAGAGAAGAATAAAAAATGCTTGTTTTTTAATTGCATAAACATGTATATATGTATGTATGTATGTATTTCAGATTCATGTTTTAAAAGTTCACTATTACTACTGTGTGTAACATAGCCATGCTATATGGAGTGGAAGGACAAGAGAAAACATACATGATCCATTTAGAAAGGTGTTTAAACAGTTATTGTAACATGTAAATGAAGCCATGACTCAAGATGTAGCAGTGAAGATGGATTCAGGACATGTTAGTGTTACAGTTCACAAGATCTGTTGATGCATCAGCTAGGGCAGAGGGTTAAATGTTCAGTCAGTGATTTAATATTGAATCTTGTTTTCTGTCTTAGACAACATGGTGGGTACCATTTTCTGAGAGGCAACACTGTAGAAGAATGATTATGGAGTTGGAGTGATGATAATTTAGTTTTTCCAGTGAGACATCCATTTGGAAATATTTGTGAGGCTATTGGGTCTGTGTGTGTGGAATCTAAAGGAAAATTTGGGATACAGATATAAATCTGTGAGTCATCAACATTTGAGTGGTGATTGAAGCCATAGGAATTGAGAACATACATGGAACATATGTATGAAGTATAAGAGCTTAGCACAGAACCCCAAGGAGTGAGCACTCTTATTTAAGGCATGGCCTTGTAAAAGTAGCCATCAAAAGAGACTGAATGGAAGAAAAGTATGGAGAATGTGGATTTATGGGAAGCAAGGGAGAAGAATATTTAGAAAAGGAAGTGGTTTTCAAGAGTCCCAAAAAGTTCTAGGTTAAGTATTACAAAATAATCCATTAGATTCAAAAACAAAGTTGCATGTGATTTGGGCAAGAGTGGTTTCAGTAGAGTGAAGAATATGGAAGCCACACTGGAGTAGATTAGAAAGTAAATGGGATTTTAGGATGTGTTTGATTGGATATCTGGTGTATGTATACCAGGGGCCATTGGTGGTGGTGGAGGTGGTAGGTTTCTCTCAGAATTCTTCCTACCCTAAAGGAAGTATTTGCTTAAATCAAAGCCATGAAGTTTTTCTTACGTGTTTTTCCCTAGAAGTTTCATCTTTTTAATTTTATACTTGAGTCTATTATCCATTTTGATTCATTTTTTTATTCATGGTGTGAGTTTTCAAATTTTTTTTATTTTTTTATTTATTTTTTTTTATTAATTTTTTTTTATTTATTTATGATAGTCACAGAGAGAGAGAGAGGCGCAGAGACACAGGCAGAGGGAGAAGCAGGCTCCATGCACCGGGAGCCCGATGTGGGATTCGATCCCGGGTCTCCAGGATCGCGCCCTGGGCCAAAGGCAGGTGCCAAACCGCTGCGCCACCCAGGGATCCAAAATTTTTTTTTATTTTTATGCTTATGCATATTCAGTTTTTCCAGGACTATTTCTTGAAAAGGCTATTCTTCATGAAATTGCTTTACTTTGTTGAAAATCAGTTCCCCATTTTTGTGTGAGTTTGTTTTAGTACATTCTGTTGCATTCCATTAATTGGCCCATTTTTATGTCAATAAATACACTGCTTTTATTATTGTAGTAGCTTTATAATACCGATGTTTTGACTATTGTAGTTACTTTGCATTTGTATTTTTGATTCAACTTGTTAATTTCTATCTAAAAGCCTACAGAGATTTTTATTTGAAATTTTTTGAATGTATATATGAATGTGGGGAGATTTGACATCTTAAGATTTAATTTAATCATGAACAGGATCTCTCTTCATTTAGTGAGTTTTTCTTTGTTTCATCTCAGCAATGTTTTGTTGTCTTCAGTGCACAGGTCTTGCAAATCAGATTTATCCCTAAGTACCTCATATTTTTCATGCTTTTTAAAATGATTTTTTTAATGGGTATTAATTTGAGTTGAATTTTCTATCATTTATTTGCAGGACAAACAAAATTGATTTTTATTAAACTTTTTATTTTGAGATCATTGTATATTAAAATGGAGTTTTAAGTAATTATACACTGGAGGGTATTATGCTGAGTGAAATAAGTCAATCGGAGAAGGACAAACATTGTATGTTCTCATTCATTTGGGGAATATAAGTAATAGTGAAAGGGAATAGAAGGGAAGGGAGAAGAAATGTGTGGGAAATATCAGAAAGGGAGACAGAACATAAAGACTCCTAACTCTGGGAAACGAACTAGGGGTGGTGGAAGGGGAGGAGGGCGGGGGGTGGGGGTGAATGGGTGACGGGCACTAAGGGGGCATTTGACGGGATGAGCACTGGGTGTTATTCTGTAAGTTGGCAAATTGAACACCAATAAAAAATAAATTTATTATTAAAAAATAAGTAATTATACAAACAAATACCATATATACTTAACCCAGTTTTCCTTTGTGGTAACTTGTTGAGAAATTATATTAGAACATCAAAACCACAATTTTGACATTGTTGTGGTCAAGGTTTACAACATTTCCATCTCTAAACGGATCCAACATGTGATGTCCTCTTATATAGCCTCATTGATTCCCATCTGTTCTTCCCACCCCACCCCTTGTAATATCCTGGCAACCACGAATCTGTTACTCTTTGCATAATATCGTCATTTGAATAACTATGAATGAAGTAATACAGTATATAACCTTTTGGGCATTGGCTTCTTTCATTCCTCATTATTCTTTTCAGATTCATTGACAAATGATAGAATTGTATCAATAAAAAATATGTGTCAGATGTGTATTATTATCACAATTTCTCTTTCCTTCTATTTCTTTTTATGAAGTCATAATATTAACCAGAATGGACAATCTAAAGGAGTAGGCTTGTGACCAGTAGAAGATGGTAGTGTGAGAACTAAAGAATGTTATCACAAGGGGCACTTGGCTGGCTCAGTGGGTAGAGCATGTGATCCTTGATTTCTGGGTTGTGAATTTGAGCCCCATGTTGGGTGTAGAGATTACTTAATAAAATAAAAAAAATACAATCTTAAAAAAGAGAAAGTTGTCTCAAAACTTCAATTTGTAATCTTTGTAGTTCTTATTTTCCACTGAAAATAATTATGTACACACACATACATAATTATTATTGGAAGTTTATAATTTCTTCCATCTAAATGATAGTGGGAATTTCTTTAGGCATTTGTCAGATTTTTTAGGAATTAGAAATATGTGCAAGCAGCAGGCTTTTCTTCAATTGGATAACTATAATTTCACACTTAACCAAATCTCTCTTCATTAAGTGTAGTACCAAGATAAGTGAAATAAAAATGTGATGCCAAATAGGAAGACTTTCCTTATGTTTTCACAAAAGAGACCATTTAGAATGGGAATTCTTCTATGGGCTACTAGAATAGTTGCAATCTAAGGATGTTTGTATTCAGGATTGATGTCATCTCTCTTGCTGTGTTTTTAAGGAACATTTCACCTTTGTATCTAAATCATTAAAATATTTTGTAGAGACAGGAAAATGCTTCCTTAAGCCTTTTCTCCCACTGGATTTTGTAGAGAGAGGTGCTATGTAGCTGAGCTCACACCCACTATTTGGCATATTGCTTGTTATTCTGCAGATTTTATTCAGTTCTTTTTGCCCAGCAAATCTCAGAGCTGAAACTAGTCTCGTGTATTTTCATTCACAGTACCTGAATCTTTTGATAGGAGTAGGTAGCTTGAATGGTATTGGATGCAGGGATTGTGTGGATATAGGTATAAATGAAAATGTGCATATACATTTATGCATTCTGGCTAGTATTAGTATTAATTGTTCTCAGTTATGTAGACTCATTGGATCTAAGTTGTTAGCATCCTGCTGTGAATGGAGAGGGAATCAATTTAGGGAATAGGGTCCAACATGCTGTAATATTAATAATTATGACACAGTTGGGGCTTCATATTGATTTTGAAGAATTCTCATTATAACTTCTTGGGAGACTGTTAGAAGAAAGGTGGGTATGCAAGGCAAAGGCTAATATGCTGACAATTATTGTTATTTATAATTATAATAAAAATGATTATTTTTATATTTATTCTTGAATTTCATATATGAACCAGCAAATTATTTACATCAATCAGTGTAAAAATAGGTATGTGAGTAGTGCAGTATGTTTACCAGTCCAGTTTAATGATATAATTGGGGTTTACATTGTTTGAAAAACTGGAAGTTTGCTTAGAGAATACTTCTCATGAGACTGAAGAATTTTTCTAATGAGTTTATATTCACTATGACAAACTGATGAGTTCATCTATTTCCTAGAAATTCTGGGAATTTCTATTTCCCTGATTTTGTGTTGAATATTAAAATGTGAAAGATTAGAGATGGAAAGATTGCATTAATGAATTAATGTACACATGAAAGAACTGAATAAAAAATAATTCAATTTTTCCATAAGAGTTACTATCTAAAGATGTCTTTGGTATAATAGAACTGGAGTTAAGAAGGGAAGGTGAATTTATAGAAGGAAATATGTCTGGATGTAAAAGGAAAGAATGAGTCAACCTTCCAGGTGTTTTAGACTAATTTAGATGGTACATGAAAGGAGGTGGCTATTTGCAATTTCGCACATCCTTCATCAATAAATCCAATCTCTTTTTGGATGAAGTTTTCACAGAAGCAGTTTTAGAAGTTATTCTAGGATACCAATTTTTCAAGTAGTGCACATGCAGCTTCATTCCTAGGGTATGTTAGTCTAAGGATTCATGTGTTTTAAGATAATCTTCACAGAAGATGTTCTTGAAGATAATCTTTAAGGCAAAATAATCCTTTTAGATACTAATTTCCCCACTGCGTTTTTGTGGGGGTGTTTTTATGAATGTGAAATTTACCTATGCTAGATATTTCATATAAATAGAATTCTATAACATGTTACATATTGTATCTGCAGACGTTCTTGCACTTAGCAAGACGTTTTTAAGGTCATCCACATTCTGGCATGTATCAGTACTTAAATCCATATAATTGATGAATAATATTTCATTGTATGTGTTTACCACAATTTTTTATCCATTCATCTGTTGATGGATATTCGTGTTGTTTTTACCATTTAGCTATTATGAATAATATTGTTATAAACGTTACTCTATATCTTTTTAGTATCTGCTTTCAATATTTATTTATTTATTTATTTATTTATTTTGCTTTCAATTTTTATGATTATACACCTAGAAGTGGAATTCTTGTATTATATGGTAATTGTATGCTCAACTCTTTAAAACCACTTGTTTATTTATTTGTTTGTTAATGTATGTATGTATGTATGTATGTATTTGACGTAGAGAGCAAGAGAGCATAAGCAGGAGCAGTGGCAGAGGAAGAGGGAGGAGCAGACTCTGCCCAGTAGGAAGCCCAAAGTGGGCTAGATCTCAGGACACTGGGATAATGACCCAAGCCAAAGGCAGATGCTCAACTGATTGAGGCACCCAGGCACCCCCCTTTTTTAATTAATTAACTAATTAATTAATTAAGATTTTATTTATTTATTTTGAGAGAGAGTGAGCATGAGCGAGGGGGAGGGGTAGAGGCAGAGGGAGAAGCAGACTCCCCGCTGAGCAGGGAGCCCAAAGCAGAGCTTGATCCCAGGACTCTGGGATCATGATCTGAGATGCTTAACCCACTGAGCTACTCAGGTATTCCTGTTTTCAACAGTAGCTGTTTATTCCCACCTCCAATATGCATGAGTTCCAGTTTCTCTGATCTATATTGGAATGAGAAAGGTTTTTTAGTTATATATTAGTCACAGTGTAACAGAAGTGCAACTTGTATCCTGTTCTTTTCAGTTGAAGCTCATTATTTATTATACCATTTTGCTACTTTGACAATACTCTTTTGGAAACAGAGCAATAAGTATTTGTGATTTGTGGTTATGGAGAACAGGCTTGTGTATTTATAAAATAAATAGGAACAATAAGAGGCATTTTCTAGAATTCTGTCATTTGTCAGGCTTTCTTAACCCGCATTTTATTGTTTGGTTAAATGTCATAATGATAGACAATACATTGTTATCAAAGTTTTTTACAAAATAATTCATATTCTATAAAATTCACTCTTTTAAATTGTAAAATCAGTAGTTTCAGTACAAAGAGTAATACAATTATACACTCTACCTAATTTTAGAGCATTTTCATCATCCCACAAAAGTAACTTTTTTCTAGTTGATAGTCACTCCCCATTTCCCATTCCCACCCAACCCCTGGCAATGATTAATTTACTTTCTATCTCTATGGACTTAATTATTTTGGTTATTTCATGTAAACACAATTGTACAACTTATGGCCTTTATCACTTTTTTTTCACTTTCATTTATCTCATAGCTTATGATGTTGAACATTGTTTCATGTGCAATTTGGCCATTTTTATATCTTCTTTGGAGAAATGTCTATTCACATCCTTTACACATTTCAAATTGGTCTATCTTTTTATTTTTGAATTGTGGTTTTTATATATTCTAGAAGCACATGCCTTATAAAATATATGATCACAAAATGTCTTCTGTTATTCCATGTGGTGTCTTCTCTTTCTATATGGTTTATTTTGAAACACAAAGGTGTTTAATTTGACAAAGTCAAATTTATCTGTTTTTTCTTTGTTGCTTTGCTTTTGATGTCATGTTTAAAAAGGCTTTGTGATTGATCTCTACTTTTTTTATACTAAGAATTTTATACTAAGAATTTTAAGTTTTTAGCTCCTCCATTAAATCATAATCCATTTTGAGTCAATGATTGTGTAGGGTTTGTGGTAGGAGTTCAAATTTATTTTGCATATATCAGGAATTGGCAGGTGTCAAGTTGGTTAAATTAGTACAACAAAGCAAACTGAAAATAACAATGAAGACTTTATCAACTTACTGTGTTAGAATAAGCAAGAGGCCAGAAACGAGATGCCACATCCTCACAGTGTTCCATTTTCTCTCACTGAGGCATAGGACATGGTCAAATTGTTCAGCAAACATTGTCAGTGGGTTGTTGGCTAGTGGGGAGGCTCATCTTTCAGTCAAAAGGCTTCTGCTGTTTTAGGGACGTGAGGGCTGGGGAGAATGATAGGATGAAGTGCTTGTAGTAGAAAAGTGCTAAATACTGGAAGTATAGCTCTCTTTTTTTTTTCAACTTTATTTATATGTATTTAATTAAAATGGAATAGACATAAACCAAAAAGAAAAAATCAGGATAAAGTGTCATTGCCATTTTGTTTGTAGGGAGGGGTCAGGAAATGGAACAGATTACCTGGGAAACATCCTAAGATGATCTCAAAGAGGGTAGGTTACAGAATTTAAGAGTAAATGAGAAAATTAGGTATTATTCCACTTAACCTGCAAGTGAATAAAGGAAGTCAAAATAGTTATCCTATTTGGTACAAGAATTTTTACATTTAATACATAGTGATTCATTTCTCAGAAACTAAAATACCGGTAACTTTTAGAAGAAAGAAATTTCCATTACACAATGACTAGAAAAATCTCAAATGCAACTAAGCAGCTATGCTATATAGCTCAGTATGTATCATTACATTGTTCTGGGCTAGTGTACATTTCAGTTTAACATAGAACTGCATTTTGGGTTTTAGAAAGGCAGCAATAGTTCTATTTTGGCTTTTATTCTAGATGCTTAACACAGTTAAGGCGACAGTTCAAGCATATTAAGTGAAGGTAGTTACAATTTAATGATGACCAACACAATCTCTTACAACCTACATACACTGTATAATGCTTACATGGAATGAAACCAGTGTACTCGGTGTTTTACACGTGCGCGCAACACGCACACCCACAGAACTAAAAAAGCATCAAAAGCAGTCATTCTACATGTACTATGGCAACACATTAAGAACGCAATTATACCATAGAACTAAAGTAATATGAACAGCACTACTTGATATGTAAGATAAAGGTGATTGGTTCTAACACAGAGCCCAGACTGTATCAGTCACTCTAATCATAATGGCTTATAAAAGCATCAGGTTTCCAGTAGAGAAACTACTCTAGGAAAATCAGTAAATCTGTCCAAAGTTTCACATCTGTAAAACCAGGATAAGGCTACAACAATCTTGAAGTGTGAACAAGATATCCAATCAAAACAGTGAGATTCCCAGCCATAATGTAAGATAGAAAGGTCTTCATCATGCCGCATATGCGCTCTGGCTCCTGGAAAGCTTCATGTGCATAATATAAAGTTAAGTTGCCCAAGAAGTAAACTGGAGAAGTTCGGTGAAGTTTCCATTGTGCCATGACTTTTAAACCTCAGGAATGGTGTGATCCATCAGGCTCTTCATAATGCTTGGTGCCATCCGTTTAATAATATGTTCAAAGATAAAAGCAGGCATGCTTGTAATAGTAACTACAGTCTCAGATGTTGACAGTATGTCTGCAATTTGAGAGTCCTTCAGCCCAATGACATTCTGCCCATTGACTTCACAGATGTTATGTTCTGTGAGAAGACCATTTCTGGCTGCAGAACTATCTTTCACTATGGATGTTATCTTTCCATTTTTAAAGATAAAGCCAACATGTCCAGTACTATCCTTATGCATGGTAACTGTCCGTTCAAAGGGCCTGTCACGAACAGTCATAGTAATCTTCTCCCCAAAAGCCTGTTTGAGCACCTTGTGAGCTTTATCAGAGCTCCAGCCTGCAGTTTTCCCCATTGATCTGGAGTACTTGGTCCCCAAATCTCAGACCAACCAACGAGGCTGGAGAATTTGCCTGGACCAGCTGAAAAAATATACCATTATCTATTGATTTAAGCCTGAGTCCAATTTTTCCATCTTGATCCTTACACAAAATGACTTCACGAATCCCTTGCTTAATTTCTGCTCTACGAATTCCAACATCGTTACCAGTTACAGAACTACTATATAGTTCATACTGAAAGGTCTTGCTACCAGCTGCCCGAACTGATGCTCCAGGGGCCAAGGCCATATTTGCACAGATTTCTTCATCATTTAAACTCAGGCCCATGTACTGGGACAGCTCCGGATATAGTTTAGGATAGAGATTTCCATCTTGAGAGATAGGAGCAGAAGCTTCAGACAAAATTGCTGGGTTGGCAGGGTTTGCAGAAAAGGCAGTTTGAGCCTGAAGAACTTTGTCTACCTTCAGGTCTTCAAGAGATGGGTAGAGAGACATTTTTGCAGGATTTTTCTTGGTCGCAGGACCCGCCGCAGCCGCCGCCGCCGCCTCCGGTAACTGGCCCAGACTCCGAGACCCCTAGCTCTCTTTTTTTAAGATTTTATTTATTTATTCATGAGAGACACAGAGAGTCAGAGACACAGGCAGAGGGAGAAGCAGGCACCTCACAGGGAGCCCGATGTGGGACTCCATCCCCAGACCCAAGATCACGCCCTGAACCAAAGGCAGACACTCAACCGCTGAGCCACCCAGGCATCCCGAGTTTTAGCTCTTGATAAGGAAGTCCCCACTGAGGCACTTTGGATAGGAATACAAATTGGCATTGGTGCTATTTGACTGAATCCCTTCAGTGCTTGAAATGCATTGGCTGTGCAACAAATCTGCTATGTGGAATGCAGCTTTCCTTCATGATACCTGCCAGTTAAATCCTTTAATAATTGCTTATGGTATGGGCTGAGAAATCATATATGGCATTTTGGTCTGTAGCCAGAGTGTTCTGCATGGGGATAACCATTTGTCCCAGAAGTGTTTGTTTAAGGAACTATTCCAACATCATTGAATTGTCATGATACCCCTACTGAAAATCAACAAGGATTTAATTTGGGAACCTCAATTCTACTCCTTTGGTCCAATTCTACTACACTGGTCTATTCTTTTGTGGTACTACACTTTCTTGATTGTTGTAGCTGTGTAACAGATATTGAAATCTTGGCATGTCTTCCAACTTCTGTTGTCTTCATCAAGATTGATTTGGTTGTTCTGAGTCCCTTGCATTTCCATATGAATTTTAGATAACTTTATCAATTCTAAAGGCCCTTTAGCATCATAAAAAATTAAATGATTTTTTAGATAATATAGTATGTTATATATTTTTGAAAAAACTATCACCTCAATGTGTCACATATGATAGTTTTGTTGACAGAACATGTGAATACCTAGCTTGATTTTCTTCCTAAAGAGAGGAGATTTTATTAAAGAATAATGGAAAAGGGGTGCCTGGATGTCTCCCTGGTTGGATGTCTGCCTTTGGCTCAGGTCATGATCCCCTGGTCCTGGGATCAAGTCCCATATTAGGCTCCCTGCAGGAGAACTCTCCCTCTCCTATGTCTCTCCCTCTCCTATGTCTCTGCCTCTCTCTGTCTCTCATGAATAAATAAATTAAATCTTTGAAAAAAATGTTGGAAAAGAATCTGTGAGATCATGGATTAATTACAAAAACATTTATAGGCCTATCTCATCAATTTTTAAAAAGATTTTATTTATTTATTCATGAGAGACACACACAGAGAGAGGCAGAGACATAGGCAGAGGGAGAAGCAGTCTCCTTCAGGAGAGTCAGATATGGGACTTGATCCTAGGACCCAAGGATCATGACCTGAGCCAAAGGCAGATGCTTAATCACTGAACCCCCCTAGGCGCCCCTTGTCAATTTTTCATTTAGCGTTTTTTTGGACATGTGTCTAGTGTAAAGGCATCTGAAGAAATATTTTAAAAATATGAGTTACTTAGTAGAAACCAGAGAAGAAATGTTGAGGGAAAATTGTTGATCAAATGCAATATTTTTTGAAAGGTAGTAATAGTATTTAATGAAAAATAATAATTTATATTCACTTCATGATTGCTAACTTTAGTCTCACAGTTCCTAATAAAAAAAGAAGACCAATATTAATATTGAATTTTACACAGATGTGTAAAAATTTGAAGTTATTTGCCCCAAGTCACACTGTAAACCAGAGAGTGTCTCCAAAAGAATTTTTCTTCATTATAGTAGTTCTGTTTCCTCTGAACCGTCTGTCTTCTTTTGGATATAAATTATCTTTTTACTCAATACAAAGTATGCATTTGAATTTAGAAATAATTGCACGAGACTTAGTAATTCTGTAGTAGTCATGGATTTAACCACTTGATGCTATTTCCTCAGTCCTTTATATGTATATACTTTAACTAATCAATAAATTTGAAGAGCTTAACATCCAGCTCATCCAGTGTAGCTTTACATGAGCTACATGTATTTGAGGCAGACAGCAGAATACCTGGTAAACAAAGAGAGTTAATGACATTCATACTGCTTAGTGTTGAAAATGCCATTGGGGTTAAGAGCAAAGTTTTTTATTCAGACAAGAGTCTAAAAACCAAGTAATAAATATATTGACACATCTGTTTTGGTAGATATACCAAGGAATATGAGATTGGAGTCTCTATCAGGAAAGCCTATTTATTCTAGAATTCTCAGTGACAAGCATATTGCAATGTATGGAGTCCATGCTCAATGACTTAATCGAACAAATAAAGCATCCCACATGGGTAGAACAACATTTATTGTATAAAGGTTAATATACATGTATTGTATATGTGTTAAGTTGGCATGGAGAAGAGTCGAAAGAACTTGAAGTACTATAATACTAGATGAATTTGATAACACATTCACTGATGTGGAGAAAGTGTACAACCTTTCCCTGACGTTTGGTTTTAACACAGAAGAGCTGTTTATTTATCAAATTCTTAGAGAGTGATGCCTGGATTAGACCCCAGATGTAAATCTCTCTCTCTAGGAATCAGCTAAAAATCTCCATTTCCTCTGGATCATTGTTTTTGTTCTTCCTTTTTTTTTTTTTGTAATTATTTTCCAATTCGCTCTCAAGTATTGCCCTTTTCCGTTATTAGTTGTACCTTGTGCTTTGTGAAATGAATTTTAATAAGCAATGAGTGGGCAGCCCAGGTGGCTCAGTGGTTTAGTGCTGCCTTCAGCCCAGGGTGTGATCCTGGAAACCCGGGATCAAGTCCCACGTCAGGCTCGCTGCATGGGGCCTGCTTCTCCTTCTGCCTGTGTCTCTGCCTCTTTCTCTCTGTGTCTCTCATGAATAAATAAATAAAAAAAATCTTTAAAAAAAAAGCAATGAGCAATAAAGCTAAACCAACATTTTAGATAGCTAGGGCTAGCTTTAGCGAAAGCACAATAATGTCACGAAGATTTATATTCCAAATAACCTAGTCTCTGATAGCATGAAGCTAAGTTCCTTGGATGTCCCTTAAAGAATGTTCCATGTGACAGTCCTTACAAATGCCAGTGCAACCAGAACCCCAGAGCTGAAATCTGTCTTTTTGACCTCCCAGCAATCGGAGACCCAGGATGATGCAAGACAAATTGTGAGATGGAGAGACAGATTCTTTTCTAGGAAAGAACAGAAGTGGATCCTCTTGTCTCTCAGTCATATCAGATAAATACAACTTAGAACTTGAAGTAGTATTTCAAATATGATGTTCTTTATTTAGCTTTAGTATACCTATTTTCTTCAGGGAACCTTGAGATCTGTTGATCATATCCAGTTAATGAAACTGTGATGATGGTTTTAAGCACCTGTGTTGACTTACGTGCCTCTAAGCATAGATTACCTTTTGAAGGTTAAAAAACAAATAAACAAACTTCCCTAAAATTATGATCAGTTTGTTTTACTTAGGCAGCTATTAATGAGATGAGAAATATTAAAGAATAGAGACTGGGCAGGATGGATCCTTCTTCATTAGCTGCTTGTTAGCAACAGCTACTATAAACAGCAGGAAGATGAAACTGATGTCTAAAATGAACAGAGGTGAAATACGGAATTTTATCTCCTTGAGAATTTAGAATGACATTATGCTGTTTTTACTTCTGCCTCATAATATGGGATAATTTACACAGAGAAAGGGAGGTGTATTCTTCTATATTGATGTTAGCCCACTATTTTACAAATATGTGTTATTGGTTCAGAAGGGAGTTAGTATGAGGGAAGTACTCATTGTGACTTGGGTTAAATTCAAGCCCATGTTTCTAGGCCTTTCTGTTGCTCAGTAGAATATGTCATCTGTGTATGAAAGAAAGTTTTTATCTTAAACTATGTGAATTGATAATACCATTGCAGACAATACAACTATGTATTTTTATCATAGATAATAGAGAGGGTGCAGTATAAGGGAGGTTTCAATCTGGGAATCTTTTGTTTATTTTGGCATATAAATACAAATACATTGAGCAAAAGGATGTCAACTTCCATATTGCTTCAAAGGAATAGAAATAGATTTCACTTAAAAATCCAGATTTATGACTTCCTTTAATAGAGGATATTGTCACAGTACTTTCTTGCTCATGTTGGTAATAGTAAACTAGAACTAAGAATAAGTACCTTTTCATCAGGGAGGGCAGGAACTCTAAAGATTGCTACAACTTCTACCAGTTTCCATTTTTAACACCCAGTCCACATCATGTATTTGTCTAACCATTCTTGCCATTCTAAGCAACTATTTTCAAGAGTCCTAAAAACATCGCCCTGTGGATAAAACCTAGCCTGAATTGAGTGAATGATTGAAATTACAGTAATATTTTTTTAAAAAGCAATTGTTCTCTTCAAGCACATAATTTTTCAGAGCCTGGAATCAATCACTGAATCACAGCTTGAATGTGGTATTGTTTCCAGGTCTTTAGAAATTACCTTGCCAAATCCTCTTATTTAATGAATAAAAAATCTGAGGTCCAAAGAATCCAAGCAACTTGCCTAAGTCTTTTATAGTTAACTTCTAAAACAACTGATATCAGAAATATTAGTTCATGGCTATTTTTAACCATTCTGCTACTTCCAATTAATACGCAAATGTGATATTTTCAAGTAGTACTTGATTCAATTTCAACTTTATTTTAGAGACCCAGCTTACATTATATCTCTTTCTGGAGTCTTTCATGACTGGTCCAGCTTATCAGGGTTTACCCCAATTCATCCCTTCTTTGAACTGTTCTGGTCTACATAACCTGTATCACTCACTTGGGTATCTACACTCTTGTTATCTGGTGTTATTACTTAATTCCAGTATGAGATTTTGAGTTCCTCAAGGGCACTGCAGTATTGTATACTTTTCTCCACATTAGCATCTGACACTTGGCTGAACACTTATTAAGTACTTGATTAATAGGTGGGTTGAAATGAATTGAACTGAATATCCATGGCTGTGTATAAATCAGGAAATTTCATTTGCTTGAGTTTGCATAAAATAGCCAAACCTCTCTCTCCAGAAGAGTAGCGTCCATGCTTTAGTTGAGATGCAGTTTTTGTTGTTTTTATCCACTAGCCACTACCCAACCCTTATCTCTGAGCTATGAAGAGATATTCTTTTGGGTGGAAAGATGATCCGAGGGTCTTTGGCATATAAATTTACAGTGGAGGGACCCAGCAGACACTGTCATAACTGTCCTTTTTAGAATTTACAATTCCACAATACCTTTCTTGTACCATTTCACAGCTTTATCACTTTCTACCTTGTATTACAACTTTTCACTTTTAATTACAAGTATCGGTAGCAATTTAGACCTTGTTCAGTAAAAAGGGTTAATCAGGCAAGGAGAGTGGTAGATGAATACCCAAACCAATACTAGTAATGGTAGTTCAGAAGTTTAAGAGAGCCCAGAAAGTAAGTTCTCAGCATTTATGAGGGTATCCAGTGAGTATATAGATTATTTCCTATTTGTAGTTTGTTACCTCTAGCTCAGAAGTTATATTCTTTGCTTCCCTGAAGCTACTGGACCACTGTTCATTCACACTTCATTGAAGGTTAATGGACGTATAATCAAACATGGGAATATACCTATTTTTGTTTTTATATTTTGCTTGTTTTGTTATATATAAGGTAGATGCCCTGGCATTGCTTGGGGTCCAGTGGATGTCATTTATGGGGATAACATTAGAGAATCACCTTTGTTTTGCTCTTTTCATCCCCTCAAAATAATATAATTTTCCTTGGAAGCTTGTAATTTAAACAGTTCTCTGATCAGTAATATTTTGTCACAGCCATGATTTTTTTTTACGAAAAATAAGATACTTAATTCTTTGGATGATATATTTTAGTATTAACTATAAGCTGAAATGGCATTTCAGCTGATTAGAATCTGGATCAAATTTGAGAGAGAAACTTCAGAAGATAATGAATAATTTCTTTGGCTGGCTTGTGATGTTCCATTTTCTGTGGAACTGAGAAGCCCCCAATATTGATACTGACAGCTCATTTCAAATGTAAAATCATAAATACAAATAAAGGATTTAGGACCTCCACCATTTGATATTTTTTAGTCCATCATGTGAAAATTAAGCCTGCCCTATCATGCTGTCTTACAATGAATCTGACAGATGTTGACCTTGTTTATTAAAACATGACCTGTTTTACTTCATTACTTCTTTATCAGAGACATTCACAATCTCCTGGTAATTTATTTACTTATTTTTTTTTAAAGATTTAATTTATTTATTCATGAGAGATACAGAGAAAGAGAGAGAGAGAGAGAGAGAGAGAGAGAGAGAGAGAGGCAGAGACAGAAGCAGGCTCCCTGCAAGGAGCCCGATGCGGGACTCAATCCCAGATCCCGGGATCAGGACCTGAGCCGAAGGCAGACGCTCAACTGCTGAGCCATCCAGGCATCCCATCTCCTGGTAATTTAAAAACTTATCTTAAAATTTCATAGACAGATCCTCCTGTTTCTTAGTGCAGTAGACGTTAGGATTAATGTAGTTATTTATGAGTTTACTGCACTCTGAAGATATGCCCATCCAGCCATCCTTTAATACACTGTTAGAAGTATGAAATGATTGATGGGAAACTTTGACATTGGGGGTTAACTATTCTAGGCATATGTATGGCTAACGATGAAGGAGGCTCTGAGACCTCTCTGCTCCTTTTGTTAGCCCTGAAGCCTGGATGCTCAAGTGAGCAGAAAATGGAGAGACACATGAGTCAGAAGGCCAATAAATAAAATAAATGAAGAAATTGTGGACAATGGGACAGAGGGATAGCAACTTAGCTTGACTGGCCTTATTACTTTCTGCTATCATTTTTGTTCCATCCACAAGCATTTATCAATAATTTACAGTATCCTAGGCAGTATTGCATACTATTGTCTAATTCATCTCCTCGATACTTGAGATATGGAAATTAAAGAGTTATATACTTTTAAGGAGACACAACTGAGTCAGGAGGATAGACAGAAATTCACTGTGAGGGGATCCCTGGGTGGCTTAGTGGTTTGGTGCCTGTCTTTGTCCCAGGGCGCGATCCTGGAGTCCCGGGATCGAGTCCCGCGTCGGGCTCCCGGCATGGAGCCTGCTTCTCCCTCTGCCTGTGTCTCTGCCTCTCTCTCTCTCTCTATCATAAGTTAATTAATTAATTAAAAAAAAGAAATTCACTGTGACATTAATCTTTCTATTTTTGGTACAGCTTAAAGAGTTTGGGAGTCTTTTGGGTTACATGGAGGTAGTCATGGTAGAGGTCTTCATGCATAGTGCAGTACCAGTAATACTAGCTAAAATACAGTGAACAGGGATACCTGGGTGGCGCAACGGTTTAGCGCCTGCCTTTGGCCTAGGGCACGATCCTGGAGACCCGGGATCGAATCCCACGTCAGGCTCCCGGTGCATGGAGCCTGCTTCTCCCTCTGCCTGTGTCTCTGCTTCTCTCTCTCTCTCTGTGTGACTATCATAAAATATATATATATATATATATATATATATATATATATATATATTACAGTGAACACTTAACTAGGTTCTAGGCTCTCAACTAAGCCCTTAATGTGTATAAATGCCCTTAATTCTCAATGACAATCCAAGGAACTAGATACTATTATATTCATTTTATAGACAATGAGGCACAGAGAGATTCTGTATATTGTTCAAGGTCACCCAGCTAGTAAGCTGTATAGTAAGTTCCTAAGCTCAGGTAACATGGTTCCAGAGACTATGTTCATAATTATTATACTGTACTGCCTCTAATTAAATGCTAGTTGATATAAATGTTGTTATTATGCATATTCTTTACTTAAAATATCATTGTCACTAGGGTGATATCATTTGTCTGATTTTTCTTTGCTTTTTACACTGATGGAAATCTTATAATTTTATAATTTCCATGCCATTATGAGTTGTTTTACATTTTATATGATGGTGGTGATGATAATAATGATGATAGTTAATTATTAGGTGCAAGACACTATCTTAACTGCTTTACATATCTTAATACATATATCCTCATGACAAACCCATGAGGTAGGTACAATTAACACACATTTTACATATGAGAAAAGGAGAGTAAAGATAGTAACTTGCTCTATGGCATACCACTAAAGCACAGCAGCATAGGGATTCACATTGCAGGCTTTTGCCTCCACAGTGTTTGTGCTTAATCCCCCCATATGATCTACTTCATGTAATCTTGACAGTTCTATCATAGTTCTATCATAGAACATAGACAGTTCTATCATATCATTTTCTTTAGGAAGTTGGGAGATATTTACTATCCTCCCATCTCCCCCTGCAATATTATCTAGGTCCTCTGTGTTACTTAGTAAATAGCATGGTGATGCCTAGAAAATAGTGTATCTGGAGGCTGTGCACACATTCTTTCATTTCCTTTCATAAAGAAGCTGGATGGTAGAGATCTTACTAGGATTGTTTTTTTATTATTTTATTTTTAAAAAGATTATATTTATTATTTATTTGAGAGAGAGAGAATGAACAGAGATGGGAGAAGGTGAAGCCAACTCCTCACTGATCCCCAACCTGGGGTTTGATCCCAGGACCCTGACATCACCACCTGAGCTGAAGGCAGATGTTCAAACAACTGAGCCACACAGGCACCCCTGGGACTATTTAAACTGTGGGTATCAGGGGGCAGTGTGGACAGTAATAGCTATGAACAGAAGGGACAGAAAGTGTCAACAGATACATATTTTGCATCTGCTCCCTATAAGGCAATTTTCTAACATTGACGATAGAGCATGGAACAAAATAGAAAAGATCCTCTACCATCATGTAATTTGTATTCTATTGGAGAAAGATGAGCAATAAACAAATTGTTTCAAGTATCATAGAGATAAGTATCCAGGGAACAGGTATAGGGAATGTCACACAGGGAGAGGTGATGGCATAATTTTTAATAGAATAGTTATGGCAGGCTATGATGTGAAGGAGATATTTAATTTTTAAAAAGGCGAGGAATATGTGCATACAATTACGTGTACATCAGTGTACTGCAATGTATCTAGCATTCTATGGATAATAAACATTCTATGAATAATAATCCATAAAATTCAAGTAGTTTATAAACAAATCCCCATCAATGGATAAATGGGTAAATAAAAAGTTTATATCTATATGGTAGTATATTATAAATAGGAATGCATTATGACATATGGTACAATGTGAATGAACTTCAAAAACATGCTAAGTTAAAGAAGGGAGTCACGAAAGGCCACAGATTGTATGTTCCATTTATATGAAATGTAGAGAATATGAAAATCCAAAGAGCTGGAAAGTAGATTAGTAGTTGTCAGGGTCTGGCGAGGGAGAGTGGGGAATGGTGTTTTGTGAATGGGTTTTAGTTTTTGGAATGATGAAAATAGTCTTTTTTTTTTTTTTAATTGTATTTATTTATTTGAGAGAGAGCACGAGAGAAGGTGAGGGACTGAGGCAGAAGGAGAAACAGACTCCCTACTGAGCAGGGAGCCCTCTGTGGTGCTTGATCCCAGGACCCTGGGGTCATGACCTGAGCTGAAGGCAAATGCCTTAATTGAAAGAGCCACCCAGGCACCCCTGGAATGATGAAAATATTCTGAATGTAGACAGTGGTACAGATTGCACCTTTTGATTATGCTAAAAAGTATTAAGTTATACACTATAAAATACTGAACTATTAACAGATGAACAAACGAAATTTTACTCTATACAGTGTAATATTTTCGTGTATAACAATGAATGGGAAATACTGTTACATGGTATGATACGGATGATCCAAAAAATATCATGCTATGTGAAAGAAGTCAGACGACATAAATGGGCACATATTATATGATTCCATTTGTATGAAGTGACGAGAATAGAAAAATCCAGAGAGACAGAAAGTCAGTAAGTGGTTGCTATGGGCTGAAAAGATGAGACAATGGGGAAGTTCAAGTATGGCAAATAGGAAGTATCCTTTGGAGCTGTTGAAAAATTTCTGGAATTGTAAAATGGTGATTTATTGTGCAACTCTGTAAAAATAATAAACACTGAATTTTACACTTTAACAAGGTGAATATTATGTCATATAACTTTTGTCTTAACTAAAATATATTTACAAAATGAACGTCCCAAAAATGGTGAAGGAAGTGAAGGGCAGAGCCATACCAATAGGTGAGGAAACAGAATTCAGGACAGAACAAATAGGTAGTTCAAAGGCTTCATAGCCAGAGCACACCTAGCATGTTTAGGAGCTACTATGAATGTAGTAAAGTGATCAACAAGTAGTATAGGAGATAAGGACAGTAGTAGTATAGGAGATAAGATGTCAGAATTAACCAGGGCCTTTGGGACTTGTAAACCATTTTGTAGACTTTGACTTCTACTATAGTAAAATTCAGTATCATTGGAGATTTAACAGAAGAGAAATATAATCTGGGCATCTGGGTGGCTCAATGGGTTAAGCATCCAACTCTTGATTCTAGCTAGGATCATGAGGCAGAGCTCTGCGTACAGCATGGAGTTGGCTTGTTCTTCTCCTCCCCCTGCTCTCTATCACTCTCTTTCTCACAAATAAGTAAGTAAATAAATAAAATCCTAAAAAAAAAATAGAAGAGAAATATGATCTCACTTGAGTTTTTAAAGAATCTTTTCTATGGAGAAGAGAGTATAGGAGCATATGATATAAAGCAGGGAGTGTAATTAGTGGTGCTTTTACAATAATCCAGTTAAAAAATGGTAGTTTACTCTTAACTGTGGAGGGTGTAAGAAATGTTTAGATTTGGGTACACATTTTTGTTGTTTGAGAAAACAATTCCTGATATGCTGGGTGGGGAATATAAAAGAAATAGGGAAGTTAGTGATGACTCCTAACTTTTTGGCCCAAGCAACTGAAAAATGGAGTCAACTTTAACAATATAAGAAAGTCTATGATACCAGCAGCTTAGTGATAGAAGTTCAAACACATTATCTTTAACATATCCATCAATTATTTCTTCAAAATTTTAGTGGACATTTGCATATATACAGCATAACTATATGGGATACATACTGGTGTCTCTTATGACAGTTAAATACCCTGGAAATACCACTCTTTATATATTTTTATATATATCATCTGTATATGATTTTTTCAATAATAAATTTATTTTTTATTGGTAGTTCGTTTCCCAGAGTTAGGAGTCTTTATGTTCTGTCTCCCTTTCTGATATTTCCCATACATTTCTTCTCCCTTCCCTTCTATTCCCTTTCACTATTACTTAGTGAATTCTATTCCATTGTATACATAAACCACATCTTCTTTATCCATTCATCTGTCGATGGACACCGAGGCTCCTTCCACAGTTTGGCTATTGTGGACATGGCTGCTAGAAACATCGGGTTGCAGGTGTCCCGGCGTTTCATTGCATCTGTATCTTTGGGGTAAATCCCCAACAGTGCAATTGCTGGGTCGTAGGGCAGGTCTATTTTTAACTCTTTGAGGAACCTCCACACAGTTTTCCAGAGTGGCTGCACCAGTTCACATTCCCACCAACAGTGCAAGAGGGTTCCCTTTTCTCTACATCCTCTCCAACATTTGTGGTTTCCTGCCTTGTTAATTTTCCCCATTCTCACTGGTGTGAGGTGGTATCTCATTGTGGTTTTGATTTGTATTTCCCTGATGGCAAGTGATGCAGAGCATTTTCTCATGTGCATGTTGGCCATGTCTATGTCTTCCTCTGTGAGATTTCTCTTCATGTCTTTTGCCCATTTCTGGATTGGATTGTTTGTTTCTTTGCTGTTGAGTTTAATAAGTTCTTTATAGATTTTGGAAACTAGCCCTTTATCTGATATGTTATTTGCAAATATCTTCTCCCATTCTGTAGGCTGTCTTTGAGTTTTGTTGACTGTATCCTTTGCAGTGCAAAAGCTTCTTATCTTGATGAAGTCCCAATAGTTCATTTTTGCTTTTGTTTCTTTTGCTTTCGTGGATGTATCTTGCAAGAAGTTACTGTGGCCAAGTTCAAAAAGGGTGTTGCCTGTGTTCTCCTCTAGGATTTTGATGGAATCTTGTCTCACATTTAGATCTTTTCTCCATTTTGAGTTTATCCTATCCACAGAGCCATGGAAGGCTAGAAGAGGCTGGCATGATATATTCAGGGTAGTAAACGAAAAAAACATGAAGCCAAGAATACTTTATCCAGCAAGGCTGTCATTTGTCATAGGAAGATAGTTAAAAAGTTTCCTGGATAGACAGAAAATGAAAGATTATGTGACCTCCAAACCAGCTCTACAAGAAATATTAAGGGGGGCCCTGTAAGCAAAGAGGGAGCCCAAAGAAACAATCTGCAGAAACAGGGACTATATAGGTAATACCATGACATTTAACTTATATCTTTCAATAGTTTGAACATGAATGGGCTAAATGATCCAGTCAAAACACACAGCATATCAGGCTGGATAAAAAAGCAAGGCACATCTATATGCTATGTATAAGAGACTCATTTAAACCTAAGGACACCTTCAGACTGAAAATGAGAGGGTGGAGATCCTTTTACCATACAAATGGACCTCAAAAGAAAGCTGGGCTAGCAATCCTCATATCAGATAAATTAGATTTTGTTTGTTTTTAAGATTTTATTTATTTATTAATGAGAGAGAGAGAGAGAGAGAGAGAGAGAGAGAGAGAGAGGCAGAGACTTGATCCCCTGACCTGGGATCACGCCTGAGCCAAAGGCAGATGCCTAAGTGCTGGGCTACCCAGGCATCCTGATCAATTAGATTTTAAATCAAAGACTGTACTAAGAGATGAAGAGGGACTCTGTATCATACTTAAACAGTCTATCCAAGAAGACCTAACAATTATGAATATTTATGTCCCTAATGTGGGAGCAGCCAAGTATACCAACCAATTAAAAATAAAAGTAATCAGACATTATTAGTAGGAAACTTCAACATGGCACTCTTAGGAACAGACAGACCTTCCAAGCAACAGATCACCAAAGAAAGAAAGGCTTTGAATGGCACACAGTACCAACTGGATTTCACGGATATATTCAGAACATTCCATCCTAATTGAACAGAATGCACATTATCCCAAGTGCACATGGAACTTTCTTCAGAATTGACCACATAGTGGGTCACTAATCAGATCTCATTTGATACCAAAAGATTGGGATTATTCCCTGTATATTTTCAGACCACAGTGCTTTGAAACCAGAACTCAATCACAAAAAGAAATTTGGAAGGAACTCAAACACTTGGAGATTAAAGAGCATCCTACTAAAAAATGAATGGGTCAACCAGGAAATTAAATAGGAATTAAAAAGTTTCGTGCAAACTAATGAAAATGAAAGCACAACTGTTTAAAATCTTTCGTGTAGAGCAAAGACAGTTCTAAGAGGAAATGCATTTCAATACAATTCTCCCCCACCCCTCAAATTTGGAAAAATCTCAAATACACAAGTTAACCTTACACCTAAAGGAACTGGAGAAAGAACAGCAATAAAGTCTAAAACAAGCAAGAGAAGAGAAATAACAAAGATTAGAGCAGAACTCAATGAAATAGACACCAGAAGAACTATAGAACAGATAATCAAAATCAAGAGCTGGTTATTTGAGAGATTAATAAGATATACAAACCCCTAGCCAGACTTATTAAAAAGAAAAAAGAGTCAAAATTATAAAATCATGAGTGAAAGAGGACAGATCACATCTATATCCCAATGTTCATAGCAGCAATATCCACAATAGCCAAACTATGGAATGTGCCACAATTGCCTTTGACAGATGAATGGATAAAGAAAATGTATGTATACCCAATGGAATATTACTCAACCATCAGAACGAATGAATACCTACCATTTACATTGATGTGGATGAACTGGAGTGTTCATCTGAGGGAAATAAGTCAGTATGAGAAAGACAATTATCATATGATTTCACTCATATGTGGAATATGAGAAATAGTCAAAGGGACCGTAAGAGAAAGGGGAAACTTAGTGGAGAAATATTAGAGAGGAAGACAAACCATGAGAGACTCCTAACTCTGGGAAACAAACAAAGTGTGGAAGGGGAGGAGAGTGGGGGGATGGAGTGACTGGGTGACGGGAACTAAGCGGGGCACTTGATGGGCTAAGCACTGGGTATTATATGTTGGCAAATTGAATTTAAACAACATTTAATAAAAACAGTAAAGTATTTGGAATGATTATTTTACAAGTTGAGGATCTAATGAGTAGCAAGATGGAACTTTTCTTGGAGTTTGTTGTGTAGTGAAAAAAGTAGACAAACAGGCAATGAAAATACAGTAAGATTAAGTGTTATGAAAAAGGAATTACAGACTGCTCCGGTAAAATGAAGGATGAGTATTTAATAGTCTTTGAGAGTCCCAGGAGTTTTCCTGGTGGAAGAATGTTTTGGCTGATAAGTGTGAACTTTATGAAAAACGATTATGGAGTGGTAAAGGGTATGCCAGGCATGTGCAACATTCCAAATATGAGAGAGGAAATAAATATGTGTGGAGCTGTAAACAGTTTAGTATAATTAGAGCATGAAATATACTTAAAATAAGGATGGGGGTTGTTAATGACAAGAAATGATACTTGCACTGACACACCTTTTTTTTTTTTAAGATTTTATTTATTTATTCATGAGAGACACAGAGAGAGGCAGAGGGAGAAGCAGGCTCTATGCAGGGAGCCTGACGTGGGACTCGATCCTGGAACTCCGGGATCACGCCTGGGCCGAAGGCAGGCGCTCAACCGCTGAGCCACCCAGGGATCCTCCCTGACACACCTTGTTAAGGCCCTTTGAATTTTGCAAGTTTTGAGAAACCTAAGACAATACATTGGATGGCATTTTCAGAAATGTGATTTATTTAGAAAGATCAGTGATGCTGCAAAATGAAAAGTAATTTTGAGTCTTTAAAGATTGTATGCAGGAAGACTTGGTATGATACAGTGGCACAATTGATAAAATACTTGTTTTGATTAGACCTAGAGGTAAAAGATGAGGTAGAGGAAGGAAGTATTGTGTCCACTGGCACATTCTTCCCCAAATCCCATTGTTGAAAATTTTACTTTTCAAAAATTGAACTCATTTCGGCATGTCCCCTGTATTACCCACTTGTATAAGAAACACAAACGATACCTGGCAATGGGATGTCCACCCCGTTTTTTATTTTTTATTATTTTTTATTTTTTTTAAAGATTTTATTTATTCGTGAGAAACACTGAGAGGAGAGAGAGAGAAGCAGAGACACAGGCAGAGGGAGAAGCAGGCTCCATGCAGGGAGCCCGACGTGGGACTTGATCCCGGGTCTCCAGGATCACTCCCTGGGCTGAAGGCAGCGCTAAACCTCTGAGCCACCTGGGTTGCCCCTCCACCCCGTTTTTAAAATTTATTTATTTATTTTAAAATATTTTATTTATTTATTCATGAGAGACACACACAGAGAGAGAGGCAGAGACACAGGCAGAGGGAGAAGCAGGCTCCACGCAGGGAGCCTGATGTGGGACCCGATCCCAGGTCCCCGGGATCACGCCCCAGGCTGAAGGCAGTGCCAAACCGCTGAGCCACCCGGGCTGCCCTCCGTTTTTTTTTTTTTTTTTAATAAATTTATTTTTTATTGGTGCTCAATTTGCCAACATATAGAATAGCACCCAGTGCTCATCCCATCAAGTGCCCCCCTCAGTGCTCATCACCCAGTCACCCCCACCCCCCGTCCACCTCCCCTTCCACCCCCCCTCGTTCGTTTCCCAGAGTTAGGAGTCTCTCATGTTCTGTCTCCCTTTCTGATATTTCTCACTCATTTTTTCACCTTTCCCCTTTATTCCCTTTCACTATTTTTTATATTTCCCAAATGAATGAGACCATATAATGTTTGTCCTTCTCCGATTGACTTACTTCACTCAGCATAATACCCTCCAGTTCCATCCGCCTCGAAGCAAATGGTGGGTATTTGTCGTTTCTAATGGCTGAGTAATATTCCATTGTATACATAAACCACAACTTCTTTATCCATTCATCTTTCGATGGACACCAAGTCTCCTTCCACAGTTGGCTATTGTGGACATGGCTGCTAGAAACATCGGGGTGCAGGTGTCCCGGCGTTTCATTGCATCTGTATCTTTGGGGTAAATCCCCAGCAGTGCAATTGAGTCGTAGGGTAGATCTATTTTTAACTCTTTGAGGAACCTCCACACAGTTTTCCAGAGTGGCTGCACCAGTTCACATTCCCACCAACAGTGCAGGAGGGTTCCCTTTTCTCCACATCCTCTCCAACATTTGTGGTTTCCTGCCTTGTTAATTTTCACCATTCTCACTTCTACCCCGTTTTTTAGAGAAACATTAGCAGATTCTATTTGACCTGAGAGACCATAAGTAAATGCATTCTACTTTGTATTATATTTTTGAGCATTTTACTCTTTTTAAAATTTTTTTTAAAGATTTATTTATTTATTCATGATAGACACACACACACACACACACAGAGAGGGAAAGACAGAGAGAGAGAGAGGCAGAGACATAGGCAGAGGGAGAAGCAGGCTCCATCCCGGGAGCCCGACGTGGGACTCGATCCTGGGACTCCAGGATTGCGTCCTGGGCCAAAGGCAGGTGCCAAACCGCTGAGCCACCCAGGGATCCCCATTTTACTTTTTTTTTTTTTAAAGATTTTATTTATTTATTCATGAGACGCACACACACACAGAGGCAGAGACACAGGCAGAGAAGCATGCCCCATGCAGGGAACCTGATATGGGACTTGATCCTGGGATTCCAGGATCATGGCATGAGCCAAAGGCAGACACTCAACTGCTGAGCCACCCAGGTGTCCTGAGCATTTTACTCTTTAACCACTCAATCTCAAAATTATTTAAATGCATCATCTTTGAGAGTGATGAATTTCCTTGTCACCATCACAGATGCCTAAAGACAGCCTAAAACAGAATATATTATCAAATAAAAAAAATAAGGAATACAAATATTTATCCAAAATACTCATAAGCTAGCATTTTTCTGATTGTTATAAATGTATCAACTGAGGTAAGAGAATTTATAAATTGGGAAGAATGTTATAATCTTAATATATATTTTAACCTCTTAATTTTACATTTTTATTTAATATATTTGGGTATAAGAAACAAATTCATCATATCTGTCTTAGGGAGATAGAGAGAATATTTATTGACACTCAAAATTATTCTCGGTTGTCCAGAATATTTATACAACATTATTATTCTGTCATTTTATCCAGTTTTTTTTTTTTAGGTTTTTATTTATTTATTCATGAGAGACACATAGAGAGAGAGGCAGAGATACAGGCAGAGGGAGAAGCAGCCTCCCTGCAAGGAGCCCAATGCAGGACTGGATCTCAGTTCCCGGGATCATGCCCTGAGCCGAAGGCAGATGCTCAACCACTGAACCACTGAGGCATCCCTTATCCATAGTTTTGAGTACATTTTGTATAAAATACATATATAACACTATTCCTTAAATAAACCTAAAATATATGTACATTAAGAATTATCAATAATATCAAAATGGTGCACTTAATTGTCCTGAAAACCAAAACTAGACAGCATGTCTTGGGTCCTTTTAATAATTCAATATGCTCTTTAGAATATTTTAGGAATTTAGGGACATGTCATATCATAGTTCATAGCCATGATAATTGTCCACTATTTTAGTTATAAGTTAAATGGTATGAAGTAATTTTATCTTTGGTTCAGATAGGCCCTGGAACATTTGTTTTTTAGTGAATCCTTGTTGTCATCATGAATAGTTGGTACTTGTCTTTCGTAGTTGCCAAGGTGTCAAAATTACTTATTTGAGTATCCCAAAGATTTGGTTTCAATAAAAGTATTATTTCTTGGTATTTTGATTTACAAGGCATATTCAATCCCAGCATTAAAAAAGTACTTTATTAAATTATCAGTATCTTCAATACTCAGAATAGTGTAGTGCTCATCAACCATCCTCAACTGATTCAGGAGTTTAATTTGAGAATTGACATTCTCTCATTATGAATGATAGTATTGCCACTAGGATTACTTTATTTGGTAATTATTCAGTGTTTTCTGCCATAGTAAAATATATTATGTTAAAATGGTACACATTTATGCAAACTCGCCTTTGCAAAAAGAAACAGTCATACTATTTAATTACAAATAATATATACTTCATTTAGTCATCATTTTATACTCTTCATGGGTTTTATTTTTATTGCTTTAGGAAGCATACTTCAAAAATTAAGGCCATATAAAAGCTTTTAAACAAAATAGCAGAATTGGTTGTGGATTCTTCATCAATCAGGGTCTTGTCAGGAGACAGAATCTAATTGAATGATTCAATGTATCTGTTAGAGGGGAACACTCAAGATATGCGAACTAGATAAGAATTGTGTAGTTTGCCTGGAATCAATCACAGTGGGATGCCATAACCACATTTAGTCCTTAAAGGACACTGGAAGAGAATTGCATTGCTGGGCTTTAGAGAGTTTGGAGTTGTGTAAGAAGTCCTATACCAACTGAACTGTGATCATAGAAGAAACACAGTTAGACACAGTGCCATTAAGTGTGGATAGATTTCATGAATAGAGGGATCTCTCCTCTATGACCTCTCTTCTATCCCTTTTTCTTTTCCACCTGCCAATCTTCTCCTGGTGCCTAATAACTTAATAAATCAGTGTAACCATTAAGTGAGTTCCAGTAATTCTATTAAAAGAAAATAGTTTTCCAAGAGCACTGAGCAAGTCAGAAAAAGGTAGAAATTGATTTAGGGGAAGGGTGGATAGGAACATACAGAGAATAGGAGTGACATTTTAAGATGTTGAAACATCTTTTTTATCCTGAACACATCATGACTTCAAACAGATTTTTAAAAGTAAAGTATGACAACTTTGTTTTTAAGGCATTACCCAGATATCTTGGGATTTTTCTGATGTCTTAAGACTTCGAAACTTAGAATGACCATTTTGAAATAAGGAAAGTGAGAACAATATAATTCCAAATGAAGGTAAACTTTAAATTAGCACTTTTCATTGTGGGCAAGATCCTCCTTGCTTAGAAATCAGGAAATATTTAAAGTATTTGATGATCATTTAGCATGTTTTAGGGTTCTTCCCTATTGTCTTTGAAATACACAAGTCCTTTCCTCTTATTACAGATTTTGAAAAATTGAAGTTTTCTTATTATAAGCATTGGGGAGGAAGCCATTTACTTTACTCTTTAAGGTTCTTCTGGCTGACCTAAGAAGCAAGTTGACATGACCATTTTTTTAAAAAAAGATTTCTTTATTCATTTGAGAGAGATAGAACACATAAGCAGGAGGGAGGGGCAGAAGGAGAGGGAGAAGCAAACTTCCCATTGGGCAGGGTATTCAATGGACTCTGGGATCATGACCTGAGCCCAAGGCAGAGGTTTAACCGACTGAGCCACTGAGGCCCCCCAATGTGACTATTATTAACAGAAGAAAAAAATCAAATGTAAGTATGTATGTATGGGAGAGAGCCAGTAAAATTGAATAACTCCTGAAATGGCCAAAGTTGTCACCTGAGATACCATCCTCAGATAAAGATAAAAGATATTGAGAGTGGGCAGTCAGTTATGGGAGGTTACCAATAAAAGCTCAGTAAACAAGAGTTATGTTGTGTTATAGATGTAAGTCCTTGTCTCCTCAAATTATAGTTTATAGTGATTGGGTCATCATCCTCTTCCTGGAACTTTGAGTTGATACCATTAGAAATGAGATTTTCTTTTCTTTTCTTTTCTTTTTTTTTAAGATTTTATTTATTTATTTGACAGAGAGGGAGCACAAGCCGAGGGAGTGGCAGATAGAGGGAGAGGGAGAAGCAGAACTTTTGCTAAGCAGTGAGCCCAATGCAGGGCTCATTACCAGGACCCCAGGATCATGACCTGAGCTGAGAGCAGATGATTAATACACTGAACTACCCAGACACCCAACATTTAAAAAAAATAAATGTAAATATGTCCTGTCTCCTACAAGAGGGTAATTTCTACTAGATTTTCAAGGCTTCTCCTGTGTTTATAATCTCTCAGAAATAACCACCTTAAAATATTCAATATGCCTATGAGGGTTATCATGGGTGGCAAAATTTGTTTCCCTACACAAGGAAATGATTAGTACAAGCATACTGACTAAATGGCAACTACTGTTCAGCATCTACTTTGGGACAAAAATCTTGGGCAGAATTTTGATGCCAAATTGGAGGATACATGTCCTATCTAATGAGGGCAGACACTAATCAATGATATTTGTAATTATTATCATTTATTAAGTGCTTAATACATAGTATATTCAGTGTTTATGATCTAATTTAATCGTAATCTTTTACACAGATAGCATTATCTTCATTTTGCAGAAAAAGAAACTCATACTCAGTTGAAATATGTAGGGGCTAAGGGCAGGCCACTCCAAGATGGATCACTTTGGCATACAGAATATTTTGAATTTGAAGGCAATCAAGAACATGTGGGATCAAAAGAAACTCTTGCCCCCCCTATAACTATATAGGAGAATCTAAAAAAGGGGGTGGGTTTTTCCTCAAATAGGGGTTATTACCATAGATAAATTTTGTCTAACCTGTATGGCAGGGCCCACATCTAATTACTAATTACTATCCTGGTTCTTATCCTTATTGCCCTGTGCATTACATTTCTTTCTTTTGAAGTCCCCGACCATTCTTCCTTCTCCTTAATTCACAAGGACATGCATACCTCATTTTGCCTGATTGTTTTTTGATTTCTGTGTATCTGTTGATTCTGTATACAAATGAAATTAATTTTTTTCTTCTGTAAATCTGTGTCATGTTAATTTGATTTTTAGTGCAGCTAGAAGGACATTGAAGGGGATTGGAATTCTCACTTTCCTAGTCGTGACTTATACAAAGTCATTGTTTTCTGTTTAGGAATGTGAGCTTAATCTTACCTGTTTTCAAGTCTTCAAAGGAAGTGCAGGATCTAGATGTGTATGTGAAAGTTCTTTGTTTTGTTTTGTTTTGTTTTTTTAAGATTTTATTTATTCATTCATGAGAGAGAGAGAGAGAGAGAGAGAGAGAGAGAGAGAGTCAGAGACACAGACGGAGGGAGAAGCAGGCTCCATGCAGGGAGCCCGACTTGGGACTTGATCCCAGGTCTCCAGGATCAGCCCTGGGCCGAAGGCGGCGACAAACTGCTGCACCACCCGGGGATCCCCTAGTTCTTTGTTTTAAATGTAGATTAATTTTTTAATTGCTTTGTGTTTAAAACAAGCACATGTGCAGGTCTAATCTAGTTCAGAGGCCATTATATTTAAGTTGTCAATTATTCAGATGAAGAAATTGTCATCACCAGGGCCTGTATAATCTCTATTCAAACTTGTGAGTAATGTGATGATTTCTGGGTCTTTTGAAGGGAAATATTTGGGGCAGTGGAGCACTTTGGTACTAATGAAATCATAGGGAAGCAACATATTATTCGTAGTTTCTGGGCACTTTAAGGGGAGAGGAAATTCTTTCAAGGGAGAAGTGCCTTGAAAGGAATTATCTTAGTGCTTCATGTAATTGTGGCTATCCTGTTACTCTTGAGTAGTAAAGCTGTGAAATGTACCCTATTTAGGATAACAGTATGTATGTGGTATGTAACCTGTGTTTTACAACCTAACAATTTACTTCATTCACTTAATTGACTGCATAACTACATTATTATATAAACAAAAGCAAAAAGAAAGTTTATTTTCCATTCATGTTCTCTTTTTTCCCCATTTTCCACACTGATGTTGTAATCACTGGAAGTGGTTTTTTTTTTTTTTTTTTTTTTGTATTTATTTATGACAGTCACACACAGAGAGAGAGAGAGGCAGAGACACAGGCAGAGGGAGAAGCAGGCTCCATGCACTGGGAGCCCGACGTGGGATTTGATCCCGGGTCTCCAGGATCGCGCCCTGGGCCAAAGGCAGGCGCCAAACCTCTGCTCCACCCAGGGATCCCACTGGAAATGGTTTTGACACATGTTAAATAACTTCAGGGCCCCTGGTATTGGGGAATATATTAGTAGCTGGTAATTTCTTCTCATATAATTTATTCTTTTCATTAGGATTTTTGTAAATGTATAGTATAGAACTGTAATCCATAGCACTGGTAATGAATTTACCTTTCAGAATGATAAGTATGTATTGGAGTAGAGAGTACACTTGCATTTGTATGTGCAGAACCATTACAACCCATTGTAATGGGTGTGAGGCATAGAAAAAAAAATAGAAGGCTTGTTATGGATGGGTAAGTGCAGTGAGTCTTAACTTGGAGCTATACCTCAGCCATTTTAAAAAGAAGCTGGCTTTAAATACATATTTTTTGATTTTTCATGCAGGCCACTTTTCTACATTCTTTACTATAACAAAGAGTGCAGTAAATATAAAATGAAAGTTATAGGAAAAATTTTAACTCCAACTCCACTGCATAATTCTATGTATTATCATTTGGAATAAAGAAAGGCTTCTAATTTACCTACCTAAAGTGCTACTATAATAAGTGTCCAAGGGTGCAGGCACACCTGGCTTTGGCAGTCCCAAACAGTCCCAGATTGGCTACACTGCTAACATAATCCAAAGGCAGGAATACTAGTGTTGGTGAAACAGAAAAGGAATTTATTTTGGTGAGGCCAACACTTGGAAGATACTAATGTCTCAAAGACTTTCTCCAATGTCCTGAAACTACTTACAGCTTTATATAAGGAAAATGGCGAACAAAAATCCTTGGGTATATGTAGGCAGCTGGTAAAGGTCAGGTTGATTGATCAATGTCGTGGGATCAATCATACTCTTGCTGGCTTCTGAGCAGTTCTTATTGCTTGAATGGGTAATTTCCATTACCATCACAGTATTCTTTGGCCTCCAGGTCTTTTGCTTAAGTTGAAAATGAGACTGGAAAGAAGAACTTTGTCAGATTACACAGGGATGCCTGGTTTGCTCAGTTGGTAGAGCTTGTGACTTCTGCTCTTGGTGCTGTGATTTCAAACCCTGCATTAGGGATAGAGTTTACTTGAAAAAAATTCTAAAAAAAGAAAGTATAGACTAAGATCAAAATGGAGGTAGTTAAAGCAATAACTGGATACTCTTTCACTACTATGTTTGGGAAAAGCTGAATTTTATAATAATGTTGAAGATTTCACATTTATTAGTATAACCACCTAATTCTGGGTAAATTTGTGTACAGAGAAAAGCCCAATTAACTTAAATGATGTGGAAGGATTATGGAAGAACCAATAGATAAGGATAATTGGAATCCTTATATAATCCTTTTCATTTAAATCCTTAGTTTCAATTTGTTTTCTCTTCAAATCATTTACCGAAACAGCTCGTATTTAAGACAACTGGTTTGAATTTAAACTGTTTACCATGTAATTTACGTTATATGTTATAGAAATATTTTTGTTATAGAAATATGTTTAGAAATGTTATGTTATAGAAATATTTTTGCTACCCTTCAAGGTACTTCTAACTAGAAAGAAAATCCATTTGAGATGACACAGATTAATGGGAGAGAATGAAAGTTAATAGCATAGATACAAAGAATCTACATAGCATGGAAATTGTTAAGACAGTGAATCAACAGGACTCTTATTTGAGCTAAAATGAGTGTTAGGCCCAGAGGATACAAAGAACATAAAGACCAGGAGGATAAAGACTATGTGCAGTAATGTGAGTTGTTTGGAAAACAAAGGTTGCTTGTTCTACTTGTGAGAATGTGAGGTTAAGAGCAATCTGGGTTAATAGATTTTTCTTAATATAAGCAGACAATTGAGGGGGAGGTAAAGAACTTCTGAATGGGTTGTGTGGTGGACATTCTGTGATATGCCTCTTTTTTCATTTATGTATGTATAATCTTGGCTTAATGATGGATATGTATGAGAATTAAAGGAACATTAGGCCTTTTCATGTTTAGTAATATGCCATATAGGAGAATGTACATCCTCTCAAAGAATCTCTAATATGGTGGGAGAGTGAAATCTAACATATATGACTGATATAAATTATATAAAGATGTTTAGAATTGTCAAATTGTACGTGTTCTGGGGATTTTGAGGGCCCTGGGGAGTGACGAAAATTTTATAGGAACTCTCTTAAATTCGAAAACTAAGGAAGACCTTTGACTGAATATTAAAGTTATCAATACTGAAAGTTTCCAGATAATTTTGTAATGAAATTCTGCTCCAATTAGCTGACTTCTGTAATTTTTCAAGTAGAATAATAAAAGTAATTTTCTAATAACCTAAGCAAGAAAATGCAACAAGCTTGTCTGTCAGTTAAATATGGAGTAGTAGACTTGAATGGCTAGAGATTGAATTCCCTTAGGCAGTGTTCATATCTGAAAATCCTTCAAAACAATTTCCACAGCTAGAACCCTGAAACCTTTTCAAAATGCAGGAAAAAATAACTTTCAGTATTGGTAACTTTAATATCCAGGCAAAGGTCTCCTTTAGTTTTTGAATTTAAGAGAGTTCCTAAAAAAATTTTGTCACTCCCCAGGGCCCTCAAAATCTCCAGAACACGGACAATCTGACAGTTCTTCACATCTTTATATAATTCATATCAGTCATATATGTTAGATTTTACCCTATAACATGTAAATGCTGTAACCAAAGCTACAGCATGTACTTTACCTCTTTCTCTTTTGCACACATATGCTTGTACTAGTGTACATACATATACACACAGAGCTTAAATCAGTCCTCACATATTTATTTCTAGGTAGATACCATTGTTATTACATTTTTTTCTGAAGAGGTAACTGAGAACTGGGAACTGCATAACTATTGGCCCCCAATTTTAACTAGTATATTGCAATTTATTTTCATGGTATTTAGTAAGTTTGCAGATGCCTTGATCAAGAAGAGAACTAAAGAACAAAAAAATTTCCTTCCACCATTAATGTTCTTAATGGGGAACACCATGTGGTGTAAGAACTATTTTTAAGAAAAGTTTCTTTAATTCTACATAGCATTGTAAATAGGGATATTCAGGCTAATTTTGCCTTAGTATTCTATTGTATAAAGTAATATATTGTGCTAGCTGGAGGCAGGGTTCCTGGATATAGGCTACCTAGATTTTTAATATGATCTTACCATTTATTATCTGTGTAACCTTGGGTAATTTAATTTCTTTATTTGTAAAATTGAAATAAGAGTACTTACCCCATATGTACATATTAAAATAAAAAAGAGTACTTGCATCAAAGTGAGTACTCCTAATTGTTAGCTATTACCATTCTCACCTAACTTTGCATTTTCAGGTAGCAAGATTTCTTAGAATACTGGTTCTAAAATTTTAGTGTGTATCACTATCCCTTTGAGATCATGTTAAAGCGCAAATTATTGGTCTCCACACTCAGGCTTAGTGATTCAATAATGCTTAGGCAGGTTGGAAAATTTGTATTTCTAACAAGTTCTCCCACGATGTTGATGCTGCTGAACCATGGACCATACTTTTAGAACCTGGCTTAGAGTACAGTGTTAATAAAATCTAGATCGTAGCTTTGGCCTTAATTTTGGCCTCCCCACCATCCCATTTTCTATCATGTGTAAACAAGAGTCTCTGCTTAGAATTGTCAGAACTCGCAGAGGTAGGCATTCACATAGGTAGCTTCATGGTTACCAATTATTGCATCAAGGAAAAAAAGGTAGAATATCAGGGAATTCATCAAAATGTCAATCTTGACCATCTTCGGTTGGTGAAATTATAAATGGTTTGCATTTATATTTTCTGTTTTTAACACTTTTATACTGAAGTACTATTATCTTAATGGATTTTTTTCAAAACAAAAAGACTACTTCAGAAGTTACTCAATAATGTCAATACCAAGAAAAAGCTGATAGATTTTATTTATTTTCTAGTAGTAAAACTTCATAGAATGTCACTCCAATTAGAGTCCCTCACCCTGAAGCACCCATTTCTTGTGTCTTTTTCTCACCTTGAAGTCAACTCTTGAAGAGCTTATTGTAACACATGCATAATTACAATATAGAGAACAACTCTCAAGTTGTAGGCTATTTCAATGATTCATTGAATTCATTTTCTTACTTTCTTTTGAAAAGATGTTATCCCTTAAAAAAATCAGTTGTAAGTCTATTATTTAGAGAGTCTTCTTTTTTTTTTTTAATTGTGAATATTCTGGGCTTGTATCTAGCAATAAACAGTGGGCTACTAATAAAACAATGGACGTTTATATTTCATGAAATAGTTCTTGATAAACTAACCTATAAGGCAGTGCTAAATTTTAATGTATGAAGCAGATGGCGTAGGCTTTCCTACTGCTAGCCTTTGTTTCTCTAAAGTATTCCTGGGAATTCATAAGAGAACATTTACTACAAAACTTAGCATTTGATTGAGTGTAGATATTTAAAGTTGTAGAAGCCCAGTGTATTTAGTCAACTTATTTAGAAAACATATACAAATATAAAGCTTTTGAATTAATTGATATGTATCAGACATTGAACTAGGCACTTTATATCCACTAATTCCTCATTTAATTTCCACAACAGCTCTCAAGAGTAGGTACTATTATTATCTATCTTCTTATGTTGGAGAAATTGAGACCTAAATTCAAGTTTTATTTAATCCCAGATGATGTTTAAGTGCTACTATCAATAACTTTCTTGTTTAAGTGGAAATAACAACCTGAAGAGAGATTTTGTATATATCCTACTAGAAAGAACATGGAAACAGCCTGACTGGGCTCCACACCATGCCTTTGCTAGTTATATCTAGTGTGTCTCTCTTTGAAAGTTACATTATCTACCCTAGCTTCCTTATCTATATCTAAGCTTTGTTTTTTTTTATTGGGAATAATATAGTCACTCTGCAGCATAATGATATAATTTATTCAATATCTATTGTGTGCTTAGCTCTGTATTAGGTAATTGTAGTTATTTTGGCCATGATTTTTACATATTCATTGGAGATTTCCTTGCTATATAAACTCTTTCGTCTTCATGGACAAAATAACTGGCAGAAACAGTAAATATACTAAGGGTTCAGGGAGTTGGCATTTGAAGTCCTAGCCATATCATTTTGCATTTTTTTTTGACCATAGGCAAACTACTCACTGCCTCTATTTACTTATCTGTAAAAAGAACGAATACTAATATATTTCCTAAATCATTTAGTTTTTATGAATATTGAACTTAATACTTAATATATGTAAAATCCTACTTTTAGGACTGGCATTTATTGCATATTTGCCAAAATAATGCTAGCATGACTATATTAATATTGGGTATAATAAATTTTAGTTAAAAGAAATTACTAAATATTTAGAAGGGGAATGAGTAGATAGAAAGGGTAAGGTCCTTAGGGAGATTGAGCCATTCCAAACTTGATTTCACCTAATAATATAAATTTGATATAAATTTTTTTAAATGGAAAGAAGTAGAAAAATTCACCAAATATAGGGTGATTTTAACATTATCCTGACAGTGTTTCATATTTCAAAGAGATTTTAAAAATAGTAAAATTATAGGTTTTCTATATTCCTGCATTTATTTTATATCAAAATAAAGAAGCTTAATCTAACTGACCAATTTTTGTGTGTGTGATTATTAAATAGACTGTATATATTAACTATGGAAAATTCATTATTTTTAAGGCTGCATGGAACATATTTGAGAATTTACCATATTTTATCATAAAGCAAGTTAGTTCAAATTTCAAAGTATTATAAAGACCACATTTTTGACTAAAACACAAAAAACTAGAAATCAATAACTGATAAGTTTGTAAAAATATATATCTAGAAAGTGACAGGGAAACATAAATAATTCATGGTCAACAAAGAAAGTACAATGGAATTTATAAATATTTTAACTGAAGACCATGAATTACTATATATCAGATTTGTGAAATGCAACTAAATGGTATTTAGTGTAGTTATAGTATGAAATGTTTATTTTACTAAATAAAAAGGTCTGAACAGTAGTGAGTCAAGCATATAAAGCCAGAATTTTTTATTTTTTATTTTTTTATTTTTTATAAATTTATTTTTTATTGGCGTTCAATTTGCCAACATATAGAGTAACACCCAGTGCTCATCCCATCAAGTGCCCCCCTCAGTGTCCATCACCCAGTCACCCCAACCCCCCGCCACCTCCCCTTCCACCACCTCTAGTTCGATTCCCAGAGTTAGGAGTCTCTCATGTTCTGTCTCCCTTTCAAAGCCAGAATTTTTTAAAAAGTAATGTTAAAAAAACCTATTGCAAAAGAAGAAAGTAAAAAAAAAAAAGACAAATATAATAGATAAGATGAAAATATCCATATAGAAATTATAAAAACATGGGCAAACATTCATCAAAATTAATGTAAAAAGCCCAGAGAAGACAGTCATTAAGAAAGATAACTAGATCATAAATCCAAATGTAGGAAAGAATGTAAAAATTATGGGAACATTATGGGAAACAATATACCTTATACATTGAAAGACATAGACCAAATGCACAAATTCCTAGGAAAATATAAATCACCCAAACTGATTTTAGAAGTAGACAATTGTAAGAGTACTATAGATATTAATGAATTTGAATCAGTAAACTGTGATATTATATTGTCTCCTCATCAAGAATGAAGAAAGAGCAAGTGTGTGGAGATGATACTCTGAAGATACGATATATGAATTTTAGATTTAAAGGGTTGTTAAGTTCTAGTTATGACAAGTATCAGGATGTGACAGAGTTGTGGAGATAACATACAAGAGGATTCCTCAGATGAAGAGTTCAATGGCACAAAGATTCGGTTTGGTCATCCATAGAATTGTTGGAGTTGCCCAAAATGATAAGAGTACTTGTGCTAAAAGAAGAGGTTATTTATCCAGATGCAACAAATCTTTTAAGAATGAAAGAAAAGATGCTCAGTCAGATGCCTTTTGTCTTGAAAGAACCAGTGTTTTTACATAAAGGTACAGGAGTACTGGATTGAAAGTTACATTGAAGATTAAGATACATGTCATTTTATTTACAAAATCTTGAGACACAGGCAGAGGGAGAAGCAGGCTCCATGCAGAAAGCCTGACGCAGGACTCAATCCCAGGTCTCCAGGATCACACCCCGGGCTGCAGGCGGCGCCAAACCGCTGCGCCACTGGGGCTGCCCTACAAAATCTTATTGTATAGAGTAGTTGTAAGCAAATTAACGAGAAACATTATCCTTAGAGTGTTACTAGGGAAACAAGACTCAGTTAAGACACTGACAGCATCACTGAAGAATGGGAACCTTGAATTTAAATTTTAATCAATAATTTATGATCTGTGTAAGTATAGCAGCAATTTGCCCAGAAAACAAGTGGTTTGGGGTCAGATGGGAGAAAGAGCATTCAATTGGGAATTTAGTTTTAGAGAGCAAAGAAATAAAACACTTTCCCCCTCCTATATTCTGGCTATCATGTGATCGTTAGGTGATAAGGAAGGCTGGGAAAAATACTTTTATAACTACATCACTCCACTCTTTTCCCTTCTACTAGTCTGTTTTCCCTTCTACTAGAATGTTATGAGGTCAGTTCTTTTCTTTATTGATTAAGTATTCAGAAAATACCTTTGAACTTACTTAAGATTTGGGATGGAGGCCAAAAAAGGCGAAGTTAAGACCTTTGTTTTGTGGATAACTGCACTTGTTCTTAACTAGTTGTAAAGGCTTCTTCTTCATTTCAAAGGAGCAAGGATTCTTGTCATTTGCCTCTTCCAGGGCAGTAATCCAAATTAGTATGGGTACAAGGCTAATAATCCTCTCGATTTTGTTCGTTTGTCTGTTTGAGAGAAGCCAAATCAGCAATATCCTGATGTCTGTTCCAAAAAAAGAGTTTGATTTTATTTTCTTTCTCTCTTTATGATAATGGATATTTTTAGCTCTAGAATAACAAGAAAGTGGTACCCACTTGTTTTTCTCTTAATGCTAGAGATATGTGAGATATGCACATACCTGTATTAGGCTAATTTGCGAGAAATGTACTGCATTTGTAGGAGTTGATAGCAGAAGAGTTTTATCTTTGAATAGTTATTCCCCTTACTTTTTACTTTCCCCAAAGAAAGTGAGTTGGAGTTAAAGTTATTTGAATTATGGCAGCTTTAAAAATATATATTGCTAGGAGAGTGACATGCCAAAATAGCTGAACATTAATATCATGCCATCTGACATCAATCTAATGATATATTTCTTAGAGAATGAATTTGCCAATTGAATAAAACTTGAAAAAACATTTTCACGTGTCAGGCTAACAATGAGCAGGTGTTATAAATGTCCCATATTATGGGGAAGCCTTACACAGTAAAGTCAAATGACTGAATATCAACTTAGTTCATTATCAAGTGGATAGGAAAATTTATTATCTCTCATGGGGCTTTCACTCTTCCATACCAGTGCCAAAAAAATCATAAGAAGGAAAATATGTGAAGCGCTGAATTTACATGACATTTTCTAATTTTCATAATACTTTGGAGAAAAGTTTTGTTAAATACAAAACTCTATCTTCGGGCCTATTTTTAGTGACAAAAAGGGTATTCCATGGTAGAAGAGCAATGTGGGCATCAGTTTCATGAAACAAGACAATTAATAATGGTATAAATTAGAAAGAAGAGTAGAACTCAAAAACAAACAGGTAAGTTTTCCCTAGTAGATCCTGTTAGGAAACTACATGCAAAAAGAAAACAACCCAAGTGGACATACAATTTGTTTTTAAACTATTTATAATTGTGGGGTGGGTGTTATCTGTCAGTTTGTCGCTATTTCAGTTTTCGGGTTAGTTGTAATTTTTTTTTTACATCCTTCTAAGGACTTTAATTTTTAAATGAGCTCATACTGGCATAAAACAACAGAGATAAAGAGTTATTAAAGAAAGTGCTTTCAAAGGCTTACAAACAGTATTTCTTTTTCTTTTCAGGTTTTAGTGAATTTTTTTCAAGAGCCATCCTTTGTGAAGATGAAAACAGCAGCCCGAGAATATTATTCAACTTCCTAAAATTGCAATATCCTACTGCATCTATTTACTATCTTAACTATTTTGTGGCCCACAATAAACGAGGCTTGATTTGGACCACGTGGTCAGATGTTACATCTCTCATTGGAGAATTTCCACAGTCCTGGTGGTCAAAGAAGCATATGTAGTACAAGTAAGTATTGATGATTGGTCATTTATGGATTTGTATTGTCTTTGTTGGGTTAGAGTTGCTTGAGTAGTCTTTTTTTATTGTCAGAAAAGTTACATATCAAAATTTGTACTCAAAACCATTTTTAAGTGTTTAGTTAAATAATATTCAATATATTTACATTGTTATGAAACAGATCTCCAGATATTTTTGTGTTGAAAATCTGAAACTCTAGGTATATTAAGTATACCTAAATAGGTATATTTATAGTTTGTCACCTCTAGTGTTTGGCAACCAGTATTCAATATGTTTTTGTGAATTTGAGTACTGTTGGTAGCTCATATAAGTGGAATCATACAGTATTTGTGGTTTGGTGACTGGCTTGATTCACTTAGTACAATGTCGTCATGTTCATACAACTTGTAGCATGTAGCAGGATTTACTTCCTTTACAAGATTTCATTATATGCCTATATCACTTTTTCTTTAATTCATTTTTTAAAAAGATTTTATTTATTTATTCATGAGAGATACTAGAGAGAGGCAGAGACGTAGGCAGAGGGAGAAGCAGGCTTCTCGCAGGGAACCCGATGTGGGACTCAATCCCAGGACCCCGGCATCATTCCCTGAGGTGAACCCAGCGCTCAACCACTGATTCACCCAGGCATTCCATGTGTAATTCTTTCTTTCTTTCTTTCTTTCTTTCTTTCTTTCTTTCTTTCTTTCTTTCTTTCTTTCTTTCTTCTTTCTTTCTTTCTTTCTTTCTTTCTCTTCTTTTCTTTCTTTCTTTCTTCTTTCTTTCTTTCTTTTTTTCTTTCTTTCTTTTCTTTCTTTTCTTTCTTTCTTCTTTCTTTTTTTCTTTCCTTTCCAGTGAGAGAGAGAGAGATAGTGCAGTGAGAAGGGGCAGAGGGAGAGAGAACCTGAGCACAGAGACTGATGCGGGGCTCAATTTCACAACCCTGAGATTGGACCTGAGCTGAAACCGAAAATTGGACACTCAACCAACTGTGCCACCCAGATGTCTCTTTAATTCATCTTTTGATGCTAAATTAATTAATTAATTAATTTTTGATGCATATTTTATTTGCTTCCACCTATTGGTTATTAGAATTGCTACTGGAGTTGCTATGAACATGAGTATGCAAGCATCTATTAGAGATCATACTTCTACTTTTTGGTATTATCCAGAAGTGGGATTGTTTCTTTCTTTGTGTTATCATTTACATGGAATAACTTTTTTCATCCTTTCCCTTTCATTCTTTGTGTGTTCTAAGTTCTAAAATGTATCTTGTATAAACAGCATTTAGTTGGATCCTGGATTTTCTCTCTTAATCATTTACATAATGTGTCTTTGGACTGATTTGGGAATTTAATCAACCTATATTTAAAATAATTTGATAGGGGAAGACATTAGTTTTGCCATTTTGTTAAGTGTTTTTGTATATCTTACATCTCTTTTGTCCTTATTGCATGTCTTCTTGACTTCATTTGTGACTCATTAGCTATGTTGTGATATGCTATGATTCACTGCTCATCTCCTTTTTAGTATATTCTATAGATATTTCTTTTCATTTTATTTCATTTCATTTGTGGTTCCCCTTGCAATTACATAAAACATCTTAAAATGTATCATACTATTATAAACTGATAATTACTAACATTCCATCAATATACAAAAACTGTAGTCCTTTAAATTTCAACTTCTTCCATAATATGGTACTGATTTTACAAATTACATCTATATATTGCTTACTCATTGACATAGATTTATAGGGTTCTTTTTTTTCTTTTTTCTCATTTAAATTTATTAACCAGGGGCACCTGGGCAGCTCAGTGGTTGAGTGTCTCTGCCTTTGGCTCGGGTTATGATCCCAGGGTCCTGGGATCAAGTCCCCGAATGGACTCCCTACAGGTAGCTTGCTTCTCCCTCTCCTATGTCTCTGCCTTTCTGTCTGTGTCTCTCATGAATAAATAAAATCTTTAAAAAAAATCATTACCCAAAGTTGGTATAGTACAGGTTGTTTCATTTGTCTATGTCTTTTACTTTACTGGATAGATATTTGTTTTTGTAAAGCTTGTTTTTTCTTTTTTTCAATTTAATTTAATTTATTTTTTTAAATAAAGATTTTATTTATTTATTCATGAGAGACACAGGGAGAGGCACAGATATAGGCAGAGGGAGAAGCAGGCTCTATGCAGGGAGCTCGATGTGGGACTCGATCCTGGGACTCGATCCTGGCACTCCAGGATCGGGCCCTGAGTGGAAAGCTCTTAACCGCTGAACCACCCAGCCCTCTGAAGCTTGTTTTTTTTTTTTTTTTTTTTTCTATATACCTTTCTTTTTGCTTTAACATGAAGGGCTCCTTGTAGTTTTGTTTTGTAGAGAAGGTCTAGTGGTACTGAATTCCCTAAACTGTTTATCGCAAATAGTCTTAGTTTCTACTTTTTTAAAACATTAATTTCTATGTCCAATGTGGGGATTGAACTCATAACCCCGAGTTCAAGAGTTGCATGCTCTATTGACTGAGCCAGCCAGGCACCCCTCTCCTGTATTTTTCTTTTCTTTTTTTTTTAATTTATTTATTAATGAGATACATAGAGAGAGGGAGAGAGAGGCAGAGACACAGGCAGAGGGAGAAAAGCAGGCTCCATGCAGGGAGCCCGACGTGGGACTTGATCCCGGGACTCCAGGATCACGCCCTGGGCCGAATGCAGGCGCCAAACTGCTGAGCCACCCAGGGATCCCCCTTCTCCTGTATTTTTCAAGTAAAATTTTGCCTTATATGATATTCTTGGTTGACATTTTTTGTTGTTGTTGTTCAGAACTTTGAATATATTATCCCACTCCCTTCTGGCCTACAATATTTCTTCTCAGGAACCTGCTGATATTCTTCTGGAAGTTTTCTTTTATGTGACAATTTACTTTTTCCTTGCTTCTTTCAAGATTCTCTGTCTTTGACTATAGTCATTTTTATTATAATGTGTTTCCTTATGGTTCCCTCTGCATTTATCCCAGTTGGATTCCTCTGTGCTTCTCGAAACTGTATATTCATTTCTTTCCACAGATTGGGGAAGTTTTGGTTATAATTTCTTTAAATACATTCGCTTTTCATTTCTTTCTCATTTTCCTGGAATGCCCATATTTCACATACTGGTCTTCTTGAGAGCACTCGGCACTTTTCTTAATTATTTTTTTTCCTTTTTTTGACTTGTTGGCTTTTTTTGTTTTGACTTGATGATTTTATCTATCTTCAAATGGACAGTATATTTATTTTTCTTTTTGTTTTTTGCTTGATGAATTCTCTGTGGTGAATCCTTGTAATGAATTTTTTGTCCATTTATTTTCAACTTCATAATTTCTGTTTGGTTTTCTTTTTATTGTTTGTTTCTGTTGATATCTTCATTTTGTTCATGTATAGTATTCCTGATTTCAGTAGTTGTATATCTATGTTCCCCTTTAGTTTATTGAGCATCATTAGTATAGTTACTTTAAATTTTTTGTCATTTAGTTTATAGGTCTGTTTAGCTTTAGATCTGCTGGTTTATGGCATTTTATTTTGTTCCTTTGTTTGGGCCATGTTTCCCTGTTTCTTTCATGCCTTTAAATTTTTTCACGATTTGGTCATTTGAAGAAATAACCACCTCTCCCAGTCTTTTTGTATTGGCTTTGTGTTCAAGGAGACCATGAGTCAGCCTCGCTGATAGTTCCAGTTCCTCTCATTCCTTTTCTGATCTCTTGTTCCACTTTGTATCTGACTGCAAATCTTCAGCTCTAATGTGTTACTCATCTGGTTTAGCTGTTTCTGTATTCTGTCTCTAATCCCATTAGTACTCCAAGTCCTATGAGACAAAAATCAATCCTTTTAGCATCCTCTACACAAGACAGAATGTTATCACACTGTCTTCTCTTGTGTCCATCCCAAGGTAAGGGGTCCAGAATAGGCCATTTCTTCCTGGTTGCTTTGCACTATGCCATGCAAGGGGTCTGACAGTAATGGTTGTGCCAAACACCATGGATTTTGCTACCTCTTTTTCTGTAATTCCCTCTTCATTTTTACAATTCTCTGAGTGCTGTATCTTCTCAGCTGGTCTCTAGCATTTTCCCAGAGTTATTCTGATTTGTATTATGTTGTTGGCATGGTGTCTCCTTGGGTAAAGCACCTGTAGCTTCCTGTTCTGCCATCTTGCTGACCTAATTCTGCTTCAGTATTCTGAATTATTCTGAATTCCACTAATATTGTTTGTTTTCATAAGGTGATCATAGGCATACAGTTGAAACCAACTCCATACTGAAACAGAGACAGGAAGGATAAAAGTGTTACATGTTAACTGTGAGTTCTGGGAGTGGGGTTAAGCTAATACATGTCTGGCCTAATAAGAATTAAATCTCCAACATTTGTGCCAGATAATTATTTAATTCCAAGTGTATTCTTATGTGTGAATAGAGCAGTTTGGCACTTAAGAAAAACATGTCAGATTATATCAATAATTCTGTTTTCACTCATGAGATTCAGGTTATTAATAAGATGAATTCTTGTAGCTCATTTCCCCCAGAATTTGATTCTACTCTCTGAATCTTAGCCCTAACTAGATACCAAGCCAGCCCCTCATAGGATTTCACCAGAGAACTTCCAATATGTGGGAGCTATTATAATTTTTCCTCTGGGGCAACAAGATAAAAAGCTATTCTTACGACTGATGTCAGCAGTTGTTGAAGGATTACTTTTGTATTTTGCAATGGAATATCAGTGAATATCAGCACTAATTGTATTTTCACCCTGCCATTAAATCAGTGTTTGAGCCAATCCTGAATTTAATAATAAGAGGAAGAAAATATCCTTGTTAATGATAGAAATGCAACAGCCAGTCCCTTTGGGCTCAAATTTGCACTTTTCTGTGTACTGGCTGTGTGACTTAATAAAATTCACATAAACTTTCTGTTCCATCTATGAAACGGGACTAATAATAATTCTACCTCATGTGGTTGTTACAAGAATTCAATGAGTTACTAACATGTAAAGCACTTAAAAAGTGTCTGGCATATCATAGGTATGCACTTCCTATGGCCAATAGTGTTCCTTTTCAAAGGAAGAATACTTTAGCACTTCCATCCTGTGATCCTGGGGTCAGCTCTTCTTCTTTTGGTATTTCTGGTTTAAGAGTCTCTTATATTATTGGGTTGAAATATGCAAACAACCTAATTTCAGCTTCCAGCTACATTATCTACCAAATCATGCTGAAAACAGAAAGCTTCTGTTACGAGTTCAATGAGTGATAAGGAATCATTTGGTCTGGACAAAATGATACTACTTTCTTTTATATCATTTTCCATTTTATTGGTACAGAATAATATCCATGAATAATCCTAGGCTAAGGGGCTATCTCCTTCCATTACTAGGTATGTCACTCTGAGTAAGCAACTACCCTGAGTTGCAGTCATCTCACTGTTAAAGTAACATGAAGCCATCCCTGGCTAGTAGTAGGATCTACTTAAATATGCAGTAAGCTCATAGAAAATGATAAATATTATAGGAAAAGATGCCTTTAGTCCATCCTTAATTTTATCCATATCACACATGTACTCCACCTAAACCTTACATCTATCATGGATGGTACTTTTTCTTCCTTCATATCGTTTTCCCAGAAAATATTTCTCTGAACACTGAACTGAAATCATATCCTTTATGGTATTGTCTTGCTTATTGATTTTATATTGCTTATCACAATCTGTAATTATCATTGTTATTTATATGTACACTTAATATCTGTATTAATATCTGTATTAGCATGATGCTTTGTTCTCTGTGACCATTGTGCATTATTAGATAGTGTCCTAGCATTTAATGGGCTTCTGAGGAGTAGTGAGGAGAGAGATTTAATTTTCTATTTTCTACTTCTCTGTGATGGCTACAGGCTACACCAGTGTGCCCATTAACATGCCTCTTCTGCTCTCTCCTTTTGAAAATCGTTTCTTCCACAAGAAGTCTTCCTTTCTCCTCAGATTCAGCAGTGTCACTGGTAGAGGAAGAATAAGATAATGGTTTTGAGTGTAGGAAGTTGGATGACATTATTCTGATTTCTCTGATTTACCACTTCTGGTGTTGTGTGATGTGAATACTGAAGCATTGGTCATCCTTCCTGTGGACTTGCAATTCTCTAGAAATAATGTAAGTGTTATGACTAGTTATCCTAGCTGCAACAGGGAAATTAAGCAGTGCATCTTTTTTTTCAAGTTGTTTAATAGAATCTGTAGTACTCTGAAAACAAAACATTGACAGTTTAAACGAGCATTTGTTCAGAATAGGATCACAGACAGTGACTATATATCCTTTGAGGAAGCAACTGAATTTATTTGTCTTGAGACTTTTTGTACCTTAGGTTTGTGAATTGATGAATTCCACATGCTCACCCTCTCTCTCATTGTCTATCAAGTTTCTAAAAGATGTCTGATGTCTTCCATTTGGTTTTTTTTTAATGTATGGCTTGATTCAGGAGAAATTTCCCCGTCTTTTTCAGATATATCTCTCTTGTTAAAACCCAGGGACAGTGAGAGACATCACTTATCTTTGTGGAAATTACATAGAAAGTGGGGATATATATTGATTTACAATTCTGAAAGCTCAAATTTGACTCAGCAACCCCCCACATATTATAGCAAATTTCAGCCTTCCGATCCTATTCAACTACCTTGATGCTTTTTCTTCTGCTGCTGCTTTTCTAGACATTGGTGTCTGTGGGTATCTAGATACCCCATACTATATCTCTAGGAGTTCAGTCATTAAAGCAAGACTATTCTTCCTCGGGGAGTTTGCAGCCTTCATAAATTAAACAGGCCCAATTTGCTGCAGATCCATCTTTTAGCTAATAGGTTCCTCCATGATTCCTGTGAAATATATTGCTCCAGCTAGTTCTTGCTTAAGCAGCTTCTCTAGAGCCCCTAGAGGTCTCTTATACAAATTCTGTCAATGGCAAATGAGGGATTTGAGTTGTTTCTTTCTTTTGGTTTTTGTGAAATCATAATATAGAGAATGTTGGCTAAAGTATTTATTTTCCCTGAAACTGCTAGTCTCACCTTGAAATGAGATTATCTCACTAGGGGAATCGGTTTCAGATGCTTTTCTAATTATGTGTTCTGTGGTTATCTGGTATAATTGATAGGAAGAATTATCTTATTTGTGTCTACTGCTCATTGTATTATACTGTTTCTGAGTTATTTGAAAGAATAGGGGAAGGGACAACAATTGGGAAAAAGATTTGTTATGCGTCTAAATGGATTATAAATATATAAATCAAGAAGGCTAAAGTTTGGGGATTGTGTGCATTGATCCAGTAGAGCCATGACCTATGCACAAGAAAATAACTCAAATGGACATTAAGAACAATAGGTATTGTGACCGAAGATAAACAGTTATAAGAGTAAACTTCTACAACTCCAGAAGGCTTTACTGTTAATTCAATTTTACCTATCAGAAATACTGCTAAGACGCTTCAGCCTAATAATTAAGTAAATAGGCTTTGAAGCAAGGCAGACTTAAATGTGAGGCCTTGTTCTGCTTTATTACCTATGTGACCTTGGTATGTGTGTGTACTTTATCTATGAAATAGACATATTAATAGACATACTGTTCCACATAGTTGTTGTGAGGTAAACATAATAATGCATGTATAGTGTTTGGCACAGCTTCCTGGCACATATTGTGTATCATCAAAAAATAGCTGTTATTATTACTATCCTTTTAAGTAAGCTAAACATATAGGACTAACTTGTTTGTTTTTCCTCACAGAAGAAGTAGTTAAAAGTGGTCCCATCATTCACCTACCTAGCAATTTTGGGCAAATTAGTGACAATCTCTCAATATAAGTTTCCTTAAGTATCAAATGGGCATTAAGATAGGACCTGCTACATAAATTTTTAAGGTTTAAATGAACTAATGTAGTTAAGCCTTAGCTACAAGTCTGGTGGTCGTTTTTATTACTTAATTGACCCCCAGAAATGAATAGCCTATAATTTCAAAATAGACATTTATTCTATTCTCAGAAATTTATTAAATATATACTAAGTAAGAGACACTATTCTTAGGAGTATTGATATACCAACACATTAGGCAGAGGAATATCACTACCTTTTTTGTGGCCTCTTTCTCTTGCAGACTTATAAATATAATAAATACATACCTTACCATATGTTAGTAAGTGATAAGTCATGTGAAAAATCATGAGTACGAAAGGAGATCAGGAGTGTTTGATGTGGTGAGGAATAGAGATTATAATAGTAATGAGTAAATCCAAGTAGGTCTATTTGAAAAGGTGTCATTTGTCCAAAACTGTAAAAGAGATGATGAAGCGGTCCATCTGGCTATCCGAAGAAAGTATGTTTCTGATGGAGGGAACATCCAGGAAAACTCTGAGACAATAGTGTACCTGGTTTGTTAAACAAATACTAAAATTTTCAATGTGCTTAAAGTGGAATAAACAAGGAAAACTGATGTAGGAGACGCTGTCAAAGAGGTTCATGAACGCAGAACATAGGGCCTCATTCATCACAGTAAGAAATTTGGATTTTAGTCAGAAAGATCAGAAACCATTGGAGGTATTGGAGCAAAGAAGTGATGTGAGCTGACTTATCATTTAAATGGACCACAATGGGGATCCCTGGGTGGCGCAGCGGTTTGGCGCCCGCCTTTGGCCCAGGGCGCGATCCTGGAGGCCCGGGATCGAATCCCACGTCAGGCTCCCGGTGCATGGAGCCTGCTTCTCCCTCTGCCTGTGTCTCTGCCTCTCTCTCTCTCTCTGTATGACTATCATAAATTAAAAAAAAATAAATGGACCACAATGGCTACTGTATTTAGAGTAGACTATGTCAGGGATGATAAAGGTGAAAGTAATGTAATCAGTTAGGAGCTAGTAAGTAAGTAATCTAAGAGAAATTGTGGTTGCTCATACCAGAGTGGTACAAGTGGAAGTGGTGAGACCTGGTGAAATTCTTATGGTTTGACATAGAATTGGCAAGATTTGCAAACTGATTGGTGGTTGGTATGAAAGAAAGAGGAACCAGGAATAGTGGTGAGGTTTTTGGCTTGAATGGAGTTACCACAAACTGACTGTGGCAGATAGATTCTAAGATAACTGCATGTAGTTTGGGGACTACTGGTATTCACTCCTTTGGTGGTTACTTCTTGAGCATGTGAATCACCAATAACTTGCTTCTATCCAAGAGAATATGTCAGAAATGATGGGATGTCACTCTAATGATTACACTATTTAAAATGGTCATTTTCATACTGTTTGCAAACTCGTTGCTGCCTTTCATGAAACAATCAGATATCTTAGAGATGTCCATGTGCAAAGAACTAAGGATGGCTTCAAGTAGATAGTCAAGAAGTATCTGAATCCTTTAAACAAACACGAGTGCTTGGGAGTGCATCCTTCTCTCTCAAGCTTTTTAATGACATCCTAGATATGCCTACTGCCTTTTTTGCAGCCACCTTAAAGACTCTGGAAATCAGAAGACGCAGTTAAGCTATGTTCTGACCCCAAGACACTGTGAGTTAATAAGTGTGTGTTATGTTAAGTTACTAAGTTTATGTACATTTTTATGGATCAGTATATAACTAATACAATGAGAAAGGAAAGTCTGCTATTGATGTAGGTTTGTGGAAGTGAAGATCAAGAATTGCATTTTGAAAGTTTTGGTTTTAAAATGTCTGTTAAACAGTGAGGTAGAAGTGTTGCATATCTAAGTCTGGGATTCAGAGGAGAAATCTCAAAAAGGGATATGAATTTGAGAATCAAGAACATTTAGTTAGGATTTGAAAACATGAAAATAGATGTGATCTCCTAGAAGTGATTGTAGAGAAAGACAAAGTTCAGGGATTGAACTCTCCTACAGTGCAATGGTAATAAGATGGAGAGAAGAAGAAGAACTAGAAAAAATTGATTAGGAATGGTCGTCGAAGTAGGAGGAAAAACAAGATAGTATGGTACCCTGGAAACCAATTTTTTTAAAAAAGATTTTATTTATTTATTTGACAGAGAACACAAGCAGGGTGAGAGTTGGGCAGAGGGTGATGGAGATGCAGGCTCTTCGCAGAGCAGGGAGTCCTATATGGGGCTCCATCCAAGGACCCTTAGATCATGACCTGAGCCGAAGGCAGATGCTTAACCAACTGAGCCACCCAGGCGCCCCATATATAGGCATAGTTTATATGAACAATTTGGAGTTAACTGAAATACTATGAACTCACAGAAACCATTGGTCCACAATCAGAGGAAATTTTAAAAATTATTCTTCTATTTTCAAGAACTTCCTAGGTTTACTTATTCTTATCTGTTCTTTGGCTCTCAACATGCTCCATCTTCAGAATCCTTGGGGGGCAGTCTCCATAAATGTTGCCATCTGTACAATCCATTCTGCTTGGCACAATTTTCCATAGCTTTATTGAGATATAGTCCATATACCAGAAGTGTCACTTTTGAAAAATGTACAAATTCAATCGATTTTAGTGGACTCACAAGTTTGTCAACCATCATTAGCCTTGAAATTAGAATATTTTTACCACTCAATCAACAAAACCCCACTTATGCTACCAGCCACTAATCTACTTTCTGTCAGTATAGATTTGATTATTCTGCACTTGTGATATAAAGAGAATCATACAATTTGTCTCCTTTTGTATCCTGGTGTTTAAAACCATTAAAACATAGTATGTTTTCGAGTTTCATGCACAACAGTGTATGTATCAGTACTTCATTCCTCTTTATCTCTTTTTTTGCTTCAATCGTATTTTATTGAATGGCTACATGGTATTTTGTTTATTCATTCATCGGTTGGTGAACATTTGGATGAATACATTTTTTTTGCTATTACGAATAATGCTGCTTTGAATATCTATGTACAAATTTTTATGTATATACATAAAGTTATTTCAAATTTAGTTATTTAAAATTTTTTATTTGTTTTTTTAAGAGAGAATGGGCAGAAATGTGATTGGGAGAGGGGCAGAGGGAGAGAGAGTCCCTAGCAGGCTCCACACACATTGAAGAGCCCAGTGTGGGGCTTGATTTCACTACCCTGAGATTATGACCTGCATCAAAGTCAAGAGTCCGATGCTTAAGTGACTGAGACACCCGGGCACTCCTGAATACATGTTTTTAAAATCTATTGATTTTAAAGTGGAAATTATTTGGTCATATGGTAGTGCTGTGTTTAACTTTTGGAGAAACTGCCAATTTTTTTTTCAAACTGTACCATTTTACATTGTACCAGCTACAAATGAGGACTTCAAAAGATCTCTTTTTTTTGGTTGTAAGCTTTGTAGTAGGATTAAAGTGTTATTTCTTAGTTTTTATTTGCATTACCCTAATTACTAATGATGTTGAGTCTCTTATTCATGTGTTTATTGGCTATTTGTATGTCTTCTTTGGAGCAACGTTTTTTTCAGGTATTTTGCCTATTGTGGCAAAATTCAGAAAAGTTAAATTTACCATTTCAAACATTTTAAAGTGTACAAAGCAGATATAGTTAATAAATTCATCATGTTGTGCAGCAATCACCACTATCCTGTTCCAAAACATTTTTATCACTCCAACGGAAACCTTATACCCATTAAAAGCTAATTCTCCATCTCATCTCCACATAGCCCACAGCAATTAGTAAGTAATCTACTTTCTGTCTCCCTGGAATTCTTTTATTCTGGGCTTTTCTTATAAATGGAGTCATAAAATATGTCACTTACTGTAGTACCTGACTTCTTCTACTTAGTATAAATATTTTTGGTATTTTTTTTATTGGAGTTTGATTTGCCAACATATAGCATAACACCCAGTGCTCATCCCATCAAGTGCCCCCTTCAGTGCCTGTCACCCAGTCACCCCAACCTCCCGCCGACCTCTCTTTCCACCACCCCTTGTTTGTTTCCCAGACTTAGGAGTCTCTCGTGCTCTGTCACCCTCTCTGATATTTCCCACTTATTTGCAAGGTTCATGCACTGTGTTGCCAGTATCATTTTTCCATTTGTTTTTATGACTAAATCATATTCTGATGTGGGGATATACCACATTTCGTTTGTCCATTCACCATTTGTTGGACATTTGAGTTTTTCCACTTTATGGCAATTTTAAAGAGTGATACTGTTAGCATTTGCATGTGAGTTTTTGTTTGAAACCCACTTGAAAGCCTGTTTTTATTTTTGTCTCTTTACCAAGAGATCTCATATGTAATTCTATGTTTAACTTATTGACAAATGTCAAAACTGTTTTCTTTAGCAACAGCACAATTTTACTGTCCACGCCAGGAATATATGCACATTTTAATTTCTCTATATCCTTATAACACTTCTGATTTTTGGTTTTTAAATAATTATTATTTTAGCCATCCTAAATTTGCTTATTATCTCTAAATTTTTTGTTATAGTAAAAGCATATAACATGAGCTCTACAGTCTTCAATTTTTAACTCTACAGTACAGTCTTGTTAACTGTAAGCACAATGTTATATAGCACATATCTAGAAATTTTTCCTCTTGAATGACTGGAACTTTGTACTTAATTCAACAGCAACTCAGTTTCTCCTGTTCCTCAGCTCTTGGTAGCCACCATTCTACTTTCTGCTTTAATCAGTTTGACTTCTTTAGATATCTCATACAAGTGGTATCAGGCAGTATTTGGACTTTTGTGACTATCTCATTTCAGTTAGCATATTTTCAAAGTTCATCCATGTTGTGGCGTATGACAGGATTTCTTCCTTTTTATGGCCAAATATCATCCCATTGTATGTGTATACTACATTTTCTTTGTCCATTTATCCACTGATGGATATTTAGGTGGTTTTACCTTTTGAGTCTTATGAATAATGTGAGGAACATGAGAATGAAAGTAGTTCTTCCAAATCCTGACTTTAATCTGAATTTTATTTCTTTTTTTACAGAATTGATTTTTATTTCTTCATGAGAGACACACAGAGAGAGGCAGAGACACAGGCAGAGGGAGAAGCAGGCTCCATGCAGGGAGCCCAATGTGGGACGATCCCGGGACCCCAGGATCATGCCCTGGGCTGAAGGCGGCGCTAAACCACTGAGCCACCCAGGGATCCCCATCTAATCAGCAATTTATGAGAGTTCCTGAAGCTGTACATCCTCATCAGCATTTGGTGTTCATTAGTTTCAGAGTTTGGAGGTTCTGAGAGGTTTGTAGTGGTTGTTTTAATTTGCATTTCTCTGATGATATATGATGTGGTGCATCTTTTCAGGTTTGATTTTTTTTTCTTCTTTTTTTTAATGAGATGTTTGTTAAAGTTTTGGGCCCATTTTTTTAAATTTATTTTTTATTTATTTTTTAAATAAATTTATTTTTTATTGGTGTTCAATTTGCCAACATATAAAATAATACCCAGTGCTCATTCCATCAAGTGCCCCCCTCAGTGCCCGTCACCCAGTCACCCCCACCCCCACCCACCTCCCCTTCTACCACCTCTAGTTCGTTTCCCAGAGTTAGGAATCTCTCATGTTCTGTCTCACTTTCTGATATTTCCCACTCATTTTTTCACCTTTCCCCTTTATTCCCTTTCACTATTTTTTATATTCCCCAAATGAATGAGACCATATAATGTTTGTCCTTCTCCGATTGACTTATTTCACTCAGCATAATACCCTCCAGTCCCATCCACGACTAAGCAAATGGTGGGTATTTGTCGTTTCTAATCGCTGAGTAATATTCCATTGTATACATAGACCACATCTTCTTTATCCATTCATCTTTCGATGGACACCAAGGGTCCTTCCACAGTTTGGCTATTGTGGACATGGCTGCTAGAAACATCGGGGTGCAGGTGTCCCGGCGTTTCATTGCATCTGTATCTTTGGGGTAAATTCCCAGCAGTGCAATTGCTGGGTATAGGGCAGATCTATTTTTAACTCTTTGAGGAACCTCCACACAGTTTTCCAGAGTGGCTGCACCAGTTCACATTCCCACCAACAGTGCAGGAGGGTTCCCCTTTCTCCACATCCTCTCCAACATTTGTTGTTTCCTGTCTTGTTAATTTTCCCCATTCTCACTGGTGTGAGGTGGTATCTCATTGTGGTTTTGATTTGTATTTCCCTAATGGCCAGTGATGCGGAGCATTTTCTCATGTGCTTATTGGCCATGTGTATGTCTTCCTCTGTGAGATTTCTGTTCATGTCTTTTGCCCATTTCATGATTGGATTGTTTGTTTCTTTGGTGTTGAGTTTAATAAGTTCTTTATAGGTCTTGGATACTATTGGGCCCATTTTTTAATTGGATTGTTTCTTGTCCCATTTTCAGAGTTCTTGTATATTTTGAATAATGATCCCTTTCAGAAGTGACTTTTGAAAATGATATCCTTGTCTGTGGCTTGTCTTCTCATTCTCTTTACATTGTCTTTTTTTTTTTTTTTTTTTTTTTTTAAGATAGAGGTAGAACACTGGGCGGGGGGGAGATTGAGAGGTAGAAGCAGACTCCCTGCTGAGCAGGGAGCCTGTTGTGGGGCTCAATCCCAGGACCCTTGGGATCATGAGTTGAGCCAAAGTTAGATGGTTAACCAATTTAGCCACGCAGGTGCCCTTCGATAGTATCTTTGATAGAACACAAGTTTTTTTTTTTTTTAGATGTAAAGTGTCAATTATTTCTTTTATGGATTATCCCTTTGCTATTGTATCTAAAAAGTCATCACTATCCCCAAGGTCATCTGGGTTTTCTGCTATGTTTTATTCTTTTGTATTTCATATTCTATGATACACTTCAATTTGATTTTTGTAATGAGTTTGTTTTCAGAGATTTTTTTTTTTTTTTTTGCCTATGGATGTGTGAACTTTCCTGAGCCATTTGTTGAAAAGACTATATTTGTTTCACTGTTTTACCAGAGGACTTTTGTCAAAGATCAGTTGAATATATTTATGTGGTTTTCTTTCTGGGCTTTCTTAGCTTCATTGTTCTATTTGTTTATTCTTTTTTGTTAAGATTTTATTTTTAAGTGATTTTTTCACCCAATGTGCGGCTTAAATTCACAACCCTGAGATCAAGAGTAATATAGTTCACCAACTGAACCAACCAGATGCCCCAATTTGTTTTTGTTCAAACAATACCATACTGTCTTGATTATTATTGTTTTCTCCTAACTATTGAGGTTGAGTGACATCAGTTTTCTATCATTTTTCTTCTTTAGTATTTTGTTAGATGTTTTGCCTGTCCATATTAACTTAGCTATCACTTTGTTGATATCCACAAAATAATTTGATGGGATTTTGATTCAAATTTTGGTAAATCTGTAGATTAATTTGGGAAGAATATCTTGTCAATGTGTTTTTCTCTCCACGAATATGGAATTTCCTTCTAGTTTTTCCCTGTTTTTTTTTATAAGATTTTTGCATCTTTCCTCACAGTTCTTGTACATATTTTATTACATTTATACCTATGTATTTCATTTTACATCTTGTAAGGTAAGTGTATTGCATTTTTTAAATTGAAATTATAATTGTTCACTGTTGGTAAATAAGAAAGCTATTGACTTTGATTAAACAAAAGTTCCCCAAAATTCTGATTATTCCCTCTTCCTCCCACCCCAGTCCATAGTCATAGTTCTTTTGGAGAAGGCCAGTAGAATGATTAACCGCATAAATTTTTGGTATTGTACCAAGTTCCTTCCTTAAGAGACACACAGTCATTTGCATTCTTTGTATTCTGGATTCAAAATCTGGCTCATGTAAGAATTGATTGAAGAACATTTAGACTTTCTGTTTTTTATTATTGTACTTAGTCTTTTCTTCAACTGACATAACACTTTTATGATTATACAGTTTAAGTTAGAATTTAATAATTTTCTTATCTATTTCACTTCTAGGAATATGATCAAGTAGCTAATGCCATAAGTCTGCAACAGGCAGAATGTTCTGACTGTTGATTTTTGCTCTGCTGTCCATTTCTGCAACCATAACCATTTTGCTATTGGCAGTTGATTACTGCCAGTTGGTCAGTGCCAACCTGTGATCCTTTTACTCCCATTGCTTATAGGTTTCCCATTTCCTTTCCAAGGTCTGGCCTGCCCAGATAACCGATTACAGAGTTCGTCAAGGTTGCCCGGACCACCTTCACAAATTTATTTTTCACAGAATTAGTGAAAAACACATTGTCCACATTTTCCTAGTGTGAGTGTACAAATCTTAAATAAAAAAAGTAGTCTAACATTCCAACCTCCCTAAGGCTTTTTGAATCCTTTTCTCTACATTAAAAGAAAGAAAGTCCAGAATTTCCACTTAGGTCCTTATGGGCCACTTTTTTAAGTCACTATTTCCAACTAACCAACCAAAGAAACTGTTAGTATCCTTTATAATGCCTGAGCTACAGTATCAAATGAAGAGTCTGCTTAGGTGACTCATATCAATAAGTTCCTCCTGGTCCAAATTTATATTTCTTCCAATATTATTCCACTTCTTCTATACACATTTCTACTTGTGTTTCTTGTATTGCTGTCTGTATTAATTTGAAACTGTAAACTATTATTTTGGAATGTAGTGTATCTCATTGCAGGTCACACTTTGCTTGTTTGCTTTTTTAAGACTTTATTTATTTATTTTAGAGAGATAGAGACAGAGATAGTGACAGAGATTACGAGCAGGGACAAGAGAGAGAAGCAGGCTCTCTGCTGAGCAAGGAGCCCTATGCTGGGTTCAATCCCAGAATTCTGGGATCACGACCTAAAGGCAGACCCTTTACCAACTGAGCCACCTAGGTGCCCCACAGGTAACATTTTGAATCTCACATTTAGGGGCCTTCTGGGACATATATTTAGTTATTAGTCTAAAGGCAAACAGAGATGGTGTGGTTGGGTCCTGAGGAGAATTCGTATTATCTTGCAATCCAGTCGCCTAAAGGCTGGCCAATATTATTTCTTCACATAATGAAGGTTTAATCACTGTTTCCAATGGGGACAGAGAAGGAGGCCTCTTCCATTAGTAAAATGGTTCATCAGAATTTATGATCATAATGACCCCAGCTTCATTAAACTCTTTCCACATTTTCCTATCCCATTTTATCGTATCCTGTTCTTTCCAAATCAGTTTACTCACTTTAACAATAGATAACCTCTGAGTCTAGCAGTTCAATTTTTTTTATAATTCATCCAGTCAGGATGCAATTCTGTATTTGAGTTTTAGTATTCTCAACCCTGTGGCTATACAAAATAAATGTGACCTTCATGCCACACATAGAAGCTTTTCGGCATTTATGTGGCACTTGGGCCGGAAATTCAAATCCCTAAGCTCATCCTTTTCTTTTATCCAGTGATATTAGAGAGTAACCAACCAACTAACTAACCTCAATATATTTGTTCATTTTCTAAAAATGTTTGAATGTATCATCTATACAGCCACCCAGTTCTTTTTTATAAAGTAGTTGATTTGGAGTATCTAATCCTGCATATACATATTGCCAAATCATGCTCTGGAGTATCCTTGTTTTCTTTCCTACTGAAAGTAGAGTCCTTAGAGCTTTTAAATCTAATCATATTAGCGAGCGATCTCTAGAGACCCCAGATCAATTTAATATTTAGAAAACAAATCCTTTAAATTCTGTTCCTCTAGAACCACTCCTGGTACTAAAATCCATAATAATGAAGGTTTTCCAGATTAATTGGTCCAATCACTAGGAGACATCTATATATTTATATATGTCTATTTTCATGCAGTTTTATATATTTTTACATTTATATATTTATATTTAGTATGTATTGCTGGAGACCCAGAAAAGCCAGTGGTGTACTTCCAATATACATCTGAAGGCCTGAGGACAACAAAAACCAAATGTATGTGTCCCAGTCTAATGTCAAAAGATCAATGACCCGGTGCATTTAGTTAGAACGATGAAATTCTCCATCCTTCTGCCTTTTTGTGCTATTCAAGCCCTCAATTCACGGAACTATTCCTACTCATTTTGTGAGGGCTGTTTTATTTGGTTTTTGGGTGTTGAGTTCAATAGATTCTCTATTTGGGTACTAACCCTTGATCTAATATATCACTTGCAGCTGTCTTCTCCCATTCGGTATATTGCCATTTAGGGGTTTTTGTGGTTTTTTTTTTCTAATTTTTTTTTCTTTCTAGAGAGAGAGTGTACCCACAAATGGGGGTGGGCAGAAGGGGCAGGGGGAGTGAGAGAATCTTAAACAGCCCCACATGGTGTTGCCCTTTAGTTTTATTAATTGTTTTCTTTGCTGTGCAGAAGCTTTTTATTTTGATGTAGTCATAATAATTCATTTTTCCTTTTATTTGCCATACTTCAGGAGACGTATCTAGAAAAATGTTGCTATTGCTGATTTCAAAGAAATTAGTGCCTATGTTCTCTTCTAGGATTTTTATCATTTCAGGTCTCACATTTAGGTCATAAATCCATTCTGAGTTTATTTTTGGGCATGGTGAAAGAAAGTGGTCTAGTTTCATTCTTTTGCATGTTGATGTCCAATTTTCCCAACACTATTTTTTGAAGATATTCTCTTTTTCCCATTGTATATCCTTTCCTCCTTTGTTGAATATTAATTGACAATATAATTGTGAGTAAATTTCTGGGGTTTTTATTCTGTTCCAGTACAATGCCTTTTAACTTCTTGATGTTGTCCATTGAAATCACGAAAATTTAATTCTCATTTATTTTTTCATCTTGTCTTTTTGTTACAGGTAAGATTTACTTCTGCATTTTCATCTTAAAGTCTTATATTCATAGAGAGACTTCTTAGAGCTCTTACATTTAGGTCCACAGACCTTTTTCAGTTAGTTTTTTTTTTTTTGTTGTTGTTGTTGTTAATAATGTGAGGAAGTCATTTAATTTCCTCCATTTGCGTGTGGATATCAACTAGTACCAGAACCTTTTTTTTTTTTTTTTTTTTCCTCAAGAAGGGTTTATTGCAGGTCGGGTACACTTGTAAGGGGCACAAGTCTAACAACGGGAATGAACTACAGGGCCCACCAGTTTAGAAGATGAGCCAGTAAAACAAATCTACTGATTATATACAATTATTAAAAAGGGCAGGGTGGTGGGGCAAAAAAAAAAAAAAAAAGGAAAAACTGCCAGCAGCCTTCCAGAAGATTAGTAACAGAGATTGTTTGCGGAGCACCGTCCCGCCCCAGTCCTGACTGTGCCTCTGCCCGGGTTGCCTCCGTGGTGTGCGGCCAGCTCCAGATGACAGGAGGTGACGGGGGACCCTGCGGGCTGTCAGATGCCCAGTTCATCCCGCTTGGCTGGGAGCCCGGCGGCCGGCTGATGCGCGCGCCAAGCCTTTCATGAAAAAGCCCAAAGGCCAACTTCCTCCGCATTGCCTTATACACATGTGGGAAGGGTGGGGACAGCACAGACCATCTAGGAACAAAGCGATAGTCCCCTGGGGTCTGTATACAAATAAATATCCAGTGTCGTCTTAGGTAAGCCTGGCGCCCACGCTGTCGGGTGGGCCGCATCCTCGTCCTCGGGCTGGAGCCTGTGCCAGAACCATTGTTAATTAAAAACTATTCTTTCTCCATTGAGTTGTCTTGACACTTTAATCAAAAATTAGTTGACTATAAACAAATGGGTTTGCTTCTGGACTCCATATTCCATTCCTTAATGTATGTGATTCTAAGCCATTCTCTCTCTTCCTTTTTTTTTTTTTTAAGATATTATTTATTTATTCATGAGACACACACACACACACACACACACACACACACACACACAGAGAGAGAGAGAGGCAGAGACATAGATAGAGGGAGAAGCAGGCTCCCTGCAGGGATCCTAATGCAGGACTTGATCCCAGGATCCTGGCATCATGAACTGAGCCAAAGGCAGATGCTCAACTACTGAGCCACCCAGGTGCCCCATTGTCTCTCTTTCTTGATAATTGTAGCTCTGTTATAAGCTTGAAATCTGTAGAATAAGTCTTCAAACTTTTTTTATTTTTCAAGATTGTTTTTGCTGTTTTGGTTCCTTTTAATTTCCGTGTAAATTTTAGAATTAGCTTGTCAATTTCTGAAAAGGGCCAGTCTGCATTTTTATTCATTTTATTAAATTTGAGTTTTGTCATCTTAGCAATAGTAAGTCTTCTGTTTTATGAACATGGGATGTCTTTCCATGTATTTTGATCTTCATTTCTTTCAGCAGTTTTAATGCTTTTCAGAGCTTATTCTGGATATTTTATTCTTGTTGATGCTATCATAAGTTGAATTATTTTCTTAGTTGCAGCTTTTGGATTGTTCATTGCTGTTATATAGAAATTAAATTAATTTGATTATATTTATTTTGTATTCTGCTACATTAGTTCTAATAGTTTTTTGTGTGTGAATTCTGTAGAATTTAATACATATAAGGTCTTGTCATCTGCAAAATAGATCATTGTATTTGTTTGTTTCCTATATAGAAAGCTTATATATATTTCATTTTCTTGCACAATCACTGTATGTGGAAATTCCAGTGGAGTGTTGAATAGGTCTAGTGAGAGTAGGCATCCTTGTTACCATTTTTTTGTCTTTTTATTTCTTAAGGTTTATTTATTTTAGAGAGAGAATGTGAGAGAGAGTCTTAAGCAGACTCCTTGCTGAACATGGAGTCTGGCATTGGGCTTGATTCCATGATGTTGAGATCAATACCTGAGCAAAAACCAAGAGTTGGACGCTTAACTGACTGTGCCACCCAGATGCCCCTCTTGTTACTCTTAAGGAGTAAATCATTCAATCTTTCACCATTAGGTATTATGTTAGCTGTGTGATTTTTATACATCCCCTTTATCAGCTACTGCAACTTTCCTTTATTGTAGTTTGTTGGTTTGTATTATGAAGGGAGATTGTGTTTTGTCAAATTGTTTTTCTGTTTATTGATATCATTATATGCGTTTTCTCTTTTATTTTGTTGATGTGGTATATTACATTAATTGATATTCTGATTTGATGAGTATATTGTCCTTTATCTTGGGAACAAATGAGAGTAGTAGACTGTGACCATTGGTCCTAATCAAGATATGCCAAATTAACTATGGAATTCAGAGATATGCAGTGAGAGAAAGTAATACCTTCTGAACTTGGCATGTTGTGTTTTATAGGTTTTTTTTCCCTATAAATATTTTATGTAGTTATGTTTTCTGTTTGAATCCCAGGTAAGACATAGGTTGTAATTTGATTTCACTTTGGCTGATAGTATCTACTCATGGAAATGAATGAATCTGTTGAGTATCCAGTGCTTTTTCTGGAATATCCACTCTATTCTCTGCAGTGGCCCTGCCACTGGCCTTAAGTAAAATCACTTTTGTCTACATCAAAATCACTAATGAATTAGTGTCAGTGCTGGGCTTATGTATGTTACCACTGAATTTTTGTGCCATGGCCTATTTTTTTTTATCTTACTTGGATATTATGTGAGTATCTTATTGTATTGAGAATGAAGCTTTAGGCCTTTTGACAAGTATATATATTGTATTAACTAGATATTTCCAGCTCATTGTCATCAAAATATCGAATGTAGTCTGCCATGGAAAAAGGGACTCCATATTGGTCTATGTTAAATTTTTCAAGTTAATACTAGTAATTCCACCCAGCTAGTTAATTTGTTCAACTATTTGGAGATACTGAATCTCGTATTGCTATTTGAATGAAGTACTACTTCAGATTGGATGGTCTACAACAAAGTTATAAGCTAGGATGATTTAAATTCATGGTAAGGTTTTTACTTAACTTTTTCTAGGTCAAGATGATCTCTTCTGTGTCTTTTGATTTTGACTCTGAGAATGCAAGAGGATGCCTGTTTAAGCAATAGAATATATTCAATTTTTTTTAAAGAAACATTTGGACATGCCTAAAGGCAACCCTGCAGGCAGTTCTATGTATAGATGGGTTAGCTTTATGTCAGCAAGAATACAAGTTAGGTCTCTGAATTACCATATAACATTATGTCAACTTGGTCTCCAGCTTATCAGATATCTAAAGTTTTTCTTTAATCAAAAGCTTGGTTATCAGAATACTAGACAGACTTCTGAGAATTCAATTTTGAAGTGACTGCTATCGAGCTCCTGACAAAAATGCAATTGAGACAGCTGATATATGAGAGGGAATTACTGTGCTACATTAACTATCAATTCTTCTAGATCCTTATAGTTGTATTCTCATATGAAGTTTGATCCATAGAATGCAATATACCTGGACAATATTAGTTGTTTTCCCAGTGGAAATACTTCACTTACATTACTATTTAATGGTTTGATTGTGGCTTTCATTTGTAGTCTAATAAGAAAGAGCTGTTTTAATAACCTTTTGTATTTTATGGGAAAAAATACTCTGCAAGATATTGCTATCTATATTAAGTAGTATAAATAGTAGATAATAGAGGTGCCTGTGTGGTTCAGTCGGTTAAGTGTCTGACTCTTGATTTTGGCACAGGTCATGATCTCAAGTGTTGTGTGTTGAGTGTTGTGAGATCAAGCTCCCATTGGGCTCCACGCTGGGTGTAGAGCCTACTTAAGATTCTCGCATACCCCTTCCCTCTCCCCCCATTCTCTCTCTCAATAAAAAGGAATACATAAATAAATATTAGATAATAGTATAAATTATCAACTATTAGGTCCTCAACTCTAATTCTGCAGATTTTCTTCTGGGTACATATAATTCAAGAGCTTTATTTTGAGAAAGGAAAATGTGATAGACAAGTATATTGCATCAGAAAACTTCTCAGTAAGGGCAAAGTTGGGTGCTTCTTTTAGTAAAGTGGATGAGTATCGAAAGCTAGTTTTGTAGAATACTGAAAAAAATTAGGAAGCAGATATGAGAATTTACTTCATTGTTAAGCAGTTGGCTGGTTTCTTAATATAGTATTTAGTATGAGTTTGATAAGAATCAATTTTGTAGGGTTAATTCAAACTCCTTATATAACCTTGCCAGAGGTGAGAGATACATAAAGAACCACTATATTTTAAATTTTACATAATTGTCTTTGTGAATGTTGCTGTATTGTTTGTGCAGTGTACACTTGGGTTAGGTTTACATTGTAACCTTATCTATTTCTCTGTTGGAGTTATATTTTCAAAAGAATAATTAAAAATTACCAATAATCATGTTTATTAAAAAAATCTGTGAACATATGTATCTAGGAATGTTTGTGTATGTGTGCATGCTTGCCCTTTATTCTGATTTAGCTTAAATCCAATTTGGAGATGTTTTTAGTTTGTGTTAATTCATTTTCTATTTGTGCATTTACTTTTTTTTTTGAAGATTTTATTTATTTATTCATGAGAGACACCGAGAGAGAGAGAGAGAGAGAGAGAGAGAGAGAGAGAGAGACATAGGCAGAGGGACAAGCAGGCTCCCTGTGGGGAACCCGATGCCTCACTTGAACCAAGGACCCTGGGATCACACCCTGAACTGAAGGCGGATGCTCGACCTCTGAGCCACCCAGGCATACCTGTACATTTACTTTCAATTCCAGTGAGGGATACCCTAATATTTCTAACTTAACAATGTGGGACAAGTGAGATTATATATTTTTTATAGATTCCCTTTATCAGGTTTAGGAAATTTCCTTCTACTCCTGGTATGCTGAAAGTTTTAATTTTAATCCTGAATTGTTTTTAAGCTATGTCAAATGCTTTTTCTGCATCTATTAAATAGATAATGTGGTTTTAATTTTTGTCTGTCATCATTGTGAATTTCATAATTTGCTTTTAAAATGACAAATCAACTTTGTATTACTAAGATAAATCCTACTTAGTCATGATTATATTATCTTTTTAATGTATTTCTGATATACTGATATTTGTTGCTATTTTATGCAATGATTTTCTTCTATATTCATTAGTAAGATCCATGTCTGATTTTCTTTTCTTGCCATTCTTTGTCACATTTTGCTTATAATGGTGTGATGGCCTCATAAAATAAGGTGGGAATTTTTCCTCCTACTAGAAGTTTTAATGGAATTTGTGTATATTTGTTGCTATTTTTTCTTTAAATGTTTGGTAGAATTCACTGGAGAAATCCCCTGGACCTAAAGATTATTTAATCGGAATGATTTTGATTTTTGTATTCAATTTTTTTTTTCTAAAAGAAAGAGGCTGGTTTATATTTTCCATTTTCAGTCTTGGTATTTTTTTTTTTAATACATGTTGTTATAGTTACCTACATAGTTAACCTTTCTGGTGCTCTTCCTTTTTTCCTTGACATTCTGGGCTTTCATTGGGTTTTATACCCTTGGCCTGAACATCTACTTTTTATTTTATTTTATTATTTTTTTAATTTTTATTTATTTATGATAGTCACACACAGAGAGAGAGAGGCAGAGACATGGGCAGAGGGAGAAGCAGGCTCCATGCACTGGGAGCCTGATGTGGGATTCGATCTCAGGTCTCCAGGATCGTGCCCTGGGCCAAAGGCAGGCGCTAAACTGCTGTGCCACTCAGGGATCCCAACATCTACTTTTTAAAAGTATTTCTTGTAGTATAAGATTATTGGAGACAAATTCTTTGGCTTTTGTAGGTCTACAAATGTATTCATTTACTCTGTTTTTGAAATATAATTTTGAGGGCATGCCTGGCTGACTAAGTCAACAGAGCATGTGACTTTTGATTTTGGATTGTGCTTTTGAGCCCCACATTGTCTGTGAAGATCACTTAAAAATAAAACCTTTTTTAAAAAAAGAAATATAATTTTATAGTGCATAACATTGTAACTTGAGTTTTTTCTAACACACCTTTTTTTTTAAAAAGAGATTTTATTTATTTATTCATGAGAGAGAGAGAGAGAGAGAGAGAGAGAGAGAGAGGCACAGATACAGGCAGAGGGAGAAGCAGGCTCCATTCCATGCAGGGAACCTGACATGGGACTTGATCCCGGGTCTCCAGGACCACACCCTGGGCAGAAGGAAGCGCTAATAAACTGCTAAGCCACCTGGGTTGTCCTTCCCAACACTTTAAATATGTAATTTCATGGTCTATTCTCCATTTAATTTTTTTAAAAAAGTTAGCTGTTACTATTGTTCTTTTCTATATAGAATTTAGTTTTTCTGAGGCAGATTTTAAGACTATCTTCTTAATTGGTTTGCAGTAGTTTTACTCTATGGTTCTAGCTGGATCCTGTTTTCTTTGTATCCAACTTGAGGGTTGCTAAGTTTTTTCATTCTGTAGTTTGCTCAGTTTGACAATTTGGTTGTTAACAATTTCTTTCCCTTCCAATATGGTCTGGTATTCTTCCATAAATAGGAGTCTATTTTCACTCTTTGAAAATTGCTCGTCTTTGTGAGTTTTCGACTAGTAGATTGCAGTGGAAGTGATGCCTTCTCACTTTTGGGAACCACTGTTCTGGGCCTGTGAACTTCTTTTTTTCTGCTTTCTTGGAAACCACTTGGCATTTTGTAAGGTAATCCATACTATCTTTGGAGGAGATTTAGGGAAGAACTGGAAGATGAGACAGCCTATAGTGTGGAAGTCCCCTGTAGGAATCTTAGCTACCCAGACTGGCTCAGTTGGTTAAGCATCTGCCTTCCTGCTCAGGTCATGATTCCAGGGTCCTGAGATCCAGCCCTGAGTGTGACTCCCTGCTCAGTGGGAATCTGTTTCTCCATTTCCCTCTGACCCTTCTCCCCTCTCATGCTCTCTCTCTCTCAAATAAATAAATAAATAAATAAATAAATAAATAAAATATTAAAAAATATAAAGGAATCTTAGTTACCCAGCTTAACTTCAAGGTGAACACAATCATTTGAGTGACTCCAGCTAATATTATTTACATGAGAATTACTACTGAGTCAGCCTATAGAATTGGGAGAAATAATAAATCATTGTTGCTTTTACTGGGTTTGTAGTACTTTTTAAACATGATAGATAACTGAAATACAATTGGCATGTAGATTTGGGGTATTTCTTTAACAAAAACACAATATGTATACTATTGTCTTTGAGCCTGGGTGACTAGAAGAGTGGTGAGGAGGTTGTTGTTGAAGGCTAATAGAGCAGTGAGTAAACTGCAACTGAGGCCTCAGAGGGGGTTTTGAGTTATGTATTAGTATAACATTGATTAGATTGTTAACTTTTATAACTTTGAAGGTAGAAAAAGTACCTGACAAACTTTTAGAGCTGGAGAAGTCTGATTGTCAAGGATTTAACAGTGAATTGTGTTCATTTAGCAATCTATGTATAAGAAAGTTTGGGAAGTGAGATAAAAGGGAGTATTCAGTGTTTAGAAATAATATGCAATTAATATTTCCAATATATGATTTACTGGTTAGATAGAATTGATACATCTTTTGTTCTCATTCACCAGCTTTCCAGGTAGCAAATGCTTCTTAAGGTAAAGAATGGCCTCATGTAATTTGTTAAATCCTGAGCACTTCCGAGAATCAAAATCAAATCAAAGTACAGATGTGGAAGGTCCTGAAGGGAAAAACATAATGTGGAGAACCAAGGCACATCAGCTAACCTCCTTAATGAATGACTATATGAGTGATCCAAATGGGCACTGCATTACAGTAGAAGAATCACCCAGTCAACCCACAGAACTGTAAGAAATACTTCCTTTTTTGTTATTTTATAAGGTACTAAGTCTTTGTAATATGTATCTGACATTTGGGCTATCCGATAGTTAGCTTCTATTTGAAATTGCTTTCTCTTGACTACTGGTCACATTTTTCTCTTTTTTATTTCTTTTATGTGATATATAATTTATTTTACAGTGTTATTAGTGGTCACATAGAGGGAGTGGCATTGAGGTGAGAAAGGAGAAATTTTCATTTTTATTATATTTACTTGTATATTGTTGGACTATTATTTTATCAAGCATTTCTTCTTTTGTAATCTAAATATAATTTTAAGTACTTTCAGTAAAGGAAAGAACTATTTACAAATTGATATCCCTTTATGGAATAGTGGGCAGGGCTCTATCTTCTATTCCTCCATGCTGAAGTGGGCCATAAACCACGATCCAGTTTTTTGTCATAAAGCCAGATGTGCTGAAATATGTACTTGATCAACTCCCAGACTGTTAATCTGCCCACTTTTTTTTATTGAATTAATTGTTGGCACTTTAAAACTTTATTGATTTTTGCATAAAAACATAATGTGAATATTGTGGATTGTTACTCTGGATATCTCTCTCACATACATTTTTAGCTAAATATTTTTATATTATATTTCTAAGGAGTCCTTCCAGATATTTAGCTTTACCTTTTACCAATCAGGGATATGATTTAAATGAGATTTAAAATGCAGATGTTGGGATCCCTGGGTGGCGCAGCGGTTTAGCGCCTGCCTTTGGCTCAGGGCGCGATCCTGGAGACCCGGGATTGAATCCCACGTCGGGCTCCCGGTGCATGGAGCCTGCTTCTCCCTCTGCCTATGTCTCTGCCCCTCTCTCTCTCTCTCTCTGTGTGTGACTATCGTAAATAAATAAAAAAAAATTTTTTTAAAATAAATAAAATGCAGATGTTCAGCCGCTTTTTTTTTTTAAGATTTTATTTATTTATTCACGAGAGACACAGAAAGAGAGAGAGAGAGTCAGAGACACAGGCAGAGGGAGAAGCAGGCTCCATGCAGGGAGCCTGACGTGGGACTCAATCCCGGGTCTCCAGGATCACACCCTGGGCTGAAGGCGGCGCTAAACCGCTCAGCCACCCAGGCTGCCCTGTTTAGCAGCTTTTATTGGCAAACATGATCAGGGAGGTTTGGGTGTATCTCTCTAATAGTATTCCTGTTACCAGCTTTGTGGGAATCAAGAATCAGGGGATGAAGAAAAATTCTTTAATTGTTATTATTTCTGTTGCCAGTGTGGACCTAATGTTAATGGGCACGTGTCTGGAAATAACCAATAACAGTGGCAGTAGCTTCCTAACTTTTTTGTTCTTGGTTTTGTCAATCAAGAAGATTAGCTTGTAAAACAATAAAAATTGTTCATTTGGGGTCTTAGAGATTGCAATCCAGGAGACACAGAGTGTTCTGAAATCAAATGTGTGCTCTGAATTGAAAACAGGAAGTGCAGGCTTTTAAAGGTAAAAAACACCACAAAGTTACATAAGTTGTTTTGAAAGAATTATGATTTGTGTGGTAAACTTTAAATTGACTCTCTAATGCATGATGAATATTTGACTAAGGCATTACATTATATTTATTGCATTCTAGTGTAGAAGCATATTTTTTGAGTGGTTGAGTTTGCAACTAAGAAAAGTAAATTTTCATTTTATTTAGAGAACTTAAACAGGAGACATGCATAGATACTACCTCCTTAATATATTTCTGACTCTATTTTGAGTGAGGCTTTTAGCAGTACTTACTCCACTTTGGAATCTTCTTTCATATTGTCAACAGCTTAAGTAAAAGCTTCAGGATTTCTCAGTGTTGGCAGTTTACTTAAGGTCAAATTCTTTTTTTTTTTAAAGATTTTATTTATTTACTCATGAGAGACAGAGAGAGGCAGAGACACAGGCAGAGGGAGAAGCAGACTCCATGAAGGGAGCCCGACGTGGGACTCCATCCCAGGATTCCAGGATCGCGCCCTGGGCCAAAGGCAGACGCTCAACTGCTGAGCCACCCAGGCATCCCAAATTCTTTATTGTTCTCCTGGGATTCATTCATTCTTGGAGACCCAACCTCAACAAATAGCCATCATATCATTTCTTTGTGTTGAAGCCCTTTATACTTTATTCATTAAAGAGTGTGAGTGCTTTATGGTTTTGTTTTGGTTTTGTTCTTTTGTTTGTTTTTTACCCCACCTCTGAGTGATACACAAGGAAAAGAGATCTGGCAACATATATCACATATTTTGTTCATAGTAATAATAGGCTCTAGTTTGCCATAGCCTTTAACCACTCAAATGGAGGTATCCATATGTTAAGCATCATTTTTCATTGTACTTGTAGTTTTTTATTTGTTTTCTTAAATCCTACTTCTTTCATTCATTTTACTGTCCTGGCCCTTGTTGAGATTTGAGTTTGCCATCCTTCTAATAATCATCTAAAATTATCTAAAACTTGTTTGAAAGAAAATACTTTTGATAATATATCCCTGAAATATATCCCATTTTCTAAATACTACAGAATGGCTTCAACTCAAATCAGGCCATCAGAAAGCTGTATACCCAAGCTGCATTGTGTAGGTTGCAGGTACGTGTAGTTCTACTGAATTAAACTTTATCATGATGTTAGAAACAATACATCATAAGAAACAGCTCTACTAGGGGTGCCTGGGAGGCTTAGTCAGAAAGTATGAACTTTTGATTTTGGCTCAGGTCATGATCTCAAGGTTGTGAGATGGAGCCTGGAGTTGGGCTCTATGGTGGGTGAGAAGCCTGCTTAAGATTCTCCCTACCTCTCCCTCTCTCTGTCTCTCGGGGGAAGAAAAAGAGCTCTATGAAGGTAGTTTTTTAAATTCAACTTAAGGATGTTGTTGGGTAAATTGTAATGTTACCATTATAGAAACACATAAAAGATTATTTAGGTCAAGATGTATCTTATGATTAAGTAATACATCATATTTCGTTTTTTCATTTGCTGTTGAAAAGAAAGAACTAAAGCTCACTTAAATGCTTGATTTCTAGTAAGCATGAAAGATTTCATGCATGCACCTGTATATTAAGCATAAGCATGAGTTTGTCTTAACTGTTTAACTCCTGTTTATTTTTTCACCCTGATTTCTTGAGGTATTTAAAAATAATCTTATTGTACAATATTTTGAAACCAATATTGAAATTCAAATAGTTTTTCTCAGGCAGTGTACCATTTGATATTTCAACCAGTAGTATATGAGGTTTTCAGTTGTCAACCTCCCCTACAATGCTTGTTTCTCCTTCTTTCTTTCCTCTCCCTCCTCCTCTTCCTCCACTTCCTCCTTCTTGTTATTATAGTCTTTCTAGTGATATGAAGTAATATCATATTGTGATATTCATTTGAATTTTCCTAATGACCTCTGCTGTTGAGATCTTTTCTTATGCATATTGGCCATTCTGTAATATCTTTGGAGTAATGCCTATTCCAGTCCTTTGCACACTAAAAACTTTTTATTGTCTAGTGAATAGGATTATTTTTATCTGTTGTATGTACAAATTTCTTATAAGAGACATAATTTGAAAAAAAACTTAGGCCCATTCTTTGAGTTATCTTTTCAACTTATTCTCTGAAAAAAATTTATTTATTTATTTATTTATTTATTTATTTATTTATTTATTTATTAGAGACACAGAGAAGCACAGAACATAGGCAGAGGGAGAAGCAGGCTCACCACAAGGAACCTGATGTGAGACAGAATCCCAGGACTCCAGATCACGCCCTGAGCCAAAGGCAGACACTCAACCACTGAGCCACCCAGGCATCTCTATCTTTTCATTTTCTTAATGAAGATCATGAAGCAGAAAAGTTTAAAATTTTTAGTGTAATTCATCGATTCTTTTATCACTTGTGCTTTTTGTGTCATATCTTAACGAAGTATTGCTTAACGTAAGATTCTGAACATTTACTCTTACATTTTCTCCTGAAAGGCTTTTTCATTTTAGCTCTTAAATGTGGGTATATAATAGATTTCAGTTAATATTTGCATATGGTGTAAGATGGAAGTCCAGCTTCATTCTCCGTATAATGATATCCAGTTATCACAGTGCTATTTATTAATAGAAATTATTTTTCTCTGTTGAATTGACTTGGCACCCTTATTTAAATCACATGACCAGGATCCCTGGGTGGCGCAGTGGTTTGGCACCTGCCTTTGGCCCAGGGCGCGATCCTGGAGACCCGGGATTGAGTCCCCCATCGGGCTCCTGGTGCATGGAGCCTGCTTCTCCCTCTGCCTGTGTCTCTGCCTCTCTCTCTCTGTGTGTGACTATCATAAATAAATAAAGAAAAAAATCTTTAAAAAAAATAAATCACATGACCATACGTTTATGAATTTATTTTTATTTTCTCAATTCTGTTCCTTTGATCTATATATCTAATTCATTTAGCAGTTTAGTACAATGTTGATTAGCTTTGTAATAAGTTTTAAAATTGGGGAAATGTGAGTCTACCAACTTGTTCTTTATTTTAAATATTGTTTTGTATTTTCTGTTTTTTAAAAAATTTCCATACAAATTTCATGATAATTTTGTACATTTCTGCATGAATGTCAGGCCTATTTCTAGGTGTTTAATTGGAAATGTAGAATTTTTATGGGTACTTATCAATATTAAATCTCTGATCCATGAACACAGTTTGCCTTTCCATTTATTTAGGTCTTCTCTATTTACTAACAATGTCTTGTAATTTTCAAAGATACATTTTCAATTTGTTTTTGTTGTTTTTTTGTATGTATTTTATTCTTTTTGATGATATGGTAATGCAGTCATTTTCTTAATTTCCTTTCCAGAGTTATCATTGGTAGTGTATAGGTATACAATTGATTTTTGTGTATTGATCTCATATGATGCTACTTGGATGAACTTTTGTTTTAGTTATAATAGTCTTTTAGTGGATTTGTTAGGATTTTCCTAATACAATATCATATCGTTTATGATTAAAGAGTCTTCCTTTCCAATATGCACTCCTTTTTATTATTTTATTTTATTATTTTATTATTTTATTTTATTTTTTATTTGCCTAGGGTGACCTAGTAAAAACCTCCAGTACAATGTTGAATATAAGTGGCAAAAGTAAACTTCTTTGTCTTATTCCTGGTCTTAGTAGGAAAACAGACAGGCTTCATAATTTAATATGATGTTACCTATGGTTTTTCATAGATGTCTTATGAGATTAAGGAAACTTCCTTATGTAGCTCTGACTTATTTATTTATTTATTTATGATTATTTATTGATTTATTTAAAGATTTAGATTTTGTCAGATACCAGACATGAGATTTATTTTTTAACATTTTAAAGTTTACAATACTGTATTTTTAACTGTAGGTACTAAGTTGTTCAGTAGATCTCTGCACATTATTCATGATGTATAATTTAATCTTTATACATGTTGAGCAACAATTACCCATCTCCCTCTCCCTCTAGTCCCTGGTTCCAATTTACTGCTTTTTCAATTGTCTATTAAATTTTATTGTGTCGTGCATATTGTGAATATTATTTTGTTGTGTGTCTGTTTATTTATGTCTCTCTGTTGAAACTGATGAATTTTATTCTGGCAAGCCGTGAAGATATTTGTGAACAAGTTGCAGCCTTTTGAGCATTTTTAAAACTTTCTTAGTGTGGCTCTAGAATTGTATTTCCTAGTTCTCATTAAGTTCTATCTCTATGTTATGACCTTCCTGGTGTTCATGCTGAATGCTTTGTTAATTCAATAATTTCTCTGTCCTCTGATTCCTGGAAAATCAAACATCTCTAATCTTGTAGGAACAGTGATAGTTGTGCTGCTTACTGTTTCCCTCTCGCAGTTGTCCTTTACCTGATATTTGTACTTTGCCTGTCCTTATAAAGTTTCATAGTATATTCATTCAGCTCAGTATTTATTGAAAGATGTAAGGGGACCCCATACAGATTTCTCGAGTTCTTTTCCTGGGTTTTATTTTCTGTTTGTTATTATTCCTCCAAATTTTTGGATATCTCATCCTCCCTGAATTCTGATTTCATTTTTCTCATATCAGGGAAGACTTTATATATCTGGACTTTTTTGCATATAGTTAATGTCAATTCATTAATTTATCACTGGTGTTGAATGTTTTGAAGGTAGACCAGATATTTTACTTATTCAGAGTTTACTAGTATAGTATGCTGGTGAAATTCTGGTGATCTTTATGTTCCTGAACCCAGAGGTCAAATTTCCAAATCACACAGGCTTTTTTCTTGTACATCTCAAATACCAGCATTTTAAGTCTTAGGACTTTTCTTTTCCTCTGTAGCTCTACTTCTACAAGACTAGATTTATGTTTCTCCATCCTACTAATGTACCCTTATCCTTTGGTGGGCCATTTCTTAGACCTTCTGAAGCCTGATATATATCAAGATTTTTTTTAAGATTTTATATATTTGGGGTTTTTTTTTGTTTGTTTGTTTATGTATTTTGGAGAGAGAGTGGTCACACACAAGCAGGAGTAAGAGCAGAGGGAGAGTGAGGGGAAAAGAATCTCAACCAGACTCTGTCCTAAGTGCAGAGTCTGAAGTGGGGCTCCACCTCAGGACCCTGAGATCATGACCTGAGCCAAAACAAGAGTCAGTTGCTCAACCCACTGAGCCACTCAGGTGCCCATATCTCAAGGTCTTATATTTGTTTAATGTCCCAACCATTGATGTGTCTGTGTCATTAACTCAGTGATGGTCTTGTACACCTTTGAAGTTTATCTCTCCTATCCTGTCACCAGCTTTAGGTATACTGCTACTGTGGGACTTTGTGAAATGGCCATACGCAAAGATAGGCCATTGATGCATATTGCCCTGTGACTAGGGCTTTACAGGAATCTACTCCAACATTTCAGCCCACATGCAGTAGTTAAAAGTTAGTAAATATTTTTGCTTGTTTTTTATTCTTTAGTTTGGGACAAGTCTGCAGCTCCTTCTGCTTTTCTCAGAAGATTAAGAAGTTTTATGTCTCTTGTCTCTTACAAGAGTTTATGTAATTCAGATTATTTCATTTACTTTGCCTCCTCAGCTCTTTTAATGTGTTCAAAATGTGATCATTCTGGCCTTTACTACTTATTCTCATTTTTAAAGTGGGAAAGATATCCTCTTGTGACTTTCTAAATTATAACCAAGTGTTGAATTCTCCCATGTAGTATTTGAGGTTTTTTAGTTGACATATTTTCCCTCCACACCATTTTCATCTCATGCAAACTCTGAAAATAGATGTGCACCTATGACTGAATGCTTTTATATGAAAAGAAAATTTTCAGCATGCTTTTTTACATGTAGGTCACCTCATCTGTGAGGCATCATTTTAGTTAAAGCATAAAAGGTTTTAACAACTTGTTGAATTAAAAATAACTCTCACTCAAAGTAAAATATTGCTAATTAAATTGAGGTAATAAGCAAAAAGTTATTAGTGCCAAGAATAAATACCCAAAGTCTGGTATTTATCATTGTTTCCCTTTAATTTCTGAATTGACAAATGATAATTGCTCAGGCAATTAAAATAATTAGGAAAATGTGTAGTCACAAAAGGAGAAGCCTTTTAGAAGTGCAATTTAAATGCATAAGGAGAAATTCTCATATGTTTGCTGTACCTTATCCTGGAGTAGACTGATTACCAGGTGCTTTTTAGTGTGTAGATGATTGATAGATCACATGCCATCTTGGTTTTTTCTGGGACATAGGATTACTGGAAGCATGGTTAGCTTAAAAGGTTGGTCTCATTTTAAAGAAGGATTCTGGGGATCATGGCATTTATATTATGTAAAGGTCTTGGTACTAAAAGATGCTTTTAAGTTCAATATCTTGTAAATTTGTAATGTGTTTTTTGGGGGAATACACTATTTTGTACTACATTTAAGTGAAAACAGTGAAGTCCTAGGATAATCTTACTCTTCTAGAATGCCTATTCACTCTGTGACCTATAAGAGGCAGTCTAAGGGAGGCTGTGGAAAGAATTAGATTGACAATGGCTTTGTGGAAGAAATGACAATATCTGAAAAGAGAATATTCCTGGGTAAGATAGGCTAACCTTAATTTAGAAAGACTATACCATTTTTTTAAAGATTTTATTTTTTAAAAAGATTTTATTCATCCATTCATGAAAGACACACAGAGGCGGCGGGGGGTGGGGGCAGACACACAGGCAGAGGGAGAAGCAGGCTCCATTCAGGGAGCCTGACGTGGGACTCGATCCTGGGTCTCCAGGATCATACCCCAGGCCAAAGGTAGGCGCTAAACTGCTGAGCCACCAGAGCTGCCCCTAAAGATTTTATTTATTCATTCATGAGAGACACACAGAGAAAAGCAGAGACATAGGCAGAGGGAGAAGCAGGCTCCCTACAAGGAGCCAGATACAGTACTTGATCCCGGATCCCAGCGTCACGCCCTGAGCCAAAGGCAGATGCACAACCGCTGAGCCACCCAGGCTTCCCGAGAGAGACTATATCTTAAAATTAATCAATAGAGTCATTTCCTGTAGAACCAATTTTTGGCATGTGTGTATACTACAAATACTTAAGCTACTCCATGCTGATGGCATGATGACAGCTAGGATCAGTGTGAGAAATTGATTATGCCAATTTCAAAGGAGAGACTATGTAAAAGTAAATAGTTGATATTTTATTACAATTTTGTGAAATTTGTTCTATTAGTCATGACTTACTCAGTTTAGGCATGCTTTCTATTAAGTTATTCATTCAGAATATTGCACTAGAGCAGTGATAGTTGTATGCAACAATAACAAAGGGTTACACTTCTTTGATTTAACTAATTTAAAGCCATATTCTTTCTAAATTAAAATTGGCTTTCTTTACCTAGAAAGCTTTTCTTTTTCACAGAAACTCATTTATTGTATTAAACCTCCTGTCATGCAGGACATGGAGTAGTTTTGTGCACAGTACCTATATATCTACTGTTTATGTGCAGTGAAGTTAAACGATTTCAACTCAAAGCAAAATTTAGAAGATCATGAGCCTTGAAAGGAGAGTATTCAATGAATTTGGACAATAGAGAGTTCTCTTAAAATGATGGTCCTGTTTCTAGGGTCAGCAGTCGTCATTTGGGAGAGATTGATGAATATGATAAGCTGAGAGGCTTATTTCAAAATAAATTAGTATGCCATTCTACTCTACATTACATAAACATGATGAATGGTACCAAATGAATGACTTTTATTTGAATAATAACTCTTCTAAGTGATTTTTTCTTTTTTTTAATATTTTTTTTTGCTTTATTTATTTATGATAGTCACACAGAGAGAGTGAGAGAGAGAGAGAGAGAGAGAGAGAGAGAGAGAGGCAGAGACACAGGCAGAGGGAGAAGCAGGCTCCATGCACCGGGAGCCCGAAGTGGGATTCGATCCCAGGTCTCCAGGATTGCGCCCTGGGCCAAAGGCAGGCGCCAAACTGCTACACCACCCAGGGATCCCTTATAAGTGATTTTTTAGAAAAATGTTCAGAATAACAATTATTTATTGACTGCTCACCTTATTTATGTTAAATATGTTATTAAGCATAAACATTTATTCTGTGCAGATCACACTGAAAGTTATACAGAACACTTAACTAGGCATTATGAAATATGTGAGTTGTCTGTGAATAAACAGAAGGCATAGTCCTTAGTTAATAAGTGAGTATAGGGGCACCTGGGTGGCTCAGTTGGTTGTGTCTTCCTTCAGCTCAGGTCATGATCCCAGGGTTTTGGGATCAAGCCCCACGTCCGGCTCCCTGCTCAGCGGGAAGCCTGTTTCTCCTACTCCCTCTGCTTGTGCTCTGTCAAATAAATAAATAAAAATCTTTAAAAAAAATAAGTGAGTACAAATGCATATAGTATAAAAATTAGATGTGCATCCACACAAAGCAAAGGAGTGATCTGAGTATGGTAAAATCAACCTGAGAAAGTGCCAATTTAGTTTGCATATAAGTTAAATTATTGGGCCTTTGATAGGTAGGTATGTTCCATAAATAGGAGTGTTTTGAAGCAACACCAGAATGCTCATTTTGTTCAATAAGGCTGTTAACTTGCCTTTACTTCCTGGAAGCAGAAATATCCTTTAGGCACATGAATGGATTTTCACAATATTTTCTCACAAGATTTTTATGTATTCTTCATAGTTTGCATTTTTTTCTTTGTTTTATGAAATGTATCACTTTTCTGATTCCAAGACCAAGGTAGACTACTAGTGATTATCTCAAGGGAAGAGAGAAGTCTAAAATAGATTGGTGTCTTTTAACTGTTCCTTACTTATAACCAAGTGACTATAGCAATGATTGTTGCACTATGAATATTGAGAACCATATCATGGAGTTGTATTATCAACAGTTCTTCCCACCCATATCTCCTAGCTGTCTTGCAGATGAAGCTCTGTGAATATTTTAAAATCTTGGCTAAAATTTATATTGCTTTGTGACCAGAACTATAGAAATACTATGTTAGAATATGGTGAAAAAAATGTATAACTTGTGATATTGGGGAAAATATAACCTTATCAAATGTCTTTGGCAGTAGAAGCTCCTCTAACTAGTTATGTATCTATAACTAGATATAGTTGGATTTAGATATATGTGGATTTTAGATCGATCTTGTTTTTGTGTCCCTAGTGTAACATCTTTTGAAAGAACAATACAGTTTTGTTTTGTTTTGTTTTTTTGGTATAGCAACATTATGAGATTTTAACAATCATTTGGAAAGATAAATGGGACACCTGGGTGGCTCAGCGGTTGAGCATCTGCCTTTGGCTCAGCGCGTGATCCTGGGGTCCTGAGATCAAGTTCCACATCCAGCTTCCTGCATGGAGCCTGCTTCTCCCACTGCCTGTGTCTCTGCCTCTCTCTCTCTGTGTGTTTCTCATGAATAAATAAATACAATCTTTAAAAATAAAAGGAAAGGTAAGGTAAATGACTATTTCGTTTACTTGATAAGAAATTAACAGTTTGATGAATTGGTATTTCCTTTGCTAGATAACAAACTTCTCATAAGATACAAGGTCAGGATATTGTCAGTGTTCTGTTAACTGTCAGTATGAGAACACTTTCAGACATTGTTACTACCTTCTTTTAAGAGCTCATCTATTTTGGATTGGCATAATTCTCTGTAGGTTCTTTTAACTCTCTGGTTTTTCTATTAATGTTCTTCATAGACAACTCTTTCTTTATATATTTCATAAGGTTTTTGTTCCCCACATCTTTTTGCATAACTCACACGTACTCTATCCTTTCTACCTTCAGGGTGTATCTATTCTGGTGAATTCAACTCTTCTTATTTAGTGACTCAGATGTCTAAATATCACCCTTATATTTAATTTTGGCCAATGATTTCACTATGATTTCTACTTATATAAGCTTTATGGATAAACTTACGGAATTCAAACTCATCATGAATAAAATCAAATACATCATTACCTCTCTTAACTCGTGTTCTCAATCTCATATGTTGTTTCTGTTAGGACTTCACCATCTGTCTAGTCATCACACATTACAAATGTAGTTATCCTTAATTCCATTTTCTCATTTTTTTCCCTTCCACAAACATCTCAATCATTTCCAAAGTCTAACCTATTTTTCTTTGCAATATTTCATCCATCTTCTTTTTCATAGTATATCATTCCAATTTTGGTTCTCATTTTATTGTCATCTATTCATTTCCCACCTATGCCTGAAATTGTTTTTAATGTCTTAAAGCTTCCCTCAAGGACCCACTCAAACTTCTACTGGTAGAAGGCTGTTTTCTCTGTACTATTCTTTTACATCATGTGCACTTGGTACATCTAAGTTTCTCCAATATAAGCTCATCTACTTGTCTGCTTTTTCTTGTTAAATTTTAGCTTCTAAAATGTAGAGGCTATATACGTTTCTTTTTAAAGATTTATTTATTTATTTATTCATGACAGACACAGAGAGAGAGAGAGACAGAGAGAGAGAGAGAGACAGACACAGAGAGAGAGGCAGAGACACAGGCAGAGGGAGAAGCAGGCTCCATGCAGGGAGCCCCACGTGGGACTCAATCCCGGGTCTCCAGGATCACACCCCAGCCCGAAGGCCGGCGCTAAACCGCTGGGACACTGTGGCTGCCCTATATACGCTTTTGTACCCCTTTGGGTATAGTAATTCAGTGTTTGTATGGAATAGGTATTTATAAATATTTATTTAAATGAGCTGAACTCAGAAATTTTTAATAATAAAATATTGATCATTGCTTTGGGCAAATTGGCCTTTTTTTTTCTTAATTTTTTTTTAAGATTTTATTTATTTATTCATGAGAGACACAGAGAGTAGAGAGAGAGAGAGAGACAGGCAGGGGGAGAAGGAGGCTCCATGCAGGGAGCCTGACGTGGGACTTGATCCCGGGTCTCCAAGATCATGCCCTGGCTGAAGGCTGCGCTAAACTGCTGAGCTACCTGGGCTGCCCTGGCCTTTCTTTTCTATGGAGGAAAATATATCAGGAATTGTTTGATTGACAAATACCTATTTGAGGATTATTTTGGGGAGTATAATATACATATATAGATATATGATAGGATGAAATGTAATTCTATATTTAAAAAAATTTACTCAGAACTATTTTTTTCTTTTATTTTAATTTGAATGAACTTTTATCAAAGAAGAGAAAACAATAGCACTTTACAGGTGATTATTACTATAAGCAACCAAATGCCTACCTATTTGGCAACTACATAGTAACTGAAGTCTTACCAAGGTATTAAGGTACTGGAGTTAAGGCTGTTTTGAAATCTCCAATGTGCAGTCTTTTGTAAAATTCGGTTGTCAAAGGACCTCATCATGGGTAGCAGTATAGAAGTAATCTACTGGCCTTTGAGTGCATTCCCAAAGAGTAGACTAACATGTGACCGGACTGAGAATACATTTGGCTTTGAGTAACCTGGTCCCTGAAAACCCCAGGTGACTCATTATTTACACACTATAGTTGTTCATTTCCTTTCTGTATGTTACAATTGTCCCTGGCATTCTCCTTTTTTAAAAAAGATTTTATTTATTTATTCATGAGAGGGAGAGAGAGAGACAGAGAGACAGGCAGAGGGAGAAGCAGGCTCCATGCAGGGAGCCCCATGCGGGACTCGATCCCGGATCCCCGATCCCCGGGATCAGGCCCTGGGCTGAAGACAGCGCTAAACCGCTGAGCCATCCGGGCTGCCCCATTCTCCTTTCATAGGGAAAGATATCCAGGAATGAATCCAAAGACAGAGATCTCCAAGATGCCATAGTCTGAACTTGGTTCTATGGCAATTATCTATTTAAGATGAAACAGTGGAACACTTTAGAAAAATGAACTTAATGTAATTTAAATTTTCAAATAGCATGAATAACACAGTTCATTTGACTTTAAATACATCTTGTTACAGATGATTTGGCCATTAACCTTGGCAATGTCAGTCTGTTCTTAGTATCGTATTCCATTAAATTACTGTTCTTGATAATAGTTTTAGGTATACTTTACAAGGATCCATGCACTACTGGCTTCTAAAAACAATATGAGGAAAGGAGGGCCGAATGGGGGAACAGGGAGGGAGAGAGAAAGAACGAATAATAAGAGAAAGGGGGATAGAAGTATAAAGGGCAAAAATTTTAAAAGAGGAACAAATGAAACAAACACATAGATGTACTAATAACAATAGTCAGATCTACAAAAATACAGATCACTGCCTGGAATAGTGAGTTTATAGTACCTCTGAGGACTTCTTTCTCTTGCAACTTCTATGACATATGATCCAGGGGCTATATTTTTGTCTTAGCCTCCTTGCACAGCCTGTTTGAATAATGGGTTATTTGACTTAGTCGTCAGGGTACAGTTCATTGAACCAGAGACAGACACTTGATCCAGGGAGAACAATTCATATTCTTCCTCTTAGGAATTTGGAATTGGGACACAACAATTCTATTTAGTCTCTCTTTGTCCCTTGAACTGAAATGAACTAGACTCAGGAACTGAGGTTGTCATTCTGGCAAAGACGTGTTTGTACCATGTTTATGGAAATGTTAAGAAAATCTTCAGAGAAAGAGATAATACTGAAACAATACCCCAGAGAGTAATGGAAACAAGAGTTCATGTAGCTGTAGATATAGGAAGAAAATAATTAGAGCTCTTGCCAGCCTTCTAGTTGGCGGTTTCATCCCATCATGTAGGGCAGCTGTGTTTCTTGCCTTTGAGCTCTATACCTTTATTAGTCACCTTTGGTTGCCATAACGAAATGCAATAGACTGGGTGACTTAAATAACAAGAGATTGGTTTTCTCAATGTGTCTGCTAGAATTCCTACATCAGGGTGCCAGTGTAGTCTTGTTCTGGTAAGAGCTCTCTTCCTGGCTGCAGACAACCATGTTATTACTGTGTTACTGCCTGAGCAAGTGAGAGGTCTCCAGGGTCTTTTCCTCTTCTTATGAGGGTACTAGCCCATTATGACAGCCCCTTCCCATGACCTTGTCTAAGTGTAATTCTTTCTCCAAAACTTCATTTCCAAATACAATCAGGTTGTGGGCCATGGCTTCAAGTTATGAATTTGTGGGGGATATAATTGCATTTATAGGAATATCATTTCAAACCCAGCAGAACCCTGTATTTATGTTTCAGGGAGCTCTAATGGAAATGGCCTCAGAATCTGTATTATGTATTATTACCAAGTTATTCTTATAATTATTTGCTTACTTATAAATTGTAGTTGGAGAAATTCTGTACCACAGGAATGTGAAGACTTGAGTTAAGGGATAAAGGTCAGCCAATAAATATTTAGCTCATTCTTGGCTGGAAAGAGGGACAGTCAATCGTCAGGAGAAAGGCAATAGCTACCAAACAGCAGGAGAGTACTGTGGATAAACATGAGATATTCAAGTGTTTATAACTTACTATGGTATATGTGTGGGGATAGAAAGGTGATTAGGTGATTAGCCTAAATATACAGTGTTGATGAAGACAGATGCTGGCATTTTACAGCTCTTGTGTCTAACTGTTCAGAATTAAAGCCTAAAACAAACACCTATGGCTAAAACACCATCTATTATATGTAATAAATTTACATAAATGAATTATTAAACCCCAAATCATTCTTAATTTCTCTCTTTTCTTCAGGTATTAAGTTTAAATAATGTGTAAATCATTTGCAGTACTATCTTCAATGTTTCCAGAGTATGTCTTCTTTCTCCATCTTCACTACAACCTCAGTTTGACTTTATTTCTCACCTCAACTGCTCTAATTGCTGTCCCTTTTGCCTTCTTGCTGTTATTCATCCTCTCCAAACTATTTTCCCTAAAGTATCTGGACAAATCTTTAAAAAGTAGAAGTACTGTATCCCTGTTTTGTTTAATTTAGCTTATTACTTCTGAATTGTCTGTTGAATAAAGTTCAATCTCTGTTTCATGATTTTAAGGCCCTCCATGATCCCCACACTTTTACTCCTTGGAGTTTCATGCGTGGAACTCTCAGTTACAGTAAAATTTAACTGCTTTTGTTTCTTATCACGTAACTACCTCCCAGATGAAAAACCAAGAACTTTATTAGATTTCCTTTATACTGACCACATAAAATCTCTTCATGATCCCTCGAAGTATTTCATTCTCCTCCAAATATAATCATTATCACCATGGATTATTTTCACTGTTTTTTCTAACTATATAAATGAAATGTGTGTATTACTTTATATATTTTTTCTTTACTCAACATTGTGAGATTTATCCATTTGTTGCTTGTAGCAGTATTTCATACATTTTCATTGTTATTTAGTATTTCACTATATCAATTTGCAACCATTTTAAAATTCATTATACTGTTTATGGACATTTCAGTAGTTTCCAGTTTAATATTATTACTAATCAAACTGTTATGAGCATCTCATATATGTCTCTTGATGAATGTATATTCATTTCTATTGGCTATATATTTAAGAGTGAATTATATTCTTATGACTCAACCCAATTTCAATGTCATTTCCTTTAAGAAGACTTCTCCACTCCCCAACCCTATTTGCGTTAATTGGTCATATTCTTTGGGTCCATAAAATCCTATGCTTCTCTTTAAGAGATGACTTATCAACCTTTATTGCAATGTGTTTACAAGCATGATTTCCTCAATAGATTGTAAGTTATTTGGGGGCAGGGAAGCTGCCTCATTAGTCTTTGTATTTGTAGTGCCCATCAGAGTTTCTGGCACAAGGACAATGTTTAGTGATACATAATATTAACGTAATCATATATATAAAAACCTACAGGGGGCACTTGCGTGGCTCAGTTGGTTAATTATTCCACTCTTGATTTCAGCTCAGGTCATGATCTCAGGGTCATGAGATCAATCCCTGCATTGTGCTCTACGTTCAGGGTCAGTCTAGTTCTCTCCCTCTGCCTACACATGCGCACTCTTTCTTGCTCTCTTTCCAAAATAAATAAATAAACCTTAAAAAATAAAAAGCAAAAAAGAAAGAAAGAAACCTACTGAAGGATAGTGAAGAGTCCTAGAATTTTCTAAATAATAAATAAATCAGTAAAATTTATGATCACCTTCTATGTAACGAGACTGATGTCAGGTTATATTGGATATCAAGCAATAAAAAACTGATTCCTGCCCTCAAGCAGCATACAATTTTGCTCAGGAGAATGCATTGATATTCCTAAAATACTAGAAACTAATCAGTAAACTGTATGGTAAAATGGCTCTTAGTATAATTCTGTTTTAGAGAAAAAGGACAAGACTGCTGAAGTTGAAACATTCTGTAAGATGAGCTAGGATGAGCATTGAAGAGGATTGTCCTGTTTTAGGAAGGAATAATAGAGGGAGCCTGAGGAATAGTGCAGCAATCTCAGATCTGCTAAACTTAGCTTTCATTCTTCCAATCACTTCTCTGGAATAAACATGGTGTCTTGAGACATATTTTCTTTACTCCTAGAGTAAATTAGATGTGTTATAATCATAGTCTTCCATGCTTTGTTATATAAATTGGCCTTTATTTTTATACAGTTGGAATCCAATTGCAATATTTCATGAAAGGAGATGATAAATCTTGTGAAACATGATGAGGGTCAGAATTATGGCAGTGATAACAAAAGCTTTGGAGAGAGAGAGAGAAACATGTGGAAGTCATTAAAAGAGATGCTAAGTAGACCATAGTGGTACCAGGATATGGTCTTGAAGGGTGCTTTTTAATGAAGCAAAAAGGACACCATGAGAAAAACTCTTGAAAGAAATATGGTTCTTAGTCAATTTGTGACCCAAAATATTTCCATGGAATATGGCAATATATTAATTTTTAATACTAAGCTTCTTATGAGTATGGAATCAAGATTTAGATCTAACATTTGACTACAAAATTCTTATGTTGAAATGTTGTTATGCTCAATTATATGAAATGGCTTGTATTGACGTCTCATCAAAGACTTTATGAGTTATTGATTCATGTAACTCAGACACACACATAGAATGAAGGAGTAACAGGAAGTCTTCACCAACAGATTGAGAAAGGTCTTTATAACCAGGAAATCTTAGGCTTTGGAAAGTGTTTTAACTGAAGAGGACTCCAAGGCTGCTGCCTTAGTAGTAGTTTCTCACCATAGGGGCACATCAGAACCACAGGGTCAGTGATGAGCTTGTTGGGAAGGAAGATCTTCCTTTGCCCTATGGTCCTTCTAGCTAGAATTTGAATCAAACTGACATGAGACAGATTAACAGGAGAAAACCCAATTTAACAGATGTACATATGGGAAAACATAGACATGAAATTCCAAAGACAATGAGGCAACATGAAGCTTATGTGAGCTAAGGAGAGGGGAGGGGTCTCAGGATACAAAAGGGAGAAGGCTCATTAACAGGAATGGGAAAGATGTTTTGAAAAACAAGGATATACACTATTACACCATTTCTTCCATAAGGGGAAGTCTTCTTTAATAGCTCTCTTCCTGGTATAGGATCTCCTTTCCAATGTAAGTTTAGGCAGTAGAGGGGGAGGCATGGAGCTTTTTCTACATCTGCTGGGTTGTGGTTGAAATAATCTTTATGCCAAAGTGGCCCATCTTGGGGACACCTGCCCTTTTCTCCTACAAGCTTTAAAAATATTATTGCCTGGGACACCTGGGTGGCTCAGTTGGTTAAGTGTCTGCCTTCTGTTCAGGTCATGATCTTAGGGTCCTGGGATTGAGCCTGGCATCTGGCTCTGCATTGGGTTCCCTGCTAAGCAGGGAGCCTGCTTCTCCCTCTCCCTCTACTGCTCCCCCTGCTGTGCTCTCTTGCTCTCTCTGTCAAATAAGTTAAAAAATCTTTTAAAAAAATATTATTGCCTAGATACCACTTCTATTGATTTTCTTGAGTGGCTTGAGAATCACCATTAAAAAAAGAGAGAGAGAGAATGAAAATGGACTTTGGGTTTGGCATGATCTTTTAAATACAACACCAAATCGTGATCCATGAAAGAAAAAATTTTAAGTTGGACCTAAGTGAAATTAATTACTTCTGTCCTGGGAAAGACATTCTTAAAATAATTAAATCCTAATCCATGGTGTAGGAGAAAAATCTTTACAAATTACATATATGATAAAATACCAATGTCCAAAATATATTAAGAACATATAAAATTAAAGAATAAGAAAACAAATCAATAAAAATAATGGGCACATATGTGAAGAGGCAAATCATCAAAGAAAATGTGCAGATGGCAAATAATCCTGTGACAAAGTGCTCAACATCACATGCCATTGTTAATTGGAAATTAAAACAACAATAAGATACCAGTACACACCTAATGAATGGCTAAAATTCAAAACACTGAAAACAATGTGAGTAGAATGGGAGTCAACAGGAACTCTCATTCATTGCTGATGGAAATGCTTAATGATACAGCCCCATTGGAGGACCGTCTAGTGGTTTCTTATAAATTCACCATACTCATTTTATAATCTAGGAGTTTTGCTCTTTGGTATATACCCCCAAAAGCTGAAAACTTATATATATATATATATATATAAGTTTTACGTGTTTATAGCATCTTTAATGTAATTACCAAAACACAGAAGCAATCAAGATGTTCTTCAATAGGTGAAAAACAAAATATGGTACATCTAGGCAATGGAATATTATTCCAAGAGAAAAAGAAATTAGCTATCAAGACATGAAAACACATGGAGGAAGGTTAAAAGCATACTGCTAAGTGAAAAATGCCATCCTGAAAAGGCTATATATTTTATGATTCCCATTATGTGACATTGTGGACAAGGCAATACTATGGAAACATTGGAAAGATCAGTGGTTGCCATAAGCTCCCCTGCGGGGACCCTGATTAGGACTCCATCCCAGGACTCAGGGATCTCAACCTGAGCCAAAAGGCAGATACTCAACCACTGAGCCATCCAGGTGCCCTAATTTACCAGTTTTAACAATTGTACTCCACTGATGGAAGATCTAAAAAATATTAGATGAGACTTGGCATAGGACTGAGGATCTATGGAGAACTTGTAAAATAACAAAGTCTTGATTGAAAACAAAGTGTCTCGGTTATTCTAATGTGCTGACATGGTGTAGAATTAATGAACTACAATGTCTGATTTGAGATCTGCAAGAAATTTGTGGCTATTTATCAGAATAGGGAAAATAGGACTATTGGTGGTATAGATGATGGAGTTCTATAGAAGATATTACTGTTTTGAATTGCCCATCAACAATACAGGTAGAAATGCCCAGAAGACATTTCTTTCTATTACTATGTTTCATATGCTATTTCAGATTCAAACTTTTTCCCCATTGCCATTATCCAAACAATATTTGAAAAGCCAATTACAGTTTAACATTTAAAAGCCTAATGGGGGATCCCTGGGTGGCACAGCGGTTTAGCGCCTGCCTTTGGCCCAGGGCGCGATCCTGGAGACCCGGGATCGAATCCCACGTCGGGCTCCCGGTGCATGGAGCCTGCTTCTCCCTCTGCCTGTCTCTCTCTCTCTCTCTCTGTCTCTCTCTCTCTCTCTCTCTCTGTGAGTATCATAAATAAAAAAAGAATTAAAAGCCTAATGGATTTGAAAAGAATGACTCAGAGCAACCTTCTAATTAGAAAATATTGCTGGGCTCAAGTTTCTATCCATAGCAACAATGCTTAAATGTTATCTCCTGCTTTGCCTATAGGTATATATTTTGCCACAAAATTATATACTCTTCCTAGATATGTAATTTTAACTTCAAAAGAGAGAGAGAGAGGTAGAGAGAAGGAAATGGGCACTAAAAACACCCCATAGTGTTTGGCATAACAAAAGCATATATATATATGCATAGTAGAGATTCTCATAACTAAACAGAGAAAATGAAATGTGTTCCTCCAGAGACAGAAGTATTTCCTAGATAACCAAATAACACTCCTGTTTAAAGATATTTCTTTCTTTTGTTTGTAGCTACTTAAAATGCTCTACAATTCTTTCAAAGCAGTTAAGAACTGCATTTTGAACTCTGATGTTGGTTTCATTTATCCCTTACCTTGCTGCAGACACTCTAGCAGTTCATCAAAATGCAATCTTATCTCTGGAATTTAGAATATTCCAAACACTACTAAAAATGAGTTGGTTTGGTAAGATAAAACTGAAGTATCATTCTTTTCATTTTTATACAGTTAAAGTTGTCAGTCATTGAAGGTGAGGTATTTTGTTTTTCTATCTCTACAAAATGAAAAAAAGATAATTGAAGTGATTATTATCCAATAAGCATATTTTAATTGAAATTACGTTTACAACTGACAGGTAACATTGCATAATATTAAGATATACAGCATATTACAATGATGCTTTCTTATATATATGAGGATGACGTGTAGCTGTGTGTGTGTGTATATATACACAGATACCCGATTACTTATGAAGTGATATTTATCACATTACATAATTATAGTACAATATTGTTGTCTATATTATTTATACTGTATGTTAGATCTCTATGGCATATTTACTACTTGTTATAAGTTGCATCCTTAAACACTATTAGTCTGCTTGCCCCATCCCCTGTTATAATAGTAAACTGTTATTTTACTATATGTTTTTTACTGGTTGAACTTTTTTAGTTTCCATAAATAAGTGATGTCATACAGTACTTCTTTTTCTCTGACTGATCTTGTTTAGTCTCATGTGCTCAAGTTCCATCTGTGTTGTGGCAAATGAGAGGATATCTTCCTTTCTCATGGTTCAATACTATTACATTGTGTATATGTAGCACATCCCTTTTTATTACCCATCAGTCCATTGTTGACCATATTGTATGTTTCCATATGTTGGCAACTGTAAATAGTGTTGCATTAAAAATGGAAATGCAGATAGGTTGTCAAAATTCTGTTTTCATTTTCTTTGGGTATATATTCAGAAGTGCAATCACTGGATCTTATACGAGATTTACTAATTTCTTTGAGGAACTTCCGTATTGTTTTCAATAGTGTTTGGATCAATTTGTATTTGAATCAACAATACATAAGGTTTTTTTTCCCACCACATCCTCACCAGCACCTGTTTTCTCTTGTCTTCTTGATGATTGCCATACTAACAGGTGTGCCATACCTCACTGTGGTTTTGATTTGTATTTCCCTAATGACTGGTGATTTTGAGTATATTTTCATGTTTCTGTTGGCCATTTTAATGTCCTTTTTGGAGAAATACCTCTTTAGTTCTGTCCATTTTTTAATTAAATACTTTGGGGTTTTATTGTTGAATTGACGGAGTTCTTTATATATTTTGGATGTTAGCCCCTTATCCCGTATATGGTTTGCAAATATTTTTACCTTTTCTATAGGTTGTATCTTCATTTTGTTTTTTCCATTGTGCAGAAACTTTTGATTTTGATATAATATGTTGACTTTTGCTTTTGTTGCTTGTGCTTTTGGCATCATTAACAAAATATTATTACCAAGAACAATATTGATGAGCTTTTTCCTTATTTTTTCCCTGGGAATTTTATGGTATCAAATCTTCTGTGTAAGTTTGTTCCATTTGAAGTTAATTCTTGTGAGTGGTTTGAGATAGGTGTCAGTTTCATTGTTTTGTATGTATTTTTCCAGTTTTCCCATTACTGTTGAAGTGAGTATTCATTCCCCAACAGATATTCTTGGCTCCCTTGTCATATATTAGTTGACCATATATGCTGGGTTTTAATACTTTCATTTGGAATTTTTTTTGTATAAGGTGTGAAGTTTTATTTATTTATTTATTTATTTATATTTTTTAAAGATTTTATTTATTCATGAAAGACAGACACAGAGAGAGAGGCAGAGACACAGGCAGAGGGAGAAGCAGGCTCCAGGCAGGGAGCCTGACGTGGGACTTGATCCCGGGTCTCCAGGATCAGGCCCTGGGCTGAAGGCGGTGCTAAACCTCTGAGCCACCCCGGGCTGCCCAGTTGTGAAGTTTTATATAAAAGTAGATTTCCAAAAAAAAAAAAAAAAGAAAAGTAGATTTCCTTGGAATATAGATGCCCAGTTGCTCTGTCACTGTTTAAAAAATCTATCCGTCCTCTATTGAATTGCTTTTACACCTTTGTCAAAAGTTGAAAATATTTGTGTAGATCTAGTTCTGGGCTCTCTATTTTGTTACATTTTTCTGTATATCCATGCTTTCACAAATATCACACTCTTTCATTAATGTTGCTCTATAATCCTTATCATTGGGAATAATGACTCCTCCTACCTTATTTTTATCAAAAGTGTTTTAGATTTTATAAGTCCTTTGCCTTTCCATATAAATTTTCGAATAATTTTGTCTTTATCTACCGAAGTATAGGAAGATACTATACTTCGAAGTTTGATACTATACTTGGAAGTTTGATAGGAATTGTGTTAAATTTATATACCAATTTAGGCAGAATTGACATCTTTACTATGTTTAGTTTTACAGTCCTTGAGTATGATAAATCTTTCTAATTATATATCTTGTACATGTTTTGCTGAGCTTATACCTATGAATTTCATTTTCTTTAAAGCAGTTATAACTGATATTTTGTTCTATGACTAATATGAGCAAACTTACTGGTTCTGGGACTGTTTTTGTTTATTTTTTTTTTGAAACAGTTCTTAAGACTCTATGTGGATGATCAAATCTGCAGAAAAGAGACAGTTTACTTCTTTTTCTCAAATATGTATCTTTTTTGTTTCTTTTCCTTGCTTTATAGTATTATTATGAATAAAATTAAAGAAAGCAATTGTCCTTGGCTTTTTTCTGGATTATACTGGGAAGGCATTCAGTATTTCATCTTTAAGTATGATAATAGTTCTAGTTTGTTTTTATCGAAGTATGTTCTCATGTGTGCATTTAATGCTATAAATCTCCTTCTTAGCTTTAACTATATATGTAATTGAATTTTTTATTCTGAAGTGTACATTATCTAATATTAACAACTACTTGTATTTACTTTTAATATAATGTTTGAATTAGATTTATTTTGCATTCTTTATACTCAACTTTTTTCCTTGTTTGAAGTGAATTTTGTGTAGGCAGAATAGAGTTGGTTACTGTTTTATATCTATTCTGCTAATCTCTGCCTTTTCTTTGGTGTATTTATACCTTTTATGTGTAAATTATTAATATGTGATGCATAACTCTACTGTTTTTTTTAAATTTTTTTAATTTATTTATTTATGATAGTCACACAGAGAGAGAGAGAGAGAGGCAGAGACATAGGTAGAGGGAGAAGCAGGCTCCATGCACCGGGAGCCCGATATGGGATTCGATCCCGGGTCTCCAGGATCGCGCCCTGAGCCAAAGGCAGGCGTCAAACCGCTGCGCCCCCCAGGGATCCCTAACTCTACTGTTTTATTGTTTGTTTACTGTTTCTTTCCTTTGTTTCTGGTCCCCTTTTTGCTCTCTTCTTTCAGTGAATAATTTACATGTAGTTAATAATGTCATCATTTTAAAAAATCTTCACTTTTGTGTACTTTTTATTCATGGTTGGTGTATGAAATAAAATACAAACATAACAACATTGAGTACCACATCAGATATGATTTAAGAAACAAATGGTAGGGGCACCTCGAGTGTTTCAGTTGGTTAAGCATCCGACTCGATTTCTGCTCCGGTTATGATCTTGTGGTCCTGAGATAGAGCACTGTGTTATTGGGCTCTGCTGGGCCTGGAGCCTGCTTAGGATTCTCTCTCACCCCTGTCCCCCTGCCCCCCGCCCCAGTCTCTTACTCTCACTTTCTCAAATAAGTAAATCTAAAACAAAAAAGAAACAAATGATAAGAATAATTTATTGTATTTACCCTTATTTTTCTTTTTTCCTTTCTGAAGTTCTAAGACTTCACTTTTCACTTCATTTCTTTTCTTTTTGGAGAACTTTCTCTAGCCATTTTGAGATGTTAACTTGCTTTTTCAGTTCCACTCTTTTCCTTCTTTTTCTGGAATTCCCTTGATACAAATGTTGGATCTTTTGCTTTTGTCCCAGAGGTCTCTGAGGCCCTGTTCTTTTTCTCTGCTTTTTAAATTGTGTGACTTCTACTGATCTGTCCTGAAGTCTACCGATTCTTTTCTCAGCTTCTTTCACTTCTGTATTGAGATCATGCAGAAGGTTTTTTTTTTTTGTCTTTTCCAGTTGTATAGTTTCTATTTATTTTTTCATGCTTCTATATCTTTGCTCAGATTTTATATTCTTTCATTTATTTAGAGATAATTTATAATTTCCTGATGAAGCATTTTTATGATGTCTTTGTGCCTGCTGGTCAGAGCCATGTGGGCAGAAGCGACTCCCTAGGCTTCGTTGTCTCACTTGGGGCATGGGTAACACTGGGTTTCTGGGACAAAAAGCATTTCTCTTAGCCTGCTGTACAGGTTGCTTCATGCAGTGAGCTTCTTGGTCAGTCTCTGCCATTCCTGCAGGGAAGAGGAATGTTATCTATCTGGACCACTTATATCATTGCATGAGAGGTTGATAAATGTAGTTTCTGAATTTCTCTCTGCCACTAGCTTTGAGGTAAGGAAACATGAGGCCTGGGTTTTTGTTGTTGTTGTTTTGTTTTTTCAACTATAGAGTGGTTAGATAGGAAATACCAGTATGGACCATCTTCTCCTCTTTATCTAGAGCAGGGCAACACGAGAATTTGGTTGCTTTTTGTTGCTGGGTGATTGCCTAGGAGATGTACGACCTGAGTCTTCCTCTGCTAGTGAGTGGTAGGATTCAAAACACTAGCCTTATTGGCACTCACTTTGTTGGCACAGCTGACCTCTGGTACTATCAAGTAGGAAAGGCAAATGGAAAGTGCTGCCATATTTCTGCTCTCACTGCCAATGTGTGACATATGGCTCCGTATTTTAAATAACTCAACTTTATCTCACCTTCAGTTTCTCTACATATATACAAAGTCAAATAGGGCTATTCTGTAAATTACTTTTATCTCTGTAAAGTGTCGCATAATGTAGTTCAGGCTGGAAATTTCCCAAACTTTAATCTTGAGTTATGTGAAATAAATGTTATGCTCTAGAAGTTTTATAAAATTATAATCTTATAATTATATATATATATATATATAAATTAGTTAGAACAATGATGCATAGTTTTAACCAACAGATTTTATTCAAGATAGTGAGAAAAGTTTTTCTCACATAAACATTAGACAAGCAAGTTAGAATAAATTCTCTCCTAAAGGTTCAAGAATTTCTGTGCTTCCAGCTCAGTTGGTTTCATTGGAAAATGGTCAGACTGATGTACACCATTTGTTGGATACCTGGTTGATTTCCTATGAAATTATCATGGACAAAAAGTTCATACCAGTGATCTCTCTTGTCATCTGTAGCTTTTATAGCACATTGCCTTTATTAACTGCATGGTTACACTATAGCTGGTGTGTGTATGTGTGTTTGTGCACTCTCACATGTGTGTTTTGCCTATGTGTATAAAAGAATATTAATGAAATGTAGTAAAAATAGAACTTATTTTGCTTTTCATGATGTTTTATATTACCATACATCTTTGGAGTATATTGTTTGCATGATACATTATTGTCCTCTTCCATTCATTTCAGATTCCTAAGAAGTCTGGTTATCTATATAATGTATTTTTAAAAATTCTTTTTGTTGTTTACATATCTGGAAATTTTCATACAATGCATTGTTTAGGCATTCTGATTTGGCAGACAAATTTTACAAAAACCACTGAATATTATGTTTTTGATCATTAAACCTATAATTATCCTGGAATTTCAGATAAATCTGTAGCTTGTACTGTAGATTACAGCAGAAAAGTTTGCGATCAGATATAATTAATAATGCTTTATCCATTAATTTTAGAAACATTTCTTGAGTACCTAGTATATGCCAAACCCAAGATAGGAATATAAAGATTAATAAGACACTGAATATTATTTTCAATTGATCTAGTTTTAAACTAGATCTTTCCTACATACAAATCCTGTTAATGGGAAACACTGTCTACTGATTCTGCCTTTTTTCAAATATTCTGAGGAAACTCTTGGATGAGAAACAGGAGGACCCATTATTAATAAGAATATTGAATTTGACCTATGTATTCTGTAATACATTTTTGTGATTTTAAACTTTATTGCTAGAAATGAAAATTTTACGAAGCCATGGGATAGGATTTTTTTTGGCTACATTGGGTTTTTGTTTGAATTTTTTGTTTATTTTATTTTTGGGAAGAGGTTGATATATCAACAGTATTAAGGAAGTTTTCAAAGGAGAAAAATTCTATAATTATATAATCCTAACGCAGCTATTTTCATTCTTGTGCATTCCCTTTCTTGTCCTTATCCACTTACACACATGTTTTCACATAATTGCAATTTGTTGCACATGTTGTTCTATGCTTTTTTCTTTTGCATTTAATGTGATATAACTCTTAACCATGTTTTATATAAAATAAATAGTTTTAATAGCTGAGTAACAATTGCATAATGTAGGAGTCTTTTTCTATGAAAGGCCAGACAATGTGTTTAACAGTTTTCTCTCAGTTAACTGATTTTGTTTCAGATTGCACAAATTATTTTACTTGGGCATGAGTTAGTTGGGTTCGTATACTACAACTTTATGAGTGTGGACTTTTCACTGAATTCAAATCAGTTTAAAGCTGAGTTTATATAGGGATGCCTGGGTGGCTCAGCGTTTAAGCATCTGCCTTGGACTCTGCGTGATCCCGGAGTCCGGGATCAAGTCCCACATTGGGCTCCCTGCATGGAGCCTACTTCTCCCTCTGCCTATGTCTCTGCCTCTCTCTTTCTGTTTCTCTTATGAGTAAATAAATAAAATATTTAAAAAAGCGGAGTCTATATAGGTAAATTGTTTCATTACCTGAAATAACCTTGAGAAAAAAAATGGTCTCATTGGAGGAGTACTTTAAAGAAATACGGAAATGGGAATGGATGTAATTTGCATTGGGGCACTCTTCCTTCCCTTTTTAATTAATAATTAATTAATTAGAGAAAGAGAGAGAGAGAGAGAGAGGAGAAACGGAGAAAATATAGGAAGGGCACAGGGAAAGGGAGAGAGAATCTCAAGCAGACACTCCACTGAGCAAGGAACCCCATAAGGGGCTCAATCTCAGGACCCTGAGATCATGACCTGAGTCAAAATCAATAAGTGGATACTCAACTGACTGAGCCACCCAGGTCCCTCCCTTACTTTCTATTATAGGATGATTCTTCTTGTTTTAGATAGTTTGCACTGTATCTTTTGTACTTCATCATATTGCATTTCTTGTGACCATGTTATTGTTGTATAAATTAGATGCTTATAAAATTAATTGAATTATTTTGAAATCAGATCTCTAATCTATGAGCAATAAATCATACTTTTCCTGGATTTTACAATCATGGGAAAAAGATATGGCATGAGTTAACCAATGGTAGTGAAAATTGATCTTTATACATTTTTCCTTTGTTGATTTTTGATAAAACATTTTAAGCTTCATTCTGATGCATTTAAACTCTTAACCCAGTGATTTATCTCATTTCAATTAAATTGCTTCATTTGAATGGAATTTTTAAGAAATAACTCTGTTTCTATCCTTATAAATTACAAACTCTTCAACATCTGATTGAGTTTTGTATTGTTCTATGAACTTCACATTTTTTCTCTTGAATATCATGTAGGAACCAACTTTGTGAACTATAACCTTTTTTATTTTGTAAATTAAAATGAAAACTCCTGTTTTTAAATTGAAGGGACTTCTATTTTAATGGAAGAGTGCATTTGCTCCTCTTTTATATATAATTCCAGGGGGATTAATTAGTAAAACTCTGATTAAAAACGTGTCATAGTACCTGCTCCTGAGGAATAGTGTTCCCTGCTGAGAGAGCTTTGCAGTGCATAGAAGAGAACTTATAATGCCACACTTGGAGCTTTTTATTTATTTCATCTGGGAGGTAACATAATACATTATAAATGGATCTACATAAATGTAAACAGGGAGATATTTGGTGCAATTTACTCAACCTGAACTTATTATGTATATATGTTGCCTTTTCACCATGTGGGCTCTCACACCTCGACAGCAAACCTTAACCTTGTGTTCATCTCGCATGCAGAAGTTTTTTTTCTTTCCTAGCTAAGACTCTGATTTTGTTGCTTATCTAGGAGTATCTAGGAGGCTGATTGGTATTACATTTTTGATCTGGTGGGAAATGCTCTCTGCTCAGTTAATTGAATGCTTTTCTCATTTTCAAAAAGATTGTGAGATTCATCGGTGTCTGTGTCTCAGTACTCTTAGGTACATCAGTGAAAAACAACTTGCTTTTTTAGCTACCTAGATTTAAAATAAAAATGAGGGCAGCCCAGGTGGCTCAGCAGTTTAGTGCCGCCTTCAGCCCAGGGCATAATCCTGGAGACCCAGGATCAAGTCCCGTGTTAGGCTCCTTGAATGGAGCCTGCTTCTCCCTCTGCCTGTCTCTCTACCTCTCTGTGTGTCTCTCATGAATAAATAAATAAAATCTTTAAAAATAAATAAATAAAAATGAAAGGAAATGAACGAGAAATTATGAGAGGAGGGGCAGGGCATACTAGAGGCAAAAGCAAATGAGGAATTGTCATCAGGGTACTAATTTAATTATTATGACACCTATGATTTTTCCTACTAAATAAGATAGACTATGAGCACATTAATATTATTAAGTCTGAGCTAAATTCAAAACTTTGTCTCCTTTTTGTGGGGTCTTTGTCTGGTTATGATGCCAGCCTCATAAAATGAGTTTGGAAGTATGCCATCCCTTTGTATCCTTTGAAACAGCTTTAGTAGAATAGGTATTATTTCTTCTTTAAATGTTTGACAGAATGCCCCTGGGAAGCCATCTTGTCCTGGGCCTTTGTGTCTTGGGAGGTTTTTGATGACTGCTTCAATTTCCTCCCTGGTTATTGGCTTGTTCAGGTTTTCTAATTCTTCCTGTTCCAGTTTTGGTAATTTGTGGTTTTCCAGAAATGCATCTATTACTTCTAGACTGCCTCATTTGTTGGCATATAGTTGCTCATAATACATTTTAAAAATCGTTTGTATTTACTTGGTATTGGTTGTGATCTCTCCTCTTTCATTTGTGATTTTATTAATTGGAGTCTTTTTTCTTTTTAATAAGGCTGGCTAGGTGTTTCTCTAATTAATTCTTTCAAGGAGCCAACTCCTGGTTTTGTTGATGTGTTCTATAGTTTTTCTAGTCTCTATTTCATTGAGTTCTGCTTGAATCTTTATTATCTCTATTCTTCTGCTTGGTGTAGGTTTTACTCGCTCTTCTTTCTCCAGTTCCTTTACGTGTGAGGTTAGCTTGTGTATTTTAGTGTTTTCCTTTTTTTGAGGGAGGCTTGTATTGTGAAGTATTTCCCTCTTAGGACTGCTTTTGCTGTATCCCAAATATTTTGAACGATTGTGTCTTCATTTTCATTAATTTCCATGAGCCTTCTTAATTCTTCTCTAATTTCTGCGTTGACCCATTCATCTTTTAGTATGATGCTCTTTAACCTCCATGCGTTTGAATTTCTTCCAAACTTCTTCTCGTGATTGAGTTCTAGTTTCAAAGCATTGTGGTCTGAAAGTATGCAGGGGACAATCCCAATCTTTTGGTATCAGTTGAGACCTGATTTGTGAACCAGTATGTGGTCTATTCTGGAGAAAGTATCATGTGCACTTGAAAAGAATGTATATTCAGTTGCGTTCGGAAGGAAAGTCCTGCATATATCTGTGAAATCTATTTGGTCCAGTGTATCATTTCAGGCCCTTGTTTCTTTGGTGATGCTCTGCTTAGAAGATCTATCATTTGCTGAAAGTGCCATGTCAAAATCTCCTAACATTAGTGTATTACTATCTAAGTATGTCTTTACTTTGGTTATTAATTGATTGATATACTTGGCAGCTCCCACATTAGGGGTCATAAATATTCATGATTGTTAGGTCATCTTGTTGGATAGACTGTTTAAGTATGATATAGTGTCCCTCTTCATCTCTTACTACAGTGTTTGGGATAAACTTTATCTGATATGAGGAGTGCTACCCCAGCTTTCTTTTGGGGACCATTTTCAGGCTGGAGGTGTCCTTAGGTCTCAAATGAGTCTCTTATAAAGAGACAGCAAATAGATGGGTCTTGCTTTTGTGTCCAGTCTGAAACCCTGAATCTTTTGATGGGATCATTAAGCCCATTCATGTTCAGGGTAACTATTGAAAGATAGGAATTTAGTGTCCTTGTATCACCTATTCAGTCCCTTTTTTTGTGGATGGTTTCTTTGGGCTCCCTCTTTCTTTTACAGGGTTGCCCTTAATATTTCTTGCAGAGCTGTTTTGGTGGTCACATATTCTTTTAGTTTCTGTCTATCTTGGAAGCTCTTTATCTCTCCTTCTTTTCTGAATGACAGCCTTGCTGAATAAGTATTCTTGGCTGCATGTTCTTCTCATTTAGTACCGTGTATGTATCATGCCAGCCCTTTCTGTCCTGCCAGGTCTCTGTGGAGAGGTCTGCTGTTAATCTGATATTTCTCCCCATAGAAGTTAAGAATCTCTTGACTCACACTGCTTTAAGAATTTTCTCTTTATGTTTGAAATTTGCAAGTCACTATTAAATGTCGAGGTGTTGAACGGTTTTTATTGATTTTTTGGGGGGTCTTCTATATTTCCTAGATCGGAATGCCTGTTCCCTTCTCCAGATTTGGGAAGTTCTCAGCTCTGACTTGTTCAAATATACTTTGTGGTCCTCTATATCTCTCTCTCTCTCTCTCTCAGCCTCTTCTGGAATCCCAGTTAGACGTATATTCTTCCTTCTCAAGCTATCATTTATTTCCCTAAGCCTTTCCTCTTCATCTTTTTTCTCTTTCATCCTCAGCTTCTTCCTTACCATCACCTTGTCTTCTATGTCACTCACTCTTCCACCTCATTAAGCCTAGCAGTTAGAACATTCAGTTTGGATTGCATCTCATTTAATCTATTTTTAATTTTGGACTGATTAGATCTCATTTCAGCACTAAGGAAATCTCTAGAGTATTTTATGCTTTTTTCCAGAGCCACCAGTAGCTTTATAATTGTACTTTTGAATTGAAATTCTGACATCGTATCAAAATCCAAATTCTGTAACTCTGTTGAAGAGTACTCTTTATGGTTCTTTCTTTTGTGGTGAATTCTTCCTTCTAGTCATTTTGCTCAGTGTAGAGTGGCTGTATGAGTGGGCTGAGTCAAAAATATCAACCACGACCTAAGTAAATTTCACCCTAGATGATTCTGATGAAGTCAGAGACCAGAAAATAAAATAAAATAAAAAGAACAGAGCAAAATAAAACAAAAGAACCACTAAAGTGAAAAAGGAATTTTAAAACAAAGTACTAAAAATAAAAAGCCAAAATCCAAAAACAAAGAAGATGAAAAAGAAAAAGAAAAAAAAGTGAAGAAAAGAGGAGAAAGACAAAAAAAATGGGGGGATGGTGGTGGTGAGGAAGTTGTAGTCGTGGGAGAATGTAGTCTACCTGAGGGGTCCTAGAAAGTGATCCTCTTGATTCTGAGGGTATTTTGTTCTGTATGTTAGAAGATGCTCAGTCCCAAATTTATATAACCAGCAATAATTGTAGAAAGCCCCAACATTGGGGATCCCTGGATGGCTCAGTGGTTTATCACCTGCCTTTGGCCTAGTACATGATCCTGGAGTCCTGGGATCGAGTCCCACATCAGGCTCCCTGCATGGAGCCTGCTTCTCCCTCTGCCTGTGTCTCTGCCTTTCTCTCTGTGTGTCTCTCATGAAAAAAATAAATAAAATATATTTTTTAATGCCCCAACATTGACCAAAAAAAAAAAAAATAAGCAAGATAAAAGATGAGGGCAGACTGGGAAGGAAGAGTGAATATAATCTCATAGAATGAATCAAAATGATGTTTTACTTGGTTCTGGGTGTATGTTGGCCGTGTTTTATTTTTATTTATTTATTTATTTTTTATTTATTTTTATTTTTTTTTTATTTTATTTTTTTTTTTTATAAATTAATTTTTATTGGTGTTCAATTTACCAACATACAGAATAACACCCAGTGCTCATCCCGTCAAGTGTCCCCCTCCGTGCCCGTCACCCATTCACCCCCACCCCCCGCCCTCCTCCCCTTCCACCACCCCTAGTTCATTTCCCAGAGTTAGAAGTCTTTATGTTCTGTGTCCCTTTCTGATATCTCCCACACATTTCTTCTCCCTTCCCTTATATTCCCCTTCACTATTATTCATACTCAGCCATTAGAAACAACAAATACCCACCATTTGCTTCAACGTGGATGGAACTGGAGGGTATTATGCTGAGTGAAGTAAGTCAATCGGAGAAGGACAAACAGTGTATGTTCTCACTCATTTGGGGAATATTTATTTATTTTTTAAATAATAAATTTATTTTTTATTGGTGTTCAATTTACCAACATACAGAATAACACCCAGTGCACATCCCGTCAAGTCCCCCTCAGTGCCCGTCACCCATTCACCCCCACCTCCCACCCTCCTCCCCTTCCATCACCCCTAGTTCGTTTCCCAGAGTTCGGAGTCTTTATGTTCTGTCTCCCTTTCTGATATCTTCCACACATTTCTTCTCCCTTCCCTTCTATTCCCTTTCACTATTATTTATATTCCCCAAATGAATGAGAACATACAATGTTTGTCCTTCTCCGATTGACTTACTTCACTCAGCATAATACCTTCCAGTTCCATCCACGTTGAAGCAAATGGTGGGTATTTGTCATTTCTAACGGCTGAGTAATAATATTCCATTGTATACATAAACCACATCTTCTTTATCCATTCATCTTTCAATGGACACCAAGGCTCCTTCCACAGTTTGGCTATTGTGGACATGTTGGCCGTGTTTTAGAAGGTATTAACTTCCACCAATGTAAAATAAAACGAAGGGACTCCTGAGTGGCTCAGCAGTTGAGCACCTGTCCCTGGCTCAGGGCGTGATTCCGTGGTCTCAAGATCGAGTCCCACATTGGGTTCCTTGCCTGGAGCCTGCTTTTCCCTCTGCCTACATCCCTGCCTTTCTCTCTGTCTTTCATGAATAATAATAATAATAATAATAATAATAATAAAATGATGCAGAAAAAAACAAATACCCATAACTCATATATCTACCAAAATTAAATTGAATACATTGAAGGGAATCCAGATGTGAAAAATATATCTAAGAAATATGAAAGTAAAAGAACAAACTTAAAAATGAAGAGGTGGTAAAATAGTGCAGTTAAGGTGGGAAAAGAGAAAGAATATTGGAAGTTTTTAGATGTAAAAACTAGTCATAATGGAAAAAGAAAAAAAAAAGGAAAAGGAAAAGAAAGGGCCATCTAGTTCTCTATGCTATCTTCCCTTAGTCCTAGAGCTTTCCAGCACTCCTCGGTCAAGCTCTTGCTTGCTCTTCCCCTGTCCTTCCAGCTGTTCTCTGGGGGAGGGGCTGCTGTGCTGATTCTCAGGTGTGCGCACCTAGGGGAGCTGCCCCACCCCCTGCCGGCTGCCGGGCTCAGTGGGAGCTGTTTATCCTGTGAGGCCCCTGCTCCCTGGCAGCCTGCTCTGTCCCAGGCACAGGGCGACACCAGGAGGAACAACCCCACTGGCGGCGGCCAGCTCTCCAGCCCTGGAGTCAGCTCCCGCAGTAAGTCCCGCAGCTCCCCGTCCGCAGGGGCCTGGGTGCTCCGGGGGTGGGGGGCGCTGACCTGCAGAGCTCGGGGGTGCCCAGTGGCAGAATCGTCCTCACTGTCCTGGGCCCTCTCTGCCTCACCTGTCCCGGGGGGAGTGCCAGATCCTGGGCTGTGTCCCTGGGCTCCAGGGCCTGCGCCGCTGGAATTGCGCTCCCGGGGCGCGCAGCCCCCTCCACACGAAGCCACCGCCTGAGCTGCTACCGGGCCCCACTGGGCGCTCCAGCCCTTTAAGGAGCTCGGACCGCGGGGTGCGGGGCGCTCTCCCCCCGGTACCCCTCCTCTGTTAATGACCCCGGGAACCTGGGGGCTCCACTGCCCCTCCTGCAGTTCTGCCTGAGTTCCCTGCTAGGGGCTTTTCCGTCTGGAAGAATCCGGCATGGAATTTTAAAGTTCCTGCTTCTCCGGGGCTGGGCTCCCCTGTCCTGCGGCTCTGCCCCTCACTCCCCGGCCTTAGGCCAGCTCCTCGGGTTCCCTCCGCCACTGGATGCTTTTTAATTTTTTTTTCTGTCTTCCTACCTCGTTAGAAGTGAAAACCCTTCTCTCTGTAGCGTTCCAGCTGTTCTCTCTTTAAATCTCAGGTCGAATCCGTAGGTGTCCAGGATGATCTGGAAGTTCTCTAGGTGAGTTAGTGGGGCCGGGTGACTTGGGGACCCCACTCCTCCACCAGCTTGCCCCGCCTCCCATCATTTCTAGCTTTTAATGTAAAGCAGGAGATATGTGACTCTTCCTTTCATTTGAAGACAAAGGCCATTGTAGAGTCATTCATTGACCTAATTTCTTCATTATTAGTTTTTCTCATGGAATAGGGAGGACAGAGGAGAGGGAGAGAGATAGGAAAATGCCAGTCCATGGAGAAGTTAGAACACTCACATAATTTATCCAATAAGTTCACCATCTTAAATGCGTGTGGTGTGTGGAACCCCAAGGCAATTAACAGTGGCACCATCAAAGTTTGGTTGTTGACAGATCAGTATAAGAAATGTAATAATGAGGAAGTTTTAAACATTGCAAGAATTGCCAAAATATTACATAGCAATAAGGGAAGAACAAAATGCCATTGGAAAATTGTACCTGTAGACGTGCTGAATGCGTCACTCCCCTTTCAATTTGTGAAAAATGCATTACCTGTAAAGAACCATAAAGCAAAGCACAATAAAACAAGGTATGCTTATATAGAGAAAGTATTACATTCTTATTTTCTATCTTGAAATATGTTGTCACAACAGTAATCAATCCATTTGCTGATTGTCTAATGTAATGCTTTTTAACTATATGTAAATGGATCACTTGAATATATTGTCAGAATGCAGATTATAATTCACTAGGTAAAAAATAGAGCTTGAGACTCTGCATCTCTAATAAGTTCTGAAGAGATGCTGATGGGCCACACTTTGAGTAGCTTAGCAAACAAATACGTGTGAGTTTCCTAAGTGCCACATTCTATGCAAGGGTATAATTGCACAAAAATGTAATACTTAATACCTGTTCTTTTAGAGCTTAGAAGGAAAAGTGTGTGTGTGTGTGTCTGTGTGTGTGTGTTTGTGTTAGATTAGGGAATGAATAGACCCATAATTGGAAAGTGTAATTAATATGGCTATTTCATTCCTTCAAATTCAATCCTGAAATAATGTGTAATATTTTAACTAACAATTTAAGGAGTTCTCTATATAGAAATACAGCCTTTTTGTCCTGTGTGTCTTATGTCTTACCACCTCTCCCTAGAACAATCATATTCTTAATATCCTCAATTCTCTTCCTTTAGCCTGGTAAGCAGTACTGTAACTGTGAGATGGATTTACTGTTGCAATTATAATGAGTGTTATTGCATTTAATGTCTTGTACCAGGGATCCCTGGGTGGCTCAGCTCTTGGGCATCTACCTTTGACTCAGGGCATGATCCTGGAGTCCTGGGATCAAGTCCTGCATTAGGCTTCCTCTTCCTGCATGGAGACTGCTTCTCCTTCTGCCCGTGTCTCTGCCTCTCTTTCTGTCTCTCATGAATAAATAAATGAAATTTTAAAAAATTCTTGTACCATACATAAATAGGTAGTATTATCCCTTTTTTAAATCAAACATTTTTAAAGTCAAAATTTTATGATCTGAATGACATAAAACATTTGTTTTCCATGTTTTAACAAAAATGGTCTAAAGTATGTCTTTGACTTATCTGTTATTCCCTATATATCCCAACCCTAAGTTTCTTGATTGTCAACGTTGTCTACATTTGTGGGGAGCTTCTGTGTCATCAGTGGGGAATGTCATATGACTTGGTAAATAATATATAAAATATAGGCAGCCTGTGAAACTGAAATCACGTAGAATTTGTTATTTCTAAAGTGAATCTTATTTTAAGACCTACATTTCACTGTCATACTTGTTTTGGGAAATTTAAACGATGAGCCTTCTGGTGTGGTCATAGAGAAATTCTCTATTAGATTAAACTGTTTTATTGTAATTAAATTATACATTCACATGCAGTTTTTAGAAAAGATTTACTATTTCTTTTTTTAAAAAAGATTTATTTATTTATTTATTTATTTATTTATTTATTTATTTATTTATTTATTTATGATAGACATAGAGAGAGAGAAGCAGAGACACAGGAGGAGGGAGAAGGAGGCTCCATGCAGGGAGCCTAACGTGGGACTCGATCCCAGGACTCCAGGATCATGCCCTGGGCCAAAGGCAGGTGCTAAACTGCTGAGCCACCCAGGGATCCCCAGATTTACTATTTCTTTTAGAGAGAGAGTATGTGTCCATGAGCCTGCCCGTGAGTGAAGGGGGGTGCAGGTGGGGAGGTAGAGGTAGAGGGAGTCTTAAGTAGACTCCACAATGAGTGTGGAGCCCAATGCAGGATTTAATCAGAACCTGAGTGGATATCAGGAGTCCGTTGCTTAACTGACTGAGCCACCCAGACACTCTTGCGTTGATCATGTTTTTGATGAGAAGTCTAAGAGCTTTTTGCCTTGGCCTACATCCCATAGATATCACCTTTGCTATTTTTTCAGACTTTTGTAGTTTTAAATTTCACATTATATTCCATGATCTTTTAGAGTTAATTGTTGTATAAATTGTGAAGCTTAGGTTGAGGTTCATTTGTTTTCCTGTCATGGACAAATACTTGAGCACCATTTATTTAAAAGGCTATTTTAATGCCATTAAACAGCTTTTACATTTTTGCTAAAAATCAAATGGGCATATTCATGTGGGTTTATTTCTGTTTTTTTAAAGGTTTTATTTTTTAAGTAATCTCTACATCCATTGTGGGGCTCAAATTTACAACCCCAAGATCAAGAGTTCCATGTTCCACCACCTGAGCCAGCCAGGCACTCCTATTTCCGGGTTGTTTAATTTTGTTCCATCGATCCCTCTGCCAATGTTCCCCTGCCATGATATCTGTAATTGTGTTGTAACACTTAAAAGCAAGTAGAGTGATGCATCTCACATGTGATTCTACTTTTTCAAAATCATTTTAGTTATTCTAGGGCTTGAGCATTTGTGTATCAATTTTATAGTAAGCTTATCTGTGTCTACACAAATTTTGCCAGTATTTTGATGGGAATTGTGGTAAGCTTATAGTTCAATTTGTGGGGAATCGGTATCAATATTATGAGTGAACACTCTATGTCTTTTAATTTATGTTGATGTTCTTTGATTTCTTTCATCTGCATTTTATACTTTTCCTCAAACAAGTCCTGAATTGTATGTTGTTAGATTTATACTTAAGAAGTTTTCTGAGCACTTGTAATTGTATTAGAATTTCATATTTGTCTGTGTATTCACTGTTTATATATATTTGATATGTGATATTTATCTTCTATCCTGTCATCTTGCTGAATATACTTTTTCTAGCAGGTTTTTGGTAGATTACTTGGATTTTGTAGCATGTCATCTGCAAATATTGATAGTTTTAATTCTTCCTTTCTCTTTTCTATAGGTTTTAATTTTTTCTTGCTTGATCAGCAACTAGAATTTCTAGCACAATGATGATTAAGAATAAATTGTCAGAGTAGGCATCCTTGTCTTGCTCCCCATCCTTCTGGTGAACCATTTGTCTTTAACCAGCAAGTGCAATGTTAGACGATTTTGTGTAGATATTGTTTATCATATTGAGGAAACTCTACTGTTATTTTTTTTTATTTTTATTTTTTTATTTATGATAGGCACACAGTGAGAGAGAGAGCGGCAGAGACACAGGCAGAGGGAGAAGCAGGCTCCATGCACCAGGAGCCCGACGTGGGATTCGATCCCGGGTCTCCAGGATCGCGCCCTGGGCCAAAGGCAGGCGCTAAACCGCTGCGCCACCCAGGGATCCCTCTACTGTTATTTTTTATGGCTGTTTTTATCATGAATCAGTGTTGAATTTTGTCATGCTTTTGTATGTGGCAGTTAACATGATCATGTCATTTTTCATCTTCAGTCTGTTAATAAGGTGATTACCTGGATTGATTTTCAAATATTAAGAGAATCTTGCATCCTTGAAATACAAATCAACTATCAGTGTGTATAATTGTTTTTGTATATTGTTGGATTCTATTTGTTAATGTTTGAGTCAGGATTCTTGTGTCTATGTTCATGGGAGGGTTTTGTACCTACTTACTTATTTATTTAGCATTCTATCCTGTTTGATAACAGGTAAATACTGGCCTTTTCATAAGACTTGTGAATTATACCTTCCTCTAGCATTTTAGAAGAGATTTTCTATAATTTATGTTTATTTGTCCTTAAAGACTTGGTAAAATATTCTACTGAAGCCATCTAAGACTTCACATTTTTTGTTAGAGTTATATAATTAGAAATTAAATTTACTTAATAGTTAAATGGCTATCAATCATTCTACTACACATTGGGTCAGTTATGGTAGTTTTGTGTTTTTCAAATAATTGATCTATTTTATCAAATGGCTGAATTTATGTGCATAGATTTATTTGTAGTGTTTCTTTATTATTTTTGATGTCTGCAGATTTTGTAGTGGTAACTGGTGTTTCATTCTTGATAGTGGTGATTTGTATTTCTTCTTTTCTTTACCAGTCTTTTTAGATACTTACCAATTTTATTGATCTTTTCAATGAACCAACTCTTTATTCCATCGATTTTATCTGTTTTTCTGCTTTCAATTTCATTGATTGCTGCTCTTATGGTTCCTCTTTTCTAATGGATGCATTATTTAGTGATAAAAATATTTTTTCCCAGCACTCCTTTAGAAGTATCTTACATATGTTGATATTTTGCATTTTCACTGTCATTCTTCAGTGTATTTTTTATCCCCCTTGAGATAACTTTGTTTTTTTTAAAGAGATTTTATTTATATGTATCTCTACATCCACTCTGGGGCAGAAACTCACAACCCCGACATCAAAAAAAGCATACTCTACAAACTGAGACAACCTGGTGCCCTGAGATATCGTTTTAGTTTGTGAATTATTCAGAAGTGTGTTGGCTCATTTTAAACTATTTGATTATTTTCCTATTATGTTTCCATTTTTGCTGTCTAGTTTACACCCATTGTTGTCAGAGTATTCTTTATGCATCATGTAGGTCTTATAATTTTTATTTCAATCGTCCAATGTGATTTAGACAACTTAAGAGGAGGATAAAAATTTACTGTCATTACTAATATTTTTGCATACTGTATTACTTCCTCATTTCGATGTTCTAAAATTACTTCTTTTTATCATTTTGCCTTTGTTAGTGAACTGCCTTTAGCTGTTGTTCTAGGATAAGTCTACTGGTGACAAACGTTATTTTCCTTTATCTGAGGAAGTTTTGATTTTCTCTTCATTTCTGAAAGATACTTTTTGCTAGATATAGAATTTTGCATTTTTATTTCTTTGATTTGAACATTTGAAAAATATTGCAAATTCCATGTGGCTTCCATAGTTTTTGTTCATGAATACATTGTCATTTTGTCTTCCTCCTATAGACAACATTTTGTTTATCTGTTTACTTTCAAACTTGTTTTTTTCTTCTTCAGTTTTTAGAAGCTTTATTACAATGTGCTATGATGTCAATTTCTTTTATTTTATCATGTTTAGGAATCTCTCAATTTTTTGAATCAGTACTGCCTTCTTCCTATGATGAGTAACTTTTTATTGAGTCTTTGACAGTTTGAGTAGTATACTTTGATATTCAAGGTTTTATTTAAATCTCGTATTTTAGTTGACTTCCTCTGACACCTTTCCAACTGGAATGGATAGGGGATGATACTGAGGTAGGACAGTGCTTTTACGGCCTGGTAGGGGTTGAAAGTCCTGGATCTTTGCTCAACCTTTTCTGACATAATCTACTGGGTATATTGTGGTGTTTCATTACACCCTGGCAATGGTAGTAGTATTGATTCTTGACTTAATCTTTGCTGATATTAGTAGTGTTTACGTCATTGTTTATTCCATGGTGTTAAGCTAGAGTAGAACTGTTATTTCCTAAACATTTCTTGTTTTGCAAGGCTGTATTTTTCATGGTTTTTATTCGCTTGAGAGAATAAGATTGTGTTGGTTTTTTGTCTGCAATTCTTGGCATTTCCACGTTGCTGGCTTATTCATCTCCCAAGTGTATGATATATGAAAAAAAAAGTCCAGAGAACTTGCCATTGTGTTGTTCCTTGTGTCTTGAGTTTTCTAGCTGGTCTTCTACTCTCCACCTTTCAGGGTTTGTTTGGTTTTTTGTTTGTTTTAGTTCTGTCTGTCTATCTATCTACCTATCTATAATGTCTAAGTATGTTAATTTTATGTAGCAATAGGAATAGGAAATTTTATCTTGAAAGTGGAAGTCTCTAACATGTACTTTATAAATGATGAAATAGAGATTTAAAAGAGATAAATAATTTACTCCAAGATAACAGCTAAGTAAGCAGAATTACTGGGCTTCTCTCTTCCTAATTTGTCTTAATCTAACATTGTTATAATCACACTGTAATACTAGTCTCCGCTCTATTTTATGTCTTTGAATTTTATCATCAACAAAAAATTGCAAAATAATATTTATTTAATACTTACTTCTAGAACCACATGGCATATTCTAAAAGGCCCATTTAGCTCTCAATTGATCATTACCAATTTGGAGAATTATGGTTTAAAAGTTTTGAAAGTTATTTCAATTTGTCTTTTTTTTTAAATAAATTAATTTTTTATTGGTGTTCAATTTACCAACATACAGAATAACACCCAGTGCTTATCCCGTCAAGTGTCCCCCTCAGTGCCCGTCACCCACTCATCCCCACCCCCTGCCCTCCTCCCCTTCCACCACCCCTAGTTCGTTTCCCAGAGTTAGGAGTCTCTATGTTCTGTCTCCCTTTCTGATATTTCCCACACATTTCTTCTCCCTTCCCTTATATTCCCTTTCACTATTATTTATATTCCCCAAATGAATGAGAACACACACTGTTTGTCCTTCTCCGATTGACTTACTTCACTCAGCATAATGCCCTCCAGTTCCATCCACCTCGAAGCAAATGGTGGGTATTTGTCGTTTCTAATGGCTGAGTAATATTCCATTGTATACATAGACCACATCTTCTTTATCCATTCATCTTTCGATGGACACCGAGGCTCCTTCCACAGTTTGGCTATTGTGGACATGGCTGCTAGAAACATCGGGGTGCAGGTGTCCCGGCGTTTCATTGCATCTGAATCTTTGGGGTAAATCCCTAACAGTGCAATTGCTGGGTCATAGGGAAGGTCTATTTTTAACTCTTTGAGGAACCTCCACACAGTTTTCCAGAGTGGCTGCACCAGTTCACATTCCCACCAACAGTGCAAGAGTGTTCCCTTTTCTCCGCATCCTCTCCAACTTTTTTTGTTTCCTGCCTTGTTAATTTTCCCCATTCTCACTGGTGTGAGGTGGTATCTCATTGTGGTTTTGATTTGTATTTCCCTGATGGCAAGTGATGCAGAGCATTTTCTCATGTGCATGTTGGCCATGTCTATGTCTTCCTCTGTGAGATTTCTGTTCATTTCTTTTGCCCATTTCATGATTGGATTGTTTGTTTCTTTGCTGTTGAGTTTAATAAGTTCTTTATAGATTTTGGAAACTAGCCCTTTATCTGATACATCATTTGCAAATATCTTCTCCCATTCTGTAGGTTGTCTTTGAGTTTTGTGGACTGTATCCTTTGCTGTGCAAAAGCTTCTTATCTTGATGAAGTCCCAATAGTTCATTTTTGCTTTTGTTTCTTTTGCCTTCGTGGATGTATCTTGCAAGAAGTTACTATGGCCAAGTTCAAAAAGGGTGTTGCCTGTGTTCTCCTCTAGGATTTTGATGGAATCTTGTCTCACATTTAGATCTTTCATCCATTTTGAGTTTATCTTTGTGTATGGTGAAAGAGAGTGGTCTAGTTTCGTTCTTCTGCATGTGGATGTCCAATTTTCCCAGCACCATTTATTGAAGAGACTGTCTTTCTTCCAGTGGATAGTCTTTCCTCCTTTATCGAATATTAGTTGACCATAAAGTTCAGGGTCCACTTCTAGGTTCTCTATTCTGTTCCATTGATCTATGTGTCTGTTTTTGTGCCAGTACCACACTGTCTTGATGACCACAGCTTTGTAGTACAACCTGAAATCTGGCATTGTGATGCCCCCAGCTACGGTTTTCTTTTTTAAAATTCCCCTGGCTATTCGGGGTCTTTTCTGATCCCACACAAATCTTAAAATAATTCATTCTAACTCTCTGAAGAAAGTCCATGGTATTTTGATAGGGATTGCATTAAACGTGTAAATTGCCCTGGGTAACATTGACATTTTCACAATATTAATTCTGCCAATCCATGAGCATGGACTATTTTTCCATCTCTTTGTGTCTTCCTCAATTTCTTTCAGAAGTGTTCTATAGTTTTTAGGGTATAGATCCTTTACCTCTTTGGTTAGGTTTATTCCTAGCTATCTTATGCTTTTGGGTGCAATTGTAAATGGGATTGACTCCTTAATTTCTCTTTCTTCAGTCTCATTGTTAGTGTATAGAAATGCCATTGATTTCTGGGCATTGATTTTGTATCCTGCCACGCTACCAAATTGCTGTATGAGTTCTAGCAATCTTGGGGTGGAGGCTTTTGGGTTTTCTATGTAGAGTATCATGTCATCGGCTCAATTTGTCTTTTTGAAGTTCAATCAGATGTCAGCCTGAGGGTTAGTGTTTTAATGAGTTTGTATTTTTTCACTTTTATTTAGTAAATTAATTTTTATGCATTGAAATGTTTTATTTGCTTGGTTTCAAATTACAGTTTCTTCAAGTAAGTTCCTCTAATATATTTAAATTACTTTGCCATTTATAAACTACATAGAAAACTTTTTAGGACATGCCCTTCCTAATGGTGAGTTAAAAATACCATTTTTCAAACATGAAAGACAAGTCATTATGCATTTTTATTTGTGGGATGTGAAAAACACTATAGTGGGTATGACCCTTCATGCCATACTCTGTCATTTCTAAGTCAGTCCCAGAAAGGAATTTTGCTCTACATGCTTCTTGAAATACAGTGAGTCCATTAATGTTTTAGATTTATAACCTTATTTCTTACCCTGCAGGATAGAGAGCGAACTGTCATATACCTATTGAGGAAAGCATTTTGTATAATAAAGTAGAAAGGGGATACTCTCTTTGTTCACTCTTCATTTTCCCCATCTTCAATACAACAGTTCCCACCCCCATGCCTTTTTTTAAAAGCTATTTTAAGTATACATCAAAATAGAAAAGCATATTACCTAAGTGTTAGTAAAGCTCAAAAATATAAGAAGACTTTCGGAAAGTTGTAGATGATAGCTTGGCAACCAACGTTTTATAAGAGTTATAGCTGAGCCTGAAACATTGATTCTCTGAGTATTTAGGTTGCCAAGTAGGGCCTGGCATAGTCAAAACCTCTGGGTATAAGCAGCATCTACATTGATTATAATGAAATTAAGTTCAGGAAGCACATATTTAGTTTGTTACATTCATTGAGGTCTTATTTATTCATTGATTATTTCATAAGCAGGATCTGAGGTAAGCAATTTAAATCTCATTTCAATATCTAAGAGAAATTGGGACACTTGAAATAGAATGGTAAACTTTGAGGTAATTACTAAGTTTTCCTAACATATGGTTTAGTGTCACTTTTAGGGACAAAATTCCAGACCAGTGTGGCAATACAGAGTATGGGATAAAAATAGTTCTAGAGTAAGACAGCTGGGATGGATTCCTACCATGGCTGTTTTCTAGTAGAATAGCGAAGAGGCTAATGGTTTTGTCTTTGGTATCACATTGGCCTGGTATTTGAATCCAAGTTTTGATAATTACCAACTTGCTTAAGGTTCTCAACATTTTTTCAACATTTTCCTTGTCTCATTACTAATCTCTAATGTGATATAAATAGTAGTCACATACTTCATAACATCACTTTGAAATTAAAGGAGTTAATAGTGTAGTAAGCACAAAGAACAGAACCTGGCATAAAATAAGTGTTCAATAAGTATTGATTTTTATAAAATGGAAGTGTGGTTATCATTATTAGCTAGATGATAAAGACCACAGGATTTGTGTTATGTAAAAGATTTTATGGTTAGAAGGGTAAATCCAGTTACAGTGTTTTGTGAAAGAGCAGTCCTTTGGTCATTAGATGAGTAGAATGGGCTTCAAATGATACTATGTATTAGAGGTTGTGTATGTGTGTTCTGTAGAGTGGGTTTTATATGAGGGAGGCAATCACATTTTTATTTCCTTGGAGTTCTAATCAATTACATTGATACAAAGAACCAGACTACCAAACCAATTCCATTTATGGTAAGCTATACTATAACTGATCTCCATGAACGTTCTTGTTTGGAGTTGTTGCAATTATTATGTTGAAACTAAGTTTAGTATGTTGGTTTTATATATTTGTCACCAAGATGTAGCCACCAGGAGTTGTTCTTAAATGCCTTGTTAAATGTCAGTTCTTTTCCAAAGATAGACATTTACGACCACAATTTCAAAGTTACTTGTTTGGCTAGATATTAAATTTTATCTTGATCAGGGCAAGGCAAAAAATGAAGGATTGATTAGCAACTACAGCCAATAATGTGACTCATTAACTCCTTGCTGTATTAATCTTATGAGTTTGAATCATTATCAGAGTCACCTGGAGCTAGCCTATTCAGTAAAGTTTACCAATTAGATAGCTTAATTCAGAAAAATGGTTTTATACAGAGATCAACATTACCCTGTGTTTTTGACATCTACAATCTCTGGATTCACTGATTTTTCACTGGACTTTCTACTGGATTTTTAAAACTTTCTCCTAGAACATATTTGTATTTCTAGGTGTTATATCCCAGGAAGAATAATGAAATTCTGGTGCAATTGAGAGATAGTTGAAAACAACAGATGATTTGTTTCTACTTACACTGAACCATGGGACCTTCACACTGGGGATATGGTAATAAATTCTGATTTCTGTAATTGAAGAAAGATTGAACTGGAAAAGTCAAAGGGGGGGGGAATTGAAGGCAGTGGTTAAGATTTATATAAAAAGAAAAACAAAATAATGGAAATAAGTTTTGGAAAAAGCAGAATAGTATGTGCTCTCAAGGAACGGTGTGACTTTAGGAAGCATACCTCTGTACTAAGATGTCTCATAGGCACAATGAAAGTAATTATATCCTGACTCTACTTAGTCATCATTATCCTCAGCTCTGTGTCTCCCTTATATTCTTTCACTCAGTTGGCAGTACAAACATTTACCCATCCACCCAGTGAAGAAACTTGGGAATTGTACAAACTAGTCATTTTCATTCCATCTTAAAATCCTATCAAGTCCTGTCATTTTTACTTCCATCTTATCTCTTGAGGTAAAAGTTTTTTTAAACACATTCATCTGCCAATGATTTATTTTAGGATCTCATTATTGCCTGGACTTTTATATTAGCATCCTAGTCTTCTATTCCTGGAATATACAGGTACATCTCTTTTTACTGCACTTTGTTTTGATTTACTTTTTTACTTTTACTATATTTTGTATCTCCTCTAGCTCCTCCTGTTGTTTTCTGTGATCTTTTTGTCTTTATTTTTATTATTCTTGCTAAAGGTTTTTTTGCGTCTTTTAGAGGAAAATAATTCTTGCATTTATCAATGTTGCCATACTTTTCTATTCTATAATTTAAATATTTCTCAGATTAATTTCAATAAATTTTTCTATTCCCCAAAGGGTGATTTTATTATTTTGTAATTTCTTGAGTGAAAAATTTATTTTCATCTTTGTTATTTTATAAATACAAAGGCATTGAAAAATTTTTTTTTTCCACTTGTAACCAGTTTGGCGCCAAATCTAAACCGCTGAGCCACCCGGGCTGCCCTCTAGGGTATACTTTTAGATGTGAAATTGAAACTTCCTAAGTTTATTGCCATTTCAACTTCAAAAGTTTTCCCCTCCCATTCTTTATTTTCTCATATCCTTACCAACGATAGTTTCAGGGAACCTATAAAAATATTTTGTCATTATACAGATATGAAATGGTATTCCATTCTTTTTGTATTTCACATTCCCATCACTGATAGTGAAGTTATTTGTATTTTACAGGCTATTCAGCTTCTTTTTTTAAAAAAAATATTTTATTTATTTATTCATGAGAGACAGAGAGAGAGAGAGAGGCACAGGCAGGGGGAGAAGCAGGCTCCATGCAGGGAGCCGAACGTGGGACTCCATCCCGGGTCTCTAGGATCAGGCCTTGTGCTGAAGGCGGCACTAAACCGCTGAGCCACCTGGGCTGCCTTCAGGTTCCTTTTCTGTGAATTTCCTGTTCATATCATTTGCAGATTCCCACTATATCGCTCTACAACATACTAATCACCTTTATCGTATGTATTTTATATTCAAAAGAAAAAAACTTCATTATGAAAGATTCTAAGTAAAAATATGTAAAAACAATTTGAAAAATTAATAGAAGTCTGTTCCACAATTACACTTGTTTTCAAGGAATTCCAGTATTCCAAAATGTAGTCCTTAATTGGCTTTTAAAAACCGATTTTTTTCTACCCTGTCTGAATGTTGGCTACTTCTTTTTATCATGTTCTAGCAAATGTGGGTCTCTTTGGTGGGTCTTGTCATTCTTTGGAATCTTATTTTTCTGGCTGGTTGCCGTGTAAATTCAAGTATCTTTCTGCCCTCATGAAAACTTATGATTTTGAAGGTTATTTGGCTTTTCTTAATTGTTAGTGTGGAAGCAAAGATCTTTCTAGCTTTCTGTGGTCCAAGTGAAAACAGAAGTATCCGTCTTCATTTTTTTTTGATAAAACCTCTATTTAGATATAACTAACATACCTAAAATTCACTCTTCTAAAATGTACAAGTCTGTGGCTTTTTATATATTCAGAGTTGTGCAGTCATTCCAGTATCTCATCCCAGAATATTTCTCTCACCCTAAGAAGAAACACTATGTCCATAATTAGTCATTGCTCATTTCCCCCTAATCCCATCCCTCTGGCAACCACTCATCTATTTTCTGTCTCTATAAATTTGTGTATTCTAGGATGATGTTTCATATAAATGGAGTCATAAAATACATGACCTTTTTGTGTCTGAATTCTTTTTCTCAGCATAGTCTTTTCAAGGTTCATCCATTTTTTAACCATGTATCAGTACTTCACTCCTTTATATAGTCAAATATTCTAGCATATGGATATCCTACATTTTATTTATCTAGTTGTCAATGAATGGACATTTAGGTTGTTTCCTACCTTTGGTTTTTCTGTGTAATTCTGCTAAGAAAATTGGTTTACTAATATTTCTGTAGATACATGTTTCCAGTTTGGGGAGTATATACATAACAGCATAATTGCTGAATCCACTGGTAACTACACCTTTAGCTTTTTTTGAGAAACTTCCACCTTGTTTCCCAAAGTGGCTGCCCCATCATTTTTGATGAATACTTTGTCAGTATCTATATATCTGGGATGATGTTTTTTTATTCTCTTAGTTATAGCATTTTAAATTTGCTGTTTCATTTTCTCTGGGCATTTATTGTATCTGATAGGAAGTTGTCACCATTCTTATTGGTTTTGCTGTAAAGACAAAGCAATATATATAGATTTAATCGAAGTGTAACCTCTTTGGACCGAAACTGGAATCACTAATTTTTATCTACTCTGTGCCTGGTGTTTTGATTCTTATATTGACCAAAATGTTAGAGTAATTTTTTTTCAATTTTCATGTAGTTTTATGTGTTTGGTTTTTGTTGTTGTTATTCCCTAGCTATTGATTTCTAATTTGACTACACTAGAGATATTATTGGAACCATATAATTAATGCGTTGTGGAATTTATTAAGCTCTTCTTTGTGTCTTCATATAAGATCAATTTATAATCTGTGGTCACAGAAAGAAAGTGCAATCTTATTGTCTTTGTTACAGTAGTGCATAGATTACTCTTAAATCAACATTATTGTGATATTAAATCTTTATTATTTTTAAAAAATCTTTATTATTTTAAATTAGTTTTTCTCAATTCAGTTAATGAAAAATTAAGAAAAGCCAAAAATATCATGATTGCTTTTCTAGGTATTTTTCCTTCCATTTATAACCATTACATCTGCATTGTTTTTGCCTTTATAGATATAACACCATATTGTATGAGATTTCATATTTTCTTGAGGGTAGAGAGTTAGATTCCAAAACTGAGGAGAGAAGTTTGTCAAGTACTCCACATTATTTTCCTTGTTTTTGGAGAGGGAGAGAATGGGAGAGTGGAAATCTTGTGTGTGTGTGTGGTGTGTGTGTGTGTGTGTGTGTGTGTGTGTGTATTTTTATTGGGGTTCGATTCATCAACATATTGTATAACAACAAGTGCTCATCCCATCAAGTGCCCCCCTCAGTGCCCATCACCCAGTCACCCCATCCCCCCACCCCCTCCCCTTGAGACAGTGGAAATCTTAACCAGGTTCCATGATCAGTGCACAGCCTGACATAGGACTCAATCTCACAACCCTGAGATCATGACCTGAGCTGAAATCAGTAGTTGGATGCTTAATGGACCGAGCCACCCAGGTGCCCTGAAGTACTCCATATTCTTAAATAAAGCCAGAAAAGTCAGGCAACAAATATTCACTTCAAGACTTATTAAGAGGCAATTTATTTGACCTTGTTATCCATAGTCATCACCACTGGACTCTGCTGCTTTCCTTTTCCAGAATATAGATGTATAAATATAACATAAATAGTCCGTTGCACTCAGGAAAACTTTTTTGGGAATCTAAGTCATTGGCCTGTTGAGATATGCTATAATTTTTCCCTGTCTTTTCCATAGAGAGAGGTAGAAGTGCTTCTCCCATCCCCAAGCCTCTGAAAGGGACTTTCCAAAGATTATTTGTGGAGATTCGTTGACATATAGGCAGAGTATATTGGTAACTCTTTCACAGTTGGACATTTGCTTTTTTAGTGATTTTGTACTCATAAGCATAGAGTAAAAGTGAATAGGGAAGCAATAGCTGGCTAAGGAATTGGGGGTATCAATGGGAAGCTTAGAAGTTCATGTTTAGTGTGGCAAGAGAATGGATTTCTATGGATCAAGTGTTAGCTGCCACATACGAGGACTCCAGAAGTAAAGTCTAAGAAATATAGGGAGTTAGATTTTGGATTGAAAGTGAAAGAGGCCAAGTTCACTTATTAAAAATTTTCATATTAGGAGGAATCCTCTGTGGGGACTCTCTGAAAAACTGATAAGGTATCTTGCAAGAGAGCCTGCATTTGAGTACCTGTCTAACATAAGATGTTAATTGTTAATGTTTACTAGTGATGCACTGGGGGAAAAGAAATTATCAACTAAGCAGTGGATTATGTATAAGAATCCCTGCTAGTTTTCCTATTACATTTTCTGAGGTATTACATCCCAGATGAGCTAGAACCAGAAGAGAGGGATGGAGGGGTAAAAGAACATAAAACCACACTTCCTCTCTTCTGCTGTTACCTTGGTTTAAAGGTCAAGGAAATCTGGAGGGCAAGGAGGAAATGAGTTTAGAGTATAAAACTTTGAGTTAAAATTTTTTTTCTAAACACAGCTCTCTATTTCTTCACTTTATTATGAAATTAAGTGATAGAAAAGTGTGAGGACAGTCTCATTTTTATTCTTTTATAGGTAAAATGTTTTTATCAACTTAGACATTTGACTATTTTTTCTTTATAAGTATACTTCATGAATTAATTCCCCCCCCCTTTAAGTTAACTCTATACCTAGTGTGGTGGGGCTTGAATTCAAAACTGAGATCAAGAGTCACATACTCTACCTACTGAGCCAGCCAGGTGCCCCAATTAAAGTTCCTTTCAAATCATTATTTTCATTTATGGAACTTATACTAAGTACATAGAATTTATTTCTGAGTATTTTCCAGGGGAAAAATGTGTTTAGAATTTTAAATTTGAATAATATGTGCTGTTTAATCATCACTGAAAGTGACCAACTGTAACCTACTAGAAATGTCATTAAATGGATAGGCAAGACAGATTCAGCAGGGCACCACTGAAAGCATTGACTGGAAAAAATAAAATAATTTGATATTTATATCTCGCAGAGTTTAGAAGAAATCAGTTACTTGTATTTTACTAGATAATTATTTACTAGTTAGGGTAACTGTATGTCTCTATGTTTATATTCTGCTTTCTTTTTCCAGAACATACACATATAAATATAACATAAACAGTAGTTTCTGGAAAGACTTTAGTTTTAGAGTTCTAAGCCATTGTAGAATACTTAATTAACTTGATAAATAAGTAAATTATTAATTCTATGGTTAATTATTAATCATTTAATTTAATACTTTAATAATTTAATAATCAAATGCATTATTTAATACACTAAGAATCTTATGCTTTATCAATATAGAATAACCTTTCTGTCCCATTTCTGTGTCTTGAATTTCACTATTTTTAGTATTTTGCAACCTTCCTTTTCCTTTCGTTTGCATTTATATCACCTTGTTTACCTTTTTTAAAGATTTTCTTTGACACACTGTTTTTCAACTCAGTATAACACACATATACATGGATATATACATACATACATATTTATCTATATGCTGATCTATCTCATCTCAGTACAGGAGTTTAAATTTTTCATGTGCTTTGTTAGCTTATATGACTGATTTACTTCTGCCAATTTGTTTTATATGCTGTTTGTTTAAGAAAATAGGCTTTTCGTGTTTGCTGATTTTCAGTAGAAAGACTTCATTTTTATGTTTTCCAATTACTTAGAGGATTATGTTTAATATACTCATAATGACATCCTATATGTTGTTGAAAAGCATTTTTTAACTTAGCGTTCTTCATGCTATTCAAAAATAAAACAGTATAAAATGTGAATGCCCCATATTTGTAATAGAATATTTAGAACACTTTTTATTCTGTTTCTTCAATCTCTTGTTTCTATAATCAACATTTCTCTTTAAGTATTTACTATTCCATTCATCTATCATATCTATCTATACACTCATACCTAAATATATGATTATATATCTTCATTTTTAAAAGTATTTTAAAATGTTCCCTTAATATGATTACATTTGATAAATTTATTTAGAGTTGTCTGTATTTTAAGTGATTTCAGTGTTCACCATTTTCCATATTTTATCTTGACTATACTATCGTGGACTCCATTTTGCTAATCTCTGTCAGTTGTCATGTACTTTCAAACATTTCCTTTTAAAAATTTCATGAAGAGTATGTTTTCACATATCTTGATATCTAAGTTTGTCTTTCACTTGTCATCACATATGAAAGATGATTAAACTCTGGTATAACATTTTGAGATTAAAAATATTTCCAGTCGCTTTCTATGCACCAGATGCTATTCTGGGTGTTTGGTGTACAATAATGAACACTACAAACAAGGTCTGTTTTTATTCAGTTAAGGTTGGAGTCTTTCAATAGCAATTGTTATTTAAAAAACTGAAAATAAAGATCAACAGGTTTCTAGGAAAATAATTTTCCTAGTAACATCTCTATTGATATTCCTTTATTTTACTATGAAATTGTTAGAAAAGTTTGTGGAAAGCATGATTTTTATTCCTTTGTAGTTAAAATGTTCTATAAACAAATAGTGGGCAATGTGTTCATCAGTATCATTCAAAAATTAATACCCTTAGCTTCGGGAGCAAGCTGGTGGAGGAGCAGGGTCCCCAAGTCACCCGGCCCCACCAACTCACCTAGAGAACTTTCAGATCATCCCAAAAACCTACGAATTCAACCTGAGATTTAAAGAGAGAACAGCCGGAACAGTACAGAAAGAAGGGTTTTCGATTCTAACAAGGTAGGAAGCTGAAAAAAAAAATAAAAAAAAAATAAAAAAATAAAATAATAAAATAAAATAAAATAAATAAAATAAAATAAAATAAAATAAAATAAAATAAAATAAATTAAAAAACATCCAGTGGGGGAAGGGCCCACGACGAGCCGGGCTAAGGCTGGGCGGGGAGAGTCTGCAGGACAGGGGAGCCCAACCCCGGAGAGGCGGGAACTTTAACTTCTTCCCGGACGGAAAGGCCCTCGCGGAGAACTCGGGCAGGACCCCAGGAGGAGCAGTGGAGCCCCCAGGTTCCCGGGGTCACTAACAGAGGAGGGGCGCCAGGGGAGAGTGCCCCGCACCCCAGGGGCCGAGCGCGGTAAAGGGCTGGAGCGCCTGGCAGGGTCCCGGGAGCAGCTCAGGCGGCGGCTCCTCACGGAAGGGGCTGCGTGGCCCCGGGAGCACAATTCCAACAGCGCAGGCCCCGGAGCCCAGGGTGCCGGGGGACAGAGCCCAGGATCCCCCCGGGACAGGCAGAAGCCAGGAGGGCCCAGGATAGCGAGGACGATCCTGCCAACGGGCACCCCCGAGCTGTGCAGATCGGTGCCCCTGGAGCTCTGCAAGTCAGCACCCGCCGCCCCGGAGCACCCAGGCCCCTGCGGACCGGGAGCTGCAGGAGTTACTGTGGGAGCTGACTCCAGGGCTGGAGAGCTGGCTGCCGCCAGTGGGGTTGTTCCTCCTGTGCCTGGGACAGAGCGGGCTGCCAGGGAGCAGGGGCCTCACAGGAAAAACAGCTCCCACTGAGCAGTGCACCTGGCAGGGGGTGGGGCAGCTCCCCCAGGTGCACACACCTGAGAATCAGCACAGCAGCCCCTCACCCAGATACCAGCTGGAAGGGCAGGGGAAGAGCAAATTCTTGACCAAGCAGTGCTGGAAAGCTCCAGGGGCAGTAGAGGGACTTACAGTATATAGAACCAGAGGGTAACCCTCCATGTTTTGTTTTGTTTTTTTCTTCCTTTTTCCAGTACAACTCATTTTTATATCAGACTATAAATATCTATTTTTTTCTCTTTTCCCACCTTAACTACATTATTTTACCACCTCTTCATTTTTAAGTTTGTTCCTCTTAGACTTTCATATTTCTACAATTGCAGGTCTTAGATATATTTTCCACTTCTAGATTCCCTTTAATATACTCAATTTTGTGAGATATACAAGGTATGTTTTTTTGTTTTGTGTTTTCTCTACCTCATTTTGTTCTACAATGGTGGAAGTTAATACCTTATAAAACTTGACCAGCATGCACCCAGAACCAAGTGGTACACCATGCTGGTTCATTTTGTGAGATTATAGTCTCTCTTCATTCCCATTCTGCCCCCCTCTTTTATCTCATTTATGTTTTGGTGGTCAATGATGGCCTCTCTACAAGTATTGCTGCTTTACATAAATTTGGGACTGAGCATCTTCTAACATACAGAACTTAATACACTCACAACCAAGACCATCACCCTCTAGGACCCCTCAGATAGTCTACATTCTCCCTCCACTACAACTTCTGCCAGTCTTTCCCCCCCTCTTTTTTTTCCTCTTTCTTTTTCTTTTTTTTTTCCTCTTTGCTTTTGCCTTTTTCTCTCTTTTTTCTTTTTCATTTTCTTTTTTTTCTTCTTCTCTGGGATTCTTGGCCTTTTATTTTTTAGTACTTTGTTTTAAAATTTATTTTTCACTTTGGTGGTCCTTTTGTTTTATTTCATTCTGATCTTTGTTTTCAATTTCTGGTCTGACCTCATCAGGATCATCTAGGGTGAAAATTACTTAGGTCATACTTGATATTCTTGATGCAGCCTGCTCATACAGCCACTCTGCACTGATAATTTCTGACCGATGGCGGTAAAAGAGGCTGGGAAAACACAAAGCAAAAAATGACATTTACTGGGACTTAATCAAGATACAAAGCTTCTGCACAGCAAAAGAAACAGTCAACAAAACTAAAAGACAACCTACAGAATGGAAGAAGGTATTTGCAAATGACCTATCAGATAAAGGGCTAATATTCAAGATCTATAAAGAACTTATTAAACCAAAGAGCAAAGAAACAAACAATCCAATCATGAAATGGGGAAAAGACATGAACAGAGATCTCAGAGAGGAAGACATAGACATGGCCAACAAGCACATGAGAAAATGCTCTGCATCACTTGCCATCAGGGAAATATAAATCAAACCACAATGAGATACCACCTCACACCAGTGAGAATGGGGAACATTAACAAGACAGGAAACCACAAATGTTGGAGAGGATGTGGAGAAAGGGAACCCTCTTGCACTGTTGGTGGGAATGTGCACTGGGGTAGCCACTCTGGAAAACTGTGTGGAGGTTCCTCAAAGAGTTAAAAATAGACCTGCCCTACGACCCAGCATTTGCACTTCTGGGGATTTACCCCAAAGATACAGATGCAGTGAAATGGCAAGACACCTGCACCCCAATGTTTATAGCAGCAATGTCCACAATAGCCAAACTGTGGAAGGAGCCTCGGTGTCCATCGAAAGATGAATGGATAAAGAAGATGTGGTCTATGTATACAATGGAATATTACTCAGCCATTAGAAACGACGAATACCCACCATTTGCTTCAACATGGATGGGACTGGAGGGTATTATGCTGAGTGAAGTAAGTCAATCAGAGAAGGACAAACATTATATGGTCTCATTCATTTGGGGAATATAAAAAATAGTGAAAGGGAATAAATTGGAAAGGAGAGAAAATGAGTGAGACATATAAGAGAGGATGACAGATCATGAGATACACCCACGTCTGGGAAACGAACAAAGGGTAGTGGAAGGGGAGGTGGGCGGGGTTTGGGGTGACTGGGTGACAGGCACTGAGGGGCGCACTTGATGGGGTGAGCACTGGGTGTTATGCTATATGTTGGCAAATTGAACTCCAATTAAAAGTATACAAATAATTAATGCCCTTTATATTTATTTTGAAAAATAGTTTTAAATTTTTTTTAATTCACAAAACATGGTGCTCAACCTTACAGCCTGAAATCAAGAGTTGCACGCTCTACCAACTGAGCCAACCAGGTGCCCTTGCCCTTTTTAAAATCACCATTTTTTTTTACGGGTATTTGTCCTAAGAAAATAGAACATATTTTTTAGTATTTTCCAAGACATGCCAAAATTCTTAGAATATAGAGGACTAGGAAATGGATGGATAGGTGGATGATGCTAATTTTGTGCTAAGAGATTCCTTTAGCTACATATGAGGATTTTAGTTCATAAAATGCCCAGGATTTTCAAATGATTTTAATTCTGTTTTTTTTTAAGGTTTTATTTATTTATTCATGAAAAACACACACAGAGAGAGGTAGAGACACAGGCAGAGGGAGAAGCAGGCTCCATGCAGGCAGCCTGATGTGGGACTCGATCCGAGGACTCCAGGATCAGGCCCTGGGCCAAAGGCAGGCGCTAGACCGCTGAGTCACCCAGGGATCCCAAATGATTTTAATTCTTCTTTATTCTCCTCAGATCAATTTCCACGGGTTTAAATGGACTGTCCTTCCCGAAAGGGGTGAGAGGCATTTATTCAGTATTTGGTTGTTTATATACTTTTCCCAGTTGAGACCATGGTGATATTTAGTTATAATGTTTGTCTCTGTCGTGTCAATTCCCCTTGCTTTATTTGATTACAAAAACCAGGATTTCATGTAAGTGGCTAATAGAGACAAGATTTTTCAAGAAAGAGCCTAATCCAGTGCATTTTGATTTTTCATTACTTGTCACTAATTTCAGAAATGCCAATGTAATAGGAAAGGGCCATTGGCTCAATTTTATTATGAACAGTAATCATAATGTACCCCATATTCTACTAAGATAAAAATAATGGCTAGGGTAATGTTTGGAACAATGGCCTATCTCTTTAGAATGAAACCTTGTCAGTAAAATAGGTTCGTCAAGGGGGATCCCTGGGTGTTTCAGTGGTTGAGCACCTGCCTTGAGCCCAGGGCATGATCCTGGAGTCCCCGGATCGAGTCCCACGTTGGGCTCCCTGCATGGAGCCTGCTTCTTCCTCTGCCTGTGTCTCTGCCTCTCTCTCTCTCTAACTCTGTGTGTGTGTGTGTGTGTGTGTGTGTGTGTGTCATGAACAAATAAATAAAATCTTAAAAAAAAATAGGTTGGTCAAAAAGGATGTAGATTTTAAAATTACCAACAGTAAGTGTGCCCCTTTTACACACACTTCCCTGACAGGAGTTTTGGCATACTTTTTAAATTCTATAATTCCAATATGGAAAATTTTTTTGTTTTTAATTACAAATGGTGTCACATACTTTTTACTTTGGTCACCATTTACATTTCTTCTTTTGCAAATTGCCATGTTTGATAAAATAATATTTATATTTATCTTAAAGATTAGTAATCTTGTTTGACATACACATTGCAAGATTTCTCAATTTGTTAGCTATATTTTATGTGTGATTGTGTGTGTATCGAGTGTTTTACCTCCATATTTCATAATTTTAACTTTTCCATTGAGTTAAATTTGTCAATTACTGCCAGCTTTATTTCTGAGTTTAATATTTTTAAATGAGTCTCTCAAAGCAAGTCTATACAAATGATAATCTAAAATTTTTCTAGTGCTTTTATGATTTATGTTTAAAACATCAAACCCCTCAGAGATCGTTTTGATTATTATGATAAAAGTAGTGTTTGGTGTTTTTTTTTTTTTATTAGTGCAGTAGTTCTTTTTGTGATTTAATAGCATTTATAAAATAAAGTATTAATATATTGAATAAATTTTAAATAAATTTCAATGTATTTAATAAATAGATTTTTTTCTTTTTGATTTGAAATGACACATTTAGCATGTATAGAGTTCTATATATCTTCAGGTTTATTTAAATGTCCAATTCTTTTCTTATTGATCTATCTATTCTCCTCCCAATACCATTTTGTTTCAAATAGTGTCAGTATGTAAAAAATTTTGATAGCTGTCAGGAGAAGTCATTTTATCACCTGTATTATTTGTGTTATATTTAAGGATATGCAGAGATATTCTTCTAAGTACAGTAATAAAAAGCATCTTTCTAATAGAATAATTTATGAAATATTATTTTTAGCACTAACACGTTACAAAAAGTAGTCTTTTGGGGATCAGGACAAGTTTTGTGTCCTGGTACTGGAGATGTTTAAGTGCTCTATGTATATTGTTAAATCTTTCAGAACTGTACAGCTAAAAAGTGAATTCTACTGGATGTAAATTTAAAAATAAATTTTAAAAATCACAAAATAGCATCTTCCTTTGAACTAACGTTTACTTCTCTGACAGTCTTCCTGCTAGGAGCAGAGATAAAGTTAGACACATCTGTGAGAAAAGCCGCCCAACTGGGAATTTTCTTCTCAGTTCATGTGGCATCTGTAATTTTAACATTTTATATTTACCCAGCCCACATTATGATTTTTTCATAGAACATCATGATGTTCTTAAAAATAATACAAAGGTCTTAATGAAAGGTAAAGTAAAATAACACCTGTAAGTATGAGAAATTATTGAGAACATGTGATATACTGGACTGAATTTTAAGCATGAGCTTGCATTAGATTAAATATTTTGTTGTTTCATTAATTGGAGTTAACATTCTGGATAGTCTTGTGTCTTGTGAACTACAAATTAAGTGCTATTCAAATAATAATACTTCTGAAGTGTTCCTTTTTATCAATTTTTGCAAGATAAGATTTTTTTTCTTTTTCAAGATAAGATTTTGAAATATTAATCATGAGATTGCAATTTAGTTTCTGTCTTCTTAATTATTCCCATTAAAGGGAATTGAAGAGATATTTCACCATTGAAATACAACAGTGGTGTATACTCTCTTGTAAGCTTTAGGGACAGCCTAATCAAGTTCCTTTGCCCTTGTAAATTCTGTCATTTGGGTTTTTATCATTTTCCATGATACAACCCATAACCAGATCAATAGTTCTTCCATGATTTTTATACATGTTGTCTCCTGGGTTCCTCCTTAATACATTAATTTTTCTCCCTTCCCACTCCATTTCTCCAACATTTTTGTCCTGGATTATAGAAATGGCTTTCTAGCTAGTTTCTCCTTCTTCTATAGAACCCCCCCACCCCATCCACTAATAATTGTCCAATGAGTGAAGGTTTTTGAATTCAGAATTTACAGACTGGTATAAGCAAACGTGATATGACAGTCATCCAGACAATAAATATTAGAAACATTATAGCCAGCCCATAAACAGTTGAACTGCAGATAATTGCAAATTAAATAAAGATTGCAGGCTCTCTTTCACCCTTGAGGTTGGAGAAAATTTAATATAAATGACTGATAACTAGTTTTAACAAGGTCTGAGGAACAGGTTTGTCATGAAGGTTGCTGGTGAATTGCTATAATAGCTTTGCTTAAATAATTTTTTTACATTAATGGAAAATAAGCAGGTTTTAATCCAGAATTCCCACCATTAGAAATCTATTCTATGTAAATAAAATGTATATGAGATACATACTGTGTCATTAATTTAATTACAATGAAGTGTAACTATTTCCCTTCTGTTAGGGAATGGAGGACTAAATTATAATATAGTCATTCTAGATTTTAAAGATAAAAATTTAAGGCTATGTTTTTTGCCCTCGGAAAGTCTCCATGATATATGTTCTGTTGAACAAATGTTGGAGAACAATGGATATAAGATGATTACATGTCTACATAAAGAATAGAGAACTTAAATGTTAGTAATTTTTGGTGTTTGTAATACTACAGAGAAAGGCTTAAGAGTGGAGGTGGTTACCACTCACGGAGGGATTGTTTGCTTGTTAAATAAACCAGCTACAATGTGAACATCTTTTAAAGAGGTTGAAAATGTGATTTCGTGTGTGCTTATAGACAGAGGATTGAAAGTGGGGAGGATATACAACAAACTGGATACCAGTGGAGGAGGGTGATTGTTTCCTTTACCTTGTGACACAAACTAGAGAGCCAGCATATGAGAGCTGTTAAGAACACAGGGCCTGGCTCAATGATTGAGCATCTGCCTTCAGCTCTGGTCATGATCCCAGGGTCCTCTAGGAAGCCCGCTTCTCCCTTTGCCTATGTCTCTGCCTCTTTCTCTGTGTCTCTCATGAATTAAAAAACAAAACAAAAACACAGGGCCTGTATTATAAATGTATGAATTTGAATACTAGCTCCATTTTTAATAATATTTGTGATCTCTGGCAAGTTGAGTAAATCACTTAGTGCTTCAATTCTCTCATCAGTAAAATAGGATAATAGGAATACCTGCCGAATAAAATGTTTATAGGAATTACATGAATTAATATATGCTTAATGCTTTGAATATTCCCTTTTAGAGTAAACATACAATAAATGTTAGATGTTACTATAGAATGATAGGATTTATGTGTATATTTCACTAAGATATGTTATTTTAAAAGAAGTATGTATGCAGGCAAATCCTGTTTATATGTATATAATATTTAACAATGCTTTACCTTGAGAATAGGATTATGTCAGTTTAATTTATTCTTTTTCATAATTTAGAAAATGAATTCATATTATTCTGATGAAAACCAAAAACTTACTACAAGCAATATATGCTTGATATTGAAACAAATAAAGATAAATCACCCACAATTCTCCGTACAAACATATCTAAGGCTAAGTCCTAGATTTCAGACAATTTTATTTCCACATTTCTTTAGCTATAATTTGGATGACCATATAATTTATCATCTAATCCCAGGCACATTTCAGAGTGAAATAGAGCACTTCAGAATTATACCTCTGAAAATAGATCTTTGTTTTTTCTTTTTTTGAGAGAGAGAGTTAGCAAAAGCAAGAGAGAGCACACAACGGGGGTGGGGAGATGGGGGGTAAGTCAGAGGGAGAAGGGGAGGGATAAGCATACTCCCTGCTGAGCAGGGAGCCCAATGCAGGATTGGATCCCAGGATCCTGAGACCATGACCCGAGCTGAAGGCAGATGCTTAACTGACTGAGCCATCCAGGCACCCCCTGAGAACAGATCTTAATAGGGACTCTCTGGATAACTAGGGTACATTGTTACGCTAGTCCCAGTTGAATTTCCCGACATACCTGTACTCACCCACTGTAGACTGCTCATGCTTACCTTAGATTCACCATGGTCACTGAGGACACTTTGGTTTAGGATACCATCATTTTCCATTTGGATTAATTCAGTAGCTTTCTAAAAGACCTCCTTTCTTCTGTTCTTGTTTGCATTCACTAATCATAGCTGCCAGGATGATTGTTTTAAATACAGGTTAATCATGTTGCGCTTCTCTCAGTTGCTCCAAGGACTTTTTGTGTCATTCAGAGTACAGTGCAGAGTCATTTTAATTGTCTTTATAAGACCCTACCCTATGTGGTTGCCCCTGGTATACAAATGGGGATCCCATTTCTTCTCTAACCATATCTCCAGCTAGTCACCTATCATTTGTGTAACCCCAGCAACACCACCCAATTTTTCTGCTCTTCAGACTAACCAGACATGCTTCTACCTCAGGACCTCTGCACTTTCTGTTCTCAGTGCATGGTGGGCTCTGTCTGCCAATATCTAAGGAATTTACTTGCTCATATTTTTCCAGTTTTTTTTTTTCTCAAAGTCTCCTTCCCAATGAAGCCTATGCAACTACTTTATTTAAAATTGCAAGTTATTTGCTCCTCTGATACTCCCATCATTTTTCCCTATTTAGTTTATCATTTTCTCTTGCAATTCAACACAAGATAAGCTTCTCTGAAGTTATGATGGTCTCTTGTAGCCACTGCTGTATGCATAGTACCTAACACAGTACTGGCCACATAATTGGTGCTTGATAAATATTTATTTATTGATAATGATGACAAACTTTACCTGCTTTCCTAATTTTGTTAAATACTATTGTGTTGCAGGAGCTAAGCTATGTTCTTTTTGGAGCCATGACTAATGGCATAACTTCTATGAACATATTGCCTATACATTCTGTAAAAGCTCATGAATATAGTAGTGACCACTGCTATATGCCACAGCTATGTGCCAATTTGTAAAGGAAATGGATACTTTTTAGAATCATCTTCCCGCATATGTTTTAAAATAGTTTAGGCACGAAGGAAATGGGAGTCTCTTATCTGTACTGGAGCAGATCTTTATTTTACAGCCACTAATTCCTCAGAGGAGTAATAATGGATGACAGCAAGAGAAGAAAGATCTCCAGACTCATTTTTGTATGATGCTTTGCCAAGAACAACATTTATCAGGGCAGTGCATGCATCACATGGAGGGTGGGGGGCCTCGGTGTAATGTGTGAATTTGTTGCCACCACCAAATTAACTCTGCTCAATTCTGTTGTCTTTCCAATTTTATATCCTTGATTACACATTCATAAAACTGTCCCTTCTTTTGAACATAAATACAACTGCTTCAAAAATATAATTGTGCATGTTTATCAAGTACCTAATTTGTTTACTTGCCAGTTACTAATTACATATGAAATATAAATGAATTGCAGGCCATATATTCTGTGGTAACGGTGGCAAGAAAACATTTTGTAGGTCCAATCAACATTGAAGTTGTAGGCAGTGACAGTGTTGAACATTTCTGATGTATTATTCTTCTCAACTCATACACCCAGGAATGTACAATTAACAATGGCTTATATATAACTACAAAATGTGGCAAAATTGATTTCTGAGAAGTTTTTATGTTGTAAACAAGTACGTTAGCATAAATTACTTTAGTATTAATAACCTTATCTATTGAGAGACTAAAGTTAGTGAAGTCAAGACTCTTGTCCATCCTTTTATACTTTATTTTATTAGTTTCCTGAGGCTATTATTACAAAGTACCAGGAACAAGGTGGCTTAAAACAATAGAAATTTATTCTTTCACAGGTCTAGAGGTCAGAAATCTGAAATCAAGATGTGGCTAGGACCACACTTTCTGAAACCTCTTGACATAGAAGTTTTCCTTGCTTCTTTCTATTTCTTGTGTCTATGCAGAATTCTTTGGTTTTCCTTGGCTTGTGGTGTCTTAATTCTAATCTTTGCTTCCCTCTTTATGTTACCTCTTCCTATGTATCCCTCAAAACGTCCTCTCTCCTATAAGGACACATAACATTATATACATACATGACAAAAATCCAGAATAAACCCCTCCTCTCAAGATGCTTAACATTATCACATCTTTTGTGATATATTTTCTATTTTGCATATAAATTAATATATACAGGTTATAGAGATTAGCAAGTGAATATATCTTTGGGTGGGATTTTTTTTAAGCCTACCGCACGATGATAATGCCTGACACATAATAGAAAAGTGATAAATTTTGGTGGCTTTTATGATTGAGCAAGTCTCTCTTTCTGATTTTTTTGGAGTTTGCATATTGTAGCATATCAGTCATTTCAGGACAATTGAATAAGATCTGATAGACTTCATTGTTAGTCATTTAGAAAACACAGAGATTTTTCTCATTGCAACTACAAATTTGAATGTGAGAGAGGTCTTTTTAACCACATGATATTTGCAGAATGTTTATTAGACCAGAATGCCAATTTCCTAACCATGAAGAACTATAGTTGAATTCTTTTTCCCCAATATTATGAAAAAAAAAAAAAAAAACCCACTAGAATGGATTCAACTACCATACCATAGGAAACATACTTATAAAAGCTAAAATTTTAATGTAGTGTAAACAGTTTGCAGTAGCCATAATTTTGAGACATATTGCTTGTTTGTCAACTATGCTTCAATTAAAAAGTTATTGGAATTTTTGATATTTTAAAGTAGAATATTTTATCATTCATTTAAGTAAATCGAGGAGTGCCTGGGTGGCTCAATCTTTTAAGAATTGAACTCTTGATTTTGGCTCAGGTCATGATCAAGGTTGAGGGATCCAGCCCTGCCTAGGACTCCGTGCTCAGAAAGGAGTCTACTTGAGGATTTGTCTCCCTCTGACCCTCCCCCTGGTTGCACTTGCTCACTCTCTATCTCTAAATTATATAAATAAATAAATAAATAAATAAATAAATAAATAAATAAATAAATAAATAAATTTATTAAATCTAAATGCCATAGAAATTTCATAACTACTATTATCCATTTTAAAAATGAAATAAAGTTTTATTCCAAAATTTCTTATGGGTACTGTATTTCTCCTTAAACCTTCATTTCCATTCAACTATTCAAAAGATTTTTACTCTAATATATTTGCATGAATTTTATTTTGTTGGTTTTCAACAAATGGTGATGGAACAAGTGAACACCCACATAAAAAAAAAAAGAGGGCTCCTGGGTGGTTCAGTCAGTTACATGTTTGACTTTCAGCTCAGGTCATGATCCCAGAATTCAGGGATCAAGTTCTGCATCTGGGTCCCTGCTCAGCGTGGAGTATACTTCTCCCTCTGCTCCTCCCCAGCTCATGCTCTCTCTCTTTCTCTCAAGTAAATAAATAAAATCTTTTTAAAAATGAAAATAGAAGAATCTAGACACATACCTTATATGCTTTATAAAAATTAACTCAAGATGGATCACAGACATAAATGTAAAGCGCAAAATTACAAAACTCCTGGATGATAACCTTCGAGAAAACCTAGATGACCATGAGTATGGTGATGACTTTTTAGATACAACACCAAACACACAATTCATGGAAGAAGTAATCAATATGTACTTCACTAAAATTGAAAACTTAAGCTATTTGAAAGACAGCATCAAAAGAATGAGAAGAGAAGCCACAGACCTTGATAAATATTGTAAAGGACTAGCATCCAAAATATACAGATAATTCTTAAAATTCTGAGCTAAGAAAACAGCCCAGTCAAAAAAAATGAGCCAAAAGACTTTTAAGACACCACACCAAAGTAGATACACAAAGGGAAAATAAGCATGTTAAATGATTGTCCACATTGTATGTCATCAGGGAAGACAGCAGGGAGATATTACCACACATCTATTAGAATGACTAAAATCAAGAACTCTGACACGACCAAATGCTGATGCCGATGTGGAACAACAGGAACTCTCATATACTGATAGTAAGGATGTAAAATGTTGCAGCCACTTTGGAAAAAAAAAAAGTTTGGAATTTTCTTACAAAGCTCAAGATACTGTTTACAATGTGATCTAGAACTCATACTCCTTGCTGTGTATCTGAACGAATTAGAAAACTTGTGTTCCCATAAAATAATATACTTTAATATACTTTATAAGATCTTCTTCAGTAGTTGAATGAATCAGTAATCAGTGGTACATCCAGACAATGGAATAGTATTTAGCACAAAAAGAAATGAGCTACAAATCAATGAAAGGATATGGCAGAAACTGAAATGCATATTACCAAGTGAACGACAATCTGAGAAAGCTACATACTGTATGATTTTAATAAGACTTTCCTGAAAAGGCCAAAACACAGAGAAAATAAAAAAGATCAGTTTTTGTCAAGGATCAGAAGTCACAGTGGATAGGGTTGATGAATGGGTGGAGCATAGAGGATTTTTAGGGCAGTGAAAATATAGGATATCATAATCACAGAGAGCCATATGTATTTGTTCAAATCTGTAAATGTACCAAGAGTGAACGATAATGTGAACTATGAACTTTGTATAATTATGATGTGTCATTTTAGTGTCATCATAATGCATGTGCCTCTGTGATGGGGAATGTTCATAATGGAGAGAACTAAGTGTTGTGACTGGGTTATATGGGAAGTCTCTGTACCTTTATGTCACTTTTGCTGTGAATCTAAAACTGCTCTAAAAAAATAAGGTCTAAATTTTAAAAGTATTGGTCACCTCATTGTTCACTGCAAAAAATGAGGATATAAACACTATTTTAAAAAACTCCCATGAGTAGGGGTGCCTGGGTGGTACAATCAGTTAAGCATCTGACCTTTGGTTTAGGCTTAGGTCATGATCTCAGGTTTATGAGATTGAGATCCCTGTTGGGCTCTGCATGGAGTACAGAGTCTACTTAAGACTCCCTCTCTCTCTGACCCTATACCTATACCCATGTGTGCACTCTCTATATCTCATGCATGATCTCTCTCTCTAAAACAAATAAATAAATCTTTAAAACTCCCATCAGAATTGTATTCTACGTGCTCTATTGTTTAGAGTGAGTTATCATCACAGTTATAATTTTTATTGTTTCTCAATCAAATGTATTAAAACTTAGTAATTATTAAGCATTATGCAGTAATATTTTATTGAAAATGCATCTGTTAGGGCTCCTGGGTGGCTCAGTTGGTTAAGCGGCTACCTTCAGTTCCAGTCATGGTTCCAGGGTCCTGGGATTGAGCCCTGCATCAGGCTCCCTGCTAGATGGCCAGCCTGCTTCTCCCTCTCCATTGCTTGTGCTCTCTTGCATGTGAACTCTCTCTCTCTCAAATAGATAAATAAATAAAATCTTTAAAAAAGAAAAGAGGGACACTTGGGTGGCTCAGCGGTTGAGCATCTGGCTCAGGGCATGATCCCTGAGTCCCAGGATCGAGTTCCACATTGGGCTCTTTGCATGGAGCCTGCTTCTCCCTCTGCCTATGTCTCTGCCTCTCTCTCTCTCTCTCCCTCTCTCTCTCTCTCTCTCTCTCTCTCTCTCTCTCTGTCTCTTATGAATAAGTAAATAAATTCTTTAAAAAAAAGAAAAATGTATCTGTTAATGAAATAATAGGGAATCCCCTTATATCAGCTCATACGTCTATGGATTTATTATATTTTGGATGGAAGAAAGGATTCGATGGAAATTTATAACAATACGAAGAGGATATTGGGCAACCACTAAGTGTGGAGCTTACAAAAATTATATTGATTATTGTCAGTATTTTTTAAAAAGATTTTATTTATTTATTCATGAGAGACACAGAGAGAGGCAGAGACATAGGCAGAGGGAGAAGCAGGCTCCCTGCAGGGAGCCCGATGTGGGACTCGATCCTGGGGCTCCAGGATCACACCCTGGGCTGAAGGCAGCACTAAACCTCTGAGCCACCCGGGCTGCCCTGTTGTCAGTATTTTTAATTCATGGAGAATTCACAATAAAATTTTCTTAATTTAAATATAAAAGTACATGATAAGAATGAATAAAGAAGCAAAATACTCACGAATAGCAATAAGCATGAGACTGGTTCCCATTGTAAAAAAAAAAAAAAAGATACAGAATTGCAGAATTCAATAATTGTTCCCCAAATTGAGATCATTTCTCCTCAGTCTTAATAAGTGTTTAAAATGTAAAATGATACATTTTTTCCTGTTATAGTCCTTTTACTAAAGATGTAACATTGTTCTCTCAAGAGTAAATGTGAAACTTTTCCCTCCTTGAAATCTTGCAACATTTTCAAGTGAGACATAATTCAAACCAGATTTATGAGAGTAATTGCCAGACTCTTTCTTAATACTGGGAATGTTAAAATGCTGGATGAGCATTCTTTATAGCAGATGGGTATTTTTTATGATGCCTTTACAGATCTTAAATATTTTAATGATAAAATAAATAGTGAATACGCTGTTGCATATGTGTATCACCTGGACATAAAAAGGAAACTGCAGCCTTTAATATTTCTTATTAAGTATCTGTTTTCTTTGCTTTTCTGGAACTCCAGTTTAGAAGCAGTATATTGTTTGAAAATTCTTGGTGAATTGAAGAGAACTCATTAAGCAAACGTTATCATTTATTCATGGTGAACCACTCCTTAATATATTCATTTTTTATCCCAAACAGGTGTGTAAGACTTAATTGTGTTTTAACAGTGTCTTTATTAAAAGAGGCTTTACAAGTAACATTTGTAATTGTTATTTTGTTAGCCTAGAGTTCTCTAAATCCCACACAATATAGTAAGATTAGGAGTAAATGAGAAACATGCTTTTAAAATGTGTGCAGAAGATACCTTATAGGCATGTTTTCAGGTTTTCAATTTTAGGGAAGAGAGTGTATGGGAATTGAGTATCTAGAGAGTGAATCTTTAAAAAAAAAATCCCTTCTTGTATATCTCTTGGAAAATAGCCAGGTAATGCCAAGCTTATGTATACTTTAGTTTGAAGACCACTAGTTTAGTGATACAGATTTACTAGAAGAGTGCATCTAAACAGTATCAAAGGAATCAAATATTTTACTCAAAACATTGAAAAATAATTTGTTGTTCAGGATATTCTCTTGAATGATAGGTAAATAATCATTCAAATTAGTTGTTTGGTTTCATATAAACTAATTTGATCACTGACCAGCAAACTTAGTTTTGTACCAGTAGATAAACTGGCTTAATAGTTAGATGCATTTATTTATCTACTCATTTGGCCCATATTAAAAATTAAGTTTTGAAGAAGTGTATTCAAGCTGTAGGGTTTCTTGCTAGGAGAGGAGGCATTGTTTAATGATTCTTTTGTTCAACAGATATGGTTTAACTCTTTTGGCCTTTGAATTTAAATATGTATGTTGATTGCTTCTATTTCATTCGCCTTAAGGCCCCATTCCAAAACAGTTAAGTGAATATTTTCCATTTCTCATTTTATCTCATAATTTTTCCTTTTTTCTTATATTATGAACTGAAAGAACCAGATTTTCTGATCCTCTCAAAGCATGAAAACATAGAATAATGATTTGAAGGGAAGAACCAAATTATGCATACTGAACGTTTTAGATAACATTTGAATTTGGGGGAGGGTATTGAAAAAAATGCTAAATTCTAAATGTCACCTTCTTCTTCAGGATATGGAGTTGCTGAACATTTTCAGTTGTTTCTGGAAATTAGCAGAATGCCATCACCTTGAATTTTGTCATTACCTCGATCATGATTGCAGTTTAGGATTTAAGTTATGGTAGTCCCTCCTTATCTGCAGTTATGTTTTCACTTTGTGTCATTTCAGTTGCCCCAGGTCAACCTTGGTCAGGAAGCAGATGATCCTCTTTCTGATGAATCTTCAGACTATCGATATTAACCTAACTCTACCCCACAGTCATTCAGCTCCCATCATCTCATCTCATGGGCATTTTATCATCTTATACCTTCTCAAGAAGAAGGATAATTACAGTACAACAAGATATTTAGAGAGACGTAAAATTCACAACACTTTTATTATAGTATATTGTTATAATTGTTCTACTTTATCAGTTTTATTAATTACTTACTGTGCCTAATATATAAATTAAACTATTAGAGATATGCATGTGTAAGAAAAATCATAGTATGTGTATGTTTCAGTATTATCCATGGTTTCAGGCATCCTGGGGTTCTTAGAACATATACCCCACATATAAGGGTGGTGGGTGACTGTATTCAATAGAGTTCTCTTTAATTTAGCCCTTTATTAAAATCTTGTCACAGAACATAATATACTGCACCTTAGAAAGGGATGGTTTACATTCGTTTTTCTTTATCAGTTTACTGAAAAGCATAAAATTTTCTGTTTTGCTCACAATTTGGAAAATTTGGTACAGGAAAACTGCTGCTGGAACTAGTTATAGTAATTAAAATGTAGAATACATCTTCCTTATTTTTGCTGTAGTAGGATGGGATACTGTAGCTTTTTAAAAAATATCTTTTCGGGATCCCTGAGTTGCTCAGTGGTTTAGCACCTGCCTTTGGCCCAGGGCGTGATCCTGCGTCCCGGGATCGAGTCCTACATCAGGCTCCCTGAATGGAGCCTGCTTCTCCCTCTGTCTGTGTCTCTGCCTCTCTCTCCCTGTGTCTCTCAGGAATAAATAAATAAAATATTTTTTTAAAATAAAAGAATATCTTTTCTTGTCTTCCAAGAATTTTTTTCCTTTTTTTTTTTTTAAGTATTTTACTTGAGTATAGTTGACACACAATGTTACATTAGTTTCAGGTGTACAATTTAGTGACTTGACAAGTTTATGTTTTATGTTGTGTTCACCACAAATGTACCTACCATCTATCCTGTTACATTGCTATTACAATATCATTAACTGTACTCCTTACGCTGTACTTTGTATTCCCAGACTTACTCATTCCATAATCGGAAGCCTATATCTCCCACTCCCTTTCACCCATTTTGCCCAACCCTCCACTTCCTTCCATCTCCAACTATGAGTTTGTTCTCTGGATTTGTAGGTCTGATTCAGCTTTTTATTTATTCATTGTTTTAGATTCCACTTATGATTAGAATAATATGATATTTGTCTTTCTCAGTCTAACTTATTTCACATAGCATAATACTCACTAGGTCCAGTCATGTTGTCTCAAGTGGCAGGATCTCATCCTTGTTATGGCTGTATAACATTACATTCTGTCTATCCACCATATTTTCCTCCATCTGTTGATGAACACTTAGTTTGCTTCCATGTCTTGACTATTGTAAATAATGCTTCAATAAATGTAGGGCTGCATATATCTTTTGATGTTAATGTTTTCAATTTCCTGGGCAAAATAGTTGAAGTTTTAGATCAGAGTATTCTATTTTTAATTTTTTGACGAACCTCCATACTGCTTTCCATGATGATGTTACCAATCTACATTCCCATTGACAATTTTGAGTACACTACTTATCTACAAGTAATTCTTTTAAAATAGATATTTACAACAGATAAGTATCACATCAGCCCACATCCTCATACTTTGAAGATCCTTACTAGTGATTATGAATAAACTTGAAACTCTTCGGCTTATTTCTTTGGCATATATTATATTTTTTTCTTCTTTATGGTGGTAAAATTGACAAAATGGTAACAAACTTAAAGTGTACATCATGAGGTACCCATATGGCTCAGTTGGTTGAGCTTCAGGCTCTTGGTTTTGGCTCAGGTCATGATCCCATGGGTCAGAGGGTCAAGCCCCATAACAGGTTCTGTTATCAGTGATGAATCTGCCTGAGGATTCTCTTTCTCTGCCTCTCTCCTGCTAAAATAGATAAGTAAATAAAAACCTAAAAAAAAAAAAAGTGTAGGGCACCTGGGTGGCTCAGTGGTTGAGCATCTGCCTTGGCTCAGGTTGTGATCCCAGGGTACTGGGATCAAGTCCCACATCAGGCTCCCTGCAGGGAGCCTGTTTCTCCCTCTGCCTGTGTCTCTGCCTCTTTCTCCCCATGACATGGATTTTATTGGTATCTTTTATATTATTTACTCCCCTTACTTAAAAATATTTACACTGTGTGACCTAAACGCCTCAACAGGTCATTGATCTCTTTTTTTTTTTCTAATTTTGTATGCAGACAATGCTCCTTGCTTATTTTATGCAAGACTATAAGTGTCACAGGATAAAATTAAATATTGGGTCAGTGTGTTTGTGATCTATTTGTTTCTTATAATAATAATTTGTTAAAAAAAGTAATAGGACAGAGAGAGAACCAACTTATATTTAAGGCCTTATATTTAAAATGTAGGCCAGGTTCAAAAGCATAATTCTTATTTGGTTAATAGCATTGAGAAATCAAGAATTATTTCTTTTTTTTTTTTACATTTCCTTTTTTTATAATAAATTTATTTTTTATTGGTGTTCAATTTACCAACATACAGAATAACACCCAGTGCTCATCCCATCAAGTGCCCCCCCTCAGTGCCCGCCACCCATTCACCTCCACCCCCCACCCTCCTCCCCTTCCACCACCCCTAGTTCGTTTCCCAGAGTTAGGAGTCTTTATGTTCTGTGTCCCTTTCTGATATTTCCCACATATTTCTTCTCCCTTCCTTTCTATTCCCTTTCACTATTATTTATATTCCCCAAAGAATGAGAACATATAATGTTTGTCCTTCTCCGATTGACTTACTTCACTCAGCATAATACCCTCCAGTTCCATCCACGTTGAAGCAAATGGTGGGTATTTGTCGTTTCTAATGGTTGAGTAATATTCCATTGTATACATACACACAGTTTTCCAGAGTGGCTGCACCAGTTCACATTCCCACTAACAGTGTAAGAGGGTTCCCTTTTCTCCACATCCTCTCCAACATTTGTGGTTTCCTGTCTTGTTAATTTTCCCCATTCTCACTGGTGTGAGGGGGTATCTCATGGTGGTTTTGATTTGTATTTCCCTGATGGCAAGTGATGCAGAGCATTTTCTCATGTGCATGTTGGCCATGTCTATGTCTTCCTCTGTGAGATTTCTGTTCATGCCTTTTGCCCATTTCAAGATTGGATTGTTTGTTTCTTTACTGTTGAGTTGAATAAGTTCTTTATAGATCTTGGAAACTAGCCTTTTATCTGATACATCATTTGCAAATCTCTTCTCCCATTCTGTAGGTTGTCTTTGAGTTTTGTTGACTGTATCCTTTGCTGTGCAAAAGCTTCTTATCTTGATGAAGTCCGAATAGTTCATTTTTGCTTTGGTTTCTTTTGCCTTCGTGGATGTATCTTGCAAGAAGTTCCTGTGGCCGAGTTCAAAAAGGGTGTTGCCTGTGTTCTCCTCTAGGATTTTGATGGAATCTTGTCTCACATTTAGATCTTTCATCCATTTTTAGTTTATCTTTGTGTATGGTGAAATAGATCAAGAATTATTTTTAATTTTGTTAATATGAAGCCTGAAAGCAAGGATACCAATGTTTAAAAATCAATTAATATTCTTTCTTGTCATTTTCTTTAGTCCTTATTTAAACTAAACTTTTAGTTTAAAATTATATAAAGGCTAAAGATTCCATGTGTGTGCCATATGTCATTGAATCTTTTGTTTGTTATTTGCAAAAATGGAAATAGTTTTATTTTTACTTATTATAAATGCATACTTTTGTTTTTAACTAAACAGATAACCCCATCAACATGAATATTTATAAGGAATAAATTAATATGAGATATAAGCCTCACTTATTTCTATTATCAAGATAATTGGTAACATTTTGATTTACATTCTTCCTGACAATTTTACTTTTTGCTTTGGCCATTTTAATTCCTTCTACAAGCATTCATTAAAGAGGCATTTTAATCCAAGTTAATAACAGCATGGTTTTTAAAAATTATTTAGATTTCAGGTACATAAAAATCAGTTTGTCATATTGCTCACTTCCTACTACACCATCAGCATTCGTATCTGTGGTAGAATGATGTTTTCTTGTAGATCACTTTTTATTTTCCCCTTTGTTCTACATAAAAATCCCCTTCTCTTCCCTCCATCATTAATTCTATTGCAGTGTATTTAAATTAAGTGCTTTCAGCCCAGCTTCCATATCATTTTGGGGGGATATATGTGTGTTTTTCAAATTATACAGTATTGGGGCTTTTTCCTTTCCTTTTCTCTTTTTAGAGAGAGAGAGAGAGAGAGAACATGTTTATGGGGAGGGGCAGAAAGAGAGGGAGAGAGGTAGAGGGAGACTTTAAGCAGATTCCACACTCAGCATATAGCCCCATAAGGGGCTCAATCTCTTAACCCTGAGATCATAACCAGAGCTAAAGCCAAGAGTCAGATGCTTAACCAACTATGCTACCCAGGCACCCCATATAGTACTGATTCATGTGTGTGTTTTAATTTTATGAAAATAATATTATGCTTTGATTTTATAATCCAACCTTTTCACTTTTAATTGGTTCTTAGTATTTCATTATATTCCTGTTACATTTTATATAGCCTTTTCCCTTGTTTTGCTACCTAAGTTAATTCCAAGATCCTGCTTCCAATTAACACTGTGAATTACCTCCCTTATATGTTGCCCTTTGGATCTTTATTTGATTTTCTTCCAGATTCCTGTGGCATAGAACAGACACATAGCTAATTTCATTAAATAAACCCAGAATGCTTTTATAAGCATAGATGAACGTAACAGTACATCAGAGTTCCTATATCCTCATCAACTTTTAATATTATAGCACTTTCTGATTTAGTGAATCTGTTGTATATAAAGAAGTATCACAGACACCTGAGTGGCTCAGCGGTTGAACATCTGCCTTCAGCTCAGATCATGATCCCAGAGTCCCGGGATCGAGACCTGCATTGGGCTCTCTGCATGGAGCCTGCTTCTCCTTCTGCCTATGTCTCTGCCTCTCTGTGTGTCTTTCATGAATAAATAAATAAATACCTTTAAAAAAATAAAGAAGTATCACTAATTCTATATGCATTGTTTTGATTAGAAGGGTTAAGTATTTCTTTATGTATTAGGTATGTGTTTTCTCATTCTTAAAATTATTCATATTGCTTGACCCTTTTAAATTAAATATTGTGCCTTGGTGTTATTTTGTAGCAATTATGTATGCTATATATAAATCCCTTTTTGTTTTATTTTTTTAAGTTTTAAAAAAGGTGTTTTGTATTTATTTGAGAGAGTGGGGAGAAGGGAAGAGCATGGGGGACAAGCAGACTCTGCCCTGAATGCAGAGCCTGATGCAGGGCTTGATCCCATGACCCTGAGATCATGACCTGAGCTGATACCAATAGTCAGACACTTAAGTTCCTGGCCACCCTGCTGCCCCTCCCTTTTTGTTTTAAATCTCATATATGTCTTCTAATAATCTGTTACCTTTTAACTTTTTTCTTTTTCTTATTTTTTATTTACAGTTTATTTATTTATTTTATAGGGGAGAGGATGGTAGAGCTGAGGGACAGAGGAAGAAATAGAGGGAGACTTAAGCAGACTCTGTCCCGAAAGCAGACTCTGTCTTGAGTGCAGAGCCCAACATGGGGCTTGATCTCACAACCCTGAGATCATGACCTCAGCCCAAACCAAGAGTGGGATTCTCAACCGAGTGTGCCACCCAGGATTCCCTATTAACTTTTTTGTTTGTTTGTTTTTTAATTAATTTATTTTTTATTGGTGTTCAATTTACCAGCATACAGAATAACACCCAGTGCTCATCCCGTCAAGTGCCCCCCTCAGTGCCCGTCACCCATTCACCCCCACCCCCCGCCCTCCTCCCCTTCCACCACCGCTTTTTAACATCACAACAACTTTTTAAGCTAGTGGACTGCTTATTAGCGTCACATAGATTTGCAAAAGCATTTAATTCCAACAATGAACAGAGGACCACTCTGTGGAAAGCAGGCTTCAAAGGCAAATCCAAACCTAACCTTCTAAAGCAGGAGACAAGCAGCCTGGCGTGTGGGCTGCGCATTCTCTTCCGGATGTACATGGATGAGAGCCGGGTTAGTGCCTGGGAGGAGGTCCAGCAGAGGCTTTTAAATGTCTGCAGTGAGGCCCTGAGTTACTTCCTCACACTAACATCAGAAAGTCACCGGGAAGCCTGGACTAACTTACTGCTCTTGTTTCTCACTAAAGTTCTAAAGATAAGCGACAATAGGTTTAAAGCTCACGCGTCATTCTACTACCCTCTCCTATGTGAAATTATTCAATTTGACTTGATTCCTGAACTTCGTGCCGTTCTTAGAAGATTTTTTTCTGCGAATTGGAGTAGTTTTTCAGATATCACAACCACCCGAACAGGAACTTGGAATTAACAAGCAATGATGGCAACTTGGTATTTTTCTGTTGGCGTTTACATCCCTCTGCTCTTGAAAAGGACCCTGGAGCTGAGGTTTCCTACCTGAAAAATGGTTTCTCTGAATTGCAGTGTTTGAGGGTTACTGGTAAAGATGCTTAGAACTGTAACTCAAACTTGCAACGCTCCAGTCCCTGTTTAGTCACCTGGTGGATTCTGTTTGTCACGTTGGGCTCATGTTGAGCAGAAAGCCTGTTTCCACAGTGTCAGCTCGTGTTCATGTGTCCTTCCCTGTCCTTGGCGGTAGGGAGAGCCCCACATATTTTTGGCAGGTGTGGAAGTAAAACTTTACCCAAAGAACTACAGATGTAAAGATTTGAACTTCTGCAAGAAGTACAACTCAGGAGAGCTGTATTTTGATGGATAAAATGTTTATAATTGAGGGGTGGGGGGAAAAGAAGAAATTATTCATGGTAAAAGATATTTAGCAACTATGGTATTCTTATTCTGATTTTTGCACACTCAGGCTATCTGAGATACTGGTAATCATCCTTCTGTGAAAAATGTACAGAGATGCAGGTCTATAATATAAAAATCTTAAACATTATATAGTTCTTCCTGCACTGTTTTATTTTAATTTCTTTATTTTCTTATTCATTTGCTAAATACCTATAATATTTTGTCAAATGCACTAAACATTTGGGTTGAACTTTTTGTCTTTTTTATTTTGTGGGGGTTTTGGTTTTGCCCTTGGCGGGGGGTGGAATTTTGAGGGTTTAACATGCCCAGAAAGCTGTTGTGGCTGACACTTGTCATGATCAACAACAAAGGTAGAAAATCCTCCCACTGACCTAACTACCTGTAATATACTTCTCTTAGGGCTTCTAAAGATGAGCCATTAAAATGGAGTTGATCCTTCATGGACCGAAACTTGAATCACTGCAAAATGAATCTAGGTTGCTGTCACTTTTTTCTTTTGGGTGGCGGGGCTTGTTGTAGATTTTACTCTATGTACAGAATTTAATGTTGAGTATGTTAAAATAACAAACCTGGCATGGTTGGGGGAGTTAGATTTACTGGAAATGTATTCATACTGTGAATTGTGCTCTGATGGTTAAAAAAAAAAAGATTGTCAAGTATTCCGTATTAACAGTGGATGCAGAAAATTTTTTCAGATGGATAAAATGTATATGGTACAGATATAAAGTTTTCTTTTTTTAATAAATTAATTTTTATTGGTGTTCAATTTACCAACATACAGAATAAAACCCAGTGCTCATCCCGTCAAGTGTCCCCCTCAGTGCCTGTCAATCATTTACCCCCACCCCCTGCCCTCCTCCCCTTCCACCACCCCTAGTTCGTTTCTGAGTTAGGAGTCTTTATGTTCTGTGTCCCTTTCTGATATTTCCCACACATTTCTTCTCCCTTCCCTTCTATTCCCTTTCACTATTATTTATATTCCCCAAATGAATGAGAACATACGCTGTTTGTCCTTCTCCGATTGACTTACTTTACTTCACTCAGCATAATACCCTCCAGTTCCATCCATGTTGAAGCAAATGGTGGGTATTTGTCGTTTCTAATGGCTGAGTAATATTCCATTGTATACATAGACCACATCTTCTTTATCCATTCATCTTTCGATGGACACCGAGGCTCCTTCCACAGTTTGGCTATTGTGGACATGGCTGCTAGAAACATCGGGGTGCAGGTGTCCCGGCGTTTCATTGCATCTGAATCTTTGGGGTAAATCCCTAACAGTGCAATTGCTGGGTCGTAGGGAAGGTCTATTTTTAACTCTTTGAGGAACCTCCACACTGTTTTCCAGAGTGGCTGCACCAGTTCACATTCCCACCAACAGTGTAAGAGGGTTCCCTTTTCTCCGCATCCTCTCCAACATTTGTTGTTTCCTGCCTTGTTAATTTTCCCCATTCTCACTGGTGTGAGGTGGTATCTCATTGTGGTTTTGATTTGTATTTCCCTGATGGCAAGTGATGCAGAGCATTTTCTCATGTGCCTGTTGGTCACGTCTATGTCTTCCTCTGTGAGATTTCTCTTCATGTCTTTTGCCCATTTCATGATTGGATTGTTTGTTTCTTTGCTGTTGAGTTTAATAAGTTCTTTATAGATCTTGGAAACTAGCCCTTTATCTGATACATCATTTGCAAATATCTTCTCCCATTCTGTAGGTTGTCTTCTAGCTTTGTTGACTGTATCCTTTGCTGTGCAAAAGCTTCTTATCTTGATGAAGTCCGAATAGTTCATTTTTGCTTTGGTTTCTTTTGCCTTCATGGATGTATCTTGCAAGAAGTTACTGTGGCCGAGTTCAAAAAGGGTGTTGCCTGTGTTCTCCTCTAGGATTTTGATGGAATCTTCTCTCACATTTAGATCTTTCATCCATGTTGAGTTTATCTTTGTGTATGGTGCAAGAGAGTGGTCTAGTTTCATTCTTCTGCATGTGGATGTCCAATTTTCCCAGCACCATTTATTGAAGAGACTGTCTTTCTTCCAGTGGATAGTCTTTCCCCCTTTATCGAATATTAGTTGACCATAAAGTTCAGGGTCCACTTCTGGGTTCTCTATTCTGTTCCATTGATCTATGTGTCTGTTTTTGTACCAGTACCACACTGTCTTGATGACCACAGCTTTGTAGTACAACCTGAAATCTGGCATTGTGATGCCCCCAGATATGGTTTTCTTTTTTAAAATTCCCCTGGCTAGGGCAGCCCCGGTGGCTCAGCGTTTATCGCCTGCCTTCAGCCTGGGGTGTGATCCTAGAGTCCCGGGATCGAGTCCCACGTCGGGCTCCCTGCGTGGAGCCTGCTTCTCCCTCTGCCTGTGTCTCTGCCTCTCTCTCTCTCTCTCTGTGTGTGTCTCTAATGAATAAATAAATAAAATATTAAAAAAAAATAAAAATAAAATAAAATTTCCCTGGCTATTCGGGGTCTTTTCTGATTCCACACAAATCTTAAAATAATTCATTCTAACTCTCTGAAGAAAGTCCATGGTATTTTGATAGGGATTGCATTAAACGTGTAAATTGCCCTGGGTAACATTGACATTTTCACAATATTAATTCTGCCAATCCATGAGCATGGACTATTTTTCCATCTCTTTGTGTCTTCCTCAATTTCTTTCAGAAGTGTTCTATAGTTTTTAGGGTATAGATCCTTTACCTCTTTGGTTAGGTTTATTCCTAGGTATCTTATGCTTTTGGGTGCAATTGTAAATGGGATTGACTCCTTCATTTCTCTTTCTTCAGTCTCATTCCCTATTAACTTGAATGATGTTAACTTCACTTTCTTTGAACTGAAGTCTTGTATGAGATAGTTTCATTCCTCTTTTTTTCCATTGCATTTAAAAAAAAAATCTTGTTTAAGGGGTCACCTGGGTGGCTTATCCAGTTAAGCATCTGCCTTCAGCTCAGGTCATGATCCCAGTGTCCTGGGATTGAGGCCCTATCAGGTTCCCTGCTCAGCAGGGAGTCTGCTTCTCCCTTGGCCCCTCCACCTACCTGCTCATGCTTGCTCTCTCTCTGAAGTAAATAAATAAAATCTTAAATAAAAATCTTGTTTAAGAAGTCTTTTTTCCATCAAGATCATAAAGACAGTCTCATATAATTTTATTATCATTATAATTTTATCGTTTTGTAGTTCATCCACTTTTAGCTTTTTAAAAATTTTGTGAGATAGGTATAAACTTCTATTATTCTCCATAGAGTAAACAACTTTTATCAAGACATTTACTAAATAATTTGTTTTTTCACAGATTTGTTAGACCACCTCTGTTCTTTTTGTCTGTCAGTACCTTACATAAATTGCTTTTGCTACATTGGCTTTTTCTCTCAAATTTTTAATTTAAATTCCAGTTAGTTAACATATAGTGTAATATTATTTTCTGCAGTAAAATTTAGTGATTCATCACTTGCATATGACACCCAGTGCTCATCACAAGTGCCCTCCATAATATGCATCACCTATGTAACCCATCCCCCCCACTTACCTCCCCTCCAGCAACCCTCACATTGTTCTCTGTACAGAGTTAAGAGTCTGTTTTATGCTTTGCCTCTCGTGTTTCTCCCCATACGTTCATTTGGTTTTTTTTCTTAAATTCCACATATGAGTGGAAATTACATAGTATTTGTCCTTCTCTATATGACTTATTTCGCTTAGCATAGTATACTCTATTTTCATCCACGTTGTTGCAAATAGCATGGTTTCATTCTTTTTCATAGCTGAGTAATATTCCATTGTATACATACAACTTCTTTTCTGTTTATTTGCCGATGAACATTTGAACTTTTTCCATAATTTGGCTATTATTTATGATGCTGTTATAAACATCGAGGTGCATGTGTTCCTTCAAACCAGCATTTTTCTTTCCATTGGGTAAATACGTATTAGTATAATGGCTGGATCATAGGATAGTTCTATTTTTAACTTTTTATGAAACTCCATTCTGTTTTTCAGAATGGCTGTACCTGTTTGCCCTCCCACCAATAGTGTTAAAAGGTTCCTCTTTCTCTGAATCCTTACCAACATCTGTTGTTATTGTATTACTAATTTTAGCCAATTTGACAATTTTGAAGTGATAGCTCATTGTAGTTTTAATTTGTATTTCCCTGATGAATAGTGATGTTGAGTATCTTTTCATGGGTCTGTTAGACATCTGCACGCCTTCCTTGGAAAGGTGTCTATTCATGTCCTCTGCTCATTTTTTAACGGGATTTTTTGGGTTTTGTGCGTTGAATTTGATTGTTTCCTTATAGATTTTGTATGCTGTTTATCAGAAATGTCATTTGCAAATATCTTCTCCCATTCCAAAGGTTATGTTTTAGTTTTCTTGATTGTTTCTTTTGCTGTGCAGAAGCTTTTTATCTTGATGAAGGCCCCAATAATTAATTTTTGTTTTTGTTTCCCTTGCTTCTGGTGACATGTCTAATAAGTTTTTACAGCTGAGGTCGAAGAGGTTGTCTATATTCTCCTCTAGGATATTGATAGTTTCCTGTCTCAGATTTAGATCTTTCATCCATTTTGAATCAATTTTTGTTAATACTGTAGGATAGTCATCCAGTTTCATTCTTTTGCATGTTGTCCAGTTTTCCCAACACTCTTTGTTGAAGAGATTGTTTTCCACTGGATATTCTTTCCTGCTTCATCGAAGATTATTTGACCATATAGCTGTGGGTCTATTTCTGGGTTTTCAATTCTGTTCCATTAATCTATATGTCTGTTTTTGTACCAGTACCATATTGGCTTTGTAACATAGCTTGAAGTCTAGAATCATGATACCTCCAATTTTGCTTTTATTTTTCAGGATTTCTTTGGCTATTCAGAGTCTTTTGTGGTTCCATACAAATTTTAGGACTATTTGATCTGGCTCTGTGAAAAATGTTCATGGTATTTTGATATGTATTGCATTAAGGGTGTAGATTGCCTTGGGTGGTATAGAAAATTTACCAATGTTTGTTCTCCTAATCCATGAGCATGTAATGTTTTTCCATTTCTTTGTGTCCTCTTCAATTTCTTTCATAAGTCTTCTATAGCTTTCAGACTACACATCTTTTATCTCTTTGGTTAGGTTTACTCATAGGTATTTTATGGTTTTTGGTGCAACTGTGAATGGGATCCTGCCTTGCTTCCTCTTTCTGCTGCTTCATTCTTGGTATATGTAAGTGCTACAAATTTCTTTACATTGATTTTTTGACATTACTGAATTTGTGTATAAGATTTAGCAATTTATTTGTGGAGTTTTTCAGGTTTTCTACTTAGAGTGTTGTGAATAGTGAAAGTTTGGCTTCTTTCTTGCCAATTTGGATGCCTTTTATTTCTTTTTGTTGTTTGGTTGCTGAGGCTAGACTTCCAGTACTATGTTAAATAGCAGTGATGAGAGGGGAAATACCTGTCTTGCTTTTGTCCATAGAGGAAAAGCTCTCATTTTTTTCCTATTAACACTATTAGCTGTGAATCTTTTGTATATGGCCTTTATGATGTTGAGGTATGTTCCTTCTATCTTTACTTTATTGAGGGTTTTTTTTTTAAAGATTGTACTTATTTATTCATGAGAGACACAGAGAGAGTGAGAGAGAGAGAAAGAGAGAGAGAGAGAGAGAGGCAGAGACACAGGCAGAGGGAGAAGCAGGCTCCATGCATGGAGCCTGATGTGGGACTTGATCCTGGGCCCCTAGGACCACACCCTGGGCTGAAGGTCGTGCTAAACCACTGGGCCACCAGGGCTGCCTATTGAGGGTTTTTGTCACAAATGGATACTGTGCCTTGTCAAATACTTTTTCTTCATCTATTGAGAGCATTGATCATATGATTTTTATCCTTATGTTGGTGTGGTATATCACATTGATTGATTTGTGAATATTGCTAAATTGACTATTTAAAATAAAGATTTATTTATTTTAGAGAGACAGAGAGGGAGGAGGGCCAGAGGGAGAGAATCTTCAAGCAGACTCCTTGCTGAGTGTGGAACCTAATGTGGGACTCGATCCCAGGACCCATGAAATCACAACCTTAGTTGAAACCATAAGTCAGATGCTTAACCCACTGAGCCACCCAGGTGCCCCAATTACTGGGCACCTGGGTTCTTAACTTAGTATCTATCAGGGCAATAATCCCACCCCACTTTTAGGTATTTTTTTAAAAATATTTTTGCCTATTTTTAGACTTTTCTCATTTTATACAAATTTGAGATCTTAAGATCAGCTTTCTAATACATTATTGGTAACCTTTTATTACAATTGTATTGTTTATATATAAATATGAAGAAAATCAACATTTTATATTACTATATTATCACAGTTATGGCCATGGTAATCTCTCATACTTTTAAGGAATTTCCTCAAAGTAAATATATCAAAATTACTAATATTTTAAAAAGATTCTCTTTGTTCTATGGCAGGAAGGGGTAAAAGTAGAAGTGGTATACACTCTAAGTAGGCTGTTGCAATAGTCCTGGAAAGTGATGATGATTAGTACCTTACACTAATGTTATAGCAGTGGACATAGAAATAAAAGGACAGATGCAAGAGTTCTTTTGTTGGTGGATCCAGTATAACTTTTCACGAATTGATATGTGTGATATATTTGTGATGATCCAAGATCACACACAGCTTTCTGGCATGGGCAACTTGGTACATTGGTGGTGCCATTACTAAGTATAGAGTAGCTTTGCATGGGCCAGATTTAACAGAAGGAAAATCAGAAGTCTCATATGGACTTCTTAATTTTAAGGTGTGATGAAGCTTCTGTTGTATACCATATCCAAGCAAGTGGAAGAAATGTAGAGAGATATAGACATAAGCCCTTGTGAACTCTAAATCAATGAATGTTATAAAATAGTATTGTATTATTACTGTACTTAATTTTAAGTTGTTTGAATCACACCTGATATTTGGTTTCCACATATCAAGAGCTGATACAGTGAAAATCTTATGGGTAGTCAATTAGAAGTTTCTAAGTATGAATCCCAGATCTGTCATATTTTAGATTCTTGAACTTGGGAAAATTACTAAACTTTCATGACTGTTTGTTTTCTTATCTGTAAAACCAGTACAGTAGTATATATTTCATATAACTCTTGTGAGGATGAAATGAACAATAGCACAGTTTTGGCACTAAACATAAGTTTCCAATCTCTCTCCTCTCTCATACTCTTGCTTCCATAGATGAGATCTAAGTAACAATGTACTAAGAATATTGTAACTTCTCAGTTACGTGGCAGTGACACTATAATTTTTGATATCTTACCTCCTATTCATTGCTGGACCTCATTTTATAAAGTTGATGCCCTTATTTAATGTGCATTTTTCCTGAATAACATCATTTTCAAAAATATTGATGGTGATAGTTTAATGGAATCCTGTTATGAACCATATATTATAATGAAAACCCACTCTCATTCATTTATTCCTTTTCTCCTACTGACATGTAGGTGTCATTTCATGATTATCCTTTTTATTATAAGTAATTCTCTTTATTAAAAATGTTAAGTATAAATAACTTAGAAATATATATCAGAACATGTCATTCTTCAAAGAAAATTTAAAAGTAAGTGGTAAGACACGGAGGTTGAGTAACCCACTATTATGGAATTTAATTTAAGACTTGTGGAGAGAGGAAGAATGTGTTTACTTATTGCAGGTACTTATTTTGACAGATTCCATCATGCAACAGCAGTTTTTTAAGTCATTCACTCCATGCTGTGCTGTCAGTTGTAAAAACTAGAAATGCATATTGTTCCATGACAAGTTTAAAATATGAATGACCATTATTTTGAGTAACAATTTTTATCAAATTGCATGTGAAGTTAAATCTCAAAGTGTGAATTTACTGGTTTACAAGATGGAGATGGATAATGTCAAGTGTAAGAATGTTTATTTAGCATCATTGTATGTTTTTGTTCTGTTTTCTAAAAGTAACAAGTCTTAGATAGTTTTGGAAAATCATAAAGTAAAAACATGCATAAAACAAAAAAATGTCACCAATAGTCAATATCTGTTTGTATTTTAAATGTTTTTGCATTTTTTTCCCGTGAACTGTTTTGTATAATTAAGATAATTCCTTATATGTGTTTCTTGATCCTATCTAGTAAAACATTAAAAAATACTTGTTTTTGAAGTATTTAATGTAGTTTGTTTAAAAAAATTAAATTACATTTAATGGTTTTAGAAATTCCATTAAACATTTGTATCCTAATTTCTTTAACAAATCAAAAATTCTTGGCCATCAGAGGTGTTTGTAATATTTATACTTTTACCAGGTACCTATTACTGTCTTGTCCAGTATCTTTCCCCTTTTTCTGAGATTTGCTCCTACCTATTTTAGCTCTCTTGTTACCAAAGACGTTGTTAAATTCCTGCATGGCCTTATCATCTAGGCCATAGTTGAGAGATCAAGGTGTTAGCACCTGACCTCAAGCTTGGCTAAGTATTTCCTTTCATTGAGCTTTTGAATTTATAAACTAATAGAACATTCTTTTTGTTATGGCTGAAAGTATAAGTTAAAAATTTTGGCAGCTGTTGGCATTTTCAAATAAGGTCATATGGAAGGGGCTGATTTGTGGAGAAAGACAATTCAACATATATTCATAAAAAATAGACTTAAGATACAGCATTTTAATTCCTGCTGCCTTTGCTCCTGATCAAAGTTGCTGCCACGTCCTTTTTACGCTTGGTTGTTCAATCCTTCTTTGGATTAATGAATTAATAATCTCCTCATTCCTAAAGTTAGGTTTAGTTGAGTTTCTTAAATTTAGAACAAATGAGACTCGTTTTAAATATTGTATTGAACACCTTTGAGGATAAAAAATGATCTGCATTTGAGATTAACTCCTTAGTATATATTGTCAAGATAGAATTGCTAGATTACATTTTATGTATATTTTAAGGTTGCTGAATACGGAGATTCAATGTCCCATGTTTAAAGGCAGCAGAAGAGACAGTCCTGGTGAGACATCAAGTTTTAGCTTATTCTTGAAGGTAACTGTGAAAAATATGGCCAAAGAGTTACTATCAGGTAAAGAAGCAGTTGAATCTCACCATGAAAGAAGTCAGTACTATTATTAAAATTTCAATGCAGCAAAGAACACATATAGAGGAATGCATAGAAATAACAGATAGATATTCAACACTTGATGTGATTTCTGCTCATTTTAAGTGAAGTTAGACCACGTTAATTAATTTTGGGAGAATATAGCTTCTGTAACATCATGTTTTTAGAATGACATGAAAATAATGCCGCTGTGTCTATGGTGTCCAAGTCTTACATTATTCAAGGAGATTTTTGTGTCTGAACCAATGAGTATATAAAACAAATTAATATGAACTTCTTTTAGTTTGAAATCAATGGCATTTCATCAGTATTTGTTTAATGAGGTCAAGTGTCCTATCAATCTTGTATAGGAATTTTGGAAGAATTTTACATCTTGTGACTGAATTCTTCAACATCATGATTTTCTGGCTCATAGAATGTCTTATTTGAAATGATTTTGAGCAAAACATAGTATTTAGATTGATCATCCATTTTTAAATCAAATTATGGTTTTATATGACTGCATATTTTTTCCCATCAGTGAAATCCATCTTCAAAAAGTGAAGGTTTGTTACAATTGAGGGTATTCAAATAGATGCTAAAATACCTGAAAGTATCAAGAAAGCTTTAGAAGTGTATTTTTGAGTAGTGGTTGTGCTATTATAGTGCGTAAATTACTTATGATATGGATAGTTTGGAGTGAATGTGACTTCTATAGATACATGTGGAGAAAATATATCATTTACTTGGGGTCATATTTCTTACAATAGAATATCCTAATTTTATCCCATCTAAAGTTAACTTTGCAACTGATGTGAAATCTTAACTTGGTAGCATAAGGTTCTATTATTGTTAGTGCAATACTTTGCTTATAGAATGCCCTTTGCATATAGTCATTAAATATATGGGAAGTATAAAAGCCTCTTCAGTCCTATATGTCCTTTAGCCTTCAAATTCTGTATTGCACTGAGATCTCAAAAAAGTATTTCCTACATCTCTTTTCAGGAATGAAAACCTTTCCATTTAATTATATGGTCCCAAACTCCTAATGTAAATTAACATGTTTCTGCCTTAGTAGAAAGTATAGTATAAGAATTTAATTAATTTGCACCTATAAAATGAAAAAATTCGCTTACTATAGAATTTTTTGGATTTATTTATTTATTTTTTCATGAGACACACAGAGAGAGAGAGAGGCAGAGACACAGGCAGAGTGAGAAGAAACAGGCTCCATGCTCGGAGCCCGACAGGGCACTCGATCCTGGGGCTTCGGGATCATGCTCTGAGCCAAAAGCATGCTCAACCACTGAGCCACCTGGGTGTTTCTCTTAGTATAGAATTTTTAAAAATACATTATAATTATGTTGCAGGACACCTGGGTGGCTCAGTCAGTTAAGCGTCCAACTTTTGATTTTGGCTCAGGTCATGATCTCTTAGGGTTATGGATCGAGCTCCACATGGGGCTCTGCACTCAGTGTTGAGTCTGCTTGAGATTCTCTCTCTCCCTCTACCCCTCCCCCCATTTACATATGCTGTCACACTCTCTGTCTTTGAAAATAAATAAGTAAAATCTTAAAAAAAAGAAAGAGCCTCTCCCTCTTTCTTCGCCCCTAATCCCCTGCTCTTGCGTGTGTGCTCTCTGTCCCTAAAAAAAAATACAGTTTTTTAAAGTAAGTTAATCACTTGCGTATCAGGTTCCATTATTGCCCCACCTCCAGAGATCTTTTTCCTACAGACATCTTCCAGAAATAAAAATATGTGTGGGAAAGATGCTTATAATATATATGCAGATATTTACATAGTCTCTTGGCCTCCTGAACTGGATTTGGTTATGAAACTTGCCTCAATTACATGTGCTTCTGCTAAGCTCTTTAGCACTCGATCATGGACTGAATGGATGGGAGGATCCCTCTTTTATAATGTACCCAGCCTCTAGCCCATCTACTCTGGTGTCCTTCTCTACCCCATAAAACTCCTACTACTACGAACCTAGTAAACTTCTGGCTAAACATATGGTTTTTCCAGTCTTACTCTATAGAAGAGGCTGAAAACTCAGCCATCTGGTTGGAAGGTAGGTAAAGGAGTTGTCTTACAACTGTATTTACATAGGATACACATGTATTTTACTTAGCTTGTACATTTTTTCGAGATTGCTTGAGGATGCACTGATTGAGATTTTGATACTCTTTATCCACCTACCTCATAGTACTGTTTGCTTTTATCACTGTCAAAAATCGTCACAAGTTGAACCACCATAAGCTATATTATATATCCCTATTAGAAGTAATAAAATTCTCTGGAACGTGGAGACAAATTTCTGTTAAGTTCAAACTATTTATGCTATTGGAATTGAACTTTATCATTCTGAATTTCAGGAAGCCAGGAATAACAGGCACCTTAAAGGATTTAGGAGGGAAGGGAGAGGCTCTGCCAGAGATGGTGAGAGCAATGTACTGGAACACTGGATCCAAAGAACATGAATTTTAAGAGTTTGGTAGGAAAGGTACATAGTATAATTTTTACTGTGGTATAGAGGTAAATATTCAATATTGAGTTAAAATAATATAGAAACTTGTATGATAGTTGACTTTTAAACGAAACCTTTAGAATGCATATTTTAAGTATTACAATTTATTTTTCCTCAGCTGAAATTAATTCATAAAATTAACACATATCCTCCTAAGTATTACAGGAGTAGACAATAAGTACATTTGAGTTGGGAAAACTTATATATGTCCTTTGATGCCTCTAACATCCTGATTTTCCAAAGTGAGTAAGGAAGACACTGAAATCAGTAGTAGAAATATTCCCTAACTCAAAAGTTTTTTGTAGAGATGGATATCTCATGACTCTGGAATAGTCTGTTTCCTGTTACTTGTTAATGAAACCTGAGAGGAAGGAGTAAGAGCCATGAAATAGAGAGGGAGCAGAGAGGCTGACTAAGAGCAGTAGGAAGCCAAGTATGGTGGGCCGTATGACATATAGAAATGAATGAGACTGTGTTAGTTTGCTCCATCAAGGGCTTTCCCTAATAATAACTTTTGCCTTTCTCCCTGCATAACAATACCAAGTGAGAGTTTAGTAAGGTAAATTCTGGTTATGTCCTGGCCAAGGGTCTAGCTTATTATTATCCTTTACTCCTGTGTTTGCTTCTTTCTGAATTTACAGTTGACTCTCACTCATTCTCGCTTTTTGCATGAAAGGAATCACCTTTCCATTTGCTACATGTTGAGATTGGGAGGGAAAATTTTAGTAGACACAATACCCATCTCTTCCCTCCTGTGGAATTGTTGATGAGCAATGATATGGAAATGAAAATTTAATATTAAGATCGGCAATTTGCGGTCAGTTTTCTCTAGTGTCAGCTGCAATTTTTTGAAAGTCTCTCAGAGAAGAACTCTCTGCATGATTGAGAAAAATTTGTGAGCACCTACACCAAAAATTACTCAAAATTAGTTTATCAGTTTTTTTGGAAAAATTATTTATTTATTTATTTATTTATTTATTTATTTATTTATTTGAGAGAGAGAGTGAGCAGTGAGTGGAGCAGAGTGAGAGGATACAAGCAGACTCCATGCTTGAGTGTGGAGCTTAAGGCAGGGCTGGATCCAATAACCCTGAGTTTATGACCTGAGCCAAAACCAAGAGTCGGATGGTTAACCAACTAAGGTGCCCAGGTGTCCTGGTTTACCAGATTTATATCTGTGATGGGACCCCACAAATAGTCTTAAGTATCTTCCCAGTCTGTATGCCTTACTTTCTTTTATTTTTTTCCATATATCTAGTCCTGTGTAGAAAATATACATTTAAAATGGGAGGACTAAGATGAAAATCACATATATATTCAGTGGGGAAAAACTGAAAATGTTTCCATAAATCACTGCAGATTTGAAATAAGTAGATGGCATCTCTGCCTTTTTTCCTCCGTGGTTTTTTTTTTTTCTTTTGTGCTCCAGGGGATGTCAACTGCTCTTGGATTAAGAGGAGTTGCAAGAGGAGTTGACTCACCTCTAATGTTCTTTGCCATCACCAGAAGGCTATGCCCCATTGCTTGGCACAATGTTTGCCTCTGTTTTTTGAGTGCTGCTTCTTCTCTGCAGTTCGGAGGGCATCTTGCTCTTGTTATCTCTTTTTTTTTTCTTGTTATCTCTTTCCTCTAAACTTGTTAAGTGGAGCTGAGCTTTCTATTAGAGCAGTAGTAATATCATTCTGCAAGGACCCTGAGTCTAGATTTATGAAGTGGGGGATGGCTGAGCCGTATTTGAATCCCTATATCTGTGCCAAAGAAGGGCAGACAAAGACCAGAAGGAACCTTCCCCCAGTAGAATCCAGATCAAAAACTTCTACTGAGGTGACAACTGCAGCATCAAAGTTTCTTTCTTGGCTCTTATAGCAATTTCTACTGTGTTGCTGTATAGTACTGGTGAATTCCTGTGTCCCATTGATGTAGTGTAGTCCAGTGATTTTCAAATAGTTTTCTTCTGGTGCCAGGTAAGTGATAGAATTTGCATCACAACAGTATACATATATATAAACGTTATCTATAATTGAAACAAGAATTTCATGAAAATGTACTAAATGTGAATCTTTCTGATAATATTTGCTCTATACGTTTTTCCTGTTTGTTTTATGTTTCAAGTTTTTATGTAAATTCTAGTTAGTTAACATATTGTATAATATTGGTTTCAGGAATAAAATTTATTCATCATTTGCATACAACACCCAGTGCTCATCATAACAAGTGCCCTCCTTAATACCTATCACCCATTTAGCCCTTCTCCTGTCACCTCTCTCCATCAGCCTTCAGTTTGTTCTCTGTCCTTAAGAGTTTCTTTTGGTTTGCCTCTCTCCTATTTTATTAAAAATCTGCTTGCAGGCAGCCTGGGTGGCTCAGTGGTTTAGCACCGCCTTCAGCCCGGGGCATGATTCTGGAGACTTGGGATCGAGTCCCACATCAGGCTTCCTGCTTGGAGCCTGCTTCTCCCTCTGCCTGTGTCTCTGCCTCTCTCTCTGTCTGTGTCTCTCATGAATAAATAAATAGAATCTTTTTTAAAAATCTGCTTGTTATCCACACAATTGATTGCAAAAGCTTCTAATGGGTTGCTATTTACAAATGAAAAATATCGATGCAATCCAATTATGATGTGATTCATAAATTCCTTTTGTTTGCATTTATCAGTTGCTTGTTTCCTTAATTAAACCACTGATTTTCAATCTTTATGAAGACAACTGTCCCCTACACTTGATGCCATCAAAAATCCAACAGCAAGGAAAGATGATGTCCTATGTTTTCTGTATCTCCTACATGTTAGAGGGAGTCTGATCATGTGAACAGAGTGCTGGGTTAGGGACCTCAATCCTGGATTTGACACCATTTAGCCTCAGGACCTTTAGCAAGTAATGTCTCCTCCCTAGGCCTCAGTTTTCTCAACTGTAACATGAAGAGAATAAATTATACATGACTTATAAGGCCTATTTCAGATAGAATCTCTGATTTTATGTCACTTCTTTCTTTTTTTTTTTGTCTTTTTTTTGTCACTTCTTTCAAAGAATTTCTGTTCTGATGGTCAGAGAGAACATGTATGATGTCTTTGTGAGATTTTGCGACTCTCGTTTGTTTACACCAGGTAGTGAATTTTATACCTATATTTTGCCTCTATTCTGTGCCGGATATGTGATAGACTAGAAAAATGCAGTGAACTAACAATTATCTGAGCTCATCAAATTCTGCTACATAAATCGAAGTTTGAAGGACTCCTTAATTTTGTTCATAGTCTATGGCACTAGTTGACTGTCTCTGAGTATCACTTTCCTTATCAGTACAAAAAAAACAAAATTGGTGATACAAAAACATAATCATGATAACAGATGTAGGAAACAAGCTGGAGATTATTTAATTTGAGGTACACAGTAGTGTGGTCCAGAGGATGTCCAGACTTGACAGAGAAATGCAAAGTAAAAACATCAATATGGGATGGATTTATTCAGCAGAGGAGAGGAATTCAGAAATCTTCCTTAAGTAGAGAGAGACTTACTTTTAATCACTTAATACACTCCCAGTGAATGAAATCATTGACATGTTGATATGTGGGACCTGGAAAGTAAAATTCTTTTTGGATTTTTTAATGTTTGGGAGAATACTTTTTCATGGTATATTATTTTTTCCTTTTGACTGAGTCCAAAATAGTTTCTTTTTTTTCCAAAATAGTTTCTTATCTTTATCAACAGGTATAAAAGTATCTCTATTCTCAAGAGGTCCCCTAACTCTCACAAGCAAAGCTCAAGGCTTTATGGTGTCAATAGGGAGTGTTCCAATTAACCTTGTCGCAGCTGTGGAAAGAGAAGAAAATTGGTCTTTCATACCCTATTGGAGGACAGGTTCATATCAAAGGAAAAACTTGTATGGAGGGTCTACTGGGGGAAGACAATGGACACATATGTTTGCAAGTCCTTTATATTTCTTGTGACTCTTTTTGGGAAATGATCATTACCAAAGTTCTGTAGTTAAGGTGAGTGTCCTCTACTCAAAATTAGCAAGCATACTGATTTAAGTAGAAGTCAGGGTTGTTCAGATTGAAAAAAATAACCAAGTAAACCCTTTTTATTTATTTATGTCAAGATGACATGCTTAATAATTGTTGGGGAGGATTTTAACTTCTTGATTACTGATTCTAAAGGAAACAAACTGATTCTAAAGGAAACAAACAAGCTTATGTCAGTCAGAAAAAAGCTGCCTCAGTGAGAAATAGACCTGTACATAACCCATAAAATTAAAGTTTCCTGAATTAACCAGTTATTTTAACATACCCATGAATTTATGTTAAAAAAAATTTACCTTGAATTTGTTTTTGAAATCAAGATCTCTGGACTCTATTTACTGTATTATAGAATATAGAGCAATCTTCCTTCTAATTCCTTGGAGAGATTTAGTAATATAATATAGGGACCAGTAAACTATGGCCAAAGATCTGTTTCTCTAAATAAAAACACACCCATTAATTTATGTTTTGTGTATGACTGCCTTTTGCTACAATGGCAGAGCTGAGTAGTTGCAACAGAGGCTGTATGGCCCCAAAGCCGAAAGTATTTACCATCTGGCCCTTTTCAGAAAAGATTGAATACCCCTGAAATAATATACTTTTAACATCGCATGGAGTAACCAAGTCAATTCATTTTTTAATGACTGGTAATTCTTCTACCTGGATTCTTCATCTGATTCCCTTGCATTTTCTTTGGTCTCTGTCCATTTTGTCATCCTCTCTTGCCTGTATTTTCAACCATTTTCCTCTATAATGAGTTTACCAAATCTATAACATATACTGCAGTCTCTCCTAACTTAACAACAATATACTGCTCTCTCTGTAGCTTTTGCCCTAGTTTACTCTTGCCCTTTGTCTGAGGTGCTTTTACTTCCTTAGCACCAACCCATATTCCTCAACGTACCAACCACATCCTGTTTTCTGTGCTTTCACTTCATTTAAACAGGAAAAGATGACCAATCTACTGGACACTTGTAAGTTTTTATCTTGTATAACCTCTTACCAGCATTTCATGTGGCTTATCACTGCATACTTTGAAAATTTTCCTCCATTGGTTTCCATGATATCACTGTACCCAGTTTATCTACTCATTAATAGTTTTCTTTCCTCAGCTCCCTTTATGGGATTCTCTTTACTTTATGATCTCTCAGTATTGATGTTACTCTGTGTTCTCTCCTTTGTGTAGGGCTTGTATATAAAGAGAGAAAATCAGAGGCCTATCTTATTCAATCACATAGTATTAATTATCTACCTACATACCTAAATTCAAAATATATATCTACAATCCAAACATTTTCCTAAGGTCAGGAACTTACCTGTCTTGCTGTCATATTTTCCCACCTAAACCTATTTCCTACCTTATCAAATGGTTTTGGTATCCAACATGGTGTATGGCACAGAAATATTGTAGTTTCTGTCAAATCATTTTGTTGTGCATTCCCTACCTAGAACTAATTGGTTGTTAGGTCTCACAGATTATAGCCATTCTTCCTTAATATATCTTATATCTACGCTTGCCCAACAATCTCCACTACTATAGTCTATATTCATACAATTATTTTTTAACCAGTATGTCTTTAGAACATCTCCCTTTTGATTCATCCTCTACGCAGCTGCAAGAGGGGTGTTTCTAAAAATCAAATACAGTCCTTTTAACTTGCCTACTTATAATATTCAAATGCTATAATGTCATGTATGTGGCCTAGCACTAAAAACTGTACTGTTGTATTTCTGTCGAACTTTTCTTTGTAGCATTTCCCCAGTGGTAGATTGTATTATTGCTTCCAATCATTTGTTCACCTATCAACTGTAAAATGATTATGCATCCTGGCATATTGCTATGTGGTATAATGGTACCCTATGAGACAGATGTAATACGCCATTGTGAGGTTGGAGTATGTGACATACTTAGCCAATGAGATATAAATGGAAGCAGCATTATACAACTTTCACACAAAAGTTCCATTCCCTATTTCATGTTTTCTCCAATTTGCTTGCTTTTTTATTTGTCAAAAGATTGGCATGTTTCCATGCTGACTGGTGATGTTGCTCAACAATGAGTTGAGCCATGGAGAATTTGGGACCATTCATAACCATTGCAAACCTCATTCACTTTAATTTCCAACTATTTTCTCAAGGTGTTGTGAAGAATTATAATTCCTGTTACATGTCATAAATCTCCATACCTCTGTGACTTCTCCCCATTTTCTCATGTTTTCTGTAATGCCTCTCTGATTCCTCTCTCCACTGTCTCTCATCCCCATCCCAATTATTATCCCAGTCTCTCCTACAGATATATTTCCATCAGGGAAGAAAAACGTTAACAGCATGTCTAACTCTGTCCTTCTTTCTCTGGAAGGTAATGTTGACCTCCTAAACCTCCATATTAAACAAGCTTATGGAATTTACTAGCAGAAAGATAATGACAAAAACTAATCTCAGAACTCTTCAGCAGAACACACATGGTATTTCAAGATTGCATATTGGAAATAAATATAAAATTTATAGATTTATGTGGTGCTGTTGACTGACGAATGGAAGATAGTCACACAGGTTGCCCGTTTCTGTAACAAATGTAGTGTAAAAATTAAGAATGAACTTGTACCATACACATTTGTTATCTTGAAACAAAAATGTATCTCATTGTTGAAAAAGGGATTTTCAGGGAAGTTATGCTTGACATAATGGAGCCCTTCCAGAGACAGATATTGCTGAATTTATTCTTGCTTTGTTTGTGTTCTTTGCCTGTCAGTAAAGTTTGGTGTTGCATAATATCTATAATTCATGTGGATCTGCCTCGACACTCAAACACTTTGTGATACTGCAGTGTCAATTCCCACAATACATTTTAAAAATAGATCTCAGGAAACACCATCTTCAGTGTTAATGCATGGTCCTATTCATCCAATTATTTATTCATTCATTTAAAATTAAATTAAATCTTGTAAACTCACCCAAATGAAAAATCAGAAAATTGAAAGCAACTTACATCTGTCTTTGGGATCCTCCACAATTCTTACCTTTGGCCATCCTGCCATAGTAAGTATTGCCTTCAATATGATATTCATTAATCTCCTTTGTTTAAATGTTTTTATATATTTCTGTGCCTAAATAAAATGTTCAGTTTTAGTAGTTTTTGACCATTATAATACAGATAAGTTGTGTATAATCTACTTGGGCTTTCTTTTTTCCCCCAAACTTTTTAATAAAGTGATTGTATAGTTTTACATCTAAACTGGCAACATAGAAGAGATTTGATTGATTTTGTAGTCTTTCCTATAGTGGATATTCTAAGAAATCTTGGTTTTTACAAATCTTGGTTTTACCAAGAAATCTTGGTTTTTACTAATTGAATGCATATAAAATTCTTTATTATTGTGATTTTGATTTGTATTTTCATGAATATTGTTAAGGTCATTAATCTCTTCATATATTTACTGATGTATGAGTTTCACCGAAGGTATTCCTGTTTACATCTTTTGCTTTTTAAGAAAAACATCTTTGGTTGTCTTTTGCTTATTGTTTGTAATAATCATATATTTTCTTTTTTTTAAGTTATGACTTTTAAAAAAATGTTTTATTTATTTATTCATGAGAGAAACAGAGAGAGAGAGAAAGAGAGAGAGAGAGAGGCAGAGACACAGGCAGAGGGAGAAGCAAGCTCCATGAAGGGAGCCCAATGTGGGACTCAATATTAGGTCTCTAGGATCATGCCCTGGGCCAAAGGCAGGCACTAAACCACTGAGCCACCCAGGCTGCCTTTAATCATATATTTTCTTGAAGATAATATCCTTTTGGTTATGTGCTGTAAATACCTTTTCTAGTCTCAGGCTTACCATTTTTATATCTTTAAGTTCTTTACTGACCAGAAATTCTTAATTTTAATATAATCAATTTCATCAGTTATTTCTTCAAGAGTTGATACATTTTATAATTTGTGTAGGATATCCTTCTACACTCTGAGCACAGGAATATTTTCACCTACATGTTCTATTAAGATTTCCACAATTTTTCTTCTGACATTTATGTGTTTAATCCAATTGAAATTGATTTCTTATTTAAAGATAACTATTCACACCTCCATTAATTGAATTGCAATTATGTTCTAGCAGATCTATAACTCCTTATTAATATAACAAAAATATTCATGATGAGTCTGTTTCTGAGATTGCTCTTACATTCTACTGATTATTTTGTCTTTGCTTATGCCATGCCCACACTGCTTTATTATTACATCTTCAAAATATATCCTGCTATCAAGTAGAACATTTCTCTCTAGAATATTTTTCCTCAAAAGAAGAAGTTGACTAGGCTTGGATATTTATGATACAAATTTTTTCTAATCATCTTGTCAAGTTCTTCAAACAACGTTGTTTGTATTATAATTGAAATTTGAGTAAACATATAAATTAATTTGAGATAATTGATATCTTTATTATGATAAATTTCCTGTCTTCTTTTATTTGGGTCTTCTTTAATGTCACTCAGCAATACTTTTAATTTGTTAATCACACAGATGTTGCATACTTTTGTTAAATTTACTTTTAGGCACTTCATGGTTTTTTTTTTTATTAATATGAATTTTACCATAAAGTGGGTTTTGCTAATTATTTGTGGTAGTGTACCAAGCCTTTGGTTTTGGTAGGTGGAGCTATATCCGGCCATTTATTAAATTATACAATTATTCAAAATGAATTACCAGTAGAATCTTTCTGGTTTTTAAAGAAAAACTGATATTATCTTTGTATAGTGAAAATTATAGTTTTTCCTTTCCTATTTTTTATTTAATTTACTTTTATTATTATGCTGATAGAGCCTCTTATATAATGCAAACTGAAGTATATCCTCTAACGTGTTCCTTATTTTTTCATTAAGATTTTATTTATTCGGTATGCTCAGCAGTTGAGCTTCTGCCTTCGGCTCAGGTCATGATCCTAGAGTCGCTGGATCGAGTCCTGCATCGGGCTCCCTGCATGGAGCCTGCTTCTCCCTCTGCCTGTGTCTCTGCCTCTCACTCTCTCTCTGTGTGTGTGTCTCATGAATAAATAACTAAAATATTAAAATATATTTTATTTATTTATTCACTTTACAGAGAGAAACCATTAGCAGGGATGTAGGGGCAGAGGGAGAGGGAAAAGCAGACTCCCAACTGTGCAGGGAGGCTGAGATGGGGCTCAATCCTGGGTCCCTGGGATCATGACTTAAGCCAAAGATAGATGCATAACGTACTGAGCCACCCAGACACTCCTAGTGTGTTCCTTATTTTAAAGGTAAAACTTTTGGCGTGCCTAGGTGGCACAGTTGGTTGGATATTTGACTCTTGGTTTTTGCTCAGTTCAGAATCTCAGGGTCCTAGATTTGAGCTGCCCATTGGATTCTGCCCTCAGCATGGAGTCTGCTTGAAATTCTCTCTCCCTCTCTCTCTGGGCTTCCCACTCATGTTCTTGCTCTATTCTTTCTCTCTCTTTGTTTCTCTTTAAAATAAATAAATAAATAAAATGTAAAAATAAAGGTCAAACTTTTAATATTTCTACATTAGGATCATTTTTCTTCATATTCTTTTTTTATTTTTTATAATAAATTTATTTTTTATTGGTGTTCAATTTGCCAACTTACACAATAACACCCAGTGCTCATCCTGTCAAGTGCCCCCTTCAGTGCCCGTCACCCAGTCACCCCCATCCCCCGCCCTTCTCCCCTTCCACCACCCCTAGTTCGTTTCCCAGAGTTAGGAGTCTTTATATTCTGTCTCCCTTTCTGATATTTCCCACACATTTCTTCTCCCTTCCCTTCTATTCCCTTTCACTATTATTTATATTCCCCAAATGAATGAGAACATATAATGTTTGTCCTTCTCCGACTGACTTATTTCACTCAGCATAATACCCTCCAGTTCCATCCACGTTGAAGCAAATGGTGGGTATTTGTCATTTCTAATGGCTGAGTAATATTCCATTGTATGCATAAACCACATCGTCTTTATCCATTCATCTTTCGATGGACACCGAGGCTCCTTCCACAGTTTGGCTATTGTGGACATTGCTGCTAGAAACATCGGGGGGCAGGTGTCCCAGGGTTTCACTGCATCTGTATCTTTGGGGTAAATCCCCAACAGTGCAAATGGTGGGTCGTAGGGCAGATCTATTTTTAACTCTTTGAGGAACCTCCACTCTGTTTTCCAGAGTGGCTGTACCAGTTCACATTCCCACCAACAGTGCAAGAGTGTTCCCTTTTCTCCACATCCTCTCCAACATTTGTGGTTTCCTGCCTTTTTTTTTATAAATTAATTTTTATTGGTGTTCAATTTACCAACATACAGAATAACACCCGGTGCTCATCCCGTCAAGTGTCCCCCTCAGTGCCCGTCACCCATTCACCCCCACCCCCCGCCCTCCTCCCCCTCCACCACCCCTAGTTCATTTCCCAGAGTTAGAAGTCTCTATCTTCTGTCTCCCTTTCTGATATTTCTCACACATTTCTTCTCCCTTCCCTTATATTCCCTTTCACTATTATTCATATTCCCCAAATGAATGAGAACATACACTGTTTGTCCTTCTCCGATTGACTTACTTCACTCAGCATAATACCCTCCAGTTCCATCCACGTTGAAGCAAATGGTGGGTATTTGTCGTTTCTAATGGCTGAGTAATATTCCATTGTATACATAAACCACATCTTCTTTATCCATTCATCCTTCGATGGGCACCGAGGCTCCTTCCACAGTTTGGCTATTGTGGACATGGCTGCTAGAAACATCGGGGTGCAGGTGTCCCGGCGTTTCATTGCATCTGAATCTTTGGGGTAAATCCCTAACAGTGCAATTGCTGGGTCGTAGGGCAGGTCTATTTTTAATTCTTTGAGGAACCTCCACACAGTTTTCCAGAGTGGCTGCACCAGTTCACATTCCCACCAACAGTGTAAGAGGGTTCCCTTTTCTCCGCACCCTCTCCAACATTTGTTGTTTCCTGCCTTGTTAATTTTCCCCATTCTCACTGGTGTGAGGTGGTATCTCATTGTGGTTTTGATTTGTATTTCCCTGATAGCAAGTGATGCAGAGCATTTTCTCATGTGCATGTTGGCCATGTCTATGTCTTCCTCTGTGAGATTTCTCTTCATGTCTTTTGCCCATTTCATGATTGGATTGTTTGTTTCTTTGGTGTTGAGTTTAATAAGTTCTTTATAGATTTTGGAAACTAGCCCTTTATCTGATATGTTATTTGCAAATATCTTCTCCCATTCTGTAGGTTGTCTTTGAGTTTTGTTGACTGTATCCTTTGCAGTGCAAAAGCTTCTTATCTTGATGAAGTCCCAATAGTTCATTTTTGCTTTTGTTTCTTTTGCTTTCGTAGATGTATCTTGCAAGAAGTTACTGTCTCACATTTAAATCTTTCATCCATTTTGAGTTTATCTTTGTGTATGGTGCAAGAGAGTGGTCTAGTTTCATTCTTCTGCATGTGGATGTCCAATTTTCCCAGCACCATTTACTGAAGAGACTGTCTTTCTTCCAGTGGATAGTCTTTCCTTCTTTATCGAATATTAGTTGACCATAAAGTTCCGGGTCCACTTCTGGGTTCTCTATTCTGTTCCATTGATCTATGTGTCTGTTTTTGTGCCAGTACCACACTGTCTTGATGACCACAGCTTTGTAGTACAACCTGAAATCTGGCATTGTGATGCCCCCAGATATGGTTTTCTTTTTTTAAAATTCCCCTGGCTGTTCGGGGTCTTTTCTGATTCCACACAAATCTTAAAATAATTTGTTCTAAGTCTCTGAAGAAAGTCCATGGTATTTTGATAGGGATTGCATTATACGTGTAAATTGCCCTGGGTAACATTGACATTTTCACAATATTAGTTCTGCCAATCCATGAGCATGGAATATTTTTCCATCTCTTTGTGTCTTCCTCAATTTCTTTCAGAAGTGTTCTATAGTTTTTAGGGTATATTTTGAGAACCATTTGAATGGTAAATGGTTCTCCAACCTTTTATTTTCAGGTTGTAGGTGTGCTTTTGTCTAAAATGAGTCTCTTGTAGACAGCAAATAGATGGGTCCTGCTTTTTTATCCAGTCTGAAACCCTGCGCCTTTTGATGGGGTCATTAAGCCCGTTCACGTTCAGAGTTACTATTGACAGATATGAGTTTAGTGTCATCATGATATCTATTTAGTCCTTGTTTTTGTGGATTGTTCCACTGGACTTCTTCTTAAAGGGGAATTTTAAGAGTCCCCCTTAAAATTTCTTGCAGAGCTGGTTTGGAGGTCACATATTCTTTCAGTTCCTGCCTGTCTTGGAAGCTCTTTATCTCTCCTTCCATTTTGAATGAGAGCCTTGCTGGATAGAGTATTCTTGGTTGCATGTTCTTCTCATTTAGGACCCTGAATATATCCTGCCAGCCCTTTCTGGCCTGCCACGTCTCTGTGGAGAGGTCTGCTGTTACCCTAATATTCCTCCCCATGAAAGTCAGGGACTTCTTGTCTCTTGCTGCTTTAAGGATCTTCTCTTTATCTTTGGAATTTGCAAGCTTCACTATTAGATGTCGAGATGTTGAACGGTTTTTATTGATTTTAGGGGGGGCTCTCTCTATTTCCTGGATCTGAATGCCTGTTTCCCTTCCCAGATTGGGAAAGTTTTCAGCTAGGATTTGTTCAAATACATATTCTGGCCCTCTGTCCCTTTCGGCGCCCTCGGGAACCCCAATTAAACGTAGGTTTTTCTTCCTCAGGCTGTCATTTATTTCCCTTAATCTGTCTTCATGGTCCCTTAATTGTCTGTCTCTTTTTTCCTCAGTTTCCCTCTTTGCCATTAACTTGTCTTCTATGTCACTCACTCGTTCTTCCACCTCGTTAACCCTCGTCGTTAGGACCTCTAGTTAGAATTGCATCTCATTCAATTGATTTTTAATTTCTGCCTGATTGGATCTAAATTCTGCAGTCATGAAGTCTCGTGAGTCCTTAATGCTTTTTTCTAGAGCCACCAGTAGCTGTAGAATAGTGCTTCTGAATTGGCTTTCTGACATTGAATTGTAATCCAGATTTTGTAACTCTGTGGGAGAGAGGACTGTTTCTGATTCTTTCTTTTGGGGTGAGGTTTTCCTTCTAGTCATTTTGCTCAGTGCAGAGTGGCCAAAAACAAGTTGTTTTGGAACACGGGGGAGTATCTTCTGAATCTGTAGACTTTAAGTCCCTTGACTTCCCTGGAACTGGTCCGTCCAGCTGGTCTTCTGGGGAGGGGCCTGCTGTGCTGATTTTCAGGTGTTAGCACTTGGGGGAGCTGCTCTGTCCCTGCCTGCTGCAGGGCTCAGTGGGGTTGTTTACCCCATGAGGTCCCAGGAGGAACAGCCGCAGTTGCTATGGCAACTCTGGAAGCCTGGATTCAGCCTCCGCAGGAACTACGGGGCTCTCCGTCCGCAGGGCCTGGAGGCTCCGGGGCGGGGCCGCTGATCTGCTCAGCTCGGGGCAGGAGCGTCCTTGCTGTCCTGGGCCCTCCCGGCCTCTGCCTGTCCCGGGGGAGGCCGGATCCTGGGCTGTGTCCCGGCGCCCTGTGCTCCGGGGTCTGCGCTGTTGGATTCGCGCTCCCGCCCCGCAGCCCCCTCCGCGGAGCCGCTCCCGAGCCCCTCCGAGCTGCTCCGGGTCCCGCCGTGCGCGCTGCAGCCCTTAGGGAGCTCGGCGCACTCTCCCGGGGCGCAGGTGTCTGTTAGTGTCCCAGGGAGCCCGAGGGCATCCTCGCCCTCCTGGGTTCTGCTCTAACTCCCTGCGGGCGCCTTTCCACCCGGGAAGGTTGGTGCAGCTCCTGCTCCTCCGGGACGGGGCTCTCCCGTCCTGGGGACACTCGCCCCGGCCTCAGCCCGGCTCCTCGCGGGGCCCCTCCCCGTTGGAGGCCTTTTGTTTCTTTATTTCTTTTTCCCCGTCTTCCTACCTTGATAGAAGCGCGAACTCTTCTCACTGTAGCGTTCCAGCTGGTCTCTCTTTAAATCTCAGGCCGAATTCGTAGATTTTCAGGATGATTTGGAGGTTATCTAGGTAATCTGTTGGGGACAGGTGACTTGGGGACCCTGCTCTTCCGCCATCTTGCCCCTCCTCCCAGGAGTTGCGCTTTATCTGATAGGTCATTTGCAAATATCTTCTCCCATTCTGTAGGTTGTCTTTGAGTTTTGTGGACTGTATCCTTTGCTGTGCAAAAGCTTCTTATCTTGATGAAGTCCCAGTAGTTCATTTTTGCTTTTGTTTCTTTTGCCTTCGTGGATGTATCTTGCAAGAAGTTACTGTGGCTGAGTTCAAAAAGGGTGTTGCCTGTGTTCTCCTCTAGGATTTTGATGGAATCTTGTCTCACATTTAGATCTTTCATCCATTTTGAGTTTATCTTTGTGTATGGTGCAAGGGAGTGGTCTAGTTTCATTCTTCTGCATGTGGATGTCCAATTTTCCCAGCACCATTTATTGAAGAGACTGTCTTTCTTCCAGTGGATCGTCTTTCCTCCTTTATCGAATATTAGTTGACCATAAAGTTCAGGGTCCACTTCTGGGTTCTCTATTCTGTTCCATTGATCTATGTGTCTGTTTTTGTGCCAGTACCACACTGTCTTGATGACCACAGCTTTGTAGTACAACCTGAAATCTGGAATTGTGATGCGCCCAGCTATGGTTTTCTTTTTTAAAATTCCCCTGGCCATTCGGGGTCTTTTCTGATTCCACACAAATCTTAAAATAATTTGTTCTAAGTCTCTGAAGAACGTCCATGGTATTTTGATAGGGATTGCATTATACGTGTAAATTGCCCTGGGTAACATTGACATTTTCAAAATATTAATTCTGCCAATCCATGAGCATGGACTATTTTTCCATCTCTTTGTGTCTTCCTCAATTTCTTTCAGAAGTGTTCTATAGTTTTTACGCTATAGATCCTTTACCTCTTTGGTTAGGTTTATTCCTAGGTATCTTATGCTTTTGGGTGCAATTGTAAATGGGATTGACTCCTTAATTTCTCTTTCTTCAGTCTCATTGTTAGTGTATAGAAATGCCACTGACTTCTGGGCACTGATTTTGTATCCTGCCACACTGAAAAATTGCTGTATGAGTTCTAGCAATCTTGGGGTGGAGGCTTTTGGGTTTTCTATGTAGAGTATCATGTGATCTGGGAAGAGGGAGAGTTTGACTTCTTCTTTGCCAATTTGAATGCCTTTAATGTCTTTTTGTTGTCTGATTGATGAGGCTAGGACTTCCAATACTATGTTGAATAGCAGTGGTGAGAGTGGACATCCCTGTCTTGTTCCTGATCTTAGGGGAAAGGCTCCCAGTGCTTCCCCATTGAGAATGATATTTGCTGTGGGCTTTTTGTAGATGGCTTTTAAGATGCTGAGGAATGTTCCCTCTATCCCTACACTCTGAAGAGTTTTGATCAGAAATGGATGCTGTATTTTGTCAAATGCTTTCTCTGCATCTAATGAGAGGATCATATGGTTCTTGGTTTTTCTCTTGCTGATATGATGAATCACATTGATTGTTTTACGAGTGTTGAACCAGCCTTGAGTCCTGGGGATAAATCCTACTTGGTCATGATGAATAATTTTCTTAATGTATTTTTGGGTCCTATTGGGTAGTATCTTGTTGAGAATTTTTGCATCCATGTTCATCAGGGATATTGGTCTATAATTCTCCTTTTCGGTGGGGTCCTTGTCTGGTTTTGGAATTAAGGTGAACGAACTTGGAAGTACTCCATCTCTTTCTATCTTTCCAAACAGCTTTAGTGGTATAGGTACGGTTTCTTCTTTATACGTTTGATAGAATTCCCCTGGGAAGCCATCTGGCCCTGGAATTTTGTGTCTTGGGAGGTTTTTGATGACTGCTTCAATTTCCTCCCTGGTTATTGGCCTGTTCAGGTTTTCTATTTCTTCCTGTTCCAGTTTTGGTAGTTTGTGGCTTTCCAGGAATGCGTCCATTTCTTCTAGATTGCCTAATTTATTGGCGTAGAGCTGTTCATAATATGTTTTTAAAATCGTTTGTATTTCCTTGGTGTTGGTAGTGATCTCTCCTTTCTCATTCATGATTTTAGTAATTTGAGTCCTCTTTCCTTCTTTTCAATAAGACTGGCTAGTGGTTTATCTATCTTATTAATTCTTTCAGAGAACAAACTCCTGGTTTTGTTGATCTGTTCCATAGTTCTTCTGGTCTCAATTTGTTGAGTTCTGCTCGAATCTGTATTAACTCTCTTCTTCTGCTGGGTGTAGGATCTATTTGCTGTTTTTTCTGTAGCTCCTTTAGGTGTAAGGTTAGCTTTTGTATTTGAGTTCTTTCCAGTTTTTGAATGGATGCTTGTATGGCGATGTATTTCCCCCTCAGGACTGCTTTTGCTGCATCCCAAAGATTTTGAACTGTTGCATCTTCATTCTCATTAGTTTCCATTAATCTTTTTAATTCTTCCTTAATTTCCTGGTTGACCCTTTCATCTTTTAGCAGGATGGTCCTTAACCTCCACATGTTTGAGGTCCTTCCAAACTTCTTGTTGTGATTTAGTTCTAATTTCAAGGCATTATGGTCTGAGAATATGCAGGGGACGATCCCAATCTTTTGGAATCAGTTCAGACCCTATTTGTGACCCAGTATGTGGTCTATTTTGGAGAAAGTTCCATGTGCACTTGAGAAGAATGTGTATTCAGTTGAGTTTGGATGTAAAGTTCTGTAGATATCTGTGAAATCCATCTGGTCCAGTGTATCATTTAAAGCTCTCGTTTCTTTGGAGATGTTGTGCTTAGAATACCTATCGAGTTTAGAAAGTGCTAGATTGAAGTCACCAAGTATAAGTGTATTATTATCTAAGTATTTCTTCACTTTGGTTATTAATTGGTTTAAATATTTGGCAGCTCCCACATTCGGGGCATATATATTGAGGATTGTTAAGTCCTCTTGCTGGATAGATCCTTTAAGTATGATATAGTGTCCCTCTTCGTCTCTCACTACAGTCTTCGGGGTAAATTTTAGTTTATCTGATATAAGGATGGCTACCCCTGCTTTCTTTTGAGGACCATTTGAATGGTAAATGGTTCTCCAACCTTTTATTTTCAGGCTGTAGGTGTTCTTCTGTCTAAAATGAGTCTCTTGTAGACAGCAAATAGATGGGTCCTGCTCTTTTATCCAGTCTGAACCCCTGCGGCTTTTGATGGGGTCATTAAGCCCGTTCACGTTCAGAGTTACTATTGAAAGATGTGAGTTTAGTGTCATGATATCTATTCAGTCCTTGTTTTTGTGGATTGTTCCACTGGACTTCTTCTTAAAGGGGAATTTTAAGAGTCCCCTTTAAAATTTCTTGCAGAGCTGGTTTGGAGGTCACATATTCTTTCAGTTCCTGCCTGTCTTGGAAGCTCTTTATCTCTCCTTCCATTTTGAATGAGAGCCTTGCTGGATAGAGTATTCTTGGTTGCGTGTTCTTCTCATTTAGGACCCTGAATATATCCTGCCAGCCCTTTCTGGCCTGCCAGGTCTCTGTGGAGAGGTCTGCTGTTACCCTAATACTCCTTCCCATAAAGGTCAGGGACTTCTTGTTGCTTGCTGCTTTAAGGATCTTCTCTTTAACTTTGGAATTTGCAAGCTTTACTATTAGATGTCGAGGTGTTGAACAGTTTTTATTGATTTTAGGGGGGGATCTCTCTATTTCCTGGATGTGAATACCTGTTTCCCTTCCCAGATTAGGAAAGTTTTCAGCTATGATTTGTTCAAATACATATTCTGGCCCTCTGTCCCTTTCGGCGCCCTTGGGAACCCCAATTAAATGTAGGTTTTTCTTCCTCAGGCTGTCGTTTATTTCCCTTAATCCATCCTCATGGTCTTTTAATTGTTTGTCTCTTTTTTCCTTAGTTTCCCTCTTTGCCATTAATTTGTCTTCTATGTCACTCACTCGTTCTTCCACCTCGTTAACCCTCGTCGTTAGGACCTCCAGTTTGGATTGCATTTCATTCAATTGATTTTTAATTTCTGCCTGATTGGATCTAAATTCTGCAGTCATGAAGTCTCTTGAGTCCTTAATGCTTTTTTCTAGAGCCACCAGTAGCTGTATAATAGTGCTTCTGAATTGGCTTTCTGATATTGAATTGTAATCCAGATTTTGTAACTCTGTGGGGGAGAAGAATGTTTCTGATTCTTTCTTTTGAGGTGAGGTTTTCCTTCTAGTCATTTTGCTCAGTGCAGAGTGGCCAAAAACAAGTTGTATTGGGAAAAGGAGAAAAAGAGAGGAGAGAAAGAAGGAAAGAAAAGAGAAAAAGAAAAAAGTAAAAAGGAAGAAAAAAAGAAAAAAAGAGAAGAAAAAGAGAAAGAAAAGGAAAGAAAGGGGAAAAAAGGGTGGGGGAAGCAATCAGAAATCAAAAAGAAAAAATAAAAAACACGGGGAAGTGTCTTGTGCTTCTGTGTACTTTAAGTCCCTTGACTTTCCCTGGAACTTGTCCTTCTAGCTGGTCTTCTGGGGGAGGGGCCTGCTGTGCTGATTTTCAGGTGTTAGCAGTTGGGGGAGCTGCTCTGCCCCCTGCCTGGTGCAGGGCTCAGTGGGGGTTGTTTACACCGTGAGGCCCCAGGAGGAACAATCGCAGTGGCAACGCCAGCTCTGGAGCCCTGGAGTCAGCCCCGCAGTAACTACAGAGCTCTCTGTCTGCAGGGGCCTGGAGGCTCCGGGGCGGGGCCGCTGAACTGCTCAGCTCCGGGCAGGAGCGTCCTTGTGGTCCTGGGCCCTTCCGGCCTCTGCCTGTCCCGGGGGAGGCCGGGTCCTGGGCAGTGTCCTGGCGCCCAGTGCTCCAGGGCCTGCGCTGTGGGATTCGCGCTCCCAGTGGCGCAGCCCCCTCCGCGGAGCCGCCGCCCGAGCCCCTCTGAGCTGCTCCAGTGGCCGTCCAGCCCCCTCAGCACGGAGCCTCTTCCTTTGCCGGAGCCGCCTCCGAGCATTATATGGGTGGCTGGTGGCTTGGCACCACCTTCAGCCCAGGGCATGATCCTGGAGTCCTGGGATTGAGTCCCACATGGATCGGGCTTCCTGCGTGGAGCCTGCTTCTCCTTCTGCCTATGTCTCTGGCTCTCTCTCTCTCTCTGTCTTTCATGAATAAATAAATAAAATCTTTAAAAAACATAAAATAAATCAACAATCAGATGCTTAACCAACTGAGCACCCCCAGGCGCCCCCTCACAATCTTTCTAAACTAATGTGACATCAATTTTAATGCCTCTTCTTTTAATTCTGATTTATTTATTGGAGTCTTCTCTCTTTATTTTATAGCTATGATATGAATTTGTTTTTAACTTTTCAAAGATACAAATCTTAGTTTTGTCAATTTTTTCCTGCCAATGTTGGGCCTATTCTATTCTTATTTTTATACTTCTTTGAGGTATAAAATTGATTATTTATTTGAGATTTTTCTTTAATGTAGGAGTTAATCACCATAAGCTTCCACTTTAGGAGTACTTTCGCAATATCTAATAAGTTTTGGTATGTTAAATTGTAGTTTTCATTTTTCTCCTAATAGTTTCTGATTTCCTTTTTGGTGTCATTTTAAATCCACTGATTATTAAGAGCTTGTTTAATTTCCATATATTTTTGAATTTTTTGATTTTCCATGTTATTTGAATCTAGTTTTATTGCATTGTGAGGATTTCAATCTTCTAAATTTGCTAAGGTTTTTGTTGTTGTTGTTGTTGTTGTAAAATGTGGTACATCCTGCAAAAAGTTCCATGATGTGTGCTTGAGAAGAGTATTTTTCTCTTGTTGCATGTAATGTTCAGTTATATATCTGGTCTTCAATGTTGTTCAAATGTGCTATTTCCCTATTGATTTCTGTCTGAATGATTTACGCAATATTTAAAGTGGAATATTGAAGTCTTCCAATGTACAGTTATTTATTTTCCACTTCTAATCTGTCAGTATTTTGTTTGAACATTTAAGTAATCTGGCATTGTGTGTATATATATTTATAATTGTTATATCTTCCAATTGAATCACTTATGTCGTTATATAATGACCAATGCTGTCTCTTATGACAAATTTTCAATTAAAGTCTATTTTGTCTGATACAGCTTCCCCTGTCCCCTGCTATTTTATGTTTACATTTCTATGGAATATCTTTCTCATCACTTAACTTTCATTCTATTTGTTTTTTTAATTCTAAAATATATTTCTTATAGACAACATATAGTTTTATTCTGTTCTTTTATCTTTTTAGCCAGTTTGTCTTTTGCTTGAGGAGTTTAGTTCATTTACATTTAAAGATATTATAAAGGGCAAGTTTGTGAGTTTGCCATTTTGTTGTTTTCTTTGGTTTTGTTTTATAGTTCTTGTATTCCTTTCTTCCTATCTTCCTTTATGGTTTCATGTATTACTGCATTGATATACTTTAATTTTTTTCTCTTTACCTTGTGTAACTCCTTTAGGTATTGTCGTTGTAGTTACCTTGAAGGTTATGTAAAAGGTAATGATATCATATAGTCATAACAGCCTATTTTGAGCTAATAACAACTTAAGTTTAATTGCTTACATGAAGTGTACATGTTTACAATCCTACTGTAACAATTTATTGATATCCCAATTTTCACCTTTCAGTTTGTATATCTGTTAATAGATTGTTATAATTAGAGTTATTCTTCAATACTTTTTCATCTTAATTTTTACAACAGGGTTAAAAATTACTTATACATCAACATTATGGTATTATATTATTCTATATCTGCCTATATATTTACCTTTATTAGTGTGATTTATATTTTCCTGGGTTCTTGTGTTGCAATTTACGGCACTTTTATTTCAAATTGAAGAACTCCCTTTAGCACTTCTTGTATGCTGTGTCTACTAATGATGAACTCCCTCATTTTTTTTTGAGATGTTAATTCTTTATCTCCCCTTCTTTTTCAAAGTAAATTTTTTGCAAATTATAGTATTGTTTGTTTGAAGTTCATTTCTTTCAGCACTTTGATATACCACTCCACTCTCTTTGGCCTGCCAGGTTTCTGCTCAGCATATTTTCCTGGGTTCTTGTGTTGCAATTTACGGCACTTTTATTTCAAATTGAAGAACTCCCTTTAGCACTTCTTGTATGCTGTGTCTAGTAATGATGAACTCCCTCATTTTTTTTGAGATGTTAATTCTTTATCTCCCCTTCTTTTTCAAAGTTAATTTTGCAAATTATAGTATTGTTTGTTTGAAGTTCATTTCTTTTAGCACTTTGATATACCACTCCACTCTCTTTGGCCTGCCAGGTTTCTGCTCAGCAATCACTGATACACTACTTTTTTTTTAATAAATTAATTTTTATTGGTGTTCAATTTACCAACATACAGAATAACACCCAGTGTGATACACTACTTTTAGATAAAGGTATAATTGACATAAAACATTACGTAAGTTTAAGGTGTACAACATATTGATTTGATATACTTCGGGTTGCCATATGATTACTATTATAGTGTTAATTCTCACCTCAAATGTGTCACATAGTTATTTTTTTCTTGTGTTCAGAGCATTTAAGATCTACTGTTTTCAGCAACGTTCAAATAGTATATATATTTATATATATCAAATAAATATATATGTATTTATACATACCAAATATATACTATATGTAGATATAGTTTCAAACTGCAATCAAATGCTGTGCATTAGGTCCCCAGAATTTTTCTGGACCACAAATTTTTTGAGTGCTTGTTTGTACCCTTTGACAAACATCTCTTCAGTTCCTCTGCCCAGGATTCCCCAGTAAGCACTCTTCTGTTCCCTCTTTCTTTGAATTGGGCTAGTTTAGATTTCACATAAAAGTAATATCATAGAGTATTTTTCTTTTTCTTTCTGACTTACTTCATTTATTATAATACTCTAAAGGGCCATCAATGTTGTTGCACATGGTAAAATTTATTTTCCCGTGGCTGAATAATATATTTCTCATCTTTTTTATCCATTCATTCCCTGACAGACACTTAGTTTGTTTCTATATCTTGGCTCTTGTGAATAATGTACGTATTCTCATGTACTGTTTTCATTGCCTTTTGATACATACCCAGAAGTAGAATTCTGGGATCATATGGTAGTTCTATTATTAATTGTTGTGGGATCCAGCATTCTGTTATACATAGTGGCTATAGCAATTACATTCCCACTTACAGTGCACAAGTGTTTCCTTCTTTTTACGTCTGTACCAACAACAACAGATGTGGTTATATCTCATTGTGATTTTGATTTACATGTTCCTGATGATTAGTAATGTTGAAAATCTTTTCATGCAACTGTTGGCCCTTTGTATGTCTTCCTTGAAAAATTGTCCATTTGGTTCTTCTGCCTATTTTTTAATCTGATTGTCTAGTACATTTTGTTATTGGTTTCTTTATATATTTCATATATTAACCCCTTATCAGACCTATAGTTTGCAAATATTTTCTCCCATTATGTTGATTGCCTTTTAATTTTTTGATTGTTTCCTTTACTGTGAAGAAACTTGTTTTAGGTTCATGTAGTCTCATTGGGTGATTTTTGTGTCTCATGCTTTTTGTGTACTATCCAAAAAAATCATGACCAAGAGCAATGTCAAGTATCCCTGTGTATTCTTCCAGGATTTTTATCATTTCAGGTATTATGTTTAAATATTTAACCCATTCTGAGTTAATTTTTGTGAGTAGTGTAAGAGAGGAATACAATTTTAATTTCCTACGTGTGATTATCTGGTTTTCCCAGCATCATATATTGAAAAGATTATTTTTTTCCGCAGTGAGTATTCTTGGCTCCCTTGTCAAATGTTAGCTGATTCTATGAATGGGTTTATTTCTTGACTCTTGAGTCTGTTCCTTTGGTCTATCTGTTCTTATGCCAATATCATGATGTTTGATTACTGCAGCTTTTTAGTGTAGTTTGAAATGAAGAAGTGTGATGCTTCCAGCTTTGTTCCTTTTCAGGATTGCTATTCTCATGATCTTGTATGATTCTATGCAAATTTTTAGTATCTAGCAAAAAATTGCTAGAAATGATCCATGAATTCAGTAAAGTCACAGGACATAAAATTGATTTATAGAAATTTGTCGCATTTCTATGTAGCAATAAGGAAGCAACAGAAAGAAATGAAGGAATCATTACATTACAATTGCACCAAAAACTACAGGATACTTAGGAATTAATCTAAACAAAGAAGTAAAAGATCCATACTCTGAAAACTATAAAACACTTGCAAAAGATATTGAAGAGGACACAAAGAAATGGAAAAACATTCCATGCTCAGGGATTGGAAGAACATCGTTAAAATGTCTGTGCTACCCAAAGCAATCTACACATTTAATGCAGTCTCTGTCAAAATACCACCAGCATTTTTCACAGATCTAGAAGGAACAATCCTAACATTTGTACGGTACTACAAAAGACCCCATATAGCCAAAGCAATCCTGAAAATGCAAAGCAACACAAAGCTAGGGGCATCACAATTTGAGACCTTAAGCTATATTACAAAACTGCCATCAAGACAGTATGCTACTGATACAAAAACAGATATTGTTCAATGGAGCAGAAGAGAAAATCCAGAAATAAACCCTCAATTCTATGGTCAACTAATCTTCAGCAAACAGGAAAGAATATCCAATGGCAAAGAGACAGTCTCTTCAACAAATAAGGTCAAGGGATGCCTGAGAGGCTCAGCGGTTTAACACCTGCCTTCAGCCCAAGATGTGATCCTGGAGTCCCGGGATCGAGTCCCATGTTGGGCTTCCTGCATGGAGCCCTGCTTCTCCCTCTGCCTGTGTCTCTGCCTCTCTCTCTTTCTCTTTGTCTCTCATGAATAAAAACATAAAATCTTTTTTAAGAAAACAACAAATAATGTCAGGAAAATTGGACAGCAAGGTACAAAAGAATTAAACTGGATCACTTTCTTACAGCATACAAAAAATAATTTCAAAATCATTGAAAGACCTAAACATGAGACAGGAAACCATTAAAATCCTCCAGGAGAACACAGGCCTCTTTGACATTGACTGTAGTCCTTTTTGTTTATTCTGTGAAAAATATCATTGGAATTTTTATAGGTTTTGCATTGAATCTATAGGGTGCTTGTTCCAATACAGACATTTTAACTATATTAATGGTTTCAGTCCATGAATGTAGAATGTCTTTCCATTTATTTGCTGCTTATTGAATAGCCTTATGATTTCCAGCATAAGTCTTAAATGATTTTCAGTGTCAAGAGCTTTTACTTCCCTATTAAATGTATCCCTAAGTGTTTTAATTCATGTTATTGTGAATTGATAGTTTTCTGTATTTCTTTTTCAGATATGTTATTGTTTGTGTAGAGAGACATAACTGAATTCTGTATGGTGCTCTTTCTATCCTACAGTTTTACTCTGTTTAATTCTAACTGTTGGCTGAGTCTTTAGTATTTTCTTTCTCACTATAAGATCATTTGTGGTGGTATACATGAGCTGGCTGTCAGGATCTATGACTCATGTGGTTCAGTTGCTGTATGGGGTATACAGTTGAGCCAAATGGTTATCTGGGTATGTGGGCAAAATGGCCAATGGGGTCCAATTTTTAATAGTCATAATCAAGTTTGGATTTTCTATTTTTTCTTCATTATATATCTGATATGCCAATTTTTCTATGAATTTTGTTAAAGGTTTCAAATAAAAAAAGATTAATATATTTTCTTAAGTCTTTAAAACTTTATGATGTGTATGGATATATGTCTTATTTTCCTTTCTATCATAATTTACATATTTCCTTTTTTGTTGATAACTGTTAACATTGTTTTGTCTATTACTTTTTACACAGAAAGAGATTGGTTTTTATACTCTGTATTTTGTCATTTTTATTTATTACATTTATTTCTCATATAACCTCTGTTTATTTCTACTTCCTTTCATTGTTCTCTCTTGTCTCATTTCTAAATCATTGACTTGCAGTCTTAACTCATTAATATTTATCATTATCAAAAATTATCATGTTTTGGGGGGTAATATCCTTTACCTGTAAATTTTCCACCCAGTCTTGATAAGAGTCAAAAATCAATCTTTTATATATATTTTTTGTCTTTAATTTTTAAAATGGATTATAATTCCATTTTGCTTCCTCTTTCAACTGATATTTTAAGATGTTTCACATCCTCAAATATAGTGGTTTTGAAAATTATCTTTTTGTTATTGATTGCTAACATAATTTTATTTCTGGTAAGAAAACATTGAGTGACACCCATTGTTTGCTATTTGTTAAATTTTGAGTTGTGGTGATGATCTCTACTGTACACATGAGGCTAATTAAAATTGAAAACAAGTTACAAAATTCAAGATTGCAATTCTGTTTTTTCAGCAAGTTAAGAATTGTATGTCTTTGTCTACTGGATATATTGTGGCTGTGGAGAAGACAGCTGTCAGTTTCATTGTTATATTTTGGTGGGCAATATGTCTTTGATTCCTGTTTGTTTTAAAAATTGTTTTTTTTTTCTTTAAATTTTATGTCCTTAAGGTCTAGTCTGGTGTACTTAGGATAGTTTTTGATTTTTAAAAATTATTAATTAGGATCATTTCAATAAACATATCTGAGTAAGACTTTCACTACTTTTCCATAATGTTTGCACAATGCCACTTTTCTTATTTTCTTAACCTCATTTTCTTTTGCTGTTTCAGAATGCCTTTTGAGTCATCTCAATCAATCTTTCTCATCTCTCTCCCAATCCTATTCCACTTTATCACTGTGTTGCATTTGGTTTATTCCCCTTGATTATTTTCTAGTTTATGACTTTCCTCTTTATCTGCATATCATCTGATATCTGACTATATTGATTATATTTTTTCTTTCCAGAAATATTTATATTTTAAAGCCATCTACTATTTGAAAAATAAAGTATGTTGTTGGATTTTGTGCTTTCATTTTCTCCTTTTGTATATTTGTTTTAATATAACTTTATTAGTAGATTTTTCACGTTTACACAAATGCAGAATATCCAACAAATTCCAAGGTAACATTAAACACCTTCCAAAACAATGAACATTTTTTTTGTATTTATTTTATCTATCTCCTCTCTGCGATTTTTTGCTAGTGTGTTTTTAAGCAAATCTCAGATGTCATTTATCCCCCAGGCAATCCTACAGTATATATTGCTAAACAAAATAAAACAAAAAAGCGCAGGATGTTTTGTTTTGTTTTTCTTTAGCAATGCCAAAATGACAGCAAAAATAACAGTGGTTTCTTTTTTCTTTTTTTTTTCTTTAACGATAGTCACACAGAGATAGAGAGAGGCAGAGACATAGGCAGAGGGAGAAGCAGGCTCCATGCGCCAGGAGCCCGACACGGGATTCGATCCCGGGCCTCCAGGATCGCGCCCTGGGCCAAAGGCAGGCGCTAAACCACTGCGCCACCCAGGGATCCCCATAACAGTGGTTTCTTAATAGTATCTAAGTCCATGCCCGTATGCAGATTTCCTTCATTATGTATTTTTTAGTTGTTTTATAGTTATTTCTTTCCATCAGGATCCATGTAAGTCATATTCATTGAAGATAGTTTTTATTTTGTCTTGTCTCCCTCAAATTAGACCAAATTAGATTCTCTTTGCATTTTATTTTGTTATTTATTGGTCTCCTTCAAATTAGACCAAATTAGATTCTCTTTGCATTTTATTTTGTTATTTATTGGTTCATAAAACCAGATTATTCTATACAATTACAGTCCATATCCTATATTTGGTTCAATTCTTTATCTCATATATTGCATCATATCAAGAGGCACATAATATCTGCATTTCTCACTTTTGGTGGTGCTAACATTTACCAGTGAGTTTAGGTGATGTCAGTCATTGTAAAATTCCCCTTGATAATTGTTGCCCAAATTTCATTTTTCATTATTGTTTGCAAAATATTGATTTTTCAATTTTATTACTTTCCTGTATTTAATACCTAGAATTTACTCAATAGATCTTTTTACATTAACTTTTCTTTTCATAATCATTTCTTTTTTCCATGTGAAAGTAAGTTTGCTTCCTTGTTAGCTCGCCTATGTTAATATAAATCTTTGCAATATTTTTTGTAGAAGAGAAAATAATTTTGCTTTTAAGTAATGTGGGAGTTTTCAGTTTTCCATATAGTTTTGAAAGTGAAGCTTCCCAAGTATTAAATTTTGTAGCTGTTGTCATCATATGTTCATATTTTGATACTTATATCTGGCCTATTCTTCATTTCCATTTTTAGAGTTTTTTATTAGAATTATATTTATACATTTATCATTTGGGTGAATCTGATTTTAGATCTATATTTTCCTAGCTATGTGCCATTCACTAAATTGTCACCTTTGGTAGGAAACTGAAATTTTTAAAGTGATTAAACCTTCATGTACTTAAATATGTTAACTGTTTATTACATATTTTCCAATAGTTTTATTCTTTTCTTTTTTAAAATTAATTTATTTTTTAAAAGATTTTAGTTTTTTATTCATGAGAGACACACAGAGGCACAGACACAGGCAGAGGGAGAAGCAGGCTCCATGCAGGGAGTCCGACATGGAGCTTGATCCTGGGTCTCCAGAATCATACCCTGGGCTGAAGGTTGCGCTAAATCACTGAGCCACCTGGGCTGCCCTTTTTTTAATTTAAAATAACTTCTGCACTCAATGTGGAACTCGAACTTACAACCTCAAGAGCAAGGGTTGCGTGCTCTACTGACTGAGCCAACTGGGTGCCCCTTATTGTTTTCTTAAGATAGATCATATCTATATTGTTAATCCAGGTTCAACTTAGTATGACCCATAGACTAAATCTCATTACTGATTATTTTCTGTTACATGTGCAAAAGCAATAATTGTTTTTGCAAATTTATTGAAACACTGCCTCATTCATTTGCTGATTCATTTCCTCTGGCCACTTTTGTTCTGTAATGGCAAAGTTGAGTAGTTTCTACACAGACATAATGGCCAAAAAACCTAAAAATTTAATGTTTTCCTGATGAATTAAAGTGCTAGTTTTATTTTATCAAATATAGTAGTATGCCAGAGGCATAAATTATTTTTCATTTCCAATAGCTCTGTTGAAATAAGAGTACTGTTCTCATTATTTCACTTTTAGAAGTAATATCAATCAATGCATCATTTCATTAGTGTTTACAGTGTGTTTTTGCTATATTGTTCTGGTTTTCTATAAATTGATATTAGTATTGTTTTGTCAAAGCTTCTGCAACTCTCCACCTTCTCTTTGAAAATTTGAATAATACGTAATGTGTAATCTTTTCAAATTTGGAAATTTTCCTTCCAAAAGCATGTTAGTTTATCCAATTGATTTTCATCCCCTTCCATAATCTCTTTTCATATTCAAATTGAAGAAGTTTATTTATTCTTATTAATTCCCAGAATTTTATGTTTTATTATTTTGTATAGGTTAATTCATCCCATGTTAAATAACAGTTGTTGGCACAATTTTTTATCCCAAACCATGACAGTAATGATTTTAGTGCTCTGATAGATAAAATAGGTGTCATGTTTTGTGGCAAGTGTTCACACAGATACCTGAGGTACTAGATACAGGAAGGTTTTTAGTCTTTTGTTACTCGTAATTTCTCTTGATAGAATCTATTTTGTCATAATATATATGTTTTTATTAGCACATGATTAGACTTGATTTGTTAGATATTTGGGATTTTCATCTTATATGTATTAGAGAAATGTATCAGTCTTCTCATTCTTTCTCTGACAGTGTATATCAGTTATAACAGATCAGTAAAAATAATTCCAAGCTTTTTTTTTGTCCTATGCTATGAAGCATTTTGAATAAAATAAGTGTCTCTTAACTTTTAGGTTTTTAGTCTTTTGTAACTCAGCTCTAAAGGGGATTTTTATAGTTGAATTCATTATATTTATGAATGTGGAATGGGAATGGTAGTAAATATCCTAATTTTACATATCTGCTTTTCTTTCACCACGAAGCATTACAAATAGCTATATAACATATATTCTTAACAAGTTGAAGACGTTTCCTTCTATTTTCACTTTACTATGTGTTTTTTTCCAGAAATTGGTGTTTAACTTTATCAAATAAAAGGTTTTTAGCAACTGTTAAAATTTTTATGGTTCTTCATTAAATAAAACAATATACAGAATAAGTTAAAGAATTTCTTTTGTTATATATTTAAATGTTTTATTTATTTATTCATGAGACACACAGAGAGAGGCAGAGACATAGGCAGAGGGAGAAGCAGGCTCTATGCAGGGAGCCCGATGTGGGACTCCATCCAGGGATTCTGGGATCACACTCTGAGCCAAAGGCAGACGTTCAACCACTGAGCCATCCAGGTGTCTCTAAGTTAAAGAATTTCTAATTAAAACTCACCTATCATTTCTTGTGATAAAATCTCACTTGTCATAATATATATTTTTTAATAATGCATGATTGGACATGATTTGTTAGGTATTTGGGATCTCATCTTATATTTATTAGTGAAATGTATCAGTCTTTTCATCCTTTCTCTGGCATTGTATATCAGTTATAACAGGTTGATAAAAATTATTCCAAGCTTTCTATTTTTTTTTCCTATACTATGAAGCATTTTGAATAAAATAGGCCTCTCTCAGGTTTAAAGGTTTTAAAGTTGTCTGCACTCAGCCATTGGAAACGACAAATACCCACATTTGCTTCGACGTGGATGGAACTGGAGGGTATTATGCTGAGTGAAATAAGTCACTCGGAGAAGGACAAACATTATATGGTCTCATTCATTTGGGGAATATAAAAAATAGTGAAAGGGAATAAAGGGGAAAGGAGAAAAAATAAGTGGGAAATATCAGAAAGGGAGACAGAACATAAAGACTCCTAACTCTGGGAAACGAACTAGGGGTGGTGGAAGGGGAGGTGGGCGGGGGGTGGGGATGACTGGGTGCCGGGCACTGAGGTGGGCACTTGATGGGATGAGCACTGGGTGTTATTCTATATGTTGGCAAATTGAACACCAATAAAAAATAAATTTATAAAAAAATAAATAAAGTTGTCTGCATAACACCACTGGCATATAGTGTCACTCTTTGAAGTAATTCATTGTGAGACTTTTCAACTTTTTTCATGGTTATCGATATATAGTGCCCTCCTTAATACTTCATCCATCTATCCCAACCCCCCGTCCACCTTCCTTCATCAACCCTCAGTTTGTTCTCTATCTTTAAGAATCTTCTATTGTTAATTTGCTTTTCTCTCTTTTCCCTTCCTCTTTCTCCTTCCTTTCCCAAATGTTCATCTGTTATTCTCTCTTAAATTCTACATATGAGTGAGATCATATGATGTTTTTCTTTTTCTGACTTATTTCACTTAGCATAACTCACTCTAGCTCCATCCACGTCATTGCAAATGGCAAAATTTCACTCTTTTTCATGGCTGAGTAATATTCAATTATATATATTCAATTATATACACATACACATGCATAATATATATATATATATATATCACTTATTCTTTATCCATTCATCAGTTGATGGACATCTGGGGTCTCTCCAGAGTTTAGCTATTATTGATAATGGTGTTATTAATATTGGGGTGCATGTATCCCTTCCAAATCCAATATTTTTGTATCCTTTGGGTAAATACCTAGTAGTTTAATTGCTGGGTCATAGGATAGTTCTATTAACTTTCTGAGGAACCTACATATGTCTTTTGATTAGAGCATTTAGTCCATTTGTATTCAGCATGATTATTGAAAATACAAATTTATTGTCATCTGTAGAGTTGTTGTTTCTTGTGACTTGTTGCTTTAGTTTTATTTTCCCCAATCACAGAATCTCCCTTAATATTTCTTGCAGGGCAGGTTTAATGGTTATGAACTCCTTTAGTTTTTGTTTGTCTGGGAAACTCTTTATCTCCCATATTCTGAATGACATCCTTACTGGACAAATAATTCTTGGTTGAATATTTTTCTCATTCTGCACATTGAATATGTAACTTTCTTCTAGTCTGTCAGTTTCTGTGGATGGATCTGCTGTGTATCTGATCTGTCTTCCCTTGTAGGTTAAGGACTTTTTTTCCCTTGCTGCTTTCAGGACTTTTTCCTTTTTTGTGTGTTTTGTGAATTTGTGATATGTCTTGGCATTGGTTGTTTTTTGTTGACTTTAATGGGAGTTCTCTGTGCTTCTTGGATTTTAACACCTGTATCCTTTCCTACATTAGCTAAGTTTTCAGCTATAATTTCCTCAAATAAACCTGCACTCTTTTGTCTCTCCTCATCTTTTGAGACTCATATGATACAAATATTATTACATTTTAATAAGTTGCTGAGTGTCCTAAGTGTACTTTGGTGATCCATTACCGTTTCTTTCCTCTTCTTTTCAGTTTCATTATTTTCTGTAATTTTATCTTCTTTTTTTAAAGATTTTATTTATTTGAGAGAGAGTTCAAGAGAGACAGCAGGAGCTGGGGCAAAGGGAGAGGGAGAAGCAGACTCCCTACTGAGCAGGGAGCCTGATACATTACTTGATCCCTGTACTCTAAGATCATGACCTGAGCTGAAGGTGGACACTTAACGAATCGAGCCACCCAGGTACCTCTATAATTATCTTCTATATCACTGATTTATTCCTCTGATTTGTCTATCCTCATTTTTATGGCATTGCATTTGTGTTTGCATCTCAGCTATAGCATTTTTAATTTCAGCATGGCTAGATTTTAGTTCTTTTATCTCTTCAATATGGGATTTTCTAGTGTCTTCTATCCTTTTTTAAAGCCCAGCTAGTATCCTTATAATTGTTGTTTTACATTCTTGTTTAGACATTGCTGGCTGTCATTTTTTCGTGTTCTTTCTTTTGGGTTGAATTCTTCCATATCCTGGGGATTGTATTCTGATTTGTAGATGTGCAGCTTCATTCTCTAAGACTTCTGATAATTTCATGGGTGTTCAGAATTATTTGATATTTATCTAGCTGTGTTTGAGGAGACAGGCTTAGAGTCACCCTACTCCTCTACCATCTTTCTCATATATATATTATATATGAGAAAAATATATTATATATATGTGTATTACTCCAAAGATAAAGTATTTTCTCTGAATGAATATATATCTGAGGCCTGGATGGCTCAGTGGTTGAGCATCTTCCTTTGGCTCACAGCATGATCCTGGAGTCCTGAGATCGAATCCCACATCGGGCTCCTTGCATGGAGCCTGCTTCTCCCTCGGCCTGTGTCTCAATGCTCCATGTCCAGCACTGGGCTTGATCCCACAACTCTGAGATCAAGGGTACAATGCTTCACCGACTGAGCCATCCAGACACCCCAGTGGTTGCTGGTATATTTTTATATTTTTTCTTAGTATAGTTATATACATTTTCTGATACATAATAGTCCATTCTATCAGTTTTTAAATTTTTATTAGAATAGAGTTAAGAATTTGTATTGTTCTTTTCTAATTTTATAAGTCAACATTTATTTTATTAGGGTAATGTATACATATAAGTTTTTAAGTTCATATTGTACTAAGGGCTAATAATGGAAAACACTAGTCACATAAACATCCCATTCCGTGGTACTGTTTCCCAGTTAGAGCAACTTTAAACTATATAAACCTTTTCTTCTAAAAAACTTTTTTTTAAATAAAATTTTCCTTCTAGCATTACCTCTGTGTTTTATTTTATTTTATTTTAATTATTTTTTAAGATTTTATTTATTTATTCATGAGAGACATAGAGAGAGAGAGGCAGAGACACAAGCAGAGGGAGAGGCAGGCTCCATGCAGGGAGCCTGACATGGGACTGGATCCTGGGTTTCCAGGATCACACCCTGGGCTGAAGGCGGCGCTAAACCGCTGAGCCACATGGGCTGCCCACCTCTGTGTTTTAAAGTTATATGCTCATGCCATTATTTCTTTAGTGTTGTTAGAAATTATGTATTGATTTCCAGTTTTGGAAAAGGAATATTTAACTATGATATAATTCAGACTTATTTTTCTTCCATTTTCCAGTTATAATTTTAGTGTTTATATTATTATGACTATGTTAACATCATTAACTTCTAAGCTAACCAGTGTACTGTGAATGTTTCTTGTCTTATAGTTTTGAATTTTCATTCAGTTAATAACGATAATGTTTTTTTATTAGCTGCTTCTTAACAATTGTTCCAACATGTGTCTGAAATACCCATCAATTATCATTTTCTATGCAATGAAATGCATTGTTTAATCTAGTGTTTGTATTTTTTCCCTAGAGATATTTCCCTTTAACCCTAACATTCTTCTGCTCTATTCTACAATGATTGTTTTCTATGTATACCAAAGTTTTATCCTAGGAGTAGTTTCATTCACCTCCTATGTTGTTCTCCAAGGATTCTGAATCTCGTGATTATCCTCTTTACTCAACTGTTTTGTTGGAGCAAATTTACCAGTACCTTTCTATGAAAGGAAATGTAGGGTTACACTTGTGAACTTTGTTGTTGTTTTGTTTCTTAATCCTTTTAGGTTGAAGTCTACTATATTTAGTGTTCTGAAATTTCACAGTACTGCTCTATGTTGGAGGCTTTTTCCCAGGCATTTTGTTGATACTTTTTTGGTCCATTAGGAAACACCTATTTTTTATGTCATTGGAATTTTTCCATTTTATTTCTTTCATAATTTTCTCTGTTTCCTTAGCTTTTAATCTTAGGTTATCTTACTAATAAATTGCTGTACTTTTTGAATTAATCCTTAAGTTAAAAATTGCTCTGTCTCCTATTTTGCAATTTTTTGTTGTTGTTTTCAGTGTTATTTAAGTTTCTAGGAAATTTTGGTTTCTCTTTCCGACGTTTCAACTTTAAAATAAATTCCGAGAACTCTATATTTCCCTAGTTCTTCCTCTTTTAGTAACAATCGGTTATTACTCCAAAGATAAAGTATTTTTTTCTGAAAATGTGAATTATTGACATTTTTGAATGTTTATCTTTTTTAATAAAATTTTTGCTTTTTATCTTGCTTCCTTTTCTCTTCTTTTTTTTTGGGGGGGTGGAGGTGTTGTTTTTCCTCATTCAGAAGAATTTCCTGAACATATTATTATCTTTCATAGACATCTTGAGTTCATTGGACTTCTATGCTCATGGATCACTGTCAGTTTTTATTGAGGAGTAAAATATTAAAGAATCGCTTAGACAAAAAAAGAATTGTTTATAAGCTCTATGTGTGTGAATAGGGCTTTCAAATAGTAAACTTTAAATTACAGTGATTGTACAGTAACCCAGCTCTTTCATTAGGAGAATTTCCAAATGTCTTCTGTAATATCCTTATATATTTCCATAGATAAATTATTGAATTACCTCCCTAGCAAGTTTAAGACTAGATGCTGAAATTCTTGAAGCCTGGTGACAAAGGGAGCCTAGAATTCCTGAGATTCAGTACGGATATTTTATTTCATTATTAGATGTGTAACTTTGCTTTTCACTCCATCCTCTTGTGCCTAATTATGTGCATATGTAGAAAAAAGTCTTTTTCTCACTTTTCAGGGTGTCTTGTATTTGATTTTGTAATTTGATGCCATTTGTTGTAAAAAATTAAAATCTTACACTTCTGACCAAAGTCTTACTGTTCATCTTCACATTGTGCAACTTCAGTTTGAAATGCAAATATATCAGCATTTTAATCATATGTGACGTAACTGAAATTACACCATGTATATTTTGTACCTCATACATGTGTGTGCATTTCATTCTTATGACAGTAATGAAATTGCTACAGAAAACTGGCAAAACCATTTTTGTTTCACTACTTGATCTGTACACATTTTATAGATATTCTGCCTATGGCATATTGATGAGTGAGAAGGACTGAATGTCAAATTAAGATTGCTTTATCTTTCCTTTTCCTTTATAAAAAATCATTTTAAGGTGCCTGGGTGGCTCAGTGGGTTATGTGTCTGCCTTCGGCTCAGGTCATGATTCCAGTCTCCTGGGGTCAAGTCCTGCATTAGGCTCCCTGCTCCACAAGGAGTCTGCTTCTCTATTTATCCTCCCCTCACCCCCCTGCTTGTGCTTTCTCTCATGTTCTCTCTCTCTTTCTCTCAAATAAATTACATCTTAAAACACTAAAAATTAAAAATCATTTTCAATGAATGGTTGTCTAGTAGAGGTGGAAAAATGAGTAAGAATGCAGTAAGATTCCTTGATTGTTCTAATTCTTAGAATGCAGTGGGATATCTATAGGCCTAGAAGGTGAACTATCAAGCTAAAGAGATTTATTCACAGGTTTATTCACATAATCGAATTTATTCTCCCTAGTTTTGAACTTGCATAAGTTTTGATTCTAGGTGGGCCTATGTGCCAAGTGGGAGGGCCTCAGGCTGCTTGACAAGAGGGTTGTTGGCCTTCTAGGAGAAATAATTCAAGAGAAAGCTATTTAGAGAAAGGGACATTAGATTTATTAAGTATAGAAGTAAGAATGGAAATACTTCATGAACAAGTAGCTGTCTCTCCTCCCTGATGGGGAAGGGAACACTGCCCTTTACCTCTAATAAACTTTTTTCAAATTAGCTAACCATATAGGGAGAGGCTCACTCTTTTAACATTGAGTTTATCAGTTACATTGGGCTGTTAGTGTTTCCATTTTCTTGGTATTGTGAAATTACCCACAGGGACCGATGTTAACGAATGTCCAGCCTTTGTGGCTTTTACTGTCGGAGTGAATGGGATCTTGTGGTCTTCCACAAGCCCAATCTTGTGACCCTTTTTATGACCTACTGACTTTTGTTAAGGGTCAATATAAAATCTAAATGACTTTACTTGGGTCAACTTGTCTCCCTAGTCTCCCTTCCTGCCTCAATTCTATGATCCCTTTATTCCTTCCAATTTCTCCTTTTTCAAACGGAGTTGTCTATTCATGCCTGTCACACCATTATATTCTGGAAACATAACTTGTTTTCTAATTTTACAGGCAGAATTTTGTCCCAACATTGCCCTGTTGATATCTTGATTTCAAGATTTTAGATTCTAGAATGTGAAAAAATAAATTTCTGTTGTTTTAAGCCACCCACCTTTGCAATACTTTGTGTGTGTGTGTGTGTGTGTGTGTGTGTGTGTGTGGTACTTTGTTTTGACAGTCTTAGGAAACTAATATAAAATTATCACCACTATTTTGTTTAGTCTAGAAAAGATTAGATTTTGAGTCATTCTTAGGGATAATACTCTGTAATCTACCTAGAATTATTATTATTATTATTAAAATATGCCAGAGATATATGAAGTAAGAAATTGGTAGAGGGCACTCTGGAGTTTTGCCCACACTGCTTAATTGTTTAAATCTCTATGATTCCACGCAGTCTGGTAGCTTTCTTGATTTAGCGCTCTTTTTAAAAACAAGGATTCTTTTCCAAAGCTAAAAACCATTATTCTAGAGATCTTGCCATCTTTATGTATGCATGCCATTATTTGTACAAACCACAAACTTCTCAGTTCTTCTGAGTCTAGGAAAATCTTTACCCTCCATAGCACTTACCATATGTTTTTATCAATCTCTCTCTGTCATGTGTTTTTATAAGGAACATTTATAACATTATTCTGTATCTCTCTAAGTTGTTTTTAAGTAACTTTTACTTGTGATACTTCAAACATGTCTGAGATAAGGGAGCTAAGGTCTGACTAGCTCTTTGAAATTGGAGAACAAAAAACCCAGAGAACACACAATTCATCTTTCACTTATTTTAACAGCTGTTAATATAAAACATAAATTAACATAATAATACTCTATTCTTGCATATTTTTAATTCACCTTTAAAATTTAAAAGAATTTCCCTACCTGCAGAATTGCATTGCATTGTAGTTGAATAAAATAGGGTAGATAATTTTTACTTGTGAGAGTATTTGTTTGGATTACCTCTCCATTATCCTTAGGATGAGGTCTGAAATCCTAAACATTATGTGATGGTTAATTTTACATGTCAAACTGACTGGCCATGGGATTGCCTGGATTAAACACTAGTTCTTTCCTTTTTTTTTGTCTTTAGCCCAACTTTTTAAATATATATATTCAATACATATATACTGAAGTTCGATTTGCCAACATAGAATATAACACCCAGTGCTCATCCCGTCAAGTGCCCCCCTCAGTGCTCATCACCCAGTCACCCCAACTCCCCCACCCACCTCCCTTTCCACTACCCCTTGTTCGTTTCCCAAGGTTAGGTGTCTCATGTTCTGTCACCCTCTCTGATATTTCCCACTCCTTTTCTCTCCTTTCCCCTATGATCCCTTTCACTATTTTTTATATTCCCTGTATGACTGAAACCGTATGATGATTGTCCTCCGATTGACTTACTTCACTCAGCATAGTACCCACTAGTTCCATCCACGTTGAAGCACATGGTGGGTATTCATCTCTTCTGATGGCTGAGTAATATATCATTGTATACATAGACCACATCTTCTTTATCTGTTCATCTTTTTTTGGCCACTGAGGCTCCTTCCACAGTTTGATTATTGTGGACATTGCTGCTATGAACATTGGGGTGCAGGTGTCTCAGCTTTTCACTGCATCTGTATCTTTGGGGTAAATCCCCAGTAGTGCAATTGCTGGGTCATATTTAGCTCTATTTTTAACTCTTTCAGGAACCTCCACACAGCTTTCCAGAGTGGCTGCACCAGTTCACATTCCCACCAACAGTACAAGAGGGTTCCCCTTTCTCCACATCCTCTCCAACATTTGTGGTTTCCTGCCTTGTTAATTTTCCCCATTCTCACTGGTGTGAGGTGGTATTTCATTGTGGTTTTGATTTGTATTTCCCTGATGGCAAGTAATGGGGAGCATTTTCTCATGTGCTTGTTGGCCATGTGTAGGTCTTCTCTGGAGAAACATTAGTTCTGGAGATGTCTGTGAGAGTGTTTCCAGACTAGCATCTGAATCAGTGGATTTAGTAAAAGAGATTGTTCTCCTCAAGGTGGTTTGCCTCATTCAATCCATTTAGGGCCAGGCTAGAACAAAAGGCAGACAAAGGAAAATTGGCCCTTTTTTAGTTCCTGCTTGCCTGCTTCTGGGGGATATCTCATCTCATCTCTTGGTTCTTAGGCCAGATTCAGGCTGAATTATAGCACTAGCTTTCTTAGATCTTCTGCTTGTAGATGGGAGATCATAGGACTTCTCAACCTACATAATCCCATGAGTTTCTTCCTCACAATAAGTCTGTCTGTTTCTATATTCTGCTAGTTTCATTTTTCTGGAAAACTTACCAGTACACATTGCTTACAAATACCTCTACTGTCCAAATATTCTCCAATTTCATTTCTTGTTACAATCTCTCTCGAATTATTTTACTTATTACACAATAAATGTCTCTCTTTTTAACTAAATACACAGTGTTTCTATCTATTTACTTATATGCCAAGCTTGCTGATTCTTCTCCTTTTGGATTATTCATAATCTACTATCTCAATAGCTTCCACATTACTGCTCTGGGAAATTCTTAACTCATTCTTAGACTAGGATATATTCATTGTATATTTTATTTCCTCTAACATAACAGCTTATCATACATTGTTATAACATGTTTTTTCATTGTTCTAGATGTATACATTGATTCCTTTATAAAATCAATGCACTTTACTTTTTGTACCCCCTGCAAATCCCTCCCCTCTCCCTACCCCTAATTTTCCCTATTATTAATATCTTGCTTTAGTGTGGTAAGTATGTTACAATAATGAGTAAATATTGATACATCATTATTAACTGAAGTTTCATTGTGTTGTACAATGTATGAGTTCTGATGAATATATGATGCCACATATCCATCAATTCATTATCACACAACATAGGTTTTTTTCCTTTTTTGTTTGTGTTTTTTTTTTTTTGTCAAAGCAGTTCATGTGAGATATGCCCTCTTAACAAATTTTTAAGTGTATAATATGGAACTGTCACCTGTAGGCATAATGTTTTATAGATTTCTAAGACTTATTTATACGTCTTGTAGAACTGAATCTTTATACCCGCTGAACATCAACTCTCAATTTCCCCCTACCCTCAACTACTACTAACAAACATTTTACTCTTGTTTTCTATGAGTTTGACTATTGTAGATAGCTTATATAAATGAATTCATGCACTATTTTTCCTTCTGTTCCTGGCTTATTTCACTTAGCATGATGTCCTTTACGTATACCAATGTCATTATGTATGGTGGGATTTCCTTCCTTTTTAAGGACAAATAATATTCCACATATATATGAAATGTGTATACCACACTTTTTGTTTTTTTATTTATTTTTCTTTTTTTTACCACATTTTTTAAACCCATAGATAAGTTGCTGGATATTTAAGTTGTTTACATATCTTGGGCACTGCGAATAATACTACAGTGACCATGGACTTGCATGTATTTTTGAATTCTTGATTTCAGTTCTTTAGAAATCATTGACAAATAATGAAGCTTTTCCTCTGTTTTCTTCTATGAATTTTATAGTTTCAGATATTAATATTTAAAATTTATTTAATTTTAGTTGATTTTTATGTATAGTATAAGGGTCCAATTTCATTTTTTTGCATAAGAATATGCCATTTCCCTAACCCCATTTGTTGGAAAAACTATTCCTTTTCTCATTCTGTATTCTTGGTATCTTTGTGAAATATCAATTGTCCATATGTGCATGAGTTTATTTCTAGGCTCTTTTTTACATTACATTGGTCTATATGTCTTTATGCCAGTATCTTTCTGTTTTAATAAGTATAGCTTCATAATATATTCTGAAATCAGGAATTATGATGCCTCCAGCATTATTTCTCTTTCTCAAGATTGCCTTGGATATTTGGGGTCTTTCATGGTTCCATCTGAATTTTAGAATTATTTTTTATATTTATTTAAAAAATGCTGTGGGAAAAAAATGCCATGGGAATTTTGATAGGGATTGCATTTAATGTGTAGATCACTCTATCATTTTTTAAAAAGATTTTATTTATTTATTCATGAGAGACACACAGAGAGAGAAGCAGAGACACAGGCAGAGGGAGAAGCAGGCTCCATGCAGGAAGCCTGATGTGGAACTCAATCCTGGGACCCCGGGATCACATCCTGAACTAAAGTCATATGCTCAACCTCTGAGCCACCCAGGCATCCCACTCTGGTTATCATCTTAATAGTATCACAACTTCGAATCCATGAAGACAGTATGTCTTTACATTTGTGTCTTCTTTAATTTCATTAATGATTTATAGTTTTCAACATACAAGTTTTCTTTTTCAACATACAAGTTTTTCTATCTTCTTGGTAAATTTATTCACAAGTATTTTAGTCCTTTGGATACTCTTATAAATGGGATTATTTTCTTAATTTCTCTTTCACATCGTTCATTGTTAGTGTATAGAAATATAGGTGATATTTCTTTCATCCTATTATACTGAATTTGGTTTTTAGTTCTTTTTTTGTGGAGTCTTTAGAGTTTCTACATATAGGATCATGTATGTCATCAGTGAACACAGATAATTTTATTTCTTCTTTCCTATGTGGATACATTTTATTTCTTTTCCTTTTTAAATTACTCTGACTAGAACATACAGCATTTTGTTGAATAGAAGTGGCAAGATTAAGCATCCTTGCCTTGTTCCTGATCTTAGAGGAGAATTTTTCAGTTTTATTTCATTGATTATGATGTTATCTGTTGACTTTTCATACATGGTCTTTATTATGTTCTTTTTTTTTAAAAGATTGTTTTTTTAAGATTTTATTTACTTATTCATGATAGACATAGAGAGAGAGAGAGAGGCAGAGACACAGGCAGAGGGAGAAGCAGGCTCCATGCTGGGAGCCCGAGTGAGACTGGATCCCGGGACTCCAAAGTGGATCCTGGGCCAAAGGCAGGCGCTAAACCGCTAAGCCACCCAGGGATCCCCACTTTATTATGTTCTATATTCTGTCTATATGTAATTTGTTGAAATTTTTTATCATGTAGAGTCTTGAATTAGCAAAATGCTTTTTTTTTGTATTATTTGAGATTATCATCTGATTCCCACTCCCCCCCCCCTTTATTCTGTTAAAGTGATGTATCCCATAAATCTGTGTATGTTGTAACATCCTAGGGATATATCCCTTTTGGTCATGGTGTTTCTACCTTTTAAGGTACTATTGAATTTGCTTTGCTAGTGTTTTGTAGAGGATATTTGCATCTAAATTCATCAGGGATATTGGACTTTGTTCTCTTGCAACTCTGAAATTCCTCAAGATGGTACTTTTGAATTCTTTGTCTGCCGACTCTTAAATCTCCCTTTCTTTAGGACAATTACTGGAGATCTATTTCATTCTTTTTTTGCAGCCATGTTTTTCTTTTTCATGTTTCTTGTAGTTTTCCACAGTGATTACATGTTTGAAGAAATGGCTACCTTTTCCAGTCTTTCTGAGCTAAATATGACCATGAAAGATCTTCAACAATCAGCTTGGTTTCAGATTTTGGGCATCCTGGTTAGAGATTGTATACTTTTTTTCCTACCTACTCTCATTCAAAGATTTTATTTTATTTTTTAATTCATCAGCAGCCCATAATCTCTTGCTCCCTCTGTTGTCTGAGTATGGCTTAATCTATTACTCCTTGTGGTGTCCATCATCATATTGTATAAAGCTGGCCCTTGAGCAACATATTAAATCCCAAGGATTTTTAGAGGCAAGTTTTAGTCCTCTCTCTCCCTCTTCAGGGAGAAGCAGCTTAAGTTATGTAATTTTTCCATCTTACAGAACCTTGCTGGCTGCACTGAGCCTCCTGCTTCTTTTTCTCTGTTCCTGTAAACTAGAAGCATCTGGGCCTGGCTGATTTTTTTCACTGTTGGTATAGTGTGCAGGGGTGGGGTGAGGTGTCTAGGAACCAACTACTTGGGGAAACATTGAAAAATCTAGAGATGTTAGAGACATGCTCTACTCCTTCTTCCCTCCAGTATGAGATGTCAGTTCTGTGCTTCTCCTAATTTCGCAGAGTTGTGCTGGGCTATAGGAAGATGTCTACCCTTTTCCTTTGTTAGTAGCAGCCCCAGGAATATAAACTGTATTTTACAGTTTTATGTTTATCTGGTAAGAATTAAGTTTACTGGTTTTTTTTATTTCTTTTTTTTTAGCTGTTAGTGTCACAGAGTAAATTTTCTCTAGTGTCCTTGGTTTTTGTCTCTCTTGTTTCATAGGTGCCTACTGATATAGTAACATGTTAGGAAGGAAGAAATATTCTATAGTCCTGCAATTAGGTCTTTTAGTAAGTCTGTACCATTTGGTTGTGACCTTCATAAGTGCTTCTCAAGATGTTTGCCCCCATTAGGTGGGACAAGAAGGCTAGAAGAGCCTAGTAATGGGTATTTCCCTTTTCCTAGGTCAGTTAGACTCTGGTAAAATAGTTTCTGTTGAGAGTGGGCATTGTTAGGAACAACAGAATGTCCTGGGCACATTTCAAAATGGCTACTTTTTGCATCCTCTTGCTGGAAGTACAAAGAGTTTTTTCTTTGGTATTCACTATGAGAGCCTGGTAGTAGGGCTTCTGGAGATAAAATTCACAGAATTATCCCACCTCCTCCCCAAGAATGGATCTTCCTGGTGTTTTTAACTCTTAAGCTTGTCTGCACAATGCCTCCATAATGTTTCATTTTTAGGTTAGGTTTTCCTACTTTCATTCTGGTTCCCATGACATGTTCTGCCTTTGTATTCTACTCGACTAATTTGTGATTCTCTATGTCCACCTATATGTTTCCCAAGTTTTACAGACAGCTGTTTGATCTGTGATTCAGTTCTTGGTTGGATCTAAGAAGATTTGTTAATTTTTTTTTCAGTGCATTTAACTTTTTTCTTGTTGTTAGAATGGGAGTCATGACTTCTGTGCTCCTTACATGCTAACCAGAAATTGTAAGTCTCCTCTGATTACTTTTTATTATATAATTAGTATATAAGCAGATTCAAGGCATCAAGGTTGAAAATTTTAACTAGTGGTCAAGTCTCTTTTGTTCACTCCCCTAAATCTTAATTCCCAGGGCTCATTCCAGAGATAAGTGAATGGGCTTGGTTTTAACATTTAAAACCAGTGTTGTTGCATATAAATTTATATAACTGCAGACATGGGAGACAGACATTGTCATTTATTGCTTTATTTAATCAGCCTTACTATTTTATTTATATATTTCTACATAAAAATTTACCTCACTTCAAATAAGAGTGGAATATTCACTTGCATTCAGATTACTTAGCCTTCCCCTTATTAAAATACAATTTTTTGAGTGTCAGATGATATTGTATTTTTTGTTTCATTCATTAAATACAGTTTATAAAGCTCATGAGCAAAATATTATGTGTATCCATATATCTACTCTGTTTTTTTCTTTTTTCCTGATGCTCCAAAGTTTTTTGTTTTTGTTTTTTCTCATTATTACTTTTCTGTTTAAAAAACTTCCTTTAGCCTTCTGTGTAACTACAGATCTACTAAACAGAGAGTAGAATGGTGGCTCTCAAGGGTTTGAGAGTAGGGAGGATGGGGAGATGCCGGTTAAAGGTACAAGCTTTCAGTTATAGGATGAATAAACTCTGGGAATGTAATGTATAACATTGTGACTATAATTTTTTTAATATTTTATTTATTTATTCATGAGAGACACACAGAGAGAGAGGCACAGACACAGGCAGAGGGAGAGGCAGGCTCCATGCAGGGAGCCTGACATGGGACTCCATCCCGGGTCTCCAGGGTCACACCCTGGGCTGAAAGCGGCGCTAAACTGCTGAGCCACCCAGGCTGCCCACATTGTGACTATAATTAATAATACTCTGTTGTATAGTTAAAACTTGCTAAAAAATATCAGTCATTAAGCTTTCTGACCACACACACACACAAAATAACTATGTGAGGTGATAGGTGTCTTAATTAACCTGATTAATTAATCATCTTACCAAGTATATGTATATCAAATTGTTTTGTTTATTTTAAATATATACATTTTATTTTTCAAATATACTTCAATAAAGCTGATAATAAAAGCATAGATATGCTAGTGACAAATTCTTTTTGTTTTCTTTCATGTGGGAGTGTTTTTATATTCCCTGTGTTCCTAAAGTTGTTGGACAGTTCCTTTCATTTAGTACTTGAAATGGCTCCCATGGTCTCAAATGAAAAATGCGCTGTCATTTGAATTGGTGGCCTTTAAAATAGATAATGTGTTGTTTCTCTCTGCTGCTTTCGAAATATTTTCCTTGATTTTTGTTTTCAGAATATTATGATCTGTTTGAGGCTGGATGTCATTGAACATACCCTATATGCTATTTACTCAGTTTTATGAATCTGTAAGTTTGTGCTTTCCATAAAATTTGGGATGTTTTCAGCTGTTATTTATTTGAATGTTCCTTTTGCCCCACTCTATTTCTTCTCTTCTGGCATTCTATTTAATTAATTAATTAATTAATTAATTTGTGTTTTTTAGATAGGTGGGAGGGGCAAAGGGAGAAGGAGAGAGGGAATATCAAGCAAGTTCCATGCTCAGTGTGGAGCTCAATCTGGGGCTCAACCTCACAACACTGAGATTTTGACCTGAGCTGAAATGGAGTCAGACGCTTAACCAAATGAGACATCCACATGCCCCGTCCTTCTGGTGTTCTAATGATACACAATTTTGTTCCGCAGATTCTTCTGTTTACTTTTTTCAGCATATTTTCTATTATTTAGATTGTGTGAATTCTGTGGATTTGCCTTTAGTTTCACTAATTTTATCAGTTGTCATCCCCATCCTATTATTGAGTCTATACAGTGAGTTTTATTATTTCTGTTACTTGACCACTCTTTCTTTGTAATAACATGTATTCCCAGTCACCTAAAAATACAAGTAGAATTTTCAGTTTGGAAAGTTTTATCTATTCTTTTCCATTTATTATACTTTCTATTTATTTGTCTTTACTTATATTGACTAGGACCATCATTAAAATGCTCAATAGTAACAGTTATAGTATCTTTAATATATTCATGACCTTAAGAAAAGTATTTTCCAAAATTTTATCAGAAATATGATCTTTTTTTGTAGTTACCCTTCATTGACTTAAGGAAGTATTCCTTTATCTTTAGTTTGCTAGACATTTTTATAATGATGGCACATTGAATTTCATTAAGTACTTTATCATATCACTGAGATGTTAATATTTTCCTCCCAACCTACTAAAGAGGTGAACCACAGCAATAGATTATCAATTCTTTGTGACATCCCAAGATACATCTGACTTGCTTTGACTATATTACTATTTTAGAATCTTCCTGAATTCAATTCACTAATATTTTACTTAGGATTTTTGCTTTTATAACTATACATGAGTTTTAGTAATTATTATATGTAGTACAGCCTTTTCCAGATTTGGTATAAGTTTGTGCTAGCCACCCAAATGGAAATTATGATCTATTCATTTTTCTGAAGCTCTGGAACACTGTGCTTAAGAAGACAGTTATTTGTTCCTTGAGGTTTGTATTTGAATACCCCATAGAAGCACATGGAATGGTAGTAAAAGGTCTACTGTCAAAGATTTATTCATTTTATAGTGTATTGTTCTATTCAGATTTTTAACTTATAATTTTGGAAAATTCTGTATGCTTTTATATTATATATGTTATATATATTATATATATTTCTAAATTATTGTTTACTCTGTGTGGGCACATATATTGGCATAAATTTGTGCATAGTAGTCTTGTGTCATAGTAGTCATCTGATATTTTTATATTTTACTTCTTCTCTTTCAAGTGTCAAAATTTGTATTTTTTCATTTTTATTGAGAAATAATTGACATACATCACTGAGTTTAAGGTGTATAGCATGATGGTTTGATTTACATATATTGTGAAATGATTACCTATAATATGATTGGCTAACATCCATCTTCTCATATAAATACAATAAAAAGAAAAGAAAGAAGAAATGAGTAATAGAAAAAATTCTTTATGACAAGTACTTTTAGCATTTAGTCTTACAACAGCTTTCCTATATACCATACAGCAGTGTTAGATGCAGTCACAATATTGTACATTACATCCCTAGTACTTGCTCATCTTCTAACTGCAGGTTTGAACCTTTTGACCATCTTCCTCTAATTCCCTCTCCTCCTACCTTCTACCTCTGGTAACCAAAAGTCTAATCAATTTTTGTATGAGTTCATGGTTATTTTTTTACTTCTTTTTTTAAAGACTCTGCATATAAGTAAGATCATGCAGAATTTGTTTTTCTCAGTCTGACCACTTAGCATAGTGACTCCAAGGCCCATCCATGTTGTAGCAAATGGTAGGATTTCCCCTTTTTTGAGAGTCAATCATATTCCATTGCATATATTTACAACTTATTTATTCATTCCTCCTTTTTTTAAAAAAGATATTTAATTTTATTTGAGAGACTGAGAGAGAGAGAGAGAGAGAGAGCACAAGCAGAGTGTAGGGTTAGAGGGAGAAGCAGACTCCCCACTGAGCAGGGACCCTGAGATGGGACTTGATTCCAGGACTCTGGGATCATGACCTGAGCTGAAAGCAGATGTTTAACCGACTGAGCCTCCCAGGTGCCCTCCATTCATCCTTTGACAGACATTGAGATTATTTCCATGTTTTAGCTATTATACATAATCCTGCTATGGTTATGTATTTTTAATTACTTTCTGAAATAACTACTTTTATGGATATTTACTTCTGCTTTTTAGAAAATATTCTCATATTCAGCTTTTACATTTATCCTTTCATTCAGCTTTATTTGTTTTCATTTTACCGTTTTCTTTCTACTTTTATATTTCATTAATGTAATTCATTTATTTTTTAATCTGCCATAGTCACATATGTTACCTTTTTAATATAATGTTGGCTACATTTCAGAAGTAGTGTTTTTATGATCATTTATTTCTGAATATATTTTTTAACAATTTCTTCAATTTTTCTTTAAGGAAAAATATATTTGAAGTATTTTTTAGTTTATGGAACTTAGGAATGACTTTTTATTTATTTTATTTTTTAAATTTTTTAAAAAAGATTGTATTTATTTGAGAAAGTGTGAAATCACAAGTTAGGGTAAGGGTAGAGGGACAAGGAGACTCCGTGCTGAGCTGGAAGCTGGATGCAGGGATCATCCTAGGACCCTGAGATCAAGACTTAAGATGAAGTCAGATGCTTAACCAACTGAGCTATCCAGGCACCCCTAGGAATGACCTTTTTAAAAATGATTTCTAAATTTGTTGAATTGTGCTGTGTGAACATAATTGGTACAATGTAATTATTTTGTTTTAGTTAAGAAATCCTGTGTCAATTTTTGCAAACATTCTAAATATGCCTTTACCCTACCTCTCTGTATAGATTATGTTTTCTTTCTGGTTTTCTGGTAAATTTGGTTATTGAAATCCTTTATAAACCTTATTTGATTCATCTGATTGACTGGTTTTTGAGAAAGGTCTGCTCAAATTTCTTGCTATTATTGCATATTTTTCAAATTTTTCTTTGATAATATATTCTTTAACAAAAATATGTTGGCTATGTGAATAAATGTTCTTGACTAAATATTTTATATATTTATATATTTTCTTTTACTAACATATAATATCTTACTTTGTCCTACTTAATGCTTTCCGAGGTGAGATCTATTTTGTCTACAACTGCGTTTATTTTAACACTTACCATCTGATGTAAATATTTTATTCATTTATTTTCCACCTTTTTTTGTGATTTTATTTAGGTATCAGTCTTATGAACAGTTATGCTTGGACTTTTAAAAAACCCAATTTGAGGATCTCTGTCTTAGATCATTTTAAGAAATTAAAATTTATGTGAATAATGATATAGTTGGCTTTATTTTTGCCACCTTATTTTGTACTTTCATTCTTTTACCCTTTTCTGTATTTATGTTGGATGATCAATTTATCTATATTTTTTGCTGTTTGTTTAGAAATAGAATCCATCACTCTAAGTCTTTTAGAGGTAATATATAAATTAACATAATCTCTTAATAAACATCTACAAAATAACATTAGTTTTCTGCATTTCTCTCTCTCCTCTTCACTGCTCCTGTTTATTTGTATCACTTACCCCCTTTCAATCTGCAATTTTAGATCTTTCTTCATTTTAAATTTTAAATATTATTTCTTTTATATATCTCAAGTCTCTTCTTTTGGAACATAGTTATTTGTGAATTTGTTGTTAATAATCCATCTTCTATAACTATCAGCCTCTCATAATTTTATTCTCTTTATAGTTTGCCTTTTTGTTCTGTGCAATCTGAGAAAGCTGTTTTAGGTACTCTCCAGATGACTCATTTATGTAGTAATAATTATATCTGTTTGTAGTGTTATTTTCCAATATGTTATAGTATTCATTTCCCTCTGCCCTTTTCCCATTATACTCTGTATCTCATTTATTGCAATCATTTATTTCATCAGCACAGCTTTCAGCTCCTCTATGGAGTTCCTGTTTGTTTCCTTCCCTGAGCACAATGCAGATGCTAGTTAACATTTCCTTCTATTTTAGCAATCATTTTAACAAACAATATTATTTTCTCTTTAGTATTTCTTTTGTTCCTTTAAATAATTCTGAAAAATCTTTTAATGGCCCAGTTGTTAATTTGCTGTTTTTCCTACTTAAATGTGGCCTGATATATATCCTAAAGAGTGGTGTGGGTGGGTTCTCCTTAGATTTCTCTATTAGTTTCCAGGATACTCATAGAAACTTTACTCACACTGATAATTTTAAAATGGATTAAATTAAGTTTATTTTACCATTTTGATATTTCAATATCTCTAGTGTAGAGATAAGATACCAATGCAGTAAGAGGAGCCCTGGTACCATAATAAAAACTTTTAAAAAGATTTTATTTATTTATTCATGAGAGACACACAGAGAGAGAGAGGCAGAGACATAGGCAGAGGGAGAAACAGGCTCCACGCAAAGAGCCTGATGTGGGACTCCATCCCAGGACCCCAGGATCATGCCCTGAGCCAAAGGCTCAACCACTGAGCCACCCAGGCATCCCAATAAATTTTTTTAATAGATTTTATTTCACAAACAAACTTTCTTCATCTAGTTTTCTCTTTAGCTTAACTTCCACTTCAACTATTATTATAATTCATTGTCCTTGCTATTCCTGGTGCTACTACCAACAATGTCAGAGGAAAGCCTGATACATTGAGAAATAGTTTTGAAGACCTAAGTAAATGAATATTTATATTATAAAGTTATATTTAATTTTCAGCTAAACAATGAAAAAATAGTGAAAGTATTTCCCAATTATGTATTTTTCTTTGCTAAACCTGGTAACCTTAGGAATAGAAAACAGATCAATGATTGCTAAAATCTGAGGAAAACAGAGGAATTGAATTAGAAAGTAGTGTGGGAGGGGTGACTGAAGTCCAGTCAGTTAAGCAGCCTTCTCCTGACTTTTCATTTAGAAGAATTTGGTCATAATCTCAGGGTTGTGGGATCAAGCCCTACACTGGGCTCTGTGCTCAGCACACAGTTTGCTTTAGATTCTGTCTTCTTCTCCCTCTCTCTCCAGCTTGTGTGCTCACTTGCTCTCTTTCTCTCTAAAATAAATAAAATAAATACATAAATAATCTTAACCCCCCCCCAAAAAAAGAAAAATAGTATGGGAAATTGAGATAAAAGAAATATTTTGTATCTTTATTATTGTGGTAGCTATCCAACTAAAAGTGTTTGACAAAGGCTAGTGGGACTTACACTTGTGGTCCCATGGGACTGTGTATATTCGCATACCTTAAAAGCTGCTCCTAAAAGTCTGGCTTCCAATCAGACTGGATCTAGGTCCTGACTGAGATCCTCCTCTTTGGGACAGAACTAGGTCTCGATTCACCATCAACTACTGAAAGTCACTAAAAATATAATCGCCTGCTTGGCTAGTCACAATGGTTTACTCTTTGTGCTGTAATGTTCATTGAGCTTTGACATATGCCTAACATCTTATATCTAGCATTATGATATTAGGAAAAGCAGTTTCAGTACACTAAGAAAATCCCTTGTGGTGTACCTACTCAATCCTCACCCTTTTATCTGAACTCTTGGCAAACATTGATCTTTTTCCTCACATACACTTTTGCCTTTTCCAGAATATCATTTAATTGGGTTTATACACTACACAGACTTGTCAGACTGCTTCTTTCCCTTAGCAATATGTATATTGCATTTATACATGCCATTTCATGACTTAATGGTCTTCGGGGTTTTTGTTTGTTTGTTTGTTTGGTTGATTGATTACTTGATTTTGTATTGATGAATAAGAATCCATTGTATGGATGTATCCTAGTTTGTTTATTCATTCACCTTTTGAAGGGCATTTTATTTTTTTCCAGTTTTGGGTGACTTCTTTTTTTTATTTTTAAAAATTTTATTTATTTATTCACGAGAGACACAGAGAGAGACAGAGACATAGGCAGAGGGAGAAGCAGGCTCCTCGCAAAGAGCCCGATGTGGGACTCGATCCCAGGACCCCAGGATCATGCCCTGAGCTGAAGGCAGGTGCTCAACCACTGAGCCACCCAGGCATCCCAGTGTTTGGTGATTTCAAGTAAGGCTGCTTTATTTTTCAGTAATATAATTTTATTTGTTTCTTTCCTATAATATCAATTTCTTTACAGAGATTTTCTATTTTCAATTATTTTAAGAGAATTATAATTGCCTGTTGAAGCATTTTATCATGTCTGCTTTAAAATATTTGTGGCATAATTTCAATATCTGATTCATCTTAGTGTTTGTATCAGTTGATTGTCTTTTCTCATTACCAGTCCTATTTTTCTGGTTCTTGGTATGATAGTTGATATTTTATTTTGTCTCACATAATTCTGGCTATTAGGAGACTCTGTATTTTATTTAAAATTTCTTTATTTATCAGGCATTCACCCTGTTTAGTTTTAACTTGCAGATCTTAGCCTATTTTTGTGGACTATGATTCCAATGACAATTTAATTTTCAGAGCCCTTGTGGTACTATTTTGGTCTGCTTGATTTATATGTTGTTGCTATGGTTTCCACTGGCCCTGGCTAGTGCTACAGGAATGGGCAGAAGGGGTTTCTCCAGACTGGACAGCCTGGTGATTCTAGGTGACAGAAGAGATTCTTTGGCTTAAGAGGATGAAGAGGTTTTCAGTGTCATGTGTTTATCGTATCAAATTCTCCTTCCATGATATTTCTTGGCTGCCTGATGTCTTGAGAAGGTGGGGTGTAGAGGGGGGATGTAGTTTCAAGCATTCAGGAACAAAGAGGCAGGCAACTTTGTTTTGGGAATGTTCTTGCTCATTTATCTGCCAACACTGCAGCCTGCTGTTTCTTGGTGTGGAGGGGAGTTTCACTCAGGTTTTTAGTGGAAAGAGAGCACTTCCTGGTTTAGGTTCCTTGTGGCAGATCCGTCTTGTCAGTGCCATCTTGCCACTTGGTTAGGATATTCATTCCAGTATTCTCCATTTGTCCAGTATCTCTAAGTAAATGAGGGGGAGTCTCCAGCCTGTTTGAGAAGGAGTTTATTATCCTTGAGCATATATTGTCACCTGGATTCCTGTTATATAAAGGAAGCATAAGGCTACCTAGCTTGCCTTCTTTTGCTGGAAGGTTACTGGACTTTAGTCACCTTCTTCTGTAGGATGCGTATCGTAACTTGACCTGCTTCTGTGTTTTCCCTTCAGTCCTGAGGTCCCTAAACAATTTGCCTTTCTCTTTCTGTCATATTATCTTTTGGTTGACACTTGTTATTTACAAAGGTTATTGTTACACTTATAGGAGATGAACAATGAGAAATTTATGCCACCTTGTCTGTATAGGAAGGGAAAAATCTCAATTCATAAATATTTTGTCCCTGGCTTTCTTGTATAATCATTTGATGGTTGGATTTTTAATAATTTCTATTTCAGCTTTTATCTCTTATTTCAGATGGTGTTTTTCCAATGTATAAATTGATTGACCACCAGTGTTTTTATTGTTGATTAGTAAAATCCACCAAATTTCTGGGTGTAAAGCAGTATGTATTATCAGTCCAGCTTTGACTCTTGATAAATACCAGAATTTATACTCTGTAGACCAAAAATCTAATTCTTTATACATCTGGCTAAGAAATACAATAGAGGGAATGAAACTATTCTGTCAAGAATATGTATCACTCTTTTTAGAAGAGTATCCTTTGGAGGCACCTGTTTTGCTCAGTTGGTTATATGTCTGACTTCGGCTCAGATCATAATCTCAGAGTCCTGAGATAGAGCCTCGCATTGAGCTCTGTGCTCAGTGGGGAGTCTACTTCTCCCCCTCTCTTTGCCCCTCCCCCTGCTCATGCTCTCTCTCTCTCTCTCTCTCTCTCAAATAAATGAAATATTAAAAAAGGGAAAAGTATCCTTTGATTGAAACTAAGGTAGCCAAATCAAAGACCTACATTAACAAAACATCAAATCCTCAATTTAGCTTTATCGCTCCATACTCTGAGGCTGTGAAAGACTTCTTTATGTGTTAATATATTCCCCAAATTCTATTCTAGTAGACCCTTGAACAACGCGGATGTTAGTGAGGCATTAATTGCCCTCACTGTCAAAAATCTTCATATAACTTCTGCCCCCCCAAACTTAAATACTAGTAGCCTGCTGTAAATGGGAAATGTTACTGATAACATAAACAGTTAATGAACACTTATCTTACGCATTATGTGTATTATGTACTGTATTCTTATCATAAAGTAAGGTAAAGAAAAGAAAATGTTAAGAAAATCATAAGGAAGATAAAAATACACTGCTGTATTTATTGGTGCCCTAAGTTTGTATGATCTTTACAGAATGGCTCAATGAGCTCTGTCAGTACCACCTCAATATGGTCTCATATAATGCACAACACTGTAGGTGTTATACATATTACTAACACTATATTTTGAAAATGAAAAGATGTGAAAACATAATTCGTATTTATTTAGGATGTAATGATTCATTCATTGATAACACAGCACCTGCAGTAAATTGCTTTATGATGGCCTCATGTAGTCAATACTATTACTTCACAGTAACCTATCCCATATGCTGATGAATGGATCATTATAAAATTTTTATGGCATACATTATTATAGTCATATTCTTAATATAGTTGGAAACATTGTTACTTCTTTAAAAAAAATACACTCACTTGTGGTAAGTCTGATACACAGTTTCTCCAATGTCTACACAATGAATACTTGGGTGATGATGATTTTGATGCAAAAATGTCTTACAGTTATTGTCAAACAGCTATTATATTTTCATATGAACACATTTACAAATACAGCAGATAATTTTATTAAGTGTATGGAACAATGATTATAATTATTTGGTGGGAGTGGATAATCATTGAGATCTTTATCCTCATTGTCTGCACATCAAGTAAGCTAAAGAGGAGGAGAAAAAGAAGAGGTTTCTGCTCTGTTGGCAGAGGAGGCAAATGTGGAGGAAGTAGAAAGGGAGGTAGGAGAGGCAAGGCACACTTAGTATAACTTGAAATACATTGTAATTTCTGACTTTTTTTTTCAATTCTCTATAAATATATTTCATGGTACCAATGCCCTGTTTGCTTCTTCTATGTCTTCTTCCTCATCATTTGTACTGTTTTAAAACTACTCATTTCTGTCAAGTAGTCTGTTAATTCCTCTGGGTTGTGTCACTGAATGTCTCCATGATCCATATCTTTAAACCCCTTCATTCTCCAACTTTTTTTGCCATATCCACAATCTCTTTTACAAATTTTTCCATGATTTTCTCTTTTATAAATTCTGTGATGTCATGTACAACATTTAGATATACTTTCCTCCAGGAATTTATTGTTCTGTGGTAAATGGCTTTCAACACTGATGGTATATTCGATGGTCTAATCCTTATAGACTTTCATGATGTTCTATCATGGTTCTCTTCTGTAGCATTGACAATCCTTTCAATAGAGTAACGTGTCTAATGAGCCTTAATGGTCCTCATGACTCCCTGAAATAGAGGCTGAATTAGAGATGTTGTGTTAAGGAGCAAGTAGTCCACATTGATACCTTTGATGTTGAACCCATGGAGTTCTGGGTGACCAGAGGCATTGTCTAATATCAAAAGAACATTATTTTTTTAAAAAAATAATTTAATTTTAATACCAGTATAGTTAACATACAGTGCTTTATTAGTTTCAGGTATATAATAAGGTGATTCAGCACTTCCATACACCACCCAGTGCTCATTACAAGTTTCCTCTTTAATTCCTAACACCTATTTAACCCTTCCCCATCCCCTCTCCCCTGTCCCCTCTGGTAACCATCAGTTTATTCTCAATAACTAAGAGTCTGATTCTTGACTGTTTTCTCTTTCTCTTTTTCCCCTTGCTCATTTGTTTTATTTCTTAAATTCCGCATATGAGTGAAACCAAACAGCATTTGTCTTTCTCTGACTGACTTATTTCACTTGGCATTATACACTCTAGCTCCATCATGTCATTACAAATGGCAAGATTTCATTCTTTTTTATGGCTGAATAATATTGTGTATGTATACACATCATCTTTATCCATTCATTAGTTGATGGACACTTGGGCTGCTTCCATATCTTGGCTATTATAAATTATGCTGCTGTAACATACAGGTGAATGTATCCTTTTGAATTAGTGTTTTTGTATGCTTTGGGTAAATATCCAGTAGTGTGATGGCTGGATCATAGATTACTCTATTTTTTAACTTTTTAAGGAACCTCCGTACTGTTTTCCAGAGTGGCTGCACCCATTTGCATTCCTTCCAACAGTGCACGGAGTGTTCCTTTTTCTCTTCATCCTCATCAACACCTGTTGTTTCTTGTGTTGTTGATTTTTGTCATTCTGACAGGTAGGGGGTTAACGTTGCATTGTAGTTTTGAACTTCAAATGGCAATCCCTTATTGGCAAGCTACTTCCTGACTTCAGGGACAAAACACTGATAGAACCACTATAAAAAAAATGGTTCTCATTGTCCAGGATTTCTTGTACAACCAAAGACTGGCTGCTAATGCTCATCTTTCTCCCCTTCAGGACTTGGGTATTAGCAGCTTTGTAGATAAACAGCAATCCCAACTAAAAGCCTGACCACATTTGCATGAAACAGTAGAGGTTGCTTATCCTTTCCTGCCTTCAATCCTGGTTCTCAGTTCTCTCTATTACTAATAAATATCCTTTGTGGCATTTTTTCCCCCAGAACACTGCACACTGATCTGCATTAAAACCCTGTTCAAGTTGTAATCTTTTGTCCTCAGTGTTTTATTTAACGTTGTCTAGAAATTTGTTCATTGCCTCTTTGTTGGCAGAAGCTTATCTCTTGTTATTTTGACATTTTTAAAGTCAAACTTCTTTCTAAAATTATTAAACCATACTTTATTGGCATTAAATTCTCCAGTGTTATGGGCACCTGGGTGGCTCAGTGGTTGAGCATCTGCCTTTGGCTTAGGTCATGATCCTGGTGTCCTGGGACCAAGTCCCACATCAGGCTCTCTGCATGGAGCCCGCTTCTCCCTCTGCTTCTGTCTCTGCCCCTATCTTTGTGTCTCTCATGAGTTAATAAATAAAATCTTAAAAATAAATAAATAAAATTTAAAAAAAATCTCCAGTGTTAGATCCTTCATCTTTTGCTTTAAGTCGTCATAGAATGACTTTTCTTTTTCTGGAGTCATATTAGAGTCAAAAGTATACCTTTCTTCTCTGATCATCCTGCACCTACATAAAAGCTGTGTGCCAATATGAGATAAAAAAATATTTTGTGAAAAGAATAAGGTTTTTGTACCTGCTGGTATAGCTTTAGTAACACCTTCATGAATTTCTTTTCCATTTTTTTAGAATGGTCCTTCTGCTCTATTCATTTATCTTGAAATAGCAAGCAACCAGAGTTGTAAACCTCAATCTACACCATTTTGTACTTAGGGCCAAATGGATTTTCTAATATTCCCTATGCACTTATTCCCCAGGTCTCAACCATGGGATAACCTATCCACATGAAGATTTAGGTCTACAGAACAGCATTGCTACCTTGTGTCTGGAGAAAACTTGGAAGAAAAAATGGGATAAATCCCCAAATGCTTATTATTTTTTTTAACAGACTAGATCCAAACAATCAAGAAATACATATAAATGGCTTTTACTCTTCAACCAAGTACCTCATTCCTCAGCATCATGAGTTAAGGGTAAGGCAGTTGTCCAGTAATATTAATTGATGGAAGTCTTTCCATAGGGAAAAGAGGAAGATTGATAGATAAGCAATCTAGTAATACTTGACATTAATAAGTCTTTTTTTAAAAAAGACTTTTTATTTATTTATTCACGAGAGACACACAGAGAGGGGCAGAGACAGAAGCAGAGGGAGAAGCGGGCTCCATGCAGAGAGCCTGATGTGAGACTCTATCTGGGGACTCTAGGATCACGCCCTGAGCTGAAGTCAGATGCTCAACCGCTAAGCCATCCAGGCTTCCCCTTAATAACTTTTTAAATTGCCAATGTAATAGGCAAAACATGACATCTTTTTCTTAGGAATTGTATTTCTTTGATTATTAGATATGTTGGACCATCTCTAGTATTTTTTATACCTATTAATTACCAAATGTTTTGACAGTGTCATAGAAGTCAAATGTCACATATATCCCGAAATACCTGGTGGAGGGGCACCTGGGTGGTGGCTCAGGAAATTAAGCATCTGACTTCGGCTCAAGTCATGACCTCAGGACCCTGGGATTCATCCCTGCATCGCATCAGGCTCTGTGCTCAGTGGTGGCTTTGCTTGTCCCTCTCCCTCTGCCCTTCCCCCTGCTCATGCATGCACACATGCACGCTCTCTCTCTCTCTCAAATAAATAAATAAAATCTTAAAAAAATATCCAATGGTATTTTTGTTAAATGAGATTCTGCATAAACTGAGTGGACCATGAGGCTGACCAATATGAAAATGTTTTTCTTTCATTTGAAATACATTGCTAAATGTGACATGTTATAGTTTGGGAGAATCAATCCATTTCTTTAAATTAGGACAAAAGACAGGTGATACATCATTTTATATTATGGCTGTAATGTATCTACTACTGGATATTGTCTGAGCAGATATAGTATAACAGGACTTGGTTATGCTTCTTATTGTTAACTACCAAAAAGTAAGCATGTATCTGAACATTCTCTATGAATAGAAGAACTGTAACAAATTTTTCCATACTTATGTAGAAGACATACATTTTCTAGGTTTTACTAGTAATTCACAATTTGGTTTAAAATTATGTTTATTCTCTGCACTTCTTTTTTTATTTAATGCGTATAAGTCTTGTTTTCTCTAAAACTTTTGAGTTTGCTCTTATGCGAATATACCGAAGTAGTAGGAAGTAGTGGTGGCATGGTCATATAGAGGGTTGGGAGTTGGTAGATTTAAGTCTCAAGCAGTTAACATATTTATGGAACAACTCCCACAGTCCAAATTCTATTTAATTTGAACAGCTGAAGTGATGAAATCTATCTCTCCCATTTGCTTGTTTTTTAAATCTGCGAAAGTCACTTCTTTTAGCTCTAATTTCCTCACTTATAGAGTCGTTCAAATTATGGAACAACAAAAATTAAGGAAACTAGTTTCCACATTTAATTACAGTATACATGTTAGAGATTGCTATTATTTTGCAGCCACATCTCCTCTTCTTTTGAATAACTTTTTTATTTTTATTTGCCTTATATGTACCATCTGAAATTCAGATCACTGAATTTTGCACGTAAACTCAGCAGATACAATCTCTAATGTACCTTTTCAGATTTACATATGTAGAGACAACTCAAGCTTCTAGGTGGGGGTATATGGTAAACTGAGAATTTGTCCTGATAATGAATGAGTCCAATTATGAAGTTTCAAATACTTCCCACAGGGCTACTTTTAGCCTTAGTAAAAAATACCTCATTGAGGATTAAAATTCATGTTCTCTTTTGATTAAACAGGCTCATCTTGGATTAAAAATACATATCTTTTGAGATTGGTCAAACTGAAGACAAAATGCTCCTTGTATTGGATATTTATAAATCCATATCTTCCAGGATTTCAGGGCTTTTATATCCCTAAATAAGTGGCGTGGGGTAGACAAATTTTAGGTTTTATACCCTTTGGAAGAGAAAAAATACTATTTGCAGAGAACCAGTAAGCAAAAGCCTAGTCGCCAAATTCTAATAAACCCAAATGACTATTGTATTTTGAATGCTTTAATTTTAAGAGGAATATTCATCTGAGATCTGAGCTTTCCTTTTCAATGACTCATGCAAAATCACATTCATCTGTGGGCTCAAAGGTGTAGTACTCCCAGTGGACCTTCCTACTTTAGTTAATAAAAACTTATCTCCTGAAAAGTTGAGTGACATAGCTCAAAGGACACCAAAAGTGTGTATGTGTGCTTTAGAGAGTGTGAAAGGCAAGTAAAGTGAAGTGCTTATTTGAGAGGCAAACTTAGGGACGTCTGGGTGGCTCAGCGGTTGAACATCTGCCTTCTGCCCAGGGCATGATCCTGGAGTCCTGGGATTGAATCCCACATCTGGCTCCCTGTGTGCAGCCTGCTTCTCTGCCTGTGTCTCTGCCTCTCTCTCTGTGTCTCTCATGAATAAATAAATAAAATCTTTTAAAAAAAAGAGAGAGAGAGGTAGATTTAGGTTGAAGAGATAGCAATACCAAAGTAGATGATCGGATATTTTTCAACCCAATTAAATTTATTGTTTTTTTTCCTTCAATTATACTGGTAATTTTTAAAATCAGCTTTGTTGAAGTATAGTTTACATATAAAAAATTCAGCCTTTTACATTTACAACTTGGTGAACTTTGACAAATATTCAGACCTGTATTCACCACCAAAATAAGATATAAAGTGTTTATATCACCAGAAAAATTTCCCTCATGGTTTCGCTCAGGACCCCTTCCCATCCACAGCCCTTAGACAATCACTGATCTGTCACTATAGTGTTTCATTTCCCATAATTTCATTTAAACGAAAGCATACAATATGTAGACTTCTGTGTCTGATGTCTTTCATTCAGCATAATACTTTTCAGATTTATGCATCCTATTAAGTATATCAATTGTACAATCCTTTCTGAGTAGTATTCCATTGCATTGTTATGTTGCATTCTGTTTATATACTCATCAGTTGATGGACATTTGGGTTGTTTCAGTATTTGGCTTTTATAAATATAGCTGTCATCAATAGTTACGCACACATTTTCATATGGATTTATGTTTTTATTTCGCTTGTGTTAAAAAATACCTAGCAATAGGATTACTAGATTGTATGATAATTATTTTGACTTTATAAAAAACGCCTGAATTGTTTGGCAAAATAGCTGTCCTATTTTGTTTCCATCACCAATGTATGAGTTACCATTGCTGCCCATCCTCACCTAAATTTAACTGTAGTTTGTCATTCTTACACTTAGCCATTTCAGTGTATACAGTGGTATCATATTTTTTAATTTGAAATTCAATAATATGCCTTGTATGAGATTATTTATCAGTAGCATACCTTCTTTATCTAAGTTTCTGTTAAAATTTCTCTCCCATTCTAAAGAATTAATCTGTTTCATATTGAATGATTGTAAGAGTTTTTTTTATATGTATTCTATAAACAAAACCTTGATGAGATATAAGGTTTCGCAGAAACTTTTTTTTTTAATCTATTCTTTCTCTCTTTATTCTTTAAGGTCTTTTAAAGGACAGAATTTTCTAATTTTGATGTATTTCAGTTTATATATTTTTCATTTTACATTCTTTATTAGCCTAAGATCATAAAAAGTTTCTCTTCTATTAACTTTTAGAACATTTATAATTCTAGCTTTACCTTAGGGTCTATATTACATTTCCAATCAATTTTTTGTAGTTTCAAAGAACATTAGGGCTATTTCATTTTTAGTGTTTGCATGTGGATAAGTAGTTGTTGTAGCACCATTTGTGGAAAAGTCCTTTTATTTCTGTTATCTCAGTAACATTTAAAAATTTTGAGTGATCATAAACGTGTGTATTTTTTTAAAGATTTTATTTATTCATGAGAGACACAGAGAGAGGCAGAGACATAGACAGAGGAAGGAGAACCATGGTCCATGCAGGAGCCTGATGTGGGACTCGACCCCGGAAATCCGAGATTATGTCCTGAGCCCAAGGCAGATGCTGAACCGCTGAGCCACCTAGGCAACTATAAATGTGTGTATTTTTATTCTATTTTATTATTTATTATTTATTTATTTATTTTTTATTTTAAGCTTAGATATTCAAGGATTGCACCTTTGTGTTCTGCCATTTTATTTTTTTTTATTTTTTTTTATTGGAGTTCAATTTGCCACCATTTAGCATAACACCCACTGCTTATCCCACCAAGTGGTCCCTCAGTGCCCATCACCCAATAACCCCAACTCCCTGCCCACCTCCCTTTCCACTACCCCTGTTTATTTCCAGAGTTAGGTGACCCTCATGTCTTCTCACCCTCACTGATATTTTCACTCATTTTCTCTCCTTTCCCTTTATTCCACTTCACTATTTTTTATATTCCCTGAATGAGTGAGACCATATAATGTTTGTCCTTCTCCAATTGACTTACTTCACTCAGCATAATACCCCCCAGTTCCATCCACGTTGAAGCAAAAGGTGGGTATTTGTCATTTCTAATGGCTGAGTAATATTCCATTGTATACAGAAACCACATCTTCTTTATCCATTCATCTTTCAATGGACACCGAGGGTCCTTCCACAGTGTGGCTATTGTGGACATTGCTGCTAGAAACATCGGGGTGCAGGTGTCCTGGCGTTTCATTGCATCTGTATCTTTGGGGTAAATCCCCAGCAGTGCAATTGCTGGGTCATAGGGCAGGTCTACTTTTAACACTTTGAGGAACCTCCACACAGTTTTCCAGAGTGGCTGCGCCAGTTCACATTCCCACCAACAGTGTAAGAGGGTTCCCCTTTCTCCGCATCCTCTCCAACATTTGTTGTTTCCTGCCTTGTTAATTTTCCCCATTCTCACTGGTGTGAGGTGGTATCTCATTGTGGCTTTGATTTGTATTTCCCTGATGGCCAGTGATGCAGAGCATTTTCTCATGTGCTTGTTGGCCATGTCTATGTCTTCCTCTGTGAGATTTCTGTTCATTTCTTTTGCCCATTTCAGGATTGGATTGTTTGTTTCTTTGCTGTTGAGTTTAATAAGTTCTTTATAGATCTTGGATACTAGCCCTTTATCTGATAGGTCATTTGCAAATATCTTCTCCCATTCTGTAGGTTGTCTTGTAGTTTTGTGGACTGTTTCTTGTGCTGTGCAAAAGCTTCTTATCTTGATGAAGTCCCAGTAATTCATTTTTGCTATTGTTTCTTTTGCCTTCATGGATGTATCTTGTTTTTTTTATAATAAATTTATTTTTTATTGGTGTTCAATTTACCAACATACAGAATAACACCCAGTGCTCATCCTGTCAAGTGCCCCCCTCAGTGCCCATCACCTATTCACCCCCACCCCCGCCCTCCTCCCCTTCCACCACCCCTAGTTCGTTTCCCAGAGTTAGGAGTCTTTATGTTCTGTCTCCCTTTCTGATATTTCCCACACATTTCTTCTCCCTTCCCTTATATTCCCTTTCACTATTATTTATATTCCCCAAATGAATGAGAACATACACTGTTTGTCCTTCTCCGATTGACTTACTTCACTCAGCATAATACCCTCCAGTTCCATTATGGATGTATCTTGTAAGAAGTTGCTGTGGCCAAGTTAAAAAAAGGTGTTGGCTGTGTTCTCCTCTAGGACTTTGATGGATTCTTGTCTCACATTTAGATCTTTCATCCATTATGACTTTATCTTTGTGTATGGTGTAAGAGAGTGGTCTAGCTTCATTCTTGCACATGGCTGTCCAGTTTTCCCAGCACCATTTATTGAAGAGACTGTCCTTTTTCCAGTGGATATTCTTTCCTGCTTTGTCGAATATAGAGTTGCGGGTCCATTTCTGGATTCTCTGTTCCATTGATCTAGGTGTCTGTTTTTGTGACAGTACCACACTGCCTTGATGATTACAGCTTTGTAGTACAACCTGAAATCTGGCATTCTGATGCTCCTGACTCTGGTTTTCTTTTTCAATATTCCCCTGGCTATTTTAGGTCTTTTCTGATTCCACACAAATCTTAAAATGATTTGTTCCAAGTCTCTGAATAAAGTCCATGGTATTTTGATAGGGATTGCATTAAATGTGTAAATTGCCCTGGGTAACATTGATATTTTCACAATATTAATTCTGCCAATCCATGAGCATGGACTATTTTTCCATCTCTTTGTGTCTTCCTCAATTTCTTTAAGAAGTATTCTGTAGTTTTTAGGGTATAGATCCTTTACCTCTTTGGTTAGGTTGATTCCTAGGTATCTTATGCTTTTGGGTGCAATTGTAAATGGGATTGACTCCTTAATTTCTCTTTCTTCAGTCTCATTGTTAGTGTATAGAAATGCCACTGATTTCTGGGCATTGGTTGTGTATCCTGCCACACTGCTGAATTGCTGTATGAGTTCTAGCAATCTTGGGGTGGAGTCTTTTGGGCTCTCTATGTACAGTATCAGGTCATCTGCAAAGAGGGAGAATTTGACTTCTTCTTTGCCAATTTGAATGCCTTTAATGTCTTTTTGTTGTCTGATTGATGAGGCTAGGACTTCCAGTACTATGTTGAATAGCAGTGGTGAGAGTGGACATCCCTGTCTTGTTCCTGATCTTAGGGGAAAGGCTCCCAGCATTCCCCATTGAAAATGATATTTGCTGTGGGATTTTGTAGATTTCTTTTAATATGCTGAGGAATGTTCCTTGTATCCCTACACTCTGAAGAGTTTTGATCAGGAATGGATACTGTATTTTGTCAAATGCTTTCTCTATATCTATTGAGAGGATCATGTGTTTCTTGTTTTTTATCTTGTTGATATGATCTATCACCTTGATTGCTTTATGAGTGTTGAACCAGCCTTGCATCCCGGGGATAAGTCCCACTTGGTCATGGTGAATAATCTTCTTAATGTATTGTTGGATCCTATTGGCTAGTATCTTGTTGAGAATTTTTGCATCTGTGTTCATCAGGGATATTGGTCTATAATTTTCCTTTTTGGTGGGGTCTTTGGTTTTGGAATTAAGGTGATTCTGGCCTCATAAAACGAGTTTGGATGTATTTTGTCCCTTTCTATCTTTCGGAACAGCTTTAGTAAAGTAGGTATTGTTTCTTCTTTAAACGTTTGATGGAATTCTCCTGGAAAGACATCTGGTCCTGGACTTTTGAGTTTTGGGAGGTTTTTGATGATTGCTTCAATTTCCTCCCTGGTTATTAGCCTTGTCAAGTGTTCTATTTCTTCCTGTTTCAGTTTTGGTAATTTGTGGTTTTCCAGAAATGTGTCCATTTCTTCTAGATTGCCTAATTTATTAGCATATAGTTGCTCATAATGTGTTTTTAAAATCATTTGTATTTTCTTGGTATTGGTTGTGATCTCTCCTTTTTCATTCATGACTTTATTAATCTGAGTCTTTTCTCTTTTGTTTTTAATAAGGCTGGCTAATGGTTTATCTCTCTTATTAATTGTTTCAAGAACCAACTCCTGTTTTTGTTAATCTGTTCTATAGTTTTTCTCATCTCTATTTCATTGAGTTCTGCTCGAATTTTTTTAACTCTCTTCTTCTGCTGGGTGTAGGTTTTATTTGCTGTTCTTTCTCTAGTCCCTTTAGGTGTGAGGTTACTTTGTGTTTTAATTTTTTTCCATTTTTTTGAGGGATGCTTGTATTGTTATGTATTTGCTTTTAGGACCACTTTTGCTATCTAAAAGATTTTGAACGGTTGTATCTTCATTTTCATTAGTTTTTATGAATATTTTTAATTCTTGTCTAATTTTCTGGTTGACCCTTTCATCTTTTAGCAGGATGCTCTTTAACCTCCACATGTTTGAGTTTCTTCTAAATTTCTTCGTGTGATTGATTTCAAAGTATTGTGGTCTGAAAATATGTAGTGACAATCCCTTTTGGTATTCGTTGAGACCTGATTTGTGACCCATTCTCCTATTCTGGAGAACGTTCCATGTCATTTTGCTCAGTGCAGAGTGGCTGTATGAGCAGGCTGCATCAAGAATATCAAGCATGACCTAAGTAATTTTCACCTTAGATGATCCTGACGAGTTCACACCAGAAATTGAAAAGATCAGAATGAAATAAAACAAAAGGACCACCAAAGTGAAAAATAAATTTTAAAACAAAGTAGTAAAAAACAAAAGGCCAAGAATCCCAGAGAAGAAGAAGAAAAAAAAAGAAAATGAAAAAAAAGAGAGAAAAATGCAAAAGTAAAGAGAACAAAAAGAAAAAGAGAAAAAAGAGGGGGGAATGACTGGCAGAAGTTGTAGTGGAGGGAGAATGTAGTCTATCTGAGGGGTCCTAGAGGGTGATGGTCTTGGTTGTGAGTGTATTAAGTTCTGTATGTTAGAAGATGCTCAGTCCCAAATTTATGTAAAGCAGCAATACTTGTAGAGAGCCCATCATTGACCACCAAAACATAAATGAGATAAAAGAGGGGGGCAGAATGGGAATGAAGAGAGATGTTAATCTCACAGAATGAACCAGCAGGGTATACCACTTGGTTCTGAGTGCATGCTGGTCAAGTTTTATAAGATATTAACATCTGCCATTGTAGAACAAAATGAGGTAGAGAAAACAAAAAAACACAAAACAAAAACATATATTTTTTATATCTTACAAAATTAAGTTGAGTATATTAAAGGGAATCTAGAAGTGGAAAACATATCTAGGATCTATAATTGTAGAAATATGAATGTCAAAAAGGAAGAATCTTAAAAATGAAGAGGTGGTAAAATATTGTAGTTAAGGTGGGTAAAGAGAAAAAAATTAGGAAATTTCCAGTCTGATATAAAAACAAGTTGTACTGGAAAAAGGAAGGAAAAAAGTAGAGGGGTACCCTCTGGTTCTACATACTGTAAATCTCTCGACGTGCCCTGGAGCTTTCCAGCACTGCTCAGTCAAGAACTTGCTCTTCCCCTGCCCTTCCATCTAGTCTTCTGGGGGAAGGGGCCTGCTGTGCTGATTCTCAGGTGTGCGCACCTAGGGGAGCTGCCCCGCCCCCTGCCAGGTGTAAGGCTCAGTGGGAGCTGTTTATCCTGTGAGGCCCCTGCTCCCTGGCAGCCCGCTCTGTCCCAGGCATAGGGTGACACCAGGAGGGACAACCCCACTGGCGGCGGCCAGCTCTCCAGTCCTGGAGTCAGCTCCCGCAGTAACTCCCGCAGCTACCCGTCCGCAGGGGCCTGGGTGCTCCGGGGGTGGAGGGCGCTGACCTGCAGAGCTTGGGGCACCCGGTGGCAAGATCGTCCTCGCTGTCTTGGGCCCTCTCCGCCTCCGCCTGGCCCGGGGGGAGTGCCGGATCCTGGGCTGTGTCCCTGGGGTTCCCTGGGCTCCAGGGCCTGTGCTGCTGGAATTGCGCTCCCGGGCTGCAGCCCCTTCTGCGCGGAGCCGCTGCCTGAGCTGCTCCCGGAGCCCCGCCGGGCGCTCCAGCCCTTTAGGGAGCTCGGCCCGTGGGTTGTGGGGCGCTTTCCCCCAGGCAACCGTCCTCTGTTAGTGACCCCGGGAACCTGGGGGTTCCACTGCCCCTCCTGCGGTTCTGCCTGAGTTCCCTGCTAAGGGCTTTTCCATCTGGAAGAATCCGGCATGGAATTTTAACGTCCTGCTTCTCCGGGGCTGGGCTCCCCTGTCCTGGGGCTCTGCCCCCCAACCCCACCAGCCTTAGCCCGGCTCCTCGGGGCCCCTCCCCCACTGGAACTTTTTAATTTTTTTTCTGTCTTCCTACCTCTGTAGAAGCGAAAACCCTCCTCTCTGTAGCGTTCCAGCTGTTCTCTCTTTAAATCTCAGGTCAAATCCTTAGGTGTCCAGGATGATCTGGAAGTTCTCTAGGTGAGCTGGTGGGGCCGGGTGACTTGGGGACCGCACTCCTCTGCCAGCTTGCCACGCACCCCCCATTGCGGCTTCTGTCAAGTTTCTAATAAGATGTATTATTTACTTTTAAATTCAAGATGCGTCTCTTTTAAATATTGGATTATAGGCGTTCTTTATATATTCTGAATACAGCTTCTTTTACACATTTATGTGTGATTTTTAAAAAAATTAAAATTCATTCATGAGGGACAGAGAGAGAGAGGCAGAGACACAGCTCCATGCAGGGAGCCCAATGGGGGACTCGATTCCTGGTCTCCAGGATCATGTCCTGGGCTGAAGGCAGCGCTAAACCACTGAGCCACCCAGGGATCCCCATATTTATGTGTGATTAATATAATCTCCACATCTATCTTCTTTTTATTTCCATAATAAAGTATTTCCAACAGCAAAAAAAATTTTTGATAAGACAGAATTTAAAGTTTATTTGAATGATATTTATTCTTTATGTCCTATTTAATAAACATTTTTCTACCACCCAAGTCATGAACACATTCTACTTTGTTTCCTTCTAGCAGTTTCATAATTTTAACTTTTACATTAATGAATAGGATCTATCTTTTTTTAAAAAAAATTATTTATTTACTTATGATAGACATAGAGAGAGAGAGGCAGAGACACAGGAGGAGGGAGAAGCAGGCTCCATTTCGGGAGCCCGACGCGGGACTCGATCCCGTGACTCCAGGATCTCGCCCTGGGCCAAAGGCAGGCGCTAAACCGCTGAGCCACCCAGGGATCCCCTGAATATGATTGATCTTAATTTCATATTCGTTCACTCAGTGGGTTCATTCCTAAAAAACTAAAGGCAGTCAGCCCTTTTTCCACCCAGTTGTTGAAAAAAGCTATCCTTTCCTCATTGTATCCATTTCACATTTTTCCAATTTCTGTGTAAATACAATTGCCAGTTTTTTATTGTTGTTTTTCTTGTTCTGCCCTTTTGTCTTTGAATACTCTTGTTTTCAGAAATTTTTCTATGATCTTCCTTGATGTGAATTTGCTTGTACTTATTCTTCTTTTCATTTACAATTCTTGCTGAAACTGTGGCCTTCCCATCTCCCCCATTTTTGAGATACACTCTTGTACATGATGTATTCAAATATTATTTCTACTTTTTCCTGTCACGTTTCTCCTAATTATCTTTAAATTTCACACCCTTTTTCCTTCTTTGTCACTTACTCAGTATATGTTTTATAAACCAATATGCCAATTTCATAATCTTTGCTTCATCTGTGTTTAATCCACTATTTTACACATTTTTGGAGTTACTATTTTCAGTTTTCTTTGTTAATTCTATAATTTTGTTCTTTATGAATTCATACTTTATTTTTAAAGTATTCATATTTTGTTGTTTTATTGAATATGTTACAACAGTTATTTAGTTGATATGGATTATAATAAACCCATGATATAGAAAAATTAGAATATTACAGTGGATCCTTTTATTATACCCTTCACATAAATTCATCAGATATTTGTACTTTGTCACATTTGCCTGTCACAAATGCCTCTGACATTTTATACTACTTTCTGTGCTCATATTCATATGTGTGTATGTGTGTGCCAGTACATTATTATTTATTATTTTTCTGAACCTTTTAGGAGTGTGTTGTAAATGTGACCCTCCAATCCTGTAGTTAGGTTGAATAGTGGCTCCCCACAATACATGCCAAACGAGAGCCTCAGAATTATTATGTTATTTTAATTAAGTTCTTTGTAGATGGAATTAAGGTAAAGCTTTTCAGGGATTCCTAGGTAGCTGAGTGGTTGAGAATTTCCCTTTAGCTCAGATCATGATCCTGGAGTCCTGGGATGGAGTTCCGCATCGGGCTCCCAGGAGGGAGCCTTCTTCTCTGCCTATGTCTCTCTCTCTGTGTCTCATGAATAAATAAATAAATAAATTCTTCAAAAAAAATAAACAATAAAGCTTTTTAGTTGAGGGGTGCCTGGGTGGCTCAGTCAGCTAAGCATCCAGCTCTTGATTTTGGCCCAGATAATGGTCTCAGGGTTGTGGGATCAAGCCTTGAGTAGGGCTCTGCTCTAGATTTTGAGCCTGCTTAAGATTACCTCTCTTCCTCTATCCCTCCTTACCCTCTCAAAATAAAAAACAAATAAACAAAAACCCTTCAGAGGAGATTATGGTTGATTAGGATGCTCCTTAAATCTAATGAATGATGTGTTTATGAGATAGAAAAGGAGAAAACAAAAGAGACACAGTAGAAAAGGCCTGGTGGAGATGTAGGCAGAGATTGGAATTGAGATGACAATACCTAAGGGATACCAGGAACTCCCAGAAGGTGGACGAACCAAGGAAATTTTCTGTCATAAAGCCTTTGGAAGGGAACATGGATCCCTTGACAATCTAATTTCAGGCTTCTGGCCTCTAGAATTATAAGGGAATAAATTTGTGTTGTTTTAGGCCACCAAATTTGTAGCGATTTGTTGTGGCCACCCTATCAAACTAATATAATTCCTAAATACTTCACCAAATATATCCCAAAGAACAAGGATATTCTTTTTTTTTTTTTTTAAATTTTTTTTTTTTAATTTATTTATGATAGTCACAGAGAGAGAGAGAGAGAGAGAGAAGCAGAGACACAGGCAGAGGGAGAAGCAGGCTCCATGCACCGGGAGCCAGATGTGGGATTCGATCCCGGGTCTCCAGGATCGCGCCCTGGACCAAAGGCAGGCGCCAAACCGCTGCGCCACCCAGGGATACTTACCTGGCAGGGGAGATACCATGATCACGAAGGATATTCTTTTTTTAAAAAAAAAAAAAGATTTGTATTTATTCATGAGAGACACAGAAAGAGAGGTAGAGACATAGGCAGAGGAGAAGCAGGCTCTCTGTGGAGAACCCGATTTGGGACTCGGTCCCAGAACTCCAGGATCACACTCTGAAGCAAAGGCAGATGCTCAACCACTGAGCAACCCAGGCATCTCGAACAAGGATATTCTTGTGCACATGCAATACAGTAATCAAATCAGAGCATTTAGCACTATTATTACTTTATTATCTAGTATATAATCATAATCTAATTTCTCCATTTGCTTCACTAATATAATTCATCGAATTTAATTTTCTTCAAGATCCAAACCAGAATCACACATTGCCTTTATATCTCTGTAGGCTACGTGAATCTGAAATATTACTTCTTCTTTTTTTTCAAAACTCTTTTTTTGTTGTTGTTGTAAGAATGTAGTCAAATTGTTTTGTAGAATATCTCTCTCAGTTTATCTGATTGTATTCTCATTTCTAGTTTCAGGTTATATTTTAGAAGAAATACTAGACGAATGATGCTTAATTTGTTCTCAGTACCTCAAATCAAGAGGCACATGGTATTAGGCTGTTCTATAATTGGTGATATTAACTTGGATCACTTGATTAAGGTGGGGCCCTCCATATTTCTCTATTCAAATGTTACTCTACTTTTAATCAATAAGTAATTTGTTCAGAGATACTTAAGAGCTGTGTAAATATCTTGTTAACAAACAAGTTTTCACCCAACGATGTTATTATTATCCATTGATGATTATTGCCTTGATCATTTATTTCCATAATGCTTACACAATGGTGATTTTTATAATATCATTTCTTGTACACTTATTAGTTGTTTCCTTTGGTAAATTAGTTTCCCTTTTTTCTCTCCTTTTTTTCTTCCTTTTCCCTTCTCTTCTCTGATCTCTTTATCACTATCCCTATATCTCTCTTTCTTTTTCTTTCTCTCTGTCTAGTTCCCCTCCTCTTTTTGTCTGCTTTCATTTAGATTTTCAACATATGGGTTCTTGAATTCTTTTTCAATTCTGTAATTGTCTATTACAGGCATTTTTCATTTTTGCTTTTATTGTACCGGATTTAGCCAGTATATGCAAAAATTTATAATTCTATTCGAGTATTCAAGATAACAGTGTTCTTGTTGCATATTTGTATCTTTCTTCTTTTACAATGAGAACCTTGCTCCCTTTCAAAGGAATATATTTTCTTCTATGAAACACCAAAAACTAATATGTAGAGAATTATTTTACCCTTACCACTACAAAAAGAATACCTATTAAATGATGTTGATTTCATTAAATCTTTTCTATCTTTAGCCTGAGGGTATATGTCTGAGTTTTAGTTGTGTGGGTTTTTTTCCCCCTTAAGTCTTTATACATTTGATAACCATTATGTTCATTATTTTTATGTTTTATTTGATTTTATATATTTGTTGCTTTTATTTATTTTTGATTATATAATCAGTCAATATCCTTATAAATTTCAAATCTATACAAAATGTGTGAGACATGTGTCATTCAGTCTCCTCTCCATTCTATCCTGCTCTCAGTCTTTGCCTGTGGATAACTAGTTTCATTGGATCCTGGTTATCCTTTCTATGGACATTTTCCAAAACTAAGCAGATTATATATTAAAGTAGTATACTGTTTTCCCCTTAAAATTTATCCTGGAAATCATTTCATATCAGTCCTTAGAGATCATCCTTATTCCTTCATAGCTACATAGTAATCCATTGTGTATATAGTTGTGCCCCCTTAAATATTGTCTTGGTCTCTGTGGTTTCACTTATTTGTAGTCAACCAAGGTCCCAAAGTAGATTATACTCCTTCTCACATACCATCAGAAGGTCCGTAGTAGCCTGATGGTATATCACAATGCCTATGTCATTCACCTCACTTCATCTCATCAGAGATGCCTTTTATTATCTCATATCATCACATGAAAATGCAAGAGGGGTACAGTACAACATTTTGAGAAAGAAACACATTCACATAACTTTTGTTAAACTATATTGTTATAATTATTCTTTTTTATTAATTATAGTTCTTAATCTCTCATTGTGCCTAATTTATAAATTAAACTTTATCATAGCTACGTATGTATAGGAAAGCGTATTATATATAGATAGGATTTGGTACTACCTGCAGTTTTAGGCATCTACTGGGGGTTCCTAGAACATATCCCTGTGGGGACGCATGGATGGCTCAGCGGCTGAGTGTCTGCCTTTGGCTCAGGGCGTGATCCATGGGATCCAGGATCGAGTCCCACATTGGGCCCCCTGCATGGAGCTTGCTTCTCCCTCTGCCTACATCTCTGCCTCTCTCTGTGTGTCTCTCATGAATAAATAAATTTAAAAAATCTTAAAGAATAGAAAAGAACATATCCCTGTGGATAAGGCTGGAGATTTTATATATATATATATATATATATATATATATATATATATATCCATATATTTCAACCAATTGCCTATGTATGGACTATTGCATTGTTAAAACAATGATTTTTTAGTACAAATAATATCCCAAACCATAACAGCATACACATGAATTTCCTTGCTGTTGGTAGCATATCCTGGAGCTAAATGTCTAAAAGTGATATTCTTTGGTCTAAGTGTCAATGCATGTGAAGTTTTAGTCAGTATTGCTAAATTCCTTTCCATAAGGTTTGTAACATTTTTTTTTTTTAGATTTTATTTATTTATTCACAAGAGACACAGAGAGAGATGGAGGCAGAGAAACAGGCAGAGGGATAGCAGGCTCCATGCAGGGATCCCACGTGGGACTCGATCCCAGGTCTCCAGGATCGCACCCTGGGCTGAAGGCGGCGCTAAACCTCTGAGCCACCAGGGCTGCCCAGTTTGTAACCTTTTGTATCCCTATCAGCAATATATGAGAGTTCATGTTTCCCTATAGCTACTGCAACAACTTGTGTTGTCTATATCTTGGAGTTTAACAATCTTAGAGTTGTGAAAGAATATCCCTTAATTCATATCTATCTTAGGTAAAGTTTAACATTTTTATATTTAAGTCATATTATAATACTTTGCCATATTTTGTTAATGATTTTTGCACATTCTCTATTAAATTTTGATTTTTTTCTTTTTTATTTTTCTTTTTATTTTTTTAGGATTTTATTTATTTATTCATGATAGACCGGGGGAGGGAGGCACAGACAGTCAGAGGGAGAAGCAGGCTCCATGCAGGAAGCCAGACGTGGTACTCGACCCTGGGTCTCTAGGATCATGCCCTGCGCTGAAGGCGGCGCTAAACCGCTGGGCCACCCGGGGATCCCTATTTTTTTCTCTTTTATATATCTTTCTTTTTATATATGATTCTCCTTGATTATGTTGTTACAGATATATTCTCCAAATGTATTGACTATTGATACTGCTTACAGTGTTTTTGCCATGGACAGATTTTTTTCAATAATTTTTTTGAAGTTGAATTTATCAATATTTCTTTTTATAGTGTTGCCATTAGAGTCATTGTTTTACACATTCTTTTTCATACTCAGGTTACATATGTTTCCACATTTTCTTCTTCTAATTGTATTATATTTTTTTCTTTTAGAATTCTGATTCATTTGGATATTATTCCTGTGTAAGGAGTGAAATATGGATACAGTTTTATCATTATCTACATTACTATTTAGTTATCCCACATGCTTTCATAAAAATTCCCATTTTTGTTCTGGATATTTGAGATGCTACCTTTATTGTGTAAGAAATGTTACTGTGTTCTTATCTATCAGAATTTCTATTCTGTCCCATAGTGTGTTTTGAAATCTGATATGGCTATTCCCTCCCTTCATTGCTCATATTTCTCTTAGTTGTCCTATGTGTGTGCTCATATTATTTTTTACATGAACTTCAGAACCTCCTTATCTAGTTATAGAAAAAAGGCTTTCTGGTATTACTATCGAGATTGCATCAAATTTACACATTAACTAAGGAATCAGGAAGACATCAAGTCTTTATCATTTTGGCATATCATAATAAAAAACAAATGATATTTTCCAGTTTTGCATATATCCCATTTTTGTCTTCTAGGAGATGTTTGTAAGTTTCCTTATGTGTATTTTGTGTATGTCATATTACGTTTTCCCTAAGTATTATATAGATTTTTATTATTGTAAAAGCTATGTCTGACAAATCCATTATCTGGATCCCTTGTGGTTAACTGTATATTTTTAATTTTTCTTCACTTTTTAAAGATTTCATTTATTTATTCATGAGAAACACACAGAGAGAGGCAGAGACCTAGGCAGAGGGAGAAGCAGGCTCTCTGTGGAGAGCCCAATGCAGGACTCAATTCCAGGATCCCGGGATCACAACCAGAGCCATCAAACACTGAGCCACCCAGGCACCCCTAATTTTTCTTCTTATTTTTGAATCATTTAATTTTGAGACTTTGTGTGTGTGTGAATTTTTAAAATTTAATGTGAGATATTGTATATGAAAAAATATAGAGTTAGTTTGAAGCTTTTACATCTGACCTGTAAGCTAGGTAGAGATCACTTTTTTAATTCAATCAGTGTTTAGCCTGATTAAAGTCAATCAAATAAAACTCAATTTGTGCTGAATTTCAGTCTTTGGGTAGGCTGGTCTATTTTTGGTTTTTCCTTTTAGACCTGTAGAGATCTATGTTGGTAGTTGTAAAGATGATCCATCTGTAAACTAGATTATTTTACAAGAGCCCGCCATGTTGACTAGTCCTCAACTCCAATTTCTGTCTCCTTAGAATCATGAAAATACTGAAGATTGTATTCAAATTCTTTACTTTTGGGGTATCAGTTATGAATTTGTAAGTACCTATGGAAGATATGCAGTAGCAAATGTTAGGCTCACTTCTCTGTGTTTCACTTTTCTTTAGGATCTTGACCTCTCAACTTTTACCTTTGATTTGTAGCTTTCTGATACCTTCGGACATCATTTTTCTTAATTATTTTAAAGGTTTTATTTATTTATTCATAGAGATGCAGAGAGAGAGAGGCAGAGACACAGGCAGAGGGAAAAACAGGCTCCATGCAGAGAGCCCGACGTGGGACTCGATCCAGGGTCTCCAGATCACGCCCTGGGCTGCAGGCGGCGCCAAACCGCTGCGCCACCGGGGCTGCCCCATTTTTCTTAATTTTTAAGAAAAAGGTTTTGTTTTAAAATAGTAGTTTCACGAGAAGTTACATAAAATGATACAGAGAGGTACAGTATACCCTTTACATAGCCATAGTATAATATCAAAATAAGGATATTGACATTAGTACCATATGTATATATAGTGCTCTGCCATTGTATTGCATGTGAAGATCCATGTAACCACCCTTGCAATCAATATAGAATATTCCAAAATTTAAAAAAATACTAAAACAATATTTCATCCTGCTTTTCTGTTGGTACTTGGAAGTAAGGTTGTTCTAATTGAGCTAGTTCAGCAGGGGCAAAATCAGGTATCCTGAAATTAGCTTTATAATGTTTATTTTTTATATTTATTTACATTAGGAATCTTTCTGACTCTGAAATCATATATATTATGTGAAGGTTGAAGATGTGAGCTCTAGAATTCTCTTTTCCCATATTGCATAGTGTCAGGGAGCAAAAATATCCTGTTCTTTCAAGGTCCTTCCAGCTGGACTAAGAATCAAATTGACATGAGATAGATTAATAGGAGCAAATCAAATTTAATTTTGTAGTTAAGGAGGATCTACACAGAAATGATAATTCCAAAGTCAGTCTGTCCCAAGGAGGTATTTTTAGCATTCTTAACTAAGGAGAAGGAGATAGTGGCCGAGGACTTCTGTAGGGAAAGAATACAGTTCATAGCAAGATGAAAAAAGAGTAAATGTTGGTATTAGGGAGAAAGACCTTCCTCTGACCTGTGGTCCTTCTAGCTAGACTTAGAATCAACTTGACATGAGACCGATTAATAGGAGAAAATAAATTTTATAGGCATACATACAGGATATCTACATAGAAGTGAAATTACAGAATCAGTGAGGCAACAAGAAGCTTACATGAGCTAAGGATAGGGGTAGTTGCCTAAGGATACAAAGAGGAGAAAACTCCTCAGCAAGATAGTGAAGGAAATGTTTGGAATAAGTTTGCCTTATTATGCAGATGAGTTCCTTAGGTAAAGGGGAGTCTCTGTTGATAATGCTTTTCCTGTATCTGCTGGATTTTGATTACTTGTAACTGAAAATAATCTTTCTACCAAAATGGTCTACCCTGAGGCGTCCTGTCCTGGGCTCCTAATGTTGGTAACCAGATGTTTGCTGGGCCAAATGTTTGTTCTGCTGCTCAGAAATAATGGGACATCGTGGACTTTGATCACACAGGTCTTGCTTGGTTCTTTCCATTTTCCATACCTAGTTCATAGTATAATTAGTTATCTATGGTGATATCCCTCTTTTTGGAAGAGGTCCTCTAAGTTCATTTTTGGCAATTGTAGGAGAAATAGATGGCTTTTCTTGAATCTACTGGGTTTTGATTGCTTTTTAACTTAAAATAATCTTCATGGCAATGTGGCCCTTCTTGGGGCAGCCTGCTTGTGGCTCCTGCACTAGCATGGAGCTGTATATGTGGTAGGAAAGCAATGAGTAATTATTAGGTGATATTTAACTAAATATAAGATAAAACCACCAGTTCTAGTTTACCTTTATGGTGGAGATCTACCTTAAATTGCGTTATCAGTAAATTCAAAGTAATTCAATCTGTGTTGTCTTGTCTTGGAATTTTTTTGCATATATACACATCTAAACTATTTCTGATTTGTTCCCCAAATCAACACATTTAAGTTACGTTAGTGACTGCTCCTGTTTCACTGTGGAAGAACTTATTTCACTTAAGGAATATGGGCTTTTAATAGACTATTAATAAATATTAGCTGCTACTCAGCAGAGTAATGCTGCTTGATGAAACATACTCTAGGCATTGATTCCATTAGAAGTGCATATATTGGGTAAAATATGAAAAGCAATATTACATGTGGAAATGTTACAAATAACCATGAGGTTGGACCAGGTACCAATGGTTTAGAATTTTATATGTTAGAATATTAGAATTTAAGCCCATAACTTTGTGTAATGGAAAGGAAAGAGGAAAAGTAGAATGAAGGTAGCAATTAGCACAGGGTAAGAAAACCGGTTCCTAGGTATAAAAATTATTTAAAATCCCAAGTATTGGGCTTTCACATATTTTGAAATGAATTTCATACCCAAAGAAATCCAGACTTAAATAGATACTTTATTATGAAGAAAAACTATTGCGGTAGTTTAGAGCTTCTGACCTCAGCAATCTGCAAGTGTCTCAAAAGCAACCAAGAGGCTTTTGTGTTTTAAAGAGGTGCAAGCAGTAAGTATGGGGAAGTCAGGCAAATGAGAGGAAATGATTAGAGAGGTCTGCCAGGAAATAAATGTGTTTCACTGTACTCAGCTGATTCTCAGGATAAGTTGATAAAGAGATACTTTTGGCTTTTTAGTGCTTGCTCAGGTTTGAGGACTAGCATAGTTCAGGGACCTTTAGGAAGGAGAGAAACCTTATCAAAGTTTGTTCAAGACAAAGCAGAGTATTAAAAATGGCCAATTGTGAATACCTGACAGGAGCCAACACGACCCAGGGTACTCTATTACTGTAGGTATTCCAGTGGATAATAAATAGCCTCTTGTTAGATATGCTATAGAAAAAATTAGTTTTTAATCTGGTGGGAATTTAGCCTAGATAACCTTTAAGAATTTATTCTAACTTGAACAATTTTGCATATGATTCAGTGAGGGTTAGGGTTTTTACAAAAAAAACAAAGAGTCTCCTTTGTGTATATTACTTAACAATAAGATTTGCTACATCATCTAGTCATTTTATATAGTATCTTTCAGTGAAAGTTAGTAAAATCCTTTAAAAGCAAGCTTTCCAATCATAGTTTTGTAGATAGTACAAATGAATAATTCAGAACTAAATATTTCAGAATATCTATTATTCTAGATTGAACAGAGTTGCTGTGCCTAGGATATGCATTTCTTCCTAGAAATGCAGTAATAGTATGGAAAAGATGTGCAGTATTAACATTTAGATAGGTATCATGGGAAAAGCAAAGCTTAAAATGTACCTAGCATGGAGAAAAAAAGAGGAAAGGTTTTGGTTAAATCTTATCAGGCTCACCACTAGTCCCATCAATTCAAAGTCAGCTTGGGGAGTGATGTTGCTTTTCAAGCTCTTATGAAAAGACTTCCTGATTTGTAGAGGAGGCAAATTTATTTATGTAAATTGACTATTTGGCAATACTTCTGCTCCTTTTAATGTTGACTAGTCCTATGTCTGATAAGACAGATCTAATTTCATTTCCATTAAAATGCAATAAAAGCACATTTATGAATTTAATAATTTCTTGCCTGAGTTTGATAGGAGCATTAAAATTGTCAGCTATGGAGTGTTATTAATAAATACTGCTTTTTTAATTAAAATAGACTAAGAAATACCTAGGTGGTCAAGGATTTTTTTTTACATAAATTATGAAAATGAATGAATTGGTAAAAGAAATAGTAATTTGCCCAAGGGTTTGTTTAACTGGACCCTTTTGCTTATCTCATTGTTAAATTATTTTCAAACCTACGCTTTTCTTTATAATTTGAATATTGGTGTACTTTATTTTGCATAACTTATTCATCTTCCTGAAAGGAACAGAAGAAAAATATAAATTTAGGCTTTATAACAAAGCACGGAAAGAGAAAACTGATGTAGTGAATTGTTATTCTAATTTTTCGTCCAGAATACTCTCAAATTTTTATTTTCTCTCATAATTTCTACACTTTCATATGAATTGCCTGTGTACATATCATTATTTCTGATAATTTTGAATGCTTCCCTGATCCACATTCCTCCTGATTAAGTACCATTTATCTGAAGTTCTACAAAATCTGAATACTCAACAACCATTTGCTTTTTAATAAAATAAAGGAAAACGTGTGAAAATGTTTAAAAGTACAAATAGCTTTTAACTATTATGAGAATCCCTGGTAGCTGAACTGATCCTGATTTCCCACCTGCTTTAAGTTTCTGAATTCCCCTTCCCAGGGAAAGATAGAAGAGCTTATCTTTTTTTTATCATTTAAAAATCACTTGACTGAAGTCAGAAACAGTTAACAACTTTAATTACATCAAGAGATTTATATTGGTTTCATAAGCCAGAGACAGAAAGACAAATACCAAATGGTTTCACTCATGTGAAATTTAAGAAATAAAACAGATTAACAAACCAAGAGCAAAAAAGGACAAAAAGAAACCTCAGGAGTACCTGGGTAGTTCAGTCATTTAAGCCTCTGCCTTAGGTTTAGGTCTTGATCTCAGGGTCCTGGGATTGACCCCTTGTTGGGCTCCCTGCTCAGTCGGGAGTCTTCCTTCTCCCCCTCCCTTTGCTCACCCCATTCCTGCTTTCTCTCTCAAATAAATAAAATCTTTAAAAACGTTTGAAAAGAAACCACAGACTTAAATAATATAGGGAAAAACTGGTGGTTGCCAGAGGAGAGGTTGGTGAGACAATGAATGAAATAGATAAAAGGGATTAAAGGAATACTTACCTAGATGAGCACTGAATAATATATAGAAATATTGAATCTTGTGGCACCTGGGTGGCTCAGTGGTTGAGAATCTGCCTTTGGCTCAGGTCGTGATCCTGGGGTCCTGGGATCAAGTTCCGCATCAGGCTCCCTGAAGGGAGCCTGCTTTTCCCTCTGCCTATGTCTCTGCCTCTCTGTGTCTCTCATGAATAAATAAATAAAATCGTAAAAAAAAAAAGAAATGTTGAATCTTATTGTACAACTGAAACTAATATAGCACTGTATGTTAATTATATTTTAATTTAAAAGTTAAAGAAAAAGGGACATGCATACTGGGGAAGAATACTGAAAAAAAATATTTGTAGAACAGAGAAACAATGGGTTGCATGGATTCCAAGTGCTAAAACAGTGTGGCTACAGCATAGTTTCTTCTGCACAATTACTTACAATAAATGCTAACTCTTAAACTCTTAATTTCCTTGATGGAATACTGCACATCTGTCAGTTAATTGCAGCCTATACTTTATTAAATGGCAAATAAAATGGTTTGGAATGGAGTGGAACATCCCTGATCTGAAACTATTTTGGCTGACTTAATATGAACATTCTGTTTAGTCTAGTTATTTTGCATCTATTTATATTTCTGTACTAGTATCCCTTTTTATTATTTTAATTTTAGTTTAGTTTACTTATTTATAATTTATTTAACTATATATTTATTTTTAAATTTAAAATAATAGTTTTATAACTTTCAATCTAAATTTTTCATGCTATTTAATATTCATAATTAATATGCATCCTGGTATCTATTAAAAATTTATAGCAGAGTTGCCTGACTGGCTTAGTCTGAAGACCATACATCTCTTATCTTGGGGTCATGAGTTCAAGCCCCACGTTGGGCGTGGAAACTACTAAAAATATAAATAAATTAAAAAAAATATTTATAGCTAATTAAGAAAGAATATCATTGATTTTATAAATGTATCAAAACTGTAAATTTAGAACAAAAATCATACTTAATCATACTTACTAATTTATTAGAAATCAAGAATAACATAATTGTTTTTATAATTTATTATTTTGGTGGAATACCTAACCATTGCATCAAGACAAAAATAAAGAGATATAAATATTGGAAATTGATACAAAACTGAGAATACTTTCCAATGATTTGATCTGTCAAAAAATTGCTAATAGACTAGAAAGAATTTTCCAGTACATCTGCAATACCCAAGTAATGTATTGTAACCAGGAAAATAAAGATGTGTATGAAAATAGGTTCAAGAATAGAAATTTTATTTTGCTATAAACTCAACCAGATAAATGAAACCTCTATACGAAGAAAAAAAGTAGAACTTATTGACAGGCATAAAGTTCTAAATAGAAAGACCAAACATAATCCTTTGGTTCTAAATATTTCTTATTTTTTTCAACCGTTGGAATTTTTAATTCTAGTATAGTTAACATAGTGTTTAATATTAGTTTCAGATGTGCAATATAGTGATTCAGCAGTTTCATATGTTAATCAGTTCTCATCAAGATTCGTGTACTCTTTTCTTTTTTTTTTTTTTTAGATTTGTGTACTCTTAAGCCTCTTTACCTATTTCATCCATTTCCTACCAACCTCCCCTCTGGTAACCATCTGTTTTTCAGTTTCTCTCTTTTTTTTTCTTTGTTCATTTGTTTTAAGTCTCATATAAATGTGAAATCATATGGTATTTGTCTTTCTATGGCATATTTCTTTTTTTTTTAGATTTTATTTATTCATTCATGAGAGAGAGAGAGAGAGAGAGAGAGAGAGGCAGAGACACAGGCAGAGGAAGAAGCAGGCTCCATGCAGGAAGCCCAATGCGGGACCCTATCCCGGGACTCCGGGATCACGCCCTGAGCCAAAGGCAGACACCCAACCTCCGAGCCACCTAGGCGTCCCTCTATGGCATATCTCAATTAACATTATAGTCTCTAGATCCATCCATATTGTTGCAAATGCAAGTTTTCATTTTCTTTTATGGCTGAATATTCGATTGTGGAGATACATGTATACAAACACACACACACACACACACACACACACACACACACACACACACCCCACATCTTCTTTATCCATTCATCTATCAATGGACAGTTGGGCTGCTTCCATAGTTTAGCTAATGTCAATATTGCTGCAGTAAACATAGGAGTGCATCTACCCCTTTGAATTAGTGTTTTCATGTTATTTGTGTAAATACCTAGTATTTCAATTACTGGATCATAGAGTAGTTCTATTTTTAATTTTTTGTGTAACCTCCATACTGCTTTCCACAGTGGCTGCACCCGTTTTCATTCCTACCAGTAACACATAAGGGTTCCTTTATCTCTACATCCTCACTAACACTTGTTGTTTCTTGAGTTTTATTTTAACCATTTTTTCTGGTGTAAGAAAGTGGTCTAATTTCATTATTTTGCATGTACCTGTCCAGTTTTCCAGCACCATTTTTTGAAGCGATTGTCTTGCCCATAACATATTCTTCTCTCCTTTGTCAAAATCAATTGACTGTACAATTGTGGGTTTATTACTGGCCTCTTTATTCTGTTGTATTGATCTCTGTGTCTATTTTTATGCCAGTAATTATAGATTACTACAGCTCTATAATATAACTTGAAGTCTGGAAGTTTGATGCCTCCAGTTTCATTTTTCCTTTTCAAGATTGGGGCTCTGGCTATTTGGGGTCTTTTGTGGTTCCACACAAATTTTAGAATTGTTTGTTCTCATTCTGTGAAAAATACTATTGGTATATTGATAGGGATTGCTTTGGGTGGTATATAAATTTCAACAATATTTGTTTTTGTGATCCATGAGAATGGATCCTTTTTTTTGTATGTTGTCTTCAATTTGTTTTATCAACATTTTATAATTTTCATAGTACAGGTCTTTCATCTCTTTGGTTAAGTTTATTCGTAGGTGTTTTTTTTTTGGTGCAATTGTAATTTTTTTAAAATTTTTTTTATTGGAGTTCAATTTGCCAACATATAGCATAACACCCAGTGCTCATCCCACCAAGTGCCCCCCTCAGTGCCCATCACCCAGTCACCCCACCCCCCGCCCACTTCCCCTTTCACTACCCCTTGTTCATTTCCCAGAGTTAGGTGTCTCTCATGTTTTGTCACCCTCACTGATATTTTCACTCACTTTCTCTCCTTTTCCTTTATTCCCTTTCACTAATTTTTATATTCCCCAAATGAATGAGACCATATAATATTAGTTTGTCCTTTTCCGATTGACTTATTTCACTCAGCATAATACCCTCCAGGTCCCTCCACGTCGAAGCAAATGGTGGGTATTTGTCATTTCTAATGGCTGAGTAATATTCCATTGTATACATAGACCACAGCTTCTTTATCCATTCATCTTTCGATGGACACCGAGGCTCCTTCCACAGTTTGTGCAATTGTAAATTGAATTGATTTCTTATTTTCTCTTTCTGCTGCTTCACTATTAGTATATAGAAATGCAATGGATTCCTGTACATTGATTTTGTATCCTGTGAACTTACTGAATTCATTTATTACTTCTAGTAATTTTTTTGGTGGATTCTTTTGGGTTTTCTATATATAGTATCATGTCATTTGAGAATAGGAAAGTTTTAATTCTTCCTTACTAATTTGGATGCCTTTTCATTTTCTTATCTGATTGAAAAAATCCTCAGAGGGTAGAACTTGGTAAAAGCAAGTTAGGTAGATAGTATCGGTGCTGTGCTGCTTCCTGCAGATGGTAGCACATTTATTCAGTGGAGCAGGGGAGGGAAATGGTGCCTGCCAACTCCTTTGTTTCTGGAGGGGTCTCCCTGTGATCCTTGTTTCTCCTTGACAAGCTCTGAGATGAGTAAATCATTCTCCTTTCCATGTGCCCAGGCCTTTTTCAAACTGTTGCTTCCTATGCTGTCTCTCTGCTGGCTGGCTGTTGTGCAGGCTCTTTAATGGTGGGAACTAAGCTTCCTGGGACCCTCCAAGCTCTCCCAGAAACAAGTCTGCTGATTTTTAAAATTTCAGGCTTTAAGTCCCACTGTTTGTAAGAACTTAGGAAATGTAGACCGTCTCATTTTCAAAGACAAATACTATAAAGATTCATTTTCTCTTTGTGGGCTCCCCAGCGTGACAGTCTGTTTCTCTCTGCTCCCTACTCCTGAGTCTATTTCCCTGCCTCAGCTGGTCTTGGTCCATTTCACTCCCCAACCTATTTCTGCTTTTTTCCCCCCACACCTGTGCAAGCATATTTATTGGATAGATTCCTGCTATTCACCCGCCCCCCTCTTTTTTTTACTGTCTTTGATGTGGCCTCTTCTCTACTTTTAGTTGTAGAGTTTTTTTCTGCTAATCTTCAGGTCATATCCTGGGTTATTTACAAGGATGGGAATGTTATGTAGTTGTATCCTATGGGATGAAGTAAGCTTAGGGACTATTACTGTGCCATCTTCCCAGCCTCCTCTCCACTCAACCAACTTTTGGAAAGTTTTTATATTAATTCTTTAATATTTTTTAATACTCTTCCTTTCCTCTTTTTACTGTTTTGTAATTCTTTATAATATAATATTGCCTGGGATTGAACCTCTTTGTCAGTTATCACTGCTTTCCATTTATTTTACTTTTTTCCTTTCTCTCTACCTTAATGCATGTATTTCTTTAGTGTTTTTTTTCCAGCTACCTATGGTTTACCTTCATATAACAATCATGTTTTTTTCTAATACTTTTTTTCAGCATTCAGTTTAATTTTTAATTAAGCTTTTCCTTTTGAGAAAATTATATATTCACATGCAGTTGTAAGAAGTAATAAAAATCCCATATACTTAAAAAAAAATCCCATATACTCCTTACCCAATTTTTTCCAATGAGAATATCTTGTGAAACTATAATATAGTATCCTAAGATATTGGAATTTATACAGTCAAAATAGAGAACATTTCTATCACAAGAATGTCTCATGTTAGCTTTTTATAGTCATACTTACTTCCCTCCCAGTCTACCCCTTCCATAACCCTTGGTGACCATTAATCTGTTCTACATTTTTATAATTTTATAATTTCAAGAATTCCATATAAGACTTATGTATATATAATGTTTATACAGTATGCATTTGGCTTTGTTCTTATAGCATAATTCTCTGGAGATTCATGCAGTTTGTTGCATCCATCATTATTTCCTTGCTTTTTATTGCGTAGTCATATTCCATGGTATGGATGTATCACTATTTAGCCAGTCATCCATTAAAGGATATTTGAATTGTTTCCAGGTTTAGGATGTTACTAATAAAGCTAGTATAAGCATTCATGTATTCATGTTTGTGTGAATGTAAATTTTTATTTCTCTGATATCAATCCCCAGGAGTGCAATTGATGGCTTGTGTGGTAGTTGCACGTTTAGTTATTTAAAAAACTGTAAAACTGTTTTCCCAAGTGATTGTACCATTTTACATCCCCACCAGCAGTCTATGGTGCTCTCATATTTCTTTGAGAATACTAACTAAATTATTTTTAAATGTTTCTTCTCATTCCTGAACATATTTATTCTGCCATTGTTTTTAAACTTACTATTTTACTCTCTTGATTTTTCTCATATATGTCAAATCTTAGTCACCTGTACATATACTTTAGAATGAAGTGTTTGATTATTGTTGGTAGGTTGAAGCTGGTTTTCTCTGCTATTGTGTAGGTAGATGTTTTTCCTGATAAACTGTTCACATGATTGTGAAGCCTCATTGGATGTTTGCATTTAGGCAGAATAGGATGAGTATGGAGACTGGTCAGTTCTTAATAGACAGTCATTAAAATTAATATTCTTATAACCTCACTTTTTACCATTTCTCTGGAGCAATTACACAGGATGTGATAATGGTGGAGACCGGCATGATTTTTTGATAGTCATTCAAAACAATACCTATATATCTCCCTCTACATACTGGCTTCAAGAATAGAGCCTCTCTTGGGTTTTCCCCATGAAGATCAACACATACTCTACTCTAGTTACTATATTCATGTAGCCAAAACCACATTTAAAATGCAGCAAGAGGGGATCCCTGGGTGGCGCAGCGGTTTAGTGCCTGCCTTTGGCCCAGGGCGCGATCCTGGAGACCTGGGATCGAATCCCACGTCGGGCTCCCGGTGCATGGAGCCTGCTTCTCCCTCTGCCTGTGTCTCTGCCTCTCTCTCTCACTGTGTGCCTATCATAAATAAATAAAACAAAAAAAAAAATTTAAAATGCAGCAAGAGAGGTACCGACTCTGGGCTCCATGCTTTAGATGATCCCATATTACAAATGCACAAAAAGGTAAATTTATTAAAGAATATATAATATTGCAAAAAAAAATACTGCAACATCTTTCACTTAGTATCTGCACTCAGACCTGCATTCGTAAGCATAACCATAAGATCTATTATGACTTAACATTATTTAGATCCAGGGAAAAGACCCATTTTCCAACCCAGCTTGTTGTGTGTTGAAATGTGTACAAATACCAAAGAGTTTCATGTGTTGGATACAAATACTGCTTCAGAGTATGAGAAACATTTGAATGACCTATGTAAGAAAAAAACACAAATTAATTAACTAGTTTTATCTTTTGTCTAAGACAATATGAATCCAATAGAATTTTGCTTAACGAAGTATTATTTCCTAGCAGTTTCAAACATCCTATTCTTTTCCTGTCTTTCTGTTCTAAATCTTGTTTGTGGAAGGATACACAAATCTACATGTTCTTTTTTTTACCCATTGCACAATGCAGCTGAGGACCATTTTGCAACATTTAATAATTTGTCTTACGCCTGAATGTGCATATATGCAATTGCAGATGTAGCATGCATGAAGCATGATACCATTTCTTTACATTGATTATAAGGACATTGAAGGAAGGTAAGAAAAGGCAAGGAATGGTTCCCCTACAGGTTTCAGACTAAGGGCCTCAGAACTGAGACAATACATTTCTGTTGTTTTAAGTTACCTGTTTTGTGGTACTTTGTTACAGCCGGCCTAGGAAACTAATACACTCGTTTGTATGATTTCAAATATGTTAAGTTTGTTGAGGATTTTGTCTTATGGCCCAGCCTAACTTCTATCTTCATGTATATTCCCTGAGCCTTTGCACATAAATGGTGCAGTGTTGGTTATAGCATTTTTTCACTGTTGATTAGATCAAGGTGCTAGTGGTTATAAAATCTTTTGTAACTGCATTGATTTTATTTTCTGCATGTTCTGTCAAGCACTGAGAGGGAATGCTGATTTTCCTATTTCTCAATTTAGTCTGTCAATTTTTACATTCTAGCCACAGCAGTTTTAATATGCTTAATATTCAGTTTTAATACTTTTTCTTACATTTTTGCTATCACTTTGTGACTTTTTTTATTAAGTTGTTTCAACTGAAAACCATATTTTGTTCATTTTTTTAAAGATTTATTATTTAAAGAAAGACATGTGGGGGAGGGGCAGAGGGAGATGGAGAGAGAGAATCTTAAGCATGCTCAAAGCCCAGTGCAGAGCATTATGCGGGGTTTGATCCCAGGACCATGAGATCATGACCCCAGCCGAAATCAAGAGTTACATTCTTCACCATTGGAGCCACTCAAGTGTCCCAATAGTTTAATCTTTATTTTATATCTAGTCTGACAATCTCTGCCTTTCTATTCTAGTGTTAGTCTATTTGTTAACTGGACCAGTGTAGTTATTTACTTTGTCTTTCTTGAAGGTCCAGTTTTCCGTCATGTATAATTCTTCTTCAGCTTGATGAACTTCTTTCATAATTTAATATACTATATATCTGCTTGGGACAAATTCTCTCAGCTTGTACCTAGAGAAATTCATAGCTTGTTTTTATTTCATATTCATAACTTAAAAAGATATCTTCTATGTATTCTTGTAGATGGTATATAAATTCAGATCTTAAATTTGTGTTTCTGATACAACTGAAATGAAATTTTGTGTATGGCATGATATACGATCTAGGTTTATATTTTTCCCCATATTACTACCAGTTCTCCCAGTATCATTTATTGATAAGACTTTCTATTCCCCATTAAATTATGGAAATATGTGGGAAAGCAAATGATTATATAAGATTAGATCCATTAAATTCCCAATTTAATTCCATTCATTGATTCATATGTCCTTAGATTAATACCATTCCTATGTAATGAAACATTTGTGTGAGATTTGATATTTGGTAGTAAATGTCTTACAACATCATTCTCCTTTTGAAAAGTAGTGATGACTGTTTTATTGTATACATTGTAGAATCAGCTTGTCAGTTTCTTCAATATCTTAACAATATTGTCTTTGAATTCATGAATATAAAATTATGTTTTTATTTATTTAATAATTCTTTAATATTCCTTCTCTTTGTCATGCAGTTTTTAGTAGTGAAATCTTCGGCATCGTTCATAAAATTTATTCCTATTTTGGGCAGCCCGGCTGGCTCAGTGATGGTGGAGCCGCCTTCAGCCCAGGGCGTGATCGTGGAGACCCGGGATCGAGTCCCACCTTGGGCTCCCTCCATGGAGCCTGCCTCTCCCTCTGCCTGTGTCTCTGCCTCTCTCACTCTCTCTCTCTGTGTCATGAATAAATAAATAAAATCTTTAAAAAATGTTTTAAAAATTTATTCCTATTCAATATTTTCAAGCCATTTTAATATTTGAACTTTAAAAATTCCAATATTTAAAAAATAAAAAAAATTAAAAATTCCAATATTTTGTTTCTAGTATGTACTAAAACATTTTTTTGTATTTTAATTTACATCATGTTTTTTAAATATGCTTCTATAAGCATATAAAACAATAGTTTTACTTATATAATATTTTTCCTTTTATTTATTTTTGTTATCTTACTGCACTGGTTAGGACCTTGACTATAATGTTGATTCACAATAATGAGAGCAGATATCCTTATATTTTTCCTATTTTAGGGGCTGGTTGATATTACAATAATATCATGTTAACTTTAGGTATTTGCCAGAAGCTTTTTAGCAGGCTGAGGGAGTTCCCTTCTATTCATAACATGCTGAAAATAGTTCTTAGGATTCAGTGTTGATTTTTAAAAAATTATTTTCTATTTTTATTGAGACTTATTATTTTTGTTTATTTAAAAAATGAGTTTACAGTAATTTAAATAGATTTTAGAATTTTAAACCAACCTCATATTCCTGGTATAAACTCCACTTCGTTATAATCTGTTCCCCTTTGTCAGTATTGATGGATTTAATTCTGTAATGCTTTAGCAAGGAAATTTGATTTTATATTTCTAAGTAATTTTCAATTCTATTTTCTTGCTAATGTTCTCCTTAGGCTTTTCTATTAAGATTGTAATTTCTCGGGATCCCTGGGTGGCGCAGCGGTTTGGCGCCTGCCTTTGGCCCAGGGCGCGATCCTGGAGACCCGGGATCGAATCCCACATCGGGCTCCCGGTGCATGGAGCCTGCTTTTCCCTCTGCCTGTGTCTCTGCCTCTCTCTCTCTCTCTCTGTGACTATCATAAATAAATAAAAAATCAAAAAAAAAAAGATTGTAATTTCTCATACAGTCAATTGTGACATGTTCTCTTCTGTTTTCTAAAACTGTTTGTGCAAGATTGTGTTACATCTTACTTTAATATTTGATGGTATCCACCAGTATAACTATCTGTGCCTGTTTGTAACTATCTGTGCCTGCATCCAGTAAGTCTTACTATGTTGGGATTTCATTATCATTCAGTCTGAATTTTTTCCCTGATTTTCTTTGCTTTATTATTATAAACCAAGTAGTATTCATAAATTTCTTACTTACTTTCCAAATATTTGTTTTTTTCTAGTTTTATTTTTATTGATTTCAAATTTTATTTAATTATGGTTGATTTGTGTGATAGGATTTAAATTTTTTGGTAGCTTTGAAATTTGTTTTATGGCCTAGCATTTTGTCTGTCTTGTTTAACTTTCTATGTGCACCTGAAAATAGGCATATTGTACACTTGTATTATAATGCTTCATACCTATTAATAGTTAATGTCAAATTTCAAAACTTTTCTAATCTTGCATATATGTTTTTTTGACCACTTGTTCTATTAATTAACAAGTTAGGAAGTTTAAAATTTCTAATTTTGATGTGGATTTAGTTGTTTCTCCCTTTAGATCTGTCAGTTTTTCTCTATACATTTTGACGTTTTTTTATTTTACCTTTATATAGATTCAGGATTGTTTTCTCTTATTAATTATCCTTTTTGTCACTATGAAGTTTTCTTTATATTTGGCTATATACCTTACCTTAAAGTCTACCTGATTTTATTACAGTTTTTTTTCTTCATTTGAAAAAGAGAGAGAGGGAGAGAAGAAAGAAAGAGAGAGAGAGAGCATGAGTGGAGGGAAAGGGGCAGAGGTTAGAGGGAAAAGCAGACTTCCTGTTGAGCAGGGAGCCTGACACTGGGCTGGATCTCAGGACCCTGAGATCGTGACTTGAGCCAAAGGCAGGTGTTTAACCGACTGAGCTGCTCAGGCACTTCTACTTTACCAGATTTTAGTGTAGTCCTGCCAGCTTTCTTGTTATAAGTATTTTCTGGATCTATTCAACTGATTTTTTATACTGAAAGTATATTTCTTGCTTTTTGACCAATCTTCCATTTTCTGACTCTAGATTAGAATAATTACTCAGTTTATATTTAATGAAGTTCTTGATGGTCATGTTAAAATTAACCCCATTGATAGTTAATTTATGTTTTCAGCATATGTTCTCTGTTACTTTCATCCTTTTCTATCATTTTTAATTAATCAAGCACTTAAAACATGCATAGTTTTTTACCTCTTAAGATTTTAGCTATTACTTTACATGGTATTTTTCAGTTCTTATTCTAAAGATTGCAATATGAGCCTTTAACATCTCATCATTTGCCTACAAATTATTTTATTCTCTCTTGTGTACAACACCTTAATTTTCCTACCCTTCGTGTTCTTGCTATAAACCCCACACTACATTGTTTCTAACAATCCAAAGTTTTGAAAGAAATAGAAATATGTAAATATAATAAAGATAATAAAATTGTTTAATATTCAACCATGTATTTACTTATATTTTGTTCTCTCTATTCTCCTTTAGCATTTCTTTCAGTGTAATTCTTATTGAGATAAATTCTTTGAGCTTTGCTTTTTTTTCCAAAAAAAGTCTTTGTTTTCCCTTTATTTTGAACTGTTTTTTTATGGAATTTTAGTTTGGGTGAACATTTTTTAAATGATTATTTTCTTGCCTTTCAGCACTTTAAATATGCCAGCCCATTTTATTCTGACTCCTATGGTTTATGCGTAATCAACCATCATTCTTATGCTTGTCCAAGCTTCATAAATGTGAAGGAAGGGGTTGATTCATGCATCCCATGCTCCATCTTTCCTGAGGGGTTTCTCAGATGATTGCTTTTATCTTGCCAGTCTTGGAGTTCTAAAAAGGATAGCACAGTTTAATCACCAGTGTGAGAATAGAAGTGACACATTGGTCTGATAGATTCCATTGATTTTGTCTCCTGCTTTGCATAGAGGGAGCAAACAAACAAAAATTCCAGTTCTCAGCTTTGTCCTTAAGAGTGATAGATTTGACCCATAAGTCTAACAACCCAACTTCTCCAGGACTCTAGTCCTAAGAACTAGATTATGGTCTTTGTCCTTTGGAGGAAAAGAGTTGATCCATAAGACCAGCAACTCCATTTCTCCAGGATTGCCCTAAGAACTAGCATCTGTCTCATCAATTTTTAATCTCTGATTGGGTGAGCATAGTCTATCCACTCAGGAGGAGAATGGCAGTGGCAGCTTGTGAGTTGATATTGATTCTCCACCTCATCAGCACAGAGTTAGTGAAATCCAAATTTGAGTTTTTAGCTCCCCTTTGGGAGGGCAAAGGGTTCATCTGCACATCCAGTGTCCCAATTTTTCCAGGGATGCCAGCATCTGTCTCAGTTGTTCCTGAAACTCTGATGCATTCAGCACAATGTAGCCACCTGGGAAAAAGTGAGATAGTGGCTTGGGCTGGTAGCTATCATAGCTATCATGCATCCTTAACTTAGCACAGAGGGTATGAACAAGAACCACAGCCAGCTGTTTTTCCCTGGGAATGGAAAGAGTTGGTAGAGCCCCAAGAAACCCTGGTCAGGCCAATTGGCATGTGTCTTTTCCTATATTATATATGTCCATGAAGATTGAGAGATGTGCCTGCTTTGTCTAATACACAGATAACCAATTCAGGATAGGAAAATGAAGAATCAAATAAAGATGATCCAAACAAGGGAAAAAGAAATCTCCAGAAAACTGACCTTAATGAAGTGGAATTATGTTATCTTTCTGACACAGAATTATAAATACCTCTCATAAATATACTTACTTCAGTGGTGGGTAAATCACTTTTGATTCTACTACAAACATTAAAAGACAAAACCGTTTTTAGAACACTTAAAACTAAAAATATGTTTAAAGATACACAATATCAATAGATGTAAAGGTGTAAATTATGACAACAATAACATAGACTGCACAAAGAGAAGCAATTAAAGTATAGAGTATTTGTATGAAATTGAACTCGTTAACAGCTTAAAATAAATTGTTGTAACCATTAAAGAATAGTAGAAGCCCCAAGGTAACCACAAAAATACCTATAGAAATTACACAAAACAAACAACAACAAAAAAATTACACAAAACAAAAAGAGAAAGGAATGATCAATACAAAAAATCCAGAAAACAAGAAAACAAGGGAGGAAAGGACAGAAAAAAATTTTAAAACTATAGAAAACAACTAATAAAATGGCAGTAGTAAATAATTCCATAAGAATAATTCATTTAAATGTAAATTGAGTTAATTATCTAATTTGAAGACAGAGAATGGGTAAAAATTCTTTTTTTTTTAATTCTTTTAAATGACTGAGTATTTCAAAAGATTAAAATACAACACCCAGCTATATACTATTTACAAGATAATCACTTAGATTCAAAGACACAATAGGCTGAAAATGTAGGGATGAGAAAAGATAATATTCCAGACAAATGGTAACCAAAAAAGAGTAGAAGTCACTGTAATTTTGTCAGCTAAATAGTCAAAACAATCACATGAAACAAAATGGACATTACAAAATGATAAAGGGTCAATCCACTAGGAAGATATAAGAATTATAAATATATTTGACTCCAGTATCAGAGCAAACATTGACAGAACTGAAGGGAGAAATAGTTATAGGATAATAGTAAGTGATATCAATACCTCATTAATTGACAGAACATCCAGACATTCAATAAAGAAATAGAAGACTTTAGTGACACTATAGACCAAATGGAAAAATAGATATATTATCTTTCCATTCTTCACCACAATACACATTCTTCTCAAGTATGTATGGATCTTTCTCCGGGATAGATCACATGTTAGGTCATAAAACAGTTCTTAGACATTTAAAGGGCACCTGGCTGGCTCATTTAATAGAACATGTCACTCTTGATCTCAGGGTTGAGAGTTCAAGTCCAAGTTGATTGTAGAGATTATTTTTTTAATTAAAAAATTTTTAGAAGACTGAAATCATATGAAGTACCATTTTTAAACACTATGAAATAAAACTACCAAGTGGTAGAGAGAAAACTGAAAAATTTACAAATATGTGGCAATTAAACATCACATTCTTGAACAACTGTTGTTTTAATACAACAGTTCAAAAAAGGAATCAAAGAAATAATTACAAAATACCTCTAAACAAATCAAAGTAAAATACTACATACCAAAACATGTGAGATACAGAAAAAGCAGTTCTAAGAGGGAAGTGGTTATTCAAACCTACATTAAAATAGAAGAAAAATCTCAAAAAACAACCTAACTCACCAAGGACCTTGAAAAAGAAAAACTAAGCCCAAAGTTAGCAGAAGTGATGAAATAACAAAGATTAGAACAGAAATAATCGTAATAGAAAATGGAAAGAAACAATAGATGAAAATCAAGGCAACTCAGAGAAGTTTTGTTGTTTTTATTTCTGAAAAAATGTAAACAATTAAAAAACCTTTGGGTACACTAAGAAAAAACTAGAGAAGACTCAAGTAAAATTAAAATGAAAGAATAGAATATACATTACAACTGATGCTAGATTAATACAAAGGATTGTGGAAGACTACTATGAATAATTATACACCAACAAACTGAATAGCTTAGAAGAAATGGATTAATTCCTGGAAACAAACAAACAAAAAAAATCCTGGAAGCATACAACCTTACCAAGACTAAACTATGAAGAAATAATACATGAGTAAAGTCTGAACAGACCTATAACCAGTGTTGAGATTGAATCTGAATCCAAACACCTACCAACAAATAAAAGTACAGGGTCAAATGGCTTCACTGTTGAATTCTTACCAAATATCTAAATAATAATTAATACAAATCTTTTTTTAAATTTTTTTAAAATTTATTTATGATAGTCACAGAGAGAGAGAGAGAGAGGCAGAGAGAGAAGCAGGCTCCATGCACCGGGAACCTGACGTGGGATTCGATCCTGGGTCTCTAGGATCACACCCCGGGCCAAAGGCAGGCGCCAAACCGCTGCGCCACCCAGGGATCCCTAATAATTAATACAAATCTTTTGCAAGATCTTCTAAAAATATTGAAGAAAAGATGGAATACTTCCAAACTCATTTTATGAATCCAGTACCACCCTGATGTGAAAGACAAAGCTACCACAATAAAAGAAAACTACGAGCCAGTATCCTTGATGCATATAAATGAAAAACTCCTCAAAAAAAAAAAAAACTAGCAAACTAAGCCCAATGGAACGTTAAAAGGATTATACATCATGACCAATTGAGATTTATTTCTGGGACACAAAATGGTTCAACATGTGAAATTCAATTAATGTGATACACAACATTAACAGAATAAAGGATAAAAATCACATTATCATCTCAATAGATGCAGAGAAACTATTTGACAAAATTCAACACCCCTTCATTATAAAAACCCTCAACAAACTAGGATTAGAAGGAAATTACCTCGACTCAATAAAGGCCATATATATTGAAAAGCCCATAGCTAACATCATACTCAGGTGAAAAATTAGAAGCTTTAATTCTAAGATCAGGAACAAAGCAAGGTTACCTACTCTTGCTCTTCATTTAAAATAGTATTAGAATTCTTAGCCAGAGAAATTAGGCAAGAGAGAGAAATAAAAACATCAAAATATAAAGGAAGAAGTACAAGTGTTCCTGTTTGCAGGTGACATTTCCTTTTATATAGAAAACTCCAAAGTATTTTTAAAAAATAACTAATAAAGGAATTCAATAAAGTTGTAAGGTATAAACTCAACATACAAAAATCAGGTTTTTAAATATATAGCAAGAAAGTGAAAAAGAAATTAAGAAAACAATCTCATTTACAATATCACCAAAAAGAATAAAATACCAAGGAATAAACTTGAGGAGGTGAGATACTTGTACATTGAGAACTACAAAACATTGATGAAAGAAATTTAACAAGACACAAATGGAAAGACATTTCATGTTCGTGAATGGGAGGACACAATATTGTTCAAATGTTCATATTATCCAAAGTGATACACAGATTCAATGCAGCCCCATCAAAATTCCAATGGCATTTAGCTCTACAGAAATAGAAATACTAATTCCAAAATTCATTTTGAACCACAAAAGACCACAAATTACCAACTCAATTTTGAGAAAAAAAAATAAAGCTCAAGTTATCACATTTTCTGATTCCAATTGTATTACAAAGGTACAGTACTCAAAATGATGTGATGCTGGCATAAAGACAGACATATAGACCAATGGAATAGAATGGACAACTCATATATATATATAGTTAGCTGATTGTTTTAAGAGTGCCAAGAATACACAATGGGGAAAGGATTGTCTCTTCAATGAATGGTGTTGTGTAAACTTGATATCCACATGCAAAAGAATGAAACTGGACACTTACATTTCACCATACACAAATATCAACTCAAATTGGATTCAAGACTTAAATACAATATGCAAAACTGTAAAAGTCCTAGAAGAAAAAAGAGGGGAAAATCTACTTGATATTGCATTTAGCAATGATTTCATGGATGTGACACCAAAATCAAAAGCAACATAAATAAAAATAAGTGGGATTGAGTTAAAAATTAAAATCTTCTACACAGCAATGGAAACAAACAATAGAATGAAAAGGCAAAGTGTAGATAGAAGAAATATTTCCCAGTCATATATCTGATAAGGGTTGAATATGGAAAATGTATTAGGAACTCCTAAAACTCAATAGTTTTAAAAAGAAAGCTAATAACCTGATTTAAAAATGACACAAGAGGGTCACCTTGGTGGTTCAGTCGGTTAAGCATTGGACTTTTGATTTCAGCTGAGGACATGATCTCAGGGTCATGAGATCGAGCCCTGCATCAGATCTATGCTGGGTTGCTCTGGGCTGTGCTGGATGTGGAGCCTGCTTAAGATTCTCTCTCTCTCTCTCTCTCTCAAAAAAATATATATGGCATAAGGACTTGAATAGACATTTTTGTAAAGAAGACATTATAAATGGCCAACAGGTATGTGAAAAAATGCTCGACATCACTAATCACAGAAATGTAAATGGAAACCACAGTGAGATATCACCTTACACCTGTCAAAGGAAGATGTCTGTTATTAAAGAACAAGAAACATATTTTGATGAAGATGTGGAGAAATCGGATTCCTTGCGTACTGTTGATAGGAGCGCAAAATGGTATATCCATTATGGAAAACAGTGTACAGGTACTTCAAAAAATTAAAAATAGAACTATCACATGATCCAGCAATTATACTTCTGGATATTTAGGTATAAGAATTGAAGTTATAATCTTGAGGAAAGAGGAAATAATGTTACTCTTATGTTTATTGCAGCACTATGGGCATGTCTCATTTTATTGTGCCTCACTTCATTGTATTTAGCAAATATTGTGTTTTTGCAAATTGAATGCTTCTGGCATCCCTGTGTACAGTAAGTCTATTGGTGCCATTTTTCCAGTAGTATTTGTTCACTTCCTGTCTCTGACATTATGATAATATGTACATTTTTTAGACATAATGTTATTACACACTTAATAGACTATAGTATAGTGTAAACATAACTTTTATATGCAGGAGGAAATGAAAAAGTTAATTTGACTTTTTTTTTATTTTGACATTTGCTGTATCGTGGTAGTCTGGGACAGAACTGCAATATTTTTGAGATATGCCTTTATTTCCAATAGCCAAAAATGTAGAAGCATCATAAATGTCCATGTATGGATGAATGGATAGAGAAAATATGGTTTGCACATACAATTGAATACTAGTCAGACTTAAAAAAAAGGAAATTCTGAGATTTGCCACAACATGAATCAACTTTGAAGATATTATACTCAGTAAAATAACCAGTCACAGAGAGACAAGTGCTATTTATGTGAGGTCTCTAAATTAGTCATATTCATAGCATCAATGAGTATAGAATGGTGGTTGCCAGAGGCTGTAGAGAGGAAAAGATGGGAAGTTAGTAACCATCAGGCACAGCCAAGCAAGATAAATAAACTCAAGAGCTCTGCTATACAAACTTGTATTTATAATCAACAATTGTATACACAACAAAATTATTAAAAGAATAGATCTCATATGAAGTGTCGTTTCTACATTAAATGAAAAAATAGACCAACAATTCAGTATATAAATGAGAAAAAGGGATGAAGAGATTTTTCACAGTAATAGAAATGAGTTGATCCTAAAGCAAGTGAATAGAGTTTCAACTTCATGCATAACAGGAATGCAAATTTAAGCTTCATTAAGTTGTTATTTCTCACAACGGTTTTTTAAATATCACCAGTGACATATACTCATTTTGACATTTATGGTAATTATTACCTTGCTTTTCTTTATAATTTTACCACTTACAAAAGTCTATAAATATGGTTTTTTTTCTCAATTTTGGGCTTGATGCAAATCAAGCCATACTACTCTATTACTTATTTATTACATTATGTTTGTGAGAATTAACATTAAGTTTGTGAGAAGTAATCATTATGTGTAGCTATGGTTATTTCATTTGCATTACTGTGTACTATTCCATTGTATAAGTGTTTCCTAATTTGTTCATTCCACTATTAATAGATCTTTGAAATTTTTCTTCCAAATGGGAACTATAACAAGTAGAATATATTGCCTGGTGAACATGTATGGAAGTCATTCCACTCTATACACTTAGATAGGACATTGGTATATTGCAAGCCAAGTATTTTTCACGGCCTTTTTTTTTTTAAGATTTTTTATTTATTCATGATAGACCTAGAGAGAGAGAGGGAGAGACACAGGCAGAGGGAGAAGCAGGCTCCATGCAGGGAGCCTGAGGCGGGACTTGATCCCGGGACTCCAGGATCACACCCTGGGTCAAAGGCAGGCACTAAACCGCTGAGCCACCCAAGGATCCCCATGCCAAGTATTTTTTAAATGTAATATGTAATGCTGATTAAATATTTTCCAAAGTAGTTGAGCAACTTATAGTTGCCCTGTCATGAATGAGATTCTCCATTGCTTTACAATTTTACCAACCACTGGTATCATCAGAGGTTTTAGTAATTGCTAATCTGGTGTGTATGTAATCATGTGTCATTGATATTTTAATTGAAATTTGTCTGGTTACTAATGAAGTTAAAGATATTTTTCCTGGTCATAGTTATTTCCTCTTTTGTGAAGTCTGGTAAAATTTGTGTGTCATATTTAAAATTTATATTTGGTATTTATCTTAATGATTCATTGTAGTTTTTGTTTGTTTATATAATAGACATATTCTTAGTTACTAAGTATGTTGCAAACATCCTCTCCCCACTTTCTTTTTTATTCTTTGGCTTAAACAATACAAATTTATTTTGTCACATTTCTGGAAACTAGAAGTCCATGGTCAAAGTGTCAGCAGGTTTGTTTTTCCCTGTGACTTCTCTCCGTAGCTTAAAGATCATCATCTCCTTCCTGCATCCTCCCATGGTCATTTCTAGGTCTGTCTTTTTGTAAAATTTTTAAGAATTTATTTCCAGTATAGTTAACATCCAGTGTTATATTAGTTATAATTGTACAATATAGTGATTCAATAATTCAATATGTTACTTGTTGCTTATTCTTACAAGTGTTCTTTGTAATCCCATTACTTATTTCACCCATTTCCCACCCACCTCCTGTCTGGTAATCATGTTTGTTCTCTGTAGTTAATTAAGAGTCAACCTGAAAACATAAATATATCATCTTACTTATCTTCTAGATAATTTTCCATTTCATGTGTTGGCCATTTTTCTATCTGGACTTTACTTCTATAGCATTTGTAAAACTTGGTATATAATTCATGTAACATGATTCAACATTCAAAAGTGTGTACTTCAGCAGTTTTTATTATATTCACTAGGCTGTGTAACCCTCATCAGTACCTAATTCCAGAACAATTCCATTACCTCATAAAGAACCCAATACTCACTAGAAGTTAGTACCAATAACCCATTCCTTCCATCTCCTGACAATCACTATTTGACTTCAGTTTCTCTGAATTTGCCTATTCTAGAATTTTCATATAAATATTATCATAAAATACATAACCTTGGAAAATTATAGATATCCTAGACTTGTTTCCAGACACCAGGAATATTTTGGAGCTTTTTAAGACTTTAGGGAAATCTCATTCCCTAGCCCATTACATATTAATTTCTAGGTCTGCCATAAAATACTATAGACTGTCTGACTTAAACAAGAGAAATGCATTTCTCACAGTTCTGGATGCTATGAGTTCTAGATCAAGGTGTTGGAATGTTTGATTTCTCCTAAGGTATCTCTCCTTGGCTTGAAGATGGATGAGTTTTTTCTTGTATCTTCAGATGGTCTTTTGTCTGTACAGTATCCCTGTTTTCCTATCTTCAAATACAGTCACATTCTAAGGTACTGACTGCTGGGGCTTCCACAAATGAATCTGGGGATTGGGATTGGGCACAATTACTTCTCTAACACTTCCCACACTTTTTGGTTAGTCTATTGTTTATCTCACCTGTTGTCTATCACTTATCTCAGGTGGCAGGAACATAAGACTGTCTTAGCCTGTAAATGGTTTCAGCAAATTCTGTTCCCTACTCTGCAAGCAGCTTTAACACTAGACCGGTTATAGTTGCTAACATAAAGACAAACATTTAAGCCAATTTTCCAGGAATACACCACACAGGTCAGATCCGATAATCAATTACGATGATTTTTGAATGAGGTTTGTCCTGTTTCTTTTGGTACTGGGAAAGTAGAAGGTTATTTTCATGGCTACTATTCAGCAAGGGGGCCAAGGATAGGAATGGGAAGTTAGAATACCACAAAATTGGTAGTTTTTACAGAGAATAAGTCTTTTTTTGTGGGGAGTAGAAGCATTTTCCAGGTTGATACAAATCTTGATAAATTTCCAGATTCCAAAAAATTTCATAGTTTTGTCCTGTTTTTTTTTTCTTGATTTTGTGGATGGTAGAATTTTGAATTACTTATTGCGACATTTTTTTAAAAATTGACCTCGAGATTACTTTTTCATATTGTATGCAATGATAGTCCTGTTTCATAGGATTCATAAATTGTCTCCATATGAATTTCTGTAAAGTCCATCCTTTTCCACTCTTCTGCAAGGCCACCTCTTGCATACATCAGTTATTTATGTATATTGGTTACTCCGTTTCTTGTATTTTTATTCTGCCTAGGTAGCTTATTGGCCCATCCCTGTCCAAATGTCACAATTTTTAAAAATCATTTTACTTTAGGAGAAATAGGTTTTTCAAACTATTAAAGCAACTTACTTAACCCTTTTATTTTCTTTCTGGAGTAACTTGGCTCTTCTTGATCCTCTCTATTTCCATATAAGATAAAAAAATCCGTTGTGAAGTCCCACAATATAATTTGTTGGGTTTTCACTGGAATTATATTAAATATAAAATTGATGTGGTGTTGGTTGGCATATTTAAAATAGTGAATCTTTCAATTCATAAAAATGGTGCATCTATACATTAGGGGAATCTTTAATGCTTGTTTTAATTTTCACAATTGTACTCAAAGATTTCTTGTAATGCTTAGATATATTTGTTCTTAGTTCATATTTTGAAATTATTATAAGTGATATATTTTAATTTTTTTGAGAAGTGGCATTGATTACTTAAAGTAAATTTTGTTTTTGTTTTATAAATTTATTTTTTATTGGTGTTCAATTTGCCAACATATAGAATAACACCCAGTGCTCATCCCATCAAGTGCCCCCCTCAGTGCCCATCACCCAGTCACCCCCAACCCCCGCCCACCTCCCCTTCCACCACCCCTAGTTCGTTTCCCAGAGTTAGGAGTCTCTCATCTTCTGTCTCCCTTTCTGATATTTCCCACTCATTTTTTCTCCTTTCCCTTTTATTCCCTGTCACTATTTTTTATATTCCCCAAATGAATGAGACCATATAATGTTTGTCTTTCTCTGACTGACTTACTTCACTCAGCATAATACCCTCCAGTTCCATCCACTTCGAAGCAAATGGTGGGTATTTGTCGTTTCTAATGGCTGAGGAATATTCCATTGTATACATAGACCACATCTTCTTTATCCATTCATTTTTCGATGGACACCAAGGCTCCTTCCACTGTTTAGCTATTGTGGACATTGCTGTTAAAGTAAATTTTGTAGCCAACACTCCTACCTAACTGCCTTATCTTTTAACTAATTGCCTTATTAATAATAAAATACCTATCAATTGATTCGTTTTTATTCTTTTACCTATAAAATTGCGGTAGGCAGAAATGTGCCCCCTTCCTGCAAAATGTCCACACCCGAATAACCAGACCCCCAACATAATGATATTATTTTGAAGAATCCAGGTGGTCCAAATGTAATCACAAGAGCCCTTGAAAGTGGAAAAGGAAAGCCTAAGATTCAACACACCATATTTGTCTTGAATAAGAAGGGATTCCCATGCCATCAAAATATAGCACATACAACACCTCACTTCTACAACCACAAGGAAGTGAATTCTTTCAATGATAAGTAAACTTTACAGAGGAGCCTGAGCCCCAGATGAGAAATGAAGCTGTGGCCAGTATTTTGATTTTAGCCATATGAGATCCTAAACAGAGAATCTATCCATGTTTTCTTCTAAGAGTTTTATAATTTTAGGTATGTAGCCCTTGGTCTATTTTTTTTGTCAATTTTTGTATATCATGTAAAGGATGGGTCCAACTTCATTCTTTTGCATGCAGATATCCAATTTTCCCATCACCATTTCTTGAAAAGTCTATTCTTTCTTTCATCAAATGGTCTTATTTTCTGTGATGTTCTCATTTTATTTTTCTTTTCTGCCTTAATATTCTTGTTATTACTTATGCTATAATGTTGAGTAACAGATCAATCTTCATTTTTTAAAAATTTTTTTTAATTCAGATCAATCTTCAATCTTCAAACTTTCACTATTACGTATGAATTGGTTGTAGTTTTTGTTGTTGTGGGGATTATACATATTTTTGGTCAGATTAAGAGTGGCTCCTTTTATTCCTAGTTTATGAAGTTTTAACATGAACTCATGTTAGATTTTATCAGTTGTTTTTCTACATATTTTAAAATTATCATGTGATTTTCTCCTTTAATTGCCTAATGTAAATATTGTAGTACCTAATTATCTAATATTAAATCAACATTATATTGCTCAGATAAACTCAGTTTATGTAGTATATTTTTTATGAGTTACTGTACTTGGTTTGCATTTTGTTTAGGATTTTTAAGCTTGGGAGAGTGATTGACCTTTAAATTGTCCTTTATTACAATACCATTGATAGGTTTTTGATTAAAATTATTTATTTTAGTAAAAAGGGTGATGCTTGTACCCTCTTCTACATTCTAGAAGAATTCTCCTAATATTATAATTGTTTTTTGATACTATTTGGCACATTTTCTTAGTTGGAAGATCTATTATTAATATAATTTCATTTTTTTCATGTTCAAAGTACTAATATATTCAGATTTTCAAATTTTTGTGAGTCAATTTTTTGTTCTCTTATGAATGTATTTCATTTAACTTTCCCAATATATTAGCATAAAGTTAATATTATCTTTTAAAGTATTAATGTCTAGAACCATCTTTAATTTTGTTAATTTTAATTCCTGACATTCGTTATTTGTGCCCTCCATCTTTTTTTATTTTCCCACTCAACCTTACCAGAGGATAAATTTTTATTGATCCTTTCAAAGAACCCACTTTTTCTAAATATATCAACATTGCATCTGTTTTCTGTTTTTACTAATTTTTACTCCAATACTTCTTACCTTTACTTTCACTTTCTACAAGTCATTTTAATTTTCCTTTTGAAACTTCTTGATATGCATTAATTTATTTGCATAATTAATTTTCAAGTTTTCCCTTTATCTATTATGAACACTCAACATTACAAAACCTCCTTTTTATGTTTTATATATATCCAATCATACTTAGTATATTATGTTTTCATTATTGGTCATTTTAATATATTTCCTAATGTCTGTTATTTACTGAGCTTCTTAATTTTTAAATGTGATGCTTATCTAGTCATCTAAAAATAACTTTTAATTTAATGGGACTCCTGGGTAGCTTGGTTAGTTAAGCATCTAACTCTTGATCTTGGCTCAGGTCTTAATCTCAGGGTCTTGAGTTCAAGCCCCACATTGGGCTTCATGCTGGATGTGCAGCCTACTTTAAAAAAGTTGATTTTTAACTTAAAAACATTGCAGTCAGGAAACGTGTTCTGCAATGTCTGTCATATGAAATTTTGATGAAATTTGTCTTATAATCTAGTATATACTAAACTTTATAAATGTGTCATGAAAATCTTATAAAGAATGCATATTCTGCTTTTAAACGCAATAGTCTATGTGTGCATATAAGTTCAAGATTTTAAATTTTTTCAAGTGTTTTATATCCTTAATCTTTTATATATCCTTATTTTCTCCTTGTTCTATCAGTTGTTTTTCTTTTTTTTTAAGATTTTATTTATTTATTCATGAGACACACACACACACACACACACACACACACACAGAGGCAGAGACACAGGCAGAGGGAGAAGCAGGCTCCATGAAGGGAGGATCACACCCAGGATCACACCCTGGGCCGAAGGCAAGCGCTAAACCGCTGAGCCACTCAGGGGTCCCCATTTTTTTCTCTTTTTAAAATTTAAATTCAATTAGCCAACACATAGAACATCATTGGTTTCAGATGTAGAGTTCAATAATTCATCAACACAACACCCAGTGCTCATCACATCACATGTCCTCCTTAATGTCCATCACCCAATTACCACATCCCCCCATCCATCACCCCTCCAGCAATTCTCAGTTTGTTTCCTGTAGTGAAGAGTCTCTCATGGTTTGTCTTCCTCTCTGATTTCTTTCCATTCGATTTTCCCTTCCTTCCCCTATGATCCTGTTCTCTGTTTCTTATATTCCACATATGAGTAAAACCATATGATAAGTGTCTTTATCTGATTGACTTATTCCACTCAGCATAACACCCTCTGGTTCCATCCACATCAATGTAATGGTAAGTATTCATCCTTTCTGATGGCTGAGTAATATACCATTTTATCTGTTGATGGACATCTGGGCTCTTTCCATAGTTTGCCTATTGTGGACAATGCTGACATAAACATTGGGGTACAAGTGCCCCTTTGTATCACAACCTATGTATCCTTTAGATAAATACCTAGTAGTGCAGTTGCTGGGTCATAGGGTAAGTCTATTTTTAACTTCTTGAGAAACTTCCATACTGTTTTCCAGAATGGCTGTACCAGCTTGCATTCCCACTAACAGTGTAAGGGTTCCCCTTTCTCCGCAACCTTGCCAACATTTGTTGTTTACTGACTTATTAATTTTAGACCTTCTGCTGCTGTGAGGTGGCATCTCATTGTGTTTTTTTTTAATTTTTATTTATTTATGATAATCAGAGAGAGAGAGAGAGAGAGAGAGAGAGAGGCAGAGACATAGACAGAGGGAGAAGCAGGCTCCATGCACCGGGAGCCTGACGTGGGATTCGATCCCGGGTCTCCAGGATTGCGCCCTGGGCCAAAGGCAGGCGCTAAACTGCTGCGCCACCCAGGGATTCCCTCATTGTGGTTTTGATTTGTATTTTCCTGATGCCAAGTGATGTTGAGCTTCTTTTCATGTTTCTGTTGGCTATTTGGATTTCTTTTTTGTTATTGCTGCTGTTGTTTTTTTAAGATTTTATTTATCTATTCATGAAACACACATAGAGAGGCAGAAACATAGACAGAGGGAGAAGCAGGCTCCTTGAAGGGAGCCCAATGCAGGACTCGATCCCAGGCCCAGCATCACACCCTGAGCCGAAGGCAGACACTCAACACTGAGCCACCCAGGTGTCCCTCTGTTGGCTATTTGTATGTCTTCTTTGGAGAAGCCTCTGTTTATGTCTTCTGCCCATTTCTTGACTAGATTATTTGGTTTTGGATGTTGAGTTTGATAAATTCTTTATCAATATATCGTTGCGTATAAATTCTTGGATACTAGCCCTTTATCTGATATGTCATTTGCAAATATCTTCTCCCATTCTGTAGGTTGCCTTTTAGTTCTGTTGACTATTTCCTTTCACGTGCAGAAGCTTTTTATCTTGATGAAGTCCCAGTAGTTCATTTTTGCTTTTGTTTCCCTTGCCTTTGGAGACTGTCTAGCAAGAATTTGCTGTGGCCGAGGTTGACGAAGTTTCTGTCTGCATTCTCCTCTAGGATTTTGATGGATTCCTGTCTCACATTTAGGTGTTTTATGCATTTTGAGTTTATCTTTGTTTATGGTATAAATTGGAAATTGTCCAGTTTCATTATTCTACATGTTGCTGTACAATTTTCTTAATACATTTGTTGAAGGAACTGTCCTTTTTCCATTGAATATTCTTTCTCGCTTTATCAAATGTTAGTTGACCATAGTGTTCTATCATTTACTGAAAAAATTCTCATTATGTCTGGGTATGACATTTATATAATCAAAATAAATTTCCCATAAAATTATAAACATATTGCCCTACTTCTAATCTGATTCTTATTTTATTTTAGGGATTGCTTTTATGTGTTCATTTTGGAATTAAAAACAACTTCTTTGAATTGTTTGAAAGTTCCATCCAAATGTTTCATATTTTTTTGCTGTTGAGTTTAATAAGTTCTTTATAGATCTTGCTTACTAGCCCTTTATCTGATAGGTCATTTGCAAATATCTTCTCCCATTCTGTAGATTGTCTTTTAGCTTTGTTGACTGCTTCTTTTGCTGTGCAGAAGCTTTTTATCTTAATGAAGTCCCAATAATTCATTTTTGCTTTTGTTTCCGTTGCCTTCCTAGTTGTATCTTGCAAGTTGTTGTGGCCAAGTTCAAAAAGGGTGTTGCCTGTGTTCTCCTCTCGAATTTTAATGGATTATTGTCTCACATTTAGATCTTTCATCTGAGTTTATCTTTGTGTATGGTGTAAGAGAATGGTCTAGTTTCATTTTTCTGCACATGGCTGTCCAATTTTTCCAGCACCATTTACTGAAGAGACTGTCCTTTTTCCAGTGGATAGTCTTTCCTGCTTTGATGAATAACCACCATTTGCTTCAATGTGGATGGAACTGGAGGGTATTATGCTGAGTGAGTGAAGTAAGTCAATCAGAGACGGACAAATAGTATATGGTTTCATTCATTTGGGGAATATAAAAAAATAGTGAAAGGGATTAAAGGAGAAAGGAGAGAAAATGAATGTGAAATATCAGAGAGGGTGACAGAACAAGAGACTCCCAACTCTGGGAGATGAACACGGGGAAGTGGAAGAGGAGGTGGGAGGGTGGACGGGGTGACTGGGTGATGGGTACTGAGGGGGGCACTTGACGGGATGAGCACTGGGTGTTATACTATATGTTGGCAAATCGAACTCCAATAAAAAATATACAAAAAAATTTTCAGATTTTGAAACTTAAAAAAATATTTCCTGGGCAGCCCTGGTGGCTAGGCGGTTTAGCGCCGCCTTCAGCCCAGGGTGTGATCTTGGAGTCATAGGATGGATCCCGCATCGGACTCCCTGCATAGAGCTTGCTTCTCCCTCTGCCTGTGTCTCTGCCTCTCTCTCACTCTGTGTCTCTAATGAATAAATAAATAAAATCTTTAAAAAAATTTTCTTCTCAGACTTCTCATTTTGACACTTATTCGTCTTCTTATTCATATGTATTTTGCACTATTTATTTCTCTCCTCTTCAATGTCTAGTCTATTCTTATCTCTATTGAAAGGATATTGGAATTATATCCATTTTATTTATCTTACTTGTTTCATCTAATCTTTTTATATTTTTATACTACATTTAATCTTATAGCTATTAATTTCATCTTCAGCTTGGGTCATTCTGCTATTCAGCCAATATATTGAGTTTTTATGTCAATAAAATTTGTAGAAATTAAAAATGGCTGTTGCAGAGATTTGAGAAAATGCAGCATTATGCAATGCGGAGTCAACAATTAGGTTTAAATTTCAATATTAGTATTAATTCATAGGAAAAGACAAAGTTGCCTACATTGTTCATTTTGAGGTATTGTGTGTCTTCAACTGTTGATGATTACTTTTTTCCTTTTTTTTTTTAAAGATTTCATTTATTTATTCTTGAGAGACACACACAGAGAGAGAGGCAGAGACATAGGCAGAGAGAGAAGCAGGCTCCACGCAGGGAGCCCGACATGGGACTGGATCCCAGGTCTCCAGGATCAGACCCTGGCCTGAAGGTGGCACTACACCGCTGAGCCACTGGGGCTGCCCAGATTACTGATTTTATATTCATATTTATATACAATGGTTAAGATTGATTAGACTCTTCACTCCTGGCTGGCTCAGTCTGTTGAACATGGAACACTTAATCTCAAGGTATCATGAGTTTGAGCCCCATTTTTGGGTTACAGTTCACAAAAAAAAGATTGATCTGACTGGCAACTTTACTGAAATATAAATGATTCCCCTTTTCTTTTGTCTTGAACGCAGGCTTGAATTAAGAGGATATCCTTAGTTTGGATAGTTTTTGAGGTGCATATTTTAGTTATCAGAATTTCTTAGAGTTTAGCTTCCTGGTCTTCTGAATTTAAGAAATCCATGTTCTTTGTGTTGGCTTACAGGATATTAAAGTATTATTCTTCTTCCTTTGCAAATAGTCACATTTATAGTGCTCTACTTCTATTTTTATCCTGGAGTCAAAGTATTGATAACAGCTACTGTAAGAAAAAGGGAATGAAATTTTTTCACCATTAATTACATGGGAAAAGTATTTGTGTTCCTTTCAGTTCCTATTGTGATTTTCTTACAGATAGGTTCTGCAAGCAGCAATTATTATTTGTGGGGGGCCCTCTCTCTTTATGAGATTGAAGATTCTTTAACATTTCTAAATTTTTCTATTACTCTGTTCAATCTTTTTTGTAACTTTTAAATTCCTCTGTTTGCTACACATGTTTTCCTTTTTAGAATGATGTTGGAGTTGCACAGTCTATTATTTTAGTGGATTTTCAGAGGGTATTAAAATGAATATATGTTTTATGTTATTATTAAACTGAATTTCCTATTTATGTTAATATTTTAAATTTAATAACCATGTGAACTCATTGTAACAAGTGGAATAATTTTTTAAATGCATAAATTAAATCTTAAACTCTGTGCTTGTATGGAAGTGAATATAGCAGGCTTGACTGTTTTCCTTTAAAAGGTCTGTTTAAATGGTTGGCCCCGGGCTTTCATTTTAGAACTTGAATTTGGAGAAGGTTCCCATCATTCTAACTGATAAAAGTGGCTTTTTGTGCCTACACTGTTTGTATGAAAATGTGGATTATGGTGAACACCTGCTTTACTTCTGGGAGTACACAATTTTTGGTAAGTGCTAGGCAGAGTGCCTAATGTAATCAGTCCCCAGTAAATTCCCGGGCACTAAGTTTCTAATGAGCTTATTGGTAGACAAGATTTCATTTGTGTTTTCACAACTCACTACTAGGAGAATTAAGCAAGTTCTGTGTGACTTGTGCCTGATTTGCTCTGGAATTTGCCCCCTGTGATTTTTTTCCCTTTGCTGATTTTGCTTTATATCCTTTTACTGTAATGAAACAAAACCATAAGTAATATTATATACCAAGTTCTGAGGAGCCTCCCAGCAAATCCTCAAACCTGGGTGTGCTCTTTGGGACTTCTAGCACACTGCTCTAATTCATATCTACCTTCTTGAATGAAACAAATACCAATCTGTACACTCTTCTTAACAAAACCACATGGGGGGGTGAGATTTATTTCAATCGGTTGCAGAAAAAGTGAATTGTTTTAAGTTGTGTTCTCTCAGAAGCAGATCATGATCCAAAGAAAGGAACATAGTTTTTTTTTTTTTCCTTTGAGAGAGGCCCCCAAGAAGCACTGGTAGGGAGGACATGATTCAGGGGGAAAAAGGAAGCAAATAAAGGTGTATTATTTCTGGTCACTAATTGCTGTTCTATTATTCTATGTATCTATTTCTAGGTCAGTACCATACTATTTTTTAATAGAAAAAGTTTTATTTTTTTTCTTCAAATTTTTATTTAAATTCCAAGTAGTTAACAGAGAGTGCAATATTGGTTTCAGGAGTAGCATTCAGTGATGTATCACAACACCAAGTGCTCATCATAAGAAGTGCCCTCCTTAATACCTATCACCCATCTATCCATTGTCACACCCACCCCGTTCCATTAACCCTCAGTTTGTTCTCTGTTGTTAAGAATCTCTTATGATTTGTTTCCTTCTCTCTCTATCCTTTCCCCCTTATAATTTGTTTCCTTCTCTCTCTCTTTCCCCCTTTCATATATGTATATGTTTTGTTTTAAATTCCACATATAAGGGATCCCTGGGTGGCGCAGCGGTTTAGCGCCTGCCTTTGGCCCAGGGCGCGATCCTGGAGACCCGGGATCGAGTCCCACATCGGGCTCCCGGTGCATGGAGCCTGCTTCTCCCTCTGCCTGTGTCTCTGCCTCTCTCTCTCTCTCTCTCTCTCTCTCTCTGTGTGTGACTATCATAAATAAATAAAAAAAATTTTTTTAAAAATTAAATTCCACATATAAGTGAAATCATACGATACTTGTCTTTCTCTGACTGATTTATTTTGCTTAGTGTAATACACTCTAGCTCTATCCACGTCATTGCAAATGGTAAGAGTCATTCTTTTTGATGGCTGAGTAATATTCCATTGGGTATATATACAACATCTTCTTTATGCATTCATCAGTTGATGGACATTTGGCTCTTTCCATGTTTTGGCTATAGTTGATAATGCTGCATAGACATGGGGGTGCATGTACCTCTTTGAGTATATATTGATGTATGCATTGGGTAAACATCTAGTAGTGCAATTCCTGGATCATAGGGTAGTTCTGTTTTTAACTTTTTGAGGAACTTCCATACTGTTTTCGAGTGTGGCAGCATCAGGATGCATTCCCACCACAGTGCAAGAGGGTTCCCTTTTCTCCACAGTCTCACCAACACCTATTGTTTCTTGTGTTGTTAATTTCAGCCATTCTGACAGCTGTGAGGTGGTATCTCATCATAGTTTTGATTTGTATTTACCTGACTATGAGTGGTGTTGGGCATCTTTTCATGTGTCTATTAGTCATCTGGATGTTTTCTTTGGAAAAATGTCTATTTGTGTCTTCTGCCCATTTTTTAACTGAATTATTTGCTTTCAGATTTTGAGTTTGATAAATTCTTTATAGATTTTGGATACTGAAACCCTTTATCAGACATTTAATTTGCAAATATATTCTTCCACTTCATAGGCTGCCTTTTAGTTTCATTGATTGTTTCCTTTGCTATGCAGAAGCTTTTTATCTTGAGAAAGTCTGAATAGTTCATTTTTGCTTTTGTTTCCCTTGCCTCTGGTGACATGTATGATAAGTGGCTATGGATGAGGTCAAAGAGGTTGCTGCCTATGTTCTCCTCTAGAATTTTGATGGTTGCCTGCCACATTTAGGTCTTTCATCCATTTGGAATTTGTTTTTGTGTATGGTGTAAGATAGTGGCCCAGTTTCATTCTACTGCATGTAGCTGTCCAGTTTTCCCAACACCATTGGCTAAAGAGACTGTCTTTAATCCACTGGATATTCTTTCCTGATTTGTCAAAATTTAGTTGACCATATAGTTGTGGGTTCATTTTGGGTTTTTCTATTCTATTCTATTGATCTATGACTGTTTTTGTGCTAATACCATACTGTGTTTTTTACTAAAACTTTGTAATAAAGCTTGAAGTCTGGAATCATGATGCCTACAGCTTTGCTTTGCTTTTTCAGGATTGCTTTGGCTATTTGGGCTCTTTGTAGTTCCACACAAATTTCAGAATTTTTTATTCTAGCTCTATGAAAAATGCTATTGTTATTTTGTTAGGGATTGCATTAAATGTGTAGATTGCTTTGGGTAGTTTAAACATTGTAACCATGTTTGTCCTTCCAATCCATGAGCATGGAATGTTTTTTATTTTTTTGTGTCATGTTCAATTTCTTTCATAAGTGTTCTGTAGTTTTCAGAGTACAGATCTTGTACCTCTTTGATTAGGTTTATTCCTAGGTATCTTATGGCTTTCGGTATAATTGTAAATGGGATCAATTCCTTGATTTTTTTTTTCCTGCTGCTTCATTATTGGTGTATATAAGTATAACAGATTTTTGTTTGTTGATTTTCTATCCTACAACATTGCTGAATTCATGTATTTGTACATGTATTTGATTTTGGTAGAGTCTTTTGGATTTTCTACACAGAGTATCATGTCATCTGCAAAAAGTGAAAGCTTGACCTCTTCCATGCTGATTTGGATGCCTTTTATTTCTTTTTGTTGTCTGATTGCCGAGGCTAAGATTTCCAGTACTATGTTCAATAACAGTGGTGGGAACGGACATCCCTATCGTGTTCCTACTACAGAGTAAGAACTCTCAGTTTTTCCCCATTGAGGATATTACTGTGGGTCTTGTGTATATGGCCTTTATGTTGTTGAGTTATATTCCATCTATCCCTACATTGTTGAGGGTCTTTATTAAGAAAGGATGCTATATTTTGTCAAGTGCTTTTTCTCCTTCTATTGAGAGGACCATATGGTTTTTACTCTTTCTTTTATTAATGTGGTGTATCACATTGATTGATTTGGAAATATTGTACCACCCCAGCAGCCCAGAAATAAATCCTAGTTGTTAAAAGAAACTAGATCCAACAAATTAAAAAAATATATGAAAATAAAAATAATAAATAATAAGACAAAACAAAAAATATATATAATAAAAAAGTAAAATAAAATTTAAAAAGCTAGCTAGATCCTGGGTGTATTTTGGTCTGCTTGTTAAAGGAAGCTAGATCCAATAAATAATTAAAATAAAATAAAATAAATAGAAATTAAAATAAAAAGCAAGATAGATTGAATTTCCCCTAGGACCGAGACTGCAGCACTCAAGGATCAGAAGGCTTCATGAGTGCAAGGGGTTTGTGTTGCTCTTCTGGGGACAGGGCCTGTTGTACTGATTTTCAGGACGACGTGCCTTAGTGGAGATGCACTTGCATGTCACAGTGGTTTGGGGCTTGGTATAAGTGGTTCCAGAATACACTTGGTAGCACTGTTTAGCTCACAGTGGTCGGTCAATGCTAATGGGCCGAGCAAATTGCTTTGCCCCTGCTCTCTCCCTGATGAGGTAAGAGTCCCCACCCACCACTCTTCAGGAAGTCCTCAAAGTAGAGCAAACAATCATCCCTCTTGTGTTCCCAGCTTCTGTCAGATCCCTGCCTTCACCCTGACTATGTCTGAACTGTCTGCCTGCCAACAGGCCCAGTGCTCCTGTGTTTTATCTCAGGCCTGTGGCTGAGTTTCAAAATTCCAAATGTTAGGGACTTGTGGTGTGGACCCATGTTGATCCTCTGGTGAGCATCTCACCACATTTTTCCCATTTGCTGGTTTGTGCCCCAAACAGCAGCTGCACAACCATGCAGTGGTTGGGAGTTTATGGTAAAGCAAAGGAGAAAGCTGGCACCCGGGCTTGCTGTCTTCAGCCAGCTTCCCTGTTCCTGTGCTGGGAACAGTGCAGCACATTGATACTGCTAGTTCTTCTGTTGTGTCCCCTCTCTCAACTGCACTCCAAACAGGGGAACTGTTTTTCACCATGTGACCCAAGGCTATCCTCAGACCAAGATGCCCACTCCTGGGACTCTGCCTTCCTCCCTCATGGGAGCAGTGCTAAGCCTGCCAGACATGGACTTCTAGGACTTCAGATTTTGCATTCCGATGCTTATAATAACTTACAGTAGTCTCCATAAGCAGAACTCCTTGCCCTCCATAGCACCTGCAGTTCTCATCTCCCCCAGTCCACTCTCCACAGTTCCTACCTTCCACGAGGTGGTCATGTTTGTACTAGTAGCCATGCAATTTTCTTCTACTAAGCCCTCAGTTCAATTTCTTGGGTGTTTAGAATGATTTGATATTTGTCTAGATGTGTTTGGCCCCCTAGATGTGTTTAGGGTCCCCCTGCTCTCTGCCATCTTAGCTCTCTGTACCATACTGTTTTGATTATTATAGCTTTGTAAAATAGTTTGACAGCAGGAAGTATGATAAGTCTAGCTCTGTTCTTCCTTTTCACCATTGCTTTGATTTGGCTTTTGGGGGTCTTTTGTGGTTCCATATGATTATATGATTATAAGATTTTTTTCTATTTCTGTAAAGAATGTTATTGGGATTTTGATAGGAATTGCATTGAATATGTTGATCACTTGGGTAATGTGGGCACTTTAACAATATTAACTCTTCCAATCCATGGATATAGTATATCTTTTCATTTGTGCCTTCTTTAATATTCTACATCAATTTTAAAAATAATTTTCAATAAACAATTCTTTCACCTATTGATTAAGTTTATCACTAAGTATTAGATTGCTGTTACTCTTAAATCTTTTTTTTTTTAATTTTTATTTTATTTATGATAGTCAGAGAGAGAGAGAGAGGCAGAGACAGAAGCAGGCTCCATGCATCGGGAGCCTGACGTGGGATTCGATCCCGGGTCTCCAGGATCGCGCCCTGGGCCAAAGGCAGGCGCTAAACCGCTGCGCCACCCAGGGATCCCAGATTGCTGTTACTCTTGTAAATGGAATTGTTTTTAATTTGCTTTTTGGATAGTTCATTGTGTATATAAACACCACTGACTGCTATGTTGATTATGTACCCTGAAAATTTACTGATTTCATCTATTAGTTATAACAGTTTTTGTTGTTGTTGAGTCTTTAGAGTTTTCTGCATATGTGATTATATTATCTGCAAACAGATAATCTTATCTCTTTTTTTTTCTGAATCAGATGCTTTTTATTTCATTTTCTTGTCTGATTGCTTAGCTAGAGCTTCTAGTACTATGTTGTATAAAAGTGGTTAGAGTAGGCATCTTTATATTGTTCCAAATCTTAAAGGAAAAGCTTTCAGGTTTTCCCCATTGAGATTGTGGCCTTCTGTTTGTTGAAAGAGTTTAATAATATTTAGAGGCATCTGGCTCACTCAGTCAGTAGAGTATGTGATTGGTGATCTTGGGTTGTAAGTTTGAGCCCCACATTGAGTGTAGAGATTACTTTAAAATAGTAATCTCTTTAAAAAGGATGTTTTTTTAAAAAAAGAATGTTTAGTCTTTAGTAGAATTCACCTGTGATGTCCTCTGGTGCTATGTTTTTCTTTGTGGTTAGTTTTTTTTTTTTTTAATGTATTCAGTCTCCTTATGTGTTATTGGTCTGTTCAGGCTTTCTATTTCTTCTTTATTCAGTTATGGTAAGTTGTATGTTTCTAAGATCTTATTCACCTATCTAGGTCATCAAATTTGTTGATATATAATTGTTTATAATAGTTCCTTATGATAAGTTTTGATTCTGAGGCAACCATTGGAATGTATCATTTTTCACTTCTGATATTTTATGAGTCTTCACTCTTCTTTTCTTCTATTTTTTTCCTCCTCAGGGGAAATCATGGCAGTGGTGACTTATTCTGGCACTGAGTTGTTACTGTCATGGGGCATAGAAGGATTCAGGTGAAATCTTCCTACCCTTTCTATGAATGTTTGGGTATGGGATTCTTGAATTATGTTCTATAGAAATTGTTCCATTATCACTTAGCTTTCTCTGTAGCCAATTAAAATTTGAGTTTACATTGATACCTGAAATTCCAATACTGCAGAATATATTCTAGTCTATTCCTAATCATATATTGAATTAATTTTCCTAACAATTGGAAAACTGGCTTTCATTATTTATTCATTTACTTAAGCAAGAATACAGATAATTTCAGATTTGTGAATTTGTAATACTGCATAGAATCCGTTTAGTTAGAATTCAGTATTTTATACACATTTAATAGATAAAAGTAACATTCAGTGAAATACACAAATCCTTAAAGTACATTTTGATGATATTGACATATGCTCCAGAAAGTTTCTTTATATCCTTTCCCAGTAAATATCCTCCAGAGGAAATCAGTGTTCTTATTTTTTAATTATGAATTAATTTTTGGCAATCTATAATTTTATATAAAAGAAATATCGAGTATGTACTCTTTGTGTATATTTTTCTCAGCATATTAACAGTAAGATTTATCCCCAATTATGCACCAACATTTTTTCCAGTGTATTACTCAGTACTATTCCATGGTATGAATATGTTACAATTTGTTTTTGCATTTTCCTCTTTGAAGACATTTGGGTTGTATGTCATTTTAAGCTATTTTGAATGAATCCTTTATGAATATTCTTGTATATTTCTTTTTAGAGAGATATTTTTACATGTCTCTTCAGTAAGTTTTTATCCTGTATAAAAAAAGTATAATCCTGATGGAATTATAAGAATTGTTTTGAAACAGTCTGCTCTATTCTGATTCACTGATCCATTTATCTATCTTTATGTTACTATCACATTGTCTTGATTAGTGTAGTTAGAGAGTAACCTTGAATTGAAATAGATCAAGGCCTCAAAGTGTGTACTTATTTTCAAGATTGTTTTGGTTCTTGTAAGACTTTTGTACTTCTACATATAAAGTCAGGTTTTAGTATACATGTTTTGGACATACCTTGATTTTTACTCTTAACTAATGAATAGTATTTAAAATAATATTTTCATTTAATTTGCTGATACTACGCAGGAATAGAATTTATGATGTTGCTTTGACCTTACATTTTGTAATCTTGCTACATTAACTTATAGCAGTGACTTTTAGTTGTTTTGGAAGTTGTTACATAGAAAGTCATGTCCTCTGCTGTTAAAGAACAGTTTTATTTTATAATTTCCAATATTTAGATGTTTTATTTCTATTTTCTTATTGCTCTAAGATATCCAGTACAGTGCTCATTAGACATGGTTAGTGTGGGTTTTTCATAGTCATTTTCTGTATCTTTGAGGTACTACATTCAATATTTCATTACCAATATGTTTGTTATAGGTTTTCCACTGATACTTCATTCAGATTAAATAATTTCTATTTTATTCCTAGTTTGCTAAGAGCTTCTATCATGGATACTACTGAATTTTGTTGAATAATTTTCCTACACATATTGAGATGATCATACATTTTTATCCTTAATTCCGTTAATGTAATAAATTGCATGGATTAGACTTTCAAATATGAAGCCAACCTTGAATTCCTGAAATAAACTTTACCTAGAAATGACGTGTATTCCTTTTGATATATTGCTATATTTATTTTATCAATGCTTTGTTAAGTATTTTTTGTCTTAGTTCCTAAGAGCATTTGTCTGTAGTTTTCTATTCTTGTAATGTGTTTTCCTGATTTTGTCATCAGGAATATGTCATCTGCAGAAAGTAATTCGAGAACTGTTCTCTCCCCTATTTTCCGAAATAATTTTGTAGTTTTGGAATTATTATGTGTTTAGTACAATTCACATGAAACCATTTGGGTCTGTTTCCTCTTTTGGAGGTTATTTATTTGATTTAATTATTTTAACATGTAAAGGGTTATTCAGTTTTTCTTTCCACTTTAGTAAGTTTGGTAATTGGTGTCTTTAGATTTTGTCAAATTTATCTAAATGTTTGGATTTATTAGCATAAAATTATTAATATTCATTCATAGTTTTTAAATCTACATGGCTTGCAGAAATAATCCCCCTTTTCCTTGATACTATACATTTGTGTCTTCATTATGCTAGTCTCTGCCTTTCTAAAAATGTGTCAGTTTTATTGATCTTTTAAAAGAACCAACTTTGCCTTAATTGATTGTCCCTTTGGTTTGCCCATTTTCTATGTTACTGACTTCTGCTCTTATTATTATTTATGTTCTTTTCTCTACTTTGAGTTCAATTTGTTCTTCTTATAGTTTTATAAGGTAGAAGCTTAAATCATTAATTTGTGGTAATTGTTCTTTTCATATATAAGCATTTAAAGCAAAGTTTTCCATCTAAACACTCTTACCTTTACTCATGGGTTATTTAGAAGTATGCTGTTTCATTTCCAAATAATTGTGAAAATTCTAGGTATCATTTTTGGTACTGGTTTCCAGTTTAATTTCCTTGTGTTAGAGAATATAGTTTGTAAGATTATAAAATTTGAAATTGACTGAGACATGTTTTAAGTCCCATTACATGGGATCCTGGGGTGGCTCAGCGGTTTAACGCCTGCCTTCGGCCCAGGGCGTGATCCTGGAGTCCTGGGATCAGGTCCTACATTAGGCTCCCTGCATGGAGCCTGCTTCTCCCTCTGCCTGTGTCTCTGCCTCTCTCTCTGTGTGTCTCTCATGAATAAATAAATGAAATCCTTACAAAGAAAAGGCCCATTACATGGTCTGTGATAGTGAACATGTTGTGTTCACTTGAAAAGAAATTTGTATCATTTGATTTTGGGGTTAGTATTGAAGTAATGTAAGCTAAGTGAATACGTAGTGTTACTGTCAATGACAGAGAGGAGTGCTATGATTTTAAGTTATGGTAATGGATTTTATCTATTGTTGGTTTACTTTTGTCAGTTTTTCTTTATGTGTTTTTAGCTACATTGAAAGTTATGATTAAATTTTTGCTTGGTCATGATGTGTCGCTTTTTATCAATGCAAATAACTCTGAGGTATTGCTCCTCTCTTTAAGTCTTCTTTATCTGATATTATTATAAATACTTAAACTTCTTTAGCTTTGATTTTCACATCAATGGAATGCTTTCAATTTTTCTCTTTTTTCCTCATTTTTTATATTTAAAGTAAATTTCTTATATGCAATATATATTAGTCCTTTGTTATCCAACCATGAAATACCTTTGAAGTGGGATGTTTAAACTTTGGACATTTGATTAATAATCTATATGGTTGCATTAAGGTTACTGTTTTGTTACTTTAAAAAAAAGGACTTTCCTATATGTAATTTGTTTTTCTTGTCTTTCTTTGCAATCTTTTTTTTTATTTTAAAATATTTTTCAGTATTTCATTTTAATTTCTCTAGTGGGCATTGAGACATACATCTTTGCCTTGATTTTTAAATTGCTGCTTAAAAAATTAAAATGTACATTCTTAACTTATTATAGTGTACTTAAAATTAATATTATTTCTGTTCATGGTAAAACATAGAAAACTTGTAATATTATAAGTACATTTCATTTGTTTTAAACTACAACATACAATGTTATAATTTTTACATTATATAATTGTGAACTGCTGTTTCTGTTTCTGCTTGGTATATAGATGGTTGGAAGAGAATTTTGACTATTTTCATAATGAAAATATGCCAAATAATCTGCAAAATCATAAGTCTTCTTGAAACCACCAGAGAGCTAAGCTCACAAGGCAAATGAGAAATGTTATTTTCAGAAAATGACAGGGCTCTCTGAGGAAAGACAAAAAAACATCAACTATTTCATGGGAAGAAGAGGAAGCAGCCATAGAAGTACTAAATTGTGAAACAACTAAAATTTTGACAAATTCCAAAATGTGGGCTAACATAGCAGTTTAGAAAAAATTAGAGTCCCCTACACAGGGTAATGTTAATTTTCTTAGTCTTTTCACAGGGTCTCCATTGGTTACATACAAGAAAGATTGGGAGCAAGGCAGAAGACAAGATTGAGAATGATTATTGTTGCAGGGGTACTGGCTCCACTGTCAGACCAGTATAAAATCCCATACTCTTACTTGAATCCTTCCCTTATATGAAGAAATTGCCTTTGGCCACTGGGGAAGGAAGAGTAAACTGTCTCACCCCTAATAATTAAAGAAAGATCCATTTCTTTCAGAATGAGGGCCTAAAGCACAACCATTCTGGCACAGTGTTCAGCAAAACTCCTCATTTTGGAGGAAGGGTACAGGAAACTCCCTTCTGCTTCTGGTGGAGGAGCAACAAGCAAAAGTCATTTGCCAATGGGGAAGGTGCCTAAAAACCTCTCTTACAAAAGAACATCCCAGATGCAAGACAGAATTTGCTGACATATGGTGAAAGGGATAGGAATGATAAGACATATCCACATGGGCAAAGTGTGCAGGTCCTGCCTAAAAATATAAGATTTGAGAAAACTGAATAATCTCTTTTGTCAACTCTGTAAGCCTACCACCAAGTAACAAGCAGAAGTAGACTGCCTCTGGGCATCAGCAAAGGAAGACCTCTCTGTGGTAAAAGTGTGAAGGAACTGCTGAAGCTGAGCAGGAATCCTAAATATTACTCTTTAGTATCCCAGACTTGTACTTAATATAGATTAACAGCTGATCGCTATGGGAAATAAAATGTAAGACTCTGTTACAAAGAGGGTAGTAATATAACAAACCCCACTCTGCTACTGGCTACACTTACTTAAATCACCCAAATTGTGGCTGGAGAAAAGTGTAACAATTTCTGGTAATAAAAGCTACTTAACTCAGTTTATGCTGTTCTAGATAGTAATTCTGGTATTCATTTAAAAGACACATAGAAAATTGAGGAAAAAACATTCCGTTGTTATGAAATATAGCAATAATTAGAAACAGACTCAGATGAACCAGAATTTGGAACTATCAGACAAGGAATTTAAAATAACTACTATGTGAGGTGATGGATATGTTAATTAGTTTGAATGTGGTCATCTTTTCACATTGTAAATATATACCAAACATCGTATTGTAAACTTTACTTTTATATAATTCCATATGTAAATTGTACCTCAAGAAAGCTTAAAAACAGTAAACAACTGCTATTATATGTAAAAAGATCTAGTAGTAAATATGGACAACATGCATGAAGAGATGTGGAATTTCAAAAGGAAGATTGAAACAATGCAGATGCTACAAATAAGAAAAACCATGATATCAGTGAGGGTTTTCTTTTTCAGCTTCACAGCATATTGGACAGAACTGAGATAAAAATAATAGACTTTGAGAATAGGTCATTTGAAAGTATCCAAAATTAAACCTAAAGAGAAAAGAGAATGAAAGAGGGAAAAAAAGAAATAAAATATCAAAGAACCGTAGAACAATATTGGACAATTTAAAATATAATTGGAAACCCAGAAATAGAATGAGAATAGGAGAGAATAAATATTTGAAATGATAATGGCTGACAGTGTTCCAAAAGCAATGAAAGACAACCAACCACAAATCCAAAAACCTCATAGAATAGCAGACGGGATAAATGCAAAAACACACAACCACCACCACCACCAACAAAAACAACAAACACATAAATTGTCAAACTGCTCCGTAACAAAGATAAAAATAAATTTTGGAGAAGGCAGATGTGGAGAAGGAACTAAATCAAGAATAACAAAATTAAAAATTCACTGGACTAATCATGAGACACTCTGGAAAGTATAAGACAATGCTTTGAAATCTTTAAAATATGGAAAGAAAAATGTTAGCCATGAACAGTAAACTTATTTATTAATTTTTATTTATTTTTTTAAAGATTTATTTATTTTAGAGAAATAGAACAAGTAGAGGGAGGGGCATAAAGAATCCTTCAACAGATTCCTCACTGATGCAGGGATCAATCCTAGGACATTGAGATCATGACCTGAGCCGAATCCAAAAATCAGATGCTTAACCAACTGAGCCACCCAGACACCCCAGTGTAGTTTGTAAAATGAAGGCAAAATTAAAGTTTTCTGTGAAACAACAGTTGGAAGAACCTGCAAAAAATTGAAATCAGACACTTAAGTTCCCTGATTTTAGCAGAATGAAGTGAAATCAATAAATCAGAAACAAACTTTGAAATTCCCCAAATATTTTTAAATTAAGCAATATATTATTTTTTAAAAAATATTTATTTATTTTGAGAGAGTGAGAGAGAGAGAGCACAAGTGGGAAGTGGCAGAGGGAGAAGGAGAGAGAATCTCAAGCAGATTCCATCATGGACACAGAGCCCAATGCAGGGCTCTAGTTCACAAACTCAAGATCATGACCTGAGCTGAAACCAAGAGTAGGACACTTAACTGACTGTACCACCTGGGCGCCCCTAAATTAATCAATATTCTTTTTTTTTTAAAGATTTCTTTTACTTATTTGAGAGAGACAGCAATGCACAAGAGAGGAAGTATGAGTGCTGGCAGGGAGGGCAGAGGGAGAAGGAAAAGAGGGAGCCTGACGCAGGGTTTTATCCCAGAACCCCGAGATCAGGACCTGAAACAAAGGTAGATACTTAACCAACTAGCCACTCGGGTGGCCCAAAGCATTATACTGTTTTTTTGTTTTGTTTTTTTTTTTAGGATTTTATTTATTTATTCATGAGAGACACAGAGAGAGAGGCAGAGACACAGGCAGAGGGAGAAGCAGGCTCCATGCAGGGAGCTCGATGTGGGACTTGATCCCGGGACTCCAGGATTGGGCCCCAGGCCAAAGGCAGGCGCCAAACCGCTGAGCCACCCAGGGATCCCCAAAGCAATATACTCTTTTTTTTTTTTTAATTTTTATTTATTTATGATAGTCACAGAGAGAGAGAGAGGCGCAGAGACATAGGCAGAGGGAGAAGCAGGCTCCATGCACCGGGAGCCTGATGTGGGATTCGATCCCGGGTCTCCAGGATCGCGCCCCGGGCCAAAGGCAGGCGCCAAACCGCTGCGCCACCCAGGGATCCCAAAGCAATATACTCTTAAAACAGATTGGATTATATAATAAATTCTATACACATACAATGAATTATATATGCATATAATAGATATATATACAATATTTTAAAATATTAAATGTTGAAATGTTTTCATAAATATCCAAATGTATATGTGTGTGTGTATATATATATATATATATATATCATATATCTATGTATCTTTATATAAATTCAACCAGGTTTCTGGAAGACCCATTTATTTCTTTGTGAAATATGTCTGGTCATTCTTGATAATAAATTGTTCCTTTCTTATCCTTGTGACCCTAATCTTTATTAAAAAAACATTTCTAACATATTCTGCATTTAAGTATGTTGTTTGCAGTTGCTCCTGATTGTCTATTATAGTTGTTGACTTCCTTATGATCTTGTGGATCTTTGATTTTGAAGTTTATTTACTTGGTCTAGATGTGTTGGGAATTTTTCTGTTGCTAAATTTTATACGTTTTTCTCTGAATAGGATTTGTGTCTACTTCACATTTTGGGTAGAGAGAATTGTTTTATTCTTTCTTGAGATTCCTGAATTAATCTATGTATGTTAATTTCAGCTTCTCTGCCTTTTAATACATCAAGGCTTAGTGTCATAATAACAGTGCTTCCATTGCCTTTTTCCATCATAATAGGGTTCTCCCTTCTTGCTATCTGATCACTTCTACTTCAAATTTATTTTGTGATTTTTACCTTTTTCAAAGTGTGGGTAATTATTGGCTTTGAGAGATCAACCTACATTTTATGTTTTCTATGATATTTCACTGAGTATCTTCTTTCTAAAGTAGAATTATTTTATAGTAGGATGGTCTTTCATGTTATCTAATCTGCCATACTCCTGGTAGCAGAAGTCTTATTCTCATCCCCTCCCCTTTTTTTTTTTTAACTTTTGTTGTGTTTTTGCCTGATCTTTGACATTTCTGTGATCCTTGGAACTGGTGTGCCCTCTGTTTTTAGACCTAAGGCTTAGTAATCTAAGTAATATCTATAATCTAAGTAATAAAGCTATATCCATAAGAGCTAAAAGATAGAGACTAGAAATATCTGCCCAGGTATGGCAAGCTAAGAAGTAGCCTGTCTGAAATACCAAGAAAGAATTATGTTGATCTGCATATGCATATGATAATGCATTTTCACAAGTGTGAAAATTTGGAGAATAATTTTCACAGCCAAAGTGACAGATAATATAATGTTCTCAATCATGTTTCTTAAATTCCACATATGAGTGAAATCATACAGTATTTGTCTTTCTCTGAGTGATTTATTTTGCTTAGCAGAATACACTCTAGCTCCGTCCACATCACTGCAAATGGTTAAGATTTCATTCTTTTGATGGCTGAGTAATATTCCACTGTAAGAGAGGAAAGGAGAGAGAGAGAGAGAGAGAGAGAGGGAAGCAACCATAAGAGACTCTTAACAATAGAGTTGTTAACTCTTAATAACTGAGGGTTGATGGAGATAGGTGGGTGGGGGATGGGCTAAATGGGTGATGGATATTAAGGAGGTCACATGATGAACACTGGGTGTTACATGTAAGTGATAAATCAATAAATTCTACATCTGAAACTGTTTTTACCATATATGTTAACTAACTAGAATTTAAGTGAAAACTTGAAATAAGATTTTCAAAAGAAAGAAAAAAGAATTAGCCCACTCAGGTTAATGAGAAAGAAATTCAAATTCTACTTGAAGTTATAATGGGCAAAGATATTAGCAATCTATTTTCATAAATGGACTATGGAAGCATTTGTACTCCTGGGTAAAGAACACTCCAGTCTCTAGAAGGACACATAAAATTAATCCTTTTGAAGCTGGGTGCTGTTTTGACATGCTGTGCAGAATACCAAGATGGGGTCTTGATACAGGAGGATATGATTATGCTGATTATTTGATATAGGTTACAAGGCAAGAGCATCATAACAAGCAAAAACCAAACCAAAAAAACAAGGCAAAAGCCCAATTTGTAGGATGTAAACAATGGCATATAGGAAGATATCTCCCCATGCTTTATTCTCCATGTGCTCTTGTATTCCATCTCTTGGCTCCTTATCGAAACTGAAAAATAGGGTAGCCCTGGTGGTTTAGCAGTTTAGCGCCATCTTCTGCCCGGGGTGTGATCCTGGAGACCTGTGATTGAGTCCCAAGTTGGGCTCCCTGCATGGAGCCTGCTTCTTCCTCTCTCTCTCTCTCTCTCTCTCTCTCTCTCTCTTTCTCTCTCTCTGTGTCTCTGATAAATAAATAAAATATTTAAAAAATAAGAGTGTGAACAGATAATTTGCATTTTATTTAACTTCCCCTGTGTAATGTCCTATTGTCTCAATTCAAATACCTGTGATACCAATCAGTAATTCTCATTTCTTTTGGTGTTGGCAACTCATGACAAATGTTTACTTTAATGCTTATTAGCATTTGGTGTGCACTCATGTAACTACAGTTTTTGCTTTTTCCCTAAAAGACTTCAAGCTTTATGAAGGCCAGGACCAAACTTGTCTGTTCATTACTGTTTTTACATATATTTTTCCAAATTTTTGAATTAGTGAATGAATAGGTATCAGGGAATGTACTATGTAGAATGTGTGGCCAGGAACACTTTTGATAATATAGCCAAAGTGACAGATAATATAATGTTCAAATTTAGTTGTTATAGCAATATCTTTCTAGAAAATTCCTTTTTAAAGAATATTCTTTACTTTTTAGAAAAGATATCTTATTGGAGAATGAGAATAGGCCTCACAGTTGGATTTTGAATATTCTTTTTAATGGCTCTTTAATTTAGAGTAATAAACTCTTTGAGCTTAATTTCCTCATCCATGGAATGGGGATAATAATACCTGCCCTTTATTGCTACAATATCTGTAGTCCTACTGCAGTTAGGAAAGATGAGGAAGAAATTGAACCACCTATATATAGGAAAGATAATTCATAGGGAAGCATGGGATGAAGGGGAAATCAATAGAAGAAAGATCTTTCTCAGAGAGTAGTCAGTACTTCTAATCCCAGAAGGAAAGGTCTAAGTTGGATAGAACACAAGTGTGAAAATTTGGAGACTAGGTTGTGTTTGTATGCAGTTTAAAAGGGTAAAGTCAGTCATTGTTAATTTTTTCTTGAATTACCTAATCTCATCTATTTTATGCCTCACTTTATAATCTATGTATTGTCTTTATCTTCCCCCTAACCACACAGGAAAAAATTTTCCTAAATCTAGGAATATATTATTTTCAGGCAGACCTTACTACTTATTGTCACGAGGAAGTGGACTCATATTAATTCTTAGACTTGTTGAAGGGATTGAAAAATTAGATTTATGACCCAGTGTTATATTAAATGCACATTTGGGCAGAATTTGAAAGAGCACAAAATATGTGTTGAGCTTTATATAAATTAGTTTAACTTTATATGAAGTACAATATAATTTTTTATCTGGGGCATAGTATTCCAGTAATGAACAATATTTAAGAACATTAAAAATATATATGATTTTAATATCTGCTAACAGGTGAGCAAGCCTTTTAATCCCAATTACTCCTAGTACAAAAAGCAAAGCGTAGTTATTTTTTATGATATTTATTTACAAAACAAAACCACATCTTAATTTGCTCTGACCTTTTGAATCTCCAGTTGCTGTACGTTGAATTTTAGATCCAAAATTTTAATAGCAAACCTGGCTTATCTGCATAGACATGTAAAGAGACTAGAGGAGAAAATAAGACAAGTTGAAGTAATAACATAATTATATACTTGACGTATAAAGTAACCCACAACTTCATCTCCTTAAAGGATAAAATGACAAGAATAGCTCTCTAAGAGCGTTGTTTTCCAATTATCTTATTTATTTAAAATAAAACACAGTCAGAGAAAATCAGATATTTCCAAAACATAGACGACAAAGGCAGAGAAACTTGTAGAAATACAGAATAAATAAGTGACATTTAGGTCTGCCTTCCAAAGTACACTTTCAGTGAAAGCCAAACAAATATATAGATCATCCAAGATTTCCTTGCTTCAAATAAAACTGCAGAAAGGCTATTCAATTGTAAATAATGGATTAGAGACAAGGCTCTTGACTTTGAGGTTCAAAAGATCCTTAAATGAGAATAGATACCTAGTAAGAGATAAACGATTAAAATCATCCCAAGACCAGTCTCTATCAGCCAAGGTAGAGCATTAGAGCTTTCAAGAGACAGGAGAATAATTATGTTTACTTACTGAAAGTTTTGATGGTAGAGTAAAGGAGCCAAGGTGTCTGGAAAACACAATCAGGAATCAGGCTCTGCGTATATATTCTTGGGATGGCTTTCAAAAAGTATAACTGGTTATGTGCACAGATTTAGATGTGATTACATGTACAGGGTTTTTGTGTATGTGTGTGTAAAGGAGATGAGGTGGAGGAGAGAATTGGGGTGGAATGTGGGTGGCAACAGTCAGAGCATATTGAGGTTACAACTAAGCAGAAATTAGGTTAGAATAATTCGTGATTGCTATCAGGATCCATAGCTGGTACCTAGGCAGAAGGTATAGAGTTATGTTAGAACTATGGTTGAAACTGGGCATAAGGAAGCAGTTGGCGCGGTTTTTCACTTCACTCAGGGATCAGGCAAGAATGCCTATGAACATGTTTGCCAATCCTTAGATACACGCAAAGTTAAGGTCAAACTGGAACAGAGACTAGGCAATAGTAGGGTGACTGTGGCAGGGGATTAAGGCTATATGTAGACATTTGAGTCATGGTTATTGCTCCTATCTTCATATTAGAAGGCAATTAATATGCAAAATCATGAATTTTACTAACATTCTATATGATGGTGGTTATTATCATACAGAGGATTTTGTTTTCTCTTTTCTTTACGAAATTTACCACAGGATTCATTTGATTTGTATATAGATTTGCAAAATTTCGTTAAAGAATTTTTCAGCAATAATCCTCTTTTGAACCTTGATAGATCTTTGTAATTTTCTTGTATACTTGCATTATGACATGTAAAAAAGTTGGCTATCAATTTGGTCTACAAAAACATTGTTATATTAGCTCCACAAGAAGAAGAATTTGTTTAGTTACTGTAAAGGAAAATACATTTATAAACACACAAATATATATGTAGATAAATTTTCATGAAATTTTAGATAATACTATAAAGTTGTAACCACAAACAGTTTTACCACCAAGAAAAAACAACTATTAAAATGGTAGTGGAACTTATTGTAGTCTACTTCAAAATATAACTATGCTATTTTGTAGCCTGCTTCTTTCATTTGATAATATATGTATGATAAGAAATGTAATGTGTGTGTGTTCATGAGAGATTGAGGCAGAAATGACGCCATGGGGCCGCGCAACTGAGCAGCTAGCAAAAGTGGGTGTAAGAGCAGAAGTAGCCAGCTAGAGTGGGGAGCTTGGCAGGGACCGAGCTTATTGGTGAGGCAGTGGTAGCGGTTTGGCAGGTGGCTTCAGGCTTCCGGGGGTCTGGGTAGCTGAGGTGCTGATCCTGTTGGAGGTGAAGAACTGCATCCTCAAGGAGCCACTGGCACTCAAGTTCATGGTCACAGAGGCCAGTAACAAACCAGAAGCAGTAGAAGTAACATTTGCAGATGTCGATGGAGTCCTCTATCATATTTCAAATCCTAATCCTGTTGGTCTGTACTTCTTTGAAATTCTACAAGAAACTTCAGGCACATGGTGCTGATGAGTTATTAAAGAGAGTGTATGGGAGTTTCTTGGTAAATCCTGAATGAGGATATCATGTCTCTTTGCTATATGACCTTGAAAATCTACCAGCACCCAAGGATTCCATTGTGTATCAGGCTGGCATGTTGAAATAAAATTGTTTTTAGGCAGCCCAGGTGGCTCAGTGGTTTAGCGCCACCTTCAGCCCAGGGCCTGATCCTGGAGACCCAGGATCGAGTCCCACGTCAGACTCCCTGCATGGAGCCTGCTTCTCCCTCTGCCTGTGTCTCCCTCTGTCTCTAATAAATAAATAAATAAATAAATAAATAAATAAATAAATAAATAAACAAACAAATAAATAAACAAACAAATAAATAAACAAATAAAATCTTTGAAAAATTGTTCTTGCCTCTGTCTTGGAGAAATTCTTCAAATTTCAAGAAGAGGGCAAGGAAGGAGAGAACAGGGCAACTATCCATTAGAGGGATGATGAGACCATATATGGTGAGTGTAAACAGGATGGAGTCACAGTAGTCTTCACAATCTTTTTTAAATTTTTATTTATTTATGATAGTCACAGAGAGAGAGAGAGAGAGACAGACAGACAGACAGAGACACAGGCAGAGGGAGAAGCAGGCTCCATGCACCGGGAGCCCGACGTGGGATTCGATCCCGGGTCTCCAGGATCGCGCCCTGGGCCAAAGGCAGGCGCCAAACCGCTGCGCCACCCAGGGATCCTGAGTCTTCACAATTTTTAAGGATGATGCTGGTGTGGTCATTGGAAAAGTGTTCATGCTGCAGTTCAAAGGACACAGAGCCAGCCCCACAGCCCCACAGGTCCTCTAGCCACAAGGAATCTCCTCTGGAGCTGAAAGACATCAGTGCTGCCGAGGGCAACATTTTCTACATGACCTTCATGCTGTTCCCTTGCCACACCAGTGCTGGGGATAACACCACCAACTTGCTCCACATGTTTCAGGATTATCTTCTTTACCGCATCGAATACTCTAAGGCCTATATTCACACACATATGAGGCAAAAACATCCGACCCCCTCAAGGTACTGAACCATGCATGCTCAGATGCTGAGAGAAAAGAAATGAAAACAATCACAGGGAAGACATTTTCATCCCACTAACTCCTGGGAGCAGTAAGAGGAGGCAGCTGGCAACTGAAGGCTGCAATACTTGCTACTGGATAATCTTAGCTTTTCATGTTGCACCTCTTTAGGTTCTTAAGGGATTCTCTGTTTTGGTTCCATTTTTTACCCATTTGGAAAATAATTTGCAGAAACAAACTGTGCTTGCAAGAACTTCATTGTTCTCAAGAATTAAAAAAAGAATTCCACTTGATCAATTTTATTCCTTTTCTTTACCTTCTTTCCCTCACTCCCCTTCCCTTCTACCCTCCTTTCCAAGCTGTTTCCCTTGGCAATATGTTACTGCTAATGAGTTGCAGGATAATGCAATCTTAACTTGTTTTCTTCTAAATATTTGAGTTTGAAACTCCTATATCTAAAGAAATTTGGTTGAGGTTATTAATAAAGAAAATCTATCTTAAAAAAATAATGAGTTAAGAAGAAATCTTTAATGAAGTATATATGTATATGAATATATAAAATAACAGATGTATATCATCTGTATACTTATATTTCACACACATGTAAATATGCATGAAAACAGTGGAGTTTCATTATGATTCCATTACTTCTCATGGAAAGAACTAAAAGCAAAGAAGAAACAACATATCTAGTATAATTAGGAAAGACCACAAGCCAAAACCAGATCCTGAAAATTTAGGAACTGATTGAAGGACAATTTCATAATCTCACATTTCTGTAAAATACAGACATGCAGAATTTTGGAAAGGAGCACCTTTAATTGTTAATGCCCCTTAAATTATACAGCTCATACTTGGGAGTGTAGAAATCAAAGCAAGAAGAAGAGAGCATCACTCTGTGGGCAACAGATGCATTAAGTGCACAAAAATCAGTATGCCTAAATGTATGTTATTTTTCAACTGTTCAGTCTGTTATCTAAGAGAAATGACTTGGAAGCAGGGCTAAACATATTCAAAAAGGTACAAGAAGATACTTGAATTTCAGCTTTACAGATGTTAAGCAATGTCAGTAATGGCAGGTGAACCATAAAGTATCAAAGTGCTTATTGTGTTTCAGTGGTATTGAATAGATCATGAAACCAAAAGAAAAAAATTTCTTTTTCTATGTCGGTTTATGTTCAATGAAGTGTAGCTCAATGGATATCATTGTTGAGTACTAAGTCAGAGACATGAAGAATGAGACCTATGAATGTTATAGGCAATGCTTTAAAACCTACACACAAGAACAACTAATTAGAAGTTTCATATGGAAGCCAAAAACAGAAGCCCTTAAAACTGGATGATTCATTTTTCTGAATAAAGCAGAACAAATGAAACAGAAAAAATATATGCATATTTAACTTTTTGATGGAATGAAACCCCTCTGAAATAAAAGAATACATGAATGTGTAGACTGAGTTCTCTCACTGTGTGCCAGGAAAAAAAAATGAACAAAGAATGATGCCTAGATGTCAAAACCTGATGAATTTTTTGGGCTACATGCATAAAAAAAAATCCCACAGACATCCAAAGGAAATGACAAGATACTTTACTAAATGAGGGCAATCAAGAATTTACCTTATTTTGGATTTGTTTCATTTTTTTCTCATGGTTAGACTGTGTGTGCTTCTGCTAGGACCATAGGGTTAAGATACCATTTTATCACATAATAATATCAAGGGAATATGCTATTGACATGCTTTATCACCGTTGCTGTTCATCTTGATCACCTGGCTGAAATAGTGTTTCTATTTCTTTCTTCCTTTTTTCCATACTGTATTCTGGAAATCAGTCACTGTGTGCTGCCCACACTTAAAAAGATTGAGAAATTATACTTCTTTTCCTTAAGGATGGAGTATCTACAAAAAAAATATTCGGAATTCTTTTCCATGCTAGATTCGTCTCTTCTCTCCTATCTATAATCTATCTATCTATCTATCTATCTATCTATCTATCTATCTATCTATCATCTATCTATCTATCCATTCATTCATTCACTTATTGGTTTACATAAGTATGGACTCATTTATATTTGTCTTACATTTTGGTTGTAATTCAATACTAATTCTTTTTGTTGTTATTGCTTGAATTTTTCCAGCTTTATCAATGGGGTTTTTTTTTTCAGTTGATTCCTGGCCTTTTCACATTATTGTGGTTCATTTGTTTGTTTAGCACTTTCTAACTATCTAGCACACAAGATGTTCCAAATTTGTCATATGTATTTCCTGCCCTAGTACTAGCATCAGCCATTTCTCTGAGGAGTCCAGGTTTCTTTTGTTGGAAATGCTATTAGGAATTAAAATCTGGGGCAGCCTGGGTGGCTCAGCGGTTTAGCACCGCCTTCGGCCTAGGTTGTGGTCCTGGAGACCCGAGATCGAGTCCCATGGCAGGCACCCTGCCTGCATGGAGCATGATTCTCCCTCTGCCTGTGTCTCTACCTCTCTCTCGCTCTGTGTCTCTCATAAATAAATAAATGAAATAAAAAAAAAAGAAATTAAAATCTGGATGCTAAGTGTGATTGTTACAACTATAAATTCTAAGTCCTCTCAGATAATAGAGCTAGGAAATATATGTATGTTTAGTTACCTGTGTACATACACAAATCTATATTTCTATATTAAACTACACGAGTTCATACCAATGTCTCCTACTCTACTCCATTACCATATAAATGATTCCAGCCTCCTCTCATTATTTATCTGTAACCTCACACTCCAATAATGAAAAGCCTGACACCCACCATTCACCATTCATTAATTTTATTGTTCAAGTCCTAGATGGGTTGTAGATTGGTTTCAGATTCCATTAATTTTGAAACCTATGTGGGACACTTCCTTATTCTCCATCTCTTTAAGTGAGGTTTTATACATTTATATTCTTTTGTCACATTCTGCATTTTGACTGAGGTCTCCCAATCTACTGCATGATTTTTTTAATTGTTTCATTCATTAGGATGTAAAGTTCTATAATTTTGGTGATAATTGGTATCATATACTTACTATTACAGTGTCATACAGAACTTAAAATTTAACTGCATGCTATGAGTTTATTAAATTAGTATTTATTATGTGCAGCACATTATGCCAAATGATGAACCATTGTTCAACAATAGTTTGCAATAGAAATGTATGTAGAGAAGTTTATTTTTCATAGGTCTTTCGGTTTCTGCTGGTCTGAGACAATATTTCTCCTTAACGTTTGAAGGATAATTTCACTGGTTACAGGACTCTTGGCTGATTCCTTTCGTTTTTTTTCCCCCTCTCACACCACTTCCTTCTTACTTACATGGTTTCTAAAGAGCAGTTTCTTATAATTTTTTCTGTTCCTCTTTAGGTAATGTTCCTACCCCTGCTCCAATTTCTTTGTTTTTGTCTTTGTCTTTGGTTTTGTATGATTTGAATATATCTAGGTGTTCAATTTTGGGGTGTTTATCCTGCTTGGTCTTTTCTGATCTTCTAGATCTGTGGTTTGATTTTTCTCATCAATTTCAGAAAAATTATTGGTTATTAGTTCTTTGAGTATTTCTTCTGAATTGTTTCTTTCTTTTCCTTGTGTTTTTCAAGTACATGTATCTTACACACTTTGAAATTCATCCCACTGATCTTGGATATTCTGGGGATTTGTTTGTCAACTCTTTTTTCAGTTTGGGAAGTTTCTTTTGACCTATATGTAAGTTCACTGATTTCATGCTCAACCATTTCCAGTCTACCGATTAGCTCATAATAGGCATTCTTAATTGCTTATGTGGTATTTGATTTCTAGCATTTTCTTTTCTTTTTCTCCTAGAGTTTCCATCTTTTGCCTATATTACCCATATGCTCTTGCATGCTATCTACTTTTTCCATTGGCGCTTTTAATATATTTATCATTAAGTTTCCTATCTGATAATTTAATCATATGTGTCATATCTCAGTGTAGTTTGAAGCTTGCTTTGTCTTTTCAGTCTGTTTTTTCCTTGCTTTTTACAATTCCTTTTAATTTTTTTGCTTAAAACTGGATATTTTGTATCAAATAATAGGAATGGAGGTACGTAGTCCTTTAAAATGAAGATTCATGTTGATCTGGCTCATTATTAGACTTTTTTATTAGATTATTTAATGTTTCATGTTTACTGTTTTCTGTAGGTGTATGTGCTCAAGGCTTCAAATTTCTCTAGTGCTCTTGTTTTGGTCTCCCTTATTTACTTTGGAATTCCCCAAGTACTAATACTAATAGAATCTGTGTCTTTCTTTTTTTTTTTGGTTCTTTTTTTTAATAAATTAATTTTTATTGGTGTTCAATTTACCAACATACAGAATAACACCCAGTGCTCATCCCGTCAAGTGTCCCCCTCAGTGCCCGTCACCCATTCACCCCCACCCCCTGCCCTCCTCCACTTCCGCCACCCCTAGTTCGTTTCCCAGAGTTAGGAGTCTTTATGTTCTGTGTCCCTTTCTGATATTTCCCACGCATTTCTTCTCCCTTCCCTTATATTCCCTTTCACTATTACTTATATTCCCCAAATGAATGAGAACATACACTGTTTGTCCTTCTCCGATTGACTTACTTCACTCAGCATAATACCCTCCAGTTCCATCCACGTTGAAGCAAATGGTGGGTATTTGTCATTTCTAATGGCTGAGTAATATTCCATTGTATACAGAAACCACATCTTCTTTATCCATTCATCTTTCGATGGACACCGAGGCTCCTTCCACAGTTTGGCTATTGTGGACATGGCTGCTAGAAACATCGGGGGGCAGGTGTCCCGGCATTTCACTGCATCTGTATCTTCCTACCTTGATAGAAGCGGGAACTCTTCTCACTGTAGCATTCCAGCTGTTCTCTCTTTAAATCTCAGGCCGAATTCGTAGATTTTCAGGATGATTTGAAGGTCATCTAGGTAATTTGGTGGGGACAGGTGACTTGGGGACCCTACTCTTCTGCCATCTTGCCCCTCCCTCCCATGATTATCGAATCTGTGTCTTTCAACTCTTTCATCTGCAGTCCACTATTACTGCAGAGCCCTGTTGATGTGGTGATAAGTTCTGTACACCTCTGTCCCATGTCTCTAGACTAGGACTTTCACAGGTGTTTCTCTGCTGGTGTTGCTCTCTCCCTTTATGTAACAGTAAAGCTACAGAAGCCTGAGGTAGGAGGAATCTCCTTTCTTCACCTGGCATAAGGTTATGTTAAAAATCTTTTTTTGTGAAAATACTATTTCTTGCTAATAAGGCTCTGGATATATTTCACAACAATTCATCTTCCTCAATTCCTGCCAGAATCATTAATGGATCTTTGAGGAATTTCACCAGGACAACATGGTAGGATTACTAGAAGTAAAAACAAGGAAAATGTGGGGTTCCTTCTCAGACTGTGGCTTCCAGCAGTTTCTCACTCTGACAGTAGTCAATACTCAGCCTCCAATAATTCATGAAAATTACCATGTAAGTGTTCCTACCAGTTACGGCTCCAGCAGCTTCTGCATCAAGTAAGCATATCTTGTTTGTGACTTCCTGAGTTTGCCTGACTTTCAGATTTCAGGATAGAGGTTTTTCCTGTCACCTCAGTTCAATGATAGGTCCAAGAAAAGTAGGTTTTAAGATATTTAGCTTATTCATGTAAGGATGGGATAGCAACTTCCACACTCTTTACATATTGGAGCTGAAATCAAGTTTTACCCTTAATTTTATTATAAATTAAATTGGAAGTTCATATTATTTAATAGTTTTTATTGCTATGAGTTTTATTATAATCATTTTATTGTATTATATATGACATAAACTTTACCACGTTATTTTTTTAAAGATTGTATTCATTTATTCATGAGAGACACACAGAGAGAGGCAGAGACATAGGTAGAGAGAGAAGCAGGCTCCACGCAGGAGCCAAATGTCGGACTCGATCCTGGAGCTGCCGGATCACGCCCTGAGCCAAAGGCAGTTGCTCAATTGCTGAGCGACCCAGATGTCCCATAAACTTTACCACTTTAAATGTCCAATTCTGTGGCATTGATTTCATTTACAATGTTGCTGTAATTTGTCCCTTATCTGAATTTCTAAAACTTTTCCATCAACTCTAAGAGAAACTTTTTGTATCCACCAAGCAGTAACTTCACATTTCCCCTCCCCTAGCTCCTAATAATCTCTATTATAATTTCTGTCTCTTGAATTTACGTGTTATAGATATCAAATAGATGGAATCATAAAATATTTTTCCTTTTATATATGGTTCATTTCATATAGCTTAATATTTTCAAATCCATCCTTGCTATAGTATATACCAAAGTTCATTCCTTTCTATGACTGGATGTTCGTGTGTGTGTGTGTGTGTGTGTGTGTGTGTGTGTTTATCCAGGTATCTGTTGATGAACACTTAGAATGTTTCCACCTTTTGGCTATTGTAAATAATACTGCAGTTAGCATTGGTGTACAGGTATTTGAGTCCTTATTTTTAATTATTTTGGGTACATATATCTACAAGTAGAATTGCTAGGTCATGTGGTAAATATATATTTATATTTCTGATGAACTGCCTAATTTTTTTCCAAAGTGGTTGAAACATTTTGCATTCCAACCTTCAGTACATAAGGATTCCAATTGCTATGCATCCTTATCAGCACCAATTTCATAGTGTTTATGTTTTTAACATAGCCATCCTAGTGTGTGTTAAGTGTTGTGTCCTCTTGTGATTTTGATTTGTATTTACCTAATCACTAATGATGTTAAGAATCTTTTCATATGCTTATTGGCAATTTTTATTATTAATTAATTTTTTAAAAGATCTTATTCATTTGGGGGGGGGAGAAAGAGAGTGGGGGCGGTGGGAGGAGACAGAAGGAAAGGAAGAGGCAGACTCCTGTGGGGCTCGATCCTTGGACCCTGGGATCATGACCTGAGTGAAAGGCAGACACTTACTTATCCAACTGAACCACCCAGGCAACCCTATTTTTGACTTTTTAAATGATTTATTTATTTATTTTAGAGAGAGAGAGAGCATAGCAAGTGGAGGGAGGGGCAGAGGGAGAGAGGGAATCCTGAAGCAGACTCTGGACTGAGCAAGGAACCCCACATGGTGCTGGATCTCAGGACCCTGGGATCATGACCTGAGCTGAAACCAAGAGTCAGCTGCTTAATTGACTGTGCAACTCAGGCGCCTCTACTGGCCATTTTTATATCTCCTTTGGAGAAATATCTCCTTAAATCCTTTGCCAATTTTTAAATTTTGTTGTTTGTCTTTCTGTTGAGTTATATAGTACTTTATATATTCTTGATATTAAACCTTTATAAGAGCTATGCTTTTAAAATATTTTCTCCCATTCTGTAGATTGTCTTTTCAACATGGCTTATTTTGTTTCTGTTTTTGGACAATTGAATATTGTTTCTTTTGTGGATCCCTAAGTTTATCTTAGAGTTTGCTGAGCTTCTTAGAAATATATATTTATGTATTTCATCAAACTTGGGAAGTTTTTGTCTCTTATACATTCAAATATTCTTTCTGTTTCTTTCTCTCTTGTTCTGGGATACTTATAATGTATATGATGTTCCATTTGGTGATGTTCCACAGTTCCCTTAGGCCCTTTTCACTTATCTTCATTTTTTTTTCTCTTTCTGCTCCTCAGACACTGTCCAGTCTTTGAGGTTGCTGTTTCTTTTTTCTGCTTAATGAAATATATAAACACGTCTCTGATTTTTTTTTTTTCATTTTATTCGTTTTACTTCTCAGCTCCAGAATTTCTATTTGGTTACTTTTATAATGTGAATCTCCACTGATTTTTTCATTTTGTTTTTGCATCATTTTCTTGCTTTCATTTACTTTTTTTGTCCTTATTTTGATTTGGCTGTATGAGCATACTTAAAACATCTGTTATAACAATCTCTGCCTTGTAATTCCAGCATGTGGGCCCTCCTCAGGGATGGTTTCTGCCAGTTTTATTCCTTTCAATGATCTATGCATTCTAAATTCTTTGTTTGCCTTCTTATTTTTTGTTAAAAACTGGACATGTGGTTATTAAATTATGGTAAATCTGAAAACCAAATTCTCCATTCAGGTTTGTTGTGTTCTTTAATGTTGAAGATTGTAGTAGTCTATTTGACTAATGATTTTTCAAAACTATTTTAGAGAAGCCTATATTCCTTGTGTATGAATACCAAATTGTGTTCATTTTTATTATGTTCAGTTAGTATTTACAGCAATCTCCTTGAATGTCAGGAGCTAAAGAAAACACCTCCCTCATTCTTTGCAGATTATCAATCTACTAGAGTTTTCCAACAATTATCCATGGTTGTACTGAGCCTAGGGATCAGGTCAAGGCATAAGTCTGTCATCTTTTCAGGTCTAATGCATATATGTATCTTACTCTGTTCTTCCTTGTAGCTTTCTAAATTTCCTATAAGTGTGGGTGCTTTTGAATGACTGATTACTTTTTTTAAAAGAAACTCCACCTATCTTTCCTTCCAGACATTAGGTGGTCTGTTATAAATCTCAACTTCAATCTTTAGACCCAGGTTTCTGAGGGTTGTTTGTTCACTTTGCAAAGTTTTAAGAAATGAGTGTCACTTTTCTGGCCTGAGTTTGTTCTCAATTTGTTGAAACAGGGACAAGTGCTTTATGACAATATTTCAGGTAATCCCCAGACTGGTTAAAGCCAACAAACACAATAATTTGCAAGGCCTTCTCTGTTTCCTTTGTAACTTGAGAGAGGATCCCACACTGGGAATATAGTCTGTCATCTTCAAGACTGCTGTCAGGCTGATGAGGGGATACGGGAAGGACAAGTAAAATGCCACAAAGATTTGCTACCATTTATAAGTAGTTTTTTTTCTTGATTCAATGTTTGTTTCATTGCTATAAACCTTTGATTCTTTTCCAGAGCTTTTTTTTTAAGATTTTATTTATTTATTCATAAAGACACAGGGAGAGAATGAGAGGCAGAGACACAGGCAGAGGGAGAAGCAGGCTCCATGCAGAGAGCCTGACGTGGGACTCGATCCAGGGTCTCCAGGATCACGCCCTGGGCTGCAGGCGGCGCTAAACCGCTGCGCCACCGGGGCTGCTCTCTTTTCCAGAGTTATGATAAAATTGATTTGGACAGTACTTGTTTTTTTTGGTGTTACTTGGAGGGATGAGAGCTTGGAATCTACCCTGCCATTTTGCTGACATTACTACTACATATTTTAATCCTTCATAATGGGAACATGTTCACAAATTTCATGAAACTTTACCATTCAATTATCATGAGTTGATTTGAACTAGCTCTAGCTCTAGCTCTAGCACATCTCTGAGTTTAAACTCATTAAAGGTATATTATCTATACTTTGAATTACATTATGCTGTCTAAGCACCGTTAAGGCCCTCACCCTCAAGAGAACTTCTGTTCTAATGAGAGTTACTAACATAGGGCACTAATATATATATATATATATATATATATATATATATATATATATAATCAGAGAAAATTCTGGGATACTAGGTTTTGTTTTGAAATTGTCACAAATCATCCTCCATATTATCTTGATCATTGCATTCTGACTCTGGTCTCATCTTTGTGGTGTGTGTATGTGTGTAATGGTTCTGTCATCTCTTCCTAATCATGGCTTTTTCTCTCATTTATAAGAATTTAAATGATTCCATGGCTTTTGCAAAGCTTAGTTAGATATTACTAATTCCCTAATCAAATCACAATCCTTATGAGCACAGGACTGGCCTTTCTCCCATTTTTTGTACTTTTACTAGAATCCAACAGCATTGTTTTCATATTATCCTCTAAAATCAACCATTCTGAAATGGCTGAAAATATACTTTTTTGTAATTTTTGACAACAAGAAAGTTTAATAAAGTTTGCTCTATATTTAAAAATTGGTGGCTGATCATGCCAAAATACTAATTACTCATAGTGGGGTATTTTTTATAGGTTTATTACATGTATTGTTGGTTGAAAAATAAAGTCCTTTGATGATTTAAAGTAAGTACTTTCCATCTGTTATATTACTCCCTCTACAAGTTACAGGAAAAAAGCAAATCTGTCCTTTCTATACTTCTCACATTCTAGTACTGTATGTTAAATAAGAGGAAGAAATGATTCCTGAGCTGGGTTTGAATCAGATGCAATCAATCATCCATTGAATATGTAAAGCTTGATTATGTACTACTTTTGGCTTCCCAGTTAATTAGATATTACAATAGAAAAAATAATAGGATTTCATAGGAGCAAAGCTACTTATCATAGAACCAAGTTTACATTCTCATATGATTTCAAAACTTATACTAAATAAGTAGATTTATATAATATGTATATGCCTATAAATAACTTTAATTATTCCCTTCCATTTTCCAATCACTGCTGTCACTATTCTTTTAACTCCGAGACTTGCCAAATTTACCCATTGGCACAAGCTTTATTTTTAGGTATGTTGTTCTTTTTCAACTAAAAATCATTGATGCATAGAAATTTTCCATTTATTCACTGATTTGAAAATAATAATACATGGTACTTTAGCAGCATGTCAAAGGAGCATACAATGCCTTAATTTTCCAAGCTGTAATTGCAGGCCGTGCTTAGTGTAAAGCAATTTGCTTTTAAACATGAGAGAGCATATGGCCCAAGGAGAGAAAGTCAGTGCTAGAAGGTATTATTTCTATTACTTATTCTGGAATCCTTCCAAAATCTTCTCCATATTGCTTGAAATAAACAAGACTGATCACAAAGCTACCATAGACCAATATGTCTAAGTCTATAAGATCATCTCAAAATGCATTGAAAAATTTTTAAAATATAAATAGTTTGTTATCAGGTGGTTGTAAAAACAAACACAGAGAAAATATTTTGGGTCAGTGGAGCTTGAACATTGGCTCAGATGCCTGAGTCACACATAACTGCTTCTATTCAGAAGTCTCCTAAACAAAATTTGTTCAAGAGTGAAGTTGTCAATGTAATGCTTCTTTTCACTTGTGGAGTTGTAGAGGATAAACAAAATTAACCATAGACTAAACAAAACCATCAATTTCTTGGTACTAAGTGGATATAGTACATTTTGGGGTAATTCCAAATAGCTGATTATATTATAGTTTTGAGAGTGTAGACCAAAGAGGAAATGTATAAACAGTGAATTTGACCATGTATGAATGAAAATTTATTAAAGCATGTGCTATTTTAATGACCAAGGAATCATTGGCATTGCTTTTCTTTTTATTCTGCTAAGTTTTGGAGTTATCATGTAGAAATCTCCAAAGAAACGAGGGGCAGATTGGGGATAGAAAATAATTTTCCATGAAGATACATTCTAGAACAGTTTTTTAGTGTCATTATATAATTCTCTAACCAAGCTGGAACAGCATATCTTCTTTTCAGCCAGGCTCAAAGTAAAACATACATAACCATTTGACTCAAGTAATTAAGTAGTAATATCATTGTATTGTATGAAAATGAACAGAATGCCTGGCTGATCATTTTTTTTTCACCACTTGTTCAGGTATATTAGGATATTTCTTTTTTTGTTTGTTTGTTTTTTTTTTCATTTTTAGATTTTATTTTTTTTATTTTTTTTTAATTTTATAAATTAATTTTTATTGGTGTTCAATTTACCAACATACAGAATAACACCCAGTGCTCATCCAGTCAAGTGTACCCCTCAGTGCCCGTCACCCATTCGCCCCCACCCCCCGCCCTCCTCCCCCTCCACCACCCCTAGTTCATTTCCCAGAGTTAGAAGTCTTTATGTTCTGTCTCCCTTTCTGATATTTCTCACACATTTCTTCTCCCTTCCCTTATATTCCCTTTCACTATTATTCATATTCCCCAAATGAATGAGAACATACACTGTTTGTCCTTCTCGGGTTACTGTGGCCAAGTTCAAAAAGGGTGTTGCCTGAGTTCTCCTCTGGGATTTTGATGGAATCTTGTCTCACATTTAGATCTTTCATCTATTTTGAGTTTATCTTTGTGTATGGTGCAAGAGAGTGGTCCAGTTTCATTCTTCTGCATGTGGATGTCCAATTTTCCCAGCACCATTTATTGAAGAGACTGTCTTTCTTCCAGTGGATCCATTTACCATTCAAATGGTTCTCAAAATATACCCTAAAAACTATAGAACACTTCTGAAAGAAATTGAGGAAGACACAAAGAGATGGAAAAATATTCCATGCTCATGGATTGGCAGAATTAATATTGTGAAAATGTCAATGTTACCCAGGGCAATTTACACGTATAATGCAATCCCTATCAAAATACCATGGACTTTCTTCAGAGACTTAGAACAAATTATTTTAAGATTTGTGTGGAATCAGAAAAGACCCCAAACAGCCAGGGGAATTTTAAAAAAGAAAACCATATCTGGGGGCATCACAATGCCAGATTTCAGGTTGTACTACAAAGCTGTGTTCATCAAGACAGTGTGGTACTGGCACAAAAACAGACATATAGATCAATGGAACAGAACAGAGAACCCAGAAGTGGACCCTGAACTTTATGGTCAACTAATATACGATATTAGGATATTTCTTAAAACAAACTACATGACATGGTCCATAGTTATCCAATGTATTGTCTGCTTGCTAGTGTTAAAATGCTTTGCAATTGAAATTTTGATGGAATTTGTAATTTATGATAGATAGGAAGCCCAAAACATTTGCGCTGAAAATGGAAGATTTCATAACACAAAGGCCTAGGAACAAAAGGGTAAGCAATATAACTGGTAAAAAGAGTTTGATATGCTGTTTAGAGAGTGCTACCATAATGAGTTTGCCCACAGCTGTTATCAATTCCCACTATACTCTAAAGGCAATGAATTATGTGGAATATGATGACAAATCTCAAGCACTCTCTATGTAACTAAAAGCACCCCTGCCTGAGAATATTCCACTTGTGATTTGATCCTAAATAACTAGTTTTCAAGCCACAAATGAGCCCATCTATCAAATGTTGTCTTGTTCTTCAGCTTTCATATTGCATTACAGATAGAGGCAAGAATCTATTTGAACTCTTTTGTTTGAATTGTGGCCTGTGTAAGCAGCTTCTTACTCTGAAAAGGGGTATTTTCTTCATTGTTAATAAAAAAATGCCACAGTTCATACAACTGATGACTATTTAGAAAGCAGTTGACCTTTGCTATTTTCACCATTATGTATCTCCAAAGGTCTCCTTTACAGTGTCAAAGAAATTAGCATTAAAATGACTAACATGCTTTTTATTTCAGCTAGTCTGACATAACCTTTAAATAAAATAGTGTTTGTTTTAGAAATAAATTAATATTTATTTCATTCATTCGCAATATGAGCTGAATGTTTTATATTTGTCATGTACTATGCTAAAACCTTTCACATGCATCATTTCCTAATTCACACAAAATACTGTTTTAAAGAGGAAACTAAGATATAGAGAGATTTTGTAACCTAATTAAGGTCACATATCTAGTAAAAGGCAAAGCCATTATGTGAACCTATTATCTGGATGTTTAAGTCTGAATTTTTGCCACTTTTTTCTATTATTCTCCTCATTATAAAAATCAATCCCACCCACATTCCAGTATTTTAAATATACTATTAGTTATGAAGTAAAAGTAACAAAGAAACCTCTAAACCAGAGTTTCTCAACCTGATCATTTTTTATATTTGGGGCTAGATAATTAGTGGCAAAGGCATCATTAGGGGAGGTTGATACTGTGCACTGTAAGATATTTAGCAGTTTCCCTGGGTCTAACCATTAGATGCCAATGGCAAACCTTACCTACTCCTAGTTGTGACAAACAAAAATGCCCCCAGATAGTCCTGTGTGGGAGGAGAGTAAAATAACCTCTCCTGAGAACTGTTGCTCTGGAGAAAACAATGCCCTGTTTTCTCTTTAGGTTGTTAAATTTATGATCTTAGTTTTATGATTTTATTTTTAAAATTAATTTATTGATTTGAGAGAGAGAGAGAGAGAGAGAGAAAGCATGGGGGTGAGGGGCGAAGGGGAAGGGAAAAAGAGAATCTGAAGCAGACTCCCTGCTGAGTGTAGAGCCCATCATGAGACTCCATTCCATGATCCTGAGATCATGACTTGAGCTGAAATCAGGAAGTCCATTAAAAAATAGATAAATATGTTTTCTTTGATGTTATTTCCATGGAAACTAGGAGCTCATCTTCTATTGCTGTAGTCTCTTCTGGCTGAAGTTACAGAAGTCTTGTGTGATTATAAGCAATTTTAAAGCAGTTTTAAAACTTAAGATCAATCTGGGACACCTGGGTAGCTCAGTCAAGTGTTCTACTCTTTCTTTAAAAGATTTTATTTATGTATTTATGTATGTATGTATGTATTTAATTATTTATTTATTAGAGAGAAAGAGAGAATGCAAGCAGGGTGGAGAGGCAGAGACAGAACCTCAATCAGACTTAAGCCTCACGACCTTGAGATCATGACCTGAGCCAAAACCAAGAGTTGTAGGCTTAACCAACTGAGCCACTCAAGAGGCCCAAAGCATCCAACTCTTGATATCAGCTCAGGTTTTGATCTCAGGGTGGTGAGTTCAATTCCCACGTTGTTCTCCACATGGGGTGTGGAGCCTACTTAAGAAAAAAAAAACAAACAGTACAAAACTTAAGATCAATTCAATTATGATACCTTGTTAGTGTGATAAAATAGCACGATGAAATCTAAGGTCCTTTTGGAAAAAAGTAATACAGATTTATTCTTACATGTTTTTAAGTGTACTTTTGGGGAACAGTTATGACATTGCTAAAGTTTTCTTCAAGGGTGGGATCTGAAAGGAAGTCTGCAAAAATCTCAGGCTTTAGAGCATTCTTGAAGTCCATGATGTAATCTAAATGGTACTATTGAAACTTATTCCATCTAGTTTGTTATTCTACAAGCATGATATCTTAATTTCACCTTAGAGCCTCTCAAATCTTTATCTATAATTTATAATATTTTGGGGTTCCATGAGTTATTAATTCATAGAGAGATATAAGTAAAAATTATATAAAAAGCTACCTGGGCATTGTAATTAGAATAGTTCCTTCTCCCTTAAAATGTACATATTTTAGGAAGGCATTGTCATCTATTAAGTTTATGTCAAATCCATGGAGTACCTTATCTAGTTCATCACTCACCATCCTTTTTATCTTCACTTAGAAAGTTATTTCTTAAGTCTCAGCACCCATCAGATTGCGCTCTGTCCCAGGGAGCACAGTCTGCTCACAAGTCTCCCAAATGCCCAAATCGAAAGCCCCAAAATGTTTTGAAATGAAACAAGTTGCTGTACTCATAACTAAGTGACAATTTATCTCTGGTAAATTATAATACATAGTTGTTCAAAGACTACAGTGCTCCATTTTTAGTGACATAAGCAAAGTTCTAGTTTTATGGTACCCAAGGCTACTTCATTTGCTTGGCTAACTTATTTACTGAGAAAAAAATTACAAAGATTGTTTTTTCTAAAATAAGATGCCATCAATAAAACATTTTTGAGTCATTAGCTTTGTCTGAAAAGTTTTAATCCATACTCAGGCCTGTAAAAGTTCTGCCTGGATTGCTACTTCTGCACAGAAGAAGACTTCTTTATATTTTATAGTAGGAGAAATTTGGAACAAAGGAAACTTTCTGGAAATATAAATTCAGCCTATTTTTTAAACTGTCAATGTCCAAGAGATGGCTGGGCATTACTGATGAGTTGCTCTCACCTGACTGATTCCCCACTCCTTTTGCACTGAAATGTCAATGTAAATGCTACAAAAGAATGCAGCTTCTCTCTTCCTTACCAGCCCTTCTCTGGAAGGCTCCATTTTATTTCCCTAGCAGTGCTAATTGCTCCCTATTACTTTGCCATTATGCTCCCCTTCCAAAATAAATAATATTTATGAAACATTGGAACAATAAATAAACTGTGTGTTTATTGTGTTTATTCAACACAGGCTTCCTTTCCAAATTGCATGGCTCAGCTCTGACTGCTGTTCAAGCAGAGACATCATGCTTTCCAAACTGCCCTGCCAATTTGTTTGTCTTTGCATACGCATTTTTTTTTCTTCGAGACGTGGAGAATAGCAATTAGGCAATTCCAGGTGGTGTGGGTACCAGAAGATAATCACATTTTGGAGCCATTAGATGCTTCACACACACACACATACACACACACACACAGAGGCTTTGTAATCCTCAGGGGTATGATTATCTCATCTATACTCTTCTTCATGCTGTATCAATATCCCCTTCTCTTTTCACAGTACTAGGTTACAAATTCTTCACTTCCTTCCCTCAATTCTGTCCATTCAACCATATAATTATACTAAGAACAGCGTCAGAAAACAACCACCACAAAAACCAATACAACACTGTACTGAGCCAACCTTCTGGGTTTTTTTTTCAACATTTAATTGCAGTATGTGTGATATTTTCCAATAATTCATTTTTTTGGGGAAATAATGGCAAATTTGTAGACATCCAGAATCTAGAGGGATCAAATTTTGGCATATTTTGTTCATATCTCATTTTTTCCTGTATTCCTAATTCATCCTGTTTTATCCTTCCCCTAACTAACATTTAGCACAGAGGATGTGCTAAATACTGAAGGGGAGCAAAATATGCTCCCCTAGAATGTGCTACTTAGGCATGTGGATTATGTTGAGCTGAATGCAATCAAGACCTAGAGGACTCAAGAAAATCTTTTACCTCTCCCTTAACTACCTAAAATAATTTAGATATGAGGCTTGTTCCAGAAAAGAGAGCTATTACCAGAGAAAACTTTTTATCTGAAAGGCCTATTTATATGGCAGGGCAAACATCTAATTACCAAACATCTGCTCGTATTGTCCAGTGAATTACATTCCTCCCCTTTGAAGCCCCAGGCCCCTCTCCTATTCCATAGGGATGGTATAGAAGCATCAGTTGCCTGACTGTCTTTGAGTCTCATATCTTTGGTGCTCTTGTATGTACAAAATTAAATTTGTTTTTCTTGTAATCTGTCTAATGCCAGTTTATTTATTAGACCAGCCAAACCACCTAGAAAGGAAGAAGGGAAGATTTTTCTGCTCCTACAGTACACAGTAGTTGATTCATCTTGCAAGTGTTTCCAATCACTTAATACAATAACAGCAATGCTTAAAATAGTAACTTGAAGCCTACATATTATCTTCAGAAATATTTTCAAAGGAGTCTCCATTTTTTAATGACTGTGTTTCTTAAACCGTATTCCATAATGCCATAGTGTGCCATAGAATGTTAATAGGTAGGCTGTAAAAAACAAATTTCCATGGCTACTCAAGTTTTAAAATGTCTGGATTAAATAAATTTCATTAATTTGTTTAAAGTTTTGATAAATACTGTAGTCCTGCACAGTGATACTTCCAGGAGAGAGTTTTGTTTTCCATGAAGGGTTTTCTGAAATTTATTTGACTACAGAATCCTATTTTATTTACATGATGCATTTTAAGAATAGACTTCCCCCCCCAAATGTTGTAAAACCCAATGAAATTTAACAGCAGAACTAAAAATGCCTCATTTAGAGGTTTATAGCCTGGGGTCCATACATAGATTTTAGGGGATCAATGTTAGTATCCATATTTTTCTAGTCTGAAACTTAAACTATTGATTAATTGTACTTGTACTCTATCAGATATATAATATATATTAGTAAGAAAGTAATTTAAGCTGAATAAGGAAAACCTGGGAAGGCATAATTGGAGAAAGGGTCATTTATGTTTGGTTTTGAGGATTTCAAAAGTCAGAGATAATAAAGGACATTCCAGTAAAAGTAGACAACTTAAACAAATGTATAGGAACAGTAAAATGCTAGGCATATTTGACTCCCATTTGATTTAAGGCTAGGATGCATTAGTTTGAAGCTCAGGATGCATGAGTGGTATAATAGGAGATAATGCTGAAAAATAAATTGGAATCTGATTAAGATTTTGAATCACATAATCAAGATTTTGGATTTTGATCATTCCATTTACCCATTCATAACCATTCAGTGGTTTTCCATTTTTCATATAATTTCCCATTATGGGAAGTAATCTCATAGTGATTATGATAGACTGGAGGAAGGAGACAGTAATCACAAAACAATTTATTCCATAAAATCAGAGGTTTAACATGACAAGGGCCCTAAATTTGGTAGTGGCGATAAGACATGAAAAAAATTGTTTAGCTTTAGCTTTTGTAATGTCCAGTATAATTGCCTAGTGAGGATCCATATACCATTTACTTACTCCATCTTAACACAGGACACACCATCTAGACCTGTGTAATGTAATATGGTAACCAATAGCCACATGTGACAATTTACGTTTGCTTTTAAATTAATTAAAATTACAAAAAAATTAGAAATTCAGGTCCTCCTTGGTACTAACCATATTTCAAGTACTTAAATAGTCACATGTGGCTAGTGGTTACCATCTTGGACAGTGCAGATAGAGACTATTTCAATATTTGGAGACAGTTCTATTGGAAAACTCTCATCTAGGCTATAAAACTTATGCAAACATGCAGCAGCCTGAAATGAATGATTATGTATAGCATAATTTCTGCCAGTGCTGGCCTTCATTGAATTCTGAAGCAGGAAAACCTGGTATTTAGTGTCTCCAACCTGCAATTTTCTGCCAAGTTAGTGCTTTGCTGTCTCACTCATGCTTTCATTCTACATGTCCCTGTCTTCTGAATTCCCACAGCAGTCTGTGCTTATCTCTATTGGGGCACTTATGACACAGTTGAAACATTGATTTACTTGTCCTTCTACTCTACTATATTGTATCCCTAGCACAGTGGATGGATGACACAAAGGAGCTTACAGGGGAATTGCTCAGTGAATTTTTGTGAATGAGTGAATAAGGTAATAAAGCATCCTAGGAATTCATTAGCAGGGGCATGGCATGAGATATTTTTGATTAAGGTAGTCTGTTATTTCTGCTTCTCAAATAACAGCATATTTTGTCAGCAATTTCTTATACCTGTTTTGTTTGCTACAAGCATCTTCAGAATTGGGTTGGAATGGAGCGGCAGTGTGGAGCAGGTATAGTGTCCCTACATATGGAGGAGTTTGCAGACATAAGCATATTAGACATGAAGCTTTCCTGGAAGTCTAACAGACAAGTAGAGAAGTGGAGAAGTGCAACTGCTTTAGCATCTGGGAGGAAAAGCATAATCCATTCTTTTCCTGCTGGGTATGAAGATGTATCAGATTCAATTTACTAGTTGGGGCAGAACTAGGACTTGTAAGGCGATGCATTGTGGCTAAGCATCCACATTGCTCTGTGTTAATTAATTTCCCAAGATTATCATTTTTGATTCTCCTTGTAATGAAATAATAAATGTACAGAGACCGACTGAGTTGGGAAATAGAGAGATCACAAGCTTGCTCCCAGTGACATCTTTTGCCTTTCCATAAAAGTGGAGCTGGCTGACAAATAGGCTGGGACACCTGGGAGTGTAGATTAAACAGCACAGCAAGTATGTAGACAAGATAGTTGTTTTTGGTAATTAAAGCTGGCCTGCTTAGAACTGGGAAGTAACAAAGATGGCCTGTTTAGTCCTTTCATGGTTGCCTAAAATATGAAAAAAACTCAGTATTTGTCCCCCTATAACCTCATAGGCTAAGCAATAGCTTCCCCAACAAATGAGGCAGTGTTTCCAGGTAAGGCCTGAATGTGGCTTCAAAATCTGATAGAATAATTGTACTCCTCCTTAACAGTCTGTTTCCTGAAATGGTTCCTAATTTTAAATTTCCAGCTCTTGCATTTCTATTCCCCTTGTGAGAGCTTACTTCTCACCATTGTCAGCAGAAGCAGCTGATCAGCGTGGTGCAAGGAGCCTGATGGATGGCTTTAATTCACTAATCCCATACTGCCTTTACTGTTACTCAGGTCCTGGAGAGAGCTGGCCACCCAAGGCAGAAATCACTGCCTCTGTGTTTCCACACCTGCCTCAAAAGCCTGAGGGCATGGGAATTGATGCCAAGAAGGAGATACAGAAACATATTTCTCATGATTTCTGCAATGCTGGGTGCTAGTGGAGCAGGAGAGAAGGTCTTGACATCACAACACAACTGACCACAGTCTCCCTTTTGCTACCATTACAAGCTTAGGATAAAATGTCATGAGAATTGATATCAGACAGGAAATATCAACAACTCTTCTCCAAGCTTATGTTTAGGACAAAGTTTAATTTGTATACACAGAATGGGATAGCTCCTAGAGAGAAAGATCTCCGTCAGAATTTTTTTACTGCCCTGTGTCTAGGTTAAATTTTTTCTTCTCAGTCTTATTTTCCTTTATCAATTAATTTTACTTGTGTTACATTATTTATTGCCACACATACTCTTTTGCCACACACTTAAAAAGATGCCAGGAATGTGACCAACCAACTGTAGTTGGTATAATATTGAGTAGGACCCTTCTACTCCCTTACCTTGGATTTGTCAAGAGATTGGACTAGTTAAGAAGGGCAGCTTAGTCTTTAAATGAGTTTATCAAACTTCCTTGTCTAATTGCATTACATAATTTAGCTTTGTAAGATATTAGACATCTGTTATCTAAGAAGGATATAGAGATGAGAGCAATTCTTGACCAAAATAGAGCATTGCTTATCATAAATTTGGTCATCATAACCAGGCTATGGAGAACACTTCTTGGTTTACAAAGAATGTTCACATCTATGATTTTGTTGAATTCTCATAAGAGCACTAGAGAAAGATTGGTCTCAAGGATTAGTATTATCCTCATTTTACAGTGCAGCATGATTATAAAAATGTAGATTACAGGATTTACAATCAGTATTCCTAAGTGTTCCAGTATTCCTTACACTGTGCTTTTGTAAGGGACAAACCTATATTTGGCTATATTGGCACTAGGCAAAATCCAAATTCTGGATAAAGGCAAACTGAAGAATTCAGAGAGCTATCTGAAGCTCTTTCTAGCAAACAGTCTCTGGTACATATTGCTTGCTTCCTGCCTCCCAACCGCTATGATTCCTGGCTTGCAAATCTGCAGGTTCAGCATTGCCCCAATCTCTGGAACCCATCTGACAACAGGACAGAAGAGGTTTTCATAGCTACAGGCTCTTACTATTCTGGGAGTAACATGCTGCTCCTGTTGCTGTGCCAGTCTTAGTCTCGTTCCACAGTTATGATAACTGGGCCTTGTTCCCAACATTCGGTCATACCTATCATTCTCCAGTTTTGATTATCAGGTCCTTATCTTCTTAATTTTAAGTTCCTTTTGTTTAACCTATCAAGCACTTCCAAGACCTCTAGGACAGGGCCTAGGCTACTTTTGTCAATAAAGATTCTTGTCACATGACTGCCCCCACTCATTTATGTATTGTCTATGGCTGCATTTGTGTCACTAAAGCAGAGCTGAGTAGTTTCAGTGGAAACTGTATGGCCCTCAAAGTCTAAAGTGTTTACTGTCTGGCCCTTTAGAGGAAAATATTTGCTGACACTTGCCCTAGAACCGTATTTACGCTCTGTCCTTCTAGTTTATGTTCTCTGGTACTTAAGTCTTATCCTAAGCCTAGCACAGTGGCTGGAATGTTGCAGGCCAAAAAGAAATTTCCCATTTGTTTGTCTGTATGCTGAGTTGCTTGCCTTAATGAACAAATATCATCTTCCCTTGATTTCCCCTAAACTGTAGCTGGCCTTGTCCTAGGCAGAATTTTCTGTCACCTTATATTCCTGTCCCTCTTCCTGCTCACTGCTTGCCTGGGAGACCATCTGCATTTTTAACTCCTATTTAAATGAGTTCTGCTTGTGAAATTAGGCTTGCTCTCATACCCTGTGTCTGTGTCTATTCTATCTTCTCAGACCTGTTCTCCATTGTCCTGTATGTCTCAGTGGATAGATCTATTCCCAAGCCCTATTTCCTCTCCTCAGCTGATTCCAATTGAAGTCATCTATGTTCAAATTTCTCTGGGCCACTCTTCCTACTCCTTTCTGGGAGAGAAAAAGAAAGATTGAAGTTAGTTTGGATAAATTTGGACTTTTTGAACCAGTACACTAGTATCTCTCCAATATATATAGCTCCAATCTGGCAAGTTCTTGGGGCTGTAGGAGATTTAGAGTCACATGTGCTCTAAAAGAATCCAGTTAAAATTGAGAGCTAAACACATAGGGGCCTGATCATCATAGATGCTAGGCATACATGTCTTCCCTTTTGACCCATTCTCAGAATCATTATCCATTTCCACCCTCTATCCTCCCCATCATTATTCCTGGGAGTGTAATTTGATACTCATTGCACAGGACTAGCAAGTAGCAACTCAAAGCCCCTTACTGAAAGCAAACAGAAACTCAAAAGCTTATAATTCGAAGTGTGCCTTGAGTCTTATGAGTAGTTTTCTATAACCTCAAATATCTTAATAATTCTGTGATGAACCGTATCTGTACCCTTGTAGAAATTCGGTGAGCAGATTTTATCAAGTTTCCATGGTGCACAATCTTATAGTTATCATAAGTAAATCATACTCCAGTGCTCTCAAATCAAAGGAATTAATTATAAACTAGTGTGCTTGCTTCATCGCCCTTGGAAATAACTATATAGGTGACCACCATCTCCCCAAATTTGATTCTGTACTAATTTTCTCTGCTGTTGGCAGCACATGAATAGGTGATATGTTGCCTCAGTGTGGAAAGTAGTCTCACTAAGGTAGGCATAGTCTCCCAGTCTTTCTTATGCATTTAAGTGCCTTTTGACCTGGTAAATAAATTCAAATTACTGGCCTTTGTTCTTCTTAGCACTGAGCTGAAAGTCAATCTAACAATATTCTGAATACCCTTATCATTTCCAACACATTTAGAATTCAGAAACACTCCTTCCCCTAAATGTAACTTTTTTGGTTTGTTTTGTAAGGGAAAAAATGCTATTCCATAAAGCAGAATAATATGTTAATCTAAGTTACAGTGCTATATCTTTTCTATTTCTCAATTTAATGGAAAATTTAGGCAAATAGAATGCAGGTGAAACCATCATTTGCAAAAAAATTGACCAAGATGATTGGCACCTTTAAGATGGCTGAAGGTTTCTCTGACCTTAAATATCATCCTGAGGTGGGCCTGGGCTTAGAGAAATCTGAGCAAAATCCCTGAAGATTTGTATTATGTGCAGATCTTTTTGAAGTACTAGCACACTTTTCTCTTTCGTAGAGCAGGTTTTGGAAATATTGAGCAAAGACAGGGAGAAAATGGCAGGAATCAGGGTTGGCTACTCATCAAACACTTCTGTATAATTGGCTCTGAGTTGTAATGAGAGCATAGAATTTGATTTGTGGTTGTGCCCACAGTGAGGTGGTTTCCCTTAGGCAGCAGTGGGGAGCAATAGACAATGTAACACATGAAAAAGATTATTTATAATCAGGCTTTGATTCTTGACAAACACTGTATTTGTTTGGAGATAGCTAGATGGAGAGAATTAGTAGCATACACTTGGGCCCTTCTCCTTTCTAAGATTCCAGAGTGTTATTAGATATGGGAACGTATTTGGAGATTAATTATTTATACCCCTTCATTTTATAGATGAGGGAACTGTGACCTGAGACAGAAAATTATTTGTCTGAGACATACAGTTATTTGGTAGTACAGCCAAGAATTGAACCTGATTTAGTAGTGTTTTTTTGTTTTTTTTTTTTTGTACCGCTCTACTCACCTTCTTTATTGGCCAATAGATTTTATTTTGAAATAGTGACATGGCAAGTGACAAATCTCTACAGACTATGTGTTCCATCTGAATATTGATCATAGGATATGGGTCAAATTGCCCCATTCTGAAGATAAGATTTTTGCCAGATTTTTTATATATACTGACTCAGCTGACCTTTCACTAATTTCTTTGTTCCAGTACAGAAAGTATTAAACATTGGAACTCTTTTAAGTATTCTGAAGCAAGATGCACTTTGTATATTCACCTTTGCTGGAATGCAAATCTGTGCAACATGGTTCACTCAGTTTAAGTTTCTGTTAACAGTGTTTCTCCTGATTATCTGCCCAGCCTATGTGAGGACAGTACTGAAATGCATAGTATTCTCTGTGTTGAAGAGGTTCCTGGTAATTCCATACAGATTTTCCTCTCCCAATAATCTTAGTATATTACCTGAGAAGAGAAGATCCAAGATTATGGTTTGTGATTTTCCAACACAACCATTTCTTACTGTTTTATTTGAGAAGGACAACTTCAGGAACATTTTGCTTTGTTTTCATTCATGTCTAAATTAGGTATGTGAATGGAGCTGCAGACTTATATAATTATAAAACATTTGCAGTAGGAATCATAAAGGTGGAAAGGAACATCTACACTGCTGGCTTTCAAAAACATCTCACTAGTAGCCTGTTTCTCTTATATAATAATAATAATATGGAATATAGATTAACGTACAGCTACCACACTTAAAGCAAGTGTTAGGAGTCTGGATTTCTGCCTGTTTGCCTTCCTAACATAAACTTAATTTGTAAGCTTTACAGAGCTTTCAAAATTCCATGAATAGTGATTTTACAAATCCTTATAGATTGGAATACTAAGAAACAAACTAGTCTATGACCTGTTTGATGTCACTAGGACCTGTGTTTGATGTCACAGGCAGGTCTGAGGACCCAGAGGGGGACCTCCAGGAACAAGAGAGTCCCTGGCTGTACACAGGCTAGAAATAAAACACAAGCCAACAGGAGGTGAAAGCAGAGCTTATTGAAGATATAGAGAGAGTACAGGTACAGATAGAGTGTCTAGGAGATTCAGAAATGAAAGGAGAGAGTCTGGTGTTTGTTTGGCATCTGAAGGTTTTTATTGAGGACCATGACCTGGTGTTCAGGTCCTCTCAGGCATCCAAGAACCAGTTAGAAGATAAGCACCCAGGTGTTATTCCTTGGAGCCAGGGCAACAGGGGTTGGAGGGGGGAGGGGTGGAGTGGGTGGGTTTGGCGTTGAGGTGTTTAGTGCCAGTGGTTTGGAATACATATATGAAAGCTTCATCCACTTATTCTCATCTGATCCTTCCTTAGATGTTATCTATTTTAAAGGAGTTCTTAATTTCTTGTCCCTTACAAGGACATATATCATTTGCATTCTGAGGCATTGCAAAGTGGGGGTACAGGTCCTAGCAGGAATAGAAGCAGAAAAAGAAACCAAAAAACAGGTTTTTATGGAGTCCTCCAGTTTCCCTGTTGAGAGCAAATTTGACATTGGGATTCAGGTATGAATTGAAAATAGTTCAGTGCTCTTTATTCTACTTCTGAACAAGCTGCTGGTGGATGGAAATTGAGATATCAAATTTTGAATAATTGAGCAAATTACAATGCATGATAGGTCTTAAAGTGCTCGTTGTTCAATTATTATGTAAAATTAAATAAATTCTGAGCCCATGAGAATTATGCCCTTGTACTGCTAGGACACCACATGTGAGGAAATTTTAGATGCTTGTAGTCAGTGGCTTGTTATCTCCTAAAGGGAAGGATGCGTGTAACAATACAGAAAGTGTATCATAATACTCTCAAAACTAAATTCAAATTTTGAAAGGTTATGGAAATAATTTTAATTTGCTTACTTTTAGCCTCATAAAATTTTACTTAGAGACTACATTGCTCTACATTGCCAAAACAAGCAGTACCAGTTTATTACCATTTCTAGTTAATTTGTGCTTCAAAACAGTAAAATTTTCAGTTTGTAAAGTATATAGTTCTACAGATTTTGGCAACTACATAGTCAAAAAAACCAACAACATAATCAATAAAACAGTTCCATCATCCTTTGGGTTCCCCCGTCTTTTTCTTATTTTTCCCCCGTCCTTTTCTACTCAGTTCTCTGCTCTAGTCTTGGCAATCACAGATCTGCTTATGATCTCTTTAGTTTGTTCTTTTTCCAGAATGTCACATGAAAGAAATCAAACAGCTGCGCATCCTTTTGAGTCTTACTCTTTTCACTCAGCATAATGCCTTTGAGATTTATCCTTCTTATGATATGTATTAGTAGTTTACTCCTTTTTATTACTGAATACTATCCCATTATATGGATATACATTCACCAATTGAAGGCTATTTCGATTGTTTCCAAATTGTGGTGACGATGAAAAAGTTGCCATAAACATTTGCTTACTTGATTTTGTATGAATGTAAGTTTTTATTTTGTTTATATACATACCTAGAAGTACTAATCAATATAATTAATATTTAATATATACAATGTAGTAGATTAATATTTATTGTATATTAATGTGTAATGTTAATTATATAATTAATATATGTATATGTAATATATACTATATATAGTACATTATTGTATTATAATATTATATATATAATATGGCAGGGTTAAGTGGTTAGTGAAAGTTCACTTTTATAAGAAACTATTAAACAGTTTTTCAAAGTGACTGTAGCATTTTGCATTCCCGACAGAAATGTGAGAGAGTTAGTTCTTCTACATCCCTACCAAACCATTGCATTGACAATGGCTTATTTTAAAAACTGAGAGGGGCACTTGCGGGATGAGCACTGGGTGTTATGCTATATGTTGGCAAATTGAACTCCAATAAAAAAAATATAATAGATGTTTAGTGCTATCTCACAGGTTTATTTTCATTTCCCTAATGACTAATAATGTTGAGCATCATTTCATGTGCCATTTGAAATTTGTATATTTTCTTCACTGATATATTTGTGGACATTTTTTTAAATTAGGCTGTTTTTTTATCATTTTTTAGTTCTGATTTTTTTTAAAGATTTTATTTATTTATTCATGATAGTCACACACAGAGAGAGACAGAGAGGCAGAGACACAGGCAGAAGGAGAAGCAGGCTCCATGCACCGGGAGCCCGACGTGGGATTCGATCCCGGGTCTCCAGGATCGCGCCCTGGGCCAAAGGCAGGCGCCAAACCGCTGCGCCACCCAGGGATCCCAGTTCTGATTTTTTTAAAAGATTTTTTTAAAAATTTATTTGAGAGTGAGAGAGCACAAGCGGAGGGAGTGGCAGAGGCAGAGGGAGAAGCAGGCTCTCCACTGAGCAGAGAGCCCAACATGGAGCTCGATCCTAAGACCTCAGGATCATGACCTGAGCTGAAGGCAGATACTTAAACAACTGAGCCACCCAGGCACCCCAAGTTTTTAATTCCTTTTTTTAAATATAAATCCTTTGTATGATATGTAAATTGTAAATATATTCTCCCAATCTTTGCTTTTCTTTTCATTCCATCTTTTGAAAGGCAACCATTCTTAATTTTGGTGAAGTGCGATTTATAAGAATTTATTTTATGATTTCATGCTATGTTAAAGGAATATTTGCCTAACTCAAGTTCACAAAAATTTTATACTGTGTTTTCTTCTAGAACTATTATTGTTTTCGATTTTACATTTAAGCCTATGATATATTTTGAGTTATTTTTTATGTATGGGGTCATGAGTGGATTGAGGCTGAGCTTTTCTTGTATGAATTTGACTTTTATTTTATCTTTTTAGATTCCATGTTTAAGTTTTATCATACAGTATTTGTCTGTATTTGTCTTTCTCTGTCTGCCTTATTTCACTCAGCATAATGCCCTCCAAATTCATCCATGTTGTAACAAGTAGTAGGATTTCCTTATTTTCTGTGGCTGAATAATATTGCATTGTACATAAACTACATTTTCTTTACCCATTCGTCTAGCAAAGGACACAGGTTGTTCCCGTATCTTGAGTATTGTGAATAATGCTGCAATAAACACAGGGTTGTAGATAGATAATCTGTTTGTGATAGTGATTTCATTTCCTTCGGATATATACTAGAAGTGGGATTGCTGGATTTTTTTCTGTTTGTTTTTCTTTTATTTTGTGAGTTTGGGCATCCAATTATTCTAGCAAAATTTGTTGGAAAGAATATCCAATCTATTTAATTGCTTTTATGCCTTGGTCAAAATTCAATTGACCACAATAGCTACCTTTGGGCTGACCAGCTGCCTATGAGACTGTCAGGCATGGGGGCTTTGCCAAAAAAATAAAAAATAAAAATGGCTTCATACTAGATATTTGCCAATCAGAAACTTTCTTTAAAGGAAATGAGAGTTCTCATGGAAAGGGCAGCAACTGTGGGAAAATTAGGAAGAGGAGAGTAAAGAGGTGCAAAAGGAAGTAGGCAGAATATATAAGACGAGAGTCAGGAATAAAGAAAGTATTTGGAAAAAGTGAAAGCAGGAACAAAACATTGGGTCATTATAGTGGAGAGCTGGGAGTTGGGTGTAATGGATCTCTACTGTTAAGGACCCCAATGTAGGCCTGAGTCACTATTGCTGAGCTGTGTTCCAGATAAAATTCCAGTTCCTTGTCAGACTGATTGTAATATTCAGATTCTTTCCTGTCCTTTTGTACTCCTTACAGTGTTCTTAGTAAGAATCATAGTCATCTGTGTGTGCCTCTTTTCTTTGGACCCAGAAAGGTTCAAAATAGAACATCGAGTTTATACCAGAACCAGAAGTAGGGTCTGGCTCTTTCAACCTGGTATACTGCTGACTCACAGATGAAATATCTTCTATAGTCAGGGTTATTAGGGGCTAGATTTTGAGAAAGACTTTTGATTTATCCGTGTTGTTTGAATCTTTACAACAAGAATGAATTCATGTATTGTGTAATTGAAAATAATGAAAATCAGTTGACTGTATATCTGTTGGTCTATTTCAGTACTGTCTACTTTTCCCATTGAAATATATACCTATCCTTTTGCTATAACAGTGTGCAGAATATGTTTTATGGTGAGTCTAGAAATTGGGTAGTGCAAATCCTACCATTTTATTCTTTTTCAAAATTGTTTTGGCAATTCTGTTTCCTTTGCATTTTCACATAACATTTTACAATTATATTGCTATTTTCTGCAGTAGTTTTTAGAATTCTCTTTAAGATTTTATAGAACATATAGGTGTATTTGGATAGAATGGGCATCTTAACAACACTGATTCTTGAAATTCATAAATAGACCACATCTCTTTTTTTTATTTAGGTCTTCTGGATTTCATTAATTATTATTTTGTATGTTTTTGCATACAGATCCTGCACATATTTTGTTAGATTATTACCTGAGTATTTTGGGGTATTTTGTGATGCTATAAGCTGTACTTAAAAAAATAGATTTCTAATTGTTCATTACAAGATTGTATAGATATAAGATAATTTTCTGTATTAACTTGTATTCTGTGACCATACTAGTTCTAGTAGTTTTTTTGTTGTTTTTGTTGATTCTTTGGGATTAGAAAGAATAGTCTGTGAAAATTGTATTTCTTCCTTTCTAATCTATATGACTTTTATTTCTTTTTCTTACATTATGGCAGTGACTAGAGCCTCCAGTATATATATGAGAGAGCAGATAGTGCCTGTTTTACAATCTTAGAAGACAGGTTGTCAGCCTGTCACCATTAAGTGTGATATAACGTGTTTATTGAGTATGAACTTTATCAAGTTGAAATTTATGTCCATTTCTGATTTGCTGAGATTTTACAATGAATGAATATTGCATTTTGTCAAATGTTTTTTCTCCACTTAGTAAGATGATCAGGTGCTTTTTCTTTATTAGTCTATTGGTATGGTAAATTACATTGTTTGATTTCTGAGTGTTGAATGATCCTTGTATTCCCAGAAAGGCCCCCTATTGATTATGATTTACTTTATATACTGTAGGGTTGCATAGGCTGAAACATTTTTTTAAGTTTATTTAGTTTTTTAGTAATCTATACATCCAACGTAGGGCTTGGATTTACAACCTAGAGGTGAAGAGTCTCTCACTCTTCTGACTGAGCCAGCCATGATTCCTGGGCTAAAACATTTTTACACCAGTGGTAGTGGCAGAAAACAAATAACACTTTCCAAAAGGGATTAAACACACTTTAATAGAGGGATGCTTTACCAGGTCAAGGGAAATGTTAGGAAGAACAACAAGGGATAGAATGGTACTCTAGTACTGGTAGCATGAGGGACCCATTACTACTAGGCCTAAAAGACCAAAGAGAGAAACAATTGGCAGAATCTTGAGAATCTAGCTAAATGTGGGAGTTTACACATGATGACCAACCATCCCTATTTTCCTAGTATTGAGAAATTTCTTGAAATGTGGAATTTTTGGTACTAAAACTGAGTCAGTCCTAGGAAAATTGGGATGGTTTGACCCCTTAGGTCCACTAGACAGGAACTATCTTAGGTAGAGGGATGTAACCACCATATTAATCCTCTAGTCTCCTAGCACATCCCACTAGACAAACCAGATACTGAGAGCAATGGTACCCTTTTATCACACATAGAGGTCTGCCTCCATGTGCAAAAAATGAATAGAGAGTGGATTAGGAGAGATAAATAAAATATACCAGCACAATTTTATTTACCTTATATTGGTCATTACTCAAGTACCCGATTGCCCAACATAATATCTATTTCAATTTATTTTGTTGAATAAGAATCCAAAACATGGTATTTAGTTTAATGTCTTTTACAGTTTAAAAAAATTGTAATTAAACTCTACCTACAACATGAGGCTCAAACTCCTGACCCTGAGACCAAGAGTGGCATGCTCTACTGAATTAGCTAACCTGTGATGTTTTTAGCTTGTTCCTCTACACTTTTATTTCCTGTAATAAGAAGTTATTTATTAAGACTTGATTTCTTGTAGATTCAACTTTTTTTGTTAAGAATACATCATAGGTTGTAGTTTACAATTCATAATGCATCACATCATGAGGTAGGTAATGTTTTTTTCCTACACTTATGAATATCAAGTATTCAGTGCATTCAGATATAACACCTCTATTATGGAATTCACCCCGAATCTTTCATCTAATGGTCTCCTTCATTGACAACTACTGCTTAAATAAATTAATTCATTAAGGATTACAACATAATTATTTACTAAGTCTAGCATTTTTTCTATGTGTGTGAGCAAGATATATACTGAGAGGAAGAACTTTTAGTCATGAATGAGGACTATATGTGATTAACCTGAAAGATAGTTTGTACTGTTAAAAGTCAGGAATAATTCTTATTTTTTCTTTGTCTCTCTTGAAAGTAAAGCATTGGGTCCCTACCTACGATAATAACTGATTTTGATTTTTGCTTTTTTTTTGAGTATCATTAAGATCATGGTTTTTAATATTTTCAATAGAATTTTTACTGTTAATGAGTTTTAGTATATACTTGCTGTAAATTCAAGTGAATTTAGCTAATGGGATATTATAGATGGCAAATCAAATCTTCTCCATCATACAAACTATACATCTTGGTTTGCCCAGGAAAATCCCAGTTTATTCTCTTTTCCTATCATAATTATCAATAGCACCTCTTTTCTTTCTTAAATATGTCCAAACTTTTACTCTAAATTATATGGTTACTTTATACTATGGGCAGCACTGCTCTAGCTCTGTATCTTATAATTCTCTTATGCCAGAATAGTTCATGTGAATTAAACCCTGAAAGAGACAGCTGAAGAGGTAGAGGTAGAAGGAACTTATACTGTGTGTTCAGGTAGGTGCTCTGGGATCCTACGAGCCTCTGGACTCTCAAGCATTTTTTGCACTTCTTGGATGGCATGTTCATCCATCAGATACTGGAAAAGATTTGTTGATACTGTCTCTGTGATACTTGCTATTAGAAGTGCTGCATTTCTCAAATGCCCAGCTACTCATTAAATTTAGTTCATTTTGTTCTTGCTCTACTGCTAGCCTAATGATCAGTGTGTGCCTATGGAAAGTCAATTCAATTGCCTCAGTGCATAACAAGGGCAAAGATAGGCACAGCGTTCTTTCCTTTAAATTACACGCCATTTTAATACCTTATCTCCAGAAAGGAAGAAAGTTCAGAACTGGTAAATAGAAACTTACATAATATGTAAGTTGTTAAGGAGTATTTTATTAAGATGCTGCCTTCTGAGAATAATTTTTTTTAAATGTTCTGTAGGTTCTCTGAAATTCTCTAGGAATCTTGAGTTACTTTCATAAAGATTTGCAATATATGGTAATGGTAATCGAAGTAGGGTGAGGTTGATTTAAAGCCTAGACAAGATAGCAGCTCAGTTTTATCTTTGCACCCTTCCATAACAAATTCTCAAGTAGACCTGTAACTCTAACCTCCATCCTCCTAAACTGAATATCATAAAAGGACCACTTTTCAGTGTCATGAGAAGGGAAACAGCATCATTAAATGAGCCAAGATCTTTTAGGTTCTAAAACTCATATTTCCATACTTGGCAACTTTCTAAAAGAAAATCAGTGAAAGAAAAGGAAAAAAAGGGATCCCTGGGTGGCACAGCGGTTTAGCGCCTGCCTTTGGCCCAGGGCGCGATACTGGAGACCCGGGATCGAATCCCACGTCGGGCTCCCGGTGCATGGAGCCTGCTTCTCCCTCTGCCTGTGTCTCTGCCTCTCTCTCTCTCTCTCTCTCTCTCTCTCTCTCTCTCTGACTATCATAAATAAATAAAAATTTAAGAAAAGGAAAAATATATTAATTAGCTAATTAATGCATTCAACAAATACATATTGAGATCTTATTATTGGCTGAGCACTGTTGTTGGCAATGTGAATTCAGCAGTGAATATGAGAACACCTAGATGTTCCATTTTAATAAGAGACAAAATAATAAGTACAACAGAATGAATAAAGAAGTTAGACTTCTGGTGCTAGCTAAGATAGAATAAGTCACTCCAGTCTATTTCCCCAGTAAATTACAACTAAAACTACTGCATGGAATACAAAAAGCAACTGCCTAAAGATGCTAAAAAGTAAATAATGTCAGGGAGGTTGTTTTTTCACTGCTCTTGTTCTTTTACATTTTCCCCTTCTTTATAACTTGGTTTTAACTCAAGGGTAAACCAAATTCCAGAACTGCACTTTGAGTTCGCAAAGCAAATTCCTTGAGAGAAACCATCTGTTTTTAGCCAGAGGACTAGGAAAAGGGGATCCCATAAGTCAGAAGAGTGTGTGAAAAATCCCACATTTCTTCTTTTTCCTTCCTTCCTTCCTTCCTTCCTTCCTTCCTTCCTTCCTTCCTTTCTCTCTCTCTCTCTCTCTCCCTCTCTCTCTCTCTGTCCTGTCTCTCTCTCTCTCTTACTTTTCCTCTTGGCCTTGCCCTGAGGCAAATTCCAGAGAAGAAGCTGCACAGCTCCAGTGACATTAGAGGAGGCAATATGGACACCTAATGTCCTGAGAAAAAAACCTACTTCTCATTGGCTAAAGGAACCAGAACAAGAAGCCCCTGTGGTCTGAAGAGGCGAGAGGTGCTATCTTGTCAGAAGTTAGACTTAAAGGAGGGATCTCCAAAATCTTTGTATGAATCAATTAAGTCCCAGTCTCATCCCCAGCCTATGTATACATGGACTAATCTTTAGTTTTTACTTGAGGTGACCTAGGTAAGCATTGGACCAGAGATGTCAAGCATGAATTTTTATTTTATTATGTATAAGTATGGTGTTCAGCAATGAAGATATGAAAGATATGAAAGGAAGAGTCTTTTGTGTATAGTGGTATTTACAGTCATTGGATTTGTTGAAATCACATAATATGAAACTATAGACACAATGAGTAGACAACCCAGGAATCATTGTGGTGCACTCAATTAGAAGAGGCAAGGCAAGGAAATAAGTATTTGGAGAAGCTAGACAACTAGGAAGAAATCCCGAAGACTGTGGTGTCAGGAAGAGCAAATGAAGACTGAATTTCGAGAATGAGATAGTAATAAAGTCTTTAATGCTGCTGGGAGGTAAGAAGATGAGGACTGGGAGATAGCCATTGGATTTAACTAAATGAAGGTCCTTGTTGATATCGGGAGGAGTAGATTCTGTGCATTGGTAAAAGACTGGGAGATGAGAAATATTAGCTACTATTTTAAGAAAATAATGAGTATTGATCCAGTTTTGAGGAAATTTGCTGCGAAACAGAGAAATGAGGAAGTAGCTAGAAAAATTTGACAAGCTCAAAGTAGGATGGTGGCAGTCAACTTTATTATTTACTATTGTTTTTCTTCCTACTTATTTCTTAAACAAATTTAAAAAGGCAATGTGTTTACTTGTTGATTTTTCTGTATACTCAAATAAACCAATTCAGAAGATTAAACTACACCACAGATATTAGCATCACTGTAAAGAGGAAAACATCTTTCTGTGGGCTTCTCCTAAGATCCCATGATTAGAGTTCAGTTTACAACTCTGGATATGTACGAACACCCAGCTACATGTAAGGCACTATTGGAAATCCCAAATAAGTATAATACCCATCTTCTGTCCTCAAATGGTATAAACTGACTGTAGTTCTTTATGGGGTAAATAAGATATACATAAATAACTACCTTATATCATTTTTTTAATAGCACTTCTTTCATTCCACTTTTTTCTGTAATGGTGAAATGTCTATCTCCTTCAATAGACTGTGAGTCCCTAGAGGGCAAAAACTATGTCTTGTAATCTGTGTGAGTTTTCTTTCACTTACCTTCAGTATTCTGTACTTGTTTGTACATAATAGAAACTTACTACATTATTTTTTTTAAAGATTTGTTTATTTGAGAAAGAGTGCATGCATGCATGCATGTGAGTGCAGTGGGAGGGGTACAGGGAGAGGGAGTCTCAAGCAGACTCCACTGAGCATAGAGCCCAATGCAGGGCTCAGTCTCATGACCCTGAGATCATGACCTGAGCCAAAACCAAGAGTTGGACGCTTAACCAATTGTGCTACCCAGGCACCCTAGGAACTTACTATATTATAGGTTTACATTGAATTGATGAATTAAAATTACAGTGAACATACAATGAAACTGTGTTGTTGGCTAGATTAATATAATGTTCTTCCACAAACACTTTTTATTATGAATATACAATTTACCAATAAATAATTTTCTTAATACATTAACAAGAAAAACATCCTTTTCTATAAGTAGCAGATTCATAACTAATATCACTTTCATTCAAATTAGAAACTAAGAATATAGCTTAAGAAGTTTCATCATTTTAGATCTGCCCTACGACCCAGCAATTGCACTGCTGGGGATTTACCCCAAAGACACAGATGCAATGAAACGCTGGGACACCTGCACCCCGATGTTTATAGCAGCAATGTCCACAATAGCCAAACTGTGGAAGGAGCCTCAGTGTCCATCGAAAGATGAATGGATAAAGAAGATGTGGTCTATGTATACAATGGAATATTACTCAGTCATTAGAAACGACAAATACCCATTATTTGCTTCAACGTGGATGGACCTGGAGGGTATTATGCTGAGTGAAATAAGTCAATTGGAGAAGGACAAACATTATATGGTCTCATTCATTTGGGGAATATAAAAAATAGTGAAAGGGAATAAAGGGGAAAGGAGAAAAAAATGAATGGGAAATATCAGAAAGGGAGACAGAACATGAGAGACTCCTAACTCTGGGAAACGAACAAGGGGTGGTGGAGGGGAAGGTGGGCAGGTGGTGGGGGTGACTGGGTGACAGGCACTGAGGGGGGCACTTGACGGGATGAGCACTGGGTGTTATTCTGTATGTTGGCAAATTGAACACCAATAAAAAATTTAAAAAAATAAAAAGAAGTTCCATCATTTAGATGTCTCCTGACCATAATCACTAGACCTATTTAAAAATCTCTGCATAGGGCAGCCTGGATGGCTCAGCAATTTAGCGCCGCCTTCAGTCCAGGGCGTGATCCCAGAGCCCCAAGCAGAATCGAGTCCCACATCGGGCTCCCTGTGTGGAGCCTGCTTCTTCCTCTGCCTATGTCTCTGCCTCTCTCTCTCATTCTGTGTCTCTATGAATAAATAAATGAAGCCTTAAAAAAATAAAAGTCTCTGCATAGATTCGTATACCCACACCATTCTTGTAATATAGATGAACAATATATTCATAGTTTCCCTCATTCAGTGTAGGAAGTTTCTCCAATTAAGAATCTCAGACAATAATCCTATATTGTACAATTAAAAATCTATTAAGAGACTAGACCTCATCTTAAGTGTTCTTAGCACAATGAAATAAAGGGTTTTTTTTTTAAGATTTTAATTTATTTTTTCATGAGAGACACACAGAGAGAGGCAGAGAAATAGGCAGAGGGAGAATCAGGCTCCCTGTGGGGAGCCTGGTGCCCGACTCCATCCCAGAACCCCAGGATTACAACCTGAGCCAAAGGCAGACGCTCAAACACTGAGCCACGCAGGTGCCCCAAAATGAAGGTTTTAAAAAGAATCTGTTACTAAGCAGATTGGTTGGAAATGTAGGTATTATTTTTGCTTGTTTCAAACCATTCCTCTAAGCTCTCATCTGCTTCCAGTCATCTTGCATTTTTCATGTACCTGTTTTCTAAAGCACAGAGATTTATGTCACTCATTATTTTCTATCAACTGACTGGTTGGCATTGTATATATAAAGTAATCATTGAATGTACTGGGGTTTTTTTCTCTATTTTTGGCCAACTGAAGTGCAATGTCACATGAAAATAGCCAACAATCCATCTCTGAGTTCAGTAAAAGTTCTTGGTTCAGGAAGATATTGGAAATTTATGATCAGGCTCTCCCTTAATGAATGAGACAGAATTTATTAAACTTCCTTATTCTGAGCTATCGGTTAAGGAACTTGCACGTATGAAAAGGGTTAAATTAAATGGCATGAATAAAATAAATATTATTTAGCCATTGTTGAAATGAATTGATAAAGGGGCAAAAAATGAATTTATTTGAAAATTTAAGGTGAATCTTTCTTATGACTTTTAACTGGTCTGAGACAAAATGGGGAGATTTCCTAATCCTCTTACACAAGTTTATCTGTGAAACAGCAGGCTTACTCATGGTGCTCTCAGATAAGTGAATTTAAAGACATATGTTAGAAGGTGGGCAGGAGAATGGATTTGGAATCATAAGAATTCTGTTTCAAGATGGAATCTGATGAGTTGCTATTTACATAAGTGCTTCCTGGTGCTTATTTGAATCTTTCTTGGGGGAGGGGTAAGAATGTCAGGACAAACTCCAAGTGCATGAGAGCTAAAAACTTCTGCAGGATGCTAGCAGAAGGATTGGGACTGGAGGCAAAGGTAGTTTCCAGATGGGACTACTACTCAGTATGAATGAATCTGCTGCCTTTATCAAGAAAAAACAGGTTGGGGATTTTATGTCTTTCTGAGGGATTAGTGAATAGAGATGACTAGGAAGATTCACACTTTCCATTTAACAACTTTTATATTTAAATGTTCAAATAGAGTTGTGTTTGATATCCTTGGAGTTTTCCATGTCTTTGAACTTTAATAAGGTCAGAAAGAGCTTTTAGGCTCATTTTTTAAAAAGAGGCCACTGGTGGCCTCCCTGCAGCACAAACCATTTCCCCATTTTGTTTCCTAGGGTGAATACTTCCTCCTTTTTTTCAAATACCCTAAATTATTCTCTGTTCAGAAATTAAGCCGTGCTAAAGAAACACAGCATAGGAAAGGAACCAGTATGGAAACATTTCATCAAAATATCTGGGTGGGAGACGGCTGTAGTGTTAATTGATAGTAGCACCGTCTTCATTTTGAATAAATTAGTTTAATCTTGGTCTTGCAAAGATAGCAAAATTTTAATTACCCAGACTGCAATTAATAGGATAATTTTAGTTAAGTGAATTTGAGATTTTAAACTTTGAAAGGAGGCAGAGCATAATAAAACAAGCTCATTGTAGACTGTACCAGAACACTATTGAGCATTTGCCCAGGCTTAGCAGTAACATGTGCTTTTGGAAAAATGTAGTCAGATTAGAAATAGTGATATTTAACTTCCTTTCCAAAAATCAGAATGGTGACATTTTGCATAAGCAAGCATTTAATACTTATATTACAAATGACTTGTGCTCCAAAATTCATTTGTAATAGAATGGTTCATTTCTATGCCAAAATGAGTTCTGAGTTTTAATGTTCTCAGTGCTTGGTGCTTAGGCTTTTAAGATTCATCCTACAATATACTTCAAATGTCTACTTATAGCAGTACTTCAATAATACCTAACTGCCAGTGTGATTTATTCCTATGGCTAAAGCCAACGTGAATTACAATTTAGAATATCATAAATGCTGTGGCCAACCCTTAAAATAACAAATAGTCCAGTCTGACAAGTGCCATGGCTTGCATAAGATAATGTTGGAAAAACAAATTTGGACACGTAGAATTGGGTGAAATTTTAGCAAGTCTCAAAGCTGAGAGTAAGAGATCTGCTGGTAAATTCATCTTCTTAAAAAGTCCTAACTCTACTCTGTAGATGTATGTCGAAAACCTCCAGTTTTTGTTTCTGTAAGTGAGGGAGAACAACTATAGTGTCTCACAAATACATTGGATAAGTGAGAGATTGCATGGAGGGCAAAGAAGCATCTAGAGTAGAATGATGGTAGAGTATGATTCCAGGGACAGGATACTTCAGGAGACCAAGATTTGGTATATCTTGTTCACTACCAAAAGCCCAGCATCCAACTTGGTATTTAGCAAATAATCTATACAAATATCAACTTGAGGACTGATTAGATTTCAGAGTTGTCAAATGAAGAGATGGCAAAGAGGATCAAAGGGAGATTCTGGAGTTCTGAGGCAGGATAACTTTAATTCAGTTGACATTTTAGGTATCATTTCTGAGGATGCCTCCTAGCGGGGAATATATAATGATCTGTAGCCCTTGATTGAGAGTGACACCCACACCTAACCCCCATGACAGAAATTAGGTAGAATGGTTGAGCTGTCATTTGTGGAACCTAGCACTCTCTGTTCATAACTCATGATGTTCTCTTCTGGTGACATAATATGTTTACTGTTTTAGTTTCTGTGAATTCAATATAAGATAATACAAAGTACTTTAGAGCTGTGTCTCTATGATAAAATAAACAAAACTCCAAAATAGCTGATCATTTGAGTAAACTGTGTATAAAATTCAGTAATGCTGAATATGTGGGATGGTATAGACAAAACATTCAAGCTGTTACTTAAATTTTGGTTAAAAATTAACAGGTGGTTCAGCATCAAATATAATGCAGATGTCTCTATTTGGAACTACCATTATAAAGAAGCAAATTAGAAAGTTTTTGTGTCCTTTACATGTTATAATAGGAAAGGAAACAAGATTCCCAAACTTTCAAGTAGAAACATCATTTTGAATGTAGACTCTACAATATATTCAATTTGTTTCTCTGATGTCTTTTTTCTTTTATTTGAATATGTTTATCAGAATACTTATTCCTGCAATTATAAAAATAAGTACAAAAATAGTATGGACATTTTATTCTCACTTAAAATATGCAAAACCATGAGATACCAAGTATTGGTTAAGAGACTCTATAATGTCATTAAAGATCCAAGTTCATTCCTTCTCTTCTGATAACCTTAGTAATCTGACTACTCATGTTTGCAAAATGTTTGCAGCATTTTTGACTCAGCCATCACATTCCCGTGTATTCTATTCCATAAATCCTTTCTTTCTTCTTTCTTTCTTTCTATCTAATTTTTTTAATTTTTATTCATTTATGATAGTCACAGAGAGAGAGAGAGAGAGAGAGAGAGGCAGAGACACAGGCAGAGGGAGAAGCAGGCTCCATGTACCGGGAGCCCGACGTGGGATTCGATCCTGGGTCTCCAGGATCGCACCCTGGGCCAAAGGCAGGCGCCAAACCGCTGCGCCACCCAGGGATCCCCTCTTTCTTTCTCTTTCTTTCTTTCTTTCTTTCTTTCTTTCTTTCTTTCTTTCCTTTCTCTTTCTTTCTTCTTTATTTCTTTTTCTCTTTCCTTTTTCTTCTTCTTAATTTTTTTTTGGGAGCTAGTAAATCTATCCTGGACACCTCCTCATATTTCTCTGGGAAGAGAAATGGGATTACCTTGATTGGCTTAGTCTCATCCCCATTTATCTCCTGAGACTGGAGACAACAGATCCCTGAAGTATCTGACCCCATAATAGCCAAACAAAATTGAGATATGGGTCACAAGATAGAAGGAGTAAATATTTGTTGGATAAGCAAACCAGAGGATAACTAGTAGTACATGGAATTGCACATTATGTTAGCTACTTGGATATCTTATTGGTTCTGTTTTTAAAGAAAGACTGGGAGCCAGCATAGCATTTGTATTTGCATGTACATTCCTGAAAAACTTTTAAGTCACAAGTTCGCCAGTTATTTTTTTTAAAGATTTTATTTATTTATTCATAGAGACACACACAGAGAGAGAGGCAGAGACACAGGCAGAGGGAGAAGCAGGCTCCACGCAGAGAGCCCGGCGTGGGACTCGATCCTGGGTCTCCAGGATCACGTCCTGGGCTGCAGGCGGCGCTAAACCGCTGAGCCACTGGGGCTGCCCTAATTCATCAGTTATTAAGCAGAGTACCTAAGCCAAAGAAAAAAATAACAGACCCCTGCAAATGTCTTAAGGAATCCTCCTTTTTAAGGAATATAAATGCTGATATTTCAAATTGATGAATGATGAAAAGGAATGGTTTATAAGACTCAACCTTAGTAATGTCTGTAAGTTCCATTGGGCACTTTTTTATTGTGTTCTTTTTTTGATTGATTGAGCAGTTTATTAATAGGATTAAAAATTGTCTTGATTTTGTTTTTAGTCTAAACAAAATCAGTGTGATGTTAGAATTGTTGAATGCGAGCAGTAGAATTGGCATTAGGTCAAGAGCATGATTTGTACTTGAGCAGTTGGAAATAGAAATACAGAAAAAGACAAAAAGTGCTGTATCACTGTTTATTCCTGTATTCTTTTTTCTTGTTCTCACCACTGCCAGATCGTTAAAAAAATAATAAACTACCTATTTAACAGTTTTGTAGCCACTCAATACTGTTTTCTAATGTTAAATATATAGGCTACAGGAGGAAGAAGTGAAATTTCCCTTTTTCGAAAATGTCAACACAAGGTCTATCAAGTATGGCCTTACATAGAAATGATAAACATCTTCATATAGATTTGACCTCTAAAAATCCTTATATTCTTCCACACAGGCCTTATATGACACTAGGGTTCTCCCTTTGTCTTAATTTTTTGCAAGTAGAGGATTCTTTATACAGAGGTCTCTTGTATTTTGTTCCCTCAGAAGATAAGGAAAAAGTGAATTAAAAAAGGATGAAGATTGAAAGCATTCAAGCCAGAGGGAAAGAGAAGATCCTAAAATCATAAAGTATGAGAAATAGTAGGAACGACGTAGTTGAATCCAAGTCTTTCAGTTGACAGATGGCGTGAGGGTGATACTTAGAAGGGGCAAATGGCTTGACAAGGCTCTCACATCTCATTTGCAAAAGATCTGGTACAAAAACTGAGGTCTTCTTGATTATCAGGCATTTCTATCACCTTTTTCACTGTTTTATCAAGGACTTCCTGAGTATCCAATCCATACTGCTACTGCATCAGGGCTTTTATAGAGGTGGCCCCTCTGCATGAAAGAGCAGCAGCTGCAGGAACCTAACACCAGCAAGCAAAAAACGCACTGCAGTAACTGAGCCCAGAAGGAGTCCTTTCTCCAGCAAACTTCCTTGGCAGGCTGCAGAATGAGTCATCAATTGACATTGGTGAATAAAGTAATTGCACAGATAGATTTTCTTTTCTCTTTCCCCATTTTTTTTTCTTTTAGCAGATTCACTAATTATCTTTTCATGTACATAGAGCAGTAGTGACAGTAATATCTGCCTTATTAATGTCTTTTTTCACACCTGAAGTGTCAAGCTCATCACAAATAAATTTCTGTTATTACCAGAAAAGATTTAGAAAAAATAGGAAGCAAAATCTTGAATGGAAGTCTGAATGACATGGAGATTTTATGCTTTTCTTTTACTCTTTTTTTTAAAGGATTTTTTAAAAAACAATTTATTTATTTATTTTAGAGAAAGAAAAAGTGCAAGCTCTGGGAGGGGCAGAGGGAAAGAGAGAGAAAATGCTCAGGCAGACTCCCCACTGAGTGCAAAGCCCAGCTGGGGACTCTATTCCAGGACTCTGAGATCATAACCTGAGCCGAAATCAAGAGTCAGACACCTAACCAACTGAGTCACCCAGGAACCCTTACTTTTCTTTTATTATTTTTTTAAATATTTTTAAAAATTTATTCATTCATGAGAGACACAGAGCAAGAGCGAGAGAGAGGCAGAGACACAGGCAGAGGGAGAAGCAGGCTCCATGCAGGGAGCCCCATGTGGGACTCTATCCCGGGTCTCCAGGATCATGCCCTGGGCCGAAGGTGGTGCTAAACCACTGAGCCATCGGGGCTACCCTCCTTTTATTCTTAAACAACATTGTTATGATTACTACAATATAAGTGGCACTACCCATGTGTTTTGAATTGTCAGGTGCAGGGGAAAAAATAAATTCTTATATAAACTTAAGGCAACAATAATAAAACTGTCTCTCATTTTAATTTTTTCCTGTAAGAAGCTTTGCTGTTGATCCTTTTTTTTCATTTACTAAAATTACTAATGAAACTTCACTTTGTTAATAGTTCTTATCTCCAAATTGCAGTTTTATTTTACACATTGTATTGCATCATTTGCCAAGCCAAGGAAGATGGCCATTTTATGGATAAGCATGCATTTTCCTTAGGGTTTTAATAGCCATTAAAACTCTGGCCCCTGAAGTTTCTATGTGGGCAGTTCTTATTTGTAGAGCCAGATCCATAATTTGCAATTTAAGTTCGCACGTCCTAGAACAACCAAAGCTTATTATGCAGAATGTCTGAGGATTACTTTTTTTGTACCTTCTCTCAGCTATCTGAAAATTTCCAAGGTAGTTTCAGTGGGCTAGCCAATATCGCAGGAGTTAATTGCCATTACTTACGCCAGATTTCTAAAAAGCCATGCTGTTTAAAGAAAAGAAGAATAAGAATACAGACAGCTAAAAATGGGGAACATTTGATAAACATAATTGAATTCTTTAAGTATAAATTATTGAAACTAGATGTGAAACATGTTGGCAAGATCTCTATCTCACATGAAGTATATAAAACAGCAAAGATATTGAAACTTATATGAAAAATTGAGTCTATCCTTGAATAACAAGTAATTTCAAAACAAATAAGAAAGTATAGGACAGTATGGGTTGAAACTCAGTTAAATGCATGTCTCTCAAGAAATGGCACTGATTGAAAATCCACTTTGCCCATTTTTGGTAATATTCCTAACCTTGAGATTTATCGATAAAGGCTATGAACTACCACATCATATCTTTTAGAACAACTGTGTGTGAAAAAGTAATCTGGGCTGAATAAACCATGACTCAAATTTAATACCACAAGCAAAACCTTCATTTCATGTACTAAGTCACATCTGTAGAAGTCTATACATTGTCAGGTGGGTGTGCACTGCTCTAAATGACTGGATGGATTCTGCTTAAATCCAAAGGATAATTCATTTATTATTCTAATGCCAATTTGTCTCAAGTTCGATCACAGAAAAATAAAGCAGTGAACCCATTAGAAGGATTATATTGGATGTGAACTTTACGGAGTTGATTTTGTTTTTGTTTTGTTTTGCTTTATTTTTTATTGGAGTTTGATTTGCCAACATATAGTATAACACCCAGTGCTCATCCCATCAAGTGACCCCCTCGGTGCCTGTCACCCAGTCACCCCAACCCCCCGCCCACCTCCCCTCCCACCACCCGTTGTTCTTTTCCCAGAGTTATGAGTCTCTCATGTTGTCACTCTCTCTGATATTTTCCACTCATTTTCCCTCCTTTCTCCCATAATCCCTTTCACTATTTTTTATATATTTTCCCTGTATGAGTGAAACCATATGATGTTTGTCCTTCTTACGGAGTTGATTTTGAAAGCCATAAGGATTGGTTTTCATTTGGCTGTGAGTTTCTATATTCTGCTTAGCTTGAGCCTGAGGTTAACTGTTAATCTGTTGACTATTAGTTTTCTTTTATAATGAGTTGGACACTTTGGTCCACTTTGAATGAATCTAAATGATATTCCATGGTTGCACCTAATTCCTTCTGGCAATTTGTAGATAGAAAGATAAAGATGTTTGCAGATAGACCATGAGTAATAACTTTTCAATACACAGTGAAAAGCATAGAGATACAAATTAAATAATAGGCTCTTGTATGGGAGAAAACATTCACAAACAGCAACTAGAAGGATCAGCACTTTTTAATGGGTTCCCTTTCTTTGGTTCCTTGGAGAGAAAGTATTTCAGTCAGATATTACCAGCATTAAAATCATTACCCAGTATATGGGCAGATGGCCGGCCGATAATTGTTTATAGGGACAGATGGCAGTTCCTTGTACCCTCTTTCTAGTTTCTGTGTTTTTAAAGCTCAGCAGTTGCAATGTGAAGCTTTCATAGGACCATAAAATACAAACCACTTTAAATAACTCTGAACCAGGATTTTGACTGATGTGCCTAAAAGAAACAGTCGCAGTTTGAAACTCAGTCTGCAGAGAGAATCTAGGTATATGGCCCTGCAGGTTATAATTTATAGGAATAGCAGGGAAATTTGGGCTAGGTCTACAAACAGACACATAAATTGGCATCAATAAAGTAAAGAATTGAATCCAAACAAGTATTTTTACCCTAAACCAGACAAAGGCAAAATTTTAGTAATATTCAACAATCAAACTCCAGCATGTATTGTGCACTTGGCTAGTGTTCACAAAGGCTACAAAAGAAGTACCAGGCCTTGTCCTGATCTTAGTTGGCAATCTGAGTGAAATGATACCCAGAGAGAGATCATTTCAACACAAGGCAGAGGGTGCTACATGCAAGTCAGTCACACAGACAACAGAGCTAGAGAAGGTCAAATAGAGTGATCACTTGGACATGAGCACCTACGAGAGATGAGTTGGCCTATGCTGGGCAAGGGAAGGATCAGTGATGTTTTTGCAGGTGGAGATAATGATATAAGCAAAGGCACAGAGGCATAGCCTCAGCCAGAAAATCCTGTATTCTTGATTTTATTATGTTTATTAATTTATCCTATATGTATTTCTCCTACCTGTTTCAGTCTCATAATGTGGTAAGGGGCGGTAACCAATAGGCCTCTCAGATTAATGTGGAAGAATCATTCAAAAGGCTAATAGCTGAGCCTGAGTATGTGGGAACTTGAATTCTGGGCTATAGATTTCAGACATTGTCCTTAAAATAACTGGCAGTGCCATTAAAGGTTTTGAGAAAATATGATGTGTGCAAATGTTATTTTCAGAGTATTTTGTCTGGTAGTGTTCTGTGAAGAAGAATAGGAAATTATTGCCACACTTAAGACTAAAGATGATAAATCTCCAAACTAGAGTAAAAGTCATGGGCCAGAGAAGAAAGATGGTAGCCACTGTGCAGGAAGTGTCAACATACATGATGATTGGCTACATGTGTACAGCCACAATGAAGGGCAAGGGTCAGATCACATATTTACAACTTCAGTGTTAAGAAAATGATTTTGCTTTGGAGTAACAGAACTAAGGGAGACTGGGAGGAGAAGAGGAACCATACATTTGAATTTATGTTTCATACGCTACTGAGACGTAACAATGTGTGGTGATGTATTAAAGTCAGGTGGAGATGATTTGCAGAAAAGACAGATATAGAAGTTAAAAATGACAGGGTCAGTTACTGGGAGTAATGGGTGAAATGGTAAGTGGATGAATTACAAAGAGAGAAGTGTATAAAGCAGAAAGTGTTATAATGAAGACTAAAGCTTTGAAGCAGTATCCAAATTTTAAAACTAGATGTTAAATGTCTGTTTCAGGACAGATTTTAACTCTCCCTCTCTCTCTCTCCCTCTGTGTATGTGTGTGTGTGTTGTGTGTTGTGTGTTGTGTGTGTGTGTGTGTGACAGTCTTGTGATGTCTGGACATGAAAGCTTATATTTGTGTGTTTTAGTGAATATAGAATCTTTTTTCCTTTTTATTATCCTACTGGAAGCAATGGCATAATATCTGCAGTAAAAGCATTCCCTTCCCTGGTGGTTACATTAAGAAGAGACTGCCAAAAACAAATAAACAATAACAACAAACCACATCAGATAAGAGTACAGAAGTATATGCTTGCATCAACAGAAAAATGTAGTTTTGATTCTACTGAAATTTTTTTCTGCATTTCAAGTGAAGCAAATGCAGTAGTAGTAATGCCATATCAAGGAGTTTATTTTCCCTAAACGGTTCACATCCGGGTCTAAAATAATAAATTTTACAGTGATTTCGCTGCAACTCTTGTTTTCATTATAGCTTAATTCTATTTCAAATCTCCAGATTCCTTGGCAGATAACAAATTCAGGGTGTATAAACAATTACCCGTCCCCCCACCAAAAAAAATCATAGATTTTAATAATACTTTAAGCTTTGGGACTGAACACATTGGAGGAGAAATAGCCTGATGGCATCAAAGACTTCTTGATATGGGGGGTTGATGCTGCTATTTGTTCTCTGGGCTCTGACCCAAAACAATATGCACTGCCTGAACTGGAAGAGGGAGAAAGAGATAGAATGACTGTGTTATTTTATTGAAAATCAGTCACTATATGAGGGTCTGAATGGAGCATTAGACATCATATAGCCGAATCTCCACATTGTTTAGGATCTAAGGAAGAAGACAGAAGAAATCTATATTTGATTATTCAAAGTGATATGGAATCACAGCTATACAAGTTAGCCCATTCTATTTTCAGAAAACTGAGCAGGAGAAAATTCTTGACGATATTGAGCTGAAATCATTACTTGAACTATGAGTGATGGATTGACATTTACATAGAGAAAAAATATTACAATATTTTTTGCTTTTTCAGTTGTGTTTTTAATTCGGGTTATGAGTTGCTTCTCTGTCCCCTCTTAACCAACCAGTCCTTACTGCCATAATAAACTTGCCTAAGAATCAGTTAATAGAGATGGTGAGAGGTGTGTGGGCAGTAGACTATGAACTCTTTGAGTGCAGAAATTATAAATTACTCTTCATTGTTTTCCCCATAGATAGCAGCTAGCACAGTGCCTGGCAAATAACAAATGCTCAGGAAAAATTTACTGGAAGAAAGGAGGAAGAAAAAAGAAAGAAATATATAGAAGGAGATTATTCATATATCTGCCAATTCTGACCTTAATACAGCAGAACCATTGCAGTGTGTTGACACATGGTTGACATAGTTGACAAGTAAATATATTTACTTATATTTATATAAATATATATAAATACATACAGCATGTATGTATTATATAAGTAAATATATTTATATAAATACATTGTATTTATTTATATAATATATATTTTAATATATATTTCTAAATAAAATATATTTATCTAAATTGAATCTATGTATTTAATATATAATCATATGTATTTCCATATTATATATTTAATTTATTTCATTTTAATCATTTAATACTTAAACTTATACAAATTTATATATCAAGTATACATATATAATTATATAAATGTAAATATGAACTCACTGGAAATATTCATATAGGGTTTCTAGTATAAACGTATCTCGATCTTTTGTACACAAGGATATATTTTTCTTTGAATGGCAGATCTTCATTTTATTATTTTTATTTTTATTTTTTTAATAATAAATTTATTTTTTAATTGGTGTTCAATTTGCCAACATACAGAATAACACCCAGTGCTCATCCCGTCAAGTTGCCCCCCTCAGTGCCCACCACCCAGTCACCCTCTAATCCCCACCCTCCTCCCCTTCCACCACCCCTAGTTCGTTTCCCAGAGTTAGGAGTCTTTATGTTCTGTCTCCCTTTCTGATATTTCCTACCCATTTCTTCTCCCTTCCCTTCTATTCCCTTTCACTATTGTTTATATTCCCCAAATGAATGAGACCATATAATGTTTGTCCTTCTCCGTTTGACTTATTTCACTCAGATCTTCATTTTAAAACAATCTCTTGAAATTCCTCAAACTTACCTTTGGGGTTCTATCACTGAATCGTAAGAACATCATTCCACCTAAGCACATCTAATCCTAAATGGTATGACCTGAGGGAGTTGTAAGAAACCCCAACAATTTATCATGGTGTCCTAAATCTTGAAGAGACTACTTCGATGTTAAAAAACAAACAAACACATTGATGCCCTCTGTTACAATGTGTCTGCATTATTTATAAAGGGAAGTGTGAAGATTCATTCAGTAATGTCCAAGCTCAAAAAACACTGGAACCATATTTTTAGTCTCCTAAAAATAATCTGAGGCACTATGGGAATGCTTCCCTGAATGGTGGAATTTTGCCATATCTTTGTATAGATGGAGAGGGCTATGGTAAGGAAGGGTAAGGAAGGTAACTCTTACGTAATTATCATGGCTCGCTTACTTTTCATTTTGATGTTTTCATGTATAAATCTCAGAACAATGGAAATGCTTATTAGATTTATATCTTGATCCCATTTGACATCCTGACAAATGGAGGAAGTATCTTTAAGTCTTGTGGAGAACACGAGAAGGTATTAAAAGCCCCTATTTGCTATGTGTCAGCCAGCACAGTAGAAAGAGGTATCTTCAGGACATTGTGCTAGTGGAGAAAAATCAACTAGGAAGCCAGCCACTTTTCAGAGATTTTAAAATTTAGTACATAGTGAATAGAGCAGGCAGTATCTTTTATAACAAATGCTTTAGGGTTACATGGTACTATAAGGATGTTAGTATACTGGGAAGGGTACTAGGAAGAGGAATCAAGTAGGTGGAATAGGTGGCAGGTGGATGTACCAGTAAAGGCATTGCAAAAAAAAAAAGGCATTTACTGAAGCAGGAATATTAAAGTAAACCATGTAATACTTAATTGTGTCCAAGTACAAGATGACTTTGTATCAGGTATACATACTCTGCCCTCCTATAAATGTATGTAGACATTAGCCCCTCCCTGCCCATGTATACACACATGCACTTATAGCATATTCCCATCAACTCAACCATACCATAAAGTCTACACATGTCTATGCTTATGCAAGTGTGTGCCAAATATGTTTGAAATGACTTCTGAGAAGAAAACCATAAAAAAATGGTCTAATTTAGTCTTCATCCAGTGGGATTCTTTTTCCTTTGTCGTTGTTGCTTCAAAGACACACACAAAAGTATAGTGCTTATTGTATACCAGACACTTTCTTTCTTTTTAATTTTTTTATTGACTCCAATAAATTTAAATTTAAATTTGCCAACATATAGCATAACACCCAGTGCTCATCCCAAGTGCCCCCCTCAGTGCCCGTCACCCAGTCACCCCCACCCCCCGCCCACCTCCCTTTCCACTACCCCTTGTTCGTTTCCCAGAGTTAGGTGTCTCTCATGTTTACCAGACACACTTTCATATATAAACTCATTTCATTCTCACAGAAATCCTATGAAGTAAATATTGTTATTCATTAAAGAGATGAATAGACATCAGTCTACCTCCATTTTTATGTCTGAGGTGTTATTCAGCCATTCTCATAGTTCATTCATTGTGATTATCAACTCTTGGGATGTTTAGGATGCTCTTTGGGGCCTTGCCTGGGAGAGAGGCCTACTCAGTCAAGAGAGATGGAGTGAACCTAGCCATTAGCCAACCTTGTGTCTTCTTTCCTTTCACAAGTACTGTTTGACTTTCCGTCAAGTATTTGCAGAAGTCAAGTTCACTTACTCCAGTGATGTAGAACCTGCCTATTTTTGTATTTCCTTTTTCTCCTCTCATAGTCCAAAGCATATGAAAAATGCTCTCTTTTCTGTGCAGATTGGCATAGTATACATCTTTGCACATCGAAGCCCCTAAGTTAAGGGATATTTCAACACGTGTTAAGCTATTTTACCCTGGCACATCTCCAACTGTCATCTTAGCAAGTAGTCCTTGCCTAGTGAAGTCCCATAGGTTTTAAGAAGGTAGTAAACTGTACTATCAAGGCAGTGCCCTTTTTTTTAAATTTTTATTTATTTATGATAGTCACAGAGAGAGAGAGGCAGAGGCACAGGCAGAGGGAGAAGCAGGCTCCATGCACCAGGAGCCCGATGTGGGATTCGATCCCGGGTCTCCAGGATCGCGCCCCCGGCCAAAGGCAGGCGCTAAACCACTGCGCCCCCCAGGGATCCCAAGGCAGTGCCCATTTTAAGATAGAAGATGACCTTTCAGATTTGGAACTCAGATACAGTGTTCACTATATCTCCGCTGAAACAGTACATGTCAGGAGAGGTGCCTCTAAGAGCCCAAATTTGGGAAAGGGCTAGCTGTTGCCTTTCTCATTATATTTAAGTTGTGACAGATCATTGGGAATAATAGGGAAACCCATAAAAACTGCTGGATTAATAAGTTTTGGACATATAATAATTAAAATATGTGGAACACAAGGCCTGGTTGAATCAAAGCGTTCCGGATTGAAAAGAGCCTTAGAGATCACATAATCTAAAAGCTCCAACTTCCTTGTGTAATAAGAGAAAGAGAAGGATCATGTCTTATGTTTGTCACTTGAACACTTGGCATAATGCCTTCTACAGCTGGTATTTATGGAGAATTGTGAGTGACCTGCCCAGGAATACACAGCTACTAATGGAAAAGACTGGATGTTTGTCACTTGAACACCTGGCATAATGCCTTCTACAGCTGGTATTTATGGAGAATTGTGAGTGACCTGCCCAGGAATACACAGCTACTAATGGAAAAGACTGGATTAACACCCTCATTTTATGCCTGTGACTTGGGGTTTCTAGCTACTTAGTTTCAGGACCCATTCTAAAAGTCACGTTTTGAACTCCAGGGAACATTACCCTATAGAGCAAGGGCCTGCTCAGACCTAGATGGCTATTAAGATGATGATATTCGTCCTACCCTCTAAAAATTGCAATGGTAAGAGAATTTTGGGCATCTACTTCTGGCTACCCATTGTAACCTTTGTATGTTTTCAAAATGGAAAGGCCTCATGACTCTCCAATGCATAGCTGTGAGACTTAATTTCTTTTCTTCAGGGATAAGCAGTTTTAAAAATGTATAAACATAAGCAAATTTGTCCAGAGAGGGCAATGTCCTCATATTCCCGTTCTCTAGGAGTTCGGGCCAGGAAAATACAGCTCTTCATTTTAGCCATAATTAATTACTTTGAGAGTATTACCTATTTCACCTGAGGGACCACAAAGAAAGAGTAGAAAGCAGGCCAAATTATAACAAGGCATCGTTCCCAGCATATTGCAAGAGCAAGTGACACTTAAGGGAATAGCCACACAGCCTCATTCAAACAGTGCATTCTCTCAGGTTAATATTATTGGAATTATTAACTTCTGAATTACTTTAGGAGGAACTACTTTGTACATGACAGGACCCCTGTGGTTAGGTGGAAAGAGAAGCCAATAAATTACCAAGCAGCACGCATGATTAAGGAGTGGAGCAGGGAAGGAAAAGGTTTGAGGTAGTTTGAATGTGTGGTCAACACACAGATAAATTAAGCAATAAAGATAACCAAAAGCCCTTGTGTACTGGTCTTTGCCTGCCCCAAGCCCTGTCAGCTGCAGTCCTGAGAATTTTCCACCAACAACAGGATCAGCAGTGCCCAGTCTTTGAGGCAGTTCTGACAAAAGCTGCCAGAAAATCACAAATAGTAGTGAGAGCCTTATTGCCAGGAATTGTTCAAAACTCCTGTAAAGGTGTACTCTTTTTTTTTTTTTTTAGTATCCCTATACCCAACATGGGGCTTGAACTCAAGACCCCTGGGATCAGGAGTCACATGCTCTACCTACTAAGCCAGTCAGGCACCTGAAGATGAACTCTTCTAATCTTCACAATAACCCTGTGAGGTAGAGACTATTACCCGTTTCACTGAGGAGTAAAGAAGAGCACAACAATGTCAAATAATTTGCCCAAATGTCTTAGTTAAGGTAATTACAGCAGCTAGAATATTAATAAGTTTCCTCCAAAGCCCAGGACTTAACAGAATTTTATTTTTACACGCAAAATTTTGCACAGCTTGTAAATGGCAAAGTACCTTACTAAAAATCAATTGCCTCATGATTGAATTAATTTTCCAACTCACCATTATTATTGCAAAACAGATACTTTAACCCCTATATTTCAGGGCAAATGCTAGTTACATACCTGAAATAAAGAATGAATATATTGCCTCTATGGTTGTGATAATGGTGAGATAACAAATGTATTTAAGTTGGTTTTATCACTATGTAGACTTAGAAATGACTTAGCATCAGAAATAAAACGTGCCCTAGTAGCAATAGAACTCTAGTTATGCCAGGCATATCTAAGTGCTTTATGTATACTTTTCACCCTTACAATCTCCCCCTTAAGGTAAGATAACTATTATTGCCGTTTAAGAACTATTGTGCATGCAGGGCACCTGGCTAACTCTTGATCTCAGGGTTGTGGATTCAAGTTCTATGTTGGGGATAGAGATTACTTAAAAATAAAATCTTTAAAAAATATTGTGGGGGTGCCTGGGTGGCTCAGTTGGTTGAGTGTCTGCCTCTGGCTCAGGGCATGATCCCGGGGTCCTGGGATCAAGCCCCGCATCGGGCTCCCTGCACAGTGAGGAGCTTGCTTTTCCTTCTCCCTCTCCCTCTGAGCCTTCCCCTCCTCTCATGCTCTCTCTTTCACTCTCTCTCTCACACATAAATAAACAAAACCTTAAAACAAATATTATGAATGCATTTCATGCTCTAATCAACTTTTTAATGTTTTTATTGTAAAATAAAGCCTAGATTATGAAAACACACTGAAAAAATGTATGGCATAATGATTTACTTACTATCAGTAAGTAATGATTACTTTACTATGTACCCAACTCAGGTCAAGAAACAAAATGATACCAGCCACCCCCAAAAACCTTTTCCATTCCCTTTTTTTCCTTCCATTCCCTTCTTAGTTTTACAGTAATCATTTCCTTGTATTTATTCACAGTTTTGTGCATTTTTATGACTTTTTTTATTGAAGTATAGTTGACATACAATGTTCCGTTAGTTTCAGGAAACTTGTTATGTTTTTAAATTTTTTAACCTATGGATTTTTCTTCATTATTACCCTTTCCTTTTATTAAAATTTACTGGATAAAATATCAGAAAACATGTTGCATACTCCTGATCTAATGAAGTATGTTCCTTTCTCCTTAATATTTTGTATGAGTTGGCAGCTGGACCTAAAGACTGCATCAAGTTCATTTGGTCTCTTTAGTACAACTCAAGATAATACGTGTGTTCTTTAGTTGTGAGTCACGAGGTGTTTGCTTCTACATCTTTTTGTGATGTTAGCAGCTGTTCCTGTTTAGTGCCTAGACTGAGTAATTAACTAGGGATTAGACATGGTAAAAGTTCTGATTCTAAGTTTACTTATACATAGTTCACTTATAAGTGGATGCAACCTCTCATCTTCCAATAGATTAGTGAGGGGGGAAAATTCACATAGAAGGGGCAGGATAAATATCTTTCCTTTTCTTTACCCATTTCAATATAAAGGTGAACTTCCACAGGTGAACAATTTACTTATTATTTAACATCATTATGTACTCATGGATTTAACATATTTAATAGATTTCAAACCAGTGTAATCTTTTTGAAATTTTTGAGATTTCCAACAGCTATATGTATCCAATAAGATTTATAATTTTAAGCATTTTTAAGTGTATAATTCAGTTCAGTGCAATTGCATTCCAATTTCTGAAACTATCATCATTGTTTACTTTCTAGTTTTATGTGTGTGTGTGTTTTATTATGACAATGTTGGATTGTGTCAAATGCTTTTTTTTTAATCCATTGAGAAAATCGTGGGTTTTTCTCCCTTTATTCTTTAATGTAGTGTATTACATTGATTTTTCTTATGTTGAAACACTCTTGAATTCCTGTGAGAAATCCTATTTGGTAATGTGTAGTCTGTTATAATCAGTTTGCTGGTATTTTGTTGAGGATTTTTGCATGTATATTCACAGGAACGTTGGTCTATACTTTGTGTGTGTGATGTCTTTTTTCTGGCTTTAGTATCATAAAATGAATTACAAAGTGATTTCTTTTATATTTTGGAAGAGTTTGATGAGAATGGGATTATTTCTTCTTTAAATATTTGGTGGAAACTACTTATGAAGCCATCTGCCACTCTGCCATTCATGCAGAGTATCCAATTTTGGTGTACAATTGTTTAGAGTATTCTCTTAATAATCTTCTTTAATTTGTAGGGTTGGAAATAACATTTTTTCTACATTCTTTTTTTTAATCTCACTAAATTTTTGTGGTTTTTAAAATTTTTTTATAATAAATTTATTTTTTATTGGTGTTCAATTTGCCAACATACAGAATAACACCCAGTGCTCATCCCATCAAGTCCCCCTCAGTGCCCGTCACCCACTCATCTCCACCCCCCGCCCTCCTCCCCTTCCACCACCCCTAGTTCGTTTCCCAGAGTTAGGAGTCTTTATGTTCTGTCTCCCTTTCTGATATTTCCTACCCATTTCTTCTCCCTTCCCTTCTATTCCCTTTCACTATTATTTATATTCCCCAAATGAATGAGAACATATAATGTTTGTCCTTCTCCGATTGACTCATTTCAATCAGCATAATACCCTCCAGTTCCATCCACGTTGAAGCAAATGGTGGGTATTTGTCATTTCTAATGGCTGAGGAATATTCCATTGTATACATAAACCACATCTTCTTTATCCATTCATCTTTCGATGGACACCGAGGCTCCTTCCACAGTTTGGCTACTGTGGACATTGCTGCTTTAAGCATCGGGGTGCAGGTGCCCCGCGTTTCATTGCATCTGCATCTTTGGGGTAAATCCCCAGCAGTGCAATTGCTGGGTCGTAGGGAAGGTCTATTTTTAACTCTTTGAGGACCCTCCACACAGTTTTCCAGAGTGGCTGCACCAGTTCACATTCCCACCAACAGTGTAAGAGGGTTCCCTTTTCTCCGCATCCTCTCCAACATTTGTTGTTTCCTGCCTTGTTAATTTTCCCCATTCTCACTGGTGTGAGGTGGTATCTCATGGTGGTTTTGATTTGTATTTCCCTGATGGCAAGTGATGCAGAGCATTTTCTCATGTGCGTGTTGGCCATGTCTATGTCTTCCTCTGTGAGATTTTTCTTCATGTCTTTTGCCCATTTCTGGATTGGATTGTTTGTTTCTTTGCTGTTGAGTTTAATAAGTTCTTTATAGATCTTGGAAACTAGCCCTTTATCTGATATGTTATTTGCAAAAATCTTCTCCCATTCTGTAGGCTGTCTTTTAGTTTTGTGGACTGTATCCTTTGCTGTGCAAAAGCTTCTTATCTTGATGAAGTCCCAATAGTTCATTTTTGCTTTTGTTTCTTTTGCCTTCGTGGATGTATCTTGCAAGAAGTTACTGTGGCGACTTCAAAAAGGGTGTTGCCTGTGTTCTCCTCTAGGATTTTGATGGAATCTTGTCTCACATTGAGATCTTTCATCCATTTTGAGTTTATCTTTGTGTATGGTGCAAGAGAGTGGTCTAGTTTCATTCTTCTGCATGTGGATGTCCAATTTTCCCAGCACCATTTATTGAAGAGACTGTCTTTCTTCCAGTGGATAGTCTTTCCTCCTTTATCGAATATTAGTTGACCATAAAGTTCAGGGTCCACTTCTGGGTTCTCTATTCTGTTCCATTGATCTATGTGTCTGTTTTTGTGCCAGTACCACACTGTCTTGATGACCACAGCTTTGTAGTACAACCTGAAATCTGGCATTGTGATGCCCCCAGATATGGTTTTCTTTTTTAAAATTCCCCTGGCTATTCGGGGTCTTTTCTGATTCCACACAAATCTTAAAATAATTTGTTCTAACTCTCTGAAGAAAGTCCATGGTATTTTGATAGGGATTGCATTAAACGTGTAAATTGCCCTGGGTAACATTGACATTTTCACAATATTAATTCTGCCAATCCATGAGCATGGACTATTTTTCCATCTCGTTGTGTCTTCCTCAATTTCTTTCAGAAGTGTTCTGTAGTTTTTAGGGTATAGATCCTTTACCTCTTTGGTTAGGCTTATTCCTAGGTATCTTATGCTTTTGGGTGCAATTGTAAATGGGATTGATCCCTTAATTTCTCTTTCTTCAGTCTCATTGTTAGTGTATAGAAATGCCACTGACTTCTGGGCATTGATTTTGTATCCTGCCACACTGCCAAATTGCTGTATGAGTTCTAGCAATCTTGGGGTGGAGGCTTTTGGGTTTTCTTTTTTTTTATAAATTTATTTTTTATTGGTGTTCAATTTGCCAACATACAGAATAACACCCAGTGCTCATCCCGTCAAGTGCCCTCCTCAGTGCCCATCACCCATTCTCCCCCACCCCTCGCCCTCCTCCCCTTCCACCACCCCTAGTTCGTTTCCCAGAGTTAGGAGTCTTTATGTTCTGTCTCGCTTTGGGGTTTTCTACGTAGAGTATCATGTCATCGGCGAAGAGGGGGAGTTTGACTACATTCTTTTCTGATTTTGCGTGTCATCTCTTTTTTTCTTTGTCAGTCTAGCTAAAAGTTTGTCAATTTTTTAATTTTTTAATTTTTTTGTCAGTCTAGCTAAAAGTTTGTCAATTTTGTTGATCTTTCAAAGAACTAACTTTTGTATTTAAAATCTCTATATTTTTCTATTCTGTATTTTGTTTTTGCTCTAATATTTATTATTCTTTTCTTCTACTAATGTTAGTTTAAATTGCTCTAATTTTTTTACTTCCTTAAGTTTATCTAGTTCTTCAGTTTACCTGAGATTTATATATTTTAATTATTGTATTTACAGCTATAAAATTCCTTCTTAACACTGCCTATGCTGTATTCCATAAATTTTGATATAATGTGTTTACATGTTGACTTGTCCCTAAGTATTATCTAATACCACTTGTGATTTCTCCTTTGACTCATTAAGAGTGCATTGTTTATTTTTCACATATCTGTGAATTTGCCAGTTTTCCTCCTGTTACTAATTTAGCTTCATTCTATTGTGGTCAAAAAAGATACTTTTTGTGATTTCAATCTTAAATTTATTGAGACAGTTTTTGTGGCTTAGCATAAGATCTATCTTATAGAATGTTCCATGTGCACTTAAAAGAATGTGTATTCTACTGTTGCTGTCATAGCGTGAGTTTTATATGTGATTAATATGTATCTTTGTTTTATTTTTTTAAAAGATTTTATCTATTTATTCATGAGAGACACACAGAGAGAGAGGCAGAGACATAGGCAGAGAGAGAAGCAGGCTCCATGCAGGGACCACGATGTGGGACTCGATCCCTGGACTCCAGGACCAGCCCTGGGCTGAAGGCAGGTACTAAACTGCTGAGTCGTCCAGGGATCCCCTGTGTCCTTGCTTTATAGTGTTCTTTAAGTCCTTGATTTCCTTATTCTTCTCTTTCTAATAATTCTATCCATTATTGTAGATGATGTATTAAAATCTCCCACTATTATTGTACAGATATCTATTTTTCACCTCAATTCTCTCAATGTTTGCTTCATATATTTTGGTGCTCTTTTTTGGTACATAGATATTTATAATTGTCATATATTCTTGATGAATTGAGCCTTTTATAAATATATGATGTCCTTCTTGTCTCTTGTAACAGTTTTAGACTTGATGTCTATTTGTCTGGTGTTAGTATACACATCCTGTACTTTTTCTTTTGGCTACTGTTTGCAAGGAAAGTTATTTTCATTTTTTCACTTTCAAGATATTTATGTCTTTAGATCTCTTGTAGACAGCACATAATGTTATTTTTTATTTCCTACTCTTTGTCTTTTGAGTTTAAATCATTTACATTTACATATCAGAAAGGGACACAGAACATAAAGACTTCTAACTCTGGGAAATGAACTAGGGGTGGTGGAAGGGGAGGAGGGCGGGGGGTGGGGGTGAATGGGTGACGGGCACGGAGGGGGACACTTGACGGGATGAGCAAAAAAAAAAAGAAAAAAAAATAAATAAAAAAAAATAAAAATAAAAAAAAATCATTTACATTTTGAGTTATTACTGTTAAGAACAGACATACTTCTGCAATTTTACTATTTGTTTTCTGTATGTCTCATTCATTTTTGTCACTCATATCTTTCCTTACTGCCTTTCCTCATATTCAGTTGATATTTTTTGTTGTTCACCCTTGTAATTCTATTTTTCTTTTGAATATATATTTTAACATACTTTATTTGTAGTTATCAAGGGGATTGTATCAAACATCCCAAGTTTAATCTAGTTTGAATTGAAAATAACCTAGAATGCAAAGACTTTGCTCCTATAAAGCTCCATTTTCTCCCACAAATTACATCTTTATATGCTATGTACCCAATATATAGATTCATATTATTTTTATACTTGTGTCTTTAAATCCCCTAAGATATAATAGAGTTACAAACCCAAAATACAATAATGCTGATTTTTATATTTGCCCCTGTACTTACATTTACCATAGTGCTATTTCTTCTGATTTACTGTCTAGTGTCCCTTCCTTTCAAGCTGACAGAATCCCTTTAGCATTTCTTATAGAGCACATACACTGGTAGGAAATTCCTTCAGCTTTTGTTTATCTTGGAATGTCTTATTATTTTCTCCATTTTTGTTTGTTTGTTTTTTTAAGTTTTGTTTTTATTTAATCTCTACCTGCAATGTGGGGTTCAAACTCATGGTGCTGAGATCAAGTGTCACATACTCTACTCACTGAGCCAGTCATATGCCCCTATTTCTCCTTCATTTCTGAAGGACAGTTTTGCCAGATATATAATTCTTGGTTGACATTTTTTTCTCTCAACATATTAAATATGTCAGCCTCTGTCTTCGAGCCTCCGTGGTTTCACAAGAAATATGCTGTTCTCTTATGGAGAATCCCTTATATGTGATAAGTCACTTCCCTCTTGATGCTTTCAAGATTCTCTTTTTTGATTTGGCCTTCAACAATTTGATTGTAATATATTGGTATGGTTCTCTTGAGTTTATCTTTACTTGAGGTTCATTGACATTCTTGAGTTAGTAGTGTTATATCTCTCATGAAATTTGGGAACATTTTGGCCATATACTTTTTTCCCTTTTTTTTCCCCTCTAGTTTCCTAGGAGTCCCTTGATGTATATGTTGTTCTGTTTGATGGTGTTCTATAGGTCCCTTAGGTTTAGTTCACTTTTCTTTATTCTCTTATCATTCTCTTCTCAGATACTATCATTTCATTTGTCCTGTCTTCAAGGTCTTTGATTCTTTCTTCTGTCTGCTCAATTCTGTTGAGCCCTTCTATTAAATTTTTCATTTCAGTTATTGTTTTGGTTGTTACTTTTCTACTCCAGAATCTTTGTTTGGTTTATTTTTGTAATTTCTATCCTTTTATAGATGTTCTCATTTTGTTCATATTTTGTCTTCCTCCTTTTCTTGAGTTCTTTCATGTTTTATTTAGCTCTTTGAGCATATTTAAGGCAATTATTCTAAAGGCTTTTTTCTCGTAAGTCTAATATCTGGACTTCCTCAGATATGGCTTCTGTCACTTTACTATTTGTTTAAATCAGCCATACTTTCCTGTTTGTATGCCTTTTGATTTTTTTTTTGTTGTTGTTAAAATTGGGAAATTTAAGTATTGTAATGTAGTAACTCTGGAAATCAGATTTTCCTATCTCCCAAATTTTTGTTTTTGTTGTGGTTGTTGAGGGCTGTAGTAGTTCTTTTTTTTAGTGACATTCCCACACTCTTTTTTGTAGAAACTACATTCATTGCTGTATGTGATCACTATGTTTCTCTTCCTTAGTATGTGTTCAGTTGATAATTTTTTGTTGTTGAAGTATAGTTCACATACAATATTATGTTATTTTCAGTTGTACAGCATAGTAATTTATCTTCTCTATATACTATGTTATCCTCACCACAAGTGTCACCATACAACACTATTAGAATACCATTGACCATATTCCCTATGCTACATCTTTCATCTCCATAGCTTATTCACTCCATAACTGGAAGCCTATACCTCACTCCTCTTCACCATTTTGCTCATCCCCCTACCCCTCTGTCTTCTGACAATCACATTTATTCTCTTTATTTATGAGTCTGTTTCTGAATTGTTCACTGTTGTTGTTTTAAATGTGTTTGAAATCACATGGTATTTGTCTTTCTCTTTCTGCTTTATTTTACTTAGCATAATATCTTCTAAGTTTATCCATGTTTTCACAAAGAGCTAGGTCTTATTCTTTTTTCATGGCTGAATACTTTTCCATTTTGAGTTTATATTTTCATATACATTTCTTTGAATTCCAGGACCTAAACATACATAAAGAACAAAAAACATATCACACACTTCCTCACACAAACACAAAACACTTTCCCAGTCTTTGCATATTTGCTCTGTGTAGTGACATTACTTTTACACTTAAGCAGGGTTGAATTGAAATAAGAGATCAGCCTTAGTTAAGAGTTTAGTCTTCTTGGATCTCTACTGAATATGCATGTGGCTTTCTAAATTTCCATGTATTTACGGGTCCTTTTAAATTTATTAATTTTCCAGGGTATCCCTGGGTGGCTCAGCGGTTTAGAGCCTGCCTTCAGCCCAGGGCGTGATCCTGGAGTCCTGGGATCGAGTCCCACATTGGGCTCCCTGCATGGAGCCTGCTTCTCCCTCTGCCTGTGTCTCTGCCTCTCTCTCTCTCTCTCTCTCTCTCTCTCTCTCTCCCCCCTCTGTGTCTATCATGAATAAATAAATAAAATCTTTAAAAAATAAAATAAATTTACTAATTTGTCTACTGGCCCTTAGGTGGACTGTTGTATATTTTGTCTCCAGGCATCTGGGGGTTGTTATTTTAGCTTGCAGCATTTTTGAATAAAGCCTACCACTTTCCTAGCCTGACTTCTGAGTTAGATGAAATTGAGATAATTGCCTTGCATTTGTTTTTCAGGTTTTCCCCAGACAGGTTAGAATAGACATACACACAATAATTTGCTCCCAAAGGGAACAGAATACTGTACTAAAAATCCTACACTAAGAATTCAGATTTGAATTTTGAAGACTTCCAAAATTATAGGGAGGGAGTGAATCAAGGGGTAGTAAAAATTCCGTAATGCTTTCCTATTTTGTGAAAGTTGCCCCCCTTTTTTTGATCCAGTGTTACTTGGTTGCTATAAATCTTTGCTTTCCACAGTTCTGACAAAGTTGGTTATGACAATTTCTGGTTGTTTTGTGATGTTTCTTTAATGGAGGCAGCTTGTAGCTACCTACTGTGCTATTTTGCTGACATTACTTCCATATTGTAAATCCTTTTTGAATCTCAATCTTTCCCATGTTTGGTCAGTAAGATCTTTTTCAAGTTAACACATGAGCTCTTTTAACATGATACAAATAATTTTTGATAGCATTTTAACTCTGTTGTATGATCAGATGAGGCTGACCTAGAATCTTAGATGCCTCAATATCTTTTGATAGAACACAATATTTTTAGGTCCACAATCTGGGTGTTAGGCAACTTATTACTACTTGTTTATCTAATGTTTCTAGGCCTTTTCCATGTTTAAAGCTGGTGAGGAAGGAAAGAAAGGAGAGAGGGAGGAAGGAAGGAAAGGAGAAAAGAAGGAAGGAAGGAACTTCTTGAGTTCATATGTATACTTCCAATTCTAATTCAGGGCTATAGGGTTTTTACTTAACCTTTTGTATAATACATCTTTATGTTCTTTCTTGAGAAAGACCTTTCTGTCCTTTCATGAGAATAGTTTCAGGTGCTATTCTCAATTTAGTCTGCTCTATTTTCCAGTAAATATTTTCAGGCTAGGTTGAGATTGTTAAGTTCTAAGATCCATCTGATCTGTTGCTTCCCTCTATTTTATTCTACACACCTCCTGATATCATACTGGTCTTGCTGTATTAATATTTGTACTGCTTATCTGCTGGTATTTGGAGGCTGTGAGTATATCTTGTCACTTTCTTTTGTTATAAATGTTGCTCATGAGTTTTTAAAAGATTTTACTTTTTATTTTTTTTAATGTAATCTCTATCCCCAGGGTGGGCTCAAATTCATGACCCCAAGATCAAGCGTTGTATGCTCTACTGACTAAGCCAGCCAGGTCCCCTGTTGCTCCAGTTTTAACATTGATATTTAGCTTTCTGTGTGCTTTTATTGGAGGATTCAGGGAGATTGAAGAGCTTTGTTTTTGTTGCTACCACTCCCCAAAATCTTCTCTTGTTATTACCATTTTATATATGGGAAAGTTGACATACAGAGAGATTAAGTGACTTTCTCAATGTTACAGAGTAATTAGCAAAGCTAAATTTCAAGCCCTTGCAACTTAAGTAGAGACCATACTGTGCTATTTTGCTGCCAAGTTAAGAAAGTACATTAATTACCTGGGGAGAGTAGACTTTTTCACTTATCCCATGATTCCTGCATAGTACTTTATATAAGGAGACTTCTACTTCTTTTTGGAGGGGTAAGGAGGATATGGTGAGTTATCTTGGAAAGAATATTTCTGCTTTTTCTTTTAAACTCAACATTGTCCTCAAGGAGTCCCCAAGACTTTTAACCAGAAGACAGAATAAATGTATTGAAAAGTCAAGGCAGGCTTATCTCAATCTCTCTCTGCCTCTGTCTCTGTCTCTCTCTTTTCCTTCCCTTTTTTCTCTTTTCTGTTTTCTCTTTTGGACTCTCCCTGCTCAAACAAGGTGAATTTATTAAGTGCTTCTAGCCTTCTTTTAAGTGCTTCTAGTCTTTAAGGGATACAGAGATCAGTTCTAATGGCTCCCCACTAGTCTTCTCTCTTTTTTTAAACTCATTCATCTGTATTGATAAATCATGCCTGCCTTTTAGTGGAGACCATTTTCATAAGATTGGGAGTATTGACTGTGTAGGAAGCCTAATTTTAGTTTTAGAACCAAATCCAGTTTTCAAATCTAGATAGACCATCGATAAAGCTGATTACTTGAATGCCATTTGACTTCTTATGTACATTTTTTTATTTCAGAAGAGTGATAAATATCTATCTGGAATTTTACCATTACCAAATACAGCATTATAGACTTTTAGTCATTTAGAGTAATCTCATCCAGCCAGTTTTTTGATAATCAAGTTCCTGTGCACCAAACTCCAGGAAGTAACCTTTTTTGAACACCTGCAATAATATAGCTATGGGTCAAAATGACTAGTTTTACATTGCCAAATACTTCTTTCTTTGACCTATTTTCTTAATAGGTGTAGAAATACTGTAATGTAATGGTTAAGAACAAAAGAGACAAACCAAAACCAGACTGTTACCTATAGAGAACAAACTGACAGTTACAGGAGGGGAGGTGAATGGGGGGATGCCTGACATATGTGAAGGGGATTAAGACTACACTTATCATGAAGAGCACTGAGTAATACATGTAATTGTTGAATCAGTATACTGCACACTTAAACCTAATATAACACTGTATATTAACAATACTGGAATTAAAATGAAAACTTTTAAGGGAGGCTTGGGTGGCTCAGTGGTTGAGCGTCTGCCTCTGGCTCAGGGTCTGAACCCAGGGTCTGGGATCAAGTCCCACACTGGGCTTGTTCCAGGGAGCTTGCTTCTCTCTCTGCCTCTCTCTCTGTGTCTCTCATGAATAAAAATAAAATCTTTTAAAAAAGAAAACTTTTTAAAAAGGTAATAAAAATAAATAAATAAGAAAGAACTTAATTAAACATTGTATCAGACACATTCATAGTTTTGGGACCTTGGACTATATTAACCCTGCAACTTTATCATGACAATGGGGCTAATACTAGCTTCCTAATAATGTCCTTGTGAGCTTTATATTAGATCATACATGAAAATCTCATAGAAGTTTCCTAAGTAAGGATACAAAGATATATTGTTTCTCTTCATTTTATAACTAGGCATTTTCACTTGATTGATTTATCTAATATACAAACCTGTATATTAGATATTAATCTTCCCATGGACCAGGATCATCAACATTATCTAGGAACACATTAGAAATTAAGACTCTCAGGCACCACCTTGGCTCTCTATATTAGAATCTTCATTTTAAGATCTCCCAGAAAAAAAAAAGATCCCACAGTGATACTTATGCATACTTAATAATTATCATACACTGCTTCACCCTTAATGGAGACACCAGTCTTCAGTAGAATTAAATGAATCTGTGGAAGAGTAAAAGTGCCAGAAGCTAGTGAAAATATGCAACACCTGAAGGAAGCTTTCTTCTAGTAGTTGAAGAAGCTGAAATGACACTGAAATTGAGAAGCAACACTGGAGAAGAAAGTAGTTTAGGCTTCATTTCTGAATGTGGCGATGACTCTGCCATGAACATGGATGTAGAATCAGCAGCAGCTCTAGGTCCTTGCTGTACCAGAACACAGGTGGGTTAAGGATTGAGATATATACTCTGTTACCTTGAGGGTCACCCAGATATCTCTGCTGGAAACTGACTTACCTCAACTGGATATCCCTCAGAAACATTAGGACAAGGCAGAGGTTAGAACAACCTCTGTTGTTTATATATTCATTTCCTTCTTACTGTGACCATGGAACATATCACCAAGCATCAGAGGAGAGAAGAGGAGGGAGGCCTGGTAAAGTAAGAAACCCAGAAATATGGAGAGTTCAATCCTAATAGATTAGGATTAACCTGGCTCTTATTTTCTAGGTAGTAGGAAATGAATTTATATATATTTATATGCATATAAATATATATTGCTTGAAATAAGTGGGCCATCATCACTCAAGGCTTAGAAATATTTGTTAAACAAAAATTTCCATCACAATATTATTCAAGCTATGATTACTGTGACCTAAGAGCTCTAATGGCTATGCTTTATGGTGATGTATGGAGTATATGGGCAACTACCATTGAATCACATTGGGCTGTAGTTGTACATGTTCGCAACAGGCCAGCCTTCCATGTAGCCTAAGTAGTCGATTGAGAATATGAAGAGCTTGCAGCTGTGCTTGGAAGGACCCTTATAACTAAAGATGTTTTTCCCATCTGCTTGCTGATGACATAATCTTTAGCTGGTGATAAAACATCTTGTTCCTTAATGAGAGAAATTCTATGAAATGAAATAATAAGGAAGGAAGAAAAGAAGTATGAAAGGAGAAAGTCAGAGGGCCCAGGCTGTGGGTTTTCATTGAGGGACAAGGGATCGAGTATTACAATTTAGTTGAAAATAAAAGGGAGTCCTAGAGTGTGTGGACGTACAAACACACCACCACACACTTCATCTGTTGACCTTGAGGCAACTGTTTTCTAACTTCCAAACAAAAGGTATCTGCCCTTACAGATAAACCTTAGCCTAACACCCAACCTATGTTCTGACACTTGAAGTGGTATCTGGTTTCTGACACTTGAAGGGAATGGAATGCCAGTCCACGAGAGCCAATTTAATTTGATTGCTAAGTAGTAAAACTAATAGCATGAGCTTGAGGGCTGAAATTCAAGGGCAGTAGACCATTTACAGTAGAGAAAGGCAAGGAAAAAGAGAAAGCAAGCAGAAAAGTAGAAAGTATGGAAGAGGAAAAAAAGATGAATAAAAGAGAGGGAAGAGAGAAGCTATTCCAAGAGCCCCCTACGACTTTGCCCATGTAAAGTATGGCCTCCCACCCTTTTCATCTATTCTCTACCTTCTTCCTGGAGCAATAGAACAACACTTTAAGTGAAATCATGATACCCCATTGCTTATAAATTTCTTATAAATATTATTGTAATAAAATTCTAGAGCATTCAAGGTCTAGCATGATTTGGACTCTACCTATATATTCAGCCTGGTGATTCTATATTTCTTTTGCCAAGGAATCTCTTTTATTTCAATATTTTGAAGATGCCAAGCTCCTATCCCCAGGTAAGGATAGGAATTGGAAATAGAGCTATTCATACAAACTGCTATCCACCCTTTAGGTCTTAGTTTAAATGCCCTTTACCTATGTTGCCAGTATTGATTCCACTACTCCCCATCCCTCCAATCTAGATTAGGAATTCTTGTTATATACTTACATAGTGTCCTGTAGTTTTTTTTTCATGGTGCTTATCAGAATTATAACTTTTTGTGAGTGTATCTTTAATTTCTGTTTTCCCCCACTAAACTGTAGTTCCTGTGAGAAGAGAAACCAAATTCTGATTATTCACTATTGCATTCTCAACATCCACTCTAGTACCTGGCTCAGAATGGATGAATGAATGAATGTAATAGAGAAGAGTTATTTACTTCCTATTTGCTGTGTATGAGTCAGGAAGTTTCTAGTAAGGATTTCAAAATAAATAAGCACTAGAGAACCTGCCATGCTCCAAAAAAATCCTTTTTCCAAAGGTCCTAAGGGTTTCATGCTAATGTAAATCTTTCTAGCTTTTTAATTCAACCTTACCATTTATGTGTTTTATATTCTAGAGGGCATTTTAAAATTTCCATTTTATTCTTTTTTCCATTTACTGAAATACATTTCTTAAAAGCTTCACTTTAGTTTGTATAGGGCATCTGCCTTCTGGGATCTCCAGTGATGATGGAGGGAGAACAAAAGAGTAGAAGGGAATGGAATGCATCTGAGGGACATTTGTTTGTATGGGTAAATTTTGTGTTCATTGACATTTTGCAAGTCAACTAATACCATAGACCAAGTGTTGACAAACTTTATGTAAAGAACCACATAGTAAACAGTTTTGGCCTTGTGGGCTATGTGTTCTCTGGTACAGCTACTAGATTCTGCTATTGTAATGGCAAAGCAGTCATAGAGAATATCTAAATAAATAGGTCTGGCTGTGTTACAATAAAACTTTATTTACAAAAATAGACAGCAGTCTGGATTTGGCCCTTAGGCCATAGATTACCCACTCTTGTGTATAGGGAGCTATTAGCTAGAGGCAGTGTGCCTTTCCTCATCACCTTGTACCTGATGTGGACACTCCTCAAATTAGAGGGTATCCTCTGAGGAGAATTCCTTAGTTAGAAAAGGTCTGATGGAACATATCACAGTTAGAACGCAGCTGTCAGGCCTCTATTCCCTTTTGATACCAGTATTATAAATGAGCAGTGTGTGAGTAGGAGTGGATAATCTATTTGCACTATTTCAAACCCTGACCTTTCCACAGCTAGTGTAATTATGGGTAACATGGTACTCCATTAATACAGCAAGAGGTTTGATCTTTTCTCTCTCTCTTTTTTTTTCCTTTGTGAATTGGATTTCTAGAGAACCAAACAGTAGCTGAAACCCCTCAGGCATATCAGAAGCTTGAGAACAAACATATGCAATTTACTACTGCATTTCTTTCCTGAAGACTCCAGGAGGAGAAGAAACCATAAGGAATTGTTAGTTTAGTAGGGAGCTCCATGAGGAATGAAAGAGCACACTAGGGAAGGTTACAGAAGATGCACCAGTTCAGAAGAAGCTGGTGAGTTTATCTGGGACCATGTGGCATAAGTTGGTGTAGAGTCCACAGTATTCCCTTGGGCTATGAGCCACATATGCCCCTGCAAATCAGGCCCTTGGTGCTGCAGGAGATAGCTGCAGGAGATAGCCCTTTGCCAAGTGGCATTATCCAGGAACAAAATGTTGTCTACTTCTCTTTGCTAAGTACTGCAGTAACTTCTCATGGAGTGTTAAGGGCAAAACCAATACAAAATATTTAAAATATGAATACATGGGTATCTATATTCTAGTTGGATGAAGAATGCTGGACATTCTGACTTTGAGTGCCCAAGATCAGGTTGGAATATACGTGGTATGCCTCTAGTCAAATATAGCCTAGTCCTTAAGAAAGTAGACTCTGAAATCACAGAGCCTAGATTCAGAGCCTGATCTTTCCATTTACTGTGTGACTTAGACATGTTACCTAAGCTCCCTGGGCCTCATTTTCTATAACTTTAAGATGAGATAATTTTTGAAAAGTTTTTGTTCACTACCTAACACACAGCACTCAACATTTTAATGATTATTATTTCCTCTTTCCTTTTCTGAACTGTTTCCAAAATGAAACTGAGAGTGTGCAGAAGAGTGAAAAGGGAGCAATTTTGGAATCAGAAAAATCTCAGTTTAAATACCAATTCAAAAACTTAGAAGCTGTGGGACTGTGGGAGTCCAAATAGGTTACATACATTAGCTTAGTTAATCTTACTGAACATAAGCTTTCTTCTCTAAAATGGGGATAATTTCATAAATACAATATTAATATTAATAATAATAATAGTTGTGAAAGTTTTTTTTTACTTGAGAGAGAGAGAGAGAGCATGAGTGGGGGGAAGGGCAGAGTAAGAGTGTGAAAACTACTCCCCACTAAGCAGGAAGCCCAGTGTGGAGCTCCATCCCAAGACCCTGAGATCATGACCTGAGCTGAAGGCAGACGCTCAACCGACTGAGCCACCTAGACACCCTATGAAGATTTAACCTTATTAAATGTTAGTTCTTTCCCCACCACTTATCTCAAAATAGTTTAAACAGTAAAATATATTTTGTCTCCATCTTCTGAGTTTTCCATACTATCCTGAGTATATTGTAATGCCCTCTTGTCACTGTGGATTCCTACTATGGTGTCCTACCTTAATTCCTCCTACAATATTCTGGGTTTCAAAACTCTGGAGATCCTGGAATCTAAAGGGTCAGAATCCAAGGTTGTTGACACATTCTTATCTTGTAATGAAATAGTAGACTATGGACATAGAAGGTAATCATTGTAAATGAACAGAGCTATAAAATATGTCCACTATGACTCAAGACTGAAGCTATATCTTCCTTAGAGGTTCTAATGGGGAATGTATCATATATCCCTAAGACTCAGCACAGGAGATATTCTCCTTTTCCAAGCATGTACAACTGCTGGCATGATATTCTTCAAGATTTTCCCAATACTCTATCACACTTTTTTTTTTACTAGTTTGGAGTATCACCTGATAAGGAATTATTTTCCTTGGTAACACCTGCCTGGATACTTCTAGGCTCTGCATTTCTGAACACAAAATCTAGTAAGAATTAATGTTTCTATAGATGTTCCTCAGACCTTACCTGTAATATCCTAAAGAGCTTTCATCAAAAAGCTTTCTTTGTTTCAACAAAGAAAGATAAACTGAATTGTACTGAAAGAATTTAAGGGCATGAGTCTTGAGCTCTTCATTTGTATTAAGTGACTTGAGTTGTGCTCGTATTTTGTAAATGTTGCCAAACCCTCCGTGTTTGCATGGCAAATATACAGAATATTCAATTAACCAAAAGAGTCCAGTACTGCTGGACTGCTGGAAGACAAGAATAGGCTGAATTAGATTGTTCTACTGTAACAATCTGTTACTAAATAACATTGGACTTGATAGCAACCTGCTGTTACACTATATACTAAATAGAAGAATGCCTTCCCTGGAACAGAAGGTGGACCTCTTTTACATGTGCTATTAAAAGGATATATTTACTCAGTGGCTTTTAATATCTCTGTGGGTAAATTAAGGTTTTTAAATAATGTTCTACTGAAGCTTCCCTTATAAAGGAAGCTTGCTACATGAGTATATACACAGGCATCTGTTGTGTGTTGAGCCATATCTAAATTCTGATCCCTCCACACATTATCTGATCCATTACATTCCACCTCTCCAATTTAACTCACCATGGCTACACAACAAAGAATCTAGATTTCTTTAAGGTTCACTGACACCAACATGTAGTGGTCATTACTATTTTTACTCATTATTCTTTCTGCCTACAGTGTCTTTTCATTTCATTTTCCCTGTGTAGCCAAATCTTAGCAATCTTTGAAAACCCATTTCAAGACACCTCCTTCAGGAAGCCGTCCCTGATGTCTATAGCCTTCACACATATTACCTCCGTATGGAACATGTTTTTTTTACTACTCTTCTTGTCTGATTGATTCCCATGTCTTGGCATGCATTTTTCTACGTTAGGAGGCCTTCTTTGCCATGCTGGACAACATCAGTTTTTATTTTTGTTTTCCATTCCTACAGACATTTGTGGATTCTCTGGCTATCATTTTATTGTTAAATTCTAGTTTAATTTCATTGTGGTCAGTAAATATATTCAGTATGATTTTAATCATTTAAAATTTGTTGAGACTTGCTTTATGACTCAGCATATGGTCTGTTTTGATAAATGTTCATGTGCACTTGGAAATAATGTATATACTCAGTTTTTTTAGTTCAGTGTTCTATATAAATGTCAATTCGGTCACTTTTTGTTAATTATTGTAGCAGATGCTGTCAGTACCTCACACATATTCTTGGGACACTATCATGTGTTCTGACCAGCAACTTGCAACTCTGTGACTGAGGGCTTTTTCCAAAATGGTGGAAGGTCATGCTACCTGTGTGCACATTGTAGGCCAAGTGTGCTAAAGATTTATATCTCTTAAAAGTACCTCTTAACTGATTATTTTTGGTGGTAGGTGTATAAATATTCCAGCTCTGTTACCCCTTGGTTGCGATAATACTGAGGAATTTTTTAAAGGACTGTATATATGTATGTTAGAAATTGAGAGAGTACTAATTGGGGGAGAGGGACAAGCAGACTCTGTCCTCACTGCACGTGAAGCCAGGTGCAGTGCTCAGTCTCACAACCCTGATATCATGGCCTGCACCGAAATCAAGAGTGGGACACTTAACCAATCGAACCACCCAGGTGCCCTGGAATTTTTTTAAAATTGTGTCTCAGAAATGACTCATAAGAACTAGCCCCACTGCCCACCGGAGTATGTGGCAGTAGCCGGCTTTTCCTTCCTTCAACAATTCCCCAGTCTACCAGCAGTGTTTCCTGGACCTCCCAAATCCGTTACTAGCATTTCAATCCTTATCTCTAGATCTGCTTCCAGGAAAGCCCTAAACTAAGACAATTTGTTTTTATCTTCTGTATCCTCACTAATATTTTTGTCTGGTTGGTGTGTCCTTTAGTGATCTGATTATGGGTTTATAAATTTTTTCCCTTTTGTCAATGTATGTTTTATACATTATTAAACTATATTATTGGTTATATACAGATTTAGAATGATTCTTTCCAGTTGAAGTCACATTTTGTCATTATAGAATTTGCCTGTTTGCCTCCTCTCCTCTCCATCTTCTTCCCTTAAAGTCTCTGATATTAATATAGTTACATTAGCTTCCTTTGGGTTAGCTGTATCCATGACGTATCTCTTGTAGTCTTTACTTTCAAGTTTTATATTTCCTTATATTTAAGATGTATCTTTGGTAAGCACATGTGCTTGGGTTTTATTTTCATTGTTACTCTGGTAATATTTGTCTTTTATTTGGAGTCTTTAGTCATTTTTATTTAATGTCATTACTGATGTATGGGGTTTATATCTACCAGTTTACCATGTGCTTTCTTTTGGGCCTATATTGGCTATGTTCCTCTCTTTCCCCTGCCTTGGATTCTTTTGAATTAAGTGTTTTTTTAATTATTATTTCCTTTATTACTCTGTTAGTAATTAATCATTTCATATTATTTACTGGTCACCCTAGAGATTACAACATGCATCCTTGTCTCATTAGACTGTAATATGAATTAATGTTTTTATTTTATTACTTCCCAAACATATAAGTACCTTTTAATACTTTACCTCTATTCATTTTCCTCTTATATTTTGTGACACTGTTGCCAAGAATTTTGACTTTATGCATATTTAAAGCTACATAATATAGCATTACTAATACTTTAAAGTGTCAATAAACATTTAAATTTACCTTTTTAGGGGACACCTGGGTGGCTCAGTGGTTGAGCATCTCTCCTTTGGCTCAGGGCATGACCCCGGTCCAGGGATTGGGTCCTGCATCAGGTTCCCTACAAGAAGACTGCTTATGTGTCTGCCTCTCTCTCTCTGTGTCTCATGAATAAATAAATAAAATCTTTTTTAAAAATTACCTTTTTGGAATTGTCCTTCTTTCCTGCATCTCTATACTTCTTTCTACCATAGGTCATTTCTCTCCCATAAATATTTCCTTTTAGTGCATATTTGCTAGTAATTAATATCTTTTAAAATTAGTTTCCATTTTCTCTGGGTAAGTACACACCAGTGGAATTATTGGATCACATGGTATTTATAATATTAATTTTTATTTTTTAATTTAAATTTAATTTGTCAACATATAGTGTAACATCTGGTACTCATCCCATCAAATGCCATCCTTAATCCCCATCACCAGTTACCCCACCCCCCCCACCCACCTGCATTCTGCAACCCTCTGTTTGTTTCCCATAGTTAGGTTTTTCTCCCTCTCTAATTTTTCCCTACTCAGTTTCCCTCCTTTCCCTTTTATTCCTTTCACTATTTCTTATATTCCCCATATGTGTGAAACCATATGATGATCATCCTCCTCCAATTGACTTATTTCACTCAGCATAATACCTTCCAGGTCCATCCATGTCAAAACAAATGATGGGTATTTATCCTTTTGAAGACTGAGTAGTATTCACTTGAATATGTATACCACATCTTCTTTATCCATTCATCTCTCAAAGTACATCATGGATCTTTCCAGTTTGACTGTTGTGGATATTGCTGCAATGAACATTGGGGTGCAGGAGTACCAGCATTTCACTGCATCTGTTTCTTTGGGGTAAATACCCAGTAGTGTAATTGCTGGGTCATGGAGTAGCTTTATTTTTAACTTCTTGAGGAACCTCCACACTGTTTTCCAGAATGACTGTACCATTTTGCATTCCCACAAAGGTTCTCCTTTCTCCAAATCCTTGCCAACATTTGTTGTTTCCTGTCTTGTTCATTTTAGCCATTCTCACCAGTGTAAAGTGCTATCTCATTGTGGTTTTAATTTGTATTTCCCTGATGGCAAGTGGTGTGGAAGCATTTTTTCATGTGCTTGTTGGCCATGTGTAAATTTTCTTTGGAATAATGTCTGTTCATGTCTTCTGACCATTTCATGACTGGATTGTTTGTTTTTTGGGTGTTGAGTTTGATAAGTTCTTTATAGATCTTGGATACTAGCCCTTTATCTGATAGGTCGTTTGCAAATATCTTCTCCCATTCTGTAGGTTGTCTTTTAATTTTGTTGACTGTTTTTTTTTTTTTGCTGTACAGAAGCTTTTTATCTTGATGAAGTCCCCATAATTCATTTTTGCTTTTGTCTCCCTTGCCTTCATGGATGTATCTTGCAAGAAGTTGTTGTGGCCAAGTTCAAAAAGGGTGTTGCCTGTGTTCTCCTCTAGGCTTTGATGGATTCTTATCTCACATTTAGATCTTTCATCCATTTTGAGTTTATCTTTGTGTATGGTGTAAGAGAATGGTCCCAGTTTCATTCTTCTGCACGTGGCTGTCCAATTTTGCCAACACCATTTACTGAAGAGACTGTCTTTTTTCCAGTGGATAGTCTTTCCTGCTTTGTGGAAGATTAGTTGACCATAGAGTTGAGGGTCCATTCCTGGGTTCTCCGTTCTGTTCCATTGATCAATGTGTCTGTTTTTGTTCTAATATCATACTGTTTTGATGATCATAGCTTTGTAATACAGCTTGAAGTTAGCCATTGTGATGCCCCCATCTTTGGTTTTCTTTTTCAACATTCCTTTGGCTATTTGGGGTCTTTTCTTGTTCCATACAAATCTTAAGATTATTTGTTCCAACTCTGTGAAGAAAGTCCACAGTATTCTGATAGGGATTGCATTGATGTGTAAATTACTCTGGGTAACATAGACATTTTCACAATATTTATTCTTTCAATCCATAAGCATGGAATGTTTTTCCATCTCTTCAATCTTTCTCAATTTCTTTCTTAAGTGTTCTGTAGTTCTTAGAGTATAGATCCTTTACCTCTTTCGTTAGGTTTATTCCTAGGTATCTTATGCTTTTGAGTGAAATTATAAATGGGATTGATTACTTAATTTCTCTTTCTTAGTTGTCATTGTTAGTGTACAGAAATGCCACTGATGTCTGTGTATTGATTTTGTATCCTGCCACATTGCTGAATTGCTGTATTAGTTCTAGGAATCTTGGGGTGGAGTCTTTTGGATTTTCTATATACAATATCATGTAATCTGTGAAGAGGGAGAGTTTGACTACTTCTTTGCCAATTTAAATGCCTTTTATTTATTTTTGTTGTCTGATGGCTGAGGCTAGGACTTCTAGTATTATGTTGAATAATAGCAGTGAGAGTGGACATTCCTATCCCGTTCCTGACCTTTGGTAAAAGACTCTCAGATTTTCCCCACTGAGAATGATATTCACTGTGGGTTTTTCCTAAATGCTTTTATGATACTGAGAAATGTTCCCTCTATCCCTGCACCTTAAGAGTTTTGATCAGGAATGGATACTGTATTTTGTCAAATGCTTTCTCTACATCTATTAAGAGGATCATATGGTTCTTATTCTTTCTCTTATTGATGTGATCTATTATGTTGATTGTTCTGTGAATGTTGAACCACCCTTCCATCCCAGGGATAAATCCCACTTGGTCGTGGTGAATAATCCTCTTAATATACCGTTGTATTGAATTGACTAGTAACTTAATGAGAATTTTTGCATCCATGTTCATCAGGAATATTGGTCTATAATTCTCCTTTTTGGTGGGGTCTTCATCTGGTTTTGGGATCAAGGTAATGCTGGCCTCATATAACAAGTATGGAAGTGTTCCCTCCCTTTCAATCCTTTGAAACAGCTTTCATAGAATAGGTATTATTTCTTCTTTAAACATTTGATATAATTCCACTGGGAAGCCATCTGGCCTGGACTTTTGTGTCTTGGGAGGTTTTTGATGACTCCTTCAATTTCCTCACTGGTTATTGGCCTGTACAGGTTTTCTATTTCTTCCTGTTCCAGTATCAGTATTTTGTAGCTTTCCAGAAATACATCCATTTCTTCAGATTGCCTAATTTGTTGGCATATAGTTGCTCATAATACACTTTTAAAATCATTTCTATTTCTTTGGTATTGGTTGTGATCTCTCCTCTTTCATTCATGATTTTGTTGTTGTTGTTGAAGATTTTGTTTATTTATTCATGAGAGACACACAGAGAGAGAGGCAGAGACATAGGCAGAGGGAGAAGCAGGCTCCCTGCAGGGAACTTGAAGTGCGACTTGATCTTGGAACTCCAGGATCATGACGTGAGTGAAAGGCAGACGCTCAACCACTGAGCCACCCAGGCGCCCCCATTCATAATTTAGTTAATTTGAGTTTTTTTCTCTTTTCTTTTTAATAAGGCTGGTTAGGGGTTTATCTATCTTACTAATTCTTTCAGAGAACCAACTCCTGGTTTTGTTGATCTGTTCTGCAGTTCTTCTTGTCTCTATTTCACTGAGTTGTGCTCTAATCTTTATTATCTCTCTTCTGCTTGATTTAGGCTTTATTTGCTCTTCTTTCTCAAATTCCTTTAGGTGGGAGGTTAACTTGTGTATTTCAGTTTTTACCAAATTTTTGAGGGAGGCTTGTATTGTGAAGTATTTCCCTCTTAGGACCACTTTTGCTGTATCTCAAATATTTTGAACAGTTGTTTTTTTCATTTTCATTAGTTTCCATGAGTCTTTTTAATTCTTCTCTAATTTCTTGGTTTTTCTCATTCATCTTTTAGTAGGATGCCATTTAACCTCCATGTATTTCAGTTCATTCCAAATTTCTTCTTGTGATTGAGTTCTAATTTCAAAGCATTGTGGTCTGAAAATATGCAGGGGACAATCCCAATATTTTGGTATCAGTTGAGACCTGATTTGTGACCCAGTATGTGGTCTATTCTGGAGAAGGTTCCATGTGCACTTGAGAAGAATGTGTATTCAACTGCATTAGGATGGAATGTTCTGTATATGTCTGTGAAATCCATCTTGTCCAATGTGTAATTCAAGGCCCTTGTTTCTTTGGTGGTGTTCTGCTTATAATATCTGTCTTTTGCTGAGAGTGCTGTGTTGAAGTCTCCTATTATTAATGTATTACTATCTATGTATCTCTTTACTTTGGTTACTAATTGATATACTTGGCAGCTCCTACATTAGGGGCATAAATATTCATAATCGTTAGGTCTTCTTGTTGGATAGACCCTTTAAGTATGATATAGTGTCCCTCTTCATCTCTTACTACAGTCTTTGGTTTAAATTCTAATTTATATTATATGAGGATTGCTACCCCAGCTTTGTTTTGAGGACCATTTGAATGGCAAATGGTTCTCCACTCCTTCATTTTCAGGCTGGAGGTGTCCTTAGGTCTAAAATGAGTCTCTTGTAGACAGCAAATAGTTGGGTCTTGCTTTTCTTTCTAGTCTGATACCCTGTGTCTTTTGATTTGATCATTTAGCTCATTCATGTTCAGAGTAACTATTGAAAGATAGGAATTTAGTGTCATCGTTTTACCTATTCAGTCCCTGTTTTTGTGGATTATTTCTTTGGGCTCCCTCCTTCTTTTACAGGGCCACCCTTAATATTTCTTGCAGAGCCGGTTTGGGAGGTCACATATTCTTTGAGTTTCTGTCTATTCTGAAAGCTCTTTATCTCTCCCTCTTTTCTAAATGACAGCTTTGCTGGATAAAATATTCTTGTCTCTATGTTTTTCTCATTTAGTACCCAGTATATATCATGCCAGCTCTTTGTGGCCTACCAGGTCTCTGAGGATAGGTCTGCTGTTAATCTGATATTTTCCCCCATATATGTTAAGAATCTCTTGTCTTGAGGTTCTTTAAAAATTTTCTCTTTATCTTTGAAAATTGCAAGTTTCTCTATTAAATGTCATGTTGAATAGTTTGTTTTGGGAGGTGTGTGTGTCCTCTCTATCTCTTTGTTATGAACACCTGTCTCCCTCCCCAGATTAAGGAAGTTCTCATCTATGATTTGTTCAAATATACTTGCTGGTTCTCTCTCTCTCTCTCTCTCTCCATATTCTGGAATCCCAATAAAGCAAATATTATTCATTCTAAATTTATCCTTTATTTCTCTAAGACTTTCCTGGTGGGTTCTTAATTGTTTATCTTTTTTCCTCAGCTTCGTTCCTTTCCATCAACTTGTCTTCCCTGTCACTCTCTTCCCCCTCATTAACCCTAGCAGTTAAAGCATCCAGTTTAGACTGCATCTCGGTTAAAGTATTTTTAATTTCAGCCTGTTTAGATCCCAATTCTGCAATAAGAGAATCTCTAGAGTCCTCTATGCTTTTATCCAGAGCCACCAGTAATTTTATAATTGTACTTCTGAACTATATCTCTGACATGGTATTTAAATCCATGTCCAGCAAGTCTGTGGCAGAGAAAAATTACTTCTGCTTCTTTCTTTTGTGGTGAATTCTTCCTTCTAGTCATTTTGTCCAGTGCAGAGAATGCAGGTGTCTGTGCCTGGGTGGAAATGCCCTGCCTCTAGCTGGGTGGTGGGGCTCAGTGTGAGCTGTTTATCCCATGAAGCCTTTGTTCCCTAGATGCCATGCCTCTCCCAGGTGAGAGGTGAAAAGAAGAAAAATTTTAATATGGCAGTAGCCAGATCTCCAGGTCCAGAGCCACAATCTCCCTGAAAGTACTGATCCTCAGTCTCCCAGTCCACACTGGCCTAGATGCTTCTGGGGGAAGGCATCAGGGCATTGATCTGCACAAATTGAATGGCATCTAGAGGCAAGAGAGTTCTCACTGGCCTGTGCCCTCCTGAGGACTGCCTCTCTCAAAGGGAATGGAGGACAGCCTTCTCCATCCATTGCTGGGCTCTATGGTAAAGGGAGCTTGGGTGCTGGCCCATGGAACCGCCTGGCTTCTCCCAAATGCCTCTTCAGCCCTTTACCAAGATCCAACCGCAGTTTGTGGTGAGCTTTCTCCCAGTGCCCTGTTCTTATTTTGTCTCTGGGAATATTGAGGTTTCACTGTGCCTCCTGCAATTCTGCTCTATTTCCCCCTGAGCACTTTTCAGTCAGGGAAGACTCTTTCAGGTGTGGATTTTTAAAGTTTCCACTTGTCCAGGGCTTGGCTTTCAGGCCCTATTTGCCCAGCTTGCTGCAGCTCCCCTCCCCCACCTTTTTCTTCTCTGCCTTCCTACCTTGTCAGAAACCATCACTTTTCTCTCTGCAGCATTCTGGCTGTTCTCTCTTTACATTTCAGTTTGAATTCGTAGGTGTTCAGGATGTTTTGAAAGTTATCTAGGTAAGTTTGTGGGACCAGATGAATTGAAAACCCCTACTCTTCCACCATCTTGCCTCCTCTAAACCTATATTATTAATTTTTGAGGAACCTTCATACTGTTTTGCACAGTGGCTATACCAATTTAGAATTCCCACCAACAGTATATGAGGGTATCTTTTTTCCACATCCTTGTAAACACTTATTTCTTTTCTTTTTTGATCTTAGCCATTCTAATACACATAAGGTGATATCTCATCATTGATTTGATTTGCATTTCCCTGATGCCAAGTGATGTTGAACATCTTTTCATATGTTGGCCACCTGTATGTCTTCTTTGGAAAAATGTCTATTCTAGTCCTCTGCCCATTTTTTAGTTGTATTGTTTTTTTTTTGGTGTTGAGTTATATAATTATGTGCATTATATATTTTGGAATTAACCTTTTATTAGATATATTGTTTCCATATATCTTGGATCATTCAATAAGTTGTCTTTTTCTTTTCTTGATGGATTCCTTTGCTGTGTAAGAGCTTTTTATTAATACATATATACATATATATGTATATTATATATATACATATATAATATATACATATATTGTATATTTAATTTTTAAAAATATTTTATTTATTTATTCATGAGAGACACAGAGAGAGAGAGAGAGAGAGGCAGAGACACAGGCAGAGGGAGAAGCAGGGAGCCCAATGTGAGACTCAATCCCAGGACTCCAGGATTACTCCCTGATCTGAAGCCAGAGCTTAACTGCTGAGCCACCCAAGCATCCCGATATATATTTAATTTTTAAAAGCTTTTAATTTTGATGTAGTCCCAATAATTTATTTTTGCTTTTGTTTCCCTTGCTTTAGGAGACACATCTAGGAAAATGTCACTACAACGAATGTCAGAGAAATTACTGCCTGTGCTCTTGTATGATTTTTTTATGTTTTCAAGTCTCACATTTATGTCTTTATTCCATTTTAAGTTTGTTTTTGTGTATGATTTTTTTTAAACTTTAATTTTTTTTAATTTATTTATGATAGGCACACAGTGAGAGAGAGAGAGAGGCAGAGACACAGGCAGAGGGAGAAGCAGGCTCCATGCACCGGGAGCCCGACGTGGGACTCGATCCCGGGTCTCCAGGATCGCGCCCTGGGCCAAAGGCAGGCGCCAAACCGCTGCGCCACCCAGGGATCCCTGTTTTTGTGTATGATTTTAAAGAGTTGTCCAGTTTCATTATTTCACATGTAGCTGTCCAGTTTTCCAAGCACCATTTATTCAAGAGACTGTCTTTTCCCCCATTGCATATTCTTGCCCTATTGTCACAGATTTACTTTTTTTTTTTAAATTTTTATTTATTTATGATAGTCACACAGAGAGAGGGAGAGAGAGAAAGAGAGAGGTAGAGACATAGGCAGAGGGAGAAGCAGGCTCCATGCACCGGGAGCCTGATGTGGGATTCGATCCCGGGTCTCCAGGATCGCGCCCTGGGCCAAAGGCAGGCGCTAAACCGCTGCGCCACCCAGGGATCCCTTGTCACAGATTTAAATGTCCAAATAATAGTGGGTTTTGTTTTGGGCTATTTGTTTTTGTTTTTTGTTTTTTGTTTTGTTTTTGTTTTTGTTTTTTTGGGGGGCTCTCTATTTGTTATATTGATCTATGTGTCTACTTTTGTGCTGCTACAATACTGTTTTAATTACTGAACCTTTGTAGTATATCTTGAAATCTGGAATTGTGATATCTCCAGCTTTGTTTTCTTTTTCTCAAGATTGCTTTTTTAGAGGTCTTTTGGGTTTCCACACAAACTATTATAGCATTATAGTATTATTATAGTATTATTCTAGTTTTGTGAAAAATGCTGTTGATATTTTAATAGGAATTGCATTGAATTTATAGATTGCTTTGGGTAACATCAGCATTTTAAAATTATCATTTCTTCCAGTCCATCAACATGTAATATCTTTCCATTTGTTTGTGTCATCTTTAATTTTATTTCATTAGTGTTTTATACTTTATAAAATACAGGTCTTTGACCTCATTGGTTAAGTTTATTCCTAGATATTTCATTCTTTTGGGTGCATTTGTAAATGGTGTTGTTTTCTTAATTTCTCTTTCTGCTCTTTTGTTATTAGTATATAGAAATTCCACCAATGGGTGCCTGAGTGGCTCAGTTGATTAAACATCTGCCTTTGGTTCAGGTCATAATCCTAGGGTCTTGGGATTGAGCCCCACATTGCTTATAGGGGAGCCTGCTTCTCCCTCTTCTCTGCCCTACTCCCCATTCATGTTTTTTTTTCTCTCTCTCTCTCTCTCTCTGCTCTCTCTTTCTCAAGTAAATAAACAAAATCTTTAAAAAAGTGAAATGCTACTGATTTCTGGCTATTAATTCTACATGCTAGAACTTTACTGAATTTATTTATTACTTCTATTAGCTTTTTGATGGCGTCTTTAGGACTTTGTATGTATAATATCATTAAAACTATTTTTTGTAAAAAAAAACTATTTTTTGAGTTCTTACTTTGGATTAGTACATCTCTAAATTCCAGAATTTCTATGTTTCTCAGTTTTCAATTTGTAGCTCTCTAAGACAGGAAACAACAAATGTTGGAGAGGATATGGAAAAGGGGGAACCCTCTTGCACTGTTGGTGGGAATGTGAACTGGTGCAAACACTCTGGAAGAGTGTGGAAGTTCCCCAAAAAGTAAAAAAATAGAGCTACTCTATGGCCCAGCAATTGCACTACTGGAAATTTACCCCAAAGATACAGGTGTAGTGAAATGTTGGGATACCTGCACCCCAGTGTTCAATAGCAGCAATGTCTACAATAGCCAAACTGGAAGGATCCACAATGTCCTTCCACATATGAATGGATAAAAAAGATGTGGTCTATATATATAATGGAATATTACTCACCCATCAGAAAGGATGAATAGCCACCATTTGCCTTGACATGGATGGAACTGGAGGGTATTATGCTGAGTGAAGTAAGTCAATCAGAGAAGGACAATCATCATATGGTTTCATTCATACGGAGAATATATGAAATGGTGAAAGGGATTATAAGGGAAAGAGGGGGAACTGAGTGAGAAAAGTTAGAGAGGAAGACAAACCATGAGAGAATCCTAACTCTGGGAAATGAACAAAGGGTTGCGGAAGTGGAGGTGGACAGGAGGGATGAAGTAACTGGGTGATGGGCACTGAGAAGGGCACTTGATGGGATGAGCACTGGGTGTTATACTATGTGTTGGCAAATTGAACTTCAATAAAAACAAATGAAAAAAGTAGCTTTCTGCCAATTTTTAAAAATTTCTTTAAATTCATTAACTATAGTAGTCATAATTATTCTATATTTCTTTTCTGATAACTCCGATATATAAATCTGTTTGTCTATTAGCAGGGTGCATTTTTTTCTTTAATTTCCCAACTACTTGTGCATAGTTGGTTATATTTTATTTAAAGCTAGAGAATTGTGTACAAAATTGTAGATAACTTTGAGCTACTACATGATGTTATCTTCCTCCAATTATGACTCAATTTTTTTTCCGGAAAATAGTTCAGGGAAGGCACTAACAATCCCAAATTTCCTTAATCTGTGAAGGGTTGAGTCCCTTGTAAAGACTTATCTAGTCTCATTCATTCTTACTCTAGAGTGTAGCCTATCAAATTCCCTACTGAAACCCTTAGATGTTTTTCAGGAATCATGTCTTCTTAATCTTGAGCTAAAATTTGCAGTTTTTAATTTTTTTTCAAGAAATAGAGAGAGCACGTTAATGAGTGCAGGTAGGGTGCAGAGGGAGAGCTAGAGAAAGAATCTCAAGAAGGCTCCTCACTCAGCACAGAGCCTTATGTGGAGCTTGATCCCACAACCCTGAAATCATGACCTGAGCCAAAATCAAGAGTCAGAGGCTCAACCAACTGAGCCACCAAGGTGCCCATAAAATTTGTAGTTTTTATTCAAAGATTAAATACACATTCTGTATTTAACTTATATTACTTTATTACTTTATTACTTTATTTATTTATTTATTTATTTATTTATTTATTTATTTATTTTAGAGAAAGAGCATGAGCAGGGGAGATGCAGAGGAAGAGGAGAGAGAGAATCATTTTTTTTTTTTGAGAGAGAGAATCTTAAGTAGGCTCCACACTCAGTGTAAAACCCAATGCAAGGCTCTATCTCAAGTCACTGAGATCTCAAGTCACTGAGATCAAGAGTCAGATGCTTAACTGACTGAGCCACCCAAGCATTCTTCATTATATTATTTTATATAAAAGTGTTATTTTTATGTTTTATCCAGATTTTCTTGGTGTCCTCAGTGAACGGATTGATCTGAAAGTTACTTATCTGCCATTTTCAGAAACATGTCTACAAAGGGTAATGACATAAAGCTGAATAGAGTTTCTAGAACTACAAACAAACCTGGACCTTAAGAAAATTTCAAGGTGAGTAAAAAAATAAATTTCACAAGTCCTACTTTATTACCATCATTTTAGTCATAAGTATTTCATTATATGAAAGTGTTTATATTTTGAAACTTCTGGTTGATGAATGCTATACACTTTTTAAAAAACAAATTTTAAAAAATATTTCCATTCGTCTCTTTTTTACATAATCACATTTTTTTCAGTGCATGTGTAGGTAAGAAGATATGCTTACCCATCAGTGAATTATAAAGCACCTCTTATATGGAACATGTAATGCTAACTGTCCTATAAGTTGACTATTCCTATAGGACATCCTGCTGTTTAGAGCATTAGCCCAAAGGCCTGGAGGCACTGTATACCTACTAGCCAATAATTAAAATAAGTTGCTAATTACCTAGGAAGAATTTACAACTACTAATATTACAACTACTAATATTACAAGAATTACAACTACTAATATTATAAAATGTATCATAAAAGTAGTATATGTCATAACTAATCAAAGATTAAGATATTATTTTATTTTCATGTAGTAGTTCTAAGCAAGATGGTTTCCCTGAGGATTTGACTGATTATTATAGCCTCATTAGACCAGTGCTGTACCAGCTAGCCCTTTTTATATATGCTCTTTATAATTCCATTATGAGAATTGGAAGGGGAAAATTTAACATATAGTAGGCAATCCCTGTGTCATAATTCCTTTATTCAACATATATGTATTGAGTACCCCTTATAACCCAGGTTTTTATGGAGGTGCTTTGGCTACAAACATATGACTCAGTATTCACGGTATTTAAATATATATATATATATTTAAATATTTGTATATTTAAATACCATATATTTAAGTATTTATATATTTAAATGCCATGAAAATTGTATGTGTGTGTATATATATATATATATATATATATATATATATATATATATGCCATAGAAAATTTAGGTGGAGTAGAAAAGAAAGTGAAGCCAAAATTAGTTTGATTATCTGGCAGAAATCATTTAGGTCAAGAAACAGAAAGTAACTAAGGAATGAGACTGAAGTTGATTAGGCAGGAAGGATGACAGGATATTAGCAATAGAAGGAAATTTTGGTATGTAGATGGTATTGGAGCTTTGGTTTTTAAGATGTGGAATAGATCCTGATAATCATTTTTCTATCCAACAAATGATGACAGGAATGAGTGTCTTATATGGATAGGTAGTGATGTTAAAGACTCAAGAAAGTCTGAAGCCATGGATTTGGATGGATGAACAATGCAAATATTGAGGTTCTACAGTCCTAAGCTGAATTGTGTGGCAGTAGCTATTACACAGGTAGTAAAGAACAGATGAGGATATCCTAGCAGGTAGACTAGGCCACACAGGGACAAGAGCGCTTACAGGAAGGTGAATGAGTAATTGTCTGGAAGTGGCAATGTTAGCAGTGGACTTTCAGAAGATAGCAATTAATTTCTATCATATTCTTACTATAGAATATCTCATTTAAGATCATGTTCAAAAAAGCACAAGAAATGAACAGACCATAATTTTCCTCTTAGGTCTGTCATCAACTACTGTGGTAATTGAGGTGACCATATAATTTATAATCAAAATTGGAGAACTTTGGGGAGTGAAAAAGGATGCTGTTTAAAATTATATCAAAACAGAAAATGGAAGTTCAGACTGGCCATGGCAGAAAGATATATATTGTTATCATATGGACAATTCGTATTGCTTCACCTGTAAAATGTAGATAGCATCCACCTTAATTGATTGATTGCTTGATTGGAATTGGAATGCTTTATACCATCTTGGTCCAGGAACTGCAAGTTCATTGAAGTCAGAAGTGGCATCTATTTTTTTTCCTTGTAGCTCCAGAATAATTAACAATAATTAATAATTAATAACTGTAACCTGTACTGTCTTTGTAACTTTATTCATAGTAGACTGTAATGTACTCTTTTGCCTTGATTATTTTAAAGATAACACTTATTGTTAATATAGATAAGAAAATAGGAGTGGGAACATTTTATAAATTAGCAAACATAAGTAGACTGTTAAGAAAGCAAGGTTTTGGAAATGACATTTAGGTTTGTATTAGTGCCTCAGGATCTGGAGTTCACCCAGTTCTTTTTCATTCAATCTTGTAAAGGGCTGTTCTGCCCTGTGGGTACTAAAATGGATTGATCCCAGACAGATGGAAGTATTTTGGGCATGACTCTGATTCCCATTTTGCCCATTCCTGGCGCTACTTAACCCAAATACAATCAGTCAAGGACAAGCTTGAAGTTTCTCTCTTGGATGATACAGAAATTTGGTGCAGGCAAACTTAGGGTTAATGCTTGTCACTGTTCTTGTCTGGATACTTGGCATTTCAGTCACTCTGGTGACTTAAACACTTTTCTTGAGGCACAGAAGAATAGGCATATTTTTCGTCATCCTTTTGGTAAACATGTAAGAATTAATTTAATGCTTGAATTACTTTACCATCCTCAGTGACTGTTTCTCATTCTTTTCTAAAATGGTCTTTCTTCACCCATGGCTGATCTCTTATCCGAGGCTGCTTCAAAAATGACTTGACAGCTTACATCACTTGTTACACTAACCTCAGATTAATTTTGGTTTCTCCTCTTCCATATGGTTCCCCTTATTTTGCTATTTTAAAATTCTTCTATTACTTTTTTGATAATGAATGTAACATTTTCAAACTTCCATTGGTTGTTTTCCTTATATCAAAATATTTTATGATCCTAAAGAAACACGGACTTTAAAAACAGAATTGGAAGGGACCCTAAAGGCTACATCCAAACCCTTTCTTGTACTTCAAAAATTTGAATCCTCTCTGCAGCAATTCTGATACATCTTTATACTGAATTCTTTGCATTATTTGAGGGTTTTCATCAAAGTCTACTTCTTGATCTATCCCATTTCATCTTTAAGCTGGTATGACTGTAAATAGTTTTTTCTTATTTTAAACCAAAATTTGTAGTGTTACTTATTGATCTTTGTAACTTCTTTGGGCTACATAAAAGAAAATGATGGCAGTCTTTAAGTATACTCAGAAGAATTTATCATGCCTTCTCCAAAACCTTCTCTAGGATAAGTGTGCTAAAACCCTTTAGCATTTCTTCCTAAAACATGGTTTCAAGTTCTCCCCATGGTGACCAACTTGTTTTGGTTTGATTTTGGTTTTAGTACTAAACGTCCTGCATTCTGGGAACTCCCTTAATCTCCAGCAAATGGGCCATAGGTCACTTTAGTTTTCTCACTGTCTTGGTCACTGCTGTGAACACACTCTTAGTGTAGTGCTACTCTTTTCAAATGCAATACCCAGAAGCAGACACAATACAACTCACCATGGAAAAAAATTCAGTATTATCTGCGACATTTGTACAACGGATTGCCAAAAGAACCTTATTATTTTCTTTTAGTCCAAGTCCAAGAGTACTTGCTGATTTGTAAATTATCTTTCTTAGGTATACCAGAGTATAAGATAGCTACTAAAATCTAAGTGGAATGCCTGAGTGACTCAGTCAGTGAAGTGTCGGACTCTTGCTTTTGGCTCAGGTCATGATCTCAATATTGTGAGATTGAGCCCTTCATTGGGCTCTGTGCTGGGCATAGGTCTTGCTTAAGATTCTCTCTCTCCATCTCTCTATGCTGCTCCTCCTGCTGACACACTCCCTCTCTAAAAAACAAATAAAATGAAATAAAATAAAATCTATCTAGGCAACAGAATTTATATTTATTCCAGCCATTTTTTATTGACGAACAATTCACATATACTATTGAATTAGTTTCAGGTGTACAACATAGTGATTTGATATTTATATGCATTATGAAATGGTCACCACAATAAGAGCAGTTACCATTTGTCACAATATTATTGACTATATTCCCTAAGCTGTGGTGTACATCCTCAAGCCATTTTTACTAAGCTTCTTGCATCGGTCAAGGTATCTTTGGATCCAGAGAAGCAGCTGGAAACCCTGGAGCCTTGGTGCTTAGTCGAGTCTGAATAGTAGTACAGGAGATACCAGGGAGGGCTCCCTGGATTCTGCTGGTACCAGTTTATATTGCTATACCTTCACACACTTTTAAAAAAATCCTACAGTACTGGGAAAGATCAAACTAAGGTGTTTACCAAAATACTGGCTATTTTTAGATTGATTGTTCTTGCTGCTAGCTAGGGTTTACTTTGACTGAACTTCCTAATTTCTGTCTCCTGGATCAAGCTTAGCCTTTTCTTTAATGATTTCTTTTCAGCATTGTAGGTAGCATATTTAGGGAAAACCCTGAATACTAATTTTCAACTTACTGCCATATTAGTTATTTGTGATATATTGAATTAGAAATTAAAAACCATTTATCATCTGTATTCCCATGTTCATAGCAGTATTATTCACAAATAGTTAAGTTATGGAAACAACTTAAGTGTCCTTTGACACATCAATTTATAAAGAAACTGAGCCTGGAGAACATTATGGTAAGCAACATAAGCCAGACAAAGAAAGAGTAATACTACGTCGTACCACTTATATGTAGTATCTCTTTTAAAAAGAAAAAGTAATCAAACTCATTTAAAAAAATAGTAGAAAATAGGGAGGTTGGTAAAAGGGTATAGACTTTCAGTTACAATATGAATAAGATCTGAGGACCTAATGTATAAGATGGTGAGTATAGTTATAATATTGTATTATATAATAATTAAAATTTGCTAAGGCAGTAATTCAAATGTTCCTAAATTTAAAAAAAATGGGTAAATACGTGAGGTGATGGATGCCAATGTGTTAATTAACTCAATGGGCAAGAATCCTTTCACAATGTATACATAGATCAAATAATTGCATTGCACACTTTAAAAATCTCAGTTTTAGGGGTGCCTTGGGTGACTCAGTTGAGCATCTGACTCTTGATTACAGCTCAGGTCATGATCCCATGGTTGTGAAATCAAGCCCTGCATTGGGCTTTTGTTCAGCAGGGAGTCTGCTTGAGATTCTCTCCTTCTTCCTCTGCCCTTCCCATTGTTCACATTCTTTCTCTCTCTCTCAAATAAATAAATCTTAAAAAAAAACAAAACCTCTCAGTTTTATTTCTCAGTTATACTCCAATAAAGGTAGAAAAACGGGGATCCCTGGGTGGCGCAGCAGTTTGGCGCCTGCCTTTGGCCCAGGGCGCGATCCTGGAGACCCGGGATTGAATCCCACGTCGGGCTCCCGGTGCATGGAGCCTGCTTCTCCCTCTGCCTATGTCTCTGCCTCTCTCTCTCTCTCTCTCTTTCTCTCTCTCTCTGTGACTATCATAAAAAAAAAAAAAAACTTAAGCTCCTTTGTAGACCAAGGTGTAAAGCAAAGATTACAAACTGGCAACCTATGGGTCAGATCCAGCTTGCACTTATGGATATTGGTGTGTGTGTGTGTGTGTGTGTGTGTGTGTGTGTGTGTCTGTGTGTGTGTGCGAATCCAGATAGTAATGGTCTTCTCAGCATTTTGTTTTATTTTTAATTGAATTAGTTTCCAATAATTAAAAAGCTGGAGATTTCACATAAGAATCTGGATTTTCATGTTCTTTAAAACAAATCTGGCAACACTTTGACCTTACTTATGATAATGATCTTCTGGAATTTCAAGAGTGGCTGCTTTTTTTATATGGTACTTTACAACTCATCACAGTCCCTAGCACAGCCAATTGTTTTCTATCCCCACTGGCTTTATTAATTATACCAACTTCCTGATTTCCAAAAGCATTGGATACTGGAAATCCAGCTAAGTCCTCATTTCTTTGAATATTACTCTTTTTTCCATATGTTCCATTTCAAAAACTATGTGGGTTGTTTTTAGCCATTCTTAGCAAAATCAAAAAAGGCATAGCGATTTCTTTTCCTGGAGATGTCTATCATCCTACTGGGATAAAGTATGTTAACACATTTGAAGCAATTATATAACAAGTGTTTTAAATTGAATTAATGGCCCCAATTTTTCATGTCTCCCTGTGTCAATATCATCTGGCAGTGCCTTCTCATACTGACTCTTTGTATGACCATGAAACTTATTTTGGCCAATGAAACGTTAGAAAATTTGATGCAATCAGTGGTTTGAAAAAGTACATGATATTTCCACTTCTCTTTTTTTCTTGGCCTTCATCATGATAAAACTCCCCAGCCAGCCTACCAGGTAAGGTGAGGCACGTGGCCCAGTCATGGCTATTATCCTGGTTGACAGCCAGCCAACATTCAAACCTGTGAGTAAGCTCAACTAAGACCAGAAGAATGACCCAGATAAGTCCATTCTAAATCATTAACTCACAGACTTGTATATCAAATAAATGCTTAGTCAATTAAATCCCTGAGTTGGAGTTGTTTTGTTATGTGGCATTATTATCATGGTAGATAACAAATACAGAAATCTGTTCTTAGAAACAAAGTATTATAATAAAAATCTGAGGAACCCAGCAATTGCACTGTTAGGGATTTACCCCGAAGATTCAGATGCAATGAAACGCCGGGGCACCTGCACCCCGATGTTTCTAGCAGCCATGTCCACAATAGCCAAACTGTGGAAGGAGCCTCGGTGTCCATGGAAAGATGAATGGATAAAGAAGATGTGGTTTATGTATACAATGGAATATTCCTCAGCCATTAGAAACGACAAATACCCACCATTTGCTTCAACGTGGATGGAACTGGAGGGTATTATGCTGAGTGAAGTAAGTCAATCGGAGAAGGACAAACAGTGTATGTTCTCACTCATTTGGGGAATATGAATAATAGTGAAGGGGAATATAAGGGAAGGGAGAAGAAATGTGTGGGAGATATCAGAAAGGGAGACAGAACATAAAGACTTCTAACTCTGGGAAATGAACTAGGAGTGGTGGAAGGGGAGGAGGGCGGGGGGTGGGGGTGAATGGGTGACGGGCACGGAGGGGGACACTTGACGGGATGAGCACTGGGTGTTATTCTGTATGTTGGTAAATTGAACACCAATAAAAATTAATTTATAAAAAAATAATAATAAAAATCTGAAATATGTGTCATTGGCTTTGTGAAAGGCAATAGAGAGAGGCTGGGAAAGAGAAGAGGCTGGAAGAATAGTGAGGAATCTGTGATAGCAGCCTAGATAAGTGGCACAATATGTTATCTAGTGGTGAAGCATTTTTGTAAAATATGGTATATGGTAGCTTAGAATATAGAAAATATACCAAATTAACATTTATACTTTAGTAAAGATATTTCCAGGCAGAATGTTGAAAATGTGACCTGGCTTTTACTAGCTGCATATGATAAGGTGCAAGTAGAAAAAGACGCATTAAAGAATTGGATGGTTTGTAAGTAAAATTTAGAGAATACCAGAACTGAATGGACTAGAAAATATTTTTTTCTTCTCTCTACCCTCTTGGGCTAGTAAAATATCAAATCCAATGAACTTCCAAAAACATGTGGTCTTAGTACTAAAGACCAAAAGAGGTTTGTAAGACTCTGTTAAAACTTTTGAATGAATGAAGGTGTTACTAAGTAGACCCTCTCAACTAGACAAAAGTATTTCTAGAAAGTCTAAGAGCATTGTCTTACAGCACCCTGAGAATCCCAAAGAAACACTGATAAAATCTAGAGAAATAGAGACTTACTTCAAAGGGAGTTATGGTTGTGGCTTTTGCCAATGGAGTGGACTTAAACTGTATTTTTATGAAGCTCAGAAAGTTTTAAGGGAATTGTATAGGCAAAAATACTACCATCCTAGATTAAAGGAGAATGCAATTGTATAAAACTCAGAAAAGCAGTGGGCCTTTAATATTTTATGAGCAAAAACCTGTCTAAAAAGTTGCTCAGAAACCATATTTTTAAATACCCTCTTCAAAAGTGACCAAGCATAATGGAAAAAGAATATTTTGAATAAAGTTAAGATCATGGAGAACAATGGACTGGTGTTCCATTCTTAGGAAGCATAATGGAATATAGTTAAGAATCACTCCCTACCCTTACATTGTAGGACCTGGCCACATTTGTCCAGTGAAAATTGTTATACACATATACCAGGGCTAGGGACTTCCCTCAGGATTCCCTTTCTGAAAGAGTGTTTTTGTAATTTCCAGTTCCTCTGTAATTATTGAATGTTGGGTATTTGAGTGGCCAATAAATTGTCATTTGAGTTCATTGGGCTTTGAATCCTCATCTGAGGAGCCATATCAGCACCTGATTATAAATCACAAGATAATGGATTCTGGACCTGATGGCGTGATTAAATGAGACTTTTGAGATCTTTTGAGGAAAGCATCTTTTGTGTGTAGGAAGGATGTGAATAATTGTGACAAGAGTAGAATATGATATATGGATTGCAATAGTGGCCATAATGTATCAAGCCTCTCTATATCATTGTTCTTTGTAGTTTGAGGTTTGCCTTGTGACTTGCTTTGGCTAGGCTAGTTGGAGAGTAGGAAACCGAATGCAAGCAAAGGCTTTAAAAAGTGCTTGCCTGAATCTTCCTCTTCTCTTGCTACTCTCCCTTAAACATGAGAACATGCATAGTATAGATTTCTGCTGCATGTTATCTTGGTGCTTCTATCACCCAACTATCACTAGACATATGAATAGACCCCTTTAAAAAACAGAGGAGTCCTCTATCTGAGTTCAGCTTAAACTGCTAAACCACAGACTCCTGACTTAAATAAAGGCTTATTATCTTAAAGTCCCTGAGTTTGGGGGTGGTTTGTTACACTGCATTATCATAGCAATGTTACAAACCAGTTACTGTATAATCAAGAGAAAGATGGAGCAAAAAAAAATCTGTATTTTTTGGCATTTGATGCCCATAGATAATGAAGAAGCCTCCTTTTTTCTGAGCCTCTATATCTTTTATCAGTATATTTCAATAATTCAGCTTTTGGCAAATAACACAAACTGTAGCTTGGATTTTATTACAATAATTTTTTTGGCTGGGTACAGTATACTTTATTGATGGTACATGACAAGGTAGGGCTCCCCAAGCCCCTCCCCTTCCTCAGGGGGTTTGGGATATAAATTGGTGGTTATGAGATTCTCAGTGTGTTGGGGGATTAAGTTGGGACAGGGACTCCCCAGCAGCTGAGGGCCTCTCTCTTCCTCTTGTTCTCACTGGGGCTGGTGGTCCAGGAGGCTCTTACTCCTTGGAGGCCATGTGGACCATGAGGTCTACCACCCAGTTGCTGTAGCCAAATTCATTGTCATACCAGGAAATGAGCTTGACGGAGTGGTCATTGAGGCCAATGCCAGCCCCCGAGTCGAAGGTGGAAGAGTGGGTGTCACTGTTAAAGTTGCAGGAGACAACCTGGTCCTCAGTGTAGTTCAGGATGCCCTTGAGGGGGCCCTCCTATGCTTCACCACCTTCTTGATGTTGTTATATTTGGCAGCCTTCTCCATCCAGGTGGCAGGTCATATTCACAACTGACACGTTGGGGGTGGGGACACGGAAGGCCATGCCAGTGAGCTTCATGCCATTCAGTGAGCTTCATGCCATTCAGCTCAGGGATGACCTTGCCCACAGCCTTGGTGGTGCCAGTGGAAGCAGGGATGATGATCTGGGGAGCTCCTCAGCCGTCACACCACAGCTTCCCAGAGGGGTCGTCCACGGTCTTCTGGGTGGCAGCAATGACATGGATAGTGGTCATGAGGCATTCTACAATGCTGAAGTGGTCATGGATGACTTTAGCCAGAGGAGTCAAGCAGTTGGTGGTGCAGGAGGCATTGCTGACAATCTTGAGTGAGTTGTCATACTTCTCGTGGTTCACACCCATCACAAACATGGGAGCATCAGCAGAAGGAGCAGAGATGAAGACCCTCTTGGTGCTGCCTTTCAAGTGAGCCCCAGCCTTCTCCATGGTGGTGAAGACCCCAGTGGACTCCACAACATACTCAGCACTAGCATCATCCCATTTGATATTGGTGGGATCTTGCTCCTGGAAGATGGAAATGGACTTCCCATTGATGACAAGTTTCCCATTCTCAGCCTTGACCGTGCTGTGGAATTTGCCATGGGTAGAATCATACTGTAACATGTACACCATGTAGTTGAGGTCAATGAAGCGGTCATTGACGGCAACAATATCCACTTTGCCAGAGCTAAAAGCAGCCCTTGTGACTAGGCGCCCAATACGACTAAATCCGTTCACTCTGATCTTCACCATCATGTCTCGGGGATGTGGCTGGCACTGCACCAGAAGATGTGGCTGTCTGTCGAACGGGGAGGAGCAGAGAACCAGATTTTATTACAATAATTGATTGATTCCGCTCATTTGGCAAAAATTAAATTTGACCTAACCAAAGGCAGGATTTCATTATTCTGCCTTTTTTCTAGTAATTCTGGAAAGGGTTTTACAAAATAAATATTATTTACGACAAAAGCTGCTTCAGAAAAGGAAATGGGGAAAATAACATCAGCACCAAAATGCCTCCAGTGTCTAAACCACCAAAGTAGGTGTTAAAACTCTTTGGAATACAGAGACTTGGGTTCTAGCTGTAAAACCACCTTCCTGAGCTTCCGTTTTCCCATCTATTAAATGGCAATGGTGCTATATAACTTGAAGGGCTGTCCTAAAAATAAGAAGCAATATGTATAAAGTACTTGACATATAGCAGGTGCAAATCAATTATTAATATCTTCTCAGAATTCTATAACTTTGCACCATTTTCTCTTGAAACTCTGAAAGCAAAAGATGTCTGTAGATAAAATATAGCATATACAAAATGTCAGAAAAAACTGCTTTCCACACCATATAAATGCAGAGCTCAGCTTACTTTAAGGATCTATCACATTTCTACCTGTTTCAGGAGTTAAACTCCATTCCTGAATGGGACTCAAATGCATTGGGATGATGGAAAGAGCAGACACTTTGAGTTCAAATCCCATGTTGGCCATCTTGTTAATTGGGTCGCCATGGACAAATTACCTTATAGTCTCTGAGCCTCAGTGTCTACACTTATATAGGCTTCTGTGAATATTAATTGAGGTAATCAATGTAAAGTACTAGCAGGAAGTAGGAAGTAATACAGGATAGCTAACAATGACAATACTTATTCTTTTTCATCCTATAATAATATTATCACAGTATTATGGTTTGAGTGATATTTTCAGCTTTGTTGTTGTTGTTATATTAGCTGTGGTCAAGCCTGCATTATTTTATGGCTTTCTGAGAATTGGAACTCCTACTGGGGAATTTTCAAGCTTTCAAAAATCTTTCTACCTTCTGAATTCTAGGTCCTGTGAATGTTTCCGAAGGCAAAATGGCATTTCAGGAGCAATGATAAGTGTACTTCCAAAATAGAATACACACCAGGCAGTTTCCTAGGACAGAACTATATCCTGGTGAGAGCAGCTGGGTTAGTTAGGGGAACAAATGGTCAAATGCAACTCCTGAGGATGTTCTATAAGGCTGAGGGCAATAGCAACCTCATGAGCTTTGTTCTTTGATACTTTTTTAGTTTCCCAAAGTGCTTGGCCCCTTTTTACTAAATGTGGAAGCTTTATGCTTAAAAGTGAGGACAATTCCCTTCCAAGATGATTAGTAACACGTTATGATCATTTAGCATCAATGACCACTTCCACTGTTTGGAAAGAGTCTACAGAAATTTCAAAGATGTCCCAGAGAAGAGAAATACTCTCACAATTAATTCCTCTGTGTGTGTGTTTTTAATTTATTAAATACTTTATTTTTTTGTGAACTCCCTGTGCTTTCTTTTTTCTGTCAGCTTTATATCCCCATGTTTCCCAGCAGAAGGATATTCATTAAAAAGACTGTTATCATCTATTATCAGCCTGTATTGAATCATCCTAGTCATCTGCCCAGAGTCTTTCTACTCCTTATTGGTTGGGACAAGTAGCCAGAAATTGAGAAAAAGGTTTTACTTTCAATTGGCTCTACCCTGGAACTGGGTACATAGCAAAGAACTGAGGAGAGGAATTGCTGAGTTGGGAACCTGAAATTGGTCCTTCCTATATGCATATGCATGAGAGCTTTGCTTCAGGTGTTGGTCTCTGCTCCCTAAACCATAACCTAGGTCTCTAAAACACACCATGCCTGTGTTTTAATATTTTGTAACCACCTTTCCCAGTCTAAAGCGAGACACATATAAATGCAAATTCATAGAGCATGTATTATTAAAAAATATTTTTTCCTTTTATGTGAAAAAGGAGTTACATGTCTATCTTGTCCTCTAAAACCATAACATCTCCAATTTGTCCACACTATTATATAATGGCCCTAAGAAAATACACCTTTGCAGGCAGTACATTTCTCATGTACTCTAAACAACCCACAAATTATCTGTTGTTATCCTCATTTTAGTGACCTGGATACTCAAAGAAGTTAGGTGACAGAAGAAAGGTTGTAACCTAGCCTTTTCTGATTCCAGACCAATGGTTAGACCCTAAAATGTCATCTTGCTCAGCTATAAGCTAGTGCTCCCATGAAACTAAGGAGCCTACATAAACCTACTTTCAAGCCACTTGCAAAGCTTCAGACAGAGGTGAATTCAGTAAATCTTTTACTTATTAACACCTTTCTTGGTATTTTTGCTGTGGAGTGAAAAGCTGTCTCAAGTGACTCCTCAGTGGTAATAGAATTTTCCAGGATATGAGAAGTCAGAGAATATGATGAGTTTCTACCACTCTAGTTCTCCCCAAGGACAACATCAGTGTTTGTTCCAAACTAATTGTTTTAGTGTACAACTCTAAAGTGTACAGTTCTGGCCATAGGAAAGCAGATATAGAGCATAGGATGTGTATGGTGAGTGGTGGTAGATGAAGCTGAACATGTAGGCAAGTGGCATATCATCTTTCTTTGCCATGCTAAAGACTTTGAACATTGCCTGTAGATAATAGAAAGCCATTGAACAATTATAAGTGAAGCAGTCACTGGGGCAGATATATGTACTAAAAGATCAGTCTCTGAAGGCAGTGACAGATACAGATTTAAAATGCAAATTCCTGTAGCCATATAATTGAGAGGAAGGCTGTTGTAATAATCCAGAAGAGGTAAATAGGGGGCTGTGAGGGTGGAATGTGTGGGGCCAATAACTCAGGTTATGAGGTTGAAATGACTAGAGTTAATGATTAACTATCAGTGATAAAAGAAAGGAGTGTAGGACAAGCATTAGATTTTTATATGGATTCCTGAGTGTGTGGTGGTACATTTATCATGATCACAAATACAGGAGAAGCAGATTTAGTCTGACTGGGGATGGAGGTAAATTATTATAAATTTAGTTTTAAACATACTGAGATTATGTATAGGACATAGTGAAAGTGTCGTTAAATAGGAGGGTGTGAAAATCTAGTTTTGGGAATCGGGCTGGACTAGAAATGAAGCTCTTAGAGTTATTGGTGCACAGGTTATGATAGAATTCTTAGCAATGAATGAGATGGCTGAGAGAAGAGAGTGAGGAGTGAGAAGGAGAGGGGGAAGCCAAGGAGAGAATTCTGGGAATGGGCAATGGTTAAAGTGCAAGTATCATAGTTAGTCAATGGGCATTTTCATGAATGAACAGCATGTTAACACAATAGTAGGCATTATAAGGGTGGAGTAGGAATAATAAAGTAATACAAGATATAGCTATGACCATGAACTGTCTTGGTATATGCTTTTATGTTAAATACTCTGTGTCCTACAAGAAAAGTGTTATTATAGGGGCACCTGGGCAGCTCATTCAGTTAAGCATCTGCCTTCAGCTGGGATCATGATCCCAGGGTCCTGGGATCACCCTGCATCAGTCTCTCTGCTCAGCGAGGAGTCAGCTTCTCCCTTTCTCTCTGCTCCTCCCCCCTGCTTGAGTGTGCTATCTCCCCACTGCCTCAAATAAATAAATTAAAAATCTTAGAAGAGGGATCCCTGGGTGGCGCAGCAGTTTAGTGCCTGCCTTTGGCCCAGGGCACGATCCTGGAGACCCAGGATCAAATCCCACGTCGGGCTCCCTGCATGGAGCCTGCTTCTCCCTCTGCCTGTGTCTCTGCCTCTCTCTCTCTCTCTCTGTGACTATCATGAATAAATAAATAAAATCTTAAAAAAAAAAATCTTAGAAGAAAAGTGTTGTAAAAGCCAAGAGAGCAACAATATTAAGAAGGGCTGGTGAAGAGATGCCTGGGTGGCTCAGTCGTTAAGTGTCTGCCTTCCACTCAGGGCATGATTTCACGGTCTCAGAATCGAGTCCTGCGTGGGGCTCCCCTCAGGGAGTGTGTTTCTCCCTCTGCTCCCTCTGCCTGTTTCTCTGCCTCTCTGTGTCTCTCATGAATAAATAAATAAAAATCTTCAAAAAAAAAAAGGAGGACTGGTGAACACTATGCGATATCAAAGAGAGATGAGGATATAAAATCATCCTTGGAATACACCTTAGGTGTTTAGGGGGAAAGCTTGATTCTAATTACTTTAGGAAGTTGTAGGGAGTGTTCAGTAAGAGGTTAAAGCTGTAGCAGGATTCGTTTAGTGCTTAACAGTTGTCCTAGAGATTACAGTGAAAAGACCTGAGAGTCAAGTGGACAGTGAGAAAATAGAGTAGTAAGAGGAAAAATGTATGAGAATAGAAAGTTAAGTGAGACTCCATTTTACCTAATATGATACTATTCTTATAGGTATATAAACTCATATCTCTAGTAAGATTAAGGGCAAAGTTTGGAGCCCTTTGAGACAGCTGATCTAGCTTTAGGGCTTCATATTAAGCAGAGGAACAGATTTCCTCTGTGTCATTAACCCACATGAAACTTGAATTTGTCTTTTTTTTTAAATCCAGGGTTGCCTAAATGTGACAGCAACCCCTCAGTATTTGTTAAAAGACAGCTAACACCATTATCTGAACACACACTATGTTGATTTCAAGATTAGCTAAGGTAAAAGAGTAGAGAGCTTTTAAAAAAGCATGGAAGCTGTAGCTATATTATGGAATACTCTGGTTTGTACTGTTATGTTAGATACCTCGTGTCCATATGCATAGAGCATATATGAGTATGAATTGAAGAAAGCTTGAGGCTGGAATAGAAACGATTAGATGATTCAAGGTGTCCTAGTTTAGAGTGAAAAAGGGAAGGATTCGGGAAAATAATTCAGTAGAAGCAGGATTTTGACATAGAAGAAATAGAGGCAAAAGAAAGCTTACTGAGATAGAAAGACTAAGAGAAGAGAATCAATTTAGAGAGTTTGATTGAATTAAGAGGTTCATCTAGCCCCATGTTTGCTGAAATTTAGGCATATTCAACAGTTAGAGGGTTTTTGCTACATGTGGCTCTGCTACTTTTAGGAAAGTATAAAAAGTAATTATAATTTAAAAAATAACATAACAATTTATTTTATTTTAATAAATTAATTTTTATTGGTGTTCAATTTACCAACATACAGAATAACACCCAGTGCTCATCCCGTCAAGTCCCCCTCAGTGCCCGTCACCCACTCACCCCCACCCCCCGCCCTCCTCCCCTTACACTACCCCTAGTTCGTTTCCCAGAGTTAGGAGTCTTTATGTTCTGTGTCCCTTTCTGATATCTCCCACACATTTCTTCTCCCTTCCCTTATATTCCCCTTCACTATTATTCATATTCCCCAAATGAATGAGAACATACACTGTTTGTCCTTCTCCGATTGACTTACTTCACTCAGCATAATACCCTCCAGTTCCATCCACGTTGAAGCAAATGGTGGGTATTTGTCGTTTCTAATGGCTGAGGAATATTCCATTGTATACATAAACCACATCTTCTTTATCCATTCATCTTTTGATGGACACCGAGGCTCCTTCCACAGTTTGGCTATTGTGGACATGGCTGCTAGAAACATCGGGGTGCAGGTGTCCCGGCGTTTCATTGCATCTAAATCTTTGGGGTAAATCCCCAACAGTGCAATTGCTGGGTCGTAGGGAAGGTCTATTTTTAACTCTTTGAGGAACCCCACACAGTTTTCCAGAGTGGCTGCACCAGTTCACATTCCCACCAACAGTGTAAGAGGGTTCCCTTTTCTCCGCATCCTCTCCAACATTTGTTGTTTCCTGCCTTGTTAATTTTCCCCATTCTCACTGGTGTGAGGTGGGATCTCATGGTGCTTTTGATTTGTATTTCCCTGATGGCAACTGATGCAGAGCATTTTCTCATGTGCATGTTGGCCATGTCTATGTCTTCCTCTGTGAGGTTTCTCTTCATGTCTTTGCCCATTTCATGATTGGATTGTTTGTTTCTTTGCTGTTGAGGTGAATAAGTTCTTTATAGATCTTGGAAACTAGCCCTTTATCTGATACGTCATTTGCAAATATCTTCTCCCATTCTGTAGGTTGTCTTTTAGTTTTGTGGACTGTATCCTTTGCTGTGCAAAAGCTTCTTATCTTGATGAAGACCCAATAGTTCATTTTTGCTTTTGTTTCTTTTGCTTTCGTGGATGTATCTTGCAAGAAGTTACGGTGGCCGAGTTCAAAAAGGGAGTTGCCTGTGTTCTCCTCTAGGATTTTGATGGATTCTTGTCTCACATTTAGATCTTTCATCCATTTTAAGTTTATCTTTGTGTACGGTGAAAGAGCGTGGTCTAGTTTCATTCTTCTGCATGTGGATGTCCAATTTTCCCAGCACCATTTATTGAAGAGACTGTCTTTCTTCCAGTGGATAGTCTTTCCTCCTTTATCGAATATTAGTTGACCATAAAGTTCAGGGTACAATTCTGGGTTCTCTATTCTGTTCCATTGATCTATGTGTCTGTTTTTGTGCCAGTACCACACTGTCTTGATGACCACAGCTTTGTAGTACAACCTGAAATCTGGCATTGTGATGCCCCCAGATATGGTTTTCTTTTTTTAAAATTCCCCTGGCTATTCGGGGTCTTTTCTGATTCCACACAAATCATAAAATAATTTGTTCTAACTCTCTGAAGAAAGTCCATGGCATTTTGATAGGGATTGCATTAAACGTGTAAATTGCCCTGGGTAACATTGACATTTTCACAATATTAATTCTGCCAATCCATGAGCATGGACTATTTTTCCATCTCTTTGTGTCTTCCTCAATTTCTTTCAGAAGTGTTCTATAGTTTTTAGGGTATAGATCCTTTACCTCTTTGGTTAGGTTTATTCCTAGGTATCTTATGCTTTTGGGTACAATTGTAAATGGGATTGACTCCTTAATTTCTCTTTCTTCAGTCTCATTGTTAGTGTATAGAAATGCCATTGATTTCTGGGCATTGATTTTGTATCCTGCCACGCTACCAAATTGCTGTATGAGTTCTAGCAATCTTGGGGTGGAGGCTTATGGGTTTTCTATGTAGAGTATCATGTCATCGGCGAATAGGGAGAGTTTGACTTCCTCTTTGCCAATTTGAATGCCTTTAATGTCTTTTTGTTGTCTGATTGCTGAGGCTAGGACTTCCAATACTATGTTGAATAGCAGTGGTGAGAGTGGACATCCCTGTCTTGTTCCTGATCTTAGGGGAAAGGCTCCCAGTGCTTCCCCATTGAGAATGATATTTGCTGCGGGCTTTTCGTAGATGGCTTTTAAGATGTCGAGGAAAGTTCCCTCTATCCCTACACTCTGAAGAGTTTTGATCAGGAATGGATGCTGTATTTTGTCAAATGCTTTCTCTGCATCTAATGAGAGGATCATATGGTTCTTGGTTTTTCTCTTGCTGATATGATGAATCACATTGATTGTTTTACGAGTGTTGAACCAGCCTTGTGTCCCAGGGATAAATCCTACTTGGTCATGGTGAATAATCTTCTTAATGTGTTGTTGGATCCTATTGGCTAGTATCTTGTTGAGAATTTTTGCATCCATGTTCATCAGGGATATTGGTCTGTAATTCTCCTTTTTGGTGGGGTCTTTGGTTTTGGAATTAAGGTGATGCTGGCCTTATAGAACGAATTTGGAAGTACTCCATCTCTTTCTATCTTTCCAAACAGCTTTAGTAGAATAGGTATGATTTCTTCTTTAAACGTTTGATAGAATTCCCCTGGGAAGCCATCTGGCCCTGGACTCCTGTGTCTTGGGAGGTTTTTGATGACTGCTTCAATTTCCTCCCTGGTTATTGGCCTGTTCAGGTTTTCTATTTCTTCCTGTTCCAGTTTTGGTAGTTTGTGGCTTTCCAGGAATGCGTCCATTTCTTCTAGATTGCCTAATTTATTGGCGTATAGCTGTTCATAATATGTTTTTAAAATCGTTTGTATTTCCTTGGTGTTGGTAGTGATCTCTCCTTTCTCATTCATGATTTTATTAATTTGAGTCTTCTCTCTCTTCTTTTTAATAAGGTTGGCTAATGGTTTATCTATCTTATTAATTCTTTCAAAGAACCAACTCCTGGTTCTGTTGATCTGTTCCACAGTTCTTCTGGTCTCAATTTCATTGAGTTCTGCTTGAATTTTAATTAACTCTCTTCTTCTGCTGGGTGTAGGATATTTGCTTTTTTTTCTCTAGCTCCTTTATGTGTAAGGTTAGCTTTTGTATTTGAGTTCTTTCCAGTTTTTGAATGGATGTTTGTATTGCGATGTATTTCCCCCTCAGGACTGCTTTTGCTGCATCCCAAAGATTTTGAACGGTTGTATCTTCATTCTCATTAGTTTCCATGAATCTTTTTAATTCTTCCTTAATTTCCTGGTTGACCCTTTCATGTTTTAGCAGGATGGTCCTTAACCTCCATGTGTTTGTGGTCCTTCCAAACTTCTTGTTGTGATTTAGTTCTAATTTCAAGGCATTATGGTCTGAGAATATGCAGAGGACGATCCCAATCTTTTGGTATCGGTTCAGACCCGATTTGTGACCCAGTATGTGATCTATTCTGGAGAAAGTTCCATGTGCACCTGAGAAGAATGTGTATTCAGTTGAGTTTGGATGTAAAGTTCTGTAGATATCTGTGAAATCCATCTGGTCCAGTGTATCATTTAAAGCTCTCGTTTCTTTGGAGATGTTGTGCTTAGAAGACCTATCGAGGGTAGAAAGAGCTAGATTGAAGTCACCAAGTATAAGTGTATTATTATCTAAGTATTTCTTCACTTTGGTTATTAATTCGTTTAAATATTTGGCAGCTCCCACATTCAGGGCATATATATTGAGGATTGTTAAGTCCTCTTGTTGGATAGATCCTTTAAGTATGATATAGTGTCACTCTTCATCTCTTACTGTAGTCTTTGGGGTAAATTTTAGTTTATCTGATATAAGGATGGCTACCCCTGCTTTCTTTTGAGGACCATTTGAATGGTAAATGATTCTCCAACCTTTTATTTTCAGGCTGTAGGTGTCCTTCTGTCTAAAATGAGTCTCTTGTAGACAGCAAATAGATGGGTCCGGCTTTTTTATCCAGTCTGAAACCCTGCGGCTTTTGATGGGGTCATTAAGCCCGTTCACGTTCAGAGTTACTATTGACAGATATGAGTTTAGTGTCATCATGATATCTATTCAGTCCTTGTTTTTGTGGATTGTTCCACTCATCTTCTTCTTAAAGGGGAATTTTAAGAGTCCCCCTTAAAATTTCTTGCAGAGCTGGTTTGGAGGTCACATATTCTTTCAGTTCCTGTCTTGGAAGCTCTTTTTCTCTCCTTCCATTTTGAATGAGAGCCTTGCTGGATAAAGTGTTCTTGGTTGCATGTTCTTCTCATTTAGGACCCTGAATATATCCTTCAGCCCTTTCTGGCCTGCCAGGTCTCTGTGGAGAGGTCTGCTGTTACCCTAATACTCCTCCCCATAAAAGTCAGGGACTTCTTGTCTCTTGCTGCTTTAAGGATCTTCTCTTTATCTTTGGAATTTGCAAGCTTCACTATTAGATGTCGAGGTGTTGAATGGTTTTTATTGATTTTAGGGGGGGCTCTCTCTATTTCCTGGATCTGAATGCCTGTTTCCCTTCCCATATTGGGAAAGTTTTCAGCTATGATTTGTTCAAATACATATTCTGGCCCTCAGTCCCTTTCGGCACCCTCGGGAACCCCAATTATACGTAGGTTTTTCTTCCTCAGGCTGTCATTTATTTCCCTTAATCTGTCTTCATGGTCTTTTGATTGTGTGTCTCTTTTTTCCTCAGTTTCCCTCTTTGCCATCAACTTGTCTTCTATGCCACTCACTCGTTCTTCCACCTCCTTAACCCTCGTCGTTAGGACTTCTAGTTTGGATTGCATCTCATTCAATTGATTATTATTTATATTTTTTTTCAATTGAGTTTTAATTTCTGCCTGATTGGATGTAAATTGTGCAGTCATGAAGTCTCTTGAGTCCTTAATGCTTTTTTCTAGAGCCACCAGTAGCTGTATAATAGTGCTTCTGAATTGGCTTTCTGACATTGAATTGTAATCCAGATTTTGTAAGTCTGTGGGAGAGAGGACTGTTTCTGATTCTTTCTTTTGAGGTGAGGTTTTCCTTCTAGTCATTTTGCTCAGTGCAGAGTGGCCAAAAACAAGTTGTATTGGGAAAAGGAGAAAGAGAGAGAGAAGGAAAGAAAAGAGAAAAAGAAAAAAGAAAAAGAAGAAAAAAGGAAAAAAGAGAAGAAAAGGGAAAGAAAAAGAAAGTTGAAAAAAAAGGGTGGGGGAAGCAATCAGAAACCAAAAAGAAAAACAGAAACAAAAACAAAAAACACGGGGCAGTATCTTCTGATTCTGTAGACTTTAAGTCCCTTGACTTCCCCTGGAACTGGTCCGTCCAGCTGGTCTTCTGGGGGAGGGGCCTGTTGTGCTGAGTCTCAGGTGTTAGCACTTGGGGGAGCTGCTCTGCCCCCTGCCTGATGCAGGGCTCAGTGGGGGTTGTTTACCCCGTGAGGCCCCAGGAGGAACAACCACAGTGGTGGGGACAGCTCTGGAGCCCTGGATTCAGCCCCCACAGGAACTACGGGGTTCTCCGTCCCGTCCTCAGGGCCTGGAGCCTCCGGGGCGGGGCCGCTGATCTGCTCAGCTCGGGGCAGGAGCGTCCTTGCTGTCCTGGGCCCTCCCGGCCTCTGCCTGTCCCGGGGGAGGCCGGATCCTGGGCTGTGTCCCGGCGCCCTGTGCTCCCGGCCTGCGCTGTGGGATTCCTGGCCGGGCAGCCGCCTCTCTGCGGAGCCGCCGCCTGAGTCCCTCTGAGCTGCTCCCGGAGCCGCGCAACCCCCTCCGCACGGAGCCTCTTCCTCTGCCGGAGCTGCCACCACGGAGCTGCTCCCGGAGCCGCGCAGCCCCCTCGGTGCAGAGCTGTGCCCGAGCCCCTCCGAGCTGTTCCGGGTCCCGCCGTGGGTGCGCACTGCACCCCTTAGGGAGCTCGGCGCACTCTCCTGCGCACGCAGGTGTCTGTTAGTGTCCCAGGTATCCCGAGGGCATCCCCGCCCTCCTGGGTCCTGCTCCAACTCCCTGCGAGCCCCTTTCCGCCCGGGAAGGTTGGTGCAGCTCCTGCTTCTCCGGGACGGGGCTCTCCTGTCCTGGGGACACTCGCCTCGGCCTCAGCCCGGCTCCTCCCGGGGCCCCTCCCCCTCGGAGGCCTTTTGTGTCTTTATTTCTTTTTCCCCGTCTTCCTACCTTGATGGAAGCACGAACTCTTCTCACTGTAGCATTCCAGCTGTTCTCTCTTTACATCTCAGGCCGAATTCGTAGATTTTCAGGATGATTTGAAGGTTATCTAGGTAATTTGGTGGGGACAGGTGATTTGGGGACCCTACTCTTCCGCCATCTTGCCCCTCCTCAACATAACAATTAAAATTAACTTATTGTTTGCAGACTTTCACAGGTGCATCTATAGCCTGTTCAATTATAGACTGACCAGTAGGTTAGATTTTATATTGAGGCATCTTAGATTTTATTTCTGTGAAGTTTGAAAAATTTTAACTTTCCTTCAGTCTTATGAAATATAATTATGTGTCATGACTCCATCAAATATTTGTAGATATTTGTATCAAGCTTCTACCCCAAAACTATTAAAAAGATATCTCTCAATTTAAGAATGCTTTCAGCGCTTTGTCAGTAGCTAAATTCATGAACATATCATATGTAAAGGCTGGATGATTACATGTTCACACTGCCTGACAGATATAAATGGATTGCTAATCTACTCTCTGATTTCTTTCAATTCTATAAAATGTGTCTTAATCTTTTGCAACATTTGGATATGGTTTTTAAATATAAAATACACTCAAAGAAGTGTCATTGATTTCTTTCTCTGATGAGTAAAGAATGTTACAAAGTAATTCAAAGGAATCAAACTCTTGGTAATCAAGCTCTTTGTATCACAGTTGAGTCTTTTTATACAATTCTGCTATTTTATTTTCAATATCTAAATAAGCAAGCTCTCTTATCTCTGAAATGATAGGTTATATATAGGAAATTCATGATAATGGATCACTGCTGAGGTACGCCAGTTGAACAAGTTGTTTAAAATCATAGAAATTCATCTCCATCCCACCCCATCATTTTTGTTTGTTTCCTTAAAATCATAATACATGTATGGGTGTCTGGGTGGTTCACTCGGTTAAATGTCCGACTCTTGGTTTTGGTTCAGGTCATGATCTCAGTGTCCGTGAGATGGAGTCTTGCGTCAGGCTTGGTGCTCAGCATGCAGTCTGCTTATCCGTCTCCCTCTGCTCTTCCCTCCACTCTCTTTCTCTCTCATAAATAAATAAAATCTTTTAAAAAAACATTAAACATGCAAAGCCATAAGTACTTTCACATACAGAATCTGACTTTACATGTGTATTTATGCATTTATGACTGTTCTAAGCTACAGTATTCATATCACTATTTAAACCATTACTTTCATGTTTTGACATACAAATTTTGCACCTCTGATCCACTTTCATTATTTGGGGATTTAATGAAACAATAAGAATTGAAAAGGAAAATATAATAAAGGTAAATAGTAATAAATTATTTGAATACATATTAGTATATATGTCAAATAAATATTAGCCAAAAATTAATGTACTTATAATTCTAACACATTTCTAACCCTTAAGAATGTGAGAATTACTAAGACTGTAATAGGATTTATCTGAAAATCATATATATCTTACATTTAACATTTATAAAATGTGTATTTCTAAAACAATACATAGATACTGATTAATTTACTTATTACTCTACTCAATATTATCATAGTAAGAAAGGAGGTGAAGTCAAGAAAGCATGATAGTTACTGACCCCAAGAAACACTGTCCTCTGTATAAGGTATATACTTTCATATGAAATGAATCACATTCAGCAATTGATCTTTTGTCATCTTACTTTACCATCTTTGCAACATGGTGAACTTGAATTAGGTCATTTGTTCTAAGAGGAGTAAAACCAGACATACAAGTATCCACATGGGAAAACATAATCCCCCCTTTCCTTTTTCATACCTTTCTGTGGGGAAAACAAAGCATTGTGGTAGAGTGGAAAGAACACTAAACTAGAAATCACTTTCTGGATCTTAGGCCTGACTTTACCACTTAGTGAATATGCAATTCAGAAGTCCCTTCACCTTTTAGGGATAATTTCCTTATATGTGAAGTGCAGTCAGTGGCTTTGACTAGATGCACTATCTATAGCTGTCTGTAATTCTGTGATCCATGGATCTCTTGTGTATTCCATATGGAAGTTCTTTGTGAAAATCTCCACGTAGAGTAGCTTTTTTTGTAATGAGAATTTTTTCTTGGAAAAACAGTATTCTCTTGTTTCTCTTGATGTCTAAACAGATTTAGACATTTAGATTAATTGATTTCCATCCTTTGAGCTGGGGGTGTAAAATTATAACTTCTCCCTTTGTTTCAGGAGGTAGTTATTCCTCTTTATTAAGCAACCTCATTCCTTAATTGTCAGCTGTGGAGGCCTCTCTGTTCCCCAGCCTCTCATTTTGTTTGACATATGTCAGCTTGTTTTTCTTTTATAAGACACTTGACAGATAATGAGAATTACTCCTTATTCCTGGAATTTCTGCTCTAAATGCTTTCCCATTCATTACATCAGAGAATTTACCTAATTTGTAATGAGTCCCTGTGTTGAGGCTAGCAACAATGTCAATGAATTAAAATGAAACAATCAGGAAATGACAACTTAACAGATGTCTGCTAATAAATGTGCGTAATGGGTCAGACCCCAAATCCCCACCTTGTTCTGGGGCACCACGAAAGTGCCATTGGCTCAATATTTGGTCTGCCCTGAGATTCACCAAATCCTCATTTCCAGAAATCCTCGAGAAGGATTTCCCTGGGATGAGAATTGAAGAAAGACATGCCCAGGTATATTCCATCTGTCACCTCATCAACATGCAGAAATGGCTGAATATTGCCTTACCTCACTGCCACTTCCTCCCGTGACATACCCAGAATCAGCTGAAAGGAAAAGGTAGGGAAAGAACCAGCTGTTTCTTAAAAGGAAACCTAACTGCAGCAGGGGACAAAGGTATAATCTAACTTCTCATAAAATTAACAAACAAAAGATTATAAGGGGGGAAAGGATGTCTATTCTTTGTATTTTTCAGAGTAATAATTCAGAGATATGGAGCATGTTTAGAAACTGAATCTCAAGCAATGTGAATTCTTTAGAGACATGGAGTATGTTTAGAAACCCTCAAGCATAATGTCCATAATATAGAAGTTACAAAGTTAGGTTTATAACTCAAGACCTCTGAATTCCAGTCCAGGGCTTTTCATTAGACCTTACACATGCATTGATGTTTTCCTTTTGCTAAAGCCTAGGAAGCCTTACTTTGATGGCAACACACAACTACTACCATCTGCTCTTTTAAAATTGTGTGAACATTGACCTACAAGTCACCACTATTTTCTTAGAGCCCAGGTAAACTAAGCTGCTCAACAATATCTTTTGGCATGTAGAAGAACCCAGTATCTAAAGACATAATTTGCCTAAGAAGGGAAGACTTTATCTGACCCCTATCCTCAGAGAGTTATTTATGAGAACTAAGCAAATGGGATGATGAATGTTAAGCATTTAGCATATAATGTCTGGCATACAGGATTCAAGACATGCTAGTCACTATGATTATCAGTATCCTTCATTCATTTCTGGTTTTTAAAATGCATGCGTGTGTGTGTATGTGTGTGTATAAAATTGGTTTCTTTTGTATCACCCTTGTTAGAAAGTAGAATTGTGTTTATAATGCTTATTGTTGTATGTACAACACCTAGATTAGTGCTTTACAATGGAGCACGTGATCAACACATAATTGTTTAATAGGTAACTGTGTCAGGTAGTTCCCATCATATAAAGATCCATTGAGCTAGAAAATGAGTTGACATAAAAAGAACTACTTATTTTTTCAAACTTGTTTTTTGACTGTGAGTATACCATAGTATTGCTACTCCTCTAATGTTTAACATCCACTATTCTATAGGAACATCTTCTTCCGTGTTGGGAAGCAATTAATCCTGCCTGCCATGTTTTCAAGGATTCATTCTTTTCTCTATTTTTTTTGTATATTTTTTATTGGAGTTTGATTTACCAACATACAGTATAACACCCAGGCTCATCCCATCAAGTGTCCCCCTCAGTGCCCATCACCCAGTCACCCCAACCCCCCACCCACCTCCCCTTCCACCACCCCTTGTTCGTTTCCCAGAGTTAGGTGTCTCTCATGTTTTGTCACCCTCACTGATATTTCCCACTCATTTTCTCTCCTTTCTGCTATAATCCCTTTCACTATTTTTTATATTCCCCAAATGAATGAGACCATATACAGTTTGTGCTTCTCCAATTGACTTACCTCACTCTTCACTCAGCATAATACCCTCCAGTTCCATCCATGGTGAAGCAAATGGTGGGTATTTGTTATTTCTAATGGTTGAGTAATATTCCGTTGTATACATAGACCACATCTTCTTTATCCATTCATCTTTCGATGGACACCGAGTCTCCTTCCACAGTTTGGCGATTATGGACATTGCTGCTATAAACATTGGGGTGCAGATGTCCTGCCATTTCACTACACCAGTACCTTTGGAGTTAATACCCAGGAGTGCAATTGCGGGGTAGTAGGGTAGCTCTATTTTTAACTCTTTGAGGAACCTCCACACAGTTTTCCAGAGGGACTGCACCAGTTCACATTCCCACCAACAGTGCAAGAGGGTTCCCCTTTCTCCACATCCTCTCCAACATTTGTTGTCTCCTATCTTGTTAATTTTCCTCATTCTCACTGGTGTGAGGGGGTATATAATTGTGGTTTTGATTTGTATTTCCCTGATAGCAAGTGATGCGGAGCATTTTCTCATGTGCTTGTTGGCCATGTGTAGGTCTTCCTCTGTGAAATGTCTGTTCATGTCTTTTGCCCATTTCAGGATTGGATTGTTTGTTTCTTCGCTGTTGAGTTGAATAAGTTCTTATAGATCTTGATACTAGCCCTTTATCTGATATGTCATTTGCACATATCTTCTCCCATTCTGTAGGTTGTCTTGTAGTTTTGTGGACTGTTTCTTTTGTTGTGCAGAAGCTTTTAATCTTGATGAAGTCCCAATTATTCATTTTTGTTTTTGTTTCCCTTGCCTTCATAGATGTATCTTGCAAGAGGTTGCTGTGGCCAAGTTCAAAAAGAGTGTTGCCTGTGTTCTCCTCTAGGATTTTGATGGAATCTTGTCTCACATTTAGATCTTTCATCCATTTTGAGTTTATCTTTGTGTATGGTGTAAGAGAATGATTTAGTTTCATTCTTCTGCATGTGGATGTCCAATTTTCCCAGCACAATTTATGGAAGAGTCAGTCCTTTTTCCACTGGATAGTCTTTCCTGCTTTGTCGAATACTAGTTGACCATGGAGTTCAGAATCCATTCCTGGGTTCTCTATTCTGGTCCATTGATCAATGTCTCTGTTTTTGTGCCAGTACCACACTGTCTTGATGACCACAGCTTTGTAGTACAACCTGAAATTTGGCATTGTGATTCCCCTGGCTCTGGTTTTCTTTTTCAATATTCCCCTGGCTATTTTCTGATTCCACACAAATCTTAAGATGATTTGTTCCAACTCTCTGAAGAAAGTCCATGGTATTTTGATAAGGATTGCATTGAACATGTAAATTGCCCTGGGTAGCATTTTCACAATATTAATTCTTCCAATCCATGAGCATGGAATATTTTTCCATCTCTTTGTGTCTTCCTTAATTTCTTTCAGAAGTGTTCTGTAGTTTTTAGGGGTTAGGTTTATTCCTAGATATATTATGGTTTTGGGGACAATTATAAATGTAATTGATTCTTAATTTCTCTTTCTTCACTCTCATTGTTAGTGTATAGAAATGCCACTGATTTCTTGACACTGATTTTGTATCCTGCCACAGTGCTGAATTGCTGTATGAGTTCTAGCAATCTTGGGGTGGAGTCTTTTGGGTTTTCTATGTACAGTATCATGTCATCTGCAAAGAGGGAGAATTTGACTTCTTCTTTGCTAATTTGAATGCCTTTTATTTCTTTTTGTTGCCTGATTGCTGAGGCTAGGACTTCCAATACTATGTTGAATAGCAGTGGTGAGAGTGGACATCCCTGTCTTGTTCCTGATCTTAGGGGAAAGGCTCCCAGTGTTTCCCCATTGAGAATGATATTTGCTGTGGGCTTTTCATAGATGGCCTTTAAGATGCTTAGGAATGTTCCCTCTATTCCTACACTCTGAAGAGTTTTGATCAAGAATGGATGCTGTGTTTTGTTAAATGCTTTCTCTGCATCTATTGAGAGGATCATGTGATTCTTGTTTTTTTCTCTTGTTGATATGATCTATCACATTGATTGCTTTATGAGTGTTGAACCTGCCTTGCATCCTGGGGATAAATCCTACTTGGTCATGGTGAATAATCTTCCTAATGTATTGTTGGATCCTATTGGCTGGTATCTTGTTGAGAATTTTTGCATCTGTGTTCATTAGGGTTATTGGTCTATAATTCTCCTTTTTGGTGGGATCTTTGCTTTGGAATCAAGGGAATGGTTGTCTCATAAAACAAGTCTGGAAGTATTTCATCCCTTTCTATCTCTCAGAACAGCTTTAAGAGAATAGGTTTTTTTTTTTTTTAAACATTTGATAGAATTCCCCTGGGAAGCCATCTGGCCCTGGACTTTTGTGTCTTGGGAGGTTTTTGATGACTGCTTCAATTTTTCTCCCTGGTTATTAGCCTGTTCAGGATTTCTATTTCTTCCTGTTCCAATTTCGGCAATCTGTGGTTTTCCAAAAAGCATCCATTTCTTCTAGATTGCCTAATTAATTAGCGTATAGCCACTCATAATACGTTTTTAAGATAGTTTGTATTTCCTAGGTATTGGTTGTGATCTCTCCTTCTTCATTCATGATTTTATTAACTTGAGTCTTTTCTCTCTTGTTTTTAATAAGACTGGCTAATGGTTTATCTATCTTATTAATTCTTTCAAAGAACCAACTCCTGGTTTTGTTGATCTGTTCCACAGTTCTTCTGGTCTCTATTTCATTGAGTTCTGCTCGAATCTTTATTAACTCTCTTTTTCTCCTTGGTGTAGGTTTTATTTGCTGTTCTTTCTCCAGTTCCTTTAGGTGTGAGGTTAGCTTGTGTATTTGAGTTTTTTTCCTTTTTTTTTTTTTTGAGGGATGCTTGTATTGAGATGTATTTCCCTCTCAGGACTGCTTTTGCTATATCCCAAAGATTTTGAATGATTGTATCTTCATTTTCATTAGTTTCCATGAATCTTTTTAATTCTTCTCTAATTTTCTGGTTAACCATTCATCTTTTAGCAGGATATTCTTTAACCTCCACGTGTTGAGTGTCTTCCAAATTTCTTCGTGTGGTTGAGTTCTAGTTTCAAAGCATTGTGATCTGAAAATATGCAGGGGACAATCCCAATCTTTTGGTATCCGTTGAGGCCTGATTTATAACCCAGTCGGTGGTCTGTTCTGGAGAAAGTTCCATATGCAGTTGAAAAGAATGTGTATTCAGTTGCATTCGGATGCAAAGTTCTGTATATACCCATGAAATCCCTCTGGTCCAGTGTATCATTTAAGGCCCTTGTTTCTTTCTTTTTTTTTTTTATGATAGTCACAGAGAGAGAGAGAGAGAGAGAGAGAGGCAGAGACATAGGCAGAGGGAGAAGCAGGCTCCATGCACCGGGAGCCCGACGTGGGATTCTATCCCGGGTCTCCAGGATTGCGCCCTGGGCCAAAGGCAGGCGCCAAACCGCTGTGCCACCCAGAGATCCCAAGGCCCTTGTTTCTTTGGTGATATTGTGCTTAGAAGATCTGTCATTTGCAGAAAGTGCCATTTTGAAATCTCCCAGTATTAGTGTATTATTATCTAAGTATGTCCTTACATGGTTATTAATTGATTGATATACCTGGCAGCTCCCATATTCGGAGCATAAATATTCATGATTGTTAGGTCCTCTTGTTGGATAGATCCTTTAAGTATGATACAGTGTCCCTCTTCATCTCTTGCTACAGTATTTGGGATAAACTTTAATTTTCTGATTTGAGGTTGCTACTCCTGCTTTCTTTTGAGGACCATTTGAATAGTAAATGGTTCTCCAACCTTTCATTTTCAGGCTGTAGGTGGTCTTAGGTCTAAAATGAGTTTTTTGTAGACAGCAAATGGATGGGTGTTGCTTTTTTATCCAGTCTGAAACCATGCATATTTTGATGGGATCATTTAGGCCATTCATGTTCAGAGTTACTATTGAAAGATATGAATTTCGTGTCATCATAATACCTATTCAGTCCCTGTTTTTGTGGATTATTTCTTTGGGCTTCATCTTTGTTTTATAGATTCCCCCTTAATATTTCTTGCAGAGCTGGTTTGGTGGTCACATATTCTTTCAGTTTCTGCCTATATTGGAAGCTCTTTATCCCTCCTTCTATTCTGAATGAGAGCCTCGATGGATAAAGTATTCTTGACTGCATGTTCTCATTTAGGACCCAGAATATATCTTGCCAGCCCTTTCTGGCCTGCCAGGTGTCTGTGGAGAGGTCTGCTGTTAATATAATAGTTCTCCCTGTATAAGTTAGGGATTGGATTTCTTATCTCTTGCTGCTTTAAGGAATTTATCTTTATCATTGGAATTTGCAAATTTCACATTTAAATGTCGAGGTGTTGAATGTTTTTTATTGATTTTGGGGAGGGACCTCTCTATCTCCTGGATCTGAATCCCTGATTCCTTCCCCAAATTATAGAAGTTCTCAGCTATGAGAAATATGCTTTGTTCAAATATGCTTTCTGGCCCTCTGTCCATCTCGGCGCTCTCTGAAACCCCAATTTTATGTAGATTTTTACTCTGAGGCTATCATTTATTTCCCTTAACCTTTCCTCATGGTCTCTTGTTTTTGTCTTTTTTCCTCAGCTTCCTTCCTTGCCATCAACTTGTCTTCTATGTCGCTCACTCTTTCTTCCACTTCATTAACCCTCATCATTAGGACCTCCAGTTTGGATTGCATCTCATTTAATTGATTTTTAATTTTGGTCTGATTAGATCTAAATTTTGCAGTCACAAAATTCTCTTGAATCCTTTATGCTTTTTCCAGAGCCACCAGTAGCTTTATAATTGTGCTTCTGAATTGGCTTTCTGACATTGAATTGTAATCCAAAATCTGTAACTCTGTGGCAGAGAATACTGTTTCTGATTCTTTTGTGGTGAGTTCTTCTTTCTAGTCATTTTGTTCAGTGCAGAGTGGCTGTATGAGTGGGCTGAGTCAAGAATACCAACCATGACCTAAGTAAATTTCACCCTAGATGATTCTTCTTAGAAGTGAAACCTTTCTCTCTGTAGCGTTCTCTTTAAATCTCAGTTCAGGTTCATAGGTGTTGAGGATGGTTTGAAGGTTACCTAGGTAAGTTGGGGGGACAAGGTGAGTTGAGGACCTCTTCTCCTCTGGCATCTTGCCCTGCCTCTGAGAGTCATTCTTTTCTTGATTTATTCATTCTCTTCAAGAAATGTACCCCTTTGCTATATGTTGAAATAACTTGTAAATTAAATTGAATAAAACCATCAGGTTTGGTTATGATGTGTAGCAGCTATTTACCTTTTTGGTCAGTCATATTTTTACTGATGTTGATGATAAATGGCCTGTCTTTAAAGATTATAATGAAAGGATTAATGGAGACAATAGAATATATTCATATCAAATATCTATTTTTGCTGTCAATCTAGACCAGAAAAATCTGCCTGGTGCCTAGTCACTTTCTTTAATCACTCTCCTTGCTCCCACCACATAGACACACACACACACATACACACACACACACATCTTCTTTTCCCACAATGTTCCCTGCTCTGTTACATTCCCATGCCTCTGGAATGAGAATGGCCAAAGAACATGGGAAGGGTATGACTCCTAAGGAAGAATTATGCTAGATCACAGATTCTAGACAAAGACTAATAGTCTCCACATGGGAATCCTGTTATCTAAATCTCTTTCCCACAGTTATGCATATGAGAGATGTTTCCTTGCTAGTCCTTTTTTTTTCATGGTTATCCATATTCTATTTCAATAGGTCTCATTTCATGATGACCCCATATTGGCTACATTTTTTTAATTCCTATATAATACTAGTTTCATCTTTAAAAAAAAAAGCTGAGTGCAAGAATCAGAAAGTCAGGTATGCCCATTCCAGTACAGAAAATGTACATAATCTAAAAATATTTAACAGTTAAATCTAATACCTATCCACCTAATCAAATAATACATCTCCAAAACAATGTAATGGTGTATTAACTGTTGTTTTGGATTGCTTATGACTCTACCCAAAGTTTTTGAATATGCAAGCATTGTTAAATAATAGTCATTCCCCCAGTCTATACTAATATATCATAGTAAGATGAATGTTTACCCCACTCAAACTCCTTAAAATAGCCATTCTGCTGATGAGAAGTAGTGTGATAGACCTAAGTGAATCTGATATCAAGCAACCTTGGTTCTAGCCCTATTTCTGCTACTCACTTATGTCACCTTAGACCAATTATTTCCTCCCTAGATCTAGGTCACATAATTTATAAATGGGGATAATGTCTTTTAATGCTCAATTTATTTGTTTTAATATTGATTTATTTATTTTAGAGAGAAAGCACATGCACACTCCTGCATACACACGTGTGTAAATTGAGGGGAGGGGCCAAGGGAGAGGGAGAATCTGAAACAGACTCCCTGCTCAGAGCTGAACCCATCGCTCAGGGCTGATCTTAGGACCCCAAGATCATGACCTGAGCCAATATCAAGAACTGACTGCCTAACTGACTGAGCCACCCAGGCCCCCCTCCTTTTCTTTTTAATAGTTTATGGTTCTTTGAGACTATATGATAACAGAAATGAGTACAAGTTAGTTTTCCTTTGCCTAATTCTATTCTATAGCAAACCTTTTACAAAGCTCGTGGATTGGTTTAATTTGAATACTTACAATATAATATCTGGCAAAGATTTAGTTTTTCTCTAGTTTGAAACATCTCAAGTCTTAAAGTAATGGTTTACTAATTTTACAATTAATTTATTATCTTTAATTTTTAAAATAAATGTATGCAAAATTATTAGTTATTATAATCTTGTTGATTGGGATCCCTGGGTGGCGCAGCGGTTTGGCGCCTGCCTTTGGCCCAGGGCACGATCCTGGAGACCCGGGATAGAATCCCACGTCGGGCTCCCGGTGCATGGAGCCTGCTTCTCCCTCTGCCTGTGTCTCTGCCTCTCTCTCTCTCTCTCTGTGACTATCATAAATAAATAAAATTTAAAAAATAAAAAAAAATATTTATAATCTTGTTGATTAAGCTAAATGCAGCACATGTATACATTAAGGCTTTCAAATATGTTTGTGTGCTGTTGATATTTTAAAAGATAATGGAAGGAGGGAGGGGCAAGATGACGGAAGAGTAGGGTCCCCAAGTCACCTATCCCCACCAAATTACCTCGATAACCTTCAAATCATCCTGAAAATCTACGAATTCGGCCTGAGATTTAAAGAGAGAACAGCTGGAATGCTACAGTAAAAGAGTTCATTAAAGGCATTCAAATTGGCAAAGAAGAAGTCAAACTCTCCCTCTTCGCCGATGACATGATACTCTACATAGAAAACCCAAAAGCCTCCACCCCAAGATTGCTAGAACTCATACAGCATTTTGGCAGCATGGCAGGATACAAAATCAATGCCCAGAAGTCAGTGGCATTTCTATACACTAACAATGAGACTGAAGAAAGAGAAATTCAGAAGTCAATCCCATTTACAATTGCACCCAAAAGCATAAGATATGTAGGAATAAACCTAACCAAAGAGGTAAAGGATCTATACCCTAAAAACTATAGAACACTTCTGAAAGAAATTGAGGAAGACACAAAGAGATGGAAAAATAGTCCATGCTCATGGATTGGCAGAATTAATATTGTGAAAATGTCAATGTTACCCAGGGCAATTTACACGTTTAATGCAATCCCTCTCAAAATGCCATGGACTTTCTTCAGAGAGTTAGAACAAATTATTTTATGATTTGTGTGGAATCAGAAAAGACCCCGAATAGCCAGGGGAATTTTAAAAAAGAAAACCATATCTGGGGGCATCACAATGCCAGATTTCAGGTTGTACTACAAAGCTGTGGTCATCAAGACAGTGTGGTACTGGCACAAAAACAGACACATAGATCAATGGAACAGAATAGAGAACCTAGAAGTGGACCCTGAACTTTATGGTCAACTAATATTCGATAAAGGAGGAAAGACTATCCACTGGAAGAAAGACAGTCTCTTCAATAAATGGTGCTGGGAAAATTGGACATCCACATGCAGAAGAATGAAACTAGACCACTCTCTTGCACCATACACAAAGATAAACTCAAAATGGATGAAAGATCTCAATGTGAGACAAGATTCCATCAAAATCCTAGAGGAGAACACAGGCAACACCCTTTTTGAACTCGGCCACAGTAACTTCTTGCAAGATACATCCACGAAGGCAAAAGAAACAAAAGCAAAAATGAACTATTGGGACTTCATCAAGATAAGACGCTTTTGCACAGCAAAAGAAACAATCCACAAAACTAAAAGACAACCTACAGAATGGGAGAAGATATTTGCAAATGACGTATCAGATAAAGGGCTAGTATCCAAGATCTATAAAGAACTTATTCACCTCAACAGCAAAGAAACAAACAATCCAATCATGAAATGGGCAAAAGACAGGAACAGAAATCTCACAGAGGAAGACATAGACATGGCCAACACACACATGAGAAAATGCTGTGCATCAGTTGCCATCAGGGAAATACAAATCAAAACCACCATGAGATACCACCTCACCCCAGTGAGAATGGGGAAAATTAACAAGGCAGGAAACAACAAATGCTGGAGATGATGGGGAGAAAAGGGAACCCTCTTACACTGTTGGTGGGAATGTGAACTGGTGCAGCCACTCTGGAAAACTGTGTGGAGGTTCCTCAAAGAGTTAAAAATAGACCTGCCCTACGACCCAGCAATTGCACTGTTGGGGATTTACCCCAAAGATACAGATGCAAGGAAACGCCGGGACACCTGCACCTGGATGTTTCTAGCAACAATGTCCACAATAGCCAAACTGTGGAAGGAGCCTCGGTGTTCATCGAAAGATGAATGGATAAAGAAGATGTGGTTTATGTATACAATGGAATATTACTCAGCCATTAGAAATGACAAATACCCACCATTTGCTTCAACGTGGATGGAACTGGAGGGTATTATGCTGAGTGAAATGAGTCAATCGGAGAAGGACAAACATTATATGGTCTCATTCATTTGGGGAATATAAAAATAGTGAAAGGGAATTGAAGGGAATGGAGAAGAAATGTGTGGGAAATATCAGAAAGGGAGACAGAACATAAAGACTCCTAACTCTGGGAAACGAACTAGGGGTGGTGGAAGGGGTGGAGGGGAGGGTGGGGGGTGGGGGTGAATGGGTGATGGGCACTGAGGGGGGCATTTGACGGGATGAGCACTGGGTGTTATTCTGTATGTTGGCAAATTGAACACCAATAAAAATAAATTTATTATTAAAAAAATAAAAGATAATGGAAGAATTATCATGTCATTTGCAATTCATCTCAAATAACTTTTTTAATGCAACAAGTGACATTAATACAGTTCAGAAAACTAAGAAGAGGCTTGAAATGTTTTCCTTGATACAGGAGGAAGTGTTGTCAGATTATTGGTATTCAGACATACATGTGCTTAGTTCAGTTCTCTTCTTAAAAGAAAAACATAAAAGAGAACAAACTCTTTCCTTCACATATACCCATCTGAATTTGACAAAGAAGTGAGAAATCACTACAAAAGAACTCTTGAGAATCCAGGACTTGAGTATAGAAACCCAGCTACCTTTTTCTCTATTTGTCTATTATTTAAGAACATTTCAAGCTGTTTCTTCCAATTTAGCAAGTGGCTCTCTATATAGTCCTCAGATGGCTGTCAAATGTTGGACAAGGGCATTGAGGTGAACAGAGCCCCGGGAAGCACAATGTCATTTATTTAATCTAATACCTTGATGAAGATGCCAACTGCTAGTTTGTTATTTTCACTTTTGCCTTTGGATATTGTCACCTGGTTTTATTTTTGCCTCAAGTGAACAGGTACTACTTGTCCAGTGAATCCCCAATTCTCTAAACCTCTCCTAGAGATTGCAGAAACTTTTCTCCATTGTCAATTTCTTAAATCAAATGCCCCTGTATAGCACCCTATTTTTCTCCAGATGCTAGGCCTATCCACTGCCAGAAATCTTTCTTTTTAAAGATTTTTTAAAAAATTTTTGTTTAAATCTCTCCACCCAACGTGGGGCTTGAACTCACCACCTGGAGATCAGGAGTTGCATGCTCTACTGACTGAGTCAGCCAGGCACCACTCACTGCCAAAAAACTTAATGTTGCTTCTAGCCCACAGTTCTTTCAAGGCTTTACTAAAATGCTATTTTCTCTGTGATGACTTCCTGTTTATTTTTCCCCACAGCTTCTTTTAACTTCTAACATAGACTATAATATGCTCATTATGCTTATTGTCTCTCTCCCCACACTATGAAATATAAACTTTGGAAGGGTAGAGATTTTTGCTGTATGCTTCACTGACATATTCCCTGAACCCAGAAGGTTACCTGGTATATAGTAAGTACTTAATAAACATTTGTTGAATTAATGAATCTAGCTCAGTCTCTTTCATATCAGACCTTTCAGATATTGATTGCTACCTGAATTAAATAGTTTGGTCCATACTTTCTTGGGTTTGTGATGTCAAGTTTTAATCCTGCCTCCTACAATTGAGACCATCTCTATTCCTATTCATTGTCTTCATGCTCTAACAGAGATATAACTTGGGTCTCATTATCTCTTCAGAAGTGTCTCAAGTATTTCATGTATCACTCTAGTGGAGGGGAATCCAGGAGGGGCCATCTTAACAATTCACATCTTTTACGTCTCCCTAAACCTGGCATTAAACTCATCCCTTCCATGAAAACATTTACATTTTTACCCACCAAACTCCTTTGCCTTCTCTCTGTACTACATCTTATTTCTCTAACATTGTGTGTATTTGCACACACATACTTGTACCCATGGGTGCATGTGACCTTTTTTTTTTCAGTTTATGAATGTCAGTTCTTGAATGTAGATAGCAGGTTTACTTGAAAAGATTGCCCACATCCTACTGGGACTATCCCACTCCTGCCTTATATTCCCAAATGAGTTTTCTTCTCTTTAAAGTATATGAAGTAATTTAAATAAATCAAGATAACTGTCCTTGATAAAGGTGAAAATTCTATTTTGTTTTTTAGAAACAATGTTTTCCACATAATTTCCATAAGAAATAGGAGCTGGAAAGCTGGGCAATTTGCTATTCAAAGATCAGGATCTAAAGAGATTCTTCAGGATGTTGGTAAAATGTGAACACTAGTATCATTTCTCTTTGTGCTGTTTATTTGAATCTTGGTGGGAATTTTTGGCTATATCTGTGCTGACTAGGTCAGCACATACAAGTACAAGTACAGTCCGTACTTTCTCAGATGAGTGGCTTTTTGATGCTACCTTTGCTGCAATGATTCTGCTTACGGCAATACCTTGGAAAAGGCAAGAAGCAGATAAAGGACAAAATATATGATATATTACTATGTATCCTAATCTAAGATACCCAAATTAAGAAGGGAAACTAAAAAAATAAAAAATAAAAAAAAGAAGGGAAACTACAAGTGAAAAAATCAGCGATTTCTGTTCTTTCAAAGGAAGTAATAGAAAGCGTACACAAATACTTTCTTATTCGGTAATAATCTGTATACCTAGAATTCAGGTTTGAATATCAACTTAAGCTAAAAAAACAAAGAACAAAGGGTGTGTGGAGGATTCGAGGTATGAAAGTAAGCAGAAAAAGTATGTTAAACAAAATAAAGTTTGTTATACAGATTTAAATTGATTCTTCCTCCATTGACAAGAATATCTTGATATTTATTTGTTCTCTTCCAGGCAGAAAGGTTAGAACTCTTACAAATGGAAATTTCCTTTATAATTGTAAATGTCCCTTTAAAAAAGTGTAAATTCTACTCTGTTTTCATAGCTTCTTCTGTATCACTGTTTTCCAAAACATTCAGCTCAAAATTATCTTATGCTAAAGCTGCATGTTCTGGAGTGGCATATTTTTTCCACTTTTTATTTCTTGGCTTTGTACCTTACTTAAGAAGTTTCATGCTTCAGAAAGTGAATTGGTAGACTGCTAGTTTCCAAATCTGAAGAGCAGCCAGTAGGGATTTCTAGATTTGAGCTGAAAACATCTTTTGTGTTTTGAATGCCTTTGATGGTGTCATCTTGTTGAAGCAAGAGAGAGAGGTTCTTGTCTCATGGAGTCAAAGAATAAATCTCGAGGACAAAGGAGAGTGAGTCAAGTGATGGAATTTTATTAAGCAAGGATACAGAAAAAGCTCTCAGGAGTGACAGGGGTCCAACATAGGCCTCTACCAATAGTCTTTTATTTAGAACTAGCCAGGGAGCTTGTGTTCTTAACATTCTGTGACATCTTGGTCTGAATAAGGACTGGTGATAACATCTTTAATTTAAGACTTACTTTTTCTTTGGGGTCTGGTCATTCTTTTTGGTCACAATGTAACTGCCATAAAAAGACCTCACCTTTGATGCCCAGGGCTGGGTGGTGTAGTTTGTTTCCTTATCTCTGATTTCTTTCTTTCTTTTTTTTTTAAAGATTTTATTTATTTATTCATGAGAGACACAGAGAAAGAGGCAGAGACATAGGAAGATGAAGGAGAAGCAGGCTCCATGCAGAGAGCCTGATACGGGACTGGATCCTGGGACTCTGGGATCATGCCCTTAGCCAAAGGCAGACACTCAACCGCTGAGCACCCAGGCATCCCTTTATCTCTGGTTTCTTATGCCTCAGCATTTCTGGGATTTTTGGTGAGCCTGATCATGTAGCCCTCTATGTGAGCCTAGGTGTGAAACCCCCTACCCAGCTCCATCTGTCACTTACTCAATGAGACCACTCAGATGTATATTGTTAGGTCATATATGTGGAAGATGATTGCCAACATGTATCTTGGGGGATAGAGATAAAGGCAGTTTCCAAAGGAATTTTTATATGTTAGAGTGGATTTATAGGATTCTGGGTGTCAGGCTAAGATTGCTCTTTGCCCTTAGCAAAGAGTCAACATCCAGGCAGTTGAGTCCCTAAGAGGAATGTCACTCTGTCTCTTTCAAGGACTAGTCTATGGGATGTAAGTAGTAAGGAAATTTGATCATTTTTCTTCTGCCTTTATTTCCCACATCATGTTCCAGTGAATTTTATGCATGGCTCATACAGCAACAGGCATGAAAGTTGTTCACACATGAGCTATTGTGATTTCTTGAAGTTTATGTCAAGTCATCCAGCTTCAGCTTGCAGAGTTTTGGGGAAAAGGCAGTTTTAGTTTTTAGTGACTACAACTGAAAAGAGGGGAAGAAAATCTAGACATTAGTTTGTGTGGTATCTGTCTCTACTGGATAGGGGCCCCCAAATGTGGGATGACCGGATCAGGTGGAAGGCAGTGGGGCAAGAGGTAAAATAATTCACCTGAGGCAGAACCAAGATGATAGAAGTTTACTGAATACACTGCAAGGGAGTGGTGGGCAGGATAGCAAAAGAGAGACTCTGCAAAGTGACAGTGGGTGGAGGCTGTATTTAAAGGGGGAAAGTGAGGAGGTTTAGGGATGTATGGAATTTCCCCTTTTTTGGTAACTGTGCCTGGTTGTACCTATGGATACTCTGAGGTGGGTTGCCTGAGGGGCCCATTTGTATTCAGACAGGTGGTCAAGATGAGCCCTTCTACCTTAGTCAGGTTTCCATTGCTCACACTTATTGTAAAAAAGTGGCCTCTACAGTATGGCAAATTGTAGCCAGATATTAGAAGAAACTAGAAGAATGTCTCCAATTGTGTCCCTATTACAAGGTGAACAGATTCTATTGAGATTGTTCAAATCATAACATTGCCATAAAAATAAGAATACTCAATAAGAGTTTCTGAATTGTGGAGGGAACAGGTAGTGAGGAAAAAGTTTCAATTCTGTTTGCCAAGGCAGACTTTAAAGAAAGAGAAAAAGGATTTCTTCAAATTTGGAAAACAAATTATTAAATAACCAGTAATTTTTCAAACAAAATTTCATAAAATTGTAAGCATCTTATCAATTCATTTAATCCAATTTAACTAAATTTTGTTTTCCTTGATCTTGGGCTAGCAGTTTTGAGTCAGTTTTTCCATTAGATTATTGCAAATTCTGATGCAGTTCAATGATATCATCTTAAAGTTATCGGAATCCTATACCTGTCAAAGTCTTTTCCATCAATCTCTCTTTGAAGATGAGCACTTTTGTCTGTAGTTGCAACTGGCAATAACTTTCAGGAATGCATCAGAATAAACAGTAACTGTGAATGACAAAAGACTGTAAAATGGTCTTGGGTAAAGATCTGATGAAAGTTCCATTCACGTTGAAGCAAATGGTGGGTATTTGTCATTTCTAATGGCTGAGTAATATTCCATCACTGGAGGGTATTATGCTGAGTGAAATGAGTCAATCGGAGAAGGACAAACATTATATGTTCTCATTCATTTGGGGAATATAAATAATAGTGAAAGGGAATAGAAGGGAAGGGAGAAGAAAAGGGTAGGAAATATCAGAAAGGGAGATAGAACATAAAGACTCCTAACTCTGGGAAATGAACTAGGGGTGGTGGAGGGGGAGGAGGGCAGGGGGTGGGGATGAATGGGTGATGGGCACTGAGGGGGGCACTTGACGGGATGAGCACTGGGTGTTATTCTGTATGTTGGCAAATTGAACACCAATAAAAATAAATTTATTATTAAAAAAAAGATCTGATGAAAGTTACTTATATTGTAACTAACAAGGAAACTTGGTTATTTCTGTGACATACAACATTTTAAGATAATATTTGGAATTATGACTAGTTATATCAACAGTAAGGATGTTGACACATATTTTAGGAATTTTATATAATTTTTGGAACACATGTTAATACAAATATGACCTAAAGAAGGTAACTATCACTCCTTATTTGAAAATACTTTCTATGCAATTTGGAATAACAAATAAGCCTGATTAACATCTCTTCTTTTTAAAAGGAGAGAGAACAGATTCCTTTGAGATTTCCCATGGAAGCTCTTCAAAATTCTAGTTAGTCCAAATTCTTAAAAAACATCATTTAGAATTTGATTTTGGGAAGTTCTTTAAAATATCAAAAAGTTTGGGGCACTTGGGTGGCTCATTCATTTAAGTATCTGCCTTCAGCTCAGGTCATGATCCCAAGGTCCTGGGATCAAACTCCATATCAGGCTCCCTGCTCTCTCTTTCCCACTCCCTCTCCCCTTGATTGTGCTCTCTCCCTGTCAAATAAATACATAAAATCTTTAAAGCCATGCCAAAAAAGTTTAAAATATTTGATTAAATAGGATCACAGGTTACTGTGAACAAACAGTTATCATTTAACCAATGTGACAAAAGATTTCAAAGGCCAATGGACAGTTACATAGTCAAAGAAAACTTAGCTTGTTTTAATAGGAAGATTCAGTTTTCTTAAGCAATCAAAGACCTGGTAAAGACAACAGGAAACACAGGAAATTATTTTAATAAGACACAAAATCTTTATTTTCTAAGTGAATTACTTAACGGTTAAAAAAAATCTTGTATAGGGGATCCCTGGGTGGCGCAGCGGTTTGGCGCCTGCCTTTGGCCCAGGGCGCGATCCTGGAGTCCTGGGATTGAGTCCTACGTCGGGCTCCCAGCATGGAACCTGCTTCTCCCTCCTCCTGTGTCTCTGCCTCTCTCTATGTCTATCATAAATAAATAAATAAATCTAGAAAAAAAATCTTGTATAATAATACAAGAAAACTTCTCTCTTCCTCCCTTCTTCCCTCTTCTATCTTTCATTCTCTCTCTCCCTCCCCCTTTCTACTTACATTTAGTGCTCCTTTATTCTTCTTTCATTCTGAAACAGTTATTCTATTCTAAGAAAAATTAACTCTTTTCCCTCAATGAAAGTACATCTTTCGTACCTTAGGGCTTTAAAAAAATCTTCCCTACTTAATAGTTTTCCTTACCACAAACACTTCTTCCTTTCCTTGCATACTTTGCATATAGAGTTGTGTTCCTTACTGTTTTTGGATTTCTTTTTCTTGGGTGCCCGTGGCTCTCCATTATGCTACTTTGGAGAATGAAGAGGTAGACCAGAGGAAGAGTGGTGGGCAGCAAAGCAAAGCTTATTGAACAATAGTACAAAGCTCCTGAAGATGGAGGGGGCACCAGAGAGTTTCTAAGTCTGAGTTTTTCTATGGGCTTGTTGGTGGGCTGCTTAACTGATTAACCCTCCATTCACCTGTCACCCAATCAAGTTTTTGTCATCTGCCTATCACGTGGGAAAGGGTGGAGAGCTCCTTCCAGGGTGTTCTAAAATCCTTCTAAGGGTGGTTTTCTCTTAGGGTGGAGTCCCTTTGTCCCTGCCTGCCTTTATTCCAACTGTCCTTCATTAATATTATTTCTAGTAATTTTAATTACATACATTAAATAGAATTCTTAACCCTTAAAATCCTTAATTTCTAGAGAAAATTAGGAAGTAAGAGATCATGAGCCCTTTACACCAGCATTCTGTAGGCTAGCAAATATATGGATGCACAAATTTCTGTAGTGTATGCTTCCTCAAAGCACTATTTTTAAATGTGGCACCAGACATGTTTATTAACAGACCCAAATGTCTACTAATAAATAGACCTAATAAATAGACCTAAGTATCTTTAATCTTTCTGTAAAAATTTGAAAAAGTAGATAAACATAAACTTATATTCAGTAGTTAATGCTTCACTATTTTATCTTATTTGAAAATGATCTAGATAATCAATGAATATATCATCATTTAACTAAACTTGGCAGAACTCTAAGGGTGTGTGTTATCAAAGAGATTTGGGAATTAATTTTAAGTAGGTGTAAACATCTTATAAAGCATGATTGTTGAAGTGTTCATTTATAACTTTTATCCCACTTAAATCTATTTAATTCAGTCATTTTTAACAATTTTGCTTGTATTAGTCATGACAGTTTCATGAAATATTAAACAGCTAGCTATCATCTTAGGGTGTTTTCCTTGCTGACAAATTTTGTAAAATGTAGAGATAACATCTCTCTAGTAAACCTAGGTAGATTAAATGTTATATGTGCAGGGGCTGAAGGCAGGCTGCCCCAAGATAGGCCTCTTGGGCATGAATATTATTTTCAGTTGAAAGCAATCAAAACCCAGCAGATGGAGAAAAGGCTCACTTCTTCGTCTTCAACTGCCTAAATTTACACTGGAAAAGAGAGCCTATTGCAGGAATAGTGCTATTAATAGAGACTCCTCTTTACCCAAGAAACTCCTCTGCCTAATAGGGCAACCTTGTTTTTCCCAAACACCTTTGAGCTTCTTGCTAAACTGCTTTCTCTCCTTTGAATCCCCAGGTGCTTTTCCCTCTCCTTAGCTCACATGAACTTCATGTTGTCTCACTGTTTTTGTAATTTCACGTCTACATGGATTCCCAAGACATGTGCTTATTAAATTTGATTTTCTCCTGTGTTTGTTGTTGTTGTTGTTATTTGTTTGTTTGAGGAGGTAGAGGGGCAGAGGGAGAGAGAGAGAATCTTAAGGAGGCTCCATCCCCAATGTAGGGTTCTATCTCATGACCCTGAGATCATTACCTGAGCCAAAATCAAGAATTGGACACTTAACTGACTGAGCCACCCAGGTGGCCCTGATTTTCTCCTGTTAATCTGTCTCATGTCAATTTGATTCTATGTCCAGCTAGATGGACCTTTTAGGGGACAGAAATTCTTTTTAAAATATGTGTGCATATGTTTAATGCCGACAAATATGAAGGTATACTCATTTTTGTGTGAGTTATGTTGCGTTTTATTAAACTATTAGTGTTCTTATTTGCCAAAGATTACCAAAGCCATGTGAACTTGAAAAGCATTTGGATTAGTTCCCACTTTTCTAAGAGAATAATTTGTTTATTTTTCTTTATGCCAATTAAGTAGAGCTCTTTTACAAATTAATTTTGGCAATACTACCAGGAGGTAGAAAAAATATTCCATATACATACATGAACCCTACAGGCAAGCACAAACAGAGGTCTTATGGCTTAAATTTAAGAATTTTAGCTATATGACAGGTATAGTAAAACAAACCTCAGTGTTTATAAAAGAATAGCTGGAATCCAAATTATGTTTTTGACAGATGGAATAAGTTAAATTTATCCATTCAGGTAGCTAAAACTTGTTACTAATGTTTTTGGAGAAGACTTTTAAGATTTTTTATTTGCCCAGTTTGTTTCCAGTTATCTCTTCTTTTCCCTCATTCTGGTGAGTCATCTCCCTGAAGTTCATATTACAAAAGGTTGGCTCTTGGGTCCCAGAGAAGACAGGAGAGGAAATTCACATCTGAACTGTGCCAAGAAGGGAGGTTAACTTTTCTACCAGAAGGAATCTGGGGTCCTATTTGCCTATTATCACAGATCTGGGGTGATTAGGTTTATCCATTTTTTCTTACTTGCAGAATGGTTATGTTTCTAATATGATCTTTTATAATATCTGCAAGCATTTTGAGATTCATGTGGGGGGGTTGGGGATTCATAAGAAAGATAGGTAGACTTTGAATTGTTTCTAGAGCTGTATTTCTGTTCTAAAGACTGCAAGAAAAGGACACTTGTCTTTTAATTCCTCAAAGAATTGGGTCTGCAGCCAGAATACTAAAGGGCAGAACCACCCATCCAGCTACATTATCTTCAGTTTACTTCTTTGTATCAGGCAGAAAATTTCCGGCTAAGATAGAAATCAAAAGATCTCTATGTTCTGGATTTAGAGCTATGTGCCTTGGTAATGTTTTAGTAAACGGTTTCGCAAAGGATGGGAGAGGTTTCTTTCCCTGAGTACATAGTTCCATTTTAGCTTATGAAAGAATAGCTATAAAAAATAATTCCACAGTGATGTCAGAAAGAAGGTGGAGTGGGGGATCCCCACACTCATTACCCCACATAAAACAACTGGACAGCTACCCATTGGTATCTGTGGGCAAATAAATGTAGGTTTGAATCTAGTTTTGCCATTCGCATATTGTATGACCTGGGGTAAATCACTAATTCATTGTGAGTGTCAAATTCAATATTTGTATAAAAAAACATGATGATATATATCTTAACAGGATCACTTCAGTGACTAAATGTGATTATGTCTGTAATAATCCTAATAAATGCTACATTATAAATAATAATGGTTATACCTGTTATTGTTTTTCCTAGATTCTAAGAGTCTACCTTAAGTACCATATCTGGGGTTTTTCCCCCCATATTGCCTAGTATGGGGTTTCCTTATAGTTTGCCAAATGACTGAATTAATCCCCTAATCAATGTCCTTCCCCTGTAAATTTTGGTTGAGTGCTTCTATAATATTTTGAGGATATTTTAAATACAACCATAGCATTTGTTCAGAAATAAGTTGCAAATGAAGGATTCCATGACTTTAACATTAACTTCTAGGATTTGCCTCTTGCCAACAGTATCACAGCAAGTAGTTCCAGGAGAACTCAAAGGATTTACTTTTGTGTGCTCAAGTCATTTGTGAGGAAAAAAACAAATTGTGCATGAATGTGGCCTTACCAAAACACAGATAAAACTTGTACTTCCTCTTTTAAATACTAGTCTTTTCTATGCCTCAGCTATCGATAACTGAAATAATTTTCTTTGAGGATGAAGGGAAATACCAAGTATATCCATACTCTCAGACACTGTCAGCAGATGGCTAGAGCACATGCTGTGATTCCCTAGACTGGCAGTTTACACTTTCTGACCCTTCCAGAGAGTAACCATGCAATGATTAATATTCAAACATCAAAGGTATTTCTATTTAATTTTATGACACTCAGTGGCTGTTAAGATTCCTATTTTAATGCCTCTGGCTCATTTCCATCTTTCTTGATAACCTACCACACCTGAGCTTTTAAGCCTACTTGGCACAAAATGAGTGTTAATAACTTGACAAACTTTTAGTCTGGCTTTGTTACTAGGGCCTGTAGGCTATGGAGCACTCTTTAAAGCATGGATTTGTTTGTCGCAGATGTAGACACTTGACTTGTTTACAAAGGAATCCGTGTAAGCTTGCCAAGGAGCACATGAGTCTCTCTCTGAATGTATGAGCAGTGTCATCATTGTCCTTGAGGGAGAACACCTGCTGTGGTGCCATCACCAATTAGCTCTTCTCTTTCTCCCTCTCTCCTTCTACAGGAGGCATGCTCTTCAGTTACTTCTGTTCTCAAGTTTCACATGATTGTTTTCTGTGGGGAATTATGTGAATCAGAATATTAGATGGTCTTTCTAAAATGTCTGTTGCTCCTTAGTTACAGAGACTATGTGGTCTTCTGTGATACCATCTATGCAACCAAATGGTTGTAGTTTTTAAAGAAGTCTGAGGATTTTACAAGTCACTTGTTAAAATAGTAAAAGTATGTCACTGATCTGATTATTAGATTATTTTTTATAATTAGAATTGAAATTCACCTTAATCTAGTGAAAAAAAATTTGGCTTAAAAGAAGTTATATAAAGAGTAGTTTACTTCCCCCAAAGCAGGCCTTGTTAAGTATCATATTTTTCTGATGATGCAGAGTTCCCAAGGTCTAATATATAGATTGCACAGTAGCTGTAGCATAAGCAATCAAAACAGCTAATTACAAATGTGTTTTGCTTGGTTTTCACACTGCTGTGCTGGTCTATGCAATGTTTTAAGTTTTATTTAGTTACAGATATTTAAAATCAGGAAATTTCATATAATAATCCACATAAATTGTTTCTTTTGAATAAGAATATATAGGATCTGCTACATTGAGCCTGCATTACTATATTACAACATGGGACTGAGTAATGGGCTTTAGAAAGGCATGTACTTTACATTCTTCCACTATGTTCATCACTTTCTGTTGTCTCTCCAACTATAAAGCTTAGTGTTAATTGCCATTTATCATACTAAATATGACTTTTGAGTGTCAACCCTTGGTATTGTGTGTCTAGGTTTAAAAAAACAAATATCTAGATTTGTGGATTTTTGGATAGAGAAAATATAGGGCATTGGTATAGCCATATGTATTAGTTTCCTTTTGCAGCTGTAACAAACACATTAGTACAAACTTAATGATCTTAAAACAATACACATTTATTCTCTTATAGCTCTAAATGTCAGATATCTTAAATGAATCTTAGAATTAAAAACCGAGGTGTGGATAGGTTTAGACATAAGGACACCTACAGCCTGAAAATAAAAGGTTGGAGAACCATTTACCATTCAAATGGTCCTCAAAAGAAAGCAGGGGTAGCCATCCTTATATCAGATAAACTAAAATTTATCCTGAAGATTGTAGTGAGAGATGAAGAGGGACACTATATCATACTTCAAGGATCTATCCAAGAAGAGGACTTAACAATCATCAATATATATGCCCCGAATATGGGAGCTGCCAAATATATCAATCAATTAATAACCAAAGTTAAGACATACTTAGATAATAATACACTTATACTTGGTGACTTCAATCTAGCGCTTTCTACACTCGATAGGTCTTCTAAGCACAACATCTCCAAAGAAACAAGAGCTTTAAATGATACACTGGGCCAGTTGGATTTCACAGGTATCTATAGAACTTTACATCCAAACGCAACTAAATACACATTCTTCTCAAGTGCACATGGAGCTTTCTCCAGAATAGACCACATACTGGGTCACAAATCAGGTCTGAACTGATACCAAAAGATTGGGATCATCCCCTGCATATTCTCAGACCATAATGCCTTGAAATTAGAACTAAATCACAAGAAGTTTGGAAGGATTTCAAACACGTGGAGGTTAAGGACCATCCTGCTAAAAGATGAAAGGGTCAACCAGGAGATTAACGAGGTGTGGATAGGGCCAATTCTTTCTCCAAACCAGGATTAGAGTCTTTAAGACTCAGAAGGAAGAATCCATCTCTTTGGCTTTTGCATCTTCTACCTAGTGATCCTTGGCTCATGGTATAGTCCTCACATCACTCTAATCTCGTTTGTTTTGTCACACCTTCTACTCTGGCTTTGATTCTCCTACCTCCCTTTTATCAAAAGATCCATATGATTATATTCAGCTCATCAAGAAAATCCAGGATAACCTTCCAATATCAAGGTATCTAACTTAATTGCATCTATAATGTTCCTTTTGCCATGTAAGATAACTTATTCACAGATTCTAGGGATTAGGATATAATCACCTCTGTGAGCCATCATTTAGCCAGCCACACTGTGTCATCACTCAGGCCAACTATTCAGGGAGATAAAGTTATTAGTGGGGGATATTTACTTCAGCAAAGACTCTTCAACTTAAAGATAAGTCCTTAATGAAAAAATAGTACAGAATTCAGGAAGAGATAGGCAGCTATCTGTAGATATCCAGAAAAATATTGTAGAATATTTGTTCAGATAACTTGCAACTTAAAAATCATTTAAAATGATGAATGTGTTAGGATCTTTACCTTATCTATTATGAACAAATTATAAGCTTTGTCAATATTTTATTCACACTAAAATGTCTGTTTAGGAATTTTCAGTCAATAGACATTTTTAGGTTGATCTTTGACTCCCTTCCTGATCTGTAATTTCAGCAATGAAAGGTGCTTTCTTAAACAAAAATGATGCTTATAAACAAGCTAACCATTCCTGTGGATCAGAAACGGAAAAGAAATACACAGCTATGAACTAAGGCTAATGTTATTCCCCACTGAACTTAGACTGGAAGCATGTAGAACTGTTGCAGAGATCAATTACTGTGGAAGACAAAAGTATTGCTACTAGTGGGGTGCCTGGAGCCCAAGTGGCTCAGTCAGTTAAGCATCCGGCCCTTGATTTCAGCTTAGGTCATGATCTCAGGGTCGTGAGATCAAGGCCTGTATCGACACCACACTGAGAGTGGAACCTGCTGAAGATTCTTTCTCTCCCCTTCCCTCTGCCTCTTCTGACCACTTGCTCTCTCTCTCTCTCTCTCTTTCTCTCTCTCTCTCTCTCTCTCTCTCTCTCTATCTCCCTCTGTCTCAGGGTGGTGGAGTTGGGGTGAAGGATTGCTACTAGGACTAGAGAAATGATCAATGAGTAAAATGAAAGACCTGAGGTAGTGTTCACCCTTCCATGAAAAGAACCTGAAAAAATTCTGTTACAGTTGTCCTAAGGAACATATTTTATAAAGCTTAATAATTGCACTAGTGGGTAGAAGCAGAAAAAGTCACAGAAAAGCATGACCTAGACTAGCCAAATTACATGCTTAATGACTATGTCTTATCCTGGATTTTCAAGAAAACAGATCGTGAGGCAGAGTGCTTTTTTTTTTTTAATTATGGAGTCATATCTCAGGAGCAGAAGAAGAAAAAAGAAGAGGACAACTGAGGCAGAGAAAAAGGAGAAGTCATTATTAGGGTGAGATGCCTACCCTGCCACCCCTAAATTCAGCTAGTTTCTCAATCCTATAGAACCTTATTATAGGAGTCCAAATAATTGTATCTTGGCGAAGTCCACCTTGGGGAGAAAATGAGAATTTATATTTCAGCTCCTATCTTTCATTGGTGAAAGTTTTACCCTTGGGATTTTTAATTCCAACACTATGATGGAGCATGTGCTGATATAAGCTTCAGTGTCAACAAGCCTTAGCAAAGAAAATGAAGGATCCTAGCGCAAACTTTGGTAGGTTATATTCAGGTAAGTCACATTTGAAGTTGGCTATTCAGTGGTAGCTTAGGCTAGAATGAATGGCCAAAGGCCCTGAAGACAAATGAGGCTTACAGAATCTAAAAAAGCACATGAACAAGAACCATATGATCCTCTCAATAGATGCAGAGAAAGCATTTGACAAAATACAGCATCCATTCCTGATCAAAACTCTTCAGAGTGTAGGGATAGAGGGAACTATAGAAGCAATTAAAAGATCCAATGTCACCATAGGCTCGGGGGTTGTGTGGGATGAATAAATGGAGCACACAAAATTCCTAGGGCAGTGAAACTACTCTGGATGATGCTATAATGGTGGATACATATAATTATGTATTTGTCTGAACCTATAGGAAGTACAATACCAAGAGAGAACCCTAAGTTAAACTATGGACTTTGGGTGATTATCATGTTTCAATGTAGGTTCATGAATTGTAAAAAGTATACCATTCTATGAGACCTGTGGGACATTATCAAACCTACCAGTATTCAAATTATGTGAGTCCAATGAGGACAGGAAAGAGAACAAGCGACAGAAAGAATTTTTTGATGAAATAATGGGCCAAATCTTTTAAAAGTTTGATAAATTTGATAAAATATGTAAATCTATAAATTTGGTAAAATACATAAATTTATACATCCTAACTTTGGTTTCTTTTTCTTTTATTATAAAGACACCAGTCAGATTGGGTTATAGCTCCACCCTTGTGACCTCATTTAATCTTAATTACCTCTTTAAAGGCCATATCTCCAAATACAGTCCCATTGGGAGTTACAGCTTAAACATATGAATTTTGAGGTGACACGAATCCTAACACTTGGGTAGTCCAAGAACAGAATTAGAAACTTATATGCTGTCATATCTGATCTCCTCTTTTATTATATTTGTGTCATTTTTTCTTCTCTTGAATAATTATATTAGCAAAAGCTCCATGAAACATTTAAATAATAATAATGATAGTCCTCCTGCCTAATACAAAGCAATTCTAGTCCTTCACCATTAAGCATGATATGATATACATATGTATGTAAGCATGTGTTATGTGTACGTACACAATATGTATTTGCGTGTAAATATACATATAAAATGAAAACATATCTATTACTATTTTATTGTTTACTAAAGATATCCTTCCTTTCATCTGCTTGCTTATATGCTTCCTTCCTTCCTTTTTTTCTTTATTTTTTCATTCTATTCATGACATTCAGCTGTTATTGAATAGCTGTTTAGAATTTACTGAAATAAGTGCTTTTTCCTGCTTTATGCTTAATATGGGGATTTATATTGATATGTTTTACAATACTGAGCCATTTTTATGTTTCTATAATGCAAACAAAATGACTTGGTTTTGGTGAATTATTATTTTACTACAATTTTTGAATTATATTTTAATTTTATTCATGATTCTTGCATCAGTATTCTATTTTTTTTAAAGATTTATTTATTTATTCATTCATGAGAAACACACACAGAGAGAGAGAGAGACAGAGACACAGGCAGAGGGAGAAGCAGGCTCCATGCAAGGAGCCTGATGTGGGACTCGATCCCGGGTCTCCAGGATCACACCCTGGGCTGCAGGCAGCACTAAACCACTGCACCACCGGGGCTGTCCAGTATTCTATTTTTTTTACAGATATGGATAAAAGTAAAAATATCATTTGGATACTTTATTTTTTCTGTTCTCTTAAAATTTAATTATATTGGGATTTTCTGCTCCTTGAAAGTTTGATAGAATTCACTTATGAAATTAATTGGCAGTTAAAAATGTGGGGTGGTGGACATGTTAGCTTTCAGAAAATCTTAGATTATGTTAGTATAGATACAACTGAGAAGTTTTAGAAACCTTCTTCAGTTAAGTTTTGATAAGATACACTTTCCAATAAAAGCTATCTGTTTTATTCTGGTTTTAAAATTTCTATTTGTCTTATTTATGGCATAATGTTCATCATAGCTAATTCTTTATCATGGATTTTAATTTCTTGCTTTATTCATTCTTTAGTCATTTATTCACTCAAAAAATATACATTTAGGATTGATTGAAGTGAAATGGTTTCTGTCAATTCTGTTTCTTTCATTGAACCAGTCTCTATTTTTTCAGTATATCTTAAGATTTTTTTTTAATTGTGTCGGGTGCCTGGTGGCACAGTTGGTAAAGTGATGGACTCTTGGTTTTGGCTCAGGTCGTGACCTCAAGGTTGTGGGATCAAGCCCCTCTTCAGGCTGCATGCTCTGCCCAGAGTATGCTTAAGACTCTCTTTCCCTCTCCTCCTGCCCCTCTTCCCCACTCTCTCTCTCTCTCTCAAATGAATAAAGAAATATTTAAAAAAAGAGAAAAAATTGGACATTTGACTATTTTAATGGGTAACTCTGGAAATCAGATTCTCTCCCTTCCCCAGGGCTTGCTGTTTTCTTTTTCTTCCTTCCTTTCTTTCTTTTGATTGTTAAAATCAGTAACAGCCCATTTGTTTTGTGATTTTTTCCAAATTATTTTGCAAAACTATTCCTTGTTGTATTTGATCCTTGAAGTCTCTCTTCCTTTACCTCATATTCAGCTAAGCTTTTGACAGAGAATCTTTGAATAGCGGAAGATAAAACAACACACCATTTTTTTTTTTTAAAGGAAGAAGCAGACAAGCAAACTGAAGAAAAACAACCTCTCCTAGTCTTTGCAGATTAGCCCTGTGCTGGTATACTCTTTTAATACTTAACTAGAGTTGCTCTGGGCCTCGGATCTGCCCAAGGTGAAAGCTTAAGGCCTTCTGAGGTCTTTTCTGGGCATGTATATCATCAGAGCATGTATGTGACTTTTTAAATTTTCTCCCATATATTGCTGCTTTTGATCTAATGTCCCAGAGTTTCACGCCAGCATCTTCCCCCTGACCTAAATGATCTATATTATGTATTCATCAATAATCCCTTGACCCAAGCATTGGGAGGAGGGTCTATAGTTCACCTTGTGGCTTTTATTGTCAGTGCCCACTACTTTTCCCTGCCTGAGTTCTGAGGTAGGCCAAACAGAGTCAAGCACCTTGCATCAATCTTTCAGGTATTCCCTCATATAGCTTAGAGCAGATCTACACAGTGAATCTCTGTTTTCCAGAAAGATTCTGTTTTTGTCTGTGTATTTGCTTGTTTGTTTTAATGTTAGTGTTGGAGAAGGGAACTTAGAGCTTCCTAGTCCACTATTTTACTCCATATGGTCCACATTTAGCTTGTAAAAGTTATTGGTTATCAGTTTTTATATCTTTTTGTATTTTTTGACTATCTTGATGAAAACTTAGTAAAAAGTCTACCATAAATTTATGTGGGTACCTGGGTGGCTCAGGTCACGATCCCAGGGTCCTGGGATCAAGTCCCCCATCAGGCTCCCTGTAGGGAGCCCGCTTCTCCCTCTGCCTATGTCTCTGCCTTTCTGTGTTTCTTATGAATAAATAAATAAAATCTTTTAAAAAAATGTTGAACTTGTTACCAAGTTGCTTTGGATGCTCAAGTACCTCATTTTTAATGTATATGAAAACAAGTTCAACAATTTTCCTTTCAACTGGTGACTTTTTTTAGCCTGCTTGGTTTCACCAGGAGAACAAATGAAAATCCAATTATTCTAGTTGGAAAACTTATTTTGTTTTAAAAAAAAGATTGCATTTGTTTATTCATGAGAGACAGAGAGAGAGGCAGAGACATAGGCAGAGGGAGAAGCAGGCTCCTCATAGGGATCCTGATGCAGGATTCCACAACTCTGGGATCGCCCAAATCTGGGATCATGCCCTGAGCTAAAGACAGATGGATGCTCAACCACCGAGCCACCCAGGCATCCCTGGAAAACTTCTTGTCAATGTTGACTCTTCCTTCTCTTATAGCTGTATAAGATATTTAGTTAGAACCCACTGATTTCATTGTACTTACCAGAATATTAACTAAAATGTTTGAAAACTCTAGCTCTAGTGTCCCATTCCCTTGTCCCTCCCCTGGTTCAATACTGTTTATGTCTCAGCATAGACTATTGCTTCATTTAATGATTACCCTATCCCCTGGAACTCTCTTATCTCTACATTCCTATCACACTGACATTATAAACATAGATTATAATACTAATACTCAACAGTCTCATGTTGTTATCTTTGGAATGAAAAAGACAAAGGGAAGAGAGTAGGAAATTAACATGAATTGAGAATTTCCTACCTCTCAATTTTAGGCGTATGAGAGTTTAGATAACTTGTACAAGGTTATGTAATTGGTAATTGGTAAGTAGGAGAACGAAACTGGATCTGCCACATTGCAGTATCCATCATGTTTCCCAATACATGAGCTACATCAGAATAGGCAGTATCTTAAAAGACCTATAATATCTTTACCATTCATTCACATCTAATCTCATCTTTCTGTTTTTGCTACCATATGCTTCAGGTTCACATCACTTCACCCCTGCAATAGTCTCATAGTTTTCCTATTTTTCTCACCTACTTCCAGCCTTATACACACAGTCAAAATGATGTATAAAACAAAACAACAACAACTAAACACCAAGCTCTCAATCTTTTACTTTTTATCAGAACTCATTTTCATTCTGCATTGGTTCCAGATTACAGTGCATTTTCCTTAATCTAGAGTTCAATACCCTCTCTGATGTTGAGCCCTCTCCTAATGATCCCATTTATAAATCCCATAGGTTGTATAAACCAAAATGTTTATTATTGCTAGTATTTACATTGCAGCCTATACACTTTTACTGTTTCAGGCATTTAAAAACCTTTGTGTGGCTGTGTTTGCTGGAACACCATACCTCTTTTCCACATGTTTGGATCCTCCTCAGTGCTTAATTTATGTACAACAGAAAGGTAGCATAAAACTATAGCAAAAGATAGAAAATCCTATCTTATCTTACCTGATAAATGGGATGCTTTGTGAAAATTTGTCTTTTCCAATTTTCATATGCAACTAGCACAGTGTAGGTATCCCAACAATTGTTTTAGTGAATACACAAATGCCCCAGTTTAGACCACTGAAAACTAATTTAAAGTGAAATCACATCTTTCCCCTTTTCCTCATATCATGTTTAAAAAATGAATCACTCCTCAATGCTGACCTAAATATCAAATCTCTCTCTGACATTTTATTCAGTATAATGTAGTATTTGAGAACACAGACTTGGAAGTCAAACAACCAAGGTTTAAATCCTTATTATAATAGTTATTAGGTATAAGACCTTGGATAGAGATAGTTTCCACTTCATAGGCTAGTTATAGGGCCTGAAATGCCTTTATTTCTAGAACTTGCTCTTTTCTAGAACTTGAGACACAAAGTCCTGAATGAAATGAACCTTTGGAGGGGTAGAAATATTTTGTGGTATTCCAATGGGAACCCGGATAACCATTCTATCACATCTGGAAATTCCATTCTTCTCCCAGAGTGAAGCAGGTTGATATAACCATCCTCCCATGAACTAAGTCTCATCCCAAGGCTGTTATGTACAAATTTTCCCTACACACAACACATTCACTATTTATTTTAGAAATGCCACTAATTAACAAGCACTAATTTAGTCTTATAATCATGACTTGTCCTTTACTGATACAAATAGGCCTCATAATTTTTCATTGACTTGTGAGGAGTGCATATGTATTTTGCCACATATTAAGATTGGAATCTGGTATACACTTAATACTATAAAATATCCTATTTTTTTGCAAAATTTTCCTAAAGTTGCATCAGTACCACTAATGGTATCTTTACTAGGGAAGTAACTAATATTATTAATTATAATTTATCTCCTCTGCAATATGTACTTCTTCATACTACACTCCATTATGCCTCACTAGAGCTGGAATTATTCTAAGAATAAAACAAATGAAATGAGGTGGGTATTAATAGGTGAAAAAGCCCCTTTCTAACAAATGATCAACACATCCTTCTGGCCTCAAATTTCTTAATTATATATGGAGGTGTGTGGTTGGTGGGAGGAGAGACTTGCTCATCAGATCTCAAAATACTGGAAAAATGAATCCTCCTAGGAGTTAGAATATAGTAAGTTCTATCCAATAAAAACCAGTCCAAAGAAGCAGAGATCAATATAATACACCAAAATAGAAGAGTTTATATTGTAAGATATCCAAAAGGGAAATTATCTCAATTTACTTTGAACCTATTTATGAATGAGTGTCCCTTAAATGGTCATTAAAGGAAGTTGGTTGCTTTCCCCATATTAGCATTGATATTTACCATGCCCCCCAAGTGTGCTCTCTTAAAGAAATACTCTTGGATTAGATGCAGTATAGGACTAGCTGGGTAAAATTTCTGAAGTCCACCTGTCAGAAACAAAGAAGTCACTCCCAAATTTTGTGCATCCTGTCAACTATTAAATCTTTTAATTCTGCCTCCTTAATGCTTTTTTCATCTCTATCCTTTTTTATACATTTCCTGAGTTACTTCTTTACACCAGGCCAACACCTTCTTCTTTGAAGCTTTGCAATACCCATTTCTACCTGTAGTCTAACCCTCACCAATTAGTATCCCATATTGCCAATGCAATGACCTTTTTTTTTTAACAATTTATTTACTTATTCATGAGAGACACAGAGAGAGAGAGAGAGTTAGAGACACAAGCAGAGGGAAAAGCAGTCTCCTCGCAGGGAGCCCAATGTGGGACTTGATCCCGGATCCTGGGATCATGCCCTGAGCTGAAGGCAGACGCTCAACCACTGAGACACCCATGTGTCCCCTGGAATGACCTTTCTAAAACATAAATATGGTCATTTTCTTCTACTTAAAACTCCTCATCATATTGCCACCTCTAGAAAACATCCCCCCTTTTTTCTCACTATTCTTCTACTGTCCCCATAACGTAATATGTTTAACCCTAATATTCTACTAAAAAGTGAATGGGAGATAATAGCCTGTGATTTTTTTTGAGTATACAAATTATGTCACTATTTCACCCCCAGTGCCCAGTTCATTTTCTAGCACATACTAAGCATTAAGACAATTTCTGTTGAATGATTAAAAGAATTTTCTAATATCTGGGCTAGAGACCCAGGATAAATGAAAATTTGGGATTTATAAATACAGTGACCATAAACTACACCCCCATAGTGACCATAAGCTTTTTTTTTTTAAAGATTTATTTATTTATTTTGGAGAGAGAGGGAGTAGGAAGGGGCAGAGGGAGAAGGGAGAGAGAATCCCAAGACTCCACACTGAGCATGGAGCCAGATGTGGGACCAGATGCAGGGCTAGATCCCACAACCCTGAGATTACCATCTGAGATGAAACCAAGAGTCAGAGGCTTACTGGCTGTACCACCCAGGCATGCCAACCATAAACTTTTTAAACTTTACTTTATTAATAATAGAGCTGTAATCTGTTGACTACATACTATATCCCAGACTCTGGTGTGATAAAACAAAGAGAACCCTTACATTGATCCTGTGTCATTACATTGCCAATATGCTCAATGAAGGGGCTAAAAATCTAATCATTCTCCTTGGTTTGGTCTACACAGTTTCATATAACTACTTGTAATTGTGTGATTTGGGGAACAAATTGATCAACTTTCTTGTATTCAGCCTCCATTACACTAAAATAATGTTCTTTATTTTAAAAAGATTTTTTTTAAGTAATCATAGGGCTCGAACTCACAACCCTGAGCTCAAGAGTGGCATGCTCCACTAACTGAGCCAGCCATATGCCCCTAAAATAATATTTTATTTAGTTTTTGATCATGTTTAACATTTTGTGAAAGGAAGAAGGATATGGGTAAAGTATCACAGGGGTATAAAAAGTCTCACTGCAATAATTTAAATATTTTCCCTCTTGGTACATCTTTAAATTGGTGTGGAAATTATTGTGTTCTTTGTAACTGTTTAGATGAGCAATAATTGAAAGGCAAGATGGCATCAGTCATTGTAATGCAACAGAGTTACAATGGCCTACAAGGAGCCTATTCAATTCTACCAGCCTATTTCTCCTGGAAATCATGTTATTTTGTTAGTCGACATATTGTAAGAAATTAATAACCTGGTCATATTTACTGGCCTTTAAGAAATGTTCCAATTGCTTTTGTAGTGCTCAAGCATTTATTTTTGTTGCAAACAGAAATCTCAGCACTCTTTCCGTTGCATTATGTTCTCTAACTTTGCAGTTTTGCGTGATATGAGTCCATAATTTGCAGTGGATTATTGTTATTATTGGAATGAAGAGCAATTTTCACAACACTTTTTACAAAGATGTGAGTTCAAATGCAAATTTCTTTCTTCTGTATATGTAAATTTAATAGCTAATTGAAAAAAATGTCTTTGACATTTCAGAAAAGCAACTTGACTACATGCGAGTTGTAAAAAAATGCTGTAAATATAGTTTGCATTGCCATTGACTTTAACATATCCAACTGAGTTCTGGAATTACTTGCTTCTAATCAGATAGTATAAATATAAACAATTCAGTTACTACTGGTTATCACCATCATCACTGTTATTTTTATTGAAATGTCTGCTAGATTCTTGGAATACAATATAATGTTTAAATATCTTCTTTAATGATATGCAGAATATTAGAATAATTATTTTCTAATCAAATTATGTTAAAAACTTTCTCCTAAGAGGTGGTCCAAATATCTCCAGAAAAATAGAGCTTTTTAAGGCAATTTCTGTTACCCAACATTTCTTCAGAAATAATTGTCATCCATGATAAACTCATCTGTAGAACTTTTATGGCAGGAATCATCTTACACGGTGGGATGTGAAGTCCAAGTCCTAATTCTTTAATGTCTCCTATTGACTGAATTACTTTACTCCACCAACTGGCAAGAAATAGATGCCAGGGGATCTTCCTGCAGATACATATTTTATTTATCACACTTACTCTCAAGAAACTCAATTTAGTGAGGGAGATGGATACACAACTAACTATACAACAACATATGAAAATCTATGACAGTATAATTAAGCTGCAATACTGCTAGCCTTGTTTACTATTCTTGCTCCTTCCCATTTTTATCACGAGGAAAGATCAGGGCAGGATATAAATTGAATGAGGTAAGAAAAAGAGCATAGTGAACAATAGTATATAAAAATGTACTTCAGAAAAAGAGTTACTCCAGAAAATCAAATATTTGGCAGAAGTCTCAGATCAAGAATATATGAACTTTTATAAGTCAATAAGGAGATAAAGAGCCCAATTAAAAACTGGCAAACAATTTGAACAGATATTTCACAAAGTAGTCACATAAATGATAAATAATCCCATTAAAAGAAGCTCACCATCATTCATAATGAAAGAAATCCAAATTAATTCCACAATATGATACCAATGCACTTCCAGTCTAACTGCTAACATTTGAAAGACTGTAAATACCAAGTGTTGGCAAGAATGTGGAACAACTAGAGCTCTCATGCACTAGTGGTAGATATGTAGAAAGGTACAACAATGTGTGAAAACAGTTGGGCAGTTCTTTAGAATTAGGCATATACTTGCTATATGACCCAGAATTCTATTCTTAGTAATTTACTTAAGAGAAATGAAAGTGTGTATTCACACTGACCTATCTACAGATGTTCATAGCAGATTTATTCATAATAGTCAAACACTGGGAACAAAATAAATGATCAACAGATTTGATAAACAAATTGTGATAAATCTTTAAAATGGAATACTGGTCAGAAAAAAGGAACATACTGCTGATAAATGTAACGATACAACTAAATCTCAAGCACAGAATACAAATGAAAGAAGCCAGATACAAAGGAATACATACTGTATGGTTATACTTAAATAAAATTGTAAGTAGACTATATCTAATCTATAGTGACAGGAAGATCATTTTAAGATGGTGACTGAGAATAGAATTCACCAGGAAGGACACAATGAAAACTTTTAGAGATGATGGAAATTCTCTCTTTATTGTGGTAGTGTTTGCATGTATGTATGAATTTATTAAAAATGAACTGTATACTCATTGAATTTGTATGGTTTATGCAAATTATATCATACATACATGTTCTGTTATTCTCACTAAAACACACCCAAACCAGTAAATAATGCAAAGTAGAGAAGAAAACTCTTTAGTAAAATTATGTTACAGCTAAAACCTGAAACCAGAGATAAGAAAAAATGTAAGAGAGTAAAATTTAGACCAAAATGAGAACCTGATATTCGATATATATATATTTTTGTAAGTGTCACAAAAGTAATGTTTTCTCTAAAGTAATTTATATATCCTAAAACAAGTAATTAATGATTCTTTAGTTTTTTTTAGGCAAGAACTATGGCAATGGATGTTCTTCAAGGAAAATGGAGTCTATCTCCATAAAAATTCAGGTATACACAAATGGTGGTGGGATTAAAATGACTGAAGGAGTCAAGTATTTGTATAGATGTACCATATTTATTTCCTTCAAGCTCTTGTCTATGATGAGTAGTCATGGAGAATCTCTGATATCTGTGGCTTTACTGTGAATTGTCTTTCCTTAAATGACAAAATCAGATAGAATATGATTACCTATAGGTACTATGAAAATCTATCATTTTGAGACAACATACTTGAACTGAAGTCGTGGCTGACGTGGTTTGCTCCTCTTGCTCATCCCCATTAAAAAAAATTACTCTTCCTCATTTTATCTCAAGCAAAAAGCACAGCAGGAAATGAGAGATATTAAGGAGCACAGTAAATAAGACTATGTGAAAAATATATTTGACAAAAAATCCATTTTAAGTCATTAAATAGAACATCGAGACTATGCATATATAGTGAGACTATATATGTATATATAAAGGTCAGTAGACATGTAAAGAAGCAGAAATACATGAAAACAAAGTGATTATCCATTTCTCATGGGAACCATGAAGAAAAAATTAACCATCAAAAATGAAATCTATATTAGACACATCAATAAGCAGAATATATTCTACTACAAACAGAACCATTGATAGAATTAAAAGACCTGAGAAAATCAAGCAGAATTGAGAGAAAAATAAGGTCAAAGCAATTTGAAATGTCCAAAATGCATGTTATATTCCTAAGAAAATAATATAAAAACATATTTATGTATGTGATAGAAGAAAAAATTTACACTTCAATTTCTAGATCAAAAGGTAATATTTCGGAGTTAAAAAGTAATGGTCAATCTTAGCTTAGACATGTAAAGATCTTGGAAGTCATTACTGCAATCCTTACACCAAGAAAAAAGCTGAACAAACCTACAATAAACTATTTTTCTTGGACCCATCACAGAATTGATGTCACAAGCTAAACTGCCATTCTCTAATCTGGAGAAATAAGCAAATAAATACAGAGATCAGCCTACCTGGTGTCATAATCTGGTAGGTAAACTAAAGTGGTAATTTTGAGAAATAGCTAAATAAAGGCCATGATCTAGTTTGAGACTAAGAAATTTCTTGAGGCCCAGTCTTAAGAATATCCCTACAGTTTATGAGTTTTATCTTCAGGAGTTCTACTGAGTTCTCATGCTGGAAGTCCAAGAAAAATACCCTCTCATGGGAAGGAGGAAAGTAACCATTTTGAAATACATTAATTGTGCTTTCCATAACAAAGGCCAACTCTCCGAGGGAAATAAATCTTTACCACATTTTTATCTAACCCATGGAAAGGGCAGTTAGCCAACTCTAGTCCTCCGGAGCCTTCCTGTCTCACATAAAGCCAGAGAGAAATAGCTAAGAAATACTTCAAAAGGTTACCTTCCAAGGACTTGGGCCCACTATGACTGAGATTTGATAATAAGATTATAGAATGATTCCCCACACTCACACCTTACCACCATATTTACAGGGTTTCATAATAATAACATTGGATTATAATGAAAAGAGTAAAAGACACAGACTCTATTTAAGAAGAGGTTCTTATGGAGAACTGAAGACTAAGGATAGAGAAAAACAAGGACTCTAGAGGAATTTGAGCCCTCTGGCACTTATAGCTATAGAAAACATTAAACACAGCCCAACTCATAGATAGATTAATATAGAACCTCACACTAAAGGTCTTTTATCTCAGTTCTACTTACCTAATGCATCACATCTTGCTTGCAACAACCATACAACAAAAGTGAAATGCAAAGAAAAAAACACAGTTTGAAGAGACAAGAACAAGTCTAAGTACCAGACTCATACATGAAATGATTTTTTTAAATTATTAGACAGGTAATTTTAAATAGTTAAAATCAACATGTTAGGGACTCTAATGGTAACAATATGCAAGATCAGATGAGTTAAGACTAGAAGAGATAGGGAAAAAGTAAGAAAGTATGGAAAAAGAATACTAGAAATTAAAAACACAGTAACAAAAATAAAAAAATGTTTTTGTTAGGCTCATGAGTAGAACAACTGAGAAACCAATTCATAAGCTTAAAGATTTGTTAATAGAAACTTCCCAAAATGAAATGTAAAGTGAAGACATAATGAAAAAAAAAATCACAGAATATTCAATCACAGTGGCACAATTTCAAAATGCTTTACAAATGAATAATTTGAATAAAAGAAGGAGAAATAAGGAAGAAAGAATGGATCAGAAGAAATTTTTGAAGTAATGGATCAGAAGAAATTTTTGAAGTAATAATGGCTAAGAATTTTTCAAAGTTAATGGCAGATATGAAACCTTACAGGCAGAGTTCAATTCTTAGAAAAATATTATGTAAGCAAATTTTCATGAACTTTTACTTGGCAATGGATTCTTAAATGAGACACCAAAATCTCATGCAACAAAAGAAGAAATAGACTTCATTGAAATTAAAAGTTTTTGTGTATCAAAGGATATTATTTAAAAAGTAAAAAGTCAATTTACAGAATGGGAGAAAATACTTGCAAATCAAATATCTGTTAAGATTCAAGTTCCAGAAAGTTGAATGAACCCTTAAAACAACAAAGTCAAACAACCCAGTTTAAAGATTAGTAAAGAAGGAGGGGGTGACTGGGTGACGGGCACTGAGGGGGGGCACTTGATGGGATGAGCACTGGGTGTTATGCTATATGTTGGCAAATTGAACTCCAATAAAAATAATAAATAAATAAATAAATAAATAAATAAAAATATTAAAGAAATAGAAAATATATTTACGGTACTGTACTTATCAAAAACAATCCATGTGCAAGTGAATGTGTGCAGTTCAAAACTGTATTGTTCAAGGGTCAACTGTACTGGTAATTAACAATCAGCACCTCTGTTGACTCTAGATGACTACTTCTGCTTACTGACCTTATTACTTTATTGGTATTCTTTAAGATGTATTTATTAATTTATTTATTTGAAAGAGAGAGAAAAGGAGCATGAGTGGGGGGAGAGGCAGAGGGAGAGATTCTTAAGGCAGACTCCCTGCTGAGGAAGGCGCTAGGTGAAGGGCTCTACCCCACAAACCATGAGATCATGACCTGAACCAAAATCAAGAGTCAGATACTCAACTGACTGAGCCACCCAGGCGCCCCTGACCTTACTACTTTAAAGATAAAAAGTTAATGGTGCATCATTCACTTAAACAGATCAACCCATTTCCATGTTTAGAAGTCTTTTAAGGCTAATATATTTAGTGATATTTAATTAACAACTATGGCAACAACAAATAAAAATTTCAACTACAAAAGGAAAGAACGTATCAAGCCACGAAAACGCATGAATAAACTTCAAATGCATATTGCTAAGTAAAAGAAGCCATTTTGAAAAGCCTATATATTGTATGATTTCAATTACCTGATATTCTGGAAAAAACAAAACAACAGACTGTACAAAAGATCAGTGGTTTCCAGGAGGGAATGGGAGGAAGGGGTTGGTAAAGAGGCAAAGTACAGGAGATTTTTATGATGCTAAAACTGTTCTGTATGATACTAAAATTATGTATACATGACATTATACATATGTCAAAACCTATAGAGCTATATAGCATGAATAATGAACCCAAATGTATGAAAATTGAAAAAATATATTTAGAAAGTTGAGAGATCCCAAGAGAGATTGCAGACTATGTATTGTTAGTGTTTGAAACAATCTCACTGAAGGGTTTTGGAGGATCAGCACTGCACCTCTGTGGGTCTCCTTGCAAAAGGATACAACCATAGTCTGATCATGAGAAAAACATCAGACAAATTCCAAATGAGGGACATTCCACAAAATACCTGACCAATATTCCTCAAAACTCAAGGTCATCAAGAACAAGCAAATTCCAAAAACTTGTCACAGCCGAGAGGAGCCAAAGGATACATGAATACTAAACATCATGTGGCATCCTGAATACATTTTTGAAACAGAGAAAGAACATTAGGTAAATGAAAGGGAAATCTGAATAAAGTATTATTAACTTTAGTTAATAATAATGTATTTATATATAAAAGCAATTAAGTAAATACAAGTAATATAACTCATTAATTTTACACACACACCATAATAAGCCAAATTGTTAGTAATAGGGGAAACTATGTGGAGTACATAGAAACTCTTTGTATAGTCTTCCCAATTTTTCTGTAATCTAATACTATTTTGAATATAAAGTTTATTTGGGGTGCCGGGGTAGCTCCAATCAGTTAAGTGTCTGCCTCTTGATTTTGGCTCAGTCATGATCTCAGGATTGTGAGATCAAACCCCCTCATGGTGACCTGTGTTGGACATGAAGTCAAGATTCTCTGTCTCCCTCTCCATCTTCCTCTGTTCCCACCCCTCCCGTTCACACACACACTCTCTCTAATGAAAAAAAAAAGATATAAAAAATAGTCTATTTGATAATGCAAAGATTAAAACTTAGACATATTTTTCCTAATTTGCTAAATTTTAAGTATAAGGCAACTATCTTCATTTATATCTAGGCACAATAAAAAAGTCACCTAGAAGGACAGAAATTCAGACTGGTTTCAGAACTTCATCTGGTACCAAAGGAAAACTACAGTGGAATAAGAAGGTGGAGTGTCAAGATGTGACTCAAGAAACTTACACCTCTCCAAGTTAATATTCAAGTATGAAAAGTTTGACAAAAGATATAGTAAACATAAAAAGGCCTGAGCATTCATAGTATCACAAGCATGCTTTGAAATATTTTCTTGAACTAGTCAATGGATCAAATTAAAGAAAGTCAGATCTTGAAAATGTGGAGATTGGGGTATGAAAGAACCTGCAGGAATCACTGAAGATAACAATTATATAATTAAGGGCAAATATTTGTGGTATTACAAAAGGACAGGACATAAAGTTACAGTGATTGGCAATGTAAATATGAAATGCATCTAACAAAAATTAAGAGGCTGAAGAAGAGATAGAAGAATTTTGAAATTGCAATTTACCTCATTTTTTATAGCTAGAGGTTAAGTATTTTGTTTTTTTCACTAGCACCTAAACAGCACTTAAAATAGTGCCTGGAAAAAAAATAGTGCCTGGTGTATAGTAGGTACTCAATAACTATTTATTGAATGAATAACAGTATCGATAAATATTATCTAAAGTTGACAAATCAATAGAGATTGAGAAGTATTTAAATTTTCAAGGATATAGTTCTTTCAAATTATCAGAAGTGCAAAAAATCAAATACACACAAACCTTATGTATAAGAAAGTACAGAAATCACATTACTAGCAAAGTCCAGTTTTAACAGCATTTTCTATGATGCAGGGTATATTCCACAATAGAGTTCTAGCATGCATATTTATACAACAAAATAACCTAGCATTAAAATGCATAAAGAAACAATCCAAAATAAAACTACCCCTTCTGCTCACTGCTCTCCATTCCAGGCCATCCCTGTTTTAAATTTCTTCTGCTTCAGTAAGATATAATTGACATATAACATTGTGTAACTTTAGGGTTTACGACATGATTTGACACATTTATAGATTGCAATATATTTACCATCACAATGTTCCCCAATATCTTCATCACATCATATAATGACCATTTCTTTTTTTGGGGTGAGAACATTTAAGATCTACTCTCTTAGCAACTTTCAGGTTTATCTATAAACCACAATATTGTGCGTTAGATTTCCAGAACTTACTCATCTTCTAACTGACCAGCATCTATTCAATTTACCACCCCTAGCCTCTGGTAACCACCATCCTCCTCTTTGTTTCTACAAGTTCAGCTTTCCTACATTTCACACATAAGAGAAATCATACTATATTTGTCTTTCTCCATCTAACTTACTTAACTTAGCATAATGCCCTCCAGGACCATCCATGTTGTCGAAAAGGTAGAATTTCCTTTTTTCTCATGTCTGAATAATATTTCCATAGTGTGTGTGTGTAGATATAGCTATATCATATATATGTGTATGTAAATGTATATATATCACATTCACATTTCATTTATCCATTCATTCATTGAAGGGCACTTAGTTTGTTTTCATATCTTGGCTATTGTGAACGATGCTGCAATAAATGTGGGGATGCAAGTATCTCTACAATATCCTATTTCCATTTCCTTTGGATATATACCCAGAAGTAGAAATACTATATCATATCATAGTTTTATTTTTACTTTCTTAGTAACCTCCTTCTGTTTTCCACAATGGCTGTGCCAATTTACATTCCCACTAACAGTGAGTAAAGTTTCCCCTTTCTCCACATCTTCATCAACACTTATTATTTCTTGTCTTCTTGATGATAGTTGTTCTAACAGGAGTGAGGTGATACTGTGCTTTTGATTTGCATTTCCTAGATGATTAATAATGTTAGCATTTTTCCATGTACCTATTCCAGGCCATGCCCTTCCCCTTGATGTGTATAGCCAAAATGATTAAATAGATGAATTCTTGTGAAACTTTAATAAGAGAAAAATGTGAATACTGTATGAACTTTTCTAAGACCAAACACTAGAAAAATTTAAAATATAATTTACAAAATCATCATAATGCTGACAACAAACCCTTATAAAAGGGGCCTGAAAAAACCTGCAAACTACTCTCTATGTATAGTTTTGATGTAAATATCTTAAATATAACTTTAACAAATAGAATCAGGTGGTTAACCAAGTATATATTAAGCCATGAACAAGTGAAATAATTTAAAAATGTAAGTATGGTTCTGTATTAGAAAATCATCATTACTTACCATATCAATAAGCCGAAGGAGGATAAACATAGTTATCCCAATGAATTACAAAGTATTTTTTTTTTATAAATTAATTTTTATTGGTGTTCAATTTACCAACATACAGAATAACACCCAGTGCTCATCCCGTCAAGTGTCCCCCTCCGTGCCCGTCACCCATTCACCCCCACCCCCCGCCCTCCTCCCCTTCCACCACCCCTAGTTTGTTTCCCAGAGTTAGGAGTCTTTATGTTCTGTGTCCCTTTCTGATATCTCCCACATATTTCTTCTCCCTTCCCTTATATTCCCCTTCACTATTATTCATATTCCCCAAATAAGTGAGATTATTCAATATAATTCAATATCCATCACTGATTTTAAAAACAAATATTATAGAAATTTATCATCAGCAGTGATGTCCTAGAAGCTTTCCCATTAAAATCAGAAATATGAAGTCTATTTTCTAGCATTATATTGATTTGATAGGTTTGGGAAATATTAGCCAATGTAATTAGACTAAAGTAAATCATACTGGCAAATGAACAGTGGAAGAAAAATTATAATTTATAAAAGATAGGATTGTAGGTTTTGAAAATGGAAGTGAATCAACTAAAAATTCTCAGAAACAAAATAATTCAGTAAAGTAACTTGTTATAAAATTAATACAAAAGTCAATTATCTTTTTATAAATAAATAAAAACTAGTTTCAAAAGATTATGGAAGGAAGCATTTTGTTTACAATAGCACAGCATCAACTGTGTCTATTGTATATTTAATACAGAATGTCCATGACTGATAAGAAAATATGTAGAACCTCTGTTCTGTTACATGAAAATCTACTTTGTTGTTGTCTGAGAAGATATTCTACCCCAAATATTTAGTCTCTTTAATTTATTAAATTATTTGATTCTATTGCTATATTAGTAAGATTTTTCCATTTTTATTGTCATGACAAAATGAGTCTAAAATTATCTTAAAAATAAATATGTGAAAATAAAAAGGATATTAAAAGTGGAATAATGAGACAAGACTAAGTCTATTATATTTTGGTTAGGTAATACTACAAGAATAGATCAAAAAATAGAAAAGAATAGAGAATCCAGAAACAAGTTCGTGGGGATTCAGTATATTCTAAATAAGTAGGAATAAAATGGATTATTAAATAAATTTTGTTGGGACAATTGGCTCAGTAGGTCTTTTTGAAAAATTTAGAAACTTGCATTTTTATCTCAAACTCTAGGAGAGATAAATTCCATTTTGATAAATAATAATATGAAGCCATAAAATAAAACAGGATTCTATATGATTCCAAAAAAAAGTTTTGTTTTTTTTAAAGATTTATTTATTTATTATTTATGATAGACATAGAGAGAGGCAGAGACACAGGAGGAGGGAGAAGCAGGCTCCATGCTGGGAGCCCGACGTAGGACTCAATCCCAGGACTCCAGGTTCGCGCCCTGGGCCAAAGGCAGGCGCTAAACCACTGAGCCACCCAGGGATCCCCCCCAAAAATATGTTTTTAAATCTCAGATGGGATAGGACTTTTTAAAAAAATATATTTTATTTATTTATTCGTGAGAGATCCAGAGAGAGAGGCAGAGGCACAGGCAGAGGGAGACACAGGCTCCATGCAAGGACCCTGAGGTGGGACTTGATTCTGGGTCCCCAAGATCACGCCCTGGGCTGAAGGCGGCGCTAAACTGCTGAGCCACCCAGGCTACCCGGGATAGGACTTTTTAAAACAAAACACAGAAACTGTTAATCCATTTAGAAAAAAAAAGCTCAGTACTTTTTTTATATATCAGAACTCTGAAAATACTATAAAGTGAGAAGATACACAAAAATTGAATAAAAATATTTACAATGTATTAACAAGTCATTTCACTAATATGGAAAGATCATATAAATAAATGAAAAAATATAAACTAGCAATAGAAAAATGAGCAAACTATATGAATGAAAATGCACAACAAAAGACATAAATATAGCCAATAAGTACATTAAGAGATGTTCACCCTTACAATTCAAAATTATGATATTGAGATTGGTAAATACATGTAAAGTTTGACAGTACCCCATTCTCAGTATTTAAGAGTAGACCCAATAAATATCCATTTTCAATCCTCCATAATTTCTGTACACATTGAGAAATAAAAAGAGTAAATTGAGAAGTAAAAAGAGTAAGGCAGAATTAAATAGTTATCTGACTTAACAGTCCTGGTCTAAGACATGACTGTCCCTTTTCTCCACTAGTAGATTTTGTGTTTGCTGTATGCAGTGTAACCTTAAGGGAAAGGGAAATTGAATGGACCACACCAAATATGGTCGATTAATTCTCCCCAAATTTACTAAACACATAAGTTATTCTGAGTTCACAAGGAGGTGGAGAAAAAACAAACCTGTAATATGAATTCCTGTCCCTCCACATGGAAGAAAGTATCAGTGCTGGAAGAAAGATGTTCTTTAGTCTTTTGACCTTTATAATTTCAACCCATTAACCTTAGCCATTAAATCCATGTTTACCCAGTGGTTTGGCTATTTACCTCGTGGAAGAGATTGGCATTCTTTCAAGATAGTACTGTTCCCACCTTTCTGAGGCTGACTATCCTATACTAACCACTCATTCTTTGATATCTTTCTGGAACTGCAGTTGGTCAGTATAGATTTTACCTGCAAAAAGTTCTGAAATAAATCACAAGCTAGGCCAAAATTTATTCCTTATTCTATTTTCCAGCTGAAGTTATGTCCGGCCGTTATGTTCAACATATACTCTCAGAGGTTCCGCAGTGTGAATAAAGGGCATTATTAAAATATCCTAACAATAAAATGCCAACCATAAGATCACCCACATTTGAATATGTTGCCCCATTATCAAATTCCCAGGGAGAAATAAAAGTTCAGGAATTAGTTCTCCTAGAAAGTTAATGTCCAAAGATATTAAAGTTCAAAATACTTAAGACCCTAGATTAAATTATTTTACTTTTGCTATTTAAAAGCCCAAATTAAAATTTTCTTCAGTTTCTCACCCCCTAAATCTCAGACATAGAGCTCATAAATACCTGGATAGAATCATCATTATTTTGGCTACTTCACTCTGGGCTCTTAGTGGAATGGGTGTAGTTCCTTCACATCCTCAGTACCTTCATTGCCAAATCTTTCATGAGCCTTGATTTTTAAATATTTCAAAGAGTTCACAGGAAACACAATTATCATAATGCCAGCCACAAACATGCCAAATTTAATTTTTTAAAAGGTAATTCTATTAGCCGTTATGCCAAGCAAAATTATTTTCCTTGACTGCCGTACTTAATTGTGTAAAACCATAACAAAGACTCAGTAGTAGTGTCTGAAGAAAAAAGGATAGGAAAAAAGCATTCTTAATATTAGCTTTACCAACATATTAACTGAAGTCCAGTTGTCCCAAATCTACAACCTATACACTTGAACTTAACCAGGAGAAATCTCCCTTGAAACAAATTTTGGCACTATCCAAAATACTTAGCTTCTATTTGGGGTAAAGGAATCTACTTATGCAAATTGACACCTCTCTTAGAAGCATTTGAGATATCCTCATCTTTATTCCTAGGTTTTATTATACAAATTTTTATACGGCAAAATTGAAGAATTTTATAATGCACACCCAGATAGCCATCATCTAGATTCTAACATTAATACTTTGTATACTTTATGTATAGCATATTTTTCCATTTATTCTATTCCTCCATGCATCAATCAATTTTATTTTTATAGAATATCAAAGTAAATTGCAGACATTATTATAGTACATACACATGCAATTATTAACAAGAATTATCAATATTTGTTTATAGTAATTTTTCTTTTGATGTAAAATATATATGCATACAAAGACACAGATTTTTTTTCAAAGACACAGATATTGAGTACAATCACTAAGTTTTGACAAGTGCATTCATCCGGTATAAGTCAAATCTCCGTGAAAGTACAGAATATTAGTATCATCCCAGAAGATTTTCTTATGCCTTTCCCAGTTTATCTCCATCCCTACCATCCTAAGAGGAAACCAACATCTATAGCTTTGTTTATTCTAGAACATAGTATAGATAAAACTGTACAGTATATGTACTTTCTTGTCTTTTTTATTTACCATAATGTTTTTAAAGATAACGCATGTGTATACCCATTATTCATTCTGTTTTACTGCCCTGTTAACCCTTTGGCAACTTCAGCCTGGGCTCTCAGTGGTATGGGTATAGTTCCTTCATATGAATAACACAATTGTTATCGTCTTTTGATGTACACATGAACTGATTACAGTTTCGACTATTATGAATAAAGCTGCTATGTACATTCACAGACAAGCTTTTTGTGAAATATATAATTATTTCTTTTTTGTAGAGTGTTCATTTTTTAAAACAATAAATGCAAGACATTTTTTTAATTACAGAATACAAACAAGTGTAAAGAAGTAAATCAAATCATCCATATATACTCATTACCAGTCATTCTTATTACACCATAATTTTACACAGCTTCACACACACACCACACTTCCCAAATCTATGAACAAAAAAACCTGTGGAGAGTGTGAAGTTATTTTAAACACATATACGTTTCTAAAATCATTAACACTTCTTTGTGAATTGAATAAAATTCTCACAGATCTGTACTACTCTTTCAAGTAATTGTAGACATTTTAGTGATAAATGAATATGTACTAATGTAAACTATTAACTGGAATAGGAATAGCTTCTACATCTTGCATTTTGTTTTTTAATCAACATTTACCAAGTCACTAATGTAACTATTAACAGAATCTGATTTTTTGGATATTATTTTTTAACATTTTACTTAAATTCAATTTCCCAACATATAACACCCAGTGCTTATCCCATTAAGTGCCCTCCTTAGTGCCTGTCACCCAGTTACCCCATCCCTCCATCTTCTTCCCCTTCTGCAACCCTTTGTCTGTTTCCGGAGTGAGGAGCCTCTCATGGTTTGTCTTCCTCTCTAATTTTTCCTCACTCAGTTTCTCTCCTTTCCTTTATATTTCTTTCACTATTTTTATATTCTACATATGAATAAAATCATATGATGACTGTCTTTTGCTAATTACTTATTTCACTCAGCATAATACCCTCTAGTTCCATCCAAGTCAAAGCAAATGATAAGTTTTCATCTTTTCTGATGCTAATATTCCATTGTGTATATAGACCACATCTTCTTTATCCATCCATCTGTCAAAGGACATTTTGGCTCCTTTTACAAGGCTATTATGCACTTTGCTGTTATGAACATTGGGGTGCAGGTGTCCCGTCATTTCACTGTATCTTTGAGGTAAATACTAGGTAGTGCAATTGCTGAATTGTAGGGTAGCTCTATTTTTAACTTCTTGAGGAACCTCCACACTGTTTTCCAGAGTGGCTGTACCAGTTTGCATTCCCACCAACAGTGCAAGAGGGTTCCCTTTTCTCCAACATTTGTTGTTTACTGTCTTGTTCATTTTAGCCATTCTCACCAGTGTAAAGTGGTATCTCATTGTGGTTTTGATTTGTGTATTTGCCATCCCTGATGGCAAGTGATGTGGAGCATTTTTTCATGTGTCTGTTGGCCATGTGTAAGTCTTCTTTGGAGAAATGTCTGCTCATTTTTTCTGACCATTTCATGACTGGATTGTTGCTTCTTGGGTGTTGAGTTTGATAAGTTCTTTATAGATCTTGGATACTAGCCCTTTATCTGATAGGTAATTTGCAAATACCTTTTCCCATTCTGTAGGTTGTCTTTTAGTTTTGTTGACTGTTTCTTTTGCTGTGTAGAAGGTTTTTATCTTGATTAAGTCCCAATAGTTCATTTTTGCTTTTGTTTCTCTTGCCTTCATAGATGTGTCTAGCAAGAATTTGCTGTGGCCAAGTTCAAAAAGGATGTTGCCTGTGTTCTCCTCTAGGATTTTGATGGTTTCTTGTCTCACATTTAGATCTTTCATCCATTTTGAGTTTATCTTTGTGTATGGTGTAAGAGAATGGTCCAGTTTTATTCTTCTGCACGTGGCTGTCCAATTTCCCAGCACCATTTATTGAAGAGACTTTTTTCCAGTGGATATTTTTTCCTGCTTTGTGGAAGATTAGTTGACCATAGAGTTGAGGGTCCATTCCTGGGTTCTCTATTCTGTTCCATTGATCTATGTGTCTGTATTTGTTCTAATACCATACTGTTTTGATGATCATAGCTTTGTAATACAGCTTGAAGTCAGCCATTGTGATGCCCCGTGCTGTGGTTTTATTTTTCAACAATCCTTTGGCTATTCGGGGTCTTTTCTGGTTCTACACAAATCTCTTTTTTTTTAAATAATAATTTTATTTATTCATGAGACACACACACAGAGAGAGAGAGAGAGAGAGAGAGAGAGAGAGAGGGAGGCAGAGACACAGGCAGAGAGAGAAGCAGGCTCCATGCAGGGAGCCCAATGTGGGACTCATGCCTGGGTCTCCAGGATCACACCCTGGGCCAAATGCAGTGCTAAACTGCTGAGCCACCCGGACTGCCCTGGTTCTACACAAATCTTAAGATTTTTGGTTCCAGCTCTGTGAAGAAAGTCCATGGTATTCTGATAGGGATTGCATTGGATGTGTAAATTACTCTGGGTAGCATAGACATTGTCACAATATTTATTCTTCCAATCCATGAGCATGGAATGTGTTTCCATCTCTTTGTGTCTTCCTCAATTCCTTTCAGAAATGTTCTATAGTTCTTAGAGTATAGAATCTTAACTTTTGGGTTAGGTTTATTACTAGATATCTTATGGTTTTGGGTGCCATTATAAATGGAATTGATTCCTTAATTTCTCTTTCTTCAGTCTCATTGCTAGTGTATAGAAATGCCACTGATTTCTGGGCATTGATTTTGTGTCCTGCCACACTGCCGAATTGCTGTATGAGTTCTAGCAATCTTGGGGTGGAGTCTTTTGGATTTTCTATATACAATATCATGTCATCTGCGGAGAAGGAGAATTTGACCTCTTTGTCAATTTGGATGTCTTTTATTTCTTTTTGTTGTCTGATGGCTGAGGCCAGGATTTCTAGTACTATGTTGAACAACAGTGGTGAGAATGGACATCCCTGTCATGTTTCTGACCTTAGAGAAAAGGCTCTCAGATTTTCCCCATTGAAAATGATATGCACTGTGGGCTTTTCATAAATAGCTTTTATGATATTGGGAAATGTTCCCTCTATCCTTGCATGTTGGAGAGTTTTTTTTTTCCATGTTGGAGAGCTTTAATCACGAATGGATGCTGTACTTTGTCAAATGCTTTCTCTACATCTATTAAGAAGATTATATGGTTCTTGTCTTTTTCTTTATTGATGTGATCTATCACATTGATTGTTTTACAAATGTTGGACTGCCCTTGCATCCCAGGGATAAATCACACTTAGTCGTGGTGAATAATCCTTTTAATATACTGTTGGATCCTATTGGCTAGTATCTTGGTGAGAATTTTTACATCCATGTTCATCAGGGATATATAGGTCTGTAACTCTTCTTTTTGTTGGGGTCTTTTTCTGGTTTTGGGATCAAGGTAATGCTGGTCTCATAGAACACGTTTGGAAGTATTCCTTCCTATTCTTTGGAACAACTTTAGTAGAATTGGTATTATTTCTTCTTTAAACGTTTGGTAGAATTCCACTGGGAAACCATCTGGCCTGGACTTTTGTGTCTTGGGAGGTTTTTGATGACTACTTCAATTTCCTTGCTGGTTATTGGCCTGTTCAGGTTTTCTATTTCTTCTTGTTTCACTTTTGGTAATTTTAGGTTTCTAGGAATTCATCCATTTCTTCCCGATTGCCTAGTTTGTTGGCATATAGTTGCTCATAATCTGTATTTAAAATAATTTGTATTTCCTTGGTATTGGTTGAGATCTCTGCTCTTTCATTCATGGTTTTATTAATTTGAGTCTTTTTTCTTTATAATAAATCTGGCTAGGGGTTTATCTATCTTATTAATCTTTCAAAGAATCAGCTCCTGGTTTCATTGATCTGTTCTACCATTCTTCTGGTCTCTATTTCACTAAGTTCTGCTCAAATCTTTACCTTCTCACACTTAGGTTTAGGCTTTATTTGCTGTTATTTCTCCAATTCCTTTAGGTCCAAGGTTAGCCATGTATTTAAGTTTTTTCCAATTTTTTGAAGGAGGCTTGTATTGAAATGTATTTCCCTCTTAGGACAGCCATTGCTGTATCCCAAAGATTTTGAACAGTTGTATTTTCATTTTCATTAGTTTCCAGGAGTCTTTTTAATTCTTCTCTAATTTCCTGGTTGTCCCAATCATCTTTTAGTAGGATGCTGTTTAACCTCCATGTGTTTGAGTTCATTCCAAATTTCTTCTTGTGATTGAGTTCTAATTTCAAAGCATTGTGGTCTGAAAATATGCAGGGGACAATCCCAATATTTTGGTATCAGTTGAGACCTAATTTGTGATCCAGTATGTGGTCTATTCTGGAGAAAATTGCATGTACACTTGAGAAGAATGTGTATTCAACTGCATTAGGATGGAATGTTCTGTATATATCTGTGAAATCAATTTGATCCAGTGTGTCATTCAAGGCCTTTGTTTCTTTGGTGATGTTCTGCTTAGAAAATCTGTCCTCTCCTGAGAGTACCGTGTTGAAGTCTCTTACTATTAATGCATTACCATCTATGTATCCCAGCTTAATGTGGGCTGCTCCCACATTAGGGGCATAAATATTCATAATTGTTAGGTCTTCTTGTTGGATAGACCTTTTAAGTATGATATAGTGTCCCTCTTCATCTCTTACTATAGTCTTTGGTTTAAAATCTAATTTATCTGATAATGAGGATTGCAACCCCAGCTTTCTTTTGAGGACCATTTGCATGGTAAATGGTTTTCTACCCCCTCTTTTTAGTCTGGAAGTATCCTTAGGTCTAAAATGAGTCTCTTGTAGACAGCATATAGATGGGTCTTGCTTTTCTTTCCAGTCTGATACCCTGTGTCTTTTGATTTGATTATTTAGCCCATTTATGTTCAGAGGAGCTATTGAGAGATATGAATTCTTTTATAAATTTATTTTTTATTGGTGTTCAATTTGCCAACATATAGAATAACACCCAGTGCTCATCCCGTCAAGTGCCCACCTCAGTGCCCATCACCCAGTCACCCCCACGTCCCATCCTCCTCCCCTTCCACCACCCCTAGTTTGTTTCCCAGAGTTAGGAGTCTCTCATGTTGTCTCCCTTTCTGATATTTCCCACTCATTTTTTCTCCTTTCCCCTTTATTCCCTTTCACTATTTTTTATAGTCCCCAAATGAATGAGACCATATAATGTTTGTCCTTCTCCGATTGACTTATTTCACTCAGCATAATACCCTCCAGTTCCATCCACGTCAAAGCAAATGGTGGGTATTTGTCATTTCTAATGGCTGAGTAATATTCCATTGTATACATAGACCACATCTTCTTTATCCATTCATGAAAGATATGAATTTATTGTCATAGTATTACTTATACAGTCCCTGTTTTGTGAATTATTTCTTTGGACTCCCTCTTTCATTTATAGGGTCCCCCTTAATGTTTCCTGCAGAGCCAGTTTGGTGGGTCACATATTCTTTCAGTTTCTGTCTATCCTGGAAGCTCTTTATCTTTCTTTCTCTTCTGAATGACAGCTTTGCTGGATAAAATATTCTTGGCTGCATGTTTTTCTTATTTAGTACCCTGAATATATCATGCCAGCCCTTTCTAGCCTGCCAGGTCTCTGAGGGGAGGTCTGCTCTTAATCTGACATTTTTCCCCATATAAGCTAGAAATCTCTTGTCTCGAGCTGTTTTATGATTTTCTCTTTATCTCTGAAATTTGCAAACTTCACTCTTATATTGGGGTGTTGATTGTTTTTTGTTAATATTGTGGTGGGGTCCCTCTTTATCTCTTGGATATGAATGCCTGTTTCCTTCCCCAGATTAGGGAAGTTCTCAGCTATGATTTGTTCAAATATACTTTGTGGTTCTCTCTCTCTCTCTCTTCTGGAATCCCAATAAGATGAACATTATTTCTTCTCAAGCTATCATTTATTTCCCAAAGCTTCTCCTTGTGGATTCTTCATTGTTTTTCTCTTTTTTCCTCAGCTTCCTTCCTTTTCATAAACTTGTCTTCTATGTCACTCACTGTCTCTTCTATGTTGTTAACACTAGCAGTTAGGGCATCCAGTTTAGCCTGCATCTCAGTTAATGTATTTTTGATTTTAGCCTGATTATATCTCAACTCTGTGTAAGAGAATCTCTAGAGTCCTTTATGCTTTTTTTTCCAGAACCACCAGTAATTTTATAATTGTATCTCTGATTGTAACTCTAACATGATATTTAAACCCATATCTATTAGATCTGTGGCAGAGGGTATTAATTCTGGTTCTTTGTTTTGTGGTGAATTCTTCCTTGTAATCATTTTGTCTAGTGCAGAATGGCTGTATGAATGAGTAGAGTAAAACATATCAACCATGAGGTAAGTAAAATACACCTTAGACATTTCTGAAGAGGTTGGGGACCAGAAAATAAAAGAAAAAGAAACAAGCAAAAAAAGAAACAAAAAAACCCCCACATAACATAAACCTACAAAAATTAAATTGAATACATTGAAAGTAATCCAAAAATGAAGAATATATCTTTGACAAGTAATTGTAAAAATATGAAAGTCAAAGAGGAAAAAAACCTGAAAATGAAGAGTTGATAAAATATTGTAGTTGAGGCTGATAAAAGGAAAAAGTATTTAAAGTTTTAACCTGGCAAATAAATGACTCATAAGGAAAAAACCTCGAGATCTGTATACTATTTTCCCTCAGTCCTGGAACTTTCCAGGGCTGCTTGGTCAGTAAAGTTGCTCTTCCCTTGTTCTTCCATCTGTTCTGAGGCCTGCTGTGCTGATTCTCAGGTGTCTGTGCCCCACCACTTTCCAGGTGGCCAGGCTCCTGGTTGGTTGGTTGTCATGTGAAACTTTTGTTCCCTAGAGGTCGCACCTCTCCATAAAAGGGGAATAAAAATGGCAAAGGCCAGATCTGCAGCCATGGAGCCAAGAGCTCCCTGTCTGTACAAAAGTACAATCTCTCAGTCCACACTGGCTTAGATCATCCTGGGGGCACGTGTGGGGCATTGATCATACAAATTGAAGGGTGCCATGTGGCAGGAGAGCTATCACCATTTGTGCCCTCCCAAATTCCACCTGTCCTGGAGGAAACATGATAGCCTGCTTCTGTCCGTTTCCAGCCCCTGGGATCTAGAGTTCTGCACGACTAGACTTGCACTGCCAGGGTCTGACTCTCCTGGAGAGAAGAGAGGATAGCCTACTTCTGTCCATTGCTGGACTCTGAGCCAGAGACAACTCAGCTGCTGGACTGCATACCCAGCCCACTTCTCCCAGATGCCACGGAGGGTTGCTGTGTTCCAGTCTTTTACCCAATCGGACCTCGGTTTGTGGTTTATGGCAGAAGTCACGCTTTCTCCTGGGTGCCCGTGTTCTTACTGTGTCTCCAGGAATATTGAAACTTCAGTGCCCCTCCCATGATTCTGCCCTATTTCCCCACTGAGCACTTTTCAGTCAAGGAACACTCTCAGGAGCAGATCTCTAAAGTTACCGATTGTCCACTCCACTGCTTTCCTGCAGTGGGTTTCCAAAGCTTCATACCCCACTGTTTATCTTCTGATATATCCCCTCCGTTCCTCTTCTCCACCCTCCTACATAAGGAGAAGCAATCACTTTTCTCCCTGTAGCCTTCCAGCTGTTCTCTCCCTACATCTAAGTTGAATTCATAGGTTTCAGGATGGTTTGAAAGTTATCTAGGTAAGTTTAGGGGACTAGATGAAACGTGGACCCCCTACTCTTCTGCCATCTTGCCTCCCCTCATCTATAATTATTTCTCTTGGAAAAATATCTAGGATGGAATTGTTGTGTAATAAGGTAAGAGTAGGTTAGTTTTATAAGAAACTGTCAATATCCTTATACCATTTTTTATTCCCATCCACAATATATGAGCGTTTAAGTTGCTTTACATTTGTTGCTTTTAGCAATTTTATTTTTAGATTGTATATGTATAGTGGTAATTTATTGTGATTTTAAATTGAATTTCCCTGAGGACAAATGTTACTGAAGACTTTTCACTTGCTTATTGGTCAGTAATAGGTCTTATTTTGAGAAGCACCTGCTCAAATATTTTGCCCATTTTTTTAAAAAAGATTTGTTTATTTATTTGAGAGAGAGAAAACAAGTGGGGCAGAGGGAGAGGGAGAATGAGAATCTTGAGCAGACCCCCACTGAGCATGGAGCCTGACATGAGGCTCAGTTTCATGACCCTGAGATCATGACCTGAGACAAAATCGAGAAATGGACACTTAACCACCTAAGCCACCCAGGTGCCCCTTCCCCATTTTTATTAGGTTTTGTCTTGATATACAAGAGTTCCTCATATATCTTGGGTAAAATTCTCTTATATATAGATGTTTTGATAATATCTTTCATTGTCTGTGGTTTGCCTATTCATTTGAATTGTGTCTTTTGATAAGCAGAATTTTAAAATTTTGGTTAAGTATAATTTATCATTTGTTTATAGTTATTGCTTTTCTCCAACTCATCTGAAAATCTTTATCTATACTGAAGTCATGACAATATTCCCCTTTCCTAAAAGCTTTATAATTTTTTTATTTTGTTTGTCTATCATTAATCTTGAATTAATTAATGTGTGTGCTGTGTTGTAGATTTTATTATGCTTGTTTTTCTTCATCAGTATACATTTACTTTAGCTCATTTTGTAGAAAACATTTTTCTTTTTCATTAGATTGCTTTGGCACTTTTGCTAAGTCACATAACCAAGCATGTGTTGCTATATGTCCAGTCTCTATTCTGTTTCATTCAGGCCACGTTTTCATTTCTCAAACATTATTAAAATAAAATACTGTCTTAATTTGTCTAGATTTATACTCATCTTTGAAATCAGAAAATTTTATTCCCCCAACTTTGTTCTTTTTCAAGATTGTATTGGATAATCTATGCCCTTATTTTTCCATATAAATTTAACATAACTTTGTAAATTTTGGGTAAAAAAGGGGCTGCTGGAATTTTTCTGGAGACTGCATTGAATCTATTGATATTTGGGAGTAAACTGACTTCTTAATGAAATGGATGCTTTTAATCCACAAAAATTTATCTCTCTATTCATTTGGTTTTCCTTCATTTCTTTAAGAAACATCTTCTACTTGTAGTGTAGAGGCCCTGCTGAATTGACTTATTAGTTTTAGTATTTTATAGACTCCTTAGATTTTTCTACTTAAAAAAAAATCTTGTCATCGTCAAATAAAGATAGATTTGTGTTTCTGATTTTTATGCCTTTAATTTCTTCTTGTCTTGTTGCAATGGCTGGAACAATCACTACAATTTTGAATGGAAATGATAAGAATAGGCAACCTTACTTTGTTCTCCATCTTTATAGGAAAACTATTTAGTGTTTCACCATTTGTTATGGTTGTAACTTTTTTTGTAGCTCCTTTTTATTATATTAAACATGTTGCCTTCTTATCCCTAATATAGTAAGAGTTTCTTTTTATCATGATTGAATATTGAATATTGTCAACTTTTTTTTTGCTTTTATTAAAATTATCATATGGTTTCTTTCTATTATTCTGTTAATATTGTGAAAAGCATTAATTAATGTTTGAATGTTGAACATATCTTTCATTTTTGGAATAAAAATGGTCTACTTGGTCATGTTATATTTTCCCTTTTATATATTGTTTAACTCTGTTTCCTAATATTTAATTTAAGAATTTTTCTATATATATTTTTAAGAGATACGGATTTATATTTTTAAATGTATTACTGTCAAATTTTGGTGTTAGTAATATACTAGATTGTAAAATGGAGTAACAAGTGTTTTCTTCTACTCTGTTTACTTAATGAATTTATGTATTCTTGATATTATTTCTTCCTTAAATATGTGATAGGCTTTGTCAGGGAGGAGGAATTTCTTCTGCGGCTAAATGTACTACTAGAGAGACTAGGAGTCAAATTGACATGAGACAAATAACAGGAAAAAATAAATTTAATTTTGCATGTGTAAAGATTCTACATAGACATAAAATTCCTAAGACAGGCAAAATGAGATCTGTCATCCTGAACCAAGGAAGTAAGGGTCTTGAACTTCAAAGAGAAGGAATGCAATTCATAGGAAGATGAAAAAGTGTAAATATTAGTAAACAAATGTTTGTTGGGATACTCAGAAACAATGGGACATAGAAGACTTTGATAAAGCATGCCTTGCTGGTTTTCTCTCTACCACAGCTAGTTAATATCATAATGTAGTTATCTGCGATAATAGCTCTCTTCCTGGAGCAAATCCTCATATAAATTCTTTGTAAGCAATTGAGGAAGGAGGTGAAACTTTTCCTGAATCTGCTGGATTTGTATTGCTTTTTAACTCAAAATACTCTTCATGACAAAGAGGCTCATCTTGGTGTAGTCTATCCTTGGCCCCTACAACTTTGTCAGTGAATCCATCTGTGCCTGCATTTTTCATTGTAGGAAATTTTGATAGTAAGTTATTTATTTTATTGATGTAGGGCTATGTAGACTGTATGTTTTATTGTGTATTAATCTTGGCAAACTGTATTTTTCTAGAAATTTATCTTATATCAACGTTGTTGAATTCTCTGCAATAAACCGGTATATAATATTCTTTTATAACCATTTTAATGTCTCTAGCGTCTATACAGAAAAACATTGCTTCAGTCCTGGAATTAGTCATTTGAGTTCTCACTCTTATTTTCTTAGTCATCTTACCTAAGGATCTATCAGTTTTGTGTCTGTTTTCCAAGACAAGGTTTTGGCTTTGTTAATCTTTTTATGTTGTTTGACTATTTTAAATTTTATTTATTTATTGCCCATTATTACCATTTTCCTTTCACTTTCTCTTCTTTTCCTAACTTTAGAAGGTGGAATTTTGAATCAACTTTAGATTTTAGACCTACATTTTTCTCACGTAAACATATAAAGGTATAGATTTTCTGCTAATCACTGCTTTAGCTATATTTCATAAATTTTGATGTTTTCCAGTTTCATTATAATTCATTTAGAAATATTTTCTAATTTCTCTCATAATTTCTTCTTTGAACCATGAATTACCTAAGAGTGTTTAATTTAAAAAATTAAAATTATTTTATATTTTCTAGATATCTTATTGTAATTTATTTTTAATTCAATTTAATTGCTTCAAAAGAATACACTCTGTATTTCACTCCCTTTACATTTATTGAGATTAGTTCTATGGCCAAGCACAGGATCTACCACATCTTGGTAAATGTACCATATCCTCTTGGAAATAATTATATTCTGCACTACTGGGTTATAGTGTACCATAAATATCAATTAGGTCATGTCAATCAATAGTGTTATTCAGATTATCTGTTTTTTTATTGATTTTTATCTAGTTATACTATTTGCTGAGAGACAGGTGTTAAATCCCCAACTGTTGTTATGGAATTAACTATTTTCTACTGTATTTTGGCCAAATTTTGCTTCATGTATTTTGAAGCTGTGTTATCAGATGCATGCACATTAATGATATTTATATCTTCCTGACAAATTAATCCTTCTATTGTTATGAAGTGGCTCGCTTTTTATATCTTTGTTTTGAAGATTTATCTGATATTTATGTAGCTCCTTCAAACTTATGTTTACATTATAATCTTTTTAAGAAGTATAGACATCTGCAAAGTTGGCAATCCTATTCACCAGATCTTATTTGAGACATTTTATTGCTTATTCAATTTATCTTCATTCACATTTACATTTTGAGTCTTTATTTTTTCACTGATTTGAACTCCTTTTTGCAAAGTAGTGTGTGCATTATTTTATAAACAGGAATTTTCCATCCTAGGTCCCAGTGGTAGCATTCACTGTTGCTTGCTATGGAATAGCTTAGTTCTCAGAAACCCGTCTTGTAAAGACTACTCCCCTGTAATTAATGAATTCAGATTCATGCTGAAACCACATGTTTGAGGGTCTTCTGAGCCTGTGGACAATATACATGAATCTAAATTTGTCTCCTTCACCATTGTTTTTTAGGCACTGAATGAAGCGTATATAGTGCTGCCTTTATAAGATTATAACTTTTTTTTTAGAGATAGGGAGAGTGTGGGGGAAGAGCAGAGGAGGGAGAGAAAGAATCTTAAGCAGGCTTTGTGCCAGGCAAGAGCCTGGATGTAAATATATAAAGGTTTCTCACGATCCTGAGATCATGACCTGAGCTGAAATCAAGAGTGGGATGCTTAACCTACTGAGCTAACTGGGCACCCCAGGTTGTAACAATTTATACATGAAAACTCTAGAGCTTTGTAATGTCTGAGGAATTCAACTGTCTTTCCATTTAAAAGCAGTAAATTATGTTCTATCAGTGGCTAAAAGGCCTATTTATGAAAAGATTCTCCTTTCCTCATGTTTGAATTTTTGCCTCAATTGTATCCCCTTACAGAGGCTTCAGTGCCCCAGGTATGTCTGCTGAGACATCTTTAACTCCATACTCATGTGCTAAGGACAATGCCTTTGGTGTTTAAATTTAAGTTGTAGTGTGTATCCTAAATTCCCCACCATGTGGTTAAGTCTGTTCACTAAGTGTGAGATTTTCTGAGACCCATATCTTTGCTGAAGCCAGTATATGTAACATTTGTTTGCTAAACCCCATGTGGCCATTATTTTCTGAGGCCTGCCCATGGGTATGGCCCCTATAACCTCTTTCTTTGCTGAGGTGCAAAGTTCTAAAAATTTTCACTTACACCATTGATGAAATCTGAAATCCTAGGTTTGTATGTTACTCAAGGCCTTGTATACACAGTGCCTCTAAAGAAACATTTGTTTATATAAAGACTGTGTATGCTATATTCACCTGCCAAGTTCAAAACACAACATAGCCTAAGGGCACAGCGGTTAAAAGCTATCTTCACAACTGTTAAAACCAGCCATTTTGTGCAATATAGGCCACTGTCAACTTCAAGGTCAAAAACCATGTATCCTCCACTTAATATAATGCCACACAAAAAAAATTTTTTTGCCACAAAAATTTAACATCATCCATAAAGGCCATGTAATAAGCCTTAGCCTGCAGAAGTTATTTTGTCCCCCAAAGGATTCTTTATCAATATTTCTGACTGAACTAAGTGGGAAATAGGACAGAAAATAAAGATATGGATTAAAATACAACCTTTTAAAATAAAAATTGATGTTGGAGAATGTGGCTTATATCTATGAGTAGGGTATTATATTATTAATTTATTTTTAATAAATAAATAAATTTATAATATTAATTTATATTTAATATTATAATATTAAATATTATATTTCACTAGTATGTAAGAGCAAATGATTCTGATTGGGAGGGGAATTTCAGCATTAAAGATTATAGAGCTGGATCAGTTTCTGATGTTCTAATACTGATATGCCAGTTGTGATAGGCTGCCTCCAGAGGAGCAGAAAAGAACATGAGCTCCTTGTAGATAGACAATTTATTCCCAAGTGACAAAAGGGAGAAAAATGCTAGTCCTAAGAATTTTTTTTCCAAAAATTACTAATCATATTAAATCATTCCTCATCCCCTAAGGCAAAATGAGTAAAGAAATGGAAAGAGGCCAGGAGTGTTATGCTAATAGATGTCTCTTCACATAAAAGGAAACATTAGGAATGAGGAAGAAGCATGTCCTCTTAATTTCGGATCCAAAATATATTATTACAATGCGAAGGCAAGTTGTAACTGGGTTTAGGTATTATTTGTTTAATAAAGAAAATGCATACAGCTAAGCCATGTGGACAAGAACGTGGTCTTGAAAGAGCAATTTGTTGAGAAATGGAAAGAAGTAAAATGAATGCATTTTAGAATACTTTCTCCATGTTTATGCAAGGAAAAAAGAGATGTAACAGTATTTTGAAGGCAGCTCTGTTCTTTTAGAATGAGGAGGATAATCACAGTGAGTGGAAATGACAGTAATAATCCCCAGAAAGAGATTGAAGACACAAAAGGAAAAAGGAAATTATTGTTGACTCCATCCATTTTCTTCTTTACAAATTTGATCCATTACTCCCTATGAATAATTCTCTGTAACTTAGCATAGGAAACAATTTGGGGTATTCATTTTCTGAAACAGGCATAAAAAAGTTAAGGAAGAATGGAGATGTAAGTGTTGAGGTAAAGAGGGAAAGCATAAATCAAGCTCACATCAGTTGCAGAAAATGTTTGTTTTCTACTTTTTAAAAATAGAGGCTAAAAAAGTTGAAAATAGTGCGACAGGAGGACTTGAGGATAGCCATTAAGTTGAAATAACTACCGCAGGGAAAACGTTTTTATGATGCTTTTCTACAAGTAGCTCTTTTCTCATAACAAACTACCCAAATCTTCTGTTGAAGCAGTTGGCTTATAGACATATTTGTAATATCATTTGCTGATCAGCTACCTAGTCAAATTAATCAAATATGGTGCCTTTTCTCTAGGAATTTAGATTTGGGACACTGGGAAATTATTACAGGTAGTCATGGGAATCTGAGAGGAAAATAATGTAAATGAACAAAGAGATGACAAAAAGAAAGGTCTTGTGGCCTTAGAGATAGCCAGAGACAAAGAATAAAAGAGACAGGGAGTCACTGTGAGTCTGGGTATATTAATATTCATGAGGTTTCTGTACTTTTTCAAAACTGTATCCCTCATTTTTTTTCAACTTAATTTGAGCTATCTTAAAACCAACAGAACTTTTTTAGAAAAGGAGATACCAAGAATGAATGACATTATACTTTAATGCTATAGAGATTCTAGCTGAAATATTGGAAATGATACATATTCACTGGAGCCAATCACCATGTGTTGTGACATTCTTTGGCAATGTTTAGAAGCCCAGAAGTAGTAAAAAAGAAACCAGACATATAGACCAAAGATTTTAGAATTAATTGACTAGGCAGATACTATAGGAAGAAAAATAAATTCGAGTTGCTGGTAAGAATACACTTTAATAAGCTATACATGAGTATTTAGATAATATAAGAAGTTATGAGAAGAAGGGGTAACAGGGGTTTAAAAGTTTTGATGAAATAAAAAACTAGGCTATTTCGGATGAAAGAGTAGGAGAGGCTAAAGGATAGAAGAATGTGATGGCAGAAATTTCAAAGTTAAATATTACAGCGATGGAATAGTTCTGCATGATGGTAATTTCTAGTGAATATCATTGTGAATGAATTGCAGAATTGATGCAAGCAAGCCAGGTCCAGGAACCCAGAGAGTATCCTGCAGGACCAGCCAATAGGACCCTACTGTGTGCAAGATAGAAATCACATGCTAGCAGGCAGGAGGTAAAACCAGAGTTTATTGAAAGTAGAGAAAGAGTGCCAGGTACAAACAGAGAGTTTCATCTTTGCTCAGAGCCTGGGGGTTTTATTGAGGATTGTGATCTGGTGTACGTGTCTTCTTAGGCATCTAGGGAGCAGAGAGAAGAATGACAAGGATCCAGGTGTTATTCGTTGGAGCCAGGGATCTTGGCATTGAGATGTCTAATGCAGGTGGTCTAGAATACACATAGGATGGCTTGGCCAGATCATTCTCACTTGGTACTTCCTTAGATATTATTTATTCTAAGGAAATCATTAGCTCCTTGTCCCTTACAAGGAAGACATACACTATCTGCATTATGAGGCATGCATAAAGTGGGGGCACAGGTCCTAGCAAAAATAGAAACAGGAAAACGAGCAAAAGCAGATTTTTATGGAGTCCTTCAGTTTCCCCATGTCAGAAATAGAATGTGGAAGATGATCAAGGAAGCATAAGGGAGTCATCATGGATGTGCCATCTATTTTTTAGCTGTAAAACGGATGCCAACATCTTCAAGGACTGTGGAAGAGTGACTTAAAATTGAAATCAGATTAGGAAGAATGTAATTTTATAAGCTTCAAATGAGTATGAGATATTGAACAAAGGTGATGAAACCATAACTGAAAAATAGTAAAGGAGAATCAGAGGTATTCCAACCCATTTCCCTGGACCTAATATATGTCCACTGTGGGAGGATAAGGAAATGTCAATTGATGGTGCTATAGGGGAATCAGGGTCCATGGAGTACCTGGTTCCAGTTAAGTAAAAAAAGAATAAAGAAAAATGGATAGAGAACCTTATCAAGAAAAAGTTGAATATATAAACATACTTCTTTAAAACAGAATTAGGTTAGAAGTTGGGGGCATGACATTACTTTATTAGTGTAGTTTGAAGTATTATATATACCCTAAATTACATTTATTTTGAAGAACATACACTTTCACTAAACCAGAGGCTTTTTTCTCAAGTTAGTCCAATTTATTGAGACTCCAGGGCACTGCTCTTTCCTGTCATTCATGTAGCCATGTAGTATAAAGCAACACATTAGATTGACTGAAGTTAAAATCCAATTTTTCACCAATAGATTTGGAAATAAGAAACCCATCCAACTATAATTAAAACTCATTCAGATCACATGGCTTCAACACGTGTTGGAATTATACATTCTTAAGTCCTATTAGTCACCCTAATTGTATAACATATTCAGCCTCTGTAAAGTTAGACACCTTAGAGATAATTGGCAAAATGTACAATTTGGATCCAATTTGCTTCTGTTTCTTTAAAAAAGATAACAAGTAAAAATGTTATTTGAAATAAACTCCAGGTTTATGCTAACTTATCATTAGCATTAGTATTTTTCTTGTCAAATGATATAATGCAAAAGACCATTGAACTGTGTGTTAGAATATGTAAGTTCTACACCCAGTCTTGTCTTCTTTGAGCTACATAGACTTTAGTTTTCTCATCTGTCCAATGTAGAAGGTAATCTGAATAATCTTTAAATGATTTTCCAACTTGAAATTGTTTTAGCTCCTCTCATTCTGTATATGTCTCCTCTTTTTGCTCAAATGCAAGAAAAATGTAGAAGCAGACATTATATTAGTCATGGTTCTCCAGAGAAATAGAATCAATGATATTTATATATACACTTATATACAATAGTATAAATAATTTACATACACTATATACTATGTGTAAAATATACATATGATTGTATATATTACATATTTATATGTTATAATTTGCTATATATATATATATATACAGACAGTCCCCGACTCATTATCTTGTGACTTTACAATGGTGTGAAAGCAATATGAATTCATTAGAAACCATACTTCAAATTCTGACTTTTAATCTTTTCTTGGGTTAGCAGTATATGGTATGATACTCTCTTATGGCACTGAGTATGTAACTGATACACTTATAAGCATTCTGTACCCATACAACCATTGCTTTTCACTTTCAGTACAATATTAAATAAATTACATAAGATATTCAGTACTTTATTGTAAAATATGCTTTGTTTGTGTTAGATGATTGTGCCCAACTGTATTCTAATGTAAGTATTCTGAGCACATTTAGGTAGGCTAGGATAAGATATGATGTTTGCTAGGTTAGGTGTATTATTATTATCAGGACATAATTCTATCATAAACTGAGAAAGATTTGTGTGATGTGTGTGTGTGCAATGTGATTTATTAGAAGGATTTGGCTCATGAGATTGTAGAAGCTGAAAAAAGTCCCAAAATCTGCTGTCTGAAAGCCAGGGACCCAGGAAAGTAGATGCTGTAAATTCCAGTGTGAGTCCTAAGGCCTGAGGCCCAGAAGGACCAATGATATTTAAATTCTAGTACAAGAGCAGAAGACCTACATCTCAGCTCTGCAGTCAGGCAGAGAGATAACTCAACCTTCCTCTGCCTTTTTGTTCTATTCATTCCTTCAATGGATTAGATAATGCCCGTCCACATTGGGGCAATGTGCTTTACTCAGTCTACCAATTCAAATATAGTCATTGCTTTCAAAAACACCCTAGAGACACACCCAAAATATTTTTTAATCAGTTATGTGAGTATTTTTTGGCCTAGTCAAATTGGCACAATAAATTAGCTATCACAATTGCTCCCCTGTCAACTTGACACTAATGCACACCTCCTTACACCATACTTAATCTCCAAAGAAAGATAATAACAAGGTTATTATTCTAATGTGATACAACTATCTGGTATACAACCAAAAATACACTCACCCCTTCTAAAACAGGAGGTGAGGTCCTTGAAAGACATTTACTCTTCTCTTTTATGTCCCATAACTTAAATATTATGATGTAAAATTAACAATACTTAAATATTGTGCTAGAAAGTCAATAATACATCTTATGTTACAGGATGATGGAATAAGAGGAAAGAAAACAAAGATATTTGATACACACATAAAATATTTTTAAACATAAAAATAAATTTATAATAAAATCAAGGACAAAATACTCATTACATCTGTAGTCCTTGTTTCTGTAACTGGTCACATGGTTATAGCTGGTATTTGTAACAACATTTTTCTACTACCCATTTTGTGTTTCCCTTGCCTTCAGGAAGTTCCTCATCTCATTGTGGTTCTTTATTTGGTGGTGTAATCCAAACCATTCCTGAGGGGTCCAGGATATTAGTGATCCTACTTGGATTGAGTTGTTGTAGTTTTCCATTGATTTTAACCACTGGGCATGATGATATTAAGAGACACCCTAAGGTGTCTAAGGGATCTTCTGTATTCCAGACACACTCTTTCTTACCTCCTTTGTGTGGTACTAATCTAATTTCCCCGTGGTAGTGAGGATCAATTACCCCAGCCAGCACAGTAACTCTCTTCTCACATGTTGATTCAGAGGCAGGAGGAGCCCAAGTAGTTGGGCAGTAGACTTAACTTCCGGTTTAATAGAATCATTGTTATGTTTCCTGGTGGAACTATTTCTCCCTTGGAACCAAGACCTCTAGGCTAGCAGAACATAAGGTCATGGCAGGAAGGAAAAATTCTTCCTCTACCCTTCAAGATTTTCCAGCTGAACTAATAATTATTTTTACATGTGACAGATTAACAGGAGAAAAAAAGAACAAAGTTTTATTATGTGTACACAATGTCCCAATAATGAAATTGAGAAATGAAGAAATGACTGAGGCAGGCAGTTTCTATAATTTTAGACAAAGAGACCCTATATCTGTGAGGACTTGACAGGACAAAGAAAACTTAACTTTGGGAGCTTCAGTTAGTAATGAATTTCAAACAGAATTTGGGCTAAAGTGGTAAATTAATAAAAATCACAGGGGTTGCTTATACGGCCTTCTTGGCTTTAAGTTTCCTATCTCCAGTGATGATGTCTCTACTTCTCGGTACATGTAAGACATCTTTCATATGGGAGATTTTTTTTATATATAAATGTATTTTTTATTGGTGTTCAATTTGCCAACATATAGAATAACACCCAGTGGTCATCCCATCAAGTGCCCACCTCAGTGCCCATCACCCAGTCACCCCCACCCCCCGCCCACCTCCCCTTCCACCACCCCTAGTTCGTTTCCCAGAGTTAGGAGTCTCTCATATTCTGTCTCCCTTTCTGATATTTCCCACTCATTTTTTCTCCTTTCCCCTTTATTCCCTTTCACTATTTTTTATAGTCCCCAAATGAATGAGACCATATAATGTTTGTCCTTCTCTGATTGACTTATTTCACTCAGCATAATACCCTCCAGTTCCATCCACGTTGAAGCAAATGGTGGGTATTTGTCGTTTCTAATGGCTGAGTAATATTCCATTGTATACATAGACCACATCTTCTTTATCCATTCATCTTTCGATGGCACCGAGGCTCCTTCCACAGTTTGGCTATTGTGGACATTGCTGCTAGAAACATCGGGGTGCAGGTGTCCCGGTGTTTCATTGCATCTGTATCTTTGGGGTAAATCCCCAGCAGTGCAATTGCTGGGTCGTAGGGCAGATCTATTTTTAACTATTTGAGGAACCTCCACACAGTTTTCCCGAGTGGCTGCACCAGTTCACATTCCCACCAACAGTTTCACATGGGAGATTTATTTCTTCCTTTCAAGAGGACAGAGGAGGGCCTAAGTTTCCATCTTATACAGGTTGTCTCTTAAGGAACTTTTATTTAAAATAATCAATATGCGAAAGTGGCACATTTTGGGGAGGCCTGCCCTTGGACTTTATAGTTGCAAAAACAGGAAGCAAAAATGTTGCCAGTAGGTCACAAGGGGTAATAGTGACTTATGCCACTCCCAGTTCTACTCCTTTATTACTGGATTCATGAATCCTATCAGAGAAACAGTACCGCATATTGGCCTTGCATTCAGAGCATATACAGCCATCTGGAAAACTTTGCCCTTGGCCTCCCAGGTATTGCCACCTGACTGGCACTGTAACTGAGTCTTTAGAAGGTTATTCTACAATTCTGTTAAGCCAGCTGATTGTGGAAAACAGGGTAAGACCAGTGAATTTTGTGAGTATGGGCTCATTGCCAGTTTTGCCATGAAATATTTTCACTAGAAGCAATGCTGCGCAGGATACCATGATAATGCATAAGACATTCTGTAAGTTCATGGATGGTAGTTTTGGCATGCAAGAAAGGCAAATCTACATCTAGAGTGTCTATTCCAATAAGAACAAAAGGCTGCCACTTCCAGGATGGAAGCAGTGCAATATAATCAAGCTGCCACCAGAGAGCTGCTGATCTCTCTGGGGGATGATACCATATCAGGAATTCAGTGTTAGTCCCTTCTGCAGGCAGATTGGGCACTCCGTGGTAACCATAACCAGTTTAGTCTTGGTGAATGAAAGTGCATATTAATGAGCTTCATCATCTTAACCTTCATCCCTGTATAACCTTCATCTCTGCCACCATGGGCACTTTGTCCATGAGGCCATTGGACATAACAAGGGTGATTGGGGAAAGAGACTGGCATATACAGAATAGGTCATCCTATCCATGATGCTGCAAATTCTCCTGTGCTGAGGTCACCCTTTGGTGAGCATTCTCAATGGACACAAATATCATCTTGATTTTTTTGCCCATTTAGAGAAGTCTATCCACATACCTCTTCCCCAGATTTCTTTGTCATCAGTTTTCCAATCATGTTCCTTCTAAGTTCCTGAATATCCAGCAAAACCACTGACCATAGCCCATGAGTTGATATATAATTCCATATTTGACCACTTCTCCTCACAAGCAAAGTGTAAAGCAAGGCACATTGTTTAAAGTTCTGCCTACTTGGGAGGATTTACTTTTACCATGGTCCTTTAGGGATGTCTCAGAAAGGAGCTGTAGTGCTATAGCTCCCACTTTTGGATGGTGCCTGCTATCCTATAGAACTATCTGTAAACCAAAGACTTATTTTCCTCTGTCAACAGATCATAGGGAACTCCCTTGAGACCACTGGTGCAGGCTGGGAGAAAAAAAGGCAATATAGCTGGAATGGGCATTCAGGATACTTCATGTAACTTACTTGTGCCTCCATGGCCTACTTGGGCTCAAACATGTGTGTAGCCCTTCTACTTGAATGTGGAGTGCTGCTGTGCAAACCCAACTTTGTGTCTTAGTGGATCAGATAACACACAAAGTTCATAATGGATATCTCAGGTTGCATGGTAACTTGATGACCCATGATTAAGCATTTGGTTTCTACTAAGGCCCAGTAGCAGACCAAAAGCTATTTCATAAAAAGAGAGCAGTTATCTGCAGAAGATGGCAGGCCTTTGCTTCAAAATCCTAAGGGCTGGTCCTGTACTTCAACTATAGGAGCCTCCTACAAGCTCCAAACAGCATCTTCATCTGCCACTGATACTTGAAGCATCAGTAGATTGGCTGGATCACATGGTCCAAGTCTAGGACTTGATTGAAGATCTGTAATTCTCCATTTTTATGATTCAGTTTAGACTTCTTTCACTGGACCTAGAACTTTTCTGTTCCACTTCTAGGAATACTGGGATCAATTAGCCAACTTCATAGGTCCAAGACAGTCAGGCTATTCTGATTTCTGTTTTGACTCTGCTGTTCATTATGGTAATCATACCCTCCCTGCCTGTGGTGATTGAGTGCTACCACCTTACCCCTGACAAATAGGATCCAATTATTCCCATTGTATTTAGGTTTCCCAATTCAGTGGTTGCATTTCCCACCATAAATTTTGGTTTACAGAGAAGAGCAATCACAGAGGAGGTGGGGCAAGATGGTAGAAGAGTAGGGTCCCCAAGTCAACTGTCCCCACCAACTTACCTAGATAACTTTCAAATCATCCTGAAAGCCTACAAATTTGGTCTGAGATTTAAAGAGAAAACAGCTGGAATGCTATAGTGAGAAGAGTTCGCGCTTCTATCAAGGTAGGAAGACGGAAAAAAAAAAGAAAGAGATAAAAAAGCATCCAAGGGAGAGGGGGCCCGAGAGGAACAGGCTAGGGCTGCCCGCAAATGCCCCCAGGACAGGAAAGCCCAGGCCCGGAGAAGCAGGAGCTTCACCAATCTTCCCGGACAGAAAGGCGCTCCAAGGGAGCTCAGGCAGGATCCCAGAAGGTACGGAGATGTCCTCAGGCTTCCAGGGGCACTAACAGAGGAACTGCGCCAGGGGGGAGAGCGTGCCACACCCTGCGGCCAAGCTCCCTAAAGGGCTGCAGCGCATGCCCCGCGGGGCCTCAGGAGGAGCTCAAATGGAGGTTCAGGGGGTGGCTCTGCCCGGAGGGGGCTGTGCGGCCCCGGAGCGATTCCAGCGGTGCAGGCTCCAGATCCCAGGGCACCAGGGGACATAGCGCAGAATCCTGCGCTCCCCCTGGGACAGGCAGAAGCCAAGAGGGCACAGAAAAGCGAGGACGCTCCTGCCGCTGGGCACCCCCGAGCTGTGCAGCTCGGCGCCCCCGCCCCCGGAGCACCCAGGCCCCTGCAGACTGGGAGCTGTGGGATTTACTGCGGGAGCGGACTCCAGGGCTGGAGACAGGGCCGCTGCCAGTGGGGTTGTCCCTCCTGGTGTCACCCTGTGCCTCGGCCAGGGAGCAGGGGCCTCACAGGAAAAACAGCTCCCACTGAGCCGTGCACCTGGCAGGGGGCGGGGCAGCTCCCCCAGGTGCACACACCTGAGAATCAGCACAGCACCACACATCCCCCCCCAGAAAACCAGCTGGAAGGGCAGGGGAAGAGCAAGTTATTGACCAAGCAGCACTGGAAAGTTCCAGGGAGGTCGAGAGATTTACAATATATAGAATCAGAGGATACTTCCCCCTTGTTTTTTGTTTTGTTTGCTTCTCCCCCCCTTTTTTCTTTTCTTCTTCTTTTTTTCTTTCTTTTTTCTATTCTTTCTTTTTCTCCTTTTACCAGTACAACTTGTTTTTGGCCACTCTGCACTGAGCCAAATGACTAGAAGGAAAAACTCATGAAAAAAGAATCAGAAACAGTCCTCTCTCCCACAGAGCTACAAATTTTGGATTACAATTCAATCTCAGAAAACCAATTCAGAAGCACAACTATAAAGCTACTGGTGGCTCTAGAAAAAAAGCATAAAGGATTCAAGACACTTTATGACTGCAGAATTTACATCTAATCAGGCCAAAATTAAAAATCAATTAAATGAGATGCAATCCAAAGTGGAGGCCCTAATGATGAGGGTTAACGAGATAAAAGAACCAGTGAGTGACATAGAAGACAAGTTGATGGCAAGGAAGGAAACTGAGGAAAAAAGAGAAAAACAATTAAAAGATCATGAGGATAGGTTAAGGGAAATAAATGACAGCCTCAAAAGGAAAAATCTACGTTTAACTGAGGTTCCAGAGGGTGCTGAAAGGGACAGAGGTCCAGAAAGTGTATTCGAACAAATCATAGCTGAGAACTTCCCTAACTTGGGAAGGGAAACAGGCATTCAGATCCAGGAGATAGAGAGATACCCCCTGCCCCTAAAATCAATAAAAAACGCTCAACACCTTGATATTTAATAATGAAACTTGCAAATTCCAAAGATAAAGAGAAGATCCTTAAAGCTGCAAGAGACAAGAAATCCCTAACTTATATGGGGAGAACTATTAGATTAACAGCAGACCTCTCCACAGACACCTGGCAGGCCAGAAAGGGCTGGCAAGATATATTCTGGGTCCTAAATGAGAACATGCAGTCAAGAATACTTTATCCATCAAGGCTCTCATTCAGAATAGAAGGAGAAGTGAAGAGCTTCCAAGATAGGCAGAAACTGAAAGAATATGTGACCACCAAACCAGCTCTGCAAGAAATATTAAGGGGGACTCTGTAAAACAAAGACGAAGTCCAAGGAAACAATCCACAAAAATGGACTGAATAGGTATTATGATGACACTAAATTCATATCTTTCAATAGTAACTCTGAATGTGAATGGGCTTAATGACCCCATCAAAAGGCACAGGATTTCAGAGTGGATGAAAAAGCAAGACCCATCTAATTGCTGTCTACAAGAGACTCATTTTAGATGTGAGGACACCTACAGCCTGAAAATAAAAGGTAGGAGAACCATTTACCATTCAAATGGTCCTCAAAAGAAAGCTGGGGTAGCCATCCTTATATCAGATAAATTAAAGTTTATCCCAAAGACTGTAGTAAGAGATGAAGAGGGACACTATATCATACTTAAAGGATGATCCAACAAGAGGACCTAACAATCATGAATATTTATGCCCCGAATGTGGGAGCTGCCAAGTATACCAATCAATTAATAACCAAAGTTAAGACATACTTAGATAATAATACACTTATACTTGGTGACTTCAATGTAGAGCTTTCTACAATCGACAGATATTCTAAGCAACATCTCCAAAGAAACAAGAGCTTTAAATGATACACTGGACCAGATGGATTTCACAGATATTTACAGAACTTTACGCAACTGAACATACATTCTTCTCAAGTGCACATGGAACCTTCTCCAGAATAGACCACATACTGGGTCACAAATCAGGTCTTAACTGATACCAAAAGATTGGGATTGTCCCCTGCATATTTTCAGACCACAACGCTTTGAAACTAGAACTAAATCACAAGAATAAGTTTGGAAGGATTTGAAACAAGTGGAGGTTAAGGATCATCCTGCTAAAAGATGAAAGGGTCAACCAGGAAATTAAATAAGAATTAAAAAGATTCATGGAAACTAATGAGAATGAAGATACAACCATTCAGAATCTTTGGGATACAGCAAAAGCAGTCCTGAGGGGGAAATACATCGCAATACAAGCATCCATCCAAAAACTGGAAAGAACTCAAATACAAAAGCTAACCTTGCACCTAAAGGAGCTGGAGAAAAAACAGCAAATAGATCCTACACCCAGCATAAGAAAAGAATTAAAGATTTGAGCAGAACTCAATGACATAGAGACCAGAAGAACTGAGGAACAGATCAACAAAACCAGGAGTTGGTTCTTTGAAAGAATTAATAAGATAGATAAACCATTACCCAACCTTATTAAAAAGAAGCAAGAAAAGACTCAAATTAATAAAATCATGAATGAGAAAGGAGAAATCACCACCAATACCAAGGAAATACAAATGATTTTAAAAATTTATTATGAGCAGCTATACACCAATAAATTAGGCAATCTAGAAGAAATGAACACATTTCTGGAAAATCACAAACTACCAAAACTGGAACAGGAAGAAATAGAAAACCTGAACAGGCTGATAACCAGGGAGGAAATTGAAGCAGGCATCAAAAACCTCCCAAGACACAAAATTTCAGGGCCAGATGGCTTCCCAGGGGAAGTCTATCAAACGTTTAAGGAAGAAACCATACCTATTCTACTAAAGCTATTCAGAAAGATAGAAAGAGATGGAGTACTTCCAAACTCATTCTATGAGGCCAGCATCACCTTAATTCCAAAACCAGACAAAGACCCCACCAAAAAGGAGAATTATAGACCAATATCCCTGAACATGGATGCAAAAATTCTCAGCAAGATACTAGCCAATAGGATCCAACAGTACATTAAGAAGATTATTCACCATGACCAAGTGGGATTTATCCCCGGGACTCAAGGCTGGTTCAACACTGGTATAGCAATCAATGTGATTGATCATATCAGCAAGAGAAAAAAAACAAGAACTACATGATCCTCTCAATAGATGCAGAGAAAGCATTTGACAAACTACAGCATCCATTCCTGATCAAAACTCCTCAGAGTATAGGAATAGAGGGAACATTCCTCAGCATCTTAAAAGCCATCTAGGAAAAGCCCACAGCAAATATCATTCTCAATGGGGAAGCACTGGGAGCCTTTCCCCTAAGATGAGGAACACGACGGGGATGCCTACTCTCGCCACAGCAAATGTCATTCTCAATGGGGAAGCACTGGGAGCCTTTCCCCTAAGATCAGGAACACGACGGGGATGTCTACTCTCACCACTGCTATTCAACATAGTATTGGAAGTCCTAGCCTCAGCAATCAGACAACAAAAAGAAATAAAAGGCATTCAAATTCGCAAAGAAGAAGTCAAACTCTCCCTCTTCACAGATGACAGATACTGTACGTAAAAAACCGAAAAGCCTCCACCCCAAGATTGCTAGAACTCATACAGCAATTCGGCAGTGTGGCAGGACACAAAACCAATGCCCAGAAGTCAGTGGCATTCCTATACACTAACAATGAGACTGAAGAAAGAGAAATTAAGGAGTCAATCCCATTTACAATTGCACCCAAAAGCATAAGATACCTAGGAATAAACCTAACCACAGAGGTAAAGGATCTATACCCTAAAAACTATAGAACACTTCTGAAAGAAATTGAGGAAGACACAAAGTGATGGAAAAATATTCCATACTCATGTTTTGGAAGAATTAATATTGTGAAAATGTCAGTGCCTGCGCTGGTGGATTCGCGCTCCCGGGCCACGCAGTCCCCTCCGCGGAGCCGCCGCCGGAGCCCCTCCGAGCTGCTCCCGGAGCCGCACAGCCCCCTCTGCACGGAGCCTCTTCCTCTGCCCGAGCCCCAAGGGATGATTAGAGAAAGTTGGATCATAAGGACAAACGTTGTATATCTGCCATTATTGTAACAAGATCAGGCTTGCTTTTGCTATTTTATATTTTGAACTTCTGCAAAATACTTCCATGACCAAAAAGCATGAACATCACTGGTGTGGATAATAAAGTACTAGAATATCCACTCCCTAATTTTGTCAGGTAAAATTTCAATGGATTTTTTTAAATTTTTTATTTATTTATGACAGTCACAGAGAGAGAGAGGCAGAGACACAGGCAGAGGGAGAAGCAGGCTCCATGCACCGGGAGCCCGACGTGGGATTCGATCCCGAGTCTCCAGGATCGCGCCCTGGGCCAAAGACAGGCGCCAAACCACTGTGCCACCCAGGGATCCCCAATTTCAATGGATTTAACTCCACTTTCAGTCCTGGTGAAGTTACCTAGCTTTGGATTCTGCATGTACCGTCTCACATTGTAAAATTCTCAAGTATCTATCAGAGTGAATTGCTATGGTTACCCAATTGAGGAATGATCCAAAACAGGGATAATGCAGTTTGGCTCCGGTACTCACGAAAGGTCATAAACCTGTGAACAGTTTCCTATTATCATGAACTTCACAATCCTTTCCAATTATCATAAATGGTAAAAAGAGAGAGAGAAACAGAGAGAGAGAGAGAGAGAGAGAGAGAGAGAGAGAGAATAGCTCCAAATAGCCTGTGAAGATGGCTAATTCTAATTAAATTTTCTGTTGAGTTTCTGTTTTTCTGTGAAGCTCTGCTTTTATATCTGACTGCCCTGCCCTGACTGGCTACTGACAGTGTTGTTGTTGTTATATCATTAAAGTAATTTTTTATGGTAAGTTGACTAATAAAAGATATCTAAATGTAAAGATTTTTCTTGACTGTCTGAATTTCTCTTCATTCATTTGTACATTTGTGGCTTTTTTCCCCTAAAGATTTTCTTTTTTAGTGATCTCTACAATGTGGGACTCAAAAGTTACAACTTTAAGATCAAGAGTCGGATACTCTACAGACTGAGCCAGCCAGGCACCCCCATTTGTGGCATCTTTGATTGAATTCTAAGTATGCTTGAATTTAGTTTTGGCTAAAAGGATAAGACTGAATAGACAAGGAGGAAAAATTCTGAAATAGCAAGGAAGACAAAAAGTACTGAAAACATCCAAACCCATCAGTGACCTCCAAACAGGTATAAATGGGGAATAAACTCCCAGTTTCTTTCTTAGCTGTTGGTTAGAACCGATACAAATGAGGGTGCCTGGGTGGTTCAGCTGGTTAAGCATCTGCCTTCACCTCAGATCATGATACAGGAGTCCTGGGATTGAGCCCCACGTTGGGCTCTCTGCTCAGCGGGGCGCCTGCTTCTCCCTCTTCCCCTTTCTTGTGCTCTCTCTCCCTATCACTCTCTCTCTCTCTCTCAAATAATTTTTTTAATTTATTTTTTATTGGAGTTCAATTTGCCAAAATATCACATAACATCAAGTGCCCCCCTCAGTGCCCATCACCCAGTCACCCCAACCCCCCATGCACCTCCCCTTCCACTACACTACCCCTTGTTCATTTCTCACAGTGAGATGTCTCTCATGTTTTGTCACCCTCACTGATATTTTCACTCATTTCCCTTTATTCCCTTTCACTAGTTTTTATAGTCCCCAAATGAATGAGACCATATAATGTTTGTCCTTTTCTGATTGCCTTATTTCACTCAGCATAATACCCTCCAGGTCCCTCCACGTCGAAGCAAATGGTGGGTTTTTGTCGTTTCTAATGGCAGAGTAATATTCCATTGTATACATAGACCACGTCTTCTTTATCCATTCATCTTTCGATGGACACCGAGGCTCCTTCCACAGTTTGGCTATTGTGGACATTGCTGCTTTAAACATCAGGGTGCAGGTGTCCCGGCGTTTTCATTGCATCTGTATCTTTGGGGTACATCCCCAACAGCCCAGCGCCATTTATTGAAGAGACTGTCTTTCTTCCAGTGGATAGTCTTTCCTCCTTTACCAAATATTAGTTGACCATAAAGTTGAGGGTCCACTTCTGGATTCTCTATTCTGTTCCATTGATCTATGTGTCTGTTTTTGTGCCAGTACCACACTGTCTTGATGACCACAGCTTTGTAGTACAACCTGAAATCTGGCAATGTGATGCCCCCAGCTCTGGTTCTTTTTTAATGTTCCCCTGGCTATTCAAGGTCTTTTCTGACTCCACACAAATCTTAAGATGATTTGTTCCAACTCTCTGAAGTAAGTCCATGGTATTTTGATAGGGATTGCATTAAATGTATAAATTGCTCTGGGTAGCATTGACATTTTCACAATATTAATTCTTCCACTCCATGAGCTCTCAAATAATTTTTAAAAAGAACTGATATAAATGAGTTCACTATTTCTCCAGAGTATATCAGCTAATCATATCTCAACCACCAACCCTGTCCCTGATCACAAGAAGAAGAGGAAGAAAGAAGAAAGAAAAGAAGAAGAAGAAGAAGAAGAAGAAGAAGAAGAAGAAGAAGAAGAAGAAGAAGAAAGAAGAAAAAGAAAGAAAGAAAGAAGAAAGAAAGAAAGAAAGAAAGAAGAAGAAAGAAAGAAAGAAAGAAAGAAAGCAAGCAAGCAAGCAAGCAACTAGCTCTTCTAACCTGACTGAAATGTTTCCCTAATTTGGTCTCGATTATCAAAATCTGGATCTTATTTTGTTCTCTTAACTATTAAGTAAGTCTAATAGAAGCAGCCACATATAAGAAGAGCACTCTATATGTTTCATTTTATATAAAAGTATGCTGCTGTGGGTCTATGGACACACACATACAAATAACCCTATTGTATCTACTAGGAGGCAAATACTTAAAATGATGTGAATTCAGAAGTTTGTATAACTCAGATATAGTTAGTGATGTTTTTTAACATCTACATAAATTCAAATGTCCATAAACTCTTTTTTTCAGCAACCCATGGTCTGTCTCTTCAAGTTCATCAGAAATGAAAGAGGCCTTGTCAGTGGGAAGAGTTCAGAATATATGCCATAACTTTTCTAGAAAGGTTGAATTGAAGTTTCCCTTCTAAAAAGTATACACGCTGGGGCTTCATCAACAGAGGACTCACTAGTATCTGAGCTGTCATCAGAAACATTTTAGCACAGATTTGCAGAATAGTTACTTAGGTGAGACTCTAAGTAGCATACAAGGGCTTAATACTCAGCACTTCTTCAAGGTGTGGGACTCCTTCCCTACTTTTGGAGCCACATTCCTCACTTCTAGGTTGTGAAATACACAAACTGGAGACCATGGGCCTGCCTCTGGTCTCAATCCCCATCACTGGAGAAAATATATTATCTTTCTAATTGTCTATTTCTGAGTTCAGCAAACTTTTTCTTAAAGCAGCAGTAAATACTTTAAGCTCTATGGATTGTAAGACCACTGTCTCTACTATTCAACTTTACCGTTGTAGCACCACATCAGCCATAAACAATATGTAAACAAGTAAGTGTGTCTCTGTTCTACTAGAATGTCATTCGAAAAAGCATTTAGATGGCCAGATTTGGTTCACAGGCTCTGATTTGAAGACCTCTTGGCTCTTCTTTACAGAGTTAGTGATCTTGACTTAATGCTAGCCCTTAGGTTTCCTATATATATAATTAATCACTACATGGTTTTCAGTCTTTCTCTCTTTTTGTCTCACTCTCACTCTCTTCCTCCTTCTTCCCTCACTTTCTGCCTGTCTGGTGCTCGATCTTTCTCATGTGCTATGACATGCTATTTATTTAGTTGGCTGACTACTGTGTGGTGTGATATGTTGACCAGCAAAGGCCCGTTACAGACTATGATACTAGTCTGCTCACTTCTTATCGTTAGCTGTAAAAAATGGGAGGGGCGTGGCTGAACAGATACCCCCCTTAATTATGAATCTTGAAAATTTCCTCCTCCCACAATTTAATTAAAATGTGCTTTTATTAGAACTTTGGTTGAGTCAGTAGCAACTTAGCAGAGAGCAGAGTTCTAAGGAAATAAGACCTAGGACAGGAAAAAAAAATTGATAAGGAAGGAGAATCCAGAGCATACAATGTCTAGGATGGCCTGGTAAAACTATGGGAAGCTTCAGGCAGTCAAAGCTGAGAATGAGGACTCTGAGTGCCTGAAGGAACAGAATAAGTCAATAGATAATTCTCTATCACAAAACTGCCTGGGGTAGGTTATACAGTGATGTTTTAAATATGAGAAATAAGGAAAGATAGTTGGTATGTGTGACTTCAGTTTGAAAACTGCTAATCAAGATTGGCTCATTTATAACCTACTTGTAACTAGAATATCAGTTTAATTATAGAAGGACAGTTGCAAACCCTCCTATAAAAATGTTCTATTATGTGCTGAGCCCCATGGGAAGTGCCCAAGACACACAGATTAAAAAAAGACATACTCTCCTTCCATAAGGATTTTGCTGTTTACCTGTTTCTTTCCTGACAGACTATAAAAACAATGTGATAAGTTGGGGATCCCTGGGTGGATCAGCAGTTTAGCACCTGCCTTTGGCCCAGGGCATGACTCCAGAGTCCAGGGATCAAGTCCCACATCGGGATCCCTTCATGGAGCCTGCTTCTCCCTCTGCCTGGGTCTCTGCCTCTCTCTCTCTCTCTCTCTCTCTCTCTATCTCTCTCTATCTCTCATGAATAAATAAATAAAATCTTTTTAAAAAATATAAAAAATAAAACAATGTGATAAGTACTATAGTAAATAGTACTATGAAATGACTATGGTGTGCTACATGGACACATTGGAGGGGTGCCTCTCGTTTATAGTCAAGTAATGCTTCCTAGAATGTCATACTTGACATGATATTTAAACAAAATATGTTTCAGATTGAAAGTGTAGCAAGTTGACATGGCCTAAGATTGATGGAAGCATGGCATATTCTTGGAAATGAAAGAAGTTCAGTTTGGCTACAGAAAGACAGCAGTGGCTGCAGACAGCAGTGAGGCGTGAGCGAGCTGAAGTAGTGTGTGAGCAAGGGGAGCCAGAAATGTCAACAGTTGTGGACTGAACATTGACCCTGACTGATTTGTCAAAAAAAAAAAAAAGAGTCCCACTGCCATCCTAGAAACCTCATGAAATCTTCCACAGGCTCTACCACCTAGCCAAGTGGAAGCAATGACTCAGTCTAATTTGGGCGTAAATGTCAATGTGACTTCATTTGTGCCATTATGCTCATGAGGCCTGGGGCCATCCAGTTTACATAAGGTTGATTTCTAACCAGAGCATTAGGGCATTTGTGGGTTACAAAAATATCCCTTACTACCCCTTCCTATTTATTTTTGAGGATTAAAAATAAAATTAACTCCTGAGAAACAGGGATACCAAGAGTGTGGCTACCAGTTGGGAGAGGGGATCTATCAAGGCCTCCAGCAAGGACAGTCCCACTAAAGACCTTTGCACAGAATTTGTATTGCTATATAATATAGTTGGGCCCTAGCGATTCTCGGATCTCACAGATGATAGCTGATAGTAACTTCCTTTCTAGCTTCTGTCCATACACACATGGAATAAACTCTGATCCATAATTTCAAACATTCTGATTATTAGAGAATTAGGTGTCTCATATTACAAGTTTCAAAGAATAATGCTATACTTGGCACGAAAACAAGATTAAATTTCTTGGTCTATTTACCTAGCTCCATTTTTTTTTCACTCAGTTGCCCCAGAACTGAGTGAGTTCTTCAGAACATTTGTTTCATTCAAATTGGCTTGGGAAATACCCAGTTAAGGAACTGGCTTTGTTGTTGTTGTCATTGTTGTTATTCACTTCCTTCTTTTTTTTTTTTTGGAAGATTTTATTTATTTATTTGAGAGAGGAACAGAGAGAACATGAGTGTGAGGAGGGGCAGAGGAAGAAGGAGAGGGACAAGCCGACTCCTCACTGAGCATAGAGCCTGAAGCAGGACTCTATCCCAGGACCATGAGGTCATGACCTGAGCCAAAGTCAGAAGTTTAACTGATTGAGCCACCTGGGTGCCTCAGTTTGCCTGCTTCTTATGCTAATGTGAATTATGGATCTACAAAAGAGATCTATATTATACATCTTTTGTTTGCCATGTGACTTTGAAATTTTTGTAAGAGCAGAGATTATATCTATTGCTCATTGCTATATCCCCATATCCAGTGCCTTATCTGGCACCTATTAGACACTTTAAATATTTGTAAAATGAATGAATAACAAATTTAAAGGCTTATGTTCCATGAAAAATATTTATCAAATATATTAAGCAAATCTTTCATTGAAATGCCAGCTAGCTAATTCTATCATATTTATACTTTTTATCCAATCTGTAAAGCATTTTGGTAAAATGTATATTTGTAGCATCTACAGAATGACAAAGTATATATATATATATAATCTTGGAGATGGGAAATTTTCAAAGAAAAGTTAATAGATGAGAATCTTGCATTAACAGACTACTTCAGCTGAATACTGACTGTGATTTTTATTATGCTTCTAAACCAATTTTTGGTTGCTAACTGGACATAAGCTATGTATTTAAAAATACTATATAATAATCAAAGAATGATTTTTTTCGAAGTTCCTTTGGGATATTGAGAAATCAAGTTTGGTTGGTTGTTTTAGATTTTAGTAGCTTCTCAAACAAAAATAAATAAGATCTCTTGGGAATGAAGATATTTTATAAATAAAATGGATATGCATTCTGGATATCCATGCATTCTGCATGACAGATGCTGAGTTCAGAAACCTTTTGTCACTTTTTATTGGGAGCACCATCTTGCAATGCACAATATGCTAATATGTCCTCATATGATTAGAAGAATAATTGCCAGTTACTGATGTGAACAGACAGCAACTGCTAATCCCAAAGCCCAGTTGTTTAGATCATGAAATGAAAACCCCTTAATTAAACCCCATAGCCAATTTATAATCACCCATGCAGAGGGCATTCCTAGTAATTTTTGCTATAAGCATGCAGTAAGTCCTTGGCATCTGTCCTATGATGATTCAGTTTAGGAACTACCACCATGAGTGAACTGAGTGTCCTGTACTCTTTTGGGCAGATTGGGGGAAGCAGGTAAAGGAAGAAGTTCTTACTTTTTTTCTCCAACTGTTAATCTTTTTTTTTTAATATTTTGTTTATTTATTCATGAGAGACACAGAGAGAGAGGCAAAGACACAGCAGAGGGAGAAGCAGGCTTCCCGCAGGGAACCTGATATGGGACTCAATCCCAGGATCCCAGGATCACGACTTCAGCCAAAGGCAGACACTCAACCACTGAGCCACCCAGGTGCCCCCTCCAACTGTTAATCTTGAGCAGATCTTTGTACCATGTAAAGTGGTCTCTTTGTTCTGTTTGTGAAGTTAGTGAATTTAGTTCTCCTCTGAAAGAATTCAAAGATTCAGATATTTGTGTCTGTCTACCTGTTTCTTTAAGTGAAGCAAGCTAAGAGAAAGAGAGTAAAATAATAGTAAGAATTGAGAAGATGAGATTGATGTTGTGCTGTGCCCAAGACATTATAGCTGAATGTGACCTTGAAGAGTTCCTGGCCCATCAAGGATACATGACTTTAACTGGGGTGCCTATTCTGATTGTTTGTAGCTGCCTGAGAAAGTGTGTTAAGCAAGATCCTAGCGTGTCTCAAGGTAAATGGGGAAGATTGCCTTGATTAAAGTGCCTATTGTGGGGGGATCGCTAGCCTGATGATTCCAAATCTATAATCTTCTAGTTATAGCAAGTACTTCATATGGGAAAGATATATGCAGTGGATCACATGTAAGGGTGAAACTTGTCAGAATTTGGGAGCAGTTTATGTTTCCAAAACAACATCAACTTACTGATTAGGCATTATCTCTTAAACTTTCAGACTTGCTGCAAGTAAATGTTTTGCTACAAGAGCAATATGTTCATGTGCATGTGGATAATAAATTATAAACTATAACTGTGTCATTAATACTTGATATGCAGGACATCAGCCACAGGCTATGCTAAGCAAGGTTCAAGAGGCCTCCTTACATAGAAGTTTTCAAACTTTCTTACTCATCTATTCAAGTAATTCTGTGGAGCCCTGGGATTCTATGAAAGTGTCTCTAGGGCTACTGCAGGGGCTAATAGGTATGATCCAAACTCCTCACCCATGCCAATATGTGTGCTTTGAAACTTAAATGAAAAACCTTTAAGTGCATTATTGTTCTTCTAGTAGCAGAACTTGTTTAAAAACAAGAGACACCTGGGTGGCTCAGTTGGCCAAGCGTCCAATTCTTGATTTTTGGCTTAGGTCATGATCTCAGGATTGTGAGATTGAGCCCCACATGGGGCCCCTTGCTCAGTGGGGAGCCTGCTAGAGATTCTCCCTCTCCCTCTCCCTTTGTCCCTCCCCAACTCACTCTTTCTTTTTCTAAAATAAAATCTTTAAAAAAAATAGAATAAAATAGTGATCTAATGGAGTGCCTGGCTGGTTCAGTCAGTAGAGCATATGACTCAATCTCAGGGTTGGGATTTCAAGCCCCATGTTGGTTGTAAATCTTACTTAAAACAAATGCATAAATAAATAAATAAAACAGTAATCTCATGAAAGGTTCTGGGGCATAATTCACAAAACATAACCAGAAAACAAACTAGAGTCTAAATCAGTGGTTTAAATATACTTTTTTAAAAAAGATTTATTTATTTATTTATTTATTTATTTATTTATTTATTTATTTATTTATGTATTTATTTGAGAGAGAGTACCTGAGAAAGAGTTCAAGCAGGGGGAGGGGCAAAGGGAGAGGAAGAGAAACTGACTGCCTACTGAGCACAGAGCCCAACCATGGGCTCCATCACACAACCCTGAAATCACGACCTGAACTAAAATCAAGAGTTGGATGCTTAACTGGTTGAGCCACTCAGGCACCCCACGATCACTATTTTAAATATTAATCTCTAAGAATACATTGAGTTTCTAATTCCCAAATGATATATCAAAACAAACTTCATATTTGGATAGTCTAGCTTATATTTTACTTTTTCCCCTGAAGCTTTCCTTCTGTAATTGTGAATGGGCTGTGCAGTATTGTGAATGAAGGAAATGGTCTTGCTAAGGAAGATTACTATCTCTTCAATACGCAAATTTAATACTTCTCTATTTACTGTAAACAGTGGTGTGCTAGAACTCTCTTGTGTAGGTTTGGCAGAGGCTACTACTAAACTGTCAATAATTTTATAAGCCAAGTATGAAATAGCCATTATTTTAAAATATAAGCTATGTAAATTTACAACTAAAAAAATTATATTAAAAGCAAAGAAAATAGGGGTGCCTGGCTGGCTCAGTCAATAGAGCATGTGACTCTTGATCTCGGGGTCGTGAGTTCAAGCCTCACATTGGGTGTGGATCTTATTTAAAAAAAGCAAAAATAATAATTTAAAAAGAGACAAAGAAAACAAGTACTCAAAACTCATAAATTCCTAATTATTCTATAAAAATTTTACTGTTATCTACACTGTTGAGGTTATGTACATCTCTTGCATCTGTGTGGTAGAAATACCTATAATGGTGTGCTGCTGTGTATTTTTTCCCAACTCCTCCCTCAGTTATGTCATGTTCATTGCTTGAAGGTGGAAAGCAGCAAATGCTACAAATTAGTTTTATCCCCTTCCTTGATTTGAAATGATGTTCCTACTTTCCTTTTATCTAGACTTACCTGCTTTCTCTCCCATTACCACAATGTATTTTTTTCTTTGATCAGACAAATTCTTCTGTGTTAAGGAGTGAAAGAAAAATAAAGACTTCATGTGTTTCTGTCTGGATAGTTTTCTCCCAGTACAAACCATTGTTGAGTGTGTGTCTCTCTCATGACTGAATGGAATTTTTTTATAGGGATAATAGGTTGCTCTGACCCCTCTAGAGTTATATGGTTCAGTTTGTGAAATGAATGACACAAAGAAATGGTTCATACCATAGTGCTAATTAGCTGAACTAACCAGATTTTCACCCTGAAGCTGAAATCTTGCTGTGGTTTCCAGCTCACTCTTTGTTTTAAACCCTGCAGATCACTTTAGGTATTCATCCTAGGGTAATTAATAGCTGGGTGGGAAAAGTTTATTTGAAGTTATTAAGACAGCTTCTTAAAAATGTCTACTATTTCATAGAATACTTTGGGGGTAACCCAACTGTTTCTATAAGGATTTATGGTAACATGGTCATCCTTAGTACTTCCCCACTGCTGTACTATATGGCAGCTATTTCTACATGACATAAGGTAAGAAATCAGAGTAGATGATGCTATTTAGGCATAGACACCTGTATTTCCTAGGTTAAGATTGAGTCTAAAAGTCAGAATTGTTGAAAGAAACAATACTAAAATAATGCGTAGTTCAGTGCAGTGACTGTTCCACTATTACCAAATTAATCATAGTCCAGGGGTGTTTTCTATGACATCCTTCAGATCTCAATACAGCAAAACTAAGCACAGTAAAATATCTTTTGCCCCCATGGAATTTGTATCAACCTCTTTTTGATAGCTTACTAGCTTGGTGTATGTAGGTACTTATGAAACCATCATTTTAAGGCAGGTGTCATTGCTATATCTAGTCAATGGAAAGAACATCATTGTATCCTTAGAAAATTAAGCTTTTTGTTTGTTTGAAATCAACATTTTCCTCATCCTTATGAGTCTTTGTTTGGAGGGGATAGAGTGTTCATAATTATTGCTGCAATAACTTGCCAAATATGCTTTCATAATTCAGTAGAAATATTAACAAATCATGATATGAGAAGAATAATACTGATAGAATAATGCCAAACAGATGGTTAGATGCCAGTTAGTTCTTAGTTACTCAACAGTAACAGGAAAATATTTGACTATAAAAATTGCAAGTTCAATCTGGAAGTAGGATGCACATGTTCCTGAATGTCCAAATTAGAAAGGCCTCCAGTGTGATATGAACGCATTACTTGGGTAGGTGGCTGATCACTCAATTTTTAGCTTCCTCCTTTAGCCTGCTGTGAGGGCCATCAGTATTTGCTTTTCTATGGTTTTGGAGGATGAGTTTCCTAATTTCATACTGAATGAGCAGTGTAGATGTGCAAAGACACCAATAAACAGCTGATTTCCCAGTAAGTTTCATTTAAACATGAAATTCAAATATTGGCTCCTCACCTTCCTATCACAAATCTATCTACATCAGTCCTTAAAAGCTTATTTCATATATATCATAGAGCCCTCCTCCTCCTTGGTTCAGTTACAGTTAGTATTCTATGATCATATTTTAGGGAGTTTAGCAAGACAATGTACAAGCAGAAAAATTAATTAACTCAATTAATATGTATTATATAAAACCAATGGGGAGATGTGTACAACTTTCCCAAACCCTGAAGAGTGGAAAGAGAACAATACATTAAGCTTATTATCTCTCAGAGTCCAGGGGAAATTAACTGAAAACTGCCCCTTACTCTATACGTTTTTTATCATTCAACTCATACTGAGTTTCTAGGTGTAGGAGAGTTCAAGAGTGGTTCCTCTAGTCTCTTCTAAACAACTGTTACCTTTTCAATTTCTCTGAGTCTCATCACCAGCTTTTTCGTGGTGACTCAGGAACAAAAATCAGGAATACTGGATATTCTATAAAAAATGTGGGACAACCCCAACCAATAAATCTTGTGTCCCATGACTTTCCAATTTTCCCCTAGATATTCATGTAACATAAAAGAAAAATAACTAATAATAATAATAATAATAATAATCTGAATCAGCACCTGGCTGGCTCTGTCAGTGGAGTGTGTGACTCTTGGTCTCAAGGTTGAGTTTGAGCCCCATGTTGAGTGTAGAGATTACTTAAAATAAAATCTTTAAAAAAACGATAATCTGAATCTGGAATTTAATTATTTTGTTTACAGACAGAAAACATTTTTTCCACACATTTAATAAACACTGATTTTTTGAGGAACAAAACTACCAAGTAAATGAAAGGAAGAGTGCACTTTGTTTTGCTTAAAAAGTTACAAATCTTGATCACCACTCTGGAAAATGATATCACCAATAATAATGTCATTTATGTTATTTGAGTCGATGGTACAACACACTTAAATCAGGCTGTATTTAGAGCTGTCATATTCACAGTGATGCAAGATATTAGGTACAAGCCTCTGATAACTTTGCCTTAGCTTCTGGCATACTTTTGTCCAAGTATATGTATATTGATGTATGTATTATCTCATTGTAAATTAGTTATGTTGTATTTATTATTTTTATTACAGTTGAGGCAATATATTTATTTTAAGAAATAAAGACGTAGGGAGGTTTAGATTTTCTGGGAATTTAATTTCAGTATAGTAAGGGAGGGAAATATTGTATATCTAATGTAAAGAAAAAAAAGGAACATTCAGTCTTACAGGATTGAAAAACACTGGTATATATCAGACTCCAGACTGCACTACAAAACTCCAGAAAGGTAATTAAATATGTGCCTGAATGGATGAAATTTCACAGTGTGACATGTGCACCTCTTTCATCACAGCCCATATGTACTTGGCACCTCAAAATGCACCCCCTTTAAATGAATAGAGTAATATACAAAGGAGTAAAAGAGTAATAGAACCTCGATTTGGATCTCTCACTATAGCCCATTAAGTCAAATAGTTTCTTATATACCACATCTGCAATTATAGGTCCTTTAGGAAGGTGCATTCTCAATCCCCAATATCCTCCAGTGAGATTTTTCTTATTGCCACATCTATCATTTAGTACAATTTATATGACAAATAAAAGAAGATTCAATTCAAGCCTGCTTAAATAATAAGAAATTTATTGCTAGAGGTAAGATGGCTCCAGAATTGGTTTCAGCTAGTAACTGAAGGATGTCACCTAGCACCTGATTTCTTTTAGGCAGTTCACACTCTGCTTATGAGATATCCAATTAATTCTTTATATGGTCCCCTTATGCTTGCAAGATCACTGCCATTACTAACCAGGGCTATATACTTTCTCCTCCATTTCCAGAGAATGGAAGAATTATTCCTCAAAAATTGAACAAATTTCCATGATATTCTGTGCCTTCCTCTGAATCAATCTCTATGACTAAAATAAGCCTATGCTGGTTGACTTTGGCCACTTACAGCTCACACATGGATCCCGCCTAAAGTAAATTTTACCCAAACTGCATGGTAGCTACACAGGAGAGCAGGAAAAAGGGATTGGGGAGGCAACAAACTATATTTCCCCCACAATATGTCATGTTAGCCTTAGCAAGATGAGCTGTACTGATTTCAATGAGGTCGACTCTTTTACTATTTATATATTTTTACCATTATTCATTCCCCAAAGGAATTTATACATGCCACATATATTATTATAGAAAAAATATGTAGTCTTAAAAAGTAATCTGTACTAAAGAATGTTATGAGGGAAGCCAGTTGCCATGTTATAAGAACACCCAAGAAACCTATGGAGAGATCTATAAAGTGAGGAACTGAGGGCTTCTAACAACTATGTCAATGAATTTGGAAGCCGGTTCTCCTTCCCCACACCGCTACATGCCCAGTTGCAACTTGACTGTAACCTCGTAATGGCTCTGGTAAAGAAATTGAAGAAAACACACACAAACCGGAAAATATCCCATTAGAGGCATTAATATTGTTAACGTGTCCATACCACCCAAAGCCATCCATAGATTGATTGATTGATTGATTGATTATTCATGAGAGACACAGAGAGAAAGAGGAAGAGAAATAGGTAGAGAGAGGCAGGCTTTTTGCAGGGAACCCGATGTGAAAAGGACTCTGGGATCATGCCCTGCCGAAGGCAGACACTCAACTACTGAGCCATCCACGCATTCTACCATCTATAGATTCAATGCACTCTCTATCAAAATTCCACTGGCATTTTTCACAAAGAAAAAACAGCCTAAAATTTACATGGAACCACCTAGGACCCTGAATAACCAAAGCAGTCCTGAAAAAGAACAAACCTGTAGGCATTATACTTCCTGATTTTCAACTATGCTACAAAGCTATCATAATAAAAATAGTATGGTACTGGCATAAAAATAGACACAGATCAACCTAAAACTGTAAGACTTCAAGAAGAAAACATAAGGAAAATACTCCTTGTCTTGGAAATGATTTTTTGGATAGGACACCAAAAGCACAAGCAACAAAGGCAAAACTAAATAAGTGGGACTACATCAAACTAAAAAGCCTCTGCACAGCAAAAGAAACAATTAACAAAATGAGAAGCAACCTAGGGGATGGGAGAAAATAACTTCAAAGCATATGTATGATAAGAATTTAATCCAAAATATATAAAGAACTCATATAACAAGATAGCAAATAAAGAAAAATCCAATTAAAAATGGACAGAACTGAATAATCTTTTTTTCCAAATACATACAAATGGCCAAGAAGTACATGAAAAGATGTTTCACCTCACTAGTCATCAAGGAAATGCAAATTAAAACTACCATGAGCTATGATCTCACACTTGTTAGAATGGCCATGATCAGAGACAAGAGATAATAAGTGTTGGTTAGGATATAGAGAAAAGGAAAACTTTGTGCACTGTTAGTAGTGATGTAAACTGTTACAACTATTAACAGTATGAAAGTTCCTCAAAAAATTAAAAATAGAACTAGCATGTTGTCTATCAATCTCCCTTCTGGTTATATATCCAAAGGAAATGAGATCAGGATTTTGAGGCAATAGCTGCACTCTCATGTTTATTACAGCTTTATTCACAAGAACCAAGTAAGTTATGGAAACAATCTAATTGCCTATTAGTGGATGAATGGGTAAATAAAATAAAAACATAGAGGGAGGTAAGGCATAAGAGACTCTTAACTATAGGGAACAAAGTGAAGGTTGCTGGAGGGGTGGTGGGTGGGTGGGGGGGATGAGATAATTGGGTGTTGGACATTAAGGAGGGCACTTAATGTAATGAGCACTGAGTGTTATATGCAACTAATGAATCACTAAATCCTACTCCTGAAACTAATAATACACTATATGTTAACAAACTTGAATTTAAATACAATTTTTAAAAAGAGAAAAATAAAAGAAGATGTCATACACACACATACACGTACACACATGCACATACAGAGTGGAATATTATTCAGCCACAAAAAGAAAGAAAGCCTGCCATTTGTGACAACATAGATGGACCTTGAGGGTATACTCAAGGTATAGTATACTATATACTAGGTGAAATAAGTCAGAGAAAGACAAATACTGTGTGATATCCTTTATGTGAGAAATTTATAAAAGCCAAACTTGTAGAAACAGAGATGAGAATGATGGTTGTCAGGGGCTGAGGGGTGAGGAGATGTTGGACAAAGGATACAATCTTACAGTCAGAAGATGAATAAGTTCTAGGGCTCTAATGCATAGCATTGTGATTCTTTAACAATATTCTATTATATAGTTGAAAGTTGCCAACAGAGTAGATCATAAATGTTCTCACCACAAACAAGAAATGATAATTATGTGATGTGATTGAGGTGTTAAGGTTGTAATCCTATTTTATATATATATATATATATATGTGTGTGTGTGTGTGTGTGTGTGTGTGTGTATGAAATCAATGAGTTGTATACCTCAAACCTACATAATGTTATGTGTCAATTATGTCCCAATAAGCTGGGAAGAAAATGATGAAGGATAAAGATGGTCATTGGATAATGATAAAGGAGTCATTTCTTCAAGAAGATAACAATCCTTAATGCATATACACCGAACAACATAGTGGCAAACTATGCTGGACAAGAACTAAGAGATCCACATGGAGAAATAGGAGAATTCACTATTCTATTTGGATACTTCAACACCCCTCTATCAATAATTTACAGATCCTACAAGGAGAAAAATAGAAAGGACATAGTTAAACTGAATAGCCCCATTAATCAATTGGACCTAAATGATATCTATAGACTACTTCATCTAACAAAAGCAGAAAACACATTCTTCTCCAGCTCTCCTGGAACATATTACCATTTACATAACACATTCTGGGACATAAAACACACCTTAACAAAGTTAAAAGTGTAGAAACCATACAACAAATGCTCTAAGAACCAGAAATTAAAATGAAATATGTGAAATCCCAAATCACTTGCAAATAAAACAACAAGCTTCTAAATAGTACTTGGATCAAAGAAGAAGCCCCCAGAAATTAACAAGTATTTTGAACTAAACAAGATTGAAGATACAACTTTTCAAAATGTGTGGGGTGCAGCAAAGCAGTGCTGAGAGGGAAATTTATACCATTGAATGCTATCAGATTGGAAGAAAAATCTAAAATCAATAATCTAAGCTTGTACCTTTAGGAAACTGAAAAAGAAGAGAAAATCAAATCCACATTAAGCAGAGGAAAAGAAATAAAATGTGAATATACCTTTTCTTTTTTTCTTTTTTATTAATTTTTTTATTGGAGTTCAATTTCCAATATACCTTTTCAAGACTAGTATAGCTCTCAATTTATGCAGGTATAGATTGATATTACTTAGTAAATTTCTATAGTTTTTTCTATAAAGGTTTGTCATTCTTCTGCTTAGATTTATTTCTAGGTATTTAAAATTTCTGAAATAGCATGGCAATGTATCTGTATGTGGGTTTATTATTTTTTATGATTTTCATATTTTAAGTCTTTCTTCATTTGTGGAGAATTCTAGTTACCTCATAATTTCTCCTAAAATATTACCTCACTCCACTCCTTCTATTCATGCTCTTTGGAACTTTGATTTTAAAGATGTTGAAACTTATAAATTTATTTTATATGTTAATATGTCTTTGACATTGTATCTGTTTATCTATTTATACTCTCTTAGTCTATTCTGGTCAGATATTGCAGGTTGGCCCTCCACTTCACTAATTCACTCTTCTGCTTTGTTTTTTTTTTGTACTAGTTTTTGTACTATCCATTCATTTGATCAATATTCAATAACTATGTATTGCATGCATATTGTTATGTGATTATGTCCTATGTGCCTATCATCTATTAAAGAGTGCTAAAAGAAAAACAAAAGGATACTTACAGAATGGAAAGTGAGGGAGGTACTACTTTAGATAGATAAGAAAGGCCTCTTGGAGGAGGTGACAGCTAAACAGAGGCTTCCATCAAGTGAGAGAGTGGATACAGTGTACTTGAGGGAAGATTAGATGCAAAGGCACTGTGGAGAAATGTGCAACAATAAGGAAGTCACTGTTGGCTGGAGCCTGTTGAGGAAGAAGAGACTGAAAAAGCAGGTGCAGGACTTGCACTTGGACAGATTATACAGAGTACTTGAGGTCATCAGGAGGACTTTTGATTTTATTCATGTGTAACAATCAGCCAGTGGGATATTTTGAACAGGGGAGAGGCACAATCTGATTTGAATTATAAATGGATCTCTCATGGTACTCTGTGAAGATTAGGTTTTGGGGGGACGAGTATGGGAGCAAGGAGACCAATTAGGAGACAATTAGGTTAAATCCAGCAGGAAATGATGGTGGTGTGCTATTATGGACTGAATGTTTCTATACCCCCAAGGTTCACCTGGTGAGACCTTATCACCCTAACCCCTCATTATGATGATAATAGGAGGTAGTGCCTTTGTGAGGCAATTATCATTAGATGAGGCCACAAGAGTGGATCCTTTATGACTGGGGTTATTGTCCTTTTAAGAGTTGAAGACTGCCTACCCCCACCACCACTCACCAACCCCACTCCCCCACCACCACCCCCTGCTGGCTCTGAGCCATGTGAATATTCAGTGAGGGTTTAGCAGTCTGCAACATGGAAGAGCACCCTCACCAGAAATCGATTATGCTGGCCCCTGAATCTCAGACTTCTGGCCTCCAGAACTACGTGGAAATATGTTTCTGTTGTTTAGAAGCCACTTGCTCTTATAGTACTCTGTTACAACAGACTGAATAGACTAAAACACTTGCTCTTTGTGTTTCTGACTTCAATAATTTCCCCATTCTCTCTAACTGCTACTGTCATTCAGCTAAAAAGGGGAAGCAGGTGCCTATAATACAAGACTTGGACTATCTGGAAAAGTGTGCAGGGATAGCCATCTAAATACTTTGTTAGTTTTGCTTAAGTGTCTGCCTGCTTCTGGGTTCTTCTGTTTCCAGATGTGGAAAACTTTTAGTGCTCATCTTCCGCTACTAGTAGCACAAACTTCTCAAACTTAATTTTGACCACAGCTTTCTTCTGAGATCCTGTCTCCACGCTGAGACTTAATGTCTACTTTCCAGTTTTCAATGATTCCTTGGGTTCTAGTCTACTGATAAAATATTTTATTGTTTTCCAATGTCTCTCTTTATGTGTCTCCCCCCGACCTTTGTGTGTACGTGTATGTCTGTGTGTATATGTGTGTGTGTGTGTGCGTGTATCTGTTTCACGTATTTCCATTGGGACCTATAATTTTGTGAGTTTAGTGTCAGAAGAAAAAATATTTGTCCCTGTACTAAGTGAAAGGTAGATTTTTAAATGAGTTAAAAAAAAAGGTTCCTTGAGCAAAACATACTATGCATGAAATTCCAAGTGTTCCTACAGATTATACTGTGTGTATACTTTTGATGATTAGTATGCATTTCTTTTCTTGATATTTGATGTTTCAGAAGAAATTTAGTCATCATCTGATGGTTGATGTTGGTCATTAAATGCTGAGGCATTCTCACTGTACTGTAGCCATTTCAGAGAAAGATTGTTCAGAAGTTCCTGTTTCAGATAATGATATCCATTGTCCCAAATCTTTGCCTGGTTATTTTTGTGGATAAGAGCACAAGAGAAGCAAGATTCATATTCACTAAACATAATTAGTTTTCTGTGTTATAGAACCTCAGACTAAAGTACTAACTCTGATCAACCATCTCTAGAAAGGGAGATTCGAGTTACTAGTTTCTGGACTATTTTCTGATAATGCATCCCCTCCAAAGCAGGAGCACCACAGAACACATACCTTAACGATTTACTAGGCTTCTGTTTCCTCTTCTGTCCTAAGACTGCAGGAAGGCAGTATTAGAGTGGAAAGCTGTAGACACTGTGTCCTCTTGATTATTCCCTATCCTCCAGCATATTATTTTTCTTATTATAATTCCAATAGCAACTGCTCACCTGAGGAGCCTTCAGGCATCCTTCTCCTTGGGTGATGGGCCCAATGGGAAGATCCCTGGGTGGATCTCTTGTTTGGATATATCAGAGTTGTACATTGTGAATGAAAGCTTTGCATCCCAGATTCTAGAGAAAAGAAACAATATTGTGGGATTTGGGATTTTCTGTAATGAGGTCTAAGATTTTCCTTTGGGAAAGATGGAGACAGAGAAGCAGTGGATCCTGCCATCAGTCACTTCTAAATTTTGACACACTGTGGGGGCACAGAAAAGTGTAGAGAAATTGGGTCTACCTGTTTGTTAAACAACTTCTGGGAAAAAAGTAAAAAAAAATCATAGTTCAGTAAATGTGGGGCCTCCATCAACAAATTTCTGATATTTTAGGAAGAAAGATAGCTTTATTGGTTCATTAAAAAGACCATTAGGCAGGTAACAATACTCCTTTACTATTTAAAAGTTCATGGTTCTAAAAAAATAATAATTAAAAAATGAGGGTGCCTGGCTGGCTCATTGGGTAGAGCATGTGACTCTAAATCTTGGGATCATAAATTTCAGGCCCACATTGGGCATAGAGCTTACTTTTAAAAAAAAAGAATTTAAAAGCTCATTATCCTAATGAATGGAGATAATAATGCTATTGTAGCTAGCACCCCTTGGAGAAAGATGCTAAATATACTGCTAATTGAGACCTGAAGCCTGCCAGTATAGTGTTACATCATTGTTAACAGAAGGCTGTCAGCAGACACCTTACATTACTTAGAATTTCTTACAAAAGTATTACTGCAGGAGTGGGAAATACCAGGTTGACTGCTGAAAAAGTACTGGGAGTAAATGTTGAGTAGACACACTTAAGCTTAATTCTTAGGACTGATTATAATAATATAATAATTATGATGATGATCATGATAATTCTCCTTTAATATAACCTCAAATCAGTGAAACACTGGTATGATCACAACCAAGAGAAAAATACATTACAAAGAAACGCTTTTCTCCTCTGGATCCTACAAGAATGACTCATCATTACACAGCTCCAAATCCAACAATGACAAGGTGTGCTCCCTGAGTATTAATCTTCCCCCCTTTTCTTCCTTGCTCCTTCCCTTCCCCATTTCTTCCTTCATCAAATACAATTGAACAAGTTTAGGAATGACATAAACCTAACAGAAGGACATTTCCATTGACACTTGAATGAGCCTGTCCCCTTCAGGATATGATTACCAGCATTGAATCTCACCATTCTTTCCTTGGAATCAAGTCTCCTCATCAGAATTTTAGGAAATAACTGGAAAGGAATTAAGAAAAGAAGAGGGTTTATTGGAATTTTCCCCATCGTTTGACGTTCACATACAAGGATTAATGAGCAGGAGGTGGAAGCTTTTGTTATAGGAATAGAGTAAGACTTAGAGCCTTTATAACAACTATTTGTTGATTTAGTAGAAATTGTGTTTCACTAGCAGGGTCATTCATCAGCATGAGACACTAGCAGCAATGTGTCCAGGAAAATCAATTTTCTAGAAGACTCAGAGCTTACCAGAAGTCTTATGCTCTGAAGGCAGGAGATTCAGTTTGGTTGCTGACGAGTAAAAAGAAAGAATAAAAATGAGCATTTTAAACCAAGGCACACGTCATCATCTTGCTGTGTCAAGTTTTATCAGTCAAATCTGTTTAACAAAATTTTATGGATTTAGTAACCTTTCTATAGTGAAATAAATCATTTGAGTTTCAGAACATCTGAAACACCCAGCACTTTAAGTGGACTTGCTTTCTAAATATAACAATTCATTATACTCATCATCATCATCTTCATCACCATAGTTATTTATCATTTTGGTTAATTATTGATTATAAAAGTGATAATAGTTTATTCCTCTCAAGACCGTAATAAAGATGCATGCTAAATTACTCATTTGTTAGCATTTTCTTACCTATTTTCTACCCAACAATTTGTCATCCACATTTGGGATTAGGGAGAGGGCTTATTGCAGTTATTTTTTTTCATCCAGGGTAGAGTCATTACTACCACCAGTTCACTTATCTATCCCTGCGTATTGAGGAAATGCCATCTGAGGAAATGACAGCTGAAGTAAACCATGAGTGGAGCTATGTAGTTTGTGGAGGACACTTAAAGAGGGGGTGAAAATGACAATACTTAGACATACCCCCATTTCACAGTTCCACTGAGAGCTGACACTACAATAACCTGAACTGCATATGGATCATGTAACACCCCAGAAAGGAAAGCTAGGAACTAATTTAGCCTGAACAGGTACAGTTAGGCTACCAATTGCTTTGCAATGGCAGGCAATGTCCTGCTTAATATATTACACTTATACCGTACAGTTTTGCCTTCTAACTTTACAGATGATAAATAAAACTGAGCCTCAGAGAAGGAAGAAATTCACCCAAGATCATCTAGGCAGAAAGGAGAGAAATAGGACTAGAAGCCAGGTCTTAGGAATCCTAGACATGAGCATCTTCCTATCATTAACTGTTTCTGCAGTTAGTGGAATATGAGATCAAGTGCCAAAAGGCGATTACCTCCCCCCTTAAAATGTGTTTGTTCCAAGTCCTGGGCTGTCCTGATCCCAGGGAGAATTGAAGGTGCATTTGCTGGTTACAGTGTATTCACCTCTGAAATTATGTGTCTCAGTTACTTGCTACTCCGGAAATACTCCCTCCTAAAGCCAAGTTTGATATTACTGGCAATATTGTTTCTTGGGAAACTGCTCTGGTGTTTTGTTTTGTTTTGTTTTTTTTAATAGTCTTAATGGATTCAAAGAACTCAGAGTATCTCTCTGTCTCTGTGTCTGAGATATCCAGGCTAGCCTTTTCAGGTATTATTATTTTTAATTCTTGTTATTTTTATTATTATTCCTACTTTACAAATAGATACATAGGGCCCTAAAAAGTGACATCTTCCTCAAGGCCACCTAGTTAAGAAACTGTGGAATAGGGAGCAAAACTTCAGATCCAACTCTTACAGTGCTTTGCATTTTCTACCCTTGGCTGAATAACTCTTTGAGATACATTGGATGGAGTCTGAGATTAGCTCTTCTGAAAATAAAATGAACTGAAACCTCTATGACTTATGCATGTGTTTCATAATTAGAGTATGTGTGGTAGACAGTGATAGGAGCTGAGCCATTACCTCAAAGAACCAGGGTGGGAAAGAAACTGACAACAAAACGTTCTATGCTTCGGAACAAAAATATTTCCTGAAATAGAATATGTTGGCTACACAGAAGAAGCAGGAAATGAAGATCGATGGCTAGTTTCCACAAATCTTTTTGAAAACTCAATACACATGGGAAGTTACTATTCATTTTATGGAATTATGAGATATTTACACTTCATGATTTGTTCAGAACCAAGTACTGATGCAATAAGCAGTGTGTGCTCATTAATGAAAAAGGGTCATCAGGGGCCAATCAGATAATAAACTTAATTCTTCCTATAAAAGTGTATTCTGTGATAGGACACCTTTGTTCACTGAAGGAAATTGGCATTTTGTTCAATTTCAAACAGGAGGTTCAGTAAACATTTCTTCTTCAGCATATGTTGGAGTAGGTTTGATGATTGAAAATAAAAAAATTGTTTTTAATGAAGAGCTAGTTTTATTATTTATGGTGGTTTTTATTTTATGGCAACACAAAGATTTGATAATTATATGAACTTAATTTCCTGAACCTGACCCCATCAATAATTTTCAGAAGAAAATTATTTGCTGTGGAAATATACTAAGTCTTTTTCTGCTATGAAGGTAGAAAACAGCTGCACGTAGTGTTCTGAACATTTAGCTATATTCTCTTGTTACTGGAAGAGGCTTGTGGTCATGCCTGAAATCATATGCATGGTTCTGGTTTCTACCATGCAGAGAAGTCTCCCTGTAGTCTTGTCTCACTCCATCTCCTCCACCACATGAAGCCGTCTTTGTGGAACACAGCTTTCACCAAGTGTTCATCAAAATCAAAGATCTTCATAGTTCCCAACAATTGGCAACTAAGGATTCTCCAGGAAGATGCCTCATGTAGTAGAAATAACAGGATTTGGAGGGAAACAAAGCTGGGTTCTTTTTTTTTTTTTTTTGAGCAAAGCTGGGTTCTTTTTTTTTAATAAATTAATTTTTATTGGTGTTCAATTTACCAACATACAGAATAACACCCAGTGCTCATCCCGTCAAGTGTCCCCCTCCGTGCCCGTCACCCATTCACCCCCACCCCCCGCCCTCCTCCCCTTCCACCACCCCTAGTTCATTTCCCAGAGTTAGGAGTCTTTATGTTCTGTGTCCCTTTCTGATATCTCCCACACATTTCTTCTCCCTTCCCTTATGTTCCCTTTCACTATTATTCATATTCCCCAGATGAATGAGAACATACACTGTCTTTCTCCGATTGACTTACTTCACTCAGCATACCCTCCAGTTCCATCCACGTTGAAGCAAATGGTGGGTATTTGTCGTTTCTAAAGGCTGAGTAATATTCCATTGTATACATAGACCACATCTTCTTTATCCATTCATCTTTCGATGGACACCGAGGCTCCTTCCACAGTTTGGCTATTGTGGACATGGCTGCTAGAAACATCGGGGTGCAGGTGTCCCGGCGTTTCATTGCATCTGAATCTTTGGGGTAAATCCCTAACAGTGCAATTGCTGGGTCATAGGGCAGGTCTATTTTTAACTCTTTGAGGAACCTCCACACAGTTTTCCAGAGTGGCTGCACCAGTTCACATTCCCACCAACAGTGTAAGAGGGTTCCCTTTTCTCCGCATCCTCTCTAGCATTTGTTGTTTCCTGCCTTGTTAATTTTCCCCATTCTCACTGGTGTGAGGTGGTATCTCATGGTGGTTTTGATTTGTATTTCCCTGATGGCAAGTGATGCAGAGCATTTTCTCATGTGCATGTTGGCCATGTCTATGTCTTCCTCTGTGAGATTTCTCTTCATGTCCTTTGCCCATTTCATGATTGGATTGTTTGTTTCTTTGCTGTTGAGTTTAATAAGTTCTTTATAGATTTTGGAAACTAGCCCTTTATCTGATACGTCATTTGCAAATATCTTCTCCCATTCTGTAGGTTGTCTTTGAGTTTTGTTGACTGTATCCTTTGCTGTGCAAAAGCTTCTTATCTTGATGAAGTCCCAATAGTTCATTTTTGCTTTTGTTTCTTTTGCTTTCGTGGATGTATCTTGCAAGAAGTTACTGTGGCCAAGTTCAAAAAGGGTGTTGCCTGTGTTCTCCTCTAGGATTTTGATGGAATCTTGTCTCACATTGAGATCTTTCATCCATTTTGAGTTTATCTTTGTGTATGGTGCAAGAGAGTGGTCTAGTTTCATTCTTCTGCATGTGGATGTCCAATTTTCCCAGCACCATTTATTGAAGAGACTGTCTTTCTTCCAGTGGATAGTCTTTCCTCCTTTATCGAATATTAGTTGACCATAAAGTTCAGGGTCCACTTCTAGGTTCTCTATTCTGTTCCATTGATCTATGTGTCTGTTTTTGTGCCAGTACCACACTGTCTTGATGACCACAGCTTTGTAGTACAACCTGAAATCTGGCATTGTGATGCCCCCAGCTACGGTTTTCTTTTTTAAAATTCCCCTGGCTATTCGGGGTCTTTTCTGATTCCACACAAATCTTAAAATAATTCGTTCTAACTCTCTGAAGAAAGTCCATGGTATTTTGATAGGGATTGCATTAAACGTGTAAATTGCCCTGGGTAACATTGACATTTTCACAATATTAATTCTGCCAATCCATGAGCATGGAATATTTTTCCATCTCTTTGTGTCTTCCTCAATTTCTTTCAGAAGTGTTCTATAGTTTTTAGGGTATAGATCCTTTACCTCTTTGGTTAGGTTTATTCCTAGGTATCTTATGCTTTTGGGTGCAATTGTAAATGGGATTGACTCCTTAATTTCTCTTTCTTCAGTCTCATTGTTAGTGTATAGGAATGCCATTGATTTCTGGGCATTGATTTTGTATCCTGCCACGCTACCAAATTGCTGTATGAGTTCTAGCAATCTTGGGGTGGAGGCTTTTGGGTTTTCTATGTAGAGTATCATGTCATCGGCGAAGAGGGAGAGTTTGACTTCTCCTTTGCCAATTTGAATGCCTTTAATGTCTTTTTGTTGTCTGATTGCTGAGGCTAGGACTTCCAATACTATGTTGAATAGCAGTGGTGAGAGTGGACATCCCGTCTTGTTCCTGATCTTAGGGGAAAGGCTCCCAGTGCTTCCCCATTGAGAATGATATTTGCTGTGGGCTTTTCGTAGATGGCTTTTAAGATGTCGAGGAAAGTTCCCTCTATCCCTACACTCTGAAGAGTTTTGATCAGGAATGGATGCTGTATTTTGTCAAATGCTTTCTCTGCATCTAATGAGAGGATCATATGGTTCTTGGTTTTTCTCTTGCTGATATGATGAATCACATTGATTGTTTTACGAGTGTTGAACCAGCCTTGCACCCGGGGATAAATCCTACTTGGTCATGGTGAATAATTTTCTTAATGTGTTGTTGGATCCTATTGGCTAGTATCTTGTTGAGAATTTTTGCATCCATGTTCATCAGGGATATTGGTCTGTAATTCTCCTTTTTGGTGGGGTCTTTGTCTGCTTTTGGAATTAAGGTGATGCTGGCCTCATAGAATGAATTTGGAAGTACTCCATCTCTTTCTATCTTTCCAAACAGCTTTAGTAGAATAGGTATGATTTCTTCTTTGAACGTTTGATAGAATTCCCCTGGGAAGCCATCTGGCCCTGGACTCTTGTGTCTTGGGAGGTTTTTGATGACTTCTTCAATTTCCTCCCTGGTTATCAGCCTGTTCAGGTTTTCTATTTCTTCCTGTTCCAGTTTTGGTAGTTTGTGGCTTTCCAGGAATGCGTCCATTTCTTCTAGATTGCCTAATTTATTGGCGTAGAGCTGTTCATAATATGTTTTTAAAATCATTTGTATTTCCTTGGTGTTGGTAGTGATCTCTCCTTTCTCATTCATGATTTTATTAATTTGAGTCTTCTCTCTCTTCTTTTTAATAAGGTTGGCTAATGGTTTATCTATCTTTTTAATTCTTTCAAAGAACCAACTCCTGGTTCTGTTGATCTGTTCCACAGTTCTTCTGGTCTCAATTTCGTTGAGTTCTGCTCGAATTTTAATTAACTCTCTTCTTCTGCTGGGTGTCGGGTCCATTTCCTGTTTTTTCTCTAGCTCCTTTATGTGTAAGGTTAGCTTTTGTATTTGAGTTCTTTCCAGTTTTTGAATGGATGCTTGTATTGTGATGTATTTCCCCCTCAGGACTGCTTTTGCTGCATCCCAAAGATTTTGAACGGTTGTATCTTCATTCTCATTAGTTTCCATGAATCTTTTTAATTTTTCCTTAATTTCCTGGTTGACCCTTTTATCTTTCAGCAGGATGGTCCTTAACCTCCACGTGTTTGACGTCCTTCCAAACTTCTTCTTGTGATTGAGTTCTAATTTCAAGGCGTTATGGTCTGAGAATATGCAGGGGACGATCCCAATCTTTTGGTATCGGTTCAGACCCGATTTGTGACCCAGTATGTGGTCTATTCTGGAGAAAGTTCCATGTGCACTTGAGAAGAATGTGTATTCAGTTGAGTTTGGTTGTAAAGTTCTGTAGATATCTGTGAAATCTCTCTGGTCCATTGTATCATTTAAAGCTCTCGTTTCTTTGGAAATGGGCTTAGAAGACCTATCGAGGGTAGAAAGAGCTAGATTGAAGTCACCAAGTATAAGTGTATTATTATCTAAGTATTTCTTCATTTTGATTAATAATTCGTTTAAGTATTTGGCAGCTCCCACATTCGGGGCATATATATTGAGGATTGTTAAGTCCTCTTGCTGGATAGATCCTTTAAGTATGATATAGTGTCCCTCTTCGTCTCTCACTACTGTCTTCGGGGTAAATTTTAGTTTATCTGATATAAGGATGGCTACCCCTGCTTTCTTTTGAGAACCATTTGAATGGTAAATGGTTCTCCAACCTTTTATTTTCAGGTTGTAGGTGTCCTTCTGTCTAAAATGAGTCTCTTGTAGACAGCAAATAGATGGGTCCTGCTTTTTTATCCAGTCTGAAACCCTGCGGCTTTTGATGGGGTCATGAAGCCTGTTCACGTTCAGAGTTACTATTGACAGATATGAGTTTAGTGTCATCATGATATCTATTAAGTCCTTGTTTTTGTGGATTGTTCCACTGAACTTCTTCTTAAAGGGGAATTTTAAGAGTTCCCCTTAAAATTTCTTGCAGAGCTGGTTTGGAGGTCACATATTCTTTCAGTTCCTGCCTGTCTTGGAAGCTCTTTATCTCTCCTTCCATTTTGAATGAGAGCCTTGCTGGATAAAGTATTCTTGGTTGCATGTTCTTCTCATTTAGGACCCTGAATATATCCTGCCAGCCCTTTCTGGCCTGCCACGTCTCTGTGGAGAGGTCTGCTGTTACCTTAATATTCCTCCCCATGAAAGTCAGGGACTTCTTGTCTCTTGCTGCTTTAAGGATCTTCTCTTTATCTTTGGAATTTGCAAGCTTCACTATTAGATGTCGAGGTGTTGAACGGTTTTTATTGATTTTAGGGGGGGATCTCTCTATTTCCTGGATCTGAATGCCTGTTTCCCTTCCCAGATTGGGAAAGTTTTCAGCTAGGATTTGTTCAAATACATATTCTGGCCCTCTGTCCCTTTCGGCGCCCTCGGGAACCCCAATGAAACGTAGGTTTTTCTTCCTTAGGCTGTCATTTATTTCCTTTAATCTGTCTTCATGGTCTTTTAATTGTCTGTCTCTTTTTTCCTCAGTTTCCCTCTTTGCCATTAACTTGTCTTCTATGTCACTCACTCGTTCTTCCACCTCGTTAACCCTCGTCGTTAGGACTTCTAGTTTGGATTGCATCTCATTCAATTGATTTTTAATTTCTGCCTGATTGGATCTAAATTCTGCAGTCATGAAGTCTCGTGAGTCCTTAATGCTTTTTTCTAGAGCCACCAGTAGCTGTATAATAGTGCTTCTGAATTGGCTTTCTTGCATTGAATTGTAATCCAGATTTTGTAACTCTGTGGGAGAGAGGGCTGTTTCTGATTCTTTCTTTTGAGGTGATGTTTTCCTTCTAGTCATTTTGCTCAGTGCAGAGTGGCCAAAAACAAGTTGTATTGGGAAAAGGAGAGAAAGAGAGAGAAGGAAAGAAAAGAGAAAAAGAAAAAAGAAAAAGAAGAAAAAAAGGAAAAAAAGAGAAGAAAAAGAGAAAGAAAAAGAATGGTGAAAAAAAGGGGGTGGGGTGGGGGAAGCAATCAGAAAACAAAAAGAAAAGAAAAAAAAACAAAAACAAAAAAACACGGGGGAGTATCTTCTGATTCTGTAGACTTTAAGTCCCTTGACTTCCCCTGGAACTGGTCCTGTCAGCTGGTCTTCTGGGGGAGGGGCCTGCTTAGTGCTGTTTTGTGGATTGTGCTGATTTTCAGGTGTTAGCACTTGGGGGAGCTGCTCTGCCCCTGCCTGCTGCAGGGCTCAGCGGGGGTTGTTTACCCCGTGAGGCCCCAGGAGGAACAGCCGCAGTTGCTATGGCAGCTCTGGAGCCTGGATTCAGCTCCACAGGAACTACGGGGCTCTCCGTCTGCAGGGCCTGGAGGCTCTGGGGCGGGGCCGCTGATCTGCTCAGCTTGGGGCAGGAGCGTCCTCGCTGTCTGGGGCCCTCCCGGCCTCTGCCTGTCCCGGGGGAGGCCGGATCCTGGGCTGTGTCCCGGCGCCCTGTGCTCCGGGGCCTGCGCTGTGGGATTCGCGCTCCCGCCCCGCAGCCCCCTCCGCGGAGCCGCCGCCCGAGCCCCTCCGAGCTGCTCAGGTCCCGCCGTGCGCGCTGCAGCCCTTAGGGAGCTCGGCGCACTCTCCCGGGGCGCAGGTGTCTGTTAGTGTCCCCGGGAGCCCGAGGGCATCCCCGCCCTCCTGGGTCCTGCCCCAGCTCCCTGCGAGCCCCTTTCAGCCCGGGAAGGTTGGTGCAGCTCCTGCTCCTCCGGGACGGGGCTCTCCTGTCCTGGGGACACTCGCCCCGGCCTCAGCCCGGCTCCTCGCGGGGCCCCTCCCCCTCGGAGGCCTTTTGTTTCTTTATTTCTTTTTCCCCGTCTTCCTGCCTTGATAGAAGCGCGAACTCTTCTCACTGTAGCATTCCAGCTGGTCTCTCTTTACATCTCAGGCCGAATTCGTAGATTTTCAGGATGATTTGAAGGTTATCTAGGTAATTTGGTGGGGACAGGTGATTTGGGGACCCTACTCTCCCGCCATCTTGCCCTCCTCTCCTTTTCTTTTTTTCCAAATCAGCTAATATTAACTACTTTCAGTTTTCTTTAAGAAGGTCTGAGAAACCACTTCCATTAATTTCCAAGGATATCCTATTTTTGTTTTTAAAAAAGAAGCCTATTTGATCATGAAATGTTTTTTGGATGATTTTTGTATTTGGTAGATGTTTCCCTTTATATATGTTTCTCCATGGAGTTAATAACTAACATTTTCCAATTCTTAAGAAATAATGGTCACTGAGTCATCATAAGTGCAAATTGTTGCTTGAAACTATTCACTATCTATAATAATATATGTGCTGCCGAAGCGAGCACAACTATCTATAATAAATTACATTAAAAAAACAAAATAATTTTCAGAATTTTGACTCCAGGAAATGTAACACAAGGATTAAAACCCAGCTCTTTTAGCTGGATGAAACTGAGTGTGAATTCAAGCTTTGCCATTATGTAGTATGTAGTGGTAGGACTTTGAACAAATTACGTGACCTTTTTTGGTCTCGAGTTTCTTATCTGTGAAAGGCATCATAATAGTATCTGCCTCACTGGGTTGTTGCAAGGGTTAAAGGAGATAATCCATGTTAAGTAACTAAAATCAACTGTGTGCTTACTATTTGCTCAATGCAGTTATTTAGTATCAGAACTCTTGATAATGATTACATAAGGAGAAAGGATTAGGGAGACCATTTTAAGCAAAGGAATTGAATTAACAAATGCAGAACTAGGACTACCCAAAGTGTATGAAGTATGTTTAGGTATGAAGTATATTTAGGGGTCAGGGAGAAGTCCATACCTTTTTGACAGTTTATGAAGGAGACCAGATTGAAGATATGTGTGTTGAGGATAAGAAACTGAAACTCTAAGCAAAAGGGAGTCATTGAAGTAACTAGTCTTCTAAACAGCAACAGGTTTGCAGTATATGTTCTGTGATAGTATCAAAATATCAGGGGAAGCTTTAGTTTCTACCAACTGCTATGGATTGAATTGTGACTTCCTCCTTCCCAGTTCATATGTTGAAACCCTAACACTCCCCCTCAACCCATTTGAAAGTATTTGGAGAGGAGGTGTTTAGGACATGATTAGGTTTGGATGAAGTTTAAGGGTGGGACTCTCATGATGGGATTAGTGCCCTTATAAAAGGGGAAAGAGTCATCAGGACTATCTTCCTGCCATGTGAGGACATAGTGAGAAAACACTGGTCTACAGTGCAGGAAGTGATCCCTCACTAGAAAACAACCACACTGGTGCTCTGATCTTGGACCTCCAGCCTCCAGAACTGCAAGAAAATTGATTTCTGTAGTTTAAACTACCGAAGCTACGATATTTTGTTATGACAGTCCAAGGCAATTTAAAATACCAATCACTGAAAAATAGCTATTTGAAATCACTTATTTTTTAAATGTGTTCTTAAATTGTGGTCTGATACAGAGTGAATTTGTAGCTGCAAATTCTTTAATAATTATCAGTGGATTTCAAGGTATCAAGTACCTTTGCTCTCTGAGTGATAGATGTTAAGGACAATTAGATACAATGTAATCAATAAACACCTATCAGAAGAATACTGATAAACAAGGAAAATTACTGCTTTCAGAGCAGAAATTTTTCTCAAGTATTCATGCTTCTGATATGCAAATATACCAGGTGACCATGATCACCAATCTCATTTTTCTTTAAGATTTTACTTATTGGGATCCCTGGGTGGCGCAGCGGTTTAGCGCCTGCCTTTGGCCCAGGGCGCGATCCTGGAGACCGGGGATCAAATCCCACGTCGGGCTCCTGGTGCATGGAGCCTGCTTCTCCCTCTGCCTGTGTCTCTGCTTCTCTCTCTCTCTCTCTCTCTCTCTCTCTCTCTCTCTCTGACTATCATAAAAATGAATAAAAAAATAAAAAAAGATTTTACTTATTTATTTGAGAGAGAAAGACAGAGAGAGCACAAGTGGGAGGAGGGGCAAGGAGAGAGGGAGAAGCAGACCCTCACTGATCAGGAAGCCCTGTAATTTGGGACTCAATCCCAGGACCCTGAGATCATAACCTGAGTCCAAGACACTACACCAACTGAGCCATCCAAGTGCCCCACCAATCTCTTATTTATACCACCAAGACACAGGAATGGGAAAAAGTAGAGTCCCAAGAAAAAGAACTCAAAACCTATGAAAAAATTTTTAGAATCAAAGCGAAGGGAGAGAAATAATAACAAAGTAGTTTCAGATTCATTCATTCATTGCACAGATATTTGTCATTCACTTATAAGTTCTACTTGGTAAAGTCTGCTTTTACCTTCAAGGGAAACTGTAGGCAATCTTGAGTGAGTCAAAAAGGTAATAGCAGGGGTGTCTGGATGGCTCAGGCATAGTGAATGACTGATTCTTGGTTTCAGCTCAGGTCATGATCTCTGAGTCATGATATCTGGGTCGGGAGATCAAGCTCTGCATAGGGTTCTGTGCTCATCAAGGAGTCTGCTTAAGATTCTTTTTCTCTCTCTCTGCCCCTTTTGCTGCTCATGCTTCCTCTCTCTTTCTCTCTCAAATAAGTAAATAAATCCTTTTTAAAGAGGCAATAGCAGAGAGCTTACAGATAAGGTTATGTCGTCTCAATTAAGTAGATAACCAAAAAAGATAAGTCTTTTGTTTATGAAAGAGGTAAGCCACCACCAAAAAAATGTAAAGGTCCAATGTGATGACTTAATATCCAGTTATCATCACTGTTTCATAAATAGAGAAATTTTACATTGAGTTTAAATACTGAAAATGAGCTTACTTTTAACTCTGAGGATAGTTTAAATGGCGATGTATCTTTAACTCTTTCTCAAAGGGTAACTGAAATGTACAAATCCTTAAATGTCTTTAAACTGCTATAATTTGTTTTCTATGTAATGATATGTTCTAACAAATAAATACACTCAACTCTTGAACAAAGATTCCTTTTTGCCTTGAAATATTTTGAGTGTAAAAGCATGACTCCTTTAAACACAACCATGGAGCATAGTTATTTCAAATACAATGCTACTATTGTGACACTGTCAACATGGTTAAAGCTGATGGCAGTTGGGAGCCAAATATTTCGGCACAAATGGTGTTTTTCCATCATTTTAAAATACCATTAAAAGCAAACAACTACCTATTTTGAAAACAAGTTTATAACCATTGTTTGGTTTAAAACAGAGAACTGCTTTTAAGTCAGTTCATTTATGGATATACAACCTCAGAATGATGTCAGTCATAAATTTTTGGAACTACTTTTATATTTTATTACCTTTGACATACATGTTTAAAATATACTCTGTATATTCACGGAATTTATTTTTTTAAGATTTCATTTATTTATTCATGAGAGACACACAGAGAGAGGCAGAGGCATAGGCAGAGGGAGAAGCAGGCTCCTTGTAGGGAGCCCAATGCAGGACTCAATCCCAGGACCCCAGGATCACACCCTGAGCCGAAAGCAGATGCTCAACTGCTGAGCCACTCAGATGTCCCTATTCAAGGCATTTAAAAGAGATAGTCTAATAGTAACCCTTACTTGTTTTTTTTTTTTATAAATTAATTTTTATTGGTGTTCAATTTACCAACATACAGAATAACACCCAGTGCTCATCCCGTCAAGTGTCCCCCTCAGTGCCCGTCACCCATTCACCCCCACCCCCCGCCCTCCTCCCCCTCCACCACCCCTAGTTCATTTCCCAGAGTTAGAAGTCTTTATGTTCTGTCTCCCTTTCTGATATTTCTCACACATTTCTTCTCCCTTCCCTTATATTCCCTTTCACTATTATTCATATTCCCCAAATGAATGAGAACATACACTGTTTGTCCTTCTCCGGTTACTGTGGCCAAGTTCAAAAAGGGTGTTGCCTGAGTTCTCCTCTGGGATTTTGATGGAATCTTGTCTCACATTTAGATCTTTCATCTATTTTGAGTTTATCTTTGTGTATGGTGCAAGAGAGTGGTCCAGTTTCATTCTTCTGCATGTGGATGTCCAATTTTCCCAGCACCATTTATTGAAGAGACTGTCTTTCTTCCAGTGGATCGTCTTTCCTCCTTTATCGTATATTAGTTGACCATAAAGTTCAGGGTCCACTTCTGGGTTCTCTATTCTGTTCCATTGATCTATGTGTCTGTTTTTGTGCCAGTACCACACTGTCTTGATGAACACAGCTTTGTAGTACAACCTGAAATCTGGCATTGTGATGCCCCCAGATACGGTTTTCTTTTTTAAAATTCCCCTGGCTGTTTGGGGTTTTTTCTGATTCCACACAAATCTTAAAATAATTTGTTCTAAGTCTCTGAAGAAAGTCCATGGTATTTTGATAGGGATTGCATTATACGTGTAAATTGCCCTGGGTAACATTGACATTTTCACAATATTAATTCTGCCAATCCATGAGCATGGAATATTTTTCCATCTCTTTGTGTCTTCCTCAATTTCTTTCAGAAGTGTTCTATAGTTTTTAGGGTATTTTTTGAGAACCATTTGAATGGTAAATGGTTCTCTAACCTTTTATTTTCAGGTTGTAGGTGTCCTTCTGTCTAAAATGAGTCTCTTGTAGACAGCAAATAGATGGGTCCTGCTTTTTTATCCAGTCTGAAACCCTGCGCCTTTTGATGGGGTCATTAAGCCCATTCACGTTCAGAGTTACTATTGACAGATATGAGTTTAGTGTCATCATGATATCTATTTAGTCCTTGTTTTTGTGGATTGTTCCACTGAACTTCTTCTTAAAGGGGAGTTTTAAGAGTCCCCCTTAAAATTTCTTGCAGAGCTGGTTTGGAGGTCACATATTCTTTCAGTTCCTGCCTGTCTTGGAAGCTCTTTATCTCTCCTTCCATTTTGAATGAGAGCCTTGCTGGATAAAGTATTCTTGGTTGCAGGTTCTTCTCATTTAGGACCCTGAATATATCCTGCCAGCCCTTTCTGGCCTGCCAGGTCTCTGTGGAGAGGTCTGCTGTTACCCTAATATTCCTCCCCATGAAAGTCAGGGACTTCTTGTCTCTTGCTGCTTTAAGGATCTTCTCTTTATCTTTGGAATTTGCAAGCTTCACTATTAGATGTCGAGGTGTTGAACGGTTTTTATTGATTTTAGGGGGGGATCTCTCTATTTCCTGGATCTGAATGCCTGTTTCCCTTCCCAGATTGGGAAAGTTTTCAGCTAGGATTTGTTCAAATACATATTCTGGCCCTCTGTCCCTTTCGGCGCCCTCGGGAACCCCAATTAAACGTAGGTTTTTCCTCCTTAGAGTGTCATTTATTTGCCTTAATCTGTCTTCATGGTTCTTTAATTGTTTATCTCTTTTTTCCTCAGTTTCCCTCCTTGCCATCAACTTGTCTTCTATGTCACACACTCGTTCTTCCACCTCGTTAACCCTCGTCGTTAGGACTTCTAGTTTGGATTGCATCTCATTCAATTGATTTTTAATTTCTGCCTGATTGGATCTAAATTCTGCAGTCATGAAGTCTCGTGAGTCCTTAATGCTTTTTTCTAGAGCCACCAGTAGCTGTAGAATAGTGCTTCTGAATTGGCTTTCTGACATTGAAGTGTAATCCAGATTTTGTAACTCTGTGGGAGAGAGGGCTGTTTCTGATTCTTTCTTTTGAGGTGAGGTTTTCCTTCTAGTCATTTTGCTCAGTGCAGAGTGGCCAAAAACAAGTTGTATTGGAACACGGGGGAGTATCACTGGTCCCTCTAGCTGGTCTTCTGGGGGAGGGGCCTGCTGTGCTGATTCTCAGGTGTTAGCACTTGGGGGAGCTGCTCTGCCCCTGCCTGCTGCAGGGCTCAGCGGGGGTTGTTCACCCCGTGGGGCCCCGGGAGGATCAGCCGCAGTTGCTATGGCAACTCTGGAAGCCTGGATTCAGCCTCCGCAGGAACAACGGGGCTCGGGGCTCTCGGTTCTCCGTCTGCAGGGCCTGGAGGCTCCGGGGCGGGGCCGCTGATCTGCTCAGCTCGGGGCAGGAGCGTCCTCGCTGTCCTGGGCCCTCCCGGCCTCTGCCTGTCCCAGGGGGAGGCGGGATCCTGGGCTGTGTCCCGGCGCCCTGTGCTCCGGGGCCTGCGCTGTTGGATTCGCGCTCCCGCCCCGCAGCCCCCTCCGCGGAGCCCCCGCCCGAGCCCCTCCGAGCTGCTCCGGTCGGTCCCTCCGTGCGCGCTGCAGCCCTTAGGGAGCTCGGAGCACTCTCCTGCGCTCGCAGGTGTCTGTTAGTGTCCCCGGGAGCCCGAGGGCATCCCCGCCCTCCTGGGTCCTGCTCCAACTCCCTGCGAGCCCCTTTCCGCCCGCCCGGGAAGGTTGGTGCAGCTCCTGCTCCTCCGGGACGGGGCTCTCCTGTCCTGGGGACACTCGCCCCGGCCTCAGCCCGGCTCCTCGCGGTGCCCCTCCCCCTCCGAGGCCTTTTGTTCCTTTATTTCTTTTTCCCCGTCTTCCTACCTTGATAGAAGCGCGAACTCTTCTCACTGTAGCGTTCCAGCTGGTCTCTCTTTACATCTCAGGCCGAATTCGTAGATTTTCAGGATGATTTGAAGGTTATCTAGGTAATTTGGTGGGGACAGGTGATTTGGGGACCCTGCTCTTCCGCCATCTTGCCCCTCCCTCCGCCACCCTTACTTGTTTATATATGTATAAGTACATTTCAAAAGTATTTCACATACACTTTCTCATATGATCTGAATAACAGTCTTTGGGGTTTTTCCTCCTAATTTTACAGATACATTAATTTGATCCCAAGGGAAGTTAAGTAGTTCACTCAAAGTCCCACAGTTAGTGGGATGCCTAGGTGGCTCAGCGGTTGAGCACCTGCCTTCCACCCAGGGCATGATCCTGGAGTCCCGGGAATCAAGTCCCGCATCGGGCTCCCTACATGGAGCCTGCTTCTCTCTCTGCCTGTGTCCCTGCCTCTCTCAATCCGTGTCTCTCATGAATAAATAAATAAAATCTTTTTTTAAAAAAAGAAAAAGGTCCCACAGTACATAGTAGCCATATTACTAGAAGTCAAGCATCTAATTCTTAGTACAGTATTGCTTCCATTTCATCAAACCAAGCATCTCTTTTTCAGAGAAAAGTGAGAAAGTCATCTTGAAGCCCTTTCTTTAGAAAGACTTTAATTTTTTGCTCTTTTCCTCATTAATCTTCGTATTTCCTTATGTCTCTTCAATCATGGCCTTCTGTCACTATCAACAACATCCCAAGTTTTATGCTTCTCTTGCCAAGGTAGAATCATAGCTTTCTTCACTGAGAAACTCCTACAGGCTATTTTTTATGGTGTTTGTAAGAAGAATACTTTGGAAACAGCAGTTCATCATTGAGACACTGGGAGTCTGTTCTGATGACTAGCATAGGATGTGGACAATTCTGGATAGAAAAGAAAAGTTATGTGACTGTGTCATATTCTTCAGGTAATCAATATGCTGAGTGTTTTAAACTGCTGCTGCAGGGGATTGAACAGAATAGGATTCCCAGTAGAACCTAGGTGTACTGATTGATTGGCAAGAGGATCTGGATTTCTTAGGAGACTATATGGAAATTGATAAAGATGAGCAGTCATATAGATCAACGTTGTCCAATAGAAATATAGTACAAGCTATATATGTAATTTTACATTTTTTTGAGTAGACACATTTAAAAAGTAAAAACAGATATGAATATTTTTCAAGATTTATTTATTTATTTTGGGGGGGGAGCAGAGGGAGAGAATCCCTGCTAAGCATGAAGCCCAATGCAAGGATTGATCTCATGATCCATAAATTCACAACCTGAGCCCAAACCAAGAGTGAGGCACTCAAACAACTGAGCTATCCAGGCACCTTGATAAGATGGATTTAATAACATATTTTGTTTAACCTAAGGTGCTCAAATATTTTTAATTTTAATATGTAATAATCATTTAAAAGTTATGAATGCTATATCTTACACTTTTTAATAGTACATTTTTGACATCTGGTATTTTACACTTACAGCACATATCATTTTGGATCAGCCATATTTCAAGTATATCATATATGACCAATGTCTGCTATATTGGGCAGAAAAGCCTGGAACTTATACTGAAAACTGTTCCAGGTATATTCATGGACATACTGAATGGCTATCATTTTGAAATGAATGCAAGTACAATTCCATGCCTCTAGATATGAGCATTCATGTAAGATGAGAAGTGAACTAAAGCAGAGTTTCTCAATTTTGGCACTTTTGACATTTTTAGCCAGACAATTGTTGTGAGGGGCTGTCTTGTGCATTATAGGATGTTTAGCATTGTCCCTGGCCTCTACCAACTAGGTGTCAGTAGGAATCCCTCTATTTGTAAAATCATGCCCCCAGAATATGCTAAATGTCCCCTGGGGAGGGGGGTGAGGATGTTGGGGAAATGTTACTCCTGGTTGACAACCAGGGATCTAAAGAATGCTTCTAATCAAAGTTCTTCAGACTCAGAACGGATGATACACAAAGCAAAGGTCCTCAAACTCTAAGCCCTAAATATCAGTCCTCTATTTCACTGTCCATGTGTGTATCTTGGATAGTTGGATAAGAAGACCAATATGATTTGGTAACTTTTCAGTATCTGATGATACTCAGGATAATGATTTTGAACCTAGATTGCATTGACTAGCTTTCCTTTCTTTGGAAGTCAGATATTCTTGAACCTCTCCCAAAAGTAAGCAGAAGGCAAAAATAAAAGAGTAGATGGTTCAGAGAAAACCAACTTGAACAACTTAGGGAAAAAAGACATGTCTTGCTAATGGTACATTGTAAAAGGTTATAGAAATGTATACTTTATCCAATCTAAAGAATATTGCTCAGCTTTCAAACCCCTCCAAAATCTGAACTGATCAGAGGAAAAGCCAGAGGCTATTGGCTGAGCCCCATAGCCTCAGCCAGCCCCACAAGGAGCTCTATAACTAGAATGGCCCTCACTGGGCCAAAATTACTAGACTTTCATAACACCACCTCAAAAAGGTCATTATATGGGCTTTCCCTAACCTTGGGTAGTTCCTGAGAAGACTGGGTGTACTTCTAGCAGCTAGGTCAACAAACAAATCCTTCTTTGAAGTATGAATCTAGATAATAGGTTTCCAAAGTGATACACATATAGGAGTTCAGTGAATTTTTATAGAATACTAGAAAATTTTGCAATGGTGCTAACCTGCAGGATAATGAATCAGAGTAAGTTTTTGTCTATCAATTTGGTTGTTGAGGCCAGATGGTTTTTCTAAGGAACACACCCTTTCCTAGATAAGAAGAGTGACTTGGTATTTGTGATACACACCAAATTGCTCCATCAATTATAATGGTTTCAAAATAGATTCAATGAATGCTACATTATCAAACAGAACTTAAGACTGAGGTAACATAAAAATTTTGCTGGATTGGAGTGCCTGATTGGCTCAGTCCGTTAAGTGTACTCTTGATTTTTGGCTCAGGTCATGATCACATGGCCATGGGATTGGGCCCCATGTCAAGCTCCAGGAGTCTGCTTGAGATTCTCTCTCTCCCTCTCTCCCTCTCCTCCTGCCCCTCCTCCAGCTCTCTCTCTCTCTCTCTCTCTCTCTCTCTCTCAAAATGAATAAATAAAATCTTTTAAAAAATTTACTGGATATGTCAAGAATCAAGTTACCCTAGTACAGGTGCCAAAAGACCATATTTATACCTGTGGGCTCAGTGATGTTGAAAGAAAAGCAAATAAGCCAGGCTGTCGATTCCTGAGTCTGCCATTCCCATTCTTCTACAGACAAAGGAAAGAATGGCCAGGGTAGGGTGGTGGGCAACATATTTATTTAATTGATACTATACATCAAATCCTTCACATACTTATCTCTTAAATATTGCAGTAATCATGGGAAATAAATTGCATTGTCTCTAGTTTTACAGATTAAGAACCTATAGCTCTGACATATAAATTATCTCTGGTCCCACCACCACCACCACCACCACAACCACTACCACCATCATCATATTGACATGGCCTAATCATACATAGCTCTTATTTTGTGCTAGACATCCTCCTAAGGATTTTATGTATGCAAACCCATTTACTTCTAATAACTACCTTATGAAGTAGGAGCTACTGTTATTCACACTTCACAGATAAAGTAATTGAGGCACAGAATAGTTTTGTAATTTGCTCAAGGTCATCTAAATAATGTCAAAGCTAAAGTTTGAAATCAGGATGCTTGCCTCTAGGCTCTTTTCTCTTAACCCCTATGCAAGCTTGCCTAATTAGTAAGAGGTAGACAGGAAGCATAAAATCAAGTCTGTCTTATTCTGAAGGCAACCATTTTCTACTACACAAGGATGACTTCAAAGGCATTGTGCTTGTACATTTTGAAGAATCATTCTCTTTTGATTGCAGTTGGGACTACATCGCAAATTGGTGGAATGATTATGAGATGACCTTTTTGGAAAGATGTACATTTTAGTAGACTACTGAAGGTGACTTCTTGTTGAAAATTAGGGATTTCTGGAAAGATGGGTAAGAATCAGATTTCACACTTGATGTCTTCTAGAAAATAATATTTTTCTCATTCTAATTAGTATAGCCGTCGAAGATCTCTGAGGTTTATTTGGCCTTGTTTAGAACCTACTACCATGTTTGGCTGCCCCAAGTGAGGGGAAAAAGCCAAAAACAAGTCCCAGGAATAGGGGTTTTAGCAGGATTGCATCTGTCAGAATCAATCGTGACAGTAACTTAGCCAAATCCCACAGAATTGCCCTCCAGTTGTATCCTCTATGCATGGCCTATCTCTCCAAGTGAACTGCAAACTCATACGGAGCAGAGATTGTATTTTATTTGTATTCCCGTCCCCTTCTATAACAGGAGGTAAATGAGATTTTAACACCATGCCTAGGAAACTTACCAGTAACTGAATCACAGGGCTTACATTTCCTTGATCATGCTGAAAATACTTTTTTCCCCAATTCCATGTAACATATTAAAATGAAATGATTTCATCTCAGTATTTCTTTAGAGGATCACAAAATAAGGACAATCTAATAGATGCCAAGTATCCCTACATCTTTAAGCAAATGACTGTATTAACAATCTAGACCAAAATACCAAGCTAATATCTTGTGAAACAAGTTTAGTTACCATTAGTCAGTCCAAGATTCCAGATAGGGAAGAGAAGGAGGAATGCATCGACACAGTAACTTTGAAGAATCAAGGTGAGAATGAAGAAAGTTGCTTCCTTCTTGAAATTCCCTCCATTAAACTCTGCTTCATTCCATAGACTCAATGACATGAAATTTCCCATGAATACTGCACTGGTCTTTTCTGTGAGTAGTTCAGCTCTTGAAGCCTATCACCCTAGGAAATATATTTCCATAGGAGAATTACAATTATCCTCTGCCTTACCCAGACTCTGATAGTAAATATTTTTTTCCAATAAAATTAATTTGGAGGGGCAATTGTAATTATACACAAGACTTCATGGTAACTCAACATATATAGAGACCAATACTGTATTCAGATTTTGCTAGAAATCAATGCTGAGGCCAAAAGCTGGCTTATCACTAAACATATGGCAGGACTAATACTTAAAGATAGAGGCTGTGAATCTCCTATAAGCAGGATAAACACATGCATGGGGGCCAATCTAAAGAATCAAAATGTCTTTTTTTTTTTTAAGAATCAAAATGTCTTAAGCCACCAATCCTACTTTTTCCAGAAAAGCAAGAGCAAAACGTTAAAGGTAGTTTGCAAAGTAACAGTTGAGTTGGATTGAGCTTAGCCTAAATTTCCAGGGTTCATATTCACTAGTGAGTTCCAATTCATCAATAATCAACAGACTCCAAATTAAAATATTTATTTTATATATCAGGTTTGGAAAAACCTAAAAAGAATGATAATACCTAGAGGAGAAGAGGATGTAGAGAAATAAGATACATAACAGATTAGTGGTGAGAGTTTACATTGGTACAATATGTCTGGAGCTTAGTTCAGCAATGATTGTTAAAAGTTTTAAAAATGAGCTTATCTTTTAATATAGACAATCCTCATCTAGGAGATTTTCCTATTAGAATTATGAATATAGGTATAGATATAGATATTTAGTGTACTGTTGTCTATATTGTGAAATAATCAGAAACAACCTTTATTCTCATCATTAGGGAGTTAAATTATGATGCATCCATTTAATTGAATGTCATGGGACCATTAAAAACTATGATATCTACTTGTATAATTAATATAGAACAATGTGAAAAATATATGTGAGAAGTTCAGTTTATGTAACAATGTATATAGTATAATCCCATTGTTTTGGTTAAAAATACTTGAAATATATATGTATGAATGTATATATACACAGCATGGGAATACTTTGAGAAAATACATTTATCATCCATGGTCTCTGTAGAGGTCCAAGCACCTCACATTAGGAGCCCCTGTCATATCAATTTTCCCACTAAATTTTGCATTGCACCTTTTTTGCAGGTTAAAGCTATTTTCTTCTATTCTCTCTTTTCAAATCCTTGCACACTCTAATATTTTCAAAAGTAAAAGTCCTACTACTTTTTCCTTCCAAAATTTTAAGATATTAACACCAATATAAATTTTCATCTATAGAGTTTGTACTTTATCCTAAAGCAGAAATAATATAGTACAATTATTGTTTTATCACCCAAATATCTTGCATGCTGTGTGACATGGACTTTAAATGCATGTTAGTTATATAATCCTTACATTGAGTAAAATTTTAAGATATTCTTAACCAGCTATGGAGTCAACCTATATTGAGAAATAGAACAACTGGAACTGTCAAACAATGAATTCATTTGATTGTGCCTCCCTGGATATATGGACCAAAACATAAATGATATCACTGTGGTTTTACCATAGATTATTTTTTACAGCATACTTGGGATTCACTAAAAAAAAATGCTGTCTCAATCAAATAAGACTGTTGATACCTGCATTATCAGACTTTATGTCACTGGGAGGTATTAAATGACGTCGTTTATGTTAAGTTTAGCCTTAGTGTTTGGAGGGAGTAATCTAATAAGCCTTTTTAACTAGATCCAATGTCATTGATTTAACTGAAATATATCAATTCAATAGGACTAAACCCTGGATTCTTTAGCACAAATATATTGCCAAAGCACCCTTTCCATAAAGTGTCACCTCCCCAAAATCTCAGTAATTCCTTTGCAGATTGTAGGCAGGTCTACATTTAGGGAATGACACATTCAGTTGGGTTTATTTTTCTTTAAAGTACTCTGAATAGTACAATTAAATACTTTATAAACCGTCTATTATTCATTTATACATTGTTAAGCATTCTGGGATACGTTGTTTATGGCTAGATCACAAAAGCCCTGCTCTAATGATTCTTGGTTGGGTATTGAGAGAGATCTTTTTTCAGAAAGAAAATAGTATTCTCAATGTGTCATAAAATGCAGCTTAGAATATCCATATGGGAAACTTCATTTCAAGGATAAAGGCAACTTTTTCATTCAAATTGACTAGATGTTGGTTCATCTAGAAAAAAAGAAAAAATGTTAGAAAGCTTTTGCATGCATTCCCCAGTATGCAAACAGTTTTAAGACATTTTTAAAAGAAGTGTATTTCATGGTTCAAGTTAACTTTTCAATAAGGATTTGCGCTAGCTTGGAATTTAATTATCTCATTGAGGTAAGAACATATTTTAGTAAGCTCAAGAATTGTTTACTAATTCATGTTAATTGCTGGAAATTCATGATAAAAAAAACAAACAAGGGAGCCAAGAAAGTGGTCTTGTCTCCCTTATTGCAAAGAAAAAGCAGCAAATTAATGTTAAATCTTTATTAAAGCATTGCAGAAGGCACAAGCAAAATTTCTCTTGCATATTTGAAAATGAAAATTTGACTTTGCCACATTACCTGCCATTAAATCTGTGCACAGCAAATCAGGAATAGTGTTGCCTTACAGGTAACTTAAAGGTAGCTGAAAGGTTATACACTGGCCAAGTGGAACTGGGCAATGTCTACAGCTTTATTATGCTTTTTGTTTAAATATAGCAACTCTATATGGAAATGGTTTCTCCAGTTGTTGTATTTTTGCTAAGTTGTTAGCACACATTTCTTTTCTCTTATCACATGTGATAATCAACCAACTAATCTAAACTGAATATTCAAAGTATTCAGGAAATGTATTTGAATGTATTGGGGCAAAAGCATAATAAGACTTTGATAAACCATCCTGAAAAACACTTCTGACCCCTCAAAAAGTAATTTTTTTTTACATTCAAACATGTTAATTTTTAAAAATTACCCTTCTTCCTTAACTGAACATATGCATCCCAGTGACATAAAGTCTGATAATGCAGACTAGTAGATGAAAAAGTCACAATTTTCTTGTCAGTCCATCTTTTGTGTTTCCGGGTATCATGATTTGGGGTTCTCTATCAGAATCCTATAGAAGTATAATATGTATGCTAGATAAAAACTTATGTGAAGGCATAAGTATTTTCCTGTGCCAAATAGTGCAAAAAGAAAGTAACCTCATTGTCAAAAAATAATGAAAGGGAGAGGCACCTGGGTGGCTCAATCACTTAAGCATCTGACTCTTGATTTCAGCTCAGATCATGATCTGAGTTGTGAGATCAAGCCCCGGGTCTGGCTCTGTGCTGGGCATGAAGTCTGCCTAGGATTCTCTCTCTCCTTCTCCTTCTTCCCCTGCCTGCCTATTCCTCTGAGCTCTCTCTCTCTTTCAAAAAAAAAAATTCTCCTTCTCCCTCCACCCCTTCCCCTCCCTTTGTAATAGGTGGATGGATAGATAGATAGATAGTAATGGAGGGGGTAATTAGACAGGGGAGAAGGAGAAAGAATGCTGAAAACTTAGAGATAGAATAGACCCTAATTGGTTACGGGGACCTGATTCCACCCACACAGAACATATCATTATCTGTTTCCTTTATGATGCCTTCTAAGAAACAGATTTCATGGACTCTGTTGTTCATTTTCCATGTTTTATCATTGTAATTCATAATAGCTCCTCAATTTAACTATAATGGAATGTAACCCCTTCTTCAAAACAAAACAAATCAATTTCCATATTAAATTACCTTAGAGGATTTTACTATATTATTTAAATATTAGCTTTAACTATTCCCAAATAATTTCCAGACAATTTGTATCTTTTTAAAGATGTGATAGAACAAAACTGTACCAACTATTCTTTTTTTGTATATTTTTATTGGATTTCGATTAGCCAACATATAGCATAACACTCAGTGCTCATCCTATCAAGTGCCCCCGTCAGTGCCCGTCACCAAGTCACCCCATCCCCCAGCCCACCTCCCTTTCTACCACCCCTTGTTCATTTCCCAGAGTTGGGAGTCTCTCATGTTCCATCACCCTCCCAGATATTTCCCACTCATTTTCTCACCATTCCCATTTATTCCCTTTCACTGATTTTTATATTCCCCAAATATATGAGACCATAAAAAGTTTGTCATTCTCCGATTGACTTACTTCACTTAGCATAATACCCTCCAGTTCCATCCACATTGACGCAAATGGTGGTATTCATCGTTTCTAATGGCTGAGTAATATTCCATTGTATACATAGACCACATCTTCTTTATCCATTCATCTTTTGATGGACACTGAGGCTCCTTCCACAGTTTGGCTATTGTGGACATTGCTGCTATAAACATCGGGGTGCAGGTGTCCCGGCGTTTCATTGCATCTGTATCTTTGGGGTAAATCCCCAGCAGTGCATTGCTGGGTCGTAGGGTAGATCTATTTTTAACTCTTTGAGGAACCTCCACACAGTTTTCCAGAGTGGCTGCACCAGTTCACATTCCCACCAACAGTGCAAGAGGGTTCCTCTTTCTCCACATTCTCTCCAACATTTCTTCTTTCCTGTCTTGTTAATTTTCGCCATTCTCACTGGTTTGAGGTGGTATCTCATTGTGGTTTTGATTTGCAAATCCCTGATGGAGAGTGATGCAGAGCATTTTCTCATGTGCTTCTTGGCCATGTCTATGTCTTCCTCTATAAGATTTCTGTTCATGTCTTTAGCCCATTTCATGATTGGACTGTTTATCTCTTTGCTGTTGAGTTTAATAAGTTCTTTATAGATCTTGGATATTAGCCCTTTATCTGATATGTCATTTGCAAATATCTTCTCCCATTCTGTAGGTTGTCTTATAGTTTTGTCGACTGTTTCTTTTGCTGTGCAGAAGCTTTTTATATTGATTAAGTTCATATTTACTTTTGTTTCCCTTGCCTTCAGAGATGTATCTTGCAAGAAGTTGCTGTGGCCAAGTTGAAAAAGGGTGTTGCCTGTGTTCTCCTCCAGGATTTTGATAGATTCTTGTCTCACATTTGATCTTTCATCCATTTCGAGTTTATCTTTGTGTATGGTGCAAGAGAGTGGTCTAATTTCATTCTTCTGCATGTGGCTGTCCAATTTTCCCAGCACCATTTATTGAAGAGACTGTCTTTCTTCCAATGCATAGTCTTTCCTGCTTTGTCGAATATTAGTTGACCATAGAGTTGATGGCCCATTTCTGGATTTGCTATTTTGTTCCATTGATCTAGGTGTCTGTATTTGTGCCAGTACCACACTGCCTTGATGATTGCAGCTTTGTAGTACAACCTGAAATCTGGCATTGTGATGCCCCTGGCTATGGTTTTCTTTTTTAATATTCCCCTGGCTATTTGGGGTCTTTTCTGATTCCACACAAATCTTAAGATGATTTGTTCCAACTCTCTGAAGAAAGTCCCTGGTATTTTGATAGGGATTGCATTTAATGTGTAAATTGCCCTGGGTAGCATTGACACAATATTTATTCTTCCAATCTAAGAGCATGGAATGTTTTTCCATCTCTTTGTGTCTTCCCCCATTTCTTTCAGAACTGTTCTGTAGTTTTTAGGGTATAGATCCTTTACTTCTTTGGTTAGGTGTATTCCTAGGTATCTTATGCTTTTGGGTGCAATTGTAAATGGGATTGACTCCTTCATTTCTCTTTCTTCAGTCTCATTGTTAGTGTATAGAAATGCCACTGATTTCTGGGCACTGATTTTGTATCCTGCGACATTGCCAAATTGCTGTATGAGTTCTAGCAATCTTGGGGTGGAGGCTTTTGGGTTTTGGACGTACAGTATCATGTCATCTGTGAAGAGGGAGAGTTTGACTTCTTTGCCCATTTGAATGCCTTTTATTTCCTTTTGTTGTCTGATTGCTGAGGCTAGGATTTCTAGTACTATGTTGAGAGCAGTGGTGAGAGTGGACATCCCTGTCTTGTTCCTGATCTTAGGGGAAAGGCTCCAGTGTTTCTCCACTGAGAATGATATTTGCTGTGGGCTTTTCCTAGATGCCTTTTAAGATGCTGAAGAATGTTCCCTCTATCCGTACACTCTGAAGAGTTCTGATCAGGAATGGATGCTGTATTTTGTCAAATGCTTCCTCTGCATCTATTGAGAGGATCATGTGGTTCTTGTTTTTTCTCTTGTTGATATGATCTATCATGTTGATTGTGTTATGAGTGCTGAACCATCCTGGCATCCCAGGGATAAATCCCACTGGGTCATGGTGACTAATCTTCTTAGTGTACTGTAGGATCCTATCTGCTAGTATTTTTTTAATATTTAATTAATTTATTCCTGAGAGAGAGAGAGAGAGAGGCACAGACACAGGCAGAGGGAGAAGCAGGATCCATTCCATGCAGGGAGCCTGACGTGGGACTGGATCCTGGGTCTCCAGGACCACACCCTGGGCTGAAGGCAGTGCTAACCCCTGAGCCACCTGGGCTGCCCTATTGGTTAGTGTCTTGTTGAGAATTTTTGCATCTGTTTTCATCAGGGATATTCGTCTATAATTCTCCTTTTTGGTGGGGTCTTTCTCTCGTTTTGGAATTAAGGTGATGCTGGCCTCATAAAATGAATTTGGAAGTATTCCATCCTTTCCTATCTTTTGGAACAGCTTTAGTAGAATAGGTATTGTTTCTTTGTTAAATGTTTGATAGAATTCCCCTGGGAAGCCATCTGGCCCTGGACTTTTGTGTCTTGGGAGGTTTTTGATGACTGCTTCAATTTCCTCCCTGGTTATCGGCCTGTTCAGGTTTTCTATTTCTTCCTGTTCCAGTTTTGGTAGTTTGTGGTTTTCCAGAAACATGTCCATTTCTTTTAGATTGCCTAATTTATTGGCGCATAGCTGTTCATAATATATTTTTAAAATCGTTTGTATTTCCTTGGTATTGGTTGTGAGTTCTCCATTTTCATTCATGATTTTATTAATTAGAGTCTTTTCTCTTTTCTTTTTAATAAGGCTGGCTAATGGTTTATATATATTATTAATTCTTTCAAAGAACCAACTCCTGGTTTTGTTCTGTTCCACAGTTCTTCTGGTCTCTATTTCATTGAATTCTGCTTGAATCTTTATTACATCTCTTCTTCTGGGTGTAGGTTTTATTTCCTGTTCTTTCTCTAGTTCCTTTAGGTGCAAGGTTAGCTTGTGTTTTTGAGTTTTTTTCCAATTTTCTGAGGGATGCTTGTATAGCGATGTATTTCCCTCTTAGGACTGCTTTTGCTGTACCCAAAGATTTTGAACAGTTGTATCTTCATTCTCATTAGTTTCCATGAATCTTTTCAATTCTTCCTTAATTTCCTGGTTGACCCTTTCATCTTTTAGCAGGATGGTCCTTAACCTCCACGTATTTGAGTTTCTTCCAAATTTCTTCTTGTGATTGAATTCAAGTTTCAAAGCATTATGGTCTGAAAATATGCAGGGGACAATCACAATCTTTTGGTATAGGTTGAGACCTGATTTATGACCCAGTATGTAGTCTATTCTGGAGAAAGTTCCATGTGCACTTGAGAAGAATGTATAGTCAGTTGCGTTTGCATGTAAAGTTCTGTAAATATCTGTGAAATCCATCTGGTCCAGTGTATCATGTAAAGCTCTTGTTTCTTTGGAGATGTTGTGCTAGAATACCTGTCATTTGCAGAAAGTGCCATTTTGAAGTCTCCCAGTATTAGTGTATTATTATCTAAGTATGTCCTTACTTTGGTTATTAATTGATTGATATATTTGGCAGCTCCCACATTAGGGGAATAAATATTCATGATTGTTAAGTGCTCTCGTTGGATAGATTCTTTAAGTATGATACGGTGCCCCTCTTCATATTTTACTACAGTCTTTGGGATAAACTTTAATTTATCTGATATGAGGATTGCTATCCCTGCTTTTTTGAGGACAAGTGGAATCGTAAGTGTTTCTCCAACCTTTTATTTTCAGGCTGTAGGTGTCCTTAGGTCTGAAAGGAGTCTCTTGTAGACAGCAAATAGATGGAACTTGCTTTTTATCCAGTCTGACCCAGTGTCCTTCGATGGGATCATTAAGCCCATTCACATTCAGAGTTACTATTGAAATATATGAATTTAGTGTCATCATAATACCTATTCACTCCCTGTTTTTGTGGCGTATTTCTTTGTGCATCCTCTTTCTTTTACAGGTTCCCCCTTAATATTTCTTGCAGAGCTGGTTTGGTGGTCACATATTCTTTCAGTTTCTGCCTATCTTGGAAGCCCTTTATCTCTCCTTCGATTCCAAATGAGAACCTTGCTGGATAAAGTATTCTTGGCTGCATGTTCTTCTCATTTAGGACCCTGAATATATCCTGCCAGACCTTTCTGGCCTTCCAGGTCTCTATGGAGGGGTCTGCTGTTAACCTAATAGTTCTCCCGATATAAGTTAGGGATCTCTTGTGTCATGTTGCTTTAAGTATTTTCTCTTTATCTTTGGAATTTGCAAGTTTCACAATTAAATGTTGAGGTGTTGAACGGTTTTTATTGATTTTAGGGGGGACCTCTTTACCTCCTGGATCTGAATACCTGTTTCCCTCCCCAAATTAGGGAAGCTCTCAACTACGATTTGTTCAAATATGCTTTCTGGTCCTTTGTCCCTCTGGGCGCCCTTTGGAACCCCAATTATACGTAGAATTTTCCTTCTGACACTGTCATTTATTTCCTTTAACCTTTCCTCATGGTCTTTTTTTAAGATTTTATTTATTTATGAGAGAGAGAGAGAGAGAGAGAGGCAGAGACACAGGCTGAAGAAGAAGCAAGCTTCACCCAGGGAGGAGCCTGACTTGCGACTTGATCCTGGGTTTCCAGGATCAGGCCCTGGGCTGAAGGCGGCACTAAACAGGTGAGCCACCCAGGCTGCCCTCCTCATGGTCTTTTAATTGTTTTTCTCGTTTTTCATCAGATTCCTTCCTTGCCATCAGCTTGTCTTCTATGTCACTCACTCATTCTGCTACCTCATTAGCCCTTGTCGTTAGGACCTCCAGTTTGGATTGCATCTCATTTAATTTATTTTTAATTTCTGCCTGATTAGATCTAAATTCTGCAGTCATGAAGTGTCTTGAATCCTTTATGCTTTTTTCCAGAGCCACCAGTAGCTTTATAATTGTGCTTCTGAAATGGCTTTCTGACATTGAATTGTAATCCAAGTTCTGTAACTCCACAGCAGAGAGTACTGTTTCTGATTCTTTCTTTTGTGGTGAGTTCTTTCTAGTCATTTTGCTCAGTGCAGAGTGGTTGTATGAGCGGGCTGAGTCAAGAATATCAACCATGACCTAAGTAAGTTTCACCCTAGATGATTCCTACGAGGTCAGAGACCAGACTTTGAAAACAAAGATCAGAATGCAATAAAAAAAAAGGACCACTAAAGTGAAAAATAAATTTTAAAACAAAGTAGTAAAAAATAGAAGGCTCAGAATCCTAAAGAGGAGGGAAAAAAAGAAAAAAAAAACAAAAAAAAAGAAAAAGAAGAAAAAAATGTGGGACTGGGAGATGGTGGTGGTGATGAAGTTGTAGTGAAGGGAGAATATAGTCTACCTGAGTGGTTCTAGAGGCTGACCCTCCTGTTTCTGAGTATATTAAGATCTGTATGTTGGCAGATGGTCAGTCCAAAATTTATATAAACCAGAAATACTTGTAGAGAGCCCCAACGTTGACCACCAAAACATAAATGAGATAAAAGAGGGGGGCAGAATGGGAATGAGGAATCTCACAGAATGAACCAGAACGGTATACCACTTGGGTCTGGGTGCATACTGGTCATGTTTTAGAAGGTATTACCTTCTGCCATTGTAGAACAAAATGAGGCAGAGAAAACAAAAAACACAAAACAAAACAAAAAAACATATGTCGTATATCTCCCCAAATTAAGTTGAGTATGTTGAAGGGATTCTAGAAGTGGAAAATATATTTAAGATCTATAATTGTAGAAATATGAAAGTCAAAAAGGAAGAATCTTAAAAATGAAGAAGTGGTAAAATATTGTAGTTAAGGTGGGAAAAGAGAAAAAAAAGGATATTTATAGTCTGATATAAAAACAAGTTGTACTGGAAAAAGGAAGAAAGAAAAGGAGGGTTACCCTCTGATTCTATATACTGTAAGTCCCTCGACTTCCTCTGGCGTTTCCAACACTGCTTGGTCAAGAACTTGCTCTTCCCCTGTCCTTCCAGCTGTTCTCTGGGGGAGGGGCTGCTGTGCTGATTCTCAGGTGTGGGCACCTAGGGGAGCTGCCCCACCCCCTGCCAGGTGTACGGCTCAGTGGGAGCTGTTTATCCTGTGAGGCCCCTGCTCCCTGGCAGCCCGCTCAGTCCCAGGCACAGGGTGACACCAGGAGGGACAACCCCAGTGGCCGCGGCCAGCTCTCCAGCCCTTGAGTCAGCTCCCGCAGTAACCCCCGCAGCTCCCCGTCCGCAGGGGCCTGGGTGCTCTGGGGGCGGGGGGCGCTGACCTGCAGAGCTTGGGGGCGCCCGGTGGCAGGATCCTCCTCATTGTCCTGGGCCCTCCCGGCCTCCACCTGTCCCGGGGGGGGGGCGCCGGATCCTGGGCTGTGTCCCCTGGCACCCTGGGCTCCCGGGCTGCACAGCCCCCTCCGCGCGGAGCCACCACCTGAGCTGCTCCGGGGCCCCGCCGGGTGCTCCAGCCCTTTATTGCGCTTGGCCGGTGGGGTTCGGGGTGCTCTCCTCCGGCCCCCCTCCTCTGTAGTGACCCTGGGAACCTGGGGGCTCCACTGCCCCTCCTAAGATCCTGCCCAAGTTCCCCGCGAGCGCCTTTCCTTCCGGGAAGAAGTTAAAGTTCCCGCCTCTCCGGGGCTGGGCTCTCCTGTCCTGGGGCTCTGCCCGCCCAGCCTTAGGCCGGCTCCTCGCGGCCCCTCCCCCACTGGGTGCTTTTTAATTCTTTTTTCTGTCCTCCTACTTCGTTAGAAGCGAAAACCCTTCTCTCTGTAGCGTTCCTGCTGTTCTCTCTTTAAATCTCAGGTGGAATTCGTAGGTGTTCAGGATGATCTGGAAGTTATCTAGATGAGTTGGTGGGGCCGGGTGACTTGAGGACCCCACTCCTCCGCCAGCTTGCCCCGCCCCCCCTCTGTACCAACTATTCTTGTCACCATATTCTACTCTTTTCAGCATCCTCATTATGACTATGATCTCAACTATCATATCTGACTTTTGGCTTCTAGATGTGATTTTTCTCACAAGCATTAGTTTTGTTTGTGTACTGGATATCATTGCTTGGATATTTCAGTGTTGTTACTTGAATATTCTAATATTCCAGTGTTCTTCATCGTATCTCAAATAAAATGCCTTCTCTTTTACCCAGATAAGCCCCCCTTTTATCATTTCCATAGTTCCATTAATGAAATTTCATTCTCTCAGTCATCCAGAGCTATCCTGGAATACAGACAATGACTTAGCACACTTCCATAATTTCAGGGAACAAGGTCCAGATATAAGGACTGGGGTAAGGATGGGGGCCATGCAGTTTCTAGCTTGAGCCATAAAAATAACAGATAAGTTGGCCAGATCACCTGTGCTTTGCTATTGATGATGTTAGTATTTGGTACACTGAAAGGGAGACCTTTTATAAATATGTCTCAAATTTCAAAACATCTAAATCCTGACAATTGTATAAAGTAGAACATTTGATTGTGTTGATCCTAGAGTGTATCAACAAAAAGAAATAATGATTGCTTAAAAATAAAGCCTTCATTTGGAATACCTATTTTCTTTAAATAATCATGGATCTTGGCATAATCAGCATTTTAGATGGGTACTTTGCAGAACTGTCCATATTAAAAAAAATCCACATCATTACTGATTCATTAACACACACACACACACACACACACACACACACACACACCTAGAAGTAAAAGCAAACTTAAAAGATCTTAATTTAGCATGGACTTTCAAGTTTTGAATCTTTGTAATGTTAGAATTCTTTCTCTGATATTCAGGCTAGAGGGTTAGAGCATTCCATCCACCATCCCTATCTCCAAGTCAGAATTTTAAAACTAAGTTTAATTTGCCTAGTTCTGGTATATTAGCCAATCAAAAGTATTATTAGTACCAGTCCCATATGGTGTTTCTCTTACTGTTTGTACTTAGAAAGTAATTTATGAATCTCTAGGAAAAATGCAAGTTATTTTGCTCAGCATTAATAGTGTTTTGGCTTTCAGCCTAGGATGGGTCTTTGTGATGGCAAATATTTTAGTGGAATGCCCTGATGAGACAAGTGTTTTGGTGCTTTCAGCTCAGAAGAAAGGTGTGCTCCTCACATTCTGACCTATAAGCCATGAAATATTTGTTTAAGAACTTTATTTTGAATTTATTTTATTTCTACTCTAACGGAATTTATTATTGTAACACTTTTTAATTAGCTAAGAGTTAATGTCTTTTTAGCTGTAATACCCTCTGACTCATTTGCAAGGGAGAGTATAAAGAGCATATTTCAAACCAGTAATTCTCAAAATAACTGACACTAACCCCTAGAGATCATTTTGGAAATTTGAGGGGACAATTTGCATCATGATAATTGTGGGGGAGTGGGCTCTACTGGCATTTGATGTGTAGGAGCCAGGGATGCAATGCTTAGGAGCCACAGAAAATGGTCTTGAGTCTTGAACAACTTTTGAATGTCCTGTTAGACATTTATATAAATCATATTATCTGAGCTAAATGAATATCTCGAAGACTATGTGAGCCAAAAGCAAACTCCAGGATACATATAAACATTATTAATTTTAATAAACACAATTGTTCACAATGTAACTAGCATATAAAATGAGATACTAATTGAGGAAATACTGTACATTGTACATTGATTTGTTTAAAACTTACCAAGCCTTGCCCACCATTCAGAAAGTTACATGGTATTTGAACTGGCTATTCAAAATTCTTAAATACCTATTTTACTAAAGCTCCTCAGAAAGATAGAAAGAGATGGAGTATTTCCAAACTCGTTATATGAGGCCAGCATCACCTTAATTCCAAAATTAGACAAAGACCCCAAAAAAAGGAGAATTATAGAACAATATCCCTGATGAACACAGTTGCAAAACTTCTCAACAAAATACTAGCCAACAGGATCCAACAGTGCATTAAGATTATTCACTATGAACAAGTGGGACTTATCCCCGGGGTGCAAGGCTGGTTCAACACTCATAAAACAATCAATGTGATTGATCATATCAACAAGAGAAAAAAACAAGAATCACATGATCCTCTCAATAGATGCAGAGAAGGCATTTGACAAAATACAGCACCCATTCCTGATCAAAACTCTTCAGAGTGTAGGGAAAGAGGGAACATTCCTCAACATCCTAAAAGCCATCTAGGAAAAGCCCACAGTCAATATCATTCTCAGTGGAGAAACACTGGAGCCTTTCCCCTAAGATCAGGAGCAAGACAGGGATGTCCACTCTCACCACTGCTATTCAACATAGTACTAGAAGTCCTAGCCTCAGCAATCAGACAACAAAAAGAAATAAAAGGCATTCAAATTGGCAACGAAAAAGTCAAACTCTCCCTCTTCCCAGATCACATGATACTCTACATAGAAAACCCAAAAGAGGGATCCCTGGGTGGCGCAGTGGTTTGGCGCCTGTCTTTGGCCCAGGGCACGATCCTGGAGACCCAGGATCGAATCCCACGTCGGGCTCCCGGTGCATGGAGCCTGCTTCTCCCTCTGCCTTTGTCTCTGCCTCTCTCTCTCTCTCTCTCTCTCTCTCTGACTGTCATAAATAAATAAAAAAATTAAAAAAAAAAGAAAAAAGATTTAAAAAAAAAAAAAAGAAAACCCAAAAGACTCCACCCCAAGATTGCTAGAACTCATACAGCAATTCAGCACTGTGGCAGGATACAAAACCAATGCCCAGAAGTCAGTGGCATTTCTATACACTAACAATGAGACTGAAGAAACAGAAATTAAGGAGTCAATCCCATTTACAATTGCACCCAAAAGCATAAAATACTTAGGAATAAACCTAACCAAAGAAGTAAAGGATCTATCTATACCCTAAAAACTACAGAACAGTTCTGAAAGAAATTGAGGAAGACACAAAGAGATGGAAAAATATTCCATGCTCATGGATTGGAAGAATTAATAATTTGAAAATGTCAGTGCTACCTAGGGCAATTTACACATTAAATGCAATCCCTATCAAAGTACCATGGACTTTCTTCAGAGAGTTGGAACAAATCATCTTAAGATTTGTGTGGAATCAGAAAAGACCCCAAATAGCCAGGGGAATATTAAAAAATAAAACCATAGCTGGGGGCATCAGAATGCCAGATTTCAGTTGTACTACAAAGCTGTGGTCATCAAGACAGCGTGGTACTGGCACAAAAACAGACACATAGATCAATGGAACAGAATAGAGAATCCAGAAGTGGACCCTGAACTCTATGATCAACTAATATTCGACAAAGCAGGAAAGACTATCCACTGGAAAAAGGACAGTCTCTTCAATAAATGGTGCTGGGAACATTGGACATCCACATGCAGAAGAATGAAACTAGACCATTCTCTTATACCAGACACAAAGATAAAGTCATAATGGATGAAAGATCTAAATGTGAGACAAGATTCCATCAAAATCCTAGAGGAGAACACAGAGAACAACTTTTTTGAACTTGGCCACAGCAACTTCTTGCAACATACATCCATGAAGGCAAGAGAAACAAAAGCAAAAATGAATTATTGGGACTTCATCAAGATAAAAAGCTTCTGCACAGCAAAAGAAACAGTCACCAAAACTACAAGACAACCTACACAATGGGAGAAGTTATTTGCAAATGACCTATCAGATAAAGGGCTAGTATCTAAGATCTATAAAGAATGTATTCAACTCCACAGCAAAGAAACAAACAATCCAATCATGAAATGGGCAAAACACATGAACAAAAAGTCTCATAGAGGAAGACATAGATGTGGCCAACAACCACATGAGAAAATGCTCCGCATCACTGGCCATAAGGGAAATACAAATCAAAACCACCATGAGATACCACCTGACACCAGTGAGAATGGCGAAAATTAACAAAACAGGAAACAACCAATGTTGGAGAGGATGTGGAGAAAGGGGAACCCTCTTGCACTGTTGGTGGGAATGTGAACTGGTGCAGCCACTCTGGAAAACTGTGTGGAGACTCCTCAAAGAGTTAAAAATAGACCTGCCCTACGACCCAGCAATTGCACTGCTGGGGATTTACCCCAAAGATACAGATGCAGTGAAATGGCAGGACACCTGCACCCCAATGTTTATAGCAGCCATGTCCACAATAGCCAAACTGTGGAAGGAGCCTCAGTGCCCATCAAAAGATGAATGGATAAAGAAGATGTGGTCTATGTATACAATGGAATATTACTCAGCCATTAGAAACGATGAATACCCACTATTTGTTTCGACATGGAGGGACCTGGAGGGTATTATGTTGAGTGAAATAAGTCAATCAGAAAAGGACAAACATTATATGGTCTCATTCATTTGGGGAATATAAAAATTAGTGAAAGGGAATAAAGGGAAAGGAGAGAAAATTAGTGAAAATATCAGTGAGGGTAACAAAACATGAGAGACGCCTAACTCTGGGAAACGAACAAGGGGTGGTGGAAAGGGAGGTGGTTGAAGGGTTGGGGTGACTGGGTTATGGGTACTGAGGGTGGGACTTGGTAGGATAAGTACTGGTGTTATGCTATATGTTGGCAAATTGAACTCCAATAAAAATTTAATAAAGAACAAAAGAAAATTCTTAAATTGATTTGCATTTTTAGCTTTCACATTTGTGGCCATAGTGTATACAGGTACAAGCATCAAACTACTTTATTGTGGCATCTTTTGTAGTGTCCAAGTAGCTACATACTGAAAAACCACTTTATTATAACATACTTTTAAAAATCCCTCCTTAAGTTATGTATTTCATATTGAGTTTTTATGTGTATGCATAGGTTATATCAAACATGAACTTAATTTTAGCTTAGTAAAAGAAATGACATATTTCTAATTAAAAATAAGTTCATTTTATCTGAAAGTCAGTAGAATTGTTTTACAATAAAGATTGAAGCATGAGAATATGTTTTTTGTTACGGATCATTTTAACTATCTGTGGAATTGAAATAATAATCATTCTAGCCCATCGTGATGTTGTAAGGATTACATGTATGTATATCATGCGTGTAGAGTAGTAATTATGCTATTACGTAGAAAGTACTATTTATCATCTCCGATCATCTAGGCCATGTTCTTAGAATATACATGGTATAGAAGATATATTCCATTTGACCTGGTTTAACGCCTATCCTCCATAAACACCTTTATTTGGCTGTGGATCCCGAAAACTCTTGAATTTTCTCTTATATCATGATCTGATCCTTCTCATTCTCCTTTTCTCATTCACCTCATCCTCATTACCTCTTTTTTTTTCTTTTTTTTTTTTAGTCTGAAGCTTTCTTTTTTTTTATATAAATTAATTTTTATTGGTGTTCAATTTACCAACATACAGAATAACACCCAGTGCTCATCCCGTCAAGTGTCCCCCTCCGTGCCCGTCACCCATTCACCCCCACCCCCCGCCCTCCTCCCCTTCCACCACCCCTAGTTCATTTCCCAGAGTTAGAAGTCTTTATGTTCTGTGTCCCTTTCTGATATCTCCCACACATTTCTTCTCCCTTCCCTTATATTCCCCTTCACTATTATTCATATTATTTCTGGTAGGGTTTAGGACGTGGCCATCTTGTCTCTCTATGCACAATCACTCTGTTGGTGGTCTCATCCTGCCCCATGGCTTTAAATAACATCTATGTACTGCTGAATCCTGAATCCATGTGTCCAGCGAGGAACTCTTTCCTGCCTCATATACACAACTGCCAAGTTGCAATCTCTAATTGTGTACCTAATGTGCATCTGACATGAAGATGTCTAAAAAGTCCATGCAGACTCCCTGCTGAGTGCAGAGCCCCACAGAGGTTTGATCTGACCACCTGAGCCAAAACCAAGAGTCAGGATGCTCAACTGACTGAGCAACCAGGTGCCCCATTTCTTGCCACCTCCACTGTTGCCACACTCGTCTAAATCACCATCATCTCAGATCTGGATGATTACAATACCACTCTGTTCTCCCTTCTTTCACCTGGGGCCCTCATCCCCACTGCATTCACACAACATAATAGCCAGACTGATCCTTTTGAAACATAAACATTTCAGTGGCACCACGTGTTGCTCAGTGTAAATGCCAAAGCCTACAAATTCCTAAACAATATGGCTTCCTGTTACTTCTCCAACTTTACTGTTAGCTATTTTACCCCTTGATCTCTTCCTCCAATTACCCTGGTCTTGGAGCTGATCCTGGAAAATCCTCCTACTCTAGGACCTTTGCACACTCTGTTTCCAATACACCTTTATTTCTCCAGTTGTTTGCATGGCTTGCTTCTTTATCTTCTCCAGGTATTTGCACAAATATCAAATGCTCTCAATGAAATCTTCCCTGACCATCCTACTCAAAACTGAACAAACTTACATCAACACTCATTATTTCCTTACCTGATTTATTTTTCTTTATATCACTAACCGCCAACAGACTGTATAATTTACTTATTTATTGTGCTTATTGTCTGTCTTTCTCTACTAGAATGTGAGGACCACAAGAACAGAGATTTATCTTTATTCATTTCTGTATCCCTTGCACCTGGAACAATGGCAGGAACTTAGTAGGTGCTCAACAAATATTTATCAAATAAATGCATGAATATTCTACCTTTTATTTAACACATGACTGAACAGAACATCAACAAAATATCACCTCCTCTAGGATTTCAACACTCTTTATATAAATAATTTCAGGGAAAAGATTTCATTTAAAATCATTGATATATAAGCCAGCACTTTTTATAAAGTGCTTTATAACAGAAGTACAGCAAGTTGTTTCACATTTATTTTTTCCCCATGAATCTAACAATCTTGAGTAGTATACATAGGAAATATTATCTTCATTTAAATAAGGAGGAATCAGAGTTATAGAAAATAAGTGGTTAGTTAAAGAACCCGTGTCTCAGAACATAAAGACTCCCAACTCTGGGAAACGAACTAGGGGTGGTGGAAGGGGAGGAGGGCGGGGCGTGGGGGTGAATGGGTGACGGGCACTGAGGGGGACACTTGACGGGATGAGCACTGGGTGTTATTCTGTATGTTGGTAAATTGAACACCAATAAAAAATAATTTATTAAAAAAAAAAGAACCCATGTCTTCTCATTTCTGGTCACTCTCCTGTCCCCATTTGTGCTGTTTATGTACGTTTATCTATGATTCTGTGTACACAGGATTACTAGAGCAGCTATTTAAATTAATTTAATTGGCCAGTCAACCCATAATTAATTCTTCCTAATAATCCATTTACCATTTTTATTGTGGAATGCAAAGAAGTGACCTACTTGTGCTAACATTGCCAACCTTTTTTGTACATGTCTGTCATTAGCTCTACATGAGTGGTATTCACAGAATCTGCATCATAGCATTGAAACAACCCAGAGACACAAGGTTATGTCTTTTCCATGTTTTGTTAACCCTTGTCATTGCTGACATGTTCTTTTTGTGGCAGGAGCTCAATAAATGTATCTTTGTGATGGATGAAAACCCAAGTGAGGACAAGTAAATTATGACAGACAATGTAACTTTTCTTTTCTTACCTCCACATGTAATAATAATATTTACAGGATATAATGTCAGTTTCCAAAGAAAATACCCGAAAGAATCCCCTTTCTATAGATATTCTATCCATTGCTTAAATGGATGATGTGATGTTATGGGAAATAAGAGATTCAATTGATCAGAGATCAATTAATAATACCAAATGTCAACAAAATTATATGAAATGTATATATCATCTCAATACACATTGGAAAGGCGAAAAACACTTGGAGATATTTTATCTCTGGAAAATAATAAAATATTTGATCAAAATGACCTACTAAACTAAAATATGTATATAATAAATGTATATAATAAATAAACCAACATATTCATTATGACATTTGATTAACCACTAATCTGATACCTGTGTACTGTGGAATAAATGTGTTTTCAATACAAGTTGAGCCCCCCAAAACTAACGTTAATATTTACATAGTCAACTAATATTTGATAAGGGAGTCAGGAACATCAAGTGGGGAAAGGATAGTCTCTAAAGGATAGCACTAAGAATTAACACATCATTTGGATAATACATTTATTCAGAAAATATAGATATAGATACATAAAAAACCAATAGTTATTGTTTCATTCTATTTCATTTTCTCCTTGATTTCTGTGAGGCCAAGGTTAGAGTCAGTAACATTCTCTATTATTTTGCTTTGTGAATAATAATATGGCGATAGTAAGCACACTGTGCTTGAAACGTGATGTTTAGTAATGAGTGATGAGAAATAATGAGAAATAAGTTGTAAGTATTACAAAATTCAGGGTACTCATTGGGAAAAGAGCCATTCCTCATGAGACATTTTCATTTATGAAAAATAAGATGTAGTATAGTATTGGTATTTAAAACTATTAAATGAACCTAAAAATAAATGAATTCATTCTTTGAGTATATAGCTAGGACTGAATATTTAATGTAACATTTAATATAAATGTTAAAATGGTCATTAATAAGATTCTGTACACTGATTTCACATTTAGGAAGTCACCATAGACCCATGTTCTATGTTCCAAGTTGACAATCATTTTAGAGAATTAATTTCTGTTTTATGAGAGGCACTATTTTTCTCTCTGTTTAGAAGTTTTGTTATTTGTTTTCTTGTAATGAACCATCATCCACTGAGTAGTGAGACAACTTTTGTTAATATAAACATATTAATAGTTACCCAAGAAACTCTTCATGTGGCTATATTTCAGAAATATAATCCCTCTTGATTATAATGTATAATCATTTTAATATGCTGCTGAATTTGGTTTGCTAGTATTTTCTTGAGAATTTTTGCATTGATATTCATAAAGGATATTGGTCTGTAATTTTCTTGTAGTATATTTGTCTGGCATTGGTATGAGAGTGATGTTGGTCTCAAATACTAAGTTCAGAAGGATTCCCTCATTAATTTTGGAAGAGTTGAAGAGGAATTGGTGTTATATCTTCTTTGAATATTTGATAGAATTCACCAATGAAGCAATGCAGATTAAGTTTTATCTTTCTTATGTGTCTGTGGAGGGGGATTATTACTGATTATAAATCTATTCAGAGTTTCTATTTCTTCATGATTCCTCTCTGGTAGGCTGTGCATTTCTAAGAATTCATCTATTTCATATAGATTATTTAATTTGTTGGTACATAAGTATACATACCATTTTTTTTTTATCTTTTACATTTCTTTTGATTTCTTCAAAACAGGTCATAATGTTCCCAGTTCCATTTCTGATTATAACAATTTGATTTTTTCTTAATCTAACTTAATATTAGTTGATTTTCTTGATTTTTATAAAAGAACAACTTTTGGTTCCATTGTTTTTTCCCTATCATTTTTTTATTCTTGATCTTCACTGAAATCATTATTATTTCCTTTCTTCTAGCTTTAAGGTTAGTTTGTTTTTCTTTTTCTAGTTTTTTAAGATATAAAGTTAGATTATTTATTTGCGATATCACTTCTTATTTTTAAAGATTTTATTTATTTATTCATGAGAGACACAGACAGGGAGAGAGAGGCAGAGACATAGGCAGAGGGAGAAGCAGGCTCCCTGCGAGGAGCCTGATATGGGACTCCATCCCAGGACCCGGGGATCATGACCTGAGCCAAAGGCAGATGCTCAACCACTTGAGCCACCCAGGTACCCGAGATCTCTCTTCTTTTTTAATGTAAGTATTTACAAATTTCCCTCTTAATATCTTTTATGCTGCATTACGTAACTTTTAGTATGTTGTATTTTTGTTTTCATTCGCCTCAAGGTATTTTATAATTTCCTTGTGATTTCTTTCTTGACTCATTGGTTGTCTAAGTGTGATTAAGTATGTTTAATTTGCACGTTTCTGAATTTTTCAGTTTTCCTTCTGTCATTGATTTCTAGTTTCATTCCATTGTGACTGGAAAAGATACATTTTTTGATTCCAGTCTTTTCACTTTTATTAAGACTTGTTTTCTGCTCTAACATATGGTCTATCCTGGAGAATGTTCCATGTTTACTGAGAAAAATGTGTATTCTGCTGTTGCTATGTGGAGTGTTGTATAGATGTCTTTTAGGTCCAAGAGATTCATGGTATGTTTCAAATCTTCTATTGCCTTATTAATTATCTTCCTTGATGTTTTATCCATTATTGAAAATGGGGTATTAAAGTCTGCAACTATTATTGTAGGAATGTCTTTTTCTTCCTTTAATTCTGTCAATGTGTGTGTCATATATTTTGGAGTGCTGATGTTCAGTGTATATATGTTCATAATTGTTATATCTTCTTGCCTAATTGACCCTTTTATCAGTATATTACATCTCTTTTTTGTCTCTTGTAACAATTTTTGACTTGCATTCTAGTTTGTTCAATATTAGTATATCCTTTTCCACCCTCTTTTGGCTACTATTTACATGGAATATCTTTTCCCATCCTTTCACTTTCAACCTATTTGTGTCTTTGTATTAAAGTAATTCTCATCTAGACCAGAAATCATTGGATCATAGTTTTTATTTTGTTTTTTATCCATTTTCCCAATCTTTATCTTTTGATGGGGGGGTACATCTAATATACTTAACATTTAAAGTAAATACTAATGAGACACCTGGCTGGCTCAGTCAGTGGAGCAGGAGACTCTCAGTCTCAGGGTTGTGAGTTTGAGTTCCATGCTGGGTATAGAAATTACTTTAAAATAAATAAATACAGACACCTGAGGGGCTCAATCAGTGAGATGTCTGCCTTCAGTGCAGGTCACAATCCTAGGTTCCTGGAATTGAGCTCCACATTGGGCTCCCTGCTCAGTGGGGAGATTGCTTCTCCTTCTCCCTCTGCCCCTCCCTCATGCTCATGCTCTTGCTCTCTCTCTCTCTCATAAGTAAATTAAATACTTAAAAAATATAAATACATACATACGTACATACATACATACATACTGATAAGGAAGGACTTACTTTTGCCATTTGGCTATTTGTTTTCTATATGTCTTACAAGTTTCTGGGGTTTTTTATGCCTCCAATTTCTTCTATTACCCCCTTTTGTGTGTTTATTGATTTTCTAGTGAGACATATAGATTCCTTTCTCATTTTCTTTCATATGCATTCTATAGATAATTTCCTTATGGTAACTATGGGGATTACATATGACAAAGTTTTAACAACCTAATTTGAATTGATACTAACTTAATTGCACGAAAAATCTCTATGTGATTACAGCTCTCTCATTTTATGTTATTGACGTCACAAATCTCATCTTTATATGTTGTGTATTTATTATCATAGATTTGTAACTGGTTTTATACCTTTGTCTTTTATTTGTAGAAACTCAAAAGCAAACTTACAAACTAAAAGTACAATAATACTAGTTTGTATATTTGCCCATGTATTTAGCTTTACTAGAGATATTTATATTTTCAGATGGCTTTGAGTTCCTGTCTAGAGGCCATTCGTGTCAATTTGAAGAACTCCTTTAAGCACTTCTTGTAGGACAAGTCTAGTGGCAATGGATTCCCTTGGCTTTTGATTATCTGGGAATGTCTTAATTTCTCTCTCAGCTCTGAAGAACAGTTTTGTCAGATACAGAATTCCATGTTTCCAGTTTGTTTGTTTTCTTTCAACAGTTTCAATATATCTTCCTACTGCCTTCTGGCCTCCAAGGTTTTTGCTGGTAAATCACCTGATAGTCTTATTGAGGATACTTCGTATATGATGACTTTTTTTTCTTCTGCTTTCAAAATTCTGTTTTTGGCTTTTGACAGTTTCATTATAATATGTCTCAGTGTGAGTCTCTTTGGATTTATTCTGTTTATAGTTCATTGAGCTTCTTGGATTTGTACATTTATCTTTCCTTAAATTTTGTAAGTTTTTGGTCAATATTTTTTCAAATAATCTCTCTGTCCCTTTTTCTTTCCCACCTCCTTCTGGGACTTCCTTAATGTATGTATTGGTCCTTATGATAGTATCCCAAATGTCCCTTAGGCTCTGTCATTTTTCTTCACTCTATCACTCTGCTCCTCAAATGATAATTTCAAATGTCTTTCTTTAAAAAAAGATTTTATTTATTTATTTATCTATTTATTTATTTATTTATTTATTTATTTATTTATTTGAGAGAAAGCACAAAGTGGGGCAACAGCAGAGGGAGTTGGAGAAGGAGACCCCCTGCTCTTTGATGATCTATTTTATGTCTACATAGTAAAATCTTGGCCCAGACATCTGTGGTTCTTTAGTTCCCTTGTAACTTTTACAAACAGTGGCTACCACTTTTCCTGAGATGAGTTAGGCAAGATGGAAACCAGTCCTTTAAGCACCTTCCAGGCAGCTTAGAACATTATGAATAATGTCTCTTTGGCTCACAGGAGGAAATCTGGAACTGGCCTGACACCTCCTTTAGACCAAGACCACCTATGCCAGGAAAGAGTTGGGGCAAGATCAATTAAAGATGCCATAAAATTTCCTGCTATTTTGAATGTGACTTTATCTTAACTGCGCATTTACTTAGGTTGCTATAGACCTTTGACTGTTTTCCAGAGCTGCTGTAAGGTTCAGTCAGCTGGTTTCTGATTATTTTTTGATATTTCCATGGAGGAAATGGACTCGGAACTTCCTAGTCTGCCATTTTTTTTCTAAGCTTCCTTAAAACATATTCAAATGATTTATGCAACTACTATATCACTTTCTTGCTGTAAGCCTAAATGACCAAGTAGAATTCTTTTGGGTCTATCTCTTTGGCTTAAATAAAAAGATTAACTTGCAATAGATAGTCTCCAAAGAACTTCTACTTCTATTCCCGAAATTATAACTACTCTTTTGAGTTATGAAATAAAGGTTATTTCTAATAAATTATTTTTCAAAACCCCCAAAAGTAAATACTTTTCAATTAGTAAATGGAAGCATAAATACCAAAGAGCTACTGGCAAGTGAGTCCATGTAATGAAATGTAAATCCTAGAAAAGCAAAGAGATATTGAACCTCTGAAAAAAAAAGAAAGAGAAAAATCACTGAAAGGGATGTTTGAAAATATAAGACCAACAAAGATTGGTGTCAGCTTATATTTTTTAATGCTTGTTTCATTGCTGTTTTCTTAATTTCGTATGCCTTTTTTTTGTTTTCAGACAATAAATATGACACTAAATATAGCCTGATTCAAGGAATGCCATTCATATCTGGCAAGAGAACTTATTAAAATGCTTTGCACAACATGAGGAAAAGTATAATTGATCCAAGAATTACTTTGTTAAAACTATAAAAATAAATAAATGACCTTTAAAGTATATTCACAGAATGTCAAAAATGCAGGTACACACACAATTTTAGTGTGGGGAGTTAAAAACCTAAGAATTTCATTTATGTATCAAGATAGTTCTTGGGTAAAATGAATAGTCTTCCCTAACCATGGCCTCATGGTTCTAAGACTGAGGTGTTGAATTTGATTGGATAGTCTCTATTTGGTGGCAAACAAGTAGAAGTTTTTAGAGAAAATGCTCATTCTTCTCAAAAGTTCATCAAAATTGTCAATGTTCTCAGGCAAGTTATCAAAACTGGTTGTCTTGAGAAAATCAATCTCTCTCTCTCTCTCTCTCTCTCTCTATATATATATATATATATATATATATATATATACACACACACACACACACACATTCTAAAAATAACCCATGTCTAAGTTATATTTGTCATTACCTCTTATTATAGATTATGGTTAAGTTTACTCATATGTGTTTATAGAATGCATGTCTACCTGCTTAAACCATGAACAATTCTAGGACCTGTATCAGGGTAAAGTGATTTCACTTATTTTATATGATAATAATATGGTACAGACTAAAAGTTATATAACCTGGTCATGAAATGCTAAGCATGAAGGACAAGTCTGTGACATGTCTATTTATCTGGGTCAAATATTTGAAATAAAGAGGGCAAGTAACAGACAAAGAGGATTAATTTCTCAAACAGAAGTAAGTCTGGGTAATGTCAGTCTGGGGCTGAAGAATTAATGCAACAGGGAAGGGCTTTTTGGAGTTTGCTGAAGAAATCTATACTATAGTTACAACAATAGTTGTCAGAAGGTTTCTGTGGGCATTGAAATCAAAGCAACTGTATCCTACTTTCCTCAAGCATTCCTATGCAGTCCAGTGAAATTAATTTTAATGAACTGATCACCCACTGGGTTGCTATGGGCAATGATCTATTTTTTATGAACATGGCTGGAAAGTTTAAATTCCCATGAAAATGACTCAAGGGAAACAATCTAGACCATTCATTTCTAACCCATTCCCATGGTACTTATCACAAAGGGAACATATTATTGCTGGAATTATCTGACACAGTGGGTTAAGGTCATGTGGGCTTTGTGTGACATCTCTGATCGCGTTAGAAATGCATTCTAATGACTAAATTGGACACAAATACCATTTATAAAATAAGATAACTGAGTCAATCCTAAGGAAAAAATATCCTTAGTTGGATAGGAATGTGAACAATTTGCTTGAAATTAAAACATTATTTTTAAAAAGGATTTAGAAAGACTACTTCAGGTTCAATCCAAAAAATTTGTTCAGAAATTCAACTAAATGATAAGTTGATTGGTCACTGGGGATTTCCAATCAGCTAGCTCAGATTCTCCCCTCAGGGAATCTGTTCCAAAATCTCTGTTTCCTCCAGTAAGTGTATTTCTCATCACATGCAAACCCCATGGTTATCTATTAGCATAAAATTCATCATAGGGGTTCTTACAGGATGCAGAAGGCAAAATGAGTAGATTTAACTTGACTTTGCAATTTATTTTTTTCAGCTATCTTCAGCATTGAGATACCTTTTCACATAAGCTCAATTGTGTAATTTCCCTATTCCCTATGGAAAACCTCTGAAATTCGCTTTCCAAATAGGATGTATTTGTTGTTCTTGATTGTTTTACATATGAGAGGACAGAATCTAGATAATACCAGAGACATCCATATGAATTCTCAAATATCTCATATTACAAAATATAGTACTTAGTTCTAATAAACTTCTCAGCCCTCTTACAAGATGCTTCTGTTGATGGGCCATGGTGGTTTTGTTATTGTGTCAACATAGTTAAACTTGAACCCTGTATAGCTTTAGATTTGATTTACCACAAGAGCAATTTGCACAAAATTTAAAAAGTAGGAGTGGGTCACCACAGAGCTGTGGGTAGTCAAATAGCTCCCCAATGTCCACTAGATCTCCACTTCTAACTTCTCCAAGTCCCAATCCAGGCATATATATAGCTCCATGACAAGGACATCAACTCATTCTTCAGGTCATCTGTGTTGTTGAGGGCAAAGTGATAGGGACAAACATGGACTGCAGTTTGACCTTATAAATTCTTATTTGTTTTCATGGATTCCAATTTGATCTCATGGATTCCAGCTTGTTTATATTCTTTTCTTTTTAACATTCAGTCTTTCTTCCCAAGTGTCAGCTCTACAAATTACAGCAACTTCAGGAATACCACCAGATACAGAGGCAACAGCCTTCCATAGACATTTTTATGTTTCTACACTTGCATAAGAACTAACCTCTATAATAAATCTCCTATTTCGTAACACTTAGTGATTCTGCATCTCTCCTGACTGACACACTATGTTATACATAAGTTACATTATCTTTAATGTGAGAAGATACTTCCACAATCCGTATTACTTCTGCTTTTCTGGACAATTTTTAATAACATTTTAACATGTTTGTTAGGTCAGAAATTTATTTTGGGAAATAGCTTCCAAATAGTAATTCTATAAGAAATACAAGCTGTTACTCTTCCATTTACCGACTAGGACATTTGGCATTCTTTTAAATGAAGATCTTACTATTTTGTAGCCTAGGGCAATGCTTTGACCTTTTCAATATTCCATAATTAGATTGGCTGCAGTTCTACTTTGCCTCCTGTTTACGGCCTAAGCAGCCTCTGGGAAAGGGGCAGAGTGGCCAGCTGTTCACTGTTGAAAATATTTTAAAGGTCAAAGAAATAGAGCATTTCAACTGTCTACTCTCCTAAAATATATTCACTTTTTTCAGGGGAATCTAAAGAAAGGGGAAGTACAAAAAAAAAAAAAAAGAAAGGGGAAGTACACTCTCTATAAAACAAAGCTGGTATCATGAAATTTTGCTACTTCAATTTAAGAAAATTCTCGACTGACCTAGGTAGATGTCTGGGCTCTTAGACAGAGACAGATGTTCTTCACAAACTATTCCGACCTGTACCTTCTTTTTCACTGCCCCCCCCACTCAAGGCATACCTCTCCCAATTTATTATTGTAGAAATATGATTCCTCAATAAAATATAAAGTCCAGTGCTTCCCTCTAATAAGATTGATGAAACATCTGATTTTTAAGGGAGTCACATTCCAAGAAATGCAAGTGTTAACAACTAGATTGTTTTATCTAACAGAATTTGTGGATTTAACCACAATTATTTATATTTCACCCTTTGTTTCTAAATTAGTTAAACAAATATTCCTCTTAGTGAGTAGATGCCAATAAATACATTTATTTATTTACTTATTTATTGATATAATGATATAATATAATAGTATACTTTTATTTTAATGTGGGTTTTTTTCTCAAAATTTTATTTAAATTCAAGTTAGTTCACATATAGTGTAATTTTAGTTTCAGAGGTAGAATTTGGTAAAACATGAGGTGCATATAACATCCAGGACTCATTGCATCAAATGCCCTCCTTAATGCCCATCACACAATTACCACTCCCTACCCACCTCCCCTCCAGCAACCCTCAGTTTATTTCCTATATTTAAGAGGATTCTAATGAACGCATTTAATGTTGCCTTGATAATTGAGGCAATCATTAATAACAACAGTAATTTTCTAGGATTTGATATGAAGATATGAATTCCCAAAATAAATACTGACCTCAGAGTACAATATGAAAGTAGTTTTTGTTGTTCTTTCTTTTCTTTGTTTTTAACTCAACCAAATAAGAAGAAAACAAGTTTATATCAGAGATATTTTTTTCTCAATTAAATATCCAAAATCGATTCACAGATAAATTAATATTCTTGTTGGTTTGATCCCAGATTATTGAGGTTTAGCATATTAGGGGTTACCGTTAGTTACTGTTGCCTGAACTTGAAAACCAAAAATATACTTTAGTGTATATGAAAAATTCTTCAAGAGATAATGAATGACCCTCAGCAGTGTCATTGCTTATTTTACTCAATGGAACTGTTAAATTAAATTAAAAATTTTTGTAAAATTAACATTTTTTCTGGATTAAAATTTGCCTTTGTTAATGTATACTATGGAAGACAATATTATTTCTGAGAAAAAGTTGGATACCTTACCAAGCTACCTGGCTGTAAGAACTGCAGTGAGGGAGCTCTTTATGATCTATTTCAGGAAATAATCCCAAGAACCCTGATGACTATAACTTGAAAAAAGATGTGGGAAGGGAGTGGGAGAACATTCTCTCCAAGGCTTGGATTGGTTCAGAGAAGCCAAGGATATGATGCTGCACTGTTACACAACCTTGCTTCCCTAGGGGACTCTGATTGATTTTATGCCAGGAGCTACAAATTAATAGCTATCACCAGGATTACCAGTTAGTTTGAGAGAGTAGAGAACAACCACCTAGAGAAGCCCTCCCAAAAGCCTGTTGTTACATAGTTATAAAAGCTCCAGTGAAACATGGACACATAAAAACTTTAAGCTACTACTGGAAAAATGTCATGAGGAGTGCCAGAAGTCATGCACACAAGGAACAACTACCATGACTTTATCTAGAAGAGGGCCCATTTTGAGACAATAGTGATATTGTCTAGAAGTCACCAGACCTGGGTTCTTGGTGACATTCACCAAGGTTAAAGATGGTCACTGGCTAACCTAAGTCTTCTATGGGCATGATCAGAGAAAGACTACTAATAAGCTTTAGTCTCTATGGAAATGATAGCAATTGATAACTATTATGGTTCTAGACATATCATAACAAAGGAAAGAGCAGATACCAAAAAAAAAAAAAAAGAACTTGTAAACTCTCTACTCATGGATAAGTAGCATCCATTGGTTCCTTTCTATGACTCTGTTGACAGTTCAGCATTAGGCATAGATTAGATTAGATTTGCTGGCTATAATCTTACTGAGAACTTTACCAGTAATCTTAAAATGGACACAACTTTTCTTTCAAGTATGATGCAGTTGAGATTAAGCAATTCAAGACTATAGCTGAATTCCCACAATAAGCTACTGGGAAAATTTAATGCAACCCTGAAGGGAATAATTAGGAAGTGTGTGGATAATCATGCTAATACTTTAGATGAGAACTTTTATCACTTCTGTCATTTACATATAGAGAGGTCTCATAGGAATTATTTTTTTATATAATTCAGAATTATACAAGGAAGGAAATATGGGAGTCATTTTAACTCCATAACTAGGTTATTCATACTAGAACAGTATATTAAATTGTAGGGTCAGATAAATATATGTGACATCATTTTTAAGGTAAATTATTTAAATAACTTGATAATAATGTAGAGCTTATTATAGTCTCATATGATTCATATAACCTCCTAGAGACATCAGACATGACTTACTATTTATGTTTTATTATTCAAACTATCCTCTGTAATTTATACACAAAGATTAATTTTTAAAAATTTAACACATATTAACTGAAAAGTGACACTATATATCTATAAAAGATGTACAATTGTATATATAGCACTATTTATATGTACATGGTTTACATATACTATACTATTATATTATACTCATATTGCTACCAAATGCCAACTTGTTTCCAGATACTAGAATTTAAGGAGACTTCTCACTATTAGACAAATGAAAACAAATCCAAAAGTTTAAAAACAATTAGAACATATTCTTATATACTGAAAATGGCTGATAAAATGAGTAGGTTGAAGATGAGAAACATGCAAAAAGACTGCACTTTACTAGAAGAAAGGGAAACTTTCAGAATATAATGTGCCAATAATATATTAAACATTGTAAAACAATGAAAAAATGTGTCTTTGTAGTAAACCAAAAATATGGAAATCCATTAGGAAACTAGGGGTCGGGATCCCTGGGTGGTGCAGCGGTTTAGCGCCTGCCTTTGGCTCAGGGCACGATCCTGGAGACCTGGGGTCGAATCCCACGTCGGGCTCCCGGTGCATGGAGCCTGTTTCTCCCTCTGCCTATATCTCTGTCTCTCTCTCTCTCTCTCTGTGTGACTATCATAAATAAATAAAAATTTTAAAAAAAGAAACTCAATAAGAGTAAGTTTAAAAAAAAAGGAAACTAGGGGTCATAAATTTATAAAACAACACATATTAGAATTGTTGAAAGAGGGAAGGATGATATTCTTCCCCTACATAAAGATGTTATAAATTACTGGAGAGGTCTACCTATGATTCCAAACTAGATGAAACATCTTACGTGATTTTTCTTGAATAAGTCACCAGAGAGACCCTAAATGACATATGTAGGCTAAATCTATTCTTCTTAAATACTAATAAATATGATCACATAGGGATTTTAAAAATATATAATCATTGAGCTCTACCACTACAGATTCTTATGAAGAGGGTCTTTTATAGAGCCCATGATTATATTTTTTAATAAAAGTGGTCATTGTGATAGAGGGATTCCAACTACAAAATTTCAGACACATTAGAAACCTCAGAAAGTCTAGTTTTAAATTCAGAAGAAGATCAGATAGCTAGAGAAACCCTAAATAGAAGAACAAAGAAATCATGGCATTCTTGCATGTCCCCTAGGAGGATAACTCCTGAAATAAAGAAGATAGTCTGAGAGCACAGATATTTTTCATTTTGATGTAGTTCAATTTACCTATTTTTCATAACATGTAAGAAAGAGTATGTCTGTGCTAAGAGAGATCATAGATGTTCTTTACTGAAAACCATGTAGAGGCAATTTGGCTATCTATGTAGAGGGGATGATAATCCAATTATGATGCCAACTTCTTAAATGAATTGAAATGTTTTAGATTAAATCACAATAATGGTGAGAAAGTAAAATAAAGGATTAACCAAATGTCTCATAATTTCTAATTTTCTCCCTTGATCTTTTTTCTAAATAGAAAGCACATTAAATCTGTATGTATCATAGCTAATTGAATTCCATAACAATACTTGATGTGTATCATATGCCCAAAATTAATGCCCTATTTGGTCACTTGGGGACTAGTAAAATTATTTTAGCTATAGTTTATAATAATGGCTATTTTTAAAAATAGCTCTATCAAGGAATAATTCATATATCATAAAATGCACTCATTTAAATTGTACAATTCAGTTTTAAGTATATACAGTTGTACAACCATTATCATCTAATCATCTAACCATCTAACTTTAGAATATTCTCATCATCCCAAAAAGAAGCATCTATTTGTAGATGTACATTAGCATCTATTCCCCATCCTACTCCCATATCCCTCTCATCCTGAAGCAGTGATATACCTAGTGTCTCCATGGAATTATCCATTTATTCTATTTCATATAAATGAAATCATACAATACTGGTCAATTGCGACTCATTTCTTTCATATAGTAAATTGTTTTCAAGGTTCATACACATTGTAACATGTATCAGTACTTCAGGACTTTTTATTGCCAATTAATATCCCATCATATGGTTATATCACATTTTAGGTGGTTTTCACATTTTGGCTATTATGAATAATAATGCCATGAATATTGGCATAGAAGTTTTTGTGTAGACATGTTTTCATCTATCAAGGAATTAATTGCTGGGTTACTATGGTAATTCCATGTTTAACATTCTGAGGAACTATCAGACTGTATTCCCAGGTGGTTGTACCATTTTACAGTCCCACTAACAATTTATGAGGGTTCCAATTTCTCCACATCCCAATCAACACTTGTTAATTTCTGTTTTATTACAATCATGCTAGTGAATGTGAATTGATATTCATTGTGTTTTTGATTTGCATTTCTATAATGACTAAAAATATTAAGTATTTTTTTCATGTTCATATTGACCGCTCATTACTCTTCTTTGGAGAAAGATTTATCAGATCATTTGCCCTTTTTAAAATTAGACTATTTGTAGGGCACCTGGGTGGCTGAGTCAGTTAAGTGTCTGACTCTTGATTTTGGCTCAGGTCTTGATCTCAAGCCCCACGTTGGGGCTTTCTACTTATAATTAATTAATTAATTAATTAAATCAGGCTATCTTTTCATTATTGAATTATAAGCATTTCGTATATATTCTGGGTTGAAATCCTTTATTAGATATGTGCTTTGAAATTCTTTTCCCATTCAGTGACTTTTATTTTTATCTTCTTAGTGATATTGTTTATAGCACAATTTCCTTTTTTAAAAAACATTATTTATTTATTCATGAGAGACACACAGAGAGAGAGAGAGAGAGGCAGAGACACAGGCAGAGGGAGAAGCAGGCTCCATGCAGGGAGCCTGATGTGGGACTCGATCTCGGGTCTCCAGAATCACGCCCTGGGCTGAAGGCAGCGCTAAACCGCTGAGCCACCCGGGCTGCCCGTGATTTTCACTTAATGTAGTGAAATCTATCTTTGTTTTGTGGCTTGTGCTTTTTGTGTCATAAATAAGAAATTACTGCCTAAGCCAAGATCATGAAGACTTACTCCTGTATTTTTCTTCTGTGAGTTTTATAGGTTTAGCACTTAACATCTAATTTTATAATTATTTTGAGTTATTTTCTTGTTATATGAGGAAAGACTCCAATTTCATTCTTTTGCACATGGATATACCGTTTTCCCAGTACTATTTATTAAAAAGAATATTATTTTTTCTTTGAAATGTCATGACATCCTGTTGGAAATAATTAACGTTATTAAATGTAAGGGTTAATTTCTGGTCCCTCAATTCTGTGGCATTGACTTACATATGAATATTTATGCCAATAGCCCACTTTGTTGATTACTGTATATTTGTAATAAGTTTTAAAATTGGAAGTGTGAGTCTCCAAAATTTTCTATTTTTTTCTTTTTAATCTCTTAAGATGTTTTGATTAATCTGGGTCCTTTGCATTTCAATGTGAATTTTAAAATTGGTGTGTCAATTTCTGCCAAAAAAATATAGAGCAGGTATTTTGATAAGAATTGTGTTAAATATGTAGATTAATTTAGGGAAGTACCACCGTCTTAACAATATTGTCTTCCAAACTATGAGCATGGTATATCCTTCCATTTATTAGTGTCTTTTATTTCTTCTGCAGATTTTTGTGGTTATCAGTCTTGTACTTTGTTAAAGTTATTATTAGTTACTTATTATGCTATTGTAAATAGAATTATGTTCTTAATTTTGTTGTCAGATTGTTCCTTGGTAATGTATAGAAATACAGTTGAGGGGATCCCTGGGTGGCGCAGCGGTTTAGCACCTGCCTTTGGCCCAGGGCGCGATCCTGGAGACCCGGGATCGAATCCCACGTCAGGCTCCCAGTGCATGGAGCCTGCTTCTCCCTCTGCCTATGTCTCTGCCTCTCTCTCTCTCTCTCTCTCTGTGACTATCATAAATAAATAAAAAAAATTAAAAAAAAAAGAAATACAGTTGATTTTTCATATATTGATCTTGTATTATGCAAATTTACTGAATTCACATTAGTTCTAATATTAGTTTATTTGTTTGTTTTAGTGGATTCCTTTGGATGTTCCACATACTAGATTACGTAATCTCCAAATAAATATTGTTTTATTCCTTACTTTCCAACCAGAATACCTTTTATTTATATATATTGCCTAACTGCAGGGGCTGAAACCTCCAGCACAGATTTAATATATTTGGTAAAGGCAAGCATGTATTTAACCTTTTCCTGATATAGGGGTAAGCATTCAGTCTTTCACAATTAAATGTGACATTAACTGAAGAGTTTTTGTAGATGACCATTACCAAAGTAAGTTCCCTTTTATATCTAGTTGAGTGATTAGTTTTTATCATGAAATGGTGTTGGATTTTGTCAAATGCTTTATCTGTCTATTGAGATAATCATGTGATGTTTGTCCTTTGTCCTAATGACATATTACATTAATGTTTTCAGATGTTAACCAATTTTTTATCCCTGGGATAAATTCTACTTAGTCATGGTGTATAATCCTTTTTAACTTTTTGCTTGGTTGGGTTTTCTAGTTACATTGTTGATAATTTTTGCATCGATATTTATAAGAATATTGGTTGGCCGTTTTCTACTGATGTTTTCTTGTGTTTGCTTGTAATGCCTGGTTTTGCTTTCAGAGTAATTTATAGCCTCATAAAATGAGCTGGGAATTATTTCCTCCTCTATTTTTGGAAGAGTTTATGAATGATTAGTTTTAATTTTTTAAAATTTGGTTTTAGAATAAAAATGTTCCTAGAATTGGGCTTTTCTTTATACTAGATTATTTAGTCATTAAATTCCTTCTTTGTTGTTATTGCACATCTCATAAGATTTTCTACTTTTTCCTGGGTCAGTATTAGTAGTTTGTGTCTTTCCAGGAATTTTTCTATTTTATCTAAATTATCTAATTTGTTGGAATACAATTGTATATAGTCTTTATAATCTTTTCACTTCTGTAATGTCAATAGTAATGTCTCTTCATTCATCCTTTCATTCTCGTTTGTTGTTGATGAGTCCAACTAAAATTTGTCAATTTTATTCATCTTTTGAAAGGACAAACTTAAAAAAAAAAAAGGACAAACTTTTGGGTTTTTTATTTCCCTATTGTTTTTGGAACCCATATTGCATTAATCTCAGTTTTAGTCTTCAGTCTTCTCTTCTTTCAGCCTATGTTGCTCTCCTTTGTTTTAGTTCCTTAAGGTGAAAGTTTAGATTTTCAATGTAAAACTCTTTTTTTAAAAAACTGCAATATATTAAATTAGAATATATGTACATATATGAATGTTATATTAGTTTCAGATGTACAACATGGTGATTCAACAATTATAAACATTATAAATATTCACCACAATAGGAGTAGTTACCATTTGTCACCACTCAAAGTTATTACAATAATTTTTACCATATTCCCTATGCTGCACTTTCCATCCCCATGGTTTATTATTTTATAACTGAAAATTTGTACCTCTGAATCTGTTTCCTGAATTTCACCCATTTCCCCACCTCTACCCTGTCAACCACCAGATTGTCCTCTATATTTATGTATCTCTTTCTATTTTCATTGTTGTTGTTTGTTTTGTTTTTGATTCCACATATAAGTGAAATGCTATGGTATTTGTCTTTCTTTCCCTGACTTATTTCACTTAATATAATACCCTGTAGGTCTGTCCATGTTGTTGCAAATGGCAAGATTTCATTCTTATGGCTGAATAATATTCCATTGTATGTGTGTATGTGTGTGTGTATGTATACAATCTTCATTATTCATTCATCTATCAAGAGACATTTGGGTTGCTTTCATATCTTGGCTATCATTTAATAACGTGCAATAAAAACAGTGATGTAGTTTTGGAATATAGTTTAGGTTTGCTGGGGTGAGGTCCAGAGCCAACAGCCAAGAAAGAACTCTTGAGATGTCTTTGGTGCAAAAAGGTGGTTTTGTTAAATCATGAGGATAGGACCTGTGGGCAGAAAGAGCTGCACTGGGGTTGTGAGCAGCAAGTGGTTATATACTATGGGGTTGAGGGAGGTAAGGAAAAAGGAAAGTTTTCTAAAGAACTTTCACATGCTAGAGAGGACCTACAAGATACTGGAGGCCTTGCCATTGTCAAGTTAAGGTTCTTTTTCCCTCTAGTAAAGCATTAACGTTAAGACAGTTGGGAGCTTCCTGGAAGAATGTTATACATATACCCAGGAGTGAGGGGGAGGAGGAAGGTTGTAGGGTGTCAGCTTATGCTTTTGTCTTCACATAGCCTTCTGCTCCCTCATCAATAGTGTTACGTATACCTTTTAAACTGGTGTTTCTGGGGCACGTGGGTGGATGAGTCAGTTAAGCATCTGCCTTCAGCTCAGGTCATGATCCTGAGGTCCTGGGATGGAGCCCTGCATAGCTGGGAGTCTGCTTCTCCCTCTGCCCCTCTGCCTGTTTATCATGCTTGTGCTCTCTTTGTCTCTGAAATAAATAAAATTTTAAAAATCAGTAGATGTTTTTGTTTTCTTTGAGTAAATCCAGCAGTGGAATTACTGGATTATATGGTATTTATCTTATTAATTTTTTAAAGGAAACTCCATACTGTTTTCCATAGTGACTGCACCAATTTACATTCCCACCAATATTGCAGGAAGGTTCCTTTTTCTCCACATCCTTACCAACATTTGTTATTTCTTGCTTTTTGGTACTGGTTATTCTGACTGGTGTGCAGAGGTTTTGATTTGCATTTCCCTCTGTTTTTCAGATTGCCTAATATCTAAGATTTTATTTTCAAATTAACTGATTCTATCTCTATAAGCTCTAATCTATTGAACACCCCTAGTGATTTTTAAATTTTTTATTATACTTTTCAACTCTAGAATGTCCATCTTTCTTTTTTTTAATTTCTATATCTTTATGGTCTTTTTAATTTTTTTTAATTTTTTTTATTTATTTATGATAGTCACACAGAGAGAGAGGCAGAGAGAGAGACACAGGCAGAGGGAGAAGCAGGCCCCATGCACCGGGAGCCCGACGTGGGACTCGATCCCGGGTCTCCAGGATCACGCCCCGGGCCAAAGGCAGGCGCTAAACCGCTGCGCCACCCAGGGATCCCTTTATGGTCTTTTTAATTTTTATTTATTTATTTTTAAAGATTTTATTTATTTATTTATTAATTCATGAGATATATAGAGAGAGGCAGAGACACAGGCAGAGGGAGAAGCAGGCTCCATGAAGGGAGCCCAATGTGGGACTCGATCACAGGTCTCCAGGTCATGCCCTGGGCGGAAGGCAGGTGCTTAAAATGTTCAGCGACCCAGGGATCCCTACAGTCTTTTTTTTTTTTTAAGTTACACTGTCATCATGCCTTCCTTTAATTCTTTAAATAAGATTTCATCTAGATATTTGAACATTTATAATAGCTGCTTTGAAGTCTTTCTCTGCTGTGTTTAACATCCCTCCCATGAAAGGCATATTTTTGTTGCCTGCTTTTTTTTTAAGATTCTGTTTATTTATTCATGAGACACACACACAGAGAGAGAGAGAGAGAGAGAGAGAGAGGCAGAGGGAGAAGCAGACTCCATGCAGGGGGCCTGATGTGGGACTCGATCCCAGGTCTCCAGGATCAGGCCCTGGGCTGAAGGCGGCGCTAAACCACTGAGCCACCCGGGCTGCCCTGTTGCCTGCTTTTTAAGCTATATATGTATCGCACATTTCTGCTTCTCTGTGTGGTTCATCATAATTTTTTTTGAAAATGGAACATTTTAGTTAATAATATTAAAGTAACTTGGATAACTGTTCTTTCCTGGGACTTGTTTTTGCTGTTTGCTCTTTCACTTCTTTATTTTGTAATGACTTTTACAAGAAAGTAAAATGGATAGAAAAAATCAGTGAAGTCTTCCAGACCACCATTGATGACTGTGGTTTTAGGGAGACCCTCTTTGAGTGTCTCCTTCCCTGATATCCTTGTCAAGGTTATGGTTGGCCTATATATGTTGGTATCACACCCAGCTGTTAATTTCCACTAGTTGCAAGTTGATTTATTTATTGTTTTCAACAGTACCCTGTGGCATGGCATATATAAGTCCATAGTCTGATCTAAATAAAGTTGGATGCTTGGCAGGGGTGAGGTGTTCCAGTTTTTTGAAACATGACTCTATCCTCCTCCAGGCAGAGAGTTCTGGTGGATGGGAAGAGGAACTGGTGCCCCAGCTTGCTGTGGCCACTACCTACATAGATCATCTTCAGCTCAATTCTAGGGAAAAATGTTTACTGGCTAGTGAATCTCCCCAGATTAAATCTACATTCCAGGAACCTGGGAGAGATAAGAACTTCCACTCTAATGCCAAGACCACTAGAGTAGGTCTTCCACAATGCTGTGCTGTGTGGGAAAGAGGGACCAGCTGCCTTGTCAAGACACCCCTTTGGAGCAGCAGTTGGGGTTGGGTAATAAGTGCTGCTTGGCTTCTGCCATCCACTAGATAGGTGCCTTCTATTGCACAAAGCTGTAGAAAATGGGATCTGCTGATGTTCACCAGCTGCTGAAATAACTGAGAATAGCTCTTGCACTCCAGGGATCTAAGAGAGAGGGGAACTGACATTCAGCTGACAAGCTTGCTGAAACAGTTTTTCCATGATGCCGAGTTTTGTGGGCAAGGGTGTAGTCCCTGTCTTGAATGCCACAGCCTCCTACTCTTACCAAGTTTCTGTAGATTTTTTTGAAGAAACACTTCTCAATTGGTTGTAAGCCCTTTGATCAAGCTCCAGAGATTTTGAAAGTTTGTCTTTGCTAATTTTGATCAGTCTAATAGATGTCTCTCTGGGAGAGAAGTTTTGCTGGGCTCCTAGCACTGACACCATTCCAGAAGTCAGTTTATAGCTTTGAAAATAAAAACAGATGAAGAGCACAAGAATAACTTGATATAGATTTTTGAACACACACACAAGGTTCCATGGTCAAATCAGTCTTGGAAAATCTGGGTTTAAAAAAATCTAGAGGTTTTCTTTAAATATATATATTTTTAAACTATAGATTGCCTCAAAGCCTTAATTTTCTAATGTGCAATTCTGAGTCTCCAGGAGGATGTTGCAGTATGTGTGTTGCCCAAAATTTATGTGACCAGTTAACATTTTGTTCTGTTTGTGGTTTTGTTTGTTTACGTTTTAATTTATTTTTATTGAACATTACTTAAAACATGTAATATTGAGAATAAATACTCTTGGGAATACATCAATTTAATATATTACCCTTTATTTATTTATTTTTTATATTACTTTATAAACCAAGAAATTCACCAGGCTCTTTACAATGCCTAGTTGACAGTTTAATGTGGAAACTATGGCATTTTCTATAAACCACGTGATTACCTAGCTCTATTTATCCAGGGTAGATATGAACACCTGGAGTAGCTCAGAGTGTTGCTAAATGTTCACTTCCAGAAAGAATTTATGGAAAAACTTAAAAATGCCAATCAGATTTCCAAATGTGAAGTACCAAGGACATACAGTGATTACTTAGTCTCGAACCCCATTGTTGAATAAAGGCAACTGATGAAATTGTCAGCTAAGATATAAGGAGATCACTCTGAAAACTAACATAATTTTACAACAGGATTTATCCCCATAGTAGTACCAATTCCTAACTAACACATTCAGTAATATTTTAAAAGTTCAGAGACTCAAAAATATTCTAAAAATCTGAAATAGGTTTCTATTTCTTCCCAATATTTGAGAGTGAAATTTCTTACATGAAAAAGCATGGATTTTAAGAATAAAAGAAACAGCATAAGTTCAAATCCTTACTCTGCCCTTACCAATAGTTGTGACTATTGACAAATTTCTTATCTCACTTGAACCTCCATTTCTTCATCTATAAAGTGGGGATGATAATACTTATTAGGATCGCTTGGAAACTTAAACTCCAGGAAATTTCAAATGCTTGGCACATAGCATCTCAACCCTGTTCAATGTAGTTAATGATGTGTTTTGTACTAAAATTTGTTCTGGGCAATATAAATGTAATACATTCTTAGCTACTAACATAATGTCTGGAATGTAATGGGGATTAATAAATATTTATTAAATTGAATGGAAAGATACAAATGGAAAGAAACATTTATTTAGTGTCAACAGTATACCAGGCACTTGCCATGAATTATTTTTCTAGAGTTGAATCATCACAATATTTCTGTCAGCACTTTTATTCCTATTTTATAAACAATAAAATTAGGATTCAGAAAATTCTTTGATTTGCTGGTGTTTGGTACTTAGCTATAGGAGGTAAAGCCAAGATAGAAGCCTATCTAACTCCAAATATTATGCTCCTTCTAACATGCCTGGCTGCTATTTAACCAATTTGGGAACTTTTCCTAAACCTGGATAATATTTTTCTGGCCAAGGTATAATTCATATTGTTATATGATTAAAATGTAAAACTCTAATAGCATGTTGCAAATATGGCTGTGAAATTTTTAGATATTTTTGATAAACATTTAGTATATTTCTAAATGTGTAAATGCCCTGGCAGGTAAGCTTTCTGAAAGTAGGATAGGAAAACATATATACCTAGAATCTTGTGGATCTAGCTCCAACTAAATGAATGATACTTTAAAACAAATTTAGAGTATGAGTACCACAGTACAGGGAAAAGTATGAAAAACCACACCATATATTTACACTAAAGCACTTTATTCTGTCAGGTAAAAAATTATTTTAAAATTTTCTATTGGAATGCAAAAGAGTTTGGTTCCTATAAGAACAGCTGCATAGAAGCAGTTTATACCAGGAACACAGAAATCATGGTTCTGTAATGTCCCTTAGTAAAGCTGGGAAAAACAAAATATCACACATTTAAAAATTAAAAATATTGCAAATAAGGAAAGATTTTTTTTAAGGAAAATTTTTTATAAGTTAAGTCACTTTGTAGGAAGCTGAAACTGAGTTTCTTTACAGTTTTTTTAGAGGCAGGAGAGAGAGATTGAGACAGAGAAAGAGAGAGAGAAGGGACAGAGGGAGAGAAAGAGAGAGAATCTTAAGCAGCTTCAATGTGGGACTGGATCTCAAAACCCTGAGATCATGACCTGAGTGGAAATCAAGAGTGGGATGCTTTACCAACTGAGCCACCCAGGCACCCCTGGGATTCTTTCCTTTTAATGAGGTGGATAAGAAATTCAACTTAACGACTGAAGGTCAATACTCTTCTCTGATAAAACAGAGATAAAGACTACTATGTTTTGGAAGTGGCTGAAACTAGAGGATTTCATATTCTAAGGCAGTGTTAGAAACAGCAGAACTGGAAAATAGGTCAAGCACACCACAAATGAAAAAATTGAGTGTATACATAGGATTGAGGTACTAGTAATAAAAAATTAAACCATGAAATAGTAAGAGGGCAAACTTGTACAGATTTCTTAGAAATTGCTGCTTCAAATGTTAAGTTTATGGAAAAAAATAGTAAAAATATCAGGGATCTCATTTGACTTAATTACATTATTATCATCACTGTCATCACCATTTGTACTAATTTCCAAGGAAAATACTTATTTAAATGTCAACCATTAGTTCTACAGAACAGTCTAATCATCTGACTTGCATTCTGTAACATGCATCCAGTTTACCTGGTGGATACCCTGTGGAAGAGCAGTCAAACAGCTTCCCAAAATGAGTCCCCTGAAAACGTTTCAGTATTTGTATGATAACAAATGTCACAAAACAGTGCATAAGAATACTTGTATGAATCTGGGAGCAAAAACAATCTTGAAAGACACATATATGGTTATTTTAAGAGTCTTAAATGTTGTTTTAATTTAATTTAACTAAATAGTAGCCATTGTTTTTGCCAGACGAAAACTCTCAAAATAAAAATATATGTGATGGACACACTGTGCTTTTCTTTTTGCACTCTTTTTATGCTATTGCAACATTGCCCTTTATTGAAAGCTTTCCATAAAACCTAATATATCTGATTGATGCAATTCATTTAGCATTCCAAACATTGATGAAATTGCCCTTTTGTATTTGGAAAGCAATTGTAGTGGGCAATTATAATGTTTTAAAATGTATTGGTTTTAGGGTAATCTATTCTTATATGTTTGATTCAGAACAAGCTTAATTTGTCAATATAAGCACAACCCTGAAGGGACAAAAAAGAATACTTTGAAAGCATTAACTAGCATAAATTGCACATCTAATCCAAGTAATACTGTATTTTACTTTATGATTTTTGATGGGTACATATGCTATAAACAAAGAATATTCCAAAGCTATGATTTACAAAGGCTTTCCTGCAACATTCTCAAGGAATGACAGTCATTCCATTTAGTTATCTCAAGATGTGTGCATTAAATGACAAATATAAAATGGATTAAGTTAATGTTAAACCAATGTTGTGTGCAATAAACTTGTTCACATTAAAATACATAGCAGTTGATCATTTGATTGCTTTCAGAACTTTAGGTAACCAGCCTCTAAACTTCATGGTATTACCTATGTGGGTTTTACCCTGAAGCTTTACTCAGTGAAGTATGGTTAATTTAAAAAGACTTTAGACAAAGTAAATGTCAGTCTGTGTTCCAAAGGCAAGGATCAGTTGTATTTTGCTTGGATGTGCCATACTCTGACTTCTTCTTCACTGATCAGAGATAATAATAAGTATATCTTGGTTCCTTGGAATGCATTTAAAATTAACTTTTAAAACTCTCAATTTAAAAAAATCAAAAAATTCACATTTCCTTTCTATGGATGAAAAGCAAAGGTTTAACTATTAATTAATTATCTTGGTAGCCAAATTCTTACAATAGAAAAACTCTCTGATGTCATAACTTTTCTTCCCATAAACCTTGGCAAGCACCATGTTATGTTTTTTTTCCCTCTCAAATATGAAATATAATGAAAAATGCATTTTATAGGCAATTGCTAACCACTGCATATTCTGTTTTAGCTCCTTTTTCTGATTATGATAAATCATTGCATTTTAAAATTCAGGGAAAGATATACAAGTTTCCTTCTAAGTCAGTACTTGGAATATCTCTGCTTTCAATTTTGCAATGTTTCAAGAATATTCTTTGCTATTTTTAAAAGTAAAATCAGCAGATTTGAGGTAACAGATGTCAGAAATTATCAAGGCCATTACAAGCTAATTATTTACCCAAACATCATCTTAAAGGCAAAGTATTCAGAAATAATTATGGCTTTCTATATTTCTCATTGCAGCCATTAGAAATTTCTTTGGGGTCCAAGACTAAAGATTTTTCCAATCCCTCCTTCTGTCCCACTTAGCACTGAATCAGACAGTGAGACACCTGCTTCCAGCTGCATGGAAGATGAACACATAGAAAATTCTGTTGACTTATTATTGTAATATCCCCTGGAAATCTTTCACTGAGAATTGTTGAACAATCTAGAACAGCAGGGTAATAAAAACCAATATACAACAGAACTACATTAACTTCTCCTTCAAAATTTAAAAGTCTTATATATTTCACCCTTTCCAAAATACATACAGTAATGCAGTTGAGTGTATATGATCATTAACTGAATTTACTGATCTCAGGATTCTAGTGGCTCAAAATTAATAGTCTGTGCTTTTTAGGCATAATGCTCTAGAGGCAGCAGGCCAGACCTGTATGGGAGAAACAGCAAGTTCTTATCTTATGGGCAAAAAGTTACTTTGACTCCAAGAATTATGTTCTGTTTTATGCTATCATATCACAGGTTCCATCTCCAATACCAATCTCAATTGGCCACTTAGAATGCCAGTTTAAAAATAATCTCCAGCTATGTCACTATTCATCAGGAAAGGCTATTATGATTACTTCATATCTGACAAAGGCACAGGAGTGGATAGCAAACTTTCCTGGAGAGTAATTTGCCATCTTTGCAATAGTAAACATGTTCCCACTTGAAGGTTCCCTTGTTGAAGAAAGATTGCCATTAGGATAAACAAGGTAAGAGTCAAAAAAGGAGGGCAAAGAGAAGTAATAAAACAGGTAGTTTTAAAACATAAAACTTATTCCCATACTCCCCACAAAACTTGAGTACTTATTCCCAACTACATTATCTGATGAGATTTACCATACTTTAAAGAAAATAGTTTTAAAAGTTAAACGAGTTAGGGAAAACAAATTTATGTTTCATCATGCAGGAGAATCAAAAGCTTAGTAGTTGGATGCATTTTGCATTTTATTCAAGCAGTTAATTGTCAGTATATATATAATATATATAATATATAATATATAATCATTATAGATATGTACATGTATATATGTATATATATGCATTTGTGCATATATCTACAAGTAGCTAATCAATAATCTCTTAATAAGATTTAGTTTTACTTATGTAAAAACAGAAAAAACTAATTTTGTGTTGTTTAGAAATGTCTACCGGACTTCTGTGAACTTTGAGCATACTGGGTTATTTCTACAGAAAGCAGAGCTTGCTTAGTGATGGAAAACTTGTCTGCCTAGGTGAAAATTTACACTAGAGATTATCCAAATTGATTGGCCACAGTTTAGTGAACATATGTCCCCTGTAAAGCTGGTTTCTCCTTCCCTAACATATCTGAAGGAGCATAAAAATAGATGTCGGAAGAAGGGATGTACAACAGATTTTATTATCACTGATCAGACAGTAACAGCTGTCACATGAAGCTAGGTTTGCCAAGAAAAAATATATATATATAAATTTTCAAGATTTTTTCTGTGACTTAAGATGATACATGATTTCTACACACACACACACGTGCGCACACACACACACACACACACACACACAAAACCCGTTTATTTTTTTTATTGAAGTTTGATTGCCAAAATCTACCACCCAGTGCTCATCTCATCAAGTACCCTCCTCAGTGCCCGTCACCCAGTTACCCAAACCATTTGCCTGCCTCCCCTTCTGTAACCCTTTGTTTCCCAGAGTCTCTCCTAAGGAGAGACTCCTTAGGAGTCTCTCACGGTTTGTCACCCTTTCTAATTTTTCCCACTCAGTTCTCTCCTTTCCCTGATATTCCTTTTCACTATTTCTTCTATTCACTGTATGAGTGAAATCATATGATGATTGTCCTTCTCCGATTGACTTCACTCAGCATAACACACTCCAGTTCTATCCACATTGAAGCAAATGGTGAGTATTGTCAATTGTGATGGCTGAGTAATATTCCACTGTATACATAGACCACATCTTCTTTATGCATTCATCTTTTGATGGACATCGAGGCTCCTTCCACAGTTTAGCTATTGTGGACATTGCTGCTATAAACATTGGGGTGCAGGTGTCTTGGTTTTTCACTGCATCTGTATCTTTGGGGTAAATCCCCAGCAGTGCAATTGCTGGGTCTTAAGGCAGTTCTATCTTTAACTCTTTTTTTTTAATTGCAGTTCAATTTGCCAACATATAGCATAACACCCAGTGCTCATCCCATGGAGTGCCTCCCTCAGTGCCCGTCACCCAGTCACCCCCACTCCCCGCCCACCTCCCTTTCCACCACCCCTTGTTCGTTTCCCAGATTTAGGAGTCTCTCATGTTCTGTCACCCTCACTGATATTTCCCACTCATTTTTTCTCCTTTCCCCTTTATTCCCTTTCAATATTATTTATATTCCCCAAATGAATGAGACCATATAATGTTTGTCCTTCTCCGATTGACTTGTTTCACTTAGCATAATACCCTCCAGTTTCATCCACGTCGAAGCAAATGGTGGGTATTTGTCGTTTCTAATGACAGAGTAATATTCCATTGTATACATAAACCACATCTTCTTTATCCATTCATTTTTAGATGGACACTGAGGCTCCTTCCACAGTTTGGCTATTATGGACATTGCTGCTAGAAACATCAGGGTGCAGGCGTCCCGGCATTTCATTGCATCTGTATCTTTGGGGTAAATCCCCAGCAATGCAACTGCTGGGTCATAGGGCAGATTTATTTTTAACTCTTTGAGGAACCTCCACACAGTTTTACAGAGTGGCTGTACCAGTTCACATTCCCACCAACAGTGCAAGAGGGCTCTCCCTTCTCCATATCCTCTCCAACATTTGTGGTTTCCTGTCTTGTTACTTTTCCCCATTCTCACTGGTGTGAGGTGGTATCTCATTGTGCTTTTGATTTGTATTTCCCTGATGGCAGGTGATGTGGAGCATTTTCCCATGTACTTGTTGACCATGTCTATGTCTTCCTCTGTGAAGTTTCTGTTCATGTCTTTTGCCCATTTCAGGATTGGATTGTTTGTTTCTTTGATGTGGAGTTGAATACGTTCTTTATAGATCTTGGAAACTAGCCCTTAATCTGATACGTCATTCGCAAATATCTTCTCCCATTCTGTAGGTTGTCTTGTAGTTTTGTTGACTGTTTCTTTTGCTGTACAGAAGCTTTTTATCTCGGTTAAGTCCCAATAGTTCATTTTTGCTTTGGTTTCCCTTGCCTTTATACATGGATCTTGCAAGAAGTTACTGTGACCAAGTTCAAAAAGGGTGTTGCCTGTGTTCTCCTTTAGGATTTTGATAGATTCTTGTCTCACATTTAGATCTTTCAACCATTTTGAGTTTATCTCTGTGTATGGTGTAAGAGAATGGTCTAGTTTCATTGTTCTGCACGTGGCTGTCCAATTTTCCCAACATGAGTTGTTGAATAGACTGTCCTTTTTCCAGTGGATAGTCTTTCCTGCTTTGTCAAACATTAGTTGACCATAGAGTTGTGGGCCCATTTCTGGGTTCTGTATTCTGTTCCATTGATCTATGTGTCCGTTTTTGTGCCAGTACCATACTGTCTTGATGATCACAGCTTTGTAATACAGTTTGAAATTGGGCATTGTGATGCTCCCAGCTATGGTTTTCTTTTTCAATATTCCCCTGGCTATTTGAGGTCTTTTCTGATTCCACTCAAACTTTAAGATGATTTGTTCCAACTCTCTGAAGAATGTCCCTAGTATTTTGATAGGGATTGCATTGAACATGTAAATTGCCTTGGATAGCATAGACATTTTCACAATATTTATTCTTCCAATCCATGGGCATGGAATTTTTTTCCATCTTTTTGTGTCTTCTTCAATTTGTTTCAGAAGTGTTCTGAAGTTTTTAGGGTGTAGATCCTTTACCTCTTTGGTTAGGTTTATTCCTAGGTATCTTATGATTTTGGGTGCAACTGTAAATGGGAAGGACTCCTTAATTTCTCTTTCTTCAGTCTCATTGTTAGTGTATAGAAAGGCCACTGATTTCTGGGCATTGATTTGGTATCCTGCCACATTGCTGAATTCCTGTATAAGTTCTAGCTATCTTGAGGTGGAGTCTTTTGGGTTTTCGACATACAGTATCATGTCATCTGTGAAGAGGGAGAGGTTGACTTCTTTGCCAATTTGAATGTCTTTTACTTCTTGTTGTTGTCTTTGGGATACAGCAAAAGTGCTACTAAGAGGGAAATATATCCCAATACAAGCCTCTCTCAGAAAATTGGAAAAAACTCAAATATACAAGCTAACCTTGCACCAAAAGGAACTGGAAGAAGAACAGCAAATAAAACCTACACCAAGCAGAAGATGAGATAGTAAAGATTCGAGCAGAGCTCAATGAAATAGACACCAGAAGACCTGTAGAACAGATCAACAAAACCTGGAGTTGGTTCTCTGAAAGAATTAATAAGATAGATAAACCATTAGCCAGCCTTACTAAAAAGAAAAAGATGCAAATTAATAAAATCATGAATGAAAGAGGAGAGATCACAACCAATACCAAGGAAATACAAACAGTTTTAAAAATGTATTATGAGTGGCTATATGCCAACAAATTAATCTAGAAGAAAAGGATGCATTTCTGGAAAACCACAAATTACCAAAACTGGAACAGGAAGAATAGAAAACCTGAACAGGCCAATAACCAGGGTGGAAATTGAAGCAGTCATCAAAAACCTCCCAAGATACAAAAGTCCAAGGCCAGATGTCTTCTCAGGGGAATTCTATCAAACATTTAAAGAAGAAATAATACTTATTCTACTAAAGCTGTTCCGAAGGATAAAAAGGGATGGAATACTTCCAAACTCGTTTCATGAGGCCAGCATCACCTTGATTCCAAAACCAAGGACCTCACCAAAAAGAATTATAGACCAATATCCCTGATGAACACTGATGCAAAAATTCTCAACAAGATACTAGCCAGTAGGATCCAACAATACATTAAGAGGATTATTCACCATGACCAAGTGGGGTTTATCCCCGGGATGCAAGGTTGGTTCAACATTTTAAAACAGTCAACGTGACAGATCACATTAATAAGAGAAAAAACAGGGATGCAGGGGTGGCTCAGCAGTTGGGTGTCTGCCTTTGGCTCCGGACATGGTCCTGGAATCCTGGGATTGAGTCCTGCATTGGGCTTTCTGCATGGAGCCTGCTTCTCCCTCTGCCTGTGTCTCTGCCTCTCTCTCTCTCTGCGTCTCTCATGAATGAATAAATAATTTTTTTTAGAAAATAAGAGAAAAACACGAACCATATGACCCTCTCAATAGATGCAGAGAAAGCATTTGACAAAATACAGCATCCATTCCTGATCAAAACTCTTCAGAGTGTAGGGATAGAGGGAACATTCCTCAGCATCTTAAAAGCCATCTACAAAAAGCCCACAGCGAATATCATTCTCAGTGGGGAAAAACTGAGAGCCTTTCCCCTAAGATCAGGAACATGACAGGGATGTCCATTCTCACCACAAGTATTCAACATAGTACTAGAAGTCCTAGCCTCAGCAATCAGACAACAAAAGCTCTTTTATTTTAGATATATTTCTATAAAGTCCAAATAATCACGTTTTCTATTCTGCCTTCAGTGTTAGTCCTAACGGGTATATTAAGGCAAGATAAATAAAATGGTAGGGATTGTTTTAAAGAAATAAGTAAAACTGATTATTTGTAGCTAATAATTATATAGAGAGAAACTATAAAAGAATATAGAGATAAAATATTAATGTTAAGAAGATTTAGCAAGATTGCTTGATTTAAAATCAATATTTGAATATCAATTGTTTTATATATCCCAGAAAAATCATTAGAAGATGAAAATTTTAGGCTGAGAGGTAGAGTCCTGGGCCTCAGCTAGGAAGGGCAATTCATTCTTCTATAGAGTATGCATGAAGAAAGGATGAATACTGATGCATCAATGTATGGATTACCACCTAGATCTAAAAAGAAAAAAGGGGTTTCCAGGGAAGATGGTGGAGTAGGAGGTCCCTAAGGTCACCTCTCCCCATGAATACTAGATGACACCCACATCAGTGTAAATAACCCAAAAATGGCCTGAAGAGTTCCAGAGGAAACTTACCACAGCTAAATGTAGAGAAGAGGCCATATCAAAGAGAGTAGGAAGAGCAGAGACATAGGACATGTTAGTCCATGTTATCCACATAGTGGGGAGATAATGGACTTCCAAGATAGTCTATGGGAGAGAAGGATGCTATGGGTCCAAATATGAGAATGAAACAGGCTCTCACACTAGGATCCCACACAGGAAAGAAAAATTCCCATAACATTTGGCTTTGAAACCTAGAGGGGCTGGATTTTGCAAGTTCTTGTGATCAGTGGGGCTTAAAACCTGGCACCTTAAAAATCAGGGGACTGTGCTCTGGGACCTGCAGGGAGAAAGGCAACTGAGTCTTTTCCTTTACTTTTTTTATAATAAATTTATTTTTTATTGGTGTTCAATTTACCAACATACAGAATAACACCCAGTGCTCATCCCGTCAAGTGTCCCCCTCAGTGCCCGTCACCCATTCACCCCCACCCCCTGCCCTCCTCCCCTTCCACCACCCCTAGTTCGTTTCCCAGAGTTAGGAGTCTTTATGTTCTGTTTCCCTTTCTGATATTTCCCACACATTTCTTCTCCCTTCTCTTATATTACCTTTCACTATTATTTATATTCCCCAAATGAATGAGAACATATAATGTTTGTCCTTCTCCGATTGACTTACTTCACTCAGCATAATACCCTCCAGTTCCATCCACGTTGAAGCAAATGGTGGGTATTTGTCATTTCTAATGGCTAATATTCCATTGTATACATAAACCACATCGCCGGGACACCTGAACCCCATTTATAGCAGCAATGTCCACAATAGCCAAACTGTGGAAGGGAGCCTCGATGTCCATTGAAAGATGAATGGATAAAGAGTCCTTTCCTTTAAAGAAACAACATATCAAACAGTTCTGCAGAGATACAACATAGAAGTAGCAATTTGCAAAAACACTTGGAGTATATGGTACAGGAGTTGTTTATTATACCCAAAGCATGTGCTAGAGGGGCAAGGATTCTTGGGAAACTTCTCTAGGAGCAAAGGAGATGACAGGTGCCTTTTCCTTCCCCTGTCCCCCATCCTAGACACAAAGACACCTATGGGAACCAACACTGCATAAACACTACCTAATTTGCTAACAGTGCACCCCACTCACACATTCTTCTATAGACACACCACCTCCAACAGTCCTCAGTTCCAGATCTCTTTCCACAGCAGACCTACTCAAAATTGGTAACACTCCCTATCCTGCCCTCATGTTCTCCCGTGGTCCTCCCCTCTTCAGTACACTCTTGGCCAGAGTCCATCCAAAGTGGTGACACATGCCTGGCAATGTTCAAGCAGCCCTGACAGCAGCCAGTACCACCCCAAAGTGATTCTTGCTGCAGGTAGAGAGGAAGATAACCATACGGATCAGTTTGACTGCATTCCCAGCAGAGGGCTGAGGGCAGACATCTTGTGTGACCTCAGGCCCTGACCACCAACAGAAGTTTCTCAGGGGGCAACAGAGTAAGTGCCCTGCTGTTTGGTGCTAATGTATTCCTGATATGACTCAACTCAAGCCCACATTGGCCCTTGACTCTCCTACTAACAACACAGGGACCAAATCCTGCCCACAACAGGCAAATAGAGCCATTATAGACAACCAGACTGAAAACAAATGTGACTCAGCCACAATGGTAGTTTGCACACAACACAGATAGGAGACACCCCTGAAGTGCCAGGTTCTGAAGAGGGGACATCATACTGCAAGTCACACTACAGGACCTCTTCTTCGTAAGATCACTAACTTTCAAGAAAAGAAGACCTATCTGACTTTCCTAATACATAGAAACAGACACGAAAAGAGACAAAACTGAGGAAACTGAGGAATATGCCCCAAATTAAAGAACAGGAAAAAATCAATAAGAGAGCTAAACAAATGAAGATTAAGTTATATGTTTGATAGAGAAATTAGTCATGAAAGAAAAGAGCAAGGGAAGAAAGCAATAGTACAAAAAAAACCATAAAATAAGTAACAAAATGGCAATAGGTACATACCTATCCATAGTTACTTTGAATGTAAATGGACCAAATCCTCCAATCCAAAGAAATAGAGTGATAGGATGGATAAAAAGCAAGATCCATCTAAATTCTGCTTACAAGGGACTCGTTTCAGAGGTGCCTGGGTGGCTCAGTGGTTTGAATGTCCAATTCTTGGCTTCCACTCAGGTGGTACTCTCAAGGTCATGGGATAAGCTCCACAATGGGCTCTGCAGTGAGTGCAGAGTCTACTTGTCCCTCTCCTTCCTTCTCTCCCCCTCTAAAATAAATTATATCTTTATTTTTTTTATGATAGTCACAGAGAGAGAGAGAGAGAGGCAGAGACACAGGCAGAGGGAGAAGCAGGCTCCATGCACCGGGAGCCCGACGTGGGATTCGATCCCGGGTCTCCAGGATCCCGCCCTGGGCCAAAGGCAGGCGCCAAACCGCTGCGCCACCCAGGGATCCCTAAATTATATCTTTAAAAAAAAACCCTCAAGGGACTCATTTCAGATCTAAAGACACATGCAGATTGAAAGTGAAGGGATGGAAGAGCATCTATCATGCGAGTAGAAGTGAGAAGCTGGGGTTTCAATACTTATATTGGACAAAATAGACTTTAAAATAAACACTATAACAAGAGACAAATAATAGCACTCTATAATTATATGGGAGCAGCCAAATGCATAAAAAGTTAATAACAAACATAAAGGAAGTAATCAATATTAGTACAATAATAGTAGAGGATTTTAACACCCCACCTTAAATCAATGAACAGATCATCCAACCAGAAAATTGACAAGGAAACAGTGACTTTGAATGACACTGACCACATGGATTTAACAGATATATTCAGAATATTCTATTATAGAACAATAGAATACACAGTCTTTTCAAGTACACATGGAACATTATCCAGAATACATCATATATTAGGCCACAAAACAAGTCTCAACAAATTGAAAAAAATTTCAGTCATACCATGCATCTTTTCCAAACACAGCTCTATGAAACTAGAAACCAATCACAAAAATTCTGGAAAGACCACAAATACATGGATGTTAAATTACATACTACTAAACAATGAGTGGATCAATCAGGAAATAAAAGAAGAAATTAAAAAGTACACAGAAACAAGTGAAAATGAAAAGACAATGGACTAAGACTTTTGAGATGCCTCAAAAACAGTGCTAAAGGGAAAGTTTATAGCCATATGGGCCTACCTCAAGAAGCAAGAAAACTTTCAAGTAAGAGACCTAATATTACACCTAAAGGAGCTAGAGAAAGAACAATAAGCAAAACCCCAAACCAATATAAGAAAGGAAATAATAAAGATTAGAGAAAAATAGATGATATACAAAATGGGAAAATAATAGGACAGATCAATGAAACCAGGAGCTGGTTCTTTGAAAAAAAAATCAATATAATTGATAAAGCCTTAGCCAGACTCATCAAACAGAAAAAGAGAAATTGGACTCAAATACAAAGGCAGAAATGAAAGAGGAGTAATAACAACTGACACCACAGAAATTCAAAGTATTATAAGGAATATTATGAAAAATTTGCCAATGAATTGAACAACCTAGAAGAAATGGATAAATTCCTAGAAACATATATTCTCCCAAAACTGAATCAAGAAGAAAGAGAAAATTTGAACAGAAGGGCAATGAAATTGAATCAGTGATCCAGCTGCCAACCGATGAAAGTCCAGGACCGATGGCTTCACAGGTGGATTCTACCAGATGTTTAAAGAGTTAATACCCAGGTTGGGGGGCGGGTGAAACTAATGGACTACAGCCATGTTTTATCCGAATGCTCATGAGAGTTTTGAGGAAGATCCCTCTCCACGTGCTTTATCTGAGTCTCTGTCCCCAGAATCTCTAGCTTTTGAAAGGCACAAGAAAGTTGTCTGTCTTTCAAAGAAGGTTATGCAATAATTTTTTTCCATACCAGAGTGTAAAGATTAAGCATGAGGCCAGATTGATGGGCTCAACTCATGAACCACCACATTCTGTGGGAGGGAATCGCCAAGGGCCGGGCAAGGTTTTTCTACATCTTGTCTCATAACCCACTCTTGGGATAGGGTGCTGAGGACTGTGCCAAGCAATGGGTTGTTCAGTCGGCAGAGGAGTTGTTGGGGCACAGCTGCAGACCTGCTGCTCCTAAGTTCATTCTGAGCAGATAGAATTTTATTTATTTGCTTCCTTGGAAAATTGTGCCTTGGGCCCTACTTTCTCCAGGATGCCAACTGCACTAGCTGTGTGTGAATGACGTGTCTTGTGCATTGTAACTTTTTTTTTGTAATATAATTATTCTAGTTTTGTATTTTTGTGTATTTTAATCTTAAGGCCCTCATTCCTGCACTGTGTTCTCAGGTACATGAGCAATCTCAGGGGTAAGTCAGCAGCAGCTCTAGGTCTGCACAGCAAGAAAACTTTTTTTTTTGTCACCAGGGAGAACAAGTATTTGGAGTACATAGCCTATTGAACTACCTTATTTTTGCCAGTTAAATCTGGCTTTTCTGCCATACTGTTCTCTTGAAACTTCTCCACCTTCAATGTCCATGGGAAACTAGGTTTTAACTCAGTTGCCCCATAACTTGATCTACCAGAAGATTGAAATTGGTCTGAATAGAAAAAGGTGGTGTAGGAAGGTTAGGAGAGGCTGCACTAAGTGAAAGGTGCAGAGAGGAAACCAAGATTAGCTGAAGGTTATCTACACGTGTAATAAAGGATCCCCGTTCTGGACTTCTAATCACGGGGCACAGGACTCACTTTAAATCCCAGATCCATCCTTCACTGGATTAGGTTAGGCCATCCATACACAACAGGCTGTGTGTGTGTGTGTGTGTGTGTGTGTGTGTGTTTTAAAAATATGTTGGTAAAGATAGGTATAAGAACAATACCTCTGTACCCATCTTGAGCTGCCCTGGGATGGATATATGATCCAAGGGCTCAATTTCTTAACCTTTATAAATTATTGTCTTTCCTTGTTGGCTTCCAGAGAGGCCATAAGCCATGGCTCCTTTGTGGTGCCCAGAGTCAGTGTCCTGCCTGCTGCAGCAGTGATTTGTGTCATAGAAGCTATCAGAGATGTGAAGATTTTATTTACATGCTGTGAGATCACCACAGACTTAACTCACTGTATTGAAACAGGGTAAATGCAATAGAACATATTGGGTGATGTGTGTCTGATCCTGGATTCTTTTCTCCCCCAGTCACCAGCGCCCTCTATTTATTGTATTTGTCTGAACTTCACAAATAAGTGATTGTATGATTGCTAGGTGGCCTGCTTTGTGTAAATATAATCTAGTTGTCTTCTCCATGTTCTCTCAGTGTTTTATTTTTCAAAAACTTTTTGTGTTGAGAAAAATAGCCCCCAAATCTTTGATAACATGTTCTACACCAGGAAAAGAATCTGAGACACAGCTTGGTGAGCTCTCTTGAAGTGTGGGGGCCTTGAACTGTCTTTTATTGTTTCTCCTTCCCCTATTTCCTATTTTGAGCTAGATCTTCTGTCCTAAAAACTTGACTCCTACTCTTTCCCCCCTTCTATCACCCCTACCTCAAAAGCTATCACACATACACATTTAATCTGTGGGGTGTATCCATGACTCCTAAGTGATTTGTGCAAAAATTCTAAAGATGCTAAGAACACTCCATCTCTTGTTTCCATATCCTGTGTTAGGACCGTTCCTTGATGTGATTTATACTAATATACTTGTGTTTGGATAGACCAAACCTATTTTAATCTCTAATCGTAGGGTAGAGAGAAGCAGAAATAAGGGGGGGGAGGCTTCCATGTAGAAAGTAAAGTTGGATGACCACAAAAGGGAAAATGAATATATCCATGTAACTCAGGAGCTTTTATGCAGGTGCAAGAAACTTCTGTCAAAGTGGCCATAAGATTAAGAGGAGACAGACGAATGCAACTCCATGTTTACTTCTAGAAACCAATTTTTTTGTGAAATCTTGAATTCATGGAGGAGAAAGCTCTGATGCCTTCCTCTCATTTCTGAACTCTAGGAGACTGAACCCCCTTGGGCTTTAGTGACTCCATCTCTGAGTAGTGTTTGTGTGATGGTTGATTTTTCTGTGCTGGATATTTCCTTTCCCACTTGCTATTGTTTTGTAACACACATGCTGACCATTTTTCCCTTCTACCCTGGGAAAATGCACTGAATAAATAAAAACTTATTGATAGTTTAAAAAAAGAAGAGTTAATAACTATTCTTCTCTAACTCTTCTAAGAAATAGAAGAGGAAGTAAGACTTCCAAATTCATTCTTGAGGTCAGCATTAACTTGATACCAAAAGCAGATAAAAACACTACAAAAAAAGAGAAATACACACCAATATATCTGACGGACATAGATGCAAAAATCCTAACAAAATATTAGCAAACCGAATCCAACAATACATTTAAAAAATTAATTCACCATGATCAAGTGGAATTATTCCCAGGATGCAAAGTTGGTTCAATATTCACAAATCAATTATGTGATACATCACATCAGCAAGAGGGAGGATAAAAATCCTTAACAAATTAAACTTAGAAGGAATACACCTCAACATAACAAGGGCTGTATATGGAAAACCCACATCATCCTCAATGGGGAAACACTGTGAACTTTTCCTGTATGGTCAGGAACAAGACAAAAAATGTCCATTCTCACCATTTTTATTCGACACAGTATTGAAAGTCCTAAAGACAGCAATCAGATAAAAAAAGGAATAAAAGGCATCCAAATTAGTAAGGAAGAAGTCAAACTTTCATTATTTGAAGATGACATGATACTCTATATAGAAAACCCTTAATATTCCACCCAAAAACTACCAGAGCTGATAAAGGAATTCAGTAAAGTTGTAGGATACAAAATCAATGTATAGAAATCTGTTGCATTTCTACACACCAATAATGAATCAGCAGAAAGAGAAATTAAGAAAAAATCCCATTTACAATTGCACCAAAAATAATAAAATACACGAGAATAAACTTAACCAAAGAGGTTAAAGACCTATACTATGAAAAGTATAAAACACTGATGAAAGAAATTAAAGATGACACAAACCAATGAAAGATATCCCATGCTCGTGGATTAAAAGAACAGATATTATAAAATGTCTATATTATCTAAAGAAATCCGCATATTTAACACAATCTTTATCAAAATACAAACAGCATTTTTCACAGAACGAGAACAAATAATCTATCAAGACTTATTATAAAGCTACAATATACAAAACAAAGTAGTATTGGTGACAGAATAGACAAATAGACCAGTGGAACAGAATAGAGAGCCCAGACATAGACTCACATTAGTATAGTCAAGTGATCTTTGACAAAGAAGCAAAAGCAATACAGTGTAGCAAAGAAAATAGTTTCAACACATGTTGTTGGAGCAATGGTCATCCACATACAATAGATAAATAAATAAATAAGTAAATAAAGGAAAAAAGAAGAAAGAAAGAATCTGACACAAAGTTTTCGCAAAAATGAATTAAAAATGGGTTATATAGAGAGATATAAAACTTAAAATTAATTCTTAGAAAATAAACCTAGATGATCTTGGATTTTTTGATGACTTTTTAGATATAATATTAAAGGAATGATCCATGAAAGAAATAATTGAAAATTGCACTTCATTAAAGCTAAAAAATTGTGCTTTACAAAAGATAATATCAAGAGAATGAAAAGTTAGTACACAGACTGGGGGAAATACTTGCAAAGACATATCTGTAAAAGACTATTATCAAAAACATAGAAAGTCTTAAAACTCAACAGTAAGAAAACAAAACAACCTAATTAATTGTCCAAAGGCCTTAACAGATACCTCATCAAAGAAGATACACGAGTGGGAAATAATCATATGAAAAGATGCCCTACATCATATGCCATAGGGGAAATGGAAATTAAACCAATGAGATGTCACTACACACCTATCAGAATGGCTAATATGTCAGAAAACTGACAACACCAAATGCTTGTGAACATTAGAAGCAATAAGAACTCTCATTAATCATTGACAGGAATTAAAAATGGTACACACTTTGGAAGGTAGTTTGGTAGTTTCTTAGAAAATTAAACATACTCTTACCATATGATCTAGCACTTATACTCCTTTGTGTTTAACCAAAGGACTTGAAAATATGTCCATGCACAGGGATATTTATAGCACCTTTATTCATAATTGTGAAAACTTGGAAGCAACCTGTATGTCCTTTAGTAGGTTAATGGCTAAATAAAATGTGATATATCTAGACAATTGAATACTATTCAGCACTACAAGTAAATGAGCTATTCAGCCATAAAAAAGGGGAGGAATCTTAAATACATACTGATAAGTGAAAAAATCAATGTAAAAAATCTACACACTATATGATTCAATCTTTTTTTATAAATTTATTTTTTATTGGTGTTCAATTTGCCAACATATAGAATAACACCCAGTGCTCATCCCATCAAGTGGCCTCCTCAGTGCCTGTCACCCAGTCACCCCCACCCCCTGCCCACCTCCTTTTCTACCACCCCTAGTTCGTTTCCCAGAGTTAGGAGTCTTTCATGTTCTGTCTCCCTTTCTGATATTTCCCACTCATTTTTTCTCCTTTATCCTTTATTCCCTTTCACTATTTTTATATTCCCCAAATGAATGAGACCATATAATGTTTGTCCTTCTCTGATTGACTTGTTTCACTCAGCATAATACCCTCCAGTTCCATCCACGTCGAAGCAAATGGTGGGTATTTGTCGTTTCTAATGGCTGAGTAATATTCCATTGTATACATAGACCACATCTTCTTTATCCATTCATATATGATTCAATCTATATGACAATCTGGAAACGGCAAAACTATGGAAACAGTAAAAAGATCAGTGGTTGCCAGTGGTAAGGCAGGGAGTGAAGAATAGTTAGCAGAAGATTTTTAGGGCAGTAAATTTGTTCTGTTATTATAGTGGAGAATACATGCCATTACACATTTGTCCAACCCATAGAATGCACACCAAGAGTGAACCCTAATGTTAAATATGGATTCTGGGTGATAATGATATATCAGCATAGGTTCATCAATTCTAACACATTTACTACTCTGATGGGGTATGTTGATAATGAGAGAGATTATGCATACGTGGAAGAAGGAGATATATGGGAATTCTCTGTGCCTTCTCCTCAATTTTGTTGTAAATCTAAAATTTATTTAAAATAAAATCTATTAAAATAATAAGTAGATAATTTAAAGCAACTGTTGTGATTGAGGAGGGGTTTTGGAGAAGACCCTAACTCTGATAATACTCATTTGAAACTCTTTGAAGGGAGAAACTCATAACTGTAAATATGACCAGAGTAGAAAAGACCCTTCTAGAATATGTAACCCACACAGCTTTTAGCCTATACTCATCCCTCTCCTTTTCTGTTTCATATCTGGTCAAGCTGATTTTAAAAAAAAGCATAGGTATCCCCTCTTTTTGTGCCAGTGGGAGATTCAAACTACACACACCTCTGTCCCTGTGCAGGGACCCTCACACCGGCCCCACCCTCTAACTACAAAAAAACCTCAAGCCAGTCTCTTTATCTGCCTGTCAAGCAATATTTGCTTCTTTTTGAGAAACATGCTCTCTTCTTCCCAGAAAGCCTTATTCTCTATGAAATAGTTTTTCAAATCCTTTTAGTGTATTTGTGCCATCATCTGTTTTGACGTCTGAACCAAATTTTGGGGTTAGGGATCCATTTCATTCTTGTGAGTGACAAGAATATTACCACAACTAACTAGATTTTACTCTAGAATAGAACATGTATGTCACCTCAGAACTTTATATCACACAAGCATTTCCTCTCAGTTGTGGTGTAAATGACAGTCTGGTCACATAGAACTTTATCAATGAGTCCATAGGTGTTCAGACCTGAAGATCAAATAATCTGAATTATTCTCATGGTACTAGCACCATTATCCTTAAGCAAAAAAAAATGCAACTTTTGCCTATGTCCTAGAAACATGTAACATTCAACTTGATGTCTATACATAGGAATTAGCTTGTAGCAGAGCCTGGGAACACTAGTCAAGTGATCTGCTTGTTTAAGGATACTAAGGTTCCTAGAGAAGACAGGGCAGGATCTGAAAGCCAACTGGTTCAGGAATAGTAAATCAGTTATTCTAAGCCATACAAAGAAAGTTAGGGTTCTGAAAACCTTCAAGTCCTGTCAGTTGATTCTTTTTTTTTTTTCTGTCAGTTGATTCTTATAATGACTCAGAATGTTCTATTCTAGAATAAAATATAGTTAATTGCTTTAATATTTCACAGGTATCCCTTTCAGTTTCCTCTAAATCCACAATTAAATCACACAAAAGGTTTCTTTCACACAGTGGAATTTGAGTGGCACAGAATAACCATGACTTTGATGGCAAATATGATTTCATGTCTTTGATGACAGTGTTAATCAAAATCAAGTGGAAAGATTGACCTACATGCTTACACTATAGCTTAGTTTTATGGATTAGTTTGCTTGCTTATTGCATTGGCCAAAAATATCTTTGATTGCTGTCACTTCATGAGGAAAACACTCTCAGGATAAGAAAAATAATGACTTTTCCCCTTGAGATAACAAATTGGGAAATGCTATTCTGCCACAGATAGTTCTCAGCTTTCCACTTCATTAGCCATGAAGGACAATGCTTTGCACTGAAATGGAAGATCCATTAGAATGGGTAGTAATCTGAGAATCCATAATGGCTCTACAGAAAATTTATCCACACCCCAAATTAAACTTAGTGTGCTCTAACTATACCTTGCAGCTGAATTTTTAGATATAAGGTGCATTTTAAATAAATTGCAAATTCTCTACAACTCTGAAGCTATTCCTGTGATGCCTCCTTTAAAGAGATGACAATGATCTGATAATTTAATGTGGCTCAAATCAGGTCAAAGTAAATTAAAATTATATCTAATTAAGGAAAAATGCAACACAGCTCTAAATGAAATTTCTATTTACTATTATCATCAATCAACTATCAGAATATAATGTTGATTTTTAACCTTGTAACTTAGCTTTATGCATTGTTCTTATATCTTTCTTTTTTGATAAATCAAATAATGACACTTTCAGTATATATATGTAAATGTGTTTGTGTGAAAACAAGAGGGAAGAAAGATTTAGTGACTACTATGCTAGCATTTATCTGCTTTGTTATTTCTTTTATATATGTCCTATATTTTTAAATTTTTATTATTTTATATTTTTTAATAGAAGTTCAATTTGCCAACATATAGTATAACACCCAGGCTCATCCCATCAAGTGCCCTCCTCAGTGCCTGTCACCCAGTCACCCCCCCCCACCTCCCATTCCACTACGCCTTGTTCGTTTCCCAGACTTAGGAGTCTCTTATGTTTTGTCACCCTCTTTGATATTTTCCAGTCATTTTCTCTCCTTTACCCTAAAATACCTTTCACGATTTCTTATATTCCCCATATGAGTGAAACCATATGATGATTATTCTCCAATTGACTTACTTCACTCAGCATAATACCCTCCAGTTTCATCCACGTCGAATCAAATGGTGGGTATTCGTCGTTTCTAATGGCTAATATTCCATTGTATATATAGATCACATCTTCTTTATCCATTCATCTTTCAAGGGACATTGAGGCTCCTTCCACAATTTGGCTATTGTGGACATTGCTGCTATAAACATTGTGGTGCAGGTGTCTTGGCATTTCACTACATTAGTATATTTGGGGTAAATGCCCATTAGTGCAATAGCTGGGTCATAGGGTAGCTCTATTTGTAACTCTTTGAGGAACCTCCACACAGTTTTCCAGAGTGGCTGTACCGGTTCATATCACCACAAACAGTGCAAGGGGTTCCCCCTTCTCCACATCTTCTCCAACATTTGTTGTTTCCTGTCTTGTTAATTTTCCCCATTCTCACTGGTGTGAGGGGGTATCTCATTGTGGTTTTGATTTGTATTTCCCTGATGGCAAGTGATGCAGAGCATTTTCTCATGTGCTTGTTGGCCATGTCTATATCTTTCTCTGTAAAATTTCTGTTCATGAATTCTGCCCATTTAATGATTGGATTGTTGATTTCTTTGCTGTTGAGTTTAATAAGTTCTTTACAGGTCTTGGATACTAGGCGTTTATCGGATACATCATTTGCAAATATCTTCTCCCATTCGGTAGGTTATCTTTTAGCTTTGTTGACTATCCTTTTTCCAATGGATATTCTTTGCTGCTTTGTCAAATATTAGTTGACCATAGAGTTGAGGGCCCATTTCTGGGTTCTGTATTCTGTTCCATTGATCTATGTGTCTGTTTTTGTGTATCACACTATCTTGATGATCACAGCTTTGTACTACAACTTGAAATCCGGCATTGTGATGCCCCCAGCTGTGGTTTTCTTTCTCAATATTTCCCTGGCTATTCGGGTTGTTTTCTTTCTTTTTTTAAAATTCATTTTTATTGGTGTTCAATTTGCCAACATACAGAATAACACCCAGTTCTCATCCCATCAAGTGCCCCCATCAGTGCCTGGCACCCAGTCACCCCCACCCCTGCCCACCTCCCCTTCCACCACCCCTAGTTCGTTTCCCAGAATTAGGAGTCTCTCATGTTCTGTCTCCCTTTCTGATATTTCCCACTCATTTTTTCTCCCTTCCCCTTTATTCCCTTTCACTATTTTTTATATTCCCCAAATGAATGAGACCATATAATGTTTGTCCATCTCCGATTGACTTATTTCACTATTTGGGGTCTTTTCTGATTCCACAGCAATCTTAAGATGATTTGTTCCAACTCTCTGAAGAAAGTCCCTGGTATTTTGATAGGGATTGCATTTAATGTGTAAATTGCCCTGGGTAGCATTGACACAATATTTATTCTTCCAATCCAAGAGTACGGGATGTTTTTTCCATCTCTTTGTGTCTTCCTCCATTTCTTTCAGGAGTGTTCTGTAGTTTCTAGGGTATAGATCCTTTACCTCTTTGGTTGGGTTTATTCCTAGATATCTTATGCTTTTGGGTACAATTGTAGATGGGAATGATTCTTAATTTCTCTTTCTTCAGTCTCATTGTTAGTGTATAGAAATGCCACTGATTTCTGGGCATTGATTTTGTATCCTGCCACACTGCTGAATTGCTGTATGAATTCTAGCAATCTTGGGATGGAGTCTTTTGGGTAGGATCTATTTGATGTTTTTTCTCCAGTTCCTTTAGATGTGAGGTTAGCTTTTTTATTTGAGTTCTTTCCAGTTTTTGGATGGATGTTTGTATTGCAATGCATTTCCCCCTTAGGACTGCTTTTGCTGTATTCCAAAGATTTTGAACGGTTGTATCTTCATTCTCATTAGTTTCCATGAATCTTTTTAATTCTTCTTTAATTTCCTGGTTGATCCTTTCATCTTTTAACAGGATGGTCCTTAACCTCCACGTGTTTGAAATCCTTCCAAACTTCTTCTTGTGATTTAGTTCTAATTTCAAGGCATCATGGTCTGAGAATACGCAGGGGACGATCCCAATCTTTTGGTATCGGTTCAGACCCGATTTGTGACCCAGTATGTGGTCTATTCTGGAGAAAGTTCCATGTGCACTTGAGAAGAATGTGTATTCAGTTGCGTTTGGTGTAAAGTTCTGTAGATATCTGTGAAATCATCTGGTCCAGTGTATCATTTAAAGCTCTTGTTTCTTTTAGATGTTGTGCTTAGAAGACCTATCGAGTGTAGAAAGCACTAGATTGAAGTCACCAAGTATAAGTGTATTATTATATAAGTGTGTCTTAACTTTGGTTATTAATTGATTGATGTATTTGGCAGCTCCCACATTCGGGGCATATATATTGATGATTGTTAAGTCTTCTTCTTGGATAGATCCTTTAAGTATGATATAGTGTCCCTCTTCATCTCTTACTACAGTCTTTGGGATAAATTTTAGTTTATCTGATATAAGGATGGCTACCCCTGTTTTCTTTTGAGGACCATTTGAATGGTAAATGGTTCTACAACCTTCTACTTTAAGGCTGTAGGTGTCCTTATGTCTGAAATGAGTCTCTTGTAGACAGCAAATAGATGGTTCTTGCATTTTACTCAGTCTGAAACCCTGTGCCTTTTGATGGGGTCATTAAGCCCGTTCATGTTTACAGTTACTATTGAAAGATATGAATTTAGTGTCATCAGAATACCTATTCTGTCCCTGTTTTTCTGTATTATTTATTTGGGCTTCCTCTTTCTTTGGCAAGACCCCTTAATATTTCTTGCAGAGCTAGTTTGGTGGTCACATATTTTTCAGTTTCTGCCTATCCTGGAAGCTCTTTATTTCTCCTTCTACTCTGAATGAGAGCCTTGTTGGATAAAGTATTCTTGGCTGCATTTTCTTCTCATTTAGGACTATGAATATATCCTGCCAGCCCTTTCTGGCCTGTCAGATCTCTGTGGAGAGGTCTGCTCTTAATCTGACATTTTTCCCGATATAAGTTAAAAATCTCTTGTTTCTTGTTTCTTAGAGGATCTTACTTTTTTTTTTATGATAGTCACGCAGAGAGAGAGAGAGAGAGAGAGAGAGAGAGAGAGAGAGGCAGAGACACAGGCAGAGGGAGAAGCAGGCTCCATGCACCGGGAGCCCGACGTGGGATTCGATCCCGGGTATCCAGGATCCCGCCCTGGGCCAAAGGCAGGCGCCAAACCGCTGCGCCACCCAGGGATCCCAGGATCTTACTTTTTATCTTTGGAATTGCAAGTTTCACTATTAAATATCAAAGTGTTGAACAGTTTTTATTGATTTTATGGCAAGACCTCTATAACTACTGGATCTGAATGCCTGTTTCCTTCCCCAAGTTATGGAAGTTCTCAGCTATGAGTTGTTCAAATATACTCTGTGGCCCTCTCTCCGTCTTGGCATCTTCTGGAACCCCAATTATATGTAGATTCTTCCTTCTCAGGCTATAATTTATTTCCCTTAGCCTTTCTTCATGGTCTTTTAATTGTTTTTCTATTTTTTCCTCAGTTTTCTTCCTTACCATCACCTTGTCTTCTATGTCACTCACTGTTTCTTCCACCTCATTATCCCTAGCAGTTAGGGCATCCAGTTTGGATTGCATCTCATTTAATTTATTTTAATTTCGGCCTGATTAGTTCTAAATTCTGCAGTACAAAGTCTCTAGAGTCCTTTATGCTTTTTTCCAGAGCCACCAGTAGCTTTATAATTGTGTTTCTGAATTGGCTTTCTGACATCGAATTGAAATCCATATTCTGTAACTCTGTGGCAGAGAGTACTGTTTATTTTTTTTTATGTCGAATTTTTCCTTCTAGTCATTTTCTTCGGTTCAGAGTGGCTGTATATGTAGGCTGAGTCAAAAATATCAATCACGACCTAAGTAAATTCCACCCTAGATAATTCTGATGAGTTCAGAGACCAGAAAATGAAAAAGAATATCAGAACAAAATAAAAGGACCACTAAAGTGGAAAACAAATTTTAAAACAAATTAGTATAAAATAAAAGGCAAAAATCCCCAAAGAAGAAAAAAGGAAAAAACAGTAAAGAAGAAAAAGATAAAAAAGAAAAAGAAAGAGAAAAGGGGGAAACTGGGGCGTGGTGGTGGTGGTGAAGCAGTGGTAGTGGAGAGAATGTAGTCTACCTGAGGGATCCTAGAAGGTGATCCTCTTGGTTCTGAGTGTATTAAGTTCTGTATGTTAGAAGATGCTCAGTCCCAATTTTATATAAACCATCAATACTTGTAGAAAGCCCCAACATTGACCACCAAACCATGAACAAGATAAAAGAGGGGGGCAGAATAGGAATGAAGAGAGAATATAATCTCACAGAATGAAACGGCATGGTATTCCACTTGAATCTGGGTGTATGGTGGTCATGTTTTAGAAGGTATTAGCTTCTGCCATTGTAGAAGAGAACGAGGCAGAGGAAACAAAATCCCATAACTCATATATCTCCCAAAAATAAATTGAATATATTGAAGGGAATCCAGAAGTGAAAAATATATCTAAGACATGTAATTGTAGAAATATGAACGTCAAAATGGAAGAAACTTAAAAATGAAGAGTTTTTTAGAAGTGAAAACTTTTCTCTCTGTAGTTCCATCCGTTGTCTCTTTAAATCTCAGGTTGAATTAGTAGGTGTTCAGGATGTTTTTAAAGTTATCTAGGTAAGTTGGTGGGACTAGGTGAGTTGAGGACTCCTACTCTTCTGCCATCTTTCCCTGCCTCCCCCATGTTTTTTTTTTTTAATTCTTCTATTACTCTATTACCATCTTTTTTGTGTGTTAGAGATATTTTCGGGAGGCGGGGCAAGATGGCGGAAGAGTAGGGTCCCCAAGTCACCTGTCCCCACCAAATTACCTAGATAACCTTCAAATCATCCTGAAAACCTACAAATTCGGCCTGAGATGTAAAGAGAGACCAGCTGGAATGCTACAGTGAGAAGAGTTCGCGCTTCTATCAAGGTAGGAAGACGGGAGTGAGGGGGGGGGAGAAATAAAGAAACAAAAGGCATCCAAGGGGGAGGGTCCCCACAAGGAGCCGGGCTAAGGCTGCGCAGCTAGTGGCCGCAGGGGAGGAAAGCCCCGTCCTGTCCCAGAGAAGCAGGAGCTTCACCAATCTTCCCAGAGGGAAAGGCGCTCGCAGGGAGTTAGAGCAGAATCCCAGGAGGGGCGGGGATGCCCTCAGGCTCTCAGGGACACTAACAGAGCACCTGTGCCCGGGGAGAGTGGGCCACACCCCTTGGCCGAGCTCCCTGAAGGGCTGCAGCCCACGCCCGGCAGGGCCCGGAGCAGGTCAGAGGTGGCTCCGGCAGCGGCTTGGCGGGGAGGGGGCTGCGCGGCCCCAGGAGCAGCTCGGGGGCGGCTCCGGCAGAGGCTCCGCGCGGAGGGGACTGTGCAGCCGGGAGCGCGATTCCAGCAGCGCAGGCCTGGGAGCACAGCCCAGGATCCGGCGCTCCCCTCCCCCGGACAGGCAGAGGCCAGGAGGGCCCAGGACAGCAAGGACGCTCCTGTCCCAAGCTGAGCAGATTAGCGGCCCCGCTCCGGAGCATCCAGGCCCCTCCAGACGGAGAGCTCCGGAGTTACTGCGGGAGCTGACTCTAGGGCTCCAGAGCTGGCCCCGCCACTGTGGTTGTTCCCCCTGGGGCCTCACGGGGTAAACAACCCCCACTGAGCCCTGCACCAGGGAGGGGGCAGAGCAGCTCCCCCAAGTGCTAACACCTGAAAATCAGCACAACAGGCCCCGCCCCCAGAAGACCAGCTGGACAGACCAGTTCCAGGGGAAGTCAAGGGACTTAAAGTCTACAGAATCAGAAGATACTCCCCCGTGGTTTTTTTGTTTTTGTTTTTGTTTTTGGTTTTTTTGCTTTTTGATTTCTGTTTGCTTCCCCCACCTTTTTTTCCCTGTCTTTCTTTTTCTTTCTCTTTTTCTTCTCTATTTTTCTTCCTTTTTTCTTTTTCTCTTTTCTCTCCTTCTTTCTCTCCTCTCCTTTTCTCCTTTTCCCAATACAACTTGTTTCTGGCCACTCTGCACTGAGCAAAATGACTAGAAGGAAAACCTCACCTCAAAAGAAAGAATCCGAAACAGTGCTCTCTCCCACAGAGTTACAAAACCTGGATTACAATTCAATGTCAGAAAGCCAATTCAGAAGCACTATTCTACAGCTACTGGTGGCTCTAGAAAAAAGCATTAAGGACTCACGAGACTTCATGACTGCAGAATTTACATCCAATCAGGCTGAAATTAAAAATCAATTGAATGAGATGCAATCCAAACTAGAAGTCCTAAGGACGAGGGTTAACGAGGTGGAAGAACGAGTGAGTGACATAGAAGACAAGTTGACGGCAAAGAGGAAAACTGAGGAAAAATGAGAAAAACAATTAAAAGATCATGACGATAGATTAAGGGAAATAAGTGACAGCCTGAGGAAGAAATATTTACGTTTAATTGGCGTTCCAAGGGCGCCGAAAGGGACAGAGGGCCAGAATATGTATTTGAACAAATCATAGCTGAAAAGTTTCCTAATCTCGGAAGGGAAATAGGAATTCAGATCCAGGAAATAGAGAGATCCCCCCTAAAATCAATAAAAATCGCTCAACACCTTGACATTTAATAGTGAAGTTTGCAAACTCTAAAGATAAAGATATTTTCTTCTATACCATTTTCACTCCCTTCTTGTTTCTTTTACTGTATTGTGTTCGAAGACATTTTTTAGTGGTTTCCCTAAGAATTACTATTAACATAATATTAATAACATTTTAACATGAATACCAATTTTATTTCATTTTATATAAAAAATTTGCTGCACTGTAGCAGTAATACCAATGACATCTTTTTATAAGTCCATCAGAACAGTTGTATAATTTTTGCTTTATATAGTTGGTTTTTAAAACAGGAAAAAAAGAATTATAAGTAATAACACATTTACATTCACTTATGTAGTTGGTTACCTTTGCCAGTGGTCTTTATTTCTTTGAGTGAATTTAAGTTATTTTTAGTTTCCTTTCTTTTCATTCACCATATGGGAGAAGGAGCCTTCCATACCTTTTTCAGCTTCTGATAGCCACAGACATCTCATAACTTGTGGTACCATAATTCCAATTTCCACCTCTGTCTTCACATGATGTTCCCTCTGTGTCTATTTGCATCATCTTCCCTATGCCTTTGTGTCCAAATTTTCCCATTTTATAAGGATACCAGCATATACTATTAAGGTCCAGCCTAATGACCTCATTGTAATTTGATTACATCTATAAAGATTATATAAGGTCACATTCTGAGGTACTGGGAATTAGGACTTCAACATATCTTTTTGTGGTAATAAACATGCCCCTTTCTCTATCATCTCAGGAATTCTCATTATATGTATGTTGGATTGCTTGTTTGCATCCCACAAATTTCTAAAACTTTGTGGGTTTTTTTTTTCATTTTTTTCTTGCTCCTCAGATTGGATAAACTCAGTTGACATATGTTTAAGTTCACTAATTCTTCTGCCTACATAAGTCTGTTATGGAGACCCTCTCATGAATTTTAGTTTTTTTTTTTTACAATTTCAGAATTTCTATTTGATTCTTATAATGTATACCTCTTTATTGGTATTGTCTGTTAGGTTATACATAATTTTCATGATTTCTTGTAATTCTTTAAACTTGGTTCTATTTAGTTATTTGAAAGCATGTAAAAGCTGATTTAATGTTTTTGCCTATTGGGCTTCCTCAGGGATAGTTTCTATTTATTGCCTTTTTTTCTGCATATGAACCACACATTCCTGTTTCTTTGTGCATCTCACAGTTTTCTTTAAAGATTTTATTTATTTATTCATGAGAGACAGAGAGAGAGAGAGAGAGAGAGAGAGAGAGAGAGAGAGAGGCAGAGACACAGGCAGAGGGAGAAGCAGGCTCCATGCAGGGAGCCTGATGTGGGACTTGATCCTGGGACTCCAGGATCACATCCTGAGCTGAAGGCAGATGCTTAACCACTGAGCCACCCAGGCGTCCCTGCATCTCACATTTTTTTAAATGAAAATTTCAAATACTATCATAGAGCACCTATGGAAATTAAATTCCCTGTATGGTTCATTGTTACTAATTTTTGTTGTCACCATTATTGATCATTTAGTGATTTTACTTGACTAATTCTGCACAGACTTCATTCTTTCTGATGTGTAGCCACTGAAATTTCTTAGGAGGTTAGCTAATGACCAGACAGAGATTCTCTTAAGTGTCTTGAATCAATAGGTTTCCCAATCTTTGCTGTTGGGCTCTCTGAGTGTGCTGGAGCACACCTTAAATGGCCTGCTATGGCAGATATTTTATAACACTGCTGTAACCTTTACTTCCTGCTTGTGTAGAGCCTCAAAGTCAGCCAGAAGTGAGAGATTAAGACCTCAGATTTTTCTGGGCTGATGCATAGCTCTTCTCATATGCATGTCCTTCTAAAGTCTCTGAAATCTGTTAAAGCTTTTCAAAGTCTCCATTATAAATCTAATTCCCTAGTTGCCTTTTAAGTTTGTGGTCAGCTTTTCATTAGACCAACTGGTATCACACAACCAGCACCTATGTTGTCAAACAATTACCATTGATTGTTTTCAACAAATGCATTAAGGCTATTCACACTGTCACATCTGAGTCACATTAAATAAATTCAAGCCTTGAAAATGGAACTTTTCAGGGATCTTCTAAAGAGATCAAATAGTCTCAGTTATCTGAGAATGAGCTTTTTGGGGAGTTCTAAATCCATTCTGCCCTCTTCTGTGGCTCCTATAACTATGATTTTCACAGCTTTTAGAGTTGCAAGGCTATTGGTTTCCAGAGCTGTTAAAGATAGAGGTGGGAGTGAGAATAGGCAAGTTCAAATGTCCCAAAGATTATCTTACTGAGATTTAGCCAATTTTCTTGAATAAAAGCTCCTTGGATTGTTGCAAGCCTTTGCTTAATGTATAGGGTTCTGGAAAAGTTGATTTGGATAATTTTTGCCAGTATTCTCCTTATTCTTATAGAGGAGCAAGTTTTTGAAGGTCTTTACTCTGCCATTCTAGAAGTACTTTTTAATGAATTCTTTTCCTCAGATAATCACTTTGATGGCTACATTTTCTAGTTTCATTTCCATATAAGGATAAGTTCAGGTAATTTCGAATAGAATGATACGTATCCCAAGTCGCTTAAGACTCATATTTATACATCCCATTTGTGAAAAGAAAATGTCATTCCTTCCATCATGAAATTTTATAGTTACAATGATAGAAATTTGCTTAACCTTATTATATTGGTATCTCCCCCCCCACATATATGTCACTTTTGAGTTTTCAGTCTGATCACATGTGTGACTCTTTGTTTTACATGGGAGTGTATCTGATAAATAATAAAAGTAAATACTAACTTGTGAATTCCTGAGTTTGATCATGGCATCCCCAGTAATAGGAACCAATAAAGCACTGGAAAAGTTTCTGACTTTGCTTACTCTGCTCAGAAGTAGTTCTGTCTTGATATGCACATGATAGAATAATTGTCTTAGAGAAGAGATTAAACGGTATGACTGTTTGTATATCTGTGCTATACTTCAATGGAAAAATGTCTAAATCCAAAAATTTGGGACAAAAGCCTTTTTCACATGAATCCCATCTCAAAGCATGCTAGGAATCTCAAACCAAAATGTATCCTTCTCTCATCCTCATTTGTACTCCTTACAAATATTTAATATTGAAATATACTTCTTCCTTCCCACCACTTCTGATCTTCCATGATCAAGTGGGATTTATTCCTGGGTTGCAAACATTGGTTTAATAATTGCAAATCAATCAACATGATATACCATTATTAATAAAAGAAAGGATAAGGACCAAATGATCCTTTCAATGGAGGCAGAAAAAGCACTTGAGAAAGTACAGCATCCATTCGTGATAAAAGCCCTCAACAAAGTAGGCTTAGAGAACATACTTCAACATGATAAAGACCATATATGAAAAACCCGCAGCTAACATCATCCTCAATGAAGAAAAAAATGAGAGCCTCTCTACCCTAAGGTCAGGTACAAGACAAAGATGTCCACTCTCACCACTTTTATTCAACATAGTACTGGAAGTCCTAGCCATAGCAATCAGACAACAAAAAGCAATAAAAGTTATCCAAATTGGTAAGGAAGAAGTAAAAATTTTACTATTTGCAGATGACATGATAGAAAACCCAAGACCCCACAAAAAAACCCTAGAATTCTCTTCCCTTTAATACTTTTCCCTTTTCAACATTACTTATAACCTTACAATAAAGCCATAATTATATGGCTTATTCACTATTTTTTAAAAGTTGTTTCTTTCCTTCCATTTAATTGAAACTCTACATGGAAAGAGATCTTTGTTTTCTTTACTGAAAAAGCCCAAATTGAGATAGTGTTTAATATATAGTACATACTTAGTAAATATTTGCTGAATAAATTAATGTATTAAAAAGAAAAACTTGGAGTGATCGTCATAGTCTAGGTATTCCAGTTAAATTGAATATTTTCTCTAAGTGTCTATGAAGGTTCAAGTACTGCATGGAATAAAACCTTTCCTTTACATCATATCTAATCAATAAATTGATGGGATTTCTTGTCATACTTTTGCCTGGATGCATTTTTTGCCATTAGGAGCCCTTTCAGGGTATAATTAGCACCCAGCCACTGTATGATGTATATTTATCATTCACTATATCTTTGACAAACAAACTGGATACTGATAGATGGTAGTAAGAGTGCTCATCTGAGTCTAATTTAGCACATCTAAATATATATGTCTAAACTGTCATGACAACAGTTAATACTATCAGGACAGATAGTATATATTTTTTTCTATTTAAATTCTTTTAGTTTAAATTTAACATCTGCAGCCATTTGTTTTAACTGTGATTAATCTATCTATGACAGAGAACCTAGAACTCCTGAAAGCTTTTATCATTGCTAATAATTGTGTCCCAGGCCATACTCTGAGCTCCCATACGAAGGCATTGCCTATTGCTTCTCTGCACAGTTTACAAAGAAAAATCACAGCAATCTTGGTATTGTTACTTTGCTTTTGGCTAGGGGGTTAGCCTTAAACTTTACCAATAAGAAGGTTCTTGACACTCTATTTACAGCTTGTTTTGTCATGTTTTCCAGTATTTCAGAAATATTTCTTATTTGTGTGGAAATGGGAAAATTGAAGTTATTCTCTTTTGTTTCTTTTGTGTTTTTAGTTGTTAGTTCAACAAGTTACTCCTTACATAAAAACCCCCAAACATTTATGCCACTTAATTACATATCATTATCAGTTGCTATTTCTAAGTCACCTCACAGAATAGGAAATGACAAACACGAGATCACAACTATTGGTGGAGGGTCTATTAACTCCCTAGAAAGACAACTCTATATATAAAAGAATAAAGAATTCTAAAGGTAATTATTCTAGAATATAAAAGAATAAAGAATTCTAAAATCAGAAATTAAATGTTAATTGACACCTAGGGCCATATGGTACCAAGCGTTTAAAATGCTTTTGATCATGATGGTTCTACACATCTGATAATGATTACAAAAGAGGTCTAGCTCGCTTTCAAAATAGTGCAACAAGCCTGTTTTCCTACAGGTTGTGTGACTGCAGGTATAGGTGAAGAACAGAAAGCAGTCCTCCAATAGTAGTTCTTAATGAGGTCTGTATCACCACTTAGTGGACATTTGGGAAATGTGTAGGGGGTGCATTTTGGTGGTTATAATGATAGAGATTCCATGCGTATTTAGGGAGTGGAAGTTAGGAGATCTAGAAGTTAGGCAATGCGTGCACATGCAAAGAATTGTTTTATATTCTGCATGATTTCCAACTCTATTCACTTAGTCATATAGGAAAAAAAACTCATTTGAAGTGATTTGAACCTAGAATCTAATGATTTGGGGGATATGGCTTTAATATAATTTTTCACAATTAAAGTTCTTGATCTTGTAAAGATATGGCAAGCAACAGTTGAAACCACCTTGAATCAAGAATAGATTATAATGGTGAGAAAAAACTTATGATCTGAGCTGGTTTGCTCTGGCATATCACATCTTAGGTTGAGCAGTTGAATTGTTGAATTTTGTTTGAATATAACTTTCAAATAACAAAAATAAATTTCAAAGAACATAAAACAGGATTTCACATTTCGACACACACAGAATGAAAGGTAATGAAAGTTAGGAAATTTTTCAAATAAGGGCAACCTAAATTTGTCACCTTTCCTCTCCATACCAAATGGAAAGTAGTTGAGCATTAATCCAGTTTCTGGTTCCAGGCTGTTCAAATAAGCATAAAACTTTATAAAATGATCTATCCCATCTATCAATACCTATTTCCATAGCATCAGCCACAACTTTTGCATTGCCTAAGAATATTATGGTGTTGATCCACACTAATTTCTCCTTTTGTTTTTTACTTTCCACAGCCTTTATTACTTGTACTAAGCTTTTCTTTTTTTAAGATTTATTTATTTATTTGTTTGAGAGAGAGATAGCATGAGTGGAGGAGGGACAGAGGCAGGGAGAGAGAGGGCATCTCAAGCAAACTCCTGCTGAGCACAGAGCCCAACATAGGACTCCATCTTACAATCCTGAGATCATGACCTGAGCCAAAACCAAGAATTGGATGCTTAACCACCTGAGCCACCTAGGTGCCCCTGTACCAAGCTTGTTAGCACTTGATTATGTTCTGCCTTGTATTGTTCTAATGATTCATATTTATGAGATTATTCTCCTTCTGCTTAAAGAAAATATTGATGCTACTTGTATTATCAAGAGGACTTTGACAGGAATGTGAATGTGGATGCCAATATATATGGAGATCCTGATTATTTGCCTTGTCTTATGTTCCACAATCATGTAATTGTCTCCATACTTTGTCAGTTAACCACACATGTACACATTCTTCCTTATTAAATGAACATTTAAAAATATTTTGATTCTTCATAATGCCTGTCTAATGCTATTGTAATCCTTATCTCAGATCTTACTCCAAAGGACTTGTGATATAAGTTCATCCCAACATCAAAATGATCTCAGGGGACTGAAGTAGCTATGACTGAATATGCAGAGTAACTCTGCACACTTCTTTGTGCTATTTTTCTATAATTGAAGTAACCTTTCTAAGGGCCAAGTTTACACACTTAGGCTTTTTCTTTGGTCTAGTCTTTATTCTATATACATGGTGTTAATATGGGTCACATCAGGACAGAAACTTACCATGTCTTTGAGAAGCTCTGATGGATTTTAGTTTGACATGGCTACCCTGGAATTACTACTTTCAAATAGTATTGTGGTAAAAGGGAACTCAAAATGGAATGCTTCTAGAATTTGCCCTGAAAATTTTTCAGGTGTTAGTGAGGCTATTTTACAACAGACTCTGCATACTTCAATTTATATCATATCACTTTCACAGCAAAGATAAATGTGAGGTTGTCCTAAGGAGATGATTTGTGAACCTTAGTGAATCTGTATTTTCCATAAATAATTCATGATATTGCAAAATTATAAGTGAATAAAAGATACATTTTTTAAAGATTTTATTTATTTATTCATGAGAGACACACAGAGAGAGGCAGAGACACAGGTAGAAGGATAAGCAGGCTCCATGCAGGGATCCTGATACAGAACTTGATCCCAGGACCCAATCCCAGGACCCTGGATCACAACCTGAACCAAAGGCAGATGCTCAACCACTGAGCCACTCAGGTGTTCTCATTTCAACTAATGTTTAAGAAAATATCATTTGTTGAATTTTAGTATAGTATCAAATGATATAATTATTGAAAAGTTTAATAAATTACTTTTCCCTTTTTTCAACAATATATCTGCATAAGAACACATTCCCTAAAAAAAAGAACACATTTTCTTCAAATATTTCAACCATGACAAAAAATATCAATAGATCAAATGAAGAAGCAGATAAGAGAATTCAGCTCTCCTCTATCGAATCCAGACATAAGAGACTTGCAAAAATGTAAAGCATCGCCACACTTCTTGTTATTTTTTGCTCTTTTTGGAAAAGTTATTTCTTATAATATGTTAATTATATCACATATAATCAATTCATTATTTTTTGGGTTAATAAGTAAGCATTTTTAAAATGTTTGTTTTAGTCAAATATCACAAATAGCAATAGATATAACTCACATAAACAAAAGCTTTTGAGAGTCCTCAATAATTTTAAGAGTGCAAAGTGTTCCTGAAACCAAAATGTACGGTAACTGCTGCCCTAGCAGGAGGTGCAGGGACACATTGCTTCAATATAATCTGAAACTGAACTGATTCAGTGCTGGTTTGTAGTATTTATAAGGCTTAGTCTATCCACAGTTTAGTCCTATTCCTCAGGTTTAGCCTTCCAGGCATCCCAACTGACAACTCTTTCTTCCTCCCTAGGGTTCTTTCTCCTTATTATGTCTTGACTTTCAATTTTCTTCTTTCTAGTACAGGAAGACTGCAAAATCTTTGCATGGCTTTCTCATAGTTTTTTGCTTATCTTCTGCTCCTACTCTAACACCTTAATTAGCAAATGCTTAAGGGAAAACTGCTGCTGATTATTGGTCTCATTATGATCTCAAGGATCTTGGCTTCTCAGGTCCTGGATTCCTTTGTCAGTATGTATGAGATCTGGCCTTCTCTGCCTATTAGCTGCCACCTGTACCATGCTACTCAGTCTCCTTCCTCATGCAATGATCTGGTAAATGACGAGAAAGGAAAAGCAGTGTGTACAAGTTTTGTTCAACACATTAAAATTCCCTTCTTCACATCTGTCTCCTCAAGTCTTTTTTGCCCCAGGAACTCTCTAGCTTTTCAAACAAATAGTTTGTTTCTTATCCATATTTTCTACTTTCACTCAGTGGGAGTCTATTCCTTATTGTGAAGTGCTTGATCAATTCTTTTGCTCATTTTTCTGGCAGCTTATTTGTATTTTTCATATTAATTCCTGAGTTATTTCTACATGTTTGATATTAATATATGTATTTCAGATCTTTTCTTTCACTCTGGGGCTTTCTCTTTCATCTCGTAATGGAGTCATTTGATGAAGTTAAGTTTTAATTTTAACATAATAAAAATCATTTGCAAAACTTAACTTTACCCGATTTAATTTAACATATTTTTGAGGTAGTCAAAAAAGAGAAAGGAAATGAAGGAAAAAGTAAAAAATGGAAGGAAAAAGGAAAATCAGCAGGACTAAGCTCCATAGGAAAAAAAGTGGCAGCATTTCGGTTTTCACTTCTATATTTGTGTTGCTAAATACAGATCTTGGAAGACAGAGATCACCATTTTGATATGTGGATCTGTTTAAAGGTATATCATTATCCTTTCTTCTTACTACACATTTTTCAGAATACAATTTTTGAGTGCTAAAGTTGTCTTTTATATTGTTTTGCAACCTCCCACAATGCTGGCCAAAGAAGAAGTCATCAAAATATTTGTTAGTTAATTCTTCTGTTACTTTGGAATTATGTAATATATAAGGGAGCCTAAAACCAGGTAAGATACCCCTAATACACTCTAAGAACATTCAGGAGTGAAAATAAGTTTCAATTAGCATGCCATCTTAAAATGATTGAGAGCTGACTGTAGTACTGTGTTAAGGATTCTAAAACCTTATTTGAGTTCAGCAGAAAAGAATAGCATGATCAATTAAAGATCTTGCCATAGTAATGAAGGGATCTGTTTTCCAACACAATTAAAAAAAAACTTTAAAAAATAATTTATTTATTTATTTATTTATTTATTTATTTATTTATTTATTTATTTATTTTAGAGAGAGAGTGTGAGGGGGGAGGGGCAGAGGAAAAGGGAGAGAGAGAGAATCCCAAGTAGACTCCCTGCTGAGAGCAAAGCCCAGCACAGGGCTCCATCTCACAACCCTGAGATCATGACCTGAGTCAAAATCAAGAGTTCTACGCCTAACCAACTGAACTACCCAAGCACTCTCCCACACAATTTTTTCTTTTACCTTTCTACAAACTTAGTTAAGATTTTTCATTACCAGTAAAGAGACGTTTTTTTTTTAAATTTTTATTTATTTATGATAGTCACAGAGAGAGAGAGAGAGGCAGAGACATAGGCAGAGGGCAAAGCAGGCTCCATGCACCAGGAGCCCGACGTGGGATTCGATCCCGGGTCTCCAGGATCTCGCCCTGGGCCAAAGGCAGGCGGTAAACCGCTGCGCCACCCAGGGATCCCTAAAGAGATATTAAAAGCCAGATTGCCTCGATTTTCTGTCTCTTCTGATTTCTACCTGAATTCTTAAATGCAAAGACTCAATGTATTTTATCTTAACTGCTGGGAAGTGGAAGACTTAATTGAACCCTACCCTGAAATCGTTTCTCTCCCAGATCAAGAGTCTCCTCATATCAAAAATGAGTGTTTTCATTACTGTCCTTTTCCTTATTCATTTAGCAAATATTTGAGTGTCATATGTTAAAAGTCAGGCAAAATTCTAGGTAATGGGGATAGTGTTGAAAAAAAATTATGCCTTTGGGGAACTTATATTTTAGTAGGGGGAGAAAGACAATTCACATGATAAGTAAAAAGTAGTATTTTAGATAGTGGGAAGTACTGGGCAGAAAAAATTAAGCCTATTTTCTGATAAGGGTAATTGAATTGTCAAAGGGTTTTCAAATTTTAGATAGACTAACCACAGTAATCTTCACTGAGAAAATGATTTGCAAGTAAAAGTCTAGAGGAAATATGAGTACTAGTCATGCATGTATTTGAGAGGGACATTCTAATACAGAAACTAGCAAGTGCAAAGGCTGTGAGGTGAAAGTGTTCCTGTGTATTTGTGGTACAGCAAGGATCCCTATGTGACTGAAAATGAGTAAGAATACAATAGTGAAAAACACAACCAGAGCACTAATAGAGCCAGATTATGTACAGCTTTATAAATCTTAGTAAGGACTTTGGCTTTTACTTGGTGACAAGAGCGAAATGGAAATCCTTTGCACAGTTTTGAACAGAGACATAACATGATTTTGCTTGTGTTTTAACAAGATTAGTTTGGTTGTTGGGTTGAGAATAGATGGCAGGAAGTCAAGATCAGAAGCTGGAAAACCAGTTTGAAGGCTATTTTACTAACAAAAGCAAATAACAATGGTTGCTAGAATCAAGCTGATGACTGTGTCAATGGCAAGAAGTTATTTAATTCTAGATCTATTTTGAAGATGAGACTGACAGAATTTGCTGGTAGCGTGAGGGAAAGAGAAAAGGACAGTAGCATTTTGGTCTGAAAAAAAACAACAACATGTAACAGTGGAATTACCATTAATATATTCAACCTAAATTTCTGGACTGTTATATCAAAAGCACAAATATTTGTTACCTAGTGATTGGAAAGACTGCAGAAGTAGCTGGTTTGGGATTGAGGGTGAATAACAGAGGAACAATTTCAGACAGTTTGAAGTTTCTATTAGATACCCATGAGCCCATGTTGGGTAGGAACAGAGATCAGAGGCAAAAGTCAAATCTGTCTTACCATTCTGCTTTCAGATAAATCTCCATTAAATCTTCTTTTCACTAACACAACATGAATTGAGTCTTGGGTGATCTCAGTATGAATAAGTATGCATGCTTTGCATTACAATTCCCAATCAATACTGATAAATAAATATGTATCAGAGTGTGCTTTCTAAGTTTATGAACTACTACATCAAAAACACAAATATTTGCTATTTAGAAACAGATTAATTGGTAACATATTAAAAACAGCAGCTTAAGGAATTGGGGAAGAAATAAAGCAACACCCCAATACATAAACTAAAATCACAGAAAAAGTAGGAAGAGGGAAGGTTATATCCCTAAGATCCCATCATCACATATCCTTCTATGATTTTAACCTATAACCCATTTATGTGGGGGTTAGCATATCATTGCCTTGATATAATTCAAACTTCCATCAATAAAGGTAAATAAAGCAACAGAGGATAAAGGCCAAACTTGATAGCTACCTTAATTAAAATTCCTGCCTTTTCTCTTCACCTAGTGTTCTTCAGGATTTCCAAAGAACTGCTTCTTAACCTCAGGTGATTTCTCAGAACACTTACAGAAGTATAGCCAGTCTCATTTCCCAAATGTATTAGAGCTCAGGACCTCCATAAATATTGGCATCCACATTCACATTCCTGTCAAAACCCTCTTGATAATACAAGTAGCATCAATATTTTCTTTAAGCAGAAAGAAAATAACCTCACAAATGTGAATCATTAGAATACAAGGCAGAACATAATCAAGTATTAACAAGCTTGGTATGGGGCACCTAGGAGGCTCAGGTGGTTAAGCATCCAATTCTTGATTTTGGCTCAGGTTATGGTCTCAGGGTTATATCAAGACCTGTGTTGGGCTCTGTGCTCAGCAGGAGTTTTCTTGAGATAGTCTCTCTTTCTCTCCCTCTGTCCCTCCCTTGCTTGTGCTCTCTCTCTCAACCCCTCACCCCCCAAAAAAACCAAGCTGGTATAAGTAATAAAGGCTGTGGGAGGTAAAAAAAAGAGAGAGAGAGAGAGAGAAATTAGTGTGGGTCAACATCATAATATTCTTAATGCAAAGATTGTGGCAAATAGCATTAGACATTATGGAGAAAAAATATTTTAAATTATTCATTTAATAGGGAAGAATGTGTACATATCTGGTTAACTGACAAAGCATGGAGACAATTACATGATTCTGGACCATTAAACAAGACAAATGAAATAGCATTCAACAAACAAAGAGAATTCCCCAGGGGGAAAAACAAAATGTTTAAAAAAAATGCCTTGGACAATATCAGTTTCTTGCCATCAATAAAATGTCAGAAAAAAAGTGGACTCCATATATACTATATGGTTAAATATATTATCTCATAAAAACTAATATAAAAGTTATAAAATTTGGCTGCAAGAATCATAGGAGAGATAAGAAACCAAAAATGCCATAGCAGAATTTGAAACAATATTGAAATGAGTAAGCAGTATCAGTATTACAGAAGGAAGATTCTATGAGATAGAGGACAAATATGAGCATCCTTCAGAACTCAAGGAAGAGGAAAAGAAATGAATGTGAAAAGTGCAATAAATATAGAAGATGGAGAAAAGAGATACAACTCACAGGAAGAAAAAGGAAGAAAAATTAATAGGATAGAAGATAAGAAAATTTTCAATTATACTGGACTGAAAAATATCTACCTGTGTAAATTGATTATACTCATTAAATATCAAGCAAAATTAATAACCTTCAGTTATGTAAAAAATTACATAAAAAATTTACAAAAATTTTTTGACTGAAGGAAAAAATATATAACTATCCAGGCAAGGGGATCCCTGGGTGGCTCAGCGGTTTAGCACCTGCCTTTGGCCCAGGGAGCGTTCACGTCCCGCGTCAGGCTCCCTGCATGGAGCCTGCTTCTCCCTCCTCCTGTGTCTCTGCCTCTCTCTCTCTCTCTCTCTCTCTCTCTCTGTCTATCATAAATAAATAAATAAATAAATCTTTAAAAATAAATAAATAAATATCCAGGCAAGGGAAGAATCTAATTACTTATAAAGAAGGAAATTAGGTCAATCTCAAACATTTTTAAAAATATTAAATGTAACAGTACAATGAAGTAAGAGGCATAGTTTTGAGAAAATAGGTTTATAGCTAAAGGGTTATATACCCCATTAAATAAGTAAAGATGGTATTTCTATTACTTTCATACATGAACTATATTCTCCAACTTAACCCTTCCCTGAAAAAAAATGATATTCCCTAGAGACCAAAGATGAGAGATATATATATATAAAATAAAGCATTTAACAAAATTCAACATCTTTCATGATAAAAACTCTTAATAAATTGGGTATACAATGAATATAGCTCAACATAATAAAAGCCATAAATGACAAACCAACAGCAACATCAAATTCAATGGTGAAAGGTTGAAATCTTTCTGTCTAAGATCAGGAACAGGACAAAGGCACTCATTCTCACCACTCTTTTTCAACATAGTACTGGAAGTCCTTGCCATAGCAATTTGATAACAAAAAAAGTAAAAGTCATCCAATTTGAAAATTAAGAAGTAAAATAGTCTTTGTTTGCTAATGGTATAATCTTGCATATGAAAAACCCTAAAGACTCTAAAAAATTCTAACTCCTAATAAACTAATTCAGTAAAGTTAAAGGATACCAAATCAACATACAAAAATGAGTTTCATTTCTATACAATAACAAAGAACTATCTGAAAAAGAATTAAGAAAACAATCTTATTTGCAATAACATCAAAAATGATAAGGAGGGCGGGGGGTGGGGGTGAATGGGTGACGGGCACGGACGGGGACACTTGACGGGATGAGCACTGGGTGTTATTCTGTATGTTGGTAAATTGAACACCAATAAAAATTAATTTATAAAAAAAAAAAGAAAAATGAAAACATTTTTAAAACCCTTCAAATATGAAAAGGTAAAAATTCTTGGACCAATATGCAAAATCCTCAAAACCTGCTCAACTAATATACGATAAAGGAGGAAAGACGATCCACTAGAAGAAAGACAGTCTCTTCAATAAATGGTGCTGGGAAAATTGGACATCCACAAGCAGAAGAATGAAACTGGACCACTCTCTTGCACCATACACAAAGATAAACTCAAAATAGATGAAAGATCTAAATGTGAGACAAGATTCCATCAAAATCCCAGAGAAGAACTCAGGCAACACCCTTTTTGAACTTGGCCACAGTAACCGGAGAAGGACAAACAGTGTATGTTCTCATTCATTTGGGGAATATGAATAATAGCGAAAGGGAATATAAGGGAAGGGAGAAGAAATGTGTGAGAAATATCAGAAAGGGAGACAGAACATAAAGACTTCTAACTCTGGGAAATGAACTAGGGGTGGTGGAGGGGGAGGAGGGTGGGGGGTGGGGGTGAATGGGTGACGGGCACTGAGGGGTACACTTGACGGGATGAGCACTGGGTGTTATTCTGTATGTTGGTAAATTAAACACCAATAAAAATTAATTTATTTAAAAAAAATGATAAAAACAAGAGTAAATTTAACCAAGAATTTGAGAAATCTATATATTGAAAACTATAAGACATTGAAAAAATAAATTGAAGTAGACACATAGAAATGGAAAGATATCCAGTATTCATGTATTGGAATAGTTACTATTGTCAAAATGTCCATACTCCCAAAGTCATCTATTTAATGCAATCTCTATCAAATTCCAATGGCATTTTGCACAGAAATAGGAAAAAAAATACTAAAATTCTTGTGGAACCACAAAAGTATTCAAATAGCCAAAGCAATCTTGAGAAGAACAAAGCTGGAGGCTTTGTGTGATCAATTCCTGATTTCAAACTATATTACAAAGCTATAATAATCAAAACAGGATGTTACTAGCATAAAAACAAACATAGACCAATGGAACAGAATTGATAGCCCAGAAATAACCCCCCATGTAGATGGTTAATTAATATTTGACAAAGGAGCTAAGGATACTCATAGCTAGAGGCTATCTTTTATGCACATGCAAAATAATGAAATTGGAGACTTATTTTATATGACTCCTTAATCCACGGATTTAAATGTTAGCTCTGACACCCTAAAACTCCTAGAAGAAAACATAGAGAACAACCTCCTTGGCCTTGGTCTTGGCAACCATTTTTTGAGATATGACACCGAAAGCATGAGCAAAAATCAACAAGTAGAACTGCATCAAACTAAAAAGCTCCTGCACACAGAAGAAACAATCAACAAAATGAAAGGGCAATATGTGGAATGGAAGAACATATTTGCAAACCCTGTATCAGATAGTTAATATCCAAAATATATAAGGAACACAAAACTCAATAACAAGAAATATTTTAAAAATCTAAAAAATGGAGAGGAACTGAATAGATATTATTACAAAGGCATAAAAATGGCCAACAAATACATGAAAAAGTACATGATATAACTAATCAACAGGGAAATGCAAATCAAAACCACAAGATATCATCTCATATCTGTTAGAATGGCTATTATCAAAATGACAGGAGATGACAAATGCTGGCAAGGATGTGGAGAAAAGGGAATGCTTTTCTAAAGAGTCTACTGTAAATTGGTAGAGCTATTATAGATAGAAAACAGTATGGAGGTTCTTCAAAAAATTAAAAAATAGAACTGCTTTATATTCCAGCCATTCCATTTCTGGGTTAAAATTGCTATTTTAAAAGATATCTGCACTCCCATGTTCATTGCAGCATTTTTTATGATAGCCAAGCCATGGAAACAACCTGAGTGCCCACCAAAAGATGAATAAAAAAATTGTGTGTGTATGTGGAGAGAGAGAGAGAGAGAGAGAGAGAGAGATACACATGTACACAGTGGATTATTATTCAGCCACCAAAAAAGAAGGAAATCTTGTTTTGTGACAAACGTCAATGAACCTTGGGAATATTATGCCAAGTGAAAAAAATCAGACACAGAATGCTAAATGTGTATGATCTTAGTTATATGTAGAATCTAAAAACATAACATTCATAGAACAGAAAATAGAATGGTGGTTTCCAGAAGCTGAAGGGTAGGGGGAAATGGGGAGATATTGGTCAAAAGCTACAAATTTTTAGTTATAGGATGAGTAGTTTCCTGGGATTAGTGTGCGGCATGGTGACTATAATAATTATAATGTATTGTATACTTGACAGTTTCTATGACAGTAGAGCTTTAATATTTTCACCATAGCAACAATACATGGTAACTATGTAAGAAGAAGAATGTGTTAACTAATCTTATTGGGGCAAACATTTTGTAATATATACATGTATCAAATCATCATATTGTGTACTTTAAACTTATGCAAAGTTATATGTCAATTATATCTCAGTAAAGCTGGAAACAAGAATCATGAAAACTTTGGTAGTAAGAAAAATGAAAAGCTGAAGAATTGTGTCAAAACAATAGATGCAAGTATTACATGACCAAAAGTCTTGGAAGACATTGTAAAAATAATTTAACAACAATAGATGAAAAGTGGAAAAAGAAGAGAAATGCTAGTTTTCTTTTCCTATGAAATAGGAGTGAAATAGGAGTTTTACTCTTGATATTGATAATTAAGGTTTTGAAAACTTACTTGAACTTATATTTCTCTTAAAAAAGCAAATAAAATAATTGAATTCAAACACCTTATGCTCAATTAAAGCAAAATATGAATCGTAAAAGGCAATGAGTAAGACAACAAATCCTTTGTCAGCATATTAACAGAGAAAACAAAAGAAACAGCAGAAAATATATTTAACTAAATTCAAAAACAAAATGACTAAACATAAATTTGAAAATATAATTTGTGACAGTTACTGTAAACAATTAAACCTTTGTTAAAATATAGATATTTAAATTGGGATTCAAAAAATGTACTTTACAAGAACAAAAGCTAAAATGAAGTGATTCAGAATTGTTAAAACTTGCAATAACTACAAAGCAGAACTAGGCATAATAATATTAATGCCATAGAAAGTAGTTTATTATAAGAAGCATTAAATAAGATAGAGGGTCATTGTTTAATAATGAGGAATCAAAATACATAAATTGAAGCACTATTTAAAAATTCCAAAGATGAAGTGGCAAAAAAGAAACATTAATAGATTATTTTAAAACACAATTTAAAATTAAAACAGCATTAGGAATTTAAAATATGGAAGTGTTGATAATTTGATTACTCACATTGTATATGTAAAATTTTTGCTCAAGAGAATAAACATTTTTTAAGTACACAAGGAATATTTATATATTATTGATCATAAATTTCAGACAGCAGAAACTAGTCTCTATCCATCTAAATAACACTATAAAATGTAAATCCAAGTCTATAACACAATCTATTCAGTAAAATGAATAAATAATTTTTGGATTAAAGAATAAGTCAATTAATTACCAACTCAGTATTAATAGGAGTTCTTTTTTTTCTTCCTCTTTTCCTTCCCTTTCTTTCCTTTTTCTTATTTTTCTTTCCCTTCTCTTCTTTTCCCCACACTTCCTTCCCTGAAGAAGGCATCCCTATTGAGTGTGAGAGCCCAAATGAAACAAGGAGGACATTCATGAAGGAGATGGCACAGCCTGGACAGGGATACATTCATGTAGAGTCTTAAGAGGTTTAGAAGGAATTCAATAAGGAGGAGGAAGAACCCAACGTGGGCTTCTAGAATCAGAAAGAGCTAGGGATGGTGTCTAATTGGGGTGGCACAGTATGTGGTATATAAGAGCCTAATAGAAGAGCAGGGTGTCTATGAGAGGGAGTGGCCACACAAGGTAAGAAAAGTGTCTACATGGAGAAAGTGTTTTAATTTCAAGACATCAGAGCCCATAAATGTAAGGAATAATGAAAGTAGGGGAGCTGCCTGGCTTACAAGACAACCATAACAGCATGAAGATGATACCTGGTCGGGTCCATTGTGGAAGAAGAAAAGATATTGGTTACCTACAGTGCAATAGGTCAAATATTTTAAGGATAATGGAAACAGGCTTCTCACCATTGGAAGAAAGATTTACAAATATGGAGAGTAAGAGAATTTAAATGAACTCTCTAAATGTTGGTTTGGGATTGGAGGTAGCAACTTGAATTTAGAGTTTTCCATATAGATAAATATAAATTATATGTTTGTGTTTGTATAGGTATATGTGTATGTGTTTCATACATGTATATCTATATATTCCACAATTCTGCACACTCAGAGGCTGGAATCAGCACCACCTAATGATAATGAGCACATCAAGTTCTCAAATCGTTCCTTGTATATAATATCTTTTGCTAAGAGAATTCATGGCTTATTTGAAAAATAGCTGATTGTATAGCAGGAAAAGAGAAGGTATAAGATGGACCTGGAGCCAGTTCTTGAAGGTAGGGAAGCATTCAAAGGAATAATGGATTTATGTCCAAAGGGCATAACAATTAGATTTAATGGGTGTCCATTGGCCAAGGTGGGACAATCTGAATATTTAAATAAATAATAGTAGTAACAGAATAAATTAGGAAACCACAAGTTCACGATATAACTTATTTGATATGTAATAAAATGTGTCAACATTCAAAAGATCTGCAACATTCAATGAACCATTATTTTGCAAATGATTTTATAGCATCATGCATGAGTAAAGGACCCATTCAAAGTGTAACATGGGCCAATGGATTTTAATGTAACATAGTACAAAAAGTTCACTGGTATGGAATCTGATTTGACATTGCAACTAAGCTTTAAAAAATGATCACTTGTTGAATTTCAACATAATATCAAGGAAGAATATCTATAATTATCTAAAAAGGAAGTTAAAATTCTCTTCCCTTTTCTAGCAACATATTTGTATAAGGACAGATTTTCTTCATATGGTATAACAATCAAAATAAGTCACAACATGTTAAGACAGAAAATGATAGGAGTCCAGCTATCTTTCCATAAACTAGATATTATAGAGGTTACAAAAGTTTAAAACAATGCCTCTTTTCTCACTAATGTTTTTTGTTTTGGAAAACACAGTACTTTTTAGTAAAATATGTTATTCATGTTAACATGTAATGTTATAACTGAAGAAATTAATATTCTAAGTATTTTTTAGTTTTAATTTCAAATATTCAGGTAGATATAATCCATATAAACCAAACCTCTATGGAGCTTTTAATTTTTTAGAATGTAAAAGGATTTCTGACACTAATAATTTTTTTAAAGATTTTATTTATTTATTCATGACAAAGAGAGAGAGAGAGGCCGAGACACAGGCAGAGGGAGAAGCAGGCTCCATGCAGGGAGCCCGATGTGGGACTCGATCCCGGGTCTCCAGGATCGCGCCCTGAGCCAAAGGCAGGCGCTAAACCGCTGCGCCACCGGGGCTGCCCTGACACCATTATTTTTGAGGACCATTGGCCTGGGAAGTATAGTATGCTTGCTGGACAGCCTTGAAAGCCTGTATGTTTTCCTTTAGCCATGTTCAAATGGCAAAAGTATGCACATAAGTTGGTAATGATTTTTCTAAGCAAAAGTGTTTAAAGTGTATTAAAAAGGAATGCTTGTAATAAGTGAGTATAGAATTTAATCTGGGTAATGAGTGAAAAGAGATAATCAAGGTGATATAAAAGAGTTGGAGTTCCTGAAATGTTGAAGACTTCCTGAAGTATGAGGAAGAAAGGAAAAGGAAACTGGAAATAGAGGATATGGTAGTCAGAGCATGGAATTAATTAAAATAAAGTTGTGAAAAAGTTATAGTTCTTGATAAGTCTGTGATATGATTGTGGCAGTGAATATTGGATAGAGAGTGAAGAACAAGATCACTGGAGAAAGTCAAAGGGCACCTGGGTGGCTCAGTAAGTTGAGCACGCAACTCTTGATTTTGGCTCAAGTCATGATCTCAGGGTTCTTAGGTCGAGCCCCATGTCTGGCTCCCTGTGGAGTCTGCTTATCTTTCTCCCTCTGCTCCTCCCCCAAATTGCACACATGCACACCCTGAAATAAATAAATAAATAAATAAATAAATAAATAAATAAATAAATAAGAAAGTCAAGGAACTGAGCCGCTTGATAAAAAAAAAAAGTCTTGAATATTGAAATTACCAAAATTGAAGCATTAAAAATATTAAAAATAGTGACAATGAGGCTGGTTCTAAAATCATTGAGAAATGTGTCTGTGAGGGAGAGGGTGTTGATGTAGTAATTGGTGACACAATTAAAGGGAAGACTTGGTATAGTGTGATGGCATGAGATTCAAAGTTGATTAATAAATAAATAAATGTCTAAGTAAAGAATGGAATATTGAGATGGTGGAATATTATACATAATTATTTTATAAAATGGTCTTCAACAATATGGGGAAATATTTATGTAAGTAGAGAAAAGGTTATGTAACAGTTTCATAGTATGATTCTAGTTTAGTGACATTCACAAAATTACTAGAGTATGCATGCACATAAATATATTTGTGAGAATTGACAGAAAATAAAAAAGACTAGAAAGCTATATGCCAAAATGCATGTCAATTAAGTCTAGTTTGTGACATTAAAAGGAATGATAGTTTCTTTCTATGTACTTTGCTCTATTTTCCAATTTTTCTATAATGATTATAAATGACTTTTATAATTAGGAAAAATTAAAATTGTATTTAAGTAAGAGAAAGTACTTTAGAGCCTTTATAGCTGACAATCTTCATGTAATACAGTTAGTTTTCCATTATTGGGCAGAGTAGATTAGTATTTTTCTCAAATATTTTTGCAAAGTTCTCTTTAAAGCTATTAAATGTCCAATCAGATTATTTGAACAATCCTAGAAATAGACAATACCATTCAAATATGCTCCTTCCCCATCATCTTATGGTGACTAGAATTTCCATTAGTAGCATATCATCTTAACAACTTTCTATACACAAATATGTTCCTTAGAAAAAGTAAAATGTTCTTTAATTAATACAGAAGTGCTGCTATTTTTGTTTTATTTTTGCTGTTGGTGTTTCATTTTGTTTTTATTAAAATCATTATTCATTGTCACTTAGAAGATAAAAAAGTCTTTAATGAGTCCATCTTCTACAATTAAGAAGAAATGCCTAGACTTTGACAGATTTCTATGGCTACCTCCCAAGGTAGGGTACCACAGTTATTAAGTATGAGTAACATGGGTACTTACTGTTTGACTACCTTTCTTTGGGTCATTTGACTAGATAAAAATCTTTAGCAGCATCACATGCTTTGTTTCATGGAATCTGTACTAGCTTCCACTGTCTTAAAGATTTGCTTACACGGGCTTCACTAGCTTAGAATTTTGGCCTATTATTTTTTGTCTTTCTCTTTTTTTAGTTAAGTTGATCCCAGGCTACTTACTTTGCTGCTACTAACCAGGTGGTCCCAGGAATTTTCTCCATAGCCTCACAAAAGGCACACCAGTAATTTATGCGCTACTCCCTTACAAAGAAAGCACTGCATTCTCTATCCTCTCTATTAATTTAGGGAGGAGGCCAAATAACTTCAATGACCTTGGGCATATAGGGATTGTGGAAAAAAACAGGGAATTCAAAAGGCAGACAATTCCAATTTCTAATATAGTGCTGGCAGCCAGTTCTGTGAAGAGAAAAAGAGCCCTGAATTGTAGCATTTTCCTATTTCTGTTGTATAAATATATCTACTATGCCCAATTGCAAGCTACCAGTGGGACATCACTAAAAGTTGGGAAGAAATACTAACACTTGGCTCTCCCTATGAACAGACTCCATAGTTCATTGTTGCTTTGAAACCTCAAATTATTTCATGCTTTTCAACTTGTTTATTTCTTTAACTTCAGTAAAATCTTAGGTCAGTGTTTCTCTGACTGTGATCATGCTCCTTGGACCATCAGGATCTAACTGGGAAGTTGATTAAAATATGGAAGTCTGTGTCCCATCATAAACTTAGAATTGTGCCTTAGAATCTATAATTTTAATGTCCTTCCAGGTGATTCTGATGTACACAAAAGTTTTTCCAGTGTTTCAAATGCTTACTTCCATTTAATTGCCACAAAAGTGTATACAATTGGCAACGGAATTACCAAATGCTGCTGAGGTCTAATCCTCCCAAAGAGTAGACATATTAATTGCTACCATGTCTCCAAAATGTCTATATGAATCAAAATTTAATGAAAATATTCAACTTTCTACATTACCTCCTATTTTTACTTTAGTTAGAATCAATCTCCTTATATTAGTTTGCTAGAACTGTCATAATGGAGTACTCAAGACTGGGTACTTAAATAATAAAATTTTATTTTCTCACAGTTCTGGAGGCTAAAGTCCAAGATTGATGCATCAGCAATGCTAGTTTCATCCTGAGATTTCTCTTTAGGGTTTGTAGATGGCCATTTTTTCCCTCTGTCTTCACATGGTCTTCACTCTGTGTGAGTCTGTGTCCTAATCTCCTCTTCTTATAAGGAGACCAATCATATTGAATTAGGGCCCTTCCTATTGACCCAATTTATCCTTAATTACCTCTATAAAATCTCTATCTTCAAATATAGTCAATGTCCAAGGTACTTGGGGTTAGGACTTCAAGATATGAATTTGGAGGGAACACAATTTAGCTCATAAAAATTCCTAAATAAGCTACAAGTAAGAAATATATAGAGAAATTTATATTGAGCCATTAAATGTGACACACAGATTCAAGCCTTGGCATATTTAAACATCTTAGCTTGAATATATCTGGCATCAACAAATGTTAGCATCTTTGTCACAATGAGCTATCAGCTTGCAGAATGTCTCTGGCATGAATCCAAACACACAGACCTTTAGATTTCATGGAACAATTCATTCACTTAAAAAGATGAGGACTAATTCATAAACATCTTGTGGAAAGCTGAAGGCAAAATTATATTTATTCCTTAGTTGATCAACATTTTGATTCGTGATTTGGGAACCTTGGGGGAAAAATATATCTTTGAAGCAGAATCTGGAACCTGTTCTTTCTCTTATATTATTATCCATAATAGGTATAAGTTATACCCCCAAAACAAGAAATTTTCCAAAAAAAAGATATTATCACAAGCTTTTATCTTTTTTCACATACCTTTAAAATGCATTGTTCAATTCTGGAGGATATTCTATTTAGATTATATCTCCTGCGTGACTTCATAACATATAAACATTGTTGTGCCAAACATATTAATAATCTTCATGAGTACTTTACCATTTATTTATATCTGCATTCAACATTAAACAGATATTTTTTTTGTCAGCTGTCTTACATTTTTTGGTGCTAAGAGCTAGAGGACACAGATCTGAATAAGTCATGGTTCTGTCCTTCTGGAGCTCACAGTGTAATGAGAGACCCAAATAATGAAATATGTGCTATGATAAACATAGAATCAGAATGCTATGGGGGCAGGGGAAAGAAATATATTAGCTTTGCCTGAGGGAAGTGGGAAAAGTTTTACAGAGGGTGTTATATTTTATCTACATCCTGAAGAATGTTTGGGAGGTTGCTAATGAGAAAAGGGAGAAAGTCCACTCCAATGAGAGCAAATAGTCTGTACAACACTATGCGACTGGGGAAGTTGCAAATGATTTAATAAGCTAACAGCAACTGAAGGAGCCTAAAAATGTAGACTAGATTCACATCATTTGGAACTTTGTACACTATTCTGAGGTGTTTGAATTTTATTCCAGAATCAAAGAAGGGTTTTTGCTGTGAAGTGAGATGATGAAATTTGTGTTTTAGAAAGATCCCTAAACTGAGTCCTTTATCTTCCCCTATTTGTTCCAAATTTGTTCCTTACAGTCTTTTCCTATCTCAGTTAACTCTATCCTTCTATCTACACAGGGTACAACCCTTGAATTTGTGTTTGTATCACTTTTTCTCAATTCTCCACATCCTGTCAGGAAATCCTCTATCTTAAAATTATATCCACAATCTGAACATTCCTCATTCTCCTTCACTGCTGCCAAGTAACCATCATGTATTACTTAGATTATTACAATAGGCTATTAATGTGTGCCCCTTATTCCACTTTACACTAGTACCATACCACCAGGTTTAATCTCAACATAGAATTCAGAGTAATTGAGTTAAAATATTTTTTAGATCATATTACCCTTTGCTCAAATCTAACCACTGCCTTCCTATCTCACTCAGAGTAAAAGTCAAAATCCTTACAATGAACTGCAAAGTTGTAAACAATCTGAGTCTCTTTTAGTTCCCTGACCTAATTGGCAACTATCACTGTTCCCCACCTCCAAACCTATTCTCTGCCCTAGATACATTGGACTCCTTGCTATTGCTAGAATATGGTACAAACATTCCCATTTCCATACCTTTGCAGTTGCTGTTCCCATTGCCTGGAGTCTGTCCCCACATATCTGCATGAATTTTTCTGTTCACCTCCTTCATTCAAAGGTCACTTTAGTAATATGAGCTCTAACTATCCTATTTGAAATTTCATTCCATCCTTCAACAGGTTTTCTTCCTTCCTACATTTTCCCCTACATGGCACTTATTGCCCATGATATACTATATTATTTACTTAACTCTTTTATTATTTGTGTATTCCCATTACAAGATGAGCTTCAGGAGGGCACAGGCTTTTTTACTTGTTTTGTTTTTTTTGTTTTTGTTATTTTAATCTTTAGGTATAACATAATCCCTACAATGGTGCCTGGCATAGAAAGAGCTTAATAAATATTTGTAGAAAGTTGAATGAAATTCTAGAGGATGGTGTGATTGAGTAGACAGGATCTGTGAGAATTTTTGCAACACTTTACAGTGTTTTTTATTAATAACTATTTAAAAAGCTAAATATCTACCATGCATTACATATTTTTCTAGTTTCTGTGAAGAGAAGTATTATATGAGATATCTCTCCATTATGTGGAGTAAAAGAGTAGTTTCTGTCAAACTGCATGCCTGTTTTTTGCTCTTTCTGTCAGAATATTGTATTTTTTGTCTTTGCTGTCACCATTTTCAAATCTTCTAATCACATTCACTTCCATTTTTATTACTTTTGTTTCCTCACTGTATTTTCACCTTTGTTGGGCTGATTTCCTCTTTTGATTATCCATTTTTAGAAAATGTTACATGGATTTTTAATTGGGAGACAGAAGGCAATACAACTGCACATTTTGCTGGCTGTGCATGAACTGAATAACATATGTAAAGAGACCAATCAACAAAAGTCTTTGAAAGATGTGGCATGATTGACTATTGGTCATAATGTGCTTCTGTTCCTTACATAGAGATTTGTGGGGTGAAGAGCTAGCAGGAAATTTGTGCTTTTTGTAATTATTTGTAGTTAATATATCTTGGTAACAAATTTAAACTGTGCCATTTGGGGACTGGTGTTACTTAAGCCATGAATAACAAAATCCAAGCATATCAGATCCTTGCAAAACAAAGGCTACCTCTGTGTGTGTGTGTGTTCCATAAAAGTACTATAGATACCCATATGGAATACTATGTAATTTCAATTTTAAATTTTATAAAAATATTGTTGTGCTGTATTAGATTCTGTGAAATTTATCCTTTTTACCTATATTATATAATTATATAAAATGAATGAGTCTGTTACCAAGCTCTCTACACTATTCTGTTGTTCCTTACCTATACCACATATCACATATTCTTAATTACAATAGTTTTCTTATAAATTTTAGGGTTGTCAAAGAGCAAGAATTATCTGTCCTTTTCAAGGTCTTTCTAGGTGGATTAAGGATCGTATTTGACATGAGATAGATTAACTGGAGAAAATCAAATTTAATTTCTTATGTAAGGGGAATCCACACAGACCTGAAAATTCCAAAGACAGGTAAAATAAGATATTCTTGTCATTCTAAACTAAAGAGAAAGGGATAAGGGTCTGGGACTTCAAAGGGGAGGAATGCAATTCACAGGAAGTTGAAAAAGAGTGAATGTTTGGTAATCATTATTTTCCTGGGGCACTTAGAAACAATGGGACATAGAGGACTTTGATCAACCGGGCCTTGCTAGGTTTCTCCCTCTCTACCATACTTAGTTCACACTATTATGTAGTTATCTATGATGATAATCCTCTTCCTGGAGCAGTTCCTCTATCTCAAGACTATTTAGTAATGTTGCCTTTAGAAATCATGCACACCTTTTAGTTGGATTTTTTCAGATACTTTATTTTCTGTGGTATTATTAAAAAAGGTATTTTATTTTTAATTACATGTTCTAACTTCTATTTTATTTAAGATTCTAACTATTTATTCATGAGAGATAGAGAGAGGCAGAGACATAGACAGAGGGAGAAGCAGAATTCCTGTAGGGAGCCTGATGCTGGATTGATCCTAGGACCCCAGGATCATGCCATGAGCCAATGGCAGATGCTCAACCACTGAGCCACCCAGGTGCCCCTCTAACTTCTATTTTAAATCAATCTTAATCATGTATATCTTCCAATAAAAGTTAACATATTTTTCAATATGCTGGCAAATAGTGGTTCAGAAAGAACTTTTGATTGGCAAATAGTGGTTCATAAAGAACTTTGATTCTTTTAATAAGCTGTCAAAATGGCTAAAAGCAACAATACAAGAAACAGGTGTTGGCGAGGATGTGCAGAAAAAGGAACTCTCTTGAGCTGTTGGTAGGAATGCAAGCTGGTGCAGCCACTCTGGAAAACAGTATGGAGTTTCCTCAAAAAGATAAAAATAGAATTACCTATGATCCAGCAATTGGACTACTAGGTGTTTACCCAAAGTGTACAAAAATACTAATTCAAAGAGATACATGTACTCTAATGTTTATAACAGCATTATCTACAAGAGCCAAATTATGGAAACAACTCAAGTGTTCATTGACTGATGAAAGGATAAAGAAGAGGTGAGGGATCCCCGGGTGGCTCAATGGTTTAGCACCTACCTTCTGCCCAGGGTGTGATCCTGGAGTCCTGGGATCGAGTCCCACGTCGGGCTCCCTGCATGGAGCCTGCTTCTCCCTCTCCCTGTGTCTCTGTCTCTCTCTGTCTCTATCTCTACCTTTATCTCTATCTCTGTGTCTCTCATGAATAAATAAATAAAATCTTTAAAAAAAGAAGAGGTGATATATCCATAAAAAGAATGAAATCTTGCCATTTGTAAGGATGGATGAACCTAGAGAGTATTATGTCAAGCAAAATAAGTGAGAGAAAGACAAATACCATCTGATTTCACTCATATGTGGAATTTAAGAAACAAAACACATGAACAAAGAACGAAAAGAGAGAGAGAGACAAACCAAGAAACAGATTCTTAACTATAAAAAGCAAACTGATGGTTACCAGAAGGGAGGTGGGGGAGGAAAGATGGGTTAGTAGGTGATGGGGATTAGTGAGTGCACTTGTGATTTGCACCAGCTATAGTATGAAGGTGTTGGGTAGCTGTGTTATATACCTAAAGCTAGTATTATACCATATTTTGACTAACTGGAACTTAAATAGACTTTTAAAAAAAGAACTTTGATTCTTTTAACAGGGCTAATTGTAGTTAAAACATTGTTTCACTATTAATATAATTTATTTGTGGTGTCTGCCAATTTTTTTAGCCAATATTGCCACTCTTTTGTCTATTTCTTTTAGTATTTTAAATAACTTACTTTGCTTGAAACATATTACAAATTACTAGATCAAATATCACGTGAATTTCAGTTTAGCTGAAAATACTATAGAAGTATGTATTTGTGTTCTGTTTGCTTGTTTTTCAAAGTCTGTAAATGTGGTATCTTCTTACTAACATGAACTATTGAACACTTAGGACATCTACTAAATTACATTTAGGACAATGTTATCATTAACAGCAGTAGATATACACTCATTTCTTAAAAATCTTGTTGACAATTTCTAACAATTTGGCAGATTTATAAGAGCTGATTAGATCTTCATTACTTTTTGCCACATAATTGGCTGATGAAAAGGTTCTACTAGCAATAGGAAAGTTGTCATTTTCTGTGTTTCAGTTCTGTTTGCATTATTAATATTATCTTTTAGCCTGCATTTTTGGGGGATTTTTTTGTCATAATCCAGTAATTGCATAGCACTGAAGACAAATGAGAGAGTATCACTGTCACTTCTCTGCACTATAAAGTGTTCTGTTTGCTTATTTTTCAAAGTCTGTAAATGTGGTATCTTCCTACTAACATTAACTATTAACTCTGCACTAAAAAGTGTAGAGAAGTGCATCCCTGGCCAAAAGAGTATTGCAAAGTCCCTATGTTGGAAAAGCACAAAGTGCATTCTATGCAATAAGCAGAAGTCACTGTGTAAAGAATGTGAAAAAAATGTTTTCAGTAATGGTGTTAGGAGCAAGTTTTGTCTCCTAATTAGGATATATTTATCCTCAGGGGTCTCATATTAGTGTTTGGCAAAAGCTCTGAGAAGATATTTTGATCTACAGTCTTACTAATCATCCCCTTAGTAATGCCATGTATATCCCATTCCTTTGCAAAATTTGGGAAACAAGGTACATAAATCTTATCTAACAACTTATAAGATAGAATCCTAAATTCTTACTGATTCTTGTATTCCTTGATATGGAAATTAACATATTATGTGGTTGTAATAATTCCTAGACTATAGAACAAAACAGAGGGGAATAATTAGCCAGGGTACGTTCCTGTAGTGATCACTACCTCATAATGGATCTAATAGTCCACCAAAAATTTGAGCATCTTCCTTTAAAAACTTTTCTCAACAATCACATCTGCAAGGAAGTATTTTAGTGTAATTTCTTGGCAATGTTTAATATAGATTGAAGTAGCAGAAATAGAAAGCATGAAAATTGAATAGGAGATAGATAGATATAATAGTCTGGGAAGATGATAATGAAGGTTGTATTCAGCTAGAGGCAATAAGACTTCTAAGGAAAAAGCGAAGAATCAGATCTGTGACAGATAAACTACCATCAGTTGCTGGCTTCCTACCATGAAACAAAATAGAAACCCCATAACAAAAATCAAAACCTAAAAATACCAGAGGTGGCTTGATGAACCTGTTAAATTAGTACCACCTATGAAAATTCTGTGGCAGGATGGAAGTTGATTGTGTCATAGCTGGAGGGAATGGGGAGAGGAGAAGTGGATCCTTAATGGTTGAGGCTAGTACTATAGGTAGGAGATAAAGTAGGGGAGAGAGTTTTGTTTAGCTTTGTTTTTTAATATCTGCCTTTTTTCTCTCCCACATATACCTATTATTGCAAGGAAGAAAAAATAGTCAATAGAGAGGTAGTATTTCCCCTGCATTAAACTAAAAGTTTGGTAAATTTTTCCCACAGAAAGCGTCAATTAAACTGTACAAAATCATGAGAAGCAATCATTTTAGGGCTCTGTAAATCAACAAAAGCATAATACAAACTTAGAAGTGTTTATTCAAGAAAAAAAATCTTGAGTAAGAACTGTGAGTGGGATTATGCGGCATTTTTGTCTATGCAGCTTCTATACCCTGCCCACAGATCAGTTGGCTCAGTAGTTCTAGCAAAGCTCTCAGAGAGCAAAATTTCTGGGTTTCATGACTTATCCTGACTTCTCATCAGTAATAATGAATGCCAGAAGGCAGTGAAATGGTATATCCAAAGGGATAAAGGAATGACTGTCAATGAAAATATTTATGCAGTAATATATAAAAAGGGTAATACATGCAGAATGAATGGGATTTTATTGCAAGAATGTTGGGTTGGTTTAACATTCAAGTATAAATCAAGGAAATTAGACACATTAATAAACAAAAAGAAAAACCATAGGATCATTCTAAATAGATGCAGAAAAAAAAAACACTGGACAGAATATAAACAGCCATTCCAGAAAAATGCTTACAGCAACCTAAGAATTGAAGGGAACTTCCTCAACTTGTCAAAGGCCCTTTATGAAAAACTTTCATCTTAATGATGGAAGAATGCTTTCACCCTAAGATCAGGAATAAGACAAGGATATTTGCTCTTACCATTTCTATTTAACATTGTACTGGAGGTTCTAGATAGCATAATCAAGCAAGAAAAAGAAATAAAAGTCATGAAGCTTGGAAAGGAAAATAAAAATGTCTAATTGCAGATTACATGGCCACCTGTGTATAAAATTTAATAGAATTTACAGAAAAGCTATTAGAACAATAAGTGAGCTTAATAGAGTTGAAGGATAAAAGGTCAACTACAAAACTAATTTGTTTTTCTATATAATTGCAAAGAACAAATGGCTATTGAAATAAAAATAGAACATTTACAATTGCATCAAAAATTAAATATTTATCAATGAATCCGACAAAAGTTGTGAAATACTTGTACACTGGAAAGCAAAAAACAAAAACATTATTATGATAAAGAATGCTTAAGTAAATGGAAATACACCTGACTTATGGTTTGGAAAACTTAATATTGTTAAGATGTTAATCCTCTCCAAATTCCTCTATAGATTTCTCAGAATCCCAAACAAAATACCAATAGATTTTTATCATAAAAATTGATAAATTGTTTCTAAAATGTGTACAGAAATGTAAAAGAACTAGAGTAACTCTCTTTCCCCCACACTCAAAAAAAAAAAAAAGGAATAGAACAAAGTTTGAGGACTAATACTAGCTTATTTAAAGACTTATTATAAAGCTATGGTAACCATTATAGTATGATATTTAACTAAATATTGACAGTGGAACACAACAGAGAGACAGAAATCGACTCATATGACTATAAATATATATATTCACATTCATGAACATACACGTATGAGCTTCTATCCATAGCTCATACCATATACAAAAATTAACTAAAAATGGATCATAGACCCAAATGTAAACTAAAATTATAAGACTTTTAGAAAAATCATAGAAGAAACTCTTTGTGGTCTTAGGTTAGGTAAAGATTTCCTGGATGATGAGATCTAAATCATAATCCACAAAGGAGAAATTGATAAATTAGAATTCATCACAGTTAAAAACTTTTGCTCTGGAAAATACACCTATAAGAGAATTAAAAACAAGTCCCAGACAGGGAGAAAATATTTGCATATCAGTAAATGTAATAACCAACATTATCAGGTACACAGTGCCATAAAAGTTCTCACACAAAGATATACACCAAAGCATTACTTGTCACAGTGGAGTGAATGGCAACTGAGGTTTCCATTATTTGAGGCAATAAGTAAAATTTATTTATTCAGCAAGTACCATAGAATACTATGCATCAATCAGAAGTAATGAAGTAAAGGTCAAATAGCAACCTAATCGATCCTTAAAATATACTATTGGTTTAAAAAATATGAAACAGTGATAATTATTGTAAATAATAATATAAGTGTAAAGCATGCAAATATGAACCAGTTACAGAGAAAGGGTAACATTAAAGTAAGTGCCTATAGGGAGAAAGAATAGAAGGTGAAATCAAGGAAGGCAAGAAGAGAGAAAAGAAAGAGAAGTGCCATAAAACCAAAGTAGAGTCTAACAATGGTGATCGTGTGCCCTGGACTAAAACATAACCCTCTGTTCAAAAGCCCCATTCAAAAACAGATAAATGAAAGTACAAATATGAAAATTTATATGAAGAAAGAATAGATAGAATTTGAATCTTCCCTGTGCCTAAAAATTCCAATTGCCAAGAATGAAACTCAAGATTCAAGCCTGGGTAACAGAACAGGTGATTGATTTATGGAAAGAAAAATAACCAGAGTCTGTTATAATGCTTGCATTGGATAACAGGAATTCACTAAAGGTGATTTTCTGTATTATAAGTGAGGAAAACAGCTTTATCATTATATTCATCACTGACAATGAAATGGATTTACTAAATGGAATTTCCTCAAAGGTAAGAAACTATTATTTTTCTTTGCATCTCAAGTGTTTGTTGAACTCAATATAAGTTTCAAAGTCATTTGTTGTGCTTATTTTCTCTGTTGGTATGACATTAAAATAGTCCATCAATATTTGTGCACAAAACAATGGCATTAGTTTGTCTATATCCACACAACACCAATATATCTGGTTGTAAGATGGGGAAAATGCAACGAAACTGCCACATACCCTGTTTGTGGGGGGAGACCTTTTGTTGTTGTTCAGTGTGATTCACATAAACTGAATGATGGCTGTGAACAGAGCCTAGATTTTCTGAATATTGTTGCCTGCTGAGATTGTGTCAGTTCAGTACGTACTTGAATAGCGATTCCAACACTGCAAAGTTGAAGAACTCCTTTGCAAAATCCCTGCCTGTTTCCTTCCCTAAAGTATTAAAGTGATTGATAGTAAATGAGTAAAGTGACAAAATAAAAGCAGTAAGCTCCTCCTGAGCTAGCGGAGGACTTTTATACTTGGCTCAGTCCTTTGCAATTCAGGGGCTGTACACTGTCCAGCTTTTAGATGTTCTGTACTGAAAATAAACTGCCATAAAGGAGATAAGAATTTTCTATTCCACTTGACTGCTAGATTATATCTATGACCTTCAAGTATACAGGAAACACCATTGTTATAGGCTGTTAATAACCATAGACATCTGATTACACAGAGCAAAAGAACTTAAAATCTTGTCATCTTATGCTAATATTAAAGTGATATTATGCACTTGTTTAAAGTTTTAATGTGTTATGATAGGCAGTCACACTTATAATCTCCTTTCTTTTTACAACAAACTTACGTTTTATTAAAGAGCCATTATTATACCCACTAGCTAAATGGGCAAACTAAGTGATAAAGAGGTTAAATTGCTTTCTCCGAGTCACACAACTAATTTGTGACAATACTTTGTCTGGAAGCTGGATTTCCTGGAACAATTCCCTACCTGTAAAACAGCATCTAACCATGCTTTCTCTCTGAATATTGAGTATGAAAGAAAAGTAAAGACAATATTTCTCCTATACTTTTGCATCAGCTTCTGATTTTCTTAGGTCCTTCAAACTGCTTAAATATGGATACATTTTCGATTTCATTCTGAGTTTTTTCCTAAATCAGTTGCATGCTCATGGAACTTAATCTGTTTTTTTTTTTTTCAAAAATCACTTCATTATGGTATGATTGACTTACACAAATGTACATATTTTATGTATAAAACTTGATAAGTCTGGACATAAATATGCATCTATGAAACCATCATCACAGTCTATGCCATAAACATATCCATCACCTCCAAAGGTTTCCTCCCACCCTCCTTATTTATTATTATTTTTTGTGATGAGAACACCTAACATAAGATCTATCATCTTAGCAAATTTTTAAGTATACAATAAAATATCATTAACTAGAGGCACTATGCTGTATGATAGCTCTTTAAAACTTAGTCATTTTACATAACTGAAATTCTGTACTCATGACTAATACTTATTCATTTCTCGCTCCCCTTACAACCTGGCAAACATCATTCTACTCTTTGTTTCTATGAGTATGAATATTTTACATTGCTCATGATAGTGGTATCATACAGTATGTATAATTTTGTATATGGCTTATTTCACTTAGCATAATGTCCTCCAGGTTTTATCCATATTGTCACAAATGGTAGGATTTCCTCCTTTATAAGACTGGATAATATTTATATCACCTTTCTTTATCTATTTATCCATCAATGGATATTTAGGTTGCTTCCATGTCTTGGCTATTGTAAATAATGTTGTAATGAACATAGAAGTACAGATATATCATCAAGATCCTGATTTCAATTCCTTTGCATGTATACACATTGCTGGATTATTTTGTGGTTTAGTTTTTTTTAAGTTTTCATTTTAATCACTCAGTACTCATCAGGACAAGTCATTTCTTAATCCCTATCACCTATTTAACCCATTCCCCCCTGCCAACCTCCCCTCTGGAAACCATCAATTTGTTCTTTTTTGTTTGTTTGTTTGGTTGGTTTATTTTGTTCTTTTTTTTAAATAATAAATTTATTTTTTATTGGTGTTCAATTTACCAACATACAGAATAACACCCAGTGCTCATCCCGTCAAGTGCACCCCTCAGTGCCCATCACCCATTCACTCCCACCGCCCGCCCTCCTCCCCTTCCATCACCCCTAGTTTGTTTCCCAGAGTTAGGAGTCTTTATGTTCTTTATTATTAAGAATCTGTTTCATGGTCTCTTTTATGCCTTTGTTCACTTGAGGTGGGGTTGAAATATTTTTTTATTGGAGTTTGATTTGCAAACATATAGCATAACACCCAGTGCTCATCCCGTCAAGTGCCCCCCTCAGTGCCTGTCACCAAGTCACCTCAACCCCCCCACCCACCTCCCTTTCCACTACCCCTTGTTCATTCCCCAGAGTTAGGTATCTCTCATGATCTGTCACCCTCACTGATATTTTCTACTCATTTTCTTTCCTTTCCCTTTTATTCCCTTTCACCATTTTTTATATTCCCCAAATGAAAGACACCATATAATGTTGTCCTTCTCTGATTGACATACTTCACTCAGCATAATACCCTGCAGTCCCATCCAAGTTGAAGCAAATGGTAGGTATTTGTCGTTTCTTTCTTTTCTTTTTATAAATTTTTTATTGGTTTTCAATTTGCCAACATATAGCATAACACCCAGTGCTCATCCCATCAAGTGCCCCCATCAGTGCCTGGCACCCAGTCACCACCACCCCCCACCCACCTCCCTTTCTACCACCCCTAGTTCGTTTCCCAGAGTCTCTCATGTTCTGTCTCCCTTTCTGATATTTCCCACTCATTTTTTCTCCTTTCCCCTTTATCCCCTTTCACTATTTTTTATATTCCCCAAATGAATGAGACCCTATAATGTTTGTCCTTCTCCGATTGACTTATTTCACTCAGCATAATACCCTCCAGTTCCATCCACATTGAAACAAATGGTGGGTATTTGTTGTTTCTAATGACTGAGTAATATTCCATTGTATACATAGACCACATCTTCTGTATCCATTCATCTTTCGATGGACACCGAGGCTCCTTCCACAGTTTGGCTCTTGTGGACATTGTTGCGATAAACATTGGGGTGCAGGTGTCCCGGTGTTTCACTGCATCTGTATCTTTGGGGTAAATCCCCAGCAGTGCAATTGCTGGGTCATAGGGCAGATCTATTTTTAACTCTTTGAGGAAGCTCCACACAGTTTTCCAGAGTGGCTGCACCAGTTCCCATTCCTACCAACACTGCAAGAGGGTTCCCTTTCTCCACATCCTCTCCAACATTTGTTTCCTGTCTTGTTAATTTTCCCCATTCTCACTGGTGTGAGGTGGTATCTCATGGTGGTTTTGATTTGTATTTCTCTGATGGCCAGTGATGCGGAGCATTTTCTCATGTGCTTGTTGGCCATGTCTATGTCTTCCTCTGTAAGATTTCTGTTCATGTCTTTTGCCCATTTCATGATTGGATTGTTTGTTTCTTTGCTGTTGAGTTTAATAAGTTACTTACAGATCTTGGATATTAGTCCTTTATCTGATACGTCATTTGCAAATATCTTCTCCCATTCTGTAGGTTGTCTTTTAGTTTTGTTGACTTTCTTTTGTTGTGCAGAAGTTTTTATCTTGATGAAGTCCCAATGGTTCATTTTTGCTTTTGTTTCTCGTGCCTTCATGGATGTATCTTGCAAGAGGTTTCTGTGGCCGAGTTCAAAAAGGGTGTTGCCTGTGTTCTCCTCTAGGATTTTGATGGATTCTTTTCTCACATTTAGATCTTTCATCCATTTGGAGTTTATCTTTGTGTATGGTGTAAGAGGATGGTCTAGTTTCATTCTTCTGCACGTGGCTGTCTAATTTTCGCAGCACCATTTATGGATGAGACTGTCCTTTTTCCAGTGGATAGTCTTTCCTGCTTTGTTGAATATTAGTAGACCATAGGGTTGAGGGCCCATTTCTGGGTCTTCTATTGTGTTCCATTGATCTATGTGTCTGTTTTTGTGCCAGTACCACACTGTCTTGATGACCACAGCTTTGTAGTACAACCTGAAATCCGGCATTGTGATGCCTCTGGCTCTGGTTTTCCTTTTCAATATTCCCCTGACTCTTTGGGGTCTTTTCTGATTCCACACAAATCTTAAAATAATTTGTTCTAACTCTCTGAAGAAAGTCCATGGTATTTTGATAGGGATTGCATTAAATGTGTAAATTGCCCTGGGTAATATTGACATTTTCACAATATTAATTCTTCCAATCCATGAGCATGAAATATTTTTCTATCTCTTTGTGTCTTCCTCAATTTCTTTCAGAAGTGTTCTGTAGGTTTTGGGGTATAGATGCTTTACCTCTTTGGTTAGGTTTATTCCTAGGTATCTTATGCTTTTGGTGCAATTTAAATGGAATTTACTCCTTCGTTTCTCTTTCTTCAGTCTCATTGTTAGTGTATAGAAATGCCGCTGACTTCTGGGCATTGATTTTGTATCCTGCCACACTGCCAAATTGCTGTATGAGTTCTAGTAATCTTGGGGTGGAGTCTTTTGGGTTTTCTACGTACAGTATCATGTCATCTGTGAAGAGGGAGAGTTAGACTTCTTTGCCAATTTAAATGCCTTTTATTTCTTTTTGTTCCCTGATTGCTGAGGATAGGACTTCTAGTACTATGTTGAATAGCAGTGGTGAGAGTGGACATCCCTGTCTTGTTCCTGATCTTAGGGGAAAGGCTCCCAGTGCTTCCCCATTGAGAATTATATTTGCGGTGGGCTTTTCCTAGATGGCTTTTAAGGTGCTGAGGAATGTTCCCTCTATCCCTACACTCTGAAGAGTTTTGATCAGGAATGGATGCTGTATTTTGTCAAATGCTTTCTCTACATCTATTGAGAGGATTATATGGTCCTTGTTCTTTCTCTTGTTGATATGATCTATCACCTTGATTGCTTTACGTGTGTTGAACCAGCCTTGCATCCCGGGGATAAATCGCACTTAGTCATGGTGAATAATCCTCTTAATGTACTTTTGGATCTTTTTGGCTAGTGTCTTGTTGAGAATTTTTGCATCTGTGTTCATGAGGGATATTGGTCTATAATTCTCCTTTTTGGTGGGGTCTTTGTCTCGTTTTGGAATTAAGGTGATGCTGGCCTCATAGAACGAGTTTGGAAGTATTCCATCCCTTTCTATCTTCTGGAACAGCTTTAGTAGAATAGGTATTTTTTTCTTCTTAAAAGTTTGATAGAATTCCCCAGGGAAGCCATCTGGCCCTGGACTTTTGTGTCTTGGGAGGTTTTTGATGACTGCTTCAATTTCCTCCCTGGTTATAGGCCTGTTCAGGTTTTCTGTTTCTTCCTGTTCCGTTTGTGGTAGTCTGTGGTTTTCCAGAAATATGTCCATTTCTTCTAGATTGCCCAATTTGTTGGCATATAGTTGCTCATAATACATCTTTAAAATCCTCTGTATTTCCTTGGTATTGGTTGTGATCTCTCCTTTTTCATTCGTGATTTTATTAATTTGAGTCTTTTTTGTTTTTAATAAGGTTGGCTAATGGTTTATATATCTTATTAATTCTTTCAAAGAACAAACCCTGGTTTTTGTTTCTTTGTTTCTTAAATTCTGCATATGAGTGAAATTAGATGGTAATTGTCTTTCTCTGATATATTGGACTTAGCATAATACTCTCTAGATTACGCATGTCAGTGCAAATGGCAAGATTTCATTCTTTTTATGGCTGAATAATATTCTACCTCTTCTTCTTTATTCATTAATCAGTAGATGCTTGGGCTGTTTACATATCTTGGGTATTGTAAATAATGCTGCTATAAACATAGGTGTGCATTATCATTTTGATTAGTGTTTTTTGTATTCTTTGGGTAAATGCCCAGTACTGTGATTGCTGGATCATAGGGTAGTTCTATTTTTGACTTTTTGAGGACCCTCCATGTCTTTTTCAGAGTGTCTGCACTAGTTTGCATTCCCATCGACAGTGCAAGACGGTTCCTCTTTCTTCACACTCTTGCCAATACCTATTGTTTCTTGTGTTCAGCCATTCTAACAGTAGGTGATATCTCGGTGTAGTTTTGATTCACCTTTTCCCTGATGGTAAATGATGATGAATATTTTTTCATGTGTCTGTTGGCCATCTGGGTGTCTTCTTTGGAGAATTGTCTGTTCATGTCTTCTGCCCATTTTTTAATTGTATTATTTGTTTTTGGGGTGTTGGTTTGTATAAATTCTTTATAGTTTTGGAGACTAACCATTGCAGATATCCTCTCCCATTCTGTAGGTTGACATTAGTTTTGTTGATTATTTCCTTCACTGTGCAGTAGCTTTTTATTCTGATAGAGTATCAATAGTTTATTTTTGCTTTTGTTTCCCTTGCCTCAGGGGAACCTATCTAGATAAAAATTGCTACAGCCCATGTCAGAGAAATTACCACTTATGCTCTTTTATAGGATTCTTGTGATTTCAGGTGTCACATTTCAGTCTTTCATCCATCTGGAATTTATTTTTGTGTGTAAGAAAGTGATACAGTTTCATTGTTTTCCATGTTGTTGTCCAATTTTCCCAAAACCATTTGTTTAAGAGACTATCTTTTTTCCCTTTGGATATTCATGCCTGCTTTGTCAAAGATTAATTGACCATATAATTGTGGGTTTCTTTTGGGATTTTCTATTCTGTTCCATTGATCTATGTGTCTCTTTTTGTGCTAGTACCATACTGTTTTGATTACTGCACCTTTGTAATGTAACTTGAGGTCCAGAATTATGATGCCTCTAGCTTTTCTTTTCTTTTTCAACATTGCTTTGGCTCTTCAGCATCTTCTATGGTTCCATACAAATTTTAGGATTGTTTGTTCTAGTTCTGTGAAAAATGCTATTAGCATTTTAATAGGGATTAAATTAAATGTATAGATTGCTTTGGGTAACAGGCATTTTAACATTTGTTTTTCCAATCCAAGAGCATGGAATGTTGTTCCATCTCTTTGTGTCTTCTTCAGTGACTTTCATTAGTGTTTCATTGTTCTCACAGTACAAGTCTTTCATCTCTTTGAGTAGGTTTATTCCTAGGTGTCTTATTATTTTTGGTGAAATTTTAAATGAAAGTTTTTCTTAATTTCTCTTTCTGTAGCTTCATTATTGGGGTATAGAAATGCTATGGATTTCTATATATTAATTTTATATCCTGTGAGTTTACTGAATTCATTTATCAGTTCTAGTTTTAGTAGAGTCTTTAGTTCTATATAGAGTGCTATGTTATCTTCAAATAGTGAAAGTTTTACTTCTTCCTTGCCAATTTGGATGCCCTTTATTCCTTTCTGTTGTCTGAATCCTGCAGCTAGGACTTCCAGTATGATGTTAAATAACAGTAGTGAGAGTGGATATCCTTCTCTTGTTTCTGACCTTAAGGTAAAGCTCTCAGTATTTTCCTATTGAGAATGATGTTAGCTGTGGATATATGGCCTTTATTATGTTGAGGTAGGTGCCTTCTAAACCTACTTTGTGGAGAGTCTTTGTATTTGTGGTCTTTCCAGATTCTTCCTTGTGGTTGATTCTAGTTTCATAGTGTTGTGGTCAGAAAAGGTTAATAGTATTATTTCAATCTTCTTGAATTTGTTGAGACTTATTTTGTGGCCTAATATATGATCCATTCTGGTGAATGTTCCATTTGTGTTCGAAAGAAACATGTGCTCTGCTGTTCTAGTGTGGAATGCCCTGATTATATCTGTTAAACCCAACTGATTCAGTGTCATTCAAAGCCACTGTTTCCTTGATGGTTTTCTGTTTGGATGATCTGTCAATGTAAGGGGGTTGTTAAAGTCCCCTACTATTATTGTTTAATTAGTTCCTTTATGTTTGTTATTTTGTGTATCTTATGTATTTGGTTGCTCCCATGTTAAATAAATATTAACAATTATATCTTCTTGGCTGGTCCTTTTATTATTATATTGTGTCCTTCTTTGTCTTTTTAAAATATTTTTATTTATTTATTTGAAGGAGACAGAGACAACGTGAGTTGGCGGGGAGCAGGGGAAGAGGGATAAGCAGAGTCCTCACTAAGCAGGAAGCCCAACACAGAGCTTGATCCCAGGACCCTGAGATCATGACCTGAGCTGAAGTCAGACACTTAACTGACTGAGCCAGTCAGGTGCCCCCTTCTTTGTCTCTTGTTACACTTTTTGTTTTAAAGTCTATTTTATCTGATATAAGTATTGCTACCCTGGGTTTCTTTTGACATCCATTTGCATGATAAATGTTTTCCATCCCCACTTTTTCATTCTGCAGGTGTCTTTGGCCTGAAATGAGGCTCATGTAGGCAACATATAGATGGGTCTTATTTTTTTGTCTACTCTGTCACACTGTGTCTTTTGATAAGAGTGTTTAGTATATGTGCTGCCAAAGCGAGCACATTGATAAGATTATTTAGTCCTTTTATATTCACAGTAATCATTGATAGACATGTGTTTATTGCCATTTTATTACTTGTTTTGTGGTTGTTTTTGTAGTTTTTCCCTGATCATTTCTTCTCTTGCTCTCTTTCCTGATTTGTTGGCTTTTTTTAGTGTTATGCTTAGACTCCTTTCCCTTTATTCTTTGCATATCTATTACTGGTTTTTGATTTGTGGTTACCATGATGTTTGTATACAATATCTTCTGTATATAGCAGTCTAGATTACACTGATAGTTGCTTAAGTATGAACCCATTCTTTACTCCTTCCCTCTCTACTTATTAGGGATATGGTATCTTATTTTTCATTCTTTTATTTTATGAATTCCTTCATTGATTTTTATAGAAATACTTGTTTTTACTGCTTTTGTGTTTTTTTTACTTTTCATATTCTCACTTATGGTCTTTCCTTCCCATTTTAAGAGTCCCCTCTAATATTTCTTGTAGAACTGATTTAGTCATCATTAACTTCTTCAGTTTTTGTTTGAGATATTCTTTATTTCTTCTTCTGTCCTGAATGATAGTCTTGCTGGATCGAATAATCTTCGCCGCAGATTTTTCCCTTTCAGCACTTTGAATATATCATGCCATTCTCTTCTGGCCTGCAAAGCTTCTGCTGAAAAGTATGCTGATAGCCTTATGGGGTTTCTCTTGTGTGCAACTGTCTTTTTTCCTTTATTGCTTTTAAAATTTTTTCTGTCATTACTTTTTGCCATTTTAATTACCATGTGTCTTGGTATGGACCCCCTTGGCTTGATTTTTGGAGGTGATCTCTGTACCTCCCATATCTGTATATCAGTATCCTTCTTAAGATTATTTTCCATTATTTCTTCAAATAAGTTTTCTACCCACTTTTCTCTCTCTTCTTCTGAGATCCCTATATTGCAAATGTTAATAGACTTGATGATGGCCCTGAGTTTCCTAAGACTATTCTCAATTTGCATAATTTTTCTCTCAGTTTGATTACTTTCTATTATTCTGTCTTCCAAGTCACTAATTCATTCTACTACCCTGCTACTTATTCTATCTAATGTATTTTTTGTTTTATTTATTCTGTTCTTCATCTCTGCTTCTTTTTTATGTTTTCTATCTCTTTATTAAGATCTCACTGATGTTTTCCATTCTTTTGTCCATTACTTTTATAAAGTAAATATCTTCATGGTCATTACTTTAAATCCTCTATCAGGTGTATTACTTATATCCATTTCATTTAGGTATTTTGCTGTGGTTTTGTCCTGTTCTTTCATTTGGATCTTATTCCTCTGCATCCTCATTTTGTCTAATTTTCTGTGTCTGTTTGTGTGTGTTAGGGAGGTTAGCTATGTCTCCTGCTCCCTATGAAGAATAATAGATCTGTAATACTCTATAGTGCCACTTGCCATGTTCCTCAGGACCTGGCACTTCAGGGAGTGTCTCCTATGTGTATTGCATGTGCTCTGCTGTTGAGTCCTGACCTTCTTTTCCATTATTTCAGTTGCCTGCAGAGACTCTCTTTGCCTATTGTGGGCAGTTTGGTACCTGGCTGAGTTGGGCACATTTTAACAAGGTATTTACAGATCTGCTTCAAAACTAGACCTGCCACCACCACCGTCAGAACTGAAGCCCTACAAAAGTCATGGGTCAGGAGATTAGATGCTGGTGAGGCTGGCAGTTATCTCCTGGGGAAGGAGCCCATAGTGCCAGGACTTAGTCAATTGTGACTGGGAAGGGCAGATCTGCCAAAGCATAGAGATGGGACACAGGGCTTGATGTAAGCAAGTTAGGTAGCAAGTGTTGGTGCTGCACTGTTTACTGTAGGTGGCTATATATTTACACTGAGGAATGGGGGATGGAAATGGCTTGTGCTAGCTTCTTTGTTCCTGGGGGGGGGGTCTCCATGTGATCCTTGCCTCTCCAGGACATATTCAGGGATAAATAATCTCTCCCTCTCCCCAGGTGTTTTTCAAACTGTTGCTTCTACACAGTATCTCTGCTGGCTGTTTGTGGTGCTATCTATTTAAGGGTGGGGACTCAGCTTCTTAATGCACTCCAAGTTCTCTGAAAGCAGAGCCTGCTGATTATTTTAAATTCCAGGCTTTAAGTCCTCCTGGCTGAAAGAACTCAAAATTTAACCCCTCTCACTTTCAAAGCCAAACATTTTGGGGATTCGTCTTCTCTGTGTGGGCTCTCCAGTACGATCATCTGCTTCTCACCTTCTCAGTGATTCTGGCCCCCTCTTGACCACAGATGGTCACGGTCCATTTTGTTCCCAAACCACATCTCCACCTATCCTATCTTCTTCTATGTGTCCTCTTTATACTTTTAGTTGTGGAATTCATTCTGCCAGTGGGTTTTATTTTTGTTGTTGTTGTTGCTTACACTGTTACTTACACTGATATGAGTATAATCTAGTTGTATCCATGGGGTGAGGCAAACTTAGGGTCCTCCTACTCTGCCATCTTCCCAGCCTCAAATGAAAAATGCACATTTTGACTATTATAGTGTGTCAATTCTGGGATCAAATTCTTTCCTCTACTGGGTTTTCTTTGTTGTTTTCTTGTCAAGTAAGTTTTCTAAACATATTCTTTGTCATACATGGTCACTAAAGTCTTTCTTCTATTAACTTAGTGATCAGCTGGTATTTTGACCGTCAACCTATATATCTGAAGCCAACAAATGAACAAAGAATGAAAGGAAAAGAAAAAAATATTCTTCAGGCTTTGTTTTATGGTGGGGTACTTCTGCAACACTTAGGCACTTCATCTAACTCTGCCTTACCATTCACTTCCTACTTGTATGCAATATGAAGGTCAGCCAAAGGTCAAGGCTTAGGGTTTCTCAAGCCTTTTCTGATTATTCATCTGCCCTGAGCATGTGTGTAGCTTTTTAGACTCCCCTATGTACATGGGGACTTTTAAAAATCCTTTGTTTTTCTATATGTATCTCCTTTCCCAACCTGTTTCTTCAACCTAGGCCTATTGGTCTGTCTATTGCTTGTCCCAATTGTCTCTTGCTCTAGTCTGCTTTAGCCAATAGTGATGTCTTTAAAGTATTCTAACAAAAGCCACTTGGATAATTGTCCCAAGTCAAGTGAAGTAACAGGAATCTTTTGCCCTAGTCTTTGTCTGAGTCTACAGACAGACTGACACCCACAATTACAATTCTTTAAGATTAAGTTTCAATTTACTCCCTGTGGTATGAAAGAGCTGTCATCTGCATGGCTGCTTATGATCTGGAGTACGGGGATGGTAGATGGACAATTTAAAATGCTACAAAACTCTCTTACCACAAATCAACAGTGTCGTTCTTCGCCATATCTTCCTTTGGTTATTATAAGTTTTTGACTAGATTCCAAGGTTGTTGAAAAGTTTATTCTGGTAATTTTTGCCTGCTTATCAGTTACTTTTGAAGAAGATGGAGCCATACAGTTTCTACTCTGCTAATTTCAGTGATATCCTCATTTTTTTTGAATGGCTAATCAATTTAACATAAAATGGCTAGGATTTCCAAAGAAGCCAACTAAATGCCTAAGTCCTATGAAAATTTTTTTTCTGATTATTCTGAAAGATACTCATACAACAACCTCTGACTTGTTCCAATTATCCTTTTGACAACTCCTCAAAAATAATTTCTATTCCTCGTTTGATTTGTGCTATTCTCTTGTTCAGTTACAATGCATTTAACTCTCTATTGATCTTGGAGGTGGAGTATATGGAAATAAAAATAAATATATCTTCTTCATAAATATTATATGTTCTTTTGCTCCTTTTCTGCAACTCTTATGCATATCTACTTTCAGATTTTTCTCCTTTCCTCGTTGACAATAACTACATTTCCCCTTATGCTTAATTATGTGAACTCTCTTCTTATGCTCTGCCTTTATGTTTTCCAAAATCATTGTGCTGTTATCAAAAGAGACCAAGGCTAACTTTGTTCTCTATGCTGATTGATGACAAGTGTTAATGATACTGGTGATTCAATTCTGTCATCACTTTGTTTTTTGAGTATACACAGCTTGAGGCAGCATTATAGAAGAGGGAAGAACACAGAAAACAGAGGGGTGGTACAAAATGAGCTTGATTCTTTCCAAATATCCAGCTACTGACTGCTCATAAATCATCTATCACAATTCTTTCTGGGCCCTTGAGTATCTTTTGAAACAACAATTTGTAGGTATATATGCTGCCTGTTTATGCTGGAATTCTCATCTTTAATCAGAACAAATACTGGATATGTAGTGGTGGGAACAGACACTGAGAGGGAAGCTTATCATGTTTTTAGATAGATGGTCCCTCACATAAAAGTGCATGTCCTATTCATTAATTTCCACCCATTAGATTTTTTCTCAAAATTTAATTCCCAGAACATTATCTCTTATGTTAGAATTGTGAGTTGGTCTCTTATTTAGAGCTTAAGAAAGTGAGTCATAAGAATATCACTGTATAAGTTATTGATACTCAGAAGCCACAGAGTATTTACATGTTCAATACATTCTTCCAATATGTCATTTTTGTGAATAATTGGTAAATGGTAACTTTATTGAGATTTACAGAAGAGAAGAAAGGCATATAGAAGCTACTGAAATGTAGGGAATAAATTGGGAATCAGAGTATTTTCATTTTCTAGAAGGAAATCTATTAAACTCAAAGTCACCACTGGTTTTTAGCAAAGTTAGAATCATTTATGCCCTTTAGAGGCCCCAACCCAACTGGTTTTAGTTTGAGGTTTGGTAGCCTCAAGCTGCTTCTTCAATCACCAATATAATGGTAATAATAGAATTTAGACATCAGCACCGTTATACCTATCAACAATCATCTGGAAGCATCAAGTGCAGTCCATACTACTTATGGCACTGAAGTGATTTTGGAAACTCTAAAATCTCAGTCATTATAAATGCTTCTAGCAATAGAGGTATATCAAACAAGCCTCTCATATTATATGTTCATATTGCCTAGGAAAATTTTTTCTGTCCTGATTATTACTTTACTAAATATTCCACACTTTCCCTCTAAGCAATATCCAACTCAAATTTCTCCTGGTATGTGACAGCTCCAGTGGCAAGATGCCACAAGAGACTCTTGCTTTTACTGTGTACTTATAGGTGAGTGCTACCCAATTGGAAAATCCCCAGAAACTGCCTTAATTTAGTCTTCAGTTTTACCATGTGTACAAGTCTTGCTTCTTAAATCAGACTACAAGGTGGGAATACTCCCAAATTCTGTTATGTCCAACATGGAATCTAGAAATTAGAAACTTACAGGCCTTCAAAAAAAATCTCTCAATTTATTTATTAAAACTTATTCTTGCAACTGAGATAACACAACTCTCAGGCATAGTGAAAACACCTTTCTTTTTTTAATTTTTTTATATTTATGACAGTCACAGAGAGAGAGAGAGAGAAAGAGAGAGAGGCGCAGAGACACAGGCAGAGAGAGAAGCAGGCTCCATGTACCGGGAGCCCGACGTGGGATTCGATCCCGGGTCTCCAGGATCGCGCCCTGGGCCAAAGGCAGGCGCCAAACCGCTGCGCCACCCAGGGATCCCTGAAAACACCTTTCTAATGTGACTAATGTGTTAGACTTGATGAGACTTAGACCTAGAGGAAATAAATAAAGCTGATCATAATTATCTATAGCAGTTGTTCTTGACCTTGGCTATGTACTGGAAACAGGTAGGGAGCTTTAAAAAGTACTGATGATTGGCTCCCTCCTCCAGAGATTCTGAATTAATTTGTCTCATGTGCATTCTGAGTACTGGAATTTTAAAAATTGTTCTAGGTGATTCCAATGTGCAGCCAAAGTTGAGAAGCATCAGGTCTACAGCAATATGGGCTTTACCCTGCTCTTGAATACTTGCTGTTTTTGTGATTATAGTTGTTCTCTCACAACTAAAACTCTAGTTCAGGAAAATTTTAATTTGAAAGTATATATTTTCTTTGATTAGAAAATATAATTTCAACATAAAGAAAAACTGAAAGCTCAAATCATTTTTGAAAAAAATAGCGAAGATCTATAATCACCAGAAATTATGTTACAAATGGAGTTCCACATTCTATAATATATGTTCTTCTTCATTTTTTATAGTTCTGATTTTCTTTTTTTATTATATATATTTTTATTGGAGTTTGATTTGCCAACATATAACACTCAGTGCTCATCTCATCAAGTGCCCCCCTCAGTGCCCATCACCCAGTCACCTCATCCCTCTGCCCACCTCCCCTTCCACTACCCCTTGTTCATTTCCCAGAGTTAGGAGTCTCTCATGTTCTGTCACCCTCTCTGATTTTTCCCACTCATTTTCTCTCCTTTTTAAAAAGATTTTATTCCCTATGGGGAGCCTGATGCAGAACTCAATCCCAGGACGCTGGGATCACAATCTGAACCAAAGGCAGATGCTCAAACACTGAGCCATCCAGGTGTTCCATATAATATATGTTCTAAGAAATAACTTTTGTGTGCATGACCCCTACACTACAGTTCCTAATTAAGACATGATAGCTACTATTCTAATTAATACATTATTTGTATCCTAGTGATACAATAAACTTTCTTTCCATTTTGTCTTTTACTCAAAAGACTCTAACCTTAATAGTTATGGCAGAAATTATCCTGTAAAAGTATGAGACTAACTTGCTTCTATAATTCAGGCTGCTTTTAATCATCCACCCAACCTGAAGCTGAGTTTCAATTTTCTTCTTATACCTTACTACTGTGTTGCTACAGGGGAACTTATATCAGGCATTTTGTTCAGACTTCCCCTCTTTTTTAAGCACCTAGTTAATCTCTGATCCTGTGGGAAAAAAATAATTAAGTAAAATCTCAGTTCTCCAAAAGGTTTCCTTCCATAAGCATCCTGATTTTCCAACAATTTTTTATTTCAAAATGAATTATTAAATATATTCACTGAGTGGACATTCTGTCCTTTGCTCCAGTGGACCTTTGCCTAGAAAGACTTCATACTAGAAAAGTGGAAGTTTAATCAGCAATGAGGTTAAAATCATTGAGTTTGAATCTAGGTGACATATTTATCAATATTGTTTACCTTTTAGAAATGGTAAAAGTGATAAATCAGTACTTTCTAAAGCAGCATGTTACAGGAGTAAGAACCAACTACTCTTATAGTGTGACAGGACTGGTTTTAACACAAACCCTAACATCCTTTTAAGTTTATTTACTCAAAGCAAGTTGTAGAGCTTTTCCCTAATAGCCTTTTAAATAAAAATTTGGAGATGTTAGAGTACTTAACTACAAAATATCTGTTGCCTTACTTGTAAAATGAGGATGATAATTCTTACCTCATTGAGTTAGAAGATTGAATGAAATGATTTGTGCAATAGCTTTTAGTGCACTACTTGCCACATGGTTGATTCTCAATAAATATTAAAAGGAAAGGGATAAAAACTAATCCCCTTCCTTTAAAGTTGAAGAACATTATTCCAAGAGAGATAAACTAACTTGTTTGAAATTTCAAAGTTAGTAAGGGGTCAGGCTTCCAGCTGGAGGCCAATCAGTCAATAATTATTTAGCAAGTCAAAGTACCCTTTCCTTTATGAAAACGTCATCGAGAAAATTTATTTCTAAATTTAGATGAACTGCTTATTGTTCACATTTATGATAGGACTGACATAGGTGTCATTTACATTTTGTTTATTTTCTTTTTAAAATTTATTTTCATTAAATTCAATTAGTTAACATAAAATGCATCATTAGTTTCAGATGTAGAGTCCAGTAAATCATCAATTGTATATAAGACCCAGTGCTCATTACATAGGGTGCTCTCCTTAATGCCCATCACCCAGATACCTCACCCCCCTCCCCTTCCCCTCCAGCAACCCTCAGTTTGTTTCCTATAGTTTCCTTAAGTCTATTATGCTTTGTCCCCCTCTCTGATTTCATCTCATTTTACTTTTCCCTCCCTTCCCCTATGATCCTCTGTTTTGTCTCTAAATTCCACATATGAGTGAGACTATATAGTAATTGTTTCTTAAATTCCACATATGAGTGAAATTATATGGTAATAGTCTTTCTCTGATTGACTTATTTCACTCAGCATAATATCCTCCAGTTCCATCCACATTGATGTAAATGGTAAGATTCCATCCTTTTTGATAGCTGAGTAATATATTACACAGTCATATTATATATACATATATCTTATATATATAGTATCTTCTTTATCCATTCATCTGTCGATGGACATCTGGGCTCTTTCTATAGTTTGGCAATTGTGCACATTGCTGCTATAAACATTGAAGTGCAGATGTCCCATTGGATCACAATGTTTATATCCTTTGGGTAAATACCTAGTAGAGCAACTGCAGGGTCCTAGGATAGCTCTATTTTTAACTTCTTCAGGGACCTCCATACTGTTTTCCAGAGTGCTATACCAGCTTGCATTCCCTAACAGTGTAAGAAGGTTCCCCTTTCTCGACATCATGGCCAACATTTGTTGTTTCTTGACTTATTAATTTTAGCCATTCTGACTGGTATGAATTGGTATCTCATTTTGGTTTTTATTTGTATTTCCCTGATGTCAAATGATGTTGAACATGTTTTCAAGTGTTTGTTGGCCATTTGTATGTCTTCTTTGGAGAAATGTCTGTTCATGTCTTTTGCCCATTTCTTGACTGGAGTTTTTGTTTTTTTGTGTGTGCTGAGTTTGATCATTTCTTTATAGATCTTGGATACTAGCCCTTTATCTGATATGTCATTTGCAAATATCTTCTCCCATTCTGTAGATTGTATTTTGGTTTTGTTGACTGTTTCCTTTGCTGTGCAAAAACTTTTTATCTTGATGAAGTCCCATTAGCTCATTTTTGTTTTTGTTTCCCTTGCCTTTGGAGATGTGTCTAGCAAGAAGTTGCTGCACCTGAGGTCAAAGAGGTTGCTGCCTGTGTTCTCTAGGATTTTGATGGATTCTTGCTTCACATTTAGATCTTTCATTCATTCTGCGTTTAGCTTTGTGTATAGTATAAGGAAATGGTCCACTTTCATTCTTCTACATGTTGAAGAATTTTCCCTACACCATTTGTTGAAGAGATTATCCCATTGGATATTCTTTCCTGCTTTGTCGAAGATGAGTTGACCATAGAGTTGAGAGTCCATTTCTGGGTCCTCTATTCTGTTCCATTGATATATGTGTCTGTTTTTATGCCAGTATCATACAGTCCTGATGATTTATAGCTTTGTAACATAGCTTGAAGTTAGGCATTGTGATGCCACCAGCTTTGGTTTTCTATTTCAACATTCCTCTGGCTATATTCAGGGTCTTTTATGGTTCCATACAAATCTTAAATAATCTTAAGATTATTTTGATAGGGATTGCATTGAATGTGTAGATTGCTCTGGATAGCATAGACATTTTAACAATATTTATTATCCTAATCCATGAGCATGGATATTTTTCTATTTCTTTGTGTCTTCCTTGATTTCTTTCATAAGTGTTCTGTAGTTTTCAGAATACAGGCCTTTACCTCTTTGGTTAAGTTTATTACTGGTATCTTATGGTTTTGGGTGCAATTATAAATGGGATCAATCCCTTAATTTTTCTTTCTTCTATTTCATTGTTAGTGTATATAAATGCAAATTATTTTTGTGCATTTATTTTATATCCTGCCACATTGATGAATGCCTGTATGAGATCTAGAAATTTTGTGGTGGAGATTTTGGGTTTTCCACATAAAGTATCATGTCATCTGCAAAGAACAAGAATTTGAATACTTATTTGCCAGTTTGGATGCCTTTTATTTCTTTTTGTTGTCTGCTGAGGCTAGGACTTCTAGTACTATGTTGAACAACAGTGGTGAGAATGGACATCCCTGTCGTGTTCCTGACCTTAGGGGAAAAGCTCTCAGTTTTTCCCCATTGATAATATTCGCTGTGGGCTTTTTGTATATGGCCTTTATGATATTGAGGAATGTTTCCTCTATCCCTACACTGTGGAGAGTTTTAATCAAGAAAGGATGCTGTATTTTGTCAAATGCTTTTTCTGCATCAATTGAGAAGATCACATGGTTCTTATACTTTCCTTTATTAAATTCATTTACATTTTAGTCTGTATATTTCTAGGCTAGAATTGAAACAACAAGAGAAGCTTACTATAGTTTTCATCTCATTACCATCCTGTCCAAGGTTGCCTAATATATTAACCTAAGTTTTAAAAAGATATTTCACTCATAATTCATCCTTTCAAAAATAATTATTAAAAGAATTTAAGATCTTTTCATGATGCATTTTTCTTTAATGAAAATAAATAATTTCTTGCATTTTCTCCATACACACATCCTATGTACGTGAGTATTAGTATGCATGGAAGGGACACATTGTTTTATTAATATTGTTCATTAATCCATCCATTAATCCTTTATATTTCTTTTCATGCTACTTTATTATTGTAATCCTTTATTTATTCTTTGCTTTTAAATTTTTTTCCCATGATTGTAAAATGAATAAAAGGGGTAAGCAAAGGAACTCTTCTATGTTCATTATTCATTACTAAAATAAAAATACAAGAAAAATCGGTAAGATATCTGCTTTCAAGCTCAACATGCAAGGAGCATGGAAGTAGCCACTCATTCCTTACAAGTAAAAAGCTCAACAACTCTTCTTATATCCACAAGAGAAGTTAAGTCACGGGACAAACCAACTCACTCAAAACTGAATTGACAGACAAGTGACCCAGAAAATTATGACTTACTTGTGCAAAACCTACAAGCAGGAACCCCTGTTGGAATCAGCACTGGAGTAAGAATATTTAAGCTGTAATTGAAAAATTGCTGGAGACCCAGTGTAGACCAGTCTTCATAATGAAAATTCCAGGGATATCAAGACATCGAAAGAGAAGCACACTATGAGTCATACTTCCAAGAGCATGACTGGATTCTCTCAGTGAATATCAGTGAAAGATCCTATGTTATTTTCAGAGAGATGGAGAATGGAATCACAACACAGCATTCTGTTATTCCAAACAGGTTTTGTCCTCAGGATAAACCACTTAACCAGAACTTAACTTGCTGGAATTTTAACCTAACCTAATTGGCTAGGAGAAGGGTAATATCCAACTTCAGCCAGTTCTATCCTTGCATGTGAGGGAAGGAAAATACTCAGCTCTGGCACCCTCTAGCCAACTTGTTTCAACTAAGGGAAAGGAAAGAAAACGGAGAAGCATGCACAAAGTTCAAAATTTAAAGGAGCAGGCTCACTAAAAGACTAAGACCTAATCATGGGACTATACAATACTTCCCTGCCCCCCCACTCCTTACCAGCACATTACTAAAGGTTTATATACAGCAGTTCATTTAACCCAGTATATCATGATCATGTCCAGATAGCAAGGTAAAAAACACAGTTTGAAAGGACATAACAAGCAATGGACCTAAAATCAGATAAGGTAATGATGTTGGAATTATCAGATTCGGGGTTTGAAGCAACTGTGATTATTATGCTAAGGTTCATAATGGATAAATATACAATATGCAAGAGAAAATGGACAATGTAAGCAGAAAGATGGAAATTCTAAAAAAAGAACCAATAAAGAAATGGTGGAGATAAAAAAATACTATAACAGAAATGAATGATTTTGATGGGCTTATTAGCAGACTGGACATAGCTGAAGAAAGAATCTCTGTGTGTGAGGATATCTCAATAGAAAACTCCCAAACTGAAAATTAAGATGGAAAAAGGTTTCAAGATAAAGAATGGAATAGCTAAGGATTGTGGAACAACTAGAAAAGATATAACATACATTTAATGGGAATATCATGAGGGGGAGAGATAAGGAACAGAGGAAATATTTGAAACAATAATGACACAGAATTTCCTTAAATTAATGTCAGGATCCAGGAAGCTCAGAGAACATAAAGCAGGATTAAAAAAAAAAAACAACTATACCACGGTAAATTATGTTCAAACTTCAGAAAATCAAAAGTAAAAAAAGAAATATGAAAGAAGCCTAAGGAAAAAAATTTACTTATGAAAGAGTAAAGATAAGAATTATACATGACTCCTCAGAAACTGTGCAAGTAAGAGATTAGAGTGAAATATTGAAAGTGTTGAGAGAAAAGAAACAACACCAACCAAGAATTCTGTGCCCTGTGAAATTATCCTTCAAAGGGAAAAGGAAAACAAGTCATTCTGAAACAAAAATTGAAAGAATTTGTTGCCAGTACCTCTTCCTTGTAAGATGTGTTAAAAGTTCTTTGGAAGAAAAAAAAATGATATTGGTCAAAACCTTGGGTCTATGTAAAGAAAGGAAGAGTATGAGAGAAGGAAATAAGTAAGTAAAATAAAGCTTTTTTATTTTCTACTCATAATTGATTAACAGAGAACAGTTTGTTTAAAGTAATAGCAACAGGGTATTAGATTATGTATGCTTATGGTATATATTGAGTAAGTTAAATGATGACAGTAATGATGCAAGTAATAGGAAGGAGAAATTACGATTAATTTGTTATTAAAGGCACTCACACTACCTCACTCTAAATATCAAGAGTCTAAATGCACCAGTTAGAAGACAGGGATTGTCAGAAAACATAAAAAACAAGACCAGGGAGGGACACGTGGGTGGCTTAGTCAGTTAAGGATCTGACTCTTGGTTTTGGCTCATCATGAGATGTGTCAGGCTCTGCAGTCAGTGGGAAGTCTGCTAAAGAATTCTCTCAAATCTAAAGGAGAGATCACTACCAACACCAAGGAAATACAAACGATTTTAAAAAACATATTATGAACAGCTATACGCCAATAAATTAGGCAATCTAGAAGAAATGGACGCATTCCTGGAAAGACACAAACTACCAAAACTGGAACAGGAAGAAATAGAAAAACTGAACAGGCCAATAACCAGGGAGGAAATTGAAGCAGTCATCAAAAACCTCCCAAGACACAAAAGTCCAGGGCCAGATGGCTTCCCTGGGGAATTCTAACATTTAAAGAAGAAATCATACCTATTCTACTAAAGCTGTTCCAAAAGATAGAAAGAGATGGAATGCTTCCAAACTCGTTCTATGAGGCCAGCATCACCTTAATTCCAAAACGAGACAAAGACCCCACCAAAAAGGAGAATTATAGACCAATATCCCTGATGAAAATGGATGCAAAAATTCTCAACAAGATACTAGCCAATAGGATCCAACAGTACATTAAGAAAATTATTCACCATGACCAAGTAGGATTTATCCCCGGGACACAAGGCTGGTTCAACACTCGTAAAACAAACAATGTGATTGATCATATCAGCAAGAGAAAAACCAAGAACCATATGATCTTCTCAATAGATGCAGAAAAAGCATTTGACAAAATACAGCATCCATTCCTGATCAAAACTCTTCAGAGTGTAGGGATAGAGGGAACATTCCTCAGCACCTTAAAAGCCATCTAAGAAAAACCCACCGCAAATATAATTCTCAATGGGGAAGCACTGGGAGCCTTTCCCCTAAGATCAGGAACCAGACAGGGATGTCCACTCTCACCACTGCTATTCAACATAGTACTAGAAGTCTTAGCCTCAGCAATCAGACAACAAAAAGACATTAAAGGCATTCAAATTGGCAAAGAGGAAGTCAAACACTCCCTCTTCGAGGATGACATGATACTCTACATAGAAAACCCAAAAGCCTCCACCTCAAGATTGCTAGAACTCATACAGCAATTTGACAGTGTGGCAGGATACAAAATCAATGCCCAGAAGTCAGTGGCATTTCTATACACTAACATGAGACTGAAGAAAGAGAAATTAAGGGATCAATCCCATTTACAATTGCACCCAAAAACATAAGATACCCAGGAATAAACCTAACCAAAGAGGTAAAGGATCTATACCCTAAAAACTATAGAACACTTCTGAAAGAAATTGAGGAAGACACAACGAGATGGAAAAATAGTCCATGCTCATGGATCGGCAGAATTCATATTGTGAAAAGGTCAATGTTAACCAGGGCGATTTACACGTTTAATGCAATCCCTATCAAAATACCATGGACTTTCTTCAGAGAGTAAGAACAAATTATTTTAAGATTTGTGTGGAATCAGAAAAGACCCCGAATAGCCAGGGGAATTTTAAAAAAGAAAACCATATCTGGGGGCATCACAATGCCAGATTTCAGGTTGTACTACAAAGCTGTGGTCATCAAGACAGTGTGGTACTGGCACAAAAACAGACACATAGATCAATGGAACAGAATAGAGAACCCAGAAGTGGACCCTGAACTTTATGGTCAACTAATATTCGATAAAGGAGGAAAGACGATCCACTGGAAGAAAGACAGTCTCTTCAATAAATGGTGCTGGGAAAATTGGACATCCACATGCAGAAGAATGAAACTAGACCACTCTCTTGCACCATACACCAAGATAAACTTAAAATGGATGAAAGATCTAAATGTGAGACAAGATTCCATCAAAATCCTAGAGGAGAACACAGGCAACACCCTTTTTGAACTCGGCCACAGTAACTTCTTGCAAGATACATCCATGAAGGCAGAAGAAACAAAAGCAAAAATGAACTATTGGGTCTTCATCAAGATAAGAACCTTTTGCACAGCAAAGGATACAGTCCACAAAACTCAAAGACAACCTACAGAATGGGAGAAGATATTTGCAAATGACGTATCAGATAAAGGGCTAGTTTCCAAGATCTATAAAGAACTTATTAAACTCAACACCAAAGAAACAAACAATCCAATCATTAAATGGGCAAAAGACATGAAGAAAAATCTCACAGAGGAAGACATAGACATGGCCAACAACCACATGAGAAAATGCTCTGCATCACTGGCCATCAGGGAAATACAAATCAAAACCACCATGAGATACCACCTCACACCAGTGAGAATGGCGAAAATTAACAAGGCAGGAAACCACAAATGTTGGAGAGGATGCAGAGAAAAGGGAACTCTCTTGCACTGTTGGTGGGAATGTGAACTGGTATAGCCACTCTGGAAAACTGTGTGGAGGTTCCTCAAAGAGTTAAAAATAGACCTGCCCTACTACCCAGCAATTGCACTGCTGGGGATTTACCCCAAAGATACAGATGCAATGAAACGCCGGGACACCTGCACCCCGATGTTTATAGCAGCAATGTCCACAATAGCCAAACTGTGGAAGGAGCCTCAGTGTCCATCCAAAGATGAATGGATAAAGAGGATGTGGTTTATGTATACAATGGAATATTACTCGGCCATTAGAAATGACAAATACCCACCATTTGCTTTGACGTGGATGGAACTGGAGGGTATTATGCTGAGTGAAATAAGTCAGTCGGAGAAGGACAGTGTATGGTCTCATTCATTTGGGGAATGTAAATAATAGTGAAAGGGAATAGAGGGAAGGGAGAAGAAATGGGTAGGAAATATCAGAAAGGGAGACAGAACATGAAGACCCCTAACTCTGGGAAATGAACTAGGGGTGGTGGAAGGGGAGGAGGGTGGGGGTGTGGGTGAATGGGTGATGGACACTGAGGTGGGCACTTGATGGGATGAGCACTGGGTGTTATTCTGTATGTTGGCAAATTGAACACCAATAAAAAATAAATTTATTATTAAAAAAGAATTCTCTCATATCTAAAAACAAAAAACAAAAAACAAGACCCAACTATATGCTGTCTATAAGAAACCCACTTTAAATATAAGTATACATAGATATACTTATGTGAATAGAGAAAGATATACTCTGCTAATGATAATTAAAAGAAAGTAGGAGTAGCTATATTAATTTCAGACAGGCCAAACTTCAGAGCAAGGAAATTTATTTTATAGAACTATGAGAAATAGATACATCCACTTTTATAGTTGAAAATGTCACACCCCTCTATCAGAGATGGAAAGGTGCAGCAGGCAAAATTTCTGTAAGGACATAGCTGAATTCAACACCACCACCAATCAACTGGATATAATTGGCATCTATAGACTACTTCATTTAACAGCAGCAGAATACATACCATTCTTAAACTCATAGGAACATTCACCTAGACCAATTACTGGGCCATAAAACACACCTTAATATATTTTAAAAAGGTAGAAATCATATGTCTGCTGAGAGACAATTGCTTAACCAAATCAATACAGAAGATAATTGGAGATTAAACAAAAACATTTCTAAATAACATGAGTCAAAGAAGAAATTTCAAGAAAATTTTTAAAAATAGCTGAACTGATTGTAAATGGAAATAGAACTTACCCAAATTTGTAAGATGCAGTGAAAGTAATACTTGGAAATGTATAATATTCAAATGTATACATTCAATAATTCATATATTAGAAAAGAAGAGGGAAATTTACCACATTGTTTGCATATATTAGAAAATTTATAGCTTAGAAAACTAGAAAAAGAGAGCAAATTAAGTTCAAAGAAAGCAGGTAAAAAGAAATAATAAAAATTAGAGCAGAAACCAATGAAATTGAAAAAAGAAAATCAATAGAGAAAAATCAATGAAATATAAAACTAGTTCTTTGAAAAGATCATTAATCAATAAGCCATTAACCAAGCTAACTAAGAAAAAAGAGAAAATACAAATTACTAATATCAGAAATGAAAGGGGATATCACTGCATTTCCCATGGACATTAAAAGGATAATAAAGAAATATTATGAAGTCTATGCCCACAAATTTGGTAACCTAGATTAAATAGAACAATTTCTTGAAAGATGCAATCTGCCAAAACACACACAAGAAGAGATAGACAATCTTAGCAGGCATATATCTTTTAAAGAGGTTGAATCAATAATTAATAACTTTACAAAGCATAATGCATCAGTCCCTGATGAGTTCTGTGGTGAATTCTATCAAACGGTTAGGGAAGAAATTATGCCAATCCTACACAGTATTTTCCAGAAAATGGAAGCAAGGGGATATTTCTTAAATCATTCTATAAGGGCAGCATTAGCCTAGTACAACCAGACAAAGACATTTAAAGGAAAGAATACTACAGACCAGTATCTCTCATGATCATAGATGCAAAAATCATCAAAAAATATTAGCAAATCAAACCCAGCAAAGTGTAAAAAAATTATACATCATGACGAAGTGGGATTTATCTCATGTATGCACGGTTGGTTTAGCATTACAAAATCAATTAATGTAATCCATCACATCAACAGTCTAAGAAAAGTTACATGATTGTATCAATAGATGCAGAAAACGCATTTGACAAAATCCAATATCCATTCATGATAAAAAAGAAACTCTCAGTAAACTATGAATAGAGAGAAACTTCCTCAAATTGATAAAAAATATCTATAGAATCCTATAGCTATCATCATACTGAATGTTATAAAACTCAAAATTCTAAGATCAGGAACAAAGAAAGAATATTCCTTCTAACTACGCATTTTCAACCTCATACTGGAAGCCCTAGCTAATATAGTAAGACAAGAAAAGGAAATAAAAGGTATACAGATTTGGTAGGAATAAATAAAACTGTCTTTGTTCACAGATGACATGGCTCTTTATGTAGAAAATCTGAGAGAATCAACAAAAAAATTCTGGAACTAATAAATGATTATAGCAAAGTTACAGGATTTAAAATCAAAAGTCAATCATTTACTTAAATACCAGAAATGAGCAAATGAAATTTGAAATTAAAAATATAATACCATTTTCATAGCATTTAAAAACATGAAATATTTGAGTATTGACTGAATAAAAATGTAGAAGATCTATATGAGGAAAGCTACAAAAATGATGAAATAGATCAAATAACTGAATAAATACAGAGATATTCCATGTTTGTCAATAGAAAGACTGAATATTGTCAAGATGTCAGTTTTTCCTAATTTGGTTTATTGATTCAATGCAATCCCAATGAAAATACCAACAGTTATTTTGTGAATATCAACAAACTGATTCTAAAGTTGATATGGAAAAGAAAAAGACCAGACTAGAAAATACAACATTGAAGGAGAAGAACAATATTGGAAGAATGACACTACTTTTCTTCAAGACTTACTATAAAACTATAGCAATCAAGACAGTGTGGTATTTATGAAAGAATAGGCAAATAGTTTAATAGAACAAAATAACAAGCTCAGAAGTAGACCCACATATATACAGTCAACTGATCTTTCACCAAAAAAAAAAAAAGGAATTACAGTGAAGGAGAAATAGTCTTTTCAACAAATGATGCTGGAACAACTGGACATCTATATGCAAAAAGGAATCCAGACCCTTCACAAGTATTAACTCAAAATGCATCATAGACATAAATGGAAAATGGAAAACTATAAAACTCCTAGAAGATGATATAAGACAAACTTTAAATGCTCTTAGGTTTGGCATTGACTTTTTAGATATAATACCAAAGGTAAGATCTTTAAATAGATTTTTATTAAGCTGGACTTCATTTTGGGGCACCTGGATGACTCCATTGGTTAAGGTGTCTGCCTTTGGCTCAGGTCATGATTCTAGGGTCCTGGGATTGAGCCCCATGTCGGGCTCCCTGATCAGCAGGGGAGTCTGCTTGTCCCTCTCCCTCTCCCTCTGCCCCTGCTTGTGTGTTCTCTCTGTCACTCACTCTTTCTCAAATAAATAAATAAAATATTAAAAAAAAATAAAGGTAAACATGTCTGCTCTGCCAAAGGCATTGTCAAGAGAATGAAAAGACAGTCCACAGACTGGGAGAAAATAATTGTATAAGGTATATCTGATAAAGGACCTTTACCCAAAATACAGAAAGAACCCTTACCTTCAACAATAAGAAAACTAACAACTTGATTTAAAAATGAGCCAAAGACCTTAATAGACACCTCACCAAAGATAAACAGATGATAAGCATTTGAAAAGATGCTCTACATCATATATCATTAGGAAAATGCAAATTAAAACAACGAGTTAGTACTATATACCTGTTAGGATGGCCAAATCCAGAACACTGATGATACCAAATACTGGCAAGGATGTGGAACAATGGGAACTCTCATTCATTGCTGGTAGGTTTTCAAAATGGTACAACCACCACAGAAGACAGTTGGTAGTTTTTACAAAACTAATCTTATTGTATGATCCAGAAATAGCCATCCTTAGTATTTACCCAAAGGAGTTGAAAACTTATATCTACACAAAAACCTGCACATGGATGCCTATAGCAGCTTAATTCATAATTGCCATAACTTGGAAGAAACTGAGATGTCTTTCGGTAATGGATAAATAAACTGTGGTACATTCTGACAATGGAAGGTTATTCAACACTAAAAGAAAATGAGCTATCAAGCCATGAAAAGACATAGAGAACATTTATTTTTTTAAAGATTTTATTTATTTGTTCATGAGAAACAGAGAGAGAGAGAGAGAGAGAGAGAGAGAGAGAGAGAGAGAGAGAAGGAGTCAGAGGGAAAAGCAGGCTCCATGCAGGGAACCCAACGTGGGACTCCATCCCAGGTCTCCAGGATCACGCGCTGGGGTGGCGCTAAACCGCTGAGCCACCTGGGCGGGCCACATAGAGAACATTTAAGTGCTTGTTACTAAGTGAAAGAATCCAATCTGAAAAGGCTACATGTTGCACGATTGCAATTATGACATTCTGGAAAAAGCAAAACTATGGAGATCATAAGAACCTTAGTAGTTTCCAGGGGTTAGGAAGGAGGGAATAATGAATAGGTGGAGTGTAGAACATTTTAGAGCAGTAAAACTACTCTTTATGATACTGTAATAATGGATACATGTCATCATAAATTTGTCCAAACCCACAGGATGTACACCTCCAGGAGTGAACTCTTAAGGTAAACTATAGACATTGGGTGATAATGATATACCAATATAGGTCCATCAATTGTAACAGATGTACCATGCCAGTTGGGATGTTGATAATTGGAGACGCTATGCATGTGTGAGGGCAGGGGGTATATTGAAAATCTCTGTATTTCCTGCTTATTTTTGCCATGAACCTAGAACGGCTCTATAATGTTTATTATAAAAATATCAATGACAAGAAAATCAATAGATGAGATACTAATACAAGAAAAGAGTGAGCTATAGAAAAGAAATAAAACAATACAACATGAAAAGGAAAATGAATAAAATGTATAGAATGAAAAAAGAAATTGATCTTTTTGTGATGAGATGATTATCCCCATAGGAAAGCCAAAAAATCACCTGAAAACTTTTATAACCAAAACAAATTATCAAGACACCTGAATAACATTATCAGTAACTTTCCAAATTACCAATAATAACCAGTTCAATAATGTAACCAAAAAATCCTATTCATAGTAGTTACAAAAAATAGAAAGTACATATAACAAGAAGATTGAAAAAAATTCATAAAAGCATTCAGAAAAAGATTTGAACAATTTAAATATATAATATATATTTGGCATTCACAAATTGAATAGTCACTGTTTGAATTATTTCCAAGCAGCCTTGAATATCCATTTGTGTATAATTGGTTGGGACATAAAATTTATTTTATCTATTTGATATATTTAGCCAAAAGCCAGTATTTTTATCCCAAAATAGCTATGGTATTTATTCATAGTCACCTGTGGATTTTATGGAAGAGTTATAATAGTGTTTTTTTTTACAATCCCCTAAATATCATGGTTCCATTATGCTTATTTATTTATTTACAAAATTAAAATTAAGTCCTATTTACAATTTTGCCTTTATTAAAAAAAATTCTATTTTGAGGAATACCTGAGTGGCCCAGCCATTGAGCGTCTGCCTTTGGCTCAGGGCTGATGCCAGGTCCAGGGGTCAAGTCCCACATCAGGCTCCCTGCAGGGAGTATACTTCTCCCTCTGTCTCTGCTACTCTGTGTCTCTCAGGAATAAATAAACAAAATCTTAAAAAAATAAATTTTATTTTGAGCATGATCATAATATACTAAAATATACCAAATACTCTTTGAAAATATTCACCATGTTAAACAGCCTTTGAAAATATTTACCAATTCAAATATCTGCAGCCTCTGAATGTACCACCATTATTCTCTTTCATCTAGCATTTTCTCCTCATTCAGGATTTCACCCCTACCAAGCAACTAAAACTTCTGTTAAGATCTCCAGTGATCTGCAACATTACCATATCCAATAGTTGCTGCTCTGGCTCAACTACTCACTTGACCCATAAACATTATTTAACAAAGTTAACCATTCACGTCTTGACTCCTGCCTCCAAAATACATCTAGAATCTGTCCACTTCCCTTAGTCTTCACTAACATCCTACTTTAAAACCACATTAACTTTTATCAAAACTACTGTAATAGCTTTCAAGAAAATTCTTCTCTTATTTTGTTTCCTTATATTTCATCCAAAAGACAGCCAAAGTGAACCTTTAAAATGTAATCAGTTTGTTATATTCTTTCCAAGATCTTTCAATAACTTCTTATCACATTTAGAATAAATTCAAATTCCTTACCGGGCTTACAAAGTCCCATGTAAATCTTCTTCCCTTTCTAGTTGATTGCACACACCCAGTCATCTTTCTACTTCTCAGATATGCCAAATGTTTTTCTGCCTTGGAGTTTTACCTCAATCTCACTTTTAATGCCATCACCTAACTATCTAAAGGAGTTCCCAGTTTCTCTTCATCAACTCATCATGTTTTTCTTTATTATAGTACTTTTCAGTACTTGATATTTTTCTTTTTTCTTTGTTTATTGCCTACATTCCTCCAATAAAATGGAAACTTTTTGAGAGAAGTGATTTTGTGTTTCATTATTATATTCCCAGAGTCTCAAACAGTGTCTGGCATGCTGTGGCTGGTGAAAAAATCACTGCAATTGAATTTGTGAATGTATAAATGAATGAATGACATTTTGGTAATTTGAATTATTTTCAACTATTAGCTAACTATTGTGCCACCATTAATATTTTATATATAAACATTCTCCTGTTTTAAAAAGCTAGGCAAGATTCCTAGGAAAATTAATAAGGTAAAATACTTAGTGTCAGAGGGTATATGTATCGAGGGCTAGAAATATGCTAAAAACTTTATCCTAATAATCTTTATAAGAAATATATGAGAGTGCTCATCACTACTAATGTTATTACTACTATTAATCTATGGTAATTTAATAGGCAAAAAGGGTGTCTTATTGCTGTTTTAATTTGAAATTATTTGATTACTAAAAAGATTGGACATGTTTTAATATAGTTATACTTTATATATTTTAATATAGTTCTATAAATAGGCTGTTCATATTCTTTCCCCATTTAATTTTATTTAAGATATATTTGTGGTAGTTAGATCCTGAATCTATAGAATCAAGCATCTATAGCCAGACTGCATGATTTAAAAATTCCATCACTATAATGTACTAGCTGTGAGTCCTTAGGCAAGGTATTTGACTTCTCTTTGCTTTAATGTCAATATATAAAAAGGTAATAATAATAGTAGCAATCTCATAGTGTTGTCATGAGAATTAAATGAGTCACTATAGGTAAAACAACAACAAGAAACTTAGAACACTACCTGGCTCATAGTAAGTACAGAAAATATTGGCCTTGAACCTCTCTCTTATACCATACACAGAAATCAACTAAAAATAGACTAAAAACTTAAGCATAAAACCTGAAATCATAAAACTCTTAGAAAAAAAAATCCTAGGGGAAAACTCCCTGACATTTGTCTTGGTGATGATTTTTTTTTTTTTTGGATTTGTGACTACCCACAAAGGGAAAAAAAGCAAAAATAAACAAGTAGAACTATAACAAACTTAAACATTTCTGCACAACAAACTATCAACAAGATGACAAGACAACTTGTGGAGTGAGAGAAAACATTTTCAAACCACACATTTGATAAGGGATGAATATTCAAAATATATAAGGAACACTTACAACTCAATAGCAAACAAGTAAGTGACCCAGTTTAAAAATGGATGAAGGAACTGAATAGACATTTTTCCAAAGAAGACATACAAGTGGCCAATGTTCAACATCATTAATCCCTAGCAAAGTGCAAGTTGAAATCACAATAAGATATTACCTCACATCTGTTAGGGTATCTGATATCAAAAACAAACAAATAAAAAACAGAAATAGCAAATGTTGGTGAAGATGTGGAGAAAAGGGAATCCTGGGAATGCCTGAATGCAAATCAGTGGAGAAATTATGGAAAATTGAACAATACGGTTGTTCCTCCAAAAATTAAAAAATAGAACTATCATAGAATCCAACAATCCCATTTCTGGTATATATCCAGAGCAAGCAAAATCACTAAAATTACTATCTCAAAGAGATGTCTGTACTCCCATGTTCATTGCAGCATTATTCAGAATGGTCAAGATATCTGTTGACAGATTAATGAATAAAAAAATGTAATATATATATGTATATATATATAAAAAATCATCATATATATATACACACACAGAATAGAATATTATTCAGATTTTAAAAAGACTAAATCCTGCCACTTGTGACCTAGAAGACATTATACTAAGTGTAATAAGTCAGTTAGAGAAAGACACTGTATGATATCACTTACATGTAAAGTCTTAATAAAAATAAGACTCATTTGGACTCATAGAAACAGAGTCGGTTCATGGTTGCCAGGGATGAAGTTGGTTAGGGGAAATGGGCAAGGTTGGTCAAAGGTTGATCATAATTATTGCATATATTTCTCACATCTGTTAATTCAATTTTGCTCTTTAATTTGGCCTGTGTTACCTTCTCATACATTGACATAAAAATTATATAGGCTTCTCTTTCATAATGGTAGACTGAGTACATATGTTTACTTTTTTTCCTGTTGAAGACTCATTGAAATTAGAGGAAAAGAATACATATATATAATGAAAACATGTATGAGTTATCTTGACATTTTTATTTTTTTCTCTTGACATTTTTAGATGTGGCGATATTTTTGGGAAAAATTTAATTAATTTGAAAAAAATTAAAAACATAATCAACACATAATTAGATCACAATTTTGGGTAAATCAGAATATGTGCTCAACTCAGAAACTGACAAAGAACAAGACAAAAATAGAGGTGGAATCACTTACCCCTTGGAGGCAAAACCAGAGACGGTCCAAAATTGGATTCAGTATTGTGAAGATTAAGAGTAGCTAAAGGCCACAAATATTGGTAAATGATTGAAGTTTTACAAACGACAGAAAATCAGTGTGAATTAGTTTATGCCACAATTTCCTTTGTACAACATGTATAACCCCTCAGAATGTAACTGAAGACTTTTTTTTTTAAAGATTTAATCTATAAATAATTTCCACCTGTGGAAAGTTAGAGCTCCTGGTTTGGTATTGATAGCCTGGAGGAAACAACCTTCCTTGTCTTAGCATTAGTGTCGGAGGTATGTGTATTCTGCCTGCAAGATTAATATATACATACACAGTGAAATGAATCCTGCAGTTGACATAACCTGGTGATATTCGAAGAACTCAGTGTCAGCTCCTCCACTGGATAAACCTGTTGGGGAAAATTGGATTATACAAATGCAAAGGAAACTCACTCTGGCTATTTAATAAGAAGACTTGTTCCTTTATTTCTGAATATGAATTGACAACAAAGAAATATGAGATGTTTTGGGGAAAAAAGCTACTGGCACAAAAGAGAAGAAATGTAAATAAATGACATTATTGACCCTAGGAAAAATGAGACACATGAAGTTGTCAAAATAAATACATGCATACCTACAATACTATGATAAATACTGTAGAACTTTTAAGAAGATATTGCACGCACAACTTCAGAATATGGTGTGATGAGAAAGAATCAAGGAATAACTCAGAAAACTTTGAAATTAAATATATATTACCAAATATTAAAAAGGGGGTACAAAAGATGGAGTCAAGAGAATTTCCCCGAATAGAAAGGAAAGTATTCAAAGAATATGCAAATAAAGACAGGAAATACATAGAATCAAGTCAGGAAGCCCAATATCTAATAAAGGTGTCACAGATTAATAAAACAGAAAGGAAAAAATCCTAAAGAAATAACTCAAGGAAATTTACCTGACCTGAAGAAAGATATGTGCCTTCAAGTTGAAAAGGTTCATTGAGTGCCAAGAAGGATGCATGGAAAATAAAAACATACCTAAACACAATACTGTGAAATTACAGTAGACTAAGTATAAAGAAGAGATTCTAAAATTTTCTCAAGGAGATAGAGGTGCTCCACTGCAAAGAAACAATAATTGGACTAGCATGTGATTCCTCTATGAATAGAAATAGATTGTGGCAGATATTACAGGATGCCTTCAACATTTTTAGCAAAATTATACTGAATCATAAGTCAACTATGAGAATTGAATAAAGCCATTTTCAAACATTTAACTACTCATAGTTTACTATTCACTAACATGCATAAAAGAATTGTGAATGTATTTTTGCAACAACAGCACAAATAATTTTTAAAAAAGAAAAATATTGGAAACATTACAAACAGCTGGAAAATAATAAAATATAATAAATAACACAAAAACTTTAATGGACTCAAAAGCCTGAAATACTTAGGACTAAGTAAAGGGGAAAACATGCAAGCCCTCTGTACTGAAAAGTAGAAAATACTGCTGAGACAAACTATGAGACTGACTTAAATTAGGAGATAAATCGTGCTCATGGATTGGAAGGTCCAATATTTTCGAGCTATCGTTTTCCACAAATCAATCTGTAGATGCAAAATGAAATGTCTATCATAATGTCAACAAACTTTATTTTAAAGTTTGACAAACTGATTCTAAAACGTATATAGAAATGCAAAACTACCCTCACAGAATTCTTCTATAAGGGAAACAATAAGGTTGAATTACTTATACTAAGAACTTCAAAACTTATGAAAATACAGCAATCAAGATTGAGTAGTATAAAGATAGACAACTGGATTAATTAAACAATAATATTTGGTACTGAAACAATTATACATGTGGAGATGACCTCTCTCCATACTATATACAAAAATTAGGTAGAGATGGTTTAAGAGTATGAAGCTTTTAGGAGATAACATAGGAGAATATTTTTATTGTTTTGAGGTTAACAAAAGAGTACTAGTATAAAAGATATGGTAAGTTTTTTTCAACAAAAATTTTGCTTATAAAAATGATACTATTATGGAAATGAACAGTCATGATGGACCGTAAGAAAATATGTGTCATGCATGTATCTTACAAAGGACTTTGTCCAGAATATATAAGAAGCCCTACAATTGAATAATAAAAAGGCAATTAACAAATGGACAACAGTCTTGAACAGACACTTCATCAAAGAAGATATACAAAGCACAATAAATATAGAGGCATCTCATTCAATTTGAATTTTCCTAATGACTAACAATAGTAAGTAATGTTTTATGCTGCTTACTGACATGCCAATATCTTCTTTGACGAAGTGGTCAAATATTTTGCCTTTTTAAAAAATTGGCATGTGTGTCATATAAAATAAGAATTCCTTATATCTGCTGAATACAAGTCCTTTATCCAATGTTTATGCAACTGTTTTCTCCTAGTGGCTTGTATTTTCATTTTCTTAACATCTTTTAAGGAGCAGAAGTTTTTAGTTTTGATAAATTCCAATGTATAATTATTTTCTTTTGTAATCTGCCTTTTGTATCCTAGTTCAGAAATATTTGCTTAATCTCAACTCACAAAGATTTTCTCCTATATTTTCTTAAAGAAGTGTCATGTGTTTTGCTCTCAAATGATCCACTTTGTGTTAATCTTTGTATATAGTATGACATAAAGGTCAGGATTCATCATTATGCAAATGAACATCCAAATATTCCAGCACCATTTGTTGAAAAGACTGTCCTTCACCCCACTGAATTACATTTATTTCAAATCAATTGTCCGTATGTATAGGTGTATTTGGGACTCTATCTTTTCCACTAAGCTATATATCTATTTTTATACCAATATTACGCTGCCTTAATTACTTTTGCTTTACAGGAACTTTATGAAAAAAAAAATAGGAGTCCTCTAAATTTATTATTTTTCAAAATTGTTCTTGCAATTTTAAGTTCTTTCTGATTTCTCTGTAAATATTATCTAGTTGTCACTTTCTACCAAAATTCTTCTGAAGTGACATAAGTAAAATGGCAGAATAGGAGGTCCTTGGCATTATTCCCCTTCATGGGAAGAGCAACTAGCAACTATCCATAGACAAAAACACCTTTTCAAAAATCCCAGAACCCAAGGATGAACGTGAATCACCTCCTTGGACCACAGAAAAATAAGAAAGTCTGCATTAGAAGGGTAAAAGGATCAGTTTCACCTTGACCACATCACCTCTCCTCGAGGTCAGCACACTACTAAACTGAGAGCATTGCCCCAGACCTGTGGTTTCTCCAGTAGGGGAAAGAGATCCTGAAGTAGACATCCAACTTTTTCTAGCATTCTAGAGAGCTTCCTGGGAAGCCACTTCTGTCTCACTTCATTGGGAATACTGAGGGTATCAGCAGGACTAGACTACCAAGTGCCAACTAAAAGCAAAGAAAAGTGCAGGACTCAAGCAACCAGTACAGGGATCTTGGCAGATTGGGTTCTAGCTGGTAACAGCACTTGACCCGAGAGCCCAACCATGGCTCTGTTTACTCATGGAGCCAAGCCAGTGGTCCCATCTGTCTAGAAAGCATGGTTGGTCAGCAGTTCTTTCTGACTTGGGTACCCAGCAGTCTGGCCCAGCCATAGATCTCACAATGTGGTCCTGCCCAGGCAAGCCAGCACCAGTGCCCAACTACAGAGCATAGCCTCTAGCCTCACCTGAATAGGAAGCCCAGCCAGCAATCTAGCATAACTGTGCAACATAGCCAGTGGCCTACCCAATCATAGAGCCCAGCTTGTAGTCTCATCCAACTGTGGGTATAGCCTGTGGCTACACTTAATCATGAAACCCAGATGGAGGGATGCCTGGGTGGCTCAGTGGTTGAGCATCTGTCTTCAGTTCAGGGTGTGATCCTGGAGACCCAGGATCGAGTCCCACATCAGGCTCCCTGCATGGAGCCTGCTTATCCCTCTGCCTGTGTCTCTGCCTCACTCTCTCTGTCTCTCATGAATAAATAAATAAATAAAATCTTTACAAAAAAGAAACCTAGATGGAGGCCCCATCCAACTACGGAACATAGCTTGAAATCCAATGATGGAGCCAACCTTGCAGCCCCACTCAGTAGCAGAGTATATATAACTAGCAGCACCACTCAGACAAAGAGCCAAGACAGCAGCCCCTCCCAACCTCAGAACATGAGCTTCACCCAGTGAGAGACCCCCAACAGCAAACCCTTCCTACCCACAGATGCTACATGCTGGCTCACCCTTCCAGAGTCTCAGATTATGCTGATTGGTGAATATCTTTCCCTGAAGTGAATCTGAAAAAAGCTGGAAGAGGAGACTGCTTCCTTAAAACATTTTTTTCCTGATATTTTAGCTTGATATATTTTTGCTCCTTCATTCAATGTAAAATCAAGTACCCTGTCAATGAGGTATTTCTAGACCACTCAAGTTCACAATGATGTTTCTTACCTCATGGTTCACAATAAGGATTGTAAATGATCAATAATTGAAATATATTTTCCAAGGTGCATGCTAGTTGCTTTACGTTCACAATATATATTTTGCAGTTGAATTTGGAAATGTGAAATGCCTTTCCTTATTTCAATAAGAAGAATCTGAGGCCCAACAATTTTTAATGACATAGCTAAAATCAACTATGTAAAAAGTGGGACTTTGTTGCTCTAAAACCCAAACTCCTTTGACTGTTTCCCAATTTATAACACTTAAAAAAACACATCTTTTGAACACTCATAGTTCAGCAGTCACTAAGCTAAGCATCATGGGGAAAGTCCAATAAAATAATCCTTGCCTTGCTTTGCTCGCAGCCTCGTACAGGAATTTAACAGTTGCACATATATAGCAAGTGTAATTAAAACTTCGTGTGTATGTTTTGGAGGGAGGCAGAACTTCCAGGGATATACTGTGAGTGAACTGCACGAAAATAAGTGACCCAAAATACCAACCGAAATACTAGTATTTTGGAATGAAGGGGCTTGATGTTAATCCTCCCTGGGAATCTGGAAGCAGAAAAATCAGCCTGATGAAAGAAACATATTTATTGTATCTTGACCCTCCTTCAGGACATGCAATGTGCTTTCTGGTTGAAGTAAAGCTCTTATAGCAGAATCAAGCTATGTTATTTAATATTACTGTTAAGTCCTTGAAGTAGCTTCATAAAAGTTGATGTATTTGATTGAATTCTGTCTTATTTTAGTATTTTTTAAATTATAGACTGAAATATGATTTGTGGGAGAGAGAAGAGAAAAGCACAGCCATCAACAATGTGGCACCCTGAGGCACAGTGAAGACATTTTAGGTTTTGAAATGGTATTTTTAACCAGCTAAGACAAACAACTGTCATCAGTAACTATAAGATTTAATTTGCAAATAGATTCAGTTGTCTCTTTGACAGTTGCCAGTGCCTGAGCATATAGTCAATCCATGTGTTGTGTTTTCTCTCCTTCTCTGACATACAGAAGGGTGTGAGATGGCATGTCCTAGGTGGCTCTCACTATAAATTCTATTCTTCACTCTGAAATTGTTTTCAGATCTTTCATGTTTCGGTGATGTCTTTTGGGAAGCCTATGATGTAGGAACAAGATGAGTTTATACTCCCACACATAGTGAATAGAGATATTTCTTGACTTACAATGGGGTTATGTCCTGATAAATCCATTGTAAACTGAAGATAGACATTGACAATGCATTTAATGCACTTAATCTACTGAACATCATGGCTTAGTGTAGCTTACCTTAAACATGCTCAGAACACTTACATTAACCAACAGTTGGGCAAAATCATCTAACACAAAGCCTATTTTATAATAACATGTTGACTATATCATGTACTTTATATAATACTGTACTGAAAGTGAAGAACAGAATGGTTGTATGTGTACAGAATTGTTCTAAGTGTATCAGTTCTTTATCCTTGTGATTATGTGGCTGACTGGGAGCTTTGGTTCACTGCTGCTGCTGAGCTTCATGAGAGGGTATTGGAAAATATTGCTAGCCTGGGAAAAGATTAAAATTCGAAGTACAATTTCTATTAAGTACGTATTGCTTTTGCACAATCATAAAGTAAAAAAAATCATAAGTTGAACCATTGTAAATCAGGAACGGTATGCATACCTCTGGTATCAGCCCTGTGTTTTATCTATTCTGAAATTCATTCAACATTCCCACACTCATTTATTCATTTTTCATTCAATCATTGTTAGCACCTTCTGTGTATAAGAAACCATAGTAGGGGGATCCCTGGGTGGCGCAGCGGTTTGGTGCCTGCCTTTGGCCCAGGGCGCGATCCTGGAGACCCGGGATCGAATCCCACATCAGGCTCCCGGTGCATGGAGCCTGCTTCTCCCTCTGCCTATGTCTCTGCCTCTCTCTCTCTCTGTGACTATCATAAATAAATAAAAATTAAAAAAAAAAGAAACCATAGTAGGCATGGATAATGCAAAATTGAATAAGAGATGGTTCATATTTTTGAGAAAATGACTAGAAAAGGAATATTGTATTTGGAACCTTAAATATCCAATGTTTCATCAACTCATGAGTACAAAGTAAGATCAGCAAAATCAAGGCAATGCATTATCTAACTACCTCAACTCTGTTTAATTTTAAGATCAGACATTATTTACCACCCTTCAATTCCTTCTGTTGTATAGTATTTCAGAAAAATAAATGGGAGGGTCTATCTGTGTGCCCAAGCCAGTCTTGGCCAATGCTTGTGTATCTGCTGCCATTCTATCCTAAATTATAAATCCCAGTATTCCTCTTAGGCTATGTCATAGCTGGTCATTTGCTTTATTTATTTTTATTTATTTATGATAGGCACACAGTGAGAGAGAGAGGCAGAGACACAGGCAGAGGGAGAAGCAGGCTCCATACACCAGAAGCCCGACATGGGATTCGATCCTGGGTCTCCAGGATCGGCCCTGGGCCAAAGGCAGGTGCTAAACCGCTGCGCCACCCAGGGATCCCTCATTTGCTTTAAATTATGATCACAATGTCTTTTGTAGCTTACTGTCTGAACCACTCCCCTTAAATTATATTCGAATTTGCTAATATGTTGGTCAAGCTAATGCTCCTATCTTGCATAGGTCTGCTACTTTTGTATCAAAAGGTAACTTCACCCAACTTTCTTCAAAGTTATACTTTCATAGTAAGCACAATAGCATAATTTCTTGGGTTCAAGGAGTTTTGACTTTTCAAATTTTAAACACTCATTTCTTTCCAAGGCTTGCACACACCAGATGTCAGGATCATGGTAGGTTTGGGTAAAAGCCATAATTTATTTCTGATAGGTTTTGGTAAAGGGCCTCAACTAAGTCCAGAATCACTACTCACCTCTGAAAGTCTGAGTCTGTTGTTGAGTCATGTGAGACCCTATCACTTAGAGTCAATTTTCTTCTTGAAATTTGCCTACTGCCTCTTCTCATCTCAATTCTCATTCAACTTAGCATGCCCATTTATGTCTGAACAGCAAGATATGGTTCATGCAATTCAGTGAATGTAAATAAAAGCATGAGTATGTCATTAAATTCTATATATATGACATATCCATCTCCTAGGTCCAGCCAATATAGGGCACCTCCTATAAATATAAACATATAAATATTATAAAGTGCTAAAAATAACATGATAGGAAATAAAAAGGAATGGAGATGGTATAAATCCTATGAGGTGGGGTTAGATAAAACAGTCAACATACAAGAAGTGATCTGGAAGATGCTTATTGAATGATTTCAGTAGAACATGAAGAAAAGTGAAAGGTGGCATATTCTAGGTAGAGAAAGCAATATGAGCAAAGTTAGAGGTTATGGAAAGATCACGTTATGTTCAATCATCTATGAGTTAGAGATAGAGGAAAAGAGAGAATGATGAGACTTTAGATATGAGTTTGAGGTAACTGTGGAGCATCCAAGAGGAGAAAACCAATAAGCAGTTGAAGCTGAGGCTGAATATAGAGACTTAGTCATACACATATGTGGTGACTTAAGCCATGGGAGTAGATACTCAAGACCATTTGGATAAAAAAAAAATTGGGGTAAGGATGAAACTCTGCCAAAATCCAAAACTTAAGAGGAAATACATTAGTGACAATTTGGCTGTAAGGACAGGATCCTTCCCAAAGTTAACAAGAGTATTTTTGCTATAAGGATACATACAGTGATAATGTAGAACTAAGGTCTAAAATTTTAGCTAAACATCAGAAGGGATAATAACTGGAAACCTATCAAGTACTGGGATTTCTTCCTGTGCTCTCCAAGGCTGCATTCATAGGTAAAAATCATAAGCCACAATAAAGGCCAGTGCTCACAAAAACTGCAATCTAACTTTTAATAACCTCCATCCCTGATTGGATTAAGGTGATCTACCTTCAATTGCTTGCCAGAAGCAAGAATAAATCATATCACATTTGCCCCCAAATTATCTCCACAAACTATTATATACTGTGTCAGATTGTCCTTCAAAAATAACAAGGTCTAAAAATGACAATAAATAACCCAATACAATAGAACAAAACATACAATAGAAACAGACTGATACATGATTCACATATGATATTGCAGTTATCAGACACAGGCTTTAAAATATGTCTCCACAAACTATGGCCTATAGGACGACTCCAGGCTGCTTTCTGATCCTGTAAATAAACCTTTTTGGGAAAATAACCATGCTCATTTGTTTACATAGTGTTTATAGTCATTTTCATGCTAGAATGGCAAAGTTAAGTTATTACAACAATTGCGACAGAAACCATATGTTCTTCAAAGCTGAAAATATTCAGTATATAGCCCTTTATGGTAGAGTTTGCCAACCACTACTTCACGTTTGATTACTATATCCAAGAAATTAAATAAAAAGATTGAGATTATTGGCAGAGAACCGCAAACATGAGAAATACCAGAATAGAACATTTGCAACTGAAAAACTACAATAACCGAAATTAAATCTCCATGGATGGGTTTAATAGATTCAGCACAGCTGAAGAGATAATTAGACAAACGAAGACAGCAATAAGCAAACATATAGACTGAAACATGGAGAACAACGTGTAGAAAACAGAAAAGAGCTTAAAATACATATGAAAGAGTGAAAAAAACAATCATTCCTATAACTGGCGTCACAGAAAGATTAAAGAGAGATGAGGCACAAGTAGTATTTGAAGAAATAATGACTGGTAGAAGATATCAAACTACACATTCAGAAGTACTAAAAACCCTGAACAAAATAAACATTTAGAAAACCACATTAAGGGCAGCCCTGGTGGCGCAGCGGTTTGGCGCCGCCTGCAGCCTGGGGTGTGGTCCTGGAGACCCGGGATAGAGTCCCACTTTGGGCTCCCTGCATGGAGCCTGCTTCTCCCTCTGCCTGTGTCTCTGCCTCTCTCTCTCTGTCTATGAATAAATAAATAAAATCTTAAAAAAAAAGAAAACCACATTAAAGGGGATCATAGTAAAACTGCCCAAAAGAAAAAGATGAAGATGAAATCTTAAAAACAGCTAGAAAATGCAGTCATATTTTATCCAAAGGATTAGCAATAAGAATGATAACCAAATGCTCAACAGAAATAATGGAAATAATCTTTATGTTGAATAGAGAAAATAACTTCCAATGTAACATACATTGTATATATGAGCCCAATTACAGAATAAGGAGACACTAGGTCATTTGTTACTCCAAGTCTAAAGGGGGTAAATGCCAGAAATAGGAGGGGTTCATGGAGCACCCTAAAGAGTACCTGGTCAGTATGCACTAGTGAGGGCAGTCAGGAGAGTGGAAATTTCCCCATAGGTTTTGATAGGTTGAGTTTTCATTGTTGTTTTCTTCTATATAGTTTATAAATTTAGTTTGTTTTCTTCTTTAACACAAACTTATTTAGAAATGAAAATGTGGATTTAAAACAAGATCCCTAATGTGTCCATTGGTTTTGGTTTTCCATTTCTAATTTTATTGTCTCATGATCTACAAATGTGTCCTCTGTGATTTCTATTTAGGCACAAAAATGTGGTAATCTCATTTGTGGTCAAATTATATGGAAATTTTTTGTCAGTGTATCAAGTGTTTGAAAAGAATTTGTTTTTCTGGTGACCATATATTTTATATATTTTTAAAAGAAGCTTGTTAGTTACAATATTGAAATGTTCTATAGCTTAGCTTTTCTTTTGGGTGTGGATTTGTCAATTTACTTTTGAACTTCTATCATTTCTTCCTTTCTATGCTTTGAAGGTTTTTAAAAACATGTATAGAAATCTTGACTATTATACAGACCTGATAGATCATTTATCAATATGAAGTATCTCTCTTTTATCCTCAAATACATTTTATTTTTTTTTATAAATTAATTTTTATTGGTGTTCAATTTACCAACATACAGAATAACACCCAGTGCTCATCCCGTCAACTGTCCCCCTCCGTGCCCGTCACCCATTCACCCCCACCCCCCGCCCTCCTCCCCTTCCACCACCCCTAGTTCATTTCCCAGAGTTAGAAGTCTTTATGTTCTGTGTCCCTTTCTGATATCTCCCACACATTTCTTCTCCCTTCCCTTATATTCTCCTTCACTATTATTCATATTCCCCAAATGAATGAGAACATACACTGTTTGTCCTCAAATACATTTTAAATTTTACTTGGCCTCATATTAACATGGTGACATCTGATTTTATTGTTACTATTTTCTTGATATACATGTTCTTATTTCTGAATTGTCTATCATTTTCACTTATTTTGGATTTAGTTGTTTCTTTTCATCATCATGTAGCTAATTTTATTTTTAAAATTCAATCTGAATCCTAGAGTCTTCTAATGGGTATTTATTGATATAGATGATTGATAGATACATAGACAAATGGATGAATAGACAGATATGAATATAGATATGAACATACCTTTATTTTTGTATTTGCTTACTGATTTGTTTTCTCTTTTCCTTCTCCTGCATTTTGTTACATTGATTGTGATTTCACCATTCCCTTTCTTTTGTAAATATATAAATATATTGCCTTGTATAAAATAAATATTTAGGTTTTTCATTCAAAGAAACTGAAAAGCAGTGAAATAAATTGAAATAGAATAAAATAAAAAATTGAAATAAATAATAAAATGATTAAAATAGTTTTTAAAAGAATAACAAGGCTCAGCAGAGAAAATGAAAGTTATCTTCAAATTTACCAAAGAAAGTAACTTTCAACTCAGAATTCTATACCTTGGGAAAACATCCTTCATGAATGAAGACAAACTAAAGACATTTCAGACTAATAAAACTGAATTTATCAGCAGATCTGCACTAAAGGAAATTTTAAAGTGTGTTCTTTAAGCAGAAAAAAAAAGTGTTGAAAAGCAAGTAATGAAAAGCAAAGAAAATAGTAAGTATAAATGAATGTTGATTGTGTGATGTATATTGTTATATTGTGTTACGTATGTCATATATCTTATATATAACATATATAATATGTATACAATTAAAATATACACCAAAATAGAACACAAGAGGAAGAGATGATCTGATTTATAGTGTTCTAAGAATCTTTCATTGTCCAGAAAGTGGTAAAAATACTAATTTAAAGGGGCACCTGAGGAGCTCAGTCATTTGAACATCCAACTCTTAGTTTCCATTCAGGTCATGATCTCCAGGTTGTGGAATCAAGGCCTGCATCAGGCTCTGCACTGGGTGTGGTGTCAACTTGAAATCCTCTCCCTCTCCCCTTATTCCTCCCCCTACTTGCTCTTGCTTTCTCTAAAAAAAAATAAATACAATTAAAAAAATAAAATCTTTAAAAACTATTAGTTTAGATTACGCTTGAATAAGTTAAGGATGCATGTTGTAATTTCCAGGGTACCAGTAAAAGAATAGGAAAATAATTATAGCCAGCAAGCCAATATAAGAGTAGAATGAAGCAATAAATTATTAATTCAGACTATTTTAACATTAGAAAACCAATAGTAAGAAGGTAAATGCAAATACATTAGTAATTACATTAAACTTAAATGAACAAAATACTCTTAATTAAAACATAAATATTATCAGAATAAATTATTTATCAGAAACTCTGAATGACATCATTTTGTGTCCCTCTGGGTTAGAGTGCTGCCTGTGGTGAAACACTGTCCACTTCCATACATTGGATGAAATACCTTGCTTTTCAAGAGGGAATCTGGCTTACTACACAGGGGTCACATCATATAATTTCAAGGTGCATGTGGTGCCTCTCCATATAAAATCCTTGAACAGCAGGAATTGGAAGGGTCTGAACAGATAAACTATTCTCCTCCCCTCCCACACAGTACTTTAATCTGCACTTTCTCCTTGAAACATTTTTAAAAATGTCCTGCATAAATGAGCAAGCTTGTTGAACAATTTTTCTGTGCCTATTGATAGTTTGTTTAGAAGATATGGTCGGCATCATAACACATTATATATCATTGCTTTACTTTCTTCGTGTCTTGGTTTTCCATTTTTCCTTAAAGCCACTGTCCTAGATTAAACCTAAAATTGGTAAATGTAAATGAGAGATACAAATTCCTAGGAAAACACCATTTAAAGAAGCCAACAGAAGAATAAATAGATGTTCTGAATAGACATGCACTTAAAATAAAGAAATTGGATCCAGAATTTAAAACCTTCTTATGAAAACAATTCTAGGCTCATAGACTTTCACTAGTGAATTCTATTAAGCAGTCAAGGATAACATTAAAACCAATATTACACAAACTGTTAGAAAAGAAAAAGGGAATACTACCCACTTTGTTTTAGAAGGCCAGTTTAACTTTGCTACTACAATGTGAAAAAGATATCACAAGAAGAAAAACATGGACCTTTCTCATGTATATGAGTGAAAATACACAAAATGTTACAAAGCTGAACTTAGTGATTTATAAAAGGGATAATATATCATGAAATTTGGATCCATTACAGGAATATAATATTGATTTAACATTCAAAATTAATCAGTCATTTCCCACATAAATAAAATAAAGGAAAAACGTATTCAAAAAATCTATAAAAACTGCAATCAATAAAATCCAATGTCTATTAATGTCCACTAGCAAAATGTGATTAGGGAACTGCCATAATCTAACAAAAGATATTTACAGAAATTTATACCACACATTATACTTAATTATTAAATATTAAAAGTTTTCCTCTTGAGATCGGGAATGATGCAAGAAAACCAAATATAAACTTTTCTATTTAAAATTGTGTTGGAGTTTCCAGTCAGTGCCGTAAGGAATGGAAAAATAAAAGCTATGCAGACTGAAATGGCAGGAAATAAAATTAGCATTATTTGCAGAAAACCCGAGTATATACATAGAAAATCCAAAGACATCTAGGCATAAGTGTTAAATTTAATAAGTGAATTTAACACAAGGTTTTAAGATATAATACCAATACAAGAAAACCTATTGTATCTCCTTATAACAGTAGGTAATTGGAAAATAACAATTTTGAAATAATACCGTTTATGGTAGCATCAAAAGTACCAAGTAACTGGGAATAATTCCAGTAAAAAATTAGAAGTCATTCTATACAGAAAATTCTAAAACATTATTGAGAGAAAAATTTACAAACAAAAATAGAGGGACAAATCATACTCAGATTTGAAGACTCAATACTGTTAAGATACTAGTTCTCCCAAAATTCATGTATAGTTTCAATGCTTTCCTCGTAAAAGCTCCAGTAGAACTCTTAAGGATTTTGACACTCATTCTAAATTATTTACACAAATACAAAGGACAAAAATAGGCAAGACAATCATAATGGAAAATGAAGATGGTAAAATCACATTACTAGATGTTAAAGGCTTGTTGTAAGCTCATAGTAAGTTGGATACTGTGGTGTTAACACCAGAATAGGAAATAGACAAATGAAACAGGAGTGATAAACTTCAGAAACAATCCCTCACACATAAAGCCACTTATTTATGACAAGGTGGCAAAACAGACCATAGAGAAATGATGGTCTTTCAGGGTAAATGTTGCTGGATCAATTTAATAGCTATGTGGAAAAAATGAAATGACTTCTATCTCATATTACATACAAAAGTGAACTCCAAGTTGCTTGAAATTCCAATTTTTAAAAAATATCAGTATATTTGACACACCATGTTACATTGGTTTCAGGTATACAACATAGTGATTCAATATATCTACAGGTTATACTATGCTCACCACAAGTGTAGCTACCACCTGTCACCATACAACACTATTATATCATTGACTATATTTCCTACGCTGTACCTTTTATCTCCATGACCTATTCATTCCATGAATGGAATCCTCTATTTTCTATTCCCCTTCACTCATTTTTCCCATCTCCTTCATCCCTCCCAGCAACAATCAGTTTGTTCTTTGTACTTATGAGTCTGTTTCTGCTTTGTGGTTGTTTGCTTGTTTATTCATATTGTTTTTTAGATTCCACTTATGAATGAAATCATATGGTATTTGTCTTTCTCAATCTGACTTATTTCACTTATCATAATACTCTCTAGGTCCATCCATGTTGTTGCAAATGGCAAGGTTTCATTATTTTTATGGCTGAATAATATTCGTGTGTGTGTGTGTGTGTGTGTACCACATCTTCTTTATCCATTCATCTATCAATGGACACTTGAGTTGCTCCATATCTTGGCTATTGTAAATAATGCTGCAATAAACATAGAGATGCATATATCTTTTGGAATTAGTGTTTTCATTTTCCTTGGGTAAATACTCAATAGTGGAATTACTGGATCATATGGTAGTTCTATTTTTAGTTTTGTTAGGAACCTCCATACTGTTTTGCACAGTGGTTTCACCAATTTACTTACCATCAACAGTCCACAAGGGTTCCTTTTCCTTCACATTCTTGACAACACTTGTTATTTCTTGTGTTTTTGAATTTAGTCATTCTGACAGGTCTAAAGTGATATCTCATTGGGGTTTTGACTTGCATTTCCCTGATGATTATTGATAGTGGGCATCTTTTCATTTGTCTGTTTGCCAAGATAAAAATTTTTAAAGTAAAATAATTGATTTTCTAGAAGTTGTTATAGGACACTATCTTCATTACTTTTAGATAATGAAAGGTCCCATAAAGAGGATACAAACTTCTCTAAAAGATGAAAAATTGATTAAATAATATACCATAGTTAATGCATCACAAAGAAAGGGAAAACTCAAACCACACAGTGGTACAAGATACTTGCAATACATATAACCAACGAGGGGCTCCTGGCTGGCCCAGTTGGAAAAGCACACAACTCTTGACCTCGGGGTTGTGAGTTCAGGTCTCATGCTGGATATAGAGATTACTCAAATAAACAAACAAACTTTAAAAATGAACTCATTTCCATAATATTAGAATTTCTATAAATCATGAAAAATATAAACAAGTCAATAGAAGGATAAGCAAAATATTTGCACAAAATATGATAAACATATGAAAGCTACCTCAACTTTTTTGTAATCAAGGAAATTTAAAATTATAATGATATATTATTAAGATTACAGAAGAATGACTAAAATTAAACATCTGACAACATGAAGTGCTAGCAATGGTGTGGAACAACCAAAACTCTCCTCTATTGCTGGTGGGAATGCAAACTGATAAATCTTCAGTTGGAAAACTCTTCACCAACATCTGTGAAAACGAAACATATATGTATCTTTTAACCCTGTAATTATAGTCGTAAATATATATAAAATTGAATTGTGTACATGTGTGCACAAATGGACACATACAAGATGTCTATAGAATCATTCTTTATGATAGCTACGAACTTGGGAGCAACCCAAATGCCAGCAATAGAAGGGACACACTTTGGCATATTCATCATATGGTAGAATACTACAAATCAATGAAAATTAAAGTAGTACAGTTGCACAGAACAACATAGAATCTCACAAGCATAATATTAGGTGAAGTAGTGAAATCTATTTAGTCATACAAAATTCAAAAATGGACAAAACCAATCTATAATGTTAGAAGTTAGAATGACATTTATCTTTGGAGAGGTGGCAAGGAACAGTGACCGACTATGGGTACAAAGATAGCTTCTGAGCTGTTGCCAATGTTCTGTTATATGAATGTAAAGATTCATTGAGTAAAATAATGAAATTGTGCATTTTTCTCTATCTATTTTAACTATGATTTTAAAGACTATTAATTCTCAAGAAAAGAGATTCTAATTGGCCTTAATTTGCCCATATGTCAACACTGATCTAGTCAGCTGAGGTCACTATGTTGGGTTCACATAGCCTGTACTTCATTCATCAGGGGCTGTGGGATGACACACTTTGACAAGGGATGTAGGGGGGGGCTATGAGTGAAGGGAAATAATTAGGAAAATGGCATGGGTCATTCAGGTAACTCAGGAAGTGTCAGCTACAAATAAGCATCAAACATGTGAACCTGAAAAGTAGATTGAGAAGGAATTGTGATAATATTAGAAGAAACAGGAGGGAAAAGTTCATTTAAAATAAAGTTAGGTATGGCGCCTGGGTGGCTCAGTCAGTTGAACAACAGGCTCCTGGTTTTTGGCTCTGGTCATGATCTCAGGGTCCTGGCATCAAGCCCCACATTGGACTCTGCACTCAGTGGGGATCCTGCTTGAGGATTGTCTCTACCACTTCCTTTGCCCCTCCCCCCTCATGCACATGTACACACTCATAAATAAATAAATAAATAAATAAATATTTTAAAAAATTAAGTTAGGTAGTGATTCAAAACCAGGAAAATGTTGAAAAGAGTAAAATGCTACCATGAGCTCAAGTAAGATAAAAATTGAAAGGAGTATATCAATTAAGGGTCACTGGTAACCTTGGTAATGAAGTTACAGTGGTATGAGAGAGGAAGAAGCCTGAGCGTAAGCAAAAGCCTGATTACAGTAGGATGAAGAATAAATGAGAAAATCTGAGAGTCTTATGAAGGCTACGAGCATTCTTGCCAGAAGGATGCATATGCATGCATCCCATAAAATAATTTTCTCCATTTAAAGGGATTTGTGTATCTCTTGAAGCTCATTTATCAATTCCAGTATAAGCAAACTCAGTGCAGGATATTCTTATAAGGATCTCGGTAGGAAGAGAAGGTGAGACAGCAATAACTAGAACAGTCAAAGTGTTGGGAAAGGTTTGTGGCTTTCGTGTGTTTTGTGTTTACAGGAAGACTTTGAGCATAGTTACAAACTTTGGAAAGTACATAAATAAAAAGGAAGAGGTTGTAAACATGTGAGACAAAGGAGATAACTAAAGGATCAAGGTTACTATAGCAGTTCCCCCTTAGCCATGGTTTCATGTTTGCTCATTTCAGTTACCTGAGGTCAACCATGATCTAGAAACAGATGATCCTTCTTCTGATGTGTCATCTGTATGTCAGCAGTAGCCTAACTTGACATCAAAAGCCAGTCATTCACCTCACTTCATCTTGACAAGTAGGCATTTTATCATCTCACATCATCACAAGAAGAAGGGTGAGTAGAGTAAGATATTTTGAGAGGGAGAGACCACGTTCACATAAGTTTTATTACAGTATACTGTCATACTTGTTCAATTTTATTATTGTTAATCTCTTACTGTGCCTAATTTATAAGTTAAACTTTATCATAGGTATGTATGTTTAGGAAAAAAAAAGATAATCTGTATAGGGTTCAGTACTATCTGTGGTTTCAAGCATCTGCTGGGGATCTTGGAATGTATTCCCCTGGGGATAAGCAGGGGCTCTGCGGGTGGGCCTACTGTATTATGGAGACAATAGGAAGGGATAAAAACAAGGCCAAAGGCAGAGGCAATAAACAGGCAAAATCATCTCTTTTTCTGAGATTGGAGAGAATGCTTTGATGGCAGGTGCCACTATGAATAAATGTATAGATATGGGAGCAGGAAATTGTGTAACTTTGTTGCCATTCAACTTAATTTTTTTATGAAGAAATAAAAGCATAGTTGACAGAATGATGGGCAAAATGATGAAGAGCCTGAAGAGATTTATTTTAAGATTCAAATAATCTTCTTGGTGTGTATCCCAAATGTTTTCATTGAGAAAATGATTTGATAGACACATTTCAGGCATTGCACTAAGATACAAATCTAAGGCATAGTTTTTGCCTTAGAGGAATTCACTCTGTAAATTATAGAACACATTCCCTCACATGATAGTGGCCACCTGAAACACCAGGGCAAAAAGAACTGTGAATCTTGGCCTCAGCTCAATAGGAAAGACTTATATATCAGAAGAAAGAGAGAATGCCACATTTTTTCCATCCCTTTTACAGGTGTGGTAGTTTATTATTTGCAGAGTACTAAAATCATATAATCACTTATAATAACCTACAAGATGAGTAGTTGAGGCATTATCTCAATTTTATTTCAATTTTAATCACTTTTAAAATGATAGCTTCCATAAATGTGCATCTTTTGTAAAGTAAGATTTCCTGTTTTTGTCCTACATGTACCTTTTACTAGTCAAAAGTATCCAGTTCTAGCACTTTTTGTCTTGAGTCTACAGATTTTAATCAGGCATTTGAATCTCCCTTGACCTTTACAAACTAATCTCATTTGTCTTTCCTATACACAATTTCTGCAATCCTTTTTATGAATGGTTTATGTAATAATAAGAATATCCTTATTATGAAAACAAATAAGCACTCCTTGCTTATTCATGCACATGTGAAATAATGCATGGACAGGACTTAGTACTGAATAAATGTAATCCGTTCCTAATCATAATTTTTGTTATGAACTTTTGCTCTCTTGCCTATTGTTTATCTTTCTTTCCAGTGTTCCTTCCCCTTCTAACTTCCCTTTAATTCTTCCATTTATTTGCTGTAGACCTTCCAGTAAACTTCTACAAGCAGCATTTTATTTTATTTTTTAAAGATTTTATTCATTTATTCATGAGAGACACAGAGTGAGAGGCAGAGACATAGGAAGAGGGAGAAGAAGGCTCCCTGTGGGAAGCCCAATGTGGGACTTGATCTCAGGACCCCAGGATCACACTCTGAGCCAAAGGCAGATGCTCAACCACTGAGTCACCCAGGCATCCCTAAAAGTAGTGTTTTAGTTGTCCACTCTTCCATAATTGTATTCAGGGTTGTAAGATATCCTGTACTATGCTAGTATGCATTGAAATGATCCTCAAAATAAGTCAGTTTATTTCAAAGTGTAGTATTCTATCCACTGACAGCATCGTCCTAAAACTTTGAGATGGTGCATCATGGTACAAAGAAAAGTGTTCAGGGTGAGAGTATGGTGGCCTGGATTCTAATTCCTAATCTGCTAGTCATGCTGTGTATACTTGGGCAAGTCACTTCATCAGTTCCAGATGGCTTTATCAACAGCCATATATATTTGAGAAGTTGGAGGAATTTAGGATTTGTTAGAACAGTACATAAAATTGGGCATCCAAATCCTACACTTTATATACAAGTTAGACATGGAAAAGCAAATAAGAGATATTTTATTGTTCTTTGCTTCATCCTCCAAATAATCCAGAATTAAAAGCCAACTAGTTTTTAATTTGAGTCATTAATTGAAACTATGTAGTTATTTGTATGATTTGAATATTTGGTGGCATTGAGGCAAGACAGTCTAATGTGCTTTGTCTACAAAAGGCAGATGTTTTCTGTTAATACCTTTCATTACGTTTTGCTCTGTCTTAAGAGACAAAGTTCTGTAAGGTGACTTTGCATGTTTGACCTCTGGTCCATTATGTGATGCTTTCTTAGCAGATCTCTCAGAAGGCAAACTCATTTCCAAATTCTTGGAAAGCACACTTTTGTGCTTCAGGTCTGCCTTCATCAAATTGCTGTAGTTTTCAAATGAGTTAATATATTTTACAGCAATGAATATTGTTTAAGTCTATTGTTATAATACTATTATATATATTGTTATTTGGTACTGAAGGAGAAACAAACAGAATAGGAGACAAAATACATTCACTGAAAGAGTTTAATATTTTGGAAAATGACAGATTCATACACATAAATTAGCAATAGTACTAATTACTGATAATATTTATTGAGTTCACAGCATGTTCCAGACACTGTACAAGGTACTTAACACTTCATCTTCACACCAATCACCAAGAAAGGTACTTCTATTATTCCTCTTTTACAGATGAGCAAAAGTCCACCTTAATGGATTAAGCAACTTTCATAGGGTCACATAGCCAGTAAGGATTTGAACCTATATAGTCTGATTCTGGAAGAGAAAGTCAAAGCATATACTTGGGGGTCAGAGAAAACCTCTGTTTAAGATAGAATACTGGTATTAAATTACTGGCCTGTTAACTATTGGAAACAAGAATGTTATAACCCTAAATTTTGCCCTGTAAGGTTGTGCAGTAATTGGTATTTGTGGTTTTGTTTTTTTTGGTGGAAGGAGCAGAGGCAGAGGGAGAGAGAGAATCTTAAGCATTGACTCCACACCCTGTGCAGAGCCTGAAGCAGGGCTTGGTCTCACAACCCTGAGATCATGACCTGAGCTGAAATCAAGAGTCAGATGCTTAATTGACTGAGCCATCCAGGTGCTCTAGTGTCTGTGCTTTTAAAACATAGGATGATAAAGCATTTATAACTCAAAAATGTTTTTAAATACAAGGAACTTCATAACTTTAGTTGCAGTCCCAGATTCTACTTAGTTTGCTCTATCACAATCATGTTATTTTTATCTTTCAAACATACAGTTTCAATTACTGATTACAAGTAACAAAAGACTGGTTGATGGCTTCAGACATGTGCCCAACATGTGTCCTAATTGTTTACACTTAATGAATTTGGAAACTGTCATCTCTGCCTTCACATGACTAAAATATGCTTTAAGCTGTGGTAATCTTCTTACAACTAAATAATATTTAAATAATTGAAGTTACTTTCTTCTGATCAAATTTTCAGAGGGGCAATTGCCAAGAGGATTTTTTTCTTCTTCTTTTTCTTTTTTCTTTTTTACAGCTGAATGATATGAAGGAGATGTATTAAGTCTCTTCTTCCTTAGGCCACCCTAGGACAATAACCATAAACTTTGTAACCAAGAGAGTAGAAATTGTGACAGATTTATTTTTGTCTCAGCCTTTGTTCAGCTGTAAATTCTTTTAGGGCAGAGTCATGTCAGCTGTATTTCTCTGCTTCCTATAATATCCAATGCTTCATTTGATGCATAGTAAGGGTTCAATAAATATATATTGCATATATGTATGGAGATATAATAGTGGAGTTTTGCAGTTGTTTTACCTGTCTGTTCCCCCACTTGCAAAGAGACAAATTGAATTCTTTGTCATTGTTCATTTATTGTGTATTTTATATATGTAAAACCGCATTGAGTTACAATCAAGATAGCCCTGGAAAGTCCACACTTTGAACATTCCCTCTCTGTTTGAACCCAGAGCAATGGGAGTTAGAATATAAAAAGAGAAAAATTCAGCTACATAGTTGATCTAAACAATACAATAGATCTTTTTGTGGACCATAAATGGAATAGACATTCAAATGGTGTCAGACTGAAGGTACAGAATTTCTGCATGTTGGGTTCAAGAGCAGAGACAGTATGGGTGCCTGGGTAGCTCAGTTGGTTAAGCATCCAACTCTTGATTTTGGCTCAGGTCATGATTTCAGGGTCGTGAGATCAAGCCTCTCTGCCTCTTCCCTAATGCTTCCTCCCCCCTTGCCTTGAGCCTGAGCTATCTCTTGCTCTCGGAAAAAAAAAAGAAAGAAAGAAAAAAAGAAAGAAAGAAAGAAAGAAAGAAAGAAAGAAAGAAAGAAAGAAAGAAAGAAAGAAGAAAGAAAGAAAGAAAGGAAAAGAAAAGAAAGAAAAAAGAAAAGAAAATTTAAAAAAGGAAAAAATGGCAAACAGTTGTGTGGCTCATGTGAATACCTGCAGTAAGTGTCTTAGCATAAATCAGGATGGGAACAGGCCCTCTGCTTAAAACTGGGGCCATGTTGGGACTTTCCTGCTTGTTAATACAAGTTGAAAAGTACTCTTGTGGATTGATGCCTAGGGCTATAATTTATTAAATGTTGACTAAGGAAGAAAAAGACACACATATAACTTTATGTCTCTCCTCTGTGATTTACCCAATATCATTGTAGGGCAGGAACGAACCCTGTACTACCAATATATGATCTAATTCTATTTTGGAGTCCATAAAAACAGATTAAAGCAATTGGAAAATTTGTAAATAAAAGGAAGTAAGCAGAGGACATGGAGGATGTGTGTGTATGTGTGAGAGAGAAAGAGAATGAACAATGAGAGACTGCAATACAGATTTTTTAAATTCATGAAGATGATTGAGGCCTCTTCACACACACAAAATATTAATTCACTAAAGAATAAATAAAACTAGTAGAAACATCAGAAAAAAATCTTTCAAAATAAATGTATTAAGGATCTATAAAGAAATAAATGAAGGAATGATATCTTTAAAAACTTATTTATTTTCATCCTTTATTTTTTATAATAGATTTTTTTATTGGTGTTCAATTTACCAACATACAGAATAACACCCAGTGCTCATCCCATCAAGTGCCCCCCTCAGTGCCCGTCACCCATTCACCCCAACCCCCACCCTCCTCCCCTTCCACCACCCCTAGTTCATTTCCCAGAGTTAGGAGTCTCTCATGTTCTGTCTCCCTTTCTGATATTTCCCACACATTTCTTCTCCCTTCCCTTATATTCCCTTTCACTATTATTTATATTCCCCAAATGAATGAGAACATATAATGTTTGTCCTTCATACTTTATTTTTTTGAAGATTTATTTATTTAGAGAGAGAGCACAAGCACAAGCAGTGGGGAGGGGAGAGGGAGAAGTAGGTTCCTGACAAAGGACTTGATCCCATGAGATCATAACCTCAGCCAAAACCAAGGGTCAGCCCAACTGACTGTGCCACCTAGATGACCCAATATTTATATTTTATAAGTGCTTTTTGTTTCCTTAAGAAAATTCTGGCTTTTCTTCTCTTCCCCATCTATACTGTCTCTAGTTTTCAATAATTTTCACAGTGTCAATTGCTAATTATATGGAGGTTAGTTCATAAACGTATATGTCTAGCATAGACATTTTTCCTAGGTTCAAGACACTTACATCAAATAACTTATTTTAAGATATCTTATGTGTTCACAGATATTTCAAACAGGAGATATTAACACTAAAATTGATTTTCCCCCAAACTTGTTCATTTCCAGGTCTTACTCATCTCAGAAAACAATAGCACTAATGACTTGCTGAAATAGTAAAATTAGAGTTTTCTTTGTTCCTGTCCTTTTCCTCACAGTCTACATACATATATGCACATACATGCACATACTTCTAACCCATCAGAAAATCCTGGTGATACAACCTTCCAAATATCTCTGAATCCATCTGCTCTTCTCCATATCCACTGTCACACTTTGACATAGGCTCATCTCTTATCTGCCTTGCTGTGATAGCCTTCAAATTGGTCTCCTGTTTCTATTCCCCTTTTTCCACCATCCCATAACAATCCATTCCACACACACAGTAGCCAGAGTGATCTTTTTAATATATTACAGTGTAAACCTTCAATGGTTTTCAAATTCACTAAGAATAAAATTGAAACTTCTTACTGGACCTACAAACACTGAATACCTGAGCCTCTAAACAACTCACCAGTTTTACTTAACACTACTCCCTCATTCATTATGTCCTAAATGCAATGAGCTTCTCCTAGTTCCTAAGAGAAAACTACCTCACAGCTTTAGTTGGCTCAGTGTTTGCTCTACAATCTTCCTTCATAGTTTTTTTTCTTTCATCTTCATTCATTTTCTTTTTTTCTTCTTTTCTTTAATTGAAGTATAGTTGATTCAGATTGTTATATTAGTTTCAGGTGTACAATATAGTGATTTGACAGCAGTATGTATTATGCCATGCTCACCATAAATGTAGCTATCATCTGTCACCATACAACACTACTAAAATATTACTGATTATATTTCCTATGCTATACCTTTCTTCCCCATGACTTATTCATTCCATAACTGGAAGTCTGTATCTCCCAATATCCTTCACTCATTTTACCCATCCCTCAAGCCCCTTCTCTTTTGATAGCTATTAATTTGTTCTCTGTATTTATGGGTCTGTTTCTGTTTTTGTTTGTTTGTTTGTTTGTTTCATTTGTTTTATTTTTTAGATTCCACATATGAGTGAAATCATATGGTGTTTGTCTTTCTCAGTCTGACTTATTTCACTCAGCATAATATCCTCTAGGTCCATCCATGGTGTTGCAAATGGCAAGATTTTATACTTTCTTATGTCTGAGTAATATTCCATTATATATATTATATATTATAATATAATACTATACATAATATTATTATATAATAATATATTAATATAATAATATAATATATATACACACACATACATGCCACATTTTCATTATTCATTTGTCTATTTATGGACACTCTTATTGCTTCCAATCTTGGCTATTGTAAATAATGCTGCGATAAACATAGAGGAGGCACATATTTCAAATTAGTGTTTTCATTTTCTTTGGGTAGATACCCAGCAGTGGAATTACTGGATCATATATTTCTATTTTTAATTTTTTGAGGAACCTCACACTATTTTTCATAGTGGTTGCACCAATTTACATTTCCTACCAACAGTGCACAGGGGTACCCTTTTTTCCACATCCTTGCCAACACTTGTTATTTCTTGTCTTTTTTATGTTAGCCATTCTGACAGGTGTAAGCAACATCTCTTCCTTCAAAGTTTTTTAACGAGTTCTTTTCAGGACTACTTCTTGTCATTTAGGTCTCAGTTTATATGCCACCTTTACACAGAGCTCCTTCATGACCACTTTACATAATGTTCTCACACATTTCTGCATCATTAAGACTCTGATTCCTTTCTATCACTTATTAAAGGCCATCACTATTGAGTTTGTATTTTTTATTACAAAATATTGTAAGTTGTTCTTACTGGATTCATAGTGATCAGTAAAGTATCTAATACTGCCTCTAATTCAAAAGCAAAATGATTAGTGACCTGCCACATCATTCAGATAGATGCAAAAAAAAAAAAAAAAAAGAAAAGAAAAGAAAAAAGAAACCAATGGGCAAGTACTAAGTGACTCTCCAAGCCCATGTTTAGATTCTCAGAGGAGAGGTATTCCACTTTCTTGGGAAGGATTTCCTGGGAGATTTCCCAGAAAAGTGAGAGTACCTCCTTGCACATAGACAAAAGAAGATATCCCTTTTACATTCCTGTTTACAAGGACCATGTTCTACAGATAAGACTATTCTCATTAAAAATTTTCAAATCATTAAACATTAGTGTCCGCATTAACTGATATAGCATGCATAGATTCAATGTTATCTGCTAATTTTGAGGGGTGGAAATGTTATTTGGACTCAAGTCTATGCTTATGTAACTGCTATTATCTCTCTCACACATACACACATGAGCACACACACACATACACATGCACACATGACATCTTTATGTAACTCAAATTCCTCTTCTTCCTCTAATAACAAAAACTTAATCGTCTTAAATTTAGTCAGTGACTTCCTAACATTTTGATTACTGTGATTAAAGTAACTGACACATGGGAGTTTAAGGTCAGTCAGTATCAGCTTATAAACTGTGCAAGAAATATAGAACAAAGATCTACATATGGACACTTTCTGTTTAATAGTCTTTTGAATAACATTTCAATGGCAATTGAATGTTGCAGCTGTTTGTAATCAACATAGCATTGGGATCTCGTGAGAATGTATGATATGTAACTGCTGCTGAGTTTTGTTTTCAAGCTTGTCTAAATCAGGTTAGGTTCTTTTAAAACTAGTGTATTCTATAAGGGTAAAATATGAATAATAAGATATATTCAAACTGCCTGTTATTTGGAGGCAATGTTATTCATGAATTCTTTTATCTCATTTTTCTGCTTGAAACAAGCTACTTAGGACAAATTTCCATGCAGCTAAAAATAATGCTGCTAATGCACAATCTGTAGTATGCTCAGTTTCCCAGTTGAAGAGATGAACTTAACTGAGTCACATACATTCTTTCAAATGGTCCTTCTTGTGACCAAAAGCTAGTAGTATTTGCCATGCACACTGGGGGAATTAACTAGGAAATTAAAAATCTATACATGGAAGCTGTGATTGATCCTGAATGTGACCAGACCTCACCAGAACTCTCAAACTCATTGAAGGAAAGGAACTGGTGCTCACTCAATAGAAGTTTCCAAATGATCTCTGATCAGAGGAATATTTAAATTATCTGAAAATATCCTATATATGGGTCATCTGTGTGACTTAGTGGCACTTGGAATCTCATTCATTATATCATATTCTTACTAAAAACAGGGCTTATAAGCTCTTTATTCTGCATGATAGTAGTGATCCTTAGCAGGAGTTTCAAGATTTAATTTCAGTTTAACTCTTAGTTTTTGCTGAGCACTTAAGCCTTTCCTTTTGGTGCCTGGTAACTCATGGCTGTCTAGGACTTCATAATCCATCCTTCAAAGCCCTCTCTCACAGCTTCTTATATTTTAGATCTTTCATGTTTCCTATAAAAGTGTACCTTTTCTATGCCACCTTCACTATTACCTAGAGCTCTTCTGAGAAAAATTTGTTGCTCATTAACATTCTGTACCTTAAGCCGAAAGAATGAATAAAGACAATTTTATTTTTATTTTTTTATAAATTTATTTTTTATTGGTGTTCAATTTACCAACATACAGAATAACACCCAGTGCTCATCCCGTCAAGTGCCCCCCTCAGTGCCCGTCACCCATTCACCCCCACGCCCCGCCCTCCTCCCCTTCCACCACCCCTAGTTCGTTTCCCAGAGTTAGGAGTCTTTATATTCTGTCTCCCTTTCTGATATTTCCCACACATTTCTTCTCCCTTCCCTTATATTCCCTTTCACTATTATTTATATTCCCCAAATTAATGAGAACATATAATATTTGTCCTTCTCCGATTGACTTACTTCATTCAGCATAATACCCTCCAGTTCCATCCATGTTGAAGCAAATGGCGGGTATTTGTCGTTTCTAATGGCTGAGTAATATTCCATTGTATACATAGACCACAGCTTCTTTATTCATTCATCTTTCGATGGACACCGAGGCTCCTTCCACAGTTTGGCTATTGTGGACATTGCTGCTAGAAACATCGGGGTGCAGGTGTCCCGGCGTTTCATTGCATCTGTATCTTTGGGGCAAATCCCCAACAGTGCAATTGCTGGGTCGTAGGATAAAGAATAAAGGGCTAGTTTCCAAGATCTATAAAGAACTTATTAAACTCAACACCTAAGAAATAAACAATCCAATCATGAAATGGGGAAAAGACATGAAGAGAAATCTCACAGAGGAAGACATAGACATGGCCAACATGCACATGAGAAAATGCTCTGCATCACTTGCCATCAGGGAAATACAAATCAAAACCACAATGAGATACCACCTCACACCAGTGAGAAAGGAGAAAATTAACAAGGCAGGAAACCACAAATGTTGGAGAGGATGCGGAGGAAAGGGAACCCTCTTACCCTGTTGGTGGGAATGTGAACTGGTGCAGCCACTCTGGAAAACTGTGTGGAGGTTCCTCAAAGAGTTAAAAAAAGACAACAATTTTACATCCGTACAATCTATTCAGAGGTGTAATTGGATCCTTAGGTGACATTGGTTTTATTCATAGGACAGATGTTTATTGAGCCCTTACTACTTACATGTAACTATATATATAAATATGAAGCATTTATTTTCTTATGTCATCTATCAAATTCCCTCATATTTAATCAAAAGCAGGAAAAAGAGAGATATGCTATATATGTCTAATGATAGCATATGATTTCCAAACAGTGTAATCAGAGTAGTATTAATGGGGAGCGTGGCATTTAGTCCAGTTTTTGAAAAATGGATAGGATTTCAATGTCTGGAGATTAGAAGTAGAGGATACCCAAGGTGGAACAAAAGATAAAAGGATGGAAGTGCTATAAAGATGGAAAAGCACAGGCCTTTAGGAAATGGAAAATAGTTCAATTTGACTAGAGCATAATGTGGCTATATGAGAGATGATGAGGGAAAAGGATCTGAAATATCAAGATAAAGAATTTGGATATTATTTATTGAATACTCGAGGGAAAGGCTTAGTATAGGGTCAGCATTGCACTAACTATGCTGATTATAATACCTTTATTAATCAATGAAACAATCTATCCATAAATATTGTTATCACCACTTAGAATACAAAGACATGAAAGCTAAGAGAGATAAAGTGACTTCTAAAGCATCACATAGCAATGACAGGCAAAAGTTGAGCTCAGAACAGACCTGCTTGCCTCCAAAGCTGGAGCTTTATTTTTTTTTTAATGTTTGTAATTTAAGTGTAGTTGACACATAATGTTACATTAGTTTCAGGTGTACAACATAGTTATTTGACAAGTCTATACATTATGTCATGCTCACCACAAGTAAGCATCTGTCCCCATCTGTCCCCATACATCACTATTACATTATCATTGACTATATTCCCTGTGCTGTGCCTTTTATTCTGGTGATTTAGTCATTCCATAACTGGAAGCTGGTATCTCCCACTCCCCTTTACCATTGTGTCCATCCCCCAGCCTCCTCCACTCTGGCAACCAACAGTTTGTTCTCTATATTTATAGGTCTCAATCTGCCAAAGCTGGAGCTCTTAATGACTATAATCTATAATCTTTCTAAGCTTTAAGGAGATTAATGCATCTTTCTCACAAACGTAAGGCTAAAGTGAACAGGAAGCAAATACAATGATTTTATTTGAGAAACTATTGTATCAGGTTTTGAACTAAAGTGGCAAGAGTGAGTGTTAAAGAAAAGGAACAAGAGTTATTGGTAGTATTTATGACATGGGAAGAATGGAATTAGTCAATGATCAATAGGATGATGATAGTGCTACCAGCAGAAATAAGAAAGTCAAAAAGGAATATGCAGCAAACCAAAACTGCAATGAGATATCACCTCACACCTGCCAGAATGGCTAAAATGAAAAACACAACAAATAACAAGTTTTGGCAGGGATGTGGAGAAAAAAAAAAAGAACCATTGTGCACCATGGTGGGAATGCAAGTTGGTACAGCCACTATGGAAAACAGTATGGAGGTTCCTCACAAAATTAAAAATAGAAATATCGTATGATCCAATAATTCCAGTAGTGGGTATTTAGCCAAAGAAAAAGAAAACACTAAATTAAAGAGATACATGTACCACTGTGTTTATTGCAGCATTATTTATAATAGCCAAAATATGGGGATCCCTGGGTGGCGCAGCGGTTTGGCGCCTGCCTTTGGCCCGGGGCACGATCCTGGAGACCCGGGATCGAATCCCACGTCGAGCTCCTGGTGCATGGAGCCTGCTTCTCCCTCTGCCTGCTCTGCCTCTCTCTGCTCTCTCTCTCTCTCTCTCTCTCTCTCTCTCTCTTTCTGTGACTATCATAAGTAAATAAAAAAAAATAGCCAAAATATGGAAGCTACCCAAGCGTTCATCAGTAGATGAATGGGGCACTTGTCTGGCTCATTCAGTAAAGCATGCGACTCCTGATCTCAGAGTCATGAGTTCAGGCCCCATGTTGGGCATAGAGCTTGCTTACTTAAAAAAATACATTAATGGATAAAGATGATGAGGTATATACATACAATGGAATATTATGCAGCCAGGAAAAGAGATGAGATCTTGCCATTTATAACAACATGGATGCACTTAGAGGGTATTATGCTAAGTGAAATAAGTCAGACTGAGAAAGACATATACCATATGATTTGTTGTATGTGGAACCTGGAAAACAAAACAAATGAATAAAAAAAAACAAACAAAAAGCATTATCAGACCTATAAATACAGAGAACAAACTAATGGTTGCATAATGCATAGAGATGTTGAATCACTATGTTGTAGACCTGAAATTAATGTAATATTGTATATATCAACTACATGTAAATTTTTAAATAAGTATGAACTCATGTTTAGCTCAATATAAATACAGATGAATAGATAGATGTATATTTATTAGCATACACAGATATATTTTCTAGCTCTATCCACTAAGAGGCTCTAGTAGCAAAAAGCGCACATAGCACCCAGATAGTGATTTCTAATACCATTCTCCAATAAAAGGAAGCATGAGTCCTTGGAGAAATGGCTGATTCTAGAACTAGGGCAGTAAATATAACCAGTGAATATGGAAAAGAGGTGCCAGAAAGTAAGGAAATGCTAAAAATAAATAAGTACATACATACTTTACAATGATGAGACCATGAAAAAAGGAAACAGAAGCCAACTAAAAGAGTTGTCTATGGCCAAAACTGGAAAATTTTAAGTAATAAATAAACTAGTATTGGAGCAACTAGAATATAGTATCATATACTAGATATAGTATATATCAAGGTCAATGTCAACAGTCATAAATCATGTTGATAATATGTTTCATTGATATGATGTTACAAGAATATCACTTTACCTGTGTGCTCTTTCTTCAAAATCCTATAACCCCAACTAACCAGGAGAAAAACATGAGACAAACCCAAATGAGGGGCATTCTACAAAATACCCAAGAAATCTCTTCAAAACTGTCAGGAACATTGAAACAAGTGAAGTCTAAGAAGCTGTCACAGTCTAGAGGAGCCTAAGGAGGCATGATGACTAAATGTAATGTATTATTATGGATGGGATGCTGGGATAGGAAAAAGTAGGTAAAAAGTAGTAAAATTTGAATAAACTGTGGGCATTAATCAATAATAATCTTTTGATGTTGGTTCATTAGTTGTAAGAAATGGATCATAAAGTGGGATATTAATAACAGAGGAAACTGGATGTGTAGTAGATGGGAATACTGTGTACTATCATAATTTTTCTGTAAATTTAAAGCTCATTATTAGTGATACTGTAGGGAAATAAGCACTCATACATATGGCTCCACATTCTGGGGGGAATACAAATTGCTACAGCCCTTATAAATTCTTTAAAAACTCTTTAAGATTTTATTTATTTGAGAGAGAGAGAGAGCAAAGAAAGGAGCAGAGGGAGATGGACAAGCAGACTCCATGCTGATCATGGAGCCAGACTTGGGGCTTGATCTCACAACCCTGAGATCATTACCTGAGCTAAAATCAAGAGTCATATGTTAACCCACTGAGCCACCCAGGTGCCCCTCCAACCCTTATAACTATCAATACTATACATATGCCTATACCTCAAACCATCAATCCAACTTACAGGATTTCACCCTGAAAATATATTTCCAACAATATAAAAGTAGGTATAGTCAAAGTTACTTGCTTTCAATCAACATTATTTTTTATAAATGCATAATACTGGAAGTATCCTAAATATTTGCACTTAAGAGAATGAGTAAACTATGGTGCATCCACATGCTGAGATGTTATGCAACTGCAAAAAGGAAAGAGAAGAATCTCTGAACTGATATGGAGTGACTTCAGGACATATTGTTAAATGAAAAACTCAAAGTATGAACATTATGTATGGTATGCTACTTTTACGGAATGAAAATGGGGAAATAACAGGATATACACATATCTGTTACTTTTGCAGAAAGAAACACAGGAAAGATGAATAAGAAACTAAAGGAATTGGTTACCTACAGAGAGTGAATAGGAACAAGATAGAAAGGATGGTGGACATTGCTGCTAGAAACATCCACCATCCTTTCTATCTTGTTCTGTGGAAGGAGCCTCGGTGTCCATAGAAAGATGAATGGATAAAGAAGATGTGGTTTATGTATACAATGGAATATTACTCAGCCATTAGAAATGACAAATACCCACCATTTGCTTCGACGTGGATGGAACTGGAGGGTATTATGCTGAGTGAAATAAGTCAATCAGAGAAGGACAAACATTATATGTTCTCATTCATTTGGGGAATATAAATAATAGTGAAAGGGAATAGAGGGGAAGGGAGAAGAAATGGGTAGGAAATATCAGAAAGGGAGACAGAACACGAAGACTCCTAACTCTGGGAAACGAACTAGGGGTGGTGGAAGGGGAGGAGGGCAGGGGGTGGGGGTGACTGGGTGGCGGGCACTGAGGTGGGCACTTGATGGGATGAGCACTGGGTGTTATTCTGTATGTTGGTAAATTGAACACCAATAAAAAATAAATTTATTATTAAAAAAAGAAAGGATGGTGGATGGGAATGATTTATAAGGGCTTTAGACTTGAGTATATTTTTCTGAATAGTTTTAAGTTTTATAACCACATACGTGTATTATATACTCAAAAATTAGCAAACAAAAACACATATACACACTTAACAAAGATGGGAAAGGGTTCAGAAATTAAATAAAAACAGAAACAAATGAAGCTCTTTATCAAATGACTAGCATAGCACAATAACACTGAAGGTATATGGGGATGGTAACTTACCCAAGTAATTCTTATATTATTTTGACTGTATAATCTGAAGGACATATGGCACCACAAACATAGACCAAATTCCAATAAGAAGGTGGACTTTTTATAGAGTCAGCAATTGTGAAACTCCTTTATATATTTAAGATTGAGCAAGTTAGTAAACATATTGTAGATAATGAGAGCTGGTTTTCTCATTGTCATCAAACAAATTACAAATGAGGAAACAGGGCAGGCAACAATGAACCCTGTAGCATAAGATTGGAATCAGTATGAATTCAATGAGTTTAACATATATACAGATAGCTATAGAAATAGAGGTGTCTCTGTGTATGTATATACATATTTTTGTTTCTCTGTCTGCTAAGAGGGCCTAGAAGCAAGAAGCCAGTACCAATGAGCACACTAAGTACAAAATGGAGCCAAGGTTTATCCTAGAGTCTAGCATGTACTTAGACTTCAATGTTCAATACATGATAAATATCATCATCATTGTCATCATCACCTCATTTAAGCATCATGATAAGGAAAGCTGATTGCATGCACAGAGAAACATCAAACAAATGGTGAGAGAATGAAGACAAGATCAATGAAGGGATAATTGAAATGCCAACTTTCTGACAGAGTGAGAAAGGAAAGCTTTTTATATATAAGAAATTTTCACCTTGGAAAAGAAAATAGTTATGTCTGCTTCTAATAGAGGAAGGAGGAGGAGGAAATGATTGAAGACATACATAAACCTTATAACATTGAAAAAAAATACCTTTGATCTCTTCAGAAGAATATGAAGTGAAATCACCCAACAAGAGCAATGGATATAGAAGGAGAAAGGTCCAGGAATTTTTGGATTATGTTAGAATCACCACTTCTGGAGAAATGTGTTTTAGAGACAAGATATAACTAAAAAGGTCTGCAGAACAGCAAAGAGTGCTACCTTAAGTAACATGAATTTGTAGTAAATTTTATTTCATAATAGTATTCGAATTATTATCAAAAACACTGTTTAGTATTTAATTGGTATCAGCTTTTTAATTGCAATACAAATGACATAAAACATTGTATTAGTTTCAGGTATACAACATAATGATTCAATACTGGTATATATTATAAAATGATCACACAGTAAGTCTAGTTACATCCATGATCATATATATTACAGATTTTTTTGTGTGTGATGAGACATTTTAATATCTGCTCTCAACAACTTTCAAATATGCAATAGATTTCTATTAACTATAGGTACCATGCTGTACATTACATAATCAAGATTTATTTATTTTATAACTGGAACCTACCTTTTGACTCCCTTCACCCATTTCACCCATTTCACCCACCCCCTACCCCTACCTCTGGCAACCACCAATTTGTTTTCAGTATCTATGAGCTTGTCTTTCTTTTTTAAAAAAAATCCACATATAAATGAGATCATATAATATATGTCTTTCTCTGACTTATTTAAGTTAACACCAAGTGTTCAGGGTCCATCCATGTTGTTGCAAATGGCCAGATTTTATTCCTTTTATGCCTGAATAGTATTGCATTGTAATATTATATATATATAAAGCATTGTATTAAGCTTTTTATATATATATAAAGCATTGTATTAAAGCTTTTTAGTTTAATGTAATCTCACTTGTTTATTTTTGCCTTGCTGCCTTTGTTTTTGGTATCACATACAAAAGAAATCATTACCAAGAATGTGACATATTACAATATATTACAATATATACATATATTACACTTTCTTTATTCATCTTTTTTTAAAATTCATTCATCTTTCAATGGACACTTAGGTTGTTTCCATATCCTGGCTATTGTAAATAATGCTGAACTAAACATGGGGCACATATATTTTTTGAGTTAGTAAGTTAGTACTTTCATTTTCTTTAGATAAGTACCCAGAAGTGGAATTACTGAATCATATAGTAGTTCAATTTTTCATTTTTGAAGAAACTTTATGGTACTTTACATAGTGGCTACACCTAATTTACATTCCCACCAACAGTCCCCAGGGCTTCCCTTTTCTCCACATCCTCACCAACACTTCTTATTTCTTGTCTTTTTGATAATAGCCATTCTGACTGGTGTGAGGTGATATCTCATTGTGGCTTTTATTTGCATTTCCTTGATAATGAGTGACGTTGAGCATCTTTTCGTGTACCTGTTGGCCATTTGCATGTTTTCTTTGGAAGAATGTCTAATCAGACCCTCTGCCCATTTTTAACTGGATTGTTTGGGTTTTTTTGTTATTGAGCTGTATAAATTCATTATATATTTTGGATATTAACCTCTTATGAGATATATGATTTGAAAATATTTTCTCCCATTAAATAGGTGGCCTTTTTAAAAAAAAATAAAGATTTTAATTATTTATTCATGAGAGACACAGAAAGAGAGAGGCAGAGACATAGGCAGAGGGAGAGGCAGGCTCCATGCAGGAAGCCCAATGTGGGACTTCATCTGGGTACTCCAGAATCATGCTCTGAGCCAAAGGCAGATGCGCTTAACCGCTGAGCCACTCAGGCATCCTTGCCTTTTCTTTTTTAAAGATTTCATTTATTTATTTGACAGAGAGTGAGCAAGTGAGAGAGAGCACAAGCTGGGGGAGAGGCAAAGAGAGAAGCAGACTCCCCACTGAGCAGGGAGCCCGACACAGGGCTTGATTCCAGGACCCTGAGATCATGACTTGAACTGAAGGCAGACGCTTAACTGACTGAGCCTCCAAGGTGCCCGAATAGGTTGCCTTTTCATTTTGTTGATGGTCTTCTTTGCTGTGCAAACGCTTTTTAGTTTAACATAGTCCTACTTGTTTATTTTTGCTTTGCTGCCTTTGTTTTTGTTATCAAATTCAAAAGAAATCACCGCCAAGAATGATTTCAGGGAGCTTACAACTGATGTTTTCTTCTCAGAGTTTTATGATTTTAGGTTTTACAGTCAATTAACCCATGTTTTGAGTTAATGCTTGTGTATGGTATAAAATAGTGGTCCAGTTTCATTCTTTTACATGTAGCTGTCCAATTTCCCAGCATCACTTATTGCAGAGACTCTCCTTTGCTCATTGTACACTCTTGGCTCATTTGTTGTGAATTAATTGACCATATGCGTGGATTTATTTCAGGATCCTCTATTCTGTTCTATATCTAAGTGTCTGTTTTTATGCCAACATCATACTGTTTTGATTACTATAGCTTTGCATTATACTTTCAAGTCATGGAGCATGATTTCTCCAGCTTTGTTCTTCTTTCTCAAGATTGCTTTGGTTATTCAGGGTTGTTTGTGGTTCTATATAGATTTTAGGATTATTTGTCCTATTTCTGTGAAAAATGTCATTGGAATTTTGATAGGTATTGAATTGTATCTATAGATTGCTTTAATAATAGTATGGACATTTTAATAATATTAATTATCCTAATCTATGAGTACAGAATGTCTTTCCATTTATTTGTGTCTTCCTCAGTTTCTTTCATCAATGTTTTACGGTTTTCAGCATATACATCCTTCACTTCCTTGGTTAAATTTATCCCTAGATGTTTTATTCTTTTTAATGAAATTGTAAATGGGATTATTTTCCTAATTTCTCTTTACTGTTAATGGATAGAAACACAACAGATTTCTAGATATTGATTTTATAGCCTACAACTTTACTGGATCCATTATTAGTACTAACTTTTCTTGGTGGAGTCTTTATCAATTTTTTCCTATGCATTAACTTTGTCTTTCCAGTTGTAACTTTCTTAGACAAGAAAACATTTCTTATACAGAGTTTATATTCTCTATCACACATACCCAGCAGAAGATTGAAAATATGTAAACAACTATATTTTCAACTTGGACCTTGTGATAGCCTTACTCCTGAACTTTACTTAGTTCTTCCATCATTTTCCACGCAGATCAGAGAATTATATCAATTCCCTTACAGGAATTGGTTGATTCCCAAGATTCTTCTGAGAGAGAAGAAACGACTGTACAGCCACCCTTTCATTTTCTTACTGTGGAATATCTGTAGCAAATCCTTCATCCTGGGAACACTTTCTTTAGCCCATGAGTACATAGAATAAAAACTTCTTTTTAACTCTGTCCTAAGAATAATTAAAAAGGGAAGCCTCTTTTCAAAAATCCAAATTTTCACTCCAAAGTCCAACTGGCATTTGTATTATTCACTATTTTGAATTATCCATATCAACCCTCCTTTGTCACTATTAGGGGGCATCAAAATGTGGCTATACCTTAAATGCCAAGCACATCTTCCAGGTTGTGGACTAGAGACCTGAGCAGCAAGTACTCTTATCAGAAGAGGACATTTTGAACTGTGGCTTTTCTCTAGACTCTCAGGTTTAATTCCAACCTAACAGCTGCACTGCAGTCCATGAAATATTTACATTGTTTCTTGCTAAATTATATACATTATTTACCATATCATCTATTAAATATTTACTACCTTTCCAAATATGCCGTGTATTGCACTCCACTGCTCTTATTTCTTTTAACATTAGAAAAGACCAAGCCCTGTGGAAGCTTGGAGAAAGTGGGTGTGACAAAGAAGAAAGAGATGAGGGATAATGGAAAGAGAGCTAGAAGGAAACTATTCAACAAAGGGCTCTGTGTTATGTGCTCACTCTGTTCTCAACTTTCCCTTCCTCTAGCTAGGATCATCATTTCTCTCACTTGGAGAAGATGTATCTAATAAATTTGGATTCTGCAAATAAATTGTAATTATCCTCAGAAGCCATGCTTCAGGATGGCTAGGTATGTAAAATTGTATAAGAAAGACTTATGGTGATATCAGGAGTCAAGACACCAGCTAACCTTATTCAGAACTCTTTCTTACAGGAAATACTCACAAGCATTCAACTCTCTCTAAGCAAAGTGATGTTTCACTCTCCTGAAAATAGGAAAACCATTAATAGATGTGCTGTTGATACGATATATATGGTACTTGTGATCAGCAAGGGATGCCAAACTATGCAATCCTTTGCTGCTCTGAGGGATACCAAAATAATAATAATAATAATAATAATAATAATAATAATAATTGCTTTCCACCTGAGAACTTTAACTTCTTCATTGTTCTTCAAATTGTTCATTGTCCCCAAAGTAGACATCACAAAGATTGCTAATTAGCCACCAATTTATTATGCACTGTCCTCTTCCACTGAAAGTAACATAATTTTGATTTTTAGAGAACCACAACTGAATTAAAAGACTACATTTCCCATTTCTACTACTTCCTAGCACTTGAGGGTGGCATATGACTAAGTTCTGATCATAGAAGAGTAAGTGGAAGTGTTATGTGGGACTTCTAAAGGTCTCTTTATAATTGACAGAGCACTTGGCCTTCTTCCTTCCTTCCTTCATCCTGCTACTTGAAACCTGAATATGATGACTGGAGCACCAGTAGCCATCTTGAATCATGATAATGAAAGGCATATTTCTAGGAATCAAACAGTAAATAGCCAGACAAGTCCTGTCTGATAACCATAGATCTGCTTTCAACCATTCACTGCCAACCTCACAGCTTATTTTACGTGAAAGAGAAATAATTTTCTGTCATAGTTAAGCTACTTTGTTTTATGTTTCTAGTATATGTAGCCAGACTTAATCTATATTAATACAGCTAGGTTTATGCAGTATTTCTCACTCAACCATTTCAACCTACAGGCATTGAGTACCCTTATGTATGCCTATTTATTGTCAAAAGTTTTTCTGAGAGCAATTACTCATATCTTAGTGGTGCAAATATAGGTCTGTGGGTTATTTTAGTCATATTTAGCTATACATTCTATATGAGATGCTGTCTGTTTTTTATTACTTATCTGAAGTCAGAAGATACCACATCTACAGTAACTATCAACATCCTAATTGATTTTCCTCCAATTAATATTGAACTGGCTTAAAAATGGGTTAATACTGTCAATATTCTGAAACATTATTGATGTCGACATCCTTGGAGCTGTCAAGATCTTGCTGGTTAATTTTTATTTGTTGGATTGACTAGTTATTTGCAATTGTTGTGCAGATACAAATACATCAACATATTTGACTTACACACAGCTAAATTCCGAAAGTCTTATTTGTTACATATATAAAGTTGTCTGAAACTTTCCTTAAATTGCACTTCAGGTCAACAGACATTTCTTGAATGCTTATTATATTTTAGGAAATAAAAGGCAAACTGGTCTGAGATTCAATGAGTCTGAAGCTCATAAATAGAATCGAGAGAGAGAGAGAGAGAGAGAGAGAGAGAGAGAGAGAGAAGAGAGAGACGTTTTGGCAATTTGGGGGAAAGCATTTGAATTGAAATTATCCTTAAATGAATGGGGGCTATAAGTGCATTCTTGCCTTAAATGTAGTATCAATACTTGTTTTTACTTTTTCTAGATTTTCTATTTTGTTTTGCTGAAGCACACTGAATCACCTGATGTTGCAGCTAAGATTTCCTGAAATCTCTGCTGTCTAACATTAAAAATCTCCAAAGTGCATTGCAAGTGTTTTTATAGGGAGGCTAGTCTTTAAAATTGACTTGAATAGGTCATAAAAGCTTTTGATTAAAACTGATGGTTTTATAAACCCTCTACAAAACTATATTTCTTTTTTTTTTATTTTATTTTTTTTATAAATTAATTTTTATTGGTGTTCAATTTACCAACATACAGAATAACACCCAGTGCTCATCCCGTCAAGTGTCCCCCTCCGTGCCCGTCACCCATTCACCCCCACCCCCCGCCCTCCTCCCCTTCCACCACCCCTAGTTCATTTCCCAGAGTTAGAAGAAATGTGTGGGAGATATCAGAAAGGGACACAGAACAAAACTATATTTCTATACTAGCAACTTCTTCAGAAAAATCAGATGAATGGCATTGACCTTGACTATTTCAATATTTAAGGTGAGAAGGCCTATTTTGTGTCATAAATAATCTAGATGATTGCCTGAGTTCTCTTTACAAGGCTGGACAGAGCAAAAGTGTTCTCAAGGCTGTATTCACAAATAGTATACTGTTCTATAGTTAGCCAAAGGCTACAACATGAAACAGAAAGATTGGCAAGAGTAACAGTGATGGATGGCACTGTTTTTAGGTTTTTAAGTTTAAGGCAATCTTATTTGGTTTTGTTTAACCTAATTTTCCCCTTTATCCTGAGTAAGTCAGCTCTCTTTGATGTGGAGTTAGTCTCTGTGTTTTTGCATAAGCCATTTTTATGATTTTCTAATGTACAGACTTGATAGTTTCTGAGCTCCCCATTGACTCCTTGGGAATGGAAACCAGCTATTAAACCATGGCACAGGGATGGTAAGGACTCCCTATCTACCTAATGTACGTGAGTGCCGTTCTATTCTGGAACCCTTAATTGCATAACATGACAAGCTAATTGATGAGAATATGGGATTTTGAACTCTAAACTCCAACCTAGTATGAACTATGTAGATGATCTGCTGTATTCCCAGCCTGATCTATGTTTTGTTTAATGAAGTATGAAATTGTGAATTACTTTATTTTAAAACTGATGAAGCTGTTTGAATTAGAGCAAAGACCTATATATTATTGATATTCCATGAACCAAAATAAAACTGAACTATCTACGGGTTTCCTAAAGTGAGCTGCTATTGCATTTGATTCAAGATTACAGTTGTAAGAAGAATGAAAAATGAATTTGGGGAATTATTCAGATTTCAAGAGGCATTTATCCAAAAGGGGTCTTTAAAATTCAATATCTAAAATGCACCTGAATGGTCATACTCTCACGATGAATGACCTGTTTCTTTTTATGTCCCTAGTTGTCATGTCTCTGCAGTTCCTCCTCTCTGCACCAGTGTACTTTCAATTGAACCTATTTACAGTGTTTTGGAGAGGATCAGAGAAGAGAAAGCTGAGTGAGGTCCAAGGTTTTAATGGAGATTTTCTTCACACTGACTTTTTACTGATGTTTTCATGCTTGAGATTAGAAAAGAGGAAAATCAAAGAGCAAGTCTTTCCATAACACTATTTTTCTTCTATTCCATCCCATCTAAAAATCCTCTCAGTTCACTAATTTTAGGCAATTTAAAATCTATTTTCTAAATTGGCATTTAGGAATTAAGTATTTATATGCAAAATAATGTTTTAAAGGATTAAATAGAGAATAGGAAAAAATTAAAAACTCAAGCTTTATCAGTTCATCCACTAGGAACAAACTGGTTTTGGAAAAAATATGAAATTAAATGATATTTAAAAGTGTAAGAACAGCTCAATTTCACCAAAGAAAGAAACCAGTTCTGGCATTCAACCAATTCCACGGGCTTCCTTTGGGGCTAAGTTCTTTCTGCACATCAATGGAAGAATCAGTATTTGAGACACGAAGTAATTTTTTGGCAGACATTGAAAAAGGCACCAAATGGTCTCTGTCTTTGCTGTGATCAACTGTGAAATGAAAACCTACCACTTAAATCACTTCTACTGCAACCTAATTCGTTCTCCCTGAACACAGTACAGAATAAGTTTCAGTGCCCTCTGGCCCATGGAATTTTTCTTAAAATAGAGCCAACAATGTGAAGTTTCTGTGATTGGAACATCTTCCCAATCAGCAAGTATACTTGATATTTCAACTGTAGTTTGAAATTTAGCCTGTCTGTGAGTTGTCTGTTCTGTATAATGCTAACCTCATTTAAGTTGAGGTTATACCACTAATTAGCTGAGTGGCCTTGGCCAAGTCATTTCTCTTTTACAACCTTCGCTTTCTTCACCTATATGTGAAAAAAAAAATAAACTGGTTCTAAATGTGCATCACAACTCTAAGGATCTATGCATCTAACTAATATTTCCACCTTATAAAGTGGTTATCTGGTAGGATTTAGACATGGTTTTAAAATGCCTGACCCTCCTCTCCTCACCAACATTCAACTATCAAACAAAATGTTACAAAAGGATTTAGCTACTGATCTATATGGAAGGGCCAGCTTTACATAACCAAGGAGTAGGTCCTACCTTTATAGTGCAATATGCTATTAGGTCATACAAAAGCCCTCTACAGTGGAGCAAACCTCCAGAGCACCTCATATTTGCATTTCTTTGTCTTTTGCTAATTTTGCCTTAATGCAACCTAATTCTTAGAGATAGAGCTGGAAAGTATGAGATCCTATATTTAAGCAAATATAGTTTTAATTTGGGCTTGCACTTGTGATAAAGATGTATACTTGTGTCAGGAAGGAAGACCTTCCTCTGCCTTATGGTCCTTCTAGCTGGACATAGAATCAAAGTGACATGAGACAGATTAGCAGGAGAAAGTCAAATTTAATAGACATGTAATTCCAAAACAAGTGAGGCAACATGAAGCTTATATGAACTAAGGAGAGGGGAGGTGTCTGAGGATACAAAGAGGAGAAAGCTCATTAGCAAGAAGGTCAAAGGAGATGTTTATAAAAACAAGGTTACCCTGTTATGTAGATAAGAAGTTCCTTAGGTAAAGGGAGAGGAAGTCTCTGTTTACAGCACTCTTCCTAGTGCAGGCTCTCTTTTCCAATGTAAATCTAAGCAGTTGTAGGGGAGGCAGAGAGCTTTTCCTGCATCTGCTGGATTTTGATTACTTTTAACTTAAAATAATCTTTATAACAAAGTGGCAATTTTGGGGCATCTCATCTGGCAACTGCTTCACTTGGTTATTGAATGTAATAATGGATTCTATGACAGGACAGAAATCTTACGAAAGGCAAAAAGTCTTTATTGTGAAGGTAAATGTGGTCATTGGACTTTAGGAGACATTGTGTAAACCTCTAGATGAGGAAACCCTCTGCAAGCTATATTTGAAGTCAGACAGTGGAGGAATTCCAACAGTCTGGGGAAAAGCAGGTGAGGGTGCTTAGGCTGATCAAATATTATAATTGATAAAATGCAGTGTAAACTCACTAGAGTACCAAAATCTTGATAAAAAGCTTCATTACTTCTGTAAACCAAGAATTATTTGTACTCAGTCTATTGACAGATATAAATGTATATATTCCAGGTTGGCTTCACATAAACAAATAATTAATTTTATATAGATATTTGTGAGAAAACTGGATTCAATTAACAGAAATTCATTTAATGCCTCCTTCATTACCAGAGTACCTATATTCTGTCAGAAGTGGATAAGTTTATCTCCAAGAAATGCCTCAATATTTCAACTGCACTTTAAGAATATATAGTTCCCTTGTGGGGAAGTTGTCAGAGTCTCTCATTTCTTACTAAGACTCTATTTTCAAGACCCTGTTCTTACTAGGACTTATTAGTCCTCTTATGTGCCTCATCTCTTACTAGGATTCTGGTTTTTTCCCAGTATAACATAAAAGTATTTAATATTTCCCTGTCCTTTTTTGGTCTGTTCCCTAAGTGTTTGATGTGCTCGGTTCTTCCATTAGGTGGGAAAAGACTTGATTTCAACTGACAGACACTGGCAGAAATTATTAATTCTTTATGAGAAACCAAAGGTAGGCAAATATGCACCAACTGTTCCATAGCTTTACAAATAGAAAAACAGTCAACCAAATTAAAGAGTACACAGTGCTGTGGGGGCAACATAAACCCACTCAGTGATCCAAACTGTGGTTGTCCCCATCCATCCTCATTTCCTGTTGGCTTCAGTGCCAGATGTTTTGGGATTTCAAGCATCTTGGCATCCTCCAAATAGCTACATGAGTAATTGAGGCATATGTTGGTGTGTGCAAGTGCGCATGCGTGTGCGTATGTGCATGCATGCATGTGTGTCTTGGAAAGGTTCTCCTCAATCAATCCCTACATTCAGGTCTAAGAATATAGAACCTGAAAACAGGAGAAAGATGTTTTGTTTGGAGACAGGCAAAGCTGGGTTTAAATTTACCTATAAGTTCTCATCTTTGTGACCTCAATTAGATTACCAAATATGATGCTTCAGTTTTTTCATCTATAGAAGGGGGATAATAGTCCCAATTTTAGGACTAAAAGTAAAGTTAATTAATGTAAAGGACCTACTGCAGTGCCTTCAACAAAGAAAGCAATGAGTAAATAGTAACTGTTCTATCAAAGATTCTTGGAATTTTGAAAGGTTTTGGAGAGACTCCTTAAAGGAACAGATGGCATTTTCTTTATGGATTCAATATATACAGGAATTTATATTACTGACACACATTAGATGGGAAAGCCAATGTAGTGCTTAAGAACGAGATCTCTGGGGGCACCTGGGTGTCTCAGTCAATTAAGTGTCTGCTTTGGCTCAGGTCATAATCCTGGGGTACTGGGATGGAGCTCCACATTGGGCTCCCTGCTCAGCAGGGAGTCTGCTTCTCCTTCTCCCTCTGCTTTGCCCCCCACTCCACTCATACTTTCTCCCTTTCTCAAATAAATAAATAAATAAATAAATAACCTTTAAAAAAGTGATCTCTGCACTTATACAGATTAGAGTTCAAATCCTGACTCCATTACCAGTAGAATTGGACAAATTATCTAATACCTCTAAGCTCTTAGTTTTTTTCTTAAAACAGTGGTGGTTATAATAGTTTCTACCTCACTGTGTGCTGAGCATTAAATGAACACTAATTTCATATAAGTCATTCACAGTGCATACATAGTAAGCATGTAATTAATGGCAGCTATTGTCATTATTGTATTTCTTAACAAATTAAAGAATGAGGCCTGAGGCGGGGCAAGCTGGCAGAGAAGTGGGGTCCTCAAGTCACCCGGCCCCACCAACTCACCTAGAGAACTTTCAGATCATCCTGAGCACCTACGGATTCGACCTGAGATTTAAAGAGAGAACAGTCTGAATGCCACAGAGAGAAGGGTTTGAGCTTCTAACGAAGTAGGAAGACAGGGAAAAAAATAAAAAAGCATCCAGTGGGGGAGGAGCCCCGAGGAGCCGGGCTAAGGCCGGGCGGGGAAAGCCCCCAGGACAGGAGAGCCCAGCTCCGGAGAGGCGGGAACTTTAACTTCTTCCCGGATGGAAAGGCGCTTGCGGGAAACTCGGGCAGGATCTTAGGAGGGGCAGTGGAGCCCCCAGGTTCCCGGGGTCACTACAGAGGAGGGGCGCCAGGGGAGAGCGCCCCGCACCCCCGGGGCCGAGCGCGGTAAAGGGCTGGAGCGCCCGGCGGGGCCCCAGAGCACCTCGGAGGCGGCTCGGGCAGAGGCTCCGCGCGGAAGGGGCTGCACGTCCGTGAGCGCGATTCCAGCAGCGCAGGCCCAGGAGCCCCGGGCGCTGGGGGACACAGCCCAGGATCCGGCGCTCCCCCCTGGGACAGGCAGAGGCTGGGAGAGCCCAGGACAGCGAGAACTATCCTGCCGACGGGCGCCCCCGAGCTGTGCAGGTCAGCACCCCCTGCCCCCGGAGCACCCAGGCCCCTTCGGACGGGGAGCTGCGGGACTTACTGCGGGAGCTGACTCCAGGGCTGGAGAGCTGGCCGCCGCCAGTGGGGTTGTCCCTCCTGGTGTCACCCTGTGCCTGGGACTGAGCGGGCTGCCAGGGAGCAGGGGCCTCACAGGATAAACAGCTCCCACTGAGCCGTGCACCGGCATGGGGCGGGGCATCTCCCCCAGGTACACACACCTGAGAATCAGCACAGCAGCCCCTCCCCCAGAGACCAGCTGGAAGGACAGGGGAAGAGCAAGTTCTTGACCGAGCAGCGCTGGAAAGCTCCAGGGGAAGTCGAGGGATTTACAGTATATAGAAACAGAGGGTACCCCTCTCCACCCCCCCTCCCGCGTTTTTCCAGGACAACTCGTTTCTATATCAGATTAAAATTTCCAATACTTTCTTCTCTTCCCACCTTAACTACAATATTTTACCATCTCTTCATTTTTAAGTTTGTTCCTCTTTAACATTCATATTTCTAAAATTATATGTCTTAGATATATTTTCCACTTCTAGATTCCTTTCAACATACTCAACGTAATTTTGGAAGATATACAAGATTTTGTTTTGTTTTGTTTTGTGTTTTTTGTTTTCTCTACCTCATTTTGTTCTACAATGATGGAAGTTAATACCTTCCAAAATATGACCAGCATGCACCCAGAACCAAGTGGTATACCGTGCTGATTCATTCTGTGAGATTATAGTCTCTCATCATTTGCATTCTGCCCCCATCTTTTATCTCATTTATGCTTTGGTGGTCAATGTTGGGACTCTCTACAAGTTTATACAAATTTAGGACTGAGCATCTTCTAACATACAGAACTTAATACATTCAGAACGAAGAGGATCACCCCCTAGGACCCCTCAGGTAGACTACATTATCCTGCCACTACAACTTCTTCACCATGACCATCTGTCAGTTCCCCCACCATTTTTTCTCCTTTTTTTCTCCTTCCTTTTTTTTCCTCTTTCCTTTTGCTTTTTTCTTCTTTTTCAGCTTCTCTGGGATTCTTGGCCTTTGTTGTTGTTTTTTTCACTATTTTGTTTTAAAATATGTTTTTCACTTTAATGATATTTTTGTTTTATTTCATTCTGATCTTTGTTTCAATTTCTGGTTTCTGACCTCATCAGAATTATCTAGGGTGAAATTTACTTAGGTTGTGGTTGATATTCTTGACTCGGGCCACTCATACAGCCACTTGCACCGAGCAAAATGACTAGAAAGAAGAACTCCCCACAAAAGAAAGAACCAGAAACAGTACTCTCTGCCACAGAATTTGGATTACAATTACATGTCAGAAAGCCAATTCAGAAGCACAATTATAAAACTACTGGTGGCTCTGTAAAAAAGCATAAAGGATTCAAGAGACTTCATGACTGCAGAATTTTCATTGAATCAGGCCAAAATTAAAAAAATCAATTAAATGAGATGCAAACCAAAATGGAGGTCCTAATGATGAGGGTTAATGAGGTGGAAGAAACAGTGAGCAACATAGAAGACAAGTTGATGGCACGGGAGGAAACTGAGGAAAAAAGAGAAAAATAATTAAAAGGCCACAGGGAAGGTTAAGGGAAATAAATGATAGCCTCAGAAGGAAAAATCTATGTATAATTGGAGTTCAACACTGAGAGGGACAGAGGGCCAAAAAGCATATTTGAACAAATCATAGCTGAGAACTTCCCTGATTTGAGGAGGGTAACAGGCATTCAGATCCAAAAGATATAGAGGTCACCCCCCCAAAATCAGTAAAAACCGTTCAACACCTTGACATTTAATAGTGAAACCTGCAAATTCCAAAGATAAAGAGAGAATCCTTAAAGCTGCAAGAGACAAGAGATCGCTAACTTACATGGGGAGAAATATTAGATTAACAGCAGACCTCTCCACAGAGACCTGGCAGGCCAGAAAGGGCTGGCAGGATATATTCAGGGTCCTAAATGAGAAGAACATGCAGCCAAGAATACTCTATCCAGCAAGGCTCTCGTTCAGAATTGAAGGAGGTGTAAAGAGCTTACAAGACAGGCAGAAACTGAAAGAATACGAGGCCACCAAACCAGCTCTGCAAGAAATATTAAGAGGGACCTGTAAAAGAAAGAGGAAGACCAAACAAATAATCCACAAAAACAGGGACTGAATAGGTATTACGATGACACTATATTTATATCTTTCAATAGTTACTCTGAACATGAATGGGCTAAATGATCCCATCAAAAGGCACGGGATTTCAGACTGGATAAAAAAGCAAGACCCATCTATTTGCTGTCTACAAGAGACTCATTTTAGACCTTAAGGCCACCTACAGCCTGAAAATGAAAGGTTAGAGAAACATTTACCATTCAAATGGTCCTCAAAAGAAGCCAGGGGTAGCCATCCTTATATCAGATAAATTAAAGTTTATCCCAAAGACTGTAGTAAGAGATGAAGAGGGACACTATATCATACTTAAAGGATCTATCCAACAAGAGGACCTAACAATCCTGAAATTTATGCTTCTATTGTGGGAGCTGCCAAGTATATCAATCAATAACCAAAGTAAAGACATACTTAGATAATAATACACTAATAGTAGGAGCCTTCAACACAGCACTTTCTGCAAATGACAGATATTCTAAGCACAACATCACCAAAGAAACAAGGGCTTTAAATGATACACTGGACCAGATCGATTTCACAGATATATACAGAACTTTCCATCCGCCCACAACTGAATACACATTCTTCTCAAGTGCACATGGAACTTTCTCCAGAATAGACCACATACTAGGTCATAAATCAGGTCTCAACTGATACCAAAAGATTGGGATTCTCCCCTGCATGTTTTCAGACCATAAGGCTTTGAAACTAGAACTCAATCACAAAAAGAAATTCGTAAGATACTCAAACACGTGGAGGTTAAAGAGCATCCTGCTGAAAGATGAATGGGTCAACCAGTAAATTAGAGAAGAATTAAAAAGACTCATGGAAACTAATGAAAATGAATATAGAACCATTCAAAGTCTTTGGGATACAGCAAAAGCAGTCCTAAGGGGGAAATATATCGCAATACAAGCATCCCTTGGAAAATTGAAAAAAATTCAAATACACAAGCTAATCTCGCACCTAAAGGAACTGGAGAAAGAACAGCAAATAAAACCTACACCAAGCAGAAGAAGAGAGATAATAAAGATTGGAGCAGAACTCGATGAAATAGAGACCAGAAGAACTGTAGAACAGATCAACAAAACCAGGAGTTGGCTCTTTGAAAGAATTAATAAGATAGATAAACCATTAGCCAGCCTTATTAAAAAGAAAAGAGAAAAGACTCATATTAATAAAATCATGAATGAAAGAGGAGAGATAACAACCAATACCAAGGAATACAAATGATTTTAAAAATGTATTATGAGTTTAAAAACTATACAACGATAAATTAGGCAATCTAGAAGAAATAGAGGCATTTCTGGAAAACCACAAGTTACCAAAACTGGAACAGGAAGAAATAGAAAACCTGAACAGGCCAATAACAAGTGAGGAAAGTAATGAAAAACCTCTCAAGACACAAAAGTCCAGGGCCAGATGGCTTACCAGGGGAATTCTATCAAGAGTTTTTTGTTTTGTTTTGTTTTGTCTTTTTAAAGATTTTACTTATTTATGCATCAGAGACACAGAGAGACAGAGACACAGGCAGAGGGAAAAGCAGACTCCATATATGGATCCCAACGTGGGACTTGTTCCCGGGTCTTCAGGATCATGCCCTGGGTGCTAAACCACTGAGTCACCCAGGCTGTCCCTATGAAACGTTTAAAGAAGAAATGACACCCATTCTACTAAAGCTGTTCTGAAGAATAGAAAGGGCCAAAATACTTCCAAAACTTGTTCAATGAAGCCAGCATCACCTTAATTCCAAAACCAGACAAAGACCCAAACAAAAAAGAGAATTATAGACCAATATCCCTGATGGACATGGATGCAAAAATTCTCAACAAGATACTAGCCAATAGGATCCAACAATACATTAAGAAGATTATTCACCATGACTGAGTGGGATTTATCCCCAGGATGCAAGGCTGGTTCAACACTCCTAAAGCAATCAATGTGATTGATCATATCAACAAGAGAAAAAATAAGAACCATATGATCCTCTCAATAGATGCAGAGAAAGCATTTGATAAATACAGCACCAATTCCTGATCAAAACTCTCCAGAGTGTAGGGATAGAGGGAATATTCCTCAGCATCTTAAAAGCCATCAATGAAAAGCCCACAGCAAATATCATTCTCATTGGGGAAAAACTGAGCACCTTTCCCCTAAAATTAGGAACACAACAGGGATGTCCACTCTCACCACTGCTATTCAACATAGTACTAGAAGTCCTAGCCTCAGCGATCAGGCAACAAAAAGAAATAAAAGGCATTCAAATTGACAAAGAAGAAGTCAAACTCTCCTTCTTCACAGATGACATGATACTGTACATAGAGAACCCAAAAGACTCCACCCCAAGATGGCTAGAACTCATACAGCAATTCAGGAATGTGGCAGGATACAAAATCAGTGCCCAGAAATCAGTGGCATTTCTATACACTAACAATGAGACTGAAGAAAGAGAAACGAAGGAGTCAATCCCATTTACAACTGCACCCAAAAGCATTAGATACCTAGGAATAAACCTAACCAAAGAGGTAAAACATCTATACCCTAAGAACTACAGAACAGTTCTGAAAGAAATTGAGGAAGACACAAAGGATAGAAAATATTTTCATAGATTGGAAGAATTAATTTTGTGAAAATTTCTCTGCTACTGAGGGAAAATTACATTCAATGCCATCAGGGAAATACAAATCAAAACCACAATGAGATACCACCTCACACCAGTGAGAATGGCAAAAATTAACAAGACAGGAAACAACAAATGTTGGAGAGGATGTGGAGAAAGGGGACCCCTCTTGCACTGTTTTTGGGAATATGAATAGGTACAGCCACTCTGGAAAACTGTGTGGAGGTTCCTCATAGAGTTAAAAAATAAATCTGCCCTGACCCAGCAGTTGCACTACTGGGGATTTACCCCAAAGATACAGATGCAGCGAAATGCCGGGACACCTGCACCCCGATGTTTCTAGCAGCAATGTCCACAATAGCCAAACTGTGGAAGAAGCCTCGTTGCCCATAGAAAGATGAATGGATAAAGAAGATGTGGTCTATGTATACAATGGGATATTACTCAGTCATTAGAAACCACAAATACCCACCATTTGTTTCGACATGGAGGGAACTGGAGGGTATTATGCTGAGCGAAGTAAGTCAATTGGAGAAAGACATACATTATATGGTCTCATTCATTTGGGGAATATAAAAAATAGTGAATGGGAATACAGGGGAAAGGAGCTAAAATGAGTGGGAAGTATCAGTGAGGGTGACAGAACATGAGAGACTCCTAACTCTAGGAAACGAATAAGGAGTAGTGGAAGGGGCGGTGGGCTGGGCGATGGGGTGACTGGGTGTCGGGCACTGATGGGGGCACTTGTCGGGATGAGCACTGGGTGTTATACTGTATGTTGGCAAATCGAACTCCAATAAAAAATATACAAAAAATTAAAAACAAAAAAAAAACAAATTAAAGAATGAAAATGGTGGCAGGAACCTTCATCTGTTCCATGAATTGAGAACCGTCCTTTTACACATGGGGTGAATTAGCCTAAAGAAGGGAAGTGACTAGATTAAGATCAATCATTTTGTTAATGACAAAGCTTTCTGTGCAATCTAAGTTTCTTGTCCCCTAGATACTATTATTTCCACTCTATCGGAGATGCCTGTGGACAGAAAGTTTTTCCAAACAGCCTCATGAGTTGTCATGCTCATAATTTCAGCCCCTACATCAGTACTTGGGAATTCTTTTTTTTTGGGGGGGGGAATTCTTTAAATGTTATATTATTCTCATAACCCTGCCCCTAACATCACCAACAACTGTAGTTTTGGAGACAGCCTAAGCTTTCACATGCATTTATTATCAATTCTCATCTCATATAAATTCCCTTTGGTTTCTCTCTCCTTCTCCCCCTTTCTCTATTAGTTCCTTTTATTTTTTTATAGTTCGAATTAAAAATCTGTAGCCATAAAATCCTTCTTAGTTCATTCTTTGAAGAACAAGCTTCAGAGCGATTTGACAAAGTTCCCCAAATTGCAACCTGGAATTGTTTATTTTTAATTTGTGGATTAAAAAATTGGATTCAATGGATACATGGGTCCCAAATGAGAATTAAAATGACCAAATAGAAGGAACCAAATAGAAGTCCCTCCTAGAATTTTTTTTTTTTTATAAATTAATTTTTATTGGTGTTCAATTTACCAACATACAGAATAACACCCAGTGCTCATCCCGTCAAGTGTCCCCCTCCGTGCCCGTCACCCATTCACCCCCACCCCCCGCCCTCCTCCCCTTCCACCACCCCTAGTTCATTTCCCAGAGTTAGAAGTCTTTATGTTCTGTGTCCCTTTCTGATATCTCCCACACATTTATTCTCCCTTCCCTTATATTCCCCTTCACTATTATTCATATTCCCCAAATAAGTGAGAACATACACTGTTTGTCCTTCTCCGATTGACTTACTTCACTCAGCATAATACCCTCCAGTTCCATCCACGTTGAAGCAAATGGTGGGTATTTGTTGTTTCTAATGGCTGAGTAATATTCCATTGTATACATAAACCACATCTTCTTTATCCATTCATCTTTCGATGGGCACCAAGTTGGAAGACTTCTCAGAAACCATTAGTTCGATCTGTTAGTAAGGAATGTTTCTTCACCTCCCCGTTTAACAGTCATTGAGCTTCATATGTTAAGAATTATAGCAGCAAAGACTTTTAGAGGTTATCTAATTTAACACATTCATTTGCTAGATAAGGAGACAAAGAGCAAGAGGGCAAAATTCACTCCTCCAGCCTTCTAGTTAATTCTCTAGATTTAAAAAAAAATAGGCAAAACAATGATCTTCTTCCCATTAGATTTTTCTTTGGGGATTAAAGGAGCATTATAAATGGTTTGGGTGCCCTTTCACAAACTGATTCTGTTTCCAGGACATTTGCTAATCCTATCTAAGGTTTAGGACAAGATGATAACAGGATGAGAGTGAAGTCTTATGTTGATGGGATGGGTGAAAGAAGACGAAGGAATACGTAAAGGCATACACTTTGAGAGTTCCTCTTTCCCAAAGAAAAATAACATTTGTTAGGATAAATACTTTTTTTCAATCACTTTTTTTGGTACTCCAGAACAGTGCTGTTCATGGAAACTTCCTGTGATTATAGGAATGTTCTATTTGTGTGTTGTCTAATACAGTAGCCACTAGCCACATGTGGTTATTGAGGACTGAGCTTTATTTATTTCATTTTAATTAATTAAATTTAAACAGCCACATGTGGATACCATTCTGGACAGAGTACCTCTAGAGATTAATAGCAACAACTTTTTTATTCAGACCTGCTAGTACTCTATGTATTATGTCAAGAAATTGTTTTTGAAGAAGGAACACATCTTTTCCCGATGCATTTTATGGTGACAAAAATACCAAATGTTACCTCTAAGTTATCACAATATCTTAAACAACTGTTTTGAGTTTATCTTTGTGTATGGTGTAAGAGAATGGTCCAGTTTCATTCTTCTGCATGTGGATGTCCAATTTTCCCAGCACCATTTATTGAAGACACTGTTTTCCAGTGGATAGTCTTTCCTCCTTTGTCGAATATTAGTTGACCATAAAGTTGAGGGTCCACTTCTGGATTCTCTATTCTGTTCCATTGATCTATGTGTCTGTTTTTGTGCCAGTACCACACTGTCTTGATGACCACAGCTTTGTAGTACAACCTGAAATCTGGCATTGTGATGCCCCTGGCTATGCTTTTCTTTTTTAATATTCCCCTGGCTATTCGGGGTCTTTTCTGATTCCACACGAATCTTAAGATAATTTGTTCCAACTCTCTGAAGAAAGTCCATGGTATTTTGATAGGGATTGCATTAAACATGTAAATTGCCCTGGGTAGCATTCACATTTTCACAATATTTATTCTGCCGATCCATGAGCATGGAATATTTTTCCATCTCTTTGTGTCTTCCTCAATTTCTTTCAGAAGTGTTCTGTAGTTTTTAGGGTGTAGATCCTTTACCTCTTTGGTTAGGTTTATTTCTAGGTATCTTATGCTTTTGGGTGCCATTGTAAATGGGATTGACTCCTTCGTTTCTCTTTCTTCAGTCTCATTGTTAGTGTATAGAAATGCCACTGACTTCTGGGCATTGATTTGTATCCTGCCACACTGCCGATTGCTGTATGAGTTCTAGCAATCTTGGGGTGGAGGCTTTTGGGTTTTCTATGTAGAGTATCATGTCATCAGCGAAGAGGGAGAGTTTGACTTCTTCTTTGTCAATTTGAATGCCTTTTATTTCTTTTTGTTGCCTGATCGCTGAGGCTAGGACTTCTAGTACTATGTTGAATAGCAGTGGTGAGAGTGGACATCCCTGTCTTGTTCTTGATCTTAGGGGAAAGGCTTCCAGTGTTTTCCCATTGAGAATGATATTTGCTGTGGGCTTTTTGTAGATGGCTTTTAAGATGCTGAGGAATGTTCCCTCTATCCCTACACTCTGAAGAGTTTTGATCAGGAAAGAAAAACTCAAAATGGATGAAAGATCTAAATGTGAGACAAGATTCCATCAAAATCCTAGAGGAGAACACAGGGAACACCCTTTTTGAACTTAGCCACAGTAACTTCTTGCAAGATACACCCATGAAGGCAAGAGAAACAAAAGCAAAAATGAACTATTGGGACTTCATCAAGATAAGAAGCTTTTGCACAGCAAAAGAAACAGTCAACAAAACTAAAAGACAACCTATAGAATGGGAAGAGATATTTGCAAATGACGTATCAGATAAAGGACTAATATCCAAGATCTATAAAGAACTTATTAAACTCAACAGCAAAGAAACAAACAATCCAATCCTGAAATGAGCAAAAGACATGAAGAGAAATCTCACAGAGGAAGACATAGACATGGCCAAAAAGCACATGAGAAAATGCTCCACATCACTTGCCATCAGAGAAATACAAATCAAAACCACAATGAGTTACCACCTCACACTAATGACAATGGTAAAAATTAACAAGACAGGAAACAAGAAATGTTGGAGAGGATGTGGAAAAAGGGGAACCCTCTTGCACTGTTGGTGGAAATGTGAACTGTTATAGCCACTCTGGAAAACTGTGTGGAGGTTCCCCAAAGAGTTAAAAATAGATCTGCCCTATGACCTAGCAATTGCACTGCTATGGATTTACCTCAAAGATACAGTTGCAGTGAAATGCCGGGACACCTGCACCCTGATGTTTCTAGCAGCAATGTCCACAATAGCCAAACTGTGGAAGGAGCCTTGGTGTCTATTGAAAGATGAATGGATAAAGAAGATGTGGTCTATGTATACAATGGAATATTACTCAGCCATTAGAAACAACAAATACCCACCATTTGCTTCGATGTGGATGGAACTGGAGGGTATTATGCTGAGTGAAATAAGTCAATCGGAGAAGGACAAACATTATATGGTCTCATTCATTTGGGGAATATAAAAAATAGTGAAAGGGGATAAAGGGTAAAGGAGAAAAAATGAGTGGGAAATATCAGAAAGGGAGACAGAACATGAGAGACTCCTTACTCTGGAAAACGAACAAGGGGTGGTGGAAAGGAAGGTTGGCAGGGGGTGGGGGTGACTGGGTGATGGGCACTGAGGGGGGCACTTGATGGGATGAGCACTGGTGTTATGCTATATGTTGGCAAATTGAACTCCAATAAAAAATAAATAAATAAAGTCCTAGATAGCTTAAAAAAACAATATCTTAAACAAGATCTTTTCCTCTCTGAGAAATAATTCACCCATTCCCATGCGAACAATCCAAATTGTAGTATAAGCTGCATGGTGGGTATTATGTAGATTCATGTCTGAATGCAAGACTTGTATCAAGCCTGTTCTACCTTTCCTTGCAATCTCTCCTTTCTATTGTGTAGACTGCATCTTATCTATCTCACAGAACTGTTGTAAGCATCTATAGCAATAATTGATATAGAATAATTTAAAATACAATGTTGTGAAAGGGTAAAGCAGAGATTATTCACGTTTGATAGATGTGAAAGCTGAAGCCTGGAAAGTGAAGTGACAGGCCCCATTGATCTAAAAGTGGTGGACTCTGGGCAAGAACACAAGCCCCCTAAACTCTTCACTGAGAGATTTTCAATTAATTTCATGTATTGAAACTACTGTATGTTGGCTAACTGAATTTAAATTAAAAAAACTAATACTAAAAAAAAATATTTCATGTATTGCAATAAAAAGTGACCATGTACAACCCCTGTGTTTAAAATTTGCTCAAGGGCAGCCTCGGTGGCGCAGCGGTTTAGCGCCGCCTGTAGCCTAGGGCGTGATCTTGGAGACCCAGGATCGAGTCCCACGTCAGGCTCCCTGCATGGAGCCTGCTTCCCCCTCTGCCTGTGTCTCTGCCTCTCTCTCTCTCTGTCTCTGTCTCTATGAATAAATAAATAAATTATCCTTAAAAAAAATTGCTCAAAAATGTCACCCAGCATATGACAGATCCCATAAACCATGTTAAAGTGGTTGACCAAGTTCTTTTTTTAAAGATTTTATTTATTTATTCATGAGAGACACAGTGAGGCAGAGACATAGGCAGAGGGAGAAGCAGGCTTCCGGCAGGGAGCCTGAGATGGGACTCAATTCCAGGACCCCAGGATCACGACCTGAGCCAAAGGCAGATGTTCAACCACTGAGCTGCCCAGTCATCCCAGTTGACCAAGTTCTTAAACACATTTTTTTTTGGCATTGTTTATCTCCTGCTCAGATACAATTCAAGCTGAAAGAGTGCATACTTCTACAGCTAACCAATCCAAAGTACATCTGGAATTAATATATTATGTACATATGAGCTTAGCATCAACCAGAGTTCCTTCCCCTCTTCACTACTATTACCATTTTTTAAAATCAACTTGAAACTTCAATACTCCCAGAAGCTCTTGGGCATTTTCTCTAGCCCATAAACTTGGTTAAGTGGTCTGGAACAAACAAAAGCAGCCCAAATGGAAAATTTTAAGGAAAGAGTCTCTTTAAAGGGGTCTTGATTTACCTCAAGGTGCTTTGCTCTAGCATGAAAGCAAGAACCACTGAATACTTTAAGGATTGTCTTTCCTCTCTTTACATGCATCACCATTGCTGAAGCATCCATACTAAATAGTTGCCTGTTATTGGGGAAAATCTGTGGACAACCGAATAAGTTCTTAACCATCTCCTTTCTTTTCTGGTTCCATTTGCCTTCACTAGAATAAATTTTTGTACCTTTTAACACACCTTTGATTTGTGATTACTAAAAACCCTAGATATTGTGGGTTTACCATCCTGTTGTTAGATTGACTTCTTCCTTCACCAGCCAAGCAACACATTTTATTGTAGGATTTCTTAAAAGGTGACCACATCAAGATCATCTGAGGGAAGGAATTCATAAAAGGCAGATTTCTGGACCATACTCCAGGTGATTCTCATGCACAGTGAAGTTTGAGAGCCACTGCTTTAAAGAAAGCCTACTCTTCACAGAGCAATCTTCTCAGCCTAGGGCAAATGAAAAGAACAACAGAACATAATTCCTTAGGTGCCTGAGAAATTATAGTCATCTGACCATAACTCATGGTTATCTTATTTTCAAATTTAAATTAATTTACAACAGTAACCAAATAATTAGAAGACAGTGAAAGAAATTGGGGCAGAGCCAAAATAACATTTTCAGCTAAAATAAGCATATAATATCTCTATACAGTTAATCCAATTCATTGCTACTCAAATATAAAAATCCCAGATCCAGGATATTATACTGTAATAGGAGACAATTTTTCATCAGCATTACTAACTTCAAAAGTTAAACAAAACATTACAGGCACCCACTATATGAAAAGTCCACAGTTTGGCACTGCAATTCTGGGTTGAGTGGTGGGTCCTAAGGAGGTGTTGGTGAAAGAAAGTTCATGTTTTGTACTTCATATTTATCTGAAAATGGAATATCACTAACCTGAACATTTGTCTATTAACTGTATACTCTCCCAATCCCTTCAGGAACTGTTATTCCAACAAGGCCAGGACAGGTAAGATGAGTACCTGAGTGTGTGTGTGTGTGTGTGTGTGTGTGTATGTGTATGTAGCAAAGTAAACAAAGGCCTGAATCTTGAGATACCAAATCCAGATGTGTTTTTAAACATCACCCTATGGGGTTTGTGTAAGTCTGATTTCTGATACTTCAGAAGCAAATAAATCTAATGCTTACAATATTCTATATGGATGTGAAGCAACAGATGTAAAACCAATTTACCCCTTATCATTTCAAGTGTTTATGAGTAGAAATAATTTTGAAAGAAGTTAACTTGTGCCTACATATATCTGTCATGAATGAAATTATAGTTAGCTTCTGGAAATTAAACATATTTACTCTGCATTATCATTTGAATGCTTGATGTACATGGTGCAGGAAAAACAATCAAGACTCTTTCAGCCCAGAATAAGACTCAACACAACTAGGACAAGAAAATAAGATGACACTCTATATTTGGGAGTATCCCTGTTTATGGATATCTTTATATAACAGCACTTATTTTCAACTAAGTCAGAGCAAGATGCCAGCCAAGATGGATGACATCAAAGAAGCAGACTTTATTCTACATATCAATGATTCTCCAGTCTAGTTGGAAAGATAAAAGAATTCCTATGGCAAAAAGTTGACACAACAGGACCAATTACAAGCAAATAGAAATTCATATAATGCCCAGCATCTGAAACTCCTAGAGAAAGCACTGCTCCAGATGCTAAATGTCTAGAGAGGTTAACCTAGAAGGGCCTCCTGGAAGCCCTACCAGAAACTTCTTAACTGTATGCTGAACACTCAAGATACAGTAGTGAACAACTTAAACTTAAGTTCTGCCTTCACAGATATTAGTCTGGTGAAGAATATAGATGCTAAATAAATAAAGTAGGTGTGAAAAATATTACAAATAGGAAGTACAGGTGCTATCGTGGTTCTAACCCAGTTTTGAGGCCAAGAAAGGCCTCCCTGAGGAGCTGAAGTTCCTGAGGCACAAGTGAGCATTATGTGTCCAAGGAACTGACAGAAAACTAGTCAGACTGAAGCAAAGAGTTTGAAGTAGAAATAGGAAAAAAAAATGAGTCTAGCAAAGCACATGAATTAAAGTGAGAAGTGGATGTGGAATTTAGCATAGCATCTTAAAGTGAAAATTACATCTGCAAAATGGGATTAAATGGAATTACATGGACCTTTTCTTTCTTTTTTTTTTTTACATGGACCTTTTCTTATTCAGTGACCTAGAATTAAATGCAGATGTCAAGATTTTTCTCTTCCTCCTGTTTTATTCTAATAGGTTATTTGTGCAAGCAAAACTGAATCTATCAGTGATACATCAAAGAAATTTGAGAAATATGAAAGATCCATTCAAAGAAGTAATTGCTGACATTAACTAATCTCTAGATTTTTAGCTACTTCAATATTAACATGATTTACTATGGTCCAGAAGTTAGGTTGTTTCAAGATCTGCCAGATTGTTTTGTCAATACATAAGTACTATTATTTCAAATTATAACATTTCCAAATTTTCAGGCCCAGAGTACAAATACAGTCACATAAAACAACATAAAAATTTAATGAAGAAAATGTCAGTGTTTTAAGATCCATAGTGTAATATATTCTATCACTCATGTTTAGAAATCATTTAGCAAAGACAAGAAAGCTAAGTTGTAACAACTCACACATGGTGACATCATCGTGTACACCTGACAAAAGACATTTCAGGAGCACATTTGACTTTGTAAACATTTTTAATCACTTAAAGGAGATGTAGCTAAATTCTACAGACCTCACTATGTACTGAAAAATTGATGGTGGGTAGAGGGATAGATATTTGTAGCAGAGGTTTTGCAGATTTTTTTAAAAGAGAGATTCTAGTTTCTTTTTCTTCCCCTTTTAGATTTATTTATTCATGAGAGACACAGAGACATAGAGAGGCAGAGACATAGGCAGAGGGAGAAGCAGGCTTCCTGCAGGGGAGCCCGATGTGGGACTCAATCCTGGGACCCCAGGACCATGCCCTGACCCAAAGGCAGACGCTCAGCCACTGAGCCACCCAGGTGTCCCAGGTTTTGCAGATTTATTTGGTTCCAAGACAGGTAAGCAAGAGTACTGAGGCCTGAGTTATTTCTCACAGAATAAATGGTGATTAAAACAACAATGGACCCAATTTGAGAAATAATTACATTTTTAAAAAAGATTTTATTTATTCATGAGAGACACACAGAGATCCAGAGACACAGGCTGAGAGAGAAGCAGGCTCCTCACAGGGAGCCCGATGCGGGACTCAATCCCCAGACTGGGATCAAACCCTGAGGCAAAGGCAGATGCTCAACGGCTGAGCCACCCAGGCGTCCCAATAATTCCTTTTTTTTTTTTAATCTGGAAACTGCTGCATGGGCACCAGAAATAAGAAGTTCCAATATCACTTGAGTTAGCAGGAATAAGTTTCTTAATTCAAGTGTGTGACCCTTAAGTATAACTCTATGCTCTATTTTACCGTGTCTTTGGTATATGTCATATTAAAATATACTATACAGCAAGGCATTGAAAAACTTCTGGGATTTGTTGATGTAAGCAATGATTATTTCATTTATTTCTTTCTAATGATTATTGATCTACACAACTTTTAAAATACAACTTTGGTCTGTTCCTTTAACATTTCATAGGAAAATAGACTAATCTCTCTTTAGCTCCTCTGTGATCATAATTCAGATGACCTAAAGCCACAGAATGAGCTGGAACGTTAGCATCTTGTCATTGGAGAAGGTGGGGCATCTGCAGCCTAAAAGTAAAGGACCTGTGGGAAAGGAACTTGATTCATAAAAGAAGTGCATATTAGGCATGAGAATATGGAAGAACTGGCTATAGTTTAGTTAAGATTTGGTATTGCAGAAGGTCTAATATAAACAGTAAGTCATAGTAGCTAGATTGCAAATATGACAAAGATGATAGATAGCAATGCCCTGATTCTGGTGTATTATTTCATCCTCAGTACCTAGTTAGTTCCTGGAAGACATGGGATCCATATGATGACCCCAGGGAAATGTAGTGCTAAACAAAGTAAGGCATAGAGATTACAGACAAATCATGGCCCCCAGCAGCTGGTGGATTGAGATTATTAGATGAAGGTACTTCTCACCATAGTCAGAGCTGCATAGCTTAGACTAAGCAAAGTACAGGGTATGGGGGAGGATATCAGGGGCTCTAGCTATAGGGGTCTATATAAATGGATAGGCCATGCCACTCTAAATACTTGCCATATCCAAAGTAGTACAGAATAAAAAGTAATACTTTGCATAGAAGGTTTCAGGCTTTTTGTCCTACTGACTTTAACCACACTGAATCAACTGTTTAGAACAGATCAGAAATCAATTTGTCCCTGGACAAAAGAGAGAGTTACCAGACCTTATTGGGTGGAAGAATTGTTCGATAGAGGCATTCTAAAATGGACAGTGACTAATGAAGCAGCCAGATAATCATATCCTCTCTTGAATAACTTGAATATGAGCCATATACCTTAGAACTTATGATCATTCACCAGCATGCCTGTGTGCCTCTTCTCATTCTATCTCCTCAACTTGGAACACCTTTTACTCTTCTTCCCTACAGGTGAAACCCTAAACCTTTAAGGCTTATTTCTAAATGTTGTCTCCTCTGTGAAGCCTTTTGTGAACCTTCAGGTAGGTTTAGTGCCATCCTTTTTTCTTTGCTTTTCTGACTTCTTCCCATAGTCTCCAAATAACTTGAAGGCAGAATTGATCTCTTATCTATTCTTATTCCTCAATGCTTAACACAGTGTTAAATTAATAATACCAAAAACTAACCTTCATTAAAATATACTATGCCAGAAACCACTATAAGCACTTTAAAATATATTAACTCTATTCAATCTTCATAATAACTCTATCATGTGGTTACTGTTATTATAGATGAGAAAACCAAGGCACAGAGGTTAGACTTGACTCTAGGTCCCACAGTTTATATGCGGCAAGCAGGATTCAAATTCAGGCAGTGCAGGGATGCCTGGGTGTCTCAGTCAGTTAAGCGTCTGACTCTTGATTTTTCCTCAGGTCATGAACTCAGAGTTATAAGATCCAGGTCTGAGTCTGGCTCACATGCTGGGCATGGAGGCCATTTGGGACTCTCTCCGCTTCTCCCTCTGCCATTTCCCCCATTCTCTAAAGAAAGAAAGAAAAAAAAAAAACTTCAGGCAGCCTGGATCCAGATTAGCAAGCATTCAATAAATATCTGTAGAAGGCAATGAAATGTAACAATAGAAAGCAAACTTAGATTTTGGAATTTCTCTTTTTACAGATGGGGAAAATGATACCTGTAAAGTCGGCAAAGAAAGGGTTAACTAGTTATTCGCAAAAAGGAAATTATAATTTGGAATTTACATTTTTCTATTTTCACTGCTAGATGTTGCTCTCCTCAAAGGCTATCTCTAAGAGTTTAAAAATAATTTCCAAGAACCCATCAAAATTATCTCTTATTGTCTGACTGAATTAAGTTCTCTTTATCTGAATCAAATATGGCAAAAAAGGACAAGGAAGGAGATAACCTCTATTCATAGAAGGGAGGTCCTTAAGTCCTCACTCTACTATTTATTATGTGTGTTATTATTCAAATACAAGTAAGGCTACTTGCTAAATCACAAATCAATTTTAAGAGATCACTATACTAATTTCCATGCATCCATAGTAATGGAAGGTTCCCAAAGCTCTAACTTGCCCCCATTACAGTCATTACTCTATCCTGTGTCCTTCTATTGTTAATAGATTCTTCTCCGTGAACTTTCATGTGTATTCTCTAATTGTTTCTTCCGTATTTTCATTTTTTCCCTCTTCCTTTCATTCCTAGACCTGTGCATTCCCCTAAAATGCCAGTCCTAGGGACCTTAGTGTTCTCTTCACTTTCTTCTGAATTTGACATTTGTCATCCATAGATAACAAGAGTTATTTCTCATGCTAAAGTGATTGGGTTGGCAGAAAGTTTTCTCCTTTGTGTGCAAAACTGACCAAGTGAATTATTTTCTTTCTCCCCTTCAAAAGAGGTTGAGAGTGAGTGAATCTCCTTGTCTTGAAAAACCAATGGATTGTTCTGATGGGCATATATTTCTTGTTAAAGGCTGGCTGACTTTCATAGCCTGAATGTGTATGTGTAGTGATTTTTTTTCTGCTATTTTTCAGGTAGAAACAAGATAGAATTTTACTGCGCTCTAGAAAAAGCAATAAACCCTTCTTCAAACTTCAGAAGCTAGCACAGTAAAGGAACTTTATACCAGTAGGACATTTTCCCTTCAAAATAACAAAGGAGAACACAAAGTAAGCCAAAGCATATTAACAGAAAAAAGAATTCAGTTATCTTTGAAACTGAACTCCAGAAATGATTTAATTAAAAAGAGTTCCTCAGAATGGCTTGATGTCTACAGACTAATCATTTGTCATCAACCTGTGTTCTCCTCATTGCTCACAGTCCTGGAGACAAAGCTAGAGAAAACCCAGAGGAATGATATTCCATCTAGAACCAGAAAGGTCTTCTACATCGACTATTATGTTAACTTTCCAACTTACCTCAGAAAATTGTAGTTTGTCTCTTTCTATTTTTTTTAAGATTTTATTTATTTATTCATGAGACACAGAGAGAAAGAGGGGCAGAGACACAGGCAGAGGGAGAAGCAGGCTCCATGCAGGGAGCCTGACGTGGGACTCGATCCTGGGACTCCAGGATCATGCCCTGGGCCAAAGGCAAGGTGCTAAACTGCTGAGCCACCCAGGGATCCCTGTCTCTTTCTATTTTATTTTTTTATTTGACTTCTTCTCAGTGAAAGAGTATAGAACTGTTTAACTAAAGACCTCAGGAAGCAAGTTGTTACCAAACTGGTTGGAGGTGATTCGAGGAACAATAACGTTTATTATTGAGTGTCTCACAGTCATCATCTATCAAAATACACCTTTCACATAGAATTCTCTACCACAATAAATTTAGAGGGTGCATAATCTAGAATAGGAATCATAACAGTGTCAGTTCTTGACATTGCTGAATAATTTACAATGCATAGAGATTATTTTAATATAGGTCCCCATGGAGATCTCATGAAGGAAGCTCAAAGCTGTTCTGACAAAGCAATAGCTAATGCTAGCAAGGCAGGGACTGAGGCACTTTGAAAGACCCAAAAGCTCTTTCTGTATACAGACACTAAAAAAGAAAGAAAAGAAAATCTCCACTGCTGAACCTCTTCATTTTATATAGTTGTTCAAACATTAGAAACTTCATAGACCATAATCCATTAATACAGCACCTATTACATCAAGTTCCAGTTGCTCAACTTGCTATTAAAACCCTAGGGTAAAAGGATTGGATCTCTTCCATTTTCCATAACTGATTTGTAAAACTGAAAAGGAAAGAATCCATGAGACAATCTGATGGGTCACTCACTATTTCTGATCTGTGTTCTCTTATATTCCTAGTCTTACCTCTGTAACTGATTAAAAAGGTGAGCCTAAGTGCTTCTCTATCTTTCAAAGAAATCATCGTATATTACAAGATTTTACCTTTATTGTTATTTTTCAGTCCATTTCAAGGTTAAAGAAAATGGCACTGTCAGCCCAAACTTTTGTCACCCACCTACTTTTTCATATGCATTTGTGTGTTATCACATATAAGTGCTATTTTTTTCTGAATTTTGTGAGGGGAAACATTTAGACAATCATTTAAAAATATAGAATAAACCTAGCTTGAATTAAGACAATCTTTTAAGAAATATACAAAATACTCTAACTATTTGAATGGGTATCAGTGTTTTTGTTGTTTTTGTTGTTGTTGTTGTTGTTAAAGTGCGGACACAGCATTTTACCACTATTTTGATCATCTTTTCTACCCCTGATCTTTTACAGTCAGGTTCATTTCAGTCAACTTCAGTACTATTCAAAAAATCAGACACAATGCAATGCTGATAAGTAAGGAGCCATGTATAAGTCCTGAAACACAAAGCTTAAGTAAAGGATTTCAACAATGACTTCTTAAGCAGAATCTTGCCACATTTCCTTCAGTGGGTTCTGTTACATAGTCCACATTCCTATGCTTAGAGCAAGGATTGTCCTGCCTCATTGGTCTTAATCTACATTAACCCTATAAAACTAAATTCTCCCACAGGTTTCAGTGATGTCCTATGTGATAAAAGCTCTCTGAAAGCTTTTCAAGCAAAGCACATCTTTGTATTACTGCCACCTCCCCTACTTAGCCTCAGTTAACTCCTATTAATCGTCCAATATGCTTATCGTATTATCACCCTGTGAAGTCTACCCTGGTTGTTCCATTCAGGCCTCCTCCGCTGGGCTTGAAAACTACTGTGTATACATATATTATATTACATAGTTCAGTGCTTATCACAAATTTCCAATAGAGTGTTTTTGTCAGCCAATGCGACTAAAACTGAACTTCCAAAGAATCTGGATGAATTAGAGCAAGGTGGCTTCACCCTGCTATGAAATTTCTAGATATCTAGTGTTTTATCTTATAAAAATATGTGCAAATGTTCTATGCTATTCCATTATATATCAGTTTATTATAATGTATAATGTTATTTAAAATTGTCATTAATAAAATTAAAGCTTAAAAGTATTTCTAATATTCAGCTTGTGGTTTTGTAATCCCTTTATAAAACTATTGTATACATTCAGTTTGAGAAGTACCTTTTTAGGGACACCTGGGTGGCTCAGTGGTTTAGCGCCTGCCTTCGGCCCAGGGTGTGATCCTGGAGTCCCGGGATCGAGTTCCATGTCGGGCTCCCTGTATGGAACCTGCTTCTCCCTCTACCTGTGTTTCTGTCTCTCTCTGTCTCTCTCATAAATAAATAAATAAAATCTTTAAAAAAAGAAGTACCTTTTTAGAACCTCAACCAATGACAAAACAATATTTGTACAAAATAGGAATATTCTGTAAAAGACAACGGAATACTGAGAAGAAAATTTATAGCATTAAACACATATATTAAAAACAAAAGATCTCAAATCAATGATATTAGCTTCCATAAAAAAACTAAAAAAAGAAAAGGGCAAATTAAACCCAAAGTAAGTAGAAGAAAACAAATAATAAATATTAGAGAAGAGGTCAATGAAATAGAAAACAAAAATGGAGAAAAATCAATGAAACTGAACTGTTTTTTTCAAGATCAATAAAATTAATAAATATTTAACCAAAATACTGAGAAAAAAGCACACAAATTATGAATATCATTAATGAGAGAGGTGGCATGACTACAGATTTCACAGATTAAAATAAGAAAATATGAAGAACTTTATGACAATAAATTTTAGAACTTAGATGAAATAGATGAATTCCTTGAAAGACACAAGCTAGCAAAGATGACTCATGAAAAAATAGAAAACCTGAATAGCCTCATATTTATTAACAAAGTTGAATTTATAATTAAAGATCCTCTGATAAAAAAAAAATTCCAAGCCCCATATGGCTTCACTGGCATATTCTACCAAATATTTTTAAAAGATATAATATGAATTCTCTAAAAACTCTTCTAGGAAATCAAAGAAGATAAATTACCTCCCATTCTATGAGACCCAGCATTACCTTAGGACCAAAACCAGATGAAAACATTATAAGAAAACTACAGCCCAATAATCTTCATAAATATAGACACAAAAATAATTCTTTTTTTTAAGACAGAGAGCATGGGAGCAAGCAGAGGTGGGAGGGGCAGTGGGGAGAGAGAGAATTTTGACCAGGCTTCATGTGGAGCCTGACACAGTGCTTGATCTCATGACCCTGAGATCATGACCTGAGTTGAAATCAAGAGTTGGACACTTAGGAGGGAGGGGCAAGATGGCGGAAGAGCAGGGTCCCCAAATCGCCTGTCCCCACCAAATTACCTAGATAACCTTCAAACCATCCTGAAAATCTACGAATTCGGCCTGAGATGTAAAGAGAGACCAGCTGGAATGCTACAGTGAGAAGAGTCCGCGCTTCTATCAAGGTAGGAAGACGGGGAAAAAGAAATAAAGAAACAAAAGGCCTCCGAGGGGGAGGGGCCCCGCGAGGAGCCGGGCTGAGGCCGGGGCGAGTGTCCCCAGGACAGGAGAGCCCCGTCCCGGAGGAGCAGGAGCTGCACCAACCTTCCCGGCGGGCGGAAAGGGGCTCGCAGGGAGTTGGAGCAGGACCCAGGAGGGCGGGGATGCCCTCGGGCTCCCGGGGACACTAACAGACACCTGCGCCCCGGGAGAGTGCGCCGAGCTCCCTAAGGGCTGCAGCGCGCACGGCGGGACGACCGGAGCAGCTCGGAGGGGCTCGAGCGCGGCTCCAGGGAGGGAGCTGCGGGGCGGGAGCGCGAATCCCACAGCGCAGGCCCCGGAGCACAGGGCGCCGGGACACAGCCCAGGATCCGGCCTCCCCCGGGACAGGCAGAGGCCGGGAGGGCCCAGGACAGCAAGGACGCTCCTGCCCCGAGCTGAGCAGATCAGCGGCCCCGCCCCGGAGCCTCCAGGCCCTGCGGACGGAGAGCCGAGAGCCCCGAGCCCCGTAGTTCCTGCGGAGGCTGAATCCAGGCTTCCAGAGTTGCCATAGCAACTGCGACTGTTCCTCCTGGGGCCCCACGGGGTAAACAACCCCCGCTGAGCCCTGCAGCAGGCAGGGGCAGAGCAGCTCCCCCAAGTGCTAACACCTGAAAATCAGCACAACAGGCTCCTCCCCCAGAAGACCAGCTAGACGGACCAGTGATACTCCCCCGTGTTCCAATACAACTTGTTTTCGGCCACTCTGCACTGAGCAAAATGACTAGAAGGAAAACCTCACCTCAAAAGAAAGAATCAGAAACAGCCCTCTCTCCCACAGAGTTACAAAATCTGGATTACACTTCAATGTCAGAAAGCCAATTCAGAAGCACTATTCTACAGCTACTGGTGGCTCTAGAAAAAAGCATTAAGGACTCACGAGACTTCATGACTGCAGAATTTAGATCCAATCAGGCAGAAATTAAAAATCAATTGAATGAGATGCAATCCAAACTAGAAGTCCTAACGACGAGGGTTAACGAGGTGGAAGAACGAGTGAGTGACATAGAAGACAAGTTGATGGCAAAGAGGGAAACTGAGGAAAAAAGAGACAATCAATTAAGGGACCATGAAGACAGATTAAGGCAAATAAATGACAGTCTAAGGAAGAAAAACCTACGTTTAATTGGGGTTCCCGAGGGCGCCGAAAGGGACAGAGGGCCAGAATATGTATTTGAACAAATCCTAGCTGAAAACTTTCCCAATCTGGGAAGGGAAACAGGCATTCAGATCCAGGAAATAGAGAGATCCCCCCCTAAAATCAATAAAAACCGTTCAACACCTCGACATTTAATAGTGAAGCTTGCAAATTCCAAAGATAAAGAGAAGATCCTTAAAGCAGCAAGAGACAAGAAGTCCCTGACTTTCATGGGGAGGAATATTAGGGTAACAGCAGACCTCTCCACAGAGACATGGCAGGCCAGAAAGGGCTGGCAGGATATATTCAGGGTCCTAAATGAGAAGAACATGCAACCAAGAATACTTTATCCAGCAAGGCTCTCATTCAAAATGGAAGGAGAGATAAAGAGCTTCCAAGATAGGCAGGAACTGAAAGAATATGTGACCTCCAAACCAGCTCTGCAAGAAATTTTAAGGGGGACTCTTAAAACTCCCCTTTAAGAAGAAGTTCAGTGGAACAATCCACAAAAACAAGGACTAAATAGATATCATGATGACACTAAACTCATATCTGTCAATAGTAACTCTGAACGTGAATGGGCTTAATGACCCCATCAAAAGGCGCAGGGTTTCAGACTGGATAAAAAAGCAGGACCCATCTATTTGCTGTCTACAAGAGACTCATTTTAGACAGAAGGACACCTACAACCTGAAAATAAAAGGTTGGAGAACCATTTACCATTCAAATGGTTCTCAAAATATACCCTAAAAACTATAGAACACTTCTGAAAGAAATTGAGGAAGACACAAAGAGATGGAAAAATATTCCATGCTCATGGATTGGCAGAATTAATATTGTGAAAATGTCAATGTTACCCAGGGCAATTTACACGTATAATGCAATCCCTATCAAAATACCATGGACTTTCTTCAGAGACTTAGAACAAATTATTTTAAGATTTGTGTGGAATCAGAAAAGACCCCAAACAGCCAGGGGAATTTTAAAAAAGAAAACCATATCTGGGGGCATCACAATGCCAGATTTCAGGTTGTACTACAAAGCTGTGTTCATCAAGACAGTGTGGTACTGGCACAAAAACAGACATATAGATCAATGGAACAGAACAGAGAACCCAGAAGTGGACCCTGAACTTTATGGTCAACTAATATACGATAAAGGAGGAAAGACAATCCACTGGAAGAAAGACAGTCTCTTCAATAAATGGTGCTGGGAAAATTGGACATCCACATGCAGAAGAATGAAACTGGACCACTCTCTTGCACCATACACAAAGATAAACTCAAAATAGATGAAAGATCTAAATGTGAGACAAGATTCCATCAAAATCCCAGAGGAGAACTCAGGCAACACCCTTTTTGAACTTGACCACAGGAACCGGAGAAGGACAGTGTATGTTCTCATTCATTTGGGGAATATGAATAATAGTGAAAGGGAATATAAGGGAAGGGAGAAGAAATGTGTGAGAAATATCAGAAAGGGAGACAGAACATAAAGACTTCTAACTCTGGGAAATGAACTAGGGGTGGTGGAGGGGGAGGAGGGCGGGGGGTGGGGGTGAATGGGTGACGGGCACTGAGGGGTACACTTGACGGGATGAGCACTGGGTGTTATTCTGTATGTTGGTAAATTGAACACCAATAAAAATTAATTTATGAAAAAAAAAGAGTTGGACACTTAACTGACTGAGCCACCCAGGTACCCTGATGCAAAAATCATTCTTGAAAAACTTTTAGTAAACTGCATCAAATAATATTTTAAAAGAATAATATGTTATAGTCCAATGGAATTTAGTGCAGCAATGCCAGGTTGGCTTAACATTCAAAATCAATCAATGTAATTCACTACATTAACAGATAAAAAAGGAGTGCCTGTCTGGGTCAATCAGTAGACCATTCGCTCTTGATCTCAGGGTTGTGAGTTCAAGGCCCATGTTCAGTATGGAGCCTACTTAAAAAAGAGATTACAAAAATCATCTCAATATATGCATAAATAGAATTTGTCAAAAACCAACATCTATTCCTGACAAAAAGCTCTCCACAAAACTAGGAATACAAGGGAACTTCCTCAGCTTAATAAAGATCACCTATGGGATCCCTGGGTGGCGCAGCGGTTTAGCGCCTGCCTTTGGCCCAGGGCGCGATCCTGGAGACCCGGGATCGAATCCCACGTCAGGCTCCCGGTGCATGGAGCCTGCCTCTCCCTCTGCCTATGTCTCTGCCTCTCTCTCTCTATCATAAATAAATAAAAATTAAAAAAAAAGATCACCTATAAAAAACATACCGCTAAGATCCAGCTGTCATACTTACTGATAAAAGACTGATTTTCATCTAAGATTATAAATACAGAGAACAAACTGATGGTTGCCAGAGGGAAGGGGGCAGGGGGATTGGTGTGAAGAGTGAAGGGGAGTGGGAAATACAGGCTTCCAGTTGTGGAGAGAATAAGTCACAGAAGTAAAAAGCACAGCATAAGGAATATAGTCAATAATATTCTAATAGCACTCTATGGGGACAGATGGCTGCTATACTTGTAGTGAGCATATCATAATGTATATAGAAGTTGAATCACTATATTGTATACCTGAAACTAATGTAACATTGTGTGTCGATTACAATCAAATAAAAAAATTAAATAAAAATAAATTTAGAAAAGAAGAAAGCAAGTATGTCCACTTACAACACTTCTACTCAATATTATACTGAATGATCTAGACATTGCAATGAGATAAGAAAAATAAACCAAAACCTTTTAGATTGGAAAGAAGTAAAATTATCTTTATTCTCATATAACATGATCATCAATGTAGACAACCTATATGTCCTGCAAAAAAACATAAGAGGAAACCTTAATGACCTTGGATTAGGTAATAGTTTCTTAGACACAACACCAAAAGTACTATCCATAAAGTGAAATTGATAAAATAGTCTTTATCAAAATTAGGAATTTATGTTCTTTGAAAGTCCCAGATAAGACAGATGACAAGCCACTGACTGGGAGAAAATATTTTCAATTCATATAACCTGTAAAGATTATATATCTAAAATCTGTAGAGAATTTGCAAAATTTAATAAGAAAATAATCCAATGAACAACAGACAAAATATTTGAACAGATGCATCACCAAAGAAGATGTAATTAAAAACATGAAAAGATGCTCAACATTATTAGCCATTGAGTATATGCAAATCAAAGCCACAGTGAGATTCTAATACACATCTATTAGAATAGCAAAAATCTATAAAGTGTACCCATTCCAAAGGTTGTTGAGTATGTGGTGGAGCTAGAACTCTCATATACTGTTGGTGAGAATATAGAATGGTACAGCTACGTTGGTAGTTTCCTAAAAAGTTAAATATATACTCTATAATATTATTTAATCATTTTACTCCTAGGTGTCTACCCAAGAGAAATTAAAGTATGTGTCCACACAAGCACTTGTTTGTGAATGATCACAGTAACTTTGTGTGTAATAGCCAAAGACTAGAAAAAGCCCAAATGTCCATCAACAGGTGATTGGATGAATACTTGTTATATCCATAGAATAGAATACATCAATACAATACATCAATACATCAATAAATCAATACATCAATAAAAAGACACGAACCATTTTGTACATGTAATAACATGGATGAATATCAATAATTTTTCTCAGCAAAATAATCCAGACGAAAAAGAGTTCATACTCAATTATGTAAAATTCTAGAAAATTCAAGCTAATCTACAATAACAGAAAAAAAAGTTCAGTTTTTGCCTGGGTAGGGAAGTAGGGGATGGAAGTAGGTATAAGAAAACCCCTGGAGTCATAGATATATTCACTGTGTTGATTGTGGCAATAGTTTACTAGGTGTAAAGATGTGTCAAACTTTCTGAATTAGGCATCTTTAATATGTGCAGTTTACTTCAAGAAAGTTTTAAAAACATCATGCAAGTGGTACATAGTATTCCATTTTATGTTAGTTCATTTTAAGAATTAACATATTATTTTAAGCTATTTGCCACTGTATAAAATTGGTGTTCAAAATATTCTTCTACTTTTAGCCTTTGATTTTGTGTTCCCTTTGTGACGCTGTTGAATGCATCCATTTGAGAACCATCTTCTCACAAAACAGCGTTCTGTCCTTTCAGAAAGCCCCTGCCTCAGGGCACCTGGGTAATTTAGCCAGTTAAGTGTCTGACTCTTGGTTTTGGCTCAGGTCATGATCTCAGGGTTGTTAGATGGAGCCCCACATCGGGCTCTGCTCTGAGTGTGGAGCCTGCTTGGGATTCTTTCTCTCCCTCTCCTTCTCCATGTACTCTCTTTCTCACTAAATAAATAAACAAAACAAACAATTTTTTTAAAAAAAAAAGAAGAGAAAAAGAAAATGCCTCAAATGGACTAGGTTTATCTTTTATGCTTAGCTTCAAGCACAGAGCCTGACACATAGCAGAAATTCAATGATGTCAGTTGAATGGGCTAAAGTCTCTGATATCCTGTCTCCTCTTTGTCTTATATGTGTCACACTGAATGACATCCATAACTCATTCTAACAGTATTGAAGCTATGGATATAAACTGGAGAACATCTTTTCTTTCTTCAATTTATCTCCACTCTGTTATTTGCCTCATTTTCCCACCTGCAGTGCTTTCACTTTCCCCCAAATTTAGAAGTGAGAAAATCTTAGATTATGTTAGGTTCAGCTATCTTTTCTGACACTTAATGCCAATGTGGTCTTGAGAAAATTACTTGACTTCTCTGGATCTGTTTCTTCATTATAATATGAAGTTAATAATACCTATTTCTAGGGTTGTGTGTGAAGTTCATGAGAGGCTTGTAATGCCTGAGCCATAGTAAACACCTAACACATGCTAATTTTCTTCCCGTCTGGATCCCACCATATACAGCTTCTTCATTAAAATTTTCCCATGCAGTGCTTCAGCTCTTCTGGACTTGGTCCTCTTGTAAGACTGCGAGTGATACAGATTAATCAACAAGTGCCTAATATTTAAATAACATTTCTCAGAGAATGGAATGTTTGTTCAGAATTATAGAGTGGGAAAGTGAAATATTATAGCAAGTTTTTGTATAAATGGGAATAGAGAGGTGGGGACATAGATGGCAACACTTTTTTTCTACTCAGCTATTCCACATAGGCAGATGTTCATTCTATTTATTCTCAAAGTTGGATTTGATCTTTGCACACGTCTCGTACTTAAGGTCCTGACATTCGCCCTATAACCCTTGGTCCCCACATACCTCCTTTTCTCCTATTAGTACTGCCCAAACCTGAACATCATTATGCTTGAATAGACGCATATTTGCTATACTATTTACACTGCAAAGAAATGACTTTTCCTAAGCCTAATGTTGTGTTTCCTGACACATACAGGTGTTCTAGTCCTCAAGAGTTTATCCTTCACTTTATCTGGAAGAAGGAAGGAAGGGAGGGAGGGAGGAAGGAGGGGAGGGAGGAATTATTTTTCTGTTCACAAGTTCAAGAGATACCATTTGGAATATATATGAAAAGTCTGAAGTGCCTTCTTTTAAAAAATTAGAAAAAAAAGAGTAGAGAAAATGATCCTTTAGCCATTCTCCCAACCCTAGAACTATGTTCAAACCCATACCATGGTGAACAGCTGGAACAATAATAACTAAAATTATCTGACCATTTACTATTTACCAGTGTCCTAAGCACTTTACGTGTAATTTGATCCTAACCACTTTCTGCATTAGGTACTGTTATCATTCCCATCTAACAGAAAACAGAAACTGAAGATTACTACGGTTAACATAGGTATCCATCACATTACTAGGATGAAGCAGAGCAAGGGACTGAGCCTAGTTAAGAATCTATATTCTTAATCCCTATAGTTGACCAATGCATTTAATTATAGTAAGATTTCAATTAATCAGAATTCTACTAACTGAAGCCCTTAGGTAAATGTCTCTTCTTTCATGGGAAAGAAGTACATTGTAATATTAAAGCCTATGTCATAGGCTTTGCTAAACAAAAATTTCTAGAAAATGAGCCTCTTGTCAAGGCTCAATCTACCTTGGCAAGATTCTTAGCCAACAAAGTCTTAGTGGTTACTAGACTTAGTACTAAGGGAATAAAATACTTTGACTCTTAAAAAAAATAGACTCTAATCAAAAAGTAAAACACATTCTTATTGCTATTTCTAGCCCTCAGGTCACTAGAATATTCAGTTAACCGGAACCACTCTTTTTTAACTGAGATTCTCCCATATCCTGACATTTCTATAAATTTACAGAGATGTTAGATGTCAGGTAGGCAAAATATCTGGCTTTCTAACCGAATATTTTCCAGTATTTATCTGAATGAAGTATACAACTGACAACTTTTGTTCAGAAATAAGGTATACATGTGCTATATAATGAAACATATGTGATGTATTTATAATTAAATAAAATACATGTGAAGATTATGTATAAAATAATCACTATTGAATAGAGGCTACTGCTTGCTAATATATTCTGGCATTTCTAAAATTTAAATTCTTCCCTTTTTAATTTAAATTCTTCTAAACAGAAAAGAGAGATTATTCATTTATTGATCAATACTGATCACCTATTGATTCATCTATTGAGATTGTCCATCTATTCATCAAAATTCTGAACCTCAAATAAAAATTAAAAATATTCAGAGGAAGTGTCTGTAAGAGAATCACATAGTGATGTAAAAGATAAATTAATAAACACTCAATATAATAATGTAACTGGTGGCACTCGGGTACTGAAGTGTGAAGAAGCACTGAAATTGGGTTGTTAAAGTCCAAAAGCTTGATGAAATGATTCACAATTGGCATTTGAACTAATGAAAAAATTGTGGAAAGGCAACATTATCAACTTGAAATGATTATCAACTTGTCTTTCCAAGACACTTACTATCAAACAAAGTAGCTGGTGACAAAATAACTCCTATGTGGTCTGGAAAAGCAACTTCGCAAAAATATCAGACAAGATGTCTTTCATAAAATACATACACATATGAACACACACAATTCACATACAAAATAATCTCACAAGAAGTCTCATATGATGATCTAAAAGAATCTGCCTTGAAATTAAGAACTTGGGCCTGGAAGATTTTCATATATGGTTCATCTCTCGACATAGTCTAGTTTCTCTTGGAAAATCACTGGGCCATATGTCTCTTAGAAGGTATTACTGATCATATATGTTAGTGCTATATTTCTCTCTTTCTCTCCCTTCACCTTTATTTTCTCCCCATGCTGCTATTCAAAAGTGGTGGTTTGCATAAGGATTTAGGGAATAGATTATCCAGTACTATTGTTCTTTAGGTTATGGCTCTGTGTAAGTCTCAAAGTCATTGTAAATACAAGAAAAAATATACAACATAAGGAGAAAGCCAGACTTTTATATATGAAATGTGTGTGTGTGTGTGTGTGTGTGTGTGTGTAAAGGACACAAGATCTCATATATATGTGCACAGATTTAGAGAATCAATGCCATAAAACCACCCACTGATTTTACAATGCTACTTACTTCCGCATATTCCTTTTGAATATATTACTTTTGTGTGGACAGGTGCAGATGACACTTCTGGTAAAAATAAAAACAAAAAAATGATAAACACTTGTGTGGTCACAGAAATATTCAAGTCAACCTAATTTTATCCACTAGTATTTGACTGCCTACTTGTGTGCCCAATAAAGAGTTTATCATTCAATCACTCAAAAACATTCATCTAGTTCAGTTTTTTCCTGGTCTAATTACTACCAAATTCTGTTTTAATATCTATTCTGTGATATTAGAAACCACTGAGATGTACACTTCAAATAGGTGAATTGTATGATATATGAATTATTTCTCAATAAAGGTGTTATTTAAAATTCTATTCTGTAAACATTACAGCCACTATTTATTATTTATCATCTACTAAGTGCATTGTATAGGTTGAGTCTTCTAATGTGACAGTTATAACCAGTTTATGGGTAAGCTTTATAACTCCAGTTTCACAAAGAAATTGAGGCTTACAAACATTAAACAACTTGCCTAAGGATACATAGCTAATAAGTGATGGATTCAGTATTCCACCTGGGAGTGTTTGACTCCAAAGGCCTTATCCTTTCACACTACAGAGGCTGCTTCTGGGCCTATCTGCCTGCCTAACAGAAGTAAGCTGGACCTGATGATTTCTTCAGGTTGCTTGGAGCTTAAATTTATGATCTTTTAAACATTTCTTCCAATTCCTTAGATGATTCTCGCTTTCTGTTTATAACTAAGGGTCTGAAGGAAGAATGATAACTTAGAAAAGTCCTGATTTCCCTGGTTCTGAGAGTTGAATTCCAACCCACTTTTCAAGAAGGGGATATCAAGTCCTACAGTAACACTCTAAGTATTTTTCACTTAAGCCTCACAAATGTTAATGCAGAAACATTTCTAATTTAATTAATTAATTTAATTAATTAATTTGAGAGAGAGAGAGAGAGATGATTGAAGGGAGGGGCAGGGGGAGAGGGAGAAGCAGACTTCCCCCTGAGCAGGGAGACTGACATGGGGCTCGAGTCAAGAACCCCAGGAACATGACCTGAGCTGAAGGTAGATGCTTAACTGACTGAGCCACCCAGGTGCCTCAGAAACATTTCTGACTCAACTACTTCCTTAGAACTTGCCATAAGTGTAGATTTTGTTGTTGTTTTTTTTTCTTCCTGGATACTGTTTCTCTCACCAGCTTGATTCATCTTGAAAATTATCTTTTTCTAGATATACACATTACCTTGTTTTCAGCTAGCAATTCAGGGATGCCTAAACGATGGTATCTGATGGAAAGTTTGACCAGATAATGGGGCTTCTCAACACTGAGGTGCTATTGTGGATACCTAGTGAGGATCCCTGCTAGTGCCCCATCCAAGTCAAATTACCAAGGCTTCCTGTCCAGGTACAAAAGGGGAAAAAAGGCCAGGGAACTCAAAGGCCTCAAGCCAAATATCTGATTGCCACTAGGGATGGTAGCAACAATAAAAGACATAGAAAATTAAAAGTTACTTTCAAACTTTCACTTCAAATTTCAGTTATTTTCAAAGCAATCACTGCTGCTACTACACTAATCCAAAGCAAACATTCCATCACTGAGGTTACAGTCACAGCTTCCTACCTGAACTCACTGTTATTTCTCTTGGTCTCTACAGACCATTCTTCCCACAGCATTAACCACAGTTTGGGCATCTTTCTGGATATCTAATAGAAATAAGTTCAAAGCGTCACTTGATTTTTTTTAAGTAGACTATATCCCCAACTTGGGTTTTGAACTCACAACCCAGAGATCTAGAGTCAGGTACTCTGCGGACTGAGCCAGCCAGGTGCCCTCAGCACTCTTGATTTTTACTTCCCTGCAACCCAATCTTTCCCCAGTGTTCCCCATTGTAGGTAATGCCACTACTGTACAATTGATGATACCAGAAATTGGATGCCATACACTGTCCCCCAACATTTAATTCATTAGTAAGTCAAGGAGATTTCACTCCAAAATATATCCAGAATGCAACCATTTCTCTCCACCTCCACTACTGTCATCCCAAACTGGATCACTATCATCTGTCATCTGAACATCTGTGATAGCCTCCTAACTGGTTTCATTGTTCCATTTGAACCACTGGGCACAATCTGTAGTAGTCAGGGATATATTTTTGAATTTACATCATTGTCTTCTCATGATTAAAATCATCTGAAGACTGATCGTTGCCATTACAATGCAACCTAAACCTCTTACTTTCATCTTCAGGGCCCTATATGTTCTAGCCCCTATCTGCTTCTATGCTTTAATCTCACCGCTCCCACTTACTACACTTACTCAGCCTCTCACCCTTGCACTTGCTATGCTCCACTCACATTAAGATCCCTGCTGTTCTTAGAACAAGCATCCTTTTTGCTTTAGGGACTTGTAATTCTCTTCTACCTGACTGGCATATTTATCTCTCAACTCTTTGCTTATTAGCTGCATTTAACCTATCTGGTCTCAGTTCATATATCACCTTCTCAGAGTTTTCCTTGATTATTTAGCATTCTCTGCCATTGATACTTTCCTTTGAAGCACATGTCACTTATCACTATTAAAAATTCACATTTACTTGTGTGATAATTTGATCAATTTCTGCCCCTCCCATCCCCTCCACACATACTAGAATGTAACTGCCATGAGTCTCTGGTTCACCATTATATCCCCGTTTTGTTTTTTTTTTTATCCCAGGGCCTAGAACATGATAGGTCTTTAATAGATATTTTTGAAGTAAATACATTGCCCATATGTTCATTCTACCATAGGAAAAATGTAGCATAGTGAGGCTGGAGGCAAAGAAGAGGGGGGATGGAAGGTCCAGACAAGTAATCTCTGAGCTTCCAGAATCCTCCTCTGGGAGGACATATCCTACTTATCAACTTCCTTTAGTGCCAGTAATCTTTTAGGCCTGCTAGACTCTGTTAATTCGAGGTAACTCAAGCTGAGGATACACAACTAATCTTTATGAGAAGACACGATTACAATGCATCTAATTAATATTTTTGTTACATGTTTATTTATCCTCTAATCCCCTTTATTCTTCTCAACCATAGTAACTCTCAGCAAGAACAAAAGCTCAAGAAATTGCAGGTCAAAAGCACAGACATAGCTGAGGATATAGGTCTGTTCTAGACAACAAGATTTCAACAGCCTAAAGAGGTCCTGGAACACAGGGCAATGGATTCCTTGGTGAGCATTAAGTACTGAATCAAGTCTGGCCACTGTTCACCCAAATTCAAGAAATAAACGGAATCTGGTGATTTAGAAAGGAAGGCCTGTCTGTATCACTAAATTACACCAAGTCCAGAATATTTTCAAATATACATTTTGTTGCTTTTAGGGTCTACGATAACTTGATTAGATGTTTTTTAATAGACAATAATTTTTTATAATAATACATCAAACATTATTGGTATTTGAATGGCGTTGACAGGAGCCAGATCTCAGTGTGACTTGTATGCCATCCTAAACTTCTACCTTTTCTGAAAATGATAGGTCATCACTGAAGGATTTTTAGTAGAAAAATGATGAGAACAAATTTTAGATCATGTTTTATTTAAAGCACAGTTGGGGAGCAGTGAGAAGGGTGGATTGGAGAGGAAAGAACAAATAGCAGGGTTTATAATTAGGAGGCTACTTCCATACTCTTGTGGGAAAATGATTAATACCTGAAACTATGCTATTAGGAATGGAAGAGAGGGGATAGATTTAGATGATATTCAGGATGTAGAAATAACTGAAACTCCATGTAAGGAAGATGGTTGTGGGAGATGAGAAAAGGGGACAAGTCAAAGGTCCTTTGTAGGTTTCTTATTTGGGGAAGGAGGTGGATGGCAGGGCCATTTCTCCACAGTTGAAAGCCACAGGAGGAGTAGCAGGTTGAGATAGGAAGATCCTTTGGGATATATTAAATCTGATGCTTGTGAAGTATAAGAGAGAAGAAAGTTACATGCTATTTGAATTGAATTATAGTTTTTCCCTTCTAACTTCCCCCCATGGAATTATAGGATTATAGTCTCCTACCAGGCCAGACACTGAGCAGGTGCTCCAATAGAGTTGTTGATTTGATTTGCATATACCATACCTCAGGCGACCCGCCACAGCCACCTGGGCAAGAAGAATGGGAAGGAAGGGGGTGTTCATCCATCCTGACAGAGCAGGGCTGGAGTCTGCAAATTATCCCTGCTGTCAGCGAAATTCCTGGAGCTGCTCAGCAGATGCCTGGAGAGAAGGTGGGCCTATACCATTTGCAGAGGCGGCTTGGTTGTCATGACTGTCTGTTGTGCTGTGGCAGAGCTGCCTCTCCTCAACTCCCTCACTTGTTTCCTTCTCTGGAACTGCACTACGGCCAAGACACATCTGTGGCCCTGAAAGAAAAATGAGTCGAATGAAGATGAAGGAACTAGCTATTTCTTCACTGGAAATTTAAATAATAGGCAAAGCAGCTCTTCAATGCTGTACCCAATTACAGTACAGCCCAATCAGCTGCCATTTGTTGGAGTAAATGGACTATTTAGGGTGTATTTTAAAATAGGGCTTGCATCTTCTACTAAGATGATTTTTACTGTACAATAGTGCCATATTGTTGCTGTATTTAAACTACTCATTTTGAGTGTGCAGGGACTGTGACAGCAACTTAAGGAGAAACTTTTCCACTTGCCAATTTACCACACATCCTTCATAAGGGCGGATGTCCATTTTGCAGTCTGAAGAGGCAAATGAATTGGAGCCCACGGCTATCCCAGAGTCCTTGACACTGGAGGTGGCCTCTCCACAGAAAAACAGGTTTACTTTAATGGCTTGAACTTTGAGACCCAAGAGGTGGCTTCGATGACCCAATGCAAATCTGCAAAGAATGCAAACCCCACCAGAAGGAGGGCAATATCTATTTTGGAACAGTTAGGCAACTTTTCACACCCAGGAACTGCATCTTTACCTAGAAAGGATTAAGTCCCATTTAATAGGCTCTAAAAGGCACTAAGCCTTGGGGCGGCAGGGAGGCGGGTATTTAAATCATAGCCCTAGATCTGATGCTAACTACCTGGAGAACCTTGGACAAGTTACCTTAACTCTCTGGATGTCCATTTTCCTGCCTGAAAAATTCTGAGGCTGGAAATGATGGTCTCTATGTTTCTTCTGGAAGTATCCTAGATTCTATTCTTAATCCTATGTTGAGGCAGATGCGTACATCTGTTGACTTATCTTTTCACTTCCCGTTAGGAGGATGGCAGGTGAAAGTAAAACCCTGCCCTTTACCCCTGCCCCACCCCATACACCCCTCAACCACCACCAAAGCTGTCTGGTCTGGCTGCTCTCCAGACCTATTACTTCTGTCTTATTGAGCATACATCTGTAGTATCCCCATTCAGCAAAGTGGTTTGTGGGGCCACATGAGCACTGTTTTCTACGGGATTCTTTCAAAAGGAATACAAAAGTGGAAGCTGGTCTATAAATGAAGATGGGAGTCCTGGTGGCCATACTTCTTCAACAGCTATTAAAAAATCTACTGGTTTGAAGTGCTTTGCTCTCCAGTACTTTCAGCTATCGAAATGGAAAGTCACTTGATATGGAGGTTGGGAAGATTTGCCTTGAATTTCAACAACAGCATTCAGATTCATTTTGGCACTCCAAAATACCGGTATTTTTCAATGCATGCATTTAAAAAATATATGTAATTTTTAAACATCTTTTTTCAGGAATAGCTCTGTATCTGACAATATGTATTCAATTATTTGGTTGGAGAATGCCTAAATATTAACAGTGTAACTTAAGAAGTTTTTGGAAAGCCAATAATCTTTTGATATTCCAGGAATCTCAAATACTTAAACTGTTTGAAAACACAGCACTACATTGTTTCTCCTCTACTTCAGTTACCCAGCCCCAAGAACATTAGCCCAGAGTGTTCTAATTGCCTAGCTTCCGGAACTGCTGTGGTCGCCAATCAGTGTTACGTTACAGAAAACGAAGTGTTCTTCTGTTTTGGGAAAGCCAATTTCAAATTTTTTCATGGTACATTCTTTTTTTGCGTTGTACTTCCTCTATGTTATTTTAGATAACAATTTGATTTAAATAATATTATGCGCTGGGGACTACAGCATGGATTTCGAATGCCAGGCTGCTCTACTCTGGATTAATTCCCTCATTCAGCAATGCCCCGTTTCCTGCCTCTTTAGTGAGCATTTTTAAATATCTTCATTTAGCTTTCTATTGAAGAAGAGGGAGGGGGATGAGGTGAAGGGAGAGCCCAAAGAAAGAGAGTTCCTTAACAAAGAAAGGTTGTTGGAGGGAGAGAAAAGAAAGAGAAGATTTAAACTGCACTATGAAATGGAATTGCTCTGAAAATAAGAGGCAAAGCATTTCAATTTTCTTTTGGTCTATAGAAAATCGACCAAAACGTAAAATGACATTATTTGAGTCCAGGCAGGAAGGAAGATTATCAAAACTACTGCTTGTAGGTGTACATTTATTAGTATGAAATTGACCTGCTATATTCAGATGAAAACTTGTAGCTCCACTGGGGAAGGGACTTCAGATACATGCTAATCATTTGCCTGAACCCTTGAAAGAATCCCCTAGGCAGTTCTTCTTGAGGGTTTGCACTTGTCTCACATACCCTGTACTTTGAAACAGATACCAAATTCTCTCCAGCTCATAATTACAGGAAGCAGCCAACTGCTTAACTTTGGTTTGTTTTGGCCAAAAATTGATGTCTTTTTAATAGATACATCTGTTAAAGAACATAAACTATTCAGGAGACGATAGACCCAAGCCTCCTTTACAAAATCAATCCTAGTTTGGGGCCCTTGGGATTAAGATGGGGATGAAGGGATTCATGGGCCCCCATGACTACAACCTAGAAAGCAATCTGGCTGGAAAAGGCATCAGGCTAGAAAAAAGAAGTTTCTTTTTTGTTTTCTTTCCAGGTTATTTTGGGGTCAGATTCCATTAGACTCCCTATTAATGAGCGGATATTATTACTTTGAGAAGCTGGGTGGATAATTTTCTTCCCTTATCAGCTTATTCTGATAATCCTGTCATTTCTGAAGGATTGCCATGCTCTTCTGTTTCCCAACTTCAAGAAGTTAATGTTTTGTAAACTTAAATGTAGCTATGAAGTTCCTATTAGAAGAAATCTTAGGTTTCCATGTAATGAGGTTATATTTAAACACATCTGGGTCTTCAGGTTCTTTCTTTGGCCAGCTTAAATGTTGGTTTTTGGGATTTCCAAAGCCCCTTTCCCTTCCCTTTCTAGCATATACCTTTTCTTGATCTGTTCCATTGGCAGACAATGCCTTTATACTGCACATGGCAGGTCCTATGGGATGCTGCTTCAAATTCTCAGACTGTTTTTTCCTTCCATTCTTCACTCCTCTAGCCCTGACACTGACCATACGTACATTCCTCTCTCCAAATAAAAATTTCCTTTCAACTAGGCTCTTGTTTCAGGTACAAAAAGGACCTGGTATTACTCACTAATCTAAAATAACTATAGTATGCCTGTATTTGCGATGTAAATTGTGCATTTGTAAATCTCTAAAGGTGTTATTTTATATATTGATGTGTGGACTGGGGAACTTGGGAGGGTTTGCGGAAAGATTTCCTGCCACTCTTCATATTCAGTTCTTATTCTGCCTATATGTGATCGCAGCTTTGTTGCAGGCCAAATAGTTTCTGAAAATGACAAGTCCATGATAAATTCTATTTGCCAAGCTGAATTATAGAGTGTGGACTGGGGTATATAATGGGACTAAGCCTTTGATTGATTTTCCACTACATACACTATTTCTCCCTGATTTCTTTTCCATAAAGTTTATAAAATGGAAGGATCCCAGATGCTTTTGCTTTTCTTCCTATTCAATTTTCTATTTTGATTCCTAGACACCAACAAATGACTCTAAGATATAGGTTCCAGAAGTTTTTAACTTGAACCCCCTCCCAGAAAAAAAAAAAGAAAGGAGGAAAAAAATAAGAAGAAAAAGAAAGAACATAGCTGTACTTTCTAGGAAAAATGTATCCATTTATGTTTGCATTATGTATATAATTTTAAAAGTCAATTTCTCTCTGACCTAAAACACTAGCATATTAATCTTAGTGTAGGTAGTCAGATATGTCATCTGTTCAGCTGTTGCAGTCAGGCATAGTTGATGCTTTCCATTTATCTCTCTTGGGGATCTGCCACTCAAAAAGGAATGATATGATGGAGTGGAATATTAAAGGAAAGTTCGAAGATGTTCTGAACCTGCTTTGAAATCATCATTTTTCCAGGTTTCTCAAGTATGTCAACAATCATTTTCTTTTATTTCCCACTGAATTCTTTACCCCTCCTTCCTCTATATACCTAACTGCTGCTTCTCATATCTTTAGGGGACATTTTTAAAGTATAGTTGACACACAATGTCACATTAGCTTTTCGACGTACAATTTAGCAATCTGACAAACGTAGACATGATGCTATTCACCATAAGCATAGCTACCATCTGTGCCATTGCTTCTTTTCATCTTGACCCACACCTTGCAAGCAGTGCCCAATATATTTGGAACTTTTTTTGTCTAAACAGAGCAGATAGCCTGAACATGGTATGGTTATTGAATACAATTTCTCTACAGAGAGAGCTGGTGCTCTTCCATCTAGAAGGGAAAAATTCCATATAGGCTTTTATATGTTATAATACAAAGTCAGTACTCTTACCTGCTCCTTTTGTCTCTCAAGTAAATGGATCTATTTCCAACCATCAATATAGAGTAATAGCCTGCCAGTCCTTGTTTTTATTTTATTTTATGTTTAATTATTTATTTATTTAATTAATTATTTTAGAGAGAGAGCGAGCAGGGTGGGGAGGGGCAGAGGGAGAGGGAGAGAGAGGGAAATTAAAGCATATTCTGTGCTGAATGTGGAGCTGACTCAGGGCTCAATCCCATGACCCAGAGATAATGACCTGAGCTGAAACCAAGAGTTGGACATATAACTGACTGCAACATCCACCTGCCAGTCCTTGTTTTTTTTTTTAAGATTTTATTTATTTATTCATGAGAAACACAGAGAGGAGAGAGAGAGAGAGAGAGAGAGAGAGAGAGAGAGAGAGAGAGAGAGGCAGAGACACAGGAAGAGGGAGAAGCAGGCTCCATGCAGGGAACCCGATGTGGGACTCCATCCCGGGTCTCCAGGATCACACCCTGGGCCGAAGGCGGTGCTAAACTGCTGAGCCACCTGGGCTGCCCCAGTCCCTGTTTTTTAAAAAAGAACATATGACCTCCAAATTATGTGAGAGAAGAAATTTTCAGGAAAATTACATAGAAATGCTATTCATTTTCTTTCTTCTAGATACTTATAGTAGTCGTTTCATATTTGCTCTCCTGTTTCCCTCCCCCCATCCTAATAGGACTTGAATTTCTCACTCAAGGATTAGGGTGGGATTGATTCTATGCACTTCCAGTTGCATCTCGAAGAGGACCTTAATTGGCTTAAGCTAATTGGTATATCCTCTGCCTATGGAGACAATATTTTTGGCCCAGAGATGAATATATGAAAAAATTGAACTATTTATATTTGAAGAAACACTTGCTGAGAGTTTCTGAGGAAGGAAATTTCCTCTCACTTCAATGGAAGATACATAAAAAGATGTTCTCTCTCACACACTAAATATGAACAAAGAAGCTTATAAACCCAGGAGCTACAGGCAGCCATCTTTAGATTTAGAATGAGTCAGTTTTAGAATGAAGTTGACATCATGGAAAGAAGAGTAGAGAGTCAGAAATAAAAGAGATATTCTTTTGTTGGTGACCTACTAGATCAATCCTTGCCTGAAGCATAACCTACCTCTAGAATTTAAGTTATGCATGCCAACAATGTCGTTATTTTTAAACCAATGAGAACTATGCTGTTCTTCTTACCTCCAACTGAAAGTAAATTAACTGAAACAATACTCTCAGATGAATTATGGAAAAAACTTGAAAAAGCATGGTAACCACACAAGCTTTGATCCTATGTGGTAAGCTTCACTGAGATTAATTTTAATATTATCAAGGGCTTTTATTTTTAAAATTATAATATGAAAATCCTTCTACATTTGCTATAAAAATGTCCCCCGAAGATATTGTTTATTTTATTTTCAGTCTTCATTATATCAGATCTCATAGAAGGTTCTTTTAGAATCTAACAGCACAATAATCCATATCTTTCTTAAAGGATTGCTGTATAATCTCTTGTCTCATAATATGAACTACGTCATTCAGCAGATTTCTCTTTGTGTGGTGACTATTAAGAAGACTTGAGCCAAATAAGAGTAATTTTATAGCATCTTAACAGGGTTCCCTGCTTCCAATCTTGATCCACTTTAATTTATACTCAACACAGCAGTCAGAGCTCTTTTTAAAATGTAACTCAGATCACATCACCCCTCTGTTCAAAGCACTCCAGTGAAGGCTCCACCTGTGCTTAGTGTGCAAAAAATCCCTCAAGAGGACATTACATTAATCCTATCTAATGCTGAGAAAAGGCTGAATAATTACAAAATAATATTTTTGGGGCCCATCAGAAAGTTGAACTTCCAACGCAGGAAACTTAAGAGAGTACCACCTCTGTGGTACTGGCATACAGAGATGATTGGATTCCATCCAGAGACAGATAAAACAGCATTTCCTTTCTTGGACTTTCTCTAACATGAGACAAAATCCCTAAGCCACTCAGAAGGGGCAGAAAATACTCCTGTTCCCAGGATTTAAGCAAAGATCATTTCCATTGGAAGAAGGGTAGGAGCTAACCAATCTTTTTCTGAGGAAGAGATAGGAAACACCCTTACTTAAAGAACACAAGAAAATATGCTATTTCTTGAAATGCTATTTCAGGGGAATGGAAGAAACAAAAACTATATGCTCCTGAGGGAGGGACTGGGAACATTCTTGGGTTCAGGATTCTATACCAATACATGGAAGAAGGGGAGAAACTCTTTCCCACCCAAAGCCTTCCACAAATATGAGGGAGAGTTTGGACAGTACAGGAATTGGGGAAGTAATGCTGCTGAGAAAGACTGATCACCAAAGTACAGATGGGCAGGTCATGCTAAAGACTGAGGCTGAACCAGGAGAACGTAGAGAAACCCTTGTCCTCATGACAAGCGTAGAACTGACTAACAAGCAGTGGAAGTCTTTTTGTTTCCTTCCACTGATGGAAGGAAAGTGCTTAGAGAGATACCTCTTCTTGGAGCAGAGGGTGGGGCACAAATATTGAGAAAAACTTTTGAGAAGTCCAGAACTCATTTTAAACACAAAGTAAAAACAGTAAACTACTATTCAATGCCTGTGGTTTGCTAAAGGTAAAGATAGAAACAAGTAAACAAAACTCAGTTCAATTCCTGACTGGATTGTCCTAACATCCTGTCAAGAAAGGTTGATAATTTGTCCAGAAAAGAAGCAATGAGCCCTTACTAAATTCAGATAGTTTATTACTTGTATATAACAACTACAAGAGCAACTAAACCCAAGGGCTTCCCAAAGGGAAACCCTGTTTCCCTTGCCCCACAGGATAATAATGGCACAAAAATGTTCAGATAGCTGCAACACAAGTGGTGAGATGAAACCTGTGCCACAGTGGACTTATTAGTTTTAAATCCTATAGATTTACCCCAAAGAGGACAATGCCAAAATCTTCATACCTTATCAGAACCTGGGAGGCAATGAGAAATTATCTCATGACAGCCACCTAGGAAGATAAGGAGGCAAGTCTGAAATGGCCCAGCAGGAGTTTCTCACAAGTCTATTATGCTCTCATTTTCTGGAAAGATCACAGGGCATTCTGCAAAGAACTAGAACAGCTTTAGTTAAACCTTGGCTATGTGGCCTATGTCAGTAAATGCGAGGTCATCAGGGCACTAACAGAGTTCTTTCTTTTTTATTTCTTTAAATTTATTTATTTATTCATGAGAGACACACAGAGAGAGGCAGAGACATCACTCATTGCTGTTTCTAAATACAATATACAATATGCAGAAATAAATTAAAAATTACAGTACATTAAAAATCGAGAAAAAACCTAGCCTATTTTTGAGATAATGCAAATAGTAGAATGTGATTCAGACACAAAATTGGAACCATCAGGACAATTTATTTTTAAAAAACTATCATTCCTAAATAAAGTAGAAATTAGGACACCCTGGGCAGCCCCAGTGGCTCAGCAGTTTAGCGCTGCCTTCAGCCCAGGGTGTGATCCTGGAGCCCTGGGATCCAGTCCCACGTCAGGCTCCCTGCATGGAGTCTGCTTCTCCCTCTGTCTGTGTCTCTGCCTCTCTCTGTGTCTCTCATGAGTAAATAAATAAAATGTTAAAAAAATTGGGACACTCCTAGATAAAAAAATGAGGAGTTTGTCACTCACCAGTAGACCTGCCCCCACCAAAAAGGAGACCTCCAGGCTTATATGGAAGGATACTAGACATTAACACAAAGACACATGAAAAAAAAAAAAAACAATGGTAAATGTTGTGCAGTTAAATATAAAAGACAGTAATATTACATATTCACTTGGTAATTACTCTTTATATTTTCCTACATGATTTAAAAGGCAAATGGATAAAACAGTAATTATAAAGCTATGCTAATAAGCATGCAATGTATAAAGATGTGATTTGTGATAATAACATAAAAAGAGATGAGGAAGTATAATACAGCAGATATTATATACTGTTGAATCAATGTTTGTATGAATTCAAATTTGGCTGTTCTAAAGTTAAGACATTCATTGTAATACACAAGGTAACCACTAAAGCAAAAACTAAAAACTAATTACAGAAAAGGAAACTAGATAAAATCAAGAGAGTACACTAAAAAAAAATTATTCATAAAGTAAATCAGTAATGATGGAACTGAAGAACAAAAAAAAAGGTATATGACATGTAGAAAATAAATACCAAAATTGCAGAAATCTTTTCTTATCAGTAATTACTTTAAATGCAGAAGGATGAAACACTCCACTTAAAAGGCAGAAATTGGCAGAATGCTTGAAAGATATGATCCAACCATACGCTGCCTATGAGAGACTCACTTTAGACCTGAAGACACCTCCAGACTGAAAGTGAAAGGAGGGAAAAATACACCACACAAATAATAATAAAAAGTGAGCTTAAGCAGCTTTACTAATATCAGACACAATAGATTTTAAATTGAACTGTTACAAGAGATAAAAAATATATACATTGATAAAAGGTTGGATTCACCAAGAAAATAGGACAATTAGAAAGACATAGATATCAAAGAAGAAGGGATTTACAATATGACACCAAAACCTAACAGAATTGAAAGGAGATATACAGTTCTACAATGGCAGTTGGAGAATTCAATACCCCATTCTCAAAGAAATAAAGAACTTGAACAATACTACAAACCAGTCAGAGGAGACATATACAGGTGACCCTTGAACAACACAGGGGTTAGGAGTGCCAACCCCCCACACAGTTAAAAAAATGCACATACAACCTTTGACTTACTAAAAACTTAACTACTAATAGTTTGCTGTTGACCAGAAACCTTACCTAAAGCATAAAACAGCTGATTAACACATATTTTGTATATGTATTATATACTGTATTCTTACAATAAAATCATCCAAATAAAATGTTAAGAAAATCATAAGGCAGGGAAAATTCATTTTCAGTATTGTACGATATTTATTTTTAAAAATTGTACATAAATGGACCTGCACAGTTCAAACCCATGTTGTTCAAGAATCAACTATAAGTAAAATAAAAAATGAAATTGGGGATATTACTATCAACCTTACAGAAATTTTTAAAAAGTTATAAATAGGGGAGGCGGGGCAAGCTGGTGGAGGAGTAGGGTCCCCAACTCACCTGGCCCCACCAACTCACCTAGGGAACTTTCAAATCGTCCTGAAAACCTACAAATTCGACCTGAGATTTTTTTTTTAAGATTTTATTTATTTATTCATGATAGAGAGAGAGAGAGAGAGAGAGAGAGAGAGAGAGAGAGAGGCAGAGACACAGGCAGAGGGAGAAGCAGGCTCCATGCAGGGAGCCCGACGGGTGACTCCATCCCGGGACTCCAGGAACACACAGGATCAGGCCAAAGGCAGGCGCCAAACCGCCGAGCCACCCAGGGATCCCCCATCTGAGATTTAAAGAGAGAATAGCTGGAACGCTACAGACAGAAGGGTTTGCACTTCTAATGAGGTAGGAAGGCAGAAAAAAATAAAAAAGCATCCAGTGGGGGAGGGGCCCCGCGAGGAGCCGGGCTAAGGGGGGCAGGGAGAGCCCAGCCCCGGAGAGGCAGGAACTTTAAAAATCTGCACCGTATTTTTCCCAGATTGAAAAGTGCTCAGCAGGGAACTCGGGCAGGATCCCAGGAGGGGCAGTGGAGTGCCCAGGTTCCCGGGGTCACTAACAGAGGAGGGGTGCCTGGGGGAAAGCGCCCCGCACCCCACGGGCCGAGCTCCCTAAAGCGCTGGAGTGCTTGGCGGGCCCCGGGAGCAGCTCAGCCGGCGGCTCTGCAAGGAAGGGGCTGCGTGCCCCGGGGAGCGTGATTCCAGCGGCTGCAGGCCCTGGAGCCCAGGGCACCCCAGGGCACCCCAGGGACACAGCCCAGGATCCGGCACTCCCCCTGGGACAGGCAGAGGCAGAGAGGGCCCAGGACAGCGAGGACAATCCTGCCACCGGGCACCTCTGAGCTCTGCAGGTCAGCACCCGCCAACCCCGGAGCACCCAGGTCCCTGCGGACGGGGAGCTATGGGAGTTACTGCGGGAGCTGACTCCAGGGCTGGAGAGCTGGCCGCCACCAGTGGGGTTGTCCCTCCTGGTGTCACCCTGTGCCTGGGACAGAGCGGGCTGCCAGGGAGCAGGGGCCTCACAGGATAAACAGCTCCCACTGAGCCCGGTACCCGGTATGGGGCGGGGCATCTCCCCCAGGTGCACACACCTGAGAATCAGCACAGCAGTGCCTCCCCCAGAGACCAGCTGGAAGGACAGGGGAAGAGCAAGTTCTTGACCGAGCAGCGCTGGAAAGCTCCAGGGGAAGTTGAGGGATTTACAGTATATAGAACCAGAGGGTAACCCTCCATTTTTTTCCTTCCTTTTTCCAGTACAACTCGTTTTTATATCAGACTGGAAATTTCCATTTTTTTTCTCTTTATCCACCTTAACTACAATATTTTACCACCTCTTCATTTCTAAGATTCTTCCTTTTTGACATTCATATTTCTACAATTACAGATCCTAGATATATTTTCCACTTCTAGATTTCCTTCAACATACTCAACTTAATTTTGGGAGATATACAAGATATGTTTATTGTTTTGTTTTGTTTTGTGTTTTTGGTTGCCTCTGCCTCATTTTGTTCTACAATGACGGAAGGTAATACCTTCTAAAACATGACCAGCATGCAACCAGAACCAAGTGGTATACCGTGTTGGTTCATTCTGCGACATTCCTCATTCCCATTCTACACCCCTCCTTCATCTCATTTGCGTTTTGGTGGTCAATGTTGGGGCTCTCTACAAGTATCTCTGGTTAATATAAATTTAGGACTGAGCATCGTCTAACATACAGATCTTAATATACTCAGAAACAAGAGGATCACCCTCTAAAACCTCTCAGGTAGACCTCCACTACAACTTCTTCACCACCACCATCTCCCAGTCCCCCCTTTATTTCTTCTCTTTTTTAATTTTTCTTTTCTTTTTTTCTTTTTTTTTTCTCTTCTTCCTTAGGATTTCAGGACTTTTATTTTTTACTACTTTGTTTTAAAATTTGTTTTGACTTTAGTGGACCTTTTGTTTTATTTAGTTCTGATCTTTGTTTTGAATTTCTGGTCTCTGACCTCGGCAGAATCATCTAGGGTGAAACTTACTTAGGTTGTGGTTTATACTCTTAATGCAGCCCACTCATTCAACCACTCTGCACTGAGCAAAATGACTAGAAAGAAGAACTCACCACAAAAGAAAGAGTCAGAAACAGTACTCTCTCCCAGAGTTACAGAATTTGGATTACTATTTGATGTCAGAAAGCCAATTCAGAGGCACAATTATAAAACTCCTGGTGGCTCTGGAAAAAAGCATAAAGGATTCAAGAGACTTCATGACTGAAGAATTTAGATCTAATCAGGTCAAAATTAAAAATCAATTGAATGAGATGCAAACCAAACTGGAGGTCTTAATGGTGAGGGTTAATAAGGTGGAAGAAACAGTGAGTGACATAGAAGACAAGTTGATGGCAAGGAAACAAGCTGAGGAAAAAAGAGAGAAACAATTAAAAGACCATGAGGAAAGGTTAAGGGAAATAAATGACAGTGTCAGAAGGAAAAAATCTACATTTACTTGGGGTTCCAGAGGGCACCCAGAGGGACAAAGGACCAGAAAGCATATTTGAATGAATCATAGCTGAGAACTTCCCTAATTTGGGGAAGGAAACAGGAATTCAGATCCAGGAGATAGAGAGCCCCCCCCCTAAAATCAATAAAAACCGTTCAACACATTGACATTTAATAGTGAAATTTGCAAATTCCAAAGATAAAGAGAAAACACTTAAGCAGCAAAAGACAACAGATCCCTCACTTACATGGGGAGAACTATTAGATTACAACAGACCTCTCCACAAAGACCAGGCAGGCCAGAAAGGGCTTGCAGGATATATTCAGGGTCCTAAGTGAGAAGAACATGTAGCCAAGAATACTTTATCCAGCAAGGCTCTCATTCAGAATCGAAGGAGAGACAAAGAGCTTCCAAGATAGGCAGAAACTGAAAGAATATGTGACCACCAAACCAGCTCTGCAAGAAATATTAAGTGGGACTCTGTCGAAGAAAGAGGACGCCCAAGGAAATAATCCACAAAACCAGGGACTGAATAGGTATTATGATGACACTAAATTCCTATCTTTCAATAGTAACTCTGAACGTGAAAGGGCTTCATTAATCCCATCAAAAGATGCAGGGTTTCAGACTGGATAAAAAATCAAGACCCATGTATTTGCTGTCTACAAGAGAGTCGTTTTAGATGTAAGGACACCTACAGCCTGAAAATGAAAGGTTGGAGAACATTTACCATTCCAATGGTCCTCAAAAGAAACCAGGGTAGCAATCCTCATATCAGATAAATTATAGTTTATCCCAAAGACTGTAGCAAGAGATGAAGAGGGATATTATATCATACTTAAAGTATCTATCCAACAAGAGGACCTAACAATCATGAATATTTATACCCCTAATGTGGGAGATGCCAAGTATATAAATCAATTAATAACCAAAGTAAATACATACTTAGATAATAATACACTAATACTAGGAGACTTCAGCATGGTGCTTTCTGCAAATGACAGATCTAAGCACAACATCTCCAAAGAAACAAGACCTTTAAATGATACACTGGACCAGATGGATTTCACAGATATTTACAGAGCTTTACATCCACATACAACTGAATACACATTCTTCTCAAGTGCACATTGAACTTTCTCCATAATAGACCACGTACTGGGTCACAAATCAGGTCTCGACTGATACCAAAAGATTGGGATTGTCTCCTGCATATTTTAGTCCATAATGCTTTTAAAGTAGAACTCAATCACAAGAAGAAATTTGGAAGAAACTCAAACACATGGAGGATGAAGAGCATCCTACTAAAAGATGAATGGGTCAACCAGGAAATTAGAGAATTAAAAAGATTCATGGAAACTAATGAAAATGAAGATACAACTGTTCAAAATCTTTGGGTACACCAAAAGCATTCCTAAGAGGGAAATACATTGCAATACAAGCATCCATCCAAAAACTGGAAAGAACTCAAATACACAAGCTAACCTCACACCTAAATGAACTGGAGAAAGAACAGCAAATAAAACCTACACCAAGCAGAAGGGAGTTAATAAAAATGCGAGCAGAACCCAATGAAATGGAGACCAGAAGAACTGTAGGACCGATCAACAAAACCAGGAGTTGGTTCCTTGAAAGAATTAATAAGATAGATAAACCATTAGCCAGCCTTATTAAAAAGAAAAGAAAAATGACTCAAATTAATAAAATCATGGATGAAAAAGGAGAGATCACAACCAATACCAAGGAAATATAAACGATTTTATTTTTTTTAAATATTTTATTTATTTATGCATGAGAGACATATATAGAGAGAGGCAGAGACACAGGCAGAGGGAGAAGCAGGCTCCATGCACCGGAGGCCCGACGTGGGACTCGATCCCAGGTCTCCAGGATGGCGCCCTGGGCCAAAGGCAGGCGCCAAACCGCTGCACCACCCAGGGATCCCCGATTTTAAAAACATATTATGAGCACCTATGATCCAATAAATTAGTCAATCTAGAAGAAATAGACACATTTCTGGAAAACCACAAACTACCAAAACTGCAACAAGAAGAAGTAGAAAACCTGAACAGGACAATACCAGGAAGGAAATTGAAGCAGTCATCAAAAACCTCCCAAGACACTAAAGTCCAGGGACAGACGGCTACCCAAGGTAATTCTACCAAATGTTTAAAGAAGAAACAATAACTATTCTACTAAAACTGTTCCGAAGATAGAAATGGCAGGAATACTTCCAAAGTCGTTTTATGGGGCCAGCATCACCTTAATTCCAAAACCAGATAAAGACCCCACCAAAAAGGAGAATTACAGACCAATAACCCTGATGAACACAAATGCAAAAATTGTCAACAAGATACTAGCCAATAGGATCCAACAGTACATTAAGAAGATTATTCACCATGACCACGTGGGATTTATCCCCAGGATGCAAGGCTGGTTCAACACTCATAACACAATCAACGTGATAGATCATATCAACAAAAGAAAAAACAGGAACCAAATGATTCTCTCAATAGATGCAGAGAAAGCATTTGACAAAATACAGCATCCATTCCTGATCAAAACTCTTCAGAGTGTAGGGATAGAGGGAACAGTCCTCAGCATCTTAAAAGCCATCTACGAAAATCCCACAGCAAATATCATTCTCAATGGGGAAACACTGGGAGCCTTTCAGGAATGAGACAGAGATGTCCACTCTCACCACTGCTATTCAACATAGTACTAGAACTAGAAGTCCTAGCCTCAGCAATCAGGCAACAAAGAGAAATAAAAGGCATTCAAATTGGCAAAGAGGAAGTCAAACTCTCCCTCTTCGAGGATGACATGATACTGTACATAGAAAACCCAAAAACTCCACCACAAGATTGCTAGCACTCATACAGCAATTCAGCAGTGTGGCAGGATACAAAATCAATGCCCAGAAATCAGTGGCATTTCTATACACTAACAATGAGACTGAAGAAAGAGAAATTAAGGAGTCAATCCCATTTACAATCGCACCCAAAAGCATAAGATACCTAGGAATAAACCTAACCAAAGAAGTAAAGGATCTATACCCTAAAAACTACAGAACTCTTCTTAAACAAATTGAGGAAGACACAAAGAGATGGAAAAATATTCCATGCTCATGGATTGGCAGAATTAATATTGTGAAAATGTCAGTGCTACCCAGGGAAATTTACACATTTAACACAATCCCTATCAAAATACCATGGACTTTCTTCAGAGAGTTGGAACAAATCATCTTAAGATTTGTGTGGGATCAGAAAAGACCCCGAATAGCCAGGGGAATATTGAAAAAGAAAATCAGAGCCGGGGGCATCACAATTCCAGATTTCAAGTTATACTACAAAGCTGTGATCATCAAGATAGTGTGGTACTGGCACAAAATCAGACACATAGATCATTGGAACAGAATAAAGAACCCAGAAATGGGCCTTCAAGTCTATGGTCAACTAATATTCAACAAAGCAGGAAAGACTATCCACTGGAAAAAGGACAGTCTCTTCAATAAATTGTGCTGGGAAAATTGGACAGTCACATGCAAAAGAATGAAAATAGACCATCCTCTACACCATACATAGAGATAAACAAAATGGATGAAAGATCTAAATGTGATACAAGAATCCATCAAAATCCTAGAGGAAAACACAGGCAACACCCTTTTTCAACCTGGCCACAGCAACCTCTTGCAAGATCCATGTATAAAGAAAAGGGAAACCAAAGCAAAAATGAATAATTGGGACTTCATCAAGATAAAAAGCTTCTGCACAGCCAAAGAAACAGTCAACAAAGCTGAATGAATGGGAGAAGATATTTGAAAATGACATATCAGATAAAGGGCTAGTATCCAAGATCTATAAAGAACTTATGAAACTCAACATCAGAGAAACAAACATTCCAATCCTGAAATGGGCAAAAGACATGAACAAATGTCACAGAGGAAGACATACACATGGCCAACAAGCACATGAGAAAATGCTCCACGTCACTGGCCATTAGGGAAATACAAATCAAAACCACAATGAGATACCACCTCACACCAGTGAGAATGGGGAAAATTAACAAGGCAGGAAACCACAAATGTTGGAGAGGATGTGGAGAAAGGGGAACCCTCTTGCACTGTTGGTGGGAATGTGAACTGTTATAGCCACTCTGGAAAACTGTGTGGAGGTTCCTCAAAGAGTTAAAAATAGACCTGCCCTATGACCCAGCAATTGCACTGTTGGGGATTTACCCCAAAGATATAGATGCAGTGAAACCGCAGGACACCTGCACCCCAATGTCTATAGCAGCAATATCTACAATAGCCAAACTGTGGAAGGAGCCTCAGTGCCCATCGAAAGATGAGTGGATGAAGAAGATGTGGTCTGTGTATACGATGGAATATTACTCAGCCATTAGAAATGATGAATACCCACCATTTTCATCAATGTGGATGGAACCAGACAGAGGGTCTTATACTAAGTGAAGTAAGTCAATCAGATAAGGACAAACATTATATGTTCTCGTTTATTTGGGGAATATAAAAAATAGTGAAAGGGAATAAAGGGGAAAGGGGAGAAAATGAGTGGGAAATATCAGTGAGGGTGACGGAACATGAGAGACTCCTAACTCTGGGAAATGAGCTAGGGGTGGTAGAAAGGGAGGTGGGCGGTGGGTGGGGGTGACTGGGTGACGGGCACTGATGGGGGCACTTGATGGGATGAGCACTGGGTGTTATTCTATATGTTGGCAAATTGAACACCAGTAAAAAATAAATTTTTTAAAAAATAATAAGAATAAAACGTTATAGAACAATACTAAGAACAATAGTATTTCAAGAAATTAGATAATATAGATAAAATGGAAAAATTCTTAGAAACACTCAAATTATCTAAACTAACTCATTAAAAATTTTAAAAAAATCAATATACCTAAGCTTTGGGTCAGTAATCAAAAATCTCCTAACAAAGAAAGTTCTGGACAAGAGGGCTTCATTAGTGAATTCTACCAAACTTTTAAAGAATAATTAACATCAATTCTACTCAAATTCTTTAAGAAGATAGAAGACAAACAAATGCCTCTTAATTCATTCTATGAGGTCATTATTATTTTGTTATCAAACCAAATAAAGGTATCACAAAAAAAGAAAATTGCAGATCGATATTGTTTATGAATATAGATGCAAAAATCCTCAACACAATAGTAGCAAACCAACAATGAACAAGGAGGATTTATTCCAGGAATGCAAGGGTGAAGGGCAGCTCAGCATAAGGAAATAAATTAATATAATACACTAAATTACAGACCGAAAGAGGAAAAACATTACCATCCCAGTTAATACAGCAAAAACATTTGACAAAATCCAACATTGTTTCATGATAAGAGAACTCAGGAAACTAGTAATTGAATGGAACTTCCTTAACATGATAAATGACATTTATGGGAAAACCACAGCCAGCAACATACTCAGTGGTAGGAGACTGAAAGTTTTCTCCCTAAGATCAGGAAGAAGATATGGTTGCCTACTTTTATCATTGCTATTCATCATTGTACTGGAAGTTTTAGAGCAATTAGTCATGGAAAAAAATAATAAAAGGCTTCCAGAGTGGAACGGGGTAAAACTATCTATATTCCCAGATAATCCACAAAAGAAACAACATTAAAGCTGATAACTAATTGTGCAAAATTGCATTTTCCAAAATCAACATCCCAAAATCAGTTTTGTTTCTATACACTACCATTAAACAATCTTACAAGGTAATTAAGAAAGCAATTACATTGATCTTATCATTTAAAAGAAGAAAATGCCTAGGAACATATTTAAAAAGGTGAAAGACATGTATACTGAAACAAACTAGTTAAATGGAAAGACATCCTGTGTTCATGGATTGGAAAATTTATTATTGATAAGATTTAAATAATATTCAAACTGATCTATAGACTGAACACTATTCCTATCAAAGTTCTAACAGATACATTTGTAGAAAAGAAAAATGTAATCCTAAAAGTCACAGGAGTTGCAAGGAGTCCTAATAGCCAAAGCAATCTGGAAAAAGAACAAAATTTGAGGACTCACAATTCCTGATTGAAAAATTTATTACAAAGCTTCAGCAATCAAAATGGTGTTGCACTGGCATAAGGATAGGCATAGAAATAAATAGAATAGAGTTGTGAGTCAATAAATCAATATACCTCCAGCCAATTGCTTTTTGATAAGGATTCCAAGTTCATTCAGTGAGGAAAGAATAGTCTCTTCAACAAATAGTATAGGGACAACTGGATTTCCACAAGCCAAAAAGTAAAATTGGGCCCGTACCTCACACAATTACCAAAGTTAACTCAAAATGGACTAAAATTCATAAATATAAGAGCAAAAAGAACTGGTGGTGGAAACAGGAGTAAATCTTCATGACCTTGGATTCTTAGCTATGACACTGAAAGCACAAGTGACAAAAGAAATAAATTAGGTTTAATAATCTTTTTTTATAAATTTTTATTTATTTATGATAGTCACACACACAGAGAGAGAGAGAGAGCCCGAGACACAGGCAGAGGGAGAAGCAGGCTCCATGCACTGGGAGCCCAATGTGGGATTCAATCCCAGGTCTCCAGGATCGCGCCCTGGGCCAAAGGCAGGCGCCAAACCGCTGCACCACCCATGGATCCCAAATTAGGTTTAATAAAAATAAAACTTTTGTGCATCAAAGGACATTCTCAAGATAGTAAAAATGAAACCCATAGAATAGGAGAAAACATTTACAAATCCTATATTTAATAAGTGTTTAATATACAGATTATATGAAGAGCTACTAAAAGTCAAAAACAAATTGACAAACAACTCAATTTTGAAACTGTTCAAGAGACCTCAATAGACACCCCTCCAAAAAAAGATATGCAAGTGAACAATAATTACATTAAAAGTTGCACAACATAATTTTAGTCATTAGGTAAATTAAAATCAAAGCCACAATGAGATACCACAATACGATCAGATGGCTATAACAAAAAGAAAACAGAAAATAACAAGCATCAGTGAGGGTGTAGAGAAATTCAACCCTTGTACACTACTGGACTGTATACAAAAATAAAATGTGGAAAAAACTTTGATGTTTCCTCCAAAAGTGAAATATAGAATTATCATACCACCCAGCATTTCCTTTCTTTAGTATGTACCCCAAAGAATTCAAACAGGGAATCAGACTGATATTTGTATGCCAATGTGCACTGAAGCATTATTCACAATAATGAAAAGGTAGAAAGGATACAAATGTCCAGCAACAAATGAATGGATAAACTAAACAAAACAAAATACATATACAATGGTATACAATACAATGAGATATTATTTTCCTAGAAAGAAGAATGAAGTTCTAATACAGACTATCTCATGGTTGAACCTTAAAAACATTATGCTAATGAAATATCAGACATGAAGGGGGAAATATTGTATGATTCCACTTTTATGAAATGTCTAGGTTCAGCAAATTCATAGACACAGAAGGTAGATTTGAATTTACCAGGAGCTAGGAGGAAGGTGGGAAGAATAAGTTATTGCTTCATGGGTACAGATTTCCTGTTTTGGAGGATGAAAAATTTTGGAAGATAGCAGGAAAATTGCCAAACACTTGAAAACTAACTTCCAACACACTTCCAAGTATCCCAAAGGTTATTTCCAAAAAGAAGTCACAAGGAAACTTCACGAAAAAAAAATTGAACTGAATGAAAATAAATACACAACATAGCAAACTTGTGGGGGAATAGTTGAAGCAAGACTGAGAGGAAAATTTATAGCACCAAATTTGTATGTTAGAAAGAGGAAACATTTCAAATCAATGGTGTAGTAATATAATCCCACCTGAAGAACCTACAAAAGGGACAACAAAATAATATTAAAGCAATCAGAATGAAGAAATGATAAGAGTAGAATCAATGAAATTTAAAAGAGAAAGGCAATAGAGAAAGTCAATGAGACAAAGAGCTTGTTCTTTGAAAAGATCAATAAAATTGACCAGCCTGTAGCATGAATGACAAAGAAAAAATAACCCATGGTCAAAGAGAAAACACAAGAGATGCTAAGATATTTTTGGAATTAAATGAAAACAAAAATCACAACATATAAAAATCTGTGGGACACTTCTGAAGCAATGCTGAGAATGAAGCTTCTAAAATTAAATGTTTATGTTAGTAAAAAAGAAAAATATAAAATGAATAGGTTAATATTCTCCCTTAAGAAATTAGGGGGAAAAGGCACATAGGTGGCTCAATTGGTTGAGTATCTGCTTTCAGCTCAGGTCATGGTTCCATGGTCCTGGGATCGAGCCCCATGTCAGGCTCCCTGCTCAGCAGAGTCTGCTTCTCCCTCTCCCTTTGGCCCTCTCCTTTACTTGTGCTCTCAAATAAATAAATAAAATCTTTAAAAAAAGAAAGAAAGAAGAAAGAGAAAGAAAGAAAGAAAGAAAGAAAGAAAGAAAGAAAGAAAGAAAGAAAGAAAAGAAAGAAAGAAAGAAAGAAAGAAAGAAAGAAAGAAAGAAAGAAAGAAATTAGTAAAAGAAGGTACACTTGGCTGTCTTAGTTGGAAAGGCACATGACTCTTGATCTCAGCATAGAGATCAATTAAATAAATAAATATTAAAAAAAGAAATTAGGAAAAGGAGCAATTTAGACACAACACATGTAGAATAAAGAAAATGATAAAGGCAAGAGCAAAAATCAATACAATTTAAAATGGATAAATCAATGAAACTGGTGATTATTCTAAATGATAAAAAAGGTATATTTTTAATCAAATCGATCAAGACAAAAGGGCAAAGATAAATTACCAATATCAGAAATGAAAGAGCAGACATCACTACATGTGCTGCTCCAGGAATTAACAGCATAAAAAGTAAATATTAAGAAAAATTCTATGCCATTGAATTTAATAACTTAAATAAAATGGACAAAATCCTTGAAAGTCACAAATTACCAAAAGTCTTGGAAGAAGGAATTGATAACCTGAAAAAACAGATTTAGTAAAAGAGAATTTTAGTTGAAATTTTTTTCACACAGAAAATCCAGGCCTAAGTGACTTCACTAGCAATGTCAACTAGGCATTTGTAGGAAAACTAACACTGATGCTACAAGAATTCTTCTGGAAAATTAAAAAGGAGGGACATTCCCAAATCATTTCATGAAGCCAAAATTACTTTGAGATGAAATGAGACAAAGATATAAGAAAAAGTATCTAGAGACCATTATCCCTCATGAATTTTGACACAAAAATCTTTAACAACATATTAGCAAATCAAATCCAGCAATATATAAGAGAGATAACACCTTCTTACATAAGTGGTCATATTTACATATAAGTGACCAAGTAAGAGTTTATTACAAGACTACCAGGTCAAAGTGACATTGGAAAATCAATCAATGTGATTCACAACACCAACAAGCAAAAAAAAAAAAAACTATATGTGAGTATTACTATAGATGTAGAAAAAGAATTTGACAAAATTCAACATCTATTCAAAAATTCTCAGCAAACTAGAAGTATAAGGAAATTTTCCCAACCTCATGAAAGGCATGTATGAAACATCAACAACTGACACTGGCCTTCATAAAGAACGACTGAATATTTTCCTCTGCAGATCAGGAGGAATAAGAGAAGGATATTGACTCTTACCATTTATACTTAACATTATACTGCAGGTCCTAACCAGTGCAATCAGGTAGAAAAAAATTATAAGGCATCTAGATGTGTAGAGAAGAAATTAAACTATCTTTGTTCTCAGGGGACATGATTGTCTATTTAGAAAATTATGGAGTCTTCCCAAAAAAGTTATTATATCTGAGAAGCAAGATTTTTTGAACCCCACAGGTTGCAAGGTCAGTATACCAAAATCAGTTGAAATTCTATATACCAGCAATAAAAGTTGCAAATTAAAGTGAAGAAAACAGTACCATTTATAACAGCATCAAAATATGAAATACTCATAATAGTCATACATACTTTAACAAAATAAGCAAAATGTAAGATAAACAGTACAAAACATTTTTGTGAGAACTTTAGAAAAACCTACGTCAATGGAGACATATATATGGAAAGTGTGTGTGTTCGTGCATGTATAATCTTTGAAAAAATAGTCTTTTCAAAAAATGGTAAAATGGTGCTGGAAAATCCGTATATATACCTTGAAGAACTTTGACCCATATATCACAATATCTATAAAAAGTAAATTAAATATATTATAACCTGATATGAAATTTAAAACTATAAAACTTCTAAAAGAAACTCTAGGAAAAACTATTTCTGACCTTGATGACACAAATATTTCACACATCATGCATAAGAATACAAACTATGAAAGAAAAAAATGGATAAATTAGACATAATAAAATTTAAACAGTCCTACTCTTCAAAAAAAAACTTTACAAAAATGAAAAAGTGGGTCCCAGACAAGAAGAAAATATTTGCCAAAAGTATAGCTGATATCTGGATAAAGCACTTACATCCGGAATAGAAAAAGAACACCTACAAATGAGTAATAATAAGACAAATGACATGATTTAAAATGAGCAAAGATTTAAACATACTTCATCAAGAAGAGATACTGATGTCAGATAAACACACAAAAAGATGGTCAATATCATAAACCATTAGGAAAACTAAAACCACAATGAGATACAACTACACATTTACTAGATTATCTAATTTTTAAAAACTGTAAATATCAAGTGCTGGCAAGGATGAAGAACAAATTGAACTTGCATACATTGCTGATGAGAATGCAAATTATGCAGGCATTTTAGAAAAGATTTTGGCACTTTTTTCTAAAATTATGCTTACACTTATCACATACTCCACTGCTTCAATTCTAGTAGTTTACCCAGGAGAAATGAAAACATATGTCCACATGAAGACCTCTACATAAATGTTCATAGCAGCTTCATAATAGCCTCATAATAGTCCCAAACTGGAAACAATCCAAATCCTCATCAACTGGTGAATGGCTAAACAAACCAATATAGTTACACAATGAGAATTATTTAGCAATAAAAAGGAATGAACTACTAATGCACACAACATCATGCAAGAATCTTGAAAATATTCTAATTATAAAGAGCTAGACACAAAGTACACACACACACACACACACACACACACAATTCCATTCTGGAAAAGGCAAAATAGCAGAGATGGAAATCAGATCCCTGTTTGCCAGGGCTGGGAGTGGGGCTCCTGATTTCACTTAACATAACATAGTCAATAACTTACTAATTTTGTTTATTCTTGTTTGTCTTCCCCCACTAGAATATGAACATCATAAGGGCAGAGAGCTTTGCCTGGTTTGTCTGGTGGCTTATATCCCAAGCACATAAAAGAGTGGGGGATCCATGCACTGTAGGCTGAGATCTTTATTAAATGAATGAATGTTACAGAAATGAACATGAATAATTGTACTAGTTGTAAGAGAATGCTTCCTTCTCATTTTCATGGCCTGGAATTTTTATTGCTATTTCTTTCTCTTGATAAGTAAGTAAAACATGTAACATATATGGCTGTTGGAGATTATTATATATATATTATATATATATATATTATATATATAATATTTTCTTACTGTTAAGCATTTAGATTGGGCAATGAATACTCTTTTTTGTGCATATATGTCCATATGTGTGTGTGTGTGTGTGTGTGATGTGTGTGTGTGTGTGTGTGTGTATATATGGAAACGCAGCTGCCGTTTGAGAAAAATTCTAGGTCTAATACGTAGTGAAAATGGTAAATAAACCACTTTGGAAAATTTGCCTCTGTTTGATCTCCTATAATGAGCCCTACTTGACTATTCCTACCCCATCCTGATTCTGATTTTGCCCATACCTCTTCAAAGTAGCTTAATTTGTCTAGTCCAGTGATTGCCAAACCTGGCTGGTCATCAGGGTCATTGAAAAGACTTTTAAAAAATACTTCACCCCAAAGATACTGAACAACGATCATTAGAAACCGGGAATCTCTATTTTTAAGTATTAACTGCATGATTTGGATCATTGCCAAAGTTTAGGACAAACTGCCCCCAATGATTCCTGGACATGAGTTCTAACTCCACAGCTAGGTTCTACATTCCTAAAATGATTTAACGATCTCCTCTATCTACCACAAGACTGATCAGATAATAGGATCCTTAATAAGTAGATGCTTAATGATCAGACCTAGTTAATTTTGTTCATGTTATTTCATTTCATGGCAAGAGTAAACTTTCCCATTTTAATTGATATGAACAACTCAGCTTCCATGACTGTTCACAGGCTCTCATGACCTGCTCATAGGGCTCTGTGCTTGAAACTAACCTATAACCTGTCCTAGTCAGACTTTCTCTTTGTAAACCGTGACTACATGAAGTTTTGGTCTATTATGCTGATCAGACTTGCAGATAGAATAGATAGATAGAATTCCACCGTATGTTGAATGGCATATGATATCTGTAATATCCTGGACATGTGAAAATGCTCAGCCAGAACCAAAATAGCACAATTTGACAGAGACTGATACAGTTATTACATCCTACTCCATTCTACTTTCAGGAATCTCTCCTGAAAATAATCAGAATTAAGCAAAGTTTTATGTACAAAGATGTTTGTCATGACACTTTTTAAAGATGCAAATAAGTTTTATTCTAATTTTTAAACAACAGACTTAAGAAATGTTGAAAGGGGGATCCCTGGGTGGCGCAGCGGTTTGGCGCCTGCCTTTGGCCCAGGGCGCGATCCTGGAGACCCGGGATCGAATCCCACATTGGGCTCCCGGTGCATGGAGCCTGCTTCTCCCTCTGCCTGTGTCTCTGCCTCTCTCTCTCACTGTGTGCCTATCATAAAAAAAAAAAAAAAGAAATGTTGAAAGGTACAGAGGAATCATTAAATACTATCCACAAATATTCTGTGTAGGAACAATCAATGTTCACATATTGATGTATTGCCTTTCGTTTTTATTACTGTAGTTTTTTTTTTACAAAACTGTAATTATACGTACATAATATCTTATATTCTGCTTTTCTCAAATTGCAGTTAGCATCTCTCCATTACATTAAATAGATAATTATTAAAACTATGTTTTGAAGAATCCTATTGCATACTATCATTTTATTTACATATTTTCTTACTGTTAAGCATTTAGATTGGGCAATGAATACTCTTATTTGTGCATATATGTCCATATCTCTGATTACTATCTTAGGATATAGTCTTAGAGAGAGTCTTAGAGTCTTAGAAATTATTATATTAAGACGTATGCTCTATTTAAGGCATTTGATATATATTATAAAATAAATCCTCAAAGAGGTTGTACAAGTTCATATAGTTAAAAAATATCTGATTTTTATTTTAATATTACTTTCATGATTACTAGTAAGAAAGGACAGTTTATATATATATATATATTTTTTAAATATTTTATTTTATTTATTCATAGAGACAGAGAGAGGCAGAGACACAGGCAGAGGGAGAAGCAGGCTCCATGCAGGGAGCCCGACATGGGACTCGATCCCGGGTCTCCAGGATCATGCCCTGGGCTGCAGGCGGCGCTAAACCGCTGCGCCACCGGGACTGCCCAGGACAGTTTATATTATGGCTGTTAGTGGACTATATTTTTTCAGCAAACTAACTCTTAATGTCTCTTACCCATTATACTACTAGAGGTTAAATGTTTTTAATATGTATTTGTATGGTTGTTTTTTTGTACATTATGAATACAGATCATCATTTTTTTTCACAAAATGCAATATACTCTTTCTTTTCAAATATGATGTTTTTTGACATTTAGCATTTCTAATGTTCATGTAATCAAATGTATTGATTTTTCCTATATGATTACAAGTTCTTTCCCATTAGGTAAAAATTTTCCCATATTTTCCTCTAGATGTTATTGGCATTTCTTATTACATATAACTCTTCAATTCTCATGAAATTTATTTTGTTGTGTCCTGTGAGATAAAGGCATAATTGAGTGTTTTTTCAAATAGATAATCCGTTACCTCAGCACATTACCTAAGTGCCTCAGTGCCAGCATTATTATTTTTTTTATTTATTTATGATAGTCACAGAGAGAGAGAGAGGCAGAGACACAGGCAGAGGGAGAAGCAGGCTCCATGCACCAGAAGCCCGATGTGGGATTCGATCCCGGGTCTCCAGGATCGCGCCCTGGGCCAAAGGCAGGCGCCAAACCGCTGCGCTACCCAGGGATCCCAGTGCCAGCATTATTTAACATTTTTAAAGCAGTAAAATTGAAAACAAAAATCTTTCAAGGGGGAAATTACTAAATGCTACCCAAAGGCAAATACAAATTACTATAGAATAAAGGACATATGCTTACAACCTTTGAAGAACTTCAGGAGCGTGGAAACATTTGTTGACATAATGTTAAGTAGAGAAACCAGAACATAAAAATAATCATATGTCCTAGTCCATTCAGGCTGCTATGATAAAATACACAAACCGGATAGCTTAACAACAACATAAATTTATTTCTTACAGTTCTGAAGGCTGGAAGTCCAAGACTGAGGTGCCAACATGGTCAGGCAAACACCTGCTTCCAGGTCACAGAATTCTCAGTGTATCCTTACAATGGAGAAAGGCCAAGGGATCTATCTCTCTGGGGTCTCTTACATATGAACATTAGACCCATTCATAAGGTCTCTACTATCATTACTTAAGCATCTCTCAAAAGACCCATCTCTGAATACCATCAGATTGGACATCGGGATTTTGACATATGAGTTTTGGGGGACACAAGCATTCAGACCATAGCAGTACAGTACAGCTTCTATTATCTAAATATCAAAAGTGGAAGGAAATATACCAAAATGTCAACAATTATTATATATTACTATAGTATATATTAATATATATATAATATATATGGTTGGATTATGTGTTTTCCTTTGTATATGTTATGCATTTATAAGTTGCATTTAATAGTATGCATTATTAGCATTGTTTTTAGGTATTTAGAAAAATCAATTTTCTAGTGATAGCCCAAAGAAAATCAAACTGGGCGGTGATTCACGTGAAAAAGATTCTTAGAGTCTTAATTGATACAAGACTAATATAAAAGAATTATCAATGTGTACTAGCTTTCCAGGCATCTATATCAACAGAAATAATAGTGTCCAATTCATGGGTAACAATAGTCTGACACATTTCCATAAAGGTCAGTCAACAAAGATTATACTGCGTTTGGTTCTAGGTTTTGTATTTTAAGGAGTATTGACAAACTGGAAAGCATTCCGAAAAGGTTTACTGAAGCAGTTAGGATTCAATTGTTATTTATTTAGTCATTCATTCAATCATTCATTTATTTATTTATTGGTATGGATAATGGTTAAAAAGAACCAAGGATGCCAGCAATCAGGACAAGACTAAGAGAGAAATTTATTTTCAAATGTTTGGGGGCACTCGGTGGCTCAGTCGGTTAAAGGTCTGACTCTTGCTTTCAGCTCAAGTCTTGATGTCTGGGTGGTGATTTCAAGTCCAGAGTTGGGCTCCCCAGTGTGGAGCCTACCAAAAAAAAAAGCGATAAATGCTATTTTCAAAAGTTTGAAGACTGCCTTAGGCAAGAGGCAAGAGGCAGTTTTCTATCACCTCAAAAGAAATAAAAAAAGACAGAACTGAAACCAAAGTCAGAGAAACAAATTTCACTATAGTAGTTCAGACAGAAACTAGTTGGTCACCTGTCAGGGTCATTATAGAAAAATTCCTGCCTGCTTTAAGTGGCAAGGTAGATTGGATGACCAAAAATGATTTTTCAACCTTGAGATCTCTAAGATTATCTGATCACCTTTGCATAGGAAAATATACTTTTCTATACCATTTACTCTCGTCCAGAACACAACAAATTCAAATTTGATTTAACTTATTCATATGGCACTTAAATCTGTTCGGGGGCTAAGAATTGTAATGTTCACATAATGAAAATTGTACACTGATACTACAAAAGTGTTTCCAAAAAAAGCAAAAAATTAAGTTAGAAAATGTTTTTAAATTTAATAATGAAAAGCTATGGAGAGTCATTCAGATAATATTTCAATTAGTATAAGAGACATTTATTATGATACTGTTCGCATGATACTAGTATTGCTTTATACATGACAGAAAATATGAATTATAGACAAAATTCTGGTACAATAGCCTCATCATGGTATCAAAGGCCATCATTGCTCTCATAATTCATAGAGAGAAAATATCATTATGATTTAAGAATTAAATGTCACTCAAACCTTTTTTATTATGATGAAAGATGTGTAATTATAGTTTCTGAAAGGCATTCAATCTAATGACATTAGAGACTATAAAGCAAAACAAGGGTTCAACCAATGAGAACTTGAGTTATTCATCAATTTGTCATAAAACTTCTGTGCTAAGATGAGAACTGTGTCTGTTTTGTCAATGCATACTCCAGATGATAGGTTCATTTTGAGTTGCTTCACTTGAACTACCTATGAGCACTACTGAATACCAATGGATATCAGGGCAATCATAGGATAGTTGGATATAGCCAGGTCACCCATTGTGAAAACAGGAGTTCTGATCTCTAGACTGGCCTAAGTTGGACACATTAATTCATGCATTAATCATTAACTAAATTCCTAGTGTTCCCCATCTATACCTTAAAGATGGTAAATAAATAAATATCTTACACTTTCATCAATCTTGTAAGATTTGTGCACAAATAAATAATGCAGGGTATGAGGTGATACAAACTATAAAGGGAAATTAAGGTGTTTAGGGAATTCAGAGGAGTAAAATACTGCTTTTGTATAGGAGGAATATGGAGGAAATGGTATTTGACTTCAGCCTAAAAAAAGATATTTAGGATTTGGACATGGAAATACAGGAGGACAAGAGAGGAAGATATTTTAGGAGAAGGGTGATGGCATGCACACATGAAAACTGCTGAGAAGTAGAAAGCATATTTAGTAACCATGAGTAGTGCTGTAGACATGAAGTGAATGGCAGGAAGCAGTGTACTGAGATATAAGACTGGAAAGATAAGTTGAGAGCAGACTCTGGAGGAGGAGACCTAGAGTATATTGCTAAACAAACTGAAACTTGTTTGGTACTGAGAAGCTTCTAGGGATTGGGGACCTAGAGACACTAAGATGCCTCACCTCCCAGAAATGGCTTTACTATGCCTGAAAGGAGAGAGGGATGGGCAAAACGTTTCCCTTTCATCAGCTCCCAAGCACTTCTGATTGGACTGCAGCTTCTAGCCAAGTATGACCTTGATTTCTGAGGGAACTCAGGGGCTAACCAAAGTGTACCTAAAGCTCTGTGCTGAGGATAATTCTAGTTTGCCTTTTTTCTCTCCAGATCTCATTTTACTTTTACTTGATATTGCTATGTAAAATGATTATTGCATGCAATTGTATGTATGAACTCAGGGAGAAGAACAGCAACATCAGATTAAACATTATAGGCAGAAAGTGAAATCTTCATTCAAACAAAATAATTTACTGTTACGTTTGAATAATATGCTGTGTCATATTATCCATGTTTGTTCCCTTTAATGAATATAAGTAGCTGACAGCTGCCTATATTTCGATCCAGGAATGAAAATAAGGCTAAATTCTAACGTAAAACGTCAGTTATCACACATGTAGTCAATTTCTACTTAAACCAATTTCTTCATTTAACATATGTAGATAAGGCTCCTCACCAGAGATGTTGGAATTGAATGAGTAATATATAAAGTCTATGACACATCACCAACAGAGATAACATAGGCAATAAATAATAGTAACGTAATTAATCGCAAGGCAAGAAGCAGGCTGATCCCCTTTAACAAATACAAGTTTAGCACTTTGCTTCTTGCTTAGCATAGATTGGGGGGGTACAGCAATAAAAGGGATCTAGATAAAATGACCATATAATTAATTGTTGAAACCAGAATGCTTTTGAGAAAAAAAGAGTCACTATTAAGTTAGAATGGAATAGAAGTAGTAAACAAGGGCTGTCCTGAGAAAATTGAGATAGATGGACATTCTAGATTTTAAAAATATGGTCTAGGGGTACCTGGGTGGATCGTTGGTTGGGTATCTGACTCTTGATTTCAGCTCAGGTTGTGATCTTGAGGTGGTGGAATCAAGCCTTGAATTGGGTTCCACGATAGGCATGGAGCCCACTTGGGATTCTCTCTCTCCCTCTTCCTCTGCATCCCCCCTCCACTTGTGTGCTCTTTCTGTCTAAAAATTAGATAAATAAATAAATAAAATAAAATAAAATAAAAATATGGTCTTCAGCTAGAGAGAGTTGGCAACTCAAAAATTCTCAGTGTACATCATGGCATATGACCAAATACAAGATGACATGAATTGGATAAAAAACATGAGAGTTCTGAGAAGGAACTTTAATAATCAACAAAGTCAGATTGGCAATTTGAACAGATGAAAAACTTTGACTAGGCAGAGCCATCGAGATAAAGAGGAGGTGGAAGCTGCAAGGAGTCTGTAATTAAAAGTGGAAAGTAGATGTGAATTGGATGTGAGAGGGAGTCTCGGGAAGTATGCCTGACCTGAACCTATGCTAATTTTAGTGGAATGGATATCTGAATAGAATTTTTTGTAAGTTTGATTCCATCGATTCCCATTGGCTCTCCTTGAAAAGCAGTCTTAAAAGATAGCACTCCTTACTTCCCCTGTAAGAAGTGTGATTTCCCTCTTTAGAAAGCCAACTCCAATGATGGATTTCATGCATGTCAGGCTCAATAGGCAGGGATGTGATTCCATCAGAAAGTGGTATGCAGTGTGTGCACTTTAAAATTACTAGGAGAATAATAGTTTGCAATCTTTATGTAAATCAGTAAGCTTTTCTGCTTCTATCACTCCCTCTCAGCATGGCAGGAAAAGTGCAAACCTCATCCTTTTGGAAAGAAAATGGCTGATGAAATATTAATAAAGATTGCTAACAAAGTAAGTACTATGACTCAGGTTGTAGAGCTGTGGTATATAGATGGTGAACACATTTATTCAAAACAGGGCAAGTTATTCAGATGTTTTAGAGCAGATGACACCACCTCTGTAAATTGCAGGAAGCCTGTGGGAGGGAGACAGCACAGCATGGGGACACAGGGGGAGGGGGACACTTGAGAGAAGGGAGTTATTTTATTAGGATTAAATAGCATGCAAAAAGGAAGGGCAATTTGGTTGAAAATCTCACAGTACATCTATAGAGTAGTATGCAGGCCTTCATTTCCTCTTTAAATGATTGCCTTTCCCCCAGGCTTGTCTTTTTGACCATCACAGGAATTGATTTAAGCCACACATGTTCCTCAGCTGTGCTGCAGTGCTGGGGCTTTCAGATCATACACACATGAGGCTAAGTGGATTTTTTTATTAAAAAATTAAATAGTGAGAATTGGACATTTCCAGTGATAAGTGAAACAAGGCAACTTAAACAGTTTTACCCATTTTTTTATGAATTTTTGTTTCAGACCGTCTTCATTTGAACTGCTATAACAAAATACCATTCCTGGGTAGCTTATGTGACAGACATTTATTTTCTCACAGTTCTGGAGGCTGGAAGTCTGAGATCAGGGTGCCAGATTGGTTGGATTCTGGTGAGAGTGAGTCCCCTCCCTGATTTTGCAGACTGCTACCTTCTCACTATGTGCTCATGTGGCCTTTCCTTGGTCATGCATTTGGAGAGAGGGAGCTCTAGTATCTCTTTCTAAGAACGCTGATCCCATTATGGGGACCCCACTGTCATGACTTCCTTATTTTTTAAAAGATTTTATTTCTTTATTCATGAGACACACACACACACACACACACAGAGAGAGAGAGAGAGAGAGAGAGAGAGGCAGAGACACAAGCAGAGGGAGAAACAGCTCCATACAAGGAGCCTGTCGTGGGACTCAATCACCGGTCTCCAGATCACACCCTGACCTGAAGGCAGCGCTAAACTGCTGAGCCACCCGGGCTGCCCCTCATGACTTCCTTAAAACCTAATTACCTCCCAGAGTCCCCATCTCCAAATACCATCACATTGGGGGTTAGGGCTTCAACACATGGAATATGGGTTGGTGGTGGCAAACATTTAGTCCATAACAGAAAGTTTGCTAGGGACAAGACTCTTAGTGAAGAGTCAGAAAGGAACCACTGTCTTAAATGTACAATCAACACATACCCATCCTTCCTACTCTTTCCTGAACTCAAGGGTTATTTACCCCTGCCAAGACAGAGAGATTGAGATTGAGAAAGAAAGAGAAAGAAAAATAGAGATTGAGCACTAGCTTTAGCAGGGTAGCAATCATCTTCATAAACTGAGGCACTTATGTTCAATGGCAGCCACTGCATCTCATGTCTGGGAATCCCTCAAGCTTTGTAAGGTAGGGGATTGCTACACATGCTTCTGTGGTATCTTAGTCTGTCTGGGCTGCTGTAACAAATTATCATAGACTAGGTAGCTTATAAACAACAGAAATTTATTTATCATAGTTATGGAGGCTGGGGAAGTCCAAGATTCTGTGTCTGGTGAGAATCCAATTCCTGGTTCATCGATGTCCATCTCCTCACTGTGTCTTCACATGGCAAAAGGAATGAGGGAGCTCTCTGGGGTCTCTTTTATAAGGGCTTTATGAATGGGATATTCACGTGGGCTCCACTCTCATGACCTAATCACCACATAATACATGCCATGAATCAAAGGAGAGATTCTTCCCATGAGTAAATTTCAACATTATTGGGGAAATGAAATTGGGCAGCATACATTAATCAGGAAATATACCCATTTTTACAGTAAAGAATTTGAGGCCTAGTGAGGCCTTCAGTGACTTATTCAAGGTCAAGAAATGAGTTACCAAGGAAACACAAAGAATAAGCCAGGTCTTCTGAATCCTTGCAGAGTTCTTTTCTTCAAAAACATAATGCTGACCTGAAAGCTTAAAAGACTCCTAGGGACTCCTTTGATTGGTATTCTCCTATAGGCTAGAAAGGTAACTAAAGTCATTCTTATAAAGGAAAGGGAATTAAAGAAAGATAAGATTGCTGCTATTTCTCAAAGATTTGTAGTTCATTTATATCTGTCACAGTGAATAACTCATGGAACAAGGGACACAGGTGAGAGTCCAGAGGATAGAGTGAGGCTGTCCTGACTTTAGATTTTTCAGAGGAAAAAGAGAAGTTTCATTATTTCAAAGGAGATTAGAGGATTGTTGCAGTACTGGTGCATAGTACCAGTGGATTAAGAAAGCCAAAAGAACAGGCACTCTTTGACTCTGAGGGTTTAATAAGGAAGGAGCCCTGGGTTGTGAAGGTACAAATTTGCACTACAAAAGATGACTGAGCTTATTGTAAAACAAGTAACAGCTCTTAGTAAATACATTAAATAGATACATTTAAAATTCTATTGCTCTTACATAAAACCAGGAGTCTTCCAGAGAACTCTTCATTCAGTTAAACTATTGGCTTGGATTGGGACCCTGCTAGGCTATGCAATTCAAATACATTGGCAGAATTCAAGTACTGGTTTTCTTTTTTTGACCAACACTAAAGACTAATGAACTAAGAGGACCACCACTTCAAAAAAACATGAAGAATGTCAACATCAGAGGTATGAACATGCCCCTCGTTAATTAATTTAATAACCATTTCCCCCTGGTTTAGGATATTAGGCCAAATCTGATGTTTATAATATGAGATAGATGTATACAAAATATAAAATCTGATCTCAACATACACATACAAATAGAAACATACACAAGAATATTAATTAGACTTTCCAACAACTTCAACCTGGATCCTAGAAATAACAAACCAAAAAGTAAACCTGAGATAGTTTTCATAAATCCCATGAACTACAGCCCAAGTGTTTTAGTACTTTATTGCATAGAAGTATTTCATCCTTTGCTCAGATTCACATATCGATATGTCTCTATTAATATATAGATATCTATATATCTTTGTATATAAGCAAAATAAACTTACTTATTTCATTCTCCAATCTATAGAATATTAGAAACAGCAAATTAGAAGCTACAAACAAAGAAAGTTGTCATTTCAGGCTGACATACCACAATGAAAAATGACAGACATTCTTGTAGCAAGCTAGAGGTTAGAACCTCTAAGACTATATTCAAGCAATTAAAAGCACTGAAATTTGAGGCTATTTGAAGATATTGATAACATATCTCAATAAACAGCAAGGACATAATAATGTGTTTCATGGTCTGATATATGATGGTCATACTGATCTGTTTCTTCAAACATCAAGCAAAAATTTTTTATATTCTGTTAGATTATTTTATCATCTTGGATATGAATTTGTAGAAAATATAATCCATTTCATGCTACCTTCCTAAACATTTCAGTTCTTAAAGAAGCAAGTTTAAGTTTTTTTCTGAAAATTAACATTTTTAGAATATCTCCATTGATGATACTAGATTAAAAGAAAATTACCATGTGGATATGTGTAGGAGAGAGAAATGAAAATTCATAGTACAGGGAGAGAAATAGAACTTAGGAGATGCCTGGGGGACTCAGTTGGTTAAGAATCTGCCTTTGGTTCAGGACATGACCCCAGGGTCCTAGGATGGAGCTGAGCTCCACCTCGTCGTCACCAGGTTCCCTGCTCAGTGGAGAGTCTGCTTCTCCTTCTTCCCCTCCCTCTTGCTCCTATGTACTCTCTCTGTCAAATAAATAAAGTTTTTTAAAAGAAGAAAATAGAATGTGGGTGCCTGGATAAACAGAAATAGGGCCATTTCTAGGTTGTAGGGTAGAGGAGCCTGCGTAAGTACTCTTGTGCTTTGTGGGGCCTCTCTGACTATATAAACAACTTAATTTTAAAACATACTATAAAATCAGTGGGCCTATATGAAGTTTAGTGATTTATTGATGAGGGTTTAGAATACTAGATAGATGAAGATTTTGAATAGTAAGTAGAGAAGAGATACGTTTATATTTGTTTATTAAACAAAAAATACATGTGAAAAATCCTAGTCATGTCCAGGCACTATATCTTCCTATTCAGGTCTAGAAAAAATCCATTTGTGTATTTTATTGTCAAATGTGCCATTTCTGGCTAATTTCATATCTCTCAGCATGAAAAAAAGCATAGTGATACTGGTATTATTCATGATACCATGGCTCTTTGCAACCAGTTTATTATAAATTAATGTAGATCTTCTTGCCTCTACAGCTCCCTAATACCATTTATTTAATGCTGGTCATGCCATTACTCACGTCGCTACATCATCCATTCTGCCTCTTCTGAATACTAGTTTCTAATGATTCCCTTTAAAGTTGTTACTGTGCTCTTTGATGATGACCACAAATGCAAGTCTTGTCCAGAGTATGCAAAAATGTGAGCAATAATTTGTTTTCTAGTCACATTAAGTTTATCATTCAGAATTTTATAGTATAAACTTAAAGGAATTCATCTTCTAATCATGTCTTCCTTTGAACTTTTCAGGCCATAATCACTTCCATATAAAATCCATCAGAAAGTCCTGAAAATTCTCCCTCCAAAATATATCCAAACTCTGACTATTCCTCCCTGTCTCAATTTCTACAATTCCAATCCAAGCCTTCTTACTTAAGATAGTAGTACTCACTATCCCATAATAAGTGTCCCTGATTCTACTCCTCTTTCTTTATACTCTTTCTTGCACAGCAGTCAGAGTGATATTCTTTAAACAGATCAAACTGCATCCTTGCTTAAAATTGTCTAATGGCTTCCCATCACAATTTGAATGAAATCCAAATTTTTATTGTACAACAGAAGAGTCCTCACGATCTACCCTTGCCTACCTCTCTTTGTTTCCTACCCCTGTCCTTGCACACTATGCTCCATATGGATTTATCACACACCCTGCTATAGGGCCTTTGCACTATCTGTTTCTTCTCTACTCCATAGATCAATCTCTATCATAATCTCTTTTATTTTCTTTATAGCATTCATCACCTACTGAAATTATCTCTATTATCAAACTGCTTACTGTTTCTTTCCTCCCTGACCCCAACTAGATGTAAGGTTCATGAAAGCAGGAATGTTATTTGGCATACCCACTGTGGTATTCTTTATAGTAAAGTTGAGATTGGAACCTAGATCCAAAGACTCAGTCCAATTCTTCCTTCAGGAGTTGTTTTTGTTTTGTTTTTTATATTTTATTCATTTATTTACTTGATAGAGAGGACATGCAAGGTGGGGGGGAGCCAAGGGAGAGGGACAAGCAGAGTCCATGCTGAGCACGGAGCCTGATGCAGAATTTGATGTGGGTGTTGACCTCACGATCCCAAGATCACCACCCTCAAGACCCCAAGACTACCACTTGAGGTAAAACCAAGAGTTGGGTTCCCAACTGACCAAGCCACCCAGGTGCCCCTCCTTCAGTAGGTTTAAAATCTATTTAGGGAGACATGAAATACATTAAGAGTAATGAAGTACAGTCCTCAGCTAGGTACTGATTCTTTGAAATGTGCTGAAAGTTATAAATAATGTCAGAAAAGACTAAAATTAGTAATAGACAAGAGTCTTAAGAGTAGATATTACAGAGGAGGTGGATTAAGTGCCTTCATCTCAGAGAGCCAAGACAAGCATAAAAGTTAGAAAGTGAACTAAACATATGTGGAACCATTATTTTGTATCTGGACAAAATTCACTGTAAAAATAACTCAAGTAAAAACCTCCCAAATTTTGATTCTTGCTATATAATATTTCTACTCAGCGCTCTTCTATGTTTTCAGGGAAAAAAATCACAACTCAAGTACTTGTATTCTGAGCTTTACCAATTTCCAAAAAGGACCACTTTAAATGTAGATTTTCTTCTTCCCACCAGACTTCCCAGAAGTGACTGTGAACTAGGGATTTATCCTGGATAACTTGAGTCTCTGATATATTACAATTAAAATGGGATCTTAAGTATATTCTAATTTGCGAAAAAGGCCCATGAAGCTTTCAGGGAGAAAATGTTGTCATTAACATGCAAACCAGTCCTGTGGTTAGCATCGGTCTGTGCGAAAGACATATGCTGCAAATGGACAGAGAATGAATTATCAGTTGGACCGTGTGGGCTGCTTACAACAGGAGAGAGAGTTGTAAACAGCTAAGAGAACTTTTTTTTAATTTTTTTTTATTTATTTATGATAGTCACAGAGAGAGAGAGGGAGAGAGAGAGAGGGGGGCAGAGACATAGGCAGAGGGAGAAGCAGGCCCCATGCACCGGGAACCCAACGTGGGATTCGATCCCGGGTCTCCAGGATCACGCCCTGGGCCAAAGGCAGGCACTAAACCACTGCGCCACCCAGGGATCCCAAGAGAACTTTTTATAAACCCGATCAGGCAAGGAAGACCATAGAAACAATAGAATAGACTGTTCTTGATCAAGAAAAAGGAACTCTGAATGTCAGGCATTGTATTTGGGGCTATAAGACAGAGGCTTCAGGTTTCATCTGAAGATCTGAATTATTTAATATAATTGAAACAAATATTAAGCCCATATTTGCCTCTCCTTTGGCCTCAACCAGAAATAAAGACTCAAGGGCAGAAAAGATGAGAAAGAGAGAGAGAGATTCCTAGGTTCAGACTCAGACTGATGGAAGCAATGATAATGTGAGACGCTACATATTTGCATTTAAAAAGTTGAGTATCATGAGATTTTTTTTGTGATTTGGCTCCAAATATATTTAAGTTTCTCATGAGTATTTATGCTGGATTGTGTATTCACGTGAATTATGTGTGCTGAAAACCTCAAATCTTAGGTGGTAGGAGCAATGGGCTAACTTGTGATCCTCAAACAAGAAAGGAAACCTATTCTTCAAGGCCTCAAGCTGCTTGGGAGAATGACCTTGGGAAGAAGTGTGCCATTTTACCAAACCAAGCCTTGTCTGGCTTCCCAAACTAGGACAGTACATGTACTGAGGTGTTTTTAAGCAGACATATTGGACTGTTTTATGTGATTTTAAATATTATATAATAAACATAACCCTTTCTTCTTTTATAAAGTAGAAAATACTAGGGGTGCCTGGGTGGCTTTTTCAGTTAAGCATCAGACTCTTGATTTTGACCTGACTTTTGATTTTGGCTTAGGTCATGACCTCAGGGTAGTGAGATCAAGCCTCATCTTGGGCTCCATGGCCTGCTTAAGATTCTCTCTCTCCCTCTCTCTCTGCCTCTCCCCACCCCCAACTCATTTGGGTACACACACACTCTCTAAATAAAAAAGGTGAGGAAGAAGGAGGAGGAGGAGGAGGAGGAGGAGGAGGAAACTAAGCTTTAGTCATCTCACAATCCAGAAATGAGCACTGCTAACCACTGGTATATTTCCTTCCATTCTTTTTATTCCTGGTTACCAGTATGCCCTATGTCATGTGATTTGGAGCACAAACTAAGGTCACATTCTTTCTGATATTCAAAGTGATACAAATTTGGTTCTCATACCACAAATTTCAATCAGTCCTTTTTGTTCTCTTAGATTTTGCTTTCCCAAGTATTCCTCAGGATCCTTACGGTGAGCACAATACTTTCATTGACTACTTGAGCCATATTGCATACAATAAGAGGCAAATAATTTTCCAAGTGTAAAACAAATTGTTATTAAAAAGGATGAATGAATACAAAGTGGCCAGTGGGAGGCCATGATGAGTGTACGCTCTATTTCCATGGGTTCTCAAGGAAAAGGGGCTCTGGGCAGCCTGAGTGGCTCAGTGGTTTAGTGCCACCTTCAGCCCAGGGCCTGATCCTGGAGACCCAAGATCGAGTCCCACGTCAGGCTCTCTGAATGGAGCCTGCTTCTCCCTCTGCCTGTGTCTCTGCCCCCCCCCTCTCTCTGTCATGAATAAATAAATAAATAATATTTTAAAAAAAGAAAAAGGGGCTCAGAATGTCAGGCACTGGATTTTTAGGGTATCACACAGAGGCTCCAGCTTTCATCTGAAGAACTGAACTATTTAATACAAATACTAAGCTCATTTTGGCTTCTCCTTAGGCCTCTTTAAGGGTCCAATCTTTCTTTTAAGTATATTTTTACCTCCTCCAGGTTGTAATTATTTTCTCAAATTACAACTTAAAGGTAAACTAGGGCTTGAGCTAGCGTCCCCTCGGATTCCTTTCCTAAATCATTAACCACTTTAGTTTGCATTTGGTTTTGACCATTCATTCATTTCCATAATTTACAAAAACAGTTGAAAGGAAGCATAAATGTCATCTTAAGCAACAGTAAGGGGTGAAGACAGAAAGCAGGAAAGTAGACATGCATAAGTGTCATTCAGGATATGTGACCCATTATATTGACAGTCATCAAGGCACTTTGCTGGCTACCACTTAACTTTCTGCTAATGTTGCTATTGTTAAATCACTCTGCTTTGAGGAGACATAATGGCATATGTAGAACAAGTCCCAAATCTCTAAACGTTATGGTGCATTCTGGATGCATTATAGACTTCTGGCAGGCTTTAGAATATCTTCACATTTAGAATACACACCCAGCTAGTGACCATCTCATATTAATAATTTGGAATTTGGGGACTGACCAAATCCAGCCAGTATAAAGCAAAATTGTGAAAACAGTAACATATAATTGCAGAGTAGTCCAACATCTTTGCTTTCATATATCCATCCTCCTTAGTAGTGTGCTATGGCCTCATAATAACTGGGACTTCTCGCTGTGGTACAATATTAGAAGTAAGTATGTCCCACACTCCTGAATTTTCCTCATATCTCTCTTCCTTGAAAACCATTGTTATCCAGGTTTCATTTTCTTGGGATTCTCCAAGAAAATGGAGGAATGTTGCTATGGCAACATTTTGATAAGGGTGTTTAATATCTAGCCCAATCATCTTCAACTATTTCCTATTCTCAGAACATTTTGCTCAAATAATGTTCCATGGATTTGCTACTACTGTGAATGCAGACTGGTGCTGGGAAATTGATAAATTTGTAGTAATTTGTATGGGCTTGGAAGTTTTTCTGATTATAGAAGTAATACATGATCTTTGCGTATGAAAAAGCATGGCAGAATGCAGAAAGTATAAGGAGGAAAATAAAGATCACCGATATCCCATCACCTGAAGGTAGTTAGTTACTGTTAACATTTTGGAGATATTCTTCAAAACCATATAGCTTGGATGAAGAAGCTGAGGCTGAAACATACATGAACACAGCAGAAATTAAGTATTTGAATATATAATTAGAGCACCTAGAGTGATGCTTGGCACACCAAAGACCCTAAGTGAATAGAACTACAGTTTGTCAATTTCATGGGTTTTTTTTTTTGTCTCATTTGATTCCTCATGCCACCACCCTGTTGTAAATGAAGTCAACAGTGTTTATGGATTGAATGCGTCATCAAAAATTTCATACTTTGAAATCCTAACCCCCAATGTGGTACTATTAGGAGGTAGGGCCTTTGGGAGATGAATAGGTCATGAGAGTGGAGTCCTTATGAATGGGATCAGGGCCCATTGAACAGAGACCCCAAAGAGCTGTCTGGTTCCTTCTCCTGTGAGGACACAGGGAGAAAATCATGTCTGTGAACGAAGAAGTAGGCCCCCACCAGAAACCAGATCTACTAGTGACTTGATCGTGAAGTTCTAGACCTGTGAGGAATTAATATTTGTTGTTTAAACCACCTAGTCTATGGTAGTTTTGTTATAGCATCCCAAACGGATGAAGACAAACAATATTAGCATTATTTTTCTCTAAATGACTTGTTAAGAACATAGATTTCCAGGCCCTGATACTTGGAGATTCTCAATTCAGTAGATCTGAGTAGGATCCTGGTCTTTTGTACATGACAATACATCAACACATTAATCTGGTGTAGTCAGATTTGAGAACCTTTGCTTTAGAGATACCATTCAGTGAACATTCAAAGGACATACCCCAAATGTGCTTCTGAAAATATTGACTAAAATTCAAAGCAGCTCACTGCAAGTTTGGTGGTGGTGGTGATTCTGCGCCCTCTTGATGCATAGCCTTGAGGATCTTTGCCTTACACCAAATGTCTTTTGGCCATGTGTGTATGTCCTTGTATGTGCTCTATTGTCTTCTACCTATGTGTTGTCCCCAATTCATGCTTTTTATTAGCAACCCCAGGAGAGCAAGTTTGTATTCCTAATGTCTTTATGTATCCCCACATTACTTTGCATAATGTATTGCACCCAGCCACAGATCAATCGATATTATTGACTCACCGAATGATGAATTTGAAGCAACAAATCAATACTACATTAGTCCTAAGGGAAAAGACCATGGAATGCACTTGTTTTGAACAACCTCCATTTGCCCATTGTTGTTGGAACAACCACTTCCCTCTGGGCAGAGTGAAGAGTGGAGTACAGCTCCCTCCATCCATCCTCTGTCAGATTCATCCTTCTCCAGCCCCTTTCTACTCTAGCCCACAAATCAAATTTCTAGCCAACCTTTTTTTTAAGTAGTATAATATGAGCCATTGCAAAAATTCACAGGAATGGGCCTAAAAAAATAATCTAGCCTGTCATTGATAGGCCTTTGGTAGACTCACCCACAGAAGTTCTTTCACTACTCTCTTCTAGAAGCTCTGAATGAAGGAATATTCAGAACTATCTTAAGCTGCCAATTCTTATATTCTAGTTGTCGTTAGTGTGGTCTCTGGAATCAGACTTCCTGGAGTGGAATGCAGGCTTCATGCTCTGACGCTCACTATTTAACTTTGCCAAGGTTCTTTCTTCTCTATGCACCAGTTTCTCTGTTTAAAAGAAAAAAAAGTGAGGACATAATATCAGTATCCATTCCATAAAGTTTTTGTGAGGATTAAATTTCACAATGCTCATAAAGAAGGCACTGTACTGACACATGATAAGTGCTCTGCAACTGTTAAGAAAAGATGGTGTTATCACTGGCAGTGGGAGAACTGCAAGAAATATGCTGATGTCAGGACCCTGGGAGCCAACAAATCACATACGGCTGTTCTGTCAACAGAGGTCAGAGTGGAAACTAGGTACTGAATCTGGCAGCAACAGTCCAAGCACTGAAGGGAGAACCTGATAGAGAGGTCAGAGTTTGGCTTTGCTGTGAGGTTCTTACATACTTTCAGCCAGAACCCATTGGCGGAAGCAGTAAATGATTACTCTGGGCTAGATGGGAGAGTGAGGATTTCAGTCTAACACCAGTGTTTCTTTCCCAAGACACGTTGTAAGAAGTTTTGAATTTCTGGTGCTTAACTGATAAAAAATACTTCCTGATTTGATTTGTTGTTTTTTTTTTTTACCCCCATAGTAGCAAACTGGTACATTAAGTGGCCAATTAGATCTCCCTGTGTGGATGTGGGAGGAGAGAAGGCTACACTAAAGTGATAGTGGCCCTTTTTGGTAGAATCATAGGGACTGTATCGACTCCACCACTGTCCATGGTCAGTGCCATATGCAGCATCTCTGTTGACAACAACTCTATTACATAGTCTGAGAGGAGTAGATGTGACAGAAGATGATGTTGACCATGAATCCTTCCAGTTGCATCCTTACACTCTCCACAACAAAAACAGATCCCCCTCCATCTTCGAAAGCCTCATTATGAAGAATTTGTTAAGTAACATTATTGTTGCAGGCATCTCACAATATACACATGTATCAAGTCATCACATTGTACATATTAACTTATACCACTGTATATGTCAATCATATCTCAATGAAGCTGAGGTGGGGGGAAGAGCTGTATTGTAGCTAGTCAATGAGGCTCTCAGCTTTAAGGGCTACTTTTCCCTTCTGGCTGGACCAGAACCTACTTCTCAGTGGGAATTTGCAAAGGTAATTTTCTCCCTTTCTTACTCAGGAAGCAAAAATTTCAAATATCACTGTAAATGTTGGAAACCACAATGCTGAAGCTTGAATCTTGGTCTATGCAGCAAATCTCTGGAACCCTAACACTCATTGTTGTCTTTGCTACACTTACGGAATCACGGCCCAGGAAGAGTTCTAGACAACTATATCATCTTTCCACTAAGCAGAGCATCTTATCTTTGCCTCTCTTCCTGCCCTCATAATGTGGGCTAGACTAGTTTCTGTTCACCTCTCCCCAGGTAAAGGCACTGGGAGCCTTGCAGCTCCATTAATAATTTATCCTCATCCTACTTCTTTCCCACTCATTTCCTCACTGCTGCCAATGTACACTATAAATTCCTTCTCCATCATGTTACTTAGGCTATTTCCTCCCCCTGAAATGCACTCCCTCCTCCTCCCTGCTCTTCAAGTTCTACTCATCTTTCAACACCTAGCTCAGCTTCTACCTCACTAATTAAGCCTCTTCTGCTGGTTCTAGCACACTCTGGCACATTGATCTTAATCTCAGAGTTGATCTAATAAATAAGTGTAAATGAGTCACTGAGTCAACTGTTTTTTCTTTTTAAACAAAGTATATATGTCACCAATGGTAATGTTTTCTATATATAAAATTCTGGTCTTCCTGACAAATTAAAGTTTCTAGAGGGCAATTTTATATTTGATGCTTCTTCTGTACTTCCCAAAACGATTTATTTTTTTAATTAATTAATTAATATTATTGAAGTACAGTTAACATACAGTGTTGCATTAGTTTCAGATATACAACATAGTAATTTGACAATTCTGTACATTACTGTACATTACTCAGTGCTCACCTCAGGAAGTGTAGTCACCATCTGTCACAATAGAATGTAATTAAAATATTATTGACTATGTTCCTTATTCTGTACTTTTCATCTCTGTGAGGTATTTATTTTATAAATGGAAGTTTGTGCCTCTTAATGCCCTCTATCTATATCCCCCATTTCCCCACCCACCTCCCCTCTGGCAACTACCAGTCTGTTCTCTGTATTTAAGAGTTGCCTGGCAGAAGAGTCAGAAGAGTGTGCAACCCTTGATCTTGGGGCTGTGAGTTTGAGCCCCATCTTGGGTATAGAGATTGGTAAAAAAAAATACATAGACTTTTTTTTAAAGCATCTGTTTTTTTTTAATTCATTTGTTTTGTCTTTTAGATCCCACATTGAAGTGAAACCATATGGTATTTGTCTTTCTTTGACTTATTTCACTTAGCATAATACCTTCTAGGTCCTCAAAAGGTAAAAATAGAAATACTATATGATCTAGTAATTCCACTACTATTCACCCAAAGAAAATGAAAACACTAATTTGAAAAGATTTATGCACCCCTGTGTTTATTGAAGCATTATTTTTTAAGATTTTATTTATTTATTCATGAGAGACACAGAGAGAGAGGCAGAGACACAGGCAGAGGGAGAAGCAGGCTCCATGCAGGGACCCCGACGTGGGACTCCAGGATCATGCCCTGGGCTGAAGGCAGGCACTAAACCGCTTAGCCACCCAGGGATCCCCTGCAGCATTATTTGTAATAGCCAAGATATGAAAGCAACCCAAGTGTCCCGCAGCACTTTGTACAGATGCTGTAAACATATATAAAGACTTGCGACCCTGTGGGAATCCCCAATTATTCATATTCTCTTGTCCAGTACCTACTTTACAGTCCTAGGACAATTTCTTGTCCTAATAAATATCTAATACCCATTTTCTTTTCAATTTTTAAAAAGAGGACAAGATATAAAAGAAGAAGGTAATGTTACATTTAAGACAATTAAAAGAAAAAAAAGAAAAGAAAAATGATTTGCCAACATTTCCTATCATCAGTTCTTAGCAAATCAGCAAAACTGATTATAAGATCATACTTACTAGGGACGCCTGGGTGGCTCAGTAGTTGAGCGTCTGCCTTTGGCTCAGGGTGTGATCCAGGGATGGTGAGATCAAGTCCCATATCAGGTTCTCCACAGGGAGTCTGCTTCTTCCTCTGCCTATGTCTCTGCCTCTCTCTCTGTGTCTCTCATGAATAAATAAATAAAATCCTTTTTCTAAAAAAAAGTTCACACTTACCAGTTTTCTGATTGAACCCTAATGCATCTGCTGCTCTGATTGTGTTTAGCTCAGAATATGAGATTTAAAAGTAATGAATTAGCATCTACTGAGAGCTTTCTAGATTTCTAATTTTCTATACAGATTTTCTTTTTCAAGCAACAATCTTATGAAGGGAATTTTATTCCCATTTTACAAACGAGACAAGTGAGACATACATAAATTCAGCAACTTGCTCTTATTTGCAATAAGTTGCAGAGCCGGAATCTAACCTAATCTGGCTTTATTCCAGTGCCCATATTCATAATTGTCATTGCCATGTGGTATTTATGTTTCTCTGGGCTGGCTGAGGGCTCAAGTGGACAGATTTATTTTCTGTATCAAATCAAGGCTCAGCAAAGTAGGATCTTAACAGGGCTGTGTGACACCAATGTATTCAATACTACAGGTAAAATTTACTATAGATGTGGCATCACTGTATGGCACATACAGTGTGCCATAAAAATTATGGACTTTGAAATCAGATGAGCTGGTTTACAGCCCCTAACTCTGCCACTAATTAGTTATGTGATAGTAGGTAAGTCATTTAACTCATTTTAGCCTCAGTTTTTTTTTTCTTATCTAAAAGATGAGGGAATTGAACTAGGTGATCTCTAAGGCTCCTTTTAACACTGATATTCTTTGAATTAAATATCAAAATTATTACCCCAAATAAAAGAGACAGTTGCTTAAGAATCTGCAATTAAACTAACCAAGGGAAAAATCTACCTCAATAGATTTAAATATATGTGTTAAGCTAAATTTAGTGTTTTAGCACTCACAATTTTGTCTTGCAAGTTAATACAGGAATCAGTGTGAATAGTTAAGTTTCCCTAACTTGAAGAGGAAAATATCTCGTTATAATATCATGAAAACAAATCCAGCAGTTAAAAAGGCCAGAAATGTTATAAGAATCCACATTTACATTGAGTAAATGAGGTTATGGTATAGAAAGTAGAGTTTCTCTACATGTCTCAGAGGTTTGAGCTGAGAACTCCATGAATAAAACATTCCAATGCAATGTGCACTCTAGTCTTTTACCTTTCCTCAGCCTTTCGATTCAAGAAAAGCATTTCATCTAAACCTCCCTGTGTTGATTTTGGCTGTTTATCTACACTTATCTTGTCTGGGCATTTAGACTCTAAGCTTCTGGGGACAAAGCTCTTCAGAAAAAAAAATTTATAGCCAGATTTATAGCCAGATGCCTTAAAATATGATTTAACGTGACTTCTTTTGTAGCTTGATACCTGCAGTAAACCTAAATCACACTGCTTTCTCAGTGGCAAAAATATTATTTAGTCACAATGTTTTGTTAACCACTGACCTAATATTTGATGAGAATAAAATGAAGATTAGGGCTCCATGGAAAGAAAGAATAACTCCATCTGTCTGCATTTGATTCATGATTGATTAAAAGTAGTTACCACTCCTCAATACCTTTCATTTTTAAAAGGATCTCAGGTTGAAATTTGTGAATGGCAGAAGATTCTAATTGGGCAATTTCACGTAATGTGCATACTAGCCGACATACAAAGGCAAATGAGAAGGAAGCCAAACAAAATACAGGCTTCCGCTGCCCCACTCCCTTGGTTGCTCATTTAAACCCAAGTTTTTGATACATTTAAGGGTGAGATGTTTATGGTTTTGTGTGTGTGTGTGTGTGTGTGTGTGTGTATAAAAAGAAAAAAAGAGAAAAGGAAGAAGAGGAGAGAGAAACAGAGGCAGAGAGATGAAGAGAGACAGAAGGAACCAGAGAATGTTGTATATATATTAGGTTCTGCTGCAAAGCATGTCCATCATCATACTCAGCTGTGGGGACTGTGGCAAATATTGTCTTTTGATTTACCACATTGCCGCTGACTCCACTCCCTTTCTAAAAGGGTTTGTTTGTCAAAATGTGCCTAGTCCCAGGAAACAAATCATGATAGGTCTAACCTATGGCCATCCAGTCCGTGTTTCCCAATGAATGGACTAGTTGGGGACATATGATGCAATTCTAGCTAATGGAATTCTAAAAGAAGTCTTTGGGAGCTTCTGGAAAAGATTTTCTTCCCCTAGAATCTCCCAGCAAGCTTATATCTATCATGATTCATCTCCTGGTACTGGGCATATTTTAGCTTTAACAAAATCCAGGCTTTTGTTTTCCTGTGTTCCATCCTGCTTTGAACATTCTCATAAGAGGACATGATGCTCGGAGCTATTTCAGTCCACCTAGTGACCACAAGAGAGGGCAAAAATAATTCCAGAAATGCCTACCCAATGTCCTGACATCATCATTCCGTTGAATTAATCCCGCCTCCAGATTTTTCCTTTAGAGAACACTAAATGTTCTTGTGGTTTAAGCCACTGTCAGTCCGTTTTTCTGTTATTTGCAGCCATAAACATCTGCAATAATACAGGAACCTGCCCAGAAATGTGAACCACTTCTAAATAGTTGGGATAACATCAAATGGCCAATATCTATCATGTTGCAGAACACATAAACTTCCAAATCCTTCATGACTTACACGTTGGCTCACCCGTAAAGTGTTCCTCCTTTTGGTCTTGGTTGTCCTTTGTCATACCAGACCATCCCAATGTACTGACCACACACTGTGGCACTTGACCGTATAGAGCTGTGTGTTCTTTATTTCTGTCTTCTAAACTCATGTCATATCTTCAAAATATTGTAAGGCCCTTTCAGACCGTGTTTGGCTCTTATGACCAACACAACTAGGAGAATGCTGCTTCTCTTTGTTCAACTGAATTGTAGCCCTCTTCTCCATCCTGCTTATATCAGAGACTCTGAAACTCAGTTTTCCCCCTTCAAGATGGACACCAATGGGAGCATGATCCTTTCCATCAGGTTCTGGAAGGAGAGTCTTCTGCTCCATTCCCCAAGCTCCTTCAAGTAAGTAGGTGTTAAATCAATAACCTCATCAAGGTAAATAGCAGTATTTTTAATACATCAGGCCCCTGCTTTCCCAAAATTAGTCTGTCATTTTTGTAACTCATGTCATTTTTGTACACAATAGCCCAGGCAGCTTGAGAAAGTAATTGGAGAAGGGGCATATCAGTGGATATTTCAATGATCCAAACAATGGCACAGCTCCTGTCAAGTCAATTACAAAGCCTTGACTAAATTTACCAATGTTACTATTATTCCAACTAAGAGCAGAGCCTTGAGGATTATGAAGACACTCAAATCCTTTTGAGTACTTGCTTGGACGTTTCCTTAGCCTTAGGTCATAGGTTAATTAAGCATTTGTGCAGGTGCTAAAATAAATAATACACACACACACACACTGCTTCTACAGACTTCACAACATTATCAGTCTAAAGAAGTGTGAAGTCAGAATCAAGCATTTTTAGAGTATTCTGGTTGACTCAGAAATTTTTGTTTTCCTAAAAACATTCAGGTTTTGCAGCTCTATAGATGATCCCAAATCTACATCTACAACCGAAACACTGGATTTTTATGACCCTACAAAAGTAGATGTTCTTGTCTTCTATTCCTCTTACTATAAGCCAGGTACAGGTTTTTCCCACCTAATCATCAACAACTTAAAATGGATTCCTTTGAGAAATGATGTATCGTCCCCACCAATGGATGGCTTGAGTCCATGACTTTCAAAAGGTCTTTATTTTATTTTTTAAGGCCTTTATTTTACTTTTGATTCTGTCCTATATATTCCATTCCTTTCACTGTGATCATTATATTTTATGTGAAAGAGTCAGAGATAATGTCTTTCTTTGAGCAATTCTAAGATGAGTGTCAGGAAAAACAGGCAATTAGAATTTTAGCACCTGCACAATTCAATTCCGCAGCACTTTAAACAACAGTGCTAAATTTACTATAGAAAAGCAAATGTTTATCTTAAATATGGTTTAATCCTCTTTTCCAGGAAGCTTACGTAACAAAAAATACAGCTGGAGGCTATAGTGACCCATTTATAACCATAGTTGGGTTTGTTACCAGGGAACCTGTCAAAATCAGCTTAGCTTGTTTGAATGGCTCATTCTGGCTCTCTGTGCCTTTCTTCTCATTTGATTTGAGGAGCTTAAACTGGTTTAGTGATGCCAGCCAGGGGAAGTGGTTTCCTTTGACTTTGCCAACTCGGCAGGACTGGAATAAATGGAATAGATGGCTATCCACATGATGTGATGTTTCAGGGGATTCTCATTTGTCTCTTCTCCCCAGGGCCTTTTTTTTTTTTTTAACTAGGATGGCTTTAAATTCCTTCCTCAAAGTCATCACTTTAGGATAAAACAAAGCACAGCGAGCTACATGTGACATGTAAATGGATCTCTCTCTCTTGGGGAATAAGCCCATGTGTTAGGCTGATTATGCCTGACTGGCAGAAAGGAAAAGAAGGTAGGTTAGGGTGAGAGATTCAAATGCTAGAACTCAACTAAAATTTAAGCAGCCATACTTTGCTCCCTGCTTAAGAGGAGGCAGAGCTGGAGTCAAATTGGCCATAGCTGATATTGCTCTCATCTGTGTTCTTCAGAATTTGGCACCATTATACTCCTTGCTCATGATTGATTTCCCTGTTTATTAAACAGGGCCATCCAATGACAATCTGCTGTGTTCATTTTCTATTACTGTATTACAAATTACTACAAATTTACATGCTTAAAACAATATTCATTTACTAGCTCACTATTCTGAAGATCAGAAGTTCATGCAGGCATGACTGAGTTCTCTTCTGGACCTCACAAGGCTGTGATCAAGGTGTATTGGCCAGAATGGGCTCTTATCTGGAGTATATAGGGGGAAAAATTACTTCTAAGGTCATTTAGGTTACTGGCAGCATTCACTGCCTTGTGGATGTAGGTGTGAGATTCCCATTTCCTCGAAGACTGTTGGATGAGGTCACTCCCAACTTTCTATAATCCTTTCATATGGTCCCCTCCATTTCAAAGCCAGCAGCAGCATATGCCTGAAAATTTTCTGACTTGCTCTTCTACCAGCCTGAGAAAACTTTCCTTTTAAAGGAAAAGAATCATGTGATTAGATTAGGCACATCCAGGTAATCTCCCTTTTGCCACATAACATGACATAACCAAGGGAGTAACACCTTTAAACTCTCATACATTGCTGATGAGAATGCAAAATAATACACTGACTTCAGAAAATAGCTTGGTAGTTTTCTGCAAAGCTAAATATAGACTTGACATTTGATTCAGGAATCACACTCCCAGGTATTTACCCAACTGACTTGAAAATTTATGTTCACAGAAAACCTCTACATGAATGTTTATAGCAGGTTTAATAATAATCACCAAAACCTGAAAGAAACCAAGACGTGCTTCAATAGGTGAATACATAGGCCAACGGTGGCACATCCATGCAATGGAATACTATTTAGTAATAAACAGTGTACTGTCAATGCTAGATGAAACTTATGTGCATATTGCTAAGTGAAAGAAACCAGTCTGAAAAGTTCCTATACTAAATAATTCCATTTACGTGACATTTTGGACAATATACAGAGTGGCATCTGCAGTTTCTGCAGGAGAGAGGGTTAAATAGTGGAGGCACAGGAAACTTTTTAAAGCAGAGAAACTATTCTGTATGATACTGTGATGATGGCTACATGACACGATGCATCTGTCAAAACCCACCAAATTTCATAACACAGAGTGAACTTTAATGTGTACATGTTTAATAAATAACTTAAGAGGTCAAGGGATACAAATACGATATAACCTCATCAAAGTAGGGGTGGGGAGAGGAAAGTGCTGACCTAAGCAACTCTGAAAATGAGTGAAATCTCTAAGGCTAAAAGCAAACGGAACTATACATAAGCATAGTATTCTAGTTAGTAAAGATTTGTCCCATGGGCATAAGGATTAACAATTCTGATAGTGCTACATGCCTATACGGGGATTGAACAATTAAGCGAATGGCTGGCAGATAGTGAGAGGCAGGTTTCTCAGTGTTGTGGGAGTTTACACCTAAGCAATAGAAGGCTAGAATGATGCATGTGGTAATGGGTTAGAGTTGGAGACACCAACATGAAATCATGTTTAATTTAATATAGATAAAGATGGTTAAACATAGGAATATTTTAACCATATGTATATATACAGCATAGTATACACATATTCTGTTTTGTACTGTTAGCTGGGAGGTTCTATGTGCAATTAACACCAAGTAGCAGTGAGCATACCTTGTGTCAAGACTTTGGTTTCTTTGTAAATAAAGTAAAGATGAACCAAACCAGAGCTGGAGAAGGTTATTTATTCAGAGCTTACTAAGGAGTCAGCCCCCTTCACTCCCATTTTGACTCAGGCAGGCAGAGAAGTAGGAAAGCTTCACAGTAGAAAAAAAAGGGAAAGCTTCAGCTTTTCCCTGACTGGAGGCTGTTGGCATGGGAATGTTCCACATAGGTGGGCTAACTAGAAGTGGGTTGTCCTATGTGGTTAGTTAAGGGAGCATAGACATAAGTGTCTTTCTCTGGATGGTTCTAAGTTGGAAACAGGGGCAAAAATTAGGGAGTGTGGCCATTTGGGACCAATTGTTATAGGGGTCATTGTTTGACTTCCTAAGCTGATTGTTAGAAATAATGGTCTGACTTCCTGTAAGTGTAACTTTTAGATCGTAGTCTGGCTTCCTGGGCTGGTTACTATAGATAGTGAGTTGGTTTGCTGGGCTGGTTGCTACAAATTGTGGGTCAGATTTCCATTTTTATATCTGGTCTGGCTACCATCTTACTGTATATTAGATCTTTCATTTTTTATATCATTCCATAATAAAAAGAACTAGAGCTTTTTACACAAATGACTGACTGTAGAACTGGGGCAAGAAATATACAAAATGAGCCTGGAGCATATTTTAATGCCTGAAAGTAAGAGAATGATAACAACAAAACAACAAGCCCAACCCCATAATGATGGCAGTGTGTCAAAGGGACACAGGAGCCAACCATAGGAGTTTCCAGTTGTTCAAGTTGAAATGATTTGAGCAACAAAATAAATATTTTATTCATAAAACAAGTATTGGATCATAGCTCAAAAAATAAAATAGATACCCACGGGTCTATACTGATATAAACAGATAATTGAAGAAAAAATAAGTGAGGAAAATAGACAAACCTCCTATGATTTCTGTAGATACTCTTTCCCAAGGAAGTGGAACATAATTCCCTGCTCCTCAAAGGTGTGCTGCAGATAGTGACTTCCTTCCAAAGAGTATAGTATGAAAGAGCAGGGGCAGACTTTACAATGGAGAAGTCTGACAAATACTACATCAGTCAGCTGATCAAGGTAAACATCAATAGTCATAAGTAATGTTGATAATAGTTACCTGTAATATGATGTGATGAGAATGGCACTTTCCCTCTCTGGTTTTTAATCCCCCAAACATATAATCCCAGTCTAACCATAAGAAAAACATTGGGCAAATCCCAGTTAATACAGATGTACAAAATACATGACCCATATTTCTCAAAACTGTCAAGGTCATCAAAATAAGGAAAGTCTGAGAGAATGTTGCAAACAAGAGGAGCCTAAGGAGACTTGACTAGATGTAATGTGGAATCCTGGATAGGAGGCTGCAATAGATAAAAGAACATAGTTAAAAGCTAGGAAATCCTGAATGAAGTAAGGAATTTAGTTGATAATCATGAATCAATAGTGGTTCATTAGTTACGATGAATGTACTATACTAATGTAAGATGTTAATTAGAGGAGAAACTGGGTGTGGGATATGTGAAACCTCTCTGTTCTATCTTTACCACACTTTTCTCTAAAGCTATCCCAAAATAAAAAGTTTATTTAAAAAACACACTGTGAGGACAAACCAAACAGCTTGCTAGGTTCCAGAAAGCTACCTCTGATATAACATGATCATGGAAAAGCAGAAACTCAAATGGATTCCTCCAAGGTCAGCAGGAGCTTAGGCACTACAGAATGGGTACTGTTCAATACCTGAGGCAGGAGAAATAAAGCAAATCCCTTGGGAAGAGCCTCACTCACTGCTGAGGTATGACCTGAGCAGAATCCAGTGACTTAAAAAAAAAAAAAAGAATCCAGTGACTCCAAGGTGGTGGTGGCAGGGAGAAAGGATATTTTAATTCAGTAGTCATAGCAGTTCAGCAGACTACCTCTAGAGCCTTCCAGATATGAAAGAAGCCGCCTTTAAGGCCATGTGGAGTACATTATGTGGGTACTGGTCAGTGGAGAATGGCACCTTGCAAGGCACTACATCTGACAGAGTGCACTTTGAGCTTTGCAAACAGAAATAAAGGATATAAGCTTTCTAATTAAAATGCCATAGAATGCAAGAAGATGGATCTGTGAGTGACCATTCTCACATCAGCATTAACTGAACAAAAATATAACTCTGCCTTGATTGATAATTTGGGGATAAAAAGATAATCCAGGATAAATTATTTTTGTGAACCAGAAATAATGCGTAATTCTTATGAAACGTTTTTTTTTTCTGGATACACCAAGGATAAGTGCCTAGTAAGGAAACAGACACAGTTAGGGGAAGAAGGAAAGACTTAGTATAGGAAAATTAATCATCTTCACCTTTCTGGGATTAAGTACTCCTTAGAGAAATCAGTCTCATAAAACATGATCTAGGGGAAAGCCTAGCATAAACCTCTGGTCTGATCATTTTGTTTGTCCTCGTCTGAGAGCCAGATTGTTTTAAATCAATTGACTATGAACTCAAGTGGAATTGGGTTTTTGGATTGTTTGAGATCAACAGGAAGTGTTTTATTCATCCATAACTCAGGGTATATTTGTACAGTGCCTTTATACAGGTTATTTTTATACAGGTTATTTTTTTAAAAGTTCACTTCCTATACATTATTTCACTTTGATTATTACAACTGTAAGAGGCAGAAAGCAACTTTTATGATGTTCATTACAGAAGTTTTTTTAAAAGGGAGAGAAATTTGGTAATTAGTTGAAGATAACACAAATAGAAAGTTATGAACACAGACTTGGACTCTTGACTTAGCCCAGTGCTCTTTTGCCTCTAGCATGCTGCCTCTCAGACATGTCCTAGGACCTGAACTTGACTGGCTTTATCCACTTACCAAGCTACCTCAACATTTCGGAGAAAAGATTTCAGGCAAGCAACACATCCAGCAGTGATCCTTTATGTAATTGGAACTGAAATAGGAGGAAAATCATCTAGGCTATAGTCATTAAATGACACCTGATCGTTTCCTCCTGTCACTACTACCTGTTACTTGAAGCAGTTCACAGCATCTCTGTCTATTGAGACCACTTTGGGGGCAATTGGCTGCTGATTTGTCACAAGGACTTGGGTAAGATGCACTTTGAACCAGAAATGTCAGTGATATAAGGACTTTTTAAAAATATATATATCGTCACCCTCCTGACAGAGTTGCAGCAGAAGCTAAGCCATCTTTCAGAATCCAAGTCAGGAGATTTGGCATCAGGAAGATTTAGCCAAACCAGGATATTCAGTTTAGCATTTGAGTATTTATTTAATCAATTAGACACCAATGCTCTGGTTCTCAGGGTTTTTATAGGCTTTTGATTAATTTATCCCCATCCTTTAAATGGACATTTAGTATCATGGAGGGTAAAGGATAAGGAGATATGTGAGGGGAGACTCAGACCCCATAACTGGAAGTTGCACAAATAATCCCAATTACCAGATGACTCCAGACCTCTTCTTTCCTTTGTCAAATGAAGGGAACAATCTGAACAGCCAAGTCAGCGATGCTGTGGAGACTGATGTGTGAATGCAGGAGGAGAGCAAGGCATCAGCCCCAGCACTTAGAGTGAAACAGGATTTGAAAAAGAAGCCCAAGTCTGGAGTGATCTCAGATCTGATTTTATTGCTGTTGTTAATATATTTAGTTCAAGATATTTTAAATGTCTAATGTGGACACCCCAGGCAGCAAGGCTATGTCTAACTACCCAAATTATTTGAGTTACTTAAAACAAACTACAATTGAAAGGCAATAGTTGAATACCAACAGATAAGGATTTTTCAATTTTTAACTAATTGTTTCATCATCGTGTATGATAGCCAGCATAGTAATAGATGAAAACTCCTGTGGCTCTGGCTGGTGGATTTGTGGATGATTTTTAAAAATCTTTTTTGGGGGTTATTTGTGTTTTCTGATTCTGGTCAGTGCAAATATATTATCTGTGTAGCTTTCTAAGTGTAAAAAATAATGTAACACCTTGTCACCAAATTGTAGATCAGAAGATTTGGAAAACCTTAAAAGGTCCTCAAGAGATTCTCTGCTTCATACCCCTATTCCTTAGGCAAACCTGAGTCAAATCTACTAAAGTGGTACCTCTTGGGTTTACTAAGTAATTTTATTGCTTAAACCCCTCTGTTTTACCAATGAGGCAATAAAGACCCAGGGCAGATAAATACCTAGGTCCCAGGCCCACAGGTAGTTGGTAGCGGAGACTAACATGGATTACTAAAATTTGACACCACTGCTGTTTCATCTTTTTCCTACTCTCCTTGCCTCTATGAGCCATTACCACCTTCCTTCCTATGATTCCACCTTTCTGGGATCTATGTTTGAGGAATCCTTCTATAGATACATGGTTTGAAAACACTATATCCCTGGGAACACACTGTTTGGAAAAGGTTCTATATATTAGCTCCACTTACCTACATAAGCAGCTTGTATTACATTTGTAAAGACAAAGGCACCCTCCCCCAACTAAAAGCCCCTGATTTAAAAAGATTGCCCTCATCATCCTGCCATGGTGCCTGAAATCTCCATCCTGTCCTGCCTATAGGGGCATAGATGCAATATTCAAATAATCATCCCTAAGAAGTTAATTAAGAACAAACCATATATGCTAGGAAGTACTTGTAGGATACGGGGAGTCAGAAATGAGTAAGACGTGGCTCTTCCTTTGAGGAACTGATGTAATAGCTGTGAAGAAAAGCAAGTAAAAAGACCATTAAAAGTTGTAATAGAGGGATGCCTGGGTGGCTCAGTGGTTGAGTGTCTGCCTTTGGCTCAGGTAATGAACCCAGGGTCCTGGGATCGAGTCCCTCATCAGGCTCCCCACAGGGAGAGTGCTTCTCCCTCTGCCTATGTCTCTGCCTCTCTCTTGGTGTCTGTCATGAATAATAATTTAAAAAGTTGTGATAGAGAAATCAACCCTATGAATTTGCAGAGTAAAGGCACTTAACTCAGTAGGTGATACTCTGGGAAGGCTTCTTGGAGTAAGTGACATCTAAGCTCTATTTAAAAGGATAAATTAGCCTGTAAAGCAGGGAAAGCTGGGAGAGGCATCCTTTTCAGAAGACACATGTAAAGGCTCAGATACATTAGAGCATGTGGTTCATTGAGGAGTTGAAAGTAGTTCTGCACAGCTAAGGAAAATCATGACCTCATGGAGTAGAGACAGATGAAGACGGGAAGGCAAACAGAGGTCAAGTTATAAAGAGCCTTGTGGAGTTTGGACTCTCTCTCAAGTTATCTATATTCACTGAAGGATTTTAAACAGGAGGATGCATTAGAATTAGGTTCACAGTATATATATTTTTTTAATTTATTCATGAGAGACACACAGAGAGAGGCAGAGACATAGCCATAGGGAGAAGCAGGCTCCATGCAGGAAGCCCGATGTGGGATTCGATCCCGGGAACAGGATCACACCCTGGGCCAAAGGCAGACACTCAACCACTGAGCCACCCAGGCATCCCTGTTCACAGTATTACATTATCTGAAAGGGCTTCCATATTAGTATGAGTGATTTCTAGTCATGAACTAGTCATTAAAGGAATGGGAACAGTATTAGGGACACCAGGTCTAGGTCAAGTATGCTGAATGCTAACCAGAATTGGGTAATGATAGATTCTATTTATTCACCTTGGGACTTTGGAATACATAGGCTCATGTTTTTAGAGTAGAACATACCCTCTCAGTGTATATCCTATCTCTGTTTTCACCTTCCTTCTTTCTCCACTTTGAATTCAGTTAGTGAACAACCAAGCAGGATTCATAAATGAGAACTTTATCAGACATATTTATTGCATCTATGCTAATATGGCTTGATATCAAAGAGAAGGCTACTCATAGTGTTAGGTTGGCTCAGCTTTAGAGTTACACTGTCCCCATTAGCTGCTTTCTCAGTTACACATTGGGTTAGTTACCTAGAAAGACAGCCACTCATAGCAAAAATGTAGTCTCTCCCATGCAGAGTTTAAATACATCCCACGAGACAGAGTAGAACCCCATTAGGGCATAGGTGTTTAATGTATGTATTTACTGTCCAACCCTTACACCTAATTAGCAGTCAGCAGGGCATAACCAGAGATGGAACCTCTGCTAGCCCCCTCTCGGCCACTGACACAGCCTTTGGGCACTAGTAAGACTGAAAATAATATCGCCTACATTAATATTTAATTCTGATTTCCATCAGGAAAAGCTATATAAACTGCAGATGGTTAGCAATTGTAGAAAGGAAGAAAAGAACACAGCTTTCAAATGTATTAAAGGTGCCCCTGATTTGGGAGAAATGTGTGCCAGTGTTCAGGGAAATTGCAGATGAATAATTTGAGCCAGGGCATTTTCAATATAAATTAGCTAAGGAAGACTGTGGCATAAATACAATATTTTATGATATTGCTTTCCATAGCTTGCTGCCATTCATTCACATGTAATACAGCTTAAGGTAAAGACTTCCGTATTCTAACAGAGAGCTCCAGAAAAGCAGTAAATGGAAATTGAGTGCTTCCAAGTAAATGGACTGTGCCACTTTGAGATGTCATGACAAAACTGGTATCTGGAACCTATTCCTTCAGTTTCTCACTAAGTGGCCTTGGGGAAGTTTCTCAGAATCTCTATTGACCTTTTTTTCTTCACTTATGAAATTTTAAAATGATTTAAAGATGAGATGACAAATATTAAAATGTTAAATATATATTTATACAACGTGTCAATGAGGGTCTGGATATGGGTGAATCATTGAATGAATCATAGAACTTGAGAGCTGGAAGGGATCTTAATGCTTACCAATTCAACCCACTCCTTTTAGAGATGAGAAATTTGAGTCCATAGAAGGAAAATGACTTGCCCAATGTCAATTTTCCACTGAGAACCACCTCCCCCTCAGTTTGATTCCCACTCCCATTGACCACTTTGCTTCACGTTAGTTAGAAAAGGGATAGGTAAGACAAACCTTGCAGGGGAAAAGTGTGGTAAAGGGCAAAATTTCTGAACCTAGACAACAGAAAACAGTGCTATCAATTGGAGATAATGTTGGCACTCAATGTGCTACTTAACAATATTACAGTGAAAAAAAAACAAAAAAAAAAACAAAACAAAACAAATGATATTACAGTGAAGGAACCAAAGAATACCAGAACTTTGGAAAAAAAAAAAGAACTTTGAAGCCCTCCCTGTAACAGTCATATGCAACAGGGAATGGTGACAATGGAAAGCAAAGCAGTATTTGCTGGGGCTTTGGTGGCAAATCCCACTGCATAGAATTCTAATAGGTTGGGCTAGACCACATAGAATGCTCCCTTTCACATAAGAGTTAAGCTTTTGACTAAATCAGACCACATGTCCTGCTGTGTAGAATTTGCTCACTTCCTAACATCTCCACTGCAATCACCCCTATTAAAGCCACTATCAACTCTCACCAGGGTTGTTGCAGTGGCCTCTTAGCTGGTCTCCTTGTTTTCACTCCCACCTTCTCAAATCTATTCTTAAAAATGGTCAGTGATTCTGTTAAAATGTGAGTCAGATCATGTCATGTTCTGACTTCGACCCCTCCAAACTCATCCAGCGGCTGTCAGGCCCCATTACATCATCTTCCCTGTTATCTCTCTCTCTGCCACTCCTCCTGACACTCTCTACCTCAATCACTGCTCCAGTCATGCTGGCTTCTGTGCTGTTGCTTGAACTACACCAAAACGTGCTGGCTCCTTGGAACCTTTTCATTTGTTGTTTCCTGTATCTGGAATGCTCTTTCTCCAGATAATGTGCTTACTTTGCAAGAATTTCTATTCATATATCATTTAGTGAGGTCTTTCTTGATCTTTAAAAAAAAATAGCAACAGCCATCCACCCCTTCCCATTCCTAGCACTTCTTCACCCTGCTGTACTGGTCTCCATTTCACTTTGGCCTTCTTTCTCTCTCCCCTAATAGAATGTAAGTGCCATAAAGTCAGGGACTTCAGCGTTTTTGTTGTTTTGTTGTTTTTTTTTTCATTAATGTATCTTAATGCCTAAAACAAGGTCTGGCATATAGTAGACATGCAATATATATTCGTTGAACATTTTGATTGAATAAGCCCTTAAAAATGCCACCTATGTTTATGTGACAGGCACTCTGCTAAGTGCTTTGCTTTCATTACTTCACTTAATTTCTTACACATACAAAAATAGCAATAGGAAGCTACAGTTATCTTATTTCTGGGTAAAAAACCCAAAAGGTGAAGTAATTTGTTCAAGGCCACAGAACTAGTTGTAGCACATCTAGAATTCATTAAAATCCAGAATGGCTGACTCCCTCCCCCGACCAAAGCCCACGTGCTTAGCTACCATGAAATACTGCCATCTTAGTTTCATTCTGGACCTCAGTTTGCTTGCCCTTTCGCTCTTCTTCCTCATTCTGTTTTATGGGAATAGTCGACTTTGTATATATGTCACTCTCCAGGAAAAAAGTCTCTCCCTACCTACTGAATATCAGTCCAGTAAGTGATGGGATTCCAAGCAGGATACCCTTCAATTTCAACAAATGACCCCGAATGCTGATGAGTTAGCCTGGAAAAGGGCAGAAGTGCTGGGAGCATGCAGTACACAGGGGCTTAACCAGGCAACTGGCCCCATGTGATTTCAGTGCTTATCTGAAGCTCGGCATACCAGAGAGCTTTTGCATGTCTTGGGAATTGGAACACAAACAGCCAAAGAAAGCACTGAGTTTCGGCCATAAATTTCAAAACCTCATGTCAACCTGTCACCTCACTGAATACAATACTTGTAGCAGTCCATGTGCCTGTTGACAATAATATTTTCTTGAGGAAAAACCAGGCAAGAAATTATCTAATCCAAGCAAGCCACCCATAGACCCAAGGAAGATGTGAACTTATTTGTGTCTGGAGATTTATCAAAAGTGTTGGGGGGTCATAGGACGACTGTTGCACACATTAATAATAATTATATATTTGTTGCTCCTACCCTTCACAGTTTTTAAAATGCTTTTATCTGTATTACCTCAGTTTAAGCTTTAAGATCTGTTTGAGGAATGGAAGCAAGGAAACCAAGTTCCTGTGTTTGATGACTAGTAACTGGCACAGCCTGAACTAGTAGTACCCAGATCTTCCAACTCCTTGTCCAGTGTTCCCTTCTCCATATCATACAACATTTTTGGTAATTCCTCTGTGGAAACTTTGCATTGATTATTTTCTTAAAGATTTTATTTTTTAGGAATCTCTACACCCAATGTGGGGCTCAAGCGTACAACCCCAAGATCAAGAGTAGCATGCTCCACTGACTGAGCCAGACAGGCACTCCTTGATCTCAAGCCCCCAGCTGGGTGTAGAGATCATTTTAAAATAAATAAATTAATTAAATTTAAAAAAAAAGAACTGGAAGACTTTGGAGTACCTGACTGGCTTAGTCAGTAGAGCATGTGACTCTTGATCTCAGAATCTTGAGTTCAAGCCCAAGTTGGGCATAAAGCTTGCTTTAGGAAAAAAAATCTTTGCTTTATTTATACACTGGCTCCAGGCATATTCAGGTTTGATAATCATAAAGTGCTACCAAAATTTGCTCAACAGAAACAACATAGGTACACTATTAACTGGAATGATAAGAAGAGTACTACAGAGCCCCTTGCCCCAAGTTTTTGCTTCCACCAGTCTGACCTTAAGAACTTGTTTTGTCATTCATTTAAGCCATTGGTGGAGGACCACATGAAATACACTAACTCCATATTATAAATCAATACAGCCAGTTGGCTTCAGTATTTCAGCAATATCTTAAAGAACATGTCCTTGGACAGATATATTTCAATGAGAACAAGGGAGAGAGATAGAATTGCTTTGAATAAAGAATCCCAGTCAAATAACCTAGGTATCCAAAAGACAATATAGGAACACACAATTCCTGGAGTAGGATAGGCAGAATGTGTGGTGGGATGAGGGCTGGGGGCAGTGAAGAGCATGTGGGGTAGAAAGGAAAAGGGTTTAGGAGTTCAAACCAAGGCTGACTGATTTTGCTTTGGGCTAGTTTTGATGGAAAAAAAAGAGTTCTATCTGATGCAAAACAAATTCAAATGAGTATGCAAAGACAAAATATTGTTTGTAAATACCACACAAAAGGGAAGCAAAAAAGTCTTAGCTTTCCAAAGTACTCTAGTAGGTTACCCAGAGAAGATGGAACTGGTTTTCCAGAGAGCTAATGAGCTACTAAATGGAGGGTGTAAACTGCAAATGATGCCAATCAAGAATGTTAATGGGAAACCATGCTGCATGCTGATTTTTTCATACCATCCTTGAGTTAAATTGTTTTAGAAAAAAATATATATATATGTAAATAGGAGTTTATAAGAAAGCCTAAACACCTCTAGGGTTACAAATGATAAAAAGAATATTTCAGGCAGTTGTCATCTTCTTTAATTCTTTAAATATTCCATGGTAGGAACCATAATTTGGTCAATAATTACTGTAAGTGAAGTAAAAAGAAACAAGAACTGTTCATTGATATTCCTTTAAAGAAACATTTTTAGAACATCTTGAATAACACATTTTTCCTGTGTAATCTTTAAGCTCTGCTCTTGTGATACCTTTAGAATCTGATTCCAAAATCAGATGTATTTACCAATGAATCAGGAGAGTATGTTAAGAGACACGGTATCACTAATCACACTAATCACAAGACTCTCTTTTACTTATTCATCACACCCAAATGTCTTTGAAATTGGAACTTTTCAAAAACATTTTTTGTTAGTTTCAAACAGAAACAATTTCTGTTAAGTTTGTCAGAATAAGGTTATTTTTCCACAAAGAACATTTTTATTATTTTTGATTATTTTTGATCATTACATTTTGATTATTTTTCCACAAAGAACATTTTTAGAGCCGGGATGGTGCATACGTTTCTTTTCATATGATGGTTTCAACTGTTTTGTCGTGGCTGCCTGGGGTACTGCTAAGAATTCTAAGGCTGTTTCCAGGCTCAGTCATAAAAGAATCCCATGATTAATTCTGTCATGTCCATGGCTGAAGAAGGGAAGTGGTATTATGGGCATCAGATATTCACCATCTCCTCTAGAGACTGTTTTTTATCCTCTTAAGCCTGATGGCTAAAATTCAGGTGTCTCCTGCTAGTGGGCAGTGGTAATTTCTGTTGGAGTAATTAATGTAATCGACCCTTTGACTCTACAGGGTGTATAAGAGAGAGGTGTGGAGGACAATCATTGCTCCATTATATAAAAAGATAGCACAATTTGATATCTAGGTTTCATAATCCTTAAGGAAAAATATGACTAGAGCAAGATTCAAACAAATAGGAAATCTATGTACAGGGCAATTCATTAGTCTTATTAAAATAAGTTACTTTGATATCCTTAACTAAACTTTGACTTTTGTTTGGACTAAGAAAATATTTTAAGTTATTTCTCTTAATGTGCTTCTAGACTCTGTTAAGAGGCTTCTGGGCCTGGTCACTTCTGTGGAGCAAAAGCAAACAATTTATAATTTTGATGCTAAACTCTCTGTCTGCTGTCTTCCACTTTGGATATTAATTGAGTACCTTCTGACTTGCTGGACCCCTCACCCTGTTCTTAGAGGATTACCTTTCCCTATGGTAATTTCCAGTAAAATCTTAAAAGGTATTTCCCTATTTCCTCTATTCTTTAGTCTGCCCTTTTCTAGGCTGAGAATGCAAAAAGGGGCATCATCACACTGATTCTCTTTCTTCTCAGGCTTCTTGCGATCTTATCATTTTCACCCACCAATGTGGTTATGGTTACCCAGGTAACTCAATTACTGATATGGTTAACTTTCTACCCACACTTCTTCAACAAACCCAGTCTCAGAATTTCTTGATACTCCTCCCCTGTTTAATGAGAACTTCATCTACAAAGAAAATCCCCTTTTAAGCCCAACACTCCTTTTTGCAATCTATCTTCCTATAAATGTAAAATTGTTCCTTAAAGGAAAATGACCATTTTTCATTATTTCTAATGCTTGAAAGAACAGGTTTTAAGTACATTAACCATTTCATTGCTGATGTCATTATCATCTGCTCATTTCCCTAATCCTTAGTTCCTGGCAACCACCATCATTCTACTATCTGTTTCTATGAATTTGGTGTTTTTAGATTCTACACATAAGTGAGATTATGAGATATCTGTCTTTCTTTGTCTGATTCATTTCACTCAGCATAATGTCCTCAGGTTCTCATCCATGTTGTCACAAATGGCAAGATTACTTTTTTTTAATGAGTAATATTCATTCATTGAATTCATTCACTGAGTAATGTTCATTATATATGTACATATATCACATTTTCTTTATCCATTCATCCATCAGAGGATACTTCGGTTGTTTCCATGTCTTGGCTATTGTGAATAATGCTGCAATGAACATGGAGTGCAGCTATCTCTTCAAGATAGTGATTTCAGGGATGCCTGGGTGGCTCAGCAGTTGAGTGTCTGCCTTCAGCTCAGGGTGTGATCCCAGGGTCTTAGGATGGAGTCCTGCATCAGGATATGCAAGGAGCCTGTCTCTCCCCCTGCCTATGTCTTTGCCTCTCTCTCTCTCTGTCTCTCATGGATAAATAAATAAAATATTTAAAAAAAAGATAGTGTTTCATCTTTTTCAGATATATACCTGGATGTGAAATTGCTGGATAATACTTTTAATTTTTTGAGGAAACCCTATACTGTTTTGCACAGTGACTGTTTCAACTTACATTCTTACCAACAATACACCAGGATTCTCTTTTCTCCACATCCCTGCCAGCATTTGTTATCACTTGTGTTTTTGATAATAGCCATTCTAACAAGTATGATGATATCTAATTGTGGTTTGGTTTGCATTTCCTTAATGTTGAGTGATGCTGAGCATCTTTTTATGTACATGTTGGTCATTTGTATGCCTTCTTTGGAAAAACATCTATTCAGGTCTCTGTCCATTTTTTAATTGGATAGTTTTGGCTATGAGTTGCATAAGTACATTATATTTTTTTAATATTAACTCCTTATCAGATATATGGTTTGCAAATATTCTCCCATTACATAAGTTGTCTTTTAATTTTGTTAATTGTTTCTTTTGCTGTGCAGAAGCTTTTTATTTTGATATAGTCCCACTTCTTGACTTGTGTTATTGTTGCTTGTGCTTTTGGTGTCATACTCAAAAATAAAACATTGCCAGGACTGAGGTCAAGGAGATTTACACTATGTTTTCTTCTAGGAGTTTTACAATTTCAGGTCTTATGTTTATATTTTTAATCTGGGTTAATTTTTGTAATTGGTGTAAGATATAATGGTCCAATTTCAATCTTTTGCATGTGAATATCCAGTTTTCTCAATACCAATTATCAGAGACTATCCTTTCCCCACAAGCAGTCTTTTATTCAATTATTTATTGTTTTGAGAGAGAGAGAGAGTGCACAAGCGAGCACAGGGGGAGGGTCAGAGGAAGAGAAAATCTCAAGCAGGCTTCGTGCTCAGCACAGAGCCTGACACCTCTGAAACCATGACCTGAACAGAAATCAAGAGTTGGATGCTTAACCAAATGGGCCACCCAGGTACCCCTCCTCATGAGTAATCTTGAATATTGGTTGACAGTATATATATGGGTTTATTTCTGGGTTCTTGATTCTGTTCTATTGGTTTATGTGTGTGTTTTTATGCCAGTACATGTTCTGATTACTTTAGTTTTGTCATATAATATATTTGAAATCAGAAAGTATCATGCCTCCAGTTTTGTTATCTCTCAAAATTGCTTTGGCTGTTTGAGATACTTTGTGTCTCCATAAGACTTTAGGATTTTTTTTCTATTTCTGGGCAAAATGCCATTGAGATTTTGATAGGGATTATATTGAATCTATAGATGGCTTGGGTAGTATGGACATTTTAACAATATTAACTCTTCTCCTCTATGAACACTGGATGTATTTCCATTTATTTGTGTCTTTTTCAATTTCTTTCTTCAAGGTCTTACAGTTTTCACTGTACAGATCTTCCATTTTCTTGGTTAAGTTTACTTCTAAGTATTTTATTATTGTTGATGCTTTTATAAATGGTATTGCTTTATTTCTTTTTCAGATAGTTCAGTAGTTCAGTGTTAGTGTATAAAAATGCAAATGATTTTTGTATGTTGATTTTGTATCCTAAAACTATACTGAATTGGTTTATAGGTCTAACAGTTTTTTGGCAGAGTTATTAGGATTTTCTATGTACAAGATCATATCACTTGCAAACAAAAACAGAGTCTGCCTTGCTTTCCAATTTGAATGCCTTTTATTCCTTTTTCTTCCTAATTTCTCTGGCTAGGACCTCAAGTACTGTGTTGAATAGAAGTAGTGAGAGTGGGCACTCTTGTCTTATTCTTGGTCTTAGTGGGAAAGCTTTCAATCTTTCACATTGAGTATAATGTTTGTTGTAGGTTTGTAGTATATATTCTCTAAAATGTTGAAGTGTATTCCTTTTATTCCCAATTATTGAGATGATCATATGCTTTTTGTCTTTCATTCTATTAACGTGGTGTGTCACATATATTGATTTGCCTATGTTGAAACTTCCTTACATCCAAGGAATAAATCTCACTTGATCTTAGTGTATGATCCTTTCAATGTGCTTTTGAATTCAGTTTGTTAGTATTTTATTGAGAATTTTGGCATCTATGTTCATCAGGGATACTGGCCTATAGTTTTCTTTTCTTGGAAGTATCCTTATCAGGCTTAGGTATCAAGGTAATACTGGCCTTGTAAAAAGTGTTTGGAGGTATTCCCTACTCCTCATATTTTTGGAAGAGTGTGAGAATTGTCATGAATTTTTCTTTAAATGTTTGGTAGAATATACCTGTGAAGCCATCTGGTCCTGGGTTTTTCTTTATTAAGAGATTTTTCATTACTGATTCAATCTCTTTTCATTATCTGTTTTATTTTCTATTCTTCATTATTCAGAATTGGTAGGTTTTATGTTTCTAGGAATTTGTACATTTCTTTTAGGTGGTCTATTTTGTTGGCATATAATTGTTTACAGCGGTCTCTCGTGATCCTTTGTATTTCTGTGGTAACAGTTCTGATGTCACCTTTTTCATATCTAGTTTTATTTATTTGAGTCCTCTTTTTTTCTTGTTAGGTATAATGAAAGAGTTGTTGATTTTGTTTACTTAAAAAACCAACTCTTACTTTTATTGGCCTTTTCTACTTTTTTCTATTCTCTCATTTCTTTTTGCTTTGAACTTTGTTATGTCCTCCCTTCTGCTAACTTTGGGCTAGTTTGTTCTTGTTCTTCTAATACCTTGAGGTGTAAAATTATGTTATTTAGGCATTTATGACTATAAATTTCCCTTTTACCATTGCTTTTGCTGTGTATGTTGCTTCTAGTATTGTTTGTTTTTATATTTTAAAAATTTTCCCTTTTGATTTCATCTCTGATCTATTGGTTGTTCAGGAATGTGTTATTTAATTTCCACATACTTACAAACTTTCCAGTTTTCTTTCTCTTATTGATTTCTAGTTTCATACTATTGAGATCAGAAAAGGTACTTGGTATGATTTCAATATTTAAAAATTTGCTGAGACTTGTTTTGTCACTTGACATATAATCTATCCTAGAGAATGTTCCCATGCACTTAAGAAGAATGTGTATTATGCTGCTACTGGGTGAAACATTCTGTATGTATCTATTAGCTCCGTTTGTTCAAAAGTATAGTTAACAGCTAATGTTTCCATATTAATTTTCTGTCTGTTTAATCTATCCATTGTTGAAAGTGGGTTATTAAAGTTCCCTACTAAAAAAATAAATAAATAAAGTTCCCTACTATTATTGTTGTCTATTACTCCCTTCAAATCTGTTAGTATTTGCTTGATATATTTAGGTGCTCCAATATTGAGTGCTTATATATTTATAATTAGTACATCCTCTTGATGAGTTAACCCCTTTATCATTACATAGTGAGGTTTTTTTGTCTCATGTTATACTGTTTGACCTACAATCTATTTTGCCTGATTTAAGTATAGCTAGCTATTCCTGCCAAAAAAAAAAAAAGAATTTTTGTTTCCATTGGAATATATTTTTCCATCTGTTTACTTTGAGCCTATATGTCTTTGAAGCTGAAGTGCATCTCTTGTAGATAGCATGTAGTAGGATCCTGGTTTTTAACCATTCAGCCACTCTATGGCTTTTAAATGGAGTTAATCTATTTACACTTAAAGTAGTTATTAATAGGCAAGAACTTACTATTATGATCTTGTTCATTGTTTTCTGGCTGTTTTGTTCTTTCTTTCTCTTGCTGCCTTCCTTTGTGAATTGATTATTACTTGTAGTGGTATACTTTGATTTTGTTTTCTTCATCTTGTCCATGTTTATTAAAGATTTTTGTTTTGGGGGATCCCTGGGTGGCTCAGCGGTTTGGCGCCCACATTTGGCCCAAGGCGCGATCCTGGAGTCCCGGGATGGAGTCCCGCATCAGGCTCCTGGCGTGGAGCCTGCGTCTTTCTCCTCCTGTGTCTCTGCCTCTCTCTCTCTCTCTCTCTCTCTCTATGTCTATCATAAATAAATAAATAAATAAATAAATAAATAAATAAATCTTTTTTAAAAAGATTTTTTTTTGTTGTTACACTGAATCTGACTTGAAACATCTTATACATATAAAAGTCTATTTTAACCTGATAACAACTTAACTTCAATTTCATACAAAACTTCTACCCTTTACTGTCTACCCCCACATTTTGTTTCTGATGTCACAATTTATGTCTTTTTATATTGTGTATCCATTAGCAATTATAGCTATAGCCATTTTTAAATATTTTTTCTTCAATCTTTATAATAGTAGCAGTTATAACAAAATTAAATGGTGGTTAAGACACCAGTATACTACAGTCTTAGATTATTCTTAATCTGACTATATAATTAACAGTGTTATTTTCATGTTTTCATGTTACTAGTTAGTATTTTTAAGTTTCAGCTTGAAGAATTCCTTTCAACATTTTTTTAAGACAAATCTACTAGAGATAAACTCCCTTGGCTTTTGTTTGTTTGGGAAAATCTTTTTCTTGCCTTCATTTCTGAAGGACAATTTTACTAAGTATCTTTGGTTGGCAGTTTCTTTCTTTTCAACACTAAATAGATCATCTCATTCCCCTTTGGACTGCAGATCTCTGCTGAGAAAAACACTGATAACCTTATGGGGGCTTCATTGTATAAGAGATTTTTTCCTTTGCGGCTTTAAAATTTTTCTCTGTCTTTGATTTTAAACACTTTTATTATAATGTATCTTTTTAAAATTTTTTAAGATTATATTTATTTATTTGAGGGAGAGCAAAAACGAAAGAGATCACAGAGGGAGAGGGAGAAGAAGACTCACTGTTGAGTGGAGAGCTGATGTGGGGCTTGATCCCAGGACCCTGGGATCATGACCTCAGCCAAGGGCAGACACTTAACTGACTGAGCCACCCAAGTACCCCTATAATGTGTCTTTTTTTAAAGATTTTATTTATTCATTCATGAGAGACAGAGAGAGAGAGAGAGAGAGAGAGAGAGAGAGAGGCAGAGACACAGGCAGAGGGAGAAACAGGCTCCATGCAGAGAGCCCGACATGGGACTCGAGCCCGGGACTCTAGGATCACGCCCTGGGCCAAAGGCAGGCGCTAAACTGCTGAGCCACCCCGGGATCCCCTATAATGTGTCTTGAAGAAGATAGTTTTGGATTGAAATTTGGAGTGACATATTAGTCATAAACTTAGATGTTCAAATATGCCCCTACTTTTGGGAAGGTCTCAGCCAGTATTTCTTTCTTTTTTTTAAATTTTAAATCTAGTATAGTTAACATATATAGTGTTATATTAGTTTCAGGTGTTCAATATAGTGATTTAAAAATTATATACATTGTTCAGTGCTCATAATGATAAGTATACACTTAATCCCCTTCACCTATTTCACCCATCCCTCCACCACTTTGGTAACCCCTTTGATAACCATCAGTTTGTTAGCCATAGTTGAGTCTATTTCTTAAAAATAATAATAATAATAATAAAGAGCCCATGTCTTGTTTTGTCTTTTTTTCTTTGTTCATTTGTTTTGTTTCTTAAATTACACGAGTGAAATCATACAGTATTTGTCTTTCTCTGACTTATTTCTTTTTTTTTTTTAATTTATTTATTTATGATAGTCACAGAGAGAGAGCGAGAGGCAGAGACACAGACAGAGGGAGAAGCAGGCTCCATGCACCAGGAGCCTGACGTGGGATTCAATCCCGGGTCTCCAGGATCGCGCCCTGGGCCAAAGGCAGGCGCCAAACCGCTGCGCCACCCAGGGATCCCTCTCTGACTTATTTCACATAGTATAATGCCCTCTAGATCTATCCATGTTGTTGCAGATGGAAGATTTCATTTTTGTGACTAATATTCCATTGCTTATGTATATATGTAATGGAATACATATATGTATACATATATATGTATGTGTATATATAGTGCTTCTATTTTGGCTATTATGAAATGCTGCAGTAAACATAGGGATGCATATATCTTTTTAGATTACTATTTTCATATTCTTTGGGTAAATACCCAGTAGAATTACTGGATTGTATGATAATTCTATTTTTAATTTTATTGAGGAATCTACATATTGTTTTCCACAGTGGCTGCACCAGTCTGCATTTCCACCAACAGTACACAAGGGTTCCTCTTTCTCCACATCTTCAGCAACACTAGTTTCTTGAGTGTTTTATTTTAGCCATTCTTTCCACTCAAAAATTAACATTTCTTATAGGGCTGGTTTAGTGGTGATGAGTTCCTTTACCTTTTGTTCATCTGGGAAACTATCTTTCCTTTGATTTTGAATGATAGCCTTGCTGGATAGAGTATTCTTAGTTTCAAGATTTTTGTTTCAGCATTTTGAATATATCATGCCACTCCCTTCTGGCTCACAGAGTTTTGCTGAAAAGTCAGCTGATAACCTTATAGGGTTTCCCTTGTATATAATTGCATTCTTTTTTATTGCTGCTTTTAAAATTCTGTCACTTTTTTTTAATTTATTTTTTATTGGTGTTCAATTTGCCAACATATAGAATAACACCCAGTGCTCATCCCATCAAGTGCCCCCCACAGTGCCCGGCACCCAGTCACCCCCACCCCCCGCCCACCTCCCCTTCCACCACCCCTAGTTCGTTTCCCAGAGTTAGGAGTCTCTCATGTTCTATCTCCCTTTCTGATATTTCCCACTCATTTTTTCTCCTTTCCCCTTTATTCCCTTTCACTATTTTTTATATTCCCCAAATGAATGAGACCATATAATGTTTGTCCTTCTCCGATTGACTTATTTCACTCAGCGTAATACCCTCCAGTTGCAACCACATCGAAGCAAATGGTGGGTATTTGTCGTTTCTAATGGCCTCGGTGTCCATCGAAAGATGAATGGATAAAGAAGATGTGGTTTATGTATACAATGGAATGTCACTTTTTTTTTTGCCATTTAATCACTGTGTCGGTGTGGACCTCCTTGTGTTGATTTTGTTGAAGGCCCTGTGTGCCTCTTGCATCTGGATTTCTGTTTTCTTCCCCAGATTCAGATTGTTTTCAAGCATTACTTCTTCAAACACATTTTCTGGCCCCTTTTCTCTTTCTTCTTCTCCTGGGACTCTCTCTCTTCTCCTTTTGGGATACCTACATTGTGAATGTTATTGCCTTTGATGGTGTCACTGAGTTCCCTAATTCTATTTTCATTTTTTTATTATCTCTCTCTCTCCTATTCAGTTTGATTGCTTTCCATTATTCTGTCCTCTAGGTCACTGATCTGTTCTTCTGCTTTCTCTAGTCTACTATTTATTCCTTCTAGTGCATTTTTAATTTCAGTTGAGTTAGTCATATCTAATTGGTTCTTTTTCATGTTATCTATCTCTTTGTTGAGGGTTTCACTATGGTCCTGCATTCTTTTCTCATGTCCAGTAAGCATCTTTATGACCATTACTTTAAATTCTCTATTAGACATATAGTTTAATCTCCATTTTGTTTAGCTCTCTTGCTAGGATTTTCTCCTATTATTTCACTTGGGACATATTCCTCTGTCTCTTCACTTTATCTATCTCTCTCTGTCTATTTTTATGTGTTATGAAAGTCAGCTATATCTCCTACTCTTGAAAGTAGTAGCCTTATGAAGAAGAGGTCCTACAGTGCACTGTGGTGCAATGTCTCCTGTTCACCAGAACCTGGCACTTCAGTGGTGTCTTCTATCTATATTGCACATGCCCTACTATTTATGGCTGAGCCAAGCTTGCCTTCAGTCCAAGTGTCTGCAATGTTTCTCTTTGCCTGTTGTGCCAGGGTTTGGTCCTGTGTTGTTAGGTGGCCAGTCTTGGACCACTTTGGGCTTGACTTGAGTCAGACCAGGTATTTGCCAGAGATGCAGTAGCACCAAACGACAGGGGACTTTCCCTAAGTTTTCCCCTAAGAAGCTTTTATTGGTGGGCAGGGCCTATAGTCAGAATAGATGTCTGTCATAAGCTTACTGCTGGTGCCACTGTTGGACTGGTGTGAATGGTTATTTTCCCCTCTCCCTGAGTCAGGAGTCACTTTAGAGTAGTGCTGGCTCTTGTTAGGACTGGTTGCTCACTTCCAGCACTTTGGATGGGCTCTGACCAGGGGGATATTGAAGGGGGCTGGTCCACAGAAGGACACAGGGTGAGCCCACTGTTAGCAAGCTAGGTGGAAAGTGTTTCAGTTGGCTGGTTTCACGGGTATCCCTGTATCTAGACTTGGAGCAGGAGAGGGAAATGACACCTGTCAGCTCTTTTGTTCTTGGAGAGGTCTCTCACAGGTCCCTGCCTCTCCAGCACACTCTCTGAGATTAGTAAATAAATCTCCTCCCCACATACTCCAGGCATTTTTTTCAAACTATTGCTTCTATGTTGTATCTCCACAGGATTGTTTGTTATGCTGTCTCTTTAAGGGATGGGGGGTGTCTCAATTTCTCATCACCTTCAAGCTCTCTCCCAGAGCCAAACCTACTGTTTTTTAAAGATCCAGGTGTTAAACTCCACTGATTGTTGGGCCCTTTTGGTTTACAAGGCTAAGTATTATAGGGATTCATCTTCCCTGTGTGGGTACCCCATGCCTGGGGTACCTAGCTTGGGGATCTTTTCCTTTCTCCTCTCTGTGCCCTTGGCATCCCTCCTTTCCATGGATAGTCTCTTGGGTCCATTTGGCTACTGACTGCATCTCCACCCTTCCTACCCTCTTCAATGTGGCCTGTTCTCTACATTTAGTTGTGGAGTGTCTGTTCTGTCAGTCTTCAGGGCATTTTCTGGGCTATTTACACTGATTTGTGTGTTATCTAGTTGTATCCATGGGATGAGGTAAACTTATTATCCTCTTACTCTGCCATTTTCCCCAGAAGTCCTCAGCAAGTATTTCTTGAAATAAATTTTCTCTTTCTCTTTATTTTCTCCTTCTGGAACTCCAATGATGGAGGCTAGGAGTCCTACTCCATCATATTGGTAACATAGCTCTCCTGGAACTAGTTTTATTTCACATTTGAAGATCTAGCTGGACATCTTGTCCAGGTAAAGCCAGTAAAATTGTCCATAATCTTCGTTTTTACTGTGTAAAGCTCAGGAACATATTTTTTTCTGTAGAGCTGTTTATGTATAATTCCAAGATACAGAATGGCACTGCTGGTTGAAAGCATTAAGAGACTTTGCAAAATAATTGTTCATATTGTCTCCAATCACTCTTTTTTCATTCTCTCCAGAATCTATTCCAGTTGGGCTTTCCCCATCCTACCCTGCCAAAACTGCTCTTGATAAGGCTCTCCCTCATCCATGCCTTAATAAATCCAATGGTCAATTCTATGTATCATGTTACTCGATCCATCACTCTCCCTTTCAAGGAAAAAAATAGTTTTTATTACTTCATTCCTGACACCATCCTCTCCTATTTCACAGACCACTCATCTTCATCTCCTTTGCTAGTTTTTCTTTCTGGCAGAGTCTGGCTAGATGTTCACTAAACCCATTTCCTCCTCTTCCTTGGCACAAACTTCAACTACATTTCCCAGCTTCCCTACAGTTCACTGTAGCCACATAAACAAGTTTTTACTAATGGAAAATGAGCATGAGTTATGTGCTCGTATTTTAAGTCTGGCCCATAAATTATTCCCACTCATAGTCCTCCAAATTCATTCTTCTTCTATCGACCTAATGCATTATGATGAAGCTTAATATTGTGATTGTGACCTGGGAAGCCCAGTAATTAAGGATAGTAGAAACACAAGTTAGGTCACTGGCGAAAAGTCCCCACTCTATCACTAGTGCCCATTTTCAAATTTGCATAAGAAAGATATAAACTTCTTTTAAAAAAACATTTAGGGGTCCCTGACTTGCTCAGTCCTGATCTCAGGGTTCTGAGTTCAAGCCCCATGTTGGGCATGGAGCCTACTTTTAAAAAGAAATAATATTTAGCAATTGCTTTTTAGAACAACTAATATTTATTTAACAAACGTGGGCTTTATTTTTCTGAGTCTTTAATGTTACATTGCCTCAGGCATTAGTCCATGCACCTCTTAACTCCTTTGGTGATCTCATCCAGACTATATACTAATGATTCACAAATTTACATCTCTAGTCTGGACTTCTCCCATAAAATCAGATCTTTATAAATATGTTTACCTGAAATATCTAATTGAATTTAAAACTTAATGTGTCCAAAACTAAATCTATGATCATCCCCCTAAAACTTGTTCCTAACAGTCTTTCCCAGCTCAGTTACTGGCTGCTGCATATTTCTATCAGCAAGGCCAAAATTCTTGGAGTTAACCATGACTCAATTCTTGTTCCTTTTTTTTTTCCTCTTTTGAGAAAGAGAGAGAGAGAGAGAGTTGAGGGAGGGGCAGAGGCAGAGAGAAAATCTCAGGCAGGCTTCATGCTCAGCACAGAGCCTGATGCAGGGCTTGATCTCACAATGCTGAGATCATGACCTGAGCTGAAATCAAGAGTCAGGCACCTAACCCACTGAGCCACCCAGGCACCTCTGACCCATGTATTTTTTAACGTCCTCATGTCAACTTTGTCTGAAAATCCTGATGGTTCTACCTTCAAAACATATACAGAATTCAATCACTTCTCACCACCTCCATCATTACTTACCTTAGTCCCCATGTCATCATCCCTCACCTGTATTATTGCAGTAGTCTCCTAATTATTCTCACAATTTTCTTTCCTACGTCCCTCCAGTCTATTTATCACACAACAGGGTGATCCTTTTAAAATATGAATTACATAATACAACTCCTTTGTTTGGAAACCTCCAATACCCTCTTATCTCACTCCTGTTAAAAGCCAACATCATTACAATGGCTTCTGAGACTACTTAATCTGACCTTTGATCTTCTTCCCTGCTATCACCTGCCTTGTTTGCTCTCCTACAACCACACTGACCTCCTCACTATTCCCTAATTATTGAGATCAATGATACTCCTACTATAAGCCCCTTTGTACTTCCTATTCCCATTGCTTGAAATTTTTGTTTCCAAGATGTCAGAATAGTTAATATACCCACTATCTTTATGTCTTTGCTCAAATGCAGTCTTCTCAGTTAAGCCAATCCTCAGCACTCTATATAAAATCACAAACCCTCCCAACCTGCCTCCCCCACGCTCTATCCCCTCTCTGCTTTGTTTTCCTCTATATCACTTATCACCCACTAATGCACTATGTATTTTACTTACTATTTATTTTGTTATGTTCCACAAACTCGAATGACAGTGGGACTCTTGTTCAGGGCTATACTCCTGGTACCAAGCACATAGTGAGTTCACAATAAATATAAGTTAAGTGGATGCATTTTGAATCCTTGCTCTCTCAAATTCTTTCAACCAGAATCAAGCAGACCTTTTCCCACTATCCACAAATCCCCATGGCAAATGGTGAGGTAAGAAGCCATCCCTTTCAGTGTCAGTCACTTGTGTGGAAAACACGACCACTCACCAAGGAGCCTTAAAACAGCTAATTCCCAGGTCACCGGAGTTGCCATCCATCACACAGCTGCACCAAGGTGCTAGTCAGGCTGTGGCTGAAGGGTCCATCTTCAGGGTCCCCGGGTCTGGCAGGCCCATCTCTACTGACTTCTACTCAATGTCCTGCCAGCCTCCGAGCCTCCATTGCTGTAGTAAGGGCGGGTAAATAGCTATCATCTGCCTGGCATTGCAGGTTTTCCTTCCTTCCCGAGTTGCGCCTGATTAGTTTTTACAGCATGTTCTTGGGAGGGAGGAGAGTCTCTGGTTTGTGTCTTTACTCTCAGTTTCATTACCTCTGTCCCTATTGTGCTGAAATCCAGAAGGCAGTTGTCTGCATCTACTTACAGGTTGTTTTGAGGAGGGGGTTGGCATTTGATCACTCTCTTTTTCTCCTTAAGATTATTCAAAGGTTATTTTCCTTCCAGTTAGTTAACATACAGCATTGTGTTAGTTCCAGGTATACAATATGGGAATTCAATACTTCCACATTACCCTGTGTTCATCATAAAAATTGCACTCCTTAATCCCCATCATGTATTTTACTGGCCCCCCACCCCTCCCCTCTGGCTAATCATCAGTTTGTTCTCTATATTTAAGAATCTGTTTCTTGTTTTGCCCCCCTCCTTATTTCTTCCCTTTGCTTATTTGTTCTGCTTCTTATGAAACAAAAACTATACTCTATGTTAACTAATTTGAATTTAAATAATATTTTGGAAGAAAAAGAAAAGAATGAGTAAGAAATGTAATTATGTAAGATGATGGAGGTGCTAACTAACCTTATTGTTGTATTCATATTCTAATATATATCAAATCGTCACAAGGTACACTTTAAACACAGTGTTATATGTCAATTATATCTCAATAAAGATGGAACAACAACAAAAATAGAAATACCCAAGATCTAACAGTCACACTACTGACTTACCCAAAGAAATCAATAACACTAATTCAAAAAGATACATGTACCTATATATTTAGAGCAGCATAATTTACAGTAGTGAAAATATGGAAGCAGCCCAAGTGGCCACTGATTGATGAATGGATAAAGAAGATGTGATACACACACACACACACACACACACACAATGGAGTATTATTCAGCCATAAAAATAATGAAATCTTGCCATTTGCAATGACATAGATGGAGCTAAAGATTATAATGCTAAGTAAAGTAGATCAGAGAGAGACAAATACCATGTGATTTCTATACATAAGATTCCTCTCTTTTAAATATTTTATTTGTTTATTTAAGGGAGAGAGAGAAAGAACATGAGTGTGTGAGGAGCCAAGGGGGATGGAGAGGGAGAGAGAGAATCTCTCAAGCATATTCTTGCACTGAGTACAGAACCAGATGTGGGGCTCACAGAGCCAGATGCAGGGCTCACAGAGCCAGATGTGGGGCTCAGTCTCATGATCCTGAGATCATGACCTGAGCTAAAACCTAGAGTCAGATGCTCAACTGACTGAGCCACCCATGTACCCCTTGAGGATTCAATTTTGAGTGCAGATAATCTGAATAAATTTTATGGTATTTTGGATGATTATGCTAGAGTTTTAAGTACATTTAGAAGTCACCTTTTCCAACATATTTATTTTTCTAGATGGGGAAACTGAGTCCCATAGAATCTGAGTGACTATAGTTACTTATTATTTGCAAAGTGGTTTTACAAATACCTTCAAGTTTTAATATCTCTATGGGGCAATAATTATTATCCTCATTTTACATATGAGAAACCTGGACACTTGGGCTCTGAAAGATTGAGTGAATTCCAAACTTCACACACACAGAAGAGGAAGGACTCCTATGCTCTTTCCATTACACCTCATTGCTTCTAACAAGTACCTCAGAAAAAAAGAAGTGCTAAGATCTTAAGTTTGTGGGGCAGAAAGGAGGAGAAAGAAGGGTTGTGCAGGAACTTTCACTCACAGTGAAAGTTTTTATTCTCTGGAATTACAGTCTACTTCTACATCTTGTCACTACTCTTCTGATAACTACTGTGGTTCTGATAAGTTGCTAAGGGCACAGATGACACAAAGATCGGTTTAGATACAAAGCAGCAAGGGTGATTCACAGGTCCTTAAAGGAGACTTTATCCCCACACAGTTTCAGCATTGCCAGTTGGCAGATATGAGTAGTGGTCAAAACCATGCATTGTAAGTTGTTGTTGGTAATTAAGAAGCATTAGACTAGCTGTTTCTGCTTCATGTGAGGGTTTGCTTTCTGAATTCTAAGTTCAAAAGGAATATACCATATTCCCTCACTTTAAATTTTCCTTCATTTTCTCAGATTGTGTTGTGCCTCTAACACGAGAGGCAGCAAATTTGAGATGTAAAGTATGTCTGTATGTCTGTATGTATTATACTAGTGATGGTAAACTATGGTATAGTTTGAGTTCAGGTAGAAAGTCTTGCCACCCAATATGTTTGACTCACAGCAAAACACTTCCAGCATAGAACCTCCAACAACTTGGTAAGAAGACCTGAACTGTGTGAACAGTAAAGTGGATTTAATGTAACACAATTATTCTTTTCTCACCTATTCTCATCTAGATTCTAGACTTTCCAGATACCTTTTGAGGACATACCACAGATCCCATTGTTGAGCTATATTATATATTTATTCAAGGTACAATATTTGGCATGAGCTATGAAATTCAAGCAATTATTTCACACAGTTTTCTGAATTCTATATTTTGCCTTTTCCTGCAATGCCTTTGGCTTATTCAGCATTTTCATCTAAGAGCAAAAGCAATCAACACACATCTTATCTAAAGGCAGCAGAATAAATCAAGGAGATAACAAAACTTGAGTAGCTCTGTCTTATACTAAGCTGTCTTATACTCACTTATGCCTCAGGAACTTTATCTGTATAATGAAACTAATACTCCTAAAAAAGTGCTTAACTATATTATACTGAAACAACTATAAGTTATTTTATCCAATTGGAAAATTATTTTCTCTAAACTAAAAACATAAAAATAAATAACTGCAAAGATGAACTGACTAGTTATTCTTCCCTTCTGAAGCAATGACTAGAATTAGATTTTTAGCCAAAAATATATCTATTATGCTGGTTGCATGCACTTTGGGAGGATAGGAAAAGTCAGGACCACAGATACCACAACGTTTGGGTAACTGTCATCATAGAAAATGTCCAAGAAGGAAATGGGAACTGTTCAGGTATGCATCAAATTTGTGATTTGATGAAAACAAATTTTTTATTGATTTGTGAAAACTGGCCTTCCTGCCCCTTCATTCCATTCTCCACATTACTGGTGCAATCATTTTAAAATGTAAATATGAAAATATGTAAATCACTGTCACTCTCTTGCTTAAATCTGTTCAGTGGATGCATATTGCATTTTGGATAAAGTCCAAAATTCTTAACATGACCTAAATAAACATTCATGATCTAAAACCTGACTCTCTAGCTTAAACCAATATCCCCTAACAATACTAAATATCCCAATTATAATAAATTAACTTCTGTCTGTACATGTTGCTCCTTCTGCTTGAAACACACTTCTCAGTGGGCCTCCCTCCCCACTCATACACCCATCCTATTCGTACCTTTGCCTTGATAGCTCAGTCTCATCCTTCAAGTCTCAGTTCATATGTTCATTTCTAAACTCTCTAGACTATGTTAGGTAGCCCTATAACATACTTTCATGACATCCTATAAATCCCATATAATAAACACTGTGTATTACAACTGCTTAATTTAAATTTGTAGTCAATTTTGCTGGACTCTGGGGTCCTTAAAGGCAGGGACTATTTCTCATTCACTATTGTAAGCAGTTTAACATAGCAGCTAAGAGTGCAGGCTCTGGAATAACTGCCTGGCTCCACCACTTTGGCCTTGGGCAGATTATTTGGCCTGCCAGTGTCCACTTTCTCATTTATAAAGTGAGATAATAGAACCTATCTCAAATAGTTGCTAGGAGGATTACATGAGTTAGTACATGTAATGTACTTAAAGCAATGTTAAGCACATACTAAGTGCTTAATACATATGAAGTGTTACTTGTTTTTATCCATACACAATACCTAACACAATACCTGGCACATAGCACATACTCAATAAATGTCTGATGAATGAATGAATTCATGAATGAATGGGTGAATAAGGAGTAGAATCAGGTAGGTCTTACTGCTAACCAGTAAGGTCTCTGAGACAAGGAACACAACCTATCCTCATAATTGAATTCTTAAAGCCTAAGACAGGTTCAGGCACCATGTAGTTCCTCAATCCCTATGTGATATGGACTCATGAAACTCAAAGAATTCTAACTTTGTACATATATTTATTGTGGTTAGTGAAAATTATATACACAACTTCAATAAATGTATTTCCAAAATCAAACATAAATAACAGAACCCAAATCTTTCCTTGTAAACCATTCTACTAGATATTTTATTATCCTTGGGGATGGAGTCAGATTATAGTTGGTTCTCAGTGAAACTAGCCAGCATTATGACTCATACCAAAATAAAAGGCAAAAGAAAGAAAGAAAAAAATAAAGAAGTCCTCACAAAATTCCTTTCTACCTTTGAAAACATTAAAGGAGTTACTTCCAAAGTGCTACTTTCAAGTGAATACCCCCACTGATTAGTACAAGTTAGCCCTGATGGAAAATGGCTTTGAAGGTTGGATCTGAACTTCCCAGCTGAGCCAGGAGTGCTCAGGGGTGGAGTGAGCAGAACTGTTCTCCCCTGCACAGTCATGTATGGGAAAGATGTACAATCTCTGACACAGCCTAATAGAAGACAGCCAGGGGTTTTCATAATAGTGCTATAGCTTCTTAACCCTCTCATCCTGAGCAAGTTACTTGTACTCTCTAAGCCTCTGTGTTTTCCTCTGTGAAGTGGGAACAAGACCAAGGACACATTACACAATCGCTGTATGTAAATCATATGTAAATATGATCATGTATATAGAGTGCATAACATAGTGCCTGCCGTTTGGTAGTTACTCAACAAATGGTAGCTATTTTTATCAAGGTGGGCTTTGACCCTCGACATCTTAATTTGTTGGTTGAATCATTTGAACAGGAATACAGTAGTCATTTGCCAAGTTAACCACTTAGCACCTTGGTGACATTTTGCAGGAGAGTCTTTCCATGCAAGTAGCAGAGAGTCTCTTACATCATTGTATTTGAATACAACATTAATAGAGCCCTAAATGTTCAACTTTCTAGCTCTATGACCTTGGCTAAGTTACCTATAAACTCTTTGTGCCTTAGTTTCCTCTTTCATAAAATAGAAATAGTAATGGTATGTAGTTCACAGGGTTGTTAGGATTAGATGAAATTGTTTATTACAGTCCTTAACAAGAGACTCAGCACATTCTACAAATTTAACAAATGTTAGCAATGATAATGGCCTAAAAGGTTCATCCCTGGCCCTTGATGAAATCCACTTAATATTCTTTTGATATACTGAAGATTCATATAAAATTATAAATATACTCGAGAAGAATATATTGAATGTGAAACAGCTGCCCCATTTATTAAGCGCCTACTATATCCAAAGTACTCTTCTAGATTTCTTATAGACATTACTTTCATCTTCACAGCAACGCAGTGTAGTGGATGTGATTATTCCCATTTTAAAAACACATCAACTAAGATATTTTAAGAAAGCCACCCAAGACCACACATCTAAGAAATGGATTAGGAAAGAGGCAGAATTGGGATCTGAGCCCAGGCCTGTCTGACACCAAAGCCTGTGTTCTTTTTGCTACATCTTTAATCCGTCATTATGAATTTGTTTACCAGATTAGTTAGCTGTCATTAGTAAGAGAGAGGCCCCCCGGAGGATGAGACAGAGGACAAGAAAGTTCAAGAAGGAAAGAGAACAAAAGAAAACAGCTCAAACGTGGCTTGGCCTCAGGCCAGTTCTGTCAAAGTCTCTAGTCTCTGGCACTTTATCTAGTTGCCTCAAGGTACGTTGAGTTTGCTTATGATTTTTGCTTCTAGGTTTATAATTATTTCCCAACCTATGAAAACTTATTCTAAATCTCACTATTTTAATATCCATAGCACTATGTGAAATGTTCTGAGTTTCTTTGCTTTGTTTGTTGACTTGTTTCCTTTTTCTTTTTGATTCACATAGTCCTTCCTTTCAACTTTTTATTACATAGCATTTTCTGCCCCTCCATTGACCTGATTCTCTCCCAATGCCTGCACTGCTGGTGAAAACTGCACATCTCTATCAAGTAGACATTAGGAAAAAACCAGCATCACACAGGGGCAGAGGGTACTATTTAAATGCAGCACATGGACAATCTGCCTTTGTTTTTGTTTTGTTTTGTCACTATTTCATCTGCTTCGCCATCAGCTCCTTCACCACTGAGGAAGGTATTTTATTTACATTTCTTTTTTTGTCCATTAGAGTTCAAGGTCCACTTCTCCCATCTTACATTCTAGACTTGTAGGGTGATTTGTGACATCATGGCTATAGCCAGACAGAAAATTGCAAAGTTACCCATACTAAATAGATCTATAATGGAGAAGGTGCCAGAGCAAGAAAGTGACTCAGGAATGCAGCATCAAGGAAACTGAAATATTTTTGAAAATTCTAGATCCCTAGAAACTGGATGGTGGACTGCTGAGGTACTTAGGAGATACCTCACAAACATTAGGTATTTAGGGAGCTCATCTGAGAATCTCTGAAAATTCACACCAGTGATATGCTATTGTAAAGCACCTCCAGTGGGATCCCTGGGTGGCGCAGCGGTTTGGCGCCTGCCTTTGGCCTAGGGCACGATCCTGGAGACCCGGGATCGAATCCCACATCAGGCTCCCAGTGCATGGAGCCTGCTTCTCCCTCTGCCTTTGTCTCTGCCTCTCTCTCTCTGTGTGTGTGACTATCATAAATAAATAAAAAATTAAAAAAATGTTAAAAAAAAAAAAAAAGTAAAGCACCTCCAGGAGAGACCAAACAGGACAGTCAAGTTTTAACTCTGCTCAATTGTAGCTCTTGTCATATAGCCCAGTCTTTTTCTTTCGGTCTTATTTTATTTAGATTCAATTTAATTAACATACAGTGAATTATTAGTTTCAGGGGTAATATTTAGTGATTCATCAGTGCTGATTATATCAAGTCCCCTCCTTAATGCCCATCACCCAATTACACAATATCCCCACCCACCTCCCCTTCAGCAACCCTGTTTGTTTCTTATAGTTAAGAGTCTCTTATGGTTTGCCTCCCTCTCTGTTTTTATCTTATTGTATTTGTCATTTCCTTCCTCTGTATTCATCTGTTTTGTTTTTTAAATTCCATATATGAAATCACGTGATACTTGTCTTTCTCTGACTGACTTATTTTGCTTACCATAATGCCCTCTAGTTCCATTCACATCATTGCAAATGATAAGATTTAATTTTTTAATTTTAATTTAATCTTTTTGATGGCTGAATGATATTCTGTGTATATATATATATACATATATGTATGTATATATATATGTCAAATCTTTTTTATCCATTCATCTGTCGATGGACATCTGGGCTTTTCCTATAATTTGGTTATTGTGAACATTTCTGCTATAAACATTGGGGTGCATGTGCCCCTTTGAATCACTATGTTCGTATCCATTGGATAAATACCTAGTAGAGCAATTGCTAGGTAGTAGGGTAGCTCTATTTTTAACTTTTTGAGAAACCTCCCTACTGTTTTCCAGAGTGGCTGCACCAGTTTGCCTTCCCACCGACAGTGTAGACGGTTCCCCTTTCTCTGCAACCTCACCAACATCTGTTGTTTCCTGAATTGTTAATTGTAGTCATTCTGACTGGTGTGAGGTGGTATCTCATTATGGTTTTGATTTGTAGTTCCCTGATATCAAGTAATGTTGAGCATTTTTCATGTGTCTACTAGCCATTTGTATGTCTTCTTTTGAGAAATGTCTGTTCATGTCTTCTATTTCTTTACTGGATTTTTTTTGGGGGGGGGCTGGGTGTTGAGTTTGACAAATTCTTTATAGATCTTGGATACTAGCCCTTCATCAGATATGTCATTTGCAAATATCTTCTCCCATTCCATAGGTTGCCTTTTAGTTTTGTTGATTGTTTCCTTTGCTGTGCAAAAGCTTTTTATTCTGATTAAGCCCCAATACTTCATTTTTGCTTTTGTTTCCCTTGTTTCCAGAGATATGTCTAGCAAGAAGTTTTTGCAGTTGAGGTCAAAGGGAATGCTGCTTGTGTTCTCCTCCAGGATTTTGATGGATTCCTGTCTCACATTAAGGTCTTTCATCCATTTTGAATTTATTTTTGTGTATAGTGTAAGAAAATGGTCCAGTTTCATTCTTCTGCATGTGGCTGTCCAATTTTCTCAACACCATTTGTTGAAGAGACTCTTTCCATTGGTTATTCTTTCCTGCTTTGTCAAAGATTAGTTGACCACAGAGTTGAAAGTCCATTTCTGGGTTCTCTATTCTGTTCCATTGACCTATGTGTCTGTTTTTATGTCAGTACCATACTTTCTTCATGACTACAGCTTTGTAATATAGCTTGAAGTCTGGAATTGTGATGCCTCTAGCTTTGATTTTCTTTTTCAACGTTATTTTGGCTATTTGGGGTCTTTGGTGGTTCCATACAAATTTTAGAATTGTTTGTTTCAGCTCTGTGAAAATGCTGCTGATATTTTGATAGGGATTGCATTGAATGTGTAGATTGCTTTGGGTACTGTTGACATTTTAACAATATTTGTTATTCCAATCCATGAACATGGAATGTTTTTCTATTTCTTTGTGTCTTCTTCACTTTCTTTCATCAGTGTTCTATAGTTTTCAGACCACAGATATTTTACCTCTATGGTTAGGTTTAGTCCTAGGTATGGTATGGTTTTTGGTGCAATTATAAATGGGATTGATTCCTTGAGTTCTCTTTTTGCTGCTTCATTGTTAGTATAGAGAAATGCAACAGACTTCTGTGCATTGATTTTATATCCTGGGACTTTGCTGAATTTTTGTATCAGTTCTAGAAGTTTTTCGTTGGATTCTTTTGGGTTTTCTACATAGAGTATCATGTCATCCACAAAGAATGAAAGTTTTACTTCTTCTTTGCTGATTTGGATGCCATTTATTTCTTTTTACTGTCTGATTACTTACCAGAACTATGTTGAACAACAGTGGTGAGAATGGACATCTCTGTCATGCTCCTGACCTTAGGGGATAAGCTCTCAGTTTTTGCTTGTTGAGGATGATATTCAATGTCTTTCATATATAGCTTTTATGATGTTGAGGTGTGCTCCCTTTATCCATACATTGTGGAGGGTTTTTATCAAGAAAGGATGCTGTATTTTGTCAAATGCGTTTTCTGCATCTATTGAGAGGATCATATGGTTCTTATCCTTTCTTTTATAAATGTGGTGTATCATGTTGATTGAAGCCAAATCTTTTTTTAAAGATTTTATTTATTTATTTGACAGGGTGGAGGAGAACGAAAGACCGCAAACAGGGGGAGTAGCAGAGGGAGAATGTGGACCTCGATCCCAGGACCCTGGGATCATGACTTTAGCCAAAGGCAGATGCTTAACCGATTCAGCCACCCAGGTGCCCCTCAAATCTTTTTTCTTAAAACATCCCTGCTGCTTGCCCCCAATAGTTCTCAATGCACTTCTACTTAAGGTACAACTCAAAGAAAATAAAGAGTGTTCTTTATCCTTTTATCTTCAAATTTCTCCTTCCTCCCTCACCCATGGATCTTACTTGGTTAAATTGAGTTAACAAGTAGGGGATTAAAGAGACTAGATGAGAGAACTGCTTTCAGATCTTTAGGAAAATAATAGGTCAGATTGAGAATTTGCAATCTGGTGTATCTAGATGCATAGCTATCCTAGATCAAGGTGAGACTTGAAAATAAATCATTAAGGAAGACAAAACCATTAAGAGATGTATTCTTTGGCGTCCTGTTTACATTTCTATCACCTAATGTAATGATGTGTTTGCTTGAATTGTGTTTTCTTTATTTCAGCCAGTTGTGACTATCTGTTTAAAAAGCATAGATTTTACTACCACAAGTGAATTGCATACTTCCATTTCCTGAGGAACATCTAACTTTAATCAATATTTTCACAGAATAATAGGCCTTAAGAAAAAGGTATATAGTGTGTGTAAAGTTTATAGAAATGGCTATCCCACACAAAAGAACTGTAAACAAAACCCTAATTGACTCTAAATTTGGTAATAGTTGTCCCCTGTTCCTGGACATTAGTTAAGTTCATCTTTTAGCTAAGGTAGCTTTTCAGTGAAAATCACCAGATTAAAAACAGTCAAACAGGTCTTTTTGGCTGACTCAGCGGCCAACTCTTTTCAAGGACACAGCTAATCTCTTCCTAGTACCACCACCCTTCTTCCATCACCTTTCCACATCCATGCTTCTAATTCATTTGCTTTCTTTTCCTCATGTCAGAGCCAAAAGCATCTATTTGCCAACTTTTTATCCCTACTCCAAATCATGAAGGTAAGAAGAACAGTTTCTATTGAGACACCACAGCCAATGCCTTTTTGGCTCTGCCTGCAAAGAAGGCTCCAGAGGCAGCAGTGTTGCTTTTGTAGTTAAAAAAAATAGTCCAATGTGCATTGTGTAGAAATACCTAAGTGTGGCCTATGTTTTTCTTTATTCTACGTAAACATCTCCATAACTAACCAAATGGAATTTAGTGCAATTTGTTAGTGTGCTGAGATGATGGAAACTTATATATTAGGAAATGGCAGCTTGAAAACTATTAAAGAAACATGAGCAAACAGTTTATAGCCCTTCAATAAAGAGATTTTTCCACACCCTTAGAATTTAGTGTGTGTATTTATACCCTTTATATGTTTTCCATTTTAATTTACTTTTAAGGAATTTAAGAGTATTTTGTTTCCCTTCCTATGATCCTTTCTTTAATTCTATTTCTCACTAGATGGCAGAGTGCAAGTGAGTTTGCCACACTCTTGCCAAGTATCCTGACTTAGGGAAGTGAAATGATGCTCTTCTATCCTGCCATGTCTGTCAACTTAAAGCTTACTGATACCACTGTTCATTAGACTATGAGATATGAGCATAACAGATATGCCAATCTTCATCCTCCTAATCAGCCTTCAAAATCCATTTCAAAACACCTTTTGATGATACTATCTTTGCAACTTTTCTATAAACCAACAGATATTTCAAAATAAAATGATTAAAAACAAAAGAAAAAATAGACTAGGCTCTTTTTATTAAGTTCTAGGTGTTAGTCTAAGCTGGGAAAACAATCTTATTTGTTATGGCCCAGACTGATGAGTAGAAACAGGCTAGAAGCAGACCTGGTAAGTAACTTTAGTACATGGTGAGGAAGTAGTGCCTAAGTGGGATAGCAAAGTAACAGCTGTTCATATAATTATCACCAAGTATTAAGGGAAGCAAGAATTCCATGTTTGGGGACTCATGGAGTGAGTTTGACAGATATCAGACAAACGAAGTCAGGCAAAGGGGTAGATCCTATGACTATTGATAAGCAGTCCGTATGTTGCTAGCATCAATTAATGGCTTTGAATTACTTTTCTATCACTGCTATAACAAAGTACCACAAATAGTGGCATAAAATGACAAGTATAATCTGACAGTTTTCTAGGACAAGAGGCCAGATGGGCTTGGCTGGATACTGTGCTCTATGCAGCTATAGGACTGAGCTCCCATTTCCTTGCTAGCTCTCAGCTGGAGATTGTTCTCAGCTTCTAGAGTCTGTCCATATTCCTTGGCTCATGGCTCCTTTCATCTTCAAAGCCAGCAATGGTGCAGTGTCTGAAAAACTTCTTATGCCTCAAATATTTCTGACTTCCCTTTTTGCATTCCTCTTCTGCTTTTCAAGGCTCATGTGATCATGTTGTTCCATCTCATCTACTCCCATATAATCCAGGATAATATCCCTATTTTAAAATTGACTGATTAGTAAACTAACCATAGCAGAGTTCATTTTGTCATATGAGGTAGCTTGTAAGGTATATATGCAGTCCTGGGGATTATTGAGTGGAATCTTCTTGGAGGCACCAATTCTGCCTACCATAGTGTTTTAGGTTAGGTGCATTCTCAAGTCACATACTGTGCAACCTCTGTTGGGATCTACTGCCCTTTGCTCTCACTGACTTTTCATGGACATGATAATCTTAATGCATCAGAATTAAATGCAACTGATAGAATTCTGCTGAGTTCCATTTCCCATAATGCCTCTGCATTTGGGAGGCAAACATTGAACATTGATTAAACATAAAATTATCTTAAAGTACCCAAATTATGAAAGACTCTGAGATTGTATTTAACTGTAAATGACTATGTCAATAGCTTTTTATTTCACACAATTCTTGAAACAGTGCTTATGCGGGTGTGGAAAAAGATACTTTCAAATAAAGCCTTTGGATGTGGTATTCCCCATAGTAAGCACATTAATAAGAGAGGGAACTGTCTTTGGGCTAAAACCCTGTGCCACCAAAGATGTGGGAAGGAGATGCACATTGTTTGGCATCTCCCATGAACCTAAACACAAGTAACGACCTTCTTTATAAAAAGACTCAAAGCTCAAGAGCCTGCCTTCAAGAGGACTAGTGATGGCACTAAAAGGCCCTTTGTAAATCCATTTGTCAAAGAAGAAACAACCAAAAAGGCTCTAATCTATCCCTTCTGAAATATCTCTGTAATTGATTTTTTTCCTCTAGTTTTTATGAACTGACTAGAGAACCTGACTACAAGGCTAGCCTACTGACAGAATTTTTAAAAAATTATAAACCACGTGCAAAACATAAGAAATCACAGCACTATCCTCTCCAGGGATGTTCCAAAGTACTAATCCCAACACTATCTGATCCACGTAGCTCAGTCATACAATTTCTGCATTTTGAAATGTAAATTGATTTGGTGAATCATTTAAGTTTACTTTAACTGATTATTATTAATATTGCAATAAAAGGCTTAAGAATATGAAAAATTAACATTCTTTTAACTCTCCTCTAGAGCAGCAATGTGTTCATTTGCAAGCCTTTTTCTATCAACAACCCCGATTGGCCTGTCCATGTGTATTTGGAAGAACCCTTCATTTAATGACTACTAAGTAACGGGTTTGTCAGGGAAAAGGAGCTTCATTACCATTGCAAATCATTCACTTGCAGGAAAACATTGTCCGCTCTATTTCCACAGCTGTTTTGTCTTAAATACCTACCCATTAATGCTCTGTATCTCAGCAGACATGTTTACCTAATTCAAGGAAACAATAGTTGTCTTAGAGGATTAAGGAATATTTTCTTGGCTTTCATGGGAATATCATATTTTTCCCTTTGTATGTGTGATTTTCATTTGCACTTCAGTTTTCCCTGTTATTTTCTTTGACCCTAAATTAAGAAAGGACTGCTCGATGTGCTGTATGCCATTTTACTTATAGTTAATATTTCTTCTCCCCCTAACACTTTCTGAACCTTCACATTTAAAACAATGAATTTGCTCTGCTTGGACTCTATAAATAGAGATGGTAAATCTTAATTACACTTTCAAATTGCAGTGTCTGTTTCCAGCTGTGCATATGAATGTTTCTGATCAGGATGTATGTTCCAGTATGTTTATTTTTAATCCCAAATTACATCCTTCACAAGCCAAGACCAAATGTGAAATGATCAACTTTTATTTGCAGACACGTGTCAACTGCTTGTTAATAGTTCCATTCTTGTACCTTTCTTGTTATAGCTCTCTGAGAATTTCCCCTTGCCTGTAGTCTGGGGAATACATGAGCTCGAAAGGTTTCTCACTGAAAGGGTGGGTGTGCCTACTATACTTCCCAAAGCTTACCAAGAGAGGCACCCTCTACCTTGTAGGGTGTGGGGTATTTCCGTGTGCTTCTCTGGATCTTCTCTAAAGAATCCTAATACATTTTGAGAAAGCTGTACAATCTAAGAAGATTTAGATTTGAAAATTGAATCAAGATACACTCTCAGGCTATTCACAAGATTATCAGTACACAGTATAAAACATGGATTTTAAACATCTTTTAATGTGACTTCAAACTAATGAAAGAAAAAAATAAGAACCTATAACATAGCATCTAATGGGAGAGCATGCTTAAAACTCATCTATAGTATTACCTCATTTATTTCTATTCTTCTTTAATTAGTCACTCACAGAGGCTAAGACCTACTATTTCTCCACCCTCTATGCCATTTTGACTAAAAATTTTGCATTTTGGGTAATTTGATAATCCAAGGTTTTCAGTGTACTTCTGGGAAGACTTACAGAAGATAGTAATTGGAACATGTGTGGTTTTATAAATGGTTCCAAAAAGAGCATAAAGAGCAAAATGAAAGAAAGCAGTGAGTTTCAGACCAAATGACCAGTAGGCAAAGATAGTGAAAGTATTTATTATTATAAAAGGCGTGGCCTTAGAGATTACCTATTGCCAATGTTATCTGTACATGATATAAGTCTACTGTGCCTAATTTATGGACACACTGGGTATTTATAAAAACAGCCTTTTTGCTCAAGCAAAACCAATAGTTTTTAGCTGAAAATGTATATTGATGTTTTTGATAAGGAAGGGGAAATGTTGGTTGGCTAGTCAATGGTTTGAGTAGAAACTGAAGAATTGAGGCAAGGGCAACAAAAGCAAAAGTAAACTATCATGACTTCATCAAAATAAAAAGCTTCTGCACAACAAAGGAAATGATCAACAAAACTAAAAGGCAACCTATGAAATGGAAGAAGATATTTGCAAATAATACATCAGATAAAGGGCTAGTATCTAAAATATATAAAGAACTTTTAAGGTGTTTATAAATTCAACACCCCAAAAATGAATAATCCAATTTAAAAATGGGCAGAAGACATGAGCAGACATTTTTTGAATGAAGACCTACAGATAGCCAACAGACGCATGAAAAGATGTTCATCATTCACCATCAGGGAAATACAAACCAAAAGCACAATGTGACCTCACACCTGTCAGAATGGCTAAAGTCAACAACACAAGAATTAACAGATGTTGGCAAGGATGTGAAGAAAGGGGAACACTCTTGCACTGTTGGTGGGAATGCAAAATGGTGCAGCCACTCTAGAAAACAGTATAGAGGCTCCTCAAAATGCTAAAAATAGAACTACCTTATGATCCAGCGACTACACTACTAGGTATTTACCCAAAGAATACAAAAGTACTAATTGAAAGGAATACATACACCCCAAGGTTTATAGGAACATTATCTATAATACCCAAACTATGGAAACAGCCCAAGTGTCCCTTAGTAGATGAATGGATAAAGAAGAGGTTATATATTTATATATTGGAATATTTTATATATATATGTGTATGTATGTATTACTAAAAATAGTGCCTACATAGCAATACAAAAGTGTTTCAAAGTGTCTAGGCGGTGAGGGAGATATTAACAATGACTTGTATTCAAATTTAATATAGGGGATCCCTGGGTAGCTCAGCGGTTTCGCGCCTGCCTTTGGCCCAGGGTGCGGTCCTGGAGTCCCGGGATGGAGTCCCGCGTCGGGCTCCTGGCATGGAGCCTGCTTCTCTCTCTCTCTCTCTCTCTCTCTCTCTCTCTCTCTCATAAAATAAAAATAAATCTTTAAAAAAAAACAAATTTAATATAGTTTCCTAATTAAAATTAGGCACTTAAAATTTAACATTTCCAACAGTGAACACTTGATTTTTCTCCTTTCAAAAAAAAAGCACCTCCTGTCAGTCCTCTCCATATAAGTAAATGGCATCTTTATGCCATTTATGCCTAGGTTTCAAGCAAAACCTAGATTTTATTGATTGTTCTCTCCCCTCACACATCTTTTTCCCTTTGAATTCATCAAGTCCTGCTTACTTATTCCAGAAGATAAATGGAGTCTGACCGTTTATCTTGATGTCTACCATCCAATCCAAGCCACCATCATTTTTCACTTGGACTACTGCAACTGAACCCTAATATTCTCTCTGCTTCTGTGTTTGACTCCCTATATTCTAATCCCTATAGAGTACAACAGTAATATTTTAAAAACATAATTCACATAGTACTCTGCTATTCAAAACAAACCAACAACTTCCAATTATCACTGTACATAAAGTCAGACTTCATATCAACTTAAGGATATAGAAGATAATTCATATCTAATTTCTGCCTACTTCTTCAACCTCATTTTATAACACTCTCTCCCCATTGACTACACTGCAACTATAATGGCCTTCTCTACATTTTTCCAAATGGCCATGCATATTACAACCACAGAACCTTTACACTTTTCTCTCCCTTTGCCTATAATCTGCTGCCTCATATTTACACAGAGCTGGTTCCTTATTGCCATTCCAGTCCGAGCTTAAATGTCACCTTCTCATATAAACCTACTCTGACCACTTAATCTCAAGTATATCTTTTCTCTTTCCTTTTTAATCCATTAATATATTTTTTCTTGCATGCTAGAGAGTAGGGACATTGTCTTTCTAGTTAGTTGCTATATGCCCAAAGTCTATTGTCGGACACATAGTAGGTACTCAAATATTTGTTGAATAAACACATATTTTTGCTTTAGTTAAATGCCACTATTATTTATTTTGTTTGTGCTTGATATTGTTTTTGCATTCTTTTCCTTTTTTTCAAATCACACTAAGACAGTCAAACTAATTTTTTGAAAGTTTTTGTTTTTCCATCAGGCCTACATATCTGGATCCACCATTAAAATCTGGAGTATGGAATCAGTAAACAATTGAGAAAGATGCCCATATATACACAGACACTATGTATACTCTAATGATGCAGCTGATTTTTGTAATCTCTCAAAGATTTTCTCCATTCATTAAAAACATGATTTTGCCTCAATCACTTTGAACTGTTGGTTTCATATATATGTGGAGACCCATTGCATTTCAAACTCAAATTGTCCCTTCTAAGCCTGATTTTTTTTTTGGAGTTTGAGGTTTCTCTAGAGATTAGAACCTTTATGTAAAATGAATCATCTTAATATATGTGATGACAAACTACAAACACCAATATTTGGTGTGTAACAACTCTTTTTAACTTATGGAAATTAAGTTCTCTTATTTGTAATTAAGTTTCCCTATCTGTAAATATATAATTATATTTTTACATATATACAATCCTATATATAAATATAGGATTTATTTTAACAACCTGGTTGTTAAAATGCTATTATGGAGGCTGAGAAGTCCCATGATCTGTCATCTGTAAGCTGGAGACTCAGGAAACCAGGAAAACTGATGATATAAATCCCAGTCCAAAAGCAGGAGAAGATAAATTTGTCAGCTCAAGTAGTCATGCAGAGATAGAGAATTCAACCCTCCATCTTTTGTTCTATTTAGTCCTTCACTGGATTAGACGATGCCCACCCCACATTGGGAAGGGTAACCTACTTTTTTCAGTTTGCCAATTCAAATGCTAATTTATTCTGTAAGCACACTCACAGACCCAGCCAGAAGTAATGTTAACCAGGTATCTGGGCATATAAAATTAACCATCACAGATGTATTTTTGACCCCCCAATTCCATTTCTAAATATTTATCCTAAAGATATGCTCATGCGTGTATGCCATTAACTGTGGGAAAATATATTTCTAATAGCACTTTTTATAATATGTATTCAAAAAGGAATTACATATTTAAAAGAGAGAAACGTCTGTTAGGAAATTATCTCAGGCAAAATCGAAAATGCAGAGAATTAGAATTCTTTCTCTGTTTCTGTCCCTCTCTATCTTTTCAGTACTATTCTCTTCCACAAGGCCTTTCTTCCCACATTCTGGACTGTGTCTTTTCCTACACTTTTCCCTAACAAATAGGTACTTACTTTGTGGCTTATTTATTTAAGACCTTTATAGGTGATCAAGAACCATCTATTTTTTTTTATTCTCACTGGAGTGTTAATGGCTGACAATTTAATCTATTACTCTTTCCAGCTCAATTTTATATTTAAACAGAAGCTTTGAACCACAGGTAACAATCCGAGAATTTTTACATTATGGAAGGGAGGGTAGTGGTCTCTCCTCCCTCCCCTGCCACCATCTCAAGCCAAATTAGAGTGAAGCACCCTTAAGATCTTGATATGTATCACCTTGAATTTGAGCATTGTAAGGACTGTTATCTGATATGTGCTTTAAAAATATCTAAAATCAAAATATTGTGGCTAAAGAAGCCTAGTATTGGCAGAATACAAAGAGAAAGCACTGTAACCCAACTAATTTGAGTTTACTCCTTTGTAAGTCACAGGTAGAAACTACACCAGGTGGAGTTGTTACACAAGGAAAATTTCATTTGCAGAAGTTAAGGAGATCTAAGGGAATAATTTCCAAAGCCATGCTGAGCAAGGGTGAATGGGTTCCTTTTATTTAGGGTTAGGGTGCATATTTAGAAAGGGGAACCTTGTCATCATATGTAGAGGTGGGCATAAGATCACACATGCACCTTAAGAAAACCTGCCTATATATACATTGTATGTTATGTAATGAGGTTTAAACTCCTCCTTGGGTGGAGATTTTAGTGTCACGGTGAGGTTAAGGTAGCTGTTGGTCACACTGTAGGTGACTCCATGGTTCATCTGTGGCATGAGTTGGGGGGTTAAGCTCAAACTGGTCTGGGTGGGCTGGGTTGCCAGAGCTCTCTGTTCAGGCAGTCATTGCTTGAAGGGTAGTTTTGTTTTCCATCATGGGATGTTATGCCTGCCATGTCTTTTGCCTAAGTTAAGAGATGAGCAAAAAGAAGAGCTTAAGGAAGTATGTGGGACAAAGGTTAGTGAGTGCAAGCAGGAGAGCAGTAAAAGTCAGTTCTTGTGGTCTAGCTGGTGACAGTGCTGCATTGAGAGCAATTTGTATTTTCATCAATGACAGGGAAAAGTTGCTGTAGCTTGTTTCCTACAATCATCTTCTTGTAGGCCATATATGAAGCCCACAAAAAGTAGCCAGCTGTGAACTATACTGTAAAAGGATACTATTAAAGTAGGATTCCTGCCAGGTGTAAGGTGACCTCAGCCAGGATGATGGAGGTATCCTGTAGGAAACTGTAACTGGATCTCCCCCGTTGAAGAATATTAGAGAAACCTGCAAATGTACCCAAAAGAAAGAGTTAGCATTTTGGATACTGGCCATACATGGAGGGCATTAATATCAGATGACATCAGTACTAGTCAAGAAAGTCCTTTCTGATCCCCTGAGTGTGCTTTCCTACACTCCTCCAACAAATGAGGCCAGTCAACAAATGAGGAGTGAGAGTCAGGATAGTGATTTGAGGGAAGAGACAAAAAAGGAGGGACTACCACTCTCATCTGTTTCTCCTTGACTACTCTGACCATTCTCACTCCTCATTTGTTGACTGGCCTTAACAAATTAGTATTACCAAGGATTCTATCCTAGGCCTAGCATTCTTCACATACTATACAGTTTCCTCGAAACACATCTACTTCCACAGTTTCAACTAACATGTTTCATTTATTTTCTAACCCTTAGTACTCTCTGAATTTCTGTTTGTTTCACATATTTATCATCTGTCCTTCTCTCCTAGGATATAAGCTTGATAGCAGGATTCTGCTGAATCTCTAGCACCTAGGAAAATGTCTGGTATGTAGATATACGAAGTTATCTTGTCATGAACAGAACTATTATAAATGAGATGCAGAATAAACAAGGCATTACCTTTGCCCATCAGAAATTCACTACCTAATAGAGGAGAAAGCCATATGTGAACAGATAATTGTCTTATAATTGACCAAGTTAATACACAAGATGTTTTGGGGAAGTTTCATGTTAGCTGTATCTTAGAGGATAAATAAATTTATCAGGTGGGAAAAGGAGAAAAGGGGAAGAACAGGAGCAAAGGAATGAAGAGATGAAAACAAATGACACAATCTCATCCTTAAAATAATTTATAGTATTTGAAGAGAAAAGAGGGAAGCTAAACTGTGAGGCTTCAGCTATCCTATAGGAGGCCATTAAATAAGCCAATACATGTAGGCCAGAAGCTTGGCTCACTCTAGTTGCAATATTATATCCCTACCTCTTTTCATTATAGGCTGGATCTGTTGGGCTAGTTGCCTGTTTCAGTCTGCAGCTTCTAACAAAGAAGTACTTTAGACTAGTTGTAATACATGGAAGGAGACAGCTGCCACTCCCTGACAGCTGAATCTATGGAGTAGGCCCTGGCTAGCCAGCTCATTAAAGGACCCTGTGGGCTCCCTGCCAGGCTGTCCTTGAAATCCAAACCAACCACATCTGTGTTTCCACCTGGGAAAATGCCACTCAGACTTTATTGGTCAACCTAATCAGGCCCAGAGATATTGCACATGTGCCCATGCATGTGTGCCTATGTGCTTGTGTGCACCCTCATGAACATCTCAGGTGAAAATAGGTTGAAATTGTGAATTCTCTTTTCACATTTGTTTCATTCTACCATTATCTGTGACTACCTGGGGAGTCCTTCCTTCTGGACAAGTCCCCATCACATCACATTCTCATGATAGCAATCTTGGAAGGAGGAGAATAGGGTAATATGGTAGATTGTGCTACGACCTGTTGGAAACCCTTTACACATTATACAATATTAAATCTTGGCTTTTATGCTGCTATCCTGTGCTTCTCCAATAATTCCTTTGCTTTTTTTATTCCTCAGCTTCCTCTTCTGGAAAATAGGAATAAAAGAACTGGTCTCTTACTTTTCCTTCTCCACTACCTAATACATAGACATGGTATTGTGCCGATTAAGATTCTATAAAATATTTCAGAGGTTCTGAAATTTATTTGGAAACTTCAGGGACAAAAATTTTTAACATGTTACTATTACAGGTTCTAGAAAACATTAACCCTTCTTTTAGATTATCCTTCCTTCCCAAAATAGATAATAATTTAATCTTTCTATTTAAATATTGTACTCCTCAAATGAATTGAGCCAGATATATTGCATTCTCTTGATACATTTATTCCAGTTCCATTCTGTACCTTAGCTGGAAAAATGGGTCATTTCCCAGTAGACAATCATAATAAAAATAGTCTATCCTCAAATAACAAGTACATTCAGATACCAGACAATATTAGTTTTTAAGGAAAACCCAATTCTGGCCTTAATGGGTATAAAGTTTCTGACTGCCTTATATTTTAATGTAGCTATGGCTGTTTAAACTGCCATAGTAAGCATTGTTAATAACACACATAATATTGTTGCCTTGGCATGGGGTTAGTATGAAAATATATATTATTCTCTAGGCTAAGAGGGAGACATTTAAAAAGAAGATATGAGCTGAAAACCACGGTAGCTTTACCCCGGTGTATGGGGCAGGCTGTAAGTTTATTGGCAAGTATCAGGTGCAATTGAAGCCTTTTTTTTCATTAGCAACTTAATTTTGGCCATTCTCCCTATGAATACACAGGATATTATTCATTAATTAGGATGCAATTGTAAAGTTGCCATAGTTATCTAACAAATATGTTAATTAGACCCTCTCTAAATTACAGTGATTACTTCCTTTGGTGACATGTTCTTGAGATGTAAATGGACTCTGACACCCATGTTTGGCTCTTTGTGAAAAGTGTACAAGCACAGCTACTTTCCCATTCTGCCCCAGTTCACATGGACACAAACCTTCTTGGAGTGAGGGCTGGGATTTACCGGAGTTATAAATCAAAAGAGCTCATGGCTTAGGGACCAGTAAAATACCCTGTCAGCCAATGCAACCCTAGTAAATAGTATTCTAAGGCTCCGTATTTCCTACCCAGGGAGGGAGGATATCCACTGAAGGACCACTTCACACTCACTCAACAGCACAAGGAGATAGGATGACTAGTTGAATAAAGAAGCTTGTCTTTGATTGAGGACGCCTCCCTGTGCATGTCTGCCTTCTTTGCCCAAATCCACCTTCTCAAAAATGTTGAATGACCTCATACTGTCCTTGGCTGCCCATTGAGAGAGCCTTTCTCCAGGCCTTCCCTTCCCACTTACCCCACGTTCCAGAGCATTCCTTCTTTTTTCTCCTCTCTTCTAGGTTTCATAAAGCTAATCTGATTGGCAATACCAACTATCCCTCCATCTCTACCATCTCCAAAATATATTTCTCTTTTACTAGGGTCCTCTGTGTGTTAAATGAATGATGCTAATTATAGTAACCATAGGTGCTTATGGTAAGCACAATACACAACTCAAGAAATTGCCTACTTGTTATATGCAAAGAGTCAGTCTTACTGGGCTTTCTCACTCATTTCCCCCACATCCCTGAAGAGATTCTCTTCTTTTTTTCAGGTCTTTGCCTTCTTCAGTTGTAAAGTGATGTTCATGACTTCTAACCAAAAGTTGAAACGCAATTATCAGGGAACAGCTGGAAGAGTTCTCAGACCATCTGGACTAGAAATAGCATAGGTTTCATCCCAAGGCCCATCTTTGTTCTATTGATTCTGGCTGGCTGTTGTGTAGAATTCTGAGGCCTTGTTTGGGTTCAGTGGTACAGAATGTTATGATTGATAAAGCATTTTCTACCACTGGTGTGAAAATGGGATGTGGCAGCCTGTGTGTCAGGTATTTTGTGTATTTTTCCTTTCCATTTTATACCAAGGATATCTCAAAAAACCTGCCATCTTTCTATGTGGTGCAGCACAAGCATAATTAGATTGGAACATTTTATAGCAGAGATAGTACCAACAGATGAGTTGTATGTTCTATTTATTTCCCCCCAAAATTGTATTTCCAGGCACTTCAGAATTTTTAACAATATCCTCCAGTAAGGCATATGTTACACCTAAGCAGTTTTGGAGATGGCTTGAAACTGTAGCCAAAGCCCTGTTCATGGAATTACCACCATTAAAATCAGTTTTTTTAAAATAAAGTTAGTGAAGAATTTTTCTTTCTTTCTTTCTTTCTTTCTTTCTTTCTTTCTCTCTCTCTTTCTTTCTTTCTTTCTTTCTTTCTTTTTTTTTGAGAGAGAGAGAGAATGCAGTGGTGGGGAAAGGTAGAGGGAGAGAGGGAGAGAATCTTTTATTTATTTATTTTTATTGGTGTTCAATTTGCCAACATATAGCATAACACCCAGTGCTCATCCCATCAAGTGCCCCCCTCAGTGCCCGTCACCCAGTCACCCCCACCCCCCACCCACCTCCCCTTCCACCACCCCTAGTTCGTTTGAGAGGGAGAGAATTTTAAGCAGGCTCCACACAGCATGGAGCCTAAAGCAGGGCTCAGTCTGACAACTCTGAGATCATGACCTGAGCCAAAATCAATGCTTAATGCTTAACCAGCTGAGCCACCCAGGTGCCCAGGTACTGAAGACCTTATAACAAAATGTTAACTACGTTCCATGTACAACGGGACACAGAAAGCCACTACTGTTGACACTGGTAATAATACCAGATTAGCATCCTATCATCTACCGGTAGGCAAGATTGGGCCTTGGAGAGGGCAGAGCATTTTGTGGTAGAATAAAATAAAATAGAAGGGTTACAGTTTGGGGCATAGCCCAGGAAATACAGATCCTGTTGTGAAGAGCTGGCTTGGGAGTTCCAGGCACCAGAGACACCAGGACACAAAGAGGGAAAGTCAGACACCCCGTGTCAAATGTTTTCTCCTCCACAGGTTGACAGTTTTGAAACAGATAACACTCTGTGTATGGTGTGTGTGAGATTTGATTGAAAAAGTAGACAGAGTTCAAACCTAACACAGCTGCTCATCTATATTATCCAGTATTAGCCACAGCTTCTTCCATACTGGCTTGGGTTTATAGTCAATCTGGTTCATAATATCTGGCAGCTGTGAGTATAGCCTTCAGGGGTTAGAAATACTTCAAAGGAGGTCACAAGGATGTTAACAATGGTTAGCAGAAGCTCTGAGAAAATCATTAACCAGAAGGCAGATTCCCCCACTTCCATAAAAAAAACATTGTCAGGTTTAGCTTCCAGGCTATGCTCTCTAAAGCTGAGCAAGCCCAATTGCATGTTTCTAGGGCAGTAATACCAAAGGCAGCAGCACTTACTTGTCCAGGTGACTTTCTTTTTTGCATTATATAATTAAACTGGGAACATGCTTTTAAAAGTTAAAATTATAATTTAGCTCTCGGGTTAATAATGGACTGAATTGTTTTTTGCCCTACTTACCCTATACTAAAATATTGGCTAAAAACATGGGCTTTGGAATCAGGCTTTGATTTAGAAAACATGTATAAATTTAAATCTTGTCTCATTTTCTCCATCTTTTCCTGTGAACTTGGACCTCTTCTGGTGTGCCTTTTCTTGGTAACTACTACCATAATGTAACTAATCAGTTGCTCAAACCAGAAACCTAGGTGTTGCGCGCGCTGCGGCAACGCCATCAGGGTCCTGAGGATAAGGGGATGAGGAAAATAAAAGTAAAGAGATGGGGACAGGAGGGACACAGTGGATGATGTCCAAGCAGTGCCAGCTTTATTCAAGGTTTTACAACATTTTATAGCATGAGCAAAACAAAGCCAAGAAGGTGTTTATTTTTAGCAGGTTTGTGAAACCCTCCAAAGTTCCCCTTTCTCAGCATGCAAGACAGACTCACAGGTGCCAGAAGACCTTGGTAAATAGATAAGCTTGTTGCTCCAGATGTGCATACTTCACAGGAATATTAGGTATGGTAAACAGACCAGCAAGGACATCCAGACCCTTATTTACATTTATGACCACGTCAGAATAAGTTGTATCTATTGTGTTATGTGGGCGATCACGTACACGCGAGCCCTGAGAACCATTGCTCAAGCCCTTTCTCAAGCGTCTACCAACTATTCACCTTTTAGGCTCCCGAGCCTTTTGAGTGAATGAGGGATGCAAGTCCGGGCCTGGTTTGGTTCAGTTACTCCAGCTAGTTCATGGTCGCCCACACCTAGGGGTATGTATTAGCTGAAGCTACCATACCAAAATGTTATGGACTGGGTGGCTGAAATAATAGATATTTGTTTCCCATAGTTCTGGAGGCTAGAAATCTGAGATCAAGGGGCTGGCAGCTTTGGTTTCTCCTGAAAAGCCTCTTTCCTTGACTTCTAAATGATTGCCTTCTCTCTATGTTCCTAGTGTCTCTTCCTCTTCTTATAAGGACACTAGTCCTATTGGATTAGGACCCCACCCTTATGATTTCATTTAACCTTAAATACCTCTTTATTTACCAAATACCAAATATAGTCACACTGGGGTTAAAAGCTTCAACCTGTGGGGTTTTTTTTGAGGGGGGACATAATTTGGTTCATAACTAAGTAATTATTAATATTTATTCCATGAATTTAATGGCTAATTAATTCAGTGGCTAATGAAAATTTTCTGTGTTCTGTTAGTGCATCACCAAGACCTGTCCTTTATAATGAACTAAATTTATCTTTAATCAATCGAATTCACTCCACATCTACCACCACCAGTTCATCCAAATTCTCATGGTCACCTTTGGCCTAAAAGGCCATCTCCTAAATGGTCTCCTTGCAACTACTCTCTTCCTCCTCTAATAATATTCTCCAATCAGCCAGAATGATTACTTTAAAACATGCATTTGAATGCGTCATTCTCCTCTACAATAGTTCACTGGCCTCTTATGGCCCCAAATCCTTAACAAACTTGGCACTTCCCTAACTTTCCATCCTCCATGTACAAGCTCTTGCTTATTCTTTCTGTTCCCACCACACTGGCCTACTTTCACAGTTTGCAAAAGCCCCAATGCTCCCTCTCCTACAAGCTTTTGCACATGCTATTTCCCATTCTCACTCCCCCAGGGAAGTCTTCCTTGATCTTTATGACTAGGGCAATCCCCCTAATTAAACATTCTTGTAGCCATTTTTAAGACTTGTGACAGTTGCAATTTTAATTTATTTATGAGATTATTTGATTATTATCTGCTTCTCCCACCAGACTGTAAGTTCCTTCAAAGAATTGCTGTGAAGATTGAATGAGATAATGAATATAAAGTACTTTATTCAGAGCCTGGCACTTAGCGCTAAATTGATTTTAGCTTTTATCATTATTATTGGAGTGGGGGGAGTCTCAGCCATCACATATATTCTACTGTTTGAGCTTAGTTTTCAACCTATTTTCATCACCTGGTTTTATCTTTTTTGAAAAGCTACCACAGTATCTAGTACCTAGAACATGGGTAGCTCTTAAAAATTGTTTGCTAGTATTGTTTTATTATGTATTATCTGACTCTATTTTATGTAGTGTTCTATCTTTGCCACTTACTGGTTCTGTGACCTTGGGCAATTTGCCTAACTTCTCTGATGATAACGAGGCCTACTTTAGCCAACTGCTATAAAAATTAGCCAAGTACATTGACCTGGAGAGAATGGGTGCTGAGATATTTTACTTCTCTCATGTTCTATGTAGAGGATTTAAGCCTTCCTTTCTTGTAGATCTGAAAAGCAAAAAAATCTTAGAAAAAATATTTTGTACTCAGATAAAATAAGCCATTGTTTTACAGAGCTGATTTCAGATTCACTTTGAGAGTCAACACAATCCTATCTTCCTCAAGTGCCAGAAGAATATTCATAACCATACTTTTCTTTCAATGATGTGGCTAGAAGGAGTGTGACTACGCACACAGGCCCAAATGCATTTACCTCTATTTCCAGCTTGCCTTTATCTTTTCTATGGTTGACAGCTGGACCTGCAAACATGTATTGCATATGGGGCTGCTTTAAAACAATAACATACAAAAAAAATCCAAATTTTAAAAACATCAATCTGGGAGTGATTAGTCCCATTATTCTGTCTTGACAAAAAGATTAACCACAGGATAACCTTAAACAGTGATCTCTCCTAGTGAATTGAAGTGTTCACTCACAGATCACTGACTGAAAGAGAGGACTTGGGGAGAGGGTAGCCAACTGAGAAGAGCAAAATTACTTAAGTTGCAGCTGTAGGAACTGTGTATGACAAAATGTTGTAAATAAAAAGTAAGCAACTCTGAAATTACGAGCTTGTGGAGGAATGGCAAATGACTTACAAACCCTCCATTTGTAGACACCTTTTCAGGGGTTGCTGTAGATTCCCTCTTTGAATTAAAAAAATGTCAGAGCTGAGAGGAACTGCATACAGACCCACACAAACATGCACACACCACAGTCCAATTAGAAATTCAGTTAGACTTCACTGTCATTTAAGAACATGATTGTAACATGGCAAATGCTGAAAGGTGGAAAATGCATGGCTTCACAGGAGGGGTAACATGGAAGAATTGCGGAATCCATTAGCTCTCAGTTGCATACCCGTTCTCTGACTTCCTCTCCAGTAAATTAAGCAGATTATGATATACTGTATTAGTTAGGACTACAATTTGTTTGCCAACATTGGAATCCTTACTTACACATTGTTTATTAGCTATGTAAACTTGAATAAGTGATTTCACTTTATGATCTTAGTTTTCTCATCTTTAAAATAGGTATACAAATAGTATGTGTATTAAGGTTGCAAGGATTAGATCTATGTAAAGCACTTAGTACACTACCTGGCACATAGTAGGTACCCAATAATATGTATTATTTATTAGTATTAAATACTTTGAATATTATTAATATTAAATACTAGCTTCCTGAATGTTGCCAGAGTCACTCAACAAGTTAAATGCAATATGTCTATATGAAATGTCTCCAGTACTGTGATTAAGTATTAGAGAAGGACATAGTTGCAGTAGAAATTTTTTGCTTCCTTGGGAAAGTTCATTTAGTAAATCAAGAGCAAAATGAATGGTAGTTACATAAAGGGAATGTTAAAATGTGAGAAAACTGTATTCATACTGTCAAACAATAAAATACAAAGCATTATGCAAAAGGTCTGTGGAGGAATGGGAAATGATTTATCTATTGAGAAAGAATAGTTAATGATATAAAAAATATGAACGATAGATCATTAAGTAAAACAAAGCAGGTGATAAAATAGTATGCACAGTATGATCTATCCCACATGTACATATACAGGCTAATACACATTTTGTTTAATTTGGGAACAAAGAGATATACAAAGTTATTAGCATAACTATGAATTTAAACATTTTTAATCTGTATTTTAAAAATTTCTCTGCATGGAGAAATCATCGGATTGTTTCACTTCTGTCTCCTCAAGTGTCTGCCAAGTTCTCATTGAGGGTTTGAAAGAGAAAAGAATAAACACTAATTAGATACTTCCTATATTCCAGTCCAAAAAAAACGTATATATATACAAATATATATATATATTTGAAAAGTTACTATGTAACTTTACATATAACTATGTAACTTTTACATATATATACCTGTATATATACATATATTTACATATATATGTGGGTATATGTAATTACTATGTAAATTAAATTACATAGTAACTTTTCAAATTAAGAACTATCGCTAAACTGCTGAGCCACCCAGGGATCCCCCCAATTTTAAATATGTCATGAAGTTAAGTTACAGGAACAGGGACTCTGTCTCAGATTTCATATGCTAATTCCTAGAGTCTAGCCCCAAACTGGAAATTCATTGATAGCTTATGGTATAAATGGACTAATCAGTTTCCAAATATTATTTGAAACATCATAATGAACCTAGTCCAATTTCACTAATGAGATTTTCTTCTATTTTGAAGGATAAGTTTAAAAATCATAGAATTATGTGGAGCAAATGTACTATGAATGGGAATAAAAATAGAGCAGGATATCAAATTGCTTGGCCCCAATCTCCTAGAGATGAACTTCTACATCTTTCTAGATATGAGTAAAACAAAATATTGCTTCTAACTGTTTACCCAGTGAATCTTCATTTCAATACATACAACCAAGACAGACTACTGTGACTGTCAATTTGGCTCAAATATTTGTCAAAATATAAATTTGTTTAATCCAATAAATGATCTGCCTTATGTAATGTAAGAAATAGTTTTTTAAACTAAGTTGATCACAATAAATTCAGTCAAGCAGGTGGACATTCAGGATGTTAGATAGCAAATAAAAAAATTCATATCTATAGCATAGCTTGCACTACACAGATCTGAACCTACCACCAAGAAAATAATGTCTCTGAAATAGAATCTCCCACAATAAAAGCTCAATCATTAATTCTCGTAGTAGTCAGCCACTAACACTACTGTGTATCTTTTCATCCACATTAGTCTGCTCTGGGGCACATACTAAGGAAATGACATATTTCCTGCCCTCATAATTTGTCACCACTTCTCTTTGAGTCTTTTCCCTTTCCACAACCCTAATACCATTGCACTTAAATATGCACTTATTGCATGCATGCATTCATGTAACTCCCATTCTTCAAAGCCTTCATTGGTTCTCCATTGCCTTCAAGAAAAATCCACATGCCCCTCAACATGACATTGCAAGGCCCTTCATGATCTGCTCTTTATCTGTGACTCAAGGCTTGTTTGGTCCTCACAGAGCCTTTACAAAGTTCCTATAGTTTCCCAAGTATGCTTCATCATTTTTGCACATGTGTTTTCCCCTTTTGGACAGCCTGGTCTAGCTATAATTTCCTAATTGCTTTCCTTTTTGATTATGAAAAGTAACCTCTTGCTGGACACATCTCCAAAGGCAAGAGAAACAAAAGCAAAACTGAATTATTGGAACTTCATTAAGATAAAAAGCTTTTGCACAGCAAAGGAGACAGTCAACAAGGAAGGCAACCTATGGAATGGGAGAAGATATTTGCAAATGTCTTTTCAGATAAAGGGCTAGTATCCAAAATCTATAAAGAACTTGTCAAACTCAACACCCCAAAAAACAAAAGATCCAGTCATAAAATGGGCAGAACACATGAAAAGACATTTCTCAGAAGAAGACATACAAATGGCCAACAGACACAGGAAAAAATATTCAACATTACTTGACATCAGGGAAATAAAAATCAAAACCACAATGATATACCACCTCACACCAGTCATGATGGTTACAATTAACAACTCAGGATATGACAGATGATGGTGAGGATGCAGAGAAAGGGGAACCCTCATATACTGTTGGTGGGAATGAAAACTGGTGCAGACACTCTGAAAAACAGTACAAAAAGTTAAAAATAAAGCTACCCTGTGACCCAGCAATTACACTACTAGTTATTTATCCAAAGGATACAAACATAGTGATTTGAAGGGGTACATGCACCCCAATGTTTTTAGAAGCAATGTTCATAATAGCGAAACTGTGGAAAGAGCCCAGATGCGCATCAACAGATGAATGGATAAAGAAGATTTGGTACATATATATAATGGGATATTAATCAGCCATCAAAGAGAATGAAATCTTGCCTTTAGCAATGATGTGAATAGAACTAGAGGGAATTATGCTAAGCAAAATAAGTCAGTCAGAGAAAGATAAAAATCATATGATTTCACTCATATGAGGAATTTAAGAAACAAAACAGATGGACATGGAGAAGGGAAGGAAAAATAAAATAAGATAAAAACAGAGAGGGATGCAAACTGTAAGACACATTGAACTCTAGGAAACAAACTGAGGGTTGCTGTAGGGGAGATAGGTGGGGAGCAGGGGTAATTGGGTGATAAGCATTAAGGAGGGGACTTGATGTAATGAGCACTGGGTGTTATATGCAACTGATGAATCACTAAATTCTACCTCTGAAACAAACAACAAAAAATAAAAGTAAAAACACATTATAGAGAGTAACATAGAAAATGTCTATGAATTTAAAACCTAGGAAAAAATGTTAAAAAGAAGAGATCCTAACTCTGGGAAACGAACTAGGGGTGGTGGAAGGGGAGGAGGGTGGGGGGTGGGGTGAATGGGTGATGGGCACTGAGGGGGGCACTTGGCGGGATGAGCACTGGGTGTTATTCTGTATGTTGGCAAATTGAACACCAATAAAAATAAATTTATTATTAAAAAAAGAGATCCTTTGTGTTTAAGTTCCTTAAACTGTTCCTCTCAGATGAGAGGCAATCACATGTAAATTCCAGATGTATTTTTTTCATTTAAGTCTTTAAACATGTATTACATATATTTGTGTCCATAATACTAGCTCTAGAATTCTATTGCATGATTTAAAATTTATATAACTAGTATAATTTGTATATGTAACTCTGCAACTAACATTTGTCCACTCAACAAGTTTTTATTTTTTTTATTTTTTTCAACAAGTTTTTAAATTTCAATTTATAGGCTAATTGGATGTAATTATCCAATATATTATAATTCATCTATTTCTCATTGATGGAAATTTTAGATTTTTTCCAGTTTCTATCTGTTACAAACAGTGCTATATTAAGCATCTTTGTACACATCTTCTTATATATATTTACAAGACACTTTCTAGTATATCCAGAAGTAGAAATGCATGTTTTCAATTTTACTCAAATTTAACTTTATTCCATTTGTTTCCCAAGCAATTATAACAATGTATATTTCTACCACTGTGTCTAAATGTTCCCTTTTCCTTCCACTTTTTCTTATATTCAATATTACCAGACATATCTTTTAATTTTAAATAATATTCAACATTATTTATATACCACTCTTCCTTCACATTGATGGGCATTTGGTAGGTTCTAGTTTTTTTGCCTCTTATGAACAAAGCTGCTATGAAGATTCATGCATAAGTCTTTGTGTGTACATGTTTTCATTTATCTTAAGCACATATCTAGAAGTAAAATTGCTGGGTCAACTCTATGTCCAGAAATATGGAGTAGATGTACTTTCCCCTATTTTTTCCACCAAGCACAACTAAAAACTTTGGAGATTAATTATATATAAAACAAGCAAAAGAAGTATATAAAAGGTAGAGAGAAGAAGACAAACTAGCTACATATCTCAGGACACAAGGAATAACACAGTGGTAAGTTATCTAGATATGCTTTTGTGTATGTATCCTGAGTTGGAGCTGAAGAGATTGGCAATATGTTAACACCAACAGGCACAAATAAAAAAAGTATCTCCCCTCTCCACCCAAAGCTTGCACTTCCTTTTTTAAAGATGTTATTTATTTATTCATGAAAGACACACACACACACACACACACAGAGGCAGAGACCCAGGCAGAGGGAGAAGCAGGCTCCATGTAGGGAGCCCAATGTGGGACTTGATCCTGGGACTCCAGGATCACGCCCTGGCCTGAAGGCAGGTGCCAAACCGCTGAGCCACCCAGGTGTCCCAAGATGAAGACTTTTTAGTAAAGGAATAGAAAGTATCAGTAAAAAATACAAAATATAAAGAATTTAATGAAAATTTTAGAACTGAAAAATACAATAACTGAAATAAAAGTTTCAGTAGAAGAAAATCTTAAGGATCTAGAGCTAGGAAGAAAGTTCTTAGATTTGTCACCTAAAGCACAATTCACTAAAGGAAAAATTGATAAATTGGATTTTATCAAAACTTAAAACTTTTGCCTGGTGAAAGACCCAGTTAAGAGGATGAAAATACAAGCTACAGCCGTGGAGAGTATATTATCAAACCACTTATCAAACAAAGGACTAGTATCTAAAATATATAAAGAACACTCAAAAGTCAACAGTAAAAAACAATCCAATTAGAAAATGAGCAAAGGACATGACCATACATTTCACTGCAGAGAACATATAGACACATAACAAATAAACACATGGAAAGATATTCAGTATCATTAGCCAACAGGGAAATGCAAGTTAAAGCTACAGCAAGATCACTACACATATATAAAGAATAAATAAAATAAAAAATAGTTACACCACCAAATACTGTCAAGGGTACAGAGAAATTGGATTCATTTCAGGTGGAAACACAGAACGGCACAGTCACTCCAGAAAATAGATTTTTCAGTTTCTTAAAAAAAAAAACAAAATATGCAACTAACATACAACCTATCAATTACATTCCTGGACATTTTCCCCAAAGAAATGAAGATTTATGCTTATGCAGAAACTCATATGCAGATGTTTATAGCATCTTTATTCATAATAGCCTCAAACTGGAAATAGCCCAGATGATATCCAATTGGGGAATGGTCAAACAAACTGGTACATTCAGAATACTGCTCTACAATAAAAAGGAATAAACTATTGATACACACAACAACCTGGATTATTCTCTTTTTTCCTGGTTCCCAGTTTTAAAGGGCATATTCCTTTTTTTTTTTGAAGTATAATTTACATAAAATATCCTATTAGTTTCAGGTATGCATCATAGTGATTCAATATTTTTACATATTATGAAGTGATCTCTATTATAAGTGTAGTTACTGTCACCATACAAAATTATTACAATGCTATTGACCATATTCCCTGTGCTGTACATTATGTTCTCATGATTCATTTATTTTATAACTGTAAGTGTGTATTTCTTAATCCCCTTTACCTATTTCACTTGCTCCCTCCCCACACACACACTGGTAACCAACAGATTGCTTCATTTATTTGAGTCTGTTTCTGTTTTGTTTTGTTTGTTTTGTTTTTTACATTTCACATAGAAGTGAAATCATACAGTATTTGCCTTTCTTTGATTTATATTACTTAGTATAATACCCTTTAGGTCCATCCATGTTGTTTCAAATGGTAAGATTTCATTCTTTTTCTGGCTGAATAATATTCTATTGTATATGTATATCATGTCTTCTTTATCTCAGCATCTGTTGGTGCACACTTAGGTTGCTTTCATCTTGGCTATTGTAGATAACGCTGCAATGAACATAAGGGCACATATATCTTTTTGAAGTTGTGTTTTCATTTTCTTCAGATAAATACCCAGAAATAGAGTTCCTGGATTATATGGTGGTTCTATTTTTAATTTTTTGAGGAATTTCCATACTGTTTTACATAATGGCTGGACCAACTGACATTCCCACAAACGGTACACAAGGGTTCCCTGTCTCCCATATTGTTACCAACACTGTTTTTCTTTTCTTTCTGATAAAAGTCAATCTGACAAGTGTAAGATGATATCTCATTGTGGTTTTGATTTGCATTTCCCTGATGATTAGTGATGTTGAGCATCATTTCATGTGCCTATTGGCTATCTGTATGTCTTCTTTGTAAAAATGTCTATTCAAACCTGGATTACTCTTATGAGAGTAATATGGAGGGTGGAAGAGATCATAAAAGGCTATATTCTCTATGATTTAATTTGTATAACATTCTTTATATGATAAAATTATAGAAATGAAAAATATATTAGTGATTGCCACGGGTAGAAGGATGAATGTGTGCATGCTCAAAGCTACATCTTCTGAGAAACAACATCAAAGGCTTCACATTGCTGGGGAATTAGACTTCATTCAAATATCTAAGTCAGTAAGCAAAGAATAAAACAACAACAAATACAAGTCCCCACAAATGGAGAGAAAAAATGATTAGCCAGAGTTGCTATAATTTTTTTGACTAAAATATCCAGATTTCAACAAAAAATTACAAGACAGGAAGAAACTTAATATGAAATCCACTTTATAATGAAAATGGGCTCACCATTTTTGCAAGGATCAGCTTCCTGAGACTAAACGAACTTCCAAAAGCATGTAGATAATTACTACAACAAACAAAACCTTGCTATACTGGGATTTGGAAAAGCTATTAAGAGAGGCTATTAACTTCAGAGGCCAAGTAAATTAATATGACAACAAGTCTATCTTCTGGTGGCAACTGTTAAGATTTCTCACTTTAAATCAGTGGTTCCCCAACTTTGCTACACATTGTAATCACCTGGCTCCTACCTTAAACTATTCTGATTTAATTAATATGGTATACATCTTGGTCATCAGGAATTTTTAAAGCTCCCCATATAATTCTCATGGACACCAAAGTTTGGGAACTACTGCTTTATGTTGTTATTATTATTTAGAATAATAGTAACACATACTTTTTTGTGCAACTATTTCTGGCTGATAATATGTAACTCTTTATGTTATGCTTAGTATTATAAAGCTTATTTTATAGGTGAACAAACAAAATGAGCTCAGAGTGGTTAAATGACTTTCCCAAAGTAACATCTCTAGGAAATACCAGATTCAGGAGCAAAATCAATGAATATACATACTACCTGGTAATAATAAAGATTATAAAGAGCTTTACAACAGTTCAGATTTTGCTGAATAATTGCCAGATTATTCAGATTAAGTCAGGTCTAGTAGCCAAAAGAAATGAAAAACCTTTTCTCTCTCAGAGTTTTTGGACTTCTGAATTACATATAAGGAATCATGGAAATGTATATGCCCATAATAAGAAAGGTTCAAACAGTAGAGAAAAGCTCAAAAGGAGAGAAGAACTCTCTCTCTCTTCATCCCTAGTCTTAGTTTCAGAGAAGTAACTACTCTTAATCATTTTTGTTTGGGGGTTTCCTGCTGGTTATCACCACAACATAAAATATGTGTTTATACATTTCTTTCTGTATTTATAAACTTTTAAAATAACATAATAGCTTCCTCCCAATAAATAATTAGTTCATCCTCCTCCCCCACTTCCTCCCTAATCACCCTGCAAACTCTGCTAGTCACATTTTTATTTTTAGATGTAACTATGTATATTGTACTTAAATTTATTTTCTTAACCTTTCCATATTAGATTGCATCTCTACCTTCCCCTTTATATAGAATAGGATACCAGGCCCCATGTTTTTAAAAGGGAATAACCACAAGCATCATAGAGACTTAAAACATCATATAAAAAACATAAAAGTCTAAAGAAGAGATGACCCATGAAAAAGATGGAAGTTGTCATCAAATAGTTGAAGGACTATCATGAAGATGAGAGAACAAGTGTTCTGTGAGCCCTTGAGAGGGTGGAACTAGAAATAATAGATGGAATCTACAGAACAGATTTTAGATCAGAGTGAGCAAAATTTTACAAAGATAAACAAGGGCAATCCAGAGAAGGTATAGACAACTTCATTAGTTAATGAGTTCCTTATCACTAAATGTGTTTACATAGGAGCTTAGTAACCTCTTGGCTGGGAAGTTATAGAGGAATTCAAACATCCATTGGGGAAGAGGGAGGGGCAAGATGGCGGAAGAGCAGGGTCCCCAAATCACCTGTCCCCACCAAATTACCTAGATAACCTTCAAATCATCCTGAAAATCTACGAATTCGGCCTGAGATTTAAAGAGAGACCAGCTGGAATGCTACAGTGAGAAGAGTTCACGCTTCTATCAAGGTAGGAAGACGGGGAAAAAGAAATAAAGGAACAAAAGGCCTCCGAGGGGGAGGGGCCCCGCGAGGAGCCGGGCTGAGGCCGGGGCGAGTGTCCCCAGGACAGGAGAGCCCCGTCCCGGAGGAGCAGGAGCTGCACCAACCTTCCCGGGCGGGCGGAAAGGGGCTCGCAGGGAGTTGGAGCAGGACCCAGGAGAGCGGGGATGCCCTCAGGCTCCCGGGGACACTAACAGACACCTGCGAGCGCAGGAGAGTGCTCCGAGCTCCCTAAGGGCTGCAGCGCGCACGGAGGGACCGACCGGAGCAGCTCGGAGGGGCTCGGGAGCGGCTCCGGGAGGGAGCTGCAGGGCGGGAGCGCGAATCCAACAGCGCAGGCCCCGGAGCACAGGGCGCCGGGACACAGCCCAGGATCCGGCCTCCCCCGGGACAGGCAGAGGCCGGGAGGGCCCGAGACAGCGAGGACGCTCCTGCCCCGAGCTGAGCAGATCAGCGGCCCCGCCCCGGAGCCTCCAGGCCCTGCGGACGGAGAGCCGAGAGCCCCGAGCCCCATAGTTCCTGCGGAGGCTGAATCCAGGCTTCCAGAGTTGCCATAGCAACTGCTGCTGTTCCTCCTGGGGCCTGGCGGGGTAAACAACCCCCGCAGAGCCCTGCAGCAGGCAGGGGCAGAGCAGCTCCCCCAAGTGCTAACACCTGAAAATCAACGCAACAGGCCCCTCCCCCAGAAGACCAGCTAGAGGGGCCAGTGATACTCCCCCGTGTTCCAATACAACTTGTTTCTGGCCACTCTGCACTGAGCAAAATGACTAGAAGGAAAACCTCAACTCAAAAGAAAGAATCAGAAACAGCCCTCTCTCCCACAGAGTTACAAAATCTGGATTACACTTCAATGTCAGAAAGCCAATTCAGAAGCACTATTCTACAGCTACTGGTGGCTCTAGAAAAAAGCATTAAGGCCTCACGAGACTTCATGACTGCAGAATTTAGATCCAATCAGGCAGAAATTAAAAATCAATTGAATGAGATGCAATCCAAACTAGAAGTCCTAACGACGAGGGTTAACGAGGTGGAAGAACGAGTGAGTGACATAGAAGACAAGTTAATGGCAAAGAGGGAAACTGAGGAAAAAAGAGATAAACAATTGAAGGACCATGAAGACAGATTAAGGCAAATAAACGACAGCCTGAGGCAGAAAAACCTACGTTTAATTGGGGTTCCCGAGGGCGCCGAAAGGGACAGAGGGCCAGAATATGTATTTGAACAAATCCTAGCTGAAAACTTTCCCAATCTGGGAAGGGAAACAGGCATTCAGATCCAGGAAATAGAGAGATCCCCCCCTAAAATCAATAAAAACCGTTCAACACCTCGACATCTAATAGTGAAGCTTGCAAATTCCAAAGATAAAGAGAAGATCCTTAAAGCAGCAAGAGACAAGAAGTCCCTGACTTTCATGGGGAGGAATATTAGGGTAACAGCAGACCTCTCCACAGAGACGTGGCAGGCCAGAAAGGGCTGGCAGGATATATTCAGGGTCCTAAATGAGAAGAACATGCAACCAAGAATACTTTATCCAGCAAGGCTCTCATTCAAAATGGAAGGAGAGATAAAGAGCTTCCAAGACAGGCAGGAACTGAAAGAATATGTGACCTCCAAACCAGCTCTGCAAGAAATTTTAAGGGGGACTCTTAAAACTCCCCTTTAAGAAGAAGTTCAAGTAACTCTGAACGTGAATGGGCTTAATGACCCCATCAAAAGGCGCAGAGTTTCAGACTGGATAAAAAAACAGGACCCATCTATTTGCTGTCTACAAGAGACTCATTTTAGACAGAAGGACACCTACAACCTGAAAATAAAAGGTTGGAGAACCATTTACCATTCAAATGGTTCTCAAAATATACCCTAAAAACTACAGAACACTTCTGAAAGAAATTGAGGAAGACACAAAGAGATGGAAAAATATTCCATGCTCATGGATTGGCAGAATTAATATTGTGAAAATGTCAATGTTACCCAGGGCAATTTACACGTATAATGCAATCCCTATCAAAATACCATGGACTTTCTTCAGAGACTTAGAACAAATTATTTTAAGATTTGTGTGGAATCAGAAAAGACCCCAAACAGCCAGGGGAATTTTAAAAAAAGAAAACCATATCTGGGGGCATCGCAATGCCAGATTTCAGGTTGTACTACAAAGCTGTGTTCATCAAGGCAGTGTGGTACTGGCACAAAAACAGACATATAGATCAATGGAACAGAACAGAGAACCCAGAAGTGGACCCTGAACTTTATGGTCAACTAATATACGATAAAGGAGGAAAGACGATCCACTGAAGAAAGACAGTCTCTTCAATAAATGGTGCTGGGAAAATTGGACATCCACATGCAGAAGAATGAAACTGGACCACTCTCTTGCACCATACACAAAGATAAACTCAAAATAGATGAAAGATCTAAATGTGAGACAAGATTCCATCAAAATCCCAGAGGAGAACTCAGGCAACACCCTTTTTGAACTTGGCCACAGTAACCGGAGAAGGACAAACAGTGTATGTTCTCATTCATTTGGGGAATATGAATAATAGCGAAAGGGAATATAAGGGAAGGGAGAAGAAATGTGTGAGAAATATCAGAAAGGGAGACAGAACATAAAGACTTCTAACTCTGGGAAATGAACTAGGGGTGGTGGAGGGGGAGGAGGGTGGGGGGTGGGGGTGAATGGGTGACGGGCACTGGGGGGTACACTTGACGGGATGAGCACTGGGTGTTATTCTGTATGTTGGTAAATTGAACACCAATAAAAATTAATTTATAAAAAAAAAAAAAAAAAAAAACATCCATTGGGTAATATGGACTAGATGACATTTAAGATCCCTTCCCACTCTGGGCATCCATGATACAGTGATTGTTTAGTCTCTAGGGTATCTTCACAGTTTAAAAACATCTATAATCCAATTAGTCTCAATAGCATTATGGCTGAAACTCATTAGCCAGTTTTCCAGAAAGTTAATAATCTGCCATATATGAATGAGAGCTCTGTACTTTTCTTTTAGGAAGTCTCATCAGATTCTTCCTGATATGATTTTTGCCCCAGGACACAATTAGTTCTTTGGATACATCAAAAGAATTAAAAAATATTGGTAGGCATTTCTTTTATGAACCATAGTTGGTAGACTGGAAAAGAGAGAAAGGAGAAAAAGGAAAGAAAGTGAATCAAGGTAGGGTGAGAGTGATTATGTCTGAGGGCTAGAAGTCTGGATGTGAAGGAGAAGAAAGGTTAATTGTTAAAATTGTTGGATGTTGGATGTTGGATGTCAAGAGCATCTTAGGAGTCCTCATTTATCCAATGTTTGCCTATTGGAAAAAAATTGTTCCAAATTTAAACCCGAAGCCTCCAATTTATTATTTTTCATTCTTGATAAGAAGACAGCTATTTGCAGGAGAAAAACTGTGTGCAGGGACTTTCCCTAACACTCAACCTTGAAAACTACAGAGATGAATGGAGACATCTCAAGAACATTTACTAGTAAAGCGAAGTTAAAAAGTGGAGAGACATCTTAACATTTGTTTTCTAACTAGCCCCATTAGTAAATTCTTTTCTTCCTTGTTGCCTTTTTAAAATTTTTATTAAAAAGCTTTATACAAAGTCTAATTTAGCCTCAAATCTCAATGAAATAGCAAATAGTGTTGTCCTTATTTTTTCTCACAGGCATGTCTCTGGTAATATTCAAGAGAAAATATTATTTTGCATATTCCCACCTCATCTCCTCAGTATTTGATATTATGGAATCACAGGAAGCGATGCCTACCACTGAATGACTGACTCACCCATGTATATATGTGCATTCATGCAAAGCCTCCTAATTTGTCACGAATACTAATATATGCATACCTTCAAATGCATGAGTGAAAATTAATATGTGCAGTGAAAAATTTTTAAAGTATTTGAATAATTCCAATGAAATAGCATATTTTCAGCAGAATAGCAGAGAATCCAAAGCAATTTTTCTACTTTTTTTTGTATTTTCCCCGAGTAACCATAATAGTTTTTTTAAGTGGTGACATTTAAAGCCCCCACCACCATAACTACCTCCCACGTGCATACACACACACACACACACACACACACACACTTCTGCTCATACTCAGAACATTTCTCCACCCACAGATTTGGAGCCAAGGAGCAAATGTACAATACATCTATTTCTGGAAGCAGGGGTGGTTATATATTGGTTGGAGTAGGCCTAGAGAAATATATCTAAGGTGACCAAGAAAGAGCCTATTCACCAAGATTGATTACTAGGATGAACTCTATTTAATCTAGAAAAACTAGGACTGAGAAAGTATTGGATAGTCCTAAATTCATTAAAAGAGATAGGGAGAATGATCTTGATAGTCAAGCTTCGCAATATGGAATTAGAGGAGAGATGCACAAATATAAATAAGAAATTTGAGAATGCTGTCACCAAGGAAAAGAATCTTGTATTACATAACAATGAGAGGCTACATTAATAGAATTTCCTACTTTAAGAGTCTGTATCATCCTGAGTTTCAAAAATTATTTCAGTTATGCCTTAGATAACAGTCATTTTTGATCACTGGCTGTAATTTGGCAAGCCCTGGATAGCCTATCTTGTGGTAACAAATTAATTCTCAAGTCTTAGAGATGGAACATAAAGTTTATTTCTTGCTCATATTATATATACCATAGATGAGAATATCTTGTACACATTGTTATCTGGAACAGGTGGCCTCTAAGGTAACATAGAAGGGAAAAAGAGGCCTAGTACAGGAAGTAGCTTACATATTTTTAGCACATATCCTGTTGGCCAAAACCTAGTCTTATTGCCCAAATCCACTGAAAGGGAGGCTAGATAATGGAATGAAGTATATTAGTATTTGATGAACAACTCAGTCATTGCCCTGTGAAGCAACAATAATTTCTGTCTCATAGAGTTATTAGGATAAAATATGTGTAAAACAATTAGCACAGTGCCTCACACATAAACAGAACCCAATAAATATTCAATTGTTCCCAACCCCTCCCTTCTAATCATTCCACTCCTTGGCATGCTATAAAATGCCTTTCACACTCAGACAGATATCCACTTGTCTTTTCTTATTCTGTTTCCTCTACTCTTCTCTCTTTATTTCCACCCTACCAATACATATTCACTTATCTTTCCTATTCCTGCTCAAATGACATTTGACATTTGACGTTTCCTTCATTTAACTTTCCCAGGCAGAGTGACTTGGGCTCCTCCCCTTGTACCACCACACTTCCTGCAAAGCATGAATAATAAGCATGTTGTAATGTCCTTAATTATACACGCATGCCTCTTCCATCAGACTGTGAGCTCCATAATGACAGAGCAATGTCATATTCTTATCTGTACTTTAGTATTTACCATAGAGTCTTAAATATTGACTGACCATCCATAAGTGTTCATTAAACTCAACTGGTTAATCTTAATGGTGGGAATTTTGGGTCCTGAATAGTCTATACTCCTGGTAGGAGCAACTTGAGACACATGAAGAGCTTTTCTTGTTTATGCCAGCTATAGCTCTAATGCCTTATTGGTAGCTCTACAAAATGAGGTTTGGTCCAGAAGAAGCACTTAAAAGTTTGCTAAAACCTACAGAAAAGAGAAAAGCAAAAAAGATGTTTATTTGTCATTCTGCAGGCCCTCAAAATCTTTTTTTATTTTTTATGAAATCCAGTCCATTGAGGGGAAGAGCTGACTAAATTCAAGCAAAGCAATTGGTGTGAATAGTGTATATGCCCCAGAGCATATTCATTGTCATTTCAGAATGGGCCCATAAAGAATACTTGTGAAACTACATTGAGCCAGCCATCTGTAGCTCAGGACCAAGTGACCCTGACACCTGGGACTTCTCACTGCTGAGTGCTGAGCCTTTCTATTTAGAGAGACTCCCAGAGCAGCATCAGCACCATCTATTTTGCTACATTTCTCACTCTCAGTGGAAATCAACAACAAAAAATAATACTGATTAAAAAACCCTACATATACTAGTCTAGCTTTAGTTTCTCAGCTCACCATTTCTAAAGACATTATCAAATAATACCTTTTATTTTTTTAATCATCAATTGAATTCAGTACTTCTCTGTCTTTTTAAAATTTGTTTCAGGAGTAGATTTAGTGATTTATCACTTACTTATAACACTTAGTGCTCATTATAGCAAGTGTCCTCCTTAATACCCATCATACATTTAGCCCATCTTCCCACCCATCTGCCTCCATCAACCTCAGTTTGTGCTCTATCATTAAGAGTCTCTTATGGTTTGCCTCCCCCTCTCAACTTCTCTCTTTTTTCCCCTTCCATTAATCTGTTTTGTTTCCTAAATTCCACATATGAGTGAAATCATATGATATTTGTCTTTCTCTGACTTATTTTGCTTAGCACAATACACTCTAGCTCCATCCATGTTGCTGCAACTAGCAAGATATCATTCTTTTAGATGGCTGAGTAATATTTCATTTTGTGTTTGTACATGTATGTGTGTATACCACAACTTCTTTATCCATTCATTAGTTGATAAACACCAAGGCTCATTTCATAGTTTGGCTATTGCTGATAATGCTGCTATAAACATAGGGGTGCATGTATCCCTTTGACTCTGTATTTTTGTATCCTTTGGGTAAATACCCTAGTACGGCAATTGTTAGATCATAGGGTAGTACTACTTTTAACTTTTTTGAGGAAGCTCCATACTGTTTTCCAGAGTGGTTGCACCAGTTTGCATTCCCACCAACAATACAAGAGGGTTCCTCTTTCTCTGCATCCTTACCAACATCTATCATTTCCCAAGATGTTAATTTTAGCCATTCTGACTGGTGTGAGGTAGTATCACACTGTGGTTTTGATTTGTATTTCCCTGATGATGACTGATGTTCAGCATCTTTTCATAGGTCGGTTAGTCATCTGGCTATCTTCTTTGGAAAAACCTTTTTTTCATGTCTTTTGCCCATTTCTTAACTGGATTATTTGTTTTTTGGGTGTTGAACTTAACAAACTCTTCATAGATTTAGGATACTAGCCCTTCATAAGATAGGGCATTTGTAAATATCTTCTCCCATTCCATAGGCTACCTCTTAGTTTTGTTGATTGTTTCCTTCATTGTGCAGAAGACTTTTATCTTGAGAATTTCCAATAGTTCATTTTTGCTTGTTTCCCTTACTTCTGGTAATATGTCTAGTAAGAAATTGCTATGACCAAGGTCAAAGAGGTTGCTGCCTGTGTTCTCTAGGACTGTGATGGTTTCCTGTCTCACATTTAGGTCTTTCAACCATTTGGAATTTATTTATTTATTAAAATATTTTATTTATTTATTTATTTATAATTTATTTATTTATTATTTGGGAGAGAGATGGACAGAAAGAGAGACAGCACACGTGGTGGGGAGGAGCAGAAGGAAAAGGAGAAGCAGACTCCTCACTGAGCAGGGAGCCTGATGTGGGGACCCTGAGATCATGACCTGAGCTGAAGACAGACGTTTAACTGACTGACCCAAGCTGGCACCTTCCATTTAGAATTTATTTATTTATTTATTTATTTATTTATTTATTTATTTATTTATTTTTGTGCATGGTGCAAGAAAGTGGTTCAGTTTCATTCTTCTGCTTGTTGCTGTCCAGTTTTCCCACCACCATTTGTTGAGGAAACTGTCTTTTTACCTTTGAATATTTTTCCTGCTTTGTTGAAGATTAGTTGATCATATAGTAGTGGGTATATTTCTGAGTTTTCCATTCTGTGCTTTTGATCTGTATGTCTGTTTTGTGCCAGTCTATTTTTTTTCTGATATAAACATTGCTACTCCAGTTTTATTTTGACATCCATTTCCATGATAGATGTGTCCCCATCTCCTCACCTTCAATCTACAGATGTCTTTAGGCCTAAATGAGTCTCCTGTAGGCAGCATGTAGATGGGTCTTGTTTTTTATTCATTCTGATACCTTATATATTTTGATTATTTAGTCCATTTATATTGAGTGATTATTGAAAGATATGAATTTAGTGCCATTATGTTACCTGTAAATGCTGTTTCTGGTGATGTTCTCTGTTCCTTTCTAGTGTTTGTTGCTTTTGGTCTTCTTTTTCCTCAAAGAGTCTCCTTTAATAATTCTTGTAGAGATGGTTTAGTGTTCATGAGCTCCTTTAGTTTTATTTGCCTGGGAAACTCTTTATCCTTCCTTCTATTCTTTTTTTAAGTTTGTTTATGTATTTGTTTGAGACAGAATGAGAGAGAACAAGCCAGGGGAGGAGCAGGAGGAGAGGGGAAAAACAGATTCCTCATTGAGCATGGAGCCCAATGTGAGACCCGATTTCAGGACCCTGATATCATGACCTGAATGAGACACCTAACCAAATGGTCACACCAGGTGCACCTATACCTCCTTTTAGTTTTTTTTTTTACTTATGATTCATTACATGTATTTATTTATTATTTAATAATAAATTTATTTTTTATTGGTGTGCAATTTGCCAACATACAGAATAACACACAGTGCTCATCCCATCAAGTGCCCCCCTCAGTACCCATCACCCATTCACCCTCATCCCCCACCCTCCTCCCCTTCCACCACCCCTAGTTTGTTTGCCAGAGTTGGGAGTCTTTATGTTCTGTCTCCCTTTCTGATATTTCCTACCCATTTCTTCTCCCTTCCCTTATATTCCCTTTCACTATTATTTATATTCCCCAAATGAATGAGAACATATAATGTTTGTCCTTCTCCAATTGACTCATTTCACTCAGTATAATACCCTCCAGTTCCATCCACGTTGAAGCAAATGGTGGGTATTTGTCATTTCTAATGGCTGAGTAATATTCCATTGTATACATATACCACATCTTCTTTACCCATTCATCTTTCGATGGACACCGAGGCTCCTTCCACAGTTTGGCTATTGTGGACATTGCTGCTAGAAACATCGGGGTGCAGGTGTCCCGGCGTTTCATTGCATCTGAATCTTTGGGGTAAATCCCTAACAGTGCAATTGCTGGGTCGTAGGGCAAGTCTATTTTTAACTCTTTGAGGAACCTCCACACAGTTTTCCAGAGTGGCTGCACCATTTCACATTCCCACCAACAGTGTAAGAGGGTTCCCTTTTCTCCACATCCTCTCCAACATTTGTTGTTTCCTGCCTTGTTGATTTTCCCCATTCTCACTGGTGTGAGGGAGTATCTCATTGAGGTTTTGATTTGTATTTCCCTGATGGCAAGTGATGCAGAGCATTTTCTCATGTGCGTGTTGGCCATGTCTATGTCTTCCTCTGTGAGATTTCTGTTCATGTCTTTTGCCCATTTCAGGATTGGATTGTTTGTTTCTTTGCTGTTGAGTTTAATAAGTTCTTTATAGATCTTGGAAACTAGCCCTTTATCTGATATGTTATTTGCAAATATCTTCTCCCATTCTGTAGGTTGTCTTTTAGTTTTGTGGACTGTATCCTTTGCTGTGCAAAAGCTTCTTATCTTGATGAAGTCCCAATAGTTCATTTTTGCTTTTGTTTCTTTTGCCTTCGAGGATGTATCTTGCAAGAAGTTACTATGGCCGAGTTCAAAAAGGGTGTTGCCTGTGTTCTCCTCTAGGATTTTGATGGAATCTTGTCTCACATTTAGATCTTTCATCCATTTTGAGTTTATCTTTGTGTATGGTGCAAGAGAGTGGTCTAGTTTCATTCTTCTGCATGTGGATGTCCAATGTTCCCAGCACCATTTATTGAAGAGACTCTTTCTTCCAGTGGATAGTCTTCCCTCCTTTATCGAATAGTAGTTGACCATAAAGTTGAGGGTCCACTTCTGGATGCTCTGTTCTGTTCCATTGATCTATGTGTCTGTTTTTGTGCCAGTATCACACTGTCTTGATGACCACAGCATTGTAGTACAACCTGAAATCTGGCATTGTGATGCCCCCAGCTATACTTTTCTTTTTTAATATTCGCCTGGCTATTTGGGGTCTTTTCTGATTCCACACAAATCTTAAAATAATTTGTTCTAACTCTCTGAAGAAACTCCTTGCTACTTTGATAGGGATTGCATTGAATGTGTAAATTGCCCTGGGTAACAATGACATTTTCACAATATTAATTCTGCCAATCCATGAGCATGGAATGTTTATCCATCTCTTTGTGTCTTCCTCAATTTCTTTCAGAAGTGTTCTATAGTTTTTAGGGTATAGATGCTTTACCTCTTTGATTAGGTTTATTCCTAGGCATCTTATGCTTTTGGGTGTAATTGTAAATGGGATTGACTCCTTGATTTCTTTTTCTTCAGTCTCATTGTTAGTGTATAGAAATGCCACTGACTTCTGCACATTGATTTTGTATCCTGCCACACTGCCAAATTGCTGTATGAGTTCTAGCAATCTTGGGGTGGAGGCTTTTGGGTTTTCTATGTAGAGTGTCATGTCATCGGCTAAGAGGGAGAATTTGACTGCCTCTTTGCCAATTTGAATGCCTTTAATGTCTTTTTGTTGTCTGATGCTGAGGCTAGGACTTCCAATACTATGTTGAATAGCAGTGGTGAGAGTGGACATCCCTGTCTTGTTCCTGATCTTAGGGGAAAGGCTCCCAGTGCTTCCCCATTGAGAATTATATTTGCTGTGGGTTTTTCATAGATGGCTTTTAAGGTGCTGAGGAATGTTCCCTCTATCCCTACACTCTGAAGAGTTTTGATCAGGAATGGATGCTGTATTTTGTCAAATGCTTTCTCTGCATCTATTGAGAGGATCCTATGGTTCTTGTTTTTTCTCTTGCTGATATGATCAATCACATTGATTGCTTTACAAGTGTTGAAACAGCCTTGCATCGCAGGGATAAATCCTACTTGGTCATGAGGAATAATCTTCTTAATGTATTGTTGGATCCGATTGGCTAGTATCTTGTTGATAATTTTTGCATCCTTGTTCATCAGGGATATTGGTCTGTAATTCTCCTTTTTGTTGGGGTCTTTGTCTGGTTTTGGAATTAAGTGATGCTGGCCTCATTGAACGAGTTTTGAAGTATTCCCTCCATTTCTTTTTTTTTTTATAAATTAATTTTTATTGGTGTTCAATTTACCAACATACAGAATAACACCCAGTGCTCATCCCGTCAAGTGTACCCCTCAGTGCCCGTCACCCATTCACCCCCACCCCCCACCCTTCTCCCCCTCCACCACCCCTAGTTCATTTCCCAGAGTTAGAAGTCTTTATGTTCTGTCTCCCTTTCTGATATTTCTCACACATTTCTTCTCCCTTCCCTTATATTCCCTTTCGCTATTATTCATATTCCCCAAATGAATGAGAACATACACTGTTTGTCCTTCTCCGGTTACTGTGGCCAGGTTCAAAAAGGGTGTTGCCTGAGTTCTTCTCTGGGATTTTGATGGAATCTTGTCTCACATTTAGATCTTTCATCCATTTTGAGTTTATCTTTGTGTATGGTGCATGAGAGTGGTCCAGTTTCATTCTTCTGCATGTGGATGTCCAATTTTCCCAGCACCATTTATTGAAGAGACTGTCTTTCTTCTAGTGGGTCGTCTTTCCTCCTTTATTGTATATTAGTTGAGCATAAAGTTCAGGGTCCACTTCTGGGTTCTCTGTTCTGTTCCATTGATCTATGTGTCTGTTTTTGTGCCAGTACCACACTGTCTTGATGAACACAGCTTTGTAGTATAACCTGAAATCTGGCATTGTGATGCCCCCAGATATGGTTTTCTTTTTTTAAAATTCCCCTGGCTGTTTGGGGTCTTTTCTGATTCCACACAAATCTTAAAATAATTTGTTCTAAGTCTCTGAAGAAAGTCCATGGTATTTTGATAGGGATTGCATTATACGTGTAAATTGCCCTGGGTAACATTGACATTTTCACAATATTAATTCTGCCAATCCATGAGCATGCAATATTTTTCCATCTCTTTGTGTCTTCCTCAATTTCTTTCAGAAGTGTTCTGTAGTTTTTAGGGTATATTTTGAGAACCATTTGAATGGTAAATGGTTCTCCAACCTTTTATTTTCAGGTTGTAGGTGTCCTTCTGTCTAAAATGAGTCTCTTGTAGACAGCAAATAGATGGGTCCTGTTTTTTTATCCAGTCTGAAACTCTGCGCCTTTTGATGGGGTCATTAAGCCCATTCACGTTCAGAGTTACTTGAACTTCTTCTTAAAGGGGAGTTTTAAGAGTCCCCCTTAAAATGTCTTGCAGAGCTGGTTTGGAGGTCACATATTCTTTCAGTTCCTGCCTGTCTTGGAAGCTCTTTATCTCTCCTTCCATTTTGAATGAGAGCCTTGCTGGATAAAGTATTCTTGGTTGCATGTTCTTCTCATTGAGGACCCTGAATATATCCTGCCAGCCCTTTCTGGCCTGCCACGTCTCTGTGGAGAGGTCTGCTGTTACCCTAATATTCCTCCCCATGAAAGTCAGGGACTTCTTGTCTCTTGCTGCTTTAAGGATCTTCTCTTTATCTTTGGAATTTGCAAGCTTCACTATTAGATGTCGAGGTGTTGAACGGTTTTTATTGATTTTAGGGGGGGATCTCTCTATTTCCTGGATCTGAATGCCTGTTTCCCTTCCCAGATTGGGAAAGTTTTCAGCTAGGATTTGTTCAAATACATATTCTGGCCTTCTGTCCCTTTCGGCGCCCTCGGGAACCCCAATTAAACGTAGGTTTTTCTTCCTTAGAGTGTCATTTATTTGCCTTAATCTGTCTTCATGGTTCTTTAATTGTTTATCTCTTTTTTCCTCAGTTTCCCTCTTTGCCATTAACTTGTCTTCTATGTCACTCACTCGTTCTTCCACCTCGTTAACCCTCGTCGTTAGGACCTCTAGTTTGAATTGCATCTCATTCAATTGATTTTTAATTTCTGCCTGATTGGATCTAAATTCTGCAGTCATGAAGTCTCGTGAGGCCTTAATGCTTTTTTCTAGAGCCACCAGTAGCTGTATAATGGTGCTTCTGAATTGGCTTTCTGACATTGAAGTGTAATCCAGATTTTGTAACTCTGTGGGAGAGAGGGCTGTTTCTGATTCTTTCTTTTGAAGTGAGGTTTTCCTTCTAGTCATTTTGCTCAGTGCAGAGTGGCCAAAAACAAGTTGTATTGGAACACGGGGGAGTATCACTGGTCTGTCCAGCTGGTCTTCTGGGGGAGGGGCCTGTTGCGCTGATTCTCAGGTGTTAGCACTTGGGGGAGCTGCTCTGCCCCTGCCTGCTGCAGGGCTCAGCGGGGGTTGTTTACCCCGTGGGACCCAGGGAGGAACAGCAGCAGTTGCTATGGCAACTCTGGAAGCCTGGATTCAGCCTCCGCAGGAACTACGGGGCTCGGGGCTCTCGGCTCTCCGTCCGCAGGGCCTGGAGGCTCCGGGGCGGGGCCGCTGATCTGCTCAGCTCCGGGCAGGAGCGTCCTCGCTGTCCTGGGCCCTTCCGGCCTCTGCCTGTCCCGGGGGAGGCCGGATCCTGGGCTGTGTCCCCGCGCCCTGTGCTCCGGGGCCTGCGCTGGTGGATTCGCGCTCCCGCCCCGCAGCCCCCTCCGCGGAGCCGCCGCCCGAGCCCCTCCGAGCTGCTCCGGCCCCGCCGTGCGCGCTGCAGCCCTTAGGGAGCTCGGCGCACTCTCCCGCGGCGCAGGTGTCTGTTAGTGTCCCCGGGAGCCCGAGGGGATCCCCGCCCTCCTGGGTCCTGCTCCAACTCCCTGCGAGCCCCTTTCCGCCCGCCCGGGAAGGTTGGTGCAGCTCCTGCTCCTCCGGGACGGGGCTCTCCTGTCCTGGGGACACTCGCCCCGGCCTCAGCCCGGCTCCTCGCGGGGCCCCTCCCCCTCGGAGGCCTTTTGTTCCTTTATTTCTTTTTCCCCGTCTTCCTACCTTGATAGAAGCGCGAACTCTTCTCACTGTAGCGTTCCAGCTGGTCTCTCTTTACATCTCAGGCCGAATTCGTAGATTTTCAGGATGGTTTGAAGGTTATCTAGGTAACTTGGTGGGGACAGGTGATTTGGGGACCCTGCTCTTCCGCCATCTTGCCCCTCCCTCCCTATTCCCTCCATTTCTATCTTTTGGAACAGCTTTAGTAGAATAGGTATGGTTTCTTCTTTAAACGTTTGATAGAATTCCCCTGGGAAGCCATCTGGCCCTGGACTCTTGTGTCTTGGGAGGTTGTTGATGACTGCTTCAATTTCCTCCCTGGTTATTGGCCTGTTCAGGTTTTCTATTTCTTCCTGTTCCAGGTTTGGTAGTTTGTGGCTTTCCAGGAATGCGTCCATTTCTTCTAGATTGCCTAATTTATTGGCGTAGAGTTGTTCATAATATGTTTTTAAAATCGTTTGTATTTCCTTGGTGTTGGTAGTGATCTCTCCTTTCTCATTCATGATTTTATTAATTTGAGTCTTCTCTCTCTTCTTTTTAATAAGGTTGGCTAATGGTTTATCTATCTTATTAATTCTTTCAAAGAACCAACTCCTGGTTTTGTTGATCTGTTCCACAGTTCTTCTGGTCTCGATTTCGTTGAGTTCTGCTCGAATCTTTATTAACTCTCTTCTTCTCTTGGGTGTAGGATCTATTTGCTGTTTTTTCTCTAGCTCCTTTAGGTGTAAGGTTAACTTTTGTATTTGACTTCTTTCTATTTTTTGAATGGATGCTTGTATTGCGATGTATTTCCCCTCAGGACTGCTTTTGCTGCATCCCAAAGATTTTGAAGGGTTGCATCTTCATTCTCATTAGTTTCCATGAATCTTTTCAATTCTTCCTTAATTTCCTGGTTGACCCTTTCATCTTTTAGCAGAATGGTCCTTAACGTCCACGTGTTTGAGGTCCTTCCAAACTTCTTGTTGTGATTTAGTTCTAATTTCAAGGCATTATGGTCTGAGAATATGCAGGGGACGATCCCAATCTTTTGGTATCGGTTCAGACCCGATTTGTGACCCAGTATTTGGTCTATTCAGGAGAAAGTTCCATGTGCACCTGAGAAGAATGTGTATTCAGTTGAGTTTGGAAGTAAAGTTCTGTAGATATCTGTGAAATCCATCAGGTCCAGTGTATCATTTAAAGCTCTCGTTTCTTTGGAGATGTTGTGTTTAGAAGACCTATCGAGTGTAGAATGAGCTAGATTGAAGTCACCAAGTATAAGTGTATTATTATCTAAGTATTTCTTCACTTTGGTTAATAATTGATTGATATATTTGTCAGCTCCCATATTCGGGGCATATATATTGAGGATTGTTAAGTCTTCTTTTGGATAGATCCTTTAAGTATGATATAGTGTCCCTCTTCATCTCTCACTACAGTCTTCGGGGTAAATTTTAGTTTATCTGATATAAGGATGGCTACCCCTGCTTTCTTTTGAGGATCATTTGAATGGTAAATGGTTCTCCAACCTTTTATTTTCAGGCTGTAGGTGTCCTTCTGTCTAAAATGAGTCTCTTGTAGACAGCAAATAGATGGGTCCTGCTTTTTTATCCAGTCTGAAACCCTGCACCTTTTGATGGGGTCATTAAGCCCGTTCACGTTCAGAGTTACTATTGAAAGATATGAGTTTAGTGTCATCATGAAATCTATTCAGTCCTTGTTTTTGTGGATTGTTCCACTGGACTTCTTCTTAAAGGGGAACTTTAAGAGTCCCCCTTAAAATTTCTTGCAGAGCTGGTTTGGAGGTCACATATTCTCTCAGTTCCTGCCTGTCTTGGAAGCTCTTTATCTCTCCTTCCATTCTGAATGAGAGCCTTGCTGGATAGAGTATTCTTGGTTGCATGTTTTTCTCATTTAGGACCCTGAATATATCCTGCCAGCCCTTTCTGGCCTGCCAGGTCTCTGTGGAGAGGTCTGCTGTTAATCTGATATTTCTTCCCATATAAGTTAGGGATCTCTTGTCTCTTGCTGCTTTAAGGATCTTCTCTTTATCTTTGGAATTTGCAAGCTTCACTATTAAATGTCGAGGTGTTGAACGGTTTTTATTGATTTTAGGGGGGGATCTCTCTATTTCCTGGATCTGTATGCCTGTTTCCCTTCCCATATTAGGAAAGTTTTCAGCTATGATTTGTTCAAATACATATTCTGGCCCTCTGTCCCTTTCGGCGCCCTCGGGAACCCCAATTAAATGTAGGTTTTTCTTCCTCAGACTGTCGTTTATTTCCCTTAATCTATCCTCATGGTCTTTTAATTGTTTGTCTCTTTTTTCCTTAGTTTCCCTCTTTGCCATCAACTTGTCTTCTATGTCAGTCACTCGTTCTTCCACCTCGTTAACCCTCGTCGTTAGGACTTCTAGTTTGGATTGCATCTCATTCAATTGATTTTTAATTTCTGCCTGATTGGATCTAAATTCTGCAGTCATGAAGTCTCTTGAGTCCTTTATGCTTTTTTCTAGAGCCACCAGTAGCTGTATAATAGTGCTTCTGAATTGGCTTTCTGACATTGAATTGTAATCCAGGTTTTGTAACTCTGTGGGAGAGAGGACTGTTTCTGATTCTTTCTTTTGAGGCGAGTTTTTCCTTCTAGTCATTTTGCTCAGTGCGGAGTGGCCAAAAACAAGTTGTATTGGGAAAAGGAGAAAAAGAGAGGAAAGAAAAGAGAAAAAGAAAAAAGAAAAAAGGAAGGAAAAAGAAAAAAAGAGAAGAAAAAGAGAAAGAAAAAGAAAGAAAAAAATGGTGGGGGAAGCAAACAGAAATCAAAAAGCGAAAAAAAAAAAAAACACGGGGGAGTACCTTCTGATTCTGTATAGTTTAAGTCCCTTGACTTCCCCTGGAACTGGTCCGTCTGGCTGGTCTTCTAGGGGAGGGGCCTGTTGTGCTGATTTTCAGGTGTTAGCACTTGGGGGAGCTGCTCAGCCCCCTGCCTGGTGCAGGGCTCAGTGGGGGTTGTTTACCCCGTGAGGCCCCAGGAGGAACAACCCCAGTGGCGGGGCCAGCTCTGGAGCCCTGGATTCAGCTCCTGCAGTAACTATGGTCTGCAGGGGCCTGGATGCTCCGGGGGCGGGGCCGCTGATCTGCTCAGCTTGGGGCAGGAGCGTCCTTGCTGTCCTGGGCCCTCCTGACCTCTGCCTGTCCCAGGGGGAGGCCAGATCCTGGGCTGTATCCCCGGCGCCCTGTGCTCCGGAGCCTGCGCTGTTGGATTCGCGCTCCAGGGCGGGCAGCCGCTTCCCTGTGGACCCTCCGCCTGAGCCCCTCCGAGCTGCTCTCGGGTCCAGCCGTGTGCGCTGCAGCCCTTTAGGGAGCTCGGCGCGCTCTCCCCGGGGCGCAGGTGTCTGTTAGTGTCCCAGGGAGCCCGAGGGCATCCCCACCCTCCTGGGGTCCTGCTCTAACTCCCTGCAAGCCCCTTTCCGCCCGGGAAGGTTGGTGCAGCTCCTGCTTCTCTGGGACGGGGCTCTCCTCTCCTGGGGGCACTCGCCCCGGCCTTAGCCCAGCTCCTTGCGGGGCCCCTCCCCCTTGGATAACTTTTGTTTCTTTATCTCTTTTTCCCCTGTCTTCCTACCTTGATAGAAGCGCGAACTCTTCTCACTGTAGCATTCTAGCTGTTCTCTCTTTAAATCTCAGGCCGAATTCATAGATTTTCAGGATGATTTGAAGGTTATCTAGGTAATTTTGTGGGGACAGGTGACTTGGGGACCCTACTCTTCCACCATCTTGCCTTGCCTCCCCTCCATCTAGTTTTAATGACAGCTTTGCTAGATACAGTATTCTTGGCTGCAGATTTTTCTCATTCAGCACTTTGAATATATCGCCACTCTCTTTTGGCTTACAAAGATTCTGCTGAAAAATACCCTCCTAGTCTTATGGGTTTTCCATTATGAATTACTGTCTCCTTTAGTCTTGCTGCTTTAAAACTTTTTTTTCTACCACTATATTTTACAAATTGAATTACAATATGTTTTGGTATGGATCTGCTTTTGTTGATTTTTATGGAGGTTCTCTGTGCCTCCTGGATCTGTATATCTATTTCCTTCTCCATACTAGAGATGTTTTCAGCTATTATTTCTTCATGTAAATTTCCTGCCTCCTTTTCTCTCTCTTCTTCTTCTGGGACTCCTATGATATTAATGTTATTACATTTGATGGAGTCACTGAGTTCCCTAAGTCTATTCTCATTTTGCAAAATTCTTTTTTTTCTCTTTTTTTCAGCTTAATTTCTTTCCATTACTCAGCCTTCAAGGCCATTATTTCTTTCCTCTGCTTCTTCCAGCCTGCTGCTGCTCATTCCATCAAGCATGTTTCTCATTTTGTTTATTGATCCTTTTATCTCTACTATGTTATTCCTTATCTCTGTGTTAGGGGGTCTCACTATGTCTTCCACTCTCAAGTCCCCTGAGTATCTTTATGATCATTACTTTAAATTCTCTAATAGAGATCTGTTTTTCTCCAATCTCTGGCTGTGGCTTTGTCCTGTTCTTCCTTTTGGGATAAATTTATCTGTTTATCATTTTGTCTAAGTCTCTGTGCCACACAACCTACCTTCTTTAATGTGGCCTCTTCTCTACCTTTGGTTGTGGAGTTTGTTCTGCCAGTCTCAGGTCAATTTCTGGGGTATTTAGTATTATTTGATAGTTGTCTAGTTGAATTCATGGGATGATGTGAGCCTAGGGTCCTCCTATTACACTGACACCTTCCTAAGATCCTTATGGTGACCTCCTCTTAAAATGAGCTGGTGCTTATTTGGGTTTCATTGAGGCAGAGGAGTTCCCTGATACTGAGAACCTACCATTTCTTTGACCAAAGCCAGGACTGAACTTGACATACAGATGTAGAGTTGAAAATTAAAAAAAAAAAAACAAAAAAACAAAAAAAACAAAAAACATGAGAACAGTTGATTGTTCAGAGACAGACTCCATTGAATGTATAAAATATGCCAACTACCTCATATCTTCTCCAGCTAACTAGTATCTTCCTTGATAATGAGCAGTGGAATGACAATTTCTATTTAGAACCACATTTCTTCTGCAAATGGAGCCATAAGCACAAAGCAGCACCTTTACATTTCTGATGTGCGCATATAAAGGCCTAAATTTGTGAAGCCCTCCTGGGTTGTGGGGAGGCAAAACAAAGGGAACTGGAATGAATTCAGCTACACTTATGTGATTCTAGATTATAGGAGATGTGTATAAGAATCCAATCTCTGCCAAAAAGAATGAATGCTAAAATAAAAACTTGGCCTTAAATACCTGTTCTATCTCTGAAATCTTCACTTTCTTATATATAAAACGGGAAAATAATTCTTACCTCACATAGCTGATCTGAAGATTCACTGTAGATGCTCAATGATGTTTCTTCATATACACATTCAACCTTGTTAGGGTAGGACAAAGAAGTTAGAAAAGATTGGACAGAGAATTTCCAGGGACCCAGGACGGACTGACTCTTTCAGTTGTTAATGTTGTTAGTGGGCCACTATTTTAAATAAAGAAGTGGAGGGTTTTCAACAATAAAGGACATTTGACTGGTTCTTGCAAGAGGTGATGAGTAAATTCTTCCCAGAAATACTATGGGGACATGAAAGTGGCAACCATTATGTATGCATAACTGGATTTTAATCATGAGAAACTCAAATATATTCCAATTATACAATGTAACTGGCCTGTACTCTTAAAAAATATTAAGATCAGGGAAGACAAAGGCTTAGGAACTATTCCAAATTAAAACATTCTAAAGAGATATGACAACTAAATGCAATATGTGATCTTAGAATGGATCCTGGACTGGTAAAAATAACTACAGAGGCATTATTGAAATTATTGACAAAATTTGATTATGGGCTAAGAATTAGATAATAGAATTTTATCAAAATTAAGTTTTGTGACTTTTATAATTATATTTATGTAAAATAATGTATTATTCTTTAGAAATGTATACTAAAGTATTTATGGGTAAAGGAGAACAATGTCTGCAACTTAGTCTCAAATAGTAGAAAGAGAATGATAAAATAATAGGGCAAAATGTAAATTAATTGGTCAGTATGGGTAAAGTGTGAATCATTGCAACTTTTCTTTAGGTTTGCAATGAAATAAAACTAAAGAATTTAAAAGTAGTATGAGAAACATAAAGAGGACAGTACAGAACTATAACAAAAGGTACAAAACAGGTTTACCTGATGTCTTGAATGAAAGAAAGGGTCAGAGAAACTTCAACAGAGGAACTAATGTCTAAGCTGTAAAGAGTAAGTCATTTTTTTAAGTGAAGAGGTATGGTGGGTGGAAAATGTTACAAAGAAAGCAAAATATATAAAGGCCTGAAGGCAAGTAAGAGGAGTACAATGGACTTAAGTAACTGAATATACAAAAGGGGACAGCAATAAGCAACAAAGCTAGAAATGTAGGTTGGATTCAGATTATAGTGGGAATTCTGGGGAATAAATATTTGAGAGGAGGCTTGTAAAAGCCTATAGGATGTGAGAGAAGGTTAGTGGTTTATTTGTCTGTGGTTTTCTGGCAAAAGATTTTTAGGAGATTGTCTAGAATTTTAGATTATCTGGCTGTAGGCTTTTGGGGGTCAGGAGTTGGGGAGTATTCTTGAGGCTATTTATGGATACAATTGACTAAGAAAAGAGAGTACGGAAAATCCCAAACATTGTTTTGCACATATTCTAAATCTTTGGAAGTGCTCTGCTGCTATACAGCACAGTACCATATTACCAGTGATAGAAGACATTGTTCTCAAGACAAAGTTCTGTTCTCAAGGAAATCACAGAACCAATATCTGGATAAGGCTGGAGAAGACTAGGTTGGGATATATACTCCTTAGCACAGAGAGCACTTTGGTGTACAGATTTTTGTCTTTTGGATAGAGCTTATACAGAGGATAAAAATTAGAATGGCCAAAGATACTGGGAAGGTTAATGTATATAACTAAAATGGATCAGATATAAGAAAAGAAATGTGCAGTCTAGACAAGATGGCATAGACTCATCTCCCCGTTTTTCCATCTACAGACCTTGGACAGGGTGTATCAATGTAAGAAAAGAAATTACAAACCCAAAGAGAAATCTGAAATATGGAAAGAGGAAGGTGGTTGAGGACAATAAGATTGAAGAAATAAATGGCAGCAAAGTGTTTTAAGATACCATTCAACAGGGGCACCTGAGTGGCTCAGTTAAATGTCTGACTCTTGGTTTCAACTCAGGTCATGGTCTTAGTGTCCTGGAATTTAGCCCTGTGTCAGGCTCCATGCTAAGTGTATAGTCTGCCTGAGATTCTTTCCCCATCCCTCTCCCTGCCCCTCTGCTCTTCCCCCTGCCTGCACCTGCTTTCTCCTCTTTAAAATAAATAAACGAATTAAATTTTTTTTTAAAAAAAGATACCACTCAATAGAAAAGGGCAATCCAGGTACAGCATCCTCCAACCTTTTACCTAGAAATAGCAGGTAGTTCAAATAGGCTCATTTCCTCCCTGCATGATGGTACAGGTGTCCTAACAATAGGCAGACACTCCCATTGGTACCATAAAGGGGGATAGATCAAGAACCCCCCAATAATAAGCATCGAGGGGAAGTACTCTTTTACCCTGCTGGGCCAGATACTCCCCTCTCTTGTGCAGAGACACCAGGAGGCTGGGCAGCACTAGCAGGGATAATCCTGCCATAACAATGCCCAGGTAGGCAGTCGTCTCTGTCTAAATAAACCAGAGAACTCCTTCACCTACTGAAAAACACTGGACACCTGAGTGGCACTGGCAGTAGGGATCACACCATAATAAGTGGTCCAGTCCATGAAGCAGTCTCTATACCTACTGATCCTGAGACTATCCTCCCCTACCTAGAGACTATGAGTGATACTGGCAGGGAAGTTCTCTTTATCTCTGCAGGTTGGAGATTCCCTTCAGACGAACCAAACAAACCAAAATATCATTGCAAAGTCTCAGAAAATTAAATTGCCATTGGAAGTACAACCCACAAAAGTAGGCCAGGACCTGTGTGCTAAAGATAAACAAAGTGGCTTCCTGCTACAATAAAAGATTAAAATAATACCTGGATTCCTCTAACATAATAGTCAAAATGTCTAGGATACAATAGAAAATGAGCCATCATACAAAAACCAGGAAAATCACAATTTGAGAGAGAAAATAAAATGAACTGATACCAATACCCAAGATGAGCCAGATGCTGGAATTATCTGGCAAAGATTTTTAAAGCAGCCATCATAAAAATGCTTCAAAAAGCAACTACAAATCCTCTTGAAATAAATGTTAAAATAGAAAATCTCAACCAAAAATGGAATTTATTTTTAAAAGTGGAAATTATACCAAAAATGTTAAAATGCAATCACTGGGAAAAAAAAACACTGGATTGGCTCAATAATAAAGATGACCCAGGATAAACTCATTGAACTTGTAGTCATAATTTATCCAATCTGAACAAAAGAAAGAAAACAGACTGGAGGTGAGGGGGGAACAGATCCTCAAGGTTCTAATGGACAATGCAAGAGGATTTAGTTTCTATTATCAGAATTCCAGAAGGAGAGGAAAGAGTGGAGCTGAAAACTTCCTGAATTTGGCAAAATACATAAGCTTTCAGATTGAAGAAGCTAAATGAGATCTCAAACAAAATTTTGAAAAACAATGATATATTTCTGACTAGAAATTTCAAGTGATATTCTGCTGCAGTGTCAAGAGATAATAAGGAGTAGTGGGAACTGTGGTGAACTGTAGAGTACATGTATTGTCTAGAAAGGCAGCTCCTGTTCAGCACTAGTTGGTTATATATATATGGGAATTTAGACCTGATTTCTTTTTTGTAAATTCTTAATTGTAAGCAACTAATTCTTTACATTTTAAATCAGTCCACTAGTATTGTACTGAAAGGAAGTAGTGACTTTGGAACTAGACCTGAGTTTGAACCCTTGCTCTACCACCATACAATCTTGGACAAATCCATAAACTCTCTGAGTCTCAAGGTTCTCATCTATAAAATATTTTAATAAAGGGTCTGACTTCATTTTTTTGGATATTTGAATGCTAACACCTTTCTTTCTTCTCCTTCTGCCCCACATCTGGAAAAGCTAATAAGAAAGCTAAAGTGCTCCCTCCTTTGGTGCCAACAGGAGAGTGAAACTATGTAAGCTCCTGCCCCAGGAGTAGGACCCTGACACAAGCCCACTCCTAACCACAATAAAAATCCAAACCAATCTCCTTTCCCTACTCCCAGGTCATTTTCAGACCAGCTTGGGAAGCCTACCCTACTATCCTTAGAAGTCATTATGTAACTAATAAACTTTTGTATAATCTCTTGGTATTTGTATATCAGTCTCTACACCTGGACCGAATTTTGGGTAAGGATCTACCCTTTATCTGTAAAGTGCCACAACAAACAGAAATTGCTATATTTATACTATAAAGTTTCTGTGAGGAACAAATAATATCTGAATGATATCCCGGCCACAATACATGCTCAACAAATAGCAATTACCATGATGACTAGTATTAGTGAATAGAAGCTTTCCCAGGCCCTCTTTTTTAAAAAATGTACCCTTTCCTTTCTTTCAAGAGCAAGTGGACATTTCAATGAGTCCCGGTCTCAGGGACTGGAGAGAAGCAAGACTAGCCACTAGGGATTACATCTGGTATGGTTTGCTTGTAATCTTTATATGTTCTTAATACATGGCCTCAAACTTGATCTGGTATACTCATTCAGAGTGCTTAAAGAAAACTTGAAACAAAACTGACATACAGATGGGTTTTGTTTGGCCTATACAGTGTTTTTTAAAAATATTTTTATTAGCCGACAATATTTTAAAATCAGGAAATGTCATATAAAAACCTGGGTTTCTAGTTCTCTTGAAAATTTGGAAGATCTGACATCACTGTACTCACATTCCTGCTTAGCTGAATACTAGCTGCCACCTTTAGATGGAATATGAGCTCTCCATTCCACTTGAGTCCCCACCGTTTCTTACTGTTTTTATCACTAAGGCCCAATGTCAAATGCCATTTATCATTGTAATCTCACTGTTGATTTTTTTCTAATAACTGAGAATTATTTATCTACACCAGTTTATCATTTTTAATGATTTTATTTATTTATTTTAATCATTTTTAACGATTTTATTTATTTATTTATTCATGAGAGACACAGAGAGAGAGAAAAGCAGAGACACAGGCAGAGGGAAAGGCAGGCCCCTTGCAGGGAGCCTGATGTGGAACTCCATCCCAGGACTAGGATCATTCCCTGAGCCAAAGGCAGACGCTCAACCACTGAGCCACCCAGGCATTCCATACACCAGTTTATAACAAAGGTAGGAAATAAAAGGAGGTTTGATCAGGAGGTTTATGGTTTCAAGAAAAATAGAAGAGCAGCTAAAACCATCCAGCTATAGTCAATAATATAATCTTCCTGGCCTCCATTATCACTATGAGGGTATGTTTTACTCCTTCATTTTTAGGAGATCCTCAGATTTCATGGGCAAAGTTCATACAAATTTTTATTCTCTTTTTACACATTGAGATTATAGGAGGAACTTGTACACTAAAATGGTTGGTAAGAGCCAAAGCTGTTTTTTTTTCTTTTTAAATGAGAGTTATCTCTTATCAGAGAAGCTCAAGGTTACTTCTTTTATAGAATTAGGCTATAATTCAAATAGAAGATCCAACAGGGCATTAATGAAATAAGGGTCTCCTCCAATGTGTACTTCACTACTGTGCATATCAACTTATGAGATATTTCAAAAGGATTAAAGATAAATCCTTTTCATTGTTCTTTGGACACCTGATTTATGACTTAACTTTATTTAATCCCTTGTTCAACACACAAACATATATCCACTATATTTCACTGTTTCATTTTGTGTCAAATTTTGGACTGAGGGAAGTTTCATGTAAAAGTGGAGAAATTTAGAATTCTTGGATTTCTGATCCAGAGGATATAATTTTATAGGTGCTGCAGGGAAGCCCCAGTACAAGACCTGTCCAAAATATGACTTTCAACAGCTTGCTCTAATGGGTGGAATTCTGCATTTCAGTTTTTCTTTTAGAAAAACTTTAGAATTGACTTTTAGAAAAACTTTAGAATTGACTTTAGATTAAAACATAGAAGTTACCTACAAAATATAAATCTAATAAGGTTAGGAATCAATGGTTACCCTTCGTTTTAGAATCATACATCCTAAATTGATATGACCTAGGACATGTAATAACACTTGTTGGATAATAATTTTTATGTGAATTATGGGAAGAGCTGAGAAAATAAATCTAGAGTCTTACAGTTAAGAAAAACCATAAAAGGCATCTAGTCTAGCCCATTCCTGATGCAGGTATATTGTACTTTTCTGCATACCTAAAATGGAACCATAAAGCCTCCAGCCTCTGCTTCAACACCTCCACTAGCAGAAAGCCTACTGCTTTAAGAAGTATCCAAAAAAAAAGAAGTATCCCCAATTTATTGTTCTCAATTCTAATCACCAAGTAATTATTATCTTTATTGAGCCAAAATACAGCTCTTTCTATGTTACATTCACTGATTCTATTTCAAAATTTTGAAAAAATAAAAAGCAAGCCTTATTTAAAATTTTTTTCCATGTCAGTTTACTCCCATGTTTTTAGATAAGCATGACATTAAACTCACTAGAAGTAGCTGCTAGAGTCACATTTATAGCAGAGCTCCTCTCCCATTTTGATTTTTCCTGTGATTAATTTTCAGAGTATAGAAAAAATATTTTTTCAATTAGTTTTTTAGAGAATAGAATGAGTTTGAGTCAAATGTAAGTCAAATAATCAGACCATCAAAAAGGAAAAATTCAGTAGTTTGAACCTAAGCTATTAACAGTTTCTGATTCTTGATTGGGTTACAAGTGCTGATAATTATTCTTCTATGAACAAATCTGAGGATTGAGCAAGACTGGTGAGATTAGGAAATGGGAAATTGCTCACAGCGACTATTATTTCATCACAAATAGCCAAAAACTAATGGGTTTGGTTTTTAAATAGCACTTGGGTTTTTCTTTTGTAATTTCCTACTTAATTATAAGGATTACTCTGAAAGCATACCTGTGAGTTATGGCTGCAGCCTACTGGAAATGCTTACACACATCCAAATAGTGAGAACCCTGAGCTTGCCATGAAGCATCATGCCAGAAGCCATGACAGTATTTTCCAATAGACCTCTTTGGATCATGCCACCAATTTCATGCTCTGCATAAATCTCATGTTGCTTAAACCTTCTGGATAATCAGAATAAAATGACAAATCTTTTTCCATTAATTAAACACATTACTTAAATGTTGCATTAGGAATGCAATATATTTCCTCTCTTTTTCTTTTACAAGTCACAGCAAGGTAAGAGAATTAAAAGGAGGGAATTGGCACATGGGAATGAATTTCTCCACTGAGCAATTTTAAATAAATTAATCTTTGGGCTCAGTTTTCATTTACTGTGCAAACAAGTTATTATTGACAAAAGTAAATAAATGACAATTGTACACACACACTCCTAACTACTTTTGGTGACAAAATTTTCAAATTTTGTCAATGAGTAGTATAGAAAATTTCCATATCCACCTGTATAATAATCCTGACATCATTGATGTCTGATTTCTATGGGATTTATCAAAGGTTGATTCATTAGTAAGGAATAACAAAGCAACTGGGATTTGATGAGAAGGATAGCTGATTTTAGTGCATGGGTAAATTTCTTGTACTTCTCACATAATAGCATTTTTTAAAAAAATTTTTTTTGGTTATAAGTCTTTTTCTTCTTTGTAGACTTTAAAAACACAAGCTTGCCAAATGAACCCAACCCTGATTTCCTGGTCATCATATTGATGATTTTTTTATACACATGTTAAGTTGAAACTGTAATATTTGGCTCAGAAAAAAAACATTGGTGAGGTATAGGTAAGTAGTTGCCAAAGGGAGGGCAAGAAGAGTAGGAGTCTTCAACTCACCTGGCCCCAAAAACTTACCTAGATAACTCTCAAAACATCCTGAACACCTACGAATTCAACCTGAGATTTAAAGAGAGAATAGCTGGAATGCTGAGAGAAAAGTTTTCACTTCTAACAAGGTAGTAAGGTAAAAAAAAGAAGAAGAAGAAAGTGGGGGGGGGGGGACCGCGAGTAGCCAGGCTAAAGCAGAGAGGCAAAAGCCTCGGGAGCAGGAAAGCCCAGCCTTGAAGAACTGGGAACTTTAAAAATCCACGCCAGAGTTTTCCCCCGACAGAAAAGTGCTTAGCAGAGAAATTGAGCAAAATCCCAGGAGGAGCAGTGAAGCTTCAAGATTCCCAGAGTCACTAAAAGAGGAGGTATGCCTGGGGGAAAGTTCACCAAAAACCGAAGTCAGATATTGGTAAAGGTCTGGAGCACCACAGCCCTCTGGAGCATTTGGGAGAAGCCAGTCAGGTGGGCCGGCTCTGGACGGAGGTGGCTGTACCCCATTCCCTTCAGGAGAAGTAGCCCCTGGGAGCACTGTTCCAGTGGCACAGGGTCCCAGATTCCAAGGTGCTCTAGCAGACAAAGCCAGTGATCCTGCACTCCCCCTGGGACAGGTGGAAGCAGGGAGGGCACAAGAAAACAAGAACTCTCCTGCTACTGGGCACACCACAAGCTGTGCAGATCAGTACACCCATGCCTGCCCCAGGAGCATCTAGGCCAGTGCAGACTGGGAGACTGCAGTTTGTTACTTGCAGGGAGCTCAACTCCAGATCTGGAAATCTGGCCGCCACCATTGTTATTTTTCCACTTTGTTTCACTTGTGCCTGGGAGAGGCAGAGCCCCTAGGGAACAAAGGCCTCATAAAATAAACAGTTCATGCTGAGGCCGGCACCTGGTGGGGGGAGGTGGAGCTGGCACCTCCGCCCAGGCACAGACACCTGAGAATCAGTACAGAAAGAGCCTCCCCCAAAAGAACTGCTGGAAGAACAAGGGAAGGGCAAGTATATTGATCAAGCAGCACTGGAAAGCTCCAGGACTGAGGGAAAATAGTATATATAACTAGAGGGTCCTTTTCTTTTTTTTTTCCCCTTCTTCCATTACAACTTTTTGTATCAGACTAAAAATATCCAATGTTTTTTCTCTTCTCCCTGCTACCCACAATATTTTACCACCTCTTTATTTTTAAGGTTTTCTTTTTCCCTTTTTGACTTTCATATTTCTACCATTACATGTCTTAGATACATTTTTCACTTCTGGATTCCCTTCAATGTATTCAATTCAATTTGGGTAGATATACAAGATATGGGTATTTGTTTTTTATTTTTTTATTTTTCTGCCTTGTTTTGTTTTACAATGGTGGAGGTTATTACCTTCTAACACACAATCAACATACACCCAGAAATAAGAGGAACACTTGTTGATCCATTCTGTCAGATTATATTGTCTCGGGATCCCTGGGTGGCGCAGCGGTTTGGCGCCTGCCTTTGGCCCAGGGCGCGATCCTGGAGACCCGGATCGAATCCCACATCAGGCTCCCGGTGCATGGAGCCTGCTTCTCCCTCTGCCTGTGTCTCTGCCTCTCTCTCTCTCTCTCTCTCTCTCTCTCTCTCTCTCTCTCACTGTGTGCCTATCATGAATAATAAAAAAAAAGATTATATTGTCTCTTCCTTCCCATTCTTCCCTCCTCCTTTATAATGTTTATGTTTATGTGGTCAATGTTGGAGCTTTATATATATATAAGTATTGCTGGTTTATATACACTTGGGATTGAGCATCTTCTAACATATGGAACAAAATGCACTCAGAACCAAGAAGGTTACCCTCTAGGACCCCTCAGGTAGACTACATTCTCCCTCCACTACCACTTCCTCACCACCACTATCCCCGCCTTTGTTTTATCTTTTTTTTTTTCTTTCCTCATTTCTTTGATTTTTTTTCTCTTGTTTTCTTCTTTGTTTTTGTTTTTTGGCTTTTTATCTTTACTACTTTGTTTTAAAATGTGTTTCCCACTTTAGTGGTCCCTTTCTTTTATTGTGTTCTGTTCTTCTTTTTCTTTTATTTTCTGGTCTCTGACCTCTTCAGAATCATCTAGGGTGTAGTTTACTTAGGTTGTGGTTGATATTTTTGACTCAGCCTGCTCATACAACCACTCTTCACTGGACAAAATGACTAGAAGGAAGAATTCACCACAAAAGAAAGAAACAGAAACAATACTCTCTGCCACAGATTTACAGAATTTGGATTTCAATACGATGTCAGAAATTCAATTCAGAAGTACAATTATAAAGCTACTGGTGGCTCTGGAAAAAAGCATAAAGGACTCTAGAGACTTTGTTACTGCAGAATTGAGATCTAATCAGGCCGAAATTAAAAATACATTAAACGAGACGCAATCCAAACTGGATGTTCTAACTGCTATGGTTAATGAGATGGAAGAGTGAGTGACATAGAGGACAAGGTGATAGTAAGGAAGAAGCTGAGAAAAAAGAGAAAAATGATTAAAAGCCCATGAGGAAAGGCTTAGGGAAATAAATGAGAGCTTGAGAAGGAAGAATATACATCTAATTGGGATTCCAGAAGAGACTGATAGAGAGAGGACCACAAAGTATATGTGAACAAATCATAGCTAAGAACTTCCCAAATCTGGGGAAGGAAACAAGCAAGAGATAGAGAGGACACCCCCAAAGAATCAATAAAAACCATTCAACACCACAACATTTAATAGTAAAGCTTGCAAATTTCAAAGATAAAGAGAAAATTCTTAAAGCAGTGTGAGACAAGAGATTCTTAACTTATATGGGGAAAAATATCAGACTAACAGCAGACTTCTCCACAGAGATCTGGCAGGCCAGAAAGGGCTGGCATGATATATATAGTGTGCTAAATGAGAAGAACATGTAGCCAAGAATACTTTATCCAGCAAAGTTCTCATTCAGAATAGAAGGAGAGATAAAGAGCTTCCAGGATAGGCAGAAACTGAAAGAATATGTGAGCACCAAACCAGCTCTGCAAGAAATATTAAGAGGGACCCTGTTAAAGAAAGAGGGAGCCCAAAGAAACCATCCACAAAACAGGGACTGAATAGGTATTAAAATGACACCAAGTTCATATCTTTCAGTAGTTACTCTGAAAGTGAATGGGCTAAATGATACCATCAAAATATGCATGGTAAAAAAAAAAGACGCAGGGTATCAGACTGGATAAAAAAGCAAGACCCAACTATACGTTATCTACAAGAGAGTCATTTTAGACCTAAGGACACCTCCAGCCTGAAAATGAAAGGTTGGAGAACCATTTACCATTCAAATGGTCCTCAAAAGAAAGCTGGGGTAGCAATCCTCATATCAGATAAAGTTAATCTCAAAGACTGTAGTAAGAGATGAAGAGGGACACTATATCATTCTTAAATGGTCTATCCAAAAAGATGACCTAACAATCATGAATATTTATGCCCCAAATGCGGGAACTACCAAAATATCAAACAATCAATAACCAAAGTAAAGACATACTTAGATAATAATATACTAATATTAGGAGGCTTCAACATGGCACTTTCTGCAAATGACAGATTTTGTGAGCAGAACATCACCAAAGAAACAAGAGCCTTATTTTTTAAAAAAGGTTGTATTTATTTATTCATGAGAGACACTGAGAGAGAGGCAGAGACACAGTCAGAGGGAGAAGCAGGCTCCATGCAGGGAGCCTCACATTGGGAACTCAATCTTCAGGATCGGCCCTGGGCTGAGGGTGGTGCTAAACCACTGAGCTACCTGGCTGCCCTGCAACCAGAGCTTTAAAAGATACACTCCACCAAATAGATTTCACAGATATATGCAGAAATTTCCATCCGAATGCAACTGAATACACATTCTTCTCAAGTGCATGTGGAACTTTCTCCAGAATAGACCACATACTGGGTCACAAATCAGGTCTCAACTGATACCAAAATATTGGAATTATGCCCTGCATATTTTCAGACCACAATGCTTTGTAACTAGAACTTAATCATGAGAAGAAATTTGGAAGAATCTCAGACACATGGAAGTTGAAGAGCATCCTATTATAAGATGGCGGGGTCAACCAGAAAATTAGAGAAGAATTAAAAAGATTCATGGAAACTAATGAAAATGAAGATACAACTGTTCAAAATCTTCGGGATATAGCAAAAGAGGTCCTAAGAGGGAAATACATCACAATACAAGCATCACTCAAAAAAGTTGGAAAAACCTCAAATACACAAACTAACCTTGCACCTAAAGGAATTGGAGAAATAACAGCAAATAAAACTTACACCAAGCAGAAGAGAGATAATAAAGAATCGAGCAGAACTCAATGAAATAGAGACCAGAGGAACTGTAAAACAGATCAACAAAACCAGGAGTTGGTTCTTTGAAAGAATAAGGTAGATAAACCCCTAGGCAGCCTTATTAAAAAGAAAAGAGAAAACACTCAAATTAACAAAAACATGTATGAAAGAGGAGAGATTGCAACCAATACCAAGGAAATACAAATGATTTCAAATGTAGTATAACCCACTATGTGCCAATAAATTTGCAATCTAGAAGAAATGGATGCATTTCTGGAAAACCACAAATTGCCAAAACTGGAACAGGAAGAAACAGAAAACCTGAACAGGCCAATAACCAGGGAGGAAATTGAAACAGCCATCAAAAACCTCCCAAGGCATGAAAGTTCAGGGCCAGATGGCTTCCCAGGGGAATTCTATCAAACGTTTAAAGAAGAAACAATACCTATTATACTAAAGCTGTTCTGAAATATAGAAATGGAGGGAATACTTCCAAACTCATTTTACGAGGCCACCATCACCTTAATTCCAAAACCAGACAAAGACTCCACCAAAAAGGAGAATTATAGACCAATATCCCTGATGAACACAGATGCAAAAATTCTCAACAAGATACTAGCCAATAAGATCCAACAGTAAATTAAGAAGCTTATTCACCAAAAAAAAAAAAAAAAAAAAAAGAAGCTTATTCACCATGACCCAGTGGGATTTACCCCCAGGATGCAAGGCTGGTTCAACACTGGTAAAACAATCAATGTGATAGATCACATCAACAAGAGATAAAACAAGAACTATATGATCCTCTCAATAGATGCAGAGAAAGAATTTGACAAAATAAACATCCATTCTTGATGTTAATTCCCTAAAACTCTTCAGAGTGTAGGGATAGAGGGAATATTCCTCAGCGTCTTAAAAGTCATCTACGAAAAGCCCACAGCAAATATCATTCTCAATGTGGAAAAACTGAGAGCCTATCCCCTAAGATCAGGAACAAGACAGGGATGTCTACTCTCACCACTGTTATTCAACATAGTACTAGAAGTCCTAGCCTTAGCAATCAGACAACAAAAAGAAATAAAAGGCATTCAAATGGGCAAAGAAGAAGTCAAAGCCTCTCATTTTGCAGATGACATGATACTGTACATAGAAAACCCAAAAGACTCCACCCCAAGATTACTAGAACTCAGACAGCAATTCGGCAGTGTGGCAGGATACAAAATCGATGCCCAGAAATCAGTGGCATTTCTATACACTAACAATGAGACTGAAGAAAGAGAAATTAAGGAGTCAATCCCATTTACAATTGCACCCAAAAGCATAAGATACCTAGGAATAAACCTAACCAAAGAGGTAAAGCATCTATACCCTAAAAACTATAGAACACTTCTGAAAGAAATTGAGGAAGACACAAAGAGATGGAAAAATATTCCATGGTCATGGACTGGAAGAATTAATAATGTGAAAATGTCAATGCTACCCAGGGCAATTTACACATTCAATGCAATTCCTATTCAAATACCATGGACTTCCTTCAGAGTGTTGGAACAAATCATCTTAAGATTTGCGTGGAATCAGAAAAGACCCTGAATAGCCAGGGGGATATTAAAAAAGAAAACCATAGCTGGGGGCATCACAATGCCACATTTCAGGTTGTACTACAAAGCTGTGATCATCAAGACAGTGTGGTACTGGCACAAAAACAGACATATAGATCAATGGAACAGAATAGAGAACCCAGAAATGGGCCCTCAACTCTATTGTCAACTAATATTCAACAAAGTAGGAAAGACTATCCACTGGAAAAAGGACAGTCTCTTCAATAAATGGTGCTGGGAAAATTGGACAGCCACGTGCAGAAGAATGAAACTAGACCATTCTATTACACCATACATAAAGAGAAACTCAAAATGAATGAAAGATCTTAATGTGAGACAAGATTCCATCAAAATCCTAGAGGAGATCACAGGCAACACCCTTTTTGAACTTGGCCACAGAAACTTCTTTCAAGATACATCCATGAAGTCAAGGGAAACAGAAGCAGAAATGAACTATTGGGACTTAATCAGGATAAAAAGCTTTTGCACAGCAAAGGATACAGTCCACAAAACTACAAGACAACCTACAGAATGGGAGAAGATATTTGCAAATGACCTATCAAATAAAGGGCTAGTTTCCAAGATCTATAAAGAACTTATTAAACTTGACACCATAGAAACAAACAATCCAATGATGAACTGGGCAGAGGACATGAACAGAAATTTCACAGAGGAAGACCCACAGATGGCCAAAAAGCACATGAGAAAATGCCTGCATCCCTTGCCATCAGGGAAATACAAATCAAAACCACAATGAGATACCACCTCACACCAGTGAGAATGGGGAAAATTAACAAGACAGGAAACAACAAATGGTGGAGAGGATGTGCAGAAAGGGGAAACCTCTTGCACTGTTGGTGGGAATGTGAACTGGTGCAGCCACTCTGGAAAACTGTGTGGAGGTTCCTCAAAGAGTTAAAAATAGAGCTACCCCATAACCCAGGAATTGCACTACTAGGGATTTACCCCAAAGATACAGATGCAGTAAAATGCCAGGACACCTGCCCCCCAATGTTCATAGCAGCAATGTCCACAATAGCCAAACTGTGGAAGGAGCCTCGGTGTCCATCGAAAGATGAATGGATAAAGATGATGTCGTCTATGTATACAATGGAATATTACCCAGCCATTAGAAACGACAAATACCCACTATTTGCTTCGACGTTGATGAAACTGGAGTGTAATTATGCTTAGTGAAGTAAGTCAATCAGAGAAGGACAATTTTTTTTAAATTTTTTATTTATTTATGATAGTCACACACACACACAGAGAGAGAGAGGCAGAGACACAGGCCGAGGGAGAAGCAGGCTCCATGCACCGGGAGCCCGACGTGGGATTCGATCCGGGGTCTCCAGGATTGCGCCCTGGGCCAAAGGCGGGCGCTAAACCGCTGCGCCACCCAGGGATCCCCGGAGAAGGACAATTATTATATGGTTTCACTCATAGAAGGAATATAAAAAATAGTGAAAGGGATTTTAGGGCAAAGGAGAGAAAATGAGTGGGAAAAATTAGAGAGTGTGACAAAACATGAGAGACTCCTATCTGTGGGAAACAAACAAGGAGTAGTTGAAGGGGCGGTGGGTGGGGAGGATGGGGTGACTGGGTGACAGGCACAAGGGGGACACTTGACTGGATGAGCACTGGGTGTTATACTATATGTTGGCAAATTGAACTCTAATAAAAAATATAAATAAAAAATGAGTGGAAATTCTCACAGGTGCCTTCCAGTTTGAATATTTAAAGTCTTTATCTTATATATTGAACATATTTGGTCACTAGCTAATGTCTACCTATTATTCCATAATGGTCAGTAAATTGCTTTTGATTGTACTGACTAATCTTTGAAATGCCTAATGAAATAATTTTGAAAATTAGCAACTAGCCTTGAAACTAAGTAGTAAACTTAATTTTTTATCAGCTATATGGGTCTTTGGAAAAGTACCTTTTGGTGTTTTATCTATATAGCAAAACCAAAACCATTTGGATGTATAAATGGAAAATAATGGAGCACTTTGAGATGACCAAACTCTTTTTAAAGAAAGGTAAAGTTACAGACGTGGTTCAGATAGTCATCCTCACTCCTAAATCCCCTTGGGGTTCTGCTCCTAAATTTGTTCTCTTATTGGCTTGGGGCTGGAACTGATTGATAGGTATGCCAAAGCCACAGGGGAAGCTTTCCATAAAGGGAATTACTGGCTTTGAAAACACAGCTATTAACCTTGAACATCTTTAATCGCCCACCAATTAAGAGTAAGCACCCTTAAGCTCCCAGTGATTAACCTTTATTACCCCAAGTTGCTCCCACAGGCTCTCCTACTTACTTAAATACAAAATAGCAGAATGACAGACTGTAATACTATGAACATTCTCATAGTGTATTCTGGTTCTACTGATGTAAAAATATATATGTATATATTATTACCCTTAAAACTGTGTTGATTGCCACAGTGGAGAAAAATGTCCTAAGATATCTAAAATATTTGAGCTAGGGCTCTGGGCAAAACTAGCTTTAGAGGAAGCAGTCTCTTGGCTGATGTAGCTAGAAAAGCAATAGACTAAAAGTCAGGAGACCTAGATTTTAGATCCAATTCAGTATGAACATAATGCCTAAGGAGTCACCAAAATTCTCTGGTCCTTAGTTTCCTGAGATAAAACTGAGGACAGTTGTATTAAATAATCGCTAATCTCCTCTCCAGCTGTAATATTCTGAGTCTAATCTGTGCTTCTGCGATGAGCTAATAGGCACAAATTCAGACAAGCTATTTTATTTGCATACAGAATGATGAAGATAGGTATGCTCAGTTACTCTTCAGATTGCATTTGGACATTAGCCAGTTCCAAGAATATACACCGAGGTATATATTCCCAGAACTTAAAGCACAGGACTTTTAACAGCAATGCAGCCTTTGAGAACTTCAGAGACCCTCACAGAATTTCTAGTATTTGTTGTCCATTTAAGGTTTGGGTTTATAGATCTAGAAATTTTGAGGTCATTTCTCTGTAGCTTCTATACATGCTGTTTAGGAACGTGCTACCAAGGCAGAGATGGGTACCAGAGGAGTTCATGGCATCCCATGACTGGGGAGAAGATGAATGCATTATAGATCATATTATAATATTCTTCCCAGTAATCCTTTTTCTATACTAGATAAAACTGTTTTCATAGCATTTATTAGCATGTTGATGAGTGTTTACTATCATATTGATAAGAGTTACAGATTCTTAAAAATGTGGTTCTAAGTCAGAGACAAAATACCTTGAAAAGGCCATTTGGTTGTGAAAGGATAAGCCTGAAATAGGCTCTGTACCTAGTGATAGTATTTGTTCTGAATGAGACAATTGGTAATATTGTCTGTATATTTACTCTTGAGAGGAAAGGATAAGCAGTCCTGAGAGGGCAGAGGAAGTAGAAGAAATAAGGAACAAGGTAGGAAGCTGAAGCCTGAGCTATTTGAAAAAGCCAAGGAACTTTAAAAAAAGGGGAGGAGGGTTATTAATTACTCAATTTAAAATCCCTTGCATTGCTAACTGGTATAGCCTCTAGAGGCTCCTCAAAAAGTTAAAATAGAACTACCCTATGACCCAGCAATTGAACTACTACATATTTACGCAATAATAGAAAAATGCTGATTTGAAGATACACATGTACCCTAATGTGTATAGCAACATTACCAACAATAGCCAAATTATGGAAAAAGCCCAAATTTCCATCAACTGATGAATGGATAAAGAAGATGTGTGTGTGTGTGTGTATGTGTGTGTGTGTGTGTGTGTACATATATATGGAATGTTATGGATACATTTAAAAAAATTTCTATTGGAGTTCAATTTGCCAACATATAGCATAACACTCAGTGCTCATCCTGCCAAGTGCCCCCTCAGTGCCCATCACCCAGTCACCCCAACCCCCTGCCCACCTCCCTTTCCATTACCCCTTGTATGTTTCCCAGAGTTAGGTGTCTCTTATGTTTTGTCACCTTCACTGATATTTTCACTCATTTTCTGTCCTTTCCCCTTTATTCCCTTTCACTAATTTTTATATTCCCCAAATAAATGAGACCATATAATGTTTGTCCTTCTCCGATTGACTTACTTCACTCAGCATAATACCCTCCAGTCCCATCGATGTTGAAGCAAATGGTGGGTATTTGTCATTTCTTTTTTTTATACATAAATTTATTTTTTACTGGTGTTCAATTTGCCAACATATAGAATATTTTTATGCATTTATTTTTTATTGGTGTTCAATTTGCCAATATATAGAATAACACCCAGTGCTCATCCAGTCAAGTGCCCACCTCAGTGCTGGTCATCCAGTCACCCCCACCCCCTGCCCACCTCCTTCCACCACCCCTAGTTTGTTTCCCAGAGTTAGGAGTCTCTCGTGTTCTGTCTCCCTTTCTGATATTTCCCACTCATTTTTTCTCCTTTCCCCTTTATTCCCTGTCATTATTTTTTATATTCCCCAAATGAATGAGACCATATAATGTTTGTCCTTCTCCAATTGACTTATTTCACTCAGCATAATACCCTCCAGGTCCCTCCACCTTGAAACAAATAGTGGGTATTCATCATTTCTAATGGCTGAGTAATATTCCATTGTATACATAGACCACATCTTCTGTATCCATTCATCTTTTGATGGACACCAAGGATCCTTCCACAGTTTGGCTATTGTGGACACGGCTGCTATAAACATTGGGGGGCAGGTGTTCCAGCCTTTCACTGCATCTGTATCTTTGGGGTAAATCCCCAGGAGTGCAATTGCTGGGTCGTAGGGTAGCTCTATTTTTAACTCTTTGAGGAACCTCCACACAGTTTTCCAGAGTGGCTGCACCAGTTCACATTCCCACCAACAGTGCATGAGGGTTTCCCTTTCTCCACATCCTCTCCAACATTTATTGTTTCCTGTCTTGTTAATTTTCACCATTCTCAAGGTGTGAGGTGATATCTCATGTGATTTTGATTTGCATTTCCCTGATGGCAAGTGATGCGGAACATTTTCTCATGTGCTTTTTGGCCATGTCTATGTCTTCCTCTGTGAGATTTCTGTTCATGTCTTTTGCCCATTTCATGATTGGACTGTTTGTTTCTTTGCTGTTGAGTTCTTTATAAAGTTCTTTATAGATCTTGGAAACTAGCCCTTCATCTGATATGTCATTTGCAAATATCTTCTCCCATTCTGTAGGCTGTCTTGCAGTTTTGTGGACTGTTTCTTTTGCTGTGCAGAAGCTTTGTATCTTGACGAAGTCCCAATAATTGATTTTTGCTTTCGTTTCTCTTGCCTTCATGGATGTACCTTGCAAGAAGTTGCTGTGGCCAAGTTCAAAAAGGGTGTTGCCTGTGTTCTCCTCTAGGATTTTGATGGATTCTTGTCTCACATTTAGATCTTTCATCAATTTTGAGCTTATCTTTGTGTCTGATGTAAGAGAATGGTCTAGTTTCATTCTTCTGCATGTGGATGTCCAGTTTTCCCAGCACCATTTATTTTAGAGACTATCATGTTTCCAGTGGATAGTCTTTCCTGCTTTGTCGAATACCAGTTGACCATAAAGTTGAGGGTCCAACTTCTGGATTCTCTATTCTGTTCCATTGATCTATGTGTCTGCTTTTGTGCCAGTACCACACTATCTTGATGACCACAGCTTTGTAGTATTTTTATTATTAATATATGTTATTATATATTATATATATTATATATAATGGAATGGTACTCAGCCATAAAAAAGAACAAATTCTTGCCATTTGCAACAACATGGGTGGAGCTAGAGAGTATTATGCTAAGTGAAATCAGTCAGAGAAAGACAAATACCATATGATTTCACTCATAGCTGGAATTTAAGAAATAAAACAGATAAACATGGGGGGGGGAGAGAAACCATGAAACAAATTCTTAACTATAGAAAACAAACTGAGGGTTATTGGAGGGGAGGTCAGCAGGAGGATGGGTTAAATAGGTGATAGGTATTAAGGAGGGCACTTGTGATAAGCACTGGATGTTGTATGTAAATGATGAATCACTAAGTTCTACACTTGAAACTAATATTACATTGTATGTTTATTAACTGGAATTTAAATAAAAAATTGGAGAAAGAAAAAAAATAAAATAAAAATAAAAATTGGAGAAAGAATAAATAAAATTCCTTACATTGCTGAAATAAGACACCCTCTAATCTCTACAATCCTTCAGAAAATTTTTTCTCAAATACCTTGTGTGAATGGAAATCAAGGAAAAGGAATTGCACTTCAAATCTGAGACAGTATGGAGTTGGCTTAAGAAAGAAATGCAAGATATAGAAAACAAAATCTAGACAGAAGCCAGGAATCAGAGGCAGGAAAAACAGAACAGAGAAAGAGTAAGGTTATTTTTTATTTTTAAGTATCCATCCTCATATTCTGGTAGCCTTAATTCCACTTTCCTTTGGGGGAATTGCCTTCCCCCAATTTCTTGTGGTACTTTTGATTTAGTCATATTATCCCACCCCATTCCATGTGGCCACAGTGGTGGTCTGTGACCCAGGCTGGGCCAATCATAATTTCCCTTTCTAAGGGGACTACAGGTTCTAGCTCAAGGGGTGATCAGCACAGTGCCAGGTAGAGACTTTTCCTTTAAGAAATTTTAGGTGGCACATGGAACTAACCTTGCCTAGATATTTTTATTGTGGTAAAATATAAATAACATGTAATTTACCACTCTAACCATTTTTGAGTGTACAATTTAATGGCATTGGGTATGTTTACATTGCTGTGAAACCATCACCACAATCCATGTCCAGAACTTTTTCATCATTACAAACTGAAACTCCATATCCCTTAAACAATAACTTTCCATCCTCTCTCCACCCAGGCCATGGTAACCACTAGTCTACTTTCCATTTCTATGAATTTTACTTATCTAGGTACTACATATAAATGGGATTATATATTTGTCCTTTTGTGTCTGGCTTATTTCACTTAGCAAAATGTTTTCAAGATTCATCCATGTTGCCACATATATCAGAATTTCATTCCTTTTTATCATGCTAAATATACAGAACATAAAATTTATCATTTAATTTTTCAATAAAATTTTAATTTAAAAAATAAAAACATAAAATTTAATCATTGTTAAGTGTACAATTCAGAGACATTAAGTACATTTCACCTTGTTGTGCAACCATCAACACCACCAATCTCCAGAATTTTTTCATCTTCCCAAACAGAAACTTCATACTTATTAAAAAATAATTTCCCACTCCTTCTTCCCCACTTCTGAGGACAATAATTCTACTTTCTGTCTCTATGAATTTGACTACTTCAGATATGAGGAATCATATAATGTTTGCCCTATTGTGACTGGTTTACTCCACTTAGCATAATATTTTCAAGTTTCATCTATGTTGTAGCATGTATCATAATTTACTTACTTTTTAAAGCTAAATAATATTCCATTGTATGTATTTACCACATTTTGTTTATCCATTCATCCATCAACAGATAAGTTGTTTCCACCTTTTGGCTACTGTGTATAATGCTGCTATGAACATGGGTATAAAAATAACTGTTTAAGAACCTGCTTTCAATTCATTTTTGGTATATATCCAGAAGAGTATATATCATATGGTAATTCTGTGTCTAATTTTGAGGAATCATCATCCTGTTTTCCACAGCACTTGTACCATTTTACATTCCCAGCAGCAATGCCCATGTGTCCAAATTTTTCCATATCCACACCAACACTTGTTACTTTCTTTTTGTTTGTTTTTTAATAATAGCCATTCTAACAGATGTGAGTTGATATCTTGTGGTTTTGATTTGCATTTCCCTAATGATTAGAGATGTTGAACATATTTTCACAGGCTTATTGGCCATTTGTATATTTTCCTTGAATAAATGTCCATTTAAATCCTTTACCCAGTTTTAAAAACAAGTTTATTACTATAGTTGTAAGAATTATTTATAAATTCTAGATATTAATCCCTTATCAGATGTACACTTTGCTGACATTTTCTTCCATTATATGTGTTGCCTTTTCACTCTGTTTATAGTGTCCTTGATGCACAAAAGTTCTAAATTTTGATTAAGTATAATTTATCTAGTTTTCTTTTGTTGCCTGTGATTTTGGTGTCATATCTAAGAAATCACTGCCAAATCCAATGCCATGAAACTTCCCTCCCATTTTTTTTCCCAAAAGTTTTATAGTTTACAGAAGTTTTAGCTTTTATGTTAGAGTCTTTGATCTAATTTGAATTCATTTTTGTATATGATCTAAGTTAAAGGTCCAATTTCATTCTTTATCATATGGATATCAAGTTCTCCCAATAGCATTTGTTGAAGACTATCCTTTCCCTATTGAATAGTCTTGGCACTCTTGTTGAAAATCATCTGACCATATATGTGATGTTTTATTTCTAAGGTCTGCATTATATTATATTGTTATAGATGTCTATATTTATATCAGAACCACATTGTTTTTATTACTGTATTTTGTAGTACCTTTTGAAATCAGGGAGATGTGAGACCTTCAACTTGGTTCTTTTTCAAGATTGTTTTGACTATTTGAACTTTAGGATGGAGTTTTCTATTTTTTTAAAGATTTTGTTCATTTGAAAGAGAGAAAAGAGTTCTATATTTCTAAAAAAAAGTTATTTTAAAAGTAATTGCATTGAATATGTAGATTGTATTAGATAGTATTGACATTTTAACAATAAGTCTTTGCACCAAAATGGGATGTTTTTCCATGTACTTATATTTTCTTTAATTTCTTCCAGCAAATGCTTTGTAGTGGTCAGTGTATGAGTTTTTCACCTCCCCAGTGATGTTTATTCTTTTTTAAAGATTTATTTATTTCTATTTTAGAGTACTAGAATGTGAGTGGGGGAGGGGCAATGAGAGAGAGAGAGAGAGAGAATCCTCAAGTAGACTCCCTACTGAGCACAAAGATCCACACAAGGCTCAATTCCACAACTCTGAGACCATGACCTGAGCTGAAATTGAGTCAGATGCCTAACCAACTGAGCCATGCCGGTGCCCCAGTGATATTTATTCTTAAGTATTTTATTCCTTTTGATGCTGCTATAAAAAGGAGTTGTTTTTTAAATTTCCTTTTAAATTTGCTCATTGTTAATGGATAGAAACACAACTGAATTTTGCGTGTTAATTTTGTATCCTACAATTTTTCTAAAATTGTTTATTAGTTCAGATAGCTTTTCTGTGGAATCTTTCGAGTTTTCTTCATATGAGATCATATCATCTGCAAACAATGATAATTTTATTTTTTCCTTTCCAAATCAGATGCCTTTTATTTACTGCTCTTTACTAATTATTGTAGATAAAACTTCCAACACCCTGTTAAACAGAATTGATAAAACAGGCATTCTTGTTGTATTTCTCATCTTAGGTTAAAGGCTTTCCGTAACTACAGTTTTCATATATGGTTTTTACTATGTTGGGAAGGTTTCCTTCTATTCCTAGTTTGTTGGATGTTTTTGTCATGAAACGTATTGTATATTATCAAGTGCTTTCTCTGCATCAGTCATCAGTTGAGATGACTATATGATTTTTTTTCTTCATTGTGTTAATGTTACATTGGCTAATTTTCATGTCAAACCATCCTTGCACTCCAGGAATATATCCCACTAGTCTTGCTGTATAATCCTTCTAATATGCTGCTGAATTCAGTGTGTTAGTATTTTGTTAAAAGTTTTTGCATCAGTATTCATAAGGGATATTAGTCTATAATTTCCTAGTAGTTTTTCTCCTTGGCTTGGTATCAGAATAATGTTAACCTAATAGAATGAGTGAGGAAATTCTGCTCACCTCTTTAATTGTTTGGAAGAGTTTCAGAAACATTGATGTCAATTATTTTTTTTTAATTTTGGGTAGAATTCACTAATTAATCCACTAGTCCAGGACATGAATTTGTCAAGAGATTTTTGATTACTGATTCAATATACTTAATTAGTTATAGGTATATTCATATTTTCTGTCTCATCATAATTCAGCCTTGGTAGGTTATATGTTTCTAGGAATTGTCCATTTCATAAAAGTTATTCAATTTATTAAAGTATAATTATTCATAGTACTTCTCATAACCTTTATTTCTGTAGAATCAGTAGTAATATCCCACTTTGATTTCTAATTTTAGTAATGAGTTCTCTCTTTTCTTAATCAATCTAGCTAAACATTTGTCAATTTTTCAATTTTCTCAAAGAACCAACTCTTGATTTTGTTGAATTTCTCTATTGTTTTTTATTTTTCTTCACTTTCCTTTATTATTCCCTTCCTTTTGTAGTTGTAGACTTCTGACTGTTTTCCAGAGTAGCTCCTATATGCAAATTTTAGCTATCTTTGGTGATTTCTTTTCTTCATTTTTTATGTTTCTTTGGGAAAATTAAGGCATGAAGCTTCCTAATCCACTGATATTATACCTCTCTTGCCTAGATCTTGAAGGACAAAGACCTTAACTAGCATCTGATTTACATAAAAGTGCCATATATACAACTTTAACCAATATTTAATATTGAAAGTACAATTAGTTAACTAGGGTGAGATATTGTGAAAAATCATCAAGGATTTATTCTTTTGAATTGTAGCTTACTGTAACTTTGCTACTTACAAGCTTGAGTAGAAAATTTAGAATCTTAACTACAGTAGAGTTATGTCTTTGAGCCCTCTGTTTCTGGTTAAAATGAAAGCATCAGGCATTTGCTGAGATGAAGGGAGAATGACAGGTGATATTAGGAATAGGGTCCACAAAAATCACTAGAAGAGGAATAGATTCATCAAGAGTTATCATCTACTTCAAACTTTTTCTTTTCAGTAGTTTTGCTCCTTTTCACAACCTTCCAATACTACAGAAAATGGACAAGGGATTCCTGGAAAGGATCATTTAGTTTCTCAAACAAGTAAAAATAAATAAACTTTAATTATTTATTATGGCCCTTTTTTTCATTTTCATTCTGTAAAAACAAACTAGCCAGAATTAATTTGTTAAGCTTTAAGGACCCTTTTAGATCTAAAGTTCTAAAATTCTAAGACTTGCATATTATAATAGGGGAAAGTAACAATAGAATATTTAACTTCTTACAATGAAGGAATATTATTTCTTTGCTAGCTAGATTGCTAGGCTACTTTGGTACAGAGCAGGTTAATGGATGAATGAAAGGACTAAAACCAGACTGATTAACTTGCCAAATTGTTAAATGAGCTGAGAGTTTCTTTTTTAAAAAAATTTATTTATTTATTTATGATAGTCACAGAGAGAGAGAGAGAGAGAGAGAGAGAGAGAGAGACAGAAGCAGGCTCCATGCACCGGAGCCCGATATGGGATTCGATCCCGGGTCTCCAGGATCGCGCCCTGGGCCAAAGGCAGGCGCTAAACTGCTGCGCCACCCAGGGATCCCGAGCTGAGAGTTTCTTATGGAAGAGAAAAGTATAAATGGAAAAGGGGAAAGCAGGGTGAGATATTCTGGAAAAGACTAATGCCAGCTACTGGTTTTGAGGGAAAAAAATTTAAGGTATTTATGAAGAAAAGGGGAAGGATTATGGTCATCTGCTTTGCTAAGATAAGTGGGTTTTTTGTGCATAGATGGCTGAGGAGGATTTGTTAAAATTTACTAGGTGTTATGAATGGAAACCCTCTTTAGAATGTTCTGAGAGACTTCAGTAAAGATGTGTTGGATGTTAGGCATGTGTTCTATGGCATGAAAAATCATATGGATCCTCGGGCCACAAATAGACCACATATCAACTAGTATGTTTTTAATTTTCAGTCCTATGTAAAAAATCATCAGGTTACCCCCTTTATTTTCTGGAAATTTCTACATCAGTTTATGCATTCTATTCTAAGCAACTAAAAACCCAAGATGTTATAAATCATTAAAAAGATATATTGGGTAATGAATCTGCAAGTCCAAAAGAAAGACACAACAGGATTATCTGATTCAGTGTCTCAATAATGTGAAGCATCTGGTTTCTTTCTGCCTCTCCATTCTGCAATAGTCTTAGTATGATGCTAAAGCTGTTTTCTATCATGGGTATAATATTGTTGTACTAGCTAAGACTTTAAATCCACATATATACCAGTCAAGAGAAAAGAGTATTTATACTTAGAATTTCAAGGAAGAATATTGAAATTCATCCTGAATGACCCAGTTAGATGACATGCCAAATCCAGAACCAATGATTTGGGCAAGTCAGGATAATAAAATGTGTTAATTGGCTCCTAGTGCTCAGGTCAACTCCTCCCCAGAGTGCATCAAGGGGAAAGGATGATGAATGAAAATGCAGATACTGTAAGCAAGGGAGAATGAGTGCATAAGCTAGGTAGGCAATTATCAACAACTACTATAGTTACAGCTCATACTCAGGTTTGTCTGATGTCTTCAACAATGTCATACAATTTGAAAATTCATCAATTAATTTCTCATTCTTTTATTTAATTTCTATAATCAACAGGAAATACTTAGTTATTCTTTTTTTAAGCCCATATATGGCTTAAAGTCTTTAACTTTAAAAAATAATTATGCAATATTTGACTGAAATTTCTTAAGGTCAGAAACCTGAGTTAAATTCATAGATCTATATTTTCTTAAGTCTGTAAGCTTGAGTGACTCACTAAATCTCTAAGATTCACAAGTTTCTCATTTGTGCAACATAAAAATCATCAGAATTCTTTTTCTTCAGGGGCATCTGGGTGGCTCAGTGGTTGAGGGTTTGCCTTTGGCTCAGATCATGATCCTGAGGTCCTGGAATCAGGTTCCTCATCAGGCTCCCTGTGGGGAGCCTGCTTCTCCCTCTGCCTATGTCTCTGTCTCTCTGTGTCTCTTATTAATGGATGAATAAAATCTTGAAAAAAAAATTCTCTTCAGAGCAGAGGTCTATCAACACCTTGCTACCAGACACTTAATAAAATAAGTTGGCATTTTGCATAGAAGAGAAGAGCTAGAAGCATATGTGATTAAGTTTTCACCAAAATAAATTCTATATTTCCCAGTGTTGAAAGGGAATACTATCCCCCATTTTTCCTATTTCCATGCGGTAATATCAACACAAGAATAATTCTTCTGTCCTCTTTCCTGTATCACTTCCTTTACTACTCCACATGGATAAGGAGAATTTTACATGGTTGGTGGGCAACAGCCATTTATCCTTTTTTGATTCTGAAAAATTAATCTCCTAAAAGTTTACAAAGTCAACTCCATGTATCAGTGAAAAGATAAAATAGGAAGCTCTAAGGCCTTCTACAGAAACAGTGAAAATGAGCAAAAAGAACTCTGAAAATGAACTTCTGTGAGAACTCTGGAAAGTAAAGGCTATAGCAACCAAGCAAATGTTGAATCAAGGAAAAAGATGACTTAAACATGGTAGGAAAGCATTGTGGATTTTTAAAATACCCTCACCCCACAGCTTTTCCAGTTTGATGACAGTCCTGAAGATGGCATCCCAAATTCCCAGTATGTATCTCTGGTTCTGGAAGGAGCAAAGTAGACTTTGCTGTAATTGTTTTTTTTTTTTTCTGTTTTGACCTGTCTGCAGGCTCCCTGAAGGACTGATGCAAGGCACTTGCCTTTGTTTTGTCAGAACTCAGAACCTTCTCAGGGTGGAAAAGTGGATAAGCAGAGGTATTCCTTAAAAATGTTGAAGGGTAAAAGAATAAGCCACTGCCACTTCCCACCTGAAAGAACAGTCATCATCAAGATTTAGCATCTTCTTCACAATATTCCTTTTGCCCAGTTTAGTTCCTTTCCTAGAGTTTTCTGATACTAGAGAAACTGTCAAAAGAGCCCCTGAGAATGGTCATTTGGCTACATAAGCAAATAAAATAGGTAGCCTCTAATATTTTTATTTCATTTTTACTCTGTGAAACTTGGGGCAGCATATTATAGTTGGGGCAAATAACAGACACACAGAGAGCCTGGGAAGAAAGCCTGAAGAGAGACACTCTGGGGGATAAGGGCCTTGAAAATATACCAGGGAGTCTGGAAAGCCAAATTCATAGCCAGGACAAGATGCAAGCTGGGGAAAGACCTGATAAGAATCTGTGCTTTCACTACCAGTTGAGCTTTCAGCTCAGTGAAACCAGTGAGTGAAGGCTAAAAACTTTGATATAAAATGACCTGGATAAACCTTGGAAGGCCCAACACAGAACTAATATGCAAAGACTATGTGAGCATTTTTTTTTCCTTTTCATTCTTTTCCTTCCCTCCCCTCCCCATTCCCTTCCCCTTTTCTTCTTTCTTTGCCCTCTTCCTTTCCCTTCTTTTCCTTCCCCTTTGTTTCTTTCACTCCCTTATTTCCTCCATTCTCTTCCCCTCCCCTCTCCTCCCCTTCCTTTCTCTCCTATTCTTTCCATTCCTTTCTTTTGCTTCTCCTCCCTTTCCTCCCCTCCTCTCTCCCCCTCTCCTCTCTTCTCCAAATTCCAAATAAAAATAAACTATGGAGGCCAGAAGGTAGTGAAATGATATATTTAAAGTGCTAAAAGGAAAAAAACCACAAAGATTAATATTTCTACATCTTGCAAAACTATCTTTCAAAAAACAAGAAAGAAATGAAGATATTCCCGGATAAACTAAACATGAGGGATTTTGTAGCTAGAAGACCTGCCCAACATGATCATAGTTTTTAATCCATTCTATATGTTGCCTTATTCAGTTTGCTAATGCTTTATTGAATACTTTTGCATTTATATTCACCAATGATATTGGTCTATAGTTTTCTTATGATGTCTTTATTTGGCTTGATATCATACTAATACTGGCCTCAAAATGAGCTAGTAAGTATTCCCTCTTATTCCTTTAAAAAGGAGTTTGAGAAAAACTGATATTAGTTCTTTAAAGATTTGTCTTAAAATTTTATTTATTTGTTTATTTATTTAAAGAAAGAGAGTATGTAAGTGAGGGGAGGGGCAGAGGGAAAGGTAGAGAGAGAATCTCAAGCAGACTCTATGCAGGGTGTGGAGCCCAACATGGGCTCTTCACCCTGAGATCATGACCTGAGCCAAAATTAGTTAGATATTTAACTGAGTCACCCAGGCAACCCTTAGTTCTTCTTTAAATTTTTGGTAGAAGTCACTAATGGAGCCATCTGTTTCTGGGCTAGCTTCATAGTAAATTCTTTAATTACTGATGCAATGCCTTTACTTATTATATGTGTGCTCTAATTTTCTATATAATTTTGTATCAGATTCATTACTTTGAAAGTTTCTAGCAATCTGTCAGGTTATCTAGGATAGCTAATGTGTTGTTATACAATTTTTCATAGGTTTCCCTTTCTTTTTTTAATTTTTTTAAATTTTTATTTATTTATGATAGTCACAGGAGAGAGAGAGAGAGAGAGAGAGAGAGAGGCAGAGACACAGGCAGAGGGAGAAGCAGGCTCCATGCACCGGGAGCCCGATGTGGGATTCGATCCCGGGTCTCCAGGATCGCGCCCTAGGCCAAAGGCAGGCGCCAAACCATTGCGCCACCCAGGGATCCCCTCATAGTATTCCCTTATGCTACCTTTTAAAAAATTCTGTAAGTTCTGGAGTAATGTCCCTTTTTCATTTCTGATTTTTTAGTCATTTAAATCTTTTTTCTTGATCAGTTTTGCTAAAATGTCAATATTGTCGATACTTTCAAGAAAGGAACTTTTAGTGTTGTTGCCTCTATCGTTTTTCCTATTCTCTATTTCATTTGTTTCTCCTATAACTTTATTATTTCTGTTCATTTGCTTAATTTGTGTTTATTTTCTTGTGTTTTTGTTCCTTAAGTCATAAACCTAGGTTATTGATTTGAGATCTTGCTTCTTTTTTAATGTAGGTGTTTATGCTATAATTTCCTTCTAAGCACTGCTTTCAAAACATTCAATAAGATTTGATATGGTATATTTTCATTTTCACTTATTTCAAAGGGTTGCCCAGTACTCCTTGTATTTTTGTATTTTTTTTTTTTTGGAGTTCAATTTGCCAACATATAGCATAACACCCAGTGCTCATCCTGCCAAGTGCCCCCCTCAGTGCCCATCACCCAGGCACCCCAACCCCTCACCCACTTCCCCTTCCACCACCCCTTGTTCATTTCCCAGAGTTAGGTGTCTCTCATGTTTTGACACCCTCACTGATATTTTCACTCATTTTCTCTCCTTTCCCCTTTATTCCCTTTCACTAATTTTTATATTCCCCAAATAAATGAGACCATATAATGTTTGTCCTTCTCCGATTGACATATTTCACTCAGCATAATACCCCCCAGGTCCATCCACGTTGAAGCAAATAGTGGGTATTTGTCGTTTCTAATGGCTGAGTAATATTCCATTGTATACATAAACCACATCTTCTTTACCCATTCATCTTTCGATGGACACTGAGGCTCCTTCCACAGTTTGGCTGCTATTGTGGACATTGCAGCTAGAAACATCTGGGTGCAGGTGTTCTGGCATTTCACTGCATCTGTATCTTTGGGGTAAATCCCCAACAGTGAAATTGCTGGGTCGTAGGGCAGGTCTACTTTTAACTCTTTGAGGAACCTCCACACAGTTTTCCAGAGTGGCTGCACCAGTTCACATTCCCACCCACAGTGCAGGAGGGTTTCCCTTTCTCCACATCCTCTCCAACATTTGTGGTTTCCTGTCTTGTTAATTTTCGCCATTCTCGCTGGTGTGAGGGGATATCTCATTATGGTTTTAATTTGTATTTCCCTGATGGCCAGTGATGCAGTGCATTTTCTCACGTGCTTTTGGCCATGTCTATGTCTTCCTCTGTGAAATTTTTGTTTATGTCTTTTGCCCATTTCATGATTGGATTGTTTGTTTTTTTGCTGTTGAGTTGAATAAGTTCTTTATAGATCTTGGATACTAGCCCTTTATCTGATAGGTTATTTGCAAATATCTTCTCCCATTCTGTAGGTTGTCTTGTAGTTTTGTGGACTGTTTCTTTTGCTGTGAAGAAGCTTTGTATCTTGAAGGAATCCCAATAATTCATTTTTGCTTTTGTTTCTCTTGCCTTCATGGATGTATCCTACAAGAAGTTGCTGTGGACAAGTTCAAAAAGGGTGTAGCCTGTGTTCTTCTCTATGATTTTGATGGAATCTTGTCTCACATTTAGATATTTCATTCATTTTGAGTTTATCTTTGTGTATGGTGTAAGAGAACAGTCTAGGTTCATTCCTCTGCATGTGGATGTCCAATGTTCCCAGCACCATTTATTGAAGAGACTGTCCTTTTTCCAGTGGATAGTGTTTCCTGCTTTGTCAAATATTAGTTGACCATAAAGTTCAGGGTCCACTTCTGGATTCTCTATTCTGTTCCATTGACCTATGTGTCTGTTTTTGTGCCAGTACCACACTGTCTTGATGACCACAGCTTTGTAGTACAACCTGAAATCTGGCATTGTGATGCCCCCAGATATGGTTTTCTTTTTTAATATCCCCCTGGCTATTCAGGGTATTTTCTGATTCCACACAAACTTAAGAGTATTTATTCCAACACTCTGAAGAAAGTCCATGGTATTTTGGTAGGGATTGTATTGAATGTGTAAATTGCCCTGGGTTGCATTGACATTTTCACAATATTAATTCTGCCAATCCATGAGCATGGAATATTTTTCCATCTCTTTGTGTCTTCCTCAATTTCTTTCAGAAGTGTTCTGTAGTTTTTAGGGTATAGATCCTTTACCTCTTTGGTTAGGTTTATTCCTAGGTATCTTATGCTTTTGGGTGCAATTGTAAATGAGATTGACTCCTTCATTTCTCTTTCTTCAGTCTCATTGTTAGTGTATAGAAATGCCACTGATTTCTGAGCATTGATTTTATATCCTGCCACACTGCTGAATTGTTATCTGAGTTCTAGCAATCTTGGGGTGGAGGCTTTTGGGTTTTCTACATACAGTATCATGTCATCTGTGAAGAGGGAGAGTTTGACTTCTTCTTTGCCAATTTGAATGCCTTTAATGTCTTTTTGTTGCCTGACTGCTGAGGCTAGGACTTCCAATACTATGTTGAATAGCAGTGGTGAGAGTGGACATCCCTGTCTTGTTCCTGATCTTAGGGGAAAGGCTCCCAGTGTTTCCCCATTGAGAATGATATTTGCTGTGGGCTTTTCATTGATGGTTTTTAAGATGTTGAGGAATGTTCCCTCTATCCCTACACTCTGAAGAGTTTTGATCAGGAATGGATGCTGTATTTTGTCAAATGCTTTCTCTGCATCTATTGAGAGGATCCTATGGTTCTTGTTTTTTCTCTTGCTGATATGATCAATCACATTGATTGCTTTACGAGTGTTGAACTAGCCTTGCATCCCGGGGATAAATCCCACTTGGTCATGGTGAATAATCTTCTTAATGTATTGTTGGATCCAATTGGCTAGTATCTTGTTGAGAATTTTTGCATCCATGTTCATCAGGGATATTGCTCTATAATTCTCCTTTTTGGTGGAGTCTTTTTCTGGTTTTGGAATTAAGTGATGCTGGCCTCATTGAACGAGTTTTGAAGTATTCCCTCCATTTCTATCTTTTGGAACAGCTTTAGTAGAATAGGTATGGTTTCTTCTTTAAACATTTGATAGAATTCTCCTGGGACACCATCTGGCCCTGGACTTTTGTGTCTTGGGATGTTTTTGATGACTGCTTCAATTTCCTCCCTGGTTATCGGCCTGTTCAGGTTTTCTATTTATTCCTGTTCCAGTTTTGGTAGTTTGTGGTTTTCCAGAAATGCATCCGTTTATTCTAGATTGCCTAATTTATTGCCGTAAAGCTGATCATAATAAGTTTTTAAGATCGTTTGTATTTACTTGGTATTGGTTGTGATCTCTACTTTCTCCTTCATGATTTTATTAATTTGAGTCTTTTCTCGCCTCTTTTTAATAAGGCTGGCTAATGGTTTATCTATCTTATTAATTCTTTCAAAGAACCAACTCCTGGTTTTGTTAATCTGTTCCACAGTTCTTCTGGTCTCTATTTCATTGAGTTCTGCTTGAGTCTTTATTAACTCTCTTCTTCTGCTGGGTGTAGGATCCATTTGCTGTTTTTTATCTAGCTTCTTTTGGTGCAAGGTTAGCTTTTGTATTTGAGTTCTTTCCAGTTTTTGGATGGATGCTTGCATTGTGATGTATTTCCCCCTCAGGACTGTGTTTGCTGTATCCCAAAGATTTTGAACGGTTGTATCTTCCTTCTCATTAGTTTCCATGAATCTTTTTAATTCTTCCCTAATTTCCTGGTTGACCCTTTCATCTTTTAGCAGTATGGTCCTTAACCTCTACGTGTTTGAAATCCTCCCAAACTTCTTCTTGTGATTTAGTTACAGTTTCAAAGCATTATGGTCTGAAACTATGCAGGAGACAATCCCAATCTTTTGGTATCGGTTCAGACCTGATTTGTGACCCAGTATGTGGTCTATTCTGGAGAATGTTCCAGGTGCACTTGAGAAGAATGTGTATTCAGTTGCATTTGGATGTAAAGTTCTGTAAATATCTGTGAAATCCATCTGGTCCAATGTATCATTTAAAGCTCTCGTTTCTTTCTTTCTTTTTTTTTTTTTAAAGCTCTAGTTTCTTTGGAGATGTTGTGCTTAGAAAATCTGTCGATTGTAGAAACTGCTACATGCAACTCACCAAGGATAAGTGTATTATTATCTAAGTATGTCTTAACTTTCGTATTAATTGATTGATATACTTGGCAGCTCCCACATTCGGGGCATAAATATTCATGATTGTTAGGTCCTCTTGTTGGATAGATCCTTTAAGTATGATATAGTGTCCCTCTTCATCTCTTACTACAGTCTTTGGGATAAACTTTAATTTATCTGATATAAGGATGGCTACCCCTGCTTTCTTTTGAGGACCATTGGAATGGTAAATGGTTCTCCAACCTTTTATTTTCAGGCTGTAGGTGTCCTTAGGTCTAAAATGAGTCTCTTGTAGACAGCAAATAGATGGGTCCTGCTTTTTTATCCAGTCTGAAGCCCTGCACCTTTTTATGGGGTCATTAAGCCCATTCATATTCAGAGTTACTATTGAAAGGTATGAATTTAGTGTCATCATGATACCTATTCAGTCCCTGTTTTTTGTGGATTGTTTTCTTGGACTTCCTCTTTCTTTTACAGAGCCCCCCTTAATCTTTCTTGCAGAGCTGGTTTGGTGGTCACATATTCTTTCAGTTTCTGCCTATCTTGGAAGCTCTTTATCTCTCCTTCCATTTTGAATGAGAACCTTGCTGGATCAAGTATTCTTGGCTGCATGTTCTTCTCATTTAGGACCCTGAATATATCCTGCCAGCCCTTTCTGGCCTGCCATGTCTCTGTGGAGAGGCCTGCTGTTAACCTAATACTTCTCCCCATAAAGGTTAGCGATCCCTTGACTCTTGCTGCTTTAAGGATCTTGTCTTTATCTTTGTAATTTGCAAGTTTCACTATTAAATGTCGAGGTGTTGAACGATTTTTATTGATTTTAGGGGGGAATCTTTCTATCTCCAGGATCTGAATGCCTGTTTCCCTTCCCAAGTTAGGGAAGTTCTCAGCTGTGATATGTTCAAATACACTTTCTGGTCCTCTGTCCCTTTTGACGCCCTCTGGAACCCAATTAAGCATAGATTTTTCCTTCTGAAGCTGTCATTTATTTCCCTTAACCTATCCTCATGATCTTTTAATCGTTTTTCTCTTTTTTCCTCAGCTTCCTTCCTTGCCATCAACTTGTCTTCTATGTCACTCACTCATTCTTCTACCTTGTTAACCCTCATCGTTAGGACCTCCAGTTTGGATTGCATCTCATTTAATTGATTTTTAATTTCAGCCTGATTCGATCTAAATTCTGCAGTCATGAAGCCTCTTGAATCCTTTATGTTTTATTCTAGAGCCACCAGTAGCTTTATAATTGTGCTTCTGAATTGGCTTTCTGCCATTGAATTGTAATCCAAATTTTGTAATTCTGTGGGAGAGAGGACTGTTTCTGATTCTTTCTTTTGTGGTGAGTTTTTCCTTCTATTCATTTTGCTCAGTGCAGAGTGGCTAAAAACAAGTTGTACTGGTAAAAGGAGAAAGAGAGAAAAATAAAAAAGTGGGGGAACAAACAGAAAACAAAAAACAAAGCGGGTATCCTCTGATTCTATATTCTGTAAATCCCTCGACTTCCCCTGGAACTTTCCAGCGCTGCTTGGTCAAGAACTTGCTCTTCCCCTGTCCTTCTAGCTGGTCTTCTGGGGGAGGGGCCTGCTGTGCAGATTCTCAGGTGTGTGCACCTGGGGGAGCTGCCGAGCCCCCTGCCAGGTGCACTGCTCAGTGGGAGCTGTTTATCCTGTGAGGCCCATTCTCAGTCGCAGGTACAACATGACACCAGGAGGAACAACAGTGGTGGCGGCCAGTTCTCCAGCTCTGGAGTCAGCTCCCGTAGTACCTACTGCAGCTCCCAGTCTGCAGGGGCCTGGATGCTCCGGAGGCGGGGGGCGCCAATCTGCACAGCTCCGGGCCGCCCAGTGGCAGGAGCATCCTTGCTGTCCTGTGTCCTCCTAGCCTGTGCCTGTCCTGCGGGGAGTGCCGGGTCTTGGGCTATGTCCCCCAGTGCCCTGGGATCCCAGGCCTGCGCTGCTGAGATCCCGCTCCCAGGCTGCACAGCCCCCTCCGCGTGGATCCACCGCCTGAGCCGCCCCCTGCGCTGCTCCTTGGGCCCCGCTGGGCGCGTGCTGCAGCCTTTTAGGGAGCTTGGCCGTAGTGTGTGGCACGCTCTCCCCTGGGGCGCAGGTCCTCTGTTAGTGCCCCTGGGAGCCTGAGGGCTTCCTGCCCCTCTGGGATCCTGCCCAAGCTCCCTGCGAGTGCCTTTCCATCCGGGAAGATTGGTGAAGCTCCTGCTTCTCCAGGCCTGGGCTTTCCTGTCCTGGGGGCACTCGCCACCCGGCCTTAGCCCGGCTCCTCATGGGGCCCCTCCCCTTGGATGCTTTTTTATTTCTTTATTTTTTTTCCATCTTCCTACCTTGATAGAAGCGTCAACTCTTCTCACTGTATCATTCCAGCTGTTCTCTCTTTAAATCTCAGACCGAATTCGTAGGTTTTCAGGATGAGTTGAAAGTTATTGAGGTAAGTTGATGGGGACAGGTGACTTGGGGACCCTACTCTTCCGCCGTCTTGCCCCGCCTCCCAATACTCCTTATAATTTCTTCTTTAACTCTTGGTTATTTATGAGTGTATTTTTTTTAATTTTTTTAAATTTTTATTTATTTTATGATAGTCACACACAGAGAGAGAAAGAGGCAGAGACATAGGCAGAGGGAGAAGCAGGCTCCATGCACCGGGAGCCCGACGTGGGATTTGATCCAGGGTCTCCAGAATCGCGCCCTGGGCCAAAGGCAGGCGCCAAACCGCTGAGCCACCCAGGGATCCCTTATGAGTGTATTTTAAAAATATACACATATATGTGAATTTACCAAATTTCCTTCTTCCTTTGATGTTGATTTCTATTGATCTAATTCTTTTTAAAGTTATTGAGACTTGTTTAATTGACTAACATATGGTTTATCTTCAAGAATGTTCCATGTGCACTTGAAAAAAATGTATATTCTGTTTGTGTTGGGTAGAGCGATCTTTAGTTGTCTGTTTATGTCTACTTGGTTCATTGTGTTGTAGAAATCTTATGTTTAAGTTTAGATCCTCTTCCTAGTTGTTCTATCCATTATTTAAAGTGAATTTTTTTGAAGTCCCCAACTACTATAATTAACCTATTTTCCCTTCAATTCTGCTTTTGTTTCACGTATTTGGGGACTGTGTTGTTAGGTGCACACATGTTTATAAGTATTATATCTAAAGATGGATTGACACTTGTATCATTCTAAAATATTCTGCTTTGTCTCTATTAGCAACTTTTTTTCTAAAGTCAGTTTTATCTACATTAATATAACCACTCAAGCTCTTTTCTAGCTACTGTTTGCATGGTTTATCTTTTGCTGTCCTTTTACCTTAATCTATTTGTATTTTTGAATCTGAAGAGTATCTCTCACAGACCACACATAGTTGAATCATGTTTCTTGCCCGTTCTGCCAATGTCTGCCTTTTACTTAGAGTTTTAATTTATATTCATAAAATATAATTATTGATGAGTTAAGATTTACATCTGTCATTTTGCTGTTTGTTTTCTGCTAGTCTTATATACTCTTTTATTTCTCTTTTCCTCTATAATGCCACTTTTTTGTGATAGACATTTACTAGTGTGCCATTTTAATTCCCTTGTTTCTTATACATATATATACAATTATATACTATATAATATATATTGTATGTATATTATACAATTTTATAAAGATTTATATACACAAGTTTGTATGTATAAATTCCTTTCTTAGTGGTTACCCTAGGGATTATCATTACCATCTTAATACCAACCTACTCAGAGTAATACCAACTTAGTTATATATAAGAACTTTATTTTTTTAAAGATTTTATTTATTTATTCATGAGAGACACACACAGAGAGAGGCAGAGACATAGGCATAGAGAGAAGCAGGTGCCATGCAGGGAGCCTGACGTGGGACTTGATCCTGGGTCTCCAAGATCACACCCTGAGCTGAAGGCAGACACTCAACCATTCAACCACTGAGACACTCAACCACCTAGGCATCCCTATAAAAACTTTAAACCAAAAAAACCTCTTAACTATAGAGAACAAACAAATGGCTACCAGAGGGCAAGTAGTGGGGGGAATGGGTAAAATAGATGAAGGGGATTAGAAGTGCACTTGTTTGGATCAGCACTAGTAATGTATATAACTATCAGATTACTATATTGTACACCTGAAACTAATATAGCACAGTATATTAACCACTGGAATTAAAATTTAAAATAAAAAATACTTTATTTCTATCCTTTGTGCTGTTATTGTCATACAAATTATTTTTATGCATTTTTTGCCCATCAATACAGATTTAGAATTGTTGCTTTACATAGTTGTGTTTTAAATTAGAAGGAAAAAAGTTCTAAAAAAATCCATTATGCTAATTTATATTTACCCATATAGTTACCTCTACTGGTGATCTTTATTTCTTCATATAGATTTTACTCACTAGAGCCCTTTCATTTTAGCCTGAACAATTTATTTTAGTATTTCTCAGAGGGTAGGTTTTCTAGTTGCAAATTCTCTCAGGTTTGTTTACCTGAGAATGTCTTAATTTCTCTTTTATTTTGAAGAATAGTTTTGCTGGACATAGAACTCCTGATTAGTATTTTTCTTTGAGCCCTTTGAAAATGTATCATACTACTGCCTTTTGGCTTACATGGTTTATGATGAGAAGTCAGCTGTTAATATATTGAGAGTTCTCTTTATGGAATGAGTTGTCTCTATCTTGATGTTATCAAGATTCTCTGTGTTTGTCTTAATAATGTGTGGAGATATGGATCTCTTTGATTTTATTCTTCTGTAAATTCATTGAGCTTCTTGGATGTATAGATTAATGTTTTCATCACATTTGGGAAGTTTTCATCCATTTTTTCTTCAAATATTCTTTTTTTCCCTTTCGTTCTCTCATCTCCATTTTGACTTAACATTTATACCTATGTTGTTATACTTTATGGCATCTCAGAGGTCACTTAGGCATTGTTCATTTTTATTCATTCTTATTTCTTTCTGTTCTTTAGACTGGATAATCTCAGTTGACCTATCTCAGCGTTTCTGACTATTCTGTCTTCTCAAATCTGCTGTTGATCTTCTCTAGTACATTTTTTTATTTCAGCTATTGTTATTTTTCAACTCCAAAACTTCTATCAGGTCCTCCTTTTTTCCTAATTTATATCTGCCTATTGGTATTCTCTATTTGGTGAGACATTGTTCTCATGTTTTCCTTTAGTTCTTTAAACATGATTTCCTGTAATTCCTTGAACATATTTAAAATTGGTGATTTAAAGTGTTTGTGTAGTAATCCCAAGTTCTGGAACAAATAAATTAGAATGACTACTTCTTCCTGTGTATAGGCTATTCTTTCTTGTTTCTTTGCATGTCTTATAATGTTTTGTTGAAAACTGGCACTTTAAATATTATAATATGGCAACTAGACATCAGATTGTCCCTTTCCAAGGGTTTTGTTTTTATAGCTGTTTTATTTATTTTCTTTTGACTTTTCTGAACTAATTCTGTCAATTTTTTATTCTTCGTATATAAATTTTTATTTTTATATTTTTATTCTTCGTATATGGTGATGCTTCTGCTTAGTTAGCTAGGTGGTCAAATAATTATACAAAGATTTTTATTCTTCGTATATGGTGATGCTTCTGCTTAGTTAGCTAGGTGGTCAAATAATAATTATACAAAGATTTCCTCAAAAGCCTTTAACTTGGGCAGCCCTGGTGGCTCAGCGGTTTGGAGCTGCCTTCAGCCCAGGGCGTGATCCTGGAGACCCAGGAATCGAGTCCGACGTCAGGCTCCCTGCATGGAGCCTGCTTCTCCCTCTGCCTGTGTCTCTCCCTCTTTCTCTCTGTGTCTCTCATGAATAAATAAATAAAGTCTTTTTTAAAAAAGCCTTTAACTCATATGTCTCCCAGTCTTTGCTGAGGAACTCTGTGTGTGCATATTTGGGCTCATTTTCAACACGCACGCAGGCATCTTATAATTCTACCTTTGTCTTCACTTCTTCCTTGTGCACAGCCCCATGATCAGCCAGAGATGAAACCTTAGAGCATTTTTGGTTTTGTCATAGGCATTTTCACAGCTCTACACGTGTTTGTGACCTTCTAGACTCCTAGGAATATGTTAAGACATTTTTATTTTTTTGTTGTTAAGAGATTTTTAAAGCTTCTTATAAACATATAATTTTCCATCTTTTCCTTTAAAGCTTTTTTTATTAACATACGGTTTGACCCAACTGTTATCCACTGCCTCAGTAAGCCATGGTGTTCAAAATTTGCTTCTGATTGTTTTCCACAAACATGCCTGGGTAAAGGACTGTTTTTATTGGGAGAGGTCTGAGTCAGATCATATAAAATCAGCCTTGTGAGTGGAATCTACCAGGGAGCCTCCAGACAAATGAAATAATGTTAATTTTTTGGAAATGAGGTTTTGGAGAAGCTCTAATCCTATTCTGTTCCTTCAAGTGGAAACTAAGCCATTAGTTTTCCCTGTGATTACAATCCATTTGTGTTCAAAGCTACCATAGAGTTGGAGAGGATGGGATGGGAACAGTGTATATTAAAATCCCACAAAGACCACTGTTCTTGTGGAGATTTATCCATTTTCCTGCATAAGTGCCCCCTGGATTATTGCATGCCTTTGGTTAATTCTCAGTTTAGCAAAAATTGATTCTGACAATGTTTCTCAGTGTTTCTTTTTAAGATTTATTTATTTTAGAAACAGAGAAAGAATGTGCATATGCAAAGGGGGAGGGAAAGAGGGAGAGAGAAGATCTCAAGCAGACTCCCCAATGAGTGCAGATTCCCCATGTGGGGCTCAATCTTACAATCCTGAGATCATGACCTGAGCTGAAATCAAGAGTCAGATGCACTTAACTAACTGAGCCACCCAGGCTCCCCAGTGTTTATCAGTGTTCTTATTAATTTTATGGAGGAGAGGGCATCCCTGGGTGGCTCAGCAGTTTAGCTCCTGCCTTCGGCCCAAGGCGTGATTCTGGATTCCCGGGATTGAGTCCCACATTGGGCTCCCTGCATGGAGCCTGCTTCTTTCTCCCTCTGCCCGTGTCTCTGCCTCTCTCTCTTCTTTCTCTCTCTCTCTCTCTCTCTCTCTCTCTCGAATAAATAAATAAAATATTTAAAAAATTATGGAGGAGAGAATTTTTGGAGGTCATTACTCCACCACTTTTGCTGACATCATTGAAGATTTAGATATTAAAAACCTCTATATCCTTCATGAAGATCCATGCAGCTTCCCTAAAACCTCATTCATTTTTTTGCATTTATTTTTATTTCAGGGCCTGTAATCTTTTAAGTAGTCCTAGTCATGCCAGCTAGCAAAGCTAGAAGTACTAGCTTGCTTTCTTTACTACTTATTGTATGCTTTGTTAACTGAAAAGCCAACAAATAGATGTAGCTAAAGAAGGAAAGATGGGTGATAAAAATAAAGTAATAAGTTGCTAAGTACCTCTTGATCCTACAGAAGTTTGGGCATCTATATATTTTAAGGCTTCCCAAAGCACCTGCTGCCAATAGTCATCCATCATAAAAGCTACCAGAGGAAGATAAGAAACAATCTACATGGACATTGTTGATAACAGAATGATAGATCTATTGACAAAATAATTTTGCTGGCATATAGAATATAGTCAATGGTATTGTAATAGCATTGTATGGTGACAGATGGTAGCTACACTTGTGGTGAGCATAGCATAATGTATAAACTTGTTGAATCACTATGTTGTATATCTGAAACTAATGTAACATTGTGTGTCAACTATATTCAGATTTAAAAAAAATAACTTTGCTAGCCCTCCCTTTGAACAATCAGGATGATTAACAGCTTTCACCAGTGTTTCCTTTGTCTGAGCTTCTTCTGCAGAGTGGTATAACTTGGAACATGTTCTTCCCAGATGATCTATAGCTACTTGAGGACTCAAAATCTTAGCAAGCAAATAATACAATACTCTTGACCGCTCATTTTTTTTTTCTTCCTCCCTCCCTCCCTTCCTGCTTGCTTATTTGCTTTCTTTCTAAAACCCAAGTTCTTGGATGATAAGTGAGGAGCTGCAATGATATTGAATAAACTAAACATCTTTACCCCACCAATGGAAGTAATCGTAAAATGCTTACAATGGTTATTAACACTAAGTGGTGCTTGAACTAACCCTCTTAGTTCACCTCTTACTCAGAAAGAATAGTGGGGAGAGTGCATTAATAATAAAACTTCAGTAATCACCTATTAGATATATGTGCCTACAGATGCAGGGAATTCTACAGGGCTGATGTTTATTAACAGGTAACAACTGACAATTTCATTCCATGTGGTCCCAATTAATAAGAATAGTATGGGCAATCATTTTCTTGTGTTTAGTAAGATGTCAGCCTTTATTCATGCCATTTGAAAGCCATGAGTAAGTAATAGTGTCCTCCCACATTTCAGAGGGAGGACCTACATACCAGTAAAACTTTCTCATCAACAACAAGTCATAAAACATTTAACTTCATCTAAGAAATTATTTTCCTTCTTATTGGAAATACAAACAGAGCCTATGTTAAGGTACTTTGTATCTGGCTTGTTCTTTGCTTGGAAATATTGAATGCTGTTTGGCTTATAACTAATTTAATTAATACATCTGTTATTTTTCAATAGGCTTATTCAGAGGGTGAAACAGGAAAATAATGCTGGCAAGTTAAAAAGTAGAATCAAAGATTTTAATTGATAACATGGACACCCTATAAGTAAACTACCTGGAGTTAACTGTACTTGAAATGTCCTTATAAAAAGCTACTACTTTGAATAGCTACTTGATTTTCTCTTTAAACAAGAAAGAATTCAAGAAGGGGCTCGAGGAGATTGGAAGAGAAATGTGTGTTGACAGATGGGCGAGCCTTCCAGTGCTCTGCTGCCAGGTAAAATGAGTCCACTGGAGTTGCGATCCGTTTCTTCCACAGCTGCGAGGCGGCTGGAGGCACATTTCACTACTTGTTAGTGCAGACCCAGTCCATTTGGAAACTGTCACGGGAAATAACAATTTGACGTTTAATAATTCATTCGTTGCTAAAGCCAATATTTTGGGATGGTATGTGAGGCATCCCACATTTAATAGCAAGAGCTTGAGCTATTGCTGGCAAGGTCATAACAACTTACTAGTTTCTGAGACTTGGAATTTATTAGTACAAAAAAAAGATGGCTCTTCATATACACATGACAATGCATGAGAAATTTTACTCTTTTAATTTTGCAAAAATATAAACACTTCATTTTATTTATTATTTTTTAACACTGCATTTTAAAAATTAACAATGTGTTGGTGAAAATACACAAAGGTTTTGAGATATTCTTTTCCTAGTAGAGCATACTTAGATAGGGTTAAACTTACTCATGTGATGAAGATGCAAAGATAAAGGGGGGATAATTTAAATATTCACTGTGCCAAAAACTTTATTCCTATTATAGCATTTAATCCTCAAAACAAATTTGTGTTATCGGTATCACCCCCATTTCACAAGTAAAGAAAATGAGGTTATAAAAACACTAATTTAGTTGCAAAAGATGACACAACTAATTAATGAATTAACTGTATTTAAAGGTAGGTTTGTCCAATTCCAAAGCCTGTATAACTTCTATTATATTCTATTCCTCAAACATTGTAAGCTTATATTATAAAAAGTTAATGGTCTTTGGGAAAGTTTTGATGCTTTCAACCCCCGGAGGAGTGCTAAAAATCTACCCTTATGAATTTATTTTTTCATTTCATGCTTTATAGAAGTGAAAAAGAAAAAAAAGAAACCTTAAAGATCACATTATGTGGGCCAGAATTCTCTAAATTTTGGTCCATAGAATGTTAATACTGAGGGATTTCTTTTGAAGGATTGTTTCTGACAAAAGGGTTAAATTAGTTTGGCAAGATGCTGAGTGAAGCAAAGTTAAACAGATTTCTTCGCTATTGAACTTTTCCAAGCTTTTAATGTGTTAAAATGCACGGCAAAGTTCCAAGAGGTACTATGGAAACACAGGTTTCCTAAATGTATCTTTCCACAGGAACTTTAACAAATTTGTTCCAACAGTACACCAGCTTGAGAAATAGTCATCTGTGTTGTTTCAGTGACTGACACCAAGGGTAAAGGAAGAAAAGCAGGTTTGCTAAGGAAATGAAGGGCAAGGGCTCAAGCCCCTGAGAGTGAGGGAGATGTCTCCAAAACTGTAGGAGTTTAGGGAGTCTAGAGCCTCCTCTGACAAACTGTCTGCTTTATAATTTTGCATAGGATTGACTGTGCTTAAAGAAATACCAAGGAAGTAGCACTTTTGAGGTCTGATCATCCAGCATACAGTTTTATTTTTCTAGACTAACATGCAATGACTAGTTGCAAATCGGGCTAATGAATTTGTTTCCATGGTCATTTCAGTGTGACTAGTGACAATTCAATAGCAACTTTTTCCATTGGTTCATCACATGATAATAGCTTTCAATAACCAAATGCAGGTGTCCAAGTCATAAAGCATGCTATGGCATTATGCCAATATAGATCAAACTGAATGAGTAAAGCTGCCATTCATTTACCAACATTAGCCTTATGTATAGTTAGAGTAGGTGGTTATTCAAATGTCATGATTTGGGCCATCCTGCCTCCAAATATTTTCTCCCCTATACCCTCTAAAATCATAATGTCTGGAATGCTTTCACCGAAGATATATTATTTGGATTAAGTATTGCTCCTATTTAGGAATGAAAATACTTTCAGAAGAGTAACATGAAATTCCACATCACAATTTATTTATGAGAGGGACACCTGGGTGGCTCAGCGGTTGAGCATCTGCCTTCGGCTCAGGGTGTGATCCTGGAGTTCCAGGATTGACTCCCACATTGGGCTCCCTGCATGGAACCTGCTTCTCCCTCTGCCTATGTCTCTGCCTCTCTCTGTGTGTCTCTCATGAGTAAGTAAATAAAATCTTAAAAAAAAACAATGTATGAGATACTGTTCTTCTGCTATAGGAGGAATGGGGTCCCACGTATGGAAATGGGATAATGGGTTGTTGTAGGACACCAAAGAAAAACTTTACTTCTCATTTTGATCACAGTCCCTGAGCCAAACAAGAAATGCCTCCCTCAACCATTTCTTTTTCCCCTTCTTGAATAGCCAGCGACCTCTATGGCTGTGGATAGAAAATCAGCAATCTTGACATTCTAGTGTCATGGCCAATGTAGAAGGAGGCATAAATTGCACTGTTGATAAATGCTCTGCCATAATTGTCATTTTGGAAAGCCTCCCAAATACATATTTGTGGAGAGAATTAAAATCCATGGTGTAACTATGGGCTATAATATGTGATACTAACTATAAAGTTAATAAGGTTTTCCAAGAAAGAAAAAAAATGAATATGGATTGGAACAATCAGGAAAACTTACTGGAAGAGGGAAGACTTGAGCTGACTTTTTGAATCCCCAAACCCATAATAAGAGACAGGAGTTATAGTTGTTTCATAGAATCAAGCAGAGTTAGCAAATTGGTTTCATCTCTTGTGCTAATTCCAAAAAATAGATAGTGGCTGCTGGCTGCCTAGAGCACTGTGTTGAGAAGGATGCTGAAACTGCTTCCAGGCTTGGCATAAAAGAGTGCCATGATCAATTAAGTGATATCTGCCATGGGCTACAAACATCTTATCTGGGTATGGAAGCAAAAGCTCTCCAAGGACTATTTTGAACTGATAGTGTTAAGATCAAACATCTGAACCCCACCTGAGCTAAAATATAAATCAGTAGAATATATTCTCCACCACTGGGAAATTCTTATCCCCTACATTTACTGAATTTTAAATGGGGGATCTCCATAACCATCTTTTAGCATTGCATCTTTTAACAGGTAGGCAGGTGCCACTTTGTAACATGGAAAATTTTAATTTTCAGTTTAGTTGAGTTCAAGCCATGTTTAATGGTTTAAAAAATAATTAACATGGGCTCATATAGAAAAATTATGTATGCAGTGAGAACGTTAAAACACAGCCTGCTTAAATGTCTACCTCCATTTGGTGCCAATTTCTGGTTCCACACCAGATGGACCTACTAATGGCTGTGGTTCTGTGGGTTCTAAGAGGAATTAGAGACAGAGAAGTTCTTAATGCTTCTCCTCACTACCCTCAGCATGGCTCTTCTCATAATTTCATCTCCTCAAAATCAGAGAACTCTAAGTTCTTTTCAGTATATCCTTGGTACTTATGAATCTCAAAATATATTTAAATATATTATGTTAAGTGCATTTTGCTTTAATCCCCAACAAATTGTCATGTTTCCCTTTAAGAGAACACTTTGCATTCTGTTGTCATAGCAACAAAATGTGCCAGTGGGCTGAAAAACTGACATTTCCCCCTGATGTTTATTATTCAGGATGCAGACACTATTTCCCCCATCACCTACATCAGCACTAAAGGGTCTCTCCATTTAAATGTAAATTGACCATAAAAAGATAAAAGACTCCAATTTTACTGGCCCTGAAAGGTGTCTGTCTTTGCCGTGCCTTTTTAAAAAAAATATTTCTATGGTGCTACTGATTCAATACTTTCCTAAAGGAGAGGCTCTTTAAAAGTTGAGGGGACAATTACCGTTTTACAAAAATCTGGGACTTCATATGCACATAATATGTCAAAAGAGAGGGAAAATTGTTCTTACCAAAAGAAGGAATAACCGTGACTAACATTTATACACATAAATTCATACTTTCAAAGTATTTGCACAAACATCTCAACCAACTCTCTTTTGTGGATGCTAGGCAGGCTCAAAATGCAATGCCTTCTCAACAAGTTGTTCAAAACAAGGACACACATGACCAGCCTGCTTCTAGTTTAGAAATAAGACATTCACGCTTCTGGAGAATTCATAAAAAGGCAGTTTTCTATGCAGATAGGTCCCTGTGATACCAGAAAAGGTAGGCTTCTTTTTTTTAGTTATTTTTTTATTCGAGTCCAATTTGCCAACATATAGCATATCACACAGTGCTCATCCCTTCAAGTGCCCCCCTCAGTGCCCGTCACCCAGTCACCCCAACCTCCTACTCACCTCCCTTTCCACCACCCTTGTCTGTTTCCCAGAGTTAGGAGTCTCATGCTCTGTCACCCTCACTGATATTTCCCACTAATTTTCTCTCCTTTCCCCTTTATTCCCTTTCACTACTTTTTATATTTCCCAAATGAATGAGACCATATAATGTTTGTCTTTCTCCAACTGACTTACTTCACCTGGCATAGTACCCTCCAGTACCATGCACATCGAAGCAAATGGTGGGTATTTGTCGCTTCTAGTAGCTGAGTAATACTGCATTGTATACAGAGACCACATCTTCTTTATCCATTCATCTTTCGATGGACACCGAGGCTCCTTCCACAAGTTTGGCTACTGTGGACATTGCTGCTAGAAACGTTGGGGTGCAGGTGTCCCGGCGTTTCACTGCATCTGTATCTTTGGGGTAAATCCCCAACAGTGCAATTGCTGGGTTGTAGGGCAGGTCTATTTTTAACTCTTTGAGGAACCTCCACAGTTTTCCAGAGTGACTGCACCAGTTCACATTCCCACCAACAGTGCAGGAGGGTTCCCCTTTCTCCACATCCTCTCCAACATTTGTGGTTTCCTGTCTTGTTAATTTTCCCCATTCTCACTGGTGTGAGGTGGTATCTCATTGTGCTTTTGATTTGTATTTCCCTGATGGCAACTGATGCAGAGCATTTTCTCATGTGCGTGTTGGCCATGTCTATGTTTTCCTCTGTGAGGTTTCTCTTCATGTCTTTTGCCCATTTCATGATTGGATTGTTTGTTTCTTTGCTGTTGAGTTTAATAAGTTCTTTATAGATCTTGGATACTAGTCCTTTATCTGATACGTCGTTTGCAAATATCTTCTCCCATTCTGTAGGTTGTCTTGTAGTTTTGTGGACTGTTTCTTTTGTTGTGCAGCTTTTTATCTTGATGAAGTCCCAATAGTTCATTTTTGCTTTTGTTTCTTTTGCTTTCGTGGATGAATCTTGCAAGAAGTTGCTGTGGCCAAGTTCAAAAAGGGTGTTGCCTGTGTTCCCCTTTAGGATTTTGATGGAATCTTGTCTCACATTTAGATCTTCCATCCATTTTGAGTTTATCTTTGTGTATGGTGTAAGAGACTGGTCCAGTTTCATCCTTCTGCACTTCACTGTCCAATGTTCCCAGCACCATTTATTGAAGAGACTGTCCTTTTCCCAGTGGATAGTCTTTCCTGCTTTGTCGAATATTAGTTGACCATAGAGTTGAGGGCCCATTTCTGGGTTCTCTATTCTGTTCCATTGATCTATATGTCTGTTGTCTGTTTTTGTGCCAGTACCACACTGTCTTGATCATCACAGCTTTGATGATCTGGCATTGTGATGCCCCCGGCTCTGGTTTCTAATTAGCCTCATCCAACCATCTTTCCTCAAACAACTTGTTCAGCACATGTTACCTTCTTTCCAGAATAGAGGATCCAAAGAAGTGATAGCATCAGCCCTTTCTATAGTTGCATGATGTAAAGCCTGAAAGCAAATGTATTCGGTGAATTTCTCTTTGTTTATTTATACTTTTAGATCTCTTAAGTAAACAAAGAATAATCTTTTCACTTTTTATTTGTGAAATATAATAAATACGTCTGAGAATTTGAACATAAATATATATTTATCAAAAGACTAAATAATTGTATGTACTTGAAGAATATTTTCTTAAAAGCTTTGGAAATTTTTTCCAAGGTTAACCCCAACTCCAAGTCATTAAGATTTTCAAGTACTTTCACATCAGTAAAGTGATACTACAAATAATCAGAAGTCTATGGGTAGGAAATAGAAATTACCTTAATTTCTCCTAATTGTGGTAAGGAATTTTCTAAATTCATAGGCACACATGTCTGCTTCAATAAGTAGAGATTTTAAGAAGTTATTGCCTGCTTGTTTGCTTTGTTGTTAATGTTCACGTAAGACCTTAAGTTTTATACTGGAATCATCAATGATTACTCTACAGTTGGCATGACCATGTGGCAATATAGTTAGATGCTCAAGCAATACAATTAGACACACCTTGTTTTGAGTTCTTGCTATGACACTCACTAGCTATGTGATCCTGGAAAGATAAACTTAACTTCTCTGGGCTTTAGTTTTCTCATCAGTAAAATATATTTTATATTAGTGTTAATTTCATTTATCCTTGTGAACATTAAATAATATAATTGATACTAAGCACTTAACTCAATATCTGGCATATAGTACTGAATATCAGCTAATCTTATTAATATAAGAGCAGGAGCTAAACATGGATATCCCCTGGAATGCCATTTCAACCAAATCCTTGAAATGAATTTATTTATTGATATTTGCCTCTTTGATTTCTTTGAAAAAGGGGGATAGAGAGGCCATTATAGAGCAACAAAATCATTAAATATGTCAGTAAATGATTTTTGCCACAGCCCCAATAGCTTCATAGAATCAAAGTAGGAGAGTCACATAGTTAGAAATTTTCAGATATATGCAGTAATTTCAATCTTAAAAATCATTAGTAAAATTTCTATATTCAAGCAGCCCTTTATTGGATCTAATTGAGCACCCTCTGGATAACATTTAAAATAAGTTTCTCTTCTTTATTCGTGGATGATGAAGAATCACTGATCTCCATGATTGTTTTAATAATCCTTAACAGAGTCAGAATTTAATCCCAGGATTACGAGTATCAGGTTTGGAAATGGTATTACAGATTTGCTAATCTGAAGATTTCATTATAAAGATGAAAAAAAAACCACTGAGACTGTCATGAGAATTGACATGCCCAAGGTCATGAAGTTAGTGAATGGTGGACTGAGCTCTAAACACAGACCTCCTGGCTCCCAATCCATTCCATGAAGCATTAGCTTTGTGGTAGACATTACTAGTTGTCTTAATTTGTATTATCCTGATAGGGAAGCCTGAGGTAAGAACAGATACAGATACCTTATGTGGGAAGTGATCCTCAGAAGCCAATAAAGTGTTATGTTATTGAGTTGGTTACCCTATGAACAAGGCGGGGCTCAATCCCTTTAGAGACCTTGTGAGAAACCATTTAGAAAGCGTCTCATAGTTTTCCCTCCGAAGGACTGGATGGTTGAAACTTCTGTCCACTGACCTCCTATACCCCATTTGACAAGGGTTAGCCTCAAGCATTTAAACTTCATCACCTTTCCAGGCTATACCTTTGTGTGAGTTGAGCAGCCTTCCAACATTTTGGAGATACCTCCAAGGTGCAAAAGTAGAGAAGCTGTACAGAGTGCTTGGGATGAGATAAACTGCCTATTATAGCTGTGCTAAAATCAGGTGGGCTGTGAGGATGTTAAGTAGGACAATGCAAGTGTCTGCTATACTACAGGTCACCACTATCTAGTTAGCTTCTCTTTCTGAACAGAGAAGGGAAAGACTGCATTTATCAGCTTTTATGTAATAAGATAGAGCCATCTGAAAATAAAATATGAGCAGTAATACTGTATTACTTCTGCTCTCAAGCAATTAAAAATCATGTGTAATTCGCCAGTACCTCTTCTTCCCTGCCATGACACTCATGAAAGAGGCCTTGAGAAGGCAAGGCCAAAAGACCAAAGCACCTGAATTACAGAATCATCATATGGGGGAAAAATACTTTTAGGAGTCATCTAGGACTCATAGTGGATTCTGTCTAAATAAGAAATAAAGTTTTGTTGTATTAAGCCACTGATATTTGTGATCTTGCTTGTTACTGCAACATACTTAGCCTATCCTAATATAGGCTCTTCCATCTTCATATCATACATCTTAAGATATTTCTGAAGTTGTAAGAATGCACCATTATGAAACATCTCGTGGTATCTAAACTAGTCTCCATTATGATCATTGGTATATTTGTCCAGAGGCTGGTCAAGATTAGGGCTGAAATCTCTGACCGGCAATAAAAAGTAAAGCTTATATGGAGATATGTATTCTGGACCTCATTATCATTATACTCTAACCATTAAGACAATCGGCCTCAGTCAAACTATCGATTGACTGATAAAACTGCTCTACTGTGGTTGTAATACTTGCATCCAATGCCAATACTTAAATATAGTGATAAAGAAAACCATTCCAAAACTGGTTCATTTGTCTATCCTTTAAAAGTCTCTGCTTTTCTGACATCATGATAGACTTTTTTTTTGAAACTTCTCTCATGAGAAAGATATTTAGCATGTCTTTATTAACCAAGATTCAAGCTGTTCAAAGACACTTTGATTACATAGATGCTATAGTTATTACTGCACTGAGTTTCTTTACTCCATTCTCCTTTTTCCTTCTATTGAGCAAAACACACTTCCAAGAATTGAGAGTCATGCTTTCAAGGCTTTTTGGCGAGGTACTCATAGCAGAGAAGTCCATCTCTCAAACTTCTGGTTTGTGTTTACCTCCTTGTAATGCCTGTGTATTTACTTATGGACGTTGCCAACTCAAACATGATGATTTCTGTTCCTATTGTGGTATATGACTCTGAACAAAATCCTGAATTTACTTTTTCTTCACAGGATAGGTTTTGTTTACCTGTTTCTATCAGACTCACTTTTGCTTTTATACTGCTACTCAACACCGACACTAATGCAGCAAATTCTACTAATGAGACAGATAATGATAAGATACTCATTGAGCATTTTACTTCCATCATAACATCTGGAGGCTTCCCAGATGGCCTAATATTGTACTCTGTCCCCACTGTTTTGATGCTTGAGTCAGTTTTGGTAAAGAAATTCCAATGCACATTTAAAAATGCCATGCAAAAGTATCCTGGAGTCCCAAAATGGACAATGAATGTGACAGGACGTATTTCTTTTTTCTCCCACTTACTATTAGGGGCAAATTGGCCCATTTATTATAGCTCTTTACCTACTTGAGCGTTAACTATTCTCATTGGGCAAAGCAAAGTAAGGGTGTTCAATGCTCAGATTTCCTTCAAAAGGACTCAGCATATTTGGGCCTAATGGTGGTATTTAAGCCATGTTATTTCTTATGCTGTAATTAAATTAACTTTAATTAGTTTCTTTTGTACCCTGCCCCCCATCCTCAATGCTTCATATAATTGCTGTGCTTTGAGTTTCCATTTCTTTTTTTTTTTTAATTTTTTTATTTATTTATGATAGTCACAGAGAGAGAGAGAGAGAGGCAGAGACACAGGCAGAGGGAGAAGCAGGCTCCATGCACCGGGAGCCCGACGTGGGATTCGATCCCGGGTCTCCAGGATCGCACCCTGGGCCAAAGGCAGGCGCTAAACCGCTGCACCACCCAGGGATCCCTGAGTTTCCATTTCTTCTAAAAATCTGAGTCATCTCATAAAGGAACTACCAACATGGTTGTTAAAATAACACTGAATGACACTGTATAATGAATAAATGGCAGAGGTCAGAGAGAGAGAGGAGGAGGAATCATGAAGTTATTTTTGGTTTAAATGCTTTAATTTTTTAATTTATTCACTGGATGTCTATTACAAGTGACACAGTTCTAGGCATAGTCAGTGATACAGAATCATATGAGGAAAATACAGTCATAGTTCTCCAGGAAAAGCTATATATATAGTCTTCAATATATATATTGAAATGACAGAAAGAATCCAGAAAAGTTTCCAAATTTCCATTCAAACTAGGTCTTGAAGGAAACATAGTATTTCATCCAGTCTAGATAGGACAGTGGTGAAATATTTCAGACAAAGGGAATAAATAGCATGAAAAAAAGTATCAAGGTGGCAAATGAAAGGGAATACTTCAGGTTGGCTGGGGAATATGATCCATGAAGAAGACTAGTAGTTGGTAAGACTACAGAAGCAGACTCAGAACCAGATCACAGGATTCTCTGAATGACAGATTGAAGAATTTTAACTTATTACAGTAAGTGATGGTGTGCCACTGATGATTTTTGAACTGTAAAGTCATGTGATGAGACTGTGCTTTAGGATGGTTAACTGGCAGCAGTGTATATAATGGATTAGAGTTGAGAAGAAATATGTGGGGGAGGGGGAGAAAGTCACTGTTAACTAAAGTGGAGGCACATCATACACACACAGATACATAGGCATGTGCACATGCACACACACACACCTACCTTTAACCTATACATATTTAATTATACACTCAATAGAAAAAGGAAAATAACATATATAAAACATTGTGATATTTTTTTGTACACCATTTGACTCAAGAAATTTATAACCTGGAGTGAGTATGAGATAGGAACATGAGTAAGCTGTTTACTTGGCAAGTCTCTCAGTTCTTCTGGGACTCTCATATTATGAGTATCTCACCATACTGAGCATGATTCTATAATTAAAACATATGCATTTTGTTTTGGTTTAACATTGTTCCTAAACTCAAGACAATTGCTTTATCTAGTGCTCAAAGAAGAGTGAGCCATTCTAATCCTAGAGCAACTATTGGCTGCACTGGATCATTTGCAACATGATGTCAGTTTCCAAAGTGATGTGATCCTAAGAGAGTTTTCAAGTGTTTGTCTTATGAACTGACTGTTATAACCTAAACTGTCTAAAATTTGTGATTCCAGAATCTTGTGATTACTTAAATGATATAAAACAGGGCCCTGACCGTGAGGAGCCGGGCTGAGGCCGGGGCGAGTGTCCCCAGGACAGGAGAGCCCCGTCCCGGAGGAGCAGGAGCTGCACCAACCTTCCCGGGCGGAAAGGGGCTCGCAGGGAGTTGGAGCAGGACCCAGGAGGGCGGGGATGCCCTCGGACTCCCGGGGACACTAACAGACACCTGCGCCCCGGAAGAGTGCAACGAGCTCCCTAAGGGCTGCAGCGCGCACAGCGGGGACCGACCGGAGCAGCTCGGAGGGGCTCGGGAGCGGCTCCAGGGAGGGAGCTGCAGGGCGGGAGCGCGAATCCAACAGCGCAGGCCCCGGAGCACAGGGCGCCGGGACACAGCCCAGGATCCGGCCTCCCCCGGGACAGGCAGAGGCCGGGAGGGCCCAGGACAGCAAGGACGCTCCTGCCCCGAGCTGAGCAGATCAGCGGCCCCGCCCCGTAGCCTCCAGGCCCTGCGGACGGAGAGCCGAGAGCCCGAGCCCCGAGCCCCGTAGTTCCTGCGGAGGCTGAATCCAGGCTTCCAGAGTTGCCATAGCAACTGCGGCTGATCCTCCTGGGGCCCAACGGGGTAAACAACCCCCACAGAGCCCTGCAGCAGGCAGGGGCAGAGCAGCTCCCCCAAGTGCTAACACCTGAAAATCAGCGCAACAGGCTCCTCCCCCAGAAGACCAGCTAGACGGACCAGTGATACTCCCCCGTGTTCCAATACAACTTGTTTCTGGCCACTCTGCACTGAGCAAAATGACTAGAAGGAAAACCTCAACTCAAAAGAAAGAATCAGAAACAGCCCTCTCTCCCACAGGGTTACAAAATCTGGATTACACTTCAATGTCAGAAAGCCAATTCAGAAGCACTATTCTACAGCTACTGGTGGCTCTAGAAAAAAGCATTAAGGCCTCACGAGACTTCATGACTGCAGAATTTAGATCCAATCAGGCAGAAATTAAAAATCAATTGAATGAGATGCAATCCAAACTAGAAGTCCTAACGACGAGGGTTAACGAGGTGGAAGAACGAGTGAGTGACATAGAAGACAAGTTAATGGCAAAGAGGGAAACTGAGGAAAAAAGAGACAATCAATTAAGGGACCATGAAGACAGATTAAGGCAAATAAATGACAGTCTAAGGAAGAAAAACCTACGTTTAATTGGGGTTCCCGAGGGCGCCGAAAGGGCCAGAGGGCCAGAATATGTATTTGAACAAATCCTAGCTGAAAACTTTCCCAATCTGGGAAGGGAAACAGGCATTCAGATCCAGGAAATAGAGAGATCCCCCCCTAAAATCAATAAAAACCGTTCAACACCTCGACATCTAATAGTGAAGCTTGCAAATTCCAAAGATAAAGAGAAGATCCTTAAAGCAGCAAGAGACAAGAAGTCCCTGACTTTCATGGGGAGGAGTATTAGGGTAACAGCAGACCTCTCCACAGAGACCTGGCAGGCCAGAAAGGGCTGGCAGGATATATTCAGGGTCCTAAATGAGAAGAACATGCAACCAAGAATACTCTATCCAGCAAGGCTCTCATTCAAAATGGAAGGAGAGATAAAGAGCTTCCAAGACAGGCAGGAACTGAAAGAATATGTGACCTCCAAACCAGCTCTGCAAGAAATTTTAAGGGGGACTCTTAAAACTCCCCTTTAAGAAGAAGTTCAGTGGAACAATCCACAAAAACAAGGACTAAATAGATATCATGATGACACTAAACTCATCTGTCAATAGTAACTCTGAACGTGAATGGGCTTAATGACCCCATCAAAAGGCGCAGGGTTTCAGACTGGATAAAAAAGCAGGACCCATCTATTTGCTGTCTACAAGAGATCATTTTAGACAGAAGGACACCTACAACCTGAAAATAAAAGGTTGGAGAACCATTTACCATTCAAATGGTTCTCAAAATATACCCTAAAAACTACAGAACACTTCTGAAAGAAATTGAGGAAGACACAAAGAGATGGAAAAATATTCCATGCTCATGGATTGGCAGAATTAATATTGTGAAAATGTCAATGTTACCCAGGGCAATTTACACGTATAATGCAATCCCTATCAAAATACCATGGACTTTCTTCAGAGACTTAGAACAAATTATTTTAAGATTTGTGTGGAATCAGAAAAGACCCCAAACAGCCAGGGGAATTTTAAAAAAGAAAACCATATCTGGGGGCATCACAATGCCAGATTTCAGGTTGTACTACAAAGCTGTGTTCATCAAGACAGTGTGGTACTGGCACAAAAACAGACACATAGATCAATGGAACAGAACAGAGAACCCAGAAGTGGACCCTGAACTTTATGCTCAACTAATATACGATAAAGGAGGAAAGACGATCCACTGGAAGAAAGACAGTCTCTTCAATAAATGGTGCTGGGAAAATTGGACATCCACATGCAGAAGAATGAAACTGGACCACTCTCTTGCACCATACACAAAGATAAACTCAAAATAGATGAAAGATCTAAATGTGAGACAAGATTCCATCAAAATCCCAGAGGAGAACTCAGGCAACACCCTTTTTGAACTTGGCCACAGTAACCGGAGAAGGACAAACAGTGTATGTTCTCATTCATTTGGGGAATATGAATAATAGTGAAAGGGAATATAAGGGAAGGGAGAAGAAATGTGTGAGAAATATCAGAAAGGGAGACAGAACATAAAGACTTCTAACTCTGGGAAATGAACTAGGGGTGGTGGAGGGGGAGGAGGGTGGGGGTGGGGGTGAATGGGTGACGGGCACTGAGGGGTACACTTGACGGGATGAGCACTGGGTGTTATTCTGTATGTTGGTAAATTGAACACCAATAAAAATTAATTTATAAAATTTAAAAAAAAAAAAAACAGGGCCCTGAGTGAAGCTGGTGGTAATGGGAGTAGAAAAGGAGAGGTCAAAATTATTTCTATATCAGAAATATAATCTATAGTAGTTGTTCAGCTGACTGATATCCTCTAAATTTGAGGCCTGGGTAAAATATAGGAATGTGGAATTTGAGAGAAATAGCAGATTGTAGGGGGAGAGATAATGAGATGAATCTTGGAAAAGTGTAATTTTTTAAAAGATTTTATTTATTCATGAGAAACAGAGAGACAGAGAGGTAGAGACACAGGCAGAGGGAGAAGCAGGCTCCACACAGGGAGCCCTACGTGGGACTCAATCCCAGGTCTGCAGGACCATGCCCTGGCCTGAAGGCAGCGCTAAACCGCTGAGCTACCCAGGCTGCCAGAAAAGTGTAATTTAAAGAGCCATGCAGAAAGATCTAAATGTGAGACAAGATTCTATCAAAATCCTAGAGGAGAACACAGGCAACACCCTTTTTGAACTTGGCCACAGTAACTTCTTGCAAGATACATCCATGAAGGCCAGAGAAACAAAAGCAAAAATGAACTATTGGGACTTCATCAAGATAAGAAGCTTTTGCACAGCAAAGGATACAGTCAACAAAACTAAAAGACAACCTCCAGAATGGGAGAAGATACTTGCAAATGACCTATCAGATAAAGGGCTAGTTTCCAAGATCTATAAAGAACTTATTAAACTCAACAGCAAAGAAACAAACAATCCAATCCTGAAATGGGCAAAAGACATGAACAGAAATCTCACAGAGGAAGACATAGACCTGGCCAAAAAGCACATGAGAAAATGCTCCGCATCACTTGCCATCAGGGAAATACAAATCAAAACCACAATGAGATACCACCTCACACCAGTGAGAATGGGGAAAATTAACAAGGCAGGAAACAACAAATGTTGGAGAGGATGCGGAGAAAGGGGAACCCTCTTACACTGTTGGTGGGAATGTGAACTGGTGCAGCCACTCTGGAAAACTGTGTGGAGGTTCCTCAAAGAATTAAAAATAGACCTGCCCTACGACCCAGCACTTGCACTGCTGGGGATTTACCCCAAAGATTCAGATGCAATGAAATGCCGGGACTCCTGCACCCCGATGTTTCTAGCAACAATGTCCACAATAGCCAAACTGTGGAAGGAGCCTCGGTGTCTATCGAAAGATGAATGGATAAAGAAGATGTGGTTTATGTATACAATGGAATATTACTCAGCCATTAGAAATGACAAATACCCACCATTTGCTTCGACGTGGATGGAACTGGAGGGTATTATGCTGAGTGAAATAAGTCAATCGGAGAAGGACAAACATTATAGGGTCCCATTCATTTGGGGAATATAAAAAATAGTGAAAGGGAGTAAAGGGGAAAGGAGAAAAATGAGTGGTAAATATCAGAAAGGGAGACAGAACATGAGAGACTCCTAACTCTGGGAAACGAACAAGTGGTGGTAGAAAGGGAGGTGGGCGGGGGGTGGGAGTGACTGGGTGACAGGCACTGAGGGGGGCACTTGATGAGATGAGCACTGGGTGTTATGCTATATGTTGGCAAATTGAACTCCAATAAAAAAAATAATAAAGAGCCATCCAGATTTCTAACAGAACATTCTAAGTATGTACCTGGACCTAGGTCAGTGGTTCCCAAACTTGCCACACTGGAATCATTTGGGGCATCTTTTAAAATAATGATGTTTAATTATTACTATTAATACACAGCCTTGTACACAAGGTTGTACACAACCTTGGCATTAGGAGTTTTAGAAGATCTCTAGGTGATTTGAATGAGCACCAACTTTTGGGAACCACTGACATAGGCAGAGAAATAGTTAAAGATGACAATTTATGATTAATGCGGAAAGATCATGATGGAAGCTATAGGAGTGTTGGTAATTGCTTAGCAGATATAGTAAGAGAATAATAGAGGGCAGAATCTTGGAGGATTCCTGTCCCCTCACAGACTATGAGAAAATAATAAATGATGTACAGCAAGGGTTAAGGATGCAGCCTCTAGCCACTGACAGAATAAAATAATCAAAGTAATATTCAGGACCCCATTTCACCAACACTAATAATTGTAATAACTTTTATGTGCCAAGCACTACACTTATTACTTTACATCATTATAATCATCCCCATCATCATCAATATTATCAAACAGTCATTGAATGATTAGTATGCAGCAACTTACACACATTATTTCATTTAATCTTTACAACAATCTCATGAATTCCTATTTTATAAATAATGAAAATGAGCCTTGGAGAGATGAAATAACTTGCTCAAAATTGTCCATTGGCAGAACCAGGCCTTGAATCCATCAATATCTGACTACTGAGTCTAAAATGCATTCATTATGTTCCTACCAGTCTACGTGAGTACCTTTAGTAATAACAGAAAATAAATTGACATTAATTTTCTGAAGCACTTTAATATCCCTTCACTTGATTCATTCAGAGAAGATATTATTGGCCTACTTTTACCAATGGGAAAACTGGCACACACAGAGGTTATATGATTTCCTTAAAGTCACACGATTTTATTGGTGGAGCCTGAATTAGGTTGGCACAGATTCATAGATTTTATAAAATTTCTCACTTAAAGATTTCTGTAACCTATCACCTCTCCCTCACTAGGTCAAATGTCTGTCTTCTGTGTTCCTAAGACATTCTGTGTTTTTCCTTATCAGAGTACTTACCACACTGCATTGTAATTGGTTGCTTACCTGTCTCCTTCATTAGACTGTGAGCTGAGTGAGGGCAAGACTCTTCTATTATTCAGTCTTGTGTCTAAAGCCTTAAAACTGTAACTAGCATCTAGTAGATACTCAATAAATATGGGATGAAATGAATTTGAATTTACTGAGGCCCTATTAGCTGATCTGTTGGGAATAGATAGATGAAGCCAGCAGTCCCTGTCCTCTATCTAGACAAGCTTATAAATGATGGCATTATTTACTCTATGCATTATAATAGTCTTTGAATAATTGTAAGAGAGGATAGGGTTGTTGTATACAGCTATAGAATTTTCTAGCTTTTGCTTTGTGAAACCCAAAGGTTCCCTCTCCATTTTTAAGCCCCAGGCTAGCGTGACAGGGCAGCACAAATGAGTAAAACAAAGGCTCAACAATGAAGCCAAAGTAAGTCTTAGTTTTCCAAGTGGGAAATTGACTCTATTCTCTATCAACTACTATAGATGCAGGAAAGGAAAAGGAACACGGTGTCAAATAGGACTTGAGCCTAAAACATTAATGGAGGGTTTCATGTTTGTGAATTTGCTTAAATCCCTGATGTGAACTAGTTTTCTAATAATATGATTCTTCTTCCTCAAAGCAGAGAGCATATTTATAAGAAAGTGAAATAACAAAGATTCTATTCAATTTGCCTCCAGTTTGTATTGTGTATGGGGATATAAAATGTGGACATGGCCCTGTCCTTGGGGAGAATTCCAGCTGAAATAGAGAAATTGGTTTGACATGAAACCACTAAAACAGCCACTTAAGGATGATATGAGAGCAATTGCATAAATGTACCAAGCGTACACATAAATGTAGTAGTGGAGTTAAGTATCAGAAACAGCAGAGTGAGGATTAAAGTAAAAACCATGTATGTGGGCAGAATTATAAGAGAAGAAAGTAGATTGAGCTAGAGACCTGACTTAGGGCTTACTGAAGCTTATGGAATGCAGAATCATCCACCCTGAATTCTACTGACATTTTTAAGGCTACCTTTAAGAAGAAGTAGGGAAGAGGAAAGAGTTTTATTATGGCCTCAAATGGGGAAACAAATTTTATCCTCAAAGGAAAATTAGTAATGGTAATGGTAATGGTAATGGTAACCATTAATGAAATGGTAAGCCAGGGCATTGGTACTTGTGGTCTTGTGAAGCAAGATTTCAGGAAGAGTTCAAGTTCTGTGACTTGCTCCGCTGGCTCAGAGAAATGTCTCTGAATGCCGAATCCTATACTTTATTGCCAGAACGCCCACCAGTCTGCAGTGGGTTTGGTTTATGCTAAGCAAAGGAAGAAAATGAACTCCCGGAAATTCTGCAGGAACCATTTTAATACTGAAATTTTACACATTGTGATAAATTTTTTTAAAATAACAGGAATTTGTGCCACCGTTTTTCAATTTTTGCAAAACAGGCCAATTCATGTAATGAAAGAGCAAGAAGTCAGTCATGAAGGAACAGAAAGATTTAGAACACAGATTTCAAAGGACCCAAAGTAGGAAATCAGGCAGATGACTCATTGTGTCAGGGTTTTTGTAGGAAATTATAAATTGGAACAATTTTCTGCATAATCTGAAGTATGTTGCAGAAGGTATCTGGTCCAGGCACTTAGAAACAAAGATACTTGCTGCCACCCACTTAAAGCAAATGTAAAATGACTGGCAGGCAAAATGTAAATTGCCAAGGGCAACTTTCACCACCCATAAAGGGAAAATTTTGGGCCTCTGATTTTCCCTTTGCTAGAGAACAGAAACATACTCTTCTCCATTCTATTTCAGCCACCTAATCCCAGTCACATTTTAGAATTACCTTGTTGTCATAAGAACCTGTATCCTCTTTGAAATCACGGATTCAGACATCCCACTCTCCAACACAACTTCTTCTTCTTCCAGGTCACTAGCTCACCTAGTTTTGCTGAATCAGGTCTTCTATTTCATTGAGATCTCCACTGACCTCTTCATTTTCTACTTCTTAGTTCCTTCCTACCTCACTTTCTCCCTACTCAGTATATGTGATAGCTCATCATTACTACTGGCCTTTCGAAAATGCTGTTAATGCTCCTTTCTTTCTCTTCTCTCTTAACGCCAGTAAAATGAAGCCTACCACTCCTATAATGTGTACCTACAATTGAAAGGTTGATAGAGAAAATTCCAGAGCCATAAAAGTTGGGCATTGCTTACAAATTTATGACAAGTTATCAACTTGGCTTTAAACACTGCAAAAGTCTTAATATGTTTCTCTAGTAAGTTTGCTCTTTTTCCGCAATAACTAGTTTTATTTTTTTAAACTTTCTCTTAAGTCACTAAACTCACTTTCCACCACTGCTTAACTTCCTTCTCTTGAGGATGATCTTGTCTCATATTTCATATTGAAAATAGTCCTCAGATGGAAATTACCCCATCTTGTCAACTGTGATTATCTTCTTCCTTTTTCCCTTAATTATAATTGAAAATAGTCCTCATGCTAACAAAGACCAGATCCTTTGCACATGCTCTGCTTCCCATCTCTTCCCACATCTCTACAGGATCTTTATAATCAGTGTTCAAAGATACTTTATTAACTCCCATCTAAGATAAAATTTTTTCTTGTTCCCACTTATTTTCCTGTTATTGATCTCTGTCTATTCTCAACAAAGTCGTTTCCCCAAAGAGCTATTTATACACTAACTCCACTTTCTCACTTCCCATTCATTTTTCCATGGCTTCAATCTTCATCACTCCACTGAAATATCTGATACTTAAGTAGTCCCCATTGACTTCCATGTTGCTAAATCTAATAGATGTTTTACAGTTCTCATCTTACTTGACTTTTTGACATTTTGACTGAGTTGACCACTCTGTACATTTGAAACTCCCTAGTTTTCCTTCTAACCTTGTGACTCCTCCTTCTCAGTTTCTTCCTCCACTTCCCTCTCCTTTGAGATACAAATGTGTACAGAATATTTATATGCTTACTTGGCATTTAATTTCTTATAGGTGTATGGAACTCAGCATGTCTAGAATTGGACTTAATCTTATTATCCCACCGAAAGAGATCTGTCCCTTTTCCAATGTTCCTGGTCTTTGTAAATAGTACAACCTGTCCCTCATTAATTTAAAAGAAAATGCAAAAGGCTTAACAAGGCCCTGAATTATCAACCACTGATAACCTCTCAAGCTACATCTCTGGTCCGCACTCTTTCCTATTCACTAAGATCCAGCCCTACTAGCTTCCTTTCAGTTCCTCAAACAATAGATCTCAAGGCTTTGGTGCATACTGATCTGCTTAGAATGCTCTTTCCCTGACCAACACCCTGCATATTCTTTAGGACTCACTTTAAATAATTTTTATTTATAGTAGATTTTCCTGATATCTAATTTAAATTAGATCACTTCAGAATTTACTATAAATTTATTTTCATGATTGTTTAACATTCATATCACCTTGAGACTATCTATCCCATGAGGGCAGGGACTACTACTTTCACTATATGCACAGCATCTAGTACAGTGCTATTACATGGTAGGTAATTAAAAATAGTTAATGAAGGAATGAATGCATGACTGAATAATAATCTAACATTAGTGGAATTCTCAATGTTAAGAAAGATTGTTCTTTGTTACCACAAATTTTAATATAATATAGTTCTAAAATTTTTGGCCAAGTCCAGAAGACACAATAAAAGATACAAAGGTTTTAATAATTGGAAAAGAGCTGATAAAATTCTCAGTATTGGATCACTGCCAACCTAGAAAAACAGTGGGTTTCCAGTGGAAAATTAATAGAACCCTTAAATGATTTAATAAGGTAACTAGTTTCACACTGAATAAATATTTTTCTACCAGAAATAACCAGTTATAAAGTAGACTATGGAAAAGATTTATTTCAAATAGTAAGAAAAATATTTATTAATCACATATAAATAACTTGAGGTTACAGATGTCAAGGCAAAGGTAATTTGCTCAGATGCTTTTCTCTGAAACCAGCTGAAAACAATGAGAAAAGTGAAAGGTAGAAAAAAATTACATTCTCAATAAAAGTAAAATACATGCAAACTTCAAATCATAATCTATGAATAAAGTTATCCAATGCAGAGAAAATTTGAACTGGTTGAATGAGAAAACCAAGAGTAGAACACAAGTCTCAGCACATCTTTGGTAACTTGAAAGGTTCTGTAAAAAGGGATGCACCTCCTTACAGTCCAAACCAATAGTTTCTTAAATATAGACACTGTGTCCCTGAGCTCTGTTAAGCCTGTGGAATGGCAGAGGAATAAGGGCTGAATGAGGGAATGGGGGATGGGGTAAAAGGTCATTGGCAGTCAGCTAGCTCTACAATATAATTACACAGAGACCTGTAACACACAGGCTTCCTTGCTAGCCAGTCAGTATTCTAGGGATTCTCAACTGGGTATAGTATAACCTTCTACTCACTTACGGCAGAGATTCTCAATCTCAACACTACTGATATTTTTGTACCACATTAATTCCTTGTTGTGGGGGCTATCCTGTGCACCGGAGGATGTATAGCAGTATTCTTGGCCTCTCCATTTGGGACAGTCAAAAATGTCTCTAGATATTGCCAAATGTCACTCAGAGAACAAAACCATTTGGATTGAAAATACTCACTGCCAGAGGACATTTATAAATGTGTGGGGGTGTTTTAGAGTGTCACAATGACTGGGGTGGGAGTGTTGCTGGCATTCAGTGAGTATGAATATAGACATTTTAACCTTTCATTCGTTCTCTCTGCCCCATCCAGAAGCAGTAGAACGATCCCTTTCCTAATCCAAATTTCCAAGCTTGGTCAGGGCCTGAGCTGAAGAAAGGGAGTAAGTTTTAAGTTGGATGTAAAATAGAACTTTTATTTAGATTAGATTGAGTCCTTTCAAAATCAGAGAAGGATACAAACCATAAGAGACTCTTAATTATCTTTTGATACATTAAAAATTATATGTTTTTATTAATGCCTGAAAATGGCCAAAAAGCTACACTATCTGCTCAATATGTCACTAGGGTGCAAGAAAGAAATGTCCAATAAAGTATGCTTGAAGACAGTGGTGAAAGATAAATAAAATTGGTTATTATATTCATTAAGTCCAGCCCACTTGATAATTTAGATATAAAAACAAGACCTGAGTATACAGATTGAATGGGTCCATGGTGTTCCAAAGAAAGACTGATATAGAAATATTTATTAACAAGGCAAATCTTTGTAAAATTACCTAACTTCAAAATCAAACCAAGAATTCTTTTGACACTTACACAAAATAATTCCTTATAAATTGAAATAAGAGCTTATAAGTGGAAATAAGGTCTCAAGCTTCCTGCTAAAATATAGTAGAATAATATTTTAAAAAATCTTCAGGGAAAGATAATGACTTAAGAACGTTATGCCCATGCAAGCTATCTTTCAAACATAAAGGTAACTGCGAACCATTTCTAACATGTAGAAACACAAGAAATAGAGTAGACATGAGCAATTATGAAAAACACTTGAAGTCAAAATCAAGGCAAACTAGGGATCCCTGGGTGGCGCAGCAGTTTGGCGCCTGCCTTTGGCCCAGGGCGCGATCCTGGAGACCCGGGATCGAATCCCACGTCAGGCTCCCGGTGCATGGAGCCTGCTTCTCTCTCTCTCTCTCTCTCTCTCTCTCTCTCTCTCTCTCTCTTTCTCTGTGACTATCATAAATAAAGAAAAAAAAGATTTAAAAAAATCAAGGCAAACTAGAAAACCATGGGGGGAAAATAACAATGTAAGAAGACTGATCGTGAGCATTAATTCAGCTAAATATAGAACAAGTGTTAAACGATGTTTAAAATTATAGAACACACAAAGGTATATACTTATATACATATAGAAAAAAATCAGTAAAGAAAAAGACGAAAGACAAAACAAAACCCAGAAACTGTTAACAGTGACAGATGATAGGAGGAAGCAAGCACTGCTAGTTGCCTATTAATATCTATTCTCTATTTCTTACTAGCAAAACTCCACTTTTTAAATTTTATTTGAATTCAAGAAACAAAACAGAAGATCATAGGGCTAAAACAAGATGAAATCAGAGAGGGAGACAAACCATAAGAGACTCTTAATCATAGGAAACAAACAGGGTTGCTGAGGGGAGAAGGGTGGAGGGATGGGGTAACTGGGTGATGAACATTAAGGAAGGCATGTGATGTAATGAGCACTGAGTGTTATATGCAACTGATGAATCACTGACCTCTTCCTCTGAAACCAATAATACATTATATGTTAGTTAATTGAATTTAAATAAAATTTTAAAATAAAAATAAATGCATAAATATTATTTTGCTTAAGTTAGTTTTAATCTAGAAAATAATAATAAAAATGCTTAGCAATAAACAAGAATTCAGAATATATATAACACACATGTGTGACCTTACTGAAGTACATATGGGAATATATTCACACATGATAACTTAAAATGAAATTATTATCCCACAACAAAACTTGAAACATATTTTTCTTTGAAATTGTCAATCCAGCTGGAAAAATAAACATAATAATAGTCAACAAAATTTTGCAAAGGATAGATAATGAAGAGACTGTTAAATTACCTGCTATTAATGTATGTTCCAAAACTCTAATCATTAGAATAATAAGATAAAAATACAAGAATAAACAGAATAAACATACATATCTATATGACATTTTAAAGGTCTCAGATCTTAATCTAGAGAATGGAGTATCTGAAAAACACCATCTCAAATCAATGAGAAAGGAAGGAATTCTTTAATGGTGATGTTAAAAAAATTGGTTGGCAATTTGGAAAATTTTTTAAAAATAGGTTTCTTAGTTTGTATCATCCACCAAGAATAATTACAGATGGGATCAAAATATTAATTACAAACTTCTACTTCTAGCAAAATGGTTTGCTAATTTCAATGATAAAATGAAACAGGAATTTTTAAAAGTTCATGGTTCTACTCTCAGAGAAAGAGAAAGAAATGGGTGACAGAAGCAAGAAGAATGCAATAGGTTCACAAGCTAACTATCCGAAATCGTTGAGAATAAGAAACATTTAAGCAATCCAATAGAGTGCATGAAGGTGAAAAGAGCAAATTTAAAAAGCATGGTAAATATAAAAAATAAAATAAGATAGCAAACATAAATTCAAGCATACCAGTAATCACAATAAATATAAATTGACTAAACTTCAGGTTGAAAGATGGATACTCATAAAAAGGAATTATTTAAAGCCAGCTAGATGCTATTTACAAGAGACCTGCCTAACACCTTTAGCAATATGATGACTAAATGTCAAGGATGGATAAAAATGGATGATTCACAAAATCGAAGGTGGGTCACCTATGTATATATCAGAAAAGTTAACTTTAAAGCAAACAGCATTGGAGGGGCTTGGGAAGATGATGGAATAAGAGGACCATGAGCTCACTCCATTCACATTTACAACTAGATATCATCCACATCCAAGTCAACAAACTGGAGAGCAATCCAAAGACTAGCAAAACAAATTCCACAACTAAATATAGAGAAGAAGCTATATCCAAAAAGCTATATCCAAAAGCTATATCCAAAAGGTCAGAAAGGTAGAGGAAGGTTGCCCACAGGAGGCAGAGAGCTGCATGCACAGAAGGCAGAGAAATAAGCCTTCATATCAGGATCCTCACACAGGGAAGACTTATTCCTACAAAGTTTGGCTTTAAAAACCAGAATGCCTGAATTCCATGAGTTTGTAACACCAGTGGTACTTGGAGCCTAGAGCTTTTAAAAATCAATTGACTCAGCACTGAGTGAGGCAGGGGGATGAGTGATAGCTGGATCACTACCCTAAAGATGCAGTCTGCACACAGAAGCAACATTAAAAGGGCAATTTACACAACACTGGGGCAAACGGGAAAGAGAGCTGTTTATACTGATTTCGGAGCATACTGAAGCACTTTGAAAATAAGGGAGCTGTCAGTTGCCATTTCAACCCCCCCCCCCACTCCCCAGCATAAACACAGAGCCGCCTGCAGGAGGCAGCTCTGCACAGACACTTGCTACCTAACCCACCAGCAGTGCACCAGGCCAAATTTCTGAGAATTCACCACTCAAAGTCTGTTAGGCTCAACCCTGGGCTCAGGACAAATCCTGTTAAAGCCTTACTCATATCCTACCCAGCCGCCACCACACACCAGGCCCAGCCTCATGCCCCCAGCGACCCCTGTGCAGACCCCCAGATACTGTAGCACTTTCAAGGATCTGGTATAGGAACTAGTGGCCCAGCACAAATTGTGCTAACACTGTTGCTCTACTCCCAAGTTCCCTGGTGGGCATGCAAACTCATAGATGGCCTACCTGGGTTCCATGAACACCACAGAGAAAAAGCACAGCCCACAACAGGCAGAGAGTCAGTGAAGACGACTATACTGAAAGCAAAAGTGACTCAGATACAATAGTAGGGCCTATGGAACACACATAGGACATTCTCCTGAAGTGCCAGGTTCTGGTGAACAGGGGACATTGCGTACTAGGTCACTCCAGGACCTCCTCTTCATAAAGTCATTACTTTCAAGAGCAGAAGACATAGCTAACTTTCTAAATACACAGAAAGGCCGACAAAATGGGGAGAAAAAAAATGGATCCTAAATGACAGAAAAGGACAGGGCCATAGCCAGAGAGTTAAGCAAAATGGATATAAGTAACATACCTGATAGAGAATTTAAAGCAATGATCATAAGGGTACTCACTAGACTTGAGAAAAGAGTGGAAGACATGAGTGATGCTCTTAACACAGAGATAAAGAATAACATAGCAGAGATAAAGGGCTCAATAAACAAAGTAAGAAAAAGTTTGATGGAATGAATAGAAAGCTGGAAGAAGCAGAAGAACAAATCAGTGGCCTAGAAGACAGAGTAATGGAAAGTAATCAAGCTGAGAAAAGAGAGAAAAACTAATTTCACAGAATAATAATACTTAGGGAGCTCAGTGACTCCATCAAATGTAATAACATTCATATAATAGGAGTCCCAGAAGAAGAAGAGAGAGACAAGAAGGAGCAGGATATTTATTTGAAGAAGTAAAAGCTGAAAATGCCTTTGATCTGGGGAAGGAAACAAACACCTAGATCCAAGCTGCACAGAGAACTCTCATCAAAATCAAAAGTAGATAACACCAAGATGTATTATAATTAAATTTGCAAAATATAATGATAAAGAAAAAATCTTAAAAGCAGTAAGATAAAAGAAGTCTGTAACTTACAAGAGAAAACCCATAAGGCTAGCAGAATTTTCAACAGAAACTTGGGAAGCCAGAAGAGAGTGGCTTGATATATTCAAAGTGCTGAATGGGAAAAATCTGAAGCCAAGAATATTCTATCCAGCAAGGCTGTCATTCAGAATAGAAGAAGGGATAAAGAGTTTACCATACAAACAAAAACTAAAGGAGTTCATGACCACTAAATCAGCCCTGCAAGAAATGTTAGAGGAGACTCTTTGAATTGAAAGAAGAGACCAAAAGTGACAGTATGAAGGTAGGAAACATAAAATCAGGAAAAAGGAATATCTGTAAAAAATCAGTTAAGGAACTCACAACATAAAAGGATGTCAAATATGACAATGTAGACCTAAAATGTGGGAAGGAGAGAAGAATGGGTTCAAACAAAAATGACCATCAACTTAACATAGACTGCTATATACAGAAAAAGCTATACACAAACTTAATGATAATCATATATTAAAAACCACTAATATATATACAAAGAATGAAGAGAAAAAACTCCAAATATATCATTAAAGAAAAGGAGCAAACCATGAAAGAGAGAAATGCAAGAAAAGAGCAGAGATAATCTTCAGAAACAATCACAAAAAAACAAAATGACAATAAATACATATCTATCAATAATTATTTTGAATGTAAAGGGGCTAAATGCTTTGATCTAAAAACACAGGGCAACAGAATGGATTAAAAAAAAAACCTATCTGTATGCTTCCTACAAGAGATTCATCTTAGACCTAAAGATGCCTGCAAATTGAAAGTGAGGGGATGGATGTCAAAAGAAAGCTGGAGTAGCAGTATTTATATTGGACGAAATAGACCTTAAAACAAAGACTGTAACAAGACACAAAGAAGGACACTCTGTAATAATAAAAGGGACAATCTAGGACCTGTATGATGTCTCAACCTGCCCTGCCTCCTCTATGCGACCACCGTCTCCATCTGCCTACTGCTTCCCACAATTGTGGCCCCGCAGCAGCAGCAGCTCCAGCTCTCACCCCTCAAGAGGCTCAGCCTGGCAGACGAGGAGAACATGTCCCTTGCCCTCAGAAGGACAGCCTGCTGGCCAGTAGGACTGCTAGGAGGATCTTCCAGCAGCCCGCCAAGCAAAAACTGAGGTATTTGCCCCTAGCATGGAGAATGAGTCACTACTCAGAGAAAACCCTCGTCATGTTGTCATCCTCTTTATCGAGTTCCATGGTATTTGGCAGATGTATAAGAAAGCTGAGGCTTCCTTTTGGACAGCTGAAGAGGTGGATCTTTCCAAGGACATTCAGCATTGGGAATCCCCGAAGCCTGAGGAGAGATATTTTATACCCCATATTTTGGTTTTCTTTGTGGCAAGTGATGGCATGGTAAAAAGATAACTTGGTGGAGTGGTTTATCCAAGAAGTTCAGATTATAGAAGCCCTCTGTTTCTATGGCTTCCAAACTGTCATGGAAAACATCAATTCTGAGATGTATAGCCTCCTCATTGTCACTTATATTAAAGATTCTAAAGAAAGGGAATTTCTCTTCAATGCCATTGAGACAATGTTTTGTACAAAGAAGAAGGCAGATCGGACCTTGCATTGGATTGGGAACAAAGAGGCCACCTATGGAGAATGGATTATAGCCTTTGCTGCCATGGAAGCAATTTTCCAATGAACTTATTAGCAGAGCTAAGGGTTTACACTGTGACTTTGACTGCCTGATGTTCAAAGACCTGGTCCACAAACCTTCAGAGCAGAGAATGAAGGAAATAATTAATGCCATTATGATTGAACAGGAATTCCTCATGGAGGCCTTGCCAGTGAAGCTCATTGGGATGAATTGCACTTTAAGGAAGCAGTATATTGAATTTGTGGCAGACCAACTTATGCTGGAGCTTGGTTTTAGCAAGGTTTTCAGAGCAGAAAATCCATTTGACTTTATGGAGAATATTTCACTGGAAGGGAAGACTTCTTTGAGAAGAGAATAGGCAAGTATCAGGATGAGAGTGATGTCAAGTCCAACAGAGAATTCTTTTACCTTGGATGCTGACTTCTAAGTGAATGAATGTGCTCTTATTTTGCTGATTTTTTTTCCTTTTCCATAAAAAAATCAGCTACTTGAAGTGTATCAAACCAGTTACACCATGAATTATCAATAATGTTCATGAATAGTATTGTTAAAACTGTGTAGCTACCTCATAAGCAAGCCTATTGATTGGTGATGCTAGTCATCTCACCTAGAAAAAAGCATAGACTAAAGCTACTCAAATTTGCAGGAAAGATCTTGGCCATGTTTGGCTTTTTCAGACAGGCTGGCTGTCCATGACTTCACCATGGCTCTTAGAGGCAGTTTGGTCTCAAAGTGTGGGGACTCTGGAATGAGTCTGATCCAGTCAGTTACTATAAGGCCCTTGGAAGGTGTCAGTCTCAGTGCTTCAAAACAGATTTTAAAGTTTGCTTACTGCTTTGTATATACAACTGGCACTTTAGACACAAATAAACATAGTTTGTACTGTTGAAATAAAGGCCTGATTTAACCTAATTTGGTTTCTAGCCCAAATGCAAAGCATTCTTTTTTTTTTCTCAAAGCATTCTTTTGACCAATAATGGGAGCCAGTACAGAATTTACTAGGTGACCAAAGTCAGTCAAACCTTTGCAAATCAAGCATGTTATTTCCATTTTTTAATTTTCTATAATGAATTGATGTGCTCCTTAATCAACTTTAGAGTCAGTCCAGCACATACCTACGTATTAGCCAGTTGGTGCCACAAAGAAGACAAAGAAGTTGTGTTTTATATTTTGTAGGTCAGGTTGAGTATTGTGGAATAAGAGAGAGGGGAAAGGAGCTTCTAATTTAAATCATTGGATCTTGAAGTGTGATGCAGGCTGTCTGCTGTCACCTGGGGGTGTGTGAGAAGCAACATCTTTTTATTTTTCAGATCCTATTTTCCCCAACTTTGAGTTCTTACAAAAGATCCTTAGATCCTTAGCCATGGGATCTGAGATAATATTGTAAATTGATTTTTAAATCATCCTTGCACGAAATGACCTACTTAGGATCTTGCTCCAATTAAGAGGCACAACCAGAACTGAAGTTGGCTCCCCAAAAAGTTGAGCATTTATTCCAGTTTGGTTTAATTTGTAAGTAGGTACTCTTGACCTAATCCTCTTATATTTACTACATTTTTTTAAAATTAGAAAACTTTTTTACTGTACCTGTCCTTTTATATGTGTGGTTCATATTTTGAAATAATTGCCCAGTAGTGCAGTTCATGACCGAAGCAGATAGCTTTCAGAGCAGTGACTTCCGGCGTTTGCCTTAATCTGAGAATTACTTTTTTGGATTCCTGACCTTCAGTTGAAAACTAGTTTCATGAGCTATATAAATACATGTCCTATTCACATAGTAGTTTTAGAATGAAGTATAACATAATATACTTAATAGGACTAGTTTCAATCAACTTGCTTTTGTGTTACCACTGCCTTCTCCTTCCCCCCGAACCTCCAAAATCCAACCAGGATGTTACATGGATGGTGGTGGATAATATGCACTGATCCTTTGGCCACATTTGTTAACATGTTGTGCTGTGTTGGCTGATCACTGACCTGTTCTATTTCAGTTTTCTTCATTTATTGTATAAATTGTCAAATAGTCAATTTAAAAATTTCTCTAATAGAGGCTATCTTTTAAATTATTGTTACTTAAAGTCAATCCAGATTATGTAGTTTTTACACTTGTGCAACACAAAAGTTAATAAACATTTTTGCCTTGTGAAAAATAAATAAATAAAGGGGACAATCCAACAAGAAGATAAAACAATTGTAAATGCTTATACACCCAAGATGGGAGCACCCAAATATATAAAACAGTTAATAACAAACATAAAGGAACTAATTTATAATAATACAATAATAGTCCTGTAGTAGGGGACTTTAGCACCCCACTTACATCAATGGACACATCATTCAAACTGAAAATCAACAAGAAAACAGTGGCGTTGAGTGACACACTGAGATAAATGGATTTAACAAATATATCCAGAAGATTCCATCGTAAGACAGCAGAATACATATTGTTTTCCTATGCATGGAGAACTCTCTCCAGAATGGGTCACATATTAGCCCACAAAACCATCCTCAACAAATTCAGGAATATCAAAGTCATATCATGTATCTTTTCTAACTACAACACTATGAAACTACAAGTTAGCCACAAGATAAAACCTGGAAAGAGCACAAATACATGGAGGTTAAATAACATGCTACTAAACAATGAATGAGTCAACCAGGAAATAAAAGAAATAAAAAAGTACATGGAAACAAGTGTAAGTGAAAACATAATCACCCAAAACCTTTGGGAAGCAGCAAAAGTGGTCATGAAAGGAAAATGAATAGCAATACAACTCTACTTCAAGAAGCAAGTAAGCAGTAAGGTGTAACCTTACACCTAAAGGCACTAGTAAAAGAACAACAAATAAAGCCTAAAATAATCTGAAAGAAAGAAATATTAAAGATCAGAGCAGAAATAAACAATATAGAAACTAAAAAGCAATAGAATAGAACAATGAAACCAGGAGCTGGTTCTTTGAAAAAAAAATCAATAAAATTGATAAACTTTTAGCCAGATTTATCAAGAAAAAGAGAAAGAATTAAATAAAGTCACAAATAAGAGAGTAAAAATAACAACCAACACCACAGAAATACAAAGGATTATGAGAAAATATTATGAAAAACTATATGCCAACAAATTGGAAAGCCTAGAATAAATGGATAAATTCCCAGAAAAAAATATATATTAGCAAAAGTGAAAGAGGAAGAAATAGAAAATTTGAACAGACTGTTAACTAGCAAAGAAACTGTATCAGTAATTGAAAAGCTCCCAAGAAATCAAAGTCCAGAACCATATGGCCTCACAGGCAAGTTCTACCAAACATTTAAAGAAGAATTAATGCCTATTCTCCTCAAACTATTTCAAAAAATAGAAAAGGAAGGAAAACTTCCAAATTCATTCTTTGAGTCCCACATCATTCAGATACCAAAACTGGAAAAAGACAACACTAAAAAAGAGAGCTACAAGCCAATATTCCTGACGAACAAGGATGCAAAAATCCTCAACGAAATACTAGCACACCTAATTCAACAATATATTTTTAAAAAATCAGCCACCATGATTAAGTGGGATTTATTTCTGGGCTGCAAGGGTGGTTCTATACTCCCAAATCAATCGACGTGATACATCACATCAATAAGAGAAAGGATAAGAACATATGATCATTTCAATAAACATTGAAAAAGCATTTGACAAAGTAAAACATACATTCATGATAAAAACCTTCAACAAAGTAGGTTTGGAGGGAGCATACCTCAACATGATAAAGGGCATATATGAAAAACCCACAGTTAACATCATCCTCAATGGGGGGAAAATGAAAGCTTTTCTTCTAAGGTTTGGAATAAGACAAAGATGTCCACTCTCACCACTTCTATTCAACGTAGTGCTGGAAATGCTAGCCATAGCAATCAGACGACAGAAAGAAATAGAAGGCTTCCGAATTGGTAAGGAAGAAGTCAAACTTTCACTATTTGTGGATGACATGGTACTCTATATAGAAAATCTGAAAACTCCACCAAAAAACTTCTATAAATGATTAATTCAGTTCTAGAAAGTCACAGTGTAGAAAATTGATGTACAGAAATCTATTGCATCTCTGTACACCAATAATGAAGCAGCAGAAAGAGAAATTAAGAAAACAATCCCATTTACAATTGCACCAAAAATAATAAGATATCTAGAAATAAACCTAACCAAAGAGGTAAAAGACCTATATTCTGAAAGTTATAAAGCACTGTTGAAAGAAATTTAAGATGAAACAAAGAAATGGAAAGACATTCCATGCTCGTGGACTGGAAGAAAAAATACTGTTCAAATGTTTATACTACTCAAGGCAATCTGCACATATAATGCAATCTCTATCAAAATACCAACAGAATTTTTCACAGAACTAGAAAAAATTATCCCATAATTTGTATGGAGCTACAAAAGACCCCAAATAGCCAAAACAATCTTGAAAAAAGAAAAAGCTAAGTTGGAGACATCACAATTGTGGACTTTAAGTTATATTACAAAGCTATAGTAATCAAAACAGCTTGGTACTGGCACAAAAATAGATACAGATCAATAGAACAGAATAGAAAATCAAGAAATAAACACTCAATTATGTGCTAAATTAAGCTTTGACAAAGCAGGAAAGAATAACCAATGGAAAAAAGTCTCTTCAACAAATGGTGTTGGGAAAACTGGACAGCAGCATGCAAAAGAATGAAACTGGACCAGTTTCTTATACCTTACACAAAAATAAATTGAACATGGATTTAAGACCTAAATATGAGACCTGAAACCATAAAAAATCCTAGAAGAGAGGACAGGCAGTAATTTCTCTGACATTGGCCATAGCAACATCTTTCTAGATATGTCTCCTGAGGCAGGGGAAACAAAAGCAAAAATAAACTATTGGGATTACATCAAATTGAAAGTCTTCTGCACAGTGAAGTAAACAATCAACAAAGCTAGTTAGCAACCTATGGATTGGGTGAAGATCTTTGCAAATGTCATATCTGATAAAGGGCTAGTATACAAAATATATAAAGAATTTATAAAACTCAACACCCAAATAACATATAATCCAATTAAAAATGGTCAGAAGACATAGACGTTTTTCCAAAGAAGACATCTAGTTGGCCGACAGATACATGAAAAAACGTTCATTATACTTACCATTAGGGACATGTAAATAAAAACGTGCCTCACACCTGTTAGAATGACTAAAATCAACAATACAAGAAACAACAAGTATTGGCAAGGATGTTGAGAAAAAGGAACAGTTGTGCATTGTTGTTCAGGGTTGCAAATTGGTGCAGCCATGCTGGAAAATAGTATGGAGGTTCCTCAAAAAGTTAAAAATAAGACTACCCCTGATCCAGCAATCACACTACTGGGTATTTACTCAAATAATACAAAAACACTAATTCAAAGGGATACATGCACCCCTATGTTTATAGCAGCATTATTTACAATAGCCAAGATATGGGAGCAGCCCATGTCTCCATTAACTGATGAAAGGATAAAGAAGAAATTTACATATATATATTTATATATATTTATTCTTTATATTTTCTATATTTTATATAAATATATATAAACATATACATATATTTTATATATTTATAAAGAATAAAAATTATTCTTTATATTCTCTATATTTCTTATATATTCTCTATATTATATATAATATATTATATATATATATATAATTCAGCGACAATAAAGAATGATGTCTTGCCATTTACAATTATATGCAGGAGCTAGGGAGTACAATACTAGGCAAAATAAGCCAGACAGACAAATACCATATGATTTCACTCATGTGTAGAATTTAAGAAGCTAAAAAATGAGCAAAGTGAAAAAGAGAGAGACAAATTAAGAAACAGACTCTTAATTATAGAGAACTGATGGTTACCAGAGGGGAAGGGAGTGGGGAGTTGGATTAAATAGGTAATGGGGATTAAGGAGTACACTTGTGATGAACACTGGGTGATGCATGGAATTGTTGAATCACTAAACTGTACATCTGAAACTAATATAACATTGTATGTTAACTAACTGGAATTAAAATAAAAACTTACAAAATAGTAAACAGCATTATACAGTATAAAAAGGATTAGTTATATAATAATAAAGTGAGCAATTCACTAGAAGATATAATAATCTTTAAATTACATGAACCTAAAAACATAGTCTCAAACAAATATGAAAAAAAATGATGGAATTAGAAAGAAAAAGTGAGAAATCCACAATTATAATTGGAAATTTTAATATTCTTCTCTCAATAACTGATAGATCAAGGAGACAAAAATAATTAGGCTACCAAAAATTGAACTACACAATTAACAAGAATTTGGTCTAACTGACATATATAATACCTCACACAAAGCAATCAGAAAATAGTCTTTTCAAGTTTATTGGTAATGTATGAACAGTGAATATGACTAAATTGAATCTCATCTCTATAAATGCCAAAAGACAAAATGAAAAACTCAAACAAAAAAGCAGATATCACTCAGAATAGTTTGTATGATCATAATGCAATACCCATAGAAAGCATTAAAAAAAAGGAGAGCGGGACTACTAACATCTATAATTTGAATGCCTATATGCATAGAGATAGAGATTCATGAATTCACACATATATGAATAGTAAGCAACCTATGCACTGCATACATATACTATATGTATATAACTATACATATATATGAATAGTTCAAAAAAATATAATGGAAATTTGAAAAAGATTAAAATTGAAAAACAATGAAAGCACTGTGAATCATAACTCAAGGGATACAGATATAGCAGTACATAACTAATAAATTTATAGCCTGATAAGTAAGCTTTAGAAAATATTATTTAAAATTTCAAAAAGTTAGAAAACGAAGAGTAAACCTAAGGAAAATAGAAAAACTAAAATCAGAATACAGAGGAAATAAATCAGATAGAAAATAAACCAATAAACCAAAAGCTGGTCTTTTGGAAAGACTAGTAAAATATGGAAACTACATAGTGAAGGCTTATAAAAAAAAAGAAAGAAAAAACATGTTAAAAATATAAGGAATGGAAAGCAGGGATATAATTAGAGATACAGTGGAGACTAAAAATTCACATGGAAATATCATGACCAACTTTATGCCAATAAATGTGCAAAAATAAAAATGAATTTTCTAAGAAATAATTACTAAAATTGACTTAAATAACAGGAAAAACTTGAATATATCTATATAACCAATAAAGAAACTGAATAAACATTTTATAATCTACATACAAAATCAGCAGGCCAGACAATTTCACAAATTCTACCTAAATTTCACAGAACAAATATCTTCTTTCTTACGTCCTTGAAGAATAGATGAGTTCTATCATATAGAAATTGTTCCTGAGCAGTGGTTCTCAAACCTGGTTTCACATTATAGTCACCTGGGAAGCATTTTAAAATAATGATGCCTGGATCCATCTCCAGAGATTCTGATTTATTTGGTATAGGCCCAAAAAAAATCCTGAACATAATTTTATAAACAAACAAAAACCAAAAACCAAAAACTCCCCAAGCAATCTAAATGTGCATCTGGGAATAGCTGAACTAGTGAACAAAATAATAAATAGGTAAAGCTAGCCAAATCACCTTTTGAGGCAAATACAAACTTGATACAAAATCCCAACTTGGACAATACAAGAAAAAAATCATAGACCAATCTCATTTATACAGAGAAGCAAAAATTCTAAAGAAAATAGTATAAAACTAAATCAAACATGCATTAAAAACACATGATGGGGGTGCCTGGGTAGCTCAGTTGGTTAAGCATCTGACTTGATTTCAGCTCAAGTCATGGTCTCAGGGTCATGAGACCAAGGCCCACGATGGGCTCTGAGCTCAGCAAGGAGTCTGCTTGAGATTCTCTCTCTCTGTTTCCCTTTGCCCCTCTTCACCCCATGTGTGCTCTCTCTCTAAAATAAGTAAATAAATCTTTAAAAAATACACATGATGACAATGTGTGGCTTAACCTAGGAGTGCAAAGATCTTTTAAACTGATAACAGACACTAGACTCGATCTTAGCCAAAAGGACAAGAAGTGATGCAAAGATCTTTTAACATTATAATATTACTAAAAATCATAATTTTAACTGATTAAGGGGGGAAGTCTTATCATAATATGGATACAGATTTTTTAGAGAAAATAGAAAATCCACTCAAGTGAAATAACTTTTAGCAAACTAGAAGTATATGGGATCTTCCTTAACCTGATAAGAGCTATCAACCCTCAAACAGCAGACATGTTACTTACTGGGAAAATATTCAAGATGCAATATTCCTTTTAAAGTTGAGAAAGTGACAAGAATGACATACTGTTGCTTTTATTAAGCATATACTGGAGATCTTAGCTGGGGCAAAGAGACAAGGAAAATAAATCACAATTGAATATGAGTAATCACAACTGCGATCATTCATAGATGACAATGTTGTAAGAGATGACCAATACAGAGAGTTGTACCATGGTTGTCAATAGGGAGAAAATATTTTAAAGGTCACAGTTGTTTCCAAGTTAATCAATAACTTCAAGGGAATTCCAATTTAAATTCTAAAAGGGGATTTCATAGAAATGGACAAACTGACCCTGAAATTCATTTGGAGACAACAAAGACCTAAAAAGAATCAAGAAAGTGTCAAAGAATGGTTTTAAAAAAGGAGAATTTTCCCTACCAGGTATCATGATTCATCATAAAGCTATAAGTAATTGGGCAGCCCCGGTGGCTTAGCGGTTTAGCGCTGCCTTCAGCCCGGGGTGTGATCCTGGAGACCCGGAATTGAGTCCCACATCAGGCTCCCTGCATGGAGCCTGCTTCTCCCTCTGTCTCTGTCTCTCTCTCTCTAATAAATAAGTAAAAAATCTTTTTAAAAAAAGCTATAAGTAATTAACACAGTGGTTTTTGAATTGGAGAAAAACAAATAAAACAATTGAACAGAATAGAGCACCTAGAAAAAGACTGATATTTACATGGCAACTTGATATAAGATAGAGATAGCATGACTACCCTGTGTGCACAAAATGTACTATTCAATAAATAGTAATGTGATAATTTGCTATTTATTTGGAAAAAGACCATGAAAACCCTAGCCCACATCACATAGAAAAGTAATTCCATGTGATTCAAATGCTTAAATTTGACAATACAAACTTAAAAATTTTTAGAGCATGGAAAATATTTTCACATCATTGAATTAGGATATGATTTTTTAACAAAACATAAAATAATACAAGCCATAAAGGCAATATTTGATAAATATACTACATTAAAATTAAAAACTTGTGTGTATCATAAAGTGTCATAAACTTGAAAGGATAGTCACAGATTTGGAACAGATGTTTACTACATATATAATACTCAAAGGATTTGGGTCAAGAATAAAAGATCTCAACAATTCATAACGCAAAAAAATCCAACAATGCAATAAAGAGTGGACAAGTGATATGAATAGGCAATTCACAAAGAGAACTCCAAATTTATATAATTATATGTGACCTAGAGACACAGGCATCTATCTGGGTAAATCCTGAAAGTATAATTTTGAATGACAAAAGTCAGTTGAAAAAGGATTCTATTTAGGTAAAAATTCTAAAATTCACAAATAAACACTTCATAATGTGTATGGTTGTAAACATATGTAGAAAATATACAAAGTGCGAGTAAATTACATATACAAATTTCAGCAGAGGCAGGGAAGGAAAAGGGATGGAGGTTAGTCTTTGGCTATAGCCGTAACTATTTATTTATGAACAAGACCTTAGGTAAATGTGGTAAAATGTTAGCATCTGTTAAATCTGTGTGTTTGATTGATGGGTATTTGTTATATTAAATTCATATACTTTACTTATGTTTGAACTATATCATGACTTAAATTAAATTAAATGAACACCTAGGTGGTTCAGTCGGTTGAGAATCTGACTCTTGGTTTCGGCTGGGGTCATGATCTCAGGGTTGTGGGATCAAACCCCTCAACAGGCTTCAAGTTCAGTGATGAGTCTACTTGAGATTCTCTCTCCCTCTCTTTCTACCCTCCTCCAATAAACAAATAAAACCAAATAAATAAATAACATTTAAAAATGTTTAAACATTAAATGACTATAAGAAAATATGGGTAAATATTTATCTGCTCATGGGAGAAGGGAAATACTTAAATATGAAAGAAAAAATGAATCATAAAGGAAAAGACTGATAAATGTGACTACATAAAAAGTTAAAAATTCTAAGTAAAAAAAAAAAATCAGGGGAGCCTGGGTTGCTCTGTCAGTTAAGCATCTGGGTCTTGATTTCAGCTCAGGTCATGATCTCGGGGTGGTGAGATTGAGCCCAATGTTGGGCTCCTCACTTAGCGTGAAGTCTGCTTGAGATTCTCTACCTCTGCCCCTGCCCCCCCCACTTGCACTCTATCTCTCAAATAAATAAATAAATCTTAAAAAAAACTTCAAAAATTTTAATTACAAAAGTGAAGAAAATATGTGCATATATGAATCATAAACACACATATAAAATCAGTAATGTTAATGTAAAAAAGCACTCTCAATATCAATTTGTTCATCAAATGTGAGCAATTTTAATAAATAAGAATACTTAACGTTGATGAGTATGCAGTGAGATCAGCACTTTTATCAACTGCTTGTGGGAATTTAAAATGGGACGCTTGGGTTGCTCAGTGGTTTAGCACCTGCCTTTGGCTCAGGGCCTGATCCTGGAGACCTGGGATCGAATCCCACATCAGGCTCCCTGCATGGAGCCTGTTTCTCCCTCTATGTCTCTGCCTCTGTCTCTGTGTCTCTCATGAATAAACAAATAAAATCTTAAAAAATATATATATATATATAAAATGGCTGATCCTTGGGGAGAGCACTAGACAATACTAACGACAGCATTGAAATTGTTCATACTAAAAATAGACATTAGCTTCATAAAAATTACGATTTCTGAGAGGTGAGATGGCAGAAATGATCTACATTTGCTATGTCCTATACTTCTTTTTTTTTAGTACCTGGTTTATTTTGCTTTTATAATTTAAACTCACAATTCCTTTTTAATTTAAAACATCTCAATAAAAAACAAATTGTACCTTTTAGCCTCTAATTCTGCTGCTAAAGATGCCATCCTAGGGAAATAATTAGATGTGTGCACAAATCTTAATATGCCAAGTGATCCTTATAAATTTTATAATACCAAAACATAGGCACAGTTTAAATATTAAACATTAGAGGAATAATTAAATACAGTATGGAGCAGAAACATAAAGGAGTAGTATGCTGGCATTTAAAAATACGTTTTTAAAAATTACCACACAGCAAAATGCATACTATATGACTAAGAAAAAAGAAAGGATAGCTCAGTGATACCATTCAGTGTCAAATTAATGAAAAAAGCTTTGAAATGTAATCCAAGTTGAGAAGGAGACAAAACGGTTTTTGTTATAATAAGACCATGCTTATGCTGACAAGGGAGTGATTCATCTCCTGGGTAGACCCAATGAAGGATCTGGGCAGGAAAGAAATTCCCTCTGTGAGATGTACTTTTTAAAATTATTTTTTATGGGCAGCCCAGGTGGCTCAACGGTTTAGCACCGCCTTTAGCCCAGGGCCTGGTCCTAGAGACCTGGGATCGAGTCCCAGGTCAGGCTCCCTGCATGGAGCCTGCTTCTCCCTCTGCCTGTGTCTCTGCCCCTCTCTCTCTCTCTCTCTCTCTCTCTCATAAATAAATAAATAAATAAATAAAATCTTTTAAAAATATTATAATTATTTTTTATTTTGCTCTTCCCAAGAATATAAAAATATCAAATAGCAGTCTACAAGCCAGAGCAGAGGATCACCCTGACATTCTGGATTAATCTCCAGAGGCTGTGAGGAAAGAGTAGCTTGAACTTTGTTTTTGCAAATTTCTGTGATCTTCACTTGTGAGTGTCATAAGATAATCACTGCTATTGGGAGGGAAGTATTCATTCCCACTTCCACAGGAGGGCGAAGAATGATCTACAGGACTTTGGGGAGATATGCCAAAAAGGCAATAACTGAGCCAGGACATTTGCCCTTGATCTCCAAATCCCCTAAGAATATCTAAAGCTAAATCATATGGGCCAAAAAAGAAGAAGCCTACCATACAGCCCATATACATATAAAACATATCATATGTATGTATATATTTTATACAGATATATGTGTATACACACACACACATATATGCATAGAAAAAGATCTAAAGGCAAGACACTAAAATACTAGTGTTTTCCCAGGGTTTGAAATTACAATTGATTTTTATTTTCTTATGTAGCACGGGGTTTTCAAATATTAATTGATTTTTGTTTTCCTTCTTGATAATCCTTTCTGCCTTGCAGTACCTCCCACAATTAAAATTAGACACTAGCATTGAAACTTATTGCCCCAGGGAAGGGAGGACAAAAAATAACTCAGGAAAACAATGAGTCAAAATTTTTACATTTGAGTTTCAAAATAAAACTGTTAAGTCCTTAGCTAGGAGGAGAGTCTGAAAGCCAAAGAAATTTTGATTTGCTAGAATGAGGCAGCCAAGAGAGAAAAATAACATTTTGGAATTCTATAAAACCTGCCGTTCACAAAGACTGTTGGACCCAGGGTTTATATCATAAACCATTCAGCAGGGAAGAATTTGTAATGGTATAGGAGGGGTTTTCCAATCATAAAAAGAGAAAAAATCCCTTCTGTATTGGTAAATGTTTGGAGAAGTTTGAAAGACTAAAGATACCCTCTCCTTAGTTCAAAAGCCAGTGAAATAAGGATGAAAAGTAAAAAAAAAAAAAAAAAAATCAGATCTATTAGAGAATTCTAAATGTGCCCCATTTCTCAACTACATCTTTTGGAGGAAGTAGCCTCTACGAATGCCCCTGGTGACAGGCTGTATTGGAGTAGAAATGGCAGCGTGGCATGTCTAGGCACAAGAGGGCTTGATACATTGCCACTTTTTCCAGAATCTCCCTTGGCTTCCAAGGTGTGTGAACGTAATCTGAAAAGTTCCCATGTGTCTGAAAGTTGCAAGGAAAATCACCAAGAATTGAGAAACAGTATGTCTGCCAGTTATGTCGTGGCCCACGGACAAGCAACCGAGTAGCAGAAGATGCAACTGGACAGCCCAAGTCTGAAGCTAATGAACTTGACTGAGCCTCAGCAATTCAGTTTCTCTATATGAGCTGAAAAGGAGGTCCAGTTAGCCTGAGATTACTGCCAGGCCTCCAGTTCCCCTGCTTTCCCTACCCCCAACACATTACTGTGCTTTGCCCATGCCGAGAGAAGTACACAAGTAAGCACGTGAGCATGGAACGCAGAGGTGCTGCTACACAAACCCCGGCTAAACAAGCTCTGCACACCCCAGCAGAGGTCAGTCAGGATAGACTGTCGATGCTCACACTCAAAGGAAATTAGAACACCCAGAAGAAAGGAAGAAATAGTTCAGTCCTTCATAAAGGACTGAGTTTAAAATCCGAAATACTTAAGATAAATTGTAGAACTAAGTTTACTGCAGAAAAATGAAAAGCAACTCAAAAGCTGAGCAAATTTCAGTTGTAGGGACATAAAGAACATTGCAGTCTTGTACAGTTGAGTTGTGATTGGGAAATTTTCTACTTCCATATTTCTTTAAACTTTCTGGCACTTTCCAAATGCACTGAATGTTACACTGATTCTTTCAAACCTGAACAAAACAAACATTAAAATAAAGCTATTCGAAAATGTTTTTATTCAAAGATGCAGACTACCTTACGTTAGTTTTAAAAGTTCTGGGCTGCTAGAATTCTGAGTTCACATCTAAAAGCACTGTAAAAGAGGGGGTCCTATTGTCAGCATGCAAAGTGCAAAAGTTAGAAGCTGATAGGGACTCACGAACATATTTTAAATCAACACACATTAAGACCATTAGAAGTTGTTAAAATCTGTAGGTAAGTGTCTGTAGAGAGTATCTTTTGTTCTAAGAGAAAGTGAAAAGTTCTTGTTTCAAATAGGGAAAAGAGTGACATTTGATAAACAACTTGGTAAAGATATAAACACAGTGCTATGGGAACAAATGAAAGGGAATCATTAGTTCTTTGGAGAGGTTCATAAATCTCTTGCAAGCTGAATCTGCAAACCTAAACATATAAAGTGATGACAGTGAACACTGATATTTCCTTTTCTTTGACAAATCCCCATAACAGTCATGTGAACTGACATCATGGGAGAGAGGACATGGAGTATGCTTCTTGCTGTCCTGGAATACATGTAGTGTAACAAAGAATAAACTTTCCCTGTCATTTTTTGGATTCAATCCAGGGTTAGCACCCTGGCTGACCCGGGCCACAGACATGTTTATTCTGGCTCACAATTTTCTTTAAAATAAATTTAAGAGTCCTTAGGTTTATCCAGGTCACCACTGACACACCAGTCCCTTTTGTTTTTTTTTTTTTGTTTTTTTTTTGTTTTTTTTTTTATAAATTAATTTTTATTGGTGTTCAATTTACCAACATACAGAATAACACCCAGTGCTCATCCCGTCAAGTGTACCCCTCAGTGCCCGTCACCCATTCACCCCCACCCCCCACCCTCCTCCCCCTCCACCACCCCTAGTTCATTTCCCAGAGTTAGAAGTCTTTATGTTCTGTCTCCCTTTCTGGTATTTCTCACACATTTCTCCTCCCTTCCCTTATATTCCCTTTCACTATTATTCATATTCCCCAAATGAATGAGAACATACACTGTTTGTCCTTCTCCGGTTACTGTGGCCAAGTTCAAAAAGGGTGTTGCCTGAGTTCTCCTCTGGGATTTTGATGGAATCTTGTCTCACATTTAGATCTTTCATCTATTTTGAGTTTATCTTTGTGTATGGTGCAAGAGAGTGGTCCAGTTTCATTCTTCTGCACGTGGCTGTCCAATTTTCCCAGCACCATTTATTGAAGAGACTGTCCTTTTTCCAGTGGATAGTCTTTCCTACTTTGTTGAATATTAGTTGACAATAGAGTTGAGGGCCCATTTCTGGGTTCTCTATTCTGTTCCATTGATCTATATGTCTGTTTTTGTGCCAGTACCACACTGTCTTGATGACCACAGCTTTGTAGTACAACCTGAAATCTGGCATTGTGATGCCCCCAGATATGGTTTTCTTTTTTAAAATTCCCCTGGCTATTCGGGGTCTTTTCTGATTCCACACAAATCTTAAAATAATTTGTTCTAACTCTCTGAAGAAAGTCCATGGTATTTTGATAGGGATTGCATTAAACGTGTAAATTGTCTTGGGTAACATTGACATTTTCACAATATTAATTCTGCCAATCCATGAGCATGGAATATTTTTCCATCTCTTTGTGTCTTCCTCAATTTCTTTCAGAAGTGTTCTGTAGTTTTTAGGGTATATTTTGAGAACCATTTGAATGGTAAATGGTTCTCCAACCTTTTATTTTCAGGTTGTAGGTGTCCTTCTGTCTAAAATGAGTCTCTTGTAGACAGCAAATAGATGTGTCCTGTTTTTTTATCCAGTCTGAAACTCTGCGCCTTTTGATGGGGTCATTAAGCCCATTCACATTCAGAGTTACTTGAACTTCTTCTTAAAGGGGAGTTTTAAGAGTCCCCCTTAAAATTTCTTGCAGAGCTGGTTTGGAGGTCACATATTCTTTCAGTTCCTGCCTGTCTTGGAAGCTCTTTATCTCTCCTTCCATTTTGAATGAGAGCCTTGCTGGATAAAGTATTCTTGGTTGCATGTTCTTCTCATTTAGGACCCTGAATATATCCTGCCAGCCCTTTCTGGCCTGCCAGGTCTCTGTGGAGAGGTCTGCTGTTACCCTAATATTCCTCCCCATGAAAGTCAGGGACTTCTTGTCTCTTGCTGCTTTAAGGATCTTCTCTTTATCTTTGGAATTTGCAAGCTTCACTATTAGATGTCGAGGTGTTGAACGGTTTTTATTGATTTTAGGGGGGGATCTCTCTATTTCCTGGATCTGAATGCCTGTTTCCCTTCCCAGATTGGGAAAGTTTTCAGCTAGGATTTGTTCAAATACATATTCTGGCCCTCTGTCCCTTTCGGCGCCCTCGGGAACCCCAATTAAACGTAGGTTTTTCTTCCTCAGACTGTCATTTATTTGCCTTAATCTGTCTTCATGGTCCCTTAATTGATTGTCTCTTTTTTCCTCAGTTTCCCTCTTTGCCATTAACTTGTCTTCTATGTCACTCACTCGTTCTTCCACCTCGTTAACCCTCGTCGTTAGGACTTCTAGTTTGGATTGCATCTCATTCAATTGATTTTTAATTTCTGCCTGATTGGATCTAAATTCTGCAGTCATGAAGTCTCGTGAGGCCTTAATGCTTTTTTCTAGAGCCACCAGTAGCTGTAGAATAGTGCTTCTGAATTGGCTTTCTGACATTGAAGTGTAATCCAGATTTTGTAACTCTGTGGGAGAGAGGCCTGTTTCTTTCTTTTGAGGTGAGGTTTTCCTTCTAGTCATTTTGCTCAGTGCAGAGTGGCCAAAAACAAGTTGTATTGGAACACGGGGGAGTATCACTGGTCCGTCCAGCTGGTCTTCTGGGGGAGGGGCCTGCTGTGCTGATTTTCAGGTGTTAGCACTTGGGGGAGCTGCTCTGCCCCTGCCTGCTGCAGGGCTCAGCGGGGGTTGTTTACCCCGTGGGGCCCCAGGAGGAACAGCAGCAGTTGCTATGGCAGCTCTGGAAGCCTGGATTCAGCCTCCGCAGGAACTACGGGGCTCGGGGCTCTCGGTTCTCCGTCTGCAGGGCCTGGAGGCTCCGGGGCGGGGCCGCTGATCTGCTCAGCTCCGGGCAGGAGCGTCCTCGCTGTCCTGGGCCCTCCCGGCCTCTGCCTGTCCCAGGGGGAGGCCGGATCCTGGGCTGTGTCCCGGCGCCCTGTGCTCCGGGGCCTGTGTTGTTGGATTTGCGCTCCCGCCCCGCAGCCCCCTCCGCGGAGCCGCCGCCCGAGCCCCTCCGAGCTGCTCCGGTCGGTCCCGCCGTGCGTGCTGCAGCCCTTAGGGAGCTCGGAGCACTCCCCTGCGCTCGCAGGTGTCTGTTAGTGTCCCCGGGAGCCCGAGGGCATCCGTGCTCTCCTGGGTCCTGCTCCAACTCCCTGCGAGCCCCTTTCCGCCCGCCCGGGAAGGTTGGTGCAGCTCCTGCTCCTCCGGGACGGGGCTCTCCTGTTCCTGGGGACACTCGCCCCGGCCTCAGCCCGGCTCCTCGCGGGGCCCCTCCCCCTCGGAGGCCTTTTGTTCCTTTATTTCTTTTTCCCCGTCTTCCTACCTTGATAGAAGCGCGGACTCTTCTCACTGTAGCATTCCAGCTGGTCTCTCTTTACATCTCAGGCCGAATTCGTAGATTTTCAGGATGATTTGAAGGTTATCTAGGTATTTTGGTGGGGACAGGTGATTTGGGGACCCTGCTCTTCCGCCATCTTGCCCCTCCCCCACCAGTCCCTTTTGAAAAATCAACACTTCTTAATGGTTAAGAATAGAGACACTAATAGAGTACTTGAATCGAAATTCAGGATCTATCACTTATTAATCAATGACCTTTGGAAAATGATTTAACCTCTCTATGCCTTGGTTGTCTCGTCTATAAAATGCGGATAGTCATAGGGTTGTAGTGAGAATTAGGTGAATTGATATCTATAAAGCATTTAGAATAATGCCCAGCACACAGTAAGTACTATGTAAAGATTTGTTAAATAGAGTATTTGCTTACCTCTAGCTTAATTATGTTCCCTCCCCAGCCCCTGTAAACATTTGGGCTTGTGCCTCTGGCTTAAGTTTATCCCCAAGAAAGTTCTCAGTCTGGCCCTTCATGTAAGCAATTTGGGTGTCCCTCCCTAAGGGTGTGAAATGAGGGATCCCAAGAGTTCTTTTTCACATATCTCCCCTATGTGTAACACATGACTAACTCATTACCATTATCATAAAAGTCTCCTGAACTCCTTAAGCACTGGAGACACTAAGGGACACCAGATACAGTTTCTGTCTTAAGGGGACGACTGTCCAATGAGAGAGACAGGGATTGTGTAGTGCAATAGAAGATTGCATATCCTAAATGCTAAATGACCAGAGTCTACTGGAGAAAGCAGTGACCACAGAGGGATGGGCTGGTTGGGCTGGGCCTCGTAAGCTTTATAGAGGGTATGGAGCTTGAGTTAGTTCTTGAAAGAAGAGTAGGACTTAGATCTGGCTGGAGATTAGATAGAAGAAGTCATTCTGAACAAGAACATAAATGAAAGCTTGAGAAATTACCACACATTTACTTTGAATAGGGAGCAGGTTATGTGCCAGAAATTATAGGTGATGAGGCTATATATAGATCACCATAGATGAGGACGGGATTGTGGAGAGCACTGAATGCCAGAGGAAGGGCTCAAGATTTTATCTTGAAAGCAATAGGAAGTCAAAGAAGATTTCAGAATTGAGAGCAATGGTAAGGAAAAAGTGATGATTTCTTCAAAGAAATATTTTATGAGGATTAATCTGTTACAAGGTGGAGGATGGATGGGGGCCAGAGGGTAGTGGGGAAGTTAAGACACCAGAGAGGAAACTTAAAGACTTGCTGGGAGATTATTTTGGTAAACAGTCTGAGATTGAGCTTGCCTAGGTCTGGATCAAAGTGGGGCCATGAACCTGGAAAGGAAAGGATGTAAGCCTAAAACATTATTAAAGAAATGAACACTCTCAATTATTTTGCCTAATTTAGTTCTTTGTATTCATCCAATCAAAATGAAGAGTTTGCTCTTCAAGAATTCTGTTTTCCCAATGCATTTATCCATACACTAAAATGTTCTGTTATCATGTATGTTTCTTCTTAACCTAAAAACTCCTCCAGGTTATGAAGTTTTTATTTAAAGATTTTATTTAGCCATTTATTTGAGCGGGGGAGAGAGAGTGTGGGGGAGGAGCAGAGGAGGAGGGGAAAAATTCTTAAGCAGGCTCCTCACTGAGCATGGAGCCTTTATGCAGGGCTTGATCTCATGACCCTGAGGTCATGAGCTGAGCCAAAACCAAAAGTTGGATGCTTATCTGACTGAGCCACCCAAGCGCCCCAGGTTATGAGGTTTATGCAATTTGTTTCTCTAGAACCTAACACAGTGCCCGGCACATATTTAAGTTTTAAAAAGGGTAAAACTGAACCAAAGAATCAATAGGACTAGGTAGCTTTTGATGAGTGGGGAAAGAAGTAGCTCTTGAGGCTGCTTGGCACTTGGAAGTCTAAGAGAATATGATAAAAAGAGTTTGGAAGAGGATGACATGGGGGGGGATTTCTTTGAAAAACTCTCTCTCCTTCCCCCACCATCCTCTTCTCCATCCTTTTCCTCTCCCTCTCCTTCCCTCTATCCTTTCCTCCCTCAATAGTTAAATTTACTACTCAGGAGGAATAAAAAAGCTATATATTTTAATAACGTGGTACACAGTTAAGGAATAGAGCCCCATTGGGGAATGGGACACAAGAACAAACAGTCTGAGATTAGAATATAGATAGAAACAGAGCATCTGGTGATCTGTATGAAAGGGGGGTCAGGGAACCTGAAAAATGCAGAGGCCTCTAAAAGAGTGAAATATTTATTGGCCAATAAAACAATCAAATTAATGTCACCGTGACTATCAGCTTTGGGTTTGATCTACCACTGTCCTTGAAAAGATGAAGTCACATACTATTAAAATGTAGAAAGGAACATTTCAAATATAGTCATGCTACTTCTACATTAAGCCTTCCCGGGTCCACAATTGTCCTTCTATGGAGGTACATTCACCCAGGGACACTGCTTATCTCAGGGACTATCTTTGAACAATTAAAAACTTCAGGAAACTATCTCTTATCTGTTATCTTCTGGAGATGGTTGGGTTTCCAAGTTAAAGGAGCTTAGGAAACTTGGCAATTTCCCAGTGGCTCAGCCTTTTTGCTGAGCTCCTCAAGAGGTATCTGTTCCTTTTTATCCTGAGAGAGAAGTATGAAACGATATAGCTGCAGTCTAATTCTCTGACAAGATCAATATAAACCCCAATGAGTTATCACCATCAGTGAGGCATGGACTTCACTTACGGATGCTTAATAAATATTTCTGGAGTTAACCCAAATTGCACTGGAGTAGTGGTGATGAATTTGCCCTTATCTAGATACATGTGGCAAAGGCATCCAGCCGTGATATTTCTGGTCACGGTTTAGGTACATACAGTAGTCAGAAAATGAAGTAAATAAAACTGGCAAAACTAATGAGGGACAGTGGAGAACTAGAAATTTCATGGGCTTTACAGTAAGATATATCAGGACTTCAGTTCTGGCTTTACTGTTTCCTAGCTATGTGAACTTAGGCAAGTTTATTAACTTCAATGAGCTCCACTACTGCATCTTCAAAATGAGATTATAACACTCACCTCATAACAGTTGTTATTGGGATTATATTGTGTAATCCATAATCATCAATACGATACTTAAGAACATCAGACAAGCAATATTAGCTTCATGAACTTAGGTACTCTAACCATGTAAACAAAGCATTGTTATCATTATAGCTGGACTGATGTGGTAAACAGAGTAATGCCCCTGCAAGGACGTCCATGTCCTCATCCCTAGAACTGTTGAAAATGTCACCTTACATGGCAAAAAGAGTTTTTCAGGTGTCATTAAATTAAAGGTCTTGAGATGGAGAGATTATACTGCATTTTTGTGGTGGGCTCAATGTAAATACAGGGGTCCCTATAAGAGGGACACAAGAAGGTCAAAGATAAAGGAGAAGCGATGATGGAAACTGAGGTCGAAGTGATGTGCTTTGAAGATAGGGAAGGTGGCATAGGTCAAAGAGTGCAAGGGGCCTCTAGTAGCTAGAAAAGGCAAAGAAATGGATTTTTCTCTAGAGCCTGCCAAAGGAACATAGCGCTATAGATGCCTTGAGTTTAAGGCTTCTTGACCTCTAGAGGTGCTTGGGTGGCTCAGTGGGTTGAGCTACCCACACTTGGTTTCAGCTCAGGTCATGATCTTACGGATCATGAGATCAAGCCCTGAGTAGGTCTCCGTGCTCAGCAGGGAGTCTGCTTGGGGATTCTCTCCCTCTGCCCGGCCCCCTCTCTAATAAATAAACAAACCCTTAAAAAAGAGAGAAAGACTTCTTACCTCCAGAACATAACAGAATACATTCTGGTTGTTTTAATGTACTGAGTTTGTGGTAATTTTTTACAGCAGCCATAAGAAACTAATCTGGATTTGGTGAAAACAATTGAGTGTATTATCACTATCCTCCAAAAAATCAGCTTTGGGGCTAGTATCACCAAATATCTCTATAGTTTGGCACTACAGCAGCTGTTGCCCATATAAAGGCAAAAACAAAAATAAAACCCTAATTCTTCTTTTTTTAAGAAGACTTTTTATTTATTTATTCATGAGAGACACAGAGAGAGGCAGAGACATAGGCAGAGGGAGAAGCAGGTGCCACACAGGGAGCCTGATGCAGGACTCCATCCTGGGACTCCAGGATCATGCCCTGAGTCAAAGGCAGACGCTCAACTGCTGAGCCACCCAGGTGTCTCCCGAATTCCTCTTCTAAATCACACAGTATCACTCTGGAATACAAGTCCTTGATTGTTGTCACTGGTAACATTTCTTTGAACATGGACCTAGAATGGCTATATAGGCCCAAAAGAGAAGTTTGTATTGATATTTTTGACCCTCCTCATGGATGATTCTTACTCTGGGGCTGCAAAAGTAGCAAGAAAGATGGTCTCATTTTTTTTTGCCCTTTAAGGAAAAGTGGTCTGCTTTACCTCCCTGTGCCTAAGAGATGGTACTAACTGAGTTACTGACTGGCACTGTTCTTATGGATAATGCAAGCCTTCCGGTTCCTGCTCATCAGAATCCATTTGTATTTGATGCTGAGGTGACATGAGCAGCACTCCAACTCTGCAAGTGTGCCATTTGTACTGCTTTGGTGTGAGACAGAGAGGCAAGATATCCGAGCTTCCATGGAAATATGCCTGGCTAAGTTACTTGCCATTGTTCCAGGTCCTGTAAATATTTTTTTTTTAAATGAGACCTTTTGGAATGCTCACTTCCACTAGATTAGGAATGTGCTACTTTAAATTTTACAAAAACCACTGAAGCATTTTGCTCAATACTGAACCAACACTGACTTATTTTTGAAAAAGACTACCTTACCATGTAATGCATTTTAACTGTGAAAAGGATGGTGAGGAATTCTCTCCCTCCTTCCATTATTTCATTATTTTTTAAAATGTAGCATCCAATGTACAAATCACTATGAACACAATGTTTACATTTTTGTGCCAGTATCAATAAATTCAGTTTTGTTTTTTAAAAAGGCAAGCTTCTGTCTCCTGTAAATAAAATTTTTTTCAAGTTAACTTTTTTTATTATTTGAGTTGACGTACAATGTTACATTAATTCCAGGTGTACAACATAGTGATTTAACATCTTTATACATTATGCTATGCTCACTGCAAGTATAGGAACCATCTGTCACCATACAGTATCATCAACTATATTCCCTATGTGGTACCTTGTATTTCTATGACTTAGTCATTCCATATGGAGGCCTGTATCTCACTCTCCCCTTTACCCATTTTGCCCATTCCCCTCTTCCCTCTGGCAACCATTTTGTTCTCTGTATTTGTAAGTATGATTCTGTTTGTTCATTTATGTGTTTTGTTTTTTTAGATTCCACATATGAATGAAATTATATCATATTTGTCTTTCTCATTCTGACTTATTTCATTTATATTATACTCTCTAGGTCCATCCATGTTGTTACAAATGACAAGATCTCATCCTTTTTTATAGAAATAAAATCTTGACCATTAAGTTATTGGGGAAAAATCACAGATATAATCTGAGAAGACCAAACTTTGTATTTTCCAAACATATTTTCCATACACATTGTATATGGACAAATTCTAGAAATCTAATAGTCAGAAGCACAGAACGTTTAGCCAACTAATAAGATCCCTGAACTAACTCCTCCGTTTTGAAACCAATGACCAAAATTAGAAATCAAGTTCATATTCATACACACATTATTAATTCATTCAACAAATATTTACTAGGCACATGGTAATAGAATATAAGAGTGAGTGAGACAGTTTCTATTCATGGAGCTTAAAGTCTAGTGAATGGTACATAGTAAACACGTTACATGTTTGATACATAAATAAGTTTTTTTAAATAAATTTATTTTATTGGTGTTCAATTTCCCAACTTACAGAATAACACCAAGTGCTCATCCCGTCAAGAGCCCCCCTCAGTGCCCGTCACCCATTCATCCCCACGCCCCGCCCTTCTCCCCTTCCACCACCCCTAGTTCGTTTCCCAGAGTTAGGAGTCTTTATGTTCTGTCTCCCTTTCTGATATTTCCCACACATTTCTTCTCCCTTCCCTTATATTCCCTTTCACTATTATTTATATTCCCCAAATGAATGAGAACATACACTGTTTGTCCTTCTCCGATTGACTTACTTCACTCAGCATAATACCCTCCAGTTCCATCCACGTTGAAGCAAATGGTGGGTATTTGTCGTTTCTAATGGCTGAGTAATATTCCATTGTATACATAAACCACATCTTCTTTATCCATTCATCTTTCGATGGACACCGAGGCTCCTTCCACAGTTTGGCTATTGTGGACATGGCTGCTAGAAACATCGGGGTGCAGGTGTCCCGGCGTTTCATTGCATCTGAATCTTTGGGGTAAATCCCTAACAGTGCAATTGCTGGGTCGTAGGGCAGGTCTATTTTTAACTCTTTGAGGAACCTCCACACAGTTTTCCAGAGTGGCTGCACCAGTTCACATTCCCACCAACAGTGTAAGAGGGTTCCCTTTTCTCCGCATCCTCTCCAACATTTGTTGTTTCCTGCCTTGTTAATTTTCCCCATTCTCACTGGTGTGAGGTGGTATCTCATTGTGGTTTTGATTTGTATTTCCCTGATGGCAAGTGATGCAGAGCATTTTCTCATGTGCATGTTGGCCATGTCTATGTCTTCCTCTGTGAGATTTCTCTTCATGTCTTTTGCCCATTTCATGATTGGATTGTTTGTTTCTTTGGTGTTGAGTTTAATAAGTTCTTTATAGATTTTGGAAACTAGCCCTTTATCTGATATGTTATTTGCAAATATCTTCTCCCATTCTGTAGGTTGTCTTTGAGTTTGTTGACTGTATCCTTTGCTGTGCAAAAGCTTCTTATCTTGATGAAGTCCCAATAGTTCATTTTGCTTTTGTTTCTTTTGCTTTCGTGGATGTATCTTGCAAGAAGTTACTGTGGCCAAGTTCAAAAAGGGTGTTGCCTGTGTTCTCCTCTAGGATTTTGATGGAATCTTGTCTCACATTTAGATCTTTCATCCATTTTGAGTTTATCTTTGTGTATGGTGCAAGAGAGTGGTCTAGTTTCATTCTTCTGCATGTGGATGTCCAATTTTCCCAGCACCATTTATTGAAGAGACTGTCTTTCTTCCAGTGGATAGTCTTTCCTCCTTTATCGAATATTAGTTGACCATAAAGTTCAGGGTCCACTTCTGGGTTCTCTATTCTGTTCCATTGATCTATGTGTCTGTTTTTGTGCCAGTACCACACTGTCTTGATGACCACAGCTTTGTAGTACAACCTGAAATCTGGCATTGTGATGCCCCCAGATATGGTTTTCTTTTTTAAAATTCCCCTGGCTATTCGGGGTCTTTTCTGATTCCACACAAATCTTAAAATAATTTGTTCTAACTCTCTGAAGAAAGTCCATGGTATTTTGATAGGGATTGCATTAAATGTGTAAATTGCCCTGGGTAACATTGACATTTTCACAATATTAATTCTGCCAATCCATGAGCATGGAATATTTTTCCATCTCTTTGTGTCTTCCTCAATTTCTTTCAGAAGTGTTCTATAGTTTTTAGGGTATAGATCCTTTACCTCTTTGGTTAGGTTTATTCCTAGGTATCTTATGCTTTTGGGTGCAATTGTAAATGGGATTGACTCCTTAATTTCTCTTTCTTCAGTCTCATTGTTAGTGTATAGAAATGCCATTGATTTCTGGGCATTGATTTTGTATCCTGCCACGCTACCAAATTGCTGTATGAGTTCTAGCAATCTTGGGGTGGAGGCTTTTGGGTTTTCTATGTAGAGTATCATGTCATCGGCGAAGAGGGAGAGTTTGACTTCTTCTTTGCCAATTTGAATGCCTTTAATGTCTTTTTGTTGTCTGATTGCTGAGGCTAGGACTTCCAATACTATGTTGAATAGCAGTGGTGAGAGTGGACATCCCTGTCTTGTTCCTGATCTTAGGGGAAAGGCTCCCAGTGCTTCCCCATTGAGAATGATATTTGCTGTGGGCTTTTCGTAGATGGCTTTTAAGATGTCGAGGAAAGTTCCCTCTATCCCTACACTCTGAAGAGTTTTGATCAGGAATGGATGCTGTATTTTGTCAAATGCTTTCTCTGCATCTAATGAGAGGATCATATGGTTCTTGGTTTTTCTCTTGCTGATATGATGAATCACATTGATTGTTTTACGAGTGTTGAACCAGCCTTGTGTCCCGGGGATAAATCCTACTTGGTCATGGTGAATAATTTTCTTAATGTGTTGTTGGATCCTATTGGCTAGTATCTTGTTGAGAATTTTTGCATCCATGTTCATCAGGGATATTGGTCTGTAATTCTCCTTTTTGGTGGGGTCTTTGTCTGGTTTTGGAATTAAGGTGATGCTGGCCTCATAGAATGAATTTGGAAGTACTCCATCTCTTTCTATCTTTCCAAACAGCTTTAGTAGAATAGGTATGATTTCTTCTTTAAACGTTTGATAGAATTCCCCTGGGAAGCCATCTGGCCCTGGACTCTTGTGTCTTGGGAGGTTTTTGATGACTTCTTCAATTTCCTCCCTGGTTATTGGCCTGTTCAGGTTTTCTATTTCTTCCTGTTCCAGTTTTGGTAGTTTGTGGCTTTCCAGGAATGCGTCCATTTCTTCTAGATTGCCTAATTTATTGGCGTAGAGCTGTTCATAATATGTTTTTAAAATCGTTTGTATTTCCTTGGTGTTGGTAGTGATCTCTCCTTTCTCATTCATGATTTTATTAATTTGAGTCTTCTCTCTCTTCTTTTTAATAAGGTTGGCTAATGGTTTATCTATCTTATTAATTCTTTCAAAGAACCAACTCCTGGTTCTATTGATCTGTTCCACAGTTCTTCTGGTCTCAATTTCGTTGAGTTCTGCTCGAATTTTAATTAACTCTCTTCTTCTGCTGGGTGTAGGGTCGATTTGCTGCTTCTTCTCTAGCTCCTTTATGTGTAAGGTTAGCTTTTGTATTTGAGTTCTTTCCAGTTTTTGAATGGATGCTTGTATTGCGATGTATTTCCCCCTCAGGACTGCTTTTGCTGCATCCCAAAGATTTTGAACAGTTGTATCTTCATTCTCATTAGTTTCCATGAATCTTTTTAATTCTTCCTTAATTTCCTGGTTGACCCTTTTATCTTTTAGCAGGATGGTCCTTAACCTCCACGTGTTTGAGGTCCTTCCAAACTTCTTCTTGTGATTGAGTTCTAATTTCAAGGCGTTATGGTCTGAGAATATGCAGGGGACGATCCCAATCTTTTGGTATCGGTTCAGACCCGATTTGTGACCCAGTATGTGGTCTATTCTGGAGAAAGTTCCATGTGCACTTGAGAAGAATGTGTATTCAGTTGAGTTTGGATGTAAAGTTCTGTAGATATCTGTGAAATCCATCTGGTCCAGTGTATCATTTAAAGCTCTCGTTTCTTTGGAGATGTTGTGCTTAGAAGACCTATCGAGGGTAGAAAGAGCTAGATTGAAGTCACCAAGTATAAGTGTATTATTATCTAAGTATTTCTTCACTTTGGTTAATAATTCGTTTAAGTATTTGGCAGCTCCCACATTCGGGGCATATATATTGAGGATTGTTAAGTCCTCTTGCTGGATAGATCCTTTAAGTATGAGATAGTGTCCCTCTTCGTCTCTCACTACAGTCTTCGGGGTAAATTTTAGTTTATCTGATATAAGGATGGCTACCCCTGCTTTCTTTTGAGAACCATTTGAATGGTAAATGGTTCTCCAACCTTTTATTTTCAGGTTGTAGGTGTCCTTCTGTCTAAAATGAGTCTCTTGTAGACAGCAAATAGATGGGTCCTGCTTTTTTATCCAGTCTGAAACCCTGCGCCTTTTGATGGGGTCATTGAGCCCGTTCACGTTCAGAGTTACTATTGACAGATATGAGTTTAGTGTCATCATGATATCTATTTAGTCCTTGTTTTTGTGGATTGTTCCACTGAACTTCTTCTTAAAGGGGAATTTTAAGAGTCCCCCTTAAAATTTCTTGCAGAGCTGGTTTGGAGGTCACATATTCTTTCAGTTCCTGCCTGTCTTGGAAGCTCTTTATCTCTCCTTCCATTTTGAATGAGAGCCTTGCTGGATAAAGTATTCTTGGTTGCATGTTCTTCTCATTTAGGACCCTGAATATATCCTGCCAGCCCTTTCTGGCCTGCCAGGTCTCTGTGGAGAGGTCTGCTGTTACCCTAATATTCCTCCCCATGAAAGTCAGGGACTTCTTGTCTCTTGCTGCTTTAAGGATCTTCTCTTTATCTTTGGAATTTGCAAGCTTCACTATTAGATGTCGAGGTGTTGAACGGTTTTTATTGATTTTAGGGGGGGATCTCTCTATTTCCTGGATCTGAATGCCTGTTTCCCTTCCCAGATTGGGAAAGTTTTCAGCTAGGATTTGTTCAAATACATATTCTGGCCCTCTGTCCCTTTCGGCGCCCTCGGGAACCCCAATTAAATGTAGGTTTTTCTTCCTTAGGCTGTCATTTATTTCCCTTAATCTGTCTTCATGGTCTTTTAATTGTCTGTCTCTTTTTTCCTCAGTTTCCCTCTTTGCCATTAACTTGTCTTCTATGTCACTCACTCGTTCTTCCACCTCGTTAACCCTCGTCGTTAGGACTTCTAGTTTGGATTGCATCTCATTCAATTGATTTTTAATTTCTGCCTGATTGGATCTAAATTCTGCAGTCATGAAGTCTCGTGAGTCCTTAATGCTTTTTTCTAGAGCCACCAGTAGCTGTATAATAGTGCTTCTGAATTGGCTTTCTGACATTGAATTGTAATCCAGGTTTTGTAACTCTGTGGGAGAGAGGGCTGTTTCTGATTCTTTCTTTTGAGGTGAGGTTTTCCTTCTAGTCATTTTGCTCAGTGCAGAGTGGCCAAAAACAAGTTGTAATTGGGAAAAGGAGAGAAAGAGAGAGAGGAAAGAAAGAGAAAAAGAAAAAAGAAAAAGAAGAAAAAAAAGGAAAAAAAGAAGAAAAAGGAGAAGAAAAAGAAAGGTAAAAAAAGGGGGTGGGGGAAGCAATCAGAAATCAAAAAGAAAAGAAAAAAGAAAAAACAAACAACAACAAAAACAAAAACAAACACGGGGGAGTATCTTCTGAATCTGTAGACTTTAAGTCCCTTGACTTCCCCTGGAACTGGTCCGTCCAGCTGGTCTTCTGGGGGAGGGGCCTGCTGTGCTGATTTTCAGGTGTTAGCACTTGGGGGAGCTGCTCTGCCCCTGCCTGCTGCAGGGCTCAGCGGGGGTTGTTTACCCCGTGAGGCCCCAGGAGGAACAGCCGCAGTTGCTATGGCAACTCTGGAAGCCTGGATTCAGCCTCCGCAGGAACTACGGGGCTCTCCGTCGCAGGGCCTGGAGGCTCCGGGGCGGGGCCGCTGATCTGCTCAGCTCGGGGCAGGAGCGTCCTTGCTGTCCTGGGCCCTCCTGGCCTTGCCTGTCCCGGGGGAGGCCGGATCCTGGGCTGTGTCCCGGCGCCCTGTGCTCTGGGGCCTGCGCTGTTGGATTCGCGCTCCCGCCCCGCAGCCCCCTCCACGGAGCCGCCGCCCGAGCCCCTCCGAGCTGCTCCGGCCCCGCCGTGCGCGCTGCAGCCCTTAGGGAGCTCGGCGCACTCTCCCGGGCGCAGGTGTCTGTTAGTGTCCCCGGGAGCCCGAGGGCATCCCCGCCCTCCTGGGTCCTGCTCCAACTCCCTGCGAGCCCCTTTCCGCCCGGGAAGGTTGGTGCAGCTCCTGCTCCTCCGGGACGGGGCTCTCCTGTCCTGGGGACACTCGCCCCGGCCTCAGCCCGGCTCCTCGCGGGGCCCCTCCCCCTCGGAGGCCTTTTGTTTCTTTATTTCTTTTTCCCCGTCTTCCTACCTTGATAGAAGCGCGAACTCTTCTCACTGTAGCGTTCCAGCTGGTCTCTCTTTACATCTCAGGCCGAATTTGTAGATTTTCAGGATGGTTTGAAGGTTATCTAGGTAATTTGGTGGGGACAGGTGATTTGGGGACCCTGCTCTTCCGCCATCTTGCCCCTCCTCAATAAATAAGTTTATTATAGTTAATAATTATTATTTTAATAATTATATTAATAATTAATATAGTTAATACTTCCCAAGTTAATTCCTAAGCAATTCCCTAATTTCTGTGTGTGCGTCTGTATAATCATAATGGTGCTTAGAACTAAAGAGAGGGGCGCACCTGGGTGGCTCAGTGATTGAGCATCTGTCTTTGGATCAGGGCGTGATCCCTGGATCCTAGGATCGAGTCCTGCATCAGGCTCCCTGCAGGTTGTCTGCTTCTCCATCTGTCTATGTCTATGCCTCTCTCTGTCTTTCATGAATAAATAAATAAAATCTTATTAAAAAAAAGAACTAAAAAGAGGGAACAGACACGATGGGAGTGAATTTCATATACTTCATCTAATCTACACCTGTGCCACTGGTCACACCAGTCATGAATGTAACCACTAAAGGTAATAATAAACATTGTAAACTTGTTTGAATTAAAGGATTTTTCTATCAAAAAAAATAAGGATAACTCCGAGATCTTCAGTGATAATCACTATATTTTTATTAAGGCAAGGAAGTAGACTCAGACACGTTTAACAAGAGTTGGGAGGAAAAAGGCTTCTAACTTGTCTTAAATAAATCTAATTATTTCAGATACAGCATGGTATAGTGGTTTCCAAAGAACATGGTATATGGAGTGAAATAGCCTGGATTTGAATCTCATTTCTGTCACATGCATTTGGGCACCTTTCTAGGCCTTTATGTTTAAAATGGAGGTAATAATACTAGCCTAGCAGTGTTCTGAGAATTAAATGAGACAGTGTACGTAAATTGCTTACCACAAGGCCCAATACATGTATGTCAGTGAAACTGCTGGTTGTTGTTGTTATTATTGTTCTTGGTGCTGTTATGCTGATTTCCCACAAATTCAGTTAACTAAGAATTTACTGTATCCTGGCCACCCATACTTAATGGGCTTTTCAGTGTAAACACAAGAGAAAACGGGTCACAGAAAACAAAATATGACATTGGTTCTCTTCTTGAGCCATACATCCCCTCCATGGTATCTTCTTCCTCTCTTCAGTTCTAAGCACTATTACACACACACACACACACACACACACACACACACACACACACACACACACAATTAGGCCAGGGTTGTCATGACCTGAATTTGTTGAGAAAGACCCTAAGATTGCATTGGGAATCAACATTTAAAAGTAGTACAATTGAAAAAAAAAATAAAAGTAGTACAATTGCTTAGTAATGCCTGTTAAGGGTTTGGATTAGTAAGTGATAGCATACATGCTGTATATTTGGCATCCATGCCCTTTACGGCAAGAAAGGAGAGATCATTAACACATCAGTATGACTTTCACTCTATTTTCTTTCCTTTTTTTAATTTTTGGAGTACACTTATGTCTTTTAAGTTTTAGTATGTATTGTAGAATAAAAGTCTTAGCTTCCTATGAAATAAACTTCCAGCATTGGCAAGCACATGATAGGGAGACTAGTTGGGAGGACAGCACTGCCTTTCTGGAAATTGTGTCGTATGATACAACAACCGGCTTCACTCTTGCTTAAATTGCTCCTTAGATTTTGTCATTCCACAAATTTATTTGCCGTAGACAAATGTAAGATTTCCCTTAATAAATATTCCTTAATAAAAGCTCTACTAACAACCTATTAAAGAGATAACATTGTATATTTATACAATGGAATACTAATCAGCAATTTAAAATGAAGGAATTACTGATACATGCAACAATATGAATAAATTTCACAGATATTTTGCTGAGAAAAACAGGGCCAGAAACAAAAGAATATATACTATATGATTCTTTCTTTCTCTATATATATGTGTATGAATTTCTAAAGCACACAAAACTGCTCTGTGTAGCAGTTAACTTGGTTGTACAACAGAATCACCTGGAGAGCTTGTTAAAACAGTTTTCTAGGCCTCATTCTCAGGGTTTCTAATTCAGTTGGTTTGGGGTGGGGGCTGAGAATTTGCATCTCTAACAAGTTCCCAGGTGATGCTGAAGCTGTTGGTTCCAGGTCCACACTTTGAGAACAACTGATACATGGTGCTAAAAGTCAGAAGTGTGATTGCCTTGGGTTTGGGGGTTGGTGTTGACTGGAAATGGACACAAAAGCACTTTCTAGGATGATGGACATGTTCTACATCTTGACCTGGGTGGTGATCATGTAGGTATTACATGTGAAAAATATTCAGTTGTATCTTTCAGGTTTGTATCATTTACAGCATGTAAAATACCCCTTTATTTAGAGGAAAGAATCAAACAAATGAAGTTTAAATTCCCAGTTCTGCCATTTATCAATTCTGTGACATTTGGCAAGTTATCTCACTTGTCCAAGCCTTATTATTTTCATATATAAAATAGGGTTCATTAGGAAGATTGTAAGAATGCAGTAAGATGCCCATTGTAAGGTATTGAGGCCAATGCTTGGCATAGAGTAAACACTGTAAATGTTTGCTCTCATTTTCAGACATGAGTCTAAATTAAAGAAATCAAGTAGTTCCTCTCTTCTGTGTGTGTGCCTATCTCTCTCACACACACGTACACATTCCTATCCCTCTTCTCCATTTGCACTGGCATTCTTTATCTTGGAAATGCCCTCATTTTTTAACATTGCTTTGACTAGTGGAGTTTCTACCAAAACAAAACTATTTATTTCACCATAATAACACCAGCATGTGCTGGCCCGAAACCACCTGCCTCCCTGCTCGCAAATGAGCAGCTGTATCAATCGAGACAGGTGCACCCTAGTGCTCATCATGGGCACAGAGTGTTCCCTGAATGGTACTGAGAGTCCCTGGACTAGGTAAACCACCATGAAATCCAATTCAACTTCGGGAAATAGATTATAAATACGATTCAATAAAGAAACCTCTCCAAGGAACTCATCCTGGCAGTTGGTAGCTCCAAGGACACAAATTGAAGGCAAACGTGTCCAGGCCACAAATTCAAGCTCTGTGTCCCCATTTGCAGTGCTGCTAACAGCTCTCAGCCTCCATATTTCCTGCTTTTAGGCTCTTTAAATACTGTTAGTCTACAAAATCCACTCTAATGGGGAACATATATATGATAAACCCGTTAGTCCCCCCTCTCATCTCCTGATATCAAGTTAACCCCAGCATTTAGTTCGATTCCAGAAATACAGGCTGAGCCAAGCACAGTGCTGCCCGATACAGACACAGACCTAAAACATACCTGATTCCTCTCCTTGAGCATTCTATGAATGGGGCAAGAAAGCCACATAGACAATGATAGATAAAGCAAGGTGTATTAAGGTAACACTGAAGAGAAGTATCTAACTCTACACTGGAAGGTAGAGAGTATGGGAGAGAGCTAAAAAATGCTTCCTGGGAGTAATCACCTTTTAAAATCTTTTGAATCAGGGGATCCCTGGGTGGCTCAGCGGTTTAGCGCCTGCCTTTGGTCCAGGGTGCGATCCTGGAGTCCCGGGATCGAGTCCCACGTCAGGCTCCTGGCATGGAGCTTGCTTCTCCCTCCTCCTGTGTCTCTGCCTCTCTCTCTCTCTCTCTCTCTCTCTCTCTCTCTCTCTGATAAATAAATAAATCTTAAAAAAATAAAATCTTTTGAATCAGACGAACTAGGCTAGAGGCAGGAGCCCATTTCAGTCTAAAAGGAAAAGAAGAGACAAGGTATTGTTTGGATGTTTGGATATGGATGAGAAAGAGAGTTGAAGCACCAGAGTTTATTACGAAATAACCTAGAAGAGGATTAAGGATTAATGGGTCTGGTTGGGCCTAGAAACAGCTATGGATCTAGATGTCTTGTCTAGTGCCAGACCTTATCTAGAGCAGAGTTGAATCAAGGCTCTTCTCTGACACACCTTTTTGGGTGCTTCTATTCTTACATGACCAACCCCTAAATTAACCCTCAAGTTAACTGATTGCTGGTATTTCACTGCCAAGGACTTGGAAAACGGCCCCATGACACATAGTTCAGAAAACTAGAGACATCTTTGAGTCCTGCTCTGTCCTTCCCCACCCATCTCCACCCAACTTAAGGGGAAAATAACCATTTATAAATTGAGGAGTTGAAGAGCCAAGAATAGGTACAATAAAATATATTGCTTTTGAAGATTGATTTTGTGCTTATTTGTGGGGAAAAATCAGCCTCGCTTCTTTTATGAAGCCCTGCAATTGATTAGACAGAGTGAGGACTCATCATTTTTTCCCAGTGTTTTTATTAAAATGAGTAAGGCATTTTGTTTTTCACAAGATTATTATGCAATTGCACAGCACATTTTTTCCACCCCTCTGTTTTATAAGATTTTCCTGCAGGCAGGCCTGTTATGTAACTCTAACCCTGGCCCTATATAATTGATCATGTCACAGAGGTACTAACTCATTGTCCTCCAAGCAAGCACATGAAATGCCATCCCTGAAAACTGAGGCCTGTTCACAAGATTCTCTTAGGAGGCCCATCATACATCCTCTGGCCATGATAATGATGCCCTATGAAAAATCATGTCTGGACAGATCAAACATTTTTCCCTCTCCACCGATGTTCAGGGAGGAAAAAAGCTGACCAAATTCCACCAATACTTTATATGGAGGGTAAGTGATAATCAATGGAGAAAGACATGAACAAAAGCATCAGGAAATGAAATTGTCAAATGTGTGTGTGTGTGTGTGTGTGTGTGTGTGTGTGTGTGTGGAGAGAGAAGGAGAGAGAGTGGGAGGGAAAAAGCAAACCCTATATGAAAACCCCTAAATCTTTTACCTAAATCACAAGGCAGAGGGACTCCTTTAGCCAGGTGATGTATTTTACTTCTAAGGAAAGTGACATCCTGACATTCTGCGATATATGCAGTATTTTGGCCACCAAAATAGCAGTGTGCCCTTGATCAAGTTAATTCCATTTTCTGGGTTCCAGTTTCTTCATCCATAAAAAGAGTGAAGAGTGAGCATCAAAAGGCCCTTCCAGCTGTGGTTTCATATGACCTCAGATTGGAGTTAGTACATATTCCTGACATGAAGCCAAGGCATAGAACTATGTTCATTACCACAGCTGGCTTCAGCAATGCTGCGATGCCCAGGGACAACTCAGACTAATGCATATGCAGAGGTCTGGCTGGGTTTCTAGGCTTTGTTTTATTCTTTAGATACAAGCTAATAAGCATATTCTCTACCAGATACCCCAATAAGCATATTCTTGGCCACAGAAGAATCAGGTGAGAAGGTGGGCTGTGTGTCCAATTCTAAGCATTGGTCTCTGAGTCTTTGAGCCTACAGTGAGCACTCATCCTCCCAGTTTCTAAACTCTTTGAGAGCACAGTTCTCTGGCTTCAAATCCCAGCTTCATCACTTACAGATGTATGAAATTTAACAAGTATTCTAAACTCTCTGAGCCTCAGTATTCTGATCTGTAAAATGGGGATGATAATAGTTTCAACCTCTGCTATAGACTGAATGTTTGTGCCCTTCCCTCTGAAATTCATATGTTAAAATATTAATCTCCAATTTGATGATATTTGGAAGTAGGGACCTTTGGGAGGAGATTAGGCCATGAGAGTGAAACTTGCATGAATAAGATTAGTGTCCTTATAAAAGAGACCCTAGAGAACTTCCTCACCCTTTGCACTGTGAAAGGACAGAGAGAAAACAGTAGCCTGTGAGCCAGGAAGCAGGCCCTTGCTAGACACCAGATCTGCTGGTGCCTCTTGGACTTCTTAGTCTCCAGAACTGTGAGAAATAAATTTCTGTCATTTATAAGCCACCCCATATATGGTATTTTTGTTATAGCAGGCTGAATGGACTAAGACAACCTTATAAGGATCTTGCAAAGATTATATGAGCTAATATATATAAAGCATTTGGAACATCACCCGTCACATAGTAAACACTTAATAAATGTTGGCTACTGTCATGATGATGATGACGCTGATGATGATGATGATGATGATTACCCGAAAACAGAGAAAATGCAGACCAAGCATGAGCCTCAGTGACTGAGCCAATCTATCACATACATTTCTTTCATTACTTTATGATTTATTTACAGATTGGAACAGTAGAACATGTTCATCTGAAGAATTACAAATAATGCAGATATCTAAAAAGTAAACAGGGAAAGTGTCTTTTCAGGACTGCCCCCCACACCAGCAGCACTCCCATCCTTGTTCCTGAGGGGTAACTTTTATCCTTTTAGACTGTTTTCTATGCAAACATAAGTGTATGCTGTTTCTTGAAAATGTTACAAAATAAATTGGATATCATGCTACAAACACTGTGCTGAAACTCACTTTTATTTATTTATTTTTATTGGAGTTCGATTTGCCCACATGTAGCATAACACCCAGTGCTCATCCCACCAAGTGCCCCCTCAGTGCCCATCACTCAGTCACCTCAACCCCCTGCCCACCTCCCTTTCCACTACCCCTTGTTCGTTTCCCAGAGTTAGGTGTGAGACTCACTTTTAAATCCCAACAATGAATCGTAGGAATACTTCCATGTCCCTGCATCTAATATATATCATTTTTAAATGGCTGCATAATATTTCATCACATGAATGTGCTCTAATGTTTAACCACTCCAACTAATGAGCAGTCAGGCTATTACAACTAAAGCTACAATAACTGTCCTTTGTATATGTCTGCAAATGCACATGGGGGTAATTCTCTGGGATATATACATAGAAGTGGAATTGCTGGGCTGATGTAAAGGCCCGTTTTAATATTTTATAGAAACTACCAAACCATCTTCCAAAGGGTTGTGCCTATTTTTGTTCCCACCAGCAGCATATATGAGTGCATTTCCCCCACATCCTCCCCACACTAAAGACTGTTTATTTTTGTCTGTTTGAATAGCTACGATGAGATGGTGGTATTTGAATGGGAATTTTTCCCTGATTGCATGACAACCCACAGTGAAAATCTTGCCCAAGTAAGCAATTCCTTTTCTTGGTACACAGGGATGGCTCTGGTACAGTAGACATGTGCTGAGGGACCTCTTGCCATATTTGCTAGTGACAAGGGTATCAGTACCAACTGAATTAGGTGTCCCATGCTGCCATCATCTTTTGGTGACCATCTCTTTCGTCCAGGCACGGCGGTAAGCTTGCTCCCTGAGACACCATGCACAAACCATTTTTAGGGATTGTATTATCTTCGTCTATAGACTTGCATCATGCTTTCAATGCTGCTTTATATCTTCATTAGGATTGATTTTCATGAGCTGTGGCTCCTGTCCTTCTTCATTTTAGTCTTTCTTTTCTACCTCAACAGAGCTCTTCCACTGAAGGGAAGGGGTAGAGCTAGCCTTTTCCAGTATCTACTATACACCAGGAACTTATTAGGTACTTATGTATGGCATCACACTGAAGCCCCACAATAACTCTGAGTACTGAATTCCTCTCCATTTTACAGATGAGAAAACTGAAATGGAGGCACAGAGAGATTAAGGATCTTGCCCAAGTCTGCCTGCTTCCAAAGCCCATGCTCTTTCCACGGCAACCACAGTGTCTTTCAATTTTCTGGAAGAATTCATCTTTTTGCATCGCCAGAGTTCTTATTTAAGAACACCTGGATGGAATATTTTGTAAACTGAATGCATCAACCAATTAATTCCAGTGTGAGCAAAATGCTATTCTGGGTTTCTGATGTGAGAAAGACACTCCAGAGTATTTTCTCTTTTCACAATGTCTTCGATTTGTTCAATGAACTTTCTTTGGATTTCTTTCAGGCTGCTGAGCATTTTTCAGTTGTGGCCCCCTGTCTCACTGTTTAGGGTGCAAGCATCAGTGAGTTCAGGATACAAATAATCAATGCTAAAGAAACAACACCAGTTACATGCTCAGAAATTCTGCCCTTGTTAAGGTGGAGGTACTCAGAGCATAGCCAGGGATCAAAGGGAGGTAAAAGCAAGTGATGCCAGTCTTTGACCCTCTAGCCTGCCTCTGCCTTTCTCCCAGGAACTGGAGGTGCCATCTGCCCCAGTTGCCCAGAGCCCAAGTCTTAACTTCGCCTACCATCTCTGCCATCTCATCACTGTCCAAAGCAGATATTTCAAAGAGTCTTTCACTCTCCTGGCTCATGTTTCAGATCCAACCCTTGAATAAAATTAAGTTACCCAGGGCTTCTTCAGACTTCACATTAGTGGATAAATTACAGCTAAGGAACTGATGGTGGCATCTAATGCTTCTCCCAAATGATACTTATATTTTAATAATACATTTCCAAAGATATCATATCTTGGCCTAAAGATGGAGAATTTTCTAAGCTGACATAGCTTCCCCTCTTGTGATTGAGAACAGATACCAACAAAGACACAGATTGGAAGAAGTACAAGTTCATCTGGCCTTCTCCTGTACCATGTGCACACATACCCACAGATGGCTGTTCTGCCTCAATAACACTCAATAGCCAGGAATATAGATTCCTGATCCTGACAATCCCATTCATTTGTATGACAAATTACCATCAGCTCCTCTAGTATTGTACTAGAGTATTGTTTTATTAAGGTATTTCAAGGTCAGATTTCAACTTCCTCCTTGAATCTTACATTCTAGACATATAAAGGTTGTCTCATTGAGTCTGGAGCATCTGGTAGCATAGATCTTTGCTGGGGAAAAGGTACATTAAAGCAAAAGTATAGGAAGTAAAAAGGCATATTGGCCTTGGTGATTCATTTCTCTGGAAAATTACATGTTTTTGTCAAAGTATATATGAATTCACCTGTCAAGTCCAACTTAGAAAGGAACACTAATGGCTGACTTCTGAATATTTTAGCAGTCCTCAAATCATACCAAGTAGGTAATTATCTGCTTTGCCCAAGGATGTGGCTAACCCTGGTTGAATTAACCTAACAAAAAAAGAGGTAGCATAAGATAGTGGCTAGGAATATAGTTTCCAAAATCAGGTACACTTAGATTCAAATCCTGGCTCAGCTACTTCCTAGCTATAAAACCCTAAGTAGGCTATGTAGTCTCTCTGAGGTCAATTTTCTCCCTTGTAAAATGGGGATAACCATACTAGTGGTCACCTCATAGGGTGGCTTGTAAGGATTCATTTAAACAAAAGCATATATTTAAAGGGCCCAAAATGGAATAAGCCCTCAATAATCACTGGCTATCAATAATGATGATATCAATTATAACAAGATATTTTCTTACACTCTACATTCTCTAGGCTGGAGCTTTAAGGTAATATAAGCCACAGACCTCCTCTGGAGCAGTTAATCTTCTATATGCTCACACTTCATATTGCTAAAACCATCTGAAACTTCCTGCTGAGACATGTTGAATATAAGCCTTCATCTATAGATGGTGTGGTTGTGTTCTACTGGTCCCTTCCACCATGAAAAATTGGCCTTATGCCTTCAGATCATGAATGGCAGCACTCAGTATGCCAGATGGGAGAGAGAAGCCTCTTGCCAAGAGTCACCTTTAATAGAGCTGCTACTATCTTTGACCTTTACCTAGTATTTGCTAAAGAGAATCCTCAGAAAGCAAAAAGCTGCTCAAAAGCCTCTTCAGTTTCCTAAGCTGGGGAAGATGCTACTGTACTCAGGCTGAGCACAAAGGAGCTGCCTAGTGGTCATCAACTATTTTCCAGTTGACGTGAGAGCTGCTCTTGTGGCAGAAGGTGTGGTTCAGGCGCTGTCACCTTTGGACACAAAACACCTTCTTTCAGAAATGAAACTACAAAATATAAGAGATGAAAGAACCCTTATAGGCTGAACATGAAGATATTAAACTAGGGCTTCTTCATTTTGATAAACGAAGAAACAGAAGCCCGAAGAAAAAAGTTGACTTCACCCAGTGAATCACTTGCAAAATTGGGCCTAGAACTCTGATCTCCTGGTTCCCAGTCAAGTTCTTGAGGAGTCCAGCTCCGGACTAAAATCCTATGTTGGTCTTTCAGGCCTGGCCACAGGCAATTACAAGGCTTTGGTTGGCAAGCCTCATGAGTGGAGGTTGCCCTCCTCATACTAGACTTGGTGCATGGCTGTTGCATTGAAACTTTCTGAAGGGAGTTACTGTCACGGCTCAGGCTGCCCACTCCAGGCTAACCATTCTCAGACACATATTTACATTCCTGGCCTAAGCACCCCCATTTGGAGACCTTCTTATCAGGAGCTTCAGCTGAGGCATTTTCCCCACTTCTCCACTGTGATCTCCTTATAAGGGATCTTGGCAGAAGTGCTTTTCTCTGCTTTGTCTCAGTTGCTTTCCACTACTATCCCTTCCCTCTCTCCTTATCTCCAGCCCATGTGCCCATAAAGAGGAAGGAGCTTTTAGTTAGGGGCTCCTCAGTAGCAACATGATTTATCTGCTTGTGCACTGCATCCATCTGACCCTTGTCCAGTGCCATTCCAAGGGGGGAAACGGAACACTAGAGAGTTGATGCCAATTTTGCCTCTTGTTTTCAGTATCACAGTAAGTAAATAAAGGCTTGATTATTACTTTCAGTTTGTCCTAATTGACCACCCTGACATCTGGCAGCTGGAGTTCTCTTTCTAAACCACTGCCCTGTTCTCCTGCCTGAGAATGCCAGGGGTTATTTTGAAGGAAGCCTATCTGTTGTATTTAAAAGGCAACATCATTCAGTGTGGAGTCAGGGATACCTATAAATTAAATATATCCTTGTGATATTATTAATCTGTAGAATCCATGTTTTGGTGATTCTCAAACTTTAAATGGCATCAGAATTAGGTGGAGACCTTTTTAAAATTCATATCATCAGGCTCTAAACCTACACATTCTGATTCAGTAAGCTTGGGATGGAGATCATGCATCCACATTTTGAACAAGGATCATAGCTGAAGACATGCTGAATTAGGAGAAATAGTCTTCAAAATACAACTCTATATAGAAAAAAATAGTCTATTACTCTGTACACACACACACACACACACACACACACACACACCCCAAACAGAATTTTTCTACCTTGAAATTACCAGATAGGCTGGATAGATTCCCAATTGGCTTTTTAACCAAATATTTAATATCTACCAGGTACTCACTGGTGTTTATTAGAACCATTTCCTTTAATAAAATTAAAGCACTATCAGACATAATCTGGGACTCTTAGTGATAATTTTTCCAAGGGAAATCTCAATGTGTGGCATGCTGAGCTAAGCAGAATCAATTTAAGGCTGCTAGATGCCATATTTCAGTGGCAGAAGTTGTTTCTGTATAAAAGAGAAATGGCTGGCAACCTCAAATAATAGCAGGAAGATCCCAAATGGAGCCAAAGCTCTTGGGTTGCAGGATTAATGGCAGCCCCTAAAGAGAGTCATTAAGGTTCATGGCTCAACCTGGTACTACAAAGGGAATTGTAGACTTCTTTTCTGATCTCTTTTGAACTCAATGCTTCATCACCAATTATATATACAGATCTGTAGATGCTACTCTTCTGCTTTAAATTCCCATTGGTTCATACAGAGTAAAGTGTAAAGTCCTTGACTTTGGTACTGGTGAAAATTTAATTTTAGATCTCCTCTCCCACCAATTTTACCACACATGTTTTAGCTATTTTGAGCTCCTTACAATTTCCAGACATTCTATGATCTTTCAGAGCTCCCTGCTTTTTGTTCATGCTGTTTCCCCTGCATAGAATGGCTTACTTATGAGTCTTTTTTATGAATCTTATGAATTCTTATTCATTCTTCCAGATCCACCTTAAATGTCACCTCTTTTATTCAACCTTCTCTGACACACACACACATACACACACACACACACACACACACACACAAATGCTGGAGAGTCTTGCTGGAATTCTGTCCTTGGGCTCAGAGCAGACTTCATGAATACAGAAGCCACTAGAAGGATATGTGTAATTCTGTCATGCTAAACAAACAACAGGTTCTAGAAAGGCAGAAATATTATCTTTTTTCCATACATCCTATTGGCTGTTGAAAATAACACTGCCACTAAAGTGATTATCTTTTCTCTAAGCAGATTCCTCCTTCCAAATTCCCTATTATAAACGATGACATCACAATTTACTCAATATCTCAAACTCAAAAGCACAGACTTTACTCTCTGATTCTTCCCTCTCCTTCCACCTCACCCATGTCTGCTAATCTCTAAATTCTGCAGCTTCTACCTTAGAATTATCATCTCTCAAAATCTATTGTTAACTTCCCATCCCCACTATCATCATCTCTTGATCAAATTATGAAACAGTCTCCTAAACAGTCTTTCTACTTTTTAATCTGTGCTCCAGGCTGCTACCAGAGTTTTTTTTTTTAATGCAAAACTGATTGTATTACTCGCCACCTCAAAACTCTCGAATGGCTGGAGTCACTTCCATCATATAGACCAAAACTGTCACCATGGCATGCAATGGTCCTTCATAGTCACCAAGATCATTTCCAGGCTCATCTTTCACTATGACCCCATGAAATGTTCACACTAATAAACTTAGCATTTTGCAAATATCATGGCGGCATACATGCAATTTCATCTGAGTTTCTACACGTGTGATGTTTTTATGGCTTCACTGCTTTCCCATGCTTTCTCTTCAGCTCTTACTGATCCTTCAATGCCCAATCCATATTCCCTTATATTGTGAAGCCCATTCAGGTCCCATTCAAACCCCACAAAACTGAGTTAGTTCATAGTAACCCTTTATTTGGCCCTTCCACCATGCTTTGTAAATACTTATATCATGGCACTTGATGGGTTACCAGTTCGTATTCCTCATTAGTCTATGAATTGCACCAGGTAGTGATCTTCCTTCATTCATCCATATTATAGCCAGTACCTATCAAGAGCCAAACCAAAAGTCATTCTACCAAAAAATCCACTTAGTGCCTACTAACTGTATTTTTCACAGCTGTTAATGCAGAAGTAGGCACAGATTCAGTAATGCTATGAACAATATTCCCTGATGGGTCCAGGAGCACCCACTTCATTCCAAATTCCTTTTAACAACAAATAAAGTCATCACACATTTTCAAATTATTTCTTTTGCCAGAAATCATTACCAAATATTAAAAATTGTTTTATATTTGTTTTTGCAATTGAGGTCATGACTATGTACACAAACCAAAACTATCAAGTCAAGTCAAGAAACCAAATGAAAATGGAAATAAATCAGTTCTGGTATCTGGACTTTGGTGTGTTCCTGTCCACCTGAGGAAATGGTATTAAAAAGAAGCCTGGTAGCTTATCCTTCCCATTTAAGCCAGACAAACAAGACATAATAAAAATAATCCATTATTATGAATTTGTACATGCTGCTTTCTCATCCATTGAGTCATTCAATTTTTACAATAACCCTGAGAAGTTAGCAGGGAGGTTCTACTATATTTCTTTGTCTCCAAGATGCCATAAATGATAAGACAAACTATCAATTTAGTTTTTTCTCAGAAAAAAATAAATGTCTTATTCAGTGGATCATAAGACTTATTCTGATTTCAAAAAAGTTAAACTATGAAAAAACTTTTTTTACAAAATAGGCTCATACCCAACATGGGGCTCAAACTCATGACCAGGAGATCAAGGGTTACGTGCTCTACAACTAAGACAGCCAGGCAGTCCTGAAAACAAAACTTTCATCTTAGACCTTAGGATATGTAGTATGATCCCCCTTTTTGAAATTGGGAAAAATGGGGCCTGGAAGATTAACACCATGTCACATAGCTATTAAGTAGGAGATCCAGAGAGGAAGTTGATTCTTTTAATAGAGAGGTCAGTCTTCTTTTTATTCTACTAAACTTTTCTAATGTCTGTTCAATGGAATAATAATCTTGTAGGAATGTTAATGGGGGGAAAAGCTTTACAAAATTTCTCAAATTAACTCAATTTGAGGAATTTCAGAGTTAGGAAGAAATAGGTTTCTTTAACTGTATAACTTCTCAGAGCTTTTACTATGTTAATGTATATCATAAATTTACAAAATGGAACTATACCATACAGCGTCATGCAATTATTTGACTATTGAACATTTCTCTTCCTTTTACAAAATATGTTGTGGAACTAGTGCTCTTTGTGACACACTTTGGAAAACTACACTATACCAAGATAGAATTTCATCAGCCTCCAAAAGGCATGAACCACAACTCCCAATTTGTTAACTGACAATTTCAAAGTGCATATGTGGTAAAGTGCTAAGTGGTAGATCCTATTGCCTAACTCTTGATTCAATTTGTCTATTAAGAATGATGAAGCGAGAAGTTTCATTCAAGAAAACTTGAGGAAATAGCCATTGACATAGTGACACTGGCCAAGAAGTACTAGTTGGACATTTGTCATACAACAAATATGATCTAAAAAATCAGGGCTCTCTAAAGTCAGCCTCCTACTAGTAATATAATATTTGCCAACTTCTTGAGACAAACGATATCCTTGAAAATGTCTGGCAGATTTTTCATGTTGTTTTTCAGTAGCACATGCAGAAATGTCTACAAGTCACTAGAAACATTCATTCATTCATCCAACAAATAATCCTGGAGGGCCTAGCATTTACTAGGCACTATCTCAACACTAGGAATGTAATAGTAAAAAGGACAGATCAGTTCCTGTTCTCGTGATGCCCGCAGTCTAGTTTGGGAAAAGTCGCTATACAAAATACAATCTAATAAACATTTCAGTCAAGTCTAAACATGCAAAGTGACACGGAGCACAGGATATTTACCTGCATAATTCATGCCCCGGAAAGTGTCAGTCTGAAATATCTGAATCAGTAATGTCAAAGTAGAGCCAAGGGCTTAACTTGACGGAATGATTGGCCCAGCACTCTGGCTTATATTGTTAGCAAAGTGCTGCTCTAACCAATGCCACCCAATTGCAAAGGCAAACAAAAACATCCAACATTTTTACCAATGCCACAATTTTATCTTCACTCATGATAAAGAGCATTTAAAAGTATATTCACAGAAATCTACCTGCCAGGTCCTAATGAACAATTGTTTATTTCAAAGATGTTGGAGTTTTCTCCAAGTTTAGTAATCCAATGGGCGCACCATAAGGAAATTAGAGATATAAAATACCTGCTAGACTGCTACCAATCTGTCTCTCAGTCAGTGCCAAAATGCAACAGAAGCACGGAGTCCCTCACAGCATTAAAGCATTAAACACTACTCTGCCGCCTGGAGCTTTTTTCTTCCTTCTTGTCATTCATATGCCACCTGATATGTTTCTCCATTTTTATATAGAAGGACACATTAACCTAATAACCATCTTCATTGATTGAACATTTTATGTCCTTTTTACCCTTAAATGATCTGCTATAATTTTTTACATCTATAAACCAAGTGAACTCTCTCTCCCTCATTTCTATGAATTACTGGTTTTGTTCCTATCTCCGCCTTATTTGCATTCACCCTTTTACCCTCAGCTTTTGTTTCTGATTCCAGAACTTTGATGATGGCAGTTGCAAAGGAGGATTAAGGACTAATGTATATATTTGTCCCAAAGGCCAGAGGGCACTTGTTTGTGGGGTAAATTCAAATAATGTTTTCTTGTGTTTCTTCTTTTCAATCTGATGGGGCCTTTCTAACTCAACACAGCGGGTTATTGTTGAGTGCTTCTTGCTGAGAGTGTTGGCAGGGGCTAGGTTTATCAAGTGATTCATGAGCTTCCCTAAATTCCGGCCTGAACACTGCTTAGGTTTATGAGAATGGCTTTTACAGAGGGATGGCATGGATCAGAATAGTCAGATTCATTCATTTATAGTTACCGTTTGCCAAGACACTTGAACTATGAGCTCTCATACCTATGAGGCCTTTATTAAACACAGTGAATGGGGAATATTGTATATGAAAAATTACCATAGTAGGTCTTATTAGTACCTTATTATATTCTATCTTAAAACAGTAAGTTCTAGTGGGCTTACTATTTGCCAAACTGTTCCAAACACTACATGTGTATTGACTTATTTAAATCTCCCAAATGCCCTGTGGGAGGTACTATTTCAAAATCCCAACTTTACAGATGGAGAATCTGAGTTTCTTTTTTTTTCTATATACTATTATTTTTAAATGTTTTTATTGGAGTTCAATTTGACAACATATAGCATAACACCCAGTGCTCATCCTATCAAGTGCCCCCCTCAGTGCCTGTCACCCAGTCACCCCAGCCCCCCGACCACCTCCCTTTCCTACCCCTTGTTTCTTTCCCAGAGTTAGTTGTCTCTCGTTTTGTCACCCTCACTGATATTTTCACTCATTTTCTTTCCTTTCCCTGTATCCCCTTTCACTAATTTTTATATTCCCCAAATAAATGAGACCATATAATGTTTGTCCTTTTCCGACTGACTTATTTTACTCAGCATAATACCCTCCAGGTCCATCCATGTCGAAGGAATAGGTGGGTATTTGTCGTTTGTCGCTGAGTAATATCCCATTGTATACATTAGACCATATCTTCTTTATCCATTCATCTTTCGATGGACATCGAGGCTCCTTCCACAGTTTGGCTATTGTGGACATTGCTGCTATAAACATTGGGGTGCAGGTGTTCCGGCATTTCACTGCATCTGTATCTTTGGGGTAAATCCCCAACACTGCAATTGCTGGGTCGTAGGGCAGGTCTATTTTTAACTCTTTGAGGAACCTCCACACAGTTTTCCAGAGTGGCTATATCAGTTCACATTCCCACCAACAGTGCAAGAGGGTTTCCCTTTCTCCACATCCTCTCCAACATTGGTTGTTTCCTGTCTTGTTAAATTTCACCATTCTCACTGGTGTGAGGTGGTATCTCATTGTGGTTTTGATTTGCATTTCCCTGATGGCCAGTGATGCGGAGTATTTTCTCATGTGCTTGTTGGCCATGTCTATGTCTTCCTCTGTGAAATTTCTGTTCATGTCTTTTGCTCAATTCATGATTGGATTGTTTGTTTCTTTGCTCTGGAGTTGAATACGTTCTTTATAGATCTGGGATACTAGCCCTTTATCTGATAGGTCATTTGCAAATATCTTCTCCCATTCTGTAGGTTGTCTTGTAGTTTTGTGGACTGTTTCTTTTGTTGTGCAGATGCTTTGTATCTTGATGAAGTCCCAATAATTCATTTTTGCTTTTGTTTCTCTTGCCTTCATGGATGTATCTTGCAAGAAGTTGCTGTGGCCAAGTTCAAAAAGGGTGTAGCCTGTGTTCTCCTCTAGGATTTTGATGGAATCTTGTCTCACATTTAGATATTTCATCCATTTTGAGTTTATCTTGGTGTATGGTGTAAAGGAATGATCTAGTTTCATTCTTCTGCATGTGGATGTCCAATTTTCCCAGCACCATTTATTGAAGAGACTGTCCTTTTTCTAGTGGATAGTCTTTCCTGCTTTGTCGAATATTAGTTGACCATAAAGTTCAGGGTCCACTTCTGGATTCTCTATTCTGTTCCATTGATCTATGTGTCTGTTTTTGTGCCAGTACCACACTGTCTTGATGACCACAGCTTTGTAGTACAACCTGAAATCTGGCATTGTGATGCCCCCAGCTCTGGTTTTCTTTTTTAATATTCCCCTGGCTATTCGGGATCTTTTCTGATTCCACACAAATCTTAAGATGATTTGTTCCAACTCTCTGAAGAAAGTCCATGGTACTTTGATAGAAAATGAAATGAATGTGTAAATTGCCCTGGGTAGCACACATTTTCACAATATTAATTCTTCCAATCCATGAGCATGGAATATTTTTCCATCTCTTTGTCTCTTCCTCAATTTCTTTAAGAAGTGTTCTGTAGTTTTTAGGGTATAGATCCTTTACCTCTTTGGTTAGGTTTATTCCTAGGTATCTTATACTTTTGGGTGCGATTGTAAATGGGATTGACTCCTTAATTTCTCTTTCTTCAGTCTCATTGTTAGTGTATAGAAATGTCACTGATTTCTGGGCATTGATTTTGTATCCTGCCACACTGCCGAATTGCTATATGAGTTCTAGCAATCTTGGGGTGGAGTTTTTGGGTTTTCTATGTAGAGTATCATGTCATCGGCTAAGAGGGAGAGTTTGACTTCTTCTTTACCAATTTGAAAGCCTTTTATTCTTTTTGTTGCCTGATTGTTGAGGCTAGGACTTCTAATACTATGTTGAATAGCAGTGGTGACAGTGGACCAGTGTACATCCCTGTCATGTTCCTGATTTTAAGGGAAAGGCTCCCAGTGTTTCCCCATTGAGAATGATATTTGCTGTGGGCTTTTTGTAGATGGTTTTTAAGATGCTGAGGACTGTTCCCTCTTCCCTACACTCTGAAGAGTTTTGATCAGGAATGGATGCTGTATTTTGTCAAATGCTTTCTCTGCATCTATTGAGAGGATCATATGGTTCTTGTTTTTTCTCATGTTGATATGATCTATCACGTTGATTGCTTTACAAGTATTGAACCAGCCTTGCATCCTGGGATAAATCGCACTTGATCATGTGAATAATCTTCTTAATGTATTCTTGGATCCTAATGGCTAGTATCTTGTTGAGAATTTTTGCATCTGTGTTCATCAGGGATATTGGTCTATAGTTCTCCTTTTTGCTGGGGTCTTTGGTTTTGGAATTAGGGTGATGCTGCTCTCATAGAACGAGTTTGGAAGTATTCCATCTCTTTCCATATTTCTAAACAGCTTTAGTAGAATAGGTATGGTTTCTTCTTTAAATGTTTGATAGAATTCCCCTGGGAAGCCATCTGGCCCTGGACTTTTGTGTCTTGGGAGGTTTTTGATGACTGCTTCAATTTCCTCCCTGTTATTGGCCTGTTCAGGTTTTCTATTTCTTCCTGTTCCAGTTGTGGTAGTTTGTGGTTTTCCAGAAATGCATCCATTTCTTTTAGATTGCCTAATTTATTGGCGTATAGCTGCTCATAATAAGTTTTTAAAATCAATTGTATTTCCTTGGTATTGGTGGTGATGTCTCCTTTTTCATTTGTGATTTTATTAATTTGAGTCTTTTTTGTTTTTAATAAGTCTGGCTAATGCTTTATCTACTTATTAATTCTTTCAAAGAACCAACTCCTTGGTTTTGTTTATCTGTTCCACAGTTTTTCTGGTCTCTATTTCATTGAGTTCTGCTCACATCTTTATTAACTGTCTTCTTCTGTTGGGTGAAGGTTTTATTTGCTATTCCTTCTCTGCTCCTTTAGATACAAGGTTAGCTTTTGTATTTGAGTCTTTCCAGGTTTTGGATGGATGCTTATATTGCTATGTATTTCCCCCTCAGGACTGCTTTTGCTGCATCCCAAAGATTTTGAATGGTTGTATCTTCATTCTCATTGGTTTCCATGAATCTTTTTAATTCTTCTCTAATTTCCTGGTTGACCCTTTCATCTTATAGCAGGATGGTTTTTAACCCCACGTGTTTGAAGTCCTTCCAAACTTCTTGTGGTTTAGTTCTAGTTTCAAAGCATTATGATCTGAAAATATGCAGGGTATGATCCTAATCTTTTGGTATTGGTTAAGACCTGATTTGTGACCCAGTATGTGGTCTATTCTGGAGAAAGTTCCATGTGCACTTGAGAAGAATGTGTATTCAGTTGCGTTTGCATGTAAAGTTCTGTAAATATCTGTGAAGTCCATCTGGTTCAGTGTATCATTCAAAGCTCTCGTTTCTTTGGAGATGTTGCACTTAGAAGGTCTATCAATTGTAGAAAGTGCTGTGTTCAAGTCTCCAAGTGTAAGTGTGTTATTATCTAATAATGTCTTAACTTTGGTTATTAATTGATTGATATACTTGGCAGCTCCCGTATTCGGGGCATAAATATTCATGATTGTTAGGTCCTCTTGTTGGATAGATCCTTTCAGTATGATATAGTGTCCCTCTTCATCTCTTACTACAGTCTTTGGGATAAACTTTATCTGATATGAGGATGGCTACCCCTGCTTTCTGAGAAACTGAGTTTCTTACCCATTATGACAGTTAATGAATGATGGAGCTTGGCTTTTCTAGCTGTTAAAAGCCTCATATTCACTCTTATCCTTCCCCTCCTCTGCTCTTCATCACAACAGCTACATTCCCAGGTTCCCCTGTCCTCCGGCTTTGAGTAGGTTTGAACAATGGGAGGCACTGGTAAAAAAGAAAATTGTAGAAGAGTTGGAGAAACATCAGTTTCTCTCTCACTCTTTCTTTCCATCTTTATCATTATCTCTCCCATCCCCCCACCTTCCAATAGCATCCCTGGAAGTTGCTGTGTCTCCTCCAACTAAAGGTGGACATGTCTCCCGCCATAATCCAAGGTCTTTCTAGGCAGTCCTGCCTGGATTTTAGCTTCAGTCACATAGCCTGACTTCAAGATTCTGGTAACATCACCTCTTCCCATTGCCCATCTAGCCCTAGAAGTGAAAGCAGCTTCCTGCTGTTAGTATTCTCTTGGCAGCCTCACCATTCTTTGCTTGATCTCTCAATAAATCGTACTCACTTAACCCTTCCTCTATATTAAATCCTCTTTAGTTGAAAGATCTACTAGTTTCCACTTTTTTTTGGCAAGACCCTAACATATAGAGCTTTGAAGTTAGTCTAGCCCCAGAGTCCATGCACTTAAACACTATGCTCTTTTGTACTTACACAGAAGAGTTTGATTCCATGGAGTTTTCCAAATAATCTAGCTGACTTTTTTAAATTCTGGTTGGCTAAATGTAGCCTATAACTGCCTCCAGGGCTTCACACTAGAAAGTAAGCTCTGTGAGGTCACCAATTGTGCATACTTTGTTCATTGCTGTACCCCAGCAATGACACAATGCCTGGCACATAGTAAGTGTATACACAATGCATGTTTGCTGAATCACCAACCACCTGAAATCCACATCCCTTTGATCTCATGTAAGTAAAATTGATAATAAAGTCTGTCTCACAATATTTATTTAGCATTACATATATATGCACTATATGTATTAATGGGTTTAAGAATCAGACTGGGTTTAATCCCAGCTCTGCCATTCCCTAGCTATGTGAATTTGGGCACATTGGTTTATCTCTCTGACCTGATAAAATGAGGATAATGTTGGGATCTATCTCATAGGGTTATTGTAACTATTAAATGAGATTATACATATACATATAATATGTGGTACAGGCCTGGGACATGGTAATTACTCATTAAATGGAAGCAGATGCTGCTATTAATACTGTTTCTATGTTGTTACTATTATTGTTACTATTACTGCTGTTGCTATTATTTATCTCTCCCCCCCTCCATGAAATGAATGCTTATGTTGGAACATTTCCTTAGGAGTCAGAGACTGATTTTTTTTTTTAGAGAGAGGAAGAGGTAGGAGCAGAGGGAGAGAGAGAGAATCTCAGGCAGGCTCCACACCCCACTCAATGCAGGGCAGGGCTCGATCTCACAACCCTGAAATCTTGACCTGAGCTGAAATCAAGAGTCAGATGCTTAGTGGACTGAGCCACCCAGTCATCCCAAGTCAGAGACTGATTTTAACGGTTTTGCTCTCCTAAGATCCTTCACCCTCTGCTTTCTCCATGCCTCCCTGCTGTACAGGCTGAAAATCTTTATAATTGCAGACTTAAGTCCATCAGGTCCTTGAGCCTCGCTGCCAGTAGATAGGATTTTGAATGATTTTATCTGTCCTAAGCCTGATGCCAGCCCAGTGTTACCACATATTCCGTTAGTCTCAACTTCCTCACTGCTTCCTGCTAGGTTTAGCCAGTGTAGATAACTAGGATTCTGCCTCTGTTTCCAGATTGCACTGCAGGCCCTCTGGTGGCTCTAGGTCTTGAATCTCTGACTATGTGATTACCCTTTAGTGATGGGAACATTATCCTCATTCCTTGCCTTCAAACCAATGGGCCTTATAGAACCACAGTGTTGCCATATTTCTGCATATAGAGCTAACTATTCTTTGGAAACTTCTGCTTATGAGCATCCACATACTATCCCATTGTCTACCCCTTGGAAATTTATGCCAGCTTGGCCTGAACTTGCTGGATTGCCATGGACACTGTGACATTAACTGCTAGCTTGCTCCTTTCAAAGTTATTGCTAAACTGATTTAGTTCTGCAGAACTAACCATGTTCTCTCCTGGATTATTTTCCTCTCCCACTGGCCCTTTAAAATCCTAGTGGGTTTTGTAGCCCTGCTTATAAGGATTATAACAGCATTCATCCCAGCACCCTGTGTGGTTAGATACATCCCACACATTTTGTAAATGAGAATGCTGGGTTTATTGGACCCAAAACTATTCAGCTAAGCCTGCTTGTTTGGTCACCTCAAGGAGCTGAACTTCTGCATGGTTGGGGCTCAACAAGAAAAAGTTCGGCAAGATTCCCAGGCTTTCTTTTGTTCTTTCTATCTTTCTAGAAAATTATTTAAAGATCATACATCACTAATTTACTGACTTCTACAATGATACCCTCGCAAAGAAAGTGAATTTGGTACTACCAATAACATCAGGGATAAAAGTGAAAACCCTTATCCATCACACACCCACAAACCCACACCCACACACCAAGTTGTTAGTACTAAGGGAAAATAATTATTCTCATTTCACTAAAAACCATGCTTCAAAGTGCTAAAGCATCTAGACTTTTGGTTCTATTTAAGAATGGAAGAACTAATGACCAAGTTAATTGGGTTCATCAAGTCAGGCATTCAACAACATTTTGGAAGTTAGGAAAATAAAATGAGTTTGATGTCAGAGTAGTCTTCAGGTCAGCAGCTGCCCTCTGTAATCGAGCTCACAATCCATTCAGAATATCCAATCCAATCCTGAGTGATTAGGATGACCAGACAAATTTTTCAAGAGCAAAGCCCCCATCACTTCCTCTTGTTTGCATCTTTCACTGTCAATCGGTAATTAAACACCATATTCCACCCCGGTGCTATAGGAATTTTTCTAATGATTTATTGTATAAATAAAAAGAAAAAATCTTCAATGACATAATATGCATAATGTGCATTTTAATTAGAAGGCAATTTAGATATTTATTTAGGCCATGTTCATGTGCAAGTTATTTCTAATGATGGAAAGCTGCTTTAGTGGAACTAATTATAATAAGATATATATAAGATATATATATCTTAATTATATATATAAGAGATATATAATTATATGATTATATAATTATAATTATATATAGTAATTATAATTACTAACAGTGGTAGCAAACATTAGGTGTTGCCGAAGTGATCAATAGACCAAAATCCAAGCTTAGACAAAGTTACAAATGTTTTATATGGACTTCTCATGAAATTAAAAAAAGGACCCCTTTGTCTCATTCTACCAGAGAAGGAGTCCTCCAAGCCAAGTACATTAAGATCTTCTTAGCATTGGCAAAGCTGCCTTAAGATAGAGATGTAGGAGTCCCTAGATCCCCAGGAATGAGCCTCTGGTCTTTCCCATAATGCATTTAATTCTCAGAAGAACTGAGGTACTAATACAATGTTGAAATACCCCAACTAAAAAAAAATACACCAACTAAGCTTCACTTTTCTGAGAAATCAATTTTATCTCAGTACAGGAATACAAGGTTTCATGGAAATATGTTAAATGAAAATTTAATTTTGCAAATCATTCATTTATTGTCATATTTGCTATCAGTGACAAAATCATAGGGCAACTTCCATATGACATAAATCAAATGCAATAGAAATGTATTTAGAGCCATGCAAAGTCCATTTAAAAATGGGTTGGGCAATTGAAGTTCTTGCTGTCCAAAACAGTCTTGCTCAAGAGGGAGCTATTTTTCTGCTTCAGACTTCATCAGAAAAGCACCTGGTTCTGTGCACTGTAAAATATTCTAAGGTCAGTAGGACCTCTCACTTTTGCTTGGTATTTTGTAGTCATGGACCACAATGGAAACAGGCCATGCACAGAAATGTTAGTTCCCATATTGCCAGAGAATGCCCTGGGTATACAGTTTTTAAATTTATGTCTCTTTATTTAAGAACTGCAAGCAGCAAAGCAAATAATTCAAACTCTCCTATCTACAGTTCAGTTTATAGAATAAAGCATCACAGATATAAATGAAGGCACCCATGCAGTGCATCTCATCCTGTTCTATTCCCTCCTTCCCTCCCCAGAAGTAAACACTATTGTAAATTTGGTGTTTGTTATTTCCATGCATGTTTTATACTACTCTTTATACATACATACCCATAAACAACATATAATATTGTTTTGTGTTTTATGGTATCCCATGGTATATATTTTTCCATAACTTGCATTCCTTTAGTCACCCTATATCATGGTTTTTGTGATTCATCCATGTTGATGTGCATAGCTATAATTGAATCATTTGTATTTCTGTATCTACTGCCTTGTATTCTTATACCACAAATTTATGACTTTTCTCCATACACACACATTCAGGTTGTTTCCACCTTTCTGCTATTACAAATAATGCTACTGTGAGCATGTTTCCTGACACTCATGTTCAGTAGTTCCTTTAGGGCATGTACCTGGGCAAGGAATTTCTGGACAGCAAATTATATGCACATCTTTGGGTTTACCAAATAATGCCAAATTGTTTTCCAGAGTGTTTGTACCAATTTACATACCCAATGGCAGTGTGAGAGAGTTTCCACTGTATATTTTTCAAAAGCCCTTTTTTCTCAAAAAGTTATACCTTTGTTACTACAGTATGACTTGTTAGTTCAGTTCCTATAATACTGAAAAAAAATTAAAACGTGGTCCCAAGCCAGTCAGCTTGATTAGCCAGTGTCCACTTGGGGACCCAAATGGATCATTCCAAGCTCCTACTTATCATTTCAGCCAATTGATTTGATGTCTTACCTTGAGTACAGCCATGCCATTACCAGTAGTCACTTCATGCTCCAGCCACCTCCTCTTCTCACCATAGCTTGCCTGTCAATCACTGGCCTGTTTATTAATTCATTTGGTCATCCATTCAATTGTTCAACAAATATGTACTGAGTGCTTAAAATTTGCCACACACTACATGGGGTTTAAAATAGAAGGGAAGGGTCAGCGTGAACAAGACTCTTCTGCCTTATGTTCCAATCCTCTTCTCTCTGTAAGAAAATCTGATTAATTAAATTAAGTAGGAAAAGGACAAGTCTTAATTGAACACTTACTATGAACTGTGGCTAAAACACCTACTATGAACACCTACTATGAGTGTATCTGTGGCTAAAAATGACAACCTGTTCACTCTCTCATGTAACATGTGTGTACAGTAACATGGCCATCAGTGATCCAAAGGAATGTGAGTAGAAAGTAAGCTGTCATTTGTTGAGTATCAATGTGTTTCAGGCACAAAGTTTTCTCCTTTTAATTCTACAACAGTACTGCGAAATAAGGAATATTATTATTCACGGTTAGCAAGGAGGAAATTGATCCTTAGAGAAAATCAGTAACTTACCAGAGGTATAGTTGTAAAAGCTTGATCTAAGATTCAAATCCTAGTCCCCACTAGTCCAAGGTCTCTCTCTGATGGATGATAGTAAGAATTTTAAATATCATGAACCAGACAATAAAAACATAGTTTATAGTTTATGCAGCCCAGACAGACAGAATGTAATTTGCTGATGCCATTTTTTGCCAAGAAAACATCAAAGGAATCTTTAATCACTATGAGTGAGCTGAGATTCCATTGGCCATTATAGATGGTGCCTCTTTTAGGACAAGGTCACAGTACATAAGTCTTGATTCACTGCCCAGTCTGGTTTCGTGTCATGAGAGCTAAGGACTGTATCTCTGGCTTCAGGATACTTCCACAAAAAAATTTTCCCTAACATCCCCTAATGAAGGGTAGGGCCAAGGCAGAACTGCTGTGAGGCCATTGGCAGTCTCTGAACTCTCTTTTCAATGCATAGGATCTCCCTGGACTCAGCAATTACAAGGACAACTGGGTGAAGGAAGAAAGTGACATTATGGAGTCAGTCCCAGAGGATCAAAGAACAGCAGCTGGCAGCCACCTTATTGCCACCTGGAGGAACCCAGACATTCTGGTCTCAGTTTAGATGTCACCTCATTGGGGAAATTTCTCCGCACCCTCAAGCCCGGGCTTGGTGTCCCTCTTGTATGCTTCCACAGAGCCCTGTGCTGCTCATACCACTAATACTGACCCCACTGTACTGTGGTTGTTTGGTTCCTTGCCTGTCTCTCCCATCATGATTATAAGCTCCATAAAAGAAGAAGCCATACTTGTCTTCACTCTTCTATTTGTAATGCCTAATACAGTTGCTGGTACAAAAACAGGTACTCAATGGGTATTTGTTGAATAAGTTAATGAATGTACAAGTGAAATTAGGGCTGAAACATCCATCTCCCTTTCTCCTCAGAGGAAGAGACCAACAAGTAGTCTGATTTAAGAATTATAAGAAGCTAAAAAGCAGGACCCCACTGACCCACAGAACATCCATAACACTTAATAAGCACTTGCTAGGTACCAGGCACTGTTCTAAGTGATTTTATATTTTACATTTATTGATTCATGCCATTCAGCTAGGAAGTGCTGGAGCTGGGATTTTTACCCAGATACTGTAGATTCAATTTCTGTGCTCTTAATCAACAGGGTAAACCATAAAGGACAAAGTCCTCTTGTTTTTTGTCACAAGATAAAGTGCTAATAACTCCAGGGTCACCTTAGTTTCCTATGTATAGGCTCTAAAATCCTTATTAAAGTAGACTGTTTACTCCTTTAGAGCACCACCCCTATCCTGGGCCTAATACATTTTGGTTGTTCAGAAAAATTGCCATGCTACATTCTGTACAAGAAGACCTGTATTTGGGATCCCTGGGTGGCGCAGTGGTTTGGCGCCTGCCTTTGGCCCAGGGCACAATCCTGGAGACCCGGGATCTAATCCCACGTCGGGCTCCCAGTGCATGGAGCCTGCTTCTCCCTCTGCCTATGTCTCTGCCTCTCTCTCTCTCTCTCTCTCTCTCTCTCTCTCTCTCACTATCATAAATAAATAAATTAAATTAAATTAAATTTAAAAAAAAGAAGCCCTGTATTTGAGTCATACTATCATTGTACCTTGGATAAATTATCTTAGTTTAGGCTCTGGCACTAGGCAAAACTGGTTTTAAATACTGGCTTTAACATTTACTAACAAAGGGATCTTAAACAAAATACCTACACTCTTTAAATCTTAGTTTCTCATCTGTAAAGAGATACTGATAGGATCTATCTTAAAGAATGCTCTGCACACCAAATATGGTAAACTAGGTAAAATATTTCATGTAATGCCTGGCCCAGAGAGAATGTTCAACAAACATTAGGAAGTGTTTTCTGTGGGATTCATTTCTCTTTGAAAAATAGGGATCCTACTACATATTTCCTGGGCTTGTTGCAAGAACTAGAGGAGAGTATGCCTAGCAACAAACCATCTTACCTATTGCCTCCCTCTGCATCCCACTTTCTCTTGCCTCACTAGGAATCCAGCTATAGACTTACCACTATACTAAAACTACTCTTTAAAAGGTCACCTATAACTTCCAAAATGTCAATTCTAATGTTCTTTTCTCAAGTTTCATCCTACTGGCCCTGTCTGCTACTGTGTGTGTGTGTGTGTGTGTGTGTGTGTGTGTGTGTGTTATTGAATACTGCTCTGCCTTAAATCTCTCCCCTTCTTGGTCACTTTAAAATTGTATTCTGTTGCTGTTGCTGCTGCTGCTGCTGCTGCCTAGAGAGACATCTCTTATACTAAAAGCTCCTCTTTGTCAACCCCTTCAGTGCATACTTGTCAAGGTTCTAGCCCTGACACATTCCCCTCCCACTGAGCCCACTCCTATGAGGCAATCACATCTACCACTTGCAGCCATGAGAACTCGCTCTGTGTGGATGAGCCACAGATTTATGACTCTGATCTTAACCTCAACTGAACCTGAGTCCTGAATTTCTATTTGTTGCTGGATGTCAAGTTTGGCAATCTCACCTTTCTTTCTCCTTAAATCAGTCCCTCCTCCTATGTTAGGCCTTTTCAGTTAATAATCTCACCACCCTACCAAGCCACCAGAGCTTGAAACTGTACTAATCCCTTTCAGTTGTACCCCTTATTATTTCTTGTACAAACTAGAATAGCAATTACCAAACAAGGCTCACTGGTTCCAACCTCCACCTGCTCCACCATGTCGTTTAGCTTGATCCAGTTTCATAGACCTAATAGAGCCACTTCTTAGTCTAGAAGTATGCATAGACACAACAATGACAAATTGAAAATTTCAAATCCCTTCACCCAGCAATATTGCTTTCAAAGTCCTCTATCAGTTCAACCCCCTTCTAAACTTAACAGTATCATTCCCCTTGGTATTTTTCCAAAGCCAACCTAAACTTTACCACAGAATGTAATACATTTGTGTTGTTCTTTCTGTTTAGACTATCCTGTGTAAGTCTCCCTTCCCTCAAAGACATGTTTCAAATGCACACTCATCCTTTAAGCTTCCCTAAAATCCTGCCTCAACCACATAGCCACCTTAAAAAGCCTCAGAGCAAATTTCTCTTTTCCCCTTATAATCCTACAGCACTTAGTTTTTTTTTTCTTAGTTTTTTACTTCTGTTATGAAGCTTTCCGTAGTTCGTCTTGTGTTAGAATTATTTAAATCTAGATCTTCCTCATGGGCTAGATTATAAGCTATTTGAGGACAGAGAAGATCATATATATATATGTACATATTTTTTTTGGTTCAAATGGTGGTTTTATTAAAGCATGGGGACAGGACCTATGGGCAGAAAGAGCTGCTGCACTGGGGTTGTGAGGGGCGGCTGATTATATACTTGGGATTTGAAATGGGGAGGTAAGGAAAAGGGAGATTTTCAAAAAACTTTCATATGCCAAAGATGACTTGCAAGATACTGGAGGCCTTGGCATTGTCAAGTTAAGGTTGTTTTTTCCTCTAGCAAGGCATTAACATACGTTTTTATTTATAAATCAGATGCTTTATTTATAAATTGCCCACATAGGGTTTTACATATGGTAGGAACTCAGGAAGAGTTGTGTGTATGTGTGTATGTGTGCAGGTTTTAGTGGAACTGAACTTTATGTACTCTAAACATCCATGATTTCTGCAGTCCTTCTCATTAAAGAAGTCCCTGGGTGCTCGCTGGGTGGGTGGACTTTAGAAATGTTACCTGAGCTCCAGCAGCAAATGGCCTGGGTAGGGAACTGAACTCATAAACCTCTACCTCACTATCTGCAGCTTGCAACCAGTAGCTAAGACAGCCACATAATTTAACAACTTGGAGAAGCCATCAGCTGAGAAGGTCTTAGAATTCCACATTCTTAACTTATTGCAGGCTAGACAAATGTATTAACAATATTTACAGATATTAACAATATCTGTAAAGCATACAGTGGGCAGCCTCTCATCATGGGTTTGCCATCATTAATTCACCCTTCAAATTTAAAGTGATACCATTATGATAAGCATTAATAATTTCCAGCATAATAATAGTGATAACAGCAGGTAGTTCTCAAAAACTATTACCCATATTTCAGGAACACATCCTGAATGTTACACTTAAAGCAGTTTCCTGAGTAGAGATGGAAATGGAAAATATTCCAATAATAACAGTTTATAGTAATAATAGTTTAGAACTCTAGCTTGAAGTTGGTTGTGGGTGCCTTTTCTGAGTCTCTGAGTAATATCACTTGTGGAATCTCATTTTTCAAAAGTACAGGCATGAGCTGATCTCACTTGATAATGCTGCAGTCATAGAATGGCTACAGTCCAAATAGTTTCTAAAAATCATAGTCTCAGAAATGTCAGTGGCCCCCAAATACCAAACCACAATGTAAGGAATACATTTTTTTGTTGTTAAAAGGGTCTGCTCTGTACCAATGGATTATTTAGGAATGGACAATTTGGGAAAAATACTGAGGTTCAGTGGATAAAAGCAATAGATTTTTCATCCATCAAAGCTGGGGTTGAAATCTTGGCTTGGCCCCTTCCCTTTGCCAAGTTACTTAACGTCCCTTCTGTCAGGCTTCTTGTAAGATGGAGCTAATGACACTCACCTCATCTAATTGGGAAGATTATGTGAGGTAATATGTATAAAGCACGTGACACACAAGAAGCACTTGCTACATAGTACTTAGAATTCTCATTTTGAGTTGGTATATGGTATAAATAAGCCCAAAGTTGTGAACTCTGATCTCCATATGGATCAGTTATATATTCAAGACTTTATTTAAGAAACTTTTTCTCCCTGAGCCAGGCACTTGGGATCCAGCCTTAGGAGTCCCTGCCCCACAGTGGAGAGGGCCTCAGTGAAGGATGTCTACTACATGGTGTGATAAATGCTGTGATAGAACATACATAGTACAGTAGATCCTAAGAGAAGGTTTCTTGGAGGAAGTTGGGTCTAAGTTTAGAATAGCTATTTCCAGGATGGAGAAAAGAAAAGAGGCTTTTGCCAGAGGAGACAGCATGAGCAAAGAAGAGCTGATTTTTCTGTTTTAATAGACTGGATTACCGGTCCCACCCAGTGTCTCATGAGTCCCTGAGATGGAGAGAACAGCTGGAAGGGTAGAAAACCCATCCTATCCCTCAGAGAATAACTCCGACCACCTACCCTTCTGATAGAATGGGGAGCTTACAGCATCATCTCTATGTAATTAGGATAGCAAATTATTCACATAAGATTCTCAAAGACCTTCAAGATACCAATAAACACAGCACTTATTGGAAACAAAAGACAAAGCCACTTGAGCTAAACTTAGTAAATTGAAGACATTTTCAATTTATTAAAAATTAGATCTGTGGGATTTTAAGATGCATGGTGGTTTGAGATGCCTAGAAAAACTACTATGTGGGTCTGAGTCAGGAGGATGATTTTTGTTAGCTGCCACCTAGATGAGAGAGATTTTCAATCCATGTACAAGGGCTACAGGTGTGCTAAGACCACCCCCAACATTCAGCAGACCAGTGAGCTCTGGCAGTGAGAAGTCCTTTCCTTTTGCTCTATGTAAAAATAATATCCTGTCTGCAATGATGAGACAATAATTGAGAAACATTGTGATGGAGTTCCTTCTCTAAATGAAGTTCTCCAAAGAAATATCAGCCTGAGTTATATTGGAGCTAGAGAGTTGGGGGCATTATCATCCCCACCATCATCAGTAGTATTCCTAGTTTTTTAATTAAATTAAAATTTTAGGTATCCCTGGGTGGCGCAGCGGTTTGGCGCCTGCCTTTGGCCCAGGGCGCGATCCTGGAGACCCGGGATCGAATCCCACGTTGGGCTCCCGGTGCATGGAGCCTGCTTCTCCCTCTGCCTGTGTCTCTGCCTCTCTCTCTCTCTCTGTGTGTGTGACTATCGTAGATAAAAAAAATAAATTAAAATTTAACTTAAATTCTGGTACAGTTAATATACAGCATTATATTAGTTTCAGGTGTACAATATAAGTGATTCAACAGTTTCATAGATTACCTAGTGCTTATTGAGGTAAGTGTACTCTTAATCCCCATGATGTCTTACACCCTATCCCCTTCTCCCCACTGCTCACCTCCCCTCTGGTAACCATCTGTAAATAAGAGTCTGTTGTTTGGTTTGTCTCTTTTTCCTCCCTTTGTTTGCTGCTTTGTTTCTTAAATTACACATATGAGTGAAATTTTATGGTGTTTGTCTTTCTCTGATTGGCTTACTTCACTTAGCATTATACTCTCCAGATTCATGTGTGTCATTGCAGATAGCAAGATACCATTCTTTTTTAAATGGCTGGATAATATTGCATTGTATGCATGTACCACCTCTTCTTTATCCATTCCTCTACCAATGGACACTTGGGCTGATTTCATAGTTTGACTATTATAAATAATTTTGCTATAAACCTAGGGACACATGTATACCTTTGAATTAGTGTTTTTGTACTCTTTGGGTAAATATCCAGTAGTGCAATTGCTTGCTCTAGGGTACTTCTATTTTTTAACTTTTTGAGGAACCTTCATGCTATTTTCCAGAGTGGCTGTACCAGTTTGCATTCTTACCAACAATACATGAGGGTTCCTTTTTCTCCACACCCTCACCAACACCTATTGTTTCTTGTGTTGTTGATTTTATCCATTCTGACAGGTGTGAGGTGATATCTCATTGTAGTTTTTATTTGCATTTCCCTGGTGGCAAGTGATGTTGAGCATCTTTTCATGTCTGTTGACTATCTGGATGTCTTCTTTGGGGAAATGTCTGTGCACATCTTCTGCCCATTTTTAATTGGATTATTTTTTTTGAGTGCTGAGTTTTATAAGTTCTTTATATAGTTTGGATACTGACTCTTTAACAGATACATCATTTGCAAAGATCTTCTCCCGTTCCATAGGTTGCTTATTAGTTTTGCTGATTGTTACTTCGCTGTGCAGAAGCTTTTAATTTTGATGTAGTCCCAACAGTTTACCTTTGCTTTTGTTTCCCTTGCCTCAGGAGCATATCTAGAAAGATGTTGCTATGGCCAACATCAGAGAAATTACTGTATGTCCATTCTTCTAGGATTTTTATGGTTTCAGGTCTCATATTTAGGTCTTAAATCCATGTCGAGTTTTTTTGTATGTATGGTATAAGAAAGTGGTCCAATTTCTCTCTTTTGCATGCTGCTATCCATTTTTCCCAAAACCATTTGTTGAAGAGACTTTTTCCCTTTATCAAAAATTAATTAACCATATAATTGTAGGTTTTTTTCTGGGCTTTGTATTTTGTTTTATTGATCTATGTGACTATTTCTATGCCAGTACCATGCTGTTTTGATTACTACAGCTTTGTAATATATTTTGAAGTCCAGAATTGTGATAACTTCTGTTTTGTTTTTCTTTTTCAAGATTGCTTTGGCTATTTGGAGTCTTTTGTGGTTCCATACCAATCTTAGGATTGTTTGTTCTAGTTCTATGAAAAATGTTGATATTTCGATAGAGATTGCATTAAATGTGTAGATTGTTTTGGGTAGTATAGCCATTTGAACAGTATTTGTTCTTCCGATCCATGAGCATGGAATGTCTTTCCAATTCTTTATGTCATCTTCAATTTCTTTCATCAATGTTTCACAGTATTCAGACTACAGGTCTTTCACCTCGTTGGTTAAGTTTATTCCTAGGTATTTAATAATTTTTTTTGGTGGAATTGTACTTGGGATGCTTTTCTTTTTTTAATTTTTATTTATTTATGATAGTCACAGAGAGAGAAAGAGAGAGAGGCAGAGACATAGGCAGAGGGAGAAGCAGGCTCCATGCACCGGGAGCCCGATATGGGATTCAATCCCGGGTCTCCAGGACCGCGCCCTGGGCCAAAGGCAGGCGCCAAACCGCTGTGCCACCCAGGGATCCCGGGATGCTTTTCTTAATTTCTCTTCCTGCTGCTCCATTATGAGTGTATAAAAATGCTACAGATTTCTGCACATTGATTTTGTACCCTGTGATTTTTATCAAATTCATTTGTCAGTTCTAGTAGTTTTTTGGTGGAGTCTTTCAGGTTTTCTATATATAGGATTATGTCATCCACAAATAGTGAAGGTTTGACTTCTTGCTTACCAATTTGAATGCCTTGTATTTCTTTTTGTTGTCTGATTGCTGTGGCTAGGGTTTCAAAACTATGTGGAATAGAAGTGGTGAGAGTGGACATCTTTGTCTTGTTCCTGGCCTTAGGGGAAAAGCTCTCATTTTTTCCTCATTGAGGATGATGTAAGCTGTGGATTTTCCATATATGGCCTTTATCACGTTGAGGTATGTTCCCTCCAAACCTACTTTGTTGAGGTATTTTATCATGAATGAATGTTGTATTTTGTCACATGCTTTTTCTGTGTCTATTAAAATGATCATATGGTTCTTATCCTTTCTCTTCTTGATGTGGTGTATCACATTACTTGATTTGTGAATACTGAACCACTTTGCATCCCGGAAAGAAACCCCACTTGATCATGGTGAATGATTTTTTAAATGTACTGTTCAATTTGATGTCCCAATATTTTGTTGAGGATTTTTGCATCTATATTCATCAGAGATGTTGGCTGTAGTTCTTTTTTTTTTTGTGGTGTCTTTATCTGGTTTTGGTATCAGGTTAATGCTGGCCTCACAGAATGAATTTGGAAGTTTTCCTTCATCTTGTGTTTTTTGGAATAGTTATAGAAGAATAGGTATTCATTGTTCTTTAAATGTTTGGTAAAAATTCACCTGTGAAGCCATCTGGTCTTGGACTTGTGTTTGTTGGAAGTTTTTGAGTACTGATTCAATTTCTTTGCTGGTAATCACTCTGTTCACGTTTTCTACTTCTTCCTGATTCAGTTTGTGGAGGTTATTTGTTTCTAGGAATTTATCCATTTCTTTTAGGTTGTCCAATTTGTTGGCATATAATTCTTCATAATATTTTCTAACAATCCTTTGTATTTCTGTGGTATTTGTTGTTATTTCTCCTCTTTCATTTGTGATTTTCTTTATTTGAGCCCTCCTCCTTCTCTTTCTTCTTTTTTTCTTCTTGTTTGATAAGTCTTGCTTGAGATTTACAATTTTGTCGATCTTTTCAAAGAAACAGCTTTTCATTTCATTGATCTGTTCTATCGTTTTTTCAGTTTCATTTCATTTCTGCTCTAATCTCTATTATTTTCTTCCTTCTGTTGGTTTTAGGTTTTGTTTATTGTTCTTTTTCTAGCTTCTTTAGATGTAAGGGTAGGTTGTTTATTTGAGATTTTTCTTGCTTCCTGGGATAGGCCCGTATTGTTATAAACTTCTCTCCTAGAACCAGTTTTGCTGCATCCCAGAAATTTTATACCATTGTATTTTCAATTTCATTTTTCTCCATTTAATTTTTTTTCTTGGTTGACCCATTCATTGCTTAGTACTATGTTATTTAAATTCTATGTCTTTGTGCTCTTTCCAGATTTTTTTCTTGTGGCTGACTTCCAGTTTCATAGCATCATCATGAGAAAAGATGCATGGTATGACTTCAATCTTTTTGAATTTGTTGAGACTTGTTTTGCAGGCTAATATGTGATCTATTCTGGAGAATGTTTCACATGCATTTGAAAAGAATGTGTATCTGCTATTTTAGGATGAAACATACTTAATATATTTGTTATATTCATTCGGTCTAGTGTGTTATCCAAAGTCACTGTTTCCCTGTTGATTTTATGTTTGGATGATGTGTCCATTGATGTAAGTAGGATGTTAAAGTCTCCTACTATTATCATAATATTATTGATTAGTTCCTTTATGTTTATTATTAACTGTTTTATGAATTTGGATGCTCCTATGTTGGGTGCATAAATATTTATAATTGTCATGTTTTCTTGTTGCATTGTTCCCTATATTATCATAGCATGTCCTTCTTTGTCTCTTGTTATAGTCTTTGATTGATTGAATGATTGGTTGATTTTTTATTGGAGTTCAATTTGCCAACATATCGTATAACACCCAGTGCTCATCCCATCAAATGCCCCTCTTAGTCTTTGTTTTAAAGTCTATTTTGTTGCAATCCCTATCAAAATACCATGGACTTTCTTCAGAGAGTTAGAACAAATTATTTTAAGATTTGTGTGGAATCAGAAAAGACCCCGAATAGCCAGGGGAATATTAAAAAAGAAAACCAGAGCTGGGGGCATCACAATGCCAGATTTCAGGTTGTACTACAAAGCTGTGGTCATCAAGACAGTGTGGTACTGGCACAAAAACAGACACATAGATCAAAGGAACAGAATAGAGAACCCAGAAGTGGACCCTGAACTTTATGGTCAACTAATATTCAACAAAGGAGGAAAGACTATCCACTGGAAGAAAGACAGTCTCTTCAATAAATGGTGCTGGGAACATTGGACATCCACATGCAGAAGAATGAAACTAGACCACTATCTTGCACCATACACAAAGATAAACTCAAAATGGATGAAAGATCTAAATGTGAGACAAGATTCCATCAAAATCCTAGAGGAGAACACAGGCAACACCCTTTTTGAACTTGGCCACAGTAACTTCTTGCAAGATACATCCACAAAAGCAAAAGAAACAAAAGCAAAAATGAACTATTGGGACTTCATCAAGATAAGAAGCTTTTGCACAGCAAAGGATACAGTCAACAAAACTCAAAGACAACCTACAGAATGGGAGAAGATATTTGCAAATAACATATCAGATAAAGGGCTAGTTTCCAAAATCTATAAAGAACTTATTAAACTCAACAGCAAAGAAACAAACAATCCAATCATGAAATGGGCAAAAGACATGAACAGAAATTTCATAGAGGAAGACATAGACATGGCCAACATGCACATAAGAAAATGCTCTGCATCAGTTGCCATCAGGGAAATACAAATCAAAACCACAATGAGATACCACCTCACACCAGTGAGAAAAGATACCACCTCACACCAGTGAGAACAGGGAAAATTAACAAGGCAGGAAACAACAAATGTTGGAGAGGATGCGGAGAAAAGGGAACCCTCTTACACTGTTGGTGGGAATGTGAACTGGTGCAGGCCCTCTGGAAAACTGTGTGGAGATTCCTCAAAGAGTTAAAAATAGACCTGCCCTATGAGCCAGCAATTGCACTGTTAGGGATTTACCCCAAAGTAAGATGCAATGAAATGCCAGGACACCTGCACCCCGATGTTTATAGCAGCAATGTCCACAATAGCCAAACTGTGGAAGGAGCCTCCGTGTCCATCAAAAGATGAATGGATAAAGATGTGGTCTATGTATACAATGGAATATTCCTCAGCCATTAGAAATGACAAATACCCACCATTTGCTTCAACGTGGATGGAAGTGGAGGGTATTATGCTGAGTGAAATAAGTCAATTAGAGAAGGACAAACATTATATGTTCTCATTCATTTGGGGAATATAAATAATAGTGAAAGGGAATAGAAGGGAAGGGAGAAGAAATGGGTAGGAAATATCAGAAAGGGAGACAGAACATAAAGACTCCTAACTCTGGGAAACGAACTAGGGGTGGTGGAAGGGGTGGAGGGTGGGGGGGGTGACTGGGTGGCAGGCACTGAGGGGGGCACTTGACGGGATGAGCACAGGGTGTTATACTGTATGTTGGCAAATTGAACACCAATAAAAAGTAAATTTATTATTAAAAAATAATAAAGTCTATTTTGTCCATGTAAGTACTGCTACCCTGGCTCTCTTTTCACTTCCACTCGCATAATAAAAGTTTCTTCATCCCCTCACGTTCAACCTGCAGGTATCTTTAGGTCTAAAATGAGTTTCTTGTAGGCAGTATATAGAAGGGTCTTGGTTTTTTTTACACATTTTGTCACCCTATGTCTTTTGATTAGAGCTTTTAGTCAATTTACATTCAAAGTAATTATTGATAGGTATGTACTTACTGCCATTTTGTTACTTGTTTTCTGGTTTTTGTAGTTCTTTTCTGTTCTTTTCTTCTCTTGATCTCATCTCTCCCAGTTTACTGGCTTTTTTTAGTGATATACTTGGATTCTTTTCTTTTATTGCATTAAGAATATTCCTAATATTGTTTATTACACTTTTCATCTCTGATTGGTTCTTTTTTATTTCTTATTAAGGGTGTCACTGATGTCCTCCACTCTTTTCTCAAGTCCAGTGAGTATCTTTATGATTTATGCTCTCTGTAACAGGTTCTCTCTCTCACTCTCTTGAATAAATAAATTTTTAAAATCTTTAAATAAAAAAAGGGAGGGAGTGCCTGGGTGGCTCAGTTGGTTAGGCATCTGACCCTTGATTTCAGCTCAGGTCATGATTTCAAGGTCCTCTCCCTTGGCTCCTCCCCTTCCTTAAATAAATAAATAAATAAATAAATAAATAAATAAATAAATAAAATATTTAAATCTTTAAATTCTCTAACAGACATGTTGCTTATCTCTGTTTCACTTAGCTCTCTTGCTTTGATTTTGTCCTATTCTTTCATTTGAGACATATTCCTCTGTCTTATGTTAATTATATCTATTTTGTTTAGATCTCTGGCCATGGCCTTGCCCTCTTTTTTCATTTGGAATAAATTTCTCTGTCTCTTCATTTTTTCTAACTCTGTGTCTGTTTCTCTGTGTTAGGGAGGTTCAATTATGTCTTCCACTCTTGAAAATAATGACTTTATGAAGGAAAGTCCCTATAGTACCCTGCAGTGCAGGGTCTCTTGTTCACCAGAACCTGGCACTTCAAGGGTGTCTCCAGCTGTGTTGTGTGTACCCAACTGTTGTGTCCTGGCTGTTTTCTCCTTTAGTGCAGTCATCTGCAGAGGTTCTCTTGGCCTATTATGGGCAGTGTTTGGTCCCCAGCCAGGATGGGGCACACAATTTTAATAATGTGTGGGCTGATCTTCTTGCTGAATGGGCCCTGCCACCACCCCAACCAGGACTGAGGCTGTGTGGATGGGGCACACAATTTTAATAAGGTGTGCCTTGGGCTTCCTCAGGAGGGCCACCACCACAGCCAGACAGAGACCCTTTGAAACTTTCGAGTCAGTCAGGAGATGCCGTGTTGGCACAGTCTGTGCCCATCTTCTGAGGGAGAGGACCCGTGGTGCCCAGACTGAGGCAAAAGTGATAGGGAAGGGCAAACTTGCCAAAGCGTGGTGCTGGGGGCTTGGTGTAAGCAAATTCAGTAGTGAATGTCATCTGCAGAGTGAAAGTGGGGGAATGAAGAAACATTTATCATGCAAGTGGAAGTGAAAAGAAAGCCAAGGTAGCAATACTTACATTGGACTGCCCTGGTTCCTGCAAATGGTATGTGTTTATGCTGGGGCGGGGTAGGGGAAAGTATAATGCCTGACAGCTCCTTTGCTCCAGAGAAGTCCTTCTGTGAGCCCTGCCCCTCCAGGATTTGATATAGATTAGAAACTAACTCTCCCATAAGCCCCAGGAGTTTTCCAAACGCTTCTTCTATGCTGTATCTTCCAGGGCTGTGTCTTTAAAGGCAGAGACTCATCTTTCTAAAGCCCTTTGGGCTTACCCAAAGCTGAACCCTCTGATTCTTAAAATTCCAGGCATCCTCACTACTTATAAGAACCCAAGAAATTTGGCCCCTCTCACTCTCAAAGCCAAGTGTTATGGGGATTTGTCTTCCCTGTGCGGGGTCCTCCATGTGACAATCTGTTTCTCACCCTTCTCTGCACCCCTGGCTCCCTTCTTACCACTGACAACCAGGGTTTTGCTCACCACCATGTCTCTGCCTTTCCTACCCTCTCCACTGTGGCCTCCTCTCTATTTTAGTTGCAGAGTTTGCTCTGCCAGTCTTTGGGTTGTTTTCTGGGTTATTTTCACTGATATGAGTGTTATTTAGTTGTATCCGTGGGACATGGTGAGCTTAGGGTCCTCCTACTCTGCCATCTTGGCCTCCCTCCAGTCATGTTTCTATTATTAAAGCAAAAAGATTCCCTGTTCTGAGTCACTTGGCTTCTTGCAAATATCTTGCTCTACTCCTGGTGTAGAGTGACAACCAGGATGAATGTCAGAGGTTATGATTTATGGTATAGAGAAGACAATCAATCTTAATCGGAAGCCATTGTAACAGTGACTAATTCTTGGCACTGTCACCCATAAAATAAGCATGTGTTTGGATGGGCATTCACCTGTCATCCTCTGAAGGAGACTTAAATAAGGCTGTGCATGTATGTGGAGGCATCATGGAGATGTGGTCTCTATACAAGAGCAAATAAATATTCCATCTGGAAAGAGAATGATGAAAACAGAGGCAAGAAATCATGAAATATCTTATTCACTGCCAACTCCTTTTCTACTTAAGGCAAAAGCAAACCAACCGACTTTTTGACCTATCAGTTTGGGCTTTTCTCACGCAAAAGCTTGTTTCAAGAGCCATTACGAGAATGTCTCAACCTAGCCAGGTTGCTCTGGATTCGTAGCTCTGCTGTCAGTACAGGGCAGATTTTCAGCAGAAGCCTCCTAATGGGCTGTCAGAGAGTCACTTTTATGCACAGACTTTTCTCTAAAACCTTTTCCACTCCAGTAACATGGCCTTTCTACCATAGCCCCTGAACATGTTGGAAGTGTAGGTGCTGGGAGTGAGAGAAAGGAGAGATGGAAACCACACTGAACCGGTGTTTCAAAACTTGAGAATATTTTCCAAATGTTTTCACTGTGAGCGTGTTTCAGTCATGTTAAGACAGTCAAAACAGTTTGATGTTTGTATTGTATTGGCTCTGGTCTCAGCTACTGTGTTCCTGACCTGATTAGCTAGTGCCTAGAAGGGATTGACAAGAGTGGCAAATCCACTGAGACAGCTCTTTGTAAAAGGGAATTTATGGCTGTGTAACACAGTGATTAACCCTAAGCACCTACAAGCTGTTACCCAGGGCATAACTTTTTGGAGCCAAGGAAAGCAGAAGAATGAAATCAAACATTTCTGCATGTACATTTGTCCACCCTCCAAATCCATTTACTTGCCTTTGAATATGACTTTATTGTCATCACGTAGAATTTGGAGCTGAATTTGAATCTTGGGTCTGCTACCTAATAGTTACACGAACCTACGACACTTAATATTTCTGAGTCTCAAGTTCTTATCTGTTGATTTTCGCCCCCCCCCAGGATGGTTCTGAGTTTACATGCAGAAACAGCACAATGCCCAGTTCAGTAGGCAATTGGTATATGTTGATTTCCTTCCTTTCCCTGACCAAAATGTTTGAGTTAGGAGTCGTTCCCATTACTATCACAAGACTTACAATCCAGAGAAGGCACTTGAGGCCAGAATTGTCTGCCTTTTGCACTACACCAAAATGATATCCCAAATCTTAAAAGCTCTCTCTTCTGACTAGCTAATGCTGGTTTTCCTGGCGGGATGCAATCTGCCACCACATCCGTCATTCATAGGAAGTTACCTGTAGGACTTAATACTCCTTTTGGCCGCTCTCGGGCATTGATCTCTGAAGATGAGTTATCTGAGCAGAATTCTTTTAGCACTATCTTTGCACATGGAGAACTTAGCCTTCTTAAAGGACTTTCCTGTGCTGCTACTGACTAACTGACCCTCTGACACATAAGGTGCCAGCAAATGCCCTTGCTCTTGAAATATCTTAGACTTTCAGGTCATATTGCCTGCAGAGATGGAGTGTTGAGAAAGGAAATAGGGTATGACAGAAAATTAAGTTGAGCTCATATTTTCTCATTATTAGGATTGTTGTTTGTAAGGTTGAGATGCCACTACACCCTGGAACTGGGTTGAGCCCCTCTTCTGCCTCCTATTCCTTCTTTTGCTCATCAAAATACTTACCTTACTGTATTGTTATTAAGCTCAGAGATCCTTTGGGTCAGGGACTGTGCTTGAACTTTGTCATAAACTCAATAACTTACATAATGCCTGGCACATGATATATGCTCAGCTAACTGTTAGGTGAGGGAATAAATGAATAAAAGAATGAATGTTGGCAAAACTATTAATAAATGTTTCATCAAGACCTTCAAGAACTTCCTAATCTCATCTTCCATTCTCTGATTTTGCCCAAATGTGTGGAGTCCAATATGGGGAAATAAGTTTCTCTTCCTTTCTGAGAAAAATAAACAAATTATGACAAGAGTCCTAATATGTCAACTGTGCTTACTGACCCCTAGTTAAATACACCATCCATTATTTAACACCAGGGGAAACAGAACAGATATAATTGAAACCCACACACCTGGCACTCTCTACTCTGTGCCATTTTACTTTTTTGGTCTCCCTTCTCACTGTTCCTCAGCCTGAAAATATATTGCAAATGTGCCATTCTTCCCTAAGTCTAGTTTGCAATGCCAACCTCCTGAAAATGACTTGCACCAGATACTGGGCCTGCAAACCTGCAGTTGAATAGCAGTACCTTGGATCTAATAGCAGAGGTCCAATAAGAAAGCTCTCTCCGTAGGACTATTAAGAACCTTAAATGAGATAGCAAATACAAGGCACCCAGCACAGTGCTTGGCACATGATAAGTGCTCAATATGTGTGAGCTAAGTAGCTAATTTCCTGCTCCTCTAAGAGAGAAAGAGCATCAAATGGTCTTTTTTTAATATTTTATTTATTTATTCATGAGAGGCACAGAGAGAAAGAGAAAGACACAGGAACAGGCAGAGGGAGAAGCAGGCTTCATGCAGGGAACCCGACGCAGGACCCAATCCCAGGTCTCCAGGATCACACCCTGGGCTGAAGGCGGCGCTAAACCACTGAGCCACCTGGGCTGCCCTCAACTCACTCTTCAATGCGCCTTCAAAGAAAGGTTCAGAACAGAGTCACAGACCACATTTCTTTCTACATAATTATTTGTTGTTCCAATACAGAAAAGGTTACTAGATAGACTATATGTAAAATGCTAATTCATTCACTTTTGGCCAGCGCTTCCCCAGCGTCCCTCCTTTTTTAACCAGTTTTATTTTTGTTTGAAGAGATCATTGCCCTTTCTACCAGAGACTTCACAGATTTTTTTATAAACCCTTAAAGCTTTACCTATCTTAATAAAACCAGAATTCCATTTTTAAAAAATGCTTAAGATCATGGAAACAAAACCATTTGTTTTAACAAAGCTATATACAGTAATTATTTTCTTGTATACATTGCTCTTGTTCCTGCTACCCATACCCATCCACCTGTATTCACAATGAAGCTGTCCCTGCCAACACCAACTCACACGTATTTTTCCTTCTTCTGGCCTCTTGCAGCCTTTGATTTCAATTTCATAGTTTCTTGGAGATGTCTGGAGTTTCTTCAGATTAGGTGCTCATTTTTCTTCTTCTTCTTTTGAATTTCCACTAACATATTGCCTTAGGATAGTTCTTGGCACCAAATAGGGCCTTATTATACCTTGTTGAATGAACATATGGTCTTTAAGTGGGGGAATTAGCCTGGGGATGAGTGAGGCTCAGGTAAGGATGGCTCCATTCTCCTTGTGGTCAGTGCCCCCCATTGCAGCTGTTTCTGTCCTATCTGGTGGTTTTGAGCCTAAGGAAATCTCCTCAGTGCTGTTCTACTATGCCTAGGCAGAACTGAGAAAAGATGGCTCTCTTAGGTGATTTTCTTTCCAATATGGAAGTTCAGTGAGAAAGCCAAGGAAACAGACGTTCCACCCCTCCAGGTTTTCTTGTTCTCTTGCCTGCAAAAGACAGACTTTCATCAGCTAAATACTTTCTAATATAGACAGCACCTGGCAACATGAAAACGGGAAATTTGCTGCCTTAATGGAAAAAGGGGAATTTTTATTTAGCCTAGAAAAACAACTTAGTTGCCAATGAATACATTTGGACCATAAGAGTAAACAATGACATATCAGATAAAGGGCTAGTATCCAAGATCTATAAAGAACTTATTAAATTCAACAGCAAAGAAACAAACAATCCAATCATGAAATGGGCAAAAGACATGGACAGAAATTTCACCAAAGAAGACCTACACATGGCCAACAAGCACATGAGAAAATGCTCCACATCCCTTGCCATCAGGGAAATACAAATCAAAACCACAATGAGATACCACCTCACACCAGTGAGAATGGTGAAAATTAACAAGACAGGAAACAACAAATGTTGGAGAAGATGTGGAGAAAGGGGAACCCTCTTGCACTGTTGGTGGGAATGTGAACTGGTACAGCCACTCTGGAAATTGCCCCTCTGGGATTTACCACAAAGATACAGATTGAGTGAAATGGCAGGACATCTGTACCCCAATGTTTATAGCAGCAATTTCCACAATAGCCAAACTGTGGAAGGAGCCTCGGTGTCCATTGAAAGATGAATGGATAAAGAAGCTGTGGTCTATGTATACAATGGAATATTACTCAGCCATTAGAACCGACAAATACCCACCATTTGCTTCGACGTGGATGGAACTGGAAGGTATTATGCTGAGTGAAGTAAGTCAATCGGAGAAGAACAAACATTATATGGTTTCATTCATATGGGGAATATAAAAAATAGTGAAAGGGATTAAAGGGGAAAGGAGAGAAAATGAGTGGAAAAATCAGAGAGGGTGACAGAACATGAGAGACTCCTAAGTCTGGGAAACAAACAAGGGGTAGTGGAAGAGGAGGTGAGCGCGGGAATGGGGTGGCTGGGTGATGGGCACTGAGGAGGGCACTTGACAGGATAAGCACTGGGTGTTGTACTGTATGTTGGCAAATCAAACTCCAATAAAACAATATCAAAAAAATAAGAGTAAACAAGTGCATCAAAACTAAATGGAAGAAGAAAAGAACCACATTTTAGAGATTAGAAAGCACCATTCAGAATTAAGCCAGTGCTGGATGCCATTTCATGTTTAAACTAAGGAGAGGGGACTACTTCTTTTTTATTGAGAGGGGACTACTAATAAGGCTATTTATTCCTCCTTGTGTGATGCTCCTCCATACTATCAGAATTTTACTAATGAATGGGGAAAGCATTCCACAATTGGGTGCCTCCTAGCTGACAGACACTGTTCTAGAAGTTTCTAGGGAATTCTGATGATGTGTTGGATCTATCCAAAGATAAAACCACTGGAGTAAAGAGTCTCAAAAAAGATTTGAAACTGCTTAGCTGCTTCATGAAGAAGGGGAGGAAAGAAAACCTCTGACACATGATACCTCATTTAATATTCACAACAAGTCTATGAGATACTACAATTATCTCTGTTTTAGGGATGAGGAAACAGAAATTAAGAAAATCAAGGATGACTAAAATTATAAGAAAATATTATATTATTTAATTTTCCCATTCATTTTATAAATGTAAAAAATAAGAATCAGAAAGAGGAAGTGTTTTTATTAGTCACACAACTGCTAAGTAGCAGGATCAAGGCCTAAACGCTTCTGACATTAAATCTACTAATTTGCCTACTGTTTTAAGCTCCTTTCTTAACCAGCCCAAATCCAATCCCTCCACTCCAAATATACCCCTTTAGTCTTTATCTTCAGTTTGTAGGATGTGATTTAATATTTGTATCTTGTATTCACTCATATATTCAAACAATATTTATTGAGTGCCATTTAAAACCTAGTGAGCAACATAGGCATTAATAAAAAGATTAACAAATAGATAATCAGCAACCACTAATACAATTAAGGAGTACTACAGAACATATAAGTGTGTAACAGGGGGAATAAATTTGTTTCAATGGGGTGTGTTCAGGAAGGGCCTTTTGAGGAAACAACTATCAAGCAGTGATCAGAAATATAAGTAGAAGTTGGTCCATCAGAGTCCAATATTACCACTCTGGGGCCTAATGTGTTTAATTATGTGTTTTATTCACTCAATATAATTAATGTTTATTCAGTTAAATATTTTGTAATAGCAGACTCATTTCATTTTCAACGAGCCAGTATAGAGTTGGATGCTTCAGAAAAGTGTTCTGATGGTAATTATGGAAAAAGAAAGTCAGTCTCAAAGAGCACCGATGATTATCTCAAACATTGATTAGTTAGCTTCACCTAAAGATTTGTTGCCAAAAATTTACAAACTGCCTTTAAAGTAAGGACATTACTTGAACAAAGTCACTAAAATGTGCCTTCAACAATCCCAGTTCTCTCCCCATGAATTTCCGCCAATCATATCATTGCACTAACTTAAGCTTAATATTAGTTTGCCATTCATGTTGAGGTGGGATAAGACCACTGGAATAGCACACAGCTAAATAAAAAAATACAAAAAGAATCTATCCACTCATTTGAGTAGCATACTCCAAGCTGAGATAAATCCTCCTCATTCAAAAATGAATTGAACTTGAAACTAATACAGGGTCAATAAAATCCTGCTGCAACATAAAAGAAAGGGGAGGGGGGAGTGAAGTGAGTGGTGGAAGAAGAACAATCAGATTTTTGGAAAGGATTTACTATAGGAAACAGAAATTAATTTTAAAATAGTATCTATTTTGTACAGAATAAAATTAAAGGGAATTTAGCCTTGACTCTTATTGTAGATTGATTAAAACAAAACAATTAGATTTTAAAAGGAAATTGGCGGAGCCAGAGAAAGTACAGAAGCAAATAATGCTAAAACAGATTTTAATAGTATCATAAGACTTTGCTTTGGTGTGTAATAATTAATCTGCTCCTAAACATCATTTTATGCTACTTCCATAAATCTATGCAAAAAAAGAAAAAAAACCCTCAAACTAAATAAAGATCCTTTCCTGACTAGCAAGAAAATATACAAATGCATATATGCCAGTTGGGCAATGGTAACAATATCTGTGTGATCTCGTTCAGTGAGTTAAATATTATAAGATTGCCAAGCAATCTCAGTTTCTCCTGACAAACATAAGGAAATACTCATTGTCATTAAATTTGTCCCAAGGTTAGAGGTTACATTTCACAGGTGATAAGACTAAAGGTAAAATTCTAAAGGTAAAATATTTCAGTAGAGTTTTGCACAAACAAATTAGTTAAGAATTCAATGTGATGATGACAAGATACAGATTAAGTATTGATTAAACTTTAGCCCTTTATCCTACCCAGATAATACCTTTTTTGTTCTTCATACCTAACTTGTAGATATTATCTGGCTGGTGCTTATCTTTACAACAAAGAATGTCATGTCATACAGCTCTTTGCATTCTTAAAAACTCTTTTGTCACAACCTTATTAAAAAATTGGAGCTATAACAGTTCACACACACAAAAAAAATGCCCATACTCTTTTCCTTAAACATTTGAAACATAAAGATGTAAATTAAGCCTATACTGTGATACAATTTTTCACCTAGCAAACTGACAAAAATCTAAAAGTTTAGTAATATTACTCTCTTGGTGGGACTATGGGAAAATAGGCAGCACTCTCATACTTGGCTAATGGGAATGCAAGATGATATACCTACAATAGAGGGAAATTTGGCAAGATTTAACAAATTACACATGCACTTACCCTTTGACTCAGCAATCCCACCTCTAGGGATCTATCCTAGTAATACATTGTCAAAAGTATAAAATGACATATATTGAAATAGCAAAAGACCAGAAACACTCCAAATGCAGATTAGTCAGAAACTATTTTGATAAACTGGGACATCCATACAATGGAATAGCTTGCAGCCATATAAAAGAAATGAGGCAGAGCTCCTTATACTACCATGAAGTGATCTCATATTGTTTTGTGCCAAAGTGGGATACAGAACAGTATGTTATATTATGCTACTTTTATATAAGAAAGTGCAAAAAGTTATGAATTATAGATAATTATATTTTCTTATACTTTAAAAAGGAAACAATGGAAGGATAAGCCAAAACTATTTCTTTAATGGTTATCTATCATAGAGACAGAGTGAACAGAACGGAAGGGATAGAGAGAGAAACTAGATTTTTTTTTTGTAATGTGCCTTGGTTTTGTTTTCTTTGGAACAAGTTGACTGTTTTACATATCTATAAAACAAAGTTAAACCTAAAAAGAGATTGTTGAAAAAAATGACTTTAATTATATATTAAGTTGATGGCAAAACTACAAAAATAATTATTTCAAGGGACTTTAAAACACAGTAGTTTGATAATACATTCTAGCCGGATATACTCCAAGGGCAAAAAAAATTTCAAGATCTGCAAAAAATTCTCAAATTCTTTTCAATAATTACTTTATTAGTAATAATATTGATTTCTCTCAGCAAACACTTTATTAGTAATGATATATTTATATTATTGTTTTGAAAGTATATAGACCAAAGAAGCAATTATATTAGTGTAATAGGGACCCAAGATTTTCATGTAACAAAAAAGATATTAAGTAAAACTCATAAATTTGAGTGAAAAGTATTAGTATAAAATCATGATATGTTTTTCTAGCTCTGGCCACTAAAAATGTTTGAAAGATGATGATTGTGTTCTGAATACTGGAGATACAATGACAGACAAACTAGAATGGGCCCAGAGTAGAGTCTACTGAGGAAACCAGCTAAGTAAAAATGTACATACAGCTCAGCAATTCAATAGGTGGCATTCAGTAGGGTGGATAAGGGCCATGGTAAGTGAAGTAGAGTTTCTTTAGAACACAAAACAAATGAAAAAACCCAAAAGAATAAATTAAAGATGCACTATATAGAATATGGAATTGCTGTTACTTAAAGAAGCAGTGGAACAAATGGAAAAGAAGCAAGAAACAAAGTTATAAGGAAGAACGTGCTCTTCAGGTGGACAAAGACTTAAGTCAGTGGATGGAAAATGCACACTAGATCCTGGACAAAAATGACTTTCAAGGACTAATTCCTAAACATATCCAAATAATGTGGGGTTTTTTGTTTTTGTTTTTGTTTTGTTTTAACGGCCACAGATAAAGAAAGGATCTTAGAAGAGTCTGGGCACATTTTTTTAAAGTCTCTTTTTTAATCTACAAAGAAATTAAATCAGCTTTCTCATCTGCAAAACCGAACAACTATGAATAGATTATGTTTATCATAAGATAGGTGTGTAAAAACTAAGCAATTCAGAAATATTAAAAGTAAAAGAATAAGCAAAGGTGAATCAGATGAATAACATTCAAGACAAAAAGTAGAATCCAAAGCAAGAACCACTGAAGAAGGAAAGTCAATGTTTGGTGATAATAGTTTCATGACAGATCCTCATTGTGAACTTTATTCTTAATGTGTCCAATAATATAAGACTGGAATAAGTAAATAATAATTAAAATATAAAATAGATCTTATTCTTACTGGTAACCAAAAGTTGAAATCATCTTTTAGCCAAAAAAAGTGTAGGAACCTCTAAGAAGAAGTATAATTTTTAAATGGAAAATACAAGAAAATCCATGAATAGAAGGACAAATCAGGGGCACCTGGGTGGTCAATCAATTGATTTCCACTTGAGTCATGATCTCAAAGTCCCGAGGCACTCAGTATGGAGTCTGCTCCCAATTCTCTCTCTCCTTCTCCCTCTGCCTTGTATTATTAAAAACATGTTAATTCTTCCCATATATATTAATTTAATGCAATCTGAATCGAAAACACATTGAGTTTTTTGAACCTACTCTAAATGTTTTTGAAGACTATATAAAGGAATGTACAGGTTGAATTTGCATTATTAGACACTGAAGCATATTTTTCTGACAATAGAAACAGTGACATACTTGAGCAGAAATAGACATATCAATGAAACAAATTGGAAAGCCCAGGAAAATAAACCAATATATTTAAGTATTTGGTAATTTTGGTACATAATAAAAATGGCATTATAACACAATTGAGATAGATTATTTATGGTAATGCCACAATTGGTGAACATTTTCTAAAAATATAAAAGGGTTATATAATGAAATGAAACGTGATTTCAAGAAAATTTTATGAATATCTGCTGTTTGTGTAAGAAGACCTTTCAAAGTCTAAATATGAAAAAAAACTACACAGAGAAAACACAACAGATTTGACCAATTTACAATTTAAAACTCTGGATGTCAAGTGGTATCATAAACAAAATTAAAGGGCAAATGATAAATAAGAAAATGTTTATAACATGTACCAAAAGAATATTATATTAGTATTTTATAATATATATTTTATAGTATTTTAAATATGTCATCTAGTCTAAAATATCTTACAAATCAGTAAGAAGTGGAAATTAAAGAAACAGAGGATCATAAGGGAGGGGAAGGAAAAATAAAATAAGATTTAAACAAAGAGAGGGAGGTAAACCCTAAGAGATTCTTTTTTTTTTTTCCTAAGAGATTTTTAACTCTAGGAAACAAACTGAAGGTTGCTAGAGGGGAGGTGTGTAGGAGGATGGGGTAACTGGGTGGTGGGCATTAAGGAGGGCACTTGATGTAATGAGCAGTGGATATTATATGCAACTAATGAATCATTAAACTCTACTTCTGAAACTAATAATATACCATATGTTAATTAAATTGAATTTTAAATAAAATTTTAAGAAATGGAAATTAATAATTCATAATGTAGAAGGACAGAAAGCAAAAGAAAACATAAATTAAAACAAGACCAATTTGACAGTTGAAAAGCTATACCATAGTTTGACTAGCATACATGCAGAATGACAGATTATTTTTTTTAATAAATTAATTTTTATTGGTGTTCAATTTACCAACATACAGAATAACACCCAGTGCTCATCCCGTCAAGTGTCCCCCTCAGTGCCCGTCACCCATTCACCCCCACCCCCCGCCCTCCTCCCCCTCCAACACCCCTAGTTCGTTTCCCAGAGTTAGAAGTCTTTATGTTCTGTCTCCCTTTCTGATATTTCCCACACATTTCTTCTCCCTTCCCTTATATTCCCTTTCACTATTATTCATATTCCCCAAATGAATGAGAACATACACTGTTTGTCTTTCTCCGATTGACTTACTTCACTCAGCATAATATCCTGAATTTGTGAGAGTTTAGTGAAACAGGTAATTACAGAACTATTCATAGGAATATAAATTGCTCAATATTTCTGAAAAGTAATGTGTTATATGTACCCACCCATACTCTACAACAGAAATCACAAAACATACACATACACTTGACCCATTAGTGCAATCACTAGGAATGTATAAACAGAAAATAGTTATATTCTTAAGAGTTATGATATAATATTAACAATAATTCTCACTATTGAGAGCTTTTAATATGCCAAATACTGTGTGAAGCACTTTGTATACACAATCTCTTTCAACGTCCTTGACAACCCAAAAGGTTTTTAATATTTCCAATTACATTTTACAAATGAAGAATGTGAGGGTCAAAGAAGTTAAGTGACTTGTCAAGATCACAAAGCCAGTGAGCATCAAATCCAGGATTCCAATACAGGCACTATCCCCTTATAGTCGTAAATAATATAGTGGTTCATAAATTATGATCTATCCCTATGAAAGATTGCCACACAGTCATGAAAATCATAGTGCATCATGTTTAGTGACAGGAATATGCTCATAATTTACTAAGTGAAAAAATGTTTTACATTTTGGAGCACGTGTCCATATATTTCAACATGTATGTCATTCTAAGGGTACAAAAGAAATGCAAAATTTGTGCCAACAGAGGATAATGGAAAAAGCAGAGACCGGAGCAAGGCTGCCCTGTCCACCTTTGCTCCTAGAGCTGGCTTGTGCTTCTGATACAATGTAGGCAGCTGAGGTCACGTCCCTTGTGAGCAGGCAGCAGGTATCTCGTGGTGGCTTCGCTGGGATCCTCTCCTTACACATTCTCGTTTCCCAAAAGCAATCTCCTGGCGTTCTTTACCACAGTCCTTCCAATGGAACAAAAGCTTTTAATTCCCCGAATTACTCTCTGTGTACCTCTCTGTATAGTAAAATACCCCAAATGGCTTCTGCCTTTCCGAATGGCCAGTGATCAATACAGGACTTAATATCAGAAGGTGGTGATACCATGCCAGCTAAGAGATGCCAAAGGCAACACACTCTCCTAAAAGGGATTGAGCAGGCAGCCCGGGGGGCTCAGCGGTTTAGCGCTGCCTTCGGCCCAGGGCCTGATCCTGGAGAACCCGGATCGAGTCGGGGTCGGGCTCCCATGGAGCCTGCTTCTCCCCCTGCCTGTGTCTCTGCCTCTCTCTCTCTCTCTCTCTCTGTCTCTCAAGAATAAATAAATAAAATCTTTTAAAAATAAATAAAAGGGATTGAGCATCGTCATGTGGCCTAACGTTCAGTTTTCCTTAGTCTCTCCAGTAGCATTACGTCTATTCTTCGGTAATAAGAGCATCTGTAAAGAAAACACATTACCAGCACTAATCAACCCTATGAATGTAAAAAAAAAAAAAAAAATCCACCCAGCCGACATATCCCGAAATAGAGAGGTTGAGTATCTTTAGGACCCAATTCAGGGAAACCTGGACTTAGTCCACCAAGGTTTGCAGTACACAGATCTGACTTGTTTCTTATAATTATCATTGTTGTTATTTATAGATTGCTTTATTAAAATAGAATTAAATTGAGGATCAGATTAAGCAGAATTCAAACTAAGTCAAGTTGAAAGCCTAGAATAAAGGGCCAAAAGGGAACAGCAGTGAGAGATCGTAATAATAATAACACCTTGGATTTATATAGCTCTCATCCTCCCACAAGCGCACTGTGAATGTGAACAGCATATATAAGTAGATGAAGAAGTAAATGCAGTTTTGGTTTTTCAAGTCTGGATTTAAAAAGATGTGGCAGAAGAGACTAGCAAATGGAGAATCAGATCTTAAGACCAATTTGGAAAAGCTCCTCATGGAAACACATGCTTTAAAAATTTGGTTGCTATTCCTGTTAAAGGGGCAGCATTCTCAAAAGAAATCCAAGACTCGTATGTCGAAGACAAGAGAATCAAAAGAAGTAAATAAATAAGAGGATATATCAGTAATTGTTCCTCAGATATGACCGTTAAAATACTATCGTGTCCATGAAATTCCCTAAATTCCCCCAGCTACAAGTGATCTCTGAATTCCTGAAAGGGTGTGTGTGTATTTTTTTTTTTGGAGTTCAATTTGCCAACATATAGCATAACACCCAGTGCTCATCCCATCAAGTGGCCCCCTCAGTGCCCATCACCCAGTCACCCCCACCCCCCGCCCACCTCCCTTTCCACCACCCCTTGTTCGTTTCCCAGAGTTAGGAGTCTCTCATGTTTTGTCTCCCTTTCTGATATTTCCCACTCATTTTCTCTCCTTTCCCCTTTATTCTCCTGAAAGGGTTTTGCATAGGTTTCATGGGGCACACATCAAGCACATTCTATCTTGTGTTGGGATTGTTTTTTTTAATTCTTTATTTAAATTCAATTTAGTTAACATATACTGTATTATTAGCTTCAGAGGTAGAATTTAAGGGCTCATCAGTTGCATATAATACCCAGGGCCCATTACATCAAGTAATTAATGGGCCCTCCTTGATGCCCATCATCCCAGTTACTCCATTCCCCCCAACTTCTCCTCCAGCAACCCTCAGTTTGTTTCCTAGAGTTAAGAATCTTTTATGATTTACCTCCCTCTCTCTTTCTGTCTCATTTTATTTTTCCTTCCCTTTCCCTATGTTCATCTGATGTGTTGGGATTATTTATGTATATCCTTATCTCTTTTACTAGACCACTAGTTCCCAAACTTAATATTCTTTAGAATCACAGTAGGAATGTATTAAGATCTAGATTGAAGGGCCTTATTCTCAGATTCTCATTCAATGTGTCTTGGGTGGGCCCCGGAACTGGCATGTTTTATATTTGCTTCTGGTAATCTGGTGTCAGTGGTTCAGGCCTAGATTGGGACTTCTTGATTGTAGTGACTGTGTTCCATCTCATGTACAGCTGGATATCACTGAGGCATTTTATACAATACTATGCATATAAGAGATTGTTCAATAAGTATTCATAAAATAGATGAATGAAGATAAAATAACTAAATATACCAGGTTATCTATTTAGAGGATAAAGGAAGCAGTATAATTTTCAAATGCTGTGAAGTTCAGAGAAAGGTAATCTTATGTGCTAAAATACTGGAAGTTTGCATGGAGGTCAGCATTCCTTAAGGGAGACTCTGAAGAAAAGGAGATACTTAGAACAGGGGGAGAGGGCAAGAAAGGCAGTAGAAAGAGTAAGCAATGGTACAAAAGTAGGAATACATGGAGTATGTTTAGAGGATAGTTATTGGATATTCTTGTCTATATTTCTTCCTTTTTCAAAGTCAGTAGTTATAGATTCCCTTTAATTTAATGCACAATCAACAGATTTTAGCTCTGCTTGGCTCCCATAAGAACCAAGTGGCTTCCCTTTTTATAACATGACTCCCAAGTATCTTTGGTTTAAAAATTCCAACGCCTTAGCATGTCATATATAGACCTTCAGGATCTAGTCCTTTCACATATTTATCCTCCTGAACATACACAAACACCCACACCCTCATTTTTAATTATATTAAATTGCTTGCAGTTTTTTAAGATACAGTGCCTCTATACCCTTTCTCCCTCCTGTACCCCATCTTTTTAGCCAGAGTTACTCCTCACTTCAAAACAAGGGTTAGATATCACATCTTTCAAGATCAAGTCTTTGGCCACACATCCAGGCCCTTATAGCATAAGATTTAAGTGTCCCCTCGATGTTATCATAGCTTCCTGTGCAATCCTAAGCACATCACGTATTATACTGTATTATAACTTACTCTAGCTTTTTTTTTTTTATTTATGATAGTCACAGCGAGAGAGAGAGAGGCAGAGACACAGGCAGAGGGAGAAGCAGGCTCCATGCACCGGGAGCCCGATGTGGGATTCGATCCCGGGTCTCCAGGATCGCGCCCTGGGCCAAAGGCAGGCGCCAAACCGCTGCGCCACCCAGGGATCCCCTTACTCTAGCTTTTTTCTACAAATGCCTCATCCTCCACATAGTCAGAAAAGAGAAGATAGAATATCTATAGTCTAGGAAATTCTTTCTTTGGCAGGCAGCCTTGGATCACATCCTTGTGTGACCCCCTGCCCTTGAGTGTGGGTGCAATTATTGCCTCTTTTTAATGAAAAGAATATAGCAGAAGTCATAGGATTCTACTTGTTTCTACTTTCAAGATCAGGTTACAAAAAGACTATGACTTCCAACTTGCACACTCTTTAGCATATTCTCTCTCTCTCCTCATCATTAGTTGCCATATATTAAGAACACTCAGGTCCTTGTAATGAGGAACCAAAGCCTGTAAGCAACCACATAAATGAATTGGAAGCTGATCTTCCCAGTCGACAGATATGTGAGTGAGATTAGAAGCAAATTCTCCAGTCCAAGCCAAGAGTTGATACGACTACTACTGCTCTGACGAATGGCCTGGCTGTAACCTCATAAGGGACCTGGATTGGGAAGCACTCAGCTAAACTGTGCCCAGGATTCCTGACCCACAGAAACTGAGAGTTAAATCCTTGCTGTTCTAAAGCAGCTAAGTTTTGGGAAATTTGTTAAACAGAAATAGGTAAGTTTTACATTCCCCTTTATTTCACTAATACTATTCTGCATACACTCTGGACAGAATCTGAAGTTTGCTTTCCCTGTTTCTTTCTAAATTTTTAACAGCCTTATTGAGATATGATGTACATGCAATTAATTTTGCCCATTAAAAGTATACTAGTAGGGGCACCTGGGTGGCTTGGTCAGTTAAGTGTCCAGCACTTTTTTTTTTAAAGATTTTATTTGAGAGAGAACACATGAGGGTGAGTGAGAGACAGAGAGAGAGAACACAAGCAAGGGGAGAGGCAGCGAGAGAGGAAGAAGCAGACTCCCTGCTGAACAGGGAGCCAGATATGGGGCTTGATCCAGGACCCCTAAATCATGACCTGAGCCGAAGGCAGAAACTTAACTCACTGAGCCACCCAGGCACCCCAAGCATCCAATTCTTGATTGTCACTCAGATCATGATCTCAAGGTCATGAGATGGAGCTCCACTTCGAGCCCTGCATCAGGCTCCATGCTGGGTGTGAAGTCTGCTTAAGATTCTCTCTCTGTGTCTCCCTCTGTCCTTCCCTTGCCCCACTGCTCACACCTGTACACTCTCTCTGTCTCTCAAAAAAAAAAGTATACTATCTGGTAGTTTTCAATATATTCAGAGTCTAAAAAATTTTTAGAACATGTTTCTTCATGTGCTATATGCCCTTAGGACAATTCCAGAAACTTTAAAATGTTTTTTAAAAAATAATTTTCACCAGTGTTCTGAGGAGCAGATCCAAAGAGCTCTTTACTGTCATGCCAGAGTGGAACCCCTCTTGTCTTCTTTCTACAGATAATGAGGACCTAACTCAACCTGGAGTAGTCTCAGGATAAATCATGCCAGATAAACTAAGTATTACTTTTTGAGATTTCTCTCCTGAGAGATGTCCCTTTCTGTATAAGCCAAAAAATGCTACAAAGAGAATTGAAGCCCTTCTACAATAAGGATGTGGGGAATATCCTGGTGAATGGAGGGAGGCAGGGCTTGAGTCTTTTTAGGCCAGAGAAGCTGTGTTTAAAGTACTTGTCCAATCACTTGGGGAAAAAATTAAAAATTGTTATTTCTTTTCCAGTAACAAAAACAATTCCCAGATTTCTCAGACACTATTGGATTTATGCTCAAAATTTTCAGATACCATGGCCTTTAATAGTGTAGACTCTAAATGAGCTTAGCAACTTAGAAAGGCAATCTGCAATTCCAGGAATATTTATTGGGCACCTATTATTTAGACGACTATCATTAAACGTTCTGTGGCTATAAAAAATAAGTCAATGACTTCTTTTGGGAGCTTGCCAGATAGAAAGAAAATGGATATTCCTGAAATAGCCAGAAAAGTCATTATAAAAAATATTAATAAGCATAAGCAACATATCATTCTTTAAACAGCATGCCCAGTGTGAAAAGTATGTTGTGAGCATAGCAGCTTAGTGAGGGAAGGCTTCAAAGAGGAGGTATGTTCTAGTGTGAGTCTTGAAAGAGGTGATGTGGATTAAGGTTTATGTGGTTAAAAGAAGTAACCACTATATGGCAATTAAATAATGTAATCCTAATTTATCTGTCTGTATTTGTAATTATATGCAGAACAGCAAATACAATCCCTTAGTACAGCATAAATAATTTTGATATATTTTAGACTTTTGAAAAGAGTAGATGAAATGATGGTTTCATTAAGTTACAGGCAGTTATTCAAGTAAACACAGTTGTGTATACACTCATTCACTCTTCTTATCCTGATTATTTACAAACCAACACCTTTGGTATGTAAATTTTGTTTAATGACACTTGCCAGACATTTAATTATTGGATGTCACACAGAATGTGTAGACATTTTTAATTGTAAAAGCTTAAAATCCTGTCATTCTGTCAACAGCCACATTTACAATATGTCTCCTTTTTTTAAGTCAGAAGCTATAGATCTGCTTTAATTTAATGCATGATCAACAGGTTTTCACAGTTAACAAATAAACAAACTGGAACACATACTGTAAATGCCTAACACCATTCCAACAATATTATGAGATTTCAACAGACCCAATTTACTCCACAGTGAAATTGTGAAAATGATAATGGATAAAAGATTTTATTTTTATAAGAGTGAGGGAGAAATAGGTTATTTAAGTCCTTGTCTTCATGAAGCCTAAACAACTGTCTGAAATGTGAGAAATTCAATCAATTGGTCTGGAATAACACCCAGAATTCATGCTAGACTTCTTTCTCTACAATCTCCATATGCCTCACCCTCTAGCCCAAACTAACTTCCATTACAGTATAGTGTGAAGAGCACGGGGTATGGAATGATAGATCTCAGTTAATATCCCAGATCTGCCACTAAGAGGCTATGTGGCCTTAGGCAAGTTATTTAACATCTTTCCATTTGTAGTCTCCCATCTGTTAAATGGGAACATTAATATCTATTTAATGGGTTTGTTAAGTGAGCTCAGTGAGTAAACATATATATAAAGAATATAATGTTTATGTACAGTGGTAAAGCACACAATGAATGCTCAACGAGTAGCATTAGGTGCTTGATAAATATTCAGTGACTGGATTGAATAAATCTAACTTCCCATAGCGATGTCTTAACTTGAAAAAAATTCATGTGTAGATATTCTGTTTAGAGTTAAGTTACTTGGGGCGCCTGGGTGGCTCAGTTGGTTAAGCATCTGCCTTAGGCTCAGGTCATGATCCCAGAGTTCTGGGATCGAGCCTCACGTCGGGCTCCCTGCTCAGCTGGGAGCCTGCTTCTCCCTCTGCCTCTGCTGCTCCCCTGCTTGTGCTCTCTCTCTCTCTCAAATAAATAAAAACTTAAAAAAATTGAGTAGATTTTCTCATAAATGAGTGTTACAGACTGAAGGTTTATGTCCTCCCACAATTTATATGTTGAAACCCTACTCCCCAATGTGATAGTATTAGGAAGTTGGGCCTTTCAAAGGTAATTAGGATTAGATGAATTCAGGAAGGTGGAGTCTCAGGAATGGGATTAAGAGTACTTTTAAGAGTCATCTACTCTCTGCCCCATGAGGATACAATATGAAGCTGGCAGTCTGCAGCTCAGAAGAGGGTCATTTCCAGAATTCAACCCTGCACCCTGATCTCTGCCTCTGCCTCCAGAACTGTGAGAAGTGAGTTTCTGTTGTTTATAATCCACTGGGTCTGTGGCACTTAGTTATAGCAGCCCAAACAAGTGAGTAAAAGCTGTGATAGCTATTCAATCAAGTAAAAATTATACCACACTGAGATTATAGGGCAACATGTAGGGCTTTACAACCAATTAATCAGAGACGTCACAGTTATAGTCATTTCAAGAGCTACTGTGTCTCACTTTACTTATGGCCTATAAGCTTTGTAATGTCAACTAGAAACCTACTCTATGTGGCCCTCATCATACTTAGCAGGAACATCACCACCTGATCTTCATCCTTTGCTCTGGGAACCTCTCCCTGCTCCAAGCTGAACCTGTTTCTGGGGTAATGGGTTGGAGTTTCCAGAACTGAAGCATTTATAAAAGACTTTTTAAAATTGAGTTTTAAAAAAAGATTAAAAAAACAAAAAAATAAAATAAAATAAAATAAAATTGAGATAAAATTCATATAATATAAAATTCATCATTTTAATCATCTTAATGTGTACAATTCAGTGTTTTTTTTCATATATTCAAAATACTGTGTGATCATCACCAGTATCTAACTCCAGACCATTTTCATTATCTTATAAAGAAACTTGTGCCCATTCAACACTTACGTTTTAATTCCCCACTCTGCCAACCCCTGGTAACCACTAATCTCCTTTCTGTCTCTATGGATTTACCCACTCTGAATATTTCATATATATGGAATCATATTGTCTTAGTCTATTCAGGCTGCTATAACAAAATACCACAGAGTGGGTAGCTTATAAACAATAAACATTTATTTCTCACAGTTCTGGGGACTGGGAAGTCCAAGATCAAAGTGCCCACGCAGTTGAGTTCTACTGAGAGCCCTCTTCCTGGTTCATAGCCTGTGCCTTCTCACTCTGTCTTCACATGGTGGGAGAGGCTAGGGAATCTCTCTGGAGTTTCTTTTATAAAGCCTTAAATCCTGTTCATGAGAGCTCCACCCTCAAGACTTAAGCATCTCCCACAGACCCCCACCTCCTAATACCATCATCTTTGGAGGTTAGGATTCCAACATGTGAATTTGGGGAGGACACAAATATTCACACCACCACACATAGAATATGTGACCTCTTGTATGGCTTCTTTCACTCGGTTGTTTTCAAAGGTCCATCCATGTTATAGCACATAACAGCACTTTATTCTTTTATGGCTGAGTAATAATACATTTGGATTTACCACATTGTGTTTATTCATTCATCAGATGATGGACATTTGGATTGTTCATACTTTGGGCTAGTATGAATAATTCTGCTATGAACATTAATGTACAAGTTTCTGTTAGAACATATGTTTTCAATTCTCTAGGTATATACCAAGGAGTGAAATTTCTGGGCCACATCCAATTCTATGTTTAATTTTTTGAGGAACTACTATACTGCTTTCCACAGTGGTCTCACCATTTTACATTCCCACCAATGATGTATGTGGGTTCTAATCTCTCCACATCTTCACCAACTGTTGTTATACTCCTTTTTTAAAATTCTAGCCATCCTAGCAAATGCGAATAGCTCATTGTGGTTTTGATTTACATTTCCCTGATGACTAATGATGTTGAGCATCTTTTCATGGGCTTCTTGGCCATTTGTATACCTTCCTTGGGAATGTGTCTATTCAAGTGTTTCCCCAGATCTTTAATTGGGTAATTTGTCTTTTTGTTGTTGAGTTGTAAAAGTTCTTTATATATTCTGGGGATCCCTGGGTGGCGCAGCGGTTTGGCGCCTGCCTTCGGCCCAGGGCGCGATCCTGGAGACCCGGGATCGAATCCCACGTCAGGCTCCCGGTGTATGGAGCCTGCTTCTCCCTCTGCCTGTGTCTCTGCCTCTCTCTCTCTCACTGTGCGCCTATCATAAATAAATTTAAAAAAATTAAAAATTATATATTCTGGATTCTAGACTTTCATCAGATACATAATTTGCATTCTGTCAATTTTCATTGTCTTGATGGTATCCTTTAATACACAATTTTAGTTTTGGTGAATTTGTATTTATGTTTTTCTTTAGTTGCTTGTGCTTTTGATGTCATATTTAAGAAAATGTTGATTAATAAAAGGTCATGAAGATTTATACCTATTTTTACTTCCAAAGTTTTTAATTAACTTTAGCTTTTCATTTAGGTCTTTGATCAATTTTGAGTTAATTTTTTATACGATGTGCTATAAGATTCTAAATTCATTCTTTTGTATATGGGTATCCAATTGTCCAGGGACCATTTATTGAAAAGACTATTCTTTCCCTCATTGAATGACGTGGAGCCCTTGTCAAAGATCAACTGAACATCAATGAATGGTCTTATTCCCAAATTCTCAATTCTATTCCATGCATCTCTATATTTGTTCTTATGCCAAGGCCACAGTGTTTTGAATACTGTAGTTTTGTATTAATTATTGAAATTGAAAAACATGAATTATCTCACTCCATTCTACTTTCTGATTGTTTTTGCTATTCTGTGTCTCTTGCAAGTCCAAGTGAATTTTAGGAAAAGCTTGTCTATTTCTTTACCCATCCCCCAAAAAAGGCAATAAAAAGTTTAACAGAGGTTGCATTGGATTGATCCATAGATAAATTTGGTGAGTGTTGCCATTTTCTTATCCATGAACATGGGATGTCTTTACATTCAATTTTTTTCAACAATGTTTTGTAGTCTTCAGTATTTAAGTCTTGCACATCCTTTGTTAAAGCTATTTTTAAATATTTTATTCTTTTAGATACTATTGTTTATATTAATTTCATTTTTTAAAATATTTTATTTATTTATTCATGAGAGAGAGAGAGAGAGGCAGAGACACAGGCAGAAGAAGAAGCAGGCCCCATGCAGGGAGACCAAAGTGGGACTCGATCCCGGGTCTCCAGGATCAGGCCCTGGGCTGAAGGCAGGCGCTAAACCGCTGAGCCACCTGGCCTGCCCTAATTTCATTTCTTGGTTGCTTATTGCTAGTGTATAGAAATACAGCTGACTTTTTGTAAATCGATCTTGTTTCCTGTAACTCTGTTGAGCTTGTTTATTAACACTAAGAGTTTTTTGTGTGGTTTCATTAAGATTTTTAATGTAAAAGATTATATCAGCTGCAAATAGACATAATTTTATGATTTCCTTTTTTATTCGGATGCTTTTTATTTATTTTTCTTGCCTAATTGCCTTGGCTAGAAATTCCAGTACAATGTTTGAATGGAAGTGGTGACAGTAGGCATCATGTCATGTCTAGTATTAAGTGGAAGGCTTTCAGTCTTTCAGCGCCAAGTATGATGTTAATTGTAGGTATTTCATAGATGCCCTTTATCATTTTGAGGAAGCTTCCCAGTACTCACAGTTTCAAGTGTTTTTATCATCAAAGGGTATTAGATTTTGTCAAATTATTTTCTGTATCTAATTAGATAATCATGTAGCATTTTTCCTGAATTCTATTAATATGTTGTGTTGGATTGACTAAACTTCATATGTGGAACCAGCCTTGCACTTGGGATAAATCCCAGTTGACTATAATATGTAACCCTCTTAATGTTGCCAGGTTTGGTTTTCTAGTATCTTGTTGAGAATTTTTGCATTTATATTCCTAAGAGATATTGGTCTATAGTTTTCATTTCTTGTAATATCTTTTTCTGGATTTGGCACCACAGAGTAGTTGGCCTCATAGAATTAGTTCAGAAATGTTCCTTTCTCTCCTATGTTTTAGGAGAATCTGTGAATGATTGGTGTTAATTCTTTAAACATTTAGTAGAATTACTGAATTCTACTGAAGTCATCTGGTTCTGGGTTTTGTTGTTACTATTGCTGTTGGGAGGTCTTTACTAACTCAATCTCTTGTTATAGTGCTATTCAGAATTCTATGTCTTGTGTCAGTTTTGATAGTTTGTGTGTCATTAGGAATTTTTCCATTTCATCTACATTTGTTCTGTGTACAATTATTCTTAGTATTTTCTTATAATCATTTTTATTTTTGTGAGATCAGTAGTCATGACTCCACTTTCCTTTCTGATTTTATTAATTTCAGTATTCTCTCTTTTTTAGTAAATCTAGCAAATGATTTTTCAATTTTATTGATCTTTTTAAAGAACCAACTCTGAGACTTGTTCATTTTTTTATTATCCATTTCATTTATATATGAACTAATCTTTATCATTTCCTTCTTTCTACACAGACAGAAAGTACATCAGTGGCTTCCCAGTGGTGGCTGAGAATGAGAAATCGCTTCAAATAGGTATGAGGGATTTTTTTAGAGTAATGAAAATGATCTAAAATCAGACTATGGTAATAGATGCACAATTCCATAAATTTACCAAAAATTATTGGACAGTTAAAATGGGTACATTTAATGATATGCAAATTATATCTCAATAAAACTGTTTTTTAAAAAAATCTCCAGCTCTCCACTTAGTAATTAGGTGATCTTAGACAAAATATTTAATTTCTCTAAGCTTAATTTTCCTCATCTGTTACGTAACAATAATAGTTTTTACTTCAGAAGTTTATCTTGAGTTAGACATCATGTATACCATGTATATAGAATTAGAGATAATGTATATAAAGTAACACAACTCTTGGCACATCACAGATTTTCAGTAAATATCAGTTACCTTTCTACTTCTCTTAAATTTGTTGGTTGTGCTGATACTGATGAAGAGGAGGAGGAGAATCTTACTCTGCTCAGGCAGATCTTTGAAGCATATACAATTCTCATTCAGCCCAGATTCAAATGGGAGAATACTAGAGTAGAGCCAAATTGGTACTTGAAAAAAATGACTTATAAAGTGTACCCTCAAAAGTACTTTGATTTTTTAAAAATAATCTGTAATACAAAAGCAATTTTGAGATAAAACTCAGTCTTTAAGAGAATGGCATGCTTCATTCTAGTATGAAGTTCATAGTTTGGTTCAAATATCTAGCTTCAGAAAAGGAAAACGATTTTGGCTTGGGCCTGATTCCATAGGTCTTAAATTGTGGAGACAATGAAGCCCACAAAATTTCCACTGTGAGAGTACTTTCAAGACTTAACATTTCCCTATCAGAAAGGGAGACAGAACATAAAGACTCCTAACTCTGGGAAATGAACTAGGGGTGGTGGAAGGGGAGGAGGGCGGGGGGTGGGGGTGAATGGGTGACGGGCACTGAGGGGACACTTGACGGGATGAGCACTGGGTGTTATTCTGTGTTTTGGTAAATTGAACACCAATAAAAATTAATTTATTTAAAAAAAATACTTAACATTTCCCTCAAATGGCTATTTGGGGGTTAGGACCCAGATCACTTTTTGCACAAAAACAGTCTCTCTTCCCTGCTCAAAGTCCACAAAGGGTATGAGATGGTGGGCTGTTGCAGAAGTTTACTCTGAGCAATTTGGAAACTAGGCAATCACATACACTGAGCCTTGAGACTGAACTATCTTTGGAAATATCTGACACAGAAGATTGCCAAGTATCATCTCAAGTCCCTGGAAGAGTAACCTAACTTGCTGACTGTACATTGTTGTAGTTCTAAATAACTTCCCATCCAGAAGTTGTTCTATTTTGCACAGACTACAGAGATATACAGTAAAGGTGTGAAGAAAGACAGGAAGCAGGTCAGCACACTAAAATGGCTCTTTACTCAACAACTACTTAGCAAATCTGACCACCATTCAAATTCCCTCTACCCTGGGACTAAGCAATAGAGAGAAAACATAAGATATAAATTCTTATAAAATTCAAAAATTGAGGTAAGGAATGAAAAGAAAGACCTAACACTGTCTGGCAATGTAGGAAGTATATTTTTAGGATGTCTCTCATTCTCACACTATATCCCTTCTCAAGGACTTGCCTCTTTCCTTAGCTTGGCGTTCAGTCATAGATACACTACTAAGCAGTTGTGGCTTTGAGCACATGACTTGAACCTCTCTGAATCTCAGTTGCTTCATATATAAGATGGGGAAAATAATGAAATTTATCTTATAGTGTCTTATAAGGATTCACGAGGTAATAAAACAACTGGAAAATATCTAGTTCAGTGCTTGGCACAGAAAATATGCTTACTTAAATTTCTATTGAATTCAGAGTCCATTTGATAAACTTGCCACTCCAGATAGTAATGAGCACTGTTTGTATGTTCCTTCCTCTATATAGCATGCATGCATTTTAAGTTGTTCATTAGCTCAAGTTGAAAGATTGATTAACTACTGATAGATATTTCAGAAAAGATACAAGACAATCAAAAAGATTTTTGAGGGAAGCAAAGAGGCTTTCTATTTTTCTTCAGCCCTCAGCAGAAACTGCAGTAAAGTAATTAGCCCTAGGTGACCTGTCAGGGTCAAAGTTCTAAGTCCTTGCAGGAATGTGAGTATATGATACCACTTCTTAACTAGGGAGTAAAGAATCGTGATCAATAAGTCTATCTAACATAGTAGAAGAAAGTAAAAAGGGGCAATGAAAACTGGAGCCTAGGTCAATTGTATACATGGAGTATGGGGGTAGAGAGAGGAGTAAGAATTACAGGGAGAGGAGTTAACATGAGACATGTAATACAAGGCTATGTTATGGATGTTTCTGACTTCAAGAATATGGTATTTTGAACAGTTTAGCCCTTCAAATGTTTACTTTAAAGAAGAATCTGAATCAACATGAGGTAGCTTTATTGCTTATATATGCCCTAACAAATCTTAAAAGACTACTAAGCTGGCAAGAAAAGAATGAGTATTTGGTAATTTCAGTGTAATTCTTGGGTCCTTCCTAGAACCATCTGTGAGGTGAGTCTTGGCAAAAAAGCAAATCAAATAATGATGTCATTAAGCAACATGCATATTCATGCAGACACTGTTGTTTACACATTCTTTTCTGTCGTGGCTAAATAAAACACAGCACCGTTTATGTGCAAATCACCACATAATGATTCTACCACCCTTCTAAATGACTGAAGAGAGTGTTATTGAGTACAGGCTTTCCAAGTCTTTAGGAATTATGGTGAGCCATCCAATAAAAGTCAGTTGGTGTGCTCCATTGGATCAAGAAACAAAGAATAGCGAGATTGTTAGCCCAGGGAGGTAGGACATCTCTAAATCAAAAAGCCTGGGTAAAGATGAATCAGAGACCAGGTAAGCCACAGAAATTGAGGCCCCACTGAGAAGAATGAGATAAAATGGAAGAAAACTGGTGTTACCAAGTATCTACAATATATCAGGTGCTATGCTAGGTGTTTTATACACATTATCTCAAGTACTGCATTCCCATTTTACAGATGAAGAAACTGAACTCATCCAGGTTTGTCTTGTTGACACCAGCTATTATGCCATGCTTCAGAGCTTCTCTCTGAAGCCAAAGCATGTTATCTCCACAGAAACAGGACCAAGATGTTTGGAAAATAGCCAAACAGTATTCAGTAGATTCATATAGGAAATAAGCAAAGGGTAGCATAGGGTGAGGAGGAAATAGAAGGCAGCAAATAGTAGAAGCTAGTAAAAACGTAGCACAAAGCGCAAAAGAACAACCATAGATTGTCTTTACATCTCTCTTCCTCAGTTAAGAACCAATCCTGACTGAGATTAGCCTGGAACCTTGAGATGACAAGTAGAAACACAAGCCTGAATGATCAGCACCATTGACTGGCCAGCTAGGCCCTGTATTCAAAGCAGTCTATGTCAGAGACTCTTCCCTGATTCAGCCTTTATATAGATATTAGCACAACTGGCTTCTTTGGCCTTTCAAACCAGTGAGAAGCTTGTGTAAATATTAAACTGGAGAGAAATACTATTGTGTGAACTCTATGTCAGTTCCTCTGCTGGCCTCCTGAACATTAATGTTTGCAGAAAAAGCTGTTTACAACTGCTTACTTTGGTCCTCTAAGCAAAGAGCACTAGAACACTAGTATTTGTATTAGAAAGCCACCATATTGAGACCTTAAGGAGAAGAGGATCAGAAAATGCTCCTCTTTTTCTGGAAAGCTGGGATGCTTTTAGATAGCACTGGCTAAGGGGAAAAAGAAAGGAAGTCCAGCATAACACCAAAAGAGACTTTATTGTGAAGTTTTGTGTGAGACAATTTGGTGTAGGTTTGGAATACTTAAATTACAGGAAATGGCCAGATAAAGACTTTTCTGCTTACTCGCACAGCTGAACACACATGTGAGTGATCTGAATTAGAGGTTTATCAATTGATTTTAGGCATTTGTTCACTAAAACATAAAATTCCACTTTTAATATTCAGTCTATCCAAAATGCTATCAAAAGCATTTTTATTCCTGTTAAAATGTAAACATCCTTGGGCAGGGTAACTCTTGTATAAGTTAACTCTTTTATCAGCTGTGCTCTTCTGGACTTTTTCATCTAAAGTAGATTCAGAAAACTTTTCCTGTAAAGGACCAGATAATAAATATTTTTAGTTTTGACATGATCACTCAATTCTGCAATTATAAGGGAAAAAAGCAGCCATAGATAGTATATAAACAAATGGGTGTGGCAGTATTTCAATAAAACTTTATTTTACATGCCCCACCACCACCAATTGGCCAAATTTTGTCAAACACTGATCTAAACACAACTTCTCTGAGTAGGAAGGCTAAGGTCCTTAATAGGTTGAAGCAGGAAAAAAGTGACAGGGTGCTCTACAAGGCATCTAAGTGGGCTAAAGTTGTCACAGGCCATGATTAGTTCTCCAGATAACCAAAATGCAAAAGAAAATTCTATCTAGAGAACATGGATTTAAAATGTGGCAAGAATGTACATTTCTCTGAAAAGAAGCTCATTTTCTTTCATCAGATTTTCAAAAGAATTGATGACTCCATAAAGGGTGGAACCCCACAGCATAGAGGGGATCATCTTGCCTTGAAAGCTTACTTTCTCCAAGCCAGTCCCTCATCCTAGTCTTCCAGGAAAGCCCAGTAACCACTATTATGTCTATTCTCATGCTTTTCTGCAATCAACCTAGAGAAAACATGGTTTACATTTTATTTCCTCCAAACTCCTTTTGGTGGCTATTTATTTATAGTAATTGCCCAAAAAAGAGCATATATTCATAACTAAAAGGTTGAGTTTAGGGGCAGCTGAGTGGCTCAGTGGTTGAGTGTCTGCCTTTGGCTCAGGCCATCATACCAGGGCTCTGGGATCGAGTCCCACATCGATCCCCACAGGGATCCTGCTCCTAAATCCACTTATGTCTCTGCCTCTCTCTGTGCCTCTCATGAATAAATAAATATCTCTTTTAAAAATAAACAAAAATAAAAGGTTGAATTTAGAATTTTACCTATTCTTAACCTGGTCTTCAGTAATGAAAATAAAATAGTGTACTCACAGTTAATTAGCCAATTAATATTCTACTGGACACTGGACCTACCTTTCATCCTTTTGTTATGAGCATAAATTGATTCTAGACACACAGAGATATGGTCATCAGAATCAGCCTTACTTAGAGTTAGCAGTAGTGGAGTGAGGGGATAGGTTGAGGCTATGATTTGAGACATAAAAAGACAAGCTTTGGGTTCAGATTATGCAAAGAGCTTAGAAATTGTCACTCTTGTTCTTGAAACAACAAAAAGCTGGACAAAAACATCAATGACATTTCTTGGACCCATCACAGAAATGATGTTGCAGAGCAAACATTACCCCAAAATTTGGAGAGACAATCATATCCAGAGTGATATAACCATTGAAATTTGCTTACTTGGAATAAAAGCCCCTGAAATCCATAAGCTGGTGGGGATAGTTAAATGACTATTTTGACAAATTTCTGAAAGCTAAGTGCAGACTACCTTGAGAGTGACAAACTCCGGGGGGGGGGGGGGGGGCTGCAGTCATAGGTAGGCTCCTCACAGTTACATGGGCTTTAACTCCAGTAATTCACCAGGTACTCACAGTGAGAATCTAAAAAACGTCTCCTTGTGGTCATAGTTGATAATTAGTAATAAATAATTAACGTTATTTAAAATGTTTTTAAAAGAAGTATAAATGACATGCCAGGAGAGATCAAAAGAAATCACATAAAATATTCAATTAAAGCCACAGAAGGTAGAAAAAGAGGAGAAAAATAGAAATAGAGCAAAGATGAAGCTAAGAGAAAACAGTTGCAAAGTTGGTCTCTATAATCCAACTATAAAAATAATCAATTTAATTTTAATTTTTCACCAGTTAACAATGTGGTATGGAGTACAGAGGAAGTCTAATATGCTTGCAACTTTTTTGTATATCTAAAACTATTCTAAAATGAAAAGCTTATTAAGACTTATTTTTAAAATGCACACTTCATCCCAAAATCTATCTTCCCAGTGCGCTGCTACAGGATCTGAAGTGCCACCATAGAGAGCCATCACCTCTAATTTTTATTTTGTAAAGGAAGCCTTCCTTGGTATCATGTTAAGCATAATTGTTATCTTGATTAGCACTGTGTTAGGTGCTTTTCTCTCCTATAACTAGCTAAGGAGGGAACCAAAGGAACTAGGCTTTTCATTGAGGAGAGGGAGGTTTACTATGGAGTTGACACGGCCCGGAAGACAAGCATAAATAGAGTACCCCAGCAGGGATTACCAAGACTGAGCCCAGGCTCTATGTTTGTAAAAACCTTTGGAATATGCATGGTAAATGGAGAGGCAAATAGAAGCAGTTCCAAGTTGCATGTGGAGAGGAGGGCCTGTTGACTCCCGGTGACTTTTACCTCAAAGGCCTTAGCTTAGTGTCATAGAACTTCTAGTGCCACTCTCTCAAAGCACTACAGCATCTTAAATTAAAAGCAGGCTCTCCCTGATGATTTATTACTTTAGAACTCTACACAAATGGTGAGGGATTCTCAGTAGCACTTGACTGCCTATTTTGTCACAAGTTAAAGGAAGGCTGGGAAGAAATGGTTAGAGAGTGGGTAATTATGGAAAGGAATACAAACTCAAGATGCTTTGTCTCCCAGACATGTTCCAACTTGTGTCTGGGTTCAGCTTAGCATAGGTGAAATCTCACTTAGCCGAATCAACATGCTTCTGAAAATATCCAGAGGATGAGGGTGAGAGAATCAATTTTTTATCAAGCAAATGCTGTTTTCTCCTTGAGTTCAACATCACTTTGGAAATGTTATAGCCATATCTTCTGGATCTTCAGTGTGTTATGATCCTCTGACACGAATTACAAATCTTTTCTGCCTCCTCCTCTGGTTTCTCTGTCACCTAGTTAAATGTAATTCTGTAAATAAATAATTTAAAACAGTAGGAAAGCCTCTTCTTTAATGGTTTGCCACTGTGACTCTTTCTCCTTAAACAAAGAATCCTTCTGGCTATGTCAATAACCCCTTCCCTAGGCATCTGCAGGCCTTGGTTTTCTTAAGCAGAGCATGTCTGTCATCATGTGAGTTTTTCAGAGGAGTCTTTTATAGGCAGAAGTGGACAAAAAGAGAAATTGCCTGGTCCAACAGCTTTTAGACCTAGATGATCATCAGAATCACCTGGAAAGCTGATTAAATACGCAGATTCTGAAGCCATGCCTCTCACCTACTGAATCCCTAGAGGTAGGACCTAGGAAATAGCATGCTGAAAAGTGCTACAATTCCAAATTTAATTGCCATGCATATTTTCAGTCAACAGTAAAACAGATTTAACTAAATAAGAACCCTCCCACCCCCCAGGTAATTCTGATGATTAACCAATTTTAAAAACACTGGTCTAGTCCAAATCTCAACTAGAGGTTTAACAGTCAAGAGCCACGGTGAGCAACTCCATGATGCTGGAATATTTCTGAGGAACTCAGTAGCTTATTTGTAGAGGAGACCTAAGTCCTTAAGTCCTATTCTTTTATGTTCACAATTTTCCTGCCTGGAGATCAGGGCCAAGTTTATCATCTATCTATAATAAATATAAGTAATGTATTTTCCTTTGCTTCAGCTCAAGAAAATTTATCCATCCTAGTCATTTTTTTAAAAAGTATTTACTATGCACCCAAAAGCATAAGATACCTAGGAATAAACCTAACCAAAGAGGTAAAGGATCTATACCCTAAAAACTATAGAACACTTCTGAAAGAAATTGAGGAAGACACAAAGAGATGGAAAAATATTCCATGCTCATGGATTGGCAGAATTAATATTGTGAAAATGTCAATGCTACCCAGGGCAATTTACACGTTCAATGCAATCCCTATCAAAATACCATGGACTTTCTTCAGAGACTTAGAACAAATTATTTTAAGATTTGTGTGGAATCAGAAAAGACCCCGAATAGCCAGGGGAATTTTAAAAAAGAAAACCATAGCTGGGGGCATCACAATGCCAGATTTCAGGTTGTACTACAAAGCTGTGGTCATCAAGACAGTGTGGTACTGGCACAAAAACAGACACATAGACCAATGGAACAGAATAGAGAACCCAGAAATGGACCCTGAACTTTATGGTCAACTAATATTCGACAAAGGAGGAAAGACGATCCACTGGAAGAAAGACAGTCTCTTCAATAAATGGTGCTGGGAAAATTGGTCATCCACATGCAGAAGAATGAAACTAGACCCCTCTCTTGCACCATACACAAAGATAAACTCAAAATGGATGAAAGATTTAAATGTGAGATAAGACTCCATCAAAATCCTAGAGGAGAACACAGGCAACACCCTTTTTGAACTTGGCCACAGTAACTTCTTGCAAGATACATCCACGAAAACAAAAGAAACAAAAGCAAAAATGAACTATTGGGACTTCATCAAGATAAGAAGCTTTTGCACAGCAAAGGATACAGTCAACAAAACTCAAAGACAACCTACAGAATGGGAGAAGATATTTGCAAATAACATATCAGATAAAGGGCTAGTTTCCAAAATCTATAAAGAACTTCTTAAACTCAACACCAAAGAAACAAACAATCCAATCATGAAATGGGCAAAAGACATGAACAGAAATCTCACAGAGGAAGACATAGACATGGCCAACATGCACATGAGAAAATGCTCTGCATCACTTGCCATCAGGGAAATACAAATCAAAACCACAATGAGATACCACCTCACACCAGTGAGAATGGGGAAAATTAACAAGACAGGAAACCACAAATGTTGGAGAGGATGCGGAGAAAAGGGAACACTCTTACACTGTTGGTGGGAATGTGAACTGGTGCAGCCACTCTGGAAAACTGTGTGGAGGTTCCTCAAAGAATTAAAAATAGACCTGCCCTACGACCCAGCAATTGCACTGTTAGGGATTTACCCCGAAGATTCAGATGCAATGAAACGCCGGGACACCTGCACCCCGATGTTTCTAGCAGCCATGTCCACAATAGCCAAACTGTGGAAGGAGCCTCGGTGCCCATCGAAAGATGAATGGATAAAGAAGATGTGGTTTATGTATACAATGGAATATTACTCAGCCATTAGAAACGACAAATACCCACCATTTGCTTCGACGTGGATGGAACTGGAGGGTATTATGCTGAGTGAAGTAAGTCAATCGGAGAAGGACAAGCAGTGTATGTTCTCACTCATTTGGGGAATATGAATAATAGTGAAGGGGAATATAAGGGAAGGGAGAAGAAATGTGTGGGAGATATCAGAAAGGGACACAGAACATAAAGACTTCTAACTCTGGGAAATGAACTAGGGGTGGTGGAAGGGGAGGAGGGCGGGGGGTGGGGGTGAATGGGTGACGGGCACGGAGGGGGACACTTGACGGGATGAGCACTGGGTGTTATTCTGTATGTTGGTAAATTGAACACCAATAAAAATTAATTTATAAAAAAAATAAAAAATAATAAAAAGTATTTACTTATGTCTATGTGTGAGAGAGAGAGAATGAATAGGGGGAAGGGCAGAGGGGGAAGGAGAGAGAGAATCTCAAACGGACTCCCCGGTGAGCATGGAGACCAACACAGGGCTTAATCCCATGCCCCTAGAAACCACCCTAGAATCATCCCATTTCTTCACTTTAGTCTGCCAGACAATGTGGGGTCAGTACCAAATTTTAAATATCAATTCATAATCTATCAACTATAAACAGAAACATTCACAGGGAGGGAAATACTTAGAATTTTCCAGAGGAGATGACTCCAAATTTGGTTGAGCAAATGTCCAAGAGGCCAAATTATGAGGCAAAGTGTCATGGTGGTTGAACCACAGCAATCCTTCCATTCTCAGCTGGAAAAGCTCCAAGAGAATAGGTTCCTGTATTCTATATAATTGTCTCTGAGTGTAAATTACAAATATAGACCCTGTTACAATGAGCACTGCACTTGAAGTTAGGAAACATCTGGTTGGGAATATCCATGACCCATAGTTGATAAATCACTTTTCCTCTTTGAATCTTTGTTTCCACATCTATAAAATGAAAGAATTAAACTGAACAAAATTTTAGAATTATAGCTCTAACATGTTATTGAGCCTAGTAGGGTCATTTGTAGTATGAGTTCTGAACATCGTAGGGCCCCAGTTATGTGTATGGGATATGAAAGGGAACTTGCTCAGAATTAAATTCAGCCCCAAAGAACTTCCAACTATTCATCCCAGCTCACCTTGCATGGGACCCATCATCTTGGCCAGTAAGTTACCCAGTCACAAGGCAAGGGAGCCAGGAAAAACAGTCTGTTAACATTGCTGCTCATAGCCAAAGAGGGCCTATCAGGAAACCCATGACTTTCAACATAATTGAGTTCCATGAATGCCAAAGGAAATGGTTTAAAGGTTATTATTCAATCCAAAATCCCCAAAATGAGATAAAATCCTAAAAAGCCTTTTAATTAGAACAAGGATTGTTCAATTTTAGCACCTGGTGATAGCAATAAAGACAGAGCCCCATGCCTATTGTCTGGTCTCTTAAAGTGAAAAGACCAAATTAATATTGGTGGGTAGCCAATAGGCTCAATCAAGCTCTATAGAAGGATCTTTCTCTTGCCCCCATCTTATCTCACCGATCTTTCTTGTGGGTCCTTATTCTATTTAGTCTCAATCAGATGATTTCTTTGCTGTCCAGATCTTTTTTGCTGCCAGTTTCCCAGCTATCTTCTTACTGAAATTATCATTTCTGTGGAAACAATCCTCTCTTTCTGACCAAACTACAAACACAGATTTCTGTTTGATTTGGGAGTAGTGATCTTTCTCTCTCTCTCTCTCTCTCTCTCTCTCTCTCTCTCTCTGTCTCTCTCTCTCTTTCTTCTTTTTTCTGGTGTGGGTTGGCAGAGGAAGCGAGGGTATTATTTTGGTTCCAAAAGCATAGCTCAAGTTTCTCACACTATAAAGCTAACCAGCCTCATAAAACATCATGACAATATCCTCGCCTCTTCTACTGAAAGCCCATAAATAACAGAAGAGGCCATTGGAAGTCCATTTCCCAAAAAAACATACAAGTATCTTTTTATAATACTGTTTCCAGAGGTTAGGACCCACACCCAAATATATCATACTACTGAATGGTATGGTTATGTTGGGGAAACAAGGTTTGATGGGTAGTAATGCAAATTGCCATCACAGCACACTGTCCTTTACCTGAAAAAGGCATTTTCCATAACCATATGAAGCTACCTTCCCAGGAAACCATAAAGTCTCTGATCATCCACAATGTCAGCATAAATTCACCATACCTGTATTCCCAAAATGAATGTACTATTTTTTTTCACTTTTTGTGTCACCACTGCCATAATTATAAAAGTCAGACAAAAAAAAAAGCCCTGGTATTCAAGGTTCTGCTAGTTCTAATGCATATCCAAAAAGTTAATGGGCCCTGTGAGAGGGATAGAATGACCCTGAAAGTAAACTTTTCTCAGATGCAGACCTACATCCTACACTCTAGACCTTCTTTGCATTCTAACTATCCGGATTAAAAGGTACACTCTGACATAGGGAACAGATACCCTGTGGAAGACACCTCAATTCTCAGGCCCACTGGGTAAAATGTGAATTAACCAACATAACCACACATCACCCTTTGTCCATGAAGACTTACAATCCTCTCTGGGATCATTTAGTCCCATGCTTCAGATTCAATGTTGTTCCAAACTCTGGATCAATCAGAACCCTAATTAAAGAGAATTTAAGAAACTCAAAACCAGTATACCCTGCTCACAGATCCTCCTCTGACATAAAACTGGATTTTTTTTTGTTTGTTTCTTATGATCAAGTTCTGTCTTATTTTCTTGTTCCAATAACCATACCTTTTTTTTTGTACATGTCTTTATGTGCCTGGTACCTGAAATTCCTGGGAGTTTCTGCCTATTACCTAAAACTTCATTGTTCCTATGTTCTATATGCTCATTCTATGGCCTACTCCTAAGAACTTTCTTTTTTTTAATTTTTTTAATTTTTATTTATTTATGATAGTCACAGAGAGAGAGAGAGGCAGAGACATAGGCAGAGGGAGAAGCAGGCTCCATGCACCGGGAGCCCGATGTGGGATTCGATCCCGGGTCTCCAGGATCGCGCCCTGGGCCAAAGGCAGGCGCCAAACCACTGCGCCACCCCGGGATCCCTCCTAAGAACTTTCAGGACCAGTTTCTGTTTCCCAATAGGTCTATTTAGACTCTAGGTCTTAACCCTCTTTGTTATGGATTATCTCACTACTACCTAAGGCTCACTTCTGACAGTCCAGAAAGTCTCAGAGTGACTAGAATCTCAACTGGGAATATCCATGACCCATAGTTGATACTACTCACCATTAGTAGCTGGTAAACTAGATTGACTATCTGGCTACTTTGCAAGTGATGGGGGGAGCATGGGGGATTACTTGGGGTAGCAGGCAAGTAAAGCTTCTGTTTGTGGCAAGAAGACAACAGTGCTGTCCTTGACTCCCATATCAATAAACTAAATCGTGTTTTAATGACTCCTGGGTATAAACCTGGAGGCCATACCCCACATGTAACATAGTCTTGGTCCTATATATAAGATCCTACCATTGTATTTGTGTATCTTATCATGTACCTTGGAATAGTAGTCATTCTTATGAAGGACCTAACACAAAGGTAATGACAAGTCCTCATTGTTTAGGTTCTGCTTCAGTCTACTCAATCTCCATCTACTCTAGCCAGAGAATATCACTTCACTCTATTACAATGGCACTGCTTGCCTGATGATCATAGTAACCATCAACCTATGAGGATCCTACTCCAGGATGTGAATGTCCAGAGAATTTGTCACTTATCTGATGAAAGCCCAGTATTATCAGTGACTCTCCTTTGGCTCAGATCCTGGGAGGATGGCAAGCCATGTGGGTTTTGAGCAGAGAAGTGGCAGGAGTTGACATGTTTAAACAATATCACCCTGACTGTATGTGAATAATAGATTGAAGGGGGCAAGAGGAGAAGCCAGAAGACCAGGAAAGAGACTATTACTCTAGTCCAGGTGTGAGGGGACAGTGGCTCAGAGCAGGGATATAGGTTTAGGAAGGTTGTCAAAGGTTATTGCCTCTGTTGACTAGCCCAGAATCTTTGGGCCAGCCTTTGCTGACCTTGCTGCTGCTAAAGTTTACAGAGTCCATCCTCTTTTGCTTCTCTTTCCTAGCCCAATGAACTAGCGAAGCCATCTATTTGCCAATCCAGCCACAGCCCAGTTCTAGTTACTTTAGGACTGGTACCTGTTTTGTGCCTGGAGACTGAAATATATACTGTAGTAGTGTTGCTTTAGCTAGGAAACTATAACTTCACTTGTCTTCATAAACCAGAAACCAACCCATGAGACATTAGGTGTTGGCCCACAGAAACTCAAGAAGCCACTCTCACAGCACAGCTGAGTGTCATTCTCCAATAGCCCCAAGTAGAGAAGCGATATTATTGTAACATTGTTTTGAGTACTTATTATGTGGGCAAGCATTGTGCTGAATTCTCTGCATGGATTATTTCATTTAAACCTTTCAACAAACCCATGAGATGGATTGTATTATTACTCACTTGAGATGGTTAGTTTTATATGTTAATCTGACAAGGCTATAGTACCCAGGTTTTCAATGAAACACTATCTAGGTGTTACTGTAAAGGTATTTTATAGATGTGGTTAACAAACACAATCAGTTGACTTTATGTAAAAGAAGATATTCTTAATAACATGGATGGGCCTCATTCAATTAGTTGGGAGGCCTTAAAAGCAAAACTAAGTTTTCTCAGAGAAGAAATCCTGCCTCAAGATTACAGCAGCAACTCCTGCCTGAGTTTTCAGCCTGCCAGCCTGTTCTACAGATTTCAGACGTGCCAGCCCCCACAATCAACTGAGCTGATTCCCTGAAATATATATATATCCTAGTGCTTCTGTTTCTCTGGAGAACACTGACTGATAGACCACTTTGACAGATGAATAATGAGATTCAAAGTAGTTAAGCAAGTTGCTCTAGATCACAACATCTACTAAGTATAAAGAATTGGACCCAAGTAGACTGACTCCAGACCACACATTCCATCCCCTGCTTCCTCTAAAATGTCTGAGTTCACTTAAAAATTTTTCTGATTCTGAGAAATCTCACGGGAGAACTTCAAGGGTCTGTGTACTTATTATAACATTAAAAGCTTATTATTATTTATATTTATTATACTTATTAGTGATGATTACACTTAGGATTTATTAAGTTGTTCCTGTATGCAGGTATTTGATGAGCATTTGTGCGCATTATTTATTTTATATAATCCTCACAACAACCATATAAGGTAGTTACTGTTACCATCATTTTATAGATAGCAAATATGAGGATCAGAGATATTTAGTAACTGGTCCAAAGTCACACATCTAGTAAAAGCAGACCTGGGATTCAATATCATTGCTCTGGACTGACTTCTCATGAACTAGTATGAGAAGAACTCAATGATTATACAGCCTTCAATTCTAAGGAGCCACTGTTAACTCACTGAGTCAGTTCATTACTTGCCCATGTCTCTGCTTGCTTAGGGTCCTTGGTTCTTCACTCACATCTAGATTCTATTAAATTTCTAGAACAGTCCCAAAAAGTACCAGATCTATAATTTCTGCTCTGGATGAAGTCGTTACCAGTAGTGGGCCCTGCTCTAGGTAGACAGAATTTATGAGATCAATGGCTCTTATAAAGAGGTATTAAGGAATAGAGAGGCCATGTGTTCTAATTCTATGGAATAAGCTTTAAAATTGGAACACAAAAAAAAATAAATAAAAAATAAAGTTGGAACACTTAGGTTCAAATTTCTGCTCCATGACTTTGAGCACATTAGCTAACTTTTCTGAGCCTCTATTTCATCTGTAAAATGGAAATAATAATTGCTATAGGACTATTTTGAGGATTAAAAAATGTAATAGGAGGAAAACATCAGGCCAAAATATGGGATCACCAAATGTGAATTATATGCAACTAGTTATAGAACCTTCAGCTCTGGCTATTGAGGCTTCAGGGTGATCTGAGCCCCTCAGCAGGCAATCGGGAGCTCTGACTGGGCTCCAAACTAGAATAAACTGCTCAAGGACAAAGCCATGCCTGTATAACTTACTGGGTAGATCTCATGCTTAGCAAGTGGCATTTTAAAGCCAAATAGGCCCAAAATAGAGTTAGAGGAGAAACCAATGGTGTGTTCTGACCATCATTCCAGTACCATTAGTATTGTGTAGTAAGAGAGACCATTCCATCATGAATTTAATCCAGCTCAATTTCTGAGCTCTTACTCTGTGTCAGATCCTATGCTAGGTTATCAGAGGTATAGGAAAGAATAAGACATCATCCTTCCCTCATTCATTTCCTAGTCTAATGGGTTTATGGGTGCTGGAGTATGAGAAGAGATGGACAAGAGCATTTTACCTTGCCAATACTTATGTAGCACTTATTTTGTGCCAGGTACCTTTCTAACCACTCATTAAAATTTTGTATCAACCCAATGAAGTAGTTAATATTATTATTATTCCTGTTTTACATATGAGGAAACTGAGACATAGCAACATAGAATAACTTGTCCAAGGTCCTGCTAATAGGTGACCAAGCCAAGATTTGAACATACTTCACCATACTACTGCACTCCACCAAGACTTCTTTTTACTTATACACTGATGGGGGTACTTCCTAGGGATGACTGGGAGAGGCCCCAAAAGGCTCCAGGAACTCTAGAGGATTGGTACATGTTGTTATCCTCTAAGAAGTGGGCAAATTCCCTGATTACAGAGCAGAGGACAACCAAAACTCCAAATAATGAATTTTGATGTACCTACCTATATAATAGGCAAAAATATGGAATAGGTAAAAACATTTGTTTCTATGTTAGTTATCTTTTGCTGCATTAATAATTACCCCAAAACTCAGCTGCTTAAAATAACAAACATTTATTATCTCACAGTTTCTGTAGGTCAGGAATTTATACATAGCTTAGCTAGGAGCCTCGGGCTCAAGGTCTTTTTTGAGGTCACCGTCAAACTGTCAGACTGCAATGTCATCTTAAGACTTGACTGAAAGGACAAAGATTTCATAGGACATAAATACCAGGGGGTTGGGGATATTTGGGGGCCATTTTAGAAGCTATCTAGCATAGTCTCTAATGTCATCCAAAGGCAGAAAACTCTGCGTTGGTCCTCCCAGCAGATCATTAGTCTGGCTTCTTGCCCTCAGGTACTAGAGTATCCTGTACCACCGAATTCAGAAGAAATCCTTGTACCGAGAATCAGACACTGAGTCTAATAATCTAAACTACATTAAGATTTTACTTGTACTTCTGTGATTTTCATTAGTTTTATTTGTGCTATTATTTCTAGTTTTTGCCAGACAGGCTTTTGAAAAGCACTATAAACCTAGACTGTTCCTTCCTTAACTTGTCACAATTTCACCTCTTGCCTCAGGTCCAGGAAAATTTCCCTAACTTCTCTTGTCTGGCAAAAGGGGATTTTCTTGCCTGAGACCTAAATGAGTTCCTTTAAGATACACATATAAGTGACTAATAGCAGATTATGTGTGGACTTTGGAATAGACAAGGTTGATGACACTTTTTTACTGCCGCAAGTAGAGTCAACTATACCTAGAGACTTCTAAGCATTTATTATATATAATTAACACTTGTGAAAACCAGGTTACACTCACTGGTACAAAGAACAAAGTGGGGTGGCTTCTTCTCTAAGACAAGTGCTTACTTCAGTATTTCTTTCCTATTGTTGTCAACATTTCTAATTTTCTGGATTCTCCTTAACTCTTCTTTGCTATCTTAGCTGGCCTAACAAGTGGTGACCTCTGTGCTGCTTAACTGTCTAACACTGCTGTCTTTCATTAACTAAGCTTGCCTATCAGCAAAGTCAACTTGACTTTTCATAGACAGTTTGTTCCTCCAAGCTACAACATTTTGCTGATCCCACTTTATCTAACCAAACCACAAGTTCTAGACCCTTTGTCACTTATTCCATATTGTAAAAACTACCCTCTTTCACCTGGAGCAAATTCTTTACTGCTACAGGAAATTAATGCCTTTGGGCAAAGACACCTTGTTACAACCTTCCCCAAGCTTTTCCTGTCTAAGATCTATGTCAAAATAGATGGTAATATTTGAAAATATTATTTCCAATTTCAGCATCTCTCATCAAATTTGCCTGTTCCCTGGCAAGTGCTCTCAGGACCCTCTACTTGAAAAACTAACTTATGCTGAGTTGTTGATCACTGGAAAGACCTTGATGAGTTACCCTATTCAAAAGGATTCCCACTTTAGTTATCGAGGAAACAAATACCAGAGTACAAAGTTAATATTTATGGTAGAATTTCTGGCACTCAGGCAGCATAGTAGGATTATTACTTAGGATATAAGGACATAACAGTTGTACCCTTCAAGTTATACTACAGGTACCTTCCCACTGCACATACACAAAATACCAGTCCTTTATACAACATACACAAGCTAGAAAGAAATTGCTCTAAAAAAGGCATCTTATCACATTGACTTGCTAAAGCTATCTTTACCTACACAGCTCTAAATACTTGGAAATATCCTTGGAAAACTAGTTTTTATGTCTTTTAATTTAAAAAAAATGGACAGTAGTACATTGCATGGAAAAGTGTACAATTTTACATATGTCTGGACCAACATCTTCTGACTGGCTTTCCTTCCAGGACTTTGAAAGCATAATTACTGCCAGCTATCAAGTTCTTATGGAACAGAAGATTATACAAAAGAATCAGAAGTATTCTATCATCTCTATTGTAACGGGAAAAAAAACAAGTACCATTTTTATATAGCATTATTTCCAAGGCACAGTGTGTTCTGAGTCACAAAAAAGTGCTTGATAGATGAACTTTTGGAAGTCAACCCATTTGTAAGTTAGGAGCTGCTTATGTTATGTATGTGGCATCTTCCCAGGTTGTAAGCCCTATAACTATAGAAGATCCTGTGTTTTTCTTGTTTTGGGGAGGGGGGTTGTTTTTCTTTTGCCAATAAGAAGAAATCCACATCTTTTCCATGGTGCTATTTGCTTCATCTCACCAACATATAATGACAGACATAGACCAGCACCTCTTAGACTGGGTATCAGGACGTTTTGGTGCATCACAAAAATATTAATGAATCAAAGCATATTGAGCTGTCTTGGTCTCTCTTGCCTCGCACATGTACACACTTTCCCAGGGGACCCTAAAGAAACAAAATCTACCTTCAAACTTCAAACAAATGGCATTATTATTATCATTCCCTTCCTAAAGAAAGGAAAGAAACAAAACCAAAACCCAAATAAAAAATTTAGTCAGAGACCACTCCAAGGGGGTATCAATACCAAATAACTTGATCCCCATTTCCTCTCTTTGGTGCCTATGGGACAGAGATTGTTTTCCTCAGCCTAGCTTTCAAAGCCTTTCGAAAACATTCAGGCCCTCATTTTCTCCAGGCTCATCTCTCTTTATTCCTATACATAAATCCTCTCCATACCAGTCAGATGGTCCCTTCATTGGTCCCTGATCCATCAGTTCCTGTGTGCCTTTGCTTGCATCATCTCCTTTGCCTGATTTTCTCAGACTCATTCTCTTCACTAACAAGGAGGCAGTCTGGTGTGTTGAAAGGAGAATGAGTTCTGGAGTATGAAAGTCCAGGGCTCAGATCCTGGCTCTGACATTTAACAGTTGCATGCCTTTAGACAAAGTTTCTTAGTTTCTCCAAACTTCAGTTCCCTCACCTGAAAAGTGGGGATAATAATGTTGCCTACCTTGTATGAATATTAGTGAGTTAAATGAGATAATGCATGTAAGACACCCAGCCCATGTAAGGTTTCCAACAAATAGCATGTATCAGTATCATTATTATTGTTTTCATTTTTTAAGTCATAACTCATAGCTCGACCTCCAGCCCACAGGAGCATCTACTTTCTCTGAACTCTGATATCTTACTGTATCTATATCACATGTCTGGTACTTTATTGTCATTAGTTTTAAAAAAGACTTATTTATTTATTTGAGGAGGAAGGAGCAGAGGGAAAGGAAGGAAAAGAATCCTGAAGCAGACTCTGCACTGAGCGCAGAGCCTGACGTGGGACTCAATCCCAGGACCCTGAGACATGACCTGAGCCAAAATGAAGAGCCAGCCCAGCCCCTTAACCAACTGAGCCACCCAGGTACCCCAATATAATCATTAATTTTATTTGTAGGTACAAATATTTTATCTACCCAAGTACACTGAAAGCTCATTTAGGCCTAGGGTAATGTCAACCTTCTCTGTATCCTCCCAGATCATCTTTTATACAAAAGTAGAACCCCCAAAATATCTGTTGAGTCTAAGATTATAGATTTAGAATCAGTAATCAATAATAATGCATTATTATGTCACTTACAGCTAACATTTTGTTAAATACTTAAGTTACTAAAAACAATAGACAATACATATTTACTGTATGGCAGACACTCTGCCAGGCACCTGACTGATATGTCATTTCATCCTCACAACAATACTGTGAGGTTGGTATTATTAGCTCCATTTTACAGATAAGGAAACTGAGTCTCACAGAAGTCATGTAACTTTTCTGGGGTTAATTAGCTAGTAAATGGGGGAGCCAGGACCTAGATCTTTTGACTCCAGAATCTGAGTTTTAAACCTGTAGGCATCCTGCCTAACTAAGGGACAGATATTATCCTAAAGATTTTACAAATTATCTGCTGGTAACCAGAGTGCACTTTGCTAAGGTGAAAGAGTCTACTTAAGAGGAAGATTGTCAGTATTCACAATTGAAAAAAAGAGTTCTAGCTCACCAGATCATCTCCACACTCATCCACTGCAGGTAATTCCTGATCATTCTTGAATTGAGGATCCACTCTATGTGGAAGAAGAAGAGAGGGTGATCAAGAGGAGGCACATAGATGGGCAGATGGCTGGAGGAGTGGATGGCCATGTGGGAGAACACAGGGACTGTCGCCTACTGTGTCCTAAGAAGGCTCAATGTCCATCAAGGAAAGAAAATGACTGGGAAACACTGCACAATGCAACACAACAAATGGAACAAGAGCCTATTCATCCACTTGGAGCAAGAAAAAAGTAACAGTGCCCACTGCCTGTGTGGGTGTTCTTGGCCTTTTCCAGCAAGGTGTGTGTTTAAAAAAAGATTAGTACAATAGGGCACGAACAGTCCTATTGAAAACAGCCGCCTGCATAGACTTGGCAGATTTGTACTGTGGAACAGTTCCGTCTGACATTTAAAATGTGGCAAAACTACTTAAATTCAATTTAAAAATAAGTTTTCTATAGCCCCTTATTTTCTTCTTATAAGCATGAGTTCAATGAAGATAGCATCATGAGCTTTACAGGATGCACCTCAAAATGAATGCTTGCCAAAGACAAGAATATGTGGCACTAAGGGATGACAAGCTGATTAGGCTGCAATGATTCCCAGGCTCGTGCCCGAGAAGACTACTCTCTCAAGAAAGAAAACTTGTGGGTGGAATTTTGATCGGGGTTTGCAGCTCCAAATCACTGCAGCCAAGTTCACAAAGGGAACATGAGATTGAGATCTTTTCTTTAGTAAAGAATGATTCATTCTAATCAACAAATGGCAAAGAGTAAAGGGAACAGAGAGGGACATTTTCTGTAATGTCACTAAGGGACAAATGACTTGGGCCTGCATCTTGATTTCTTCACAGTAGTTGAGCTTGGTTAAAAGGATTGCAAAAGTCTGGTTGAACAGGTCATGTAGCATAGCGACTGGCTTATTCTTATTCCACAGCATAAAGATTTGAAACACTTCTTGAGGAACTCAAGAGACATACTTCTTTTTTCTCCAGTGAGATACTGGCTCAAAAGCATCTATCTACATCCTCTAAATTATCCCCCTGCCTTCTTCCTGATGCCTTTCACTAGAACCATGGCCAGGAGCTAGAGAACATACTGTCACCATATATAATAAAAGTTTCCCTGCTTTGAGTATTGCAGAGGGAAATTCCACTTTTCTCTTGAAACTTCTTCCTCTATCCCCTTAACACCTCCACAAGGGAAAAACGATGATATACTTATTGGGCAAAGGCTAAAACATAGATCGTGTTACATTTGAATAGTGGATTATAGTTATTATTCCAGAACCCATTCATGACACTCTCTCACTAGTACCTCTAGAAAGGGTCTATATTGTTGGTGCAGATACAGTCATCCTCTTTTTCAGTACGTTGCTCTTTTTTTACCTTCCTGCCTTAGGAACAAACATGGCATTCTTTCTATCTTCTCCCTATGCCATTCCATATTGCTGGTGGGGTAAATGGACCAGGGCCCTTCTTGAGACCTGGCTTCTCTCTCTTTCCCCTCACTCTCCTGCCCCAAACAGCCATGTTTGACTACACAGATTTCAAGATTAGGATTAGGGAGTGGGGATGAGAGACTTCATTAAGCCTCCAGTTTAAGTCCATCATTCCATTCTCTTTTACTAAAGGATCATGGAGTATTGGCTCAGCTATTACTGAAGTGGTAATTATATTCCCATTTGGTTATTGTTCTTTGATAGAACACTGCAAGAAGGAGGGGTCACTGAGAGTGCAGGAGCCAAAGATTTTAGCATCTCAGGCTATAATACCAATCTGAGATTCTCCAAACACTACCTATAACTACTCTTATGAGTTGAAAATATAGCTTGCCTGGATTACTAAAATAGACACCTGTCTATTCCTCCTACTTCCATTTTTGCCTTTCTTTCACCTATCCTTCTGATAGCTAGGATGAACTTCCTAATTAGAAAATCTCTTCATATCACTCTTTCCCTTAAAACCATTTGTTTGTTTATTTATCCTTAGCAAGACTTTGAAGACTCTCGCTAATCTGGCCCTGAACTGTAAATGAGGGTTTCTCAAAATGTATGTCAACGAGAATCACTTGGTATGTTTATCCTACCCCAGAAGTAGGCTCAGTAAGTCCGAGGAGAAGCCCGGAAATCTGCAATGGAACAAGTACTTTAGATTCTGACACAAATATTCTGAGTACCACACTTTGAGAAGCACATACAGACTGACCTTCCTTCATCTTCTTGTTCTCCTCCTCAGTTGATTTCCTCTACTCTTCCTGAAATAGTGTGTTTATAAACTCATAAAATCTTGAGTGAGAGTAAACCTTGAAGATCACTAAAGGGCCTTTCACACTCTATGTAGGCATCTCCTCCACAGCTTGGTTTCCAAGCCCCTGCACAGGTAGGTTTCCCACCCCTGCACCAGACCACATTGTTGAATGGCTCTTGAGAGTCCAAATTTCATCCAACAAATGAAATATCCAGGGATAATGGAGAGAGCACTAGATCTTTAGTCAGAATTTAGATCCTGACTGCTACTTTTTAGCTGTGTGATCTTAAATCACTTGATTTAGCCACAACCCAATTTCCTCCTCTGTAGAAAAGTGCTAATGTGAAAGGCAGTGTAGTGTAACAGTTTAGAGTGTAGACTGAAGTCCAGACTGAAGGGAATCAAACTTTGGCTCTGCTAGATACTAGATGTATGATCTTAGGAATGCTATATGACTCCTCCCATGACTCAGCTTAGTTTTCTTGTAAGGTACACCTGACAATAGAAGTAACTAACTCATGTGATGAAATGTAAATGAGTTCATATGTGCATAATGGTTGATACACAGTAGGCACAATATAAGTGCTAGCTGTTATTGTTTTTCATTACATTGGGGTAAAATTTCTGCAGTAACTACCTTATAGGGTTGGTAAAAATAAAAATCATATGAAGTGATATATGATAAAGTGTTCAATTAACTATAAAGTGCTTTACAAATGTTATCATATTTAGTTGGAATCTGTTCTAAAACTAATCTCAAACTGCACAGAATTTCTGATCCCTCTTCTACATAACAATATCTGAAGATAGATGATTGTGTACCCCCAGGCTTAATAACTTAAGTGTTTTCAACCATTCCTTATATCACATAGCTTATGGCCTTTTCATCATCTTGTTCATGTTTTATGGATGTGTTATATTTGGTTATTCATTTTTTTATTCATCAAACATTTCATGAACACCTACTACATTCTAAGCATTGTGTTACATATTGAGGATACAACAATGACTAAAACAGTTCCTATACTCAAAAAGTGTCCAGTGGTCAAAAACACTTCTTAAAATAAGACATTACAATCAAATGTTACCAGGGGCACCTGGCTGGCTCAGTCGGAAGAGCATGCAACTCTTGATCTCAGGGTCAAGCGTTTGAGCCCCACATTGGGCATTGGGTTTACATAAACAAACAAACAAACAAACTTCAGAAGAAAAAAAAAGAACCAAATGTTACCAAAGGACTGGCTGGGCCAACGCCCCTTTCCCATTCTGTATACTAAATTTCTACCAATATAGCCTAAGGCTCCATTAGCATCGTTGATCAGTGATCAATTCACATTGAGCATACTGTCCAATAATCCTCTAGAATTCACACATAGAAACCTCTGTTGGACCAGATCTTCCGTACCTTACATTTGTACAGCTGATTTTAAATCCAAGAACTGAGACTTGAAATTTGCATATATCAAATGAGCTATTATTATTATATTCACTATTTCTAGATCTCTTTTAACATCTCAATATTCAGCCATTTTATTGATAAAAAGTGATGAACAAAACACCATCAGAAATTTCCTTTCTGATTGACATAAATTCCTTAATTAGTATGTTTGCACTTGGGAATTATTCAACTAGTTATGGAACTACCTAATACTATTGCCCCTACAGCTCATATTCCAGGCAACCAAATAACAAAAGCTAATGTTTATTGACCAATTACTAGGTATTGCTCTAAAGTCCTTAGATACCATTCCAAAAATTTACCTGAATAAACACTTCTTAGCCTCACAACAATCCTATGAAATAAGTGCTACTTTTATTTTTATATTATAGATCAGAAAACTGAGGAACCAAGAGATTATTCCAATTTCCTGTGATCTCACAGCTAATAAGTGGTACAGCTATGATTTAAAACCTGAAGTCTACTGCTAAAGCCCACATGCAATGACTGTGATATTCCTATGTTTGTTATTGAACAAATGAAATGGAATTAACTATGCATAACTTAACCCTTGGTGAAGCATACTGGGTCCTTGTGATCATCACTACCATTTCTTAGTGTTTGCAACCATTTCTTTATGAATCCAACTAGAGCGTTCCACTAAGGATTGATGTCAGCATCACTGGCCTATAATTTCTGGAATCCAAACCCTTTCTTTTTGAAAAATCACATTAGCATTACTTTTATAATTGCATTCGGTCAGAGACCCCTCTCATTGGATTACTATGGTCTTTCTTTGACCTATGACTAAGCAGCCTGCTTGCATATCATAATTAAAAGTCAACTTCCAGAATTTCATTAAATATTTAATGAATGTCCTTGGCAGAAAAGCAGAAAGCCTAACAAAAATCTCAAAAATGGCTCTTTAAATCCATTCACTGGGAAAGAAAATGAAGCAGAAGACAAGAAAGTTTATATTCTGAGCAGACACTGGTAATTATCACATTGGACCACGCATCTGTCTAGCCACCTTCTGTTCACAAGATGAAATTAAAACTGTTGGTGTGCTGGCTTGCTATTCCTGCTAGTTACGGTCTCCTGTTATGTGCCTACAGGTAGGGATGCTCTGCATTGCTGCTTCATTTCACTGACATTTTGAGAAAGTAGAGTGACCCCTCTTTTTATTTCCTTGTCCCTAATAGGGTCTGTTACCAGATCACCCCAGAAAAAAAAAGCTATTTATTTCTATCTCCTTTTAGTGTTTTCTTTTTATCTTTCTGCTAACTTTCTATGGAGAAACTATGTGAGCACTTGATTGTTTGGGATATGAGAAATTTGGAAGAGAGAAAATAAATTGCTGGCTTTTATTCTTGGATATACACTGTGACAACTTTTTGTTCAAAATTGTTCAAGTCTCTACCAATTTTAGGGGGAATTATTAATTGCCAAATTAAAAAAGTAAATCCCTAAAACATTTAGATCATAATTTTCCAACTTGTGTACTGTAGACCATGAGTTCAGAGTTAATATTTTTTAAGTGCATGCTGAAGGGAAGAAGTTGTACGCTGAAACAGATTTTGGGAATGTTTTATATCATATATTTTTACATACATGGACATTATTTATAATTTCAATCAATTTTAATGATTTCAATTTTTTACCATTTCAGTAATTACTTACAATTTCAACTTAGCAATGTTTCAGGCACTATTGTAGGATCTGAAGACAGAATGGTGAATAAGGCAAATGTGGTCCCTGCCCTCATGGAGCTAATATCTTAGTTGGAAAGACAGAAAATATACAAGTCAATGAATAAATAAATGAGATAATAATAATAAGATAATAAATGCTTTGAATTAAATAAAATAGAGGGATGTGATTGAGCATGGCAAGAGGATGTTTTGGAGCCACTTTTGATAGAATCAACAGGGATGGGCTCTTCAAGGAGGTGACATCTGATCTGAAACTTACAGGCAGTCCCACTGGAATAGCAAGGGGAAGTGTTAAGCATAGAGAACAGTGAATACTGGAAATGCCCTGAGGCAGGAAGGAGTTTGGTGTGTCCAAGGAACAGCAAGTAAGCACCTGCTGGAGGGTAGTGTTAAGGGGGAGAGGGGCATCAGAGGACACTGAAAAGGAAGGCAGGGGCCAGCTCATGTAGGGCCTTGTAAACTGTGGTAGGGATAAGACGGTTTTGAGCAGGAAAGTGGCTTAACTCAATTTACATCAAGACTTTGAGAAGTCCCACCTTAAAGAAATCTGCTTAGCATTTTTAATCCAGTAGTTCCCAAGCACATTTGATCACTAAAGACTTTTATCCCTATAGAACACATTTTAACATCTTGCATAATAGTATCTCATAGCACACCATTTTAGGAAATACTTGAGATTAATTTGTGAGTGAAATATATGTTTTGCAGCATTATGGGATGTTTCAAGATGTACTAAAAATACAGATATGCAGATAAATACACACAGGCAGATGATATAGACAAATACTGACCTTTTGCCTGAGTTTTAGGCAGGGTACTAAATAAATCTCAGAGTCGGTCTGGGTTTGGGGAGGAGAAGGTTAAAATTCCTATAGTCTTCCAAAATAACCACATTTTCTTTTCTAAAGCACTGACACTGACTATTGTCAGGAAGGCTTGTACTTTACCCATTCTCTCTCCAACCTTGGCCCACAGTGGGCTCTGGAGGAAAAACAGTTGGACCTAGAACAATGTTGGTATAGTTTACTTTAAAATGAATCAGTGATGTACCATCATTTCTTATAATATGCATATTTTAGAATAGGAAAGGAGAGATGGGGAAGTAAATAGGAAAGGACAGCTGAGTGATAGGTGAGAGAAAGGATATGTTCAAGTTGAATCTATGGGGCTGAAAACATGGTGGATGCTAGGATCTTTCCAACAATGTCAACTCCTTCTTATGTGATATCAGAAAGATGACGAGAACACGAACTCAAGAGGAAGAAAGAAATTGATGAGAGACAGTCTAGTCGAGTGGCTAAAAGCATAGGCTATAAAATCAGACTTGGGTTCCAGGCCCACCTCTTCCAGTTACTAGCTGTATGGCCTCAGACAAGTTATTTAATCTCTCTGAGACTTGGTTTCCTCATCTATGAAATGAAGATGACAATAGTATCTAGCTCATAAGAGTGTTGAAAGGATTAAATGAGATTACATATGTTAAATCTGAGTGCAAAAAAAAAATCTGAGTGCAGTGCCTGGATAATATGCTTTAAGAAATGTATCTGTTGTCAAATTTATGAATGTCTAGGCCTTTGGGAGAGAGGGGAATGGAAATGTAGTTCAGTGCTGTCCACTGAAACTTTCCGTAATAATAGAAAAATCCTTTATCTGAGCCATAGTAGCTTAGCCACTGGTCTCATAGGACCATTGGACACTTGAAATTTTGCTGGTGCAACTGAAGAACTAAAATATTGATTTCACTTAACTTTAATTAAATTTAAATTTAAGTAGCCATGTGTCTCTACAGGCTACTATATTGGACCGTGCAGCTCTAGGTGCTCAGAATTCTGGGACTAATGGGGAGAGAATATATTTGAAATTCCTCCAGATTTGGAAGGGGAAGGACCAAAGAGGGGGGAAAAGAGGGTAGATTTTAAAAGGGAGACAAAGAGAAGGAACAACACCTCCAAAGGAATTAAGATGACAATATAAGAAATGCTATTCTTGCTTCTATCATCGAGCCAAATAGGAACCTTATAAGAGGATGTCACCTATGGCATCCCCTTAAGATGTTGAAAAGCCCAATACATATGTACATTTCCCTTGGATATAGAATCCAAAACTTTCTCTCAGCCCTTCTAGACCCTTTCTCTATTTTCAGCCTACATCACTTCCTAAGGTAAATGGGTTCCATATGTTTACCACCTTCTGGATAAAGTGGTATTTCCACTTTATTGCTTTCAAGATACCTCCTCTAGCTCCAAGTAATAGTACTTGTCTTTGATGAGTTCTGAGTGCTTTAAAGATATCCCCAAATAACCCAGTAACAAGTGAGCATGTCAATTCTTCCCCTGAGAGTCTTGGCTAATGTAACTGCATTTGGTTTTCAGGGGACTCAGGGTCAGATGGGCCATACCAAAGTGTTCTGGTTTGTCTTACTCTGCCTTAGCACTTGAAACCCCTCTGATTAGGGTTTTCTGCTAGGTAAAGGCTTTGCTTTTAAAAACCCATTAAAATGCAAGGATGTCACTCTTAAAGCCAGAAGCAATCACTTAAAAACTTGACTTATTTTTTTTCCACATCGGTTTTTGACAACCTGGGACTGTCAGTTTGGATTTTGAAAGAGTATATGGGGAAAGATCCAAGTCAAAGAGAGTCTGCTGCATAACATGGGGTACCACAAAAGAATACATACAACATCCCAGTGTACCTGTATAGGAGTCAAAAAGAGACAGGTGAAAAAAGGCATCAACACCAATGTCAACACGATTTAAGTTTTTACCTCTTCCACAATGGGACTTTTTGTTGTTTCATTGTTTCACATGGCTGGACCAAGCTAAGGGGTCCAGATGCCACAAGAGGAAGCTGTTCTAACTCCCTTCACAAACAACTGATTGAAATGATCTGCTGGTGATAAACAGTGAAAACTAATGCTTCATTGGACTGATCATCTTCCTAAGAACTTTATTTGGCCTTTGGGTGTTTTCAAGTCAATCTTCTTTATGTAAAAATTTTAATTGACTCCATGAAGCCCTCAGTTTGGCCTCTTTTGATTCCATCTTCCCTAAATCTGTCAGTAAAATTGCAATACATCATTTTGCCCCAGACCTACATCTTGTTAATGATACTGGCCCAGTACAAACTGAGTTCAAAGATAATCAGTATTCGAGTAATGACACTGTTTATAGGACACTATATTTTCCATTAAATTTAACAAATAGTTCTTGAGTATCTACTATGTAGGGCTATAAGGGACATGAGCATAAATTCGGAAAAGAAATCCCTGTCTTCAAGAAGCATATGATAAAGAATATGTCCTTCCTCTTCTCTAAGTTATTCATTATTTATTTATCACATTTTTATTTAGTATCTACTGTGCCAGAAACTTCTAGGAGTTGAGCAGGTGATGGAGAATAAGATAGACACATTCCATGCCCTCAGAGAGTTTTGCGTCCCACAGACATTTGTGATTTATTTTGGTGTGAGACTCATCTTAGTTTACCTAGCATGAAAGCCATCTACTTAGGTACTTGTCTTACATCTCCCTTAGGAGAGGCATGAAAGGAAGAGATGACATTGAACACATGGTTGAGGGATCCCTGGGTGGCACAGCGGTTTGGCGCCTGCCTTTGGCCCAGGGCGTGATCCTGGAGACCCGGGATCGAATCCCACGTCAGGCTCCCGGTGCATGGAGCCTGCTTCTCCCTCTGCCTGTGTCTCTGCCTCTCTCTCTCTCTCTGTGACTATCATAAATAATAAATAAAAATTAAAAAAATAACACATGGTTGAAAGGATCTTAGCAAACAAGTATGAAAAGGAGCGCATTTGAGTTAGAAGAAACAGCATGACTAGAGTCATGGATGCATCCAAGATATGCAAGTACTTAAGTTTCAAAGGATACTAGGGCTCATGGGTGGATAATCAAAAGTAAAGCTGGAAAATTAGATGGGTAGAATTCCACTGAGAGCTTTGAATGTGATGGTGAGAATTCTATGCTTCATTTGGTAGACAGGGTTCAATTATATATGTCCACATATACCTCACAGGTCTAGTTTTTTGAACGAAGAAATTATATGACCAAATATGAACTCTCAGAAGACTAATCTGGCATCCTGTATGCTAGATGACTAAGAGTAAGAAAGGTAGGAGGCAGGGAGACATGTTAAAAGTTTTCTGTAAAAGTCCAGACAAAAGGCAATGAGAGCCTTTATTAAGAAAATGTCAATAGGCATGGAAAGGGGTGGATGAATCCCAAACTACAAACTGTCTGACTTGGTAAATGACTAGTTTTAGGGTGGAGAAACCAAAGAGGTTGCTAAAGGTGGGATGGAAGGATGGATTGCATTTGCACTTTAGTTAAGGACTAAAGGTTGTAAACAAAGTTTGTTCCAATTTTTAGCTGCTTTCTAGAGTGTTTATCATTTCAGAAAGGCTCAGTAATGTTAAAAATAAATTGGGGGTCCATTTAGTCCATGTATCTATGGGTATGATTATGTTCAATTCAAGCATGCTTAATGAACATCTACTATATCCTAAGCAGCCTTCAAGGCACTGGGGCTACAATACTGAAGTAAAATAGGTATTGTTCCTATCCCTAAAAGCTTATAGTCTTTTGAATTGGATAATAATAAAATAGTTATTAATTTAATATTAATATAAATAAAAGATGCATATTGTATATTTAAGGAGTGTACTCTATTCCAGACTCTGTTCTAAGTACTGAAAACACAACAATGAGCAAAACAGACAAAAATCTCTACCCTCATAGAGGTTATATTACAGTAGAGGAGACTGAACCCTCAAAATAAACAAATAAATAAAATTATTTCTGACAATAATAATTGCTATAAAAATAAAACTATGTAAGAAGATATAGTGGCAGATGGGCTTTACTTTAGACAGGGCGGTCAATGAAAGGCTCTTAGAGGAGGGAGCAAATTTTGCAAAATATCCAGGGAAGAGCACTCCAGCCAGAGGTAAGAGCAAGTACAATGTTCCTCAGAAGAGAAAGAACATGGTAAGTTCAAGAGACAGAAACAGAGCCAGTGTGGCTGGAGTTGAATAAGCAAGAGGAGAAGTAGGCAGGGGAAGGTTCATGGAAGGTTTTGTAGGTCATGGTAAGGAGTTTGGCCTTACACTGAGTGTACAGAGGGTTTTAGAAGTAACATGATTTAGTTTACACTTTTAAAAGGATCACTCTGCCCGCTGTGCTGAGAATAGACTCTAGAGGAATAGAGGTAGAAGCAAGGAGACCCACCAGGAGGCCATAAATACAAATGTATATCTGTATGTCTCTTGTCTTTTTATGGCAAAACACAGTGTTTCTCCATTTAAAAAAAGAGAACCTATAATATACTTTCTCATCACTCATTTTTTTAATAAATTAATTTTTATTGGTGTTCAATTTACCAACATACAGAATAACACCCAGTGCTCATCCCGTCAAGTGTCCCCCTCAGTGACCATCACACATTCACCCCCACCCCCGCCCTCCTCCCCTTCCACCACCCCCATTTCGTTTCCCAGAGTTAGGAGTCTTTATGTTCTGTCTCCCTTTCTGATATTTCCCACACACTTCTTCTCCCTTCCCTTATATTCCCTTTCACTATTATTCATATTCCCCAAATGAATGAGAACATACACTGTTTGTCCTTCTCCGATTGACTTACTTCACTCAGCATAATACCCTCCAGTTCCATCCACGTTGAAGCAAATGGTGGGTATTTGTCGTTTCTAATGGCTGAGTAATATTCCATTGTATACATAAACCACATCTTCTTTATCCATTCATCATTCGATGGGCACCGAGGCTCCTTCCACAGTTTGGCTATTGTGGACATGGCTGCTAGAAACATCGGGGTGCAGGTGTCCCGGCGTTTCATTGCATCTGAATCTTTGGGGTAAATCCCCAACAGTGCAATTGCTGGGTCATATGGAAGGTCTATTTTTAACTCTTTGAGGAACCTCCACACAGTTTTCCAGAGTGGCTGCACCAGTTCACATTCCCACCAACAGTGTAAGAGGGTTCCCTTTTCTCCGCATCCTCTCCAACATTTGTGGTTTCCTGCCTTGTTAATGTTCCCCATTCTCACTGGTGTGAGGTGGTATCTCATTGTGCTTTTGATTTGAATTTCCATGATGGCAAGTGATGCAGAGCATTTTCTCATGTGCGTGTTGGCCATGTCTATGTCTTCCTCTGTGAGATTTCTCTTCATGTCTTTTGCCCATTTCATGATTGGATTGTTTGTTTCTTTGCTGTTGAGTTTAATAAGTTCTTTATAGATTTTGGAAACTAGCCCTTTATCTGATACGTCATTTGCAAATATCTTCTCCCATTCTGTAGGTTGTCTTTGAGTTTTGTTGACTGTATCCTTTGCTGTGCAAAAGCTTCTTATCTTGATGAAGTCCCAATAGTTCATTTTTGCTTTTGTTTCTTTTGCTTTCATGGATGTATCTTGCAAGAAGTTACTGTGGCCAAGTTCAAAAAGGGTGTTGCCTGTGTTCTCCTCTAGGATTTTGATGGAATCTTGTCTCACATTTAGATCTTTCATCCATTTTGAGTTTATCTTTGTGTATGGTGCAAGAGAGTGGTCTAGTTTCATTCTTCTGCATGTGGATGTCCAATTTTCCCAGCACCATTTATTGAAGAGACTGTCTTTCTTCCAATGTATAGTCTTCCTCCTTTATCGAATATTAGTTGACCATAAAGTTCAGAGTCCACTTCTGGGTTCTCTATTCTGTTCCATTGATCTATGTGTCTGTTTTTGTGCCAGTACCACACTGTCTTGATGACCACAGCTTTGTAGTACAACCTGAAATCTGGCATTGTGATGCCCCCAGCTATGGTTTTCTTTTTTAAAATTCCCCTGGCTATTCGGGGTCTTTTCTGATTCCACACAAATCTTAAAATAATTTGTTCTAACTCTCTGAAGAAACACCATGGTATTTTGATAGGGATTGCATTAAATGTATAAATTGCCCTGGGTAACATTGACATTTTCACAATATTAATTCTGCCAATCCATGAGCATGGAATACTTTTCCATCTCTTTGTGTCTTCCTCAATTTCTTTCAGAGGTGTTCTATAGTTTTTAGGGTATAGATCCTTTACCTCTTTGGTTAGGTTTATTCCTCGGTATCTTATGCTTTTGGGTGCAATTGTAAATGGGATTGACTCCTTAATTTCTCTTTCTTCAGTCTCATTGTTAGTGTATAGAAATGCCATTGATTTCTGGGCATTGATTTTGTATCCTGCCACACTGCCGAATTGCTGTATGAGTTCTAGCAATCTTGGGGTGGAGGCTTTTGGGTTTTCTATGTAGAGTATCATGTCATCGGCGAAGAGGGAGAGTTTGACTTCTTCTTTGCCACTTTGAATGCCTTTAATGTCTTTTTGTTGTCTGATTGCTGAAGCTAGGACTTCCAGTACTATGTTGAATGGCAGTGGTGAGAGTGGACATCCCTGTCTTGTTCCTGATCTTAGGGGAAAGGCTCCCAGTGTTTCCCCATTGAGAATGATATTTGCTGTGGGCTTTTCGTAGATGGCTTTTAAGATGTCGAGGAAAGTTCCCTCTATCCCTACACTCTGAAGAGTTTTGATCAGGAATGGATGCTGTATTTTGTCAAATGCTTTCTCTGCATCTAATGAGAGGATCATATGGTTCTTGGTTTTTCTCTTGCTGATATGATGAATCACATTGATTGTTTTACGAGTGTTGAACCAGCCTTGTGTCCCGGGGATAAATCCTACTTGGTCATGATGAATAATTTTCTTAATGTATTGTTGGATCCTATTGGCTAGTATCTTGTTGAGAATTTTTGCATCCATGTTCATCAGGGATATTGGTCTGTAATTCTCCTTTTTGGTGGGGTCTTTGTCTGGTTTTGAAATTAAGGTGATGCTGGCCTCATAGAATGAATTTGGAAGTACTCCATCTCTTTCTATCTTTCCAAACAGCTTTAGTAGAATAGGTATGATTTCTTCTTTATTTTTTTTTATAAATTAATTTTTATTGGTGTTCAATTTACCAACATACAGAATAACACCCAGTGCTCATCCCGTCAAGTGTACCCCCCAGTGCCCGTCACCCATTCACCCCCACCCCCCACCCTCCTCCCCCTCCACCACCCCTAGTTCATTTCCCAGAGTTAGAAGTCTTTATGTTCTGTCTCCCTTTCTGATATTTCTCACACATTTCTTCTCCCTTCCCTTATATTCCCTTTCGCTATTATTCATATTCCCCAAATGAATGAGAACATACACCGTTTGTCCTTCTCCGGTTACTGTGGCCAAGTTCAAAAAGGGTGTTGCCTGAGTTCTCCTCTGGGATTTTGATGGAATCTTGTCTCACATTTAGATCTTTCATCTATTTTGAGTTTATCTTTGTGTATGGTGCAAGAGAGTGGTCCAGTTTCATTCTTCTGCATGTGGATGTCCAATTTTCCCAGCACCATTTATTGAAGAGACTGTCTTTCTTCCAGTGGATCGTCTTTCCTCCTTTATCGCATATTAGTTGAGCATAAAGTTCAGGGTCCACTTCTGGGTTCTCTGTTCTGTTCCATTGATCTATATGTCTGTTTTTGTGCCAGTACCACACTGCCTTGATGAACACAGCTTTGTAGTACAACCTGAAATCTGGCATTGCGATGCCCCCAGATATGGTTTTCTTTTTTTAAAATTCCCCTGGCTGTTTGGGGTCTTTTCTGATTCCACACAAATCTTAAAATAATTTGTTCTAAGTCTCTGAAGAAAGTCCATGGTATTTTGATAGGGATTGCATTATACGTGTAAATTGCCCTGGGTAACATTGACATTTTCACAATATTAATTCTGCCAATCCATGAGCATGGAATATTTTTCCATCTCTTTGTGTCTTCCTCAATTTCTTTCAGAAGTGTTCTGTAGTTTTTAGGGTATATTTTGAGAACCATTTGAATGGTAAATGGTTCTCCAACCTTTTATTTTCAGGTTGTAGGTGTCCTTCTGTCTAAAATGAGTCTCTTGTAGACAGCAAATAGATGGGTCCTGTTTTTTTATCCAGTCTGAAACTCTGCGCCTTTTGATGGGGTCATTAAGCCCATTCACGTTCAGAGTTACTTGAACTTCTTCTTAAAGGGGAGTTTTAAGAGTCCCCCTTAAAATTTCTTGCAGAGCTGGTTTGGAGGTCACATATTCTTTCAGTTCCTGCCTGTCTTGGAAGCTCTTTATCTCTCCTTCCATTTTGAATGAGAGCCTTGCTGGATAAAGTATTCTTGGTTGCATGTTCTTCTCATTTAGGACCCTGAATATATCCTGCCAGCCCTTTCTGGCCTGCCACGTCTCTGTGGAGAGGTCTGCTGTTACCCTAATATTCCTCCCCATGAAAGTCAGGGACTTCTTGTCTCTTGCTGCTTTAAGGATCTTCTCTTTATCTTTGGAATTTGCAAGCTTCACTATTAGATGTCGAGGTGTTGAACGGTTTTTATTGATTTTAGGGGGGGATCTCTCTATTTCCTGGATCGAATGCCTGTTTCCCTTCCCAGATTGGGAAAGTTTTCAGCTAGGATTTGTTCAAATACATATTCTGGCCCTCTGTCCCTTTCGGCGCCCTCGGGAACCCCAATTAAACGTAGGTTTTTCTTCCTCAGGCTGTCGTTTATTTGCCTTAATCTGTCTTCATGGTCCTTCAATTGTTTATCTCTTTTTTCCTCAGTTTCCCTCTTTGCCATTAACTTGTCTTCTATGTCACTCACTCGTTCTTCCACCTCGTTAACCCTCGTCGTTAGGACTTCTAGTTTGGATTGCATCTCATTCAATTGATTTTTAATTTCTGCCTGATTGGATCTAAATTCTGCAGTCATGAAGTCTCGTGAGGCCTTAATGCTTTTTTCTAGAGCCACCAGTAGCTGTAGAATAGTGCTTCTGAATTGGCTTTCTGACATTGAAGTGTAATCCAGATTTTGTAACTCTGTGGGAAAGAGGGCTGTTTCTGATTCTTTCTTTTGAGTTGAGGTTTTCCTTCTAGTCATTTTGCTCAGTGCAGAGTGGCCAGAAACAAGTTGTATTGGAACACGGGGGAGTATCACTGGCCCTCTAGCTGGTCTTCTGGGGGAGGGGCCTGTTGCGCTGATTTTCAGGTGTTAGCACTTGGGGGAGCTGCTCTGCCCCTGCCTGCTGCAGGGCTCTGCGGGGGTTGTTTACCCCGCCAGGCCCCAGGAGGAACAGCAGCAGTTGCTATGGCAACTCTGGAAGCCTGGATTCAGCCTCCGCAGGAACTACGGGGCTCGGGGCTCTCGGCTCTCCGTCCGCAGGGCCTGGAGGCTCCGGGGCGGGGCCGCTGATCTGCTCAGCTCGGGGCAGGAGCGTCCTCGCTGTCTCGGGCCCTCCCGGCCTCTGCCTGTCCGGGGGAGGCCGGATCCTGGGCTGTGTCCCGGCGCCCTGTGCTCCGGGGCCTGCGCTGTTGGATTCGCGCTCCCGCCCTGCAGCTCCCTCCCTGGAGCCGCTCCCGAGCCCCTCCGAGCTGCTCCGGTCGGTCCCGCCGTGCGCGCTGCAGCCCTTAGGGAGCTCGGAGCACTCTCCCTGGCTCGCAGGTGTCTGTTAGTGTCCCCGGGAGCCCGAGGGCATCCCCGCTCTCCTGGGTCCTGCTCCAACTCCCTGCGAGCCCCTTTCCGCCCGCCCGGGAAGGTTGGTGCAGCTCCTGCTCCTCCGGGACGGGGCTCTCCTGTCCTGGGGACACTCGCCCCGGCCTCAGCCCGGCTCCTCGCGGGGCCCCTCCCCCTCGGAGGCCTTTTGTTCCTTTATTTCTTTTTCCCCGTCTTCCTACCTTGATAGAAGCGCGGACTCTTCTCACTGTAGCATTCCAGCTGGTCTCTCTTTACATCTCAGGCCGAATTCGTAAATTTTCAGGATGGTTTGAAGGTTATCTAGGTAATTTGGTGGGGACAGGTGATTTGGGGACCCTGCTCTTCCGCCATCTTGCCCCTCCCCCCTGATTTCTTCTTTAAACGTTTGATAGAATTCCCCTGGGAAGCCATCTGGCCCTGGACTCTTGTGTCTTGGGAGGTTTTTGATGACTGCTTCAATTTCCTCCCTCGTTATTGGCCTGTTCAGGTTTTCTATTTCTTCCTGTTCCAGTTTTGGTAGTTTGTGGCTTTCCAGGAATGCGTCCATTTCTTCTAGATTGCCTAATTTATTGGCGTAGAGCTGTTCATAATATGTTTTTAAAATCATTTGTATTTCCTTGGTGTTGGTAGTGATCTCTCCTTTCTCATTCATGATTTTATTAATTTGAGTTTTCTCTCTCTTCTCTTTAATAAGGTTGGCTAATGGTTTATCTATCTTATTAATTCTTTCAAAGAACCAACTCCTGGTTCTATTGATCTGTTCCACAGTTCTTCTGGTCTCAATTTCGTTGAGTTCTGCTCGAATTTTAATTAACTCTCTTCTTCTGCTGGGTGTTGGGTCCATTTGCTTTTTTTCTCTAGCTCCTTTATGTGTAAGGTTAGCTTTTGTATTTGAGTTCTTTCCAGTTTTTGAATGGATGCTTGTATTGTGATGTATTTCCCCCTCAGGACTGCTTTTGCTGCATCCCAAAGATTTTGAACAGTTGTATCTTCATTCTCATTAGTTTCCATGAATCTTTTCAATCCTTCCTTAATTTCCTGGTTGACCCTTTCATCTTTTGGCAGGATGGTCCTTAACCTCCACGTGTTTGATGTCCTTCCAAACTTCTTGTGATTGAGTTCTAATTTCAAGGCGTTATGGTCTGAGAATATGCAGGGGACGATCCCAATCTTTTGGTATCGGTTCAGACCCGATTTGTGACCCAGTATGTGGTCTATTCTGGAGAAAGTTCCATGTGCACTTGAGAAGAATGTGTATTCAGTTGAGTTTGGATGTAAAGTTCTGTAGATATCTGTGAAATCCATGTGGTCCAGTGTATCATTTAAAGCTCTCGTTTCTTTGGAGATGTTGTGCTTAGAAGACCTATCGAGGGTAGAAAGAGCTAGATTGAAGTCACCAAGTATAAGTGTATTATTATCTAAGTATTTCTTCACTTTGGTTATTAATTCGTTTAAATATTTGGGAGCTCCCACATTCGGGGCATATATATTGAGGATTGTTAAGTCCTCTTGTTGGATAGATCCTTTAAGTATGAGATAGTGTCCTTCTTCATCTCTCACTACAGTCTTCGGGGTAAATTTTAGTTTATCTGATATAAGGATGGCTACCCCTGCTTTCTTTTGAGGACCATTTGAATGGTAAATGGTTCTCCAACCTTTTATTTTCAGGCTGTAGGTGTCCTTCTGTCTAAAATGAGTCTCTTGTAGACAGCAAATAGATGGGTCCTGCTTTTTTATCCAGTCTGAAACCCTGCGCCTTTTGATGGGGTCATTAAGCCCATTCACGTTCAGAGTTACTATTGACAGATATGAGTTTAGTGTCATCATGATATCTATTTAGTCCTTGTTTTTGTGGATTGTTCCACTGAACTTCTTCTTAAAGGGGAGTTTTAAGAGTCCCCCTTAAAATGTCTTGCAGAGCTGGTTTGGAGGTCACATATTCTTTCAGTTCCTGCCTGTCTTGGAAGCTCTTTATCTCTCCTTCCATTTTGAATGAGAGCCTTGCTGGATAAAGTATTCTTGGTTGCATGTTCTTCTCATTTAGGACCCTGAATATATCCTGCCAGCCCTTTCTGGCCTGCCAGGTCTCTGTGGAGAGGTCTGCTGTTACCCTAATATTCCTTCCCATAAAAGTCAGGGATTTCTTGTCTCTTGCTGCTTTAAGGATCTTGTCTTTATCTTTGGAATTTGCAAGCTTCACTATTAGATGTCGAGGTGTTGAACGGTTTTTATTGTTTTTAGGGGGGGTCTCTCTATTTCCTGGATCTGAATGCCTGTTTCCCTTCCCAGATTGGGAAAGTTTTCAGCTAGGATTTGTTCAAATACATATTCTAGCCCTCTGGCCCTTTCGGCGCCCTTGAGAACCCCAATTAAACGTAGGTTTTTCTTCCTTAGGCTGTCATTTATTTCCCTTAATCTGTCTTCATGGTCTTTTAATTGTCTGTCTCTTTTTTTCTCAGTTTCCCTCTTTGCCATTAACTTGTCTTCTCTGTCACTCACTCGTTCTTCCACCTCATTAACCCTCGTCATTAGGACTTCTAGTTTGGATTGCATCTCATTCAATTGATTTTTAATTTCTGCCTGATTGGATCTAAATTCTGCAGTCATGAAGTCTCGTGAGTCCTTAATGCTTTTTTCTAGAGCCACCAGTAGCTGTAGAATAGTGCTTCTGAATTGGCTTTCTGACATTGAATTGTAATCCAGATTTTGTAACTCTGTGGGAGAGAGGGCTGTTTCTGATTCTTTCTTTTGAGGTGAGGTTTTCCTTCTAGTCATTTTGCTCAGTGCAGAGTGGCCAAAAACAAGTTGTATGGGAAAAGGAGAAAAAGAGAGGAGAGAACGAAGGAAAGAAAAGAGAAAAAGAAAAAAGGAAAAGAAGAAAAAAAAGGAAAAAAGAGAAAGAAAAAAAAGAAAGGTGAAAAAAAACGGGGTGGGGGAAGCAATCAGAAATCAGAAAGAGAAAAAAAAAACACGGGGGAGTATCTTCTGAATCTGTAGACTTTAAGTCCCTTGACTTCCCCTGGAACTGGTCCGTCCAGCTGGTCTTCTGGGGGAGGGGCCTGCTGTGCTGATTTTCAGGTGTTAGCACTTGGGGGAGCTGCTCTGCTCCTGCCAGGTGCAGGGCTCAGTGGGGGTTGTTTACCCCGTGAGGCCCCAGGAGGAACAGCCCCAGTGGATACAGCAGCTCTGGAAACTCTGGAAACCTGGATTCAGCCCCCGCAGTAACTACGGGGCTCTCAGTCTGCAGGGCCTGGAGGCTCCGGGGCGGGGCCGCTGATCTGCTCAGCTCGGGGCAGGAGCGTCCTCGCTGTCCTGGTCCCTCCTGGCCTCTGCCTGCCCCGGGGGAGGCCGGATCCTGGGCTGTGTCCCGGCGCCCTGTGCTCCGGGGCCTGCGCTGTTGGATTCGCGCTCCCGCCCCGCAGCTGCCGCTCTGCGGAGCCGCCGCCCGAGCCCCTCCGAGCTGCTCCGGCCCCGCCGTGCGTGTTGCAGCCCTTAGGGAGCTCGGGGCGCTCTCCTGGGGCGCAGGTGTCTGTTAGTGTCCCAGGGAGCCCGAGGGCATCCCCGCCCTCCTGGGTCCTGCTCCAACTCCCTGCGAGCCCCTTTCCGCCCGCCCGGGAAGGTTGGTGCAGCTCCTGCTCCTCCGGGACGGGGCTCTCCTGTCCTGGGGACACTCGCCCCGGCCTCAGCCCGGCTCCTCGCGGGGCCCCTCCCCCTCGGAGGCCTTTTGTTTCTTTATTTCTTTTTCCCCGTCTTCCTACCTTGATAGAAGCACGAACTCTTCTCACTGTAGCATTCCAGCTGGTCTCTCTTTAAATCTCAGGCCGAATTCTTAGATTTTCAGGATGATTTGAAGGTTATCTAGGTAATTTGGTGGGGACAGGTGATTTGGGGACCCTACTCTTCTGCCATCTTCATCACTCATGTTTTATTCCAATATTGATCAATAAAACAATCCTTTAAAATAAGTGGGAGCAAATTATATCAAATTTTGGCTGTTTAATCATTTCATGCATTCATTCAACAAATATTTATTGGGTGGCTATGAAATGCTATGCACTGTGCTAGACCCTAGGGATACAAATCTGAGCAAAACAGAAGTAATACCTTCCCTCATGGAGTTTTTGATCTTGTGTAGAAGATGGCTATCTATGAAATAATTATACACATACATAATGACAAACCATGATAACTGCCATGAAGGGAAAATAGGCTGCTCTGCAAGGCTTATCTATTATATGAATTTTTTTTACAGCGAACATGTGGTCATCTGAATTGCTGTTTAATACCAAGACACATGTGAAAGGGGGTCTTTAGGAGAGACCTTAACCGAGATTTTCAATTTATTATTAGATATCCACTGTCAAGTATTAATTATAACTGCACTCCCAATATCAGCAAAACAATGAAGTATAGCTGACTACCTTAAAATAAGGGAGTAGCCCCAGAAAGAAAATATAACAATGCCAGACAGAGCTTACTCAGTCCACAGCACAGGGCTGGAGGGTTCAAGCAAGAACTTTGCCTTAAAGTTACAGTGTTAAGACCTTCAAGAAGCCTTTCTCGATTGTCCCTACCATTTCAACTCTGGGGAAGGCTCACTTCTCTAGGATCCAATAGCACTTGCTCTTTATGATTGTGACTCTTGACCCTATGGCATTGCTTTTTAACTTGTCTTTCTTCTGTGACTAGACAATGAATCCCATGAGGCCAGTGATGTTGACCAACTTATTCACTGAGGTATCTCCCCACTTCAAATAGAATTGGAAGATGATGGACACTCAATAAATGATAAACTAACAATACAAAGTAAACAATACAAGGTAAATAGTAATAAGCAGGATGAATGACATATGGATAAGTTATTACAGTCATTTATTGGAGGGAGAAGGCACTTCTAACCAAGATAAATTAGAAAAAAGTTGGTAGATTATTTTTTTGCACTGGTCTATGAAGATCTGACAAGATTGGATATGGGCATTAGGGAAGACATGCTAAGTGAATTGAACAGTGTGAACAAAGTCACAGGAACAAAAAAAAAATGCCAGACATGCTTGTCAAACGAAAAGAGCCATGGTGTTATTAGGCAAAGAGAACATGAGAAGAAGTGGTAGTGAGGTTGGAAAGGGAGATTCAGGGCTGAAATGTAAGGGGCCTTGATTATCGGACTCAGGGGTTTGATCATTTTACCTGGCCCAATCCACTACAATATACACGATTGAAATCAGAAGATCTGGATTCTAGTCCTAGCTCTGCCATTTGTTAGCTATGTAATGGAAGGAACACTTATTAAGCTCTCTGGTGGCCTGAGCCTGTGAATCACTCATACAATATGCAAAAATGGGAAATACAGTAAGGGGAAGGGGTGAGCTCATTTTTATATCTGCTGAATTTGAAGGCCCATATGACATCCAATTGGACATATCCGTTGATCAGTAGAAATGTTTGAGGGATTTAAAATAAGTAGAAGGAGGGTAGAAATATTAGTATAGTCATTAAACACAGAACTGATAGTTGAACTCATGATTTTTAAATAAAAAGAAATAATAAAGTCAGTATCTGGAAAAGGATTTTGTTCAAAAATGCCTTTGATCAATTTAGATTTAGTTCAAGAAATATATCTGGAGAGAAGAAACCTCAGGCTGTCCTTTCGTTATTAGCCTTCTGCTGCTAGATACTCTTGTAGCCATGGAGATACCAGCTCCCCAAACCAATTCCAGGCTTATGCAACCTTTTTTTAGCCACTCAAAACCTGTATTTCCTCTCATCACAGGAGCCAAACATCTATATTGAGAGAAGTTATATATGATATATATTATATCTTTATCTTATATAAGTTATGTCTTATATATATGACTATATCTTTATATATCTATATAAGTTATATCTTATATATATATATTATATACACAATTCTTATTTTTCATCATTGTCACCTGAAGCTCTTTTTAAAATTCCATTGTACATTATTTGAACCAAAAAAACTTCTTAAAAATATTCTCAGAAAGTAATAATTTTCTCTTCATAACTCCATTTATATTGATGAGTTCATCTTATCAGAAGCACTGAATAAATTTGGGCATCTCAGAATCCCATCCCTCACTTTATGCTCTAAACTCTTAGGAGATCATGGCATATAAGTTTCAAGTGTTACCTTCAAGTCATCTAGTCTTTCTGCTTCTGGCACGGGCAGTTGGTTGCTAAATAATATCTTGTAGATACTGTGTTAACCTCATCCTGTGTGGCTGGGATCCTGATTCCCTGTTCAGCAATTGCCAACTTATCATACTTAGGGGCTGAAATTTGTCTTTTTACTTTCGGCTACAGCCTGGAGACCTGCTTTAGTCCTAAAAGATTTTTCAAACTATAGCCCTGTCTCCTGAATGACTCTAGTTGTCCTATACTAATACCAAATTCCATCAATGAGATCATCCTTGGATGTTAATGCTGACCACCAATGCAGCTAAATTCCACCAAACCAGTCCACTTTGGACTTTGGGTCCCCTTCCAAAATGTAGTACTACAGATTTGTCATTCCTCTTAGGCCTTGACACTGCCATATACCAAACATCTCTTTCCTCAGTGGTCTGGGCTGCTAAAGTTCCATGTATCCTCTGCAATTCAGCCACTAGAAACTAATTGGAAGAACAACATATATGTCATTTGTATTTTCCACGGTGATAAGGCTAAGCCAAAATGCATCTTAATCAAATAATCAGTGATGGATCAGTAATACTGACTTCATATAGGAGCCTACAATAAACTACCCTGGCCCCCACATATATACACAAGTACTTAAAAATGAGGGCAATAAGATTGCCTTCAGAATTAATAAGATATAATATAATAAATGAGAAGAATAATAGGCAAAAATCACTTTCAAGAAACCGAATTTTCATAGGCCAGCAGAAATAGCCTGTAACCTAAACTTTATTAATATAGCTAAAGGACAAATGTGTGCTATTAGAAGAGGGAACTGGACAAACATAGGAAAAAGATAGTCAATAAATAAATATTGACTTTTGACAGTGCCCAGCCAAGAACTATCCAGGGAAAAATATCTTAGCCAAAGGATTTTGCATTCTGATTCCATTAGCAAGATTCTCCATCTCTATTATGATAATAACTATAGGAAATTTGAGACAATGGAAATCAAGTATGTTATTCCCATTGCACCACCTCCCCTTATCTGAGATATATCAATCTTAGTTTTATGCCACTAAATATTCAATTCTTCTAACTCACCTTAACCTGATTGAAGCCCATCAAGTTTCATGGCTAATGACTTGCTAAAGGTCCCACAATTTTGACTTGATTTCCCATATCCATCTGTCTAGAAGAAGAGGGTGTGTTGGTCATAAAGACTATATATTCCAGTTCCTGTGAAATTTATTTCTCATTGTGATTTAATATGCTGAAACTCTGGTTATGATTTGGCTTCCATATAGATTGTCCTGAAGGCAGGAATTTCTGGTCATGCCAAAACAAGATTTTTGGTCTGCGTTACAATCATGCTGTTCATCATTCATCAATACACTGACATTCTAGTTTTATATATCACTTTTGTGAGAATAGTTAGTATGCCTCTGCCTCTAAATGACAGATCTATTCCAAATATGCTGACAATACCAGGTGTGTAAGCAAACAGGCTGAAGGCTAGGTCTCAAACAAAAGTACAAAACCCAGTGCACTAATTGTTACCCTGTGAGATATTTGGGGAAACAGTCAAATGGCCATTACCCAGGCAAAGTACCAGCCACCTCCAATGTCATTTGTGATTACTAGCAAACATTTTGTTTTCTGTATAATTGTTAATATTATAATTTTCCATACTTTAAGTACATGCATTGAGCAGCATATCAAGAGTCTTACATAAATTATTTCTAATATTTAAGTAACTATGTTATGTAGATATTATCGTAATTCTTCCAATTTACAAGTGAGGAAACTGAGGTTCAGAGAGGTTAAGTAATTTGTCTTTCGTCCCACAGAATGTAAATGGCCAAGCTTGGATTTGATCCCTATTCTCTAACTTAAAAATCTATACTCTGTCAAAACTATCATAAATGTTTTGTGTCATCAACACTACTTTTGAATTATTTACATATATAATAATTTATTTGCTAAAAAAGCTGTTTTGCTTCTCAAGATTTCCCTCTCAGTTCAATTTTCTTCTTCCTGAAATACATCCTTTAGTGTAGCTCTTTCAATGATGGCCTTTTAAAGGTAAGCTCTAGGTTGCTATTTATTTGAAAATGCCTTTGTTTTATTCACACTATGTGTATTAATTGATATTAGATTCAGCTGCAAATATCAAAAAGATTATGTAAACAAAATAGAAGTGTATTTCTCTCTTCTGTTAATGTAGAAAATCAAGGGCCAGTATGGTGGCTCCATTATCGTCAAGAACCTATGTCCCAGATTTATCTCATTGCTCCATAATTCTCAATGTTAGGATTTTATCTTATGATTCAAAATATCTACTACAGGGCTAGTCACCACAAGACCTTATCTCCCTGTTCTTATTTCTGTTGGCTGAAATTTGGATGGTGGCAGAATTTTTCACATAGAACACCTGGCGGCAAATGCCAGCACTTTTATATTACTGGGTTTTGTTTGTATATTCCTGGACTATGCAAAGAGTTTAAATTAAAATTTAAAGCCACATGAGGGCAGGTACATGATTATACATCATCGGGAAAGACATTTTTCTCTGCCAAGAATGCAGCTTGAGGGATCCCTGGGTGGCAGAGCGGTTTAGCGCCTGCCTTTGGCCCAGGGCGCGATCCTGGAGACCCGGGATCGAATCCCACGTCGGGCTCCCAGGTGCATGGAGCCTGCTTCTCCCTCTGCCTATGTCTCTGCCTCTCTCTCTCTCTCTCTCTCTCTCTCTCTCTCTCTGACTATCATAAATAAATAAAAATTAAAAAAAAAGAATGCAGCTTGAGACAGACAAACTCACTTGCCATCTTCTTCTGTGAAGAAGAGTTCTCCTAGTACACTCTTTCATTGCACGTAAAGCACTTTGAAAGACCCAGTTTTACATGGACATCTTGGTCTCAAATCTTATAGTGTGCATGAGTGTTAGAACACAAATCTTGGTCACTAATATCCAAATTTCCAACATATTTGGGGAAACAGTGTTAACTCATGGGTACCACTCTAGTTTACAGTTTCCTCTTTGTGTTTGGCCCCTGGAAGTATCTTTCTGTCTTGAAAAGTCAACCATGCCTCGAAAACTATGTTAGCTCTATTCACCAGAATGTAAACTCCACTATGTCAGGAATTTGTGCCAATTTGGCTTACTTCTTTCTGCAACACCTAAAATACTTCCTGGCACATAAGAAAGGTATTCAACAGCTAAAGGGTACAGGATTTCTTTTTGAGGTCTTGAAAATATTCTAAAATTGACTATGGTAAAGATTGCATACATCTGTGAGTATACTAAAAAATATTTATTGGCACACTTTAAATGAGTGAATTTTATAGTATATAAATTATACATCAATAAATCTCTTTAAAAAAATACTTGGTGGGGACACTTGGGTGGCTCAGTTGGTTAAGTGTCTGCCTTTGGCTTAGGTCATGATCTCAAGGCCCTGGGATTGAACCCCATGTCAGGCTGTCAGAGAGCCTGCTTTTCCCTCTCCCTCTGCCACTCTCCCTGCTTGTGCTTGTGCTTTCTCTCTCTCTCTCTCTCTCTCTCTCTCTCTCTCTCTCTCTCAAATAAATAAATAAAATCTTGAAAAAAATACTTGGTGAATGAATAAGTTAATTTTATCCAGTATTTCTGATGTGTTGTAGCTGGCAGTGGGATGAGAATTTCCAGACTATGTGGTATGTGATATTACTAGAAATGGAAGTCAAATCTATGCTGTTTTCGCTATACTATGTTATCATTCATGCTTACAGGTATAGTGAGACTTTAAGAGCATCTTTCCAAAGTCAGCCTATGCCAACTATAGCTTTGTGAGGCTGGGCAAGAAAAAAAAATATCCAGAGAGAAATGGTACTCTGCAGGCCCATCTTAACCACCATATTCTATTAAGAAATCAGCTTGTTCAATTGCATAGGTATAGAGCAACCAGATCATGCCTATAGGTAATTTCTAATTCAGCACCAAATGAGAACTAAAAGCTTGCTAGAAGCTTCCTTAGAAAATTTTCTAAATACAGCTCTCTCTCAACAACAAAGCTCCATATATTACTCAGAGTAGCCATAGAACCGTTTACTATGTAGTTACTATGTGCCAGGTACTCCTGAAAATGCTTTACATTTATTAACTTATTTACAGATGTAGAAACTGAAACACAAAGGAGTTAAGTAACTTGCCAAAGGCCACACAGATAACGGCAGAGCTAGGGTTTCTTCACTGTAGACTGGCTCTAGAGCTCATAAGCTTAACAATTATGCTATGCATCTCCATATTTGCTTGAATTATCTAGTCTCATGCCCAATCCCACTCTAAAAGGAAATTTAATGCTGAAATAGTAAAATATAATTATAGGACCAAATCCCCTTATTCTTTCTTCACAAAGCCAGAAGTTATACTCTATAGCTTTATATGTGATCAGCATTGCCACAATAGGGTTTGTCAGAGTAACTAAAGAGGTGTGAAACAGTGGTTAAAGCATACATTTTTGCCTTCCAACACACAGGATCATTCAGATTTCTGTTGAGGACATCACAAGGAAAAGCAAGAGAAAAAGTGTCATATTAACTCGTCAAAACTGGGAAGGAGGATGCAGTGTGACTACATATATAGTATCTATCACTCAAATGCCTCACTCAAAAAAAAAAAAGAAAATCTGTTTTTAAATACAGGAGTCTTTGGGTCCTCTAGTCAAGAAAATGATTTAGTCTGAAACCCATCAAAGCATGTATCAGACTGGCTTCAACTAGCAGCTGCAGAGGAAGATTTAGAGAACAGTTAGTTTAAAGTTGAAAAATCGCTAAAATATCCAGGCAACGTATCAACCTTCCTCTGAGTTTACTAAACCCAATAAATGGAACTGTTTAAAGACATTAAGGATGATGCATGAATAATGCAAATCAATTCAACTTTATTACTTTTTCCATACTGTTTTCCTAATAGCTGCACATTCACACTGCTCATACATACGAGGGTGCATTTCAGCAGTTGATTCTATAGTAATTACAGATATTAAGGATTCAGCACACTGAGGAAATATCTCAGTGAGAGATAGTCTACATGGGACACAATTAGAAAATACTATATATAAACACTGGTCACATTATTTTATAAGCTATATGTGGTACAGAAGAAATGGACAAGCAGAGAATTAAAGCAGAGATATTGGCTGCAGAGAAAAGGAGAATGCTGGTGACAATAAATAACTTGCTATGTCCCTGGCACTGGATTTATTATGTGAATTTTATTAGCTAGATTTATTGTAGCTAATATACACAAAAACCCTGGGATGTAGTTGCTATTACTATTCCCATTCTATAGGTAAGGAAACTGATACAAACAAAAGTTACTTTCCTAAGGTTATGGCATTAAGTGCCAGACTGGTACTTAAGCCCATGCAATCTGCCTCCAGAAGTATGCTGTTAGTCACTCACCTCTACTGCCTCTCACAGCAAAAGATGTAAATATTAAAACATCATCCCACACACTTTATTGAGTGCCTGCTATATATCTCCAAGTGTGATAAGCATTGAGAATATAAGAAGCATAGAATTTAAAAGAACAGGTACTAATTATTTTCAAATATCTTGGAGATTGGAAGGCATTTAAGATGATCTCAATACAAGCTTTTAAAAAGGTCATGGAAAAATTTAAAAATGTCATTCATTGTATCATAAGGTTAGCCTTCCTTGGACTCTGCTTCAGCAGCAAGACTTCATCTCAAAGTCAGTCAAGATAACATGCAATGAATATAGCCAAACCAAACCAATCAATCAATCAATCAATCAATCTCGGGACAGGTTCTAAAAGATTCCCATGGAGGTTCTCATGTTTGAGGAGTGTTTCAGAATACTGTATTCAAGGAATGGTCATTTTCATTTTATTTTCATCAGTGTTGTCCCACTTGAAACCACTCAATTCATAAGTATGTATGAGCATCTAGCATGATATCAGATATTATGAGGGGTACAATAGTGTATGAGATACAGTCCTTGCCAACAAAGAATCTGCAACCTAGTGAACAGACAAAAAATTCTCATGGAGCAATTATTAGAAAAGGCAGTTTATGATAAAATGCTCATTTCTGAAGTACAAACAAATGCTTAAGGGGAGCAGACAAGGAAGAAAAACAATTAAATTGTTTAGAGAAGGCCTCATGGTGGCTAGGAATCCAGTGAGGCCTTGAAGGATGGAGGACTTGAGGTGATAGAAGAGAGAACCAAGGGAACTCCTAAGTCTGAAGGAACAGTCTGACTTGTCTTATGGGCACTGGCATAAGAGAGGTACCTGAAGAGAAACTAGAGCCATGTAAGATCAGGGACCCAAATCAACCAATGCAATCTGAGAGAAGTAAATGTGTCAATCAAAGGCATGAATCTAGCTCAAGAGCCCAGAAGATAAATACCTGAAAAAGAGAAAAGTACTGGGAACCAGAGAGGGCCAGCAGCAATTAGGACCCAGGCTATGTATTTTGTGACCAGACTGACCTAGGTTTAAATTCTACTTTGCACCATACTTTCTATGTGAGCTCTATCATGTTATCTAACTTTTCTAAGCCTATTTCCTCATCAGTGGAATAGGAATATCAATACCTAGCATATGCTGTGTTAGAGGGGAATTAAATATATATATGAAAGTTTTAATACTGTAAAGTTCTATGTGAGTGTCAGTTTTTATCATCTGTTATATGGTAGATAGAACTAAATCTTGGAGGACCTTGTAGTCAAGAAAGTTGACAGTGATTATATGTGACATATGGGCAGCTACCCACAGAAGTGAATCAGAATCTCTGGGGGCTTATTATTTGTTTCTTTGTTTGTTCATACACTTCTTATTTTGTTTGTTTCAAAATACAGATCCTTTAGATTCTGACAAATTCATTCCCCACATCTATATCCAGATGATAATCATTAGAATGGGTTACCACTTTACTAATGAGTTAACAAGAACATGTCATATCTCCATTATGTTGGGGCAATAAAAAGGTTAACATCCCATTGATCTAGGAATTTATTTCAGTATTTTGAGTATGAAGTGATTAATGGTAGTGGTAGCAATGAAACAAAATAGAAAGATAATGTAAAGGAAGATGAAAAAAAAGATAGACATTTTTGAGTACTTACTATATTTTACTCTTGAGGAAAATGTGCCAGTAAGAAGCAGAGGCAGAATTTGGACCTAATTATGGTTGACTTAATAGAAAGAACTTTTCCTTGGCTCAGATGTGAAGGAAGAAAGGAAAAGACTGAATAATGGCTATAAGGTTTTTTATTTTTTATTTATTTTTTTAAAGATTTTATTTATTTATTCACAAGAGACATACACACACACAGGCAGAGACACAGGCAGAGGGAGAAGCAGGCTCCATGCAGGGAGCCCGACGTGGGACTCGATCCTGGGACTCCAGGATCACGCCCTGGGCTGAAGGAAGGTGCTAAACCTCTGAACTACCCAGGTGTCCCCTATAAGGTTTTTTAAACTGAAAAATTGGGAGGAGGGGCAAGATGGCGGAAGAATAGGGTCCCCAAATCACCTGTCCCCACCAATTACCTAGATAACCTTCAAATCATCCTGAAAATCTATGAATTCGGCCTGAGATTTAAAGAGAGACCAGCTGGAATGCTACAGTGAGAAGAGTTCGCGCTTCTATCAAGGTAGGAAGACGGGGAAAAATGAACTAGGGGTGGTGGAGGGGGAGGAGGGCGGGGGGTGGGGGTGAATGGGTGACGGGCACTGAGGGGGACACTTGACGGGATGAGCACTGGGTGTTATTCTGTATGGTGGTAAATTGAACACCAATAAAAATTAATTTATTAAAAAAAAGAAATAAAGAAACAAAAGGCCTCCGAGGGGGAGGGGTCCCGCGAAGAGCCGGGCTGAGGCCGGGGCGAGTGTCCCCAGGACAGGAGAGCCCCGTCCCGGAGGAGCAGGAGCTGCACCAACCTTCCCGTGCGGAAAGGGGCCCGCAGGGAGTTAGAGCAGGACCCAGGAGGGCGGGGATGCCCTCGGGCTCCCGGGGACACTAACAGACACCTGCGCGCCCAGGAGAGTGCGCCGAGCTCCCTGAAGGGAATAAACTTATCTAGAAGAGAACTCTGTATGAGTTCTGAATTATGTGACATCAGAATCTTAGTATTTAAAAATCAGTTTACTCTTACAGCTGGCAATATTCTCAGCAATATTTCCCTAAGTCAGCCACCTCCTAATTCACTTTGTCTTCATCAACCATGTTTTTGCCCTTTTGATACTCCCGTAAGTAGTGCTTATGGTTGATTGCTTAGTACGGATGTTAACTATGCTAAGTCAGGCATGCCTTTTCTTAACTGAAGGTGCATATTTGGGGGCCAACCAAATAGGACAAAAGGTACCATCTTGAATCCTTGAGAATCCACCTTATAGTCATCCAATAGAACTATCTATCTGAAATTAGTGAACTAAATCCAAAATGTACAAATACTAGATTTATAATGCATATGCTTTTTGCAGCACATTATTTGGTATTATTTGTCTTAAAACAGTCTGAGTCATGTTTGGATAAAGATGTAAAGGGCATTTTGTTGTCATTTTATAAGTTTTTTTTAATTGATTGTTTGCTTTTATTTTATTTTTGTTATTGGTGGTGGTTTATTTTTTGTTCCAGAGTTAATAAAGCTGGGAAAGAAACCTAAGACAGAATTAAGATTCAAATTACCCAATAAGATACAAGTATCCCAAATCAACAGAGCCAAACTAAAGAAGATTCTTATATATATTCAAAAATTGAATCAACAAAGGCAAACTGAGTGAAGACTTTGTAGAGATTCACATCCAGAAAGATTAGAAATATGTGTTGGTCACAATGCCAATATAAGCACAAATTATGATATATCAGGTAAAAAGTCCAAAGAAATATTAGATTTATTTACTCAAAAATATTTGCTGTGCATCTACTATGCATCAGGCACACTAGATCATGGGTGCAGGAAATAAGTGCGTCATCAGAAAAGAATTTTAAAAGAATAACACTGACTTTAGTAGTTCTTTTTTATGATTAACATAAGCTGGTACTTCTAAACATGTCAGAGAAATAGTTTCTCTCCCTGCCTGGGAGGATCACTCCTACCAATCTCCCTCCCACCTCCAATGCTGGGTACACTTCTGGAAACTAGATCTGTGTAACTGTAAAAATGCATGTTTTTCCCATTTAGATACTATGTTGTATCTTTCAAACTTTTTTGACCACACACCTTACTAAGAAATATATTTCACATATGACCCAGTAAAAACACACATACATGACACACAATAGATACATATACACATGCAGACTATGATCACAAAATTCACATACACAAAAATTATAAAATAATACTACCAATACTGTGGGCAATGCACTCTAATATTTTCTATCCTGTTTTGTTTCACTAAAAAAAGAAATAAAAGGGAAAAATAGGTGAGTCTTATCCTACTATGTTTGTTTCACAATTCACTAATGGGCTATGACCCACAGTTTGAAAAATAGTGCACTATAATATAATATACCACTCTCCTTTCAGGATGCAGCTGGGCAGAATGCAGGACGGCAGGGAGGTGTCAGCCTGGGTTTAAACAACCACATGAATCCTCAAAGTAGAAAATCGCGGGACTGCATTTGCATACTCTGCATCTGAATTTTTTGTCTACATCATACTCCAAATAGCTTTTATTCACCTAATCCCAAAATCATGAAAAAATATGGTGTTTTGGTTTGGGTTTGGTTTGCTTTTTCACAGCCTATGTACAATATTCAACTTATATTCTGACACCATTGTGGACTGGACTGCAATGACATGGTTAGCTTTTGAGGGGGAAGCAAAAATCTTAATTTGCCTTTCTTTAAGGAAAAAAAAATCTTTGAAATTTATTCAGGGCAGGAGCCAGGCAATGGGGAAATAATTTACACTGTAATCCTCAAAGGAATAGAACATGAATCGAATTAATGTTTCTTCAGGATATGGGATTCTCTTCTTATGAATAAAATCTTTTGAGATCAGGTAGGAAGTTGTAACCATTTTTCTCTTTTATTAGTTTTTCTCATATGTTGCTTTGAATATTTGGTTTTATACTGGCAGAGAGAGATGACCAACAAACCAGCCTGATTGTGTAATACTATTTTCCCGTATAGAGTCTATTCTTTCCAGTATGGACAACTGAAGGAACCAGATTACACTTGTTACATCATTTGGCTCAATCATGTAATAGTTTCCCTTGACCATCTTAGGGGCTCATGGATTCCTTATATATGTGGTACCTATGTTTATGGTTTTTTTTGTTAATCAGATTTGAAAAATTCAGCCAATTTCAAGTGTATGTCTTTATGAAGTTATGTGATTGGCTGGTTGGTTCAGCCAAAATGATCAGTCAAATAATTCAAAATGAATAAAAATGAAAGGTGGACTAAACTTACCCACTGTTGGATGAAATGTAGTCATAGATTGACAAGACACTGTGACTGCTTTGCTTGATTCAATCAGTCTTATCAGCCAAAGCTTGCCCTTTGTACCTTACTGATAAAGTTTTGTTGTATCTCTTAACTACCTTATACAGTTTCTATGTAGTATAGAGTAATTCGAACTGCTTCCTTGACTGGTTTTGATTGTCTTGACCAGCTGAGGAAGGTTTGAGTTAGTTAATAAGAACTAATATGAATAATGGTTTGATTAAAATGACTAGCTTTCCTGAATTTTTTGATTATTGTTTGCACTATAACAAGTCAGCTATTTGACCAAATTAGTACTTCCCTAAATTGATTAGTCAGTTCAATCTGAAATTGAATAACTATGGCAAGTAAGAAAACCTGACAAAATATTTTTACTGAATTCTTCTAATTATACATAGTCCTACCATTTTTGAGAAAAGAGTAAATTCTCTGTATTCGACAGGGCTCTCAAAAGAAACAAAACATAATAAGACATAATAAGGAATTGGCTCATGCACTTATGGAGGTTGAGAAGCCCCAAGATCTGCAGTCAGTTACCTGGAGATCCTGGAAAGCCAAAGTGCAGTTCCAGTCTGAGTCCGAAAGTCTCAGAACAAGCGTAGCCAATCGTGTAAGTTCCAGTCTGAAAGCTGACAGGCTCAAGCCCCAAGAGAGGCCAATGTTTTTGTCTAAATCTGATGGTTGGAAAAGACCAATCAATGTCACAGATCAGGGCAGCCTGGGTGGCTCAGTGGTTTAGTGCCTGCCTTCAGCCAAGGGCATGATCCTGGAGACCTGGGATCGAGTCCCACATCAGGCTCCCTGCATGGAGCCTGCTTCTCCCTCTGCCTGTGTCTCTGCCTCTCTCTCTCTCTGTGTGTGTGTCTCATGAATAAATAAATAAAATCTTTTTTAAAAAAATGTTGCAGAACAACTCCTGAAGGAGTTCCCTCTTAGTCTTTTTGTTGTATTCAGATCTTCAATTGATTGGGTGAGACCTGCATATGTGAGGGCAATTTGCCTTACTCAGTCTACCCATTCAAATGTTAATTACATCCAGAGACATCTTCACATACACACCCAGAATAATGTTTGTCCAAATGTCTGAGCACCCCAATGGCCCAGTCAAGTTGACACCTAAAATTAATCATCATTCCTCCTGATTGTTTTTCTGCTGGCTGACTTTTAAGGGAGTCTCATGACACTGTCTCCTTAAAGGTTTTGTTTGCATGATATGAACAGACTTCATTTATAGCTAGAGTCTGTGACAGCCTAAATGCTGTGGTATATGGAGTACTAGGATGCTCCTGAAACTAAAAGTAGTCCCCATCTCTAACCTAACAGAATTCCTGAAATCCCACCATTAGAGGTATTCTTTTGGGATAAAACAGTGTAGGTCACATGCACTACAATACAAATATCCATGGAAGGCAAACCACAGTAACTCCTTATCAGCATTGACATAAATTAGTTTGTATAAAATTCCAAATGATTTAAAAGAGGTCCCTTTGGGCAGTCCTAGATGACTCTGAACTTATCTCCCCTCGTGGACATACCAAATCTACAACTACATAGAGAATAATTTCTTCTGGAAAAAACTTGAAAACTAGTTGAACAGATGCTTCCAAAACAAGAGATGAAAGGGCTACACCAAGATGGGTAGGAGACACAGAGTAGTCTCCTGAAAAACTCCCCTCATCCCTGGCATGGTAACATACGATAGGGATCTCATGGCCTGGAGCCTCTCCCTGAAGAGCAAGAGATTTGTGCCCTACATTAGGCATCCCAAACCTAGGGACATGCACCAGAGAAATGAGGCCTCAAAAACATCTAGCTTTGGAAACCAATGACACTTACATCCAGGGGATCTACAGAGCTGTAGGGATCTGAAATACACCTTTTAAGAGGCTAACACATGAACTCACTTGTCCCAGGAACCAGTACAGAGAGAGCAGTTTGAGAGGTAATTGGATCATATATGAAGAAGATTCAGTTGCCAATCTTAAAGCATCTGCTGGACAGGGAGAAATTAGTTGGGATTTTCCTCAGACAGAGGTGCTGAAGAGTGCCATTTTTTTGTACTCTCCCTCTACCTTGCTAGAGCAGATGGACATGTGCCTTGTTAAAGCTCAGGGTATGCCTCCTTTCAATACATTTCTGCAGCCTCAGTAAAGGCATGGGTGTGCCCTGCCCCCTGCATTTTTTTAAGATTTTATTTATTTATTCATGAGAGACACACAGAGAGAGGCAGAGAAATAGGCAGAAGGAGAACAGATCCCAGGACTCCAGAATCACAACCTGAGTCAAAGGCAAACACTCAACCACTGAGCCACCCACGTGCCCCTGCCCCCAGCATTCTTCTGGACATCATTAAAACTACCTGCCAACACTCTTTCCTTGGCTTGCTAAAGTCACAGGCTATGCCCCACCACCAACACTCTCCTGCAGCTTCATCAAAGCCATTGGGTGAGCATAGTCTACACAGGTGGCACCTCTTGATTGCCTGGCTCTAGTGGCCAGAGGGGATTGAGTGTCTGGGCCCCATGGGATTCTAAACAATCAGAAAAACAGGATACCACACCCAGAGCATAACACAGACTGCAACTTATTAAAATTTAAATTCAATTAATTAACATATAGAGTATTATTAGTTTCAGAAGTAAAGTTCAGTGATTCATCAGTTGTATATAACACCCAGTGCTCATCATATTACATGCCCTCCTTAGTGCCTGTCACCCAGTTTCCCCATCCCCTGACCCCTCTCCCCTTCATCAACCCTCAGTTTGTTTCCTATGATTAAGAGTCTCTTATGGTTTGCACAGACTGCAACTTAAACATACCCCCAGTCTATATGTGGAAAAGGCTCATTTAATTGTCTTGGAGTGGGATGCCTGGGTGGCTCAGTGGTTGGGTGTCTGCCTTTGGCTCAGGGCATGATCCTGGAGTGCCAGGATTGAGTCCCACATCAGGCTCCCTGCATGGAGCCTGTTTCTCCCTCTGCCTATGTCTCTGCCTCTTTCTCTGTGTCTCTCATGAATAAATAAATACAATCGTTAAAAATAATAATAATTGTCTTGGAGCTTCAACCTGAGGGACAGACCTCAGGTTTACCACACATCTAAAGGCTATAAAGGCATTTTCAGGGGGGAATATAGGTAGAGAACCATCTGTGTGCCCTCTGTTGGCCTCACCACAACTTGTTGGCACTTCCTAGAAACAAGCTTATATACTTATCTGAAGCTTCACTTCTTATAAGTGTCATCCAAAGGATACCTTCTGATCTGAAGTGGAAGTTGCCAGGGTCTATGGTTATAGTCCCACAGGACTGTATATTTTTGCATACTTTAAAAAGGTGCTGCCTGAGGATCTGGTTTTCAATCAGCCTGAATCTAGGTGCTAAGATCAATCCTTTTGGAACACTGGCAAATCCTGGCACACCCTCAACAACTGGGGCCTGTCAAGAGTAAATCAGGCTACTTAATAACAAAGGTTCAAGAGATAACCAAGAGCTAGGACAAGGTTGAATAATAAGGTTCACCTCCTACACAAGGCAACTCTTTCAAGACTGGGAGAGGTAGCTATTTTACGCAATACATGGAAACACAGAGAATCAAGCAAAAGGAGAAAACAGAAGAATATATTCCAAATGAAAGAATAAGATAAGACATCAGAAAAAGGTCTTAATGGAGATAAGTAGTTTATCTGATAAGGAATTCAAACTAATGGTCCAAACTAATGAATACATTGAAAACTGCAACAGGGTGCCTGGGTAGCTCATTGGTTAAGCATCTGCCCTCATCTCAGGTCATGATCCTAGGGTCAAATCCCACATCAGGCTCCTTGCTCAGCAGGGAGTCTGTTTCTCCCTCTACCTGCCTCCCCTGCTTGTGATAGCACTCTCTCTCTTGCTCTCTCTCTCTCTCTCTTTCATGCTTTCTCTCAAATAAACAAAATCTTTAAAAAAGAAAACTAACAAAGAGATATTAAATACAATAAAATACAAAACAGAAGACACAGAGCTAAAAAATATAAGTGAACTGATAAATATGCTAGAGGGGTTCAATAGCAGACTAGATAAATTAAAAGAACAAATAAGCAACCTGGAAGACAGAGAGATGAAGTCACCCAAAATAGAGAAGCCAAAAGAAAAAAACATTAAGCAGAGATATTTCAAGAAACCTATGAGACAATATCAAGCAGAATAACATTCCCAGAAGAAGAAAAAGAGAAGGGAACAGAAAACTCACTGGAAGAAATAATGGCTAGAAACTTTATAACCTGGGAAAGGAAACAGACATCAAAGAATAAGAAAGTTGCAAATAAGATGAACCCAAAGAGATCCACACCAAGACATGTTATAATTAAAATGTCAAAAGTTACAGATAAAAGAATTTTAAAATTGGCAAGAAAAAACAACTTATTATGTACAAGCAAACCCCCATATCAGCTGATTTTTCAGCAGAAACTTTGCAAGTCAGAAGAAAGTGGCATGATATATTCAAAGTGCTGAAGTAAAGAACTTTCAACTACAAATGCTGTACCCAGCAAGGCTATCATTTACAATTGAGAGATAAGAAGTTTTTCAGGCAAGTAAAAGCTAAAAGAATTCATTATCACTAAATGAGCCCTACAAGAAATGCCAAAGGATCTTATTCAAGCTGAAAAGAAAGACACTAACTAAAAAAAGAAAACATAATGAAAGTAAAAAAAAATCTTACTGGTAAAGGTGAATATATAGTAAGAGTAGTAGATTAACCACTTATAAAGTTAGTATTAAGGTTAAAAGACAAAAGTAGTAAAAAATTAACTATAACTTTGATAATTATTTAAGGAATATACAAAATAAAAAGATATATATCAAAAACATAAAGCATGAGGAAGGAGTAGAAATGTAAAGTTTTCAGAATACATTCAAATTTAAGTTGCTACCAACTTAAAATAGGCTGCGATAGATGATAGATAGGTAAATAGATGATTGTTAGATGATAGATAGATAGATAGATAGATAGATAGATAGATAGATAGATAATAAGTAGTCCATCATATGTGAACCTCATGGTAAGCATGAAACAAAAACCTACAGAGATACACAAAAGATGAGAAAGGGATCTAAACATAATAGTAAGGAGCAAGGAAAAAAAGGAACAGAGAAGAACTACAAAATAGCCAGAAAACAAGTAACAAAGTAACAATAAGTACATACTTATCAATAATTACTTTAAATATATACGGACTAAATTCTCCAATCAAAATACATATACATATAGTGGTTGAATGAATAAAAAAACAAGACTCCCCTATATATTGCCTACAAGAGATTCATTTCAAATCTAAGAACATGTGGACTGAAAGTGAAGGGAAGGAAAAAGATTTTCCATAAAAATGGAAATTAAAAGAAAGCTGAGTAGTTATAGCAGACAAAATAGACTTTAAAACAAAGACTGTAATAAAAGACAAAAAAGGGCATTACATAGTATTTTTCACAGAACTAGGACAAATAATTCTAAAATTTGTATGAGAGCACAAAAGACCCCAAATAGCCAAAGCAATTTTGAGAAAGAAAAGGAAATCTTCAGGTATCATGCTCCCTGACTTCAAACTATACTACAAAGCTATAATAATCAAAACAGTATGGTACGGGCATAAAAAGAGACACATAGACCAATGGAATAGAATAATGAGCCTAGAAATAAATCCACTCATATATGATCTATTAATCTATTACAAAAGAGGTAACAATATACAATGGGAAAAATTTTGAGAAAGAAAAGGAAATCTTCAGGTATCATGCTCCCTGACTTCAAACTATACTACAAAGCTATAATAATCAAAACAGCAATTTTGAGAAAGAAAAGGAAATCTTCAGGTATCATGCTCCCTGACTTCAAACTATACTACAAAGCTATAATAATCAAAACAGTATGGTACGGGCATAAAAAGAGACACATAGACCAATGGAATAGAATAATGAGCCTAGAAATAAATCCACTCATATATGATCTATTAATCTATTACAAAAGAGGTAACAATATACAATGGGAAAAAATTAGTCTATTCAATAAATGGTATTGGGGAAATTGGACAATCAAATGCAAAAGAGTGCAACTAGATCACTATCTTACACCATACACAAAAATTAACTCAAAATGGATGACAAGTTTGAATGTAAGGCCAGAAACCATAAAACTCCTAGAAGAAAACATAGGCAGTAATTCCTTGACATTACTGTTGGCAAATTTTTTTGGATCTTACTCCAAAAGCAATGGCAATAAAAGCAAAAATAAACAAATGAGACTACATTAAACTAAGAAGCTTCCGCACAATGGAGGACACCATCAGAAACATTGAAAGGTAACTTACTGGATGGGAAAAAATATTTGTGAATCATATACTCAATAAGGCTTATATCCAAAATATACAACAAACTCATGCAATTCCAAAATAAAACAAATAAATGATCTGATTAAAAAATGGGCAGAGGATCTAAATAGACATTTTTCTAAAGACAACAGATGGCCAACAAGCACATGAAAGGATGCTCAATATCAGTAATTATCAGGGAAATGCAAATGAAAACCACAATGAAATATCTCAGACTTGTCAGAATGGCGATTTCAAAAAGATAAGAAATTACAAGTACTGGAGAGGTTGTGGAGAAAATGGAACCCTCATGCACTGTTGGTAGGACTATTAATTGGTATAACTACTATAGAAACAGTATGAAGTTTCCTCAGAAAATTAAAAATAGAACTACCATAGTATCCAGCTATTCCACTTCTATTTTTCTTAAAGATTTAGTTATTTATTCATGAGAGACACACAGAGAGAGGTAGAAACATAGGCAGAGGGAGAAGCAGGCTCCTCACAGGGAGCCCAATGTGGGACTCGATCCCAAATCCCAGGACCATGCCCTGAGCCGAAGGCAGACATTCAACTGCTGAGCTGCCCAGGCATCCCTACACAACAGAATATTACTCAGCCATAAAAAAGAAGGAGATCTTGTCAGTTGTGACAATATGGATGGACCTTGAGAGTATTATGCTAAATGAAATAAGTCAGAGAACGATAAAAACTGTATGATTTAACTTATATGTGGAATTTTAAAAACCAAAATAAATGAACAAACAAAACAAAACTTACAGATACATAAAACAGATTGATGGTTATCAGAGGGGAAGGGGTGGTGGTGGGCACAAAGGGTGAAAGGGGTCAATTCTATCTATGGTGGTGAATTCCTAGAATTCCTGTGGTGATCCCTTTGTAACACATACATATGTTGACTTATTATACTGTACACCTGAAACAAATAGAAGGTTATATAACAATTTTACCTCAGTAAAAGATAAAATAAAATAAAGGTCTCTTTGTAAGTGTGAAATGGAAAAGGAAGATTTGGAGACATATGATCTAGGTTGGACAAATGGGAAGGAACCAAAAACATAAACCATTTCATCATTTCATCTTGAACCTATTTTGGTGGTATTACTAGGTTACTAAGTAGATAAAAAACAATCAAGTAATATATCTATAATAGAGATATACAGGTATATATATATTTATATATACAAATTCATATATTTATATATTTATATAATATATATATACAAAATATATACAGATATATATATATATATAAAACACTTACAAAGAGACCTTTATTTACCTCTCCAAAGGGGGAGAGAATAAGTTTTTTCCTTTAAAATTTGAGACAGTTTGTGTGTGTGGAGGGAGTGGGCAGAGGCAAAGGGAGAGAGAGAATCTCAAGCAGACTCCATGCTGAACACAGAGCCCATGACTCTGAGATCATGACCTGAGCCAAAATCAATATTGGATGCTTAACCAACTGAGCCACCCAGGCACCCCAGAACAAGTTCTTGTTTTTGTCTTTTAGAATCACAGGGGTTGAGATTACATACATATTAATAAAAAGAACGAGGTGCTTATAACTATTCATGAGGAAAGATGGACCATGCACACTGAGCAAACACATATGTAACATATATCCCATGTCCACTTTGGGGTGGACATTTACAGAACAAGTCAAAAGTTAGCTCCTGACATCAGGAGGTTATCTTAGGACAAGGAGAAGGGGCTATTGGCATGCTCTGACAGCCAGTATAAACTGAATGGGGTCTTGAGCTTATTATCTCAGATAAGGAATGCAGGGCCTTGTTTGTTCCTAGGCTAGAACATTATCAGTAGATCTTGAGTCCAGTCTTCTGCAGAGACAGCTAGTGAGTTTGTTAGTGGGGTCTGAAAAGACACAATAGCTGATTAGGGGGAAACAGTTCTCCAAGAAACAAGCTTTAAACTTTCTACTAGATTCAACTTCTTTAACCTTGTGGGGCATGGTTTCAACAGTATTGTAATAGCGTTGTTTGATGACAGATTGTAGCTATAGTTGTGGCGAGCACAGAGCAGCTTACAGAGTAGTTGAATCACTATGTTATACACCTGAAACTAATGTAACATCGTGTATCAATTCTACTTCAATTTTTAAAAATGACCAAGTGATTCAGTCAATAATATTTTTTGTGGTGGCTTATTTCTATGGCCTGGTGAAAGGTAAATACTGAGAAACAGTTTGCTATTCATTTAGGTCCTGCAGTGGAATCAATCTAGCCACTCCATGCAAATCAGCTCTCCTTTACTGGGACTCAGCCTGCAACTTCCAACAACTCTGTCACCTCACCTGCTTTCCCTCCATTGCTACAGATCTTTCTAAGGCTCAATTATATTTGTGAGGCCTGGATTTCTGTAAACATATCAATCTTTGTGCATGAGAATCAGAAGATTTCCTATAGCTAACACAGAGTCCTCGCATTGGTAAGCTCATTCTTCATAGAAAGGGCACACAGTGCAATTGTCCAATGCTCCTCAAATCATGAAACATTAGGGAAGCAGGAGGAGGTCGTTCCACCGGATATATTTTCCATTCTCTTAATTAATCATTGTCTAAACAACAGCATTATTCAAGACCCAGAAAGTCTTGCTCAGAAGACCTACCATGAGTAAAAATTAATTGTTCTTTCTGCCTCTTTACTGGCTGGTTTACAATGTTTTGCAGGTGGTCAAATGATATTAATTATCTACAACAAAGGGAGGACATTCCTAAATGAACCAAAAGGTAGAATGTGGTGTAATATATTATGCAGAATGAATTCCCAGTGAGCACTAACAGTCTTTACAACTGCAGCAACAGAGGCTGTGTAGGTACATACAGCAATTAGTTTGTGCTCAGTAGGGGGGAGCTCAGTGTGTGTAGTGGAAAGTATTTGTATCTTTTTCATTCAAAAATGATTGAAATGAAGAGCAAAACTTGGGACAGTGAGCAAGAAGAGAGTGGCCACATTAAGAAATTCTGTGAATGTGCTTCAAAATCATCTTGGATACCGCAGATTGACTATGACAAAAAATTATAGTAGCACCTGTAGGTATCTATTGACCCTGTGAAGAAGAAAAATTAATCAACAATATCAAGATTATACATTGGCAAAATCCTCTGGGCAAGACTCTCCCTTAGGTGAGCATAGGGTCAGTGCCTGGTGAATGATTCATTTGGAAAAGAGAAAATATTGCCATTGTAGAAGCTACCTCCACCTTCCATGCTTTTCTTACTAAAAAGGCCCTGATTTCTGGGAACAGATCTGACACTTTGGCTTTGGTGTTGTTAGAAGCTGGCCTGGCACTCATGAGTAGGCCATGTTTTTTCCCTATTGGGCATAAACAATCTCACTGAAGGCTAACATCAGACAACACCAGTCTGTGACCACAATAAAGTAAGAAAACAGGCCACTTTATAATTTTCATCTAAGCACAAACAAAAACAAGAGTGTTTCTCAAACCACAAAATACCAAATATTTTTCTCTCCTGGCTAATATGAGGAGCGAAGGCTTGTTTACCATTTACCACTTTAGCCTGAACTCTAGCCTGCCCTCTCTGTAGATAAGATTTATGGGGACTTCCAATGATAGAACTGTCCCCACTTTCTGACATCACCCAACTCAGAATCCTTGCTTCCCTAGGCCCTCCCTCAAATCACCTAATCAAAGCCCAAATCATTTCTAATAAGTAATAAGTCCTTTCTAATGTTCTCTCACCGAAGAACTCATGGTTCTCCATGGTTTCTGTTCTTCCTCATTGCAATGAGTGTTAAATCCAACTGACTCTGTTAGAGGTCTCCTCCTAGTGGTCTTTGGCTAAACAAGACACTACCTTTAGAAAGAAGTGGGGAAACTTAAAGGGCAAATGTTGGTAGGGTGGCTAAGCAACAAACCCCGATCCCCCTATCTTTTGCTCTTCTCTTTTCACAAGTTCAAAATCAGTAGGAATTTGTACAAAATTGAAATGAACACCAAAACTATAACAAATACTTTGGTTATTATCCCTTGGAGATTTCCAGCAGATCTTTTGGCAAACTTTACAGTCATTAATTTACAGAATGTATAAGTGTCCACTTTCCAGGGCACATTGGCTCTTTCAGCTGTTGTACTTCTACCCATTTTTCCCTATATGCAGCAAGCCTATCCCAGTATCTTTTCACACAGTGGTTTTAAATTCATGGTTTATATTCTGGTAAGATAGGCCAAAGAGACTTTCCTCAGGCGATTTTCTCTAAATCATCCCATTTTTATCAAGCTCCCACTATTTACCAAGCACAATTTTAGGTTCTGGGAATACAATGATAAATAAGATAAAGTCTTTGCCCTCATGGAGCTTAAACTTTAAGAAGAGAGACAGAAAACATACAGCTAAATAATTCAAATACCACCTTCTTATTTTTCTGGACAACCCAGCCCTTTCTCTGAACTTCGATGTCAATGACTCTTTGTGTCCCAAAATTATATGCCTATTCATTGTCTTAAAATAAAATTGTTGAAAGAACAAGATATGTTTTTTGAAAAGTTAGAAGAGACGATTCCATGATGCATAGCTACTACTTTCAATATCACATGAAATAAGGAATTACACTTATGATGGGTGGTCTCAAAGAGAAGAATTTAGTGGCTACTCCAAGAAAGCAGATTTGGGTCTTACATAAGCAACTTACCTTCTAAAAGTCAGCTGTCTGGGTTGCCTGAGTCGCTCAGGCAGTTAAGCATCCTACTCTTGATTTCAGCTCAGGTCATGATCTCAGGGTCATGAGATCGAGCCCTACATTGGTCTCCATGCTGAACAGGGAGTCTGCTTCTCTCCCTTTCCCTCTGTTGGTCCCCACCACGCTCTCTCAAATAAATAAATCTTTAAAAAAATAAAAAATAAAAGTCAGCTGTCTGAATAGCAAGTAGATGACCTCCAGAGTTAATGAGGTCCCTATTACTATGGGTATTCAAACAGATACCAGGCAATCTCTTGATTGATATAATTTAGAAATATTTAAGCATCAGAATGTTGGTTGACTTAGACGCTTTTTAAGGTCTCTTAAGATTCTAATAATCAATGATTTTGTGCATTGTTCTCTACTTTATCTATATATGTAGGCTTCCACCCCCATCTCCATTATACTGGAAGCTAATTGTGAGCAAGAATTTTACCTTTCTTATTATTTTATTTCCCAGATCTCTACTGTTTATAACACAGTTTGGGGCCTACAATGAGAGCATAATAATTACTTCCTCACTTCAATATTCCCACTAGAAGAAGGCCACTGCTAACTGGGATACCACTGTCTGGGATTTCCAGTTGTAGTGGGCAAGATCTGAGTTGAAAATATAATGCTGAGATCATTATGCCACAATTTTTTATTTTTTTCTTTTAAGATTATATATATTTTTAAGGAGCCAGGGTCCCAAGATAATCAGCCACATGTGTGTTTTCACAGACTCATTGCCATGTTCATACAAGTTGTGAAGCTCTCCAAGTATCCCTATCTTACCTACCAACCATAACCTTGTCCCTACAATAAGCAGCCTTATTAAAGATTTTATTTATTCATGAGAGACACAGAGAGAAGCAGAGACACAGGCAGAGGGAGAAGCAGGTTCCCTGTGGGGAGCCTGATGGGGACTCAATCCCAGGACCCCAGGATCATGACCTGAGCCAAAGGCAGACGCTCAACCACTGAGCCACCCAGGCACCCCTTATTATTTTTTTATACTTGATTTCTTTCCATCCTATATTCAGATTTTAGCATGTCTCTTTATTCCACCAGAATAAATAGAGAAGTGGGCATGGTGGTTAGATTGATATTAACCCAAAGTAATATGAGGCTGCAGAGGCTAGATCCTCTTTTGGGCTGAGCAAGCACACAAGTGTCTATCTACCAGCTGATTGATGAGGTGCCCATTAATTAGCATCTTAAGGCTAACACCCGGGAAAAACCACGGCCTGTGAACAAAGCTTGTGATTCATGATTCCCCTCCTTTTAACTTTATTGCTATTACCTCACAGGAGACCACTGTAGTAAGCTCGTTAAGCACTGAAAAGCCATTTGAGGAGGTAGATTGAAGAGTCCGTTATGAAGGGAGACCTAAAAACTTGCTTGAGAAACAAATTATGATTAACCGAATGCAAACCTGAAGCCAAACATAACAATCACAACACAATTAAATGCAGCCCTGTTCCTTTCCTTCCGCCTCAGAGCACCAGTTACAATTGCTCTCTTTCCCTCTTATTTATTGACCTGTAATAAAATCTTGTTGGATGGGCATAATGGGAATTTGCAGAGTTGAGGGACTGTACAATGTCTGGGTATACAGATGGTAATCATCTTTATTTATCTATGACCCTGAAGTCACACCTACCCCAAGATAACTACCAAAGAGACTATTAGCTTCTGTTCTGCCTTGAAATCTCAATAGCAATAAAGAGTGCCTTCCCACACTTGATCAGTCCTCGAAATGATCCTCTTGCACTGTGTTTTATCTAGCCTCATATTTTATCAGGGTGGATATTGTCTGGGAGTTCAATCCTTAAGTTGAATGAGCCAGGGCAAGGTTTTTCCTGTTTTCAGTTTGGCTTGTTGAGAGTGACTCAAGCAATTCAATTGAAATTGGGTAGTCTGGGATATTCTATTAAGCATCTATTTTTGTAATACCAAATTGTATGTCTACATGCATTAGACTGACCAAATTCAGAATGCTGACAGGTTGAGCTCAACTAACTAAAGGCAATGAGTAGAAAAGGGTGCAGTTAATTTTAATAAATGCCAAAAACACAATTTGACTGCATTGTTGAACCTATTGAACACTTGGTTCAGGTGTGTTATAGGCAAGACTGATGTCTGCATCATTTCTTCCTTTTCAAGAGAAAAGTGCAAAAAGGAGTAAATTGGGGTGATCTTAATATAGTACCTACCTACCACAATAATGGACACACTAGAGACATTCAGGAAATAACTGTTGACTGACTGAACAGCCAGGATACCTCTTCAAAACAACAGCCTGGGTGGCTCAGTCAGTTAAGCATCTGATTTTGGCTCAGCTCATGACCCCAAGTTCCTGGGATTGAGCCCTGCATCCACCTCCCCACTAGGTAGGGAGTCTGCTTGTCCCTCTCCCTCTGCCCTGGCCTCCTGCTCATTCTCTCTCTCTCATAAATAAATAAAATCTTGGGAAAAAAACAGCCTAACCTCTCAGAGTCTCTCCAACACCACCCCACAGCTTTTGGAGGGTGAGGGGATTAATCATATTTCTAGGGACAGAGTCAAAGTAAAATGGTCTTTTATATTTTTTTGTTTGTCTTTCTAGAAACATTTCATTATCTCTGCTTGGGTTCTGCCACTTAGCACTTCATAATATCTGGACTGTTTTGTTAGCCTATTAGACTCCCTGAAAAAGCAAATAAAATGATCAAGAATTTTCTTTAGAGAAAAAAACCCCACAGAACATAATAACAGTATTTCACTTCAGCAGTGTCATAATTTACTGGGTCTTTAATAATGTAACTTTTGCAGAATGAAGAAAGGTCAGACTCCTATCCCTAAATCACCTTTATGATAATGGCAATTTTTGTTCTTCCTCACTATTGTAAGATCAAATCTAGCTATACAGAGGTCAATGTTTTCATTATTTAGTACTTGGGTATGATTTAGATGCCTTTACCCCTAATTCCAGTGCTTTCTCCCAGATATTTTCCCAAATGTCAAGTAACATGATTACGGAAGAAAAGAAATTTAGAGTGAATTTCCCTCAGCTTTTCACTCTTTGCATCTTATACAAAAAAAAAAAAAGGATGAAACTGGTATTCTGCTTGTGCTCACAGGGACTATGGTAAATGAATCTTAGATCCACTAAAAAACAAAAGATTTTTTTAAAAGTCCACCACCCTAACCTCTGCACTCAGATCATACTCAAAGTGAAAATGGGATCCAAAGGTATGTGAAAACTATTTTTAAGTATCTAAAAACAAACAAAAAACCCAAAAAAATAAAAGTATTTAAAAACAAGGGCGTCATCCAATAGCAGTCAATCTGCATTCATTTGAGGTTAAATAAGTAAACTGTGTATAGGATGTCATATATGGATACTATCCACTCCAGGGAAGGAGTTTTTCATATCTCAAGTCCAGCCTAAACAATGGAGTGGGTGGCTTCACACATCAGTAGTTCCTTAACTTGTAGATAAATATCACCTGGTAGGTATGTTAAAATGCAGATTCCCAGATCTTGTCCTCAAATATTCTGGATCAGCTAATTTGTTAGAAAGTCAGTTAATTTACACTTTTAATACAGTCCTTCAAGTGAGTTGAATGTTTTTGGTCAGTAGGCCACTCTTTGAGAAGCACCAGCAAACATAGTGTGTTTGATTATCTAAAAAGGTCACACTGATCTATCACTGATGCTAGAAAGTTGATGTGTAAGATCAGATCCCTTTGGCATACTGCAGCAAACACTATGCCAAAGTATGTAAAATTCTTTCCACTTGACAGCAGATTTGGGTGCAAAAGGAGCATTGGATGCCTGAAAACAAACCCCATCTTATTTGTTGCTTAGATCCTATTTTTTTTTCTAGTAGACTACATGATCCCTGAAGGCATAGTCACATCTAAGGCAAAATTTTCAAAGGCAATGCTTCATAGTGTATTCACCAGACAAAGACTGATAACATATCAGAATGACAGAGGTATGCAGGGATCATGGTGGCCAACCTAATTCTTTGATCTCTACCTCTACTCCCCACTAGGCTGCTCCTTGGGTTAATTTCTCCTTTGTCCAAAAAAATTGATCCCCTTTGTCTCATTTTGATAATTTCATTTATCGATCACTGCCTTTGATACCATTTCAGGCCCTCGCCACTTTCCAGTCCTGGCTTACAGTAGCATGGTTTAACTGCTATTCAAAAACTTGCCTGATCACTGATCCATCTGATTTATTTTTTTAATTTTTATTTATTTATGATAGTCACACACACAGAGAGAGAGCAAGAGAGAGAGAGAGAGAGAGAGGCAGAGACATAGGCAGAGGGAGAAGCAGGCTCCATGCACCGGGAGCCCGATGTGGGATTCGATCCTGGGTCTCCAGGATCGCGCCCTGGGCCAAAGGCAGGCGCTAAACCGCTGCCACCCAGGGATCCCTGATCCACCTGATTTAACAGCTACTGACCTTCTGCCCATGTGCCTAATCCTCTAGTTGATCTGGTATGACATTACACCATAATTTTTCTTTAACACCTTGTAGAAAGTCCATAGGGTTAGTTTTCCCCCCTCTTCCAGTAAATGAGAGAAAGTAAAAGGCCTTAATCCCTACAGAGAACAGGATGTCAGGAGCCAGAAAGGTTACTCCTTCATCTCTGGTTTCTTGATTTTATCTATGACTTCTAATAGATGGTCTCATGACATCCCATTGATCAGACACTTGGGCTCCTGCCCCCAAAACTTTGGGTCATGGGCATAAAGTTACCAGAGTTTAGGATTTCTACCTTCTCTATAAATGTCAATGAACTTTTGAAGCTTCACATTCTCCTCTGAGGCTATTTGAGTGCTCCTAGCATTGGAAACAGTTGTTCACTTCCTCCTCCTTGAAACACTTTCTTTCCTTGGCTCCTACCACAAAACTTCCATGCTTTTGTGGTAAAAATGGAGTTTCTCTGATTGAAGCTGAGCTAAGGGTAGGATCCCTAACCCATGTTCCCAAGCCTCCCACTTGCCTTCTCTTACCCATAATGGCCTTCTAATAATTCAATATTACGCCCAAAGCCTCTAGAAGTTTCAAAAGTACAAACTATGAGAAGACATGTTCCACGAACAATTCTAGGTGATACACATACAGTGTTTGCATTTATATCACCCTGAGCTAAATTAAATTTTGTCACAATTATCAGATGACCATCACTAATAAAAGACTTAGATGTGTTTTATATATATACACACACAAGTACATCTGTGCATCAAGTTAAGAAGCATATATTTTCATTAGGAGAGGTTAGTAATAATAAAAACAATAACAACAACTAACATTTGTAAGGCAAAGACTATGCGTCAGGTAACACAGGTAGTGCTTTTTTACCTTCTATGCATCTCTTATTGTTCATAGCAATCATGCTAGATAACTATGACCTCTCCCATTGTACAGATGGTGAAAGTGGGTTAGAGAGGTAAAACATCTAAGTGACAAATTTTCACACAAGCCAGGCCGACCTTAAGTCTTTTTTTCAACATACCACACATCATGGCTCAATAGAATGTCCAAAAAGCATTTCCTTGAAATTCTGTATTTATCACCAGTAGAGACAATAGAGCAGTAAAGCAGGAAGATTTAAAAATAAAAGCTGAGCCAAGTAGCACTGGGAAACAAACTCATAACAAGTTGGGTGTTTCAAAGCAAAGGAGTCCAATGTGCCACAAATCTTTTCAATATTGAACCACTCAAATGCTCTCTCTAATCAGCAGCAGTGCAGACATTTTGGGTTTCACTTTTGATATGAATATGAAAACTCTGGGTCTAGTATCTCAACACAGCTGTTCCAAGGTCCCTAGGGAAGGGCACTGAGAAAGAAGGCAGTGTGGGCATAGTGGAGATTTTTGCCAGATGGTTCCTCTCCACATTAGACTCTCCTCAGCATATTTTATTTATTTAACCCTATTCTGTCTGGTCCCTCACAAAAAACAGTTGTTCTCCAAAGGCAATTTTTCCCCAGATCCTTGCGGGACTTGACATTATAACAGGCACCATTGTATATTCTAATTTCATAAATAATAAGTCAGCTTTTTTCTATCCTCAGTCATTTTACTGCTTCTTTCCCAGCAGGATATTTTTTCCTGTAGTCTATCTCTTATTTGTTTATATAAGTTCTCAACCTAAGGTTAGCACATCACTTACTCCTCTCTCTCTCTCTCTTCTCTCTCTCTCTTCTCCCTTCCACCTCCCTACTTGTTTCTATCTGTTCCTTAGCCCTTGGGAAATCTTCTGGCTTCTAACCTTCTGATGACTTTTCTTTCTCTCCTTTCCTGAATGTCTATCCTTCTTTCTGTTTGCCTGGTCTTGAAGGTACCACTTAACCTTCCCTCTTTGTGAGAAGCTATGATTTAATTGCCTGCATGGCTCTGACTCCTAGCCATGTCCATGCTTTTCCTCAATACTTGAATGGATTTCCATTCCACAGTGCTCCCATTGTTCCTTCCCCCAACTCCATCCATGACCATAGGTTTCTGAGCCTTGCCTTGAGTGCTGTGTACCTGTGTGCTAATCCTATACTCTAGTGATTCTCAAACTACTAGAAGCCTTGAGGGTTCTACTGAGTTACTGCAAAGCCACTGTGGAGTAAGGAGGAGACTCAGAGGACATGGCTCAGGGACTCCTATCAATGACAGTTTTAACCAGAGCAACTCCATTTTTATCTTTAAAAAAAATATTGAGTTTCACAGAAAATTTCATTTGAAACAAATAATCTACTAAAAAGGTTTGAAATCTATATACCATTAGCTTAGATGTACTAACTCTACCTTTAATTTATGACTCAATTAATTCACAATCCTGGTGCTGACAGGTAAAAAGCTACAAATTATTCTGTAAAGAAAGACAGGACATGAGCTCAAAACAGAAGATGGATTTGAGCTCCACACTGTCAACATTTGATACTGTTGAATTTTGTTTCATTTAAAAAAACATAGGGATAGATGTGAGAATTCCAATAAATGCTGCATCATTGGATGAGTGGTAGGCTTCAGATACATCTACAAGAAATAATATGAATGCAATGATAATATTAAAGATTTATTTCTGTAACCAGCTAAAGCACTGAAGTTTGAAATATTGCAGAAAGAAACTGTGAGTGGCAACAGCATCCTCACCTCATAATTTAAATCTCCTTTAATGAGCATAGTTTCTCCTTGAAGCCCAGGAGAAAGGAAGATGGTGACCTGGATGCCAACACAGTCACTGTGGCTTCCTAATTTCCTTCATAAAGCAAACTGAGGTAAGGCAGGGATGGCTTCAGGGAAGAAAATGCATGTGGCATTTGGCTATATAGGTCTGAGATAACTGGATCTGGCTCCCTAAATATAATCTCTTCCTGTGAATATTCAAGAGGCCTTTAGATCTGAGTAAAGTGGGTGCTACCATGGAAGGGAGAGGGTTCCACTGAATACACAGATGTGATGTTGCTACAGGTGTTCATGAAGTCTGATTTTCCTCCAGGAAAAACCAATGAGACTTCAGGAATTCATTGAACTGCAAAAAGTGTAGCTTCTTTCAATCCAGTCCATAGCAAATATTTTATACAACCTCACATACAGTGATAATGGTTTTATCTATGCAGCACACATAGTAGTTGATTTGCCTGCACTTTCCTACGGCCCTTCTCAGAGTTTGTTCTCCCAGCCCCTGCTGAGAATGATCAAGCACCATAATTGCTTGAACCTGGGATAGAAAATTGATCACAAACTGGGTTCAAGACCCAGCTCTTATAGACAGTATGACATTGAGCAAGCTTCTTAAGCTCTCTGAACTTCATTTACCTCACCTATAAAATGAAAATAATAAACAAATACATCACATTGCAACAGTGGGATTTAAATGAGATAATGTAGGTAAAATGCTATACAAGTATTAATTATCTTTAATATTATTGATTTTTCTGGAGAGAAAAAGTATTTCATCAATATTAGGAACCTGACTTAACTATTTTTATTGAAATGGATTGTTCATATTTCTGTGTTTTGTTAAATTCAACTGATTGGAATACATTTAGAATGTGAAATATTTTTTTAAATTAGTTAGTTAGTTAGTTAGTTAGTTAGTTAGTTAGTTAGTTAGTTATGAGAGTGTGTGTGTGTGTGAGATAGAAAGCACAAAGAGGGGGAGGGCAGTTGGAGAGGGAGAAGAAGGCTACCCCTGAGCATAGAGCCCAACGGGGGGCTCCATCCCAGGACTCTGGGATCATGACCTGAGCCAAAGGCAGATCCTTAACCTATTGAGCCACCCCAGGCACCCCATAGAAATATGAAATACTTTAACCTTTTAAGTAGTTCCAACTATAATGCCTCTCAAACTCAAATGCTTCCAGGACTCCATGTGTGACTTGGGTCAAGAAGAATACAATAATGTAGTAAGGAGTGGTGGGCCCTATGCCAAACCATAGAGCATTCAAACTCAGGGTATGAGTATACACACACATGTACTTTCTCTCTCTTGTTTCCTCTCTCATGTTGGGGGCTAGAGCTATCCAATCTTCAACCTCTGCTGTGGAGGCTGAGCAGAAATCAGCTTATCTGTGTCTGTTATCTTTTCACTCTTATTTTTATAACCCCAAGGCACACCTCAGCCAGTAGCCCCATGAATTAAATGGTACTGTATATGGATGCTATTGTCTGAAGGAATTGCTCCTAGTTTTCCCTCTACTTCATTGGCTGCTTTGTCTCAGTCTCTTTTACTGGCATCTCCTCTTCTTCCTTACTTCCAAATGAGGCATCCCACAGCTCAGTTCTCAGACCTCTCTCTTCCACATTCTCTCCATAGGTGATGTCATCCAGTCTTATGACATTAAATACTCTTTATGCTGATGTTACCCAAATTTATATATCCAGCCTGGACTTTTCCCTAAACAATAGACTTGCATGTTCAACTTCCTACTTGACATTGTCTTAGTAAGCATCTCAAAATTACTGTGTTCAAAACCAAATATCTTGATTTTCCTATCTATATGCTTTTCCTATAGCATTCCTCATCTCAATTAATGCTTATTTCATTCATTTAGTTGCTCAGATTAGGAACTTAGGAGTCATTCTTGACTCTTCTCTTTCACACTGCACATCCATAAAATTTCCAGAATATCCAACCTTCACTGGCACTACCAAGGACCAAGCCACCCTCATGTCTCACCCTGATTATTGTAATAGTCTCCTAAATTGTTCTTTCCTGCTTTAGCCCTTACTCTCATATAGTCCATTGTCCCAAAAGCAGCCAAGGTGATTCTTTTTTTTTAATTGTATTTATTTATTCATGAGAGAGAGAGAGAGGCAGAGACACAGGCAGAGGGAGAAGCAGGCTCCATGCAGGGAGCCCAATGTGGGACTTGATCCCAGAATTCCAAGATCACACCCTGGGCCGAAGGCAGGCGCTAAACTTCTGAGCCACCCAGGCATCCCATCAAGGTTATTCTTTTAAATTCAGATCCATACAAAAGCCTATAAGACTGAACAGTATCATACAATTCCTGACCTCATTTCCTATCACTATATACCCTCATTCTGTTCAGGCACAGTGATCTCTGTACTAAAGAATCTTTCTAAAATGGCCCCTAATGAGTCTTGCTGCTTAGTATTCTCATCCTTGTGTAATCTCCTCTCCTTCTGTGAAGATTGGACTTAGTGGCTTGCTTTTAAGAAATAGACAATGACAGAGGTACCTGAGTGGCTCAGTTGGTTAAGCATCTGCCTTTGGTTAGGTCATGATCCCAGGGTCCAGGGATCAAGCCCTGCATCAGGCTCTCTGCTCAGCAGGGAACCTGCTTCTTCCTCTCTATGCTCGCTCTCGCTCTTGAGCTCTCTCTTAAATAATTAAATAAATAAAATATTTAAAAAGAAGAAATGGAATATGACAGAAACGATGGGATGTTACTTCAGAGATGGGTTTACGAAAAGAATCTGGATCCCGTCTTCACCCTCTCTTATTTGCTTACTCTGAGGGAAGCTAGCTGCCCCATGGTGAGCTTCCCCAAGGAGAGGGCCACATGAAAAGAGACTGATGGAGGATTCTGACCAACAGCCAAGGCAAGGAACTCAGGCAAGCAAATGAGGCCTTATGTCCAACAGCTTGCAAGAACTGAAGCCTCTAGCAGCCATATGAGTAAGCTAAGTGGATCTTCCCCAAGTCAAGCCTTGAGATGAATGCATGCTAACACTTCAATTGCAACCTTGGAAGACAGAGGTACACCATTAAGTCACATCTGTGAGATGTGAGATAATGTGAGATACTGTGAGATACTGTACTCATGTGAGATACTGTGAGATACTGTGATACTGTGAGATACAGATACTGTGAGATACAGATACTGTGAGATAATGAATAATTTTTGTCTATCCATTAGGTTTTGGGTAATATATTACACAGTAATAGATAACTAACACAGCTTCACTGCACACATCAGGAACACTCTTACTTTAGGGCTTTGGTACTATCTGTTCTCTTTACCTGGAATACTCACAAGATAAGTGCATTACTCTCTCCCTCCAGCTTTGCTCAAACGTCACTTTCTCAGAGTAACCTTCCCTAACCACCATTTATAAAAATAGCAAACATTCCTCAGTGCTCTGATACCCCCATATTTGTTTTTATTTTTCTGTCAATTACCCCACATGACAAATTATACATTAATTAATTTATTGTCTGTCTTCCTCCATTAGAACACAAATTCTATAGAGGGCTGTGACATTATTTATTTTGTTAATGGTATATCCCCATTACCTAGAACTATTCATTATATGTGAGGACACTCTATAAATGTTTGTTGAATGAATGGATGAGTTGCCAGCTGTATAGTGCAGAGCCACAGGAAATTTTTTAAAATAGTGTTCAGGGTGAGGTTTGAAGATAATGTCAACCAAAGCATCAGTTTTAAGGCATGGGAAGAGGACTGCAAAGATGCAGAAATCTAGAAACACCAGGACAAAACAATAGAATTCTATTAGGAAGGTAAAAGATGGATCCCGCAGCAGTAGTTTAGAACTAGGGTAGTAGAGGTGGAGGTCTTTAGAAATAGTCATATGAGGACATATTTTGAAACAAAGCTGACAGAATTTGTGATGAATTAAATATTGCAGTTTGAGAAAAAGAGGGGACTTACAGATAACTCCAAGTCTTTGGCTTGAATAATTAATAAATGGTTTTGTTGTCTTTTATGGAATTAAGTAACATTGTGGAAGGAGAAGTTTTGTGGGGTGTGGGACAGTAGAAAACCAGTAATTCTTTTTGGATATGTTAAGTTTGAGGCATTTTTTTAGATGTCAAGTATAGGAGTTGGAAATTATAGTATGAATCTGTATATCATCCATCAGCCTGGGTGAATTCCACTAAGTAGTATGCTTAGATAACACAGAGGGTACAGGGCTTTGTTCTGGAAATGCTCCAATCATTATAGTTTAGAAAGAAAAGGAGGATCAACAAGAAATACTGAGAAAGTGGAAAATCAAGAGAATATGGTATCCCAGAAACAAAGTAAAGAATGTGTTTCAAAAAGAAAGAGGTGTATAATGGCCATGTTAATGCTTCACTCAGACCTACCTGCAGGGGTATACTTCACCAGTAACCCCAGCTTCCATCTTTCTGTATCCACCATGCCATTTGTGTTAAGGCCGGGTTTCCCTTGCCAGCCAATAACTGAACACAGTGCAGAGTTCTACCGTAGGATGTGGAAGGGAGTCCAAATGGGCAACTGTGGTTCATTGACTCCTCTGAAACTCTTCCTACTTTATACTCTTTTCCTTCTCTCCTTTCACATGTCTCTGATCTACATCACAGACCAAGGCTTTCCCTACCGTCTATTACTCCTTCCCTTTTATTACTCATAGGTATTGCCCTCAATAATTCTCTTACATCTTTAACCTCATCTTGGCATCTGCTCCTCCAAGGACCCAAATTGACACACAGAATTAATTGTATCAATGATATTGAGAAGCAACATAAGATGAGGAAAGATATTTGACCATTGGGTTGAACAAGATAATGGTCTTCATGTTAACAGAAGCCATTTTAGTTAAAGGATGGGAATGAGAGTCTGATTAGAGTTTGTTCAAAAAAGAATGAGAGATAGAGACAGGAGGTACAGATGTCTATTTTTAGGATTTTTTTTATAAAAGAAAGCAAAGAAATGGGGTGGAGGCTAGAGGTCAATGAAGGAATTTTTTTTAAAGATTTTATTTATTTGACACAGAGAGGGAGAGAGAGCACAAGCAGGGGGAGCAGCAGGCAGAGGGAGAGGGAGAAGCAGGCTCCCTGCTGAGCAGAGAGCCCAATGTGGGGCTTGATCCTAGGACTCCAGGATCATGACTTGAGCCAAAGGCAGATGCTTAACCAACTGAGCCACCAAGATGCCCCAGAAATTCTTTTTTTTTTAATGAAAAAAATGTACGTGCTTGTGCACTGATAATAATGATCCCTGAGATGGAGAAATTTAATTTTGCATGAAAAAGAGAAGATAACTGTTGGGGCAAAATAGTTGAGAAGATAAGAGACTGAGAGGGAATGATTTCCAGTACATATGCAGAAGACTGGCCTTAGATGAAGCCAGGAGCAGCTTATCAATTGTAAGAAGACATCAGAGGTAGACTGATACAGAGGCAGGAGGGTGAAATAGCTTCATTCTGATTTCTTTATTTTTTCAGTGAAATAAGATTATCAGTTCAGGTTGAGGAGTAAAGAAGCTGTTGGGAATTTCTAAGGGGATCAGGTGAAAATATTTTCTGGGGACATGGGAGTGCAAGTGATTTGTAAAGTATGTTAGGACAGTGAGAAAAATTTCATGCAAAATTTTTAAACTTAATTCAGTCAGGAGAGCTGTGATTTTATTCCAGTCAGGTCTAACTGCTTAGGTGTAGACTCTGAGTTGGAGTGTTAGAATGAACCAGGGTTAAAGGTTTTCCAGGTGAGTATGATGGAGTTAGAGAAAACAAAGTAGTTCAGTATTTTTACAAAGCTAAGATTACAGTGATAGAACATGAAATCTACATTTGGTAAGGAGGAAATGAGGGTATGGAGTGAATCATGGACAGCTGAGAAAGGTAAAGAGTTATAGATTGGAGATCCCAAAGTATTTAAAGAATCATTGAGTTAGAGTCACCAAATGAAGTAAGCTAGAAGGATAGGAGGCAGTGTTCAGAGAGTCAGATGCTCTAAGTCAAGTTTCTGGAAGGAGGGCAATTTATTAGTAATGACAAGGTTTAAATGATGACCATGAAAAGTGTTGGCTAAGGTGGGGTGAATGTCAAGATAATTCAAAGAGAAGATGTGAAGAAACAAATAAGCCAGAGAGTTGGAAACAAATACCTACTTGGATATTTGAGTCACCAAGAATGATGGAAGGAAAAGGAATAGAGAGAAAGAAATGAGTTGAAAGCTAAAATTTCCAGTGAATGTGGGTAATAACCAGGAATTCAGTAGATGATTTTTAACAAGGAGGAGCAGTTGGTCAAATGGCTGAAGTTTCAATAAACTTTCTAAAGGCATCCTTTGCAGACTGTGGGAGCAATGTTGGAAAGGGGTTACCAGAAACTCTTTGGAGCCTCTCTAAAATTATTTTAAGTGCTTTTAGATATTATACTGAAAAAAAGGAGAGAAGTCATATGGCCAAATACCTTTGGGAACTGCTAGGTTTAACAAGGTTAAAGAGATTTCTTTTCTGCAGAACATAGCAGAATCCTTAATATGGTAATGTACAATGTGAATTGTCTGAAAGGGAGATAGAATATTTGGGTAAGCAAGTATGTAATCCATGAAGGTCTTCCAAAATCATCAACAAGACCCAAGTTTAAAGAAGTAGAAGGGAGAGCCTTGGACTCTAATCCTGTGCTGGAGAGAGGAGATAAGATCTAGGTATAGACTTGCAATGTAATGTGCTACCAAAAATGCATAAATAAATGGAACTTTTATCAATTCAATCATATTTCTCATTGGTCTGCACAGTCGTTTAGAGTTATTTTCACTTTTCTGAAGGACTGGCAAAGTGTAGTAGCTTCCAATACTTGAGTTTTTAGCTTGAACTTGGAAACATTTGAGTTTTCAAAAGTGAATCACTATACCTAAGTGCATTTGTTGTTATAAAGTGAGTAATCTTTTTTTAATACGTAAGGTAAATAACTCTCTGTAATTCATGTGGTAGATATGTAAAACCATAAATCAGAATCTATAGGAATAACAATTAGTCTGGAACAAAATTACAGAAAGGAAAAATCCTGACTGCCTATCACTGTCGACTTTGCTCATTTACACATCCTATCAATTTGACCTATTTTTTAGGCCGAAGTCATGAAGGTTGATATTCTATAGTTATACAACATAACATAATGAGGCTTCTACAATTAAAAAAAAACAGTTAAAACTATCATCATTCCCAGTCAGTATCTTCAAGCTTCATTTTATATAGCACAAAGAAAAAGTCCTATTTGTTTTTTTTATAAATTTATTTTTTATTGGTGTTCAATTTGCCAACATATAGAATAGCACCCAGTGCTCATCCCATCAAGTGCCCCCCTCAGTGCCCATCACCCAGTCACCCCCACCCCCCACCCACCTCCCCGTCCACCACCCCTAGTTCGTTTCCCAGAGTTAGGAGTCTCTCATGTTCTGTCTCCTTTTCTGATATTTCCCACTCATTTTTTCTCCTTTCCCCTTTATTTCCATTCACTATTTTTCATATTCCTCAAATGAATGAGACCATATAATGTTTGTCCTTCTCCGATTGACTTACTTCACTCAGCGTAATACCCTCCAGGTCCATCCATGTCGAAGCAAATGGTGGGTATTTGTCATTTCTAATGGCTGAGTAATATTCCATTGTATACATAGACCACATCTTCTTTATCCATTCATCTTGCGATGGACACCAAGGCTCCTTCCACAGTTTGGCTATTGTGGACATTGCTGCTATAAACATCGGGGTGCAGGTGTCCCAGCATTTCACTGCATCTGTATCTTTGGGGTAAATCCCCAGCAGTGCAATTGCTGGGTCGTAGGGCAGAACTATTTTTAACTCTTTGAGGAACCTCCACACAGTTTTTCAGAGTGGCTGCACCAGTTCACATTCCCACCAACAGTGCAGGAGGGTTCCCCAGAAAAAGTCATATTTGAAGAATAAATCACATGTCATTTTAAGGTATCAGTTTCTTTCTATCCTTTTCATAAAATAATGGCATAAAATATGGGTTGCATATTTTAATGTGTATTCCCTAAAGAGAAATGGAGCCTGTCTCTTTAAAGTGCCCTTTAATTAATGTCCTGTAACTGGCAGGTGGGAAGGAAATAAAAATTCAAAATACATGATGCTATTTGCTGGTTATGGCCCTATCTTTATTCCATCAGACCTAGCAATGTTACAGCTCTTGTGATTAATGGAAGACTTTAATACAATGGAGAACATGGAGCTGAAATATCTGAAATTATTGCTATTCCAAGCAAAAAAAAAAATGAACCATAAGTTTGGATCAACTACCTTAAATTCATTAGACAAAATTCCATACAAACACAGGGTATCTTATTATTGGAATTTTCAAGTTTTAGAAGGTAATACCCAAAAACTTATTTTAGATTCTGTATCATTGTTAAATATCTTTTTAAAACACACTACCAGGGCACCTGGGTGGCTCAGTCAGTTAAGCAGCTATTTTTCTCTCAGGCCATGGTATCAGGATCCTGAGATTGAGCCCCACATCTAGTTCCCTGCTCAGTGGGAAGTCTGATTCTACCTCTCCTTCTGCCCCTGCTCACCCTTCCCCCCACTGCTCATGCTCCCTCTCTCTCTCAAATAAATAAAATTTTTTTAAAACAAATAAAACACACTACCTACTTTCCCACCTGAAGAAATTCAGTCTAGGGCGGGGGGGTTGGGGTGACTGGGTGATGGGCACTGAGGGGGGCACTTGGTGGGATGAGCACTGGGTGTTATGCTATATGTTGGCAAATTGAACTCCAATTAAAGATTTATTTTTTATTTTTTTAAAAGATTTTATTTATTTGTGAGAGACACACAGAGAGAGAGAGAGAGAGACAGAGACACAGGCAGAGGGAGAAGCAGGCTCCATGCAGGGAGCCTGACGTGGGACTCGATCCCAGGTCTCCAGGATCAGGCCTTGGGCTGAAGGTGGCACTAAACCGCTGAGCCACCCAAGTCTGCCCCAATAAAAGATTTAAAAAAAAAGAAAAGAAAAAAAATCAGTCTAGAAACCACTTGTAACATGTGGGTGATGAGTGGTTACCCTACAGGGACTTAGGGCCATCAATCTGCCAAAGCCTGAAATAAAGACTAAGAGAGTGAAAGAAAGGGATCACTTGTATCATGTTTCAGGAGTTGTGCTATGCACTTTACATATTTTGTCTCATTGGATTATCAAACAACCTCATAAATTAGGAGAAATTTAGTGACTTAGTAGAGGCAGAGCCAGGATGCAATTCCAAGTCTATGACACATTTGTTGAATGCTCATTGTAGAACATGCTCCAAAAAATTGTTTCCCTTTTTACAAAATCCTAAATATAAGTTTACCTTCCAGTCATTTATCTTCTTTTCTAAAAAGCTAACTGTAGGCAGGGAAAACAAGAAAATCTGGTTAATTGAGGGTCCTTATTATCTAAATTCTGTTTAAATGAGTTTTTACTGAACTTAAATTCTAAGGACCAAATGAAGCATAAACTCCAAACAAGATAACAAAATGCATACATTTGAAGAATATATTACACAAGACTTTGTCTATAATGATAAGCATTTATTTAGAATGTACTATGTGCAAGGAACTATGCTAAGTATTCTATATGTATTACCTGTCAGACTCCAAGTAAACAGATGGCACACTCAAATGGGATAATTAAGAGTTTAATGAAGAGATTATTTGCAAAAGAGTGAGCAAGGTTGATGGATGATGCAGTACTACAGAAATATCAATTCTGGAATGTGCATTTTTTGAAGTTTCACAGTTCTCAACACCAGGGTAAAGAAATGCTGGCTTTTATTATACCTTTCCTAAAAAGTGCCATAAGGTTAAGTGACTTAACCTCTTCGATCTTCAGTTTTATTATCTGCAAACTCAGGGTAAAACACTAGCATTATAGATCTATTGTTACAATTAAATAGGCTAATACATATTTAACACTTAACATCGTTTCTGACACATGGAAGGTGCTTAATAAAATGTCAGTTCCCTTTTCTTTTTTAAATATTTGTTTATTTGAGGGATCCCTGGGTGGCGCAGCGGTTTGGCGCCTGCCTTTGGCCCAGGGCACGATCCTGGAGACCCGGGATCGAGTCGCACGTCGGGCTCCCGGCGCATGGAGCCTGCTTCTCCCTCTGCCTGTGTCTCTGCGCCTCTCTCTCTCTCTCTGTGACTATCATAAATAAATAAATAAATAAATAAATAAATAAATAAATAAATAAATAAATATTTGTTTATTTGAGAGAGAGAGAGAGCATGTGCATGCAGTGGGGAGGGGCAGAGGGAGAGGGAGAGAGAGTCTCAAGTAGACTCCCTGCTGAATGCAGAGCCCGATGCAGGGCTTGATCTCAAGACCCTGAGAGCATGATCTGAGCATAGCCAAGAGTCAGATGCTTAACAGATTGCATCACCCAGGCACCCCTGTTCTCTTTTCTTTCCCATGTCTTTTGCCTTGCCTGCTTTCAGAGTAGTGGGCCCAATCACCCAAAGATACTAAGGTTTTATTTACATCTTCTTAGTGCTATATCTTTCAAAATCCCAACCCCTGACCCTAGTAAGGGAGAGTATAACCCTCACCCAGTACTGACTAGTCACAAATTACTGCCTTAATATTAAATCCAAAATAATGGAAATTTATTATTTATTTATTTATTATGATGATGAAACATCATCCATTAGATGTACAAAACATCTAAGAAATAAAATAGAAACAGGTAAGAATATTAAAATGCTAGTGACCTTATAAATCATGTATGATTTTTACAAAATAATGTAGATTATTTTCTTTCTCCATGAAAGTAATAAGTCTTCAGTGATAAAACATACCTTTAATCCCTCTTCTCTCCTTGAATATCACCCTATGTATATGGTTTTAACTACCACTTTTATGCTGAGAGTTCATACATTTATAAATTCAGTCTGAACTCTCTTCTGAGTCCCAGACTCAAATATTCATATGCCTACTACACATCTCTACCTAGATGTTCCACAAACACCTCCTACACATGTCCACTGAACTGAAAAAAAAAAAAACCCGACTCACAACCACACCTCCTCTATTCCCTTTCTTAGCTAAATGGTACCGGCACCCACCCAAGTGAGAAATCTGGTAGTCACATCTTCTACTCAAATGGTTACCAAATGCTATCAATTCTTTGGATACATTATAATTTATCCCTTCTCCATTTAATGAACACTTAGGTTTTCCTAATTTTTTATTTATAAAATTGATGATACTGCAATAGACATTTTTTACATGTTTCTTTGCTTTAAGTCGTAAAATCATGATCTTGATTTTTTTAATTTAGCTTTTGAATAAGTAAAACATTGATATGACTCAAAATTCCTTCCTATTCCATCCATCATCCACCCAGAAACCACTCCACCCATATCCCCAGGTAATCACTCTTAGTAATGATTTGTGTATCCTTCCAGACTGTTTTTATTCATTTAAAAATTAATATGGACATCTATTACTATACCTCCTCTTATACAAGAGATTTCATACTTTTTCATGTCAAAATCAATTTTTAAATTAAATAATGTGTTTTCAAAGTTTTATTTGAGTTGACCATGAATGCTTGCTTGATTCTAGAGAAATTAAAACCTGGAGATCAATAAGAAAAATGAAGAAAATGGATATGACTGGGCCAATTTCATTGGCTTTCATTAAGTGAATGTAAATATCTTTGATCATCTACATTGAAAGGTTTCACAGGCCTTTTTAGGTATAAACTAGTTAATGACCTTAGCATTTGATAGGAATATATATGGGATTTTATTAGATTAATTATCTACAATTTATGACTAGAAAAGGTAAAAGTAGTGTAGAACCACCTAAATCATTCTACATTAAATTACACACTACTGCCATGTGCGCTGATTGGTAATATTTCTTAATTATGCTCGTTAAAATGTTTTGTGGGAAAATGGTAACCCAGGGAGATGGAAAACTAAAAACAACCTTCATTTATTGCAGGAGTCACTTTGTTCAATAACTAAGGAAGATCCTATCCACAAAGGTAAAAGCAAACTATAACGACTTTTAGTGAAAGTCATTTGGTAAATGTATCAAGCTTTTTAAATGATGTATGTAACTTTTAACCTAGTAAACTCATTCCTAAGGTTATAAAGCAAAGTGCAAAAAATTTGATAGAAACATTTCATAAGACAAGATTTGGAAACAAATGTCTATGAATGAGGTAATACATTTTGATACATCTCTTAAAGAAATATTGTCATTAAACATAGTTTCTGTAAAAAAAGAACATGAAGAACTCATAAAATGATTTTAGTGAAAAAAAAGACACTTGAGAGAATTGTGTTCTCATGGCTGATTCATGAAGAATGCTGGCAAGTTGAAATATGTAGTTCCCAATTTTATAATAGACACAGGAAAACTAATTAAGAAAATATACACAAACAATAAATGGATTATTCCTAGATGTTAGCAACATGAGTAATTTTTATTTTTTTAATTTACTTTTTGATTTTTTAAAATTTTACAAGAAAGCATATATTATCTTACAATCATAACAAAATTATTTTTAAGTACAAGTTGCATACTCCTAGGAGGAAGTACTTTGCAATAGTCAAATAAAAAACAAAAGATTTCTACTTCTGGCTCTTAAGAACTAGGTTGTAGCAGACCACTTCCCCATTCCAGAACAAATAGGAAAGTTGCTTCTCTTCTACATTTGGCATTCTAGACCAATCATTTGCTCCTTCATTGCCTTCTATTCATTCTTTTGGTTCTACTCTTACCTTAATTGTTGTTCTTTCTCTATATTCTTGCCTGTTTCCCTTACCCAATGTTTGGCCCATCTCTCTCTGTATACTCTCTTTCTTGAAGTGTTTTCCCACTCCGTTGGCTTCACTATCATTGTTACGAAGGTGAATATAATCTTTATTTCTAAGTCCAACCATTCTTCCAAGATCCAAACTTGTATATCTGCCTTTCTACTGGACATCTCCACCTGGATTCTACAGAAACCTCAAATTAAACAAATTAAACTCACGTTTTGTTTCACCAACCCAATGATTGCTCGTTTCTGTTGAGAATACCATATGTCACCCAGATTTTAAAACTCAATGAGTATGACTTCTTCATTATGACTCCCTCCCAATCTCCAGTCAGTTGCCTCAAACTGTAAGTTGGCTATAATGTTTCTTTTTGTATTCTCTTCCTTGGTATTCTCAATGTCCTCTCTGTAGTTTAGGCCCCAATCTTCTCATGGCCAGATGACTGATTTAGGCTCCTAGTAAGCCTGCCTGCTTCTAGAATATCCACCCTAAATCTTCCAGCAAATGTCCATTTGTTTAATCTTGTTGATAACTGTATTCAAAAACTTTTATACCCATCTACCAAGGACAAATTAAAACCTAAACTACTTTGCTTGGCATTTAAATTCCCAATAGGAAAACCTTTGCTATCTTTCTAGTCTTATTTTTTACTAATCCCTAATATGAATCATAGGCCCCAATCAAGAGTCACTACTCACTGTTTACCCAAATACCCTATGCCTTCTCGTTTCTATCACTTTGATCATGACATTCTGTCTTCCTAGGTACTTTTCCCTTTCCTAACTAAACTATGAGACGTAGCTCAAATAGAACATTTTACCTAATCACGTTTTCTTAAAGTAGTCCAGCTTTCTTCCTTGATGCATCATTTATATTGCTCATGTGACATCTATCTTATACTGCACTGTTTTGTATTTATATAAGTATATATCTAATACACTAAGCTATAAATTCTTTGAGCTTATAATGACCTAGCAAAGGGCTTGGGACAGGGTAGGACTTTAGGACATATGTGTTGAATGAATGAAGTAATTTACTAAAAGCCATAATGTGGTTTTGATCTGGGAAATTCTCCTCCACAAGATACAACTTTTATGGGGAAATGTATCTGGCCTCATAAGCCACTTGTTCAATCTTTATGAAAGCACTAATTTAATGTCATATGATCTGACTCCCTCAGATTTTCAGGGAATATGGCAAAAATCCTATCTGATGATTTCTAGAGATTTGGGAAAGGTTTCTCTCTATATATTTTCCCCCAGAGTTTCCCAGAAATAAATAGCTACAATAATACAATAATACAATAATAATTTCAAATGTTTGCATGCCTAATTAGCATGGGGGCTACAAACATTAGGCCTTGCTCAGGCCTGTCTTGTTCTTAGGCAACCCTAACTGTAGGCTGATTGCCAAAAGGCTCCTGTACACCAAAATATGTATATCAATCCTCACAAGCCCTGGCAATCCTTCTTAAGAATGTTATTCCTAGGCAAAACTGAGCATTTACAATGCCAGTTACAAGAGTATGTTATTGTTAGAAGTAACATTTCCATGGATTTCTGGGAAACCAATACCAATTAATCTTCTAAAATGTATGAACAAAGGGTAGTGGAAGGGGAGGTGGGCGGGGGATGGGGTGACGGGCACTGAAAGGGGCACTTGATGGGATGAGCGCTGGGTGTTATACTTTATGTTGGCAGATATAATTCCAATAAAAAACATACAAAAAATTAAAAAATAAAGTGTTATGACCTCATAGCAATATTACAAAAGCACATGAGCCCAAAGTAACATAGATGAATCTCAAATCATGAACAAGGGATGATGTTGGCGGTAATTAGCAACACATCAGAATAACTGGTATTTAAATGTCAACTCCTTAGCCTAGCACTGTCCTTTACTTTCTCCCAGGGTACAGGTCAAAGAATATTTCTCTGCCCTGTAAGAAAATACGATGAAGGACTACTCCACAAACAATATTCACCCTAGATAAAAAAGGTTTGAATTGAGAGTAACATTAAAATTAGAGTTCTATTAAATTAAAATTTGTGCAGTGGAAAAAAATCATGTCACTGCACGGAAGACCAGAATTTAGGTGTTTGGTTTATTTGTTTGGAAGCTTCATAAGGAAATGATGCTAGAATGGAACATTAATATTACTGATAAAATTTTCAGATAAAGCTTGATAAACTCAAATGAAAAACTTTCTATTTAAAAGCTCATGGGGGTGGGACAATTTCCTAAACATAGTTGATTAATCTTAATCTCTTCCTAAACCCAACTATAATTATAGTAAACAAATTTTTAAAAAATATTTTATTTATTTATGGTAGACATAGAGAGAGGGAGAGAGAGAGAGAGAGAGAGAGAGAGAGAGGCAGAGACATAGGCAGAGGGAGAAGCAGGCTCCATGCCGGGAGCCGGACATGGGACTCGATCCCTGAACTCCAGGATTGCGCCCTGGGCCAAAGGCAGGCGCTAAACCGCTGAGCCACCCAGGGATCCCCATAGTTAACAAACTTTAATAGAAATAGGTAAACTCACAAGGACAGACTAAAAAGAAACAGTGGACTAGAGATCTTAATGAAATTTTTGAAGACTGAAAGTATATAGGAGTGAAATAATTAATTTAGCAGAGCGTGTTACAATCTAAGAACCTACATAGGGAGATTATATTCTTTGGAGAAAAATCTGTTTTCCCTCTAGAACAAAGGAAATGTCATGTCTTGGAGGCACCAGGTACCACAAAAGGCATGAATGTGCATAGTATAGGAACAATGAGATTTGTTCAAAGTCTTTATACTGAGCGATTAGACTTCCAGGTCTCAAACCTCTACCCTGAACAGCCAAACCACTACCCTCCCTCCCAAAGGAGACAAGAGGTTTATTTTTTAAAGATATTGAATATTGAACCTGAGAGACTTTGAATGTGGTAACATCAGACAGGAGTGAGACTTAAGGCCAAAAAAAAGGAAAATTAAGTGAAAGTCTACTCTCCTACTGAATAATGAAATCTGAGTGCAGAAAACAGAAGTTGATATTAATTCCCCAAGAATGGTTGAGTAGATCTCTGAGGAAGAAGCAATCAAGAACCTTGTACCCAGCAGCACTATCTTTTAAACACCTTCTTAATCACCCATAGGTTGACTGACTCCCACTTGCCCAACTGAGTACCAGGTAAGCCTTACCATTGGATATCAATTTACAGTCTTATTCTCCTAGTCATTTTATAAATGGTAAAGTCAGTAATTAAAGAAAGAAAAAGTTCATGAGATCTGGATTCAGCTTAATCCAGATTCTATTTCTGCCTCTACATTTCTCAGGTTGTATGATAGAGGGCAACTTAGCCTCCCTAAGCTTTATTTTCCATGTGTAAAATGGGAATTATAATAACAATCTTATATTCGTAACATAGTAGTGAAGATTAAGATATTTATCACAGTGTTATCATATAGCCAAGATTCACTAATGTAAGCTACAAGAATTATTATTGACATATTTGAAAGAATTTATTAGTTAGCATTTTATGTCAAGACGGTGTGCTGATACACGAATCATATTTTCTGTGTATCTTACTACATTTTAGGTTTGCACTTTTGATTAGCAATATAAATTACAGTAGTTTTCTGGCTATAGCTCCCTTCTGAGAAGACCTGTCTTCTTTGAACCCTCCCAGACCATGTGACATTGTTCTCTTTTCACCACTACCATCACCTCAACCATGGCTGATTGGACCAGGTAGACACCTGACCCGAATGGCTTTCCTCAGAACAGAGTTTTTCCTATGTCAAGAATTTGAACCAAGAGATTGTAGATGGTGATGTGTACTGGACAAAGGTTAGGCAGACAAATGTCTGGTAGTGAAACTGGGCGATGTATAAGCTGGGAACTGAATGGCAAGGAGGGAGGCAGAAGCAGAGATGAAAGACATAATTTAAACTTTGTTTCCATTATCTATTTGCCACAACATTGCTTCACAATAAGCCACCAGAAAATATTAGTAGCACTCAACAATAAACATCTATTTTTGTTCTTGAGTCTGTTGGCTCGGCAGTTATGCTCCAATCTGACATATGCTCCATGAGATGTCATGCATCTACAGCCAAATGTGCATTTGATAGGTAGCTTTGCTAATCTTAGCTGGAATTTCTCACATATTTAGAGCTGCAGCTGAGAAAATTGAGCTGACTGGACTCTGCTCCATGCATATCATTGTCCCACAGGCTAACCTGGGCATGTTCTCATGGCAAAGTCAGAGAGTGGGACAGGAAATGTGTACATACTTTTCAAGTCTCTGCTTACATCCTGTATGCTAATATCTTATGGAAATGTGTACATACTTTTCAAGTCTCTGCTTACATCCTGTATACTAATATCTTATTGGCCAAAGTAAGTCAAATGACCAAGCCCAGAGTAGAGTCACAGCAGGAAAAGGCTTCAAAGTTACAGAGCATGGGATGAAGATATAGGAAGACCATTAATTAGAACCATATGCAATAAATCTTCCACAACCCTTAACAAAAAAAAAAAAGAATGTTTGGTTTAGTATCCTCTCAGTTCCACTTCCCAAGAGTTGTGACTGTACTCTTGTTCCTAGGTCTGTGACATTGGTTAGTTTTCTTTATTATAAGATCCTCCTTACCTGAACTTTGAGTGTTTTCTCTTTGCAATCAAGATATCCTTTATTTAAAAAGTCCTAAATTTAGTACAAATAATTTAGGAACAACAAAATATATGGCCTTGTACAAAATGGCAAGAAGCTGGACTAAAACAGAAGCCTTTATTCTGTTGGTCAACTAAATGAAGTACTTACATCATTAAGCACTGAACGAACAGTTGTTTAAAGATGCCTCTTTCTCTTTTTAATTTTGCTTTGCTTTGTGTTTTCCTAATCTGTTGGATTTCAGAAGAATTCACTAATTTTATGGTAAGTCACCAAGACATGGCACATTTGACAATTCCTGTGTGCTTTTTTTAAAATTTATGCTGCCCTACCCAGACAAACCCAGTACTGCTGGTTATCTATTTCCAAGCTGCCTGTTTCAGCTTCAAGAGATATCTGGGAATATTTCACTCGCTTCAGAACTTCCATAAATATTCAATGAGACTGAGTGACCAGAATAGATCTGCACATTTCTTCTCTTTGCAGAACATGTAAAGAGTGGGGAGACGTTGTGCTGATTTCCAGCTTTGATTCAGAAAAATCTTGGCTCTCAGAGCCCTGAGCATCTGTAGCTCCACACCCACCTGAGCTAATCTTGAATCAGCTGCTAAGATATATCCAAGGCTTTGAACACTCACACAGACTCAATAAAAGCTCTTCACATGGACCCTCTCACCATCAGCTCTAATGTATCATTTAATAGAGACTGCTGTAGGGCTTCTAAACATCCTCCACTGCTGTGAGTTATCTAAGTATGATGAAGTGAACTTTCCAAGGGGTCTAAATCCTAGGAAATTTTACACAATTACCATTAATGAGACAATCTTAAGTAATTGGTTTGGATTGTGCCCTTTCCCAACCCTAAGTTCCAATGGGTATCATAAAGCCTACATGAAATTAGCCCAGCTATGACACCTTCTCCACCAAGCCTAGGGTTCTTTCACATAAGAATTTGAGATTTGCTAATAGCTTTAGCTCTAATATCTGAAACTACAGAATCATGGAATGCTGTAGATTATTGCATTTTCTGCTTGGCAGGCATCCTACTGATTTAAGATTGGTTACCCAGAGCCTCAGTAACAGATTCCTGTGATGAAGAGGAAGTGCAAACTACACAGTGCTAGGAAGAGTATATGTTTTCATAAACGATCTATTGACAATTATTTCAAGCCAATATGCAAACACAGCCCTTTCCTCTAATTCAGACTATTTCAGTAACTTTGATCAGAGAGACAATGAATGAAATCTCTTTAGTTACAATCACAAGATTTTGAAAGAAGTTTTAATACTATTTATCAACTCCTTTTATTGTATATCAAATGTTCTCTTGTCAGGATTAAAGAATACAAAACAGAAAAGGTACAAAGATGGAAGGAATACTAGAATATTTTATTATTATTATTATTATTATTATTACTACTACTACTACTACTACTCGCTTTTTTTTCCTCATGCAGAAAGAAGATAAGAGGATTCAAAGTAGCCACTTGGAAAAAACCTAGGATGCCAAAGTTCCAAGACTTGTCTGAAAACCTTTGTGAGCAGCCATTCCCTACTGCAATAATAGTGGAAGTGAAGCTCAAATTCTTGGATGTTCTAACTGCCTTACAGTAAACATCTGTGTCAAATGTAATGAATGAAATTAACCCTTCTGTTTAATAAGCAATAGATTGAAGGCAAGTCATGGGCAATGCTAGCCCCACTTAAAGTTTTTATTGGCTGAAACAAAAGCCTTATTTTGAGATGTATAGGACTGTTATATCAACAAATGGCACTACCAAGGCACCATAAGTCCCATTGCTTAAAAAAACTTTAGTGGCTCCAAACACACTTCAGGATGTAGTTCTTCTTACAACATATACGATCTGTCACAATCTTGGTCCTTCCTACTTTTACAGCCTCATCTGCTGCCATTCCCCTCCCCCAAGCCTCCCTGAAAAATACCTCTCCTGACACCTTGAAACACTTGCCACCCCTCCAACACACCAGGCACTTTCAGGCCTCTTTACCTTCAACACCTGCTCTTTCCCTCATTTTTACCCTCTTCTCAATTCATCATTTATGACCTAGCCTTGGGAAGCCATTCCAGCATCACCATGTATAGTCATTCTCTTAACCTTGTGTACCACACTCTGTGGAGATTCCAGCATATCCTGACACTGTCTTTATTTGCCTCATATACACCTCTTTAAATCTGGAACCAATTTTGTATGCATTTCATACTCTTAAGTGTCCAGCAAAGTGCTTGGCAAAGCATAAAGATTCAGAAAGATAGTGGAGTTTATGATGTTTGAGGGTAGGTATCGACTTGCACTGAGTACACAGACTCTTCTTGCCTGGACTTCCTTGTAAGTGTACTGTAACTTGTTTGCCAATTGGTGTATCTATATTAAAAGCAGTCAATGGACAAAATAAGAAAATAAAAAAGGTATGGTAAACTGGTCCAGCTGGGAAAGGAATCCTTCACCATAACTTAAGTCTTATACACTAATCATGTTAGTCCATGACATGGACAAACTTTTCAATATGAGAACCTACTCAGATGCAAGTAAACTGTCATTATTCTCCCACTCCCAGGCTTCCTTGTTCTTGGGACGTGAACCATGATTTTCATTAGTTTTCTTTTTTTAGGTCTTTTTCTGAGATCCTTAATCCTTCCCCCATTTATAGAGTTATTTATGATGATTTGGCAGACACAAAGCTCTTTGCCATGACTCAATTGGCATTTTAAATTATTTTAATTTCAAGAGAGGCAGCAGTGACGCAACCGTTTTTAACCACTACCTACTTAGAAACTTCCCTACTTAGGCAAACCCATTCTTGCAAGTAGAATGGATTTCATGATGAATTGAATCAACAGCCCACATGTCAAACCAAAGAGACTTTTATTTCCACCACACTGCATTGATATTTGGAAAAGAGTTCTCAGGTAGCTTTGGAATATCTACTACTAGTGTTAATAGAAAAAACTCTGTCAATATTCAGCCCAAAGACAGTATAAAAAAAATGAAGGGGACAAAAATAGTGTGACCTAAGCTACTGATATCTGTGGCACATATCAGAGATAGAATGTATCAAAATTTCCCTTCTTTGTTCAAAATTTTCCCTACCTATAACTGTGCTAAGAATCATTTTTTGATGCAAGAAATTCCTTTGATCAACCCATCAGACATCCACTATCATGGGTGGATATGCTGCCATTTTCTTCAAATACATTCTAACATCCAGGCACATGTGCATGTGCACACATTCCCACATGCGCCTGCCCTCTCATCCTCTCACCTTCAAGCCACTTACAAAAATCATCAGAGAGAGAATATTCAGAACCTCATAAAAAACCGATGTCATTACCACAACAAAACAAACATCTGAGTTAGAATAAAGTGAGTTAGCCACTTTATTCTATTCTATTTGTGTTTCTGTGTGTGTGTGTGTGTGTGTTTACTTCATTTTTCAAATCCGGTTTTTCCAATTTTTTATAGATGCATTCTCTTTCTGCAATATACATAATAGATAGGTAGATATATACATGCATATGTACATACATACATATGTAAATATGTGGGAGTGAGAGAGCTCTAAAATTTTTTGATTCTGAGATCCTAGAATTCATAAAAAGTCTAAAGCAATTTCCATGTGCAAAGATTGGTCACAAAAAGGACATATCTTTAAAAAGCTTAGTTTGACATTCCAGAAGTATTCAGACAAATGCATTTGATGCTACACACACCTACCATCCTCAGCAATAGAGCAGCAGTTTTCATATTTCAATCTTGCAGATTCGTATGTGTAACACTGAAAAAGCTCTCCTGGATTATAACAGCATAATTCCCTTCAAAGACTACTATTTTTTTCCTAAGAAGCTGCCAACAGAAAGGGCATCTCACAGTGCTCCTTGGATGGGTAGATAATGATGATTGTATTATTAATGTGAATTATGCAAAATTCAATGAGGTCTGGGGAGGCAGGGATAGTCTCATGTACTTCAGCAAGAATCCTTGGGAATGCTTCGAGATTGAATTTTGGTCACTCCAATGTCAAACAACATACACACAGATACTCATGCAAATATGTTGGCATATTTGCTGCATACTATATTTGTTCATCTAGAGATGGGAAAGAAGAGTAAATTATAACTGAATTCCCAAAAATAATAATAAATAATGAGATGAGGGAATCAAGGCAACAAGTATTTACTGCAGGCTCCTAAAAAGGATTGGCAGTGAAGGAGAAAGTACAAAAGAATTTGAAGATGAGTCCTATCTTCAAGGAACTTCCATCCAGATACAAAGGAAATATTAATATATGTGAAACATGCAAAGCAGTTAATTGCCAAAATTATTTCAGGCCCTTATAAAAATTCAGACTCTTGGGCCCATCACCAACTTACTGAATCAAAATCTCTTGTAATAGAGATCAGAAATCTATATTTTTAACAAGCTCTTCCAGTAATTTTGATAATCAGTCCATTTTCAGGAACCACTGAAAGAGAGACAACACAAAAGTATACATAAAGGAGTGCTAGATCAATTTGGAAGGGGGAGGAAGAATCAAAATGCTCTAGGAAGTAAGAAAATAATGGGATTTGATGAGGCAGGAGTGATCAGTTAAGGCTTCCCAGAGAAGGTGAGACCAGAGCTGTATCCTGAAGGATGGGTAAGATTTGGACTAGAAAAAAGAAATGTTATATCATCCTTGTGATATCATCATATCATTTCAAGATGGATGATACAATATGATCAAAAGGATGGATAGGACAATTAATAGTTTCAGAGCACAGGAACAGACCAGCAGTTGCAAAGGGATCACTGTTGAGAAATAGAATGAGAGAAGACTGGATCTATAAGAGAAGATTAGGATACTAACACCAGTACACCAATGATGTCTAGAGCAAAAATGGTACCATGTGGTACCTCTGTGTACCATAATTATGATAGTTTTGCAACCAAACAAGATTTCAATTGCAGGAAAGATGATGAGATATGGCATTGACAAGAGACATGGGAATAAATAGTAAATACAGTATCTTCTCTTGAGGCACAAAGCTATCCCAGACTCCACAATAACTCTCCAAAACCATCAGGTGATAGGTCTGAACCAAATGCTTAAAATTCTTCCTGGTTTCGCATTTCCCTTAGAGAAAAGTTCAAACTTTTGAAGATAGTATACCATCTGCCCCTGCTTATTTCTTCCATCATGTGTGTTATCACTCCCCTCACTACAATCTATGCCCCAGTTCTATTGAACTATTTCCCATGTTTCTCCCCTCCTTGCCTCTCTCCACCTATCCATTCCCCCCTACTGAACCAACTTGCTTAGCTAATTTTTACTTTCAATTTTTCTCTTATAATTGATTTCATCTAGGAAGCCTTCTCTGAATCTTAGGTTTTGTATTCTGTGTCCTATTTAGGTCCCAACATGTCCTGTTCACTGTTGTAGCTATAGAGCCCAGAAGAACGGCTAGCATATGTCAGGTGTCCAATAAACAACTCCTGAATAAATTAGTGCATTTTTAAATTAATTTATCGAATTCATTAATAAGTGAACACAAGTATCACTGGGACAAATCAAATCACTCATACACAGCCCACAGGCTGGACCACAATGACAAAATCAAACTTTCGGTCATTCCACAATTAACAAAAGAAAAGCCAAGCAAGAATTCTGTGCATTTGCTTTTTTCTCCAAAGTACCAGAAGTGATTAGAACTTTTCTTTTCCCCTCTACAGTATTAATGGTTGAAAGATGTATCAAAATTTAAAAATTATTGCATGAACATTCAGAGAATAAATGTGTAATAACCTGTTCTTCATCACATAGCCCAACAGACAAAATTTGCTCTTTCAAGTATTAATGATCAGTCAGGTGCTGCCATCACACCTTCTACACAAAGGCTGTGAAGCCTGTCTTTATAATGTAAGTGAATCCAATACTCTTCCAAGACTTCATTATTTTATACAACATTCACCTGGCTCTGTAACTGGGTTTCAATCTTTGGCCAAATCAAGCCCCATTGCCTCCCATTTGGTGTACAATGCAACTAAGATAAACCAGAAGTAATACCGTTTAGCGTTTTAGCTTCCTATCAGAGATTCAGTGACTGCTAACATCAAATGAGGAGTCATTTTATATATAGATGTGCCCTGATTAAGCTAAGGCAATATACAAAACATTCCAAGCCATCCCAAAGACCAATTTAAAAGCAAGTGGTTATTTGCTTCCCCATAAAAAAGTTTAAAAAGGAAACAAAAAATTAGATTTTCACTGTTTTTCAAACAGACTCATAATAGGATGCTTAGATAGTAAACATCCCTTGTGCTTTGGAAATAGTATTGTATTTACAACTGTTCTACTTACATTCCAGTTCTTGGTAATACTGTTCAAGAAGGTAGAAAGAGCATAGGCTTTGAAGATGAAGGATTTAAATCCCTGCTCTTCTACTCCCCTCTCTGCTACTTACATGTGCAGCCTGAGGTTGTTCAAGGTAGATGAAATAGCTTGCCCAGTTTCCTCACATATAAAATTGGGATAATACCAATGCCTATGTCATAGAGCTGCTGGGATAATTACATGGAATAATAAGGGTAAGAGATTTGGTAAATGTGAGGCTCTCCATGGGTTCCACCTTTTGTGACTGGCACTTCATACTAATTATTATTTCATTCATCTTTATTTCTTAATTATTTTTTCCAGCTGCACAATGCTGTGGAATATATGGGCTTTGGCATTGGATGGGCCTGAATTCAAATTCCAGTTCTGCTGCTAATTGCTTCCATTAGGCAAGTTATTCAACTTCACTGATATTTCACTTACTTATCTACAAATTGGATTTAGTAAAACCTACCTCGTGGAGGGTAATGGGAAGAATGAGGAGACATGGAAATTATCTATTATCACAATGCCTAGTACATTGAAAATCCTCAATAAGTGGTAGTTCTTATAGTTCTCTAACTACCATTAATTAGTCCTTATTCCATAATGAGGTACACTTGTGTTGACTTACAAAAGGAAATCTCAGGCCAAAAAAGAAAAAACAAACCCGGGGCTATTCCAACGGCTGATTTGAGCCATCTGATTTTTATAAAAAGTCAATGTAGTAAAAACAGTATGAAATTAAACAAAAGTGTCTATTCAGCCCATGACATTTGAGGAGCACAGACCAAAAAAGTTGGTGAAGAAATTATTCCCATTTGGCTGATTGTGTGATTACAGTGTATACCTTTCCTCACAATGGCTCTGATTGACCTGACTCAATTATTTGATGCTGTCCGACCAACCTCAAAGCAAGAATCCATGTTCCTTTGCAGGCTTGCTAACTTCAATGAACAAAAAAGTCAGCACAACATACAAGAAAAAGCCATACACAGGAATGGTATGGAGGGAACATCTGCACTGGGTTGGAAGTCAAGTCGACCAACATAACTTCTGAATTCCCTTCACATTGAGACTCTGTGAATCTCTGAAATCTCACCTGCTGTGTGATCATGACCAAACAACTTTACCGCTCTGGGTCAGGATTTTCCATCTGTAAAATGAGAGAGGTGGCTCTAATATTCTGTGGTTCTCCTTTAAAATTATAATCATTTGGCAACAGCCATGAGGACAGAAAAGCTGAGACTCCTGCAACCATTGCTCTGAGCAAAATCAACTCCAAATAAAGCCACGGAATGAATTCTCTCCTTTACCTTTTTTTATTGCCCTCTCTTTGTCCAGGCCCCGAGTGACTTGTTATAACATCACTGTAAATTGATTACTAATATACTCACCAAAATTCAGAAAAGAATAAAAACAAATCAGGATCTTCAATAAATGCCCTTCATTTCAGAAAAGGAGTTTAATTTAGTAGAAAACAAAAAACCTTCAAGAAGCCTATGCTAACACAGCAGGTAAGAACAGTTACTTTTGGAAACATTCTCAAATACCGTACAATTCAACTCCTCCTGATAATCTAGGCAGGAGAGAATTGGAGACATACTTCATAAGGATGATTTGGGGGACAAAAAATATCTATTAACATTTTTACTTTAAATATGAACCAAACTCTTTGCAGAAGATGAGTACTAGATTTTTTTCATTGCTTCCAGTGATACCCAGTAAAATTTTGATTAACCACAACTCTATAAATACAAACTTCAAATTTCCAGAATTTTCTTGCTACACTTTGCTCCAAGGAAAATACAGCCAGTTTTAGGCTCTCTGATCAGCCCTGAGAGGGTGAAAACCGTGATTACAACAGATGGTCAGCCCCAGAGCATTCACATGCCTCTCTGGGTTTCTTTATCTAGCCAGAGAAGATGATATATAGACAATATTCCTATAGATAATATTTATACCATTTACATAATATGTGTGTTATGTTCATATTATAATATTTTATAGATAATACTTATTAACTGATTATCCTATGGAAGGTCCTGTGCTAAGGGTTTATTAAGCCTGAGCTTACTTAGGAGACTGGTAATGAAGGAACCCTATTGGAAACCAGCAAGAGTTCTTTAAACTCAGAGGGGTTAGCCGGGAGGAACAGGAGTTGAGCCATGAGGTGTAGCTGCTATGGCAGAAAGGATTACAGAACCTTCAGACAGTTGTCACAACAACTATGGCCTTAGACCTCTCCTGGCCACTGCTTGGACAGATTCCAGAGATTGCTGTACTGCAATCCTTTGAGCTTGGCTGCTGCAAGCGTCCCATGGGGTTCCTGGACCTTTAGTCAGCCACTTGGACTTAAAATTTAGGCTTCTTTGACCTTACACTGATACCCAGTTTCACAGTATCTAGTGCCAGCCTGCATTTGCCCTGCACTGGGCAAGAGAGGAAACTAAGAGATGCAACAGGAGACTATTACAATAGTCCACACCAAAGAGGTTTCAAATAGGGTGGTAGCAGTGGAGTGGGATGGAAAGGAGCATATGTGAGCTATCTTTTGAGGACAGTAAAATTGGCATGCCTGTCTCTGGGTTTTATGTTCACAATGATCGCCTAATTGTTCCATCTGATTTGGCTGCTTTCTTTGTCAAAATTGGTATACTTATTTCAACACACTAACCAAAATAAATCCTGGTTTAGAGACTGGATTTCTCACATTTAAATACTTTCTGTGGTATGTGCATACTACCTAAGACTTAACAATTCCAAGAAAAGTGGAGAAGAGAGCATAAATATAAGCGATAATTCAATCCAAATGAGCAGATTATCATGTACCTCGATCCAAAATCTTCTTTCATAAAATATTAATATTCTCAAATGGAAATATTACCTATGATACACACTGAGTGCTACTCAGATGGCAACTGGCCAAGAAGAGAAAGGATTTTTTTTAACACCAATACATTAAGCTCTGTAAAAAATTGTTTACTGCTGAAACTTGCGCACAAAGAATTAGAAATAGAATCAGTGAAGCATATGCCTCAGCATATCTTTTTAATCAGTCTCTCCCATGCATTAATTTAACTCCCATTGTTGTATTTTCATCCCTGCTGGAATGGGTTTTACTTTGCCTTGTTTGAGCCTCAAAAGCCAGACATTTAGAAGTAATCCAAATCCCCAGCAAATGGCCCAACCCATGTAGCCCACCACCTGTATTGATGCCCAAACTATCTCTCTTAAGCCAGGAGACATCCAGAATAAAAGTATAAAAGTCAAGTAATCATTTAGATGGATACTTGAAAATGGTGTCATTTAGAAGATTTGGATGCTTCATAATTTTTTCTTCCATTTTAATCCAGATGTTTGCTGTTTCCACCAGTGCTCTTAGATGTTTGCCCTTTGGGGATGGCATGCTTTGGTTTACCTATAGCCTATTCAGAAATAATTAAAAATACTTGACATGTGTCCAGAAGATATCTGGCAGATGAATCAACAACAAATTCAATAGGTTTTTTTTAAAGATATGCTCTTATATACCTTGATGATTATTTATCACACGTTTATCAGGAAGTCATTAATTTAGAAGGTGATACTTCCAAATTCCTTTGACTGATCTCTGAACATTACTTGTTAGTTTAGTCAAATAACTGTTTTGACACATACTTTCTAACAAATTTCCCAGTTGTTTTGACGCCCATTCTGAAAGACCCCCAGGCACAGGCTGGCACAATTATTATAACCAGTTGACATGATTAGACCTAAGGACTGTCTTTCAGGGAGATTTCACTTCCAGATTTCATTAAACTAGCCGAAAGACTCACATCTTTTTATGTTCTAACGTTCGCCTACAAACCCGTAGTTATAGTAACCGAGAGCAAATGCTCAGCCTCAAAGGATTATCAGATTTGAAGCAATGGACTAGATTTGGCAGCTTCTCTGCTGTCCAAGATGCTTAGGGACTTAGAGGCAAAATAGTCTCCTACTCTTTCTCTTCCTTACTTTGAAATGACAGTTGAAATGCCCACTTTCTGGGGAATGCCAGTCTCCCTTCTATGTGTCCCCCCCCCCAAAGTAAGCAGCAGAGAGAAGTTAAATGTCAGGTAAGAAGACGTACAGGGTTGGTGGTTACTATAAAAATAATTAAGGGAAGACTCCACAGAGAAGCGGGGCTTGGAGCTGAAACATGAAGGATAGGTAGATTCTGAATTGGCAGAAAGGGAAACATACTGAATTCAAGGTACAAGCAAAAGCCTGAAGGAGAGAACGAATATCATGTAAATATAGAACCAGGCCAGGTAAAGCAGATGATCCCTACTGCTTCAAGCTCGAAATGGTGATGTTAAAGATTTCTCCAAGAGAAAGCCAAGATTACAAAATACCTTTACACATGGGTCTGGCTTTCCACTTCCTTCTGATTCAGCCACTGGGATATGGATTTTGATTGAGGCAGTATGGTAAACAGAATAATGACTCCCAAAGATTTCCATGTCCTAAAACCCAGAACCTCTGACTATGTTACCTCACATGTTAAAAGGGACTTGAAATGAGGAAATTATCCTGAATTTTCCAGGTGGACCCAAAGTAATCACAAGCATCCTTATAAGTGAAAGAGGAAGCCAGAGAATCAGAGAAGGAGATGTGAGGATGGAAGCAAAAGTCACTATAATGGGATTGCTGGCTTTGAGCATGGAGGTTACTCATGAGCCAAGAAATGCAGGCAACCTCTAGAAACTGAAACAGGCAAGGCAAAGTAGGTGCTCTCCTAGAGCCTCTGAAGGGAATACAGCCTGACACCTTGGTGTTAGCCCAGTGAGATCCACTTGGAACTTCTGACTTTTAGAACTGTATATAACAACTCTGTGCAGTTTTTAGCCATAAAGTTGGTGGTATTTTGTATAGCAGCAATAGGAAATTAATATAAGTAATCTACTAAATAATACTCAAAGGAGCATAACCAATTCAGGATTTATGTGGTCCAATATTCCTCTCCCAGAGGCCCATGGGTAGGGAATGACAAGAATAGGCACCAAAGGTATCATCTTAGGACTGAATGATCATTGTATTAGAGACCAAGACCCCACTAAGTGGCTGGGAGCTAAAAGTACAAATTTAAGTAGTGTGCCTAATAATTATAATAACAATGAAAGCACCTACCAGATGTTCTATAGCTACTCCATGCCAGCACTTTACATTTATTTTAATCATCATAAGAAGTCTATTTAAAATATGTTATAATTATCTCTATTTTACATCATCTTGTTTTATAGATGAGGAAACTAAGTGCAAGGGAAGGGACAGAAAGAACCAGAGAGAAAGTAAGGGGCCCAGGAAAGTAGGCTGAAAATCAGAGCAAGGCTCCAGTCCCAGCAACGGGATGGTAGCACTAAATAGAAAACTGACAGAAAAATCCAGTGGGGGATTGCAAGTGTGAGAGGAAAGAAGGACTGCAATTCAGTGGACCTGTGTGTGCCTAGGACTTATGCCAAATAGGCTGGGTCCAGATATTCAGGGCAGCATGAGTCATGCTAGGCCTTGCCTGTTGGTGGGTTGAAAGTTCAGGGTGGGGGTAAATGCAATTTGCTGTAGGCAAGGCCTGCTAATCTTTAAGCATTCCAGTCTGTGAGGCTCACATAGGATCACTACAGCATCTGTCGATCATCTCAGAGGCAGACTCTCTTACACTGAGCTCAGGGTGCTCTCACAAGGGCTTCAACCACCTTCAGCCTCATGTCTTGTCATTTTCCCAAAACAGACTCTCTGCTCCAGGCAAACCAACTGCTTTGCCTTCTTTCAAGGATTTGTACCCAGGAAGAAGCAGAATCTTCTCTAGTGAGCAGAGGATAAATTCTGGAAGGAAATCTCTAAGGAGTAATGGATAATTGTTCCTGTAGAACCCAAACCAATTCTACTGAGTTTTTGTTCCTCCCTCAGGTTTTTTTCTTCCTTTTACTCCCTTTTGGAAGCAGTCTTGGTCCCCAGGGGGGGTGTAACTTCATTTAAGAATTAAAACCAAAGCCAAAAAAAAAAAAAAAGAAAAAGAAAAAGAGAAAGCCACAAACTAAATTTTTTCCAAACCTGCCTCACCCACACACAATCCTTCTCTGAGTTCCAGCCTGAGGACCATGATCTAATTCCAAGCTGACAGGAAAGGCTGTAGAGACTGGCCCCACTGAGCCTAAATGCATCTAGTCTTCCTGCCTCCCTTCAGCATCACCATTTACTCCAGGAGAATTCTGTGTGATGACCCATGCAGTTGCTTCCTCCCTCACCCTACAAAGCAGTCTTGTATAAGTCTACCCATTATAATTTGACCATATAACAATTTCACAGCCATGTAATAACTAAACACACATGGAAAGAGAATCAGCACCAATTCTAAGAAGCCCTTCCTAACCCTCATAAACTGGATCAAATGTCCCTCAGTGCTCACAGCACCCAAAACGGTTGAGATGATACATGGTCACAGAGGTACAATGCAGAATTGGAGAAAACAGAATTCTTCACACAATTTTAAATATTATCCAACTACCAGACTACACTGCCTCTAGAGTACTCTGAAATAAACTTATCAATTCTGTGTAATTATCTTATGAATAGCACAATTATATAACATTGTATTCTTTGTGTATGTAAAAAGGATCCACTTGTTAAACTTAAATAAAAAATTTTTGATTTTGTTTTGGCATTTCTTCATCTCTTTCATTTTACGAGGTGCCTCAAAACATGGAAGATGCTTAGGTCTTTCTCAAGCTCTGAGAGACCCTGCTAGCATTTACCGGTGTGAATTATATAATATCTTCTCTACTTGCCTAACTGCCTCAATCCTGGCTGCACTTTAGAGTCACCTGGGTAACTTTGAAACCCCCAGCGGACCGGGCACCACGCTTACCAACTGAAATTAAAATGCTGAGTGAAGGCTGCAGCAGCTTACAGGTGAAATATCCCCCAGGTGATTCTGATCCACATTGGGGGCCTCGAACCACTGGTGTAGACTGAGAACTCCTTTTAAAGACGGGGCCAAATCTGTCCCATTCCTGTCTCTAGATAGTAAACATTCAGGAAATGTTTGCCAAATGAATGAACGGTGTTTCACAGCTTCCTTTGGAAATCACTACTGCCATGCTATAACGTTGACATCCCTCACAAAGGATACCTTCTTTCTGTAGAAATCCCCTCTGAATTGACCCTACTCTGCCCTGATTCATTTTGTAACTAAATCCTAATAGTGGGCATGAAATAGGTTTTCTATATCTATTGTATAAACTACCCACCCACTCCTACCATCCAGCCCAATTACAAGCCTTTTAGAAATGCCACTGGCAAGTAATCAGACCTAACAACTCACAGATGGTAACACTCAAGCTTGTCCCCTTGCTGTCTCAGCCCCTTCCCATCTATCCAACTTGGGACATTTGTGCTTTTATGCCTGAGATTAAACTAGGCTCACCAGCCTTTTTTCTAAATCTCTGGTTTATTTTTAAACTACTTTTTCTTCTCTTTTGTGCTAAAATTAAACACCTCTGATAAATCTTGACTACCATTCAAAACAGTGGCAATGGAATAAATGCAATTTTCGTTTAACTCTCTACCGGAAATCTTTTGGTCCTGTGGATTACTTTCACAGGTTGTTTGGTTTGTGCTATCTCCTGATTCCTTTACCCCTAAGGAAAGAGGCTGCTTTCCCAGAGATCTTTCTTAGCTGGGCCCCCTGGGAGGCTGTCACATCACCAAGGCTAATGAGCACTCCATTTTTACATTTTTACACTTTTCCTAATTGTCACAGCAAACACACATTTAGGAAAAAAAGAACAGGCTCAGGCCTGTGATTAGATGGCTACCCAAGAAGTAGGATTTAGAGTCTTTTCACTAAATAGAGAGGAGTACCAGGCTGGGGGCCCTCCTCAAGAAACTTACTCCATGACTCAGTGCTGCCTAAAATCCTACCATTGTGGATTTATTCCTCTGACTTAAGGGTGTCAATGGTCTTTTCTATGGGAGAGGGGTAATATGATCAGTCATTTGTAACTTAGAGAATGACTTTATCAGCAATTTTGCTCTATAATCAACAGAATAAAATTGAGAGCAGAGGACCATGAGATACCCAGGATTTAGGAGGAAGAAGAATAAAGTGCAGGGTTGGAGAAAAGCTGAGTGTTCCAGAGATAATTTTATCACCTTCTTCATTCTGAGTAGGCTGGATCCCAACAAAACCCTTAGGTTAACAGTAAAAACTAGTTCTGCCTTGAGATGTACCCTACCAGCCAATCCTCTAATCAGTAGCTCTGCTGTCATATTTCTGTATGTTTTGGAACACAGGAGTCCCACCTACTCATGAGAATTCTTGTCTACAAGGAAGGATGTTGAGAAGGGATATGAGTTAGATACTATAGTTGCTTTTGTCCTGCTAAGCACCTCATTTCTCAGTCCCTCCCTTCCACACCAGCAAGGCACACAGCCTCATAAGGTAGATGAAACAAAAAGGAAAGTCACAAGGGGTACACTCTCTCCCCTTACCACCTTAGGGTTCAATATTTAAAACTGAAAAATAATAAATTTGTCTCTCCTTCTTGGGAAAATATATAGATTTCTTGCCACAGGTCATTAGAGACATCATCTTACAACTGCCTCAAGGTATTGTACCAGGCTTCAAAGAGCCCTTGACCTCCAGGGAACTCTCCCGCTGTTGATTAGCTTTCCAGTTCCATACAAACCCAAGCTAATCCATTCCACTGACTGCACAGTCCTGTGTCTGGAACAGGACTGCATACAGCCTCATAGGCAAGAAGAGATTGTTTCTTGGCACCAAGCATGTTATCTCAAATTTAATATAAAACACACAAGTTTAGACCAATTCAGAGGAAGACTTCAGGGAATTTATAAGAAGTCTAAAGAACAAAATCTGTCAAAGCTAGAAGGAGCTTTGGAGATCATCTACTCTAGTGATTTTCTTTAAAAAAATATTTTATTTACTTATTCAGGAGAGACAGAGGGAGAGAGAGAGAGAGAGAAAGAAAGAGAAGCAAACTCCATGCAGGGACCCTGATGTGGGACTCGATCCAGGGACTCCAGGATCGCGCCCTGGGCCGAGGTCAGGTGCTAAACCACTGAGCCACCCGAGATCCCTACTCCGATGATTTTCAAACTTCAATCTCTCTCTCTTTCCCATATATGTATATACTCACATACTCTTATATATATATATATATATATATATATATACATGTACACTCATATAAATATACTCTCATATATATGTGTATACTCATATACATATATATTCATATATATATATATATATATATATATATATATATAATCTGAAAGACCTACAACCCACCCATTTAGCCTCCTCCTCTTTCTCCCTTAGCAGCCTCTGAGGTATCATCACAGAACCCTAGGGCTTCCCAAAATATTGCTGGCAAACCACTGATCCAGCTGAACCCTCTATTGAGGAAACTGAGCCCAAGAGCAAGAGACATGGTTTGTCCAAGGTCATGTAACAATTCAGGGACAGAACGGGTTGTGGAACATAGGTCTCCTGATAGCCAAGCCAATGTGCTTTCCAAATACCATAAAACACTTTAATAGCATTTATTGAATTTTTTTCAGGTGACAAACACATTAGTCTTCTGCAACATAATTTTAAGGACCAAATAATATTCTATCTTATACCATAATTTACTGATTGTGTTCATGCTTTTGAAAACAGTTTGGAACAGAAACATAAAGTCTGCCTTAAGTTATGCATGCCCTTAAATATGCAGCCTGTTAGAATGCATGCTTTAAAGTTGGCTAACTTGAAGAAACCATGAAATTCACCCATTAAGAAATGCAAGTGTCTCCCAATGAGGTCATATTGGCATAATTAGAAGAGAAGCTAAATTTGCAACACTTGTGAGTTGTAAGATCCAATTCCCTTCGAAGCACATTCCCCAAGCACTCCTTCCATATGCATTCACTCACCAGGCCCTTCTGGGGAAGACCCAGCTATTTCAATACTGCCTCCATAATCTCTGCATTGGTCATGATCTTATAAAGTAATCCACCATTGCAAATACCATCACCCACTACCAAAGCACAACCCAACCATGCTGGCTGATTTTTCTCTTGATCATCCGGCTTCAAACCTTACTTAGGTAGGGACGCCTGGGTGGCTCAGTGATTGAGCATCTGCCTATGGCTCAGGTGGTGATCCCGGGGTCCTGGGATTGAGTCCCACATCAGGATCCCTGCCAGGAGCCTGCTTCTCCCTCTGCCTATGTCTCTGCCTCGCTCTCTCTGTGTCTCTCATGAAATAAAATCTTTTAAAAAATAAAAACCTTACTTAGGTAAACTAACAGGAACTGAAGGTGAATTACACAATGAGCCTTGATCCTGACCCATTTGACATTCATCCCCAGAATATCTGCCCAGACTAGTACACAAAAATCTCACCTCAGCCCCTTTCTCAAATCAGAACTACTGACCCTTTGCCCTCTTTCCCCCCCCATCCTTAATCCTACCAATGCCCCTAAGTGAAAGCTATGGCATGCCCAAGATCTGAGTCTAAGAACTGTTTCTGTATATCAGGCATATACTTGGTTCAATCATAGTGCTATTGCCCATACCTGTTACCTAGACCTAGGAGCTCACCTTTGCTCACTTAGAATTTCCAGCCTACATTCAAAATACCTAACTTCACTGTTGTCCAGATCTTTTCACTAACTCCACTCCATGATTTCCAGTCTTCAGTCCTATGCTTATGATCTACTTAAATTCCCTGGATTCTGGACCTTGCTTTCCTTCTTTAGTTGAAATCCCTTAACTGCTCCCACATTCTTGCCCCTCTTTGCCTTTTAAGATTTTCCAGGCCTATCAGGGAAATACAAATCAAAACCACAATGAGATACCATCTCACACCAGTGAGAATGGGGAAAATTAACAAGGCAGGAAACAACAAATGTTGGAGAGGATGTGGAGAAAGGGGAACCCTCTTGAATTGTTGGTGGGAATGTGAACTGGTGCAGCCACTCTGGAAAACTGTATGGAGGTTCCTCAAAGAGTTAAAAATAGATCTGCCCTATGACCCAGCAATTGCACTGCTGGGGATTTACCCCAAAGATACAGATGCAGTGAAACGGCAGGACACCTGCACACCGATGTTTACAGCAGCAATGTCCACAATAGCCAAACTGTGAAAGGAGCCTCCGTGTCCATAGAAAGATGAATGGATAAAGAAGATGTGGTCTATGTATACAATGGAATATTACTCAGCCATTAGAAATGACAAATACCCACCATTTGCTTCGATGTGGATGGACCTGGAGGGTATTATGCTGAGTGAAGTAAGTCAATCGGAGAAGGACAAACATTATAGGGTCTCATTCATTTGGGGAATATAAAAAATAGTGAAAGGGAATAAAGGGGAAAGGAGAAAGAATGAGTGGGAAATATCAGAAAGGGAGACAGAACATGAGAGACTCCTAACTCTGGGGAACGAACAAGGGGTGGTAGAAAGGGAGGTAGGGGGGGTGACTGGGTGACAGGCACTGAGGGGGGCACTTGATGGGATGAGCACTGGGTGTTATTCTATATGTTGGCAAATTGAACACCAATAAAAAATAAATTTAAAGAAAAATAAAATAAAAAATAAAAAAAAAAGATTTTCCAGGCCTCCCTGGTTTGGGATACCTAATAGCCCATCTCCTGTGAAGGTGAACATCAGCCTTTTTGTTCCACTCCCAGATTTTTCTGTCCTCTTGTCAACCAAGTCCCAATGTGACACCTATATTTCCATTCTCATCAGGCATAGTGCTGTAGTAAGAGCTGGAAAGCCACATCCGGCCTAGACGTTCAATGGCTCTTTTAGAATCACTCGTGATCTCCATATGCCTAGTGTCCTCAGGTAGCCATATGTTTACCTATAGCTACACACTTAGGTGTCTTATCCGTATCTGCTTCACCTGGACAAGACTTTGTGCCTTACTCAACACATATTTAAGTTTCTTTTTTTTCATATTTAAGTTTCTCTTTGGGAATTACTTTAAGAGATGTATCAAGTTTGTCTGGAAAACCTCATCATAAGTCTCTCCTCTTGTAGTATGGATTTAATTTGAGGAAGAAGCTAAAAGGAATTTGGGAAGGAACCTGACGAATAAGCTGGAAAATTCATTTCCTGGTCAGTACCTGATGACCAGAAGCAGACATTATGAGCTAGATCATTAAGAGAAAGAAGCCAGTCACATAATTCGTCTTTCCAAAATAAATATATATTTTTCTTAATATAATGTATACTGATTTTAGCTGCATATAAAATAATATGCACTCAATATATAAATGCAAAATAGGAAATTAAAATTTTTTAAAAAATTTTTCTAGATAATCCAACTATCTCAGAAACAACCATTTTTAACTGCTTATAGCAACACTGTTGAGAAGAAATATAATGAGAGGACATACATAGCTTTAAATGTTCTTTTTTGAAAAACAACTTTAAATTTTCTAGGAGCTATACCAAAATGTAAAACAAAACAAAAACAACCAAAGGGAAGTAAATTTAATAATATTTTAAATTTAATCCAATATTTCCAAAATATTGTTATTCCAACATGTAAAAATTAAAATATAATAATGAAATATTTTACATACTTTTTGTGTTGAACCTTCAAACCCCAGTAGGTACATTTACAGCACATCTCAATTCTGAGAAGCCCACAAATTGCTCAAAAGCCACATGTAGCTTGTGGCTACCATATTAGACCAAGCGAGTTAACAGTACAGTTGACCCTTGGAAAACAGATTTGAACTGCCCAGGTCCACTTATATGTGGATTTTTTCAATGATTATGGGACAGGACTATAAATGTACTTTCTCTTCCTTATGATTTTTTTCCAGCTTACTTTATTGGAAGAATATAGTGTATCATACAGATAACATACAAAATATGTGTTAACTGTTTATGTTATCATTAAGGCTTCCAGTCAACAGTAGGCCATTAGTAGTTAAGTTTGGGAGGAATCAAAAGTTATATGCAGATTTTTGACTGCACACAAGGTCAGTGTCTCTAATTCCCCCATTGTTCAAGGGTCAACCATACCTCCTTCTAGATTTTTATATATAAATATAATTTATTTGTATATTTGTTGCTTCACATAAATGGAAACATATTATTCATATCTTTATACTTTACTTTTTTCTCCTAACAATATAACATAGACACATATCCACATCAGCATCTATAAATTGTCCTAATCCTTTTAAATCACTATATTGTCAATTATTAGTGAGACTGAATATCTTTTCTTGATTACTGGCTTAAGTTTCTTATTTCTTTCTTCTGCCCCTTTTCATTTCCCCTCTTTTTTCTATTTGAGTTGGGTTTTATCTCTTGTAACTGAAAGAGTTCTGCCTAACAATCTGCAATAGTTCTTTAATATATTAAAAATACTATCTTTTTGTGTCATAAATGTCACAAATAGTTTTCCCAACTTGTTTCTCTTTCAACATTATTATGTTGGCCTTTGATATTTAAAAAAAGGTGTACATAGGGGTGGGTGTGTGTGTTTTAATAATGTTTAAAATAATTTCTTTCATTTTTTCCCTGGCCTTGATGTAATGCATAGAAAATCCTCATCAACCTACAAGATTATAGAAACATTCGTTTATATTTTCTTCTAATACCATTATCTAAATAGTTAATCCTTTTGGAATATTCTTTTGTATGAGCTGTCAGTAGATATATAATTTTTTCACACATTGCCATCTAATTGCCCCCAAACCCTTTACAGAATAATATAGTCTTTTGAAGTGCTTTAATATATATTAAATTGGTATGTTATTAGGTAGATAGATATGCATTTGTTTCTGAACCTTCTACTCAACTGCATCGATCTACCTGGCTATTCCCATGCTAGTCACATACTCTAATCACTTTATTTTTATAGGATGTTTTATCATCTGGTAGGACAACTCCTCTCCTCCACAATTAGGTTTTCTCCAATTGTCTAAGCTATGCTATCTCTTTTATTTTTCAAGATAAACTAGAATATAAACTTATCAAACTTCCTCAAAATCTTTGAAATGTTTTATTTGAAATTCATTTGGAATTACATGAAGATAATTAATATTTAAAAACTATTGAGTCTTTCCACCCAATTCCTTCCAAGGAATGTTAGGGTGACCCTCCATTTATTCTTTATGACCTAGCATAGGTTAAATTGTTGTAAAATATCCATGGCTATTCTAAAATACTGTGCACAGTAGAAGTGTATCTATATAAAACTGAGCTTGTTAATAATGCTATTTAAATCTTTTTATTATCCTTTTTTTTGTCTACTTGAACTACCATGTTTCAAATGAGGTAAGTTAAAATTCCCTACTATAATTGTGTATTGTTATGTATTCCTGATTTTGCAAAATTGACCCAAGTCTACGTTCTGTTTTTATATCTCCCTAATTATTTCGAAAGGCCATATTATAGGTCCACTCTACTAATAAATTCTCTTGCTTTTTAACATAAAATGCTTTATTTAAGTGTAGAGATATTAAAAAAATTAAAGAACTCTCAGAATCTCCTCTTCCTTATTAACCTATAAGAATATTTTTAAAACAAAAAGTAATACACACTATGCTTTAAAAATCAAATAGTATGAAAAGATACAAAAGGAGAATGGAAAGCCTCTCTTATTCAGCCCTGCACCTGTTAACTACAAATTCTTGTGATTCTATATATACAAAGTCCTGTATGCCCATATATATTTATTTATACATAGTACATGAAGTAATACTAAACCTTGCTTGTCTTTTTCAGTTGGTAATATATCTCAGAGCTCTTCCATATGTTCACTTCCAGAACTACCTAATTCTTTCAACAATATATAGAATTTCACCCATATGAACTAACCAGTTTGACTGTTTTCACTTTTTTGTTATGTGTTGACTCACATGTACAAGCACACACATGTACACACAAATGCTACGATGAACATCTAGGTTAACATTTGCAACAATATTTCCTAAAATTTTGCTAAAAATCAATTGTTGAATCAAAATGCATAAGTACTCTAATTTGTTAAAAACATTATAAATTGCTTTCTGGAAAGTTTGTATAAATTTACAGTCTAATCAACAATGTACAAATTGCTCACTTCCCAATATTTTTACCAACACTGGGTTTCATCTAACTTTTTAGTTTTCACTGATCTGATAAATGAAAAGTGAAATCTCATTGTTCTGATCTTTAGTTCTTTGATTATGTGTGAAATTGAGAATTATAACATGTATTTTTGGTCATTTTTATTTCCTTCTTTGGTAAACTGCCTATTTACATTTTCTATGCATTTTTGTATTGGGTCATTCATCATTTTCTTACTGATCCATAAAGACTTTTTCTAAATTAAGGAAAGTAGTCCTTTGTCTGTCTTATATGCTTCCCAGCTTTCACTTGTTCTACTTTTATTTTTGTTTATCATAGAATTTTAGTCATATAGAAGTTTCAATTATTAGGTAGTCAACAATATAAATCTTTTGTTTCATGGTTTGCGAGTTTCCCTTTACATTTCCAAAAACTCATTTTTAACCTACATCTCTTTATAACAATATCATCATTTAAACATTATCTACTACCTCTTCAAAAATTGATAAGTTAAAACCCATAATTTCCAAGACTACCTTTTCTGTTTTATTCCCATCTCAATTTTATTGGGAGAATTGCTGAGTAGGGTGCTTTAGTTCAGTACTTTTGGCTTCAGCAGTGTTTTTTCTTCTATTTGCTCCCTCTATTGAGTCATTTTGCTTATTTTGTACTGGTAATAGAGCTTATAAATTCTAATTCATCTAGCAATATTTTCTGATTGCTAACTTTATATCAAGTGCTGTGCAATATAAAATTGGGATGGGGATTTTAAAGTTGAATAAAACCAATCTTATAGCTGTTCTCATGGAAGTGTATTTTAGTAGACTGTGGAGAAGGAGGTGGTAGAAAAGTAAACTGAAAAATAAATAAAATACTTGCAAGATTTAATAAGTGCTCAGAAAAATATAAAGAAGGTACTGAGACAAAGTTTAGCAGAAGACAGGTGGAAGGCCAGAGAAGGTGATTTTTCCCCCAATTTCTCTTTGTCATAGAAGCTTGGTCTTATTTTATTTCTTTTTTTAAAGATTTTATTTATTTATTTATCATGAGACACACACACACAGAGAGAGAGAGAGAGAGAGAGAGAGAGAGAGAGAGAGGCAGAGACACAGGCAGAGGGAGAAGCAGGCTCCTTGCAGGGAGCCGAGCCGGATGTGGGACTCCATCCCGGGTCTCCAGGGTCACACCCTGGGCTGAAGGTGGCGCTAAACCGCTGAGCTACCCGGGCTGCCCATTGGTCTTATTTTATTGATGCTATAACCTCTCAAATGTTATTTAGAAACTGGATTTTCCAGTTTCTAATTTTCTCAAAGTTATTTCCTGTTTCCTATACTAACTCTGCTTTAGTGGGACCAAATGTGCTAATTATTCAACTACTCTCTATCAAACTGTGGATTCTGTCCATATATCTAGTGACTTTTCCTTTTCTGTTCATATTTATAAAGCAGGTCACAAATCGATCAGTATCAATAGCGGGCATGGATTTTGTAACAATTGGGTGGATCACCAATTACCCTTGCTAAGTGCCTCTGTTTTGGAGCGGGGCCCTCCAGAGGACCATGGCTAGCACTGAATGCTCTAAACAGCTGCTCAAAATACACAGTTTGGGTGGCATTTTGGAAAAGCATTTATTTGTGCCCCCCCTGACCCTTCCCAACAACTGCTCTGCCGACTAAGTCCTCTTTTGGCTTCTGCTAGTAGGACTTTATAGCTAGCTCTGTTCTGCCAGTGTGGCAATTGCCCATGGATGGGGTAGAAGTTACTAGGGAGATCTAGCCTGTTAGGGAAAGAAATACCCTCCACACACTAATCTGGGGCTTCCAAAATATTGAGAGAAAATATACCAGTTAGATCTGACCACATTAGCAATGTCCACTCATATTACCCTGAGCACTATCCATAAAAAGGGAAACCTGGTGACTAATATGCTCAGATGCTGGAGTCAGGGAGTCTAAGTTCAAAACTCAACTGGTCCACTAGTTATATGACCTTGAGTGAATTATTTGACCTCCTTGAGATATTTTCTCATTTTAGAGAAATGGACATTAAGGAGGGCACTTGACATAATGAGCACTGAGTGTTTTATGAACTAATAATCCCTAAAACTAATACTATACTATATGTGAACTAACTTGAATTTAAATAAAATTTTTAATAAATTTTAATAAAAAAATAAAGGAACAGCCATAATACTATTTGACTCATAAGATTGATGTGGATGGATATCTAGCTTAAATGAGAAAATATACACAAAGTACATTACAATTCCCCAAGTCCTTTGATCTCTTTCCTTTGCTTCATAATCAGTAAGTAATGATCCAAACTGAGCACTTGACTCTCTAGGATGAGTATGGGCAAGAAATGCACACCAATCCAGTCCTCATATGTTTAGTTTTGTTGGCCTTTTGAGAACTCAAAGATGTTGGTTTTGCCATGACAATATTCCTAGCTCAGAGTGAAAATGACATGTTTTATCCTGAGTTACTATTTTTCTCAAAGGCATATTATTTGGTCCTTTTTTTCCCTTGAAAAGTCACAATAAATGTCAAATGTTCAGCATTTCTATTTATCAAATCAGAACGCATAGCATAATCTTCACAGAATCTTCTGTGTTCATTTTTTTCCCTCTCAGATGAGTCTAATTGCTGCTATATTTAAAACTATCTTGCTAGCCGGTACTCTCAAAGTTCATCATCTGGTTGAATGAATAAAAATATCTGATTTCTTCAACACTATTTTGAGTCCTTATTTAAATGTTCAAATAGTCTTTTAAATTTTTCCTTATTTTAAAACTTTGTTGTGTGAAATATTATAAGTGTAAACAAAAACTTGAAAGAAAAATATGAAGTATATTATTGGAGAGAGGAGTGTTCTTCCCTGTTCCTAATGTTCCCTTCCCATATGGATGGATCTGCATTATCAAACTTGTCAAAGTAGAGCTGATTTTCAAATGAAGTGTGACCCTACCATATTTTAAACATTTTACTTAAAAAAAAAACACTTGGTGATTTTATAGGCATGTTATTTCACACATATCTATTTTGAAGCATAGGTAATTATGCTACTTAAATCATTACAAATCATTGAAAAGGGTATAAAACATTCTGACTTACTTTGTAAACTTATAATAATCCTAATCCTATGTAGTCTTTTCACATTTCCCCAACACATAGGAGAGGATTGTGGCTTGAAAAGTGAAAAACAGAGTACCTCCATGCCTAGATAGTGCCTGATTGTCAAACAAAAGCACAAGGAAAGAGAACTGAGAGGCCAAACTCATTTATCATTATAAACGCAAAACTACTAAATAAAGTACTAATTGAATTTAAGTGTTGTTACAAAAATTGTTACCAGGGATGCCAGGGTGGCACAGTCAGTTGAGTGATGGAGTCTTGGTTGCAGCTCAGGTGGTGATCCCATGACTGTGAGATCAAATCCCATGTCAGGCTCCACACTCAGTGCAGAGTCTGCTTGGGATGCTCTTTCCATCTCCCTCTGCCGCTCCCCACACCACCACGTGCTCTCTCACTTGCTCTCTCTCAAATTTTAAAAAAAAGTTTTTACCACGTTTGCCTTTTCCTAATAACTCGATGGTTTAAAATCTATATACTTCATACCAATAATGTGCTATTTTACTGATGTGTGATAAATGTATTTATCCTATCAATAGGTCAAAGAGTAAAAAAAAATCATTTGATAGGAATTGAACATCCATTCCTAAATAAAAGCAAATAAGAACTTTGCATATATTATCTTAATGTGATAAAAAAATAATATTAGCTTATCATAAATCTCTAAAACATTACCATAATAGTAAGGGGGACAATACAAACAGTATCACCACTATAATTTAATAGTCTTTCCAGAAACGAACAAGGGGTGGTAGAAAGGGAGGTGGGCGGGGGGTGGGGGCGACTGGGTGACGGGCACTGAGGGGGGCACTTGATGGGATGAGCACTGGGTGTTATTCTATATGTTGGCAAATTGAACACCAATAAAAAATAAATTAAAAATAAGTAAATAAATAAAATAAAAATAATATTCTTTCCAGAAATTCTAGATATTGCAATGAGATAGAGAAAAGTATTAAAAAAGAAATAAAAGTTTTGTTTATCAATAGATATTGCTGATTACCGGAAAATCAACTGAAAATTTATTGGAATTAATAATAAAGTAAGATGACTAGTTTTCAAATGTTTACTTAAAAATCTGTATCTTCCTTATATACAAAAAATGATCAGTTAGAAACTATTCAAAAGATATGATTAACAATGGTAATAAACTTTGTATAAGATGTACAACTGGTAAAGGGTTGTCTAATGTCTATACTTTTCACCACTACACTGTACTGCCTCTCAAGAAAAACTTTCTAGAAAAATATATGATTAGTCAGACTCTTCTGGCATACAACCTTGAACATGCTCATGAATCAGGATTTCACTATATTAAATTCAGTAATTCAGCAAAATGAACCAAGTGTTTATTAGGTACGAGACACTATGCCTGACATTGGCTTAAAAAGATGAAGAAAAAAAAATTGTTTCCTTCACTCATGAAACTTAGACACTACTGAAGAGAGGTGTCTAGGGAGGCACTGAACATATAAACAGACATGCATAATTATTTATTGTGATGAACACTTTGAAGACAAAAAATAGGATGCTATGAGAAAGAAAAATGAGGAAGATACATGATTTAAATTAGAACATCAAGGAAGGCTCCTCTGAGGGAAGAATATGTAAGCTAAGCCCTAAGAATAAGAGAAGTTGAAGCAAGTACCAAGTAAGAGAAAGTTATTTTCTATGTAATCAAATATATTCATCTATCTCCTTCCAAGTGTGTTTTTTCTATTTATTATCCCTTGACAGGCTCTCCTCACCTCATGATGCTGTAAAGATTTGCCTATATTTTTTCTAGCAATAACAAGATACATTTATAAAGTATGTACTATTTGCTAGACACTCTTTTAAATTGCTTTACATGCATTAGCTCACTTAATCCTCACAATAACCTTGCCAAGTAAGTACTTTCATTACCTCCATTTTATAGATGAGGAACCTAAGGCATGAACGGATTAGGTGACTTGGCCAAGGTCACAAAGCTAGTATCTGATGGATTCGGAGTTTGAATCCAGGTATGCTTAACCTCAATCTATACTGTTTTGCAAATGTTTCTATTTAATTTTTACATATAGATCTTTAATCCACATGAAATTCCTCAGTACACATTATGAAAGCTTTTTTCTAAATGTTTAGTCAATTGTCCCAATATCATTTGCTGAATAAGTACTATTAACGCATGCTTTAAGCAATACTAAATTCTTACATAATCTTGAACCGCTTTCTTGTCTTTTTATTATTATGTCTGTTTAATCTATCTCTGTACTAATACTAGTCTGTCTTAAAATTGCTCTATCTTCTTTAAGCAAAACAAGACTTCAACTCAGATTTTTTTCAACTTCATCTAAAATATCCTATTTTTTCTTACTATAAAATAGTCATTCACTTTTATGTTAACAAAAAATAACACTTCTATTTATGAGGACTTGTGGCACAATAAACTAGAATTCTGCTGCTTACTACAAATTAGATGATGTTGCAGCATCAAACATATTTTGAACACCTACCCTGTTCTAGGTACTATGGTAGGTGACAGGAACATAAATGAATAAGATGGGTCCCTGCTCTAAAAGGAGTTCATGTTCTAGAAAAAGGAACAGAGAGGTAACTCAGACATGATAGTACTATAGGCTGATAGGATTAAGTATAGGGAGCATCTAAACCAGTTAAGGAGAGGGGGCACAATGAAGTCACCCACAGCGACACTGTTGCTTGAGTGGAGTTTTAAATGGCATGTGGGAGTTCACAGGATGCAGAAGGTAAGGACAAGTCATTACAAACAGCAGAAATAGCTTATGTGAAAGCCAGAGATCCTCAAGGAATTTCCAGAGGTTTGACCTGCCTGAAGCATGGAGTTTGTATTGGAACATAGCAAGGTATGAAGCTTGTGAAGTAGATAGAAGCTACTTCATGGTGGCCTTTATATATAATAAAATGCTTGGATTTTTTTTTCTGAAAGTAATGAGAAGCTAAAGGGTTTTAAATAGAGAAATGTCATGATCTGCTTCCACTAGTCATCCTCATCTAATTAGCTGATGTAAAGTGTCCAAAAATAGTGGTTTTGAGGTGCCTGAGTGGCTCAATCAGTTAAGTGTCTGATTCTTCATTTTGGTTCAGGTCATAGATTACAAATTGTGAGATTGAGCCCCTCACTGGGCTCATGCACTGGGCATGGAGTCTGCTTGGGATTCTCCCTCTCCCTTTCCCCCTCTCCAACCTCCCCTCCCTCCCTTGCTCTTAAAAAAATAAAATAATAGTTTTATACAAAAGTGTAGAAAATTTTAAATGAATAAAGAATATATCTATGCAAGTCCGTGACCACAGAAGCTCACCAGCAATGATCAGAAGCAGAGCTATATACTTCTTCTCCCTTATCCTGGTATATATAAGCATCAATCATTTCATCAATGCCCAAGACTTGAAGTGGACCTTTGTTTGTATATAGCTGCTATATGAAGAGAAATAAGTGTCCACCTCACCATTTGGGCATTGATGAGGATTCACTGACATAGTCTATCGCTTGTATACAAAGATCAGACAAAGAAAATGGTAGAGCTCAGATGCTGGGCACTGCTGAATAACCCTCACCTCTTCCTATGCAAAGTTCTAAGTCACACAGAGACATAAACGATATCACTGGAATTAAACAGTAGGCTTCTGTTTGGCTCAGACCCAAGTGATCCTACCGAAGGAGAGAAAGGATAACCTTATAGATCCTTAGAGGTTAGGTTCTATATGAAGCCATTTTTTAAAATATTTCATTTAACCTTACAGTCAAAGCCTTAATAGAGTGTATAACAATTGGGACTTTTTTGATTTCCATGGATAGAGAATCCACTTAAACAGGTCTTTTGAAAAGGACAATTCTTTAAGAGGGGAAGGGAAACATTGATCCATATAAACAAAAACCTCAAGGATGAATCTTGCTAACTTTGGGCAGAGCTTCATGCAGGGACTCAAATGATGTCACCAGGACCTGATTCTCTCAGACTCATGGTTTAGATCTGGTTTATTCTGAGACAGTCTCTCTCTTGGCAATTCTAAAATGGCCACAGCAATGCCAGATTGATATAACCTCAGCTTCACATTCAAGGGAAAATCAGTTTCTTTTGTACCCAAAAGTCTTGGGTACAACTCTCATTGATCTGATTATATATCCATCCAAGAACCCATCCATATGTGAACAAATGGATTAAAAAACAAGACCCATCTATATCCTGCCTACAAGAGACTCATTTTAGACCTAAAAAATACATTCATATTAAAAATGAGGGGATGGAGAAACATCTATCCCACAAATGGATGTCAAAAGTAAGCTAGTGTAGGGGCACCTAGGTGGCACAATCGGTTAAGTGTCTAACTCTTGGTTTCAGCTCAGGTCATGATCTCAGGGTCATGGGATCAAGCCTCGCATCAGGCTCTGTGCTCAGTGCGGAATCTACTTGAGATTTTTCTCTCCTCCTGGGCAGCCCGGGCGGCTCAGTGGTTTAGCACCGCCTTCAGGCTGGGGTGTGATCCTGGAGACCTGGGATCGAGTCCCATGTCGGGTTCCCTGCATGGAGGCTGCTTCTCCCTCTGCCTGTGTCTCCACCTCTCTCTGTGTGTGTCTCTCATGAATAAATAAATACAATATTTTTTTAAAAAAGGGAAATATTCTCTCTCCTCCTTCTGTCCTTCCCACTTGTGCACGCTCACTCTCTAAAGACAAATAAATAAATCTTTTTTTATTTTTATTTATTTATGATAGTCACACACACAGAGAGAGAGAGAGAGGCAGAGACATAGGCAGAGGGAGAAGCAGGCTCCATGCACCGGGAGCCCAACGTGGGATTCGATCTGGGGTCTCCAGGATCCCGCCCTGGGCCAAAGGCAGGCGCCAAACCGCTGCGCCACCCAGGGATCCCAATAAATCTTTTTTTTTTTAAGATTGCACTTATTCATCAGAGACACACAGAGAGGGGCAGAGACATAAGAAGAGGGAGAAGCAGGCTCCCTGTGGGGAGCCCAATGTGGGAATCAATCCCAGGACCCCAGGATCATGACCCAAGCCAAAGGCAGATGCTCAACCACTGAGCCACTCAGGTGCCCCAATAAATAAATCTTTAAGAGAAAAAAGTAAAAAGATATAAAGCCAGAGTAGCAATACTTACACCAGACAAAGTAGACTTTAAAACAAAGACTGTAACAAAGGACAAAAAAAGACATCATATAATAATAAAGGGAACAATCCAACAAGAAGATTTGACAATTATAAATATTTATTTGCCCAGATTAGGAGTACCCAAATACATAAAACTCTTAATAACAAACGTAAAGGAACTAATCCATAATAATACAATAATAGGAGGGGACTTTAACTCCCCACTTATATCAATGGACACATCATCTAAATGGAACATCAACAAGGCTTTAAATGACACATTGAGATAGACGGATTTAACAGATATATTAAGAACATTCCATCTTAAAATAGCAGAACACACATTCTTTTCAAGTGCACTTAGAACATTCTCCAAAATACAACACGTATTAGCCCATAAAACAAGCCTCAGCAAATTCAAGACCAAAGTCATACCGTGCATCTTTTCTGACCACAACACTATGAAACTAGAAGTCAACCTTAAGAAAACAATCTGGGAAGACCACAAATACATGGAAGTTAAATAACATGCTACTAAACAAGGTGTGGGTCAACCGAAATAAAAGAAGAAATTTAAAAGTACATGGAAACAAATGAAAATGAAAACACAACTATCCAGAACCTTTGAAATGCAGCAAAACTGGGTCTAGGAGGAAAGTTTATAGCAATATGGGCATACCTCAAGAAGCAAGAAAAATCCTAAACAACCTAAACTTACACCTAAAGGGCCTAGAAACAGAATAACAAATGAAGCCTAAAGCCAGCAGTAGGAAGGAAATAATAAAGATTAGAGCAGAAATAAATGATATAAAAACTAAAAAATATGTAGAACAGATCAATGAAACCAGGAGTTGGTTCTAAAAAAAAATCAATAAAATTGATAAACCACTAGCCAGACTTATCAAGAAAAAAGGAAAAGGGCTCAAAGTCACAATAAGAAGTAAGAGAAAACTTGGACAGACTGACAACCAACAAACTCCCAACAAACACAAGTCCAGGACCAGATGATTTCACAGGTGAATTCTACCAAACATTTCTTTTATTACATTTTTTAAATTTATTTTTTGAAGATTTTATTTATTCATGAGACACACACACACACACACAGAGGCAGAGATATAGGCAGAGGAGAAGCACGCTCCCTGCAGGGAGCCCGATGTGGGACTCAATCCTGGAACTCCAGGATCACGCCCTGAGTCAAAGGCAGACGCTCAACCACTGAACCACCCAGGCCTCCCTACATTTTTTTCATTTAAGTTCAACTTGTCAACATATAGTATAACACTCAGTGCTCATCCCATCAAGTACTCTCCTCAGTGCCCATCACCCAGTTACCCCATTCCCCCCCCCATCCATCTCCTCTTCTACAACCCTTTTTTTTGCAGGGTTGGGAGTCTCTCATGGTTTGTCTCCCTCTCTAATTTTTCCCACTCAGTTACCCTCCTTTCCCTTATAATCCTTTTCACTATTTCTTATAGTCCCCATATGAGTGAAACCATATGATTGTCTTTCTCCAATTGACTTACTTCACTCAGCATAGTACCCTCCAGTTCCATCCACGTCAAAGCAAATGGTGGATATTTGTCTTTTCTGATCGCTGAGTAGTATTCCACTGTATATATATATATATATACACACATATACACACCATATCTTCTTTATCCATTCATCTGTCAAAAGACATTGTGGCTCCTTCCACAGTTCGGCTATTGGGGACATTGAGGCTAACATACAGAACAAAATACACTCATAACCAAGAGGATCACCCTCTAGGTCCCCTCAAGGAGACTGACTACATTCTCTCTCCATCACCACTTCCTCACAACAACCATCCACCTCCTCTTTTTTCTTTTCTTTTCTTTTCTTTTCTTTTCTTTTCTTTTTTTCTTTTCTTTTTTTATCTTTGTTATTGGTTTTTTATTTTTACTATTTTGTTTAAAAATTGTTTTTCACTTTAGTGGTCCTTTTGTTTTATTTTGTTCTGTTCTTTTTCTTTTATTTTCTGGCTTCTGACCTCTTCAGAATCATCTAGGGTGTATTTTACTTAGGTCATGGTTGATATTTTTGACTCAGCTTGCTCATATAGACACTCTGCACTGGACAAAATGGCTAGAAGGAAGAATTCACCACAAAAGAAAGAACCAGAAGAAATACTCTCTACCAAACATTTAAAGAAGAGTTAATACCTGTTCTTCTCAAACTATTCCAAAAAAAGAAAGAAAAGGAAGGACAACTTCTAAATTCATTGTATGAGGTCAGCAAGCCCTTGATATCAAAACCAGATAAAGACACCACTAAAAAAGAAAACTACAGGCCAATATTCCTAATGGACATAGGTACAAAAATCCTCAACAAAATACTAGCAAACCAAATCCAACAATACATTTTTAAAAAATTTATTCACCATGATCAAGTGGGTTTTATTCCTGGGTTGCAAGGATGGTTTGATATTTGCAAATCAATCAATGTGATACATCACATCAATAGAGAAAGTATAAGGACCACATGATCATTTCAATAGACACAGAAAAAGCATTTGACAAAATACAACATCCATTCATGATAAAAAAAAAAACTCTCAACAAAGTAGGTTTAGAGGGAATATATCTCAACATAATAAAGGCCATATATGAAAAACCCACAGGTAACATCATCCTCAATGGGGAAAAAATAAGAGCTTCTCCCTAAAGTCAGGAACAAGACAGGGATGTTCACTTTCACCACTTCTACTCAACATAGTACTGGAAACCCTAGCCAGAGTGATCAGACAACAAAAAGAATTAAAAGACACCCAAATCAGTAAGGAAGAAGTCAAACTGTCACTATTTGGGGGTGACATGGTCCTATATATAGAAAACTTAAAAGACCACCAAAAAACTGCTAAAATTGATAAATGAATTCAGTAAAGTCGTAGTATACAAAAATCAATGTACAGAAATCTGTTGCATTTCTATACACCAATAATGAAGCAGGAGAAAGAGAAATTAAGAAAACAATCCCATTTACAACTACAGCAAAAATAATAAGATACCTAAGAATAGGGGTGCCTGGGTGGCTTAGTTGGTTGACTGGCTGCTATTGGCTCAAGTTGCCGTCCCAAGGTCCTGGGACTGAGCCCCACATCAAGCTCTCTACTTGGTGATGAGCCTGCTTCTTCCTCTCCCTCTGCCTGCCCCTCCCCCTACTCTTGCTCTCTCTCTTTCTTTCTTCTCTCTCTCTCTCTCTCTTCTCTCTCTCTCTCTCTGTGTGTGTGTCTCTCAATCTGTCAAGTAAATAAATAAAATCTTTTTTTAAAAAGATACCTAAGAATAAACCTAACCAAAGAGGTGAAAGATCTGTACTCTGAAAACTATTAAATGCTGATAAATGAAATTGAGGATGACACACAAAAAATGGAAACATAGTCCATGCATTTCTCATGGATTAGAAGAACAAATATTGTTAAAATGTCTATACTACTCAAGGCAACTTATACATTTAATTCAATCCCTATCAAATTACCAACAGCATTTTTCACAGAACTAGATCAAACAGTCCTAAAATTTGTATGGAATCACAAAAGACCCCAAATTTTTAAAAAGACCCCAGATAGCCAAAGCACTCTTGAAAAAGAAAAGCAAAGCTGGAAGCATCAAAATTCTGGACTTCAAGTGATATTATAAAACTGTAATAATCAAAACAGTATGGTATTGGCACAAAAATAAACATATAAGTCAATGGGACAGCATAGGAAACCTAGAAATAAACCCACAGCTATATTGTCAATTAAGCTTTGACAAAGAAGGAAAGAATATGCAATGGGAAAAGACAGTCCCTTCAACAAATGGTGTTGGGGAAACTACAGCAATGTGCAAGAGAAAGAAACTGGACCACTCCTTACACCATACCCAAAAATAATTTCTAAATGGACTAAAGCCTTAAATGTGAGACCTGAAACCATAAAAATCCTAGAGGAGAACACAGGCAGCAACCTCTTTGACATTGCCTGCAACAACTTTTTTCTAGGTATGTCTCCTTGAAGCACGAAATGAAAGCAAAAATAAACTATTTGGACTGCATCAAAACAAAAGGCTTCTGCACAGCAAAGGAAGCAATCAACAAAACTTATAAACAACCTATGGAATGGGAGAAGATATTTGCGAATGACATATCTGATAAAGGGCTAGTATCCAAAATTAAGAACTTATAAAATTCAACCCAAAAAACAACCCAATTTAAAAATGGGCAGAAGACATACATAAACAGGTATTTCTCCAAAGAAGACATAGACAAATACCCACCATTTGCTTCAACGTGGATAGAACTGGAGGGTATTATGCTGAGTGAAATAAGTCAATCGGAGAAGGACAAACATTATATGGTCTCATTCATTTGGGGAATATAAAAAATAGTGAAAGGGAATAAATAGGAAAGGAGAGAAAATGAGTGAAAATATCAGTGAGGGTGACAAAACATGAGAGACACCTAACTGGGAAACGAACAAGGAGTAGTGGAAAGGGAGGTGGGTGGGGGGTTGGGGTGACTGGGTGATGGGCACTGAGGGGGGCACTTGATAGGATGAGCACTGGGTGATATACTATATGTTGGCAAATAGAACCCCAATAAAAAAATAAAATAAAATAAAACATGGTTATAATATTAAAAAAAGAAGACATACAATAGTCAACAGACACATGAAAAGATGTTCATCATCACTTAATATTAGGGAAACGCAAATCAAAACTCGAGTGAGATATCACCTTACATCTGTCAGAATAGCTAAAATTAACAACACAAGAAACAGTGTTGGTAAGAAAGACAAATACCACATGATTTCACTCAGATGCGGAATTTAAGAAACAAATCAATTGAGCAAATGGGGAAAAAAGAGAGAGAGAAAGAGAGAGAAACCAAGAAACAGACTCTTAATTATAGAGAACAAACTGACGGTTACCAGACAGTAGGTAGGTTGATGGGGCGGGGGGAATAGGTAGGTGATGGGGATTAAGGAGTGCACTTGTGATAAGCCTCAGTTGACATATGGAATTGTTGAATTACTATGTTGACACCTGAAACTAATATACTATTGTATGTTTAAAAAAAATCCATGTGATTAGGGGTGTGATTGACTACAATTCTCCTATGACTGGGAATGAAAGCAGAGAGAAAGAAAATGTGATGTTCTTTTTTTTAAAAAATGGCTAGCAGATAAGGAAACTGAGGCCCAAAGAGATTAAGTGATTTCAGTAAGGTTTCACTGGCAATGACTGAGAAAAGAGGAATTAGAATCCACTTGTTTAACTCCAATGTTTATGTTCCTATTACCACACCACAATGTCTTAAGAAATGCGTCTTTTTTTGAAGATTTATTTATTTTAGAAAGAGAGAGTGTGTGAGTGAGGGGAGGAGCAAAGGGAGAGAGACTCGCAAGCAGACTCCCTGCTGAGCAAAGAGCCTGACACAGGGCTCCATCTCATGACCCTGAGATCATAACCTGAGCCAAAGCCAAGAGTCGGGCACTCAACTGACTGAGTCATCCAGGTGCCTCAATAAATGCATCTTAATTGGACTTGTCAAGAAACCTCAAAACCTGACATTGTACATGATACAGTCACTCTAATGGAAGGAAGATGCAACACAGATCATTCCAATCAGAGGCAAATTCAGAAACCTTCTCTGTCTGGCTTTGAAATGTTTTTTTTTTTTTTACAATCGCAGTCATAACAGATATACCATCCTATCAAATACATTTCTTGGAGGCCATGCTGAATGAACAAGAGAAAGAATCTCAGGCTATTTACTGAATGATTTCCAAGATTTAAAACCAGATTTATGCACACATGTGTCCTTTACTGTATGTATTAATTGTGAGTGTGAAAAAAGTGTACGTATATGGACATTTCCTAAATCAATTCTGTTAGCTTATAGTGTATAAAGAGTGGAATCCCTGAAGACAGAAATAAATGTGACTGTTTCACCACTTACTCGCTGTATAACACTAAGCAAGCTTTGGTCTGTCCATCTATAAAGCTGTTTTACAATTCGAGCTGATGTGATAGATGACATAATGTGTATAAAGTGCTTAGAACATAGTAAGTGCTCAAGAAACAGAACTTTAATGACCCCTTGTTTTTCCCATTGGCTTATACACTAATTTTAAAAATAAGGTGACTCATGCAGGTAAGTCCTCCACAGACAATAATTCCTTAACTTTCATTTTCTCTTTGCTTGTGTCCATAGTGAATGCCAAATAGGCAATAATCTGTCAAATGCCTAAGAACTGCTCTCCATTTTAGGAACCGCATGGTAAGTCTCTTTGCAAAATGAAAATGCCTCTTGTGATATAGTAAATCAATCACTAATTGATATGCTTCCTATGTTCATACATTTCTATGTTCAGGCAAGCTGTACTTTCTTTAAACCCTGGATAAAGGGTTATCTTGCATAATGATTTACAGACTCTTCTCTTTAAGAGACCTTTTGAACAGAAATGACCCCATTTTCTCAACCCTGTCGTTTAAGGGAAGTGTTCTAAATGCATTCCTACCACCTCTTTAAACAAAAACACACTATATGAGGGGGGAAAGGCCACAGGTCTGAGACTGGGTTAGTCACTAATGTACTGAAGTCACAGAGACAGCCCAGAAAGAGCAAATAATTCAAGAAGGGAGAAATATTGGTAATTAGAGCATCCTGGCTTTATAGCATTAATAATACTTAAGGGACACTGAGATTTACACACACAATTCAACAGTCTAGTTAAGGAAGAGTACAGCATTTAATCATGACTGGGGGAAGGACAAGGTTCCCTGATACATTAGGGTTGTGATTGCATAGCACAGGGCCAAAATACATCTGAAAGTCATTTCTTTCCATTTCATTACAGTTTACAAAATCCATGCCTAATTTTAGACATTAGCACTCCAGGCTAGATGTATAATAGCCTCTAACTAATCCTATGAGCCATTACAACACAGTTTATAGTATCATCCTCAAGAGCCTGGTGGAACCACATCCTGGTTATGAAATATAGGGCTATAAAGCAGATGGGAATCCAGGGAAGGCTGCCGACAAGCTGAACTGAGTAAGCAGCACTGAAGCATCGCATTAGTGGAAAGTTCATGACAGATAGGACATAGGTTTATACAGGTGAGGCATTACCATGACCTGTAAGGGGCAGGGCAATAAAATTGAATTTAAGGGATTAATGACCAAAACAGAGATGGCAAAGGGTTTTTTTTTTAATTCTTTGATTGAATAATAAAACATTGAAAAACAAATCTCGTTTTAAACAAACCTGGGATATTCCTAATATTGAATGCTCTGGGACCCGTTAATAACTACATTTTTCTGATAAATACGTGCAATTTAAAAAAACTGTATCGATGTGTCAGGTGTCTTAAAATCCAGTTGGAATATCAAAATAATCCCTCCAGATAACTGAAACATTAACAATCAAGGAATACTGAACAGAAAAAGATAAATTTGACGATCATTAAAAAGAAAAAAACAGTGATGAAAAATTCTCTTCCTAAATAAACTTGCTAATACTGAAAATCATCTTTGATCTGGGACATACTAACTTGGAATTTTTAAAAAGCTGGACAGAAATAAATTTATAGGTTAATATTATACTAATATGTTTTAAATCTTTTTTTTATTTTTTTTATGATAGTCAGAGAGAGAGAGAGAGAGAGAGAGAGAGAGAGAGAAAGAGGCAGAGACACAGGCAGAGGGAGAAGCAGGCTCCATGCACCGGGAGCCCGACGTGGGACTCGATCCGGGGTCTCCAGAATTGCGCCCTGGGCCCTGGGCCCTGGGCCTCTGCTGTAATCAGAGGGAAAATATTTTATTAATTATTTCAAATTGGCTTTTCCCTTTCAGCCCAGCCTTTCAGTCCAGCCTACTGTTAGATTATTCCCCTTGCAAAATCACATCACCCCCTGTTATAAGTAAATAAATAAATACATACATACATACATAAATCCATAGATGTATGTTTTTAAATCTTTACTGCCATGCCAATGCTGACCACAAAATGAAGTAGAAATGTCTCAGCTCAATATGCTCAATCCCTCCTCAATATGATTGCAGATTCTCTTTCCAGTATTTTCTTCCATCACCCCCAACAGGAATCCTGCAGTGCACACAAACATTCCTTGTGTGTTTCCATCCCACATTTTTGCTCTCACTCCTTTTGCTTGGACCTTCTGTGCATCCCTGCTTATTAAATCATACCTATTCTTCAAAGGCCATCTCAAACACCACAACCTCCAGGAAACCTTTTCAGGTGTTTCCAGTTACATGTACTTTCTCCCTCCTTCAAGTCACTATAGCATTTTGTTCATTCCTCTGTTAAGGCATTTCTCATATCCTGCCTATTATAATTACTTATATAATTATCTTCTCCCTAGCCAAAACTGGGAGAGCCCGAAGGACAGGACTGGATCCTATTTGTTGTATTGCCTACAGGGCCAAGCAGAGTGCTTTTGTAAAATGGCAATGTTCGTTGAATTAAATTAAATCCATTGCTGTTGCAACAAACATATTGTTGGGTCAAATTACAAGAAGCCCTGCCAAACATCTTGAGCCAGTAAGGCAAGGTGAGAATTGTAAAAATAAGAAGCTAATCTAATACAAGTTAAGAGAAGTAAAATGATGTGTCACATCCCTGACTTTTAGTTATCATAAAGCTAGGATAAGAATTTGTCACATACTCTGTCCTCAAGGTAAGCAGGTGAATATCAAAAACAAAAACAAAAGAAGTCAACAATCTCCTAACCTAAGATTCTAGAACAGAAGTTTTCACATATTTTGCTGACTTCAGAAGGAAAGAAAAGAAAGAAGAAAGAAAGAAAGAAAGAAAGAAAGAAAGAAGAAAGAAAAGAAAGAAGAAAGAAAGAAAGAAAGAAGAAAGAAAAAAGAAAGAAAGAAAGAAAGAAAGAAAGAAAGAAAGAAAGAAAGAAAGAAAGAGCAAGCAAGCTCCTGTGGCCAAGAAAAACAATTAAAAAGAAAGGAAAAAGGAAGGGACAGCTGGTACCATATTCATATTCTCTGAATTTCCAGTCCTGAGCACAAAGCCTATCACATAAATACTTAATTAACGTGTTGAACTAAGCTGAACTCCCTACACTGACAAAAAATAAAGCATATTAAAAGAAACAATTGTTCAAATATTCTTGTTGGAACAAGCGTTTATTATTCTTTGTATTTAGCATTTACTTAACATTTAGTACTGCCATTATTATTCATGTAGTTCCATCATTTTATAGATGGCTACCTGTTCATTTGTGTAAAACCAACCAAAAACCTCAAAACCCAAAGAATGAATCAGGCCTAAGACTCCATTTATCAATTAAATTTTCTTTATGCAAGCTCTTTTCAAAGCCAGCAGTCTCAAAGCATGATTTCCCTCATGCAGTTCTTCTTTAAGTTAACAGGATTTCAAAACTGACTCCAGACCCAAAACAAATATCTGAAAACAAAGCCTTAGGGAGACTGTCACTCTATGTGTGTGTGTGTGTGTGTGTGTGTGTGTGTGTGTGTATGTGTTTAAAGTGAGTTATAATTTTTTTTTGGGGGGGTTATAATTTTTAATGAATTTTTTGGATAATGAAAAGGAAAAGGTAATTTTTCTCTCTAATGAAAAAAGGAAAAATAATATTTTCTATAGCAAGGTATGAAATGACTCAATAGACCCAAAGTGACATGTAGAACATGATTGGGTTACATATCTCTGAAGATAAATTCAGTTCTTGAGTGCAGGAAGCCAAACACTTCAGTCCAAAGTTATCTTACATCTGTCTTCAGAAGCCAACATTTATACTTCATCATAAAAAGTGCTTTTGTGCCACAAGTAACTGAGCTTGAAATCAGACGAATAGCATTATTGCTTATGTATCATATATGTAAAACAAATTAGCCTTCTTGATTTATCATAGACAAAAAATGATAGTTTTTAAAAACCAGACTCTGCTGAAAAATTGACCTTTCAGTCTACAAACATACCATTTAATTTACAAGAGAAGTAAACCCTTTTGAATTGTATTTACCCAGTTACTTTAATAAAGGTTAGACCTTTCAAAAACAATTGTAAATGTGGCATTTAGCTTCTCATATTTTCCAAAGCATTACTTGAATCTTGAGATTCAAAAGAAACTACTAAGAAAATAACAATAAAGCAACATTGGGCGTTCACCCCAGAGTGAAATAAAATGCACAATCTCCAGATTAAAATCGCAGATTTAAAATTTTACATTTTGGAGACTCAGTAGACTCATTGGGTTTCAGGAAACGTCATTAACATCTCCTGTGGGGAAAAGATGGCCGGCACATTCATTAATTCATTCATAAAGCAAAGCTTATTACTGATACACACTGGTATTAGTTACTGAAAGCTGATGATTATTAAAATACAGAAGCACCATCGGGTAATGAAAAATACAGTAATTAAAATCCAGGAGGTGAAATCTCACACTAAAATTCAGAAAGGTTTTATTTTACTCATGGTTTTGTACAAAAGAAGTAAAATGTGAGCATTCCTGTTAAACCACCGTATTTTGAAGCATTCGGCTTTTTACTAATGTGACAAAATTTATCAAGTCTACTGCATGTATAGCGCCCTCTTACAAAATGAGTTGCACCACTATTGTCATTGAATGGGATTCAAATTGTATGAATATAACGAAGTCTGCTCAAGAACACAGCTTATGGCAAAAAGAACGAGGACTTTGGAGACAGATACACTAGAGTTCCGATCTTGGCTCTGCCCTTTACTAGCTGTGTGGATTTAGACAAGCTACTTAAACTCTGAGACTCAGCTGCCTTATTTCTAAAATGAAGATAACAATTCTTGCCTGACTAGGTTACCTATGATGACGTCAGTAAACCATACAGTGCTTTGTACTTTGTAAATGCTCAATAAATGTTAGGGTTCTTTTTTTCCTTCCATACTTGTACAAAGATAGTAAATCAAACCAGCGTGATTGAACAAAATAAAAAGAATTAAAAACAGTTGAATTCATTGGAAAAATAAAACCTCAGTGTGTCATTTGGATTCTGTAATATGTAAGGTTCTCTCCAATCCCCTATAAAGCTATTAAAATATACAGGAGTTTTCAAAGCCTGCCACTCCTTCACAATCAATGGCAAGATGCCATGACAACTGGATAACTTCCAAGAGTTATGTTCTAGAATGCCTATAAGAAGCTCACTCAACGTCACTGCCTAAATCTGGTAAACTTCCTTCATTTCTGGGAAGACATCAGCATTAGCCAATTTATATCTGCAGATACAGCTGTCCCAGGTCCATTTTGGGATAACTGTCTTATAGGACAGATAGGCGATTTGAGAGCCAAGTTTTCATTTGGGTTCTCCATGGTTTTATCTAAGATATATACAGTAGGAAACCAGATATAAAAATATCAAATGATCCCAATATCTCTGCCTTTGACCTGTGGGTCTTTGACTACCTGATCACAAGTAGAACAGCGCTGTGGATTTCCAAATGCTTCAAGATAGCAGAGTACCAACAGTCTCAGAATTGATATATCCAACCATTCATATTGTCAGACCCCCTAAGACCATGGACCTTGCTTGTCACCCCAAGACTTAACTTAGCCTTTGTGGACTTGATCCCATTTGTGCATTAATTTACAGAATCTGCCAGATTCCACTATTTGATTATGTCCAACATCTAAGTCTCTCCCGGCCAGCCCCATTTCCAAATTCTGACAATCCTGTCGTGGTTTCTTCTAGATTCATATTCCTTAAAGTACTATAACTATGAAACATTTCCAGAGGTTTTCAGAATAGAAATGATTTAACAAGTGTATTGTGAGGGTGGAGTTGGGGGTGGGTGGGTCAAAAAGACCATACATTTGGTCAAAAAGAGCATATTAAAGAGTAAGGTGGAAATTTTGGTCTAACAAAATTAACACAGAATTGGATAACTTAATATATTACTGTCAGATTAATGCTAATCTTATCATTATTTGCTATAACATAAAGGCAGCTTAGAAGAATAAATATTGCACTAAATTTTAAAGTAACACTAATACCTAACTCACAAATTATATTCTCTAAGAATTTATATGGATCTTAAAAATAATAGTCATGAAAATAGCTTAAGCTATCTCCTGCTTGGTTAGGCCCAACACTCCCTAAATCTCTCCCATGTGAGAGCCAATGAGAGGAGAGTATATTGTTCATTAATAAACTGTTCCCAGAGCCCAGAAATAAACAAGATACTACAGACTGGCCCCAGGGTAGCATCAGAGTCTCCTGACAACATTCCAATCATCTTTGAGAATATTTTCCTGAGTTTTTCTTCAAATGAATCTTAAGAACCTCTTCCCATCTCTCAGCTATCCACAGTATAGCTAATCTTATCACATTTCCCCCATTCCTAAACCTAGCCACTAATCACCCTTACAGTTATCAGCCAGGCAGATTTCAGAAGTCATAAAATATGGACCTGAAGGCCAGATGCTGCCCTCAGACATGTTTTGTTTGTCTTGCACAGTATTGTTCTAAATTGTGTATATGTGTACCTTTAAATGTATGGCTGCCTTCTGATTTGAACAGTTGCCACAAATTCCTATTTTAGAACCAGCTAATGTCTAATATCACATTCTATATTAGTCCAGTTGGTATTTATTTCACTAGGACCTGATGCTGGTTATCTTGTTGCTGGTTTATTCTCAGTACAGGCTTTGTAGCAATCTCAGTCATATAGCAGAGCAATCATAGACCCTTCTAACAAAACCTTAGTGATTTCATCCCAATGGGCTCCGTGCTCCTATTGCTGTTGACTTTCATTGCTAATTGCTTCCCTATATCTCAACACATAGTACGCAGAAAAAAGGAATGAATGAACCAGATCTCCCAAGGACACTCATAAACATATTTGTATTAGGAGTCCCTATCCATACAGGCCAGAGTCACATCCCAGAGGTCATGCAACACCAGAAAGACTAGCATCCACCAATCTCCAGCTTTTAGGAAGTACATCATTTATTAATTCACTTATTCTTTCATCATTTACCCAATTTCTCAACCATTGAACAAATTTCACTGAGCACATGAAAAACTTTGAGGAAAATGGACACAAGTGAGATATAGTTCTTGTCCTCAGATTTTTTAGATGGAAAATGGCAAAAGAAAATTCAAGAAAGACTGATATTTCAATAATCCTCATAGCTGACTTTCTATTGGCATGTTAGCAGTGGACCCAAACACAGAGCTGAAATTCAGGGAGTCTTCAAAGTATGGTGGGAGGGGCAGTAGTGATGACAAAATCAAGATAGGGGTCAGTCCTAGGGGAATGAGGATGTCGGGCAGGCTACCAAGATAAGGTCTCAAGCACAGGAAACAAGACATTAATCAGAGCCAAGATATAAAGTAAGGACTGGCTCTCAGAATAAGACAGTTGGCCAATTATCAGAATGGAAGGAAAAGGTCAGGGCTAGCTTGGCAATAAAGAGAATTGAGGATGAGTACAAGAATATTGGTCTGGAACTGCTGAAAGCCTCTGGCAAAGATACATCCTAGAGTCAAAATGGACTGTCCTGCTGCTGCTGCTGCTGCTGCTGCTGCTGCTGCTGCTGCTGGGATAGTGGAGGGAAGGAAGGGACCTGTTACAGAGAGGGAAAGAGGGATACAAAGCCTTACCAATCAGCATCATGTCCATGTGGATGACTGGCTGACTGGTAACCTATCTCTCAGAAAAAGATAAGAATAAATGAGACAGCCACAAAATGCCTTCTTTCCTGAGGACCCAGTACTTTGTAAGATCAGAGATGCATCAACTCAATAGAATGAATTCAAATGTCATACCTTCAATTAATCATAGCACTTACAGTGTTAAGGCAAGCTTATAGCATTTATCACCATAAATGTCCTTGAAAACTGTAAATTTCTCTTTCAAAATTAAAATCATTTTAAATCCACTACAGGGACTTGCTATTTAAGTAAACCACAAAGTTAAACCTTTTGTAATGTTAAGAATCTCTTGTGTTATGTGAATAATTTCTCCTCTGATTATGTTTGTGTATTTGTATATTAGATCCCCTTCAAGTGGGAACCTTTCAGGACAAGGGATGATGTTGAACTGAAGCACCAACCATGAGAGTTAAACATGCCTCACACCTCCTGTCAGGCTCAGGATTCAAGGGCAGTGATTCAAGGTTGTTTCCATGGGCTCACAGTCCAAGCAAGAGTGACACAACTTCACAGACACATTCATGGATGTTCCAAAGCAAAACAAGGTTATTCCAACCCAGAGCAACACTAGACAACAGAAAGACCAAGACCAGGGAGTGTGAGGATTGGAGGAGGAGATATCATCAGAGAAGCTGTAGCAGCCACCATTCAAGACATGAAGCAAAGACAAGTGACTGAGGGTGAGGCCAGGAATAGTATTGGAAGAACTTAGAGAAGCCACCCATGTCAAGCTGAGTTGGTGCCAGCATTAAAAGTGAAAAATGAGTAACAAGCTAGGAACATAAACAACAGAGCAGGTCTTAGAGATAGAGGCCCTATAACCAAGACTAATAAAAGTCTGGAAAATTAAGAACATGTACAGGAGTGACCAGTTGGTCCCTGCTTGCATGGGATTGAGGGGTTTCATGGAAGGCAGGATTCTTAGTGCTCAATAGGATAAACTGGGATGGTTGGTCATTCCAGGTATATCTAGTCCCAGATAGTAGTTAACAAGACAGGTGGAGTTAAAGATGTAGAGAGCAGTGAATATAGCTGCTCCTAGAATCTATAAATACTGTGTGATAACTGGTCCTACCTAGTGCATTCATTTCCTATTGCTTCTATAACAAAATACCACAATTTAGTGGATTAAAACAACACAAATTTATTATAATTCTGGAGGACAGATGTCAGAAATGGGTATCACTGGGCTGAAACCAAGGTGGAAGCAGGGCTATGCTCCCTCCAGGGGTTCTAGGGAAAATCTATTTTCCTTGCCTTTTCCAGCTTCTAGCTCTGTATTCATTACATTCCTTGACTTGCGGTCACTTCCTCCAGCTTCAAAGCCAGCAGTGTAGCATCTTCAAGCTCTCTACTTGCATCTTCTTGTCACCTTCTGTCTATCTCTGGCTCCTCTTACATCTCTCTTATAAAATCCTTGTGACTAAAAAAAAAAATCCTTGTGACTACATTGGCCCACACAGGTAATCCAGGATAATCTCTCCAGTTTGAGATTCCCTACCTTGATCACATTTGCAAAGCATGCTTTGTTATTTAAGGTAACATTCACAGGTTCTGGGGATTAGGGCATGGACATGCTTGGGGGACCAAAGGACCATTCTGAGGGCTGAGGGTGGCAAGTGTGCAGAGATTTAGGGTGGCAGTGAGTGTTAAGTTAGCATGGCTCAGTTCTCCTTCACCTCTACCCAACCCTGCCCATATTTCTCCAATGCTGTTTTTGTGTGTGGGGGGGGGGAGAAACAGGAGAAAGCAAGAAGAGAAGATAAGTGGGAGAATGGCCAGAAGGGGAATAGACTTAGGAACTAGCTACACCTTAGGATCTAGCTACACTCACCACTCTCAGAACATGCCCATCATATCCCACCGCCAAGCTTTTCTTCCATTCTCTCTTAATATCATGTTTGTACAGTGTTTTCTAGTATATCAAGTATGCCGATTATTTTTTAACAATCCTTACAACAGTCCTGTCATGTACTTAATACTACCCACATCTTGCAGATGAAAAAACCAAGGCTTAACAGTCAAGCAGTTGGTCAGGGTCACCCAGCTCCAAAGTATAGATCCAGAACTCAGAAGAAGAAAGTTGAAGAGAGGGGTGGCCTGGGTGGCTCATTCGGTTAAACATTTGCCTTCAGCTCGGGTCGTGATCTCAGGGTCCTAAGATCAAGTATTGGGCTCCATGCTCAGTGGAGAATCTGTTTCTTCCTCTCTGTCTGCCTCTCTCCTTTACTCATGCCCTCTCCCTTCCCCTCCTCTCTCTCTCTCTCTTTCTCTCTCTCTCAAATAAATAAATAAAATATTTTTTAAAAATAAAGAAAGTAAAGAAAAAGTCCTTAGAAGATCTGGAAGAGAACTCCCTAGACTTCCCACCCAAAAAGTGTTGGCAGAGGAGACACACTTGCTAATGGGTAAGCACAGAGGACACACAACAAATAGGCCAAGGGAATGGAAGGGAAGGATACATACCTCCTATTCTAAAGGACCCAATCAAAGGGAGTGGGGAGTTCATACTTAATTTGTTCATTCCTCATATCTGGAAGGCTAATAGTATTGTTATTTAGCCTATGTTATAGAAAAGTATAGAAAACCAGGAAAATTCAGTGCTGTTACCAAACTCTTGCTAACAAATCAGTTACCTTGCATCCATTACATTGCACGAGAAGCCAATAAATAGTATATGCACATAGTAATTCCACAAAGACAAATATTCCCTAATATGGAAAGAAAGTAAGGAGAATAAATGGCTCAGAGGAGATAAACAGGGATATGGGGTACAGGCATGGGAAGTGAATTACAACCCAGTTGTGTTGAGGCTGAATCTGAATAAATTGGGAACACATCCAGGGGACTGGGGCCTGTTAGCATCAAAAGATTTTGTTAGTTTTCATTGTGTTACAGAAAGGAATTAATCTGGCAAACATTTGTTGAGGGCTACCATGTCCTAGGCACTGGATTAAGCTTTCACATGTTTGCTCATTCAATCTTCCTAGAAGTTCTACAAGGCAAGTGTTATTATTTCTAGTTGGAAGATGAAGAATAGGTAGTGAAAGGTTGACTGGCTCATCCCAATGTCAATGGTTAATAAGTGACAAAGCCAGAAGTTAAACCCAGATCTTCTGCCTCAAAATCCTATGTCTGTTCAAAGCAAGTCTTTAATCACAGTGTCTACTTTTGAAACTATTAATTTGCCTCAGTTTCCACGAATGTTACTGAGAAGTATGAGGTCAAGGTAAACAGATTGAAATAAGTACAAAATTTATTAGGCTTCTTTATGCATAGGAGTGAATTCTCAAGACCCAACCCATAAACACTTCTGATAGATACACAACCAAATTACAGGCATATTGCAGATAGAAAGGACTAGAAAGAACACTTCTGGAAAACTGCTACTCATTGCCTTACACCCATACTTCAGTTAATGCTTACAAATGTATCTGCCAGCATATGGAATGAAAGTCAAGACCAAATTACTCTGAGAAATTAAGCTATAGTATCAATATTTGTAGCTCTCTGGTATTTATTTTCTGAAGGGCTTCTTTTCTCCAAATGAGAAAAATGGCTGACATCATTCCAGAGGTGGGTATAGTAATGAGGATTAAGATGAAAGACTTGATTCTCTGTGGACCAGCAGGCCAACTTTCAAAATTTGATCCAGGTTGAACAATAAATAGTAAGGCTAATATACCAAGAATATTCCTTTCCACCTATTCCCAGTCCCTTTATAGAAATTGACCAGGCTACTTTACTTTCAGTAAAATAACCCCAAAAGCTGCAGGACAAATGCATGATTTTCCCAGAAAATTGAGGAATTTGAAGTGACACTTTTAGTATGGAGAACTAGGTAATTTCAAACTATTTGAAAGGAGAAAATAAGCCAGTCAAATTCAAGAAATAGAAATGGTCGAACCAGTTTTCTCTCTGAACTCTTCACCCCACAAAAGAAAAAAATCTTAGTCTGAGTAAGTGAGAACAAGTTAAGCAATGGTTAAGAAATCAAGGAGACTCCTGGAGTGGAATGCAGAATGGCCCCATTCAGCAGCCAAGAACAAAATACAGTGGAGGTTCCCTCTGTGGCTTCTCCCCAGGACATGATCAGCCCTAGCCACTCCTTTGACTCTTTCATCAGCCTTCTTCTAGCACTCATTACCCTCAGGGTTCCTGCTGGCCCCGAACTGCAGCACTCAACAGGATTAAAACTGCCTCATGGGGCCAATCTCCTTGTCCCACAGCAGAGTTTCCAGTGGCAATGTTTGAGTTGTCAGTATTCAGTAAATTTTGCTTTCACCCAAAGGACTGTCACTAATGGAGACATGTCAGACAATGAGATGGACTATCTCAGAGTGGAGTTTCTAAGATGCAGTTTAAATAGTGATAGCCACTAACTAGCTAATTGAAAAGCCCTCCCACATTTTAATGTTAGATTACTGACTGGAGGGACTTCCAATGGTTCACCAAAGAAAAGAGCAAAGCAAGCACTTTTGCTGATAAAGTGATGAGACTTTTTTTTTATGAGACTTTTCTAACACTGGCTTCTTTTTGGCACAGCTTTCAAGTCCTCTTGCAAGGTCAGCTATTGGACTGGTGGGAAAGCAATGTTGCACCATCCGAAAGCCCTGAGGCAGACCTGATTTAAGAAGAATTTGAAAAGAAAAAATGAAACAGTAAATAAAACAAAACTCCCTGCAGGACCTCCAGATCACTGTTGTCCATCCCTTTGCCTTTAGGAACTGCAAGACCCCTACCATGCACAAAATGCTTGAGAAAGGGATGGCATTAAAACACTTCCAGGCATTTCTAAAACAGAATTTTAAATCTCTGATTGTGCTGGAGAGTCATCCTCAGCTCAGGAACATCATAATGGGCAAGGAGAAAGAGTCTTGTTTAGTTATTGGGATGACTGCCCTGAGGTCCTGGGGGTTCTGGGCAAGAAGTATGTGTGCGTCCATGAGTGCAAGCGTTTTGTAGGACGGGTGCATAAAGAAGGTTGAGAGAAAAGAAGGGTCGCTAAAAGTGGGGGGAGCATTCAAGAAAAGATTGACTTCCCAGTCTTCCTGGGTCTAGTCTAGATGCCAGTGGAATAAGAGGTGTTAACAAACTTCCTAAAGGCCCCTCCTTAGGCTTCGGGCTTCCTCTACTAGGCTACAACTAAAAATTCTATTTCAGTCAAGTCACTTTCTGCCTGTTTATAGGAAAAGTCAGTAATATATTGCCAAACCAACTGAAAAGGGGTTTGTGCTATATTTTAAACCAAGTCTCTGCCGCATCATGTGTCACTTGGAAAGAATGACAGCCTCCAACATGAGACTAGCAGAATCCAGCTGAGTCAGGTATCTTCCAAAACTTCTTTCTGCAAATCATTGTACCCACCCCAACTATCAGCCTCCAAATAAAACAGTTTCAGTTATGCACAGGAAGTGAGATACGAGATACTTAATTTTATAAACTCAGACAAAAAGATTTTGAACAAATCAAACCAATCTCAACTATATTCTTGAGATAAAGGACTAGTCTTTGTTTAGAAAATTGTCTGGGTTCTAAGAGGAAAATAATGACAGTATTTGGTAATGAAGGAAAATTGACAATTATTTCCTTCATATTCCAAAATTACAAATCCCCATATTATTAAATGTGTCCTGAAAACCTCAACATGACATTTGCCTTAATCCATTAAAACATTTTTCTCAGGGATCCCTGGGTGGTGCAGCCGTTTGGCGCCTGCCTTTGGCCCAGGGCGTGATCCTGGAGACCCAGGATTGAATCCCACATCGGGCTCCTGGTGCATGGAGCCTGCTTCTCCCTCTGCCTATGTCTCTGCCTCTCTCTCTCTCTCTGTGTGTGTGTGTAACTATCATAAATAAATTTAAAAAATTAAAAAAAAAACATTTTTCTCTCCCTCCTTCCTTATGTCTTCCCCCTCCTTTTCCTTCTCACTGCATTTCCTCTTGTCTTCCTCATCCTCCTAGCTTTCTCTTTCAGTCTCTCCTGCCCCATGCCTTTTCTTCTCTCCCTCCCTGCATTCATCCTTCCTATCTCTATCAGTAACTTTAAGGAAGCTCAGATCTAGACTGACAGTATGACCTTAGGTACTTTTCTCTCTGCAGAGGTCCAGGCCTCAAAAAAGTCTACTGCACTCAAGTTGACATAACAAGAAATAAAACTGGAAAAATAGAATACTGTTCTAAGGGTAGAGTGGGATGACATGGAGGAATTAAGAAACCTAAAAGATGTTTCCACTGGGCTAGCAAAGGACTAACTCTGTAATGAACACCTCAATGTATAACATCAAGGGCTAGAAGGTAATAGAACAAACTCTTGTCAATTTTGAGTCTAATAAGGTACAGATGGAAATATGATTTTGTTGAGGAAATATTTTAAAACTGTTTTTTCTGCCCAAGATTTTCTATGTCTTGAGAGAAAATCATGAAACTGTAATATTTTCAAACCAAAAGGGAAGAGTATATACACTTTTAAGTCTTAATCACCTCCTAGCCCAACCAAGAAACCAGAAACTATTTTTTATATTGTCTTTGAAGTAGAGGGTATTTAAGACAAGAAATGCAATATACAGTTGATGGGGGAGCTGAGAATCCAAAGAAAGAGAAGAGAGGCAACCCTGAGATTAGCAACAGCAAGAGATCACTACCACCCCTAGGACTGGAGAGGCAAAGAAGGAAAATGTGTTTGGGGTTTTTTTGTTTGTTTTTTTTCTGGAGCCCAGGGGCCAGAGTTACCCAGAAGAAGATGGAAACACATCAATCCTGTCAGGTGGGATCTGGAGCCACAGAAGAAAGGCAGCCACTTATAAAAGTGCTGCCCCAGGCTGGAGATTTGGGGAGAATGGTAAGAAATATCATGACCTCTTCCCTTCTCCTGCTCTCCAGTTTCCTTACCTGCATCTTCATTTGGCTGAACACAGCCAGAAGCTAGTTTTCACTGGAGCCTGAGATATATAGTCTGCAGAGGTTAGCATTCCTATGCTACTAAGCAGGGTAGGGGAAAGGCAAGAAATTAATCTGGGGGCAAACAGGCCCAGAATTGGCACACTCATTTCCCTTTCTATAAAGTAGGAACAATAACACCTACCTTCCCAATTGTTGAGACAGTTTAATTAGGGAGTCTATGTAAAGTGCCTAACATAGTGCCTGGTATAAAGCAGCACTTAATACATGTTAATTTCCTTTCTTAGTTCCAAAATCTCAAGAAATTCATACTTTTTTTTCAAAATGTCTGGCTCCGCCTAGAACTAAATACTGTTTGTATATTCAGAGCCCTTTGCTTCTAAGACAAAATTAGGTAACGTGGAAATTTTTGCTTATCTGTGGTAATTTTTAACATTCCCTTTGACAGGAATAAAATGATTCCTTCCCAAATGGTCATTTCAGATTTTTTTACTTTCATACCAGACTTGTGTCCTAGTTTACCATATAAGCTGTATTCTTGCCTGATTTTGATGTCTGATCAGGTCCCATAAATTCGATTTCTCTTACAGATATCAATTTGCAATAGCAATGGTTCAGATCCAAAGGAGTTAACAAAGTCTACTAGTGAATACTAAAAGGGGGCTTTTGTGATGGAGGAAAGTCCCTCAACAAAAAGCTAACTGAAGATAAACATCCCCACTGTCAAACACCAGCTGAGCCCAAAGCCTCCTGTTTATGTTAGAGAGACCTCTGTCTTATCAATGTGTCCTTCAGCCTCATAGACCAGCCATGAATATTTCAGCAAAGAAATTTTGGAAAACCTTTGCTAGCCTTTTCAGAAAATAAAAATGCAAAGATTGAAACAGAGGGAATATTTAAGCCTCATGCATTATTTGTCATTTGAGATGTTGAACATGAAAGGAAATTTGTGTTTCAATCGTCTATGCTGCCACTTAGGAAATCCCATCCCTAAGGGACTGGAAAACTGTGGGACTTGGAGCTGCCATTGACATTTAAGCTAGACATAGAGGAATGGTGACGGCAGGAGCTGTTTGTGAGGGAAATGCAATTTGCAGCAACAGAGAACCTTTTAAAACTATCCAAGGCTCTCCCTCCACCCCCCAACTCTCCAGCTAAGGGATGAATTCCCAAAGTCAGGAAAATTGCACAAGGAAACAAAGATCAAAAATGATGGAAGCCATTTTTTCAAAAGCTGAAGGTATTTTTTAAATAATATTACTAATCACAACAAAGGTGGGAGAAATAGAGTTTCTGCTATGACTCCTGGATGCAAAAAAGAAGAAAAAAGAAGACCCTCATAGACTATCAGCATTGATGCAAGATCAGAGGATTTTTCATTTTACCATTCACTAAATAACTAGCTGAAAGGCTCTATGCAGGTCACATCATTCCTCTTGGTTTCCATTTTTAATTGGTGAGTAAATGATGGTGTTAGCCAATGATTTCTAAAGCTTCTAATAATGCCAAGATTCGAGGCCCAATAGGCAGAAGCTTTATTTTAGGATTCTAATATGTAATGAGGAGGTCAGCCTGAAGGTAAAAGGAGGGATAGGTAAGAGGAGGAGAGAGAGCTGTTTGTACTCCTCTGGAGCCAGAATAAATAATGATCCTCTTCCCATCAACAAAAGGTTTAAATCAGCAGACTAAATAGACAATAAGTATGGACTTACAAAGATTTTTCCTTGGAGTCCGCCAAAAGTTGACTAGTAAATATAGTCATTGTCCACATGGAATATCCAGTTCCCAATCACATAGCCCTACCATGCCTCAGAATTGTCTTTGTGAAGATGGTAAAATAAAATAAAATCATAAAATAGTGAATACAGTACAATGAATCTTAGCGTTACAACCCTTTGGTATCCTTGCCATGTTCGAACCTTGTCAGCACTAAACACAAAGCTATAACTGATCTTGTCAGGAGAGTACGTTTTGATGGAAGAATAGGGAATGACAGTGATAAACAACTTGGTGACCTACCAGGAAAGGTCATTCCTGCTGCCCCTGCAGAAGGTCCTTGTTGAAATTGTTCTAATTTCCCAATATATCAATAAGATAAATATGGTTTCAACCTTTTGCTTTGGATCTGCTTCCCTTCTTTAAATCACCCTTTAAAACTCCCCTTCTCTGTGTATCATACCTCAGGCCCATGCAAAAGGAATTCTAGCTCATCTGATAAATCAATCAAATGGGTTAATGAGTATTTAAGACCTAATAGTAACATGGAAATGTATTAAGATATAATGCTTTTGTGGTTTAAAATATCAGCCCTCGGGTAAAACAAATATGATCTCTGATCCCAGCTCTGCCATTTTTATAAGCTGTGTAACCTTGAAAAAATCATTTAACCCCCACCCCGTGCCCCAGTTTCCCCATCCTGAGCAACCGAGTAGATCTTATCTCACAGTGTTTTGTGTTATGTTAGATAAACCATCAAATAGAACACCTGGCACAGAGAAGATATTCAGTATCTTACCCCATCCCTTCCTTCTTAATTTCCACTTTTTTTTTTGCCAGAACAATTTACTTGTCCTAGCTCTCTATGGTATTCTGTTTTGATTCTACCTGTGCAGCTAACCAGTGATCATGATAAAGGAACCAAAAGCCCCACATGTTGGCACAAATATGCCCTGAAAGCCTATTAACCAAGACTACAACTCAGTTCCATCTCCTATTCCAGAGATTCTGCTAGCTTTTGATGCCTTCGATTTATCTAGAATAGGTAGCAATGTAACATTTCCTGGTTTGTGGAACACTTTTCCAAAGCCTTTTAGTGAAACTAATCAACATCCAAGGAACTGCAACAAGAGACAGTAATGGGAGGGTCCAGAGTTTGGAATCAAGTCATTTCAGGACAAAGTCATTCTTGCTAGTGCTCAGGAAATATCTAGGCTGTCTTCCTCAGAGTGATAATAGCACAGCTCTACTCCTGTTTTCCCCCCTCAAATATTGCACAAGGGCCTTCACCTTCTCAGAATAGCTACTCCAGACATTTTTCAAACAAACTCACCCAAGCCCTTGGACATTAATACATCTAAAGTGCAGGGTACAGAGAGGGCCAGACATTAGCTTAGACACACCTTTGTTCATCAGGTCATTACTAAGACAGCTAGCTGATTCCTCCAGGGCTTAATTCACAGAAGAGCAAATTGTAATTTTCCAACAGGAGCTGAGGAGCTGGCTGTGGCCATCACCTTTATTACTCTACACAGCTAGGCACTCACAATTGTCAGCATGCCCTCATGCCACTGCAGGGTAGGTCCATCCCAATGGGCAGCATGGGAAGAACGGACAACATTTTTTGACGGCTGCTTATTAAAGACGTACAACAGAATCATCCCACAGCATAATGTTGACCTTTGGGTCTTAGAGCATGACTCCACAAATAAATCTGGTACCTTGATACAATTCATGTGACACCAAGCTTCATCTGAGTGCCATAGCTGTTAAGACACTAGAAGGTCAGGTGCCAAATAAAGCCCTATCAGGACCTCTCTTTACAAGGAAGACCAGATGTGAGGTTGGGCTGACAATAGTACCTCACTAATTTGAATAATATGGAGAAGATTGTTCATCAGTTTGAGTCTAAATTCCATATTTATGAACCTATAGAGCTAGGACATTCAGACATATCCAGTGACTCGGGAGTCCATAAGCAGGAGTTCTTTAATGCAGAAATAAATATTTGAAATTAACTGCTAGGGGCCAAATACATCATTAAGCCAATAAGGGCTATAGGTGTTTTCCAATCCTAAAGCAGTTGAAGAGGGCTTTATTGGAACAGCAGGACTTGAGTTAGGTCACAAGGGAAAGGCAAGACTTAGAAAACTAAAGAGGAGAAGCAATGATTTTTCAAGTGTGTTAGTCCCTTGAAGTTCAAGGGACAAAGGCACAATCAGGGTACTTGAGTGAGGAGAGAAGTAACCCTCCAGTGTAAGACTATGTGGGGAAGTAGGAAAGTGGTCTCAGAGGCTTCACTGCCAGGCACTGTGTGGACCTTAAAGGTCTTTTAGGATGTGCAGTTTTAGTAATTGAATAGCAACTCTAAAGATCCAACAAGTAATCAGACAAGTAGACATCTATAACTTTCAACTCTAACCATACTTCATATCTTCAACTGTTTTCACTTTTTTCTGTTTTTCCCTATCTAGTTACATCTTTCTATGTTCCCACCCTTCCACAAATGACTTGATAGTCTCTCTCTTTCTCAACTATTTGTAGCTTCTGATTATAATATCCTGTGTCTCTAGGTTCTTGCCTACTCTTCCATATGCTGACACTCAGACTGACATCTCCTGACTTCTATCTACTGACACTCATATATGTGTTTTTCACACATGGTGCCACAACACAGAGAATCTACGTGGGCTGGACTATCACTGTTGAGTTTAGAGTACCCCTTTTAGGAGAGCTCTTATGCCAAGCTACCCATAGATCACTGACCTGTATAGATGACGGAGTTTGGATAAGATCCAATCAGTTGTGGCTGGGATGATATGGTCATTTGGCAGAAAGCATGGTAGTAACTCATGGGGAAGTTCTCAGAAGGAGCCTTGCAAGTGATTTCTCACAGTGGGTATTATATCTGGTTTTACCTTTCATGGTCTGTCCACCAAGCTGGAGATTAAAGGTGATAGTTTACACACATTTAGGAAATAATGAGTAGATCAGTATATTGGTTTGCTATGGCTGCCATAGCAAAATACCACAGACTTGGTATTAAATGACACTTGGTATTAAATGAGACTTGGTGGCTTAAATGACAAATAGTAATTTTCTCACAGTTCCGGAGGCTAGAGATCCAAGATCAAGGTGTCAGCAGATTTGGTTTCTCCTGAACTTCTCTCCTTGGCTTGCAGATGGCTGGCCTCTCACTGTGTCCTCACATGGTCTTTCCTTTGTGAGTGCAAATCCCTGGTTTTTCTCCATGTGTCCAAATTTCCTCTTCTTATAAGAACAGTCAGATTGGATTAGGACGCACCCTAACGGCCTCACTTTTAATGTAATTCCCCCTTCGAAGGTACTGTCTCCAAATATAGTCATATTCTGAGGTACTGGAGGTCTGGGATTTACCATATGAATTTGTAGGGGGACACAATTTGGCCCATAACAATCAGCATGACTGAAGAGGAAGTGAGGGAATGGGAGAAGGAAATAATGTTTGTTAACCACCTGCTATAGAAGGTACTATACTAGGTGCTTCTATAAGGGCTTTCTTATTTGATTCTCCGAAGAACTCCTATGAGAATGGCACTTGTCATTTGAATTTTACAGAAAAAGAAACTGAAGCCCAAACAGCTTAAGATTATTCAGTAATTGAGTTGAAATTCAATCTCAGCTGTGAATTATTCCCAAGCCAGCATCCTTGCCACTACCCACTGCCACCTCTGCTACTTAAATAGGTCCATTCAGAAATGGAAGAATTGACTATATATTGCCATTTATTGCATGGCATATTGCTACATATTGACATTCAGTGAAGACCCTAATGTCATGGCAAAGAGTATATGATGGAGAATCATTGAAGTATTTGAATCAAGAAGAGAAAATAATGGTATGTAAAGTGATGTTTTAGAGAATCTAGTAAGAGCTGACTTACGTTGTTTGCGCCAGACATTGTAATAAGAGCTTTATAGGAATTAACTTATTTACTAATCACAATATTATGAAATAGATATTATGTTCATTTTACAGAGGAAGAAACTGAGGCAAAGAGGGTCGGTAACCTGCCCAAAGTTCACACAGTTCGTGAGTGACAGAGATGAGATTTAAAAACAAGCAGTCTTGAGCAGCCCGGGTGGCTCACTGGTTTAGCTGAAGCATGATCCAGGGCGTGTTCCTGGAGACCCGGTATCAAGTTCCATGTCGGGCTCCCTGCGTGGAACCTGCTTCTCCCTCTGCCTGTGTCTCTGCCTCTCTGTCTCTCTCCGTGTCACTCATGAATAAATAAATAAAATCTTTAAAAAAATAAACACGAGCAGTCTGGCTCAGAATCAACCTGACACAGCATGTGAAGGATGAAATATGGGGAAAAGTCTGGACATAGTGAGACCAATTTAGATGTTATTGTAAAGTCTCAGTTCAAGATGACAAGGGCTGGATCAGGGAGACAGAGATGGAAAAGAAAGGAAGGAAAGGATTTTGGAGATACTAGTGAAGGATCTTTGCCTCTCATTGTTAGGAATGGGACATCTGCAGGCAAGGAGAAAGACAGAGTTGCTTGTCTGCCAGGTCTTTCTAAAAACTACCCCTAGGTTCTCTGCCTATTTATCCATGACTAAAGCAAAAGGAAAAACAGAACAAAATCCTGCAGGTGTGTTTCTCTAAAGCCATAGCCTAAACCCACATGACTTGTTCTTTCCAATCAAAAGGTAGTAATTTTCTAATCTCAAAGGAGAGGCACTTGCTCCCACCAAACAAGAGTCTAACTACCATCTATTGTGTTTACTGGTGATTTATACACAATGGTTTCCTTAGCAACGAGGAACTAACAACTTGGTTGTTTGGAGTTAAAATGAAATTTCCAACATCTCAGAAATTATATTCTAAAAGGATTGCAGTATCTCATACAGAATCATGTATTTTGCCTAGTATTAAAGAAAATTGAAGGTACTTGAAAAAAGATATTGAAAGTGGTTTTTATGAATGTTGACAATCTCTAGACGAACCAAAGGGCACACATTTCAAAAAATTAAGGAGATTTCATGGAAAAAGGTAGAAAATAGATTAATTGTTGACTGACAATCTTCAAAATAGCTCAGTTTGTCATAAAAAAAGTACCCCAATTTTTCCCACATCATATTTATTCATTTGAAAATGAAGGTGAGGGGCACCTGGGTGCTCAGTTAAGCGTCTGCCTTCAGCTCAGGTCATGATCCCAGGGTCCTGGGATCTAGCTCTGCATTGGACTTTTTGTTGAGCAGGGAGCCTACTCCTCCCCCTGCTTGTGCTAGCACTAGTGCTTGTGCTCTGTCAAATAAATAAATAAAATCTTTTTTAAAAAAGAAAAAAGAAAGAAAATGAAGGTGAAAATGGAAGGAAACAAAGGTTTAGTGCCTCCTACCCAGGTGCTTCCACACACATGATATCTTTTTAGTCTAAAGATGGCACTTCGACCATACATTCAATCTAATCATTTTGTCCCCTGCCTCCAGGAAAGGTATTTCCCAACGAACACATTTCACTCTCGGAGAAAAAAAACTGGTGGTCAAGTGTAACCAGTCCATTGGATGACTGTGTATTGATTGGCATTCAAGGATAGAGGCAGTCTGGCAGCAAGTAGGGGTAGTTAGGGCTCCAGTGACCTAGTGGGCAAAATGGTCATTGTGGCAAGGCAAAGCCATGTGGACCTCTAACACAGACCACAAAAAGGTCAGAATAGCACTGAGGCAAACAGCTCTGCCAAAGCTTGGTGTCACATTGATGATACCCTGAGATAGAATGGGTAGAAAGCAAAGAGTCTTCTATCTTCCAAGGCCTCTGCTGGAACGTGGGAGTGATAATTGAGAGACGTGATGACTATGATACATATCAAGTCATTTCAGATGAGAATCTCTTGGCCTGCAAATATTTCATTTTTTAAATTAGTTATCATAGGTAGAAAATCACAATCAGGACACGTTTTATAAAATAAACCAATTTTTAAATGCTAGGAATTAGTACTGACCTGGATATTGGGGGAGGCCTGAAGACCAGTTGTGCTTTCTCTGTATATCTTCTTTATTTTCTTTTTTTTTTCTTCTTTATTTTCTTTACAAGAAAGCTATTATCAGGACAATTCATCGTAAAGCACTATTACTTTAAAGAGAAAAACTTGGTTGGCTTTTCCTTCCCCCGGCCAAATTCAATACGAATCATTGCCATCATCTCTAGTCTGTGTGAAGTCCCTTGAGCAAGATCATCCATCCAAAAGCAACAAAGTGGCCCCTCTCTCAGCTTTGCTCTTCCCAATGTCCTGAGTCCCCCAAGAAAGCGTAACTAGTTCTTCAGCACTCAATTTTCCTCTCCAGTCCTTCTCAATACTTGTTTTCTCTTCCAAGAAAACTCATTGCTAGCAATAAATTTCAAAATGCTACCATGCATTCAAGAGGCAGTGTTTGCCAAAATGAAATCACATTCTCAGAAACGGACAGTTCTGGATTTCAGCCACTTTATTCATTGCATGAACTTAAGTAATTTTATCAGTGAGTCTCAGTTTCTTCGCCTATGAAATGGGGGAAATAATGTATTACCTCATGGGTTTGTTGCATGAATTAAATGAGGCAACGCATATAAAGAATGTAGCCGAGTGCTAAGTATTCAATCTAATGTTAGGTGTTAAATTATTAAAATTAATAAAATGTAACCTATGGAAAATGTTTATCTTTTTCCTTCCTATTTTGCTCTCCATTATAGCAAAGCTAAAGGAATAATAAGAACCCATTACAAGAATCCATATTTTTTCATTCTTCTCCCACTCACAGCAAGGCAGGTCCTTTCCTGCACCTTGGGAAGTAACTCAAAATGGATTTTGATTCAGTTCTTTTTTTTTTTTTAAGATCGTATTTATTTATTTGAGAGAGAGAGCATGAGCAGAGGGAGGGGCAGAGTCAGGTTCCCTGCTGAGCAAGGAGCCTGATGCAGGGCTCAATCCCAGGCCCCTGGGATCATGACCTGAGCCAAAGGCCAACACTTAATCAACTAGGCCACCCAGGCACCCGTTGACTCAGGCCTTCACAGTTGTACGTGAGTGTGATACATGGCTCTGGGCTTAATCATTCAGATACACCAGGTTCTGTCTAGGGCATTAATACTGAAATACCAAGTACAGCAGGCACAGATTTCCCTGGTCACAGACTCAGATGTGCTTTAAAAAATATCTTCCTCTGAGCCACCACCATTCTGCCTAATATAGAGAATTCCAGCTAGCTATGTTCAAGTAAATTCAGCAATTTCCCAGGGAGCTTAAGTTGGATACTCAATCATAATCACTATTTTCCCCCTTGGTTCACTTCTTCCTCAGGATCAATGATCAGCTCTAGGGATGTTTGGAAAGGAGGAGGGAACTAAAGGGAATGCCACTGCATTGGCCTTCCTTGCTTACTGCCGCAGATGTAACTCATCCCATCTGTTCCTAGGCACACATTTTGCATGATGCTCCCTTGAATTCTCTATCAGTTGATGTTTGCTGTTTAACAAGCTACCTCAAAACTTAGTAGATTAAAAATAACAACCATTTATTTAGCTCACAACTCTGTGGGTAAGCAATTTGGGCTGGACTCAGCTGGACTCATTTATGCATCTACAGTCAGCTGGCAGTCAAGGACCTCATTCACATGTCTGGAGATTGGCTGGCTGTCAGCTGGGATGAGAGAATAACTGGACCACATGTCTTTCATAATCCAATAGGCTGATCACAGAGAGATCTGGAATCCCAACAGAAGCAAGAGAAGGCAAACTCTAATATGTAAGCCTCCTTAAAGTTTCTACTAGCTATCATATTTTGTTGTCTTGTCAGCCAAATCAAGCAACATGGCCAAGCTTACAGTCAATGTGAGGGATGCTATGAAAAAGTAAAGAAACAGAAAGGCATGAATAAATTAAAATTAGGGGTGCCTGGGTGGTGCAGTCGGTTGAGCATCTAACTCTTGATTTCAGCTCGGGTCATGATCTCAGGATCATGTGATTGAACCCCACATTAGGCTCCATGCTGAACCAGGAGTCTGCTTGGGACTCTCTCACCCTCTCCCTCTGCTCCTTCTCTCATACTTACATGAACTCACTCACACTCACTCTCAAATAAATAAAAGAGAGCTTAAAAAAATAAAAGTTAGAACTACTGCATCAAGCTGCCACAAATGGATATTGCTTGTTTGTTTATTTTAGAGAGGGTGTGCACACACACTTGAGCAGTGGTGGCAAGGGGCAGAAGAAGGGAAAGAATCCTAAATAGCCAATGCAGGACTCAATCTCATGACCCTGAGCTGAAATCAAAAGTCAGATGCATAACCAACGAGCCATCAGGGTACCCCAGAAATTGCTTATTTTATAGTTGTTTAGCTTCTACTTAGCTCTCTTGTTCTGATAAGCCAGTGAAAGGTATTATATATCCCAATCCGTGGCCAAGACTATTCAAATCATTCGCAGAATCTTTTTATCCCGGATAAAAGCACCTTAGAAACACATTGGTTCTCTTTCCTCATATAACCTCCCCACTTAATTCAGGGAACCACAGGACATTTTCATATGGTTTCCCACATTCCTGGAGGGGTTAGAGAACTTAGGGGATGGGGGGTGGCAGGTAGTAATAGTGGAGACTTATCTTTGACCTTTTCTTGCCTAGGCCTGTCACACAGTTCGCCCCTACCATAAGGGTGCTGCATATGATTGAAAGGAAGTGGATTGCTCTACTAGGCTTCCCAGTTCACTGGTCCTCACCTAGGATGTAAAGCTCAAATACTTCCTCCTTCAATTTCTTCAACCTTTAAGTTGGATTTTCATCATGTTTTACCACCCTTCATATTTGGCCCAATAGGATGGAGGGAATAGAATACAAGAACTTCCAAAAACATGTCTAGCTCTCTTTCTACCTCTCCAAAACTCTTTCTCTTATCACTCCCTGCTTGAAAAGACTTTTTTCATATGTGTACACACATGTTGCACATGTGATGGACATGGGGAGAGTATGAAAAGGCAGGAGAAAATATTCACATTGATCTTGTAGTCTTCCTTTTTTTAAGATTTTATTTATTTATTCATAGAGACAGAGAGGGAGAGAGAGAGAGGCAGAGACACAGGCAGAGGGAGAAGCAGGCATCATACAGAGAACCTGATGTGGGACTCGATCCAGGGTCTCCAGGATCACGCCCTGGGCTGCAGGCGGCGCTAAACCGCTGCGCCACCGGGGCTGCCCTCTTGTAGTCTTCCTAACTTATTTTTTCAATTATACTGAAACAAGTGGCCCTTTTTGTCGACTCAGCAGTTAAAAATTTGTCACCTTTATTTTTGGAGCCTATCCTAATAACTACCCTTGTGAATCCTGGAAGCTGTTACTCTGGATGTACAGATTCTGGTCAGGGGCTTAGTTCCCCTCTGAATTCTGCCATAACTGAAGGCACAGCCTCCACAGAGGTCAGATAAGTCTTGCAATGGCCTTGCATAACTTGTGGGGGAGCAGCAGGGAGGGGAGACCTGTGTTGAGGAATCCAAATGCAATGATTTACTAGGGAGAAAAATGTAGAGGCATAATATCTTCAAGTATTAACGGATGGGTTTTTATTCTCTTTTTACCCCTCATTACCCCTCAACATTTCCCATTAAAATTAGACCTTGAGCCTGAGACTTATTACCTCAGGCAAGAGCCCAATGCATAAAACAAAGAGTCACATTCTTGGAGTTTACTTTAGAATTAGATCTCTGAAACCTTTGGCAGAACCACTGTCTTAAAGCAGTGGATTACAAAACCCAAGGTTTTTGAAAGAGTAAAAGATTTTGAATTTCAAAAGTTTGAAGACTTAGCAAAAAGGTTATCTCATAAACAAGGGAGCTGGGAAGAATTTATGGTGAAAGAAGAGCCAGTTTTCCACATCCAAAATGAAATCAAGTTCAACTGGCTGAGGAAGGCAGGAGAGTTGAAAGTCATTTCTGGGAAGAGGGGTGATGGAAACCCTGAAGATATTGGGGGACAACTGAGAGCAGAGACCTGTGCTTAACTTCCCTGATGAAACTCAGGAAAGCAGCAAATTTTGCAAAAATGGTGGCCAGATATGTCTAGATAGAAAGGACCAGAAAGTCTTCCAAACCTCTTAAGACCCCAGAGGGTTATGGGAAGATGTGTCAAACCTTATCTGTGTCCTCAAGAAGGGTACAGATGACTGAGAGATATATAGGGGCCTTGTAATTTTAATAAGGAAACACTGACAATGAATTCCATTTTAACAGTGCAATGTACATCTGGTTGGACTGTGGACATTAGGAAACACTGCAATAGGGATAAAGACCAATAACTCAAATATAATAGGAGCTAAATTCCCCTCCTCAGATACCAAGAGAAAGCAGGGAATGATCATAGACAAAATACCCTGCGTTCCACTTTGGTACTTAGGTGCTACCTCATAGAATAAAGAGGGGAAAGAACAAAACCTTGATTTTTACTGGGTTTTTACTTGAAAAAAAATGCTTAATCACACATTTGACCAGGAGTATCTTTCTTTAATTGTCAACATTAAGATTTCTGAGACTGAACAGGATATGGGCTACAAACAGTATTGGCAAAGGATGATCACAACTTTACATAATTGAATTTGACTATGAAAATCATACCTACAACAGGTGTTCTATTGCTGCTGTAGTAAGTCACCACAAATTTAGTAGCTTAAAACAACAAATATGTATTATCTGATAGTTGTGGAGTTCAGAATTTCTAAAATCTAGATGTCAACAAAGCTGTACTCCTTCCAGAGGCTCTAGAGGAGAATCTGTAGCTATTTCCTCAGCTTTTCTGGCTTCTAGAGACAAATTTCAATCCTTGACTCATAGCCCCTTCCTTCCATCTTTCAGCAGCATTGCATCTTTCCCCACTTCCCTCCCTCTCCCCTCATCATACCTCTTGTTTGACTTAGACTATCCTTTCTCTTATAAGGACCCCTGTGATCATATTGGGCCCACCCACATATTCCAAATTAATCTCCCCAACTCAAGATGCTTAACTTAATCACATCTGTAAAGTCCTCTTTGCCATCTAAGCCAACATTCACAGGTTTCAGGGATTAGATATGGATATCTTTAAAGGGCCATTATTCTCACCTATTACACAGTATAATCTGAGCTATGACCCAAGACCCAGGAAGCTTCACCCTTTCATAGATCATTTTTGGTCAGAACCCATAAAGCCCAATGCTTAGGAGCACAATCTTCTACACAAGGCTAATGACTAAAGCTGATCTTCAGCCAATATGGATTGATATGGCCCTCTCAGTTGTTCATAGTCAGAATCTGTACTGATTGGTTGGTGCCTGCACTATATCAGTTGTTAAATACTTTGATTCTCACCCCCGGTGACAATGACAAGTTGCAAAGTGCCACCCTGATGGTGTGAATAATTAGAGTGAATCCCTTGAGCAAGGCAGCCTACAGAGCTAAATGGGCTGAATAAGGCATAGATTTGGAGGATTAGGTGGATGAAGGAGGTAAATAACAATGATTGTTTTCTATACATATGTCCTGGATAACATCCAAAGCAGGCTAGTGTTCCCAACAGTTAAAAAGCATATAGTAAGTATCTTCATGTCCTTTTCCTTGTGATTTCTAAAGAAGATGTAGGTGACTAATTCCAAGACCGCAAGGGACATATTCATTCGTTCAACCATCTTCAGTGCTTGCTCGATGTCAGGAGTTATTCTAACACTGGAGATCCAGTGGTACCACATCGTCTGCCACAGGGTTCTCAAACTTCAGTGTACCTCAGGACTGTTTAATAAAATAGAGCTTCCAGAGCTGTCCTAAAAAGACAGGTTCCTGAGCCCCTCCTTTAGCCTTTTTCAGAGGGTTTGGGGCAACTCAGGAACTATCCTATTATAAATTATTGACAATTGTAAGAGGGAATGTTCTTGTAAAAAGGGCTTACAGAGAGGAACCCGTCACAGTTGCAATGACATAATAGAATCCTCAAGGCTAATTACTTACCATCTGCCTTCATTTCTGCTGAACCATCCTATGTGTTGGGTCATACAAATACAATGAGACTAGTTTATATAAATGCTAACATGTCTATAGTCTCCCATCTCCATTTGGAATTCCCATGTGGCCATTTGTTACTTTTGGTCAAAACCACAAATCTTATATCATCTTCATCTTATTTATTTCAATAACTCTTAGAATAGTCTTGATCAAAAAGTACTGAGTCTCTAGATCAGAAGATAGTCTTCATGGTTTTACTTAGAAGACAGACTGATCATTTTGACTTTCAACTATTATATCAAAGACAGGCTGTGCTCTATTGTGTGCTAGAAGTCTTAATTGTATTGATGGCTAGGACACTCAGAAAGTTTGACATCTCTAGGTAAAACATGTTCCACTGACAGATTATTCTACAGGAAATTGGCCCACACACAGACCTTGTTAAGTTTGACAGTGAAACACATGATTCCACTTTCCTAGCTATAGTTCTTTTAGACTATAGACAGGCACCTAAACCAGGGAAGTTCAGCCACCGACTCATAACTGACCTATGGCATGGCATGGCATAAAGAGATCAGCCCCGAAAGAGGTGAGCTAAGTCAATAATTTTCTTTCTTGGTAATTTAAACAAAAAGCCACAAAAAAATCATAGGGTAATTGCAAGTTAGCTAGAGGAACTGAACTGAAAGGTCATTAACAAGGCAAATCCAGGTTTTTTGCAGCATAGACCTTATACCATTGGGGTAGGGCAGAAGAATTTGGAGTAAAGAACACAAAATTTGATAATAGGCACAAGGTCTGGGAAGGGACTCATGCAAGTGAGGAGCCATGAAGCTTGAGTTAAGTAGTGTACTAGAGCCAACCCATACCTATTTGTGAAGGACAAACGTTAAATTTTTAGAATTTATAAAGCTCATTGATGTCACGTTGGTAGTTTAAAATCAGCCATGGTAGAAATATTCGAGCCACAGAAATTGGAAAATGTGACACATCAGGCCATTTCCCCCTCCTCTACTCCAAGATCCAGTTATTAAATACTTACCAGTACATCACTACCTTTGTTTCTTGATAGGAAGGAACCTATGGCCATTAGGTTGATTTGTTTGGTGTGACAGTCATTAGGAACCATGTGTAAAATGAGTAAGCAAAAGATGCCAGAAGAGAGGAGAAAACAGAGCAGATTCACAGAGAGAAGCAAAGAAATAATGAAAGAATCTCTTTTCTGGATGGTATCTTAGGTTATTTACCAGTTACAACTAAGTCTAGCTTATTTCATTTTCTTTATTTGTATTTGAATGCCACTTTCCTTTATCAAATCACCCTCCCTTTATTTGAATTAGCCCAAGTTGGTCTCTATTCCTTGCAACCAAAGTAACTTTAACCCACAATATTAATGAGGCCAGGAAAAATCAAGGATTCTTGATGAAATTGGCTCTTTATCACAGACTAGAGCACTTACCCAAGCCAAGAATCTTACAAATATGTTTCATTGAGTGAGAAATTATGGATTACTTAAAGCAAATCCACCCCTTTCTTGATAAATAACTATTTTGAATATATGAAGTTTGAGATGACTATTAGATATGAAAATGGAGATCTTAAGTTAATAGTCATATATCTTGAGGTTAGAGGAGAAATCAGGGTTAGAGATGTAAATTTGGGGTCATCAGCATATAGGCAGTACTGAAAATCAGAGGACTAAATAAAATCATTTGGAGAGAAAGTACAGATAGAGAAGAAAAGGTGGGCCAGCACTGAGTCCTGGGGCATTTCTACATTTAGAAATAGGGCAGAGGAAAGGAGCCAGCAAAGCAGATTAAGAATGAACAGCCACTAGTTATGAAGGAAATATGGTGTCCTAGAAACCAAAAAAAGAAGTGGTTCAAGAATAAGGTAGTGGTCAATTGTGTCGGATGATTACAAGAGGTCTATTAACTGTGCCTTAATTGATGATGCAGAACAGAGAGGAGACAATGGCAGGTGAAAAGTCCTTGAGAAGTCAAGAGCAGATGGGATCCAGAATACAAGCGGAGAGATTGCCTTTGATGGAAATAAAGTAGGTTAGATAGATTTAATAGTAGAAAGGTGAGGAAACTCCCATATGATAAGGTTGCTTTTGAGGGAGGTGGAATGTTTCAGAAGTTTCAGCAGAGGAAAATGAAATGACTGTTTCAAAGAGCAGAAAGGCAAATAGGCAAAGACAGTGTAACAGAATTCCCCATCAGTTAAGTTTGAAATTTGAGGACACGAATTTAAAGGGAGACCAGGTAGCACATAGACTGGTTTCCTATTGATGCCATGACAAATGGCCACAAAGTTGATGGTTTAAAACAACACAGATTTATCTCACAGCTCTGTAAGTCAGAAGTCCATCATGAGTCCCACTGGGATCAAGTCGAGATATCTGAAGATTCCCTTCTCGATGCTCTAGGAAAGAACCCATCACCTTTCCAGCATGCGGTGGGCCACCCACATTCACGGCCCCCTTACTCTGTCTTGAAATCCAGAATCCAGCAAGGCGCCGGATTCTCCCTCTTCCTCTGGCTCTACCCTACTCCCCCGCCGGTGTGCTTTCTCTCTCTCTCCCTCTCACATGTGTGTGCTCTTTCTCAAATAGATAAATAAAATCTTAAAAAAAAAAAAACAGCAACAGCAGGAGTCCTTATGCTACTTCTCTCTCTAACCACAACTGAGAACCCTTCTCCACTTTTAAGGGCTCGTGGATTTAGATTGGCCCCACCTGGATAATCCAAGTTACCCTCCCCCATCTCAAGGTCTTTTTTTTAAAGATATTATTTATTCACAGGAGACACAGACACAGAGAGAGAAGCAGGCTCCGTGCAGGGAGCCTGATGCGGTACTCGATTCCGGGACTCCAGGATCACGCAGTTGGCCCAAGGCAGGCGCTAAACCGCTGAGCCACCCAGGAATCCCACATTTTAAGGTCTTAATCGCATCTGCAAAGCCCTTTTGCCATATAAAATAATGCTCACAGGTTACTGGGATTAGGACATGAATATCTTTGGGGGGCCATTGTTCTGATGAGCACAGAACGATTGTGTATTTTTCGCAGTAGTCTGGCTGCTTGTGGGCAGGCCTGAAATAGGCAGAGAGCAGAGCATTAACAGGGTCTGGATTTTGCAAGGAAAGAACAGCTGAAGGAGTGACGGGCAAGAGTTGAAAAGGTATGCAAGGAAAGGACTCTACGATAACTAAAATAAAAATCTTGGAGGTGGTTCAGTTTTTGGTTAGGACAGTCCAAGGGTTTGAACCTGAGACTTGGTGGGCCAGGCAGAATAAAGAAAAAGACCATCGGAAAGGAAGTGAAGGAACTGAAGAGCCAGAGGACCGGATGGGTCTTCCTTTTTTTTTTTTTTTTTTCGGATGGGTCTTCCATGTGAATGTTGAAGCCATCAAGAATATAAGCAACCTCAGGGAGAGAGAGGAAGAAAGTGGGTCAAATATTGAGGTGGGTTTTTTCAAGTTTTTATTTAAATTCCAGTTAGCATATTGTGTAATATTAGTTTCAGGTATAGAATTTAGTTATTCATCACTTTCACACAAACCCAGTGCTCATCACAAGTGCCCCTTTTATTTTTAAGATTTCATTTATTTAGGAGAGACACAGAGAGGCAGATGCACAGGCAGAGGGAGAAGCAGGCTCCATGCAGGGAGCCTGACGTGGGACTCAATCCTGGGTCTCCAGGATCACGCCCTGGGCTGAAGGCGGCGCTAAACCACTGAGCCACCTGGGCTGCCCGCAAGTGCCCTTCTTAATCCCCTTCTTCATCCCCATCACCTATTTAACCCATCCATCCCCCTCACCTCCCCTCTGGTAACCATCAGTTTGTTCTCTATAGTTGAGAGTCGATTTCTTGGTTTGTCTCTCTCTCTCTTTTTTTCCTTTGTTCATTTGTTTCTTAAATTCTATATATATACAAGTGAAATCATATGGTATTTGTCTTTCTCTGACTGACTTATTTCACTTAGCATTAATACTCTCTAGCTCCATTCACATTATTGCAAAGGACAAGATTTCATTGTTTTGATGGCCGAGTAATATTCCATGGTATATAAATAAACAAACAAACCACATCTTCTTTATCCATTCATTAGTCAATAGATGTTTGGGCTCTTTCCATAATTTAGCTATTGTTGATAATGCTGTTATAAACTTTGGGGTGCATATATCCCTTCAAATCAGTATTTTTGTATCCTGAAGTGTTTATTGAATGAAAGGAAGTGACTGGTTTAGAAGATAAGGAGAGGTAGTGGGTGATAGATTAGGATTGGCATGACCAAAAAAAAAAAAAGGATTGGCATGACCTGTAAAGGACCTGAGTTGTCTAAAGGAAAAAGGAGAAATCAAAGCAAGGAGGATACCTACCCCACTTCTACCAAGAACTATTTCTATAAACAGATGGGGTGTTCCTACCATACAAAGGGCAAAGGTATGAAATAAGCCTACCACCTAAAAGCTAGCATTTAATAACCTTGGGATAGGCCTCGAGAACCTACATACCAGAACTACAACAAAATCCAACTTCACATTGTAGCATATAACATGTATCCGTCTCCATATTCAGGCAAATTGTATTTGGCTTGAGCTTCAACCCTAGCCTTCCCAAGGCCAAATGGCCAACTACATACATTAACAGTATATTTAGCATTCTTGAATTTGCATGAGATTATTATCCATTAGTCCATGACGTTAACCATCACATCTAATTTTCATACCAATATCAGTAATAGAAACAAAGCACCCCATTTAGACTTATTGTCAATATCTGAATATTCACTTGTAAAATAAGTGAGCATTCTCATTGAACCCAGGAGCAAAAATATTCTTTTGTGCTTTATATATTGAAATTCTCATTAACCAGTTGAAGTGTAAATATATACATATTATTGCAATAAAAAAGTCTTTTAATAATTAGTGAAAACCAGGTGGTTAAATGAATTGGGAAACAGATTGACTATTAATGCAAATATTAAGAGTGCCAGAGCCAGATAAATTTAGAAAAAATATGATATACTCTTGAGCCATCAAATGTTTAAAAATATTTACAGTTACAAAGGTAAATACTTACATAATAATTATTATAAAATTATTATAAATAGTATAATCACTATAAACACTGAATAATGGATATTAGATTTTATTATTTTACATTTATCCTTGGGTCTCATGAGTTCATTCTATTTTGGTGACATCTGGTCCTGGTTAAGCTTCATATTAATCTTGTATTGTTGTTTATTTTTTTTAATTTTTTATTTTTTAAAGTATTCATATAATATTTAACGTTGAGCGAGACACACTTCTAAACAGGAACAAGTGTTGCTCATTGAATCCCTGACAGTCCGTTCAAATTGAGAGAATAAGTTCTTGGAGGTTGAGTAGCTTTTTTTTTTTTTAAAGATTTTACTTATTCATGAGAGACACAGAGATAGAAGCAGAGAGAGAGAAAGAGAAGCAGGCTCCATGCAAGAAGCCCGATGTGGGATTCGATCCCAGGACTCCAGGATCTTGCCCTGGGCCAAAGGAAGGTGCTTAACCGCTGAGCCACCCAGGGATCCCCCGTTTATTTTTTAAATTGAGATACAATTCAGGTAACATAATATTTACCCTTTTAAAGGGTGCAAAGCAATGGTTTATAGTGTATTCACATAGTTGTGCAACCATCACCATGGGTAGCTACTGAGACTACACAGGATTTCGCCACCTTCTCCTGGAATATTTGACTTAGCCTGCTAGCCACTGTTTTCTGGGGCCAGGTCCAGTGGGTTCAGTGCCCACTAGGCTTCATGATGCTTCCAAATCTTAGCTGACTGCTATCTCTCCACTGACAACCTTCTACTGAGACACTGGCCATTTGGACTTGCTTCATGTCCAAATCCATAAAATTACAACATATTTTGGAGAGCTTCATTATTCAGGTTCATAAGACACACTGTTTCATTTCTTTCTTACCGACACAACAATAAGTACCATTATTCTTATTTTAGAGATAAAGAAAGAAAATAAGCTCAGAGAAGTTAAATGACTTGCCTAATGTCACAGAGCACAACTGGAAAAAAAAGATAATCTCTCTATCTCCTAATGATAAAATTAAGAGTAACATAATTATTGACAGTGTCACAATTAGTGGTAAAACCAGGACCCAATCTTGAACTGCAAATCCTATTCCATCCACAGATTACCTAATACGGGCATCCCCCACTTTTCAAGAGCTCATGTTAGGCCACTCCGCTTTTACCAAAGATTTACATTAGTACCTGTTTCACTAACTGAAAGCAATCCAAAGAGGATTGTCACTTCCATGAAAAAAAGTGAAAAGCAAAAATAGCGTTTAGCATTTGTTTGCAGCTAGTTCTTGTAGAGGCACCGGGAGCTGGGAGAGCAGCCCCCGCTCAACTCCTTCCCCGGAACAATGGGGCAATACTCAGCATCTCCACATCAAGCCACCAGAGCTTTTAGCTGTGTCTGTGAGCATCTGTGCTTTATCTAGATTTATTTTGTGCATCTGTTAGCAAGATGTGTCTTAAGGTATCAGAAAAGCCTAAGAGAGGTGAGTGTTGGGGTGTGAGTATTGTCAAATTTGTTCCATATAAATTAATGGTAATTGCTTCTTTGCATCATACCATTTCAGCTTACAAAAGGCTTTGTGGGAATACTCTGCTTTGGGATTGTGAGGGGCAGGGGGACCTGTACTGCTACTCTACCATGAAATAATTTGTATAAATTATATTATGAGGACATTCTCCCAAATTATTTTTGGCAGCCTCCAAGTTCTCCAAAAGCTTTAAAAGAATTTTTCTAGCTTGTCTATGATGTAGCATTGTCTGGCTTCCCTGCCTTTCATCAAACTCATTTAATTAATTGTATTCTGAAAGAATCAGTTTAATCTATAAGTGGCAACAGATGAAGGGACAAAAGTCTAAAACTGTTGTTAGTTTTTATAATGTCCAACTAATAACTATTACAGATTCCTCCATAATATTTCAGTTCTTAATCAGTTTTTTTCTTCAATGTCTATAATACCTACTTTTCTACCCTAATTGGTTTACGTTCAGACTCCTCAAGTTTAGTTTTCAAGATTTTCATAAAATACTTTCATCTTCACCCTACTCTCAGCCAAGACTTACTTGCCCATTTGAACCCTGCCCTTGGATCAAACAAGTCTCATGATTACCCTCTTTGTACCTCATGCTTGCAACCACCTCAACAGTTTTGCTCATGCTGTTCCATTACCTGGAAATACCCTTCTTCTGTCCCTCTACAAATGGGACATCTACCTCCCTTTTATGCCTAACACAAATCCTACCTCAACCAGAGAGCTTCCTCCTACATCTGTGGTCCTCAGTGGCCCGTCTCTGGATTGTGACTGTACCATGATAGGGAATCAGAGAAAACATTAATGGGATTGCAATCCATGGATTAGAAAATGATACCTTTCTGATGAATCCCAGTTTCATTAACTTTCACCAACTCTAACATTCTTGATAACTTTAATTAAATCATCACAATAATCTCCATCTCCTTCCAATGATAAAATTGAGAGTAATATAATCATTTACAGTGAAAAATTCTATTTGAAACCAAACAACCAAAACCCTTAATTAAGTAGAATTCTTTTGCATACAACTTTTAAAATAATGAGGCAAAACAAAAAAAATAAGCTAATTTAATTTTTAATTACCTTGCAGGGGGTGTCTTGGTCTTGGTGGATACTCAGCCTCATGCACAACATCTGTTCCATCCAACATCTGTTCCATCCATTCTTGGAGACTGATCACTGATTCTTGAGACGATGAGCCTGTGAATCCACAAAAGTAAAGATGTTCACTAGATTCTACTTGCTAAGGCAAGAAAATGGACTCAGACTAAAAAATTTCCAAGAGCATGAGGAAAAACAAAATAGGATTGTATCTCAGCAAGGCAATCGAGACAGACTAAAGTGTGAAGTCCTCAAAGATAAGGACCAAGTCTCAGTCTTCTTTGCCTCCTGACATACAGCTGAGTCTCAGGGAAGTTTTCTAAATGGAGCATTTCACCAGAAATCCCCCTACCCAGAACAATTTGGATGTTTTATTTAAAATTTCCTCAAAGGTTAAAAATATCCACTGTAAATATTCGATGTAACAGCTTCATTTACATTGACTTTTAACCCATATATATATATATATATATATATATATATATATAATTTCTTCCTCTTGTCCTCTCTCTCATTGGTCGTCTTTGTTTTCTTTTCCAGAGGCCTATTGAGCATGGCACGCTTTCAGTAATGTTCCATTTTCTACTTGTTTTTAAATCAACCATATGTGCCTCCATTAAGTGAAGCTCTGATGATTCTGGCTTCCCTCTTTAAGAGTTCTGTTATAAAGAAGAATAAGAAACCTCACTCATAGATCCAAGACTCTCCTAAGAATGGAAATCCTCTATGTTGGTATTTATCAGATTCAATATTGCAAAATGGAATAGTATGCACCTTCTCCAAAATTTCACCAGGCAAAAGACCCAATTTGGAATGCCTTTACATTAATCAGCTTTCCCGGCACCATAATGATGCTGGAAATTAGGAAAGCAATGGAGGATTCTTAGTCGGATTTAATAGGCTCGGGCACTTTGCTAACACACTGCAGTGGATCAATTGAAGTTAATTATTATACAAGATTAAACCCCAAGTAACTACAGTACATCAAACCAATGCAAAAAGCTCTGGCTCAGGAAGGAGAAAAAAACAAACACGAATTCTAGAGGCAAGACTTTTCTATCCAGTTCCTAACTCACTACATTTTGCATATAAACATAATAGATTAATACAATATGAAATACAACATATTAAATTCCAGAAGTGAGATATAAACTTCGCCTACTTTCTCTATGGAATACTTAACCTGGGGACCTAAAGGAATAGCTATGAATTTTCCTAGTGTTTCTATTTATTTTTGGATAGTTGATTTGTCTTCTACTGCTTGCCCAGATTTACATTTCCACCCACCAGGGACTCAAACTTTTATGATCATTGACCATTCCAAGAAAAATAAGTATCTGAAGAAGCCACAAAAGCAAATAAATGGGATTTCACATTTATTCACTGCCTGAGTCACTTCAAGGAAGCATGGCTAAGCCTGGAATAGGTGCTTAATAAATAACTCTTGAAAGAGAGTTCTTTAGGTTCTTTAGGGACTTAACTGGGAGAGACAAAAGAGCATACTAGGAAGGAAAAAACAATGCTAATTCATGGCCATTAAGTGATAGTAATGTACCTTTTTGGCAGGATATTTTTAAAATATCAACCACTTCTTCCTGAGAGTTCCTTTTTTCTTGCCCTTCCCCTCATTGAACAGCTAAATAGTTCTCTGCTCATTTGCTTTGGCAGACAGCAGACTGCAGAAATGGCATAAAGCAGTAGGGAAGCAAAAGGCATCTCATCTTGGCATTTGAGTTTCAAAAGCCTAGCAAAGGGCTCCCAACGTAGACAAATAAAACTGGTGAGAAAGTAAAAAGTAAAAATTACCCAACCTCAGCCATTAGAAATGACAAATACCCACCATTTGCTTCGACGTGGATGGAACTGGAGGGTATTATGCTGAGTGAAATAAGTCATTCGAAGAAGGACAAAAATTATATGGTCTCATTCATTGGGGAATATAAATAATAGTAAAAGGGAATAAAGGGGAAAGGAGAAAAAATAAGTGGGAAATATCAGAAAGGGAGACAGAACATGAAAGACTCCTAACTCTGGGAAACGAACTAGGGGTGGTGGAAGGGAAGGTGGGCGGGGGGTGGGGGTGGACCGGGTGGCGGGCCCTGAGGTGGGCACTTGACGGGATGAGCACTGGGTGTTATTCTGTATGTTGACAAATTGAACACCAATAAAAAATAAATTTATTAAAAAAAATTACCCCAACCATACCCACCAGACCTAGGAAAAGTTTTCCTAGGATAAGAGAATTAAGGAAAGGTAGAGAGGAAGAGAATATAGATGGAGAATATAGATGTCAAGTGTTCCAAGAGAGGGGGCCAGAAATAAAAAGCCACAGAGGCTTTTTGTTTCTAATGGCTTTTTGTTTCTAAGACATAGGGAATTTAGGCCCTATTTTCAGATAAAGCCCCTGGGTAACAAGAAGATACATGAGGGACAAATGGCTCTTGAATATGTCTAGGCAGAAGAGGACTAGCCAGCCAGCCTCACAGCACTTTACTAAATTTCATCATAGAGCAGGAAGAGCTGAGTGATTTCTGTGAGCACAAAAGTGACATGGAAGTAGCATTAAAAAACAATCAATCGAAGGGAGCTGTGAAGATAAGAGCAAGGATCATCCTGGTGGTGTTTATGAACCTGATGCTCAGGTGGACCCATGGGCATCCCAACAGATACCTACACATGCAGATTGATATTGAAAATACAACAGATCACCTTCCAATATCTTGGCACTACACGACATCCCCACCTACCCCTCAATAACTCAGACACAACCCAAAGTAAAGAAGCATGAAATACCTAAACTGACTACAATTAAGTTTCCAAATCCTGTTGGAATAAAAATTTCAACTTGAGATTTATTAGAAAAATAGTTTCATTTTTTTGACACATGAATTTATGGACTGAGATTCACACCTTATATATCTGTAAGCATACATACAACAAAATATAGGCTAAAAGAATGTTAAAATAGAGATGGGCAAGTTATTTATTCTATAAACATTTTCTTAAGAGAGACACACAGACAGAGGCAGAGGCAGAGACAGAGGGAGAAGCAGGCTCCCTGTGGGGGGCAAAGTGGGGGGAGCCTGATGTAGGACTCAATCCCAGGACCCCAGGATCATGACCTGAGCAAAAGGCAGATGTTCAACCACTGAGCCACCCAGGTGTTTATAGAATAGGGTGTCCCTATTCTATAGCTCCTTTGATTAGGAGCTAGTGAGAAGAACATAATGGCAGGGAGATCTGGTAGAAATTCATATAGCCCCAACTACAGGGTTGGAGGTTCAAGGTGAGGACAAGGTAGTAGACTAGGAGACAGAAAGGAAACTGGTACAGGTATAAATGACAATTACCTAGTTTTTTAACTTCGTGTTAAAATATTGCCTCTCAAGTCTTAGTGAAAATAAGGACCTGCTTAGGTGGATTTTTTTTCACCATACATACACCAAGGCCTCAGTACCAAATTTTTATTCCATGGGTATAGAGCAAGGGTCTAGAGCACACTTGTTCTGCAAGGTCTAGACAGTAAATGTTTTACAATTTCCTGGGCACATAGACTTTGTCACAAATACCCAATTCTGTATTGTGGTGCAAAAGCAGCCATAGACTATGCATACGTGAGAAGATGTATCTGTGTTTAAAAAAACTTTTATTTAAAAAACAGGTGGTAGCTTGGATTTGGCCCACAGGCCACAATTTTCTGACCCCTGTTCTCAAGCAAGGCTTGAAATCTGCAATTGTCAAATATTCTGCAAGTGATTCAAATGCACAGCAGAAGTATTGGGAAAACACTAAATTAGAACGCCATTTTCTAGAAAGCTTTGATTTGAATACAAATACATTATTTGGGAGAGGTAACATATTAATATTTTATCTATCCTTACCAAAGTTTCATTTAATAAAAAAAAGGAAATTGGGGCAAAAGATACATGAGTCTCATACATGAATGGCCATATAAAAGTTATACAAAAAAATCTAAATTAAATATTATCAGATAGAATCCTATAGTATATTAAAACAATAAACTTTAATAACTAAGTAGGGCTAATTCCAGGAATAGAAAGACATTTCATATCCTCAAATCTAATAATTTAATTTATAGGGATCATAGAGATACACACATTAAGAGATTTAGGTAAGAAAAGTATTTATTCATTGCAGCATTTTTTGTAATAGCAACAGGTGGAAAACCATATAAAAGTCCATTAACAAGAGAGTGGTTGGTACTATATGCTTAAATATGCATAGAATGTCTCCAGAAGACTATATAGGAAACCAGCAACAAGTGGTTTCTTCTTGAGAAAGAAACTCGTTGACTTAGAAATAGGGCTAAAGGGAGACTTGCTGTATATAGTTTGGTGCTTTAGGGGCTTATATAATGTGCAAATACTACATATTCAAATGAGTAATTATAAATTTTTAAATTACATTATAGTAATTGATTCATTTAGCAAACCCTTACTGACCTCTTACCTCAGGGTAGAGCAATAAGCGTAGATATCTAGCAGAGGAAACAACCAAGCAAACAATTTGGAAAATGGTGGCCTGAGTGTCCAGGTGCCACCACCAAAAACTGATTCAATTGTCTTGAGAGAGGAGAGAGAAGCAGATAATCAAATAGTCATACATAATAGCCATACATACTAAATAGTCATACACCCCCAAAATGATTCTAATATCTAGCATAATATATCTAATAGATTTGAGGACTATTTAGTTTAAATTAGTATGGATTAATGGTGAACACACCTAGAGAAAAGTTTAATTGCATCTGAGAACACCACAGCTCCTGAGGACATAACAAGTGCATGATGTCGTTTTTCAGAACAATGCAGGAAGGGTCAAGAAATGAGTGAATGTCATTGATCAGTTCTTCCACCTTCTAAAGTAATCCTTGATGAGGATAATTCATTACTCCAACCCCAGGCATTCCAGAAGAGCATCAGCTGCATCCCTCCCATTTTATGCATTTTTCTACTTGTACTCAAAAGAAGACTGAGAAGAGAACCTCCTCCTCCTCCACACACACACCCATAGAGAAGTTCCATTTTTTTCTTTGACTTGCTAAGGGACTACTGGGAATAAAAGGCCTTACTCTATCTTCCAGCACCTTCCAATTCACTATTGCCTGAGACCCCTAATGAGCTGATCTGTATGTGTGCTGAAGGAACCCACCCATGAGCAAGGATTGAAAATTCATGAGCCAGCTAAGAAGACTCAGCAACTGGAGGGAATGGTCAAGCTGAAAAACCAGAATTTGTGACGGTTACTGTGGTAGAAATAATTATAAGGGGAAGAAGAGAACTTTAGATGAAAATTAGTGAGGATCCTCAAAGAGACATAACTAGAATGCAAAACAGGAGAGACCAGAATACATCTTTTCATAAACTGTTAATGAAAAATATGCACACCTGGAATACCTGTGGAAACATCTAAGCTACAAAGAAAGTAAAATCTTACATCCAGATAAATAAAACAAGTTGTTTATAACTAAAAGAGAATTAGACCAGCATTCAACTTCTCTTCTACAACACTGGAAGTTAGGGGACATTAGAACAATATATATAAATTGGGGGGGGGGATTTAACTGAAGTAATATTCACATGTGAGAGTAAAAAAGTTGTGAACATGAGTAAATTCAGAACGTACACCACTACTGGCATAGCCACTGGGAAATCAGTATGGAGGTTCCTCAAAAATTAAAAATAGAAATACCATATGATCCAATAATTTACTATTGGATTGGGGAAAAAAAACAGTAATTCAAAGATATATGCACCCCTGTGCTGATTGCAGCCTTATTTACAATAGCCAAGATATGGAAGCAACCTAGGTGTCCATCAATAAATGAATGGATAGGCCAACAAGCACATGAGAAAATGCTCTGCATCACTTGCCATTAGGGAAATACAAATCAAAACCACAATGAGATACCACCTCACACCAGTGAGAATGGGGAAAATTAACAAGGCAGGAAACCACAAATGTTGGAGAGGATGTGGAGAAAAGGGAACCTTCTTACACTGTTGGTGGGAATGTGAACTGGTGCAGCCACTCTGGAAAACAGTGTGGAGGTTCCTCAAAGAGTTAAAAATAGATCTGCCCTACGACCCAGCAATTGCACTGCTGGGGATTTACCCCAAAGATACAGATGCAATGAAACGCCGGGACATCTGCACACCGATGTTTCTAGCAGCAATGTCCACAATAGCCAAACTGTGGAAGGAGCTTCGGTGTCCATCGAAAGATGAATGGATAAAGAAGATGTGGTCTTTGTATACAATGGAATATTACTCAGCCATTAGAAACGACAAATACCCACCATTTGCTTCGACGTGGGTGGAACTGGAGGGTATTATGCTGAGTGAAATAAGTCAATCGGAGAAGGACAAACATTATATGGTCTCATTCATTTGGGGAATATAAATAATAGTAAAAGGGAATAAAGGGGAAAGGAGAAAAAATAAGTGGGAAATATCAGAAAGGGAGACAGAACATGAAAGACTCTTAACTCTGGGAAACGAACTAGGGGTGGTGGAAGGGAAGGTGGGTGAGGGGTGGGGGTGGACCGGGTGGCGGGCACTGAGGTGGGCACTTGACGGGATGAGCACTGGGTGTTATTCTGTATGTTGACAAATTGAACACCAATAAAAAATAAATTTGTTAAAAATAATAATAATAATAATAAATAAATAAATGAATGGATAAGGAAGATGTGGTGTGTGTGTGTGTGTGTGTTTCACAGTGATAAAAAAGGATGAGATCATGCCACCTGAGACAACATGATTGGACTAGAGGTTATTATGTTAAGTGAAATAAGTCAGACTAAGAAAGACAAATACCATATGATTTCACTCACAAATGGAATCCAATAAATAAATAAATAAGTAAAAAGCAGAATCAGACCTATAAATATGGAGAACAAACTGATGGTTGCCAGAGGAGAGGTGGGGTGGGCAAAATGAGTAAAGGAAAGTGAGAGATACAGGCTTCCAATTATAGAATGAATAAGTCACAGGAATAAAAGGCACAGCATAGAGAATATAGTCAATGATATTGTAATAGTGATGTATGGGGACAGATGGGAGCTACTTGCGGTGAGCATGGCATAATGTATAGAGCTGTCAAATCACTATGTTGTACATCTGAAACTAATATAACATTGTGTGTCAACTATACTCAAAAAAATAAGTCAGTAATAGCATAAGCAGTATAAAAATAATAAAAAGTCATAAAATCAAGGGGGAGAGAAAGTATCCTATACTTCTTATAAGTAAACTACTCAAAGAAAGACTGTTCCCAAGTGAAATTATAGCAGATGAAGGAACTCAAAATGAGGGAAGATAAGTGTATACAAAGGGGTGGTGAGTCATGCTTCTTGCAAAATGTATTGTTAAAATCTAAATGAAGAATAACATGAGCACAAACTGTAACGTAAATGTTAAGAAAGATGTGTTGAACTATAACTTACATTTTGTAATGTACTGAAAAATTTATTTTCAGTATATGGTGGAGTATTTCAGGATTTCAGGATTTGGTGGAGAAAAAAGGGAGTGAGGCACTTTAAAACTTTGTAAGAAATTTGTTTGAACATAGTAGTAAAATATTTTGGTGATTGGAAAGCATAACTTATTTAATTTGGTATTTTGATAGAGGAATATAGCTTTAAATACCACAAAAATGTAGAAATATATCACTAGAAAAGTAGAGAATTTATGAATTAACAGAGGACAAAAGAAATTTTCTCACTTTGAGAAATCTAGATACAATAAAGGGTAAATGAGCAAATAATAACAGGTATAATAACTAATAAGCACAAAATAAGAAAAAAGGAAAATTTTAAATATATCAACCATCTCAACAAATGTGAATGTTTGAACTCCCTTTAAAAAGAAAAAAAAAGGAGAAAGAAAGAAATGAATTCCAAATTAAATTAATAAATAAATGTTGAAAATAAAGGAATAAGCAAAAATGTATCACGCAAATACTAACAAAAAGAAAGTAAGAATGTTGGTATCAGGAAATGAAAATCAAAGTGAAACATATTAGATGGCACAAAGAGAAACATTGGTAATTGATTTATTCTTTGAGTAGCTACTATGTGTCAAGCATTGTTTTGGATTCAAGGAAAAAAACAATGACCAAACAGAACAAAAGAACTGCTTTTGTGGGCTTTGCAACAAAAAGTAAATTATTTGGCATATTAGAATCTGATAAATGCTGTGGAGAGAAAAAAAAAGCAGGAGAGGATAGTGGGGACAGCCTAGGTAAGGTGAGGGAAATCTATCTGAGAAGATAACATTTGAGCAAGGACTTAAAACAGTTGTAATGGGAAAAGATACTAAGATACTAAGAAGATATAAGATTTAAGTCATAAGCACTTATGCACCAAACAATTTAAGAGCAAAAGCTCCCAGAATTAGAAAGAGAAAGCACTATAACTACAGAGTGAAGAATGTTAATAGATGTCCTTCAGAAAAAGTAAGTAAGGATATGTAAGATGAGAGCCATTCAGTCAAAAATTTCTGTCCCCTTCAAAGAAAGTATATACATTTTCCTCTCTGGCTATGGAACATTTAGAAAAATCAATCATGTACTTGACACAAAGGAACCTTAAGAAATTCATAAAGTCTTAAAAAGCCATTTACCTAACAATGGTACAGAAAATTAGAAACAATGGCAAAACTATACTAGTATCTCAGCCATCTGGAAACTGAGGAATGCTTGGATAAAAGAAATTAAAATAGAAATCATGATTTATCTAAAATCTATCCCCCAAATGTACTTACGCTTTGTATTAAAAGCTGTGAGCAAGCCAGGAACAGAAGGAAACTGTTTCAGTGTAATAAAAGCCATCTATGACAAACTGGCAGCTAACATCATGCTCAATGGTGAAAGGCCGAAAGCTTCTCCTCTAAGATCAGAAATAGGCAAAGAGGCCCATTTTCACCACTTCTTTTGAACATTATACTGGATGTCTTAGCACAGCCATTAGGTTATTAGAAGTTATTAGGCCATTAGGCTAATTAGGCTATTATTTCTTATTAGAAAAAGAAATAAAAGGCATCCAAATTGGAAAAGAAGTAAAATTATCTCTGTAGGGCATTTGGGTGGCTCAGTCAGTTAAGCAGCCGACTCTTGGTTTCAGCTCAAGTCATGATCTCAGGGTCCTGGGATTGAGCCCTGTGTCAGGCTCTGCACTAAGTGTTGAGTTGCTTGAGATTCTCTCTCTCCCTCTGCCCCTCCCCTCTGCTCTCTCTCTCTCAAATAAATAAATCTTTTTTTAAAAAAAAATTACTTCTGTTTTCAAATGATATTGTCTTATGTATACAAAACCCTAAAGGTTCCATGAAGAAAAAAAACTACTTGAACTAGAATTTAAATAAAAAATTGACTCAAAAAATTATTTGGACTAATAAATGAATTCAGCAAAGTAACAGAACACAAAGTCAACACACACACAACAGTTGCATTTCTATATCCTAACAATGAACAATCCGAAAAGGAAAGAAAGAAAACAATTCCAGGGATGCCTGAGTGGCTCAGTGGTTGAGCGTCTGCCTTCAGCTCCGGGTGTCATGCCAGGGCCCCTGGATTGAGTCCCACATCAGGCTCCCTGTAGGTAGCCTGCTTCTTCCTCTGCCTATGTCTCTGCCTCTCTCTGTGTGTCTCTCATAAATAAATAAATAAAATCCTTTAAAAATGTATTTAAAAGAAAACAATTCCATTTACAATAGCACCAGAAAATAAAATACTTATTTTAACCAAGGAAGTGAAAGACTAATAATGAAAACCATATAATACTGCTGGAGGAAAGTGGAGGAAAGTAAAGAAGACATAAATAAATGGAATGATGTCCCATGTTCATGTATTGGATGATTTAATATTGTTAAGATTTTGACACTACCCAAAGCAATCTACATATTCAATGCAATCTCTGTCAAAATCCCAATGACATTTTTTGCAGAAATAGAAAAATTCATCCTAAAATTTACATGGAATCTCAAGGTACCTGGAATACCCAAAGTAATCTTTTTTTAACAGTTAATAAAAAATGATACCTTTTTTGCATAAACAAATGTGTATATAGAGATATATAGAAAAATCATTTGAAAAAATGTACATAAGGGTATTAAGAGTAGTTCTGTATGGGTGATGACAGAAGTACTTTGAAAAATATTAATTGGCTTTATAGAGGTATAATTTCATACAATAAAATACACCAATTTTACGTATACAGTTCAAATTTTGACAGTGTATGCACATTGGTAATCACCACTGAAATCAGGATGAAGCATTTGCATCTCCCCCAAAAAGTTTCTTCCTGTCCCTTTTAATCAATTCTACCTCCACCAACCTCCAGCCCCAGACAATCACTGATCTGCTCTTTTGTGGAAGAACTTTGCATGTTTTAATTTTATCTATATATTGTAATATTCTCCAGTATATATATCTCATTTTTTAATAAAAAAGATCTTAAAATTCAAAAAATAACTTTTAAGCTATGTTAAAAACAGGAAAGAAATGCAAATAAATCCATCTATAAAGTAAAAATCTTTTCAAAATTGATTTACATATTTCTCCCCCATAACATATGCACTGAAGGGTAGAATTTCAATTGTCTTGCTTTGCTCCCTAACTCTAAAGGAACTCCTCCCATCCCCCTCCCCACCCTGCCACACTCCAGTCATTTAGCTGACCCAAAGTTGCTCAGACCAACCCTGTCCCCAAAGTCAGCAGCTCCCCAACCTCTCATGGATCAGTAGCCTCTAGGGATTATGACAACCTTCTTACCCAAAATGGAAAAAGGAGAGATAGTCCCCTTTACAGAAGGTTGTAGATATATGGCTAATGTAACACCGTGTGTCAACTATACTTAAATAAAAACAAGAAATAAAATAAATTGATATGACTGTCATATATCTACAACCAAAGCATCTTGAAGAAGAACAAAGTTGGAGGACTCATGCTTCCTGATTTCTAAACTTACCACAAAGCTAGGGTAATTAAAACAGAATGGTATTGGCATGAAGACAGATTTATAAATCAATGAAATAATAGAAAGACCAGAAACAAACCTTCACATATACAGTCAAGTGATTTTTTGGCAAGAGTGCCAAGACCATTCAATGGGGAAAGCATAATCTTTTCAACAAATGGTGCTGGGAAAACCTGAGATCCACATGCAAAAGAATGAAGTTGGATCCTTACCTAACAGCATATACAAAAATTACTTCAAAATGGATTAAAGACTTAAAACAGCTAACACTATGAAACTCTTAGAAGAAAACCTAGAGCAAAAGCTTCATGATATTGGATTTGACAATGACTTATTAGATATGACACCAAAGGCACAGGCAACAGAGGCAAAAATAGACAAACTGGATTTCATAAAAATTAAAATTTCTGTGCATCAAAGGAACTATCAACAAAGTAAAAAGACAAACTACAGAATAGGAGAAAATCTTTGTAAACCATGTATCTAATGGGAAATTAATATTCCGAATATATGGAGAACTCCTAAAACTCAATGATAAAAAAATCCAATTCAAAAATGGGCAGAGAAAAAAAATGGGCAGAGGACTTAAATAAATATTTCTCCCAAGAAGGTATCTGAATGTCCAATAAATACATGAAAAGATGCTCAGCATCACTAATTATTAGGGTAATACATATCATAACCAATAGCAAGATAACTAACATCCATTAGGATAGCTACTATCAAAAAAAGGAAAGAAAGGAAGGAAAAGGGAAAGAAGAAAGAAAGAAAGAAAGAAAGAAAGAAAGAAAGAAAGAAAGAAAGAAAGAAAGAACAGAACAAGTGTTGGTGAGGAGGTGAAGAAATTGGAGCTCTTGTGCACTGTTGGTAAGTATGGTACAGCCATTGTGGACAACAGTATGGCTGTTGCATAAAAAAATTTAAAATAAAATTATCATATGATCCAGCAAATCCACTTCTGGGTATACATCCAAAAAGTACTAAAGGCAAGGTTTTGAAAAGATAGCACCACACCCATATTCGTAGCAACGTATTCACAATAGCTAAAAGGTAGAAACAACCCAGGTGTCCCTCAACAAATAAATGCACAAAGAAAATGAAGTATAAACATACAATGGAATATTATGCAGGCTTTAAAAAGGAAATTCTGACACATGCTACAACATGGATGAACCTTGCAGACTTTATGCTAAGTGAAGCAAAGCAGTCATGACGACAATACTGTATAATTCCACTTTTATAAGGTACATAGAGCAATAAGATATATAGGGGTGCAGGGGAAGGGTTGGGGAGTTATAGGTTAATGAGTACAGATTTTCAGTTTTGCAAGTTGAAAAGAGTTCTGGAGATAGATGGTGGTAATGACTGCACAATGACGTGGATGTACTTAATACCAATGAAGTTCATACTTTAAAATGGTTAAGGTGGTAAATTGTATGTTATGTGTATTTTACCACAGGAAAAAAAAATAGGAAGGAACAAAGAACATCAAGTTACTATGGGATATGTAAAGAAGATGGAAAATTTCCCAATTTAGGGGCACCTGTTGGGCATCCAACTTTTGATTTCGGCTTGGGTCGTGAACTCAGGGTCTCAGGTTCCAGCTACTGGTACCAGGCTCCTGGCTCAGAGGGGGCTACTGCTACTGCTGAAGGTTCTCTCTCTTCCTCTCCCTCTGCCCCTCCCCATTGTGCTCAGGTTCTCTTGCTCTCTCTCTGTCTAAAATAAATAAATAAATCTTTTTTAAAAAAAGAAAACTTCTCAATTTATTTTATAATTTTATAACCTAAATAGAAAGCATTATGAACATGCAAAAAAAGGAAAAAAATTATTCATTCATACAAATATAAAAATTATAAATAACAAAAAACAGCATTTTATGAAAGATATAGGAACTCTAACATAATTTGTGTTAAAAAATTTAAAATAGGGGCCCCTGGCTGGCTCAGTTGATAGAGCATACAACTCGTGACCTCAGGACTTGATCAGGGGTTTAGGCATAGAGTCTACTTTAGAAAAAATCAAAAAGAAACAATCTAATAATATATCAACAAATAATAATTAAAAGGTATTAAATTCTGTAACCTTTCCAGATAAAAAGGCCAAAAAATAAAAAATAGAAGTTATGTTGTATTTAAGACCAAAAACATTGGAACCTAACTACCTGGGTTTCAATCTCACTTCCAGTACTTCCCAGATGGAGTTAAATTTAAAGTGGGAATGATAATAATAGCTCTTCTATAAGCTAATATATGTAAGATATTTAGACCAGTACTTGTTCTTCAGAAAGGCAGTATGATATAGTGGCTGCCTGGATTCAAATCCAAGCTCACCACTTTGAGATGTGTGACTTTGGGAAAGTTACTTAACCTCTCTGTACTTCCATTTATCCTTTGCTACAAAGAGGGGTAATAATAAAGCTACATCTGTCAAATGGGGATAATAATAAATTATAGATTTTGTGGATTACTATGAGAATTAAGTTAAAGCTACGGGGTGTCTGGGTAACACAGTTGGTTAAGTGTCTGGCTCTTAGTTTTGGCTCAGGTCATGATCTCAGGGTCATGAGCTAGAGCCCCCACCCCCATCATTGGGCACTGCCCTCATCTCAGAGTCTGCTTAAGACTCTCTCCCTCTCCCCCTTCCCCTGTTCTCTCTCTCTCTCTCTCTCTCTCTCTTATAAATAAACCTGTTTTAGAAAGAATTAAAGCTAAAAGTACTTGGGTCACTGCTTGGCACATGCTAGGAATTACTATGACAACCTTCAGCCTTCTAGGGTTACTTCTCCATGTCTCTAATCTCTCTGGCAACCTGCTCACAAATTCCAACCACTTTAGTAGTCCCAAAACTGTGATTTCTGCCTCTTTTGCCTACTTTTCTCTGTTTGGGTTCTGCCATCCTGGGAAATACACACAGGGAGAACATTCACCCTGGGTAAATGCTAGGATTGAATCATATACTTGCTGTCTTTCTCAAGGATTGCAGTCCCACTTTGATCACTGTCAAATACATAAATAGTTGTTTTATATATTTTGTCAACTTTTTCATAGAGAGGGAGAGAAAGGCAGAGGGAGAGAGAGAATCTTAAGTAGGCTCTATGCCCAGCATGGAGCCCAATGAGGGGCTCCATCTCACAACCCTCAGATTATGAATTAAACTGAAATCAAGAGTCAGATGCTAAACTGACTGAGCCACTCAGGCATCCCTATTTTGTCAAGATTTTATAGTTGTTCATGGCAAGAGGGTGAGCCTAATACCAGGTAATCTGTCATGGTCAGAACTGGAAATCATGGCAACTTCTTAAAAAATTGATTAACATATAGTGCTGTTGAGTTTGTGAGAGAAATATGTATTCTTCAATGCCATGGGTGGAGTAGATTTTTAAAATAATAAAAAACTACATTTATTGAGTACATTGTATGTCTCAAAATTTCTAAGCTGTTTATATAAATCTATTATTTCATGTAATCCTCACAACAGCCATATGAGATCCATACTTCCTGATTACAGAAGAGGAAACTGAGTAAAGCAGAAGATATTAAATAACTTGTCCATGGTGGGGTGCTGGGTGGCTCAGATGGTTAAGCCTCTGCCTTTGGCTCAGGTCAGGATGGGGCCTGACATCTGGTTCCCTGCTCAGTGGGGCTTCTACTTCTCCCTCTGCCCCTCCCCCCCAAATTGTGCACATGCTCTCACTCTGTCTCTCTCTCTCAAATAAATAAAATCTTTAGCAACAAAAAATAAGTTGTCCATGGTTATAAAGCTAGTAAGTAAGAGATAGAGTCAAAATTTGAAACCTGGTACTTTTATTCTGGAACTCAGGCTCTCAACCAGTGTACTCTACTGCCAACCTGGAAATATTTATTAAAATTAAAATGTACACAGCTTTGACTCAGCAATCTCACTCTGAAAATTTATCCATCAGATGTAAAAGCACTAGTATATCAAGATATATATGTAAGTTTGTTTATTGCAGAATTTATAATACTTTTTAAAATGCTGAAGCCAATCTAAATTTGATAAGAGAATTGATAAGGTAATGGTTGAATAAATTACAGTGCCTTTGTACATACTATGGAATATTACATGACTATTAAATGAGATTAATATGTATTCAGTTGAGGATGTACAGAACATATTAAAGATGAAAAGCAAATTACAGAATAATATGTATAGTGTGACTCATAAATGACTCACCTAATTTTAATGTCTCCAGCATAGACCTCTCTCCTGAACTTCAGGCTTCCCACTCAGCATTTACTCTGAAAGTCTCAAAAGCAGTGCCAATTCAGTATGTCTAAAACTGAACTGGAGATAGAGTTTTCTATTCCCAAACCTAATTGTCTCCAGTGTCCTCTTTCCTAGTTAATGCACCATCGTACATCCGGATGTGTGAGCAAGAAGGCCAGGACTTATATCTTTGACATCTCCCTCCCAGTCGTGTCACAGTCCTACCGGCGCACCTTTCCCACACTACACACATGTCCAACTCATCATCAAGCTCTGTTGATTTCATAACCAAGATATATCTGCAGTCTATCTCTTTTCTTTATTTTTTTAAGATTTTACTTATTTATTCATGAGAGACACAGAGAGAGGCACAGACACAGGCAGAGGGAGAAGCAGGCTCCATGCAGGGAGCCTGATGCAGGACTCGATCCCCGGATTCCAGGATCACGACCTGGGCTGAAGGCAGCGCTAAACCGCTGAGCCACCGAGGCTGCCCAGTCTATCTCTTTTCGTTGTTTCCATTACCATCACTCCCAAGCAAACCACTAAAGTCTCTCACTTGCATTGCTACAATATCCTCTAATCCAACTACAGGTAGCTTCTCCCTATCAACTCTAGCCCACCCTAATTCATCCTCTACCCTGAATTGTGAGAGCAAAGAACTGTCAATTTGGAAAGCTTTTGCCCTAATTGCTCTTAATCAGTCAGAAAACAATGCATCATTTGCATCATCACAGTCTAAAGAATTACTTGCCTTTTGTTGTTAAAATTAACAAAAGTTTAGTATCTGGAAAACATTCTGAGTCCCAAATCCCCTTCCCTTAATATACTGCAACCGAGCACAGGAAATGTAACAATAAAATGCATTTTAAATTCTTCCGCAAAAGATATGCTTTCCCAGGGGGAAGAAGGGTATTGAAAGAGTTTCTTTTTAGGGAATTCCTTTAGCAACCAGGTCCTGTTTATTGTCTCTCCATTTTGGTTATTACCTCTTAAGTATAGCAGTAGAAAAGAGTTCTTGCATTCTACTCACCTCATGTAAATTTATAGCCTGGAAGACACTAAGAACCCAAAGATCTCCTCTAATTAGCCTGCACTTCTGACCTAATTCCTACTTCCAAGTTCTTCTGATTAGGGACCTCCTGCTAGGCTCAGCTCCCTCCCCTGGATCTCCATCCATTGGCAAGGATTTTGCTACCAATAGATGGGTCTCTCAAATGCACATGTCTGCTTACTGTGTCCTAAAGACCTACTGCCACGTGTTGCATCTATCTTTCTAACACACTAACATAACAATGTACACTCTAGTGCTGACTGTTGCTTGAATCCTACTGACTCCTGGAAGTTGCCTCAGTGCCTACCCTTTTTCCCCATGGGTGGGCTTCATGACAAGTCTTAGGACTTGATGGTAGTTTCAGATGCGAAGCATTTCTCATGACTCTTTGAGATACTGAGGAGTTCTGGAGGTGTACTATTTTTTTCCTAAGAGCAAGAAGTCATTTATTCATGCTAACCTATAACATCCCTTATGATGAAAAATATTCCCTTGATGATTAGAATTGAAGTGAGGGAGAGAAGATGAAGTGGAAAATGACAGAATCAGGTGGAGCTAATAGGAATGAAACCTTGGTTCTAGGACCTTCAGGCCCTCAGCAAGGCAAGCACATTGCACAAGTCCATTCACATAGAATGCAGCAATCCTGTCCTCAGGATAGGGATTCCATATACCTAGAAAAACACTCATGAAAAATGTCTCTGTGTCTCTAATAGACACTCAGAATGTAAAGGACAATTTTGTTTAGGCCATAAATAGTTAATAAAAGTTTCCGTTTAGTGTTTCAGCATGATTACCGCTACTATTTTGGAGCTGAACCACCTAGCACGTTTTGTTGCCTTAGTTACTATTAAGCATCTTAAGCTCAAGAGGAAAAGAAAGAAAAGAAGTATGCTCATGAGTGGGGGCTGTGTAAAAGTGAAGTATGGATATTGGTATAAGGGTCACTCCAAAACACAAGTGCAGAGGACACGAATAGGCAATTCACAAAATAAAAATGGCCAGAAAGCATACAAAAATGCTCATTCTCACTATTAATCCATGAAAAACACAAGCAAAAACAATGTGACTCTTTCTATTGAGAAAACTAGCTAATGTTAAAAATAAATAAATAAAGGATAACAGCCAGAATTAGTGACATCCAGGGAAACGTAGACTCTTGTATATCACTTGTAAGAGCATAAGTTGATAAAAGTTTCCTGGAGGAAAATTCAACAATAAGTAGCAAAAGCGTTAACAGTTTGAATATCTTTTGACTCTGCAATGCCACATAGGAGTTTTTCCTATAGAAAGAATCATAAATGAAAACAAAGATATATGTTAATTGGGCTTCACTACAGCATAGTTTACCATAGTGAAATACTGGAAATAGCTGAAATAGCCAATGTTAAGGGACTGATTAGATAAATTATTGTACATCTATATATGCAGCTATTATGGAAGATTTAATGGCATGAAAAATGTTTAGAGATATATTTTTAAATATATTGAGTTTAAAAGCTGGTTGCAAAATAGTATATAGAGTATGACATTTCATATATATATGTTTATAGCAATCATTAGGACTGCTCATAAATATTTTCACATTCTCTCCTTCAAGGCATGTAGTATGATTGTGCTTCTCAATCCCTTTGATGTTACATATGGTCACATAACACAACTTGAGAAACTTGAGTTTTCTCAGTAAAAAGAGTTGCATTGTTTTTGCGTGTGTTTTTCGTGGATTAATAGTGAGAATGAGCATTTTTGTATGCTTTCTGGCCATTTTTATTTTGTGAATTGTCTATTCGTGTCCTCCGCACTTATGTTTTGGAGAAATGTGAATGGAACATTTAAGGGCCAGTGATCAATGTGCCACATGCCTTTTTCCTGCCTTGACAATCGTGGAAGCATGTGTTGAAAAGAGTCTTCTGTCAGCCTGGGTCTCCAAGTGACCATGATGTGTAGAGGCTCCCTGCCCACATATGCTGGATATGTAAAAAACTTTTATTGTATGAAGCTATTGAGATTTAGGGGTGGTTGTTATCATAATACATCCTAGCCCATCCTTGCTCATATTGTGTGTGTGCACGTATGTGCATGTGTGTGTGTGTGTGTGTGTGTGTGTGTGTGTGTGTGGTGGGCAGAGAGGGGGGAGAGGGGAAGTGAAGAAGGGGGAAGACTAAATAGATCTACATGAAAATAATAAATGGAGTGATTTTCATTTTCATCTTTTTATATGTTTTCTAAATTTTCAACAATGAATATAATATTTATATTTAAAAAAACAATATTTTTAAATTTCTGTAAAATTACCTCTTCCTATTCTCATCTGCTGTGTCCATTTCAAAGGCTTCTACACCATCCTCCTGAGACACCAAGAGACAATGTGAGCTGTGGGACCCTGGTTAAGGCATGCAGTCTGTCTTGGGTTTCCTCCTAACTCAGTGGTTTCCATTTCACAATTTGCTTTGCAGACTCCTCTTCACCTCTCTGATGTTTCAATATTCATGGACTTTAGGACTTGGTCCTAAACCCTTGTCTCTTCTCTCTGTACTCCTTTTCCCTAAATGAGTTCATCCAGCCCTCCGTCATCGAATGCCATTTATACACAGCTGACTTCCAAATTCATATCTCTGGCCCAGACCTTTCCTCTGAGCTAGAGTCTCCTACGCACTTACCTACTTTACCATTCCACTTGGATATTTCACAAACATCTGAAACTTAACATTGTTAAACAGAACCCTTGGATCAACACTTTCACTCCTGCCAAAGCTGATTCTCTCCATATACGTTGTTACCTCCCTATTCAAGTTCTTACCATTTGTTGTCCATACCATTGCAAAAATCTCCTAATTGGTTTGCAAATTCTACTCCTTCCCACCCTTCAGCTCCTTTTCTATATAGCAGCAGGAGTGTCCTAAAATAGAGGTCATCTCCCACACCTACTTAAAACCTTTCAGTGGCTTCCTAGTGCACTTAGAATAAATCTTAAATCTATGCCACGTCCTACCAGCCTCCGTCTTGCTCCCAAACTTCACTTCATGGACCTCTCCCCTCACTTGCTACATTTTAGTCATGCTTATCTTCTTTCAGGTCCTCAAAGATGCCAAACTCTTTCAGTCTCTAGTACTTTGCATAGGCTCTTCCCTCTGCCACAAAGCCCTATCTCCCCCACTTCATTTGACTCTATCTCATCCTAAGGTCTCAATTAACATATCATTCCAGCAAATGGGCCTTTCCTCACCACTCTACGTGAGGCAGAAAATACGGACTGTCCCCATAGCAACAACCCCCACTTACCTTGTTCTTGGCTAGCACAATGATGATTTTGTTCAAAGATATGGCTGTCACATGGTCAGGGAGCCTGGCCCTTTCACAGTTGCAAATAGTAGGTAATAATTGGTCTTAGACAATCATGATCATATCTTGCCCTTTTGCCAGTGATTGGTTTAGAGATGAGTAAACAACATGGATCTGACCAAAGCCACACAAAGGGAAGTCTGCTTTGGAAATATCCTTGCTGAGAAAAGAGAGAGACAGAGAGAAAATACCATTTTGTCTAACTGTTGTGTGTCTACATGTGATGCTTGCAAGTGGTAAAACATCTTGCAGTCATAAGTGAAGCATTACCCATATGCTAAGGATGGTAGAATAGAAAGATGGAATATGCCTAGGTCCCTCATAATAATTATGTTGTGTATCTGAATTGACCCTGGGTATCTTACCTCCAGACTTCTTATTCACGGAGATAATAAACTCCATGTTACATGACCCAATTTTTTAAAATTTATTTTTGTTTAGGGCAAGAGGAACAGAGTGGCAGAAGGAGAGGGAGAGGGAGAAAATCCTAATCAAGCTCCGGCTGGGCATGGAGCCCGACACGGGGCTAGATCTCATAGCTCTGAGATCATGACCTGAGCCAAAATCAAGAGGCAGCCACTTAACCTACTGTGCCACCTAGGCGCCCCAACTTGACCTAATTTTAGTTTGTTTTTCCATTACTGGCTGTTGAAAGTTGGTCCTCATCCTCTATTCATATTGCAGCATCCTATTGGCTTTCTTTGTTAACCAAATCCAAGTGGATTGTTACTATATTTGTTACTTGTTTGCATTTTGCTTAACTAACATGAGAGCAGAATCTATGCCTACTGTGTTCATTAGAGTCTACCACGGTATCCAACACATAGTAGATGCTCAAGAAAAATTTGTAAATGTCACATCCACAGGGAGAACCAACTAGCTGGTTTAGATGGCAATTGGTAGGGCAGAGGATATATACAAACACAAAGAAATAAATCATTATTATTATGATATTATTTTTATTTATTTTTAAATTATAAATATTTAAATTTTTATTTATTTACTTGACACAGAGAGAGAGCTCAAGCAGGGGAAGTGGCAGGTAGAGAGAGAGGGAGAAGCAGGCTCCCCATTGAGCAAGGAGTTCCATGCAGGACTCGAAGAGAGGCTCAATCCCAGGACCCTGGGATAATGACCTGAGCCAAAGCCAGATGCTTAACCAACTCAGCCACCCAGGTGCCCCACAAAGAAATTTTATAATTGTCCCTTGAAAATGATTTCCCAAAGAATTCTGATGCCTGATGTTTTAATCTTTCGTTTCAAAGGAATGCAGATGGGGAAGATACTAAAATGGAGGGCTCTAAGCTCTTGTCCATCCTCTAGGCAATCTATGTCTCATCATCCCAAGAAGACAAGATAAAAGAGAACCATTTCCAAATCTCTACCACTCCGAAGTGAGCTCATGTTTCTGCCTGGAGCAGATCAGGCACATAACCTGGATTATTTTGCTTCTTTACTTTCATCAACTTCTACCGTTATGAAAAGCATTGTTATTGCCTCTTCACAAATTCAAGTAAATCTAAAATGATGGCACAATCCCATAGAGCATGTCATTCAGATGACTGCAAGAGTCTTGTCCAGAGGCATTTACAATTTATCCACCTTAGAAGGCCCTGACCAACACAGGCCTTATATGGTATATTTCAGGTCACAATGAGACTGTATCTTCTCACCAAAACAACACCCTAGTTTGCCAGGGTTACTGAATTCCCACCATTATCGCTGTTTCACTGGACTAATGCAGTTACATCTCCAAAGGTCCCTATTAAAATGTGACTATGCTATCTAGGGAGGCTAATACATGAATTGTTCAGCACTCATTTTTGAACAGAGGGCAAAGTCCTGAGGGAATGGAATACTGTAGAGAACAGTTAAGCTTTAATGAATATGAGAGAAGAAAGAAAGTTCTGGACATGGGAGGGAATATGAGCACTGGGAAGCTAGAGGAAAAGACACAGGAGACTAGAAAAATACCAAAAGAGAAAGCTAGTAAAACCCAAACAGGGCAGCCTGGGTGGCTCAGGGGTTTAGCGCCGCCTTCTGCCCAGGGTGTGATCCTGGAGACCCGGGATGAGTCCCACGTCGGGCTCCCGGCATGGAGCCTGCTTCTCCCTCTGCCTGTGTCTCTGCCTCTCTCTGCCTCTCTCTCTCTCTCTCTCTCTCTCTCTCTCTCTCTAATTAATATATATATATATATACAAACAGCACCGATTCGCCCCAGAGCTCCCAGAGACCCTCATGCGACCTGACCGCTTACTTCTGATGGAAACATAAGGGGGGGTGGGGGACAACATTTAGCCTCTTATCTATCTCTTTGTCTACAAAATGGAGGCTAAAAAATATATATAATAGCAGTGACAGCAGCTGCATAAACAGAAAGGCAGATAAAGAAATGGGCTAATGGAGGAAACAACCAAAAAAGCACACATTTCCAAGGTTTGGTATCAGCAGGACTAGTCCGGAAAAGTAACCTGGGTTAAGGTGTAATTGACTAGGGTGAACACATTTCCTAGATTAAACAGTTTATCTGATGTCCTGGTTTAATTATTAAGTGTCCTCTTCCACTCTCCAAAACATCCCAGCTTGGACAATAAACAATGTAGTGACCCTTATTTTTTTTTTAAGATTTTATTTATTCATGAGAGACACAGAGAGACAGAGAGGCACAGGCAGAGGGAGAAGCAGGCTCCCCGCAAGGAGCCCAATGTGGGACTTGATCCCAGACTCCGGGATCATGCCCTGAGCCGAAGGCAGACGCCCAACCGCTAAGCCACCCAGGCATGCCTGTAGTGACCCTTTTGAAGGACTGGTGATGGTGTCATGTCGATAGATCAGAGCTATGCTGAGTTTACTAAGTGCCTTCAGGTCTCAAGGCCCTGGAGTGGCCCGAGTCTCCCAGCTTCCTGACTCCAGTTCTGAGGAGCTGACTGCGTGCCGTGATGGGGAAATGTTGGGAAGCCATGCACCGAATGTAGGAAGTGCCGCCGTTTTAACAGAGCGTGTCCCAACGGACAGGTTGAAGACAGGAATCTCAGAAAGTAGAACAAGGCTAATGGGGAGGGTAAAAAAAGAAGGTGACATAGAAGCCCCATAAGCCCCCCAAATCAAACTCAAAGGAAGAACTCACTCCTCCTAAACATAGGGCTGGACCTGATCCAGGTGTGCAAACAGTTGCCATCATCTCCATTTTCACCCATACAGCAGATAGTGCTTGCTCTAGGCAGGATCACTCAGTCTGGGGCTGAGCTAAAACTCGGGTGAATCTGGCCATTTTTCTTAGCCTCCACTTGTAAGAAACAGATTGGTCCTCATGCAATGCCAAATCCAGAACAACAATGACAATAACCAAAAAGAAAAAAATTAATAGCCTGTGCACAGAGAAAATACATGAAAATAATCCACTGTATCTGATGTGAAAAAAGGAAGAATCATTTGATTATAAACATTGGATTTCAGTTCTCATCTTACAGCACCAGAGAGGAAATTGTTCCAAAATTGATAACTTGTGTTTTTCCTTCCCAAAGTTTGTGTTCCCATCCAAATTGCACTAAATCTTCAGAGACATTGCCTTCTGAGCCCAAAACCTATTTCCCCACCTAATTCTCAGCTCTTGGTAAATACTTGTAATGTATCTAGGAAATCAAAGACATAATTTCTTTTTCAATATATGCAAAGACATTCGTCTCCTGTGGTTGAGGGGATGAGTTACACACTACAAGGAAATCAGAGGAGAGCGGATGGGGGCTTCTGTGTAGCTCCTTGCCCCTCTGGCACTAGTTTTATTACCCTGCAACAGCACCGATGTGTGGAAAAAACCCCAAGGTTCTGGCCTCTCGGCTGCTGCTGGGAAAAGCCAGCGTTATCTCAATGTACACTGAGGAGCAGGTGAGGAGAGAGAAATAAAAAAAGATAATCAAAGCCCTCCTGCCGCCCCCCTTGCCTCTAAAGTCTTCACCAAGAGCCCCAGACTCGGCTATTCTATTTTGCGCTGTGTGCATAGAGAGCAGGTAATCAGCAAAACTAATCAAAAATGCATTCATTACCGCAGAGCGGCAGTGGGTGAGAGTGACTGCAGCTTTCATTGGCAAGTGGCTTCTGCGCTGGCACAAGCCAATCTCCGTGGCTCTTTGGCAAAACCTTTGCATGCCCCTGCCCTCCCCCTCTCCCCCCATCATCCCAGCTGGCTCTGCCATGCTCGGCTCCGCTTCTCCATTAAAGGCAATCTGATTCAGACACTTGACAATGTTTTCCCCTCCATCACCACGACGTCGCTCTGTAAAAGCTGTTTTCTGTCTAATAAGTCTTCTGAGTATTTTTAAAAAGGTGTTCCTTCACTTTAAAATACATTTTTTTTTCTTTGTTTTCCAAGCAGGAAGCCATTTTCTGCCAGGGCTAAACAAATTCAAATGCTGACAGATTCTGCACATACACAAGCCTTTCCTGCTTTGTCCAGCTTAGCAAAATGCTCTCTCTCAGAGGCCCCCCCAGAACCAAGGCAGCTCAGGGGGATCTCTGCTAAAATATACTGTTGGCTCCGGAGCTAATAACAATAGTAACTGACATCCCTGATCATCTAGGACGTGTCAGGTGTTATTCTCTGCCCTCTAATCACCTCATTCCATCCTCACAATAGCCTTGTGGGGTATCTTTTATCATCCCCATTGTACTGACGGGGACTGTGAGACCCAAGGAAGTCAAATGGCCCTAACATCCTGTGGACACAGGACTTTGAACCCAAGAAGAGTGATCTTCACTCTAAACCACCCACCATAGTTCTGATGGACGGAAACCAGTATGCACTCTTCACATTTCCTCATCCCCTCTCAGACTGTAAAGTTAACCCTTCCAGGGCACGTGACCACCATTTAGTAAATAACTGTGTTCTAGGACCCACAAACAGTACTCCCTCCATCCCCTGAAGAAAGCAATCTGCTTTATTTAGCTAAGGTGGAGACAGACATTTATAAAAACAAACTCTTACCCAAGTCTTTGTTTGCTCCAGTCCACAATGCTGGTTGACTAGCCCCTGAGTTTCTGTGGCATAGAGGCTCCCTATCCTTTGAGAACACACAAAGTAGCTGGGATGTCAGAACACACACACACATACACAGTGTGATGTGGAGGCAGGGTGGCATAGAGGCTTCCTGGATCTCATTTCACCTCCGCAACTTGGAGCTGTGTGACCTTAGGCAAGTCACTTAATCTCTGTGTGTGTACCCTAGTTTTACTAGCTATAAAATTGAAATAATAGTAGTACCTACAACATGGGTTTGAAGTGGATTAGACGAACTAATGTATTAAATCACTTAGCGCATATTTGGCACATAGTAAGCACTTGATGTATAAATAGCTCATACTGTAATTCCTCTCCCACTGACCTGAAATTTACAGCTTATGTTATATATCCAAGGCTTCAGTGAAGCGGTGAATGAATGGTGGCAATTTGAGGCAGGGGAGGGTGATATCATATATATTTCATTAACACTTCGACTTGACCCAGATAATCTGGCAAATTACTGACCTTGCTTCAGAAGTATACCTCAAAAACATACCAGATTGGAATATTGGGGCTCAAGGGAAGCCAGGTATTTCCTGATTTAAGCTTTGGTAACAGAAGCCTTGAAAAACAAATAGGCCCAAACTAAATCTCTTTATTTAAAGGAATCTTCCCTCTAAATTATAGGAGACTGTGGGGTTTTTTTTTTCCCCAGTACTTATAGGAAACCACAAAAATGACAAAACAGCCAATTTTTTCACCTGAGAAAATGATTTCCTCCAGAGTTCCTTTAAGTGACAAGCACGTGCTCTGGACTTAAAATAGAATTCAATTTACCTAAATTCATTTTCCACACAAATTTTTAGATGCATGCCCATTGCATAAAGCAAGATTTGCCCATATTATAAGGTATAGCAACAAATTGCTGATGTCCATTACCACTTTGTCGGCGTTCACCACCCAGCCTCTTATCATGCTGTGGCCAGCTACAGACACACTCCGTCAATTTCCATGTTCTTAAAAAAACAGGAAATGTTATACTGACTCAAGCTTCCAATTCTTCTCAACTGCCATCCATTCCTTAATGGTAACACAAGGACTGCTTTCCGCCAAGTACCATGTGGACTGTACCAACCACTTATCTAACAGAATCCTGAAAGAAAGTCAGAAAGGATGGGTAAGTTTTGACCGTGAAGTAGCAAGAAGAGAAAGTTTATTCTCGTTTTGTCTCACCAGATTCACCCTCCACTCTTCTCCACAGTGCTCTGCACCTCAAAAGGCCTTGTCCTTTTACCTGCAATAAAAGATATAGAAATTTTTTGCTTTAACTTGTTTGCCATGAATCTAACTTAAGCAAAAGTCAAGGAATGTACTGATGGGAAGTGTAAGATTTCAATAGTCAAGATGCTGTGGCTTTGTGCTTGAGTAATTGGTCTGCAATTATTGGAAACACCCACAAGGTGGTGGTAATGATGCCTTAGTTTACAACCATATCAGAAAGGTTGATAACGTAGGTATGATTCACCTGAAATGAAGGTACAGTGTACTTCTCCAACGACAAAATTTTGTTTCTCAAAACCCTTGTGGAAGAATTTATGATTAAAGAGCTTAGGATGTTTTCAAGAAACTTAAGAAGGTAGAGATCTTGAGTAAGTTCATGGAAGCCCTCATTCATTAATTCATTAACTCATTCAGCACTCATTTGAGAAGCCTCTGGGTACCAAGAACTATGAAAATGGATTTTGTGTTCACAAAATATACTATAGAGTAAGCATCCTTAAATAAACGGAAAAGGCAATGACACTTTTCGCAGTCTAACTTGTGCAATTACTCTCCATTTATCATTCCTTGTTTAGTAGATGCTTCTCGGGGGTCTCTTTCCTTTCAAGTTTGTATGAGATGCTTTTAATTTTGGCTTGCATTAAATATGGGGACAGTAACAGTACTTAGTTCAAAGAATTGCTGTAAGGATTCAATGAGACAATACACTTAAATCTTTTAGCAAGTACCTGGTCCCTGGGAAGAACTATATTAGTCATCCTCATCACCATGATCATTGACCTCGTTGTCATCATCATAACCATCAGGGGAAAAACCAACTGAATCTGTATATATCAGCAATTTGAGTAAAGGCAATTCAGAATTGAGGAGGAGTCACTGCTTCCCCTTTATTAGCAAAACATGACACTGTTCTAAACTTTTAACCAAAACTTTGAGGGGGACAGGGTGTTTGTTTTTGCTTTGTCTTATTTTGCTTTGAATTTAAAGGTATTGCCTCACAGGGACTTTCTTAATGCGGTACCTCTGGATGTAAAATGATCTTCCCCTTAGGGAACTCAATGTGAGTTTGGATGACAGGGTAGGTAAGATTGTAAGACCACTCTTTGGCCTCCTGCCAAAATACAGTGATTTTAAGTGATTTTTTTCCCTCTTCTTTTGTAACTCGAAACTTCTCTTGGGACTGGGGCTACCCACTGAGGGAGGCCAGAAGAAACAGTGTGGAACTGTTTGCTGCCTCCCCAGAGGAAGCCCTTTCATTTCCTTTAGACCTTATAGGACCCTTAGTGAATGAGTTTCTCCCTGGGGACTGGAGTCAAGAGCCCAGGGAAATGAGGAGGGAGGCACTCCTCCTTTAGAGCAGGCACTGCCTTCGGGGCCAGCTTCATCAGCCTGACCTGTACAGTTACACAGGGCTCCGTGCTTGCTATCACGCTCTGCTGTCTCTGTCTTGAAAGTTGGGACGATTGAACAAGGGGCCCAGCATTTTCATTTTCCATTGGACCCCACAAATTATATAGCCAGTCCTCTCTGCCCTGAAGAGTTTCTGAAAACTAGGTGGACCTTGTTCTTTTTTTTTTTTGTGAACCTTTTTCTTAGTCTCTCTCCCTGCTGCTACTTAGCAGAGTCCATGCCATTCCCCAACCTTAAGTGGGGACTGTGGCAACTAGCTTTCTGACTAGCCCTGCACTCTGAGGATCACTATAGAGATATTTTTGTAACCTGAAGCACTGATGTCTAGTAACAGAACTGTCGGTAGCTTGCAGTGAGTTAAGGCAAAAAACAGCATAGGAAGTCAAAAAGCCTTGGTGTCAGGTTTGGGGAAGTATGGGAATTCTGACCTGTCTCAGTTTCCTCACCGGAGAGCTATTGCTATAGAATGTTTAGAAAAGTAAAAGCAGTAGAAATTCTCTCAGAAAGTTCACATTTCCTTATTTCATTAACTTGAACTTATCAACTTTACCAATCTGAATGTCACAATATTGAGTGGATTCTGTTAATCATCTATCTATCATCTATCTATCTATCTATCTATCTATCTATCTATCTATCTCTATATCTCTTCAGTGCCTTATATGGAAAGGCAGATAAGATATATTCCCAAATCATGGCTAAAACTCTGAGCCTCAGAAAGAATAATTTGGGCATAACTGCAATTAGAATCCAGGTTTTCAGATACCTGGTACTATATTTATGTTTCTGAAAAGGTGTGTGGAAATCATTTGTTTTTTTAAAACTCCTATTCTGAGTACAAGAAATAGGGTTTCACAGTGGCACTGTTGGCCTCTGGGACTGTATAATGTCTTGCTTTTGGGGGCTGTCCTGTGCATTATAGGAAGTTTAGCAGCATCCCTGGTCTCTACCTACTAAGTGTAAGTAAAAATCCTCCCCAACTCCCCACTGCCAGGTGTGACGATCAGAAAGTCTCCAGACATTGCCACTTATCCCCTGGGGAGCAAACCACATCCAACTCATAACCACTTCATGAGAGCACTTCACTATTTAAAGGGAACATGTGGTGAATCCTTTAGTAAACTACTCTCTCCAAATTTGTATTTCCACATACTAGATTTTCTTAAATTAGAAAATACCTTATTTTCAAAGGAGAAAACCACTGATTTTGGCTGTGTGGGGGTAATCACCCAGAAAAAATGTGATGCTTTTCTTTTCCCTCAAAATATTATTATGTTCAGAGAAGTGATGTCACGAAGATTCAACAGAATATGCTCACAGCATACAGATTAGAACAGATTTAACTTTAGCAAATCCAGCAATTCCTCTGTAAGAATTAGCTACAGTCAAGTATCTGAAAATTCAACTGTTTCCAGTTATCTTTTCATTCCCCTAAATATGCTGAATTCACTTTTAAAACAGGAAACACAGACCTTCCCCTATCTAAGAGAGTGTTAAAAATACCTTATTCCTAAAGATAGCTAGGGTCAAACCCCCTAATCAAACAGATTGGGAAACAGAAATTATGTGGTATAAGTGGCAAACAAACAGATAACGAGTCTTCCATCTGGCCCCTGAAGCAACCCAGAAGCCACTCATTGCCTCGGCTACACAGACCAGACAGTTTATCATCCAAACTAGAATACTTTTGAGAGTGAAAGGGGGCATCAGTAATAATTGCACTGGGACAATGGGCATAAACTGAATTGTCCTGGGCAAACCAGGACACGTGATCATCTTAGCCTTAGATCACTCATAGAACCTCACCACTGCCAGATACTTGCTATATCAGAGAGCCCCAAATCTTAGTAGCTTAAAACAAAATCATTTCTCATTTCTCACCCATCCGTGGGCTGTCCGTGGTTCAGCTGATCTAGACTAATCTCAACCGGGCAGCTCTGTTACAGACCGTAATATATAATAACTGAGATGGCTCTGTTTCTCACTTCAGGCCTGTGAATCAACTGGGCCAGTTTTGCTCCACACATCATTCATCCTTCTTGGACCAGGAAACTATCTGGTACATGTTCTTCTCATGACACCCACAGAGGTGAAGATGGCAAGCAAAACGGCATAAGATTCCTCAAAATGTAGGCTGGAATTGGTACCCTGTCACTTCTACTGGCCACTGGCCAAAGCAAGTCACATTGCCAAGCCCAAAATTAAGGGGCAAAGAAATAAACTGCCCACATGGGACCATGATAAAGGTATGAATGCAGGAAAGAGTGAATAATTAGAGCACTCATTCAATCTAACACATACGCTTCAGCTGTCCCAATCTCATCACTACCACCCCCACACATACACATGCCTCAGGAAGGGTGGGGGGAGTCTGTTTGACTTCATATGATGTGACATGATGCTGACTCAGTTCCTGACATACAGTCATGTAAGCTTCAGAATCCAGAGTCAGTTTCTAGTTTTCATAAGTACTTTGAAAAATGAAAATGTTTCCGGCCAAATAAAAAGCATAACTCCTCAACTGATCGGCATCCAGAATTCTTCAATAAAATTCCCAAATCTGCTAGAATATGCAACCCATCCCCAATTAGGGCTGTGAGGCAGGGCGAGTTTTAGGCTGGGGGTCAATTTCCCCAGACTTGCCTGTGCTATTTGACAGTGACACTTCCTAACCTTCTCAGAGGAGTAAAAAATAATAATAATAATAAATAAATAATTTAAAAAGCATACATTAATTAAAATGTCAACAATAACATCTTCGGGAGGTAATCTGGAATAATTCACAATAAATTAACACTTCCCATCAGAGAGACATTGCAACTTATAAGAATGTCACTTTGTCAGAAGTGGGAGTCTCAAAGCCCTGTGACTTCCATCTGCAGTTTGCAAGCCCATTCAGAGCCCACCAGGGGATAATTATTTGCTAAGTTGTACTCATCCCAGCAGAATATATTTGTTATGATTCAATTCTCTCACAGCATGAAGGAGACTCTGGTCTGGTGGATAAAGCCCGAGAGGGATAAGAAACTCCATTCCCCACCCCTGGGCTGTGTGACCTTGAGCTATTCACTAAACCTCTCTGATTCCTTGGGTTTCACAGTCTGTGGAGTAACACTCCAGACCTCTGCTTATCCTGAGGAAGACATAAAGAAGAGTCACTAAATCCCTATCTGAAAAGATCCAAAGGCCTGTTCTCTCCCCCTAGGAAAAGGAATTATTTCTACATTTGTCTCTCACCCTGGACACTCAGTATAAAATTACTTTCTTAGGAGCAGAATTAAATATCAGGCAGATGCATCACAAACTGAATTTAGGGGGATGAGTTACTAAAGTCACAGAAGGATCTCACCATTGAGCAGCCTACCTCAAATGGACCAAAGACAAGACCATTCAGCAAGTTACCATGGGCCTGGAGAGGTTTCAAGAGTAAAATGATTACTACCAACAATTCTCAGGGAGCAGACCTTTGGCAAGACAGGGATTTTAGTGGTTATTGTGGTTGTTGCCACTCAACCTCCATATCTCCCTCCCCCACTGCTTGTTGCTCATGTGGTTTGGAGAGGGGTGGGGAAGAACTGACGCTATGGATAGGGTGTAATCCTATTCCCCCCCATGCCAAGGTGATTAGTTCAGGTAGTTCAAGCCTAAATCTGACATTACTGGACCACAGGATTTGATTATGAATGTTCATTTGATTCATTTTGAACAAATGATATAAGATGTGGTGCAGATGTGAAGACAAGACATGCTACAGACATTTTGCCATGCTATGGTGGGTGAAAAAAGGAGAAAGGAGAAAGAAGTTAGGTCCTGAATAAAATTTTTGAGCTACTGAGTCTAATCAATTCTTTTTTAAAAAATATTTTGTTTATTTATTCATAGGGACACAGAGAGAGAGGGGCAGAGACACAGACAGAGGGAGAAGCAGGCTCCATGCAGGAAGCCCGACGTGGGACTCAATCCCAGGTCTCCAGGATCACACCCCAGGCTGCAGGGGGCGCTAACCTGCTATGCCACTGGGGCTGCCTGAGTCTAATCATTTCTTAAGCAGTCTTATCTCTGTCTCCTCCAGATATGTAAGGCAGTGCATCCCCCTTATTATTTAGGCCAGTTTTAGTGGGTCTTGTCTTGCCTGAAGCATGAAACATCCTAGGAACTGAAGGAGTCAAGAGCATGGTCACTAGCCCTGAGAGTACCTAAAGGAAGCAATGTGAAAGTGCTTCATCCAGAGAGAAAAGGTTCCAACAGAGGTACTAAAGGGGAAAGATCATCTCCAAGTAATTAGGCCCGTAAATAGCTCCTGGAGGGAGATATCCTCAGGGCAAAATAAGTAGTTCTTAACAAAACACCCTTGCCATGTATAAAAAGCAAGCCAATCTGAAAATAATTCAAGATAAACAATTGCTTCCATGGCCACACTCACCTGGTGTAACTGTCTCCTCCTGGAAGTTGCTATGATCCATTTCTGGGCATATCAAACCCAAGTTCCTAAGACTTCTTCTCTGAGCTACCCATAAACTCCTACCAGAAGCAGTTCCAACTAGGCCCATGCCTAGAATTTCAGCTCTGCAGGGCTATGGATTTATTCAGCCACACCTAAGGATGACATCTACATAGAGGACTTCTACAGAGCTTTCTGTAGTATAGAGAAGATTGAATGATAGAGAAGTTAGATGAAAGACCCAGGCTTTCTTATTTGTTACACCCAACCTGGTCTCCAGATATGACTGAACTCTATTCTTCCCAACTAATCCAGGAATGAAAGTGCAAGAGATAGCCATAAGGAATCGGGAGTACCTAAAGTAGTTCCTTGATTAGAACTGTAGGCTAAAGTTTGGACAGTTTTTCTGACCCTAAGATGATCCTGCCTTATGGAACGTTAGGACCGTAGAACAGGAGAGCAGGAAGGGTCTTTAGAAATCACTTTGTTTTATCTTCTCTTTTTGATGGCATGTGGCTGAATCTGGGATAAGGGAAATATCTTGTTTCAGATCTTTGAACACCTTCCTCTGTACTCCCATGGTACCTGGTGCTCACTGTTTTCACAGCACTTACCATGTTACATTGTCATTGCCACTGAATACATCTGCCCCTTCTCTGAACTTGAAATTCATTGAAAGCAGAAATGGCCTTGCTTCCTTATATCCCCAGTGCCTACCAGAGTCTGTCACATAGCAGGTAGTCAAACGTTCATTGATGATATCAAAGTTTCAAGTCAAACAGTGAGGAAGTTATCTTTCCATTAGGCAAAGGACATAGAATCTTGGTTTCCTTATTTTTAAAGGGTGGAGCAGTTTCCTTCCAATGAATCAGGATGATTTTTGTCATTATTTTCCTTATTTCCAAGGTATCGAGTTAACAGCTATGAGGATCAATGTGTAGTTAGATCTTTTCCCCCAAATCCACTGGCTGACATTTATTTCTGCTCACCCAAGTGCCCCTATCCCAAGCCTGAAACGAACAGAAACATCATGAGAAGCACTATTTTCACTTTTGTATTGTAAAGTTTAAGATTTCATATTTTCCTTCTGTCTCAACATCCTCACACACCAAATGGGCTGTGAGCACCCCACCCAGGTGACTGGGTGCTCCACTGTGATGAGGCTGGCCCCTGACACAAGTTCCCCGCCTTGCCCTCCCCTGACTGTGACCTTCTAGCATTCAAATGTACCAATGAAATCACCTCATGCCTTTTGCTGTGTGCTCATCCTGATAAAAGCACTTGCCTTGGGTCAATCTCTCTCTCTCTCCCCATCTGCTTGGCTGAGTCCACTGCTTTGGTGGTCCCCTGCCTTGTATGGCCTTCATGGCATACAGTGACTCTGTTTCTCTCAAACTTGTGAGTATAATAAACATATTTTCCTGTGCCTCTCTTGTGTCCCCTCTTGTGGCTATACCTGACTAACCATTCATGAAAGAGTGCAAACAACTTCTCAATAAGAACTGCAAGGAATTCTTTTCTTGCTGCTTAAACTGTATCATAGAGCTCATTTAGAAGTGCAGACTATGGGTCCGAAGACTACCAGGTAATTCCGAATCCAGCAGAGATACCTCTCAACCACAGAGAGCTAGACGTGGGGCTCTGTTGCTTTGTTGCTTTGTCGGCAACTTCTGGCAGCTCTGATGCTGCTAGTACAATCTCTGGCCCTTCATTGGAAAAACAAAGCTGAAGTTCAAAAAGCATCTCATTGCTTTCTTGCATGAGGGATTGAATGCAAAAGAATTTGCATGTATTATACGGACTTTTCAACCAACAGCAATATGCCTAGTTCACCACTGTGTCCCTGCTGGCTCAGATGGGACTAATCCAATTCTGCCAACAGCTGCCACTGACAGCTAAAAGTCAAAAAAAAAAAAAGTGGCAGCCGATAAAAGAGAGGCGAACAGGTAGTGGGCAGGGGAGAATGAAAATGGGAAGGATAGATGCCATTTACAGGGATGAATCCAATGGAGGATTTTCAAGTGCAGAGGCATTGAAATGCCTTTCTTCCTCTCATCTTTGGTTTCTGATCCACCCCATTACTCTTCAAGCCAACTGACAGTGAAGATGGCCACATGTCTCTTCATCCACCTTTTCTAATGGCTAGCCAAGCATGGATGGGGACCTGGATGCTTTCAGGAATGAAGTGAGATGTGCTGAAAGCCATCCCCCTCCATCCGAAATGAGTGTCTAGTGTCTCCCCACCTGAAATCAAAACTGAAACTCCTCATTAGAGTTATTCCTTTGGGTCAAGGCTCTGAAGGCTCCTATTACAATGCAATTATGTTATCTAAAAGGAGGGCCATGTAGTGCCTGGCACAGAGTCGAGGTTCTCTAAATGTCATTTTTCATATCAAATTGTCACTGCCGCCATTAGAACCTTAGTAAAGATTCATCTACCAGATTTTATCCTGTCTCTAGGGCTCATGAGGTACCCTGATGGGAAGATTTTGATGGAACACTGGCAAAGACTTGGCAGCAGAGTCTGAGGTCTGGGGCTGGTGGAGAAAGGGGAGGCTGACAGCATGAGGGGAGAAAGGGCACTTTTAAAAGGTGAGAAAGGGGGAAGGGATTTTGGAAATTAACATTTATTGATTCTTCTGTGAGTCAGGCACTGAATTAGATGCTTTTGCATCCACTATTTTTATTTGATCCGTATTTAAACCACAACCACTTTATAGGGAAAGTAGTAATATTCCCATTTTGCAGATGAGAAAACTGGAGTTCAGATGAAGAAAGTTGCTCAAGGTCACACACTGCCTATATGTAATAGAATACAGTCTTGAACCGAGTCTTGTCTCCTAAGCCTATATTCCTGAACCATGCTATGTCACTCTCAACATTCTCAGGGGGTGGCCAACCTAGTCTGCCAAGTCCTTTGCCCTAATGCTCCAGCCACTTGCAAATTCAGTCTCCTGTGACATCCAGGTTTCTCCCTCATTCCTAGCCATGGACTATCCACATGGAGATAAAAGATTTCCATGAGTGGTGGGATAGAAAGAGATTTTGCATTATCAGAATGGATATAAAATTGAGGAGAGCCTAGAACCCTTTTTCTGTTTGCTGGAGGGTTTGGAAACTTTCTATTCCAGGCTCCAATTTGTGTCATGCCAAATCCAAAGTTCTAGAGTAACTGGTGGATCAGTTGGGCCCCTGCCCCATGTAGACCACTTTCCTGTACACTGGCAGGAAAAATTCATTTTTCCCATAGACCAGGAGGAGAGGATATGAAGAGCAGAGTAGCTGGCATGGAGAGGAATAAAACTTGTCTCTTACCGAGTAGCTGGGGGAGGAGTGAAAGACTTGGGAGATAAGGAAGCTTCTTTTTTCCCCACCACCCGAGAAAGGGGCTAGGGAGAAGAGTCTATAACCCCATACAGGTTCTTGTGGAGGTGACCATCCCCCAACGGAGATCCAGGCCGCACTGCCCGTGTTGGAAGGTTCTTTCCTCCCCTTAGAACAGGAAATAAAAGAGGACCCGGGCAGAATTGATTGCCTCTGGGGTCATCAGTCAGGGGCCCAGGCTGCTTTGTCCAGACGCTCCAGCAAGGGAGCAAAGCAGCTAGGGACAGTTTCCTCCTACCTTAACTTTCGATCCCCACCCTTTTCCCAGCACATTCCCACACCCCTCTCCTCCTTCGTCTGCCGGTGGGACTGAGCGTCCTTTTCATTAACCTTTTAGTTACCACTTCCACGCACATAGTTTTCTTTGCCCTCCCAAACAGCCCCACGCCGCCCATCACCGCCGGCTCCCCGCCACAGCCCGGCTCTGCACTTGGGTAAGGGGAGGTACTGGCCTCCCAGAGCCGTGGGGTTGCAGGGCGGGGGGGGGGGGGGTTGTTCACTTGCCCTCGGATCTCTGCTGTAAAAACTGAGCGGCAGAGACCAGGCATGCGCAGCATCTTCGGGCGCATTGTGATGGGAACTGCTTCTCCGAGTCTCTACAAAGACTCCGGAGTAACCGCTAACCGCCCCCCAGGACCCCCCTTCTTTAAGACAGACACACAAACGCAGAGGCAATGCAGCTTTTCTTTCTTTTTTTTAAAGGGCCAGTTGCCGCGTGAAAGGCTAGTCCACGTGAAGACTAGTGTATTTCTATCGATCCCATCTCCGGTGTTGACAAACGCCAGCGCCGAGGCTTTGCAGTCCGGGGCTGCAGTTTGCAGTGGAGCTAAGCGGTGTGCGGCTTTAATTCCACGTCAGATCAACTTTGATCAATATCCCCCTACCGGCCCAATTGGAAGAGCCCAATTCACCGGCGCTGAGCCTTTTCGCTCTTTCCTTCTTTTTCCCCTCTTTAGACCCACCATCTTCTGGGGGAAGAAGTCTCGGATATTCTTTATAATTTCTTTCTGTCTGTCTCGCTCGCTTGCTCTCTCTCTCTCTCTTTTGTTTCTTCGGGGTTTTTTGTTTGTTTTGTTTCTTGGTGTTTTGTCTTTTTTGTTTTGTTCGGTGTTTTAGGTTTTTATTCTCTCTCTCTCTCTCTCTCTCTCTCTCTCTCTCTCTCTCTCTCATTCTGTCTCTCGTAGTGATAGGGAGAGAGATCGCTTTGGCGAACCGAGCTTGCAGCCAATGAACCCGCCTTCCAGATTGGTGTGAAGACAGAAGTGAGGTGGGGGGCGGGGAGGGGGTGTGAGAGAGCCTGGAGAGGGAGCAAGAAAGGGAGACAGAGATTGAGAGAGAGAGAGAGAGAGAGAGAGAGAGAGAGAGAGAGGAGGCGGTGGAGGAGGAGGACTAGTGTGGGGTGGAAAGGAAGAGTGAGCGAGAGAGAGCAAGTTGAGGGGAGGGGGTGTAAGAGCCGGCGAATTCTTTTTCTTTTTCTATTATTATTTTGACGACTCCTGAGTTGCGCCCATGCTCTTGTCAGCTTCGTTTTAGGCGTAGCATGGCCAGGCAGAAGAAAATGGGGCAAAACGTGCTCCGGGCGGTCTTCCTTTTAGTCCTGGGGCTTTTGGGTCATTCTCACGGAGGATTCCCCAACACCATCAGCATAGGTAAGCGCGAGCGAGCAGCCGGTCGGGCCGGGCTCCCCTGCGCCGGAGACCGCTGCCCTGGCGGGGCTGCTGCGGCCGCGGGTCCCCATCCTGCGTGGCCTGGGCGGGGGACCGGGGACGGGGAGCTGGCAGGAACGGCGGGGAGCCGAGCCCTAGGGAGCCGGCTGCGCTGGGGAGCGGCGGGGACCGGAGAGGGGTCTCCTGGGGCCGGGGTGGGAGCGGTGGGGGGCCCGGTTTTCCGAGCCGGGAGGCATGCGGGAGGCCGGAGGCTGCAAAGGGGCGAAGAGTCGCGGCTTCTCAGCTCGCTGCTCCGGACTTTGCCATGGCGTGCGTGCCGCGGCTGCAAGTTGTCCCGGGGTGATGCCGCCTGTCTGGCCGCGCCAGGGCGCCCCGTCCCGCGTGTCCGTCTGCGGGAGACCGGCTAGAGCCGGGGGAGCTGGAAGCCCACCCTGGATCCCCCAGACCCGGGCGGCAGCCGGGGCGGGTGGCCGATGGGGCGGGAGGCGGGGGTGAGGCAAGGAGCCGGCGGCGAAGTCACGCAGACCGCGGATTCAGGAATCGCCGCTGTGTGGGTCTGGAGCCCGGCTCCCGGGCGCTGGCAGAGAGTTATCTCAGCTTCTGGCTCGTATTTAGAAGTCGAGAAGTTAGAATCGTTGCCGTTACTGAACCAAACCCCCGTATTGTCCGAGGGATGGGGGATGGCTACCGGGAACAGGATGGGGCAGCAGGGGGAATGGAATGCTTTTTCTTCCCAGCCCTTCCCTTTGCACCAGGAAAAGATGAACCAGCCTGTGGACATGGGCGTCGGGTTGGGGGGGGGGGTAGAAGTAGAGAGGAAGCTACTGCCGGAGAAAGAAGCAAGTCCTGCGCTTGCTGCCATCGTCCTACCCCAAAGCAGCCCCCTCTTCCCCTTTCCCCCTTCTCTCCGGCCTCTTCCTCCTCGCTCAGGAGGAAAACCAGATTTCTCTTGGCCAAAATTGGAGTTCACAAAGAGTCTAGAAAGACACTCAGGTTGAAAATCAATAATCACCGCAACCCCCCCCCCAGTGCCGTTGAGAGATATCCCCTATCTATAGTGCCCCCCAGTTTGTAGCCGGTGCTGGGGGGGACGTGAGCCAAATCTCGGTTCCTTTTGCTTCTAGGTGGACTTTTCATGAGAAACACGGTGCAGGAGCACAGCGCTTTCCGCTTTGCCGTGCAGTTATACAACACCAACCAGAACACCACGGAGAAGCCCTTCCATTTGAATTACCACGTAGATCACTTGGATTCTTCCAATAGTTTTTCTGTGACTAATGCTTGTAAGTAGATCTGCTTTTCCTCCCTTTGGGACCTTGGGGACCTCATTTGCATTTTGCTTGTGGGACTTAGGCTCTGCCTGTGTGCTGGGGGGGGGCAGTGATTGCCTCAGTAGACATTTTAGGGGCTCTAGTCAATCCAGGTTTCATGCGACATAAGTCAGCTACGTAGGATCCTGCTGAGGGACTTAAGGCAGTGCACAAAACTCTGTTGTGAATAATGTTAGATGCAAAAGTTTTATTTTCCTCCTTGCTAAACTGGCGTTCCCTCCCCACCCACCCCCCACTCCTCTTTTGCCTGGAAAAAAAAAAGAAAGAAAAAATAGCATGGTTGTTCAGGGAAATTTCTTCAGATGGGATGAAAAAAAAAGAAACCTCTTGATTGAGTCAATTCAGGATGTACATTACTTGACTGTTAAAGCTCCCTCCTGCTTGTAGGAATGAGCTGAATTTGACAATCGCCTAATATTTAGGAGGCAAATATGAGAAATTCTGCAAAGAAGTGACCTTGAGGCACAGATCAGGCTGGGTTCCCTGGCCTCTTTCTGTCCTATAATATCACCTTTATTACTGAGAGAGCTCTGATAGGAATTGATAAGACAACAAACTCATTACAAGTGATGACCGCCTGGCAAACTGAAGGGAAGGAAAAGACAGAGCTCAGATTACTGTTTGGGAAGCTACTTCTGCCTCCCCTAGTATTGTTCACCCTCCTGATTCTTAAGGACCACACAGTCCTAAGGAGCAAAAGGAGGGGGGGACAGCTTGCAGCAGAAAACCTGAATATCAGAAGGGAGGAATTTCATCAGCCCCAAAGCCATTTCTGAAATACCTAGTTGTGCTCTGTGATTGTTCCTCTGGAAAGGGGACATTTTGAGAAGTAAAACCATGGGAACCCAAATGACCAATAGCCTGTTGGACACAGGTTTTTCTTGAATGGATTGTTTTATGAGAAAGACCGGTAATTCTTCATCTAAGCTTATTTTACTAAAAGTTTTCACGACAATGAGGCTAATGATGGCATAAATATGTTTTGCTGTTTTGGCTGGTGTAGTCTGGCATTTGGGGTTTTTTTAATTTTGTTTCAAGGGAGAAATGATATTTATGTTTCATTGGGTGAAACTTTGAATATAACTTCCTTCAAATTCTTCCGCGGCAAAGGATATGTGACTTTCAATAACCGTTGAAAGGGTCACCAAGGGCACAGGCTCCTTGGATTTGAAGACTTAGGTCAAGGGGATGGGGGTGAAGTACTTCGCAAGAAATGTGACACTTAGCAGGTTTAAGAAAATTTTAGCTGAAGGTACAGATCCTTATATGAACATGTTCAGAGATACTCTGTATTTGACATTCATTGGCTTTCCGACATTGACAAAAATAGGAACTTATTAATTCCAGCTAAGTGTGAAAGTTACAAAATGTCTGTCTATACTTTGCATCTTATTTCAGTAATCCCAGCCTGTCGCTACAGCACTTACAACACACATCTGACTCTTAATCCTGCAGCACTGTGATCTTGTCAAGAGGCTGAATCTCAAATGCAGCTTCCTAAGTATCAATTAGAACAGATTTAAAACCAAATACATAAAACCAGCAGGATTTGTTAATAATAATGAATAATATTTATTTCACCTCACTTTAGTGTCTTTCCACCGATGGGGACTGGGGTAAGAGTGCCAGGTGACTTCTTAGGAATGATTGATTTACAAGGTCTTTGGTCCTGTTTTTATATGGTCAAATCAGATTGACACCCACCTGCCAAGGGCTCTCGGAACCCTACCAAGTAGCACTAAGGAAATGATCCTTGCCGTGGGAAAAGCTCAAGTTTGAGAACAATTGAGTTGCCTTAATGTCTTAACCTCCCAGGGCAATAAAGGAACAACAATGAGAAAGGAAAAGAAATTGATCAGCCCCCACACCCCAAATTCATGGCACTTCTGTTTAAAAGCTTACAAAGCTAGGTTATGGTTGGGGGCTTGAAAGTGTAAGATAATGGGTGTGGCTCGCTGGGCAACATGAAAGACAAAACAACAAAGTGACCTTGCTCTTAGTTATGCCAAATGCACATATATGCACACAAAGACACACATGGGAGAAATATCCAGAAACCAGTGATGTGTACCCAGCTGCCTGTTGCACTCTCAGACTTTACAGCTCAGAAGACAGAGGAGGAAAGCTATCATCTTTGGTCCCCGAAACAGTTCCTCTCTGAATGTCACAATCATTGAATGGGGGCCAGATCTCAAAGCTGTCTCCGGGCAGCTGCTGCCTAGAAGCTTAGTATGAGAAAGATGACTGGTCCAACCACAGTCTGATAGTCTCAGAATGCAGAAAACAAGTGTTTCAAGGGGCCATGGAAGCCCTGGAGGTGTATCTCATCCTCCTCCCCGCCCCACACACACCCCACCTTAATGGTTCTTTTTCTCAGAGAAGTAGAGATCATATATCTCAGATGCTGGCATAACAATACTAGTTCAGGACTGAAGCCTGGCAGGTGACCCCAGGTTCCATTCTTCCAACTGATTGCACTGTTGTGCAGAGAAGAAACCCTTGGATCCTCTGTCCTGCCCCTTCCTGGAGACCTAGGGAGAACTGGAGAAAATCCCTGACGAGTCCAAATCTGGTCACCCACCTCTCCTATCTGGTTCAGTATGGAACAGGATGGCAAAAATTAAAGAAACTTTTCCCTGTCTCCATTTAGAATTCCTAGTTTTTCAGCCTATCCTAACCCTAGAATCGATTTCTTCCCAGAATATTCCTTACATCGCAATCCAGGGCCCAGGTATGCAGGTAAACAAACTCGGAAGAATAAACAAAGGCTAATGTTTTCTGTGTGGGTACCTTCTCTCCGCTGGCTCTCCCTGCACATTCCTCCCTCAAAGTATTTAGAAGGTTTCCTTGCAATGAATCCCAGGCAGCACTTATTTAAAGACTCTTCTTCACCAGCAACCTTTTCTTTTCTTTCTTTTCCTTTTTTTTTTCACCACCCCCAAGAGGTTTACCTGAGACAGACTCCAACTTCGTTCTGTGTCTTAAGAGGCCAATAAAAGCCTCTTTGGCTTTGAAAGGTGGTTCATTTGGGATCTCAGTTCAGAGGTAAATTGTAGTTTATTGAAGAGACTCATCTGATTTGGAGCACATGTTCCTATTTCATAGGAATTAATTGAGCTTGCTGTCTTACTTTTCAGTTTAACTAGATGACCCCAGAAAGGAGGACGGCGTGACTATTACGGTTTCAGGATACATGCGTTCACACACACAATCAGTGTGTGTAAAAAGAGACGTACACACATGTTTTAAGTTACGTGTCTGTTTTAAAACCAAATCTTATCGTCCTCAGGCTTTGGGGGAGGTGGAAACACCAAGGGAAGGCCAGGTCTCATTTGCGTGGCTTTGCTGCCCTGGTTCCTGAGAGCCACCTCCGATTCCCTTGAAGTCCCCTCCTGTCTTGCTGCTGTGCACTTGTAGTGCACTCCACACTACATCGCCCCAGCCTCTGCAGTGTCAGCTCATTAGCACACAGATCTCATATTCCCTCTCCGCACTGTCATTGCAAAAATTGCTGTTGTACACCTTTACAGCCAACAAATGTGCTCGTGGATTACGCACTGTTTGCAAGAAGCAAGGAAAAGGCAAATGTAACCTTAAAGGTTATTCACCACGGAATTGTGCTCTAAACGCGTTAGCTTAAATAAAAATCTGTTGATGGAGGCGCAATAGTGATGGTGGGACTTAGGAGTGCAGGCTCTAATGGAGCTCCAAGCAAAATCCCTTTGGCTGCCTAAATCTAACTCATCAGCTGCACATTTTTATTCCATTAATTTTTTTCCCGGAGCCCCGTGAAATATACCTGCTGAGAAGCATGCTCCTTTTATAAGTGTGCGCATTTTGCTACCAAGTGTACTTAGCTGAGACAGGTTTCCATCTCTTTGCCCACGGAGTCACAATCTAATTATCTAATTATTCTAATTGCCAGGATCCATTTAACTGTTTAGGTCCATTTCGGAAGGAGATGTCTCCCCTGATCTGATTATCTGCTCTTTGGTGGGCTTTGTTTTGTTTTTGTGTTGGTATTTGCCATGTAGTCTTCGGAACCAAGGGGAAGACCTGCAGCATCACTGTTCCTGCCCTCCAACAGATCTTCGTTATCTTGGTCAGCATAACCAAGCTGCCCCTCTGGCCAGCTGGCTGAGCCCACTGAAGCACGAAGAGGTTGCCTCCGTGGTGCCAGTCAAAGACTTAAGTGACCTTCTCACAAGGTTTATTATGGGTTTTTGAAATCTATTTTTTATGTGGAGAGGAGGCAGGAAGGTGATGCTGTTCATTTGGGCCATAAAAATAGATGGCAATCAGCAGGCTGTAAAGGTGAGCTTCTAGCAAGTGTACTGCCTCCCCTAGAAGGCAGCTTCCTGTTGCTCTCCTAAGTGGGGGCGGGGGCTGGCTGGCCTGGAAGGGTTTGAGGGGGAAGGCACAAAGAAAACTATTGTTCTCTCTCAGCGCTGACAGCCAAGTGAGCCACGGGGGTTTTCTTCCTCTCCTCAATTTTAACTTTTTTTCCCTGAAATGAAATGAGTTTCCCACCTTCCCCACTTCAACCCCTATCCGAGGTTTCTGTAATTCAGCTTTTTTTCTCCCTCCTCCCCAAGATGGAATGAGAAGAGTGGGGGCTGCTTGAGAGCTTTATCCTCTGGTTTCGGGCTCCCGGTTGGATTTATTTTGAAATGTCATTATTATGGGTAGTCAGAGGTGATTGGCTGGTTTCATTGTAACGGGCTGGAAAATAAAGCTCCGGAGGCGGTGTTGTCAGTCTCCTTTGTGGAGAGGAGATTTGTCATTTTTATACAGAGGGTTAAAGGATTAAAAGACAGCATGGATTTCCAGAGAGGGCCAGAATTTTAGAAGAGAGAATTCCTAACTTTGGGGGAGTGAACATGCTTATTCAGATGATTTCACTTTGAACGTCCTAGATTGAGACTGCAAACAGATTGGGAGGACCTTTCACAAAACTTTCTACCTTCTCTGCGGGCCAGGAATATTATCTGCATTCTTTACCCGGCCCATTAAACATTTGACTGTGTTCCTTTGGCTTTGATACTTTGGATCTAATTAGATAAAATGTCCACAGGAGGGTGCAATTAAAACCCAAGGTGGGGGCGATGGGTGTTCTTCAGCAGGAGTGTGGGTGTTGTGCAGACGCAAAAGGAACTCCCTCCCTGCTCAGGAAATGTCTGGGCTCCAGACGTAGAGCCACAAATAGCCTCAGCCTGTGTGTGGGCTGAGCCTTGAGCTAGGGCAGCTGCCCCCCAAAAGGGGTCAGTCCTTGGCAAAAGGTGAACACGGGCAGAATTTGTCCTCTTTCACACTTCTACTACTCTTGCCATAATTTCCCCCTCCTGCTCTGCCTGCCCAGCCCAGGCCTGCCCTTTTGCTGGTTTCTGAGTGGCCCCTGACTCTGGTATCCCAGCCAAAATAAACTTACCTAGGCACTGGTCTCCATTCTGGACTTCTCTGCTTCTTCTCTGTCAGAACATCCCTGTTCTTGATCCATCTTCTTGAGGACCTGCACTCTACTTTAGGGGTGACAGCATTTTACATAATACACGAACCTAGCTGAAAGTGGCCGGTAAAGGGTTGGTATACCTAATGGGAATATTTGCTTTAAAACCGAAGACCATGAGAACCCTAATGCCTCAATTTCAAGGAAAGAAAGATACTCAAATGAGCATGTTTCTGGACATCATGCACAGGGTGGCTGTTCACTCTACCAAAACCAAAGAGCAGCTGGCCCTGGTCATGAAAGACCTCTGCAGCCAGAGTAAAAAAAGCTACCTGCACATGGTAGGTTTGGTGTGAGCATGCCCAAGGCACAGGGCAGGTGCAGCTTCACCGTGTTGAACTTGGACTTGATGGTGATTTGGGGATTAGCCACAGTTCACAGGGATTCATTTTATGAAGGAGGTAAATATGTACAACTTTTTTTCCCCATGTCAACCATACTCAAGTAAATGTTCTTAAAAAGTGCAAACTTTTCATATGTACCACCAAAAGGGAAAAAAAGAGGCTGTTGTCGAATCTGAAGGTGCTTCCATGGGCACCGGCATGGGATGGAGGTCATGGGAGAGGAGGAAGGTGGTGAGGAAGCTGAACCGTCTTGTAGGAAAGTTTCCTTTCCCTGAGATGGCATGTAGAATGCAGTGATTGCAAGGCAGCACTCCCCCCTCACAGACACTAAATTGTAGCTCTGGAGGGATAAGGAGAGGAAACAGCTGGTAATGACCCCTTCACCCTATGGCACACGGTTCAGTCTAGAACGGCACCTCTCAACCTTTTACATGCACACCAATCACCTGGGAATCTTGTTAAAATGATGTTCCAGATTCAGTAGGTCTGCGGTAGTGTCCAAGAATTTGCATTTCTAGCAAATTCCATGGTGATAGCAAACTCTGAGGTGATGCCAATGCTGCCAGTACTCAAACCACTTTGAGTAAAGGATCCAGAGCAGGGAGACTGTGATTACCAAAGACAAAGGCTCTCCCAGACAAGCTCTTAACACCTATCTATATCTCTCTGCCTTCCAAAGAAGGTTCTGTGAGAGACACATTTGGCTCATTCTGACTCCAAGATGGCCCTATCACATTCCCAGCAACCCTGTGTCTGGTTCAGCCATGTCTGTAGGTGGCATGATTAGATGTCTGATGAGAGTTTCTCCTTAAGGTTGCTTTTTGTAGGGATTTGGAAGAGACTGGAAGGCAGGCTGAGAGAGGAGGTGGCTCATGAGCCAGGATGACAGAGTCTTGGCTTCTTGCCACACCCCAAAATGTCCCTTTTAGAAACAACGTGCCCGAGAGAGTTAAGGTTGGCATGCGGTTGCAACTGTCTTTCCACTTTGCTTCTCTGGGTCAAGGCATGCCAGAAGGAGGCATGTAGCATCTGCTCCTCAGCTGTCTGACTTCCCTTAAATGGGGTGAGAATCAAGAAATACAACACGACTCAAATTCTGTCTGGTTCCCTAACAACCTGAAAAATCGACACCATTTTCAAGGCTGGTGCCAAGAACACATTGTGAGGTAGGGCAGGAGGAGAGGGAAGTAATGTCACTCTGGAACATATCTGAGCTGAGGACTTCGCCAGAGAAGTCATTAGAAGCTTACCCAGTGTCATTCGAGAACTGCCAAATGGCACCCATTACCCTAAATATTGCCCCCTACGACAATCTACCATTAGTCTGAAATTCCACAAATTTATTTATTCCACAAATTTATTTATTTGTATAAATAAATATTTGTATAAATAAGTGCAGTGTATTACTGCACTTCAAGGCCTGTGCTCAAATGCAAGCATACTATCTGAAAGTGAATGAGTTAAGTCATTAGCAGCCATTAAGATTTCAACCAGAATTCTTTGACCAAGTTACCACCTGTTACCTTGCAGAATCCTTAGAGGTTTTCCAAGACAGGTAAGTGCCTCCAAACAAGGCACCTTCCCCAGAAAGTGAATGGTGGGCAATCCGGGGCAATGGGAGACTCTTGAAGATGAGGAGGGGTTCCTCAAATACACTTCACCTATTTGGCAGCATTTGACTTTCTTTTTTTTAAATTTTTATTTATTTATGATAGTCACATAGAATGAGAGAGAGAGAGAGGCAGAGACACAGGCAGAGGGAGAAGCAGGCTCCATGCACCGGGAGCCCAATGTGGGACTCGATCCCGGGTCTCTAGGACCCTGGGCCAAAGGCAGGCGCCAAACCGCTGCGCCACCCAGGGATCCCAGCATTTGACTTTCTCCAAGGATAAATTCTGGGAGTTTCTTCTCTAAGATTTTAGTTTTCTTTGACCCTTCAAGTCATACCCTTTTGATAGTGGGGGGGTATATCATCTCTTCCATGCATGGTTGTTTGCTGCAACAGATGATCTCAGCCTCTAGATTCCCCGCAATTACTGTGGGATATTTTCGGAAGTAAAACCAGTTTGTGATGAGGGATGGTGAGGATTTTTTAAACCTTTTTAAAAATGTTGCAATCAAAACTAGTTCCCTTTCAATTATCCATGATTGGCTGATCTACCTTACCAATTACTCATTGAGACATGGGCCTCATTCTTGCAGCTGCCCAGAAGGGGATCAGGCTACCAGCAACGAATGAGACAGCAAGGGATCAGGACCCAGCCTGCGCAGGAGTAATTGTGTGGATGTGGGTGTGGGTCTCTGTGTGGGTGAACACCTTTACACATTTAAGGTAGAAAGGCTGCCAATACCTACAGTCAGCCAAAACCTGTTACAGAGTCGGAAATATTCTTATATTCTATTGTTATCTCCAAAGCTACTTGTTGGTTAGTTTAAAATAGTATTTCTTGAATTGGACCATTTGCATCAGAATCACCAGAGATGTTTGTTAAACATATGATTTTCTAGGTCACATTCCAGATGTTTTAAATCAGAAAATATAAGGATAGGCCTTTTTTTTTTTTTAAACAAGCTCTATGGATGATTCTAATGCGCACTCACTTTGGGAATCACTAGTTTAGTTAGCCCTGGTACTGCAAACAGAGATCTATGGATTCAGATTGAACATTTGTTGAGCACCCACTAAGCGCCAGGCATTGCACCAGGCATTTTCACATATGTCACTTCTGTAAGCAAGCAGGGTGCTTTTGGCCCATGAGAGCATTAGTGGCTCTCAGGTCGGAAATCCAAGACTTGAGAGAACTAAGACTAGCCTCAAGTCAGTCTTTGAGGTAAACAAAGCAAAACTGCTTTTTGCAATGGTAAGTAGAGACAAGGTGATGTTTTTTTTGACAATACTTTGCTTGTTAACTAATGATTGGTCCTTAGCCATGCCATAAACTAGATGTAATGGCAAATGCCAACCCATTTGTCAAAAAACAGATGTACTGCAGTCACTTTATATGGTATTCATTGTGCCATCCTTGCTACCAAGAAAGGCTGAAATAATATTAACTATCATTCATTGAACCCATAATATGTGGAAGACATGGCACTAAGTCTTCAACATGCCTTATCTCATGGAATCATCTCAATGTTGCTAGAAAAGAATTACTCTCATCTTCATTTTATAAAAGAGGAATCTGAGGTGGTTCAAAATATAAAGCAACTAGCTCAAGGTCATACAGCTGGCTAATTAGTGAGGCCAGGATTCTGGCTGGGATATTCCTGCCTCTAGAGCCTGAAGTCAATTTCAACTGGGGTTGAAATCTCAAGTGATTACAGGCTCAGATGGATCACATAAATTGGGCCAGGTGTGGAGTGGTGGGACTTGTGGCCATCAGGAGAGTCCATGCCCCTCACCTGAAGACAGTCAAGTCCATTTTTTTGAAAAACCACTGTGGGACAAACAAAGCATCTGCAACAGGACTTGGGGCAGGTGTGAGTCTCTGCCCTCTGCACTACACTATTCCCCCCTTCCTCTAGCAGCTAAGTTACTAGTTGAGGGAACGTCTATTAACTCGTAGTTAAAAGTGCTGAGAAAATCAGAAAATCTCTTCTGCACCAAAGAACTATTTGACCCTCTCCTCTTAGTGGGCCATCAGTGTACCTCAATATGGCAGAACTTTCTCGCTTTCATACACATACTTGTGGTCCTGGGTGCACATTGAATATCCAGTGGCCTTTCATGACTGACTAACCTTGACCAGCCTTCCTCCCAGAAGTGCTGAGGCGTGTAGCAAGAGCAGAATGTTGGCACGGGGTCATTAATGACAAGTGCTCAGCAGGTCAGAAGAGGCACTATTAGGGGGCACTGTAGGGGAAACTGCTCAGATTCTGTCTGGTAAATGCAAATTCCAGGCCCACAAAGTGGAGGCCACCGGCTCAAGTGCGGCTCTACTGACGTTCACCCCAGGGTGGGAGCTGCCCATACACCCCAAGACAGAGGCTTACTAACTTTAGAGTGAGGTCCAAAGCACAGACGCATAGTTAGTTGTGTGGAGCTGTATAAATTGACCTAAGGCAATTTGGTCATTCAAATCATTAGGTATATTTTGTTGATCAGTACTTGCCATGGTTAGAGTGTGGACTATAGGTCTTCTCCCCATAACCTCACTATCCGATTTAAAAGTAAGCTTCGGACAAAATTCTGTTTCTCATTAAAATAATAGCAAGTAGACATAAAAATAATTGGTCAGCCTGTTCTGTAGGTTCAGTCAAGTCCAGCTGTCTTTCCTTTCAGGTGCTCCAAGAGCATGAAGGTTCACTTGGGGCAGAGAAAGAATATTCTAGTGGCCGGTTGCAGGTAACCAGGAATCCTCATTAGTGGCTGCCCACAGGACTATTTACAAATTAAACCTAGGGTGCCATTTCCAAGGGATAACACTATAGAGTTTATTAGATCCTTATATCTTCTTTCTGCTAGTTTGGGAACACCTGTACCATATTTCTAGCGAATCAACATATATTGAACACCACTGAGGTCACCGATGAGAACTTTAATGTTAATTTTAAAAGCGTCTGGTGTTCATTAGAGATAAAGATACCCAAAGTGCTGGTAGAACCACTTCTTGGTTGGAATTTTTTGATGCTAGATAACCACTCCTGCACTGTGTATTTCTCAGTAAGGGTAACTGACCTCCCCCCCGCTTCCATGCCAGGGTGTAGATTCTAACTAAATAAACCACATCTGTGCCTCACCATTTATGTTGAAGTCTTACAAAGTAAATTACAGAAAATATAACATTTGAGATACCATATTTCTTATGGCCTTGGAACGCAGTATAAACTGTAGGGGGATTAGGGGCATAAAGAAATGAACAATGGAGCAGGATTGGGAGATCTATCTGGACAACCTCTGGCAAGTCGCTCTGTTCTCTGGTTGAAGCTTTTATCTTTGGTAAAATGGGAAGATTCTTCTGGATGATCTCTAAAGAGGCTTCCATTTTGGACATCTTATCGTTCCCTCTTGTCTACTCCCTACCACCTCCTCTTCTAGTCTCACTTCGTTTCTGAGGAAAGACCATCCAAAATGAAGCCCCCCATGTTCTTCATCTACATCTAGAAACTTCCCTTTATATGGATCTATTCTCTGGCTTTAGGAGACTGTGACAAAACTATTAAATCCTTAAAACCAATGGACAGTGCTTCTAGCCAATTGTGGCTTATCCTTACTCACATCTCACCTCTTCCACTTACTAGCTGTGAGAGCTTGGGGCAAGTTACACTTCATTGTACCTCAGATTTCCCAGTTATAAAGTGGGGATAGTAATAGTCTGCACCTCATAGGGTTGTGGAGAGTTTCAAAATGAGACAATTTGCAAATCCACATAAAGCACTTAGAATAGTGCCTGGCACATATTGGATATTATTATTATCAACATAATCATTAGTTTAAAATCCTTTGAGCTTTTTGTCCTAAAAACAGAAACCTCATTTCATTTGAAAAGTAAAATCTCTTGTCGCTTTAGAGACCAGATTTCTTTCCTGAACAGCTGCCCTCTGAGCCTTTCTGGAGCTCTCAGCTCTTCCCCGAACCCAGGATTATTTTTCTTGCCAAAAAAACCATCACAGCACTCTTTCAGATCACCAGCCTACCACCATGACCTTCTACATCCCTCACCCACGCATCCAAATTTGCCCATCCAGTTTGCCTCTTGGGGATAATAGCTACTCAGATATACTCTGTGGTCAAAGAACTCAGAGATGCAGTTTTCTGCATAATCTAAGGACTACGGGTTCAAGGGAAGACCTAGAGTCTTCTTACCCAAATAAATGGTCTTCTTCATCCCTATTCCGTCTATTTCCTAGCACAAAAATGAATCATCCTTTCTGTTCTTTTGTGACAAGACATTATGCAAACACAACACAAGTAGTCCCCCTGACTTCCCAAAGGCAGGAGGCATCCACAAGTCTCTCTGAGGGTTGATCCAGAAGAAAACACTTGGGCCAAGCTCCCAGGGGACTGGCTCTTCACCAAGACCCTAGAGTCTCTCTCAGACATGGGGCTGCCCACATGAGTTATGGAAGGAAAAGCAGCAAGGAACTGCTCCAGACCTTCCAGGAAGCCCCTTCGTTTCCTTGGGCACCGTTGGCCCATCAGGGAGTGTAATTTCTCCATAAGTCCCAGAGACAAGAGCCCAGGGGACTGATGAGACAGGCACTCCGTACTGCCCTTTCTTTTCTAGAACAGGCAGTGCCCTGGCACACATACACTGCATTCATCTTCCCCTAGTCCTTCCTGCTGCCTGGTGACACTAAGCATTCGCTAATCCTTTTAGTCTAATCCTTTTAGTCTCTTGCCATCCAGATGATGACAGCTCTACAGAGACCCACTTCTGGCACATCTCTGAGTCCAGTCCACCCTTTGAGTAAATACCACAGCCTCTTCCAAGAGTTCAGTCCACTTTGTGCAAGGACACTCATGGTGTCCTTCAACCTCCTGGCTCCTGTCTCTCCCAACTCTTCCTGTCCCCATCCTGCCCTCTGCTGCATGTAGAACTTGAGACTGTGAGGATTAGACCCGGAGCTGCCAAGCTCTTTGTATGCTCACTGCTGGCCCTTGGGTCCCATACCTAACTCTCTGGAATCAGGGGCTGCTGTTTCTGTTACTTAGTTTGGGAGCCACTGGAGGACAAAGGATGACTCTAAATTGGACTGCCTGCATTTGAATCTTGGCTTTGTCTCTTACTACTCATGTGACCTGGGACATGTGACTGAACCTCTCTGAGCCTTCAGTTTCTCACCTGCGAGACAAAGATGAATATAGTAGTAGTAACTGATTTATAAAGCAGTTGTGAAGATTGACTCAGATCATCCATGTAAAATATGTAACATGATGCCGAGCATATAGTAAGTGTTCAATAAATGGTAGCTGTTATTAACATGGAGTACTGTGGCCATTGGTAAGTGGAAGAGAGGAATAGAATTGGTCAAAACCAAACTGGAAGAGATTCTTTTCACCTCTAGCCATCCCTAAAGCCCTCCAAACTAGTGTGTACCCTCTGTGGGTCTGTAGCTGAAACCAGGCTAGATGGGGTCACCTTGGAGTACTCACAGTGCTGCCTCAGGCATAAGGGATTTGCTTTGGGGCAAAGCAAAGGAGAAAGAATTGACTTGATGACTAAGTTCAATCATGCCTTCATTGAGTGGAATTGTCTAGAAGGACATGCTCCCTTCTAATTTTTTTTTTAATCTGAACTAGATATGCTTGGAGGAAAGCAGCATGGATAGTAATACAATAACCTTGGCACTTGCTGGCTTGAAGGAAAGAACAACCTTTCATCAAATGTAAAATCTATTTTCACGTGTTGAGAGTGGGAGAGTGGAAAAATGGATCCTGGAATCTCCACTTAGACAAGGAAGAATGTGGTGCCAGTTGAGCTCTCCCAGCTGTGATTTTTCCAAGTTCTTTTAATTAAAGGTGATGTGTGGATGGAAGTTGAGAGCATATCAGTTTGAGTGTATGGATTTTCTTCTTTTGATGTTGCTTGCCTAAGTCAGACCAAAAATAGCAAAGAAAGGAGATATGGAAAAGGTTAAAAGAGAAATTTTGCTAATGTGATTTTCCAGCATATCAGCCTCTATTCTCCCCAGAGCAAAGGTTAACTAGCTAATTCCACAAGCACAGACTCACTAGAAAGGATCCTGCTGAGGACCACAGGGCCATGCAGTCCTTTTCCTACCCTCTCTTCCTTTGTATTCTGGGGCTGATCTGCCAGCATGGTGCCTCCAGCAAGCCCAAACCTGGGTGATGACCAAAAGCAGTTTTTTTCCTTCCTACCCCAGGGTGCCCTTGCCCTGCCTGCATCACCTCTTCTTCTCATTTCCTATCTGAGCCAACTGCTATGCAGCCTCAAGGGATCAGTGATCTTTTGTCCCTCTCAGATGAGAAAACTGAGGAACAGAGAGGCTAGGTGACTTTCTCAGGGTCACACAGCCAGTGAATGTCTGAGCTGAGATCACAGCGCAGGTCTTCTAACTCTTGGCACTTCTCTACATTGTCTTCCCAACATAATCCCTTTTGTTTTAACTTTGACTGCTATTCCATGATGCTATATATGAAAATAATGACAGCCTTGTATTTTTTAAGTAGATGACAGAAAGGAAGAATGAATTCACAGTGAGCGAATTAGAAATGCAGTAAAGCATGAGTTTCGGGGGCCGCACATAATGGTATCTTCTATTTAGTGCCTCCGATGTTAACCTGTCATTTTACCACCCTCTGATTTATAGTCACAAATGAGCAAAACAAAGTCTTGAAGGCCTGTTATAGATCACAGACTGTTGGAGATAGAGCAAGTACTTCTAGTCCAGCTACCTCATTTTGTGGATAAGAATAATGAGGCCAAGGAAGGAGAAGAGATTTGCCAAAGTCGATGCATGCAGCTCCCTAGTGGCAGAAGCAAGATGAGGGTCTAGAAGGTTGGATTCCCAGAGTAGTTCCACCACGTTTTATTTTTTTAATTTTATTTAATTTTATTTATTTATTCATGAGAGACACAGAGAGAGAGGCAGAGACACAGGCAGAGGCAGAGGGAGAAGCAGGCTCCATGCAGGGAGCCCGACGTGGGACTTGATCCCCGGTCTCCAGGATCATGCCCTGGGCTGAAGGCAGATGCTTAACTGCTGAGCCACCCAGGTGTCCCTCCACCACTTTTTAAAACCTTAATCAAGGGCAACTGGGTGACTTAGTGGGTGAGCATCTGCCTTTGGCTCAGATCGTGATCCTGGGGTCCTGGGATGGAGTCTTGCATCAGGCTCCCCACAGGGAGCCTGCTTCTCCCTCTGCCTATGTCTCTGCCTCTCTCTCTGTCTCTCATGAATAAATAAATAAAATCTTTAAAAAATAATAAAAAAGTAAAACCTTCACCGGCAGAGTGTTGTACTACAGCAACACCACATGTTTTATTACATTCCCATTTGCTGCTTTCTTTTTTCTCTAATTGTTTTATGTATGTAAGTCATATCACCCCAACTAGATTTTTAAAGCATAGGTTATTTTGTTACAGTTGTAGAAATTAAAATGGAAAATCAATTCATACTCATTGTAAAAAAAAAAACACTTCAAAAATATAGATAAGAAAAATCATCCAACTAAAGTAGAAAATCACCCCAAACCTGGGTTTTATCATATGTGGAGATTTGTATCCTGCCTTTTTACTTTGTATTATATAGGGAGCGTTTTTCCAGAGTCTTTAAATGTTCTCTAAAAATCTGTTTATTTAATGTTTATAAATTATTATGTCACATACTGTCACTTTATGGCATATGTATGCCGTGACTTTATATAACCATTACCCAATTTTATGCATTTAGTCAGATTCCCAATTCACCGAGGTTTATAATACGCATTGGCCTCTTGTAATATCTCCATCATAGCACAGGTCTGAACACCCAGCAAATACTTAATAAGTACTTGCTGACTGATAAGTTGCCTTGGCCTTTCTGTAGTCATCATTATTCCTCCCCTGGATAGGGCAGCCAAATCCAGAGCTTGACCTTCCAGCCTCTTTTAAGGTACATGTTAAATAGCTCAAGACAGGTTGTATAGCAGTGGTGGTTGTGCTTAGAAGTCAGACTGTCTGGGCCCAAGTCATGGACCCATCACTTCCTGGTGGGATAGCCATAGGTGAGGCACTTCACCACCACCCCCAGGCCTCAGTTTTTCTGTCTGATAAATGGAGAAAATAGTAGTACCCACCTCATAAAGTGGTGGTAAAAACTGAACAAGAACATATGAAGAAAGTACTTGGTATATAGTGGGCACTCAATAAATGTTAGTCACACTTACGAATATTATATGCATGAAATTAGTACAGCACCAGACTTCGAACCAGAAAGCCCTGGTTCCTTTTCCTTCTCTGCTCCTATTGTAGCCCTATGGCCTTGTGGAAGTCACTTAACTTGTCTAGGTCATAGTTTCTTCATCTACAAAACAGGAATACTAATCCTGTGCACCTTATAGGGATTTTATGAAGATCAAATGAGAGAATGAATGTGAAATTATTTTTGAAAACCATGAAGTATGATTGCAAAGTACGTCAAGTCAGAGGTCAGGTATGATTGTTGCCCGTAGGACTGGAGATGCAGAAGGTACAGGAGAGACTGGGAGGAATATACTGAGCCTAGAGAAAGATTTCCAGAACTAAACCCCTGCTATTGGACATACAGACTGTTATAGACAGATGGGACCTTATAGATCCTGTAAGCCTGACATCGGAATGTTATGTGGAAGCAAAGGGTTGCAGAGCAGAGACAGCTTGAGATCACAGAGCCAGTAGCAAAACCGAGACTAGAACTCAGGCCCCTGATTTCCTGAACAGAGTCCCAAAGCCATCCATGCAGCTCTGTATTTATCGGCCTTTCTCTCAAAGGGGATGAGGAAAAGATGTAGTTATTTGTGGAATCCATGTAGGTAGGAACTGATTATTTGGAGTTTGGTTGCGAGGACAAGCTGCATCTAGCAGAGCTCTGCTATATTTTTAAATGCCAACCTCATTCCAGGGAAAGGAGAGTAAAGGGGCAGAAAAGTGATGTGGAGGTGGAGGGGCGAGGAATGAGACCCCTCTCAGGTGGGGTGAGTGTGTCCTCAGACTTGGCCGGATTCCTAGGGGACTTCTGTGGTTCCCAGCAGTGACCGCTGCAGCAGATGGCTTCCCTTTGATTGTTAATATTTATCTTTGCAGTTGGTCCTCAGTTGTGTGTTTTTGGAGAACTTGGTAAAGCAGATGAAATTGCCAGTTGCTTGCAAATACAATTGCCAATTGTTTGAATGAAGTAAACTGATTACAGCCAGAGGACCATTCATTTTGCCCTGGCATGCAGACAGCCAATGTCAAGCAAGAGCTGCATCCCTGATGGCAGCCCAGGTATCACTGCATCCCCTGAATTATATCCCTCCAGGTACTCAGTAAATATATGTGTTGGATACTTTCATCTTTACGCTATTTTAGCTGAGATGAGAGCACATAAACACTTCCATCTGACAACCTTTTCAAGTTCAACACCACAGAAGGTTATTTTAAAAAGAAACAAGAAAGGGGTTTTTCAATAGCAGACTCTAAAGGTGACTAAAAACGCTATCCAACAAGGCGGCCCGTTAAGAAATGTAGTGTGAAATGTGTCAATAGGATGAACCCAAAAGAGGTCTCACTATTCTTAGCTCCAGACTTGTGGCTGCCTTCCCCAGATGCCACTGTGGCCAGGACAGAGTCCATCAAGGTTCACCCTCTGCCCTAATCCTGAAGCGCCCCCCTTCCTCCCTTCAGCTGAGGATACCCTGTTGCCAGAGGCAACTGACTGTCACCTTGTGCTCCGCATGGCTTCTGCGGAGAGGGACTCCCTGCCTTGGCTGGGAGGCACTGAGGGAGGGGAGGAGGAAGCAGTTAGAAAGTTCTTTGTCATGCTACAGAGATCACTGGGTGCTGTGCTTGAAATAGGGCAGCGAGAGTGAGCCGAAATCAGGCCTCTGGCATCTGCAGTAAGTGGCCATGGTCTGAAATCAGCAAGATGGATGAAAAGGTGAAATGACCTTGGTCACCAAGCCCTGTTACTGTAGAACGAGGGGCTCCCCCTGGAAACTGTAAAAGAACCAATTTTGGGCAAGTCAAAGGCAGGCCTGCTTTAGAGAGTGGGAAGTAAACATATGGAACCCTTCACCCAGAGCTGATGCCAGCTGAGAATGTAAATACCATTGGAGGAGTTCTGGTCCATTCATGCTGTCTGGGGACATCTTTAATCTCTGAGCTCAAAATCAGTGAGGACAACTAGGACCTCTGACAGTCTCACTGGATAAGTCTTGTCCATGAACTTAGGATTGTGATCTCATGTTCCAGTTAAGCTAGGGAAAAAGGGGGGGCTATTTAAGGGTGACTGCTTCTGCCTGAGTTGCTGAAGTCTCTGGTTCAGAGTTCAATTCTTGTACACATAGAAGGGAGGCAGTACATCACAGAAGATACAACCTTGCCCCTGCCCTGCCACTACTAACCAGCCACAGGATTGCCCCTCTCCAGACCTCCCCTTTTCCCATGTGTAAAACATGGGCATGAGATTATGTGACCCCAAATGTCCTTTCTAGCTTTAAATCGGTTTAACTTAAACATCACTGAGTTCCCTTGGAGAGTTTGGGGGTGCTCTGAACCTTTCTTTGCCCTCCCTTGCTCAGCAGCTTGGCCCTTTCAGTATGCTCAAAGGGTGCCCCAGACCCGGCCAAGATGTCTCACTCAAGACCCACTTCCACAGCAGGATTTCTATTTCATGGCCTGTTCCCCTATTCTCCCAAGCCCCCAGCTGCCCAGTAAGGAGGTAGAACTGGTTCTATATGGAAGGCTGGTTTTGTTCAGTGCAGGTTGCACAAGTTTGGGCTCTAAGTATTAGAGGCAGCATAGTGTGGGCTTGAAAGGTTGCATTGACCTGGGTTAGAACACAAATCTGCCACCTGTAGCTGTGTGACCTTCAGCAAGTTACCTAAACCCTCTCTGTTTCCGTTTCTTTCTATGAAATGACAGTCACAAATCTGCCTTCCTTCTAGAGTGACTCTGAAGATTGATTGGGAGACTTCACATCAAACGTGCAACATAATGCCTGGCACACCGTAAATGCTACCACCAGTGGGCATACTTCTCTACTCTTCACTAGAGTGGAGCTACAAATCAAAACCACTAAGCCAATCAATATTGAGCTGATAATCAAGCTGGTAACTTTGAAGTGGTGGAAGTCATTCAGCTTCTCCGCACCCCCTCCCTCCCATTGTGGTCCCAATAATAGCATATTCACAATTCAGTAGGGGCATTCTGGAAACTACACAGGCCCACAAGCAAGTTATTTCTGGTGGCATTTGGGTTACTTGGATGGATGCTACTTTCACTCGCCTGTGGAGCCAGCTCTGCCTGTGGGGATCCTGTAGGGAGGTTGACAGAGGTAACTCCCTCACGTGGCTCATCCACGCAGAGTGCTGACCAGTATGTCCCCTTCCTGTTCAAGGGGTGAAGTTAAACCATGAGGTGAGAACAATGCCACTACAGTTACCCCTGTCTCCTCCCTTGTCGGGTTCTCACTGAGTAGAACCATGGCCCTGGGGTGGGGGGTGCCGCTGGAAGGTGGCAGGTTGAGCCCAAACGCACTTTCGAGATCGATGCCATGCCATTTGGAGATAAAATAACAAGACAAAGCAGAGATGGAATGGCATCCAGGTTGATGAAATTGCAAGAAAGGTTAATAAAGGATCATTACTCAGTGAGCCCCATGTTCTGCTCCGTGGGTGTGTGCTGGGGGGCTGAGGGGAGCGATGGGAATGGATAGCAGGGAGACGCAGCTTCTCTTAATGCAACCTCTGCTGACCAGAGTGTGTGCTTTGACTTGGGGACCCCATAGCTCATCTTACACAGGTTACCTAAAGATAGTTTCTCTTCCTTGGCTTTTCTGAGTGAGAAGCCCTCCATCTTTGGAGAAAAGACCCCAGTAATTAACTGGCATACATGCATGAACATAAACATGCCTTCAGAATTTAATGGACCAAGGAAAGATGGAAGGAGAGATCATTCCTGAAGGTATGTGCCAGGTCCAGCGTGAAGGAGGGTGAGAGAGATGGTGACCAGCACTGACTGGTGGCACTTTACTGGGAGCATGCATGGATGAAGGCTGGTGTAATGCCCACTTTGCAGTGAGGGAGGCAAAGCGATATTCATTTCATAGCTAGTGAAACTGAGGCCCTGAGAAGGCAATGTGTCGTTCCCAGTAAGTGGCAGGGGTACGACCCAAAACTGCCTCCTAATCCTGAGCTCTTACCATTCACCATGCTGTCTCCATGTAACTAGCACTGGAAAGGAAGAAGTGGTTTCACGTAAGCTAATTTTCCAGATAATTGAAGCACGCATCTCTCAGCAGTGCAAGCGCTATTTTTATTTTAGCCATTTTTGAAGAAAAACTTTCTACAATGCATCCCACACCTCCATGCCTTATTATGCAGAAGATACAGATTACTGTGCTTTTAATCTTCTATTTTCATAGCCTTCTATCTCTTCTCTCACTGTGAGGCTGACAACATTCAATACTTCCTAGGTTACTGAAGATAGCATATTAGAGATGGGGTGCTCCCAAAAGCAGGCATACTGAAATGTGACAGTTGACAGCGAGGAAACAGTGTGCAGAATCGGCAACTATAAAGGTACAGAAGTCCAGGGCTATTTAGTGTGGGGACAAAGAGGCCGGAGAGGCCAAATAGCCTCACAGACAACATAGCCATCCCTGGGACTGGAGTTCCCGATAAAGACCCAGAATTCTCCAACAGAAAATTGAATTGTGTGGATTTAATTGCAGTGGTCTACCATGGGGAAGGAATGAGGTCCTTCCCAGCTGGGAGGAGTATTTTTTTTTCACTGATATTGTTTAGAATTGCTTGTCCACAGTGGTAATAAGAGACAGACTCTTAGAACATTTATTACTGTCTTTAAATCCTATACATACAATGCACCCTCTTCTTGTGGGCACCCCAGGCAGATCGCTTTCACCCCTGCCTCGGGGTGCTAGTGCTCTATTGTGTTCCAAAAGGCAGGGGGGGGGGGGAGCAGTCGTCTTCGAAAGATTTCCATCTCCAATGGCTCAAGAGTGCGTGTGTCGAAAGGGGCAAATCTTCACTGATCTGGAAAACATATCCCATGTGATAAAAAATAAAATAAAATCCCTTCGAGCCAACCCACCACCACGGAGTGCCATCCTTATTGGCTTGCTGCCATTACTCGGATCTTTTCAGGTTCCAATCCGAATGGGCTCTGCTCTGCCTTCTCCATCTTTGTCTCCTCTGACCCGGCAAAGTTTCCCATCTTTCATCCTGTCACTTAGCTAATGGTGTGTGTCCCTCTTGCATACATTCCAGAGTCACTGGCTCCTCTCGCTCGCGGAGTCGTCAGTGAGATGCTCGGCAGATGGCTCACTGGCTGCCGTTCTCGTCCCCTCACTGCAGCAATCTGTTGTTCTAAATCAAAATGTTAATGAAAAATAAAAGAACACAGTGCCAATGTCTGTCTGATTTAAATTAATATAGAGTCATACCTTTTGAGGCAGGTTTTATTGGCATGAGGTTCTCTGTACAGGCTACCCATACACATTGTATTTCTCTCTCTCTCTCTCTCTCTCTCTCTCTCTGATTAAAATTAAGCGCTTTCATTTATCTGAGCCTCTCTTGATACCCCCAACCTGTTCTTTTTAATAATAACAAAAGCCTAACAAACAGCTGATTTCAGTGTTCCAGGGAACGGCATCTTACCTGGCGGAACATAATTTTGAGGGATATTATATGTGATGTCTAATTATAAACATGCTTTGATTAGATGCTGTTTTCAATACTGGAATGACATGTTTACTAAATGCTTCGAGTGCAGCTCCAAGTTAGGCATGTAGTTATTGAAATCTCTTTCAATCCATTTGTTTTAAAACTGCTGGCAAGATCATCGCTAATTTGCTACTTTAGTTACAAGGGCCCTTCACTTCCCCTGCACTCAGCACAGTATTCATTTCTGCTGCAGCAACAGGACCACTCCCCTCTCTGGAGAAAATGTGTGTGTCTGCAAGATTATCATGCCAGACAAATTTTCAACTGGAGCTTAGAGCAGAAGGGATCACTATGATGTTAACATACCGGATTGGGGGGAAATGACCTCAGTATTTTAATTTGCCCCAAATGCCAGAAGCCAAAAGAACAGAGGTTTCAAACAACTGCGGAGGAACACACCTTTGTTTGTTCTCCCTATAACTACTTTGTAGATGCTGCCAGGGACAGTGTTGGGAATAAAAAGAGCGAACACGGTGCTTCCAATGTACCAGGCATCCTCCTAGATGATTGACACATATTTACCTTTCAACCATCAGAACAGTCCCCGGACTTAGGTCTATTTTGCAGATGAGAAAGCTGAGGTATAGAGAGGTTAAGTAACTTGCCCAAAGGCTACACAATTAGTAAGTGACAGTGTTGAAGGTGAGGACAGTTAGCCTGGCTGGGGAGCCTTTGCTTTTAACCCCAATTCTATGCTAGACTGCACTGGAAGAGCCACCCATCCCAAGCTCCTTGGAAGTAAGCTATTGTTTCCTTGCAGATCTGTAGGAGGTTTTCTTTGCTCAGATGATTGCGCAGGTTAGAATTGGGCTTTGTCTTCAGCAGGGCTGGCTCCTTGCTAAGTGCACGGACTACCTGCATGTGTCACTGCCTTTACCACTAAATGGAATCAGGCAAATCCAGCTGAGGCAGCAGGCAGGCAGGAGAAAAGCCTGGACTTTCAGGTGGGAGGTGGGGTGCTAGTCATTAGATCAGTCTCCTCAGTGCTGTGCACCAGTCCACCCAACAGCGAGGACAAGGGAAGGCCAAAATAGAGGTGAGGGCCCCTGAGCCCCCATCGGCACCAGTTGAACAGGTGTGGACTGTGCTGGGACATACCCTCGGGTCACCCTGCTTCGGGCTCAGCACTTCCCTCTACCTATAGGCAGAGCCACCACACAAACTAAACACCATTGAAGTTCAGCCTTTCTCCTGCTGCTCAGAGCCAGTTCAATTGGAAAGGCAAACAGTAAGAGCTGGTTCTCTGTAATTAAATATATGCATCCCAAGCCTAGGGATTTACTGGGGTATCAAGTTGTTCAAAAGAAAAAGTCCCTAGTGGGAAGGGATTGAATGAAGAGGGAGATGTTTCCCTTGCTAAACCTCACTTTGGTGGTTATATTTTTCTGGCCTTACCAGCAACTAAATGAAAATATGAGTTTGGAAAAGGATATTACCAGACAGTGGGGTATGTTAAACAGAACTCTGGGCTGGGAGCCAGGAGTCCTGGGTTCCAGCTCCAGCTCGGTCTCTAACAGACCATGACCTCTCTGGGTCTTGATTAGCCCCTTTCCTAAAATGAAAGGGTTGGAGTGAATAGGCTCTGAGGGCTTTTCCAACATTAAATCCTGCCTGATTTTAGCCTCCCTACCACCACCACTTTTAATGAAAGATGATTCTCCCTAGAGCAACAAGGATACTCAGAGGATGATTTGACCAAATGAAGCAAAGATTTGAGCTATTTTGGGGTGTTTCTGAGCAACAAACTCAGACCACTGGAGTCAGATAGTAGATTTCTTTTTGGTCTGGTCTCTCCCAGTTGATATCGCTAGATAATTGCTCACCCCTCTGAGTCATCGAATCATAGGCTTATTGAATCTCTGGGATGGAAAGGACCTTAAAGGTCATCTTTTCCCATCTCCCTCCAGGGCTGGGCTTCCCTTTGCCCAAACATAGCCAGTCTAAGCATGGGATTAGTGCCAGCTTTATATATAAGCAGAAGAGGTGCTGATTACTTGGCTAGAAGTCACAGGTGCTGGGATGGGTCCTCTGACCCTCAACCCTAAATAGCTCTTCTTTCTGCTCACTGATTCCAGAAGCCCCTTTGACAGAAGGCATAGACTTTCATTCTACACTGAAAATATATAACATACAAATCCCTTTGGAAGAGGTGGCACTGTCTAAATTCATATCATGATGCACATAGCAGATCCTATCATGAAAGCAGATTTTAATAGGAAAGCAAGCTCAAAGATACAGAATTCTTGAAAAGAGTGAAACAGGCTTTGGTGACAGGCAAAAATTATATAGGATTGGAATGGAGGGGAGGGTGAAGCACCTCTAATGGGACCTTTATTTATTTTTTTAAGACTTATTTATTTATGAGAGAGAGAGAGAGAGACAGAGAGAGAGAGAGAGAGAGAGAGAGAGAGAGAGAGAGAAGCAGACTCCACGCAGGGAACCTGATGTGGGATTTGATCCCAGGACTCCAGGATCAGGCCCTGGGCCGAAGGCAGGCGCTAAACCACTGAGCCACCCAGGGATCCTCTAATGGGACTTTTAATAGAATGTATGGCAACTTGGAATTGGACTCGGGTTTCTATCTCACCTCTGTCACTTAACTGCTCTGTATTGCCATGTCAAAGTCTCTTAACCTGAGTCTCAGTTTTCCAGAACTGTAATATGGGCATAGTAATAATGTCTACTGCACAGGGATGGTGTTGAGAATTAACTACAATAATCACGCAATGCCATAATGGCAGCATACTTGATTTCGATATGCTTTCAGCTCTAGATCCACGGTGTTGCCCTAGATTGATGGCCATGGATGTGTCTGTGCTTGGTTTTGCCTCTGCTGCACTCATGTATGAATGATGCTGATACACATGCCTGTAGCCACCAGTAATACTTTCAAATTGCTTTAACCATCCATGGAGCTAGCTAAATATCTGACTCAAGCACCAGCCAGAATATCAACTAATAAGCAACTGAAATGCCAACCTAGACCCTGATCAAGATTTACAACCACAAAAAGACCAGTTCTATGTTCATAATTTGAGAGGAACCATGTTTGCAAGCCTGTCCAACTTAACCCAGCTAATAGGAATTCAGAGTGGTTTCCCTAATTAATTAGCTCCAATTAGGAGCAGACATACCCAGTGGCTTTCTTGAAAAAATGTCCCCAACATATATTTCAACCTTACTATGGGAGAAGAGAGTTAACAAATTGAAATGTTACAGTTTTAGCATGAGTTTTAGGTTTAGGGAAAGTTACTGAGCCCATATGCTTGTCAAAGATAATGAGAGGACAGTTGGGACCAGCAAGGCTCTGTCACTTAAATTCTTGCTTGTGCCCTTCCTTCTGCACCATTATTAGTCTGAATGTGGTTGGACTCGGGGTTGGGTCTTGCTGTGTTCTTTGCTTTGGGAGGCAGTGCTGGTTTGGAGGGGCTAATCAACTCTACAGTTTATTATTTTCTATCATAGAAACATGGTAAGTTTGGGACTCAGGGCTCATTTTCTGCCTTTTTGAAACAATGCTCAAAGTGCCACATAAAAAAATAACATCACTCTCTCACCCTGCCATGTTCTTAGCCATCTTCCTCCTTTTGCTTTCTCAATTCTTCTCATCTGAACTGCTTGATTTTCTGTCCCACGATCTGCTTCTATTCTCACTGATCTGCCAATATTTCTCTTTTGAATTCACCAGTGATCTCCTTCTTGCCAAATCCAAGGACAATTTTTCAGTTGTCCATCCTCAACCTCTTTTTGATGACACACCAGTTTTATCTGCTCTTAAAGTTCTCTCTTTCCTTAGCTTCTATGACACTGCACTTTCTGGATTTTTCTCTGATTTTTACGTATTCCCTTTGTGGCATCAGGAGAGTTAACCTCTCTCTTCTGGGCTTGAGTTTCTTCATCAGTAAAATGAAGGGTTTAAACAGGGTGATATTTGAAGTTTCTTCCATATTTAACATTCTATTCTCTCAGAGTCAACGACATACACCTGAGATCCTTTATTTGGCTTCGACATGTAGTAATGTTTTTAATATTAAAGGTTTTGTAGCCACTCCTATCTGTTTTAGGGTTCCAGTAATTGATATGCATGTACAAACTTCATAAAGCTGGGCCTTTGCTGATTGATACATATTTAATCTGTGTTTGCTTTCCGTCTTTATCTGAGAATACATATGTTTGACATGCTTAGATACTACCCTGTGCCTTTCTTGAAAATAGATACAAGATTCTAGAGCAATATCCTGTTGCTTATGCTTAATATTAGACTTTCAAAAATGTATATGGGCCAGATATCATTCACCTTGTTCCATTTAATTTAGATATTTAGAAAATTAAACAACTTTTTAAGCCAAGTGAAGGCATTATGATCAACCATAAGAATTCCTCAATATCATCAACAAAGAGCTACAAATAATACATAAAGGTTTAATACTGAATCATACTTTACACAGAAATAGACTGTGGGGTGTATTAAACCCTGTGAGTCTCCATGTAACATCACTTGAAGACATTCAAGAGAGCCTAATATTACAACACAATTTCTACTGATATTTTTTCCTTCACACACGCCTCAGGTGCTATACAAGACACCTTGAAGAGAGTTGCCTGAGACCCCAGGGCAAAAGATTGACAATCCATCCCTTAAAAGCCATCTCCTCAAAGCCTTTGGGTGAGAACTTTACCCTTCCTGGGGCGCCTGGGTGGCTCAGTCAGTTATGCGTCTGACTCTTGATTTCTGCTTAGGTCATGATCTCAGGGTCATGAGATCGAGCCCCTGAGTTGGGCTCATGTTGGGTGTGGAGTCTGCTTGAGAGTCTCTTTCTCCCTCTCCTCCTGCCCTTCCCTGACCTGCTCACTTGTATATGGATGCATGCACTCTCCCTCTCTCCAAACAAACAAACAAACAAACAAACAAAAGTTTCCCTTTTCCTAATGAAAAGGAAGGGATGCAATGTCTGCATCCAAGAGGCACACAATAAATAGGTGTTTTTGGTGAGAAGGTCGAAAGAAGGAAACTATGAGTGTACAAGATAGAAAACACTGGTCTCTGCTGAGGAAGCCAGTCGAGAGTGAGGATAAGGATCCTTAAGCTGCTCCCAAAGTAAGCCACATTAAAAAAAATCAACTGAGGTTTAGCATTATATTTTTGCTTATCACCAAAGAATATCTGAATTTGAAAGACCTTGCACACAAAGGAGTTCTCTTGATCCATGGAACATAAACATGTCAGTGTCTCATCAAGGCATGATAGACTATTATCCCTCCTTTAAACAAGAGAAATTCAGTGACTTGCCCAAAGCTCTTAACAGTCAGTGGCTGAGTTAATAGAGCCCCAAATCTCTGTCAAAAATTTAAAAACTGTTCATTTATGTACAATAGGTCAACAGCTGGCTACCATTCTTCTCCCGCTCTTCTGCCTTCTTCTCTCCCACCCTCCTCTTAAGTCTCTGTCACACACACACACACACACAAACACACACACACACCACATACCACTTTAGTGTTCAGAAATCTGCTTAATTGGCTGATTTTTTATTGTATCATATCGTTTTGTTATCAAGTGTTGTCAGGGACAGGAACACTCAAATTGATAGACTTGGGTATTCAAGTTACTAGAGAACCATTAAACCCTCCATGTAAGGTTTACCTATTTTTAAGAGTTAGAAGAAAATAAAATTTACTCATGACTAACAGTACACTGCACATAAAGTTATCTTTCATTGATGATTCAGCACTGTTCTGGAAGGACTTCATGTAGTTAAGTTAAAGGTGGTACCATTTTTGGAATGACAAGACCGTGAAAGTCTGTTCTAGGTAACACAACTGATTCTAAGTCTGTGGGAAAAGAAACAACCTAGATTATTTTTAAAGTGAGTAAACATCTCCAGAATTGTTATATAAAAAAAAAAGCAAAAAAAAAAATTCTACCTTGAGATTCTACCCGGTCTTCCATTTATTTTCAAATGAGAAATCCCAATGCTCTGCTCTTACAAGAAATATTGTGATATCTCATTTTGAAACTCAGAATGTTTACTTCTCTAGAAACATCTTTATCTTTTGGGCCTTGAAGATATTACCCTGAGAGGTCATTGTCACTGTGTTGCATTGTCATAATTTCAGGCTTAAATACATTCAACAAAATGCCAATTTATTTGTCAAGAGCTCCAGGTGGTATGGTGCCAGTGACAAAGAGTTTGCTGTCATGCGCCAAAAGTTATATTTAGGTTTCTGGCACAAATTAATAATTACTTATAACATTTTATAAAAATAAGAAATCATCCCAACAGTCTTTTATCCAAAGCAACAACACTATTTGTTCTATTAGTATGTGGAATTTATGCAGTGTCAAGGAGAGAATGAGGAGTAATAATAAAACAGTAATAATACCTATGAACATTCACTCTTATGCTGTGCCAGGCGTTTGCTAAATGCTTTTACATGTATTATGTCAATTAAATCCATACAATAGACCTATGCCAAAGGGATCTTTGTTAGCCCCATTTTACCAATGAGACTAAAGCCTAGAGAAGTAGGGGTGTCTCCAGGAGAAGGGCTATTTGCTCAGACAAATGATCTGGGTAGAGAAACATGTTTAGAATTGCATTAGTTGTTTCCTGTGAAGGAGCATTAATATTTAGTGAGCATCTACCGTGTGCCAGGAACTGGGCCAAGTGCTTTACATAAGTTGCCTCATTTAATACTCCCATCAACCTTATGAGATTGTTATTTTTAAACACACTTTATAGATAAAGGGAAGAGAAGATCAAAGAAGTTAAGGAATTTCCCCCAAGGTCACACCACTAAAGAGGGATGTTAATTTAGATAGGTTTGACCCTAAAGGTCATGCTCTTTCCACTATAAAGTAAAAAGCAAGCCAGCAAAGGAGACAAACCAGTTTAATAATGAATTCCGTATTCTATTTCATCAGAGCTAAAACCTTAGTCACAAAAGCCAGTCCCAAAGCTAATGCCAACAGTAAATTCTCCATCTCTCCCGTACACAGAGCTTTTTATCCTATGGAACACAGGGTTACAGCATTCTGCTCACTTTTAGCTTTCAGAGCAGTGAATGAGAAGTGGTTGAAGCCATTCTCCAGAATTATCTCAGGACAAATGAAGAAAAAATAGACACTAAAAGTCCAAATTATCTAAACTTATCCATATGCAGCAGGACTGCTTTCTCTGAGATGATGAGTTAACTCTTTCATGCCTTAGATCTACACCTTAGTACAAGAAAGCCAGTCCCTCTAGTCTTAGTGGCCTGACAGCTTTAATAGCCTCTCCAAATAGAAACATTCCATTAGCATTTCTCAGAGGAATCCCTTGGAGTGCTTATTAAAAATGCAGATAAAAAAGCCCAACCCCTGAGAGCAGGACCTGTGAATGTGCGCATTAACAAATGCCTCAGATCACTTAGACATACAGTAAAGTTTGCGAATTACTGTACAAAGTGATAAAACTCTCCTCTCTCAGGCCTTACTAGTTCTGAATTTGGGAAGCTCAGACAGAGATGAGCTGAATTTCTTTTCACCCTATACAAGGAGGGAAAGGCTCCCTTGAATTAATTCATATTAACCAACTATTGCACATAAGCTTTTAAGGTACTTTAGAAGCACTCATTGGCAAAGAGAAGATTAAGGTTAGTTGACGTTCATCCACCTATTCCTTATAGCAGGACACAGAGCTGGAACGTGTCCATGCAAAATACCTCAGTAGCTTTCCTTTAGCCTTTTGAAGGTCCCTATATAAAGTTCAATGTTCACCTAAGAACATTTTGTAATTTAGACTTTACCCTAATGAAGACTGATCTTAATGTCAATTTAGCCCTAAATAATAAAGTTGAACTCTATGTTTCTCTTCTCACAACTGAGTCAAGTCTAAATCAAGAATAGAAGCCTCAGTAATGAATAGCAACTAATTAAGTGCTTACTGTGTACCAGGCACTATTACAAGATCTAAAATACTGGATTAAAAGGTTCCATCATGAGATAATTTTGCCTACTGTCTGTAACCTCCTCTGGAACTTCACAAGGCACATGAACCTATTAAGAGCTCCAAGAAGGCCTTACAGGAATGAAATCAATTTCTTTTTCTTAACTCAGAGTTACCAAAACCTCCTTGATCATATGCCCCTTTTATGAGGAAAATCTACTGATGTACGCTTTGAGGATGTGCTGCTCTGCACCAGTGTTTCTCAAAATGTTGTTAGTGGTGTCAAAATGCCATCACCTCAGACCTGTAGAGAGCATCTCTGTGGGAAGGTGGGGGGCAGGAGTTGGCCAATAAGGAATCTGCATTCTTAGGTAACTCTTAGATACCATACTCTAGCTGATACCAGAAGAATCCATTGTTGCTCCAAAGGTGAGGAATATCTTTACAGCTACACTGGCAAGGTTGACTGAAAACTAAATTCCAAAGATGGAAAATATGACATGACTACATTTTGACACTTGAAATTTCAGCACCTGACCAGTCCAAAAACCTGGGCTATTCATAGGGGAAATGCTTGTCCTTAAGTAATGGGAATCCGGAAATGGTGCACAGAACAAGCCCAGCTAAATATTTTCCAAAGCTCTGCTGCCACTTCAGGGTACAATGGGAGAACATAGGTGGGCAGATCTGTTCTACCACTTGCTAAGCTCTTGAGTTTTAGGACAGCCACTTTACCTGTTTCTTTATCTGTAACATAAGAATGGTTATCTCCACCTCAGAGCGCCACTATGAGAACTAAACAGGTGGTATGTATATAGAGATTTTCTGTTACAAACAGGAATCTTAAAAAATATTAATTCTTTTCTTCTCTTTTCTTGTTCCCCTCTTCCCTAGTGTAGCACTGTGATGTCAGCTTAATTGTGAGGGGGAGGGGACAGGAAATTTTGGTGTTGGTTTTAGGGGAGCTATGCTTTTCCAAGGGTAATTTTCTTTAGTCAGCCCCCTTGTCAGTGATACAAGGTCAAATGCAACGTACTAATGTACCCCACTAGATTCCATCCAGTTAACAAGGAGTCAGCATGCATTGGGGTACACAGCTGAACAGATGAGTCCTACCCTAAAGTTGCTGATGGCACTGTAGTGAAAATCCCTTGTGTGCTTATTGTGGCATAAAATGGGAACCCTTTAACTGGGGGCCAGAGAGAGGAGTGCAGCTGGTCACAGAGGCAAACCAAATAATGCAAAGCGCATTATGGCTGAGTTAAATCAGGGAGTCCAAGGACACCCAATGTCATCTTGATCTACCCAGAAGAGCCAAGCGCTGACCTAACCCAGGGCTGCAGTTCCAGGGCTCTGTTCCAGCAGCCAGCACAAGCCCAGTCACAGGCTGCGGTGCGCTTTGTGTCTGGTGCCATACTATATACAAGACAAAGCCAGTAAAGCAGAGGTGACCCCTGCCCTTTAGGAGGAAAAATACTGATTGAAGGCCAACCTTTGAGCACCTGAATATAGTTGAAGGGTTAGCACCGAGCAAAAAAATACCACATTCACTCACATCATTCTCTTCTCAGATTCCTGTTCATTTTTCTCGAAGACTGAAAAGCTTAGATCCTCTGCAATCTGTCAAGAGAGTTGGAGATCCTTGCCACTAGTTTTTTTTTTTTTAATATTGATTTCACCAGAGTTGCATGACAATCAGTGGTCATACTAATTGGAATGCGGCTTTCCTAACAGTTCTTCCTCCCTTTAGCGATTCTCCCGGGCTTTGTGTGAGAGAGGTGAGGTTCCAGTAATGCTTGCATGCAATATTTCCTAGTAATGCTCCCACCTGGGCCTTAAGCATCTTTGGTCGGTGGAACAAATGACAAGCAACTCCTGCCGTGTCCCTCTTCACTTGCCCCAATCCCCACACCTAGGAGGGCTTCCAGGAGTGACAAAGTTGGCACCTCTCCGAGAGGAGGGGTGGCAATGGTCGAAGGCAGGACTAGAGGATGAAGTGGACACTTAGCCGGCAATCTCTCACACCTTCCACTCAACCCCACACTGAGCCCTTCCCCCACTGCTGAGGGCAAAACATATCCTGATTGAAGAAGGCCCTATGGATAGCACAGGTGTTGTTCCTAAATAGGAAAATAAGCGATGGGGGAAAGGGATTAAATGAAGCAAACATTTTTTACACCTGATTTTCTTCCAGAAAGGTCTGTAGGAAGAGACTACATTGAGAAGCCATATATGAATAAATACTTAAGCTTTCCTTTGAGACGGCTCACATAGTTGAGTCTAAGTGAGGTTTAAAGCTCTGGTCTAGTCTCAGCTGTTCAGCCTAGAATCCACTGAACAGTTGTGCTTCATTCCTAACATCCAACTCCTCAAATAGCCTTCAGTACTGACTATCTGATACTGCTAAAGGGCGAAAGGTGCTGACAGTAACCATGGACATTTCTGCAATGCCTTTTTACCCCCAGCAGAACAAACGGTGTTCAGATCTTGCAAAGCCAACAAAACCACAGCATACATAGGTCAGCTGCAAACTCCCCCTCATCAGAGACCTCCCTGAGCCAGCAAAGTCAAGGCCATGAGCTCAGGGCCCACAGAAGGTCACTAGAGAGGACAATGAGTCTGCAGGATGAGTCAGGAGAATTGAGGAATCCCAGCCGGTCCCCAGAGCCAGGCCTATCATAAGGTAGCCAAGGAAAAAGCTCTGTAAGAACCTGGAACAGCCTGATAATGGAGAAGAGGGTGAAGGAAAGATGTAACAAAAAGGCAAAACTACCTATCCTCAGCATTGGCAAAAGAAGAAAGCAGGCCAAATTTATCTTTGACATGTTCCCATCCCACTTTAAATATCTTCTCCCTTCCCAAAGCACCTGAGCCCCCCATGCTGATGCCAACTGACCAGACATTTCCGACCACCCTCAGGTCTCTCCCTCCCTCAACAGACCCACATTCCTCGGACCTTCCCCAGTATTCCGCTGTCTTTGAAAGCAACGTCATTCCCCCAGCACTGCTTTGACCTCATGATAGCTGACCCAGGCCAATGCACCACGGCTATTCATGAGTTAGTATGGTCCCCACTGGGGTCACATATTGATAATGAAACAGCTATCTTTTGGCAACATAATACCTTCACTCAAAAGAGTATATGTAGGAAAAGGATTTCCGGTGAAATGGCAGCCTCAAGCAGAGAGATCCTGGAGGGCCCCACATTCAATTCCATGTGAAAGAATACTGATCTACCTCTTTAAGCATAAGCCAGAAAAAAAAAAGCATAAGCCAGCCCAACAGGTATCCCCTTGGTCCAAAGCCTAAACCGAATTAGGATTTGAATCCGCCAATATCACGATACCTCCTCATATGGGCCCCAAAATACAAGAGCTTCATCTGAGCTATCTCCAACAGATTGCAAACTGCTAATTTGTGATATCATTGCTTAGGGGGAAAAAGCAAATACAGGAGTTAAGAGAATTTGTCTTATTATCAAATTGTGAGGAAGAAACATTTTTTAAATATTTATTTATTTATTTGAGAGAAAGTGAGAGCACATACACACAGGGGGCAGGTGAGGGAGAGAGGGGATCTGAAGCAGACTTTGCTGAGCATGGAGCCCTGACCTGGTCCTCAATCTCATGACCCTAAGATCATGACCTGAGCCAAAATCAAGAGTCAGATGCTTAACCAACTGAGCCACCCAGGCACCACTGTAAGGTAGAAAACATTTAAAGCAACCCATAGTGTGACAAAAATTTTCTGCTTAGAAGTTTTCAGACCTAAGGTTCTAAATAAGATGATGTAGAACCTGGAAGGCCTGCCCATGGCATCAGCTTGTCTGACAGCTGGGAGTGAGGATTGGCGGAGGGGGTGTGGTGTGCTTTGCTGGAAGGAAGATAAACACCTGGCATTTAGGTTATCCATTTTATTAGAGGCTGTAGACTATTGAAGACTCAATAATCTGAGTCCTGAGTTACAGCTGAGTTTTCAGAATAAAAGCATACAGATTTCTGAGTTCCAGAGTATCTAAGAAAGCCTCTAGTGATGCTGATTCCAAATGAGCATTACTGTCTAATAATGAGACTTCTTTTGGTGAGGAATTCTGATCACTTTTTGTAGGTGGGCTTACCCGAGTGGTCAGAGCAAATGGAGCAAGCTTGTCTGATTTCTTTCTATCACCACACCCCAACCATTGGGACCCACTTCTTCTTGGCAGCTTAGGGCCCCCCATGGCCTACTCAGTCCAGGTTGCTCACGATGCCTCCACAGTCTTCAGTACTTTCTATCCCTCCTCCCTCCCATCCCAAAATTCTATCCTGAGTCCTTCTTCTGAGGGCTCTGTTGCCTACCTTCCAAAGAGTCATCTGGGGGCTAAATGAGTTGTTATATGCTAAGTGGTCATGGCTGATAATGAGCTAAACTCATGCCCCTTCTAATTACAGGAGACTGGTTGACAAGGAATTAATTTCTAATGATAGCATTTCAGACTGGTAGAGATGGTACTTCGGACAAGGACACCATTTGACATACTTCCCATCACACATTGGAAATGGCTGCCTTCTTTGCCCTAAACATAGGACAGAGGAAGTGCCTTGGCTGCTTTAGGGCATGAAAGTGTTCAGCTTAATTCACAAATAACCTAATAATGTTGCCAAAAATCCAGGCACAACCAGGTGTCCATTCCTAACAGGCGGTGTATTTTGCCTATGATTTTTGCTTTGTCTTTTGCACTTCTGTCATTTTTTTTACCTGAATCCACCTGAGGCAAAGTAAGGTTGCTAAATTGGTATTGCATCTTTTTCCTGAGCCATCTAAAAACTTTTATTCCTTACTAATATTTTGAAATGAGCCTACCCCTAATCCCCATCCTTCTCCTTCTTTTAAGGCTCTAGAAGTAGACCCCCCTTTAGCCAACAACTGCACTACTGAAAAGATGTGTGTATAGGAAGGGCCATACCGGCAAGCACACATCATTGAACTGATCTATAATGGAAAGAATTCCAAATAATCGGATCCATTTATCCAATAAAAAAGCACAAGGCTAATCTTTGGCCAGCAGGGCACACCTGTTGTTAAAATGCTACATCCTCCCGTACCAGCTGGTAAATAGCCACTACCCCTTGCCTTGACTACCTCAGACCCTACTCTGAGATCCTCAGGCCTCCACAAGATCCAACAACAAATGCGTAATGTCTGGCATGGCAAAAGCCTCCAGGACCATAGCTGGAACCAATTCTGATTTGTTGTTTCATGTGCCTTGCCCTGTGAATATCATCTGTAATATCGAAGCTACTGTGTACCAGGTACCAGGGTTGACCCTGAATGTACACTGTAGTCATTTTGCTTAAAGCTCTAGTAGTGACACTGAGGTATGTCTCAGTCTACTCTGCCACATGCATTCCCATGGAGCAGAATGTCCACGACCTTCAAAAGACGGACGACTTGAGCCATTTCCAAAATAGCACTTGGCAGGCAGCCTAGACTCGGATGGGGACAGCAGACACAGACTGTAGGCATGATGGGCCTGCCCCCTGTCACATCACCTCAGGGGATCCTCAGCCCCATGGGACTCACTAGAAAATCCTTTACATTTGAAAAGCAGAAATTATCTAGTCCACCTGAGCACCCTGGGAGCAGGTCTATATTCTTAGCCTCATGCTTCAAGTGCTGAGTTTAGAACAAAAGCCTCCGTTCAAGGTCATATGATGAGTCAGCTACTGAGTGGAGAACGAAAAGAGGGAGAACAAACAACCCACAACAGGGTTAACTTGAGCTGCCTCCACCTATGAGAAAGGCCTGGCCAAACCTTTCATATTCTTTATAGATAGCTTGAGGAATTGCCCTGGAAGGATGTTAATGCACATAGGTAAGGAAGAAGGATGATAGTGGTAGGTCTCTCTTTAATCAGCTGTCCTGGAGACCGAGACTTGTGGTAGCCTTGTGATACAGGTAAATGTACACCAAGCTGCTCCTTGCTGTCTGTATTTGTGACTCAAGAAGGATCTCATTCATTCTGCCTCTAACAAAAGCTCCCTCTTTCTCCCAATGCACATTGGCTACTGTTAACCTCATACTAATGTAAACGGTCAAGCTTCCAATTAATTCTGATTGCTGTGCCCTAACTAATGAGTTAATGTTGTCTGTCATTACAACTGCAAGTAGCTGACTTGTGATAAAGGGAAGCAGAGAGAGCCCCATGTTTGAGTTTTTTTCTAGGTCTCAGTTCTACTCTTGAGGCTAACTCCCTTGGTAACATTAAAGGAGGCAGGTGCTCTCATTTTCATTTCTTCATTTATAAAATATGGATAATGCTACTACTTGCCTCATGGGTTGGCATAGGAAGAAAATATTATAGACCAAAAAATAATTTGAACATTTAATACCCTCCAAAAATATAATGAAATATGACTCTGTTCATAAATACTCAAGGGGCATATGGAAACTAGCATTTATCAAACACCTACTATATACCCAGCCCTTTCACATCCAGTAATTTATATTGACAACAATCCCATGAAGTAGATGTTAGTTGTTACATGTAAAACAATGAGGGATAAAAATGGCAATGTGTCAGTATGTTCAAATTCTAACTTTATTTTAGAATCAGGTAGATTTGATCTTAAAGAAAAACAGGCTTACACACATACAATCTGAAGTACAGATGACAATGACGCAACAGGACAGTTTATCATCAACACATATCTCTCAGATGAAATTGAAATAAACAGGTGATACTTTCCATAATTTATGTCACAAAAGCATAATATGGTTCACAGAAACTGGAAAACACATATAGGATAAGGATTATCACCCTGGAAGGAATACATAGCTGCTCAAAAGGTAGCCAGTCAGTCCAAACAACTACCCATGTTAAAATGACATAGTACACAGAAGTAGAAATACAAATTTATATTGGGCTTAAAGTAGCACCACTGGGTGGCCTACCAGGGGAGCACAGAGACCACCTTGAAGGCAGTACTAGTTGGAAATCCAGGTAGAGATAAAAGAGGGGAACAGAGAAAAGTGGGCTGATTTGTCTAGATGTAGAATGCAGACACACATGTGTGAAAATGTCCAGGATGCTGCAGACCTGTAGTTTCTTCCCTGACCATTGGCAGGCTACTGCTGTAGCCAAACCTTGTTTTTTATCATTAGCAAAGCAGGGATGAGACCCCACAAGAATAGGGAGCAGAAAGATGGGAATTGTCAACATTTTTATCCTCAACTTAAACAAAAATAATGGGACTCAGAAAGTTATTTTCCTAGTCATGCAGCTAATAATGAGAGAAATTGGGTTTCAAGCAAAAGTATATATGACCTTTCCACCACTTCCCCACACCACAGATTCCCTCTCTCAGAAATAGCACCAAACCTTTGATGATTCAATAAAGACCATGTACAATGATGAGAATATGTCCTAGATGTCTTAATTTTATTAGGGACCTTGGGAAATGTTATCATACACAAAAGATACAAAATTGAGAGGAAACTAATGATTAGCCTCTACCAAGAAACTTTCCCTTTCCTCAGTCACTAACCTAATCACACTTGTTCTAGTCTCAAATCTATCAGCAGCAGCCAGAGGAACTAGCAGAAGATATCTCCACTCCTTAAGCCTCAGTTCCCCCATTTTAAAACTAATAATACTGAGCAAGATCAGAGGTTCTCATCTCTGACTTCACACTAGAATCACCTGGGGAGCTTTTAAAACTACTGGTGCTGTATCCTCTCCCCAGGGTTTCTGATTTAATTGCTGTGGAGTGAGGCCTGAGCATTGGTATTTTTTAAAAGCTCCCCAGTGAGTCTGATATGTTTCCAGAATTGAGAATGACTAGGCTAGATGGTCCATAAGGCCCCTTCTTACTCTGAAAATCAATATGCTGACTACAGCTGAGTCTCTCTTGCTATCAGGGCTGCCCTACCTATCCTCCACCTTCCTCTCTAATACCACACACCACAAAATCTATCAGTGGAGTTGTTCAACAACCTAACATCTCACTTCACCTCATTTACCCACTGGCTTAAAACTTTGTGCAAAGTCTTGGGGCTCCTCAGCACTGCTATTGAGATCTTGCTTTTTAATGTTATATGGGTTATTTTGCCATCAAAGAAGCTCCTCTGATCCCAGGATATATCTCTAAAGCACTTGCCACCCTGCCCTGCTTCCAGGCTGGGAAAGCCCAACAAACAAATGTGAGCAGCCTGGAGTCCTACTGCTGATCTGGAAGGAATCCATAAACACAATGCACAACTTTCCATTTCACTGGACTTTTTCATGGCACTGAGCCTGCCCATTCCATTCGGCCCTTTGTCAAGAATGTCCTTGACACGTATGGAATTGATTTGTTCTTCTTTTGCTTTCAATAATAAGCCAACAGTTACGCAGGAGTTTTATAAGGTATCGATTTAACATACAAACCACATAATGGCCCTTGAATGCTACAGCAAGAACCAATGCCTCATCGGCCAGAAAGACCAATATAGTGACATCTTAGCGTTTTCATAACCTGTCAAAACATCCCTGAGCTCTGGGCTAGCTGAAGAACAGACATGCCAAGGATTTAGAAATGTCAAATTAAAATATTCCGGGCTATTTTCAAAAAGACATGAGCCTTTTTAACCACTAGCATTCTATCAACAATGCTTTTTCAGAACATAGGGCTTCTAAAGGAAGGCTGGCTCTCAGATGAACAGTGTGAACACTATACAGGGAACAGAGGGTCCCGCAAGGTCATAAGACAGCTTTATTCTAGAGGCACTCTATCAGAAACATTTGCCTACTGTGTGTGTAGATAGAAGAGGCTGGAAGGCAGGATAAGGGTGAAAGGAAACAGGGCAGGAACCTTAATGAAAAAAATTCCAACCTACTAAGATCCTAAAATACAGATTTGAAAAATTAGAATCTGGCATGGCCTTTTAGTGATATACAGCTTAGGTGCCCTTCAAGGATCAGAAAGTACGAAGGTGCTTTGTTGTAGACCCTTGGACAAATTGCCAAAAGTATATGAGATCATTCTTCCCTTCATTGCCAAATGCCTTGCAAGACTAAGTTATCTATTCACCTTGTCTCTACTTCTGCATCTTCCATTCATCCTTCAAATTTGCCTCCAGTACTCAACATTCTGCTATGACTGATCCCATTAAGACATCCATGACCTTCAATGGCCAAATCCTGTGGTCAGCTCTCCATTCTCATCCTGATTGCCACCTCTGCATTATTTGACACTGCTGTCCATTCTTTCCTGCTTTGACCTTTGTGACACAATCTCACTCCAACTTCTCCTATTTCTCAACTTTTATTTTCACTGTCTTCTTAGGCTATGCTTCTTATTTTTATCCCTTAAATGATGACATTTTTCTTGGCCCTCTCCACACTTTATAAGTGCTCCCATGATATGACTTATATAGAATTCTGAAATCTTTATCTCTTGTCCCAGTCGTTCTTCCAAACTCCAAACCTGTTGTGGTCAACTCTCTTTTGGACATCTTTGCCAGGCCCTGCAGCAAACACTCATCCTCATTCCCAATCTGCTCTGCCTCTTGTATTGTTTCGGTTGTTACAATAACTTTTTAATTGGTCTCTTTGTCTGCAATCTCTTACCTCTAGTATATTGTACTCATTAGCTCCAGAATTTCTCTCAGAAACAAAGACATATCTGATTTTGTCACTCTGTTCGAAAACTTTTAGGGGGGCTTCCCTCTACCTATAGAATAAATCTAATACTTGCCCTATGATATTCAAAGCATCTAATGAGCTAGCTCTGCTTTACCTTTCTAGTTTTACTTCTGACATTCTGACCCCTCCCCAACACCTCAATCCCACCTACCCTATGCTCTACCATTCCTTGCATATGCTATGCTAGTTCATGTCTCAATGTCTTGGTTCATACTACTTTCTCTAGCTAGAAGAACCTTCTCTCCTTCCCATTTTCAACTCATATTTTTAAAATGTTACCTTGGCCAACCGTAATGTCATCTCCTGTGTAAAATCTCCAGGCAGAATTAATTGTAGTCTTCTTTGAACTCTGAACTTTCTACATATCATAACACTAGCACTCATGCACATTGTTTTACAGTGAGGGATATGAGAGTTCTTTTTTTATTTTTTATTTTTTATTTTTTTTGGATATGAGAGTTCTTCAAGGTGTTTAAGGATTCCGCCTCAGCCTTCATGTTTAATATTTCAGAGTCTGAAATCAGACAGACTTGGATTTGAGTACCAGTTCTGGTGCTTACTAGCTGTGTGATCTGGGACAAGTTCATTAATGTCTCTAAGCTTCAGTGTTCTCATATACAAAACTGAGGTAACAGTAGTGTTTCAAGAAGAATAAATGAGATAATGCATATAAAACACTTCTAGTGCCTGACACATAATAAACACAATAAATGTTAGCTATAATTTTTTCTGTGCTACTGGTACATGGTGTTGTGGAAAACAAGTACTCAGTAAATGGTTACCGAATAAATTCATCATAGCATGGAAGACTGAAGAACAATTACAAAGGAGTTTCTTCCTTTGTTGGATCTTGGGATCCTTGTCAAAGGCATAAAAATTGAGTTATGTAATGAATTTCCTTCTCTGGAGTCAGATCATTACAGTAGCAGTTGGATAAGCCACAAACTTCATATGTGCATTTTATCTTTTGAACCTGAACCTTTTACATCTTTATTCCCAGCAAATACAAGTTTTGACGTGTGCACTTCAAAGTTCTTTTCCCAGACTTTTTTTTTTACTTTAACATTTGACAAATAGGATGATTCAATTAGTGTGATAATTATTTAATGTGGCAAGCAATAACTTTTAAGATGTAATGGTAATTGAGCCCAGCATGCTTGAAAATACCATTCTCTGAATCAGGTTCAGTAACACATCTTGATGTTGGGACCTTAGATGTTTAACTCATTCCAAACTCCATTTAAATTCCACCAAAAATTTAAATTAATGGCATTTCTGACTCTTGCCCCCTCCCACCTATAATCCATCTTAATCTTTTGACCTCCATTTTAGTCATGAAATCCTCAAAGATTACCTTTCACATTCAACCCAGGATAATCATTTAATGTGCTTTGATAAGGAATATCCTTTAAAAATTCAAAATTCTGGCATGCTCTCTCTTTTTTTTTAAGAGAGAGAGAGAGAAAGTATGCACATGCAAGGGCAGGGAGGGGGGAGGCAGAGAGAAAGAGAGAGAATCTTAAGCAGGTTCCACACCTAGCACAGAGCCTGACTCAGGGCTTGATCTCGTAACCCTGAGATCATTACCTGAACTGAAATCAGGAGTTGGACGCTTAACCAACTGAGCCACCCAGGCACCCCATGGCATGCTTTCAGTAGAAGCCCTACCCTTTGGGAAAAGATAAACACTATAGTCTTCCCTTTACTTGGTCCTAGAAAAGGCCCAGAGGAGAATATTTATGTCAAGTCTATTGTAAATGAGTGTGGAAACCAGACATTAGAAGTATTATTATTTATAAAAACAATATAAGAAAAGTACAAGAAGTTGGGAAAGTGAGAGTGAGGGAGGGCTCATCCAAAGCTCCATTATCCACATACAACCAGAATTATTTTTGTATATTTTCCCATTCATTTTCATTTCCTGCATTTTTTTTCAAAGCTTGCTTCTTAAGCATTCTGGGTACCCTAAGAAGATTTTAAGAACTTCAGAAAAACTGTAATCCTAATTGTATGACTGCCTGGAAGGTTTTCCCAGGGCTTCAGTTTTTCAGAGAAAAATACTCTGAGAGTCCAGATGGCATAACGGCCAGCCCTTTTTACTTCAATTTGGAATCTGAAAGAGAAATGGCATGAGGACAGAAGGGGATTCTCTAATGACAGTGACTTTAATCTTAATGATATTAAAAATAAAAATTAAAGGCAGAGAACACTGAAAAATTCCATTTTGATCCAAAAAGGAACAATATGCAAATAGTCATTCTTGTATGCAGTTAATCCTTGATTAACCATTGGAACAGAAGAGAGCTGATGCTTTCAGGTGTGTTAAATCACACTTAGCTGCAACTTGTAGCTTCCTGTCCTTTTCCCCCAGTACTAGTGCACAAACACCCCAAGGATAATAATTGTTTTAGATTATATTTCATGCGTTCATGAAAACTTAATATCGGGATTAATGAAAGCTTTTACCTTTGTTTCTCAAATTGGCCTTCCTTTAGTAAGTCTTCCACATCCCCCCAAAACCCAGAGCTTCTCCTTTCTCCAACTCCTTTTCCCCACTTAATTACCTAGGCTGTGTGTTTTAATGCTGGATTTCATATTATCTTATTGCTCTTGAATCATTTAATATGTTCAAGGCTTATCTCCTCGACAAGATCATGTCCGCTATGTGACAGTTCATACCGAGTACTTCCCTTCTATCTGCTGTGATTTTTATCATGTGGACCATGAGCTACTCGAGGCAGGAAGTGTGCTTTGTTCACCTTTGTCTGGCCAGCCCTTTCTATAGTGCCTGATAGTGGAGATCCTCGATAGAGTAAATATTGAGTGAAGAAAGAAATAAATGCATTAACAAATATATAGATGAAAAGAGAGCACCCAAGAATGTCACCTCGCTGATTAATGGATTTCACAGCACCTGCCAGCAAGAAGGATGGCCCGCAAGTGTTCAGTCAGCCAACAGTTAAAATTATTGAGCACCTCCTATCTGCCAGACACAGATATTCTGGGGGGTGAAAGAGAAGGGAGGCCTAGAATTGGAAATCAACCATGTATAAGTCATGGAGTGAAACACAGTTACCAATTGCCTGACTTTTTGTCACTGGTGTGTGTGTGTAGCACGGTCAATTTTTTTCTCCACCACACCGGGTGAACTAGTTTAGGAGGCAGAATATTTCTGTCTTTGCATGATTCTCTTAAGTCGAGCTGAAAGGTTCAAGCATTGGGATGTGTAACCGCTTTTATGATGTCTCCTTTGCTCTATCATCATCCCTTTCAGCCAGCGGGAACGTATGTTGGAGAGACATTCTGTATTGCGCTGAAGTCGTAGGATGTGAGGAAGGAGTGGCTTCCCAGGTGTTTCTACTTTGCTTCCACTTTAGAGCCTAGAGCCTTTCAACTTCTCCTGCTGTCTCTCTGGCACCTCTTAGGAAAAATTTGCTTTAATAACAATAACAGAGCACAAAAAGGAAGAATGGAAATTATCATAATAGCATGGGCTTGTTGCCCCAACACTGTCAGCCTTTCAGCGGTCAACCTCTTGGAGCTGCCCTACGCTTGTCAATGAGGAGATAAAAAGGATATGGAAGAGACAGTTTATGGGGCCATCTCAGCTGTTCATTTTAAATATACCCGCCATCAAATATAGTGAGCTGGGACTTGGAGATTGCAGACATCTGGGTTGCTCGAAAAGGGAAAGGATATTATAGTAAATTGTATTACTGTACATTTACAGAGTTCCAGCGTGTCCGGGAAAGCCTCAAAGGGCCACAGGAAGCATTTCCAACAAGTGGCTTGAAACACCACTGTGCTAGGTAGGGGCAAGCCCCAGGTGAGCTAACAGGTCCAACAATGAGACCATGACTTTGGTAGTTGAAAATTTGGTTAGGGGCTAGCACAATTTTTTAGAGTTGAGGGTCTTGGCAGGTGAGCCAAAAATGAATATTTTTTATGAAGCGATTTAATAACAACAATGAGTTTACTGCCTGGACTCAGTGATGCCTTCTGGTATCAAGCATCCATTCAAAAGCAGATGTCTGAGTCTGAGTTTTTATGACAATGCCTCACTATGTCCCTTTCACTCCCATTCAGCACTTAGGCAAGCACATGTAAAATATATCTAGTCCAAAGCACAAATCAGACAATTGTCCTAGCAGAGCTGGGGGAGGGAGGAGGCTCCTTTGGATTTCTAGAGACCTGAGAAAAGTAGGATGTCACTGATGGAGGGAAGTTAGAGTTGCCAGAGAAGGAGGACAGTTCAACACAGAGGTCAGCAAAGTAGTTGGTTTGATTATATAACATATTGTTATGAAATGGGTCACATGGTTCATTGAAGCCTGATCACCACAGGCAACATACTTGTTTAATTCAAAAGGAGGAGTGTCTCACTGAGGGTAAAATGCTGAAAACTCTAGGTTCAAGCAGTCAACTCACCAGGACCTTGCCCATCTCCATGCTGTGTAGTGAAAATTAGCAGTGGCAAAATCTGAGAGCTGAAAGACTCCTTAGAGATTAGAGACTGACCTCTCCTCCTTGCAAATGGAGAAACTGAGGCCCAGGGTTATACCCAAGGTTGCATTGCTAGAACTACAACTCAGGTTCTCCGGCTCCCCAGATGGATGCAATTTCCACTATACCACACTACCTCTCGCTGTTTATAATGCATTCATCATGATCACCCTGAAACTGCAAAAGACCTTAAGGTACCTTTCTAATTAGTAGAGAAAATCATCCTGTTTCTTCTATTGCCAGTGTGCTATGAATTTTATTGCATTTACTTTTCTGCACTTTTGTATCTATAAGGACTCGCCATTAAACACAACTTTGAATTAATCTAAATAGCCCATTCCCTAACCCTGCCAGATAGCATATTGTGTTAGGAAATGGAATGTGCTCATTCCCTCACATCCCTCCCTTGCCTTACCTAGGGGACCCATGACTCTGTCTAAGAACTAGACGAAGGAAACCAGAGTGAAGGACAGAGGCCAGTTTTCAAAGCAAGGTGTATGTCTGGGACGCTATTTTCTGTTTCCTCCACAGCATTTAGCATGGTATGGAGCACACAGTAAAGTCCATCACTGCTCATTGGTTGATCACAGAGGTCTCCAGTCCTTGATGCTCTACTGAAGGTGGAGGAGAGGGCCTGATAGATAGATCATAGAAAGATCATGCATTTTGTGCTTAAATGGACCTGACAGTTGAGATAACACATGTAGGGTCCTAGCATGATGCCTGGCAAATAGTAAGTACTTGTCAAATAGTACTCTTTATGACTATTATTATAAGAAAAAGAATGTGTGCCATAAGGATTCAGGCTGCCCAGGGGGGTCCAGATTACTAACTGGATACCGAGAGGGAGGTGGGGATGCTAAGATAGAGGAGTCTTTGTCAAATGCATGAAGGTGGGGGCAGGGAGGGAGTGATAAGAAGAAAGCTAAAGAATTCCCAGTTCTTGGGGCACCTGGGGGGCTCAGTCAGTTGAGTGTTTGACTCTTTTGTTCTTAAGATTTTATTTATTTAGATACTGTGTGCAAGTGGGGGAGGGGCAGGAAGAGCAGGAGAAAGAGAATCCCAAGCAGACTCCCCACTGAGTGCAGAGCCCTACGTGGGGCTCAATCCTACCACCCCGAGATCATGACCTGAACTGAGATCAAGAGTCAGACACCCAGGTGTCTCGGTACAACTCTTGATCTCAGCTCAGGTCTTGATCTCAGGTGCTCAGGCTTTCTCAAGACCAGATATAAGGTCTCTTGCCACTGTGAAATAGTCCCAGATGGTTTCTCAGTGTGCCCCACCAGACTTTTAGTGCCACTCCCAAGTGGGAGAGGCCAGTGCCCTGGGCACTGGCATTAGCTAATATAAAATCTAATTCATTCTGAGGTGTTAATGATCTCCAATACCTCATTTATCCCCACTGATCCAGATGTAATACTTTCCCCTTAATGAACCCACCATGACCACCTAACGCAACTTGGTAGAAATTTCTGGCACCTGAGTAGGCTGGTAAGGGAGTGATTCAGAGACATATTAGGAGCAGTTTGGTAGTCCTCAAACCACACTATGTAGGCAACTGTGCTTCAGATCATTCTGGAAATACAACTGGGTACAAATTATAAAAATAACAAAAATATGGGAAAATTGCCTACTCAACCTATATGTAGGGCCTCCCAGCTGTCACCTTGTCTAATTCTGTAGACATTTCGAACACCTACTCTGAACCTGGCACTGTGCTAGCTACTGTGAATACAAAGCCAGCTGTGACACAACTTGGAGCTTTTAGTTCTGTGGTCCAGCTGGGGTCTCTAACGGAACTTCAAGCTGTGTATTTGATTGACAGAAGAAATAAAACAGCAGAAAAAGCCTGGCAGCTGTTTGCTTATAACCACTTAGCATCAGAGAGTTCCCTCCCTAGTTTAAATACTTCTTTTTGTTTCAAACACAAAGAAGATGAAGAGCTCCCTGTGAAAGCACCTAATCTTAGAGGTAAAAGCTAAACAAAGAGCAAGTGATAAGAGAAATGAAGTCTGCAGTGGGCAAATTGCTAGTCTTTTCCCAAACAAACCAACACTGTCCCTGCTACAAGGCCTTTGAAGAAGAATCCACTAATTAAACCTGTTTTTACCATGACAATTCAAAGCATTAGCATCCTGGAGATCCCTGGAAATAAGAGGCAGCAAACCCTGGGTAGTTTAACTGGAATATTTTCCCCCACTGATAAGAACCCAAATCCTGACTTCAATGGAATGGTTAACTCTTCAAGCCAGAAAGAACCTTAGAGATCACTGAATCCTCATTTTTTAGGTAAGGAGACTGAGGCCCAAAAAGGTCAAGTGACATACGTATGACCACACATCCAGAAAATAACAAGGATGGGACCAGAATCCAGAATTCTTGAAGGCTATTTATTCATTCATCTAGTCAGTTAACTAAATTTCTTGAGCCCCTACTATGTGCTAGGCATCGTGCTAAGTTCGGGGCAGGCTATACAAGCAGTCTCTATCTCTGTCCTTATAAAGCTTAGGAAGACAGACCTTGAACTCATTGTCTATAAATATGATCCATACTGTGCGGGATGAATACAGGATGCTAGGAGAGTGATACAGCCTTGTGGAGGGAGTAAGAGAACTCTCCCTGAGGAGGTCATGGTTTAGGCTAAGAAACAGAAGATGAGGGCAAGTCCACTAGCAGAGTAAAATTGTCCTTGTGGTTGGAGGAAGAGATGTGAGAAGAGAGAAAACACTCTAGATAGCACATGGAAAAGTGCGGTCAGCTCAAAGCTATCCCAGTTCCCCTCTCAGAGTGCAGACATCCTGCACTTTTTATAAAGCAGACGGATCTCCAGTATATTTTATTTCCTCAGAAGTATGGTTGCAGTAGAGAGAAAGGCATTGTAGCCATCTGGACCTATTAAAATAATGATTAAATCACTTCTCTGATTAAACAGTTGTTTTTGCTTACTAGCACCATATACCTAGGCAGATAATCACTGTTTCCAGCTTCTGAAAAGGTCACATCCTCATCCTTTGGCAAGGCACCTGAAAATAAAATAAACGTATATTCAAAGAGTAGATTTCAAGTGACACTCACTGAAATCAAGTCCACAGCTTGCAGTAGAAATAAGGAATGGTGGCATTTTCACACATGTGTGCAGAAAAGGATATACACAGCAATATGTCAGCAGACAGAGACCAGGCCTTAACCCCTTCCAGCTCTCACTGGAAGTGCCTTGTCCACAAGGGTGAGCAACAAAACTATACAGCAGGTGCTAACCCCCCAAGGGGTTTGGGGTCCTGTACCACAGATGTGGAAGGACAATTCTGACACTCTCAGAGGTTCCCATTTCTGCTGTGTCACTTTGAATGGGCTTATCATTCTGCCCCCCCCCCATTGCACCTCAGTTGAAAATTAACTGTTAATATTAAACTGTGATCAGTCACATGCGGCAGGATAATGATGAAAGCTACTGTTTCGGGCACTCTGTGGTATATATGCATTATATCATTTGATCCTCACTGCAGCCCTCTGACCTGAGCTCCATTCTTGCCATTTTGTAGCTGAGAGAGCTGAGCCTCTGAAAAGCTGAACAATTTTGCCAAGGTCAAAAAGATAATCAGTCTCCCTCTGAAAGAATCTGAGCTGCGCTAGGGCAGGGATTTGTATCTGCCTCGCTCACTCCCATATCCCCAACATCGAAAACCTTGCTTGACACAGAGTGAGTGTTCAGTAAATATTTCGAGGAGCTGGGATCTTCTAGATTGTACTCACCCATTGAACACACTGCCTCCAAGGTCATTATCTATTTACACCTCATCTATTTCAATCCTTATAGTCTCTTATCTGGAAACCACAGTGTGCTCTCAACTACTCATCTCTGCCATTTCCAGGCTTCCCAAGTTTTGTAACTCTTCCTGACATAACACCTAAGCTTAGGTCCACCCCTTAGTGAAGAACCTTCCAGATGTCACAGGCTCTGCTTAGCCACCATGAGAGTATTTCAGATAGTTCCAGGCTCACATCCTAGCTCTGACATTTGCTACTGTGTGAGATTGGCCAAATTATGTTACCTGTTTGGGCCTCAATTTCTTTATCTGTGAAATGAGGAAGCCCTTGGAAAATCACTTGCCTTCTCTGAGCCTCAGTTTCTTGTTTATCTCCTAGGTTCCTTTTACCTCTCCAGCCTTCATGGTTATCACACTGGCACCCTAGACCTCCAGCTGCCCACCCCTAATGGCTTACCTCCCCTTGCTGAAGTCTTTCAAATAGGTCTGGTGCCTTGGGAATTTGCTGGACCTTCACTTACTAAGGAACCTGGCTGCATTTACGAAATATGCAGAATTCAGTGATTTCTTTCTTACCTGTTTTGAAGAGCCATTCCTACTGTTTCTGGTTTATCCCTACCTAAGTCCTTTTATGCTTAAGATCTAGAAATGAAAGAATGAGTAGGATGTCTACTGCGAGGGGATCAGAAGATCAAGGGTTGAAGCCATGAATAGTAAGTATTTGAGGAAAAGTATTAGCTATATAAAGCTGTTAGTTCGTTGATAGGAGCTAGAAGCACTCCTATGAATAATTCCCTTGTACTTACCTTTTTTTTTCATGTTTTCCTTTCCTGAAAGGAAAGAGTACACTAAAATTAGGAAAATAACAGCCCCTGTTTTACACCAGAAACATTCCACTCATTTTCTTCTTGCTTCCTTCCATTTGCATAATATCACAAGACCCTAGAAAAAGATGAATATGATATGATATGATATGATATGAATATGATACTTTTGTCCTGGGCTCTCCTTCTTGTGAGCTCTCACCCTCACAGGTTCTTCCACCTGGGTCCCAGGGGGTCTGTTCAATGATGGATATCCAACTGGTCCCCCTACCAGCTAGCCTAAGACTTTGGCTTCAGCAGGGCAGGGAATTTCCAGCCACTTCCCTCATTGTCTCTTGAGTCTATCACTTCCACAAACAGCAACAGTCATCCCCACAACAAACACCTTCCTGGTCCTCATGCCACTCCACAAGGCTTCTATCCTCAAGAGGTTTATACTTTCTCTTCTGGAATCCAATTCACAAATGTTTCTGACTCTGGAATACTGATAGTATTATTAAAACTAGAGTGGCAAAGTGATATGTAGAGGCAATAATTATCTGCAGGATGGGCCAGTTCAGGGTGAGCTTCTTAGAGGAAATTACATTCTAAGCAGGCAAGCAGCGCCAGCCCGGCTCCTTGAAATTGATTGGGTGACAATCCAATTACAACATGTATCCGATCATTTCATGCATCGTGGCAACACACTGGGATTCAGGAAACCCCTCCGTTCAAAGGAGTGGAATATTCTCAGTGCTTGGCCCACTCCTAATGGGAGCTTAGAACAGAAATAAGGCAATGGCAGCTAAAGAAATAATAACTCTGCATTAAAGGGTAAGGTATTCATTGGCAAATGTGTAATGTCTTAGCAACAATATACCAGGAAATAAGAGAATGCAAAGGGCAAAATCTCTTCTAGAGATACATAACTGGATTATAAGCTCAAATAGCAAATATGCATTGAGGGCCAGGATAATTGGTCCTTTATCTTCTCCTTATAAAAACAAAGGTTTGTTTGCCCTTTAAATGGGCCAATAAAATTAAATTGGCATCCTGTGGTGTGTGCTGAATATATAATCAGAAATCTGAAGCAATAAAAAAAAGAGGGAAACAAAAGTAGAAAAATCTAAAATTCTGAATGATGTAGAAAAACAATGTAGGAAAATCATACAGTTCCAAATATACCTCCTCATTGTGTAGCAGATTCCAGAGCAGTCACCTCTGCTTTTGGAGCCAGGTGGGGGAGTCACCAACTGGTTCCTCAGAAGCAGAGGCTGCTTGGCTCTGGGGTGGCCCTAGATGAAGGGAGGAAAGAATGGGGCAGGGCAGGGCCCGAAAGTAGGGGACTCTCCACCAAAGAGGGATTCACAAAACTTTGAAAGCAAAAGCAGTACTCACAAAAAGGAATGTTTTGCAGTACTTGAAACGTCTTTTAAAGTATATTCCCTGTAATCCTTCCAAAGCTGCTCACATTGAGATCTTCAGAGAAAAAGCGCAACAAAAACTTTATAATACATAAGAATACAGCAATCCAACCTCCAGAAGAAAAGAAAGCCGGTGCTTGCTAACTGATGAACATGAAGCATAGTAAATAAAAAAAAAACCTCATCTTCCAACTGATTTCTAATTTTGATGGCCAGACACATAAATATTTGTTTAATGAGTGATAGCACATTGATAATACTTTTCTGTATTAGCTGGATAGATGAAAAAGAAGGGAAATTGTGTTATCATTCAATTATTTTTGTATCAAATATATTCACATGTTCTACTCAGAGAAATTATTAATTATGCACAAAAGAATTTTGTCTTAGAAATCTCAGGACACTTTATAGAAATTCATTGTGTAGAATTCAGGTGGTCAGATAAATAAGGATAAAGATAGGGACACAGATTGAGTCCCAAAGAATACTTCTTTTAAGATATTTTACAAAAAATATATAGATAAAATAAAATATTTTATAGTTGGAGGTTCCTAGCGAAGGTGGAACTATCTAGAGGTCATCTCCCTGCCTCCAACCAGGAATACATGGAAGCCTTTCTGAATAAATAAAGTGTATCTGCTTTCCAGAGAACAAGATTCTTCAATTTAAAAAAAAAAGATTCTTTGATTTTTCTCAGGGCCCCTCTTAGTTTTTTCAAGCCTCTTATAGACCAAAGGAACCTTTCACGGCTAAGGGAATACATGTTTTGTTTCCTGTGTGTCTCTCCCAGGCACCTGTCAAGGGCTCCGCACTCACTCCGTGTGCCTTTGAATGCCATTGCTGCCTGGCCAACACTCATGTTCACTACTCTCGGAGCTGAAAATCCTTCTTAGGGACAGATAAAAACCAACATAGGAAGGAACATTGGCCAAAGTGGGAGCCTCAAGAGCAAAGGGTAGTAAGACATAGTCATAAAGTCACTGTGTCTTTAACATTACTCTGGGGAGTCTAAGCCTCATAAAGATTGATCTCCAACTAACTTCACCAGAGATTTCTTTTAAAAGGGAAAAAAGGCTGGGGCACCTGGCTGGCTCAGTCAGTAGAGTGAGCAACTCTTGATCTTGGGCTTGTAAGTTCAGGCCCCATGCTGGGTGTAGAGATTACTTAAAAATAAAATCTTAAAACAAATAAATAAGAGGCAACAAGGCTCCTATTGTGCACAGAAACAAAAATCACAAGCAATGAAATGAAATTAAATACTCATAATTGACTAATTGCTGGTACAGTTGGCTGCTCCCCCCCCCACCCAGAGAAGGCGTCTTCTATATGGTTTATGGAGCATTTAACCAAGTGTGGTTGTAATTATTATTATTCCTGTAATAATAGGGCTTCTACAGATCTTCATATTTTGACGTGTTTTGTACTCATTATGGCAAATTCACAAAACATCTCTTTAGGGTATATAAATACTGTCCTTGCCAGTATGCTGGAGAGGAGTAAGTGCTTAGAAAAAGGTAAGCAGAAAAAAAAAAAGAAAAAGGTAAAGTGAAGGTCGCAAATTGAGTCATTAGTGACATAGAGACAGAACCGGAGAATTCTGCTTTTCAGTACCAGTTTATACCATTGGCTCTTTAAATGCTAATAGCATGAACCAGATTACACTGAACTAGACACAAAACTAGTGGGACATTAGTTGGCTCAAAAGCTTCTCAGCCATAGGTGGAACTTCTCATTCACACACATAAGGCAAGCAGACCACAGCTTAGTTGAGGCATGCTATGGTCAAGTGGCCAAATGGGGGCTTCCGTGCAAGTGTTGCAGACACTCAGAGAAAGAATAGGTCTCTTGGGGGATAAAATGGGCACCAAAAGCTCCATGGAGGAGGGTGCTTCAGCCAGGTTTTGAAAGGTGGGCAAGAATTGGACTGGTAAAGCTTTGGGAAATGGCATTCCAGGATGAGGATACAACATGAAAAAATGCTGGGCAGCAGGAATGAGTAAGAAGTGTGTTGAGCACAGGAAGACCAACCCAGGTTGAAGCAGAAAGTTGCTACTGGAGAATTGTGGGAGGCAATTCTGGATAGTTCATTAATCCCTAATGATGTTGACCCATTGAGGTAGAATGCAAATATGCACTATTTACTGAGTACCTACCATGTACAGCTTTGTGCATCATGTCTTTCTGATGTGAATTCCATGCTGAAGGGTTTGGACCATATGACATGACAGGCAATAGGGAGCTGAGGGTCCAGTCACTAGGTCCCAATACCTAAAATAAGGTATGTTCAGTGTATTCAGTTACCTCACTCACATGTCCTTGGTCAACCTCTGAGGACTTAACTGGAGTATTTCTATGCCTAAACATGCAGCTTCGCTCAGGCAATGCCATTGTTATCTGAAAATATGAAGCCTTTAATTTTGCATGGCACTGCACAAAGAGAATTACAGAGGCCTAATTCCTCTTCCTCTTGGAGCAAATGGACAACTCTGACTGGTCAGATGTATTCATTGGTAGCACATAGTTACAAGTTTAATACATGACTGAGCAACCAAGTACTAGTGGGTACTACTCATTTTGTCTGTGGCTGAAATTACATTGTACAAGTTACATGTGTTACTTCATTCTAGCTATTTCTAGCTATTTTTAGTCAGATTCTTCCCCATGGTGCAAGTTAGGCACTTTGGGAGACACAGTCTTACTTTCAAAACCACTGAAGGAGCCTCTGCAGAGTCCGTGGAAGAGGACTCAGCTGTTATGTTAGGACTTGCAGCTTGTTGCTGCAAGAAGTTAAAGTAGGAATCCATTTGAATGATGCTCTGCACCAGTGGTTTCTCTTCTCAGCTTGCAAATGGATTGAGTTCTGAAAGAAGATGGGTCATCTGGTTGGCATACAGGTGGCCTGGATACCAGAGCTATCCACTGTCACATGTAGGCTGCAGGCTGGAACTGAAAGGCCATACATACAGTGCTGAACCTAGTCCCCAGGCATGCTCATGTTTTTGTGGGAAGATGGATTCACAGTCTCAACTTGAAAGCTGAGTAACACAAGTTCCCTAATCACTCCCATCCGAGCTAGTGGGAACAGAGATTCTTCCAGCATCTATACCCAGGTGGCAGTTCAATGGGACTCCAGCTGGATGGGAGGAGGGCGAGTCCAGATGGGGGCTGGGAGGGTCTAGGGAGGAGGAACGGACTGGGAAAACAGGAGAAGGAATAAGACCGGATTTCTGTAGGAGGTGATAAACAGTGAGGACACAGACATAGACAAAACCAGTGCTAGGCTTGGGACACGCCGTGGAACCACAATGGTGGAAGGTTGTAAAGAGATAACATTCTGTTTAATGACCCACAACACACATGCATATATTGGATAACCAAAACAAAAGTTTCACAAAACAATATTTACTCTTAGACACAGATACACTATGGCATTTTTCTATCGTATTTCTTTTTTTTTTTAAGGCTAGGTCATGACTCACTAAAATCACATTGATTTTATAACCCATTAGTAGGCTGTGCCCTGCAATTTGTAGAATGCTTATTGTAAGGAAAGGGAGGGAGAGTACATTTTCCTTTATTTTTTCCTTATCAGTCATAGACTCTGGTCTGCAACAAGTCAGAAGGGAGGGTGAAACACTGGAGTGTGTGATAAGAATTGGAAAGGTGGGTTCCAGGTAATAGAGAAGGAACATAGAAGTGGAGTTTAGGAAAGGTGAGAGGTATGGCTGTCACTGAACCAGCTCTGAATGCCCTATAGAAGGTTGTAGGAAAGGGAACTGGAAACATTTCTGTCATCCCCAATAGAACTTGAAACTGTTCATTAATGTTTAATAAAAATAAATGTTTAATAAAAAATAACTGCTGAATCAACATACACAAGTTAGAGACTGTCTGAACAGCCTCATTCACATATGATCTAAACACAGGGAAGATCAGTACCCACCTTTAGGAAACAACAGTGCTGACGCGGTGTATTGTCAGCAACTGTACCCCTCTCCCCCTTGTCTCTGCCCTAATAATACCCAGCACTGCCTTCAGGTGATGAAAGACCCCCAGAATATGGTGCCCCCATGTGGAGAGGCACTGTGGTAGGAGATAATGGACTCAGATACTTCCTGACTCCCACCACTAGCTCTGAAAATTTAACTGATCTGTGTCCTAGCCCCTCAGTGTCTGGTTCTCAGAATTAAACTAGCAAACCACTCCATATTGACATGGTCATGAGTGACACCAACCACATGTTGTCTTTCCAGGTCACATTTGTCACCTGACAGGAAATATTATCATCCTGGCTGATAGAGATAGGTGTTCCAAACCTTGTAGTAGTCAGTGTAGAAGACAGTCAAAGGCAAAAAGGCCCTCAAACCACACTACAAGGCAACTAGTCACTCTGCCTATCCATTAGCTGTTTCCATTAACCATTAAACAACACCATACCCAACAAAAAAAAGTGTGAAAGTAGCTAGTACAATGCCCAGAGTTAATGAAGAAGTGCTGGTTGAATTAAAATTGAACATGTTTAGTTGGGTAGGCACAGGAGGTAACTTTAATAGGACCTACTAGACCAGAGGGTAGCTGGACCCTCCAGTGTCCTCCAAGGGCCACTGAAGTTTGCCTGAATATAAGCTTTACGCTTGACAAGACAAATACCTCTGAATGGACATCTTTGGCCCAAAGTTCTCCACAGACCCTGAATGTCCTCCCAAACCTATAATGGAGAATTACTTTCAAAACTCTAACCAGTTGAATTTGAGTTAGAAAAAAAATGCCTTTCATTTAAACTTGCCTTTTTTTTTCCTAAAGAAAAAAACAGGTTCTTTATTCTCCAGGCTGGTAGAACATATTTGAAGGAACCAGTTGTATAGATTTTTCAAACAGCAACAGGGTGAAATTTTTTGTATAACCACTAATTCTGGATACTGTGAAGATGGCTTTTCAATAGTAGCTTCCCATCAGGATTGCACTTGGGCAATTTTGTAAGACTGCTTACAGTTTCTTTAAAGTCTACTAGCAAGCAGGATACTAAGGACCACGGACCCCGGGAGGTAATCCGACATCAATTATTCCACTTGTAAAATGGGTTGGCCATTTGCTTCCTGACCCACAAAGGGCAATAAGTCAGCTTTTTGACCTTAGGTAATGATAGCCTGCCTGAGTTGGAGGGTAGAAAGGAACAGTTTCTCAGTTCTTCTGGTAGTTCATTCTTTACTAGAAGGCGCTTCTCTGACTCCTCTCAGCGTCCTCTTCTTTTTTCACTTCCTCCCTATAAAACTCAGAGATAAATGATAAAGACATGATCAGGGATGATGATACCAGGAAAGAAGAAAATCATTCCAGTTACTTATTTTTCCCTGAAAGGCAGACCTATGAACATGTTTGAAGAACCAAGGTCAATATTAAGGATCATTTGTATTACCTAAACCACAAGTGTATTAAAGATACATTTGGAGCAGGCCAAAGAACTCTAGCCAGAGTATTTATTACCTAATTGTTGTCATCCTGGAAAGTGTCAGGATGAAAAATGAAGTAGCCTGCCAAATAATTCTGTCCTTGACCCTGTCCGCTTTAGCACTTTTGTCAATAACTTGGATAATGCTACTCAAAGCAGGCTGATAAAATTTGTAGATGACAAGTAACTAGGAGTGATAGCTTATAAACTTGTTAACCAAATCAAGATTTAAAAGTCTGGGTCAAAGCCATAAGGACATTTTAAAAGGATAAAAGGTACCAAAAAAGATATTTAGCTACAAAAAAAAGAAAGAAAAGAAAAGAAATCAACAGCACATATCCAAGGTTGGGAGAAGCCCGGCTTGGCAGAAGTCTTTAACAAGATACCTGGGATATAAATTCAAGACCACAAAGTAAGAGTAGATCCCAATTGGATAGTAGAAAGGTAAAAAAAGAAATCAATGCCATTCTAGGCATCACTGATAGATATATAAGATGTCTAGCTCAAAATGGGAGTCTATTGCTTTCTGGGGTGGGTTCAATTTCACTTGCAGTGCAGTCAGTGCTCAGTCCTGGACACCAAATTCTAAGAATGACACTTAACAAACTGAAACACATCAAGGGGAAGATGGCCAGAGTTGAAAGCCTGGGATCTATTACATACATCTGACGTGCTAGGGGTGATTAGCCTGAAGAAGAAAAGGCGCAGATTGGTAGGATGTATATCTTCAGATGTTTGAAGGCCTGCCATTAGAAGAGGGAATAGACATTTTCTGTGAGCTTCAGGAAAAAAGAAGGAATCACAAGTGTTGAAAGTTATAGAAAGGCAGATTTGCATTTAGTATAATAAGGGCATTTCTAATAATTGGACCCACCTCAAAGTAGAATGAACTGCTTTGTGACGTGGTAAGTTTGCCGTCATCAGAAGTGTTCAAGGAAGACGGAATGCCCACTTGTTAAGTCGAATTATAGAGAAGATTGTGGCACTGTTAAGAAGCTGGAGGGGGTGACCTAGGCCATTATACTCCATAAAAAGAATGTGATGCTAAGGAATCCCAACGCAGTGGGAAATAAAAGTGTATCTTTCCAACTGACAGTGGGCCTAAACATTTTATTATGTTTATATAATATGTTATGTTCTGTTTTGAATTATGAAGTCTTTCAAGCATACACAAGACAAGACAACCATTAATTAACTTTTAAGAATAATTTTGTTTAGGGAGTCAGCTCACCCTCCTCCCCAGCACGGGCTGCAAAATTAAAGAAAATGGATTTAAAATGCTATACGTACAATATCAAACTTGAAGCTCTTACCTGTCTATGACAAATCTTAGGGCTGATTCAAAGACATCATAAGAGTTCATCAGTTTCCTGCCCAGCTTTAGAAATTGTTTCATTGACTGACTGGATCCCTGGGTCAGTTAGTTTTTTAATTAAGAGTTGTGCTAAATCCCATGTAAAATGAGTTACAAGTTAGGACAGGCCCCCAACTACTTTAGATGATTGGTAGACATACTCGGGTGAATGCCAGAGACAGGGGCTGGGAAGAATGATGATTCTGTTGAGTTCTTTGTTGTGGGGATAATGATTACTGAGAGTCAAGAACCAACTACTTCCTCACTGACACTCAGCAGCTTTTATAATTTTTCAAAGGAGAGTATCAACTATTATTCCCATTTATTCTCAGCACATCCCTTTGAAGTGGGCAGGGCAGGTGTTAGTTCTGCTGGCTTACAAATGACAGGCCTGAAGCCTAGTGAGGTAACTGACCCAAGGTCACACAGCAAGTTAGTGACTGAACCATATAAAAACTCATCCCAGTGTAAAAGCACTAAGAATAATTTTTTAAAATAATACTAGTAGGGTGCCTGGGTGGTGTAGTTGGTTGAGTGGCCGACTCTTGGTTTAGGTTCAGGTAACTTCAGGGTTTTGAGATCAAGCCCCACATTGGGCTCCATGCTCAGCAAGGAGTCTTCTTGAGTCAGTCTCTCTCTCTCTCCCTCCCTCCCTCCCTCCCTGCTTCTGTCCCTCCTCCCCATGTGCTCTTGCTCTCTAAAATAAATAAATAAATCTTTAAACAAATATTAGCAGCTGATACCATTTTATCAATTGAGAACAGTCTTATATGAGAGTCCTAAGCACTTCGAACGTTTTCATTTAATAGGCACAACAATGTTATGGGGTAGAAATTGTTACAGGTATAGAAGTGAGGTTTGGAGAGCTCAAGTAACTATCTCAAGGCTGTTAATCCATTAATGTGAAATCAGAAATAAACTCCAAATCACTTTACCTCCACTGCCACAACTCAAATCCAGGCTACTGTTCTCTCTCACCAAGATGACAGAAATAACATTCCAAATGTTCTCTCTGCTTTCACTGATGCTCCCTTAAATCAACTGTCAATACAGCAGCCAGATAAACCTTCCTAAAATATAAATCAGCTCATGGAATACTCACGATCCTTCCAAGATTTCCACTCATGATCTTTAGCATAAAATCTAAATTCCTTACCAGGGTCCTATGAGGTCTTCCATGCTTGAGTCCCTGCCTTCTGCCAGACTCATCTTGTGCCCTCCTCTTTGCTGGCCATACTCCACCTAGGCTAATCTTTCAGTTCTTCCAGTGCATCAGATGTTGCCCTCCCTCAGAGCCTTAGCAAGTGCTATTTTCTCTGCATGGGATGCTCTTCTACTCTGAGGTGTCAGCTCAAATGTCAAGTTCTCAGATAACTTTTCCCTGACCTAAATTAAAGTCACCTTGTCACATAGTCTCATAGCATCTTAATACCCTCCCTTCCTAGTATTTAGACCATGAAAAGCACACATGGGTATATTTTATTAATATTTTCTGCCAATACTAAAATATAAGGGCCATGAGGACAAAGATCATATCTGTTTTGCTCACTGCTGTATCCCAGCACCTAGACCATGTTTGTCACACAATAGGTACCCAAAACTTTATTTGGTGAATGAGTAAATTAATTAATGAACAAGCAAAAAATTTAAAACTCCTAAGCTCCAATGCTTAATCATATTGTCTTAATATAAAAGGGCCTAAAAAGTACCCCCTTATCCTAACCCACCTCAGCATTTCTCCTGCCATTTCAGATGCTGCTATGAAAGGGTGGGTTGCACTTACAGTTGCAAAACGAATTTTCCAAAATACATGTGTTCATATGTTAATGCCTGCATTTGCAAGCCGTTATATTCAAGTAGGATCAAATGTTGATAATGAATGTTTTCTTTGCCAGCATTTAGATACATGCCATGTAATTGCAAAAATAACTAGTTAGACTATCGGAAGGCAGTGTACTCCTGAGAGCTGAACAAAATGTTCAAGGGAATTAACCCAAAGATGGTAATTAAACCATGGAATCATCAGCTGGAGAATGGGGCTGACACCTTGTTCTTACTCTGGTACCTTACAAGCACCCACTGGGTTACTAGAACCCAAGATCAAAGGATATTTGGTGGAGAGGAGGAGGCTCATCTATATAAACCCAGGGAAGGTATGAGCTGGCTACTATCCCATGTATACCCCATGACCTCCATCTTTTATCTAGTTTGATTGCTCCTACATCCCAAGGTTGACACAAATAGCCAAATTAAGAGCAAGACCCGGGAGGTAGATCTGCTTGTACGGTGGGCTTTGAAGAGCCCAAAGTATATACCCTTCCTGATTTTCTACCACTAAAGTAACTCCTTTGGGCTGTTCTAGATATGTATGCATTTTCATTAGGTTAAGGTCTTGTTCTCTGTGGAGAGTAAGCCATAAGCTAACTCTGTGGTTCTCATATGGGGGGCAGGGAGGGAGGAGGGAACAGGTAGTGATGTTGCCCCCAGAGGGTATTTGATGATGTTTTGAGGCATTTGGGGTTTCACAACTGGAGAGTGATGCTGGTGCTATATATAGCATCTAATATTAGAGTAGCATCCAGGGCTGCTAAACATTCTACAACACACAGGACAGTCTATCACAATAAAGAATTATCCAGCACAAAATATCAATAGTGCACGCCAAGGTTAAGAAATCCTGAACTGACTCATTTGTAAAGGTTCATTTATTAGTCCATTAACAACTCATACACAGGGAAGATTCTTGACAAAATGGGAGTTGGGATAGGTATATTTTGATTGGACAGTTGGAAGAGAAAGAAGGAAGAGTAATGTGATAGCAGCACCAGTGATGGATTGAGGAAAAGACTGGAAGCAGGTGACCAGTTATGAGACCACTGTCATAGTCTAAGAGAGAGGGAAATGAGAACCTGGACTAAAGATGAACAGGAAATAGGTACCCCACATGCTGTAGAGGTGGAGTGGATGGAACATCACTAGAGAATGACACATGGGGATGAGACAGAGAGAGAAGCCAAAGATAACCCTGAAGACTCCAGCTTGGGTGGCTGGAAGAAGCACAATGCATTAGGAAAAACAGGGACAAGAGAAGCAGATCCATGGGAGGAAGGTGAGAGGAGAGAAAAAAATATGCTGAGTATGTGAATATGACGGCCTAATAATATAAAGTCCTCTAGGTTGGTCTGGTCTATGGGCAGTCAGAAACATGGATCTGGAGCCCAAGAATGTGTCTGAAGCTAGAGGTATCTACTTGGAAGCCATCTATCTGGAGAGGGTGAGTTAAGACCCCTGCTTGGCACATAGCAAGAACTCCATAAGTATTTACTGAATGAAAAAAATAGTCATTTGGATTAAGGAGAAAAGAGGGCCAAGGATAAAATCTTTGGACACATCTTCATGAAAGGAGTGGAGCAAGAGGAAAGTGAGCAGGCACAGTAAAGGAGGCAGAGCCAGCAGACTTTAGTGCTCTTGAAACAGAAAAGAGTTTCAAGAGGAAAGATTTGGCCAACAAAACCAAATGCTGCTCAGCAGTCAAAGACATCAGATGATGTCTTTGGATGGAGTTGGGTTTAACAGTGACTAGGTCATCATCAAACTTGAGAGAGCAGGTTCAGTGGAATAATGGGAGCAGAAAATGGGTTGCAGATACAGAAGGCTGCAAGGTCCTCATCATCTCGTCATAAGCGATGACGGTAAACGAGTTAGGAAGATCGTTTATGGAGACAGCAGGGATCAAGGGGCAGGTGGGATCTTTTAGCAAATTTTTAGCCTGACAGGAAGAAGGCAGCATAGAGAGACTAAATGCACAAACTTGAATAGCTAATAGCCATTACGTATCTCCTGAGTACATCAGTTGTGTTTTTGAGCTTCCTGTAAAACAAAGTTGAGGTCATGCAGAATTAGAGTTCAGTGTATCATGTGGCACCCAAGAGCCCCAACAGGTACAGTTAGGTTCAGTTTAAGGAAGAGCTCCATTGTCATCAGAGCTACCCTGCAAGGGAAGGGCTACTTGTGAGTAGTTAGCTCCCTTGTCACTAGATGTATTCAGGGAATGGTAACGTGACCTCATAGCAGGTGGTTCTTGGACTGAATCAGAAATAGGACTAGGTCATTAGTTTCCTAACTTTTGGACTTCTCATATCAGTAATATTTTAAGGTGTGGTAGGGGAAAGGTGAGTGGAGTATAGGTTGATCTAGAGTTACTGACGTTTATATTTTGCTCTATAAAGTGAATTAGTTTTCTATGTACAAATAACCACAAACTTGGCGGCTTAAAATAGCACATGTTTATTATCTTCCAGTACTGTAGGTAGCAGTCTGGTAGGGGGTTCACCCGCCTACAGTCATCAGGGCTGTATTCCTGTCTGGAGGCTCGAAGGGAGAATCCATTTTCTTGCCTTCCCCGACTTCCAGACTCTGCCCACATTCCTTAGCTCACAGTCCCCTCCAACTCCAAAGCTAGCAATAGCTAGTCAAGTCTTTCTCATATAACATCACGCTGATACTGACTTTTTTTTTGCCCTGTTCTTCCACATTTAAGGGCCCTTGTGATTACCTTGAGCTACCCAGATAATCCAGGATAATCTCACTATTTTAAGGTCAGCTGATTAGCAAGCTTAATTCCATCTGCAGCTTTAATTCCCCTTCACCATGTAACCTAGTTCACAGATTTGGAGGATTAAGACATGGACATCTTTTGGGAGGACATTATTCAGTCCACCACACACACTAAGTATATATGTATGTTTGTGTGTATACACACACACTTGCACAAACACACACCATTTCTCATTAACATCATCATCATCATTTCAGAAAAGAAAGGAGTACATACAAGAATGAAAAACAGACATGATATAAACAAAAGGATTGTCTGTCCAGAAAAGAACAGTTGTCAACCTTCCTCCAACATACATGCACACAAGCCTATTTCACCAAACCGGAAACTCACCCTGGACCCATGGACTAACACTACAGCTTTAGAAAGCACAACTAGGGGCGCCTAGGTGGCTCAGTCGGTTAAGCATCTGCCTTCGGCTTGGTCATGATCCTGGGATGTCCTGGGATGGAGTCCTACAATGGACTCCCCGCTCAGTCTGCTTCTCCTTCTCCATTTGCCTCTCCCCCCATTCGTTCTCTGTCTCTCTCTCTCTCTCTCTCTCTCTCTCTCTCTCTCAAATAAATAAACAAAATCTTTTAAAAAGGGGGAAAGCACAACTATATGATCTCTTAAGGTCCCTCACAGCTCTGTTTCTTTGATCCTGTGAAATACACGGTACTATGGTATTTCCTGGAGAACTTTCTTGTGATATAGTTCTATCAGTTCCTTCAGAGTTATATTTTTCTTCTTCCTGTTTGCTTCAAAAATTATCATTAAGTCAGTAAGAGACTTCAGCTTCCTTTTTCTCCCCTGATTCAAAAGGCTATGAAAAGTGTTCTGTAAATGATATGCAATATTGCTATTCTGATCTTTGGGGTAATCAAGTTGTTTGACATTTTTGTAATGATGCCTTTTGGAATAGGGTGGCGTAATTAGCTGCTACATTGTACATTAACAATACCTGTCCCGACCCTATAGACTTAGGGTCTATAAATAAAAAGCGTGACAGCTGGCTCCAGCCTTGCTTGTCACTCACCACTGAAGGGAACACAGCCAGGAGCTACACTAGAGTCCCCAGGAATCCAGGATGTAGTCAGAAATGGCATCTTCAACAAGAATTTGGTGTTTTGCTAGTAGGAAGAGACAGAGACAGGCACCGTTAGGAAGCAGAAAACCAAGATATTTCCTACTGGGAAGGCACAGAGGTCCCAAGGAGAGACAGCATTTTAAGCAGCACAAAGGCATTATATAGGGAGGGAAAGAGTTGGAGGGCAATAGTGCATTCTCAAGGCAAATTAGCAGGGTTTCTTTTTTAAACCATTACTTCCCAGGAATTAGAATAGGAAAAAAAAAAGAATAGGAAAGAGCACTGAAGAAATGTATAGGGGAAGGGAAAGAGAAAACAAAAAGCTATGCTTACCTGGGTGGGTACTCAGTGTGATGTTGCGGGCAGCAGTTTCTGTGCAAAGGCTAACCTGATGGGGTTAACAGGTAAAGTATGCTAGAAAGACCTGGCAAGAGGCAAGAAACAGACAAAGCACTATTTGGTTCCCAAGTTATATGTTAGGCCCTGTAAATATTTTCCATGTACCATTTCATTTATTCCTTACCTCATGACAGTAACCCAAAGCAATACTTACAACTGAGACATCATATTTTACTCATCTCATTCATTAATATATCTCTCATTAGTATGCAAGTTCCAAGAGGAAAGGACTCTTTTTTTCTCTCCTGTATCTCCCAGTACCTGTAACAGTGCCTGGCACATAATAGATGCTCAGTAAATATTTGTTGCATGACTAGCTAGCATTAATTGCTTATCTATTATGTGCCAGGCACTGTTAGAGATATCATCCCATGACTGAACTCATTTTAACTTTCACAACCAATGCTAAGACAGGTTAGTCTTATTATCTCAATTTTATAGATGAAGAAACTGGGTTGGAGACCCAGAGATATTAAGTAACTTGTCCAATAAGTGATTGCTTGAGTATTTCAACCTATACAGTCTAACTGCAGAACCTGTCTATGCAATCACTGTCCTATACTGAGGCTCAGAAAGGTTAAGTAACTTGCACAAAGCCATGCAGTTTAAGACTGGCAAGGCTGTGATTAAAACCAAGGTCTGACTGTCCCGGAAACTGTTGCCCTTTCTTCTGTGCTTCACTGCTTCAGAAGATTGCCAAGATAATGATTTCTTCCATTATCATTTTTACCAAGGACTCATCTTCTGAGATAAACAAGTGGGTGTGGTTCATTAAGGGTTCAGACAAAGGTAACAGACATCACCCAAGAGAATCATGAGTCCCAAAAGATCACCAATCTGCCACCTAATCTCATTGTTGGTATTTGGGGTTGGAGGAAGGTGAGAGAAGCAGCCAGCAGATGAGTCATGGGAAACCCCTGGTGGAGCCATCTATGCTGAGAGCTAGGCATTGAGGGCAAGTCACTTTCATGCCAGGCAAATCCTGACCCATGCTGCCCTACATAGCTCCGGAGTAGGGATGGTGTAGAGATGCTGATACAGCTTTTCTAAGAAACTGGTTCATAATTCATCCGTGTGACCTTGTGCAAGACACTTCCTCTCTTTGTGTCAGAGTTTCTTTATAATAGGGAGGCACCAATGGAACTTTGTTGAATCAGAAGAGCTTTCCTTTATCCCTTTTATATATTGGACTTTTCAACATGAAATTTCATTTGGAGAAATGATTCCACATGAAAAACTTTCCTTAAAAAATCACTGAATAAAACAGTCTTTAGTTCATTCTAACTCATACCTTCTCAGAGTCTTAAAACACAGACACTGTCCTTTGGGTCAGCACAGCATTCCATTCAGCCTCACTTTCTACAGCCAGGAATGGGCCCAGGAATTTGCTGTGAGAGGCCATTCATAGATCTCCTGTTCCCTGGCTTCTCTCAAAGGTGGCTAACCCTCTCCTAACATGGCAGTTGTCTCTCCCATTGGGCCTTCTTTTTCTTCTTATTTTTTATTTTTATTCCAGTGTAGTTAATATGCAGTGTTACATTAGTTTCAGGTGTACAATACAGTGATTTAACAATTCTATACATTACCCAGTGTTCATCATGATACAAGTACTCTTTAATCTCCCCCATTGGGCTTTGTACTTATGTTACTTATGCATGTTGAAATAGAGCAAGGGTAACGATGCACAATTACATTTGCAGGGCAGCTGCACCTCTGTTTTATATGAAGGGAATAGAACATTTACTGATTTTCTCTTAACATTCTTTTTGTTGATGTCTACCACCATGTGTCTGCCTGTTGGACCACAGTAGCCTAGTGTTTCCTGAGGATTACTGCTGATCTATAATAGTTCTAAATCCCTTGCCTGAGCCATAGATTGGTTCCCTCACACCTGCTCACTCACATTTGTATAAGGTCTTCCTTTGTCTCATTGCTTATCATCATATGTAGGCTGAAGGACTTCACCAGGCACTCCTTCCTGGAGTCTGGTTTTCACATGTTCAATATAATTCCCTTTTCATAAAGTTTTAAAAAGACCAAAAAAAAACATTGTATTGCTTAGGTATGTGTGTGTATGTTTTAAAAGACCAACGTAATGATAAACACAAAATTCAGGATAGTAGTTATGGAGGGAGGGCCAGAGGGATGTCCAAACGGGGACAGAATAGAAGGGAAAGACAAAGGTAAAAATAAGCTCTCAGTAATGTTATAGTTCTTGGGTTTATGGGTGTTCACTACCAGTGTTCATAAACAAATAAATGTCATAAGTATGAAAAGTCCATATATGACCTAATAGTGATTAATTCTGTACCCCTGAGGTTCAAAAACAATGATTATAAGAGCAATGCAAGGTTTTTTATTAAACAGAATCTCACTTCCGTAACATACTTTTATTTTGTTTCCTTCTAATGTCAAGGTCTTTTTAAAACTCTGAGTGGATCACAGCTATAAGCTTGCCTCTCTTCAAGTTCATTTCCCTTTCAATTATTGTCCATAATTTAGTTGGATTGGGATTCTCCTTGTTGGAAATACATTGCATTTCCCCCACAAGGCTATTTTTGTCTAGGGTTCATGGATCCTCATCTTGGGCTTTGCATGCTAGTTGATATGGATCCAAGAATTACGGACTACCTCCTGAATAATGTTTGCTGAAGGGCCATGATTGCTTGTTGCCAGATAAAATACATGATCCTTAAATTTGAATTTCAGGTCAACAACAAATAATTTTTTAATATATGTATGAACTTGAGGCATACAGAATCCTGTATTTTACTTGTTAAACCTTGCCTTATCTCATTTGGGACAATAACTGCTCTTAAGGTCATTATTGGATTTGTGTCCCTGGGAGTATGAGTTTTAGAGTCAGACTTCAGTTCAAATCCTGGCTCTTCCACTCAAGACACAGAATGTTTTTGTCTCAGAATTCTCATCTATTAAATAGAAATAACAGCAATACACCATGAGGTTGCTGGGAATGTTAAATAATATTTCTATAGTACTTAGCATAATGCCTGGTACATACTAAGCACTCAATGGCTATTGTCATTATTATTGTCAGTTTTATATGGAACATTATGCGCATCAGCCAAGATCTGAGCTGATACTGTAAAACTCTCCATTTATAGGATTAATTTGGGAACTGACTCTCCTAGTGTCTTCCTTGGTGATAACCAAGGCAAAGTGGCATCCTGCTTCTTCCTTTTTGTTTCTGAATACTTCTTCTGCCTGCCCCCCCCACCCCGTCATGAAGTGCCCCAGATTCATTTCTCGAATTGGTTTTCCTCTTTTAATATAAAGACATTTTTTATATACCTGTGTTTAGGGGTCACTTAGAATTCCTCAAGATAGAGGCTATGGTTTTCCTTGATGGAGATACCTGAGTGACTGGTAATCACCTTTGAAATGCTACCCTTAAGCCAATGACTAATGAGTTTGGCTAACAAAGGGGAACAGCCCTGATCAATAACAGGTTTAAATGGAAAGCAGGGAAAGCAAGATCCCACAGATACTGAGAACTGTCTCTCACAGTCGGTCAAGAAATGAATTAAATTGGTTTTCCACTTGTCTTCCTCCTACTTTCAATACCTTCCTTCTTTTTTGTGACCAATGCCTTCACTATTTCTCCTCTCAGGAAAGACTCCAGACCCTTTACATTCTCTTCTCTGACCCACCCTTCCCTCTCAAAACTTGCCTATGTGTTTACACACCCTCCCTGGTGTCTAATCGGATATAGGACATGTTAATTCATCTTTATTTTTAGAGAGGAGGGGGAAGGAGGGGCCATGGGAGAGGGAGAGAGAGAATCTTAAGCAAGTTCCATGTCCCATGCAGAGCCCACCACAGGGCTCAATCTCATGACCCTGAGATCATGACCTGAGCCGAAATCAAGAGTTGGACACTTAACTCACTGAGCCACCCAGGTGCCCCAGAGATATTAATTCATCTTAACATACTAACAGCTTTAAAAGATTCTATTTAATCCTCCTCCCAAACCACAGAGTTTTTTTCAACACCCGAAGCCTGAAAAAGTAAGCCTAACAGTGGCTCCCTAGCAGATAAGGGAGGCCATGCAGGATTCCTTAAATCACACCACATTATCAGCTGCCTGTTCTATCTGCTTCGCATGAATGGAAGGGAGCAGTAGAGCAGATAATCTAAAGATCATTTCCACTTGGTTTGGGAATGCACCACACAGTGTTGTTGTAGCTGATTTGCTTTGCTAATTATGTTCTACTTAAGCTAATATTGAAATTGGTTCACATTTTTTAAGCTCATGTGGGCCAGAAGAGGGAAAAGGTGGTGGTGAGGCCCACTTTGAAATGAACGACATATAAGTTCAATGTGTGAGCTGAAGGATCTAAAAGGTAAATGCAAAAGGAGCAAAATAGAACTTTGCCAATTATACCTACCTCATGTGACTCCCCGGGCACTGAAAGGCCAGTCTTTGCAATGGCTTGCCCAGGATCTGAAATCTTCATTAGTAGCCTACATTAAGGGTCTTAATCATGATGACATAACTATAGTTAAGTTATATAACCTTGGAGGAGTAACACATTTCCTATCAGACACCTTAGCAATTTGTCTGACTAAATCATCAGTACTTATTGTCATCTAGTGGGAAAAGCACCGAAGGGGTGGGACACAAGACAGCTGTACCTTGATGGGAGCATGGGTACACTAAGAGACTGCTGGGCAACTATGGCAGAAGTACAAGAACCAGGTGCCTTGAGGGTGAGCTGGGAGGGTTGCAGAAAGAGGGTAAGGCAATCTTCACCTTTTTCCTTCCCACATTTTCTTATTTTCTTGCTCATGGTAGACATAGAAAACATGCAACATTATCAAATAAATTATTCCCTTCCTTATGCTTTTCCTGTTGGGCAATTGGGCTTTCAAGGGCTTCTAGAGATTTCAGAGATCTTGGTTTTCCTTAGAGGCATATCATTTGGAGCCAAAGCCTAACTATCCATTGTCTTTCCAACCCTGCAAGCTGCAGCAAGGGACCATGGGGCTATTGAAATGTCTTCCTCTCTTTCTCATTGCAGTCTGCTCCCAGTTCTCAAGAGGGGTGTATGCCATCTTTGGATTCTATGACCAGATGTCAATGAACACTCTGACCTCCTTCTGTGGGGCCCTGCACACATCCTTTGTGACGCCCAGCTTCCCCACTGATGCAGATGTGCAGTTTGTCATCCAGATGCGCCCAGCCTTGAAGGGTGCCATTCTGAGTCTGCTGGGTCACTACAAGTGGGAGAAGTTTGTATACCTCTACGACACAGAAAGAGGTAAGAAGAGGCATTTGCTCTCCTTTATGAATATTCATGTAACAATGATGTTCAACCTCCCTTGACTCATGTTTGTTCCCTTCTCTTTCAATAAATACAATCTAATACTCTTTTAAAATAGTCTTTAAATTCAAGATGAATTAAAATTAAGACCAAAAAATCAATGCAATGGTAATTTTAGAATATGATTTTTTCAAATTAAATACGTCCTCCCACCCTTGGCCATTGAAATGGGTTTGGGACTCTCCTGGTTGAGTCACTGTTGTTGAAAAAGAAACTTCTCCCCCCAAAATAATTTAGGTGGTCTCAAATGCACGAAGTAAAAGCAGCTTTATCTAAAATAGAGAGAGGCCTCAGCTGGAAAGTTTTGGAAAATCAATCATATCAGAGAGTCTAATTATCCCCATTTTAGAGGTTAGAAAACTAAAACCCAAAGCAGAAATGTGCCATAAGCACAGAACTGGGACTGGTGTCAATATCTCCTGCTCTTAGGGCTTGTCCTAACAGAGCACATTAAGGCTTCAGCTTACAGGACCTCAACAATCATCTGATGGAAATAATAAGTGGAGAGTATCTAAACTGGTCTTTGGGAATGGATGTTTTTTCTAATATTGAGGTAATATATGGAGGACACATTCTGTTGAAACAGTCTCAGAAATTAAGAGTCTGATCTTAAATAGTATACAGTGTTAACTATGTAACACGTTATAATTCAGCCAAACAGACTCTTCGAAAGTCCAGTTATCTTTGAGGGGTTTCCCAGTAAAACCAAGGGATCCCACCACTGTAAGATTCCAAAAAAAAAAAAAACAATGTTACTTTATCATTTGTTTGCCTGCAACTCTGGCTATAGGCTGGGGATGGTTCTTTCTGACTCAGAGAAGGAATGAGCAGATAGAAGGCCTGTCTGCCTGAGTGGTACCTGAAAAGGAGGTCTTTTCTAGGTAACTTAACTTGAAGGACCATTTTGGTTTTGGAAACACAGAGAAATCCCTGTATTTGCCTATGGTACTTACTTCTAAAATATCAGATTTCATGAATCTGAAGCAAGAGATCCAAGTTCTACTTCAAGTTCTGCCATTAACGAGATCTCTGACCTTGACTAATGCATTGAAGCCCTCTTGGCCTTGTCCCCTTCCCTAAAGTGCATCTCTTCTTCATGTCACATTCTTTGATTTTTTGAGATACTATACCAGACACAGGACATTTTGTATCTTGCTACTAACCCTAACTTATATATCATCAGTTAATTAGTCAAGCAATTCTATAAGTTGTTACCAACCCCGAATGGTGTGTTCCAGTCTTGTGATAGATGCTCACATAATACAGTTCTAATAGGGGTGGACAGAAAAGGACATACATGAAACAATTCATGAACAATGTGGACCACTATCAAATTGAATACTACGCTATAGACTGTGGTCGCTCTAAGAATTATGAAAAGGTAGCATCCCAAGAAAGTGGAGTTTTCAGAGAAAGCTGGCTAGAGGATCTAGGCTTTAAAGGATATGGAACTTGTGGATTGCAAGAGAATAGGAAGGTGTGGTTTGGAAAAGGGGAAAAGAGATGAAGCAAGGGCAGAATCAGGAAGGAGTGCTATGCATTTGCACAGAGCCTTGCCTGATGAGGGTACCAAAATAGCTTCAATATTCTAATTCACAATTTGCTAAATTCTAATGCATTTCATTTCTTTCAAACACTGAGGATGAATTAGCCTATTTCCATGTACTGTATAGGGTGTTCTCTAGTGAGTAACAATCTAAATTTCAAAAAGGAAGTTTGTAAATCAGGCAGCTTCTCTCTTGAAACCTTTTGTAAACTAAATATCAGTTTTGCTAATACTGTGACCTCTCATTTATTTAAAAGCAGAAGATACAATTCATGTGTTTTCTCCTCATCTCCCATGACCCTTCTTTGCCCATGAGCTGTGAAGTGGAGAAAGGAAGCAAAAGTCCATCCAGGTCTCTTCCCTATCCCTGCCTATTTTCTCAGATCATCTCACTAAATAGTTTGGACAATTCTGTGGTTTGGAGCCAAAAGAAACCTTTCTTAATTGTGTGTATTCATATTTTTCCCCTATAGCCATTTAGCTGGTGGAGCTGATCAGATCAGCTTAAATACTTTCTATGAACTTTTACACTAACTCCCTTCTTGGAAAGCCTTCTTTAAACACTGAATCATGACCCTGTTCCAGTATTTTCAATGGCTTTAATTGCCCACATGGCGGGGGGGAGTAGTCTATTCTTTAAGACTCAACATAATTATGCCTCAACCAACTATCAAACCTATTATCCCTATGTTACCTGATGAAAACCTTCTACTGCAGGCAGCTCCCATTTTCCACTGTTGCCCAAATGTACCAGAACTACGTTTGGTCTCAGCTACTTGGTCTCTACTACCTAGAATTCTCCCCTTCATCTTGATTATGAAAATCCTGCCAATGCTTCCATTTTTTAAAACCCACCTCAAACTCTACTTCTCTAAGAGAGCCTTCCCTGGCTACTCCAGCTCATATTCATTCATTCATTCATTCATTCATTCAATTGGTGCCAGCGTTACAATGGTGAACAAGATAGACTTAATTTCTGCACCTATCCTAATGTATAGGAACTAGTTTTAAAGATTCTCAGTGACAGCCTCATTGAGAAGGAGCATTTAAACTGAGAGCTAAAGGATTAGAAGGAGACAACTGTGTGAAGAGTAGAGGGAAAGAGTTTCTGCAGTGGAAATATCAAGTGCAAAGGCCCTGTGGCAGGGAAGAATTTGACATGTTTGAGGAACTGAAAGAAGACAAGTGTGGGTAAAGGGGAGTGAGGAGGTTGAGAGTGACCTGAGATGAGACTACCTAGGTAGATAGGAGACAGAGCATAGCCATGGAGAATGGACAGAAGCCATGGTAAGGAGTATGAATTTTATTCTAACTTCAATGGGAAGTCTTTGGAGTATTCTGAACAGGGGAGTCACATGATCTAAGTTTCTATAGAGAGTGGAATGTGGTACAAGCGCAAAAGAAGGGAAACCAATTAAAAGGCCACCATGATTATCTAGGTAAGAAATGATGGTGGCTTAGACTAGGCTGGAGATAGAGAAAATGGATGGAGCTGAAATACATTTTGGACACAGAATCAACAGAATTTGAGGACAGACTGACTGTGAGGGAGGAGTGTGAGGGAGAGGAAGGCTTTGTAGATGACTGCTAGGCTTTTGGCCTGAGAGATTGGGTGAAGTGGTAATGCTGTTTACTGAGTTGACTGGGCAGGAAAAGAACGAGAGATCCTGCCCACCTCTGAAGACCCACAGAACCCTTTTGTCCATGCCATTCAGTTGGCACTTAACATTAAGTGTTCGCCATTGTTATTTCAGTGCGTCTGCTATAAGCCCCTCTCTCCAGTGTGATAACAATTGGTTAGCCCCTAGATTCATACGTTGTGCCTACTCTGTTAAATAGCACAGGACTAGGGACATATTTAGAATTTTCCCAACACCATTACTGATTAAAGAGTAAGCCCATGTCCATTTTTTTGTTGTTGGACTGAAAGAGAGAGACAAAGGAAGGAAGGAAGGAAGGAAGGAAGGAAGGAAGGAAGGAAGGTGGGAAGGGAGAGATTGAGGGTAGGAAATGAAGGAAGAAAGAACACGTGAAAGGAAGAAAGCAGGAGAGAGAGAGAACCCAGTTTATTTTTTATTATTATTTATTTATTTTTTATTGGTGTTCAATTTGCCAACATATAGAATAACACCCAGTGCTCATCCCATCAAGTGCCCCCTCAGTGCCCGTCACCCAGTCACCCCCACCCCCCGCCCACCTCCCTTTCTACCACCCCTTGTTCTTGTTCGTTTCCCAGAGTTAGGAGTCTCTCATGTTCTGTCTCCCTTTCTGATATTTTCCACTCAATTTGAGAACCCAGTTTATAAATCAAACCATGAGGTACAGTTCTTTAAAATATTCAATAAAGTATCTATTGTGTATTTCCTCGTTTTCTACAATAACCATCTATTGCTTTTGTAATAAAAATAATGGGGGAAAATTACAACTGTGAAATCGAATTTTAGAATACTTTAAATTACATAAGAGAGAAATGGAAGACAGACAGAAGGGAGCACCTATAATTACATTCAAATAAGGTAAATATATAAATGATGTGACTCTACTGTATAAGGGCAGGGGTAAGTGAGAAGCTGAGAAATGGATTACACAGTTGAGGTCATTTAAAAGATTTGTGGCACAATCAGGGTAACATTGCCTCTGAAATGATGAAACAGCAAATGGATTTCAAGGCTTTGTTAGCTACTCATGGATTTCTGTCTGCCGAGAAAGGTCTGGTTTTGTGTTTGCAGTCAACACTTTGCTTTGTTACCAAAATACCATGTTGTTTCATTAATACAAAGTTGAAAATTCTGCTCTTGGTGCTATATACAGAGAAATTCAGTTCTTAGAAAAATCATGAGGTTGACTAAGTGAGATATCTGTGCTTCTGTACCTTCTCCTCTTTACTGACACCCCTTTTTTATTTACCCAGGGCTCCTTCTATGTTACTTCTCTACACCTGCCCTCCCTGGAGGGAGCAAAGCCTTGATCTCTCTGTCCCAACCCGCCTCTACACCTCCACAGAAGCTTTCCTGTCCCACATTTCGTTTCCACTGATTAATAGACTTTCTCTGCAAGTGACAACAGTTCAGCTGACCAATGTACTCACACTAATTTCTCTATAGCTGTTAATGATGTGATGTGTTAGTCCATCCAGGGGAAAAAAAATTCTATTCAGGTAAGGGCCTTCTGTGACGTAGAACCCTAGTCCAGAGCATGGCTCTCTGATTCTGGGATCTTAGGCACCACAAGTCCAGTTGGGGAGGTCTCTTGCCCACACCGCTTCCCATACAGAAAGTCCTAAAGCCATGCCAGGGAGGTGGCCATCTCTTCCAGCTTTCTGTTAGACTTGTCTCTTGGGTATAAGTGACCTAGTTCTCTGTGGTGCTAACATTTCCCCCAGAACAGCAACATACTTGAGAACTGCAGCCAGACTCCCTCGTGCCCCTGACAACTCTCCTTGCCTTCAATGGGCACAGCCCACAGAGATGAAAGGTTCTGGCCCAGGCTGCGGCTCTCAGCTTAGATAATGAGATAATAGTTCTAAGTGCCCTTTGAGGCAACTAGTCCCTACCTTCTTGCCAGTGTTCAATAAACTCCTGCTGTTTCCCATTCTCAACCCGAAACTCCCTACTCAGTTCCCAAGTAACTCTCTGGAAATCAACAGCCTTCTAAAAGACCTTTCTATTTGCTCTAGAAAGTTGTGGCAGAAACATGGGCAGTGGCAACAGGTAGTCCATCAGTCACCAAGTAATTATTGGGCATTTTCTAGTGCTAGCTTGCACCAGGCTACCGGCAGTATTTAAGAGAGGCAGAACTAGGTCCTGGCTTTGAAGAGTTCACACTCCTGATGCTGAAACAGTGATTTATATCAGAGGCCTGGAAAAAAATTAATTTTTAACCCAACTGTTCCCTCATCCAATAATGACATGTGCACTCATTAGAGCAGACACCTTGTGAAGATTAAAATTGTTGCCAGATAGTGAGGAAGATGGGAAAACGTTGAAAGAGCTTGAGGGTTTAAGAGGTAAAGAGATTCCCCTCAGACAAGGAGAAAAGAGCCTTTCCTCAGAGGAGTGTTTTCAGATTGACTGGATTCAATTCCACACACCTTCCTGCATATTGTCATTTACCACCTACTTATGCAACCTGGCTTGTCTCTCTCATTCAGTTCTACTTTCCCAAATAAAGCACAGAATCTCTGTCTCCCATCTCTCTCTGTTTCTGTCTCTTGCTCTCCCTCCCTCCCTCCCTCCTTCCTGCTTCCCTGTCCCTTTTTACACACACACACTTCCAGTACCAATCAGTGGCACAAATCAATATATCCGTATTATTGGCACCATTTTATCATAAGATAAATCTGTTTGGTAAGAGCAAATGCCATTTCTTATAAGCACTTAGTATGCTCTAGGCCCTGAATTTCTAGATCACCCCATTGAATCCATATGGCATTCCCACATCTTTCAACTGAGGAAACCAAGGCACAAAAAGGCTAAAAGTAGTGAAACCAGGATTTCAACCCAGGTCTGCCACATTCACAGTTCAAGCATGCTGTTCGCTGGACTAACCTACTGCCTCCCATACTTCTAACATTTGAAATCTTCTACTACCTCTTCGCTTAGTCCTTCCTTTAGCCGTTCGTCAAAGGACCTGGTACCTAGACCCTCCCTGTCCTAGGGGTCTTCCTATGGATGTACTTTGTCCAGGGCTTGATATCCTCTATTAAAACCTGGTGTCCACAAATGAACACAAGAAATCGTGGTCCCAGAGTTCCAGGAATCCGGATAGGCAGCAGATCAAAAATCCTGGCTAAGAGGGAAATGAGTAGCAAAAGTAGCTAATACAGCCAGACACAGGGGGGTTGCCTATGGTGCAAACTCATGGAGTGCTGTGGTGGGGACCTGGTTCTGAGGTGAAGTGAACTCAGAGATTCCTCTCTGGGGCAGAAACACTTCCCAGTGCAGAGAGAGCTCTGAGCATGCAGGTGTTCATCACTAAGGCGCCATTTTTGCTTGGAGAAAAAGAAAGCAAGGAGAGGCGGAAGATAGGTTCTACCATGGTTACTTGGCAGGAACCTGGAAAAAAAAGTAGCAGGTACCTTGATTTAAAAAAAAAAAGAAAGAAAGAAAGAAAGAAAGAAAGAAAGAAAGAAAGAAAGAAAGAAAGAAGACAGACTATCGTGGATTTTTTTTTCTCCTCCACTTTAAGAACTGAGTAAAGGATGTACGAAGGTAACAGATGGCTCCAATTCTAGTCATGTCCATTTGCCTTCTGGGAAAAGCAAAGCCAAGAGAGTTTTTATTGAAATTCAAGCTACTTTTTACATCTGAATAAATTAGGAAGGCCCAGAGAGTACATTATGCTGTGAGAGACAGATACTAAATTCCCCTGTTTGAGCGGCAATAATCGGGGTTGACAGTACCTGAGACATTTGGTAGCTTCTGCGGCCTGCCTAATCTATTGTGATGAGTCCTCAACTATGAGAGCATCTTGAGAGCCTGTGCAATAATAACAGTGAATGACTATTTGGACTGGGTTGTGAATAAAAGACCGCACATATGTCTGTAATGAGAATTTCATTGAAAATGAAAATACCGAAGCTGTCATATTTTTTAATACTTCGATTTGCACATCCTTGACTGCTTTGGGGCATAAAAAGAGAAAGTGCAGAGCAATTTGTTGTCAGCTCTTGAAATAAATTATCATTTAAACACTTCCTCTCCACAAAGGTTATTAGCTTAGTAGCTTGTTCCTGGGGTTGGACCATCAGTAGGGGAAAAAAAAATCGCAAGACATTAAACTACCCTTTCAAAAGCTGAATATTAGTTACTGTGGAAATTGTTCTCTCAGTGGCTTAACATATTTTGCTGTAGCTCTCCAGTGCTACAGATTAGACTGCAGTGACTATTAATAAATACTGTCATATTTTACAGCTGTCACGCAAAGCTGAAAAAAGGCTTCGCTGTGATTAGATCCTGTTTACTGTAATATTTCCAGCTCAGCCTCAGAAAGGCAGTTTTCCTATAAAGGTATTTTCCATAAGTAGAATATTTCTCCAACAGACAACATGACTAATTTTAATGTATCATTAACTCCTTGGTGGCAGTGAATTTGTGGTTAAACTGACTTCACAGCCAGAGAGCCATTCCTCTCCAGAGACACACTAAGCTAAAATGTTGAATTTTCTCTCTTGGGCTGTCCTTCATATTCAGAGATGGTGTGACCATCAGGAGATGTGCTTCGAGTCATCACCCTCCCCCACACAGACAGAAGGACAAATTTGCACTGGTTTATCTACCTTCTTTTGCCCTGTCCCTCTTGTGACCAATTGCATTGTTTGCAAGACAGCTGGCCAGGATTTAGGGCAGGAATGACACTTCAGTGGGCTAGCTAGAAATTCTGCTTCCTGAGCTAAAATGCCATCATAAGAGCAAAAGAAATAAATCTCTAGCCCCCCTACCATGCATTAGCTGTTTGGAATGGTATTCACATCTCTGAAAAAAAGGAGGTGACAGCTGGCAGGGTTGCTTTTGCTCTGACCTTCCATTGCTTTTCATCAAGCTCCTTGAGGAATTAACCCTCACTAAGCTGAATATCTAGTTTTCAATGAATGAGTGGTCCTGACACTATTAAGGGTTGAGCCTGAAGGGTCCTTGAAAAGGCTCTTCTAAATGTTCCTTGCCGGAAGCGACAGACTGTGGTGTAGACCTACAACAGTGGCTTTAAGATTCGTCCCCAGGAGCCCCTTTAGGAAACAATTAAAGCCAGGGCAGGAATGCTGTGAAGTTAAACAAAAGAATACATGTACTGTCTTTAGCACTAAGCTGGACACAGTAATACGCTCAATAAATTTTACCTTTTACTGTTATCATTATAGACCAGTGGTCCTCAGTGGGGAGGGAATGTGATTTGACCCCCCCCACACACACACAGGGACATTTGGCAATGTCTGGAGACATTATCAGTAGTGAGGAGAGGCCAGGAATGCTACTAAACATCCTGCAGCACACAGGACAGTATCCACCTCCAAAAGAATTATCTGGAACAAGGTAGCATCAGGGTCAAAGGACTGATGGTTGCAGGAACTCCTCAAGGGGTTGTCAGTGAACCAATCTAGCATCTACTGAGTGTCTCCTACTGTGCCTAGATTAGTGTTAAGAGCTAGCTAGGTTCAATAGGAGGTAGAGCCTTTGGCTTTGAAGAGCTTCTATTATGGTCAGCAGACAGGATAAGATTAACGCACATGAAATAAAGATAAGTATAAAACAACATAAGGCAAGAGCTAGATTGTGTAGTACAGATTTGAAGTATCGTGGGAATCCAAATATGAGAGAGTTTGCAATAGGCAAGCTGACCCATTAGGGAAAGCTCAACAGAAGAAGTTAGACATTTTTCTAAGCCCACCACCAACTAGCAATGACCTTGCCTTGATTGCTAAGGCCAAGTAGGTATCTAGAACCAAGACAACATGGCATTCCCATCAAGGCTCCCAAACGTCAGAGCTCAGGGCAAGAAACACAATTAAAGGAAAAACCAAAAAAAGGAACAATGTTCCTTTTACTAAATGGAAAGCAATTACAGAGCTGTTGAAAATAGGCAGTAAACAAAAGGAGGGAGGAAAATACTGGCAAAATTCCATTCCACCCCCCCCCAACTAATCCTGTAGCAAAAGTGCAATTTGCAACAAAATCAACAGTGCTTTCTCCCTCTCTCTTGTAGTCAAACACACTGTTTGGCATCAGTACTAGCACACATGATGCCTTAGCAGAAAAGTGGACGGAAGCAAGGAAGACAGGATGAGTGGGAGGTTAAGGTGGAGCACAGCTCACTTCACCCTGCCCTCCCCTCTCCCCTCTTCCCCCCTTCCCCAGTCTCTACGGAGTACCTTCAGTCAGGGGGAAAGTGCGGGCACTAACAGAGAGTACATCCCTCCCCATCTTCCTGGATTCTTTCCCATCAGTAAGTTGCCAGTGTCTGCTGCTATCCTGCTTTGTCTACTCCACAAATGATCTGATTAATTCTCTGGTGCTAACTGCCTCAGCGGGCCTTCTCGGCAGTAGAACAGAGGCTAATTAAGATCATGTCAGGCGAGGAGGCTGACAGGTTATATTCCTGGCCACACAGAACTTTTTAGAGGGCGCTTCAACTCCACTGCAGGCAGACAGTGCTTGGCCAGGCACCTGACTCCATTGTAGGCTTCGCATTTATTTCCACCAATTCCTGCATCAACAGGCCTCTGTTTTGTCCAGGATGTACTCCTTCTTCTTGGGATAATGAGCTGCCACTGTGTTTGCTTTCAGTTGCATTACTTCAGCTTCCTTTCATTTGAATTTTTTTTCATTTGAATTTTTAATATGCTTGTAAACAAAGATAATAATTAATAGTGGGAAAAATTAATAGTGGGGTCATTTTCCCTCCTCAATCATGTGTGTAAGTGTTGTGTGTGTGTGAGAGAGAGACAGACAGACAGACAGACTGTGTGTGCGTGTCTTACCAGCACATAGCCCATAGAGGTGAGTTTAGGACAAGTAAAGGAAGCCCTACTTCTCACAGCAGGTAGAAAATGGAGGAAACATATGGAACTCATTACACCAAGTGGTAGATTAGACTGAAAATAAAAATAGCTTCTCCCTCCCCCCAATAAAAGCTTAGGTGAATTCATGGATGACAGATTCACAGTGAGTTATTAAGGGAAAGAGATGTTTGAAGATTTCTCGAAACTGAGGTCACCACAAACCGCACAATAAATTTAAGGGGTCATATTTGCTTTCTCGTAGGCAACTGGTCACACAGGGTACTGGCATTCTGTGACCTGGGTTTTTAAAGATAATCTCAAGAGTCTGCTATGCATCTGGGAGGTGGAGAGGAATACTGAGAAATAGGGAAATGTTCTTCAGGACCACTGTGTCTACTCTTCTAGAATCAGAGCCTCCAACCACACAGCAAGAAAAATACACTATTGTAGGAGGTGACTGGCCCAGCTATAAGGATGTTTAAGAAAACCAGTTCCATGCCCAACTGTGCCACTAAGTAGCATGTGTGATCCTGGGCAAGTTACAGAGCTTTTCTGGTCCTCAGATCCCACACCTGCAAAAACGAGGGGAGTGGACTCAATCATACTTCAACCAACAATTTCTGGATGCAGTAGTTGTGTGGCAAGGGCATTACTAGGGTTATAGAAGTGAATGGAACAGAGTGCCTATCCTTTTTTTTTTAATGATAGTCAAAGAGAGAGAGAGAGAGGCAGAGACACAGGCAGAGGGAGAAGCAGGCTCCATGCACCGGGAGCCCGATGTGGGATTCGATCCCGGGTCTCCAGGATCGCGCCCTGGGCCAAAGGCAGGCGCCAAACCGCTGCGCCACCCAGGGATCCCCAGAGTGCCTATCCTTAAGCAGCTCACAGTTTCGAAGGGGAGCAAGGGTGTGTAAATAAGTAAGTAGAATCTACAGTGATTCTTTCAGGTTCTAAAATTCTGTGGGCTATCATAGCACTTCCATTTCTTTCTCTTTTTTCCCCCATAATGAAACCAGAACTCCTTTTCAAATGGCCACTCTTAGGGAGGGTTACAGAGACTCAAATATTCACTCACATCAGCTTTGAAAATTAGCCAGACAACCTCAGAACACTCAGAGATCCTTCTTGCTCACCCCTTAGTGCCCAGTGCTTAACCTTTCCTGGATCCTGCTAGGCAGAGGAATAAAGGAAACAAGGCCAAGCTGGTAGATTAGGATGTCCAGTAGCTCTTAAAACCCTTCATGGTAGATCTCACAGGTTTTCTTCTGAGATGTGCTGGAATTTTCAACAGTCCCGTCCTCCCCCTACCTAAGGTCTTTACTATCAGCACCCTTCAAATTGTTAAGCCATAGCCCCACACAGCCCTTTCTAGTTTCAAGGCTTCTATGAAATCAATGCATTTCTACCAAAAATTTCTAGGATAATAATGCGGCTTTGTTTCTTGACTATATCCAAATTCTGCAAAAATTCAGAATGCTTCATGAGGCAAGACAGTTACACGGGCTTTCCAAAGGGTCTCTCCAAGTCTAGATCTATATATCTCATCTCCCTCCAAAACCTTTATCTTGATGCCCCACTGGGACCTCAAACTCAACATGCTGAATTCTCTGAATTTATCATCTTCCTAGAAAATTCTTTCCTCCATCTGTGTTCCCAGGCCCCATGAGTGCCACTGCCTGGCTGCCCAAAGCAAAAACTTCATCCTTGAATCTTCCCTCTTCATCATTCCTCACACTCATCACCAAGACCCTCTTCATTCCCTCCACCACTGACTCAAGTGCAGCCTGCCATCACCTCCTGCACTTAATAGAGCTCTTCATCTTACCCCTTTCAGGGCCACCAGGCAGCAATCTTCCCTTCACATCTCTCACTTGCCTAAAAGCTTTCAGTGGTGTCCCATGACTCCTAGCATGGTGTCCTAACTTCTTAGCAGGGCACAGAAGGCCCTACTTGATGCAACTCCAACCCGTTTTTCTAGCCTCATCTCCTCCCATTTCTTACCCACTAGGCCTCTGTACTCTAGCCATCTGGAACTATACTAGTTTCAATATGCCATATGTGCAGTACCTTTATGTTTTTGCTCCATGCCTTTGCATATACTGTTCTGACGTTCTGGCGCTCAGCTCCTTCACCCTGCTCCCCTCACCTTCACACATACATACACACACACACACTATCTGCTAAATGACATGTCCTTCAAAACTCTGCTCAAATATTCACTTCCCCAGGCCTAGGTGTCCAAGGCTGCCTGCCCTGTGTCCTCATAATACTTTGTATATGCCTCTAGTATAGATCTGATCCTACTATAGTAGTATTATCTGTTTATGCTTTTATCTTCCTCAAGAGACTGTGAACTTATTGAAGATTGTTGTCTTACTCATCTCTGCCAGCACTGTGCTAAGTGCTGAGTATAATACAATGCCTGGATGGTTATTTTATTTGTAAATTGAACAAATGAATGAGTGAATAACAGAACCTTCATTTAAAACAAAATGGGATATTTGAAGGGCCTAGTGGAGGTGGTAAAAAAAAGAAGGACTTGGGTGGATTGTATCCTCAGGTCATACATTAGATGTTGCCCCCCTACCTCTTATACACTGGGCTACTCCTCACTTTGAGTCCTTCTGTGACCCAATCCCTTCACCAAATATATCACTTTCCTTTAAAAAAAAATAACAAAAAAGATACCACCTTCCTGGTCCAATCAACTTGGAAGCAGAATGAACATTTTAGTGCTGGGAATATTCGTTGTAGGTCTTTGGCTAAAGGACACCCCTCCAATATGGTAGATGGTCCCTGAGTCTCAGCCAATACAGAGTCATTAACGTTTGAGGAATTTCAAGAGCCAGTGTATAGGTCCTGTACTATTTTATACCAACCAATGGTATTTAGAGATCCACATGAATTCTCTAAAGATAAGAGGAACATGATATTAATTTCCATAGCTGCCAATGAAAAAGTAAATAAAGCAAATTATTTCAACATGTCTATGTAGACAATGTGACAAGGATGAGAGGCAACCTGAGAGCAAATGCAGTTAGTTCTCAGTTATCCGTATAAGATGAAATGAAACAGGCACGGATAAGCCAAAGGGCATTTCTGTGGGCATGAAAAAATGCCATTTTATAACAGAATTTCCTTCTAGTTTCTATACTACTTAGGCTTAGCTGAACATGGGAATAAAGGGAGGTACTCTAGGGGAAGGGAACTTTAAAGATGTCCTTTCAATTATAAATTCTCCCAAAGACAGGAAGCACCTTTTGGAAGAATTACCAGGAATAGGATATAAAATAGTTGTATGGAGAAATAGAAGTAGATAAGGGGGACACAGAAGGAAACAGAGGAAGGGCCCTGAATCTGGGGAGAAAAGACATGATGTCAAGGCCCCCAAAACAAACTTTGCTGATCTTAAATTGACCAGCCCCACTCCTGAAACCATAATGACTGACAGACATAAATCAGGAACGAAGACAATTGACAGTAAACATTGAAAGCCTGGTAATTTTTGCTAAAGAGGTTTGAAGTAAGGCTTTATATTGCTTAAGAAATTCAAAAGAATTGCATCAGCTCTAAAGTTTCCAGGTTTCAACAAGCAAACTACAGAATTATTACACAGAAGCATTGTATACCTCGGAGAGGCTGAGAAAAAGCCTCTAAAGATTAATTGGGTCTCCTCTGCTTTTGGGAAGCTCTTGGTAGAGGTGTATTCCTCATGGAAATCCTGGAGAAGAAATAAATGGTTTCCATTTGGCATACTACAGCAGAAAGCTATACAATATTTGCTAAAACTAGCCCTGGTCTTTCATTTTTTGACTCTTTTCAATAATATAAGTCTATTATGGCTTGTCAATAAGATGGTAACTTTCAAGAGGAAGCACTAAGGCTTATCTAAGTGATTTTTTTTTTATCCCACCACTTTTATCTAACACAGTCCTGGATAGCAGCATTAAAAAAACTTAGATGTCAAGCTGGAGAGGTCTTTAAAGTTCCTAAGTCTGAGGTTTCAGGTTCTGAAAAATGGATTGGCCCCATATTTTGTCGAGTCGGTAAGTCTCCTAATCTGTAATTCTACTTAAAATGTGGGATTCCAAAAATCTAAAGGCTAGCCACAGATTTATCATATTAAGCCTTTTCTACTCTGTCTCAATGCTTTTATCTACATAATGGCAGTAATATACTTTGCACCCTATCTTGCAAGAATAAAGAGGAATGGCATAATGACGTAAGCTAAAATCAAATGCTGAGCATGACTGCGCAATTGCCTACAGCTCAAAGAACTCTGTAGATAAGTGGTTAAGATTCAAGACAGGCTCATCATCTGCGCCCACAGAGTTACAGAGCTATCCACCAGGCTTTACCCAACAGAATTGAAAGAGCACACACTATTCCACATTCTTCATATACTCACCCACCCGGAGGATCCAGCCAGTTCTATCCATTCTTTGCATCAATTAGCAAGTCAACAAGCCACCACATTAAATGGGAATAGTCCACAAATGCTCATCAGACCAGGGCCATACCATGGCTAGCAGGAACGGCCACAGGCTCTAGGCTCAGGGTTGCATGTCCGTTTCCTCACCCTTAGAGTGAGAGAACACTTGTACCTAATTCATAAGATTGTTGTGCAGATTACATCTAGGATAGGCTCCTCCACCAGTTCCTGGCACCTAGTTAACATTCTGTCAGTGTCAACCATCATTATTAGGCTCTTATTGGGGTCACAGGGAAGGGGTGAGGACTGAGACACAGAATGAGAATCCTAGGCTGCCCTATCTCATCTCTTCCACACTTTTGGGGTGACCCTGCTCACCTCTCTGGTGTGCTAATTTTGGTTCTCCTCCATCAGAATCAGAACCTGTTCCTGGGAAAGGAGCGAGGAAGTTTATTTACATGACACAGGGGCAGAAGTGACTGATGTACACAGCCTCACGCAGACCTCTTGTGTTTTTGGCAAGTGCAGAAAGCCTCAGGCCACAGGAAGGAAGCTTTGCCTCTGGAATTGCAATACTGGTGATGGAGGAGGAGGATCATTGGCTTCCTGCAATCCTAACTTCATAGGCAGCCCTCTGTCCCACATATTGCCAAGGCTAGACCCATTGCTGAAGAGAAGGGAAGGAGTGGAAGAGCTGGACCAGCACATTTTAGTGGTTTTACTGGGCACATGTTCTGGAGAATAATAAAACAGAAAATAGCATTCTCTTCATTCACAAGCAAATAGAAATGCCTAAAGGCAACTTAAGCTAAACAGACAGCCTCTTTGGACAGTCCTGAAGCTAGTGGCTCCACCAAAAACATATCTATATTTTCATTTTTTTGATAAACTGACAGAAAGTGGAGCATATGTCTTTTCTGACATTTTAGGCTCTCTTCGATTCATAGTATGTATACAGAGTCCTAGAATCCTGAAGCAAAGCTCAGTTTATGGTCTTACATTAGTTTGGCTAAAAGCTGGCCACTGTTGGGAAAGGGAGGAATGGCCAGGTCTTTGTGCAGGTTCCCTTCCCAGTCTCTCCCTGCACCTGCAGTCCCATTCCCTGTGTCCATGGCCATAGGACTGGAAAGACCTGATCATTTGTGTATACACCCACAAGGAGGGGCATGAAAAGAAAGTCAAGAACCACAGAGAGCATGGGGGGAGTCTCTGGTCATGTGGAGAGAGATCATGCAAAGGATTCTTTCTATAGCCTTAGAGATGAACGGATAAGATATAACAACTACCCTCACTGACAAATCCAAAGTCAGCATCCTCCAAACCCCAGCTGCCTCAACACTTTATCTTAGTGGTTGTCCCCACCACACAGGCGTTCAAGATACCATGGGACAGTGGCCATGTCTTCTGAACACAAAAACAGGACATGCAGTCCGACAACATGCTTTCTTTTCTTTCTGGTTTTTCCAAGGCAGGCCTAAAGATTTCAGTCCCAGCTCTGACGTAGATCAGCTGTGTGACCTTGGGGGAAGAAACCTCTCTAAGCATCTGTAAAGTGGCATTGGTTAAAGTATCTGCCTAATTGGACTGTTAACCAAAACTAAATGAGATATGGTGGAAGCTCTTAGCACAGTGTCTGAAAAACAGAAATGCACCCAGTAAGTGGTAGCTATTATTACCTATGGTAACGGTTGAAATTTTGCAGACACATCGACATGAGACATGGTTTAGTTACTAAGTTCAAGAAAAGAAGATACATGAAATTTGACCTGCCCCAGAAAATCCTAGATGTCTTATCACTGTATCTGTAGACATTGCTTCCCCTTCAGTTTAACAAGGCATAGAAAGAAGGCGACCTTCTCACTGACCTCATAATTCCTCGTAGCCACCGATAAGCTATTTAGAGCTTTGTGAATCTGATTTCTCTCCTGGCCCCTATCTTTTGTGTTCTTTGAATGTTCTAACTTGAAATTAGAGAACTATCTCCATAAACTATTTGCTTGTATGAGCTCACCTGTCACTGAGAGATCGAAATTATTGCTTAGCTGGAACCCACCAAAATGGAAGAGCAGTTATTTTAATTAATATTATTCAAAACAAAACCTACCATTTTATACTTCCAAGCATCATTCCCATGTCTTTTGTCATCATCCATGCCCTGTGAGGAGGGCAGTGCAGGCGTATCACTGCCAGTTTACTGCTGAAAAAAAATCTATATTCCCCCAAAAGGGAAGTGACCTGTCCAAGGTCACACAGCTAATGAGTAGTGAAAACAGGACTCAAGTCCAAATTTCCTAACACCCAGTCCCACAGTCTTCCCATTCCACCAGGCTGCTGAATGATTTTAAGTCAAAAGATTATTTCCATACTGACGATGATAGACTCAGGCTTTAGGGGGAATGTTTAGGGGCGAACAAGTAATTAATTCTTTGGACCAACATCCTCCCTTGCCTGAGCATCTGCTAAGTGCCAGGCTCTCCACTAAGCCTTTTAAATGCAACAACTCCTTTCATCTTCACTACACTTCTATAGCAAGGTACTTGTGATTCTCATTTTACAGATAAGAAAGTAGAGGCATGGCAGAGGTAAGTGACTTGCTTAATGCCACACTCCTAGTGCGTCCTGAAGCTAGTTCTAGATGCCCTGTTTCCTAACTCCCAGTCAAGTGTTCTTTCTACGACTCCACACTGACAGGAACTTCCAGCTCTCTTATTAACAAGGAAAGGATATTATTTTTAAAGATGCTTTAGGGCAAAAAGATAAGCCAGTCCTCTCTCAATTCCTCATATGATAGAGAAGTACAGAAAGCAGGCAAATCATGCCTAATCCCAAAGCCCTGACTGCACAGCTGTGGAAGGACAGCTAGGGACACGGAATCCAGCAGAGAGAACTCAGGGCAGGGGTAGATCCCCTCTTACCTGCTCACCATCTGGGCTCCAGTCACAGATGGTTTTTAACCAAAGAGAAGGGTGAAGTAGTAGTCAGTCTTTCACTTCCATCCTCCCATGAGGAGCTTAGGGTCCTGCTCTTGTTCCAACCTATCCCACACCCATCACCACAATCACCCTTGTTCCCCATTCCCTGAAACTCTGCTAGATTCCTGGAGACTGAGGAGGACAGTGGTTGCACACCTCGATGACATTTGCTTTTTAAGAAGTGCCTTCTAGGCCTTCACCTTCTTAGTGTCTGAATCGGGGGATGGAGAACCAGCTCTACCTACAGCCCTCTCCCATCCCAATCTGAGGTAGGGATAGCCAGTTAGGAGGGGGTAGGGTATGGGTTGCTATGGTTAACTAACTCACTGTTAATTGGAGCTTGACCAGCCTCGTTTTCTTGCTTCCAGAAATTTCTTCCCTGAGGATACAAATGAGAGCAAATCACGCTAAAGACAGGAAAGGTGAAGTTACATGTGCACATTTAGACCAGGAAGGGGAAAAATCAGTTCATTATTTCAAGACCTCTTGAGATGCTGTAAATACACAGTCGACACAGAACAAAGATCTCTTTTTCCCCCCCTTACATTATTTATGTGCCATCTAAAAATTACATGCCCGTTCTCTTTCCAGCGCTGAGAGAAACATGCATATTCATGATCTGATAAATATTTAAGTGGGATTTATTTAAATGAGAGAGTCCATTTACAAACATTCCCTGGCTCTGAGATTTTATCCTGGGCACACAGAGGGAGGATAATTTCCTCTGGTAGATTCAAAACCTCCGCTGGCCACCTGCCCCCCTAAACTTGGAGCTCTTCCTTGAGAACTGGTGAATGCCACCCGCATTATTTCAAGGGAGTCTTCCGTACCTCCTCCCTTCAGGCCTGCCTTCCTGCTCTGAGCTCATGCCATAGGATGAGTCGTTGGCAAAATGCTAGAGCTGGCAGTCTATTTGGGGGCGGTGGGGGGCAGTCCCAGCTTTCTTTGCCTAGGCGTTTCCTCCTCCCCACCCTAGCCCCACGGTGGCTACCACCACTGATACCCCAGGCCTTCCTCTGGTCCACCTCTCCAGCTGAGGGAGGACAGTTCTGTGATATACCAAATAACCAGGATTGTGCTACCCTTCCCAGGAGGACATACATTTTAATACTAAAGCATTTTGACAGCACTTATTTCCAAAGTGTGTGTACATACAATGTTTTCTTTGCTTCTCAGAACAATCCTGTGAGACTCCCAAGGCAAGAATCCTTTTCTCTGGCTTACAGATGAAGATATAAAAGGAAAGGACACCCTGCCTGCCCAACCTAAGTCACACAGCTAGTGAGTTGCAGAGTTAGGACTTGAACTCAGGTCTCATAGCTCTAGGCTCTTATTACATACAGCTGCCTCTCATCTAGGAGGATTCTCGGAGAGAAAGCAATGGCAATCCAAAGAGAAGACTCATGGTGACCTATCGAGCATCGTGGCTGTAAGAGGGGGAAGTATTTGGGGATGTCTGGGACTGTGCTTGCCACCTCTTCAGTCCTACCGTATTAGTGATTGTCTGTGTGTGAGGTTAACTCTCCGTTCTTGGGCGCCACCCTGGTTCTGGTTCTAGCTAGTCCTGTCCCACCTGTCTTCCTCCTCCCAAATTATATTTGCCTGTTTTGTGTCTCATTTTATCTAAACTGCATGGGATGATCAATGAATTCACCTGTGGAGCGAATGTGGGCTAGGGAGTAAATACTGGTTAATGGCTCAATGTCTAACCTCTCCCTGGTCATACACATGTTTCGCCAAAAGCTTCTAATGCATTAAGTGAAGGACACTCTGTATGGCAAAGATTTCGAGCAATGAGCCAGGCCATCGAGGGCAATATCATTGTGCAAATGAACTTCACAGTTCTCTAACTTACACCACCTAAGTGGCCATCTATTCTGCCTAATTTACGGTTGCCAGATAAAAAAACAGGATGTCCAACTAAATTTGATTTTCAGATTTAAAAAAAAATCTTTTAGTATATCCCAAAGATTGCATTGGACTCACACTAACAATTATACATTGTTCATTCTAAATTCAAATCTCCTGGGCTTCCTATTTTTTTATTTGCTAAATCTGCCAACCCTAGCTTAACAGTAAGACCTGGCCTGCCGAGAATTATCATCAAAACCGTGCCAGCTGGGCATTTGTTTGCCTGTGACACTTGGTTGTGATTGACCTATAGCATGGGACACTGTGCCGGAGGGCCGAGAGGCGGTGAGGGAGGAAGAGTGAAGGCAGCTATAGGAGAAAGAAACATGTACCATCTAGCCCATCATGACACTGGTCTTAGTCACTTGTACATGACATAAAAGTAATGTCACCAGGCCTTAGGAAATATAGTTAGTACTATTTGCCTCTCACCCTCAACTCCTCCCCACCCCCCAGCCATCTGCTGTGCTATTCTGCTCTTTGAAAAAGGAACAAGTTTTGGCAAATGCCAAGCCTTGTGTTTTCTGAGGGTGATCTGGGCCTCGGAAGGCATATTGCGAGCAAACAGCAAGGCGGGCAGGAGGGGCGTGGCCAGGCTGCTGCACAGACAGCAGGGCTGCCCAAATGTAATTAAACACCAGGCGCAGACCCCGGGAGTAACAGTGGGAAGAGTTCCATGGCCAAAAAATATTAGGGTAGTGAAGTGGAGAATGTTTACAAGCCTAATTAGCAATTTGCACAACTGCAGAGTTAAAAATTCTGCTAGTGTCAGGCAGCTTTGTGGACTGACTATGGAAGTGGAACTGGACCCAAGGGAGGGGGAGCACTAGGATCTTGGTAGTTGGCCAAGTCCCATGAGGAAGGCACCTACTACGAAGTTCAAACTGAGAAAATGACCAAAGTAGAGCACGAACAGTAGAGGGGCTCATTTCCCAGACAATACTAGAGGCTAAGGAAATTAAGCTTTTGAGTAGTAATAATAATGATAGAATAGTGGTGATAATAATGATAGCAAGCCTTTAAAGCATCCATTTTCCCAAACGCACAAATTGAGTGTATTAAACAAAGAAAGCTAGTCTAAACCTTCATTTTAGAGATGAGAAGACAAAGGCCCAGAGAGGGGAAGTGACTTACTTAAGGTCACACGGCAGGTCAGCAGTGGTCTCCTCACTCCCAATCCAGTGCTACGTCCACTGTCCAAGGGTGCTTTTCCGGAGATTCTAAACTGGTTCAGTTTTTCTCCTCCACATTTTTTCCCTGATCTGTTTAGTTTGTTTTTATTGAGGTAAGAACACTTCATATGAGATCTACCCTCTTAAAAAATTTGAAGTGCACAATAGGGTATTGTTAACTATAGGCACAATGTTGGACAGCAGATTTCTAGAACTTACTTGACTTGTATAACTTCATACCCTTGAACTCCCCATCTCCCGTTCTCTTCAACCACTTGCACAACCATTCTACTTTCTTTTTCTGTGAGTTTGATTCTTAGTTTCTTTACATAAATGGGATGGTGCAGTATTTGTCCTTCTGAGACTGGCTAATTTCACTTAGTGTAATATCCTATGGGTTCCCTCATGTTGTCACATATGGCAGAATTTCCTTGTCTTTAAAGGCTGAATAATATTCCATTGTAAGAACATAACACATTTTGTTTATCCATTCATCTGTCAATGGACATTTAGGTTGTCTCCATGTCTTGGCTGTTGTGAATAATACTGCAGTGAACACAGGCGTGCACATATATCTCTTTGAGATCCTGCCTTCACTCTGTTTGGCTATGTACCCATGAGTGGGATTACCACATCCTATGGTAGTTCTATTTTTAATTTTTTGAACCTCCATACTGTTTTCCATAATATCTGTACCATTTTAAAATTCCTGCAAACAATGTTCAAGAGTCCTAATTGCTCCACACCCTCACAAGTATTTATCTTTTGGGTTTATTGTTATTGTTGTCATTGTTTGTTCTTTTAATAATAACCATCCTAAAAGTATGAGCTGATAAATTTATTGTGGTATGGATTTGCATTTTCCTGAGGATTAGTGATATTGAGCATCTTTTTGTATACCTGTTAGGCATTTGTATATCTTCTTTGGAGAAATATCTATTCAAATCTACCCATTTTTTTGAAAGATTTTATTTATTTGTTTGTTTATTTATTTATTTATTTATTTTTTTAGCGGGAGTGGTGGGGAGGGACAGAGGCAAAGGGAGAGAGGAAATTTCAAGCAGATTCCACACTGAGCACAGAGACTGATTCAGGGCTCGACCCCACAACCCTGAGATCATGACCTGAGCTCAAATCAAGAGTTGGATGCTCAACTGACTAAGCCTCCCGGGCACCCCCTGCCCATTTTTTAATCAGATTATTTGGTTGCTTTATTATTGAGTTGAAGGAATTTCTTGTATATTGGATATTAACCTCTTACTAGGTATATGGTTTGCAAATATTTTCTCTCCTTCTGTAGATTGTCTTTTCATTCTGTTTCCTTTGCTGTGTAGAAGCTTTTTTAGTTTGATGTAGTCCCACTTAGTGCTTTCGGTGTTATATCCAGGAAATCATTGCTTAGGATTTACAGATTCAGTGCAATCCACATCAATCCCTATTTTTTTTCAGAAATAGAAAATTCTCTAAAATTCATATGGAACAACAAAAGACTTGAAATAGTCAAAGCAGTCTTGAGAAAGAAGAACAAAGCTGGAGACATCACACTTCCTGATTTCAAAATATATTACAAAGTTATAGTAAGTAAAACCAGTATGGTACTGGCATAAAAGCAGACATATAAACCAGAATAAAGGGCCCAGAAATAAACTCATGCATATATAGTCAACTGGTCAACAAGGGTGCCAAGAACACACAATGGGGAAAGGATAGTTTCTTCAACAAACGATGTTGAGAAAACTAGATATCCACATGCAAAAGACTGAAGTGGGTCCCTTATCTTGCACCATACATAAAAATGAACTCAAAATGGATTAAAGATTTTAACATAAGATCCCAAACTTTGAAATTTCTAGAAGAAAACAGAGAATAAGCTTCATGACATTGGTCTATGCAATGATTTCTCCTCTACACTCTTGCTCTTCTCGTACTTTCTTTTTTTACTTCTAGAACCTTCTGTTTCCCTGCTTTTGAAGTTCACTTGGAAAACAGCCATTCTGTTCCCTCTCGCCACCACCTACTCCTCTACCTTAGGATCACTTTTTCCATCCTCTCCATAAATTCCCATAGCTAGGTGGTGATTTTCCATATATTACATTCTTTAATTGCAAGACTCAGCTGGGTCGTCTAAAATTGGAACAACCAGGACCCCTTCCCCTTTCTCCCCCACTCAGCCATGAGGAGATGAAAATTCTAAAATTCTGCTGAGGTGTGCCTATTGTATACCAGGCACTGTGCTGAAATGGTGTGTGAATTTTCACTCATTCCATAGTGTAGTGCTCCCTTGGGTAGGCACTACACTCCCTCGTGTAGGCACTATGATAGTTCTCATTTTGCAAACAAGGATCCTGAGGCTCAGAGAGCTTCAGTGATATTCCTAAGGTGACACAGCTAGTGACACAACTGGAATTTGAATCCAGGCAGTCTTATGTTAGTGTCCATGATCTTAGGCTTTATGTGATCCCCTTGAGAACAGCTGACATACTGCTGCCACAATATGTTTCCTAAACTGTGTCATTATTGTTTTATTCTCTACTGCCTCTCCATCCCTACTGCCTCTCCATATGTGCTGTCCAGTACAGACACATGTGGTTATTTAAGTGTAACTTTACATTAATTACAATTAAATGAAATTTAAAATGCAGTTCCTCAGTCCCACCAGCTACATTTCAAGTGCTCAAAAGCCACACACAGTTAGTAGCTACCATACTGAACAGTACAAATAGATACCATTTCCCTCACTGCAGAAAGTTCTGTTGGACAGCCCTTCTCTAGAGGCTAAACTTTGAACTCCTCAGCCTGGCTTTTCAAGTGTTCTGCAATCTGGTTCCTACCCAACTTTTTAGCTCAAAGGCAGAAAATGAGGGGGAAGAAATGAGGCTGTAGAAAGGAGCAGGAGCCTGATGATGAAGGGCTTGCTGTACCACACCATGGAAGTGAGATTTCATCCAGTAGAATACAATGGATTTCTTCCAAAGAATAGATGGAGCCAGTGCAAGTTGAGACCTGAATCAAACTCACCTCTTTCAGGAAGTCTGAGTAAATAACAGGAGAGATCTGAAGATCATGCCACCCTATGGATTGGGTGCCCCCCCCACAGTGACAGGAAGAGTTCCAATACTTACAAAAAAGAGAAAGATCAAACATTCAAAATGGAGTCAAAGACCTGTGCTCAAATCACAGCTTTGCTACTTAATTAGCTGTGTAATATTGGGCACTGCCACTTAACATCACTGAGCATCTGTTTGCCTCTCTGTAAATAGAGCCAATAATACCTACTCTCCAGATATGTGTGACAATCAGGTAAGATAATGAGGACAGTGAGCTAATGGTCTGGAGTAGGACCTGGACTTTAAACTTCCCCATGTGATTCTAGGGAGTAACTAGGGTTGAAAATCATTGAACTACGTGCTCACTAAGGTCTCTTCCAGCTTTAAACTTCCAAGCCCTGACCCACAGTAAAAAAGATCAGAAGTCAGTTTGGACAAAATATTTACCTGGGTCTTCACAGCAGGCTGCTGGCTTCATGAGCAGTCAGTGTGGCAGCCGTCATGGACAGTCCAGATTTCCTTGTAAAGCAGCCGCTTTGATAAGACTGTAGGGTGCGTGTTGGCTTTTTGGCAGAGTCCCTCCCCACCAAGTGACAGATGCACCCAGAACCTCCACCCCTGGACTATAATACCATGTGTTTTTATTGTCATTACAGAGTCGTTAATGAGTCACTATAGAGTAGCAGTGGATTTAGAGTTTGGATGTTGGTTCAAAGGTTTCTCCTATCACACAAAATTGCTTTACTTCAAGGAAATAGAAGTTTCAAAACAGCAGGCAGGGGAGGTGTGTGTGTGTGTGGGGTGAAACAGATGAAGGGAGTTAAGAGTACATTTATCATGATGAGCACTAAATGATGTATAGAATTTTTGAATCACTATGTTGTACACTTGAAACGAATATAACGCTGTATATTAACTATACTGGAATTAAAAAGAAAAACTTCATTAAAAGGGTGTTTTTCAGAACAGAAAAAAATATATAACACTGTATGTTAACTATACTGGAATTAAAAAAAGAAACAGCAGGCAGATGGGAATACAGGGGAATGCAAGGTGAAGAGGGTTGAGAGGAGCTGGCAGAGGGAGAGGGAAATGGGAGGGGAATATTCTAACTAACGCAGAGAGCATCCTGTTGTGCCCCAGCAGAATAGCACAGCAAAGGCTCATTTCCCAGCACTTCAATGCTCCAAAGACCTCTCTGTTAGCCAGCCCTTCTGCACATCAACAAAACACAAGGAAACCTGACGTTCCACCTCATAGCTCAGAAACCCTTCAAGGCCTTGAAGTACCTCCTTAAATTGCCAAAGAAAGATAAAATTATGCTCAACCTGATGTGATATTATTAATTATATTTTGCTTTATATTCACTCTTTGAAAATCAGAAATCCCTAAAGGGTGAATAGGAAAGTACTTTATTAAACTAGAATATTTGATGAATCGAGGCACCCCATTCCCAACCACATAAGACAAAATTTGCAGGATTGTGGGTGCTTGTAATTCCATTCAACCAGAGAAAAAGAATCAAATGGAGATCAGCAACTCTCATTTCACAAATGAGTGTCACAGCTCCAAAAGGGCTCCCAGGGCAAAAAAATCATCACTGTGCCACTTACCAATCACAGTCACAGTCCTGGGTCAATCTTGAAAAGACACCCCAAGGTTTTGGACACCAAACCCAAAACAGGTCATACAGATGCCTCTTCTTTCCATAAGAGACTCACCTTATTTCTTGTTCAACTGTTGCCCACAAACTGTACAGAAAACATTTCATCTTTGTTTGTGGTACTTCGGCATTGGACTGCCAAACCAGATCTATGGCAGAAAGCCAAATTCAATAACTCACTTTTTTTATTATTACAAATAAGGAAGCTGAGGATTAGTTAATCAAAATTCTCAGGGAATGGACTGTTCTAATTAACAGAATCTTCTGATAAACTGTTGAGCTAAAATTAGAAGAATATTGAAACAACTCATTTAGTTTGGTCTATTTTGAGCAAATCTCCTAAAATGTCTAGTTTCACATCCCTGCCTTGAAAATGCCATTGGATCTTTGGTATTTGAGGCTCTGGCAGGGCTCTGGAGTTCTGGATCATGTGTCCTCGATGTCCAGGGGGAGAAATGAAGATAGATATAGCACCGACAGAGACTTAACTCGGGACACAACTTTGGTGGCATCTCCAGTTTCAGAGATTGATTGTCTATTGTCTATTAAATCAAAGGCATAGGGAGAGAACAGTGCTGTTGAGTGACGGTTCTGGTTAAAATTTAATGTGACAGTATCTTCAACTTGTCCATACATTGTTATGCCTAGGTCTCATTTGATCTTTATTACACTCTTAGGAGACAGATTCCTCACTTCATAAACGGAAGCCCAGAGATGCTAAGTGGCTTGCCCAAGGCTGAGACCACACCAACTGTCTGGAGTCTCAGTCTTGTGTCCTTCCACAAGAAAGCCTACCACAATACCCATGGTGATTCTAATTTCCCCGCATTTGTGTTGACTTCCTCCCCTCTCCCCCACAGGCCACATTAGGCTCAGCTAATCCCATCATAGTCAGAGAAATATCTGAATGTGTGGTCAACTTTTATAGCATTCAGAATAACTTAGGTGAAAGTCATATCTAATGTAATAGCAGTTGCCATGATAATAGTGTCCTTAAGCTCCCCAGTTGAGAACTATTTATTTCACATAATATGATGTTGGCATACTAAATGCTCATTTGCATCCTTGTGTTGAGGACACTTGTCTGTGGCATCACTGTCTGGGGGATGAATTTTTTTCAGTTTCCCAAGACAAACTGCTAGACTTCTGAGTAGCCAGAGAATGCTAATGTTTGTTTTTTTGTTTTTGTTTTAGCCATTATGACAGGTGTGGGGTGATATCTCATCATGGTTTTGAGTTGTATTTCCCTGATGAGGAGTGATGTTGAGCATCTTTTCATGTGTCTGTAAGCCATCTGTATGTCTTCTTTGGAAAAATGCCTATCATGTCTTCTACCCATTTCATAACTGGATTATTTGGGTTTTGGGTATTGAGTTTTATAAGTTATTTATAGATTTTGGATATTAGCCCTTTATCAGATATGTCATTGGCAATATCTTCTCCCATTCTGTAGGCTGCCTTTTAGTTTTGCTGATTATTTCCTTTGCTGTGCAGAAATATTTTATTTTGATGAAGTCCCAGGAGTTCAGTTTTGCTTTTGTTTCTCTTCCCTCTGGAGATGTGTCTAGCAAGAAGCTACTGTGGATGAGGTCAAAGAGGTTGCTGTCTGTGTTCTCCTCTAGGACTTTGGTGGTTTCCTGTCTCACATTTAGGTCTTTCATTCATTTTGAATTTATTTTTGTGTATAGTGTAAGAAAATGGTCCAGTTTCATTCTTCTGCAGTGGCTGTCTAGTTATCCCAAAACCATTTGTTGAGGAGACTATCTTTTTTCCATTGGATATTCTTTCCTGTGGTGTCAAAGATTAGCTGGCCGTGTAGCTGTGGATCTGTTTCTGGGCTCTCTATTCTTTATTGATCTATGTGTCTGCTTTTGTGTCAGTACCATACTGTCTTGATAACTACAGCTTTGTTGAACAGCTTAAAGTCCGGAATTGTTATGCCTCCCACTTTGCTTTTCTTTTTCAGGATTGCTTAGACTATTTGAGGTCTTTGGTGGTTCCATACAAATTTTAGGATTGTTTGTTCTAGCTATGTGAAAAATGCTGGTGGTATTTTGATAGGGATTGCTTTAAATGTGTAGATTGCTTTGGAAAAATAGACATTTTAACAATGCTTGTTCTTCCAATCCATGATCATGGAATGCTTTTCCATTTCCTTGTGTCCTCTTCAATTTCTTTCATAAGTGTTCTATAGTTTTCTGAATACAGGTCTTGTACTTCTTTAGTTAGGTTTATTCCTAAAGTATCTTATGGTCTTTGGTGCAATTACAAATGGGATTGATTCTTTTATTTCTTTTTCTGCCACTTCGATATTGGCATATAGAAATTCAGCAGATTTCTGCAGATTGACTATATATCATGCAACTTTGCTGAATTCATGCATTAGTTCTAACAATTTTTTGGTGGAGTGTTTCAGGTTTTCTACATAGAGTATCATGTCATCTGCAAATAGTGAAAGTTTGACTTCTTCCTTGCCAATTTGGATGCCTCTTATTTCTTATTTTTACATATGTATATGTAAAAGTGACTGCTCTATCAAACCCGTAAGATTATTATTAAGATCAACTGATATCATTTTAATTTTATTACTGAAATGAAGGAATTAAGATACTAGAGAAAGGCAGCTGCTTAGAGCAACAATTTCATGATCATACTCTTGTGATCAGCACCATACACAAAAGACTCAGACTTTTGTCTTAGGGAGCTTATAAGGTAGTTTATTGCTAAGTCAATGGTTCTCAAATTCTAGCATGCATCAGAATCATCTGAAGGACTTTTTAAACACTAATTTCTGGCCCCCAGCCCCAGAGTTTCTGCCTTAATAGGTCTAGAGGTGGGGTCCAAGAATCTGCATTTTTAACAAATCCCCAGGTGATATTGATGCTGCTAGTCCCGGGGCCACACTTTTTAGAACCACCAGCCTAGGCATCATTTTATTTATTTTGTAAATATTTCTTTATTTATTTTAGAGAGAAAGAGCACAGAAGTGTGCAAGTGGGGTGCAGGTAGAGGGAAACAGAAAGGGAAAAAGAATCTCAAGCAGACTCCCCACTGAGAATGTAGCCTAATGTGGGGCTCAATCTCACTACACTCTGAGATTACAACCTGAGCTGTAATCAAGAGTTGGGCATTTAACCAACTGAGCCACCCAGATACCCCTGAATATCTCATTTATTTTTTTTATTTATTTATTTATTATTTATTTATTATTTATTTTTATATAAATTATTTTTATCTGGTGTTAATTTACCAAATACAGAATACACCAGTGCTCATCCCGTCAAGTTGTACCCCTCTGTGCCTTTTCACCCATTCAACCCCACCCCCCACCTCTCCCCTCACCACCCCTAGTTCGTTTCCAGAGTAGAATGTCTTCTGTTCTGTCTCCCTTTTGATATTTCTCACCAAATTTTTCTCCCTTCCCTTATACTTCCCTTTCGCTATTATTATATTCCCCAAATGAATTGGACATAACTGTTTGTCTTCTCCGGTTATTATGGCAAGTTCAAAAAGGGTGTTGCTGAGTTCTTCTCTGGGACTTTTGATGGACGTCTTGTACTAAATTTAGATCTTTCATCTATTTTGTGTTATCTTTGGGTTATGGTTGCAAGAGAGTGGTCCAGCTTCATTCTTCTGCATGTGGATGTCAATTTTTCCCAGCCTCCATTTATTGAAGGACTTCTTTTTTCAGTGGATCGTCTCTTCCTCTTTATCGCTTATATTTGATGAGCATAAAGTTTCTGGGTCCACTTTGGGTTCTCTGGTTTGTTCCATTGATCTATATGTCTGTTTTTGTGCCAGTACCACACTGTCTTGATGAACAAGGTTTGTTAGTATCTGATGAAATCCTGTATTTTGATAGAGATTGCATCTGATACGTGTAAATTGCCTGGGTAACTTGACATTTTCACAATATTAATTTGCCAATTCCATGAGCATGGAATATTTTTCCATCTCTTTGTGTCTTCTCAATTTCTTTCAGAAGTTGTTCTCGTAGTTTTTAGGGTATATTTGAGAACATTTGATGGTAAATGGTTCTCCATACTTTTATTTCAGGTTGTAGGTGTCCTTCTGTCTAAATGAAGTCTCTTGTAGACTGCAAATAGATGGGTCTGTTTTTTTTATCCAGTCTGAAAATTCCTGCGCCTTTTGATGGGTCATTAAGACCCATCAGTTCAAGTTATTGTTTTTAACTTCTTCTTAAAGGGGGAGTTTTAATGATGGTCCCCTTAAATTTAATGCAGAGTGGATTGGAGGTCACATATTCTTTTCGTTCTGCCTGTCTTGGAAGCCTTCTTTATCTCTCCTTCATTTTTGATGAGGCAGCTTGTGGATAAAGTATTCTTGGTTGCATGTTCTTTCATTAGGACCATGATATGAATATATCCTGCAGCCCTTTCTGGCCTGCACGTCTCTGTGGAAGAGGTCTGCTGTTACTCCTAATATTCCTCCATGAAAGTCAGGCTTCTTGTCTCTAGTGCTTTAAGGATCTTCTCTTTATCTTTGGAATTTGATGCCATTCATATTAGAAGTCGAGGTGTGTTGAAGGTTTTTATTGAGATTAGGGGGGGATCTCTCTATTTTCTGGATCTGTCGCGTTGGTGAATGCCTGTTTCATTCCAGATTGGGGATAGTTTCAGCTAGGATTTGTTCAAATACATTTTATTCTGGCCCTCGGTCCCTTTCGGCGCCTCGGGAAACCCCAATTAAACGTAGGTTTTTCTTCCTAGGACTGTCATTTATTTGCCTTAATCTGTTTCATGGTCCTTAATTGATTGTCTCTTTTTTCCTCAGTTTCCTTCTTTGCCATTAACTTGTCTTTACTGTCACTCACTTCGTTCTTTCACCTCGTTAACCCTCGTCATTAGGACTTTCTAGTTTGGATTGACTTTTCAATTCATTTGATTTTTTATTTCTGCCTGATAGGATCTAATTCTGCGTCATGAAGCTCTCGTGGGTCCTTAATGCTTTTTCTAGAGCACCAGTAGCATGTAGAATAGTGCTCTGAATTGGCTTTCGGACATTGAAAGTGTAATCCAGATTTTTGTAACTCTGTGGAGCGAGGACTGTTTCTGATTCTTTCATATGGAGTGAGGTTTTCCTTCTCGTCATTTAGTCAGTGGCAGGAGTGGACAGAAACAAGTTGTATTTGGAACACGGGGAGGGCGTATCACTTGGTCGTCCAGTGGTCTTCTGGGGGAGGGGCTGCTGTGCTGATTTCAGGTGTTTAGCACTTGGGTGGAGCTGCTTGCCCCTGCTGCTGCGGGCTCAGTGGGGGTTGTTTACCCGTGGGGCCCCAGGTGGAACAGCAGCAGTTGCTATGGCGTCTGGAAGCCGCTGGATTCAGCCTCTGCAGGAAACTTACGGGGGCTCGGGTCTCTCGTTCTCCGGGTCCGCAGGGCTGGAGGCTCCGGGGCGGGGCCGTGATCTGCTCAGTCGGGCAAGGGAGCGTCCTCGCTTGGTCTCGGCCCTCCCGGCCTACTGCCTGTTCGGGGGAGGCCGGATTGGCTGTGTCCCGGAGCCCTGTGCCTACGGGCTCTGGCAGTGGGATATACGCGCTCCGCCCGTCTGCTCCTCCTGGAGCCGCTCCCGAGCCCTCCGAGATGCTACCGGTCCGGTCCCGCTTAAGTGCGCGCTGCAGCCTCTTAGGGGATCGGCGCGGGTGTGGGGCTCTCCCGGGGGCAGGTGCTGTTGTGTCCCGGGAGCCCGAGGGCATCCCGCCTCCTGGGTCTGCTCCAACTCCCTGCGGCCCCTTTCGCCCGCCGGGAAGGTCTGGTGAGCTCATGCTCTCCGGGACGGGGCTCTATGTCCAGGGGACACTCGCCTCCTGGCCTCAGCCGGCTCCTCGCGGGGCCCGCTCGGAGCAATAGTTCCTATAATTCTTTTTCCGTTCTTCTACTTGTAGAAGCTTGAACTTTCTCATGTAGCATTCCAGCTGGTCTCTCTTAGATCTCAGACGAATTCATAGATTTTCAGATGATTTGAGGTTATCTAGTATTTTGGTGGGACAGGTGATTTGGGGACCCGCTATTCCGCAATCTTGCCTTAATTATTATTTATTTATTTAAAATTTTTGAATATCAATTTACAACCTAGACTGCCATAAGATTTAAAATGATGCCTAGTTGGACACCTGGGTGGCTCAGTCAGTTAAGCACCTGACTCTTGATTTTGGCTCAGGTCAAGATCACAGAGTTGCAGTCTCAGAGTCATGAGATTGAGCCCCACATTAGGCTCCACACTAAGTAGGGAGTCTGCTTGAGAGTCTCTCTCTCTCTCTGCCCCTCCCCATCACACACTCTCTCTCTAAAATAAATATTTTTTAAAAATGAGATATTTCAGAATATATGTGTGAAAGAAAATTAAAACAAAATAAAACAAAATTGCCTTTTATGTTCTCTTGTCTTCTCAGTGTCCTCCTCTTTCCCTTTATCTCCCCACGCAGGGTCATGTTTCCTTGCACCTCAGTCACAGAAAGAAATATTCCTGACCTCTGGAAAACAATGCCATTCTCTCACCACAAATGCACTGACTAGCACCATTTCTAATGGAAACATTTGCTTCTTTCATGCCCTGGTTTCTCTAGAAATAGAGGAGCCCCCTGCTTTGGAGTCTAGAAGGAAGTCACAGAGAGAATGGTCTCTCTCCCTACTGCATAAAACAATGCTTCTCAAAGTATAATCCCCAAATGAACAGTGGCAGAATCATCCAGGGTATTTATTAAGAATGAAAATGAGGGAACCCACTGTAGACCTAGTGAATCAGAACTTCCAGAAGTGAGATGGGAATACGGGTGCTTCCCTTAAGCGCTTCAGGTTATTGGTGTTTCTGGTACATACTAAATTGGAGAACCCCTAAAGAAAGGATTAACCAAGTGTTATGTTTAGTCAAGGACCCTAGGGGAAGTTTTATTTCTCTTAACGGACCACTACTCCCCCTTTCATGGGTCTACATGCCCCACAAGAAACCTTGTGAGACTAGGAGAGACACCAGGCTCCTCCCTCCTTCACCCTTCCATATGACACCCCTGCCCTCCACCACCCCCCATCCCCGCAAACAATATGAATCCATTTGCCTAGAACGTTTCTCAGGTTGCTTAAAGCACACATACCTAAGTCCCTGACAAATTCCACCCAGTAAGGAAAAGATTTGGGTTTTTTAAGATGCTTTTATTTTATTTTATGTTTATACCTTCTCTCTCTTTAAATTTTTATCTCCCCTGCTTCTTTATGACACATTCTGGAGATGTTTCAAAGCTATTTATATTCCATACTGACTTTAGTCTTTTTAATGTTCTGAGAAATGCCATAGCTTATATTGAAATTATGCACTAAGATACAAGAGAAAAAGGAGGGGTGGGGGAGAAAAGGTGGTGAGGAAAGTACCTGAGAGCAGCGTTGATTAGATAGTCAGACACAAGGGTTGGAACTCTCCTGCCATGGCACTGAAATATTGTCAGTTCATTACTTGGCATGCCCCTCTTCTTATCTCTCAAGAGTGGGGAAGATCCTGGAAGTTTGAGGATGAAATGCAATCCTTCCCCTCACTGTGGCAACTGTAAGTCTGCCAGTGTTTTTGCTTTTTGGTTTACCGTTGAGTTAGAGCTAGTATATATTTTGTGTCTCCTGGCTAGTCACTGTATAACTTTGGTTTATTTTCATTATGGGCTTCTCAGTACAATTCCACACATGGTGGCTTAACTAATGAAGGTCAGAAAACACCATGGGGGCATAGGCTGCTAGAACACAGAGACAGAACCAAACAAGTGTGTCTTCTGCATGGGAGGGGCACCCACCACGTGCAATTCATCAATGCTCAGCTTTAATGAGCTTCTAAATTTTGTTCTCTTGCTCCCTCTTTTCAAGGGTGTGTGTGTGTGTGTGTGTGTGTGTGTGTGTGTGTGTGTAAGGGAGTCTGTCTGAAAAAATGTGTTTGCATTAGATATCATAATCATGTTCTCAATTTATACAGCACAGTAACTTTTACAATTCTGCAGAGGATCATATCCAGTGCTTTTTTTTTTTTTGCATTACTTCTCAGGATCATGCAAATGCTACTGACAACTAAATAAAATCTGTGAAGGGAATAAAAAGTCATCCCCACAATAGTTCCAAATACAGGCCGACCTTTTGAAGGTGACTACTTCCAACGTGGGGTTGATGGACACCCAAAATCTTTCTTTGGCTAAAAATGTGTCCTTTGATGTCCTGCCACAGCTATCAAAACCCAGTTGTTGGAATGGAAGGAGCCACCCTTTGAGGCTAACAGTTTGGAGAACTCTGTTATGAGTTAAAGCTTTAATACACAGACATTTATTCAGTTAACTTCTATCTCTACACCAGGCCCTGAAGAAGTATGACACAGAAAAGGTTATCCTTTGGTTTTATTTGTGTTGGTGGATGGAGATCAGGAGAGACCCGAAACTTTTCTCAAATCACATTCTGTGGATAATTTTGCCAGCCTGCAGACAGGTTAATTTTGAAGAGTCTATGCATTACACTGGCAGTAGCATTGGCATAGCAGCCTAACACTGGGTGAAGTGCTCTAGTGAGACATGCTGAATAGCCAGGAACTAACTTTAAGGTCCTGGAAGCCTGGTGGCAGAGAGATATGTATCTATTAGGATCACATGAAGCTGCAAGTAACAAAATCCTGACTAGCAGCAGTTTAAACAAATAGGGCTTTTCAAAATATGCAACAGAAGCCTCCAAGTAGGTAGTTGTAGGCATTGATTCCATTGTTCAAGAATGCCATCAAAGACGTAACTTCTTCCTCTCTGTTCTACCATCCTGAGCATGCTGGCTTTCACCTTCATGGTTGTTACCTCATGGTCACAAGATAACTAAGACATCAGTGCTCCCAAGAGTCAGGAAGATGAAGAAAGGGCAGTACCAATCACATCTATCACCTTTTTTGGGGAAAACAAAATCTTTGCCAGTTTCCCCAATAGGCTTCCATTTACATCTCCTTGGCTAGCATTATATTACATGCCCCACCCACTCAACACCAGTTGCAAGGGAGACTGGGAAAGAGAGTATTTAGCTGGGCACATTGCCACCTTAAACAAAACCAGGATTATGTTAGCAAAGAAGAGGGAAATTGATCTTGGGTAGACAACAAACAGTGCCTGCCAAAGACCAAAGGAGAGCTTTGGCCACTCATTCAGTTCAACGAATACTCACTGGGCACCTACTAGGTGCCAAACACTGTGCCATGTGCTTTGACATCTGGCTTTTGCCTCAGGCTATCCAGAATTCAAAGAATGAAGCTTCTTCACTGGGGTAAATCACCAAGACTAACGTCTAGCTGTGTGTGTCAGGTTTTATTTTGTTCCTAGCCACCAAGCCGCCCTGAGCTTTGAGAATGTAATTTCATCTAATCTTTCAGATAGTTTGGGGCAGAGACTCAAACATCAGCTAACCCGCTCCAGAAATGGACCTTCACAAAGAAAGGCCTTTGAATTTTAGCTATCAGGGTCATTTTTTTAAAACCATGCATCAGAGTTATTTTATGCATGCAAATCCCTTCCTGCTTTTTAATTGAATTTGTGCCTGGATGTACTGCAAATTGCTTTTGACGATGGGCTGCAGAATAGGTTCCAGCTATGGACAGCAGTACAATGGCACAAGAGCCTTAGGTGCCAGCTCGCCTCCCTACCTTTATTCCCATACAGCTTCCAATCTCATCATACTTGCTGACTGATATCTTTGAAGACCTCTACCCCTCAAAATAGCAAAGGCAAAATGATTAAGAGCTCCAGAATGATTTCTATTGAGGGCTTGTTCTTGGGAATTCTCTCTCCAAGGAAAGATGAATGAATGGCTCCCGAGAAAGAAAGGATCTTTGCTGCTTTGATGTGGATGGGGCCAGACACATATTCCCTTTAGTTTGAAACCCAAGTCCAGTAACATTTTGTTTTTGGGAAAGGCAGAACGGAAAAGGACTTCGGGGAAGTCTGGGAGTGGCCACTAGGATCACAATGCATAGACTCTTCAAAATTAACCTTTCTGCAGGCTGGCAAAACAACCCACAGAATGTGATTTGAGAAGGAACTTCTTGCCCACATATTTTTTCCCTTGGCCTGTAAGAGTGTAAGTCCCATTAATGTTGTTTCTTAAGGGCTGTCTGGTGATGGGTGCCTTCCATTCCCAGGAAAGGATGACGTGTTATATGCTACTAGTTTATTTTGTTGGCCCATTGTCACCCAGATAAGATCAGGGCCCTAAATATATGGTACCTAAAATGGGCAGTTTTTTTGAGGGATAGGAATGGGATGGTTTGTAGTTTAGGGCCCAGGGAGAGCGAAGTGAGGGGGTCCCTGAAGGAAGTCCAGGATAGGCAGCCCCTGGACTCCTGAGAGAGGAGCAGGAGAGTGACAGTCTCTGATAAATCCTTCTCATCAAACATTGCATGAAAAAAATCCAATGGGGAAGATATGGCTGATGGAAGGGCAAAACATCAGTGGATTAGATGCAAGTGTTCATATCTACAGGTCATCCTCTGTACTTTTGCTTGCCCATACCTGATAGGAAACCTTGCCTGCATAACGTCTCCATAGACTGGAGGCACTGAAATTGGTGGGGTGATGGGACGGTGATAATAATTCACAGAGCAGTGTAAATAGAATAGGCATGGAAGGGACACGGGAAGGAGAATAAAAGAAGCAGTTGAAGGCAGAAGCAGAAGGGAGAAGGGGTGTCAAGACGTCAAGGGAAAACACAGGGTAAAGAGATGCTGCATATTCAAATAAGAGCAACCAAACTAATTATAATAGCAAGCCCTGTTGGAGGCACCTAGTACGCATGAATGCACTGAGTTTTATAATAATCCTATGAAGTAGATTTATTATCTTAAAAAATATTTTTATGTATTTATTTGACAGAGAGAGAGAGAGAGAGCACAGGCAGGGAGAGCGACAGAGGGAGAGGGAGAAGCAGGCTCCCCACTGATCAGGGAGCCAGGGCAGGTCGATCCCAGGACCCTGAGATCATGACCCGAGCCAAAGGCAGATGCTCAACCACCTAGCCAGCCAGGCGCCCCTAGATTTATTATTATTATCCGATTTTACAGACTAAAAAACTGAGGTACAAAATTTATGTCGAAATTTGATCGTTGTGAAGCAGGGAGAAGCAATGAAGAAACTGAGTCCTGATATCATTTGATCTTTAAACTTTCCAGTAACTAAAGCCAACAATGCTTTCTTTAAGGGCAGTTTCAGCCAGGCTTCTGCCCCTCGTAACTCAACAAGACCTTACTAATAATTCAAGAAACCACATCTATCGGCTGCTTATCGTGGACCAGGCAGCACTGGATTAAGTGCTTCATATGCATTATTTTATTGCATCCTGACAACCCAATGGGTGGCAGATAACTTACCCAGAGCTGTGCAGCTATTAGGAAGCAGAGCTAAGAAATGAGGTGCTACAGTCTGATTCCGGACTCTGCGCTCATAAGCTCTGCTGGGCAGACACAGAGAAGAGAATGTCAGCAGTCAGCAGTGAATAGCAGAAACTGAAGACAGCTGAATTTCAAGTGTTCCCTCTATCCTGAGAGTGTGATAGCCACTCTCTTACAGTTGCAAGAAATCAGCTGCTACACAGGTGAGCATCCGTTTGGAGGCTCCTTAATCTGGGGAAGCTATTCTTTCTGGGGCCTTGTGGCCTCGACTTTCCAGTAAGGAGTCACTTGGCACTAACAGAAGCACGTTCCAGGATCTGCTGTGCCCAAGATTCTCCCTCCCACACAGGAAAAGGAAAAGGCCGTGTTGAAGACATCTCTCTGTGTGGCCATGGCTGGGAATACTTCCTGGAACAGGAGCCCAGTAGCATCACACCCCGGGACGCACCACACTAAAAAGATTCTTGCAGCTGGCATCAACTGAGCAAAGGCAATTTCTGTTCTTAATGGCTGCAGCCTCTCCCTGTAACGGGGCCTGGCACCATCCGTACGGCTTCCCATTCAGTCCCTTCTACAAGGACCCTACAAACAAGGAATCACCGTAGCTTCATGGCAGAGGAAGGAATTGTGTGTATGCTCTTAGTGTTTTTGTTGTTGGATGTTTAAGGTACACAAAAGCCTATCTTCTGAGAATAAATATTGGTCAAAAAGTGATAGCCTATTCAACTGGGATTCAAACAGTTAAAGGTTAGGCATGGCTTTCATTGTTTTTATAACTATTAGGTGGCTCCCTTGATAATTCCCACCTGATTTATATCTTGGTCTCCATTTCTGCATAGACCCCATAAAAAATGCTGTGTTAAATAATCTCATATTAAAAACAAAACCGGAACTTAATCTTCACTTAAGAGGCAAACAATAATTTTTATCAGCCTTTGCAAATGGGCCTTGCTTCCCATTCATTAAATGTCTATAAATGTTTGCTAGTTCTTAGAGGTTGAATGATTAAAAGGATAGGAGAGACATGAATTTTAAAAAATCAATCACTGTTTGTAGCTCTATTCCCAAATATATCCTGCATGGCACAGTAGATCTTCTCCATGAGACTAGTTAATAACAAGCGTTCTGCATATTTTATAATTATGTGCACTGCCAGCAGAGTGTAGTCGGATTTATTGTACATTTGAGTCTCGGGAATCAGAGTCGTGCCTCACAGCACCTATCATAACAAATGGCACGGAGGGGTTCTTTATATCGCAGGATGCTGAGTTGGATATTTAAATAGCATACCCAGGAAGTGTTCTGAGTTATGGTCACCCTGCAAGAGGGGCACCAACCAAAGTACACTGTGATTTAAGTGTCGTGGCCAATAGCTAGAGCCAGACGCTCACTGAGTCAAAATTACGATCTATAAGAAAGGGAATGAATAATTGTTGCAATAAAACCCAAGTCGACTGGGAGCAGATTGATCAGAAACATTTATTAGTTCTGATTGGGGTTTTGGCACACTCCAGTTTTTAGATGTAACAGGCAAATGGCACACAGATATACGCAAGGCCCATATTACAATTTTTCTTTTCAATGAAGGACATATCTGGTGGAAGTGTGGGAGAGGATCCAACCTCCTAAACCACTTTTCTATCTCCATTCTTAAAAATTTTGGAATGTGTCACTAAGATAAATAATATGTGGGAAGAGACCCTTTCTCTGGTAGAAAAAATTTTCTGCGAGTGGAACAGTATGTCTCCCACTCCCATTTGGAATGAGAGAGAATGATCTTTGGTTTTCCATTATATATCTGGGAAATTTAAGAACAATTTTTGCGTGCAAAATAGTTGCTTATGTGACCCTGACTTTTTAATATCACTTTTGTTTGTCAACCTGTCATTCTCAGATAATGTCTTTGGATCTATTAGGACTGCTATGCTTCATTCTGCTTTGGCAGACTTGGAGAAGTGGGACAACTTATCCAAGGTCCTACAACTAGATCAATAGAGGAGATAAACTAGATTGCAGGTCTCCTGATTTCTGGCCCAGCGTTCTTACTATTGAACTATGCTACCTATAGCTTTTGCTGCCCCTGCCTCATTTGAGAAGAGTCTGTAAATAAATGTCCAGGATGTTGTTTGCTTACCCCAGGCTCATGAATCAAACTGGTTCATCTCCCTGTTCCTGTTACCAGCACCCTCCCCACCTCCCACCCTAATTCCACACACCATTTAAAGACCTATGTCTCCTGCTACTATTCAAGAGGCTGATATATCAAGATCATCTAACTGGGGCTTGAGATAAATTACACTATGTTCCCTCAGAAATTACTTTGACACAAATAATTATTCCAATAATAAGTGGTGGAAAATACAGTGTTAAGTACAATCAGCAAATCTAAATGGCCTTAATTGGCATTACTAATTCTTGCACACAAATAAATAATTATACTCCTTTCCTTCCAGATTTCAATTTTGGACGTGCAACGTCCATTTAGTTCACTGAAGCAGAAAGCAGAAGCCTTTACCGAAGTTGACAAATCCACATGGCAATGTGTAGCCTACTCTACCTTAAATTCATCTCCATACTTCCCAGTGACTGTTAGCACAAAGCTTTGCATTAGTAGGGTTTTTATGAGGTCTTGTTAAATGAATGGTTGCTCATGACCAGTCTCAAATTTCCGTAATATTGTTTATCAATGAGAATAAAATGCCTGATTTCACCTTCTGTTGTGACATATAAGTCCTTATATACCTTAGTTTATTAAATGGATTCCAGCTTGCCTCTCCCAAAATATACCAATTCTGGAAAAGCCCCTAAAGACTCCACACCCTATAACCTTACTACTTAAAGTATGGCTTATAGACTAGAAGCATCAGGATCACCTGGGAGCTTGTCAAAAATGCAAACCTCTGGAATCAGAATCCACATTCCCAAGATTCCCATGTGATTCATGTGTGCTTAAAAGCTTGAGAAGCATTAAACAAACAAACAAACAAATAGCTTGAGAAGTACTGTACTGTGGGAACAGTTGTCATTGCTGTCACCAGGCACTAAGAGTTACACTGCAGATTCCAGTCCACAAACATGTTTGGAGCCCCTATGGGACTATTAGGCACTGTGGAAAATACAGAAAAGGAAAAGACATGTTTTGTTTGGTTTTGGTTTTTACCCAGGACAATATGTAATCTAGTCCTAAATTGTGTGCTTTATATTGCAATAATGCAGTCATAAGGAAGATCAGGTGGGATGGGTTATTCAAGAAAGGCTTTTTAGAAATGGGAGTTATGTTCAGGTTACCAATCAATATTTTGGAAAGTAGGGGAAACTGGTAACAACAGTTAATGTTTATCAAATGCCTCTATATGACAAGGCCCTAGGTTTCACTTTTTAATATAATACACCACTTTATCCTTACATTAACTCAATGAGTTAGATGTTGTGCAGTACCTAAATAGCCAGCTCTGAAATCAGACAATCTGGGTTTAATCCTGCTTTTACTATTTACCAGCTGTGTGATCATGGGCAAGATATTGAAACTCTGTGCCTTAGTTTCCTCCTCTGTAGAATGGAAATAGTAGCACCTACCTCAGGGGATAATTACCCATGAGAATGAAAGAAGTTGAAATGTATGAACACTGAGAACAATGTCTAGCGTGTAGTGACCATCTAATAAATATCAGCTATTACTATTTTCATTTTATGCATGGGGAAACTGATGCACAGAGAGGTTGAATAGCTCTTCCAAAATCACACAGCTTGTAGGTGGTAGAGTTAGAATTTGAACACTGCTTTTTGTGACTACAGAGACCATACTCCTTTTTTAAAAATTTTTATTTATTTGAGTTGGGGATAGGGGCAGAGGCAGAGGGAGAGAGAAAATCTCAAGCAGATTCCACAATAAGCACAGAGCCTGACATGGGGCTCAATCCCACAACTGCAAGATCCTGACCTGAGCCGAAATCAAGAGTCACTCAACCAACTAAGCCACTCAGACATTCCCAGAGCCCACACTCTTAAATCCATTACTTAACTTAAAATGTGCCTAAGGAGGCAGAAAGAGAAAACAATTCTAAATCTAAATTTCTCAAATTATTGTGAGTCCAATCTTACTGTGGATGCTGGGCCTACACAAGAATTAGATGGTTAGGGGATCCCTGGGTGGCTCAGCGGTTTGGCGCTTGCCTTTGGCCCGGGGCATGGTCCTGGAGTCCTGGGATCAAGTCCCACATCGGGCTTCTTGCATGGAGCCTGCTTCTCCCTCTGCCTGTGTCTCTGCCTCTCTCTCTCTCTCTCTCTCTGTTTCTCTTTCTTTCATGAATAAATGAATAAAATCTTTAAAAAAAAAGAATTAGATGGTTAGGAGTACCTGGGTGGCTCAGTCAGTTAAGTGTCTGCCTTCAGCTTAGGGTCCTGGGATTAAGCCCCAAGTTGGGCTCCCTGCTCAGTGGGGAGTCTGCTTCTCCCTCTCTCTATATCTCCCCGCTGCTTGTGCTCTCTCTCTTTCTCAAATACATAAATAAAAGCTTGAAAAAAAAAAGAATTAGCTGAAGATATTAGTGGTAATATCTTCATATAAGATTTCAGGCAGATTTTACTATTTGAAACAAAGTTCATAAAAAACATTTGTTTTTTAAGGAGTGGTATAGCTTTACCTGGTAATTCCCACTTTTCTGCCTGGATAACTTCATGGCCAGTGGCAAGGGCATCCTAGACAGCTTACAAGAGTAAGAGGTTCAAAAAAAAAAAAGAGTAAGGGGTTCAGGTTGTTCCCAAGGCCTAGAATAAAGGTATCTGCCCCCCCCCATGAACCCATTACGGAATAAATAGAACTTCTGGGCAAACCACATCTTTAAGAGACAGATCTGAAAATGTTCAGGATTCTTTGGAATCATATTATAGTCACAGAATCAGATGTCACTGCATTAGAGAGTAGATTTTGGTTCTTTTTAGACTTGGGTTCTCATTCAGATAAGATGAGTTTGGTGTTAAATTTTTGGCTAAACTCTCTTCTGTGTCATCTTGACTCAATCAATATCCTTTTCTGGACCTTGGTTTCCATGTCTATAAAGTAAGACTGATTGGATGGTCTTTAAGTGTCTTTCTAATCCCAATATATTCTCTATAGTTTTGGAAGCATCTTTCATTCATAGCGGCATCCTCCTCCCAGGTCTCTAGTGAGGTAGGAAGAGTTAGGATTTGGAACCAGACTGACCTAAGATTGCCTCCTTGATCCCAGCAGAAGCTAGATAATCTTGGCCAAAACATGCCCTCCTCTGGACCTTAATTTTATCTTAGAGATAGTAATACTCCTATTCCCCCGGTTGCTCATAATTTTTTAAAGGTTTTATTTATTTATTCATGAAAGACAGAGAGAGAGAAAGGCAGAGATGTAGGCAGAAGGATAAGCAGGTTCCAGGCAGGGAGCCCGATGTGGGACTCGATCCGAGACCATGGATCACGCCCTGAGCCAGGGGCAGGTGCTCAACCACTGAGCCACCCAGGTGTCCCGCTCGTAATTTTATATAGTAGAAAGCATTTACTCAGTTTACTGCTGTCTCTTCCTGACATTCTGGGGATTGCTGTATGGGTCTATCACTCTATCCACACGAAGCCACTTCAGTGTGCTAAAAGAAGTCAAGGGTAACCTGAGCCCATGCATTGTCCTAATACTGGAATCTTTCCCTCTAATCTGGAAGTTTCCATCCAGGGGTTTTAATCTCTTGATAAGGTCAGAGAAAGTCTGGAGAAGCAGCTATTTCAAAGGTCATGGCTTTCTCCTTGGTGATTTTTATCCTCTGTCTAAGCCTGAAAGGACAAGTATCCACCATTACACACCTTCAACAGGATTTCTTTCCTATGGCCTGGGTGCCCAGGGAGTGTTTCAAATCCAAGTTTTGGAGTAGAAAATTCCCACTGCCAGGCCCTTCACCATTTCTCACCCCTGAAGGGTCTCCTATTACTCTCAAGGACTACTGCAAAATTTCTTTAAGGTCAAATTAATTTTAGTGTATTTAGATTTTATTCAGATATGCCCTGTGGCACTTCAAAGGAAAGGTAGGCTGCAGGATCTAGCAAGGGTGTGTCCAGGCTCCTGATCAATCACGTTGGGAAGCAGAATTACTCAATAGTGGGTAAAATATAAGTTTGATCAACCCAATCAGTATGAAATCATTCATTTTCAGAGGCGTGCTCTGATCCAGGTAGGAAGGCTTAGTTCTCCCTAGCCAGAGAAATGAAAGGATACTTCCAAGGAATATTTGTGACTTTGGTGTGGGTGACAATGCGTTGGATTGTTAAGGAAAGGATGTTAAGGTGAATGAAATGTATGATTCACCTGATAGGATATCTCCTGGCAATGGTCTGTCATCCATTTTGAGAATCACATGCTTCACTATCTAAACATTTTAAAGAAATGTCTATCTGGAAAGGCACTGTGGTTAAAAGGTCTAGCCCTTTCCATGAAGTTCTCTCTATGCTTCATGCTTTACATTATTGCTCATTTCGGACAGTGTCAGTACTGGTCTAGGGCTTTGCAATGAATGCCATGCTCTTTGATCCCACAGTCTCAACACCTCTACCCTGATGTCTGACTTCCATGTCCCAGGAATATCCTGGCTTGCTTCAGACATTTCCTCTGTGGGGAGAATCTCCTACTACCCAAAGGCTCCAGTTTTAATGCTAAGTCCAAGGAGAATCCAATGAAGGCATACAATGTGTCTGCCCTCATTTCAGGTTCCAAAATAACATTCAGCTATCTTTTTATAGTAAAATCTCAATCATTCGGAGTGTGATGGGTCAGAATCTCCAAATAGCCAGAATTTCTGCCCAGAGCTTTTAGGAAAGAAACAAGTGATTAAAAAAAAAAGGAGAGATCAGGTGATATCAAAGTTTCATAAACGTGACAATTTTCTTGGACTCCACCAGAGTCAGTGCACATTTGGCCAACTACTTCCACTTTTGACTTCTATAGTCCTGGGCAATGAATACCTATGTTCAGACTGATGATCCTGAGATATTGCAAGATCCTGGAGCATCATGAATAATTCCACAATATTCATTTGGTTAAATTTGTTAGGGAAGAAAAGTAGACTTACATGCATTGGAGATATTTTCTATAATAGTTTAATAACAACACACGGACTTCCTGACAAGTACCCAGAAAATTCCATATGCATTACTAGAAGGCACTTTCCTGCTCCTCCTCCCTCTCCAATTCTCCAAGCACACCACATTCCCCTCTGGCCCTTAGTATGTGCATCCATAAAATAAAAACATTTCATTAGATAGTATCCAAGGTCCCTTTCCATTCTGTTCTATGATTATTTCATCTCTACAATCTCTTGAAAGGCCTCTGTATTTTTAGAATTATGAATAATTCTAGCAGGGCCTACCTCAGAGGAAACCTCTGAGGCTCCCTCTGTCATTCAGTGCCTTTGAAGTACCAGAGACCAGGACACAGTCTTGGGATTATTAGCCCAAGTTGACTAAGGGCAGAGGTTTTGCTGAGCTCATCTATGGAAGGCTATCAGAGTCCTTTTGATGACTATCCTTAAGAGAGCTGATGAGGCCACCTCCCATGTAAGAAGAGAAGTCCATCTGACAAGCATGGAATTATTAAATAAAGAATTAAGTAAAAGGAAGTTTGGCAACTGCTTCCAAGAGGGTTATATTGGCCTGGAGCTAGTTTGAAATTAAGTTTGCATTATTAATTGAAAGGCAAGAGAGTCTTGGAATAAATCAGATAAAATAAATAAAAAGATGATTTTACTTACTGTCAATAATGCTGCAGGCAGTCTTGGGATTTGGTGGCAGTCTTAACAAAAATGCCTTATCTTCTTAAGACGTTTTTTCTGCCAACACTCAGCAGGTCCAAAATGCACTTCTGGTCCTTCTTCCCCTAAACAGTGATAGTATAAAGCTTCAATAACAGAAAAATAAACCTTAAACGTTCTATAATAATAAATAAATATTTCTGAGGCCATCACTTCTTCTCCTAGTAAACCTAGCACTTCCTCCCATAAGAAGAACTTGCTCAAGAAACTTGTCTGAGCCACAATCAAACTTTGGACTTAGGCTTCTAGAAGTCTAAGAGAAACCTGCTTTCAAATCAAGTTTATACCAGCTGATCTGATTTTGAACCCACGCCCACTCAAGGCCAAAGTAAAACTCTGCTGCTGATTCTGACTGCTGGGGGGCACTGGCTCCACTTACTAAGGGGTGTGATGCAAAGACTTGGGAGCTAACAGAACAAAGCAAAAAATGAACAAGGCCAAGTCAAAAGAATGACTGCATGATCTCTCTATTGTCTGTATCAGTTATATATCACAACATTTAGATTTTTCTACACATTTCCAAATGTTTTTATAACAAGCATAAACCCCAAGACCTCAGAAGACATGTCTCCTGTATTCTGCTTCCCTAATTATTGGGGTTACTTACCCTCAGTGCCAATACTGCTTTTGAGTTGGACCATGAAAATCCATTTTTCGTAATTACCTTTTCCCCCAATGTGTCAAACGTCCTCTGTTTCCTTTCCATTCGTCTTTTAAAATGGACATACATACCCTTCACACCAGGGAAGATTTGGGGAAGTACAATTCTACAGAGGTGAATGTTTTGTACGAATCTGAGAGGTGAGCATGGAGAGAGTCATGAGTCCAAACTGCACGAGAGATGGGCATAAAAAGTGGGGTGGTTTCACATTTCTTTTAGCACAGGCCTTTGTATTTAAGTCCATTCCCATATCATGCTGATACATATTCAATTATAAAGCATAAAAAAGATTCCAAAATTAACTATAAGTGAATTTAAGTGTGGCATTCACACCTTAGATTCCCTGAACCTGTTGCAAATAATTCTGAAGAGTACATTTTAAAGAGCCGGTAGACAGAATGGCTAGAGATGGGAGGCCAGGGGAAGCAGCGTTGGGTAGATTAAATGGTCTATTGAGACCTCCACTTGCTCTATCATTCTGTTAGGAGTCATTGATGTTAATGCTCTTGGACGATTCTGTGTGAATAAGGCAAATTGTAATAGACCCACAAATTGATCATTCAACAATCTGAGGCCTGTTTTGAAAGATGGCGCTTAAGGTCTTTTTTTTATTCATCCCTTGGGTACATGGATAATTCAAAGGCGAGTACGAGACATATCTGTTGGGTCTGTCTGAATAACTGGCCAGTTTGATCTTTAATATTATACAGTTACTACTCTAGCTTTATCTAAGGCCTTATGTATGTTTCCCTTTATGTCACCAGATCACAAATTGCTATCACATCACACATCAAATATAAGGCTCAGAGGGCAGAACAAGTGATGATTATGATTGTGTACCGGACACAATCTTCTCTAGTAGGAAGGAAGGGAGTAAACTCACATTTAGTGAGCGTGTACTATGTGTCAAACACTGTGCTAAGAAATTTCACATACATCATCTAAAGTGTGTTGTACAAATGTTGGAGAGGATGCGGAGAAAAGGGAACCCTCTTACACTGTTGGTGGGAATGTGAACTGGTGCAGCCACTCTGGAAAACTGTGTGGAGGTTCCTCAAAGAGTTAAAAATAGACCTGCCCTACGACCCAGCAATTGTACTGTTGGGGATTTACCCCAAAGATTCAGATGCAATGAAACGCCGGGACACCTGCACCCCGATGTTTCTAGCAGCCATGTCCACAATAGCCAAACTGTGGAAGGAGCCTTGGTGTCCATCGAAAGATGAATGGATAAAGAAGATGTGGTTTATGTATACAATGGAATATTACTCAGCCATTAGAAACGACAAATACCCACCATTTGCTTCAACATGGATGGAACTGGAGGGTATTATGCTGAGTGAAGTAAGTCAATCGGAGAAGGACAAACAGTGTATGTTCTCATTCATTTGGGGAATATGAATAATAGGGAAAGGGAATATAAGGGAAGGGAGAAGAAATGTGTGGGAAATATCAGAAAGGGAGACAGAACATAAAGACTCCTAACTCTGGGAAATGAACTAGGGGTGGTGGAAGGGGAGGAGGGCGGGGGGTGGGGGTGAGTGGGTGACGGGCACTGAGGGGGACACTTGAGGGGATGAGCACTGGGTGTTATTCTGTATGTTGGTAAATTGAACACCAATAAAAATTAATTTATTTAAAAAAAACAAAAAACAAAAAAAAATAAAGTGTGTTGTAGTTGGGAATCAACAAGTCCAACAACAAAATACTGATTCAAGAAGTACCAGCAGAATCCCAGAGGAGTTTGCCTTCCAGAGAGATACCAACATCCTTGGCCAGCTGAAGATAGGATATTGAGAGGCTCAGGGAAAGATACATGTCTTTTGAAATGATCACATTTCAAGCCGGCTCAATGTAGCTCGCTTAGCACTACAGACAGAGGAGGGAGGCCTGGGGGTGGACCCAAATACCTGTACCCACCAGGCTGTGCCCACATATCTGCCACCTGCAGATAACCCTCTCTTTGGCCCTGGGACACAGGCTGATCGCGTACCATTTCCTAAAAAGAATTCTCTTGTCTTGCTCCAGGGACTTTGGCAAAAGATTGGGGAGGAGGCTTTGTGTATCCTTTGGCAAACAAGTGAGGAGCTAATGCTCAAAGCTTGGAGCCAAGGGAAGTTTGTCCAAGTGCCTGACCTAGAAGGGCCATAACTTCACTTCTTTTCTAATTAGGATAATTAACCTCCCCTGCTTGTTCATTCTATTCCAATCCACAAAGCTTAAATTAAAATGGCACAGGGGACTGTCAGGCTCTAGGGACAGGAAACCATTTACAAGCCTTTCATCTTCATGCAGCCACCATGAGGCAAAGTCAGGACAAAGTCCCCACAGCATCTTCACCCTGGAAACAACCTTGGGATGCCTTCAGGGCCACTTTCAGAATTTTCATCCATGTCAATATCCTATCAGCTAGCAAATTTTGCTCAACTCCATAGAACTTGCTGACTAACTTGGAGTTGGTGTTGGGGGATACTCATAGGAGGTAGCATTTCTCTTTGTCTTGTCATGTGGGTTTTGTGGTTGGTTCAAGGAGAACAAAAACTGGATGGCTTCAAGTTGATAGGATTTGATGTGGGATTTATGGAATTTGTTCTTTGGCAAAAACCACTGGAGGCAAAGCTTCAGGAGTATTTCAAAACCTGGAATAAAATAGCATATCACATAGGACAGAGACATGACTGAGGGGTAACAGTACTGCATTAACTCCCCATACCTCACCTCTGAAAAGGTTCAAGAGTTTCTCATCAAGTGTCTGCAGCTTCCATGCTGCCTAGGCAGATAGCTCTGGGTATAGTCTTCTGGATCTTTTGTTCCTTGTTACTTACTATAGGACTCAGTCCAGGGTCTTCCTAAATGCAGCCCTTCATGCCTGTAGGGAGAGCCATTATGCTATATAGTCTTTCTGCCCAGAACTCTTTGGCTACAGCCCCTTGTGAGGCTCCATGGCCGATGGGAAAGGCAAGATGACAGAATAAGAGATGAGATTAGGCTGCCCATTTGGCCTGTGTAGTAAAGAGTACTTGCCAGCCCGATAATGCTAGGATTTTCACTGGGTCTGTCTTGGTTGGAACCTTGAAATATTCCCAGTTGATAAAGACCCTCACGTGCTACTCCATACGTCACAGAGCCACCAACATAAATTTCTCAGCATATTGTCAAGAAACTTGTCCTGGGCCTAGGTGGAGCAAGTGAGTCACTCTCCATCCTTTGCCAATTCATACCCTGGTCCCCTCCTAGCAGACCAACACTATTCATTTCCCATCTGTAACTTCCATCAAAGCCTAGGCTTTCCCTCCCTCTGAATCACCCATCTGTTAACCAGCCAATGTGTGGTTCTCAGTAGATATATAATAATGACCAGACTAGTACTTCTTAAATTCTGATGTGCTTACAGATTATGGGGAGCTTGTTAAAAGGCAGATTCTGATTCATTTAAGTCTGGGGTGGGACCTGAGAGTCTGCATTTCTAACAAACAGCCTTGGTGCTGCCACTGTTGCTGGTCCATGAACCATACTTTAAGTAGCAAAGATGTCAATACATCATGTTTAGGGTCATCTATAATCGATATTCTGACCTAGGGGTCATACTTTAAGTAGCAAGAACATCTGCCATCTTCTGAATGAGTTCAACCTAACTGCACTACTTGGAGTAAGAGGTAGTGACCTCTCTTCTTGGCAGCTAACAATAGCATCCTTTAATACTGAGGCTAAAATAATCCTCTAGTGTAACCAGAGCTGGGCAGAGGGTGTGGCAAATGTGGACCTTGGCATAGACTATCTTTCTTGGGACCTGGGTTACTTGAATAAGCCTTCCTGGGCACCTGCCCAGCTTCCTGAAGCCAATCATGCAGGCCAAACTCATTTTGGGTCCAGCCACACCATTTATCGCATCTCCTTTCACAGTGGATCTGGATGGCTGCTGCTGCCACATCACTCATGCTGTGATCTGCATCAATGGTTAAGACAACGGAAGCAGCTACATCATCCAAGGCACAATCCATTTATTTCATGCTGAAAAAAACAATCTTCTATCCAAGTGAGGCCAGCTAAGCTGGGCAGTTGCCACAGCTTTGAGTTTATAGGAAATATGCCTTTTGCACTATTTAGCTCCTCAGTGGAGAGCAATGTACCCCTTGAGGAGGACCCAGATGTCATTAGTGCATCAATACTGGGCTGGACAGAGCAAGCCCATTTCTTGTCTGAAGTGCAAGGTGTATAACTCCTGGAGTTGTTAAAAACATAAATTTGCTGGAAAATGCTCCGTCTTGTTTCTCTCCTAAACTAATTCCTGAATCCTTTTCTCTTTAGCTTTGCTGCTGATTGTGTTCTTTATTCAAAATAAATCTTAAAGAACATTGTATTTGGCTTAGGGGATGCTCTATTACATTGATATTTGCAGAGCTAAACACTGCAGATGAGAAGATTCCCCTAAGAAGATTCCAGAGCATTATGATTATGTGGTTTTAAGCCAAAATATAAACATGTTTTATGGCCTAAGGAGGTTATCAAGCAATATTTTAAAACACATTGGCAAATTTAAGATGGCTTTAAAAGTAGACCTACTTGAAGATCCAGAATGGTCCCATACCTACACTCCCCAGTAGCTGTGTGGGAGCAAATCTGGCTGGACTGGCCCATTGCTAGCTCCAGTAGGATCTCCAAGCCAAAGAAATATTCATCATTAACTGTTTTCCTCTTGTCCACTGTCCCTGCTCTCCTATGCCAGTTGTTTAACTCTCATGGAGGGCTGAATAATACTTTAATCTGCATAGAACCCACAACTCCACATCTCCTTCAAAATGATACATAGACCTACCACACTGGCCAGTGGGATCAAATTTCCAGCCAAGAGGAACTCACTTAGCCATTTTGTTAAGTTCTGTCACTGAGCACTTTGCCTCAATGAGCACAGAAGCTTTTTGGGCATGGTTGACTAGTCCCTCCACTAACCCAATCATTATGATGACTAGCTACATGGTTCTTAATTAGATTCATTTTATTCAAATAAATTCCTTGCCAGTGCCTGTTCCCAGCAGTCCATCACTAGAGTCACCATCTTAACTGTAAGTTATTCAGGGTTCTCCCTCTGTAAACCTTCCAGATTCTAGTTTGCTGAAGCACTCCTAAATTCAGCAATAGCCAAATGGTTGTTTGTCATTTGCAACTCATTAACTCAGTTAGGTGGATCCCCTGGCTAAATGAAGCCCAGGCCATGACTTTGATGGCTGCTAGGGCCAATTACCCTCCTTCTCATCCACAGGTCTCTACTTTTCCCTCTATCTTGGCCAGCCAACCTTCTTGGTAATCTGTGCCATGGGTGGCAAAAGAGGCTGGGCCTAATGGTAAGGCTAGCTTTGTTTGTACCTCTTAACTTCACACTCAGCATGAGCAAAAGTGCCCATTCCCAAGTGAAACACTAGATAGGAACAATGAGGATAAGTGGACAGAAATTTTTATAAAGATGTTTTCTCACTGTCCTCTTTCAGATTATCTTTCCTTTTCTCTAAGTCCTAGCCCCCCTGTCTATTAGCAGAATAGAATGTTCTTGATCTACCCTCTCCAAACTCTGACAGTACTTATGTATATAGTCCTTAAGGGACCCCTCAAAATAGAATATTGAAGAAACTGAGTCCCAGAATGAGAAAGGAACAACCACAATCTCACCATTTTAAAATTTTTTGGGGGGATCCCTGGGTGGCGCAGCGGTTTGGCGCCTGCCTTCGGCCCAGGGCGCAATCCTGGAGACCCGGGCTGCTTCTCCCTCTGCCTGTGTCTCTGCCTCTCTCTCTCTCACTGTGTGCCTATCATAAATAAAAACAAACAAACAAAAAGATTTTATTTATTTATTCCTGAGAGAGAGAGGGGCAGAGACACAGGCAGAGGGAGAAGCAGGCTCCATGCACCGGGAGCCCGACGTGGGATTCGATCCCGGGTCTCCAGGATCGCGCCCTGGGCCGAAGGCAGGCGCCAAACCGCTGCGCCACCCAGGGATCCCTTTCACCCAGTTTAAAGAGCCTCTCAAGACTTTCTTAGAAGGTAAATCCTGGATTGCAAGCAAATGGAAACATTTATAATACTTCCTCTGAACTTTATCGCAGAGGCAAAGAAAAACTTGAAGGTTTTGAGAATGAGCATAGCTATTATGTAATCAAAAAAATGAGAATGTTAAAGCTGGTCTTCGTGAGCAGTTTGGACAGAAGGGGAAGGACAGTTTGCAGCAGCCCAAGCAAATACCAGTAATAACTTCAAGATAGCTGGTAGTCATGGGAATATAAAGAATGGTGAAGACACAGAAAGGATGAATTAATTTCACTTCATGTTTGCTTAGGGCAATGGAAAAGTCACAGATAATGCTCAGATTTGATAACTAGGAAATTTGACAGAAATAGGGAAGTCAGAAAAAAACAGCTGCTTTGGAGGCAGGGGGCATCTGAGACAGTGTGAGAAATAAATACAGGCACAAGCAATGATAAAAACCACCCAGTCTAGTAACTGCAGCTCAACTCCAAAGGTGGTGATTAACTGATGAGCGATATGCCATTATCCAGACGACTCTGACTGTGTTCCTGTTAAGCATTCACCTATGGTTGATTGCGCAGCATGCATCCTAGTGGGCCTGAAAAATCCCGGGGTGTCTCCAGGTAGTTATACAACAATGTGTTCTAAAGCCCTCCTTGTCATTTAGAAATACATAGAAAAATGTATGACTCCATAGTTCCTGAACAACTGCACATGTTGGAGTAATTTCAGCCACTGATGAGGAGAAAGGAGAGCCTGAGTTTAGAAGCCCAACCTGGATATGGATCCCAGCTCCAAAATTTACTAGTTATGTGCATTTATTTATAAGCACCTACCTCTCTGAGGCTCAATCTCCTCATCTGTTCATTGGGGATAACTACCTATGCCTAGGATTGTTGGAGGGATTAGATGTAATAATGTGTACAAGGGCTTAGCACAGTGCTGAGCCCAAATTAGGCATTCGAGAAACGTGAATTTATATTCCTATCCCAGACTTGACAGGACAAGTAAAAGCAGTTCAATTTAAAAACTGAGGAATGAGGGACACCTGCATGGCTCAGCCCATTAAGCATCTGACTCTTGGTTTTGGCTCAGGTCATGATTTCAGGGTTGTCAAGCCCCACATCGGGCTCTGTGCTCAGCATGGAGTATGTTTGAGATTCTTTCCTCATCCTTCTCCTTCCCCCTCTGCTCGCCCCACTTGCACTCTCTCTCTCTCTCTCTCTTCCTCTCTCTTTCAAATAAATAAATAAAGTCTTTAAAAATGAGGAATGAGAGTAAAAAATTTACACATGATAATTTAAAAGAAATCTATCGTTCCAGCAATGACTTAAAGGTGGCATTCACCCATAACCCTTGAGAGATAGTGGTCACCCTCTGTAGTCTAAGATTCTCAGACTAATAGAGGATAGATGTGAGAGCTTGGAACCTTCATTTCCCCACCATCTCAGCTAGGTGATCTGTTTGATGAGATATGTCTTGAACTGAGTTTTAACAGATGAGTGGCTTATGGGGGAAGTGAGGCTTTTCTAGGTGTGGAGGGCAGCCAGAGTAAGTCCTTAGAGATCAAAGATGCTAGAGAAGGCTGGGCCTTGCCTGAGAACTGTGTGATTAGGCAAGATGAATTAAGCCACGAGTTTCAAAGCCCGTGTAGATTAGAATGGGCCCCAGAACCAAAGGGAAGTCTCGGCTAGATTTGAGGAGGATTTTTTTTTAATTTTTATTTATTTATTCATGAGAGACACAGAGCGAGAGAGAGGCAGAGACACAGGCAGAGGGAGAAGCAGGCTCCATGCAGGGAACCGGATACGGGACTCAATCCTGGGTCTCCAGGATCACCCCCTGGACTGAAGGCGGCGCTAAACCGCTGACCACCGGGGCTGCCCCAGAATGAATTTTTATCCAGAAAACACAGTAGAAACATCATTTCACATTAATATTGAAAGGTAAAACAAGAAATGGGTTGCAGTCATGGTCAAGTTGAATAAATCATTTTCTCCCTCTGGACTTCAGTTTCTCATTTATACAATGAAGAGATTAGGACCATCACTAAATTCTGGCTCATATTTGAGAATGCTAAGAGACTTAGGAGAATCCTGGCCATCTCAGACAACCTAACTTCTCTACAGTTCAGGCAAGATTCAGCCACTGCTCCGGAAGCCCAAGGCCTGCGCAAGATGAAATATTAGCCTCACCCATGCTGTTAAATCCACTGTTGTATCCCCATTGGAAAAACTCAACTGAAAGAAAATAACTAATCAAAAATGAGTTGATCTTAGTGATGTTTTTATGTGTGTGTTTCTTTTTTTTAGTCTGAGAGGGCACATGCAAATCCTTACTTTACCTTGTAAATTCTGCACATTCCACTTTGGGTGTTTCCCAAGCAGTTTTTAGACCACAGGATTAAGTCAAAGGGAACTTTCTTTCCTCAAGGGAGAAGTATGCTCTCTGCTGTCTTTAGGACTGTATCTTTAGCCCCTCTGTATCCTCTAGGCAAAAGCTTGCCCTTAATATTACCTTTGACAGCCTTCCAATAGTATCAGGATCAAGAAATTTCTGCACTTCCAGGCAGAATAAGTGACAGTCCTTTCCAATCACATCCAAACTCCTTTCATCTTGACATAAATTTGCCTTGACTTTCCACCTCCTCTCTTTATTGCTGGTAGCCAGCACCCATGCCTCACCCCCAAAATTCGGGAATGTTAAGAGGTTTGCCATAACCTTGCATTCTTAAAATTAAGAATGTCGAAAATGTTTTCAGAGAAATCACTGTCCAGATAAGAAATCTTTTTCTTAATAGAATGCAGGCACATATTTTCTGAGCTTAAGTCCCACCTCGGTCAATCTACCTTATTTCTCCATAGGCACAGGCCACAGTGTAAACTATGAACTACTGTGTCCAAAGGGAAGCCCAGGATGTGGATGCTTAATGCAAAATACACCCACTTCTGGGAACCCACTCAAAGTTCCTCCCCTGCCAGAGGAGGGATGGCAGAGTAAGTGGTTATCTTAATTAATTGTGGCCACTAGGTTCTATTTGGAATAACTTAGGGAGAAGATAAACTGTGGCTGATTGACAGCACTTCTTCCCTCAACCTGTAAGTGGGGCCCCCTTTCAATCATGTGTAAAGCGTTTCCACCACCACACAATCAGAGGTGGCAAGTGCATTATTTGGTTGACACCTATAGTCAGCTCTCCCCTAGCTGCCCATAAAGTACCTGCTAACACCCAGGCTACTCACTACTTGCTTTGCTAAGAGAATGTCACATGAGTACTAGAAATTACTGATTTCAAGGAGTTTAAAAGCCAAGTGAGGAAATGTTAAATAAGAAACCTATCAATGGGCACAATCATCACATGACATCTTTTAAGTGCAGAGCAGTCCCCAGAACAGCTTTGAGATGACTTAGACCCTCTGTGAGTTTGCATTGCAGGCAGTGTATCCCAGGACAATTACCTAGATACCAAACAGAAACATGAAGTAATTGTGCTCAAGCATTGTAGTATCCATCCCCTTTAATCCAAATTGCAGTTGCTGGGATTCCTGGGTGGTGCAGCGGTTTAGCGCCTGCCTTTGGCCCAGGGCTCAATCCTGGAGACCCGGGATCGAATCCCACGTCAGGCTCCCGGTGCATGGAGCCTGCTTCTCCCTCTGCCTGTGTCTCTGCCTCTCTCTCTCTCTCTCTCTCTCTCTGTGACTATCATAAATAAATAAAAAAATAAAAACAAATTGCAGTTGCCTTCTATTTTTTTAGTTCTTTTTTTTTAAATTGAGGTAAAACTGGAATATAGCATTATGTAAGTTTCAGATATACAACATCAGTATCTGTGTGCACTACAAAGTGATCACAACTAAAAGTCTAGTTACCATCCATCACCATACAACTGACCCCTTTTGCTCTTTTTTGTCCATGCTCCACCCCCACTTCCCCTCTGGTAACCACCAATCTGTTCTCTGTGACTGTGAAATTGTTTTTGTTTTGTTTGTTCACTTGTTTCACTTTTTTTTTAAAAAGATTCCATATATTAGTATCTTTCTCAATCTGACTTCTTACACTTAGCATAAGACCTTCGAGGTCCATCCGTGTTGTTTCAGTGACAAGATTTCATTCTTTTTTATAGCTGAGTAATATTGTATCATATATATGATGGAATACATGTATATGGATACATATAGATACATATATACATATGTGCACATATATACCATATATTTTTTAAAAAGATTTTATTTATCTGAGAGAGAGAGTATGAACAGAGGGGAGGGGCAGGGGTGAGGGAGAAGCAGACTCCCTGCTGAGCAGTGAGCCCAACTTGGAGCTCGATCCCAGGACCCCGAGCTGAAGGCAGATGCTTAACTGAGCCACCCAGGCACCCCTATACCATATCTTTTTAATCCATTCATCCATTAATGGACATTTAGGTTGTTTCCATGTCTTGGCTGTCGTAAATAATGTTGCAGTGAACATAGGGGTGCATGTATCTTTTTGAATCAGGCTTTTTCTGTTTTTCAGATAAATACCCAGAAGTGGAATTACTGGATCATATGGTATTTCTATTTTTAATTTTTTGAGGAATTTCCATTCTGTTTTTCACAGTGGCTGAACCAATTTACATTCCCACCAACAGTGTATGAGGGTTCCTTTTCCTCTACATCCTCTCCAACACTTGTTGCTTGTGTCTTTTTTTTTAAGATTTCATTTATTTATTTGAGGGAGAAAGAGAGAGAGAGAATGAAAGAGAGAAACTTGAGCAGAGGGATGGGCAGAGAGAGAGAGGGAGAGAATTCTGAAGCAGACTCCATGCCCACCACAGAGCCCAACTCAGGGTCTGATCTCACAACTCTGAGATCGCCACCTAAACTGAAATCAAGAGTTAGACGCTTAACCAACTGAGCCACCCAGGTGCCCTTTGTCTTTTTGATAATAGCCATTCTAACCTTCTAACCAGTTGAAGTGATATCTTATTGTGGTTTCAATTTGCATTTCCCTAAAAATTTGATGCTGAACATCTTTTCATGTGCCTGTTGTCCATCTGTATTCTTTGAAAAAAATGTCTATTCAGATTCTCTGCTCATTTTTTAATCAGATTGTTTCATTTCATCGGTGATAAGTTGTATGAGTTCTTTATATATTTTGGATATTAATCCCTTATTGGATATATGATTTGCAAAAATCTTCTCACATTCAGTAAGTTGCCTTTTCATTTTGATGATGGTTTCTTTCACTGTGCAGAAGCTTTTTAGTTTGATGTAATCCCATTTTTTAATTTTTGCTTTTGTTTGTTATTATTTTTTATATCAGACCTTGTGTGGTTGAGGATCAGAAGGCTTTTTTTCTGGATGTTAAACAAATCTACTCCAGATGGTCTTCTAAATTTCCTCTCAGCTGACGATGCAAACCAAGTTTACTTTCACTCAACAACATTGATGTATTTATTCGGGCATGCCTTCTCAGCTTATGATGAGAATAGAGCTTTGTAATTCACCAGCAGGGGACAAAGTTCATAATGAAGAATAGGATGAAAAAGAAAAATGAAAAAGCAGGATTATATGCATTGCCAGTTTCAGAACCAACTTTAAACTCGACAAGTAGTCAGTCAGTAGTTGCCGCTTCGAGTGGGATATTTGAGTATCAGAAATACCTCAGGCTGCCAAACAATACCTCGCGCTTACTATGTCCATTTCTCCATTAGAGTTTGCCTCTTTACTTTCAGGCTTTGATTCTAATTTAAAACATAAATCCTTCATGGAAGGGGTCACAATTAAGCTTTAATCTGTCATGGGCAGTCTAGTATGAGTAAAGGGGTTGATGTGGAGGGAGGATTTGCACTGGGAAAGAGGAAATGGACATAGAACTGGGACACAGGGTTGGGGGGGACACCTTCTGTTCACTGACTCCCAAATTAGCTAAGGTCCCATCCTAATAATGCAGCTGCAAGGAAGAGAAGATTTGCAAAGGGTCAGCTCTTAATTAAAGGGAAACTTAAACAAACACAATTATGAGGAAGAAAGACCTCAGGGAAATCTTAATTCACTAAGGGTAAATTGGGCTGGGCATGGGTGAATATTTGTTTTTATCCTGTTCCACAAAATCCACAGACTGGCATCCATATGCAAACACAGAGGGGTTCTTGATCTTTCCATCTTGAGCTCCTCATACACAGAAGAGATTCTGCATTAGCATCTCAAATGTAGACAATCGCTATATCGATTTTGGTGAAAACCAAATGTGTTTAAATCAAGTTCAAACAAAAACAAAAACAAAAACAAAATGACAAAATGTGGATTCAGATGTTGTATAGGAATCTTTCCATGAATTCTCTTTAAAGAAAAGTACATTTGTGGGGCACGCCTGAGTGGCTCAGTCAGTTAAGCATCTGACTCTTGATTTCAGCTCAGGTCATGATCTCAGGGTCATGAGATAGAGCCCCCCCCCCCCGCCCCCGTCCTGCTCTGCACACAGTGAGGAGCCTGCTTGAGGATTCTCTCTCTTCTACTCCTTCCTCTCGCTCTCCCCTTATGCTCTCGCACCCCTACTCATGCTTTCTCTCCCTCTCTCTCTAAAATAAAATAAATATCTTTTAAAAAAGAAAAGTACATTTGTAATATGAATAAACATACCCTGAAGTATTTGGGCTTGAGTTCAGATTTTTGAGTATCAGGTTTCTTAGATATGACAAAATATAATTCAAAATAGTTGAATTGGGCTTCTCATCTCTCTCTTTTCTCTGTTTTTCTGCTCTTCACTTGTATCTCAGAAACCAACTTCATATTCCATATGTAGTTCTCCCATTCACTTACTTTGCCACCATATACAAGAAAAATCTGATATTCCATGAAGACCAAAGAAGTTGTACGAAATGAAGAGAGTGGTTCACATAAGTTTTGGGCTTAAAGCTCAGGTGAGCACTAGACTAAGAGCAGAAGAGGGGCACCTGGATGGCTCAGTAGTTGAGCATCTGCCTTTGGCTCAGGTCGTGATCCCGGGGTCCCTGGATGGAGTCCCACATCGGCTCCCTGCATGTAGCCTGCTTCTCCCTCTGCCTGCATCTCTGCCTCTCTCTCTGTGTGTCTCTCATGAATTAATAAAGTCTTTAATCTTTTTTTTAATTTTTATTTATTTATGATAGTCACAGAGAGAGAGAGAGAGAGAGAGAGAGGCAGAGACACAGGCAGAGGGAGAAGCAGGCTCCATGCACTGGGAGCCCGACGTGGGATTTGATCCTGGGTCTCCAGGATCGCGCCCTGGGCCAAAGGCAGGCGCTAAACCGCTGCACCACCCAGGGATCCCTAAATAAAGTCTTTAAAAAAGAAAGAGAGAGCAGAAGAGAAATTTTCATTTGCTTCCTTCCATCTCATATAATTTTTTGATGAACAAGGATATTAATTTCATAAAATGTTAAACTTCTGTTGATTAAAATATGTCACAGACAACATTAAATGTCAAATAAACTGAATTAAAATATATGTGATATATATTACAGACACTTAATATCTTTAATATATTAGGACTCTTATGAATCAATAAGAAAGCCATCAGGGTGCCTGGCTGGCTCAGTCAGTAGAGCATGCAACTCTTTTGTGAGTTCGAGCCATACGTTGAGCATAAAGCCTACTTAAAATAATAATAAGGATAAAAATATTTTTTAGAAAAAATAAAAATAATTTTAAAAGAACACCATTAATATCACAGTAGAAATCTGAACGATGGAAATAAAGAGGAAATTATCAAAATAAAGAATAAACCTGGACACAATTTATATTCTTTTTTTAAAAGTTTTTTTTAAGACCTTATTTGTTCATGAGACACACAGAGATAGAGAGAGAGAGGCAGAGACATAGGCAGAGGGAGAGGCAGGCTCTATGCAGGGAGCCTGATGTGGGACTCAATCCTGAGACTCCAGGATCAAGCCCTGAGCTGAAGGCAGATGCTCAACCACTGAGCCACCCAGGCTTCCAAAAAATTTCTTAAAATCATTAACTTAGTACTAACAATCAAAGAAATGCTAACAAGAAAGGGAATCTTTTTATATCCACCTATCAAATGGGCACATGTATTAGTCAATGCTAGCAAAGGGGCAGAGAGACAAGTACTCTTGTAACCTGCTGATGGGGACATAAAGTGATACAACCTTTCTGGAGGGCAATTTGGCAATATGTATGAATATGGAAATTATAATTATAATTTCCTATGGAAATAATTAGAGATGCTATATGAATGTTGTTATCCCAGCATTATTCATAACAGGGAGAGATTAGGAATAATTGAAATTTTCATATTGGGAAATGGCTAAATAAATATGTTTAAGGGCTGGAATACTATATAGCCATTAAAATCATGTTTGAAAACATTTAATAACATAAAACAGTGCTCAAGATATAATGTTAGCTTTTTAAAGATAGAACACAAATAGTACAATTCATTTTACTGAGAAAAAGAACACAATATATTTATATAAAATAAAATGGAAGAATATATCAAATGGTAACAGTGGTTATCCTTGAGAAGCAGAGTCACCTATACTTGTATTTGATTTTTTTATTCTTTCTGTGTCTTTTCAGATGTCCAAAATGAGTGTGTATTAATTTTATACTTAGAAAGAAAAACAAAGATGCTATCTCAGAAGAGGAAAAACATTTGTAAAGTGTTTTGAATATATTAGGGTCTGCTTCCTACATATTCATTGGTCCCAGATTCCTTATCTACCACAGGAAGAAGTGATTCATAACCCTGGCCTGAGCCTTCTCTTCTTGCCTTTGTACCTCTTTTGCTTATTTCTGGAGGCTATAGGTCCCTTCTCGGATCATGCTTTTCTTACCCAGAACCTTTCCACCAGGAAAGAAACCTATTTCCATAGCTCCATCAGTTAAGTGTCCAACTCTTGATTTCAGCTCAGGTCATGATCTTATGCTCCTGAGATTAAGCCCTACATTGGGCTCCTCACTCAGCAAGGAGTCTACTTGTCCCTCTCCCTCTGCCCTCTTGCTCTCTTTATCTCTCTCTCCTTCTCTCTCTCTCAAATAAGTGAATAAAATCTTAAAAAGAAAGAAAGAAACAAACAAGCCTACTTCCCCATACCTCCTTGTATTAGGTAGCCATTAGAATAGGTCAACAGTTCTCAACCCTGGTTGTACGTGAGAATCACCCAAGGAATTTAAAATAAACTAAAGCCCATATCCAGGGTGAGGCTGGGACATCCATTTTTAAAAACTTCCAAGGTGTTTATAATGTGCAGCCAGAGTCAAGAGCCACAGAAGTAAGTAAAAATGCAGAAAAATAAAGTAATGCTTCCTTCAGCTGAATTCGGTTGAGTAACATAGGCAAGATGGACAGTGACCCCACACTCCACTGGCCTCTGAGATACCCACCAGCCACCAGCTGTTCATTTGTTAAATGCATCGCCTAAAGATCATAAAGCACATCACCAACTTTCAGAGCCAACATGTGAAAGACCTCATGAGATTGGCAGACCCTAAAACAATGCTCAACATTCCTTTTCCTTTCCTTCCAAACTGGCTTGTGTGAAGGACACTGCCAAGATGCAACTGTGTTAGCTGGAGGGGGTAACACATTAAGCCATTAGCCATTCTTACACTGGCACCTGGAAAAGGACAGAATGCTGAGAGAATGGGACAGAAGATGGGCAAGTTTATCATTCTGTTTTTAGATCAAATACTAAATTTGTTCAGCATGGAGCAGTTTTTCATTTCATTTGTATAGTGAACGAAATCCTGACCTTCTCTCCCCCTGTGAAAATTATTTTGACAATTGTAGATTTGAGATATTTTTGTATCTGCTGCCATCCCTGTCATGAGGTCAACCCAACAGTCGCAGATTGAATTCTCTGGGAGCAGCTTCTGAGATAGAGATCAGCATGCTAAAGTTTACTGGGGAGTATCTTCACTACCAACACTCATGGGAGAAAAAGAAGGAGCGGGTTTGGGCAGAAGGAAGGAGGAGCTGGGCTGTGGTGCTGTCTTAACAAGATCTCTGCCTACCCATCAGGGAGCTCTGAGGTTGGGATGGCCCTTTAGAGTTACCCCTTCTTGGGTAAAGGGGTTGTGCCTTTGTACCCTGTAATAAGCAGTCACTGGATGCAGGCTGCTCTGGGAAGGGAGCATGACTTGAAGCTAGGCAGCTTTCTTCAGCCAACAACCTTCCCGGAAGCTGAAGGAAAAAGCCCTTTGGTGCTAAAAGGACATCTAATGGTATAGCACAGCATCCCACACTAGCTTTTCCCACAATGGCTTCCTTGTTTAGCAAGAGTAGCCCAAAGACCAGTCCAGTAGGGTTGGATTGGTCATAGCTGGGGCCCAGTTCCTCATCCATGGTCACCTTGCCATCCCTATACTGTCGTGCTTCTACATTATCTGGGTTGAATGCAGATGACAATCCAACGTTCACCCAGTTACCTATGTGGTAACTCCCAGTCTTTAAAATGAGGAAGAAAAGAAGGTGAACAGCAATAGTGGTCTGGAATCAAGATGAGAGAATTTGCTGCTCAAACAAAGTAGCTTTCAGTATTGCAAAGTTGGGCATGCTAAAGCTCACACAGAGTGTAGGACAATTCTGAAGCTGCTAAAACAGCAGGCTTATTTTTACAAAGCCAAGGCTTTGTTAAGTACCTCACCTCCTACAAGCACCAACGCCTGCTTTTGCTCTGCCTCCAGTGACAAACTTTTCTTTTTTTTTTTTCACCCTCAAGTCATATTTACTCTCTTTGGGAAGCTGCAACAGGCAACAGTCAAACTATAATAAATTAGGTACAAAAACAAATAAAACCTTTTGGAGGGGATTACTCATGGATATGTACTAAATTGAAGTGATCATTGCCCCCAGGGCTCTCAAGTACACAGCCACACATTCAGGCAGACCCAGGGAAATTCTGCTTGGTAAAAGATACTGCAGGATGAAGCCACCGTTCTGACTTGCTTAGAAAATATGAGCAAGGCTCATAGCCCAGGAGGCCCCAGACTCCAGCTCATTAAAAAAATCAGTGGATTTCTCTATTTAATTTTTGAGTAGGTAAGACATTCACATGATTCAAAGAACAAAAGTATAAAAAGATCTATAAAATCAGTGTTTGTTAAAAGGCCTCTTATTTGTGGCAGTAGGCAGCATGCAGAGCTGCACTCATCTGTCATCCGTGTCTTTGAAGAGCTTATGCTCTGAGAGGACAGCATAAGTCATATTTTTAAATCTTTATTGTTTTTGTACTTACAGAAAATAATACCTGCTTCTTGTAAAATAGTCAAACATTACATAAATAAGTTGTGGTGCAATGGATGTTCTTGGTAATCCTATACCTCAGAGATAACTACTGCCAATTCCTTTGCATTCTTTGTGAGGTTTTTCTTTACAAAAATAAAATTACATAGTATAAGTGCTAGTTGCAGCTTTTTTCTACATAAAAATATATTGCAGAAGTCCTTTCTTTTATCATATAGAGATTGGGCCATCTTTTTAACAGCAGCATCGCATTCCAAGTGTCTGGATTATAACTTTTTATCAAGTTTTATTTGGATTTTTTGAACACCTGTCATACAGTGCTGCCAATCGGCTACTTTACTGCTTGTAACTGACTTCCCTTGCATTTAAGTCTACTCATCTCTAGAGAAATGAATGACAAGTCAGTTATGGAAGCTTCAGGAGAGAGGAGAGTATCCACAAAGGTCTATATGTAGCAGAAAAAGAGACATGCAGATATAGTTGCCTTGAGCAGGTAACAATGATAGTACTGGATAAATGTGCAAAACCATCTTCCAGGTTTGAGCGAATGTAAAAATAGGGGAGACGTACAGACTGGTATGAGGTGAGGGATTAAAGAAAGGGAGACAAAAGCAGGTTGGAATGGAATGAATATTGATACATGGATGGTGAGTCCAAATGTAGCAAAGTTTTTATGGAGAGAACCAACATGCTTTAGTCGAATCCAAGCTTGGTGTCAGTTAACAAAATAATGTGGCGATTTAAAAATATTAGCAATCCTAGGCTGCCAAAATAATAGCCCATATCAAAGGAGGCAATAATCCCATTGTCATCCATACCGGTCAGATCACATCTGATTTATCTGGGTCAATAAAACATTGATAAAATATCCATAAGGGAGATACAGAACAGTATGGGAAACTATCACTATGTCATAAAAGTAACTGTTGTAGGATTGGGACATCTTTAGTCTGAAGAAAATAAAAATAAGAGGAGATATGTTACCTGTCATTAAAAAATATGGACTGTCACATGGTAAAGGGATTAAACTTGTCTGGGTCACCGTAAGTGGTGGAATAGGACTAGCAAATAGAAATGATAAGAATGTAGATTTTTGACTCAATACACAAAAATACTTGTCTTTTGCTAAAGGGTCTTTTAAAAAGTTTAAACATATCAGAGACTCCCTGATGTCATTTCCTTTCCATTATTATTCAGCCAATACTTTCTTCATAGATAGTATAGAAGTAAAATTCAACCTAGGCCTTGCTGAATTTCATAAATTCTTAATTAGGAGGATTCAAAATAATGAGACCTTATTGTACACTGCTTAAGAAAGATTTTCAAATACTTTAATCTCCTTCTTCCTGTTTATTTCTTAATCCCATGCTTTGGCCCCACCGTGTACCCTCAACTCCCACTGAAGCACAGAGAACACAGAAAACCCACACGAAAATGTAAATCTGAGAAATAAATATGCGTGGTTGGTTTAAAAAGAGTAAGAATTAACATTTAAAGCAATGGTAATTTACTCTGATCTGTAATTTTGAGCTCCTGTGCTGAAATTGCTCATTTGGAAATTACCAAGTGCTTGGGTCTCATTTGTGATCTTCTTCCTGCATACACCCAGCACACAAAGGAGTGATAATGACCGGCTGAGTCACTGCTGTCATCTCCCTGAAGCGTGCTCTCCAAATGTCAATACCATTTTCTATGGTGCAATGACGAAGACTCCCAACCATAGCTTGCTTACACTACAGGATGGGCCCTGGAATGTGTTCAAAGGGCACCATGATTTTCCTCCATCCTCTATTGCTCCAGTGACCAAATGGTCATCCCACAGATCATTCTGGCTTTGCAAATCACTCCCATTACCCATCTCCATTTGTTATTGCCTAAATATAAATGGAAAACAATTCAAATTTATGGGAAGAAGAGAGCTGCTTTTGACCATATCCCAATAAAATGATGTCTGTACTTAATGAGATTATACTCAGATTATGGATTCCTACCAGAAGCAAAAATATAGATATAATAAATAGAGATGTAAGTACTCTAAAAGACCAATACACAAAAATGCTGTGCTATTTTGTGGCTCATACTTTAAGATACACTGTTCTTCCCAGCTTCTCAAACCCTACCTCCAAAAGGGTTATCCAGAACTCAAGCATCACATCTTTATTGTCTTTCCCATTCAGCATAGGGTGTTAGTAGTTAATAGTTGTCAGATGTAAAATGACTAAAAAGGAATGAAGAATCCCTGGTAAATTTAATTAAGAAAGGGGAAAAACTCAGGAAGACTTAACATGATTGAACATTTTCATAATGTTGGGATCAAAGCACCAGCATGATATCTTTGTTATAGGCTGTCTTTTTCAAGTTTTCCTAGTTATTTTGTGTCAGGTTTTCTTAGTTATTTTTCTTGGGAAACATAATTTATCTTGTTGGATAGTGACATCCATGTAAGAATCAGCCATGTTATAAGGTTCTATCTCTACTGAAGCTATGTCTTGTTCTGAAGAATGTTTAGGGGAAGATGAAAGACATGAACTGCAACAGGAAACATTGAGGCCAGAAACAAGGAAAAAACTTTGGCTTTCATTCCATAGGTGTTTTGATAATGCATGTCAATCAAAACAGTTAGGTACTATAATTCAGCTGTGATTACTTAAGTGTAGTCTTGATAAATGACCAACCTGGTGCCTACAAGTTGTAGAATCTTTCCTTAAAGCAAGATGGGAGGATGCTGGGTGGCTCAGTTGGTTAAGCATCTGCCTTCAGCTCAGGTCATGGTCCCAGGATCCTGGGATAGAGACTTGCATTGGGCTCTGCTCAGCAAGGAGTCTGCTTCTGCCCCCCTCCCTTGACCCAAATAAATAAATAAAATATTAAAAAAATAAAGCAAGATAGTGTTGCCGACTATCTGGATGGTTAAGACTGGGGTCATGAGTAAGCCTGCTTTCCACAGTGGATAAGATTGATTCAAAGGGACCCAGTGGACTGTAACAAAAATGAAGCAGAACCTTTAATACCTAGAGGAAGAGTTTAAAAAGAAAAACATCATCGCTGTTCTTCCTTCTTTCAGGATTTTCCATTCTCCAAGCGATTATGGAAGCAGCAGTGCAAAACAACTGGCAAGTGACAGCCAGGTCTGTGGGAAACATAAAGGACGTCCAAGAATTCCGGCGCATCATTGAAGAAATGGACAGGAGGCAGGAAAAGCGATACCTGATTGACTGTGAAGTTGAAAGGATTAACACAATTTTGGAACAGGTATGTTTGAGATTTATGCCACCCCCCAGCCAACACGTTAAATCACCAACCACAGGCAGCTCCCATATGTGCTAATAAATTAAGTTAGCCAATAGACTAGATGGGCCAACAGTGTTTGATAGTCTCTCTAATCTTTTTTCCTCCTCAGTGGCTGCAGAAAAAAAAAGAAAAGAAAATGTAAGCTGTTGAAAATTGCATACTATGATTAATCTGGAAGTCTCTGCAATTTAATGCTACCTATCAGATAAACACACTCTTCTACACCTCCTTTTCATAGATCGCTGACTGCTTCAAAGTAATCCCCTTCCTTTTCCATAACTTCCTCCCAGTAGGAAACAGACAAGGGATTAGGCAGGGCAGAAGGGAAGGGTTTTGTTTCAGGGCGTAGTTGCAGAGTGTCAAGGCAAAAAACATCCCACCAGTTCCAGAGAGAGAGACAGAGAGAATGTGTACATGTAACTTAGACCCTTTTGTAAGTAAGATGGCATATGAAAAAAATGTTTATGGTTTTTAAAATGTGAACAAATTGAAAAGGAATTAAAGTGGGGGAAAAATATAATTCAGTGGGCCAAAAGGTATTCATTACTAAGCTCAGATATTTAAATCTAAGACTAAAAAATATTAGAAGAAATGTTTCACCCTAAGCCAGATGGATACTCTGTTTGGAGTAAAGAGTCAAATTGAAATGTGGTGAAAGTTTATTATTTTCCTTAGAAGTCTCAATTTTCCAGTTAATAACAAAGTGCCTCTGCTGCCATAAACAAAACTGTAGGGGAAACATTTCCATTCTAATGCGATCCCAGTGTACCTAAAGGCCAAAACAACTTCAGAGATTGAAATTATAGTGAGCAGCCATTGCCTAGGAGAGCTCTTTTATAGCAAATTAAATATTAACAATTTGTCAGATATGCCCCCATAAGAAGAGAAAGCAAAAAAAAATAGGGAAGGGAAGAGGAGGAGAGAGGAGAAAGAGAGGGAAAGGGAGAGAGGGAGAAAGAAAGAGAGGAAGGAAGAGAGAAATCGCTGACCCTGCATTGTGGAGACACAAAGCCGTCCCCTTCCTGAGGATGGCATCACCTCTAGTGAATCACATCTCACATGAAATCTAGAGCATAGCCTGACTAAATCAGATTTCCCAACTAACATTCTCTTGAGCTGCCCAAATGATCCACCCCTCCCTTCTTTAAAAAAAAAAAGCCTTTGATTTTCTTAGATCTTGAAAGTGAAGAATCAGGTCAGTGATGCTGGTGTATGTACTACATGCCCTCTAAAATTTTATACCAAAATAGCCTTTTAGTGGGTGACCTACTTAATAGCCTAAAGCACAAGAACATCCTCCTTGTTGCACTTTGTTTTCCTTCTTTTGTGTCAGGAACTTTGGCTTCTTGAATATCTCAAATTCTGTTAAATCTTCTGGTTTTTTAGGGTCTTACACCGGAGTCTGGGATTTTTCAGCATGATGTAATAGAAAGTGCAGTGGATAGAGCTCTGAATTTTATGTAGCTATGAGATCTTGGACAATTAAAATATCTATGCCTCAGTTTTCTTATCTGCATAATGGGGAAAATAAAATTTGCTCTGTTTTACATGATTGGTATAATTGCTCCAAGAAACATAAACTGCTATAGAAAAAAAAATACTCGGGCAGCCTGGGTGGTTCAGTGGTTTAGCGCCACCTTCAGCCCAGGGCCTGATCCTGGAGACCCAGGGTCAAGTCCCATGTGGGGCTCCCTGCATGGAGCCTGCTTCTCCCTCTGCCTGTGTCTCTGCTTCTCCCTGTGTCTCCAATTAATAAATAAAATCTTTAAAAAAGAAAAAGAAATAAAACCTCATTATTACCAAACCCTCTCAGGAAATCTAAACTAACATTATTTTAAAAACCCATTCTCTTTTCATGTATCACATTCTATCTTCCTTTCTTCTATATGTCCATTCACAATATCCCTCAAAATACTTTCTATACAATTTTTCAGGGAACATTGTTCAAAAAAAAGTTTTAGCAGCATCCAGGTAAGGCTAAAGAGTTCATTTCACTTATTCTTTTCCCCTCTTTCAAAGAATTGTTATAGAACTATCAACTCATGATTGTTTGCTCTGCTATTTAAGGAATCTCTCCTAGGCCATAAGTACTATGAAGTAGGGGCCACGTTTGTTTTGTTCATAGTTATATCTTCAGTGTCCAATAGAGTACCTGGCACATAGTGTTGGATGGATGGGTGGATGAATGGACAGATGAATGAATGAATATTGATCAAGCACATTTCAGTAAGTTCCACTGTGATTTTGCTATGCTTCCATCGAGGGGCAAAAAAGTACCTGCAGCCACATGATACTTATTAAAATATATTAAAATATATTAAAGCACACATTTCTCAAAGGTTTAAGATGGTGGCTCTCTGCTCAAACCTATTCTGATGATATCATGAATTTGTCATCATTTATTTTTTATGTAAAAATAGATTTCTCACTAAACAAATTATTTAAATTAAACCACAGATTCAACATGATGTTTCTTTAGAGGAAACATTTTTTTAATGAATTGAATGCTAACATACAGAGATATCAGTCTCTCATTGGTTCCTAACTATTCTTTTGACAAACTTATCCTAATTCACTATACAGATCCTGGTTAGAATGATGACATTTATAGTTCAATCAGTATCAAGTTCTTATAAAAGATGCCCTATCCAAACTGAGTGGGAAAAATTAGAGAGAGAGAGAGAGAGAGACAAACCATGAGAGACTCCTAACTCTGAAAAACAAAGGGTTGCAGAAGGGGAGGTGGGGGGGGATGAGGTAACGGGACAGACACTAAGGGAGGCACTTGATGGGATGTGCATTGGGTGTTATACTATATGTTGACAAATTGAAATAAATAAATAAATAAATAAATAAATAAATAAATAATGCCCCTATCCTCCAAAGGTGTTTTCCACTTTGGAGGTTGAGGTTATTTTCATAGAAGGAAACCTCTATAGTCTCCCACAAAATGATACTTCATGTCACACAGTCTGAAGTAGAAGAACCTGTTACACCACTATAATGCTATTCCCTACAGATTTGATTTTGGCATAAAGTTCATCTTGTACTCTATACCTGATGGGTGTGAATGAAAATACATCAATATGGTGCAATTTTTCAAATATAAACAGTTTTTCAATATAATGTTATATAGCATAACCTCCCCCATTTCATGATATAGGTTCTAATTTCCCTGCGAATGTTCAGTTAGAGGGTGAATATAAATTTTCTAACATTCCTTCCCAAAGCTCTTTTTTGAACTCCTTCCAACTTTCAGACTATGGCAGAAAGACTCCAATGAGGTACTAATATCTCTCTTTAACAGTTAAACTACAAGGAAAATATTCCAAACTTACAGCTCTAAGAATTAACATAGAAAAAGAGCTAGAGACAGATGAAAGAAACCATGAGAGATTGTCAGTTCACAGAGAATATTTAGAAACTGTAAATGTTGAATCTAAAAATGAAGAAACATTTTCTATAGGAAGATTTGGGTGTACTAGGATGAATGAACCACTGACCTGACCTGATATAGCATCATTCCTATTGCCGTATTGTGTGCATGAGGCCCTCCCTCCCCATTGGTGGACAGCTGCCTTAATGCAATGACCAATCTAAACATTCACTTTTGAAAAGGTTGCCTCTTGTGGACTTTCCTACCCATGACAGAATAGATCCTCCATCCCAGTAGCACATACCTGTGGACTGCTTTTGAAAATCAGGTCCCACAAAAGGATATGCCTCTGTTGAACATTTAAAGTCCATTTGGAGAGGCAGCATAGTAGAGAGTTTCAGAACATGGACTTTGGAGCCAGTGTGCGTGGATCCTGTCACTACTTGTGTGACCTGGGGCAAGTTATTCAACTCTCTGTGCCTCCATTTGCTGATTGTAAAATGGGAATGATAACTGTACACTAGTGACTTAATATATGCAAAGCTTTTACAAGGTGTCTGACACATAGTGTTTGTAGAGTGCCTTGGTGCTAAATGACGTGTTCTCACATACGTTATCTCATTTGAGCCTCGCTATGGGAGGCAGGCAGGGCAGATGTGTTTATCCCAAATTTACAGATGATAAATGGATGCTTACAGACACTCCAATGATTTGTCCAAGTGTGGTGCTCCGCTCAATCCCAGTAAGTGGCAAAGCAAGGACAAAACTCAGTTCTTCTGACTCCTAGTCCAGTGGTCTTTCCCCTACACTGAACCACCTTCCTTAATTTCTAAGTCATTTATTAAATATTTTGCTAAAGCGAAACCCTAGATTAGGCTTGCTCATCAGATTATATTGCAAAACACTTGCAAAGCAATTGGAGAAGATCCAGAGAAGAGCAACAGAAAACTCTGGGAAATGAACTAGGGGTGGTGGAAGGGGAGGTGGGCGGAGGGTGGGGGTGACTGGGTGACGGGCACTGAGGGGGGCACTTGATGGGATGAGCACTGGGTGTTATTCTTTATGTCGGCAAATTGAATACCAATAAAAATAAATTTATATAAAAAAGAGCAACAGAAAATGATTAAAGCATTAGAAAACAGGCCCTACAAGGAAAAGCCACATGGGGTTAGGGTTGTTTAGGCTAGTGAAAGAGAACTAAGAGGCAGTTTCATCAACACCCTCAGGTATAAGGAATTATCATAAGAGGGCACTGGCCAACTGCTCTGCCTGCCTAAGGACAGGACCAGAGCAAATGAGCTTAACTAGGACTAGATAGAGAGTCAGCATTTGAAAAGACTCATTACAAGGAGAGAGGAAGCTGGAAGAAAGTAATAGTTTACCAGTGGAGGCAATATGGAGCTGAGGCCATTCCAAAGTAGTGAAAAGTCAAATCTAGAATAGTTTTAAGATTTTGTTCAAGAATAGACAAATATTCTGAGTTAATCCTGTCTGTTGACAAGTAAATATCCTTATAGAAGGTGTATTTTAATGAACAGATAAGGCATTTCCTAAATTGCCTATCCATTGCATATCTAAAAGTTTATCTCTCTTTTTTTTTAAGTTTATTTCTTTAAAGACATCTAAACATCCCCCTTTGGGCTTTGCCATGTTTTTATTTTTTCCATAGATAATTCAAAGGGAAATCTCAGCATAGCCCCTGCTTGAATTATGGCATACACAAACTTGGCGGGGCCCAAACCAACATGTGGCAATGTGCTACTCTCAGGAAATATACAGAATATATGATTTCTCCTGGAAATATTTCAGGCTAAAATCACCTCATTGTGATGATATGAAAGGAATACTTCTTAAGGACAGAATATTGAAGCAGGTCAATCCTTCAGGCTCCTTTCATTTGAGAACTCTGTCACTTCAAAGATGGTCATTTTAAGAGTGAAACATCCAAGTTAGTAAGTCAGGTCTCTAGAGGCAACAGTTTTTTTTTAAAGGCAACAATTTAATCAAGATGAGCAATATTAGGGGCCCTTCTAAAGTATAGGGCTTTAACACAAAAGAGACAGTGCTCACTCCAGAGTATGTGTAGCAATTGGGGTCACTAGAGCACTGTTGTCAATGGCTAGACCTAGGTCAAGTGAATTAAAAATGTTATATATATATATATATATATATATATATATATATATATATATATCTTTATGCCTACTTCTGGCCTCACCCTCCACTCAGCACATAGTGGTACCATTCAGTTCCTCTCCTCTGTTTGCTCCAGTTCTGTACCCAGCCCTTACTCTCAACATTCCTCATGGAACATTTAGCTGACTTACCAGTCTATGAGACTGTTTGCATTAGCATCCCTTCTTGAAATATTTTGTTTGTGGTAGAGTTGAATAAGCACCAGCCTGGGAATCAAATAGACCTGACTTCAAATCCTAACTATATTACTTCTCTTTTGCATGACTTTGAAAAAAGTGACTTAATTTCTTTGAGGCTCAATTTTCTAATCTTGAAAGACTATTCCACTTCCTTTCTTTCATGGGATCCTCATGTGTTGTGAGGCTTCAAATAAGATCTGTGGAGGGCAGCCTGGGTGGCTCAATGGTTTTTTTTATTTTTTATTTTTTATTTTTATTTTTTGGCTCAGTGGTTTAGTGCCAACTTCAGCCCAGGGCGTGATCCTGGAGTCCCGGGATCGAGTCCCACATTGAGCTCCCCGCAGGGAGCCTGCTTCTCCCTCTGCCTGTGTCTCTGCCTCTCATTCTCTCTGTCTCTCTTAAATAAATAAATAATATCTTTAAAAAAAAGATCTGTGGAGAGGACCTGACTCAGTGCTTGGCACCCAGTAGCGCTCAATAACTGGTAACCGTAGCTATTTGCCCATGAGGGGCAAGTTTTCATGCTTGTGGAAATTAGTTATTTAGGGACTGTTGCTCAAGAACTGCATCTTCATGGATTCCCCAAGATACCAGTTCAATCTAGGGTCTTAACATGAGAACAGAGTTTAAGACTTGAGCTAGCCTCAGGTCTCACTAATATGAGATTAGCATGTTAGACGACCTCTCTATTTTTTTCTCCAGTGTAACATTGGGTCACACACATTGATTGATAAGCTCAAGGACTATTTGAGAATTAACTAGGTTTTTCAGCATCACTCAAAATAACTAAAGGCATTAAAACCTCAAGCTACCTATGACAACTGGGCATTTTTAATAACAAATAGGCATTAAGTGGTTACAAAGTTCCAGATACCACTTTAATCAATGTGCGTAGATATGTATGTTTATATATCTCACATCCATTAATCTTCATATTAGCCCTGTAAGGTAGATGGGAATATTATCTCCATTTTCCAGATGTGGAAACTGAGACATGGAGGTTATATAGCTAATAACTGGTGGAGCCAGATTTTGAACCCAGGGAGTCTGACTCTGAATGCTGTGAATCACTGCACTAATCAGCCTTGGGTCTGACTGAGGTTTTCAAGCAGAGTAGATTCAATAAGAGGTTATAAGAGATAAGCATCCTGATGAGGTCTAAAGCAGCTTTGTTTACAACAAGCGTTGTTAAACAACAAGCATTTCACAGATATTTTCTCCACTTGACGAGGATTCATATTCTATTAACACAGAATTGAAAATATGCACCTTAAACCTACCCTTTGGTAAAAAGCTCATTTATGATGAACAAGTTCATTTACTTATGGTGCCAAAACAAACTAACTATGCTATGGGCCCCACAAGCACAAGAGTAGGAATAAATTGTGAGAAGTACTTTATCAGAGTGATATGTAAGTACAACTAGCATTCCCATCTGTGTGCATTTCTTCTCAGGTAAAGAACCACGGTCTCCATTATATTATCCCAAACTGCCCTAGATGTTACCCATTTCCTCCTTCTCTTGCTAAGGAATAACCTGAATGTAACTGGAAAAGTCTGGAAGGAACAGTTCCTCTTCCCTTTATTAACCCCAGAAAACCAAACATAAAATAAGACTGGTTCTGGGAAAGCATAAATGCCCATAGGATAACTGTTTGGGATGGGTGCTGAGCTTTTCTGAGCCACTAGATTTGAGCAGCAGGCCCCCAAGGGTCATGTTTCTCACCCTCACCCACTATCACCCTTAAATCCAGAGGACTCCTCATAACACAAACACTAAAACACAGAGACTTTTTTTTTTCCTTTTTGATCTTGAGATTTTTTGAATGGTTAGTAGCTGTTTGAGCATCAGGGGAAAAAAGGGAGAGGGACACATAAGCCAAATTGGGCTCCCCAGATCAGAGCACAAAGGTACACGGGGTTAAGGGGTAGTGGGCCAAGGGCAGGGGCAATGAAGGAGAAACTGACCACTTATGCAATAGGAAACGAGAAAAATGGCTGATTTTGTTTACAGTTGGCCTCCCCAAATCAGCCCAAGTGAAGAATCTTGCCAGATAAGTTTCTCCAGATAACTGTGCTCCCTCCCTCTGCACTACTTGAATGATGTCGTTTTGGAAGACACATAGAATTGCTTGGCAACTCCACGTCAGAAGCCTTTGGGCTGGGAACTTGCTGTCCCTGGCTTCTTGGAGAACTTGACAGGTCCACCCCATCCCAGCTTCAGGTAGATCCAGTGACTCAGCAGAAGTTCTGAGCCCAGGGCCCTGCCCTACCCTAGCAGTGTGTGTGGATCTCACAGGTAGTAGTGCCGGACTGGGAGAGAGCCTGAGTCCTTGAGCATCCTGACCTATTTCAAAGGCATGGCCTGCAGCCTATGAGTGTGTAAAAGGATTTCCAATCTAAAATGGAACTAAAGGATCTGAAACGGAGAATCTCACACATGCACCTTCAGGAAAATGAAACTTAAGAACTGAGAGAAAAACTTCCCATAAATGCCTGACTTCCCTCCAGACCAATGAACGTCCATCAAGAATCTCTTATCATCCTCATGCCAATGAACTTATTGCTTGGACCCTGACTGGACTTCCTCACTTTTCACACTCCTTGCCCATAAGCCCACCACACAACCTAAGTGGGCTTACCTGTAGCATGCTACAGTTTGCATTCCCTGGAATTGCACTTCCTCTGCTATTCCTCCACAAACTCAATTTCTGGTAACTTGAGCTTGCCTTAGTTTTACCTCTTTATTTGGGTTGACATGTGGATAAACAGGCCAGGCCAAGGTATGCCTTGTTTCTGGACATTTTAACGTTAAATATAGGGTATGTGATCCTCCATTTGTATTCTTGGCATGGGTTCCAAAAACGTTAGGGGTGAATCTGCTCCTATTCACCTATATCTCTCATACCTAAAAACATAAATGCCTTGGTAAAAATGTCCAGTTATTCCCAAGAGTAGGTTTTTCTCAACACTCTACTCTCATTCTGTGTAAATGTAGCTCTTCCAGTTACCTATCATGATATTTGTTTGGTGAGGCAGGTTGAGGAGAGCGCTTTTTCACAGTAATGGAATCTCTTCCTGACTAGCCTAAATGCTGTGAAAAAGTTAATCAAGTATCCAGTAGAACTGAGAGAGTGATGTGCCCATCACTCTTGGAAGATTTTTATCCTACTTCTGTCTCTCAGAGGCGGGTACAGGCTACTCCAGAGAATCTTCCTGATACTCTCATATCTTTTGCTTTATTCCATAGATATTCCCTTTTACCCTATCCAAAGTCCAAAGAAGAAGATGGTCAGTGGACATGGTTAAGATAAATTATGAGTCTGGGGGACAGTGCTAGGGAAATAAAATTACTGTTTTCTCCTCCTTTCCATGCCCACTGCTGCAACACACCCTCAAGCACTACATTTGGTCAATTCCTTTTCTTTTTCTTTTCTTTTCTTTTTTTTTAAGATTTTATTTATTTGTTTTGAGAAAGAGAGAGAGCATGAGCAGGGGGAGGGGCAGAGGGAGAGGGAGAGAGAGAATCCCAGACTCCACACTGAACACAGAGCCCAATGCGGGGCTTGATCTCACAACCATGAGATCATGACCTGAGCCAAAATCAAGAATCAGACACTTAATCTACTGAGCTACCCAAGCACCCCCTGGTCAATTCCTTTTCAACACTAGAGTTTGTCTAAGAAAGATTCACTATGCTTAGAATTCCAGAGTTCTTCTAGAGACCCACTTTCAGAGACGTGGTTATAAGCTGAGAGCTAAATATTCTTCTGCCACCACATGGTAGTGGTTCTGTACTTCACACTCAGGTCTATGTCCTCCATGACATTCAAATTTTTTGTGATGGGTTGGTACTAGATAGGAGATAGTACGGTGACACTGGAGACCCCTTGAATCAAAGCAAGATGCCATTTATTTACGAGCCTGTGTCCACAGTGGACTAAATGAGAAGTCTTTTAGAATCTTTAAAGGCACATAAAGTATTTGGTAGGTGTTATTTATCTGGATTTCTAAGGATGATCTAAGGCCATATCCCCATGATAGAGAAACAAGGACCACACAGAATGGGATCTCTTGGAATGGGTAAATAATTCTTTACCTAACTAAGAAATCACTGCATAATTACAAGGCAACTCATGAAGAAGGAAGGCAAAGGGGTCAGGCCTCTGGAACAGGCATTGTAATGTACATGGAAAATTTCCAAGACAAGGGCCAATCAACTGTTCTGAGGTTAACACCATACAAGGGCTTATATTAGAGTACTGTACTAGGCACTATTGGAAGAAATAGAAATTCTCTTTCTTTCCTTTTTAAAATTTGTAATAGCCCCTAGCAATGTAAATCAAATGAGAGAGCAGCATATCTCAACAAATATAAAATAATATAATAAAGACAAGGTACATAGTTTGCTGGTAGAATAAAAGGAATTAGAAAAGCCTACAGTGTAGTTTTGCATAGGAGTTCATTCATCAGAGAATGTAAATTCTAAGGCATCTAAAGACGCCTCTCCAGCTTCTTCCCCCACGCACGTGATAAGGCATATATATATATATATATATATATATATATATATATATATATATGACCCCATTCCTCTTTGCTTTTCCTGCTCCCCAATATCCTAATGGTCACACTTCCAGACATACATGTGATACATAGCCAAGCATACCCATTAGTCTTCCTTCATCTCTTACTGTATTTTATTAGATGTTCCCTTTCTTTTCCCACCTTCAGCCATTCCAGTTTCTCTCTGAAATGAAATTGGCTGCCTCATACATCCTTTTCAGGGACCTTTCTCATTATTTCACCAATTATGGTGTCCTACGGTTTCTATTTCTTACCCTATTGACATGGTGATTTAAAGATATTACTTAATACATACTGAACTACCCTAATAGATATTTTGAAGCAAAAATGCACCACAAAATTGCAGAACAGTGTCCCAAAAGCAAAATGGTTGGATTTCTTAAAGATGCTCACTGCAGACATTATTTCTCTTAAGTCCGGCCTAACATACAGCCTCCAGGCCCTACATGAGCGGGCAGAGCCACACACTTTTACTTGCAGTAAAAGTCTCCCACACGTTAGGTGGTTTCAGCACTCACTGGCAGACTTAAACAAACTTGTTCCCTAAAATGCAAATATATTTATCCTAAGAGTTAGTAGCAGACACCAATATTCTATATTTAGAGATTTTATCTTCGGCTTATTAAAAAAGATGGTCTGATTCTCTGGTCATACTTCACACTAGACTGGCTAGACTGGCTTTGTAACTATTTAGAAACAAATCCCCTCTGGGAAAATAAAGAGAAAAAACCTCATTCAAGATCATTACTTTGAAGCAGCAAGACACTTGTTTATTTCAGATGATAGAAGCTTTGGTCTCAAAAAGGAACCACTCTTGCTCAAACAACAGTTCCTTCCCCCTATTTTAAAAAATTGTGGTATTTAATTATTTGCTTGATTATTTCCTATGAGGTTTGGGGGTTTTATTTTAAAAATCAACACAAATTCAAATTAGGTTTCATTAGGGATCCTCATGAGAGTCCTTGCTATGACTGGAAGCATCTTGGAGTTTTATAAACCAGAGTACAGAAATCTTGAGGCAGACCCGGGTTCTAGCCCCAAGCTGTAGGATTCCAAAAACTCACTTAATCCCTCTGTGCCTCCATTTCCTAAACTGTAAAATGACTGTGTTCTATATGATGGTCCCTTCCAGTTCCAACAGGCTATATGATTTCCAGAGCTGTGAAAAACAAGGTAGGCAACTGGAGGAATATTGAGTCCCAACCCATGTTACCATACCATCCTAGATATGGGCAGGCGGAAGGACATGTCTTTCATGCTATATAGTAGTAGGGGTGATTAAGGCAATGCAATTGTTCTGGAAGGCAGAGTATGATAAGTATCTAAAACTGTGTGAGTTGGCTTTCCTACTTTCTCTGATCACTGCCAGGCTGGTGACCATCACGGAATGTGTCTTTGCTGACTGCGAATCTTGCAAGCCTTGGTATCAGTGAGCTTTGCTTAGTCTTGGAGACACAGATGAAGGGGGAAATTGAAACGCTATGCCCCAAGGCCAGGACACAGCCTAGAAGTTTATCATTTACCGCTATCCTTAGAGTACAGAATAACAAATGCTCCCATTAATAGGATTTTCTGGTTGAACAAAGCTCTGTACAAATGTATATATAAATATTACATCAACCTTCATAATATCTGGAAAATGACTGGGGAAAATTTTTTATCAAGAATCTCTGGTAGTTGGCTTCTGATTAACTGAGGTTTGTTGGTTCATCACAAGCCTACCATAAGTTTCCCATCATATCCATATCCATTGTCATCCTCCTGCTCAGGTGCCCTTCTCGCATAGCAATGGATAGTAGATTACAGTAAAGATTCATTAAATCAAAAGATCTTCTCTCCCATCTATTAACACCAACATTTTAGGATTAAGGCTTATTATTATCTTATTCCAAAATTAATACGAACCAATTCAAATGCAAAAATAGCACTAATAAAAATATCTTCCTTTGTTTTAAGTTGATCCCATCACTTAATCAAGTGAGACCTCAGGTCTTTAGAAAAAAATAGAAAGAAAGGAAACATTGACCATATATAGGTGTCTTATCCCTCCATAGGCAAAGAATGCATTTTCAGTTAGCATGGGAGGAAAAGACCCTGATACCTGTTCCTTTGTATGGCTTACACTGTGAATGCGCCAGGTGAGCCTTTGCAGGTACTGAGAGTTGGACAAGTCCTATGTGTTAGAATGACTGCCTTGTAAACATTAACGAATTTTTTAGAATCATCATCCTGCTTTATTAGGAAATTTCCCCAGATTAAGAGCAACAAAAATGTAGCAATTAGAAGCTTCATCACACAGCTGCATGATTACAGGAGTCTTGTCCTAGATTCTAACAGATGCTGTAACAAACAGCTTCATAAGGGCTGCAAGAACCACAGTTTACAGCAGCAACACAAAAGCTAGTTATTGCTCCTGTTGCCACAGGACCCGTATGTTTAAAATAATTTAGATTTCTGGGATTTCCTACAGAGAGACACCAAACCAAATAAGTGCAGTAATAAAAAATAAAATAAAAGAGGCAAACTCAGGTTCTTTACTGCCCTAACACTGAACAGCAATGGCAATTAATTGATCCATGCCAAGGTCTGGACTTTGATGACAGGGAGTATGGGAAAGAGCCCTTGGTCAGTTTGTTACCAACCACCTCAACTGGCCTTTCTGGTCAAATCCCATGTTTGTTGGGGCAGCCTTCCCTCAGTCCAGCTCTGTCTCTGCCCAGAGGTTATAACAAATTGACAAGTAAGGGACACCATTCAATAGGCAAGGGCCAGAGCTTGGGGAGACTGGTGACAATTACTATTATGCCACTAGAGGTAGAGGTAAGTGGAAAAGAGAATTATCCAGGCACCACTATTTTCTCTTCAACGTTTAAAAATAAATATAGCTACCAAAGAGTCTCCCAAATATACATGAACCCCCAATACCCTACTCAGGAAAAGAATAGCGGTTGACCAATATCTTCTGAAGTAATCCAACATTAGGCCAAAGACCCAAAAGCTGGCTGAGTTCTATCTCAAAATCACTGTGTGGCCTTGTATAGCCATCACACCTTTCATCATCTTAGTGAGTTTAGCCATAAAATATAAGAATCCTTCCCTGCCTTGCTAGGATGATAAGATGAACAATTTCTCTAAGGTATTCTAAGATCCTCAGAGGGCAAGTCTACACATATCAAGCATATCAAGCATTATAATTAGAGTCACTGCACCTTATTTCCTAAGGAGGAGAAATGAACAAGGAAAGGAATGTGTAGTCACTGAGCCTGAGACCTCAAAAAGCATTTAAGCTTCTTCTATATTCTGAGAGGGGATCTCAAGAGAGGGAGACTGAAGTGGAGGAGTCATCTTAAAAGTTTGAATTTGTGAGTGCTACCAAGTGGGTGGCAGGTGCTTTGATTGTGGTTTTTGTGGGCCAAATAGGGGTATTATATTCAAATTTCTATGGTTTAATTTCAATCATTTTCATGCCTTTAATTGCCCCAACAGTAGAAATTCTAGCTATAAGTGAATCATTATTGAGGACAGGGGCAGGAAGTTTGCCATCTCTTTCAAAGTTCAGCACTGCCAGAAAATGTGCCTGGCAATCTTAAAAATGGGGACACAGAACTGGGTGAACTGGTTTGTAAATCAGAACCTTGAAACAATGCTATCTAAAAGACACATGCAAAAAAAAATAAAATAAAATCTGCCACCATGATTTTGATAGGAATTCCATTGAAAGTGAGGGTTGCTTCAGGGACTATTGACATTTTAACAAGATGAAGGCTCCCACCCCATGAGCCCCAATGTCTTCCCAAAGTCTTGTAGTTTTCAGTGTACAAGCCTTTCACTTCCTTGGTTCAGTCTCATTATTTTGTTCTTTTTGATGCTACAGAGAATGGAGTCATTTTCTTAATTTCCTTTTTTAATTAATTAATTATTAATTAATGTATTTATTTACTTGGTGGTTTTTTATTGGAGTTCAATTTGCCAACATGTAGCATAGCCCCCAGTGCTCATCCCATCAAGTGCCCCCCTCAGTGCCCTTTCTGAGTGTTCATTGTTGGTACACAGAAAGGCTACCAATCTTTCTATGTTCATTTTATGTCCCCAAGTGATGTCACTCATTAGCTCTAACAGTTCTGGTGGAGCCTCTAGGATTTCCTGTTTCTAGTACCGTGTCTTCTGCAAATAGGGACAGTTTGACTTCCCCCTTACAGGTATGGATTCCTTTTCTTTTCCTTGTGTGATTCCTACCGTAGGACTTCCAGGGCTAAGAGGGGACTTCCTTGTCTTGTTCCTGCTCTTAGGGAAGATGATTTCAGGTCTTCATCATAGAGTACGACATCAGCTACAGGCCTTCCTACATGGCCTTTATTCTGTTTATGGACATTTCCTCAAAACCCAGTATGCTTTTTATGTTGTGTTTTGTCAAATGCTTTTTCTGCCACTATTGAGATGACCGTATGGTTTTTGTCCTCTCTCTTCTTAATGTGATAGATTACGTTGACTGATTGCCAGAGAGGAAGCAGGTGGGAGATGGGCAAAATAGATGAATATTAGGAGCTATAAGCATCTGGTTCTCAAATATATAAGCCACAGAAATTTAGAAAGTACAGCCTAGGCAATGGAGTCAGTACTATTGTAACTTTGTACGGGATCAGATGGTGACTACACTTCTCATGGGGAGAGCTGAGTAATGGAGTAACAAAATGGAGTCACTAAGTTGTAGCCCTGAAATTAGTGTAACATTGTATGTTGACTATACTTCAATAAATATTAATAGAGTTTTCTGATAGAAATCATGGTGGGTACCTGAAAGGCATTTACACAGCCGTTACACATATGAAGGCACCTCTGCAGAGATGATAAAGATTTCTCAAATGTCAAAAAAATAAAAATAAAAATAAAAGACACATGCACACTTGCAGAGGTAAATAAGAAGGAAGAACCAAAATAGAGTAGAACCTCAGTAGCACTGTGTCTTAGATTAAGAGATGAAGATCTGGGGACACCGAAGCAGTAGACTAGGCCGTCAAAGAAGGTACTATTGAAAGCTTCTTAATGGCCGTCCTTAAGTTCCATCACTGTTATGTCCTCAACAGCTCTGAGAGTCCTTTTCACTTCTCTTGACCTATTTCAAACTACTGCCTGTGCTTTAACTTGAGAACCTCCTACTCAATAAATCGCTCCTCCTCCCCCTTCTCTGGCCAATATAAAATCAATTGTTGCTTGACAGACTGCTTTGTTGCAGTTTTCTCAAAGGCACAAAAGAAAGAAACACACCTTATTTGTACATGCATTAACTTAGTTTCAGTCTCACTCACTCAAGCACAGCGCAATCCTTCAAACTTTGACCCAAACCCCTTTGCTATTGGTGTCCATGGCAACGACCACCAAGCCATCAGAGAGTGCAAGGAGTGACAGGAAAGTGCATCTCCCAACAGAACCTTTAGCTCCTCTGCATTAGCTACATCAATAGCAGGTGGCAACAGGTCCCTCCCCAAATCCTTAGGCATTTGCTTTCATTAGGGAGGAGGAATGTGGTTCTCATCTCCTCCCCAGAAGACTTATGGGCTGCTTCTCACACCCAACCTGTTGAAGATAAAGCACTAATTGCAGAATACGGAAACCAAATAGGATGACAGTTTTTGCCTGAGAAAACCTCCCAATGGTCTACTTCCCCAGTGATTCAGTCCACTGCAGCCTCCACCACAATACCCTGCTTACTAAACTATAGCCAGTGATCTAGAACCTTCAAAAGACAATACACATGAAATCCCCGCCACTTTCTCTTATGGTCCTTACCACTCAGTGACCTGCAACTCATTCTCTTAACTTTCTTATGTCAATGCATGCATGACAGCCTTGCCATCAAACTGTATTTTTTAAAGAAAAGGAGTAATGTTAATAATGGTCTAGGTACTGGAGGATTTATGAGCCAAGAGAAAATAGTCTGGTTTCTCCAAACATAGTGAAAGCTGTTCAGTCTGCAAAGTAATTTCATGAGTTCCATATTATTTGCTTTGCTCAGAGTTTAGCTGAAAATTTGTCAGATGGCAATGAATTTCCCCTTACTGTAGTCCAGAGGAAGAAAGGGATGGTTCCGTTGGCAATCTCATCTCAACAGAACCCAGCATATCTGACAAAGGCTTTTTGCATAAACAAGACTAGCTCAGATCTGGTTATTTATGGAAACTGAAAAGGACCCTTTGCTCAAGTGTCCTCTTCATAGAATCTATACAAACGGAATACTATTTGAAGTGGGAGAAACAAGTGAATGGCTTTATCTTCTTAACTGCATGAAAAAAAAGGAAACAGAAGGCTCTGATACACAATCCCTTCCAGCAGATCTGCTGAAATGGAAGGAGATGGTTTCAAGCTCTCCTTGAAAGCAAGACAACATTCCTATTCACGGTGCCTATGTCTGTTGTCCTGGATAAGAACTAGTAAGAAGTTCAAAGAAAGTAAAAAACAAATAAGAGAGCCCTTAAAGAGCTCATGGTTTAGTAGGGACACAGCTGAGTAAACAGATGATCATGGTCTAGTGTGATAAGCACAGTGACCGAGGAGAACACAGATCCTGTTGGAATGCAGAAGAAACATGCCTACTTCAGCCTGACCTGAAGATCAGGGAGGCCTCTTCCTCATGATTTGTTGAACTGAGGCTTCAAGGACCCAGTAGTTCGTCTGGTTTGGTGGAAGGGAGTGGAAGTTGATATTTGAATAGGTATGATAAACGCCACTTACTACTTGTCAGAGTGAACGCTAATAAGCAGTGCCAATTAGGAGATTAAGATTAGCTCAGATGTCATAAAGCAGAATAGTAGAAACTTGATACCAATAAGAACACAGGCTATATTGGCCAGAACACGACTCTATCTTTCATCATGACCTTTTGATCCTCAAGAAATGGGGTTTTTCCACCAGGAAATGCAGTAACACGGTCTCCAAAATGAGAGGATTCTACCTAGGGATTAAACTACACTATCATTTTACAATGAAGACACTGAGGTGAAAAACCAAGGATATAAACACAGATTTGATTTTAACATCCATACTCTTCGTGGCACACCACCCAAGATTATGCCAATACATGGACCAAATAGAAATCTACATATAGGTCCCCCTGAATAGGCCACCAGTCTGCTCACCCCATCCCACTTCCAGTCCAACTGCCTGGAATTACTGTATTGCTTAAGGCAGTCTGTTCATATGAAAACATATTACCCCAGATAGAACATTTCAAGTTAATGTCACTTCTCATCCTTCTTCCTTGTATTCCGAGTCGTCTTCTTTCTCTCATCATCCACAAACATTGATTGAATATGCCCCACGGGGCACTGTGCTGAATGATGTGCACACTAGTAAATTTAAACTGAGGCCCTGCCCTCAAGGACTTAGAGTCTAGTTGGGACCCAGGACACACGTCTAAATTGGGCACACAATTAGTAGTGGGAGAGAAAGATGAGAGGTAGAAACCACACAGGAATTCACAGGAGGGAGTAAATTACTAGCTAACCCAATAAGAGTCTAGGCTTCACGAGAGCAGGGCTTTTTGTATCCTGTTCACTGCTGTATCCCCAGCATCCAAATCAGTTTGGAACCTAGTAAGTGCTCAATAAATATTTGTTGGATTAAATAAATAGCTTTAGCTTCTTGACTTTTTAGCTAAAAAAAAAAAAAGTCCTGACATTTATCACTTGGAGAATAATCGCCAGTCCTGCATGCACTGCATATTGTGCCTTTTATTCATGCTGCGCTACAGGAACTCCCCGGGGAGATTTGTAGAAATGACGGCTCAGCCTATAACTTTAACCTTTGCAAAATCCTAGCAAATCTGTGTCCTCTGCTGCTCCCTACCACGGATGAGTGTTTCCCAGTGATGAAGGGTAATGTGGAGCCAGGGCTTTTTGTTTGTTTATTTGTTCATTATGACCTCAAGCTCTTTTCAGCAAAAGGCACGGCCCTTCGATAATAATGCAATTCTGGAAGACACAACTCCATTATTTGCTTGGCTCATCTAACAAGGCAAAACGCAGACTCTGATTTAAAAGCAAGCTCCTTAAATGAGTTTTGGTTAGGCTTGAAGGATAAACAGTTGTGATTACTGTCAGTAGGCATAGGTTGTAAATCTGTCTTAGATGCTTATATTCCATTAAGAGGGACTCAAATGGGTATCACAATACAATTCCCTTTAAAAAGTGGAATCAAGGGATGCCTGGGTGGCTCAGAGGTCCGCCTTCAGCTCAGGGTATGATCCCGGAGTCCCGGGATCAAGTGCTACATAGGGCTCCCTGCATGGAGCCTACTTCTCCTCCCTCTGTCTGTGTCTCTGCCCCTCTCTCTCTGTGTGTCTCTTGTGAATAAATAAATAAAACCTTAAAATAAATACCATAAAACCATAAAAAAGTGGAATCAAGGTGGGGAAAAACAGTTTCAAAAGCAGTCATTCGTGCAGCCCAACATGGTCAAATTCTTGGTCTTCCAAGGTTTTGTACTCGGTTAGGAGTTTTTCACTTATATTGTTTTTACCATTGTACAAATTCTTATTAATTTGGCTTCCAAGGCTTGGGAAGATATGGGCAATTAGAATGTACCAGAACACTGTAGAGAAACTCAAGCATTCATATAAAAAAACAAGCAGGGATAATGCAATCCTGCTTTCACCGTGACTTACACTAACCTCATGGTACCATAGTGCTGTGCCAGCATGTAATTTTAAGTCTAAGATTTATTTTAACATGAATGGAGAAGGATCCGATTTCATAATCTGACTTCTTCCAAAAACCCACAAAGCCAAAATCATTTTTAGCTCTGTAAGTACACCTCCTAAGAAATTAGAACATCACGTACCACCACACAGATATGAGGTGTAGTTCAGAAGGTACCTGGTTTATGACAGAGCCTAAGGGAAAAATAAAAAGAAGCATATGTGTAGGGCCTTATACTCTAAAATCAAAAATCTTTGATTGGGAAACTTTCCTGGATTAAAGCAAGAATACACACTGCCCTATAGAGCTTTTCAGTTTTTCCAAGCTTTTTTGCAAGGTATCTCCTTTGGTCTTCTGAGGTAGGTAGAGTTAATAGTGTTTTCTCTATTACATAGGTGAGAAACAGACCTAAGAAGGTTAAGTTGCCTGAGACCACGTGGTTCAGAGTGCTGAATTTCTTTAGACCTTTTTTCAAAAAGCTAGACCCATTTTACACACCGCCTCTGGAAGGATGTGTATAGAAAAGCAGCAACAAAACTCCTATTATACCACAATACCTATGCCCTGCCCCAGTCAGCTCCCCTACTTTCGAAAGGTATGGCTAATAACCTTTACTTTGGGCTTGGGCATTTCTCTTTCCCCCTTCCCCACTCTGTTTCCTGAAAGAACAATTAAGATCCATCTGGGACTAATTATAGCGATTCTTGAATTTGAACTTGCAGCCATTACCCAATTGAGGTCACTTATTTTAAATTAACTTGCCTGGTCAAGACATAGGTTTGGTTATCTTCAGAGCCCAGTGCAGAGAGGCACCAGCTCACTCAGACTTTTAATTAACTAGCTACATAACCTGCACAGTGACAAACTGCCTCTGATTTGATGGAGTCATTCATTTGCATGCAGACAAGGATCAAAATACATTGTCAGGGCTTCAGGGACTGAGTCCTAGAAACCTCCGCACAGTCTCTTATTCAAGGCTGTGAGCCTCTTCCTTTTGGTTCCCCCTAATTATTTTTCCTGTGCTTTTGTTCTGATTATCCAGCATTCATCACAAGTGCAGCTTGCGATGAAACAATGACAACTCATGTTGTACACTGAGAGGGAATCGAAAATTGGAGTCAGGATCATATGAACCGGGCCCACAGCTTTGAGAAATAATTAGGGGAAACCAAAGGGAAATTCCCAGGGTGCCCGGCAACAAAGGAGAATTTCCAAAGACTCGGGCCATAACTGCTCCCCCCTTTGGTAATAATACATAATAACAGTAGGTCCTCAGTTTTTGTTGAATTCATTCATAGTGGGAGCTGATCATCCCACAGTCATAATCATAGTTCTTATGATCAGTAATCATTAGTATAGCTGCTACCACCCAGTGACTGGGCTTTGGAGTCAGATCCGATTTTGACTCCAGGCTCCATCATTTTCTGCCTGTGAGGCCTCAGGCAAGTTACCCAACTGCTCTGGGCTTCGGTTTCCTGATATGGAAGATGAAATTAATAATAATACCTACCTTCAAGGGTTGTGGTAAGGATACAGTGAGGTAAAGCGTGTGAAAAATCAGTTTACACAGTGCCTTGTACATGGGAAATGCTCAATAAATGTGAGCATATGTGTGTCTTCTGTTCTGTCCCACCACCAGGCCCTTGCCCAGGGCATCTTTCCACCAGGGATCCTCTCTTCCATTCTCCCTGCCAGCAACAGCCCCTTGCCCCCAGTCATTCAAAATTGAGTCAAAAAGGCATCTTCCTCTCCAGAAGAGAGTCTTCCCTGCGTCTGAACTTCTTCAATGTCCCTCTGCACAACACACTTTTCTCAATTTTGTATTACTTTAAATGGCACCTTCTTCTACCACATTCTAAGCAATCTGGACTTTTCTCCAAGGTGGACTTAAGCCTTCTGTGCTGGAAACATCTATTGAACATCACCTTGGTGCCATACACTGGGGGTCTAGGCTATGGGGTACCTGAGATGAGTAAAGACAAGGGTGAGAGAAAGGGAAATGATGTTGGTTGAATCCCCTTAAAGCTACTTGCTCTGCCAGAAATTTTTGATGCATTTCTTTATTTAGGCCTCACAATAACCTTATGAAGTAGGTGCCATTATGATTCCTATTTTAGATGTGGAAACTGAGAATCAAAGAGGTAAAGTGACTTGTCCAAGGCCACCCAGCCAATAAAAAGGAAGAACTGGTGCTCTGGGTCAGTCTGACTCCAGGCTCCACTCCCACCACCATGACGCTCTACTGCCCACCTCATGTTTGTTTTTTCCATCTGTTGCAAATGATGAATAGCAAAGCCGTATGCAAACTGTAAGTGGCAGTATGTGTGACTTAAGGGCCACTACAATTGCAGCAGGTGCTGGGGGTGCCATACCCATGGCCCCTTGGCACTAGCCTTTGTTATCCATGCCAGTGGCCTCCTATTGTAAGCACGTGCTATTCTCCCCAGGAAGCCTTTCTCCCAGCCGGAGAGTGAGACAATTCAGAAGTGCTGGGTAGGAATTAATACACCAGGAAGCTATCAGCCAATGGTGAATGGGGAGTGAAAGACAGAGGCTCCAGTTTCCTGGCCCTCACGTACCACTCCCAGAAGCACTCAGAGCTAAGCTGCTCAGGAATAACTGTGGACTGGCTCTTTCCTTTTGCTGTCTCATTTTCTCACTCCTCTGCCAGTGCTTCCTGGAATCCCAACTACTGGCCCTCAAATCTTTGTCTCAAGAGTCCACCTCTGGTGCAGTGCTGTCTAAAACAAAAATATGTCAGAGAGGGATCCCTGGGAGGCGCAGCGGTTTGGCGCCTGCCTTTGGCCCAGGGCGCGATCCTGGAGACCCGGGATCAAATATCAAATCCCACGTCGGGCCCCCAGTGCATGGAGCCTGCTCCTCCCTCTGCCTGTGTCTCTGCCTCTCTCTCTCTGTGTGTGACTATCGTAGATTTAAAATATATATATATATATATATATATATATATATATATATATATATATATCAGAGATTCCTCCTTTGGCTCCTGTTCCAGGAGTCTGAGTGAGTGTCCTCATGCTGCCCCCTGCCCTACCATGGAAGCTTCTCAAGGGTGCACCCCATAAGCTCAGTGTCTCCCTTCTTAACCCCTTTCATGAGAATTTCATCGAGAATCCTTCAAAGTGCATTTATTATCATATGGAAAGGTAGTTATAGACTTCAGTGTGCATCATAATCAACTGAATGTCAAAATGCAGACTCCCTGGAGAGGTGCTCAGGTGCCTGCATTTTCAAAAGTTCTCCAGGTGATCCAGACAACAAACACTTTGAGAAATATTGTCCTAAGACATTCCTGTAGCCTGGGCCTCCAAGGAATGTGGATTGTGTTCCTCATGTTCTCTCTGCCCCAAGGCCTCTGTGGATTCAAATGAGAAAGCCTGGAATTGCTATGCCTCCTTGCTCTGGAAATGAAGCGTGGATAAAGCCAGGGACCAGTTGTTACTGTCAGTGTGGGGTGGCCTGAGACTCCTCGCCAACTGTTTACCAAGCAGAGAAATCCATCTTGTCAAATTACTGCTCTCACCTTTCTCAATGCCCACTTCCAACCCTCGTTCTCTCCTGTGCTACAAATGCTGTGATGACTACATATGATCAGTTCAGTGATAACCTGTGCTTCTTTGTCTCTGCTCCACCTCCAGCTCTCCACACACATCTTCTCAACCATAGTCTCTGTGTGGTTTGGACTCCTGGTCCTGATCAATATTTGGGGCAGGAGAGGAGGGAGTGATGGAGGGTGACAGTGTGGATTTCTTTGTTGTTGGTTTACCCTCAGGTTCTTGTCCTTTTTTTACCCTCGACTCAAATGCCTGAACTCCACATGCAAATCTCAGCTCCTTCTTTGCACCTCCAACCCTGTGCTATCCTGACCAGTGGCTCCAATACCCTTCCACACCAAGTTCTGATGCCTCTCCATATCCCTTATCCCATAGCAACAGGAAAACACTTTCATATATTTTTAGAGTAAGGGCCATGAAATCAGAGAAGTCTTCATGGAAGAGGCTGCATATGAGCAGGCCTTGAATGATAGATGCAATTTCTGCAGACAAGGATGGAGGGAAGGAGCATTACAATAGGAATAAGAAAGGGAGAACATAACTAATATAGGATAAGCATCAGGCACTATGTTAAGAACTATAGATACATTATTTCATTTACTCCTTGCTGCAATTCTGTAAGGTAGGTACTAATGACAGACCCATTTTATAGATGAGCATACTGAAATACAGAGAGTTTAAGTTAATTGCTCAAAGCTACACAGCTATTAAAGGGCAAAGGAGGGAGCCTAACCCAGGCAGTCTACCCTGCACTCTTGACCACTCTACTACCTATCAACTATTATGATCTCTGTTTTACAGATGGAAAACTGACTCTGAGAGATTAAGTAACTTGCCCAAGGTTACACAGCTTGTGACTGGCAATGCTGGAACCCTTTACCCTTAGCAGATCCCATTCTTTTTACCACATAACCACTTAGACCCCTTCTAAACTTAGCTTTTCCAACCAATCATTTCATTCACAATTTCTTATGGAGCCAACCCTGCCTGTCATCACAACAAATGCCTATGTTGGTCTAAATAAAAATCTTTCCTCTAGTGTGTAAGCACTGTAAAACAGTGAGGCTCTCCTGAAATCAAGAGAAATAGCCCTCTGAAATACATCTCTCTTTGTTTTCAAAATAGCATTATCTTTAAATTACCTGTTTGTCAGATTCCCACTTATAAAAACCACAGGGAAAAATTGTTTAGGTCTTTAGTTGGAGACAAAGCACTTTCTATCTCAAGTGGGTTATGAGTCCATCATTCTCTCCTCAGTTGTACCTTATACATTTTTCTATCCTCATACTTGTCCCACAGGGTTGCAATTGTCTGTTAACTTGGCAGTCTTTCCTACTCTGGTGTTGAGATCCTCCAGGCTTAGGACCAGGTTTTGATGACCTCTGTCTCCCCAGCATCTGGCCCCAGGATTAGCACAGGGCAGGCACTCAACAGATGGCCATGAGAAGAAGAGTTGAATGAAATGTGGTTAAGTGAGGCAAGTCTTCCATCCACTAAGGACCTCAACCCATATGCCTTTTGAGTCCAGCAGTATGCAGGTAAACTGGCTCTCAAGGGGAGAAAGCTGTGATTTGTAGCATTGGCTGACTTCTATAGTGTAAATATTTCTACTACGGCTGATTTCAAGCCACCAAAGCCTTAATAACTGGCCCACAAAATTCCTGAATATTTCATGATCGGCTCTCAGGAGCCCCCTGTTTGGGGCTGAAAGTCTGTAATTCTGCCTAGAGTGCTTGAACTGTTATCATGTCAGTGGGATCACAAAAGTAGATAAGCTGTCAGAGTGGGGAAGATAATGCCAAATTCAAATAGCAGGAGTGAAAGACCAAAGCAAACCAAACATTAGTGAATTAGAAGAATTCTGTGTTTGGTCTGCCATGAACTAAGCCTCTATCATTTGTCATCCATTGCCAAATTGAAAGACACTTCAATGACATGGGTCTTAGAAGAGGGAGAAATCTGCCAAGTAAGCAACTATTCTAAAAAACTAAGGCCCCCAAAATATACTGGGTTTCTGAGAGATATTTACTTTTATTTGAAAATATAAACTTGTTCACTCATTTCCTTCAGCAATCAGAAAATCTCACAGATTAGGTTGTCGAATGCTGGAAGCATTGTACAAACAGAAGATTCATTCACAGAGGCAAAATCAGGGAGTTTTAAAGAGAACGTCTTATTCTCCATATCCCCACATCAAATGTTCCTTCCTCTACCCCCGCCAATGTGAAGGCACCATCATTCTGGGCTGAATCTGGGTTTCTAATACCCAACCATCCATGGCTCAGTTTTGCACACCGTATGTAGCTAATAGGTGAATGGCAGGATTTGAATCCAGAACCATCTTGTTCTAGTATATCACCTTTAATCAATACCAATTTGTTCCAAACTTTCAGGGTGATTCAGATCACATCTATAAAGAAAAATATAAACACTACAAAGTGTCATTTTAGGAGTGGTACGAGCGTTGTTGATCCGATAAATACCTAAAGATGGGCAAGTGTGACTCGTGGGTAAATGAAGTCTTGCATTATTCTACCTATTCCCAAGTGGTTGCAGTTGGAAGCAACACATATTTGAGTGACTATTCAGCTATATGCCAGATATTGCCATTACTTTTTTTTTAATTCAAGTAATGAAAAAAAATACAAAGAATGAATCCACTGGTGCTCTCAAGCCTTCTATTTCCCACCTATATAGTTCTCTAAGTAGGTATTAGAAATTCAGGTTTATAGTGCTTTTGGCCTAAATGATTTTGCAGAATCTACAAAGGAAAAAGATACCACTTGATATTTAGAATAAGGTTGTAAATATTAAAGCCAAGGTTGTAAGTGTGAACATAAAATAACTGACCATAAATTTCATAAAGGAACACATGAAGAACACTGTTATTTAAAAATGTATTGTTTAGGGGCACCTGGGTGGTTCAGTCACTTAATCCTCTGACTCTTGGTTTCAGCTCAGATCATGATATCAGGGTTGTGAGATCAAGCCCCACACTGGGTTCCATGTTCAGTGTAGAGTCTGCTTGAGATTGTTTCTCCCTTTCCCTCTGCCCCTTCCCTACCTGTCTCAAATAAATAAATAATAAATCTTTTTTTAAAAAATAAGTATGTATTGTAAAATAAGTTATCACTAACTTGGGGTTTAGCTAATACAAATGCAAAGAGACTACAGAAGTCATACATATGGGTATGTTGAAGAAAAACTAAGGTTCTTTTTGCTGTATTATTCTAGGTTAAATACTAGTTAAAATCACACCACCCCACTAACCTGAAGAAACATCTAGAATATTTCCAAATATAAATAGGGTATTGTAAAAGATCTTCCAGATGAGGTACTCCAAGAAAAGGTACAGTGTATGGAAGCACATCATTTTACAGGAAGTTCTGGTGGAAAGGTCCAGGTGTTTTAAATATTCATTATTGGCCCCATGACCAAGGACTCTAACCAATCAAAGTTGCTGGACTTCCTGGGTGAGTCAATACATGTAAATTGCCTTAGGAAATGTTTTCGTAAGCTTCCAGATTTGTCATTTGTACCCAGTCCCAGGCATTATTTGTTACCTCCGAAACGCTGCCCATCATTTTTCTCCCTTACAAAACTCGTGAACTTTTTAAAATAGGAAGGGATACTCAAGATTTGAACCATAAGGCAAATTAACCTTATTTTATCAGACAGGCAGACACAATCTATATTCTCTTCTCTAAAGATGTGATGGCTTTAAGGCAGTATTTCCCACCACCCCTTGTAGTATACCGTAGGATTTTCAGTGACATCTGGAGAAATATATTTTATTTCTATACAGTTTATTTTCTTGTATGTAGTTTCATGAATATTATTGCTTTAGACATGGCTAAATTTAAGAAAAGGATTAGCTATAAGGATAAATATGAAGTATGTAATAGTATTGTGAGATGTGGATAGGACACAAATGGAAGTCTGTAAGGGAATTAAATTTGAGAGATACTGTTTTCAGATACAGTGAGGTGGTCCCACCGTGGTCAACATGCACTGAAATGGTCCCTTATCTACAGGAGCGAGAATAATCTGTTGCTTCTTTAACTTGTGGCCATGTATTGCTTCGCATTTCTACGTTCTCTTTGCTTCTCCTGCTGTTTAGCATTAACTCTTCCGTATATTCCATTCAGTCATAGTGAATGCACTATTAAAGTCTGAGAAGTGTAACTTACCAAAGATGTGTTCTTTGGTGAAATCCTCATCCCCTAATCCTCACATCCTAGCATTTTATTTGATGCCTTATTCAATTGCCTTCCCTCTGCATAAGCTTCCCCTCTAGACAGCATAAGCGCTGATGAGATTTCTCGGTTATACTCCCATTTTCCTTCTTTATGAAAAGCTTCAGCCTGTCTTTCTCCATCGGCAGCACCCCCACCCCTGCTGCCATTGGGCTGACTTTGGGATGGGTGATTGGCTCTTCTCTGCCTCACTAATCCAGCACATTTATTCAAGTCAGATGACCACATGATGAGGCACTGTTTTTCAGTTAGAGGAGAGCACGTGTGTGCAGATTGAGATTATTACAAAATAATTCTAACGGAATTGACTTCTGATATATGTTTACTAAGACTAAAGCAATTTAGTAGCTCGGGGTTTTCATTCAAGAAAATGAATGCCTTTTATCATATCTGATGGAAGATTTCTTCTGGGAAGTGTGGCATATTCTGAGGCTGATTTTTGTAGAATATCACTATTTAACTCCCAACACAGCTGAAATTAGATAGGTTGCCATAGGACAACATATCTTTTTATAACTGAGGAAGCAGAAAAGGGGGGGGGCTGAAGAATGTTTTCCCTTTGAACACAAGGAATGTGGGTTTTTCCTTAAAGGGAAAATACCTATACAATAGGTAAATCGGGTGCATTAAAACTGGAAGCCTCCTTCATTTCTCTCCCCAGCCCCCCCAGACTTCTCAGGGTACCTAAATCAAAGAGAAGCAGATTAAGGTGAGCGGGAAGGCATGTTCTGTACTCAAAGCAAGATCAATCTTTATACATAGATCCTTTTTTGGCACTGATGTAGAAAATCCAAACATGGAGATACTTAGGTCTGCAAATAACCTAATCTGCATACCAGATGGATCTAAGGGGGAAAAAAATCATAGACACTTTTCCACATACACATATTTTTTTTAATGTGAGCATAGAAAAGCAGATGCTTTTGCTCCCAAAGGGTCTGTGGGCCTTCTCAAGTAGTCTTCTGGAGCAATTTAATTTCAAATTTCTAAAATTACAAAAATGTCTAGATCGAACATTAGATTTAAAAAGAAATGGCCTCTCACACAGAAAGCCAACTGAACATTTTCTGAATTATTTTTTAACTATTCAGTGAAACCCAGCCTCCAATGTCACAGACAAGCGGATGGGGGAGTCAATAAGGAAACGTTTCCCCCAAACGAGTAGACCATGATTCACTGGCTGCTTTAACAAATAACTTAATGATCTGCTATATGCTCGACTCAGTAACTTAGTATGTAAGAACTGTTTTTATCTGCAAACAAAATTGTGGTTTAAGTTTCAATGAATTTGGATTGTGGCATTTTGTTCTTTCAGATCCTATTTGTGAGACTCAAAATAAATTTCCTTAAAACAATGAATCTTATCTACATTTGACATGTCTCTCCTTATTACATTTATCATATCTGCCATCATAACTGGCCAACCATCATCTCCAACAAATCTCACAAAGGCTCAGTGAATAGGGTACATGGATTTGGGAATTTGGTATTTCCTCCTTAAATTGAACAGTAGACTAAGACAGCTTTTCTACTTGAAGTTCTGAAACTAATTCAGAAAGAGCTATTATAATTACTGTAAAAGCAAAGTTGAATATTCTCTTGGTTACCAGAGTCATTAAATAGCTCAGGGTACAATTTATGCCTTGTTCGTCTATAGCAGATGGCAAGAATCAAGATTGAGGACTAACTGCGCAAGAATCACTCCCATTAACTAGTTCTTTTGTGCATTCTATCACACACGGTCCTCCCACCTCACCCTCCCTCCCACAAGCCCTGCACCAAAAATGCAAAAAAGAGAAAGACCCAGAGCAAAACAGGGCACTTTTTGCAGCGAGACCTCACTTAGCTCACATCAGTAGGAATGCTGCTGCCTCATGGAAGTATGATTTCAAGATATTGGAGTACACTCTAGAAAGTCTCAGGACTGGGAGCATTTCTGATGAAAACCTTCCACAAAACGTATCACTGGTTTGTTTGTTTATTTTTCTGGCAGAGATTACCAATGCAATCAACCAGACCCTGATGACTCAGGCATTCACCATGAACATCCCTGTGGATACTGTGCCGGAGTCACAGCCTGTCACTTCCCCTGCTGCTAACGTTCCTCTTTCCAATGTTACCCCCTCCCTCTCTATACACCCCTTCTAATCTGCAGCTTCTCATTTACTTTGAACTGAAAACCCACGATTGGTAAGAACTGTATGTTAAGTAAGAGTTAAGAAGGTACTGGAAGTAAGGATGAGGAAATAATTCCTGGCCTCCGAGACAGCAGCTCTGTGACACCTAAGGGTTCCTATCTTTAGATAACTTCCCCATCCCTTCCAGCTTCAGCTAAGTTTTGGGAGTGATAATATGAGCCAGCTACCTTCAAATAAGTGAGTTTCTTCTGAACAGACTATCTGGGTAGGGACTAAAGCAGATATTCCAATAGCTTCAAGAGTTTCTAAACCCAAATATAATGTTTCAGGGAGTGACACCACCCCCTCCCCGGGTTATTTAACCTCGAGTAATTACATAAGGCGCATCCCTGCCTGGTCTGTCTATGCTCTTCGCTTTGATCTTGAAGACACTACTGAGACAGGAAGGGCCAGGTTCATTGTTCCAGATTACAGATAAGGAAATGGAGGCAGGAGTACATTGAGGGGTTTGCCCACAAGCAAACAGTGAGTACTTGACAAGGTTGGGCTTCTGGGTTCTTATTTGGGGCCTTTCTCACAACACTAATGCTTCAATGGCTCCCTCTCACCTCCCCTCTGCTCAAAAGGACACTAAGCCCTTCCTCCGGTGAGAAAGCCCCATTTCCTTTGGGCTTGCTGCCTTATTTCTCTAAATTCTGCCAGATGTCCTCAGGAATATTGCTCATTTTTCTGGAAGAACTCAAAACCCTCTGATTTTATTATGTTGAGGGTTGTCAGTGAATTAAAAATTCAACAAATGTATGGCCCCAACTTGCCATCAAAACTTAACAAATGTCACCAGTAAGGATGTTTCTCACAAGCGGACACTGAAGAATACATCCCAGCAGATACCTAACAGCTCATTTTGTGTCATGACAGTGTGAGAAATCACTTCCTCAAGACATTCATTAACCTTTCATTTCCTCCATAAATAATCAGTCAGAAATGTGGCTCATATTTTAAATTAATCAAAAACAGCTCTCTCGCTCTCTCTCTCTCTCTCTCTCTCTCTCTCTCAGTCCTTGAAATGACTGGAGAGCTTCTAATGCCAGCATGATAAGCATATTTAACTACATAGTTCCACTCCTTTGAGCCAGCTTAAACCTTATCTTCTCCAGGAAACCTTCACTATCCATCCCAGCAGACCTTAGATACCTCTTCTTCTCCAAGAATCTAGAACAATTATTAGTATTTGACATTTAGCACATATTGAGAAACCATGTAATGACTGCCGTAGGCAGACAGACCCAGGTTCTAATTCCAGCTTTACCATTTATGAGCTGTGTGGCCTTGGGCATATTACTTAAACTCTCTCTAGCTGAGGTTCCTCATCTGTAAAATGAAACGTAATCTGCTAAATTGTTTTAGGGATTAAATGCATATAAAGCACCTAGCACACTGTGTGGCTTATACTAGGAACTCAATTAAGGGTAGTTGTTTTTACTGTTATTATAGCCTTTTATATATAGTTCTGGTTTGATACTTATGTAATTTTGTTATCTTCTCGAGTTGTTTTTTATCTTTACAAAAGATTTTTTTATTTACTTACTTAGCTGGGAGAGGTGCAGAAGGAGAGAATCTCAAGCAGACTCCCACTGAGTACAGAGCCCAACATATGGCTCGAACCCACGACCCCAAGACCATGACCTGAGCCAAAATCAAGAGTCAGATGCCCCACCAAGTTGTTTTTAAATCCTTTGATAGTTGTGTCCATGATAGAACTTGTCATGAAGCTTAAGCCTAATTGTACCCTACTTGCATGGGTTCTCCCAAGGCCTTACTATTCATGATTTTGTTTCACTTTTCTTAAAGAGAGCTCCTAAAGTTAGGTATTAGTGTCAGACTTAGAACAAAACCTGGTTCCACTTCTGGTTGTATCTTTAACCTGTGTGCTACCCCCCTTACTCCCCCTCGCTGCATTCAGTACCGTACTTTGTACATAGTACTTAATAAAGTGACATTTTATAAAATCTCAATTAACCAGATTTTGTCCTATTTAGCTATCTGGAAATAAACTTATGTGAGTAGTCAAAAACTTCTGACTGACAACCAATATATTTGGTTGGAAATCATTCAATCCACTTACATATTTTAAAATAACAAAAATGCATTTTGTAAACTGTAAGGCTTAGAATACAGTGTTATTCATGAAAATTACCATAAGAATGATGACCCCAACTAAGAATGATGACCCCCAACTGAGTTTCTCCACCTCAGCACTAGTAACATTTTTTACCAGACATTTCTTTGATGTGGAGGGCTGTCCTGTACATCGTGGGATGGTTAGCAGCATCTTTGGCCTCTACCCACTATGTACTATTCACTCTCCCAGATGTGACAACCAAATGCCTCCAGGCGTCTCCAGATGTCCCCTAGGGGAAAATCCTCTCCCCCACTGCCCTGGGCCTTGTATCCAGCACCAAAAGCTGTATAAATGTTTACAAATCTTTCATATTAAGGCAGGAAAAGGAAGGTAAGCATTTTAGAAAAGTTTCAATAAGCAAAAGCAACCTCGATTAACCTGAAAATCCCATTAGCCCCATTCCTGGAGTGTTCTATTCCCTAAGCATTCCAGATAACAACAAAAAAAGTACTGTACATTCTATTTTCTAATTTGTATTCCATGTTCAGCCCATTTTCCATCTCAGCAGCTAAGTACAGAATCCAGTTCATGGGTGGGGGATCATCAGCTTCATCGCTTCTGCCATCTATTTTAAGTGACAAGGATGCTACTGACCTGGAAGTTTAGAGAGCTTTTTCTCCCTTGTTTTTGACACTTTTAACTTTGATGTTAGCAATTCTTCCTGTATCCTCTGACTGAAATTGAAATGTACAAAAAGAACTCTGGTCCAGTTAACTGTGATTTTACTGTATACAAGAGACCTAACACTTTGTTGACCATTTAAAAGTAATTTGCTCTAGCCCACTGATTGATTATTGCACTTCCCATTGATTGGGCAATTGAAAATGCCCTTCTTAAATAAGCAATATCTCTTATTTCTTCTTCTGCAGGTTGTGATCCTGGGGAAACATTCAAGAGGTTATCACTACATGCTTGCAAACCTGGTAAGAACAAGTGGAGTTTTTGTTTCTCAGGGTAATATATTCTATTTCATTTGTGTCATCCATAATCATCCAAAAAAGAAATACATGAAGAATGTAACGTGCCCTCTAGACACTTAGAGAAATGAATAAGTAAATACCAAAACTTGAATGCAATATCCTTGTTTTCAATTATGGTGTCTCTGTTTTAGCTGTGAAGCTTATATTCTCTCCTCATTTAAAATATAGTAATTTGATATGATTCTTCACTGATTATTCTTAGATCATATTTGGATTTGAAATGTAAAACATTTTATCCAGGCTTGAAATATAACACAAGAGACAGGAGACACAGGAAACTAACTGACTCTTTCCCCAGTTAACCCAAGTATATGTGCACATCAGTACTGGATTTGTCTTTCCAGAATCAGACCACTACCAAATCTTTTCAAACCAGATACCAGAAGTAGATTTGAAAGTGGAACATCAAGGGACCCTGTCAAAGCATACAGCTACCTTTATACTTATAATAAAACACAAGTTGAATCTTTTCCTTCATATTTCCCATGCCTTTAAAATTTATGACGCTTTAGAAGCTAGTATTTCATTTAGGTTAGATTATAGTTCTTTCTCCAAAAAGACAGTTGGTCTTAGAATTAACAAAATGGCTTCCAGATCAGTAATATCTGTTTGGCAGAGGTTCGGAATAATACTACCTCCCCAAAATGAAAGAGAAATGCTAAATGATCACTGTGATACTAAGAATCTTTTAAATTATTACATATCACAAGTTCTAAACCCAATCTCGTTTCATTATCACAACAGAATGATAATTGTTATGGAGCTCTTACACCAAAAGAATAGCAACAAAAGTGAAATATTATTATAATTATATTCTTAGATTTCTTAAAGAAAAAATCTTATTTTGTTTTAATGATGAAAAATTTTTAAATGAGAAAAGAGATATTACTTAAGCCTCTGTCTTAGGAAGTATGTTCATTCCAACACTTTATGAGATGAAGATTAGAGCTACTGCTTTGAAATGTAGTGTGCATCTTCTCCAATAGATTGCTCAAAGTGGAGCACTCCAGACCATTTGGGGGATAAATGAATAAACTCTTTTAGGAAATCTTGATTCTCCATTTACATCTGAATACATTCAATTTGGTTTTTTTAGGCAATCAATAAGTAAAGGATATTTGCTGACTCATTGGAAGTTAGACCAGGGCTCGGCAGAAAACATGGATGTCACAGCAAGGCACCTGAGGGCAGTTACTGATGGGTTTTTACCATTTCTTTCTCATCAATAAGTATTTTGCTCTCCTTCATTCCTTCTCCATTTTCCTTCTCTCCTGCCTTATACATCCCAGGGTTCACCCATCATCGACAGTACATGAGATGATTTTACATATTACACACATAAACTTTTTTTATTATAATGGCAATGTATTATTTATTATATGTTAGAAAAATATGAGACGAGCACATCAAAATCCAAATTTCATGAATATCATTATGTCATACAGGGCTAAAGTAGAGATTTAACAACAAATGAATCCATTTTGTAACATGTAAAATGTGTCATGTAAACAATAGCATGGGGGGGATAAACATATGGCAAGATCTGGTTTTGTGGGTGTGGCTGTGGTGGCATGTGGACTACTGAAGTTTGGGAAAGAGCACTGATGAGGGGTCAGAAACTTTGGGTTGTCATATGGTCTTTACTACTAACTAGCTGTGGGACCTTGCTTAAGTCACTTTAGTTTCTTTACTGTGAATTCAGATGGGAGTGAGGAGTTCATTGATGTAATGGTTGGGCCCTTTGGAAGCATATGCTAAGATATAATTAGAAATGCAAGACATTTACTGGGAGTGATACCTCTGGAAAATGAAAGGGAGAGGGTCACAAGTGGGAAGGGAGAGCTTAAGACCACAACTGAGGTCTGACATCAGCTAAGGAAAGGGAAAGGAAATTTGATGATGGTAGTATAGTTCTGAGAACATCTTGGCGAGCACAACTGAGAGTTCCAGTGCAAACACCTCCACACTGCCAAGAAACGGTGATCCACTGCACCACCACCTTGCTCAGCCATTGGCTGACAGCTGCTCAGGAAGCACATACCTCCTGCCTGAAAGCTGAGGAAGATCATGAAGCTGGAGGCTGTCAGCTAACTCAACTCCTCAAGGCAGGTTCCATCTTAAAGGGAGATCTGAGCCATGCATATGGATGATGATACATAAAGACCTTCCCCATTCTAGAATTCTAACTGGGCCTCCCTATTCCTGACAACAATCCTTCAGATGAGCTTTGGTTTCAACTTGAGACCTAGACCTGACAGAAATGAAAGCCTGTGGAGTGATAGAACTGCAAGAGAGAAATATTAGGACAAAGTTGGGGAAAAGAATGGTTAACTGAATGCCTAAACAGGACTTGGAATCATGAGACATTGGGAGGAAGCTTACTACAAAAACAAGTAAAGTCTGGTCCTTCAGAATGAATGTAATATATAGTGTCATGTCAGTCTGCCTAATGAAAACGTGAACTCATTCACCATGCTTTGAGCTGCCACTCCTTTTCCTCTAGTGACCTTTTCATCTGAACTCAGTCATGTGTTTCCATAAGTCCCTGTACTCTATATCAAATTGTATACAGGCAATAGAGATAGGAACTGTTGCTAGTCTCTGATAAAAATGAGACAGATCATCCCACCATGGTTTCCAGGTTTTTAAAAGCAGATTAAGGGAATCCCTGGGTGGCTTTGTGGTTTAGTGCCCGCCTTCGGCCCAGGGCATGATCCTGGAGACCCGGGATCGAGTCCTGCATCAGGCTCCCTGCATGGAGCCTGCTTCTTCCTCTGCCTGTGTCTCTGCCTCTCTCTCTGTGTGTGTGTGTGTGTGTGTCTCATGAATAAATAAAATCTTTATAAAAAAAGCAGATTAAAATACCCTAAATATGTCCACCAAAGTCTCAACACACACACACACACACACACACACGCACACGCACACACACACACACCAAAACTATTTAGAAGTTACTCAGGTGGTCAAAAAAGGGTAAGTAGAGCTGTTTCCTTTCAAAATGAGCAGGGTGGATGAAAGCTGAAGACATATACACAAAGGAACAAAGTCTAATCTGATTCCTGGTATTATGATAACACAGAACCACACTGCCTTCTTCTACAAAATGCAAAGTCAAAAACGATCACAGAGCTTACCTAAGCTTTCTGGAATCACCTACATCAGAGCACGATGTGTGCCATTTGCCACAGAGCTACATCTATCTGGCAAAGATTTCTATGTGCTTTTACGTGGACATTTCTCTGGTAGCAATCCTAAAATGAGAAGACTTGGATAGTCCATGAATGCTTTGACACAGGCCTTTCACAGGTCAGGGTGTACATTTCACAGTGAATAATAAGCTGTAGAAAACTTCTAACTTGTTGAAATCCCTGGAAGAAACAAAATATTCCATCAGAAGCACAGGCCAGAGATGTGATATGGTGAGCACACAGGCCAGAGGTTGACATCCCAATGATGAGAGAGCAAGTAAGTCTCTTACAAATTCTATTTCAGTTGATAATGGCCATTTTTAGGGGTTGTTCCATAATTAATTGTTTTCTCTTCCTGGACTCTAAGGTGGTAATGTTTCTCTACTCTGGTACCAGAGGTAACCAGCATGTATACAATCTGCCAGTCAGGCAACCTCTCTCTCTTTCAAGGCAAGGTCCTGGGTCAGGATCCTTTATACTGCATTCCCAAGCATGTTGTATATGTGGTTTAATCTTTTCATATATGTCAATAATGATAGCTCAGTCATTGTGTGCAGAACCCTAAACTAACAACCCTAGGCATAACATAATAAAAACAAGCACTAGACCCAGAGCTAGGAAACAAGGCTTCCTAATCCACAAAATGGAGAGTTAGACCAGATTACTATTTCTCCAAGTGTACACAAGATGATCTTAGGGAATACACAGCAAAATTTCTTAAACTTACTACTTTTGAATTTATATTAACTGTGTATTGCAAAAAGATAACTATCCTTTCAATTCTGTGGTTTTACAGATACCATTCCTTAGAATGAAGCTAAAGTAGATATTTAGATTTAAAAATTTAGTCAATGTAAAGAAAAATATTAGGTAAATTATGGCTCAGATGATCCACCTATATGGCAAAAAAAAAAACTGTAAAGGTGGCATATTAATGACTAAAGTTTAGGAAACACTCCAAGGTCACTTCCAACTCTACATTTCTTCCCTCATGGAGGGTCAGTATGGATCAGAAAAGGCTGGGAGTGAGAGTATAGGCACACCAGCTAGGCAAAAGCTAAGGATATAAATAGGGGAACAAAACCAGAGCCCTGTTATCCTTAGGGATATAAAGTCATAAGGCAGACTTAAAATCATTCAGGTAGGCAGAAGCCAAGAGGGGTTTGAGTATCCTTACCTAAGTTCTTTTTTTTTCCTTACCTAAGTTCTAAACATAGCTGAGGATCTGAAGAATCAATCAAAACCACCTTGCAGTCAACACAAAATGAATTGGATCTGGGTTGAAATGGTCCAACAACAGATGTTCAGCACCCAGCCACCCAAATAAGACCAAAAAACAAAATGCCAAGCATTTGAAGTGGCCCAAGGGAGAACATGAGCCATAGTGGACTTACTCAGTGTTGTACCAGTTAACCACTATCTTAGAAGACCCAACAGGGGTCAAGACTAATCCCAGAGTGGGGGACTGTTGTTGATCCTACAAGTGGAAGTTAGATAATGTCAGCTGCCAGTGGTAGAGGGCCACATGAGCAGACAGTCCAGGAGGCCATTGTGCTAGGAGGCAAAGGGAAGGAAGCTAGCATATCTTAGACTCCTCATTGCTGTGTCGGCTATTTTCTTTAGACTGCTTACTAAATTTACTCAGAACTCCCATGAGGAGAGACTTCTTACCTTGTCACCTCCCTAAGCTTTTTAGAGATCAGGAAAATGGGCTCAGAAAAAATACATGACCTGCCCAAAGTCTCAGAGCTAATCCATTGCCAAGCTAGGCCTCCAATGCAGGTTGAGCAGACTCTTGACAGAACACCTTCCTCCTTCCCTTGACCCACTCAAGCATCTCAGTGAGACAAGAGGCCAGCCCCACAAAGGTCACTTAAGAATATTTGCAAAGGGGATCCCTGGGTGGCGCAGAGGTTTGGCGCCTGCCTTTGGCCCAGGGCGCGATCCTGGAGACCTGGGATCGAGTCCCACATCAGGCTCCCGGTGCATGGAGCCTGCTTCTCCCTCTGCCTGTGTCTCTGCCTCTCTCTCTCTCTCTCTGTGACTATCATAAATAAATGAAAAAAATTTTTTAAAAAAGAATATTTGCAAAGACATAAATGCATATGAATGAAATACAAACTATACATTTATGAGAGTAAAGTGGTCAGAAAGAAAAAATGTTTAAAAACCAAGGGGAGCCTTGTGAAACGGGGTCTGAAACTTGTCCAAGAGCCGATCTGAAATGCATCTTAACAGACACCAATTATATCTGTCCATCACTCTCTTCTCTTGTGCCACATTCCCTATTCTCTCTCTCTCTCTCTCTCTCTCACACACACACACACACACACACACACACACACACACACCCCTCTCTCCTGCTCTCTCATCTCCTCATCTCCCCTCTTGCTCTTGCTCCCTCTTTTCTCTTATCTGCCCCATTCATATTATTAGCATGCCAGGAAACAATGGGGGGCACTAGCTTACATCTAATTTTTTCAAATTTTTATTAAAACAAAAGTACCATTCAAAATCCAAAAGAGACCACAAGGAGTAATGTAAGCTTGAAGAACTGAACTCTGAAGTCTTCTAAATCTTTGAATGTACCTGAAACAGAGAGGGACTCCCTTTGTTCAGAGGGAAAACAAGTTCAAGTGAGATTGGGTCATGTGTTTTGCTTGCCAATAACAACTGTTCCCTTCTGCTCCCTTCCCCTTCCAGGTCTTCTCATTTTGTTTGCTACTCCTTCCCTTCCTTTGTTCTTCCATTTTTATATTCTAAATAAAAAATTCAAATGCTCGAGGCACCTGGGTTGCTTAGTCAGTTAAGCATCTGACTCTTGATTTCGGCTCAGGTCATGGTCTCAGAGTTGTGAGATCAAGCCCCACATTGGGCTCCATGCTGGGCATAGAGCCTGCTTAAGATCCTCCTTCTCCCTCTGCCTTTTCTCTCTCTTTAAAAAAATTCAAATGCTCAAAGCCACATGTTGTGAACAATGACACCTCAGAAGCTAGCATGTAAACACAGAGCTCACTGGGCTGGAGCCTGGCCTTACAGGCAAAGGAAGTGGGATTGAAGTGAAAAATCCCCACTGGTCCCAAATGCCAGGAGCCCAGTCACCTCCCCTGGGTACACAACTTCTCTGGGGGCTGAGGATTCACTTTCTTCTCCAAACAGAGATAGGTTATAGCAGAGCACCAAGGGAATGAGGAGTTGGGGACTGGGCTGGGGTCCAACTTCCTACCTGGCATTTAGAAATCCACAGGCACTCGTCAACTTAAAGTTGCCAACATTGAGACTCTCATTCTCCCTGTCCAAAAATGCCCCCATTATAATAGCCAACTCTCTCTCTCTCTCTCTCTCTCTCCCTCTCTCTCTCTCCCCCTCTCAACAAAGAAAGATTACTTTCTACCCAATGTTCTAGCAAGATAAATCAAAAGAATTCTATTTTCTTCCCCAGGCTCTCAGATCACGTCCTCTAAAACAGTGCTTCTCAAACTATCTGTGAAGAAAAGCCAGTTTTTTCCTCCATATCGTCACAGATCAACAAAAGTGCAACAGAAATAAATTATTGAAAGTATGAAATAAACAAAACAAGGAATAGAAAATACAAGCCAGATTTTTTAGTATTACATTTAACAGCCATATTAGCCTATCAAATTGCTATAAAGGTTTATGAAAACTTGCTTTCTATTTCTTTCTTTATTTTACCTCTGATTGCTAACAAACAGCAGAACAGCACCAGTCCACATACACTCTGGGTAATACTGCTCTAAAGATCTTTATAGTAAGTTATTTTTCCTTTGTATCACTTGTATGCCCAATACCTTGTTCACTCCCCTGCAAGGAAGACAGAAGATGGTGTCCTTAAGAATTTTATAGTCATAATGGACAGACAAAACTTTTAGAGCTCATGATAATTGGCATGGAGCTAGAACAGGTGCTAGGACAGGGAATGAAGAGAAGCTAGAGTATGGAGAATCAAAATTCTGCATAGCATGGCCAAACAAGGTCTCTCAGGAAAGGTGACTTTGAAATGATCCAAATGATGTAAAAGATCCAATTATGTGAAGAATCAGGAAAAGTTCATGTCATGCATAGGGAACAGCATGTGCCAAGGTCCTGAGGCAGAAAAGAGCTTGATACCTTCACTGAACTGTCAGAAGGCAATCTTGGCTAGAGCAGAGGTGAGTTTCAGATTATGTAAGGCTTTAGTAAGCCTGGTTAAAGGACTTTTAGCTTTTTCAACAGTGATAGAAAGCCACTGAAGAACTTCAAGCTGGAGTGAGGGTGCATGAACTGATTTTTGCTTTAAAAAAATCAGTGTCAAATGGATGGGTCCTCCATACAACTGTTTTAAAAAAGAGATCAGTGGCTATTTTTCCCAGTAATAGCACTTATGTCAACTTATATTCATACAAATAATTCCCACTGGACTAAAGTGCCAAGAGGTCAGGGCAAGTTTGATATGGCTCATTATGTTACCAATGGATAGCATTTAAAAGGCTTCAAAGTATGTTGATTTGAGAATAGAACAGTGAGCAAACAATACAAGCACCTATAGTCAAGTGCTAATTTATATGGTGTAATCTTCAACTCCACACACTACACCCTCCCAGGAGGATGGACCTGCTTCTCGAAAAAGACTTGTGTCTCTCATTAGCAACCTGATAACTTGAGTCACCACAATTACTATGCATTTCCCTATCGAACAACTCAAATGACACTAAAGATAGAGCTAGCCTTCATCCAAATTATGAGATAAATACTTGCCCTTGGCAGTTTCCCAGCCCTCTTTCTACTGCTTTTATCTTCCCCATAGGCAAGCCACCTTTCCCATTTCTCACCTATAATCTGCCATCAACTCATTGAAAGTCACTGAACTTATCTTGTCTCTGTTTTCCTTTCAGTACAAAATGTACCCTAAGAATAGTATTATATGAAAGGAATCTCCACGTAATATCTTGAAAATAAGTGCTCTAAAAGAAAGCTTTGAATATATTTATTTGCAACTCTCCATTATCCATACTACCAGAAGGAAATTGAATTACAGTATATATAAATCAAGGGAGACAGGATAATACTAAAGTCATTTAAATCTTTGCAAGACTGACTTGTCTGGCTATTCTGAAATCAGGACAATCTTGTTTGAATGCCAATTGTATAACCAGTATCTGTATAAAAGATGGCCCTGGAGAAATCAGTCAAGGGTAGCTTACAAGTCTCCCATATAAACTGCTTATACACAAAAGTCATGGTTGTTTTTATAAAGTTGCATTTGGATGCGGGTAGCAGTGCAATGGATCAAACAGATGTGACGTGATCAAAAAGTGATATGACTGATGAAATATAGCAGAACTCACAAATTCAAATGAGTAGTTTCCCTCTTAAAGGAATAACTCCTGGAGATTATATCCATATTTCCATCAAATATTGCCATTATCACACAGAGACAAATAGTCAACTGTACAGATACCTAAAACATAAAAAGTGAGAAAGTAGTTTCAACTCATCCAATCTGTGAGCACCAGGATTGCCTCCAGTCTTCCTCTTCCTTCTTTCATCTCTTTTCCTTTCTCCCTCTGCACAGTATTTTGGCCCAGCCAAAGGAAAAGAATTAGCCAAACAACAATTTTAACCAAACAGAACTGGTGAGATACAAACAGCACTAGAACTTGTTAAGCCCAGTCTAAGCAAAAGTCCTTGAGTATCTCATCATCACATCTAGTTAATAAAATCCTGAAATAGTAAAATGAGCTCAACAGATATTCCACATAGTATAGCAGGGAATTGGGAATGTTGGAATCACTTAGCAATGATGCTGTGACAATACACATATATTTATTCCATGGAAAGTATAGGAAGGCATGCAGTAATGAAGGAGGACAAAAGCCCATAAGCAGTCAACAGTGTGCAAAAGCCTACGTAATAATTGGCCAAAAATGAGTACAAATGGGCCCTTTTACTACCTGGTAGAGATTGTAAAGACAAATTTGATATCAATCATCCTTAGTCATTATTGGAAATGGTTCTTGAAGAATGAAATTTCAGTAGAGACCGCCAGAGCTGTCAGTGATGAAGCAGGGGCCCTTTCTAGACAAAGAGAACAAAACAAAGGTAGCATGGTTCAAAAGGGCATAATATGGTTACAGCATGAGGTCTGTTGAAGGAAGTGGTACAGATGAGCCAAGGGAGTGGAAAATAAAGATAATGAAAATTCTCAAAGGCCAAGTCAAGACATTTTGCTGTTAATACATTTGTAGAAAGTAGGGAACCATTACAACGATTTGAAGAAAGGAATAGTATGCTCTAACTGGTATTTTAGGAAAGTAAATCTATTTATTTAGTTAGTTAATGATTTATTTATTTATTTATTTATTTGATAGAGAGTGAGAGAGAATGTGGGTTGCATGAGGGGCAGAGGGTGAGGGAGAGAGAGAATCTCAGGCAGACTCCCCACTGAGCACAGAGTCTGATGCAGGGCTTGATCTCAGGACTCTGAGACCATGACCTGAGCAGAAATCAAAAGTCGGGTGCTCAAGCAACTGAGCCACCCAGGTACCCCAGGAAGGTGAATTTATTATGTAAAAAATTAACTGGAGAGGTAAAGAACTGGACATTAGAGTACCAGCTAGGAAACTCAGACAATAATCTAGGCCAGTGGTTTTGAAACCCACTTGTATTTTGAAGTCACTTGGTGAGTTTATAAAGATACAGGTGCATGGACCTCACACCCACTGACCCAGTAGGCCTAAAGTACATTAATTCAAGGAAGGGATACAGGAAGAGGAAGAGATTTTGAGGGAATAAAATAACTTTTCTTTGGGGCACATTCTTTATAAGATGCTCATGGAATATGAAAGTTAATTTAATCAGCAGACAGGAAAGGGGTGCTAGAGTACGAGACAGGCTCTAATTAGAGACTCATTGGTGTCTCAGTCAGTGAACTCAAATTAAAAATTCCAAAAGAAAATGAGAATTAATTTGTTTTATAGACTCTGAAGTCTCAAAATGTAACAAATTCATTGGCTGAGGTAGTATGTATGGTAAGTGTTGTCCTCTTAAAAAATTAGGTTCTCAGAGCCCAGCCAGATGAGAAATCATGACTATCTACCTCCACTCTCAAAATTAAAATGGAAAAAAAGGTAAATAAAAAACAAAGAAGAAATTCTAATATCTTTGGATAGGAGATCCCAGAAGGCAAAACTAGTTTTCAAGCAAAAAATGAACTGCTATGATTCAGCAAAGGGATAGGACAGTTGCTATAAAATAGCAACCTGCTTATGCAAAATGAGCCATCTTTTCCCACACAAAATAACAAAGAAATCCACTGGAACACAGTTTATTTTCGATAAAAATATGTTATTTTAAAATGCATAATTTTTTTGCCAGGGGAATTTTATTTTATTTATTATTATTTTTTAATAATCAATTTATTTTTTATTGGTGTTCAATTTAAAATACATAATTTTTATTCTTTTTCTTAAAGATTTTATTTATTTATTCATAGAGATGCAGAGAGAGAGAAACAGGCAGAGACATAGGCAGAGGGAGAAGCAGGCTCCATACAGAGAGCCTGACGTGGGACTCGATCCAGGGTCTCCAGATCACGCCCTGGGCTGCAGGCGGTGCTAAACCGCCGCGCCACCGGGGCTGCCCAAAATACATAATTTTTAATAGCAGATGAAGCTCAGTGAGAAAATAGAATTCATAAGACAGAAATTTCTTTTGGAGTCAGACATGCTAAAATACATGTATTAAATAAAAGGATATGGGATTTCTGTCCTTTTTTGAGCCGTTGCTGTTGGGAACGTGCTCAGGTCAGGCACTTAAGCCCTGAAACAAAAGTCAGGACAAACCAAAAAGACTTAAAGAACTTTAAAACAAATGTCACTACTATTTAAATAGAAGGGAAGCGAGAAGAAATGGGTGGGAAATGTCAGAAAGGGAGACAGAACATGAAGACTCCTAACTCTGGGAAGCGAACTGGGGGTGGTGGAAGGGGGGGTGGGGGTGAATGGGTGACAGGCACTGAGGGGGGCACTTGACAGGATGAGCACTGGGTGTTATTCTGTATGTTGGCAAATTGAACACCAATAAAAAATAAATTTATTGTTAAAAAAATAAGATAAAACAAATGTCAATTTAGTTTTGAGCCAAGAGCATGAGTTAAAAAGCAGAATCTTCTGAACTCATTTATCACATATTCAAACTGGTAATCAAGCATCCTTTTTCTAAAGATAAGAATTTTCTAATAACATTTTTTAAAAAACTGATATCTATTCACATGTATTGCTGTCTGGTCATTGTGCTACTACTCACAGCCATTTTCAGGGGACTGAGTTGGAAATGGAGTATAAGGAGAGGCTAGGCCTATGCGCCAGGAAGAAGCCTGGGTGGGAATACTTAAAGGTATTTGTGACAGGAGGAGGCCTCATGAGAAGGTTCAAAGCTGATTGCCTGAGGGAATGGTGTCCCACCCCATGTGTGTTTCTGTCAGGGAGGAGTGAGAATGGAACTTTCTGGAAAAGGTCGCATGAGAAAAACTGACCAGCTTCTGGGGTGGAGTCTAAGGTAGCTGGCTGTGGAAAATAATTTGACAGCTGGCAGGCAAACAGGTAGGATGCCTTCCTCTACTACTTCCCACCACTAGCAATACCATCTCGTTCCTCTTTTACTTCTTGTGTTTGGGTGTTGAAAACCTAACTCTACTTCATTAGCCTTTTTTTTTTTATTTTTGAGCCATATATCCTTAGAGATTTTTTTCTTTTTAAATTTCTTTTTAAATTCCAGTTAGTTAATATATAGTGTATTATTAGTATCAGGGGTAGAATTTAGCGTTTCATCAGTTGCATATAACACCCAGTGCTCATTACATCAACTGCCCTCCTTAATGCCCATCAACCAGTTACCCCCATCCACTTCTTCCCCAGCAATCCTCAGTTGGATTCCTGTAATTAAGAGTCTTTTATGGTTTACCTCCCTGTTTTCATCTTATTTTTCCTTCCTTTCCCCTACGTTCATCTGTTTTGTTTCTTAAATTCCACATATGAGTGAAATCATATAGTATTTGTCTTCCTCTGACCAACTTACTTCCCTTAGCATAATACTGTCTAGTTCCATCCACATTGTTGCAAATGGCATACTTTTTGATGACTGATTAATATTCTGTTGTATAAATCTTATTTATTCATTCATCTGTCAACAGACATCTGTGTTCTTTCCATAGTTTGGTTATTGTGGATATGGCTGCTATAAACATTGGGAGGCATGTGCCCCTTCAAATCACTATGTTTGTATCCTTTGAACAAATACCTAGTAGTGCAGTTGCTGAGTCATAGGGTAGTTCTATTTTTAACTTTTTGAGGAAGCTCCATACTGTTTTCCAGAGTGGCTGCACCAGTTTCCATTTCTACCAACAGGGTAAGAGGGCTTGCCTTTCTCTTCCTTCTCACCAACACCTGTTATTTCCTGAGACATTAATTTTAGCCATTCGGATCGGTGTGAGGTGGTATCTCATTGTGGTTTTGATTTGTCTTTCTCTGATGCCAAGTGATGTTGAGCATTTTCTCATGTGTCTATTAGCCATTTGTAGGTCTTCTTTGAAGAAACATCTGTTCATGTCTTCTGACCATTTCTTGACTGGATTTTTTGGGTTTTGAGTGGTGTTGAGTGTGCTACCTTCTTTGTGTGTGTGTGTGTGTGTGTGTTATTTTTTTAATTTATTTTTTTAATTATTTTTTATTGGTGTTCAATTTACCAACATACAGAATAACCCCCAGTACCCATCACCCATTCACTCCCACCCCCCGCCCTCCTCCCCTTCTACCACCCCTAGTTCATTTCCCAGAGTTAGGAGTCTTTATGTTCTGTCTCCCTTTCTGATATTTCCTATCCATTTCTTCTCCCTTCCCTTATATTCCCTTTCACTATTACTTATATTCCCCAAATGAATGAGAACATATAATGTTTGTCCTTCTCCGATTGACTTACTTCACTCAGCATAATACCCTCCAGTTCCATCCACGTCGAAGCAAATGGTGGGTATTTGTCGTTTCTAATGGCTGAGTAATATGCCATTGTATACATAAACCACATCTTCTTTATCCATTCATCTTTCGATGGACACCGAGGCTCCTTCCACAGTTTGGCTATTGTGGACATTGCTGCTATAAACATCGGGGTGCAGGTGTCCCGGCGTTTCATTGCATCTGTATCTTTGGGGTAAATCCCTAATAGTGCAATTGCTGGGTCATAGGGCAGGTCTATTTTTAACTCTTTGAGGAACCTCCACACAGTTTTCCAGAGGGGCTGCACCAGTTCACATTCCCACCGACAGTGTAAGAGGGTTCCCCTTTCTCCACATCCTCCCCAACATTTGTGGTTTCCTGCCTTGTTAATTTTCCCCATTCTCACTGGTGTGAGGTGGTATCTCATTGTGGTTTTGATTTGTATTTCCCTGATGGCAAGTGATCCAGAGCATTTTCTCATGTGCTTGTTGGCCATGTCTATGTCTTCCTCTGTGAGATTTCTCTTCGTGTCTTTTGCCCATTTCATGATTGGATTGTTTGTTTCTTTGGTGTTGAGTTTAATAAGTTCTTTTTTTATATATAAATTAATTTTTATTGGTGTTCAATTTACCAACATACAGAATAACACCCAGTGCTCATCCCGTCAAGTGTCCCCCTCCGTGCCCGTCACCCATTCACCCCCACCCCCCGCCCTCCTCCCCTTCCACCACCCCTAGTTCATTTCCCAGAGTTAGAAGTCTTTATGTTCTGTGTCCCTTTCTGATATCTCCCACACATTTCTTCTCCCTTCCCTTATATTCCCCTTCACTATTATTCATATTCCCCAAATGAGTGAGAACATACACTGTTTGTCCTTCTCCGATTGACTTACTTCACTCAGCATAATACCCTCCAGTTCCATCCACGTTGAAGCAAATGGTGGGTATTTGTCGTTTCTAATGGCTGAGTAATATTCCATTGTATACATAAACCACATCTTCTTTATCCATTCATCTTTCGCTGCGCACCGAGGCTCCTTCCACAGTTTGGCTATTGTGGACATGGCTGCTAGAAACATCGGGGTGCAGGTGCCCCGGCGTTTCATTGCATCTGAATCTTCGGGGTAAATCCCTAACAGTGCAATTGCTGGGTCGTAGGGCAGGTCTATTTTTAATTCTTTGAGGAACCTCCACACAGTTTTCCAGAGTGGCTGCACCAGTTCACATTCCCACCAACAGTGTAAGAGGGTTCCCTTTTCTCCGCATCCTCTCCAACATTTGCTGTTTCCTGCCTTATTAATTTTCCCCATTCTCACTGGTGTGAGGTGGTATCTCATTGTGGTTTTGATTTGTATTTCCCTGATGGCAAGTGATGCAGAGCATTTTCTCATGTGCATGTTGGCCATGTCTATGTCTTCCTCTGTGAGATTTCTCTTCATGTCTTTTGCCCATTTCATGATTGGATTGTTTGTTTCTTTGGTGTTGAGTTTAAGAAGTTCTTTATAGATCTTGGAAACTAGCCCTTTATCTGATATGTTATTTGCAAATATCTTCTCCCATTCTGTAGGTTGTCTTTGAGTTTTGTTGACTGTATCCTTTGCTGTGCAAAAGCTTCTTATCTTGATGAAGTCCCAATAGTTCATTTTTGCTTTTGTTTCTTTTGCCTTCGTGGATGTATCTTGCAAGAAGTTGCGGTGGCCGAGTTCAAAAAGGGTGTTGCCTGTGTTCTCCTCTAGGATTTTGATGGAATCTTGCCTCACATTTAGATCTTTCATCCATTTTGAGTTTATCATTGTGTATGGTGCAAGAGAGTGGTCTAGTTTCATTCTTCTGCATGTGGATGTCCAATTTTCCCAGCACCATTTATTGAAGAGACTGTCTTTCATCCAATGGATAGTCTTTCCTCCTTTATCGAATATTATTAGTTGACCATAAAGTTCAGGGTCCATTTCTGGGTTCTCTATTCTGTTCCATTGATCTATGTGTCTGTTTTTGTGCCAGTACCACACTGTCTTGATGACCACAGCTTTGTAGTACAACCTGAAATCTGGCATTGTGATGCCCCCAGATATGGTTTTCTTTTTTAAAATTCCCCTGGCTATTCGGGGTCTTTTCTGATTCCACACAAATCTTAAAATAATTTGTTCTAAGTCTCTAAAGAAAGTCCATGGTATTTTGATAGGGATTGCATTAAACGTGTAGATTGCCCTGGGTAACATTGACATTTTCACAATATTAATTCTGCCAATCCATGAGCATGGAATATTTTTCCATCTCTTTGTGTCTTCCTCAATTTCTTTCAGAAGTGTTCTATAGTTTTTAGGGTATAGATCCTTTACCTCTTTGGTTAGGTTTATTCCTAGGTATCTTATGCTCTTGGGTGCAATTGTAAATGGGATTGACTCCTGAATTTCTCTTTCTTCAGTCTCATTGTTAGTGTATAGAAATGCCATTGATTTCTGGGCATTGATTTTGTATCCTGCCACGCTACCAAATTGCTGTCTGAGTTCTAGCAATCTTGGGGTGGAGGCTTTTGGGTTTTCTATGTAGAGTATCATGTCATCGGCGAAGAGGGAGTTTGACTTCTTCTTTGCCAATTTGAATGCCTTTAATGTCTTTTTGTTGTCTGATTGCTGAGGCTAGGACTTCCAGTACTATGTTGAATAGCAGAGGTGAGAGGGGACATCCCTGTCTCGTTCCTGATCTTAGGGGAAAGGCTCCCAGTGTTTCCCCATTGAGAATATTTGCTGTGGGCTTTTCGTAGATGGCTTTTAAGATGTTGAGGAAAGTTCCCTCTATCCCTACACTCTGAAGACTTTTGATCAGAAATGGATGCTGTATTTTGTCAAATGCTTTCTCTGCATCTAATGAGAGGATCATATGGTTCTTGGTTTTTCTCTTGCTGATATGATGAATCACATTGATTGTTTTGCGAGTGTTGAACCAGCCTTGTGTCCCGGGGATAAATCCTACTTGGTCATGGTGAATAATTTTCTTAATGTATTGTTGGATCCTATTGGCTAGTATCTTGTTGAGAATTTTTGCATCCATGTTCATCAGGGATATTGGTCTGTAATTCTCCTTTTTGGTGGGGTCTTTGTCTGGTTTTAGAATTAAGGTGATGCTGGCCTCATAGAATGAATTTGGAAGTACTCCATCTCTTTCTATCTTTCCAAACAGCTTTATTAGAATAGGTATGGTTTCTTCTTGAAATGTTTGATAGAATTCCCCTGGGAAGCCATCTGGCCCTGGACTCTTGTGTCTTGGGAGGTTTTTGATGACTGCTTCAATTTCCTCCCTGGTTATTGGCCTGTTCAGGTTTTCTATTTCTTCCTGTTCCAGTTTTGGTAGTTTGTGGCTTTCTAGGAATGCGTCCATTTCTTCTAGATTGCCTAATTTATTGGCATATAGCTGTTCATAATATGTTTTTAAAATCGTTTGTATTTCCTTGGTGTTGGTAGTGATCTCTCCTTTCTCATTCATGATTTTATTAATTTGAATCTTCTCTCTCTTCTTTTTAATAAGGTTGGCTAATGGTTTATCTATCTTATTAAATCTTTCAAAGAACCAACTCCTGGTTTTGTTGATCTGTTCCACAGTTCTTCTGGTCTCGATTTCGTTGAGTTCTGCTCGAATCTTTATTAACTCTCTTCTTCTGCTGGGCATAGGATCTATTTGCTGTTTTTTCTCTAGCTCCTTTATCTGTCAGGTTCGCTTTTGTATTTGAGTTCTTTCCAGTTTTTGAATGGATGCTTGTATTGCGATGCATTTCCCCCTCAGGACTGCTTTTGCTGCATCCCAAAGATTTTGAATGGTTGTATCTTCATTCTCATTAGTTTCCATGAATCTTTTTAATTCTTCCTTAATTTCCTGGTTGACCCTTTCATCTTTTAGCAGAATGGTCCTTAACCTCCACGTGTTTGATGTCCTTCCAAACTTCTTGTTGTGATTTAGTTCTAATTTCAAGGCATTATGGTCTGAGTATATGCAGGGGATGATCCCAATCTTTTGGTATCGGTTCAGACCCGATTTGTGACCCAGTATGTGGTCTATTCTGGAGAAAGTTCCATGTGCACTTGAGAAGAATGTGTATTCAGTTGAGTTTGGATGTAAAGTTCTGTAGATATCTGTGAAATCCATCTGGCCCAGTGTATCATTTAAAGCTCTCGTTTCTTTGGAGATGTTGTGCTTAGAAGACCTATCGAGGGTAGAATGAGCTAGATTGAAGTCACCAAGTATAAGTGTATTATTATATAAGTATTTCTTCACTTTGGTTATTAATTGATTTATATATTTGGCAGCTCCCATATTCAGGGCATATATATTGAGGATTGTTAAGTCCTCTTGTTGGATAGATCCTTTAAGTATGAGATAGTGTCCCTCTTCATCTCTCACTACAGTCTTCGGGGTAAATTTTAGTTTATCTGATATAAGGATGGCTACCCCTGCTTTCTTTTGAGGACCATTTGGTAAATGGTTCTCCAACCTTTTATTTTCAGGCTGTAGGTGTCCTTCTGTCTAAAATGAGTCTCTTGTGGACAGCAAATAGATGGGTCCTGCTTTTTTATCCAGTCTGAAACCCTGCGCCTTTTGATGGGGTCATTAAGCCCGTTCACGTTCAGAGTCACTATTGACAGATATGAGTTTCGTGTCATCATGATATCTATTCAGTCCTTGTTTTGTAGATTGTTCCACTGAACTTCTTCTTACAGGGGAATTTTAAGAGTCCCCCTTAAAATTTCTTGCAGAGCTGGTTTGGAGGTCACATATTCTTTCAGTTCCTGCCTGTCTTGGAAGCTCTTTATCTCTCCTTCCATTTTGAATGAGAGCCTTGCTGGATAAAGTATTCTTGATTGCATGTTCTTCTCATTTAGGACCCTGAATATATCCTGCCAGCCCTTTCTGGCCTGCCAGGTCTCTGTGGAGAGGTCTGCTGTTACTCTAATACTCCTCCCCATAACAGTCAGGGATTTCTTGTCTCTTGCTGCTTTAAGGATCTTCTCTTTATCTTTGGAATTTGCAAGCTTCACTCTTAAATGTCAAGGTGTTGAACAGTTTTTATTGATTTTAGGGGGGGAATCTCTCTATTCCCTGGATCTGAATGCCTGTTTCCCTTCCCAGATTAGGAATGTTTTCAGCCAGGATTTGTTCAAATACATATTCTGGCCCTCTGGCCCTTTCGGCGCCCTCGGGAACCCCAATTAAACGTAGGTTTTTCTTCCTCAGGCTGTCGTTTATTTCCCTTAATCTATCTTCATGGTCTTTTAATTGTTTGTCTCTTTTTTCCTCAGTTTCCCTCTTTGCCATCAACTTGTCTTCTATGTCACTCACTCGTTCTTCCTCCTCGTTAACCCTCGTCGTTAGGAATTCTAGTTTGGATTGCATCTCATTCAACTGATTTTTAATTTCTGCCTGATTAGCTCTAAATTCTGCAGTCATGAAGTCTCTTGAGTCCTTTATGCTTTTTTCTAGAGCCGCCAGTAGCTGCATAATAGTGCTTCTGAATTGGCTTTCTGACATTGAATTGTAATCCAGATCTTGTAACTCTGTGGGAGAGAGGACTGTTTCTTTCTTTTGAGGTGAGGTTTTCCTTCTACTCATTTTGCTCAGTGCAGAGTGGCCAAAAACAAGTTGTATTGGGAAAAGGAGAAAAAGAGAGGAGAGAAAGAAGGAAATAAAAGAGAAAAAGAAAAAAGAAAAAAGGAAGAAAAAAGAGAAGAAAAAGAGAAAGATAAAAAGGGTGGAGGAAGCAAAGAAATCAAAAAGCAAAAAAAAAATAATAATAATAAAACATGGGGCAGTATCTTCTGAATCTGTATACTTTAAGTCCCTTGACTTCCCCTGGAACTGGTCCATCCAGCTGGTCTTCTGGGGGAGGGGCCTGTTGTGCTGATTTTCAGGTGTTAGCACTTGCGGGAGCTGCTCTGCCCCTGCCTGGTGCAGGGCTCAGTGGGGGTTGTTTACCCCGTGAGGCCCAGGAGGAACAACCCCAGTGGCGGGGCCAGCTCTGGAGCCCTGGATTCAGCCTCCGCAGTAACTACTGAGCTCTCAGTCTGCAGGGCCTGGAGGCTCCGGGGCGGGGCCGCTGATCTGCTCAGCTCGGGGCAGGAGCGTCCTTGCTGTCCTGGGCCCTCCTGGCCTGTCCCGGGGGAGGCCGGATCCTGGGCTGTGTCCCGGCGCCCTGTGCTCCGGGGCCTGCGCTGTTGGATTTGCGCGCGCAGGTGTCTGTTAGTGTCCCCGGGAGCCCGAGGGCATCCCCGCCCTCCTGTCCTGGGGACACTCGCCCCGGCCTCAGCCCGGCTCCTCGCGGGGCCCCTCCCCCTCGGAGGCCTTTTGTGTCTTTATTTCTTTTTCCCCGTCTTCCTACCTTGATAGAAGCGCGAACTCTTCTCACTGTAGCATTCCAGCTGGTCTCTCTTTACATCTCAGGCCGAATTCGTAGATTTTCAGGATGATTTGAAGGTTATCTAGGTAATTTGGTGGGGACAGGTGATTTGGGGACCCTGCTCTTCCGCCATCTTGCCCCTCCTCCTGCTAAGTTCTTTATAGATCTTGGATACTAGCCCTTTATCTAAGATCTCCTTTGTGAATATCTTCTCCCATTCCATAGGCTACCTTTTAGTTTTGTTGATTGTTTCCTTTGCTGTGCAGGACCCTTTTATCTTGATAAAGCCCCAATAGTTCATTTTTGCTTTTGTTTCCCTTGCCTCTCTAGATGTGTCTAGCAAAGAGCTGCTGCAGTCAAGGTCAAAGAGGTTGCTGTCTGTGTTCTCCTCTAGGATTTTGGTGGATTCCTATCTCACATTTAGGTCTTTCATCTACTTTGAGTCATTAGATTTTTCCAGAAGTTTTAAGCATCTGAGGACTCTAAATTCGCCACATAGCAGATTTTGGGTAGCCATTCCCAAGTGCAGTGATCATGTGAAAGAATGAAATGGGAAACTAGGAGGAAAGTAGCTCTCTCTTAAAGATCTGTCTCTATATCTTACCCCCCTTTCCCTTCTCCACTTTTACCTAGTGGCTTTTGGGCGATAAAATCTGTATGGGCAGTTTTACAAAGGCTTTAGGGAGGCCAAAGACTTCAGTTCTCAAAAAACAAAAACAAAAAACCAGACAGAATGGCAAGTCCCACTTGTAGATCACAGTGTGATGGGGAGGGGGGAGCTTTTTTATAAAGTTTAGGGAAGACAGGGGATCAAAATCCCCCAAAGTGCCGACTTTGGGTGGCAGACGTTAAGTGAAGATCACTGAGGGGTAACAAGAAAAAAAAAGACCAGAAACCACCAACTTCTACCATCTCTCAGGCTCTCATTCTCCCCTTCCTCCTTTCTGCTGTTACTTACTGGATCTATGGTGATCAGATCTGTCCACTTACTGTCTTAACAGAGAGTTTAGGGCATTTGTCCTCAGTTCTCCAAACTCAAGGACTGTGGATGCGAAGCTCAAAAAAGAAAATCTAGCAAGTGGTCATGAGCAAGAATAATGATTTAAAGTTGAAAGTAAGTGGAGAAGGAAAACCAGAATCTCTTCCCTGATGCCACCATACCTACCATTTGTCTCTTTTCCCCCAGTTGTTATAGTATCCCTTGTCTGTTGAAGGTTTGGTTGTCAGGTCGGCTGAATTAGTGTCTTTGCTGAGACTTTGGGGAGAGTCAGGCCTCAGTTTTCAAAGCATCACGAACTATGCTTATCCACAACTACAATGGAAATATGTGGTAGAAAACAATATGTTTTAAAACAATCGAACAGAAATGGCAAGCGCGGCTAAGAATCAGGCGGTTTCTGCTCTCCAGCTAACAGCTCTCTCCTAACTTCCTTCTTTCTTCATCGTTCTTCACCGTTTTGTCTCTTTACCCTTTCATCTGCTTAATGGTCATGTCTTTTGTACATTGCTACATTTCTAATGTAGTCTTTTTTCCAGAGGGTTTAGAGGTATTTGGCATTTAGATCCAAACTTGAGGTGGGTATGTTGCCATTTCAAAAAGAAAAACCTAACAATTTTAGTTTTTATATCTTGGGGACTATCGGTGGCCACTCAAACCAAGGGACTTAGCAATATTTGGTACAAAAATCAAATTCTTTTTTTTTAAAATTTTCATAAATAGGATGACAACGCATGACTATTAGCCAGAACCACTTTCTTCAGAGCCCCCTCTCTACCATTCACCTCCTTTCCCTTTTCCCCTCCTACTTCCTTGATATTTGTTGGTCAGCTCAGCTGTATTTATGTCTTTTAAGGGGGTTTATAGGGAGAATCTAGGCTTGATTGTCTCAACTTTGAGGATGTGGGTTGCTGCATCTAAATCCTGAGCACCAGAGCAACATTCAGGCCATAGAATCTAAGAGATTACAAATAAGCAAAATGTACACAAATGAAACAAAGACCAGAAGCCAGCCAACTCTTGCCCTTAAGCAACAAGGTGTCTCATCTCTCTATATACCTATTACCTCCTTTCTTTTTCTACCATATTTCTTCTGTCTCCATTTTGTCTGTGAGGCCATGTTAGTGCTTTCTGACCTTACAGAAGGATAAGCCCTCAGGGCAGTCAGTAGGCACTAGTGTTGTATGTATCTTTCCAGCCAGAATAGTTTGAGGTGACCTGCCCCTGGCTTCATTTGAGTTGCTGTGGATGCAGTTCTTCCTGTGAGGACAGCCAGACTGATTCCACTCTGAGGTGTGCGTTCCAGAACTCATTCGCAGGCATGTCTGTCATAAAACATGGATTGACTGAAAAACTTCTAGGTCCTCAGTGGTATGGGTGCTGTGAGGTAGAAAGATGAGTGCAGAGGATGCCTATGAAGATGTTTTCAAATTATAATGTGTTTATTGGAGAGGAAGATACCCAAGCAGGAATATGTGGGCCTATATGACAGAATAAAGTCTACTGGGAGTAAGTGGGTATGATTGGTGAAGTAAATATGAGCTACACCCCTCCCTTTAGTATCCATGCCAAGAAAAGGAGAGTGAGGAAACATCTTTCTGGAAAGAAGCAACATGGTGAGTAACCAGACTAAAGTGCTAGCTCTTGTGCCCTAAGACATGAGAGTTCAGGGATCCTTTCTCCCTCCCTTTTGTTAATTCTCTGTTGCCATTTTAACATGCTATGGACATTAGGCAAACAGGAGTATGATGCTTATGAAAGTGTGAGGGGCGCAAGAGATACTGCTTCCTAGTGCATGCTGTGGCAATGACCCTGAAGACCAGGATGGTGGCAGAAGCATTCTCAACCCCCTTCTTTCAAGGAAAGGAGCTCCACTTGTCCAGCCCAGGCTTTTAAGACACAGGACAGCATCAGAGGGCACACTCTTCATCCCCGCCAGCAGGCAGGTGGGCAGTTGGTCAATGTTCTTGTGTAATACTTGTTAACTGACAAATACAGTTTGGCACAGTGAGTGAATTAAAGCCATTTGTTAAAATTTTGTCCCAGGCTCTTTATTTGTATATATGTTGGGGGGTAAGGGTGGGGATTTGGGTAATAGGCTTAAGCCCTATTTGGAGCCTCTACTACTTCATACCAAGTCAGTCTCTCTGCTGATTGTAGTGCAGAGGGGCAGCAAATGGGAAAAAGCATTCTTAGTTTCCTTCATTAAGGAAGACTGTGGGACAAAGCTCAACCTAACAAGTTAATGTTAATTTTAAAAACAGTTTTTTGGTTATCAGAAAGGAGGAATGATAGTGATGCAAATTCTTTGTCCAGTCTCCATGGACTCAAGGCCCACTTGTGAAAGCAAGAGGGAGGGGACTGTGAGCAGTAACTGATAAAGCTGTTTCACTAAAATATAAAGAAAGGTGAATTAAAAGAAGTGGGAGTAGGGGTGGTGACTAGAGAGGCACACAGAGGGGGCCCTTCTGGATATTGGTTACATTTATGTGTTCAGTTAGTTAGAATTCATCAGGTTATATACTTAAAGATAACCGTACTTTTCTATATGATTGTTATACTTCAATAAAAACTTAGAATCAAAAAAAAAAAACTTCAGAGAACAGGTGTATGCATTTATCAGAACTCATCAAGTGCTACATTTATGATTTGTATATTTCATTGGATGTAAATTTTACCTCAAAGAAGGAAGGAAGGAAAGAAGGAAGGAAGGAGAAAGAAAAGAAAAGAAAGAAGAAAGAAATTGCAAACAAAAATTGAACTCTAGTTAATGACTTCCTGCCAAAGTCTTTTGGTGTGAAGTATATAATGTCCACAACTTAAAGTGCATCTAGAAAACAAAATGGAGTGATGGATGGATAGAAGAATACTAATTGTGAAATCTGATTTGAGACTATATGGGTATTCACTGTACAATTCTTTCAACTTTTTTTTGTTTTGTTTTTTTATTTTTTTATAAATTAATTTTTATTGGTGTTCAATTTACCAACATACAGAATAACACCCAGTGCTCATCCCGTCAAGTGTCCCCCTCCGTGCCCGTCACCCATTCACCCCTACCCCCCGCCCTCCTCCCCTTCCACCACCCCTAGTTCATTTCCCAGAGTTAGAAGTCTTTATGTTCTGTGTCCCTTTCTGATATCTCCCACACATTTCTTTTTTATATATTTGAAAATTGTATATTAAAATGTTGAGCAAGAGACTCTAAAGAAGGGAGGAGAATTCTCCTCATTTCTTTATGAATATAATTGTTGACTTCAGCCCATTGAGGACATAAATGCATCTACTGCAACTACCAAGAGCCAGGCATCCAGCAGAAACAGCACAATTCCTGGGAGAAGTGTTCTAGAAGATAGCAGTGCCCAGTGGAGCTGGTGGTACCCAGGTGGAGATGGCCTGGTGTGAACCTGAAGAGATTCCTTCAGGAGACTTAGGTGACAGAGACACCAGATGGTAACCAGAGCGAGAAAGAAAATGGTGTGTGATTTGAAGTAGATGTCAAGACTTGTTTATAAACACATGTGAGACATACCCTGGGGTTTGTACCATCATATACAACCAAGCTGTCAGTTTCGCTCTTTGGCATTTCCGTAAGTCACAAATGTTGAAAGTACTCATCATTAGAATCTGAAGCAATCTGCTGTGCTTGGCATGTTAAGCTGAAGAAAAGATTTTAAACCTCTAGTTAGGGTCAAGTGTTTCAACACTTTCCCAGTTCCATGAAGCATTGTATTTGTACTCAGTGAAGAGAAACTAAAAATACAGGTAGGTGAAACAAATCAAAACATTTGCTTGAAGTTGGCACCCATGTTTGTCCTTGCAGCAGCAATACTAAATAAAGAGGCACTAAAACGAAAGAATGCATATTTTCTCCATCATGCCTGTAGTTTCGGAGATCTAGTACCCCGGGAGTTAGTCCAAATCCAGCATTTTTTAGTATCTGTAATCGTCATCGTTGTTGTCGTAATTGAGATGTAATTGACATAGAACACTGTGTTTAGGGTTTTCTTGATTGTTTGGAGAGTGATCCTGAGGAAGGGCCTTTCATTTTCTCCTTAGCATTCTAACCAACAGATATGGTAAGAACTCACCACCTCCCACAAATAATGATTCTCTTTCACTCTCTTTCTAGGGTTTTACCGATATTTTGCTAGAAAGAGTCATGCATGGGGGAGCCAACATTACAGGATTCCAGATTGTCAACAATGAAAACCCTATGGTTCAGCAGTTTATTCAGCGCTGGGTGAGGCTAGATGAAAGGGAATTCCCTGAAGCCAAGAATGCACCACTAAAGGTAATGTTCCATGGCATGCAGAAACCTTAGGCCAGCTTTTCACAACATCTCAGTATGGCCTTTATATATTTACGGCCATCCTGTGATCAAGTGGCCTTCGCTCAGAAGCGTTTCAAGAATGCTAAAAACCAAACTGCAGGTGCTGCTGCGTTTGAAAACTAAGCTTGCAAATAAAGAAGCGATTGAGAAGGAGGCCCTTTAAAACCTGGGGTTTGGGAATGTTAACTAATTTTTTAATGAATTTCATTTGTAACATGCTCATAACAATTTACAATATTACAAGAACCTGAGTCGGGCAAAGAGTGGGGGCAGTGGGAATAGGTAAGGAAGATTGATAGTCTGAAACAGAAAATTAGATTTTACATTATTTATGTGATTGCTTTGTGTTAATAAGTTTCATGAATCTCAGTACACCCAAGTGAATTGGGCTGTAACACAGAGCGCATGTTGTCTGTACATATATTGAACGGAAATGTTTTCCTGCTTGGAAAAGTATCTTTAAAAGTAATTAGATTACCTAAGTTGCTCATTTTCATAAAATCAAGATAAGAATATTAAAGGTAGAAAGTCATGCTTAGAGTGCACATTTTTCACAGGTCTTCCCCTATGGCTCAAAATCCCATTATTTAAAAATCAGGAATTAAAACAGATAAATTACAGGAAAGTTATTCATGTAACACAAATGACCCTTTAAGTGTTTATATTTTAAGTAACCATTCCCTCAGTGCATTGATTCAAGTATAAAACTGACTTTAAATTCTTCCTTCCTTATACAGTGACAGTAATGTATATACCATGGCTGTGGGATCCCTGTGACCAAGATAAGGAACCAAAGTAGAGTCAAGGCCTTTCCCTAAAAAAAAAAAAGAAAGGGGGTGAATAGTTCTTTTCTCAAGGTTTCAAGATACCCATCCTCACATCCTCCCCAGCAAGAATAGAATGAGAGAAAACAGTGGGGACCTAGACCAGAGAAGAGACACATTCTGTATCACCTGGTCAGGTCCACCCTAAATGAGTCACATGAGACTATAATACAAGTGGGCCCTGACTTTATACAAATGGTATGTTTTAGAAAAGTTAGGGGTTAAGCATGATTTGTTCATTCATTTAAGCCACGCGCTAGTTAAGTGGTATTCTGTAGTTGTAGTGGTCATAGCATACACGCCGGATCTTTCCAGGGTAGTCCCATTTTAAAACATTCTGTCCCATGGTCAGATCAGGCGTCCTGATGTGTTTCAGCAAATATGGTCACAATCCCTGTGATGTTAGGGCTTGCAGTCAAATTACTTTCAAGATGATTATTTTCTTTCTTATTGAGGTAGACATGACATACAGACATATTAGTTTTAGGTATATAACATAATGACTTGAGATAGATGATTGATTGATAGATAGCAAAATGCAAAATGATCACCACAATAACTTTAGTTATCATCCATCACCACTACAGTTACAATTTTTTCTTGTGATGAGAACTTTTAAAATCTGCTCTTAGCAATTTTCAAAATACAATACAGTATTGTTAACTATAGTCACCGTGGTGTACATTACAGGACTTCTTTATCTTATAACTGGAAGTTTGCACCGTTTGACTACTTCCACCCATTTCCCCCATCCCCTACCCCCACCCCCAACCTCTGGCAACCACCAATCTGTTCTCTGTTTCTATGAGTTCAGTTTTGTTTGGCTTTTTTTAGATTCCACATTTAAGTGCGATCACACAGTATTTGTCTTTCTCTGTCTGACTTAATTTCACTTAGCATAATGCCCTCAAGACCTATCCATGCTGTCATAAATGGCAGGATTTCCTTTCTTTTTGTGGCTGAATGATATTCCACTATATATGAGCTTATATTATATTCCACTATATATATATATATACATATATATAGAGAGAGCTTATACATATATACATGCCGCATTTTCTTTAGCCACTCATTTGTTGATGACACTTAGATTGTTTCCATGTCTTGGCTATTGTAAATAATGCTGCACTGAATGTGGGGGTGCAGATATCTTTTTGTAATAGTGATTTTGTTTCTTTTGGAATAAATACCCAGAAGTGGAATTGCTGGATCACATGGTGGTTCTATTTTTAATTTTTTGAGGAACCTCCATACTGTTTTCCGTAGTAGCTGCACCAGCTTACATTTCCACCAAGAGTGCAAGAGGGCTCTCTTTCCTCCACATTTTTGCCAACATTCATTATTTCCTGTTTTTTTTTTTGATACTAGCCATTATAACAGGTATGAAGTGATATCTCATGTGCTTTTGATTTGCAGTTCCCTGATGATTCAAATTTTTTCAGCGTACTAAATCCACCCACTACATTTAAGTGAGCTTATACAAATTTAGATTTTCATAAACTACCTGTCCACTGCTTTGCCATCCTAAGTTTAACAGGTAATAGGTAGAGGCAAAAAATTCATTTATGCAATATTTTAAGGGGTACACCAAGTGTTAGGCACCGTGTCTTAGGCACAAAAAACGACAAGGATAAAAGGGTGAAAAGAATACTACAGAGTAGTCTATGTTTGCTCAGAAGTTATAGAGGTTGTACAAAAGAGAAGGAAAACAATCTTAGCTCTGGATTATTTATTGATAACTCATGGTATGTAGAAAGTACCAGTTCTCAGAAATTGCTGGGAAGAACTATTTATAAGAAAAACCCTTTAAAAAGCTTAGGAAAATGGAATCTTTAAACAGATGGTTACAACTTTCAGATGCTTTTGCGTAGTATTAGTCATGGAAACTCACTCTATAGCAATCAGACCAAAAGCCCACTTTTAAAAAATTTTATTAGGAAATAAAATTGTCTAGAGATGCTTAATTTATTCTGTATTTTATGAATGTTGCCTTTTAGGGCTTTCTTTTTACATGCTCACACATTGGTAAGTAGGAGCTGAAAATGTAGAAATTAAATAGCTCTTTTGGCATGGCTTGGAATTATAGACAATTCATGCAGTCAGCTGGAAAAGAGAGCACCACCATGTTGGGTTTATGTAGTGCTAGGATGGACAGACCCAAATCTTTTTTTTTTTCATGAGAGATTATATGCCCCCTGTTATAGTCACACTTGAAGATTTGCTAGTGAAAGAAAAGTAACATGAGAAAAGTAAGAAAAGTAAATAGATGGTTGTAAAGATGACAATGTATTCACTCCCGATTCTATTTGGACATACTATGGAGAGAAAACTCCCCCTAGGACATTTTGCCTCATTAAAAAAATCAGTAGAATTCTATATCTTCCCAGTATTTGTCACCCCTGGAAAACAGAGGCTAGCCTATTTTAATCAGACTTCGTTGACTCATTTAATGAAAAGGTATCTGCCCTATCAAATCACAGATAATCAAACCCCTTGTATTAAGTGACTGGTTTCATCCCTAGTAGAGCATATCAGTATATCCAAGGAATAGAAACTAAGTGTTCTTGCCTGAAAGAGGCAGCATCATGAAGTATTGCCTGTGAATTGTCACTGTTATCAGATATAAAACTCAATAACAATTGTAATTTTCTACAATTGAAAACCAGCTTTGGTTTTCTGCTCCCCCCAAGAAACAAAAACTGATTTATTGCTGGCCAGAGGTCCTAGTTTGCCAGAAACATGGTCCAGACAGAAATGATTAATGCTTCCCTCCAAATTAATTTCAAGCTGTCTAACTTAGCTATTTCCATTTTCCCCTAAGTAAACACCAGACCTGAATTTTCTATTACAAACAGCAATAACCAATCTGCATATGCCATCCTTTAGCCTCATGCGTATTTCTTTCTCTATAAAGGACCTGGCCTTTTAGTAGTCACTCACTCAAGACAAAACACAGTACTGAGAGCAAGAGAGAGACTCCCCTGAGCCAGTTGATCTTAATAATCTTAACATGTGCACACACAACGGTAAGAGGCATCATTCTAGAATGAAGCAAAGTCAGGCTTGCCCAGAGAGATCTCTTGATTCAAATAATTAAGAGGGTGACTTCATAGCAAGAAGTGGAGATGAATGAGAATTATAAGGAGCAAGGCAAATTTTGAGGGTGTCATTTGTCAAGATATCGTGTTTTCCATACATCCATTTCAGTATACATCTGCACTGACGCACGACGCAATACTGGTCATAGCAGAAGCTTTCCGTTATCTGAGGAGACAGCGAGTGGATGTATCCCGGAGAGGCAGTGCTGGAGACTGCTTAGCAAATCCTGCTGTGCCCTGGAGTCAAGGAATTGATATCGAGAGAGCTCTAAAAATGGTAAAGACCACGATGGGTTATTGGGGTGGGGCAGGGGTCTTATAAAGGTACACACAAAGTGAAACCTCAGTCTTGAGAAAAGACATCCAAAAAGGGAGTAAGATCAGAGTCTAAGGATGTCAGAGTGTACAGGAAGATGAGCATGGATATTTATTCATCAACATCTAGAAATGTCAAACTAGAAGTTTCTTCCTTGAAGCTTGAGAAATGGTCAATTGAGGACAAATGAATATTTAGTTCCGTGCTGCCCTGTGGGTAGTAAATCAAACTCAGTACCCTCAAAAATTATGGATTGAACATGTAAACAGCTTCAAAAACTTTAAAGTTTGTAGAGATATGATGTTACCTTAGAGGGAATGGGATATTATATAGGGAGCTCCTAATTTGAAGGCTGACATTACAGAGGACAACAGCATCCTCTGGCCCATTGGATAGCCTATTAGTTTGGATGGACTGTTGAACTGAGCCAGTGGGGCAGTAGTTCTGTTGCCAAAGAGAACCTTAATACATGCTAATCTACATGATGAAAGGCAAAAATATGATATATTTCTATTTAGGAAGCTTTTCCCCAATGCCCCAAAGAAAAAGCCTACAAAGAAGTACAAGGAATCAATACATAGACAGCCAAATAGGTCACTTGTTTTTAGTATTTATGGGTAGGAGTCATTTAAGGCTTCAGGCAGTATCCTTTGAACAGATTTCATTCTTTACACCAGGAGTAGCGTCAGTCATTCATTGCAGCATTCCGAGCAAGAGCTCTTTCTTGAATATTTTGCTTTATGCATGCATTAAAAATGAGCCTTTGAGAGTACAAGCCTCTCTTATTTCTACTTATCTAATTATCCTAATGTTTGGGACATACAGAGAAACAAAGAAGTGGTCAATGATAAGATAATACTGTGCATAACCCAGCAAGGAAGAATTTGTAATGGCCTCCTAACGTACATCATTTTGTGTAGTTGGCTCTCCTACTGCTGCCTTAAATTTGCCAAGTTGGAAGCATTCAATCAAAAGGGGTTAGTAGCCCCTGTGTCTCTCTCCAAGAAAAAGATATGACTCATTCTCCCATCATGCAGATTTTTATGTCATTATGTCAGTTCCCTAACAAATGCCCTAAGTGTAGTTTTATGGAGGTAGCACTGAACAATTCTGAAGAGCAGTTAATTAAATTCAACCTTCATAGCAGTTACAAGATTTGTACTATCAGGTGAAACATAATGATGAGTGAAATACAAAACTCCCTCAGAGTAAATCAAAAAGAGTTTGGATCAACAAAGTCTCAAGGGGCAAGTACCAGCATCTCCAATGGACTCCCCATTCATGACACAAACAACCACCTTCCCCAAATAGAAAACTGGCTATCAGGGGCAGCACTGGTGGCGCAGTGGTTTAGCACCACCTGCAGTCCAGGGCGTGATCCTGGAGACCCTGGATCGTGTCCCATGTCAGGCTCTCTGCATGGAGACTGCTTCTCCCTCTGCCTGTGTCTCTGCCTCTCATTTTCTCTGTGTGCCTCTATGAATAAATAAATAAAATCTTAAAAAAACTGGCTACCAGAGTGAAGGATAAGAAATTCATTTGGCTAGAAAAAAATTAGATTGATCATACTATTGCACAAATAGTTTCTGCATGTCTAACTCACTGATAAAGCTCGAGTTAGAAGCCAGGTAAGTAACAGTCCTCCCAGGCCCTAAGGATCAAACACTCAACCAAAAGGATGCACTACCAATTTCTACAAGCCAGCCTCTTCCTATTGCTCCAGAGGGGTTGGAAAGTGTCAATCTCTTCCAGAAGCAGATGTTCCCTTTGTGATAAGCGCTCAAGTAAAATGCCACTGTTCAGGAGGACTACAAAGGAGGATGGCCTGAAGTACTAAAGGCTTTACTATATTAAAAGAAATCCCATTTTATTTGAGTTAATTAAAAGTGAGAATGCATGTGTAAAAGCATCCCTCACTGTGACAAGCACATAGTTGTTGCTCAATAAATCATTCTATTCCTTCCAAGAAATCTGGCAAACAAAATCATTGCCTGATAGAGGCGCCTAAGGGGCCTGTTTTAATGGATAAATAGGCACACCATTCATTCAGTAAATACTTACTGAGCACCAATGACTAAGTATCAGGCTTGAAGTTAATATGCAAACATGAAATAAGAGGAGGAGAGCTCACACATACATTGCTAATATGCAAACAAATTATTTTAAAGACATTAAAGCCACTTGAAAATTGGGTGATCATTCTCCTCACAATCTACAGATAGTACAAATATCAGCCTGAGCCTGATTGACTGACATAGGTCACAATTCTAAGTCATCAAAACTTGCCCCTTTGTTCAGTAAACATTTATTAAGCACCTGCTCTATTCCAGTCCCTGTACTGGTTGCTGAAAACCCAGGAAAATGAAATTTCTGTTGAAATCTCAAGATGCTCCCAATCTAGTCAGGGAGATAAAAATACAGAGATGATTAAAATTGTATGGTTAGGTTCTCCAGAGGATGTTGTGGGAACCCAGAGGAGAAGCACCTAATATAGACTGGGGTGGAGAGCCGGGGCCGGGGGGAAGGTGGGGGGTGATTAAGGAAGGGATCCCAGATGGGATGATGGGAAACTGTAACTGACATTCCTGTTGGTGAAAATAGACTTCTCTCTGAGCAGTAGTCTAGTCCTACTTCTACTCACCAAAAGTTTTAATCCTAGAATATCAAATCTCCTGGACATATCTGGACTGTTGTCCAATTTGTCTATCATGTCCAAATATGCTAGATCTTTAGAAATGTGCCATTCTTTTTTTAAGATGTTATTTATTTGTTTATTTATTTATTCACTTATTTGAGAGAGAACATGAGCTGGGGAGGGAGGGGCAGAGGGAGAGGGACAAGCAGACTCCCTGCTGAGCAGGGAGCCTGACATGGGGCTCCATCCCAGGACCTTGAGATCAAAGTCCTGAGCCGAAGCCAGATGCTTAGCCCACTGAGTCACCCAGGCACCCTGAAAAATGCCATTCTTTTTTTTTTTAATTTTTTTTTAATTTTTATTTATTTACGATAGTCACAGAGAGACAGAGAGAGAGAGAGAGGCAGAGACACAGGCAGATGGAGAAGCAGGCTCCATGCACCGGAGCCCAACGTGGGATTCGATCCCGGGTCTCCAGGATCGTGCCCTGGGCCAAAGGCAGGCGCTAAACCGCTGCGCCACCCAGGGATCCCGAAAAATGCCATTCTTAATGAGACTTGAAGCCTTCGCTACTTTGAGTAAGGATTTCCTTAATAAGTTCCTATGACAGTGTCTCTGCTCTACCTATCTCCTCTCTGAGAACTCAGTGCTCAGAATAAAGAACCCTTCCTGCATCACAGTGTGCACCAGACAGGCTAAGTAATTTCTATCTCAACAAAGGACCTTTGTTTTACCCAGAAGTGTGACATCACCTTCTCTGCAAGCCTGAGCTGACAATAGTGCTTAGGTTTGTTGGGTCAGTAGAACAATCATCTTTTTTTATTTTTGTATATTTTTTATTGGAGTTAGATTTGCCAACATATAGCATAATACCCAGTGCTCATCCCATCAAGTGCCCTCTTCAGTGCCCGTCACCCAGTCACGCCATGCCCCCGCCCACCTCCCCTCCCACTACCCCTTGTTCGTTTCCCAGAGTTAGGAGTCTCTCATGCTCTGTCTCCCTCTCTGATATTTCCCACTCATTTTATCTCCTTTCCCCTTTATTCCCTTTCACTATTTTTTATATTCCCCAAATGAATGAAACCATATAATGTTTGTCCTTCTCCGATTGACTTACTTCACTCAGCATAATACCCTCCAGTTCTATCCACGTTGAAGCAAATGGTGGGTATTCATTGTTTCTAATGGCTGAGTAATATAGTAGGATAATCATCTTGTCTTCAGGAATTCACACTGGAGAATTTCTCTTTCAACAGAAATTTCATTTTCCTATTGGTAGTGAACAAGCCCCCTTCCCCTTCAAAAGATGCTCCCTAATATCTGACATCAATTTTCCCTTCTGCAGCATAAGCCCATTACCACTTCTGACTTGCTTAGTAGCTTGTCACTCTCCATAAGTAATAAGTATTCTAGCCTTTCATCCTAGGAAAATGAGACAGATGCTTTTTCTTTAAAGCAAATTCCTTGACCCTTACTCACCAGATGAATAATTCCAGTGACTTCTATTTATAGAGGGTCTTTTGTGCAGTGTCCCTGAACCATAAAATAATCGCTAAGGAAATCTCTCTACCCAGCAGAGATGGCCTTTTATTAGTTCATACTATTGGGACCAGACCCAGGAAAAATTGTGGCATACACGAATCTGCAGTTGGCATCCCAAATAGGTGTCCAGGCTCTTCTAGTACTTCTTTCTTTCTTATCTAGTATTACGTACCCCTGACTCCTTAGACTTAACAAATCTCATCAGTGCATGGTTTATCCCTCCACAGCCTAGCTCATTGCTACATGTTTGTATCTGGGCATAAGTTAAATAAGAAGAAAAATTCACCTCTGTTACTGTGGCAGCTGGTAAATGTGTAACACTTTCAAGAAACAGAACTAAATTCATTTCAATTAACAATAATAATTATTATAGCTAGCATGTATTGCAATGCATATTATGTGCCAGACACTCTTCTAAACTCTACATGTGTATAACTCATTTAATCTTCCAACAACTCTGAGGGATAGGTACTAGTGGGATTTCTCATTTTACAGATTGGGACACTGAAGCACAAAAGCATTAAGAAACATATCCAAGGTTCTAGAGTTAGTAGGTGATGATGCTAGAATGTGAATCTAGGAGCTCCAGGGCCCATATTATTGAAGCCAGTTTCTGTGATATTGGGAATGCTAAGACACAGCCACAGCCCTCACAGAACTCGTAGTTTAGTAAAATGCATTATGTTAGTTAAGAATACCCTTCAGTATCAGTGAGGGTGACAAAACATGAGAGACACTTAACTCTGGGAAATGAATAAGGGGTAGTGGAAAGGGAGGTGGGCGGGAGGTTGGGGTGACTGGGTGATGGGCACTGAGGGGGACACTTGGCGGGATGAGCACTGGGTGTTATGCTATATGTTGGCAAATTGAACTCCAATTAAAAAAAATTTTAAAGAAAAGAATACCCTTCAGGTTACTCCCTTAAGAAGAGATTAATGGTAGAAATTTCAGGCCCTTGAAAAAGAGGTAGGGCCTTCACTGTATCATATAGGTAACTGCCTATCACCCACTCAAAGCTTCACAACTAAAAGGCATATCTAGAAAACACTGGGGAAGAAATGAAGATCTGTATAGACCTGAGATAAAAGTTCACTACAATTCTGTCAGTGAACCTTACCCCAGACACCTAGAAGGCAATAATATGGTGCTATTTAAATTTTTTACATTTTCCCTTTCTACTAGGTGCAAGTACAAGGAATGACTGGAAACATCCAATTTGACACTTATGGACGTAGGACAAATTACACCATAGATGTGTACGAGATGAAAGTCACTGGCTCTCGAAAAGTAAGTAACCAAAACAGATGTCCAAAGAAAAAGTCTTTCAGAAGGTGACAGCACTCAGATGCAAGAAATCAGGTGTTAGGAAAGACACACAAAACAAATTCCCACACATCATATTTGCCTTTCTGTTGGTGAACAACGAGGACATGATGCACAGTTGTTTTGCATCTACACATTTTGAAGGGAGCATTTCCCTCTGAGGCTGGTCCTATAAAAGTGAGAGACTCAAGAGTTATTAACAACAATAAAGGGAAGGAATCACCAATTTTATGACATGTTGTTATTTAAACAAGCCGCCAAGGTACATATGGTTTAGCAAAAGATTCGGAAAGTAGGTATCTCTCCACTTTGCCACCTCACCCTCCAAAGGATGCTGGACAGAGTATCTTTCTCTATAGCTAAATTGTATAATGACCACTTGGCTTCTGTCACACTAATAGTTAAGTTAGGCATAAAATGAGGATTCTGTAGCCATGTGATAAAATCTCAGAGCGTAAAATAGCCTGTACCATTTCTAAGGACACTCCTTGGTTCCCAGCCCCCCCCCCCCACACATTCCAGCCTTCCTACAGTTCAGAGAAAAGCACTTTTGGCCTATATGAATTTAAAGGGAGAAAAAAACGGCTGACCATCCTGCAGTGGGCTAAGTTATTTTACAAAATACCAGTAAAGGTGAGGTGGGGTTGGGAACCCCCAGGATGAAGGTATGTCTCAGGGTTAGGGTCCTGGGGCGATGACAAGACAGAGGGAGACAGGACATCAATCCTTGGAAAGTTCCAGCAACTAAAAAGAAAGTTTTATTCCATGACAGCATTTGGGTTTCATGTGGTACTTTTTGAGTGAAAAAAAGGCAACCATGTCAAATGTCTGCTCTTTCTAGGCTGGCTACTGGAATGAGTATGAAAGATTTGTGCCTTTCTCAGATCAACAAATCAGCAATGATAGTGCATCCTCAGAGAACCGGACCATTGTAGTGACTACCATTCTGGTAAGTATGGAGAGAAGAGAGGTGGGTTTTCTATACAATAGGACTTCTGCTTTCTGAAAAGCATTATTCATATTCATAAGAATATGAATATTATTCATTATTTCTATTTCAGTAGAAAGGATGCCAAGTTTGAGCAGTGAAAACATCCAATAGGTCAGTTTAGGAACCTCTTGAAGTATCTTGCCATGATCATGAACAGAATGTCAGTTTTTTAAAGATATTTATGTATGTATTTATTTATTTATTTATTTATTTATTTATTTATTTATTTATTTGAGAGTGTTCGTGAGTGAGCACGAGCAAGGGGAGGGGCAGGGGAGACAGAAAGGGAGAGAATCTTAAGCAGACTCCAAGCTGAGCTCAGAGCCCGATGTGGGGCTCAATCTCATGACCCTGAGACTATGACCTGAGCCAAAAGCAAGAGTCCTTAACCAACTGAGCCACCCAGGTGCCCCAGAATGTCATTTCTAAAAATAAAAATAATAGGAATTTGGGACAGTTCCACATATCATTCTCTTCTTTACCCACCCCCAACACACACACACACACACACACACACACACACACTGTAGGACTGGTATTTCATCGTGGGGAGAGACAGCATTACGTGAAAGAGAATAGTCTACCACTAACCTGTGTTTAACTGTGCAAGTCACAACTTCTCTGAGCCTCAGGTTATGTTTCTTTTAATTAATGAAATGGGTATAATAATGTCATAAGACCCTTTCAAGGCAATATTCACCTTTTAAAGCTTTCCTGCAAAATTCAAAGCATGGTTGAAATGTGATATAGTATTCTCATTTAGTTTTAAAATGTTTTTCTAAAACTTGGTATGCCCTTACTTGGTGAAGTACAAACCAGGGTTAAAAATAAGTATACCACTAGGTCTGAAGTTGTGAATAATTGGATGAAGAGTCAGCTGAAGTTTACCTTTCATTTAAACGGACATGTTAAATACACACTTTGTCCTAGGTACTGTACCTTAGTACATTCCTGAGGATGTAAAATTGAATAAGCCAGAGACCCTGACCTCACAAAGATCACAGTGTTTCTTGAGGGCTTTCCTGGGTTGGCTGTGATTCCTATATGGTAAATCCCAAGAAATCAAAGGCAATTCACCTTCATGTAAGGGCAATACCTTTGCCCAATTTGACTAAGACAAAGACTTTACATATAGAAACCAGTCCTGCTTTCAAACCCTCAAACAGAACTTAAATCATTCTCTACATCTTTAAATCATCAGTTAAGGACTCCAAGGAATATATAGCCCATTGAATAGTCCGTCAATTGAGGTTCTCCTGCTCATTAAGCAAACACTTTTTAAAGGCTCTTTTCACACACCAAACCTCAACAGCCACATGGGGGGAAACCTTGATTATTACATGTATCATCTCTTAGAAAAATGTATAAGAGTAATATTTCAATCTTCCTCTGGTCCCAAAGGAATCACCATATGTAATGTATAAGAAGAACCATGAGCAACTGGAAGGAAATGAAAGATATGAAGGCTATTGTGTTGACTTGGCCTATGAAATAGCCAAACACGTAAGGATCAAGTACAAATTGTCCATTGTCGGCGATGGGAAATATGGCGCAAGGGATCCAGAGACAAAAATATGGAATGGCATGGTTGGGGAACTTGTCTACGGGGTAAGTTTTTTCAACTCTATTTTCATTTACTTCTGTACTTTCCACTTAATGAGAATAGATTCCATTTTCAAGTGTGATACTCATCCAATTGTATAGTTTTCGTGTAGTCTGTAAAAAAAAAATTCTTCTCTAGTTGACTTCTGTAAAGGTAGGTTGTCAATAGCATACTTTAGGCAGGATTATTTTGTTAAAAGCAAAGTAAGTTTGGGGTACTTTATCTGACAACATTAAATACAGCCTGCCCTCTACTGAAAATCTGTTCCCTCCATGTTCCCTATGTCGGGCAGCAAAATCACCACCTGCCTCATTGCTTCAGCAACTTTGCCTGAGCAACCTGGTCATCTTTGCTCATTGTTCCCTCATCTCTAGGCAGTGACTATGTCCTCTCTGTTCTACTCTTCTGTCTCTCAAATGCAGACACATTCTTTATTCCCACCATCATCATTTCAGTTAAGGTTCTTAGCATTGGTTGGGTCATTTAACTGTTTTCCCTGCCTCTATTCTTACCCTGGCAAATCAGGTCTCCATATTATTGTGATCTCCAACTTTAAAAATAGGGATAAAATTCAAATTCCTCAATATGGCAAATAATGCACTTCATAATCTGGCACCCACCTACATCTCTGGATTTGTCTTAGACTCTTTCCCCTCCATACTTCACATTCCAGCCACCAAAAAGCATGTATCATTCTCTGAAGGTGCCCACCTCTCAGGGCATCCTTGGAAGTACCTTTACCTCTGTCCATCAGCTAACCTCACCGGGCAGCCCTCCAGAACTCAGGTGTCACCACATTCAGGAAGCCTTCCTTAATCCCATTTACCTACCTGCAGTCTGGTTAGGTATCCCTGCTTTTTGCATTCTTGTATCCTTTTGAACCTGTGTTATAATGATCTGTTTATAAGTTCAGCTGCCCCAGCTGGAGTATAAACTTCTTGAACATAGAAGCCGTATCTGATTTATTTCAATATCCCAGAGCATGGCACATAATGGAAGGTCAACAAATAATTGTTGAATGAATTAAAAAATGAACAGAATTGCTCTGCCAGGGCTTGCCCATGGGCCAAGTAAAGAAGAATTATACTATTAAATTAGGGCTTTCAAAAGGGGTACAGCAGTATCTTCAGAGCTCCACAGTGGCTTCACTTTCAAAGATTTGGGCCTCTGGGAATGTCAGATCTTGGGCCGCCCAGTGAGGCCTATGGAGACAAGCAGAACTGGGCATAAGAACTGCCCATTGGGGTGAACCAGTCACTAGAAAACTAACCCAAGTGTAAGTGGTGGCAGCCAAGGCTTAATTCTCTCTGCTTTTTATTTTCATTCCAGGGTAGTTAACACAGAGCATTATATTAGTTTCAGGTGTACAACACAGTGATTAAACACTTCCTCACATCACCCTGTGCTCATCACAAGTATGCTCTGCAGAGGCTTACTTTCTGACAGACAAGGATTACTTGCAATGACTGGTCCCTGTCTAGACAACAGGTTAGGGGAAGACAGAGGAATCTAGGGAGTGCATAAACTGAGAAGAACTTGGCAAGAAGCAAACATCCATGTTATCTATTGGGCTGAGGCTCAGGATAAGGACTCCAATGCTTGAGATGGGAAACAGCAAGAATAAAGTGCAGCTCTCCCAGCAGAAGATAGTACTGTGGTCACTAAAGTTTTGGGAACAGGTCCTCAGGAACAAGCACAAAGGCAGAAGCTCATTTCTAAAAATAAGGGCACAGAGAAGGAACTAAGGCTTAAAATGAGACTGGACCTCAAGTATCAAAACTAGTGCACCATCCTCCAGTCAGACAAGCAGCAAGGCAATTTGAACCTTAGCCCCCAGCAGTGGGGCCGGAGCCAATTATCTCCTGTCTTGGGTCAAGGCTGGCCCTGGGGACTGGGGCAGAGGTGAGTTGCAGATGAGATTCAAGTGAACTCTGCTATGAGAAAGAGAAGAATTTCTAATGCCGGGAGCTGAACAAGGGGCAGAGCACCTATCATGCTTTCTAAGGACCCTGAGAAGCTCTGAACCATCCTGACACAGCTCTAACCTCTTTATGAGCTGGTGATCAAGTCTTCTTCCCTTGTCTATCCCTAATCTCCTCAACACTCAGGCTCCAAGAGATCCTGTCTTGCTCACAGCTCTCCCCTGCACTTGGCACATTACATGGTCCATAGTTGATATTCACTTTTTGCCCTAATGAATGAATGCCTGGCATGCAGTAATGCCCAGCCAATGTTCATTGAATTTAGCTCATGGGCACCTGGGTGGCTCAGTCGGTTAAGCGTCTGCCTTCAGCTCAGGTCATGATCTCGGGGTTCTGGAAGCCCCGCATTAGGCTCCATGCTCAGCAGGGAGTCTGCTTCTCCCCCTGCCTCCCTGCTTGTGATCTCTCTCTCACTCTTTCTTAAATAAATAAATAAAATCTTTAAAAATAAATAAATAAATTTAGCTCATTGTAGGAGGTAATCTTATATCATTATTTATTAGTAGTATCATTTTATTTTTATTATTACTACCATTTGTTGCTTATTTCCTGGTTGCCAGACACTGTGCTAAGGGCTTTATAGGCATTATGTAACTCAGTCCTCACAATGTACCTCCAAGGGAGGTGCCATTTTATTAACATCATTCTACAGATGAAAACATTGAAGCCTAGAGAGGTGGCCCTATAACAAAACTGAACAGCTTGTAGTAGCACAGTAATTTGAACCCAGTCTCTGACTATGAAGTCCGCGTTCTTTAACCACTGCCCTAGACTGCCCAGCAGCTGACATGTTATTTCAGACCCATTTCATCCTAAAAGATAGCTGAAACTTGTTGAAAGGCTTTTGGTGTCTCTGCTTTTCTGGGGAGAAGATTGACCACAGAAGCACGGCAAAGACTTTCGGGTATCAATTTCTACTGGTCCAGAGTAACTGACCTGAGTTCTACCAGCCCACTGTGACTCGGTAGCCAGAGCTTTCTAATGTCTCAGAAGAAGACCTGTCACATTCTATAAATAGCCCAGTGCCCTCCTGACATTGAGCAAGACATTAGATTAGACCCAGTGATGTAGAGCAAGACAGATTTCCTGACACTGTTCAGACACAGATCCAGCTTTCTCACTGGGTTTTGGTTTTTTTCCTGGCATGTCCTCTGTACTGCACCCACCTAATCTCCACGTTCTCTCCCTCTTTCCAATATGTGTGAGTGAGAGAATTAAAGAGAATTAAAGTCCCTTACTTGTTTAGTAATTCAGAAACCAGCTCTTTACTGCTGAGTAGGTAAAAATTCTTCTGAAGGAGCCTTCCCACCTTTTCCCTCCAGTTCTTTCTACTAAAGACCAAAGCAATAGCCAGGGAAGTCTCTTAAGGAAATGTCTTCTGCCCTCCTCTGACCTGGAGCAAGTTTCTGATGTTTTCTGGGACTATAACACAAGATGTTTCCAGGGAACTGACAGCAAACCAACTGCCAAATTCCACTTACCCCTGAAACTTGGGGCTATATGAAAAATGGATGTTCTTGCCATGCTTGGAGTAAGACCTCTAGACTCAGGCAGATGACCTCATAAGCTGAATGTGTCCTCATCTTCATTTAGAAGTTTTAATCTTTGAGCACTGGCAATTTTTCCACTTCTCTTTCAATGATATAAATGGAGAGAAGTGAAAACACAAGTATTCATTTCTGGCAGGCCTAGCCTCTTGTAGTTTTGCACGTTGCTTAAGAAAAAAAGGAAAGTGGGGCTCCTGGGTGGCTCAGTTGGTTGGGCATCTGACTCTTGATCTCAGCTCAGGTCTTGAGCTCAGGGTCGTGAGTTCAGGCCCCCCATTGGGCTCCACACTGGGTGTGGAGCCTACTTAAAAAAACAAGGTAGGGGTTTATCTCTTGCAATGAAAATGAAAACTACACAGACAGGTTCAGCTTTATCCTTCAGGAATTTTCTCTTATGCTTTTAGCATGTAAAACAGATCAGAGTAGGAAAAAAATGAAGATGAAAAAAATCTTTGTGAAGATTTTGGTACCTACCATAAAGTTTCCAGAAAGAGTCAAATGAATTAAATTTGTTCAGGGAGAAAGAAGCCAATCAGCCTCTTTTCAGAGGATTCCTGAATGGTTGTCTTTTCCCTCTAAAGAAAACCAAATCAAGGTTGATGTTTGGGGCACCTCGTATTGCTTAGAAGGCTATTTTTGAAACAAACGTCAGTAGGACACAACGTACCCCATTATGTAAGCTCTTCAGAACATTATGGACTCAAAACTGTCCACCTGCTTTTAGCAGTGTTGATTTTGAGCTAGATGTCTATAACATCACCACATGGTAATTGTCCCCAGCTTAAATGGCTTACAGACCACAAGTTTTTATGGCTCCAAAATAGCATGTGTTTTAAGAGGACATTTAAAAACATTTTGTTGCTAACAGAGCTCTTAGACATCTTTTAGCCTACTGCCTCATTCATTTTACAGATAAATATGGGGATCTGCCAGGACTAGCCATTATGACTGCCATTTGGGTAAACCAGGCAAGGCCTGAGGTAAGATGGGGATGACAAGAATGGTGGCAGAGATTGTGACAAGGTCACAAAATCACACAGTTTGGCAAACCTTAAGCTATAACTCAAGTCTCATGACTCTTGGCCCAGTGCTCTGTCCACTGGGTCACACTGGCTCAATTTCCTAAGCTTGTCAAATTACGGGAAGATTGGTGTTGTATATCAGATAGGACATCCCTGCCTGCCTTCAAGGGGCTTATAATCTAGTTGGATTATGAGCTTTTCCATCCAAGATACCCATCCTGCTTGGGTATCCAGAATAATGGATACTGTGGCCTCCAGAATAATGTAATGCACATCCCTAGTTATCACTTGAAATATTTGAAAACCCAAAGTAGACAGCAGGGGGTTTCTGCCCTTTGAGAGGAGATATGTATGACCCAACAGAAAGAGAATCAGGAAAAGGGCTGGAAAGAAATTGAGGTCCTAATTGACAAAGGGTTGCCTGCCAGCAGGCAGCTGCTGTGTTCCTTATGTTCCCAACACTTAGAACTAAAGATAAAGACAGCAGGGAGAGAGTTGCCTTGGGAAAGGCTAAACCACTGTCCAGATTAGTACCTCTGGCTTACAAGAGAGCAGAAAGCTTAGGGGATGGAGATGGGGTTGGCGGATGGTTGATTCCAGGTCACATCTCCTGAGCACCCTCAGACTCCTTCACACCCCCAGGACAAATGGCAATTTTATAGATGCTATTCACACTGACATTTCTCTACCTGGAAGAAATTATCTCTTAGGTTGTCACTATCTAAGATAGATTCATTTTCCATTAAGAAAGACAGAAAGTCGATCTGTCCTTCCAGCTAAAAGGCAGAGAAGCAAGGGTGCAGTAACAGACGCCAAATATTCTCTTCTATCCTTCAAGTGATTACACTGGGCTTTGGCAGAAGGGCTGATGGTTTGATAAAAGTGCCCCTCTCTTTCAAATGATGTATATGAACTCCAGGAAGGAGCATTAATGACGCATGGAAGTCTGCCATTCTGAGCAGAGAGGGTGGGGAAATATTACCAACCAAATTTAGTCTCACCAGACCTTTACCCAGCTCCAGGGATACTCCTTTATCTTCACTTTTTTTAACTCTCTCAGCTCCCCAAGGACAAGGAGCCCTAACCAATAGATCTAGACTGGGACATCTGTTCTGGCTAAGCAGACAAGGAGATCCCGTTGTGACACTGCTTGTTGTTGAACAGATTTAAATAGACCTCATCCCTTTCTCCAGATCTAAACAATTGCAGACAGTGAATATCCCATAGAGTACAGCCAGTAAAGCAGTTTAAGTCCTGTCTTCAATGTGTCCAATTATATTCCTATTGTTTAGCTTGACTCTGTCCACTCCTTTCTCTAACACATTTAAACTTTCCAAAAGAAATATCTGCCAAAGGCTACTAGAACCTTATGATTGATACAGGGATAAGGGATTGGGTCATGTCTGCCTGTTCTCTTGGTTAGCATATCCTTTTTTATTTTTTTTTAAATTTTTATTTATTTATGATAGTCACAGAGAGAGAGAGAGAGAGAGAGAGAGAGAGGCAGAGACATAGGCAGAGGGAGAAGCAGGCTCCATGCACCGGGAGCCCGACGTAGGATTCGATCCCGGGTCTCCAGGATCGCGCCCTGGGCCAAAGGCAGGCGCTAAACCGCTGCGCCACCCAGGGATCCCAGCATATCCTTTTTTAAAGACGTATTTATTTATTTGAGAGAGAGAGAGACAAAGAGCACAAGCGGGAGGGTCAGAGGGAGAGAATTTCAAGCTGACTCCGTGCTGAGCAGGGAGCCTGATGTGGGGCTGGATCCCAAGACTCTGAGATCATGACCTGAGCTGAAACCAAGAGTCAGACACGGTGCCATCCAGGTGCCCCACACATAATAATTTATGCATTACACACCAATACATTGCCTCCCCTCTCTCCCTTGCTTTCAGAAAGTGCTTTATTTTTTAAAAGATTTTATGTGTTTATTCATGAGAGAGAGAGGCAGAGACACAGGCAGAGAAGCAGGCTCCATGCAGGGAGCCTGACATAGGACTCGATCCCAGGAATCCAGGATCACGCCCTGAGCCGCGAAGGCAGATGCTCAACTGCTGAGCCACCCAGGCATCCCCAGAAAGTGCTTTAAAATGGCAGCTGACAAGCTCCTGCTCATGCGTAGTCTCCAGGTCTGGTATAAGTTTTATATCAGGTGAAAATACTTTAAGATACAATATAAGCAAAAAAAAAAGATACAATATAAGCCTTTCAGCTCAAAAAAATTGTTCTAAATGCCATTTAAACAAAGTATCATTTCTGCCTTAAACCTGTCAGACTCTTAAGTGCATCATCCCTATACATAGGACTTAGTTGGTTTTTAAGTTTAACGAAATTTACGACTTTGGAAACCCACCTATGAAAAGGATCATAAATCCCCAAGTTAAATCCCCTCCAATAATGTAGTTCCTCCAGGTTTGCCACTGGTGAGTGGAAAAATCAAACCTAATTTGGCGTGTTTACTGAGCCCACACAGCCACTCTTAAGCTGCTTGATTAAAATGCTTTAAGTAGTCAAGACGCCAACAAAAGTACTAGCAAACTCTTACCCTGAGCTCTTTCCATTTGCTGGGTTTTGTCCATCACCTGAGGCACCTCCATACCACTTAACTTACCTGCCTCAATTTGTGAAAATGGCCTGTCTACTGCTGTTACTATCAGAGGCTGAAGTTGAGAACAAAAGGCCGCTGACTGGTTCAGGACACCCGAAGTGAGAGGCAGTTCATCACAGAGTCCAAATCTCACCTACTCCCTACTACTCCCTAGCCCCATCGATAATTCTTCACCCTTGCTCCCAGCCACAGCTGCCTGCCGTAAAGAGCAGAGACCAGGAAAGGGATGCTGTTTGGGGAGTTGCCTTTCCTACCTTTTCATCACTCTTGACCTCCAAAATCTTTAACGTGCCTTGGAAATGACCTTCCCCCTTGCCTGCATGCCCTGGCAGCTCCAGGAGAGCTAACTGGGTATTTTCCAACACTACTTACCTGCTCCTTCCATTTCCCTTACTAATCAGGTGATTGCTCCACAGACATGCCAAGCAGATCCTGGGCTCTGAAATAACCAAACATTACAACATCCTTTTCATATGGATGAGGGGATATGATGGCAGAAGGCAAAGGCTTAACCCCAGCTGCCTATGAGCTGGTAGGACAGTCCTGCTGCCTTGGTCCCACCAGGCATACAAGTGATGGGAAAAGTTGCTAAGTCCCCTACCCAGCTGGCCATCCCTGCAGCTTGATCAGTAGCTCCTTGCTTTTCATTGGATGAGCCTTCTTCCACCTGCTTTTTGCTATTCCTTTGTCTTTTTCTGGCCATAATAGGTCTTTTTGTAAGGTTCAGCTTGGGAAATCTCATTTTGGAGCCAGGTCCACATCAAGGAAGATTAATCAAACACGGAGCACCCTCCAAAAAAGAGATGAACTCCACCTGCTTTGTAAAAGCTCCTTAGGAAGAAACAATTCTGGAGTGCCTTAGTGGTGCAGTTGGTTGAGCATCCAACTCTTGGTTTCGACCCAGGTCTTGACCTCAAGGTTATAACCTCAGGGTCGTGAGGTTGGGCTCCGTGCTCAGCAGGGAGTGTGCTTGAGATTCTCTCCCTTTCCCCCGGCTCATGCATGTGCTCTCTCTCACTTTCCTAAATAAATAAATAAAATCCTTGAAAAAAAAAGCCAGACTGAGGGAAACAGGCAAGTGCCTGAGGGGAGCAGGTTCTTTCTGTTGTCTTATGTGACTTCAAAAGTACTTCATACTAGGAATGGCTTCCTTTGGGAATCTGTGCCTTTGCTGCATGTTCCTGGGAACCAGACAAGAAGCCCCGCTTTGTCTATCTAGCTACCTCTTGTTAGTGTTTAGCTGTGCTTATCATCTGGTGAGTGTTTGTGCTGAGGTGGGTTTTTTTGTTCCTCATAAAGGATGTCAAGATTTTCAGACTTCTTTCTTTACCTGCTTGAAAAGAGCCCAGTTCCCTAAAATTCAATCCAAAGTGATTTTCTCAAATACCCCTTATTTCTTCCTTCCAAAGCAAAAGAAATGGCCATTTCTCTTAGAACTATCAATTATGTATACTTAAATGATCAAAAAACTAGTTAAATGAAGTAATTAAATTCAAATGAGATCAAATGGGAAATGATACGAGTGGGGCATTTGCATGGAGGCAGAAACACGTTGGCAAGGATAGAAGGTGGCTTCATCTGTGAATTCTGTTGGCACGACAGGCCTCTTTCTAGCTGATTCAGACTCTCTCTGCCAAACCCCCACTAGCTTTCTGGCCAATTCCATTCTTCTCAGTAGCTTTTGTTTCTAAGATCAGGTCTGGCCCCAAGCAAAAGGGTAAAATAGGTAAAATTTGGGTTTGGCCTCCGTCCAGTTATAAATGTAGAACTGGTAATTCAGGAGTTAGTGGCAACGAGAGGAGTGTTGAAGCCATAGGTAATATAATACTGAGGGGAAAAAGTGAAACAGGACATAAACCTGCTTACTTCACAAACCTTCATTGACTATCTCCTAAGCTAGGCTCCATGGGTAGATTCTGGGGCTACAGAGGTACACCTTGGTCGAGGGAGCAGAACTGGGAAAAAAAGCCAGAGAAGGAACATTCCAAGAGGTAGGAAGAGAACCTATAGTCATCAGTGTCAGAGAGCCAAGGAAGGGGGTACATTGTGCAAAAGGCCAGTGGTGTCACATGAGCGGAGGATGTCTGAGGGGAAGACTTTGAGTTTGATAACCAAGTATATAGTTGAAGAAGCAATGTCGTTAAACCAGAGGGGATGGAAGGTAGATCACAGGTGTTTTATAAGGACAAAGTGGGGTTAAAATCAAGAAATAGAAAAAGGTATATTTCTTCAAGAAGATTACTGGTGGGAGACAAAGATGTCATATGGTTAAGAAGGTATCAGGATCAAAAGAAGGTGGGAATAGTGGTTTCTGTTTTATTTTAGGCTGTCAGTAAACATAATTACCTGAGTATGCTTTTAAGTGAATAAGATCAGTGAGCATTTGAATCACCTGGAAGGCCACTGGAATCCCGCGCGCAGAGCTTCTAATTCCATACGTCAGGGATGGGGCCTGAGAATTTGCATTTCTAACAAGTTCCCCGGTGACTCTGATGCTGTTAGTCCAGGAAACCACCCTTTGAGAACCAGTGAGATAGGTTGAGAAGGAAAAATTAGTAAAAGAGAACCAATGGAGCTGAATTTTAAGAAGAAACAGAAGAATATGGGCTGTAAGGAATAAGTGGATTAAGCCTTAGAAAGTTCATTTGCTATGAGATGAGAATGACAGAATAAGGTAAATCAGAGTACCTGACTGGCTCAGTCAGTAAACATGCAACTCTTGAACTTGGAGTCGTGAGTTCACGCCCCACATTGGATGTGAAGCCTACTTAAGAAAAAATATAATATTTTTTTAAAAAAAGAAGGAATAGGTGAAGATTCAGCAATATGTTGAGAAGGAAAAAGACACTGAGACAATAGGGCTTGTATCAGATGGCTCTCTGCTCAGCAAGAGTCTGCTTCTCCTTCTCTCTCTGCCTCCCCCGACCCCTGCTCAGGCGCTCACTCGCTCGCTCCCTCTCTCTCTCCATCCCCCCTCCTCAAATAAATTTAAAAAAAATCTTAAAAAGAAGAAAGAGGCAAGATCACCTGCAGGGAAAGTGAGCTAGTAAGGATTAGGCACTGCATAAAGTTTGGAATAAGCATCATTCTCAGACTTAGAAGAGAATCAGCTTTCCTATGATAGATGATGTATTTAACTTCAGAAATGGGGAGTTTGAGATGGTAGTGAGCCATTCAGGTAGATTTGGTCAGTGGGCTGTTGTCTTCAAGAAATGCTTACTTTCTGCAGCTCCCCCCAGGCTATAGGACATCCTCCACAAGGGTAAGGAGTTTTGTCTGCTTTGTCTATCTTGCTCACTGCTTCATCCCCAGCACCAAGAGTAGTACTTGTCACAGAATAGGCACTCAAATATGCACTGGAGTAAATCCAAGAGGAGTTGATTATCATACATTAAAACACTGTATAATAGAAACCTGCATATATCTATGGAGTTAGGGCACTGTGGTGGTTAAGAGCATGAGTTCTAGCAGCATTATCAACAATAGCCAAATTATGGAAAGAGCCCAAATGTCCATTGACTAATGAATGGATAAGGAATATATATAATGGAATATTACTCAGCGATAAAAAAGAATGAAATCTTGCCATATGCAACAACATGGATGGAGCTACAGTGTATTGTGCTAAGCAAAATAAGTCAGTCAAAGAAAGATAAATACCATATAGTTTCACTCATGTGGAATTCAAAAAACAAAACAGGAATATAGGGGAAGGACTAAAACAAAAAGATGGAGACAAGCCATAAGGGACTCTTAACTATAGAGAACAAACTGAGGGCTGATGCACGGAGATGGATGGGGGATGGGGTAAATGAGTGATGGGCATTAAGGAGGGCATTCGTTGTGATGAGCACTGGGTGTTACATGTAAGTGATGAATCAGTAGATCCTATTCCTGAAACCAATATTACACTATATATTATCTATATTTTAAATAAAAACGTTAAAGAAAAAAGGCATGTGAGTTCTGAAATCTGAAGACCAGGGTTCTAATCCCAGGCCTGTTTCTCCTTCTTTAACATAGGAATGATTGTGTGCCAACCTTAAGTTTGCTGTGAGAATTAAATAAGATAATATATATGAGGTGCTTACACACAGTAAAGGCACTGAATAAATGTTAGCTGGCTGTTTATTATCTGCATTTCCCTTTAAATTAATTAAGATCTGTTTTTGAATCAGTTTGAGTAACCATATGGGACTAAGGATAGTAAAACATTTCTTTGAAAACATCCGCTGTCTCAGACTTCATCATTCTTCCTCCACTTCTCCCCACTGATAAGGATATTGAGGTATAAAAAACAACTATCAAAATTGGTCCTTTTGTTTTTATTTTTTATTTTGAGAGAGAGTGTGCATGTAGGAGCAAACAGGCGAAGGGGCAGAGGGAGAGGCAGAGAAAAAAATCTTATGCAGCCTCCACACCCAGCATGAAGTCGATGTGGGGCTCAATCTCACAACCCTGGGATCATGACCTGAGCCAAAATCAAGAGTCAGACGCTTAACTGACTGAGCTACCCAGGCACCCCAAAATTGGTGTTTTTACTTCATATCTGATATACCATCCAAAAGGCTTTCCTTAGGAGCATTTTTCAGGTGTGTATTTTAAGGCCTAGCTCTAGACTAAAGCCTACTAAACCTACTACTATTGTAGAGAAACAGTTGTGGAAGACCAAATAAGTAAATGTAGAAATTCCTATTGCCAAAAAGAAAAGAAATTCCTAGTGCCTTTTTCCATGGGATTAATATGAAAACATTGCCTGGCTTTGCCTGAGCCCATTATGCAGGGCATTACTGACAATTATTTTATTGATCCAATATGCATGAGTACTACACTGATATTTATCACTAGACATGCTGGCTTCCTATAGAAATTAATATGTATTCTAATAACTGCTTTACCCTTGTTATTGCCCATGTGGAATTCTTTCATGTTTGCATAGATTATTTTCAATAGTCAACAACTTATTTTCTGGACATCCATAGTTTCTTTAGTTTAGGATGTGCTGCAGTGATAGATTAAAAAAAAAAACTACAACAAAAGATTGAGAGATTGAGTCCCTGCCTTTAAAGAACCTATGTTTTAACAGACATGCTCTGAAAAAAATGGTTCAAGAATAATAGCAAACACTGAAGTATTACACTGAAGCCTGTAGTCCTGTGTTGCACCTCATGGTGGGGAGAGAGGCACATATAAGGATTCTAAACTATATGCTTGCTCCTCAAGAATTCCCAGTCACATGAGAGAGCTAAGACATAAGAGCATGAGAATTAAAACTTAAAAAACATGAGTTGGGGCACCTGGGTGAGTCAATGGATTAAGCGTTCAACTCTTGGTTTCAGCTCAGGTCATGATCTCAGGGTCATGGGATCGAGCCCTGTGTAGGGCACCATGCTCAGCACAGAGTCTGCTTGAGATTCTGTCTCTCCCTCTCCCTTTGCCCCTTCTCTCTCTCTTTCTTTCTCTCCCTCTCTCAAAAATAAATAAATAAGACTTAAAAACAAAACAATAGTTCAACAGTGATAGGGGCACCTAGCTGGCTTAGTCCATAGAGCATGTGACTCTCGATCTCATGATCATGATTTCAAGCCCCACATTGGGCATAGCACTTACTTTTAAAAAGAGTTAAGCAGTGATATGTCACAAGGGGGTACAAGTCGAGTTGCAAGAGAGCAAAAAAATTCTAAGAAAGAAAAATTGAGTCGGTTGCCCTAAGCCAGTAGGTCACAAAGGACAAAAGGCCAGCCAGTGTCTTTTCCTTGCCTTACCATCAAGTTAAAGCATTATAGAACCCATTGAATGCTACTTTTCTGACCAAAGCATTGACAAATCAATTGGTTATAGTGATCTAAGAGCTTATATTTCCACCAAAGAGGTATAGTAAGTGGCAAATGACTAATGGAAATACTACCTCTAAAAGTCATTTTTTTTTTCCAGAGGGCTGATATAGCTGTTGCCCCACTCACTATAACCCTGGTCCGTGAAGAAGTCATAGATTTCTCAAAGCCGTTTATGAGCCTGGGCATCTCCATCATGATAAAAAAGCCTCAGAAGTCAAAACCAGGCGTATTCTCATTTCTGGATCCCTTGGCTTATGAAATCTGGATGTGCATCGTCTTTGCTTACATTGGAGTCAGCGTAGTTCTTTTCCTAGTCAGCAGATTCAGCCCCTATGAATGGCACTTGGAAGACAACAATGAAGAACCTCGTGATCCACAAAGCCCTCCTGATCCTCCAAATGAATTTGGAATATTTAACAGTCTTTGGTTTTCCTTGGGTGCCTTTATGCAGCAAGGATGTGATATTTCTCCAAGGTTTGTTTCCATGTCATACCTAATGCCTCCTTGCATTCTGTGGCCATGATCCATTCATGTACACCCATCTCAAGACCAGATTTCTTTCATTTAACATTCCATCCAATGACAAATTATCATCAGGCCATTTTGTTTGCTTGCGTCCATGAAGTGAGTGTGTTATTGGTGTTATTCTGAATGTCCTTCATGCATTTCTATGGTATTGTACATATTATAACAAACATTTGGACTCTGGATAAAGGTAACATTGTCAGCTAATATTAATATTATTATTCAGATAAAGCTAATACTAAATCTTGATCAGATCAGTCAGGCATGGTTTCTTCAATTGAGCTAAAATAGTTTCTTATTTGTCTAGAGATAGGATCTAGAAAAAAATTTTGAAAGAATATAGAACTCTTCTTAAAAGCCCTCCTACTTTCCCCTTTCAGCATCCTACCTTTTCTATTTCACTCTGAGACTGCCTAGAACTATTCATTATAGTATCTTCCCCAAGTTTTATAACTAAAACTTAAAACTACTAAAAGAAAACATAAGATGGGGGGAAAAAGAACACCTAAGAAGAAGTCTATATGATCTTGGATTTGACAAAGAATTTTCAAAACACAAAAAGAACTATCCATTTTTTAAAAATTGATAAACTGGGCTTCATTAAAATTCAAAACTTTGACATTTCAAAGGACATCATTAAGAAAATGAAAAGACAAGCCACAGACTGGGAGAAAATATTAGCAAATCATACATTTGATAAGGAACTTAAATCCAGAATATATAAAGATCACTTGCATTACTATTTTTTTTTGTTTTTTTTTGTTTTTGTTTTTGTTTTTGCATTACTATTCAATATGAAGAAGACAACCTAATTTTTAAGATGGACAAAATATTTGAATAGACCTTTCCCCAAAGAATAATCACATGTAAAGATGCTCAACATAATTAGTCATTAGGGAAACACAAATTAAAATCACAATGAGATACCTCTATATATCGTCTAGAACAGCTATAATATAAAAGACAATACCAAGTGGTGGTGAGAACGTAGAATGACTATAGCTTTCATCCATTAAATAGCATGAATGCAAAATGCTATGGCCGAATTGGAAGACGGACTGGCACTCTCTTATAGTTAGACATGTGCTTAAAACATGACACAGTAATTCCACCTAGTTATTTACTGAAGAGAAAAGAAAACCTATATCTACACAAAGACTTATAAATGTTCATAGGCACTTTATAAAAAACAAAAAGTGGAGACAACCCAAATGTCCATCAACAAGTGAATGGATGAACAAAATGTGGCATATCCATCTGATGGAATACTATTCGTCAATTTAAAAGAGCAAGCTATTGATATGCTACGACATGGATGAACTTTGAAAACATCATGCTACGTGAAAAAAGCCAGACACAAAAGGCCACATATTATATTCTTCTATTTATTGAATTCTAGTTATTCAATGTCCCTTATTGCATTGTTCCATTTGTTTAGGATAGGCAAATCCATAGAGACAGAAAGTACACTAATGGTTTCTGGGGAGTAGAGCAAAGCTAAAAAGGACGGGGATTAGGCTGAGGCAGGTGAGGTTGAGTACAGCAAGCAAAAGGGGCAAATTCAGTCTTTATTTAAAATAATATTTGTTCATCATGGGTTTCTTGAATTAATCTTGATTTTTTAAAATATTGCACTAAAATGTTATTTATCTTGATTAATGAGATTTTGGTACCCCTCTAAATTTTGTGCATGGGGTAAATGCCTCATTTATCTCACCCTAGTCCCAGCCCTGTCAGGATTAAGCACAAATGAGCATGAAGGAGTTTTTCAGGGTGATAGCAATGTTCCACAACTGGATTGTGGTGATGGCCGCAAAACTCTTAAGTTGACTAAAATCATTCATTGTACATTTACATTGGTGAATTTGATGATATGCAAATTTTATCTCAGCGAAGCTATTAAAAATATTGAATGTGAATGTCCTAGACCTTGCCCACTTAGTTTAAGTGTTAACTCACCTAAACAAAAACAGTGTTGAATTCATAATCATAAAATATTATAAGCAAATGTAGCATCTTTAAAATCAGGGCAGGGGGAAGTGTTTTTTTCTGAAATAAAAAGTTGTAGTTTTGGTAAAATTGAACATTAATCCAAATACTGACCAGAGTCCATTATACAAACATATGGGGACTTTCATTTAGAATATAAGGACTCAGAAGGCCAACTACTATGGTTTTACAGCCTACTTCATTTTAAGATTATCCACTTGGAGCACAAAACATTTCAAATGAAGATTTGCAGCATAACCCATGGGTAACCATCTTCAAGTTTCTAATTTAATGTATATGGGACAAGCCTCTTTTGTCTAAGTCATATCTTTTGCCACTCTCAATCTGCTTGGTCAGATTCTCCAAAGTATTTCACTCCCTGTTCCTTTTGTGCTCACAATGTGTGTCATCTCCCATGTGGTACCACTGGGAGTTCATTTATTTTGCTAGTTTCTTTCTTTTCTTATTTTTTTAAAATGTTCACTTGGAGACTAGGGTTTCTGAATGATCCCATAATTGAGTGATTTTTAACATGGCTGGTAATCTATGTTGAGGCAATGCTAAAGAGTCATTAAGGCTGGAGATTTTATTGGTTTCTGTAAGTGAATTTTCAAAACTAAATTTGTGTTATCCCCACTGGAGTGCTGCATACTACTCTATATACTCAAACAGAACTCTTCAAAAGCTAGCTGTTTTTGGAAGTATTTATGCATATTGCTTCATTAAGTACTAACTTAAAGATGATGACCTGAACATGACAAGCTGGATAAATTTTTTTTGTAGCAGAATTTAAGCTGTGGCATATATATATATATATATATATATATATATACTTTTTTCTCCAAGACACACATTTCATTATACTGCACTAGATACTGTCATATAGAGCAATGGCTTTCAAACTTTTTGAGCATGTCCCTCAATACGAACTACATTTTCCATCATGACTCAGTGCATATATATGTATATAACATGTATATGACACAAGTTTTACCAAACATCACTCTTACAGTGTGCCATGCTGTTTTAAACACTAATTGCAACTCAACCCAGCAATGGTGCACATAGCCTATGGAATAACACTGGTCTAGAGTAACATCCTCCTTTTTGTGCTTTTGAGTAATAAATTATTACTATGTATATCTTCTACCACATGGGTGATCCCTCTTTCAATACTGTCTTTTGTGTCCTTCAAAGAAAATTATATCTTTAAGCCTCTTGATAAAATTTTATACTTTGTAGCACACTTTTTTCTCCTTGACTTGAGAGCTCTACTGGTTATATATTTGTGCTCAATCATATAACAGAAAATTCCGCTGAAATGTGCTCTTCTATTAACAGATTTTGAAATTCCTGATAATGACATAGTTGTACTCTAAGATTCATGGTTGCCTTGGCTCCAAATGTCAATGTTATACTTGGTTTAATGGCCACACTTAGAATGTAGACTCTCCAGAAAGCCCCAAATGTGAACATGCATTGTACACTCTGACTTTTCCCAAAATTGAAGCAATTCAAGGAATTATAAGAGACCACATTTTAAGGTAAAACTACCAACTATTATAGCAGGAGGAGACATCAGGTAAATTGACCCAACTGCTTCTGTTTCCTGAAGGCTGAGGGACAACAGCCCTCACTGAGCTCCTGCCGTGTAGTGTATGGGTACTTTTCCTGTATTGTCATAGAAATTTTAATCCTCAAAACACTGCCGCCTTGTACTTATTTTTAAGTGGAAGAAGGTGACGGTCAGTGTAAATAATTTGCCCAGTCACACACTGATGGCAGAGCCAGTATTCAAACCTAACTCCAAGTCCGCAACCTAGGCTGTTCCACTTCATGCTGCTTTTTTTTCACAGCATAGACAAAAGAACAGTACCCAGAGAGAGACTGTGGTGGAGGCCAGGGTCATAGGACTTTTAAGAGCCAGCAGTACAACTGTTTCCACTACCACCCACTGCCTCACCACTACGGATCTGAAGGTGCATTGCCTGTTCCATTCTTTTCCTCAGATTTGTCCACAGGAGTATTTTCTAGTCTCCCAACCTCCGATGAAACTCTGTCTTTGCCCCGGTTGTTAAAGAAAGGAGGCAGTGGGCACTTAAAATGCTGCCAAGCACGTGCCCACTCAGAGTAAAAGTGTGGGAAATCAACAATGAGACAACATGAGGAACGCCGAGCATCATTCTGTTTCCATCAAATAAAGGTATTGACAGGGGCTTGGAAGCTTAAAGAGCCCATGTCAATATTAGGTTTGGTGTTTTCAACTACTCCAGTTGTTTGGAGTGAACAATTCAGCTGGAGGCTGAATTGCCTTTAGAGAGGCTAATCAATATGATAAGCTGAGGTTATATCCATATACAAACTGATCTGTGTAGGGCAGTGAGGAGAGGAAAGTATGAGGAGATTCCATTCAACCCTCTTCCCCTGGAGGGGATTGGGAAGATTGGCAGTGGGTGTAGCCAGATGGAGGTAGCCTACTGGTTAAGGATGCAGGTGCTGGAGTTAGTTTCACTAGATCCCCAATCTGCTTAGGAGTTGTATAACTTCCGGTGCATGTTAGTAAATCTGGCTAAGCCACAGTTTGTCATCCATAAAATGTAAAGCACAGTACCTGGTGGATAGTAAGTTCCCAGTAAAGGGTAGCTATCCTCATTAAACTGGCTGCTCTTCACCACTCTAATTTCACAAATACTAGCAGTTAATATCTTACTTGCTTTTTAGTCCCTAAAACTCCTTAGGAATACAGTTGAAACTGTAGTCAGTGCCACATAGCCCATTCCTGATGAGAAATAACCAACAACTTTCCTTCTTGAATCCATATAGTGCTCTCCTTAAGGATCACACCTCGTGCAAATGTCTTGATTGTATATTCTATAATGATTTACTAATATTGACAGAAATGTTACAATTTTTTTTAATCTGTAATTTATTTCCTTTGTAAAACTTGGATAGAACCTTGCGGAGCAGTCCAAAGTCTGAGTCCTTCCAGACAAATGCTCCCCCTGCTGACTTTCTTTGAAGCTGCAGGGACATCTGATGTCTAGCCAGGGTGAAGGTGGGAGGATTGGGGGAATTCTAACGGAGAAACTGGAGGGAGCACGCTAACTTGAATCTGATTACCATGTACATATTATTCCAAAGGCATTACTCTTCTCTAGTTCTGCAAGATATCAGATACTTTAGAGGAGGAGGCAGGGCATCTGTCCAGGTTAGCTGACCTTTTGTAAAATGGAAAATGTGTGCAAAATAATAAAAGACATGAAGAGTATGAAATGAATGGGACCAAAGACAGCAGGATTTGGGGGCTCCATTTTAAACAACAGCTTTTCCTTTGCTGATGTCTGACTAGGATCTTATCCTACTGCAAATTCTCTTCCAAGTAGTAGTGATGTGGTGATCAATTAATGATGTAATAGCAGGATTTTTATTGCAACCATTTTATGACTTTTCTGGCTGAACGCCATAGTTCTCAGTCTGGGAGATGGTTACTTATTCCCATCAGAAAATACTATATGAGCCAAAGATTGATTCTGCACATTTTTTAAAAACCTGTCATAGAATGAGCATTGAATAGGGTGTAGAAAAGATACATACTTTGGAAGAAAGAAGAGGGGGAGAAAAGAGCATGATGAAGAGTTTGTGCACAGAAGTGGTTACAGTTTCAGCTCTTAGTCTTGTGAAGCTAGTAAAGTGCAGATTTCAAAATTTACTTACAGGATGAAGGTTACAGCACATAGCTCACTTTTATTAGCATTTCAGAGGTCATAAAATACATTTTATTATTAACTCAGAAACTCCGGTATGATTACAGATAACAAGAACATTATATATTATTTTGCAGTGTTTTTACATCTGTTTTTCTTATTGCTAATCCACTTTCACTCACTCCCTCTTACATTTCTTCAAAAGGTATGCAATATGCTCCTTATAATGCATTTTTATAAATACTAAATGTGCAGCATTTTATAGCCATTTCATTATGCCAACCTCAAAATCTGTCTTGTGCAACAAAACTATTTGAAATGACTGTTAAACATTTTGAAGCTGCCTTAATGGAGGGAAAAAAACTGGAAAATGACAGGTCTTTTTAACTCAACTATAAAGTCTTGTCTTGTTTTAATAGATCCTTTTAAAAATGTCATGGGGCTGACCCATCAGTCACTTTTTATATAGCCTCCGTGTGAAATGTGGGTTATTAAATGGCTATAGTTTCATTAATGAGAAAAGGGAAATGTAAAAATTCTTACAGAGCATCTTCCCTGTGAGTTTCCACTGTACCTTTTTTCAGTGAAATGATTTAGGTGTTCATGCCATAAAGGAAAGAAAGTGGTAGAAATTCCACTAAGATTCTTGTCAAAGCTACTGCTGCCTTGAGGGGAGAATGTTGAATGTAAGCTTGTGCATTTAACATAGTTTCCAAGGAAGCTCCTTTTCCATCTCTGCTGAGGCTTATGGACACTATTATACCATTTCTATATGAATATTCACCAAAATTTTCCATGCTCATAGGTATATATATCTATCATCATATTAACCACGTAGTTGCCAAAGTCAATAGCCATGTATACAAGAGGCCACAAAAATGACCATTTTGCATTTAGGTTTATTTTCAGTCACTTCAACAGCCAATCTCAGCTAAGTGCTATAGATCAACCACATGATTATCTGAGTCCCCTATTATGGTGGCCAAAATAACCAGATTAGCATGTGCAGGCTTGATTTTAGATCATACAGACACAATCCATTAGCCTCACTAGAATGGCACAAATATAATTTCCATAAATTACTGTATTTTTCTCTGTTTCAAGGAGACAATGCATAAACTACCATTGGTATTCGCAGCAGCTTAATACACCCCTTTCCATACCAAACCATGATTCTAGAAATACTCCAAAGTCAGTTCTCCCCTTGGTCTCAGGAAAACCCCATCATTCCAAATAAGGATGGCATTCCCAGTTTCATTTCGAATGAACAACAAATAATAAACAATAATTATCCAAACATGTTTGCTTTTCCTGCAACTATAATTCTCAGTTATTGTCAGAAAATTGCACCTTCTGTGATTTATACACCATTCTGGATTTTCTTACACAAACTATGACTATTTTGTAGCACAAATATGTGGGCACTTCTTTCCTATTGTGTAAGAATAGATCATTTCCTATTTCTCCTCCCTGTGCCTCAGTTTCTTTATCTGTAAGATGCCTCCGTTTCCTAATCTGTATAAATAGTGCCTAACCATAGGGAAGGAGGGTTGAAAGAGTTGACCCATGTCAACCTAAAGCAATCAGAACAGTCTGGAAGTGCTCTGTAAGGGTTAGCTATTATCATTATCGTTTTTATTACCCTATTACTACAGATGCTACTTTGAAACATTAATCTTTTATATGGTAAAATTATTTCCAGAGTCAGATCAGTCGAAGATAAGTTAAATATATATGGCAACAATGAAGAAAGACTATAAAGGTCCAAATTCGTAACTGAAATATCCTGGAAACTTTTAGCATTTGGAAGGGTAACACACTCTTTCCGCCTCATCTGGATGTTTTCACCTCTTCTGATTAAAAGGGACATGTTCCCAGATGAAATCCTGGGAGAATAGAACCATTAGAGAAATCTGTTGCAAAGCAGATTTTCACATCTGAAAGGCTACAGGTGATTGTGTTCAAAAATAAAGAAAGCAGGGTTGTTTTAAGCATCCTGCAACCAATAGGAATCACAAACTTTAAAAAAAAAATCAAGTAGTTTTGTTTTAGTTCATCAATAAAGAACACCATTTTCAAACACCTGCCAAAATTATTTGACCGGAGTGTAAAATCAGAAACAACTGAATTTTCCAGAGGCCAATAAAAGTTTATCTTGGGACACAGGAATTTAAATTTGCTTCCAAGTGGTAAAATGCAAATACAAACAGAGAAGAGCTTGATTTGCCAGGTTTCAGCCCAGAACTGCCCTCTTCCCACAGAACCTGGAATTGTGCCAGGCTCCTACGCCTATTCTTCACTTTATGACAGAGTGGGTTCTTTGCCTGCGAGCTTTTCTGGGCATGAGAGAACAGAGCCTAATCAGGATGGAGCTGTGCCACGGAGAGAACTATCCTAGAGATAAGGGGGCAACGTTTTATAAAACCTAGGGACCAGATTTTCATTTCTCAGCCAGAGCAGCCGTCAGCAACACTGTGAAGGAGGCGAAAGTACCTCCGTACAAGCCGCCTCCCATCGCCGAGCTTCCAGTGCCCTCTAACCGCCCCCAGACCCTCTCCCTGAGCAGCATTCACAGTGAAGGCCCCGCCGTGCCCCCCAGTCCCGGCTGCACCAGAGCTTTGTAAAAATGCTGTTCCTGGGGATCCCCGGGTGGCTCAGCGGTTTAGCGCCTGCCTTCGGCCCAGGACGTGATCCTGGAGTCCCAGGATCGAGTCCCACGTTGGGCTCCCTGCATGGAGCCTGCTTCTCCCTCTGCCTCTCTCTCTACGTCTATCATGAATTAAAAAAAAAAAAATGCTGCTCCTTCGCCTAACGCCCAAAGAGTCTGATTTCACTGGCCTGCGGTGGAGCCGGGGCATGTTTTGTGTGTCGTCGTGTTTTGTTGTCTTTTGTCTCATGCTTCCCAGATGATATTGATGTTCAGGCAGAGTTGAGAATCGGTGATGCAGAAGAAGAACGAGATTTCTCAGTTTGGTCTGCAGACCCCTGCGATCACCCGTGACGCGGCCGAGGCGCAGCTTCTTGAGCGCTCGGATATTCTGAATCTGCGTTTTCACAAACACCCGGCGTGCAGCCGCAGGCTAGTCCTGTTGAAGAGCAAAATTGCCCCTTAGTAAACCTTACCCGCCTTCTGCCCCATCCGCTCCTGAGTAGATGGACTAATCCAAGATAATGTGATAATAGGTCCTTCTGAAGTTAACTTGTTAACCTTTTGACCGAGTCTCCTAAAGAAAACGCAGAGGGTGATTCCACTCTGAAGCAGTTCTTTGGTGGCTGGTGAGGATGGTTTCGTTTTGATTGTTTGGGGGGCTGGGAGGTAGGCGTGGAAACCAGGCTTTTGGTGCCTGGCAAATTCTAGTACACAGGTAGTTCGCTACCTTTAGGCCCGTCCTATGTCTTAGTAAAAGAGGAAAATTTTGATCCCTAGAGCTAAGCTCCCCACTAGCCATTTCTATTAAGATGCTAATAAATACGGTCTTAATGGCTCCTTGCCCCATGGGAGACCAACTCCACAAAATGGCATGGTCTTTATTAAATTTACTAAACTCAGAGTGAAGAGTACGCCTCCACTTACCCATTTCTCTTCAAATAAGTGAGGGATTTTGATTCTGTGTTTCTACCATGACATCACCTTCCATCAGTGGTTCTCAACCTTGGCTGTACCCCGTAATCGCCTGGGGAGCTTTAAAAAATGTTATGTGTGGGTCCCACTTCCCAGGCTCTGACTGACCTGGTGTTGGGCTAGGCCTGAGCATGAGATTTTTTTTTTTTTTTACAGTGCAGGCTGGGCACCACCAGCCTTAAAGGAAGGGAGCCGTCTTCCACAGGCATGCCCATCAGGGCTCCCACAGGAAGAGAATCTGATAAGTACAGTTCTTACGTGTAAGCAGAAGCTGCTAGAGATGTTTTTCCTAGGATTAAAAAAAAAATCCCGCTTTGCAAGCTATATAGGCCCGAAGAGCATTATGCATGTATCATCATCTGCCATCCTGACACGGGATGTTGTGAACGTGTTACTTTCGTTTGGTGTTATAATTCCCTGACATCATCTACTTCAACTCTCCTGAAAGCACTTCCCTTTCCAGAAATAAAGACAAGGATTTTTTTAAACTGAAATCTGGCCCCTCTGGGTCTGGCTTGGTCTCTGTTTGTCTTGCAGATCGCTGTCCGGGCGCATTGTCGGAGGGGTTTGGTGGTTCTTCACCTTGATCATAATTTCCTCCTATACTGCCAATCTTGCTGCTTTTCTGACTGTGGAGAGGATGGTTTCTCCCATAGAGAGTGCCGAAGACTTAGCTAAGCAGACTGAAATTGCATATGGGACCCTGGACTCCGGTTCAACAAAAGAATTTTTCCGAGTAAGTGGCTTGCGGTGAATCAGGCCCGCTGGTTTTTATCGTACAGTCTTCTCACAAAGGCTCCTTAAGGGAGGGTGGGGAACGTGTGGGATTGTTATCAAAGCAGAGCGTCTTGGCTGGGCTTAGTTGGTGACCTAATTCATTGTTGACAACTAAGAGCATGTAGCCTAACAAGTGGCCTATGGAGAGCGCGAGGCCTGAACTCCCAGGTTGGAAGCCCAGCCCTGGTGCAGAGTGCTCGTTTGTCCTTGGGCAAGTCATTTAACTTCTGTCAGCCTTGATCACCTTGCTTGAGAAATAAGGGAACTAAACTAAGTAATGCGGTTCTTCTTTCTAGCTTTTAAAAAAGCAGTGATTTAATGTCTCAGTTCAGAGAAGGTAGGTACTTGACTCGAAGATTCTGAGGAGTGATAGACTATAAAATTGCATATTCTATTTTAGACAATGGTTTCTTATTGAAATGTTTTACACTTGTTTCAAGTGTTCATGCTGATAGTTCCATTTTCAGAGAAGCCGGTAATTGTTTTAATTTCTTGAGTACACTTATTCCACCCCCGCCGCCCCATCATCGACCAAAAAACCTTAGTGGGGAAACAGCAAGCTGTTCACGAGCAAAAGTTAGTCAGGCTGCATAAATACTGTCAAGAGAAAGGATGAAAGGAGACTGAAGCAGAAAATTGATGGACATGCCACTTTTACATAAACTTTCAAGATCTTTTTTCTGTACCAGTTGAACTCTAAGAAAGACCACCAGTGGAGTGTTAAGAATTCAAATGTTTCTTCAGTTGCCCCAACCACAAAAGTATGGTGATTAGAAAATGGGTCCATTCTATACATTATCCACTGCCTGCCACTGTCACCACTATAACTGGTTGTAGCAATGATCCAGAAGCCACTTGTATAGTAGGTAAAAGGGAAACGTTTAGTCTTTACAACCAATAATCAAGTTATCGGATGGCAGGTATAATTACTGACCTTTCCTCCAAGTCCAGGGTAAAAGCATATTGGTTCTAAACCGGCTTATTTTAAGAAATCAGTAAGAAATATATTTCTACATGTATTATCATGAGATTTGTTCAATTATTTCCTGGGAAAACGGGCGTATGTTTCTTAAAATTATAGCAATTAGCTAAAAGCTGCTTTCATTCCCTGAAAGAGAAAGCATTAGTTATGGGACCCTTTCAAGAATTCTCATTGGCTCTGCATATCCCTTTCTCGCTTCTACCACTATTTATCGAGCAGATCAAAATCCCTAACCAGAGAGAAGGGCCCAGTATTGGAACCCATCACTGAAGACCTCCTGGAACTAACCTGGCCTTGACCTTGACCACTGTGGCAATCCCAGAAATTTATCTTGAAATAATCCCCTGCCTGCATGAAACCACTCACATGTTTCAGGGCAGCAAGCCAGGGATTTCCATCTGCTGAGTAGTCAGCACATAATCAGCTCCATGGAAAGCTGGTTTGGTATGAACCTCCAGCAGCATCCCAATGGGCATCATGTTGCCCTATGAAGTAATTGATCACTTAGCCTATCGAGACAAAGGACTTAGACTGTCTGATAAGAGATACTTGTTCCATTGGAAAGCATTTTACCTTCAAAGACGATTAGAAATTAGGAAGGTGTGTTTTAAATGGTAATCAATAGATGGCATCAATTCCCATTAAGCTTTCAAAGGCCATTCATCCATACTGCCAGCAAAGGACCCTCTTGAGGGATATTGATTAGCACAAAGACTTGAAAGCGTGACCAAATAGTCATTGTCCCCACACTCAGACCCCATCCCCCATGCCTTTTGTGTCTTTCTCAAAAACCAGGAAAGTGTCTGCTAATCTATTCAATGATGGTTTCATTAAAAAGCATCATATTACCAGAGCCAATTTGAATCAACATCCAATTCTGAGTGAAGCTATTGCCGCGTTCTAATTGGTTTGCGGTTTCTAATGCTCACCAATTCCTAGTGACCTTTACAGCCAATGAGTAATTCGTATGGAAATGGAGCTCTTATGAAAATCTGATTAGAGAGGGAGCTGGATATTTCTAGGTATAGGGAAATGCAAATCATTTTCTAATTCTCATGCACCACTTTTCTTTTTCCTCAAATGGTCGCTGATGACAGCGTTAGGATTCTGTGGGGAAGTTCTTCAGGCAGCACACAAAGGTTGATGATCTAAGAATGGAACTGAGCAATCTAGAAAGATCAACTTTTTTAGCCTGCTTGTACTGAAAATGTCATGCAAACCTAACAAAGGGTAAGGTTGGTATTCACCTAATACAGGGGGGCCCAACCAATTGGTCTTGAAGCCATGTGTCCTCTCCATGCTCTCCACTCCACCCACCTTGAACCACATAGATCAGAGAAGACAATGAGCCAGAACACATCATCTCTCACTCAGGGATTTCACGAACCAGCTTGTCACCCCCCCCCCCCCGCCCCACAACCCTCAATGACCTCAAGGCAGTTTTAAGATTAGTCACTCCACTACACACAGAAAAAAGTGAAGGCCTCTGATGGCATGCCTCTGAACTTTAGAGAATAAAACGAGATCACATGCAATATTTACAAACATAACATGAGCTCATTTCTTCCCATTTTCACTGCATACTAAAACCACAGGGACCAAGTAGTAATACCATAAAACAGCCTGGGGCCAGCCCTCTAGTTCTTCCACTAGGAGAGAGAAATAAATAAAATACAATTCCTTTCCAGTTGCCCTGCAGACATTTTTACTCATCCTGGATAAGGCTGCCATTAAAATGATGGTATTTTAAAATGATTCCTTTGTTTCTCTTATTTTCAAGCTATCCTTAACTGTTATCTGACAATCACGTAAAGTCATAGGCACAGAGGGACCTGCTCCATCAGGAAAGGCCGCGGTGGGGGGGGGGGGGGGAGAATGATACCAAGCAAAATGTATGCAGCTGGAAGAGACTTCTGAAATATTACAGTCAGCCTTCTTGACTTTCAAACTGATTTCCTTAGACAGTAGCTCCAAAACGAAATGTCCCAACTACAGTGGAAGCACCCATGCTAAAAAACAAGTCGACAGCTTTATTGTCATTGCCCAGAGAAATGCCACTATGATTTGGAAAGCTGCACCGAAATGATCATTCCCCACTAAGTTTTGGAAATTTAACCTGATACAGATTCATGTTAAAAAAGTAGCACTAGGGAAAAAAGCAATTCCAAAATTCTCTCAGCCTTCAGACCCCTAGAAATATTAGGAGATAATTATGATGCTTGATGTCTTTTCCAGAGACTTGACCATATCCCCATTGAAGGTAGTTCAGGGGATTAAAGGAGGTTTTTTTTTTTAAATGAAATATTTAATATGAATTTTTTAGATAAATTTATTTTTTATTGGTGTTCAATTTGCCAACATATAGAATAACACCCAGTGCTCATCCTGTCAAGTGCCCACCTCAGTGCCCGTCACCCAGTCACCCCCACCCCCTGCCCACCTCCCCTTCCACCACCCCTAGTTCGTTTCCCAGAGTTAGGAGTCTTTCATGTTCTGTCTCCCTTTCTGATATTTCCCACTCATTTTTTTCTCCTTAAACCCTTTAAGAGGAGCACTTGGGTGGTCCAGTCAGTTAAGCATCTGCTTTCAGCTCAGGCCATGATCCCAGGCTCTTTGGATCAAGCCCCGAATCTGGCTCCCTGCTCAGGGGGAGTCTGCTTCCCCTCTCCCTCGGCCCCTCCTCCTGCTCATGAGTGTGTGCACTCGCTCACTCTCTCTTTCTCAAATAAATAAATAAAATCCTAAAAAAATAAACCCCTTTAAAAAATTAAATATAAAAGGAGAGGAGTGGAGAGAGAGTGAGTTGCTCTAGGGTGCTGAGTAGGACAGAGGAATTGAACTTTATCTGGAGACCACTGAGGAGACTGTTCTGTCTTCTGACTTGGAGACATGGTACCCCCCATGTAGCACAGCTGAATTACTCATGGAAATTATTTTATTTGAACACAAGACTCTGCCTAATTGTTGTCATCGGTCATTTATGTTTTCTTAAATTTAGGCTATAAACGAAGAGCCCTCCAAACTGATTTGGAAAGCAGTCCCTACTAATAGTATTTGGATCCTGCTTACACATTCAGAATCTCTCTCTCTCTCTCTCTCTCTCTCACACACACACACACACACACACACAAGCATTTTTAATTGGAGCCCACATTTCAACATTTCACAGTTATCTCTTATAGGGCTTTTGTTTTTTTGTTTTTTTTTAATTTTTTTAAAGATTTTATTTATTTATTCATGATAGTCACACAGAGAGAGACAGAGAGGCAGAGACACAGGCAGAGGGAGAAGCAGGCTCCATGCAGGGACCCCGACGTGGGATTCGATCCCGGGTCTCCAGGATCACGCCCCGGGCCAAAGGCAGGCACCAAACCGCTGCACCACCCAGGGATCCCCCAAGGCTTTTGAAGTATATAAGGGGAAGGGGGAAGTCTCCCCACAGATGCACCTATGCTGAGTATGTTGACCTTTTGACATGATCAAGAAAACTAACCATTAATTTTTATGCTTTGTTACAACTGACCTATGTACACAATAGACCCCATAACGCATCCCCCAGGCCTAGGATACACATCAAATTATAAAGTCTTTTTGTTAAAAATTTTCTCACCAGGTAACTATGATGAATTTGCAATTTTGAAAGACAATATACTTGGACAACTGCAACCAGATTTAATTAGTTTGAAGACACATATGATGTGACCAAATGTTTGAGGTCACAGCCAAACCACACACTAGGGAACACATAATAGCAACAACAAGAGATGAGTTGACATCGAGGGATGGCAGGTCAGAGACATCTGTTGTATATACCACTTGACAGTTTTTAAAAAGAAAAATTTGCTTTTTAACTTTGACATGGCTGTTGGGATGCCACCTTGTCAAAAACAATCGTATTTTCCTATGTCATATGATACATTACACAACAAGACTCCTTCCTATACCTCAAAGGTCAAGACTGGAGGTAGAGGGGATCCCTGGGTGGCTCAGTGGTTTAGCACCTGCCTTTGACTCAGGGCGTGATCCTGAGTCCCAGGATCGAGTCCCATGTCGGGCTTCCTGCATGGAGCCTGCTTCTCCCTCTGCCTATGTCTCTGCTTCTCTCTCTCTCTCTCTCTCTCTCTCTCTCTCTCTCTCTGTGTGTGTGTGTGTGTGTGTGTGTGTGTGTGATGAATAAACACAAAAAATCTTTAAAAAATAAAAAGTCTGGAGGTGGAACAGGAAGCACAAGGTGAGGATGCTGAGACCTGGCCACATAGGCCTTGGGAAAAGGGCAAGGTACACCCAGACAGCTGTTGGCTTTTCCCATCCTTCAGCAGCTGGGGATCTGTGGTTCCATTAGGTCTTCCTTGCAGACAGGTCTTGAGGTGGGTGGAAAGGACACTCTCCAAGGGAGTAGAAGACAGTTAACCTGCCAACTGTGCACAAGTGACAACATACCTAATATCTGTCTCCAAGAGAAAGGAGAAAATGTAGCAATGAAGACAAGCTAATAATAATGCCCTAGATTCTATGATGTATTCATCACTCTTTCAATAATAACTCTTTTCTTTGAGCACACTCCATGTGCCAAGTTCTAGGCTAAGCACTGAAGCTCCATCTCTGTACACAAAATTAAAGTTCTGTCTTTTGCCAAATCACATGAAAACACCTCGACAGGGTTTTCCACCATATTTGGGGGTTATTTTTGGGGACAGACAGACTTGAAATATAGGCATGTCAAGAAACTAGATGATCACACCTCCAGGGCAGCTGACAGTGTTCATTTTTACATTGCTCCTTCCCCGCACATGCCAATCTACAGATACAACCCATGGTGAACAACAGTAGGGTTAATGATTCTCCACAAGCCCAACATGAAGGTCAGGTAGGTAATGAATAAAACAGAGATGGCCTCTAGCCTCTGGGAGCTCACAATCTAGCAGGCTGTCAATTTTCAACACATATTCACATAACATTACCACATTCGATTCACTCGACAATCCTGCAATGCAGCCAGAACAGGCACAATTGCACCTACTTCGTGGAGGAGACACAGGGGGCAAAATGACATTGTGACTTGCCAAATGTCACTCAGCTCAATGGGGGAGAGTAGAACTCTGAGTCCAGATTGAATCCTCTTTCCATTTCATCTCAATACCTTTCTGGCCTGAGCATTCACAGAAACAGGGGCTGTTATGCATGAATCAAGCATGCTAAGGCGTCTGTATTATCTCCTGGTTGATCTTTGTTTTTATATCCCTTGATAGATCAATCAGAAAAGAAAACCTATCCACACTTTTAAATGACATTCTCCCATGCTCTGGTAACCTCAAAAGGATCCAAGATAAGATGGCAAAGAAAAGGAAGACATCCATAAAACTAGAGTGAATGCCACAAACACAGCAAACCTCTATTGTTCACAGCTAATTATACTTTCTGATATGCCAAGGGTTATGTCATGGCTGGATAAAACTGGAAAGAAAAAGAGAGAGGATGAAAATGATTTCTAGTTCCACATCCACTGGTGACTTTTTTTTCCTTTGGTAAGAAGCATTTGGTCTGTTTCCTCATCTATCAAGGGGAATATTCCCTGCTCTACCCTCCTTATAGGGTTAGTAAGAGGATAATATCACAAAAAGATCTCTAAAAGTACAAAGAATTCTACAAATCCCAGGAGAATTTTTTTTAAGATTTTATTTATTTGAAAGAGAGAGCAAGAGGAGGAGCAGAGGGAGAGGGACAAACAGACTCAGAGCTAATCGCAGAGCCTGATGTGGGGCTCAGTCTCACAACCCCGAGATCATGACCTGAGCTGAAACCAAGAGTCATATGCTCAACCGACTGAGCCACCCAGATGCCCCAAATCCTAGGAGACTTTAGGAAAAGGGCCCAACACTGGAGCAACTAAAGCATAAAGACGCCAGACAAGGCTCTATGGATACATGAGGGAAGGGTATTTCCCAAGAAGAAAATAAGAGAAAATAAAATCATCTCTGCTCGCTCAGTGCAAGAGACGTGGGTTTTTTCCTGTCTTCGGGAGGAGAGAGAAACCTCATTGTATCCTCTTGCCATCCTCCTGATCCCATCCCTACCCCTGCCATAAAATACTACTCCTGACTTCATCTCTTAGTCCATCTTTAGCCATTCCTTTGGGGCCTGCAGATTCAACAACTTCCCCATGCACGATTTAGAGCTGCCCTTGAAGACCACCTAGAAACTTCAGCTGCTTCCAAGGGGGCATGCAGGCCATCTGCCCAAAGTAACCAACCATATGGATTTCATTAGCCTTTCTCTGTTAGTCCTCCCAGGTAACCTACTTGCTTATGAGAGCATTTCACAGCCTAGAAACCCTAAGGGAGTTAAGTCTTCCTTTTCTTTGAGGTTGCAAACTCTCTCGGACAATGCCAGAGTAATTCATGCCACACAGAATCCCCAAATCTTTGGAGAACTCTGAAATTCGCTTCCCTAGAGTAATTCACCTCAGGATCTCACTGTCTTTTCTTAGCTGACAAAATCAAATCACCTTAGCACTTCTATTTGGAGGAATTGGGTCCATCTGTTCAATTAAACATTCCTTGAGTTCACCTAGCAAGCCAGCACAGGTTAATTATTTAAACTCTCCTTCACCACCATGCAGAAGTCTAAGAATTTGACCATAAGATCAAGTAAAATTTCAACTTCCTGAAACCCAGCTAACAAAAACATTTGGTTAACTGGAATGGTTTGTTCAAAAATGGTTTGTTCAAAAAACTCCACTTTTGAAAGGAAAGGCAGCTCACACAAACAAGACCTTGATATGAATTTTGTTTTCAAAAAACTACTAGGTGATGTCCTGTGGTCATGTTGATTCCAATCTTCAACATATTCTACATTTTTAATCAGTGAGCAAGTAAATATTGAGGGTCTATCATCAAGTTAGGCACCAGGGGGAGAGTAGTTTTTTTTGTTTTGTTTTGTTTTGTTTTGTTTTTTTTCAAAATGAAGTTAGTCACCTGTGAAAATAGGCTTTACCATAAATCCACCTTCTAAGAAGAAAGCAGTATGACACAGTAAAGGCATGAAACATAAGGACTTCTGGACTTTAAATTTTTTTGAGGATTAACCCTATCCAAGTAATAATGCTGCAATGAACATTAGTGAACAAACAGCTTTTCAAATCCCTATTTTCAGTTCCTTTTGGTATATACCTAGGAGTAGAATTGCTAGATTATATGACAATTCTTTGTTTCTCTGTTTTAAGGTCTATTTTGAAACAAAGGATGAGGGCATTTCTGTTCCATTTTCCTCCCATTGCTGCTCAAATAATCCTAATCTTCCCTTAGGCAATAGATGCCTCTCTCCCAATAGGAAGAGGGTGGCTGGGTAGCTGATGCTGGGACAGAACTTTAGCTAATATCACAAAGTTTCATCTTGGTACGGGACTGCAGCTGAGGAGGAGGTATGTGTATGTATGTCAAGTGATGAAAAAAACACAAAGTCCTGTCTACAACACACATATGTACAGAGCGTCCTGGATATTTTAGCTACTGATTCCAGCTTGTAACAAAAATTTGAGGGAACATGCTTTCTCTTTCTGTGTTTGGGCTGCAATTCTGATGCCCTAGCAAGATTGTACCAGAACACAGGTGATGGATGATAGAGTGAAACCCATCTTCTTTCTGTTCTAAATGGTTTAGAATGTTACCTGTTCGATGGAAGGACTTGGATAGTGATGATCTACTGCATTTCTTTCCAGTTCTGATAATGGGCATCTGTCTGTACATTTTTCCCAAAACTCATCTCCTGTCTGCACACTCCCTGTTGCCCTAATGAAGAGGTTTCTGAAGGTGGTTAGCTGCTATGCCTAAAGAAACCTGCATTGCAGAACTGAGTCTTACTTCCCAGTTTTATAAAAATTCTTGTTATAATCAGGTGTTCACACCTGATTTATTTGACTCTCAATTTATCTCCTTTGAGTCTCTGGTCTGAGTTACAGACTATTACTTTTTTTTAAGATTTTATTTATTTATTTGAGAGAAAGCGAGAAAGAGGACATGCACTAGTGGTGGGGGGGGCAGAGAGAGAAGGAGAAACAGGCTCCCTGTGATGCAGGGCTCAATTCCAGGACCTCAGGACATGACCTGAGCCAAAGGGAGATGCTTAAACAACTGAGCCAGGTGCCCACAGACTATTTCTATTTTTAAAAAAGGATTTTATTTGTTTATTCATGAGAGACACACAGAGAGAAAGGCAGAGACATAGGCAGAGGGAGAAGCAGACTTCTCGAAGGAGCCCGATGTGGGACTCGATCCCAGAACTCCAGGGTCACGCCCTGAGCCAAAGGCAGATGTTCAACCACTGAGCCACCAACGCATCCAGCCCACAGACTATTGTATCAATAGTACAATGATACTATTGTATCATTCAGTAGCATTGATTTTCCAACCTACTGGGTAAAGAATCCTGTCCTCAACACACTGGAATGAATAGGAGATGCCACGCAGACCCCTGAGTCCAATATACAGACAATAGGGGAGTCAGGTGAATTAGTCAGAAAAGGTTATTGGAGAAAGGGGCATCTTAAAATGTCTGGATATATAAAATATCTGGAAAGAAAACAGAATTTTAAGACAGTTCAAAGGGAACATGAGAACATATGTGTGACAAAAAAAAAAAAAAACAACAACAACAAGACCATGACTTCATATCATGTTAGCCAATGGCTCCTCTTGACTAAGGAACTGTTAGTTTTCTGTAGGGTTCACACTAAGATTTGTTTGCACAAGACAGTGTATGTATATATGTTTGGGGGAGGGATTTTAAGATGGAAAAAAAAAGTTTCCAAAAAAAGTATTGCTTTGAAATAATAGTATCATGGTAGAAATTAATCTATAGACTGCCACGGCTATATTGAAAATCATTGCTTGGGACCAGGGTGCTCTGAGCCCTGTCTTATTTCTAATTTCATCATTCATATTTGGCATGTGAAGATGAGGTTCATTAAAAAAGGACTCTCCAAAGAATACTTTGCTTTCTTTTAAATGAGTTTGAGGAACCTAAGTTGAAAAGCAAGATCCATCTCTGCTTTGGCAAACAATATCAAATGAAATATTTCATAACCAACCCTTCATATTTAAAAATAACCCCACTGCAATAGACATTATTTCATCCAAAATGAACAGCCCCTTTTCCTGAATGTAGTAGTTTTAATGGGGTAATCATAAAGAGAATCCTATTAAAGCCCCTTTGCACAGAATTTTGAAGTTTGATTTCCAAATATTTGTATCCTGCCCCCTTTCTTCCAGAAAGACACACATACACATGTGTGTGCATGCACACACACACACACACATACACACCATTTGGGTAATTGTGACAAATACCTGACATTTGTTATATATGAAAGCAACAGGGAGCAAACGGACCCACTGGCCAAATCCTGAAGAACATTTTTTGCTTTCATTTCTCAGCCTGGGGTTTCAGCCAATTGTATAAGCAAGAAGGTTGAGAATAGCATGGTCAGTGATTGAGGAGAAATAGAAGTACATTCAAGGAGGCTTGGATACATTCATGCAATACAGATACATAGAAAGTTGTCAAAGGTAAAAGATAGGTGCTTGGAGGACACCTTCATATTTTTTAGAGTTGACATCAAGAGGACAACCATGGCTTCTCATAGTTCTTTGTTGATCTTGTCTTAAAACACTCCCAGATGCAATTGCCCAATGAGCTGACCTACAGGGACTGGTCTACAATTTTTTACAAGATTGTTTTTCACATCACAAGAATTGAGACTATTTAGCCTGAAGAAAATATGCAGCAGTAGAATATATTAGGATTGTCTTAAAATATTTGAAGGGTAGACATTTCAAAAATGAATTATACTTGTTTTGTGAAGCCCTAAGGGACAGAACAAAACTAAAGGGTGGATATAACAGGGATAGAGATTTTTGGCTCGTTGTAAAAAGAACATTCTCATAGAGCAATCCAAAAATAGAACAGGCTGTCTCCATAGATAGTGAGCTGTTCATCTTTGAAGGGATTCAAGAATAGGCTAATGGCCACTTGTCAGGGATGTTGAATAGGGGACTCAATAATCTGATGAATGACTGCACTACAGCAATGTTTTCCAACACTAGTTGCATATAAAATGATTTGGGGAGCTATATTAAAACACAGATGATTGGGTCTCACGCTTCCTCCTACCACATTGATCCCATAGATGCTATTGATCTGCATTTTAAAACTAGCACTCCAAGTGATTCCAACACAAATGACCAAGAGCCACTCTTTGAAGAACATTTAACTATATCACATAGAAGAGAATTTCTACTTTGATGATTTGGATTTGCTGTTTTTCTATTAATCCTATGTGCTGGATACTGGGAGAAGGCTGGACACTGGGCCTATAGGACAGAGACAAGCCTGATTAGAAGTAGCTAGAGCCTTTCTGGCAGGAAGAGGTATCTCGAGAGAACACAACTGACTTGCTGAGTGGTAGCCTCCTCCTCCCAGTGTTCCTGTTAGGGAGGGAAAGGAAAGAGTTTCCTCTGATCAACAAGGACCAATGGGAGATGATTGTTTCAGGGACTAGAATCTGAAGCTTTAGGGTGCCCCAAATGCAGACAGTAATCTATAGGGAAGCTCAAGCAATGGTATCTGACTGGAGACTATGGACAATAAAAGTCCTAAAAGTGAGGAAGAAATGACAGTATGGGCGAATAAGATCCAGAGGCCTCAAAATGTTTATAAGTTCTTCTCCTATGACACCCTTCCTTTTCCATTGCTTATTTACTGCATGGGTCTTGAGTGACCAGGACTGTTGTATTAGTGTCTTTATGGACCCTTCAGTAAGCCCCTGATTCAAACTTCCCATCCTAGAGAACTGCAGGTGGCCAGATCCAGGCATTGGTTTTTGGTGGAGATTTTGATCAGTATGATCTAGGTAAAGGCTGAGAATAGCAGAATTTCTTAGGAAAAAACAGGGCAGAAGTAGAAGATAGCTCTCTCCTACTTCCTTTTAACTGCCCCTTACCTCCCTCTCTCTTTCCTTCTCTTATCTGCTGGGTCTCTTATCTGCTGGGATCATCTGTGGTCAGGGCTACTATTTTAGCACTTTCATAGAGCCTTCAGAGAACCTCTTACTTCAAATGGCCCTACCTGGAAGAATTTAGATGAACATCCCTAGGTGCTAGTCAGCAGGGAAAAACAAAAGCAGTAGAACCTGAAAAGAAGCAGGGGCACAAAAAATTTCATAAAGAGAAAGAAAACAATGGGACAGAGGGTAGAGATTGCTCAGGACCTTGAAATCTCCTGCCAGCATGACAGAAGCTACCAGCCCTGCCTCCATGTTTTTCCCCATGTCACCTTCAGGGTCTCAAGGGAACAGGGCTGCTGTGTTGGTGTTTTTATGGAGGCTTCAGGCAATCCCAAGCTCCGAAATTCCCCAGGCCAAAGGGCAGTAGATAGACAAACAGAACAGCTGGCCTTCACTCGGGGAAGTTCAAGTATCAAAATATCATTGGAAACTATGGGCAAGAGAAATGGCCTTAAAAATGAAAAGGGGCAGAATGAGAAATTGCAACAAGAGCTTTGAACTCTTGGCCATCAGCCAAAGCTCTCTCTATCACATGACCTCTCACCTCCCTGGTCTGGGTCCTTCTGCATGCCTTTTATGATGAGGTGGCTGTGCTGTGTTACTGCTTCTCAGACGCTTCAGGGAGCCTCATGCCTCAAAGTTCGCAACCCAGAGGAACTTTGCTGCATAGACATGAACTCAGTCACTAGGAAGAGCTCAGAATTAGGAGAATGTAAACTCTATCTGGAAGAGGAGTGTATTTTAAAACTGGTCCAGAAGGGAAAGACAGGCCAGGAGCTGGGAAATGCCTGCCCTTCGGATGGACACGCTTTTTTTTTCTTCTTCAAATTTTTATTTAATTTCTAATTAGTTAACATATATTGCAATATTGGTTTCAGGAGTAGAATTCAGTGATTCATCACTTACATATAACACCCAGTGCTCATCACAGCAAATGCCCTCCTTAATACCCATCCCCCATCTAACCCCTCCCCCACCACTTCCCCTCCATCAATCCTTGGTTTCTTCTCTATCATTTAAGAGTCTCTTATAGTTTGTTCCCTCCTGCTTTTTTTTCCCTTCCCATATGTTCATCTGTTTTGTTTCTTAAATTCCACATGAGTAAAACCATGTGGTATTTGTCTTTCTCTGCCTGACTTCTTTCGCTTAACACAATACACTGTAGCTCCATCCACGTCATTGCAAACAGCAAGATTTCATTCTTTTTGATGGCTGAGTAATATTCCATTGTATATAGGTACCACCTCTTCTTTATCCATTCATTAGTCAATGGACATCTGAGCCTTTTCCATAGTTTGGCTATGTGGATAATGCTGCTATAAACATTGGGATGCAGGTAATCCTTCAAATCAGTATCTTTATATCCTTTGAGTAAACAACTAGTAGTGCAATTGCTGGATCTTAGTTGTTCTATTTTTAGCTTTTTGGGGAACCTCCATACTGTTTTCCAGAGTGGCTGCACCAGTTTGCATTCCCACCAACAGTGCAAGAGGGTTCCCCTTTCTCTGCATCCTTGCAACACCTGCTGTTTCCTGTGCTGTTAATTGTAGCCATTCTGACAGGTGTGAGATGGTAGCTCATCTTGGTTTTGATTTGTATCAGAAACACTTTTCTTTTTTTAAAAGATTTTATTTATTTATTCATGAGAGACAGAGAGAGAGAGAGAGGGGCAGAGACACAGGTAGAGGGAGAAGCAAGCGCCACACAGAGAGCCTGACACGGGACTCGATCCCGGGTCTCCAGGATCACGCCCTGGGCCCAAGGCGGCGCTAAACCACTGAGCCACCCGGGCTGCCCCAGAAGCACTTTTCTAATGCACTGTCCCCTGCTCCTTATCCCATTCCCTTTTCCTATTTTACCTCCTGGGTCTGGGCATTGGGCAACAAACGCAATTACATTTGTTTCTTACAGAGGCATTAGGGAGGCCAGAGGTTCAATCTTCTCCACATAGCTGACCTGTGGAGTGGGCAGCCCCAAGTATCCACATGGCAAAGTACAGCCTCCTAGGAATCAGCACAGGTGACTGGTGAGGGGAATTTGAGCTGGACCCTCTTCCTGGTATATCTGCTAAGAAGAGTTACTGAGGGCTCATGTTTATAGGAAAGAATGGTATGGTGGTTTTTTTATAGCCAGATTGAAGTGCTGGCTCTTTGGGCCTTCAAGAAAGAAGTGGCATTGCTGTGCTCTTTCTTCCTCCCTCCCTTTTGTTAATTCTGCACTGTCACTGCCATTTCTCCATGCTATGAGCATTAGGTCAACAGGGCTGTGATGCACCAGGGCGGTAGTAGGAGCATTCTGATTCCCAAGCAGGAGAGAAATGCTTTCCAGCCCAGAGACCAGACTGCAGCCTTCACCCACACCGTCAGTTAGGGCCAGTTGGTCAGATTTCCAGTTAGTGCAAGCTATGGGCATTGCTAAGAGTCAGGCAGGGTTAAGCCATCAAGGGGAAATGTTAACAAGGTAGTAGAGTATTCTCACCCCAAATTCTTTGTGATGCTGATAAGTACTCAAGAAGAAGGGTTCCTTCTTTCTAACTCCCTTGGGGTGCCACCATCACCATCTCCCAAACAGAAGTGTGGATGCTGATTACGACAGTTAAGACACCTCCATCCTCCCCCTCACTGAAAAGGAATTTCTCTCTTCTGTGGAAACCAGATCAGCTTTTGTCAGTCTAGCGTCCTATCTTTTCCCCCTCTGTTCCACTGAGACCCTTGCTGTGACTACAGATACCTCTTCTGGTGGCCAGTGGCACTTCGGGGGTGCAGCACAATATCCAGTGTATCCGGATCTCCCACCTCGAATTGCTTTGTACCGGCTTTTTTGTCTTCCCAGGCAATTATTGGGATCGCCCTTCTGTCAGTCCAGAGATTAACAGGCTCCAGTTAAAGCCATTTATTATCTTTAAAGCTCCCCTTTTCTTCCCAAACCTTGGGCTACACAACACAGCCGGACCCTTCCTTAAGTAATCCTTATATCAGAAATTTCACAACTGATAAAAGCAATAAATAGCAATTACTCACATTAGAAATACATTCTTCCCTGGAAAATGAAGATCCCCTAGTGCATTTTGGTGTTTACAGATCATTAACTGCTTGTCAGAAAAACCTAAGAGGAGGGCTGTCAGAAATAAACATAAAACAGCCCATGCATCGAAAGAGAAATAAAATTTGATTTTCAAAAATGACTCTAATTCATGGCACAGCTTTTTCTAGGAATTCATCTGTTACATGATGGAAGGCATACTCTTATCTAGGCATAGCAGCACAAACCAGGGAAAAGCAAGTTTGAAGGTATTGAAAACCTTACTTACTGAGGTTGAGCCAATCTACACAGATATGTATTACAGCATTCCAGAAGTCTGGCAGCTATTCTTGGAGTCCCCCTTACAAATATAAGTTATTTTTTCAATGCTTCGGATCCATGTCTTCCCAACGCTGTACTATATATTCAGCGTGGCCCATGTTGCCAAGACTGAAACTTAAAAAGTTCTGTATTCCCTGATTTTGTATTTAAATTTGTAACCTTAATGTTGCATTAATGGCTTATTTTGCATATCTGTTTGATTGTACCATCTTAAAGATTCATTTAAACCTGGGGAGGACAGCATGACTCCTACCTGCTTCTCATTAATAACATGCTTTTCAGTGAGTGGATAATGAATGACCTGGATAGAAATTAGCAGAAAATGCAGATTGCCATTAGGTGTAGAAGTGGGGAGGGAGTCCACTTTTTCCACCATACTGACAAACAATTCCAAGTCAGAAGATATTGAAAGCAAGCCTCAAAGAGCCATAACTGTCTAGGAGGATTTTTAATTAAATATCCTGTTGTCTTTACATGTAGAACTGTGAAGGAAAATGCATCCTAATAAAAATCAAAATTTGCAAGTGACTTAAAAAATCTTGGGTTAATAGAAACAAGCTATCTAATTATGAAAAAGAAAACCAGATAACTCTTAGTAACAGAGTATCCTACTGGGCTCTGAAAAACATACAGGTCTGCATAAGCATTCTTTAATTTGTTCAGTTCACTACTGTTAGTGGCACACTGGCAGAGATGGAGGGTGGGACATAGTGAGTAATAAGCATTTGGGCTGATAAACTTCTGCCATTGGTTGACAGAGTTGGAATAGAAGGCAAGCAAGAGAGTCTTAAAGGGAAAATACATAACTTAAAAAAAAAGTATTATTGCCCTACTCCATTTTTCTGGAATAGCACCAGATAATAATGGTCTTGCTTAGAGATAGAGGGCCTGTTTTTTAAGTTACTGTATTTCTTTGGTAATAAGGTGCTAGCACCAAAATGGGGACTTTGAACCAATGACAACTAATAAATTATCCCACAGGTCACAGGTTTCACAGGTACTAGAAAATATATGAAATTTTGAAATGCAATTTGGACTTTCAGGTTCCCTTTACTTTTCTAAATCCTTTAGGATTCAACATGGCTTCCTTCTGCAGTTTGACTATTGAGCCTTACTGAGTAGAGGTGATAACTGTTATCTATCAGAAACTCAAGACAAATGAAATAATAGTTTGATTAGGTTTACTCTGGAGAGTTTCCATACTTTGGTTTTGTTTCTGTTCAATGGTTGCAATAAATACCCAGGCCTGAATATGAAACAACCTAGTTTTCTAGATGATTCTTTACAAACAACAATTTTGCTTCAGCTTATGAATCTGTTTCTATTTCTAATGGGGTTTGATTTGCAAATTTGCGATTTGGCAGCATTCATTTCAGTGTGGGACTTTTATTTTTTTTTTTAAAAAAAAGATGTCATTTCTTTCTTTCTTTTTCTATTTGAGAGTCAGACCAGAGTAGAGGGAGAGGTAGAGGGGCAAGCAGGCTCCCCACTGAGCACAGAGCCAGTTGCAGGGCTTGATCCTAGGACCCTGAGATCATGACCTGAGCCAAAGTCAGACGTTTAACTGACTGAGCCACCCAGGGGCCCCTCAGTGTGGGACTCAGTGTAGGGCTCGTTTCAACACCATGGTCACTGTATGACAGGTAACCCAGCCGAATGGCTCTAACATTCAACCTGTCTAATTCCCCCAGTCTTAACTCCATATGAAATGCTGGTCCCATACTCCCTTTGGTGACTCAGAAAAAGCAAATTTACAGCTGTGACCTTAATGTAATTGTAACACAGTTTGAAAATGCTAGGCAAAGGCATTTGGAATGAGTACTTGACAAAGTTATTTGGAATTTTTAGTGGAAAACGTCTCTGGAGATTTTACCACTTTCCATTTTGATTATACTCAATCCTTCAGCCCATCTATATGAGCTGATAAAGGGAAGTACTGTTTTTTAAAAACTGGGGGAAATTGTGAATGTTGTTACCTGCCTGCCCACCTCTGTCGGAATTCTTCTCTTAGAGAGGAGAATCCAAGAGAGGGCATCCAAACAACTTGATATAGCAACTCACAGAGCCAGAAAGAGAGAATCAGGCTGGATGGAAACTTAGGGAACATACTCTATTTTGGGGGCACAAATATTTCCTCGTATAATGCTCTGCTCTTTCAAAGGAAAGGATAGTTCTCAGACAACAGTAATGAGAATAATCTTTCATGGCATACCTAGACCCAGGAGTTCATTTATTTTCAATTTTATATGAAGAGAATAAATTTAAAGGAAATAGTTCCTGTGTATGCCCAAAGGATTTTTTTCCATGCCAATAATACAGCTCACCTTTCTCTAGAGTGGCCTTTCATAAACAGAGGCTGGGTAAGCAATCCAGAGCTACAGATCAGACCCGAATGGAGCAGGAGTTATGCTTTCTCTTCCCCTGCCCCTCAACCTAGGCTATAGCTAATCCCTCCCTCCCTGCTGCAGGCAGGACTCGGATGCAGCCATCGCTTCCACCATCAGAGCAAACAAGAAAAATATTGTGAAGTAGACAGTCATTCTTGGTTCCCATTTGGTGCCTTTCTAATCCCTTTGCCTTCTGCTTCACTTAAGCTGTAGACCCACACTATCCAATATGGTACCCAATAACCTCATGTGACTAGTTAAATTTAAGTAAATTAAAATTAAGAATTCAGTTGCTCTGTGGCACTAGCCACATTTCAATTGGCCAATAGGCACGTGTGGCTAGAAGCTACCATGTTGGACAGCACAGATACGGAACGTTTCAGAAAGTTCTATTGGACCATGCTTTTCTTCGTTCCTTTAGCTTCTAGATAGTAAGGACCGTATATCTTCCACATCTCCGTGCCCTGTAGCATTCCACCACAGTGCCTGACACAACCATTGAAAGGGGGAGAAGCTTAACTCAGTTTCCTAACTGAATAACTAAGTGCTTACTATGTTGTCAAGAGCTGTGCTAAATTCATTATAAGCCATCTCTCACTGCATCATTGCAAGAGCACTGTGAGGTAGGTCCTATCACCATTCCCATTTTTCAGATGAGAAAACTGAGATTCAGTGAGATTAAATGATTTACCCAAAGTCACTCAGCTAATAAATACCAAAGCTGGGTCTTTATAACTTTAGAACCTATGTTCTTAACCTCTGCTCTATGCACCAAAAGAAAACACTTAACTGCACATTTCACCATGGATAGGCCAGCATCTTGCAGAACATTGGTGACTGGGTGGCTTCTTCACAGCACTCTTGCTGGCCAAGGAAGAATACAAACAGGCTGGGATCAAGGGCCTAAGCATGAAGAATGAGGTTATAAAGAAGTATGTTGGTTTGTGGTTTTGTGTGGGTATCAAACTAAGTGGCTGACTACTTCTCTAAAGGAAATAACAACAAAGTAGTAGCCTTATCTGCCATTTTGCATATGGAGGCCATTGCTGCTGGCCTCCAGTGATGAAGATTAGTGAAACCTAATTATTTTTGAAGTCACCCCCACATGCTGCACTTACCAGAAGGTTCTGTAACTTGAGCTTCCATGCTGCAGAGTTTGTGCCAGGACACGCGAATGCCAGAAAATCAATTTTCCTGCAGCTTTCACAGTCAGTGTGTTTGCCAGACAAAACCCCAGCCAGCCACTTTTTTTAATCAGCATAGCACCTTTAGTAATAATACTTACTGGAACACTCCTAACAGCAAGAAGGAAAAGACTTAAATCTAAACCCCACTGTTCAAAATTTAGAGCCACCAGAGAAGGTGAAATGTGAATATATTGAAATAGAACATTTTAGTGGCCCCCATTTGGACTTATAAGGTATTCTCTGCTAAGCATCTAATGAATTAGTTTTGATTCTAGTCTCTGCCCCAGTAGCATTGATAACACATAACCTGGCATCATCCTTCCCACCCACATTGCCCATGCCCTCAGTGTGGCCTTGATGTATCATCCCACGGCATCCCATCTTGCCCTCCCTCTCCAAGACCTATCTTGATTCTCCATCCATCCCATATTCCTCTGGCACAAATTCCCGAATAAACCAAATCATACAAAGGTGGTGGACAGGAGTTTTGGTGCCCTCCCATTTACTGTAATTGCATAATCTAATTTATTGAGGATTTACTACATTCCAGGCACTGTGCTGGGTGCTTTACATAACTTACCTCATTTCATATTCTATCTCCATTTCAGAGATAATTATTAGAGCCTTAGAGGAATTTAAGTAATTTGTCCAAGTGAAACAGAAGGCATGATCTATAATGATAGGATTTAGGGCCTTGTGACAAGCTAGCGGAGTATTATATTGGTGCCTTTTACCTCATAGTATATTGCACAGGCTTCAAAGCCGAACCAAGGAAGACGAAGGCTATATAAAATCATGTTGAAATGACAGCTCCAAGAAGTAAGCCTCAATGAATTCACTGGCATTTTGGTCAATGTAGTCACTAGCAATTTCTCCACTTGGAGGCAATGTGGAGTAGTAGGGAAAAACACAGGTTTTGGAACCCAACAGGCCTAGATCTGAGTACTAATTCTACCATTTCGCATCTATGCAAATATCACCTTGCTTCTCTACACTTTGGAAGATGGTGGGGGAGACAAATGATGACAATGTAATTAAGAATATAGACTTCCTAAATTTTAATTTATTTATGATAGTCACACAGAGACAGAGAGAGAGGGGCAGAGACACAGGCAGAGGGAGAAGCAGGCTCCATGCACCAGGAGCCCGACGTGGGATTCGATCCCGGGTCTCCAGGATCGCACCCTGGGCCAAAGGCAGGCGCCAAACCGCTGCGCCACCCAGGGATCCCAGAATATAGACTTCCATGTCAAATGATCTGGGTTTAAATCTCAGCTACTTCACTCATTTATTCATTCAGTTAATATTGATTGAGGACCTTCTAGGTGATAGTCCTTGTTCTAAGTGCTCAAATGTTACAAAGTCCTTTCGGATTTCATCTTAGTGGATGAGACAAAAAAGATGAATATGTAAACAACATGTATGTTTCGGCTGGTGTTAAGTGAAATGAAAACAAATAAGCAGGTAAGGAGACAACATGTCAGGAGTGCTATTTCATCTCAGCTGATGGAAGAAGGCCTCTCTGCTGAGTGACATTTGCCCAGGCACCTGAATGAAGCAAGGGGCAGGACAGGCAAACATGAGGTAGAGTGAGGTAGGAAGAGATTCATTCCAGATGTAACGGCATGAGCAAAGACTCTGACATGGGAACGTACTTGGTGGGTTTGAGAATGAGGGCCCACGTGGTTGAAGTGAAGTGAGTGAAGGAAGGTACAGTAAGAGATGAGACAAGACAAACCAGAGCCTATTGTGCTGGGCTTCCTAAGCCCTGGGAAGGACTTTGGATTTTATTCTGTGTTCGACAGGAAGTCATTTTGAGGGCTCTGAGCAGAATGATGTGATCCAATTTATGCACAAAAGGACCATGCAGACTGCTAGGGGAGGGTAAAGGTTGAGGAGCAGGGAAACCACTTAAGAAGTGAATATGGCATCAGATGAAAAATGACTGGCTTGGACTGGGGCAAAGGTGGAAAGAAGTGGTTGGATTTTGAATATATTGTGGAGCTGATAGGGAACGGAATATGAGAGCCAAGAAAGAAGTCAAGGATGACTGCAAGGGATTGGTCTGAATAACTGGAGGAACTGGATGGTGGTGCCATTTTCTCTGAAGGAGAACACTGGAGGAGTAGCAAGTGGGGGTGAGGAGAATTGAGAGGGACATTTTGACCCTGCCAAGTTGGAGAGGCCCATGAGCTATCCAAGTGGAGATGTCAGGTAGGCAGTTAGATAAATGAGTCCAGGGTTTAGAGAGGTCAGGGTTAGAAATTTTGCCAGCTGTATCATCTTAAACCAGTAAATGAACCAGTAAATAAGTATTAGTTACCTCATCAATAAAATGGAGGTAATGTTTGTTTCATGAAGCCATTTCAAGGATTCACAATAGTGTTTGTAAAGTATAAAGAGCCATTCTTGGTACACCCAAGTGCTTAATAAATGGTAGCCTTCGGATTGTCAGTATTCACTGCAATCACTGGTGGCTAGCTGTTGCAGAATCGTCGTTGATTGTTCTAAACCCAGACTGAATATCAGAATCACCTAGGAAGATTTTTTTTTTTAAAGATTCATGAGAGACACAGACTGAGAGAGAGAGAGAGAGAGACAGAGAGAGAGCAGAGACACAGGCAGAGGGAGAAGCAGGCTCCTCACAAGGAGCCCAATGCGGGACTCGATCCTGGATCCCAGGATCACACCCTTGGCCGAAGGCAGGTGACCAACCGCTGAGCCACCCAGACGTCCCTAGGAAGCTTTTTTAAAAAAAAAAAAAAATCGTCGGCCCCGCTTCAGGCCAATTACATCAGGATTACAGGAGCAGTGATCAGTAGCTGCCCAGGTATATATTACTTACAGATAGAGAGCAGATGGGCTGGCTTTAAGAGAACTTTTCCTCGAATTAGTTCCAGCTCACCTTTTAGAAAACTAACTCTCCCCCAAAAACCACCAAGTGAAAAATTTAGGCTCTTCCCGATCTTCCTGAACAAATAACTTTTTTTTTCTTTTACTTTTTTCCCCCTTAGTATGAAAATAATTCTTGCTCTAAGGGCCTGGAAGAAACAGCCACTGCGGAAACTCAGAATATTACAATTCCAGGATAGATTTTTCTCCTTAATAGAAGAATGTTTGTTCTTCTCACTTCCTAGGCCCTGGGTTGTCAGGCTTGGCCTCTGCATTACAATTATAACTGAGTCAAGAAGAATAAGAGTATTGAACTTCTCTTTTAAATGCCTTAGTTATAAAAAATAAAAATACAGCTTGAAGGTGAAATCCAATTGGCCAAGGGTTATAGGCTCTGGATTGCTAAAGATGAAATTTCATTGAAAAATAGAACTCCAGCAGGATGAGGGAAGTGACCCTAGAGTGTTCAATAGCGATGGCAAGGCCTAGAGGCAATCCATTGCTTGGGAGTCCAGGAATTGGAGGCTTTGCTTTAGCTAGTAGTTAAAGGGTGCAACAGGCACACCCATTCTCTGTCCTGAAAATAGATTCTACAATCTAAAGGTGACGGTATATAGTTAGAAAAGTCAGCTTTTTAATACCTACACACACCTCTCCCTTAACCAGTTGATGTGTCCACCATTAGGCTATCATTCCTTTAGCTATGTTTTGATCTTTGCTGAAATGCAAGTTCTCCTGTAAGGGGATCACACTTTGAGCTTTTTTTCATCATTTATTGTTCAGTTGGGAATGTCTCCAATCCTTTTCTGTGAGCAGGATGAAGTGGGGAGGGCACCTTGTATCTGGTAAGGCAAATGGGGAAGAGGTGTTATGGCCCAGGTGGGGGAGTAAAACATGAGAATATCAGAAACAATAAAAGTTGATTCAGTCTTGCTTGATGACAGCCCTAGTCGTCCATATTTATATGCTTTCATTCTCAAAATAAAGGAAAGAAATAATTTGTTGACTTCTGGTTTAAAAAGTGAGGATTTCATGTGGGTTAAGGGTAAAAACGTCTTAGTCTTCAATCTCACATTTCGGGGAGGGAATAATAGAAATATCATGCCCCTTGATGTCATACTAAAGTATAAGCACCATTTCGAGCTGAATTTATATCAACTTTGTCCAGCCCCAGAGTATAATTTACAGCCATCCTTTAACCCACCTGGGCACAGTGTACTGTTGGAGAGCACAGACTCTGGAGGCTGTAGGGGTGAGCTCCCAGCTCCACTACCTGCTGGCTGTACAGCCTTAGGCATGTTAGTTAATTTCTCTATCCTTCTGTCTGTGCGCTTTTAAAATGGGATCATAATATAATCTATTTCACAGAGTTGCTGTATTGCATGAATTAATTCAGGTAAAACACCTAAAACAGAGTCTGAAAGTATGGGCTCAATGAAATGTTAATTAGTGTTGTTTTGCCCATTTAAGGGTGGCTCCATCAAAGCCCATAAAGCAGGGCTTCTCAGCTGTGGTACTATTGATATTTCAGGTCAGGTTGTTGTTGGTCATGGGGGTGTTGTGAGCACTGTAGGATATTTAGCAGCATCTCTGGCTTCTATCCAATAGCACTCCTCTCCCCAAGTTGTAATAATAATAATAATAAGTCTCCAGATGTTGCCAAATGTCTTCTGGGAGGCAAAATCATTGCTGATTGAGAGTCACAGAGGTGGAGGATACTGGGTCCCTTCCTCTAGTGCCCCAGAATAGAGTAATAGGACTTCAGAACCATTTTATCCAAGAGTTTGTTGACTCTGGCTTTCAAAGTCCTACAGCCACTGATGCTACTTTCAACCCACTATAATATTCTTAGTCCAGGTTAGCAAGAGAAGCAGAAGACAGGGCCACCTGGGTAGCTCAGTTGTTGAGCATCTGCCTCTGGCTCAGGCCATGATCCAGGTGTCCTGGGATCGAGTCCTGCATCAGGCTCCTTGCAGGGAGCCTGCTTCTCCCTCTTCCTGTGTCTCTGCCTCTGTGTCTCTCATGAATAAATAAAATATTTTGAAAGAGAAAGAGAGACAGAAGCAGAAGACAAATCAGAATAGTGATCTGACTTTGCAGGCTAGGGAGGGACACCACAAAGGTCACTGGAAACTGATCTGGATTGTCACCTGCACCTTTGGAAAGGAGACACTGGAAACTCCTTGATGTAAAAGTAAACCTGTCCCTGGACTTGAGAGCACAGTGTGAAACTGTTAGTCAAAGGCACGTGGAACGAGTACCTGACGCTTGAGGGCAAAACTCAATGTCTGGGCAAAAGGTGACCTCCAACTCCACTGAAGTTATCTAAAAGCCCAGCCCCCAAAATAATTCGGGCAGGATCATAGCACACCAGTAGAAAAACTAAGAATAGAAACCAGTATTTCTTTCCCCTTCCCCCAGCTTTCACCAATACCTAGTCACATGGCAGTTGCTCACTGAGCAGAAGGAAACTGACAAGCAGGACTTGTCTGAATGCTTACAAATGTGCAAATTTGAAGTGAAGGAAAGAAAGATAGTGAAACTAGGGTTTGGGCCATGCTTTAGAAATGAAGCAATTTCCTGTGCGCCTTGCTCCAATGGAAACTATTGCCTTTGCTTTAGGGAAAGAAAGTGTAAAATTCAATGATTCCTTTTTCCATATGCACCTCATCAGAGCTACTGGCTTCTTCAAAACAGGTGTGGAAGAAAAACATGTGTCAGATGCATTTGGCAAGCCAGATGTGCTCTTCTGCTGCTGCTCCAAATTGCTCTGATCCCTTCACGTGGTGAGGCGTGAACACTAGGGGCCCATAGCAGGGTTACAGTGTGTGACAAGAACATACACTTACTCCAGTGCCTTACTGGGAAACGATTGGGGTTAGATTGCAGTTTATCCCAATTTGGTGTGGGGGGAGGAAGCTTGAACAAGAAATTAAAAATGTTTTTGAAGATGAGTTGCTCTCTTTCACCAAAAGGTATATTGTCAGTGTTCGAGCCAAAGAGGCTGGGCTTGTAGTGGGAAAACAATCTGTAGTCATGAGTTTAGCAGACTTGGAGGGTGTCTTGGCTTTGTTCCTCATTAGCTGTGTCGCCTGGAGCAAGTCACTGAGCCAGCAGCAACTCCTGAATCTCTGTATCAGAAGCCCTTGGGCGGGGGGGAAGGTGTATAAAATGTATAAAATCACCTTGGCAACATGGAAGCCCTATACAGATATAAAGCTTACAGAAATTCAACTCTCTCCTGTTTCTGGTCATGATGAATCTAAGATGAATCTAAGATGTCTCTGAATAAGAAAGGGAAATACTTGAAAAGTGATGTGATGGGCAACATTGAAACTCACTCTCCTTTTGGGGACGCCAATCCCCTCTATTCAAATAAAAATGATCCCTTGCCCAAGGGTAGCAGAAATCCTTGGGGGGGGGTTGTTTGTTTGTTTTTTAAAGATTTTATTTATTTTTTCATTTGAGAGAGAGAGAGAGCATGAGAGTGAGAGAGCATGAGTAGGGGAAGAGGCAGAGTGAGACGGAGAATCCCAAGCAGACACAACCCTGAGATTCCTACCTGAGCTATAATTAAGAGTCAGACACTTTAACCAACTGAGCCATCCAGGTGCCCCAAGGGTAACAGAAACCCTTGTAATATCAGTGAGTACCTCCATGAAGACCAAGACTACTGATGCCAGAGAAGGGGACAGAATGGATCCCTGAGTAAAGAAGACAGTAAAATTGGTGGAGAGAGGTACAGAGTGAGAACACAGCTTCTTTGTGACATGTACAAAGCTAGTCTTATGCTTCCAGTGGTAGAATTGGATGATATAGGCATGATGGCAAAAGTGTCCGAAAAATAAATGCATAAAGCTAGCCCATTCCACTTTGAGGAATGCTGAGGTACATAGTATTTAAAACTGGGGGTACCTGGCTGGCTCGGCTGGTGAAGTGTAGGACTCTTGATCTCGGCTTGTGAGTTTGAGCCCCACACTGAATGTAGAGATTACTTAAAAATAAAATCTTAAAAAAAGAAGGTATCTAAAACCATCTTCCCCTGACCTCTCAAATTAATCACTTGGAACACACAGTACATGTTTGGGGCATAGAGATGTCACAAACACCAATACTCTTGGAAAATTATGTAATACTTTGTCAGCATGAGGACAGCAAATTAATACCATAAGTGAATTAGCAGATTATGCATGCTCCTGTTGACAATCATGCTTCCAATCTGTTCTGTTAGTGCAGTTAATTCTCAACTATCAACATGTCGGAAAGTGCCCGTTGAATCCCGTCAAAATGAAAAATTGTGCTGATGTCCAGATCATGAGAGGAGATTGTGTCATCATCATTTGTGCTAGTGCCACTATATCAAGCATATTATCATCAATTCTTGGGGCCACATTTTAGGAGGGACTCTGAAAAATTAAAAAGTGCCTAGAAGATGGGAGGATCCCAGAAAGGAGAGGAACAACTGGAATTCATGTCATAAGAATAATAAACAAAGGCCCTTACAATGTTTAGCCTGCAAAAGAGACAATTAATGGGTAACATAGTGGTAGTAATCTTCAGGGTGCACACCATGTGGAAAAGAACTTATTTATTCTGTATTGCTACAGAGTGCAGAATTAGGACCAGTAGGTAGAACTGCGGTTGTAATATTCATTCATTCCACAGATACATAATGAGAGTTTCCTACATGCCAGGCATTATGCTGGTCAGTGGGAATGCAGAAACAAAGAGAGAGAGAGAGAGAGACATAATTCCTACTCCCAAGGAGCTCAGAGGGCATTCAAATGGCACTGGAGATGACCATTAACAAAGCAATATAACCAGTGCTACCTACAATGGAGAAATGGAAGCAGAAAGGAGAGAGACTGCCCAATTCAAACAGAAGGCAGAATTAGGACTGGAGAAGAGAGAGACTCTCATAAAGGATGTCAGCCCAGCAAAAAGAATTTTCCATCAGCTTTTACTGGTGTAAGCTACGAGCCTCTCTTGAGCTCAGGAGTTCCTCACCACCACCGACATTTGAACAGAGAAGCCAGTGCACTGAGTGAGAGGCTGGACCAGGTGGTTTTTAAAGTCTTCTATTTCTTAAAATCTGTTACTCTACTGATTTCAATTGGATGTTCTGTGACCAAGTGGATATTTTAATTGAACTCTTAGGGAAGCAGAAAGCTTCATTCACCGGGTCTCCCCAGTAGCATGTTCTGGTTAATGGGGATTTTAAGGTATGAACCCCAAATAAACTACCAAACATGAATTTTTAAAGGGAAATTTGACATCCTAATCATTATTTTTCCAACAAATTTTTTAAAACCAAATCCAATGATAATGACTTTTATTGATAGCAGACCTTGCCATTCACCAGGAATATATCCGTAGACCCAAATACACGAATAACACTTGAACATATCATTCTCTCCATAAAATCAAGTAATGATTCTGTGATTATGGGACTAAAGTAATTTATAATGCTATGAAATTCTGCCACTAAAACAAATTATGAAAAAAAAATAAAAATAAATAAAACAAATTACGCTTTCTATACTATAAAAACATGTAATGTTTTCAGCCCTGCCTGTGTACCAGGCACTGTTCTAAGTGAGATGCTTGTATTAACTCATTCAATTTCTCCCAAGAATCCCTTGAACTAGGTACTTTAAAAAAAAGTATCCCATTTGATGGATGAGGAAATTGAGAAACATAGGGGCTAGACAACTCATGCACCTAGCAAGTGAGCTTCAAACCAAGCAATGTGACTCCACATTCCCAACCACTGTACTATACAGTTACTTTGTATTACCTGTGTCTCCAGAGGAAGAGCTATGCACAGTGACGAGGAGCAACCAGCACCACTGCAAAGACATGCGAGAAGTCTGAGTCTCAGTAGCAGGCTAAGTGCGGTCACTGATTACTTGTTTCCACGCATCAACCTCACTGGACCCAAGATTCAAATTTCGACTCAACAACAGGGCAAATTTCTCCATATGGTTGATCTTCATGATTTATTACAAATAGTTGGAACAGTGACTTTTGAATCCATGAATGCTAGAGCTCTGCTTTATCTGCTATTTTGGATTAATCTGTTCCTCCTCCATTCATGGATATCTCCTTTTGGATCTCATATGCTAATTATCTAGCAGTGCTAAGAGAATTTCGAGTGGTCTCTGGTCATGCCCATTGTTACGTACCCTTCTTACATACAATATGGTGCTCTGTGGCATGAAATAAATGAATTGCGGCAGGTTTGAGAAAAAAGAACTTGCCATTACACATCTTACCCATAATTTTTAAAATTTCTCCCAGATGACTGAGCTAAGATTCAGTCTCTTTTATTGCCTTCAGTATTTCAGCCAAAATAAGGTAGACTGAAAAAAATGCTAGTGATTTTTTTTCTTCTTTATGGTCTACATGTTAGATTGCCACTTAAGTACTAGTTAGGAAGATAAACGTTTCAGCTTAATTTTTCTCACTTATGAGCCATTGCATTTTCCCTTTCTTAACCTCCTTCAGAATTCACTCATCAACCAGGACCCAGTCATTTCTACCACTAACTAACTTTTCATTTACAGGGTTCATTAATATCTGCTGCATGTACATCATGCACATTTAAAATGCCCACTTCAAGCACTGCCATTTATTCTCCTAGAAATGCATCATTACCTAAAGGAATAAACCTTTTAACCTGTATCAGCAATCAAAGAGCTCAAGTAAATGATGAAGTAAATGAATCCAAATTATAGTACATTCAGATCAGAATTCACAGACCCCTTTGCCCTTGTCTTATAAATTTATCTTTGGAAGCCATAGCCTGTTTACAAATAGCATAAGAGACAAATTGGTCCACCCTCTCTCCCCCTTTCACTCAGGTTTGATGGGGCAAGATGAACACAAAAGATCTCCTTGCAAGTGCACAAAGATATGCACCTACTACAGTATTGCCTCTAATGCCAAAAAAATGGAATTAATCTAAAATTCCTTCAATGGGAGGTTGGGTAGATAAAGTACAGTATAGCCATAGATTGAAATGCTCTGCAGCCATCACAAAGGAGATGTGTTTATTCTCATAAGATATAAAGAGATGCAAGGGAATGATAAAGACCAAATTCAGAGGCACCTGGGTGGCTCAGTAGTTGAGCATCTGCCTTTGGCTCAGGTCATGATCCTGGGGTCCTGGGATCGAGTCCTGCATCAGGCTCCCCGCAGGGAGCCTGCTTCTCCCTCTGCCTATGTCTCTGCCTCTCTCTGTGTGTGTCTCTCATGAATAAATAAATAAAATCTTTTAAAAATAAAAGACTCAATTCAGTGTAATGGTTACTTTTGGTCTGGAGGAAGGATATGCAGTTAGGGAGGGGAATATAGTCAGATTTCAACTAACTTCATAAAGTTTTATTGAGTTTTGTGGCAAGTACAAGGTATTCTTACATTATTTTTTTATTTTTCAGTACATCTGAATTATTTACTATTTTTAAAAATTCTTGGAGCCACTGACTAGGAAATTCCTACGGAGATAAAATTCAGTCATTGAGAATGCATTTCATTGTGATGTTTAGAAATTGTTTTATGTGTCAGATGAGGATAATGTTATATGGAAGGCGCATAAATATTGATGGGTGAGATTTCAATCTTAGAAGGCCTGATTATTAAGGTAGAAAATTACTGGTGTGGACAACAAAGGTAGGCCATGTGAAAAAAACAAAAACAAAACAAAATGGATTACAAAACATATATCCTGATCGGCTTAGCTGGGAATTGGACCCAATGATCTTGAGAGTAACTTCATTTCTAGAATTCTACAGTGTTCTAAAACTAGTGCTGGTAGACATTTTTCATCAACTTTCTGATACCTTTGACTAATAATCTAGATGTCACCCTGATCAGGCTAAGCTTCAGTTATTAAGCAAATATATCTTGAATGCCTACTATGTGCATTGTGCTGACTGCCAAGAGGCCACCAAAATGAAGCAGGCAAGGACTTTGTCCTCAAGAACACCCAGTAACATAAGACAGTCACATTGTCAACTCACCAAAATGCATTCCAGTAAGCTCTGTAGCAAAGATATGAGCAAAAGTGCTTTAGGAGCACCCAAGAAAGCACTTCTGCGCGAGCAGGAGAGAGTCAGGAAAGATTTCACAGAAGACATGATATTTGCTCTTGACCTTGTAGGATGAATAGGGATAATTCAGGCAGAAGCAAAAGCATAATCAAAGGCATAAGACATGAAGGTGTGTGGCATATTTTGGTGAATAGTCAATAGTCCAATGTGACTAGATCATAGGAGACTATAGTCAAGATCATAAAGACTCTTGAATATCATACATAAGAGTCTGAATTTTGTCCTGGGTCTTAGGGAACTATCAGAAGATTTTAAAGAATTATCAGGTTTACATTTTGGAAGGATCACTGGAAGATAAATTGGAGCTATGAAGCTGGGAAAACAATTAGGAGGCAATGTAGTTCAGATCAAAAAAATGATGGGAGCCTGCTCCAGGGCAATGGTAATGAGAAACTTTAATCTCAAAGGGTCTATAGGACCATCAGGTGGAGATGTCCATCAGCATGGCTTGTTCGCTGTCTCCCCAAAACACATCTTGAACTCAACCTCTTCTTTCTACCTCCATTGCTCCCAACCTAGTTGAAGCTACCACCATCTCTCCCCTGGACTACTAGAGTAGCCTCCTAACCAGTCCCCTTGCTTCCACTCTGGCCCTCCTTACAGTGTAGTCATATAGCAACTGGAGTAATGTCTTAAAACTTTAAATCTGACCTTATCACACCCATCCTCAAAATTATCCAATAATTTCCCATCAAAATAAATCCAAACTTTTTACCATGACCCATAGGTTCTTATAAGATCTGACCTCGGATTATCCTTCTAAACTCCTTTCCTACTATTCTTCTTTTTGCTCATTTGGCTTCAGTCATAATGGCTTTTTTTTCCCATTCTGTTTGCAAACCAAATGTGGAAACCATACTTCCAATCTCAGTGAACAATTTCAGTGGGGGATCTGATTGCCATAAACACAGTGCTTACTTTCCAGGGCAATAGCTCTGGGAGCTCCAGCCCTCTGGAATTGTTTAAGCAGGCATCAAGAATGTAGCCAGTCAAAATCCAGAGAAGAGCAACTAAACTAACAATCAAAAAGTCTGAGGTAGGGGCCAGAAAAGCTCGTTAAAGGACACTTGAAGTCATGGCATATGTTTATAGTTTCTACCATGCTACCTCACCTCTAGTAAAATAGCACTTTAGAATTTTTCCACAGGGTTTTCATTCCTAAGGACCTAGCTCCCAACTCAATTGGCAGTCATGGGGTCATTGAGACCACACTTCTTTATATTCTCCAGAATGCCTAACATAGAGCTATAAGAATTTAGTACATGTTCTAAGGACCACCCGATTTGAGATGAAATTTAATGGCATTAAATTCAAAATCCAACACGGTAAAGAGGAGGGAAACTTGGCTCGATAGGAAGAAGTAACAGTTTGGGTTTGGCCTCTACCTGAGGCCTTCACACCCCTAGTAGAGTGCTTTTAGCTATAGCACGTGTTCAATAAATATTTGTTAAAAGGATGGATGAAAGGCTAAATACATGAATGCAAATTCAGGCAGTGTCGTGCTAGAAAATAATGTTCCATTGACAAGAAGCAAGCAGTGTTTCTTTTCATCCTCTTTGTCGGATATCTGGGGTACCATGTCTATTTCTAGGCAATCTAATTGAAGAGAGGCATTGCTAGCTAGTATCCTATGGGAGATAGACCAACATTGTGAGTGTTCTAGAAATAGTTTTAGACATCAGTGGAGTTTAACCAGGTGAAGAGATGAAGGGGAGAATAACAACGGCCTTGCAACATTTGGGGGGCCATCATGCAGAAGAAGGGACACGATTGCTTTGCATGACTCTAGCAGATAGTGCTAATAGTGCTAATGGTTGGGCTAACTAAAATGGTTGTACGCCTCCCTCCAATGGCATTTTTTTTTTTCCAGGCAAGTAAAAGGTAATCCCATAGCAGGATATTAGAGGGGAGATTTCTGAGTTGGGAGGAAGATTGAACTAGGAAAGTGTTTTTCAAACTCGACTGCAAACCCATTAGTGGAGCCATGAAATCACTTTAGTGGGTCCTAACTGGCACATTTTGTTTGTTTTTTTTTTTTCAGGGAATTAGAATAGAATAGAAAATATTAGGAAGCACCACACATCGCAAAAATGAGTATGGTTTTAAGGAACCTATTTTGGAACCATGTTTACATATGTATGAATGTACCTGCTGGGTTACAGCGTGACGCGCTTTTCTTCCCGTGGGTCGCCATCAGAAATGTTTGAACACCACTGCACCGAGGTCTTTTCCAGTTTTAATATCTGGTAGCTCTAAGAATTCTTCTCTCTGTTGCAGAGGTCCAAAATCGCTGTCTATGAGAAAATGTGGTCTTACATGAAATCAGCAGAGCCATCTGTGTTTACCAAAACAACCGCAGACGGAGTGGCCCGAGTGCGCAAGTCCAAGGGAAAGTTCGCCTTCCTGCTGGAGTCAACCATGAATGAGTACATTGAGCAGAGAAAGCCGTGTGATACCATGAAAGTTGGTGGAAATCTGGATTCCAAAGGCTATGGTGTGGCAACCCCTAAAGGCTCAGCATTAAGGTGGGTGGAATAATATAACAATATCCGTGTTGTTATAGTATTCCACCTACCCTGATGCATTTTGTTGTCATTTTCTTTCTTGTGGATTTTGAGGTAACTTTTAAAAGTTTAAAACCTACAATATTCCATGGAGTTAAATAAGACGGTAAATTATGGTTTCATCTATTTAATGCATCCATTTTTTTTAATGTTCTCTCTCTGTGTTGTCCTCTCTGACTGTTTGTTGCTGTTTTAATTTTACAGTTCAACGGCTTTTTCAATTTAAATGGTAAAAGCCAAGTTATGGTGCCATATGTGACGAATGTTAATTGCATGGATGTGGTGTTCTTGTTACTTTTTTTCTCAAAGACAATTTCCCCATCCCGCACACTTCAGTTTTGAGCAAATGTTATCCTCCATGCCACCTTCCAATATTTAACCCTGTATTTGCTGTACAGACATTTTTATAGCTCCACGTTCTGTGAAATTTAGCCAATTTGTCCTCTTGTGCTCCTTTTTATACGTTAACGATTTCCTAAGCATTTGTGCATTTTCTTACAAGTTATGTTTTATCGTTTCAAGAAATGCTGTTAACCTGGCAGTATTAAAACTGAATGAGCAAGGCCTCTTGGACAAATTGAAAAACAAATGGTGGTACGACAAAGGAGAGTGCGGCAGCGGGGGCGGTGACTCCAAGGTCAGCCTCAATGTCACCACAACCGGGTACCCTTAGTGACGAGTAATCGGCAAGACTGTTATCTTATTATTGAGGAGAGAGCACAAGACTCACACATAAGGTGGAATGACCAGGTCATTCCCCTGCCTGGCAGCTTTGGGAACCAGAAAGACTCCAGGGCACTGCCCTCATTTTTGATCTAACTTGGGTCCCTTCTTAAACTCCCAGACAGAGGCTATCCTTCCACACCCCCTCCTTCCCCTCACACACCAGACTGGTTGCCTTATGAAGGCCATGGTGTGGGTGTCAATGGCCTAGGCTTTCAAGAGCCCAAGGCTTTCCTTAAGACTGTCCCCGTCTGCCTCACATGAGTGGTGTGAGAAATCAAATCAATCTACTGAAAAGTCAGGTTACAGCCTTTTGTCCCCCCCCCCCACTAAGGCATGATGGTTGCTCACAAAGATTGGTTGGTTGATTAGAGTTGGCTTCTTCAATTATGTGTATGAGTGATGAGATGTTGTTCTTGATATGTGATGGCCTATTCAAGCTGGCCCCGCTTAACTTGAAAGCCAAAGAACAAGCTCGGTTTCAAGTTAAATGGGGTCTTTCTTCAATAGGCCACCCCATATACAGACTTGGCAAAGACATTTTGTATATTTAAACAAGTGCGTCGCCTAACTGTGATACTCCATGTGTATAAATTCCTGATTTGGCTTCTTCTTAGCCATGTTCTTGGTTCAGGTAGGTCTAATTGTTATCCAGGCTGCCTTCATGAGAAAATCCATCTCACTTGACACTCCTTTGGCTCCTTAATGCTCTACGGGGCTAGAAAGAACGAATAGCCTTCATCCAAGCAACAAGAAATAGGGGCAAGCTCAGAAGCCATGATACCAAGTAATGGAAGGACACACTGGGTAAGTACAGGAGAGGACCTGAAAACAGAATCCTCCATGACCCAAAGGGCATGCGAATTATATTGAAGCATGTATGATCAACTCTTGTACAACCAAGATACCATGGGCATCTTAAGGTGAAGAACAGTGTTTCCCATACACAGGCCAACAGACAGGCAAGCCAAACCTTTTCTCCTTCAGAGACAATGGTTACACCTCTGCTCTTCTCTTTCTCTCTCCATTCCTCAGGATCCTGATGGAAAAGTTAGTTGGCAAGTCTGCAGTATAATAGGAGTTTGGAAACACTGATACAGAGCACTTTCCAAGAGATAAATTCAAATACAACTCTCTTCAGCACATAATCTATCCAGGCAATGGCAAGGTCTTTTATTGTAAAACCTTGATTAACCAGAACTCACCTAAACAGTACCCCAACTAACCGAATTCATGCCCCTCCTCAGTACTCCACATTGATGAGAAAGCAGCAATAGTACCAAAAGAGAAGAATTCTGCAAGGAATTGATTTTTCTTAAATCACTTGCCAAGAGATGACCTGTGGTTAGGTCACATTCAGCTTTGTCTCCTATATCTTCTCTCCATCTGGATTGATCCTCAAACATTAGAGGCTGCTTCCCGGAGGCGAGAAAGTGGATACAAGCATTTTGAGGAAAAACAAAACAAAACATATTATTAGCCAAGAATGAAACAAAATGAGTATTCTTATTGAAAATTCCATTCATCCCTTATGGATTCCAATTAATCAAGGTTTTACTATGTGTGTCAGAAAGCAATAACTTCCTTTCCCACCAGTGTGAACCAATGACATTGACAGTTTAGCCAGCCAAGCTTTCGGCTCAGTTGAGTTTTGCAGTGGCTAACCTGATGCCTAGAGTATTTAGCACCTTCTTCCTGGTCTTTTTCTCATGTTCTTAGCAGGCCACGGAGAACCTAATTTTCTCATTCAAGTGAGTTGCAGAATGAAAATTGAGCTGGATTGGATACATTGCTCTCATGAATTCATCATTCACACTCATCATGGTTACAAAGGAGCCATGGACTGTGTCAAGATGACTCTAAAACATCCACATGATGCCAAGTGTCCAGAAGTTTTCAAATAACCAGATGTTTGATGTCACATAAACCAAAAAAAAAAAAAAAATCCGCATGTATTTGGCTGAATTTTTACTTTTGACCCAGATGTTTTGGTATCATGAAGACCCCTAAAACTTTAGACCAGCTCTTTGCTAATTACAACCAGCAATCAAGCCTTTCTTTTTTCCTCAGCTGATACTGCTGCAAAATTATCAAGTAACCTTATTGCCAGCCCACGATTTCCAGATTATCTGATTTTTCGATATTCAGATAGAGTCTAAATGTGTCCAAGTTCTCTGACATTAGTGCTACCGGCCAGGCATCTCTCAAATCACTTGTTTTGGTCATTCCTCCAGCCAGCCTTTTGAAATAAGTCAACCCCTTTTCTCAGCTATGGATAATAGTATGATGAGTGCTGCATCTCCAACGATTGCTTTTTCTGTTTCCGGATTACCAAGGAGCTTGCCTTTATCCTCTCCCTTCTTACTACCTGCTGTTTTCTGAGAGTGAGCAAGAGAAGGGGCGAGAGATGAACTTGAATCCATTTTACCACTATTTGGTGGTGACGCCAAAAATCAATGGAGAAGAAGGTAGAAAAGGCAGCAAAACCCCATTAATCTGGAGCCCTCATATTTATAATTTGTGACAAACCACACAGGGACCAGTCGATGAACTACCCAAATAGTATCAGGAAAGGGGCCAAGAGAGGTTTGTTAAGCAAATGAAGAGTTTAGATTGTCAGTTGAATTTTTTCCTTAAGAGAACAAATTTTTCTCAAATGTTGCAAGCATTTGTGAGATACATTCATATTCATTACAAAGCTATCCGCTAAGTAGCTCTCGCAAGGACCTCCACTATGGCAATGTATTATAGTGAGTTTGAATTACAAAACAGACTTAAAGTAATAAAACTGTCATTCTTTAAACCTGTTTTGTAATTCGGGACTTTCTCATTCAGACAGTCCCTATGTTAGTCCAAATCAGGGAGGTTTGACTGTATTGGTAAAATGGCTTGAAAATTACACTTCTTTATTGTAACCCATCCCCAGTTAACATGACAATTGACTGTTGAATATACCATCATTTCGCAGAGAGTGAGACCCAGAGATGGTGGTGACTTTGAGAAGGTCACACAGCTAATGTTGTCACAAATCTCTGCTGAGTTTCAGGGTCACCTCTTGTGATAATATTGCAGACAGCGATTGATCACATATACCCATCCAACGGGCAATGTGAATCTGATTGCACGTGATATATTTCCATGAAAATCAGGTTCATTCTCAACTACCTCGGTTACAAGGCAAATGGCATATTTAAGCCATTTCAGCCCTCAGTACTGATTACTAAAAATGACAATAATCACAAAGCCTGACATTTATGAGTGCTTTTATTTTTTCAAAAACACTCCCACACCTATTATCTCTGAAACCAGGAGAGAGAGAAAAATCTACAATACTTATCTCTCTCTCTTCCGCAACCTTAAAATAATGATAAATGGGTAATTATGTTAAATTGTTGACTTTTTCCCCCTGGCATGAGACATCATGCATTTTCAGCCTACTCTCAAAAAGTTACCCTTCTACAGAAGGAACCAGTAATTTTTCAGGCTGCTTTAGATGTGCATGTTTAAACTAGCGCAATAGACATTTAATTTCACTTTGTTTATTTTATTTCATTTTCTGAATACAAGGAATTAAGACAAGGTCAGTCACTGAAGTGGCCTCTGAACCAGACCTACAGGCTAGAACTGAAAAACTGCTTGCTTTTAGCAATTTCCTGAACCTCAACTAATAGGACCCAAACAAATCAGACCTGATCCTTCCTTGATGGACTATAAATGTACAGGCAAGGATCATGAAAATTAGAGCTGTGGTTTGGGAATTTTTAACCTGCAAATCACCCTTTTGTGTTAGTGTGCTATTACAATGTGTGCCTAAATGCGGTAATTAAGAGCCAGTAGGTTGTTCCAGCGATAAACCCCTATCACCAGGGGTTTGTGACACAGCCAGTGAAAGTCTGTCACTGTAAATCACAACAGAATGGGGATTTAGCTGCTGAATTACCACATAAGCACATCAGCCTCCCTCCACAGCTGCCTGTCACTTCAAACTTTCCAATTCTTCTGATCCACCCCCACTTGCCCTGCTTCACTCTGTTAATCTTGGGGAAAGGGCACCAGTTTAGTTTTCCTGTGTAGCCTTACCTTCCTAGAAGGGGTCTGGTCTATGAAACAAGCTCTCTGCGCCTTGAGGGACAAGGCTTTATAAACCCTACCCCACCTCGCCCTAAAATTGTCTTGGCTTTAGTTCTATCCAGGGATGTAGGCTTCCAATGTCTGTATTTTCCAAGCTGAAAATCAGCACTCTTTGTGTGCTTTAGGAGAACATTGGAACAGAATGTTTAAACGGAACCATTCTGAACCCCTTGACTAGAATGAGAGTTGTATGACAGATACCTTAACTTGCAAAGCACATCAGGAAGCAAGGGATGACAATGGGACATGCAGTTAAACTTTAATAAAGTAAATAAACACTTGTATAATCATTATGATTTATAGAATCTTGATAGAGAAATGCAGCTTTGTCATCTTTAAAAATATATAGCGACTAGAATAACCAATGTGACGCTAGGAGAGCATTTAGGGAACTTGTTTTCACAAATTCAAAAAGTGGCTTGCAATTAAAATTAGTTGTTTCTTTTCATGTGGGTGCTTTCAAAGGACCTAAAAAGAGTTTGTTCTCTTAAGAAATTCAAACACGTCCTTCCTTCCTATCACTAGCAATCATTTTTTTTATCTCATGCATTTGCTTACCAAGTCTTGTATTCAAAGACAGTAAAAAGTTATACTTTAGAACAGCCTACTTCCAAATGCCCTCTGCTTCCTATGTGGTGGTCCTTAGATGAATGAGGTAATACTATGTTCCCCATATGTATAAACGAGATCCTCGGTTTTGTGTGTATTTCTTCTTCCGTGTATGTCTACAAACCTCCTCTCCTATGCCACCGTCTCTTAACCACTTCTCTTCCACACCCAGAATTCTTTGACATTCTTGGGCCTTGGGTAACGGATGTGAAATCTGCATCTGCCTTTTACCAGCAACAAGATGGACCTTTTATTGGCAGGAGCCATCCCTAAGGTAGACATTTTGGATGCCCAGGGTTAAGATGGATCCCAATGACTCTTTATTGACACTGTTATGTGTGTAGGCAAGAATCATTACAGATCGATGGCACTTCCTGGGTCTTAGAAGAAGTTCCTGTGAATCACCGAGACTGGTTTGGGATCAAGGAGTAGGGTGAGTATATTATGCTCTTCGTTGGTTTGCATGTCTCTGTGCTGGTGCTGCCTCCCGGAAGTATGAAGAACCTGACAGTTTTCTTTCCTGGTAGTGACTAAATTTGCTCCTTGAACTTTACTCAGGTCTTCTTCCCAAGAGCAAACCCTCACTTTCTCTCAAGTGGCTGCTGCAAGCAAGGGACCTTTTTGCCTTAAGAACTGAACCAGTCCAGTGACTGCCAAAACCGTTGATTTTGCCAGATGGTGTTAAAGAATAAATTCTACCACCGGAAAAAAATTGTAATCCAGAAAAAAGTTGTTTTAATTAATCCATTCTAGTGATTTTTTTAAATTGACTGTGTGGCCTTAACCATGATTTCTATGATTAAGACATGATTATTTACCTTTGGTGTTATCCTGATAACTTGAATGTGTTTCTAATTGACAAATAATGACTAAATATTCAACACCAGAGCAGAAAGAGCAGCAAGAGTGGAAAGGCTGAAGGTAAGAATGCTGTTACACAATAATTGCCAAGAGGAGAGACATCGCTACAGAGGCAGAGTGAAATGGTGTGTGTCTATACCCTTTCTGCCCCACTAAGACCAAATCATTTGGTTTCTGTTCATTTGGAGAGAAGGTTATAGAACCACACTCTCTGAAAGGCACGACAGCCACGGAAAAGAGACATGAAAGATTTGAAATGATTGGAAAAAATGTAATGAGGGTGGGAGTTGAAGTTGGTGGAGTAGGGTGGGGGCAAATATTTGGAGAACAATTAAAATCCATTCTCTTTTGACTTTCTAGAGAGCGGTACAGCATTTGGCCCTTGGCACATGAGGCAAATCCCCATTGGTCACAGGTGGCAAAAGTGTGCTCCAAGCACTAAATTCACCTTAAAGCCTAATTTCATCTGGCCTTGAAGCAAATACTTCTCAAAATACAAAACTAAGGCAATAGCATACTTTACATTTGAGAGAGAGAGAGAGAGAGAGAGAGAGAACGAGAGGGAGAGACCGACTCTGCTGGTGTGTGCTATCTAGCATCACTGCTGGAAAGGGCAGATAAGTGGATGCTAGAATGCATGCTAGGAGAGAGTGGTATGTGCCCTGGCATGGCAACCAGTAGTCAGCTGCTTTCAGATCTGATACATAGACCCCATTTGCTGCAATCTAATGGAGTGTAAGCTAAGACTGATTATTTTTCTATGGGTCATGCTCAAGAGAGGGCTATTCAGGAGAAAGGATGTTGGCACCCATCAGGTTTAACTCTCAATGAACATTTTGCCTAGAGTCAGGGGCATGAACTCGATGTCTTCAGAAACACATGTCATGTGAGTTTCTGATGTAATGTGAGACCAGTTTCTGTCTGTCTTCTCCATCTATGCTTTTCTTTCTTGGTGCCATTGGGATGAACTAAAGAAAACACATTTATACGTTAAAAAAAAAAAAGCCCAACCAAATTTGATAGTTTGAGTTTTTAATGGATCTTAAAACAGAGTTTTCAAGTGCATCATATCAATTATGACCTGGGGAAGGATCTGTGGCCATGTTTTAGCCAAAATTGGCTTCTCCAGATGCTTAGCATCTTCCCTGAGGCCCTTCTCTCTATCAGGGACAAATTGAGTAAGAAGTCCTTCCAGACAAATTGGGTAGTGTGAGATAGCACACAACCAATAATGGTTTTGAATTCCTGTTCTAAAGGGAGAGGTTGGACAAAGGCCCGGTTTGGCAGAAATCCATCAGTGAAATTCACAACTTGTGGAATCAAGGGGTCTATCACTTTTAATTTGAGAGATGATCATCTGGAAGAGCACTAGCTTTACTCACATATCCACAAGTGACTGCTGGAGCTGCTTCTCTAGCATAGATGCTCATCAATAGGTTTCAGTCACTAGCATTGTTAGGCCCTTAGTAAAATGACTCACGGCTTTCAACTCCTCATGTTATGTGCATGCATTATTGAATTCGCTCTTTGCACTTGCATTAAATTATGATCTCATTAGCAAGGAGTTAAATAGGTTTGAGCTGCATTTGTGAACTACATAGATATAAATTCTCACTCAGAGGGAGCTTCTAGCAGCTAAGCTCTGCATAACTCTGCAAATCATTGTAGCTGCCCCTGGGGACTGAGGGTTGCTTGGGTGGCCAGGGTGCAGTAATACCTGCAGTCATATGTACATGTTCCCAGGTTGTGGAGAAAGCTCAGGCTGATCCAAGGGTAGAAAGATTGAAATAACTTAAACCCTCATTCTCCTAGAATCCTACATCCAGAAATCCCTATGAAAAGAATTGGATAGAGATTTTTCTAAGGGCTCCAGATTCCAGTGTAGTCTAGGGCATATTTTGAACTGCCATGATCCCCAACAGCTACTGTATGGAGAGGTCACATATCCCAAGGAAACCATCAGGAAAGAATATAAAGGACCTTAGAGTAAATCTTTTTATCTAGCAAAGAATCTCCTCTTGCTTGGTCATCAATTCAATTGGCTTCAAGTGAATAAATCAAGACCTACCTGGGCAGAGATGTCTCTAGTCGCACATGTCTGCACATGTCTGTGATTTCCTGAGTGATGTTAGGAGTTTTTCAGAAATGGCTAGGGAAGCATGTGAGCAATTCAGAAAGGTGACTTGTCCCCATGAAAACCTGAAATATCTTCAGTGAAAAGCCAGTGAAAGAGAGGATGGCTATCCTCCCTCCACTGGGCTGAAGAGAATTCTAAAAAGTCATTCAAAAAAAATCACCAGGTACCAAGAAGCAAGTGTCAGTAAGTTGGAGTGAGGTTGAGATGAGGCATGGGGTGAGGGGAGGGCTTCCAGATTAGGTTGTGATAAGCTTCCATTGTCATCACCCAGATCCAGATGTTAGGCTGAGTTCTTCATCACCTATGCAAATACACTACCCTTCCTCGTATATTTCTTTTACTTCTCTGTGATCTCCTTGTCTTTCCCTGTAACCTATGTATTTACGCATATATCTATCCCTCCTCAGGGCAACATTGAAGATCTTCTGGCATCATTAATTAAACAGACATTTACTCTTTAGGTGTCCCCCCTCAGAAAGGAGAAGTGAAGCCACTCAGAGCAGAATCTATCCCACAGTCTCTTGGGCAGATAAATAGTACTGCCCGGGGTTCCTGTATTTTTCAGGCTCAGACATAGCCACAGTACAGATTTTTATATCAACCCTTCCAGGATCACTATTTGGAGGAATCAACTTGGTCATTAATTCACCAGGCCATTTTTTTTTCTTCTTTCCCACTCTGGGGAACTCAGCACCCTCACATCTCTCTCCCCACATTTTTCCTCTTTGTTTGTGGCTCCAAACTACCTATTTTGGGGGTATTTCCTGAACTCAAAATTGAAAAATAAATTGGACACTTCCTTTGAAAGATATCAAAAGTTTTAGTTACTTTGGGGTTTTTTTAATAAACAGTTTCTACTTTCACAGTAAAGAAAATAGCCTTCTTATCCTAAAACTGTCTCCATATGTAACACTGGCCATCACTAAGATAACACTGAACTGGCTGGCACATCCCAGGAATGAGCTGGGAATCTGGACAACCGCCACCGAGGGCTGGATGCCTTGGATTAGTGAGCACAGTCCTTTGTAGCTGAGGTACTGCCAGGTGTGGATGGCAGAGAGAAGCAAAAATTTGTATCAGCTAGTTATGGTTTCTTTTATTCAAAAGTAGAACTCATTTTCAAAGCATTATGCATTACATTACTACCTCTATTTAAAAAGAAAAATAGATGCCACTCCAAGACTGTTCCCCACACTCAGTATTCATTATCCTGCCACCAGTCCGCACTGCCTTCACATACTTTTAAATGACGTGATTCACCTTTGCTCCTACCCTCTTCATCTGATCAACAATCCATACACATTTCTATGAATACTCTTAGGGGAGTTTTACACTCTTCTTCCTTGAACATTTTTTAAACAAAATATAACAAAGAGTTGGAGTCTGTAAATATTTGCTCTGGTCCATTTCCCATTTCCCAAAGGAGCTTTGTATTTTAACAAGGAATATTGCTCAAACTTAAAGGTGGGCAATTCTCAGGTGTGCAATTCTCAGGACGGAATTTCAGGTACCCGTGAGGAAAATAGTTTTGGACAGGGGGACATCCCAGACCTCCTGAAATTACATCACGAAACTCTCCTGTTCTCTCCCTAAGCCTCTGGATGCCTTTTTCTTGGGAGGGCTGTACCCAGCAAAAGGTTCGTAGCAAGCCTGTCAGAGGTAGAATGCCTAATTTCCATGATAGGAATCTGACCTACTTTGTTTAATTCTTTCTGTTCTCTATTGAGGTGAGTACAATAAATATTTCTGACTTATAATTCTCTTAGGTACCAGTTAAGGGCCTGCAGTAATTGCTCTGAAGCCTCCCCTGGAGACATATTGCTGCCACACAGTGAAAGGCCCCAGCTGCAAGATATGCCCTTGCTAGGTTGATAGTTACTTGGAGTGTGGTAGTCCCTAAAGACAAACTTCATTATGAACATCCAAGCACGAAGAACAGAAATAAAGAGGACTGCACCCTTTCGTGTGTTCCACTAGAGAATGCACAGTACAGAGTTAAATATATATTCATTTGCCCTCTGGCCTGCCCCATAACTTGCTGTGCAGGCTTGAGCAGATTGCTTAACCTATCTGTGCCTCAATTTCTTGACTTACAATGTAGAGGCCATAAATCTACCTTCTTAGGGTGATCATTAAATTCAAACAATAGTAAGAAGTGTGATAACTTGGGGAAATATTAGGTTGAAAAGCAATGCTAAAAGAGAGTTAGCTATGCAACAAGCATTTGTTGAGAGAATGGGTCTAAGCAGGGATACAAATACGTAAGCCACGGTCCCTGCACTTGAAAAGCACACAGTCTAGTGGGAGTAAGAGACACATGTGTAAATAGGAAGGAGGGAGAAAATACTGAGGAAGGGAGCAAAAACTGCTTCACGGAGACAGTGACATTTAAAATGACAGAATGCCCATGTGATTCCTCTTCCTTTAAAATCCCAGATTGTGTGTGCATGTGTGTGGGTGTGCGGGTGCGTCAGGGGAGTGTCAATACATTTGGCTGAATTGGAATGAGCTGGGCAATACATCCAGGAAGGTGCAGTAAAAAAGAAAATCCTGGCAGCATTTCTCTGCCATCTCAGGAATTTCTTCCACCCCACAGCAACAAACAGTTCTAGGAGATTTGGGCCTTGTATTTTCTTTTCTTGGCAGCTATCCTAAACCTTGTTAAGTGGCATTATCTGTGATTCCTGATTACAGCTTTTATGCTCCTTGGCTGTGCTGCTGCTTGAAATGTTTGTTTTTCTCCTTTATTTTTATTTAGAAGTTCCCAAACGCACATTGGTTCCCTGCCAGATTTCATAAGCCCTGTGATTTTTTTTCCAATCAAAGACTAAACTTATTCAAGGTACTGTCCCTCCCACCTCCCCCCCAGTTGTGACCATGAGAAGTGACTCTAGACATTGCCAAATAGTCCCTGGAGGACAAAAGGACCCCTGACTGAGAACCATGACAGTAAGGTAACCTCCACAGTAACCGCGGAGGCCATAGAAGCGGAGAGCAGTTAGCAGCCATTCTGCAGAGGCCACTGGATGTCCTCCGGCAGTGACAGGCCATTTGTCAGAAGTAGGATTCCAAACTGCCAACCTACTGAGCCTGGGTTTTAGCAAGGGCGGATGGTAGCAACCTAGAATAGGCCGCAGCACAGAAAAAGCATTCCTTCTCCAAAACCAGTGCTTCTCAAACTTCTCTTTATCCCAGGACCCTTTTACACACTTAAAAATTAAAGGGAACTCCCAAAAGATTTTGTTTATGTGTGGCATATCTACTAATATTTACTGTATCAGAAATTAAAATGAAATTCTAAAAGGATGTATTCCTTAATTTCTCTTAAAAATAATAAACCCAAAATAATAATAATAATAATAATAATATATATGTTATATATGTTATAACATAATATATGTTAACATAAATAACATACTTTTTATGAAAACTAAATTTTTCCAAAACAAAATTAGTAAGGAGTATATGGTCCTATGATTTTGCAAATCTCTTTAATATCTGGCTCCATATAAGAGAAAAGGATTTTCATTTCTGCTTTTTCATTCGATTTGTGTCAAGATCACATGTCACAAAGCCTCCAGGTAACTCCACTGTGCTTCATGAGGCAATAAGAGTGAGAAGGACAAGGAAGGTCTTAGTATTATTAAAAATAGTGTTGACTATGCAGATCTTCTGATGAAAAGGTTTCAGGGGTCCTCCGGGGTTCTTGGACAACACTTTAAGAACTATTGCTCTAAACCCACATGTAACACTATGAACAACATAGCTCACTTAATGGTTGACAAGCTTCTTTAAAACCCAGGTTCTCTAGGAAGAGATCTCTATTTGGACCATAGTGTGAGTGCCTTTAATCAGACTGCTCTATTCCTGAGATCTAGTAAGAGCCACTGTACTAAGGAAATTGAATAGTCATTTGAAGAATATAGGACCTTGAATGAGGATGGGGACCGGTAAAGGCTTAGAGAGCCACGTGAGGACACTGCACCTTTTGCAATAAGAAAAAGGAAAGCATAGAAAGGAGAAAGAAAATTCTTTGTGCTTTTTCCTGGGATCCTGATGGAATTGGGCACCCAGGTGCCATTGGGAAGCATCTCCCCTGCCTTTGGAGCCTGGGCACCAGTGTCTGGCTTAAGGCATAGCACTGAGGGAGAGGTAGTGATAAAACAAAAACTAATAAGTGAAAAGGAGAGGCAGAAGGGGGCCAAACAGTGGGAAGTAAGGGAGAAGGAAGTTTGAACACTGATCTCAGGGTCATAGATGGTCCTTTAAAAGTCTTAGACTTGGGGCATCTGGCTGGCTAGGTGGGTAGAGTGTGCGACTCTTGATCTCAAAGTTGTAAATTCAAGCCCCACGTTGGGTGTAGAGATTACTTAAAAATAAAATCTTTAAAAATAAATAAGTGAATGAAACTAAAAACCTAAGACTTAACTTTCACTGCCAATGATATCTTAAAGAGGCTCAAAGTTTTGAGTATCTTTTGTTGCTTTGTATCCCAAGCCAAACTGGTTGGCATTTGAGAAGGCTAAGGTTCTGAGCATTGAAAGAACTTGTTTAAAACATAAAAAGAGAAAAAAAGAAAGAAAAAAAAAAAACACAAAAAGATCTCAATTTCCTGGTAAGATACAAAATGCAGATATTCTGGCTGCCATGCCCAGAACCAACTGAGAAAGTGTCACCTCCCTGACACTCCAGGTTTATAGTTTTTCAAATCTCAAGTACCCTGAAATTGCATATTGTTTTTAAATGATTATACATTTCTCAGAATAGCTCAGGATGAGATGGTCCCTCTGCTCTCAACAGAAAGGAACTAGGCTTTGGGAACTTGGTCTGATAGAGGGCACATCTCTGTGACTAGAGGAAGTCTTCCCAATGACTGAATATGTTGGTGGGTCCAACTTACCCCAAATAAGCTAAGAAATTCTATGGCATGTTCATAGTAACATAAACGTGTCTGCTTTCCTCCTTGTGAATTGGTGGCGTTCAGAATAACATGCACTAGTATTCGCAACATCATTTGTGTGAATATGAACACACAGTAGTTTGTTATCTTATAATAGAATTATGCCACCCTCTAAATATAATGCATTTTTATCTGAAGTTATGGGAGATATTTTATTTAAAATTCATTAGCTCTAGCAAGAAGACAGGGTAAAGGCCATTATTCCCATTCTACAGCCGAAGAAATTTCTAAGGGAGGAAATATTAACCTCAGATGAGTAGGGTTTCCTGCGTTTGCCCAGGGGCTCGGACTGCAGGCCTGATGCTTTAAAAGGTGGAGGGCTAGGGAGCACTGGCCTGGCCTCCTGGGGCTGTAGGATACTCTCAGCTGAGGAAGTCTTATCTTACTGGAACAGTAAACTGTTCCTCTACAGTACTATGCACAGTGGCAGAATCAGTTTGCTATTTTAGATGGTGCCATATTAATAATCCATTTTTAAACAATCTGGTTCACCCTCTGGTCATCTGAGTTGACCAAAGACATAGGGCCATATCAGAGAGACAGCCAGTTAGCAAGAGGAACAAGCCACAGGCCAGTTTTCTTCTTGTGGAAAGTCCTCTCATCCAAAACTCAGAGGTCCACGTTCTATCAATTCTAAGACCAGTGCGTGTGTAAAGAATTCAGAGCTTGCGGAGTGAAGACATGTTTGTAGTAGAGTTCTTTCTGAGATCATCTTCATCTGGGCTAAAGGTTTGTGTGATAAAGGACAACTAATCAGAAGGCATATCATGCCCGTAGAGTCGACTTTCTCTTCTGGCCCCATCCCCTCCCCTGCTCCTCCATAGAGCTTGCTTTCTGTCTGGAAGTACAACAAGACACCCGGTTAGATCAAACCTAACACATGTCCGTCATAAAGCTACCTCGAGCTGCCGCCGATGATTGTCACTTGAGGGGAGACCCCCTCCTCACCACACACAGCCTATCCAAGGAGTGCCTGTTTTTCTATCCTCATTATTTAACAGTGTGTGCCGATTACTCAAAGCGATATGGGCAGGCCCTGGTAAATATAGCGTTGCTGTAGTGTTAACTTTTTATAAGGTAATGCTCAGGTTGCCTGCAGTGTTCTAAAATTACTCTGTGGCCAGGGCCCCCTGCTTTATCGCTTTCTATAGTTTTAAAGTAGTTTGAAGCTTGAATAACATAAAATAACATAATATAATGTTATTTATGTTATTTCCCACGTGAAGAACGCCTGTAAACCTTGCAGTATTGAAACTCAGTGAACAAGGCATCTTAGACAAGCTGAAAAACAAATGGTGGTACGATAAGGGGGAGTGTGGAGCCAAGGACTCCGGGAGTAAGGTCAGTCGCTGAAGGTCTTTTTGTACTGATTAGCAATCACATTTTGAACCACTGTTTATTTTCTACCCCAAAACGGCTTTCCTTCCCAACACACCCCCCCCCGCAACACAGTGGGACCCCTTTATAACAGCAGCGCTAAAGTCACAAGGCAGGCGGCCCACCACGGAGACCTGCCGCCAAGCACCAACCATTGACCTTGACCTTCAGGATGGAGCTAGTGTTGAGATTGGAACCCAATCTGGCCCACCGCACTTCCAAAGCTGTGAAAAACTGAGCTGTGTTATAAGGGGGTTTTACTGTATTTCGCATTTCGAAAGTTCAAAGAGAAAACCTAACAACAACCACAACCAAAAAAAAAAAAAAAATCCAGTTGTGACAGTACTTTCTCTTAACCTCTTACAGTGTCAGAGACTTTGTAGTTGTAAATACCTTTGGTTATTCATACATTATATCAATCTCATGTGAAAACAGTCAAAGAAATAAATAACAAAGACTGGTCTCTGTAAGCGGAATGATTAGCCTCCTCCCAGCTGCTGTCGTATTGAGTTCAGCATCTATTTAGATCTCGAATATCATTAAGTCTGTCACACTTCTCTCTTCCAAAGGTGTCATTTGAATCTTGGTACATAATACTTTTGAAATTTAGTCGCATGCTCCTTAAGGGTATACATTGTCAGGATAACATCACATTGATAAGCATGAAACACTCTTCCCCGCCTCCTTCCTGCCCCCCTTTGCTCCCCTAAGAAAGTTCTTTTTAGTTTCAATTTTTGCCTTGCCTTTTTTTGAACTAATATTGTGGTATCAGTTAATTCATTTCATGAAATGTCACTCATTTCCCCTGTGCAGTGAACCATTTTGCTACTGGTTTTCCACATCCCATGACAAGGAATTCTGTGAAACTTAAATACCTGGAACTTGAAACTATTCTTGTTGCCACAACTTAACGTGGGTTATGTCCAAGGACACTTTTCCCTCATGAAATACCACATACAAACAATAACCTCACGGCAGAGGGAGGGTTGCCGGAACCGGTCCATTTCCTAGTGGATCGTGGAGCATCCTTGCAGGTAGCCTCACCAGCCTCCTTAATAAGGAAATGATCCATTGTTTCATAGGGGACAGAAATTCCCACTTCTCTAGTTTCCTGTCACTGGCCCTAGAAGAGTGACTATTTACAAGGTTGTGTAAACATGAGGCTCACACATACCCTCCTCCCCAACCATGCAATTCAATTCTAATTGGCCTTTTTACCTTACCTTAATAGGTAAACAAGTATAGTGCTGTCTCCTATAACAATAGAATCAAGACATGGCCGTATCCTCTCTCCATTTAATTCTTTAAATGATACCAGGACTAGCTGTGCCACAGAGTGTTGAGTGTCAGCCATGGCCATTACCTGTTCACTGTGTTACCATTTCAGTAAGATATTCAATTCCCTGACTTAACAATTTGGGTATTCCATTCAATGGCATTCAGCAGCAAAATGGTTACATTCCCTCTAAAAAGACTACAAAATGCTATTTTATTTTATTTTTTTTCAAAGAAAGGCTCCGGGCCCTTGGTGTGTCCTACCTCAAGGTAGGACTCAAGGCACCAACTTTTTTCTTTCCATTGTTCAGCAGTTCAGTTTTTGCTTTTTCATACAGGCAGATAACTTAGTCAGATTTGCAGTTTGACCTGAAAGTCACTGACCGGCTTCCTCGATTTCCCCCGCCCCTGTTTTAAATAGAAAACAGATAAGTGTAGTATTTTTTTTTTAATTATTTGCCACATTCCCTGAGTAAAGCTGAAAATGAGCTGGATTTTTTTTAAATCATCAGCCTCCTGGAAAAGCTTTCTGATTTATATGGAGCCAATTCAGGACCCAATAGGTCCTCCTGACAGTTTTCCTTCGACTCTCAGGAAGATGGGAGGGAACCAATTCTTTGTGCTATGCCCTTGTTGCAGAAGCACAAAGACTTGCTGAGCTGAGGATGCAAACTTAGCAACCAGTCCCCAAAGGGAGCAATTTCTCAGCCACCGGGGAAAGGGGAGAGTTAATCCCTTTTAAACAAACCCTCGTGAAGGAACTCTCCAGATAGGAATATCAGGAACCTCTAATATTCTCACCTGGTATCTTCAAGACAAGTTGTTGACAAGTTTGTCACAGGGACAACAAGGGAGAAAGGGGTGTTGCGGGCCAGAGAGGGGAAAGAGTGCTTCAAGTTCCCAAATGAAAAGAGTGTTACATTTCTAGAGATTATGTCACAGCTCAACTCTGGCAAATGGCACTTTGAGGCTGGCAGAAGAATAAATTGTGCTTGTGTTTACACTTTTGCTCCTGTGGCCAAGCGCTGTTATATTTAGTTGCTGACACCATTTTGAGGTACCAAAGGAATTAAGGAGTCAAAGTAACTGAACGTCTAGGTGAGGACCACAACTGTCAACGGAAGCACAATCTACCATCTTGCGGGCCATTTGTGAAACATCAGTCAGTTGCCAGAGTCGAGTCATAACACTTACTGACATCATTGTTTAGTTCTTTTACAACTTAGAACTATCCTATATTATTGTCATGCATTATGATGTCCTATTGCTTGTGTTGTCCCCAAGAACTAATCGCGTTGTTCATTTCTCTTAGGACAAGACCAGCGCTCTGAGCCTGAGCAATGTGGCAGGCGTTTTCTATATACTTGTCGGAGGTCTGGGGCTGGCCATGATGGTGGCTTTGATAGAATTCTGTTACAAATCACGGGCAGAGTCCAAACGCATGAAACTCACAAAGAACACCCAAAACTTTAAGCCTGCTCCTGCCACCAACACTCAAAATTACGCTACATACAGAGAAGGCTACAACGTGTATGGAACAGAAAGTGTTAAGATCTAGGGGTACGGTCAAGGTCTAGTAAACTAATCAGCATTACCTTACTATGTGTTAATTTCTCCTCTCTCTCTCTCTCTCTCTCTCTCTCTCTCTCTCTCTCTTTCTCACTTTGGTTTATTGTTTCGAGTATTGTCTATTCTTTGCAACCATTTGATTCTTTGAAAACAATGGTTGTGCTTTCTTGTTGGGCAGCGCTGCTTTTCTAATAGCACCATCGTAATTGTACTATGGTGTGTGACCCAAAAGGAGAAGAAATTCTCTAGAGCAGCACTGTTAAATGGGAATGTTTGTGAGCCACCTACGTGAACCACATGTGTAATCTGAAGTGCTCTAGGAGCTACACTTTGAAAAGTAACACAAGTGAAATTAGTTTAAGGCTACATTTTATTTAACTCAATACATCCAAGATATCATTTCAACATGTTCTCAATATCAAAAGTGAATGGGCATTTGACGGGATGAGCACTGGTTGTTATTCTATATGCTGGCAAATTGAACACCAATAAAAAATAAAATTTATTTTAAAAAAGTGAATGGGATATTTTACATTATTCCCTTCATGCTAAGTCTTAGAAATCTGGCGTGTATTTTGTACCCATACTACATTTCAACTGGTACTAGCCCCCTACAGAGTGTTCGATGGTCACATGTGGCTACTGTATTGGACAGTGCAGTTCTACAGAAAACAGCTGCTCTGGATCCGATGGTAAAATGAGGAATGTAAGTGGGCCACTGCCACCTTGAGAAATGCAGTGCTTCTGTAAGGGCATGGTGGTTCTCTTAAGTGTAAATCTGAGACCATTTCTTTCATTTTTGAGTTTCTTTGTTGTCCCTTTCTTGGAACTGATATTCAGGTAAGTGTCTCCCAAAGAACAGTCTAGGCTCCCTGCTGTTGGCTGCCCTAAATCCATACTTAGATGAACCTGACTGATGCCACCTTGAGTCTAGCAGCTACAGCCAAACCCCCACCCCTACCCCAACCAATAACTCAAACGTGTTCAAAGGCAAGCTTGAAGTGAGATAGCCTGTTCATTCTGGAAGTGTTTAAAAGAATATAGTCCTGTCACCTTCAAGTGCATCTGTCATCACTAACACACCCATCTGAAGGGGAACAGAACAATTAGCAACTTCATAGCCCTTATTCTAGGTGGGAGATATCTTACCTCATGAGTCTACATCAATATGAATTTCTTGAATGCACTCAACTTTCTACAAATGCAGTATTTGCATTTTGATCTCCTTGTATTTCACATTGTGGAACTAAATTCAGCCCACTTTTAATTAATATTTCATCCAAATAAATCGTGTGTCTTCACCATGGAAAGCATGATCTCATTTGATGAAGTTGCTGGTTGTTCTTTCCTGCGGCCGACTGCAACCCTTTGCCACAACATACTCAGTACACTGAACTAACCCACTAACTGAGTTTTCCCATTGCATTGCTGAATGTACAATATGTGGATTCATCTGTAATTAGCATTGTTTGCATGCAAGCATTTAACGTTCTAGTGTGCTTACAATATTTTACTATTGAGTAGGTTATATAGGCCCATTACAATTTGGGGCACATTATTTGTTTTTTCATAGGGTAGTACATGGGTGATTTCAGCTTACCTTAATTATCCCAAATTCTGAGATACTGGCGTCCAAAAAAAGAATACATCTGAAATTTGCCTAACAGTTTTCCAAGTGCTTTCATATCTATTGCCTCATTTGAGGTAGTGGGTCACAAAGTGTTTTCCCTTTCAGGTAACAGACCCAGTCACACCCAGTGACTTGCTCAAGGCAACACAACTAGGTAGTGGCCATTCTGGGACTAGAACCCAGCCTTCCTTCCTCTCATATCTGTATTCTCCTTGCCAAACCATCCTGCCTCTAGCCGCCAGTGGCCTGGTGGTCTCCAGAAACCTTGAAATCCCAACAGGATCCTGTTAAATGGAAAGCAGATCCTAAGTCTATGTCCCACTTGTTTACCAAAAAAGACATATGCCTCATTTCTTACACATTCCACATGAGGTTGTATAGTCAATATCTCCTGCTTTCCCCACAAAGAATCTTTCTGAGACAAGTATCAGGTCATACAGTCTCCAGAACCTCCTTATTATCAGCCATTCCATCTGAGAAGCTATGTCTCTACTTCTCAGCTACTATAGCTTCAATCTCTTGTTAAAGCCCCAGAGCAGTGCTTCTTAAACCTCAGAGTGTGTTGTGAATCACCTGGGAATTTATAAAAATGTGGATTAGGATTGAGTAGGTCTGGGATGCTACCTGAGAGTCTACATTTCTCACAATCTCCCAGGCCATGTTGATGCTGCTGGTCCAAGGAGTTGTAAGATTCTAGAGAAAATGATCTCAGGGCATGTAACTTAAGGAAGGAAAGGAAAGAAGGGGGGAGGGAAGGAAGGACAGAGGGAAGGGCAGAGGGGAAAGGAAAGACAAAAAAAAAACAGAAAGAGAGGAAGGGAAAGAAAGAAAAGCTGGGATCAGCAAACCTTTGGGCAGAATGTTGCAGTCCTCAAGTGGAGGCCCAGAAATGAAATTTCCACAGCTTCTGGCTCTCCGACCTTCCTTTAGTCATCTTGGTTGATCCTCTGAGTCTATGTGAAGTCTCCAGACAAGAAGGAAAAGCCTCTGAGGATACCAGAAAAATCCTTCCATGTATCAGTTCAAGAGGCACAAAGCAAGCTGAGCAGGAAACATAAACCTCTTTGCTGTCCTCAGCCAGCTCAGTCACATAATGGTAGGGGAATGTTGATTAAGTGAAGGGTGAACCCTTTATCCATTTATCTTTTAATTCCCATGAAGTTCTGGAAGATCTCCTAATGACTTCTAATTTGTTACCTAGTTATTAGGCTTCCAGTTATGTGAATTGGCCTAGATCTATCATGGTCTATGTGGAGGCACAGAGATCAAGCAGCACCCTGAGATTTTTACTTTTATTGCTAATCATCGAGTCAGCCTTAGGAGTTTGGAGTACCAGTAATTCTTTAGGAAAAATGACCCCAGGGCAATTACTTGCAAAAATATGATTCAGGTAAGACCTGGATAATAAAAAGCATCCTCGAAAGAAGAGGGAGTCATCGCTCATGTTGTATGGGTGAGAATAGTCAGGATTATTGAACTTGTTGTGGGAACACATGCCTCAGCCTCAGATTCAGCACCCACCAGGGAGCAGACAGCTCCCAGGCTGTCTGCTGCCTCTCTGGGTTACTGACCAACTACTGAAAGTGTGCCCCCCACCCCCCACAAGCATGCCTTGGCAGTGACTGCCAGATGTTCCAGATTCACTGCACCCTCGGGTTGGCTCTGCTGTTTTAAGAGATTCTCCCCAATTTCCTCACTGCCGTCAAGAACTACTTCTTGTGCACCTGTCATCACTAACACACCTACCTGAAGGGGAACAAAACAATTAGCAACTTCATAGCCCTGATTCTAGGTGGGAGATGTCTTACTAGACATCTACTAGAGCTACTTCTAGCTTCTTTGGTTTCTTCAACTATATTTTTGAAATGCTTCTCATTTTCAAAACCTCAAGATACTTGAAGTTAAGGGAAAAGATTTCTATTTTTCCTCTAAGATGGTTCCGTTTAGTCCTCCCAGAAAATGTTAACTTTGCTCATGCCACCCATTTTCAAAATGATCGATTTTCCTTTCTGCAGCCCATGCATAGACATTCTTCCTGGGGAAATTGTTGGCTCAGGAGAAAAACAAGGGTTCCCTTGGTATAGAAGGAAAGGATGGAGAAGAGGGGTGTGCACCTGAAAAGGAGGCAGAAAAATGCCCCGCAGTCTTCAGAGTCAGGGGCAAATGAATCCCCTGCACTAGTTAATACCTCCTACAGGAGGGCAGCCTCAGCATCCCAACAGGCCTATAACATCTGGGGCAAGGACCCCTGCCAAGCCCCTTCATGGGTATCACCGTTCTGGCCTCTTTCTGGAATGTGCTTTAAAGTCCATATGCTATTTTCAGATTGGAATAACTAAGGCCGTAGGTATTAAGAGGGACAAGCTGTTACCTTTCCAGTAATGAACAGCAAATTTTCTTCTCGCAGTCAAATGGATTTCAATCGAACAAGCCACACAGAACATCGCTTATCCTCTGTCTTAGGTAAACAGTCCCTTGTCACAGGCTCTGCAATCAGAATTACACTCCACAGGTTAGTTGCCCTGAATATCTCTATATGAATGCTACTAAGACTTCCTAGTGTACTTGCATCCTAAGTGATCAATGCCTTGAGTTAGACTTCACGCAACATCCGTGACGTCTTAGTACAATGCACAGTAGTGAAGGAACCTAATTTAACCTCATTGCAAAGCATTTGCATCAGGTGAGAGAAGTGAAACAGACTTGTTGCCTAAAGCCAGTCAAACCGAGTGCAGCCCCAGAGATGCCAATTTGAGAAAACATTCACGGTTCTCGTCCCACATAGATGGAACCATAAGAAACTTTGCAATTCCTAAGAGAAAGCCCGTTCAAATGGAAGTTTCCCCCTTGCCTTTGCAGATCCCATCCCACTGGCGGCATGTGATGAGAGGAATCACCGAAAACGTGGCTGCTTCAAGGATCCTGAGCCAGATTTCACTTTCCTTGGTGTCGGGCATGACACGAATATTGCTGATGGTGCAATGACCTTTCAATAGGAAAAACTGATTTTTTTTTCCTTCAGTGCCTTATGGAACACTCTGAGACTCGCGACAATGCAAACCATCATTGAAATTTTTTGCTTTGCTTGAAAAAAATTAAAATAAAACCAACAAAAAAATGGACATGCAAGATTCCAGTATGTGAAAAAAAAATCTTATTAAGAAAAAGTCAATTGAACAAAAGCCATTCTTTGATACCACTGCTCAGTATATGAACACCATGTTCTTTAATACACGCACACGCACACACGCACGCACACACACACATGCACACACAAATTTAAAATTCCAGTTCAGCAAATAGGCCCATCTCAGCTAAAATAATTAATTCCTCCTGATTTAAAAAAAAAAATCTCTGACTCCCTGTGTTTGGGAAGACAGACTGGCATTTCTTCTAGGATCTGCTGACCAGATGTTTTTGGTAGTTCCTGTTGGTAGTGATGTTCTGTGCACCCTATTTCCTTTCCACGTTGCTGAAATGTGTATATCTTTAGAATGTAAATGCGACACTTAAGAAAATTCAAACACTTTGGAAAAGGGACTAAACCGTGACTTCTCTGTGTTCTGGAAATGGTTTTGTGAAAATGCTTTGATAACTTCCCACTCGGTGAGGGGATGAACAGAGCTTTCGAAATTGACTTTTGTGTGTAGCAAGGGACGGCGCACTATCCGGCATACCTCTCGGTGCTTTCCCAAAACGGATCCCGGGGCTTTCCAAGAAGCCTAGAATTGCAGCTCACAGATCTGTTTTTCTTGCTTCAGTGTGCATTTTCAGTCAATATAGTTGAGTACTTAGCATTGAGGTGAGGGAAATGCTGCCTACACTCCCCAATGTGTTTAGAAGATCTTTCTCAGAAACAACACTGTGTTTAGCTCTGCTTTCTCCGCTAAGTATGCCTTTCAAGTGTACACCTCGGAGACAGGACCGCGTCGCAAGGCAGGCCAGTGGGTTCAGACCCCAGTTCTCAGTGTGACTTTACTCTTGCTAGGTCTGTCTTCCCAGCTGTCGCCTGTTACTGCCCATGGCTCTGCGTCAGACTGCATGTGTCCTTTTCTAGTTTGCAAAGACTAAAATGCATTCCCAAACCTACTGCTAAACCAAGGGCCTCAGCATCACTCCTAGGTCCTTGCTTGGGGCAGCCTCTCTCCTGGCTCTCTCGGAAGATCGCTCCACTGCTCCACAGGCTATCAAGTCACTAATTGCGTACCTGCCGTTGGCATTATCAGAACAGTCAGAGGAAATAGTCTCCGCTCACTAATTACCTCCTATATAATGACGTATGCTTTCTGTAGTTCAGTAGTTTGCTCTCATCAGTGACGTGCATTGGGAAGTTTCCAGACTGTAAAAACTAGGAGCTCGAATTCATTTCCCAAGTGTGACCTTTAGATGCTTAGCCGACTTGCTGCCCATTTGCTCTTGTCTTCAGCAAAGGAAGGAAGAAGTCTCGTTCCAATGAAACGTTTCCAGAAAAGTGTAATATAAACTTTCATTCCAAAAATTGTGTCATAAGCGAATAACTCACCTGTCAAATTTTAAATGGTATTGAACAAACAAAAAGAAAGCTGTTGTGTTTTTGTTTTGTTTTGTTTTCATGAAACTGTGATTTTCAACTTCTGAATGCTATGATGTCCAGAGCAGGAAGCTAACGCCGTGCAAATGTGAAGTTCTATAAAACAAATCAACCGACCTACACACAAATGTTTTCATAGGCACTGTATAAAGAGAAATATATGTTTATTGACTCAAATCAGTTTTTCAGAGGAAACTTCACTGGGAATGAAGAGGCGGGTAAATTGGTTTGTTATTTTTTAAAAACCTGCATGTTTAAAAAAAAACATTGATTGCTTCAAATTTCTGCTACTAACTTCAAGCTATGGGAGTTTGGCAGTAGTCACTTGAGGATTTTTTTTCCAATTCTTTTCTTTTTGTTGTTAAAGCTGTACTTCAGTGAACAGAAAAATTGCCAAGCAAACTAATGGCTGTAAAAGCGTAAATTGCATGTGTGGGCATAAATTACGGAGCCTCATTGCCATGAGGTATTGTACAAAGTTTTAATACATTTTGTAAATAAAATTGTAAAGAAAGAATTCCATTTCTGTGCTTTGACTCTTTAAAATTTACTTGGGTGCAGGTGCCAAGAAGTTATTGTTCACTAATTTACTTCCCATCAGAAGCTTTGCCAATGACGTCACAGTCACCTTGCTGGTGATTCTCATAAAGGATTACACCATGCCCGACCGACACTCAGCTGCAACCACACACAAGCTCAGAGCCCTTGTCCTAAATAGAAGTGTGCCATCGAGACCTTAGGTTAGGTTTGCCAGGATCTCCAACAGTGAGACGGTGTCCATAAACAGCAAGAAGCAGGACTTCAGTTGATAGGGAAAGTTTAACTCCAAAGCCTTCCGTTTCCATTCTTTGTCTCCTCCACCCTTTGAGACCCTCTCCCCAGGGGCTTTGACCCTAACCTTGGTTTCCCATCCTCTATTTCCAGATCTGACCTCCCAGCAAAGTGTCCAAACTAAGGATCGATGTTCTTCAATAACACTCCCAACTGCCTGCCCCACATCACCACAAAGTATGTGTCTTAGTACTCTTAGTTAAGTAGCTAAGTTTTGTTCTGCTGTCTAAATTCCTAATAGTAACTTCATGCTCTATTAGAAAAACTTTCGTTCCACCTGGGGTCACTGATCTAGTGTGCAGAGAGAAATAATGAAATCAGGACTGTACTGATTTTATGTTTCTGAGGGAGAAACGAAAGGCCACTGATCTAATCTGATTTGTAGATTGTGAACATGGAATACAGTTTCATCCAATACATAAAGCAAGTGTTTAAATATAGGCCAGTTTTATATCCTGATCACCATAGAAAACAGAGGATAATGACAGGAGGGAAGGAAAGGATTGTTTGCAGCTGAGCCAGGAAAGAAGAAAAGGGCAGTTGAGATGCTAGAGAGAGAAAGGAAGGAAGCTATCTGGGGTCACAGAGTTTCAAACAGGGAGCACAAGGCCTTGGAGACAAAGAAAACTCAGAGTGGGAAAGAAAAACTCTCAGAAGATTCTGAAGTGCAGGCTGATGGAAACACACTGAGGTTAATTTGGCCCACATGCCTCTGCAGATTACTCCCATTTTCACTGTCCCCGGAAATGCTGTCAGATGGGCTGGCCAACCATCATGCTTTATTACTCTTCAGCTGCTTTCCTTGTCTTCAATTAGGACACCTACAGCAGTCCCACCAGTAGAGAACTGATTCTCTAGGGAGGAGATTCAGTGACCAGATTAGAGTGGTGCTTCCCTAGGTGACTGATAAAATCGGTTCAAGCACCAAATGATGCCCCTGGATCTTCCAAAATAACAAGAACTTCCAATTCCTTACCCTGAAGGAAAAGCCACTCTCAGGTGTTGTGGCAGACGATGATAGAGTTCAATTTAGGTTCAGGTGGAGTTTGGGTTGTTTTTTTTCTCCTTGTTGGGAGGGAGAAACAAAAGGAATATGTGTAGTCTTTCTCAAATCAGACTGCAGGTAGCTATATATCTTGCTTACACCCTGGGTCAGACTTGCCAACCAGGTCTGCAAAGAGGTCTTGAGCTTCAAATGTCACACACACACACACACACACACACACACACCTCCATGCACAAAAGGAAAATGTCCCTTGGTCCCCACATTGGTTTCCTTGCCTGTCAGTAATCACATCCCATCATACTGTATAGTAAAATCTTCAAATGGGAAGGGCAAATATACTCAAGGAAACCTAGGTAGGCTCAGGCAAGAACCGTGCTGCAAATTGGGTGGGGAGAGAGGGTTGGCTGTGACTTGGGGAAATGAACCTAGAGGAGAACACATTGAGAAGCAAGAAGAAGTACCATTATTCCTCAGAATGCAGACTATGTGAAGCACAAGAGTGAGTAACAAGCTGTCTTGGAAGGGCCATAAGCCAGTTATACCACTAAAACCTACCATCAGTTAGAGCCAGAGCCAGCTATTCAGCTACTCTGTCCCCTACCACTCCCCTCTTACCCTCACCCTGTTGGACTTGGCTTTGAGGTACCAGTTTATTACCAGATCACTTTCCAGATATGACACTCAGTAGCAATATATCTGCATTCAATTGTGGACACACACAGAATTTGGCATCCCAACAGGACATGGGCCACTGGAGAGACTTACCATTTTGACCCCTATCATCTCCGGACTGAAAGCAAGGCAAGGTCTTGGAAGAGTGAAGAATGGCACTGAGAATTAATGAAATTTGCCTCTAGAACTGAAAGCCAAAGAATGAGGTGCTAGGAGACTTCTCGTACATCTAAGACTAAAGTCATAGACAAGACATTCATATTCAGTGAAGACACAGGACACACTTCTGGGCTTTCTCAAAAGGTTCCCCGGGAGGCTTTTTGTCACTGTTGTCAGGAGAGGATGGAAGGAGGTATTAGGGAGGGTCTGCCATTCTCTCAAACCTACTGCCATTTCCTTAGCATCCTCAAAACTGAGCGTTCACAAACTCATTTGAGTGGGCAATATGCCCAAGCTCTTTGACAGTCATTGTCCTTGTAGCAAACTTGGCTCCTGCCCTCAGGGGGCCTGCAGGCTTGGTGGCAAGGTAGATGATGAGTCTATGTCCATTCATGGTCAGTGCTTTGCTCAGGGAAATAACTAGAAGGAGCCCAACATAAAGACTTTCCTTCTGCCTCTTCATTTGAATGTATGCTTCCTAATGTAATTGGGTGGAACCTGACTGATTTCTAATACAATCAGGTGGAATTTTTGTGCCTCCAAAGCTGTGGGACTTTTCAACTAAGTCACACCTGGCCCTTGTAGGCCCCTAGCTGGGGAGAACCTCAGAATGACTCTTTTTCTGCCACCCTTGGAGCAGGAGATATTTGTTTATTTATTGCCCCATAATGCCCTCACTATAAAAGTATAAAAGAACTGAGGTTCCTAGGTGGCTCAGTTGGTTAAGCAAGCAACTTGATTTTGGCTCAAGTCATGATCTCAGGATTTTGAGATTAAGCCCTGCATCGAGTGCCACACTCAGCATAGAGTCTGCTTAAGATTTTCTCCCTCTCCCTCTGCCCCCATCTCTCTCTCTCTCTCTCTCTCTCTCTCTCTCTCTCTCTGTCAAAAAATACAAAAAAAATAAAATTAAAATTAAAAAGAACCTGCAATGTCAGCCTAAGGAATAATCTTCTCCCCATGTTAGTAGATTTGGCAAAATTGGCCTTTTAGTGGTTTCACTGAGTTTCAATCCTGTAGCAAAATGGTTGATTTAAATTTTTCCTAATAAATATTCATTAAGCCTTAACAAGTCAAAGCTCTAGCAATAGCTCACAAGAAGCTTGAATGTAAGCCAATGGGGGAAACAATTTCACAAATATTTCCAAACAACATTGCCATCTTCCCCATGAGTGTGCAAATTTTTCTGAAAGACTAGAGACTCACTCTCAACCTGGTAATGGCCTTTAAATCCTATGTTTTCTCCCACTTACAACAGAGCTTTGGAAAAGCTTGTTACTCCCCATCTCCTCTTCCTTGATAACTGTACTATGGCTTCCACCCCATCACTCTACAAGAAATGCTCTTTGCAAGGTCATCAGTAAACTGTAATCCTCCATTATAGCAAGGGATGGCAAACTTTGACCCACAGGCTAAATGTGGCCCACCACCTGGTTTTGTTAATAAAGTTTTATTTATTTACATATTATCTGTGGCTGCTTTTACCCTACAATGGCAGAATTGAGTAGTTGCAACAGTACTGCCCACAAAGTCTTAAGTATTTACTAACTTGCTCTTTACATAAAAAGCTTACTAACCCCTACTTTACCCTACTTGATAGTCATTATCTTAATTAGTCTCTTTCCAGAATTTGATGCTATTAACTTGTCCCACCTTGAAAATCTCTATTCCTTTGACTTCTGTAACAGCACTCTCTCCTGGTATTCCTCCTACATTGCTGCTGCTCATTTCTTTCCTGCTTGCTGGTCTCCTCTTCTCTTTTTTTAAGATTTTATTTATTTATTCATGAGAGACACAGAGAAAGAGGCAGAGACATAAGCAGAGGAGGGAGCAGGCTCCCTGACAGGGAGCCCAATGTGGGACTCCATCCCAGGACCCTGGGATCACAACCTGAGCCAAAGGCTCAACCACTGAGCCACCCAGGTACCCCTGCTCTTCTATCTCTTAATGTCAATGTTCTCCTGAGTTACACCATATTTCTTCCTCTCTTCTCACTTTGTACACTCTCACCCATAGTTTCCATTTATACCTATATTATGAGTACCATCCCGTAGTTTCTGTTTCCACCTATATCATCCTGTCTCTCAAGTCCTCATTTCCATCTCAAAACTTTCTCCTGAACACCAAACCAGTATATCCCAATGTCTATGGTACCTCCTCTCTTGTACTGTCCCATAAGTACATCAAACTCAGCATGTCCAACACAGAAACTATTGCTCTTACCCTCACCCCACTGCTAACCCAGAGTTCCCTCTAAGAGTCTCCATCCTGATTTAAAACTATTGGCAGACAATGGAACTATTGACAGCCATTAGAAATGACGAATACCCACCATTTGCTTCAACATGGTTGGAACTGGAGGGTATTATGCTGAGTGAAGTAAGTCAATCGGAGAAGGACAAACATTATATGGTCTCATTCATTCAGGAAATATAAAAAATAGTGAAAGGGAATAAAGGGGAAAGGAGAGAAAATGAGTGGGAAATATCAGTGAGGGTGACAGAACATGAGAGACACCTAACTCTGGGAAATGAACAAGGGGTAGTGGAAAGGAAGGTGGGCCAGGGGATGGGGTGACTGGATGATGAGCACTGAGGGGGGCACTTGATGGGATTAAACTAAATCCCTTAGTTTACCATGAGCACTGGGTGTTATACTATATGTTGGAAAATCCAACTCCAATAAAAAATATACAAAAAAATAAAAATAAAAATAAAATAAAACCTTTGATAGAGAGTAAAGTAAAATATAAGAATAAACCTAATAAACTTTAAAATTGATATATGTGACAATCCGAGAAAAATGGGCTTGCACTCAGAAGCAGAATTCATAGTACGATGACAATAAAAAAACAAATAGGTCAGTTTAACATCAACTTGTACAGCTATAAGATGCGTTGGAAAGTATGTGTATGATTCTTTTCACCTTTTGGATCTCAGAATCATAATATGATTTGCACTCACGTGGAAGAAAACCAACTAGAGTTGTCATCAGTGAAGGAATGTGCAGGTTCCAAACAAGCTACACAGATTAATTTGGAAGCGGGATCCCTGGGTGGCGCAGCAGTTTGGCACCTGCCTTTGGCCCAGGGCGCGATTCTGGAGACCCGGATCGAATCCCACGTCGGGCTCCCGGTGCATGGAGCCTGCTTCTCCCTCTGCCTGTGTCTCTGCCTCTCTCTCTCTCTCTGTGTGACTATCATAAAAATAAATAAAAATTTTAAAAAAACAAATTAATTTGGAAGCATAACGCAAAAAGATGGTTCTGATAACTCTCTGGGAGATATAAGGTGGAACCTTGATGGAATCAAAGAAAGAACAAGGAAAGAACAGGGGTGAGGGGTGCATCCATTTTATATAAAGCTAAGCATGTGTATTTAAGTGTTCTGAGTTATCTAAGCAGCCCACTCTTTAGCTCTCCTTCCTTACTCTTACCACCACCATAGAGGGTTGGGCCATGCAGAGAGGACAGTAAGACAGGTGTTAATCACTACCATAAAACCAAAAAACCCAATCCAGAAACTGAAACCTGGTTATCAACCTTGTGTGCCGCCTCCCTCATCTTACCCTCAGTCAAGTCCTGACTCTGAAATCCATCTCTGTGAATCCCTATCTTAGTTTGAGCTTGTAACACTTTCCATATGGCCTAATGCAAAAGCCTCAACTGTTCCTCTTGTTTCTGGCTTTAGTTCCCCCAATTCACCCTTCCACACTGCAGCCAGAATGATTCTATGGATCTCATCACTTTTCATTGCCCTTTGGCATAAGAGTAAATCCATTAGGGCCATAAGATCAATTCCTAGTCAGGCTCCATGGTGTATGCAGAGTCTGCTTGAGATTCTCTCTCCCTCTCTCTTACCCCTTCCCCTGCTCTCTTTCTCCCTTTCCCTCTCTCTCTCTCTCCTTCTCTCTCACAAATGAATAAATAAATCTTTTTAAAAAAATAATAAATCCCTTAGTTTACCTTAAAAGGCCTTTCACAACCTGCCTCCTGCCCATTTCTTCAGCTTTGTTGTTTACCACCCCCTCACCTCCATTCTCTACTCCACTAAAACTTCCTCATATTCAACTATATAAATTCCTGGCTCTGCCCTGTCTTTCCATGCTTCCGTGGCTTTGCACGTGCTTCTCCACCTACCTGGAATTCCCTTCTCCTCATTTTTATGCCTAACTCAGTTTGTCTTTAAGACTAAATTGGCTTCATTTCCTCTGAGAAACCTTCCCTGACTGTCCTCTCCCCCAAGAATGGGGCTAGAGACCCTTTCTCAGAATTCTATCCCACAGGATGGAGCACACCATCTTTTCTCTCCAAAGAAGCCCTACCTCATCACCAACTACCCAGGCAGCCAAGCCCTCAACTTCCTTTGGATGCAGAGTATCTCCTGCACTAGGCACCATCACCAACCCATATGGGGTGCCTTCCCTGGCCAATGCCCCAAGCTGCTACATTCTGTCAACGTCATGTATTCACTCATGGGACACTCAGATGTGCAAATCTAATCTCCTTTGTGAGACTCATCCACTGGATGGATAGTGGATGGGCCACATAAATTTTAGTCAGAACAGGGATCCCTGGGTGGCGCAGCAGTTTGGCGCCTGCCTTTGGCCCAGGGCGCGATCCTGGAGACCCAGGATCAAATCCCACATCGGGCTCCCGGTGCATGGAGCCTGCTTCTCCCTCTGCCTATGTCTCTGCCTCTCTCTCTCTCTCATAAATAAATAAAAATTAAAAAAAACCTCTTTCGTTTAAAAAAAATTTTAGTCAGAGCAGATAAATTTAGCTCATATACAGTGGTATTAGGCTTAGTCCATGTGGCAGACATAGTTATGTACCTGTCATATTCCCCTTTAAGAAATGACTTGCTGCCCAGATGCAGGTGGTATGGGTACCTGACAGCCTCCAGTTGTTAACATCTCAGCTTTTGAACTGAGATAACACTCTTATTGGGGCAGCATGTAGCCAGTGACTGAGCAAAATGGTGATAAAGTCACACCCTCTTGGGGTGACCCCCAGCTAATGACTAAGCAAAGCAATTGTATGAAAACCTAGTCATGTTCACCCAACATAGGACTTCTCTAATGAGAAATCTTGGCTCCAGAAAGCCTCTTAGGGCTGACAGAGACTTTATCAGATCCACATCACAGTCTGATGACCACCCCCCTGCTCAATTTTGCTTCTTTGTCCCTATTCCTTCACATTAACTTTTTGCATTCCTAACTCCTCAACACCTCCTTCTCTGAGAGTCTGACCCATAACATTTGGTGCCAGAAGTGATCCCAAGAAAGCAGGCCATAGATAGGGTTTGGGGACTGGATCCTTCACCACTAGGGTAGTAATGAGGACCCTATTCCCAGTGGGAAGTTGTGCGTAGACAGCCCCTGGCACAAGGTGGCAGTCCAATCATTAAAGCTGTCACTGTGGTGTTTTAGAAGAATGGGCCAGTGGAGAAAAGACACTAGCTGGTGAGATGACTCAAGCATTTGAAATGTATGGGAGAATTATAAATACAAAGAAAATGGAACCTGATGTTTGTTATTCAGTTACATTGATGCCCTAAAAACAGATAAGAAAAAGCTGAGTGCAAATAATAATTAAAAACTAAATGTGTGGGAAATATCAGAAAGGGAGACAAAACATAAAGACTTCTAACTCTGGGAAATGAACTAGGGGTGGTGGAGGGGGAGGAGGGCGGGGGGTGGGGGTGAATGGGTGACAGGCACTGAGGGGGACACTTGTCGGGATGAGCACTGGGTGTTATTCTGTATGTTGGTAAATTGAACACCAATAAAAATTAATTTATTAAAAAAAAAAACTAAATGTGAGGGGCACCTAGGTGGCTCAGTCGGTTGAGTGTCCGACTCTTGATTTCGGCTCAGGTCATGATCTTGGAGTCCTAGGATAGAGCCTGTAACAGGCACCACACTCAATGGGGAGTCTGCTTAAGGATTTTCTCCCTCCACCCCTCCACTCGTCTCTCTCTCCCTCTCTCTCTCTCTCTCCCCCTCTCTCTCTCTCAAACAAATAAATAAATCTTTAAAAAGAAAACTAAATGTGAGAACCCAACACTCTCTTTAGCTTACAGTTACACTCATTTCATGCAATAGTTAGTGAGCATAAAAAGGTGAAGATCAGGGATCCCTGGGTGGCGCAGTGGTTTGGCGCCTGCCTTTGGCCCAGGGCACGATCCTGGAGACCCGGGATCGAATCCCACGTCGGGCTCCCGGTGCATGGAGCCTGCTTCTCCCTCTGCCTGTGTCTCTGCCTCTCTCTCTCTCACTGTGTGCCTATCATAAATAAATAAAAATTAAAAAAAAAGGTGAAGATCAAACCCAGGATTTAATCATTAGAGTAGCTGAATTGCAAGGATAGTTGAATGCTCAACTGAGGCAGGTATGTTATGTCAAAGCCAGGGTCCTTAATTGGGAAAACCCAGCACCCTGACACAGGGGTGGGGACACTAAATGGATGCTCCTAAAGATTTTAACTCCCCAGTCTTCTCTGAAACTTCTGAGCCCACTCCGCCCAAATAAGAATCACTACTTCCTCTGTATGGGGAGATAATACAGAGGTCTTTCCTGCACAAAACAAGAGGACTGTAAGCAGCACAGCCCTCCACAAAACAAGCTAAACCTGACAGGGGAGGAAAGGGACTCTACCCTGAAGGACTAGAACATCTAGCTAGCATGTGCTGGCAGGAGTCAAGGGAGTACCCATGGGAATAGATTCTGGAGGTTCTTGATCAAGAGGTGTTTTAGGTTAAGACTAGATAAGGGAGATTTTGTCAATTTGGAGGCACTTTCTTGGGATGCAGGACTTAACATCCAAGCAAGGCTCCCAGAGGTTGGTATAAACCTGCTCTTTATAGGTGGTTCCTCTACAAGCCTAGAAAAAGCAATGACCCACACTGAGTGGTATTGAAATTCCTGAATTATTGTGGCACATGGTAGAAGAGGGGATTAAAAGGCTGAGGGAAGTGGACATACTGGAATAGATATATTATATGAAGCTAGAGGACCCACTGGAGGACTATATTCCATGTAAGAGTGAAGGGAACACAGTATTCACCAAGGCCAGGAGGAATGTTGGTGAGCAGGACAGCAGCATCACCAAGAAGTTCAGTGGTGGCTCTCCCTATAGGCCAGGGCAGATGATAGTGGAAGTTGTCCCTGAATTTTTTGAAAGAAAAAGTGGAAACGATAAGCAATCCTCTCTATCCACCAGCAGTAAAGTCCAGGTAATAATGCTTAGCCACCAGCGGCCAGGGATTTATAATTATTGGAATAGCAGACAAGATTAGAGTGGCAACCAAGCAGGCCTGATATGTAGGGAGTTAAAGAGATGATTAATAAAGCACAGCATCCCTAGATTCAAGTCGATAGGGAAACAGCTTATTGCTTAATATATATGATAAAATTAAAAGAGTAAGAATAAATGATCCAGCATTTGAAGCTAGTCTTCCCAATTTAAAAAATATCATGATTCCTAGTCAAGTTTCCAGATATAAGCTAATTTTCAGGTCCAGAACCCACTGACGAAAGAGATGGCCCCAGGGGAAGAATCCTGCAACGCCATTCCTTCCCCAGTGCTTACCAAAGGGACCCACAGACATTTATGTGGGTAAATTTACTGTATATACTATACATTTACTGTATGCTGTGGAAAGAGAAATATCCAGACATTAAAAGGACTATTAGACCGAGGGTCTGAGTTGACCCTGACACTTGGAGACATGAAACATCATCATGTCCCCTTGTTAGAGTGGAGTCACATGGGGGTCAGGTAATAAGTGGAGTCCTGGCCAAAGCCTCACTTGCAGTGGACCCACTGGGTCTGCTGACTCACCTGCTGCTCATTTTCATGATACCTGAATGTGTAGTTGGGATTGACATATTTGGCAGTTAGAGTCATCCCTACATGGAGTCCTTGGCTATATGAAGAAAGCCAAATGGAAGTTTCTGAAGTTGCCTCCCTCCCCACAATGACTAAATAGTACATCAGAAGTAGTATCATATCCTGAGGGGGATGGTGGAAATCACTGTCACTTGTAAAGATTTAGACAATGCAAGGGTGGCGATTCCTACAATATCCTTTTTTTTTTGTATATATTTTTTTATTGGAGTTAGATTTGCCAACACAGAGCATAACACCCAGTGCTCATCCCATCAACTGCCCCCTCAGTGCCTGTCACCTAGTCACCCAACCCCCTGCCCACCTTCCTTTCCACCACCCCTTGTTCGTTTCCCAGAGTTAGGAGTCTCTCATGCTCTGTCACCCTCACTGATATTTCCCACTCATTTTCTCTCTTTTCCCCTTTATTCCCTTTCACTATTTTTTATATTCCCCAAATGAATGAGACCATATAATGTTTGTCCTTCTCTGATTGACTTATTTCACTCAGCATAATACCCACCATTTGTTTCAACGTAATACCCACCATTTGCTTCAACGTGGATGGAACTGGAGGGTTCCTACAATATCCTGCTTAATTAAAAAATCTAGTCCTGGGGTTCTTGGGTGGCTCAGTTGGTTAAGTGGCTGCCTTCAGTTCAGGTCATGATCCTGGAGTCCTAGGATCTAGCCCCACCTGGGCTCCCTGCTCAGCAGGGAATCTGCTTCTCCCTCTCTCTCTCTGCTCCTCTCCCCTGCTCATGCTCTCTCTCTCCCTCAAATAAATAAAATCTTTTTAGAAAATCCAGTCCCTAAATTAATGATATGGATCCTAGAGAATGACTGTATACTACCACAAACTCAACCAAGAAGTAGTCCCATGGCTTCAGGTACATAACATGCAGCTATTGGTTTCATAAATGCCTTCTTTCCTATCTCAATCAGGAAAGAGGACAGGAAACAGGGAGCATTCATATGAAAAAGACAACGAGTACATGTGCAATTCTGTCCAAGGGCTATGTTAATTTTCATACCCTCTGTCATAATGGAGTCCAGAGTGATATGGGCCATTTGGACTTCTGTCTGGTCATGATCACATTGACCTCTTACATCAATCAACATAATCATGTTGCTCAAAGAATAAGCAGGAGATAACCAGCATGATGATGGCCCTGGTAAGATACATGCACCAGAAGGTGAGAAAAAAACACTTTAAAGATTCAAGGACCTAATCGTTCAGTACAGCTATCAGGAGGTCTAACATCAGAGGCATGCAGGGATCTTCTCTCCCAAGAGTCAAATTGCTGAATATTGTAAACCCTACTACAAAGAAGTAAACACAATGCCTAATAGGTCTGTTTGGGTTCTGAATGCAATATATTTCATATATGGGAATACATGTTCATACTCTGATCTATATAATGGGTGAAACAAAAGGTTACCAGGGTGTTTTTTTAAGATTTTATTTATTTATCTATGAGAGACACACACAGAGAGAGAGGCAGAGACATAGGCAGAGGGAGAAGCAGGTTCCCTGTGGGGAGCTTGATGTGGGACTCAATCCCAGGACCCTGGGATCACGACCTGAGCCAAAGACAGATGCTCAACCACTGAGCCACCCAGGCACCCAAAAGATTACCAGTTTTGAGCAGAGTCTACAGCAAGAAAAGACCCCATAGTAGATCCAAGCCATGGTACAAACAACCATGCTACTTGGGCCATATCACCTGGCAGACCCTGTGTTGTTGGAGGTTTTGGTATTGAAAAAAATACAATGTTGAATTTATGGGAGAGCTATGGGAGAAACACAATGCAGGCTTCTAGAGTTCTAGGGAAAGGCAATGCCAGAGAACATACACACCTTTTGGAAAATAGATCCTGGCAAGCTATAGGCCATGAGAGAAATAGAATGCTTGACCATGAAACAGTGACCATGCATCTAGAAATGCCCATAATGTTCTGGGTCTTGTCAGACCTACCAAGTCTTAACATCAAGTAGGCCTAGCAGCAATCCATGACAATATAGAAATGGCACATCCAGGACCTAGCACAAGCTGAACCAGTAGACACCAGCAAGCTGCATGAGAAGTTTCCCAAACTCTCATGTCACCCACCACAGCTACACCAGCACCTGTCCTTTGTCTCACACTCATGACCATATTGAAGGAGTCCTATATGACCAACTGAAAGAAGAAGAAAAATTCTGAATTTGCTTTACAGATGGGTTATCTTGATATACAAGGCAAATCCAAAATAGAAAGTGACTACATTACAGCCTCACTCAGGGGTAACCCTGAAAGATGGTGTAGAGGAAAAAATACCCAATGGATAGAACCACAGGATGTGCACCTGATCATCTACTTTGTGTGGGAGGAGACATGCCCCAAGATTACAATAAATCCTGACAGGCAGTGGCGAATGGCTGGGTCAGGACCCTGGAAGGAGAAAGATAGGAAAATCAGTTTTAAAAAAAACACACACATATTCTGGAATGGAGGTGCATGGATTGATATAAGGGAGTGGGCACGAATGGTGAAGATTTTTGTATTAAATGTTATTGTCCATCAAAAGGGATCTACCATGGAAGAGCTACTATATATCAAGTAAACTAAATGATGCCTACCACCCTTCTTCATCATCTACCCAAACATAGGCAAAATGTGCTCCCAAAAGGTGTAGCATAGTGGCAGGCACTGGGCAATGCACAGGCCCAAAAATATAGATGCACTCTCACTCAGGGTGATCTATTTGGATATTACACTTCTAAATGTTTAAATTACTAATAACAGTAACCAAAGCTGAAGCTCTGGTATGGTACCATTTTCCAAGGAGACCAATCAGTCACCTGGTAGTAAGTTTACTGTAGTCAGCCACATCTATCCTGAAAGAACCAGCAGTTCATTTCCACAGGAATAGTTATATATTTGGGGTATGGGTTTGTTTTCCCTACCTGCAGAACCTCAGCTACAAACACTATCCAGGTACTTAGCAAATGCATGATCCACAAGCATGGAATCCACCAAGGGTGACCCCCTTCACAACAAAGAAGGTACGGGAGTGAGCCCATGACCATGGGACCCATTGGTCATGTCACATACCACGACATCCAGAAGTAGCTGGCCTCGCAGAAAACTAGAATGCAGGAAAGAGGGGTTGTTCAAGAAGCAGAGGTTGAGATTTATTGGGGAGTGACACCTGTGAAGGAAAAAGAAGGAAGCAGGTCTGGGGTAGAAGGTACTATCAGACTTGGTGCAGACATGAGAAAGAGTCTGGCAACCCAATGGGGGATTTCTGGAGCAAAGATTTCCATTGGAGGAGTTTCATGTTGGACAGAAACAGCTGGATTGAATCTTGTATCACTGCCTTGCTCAGTCATTGGCCAGAGGCTTCTTAAAGAAGAGTAGAATATTGGCTCAAAAGCTGAAGTCAACCCTCAAGGTGCTAACAGCTGGTGGCTGCCTAATACTCTTCTTGTAGCTAGGGAGAAAATCCTTTCTTTTTTTTTTTTAATTTTTTATTTATTTATGATAGTCACAGAGAGAGAGGCAGAGACACAGGAAGAGGGAGAAGCAGGCTCCATGCACCAGGAGCCCGACGTGGGATTCGATCCTGGAGCCCGACGTGGGATTCGATCCTGGGTCTCCAGGATCGCGCCCTGGGCCAAAGGCAGGCGCCAAACCACTGCGCCACCCAGGGATCCCGGGAGAAAATCCTTTCTTGAAGAAGGATCTGAGTGACATACCTGGTAGGTCTACGCTGATCTACTTCTCTATGCATTTTCAGGGAGAAGCCCAGCCAGGGCTCTTGTGGGCCTTACAAGAGGGGCACGGGTGGGATAAAGTCCAACCTCCCAAACACGCTTCACTGGGTCTTGGGCTTAACTGTACTCATTGCCTTTCTCTTCCACTATCCATTCTAAATTCCCCTCAGCCATCACCTTGGCAGGTTTTGGTAGTTCATCTGATAGTTTGAGCCAAACCCTCATTCCTGAAAGATCAGAGTCTCCAGTAAACCACACCCTTCTCAGAGTGGGGTTTGTGCACATGCTGCTTATTCAGTTACAGCAGACTAGGGGACTGTCAGGGTGGGAGGTCATCCCCATTCTACATGTATTCCTCTCTAGTCTCATGGTGGAATGTTATTCTTATCCCCTGCCGACTAGAGTCAATTATACCGATAGGATGGCAAGTCCTGTTCTTGGCTACTGGTCATTGGACACAAGGAATGCAAAGGGTCCAAGTGCCAGTTGTAGTTTACAGGTCAATGGGATCCTTGTGTCCCCCAGGGAAGACTTGTTTTTACACTGTAAAGCAGAGAGTTGCAGAGACAGGAAACACAAAATCCTCCAGCAGGTCACCGGGAGTGATGGCTAGTGCTGCCATTATTGTTTCCACTCCTTGATTCCTGAACCCTCTCTTTTTCCCATAAGGGGCACAGCACCATATAGAAGCCTCCAATTTAATTTGTTCTGAGTGTCGTCCCTGAAATTACACCTTTAGGGGAGAGACTTGTCAATATGATAAATCAGCCACGCCTTGATGTGAGTCATATTTACTACCGAATCATCACAAGCCTGTGATGCAGGTACTCTTATTTTCTCCATTTTACAAATAAGGAAACTGAGGCACAGACAGATTAAGAAACTTGCTAACCCCAACTTGTAAGTGGCAGGATATTTTAATTGGGCCATCCTGTGGAGGCAATACTACAAACCAAAGGAATGAGTATCTAATAGTAAAATTTCAAGCCTGCTGATTGGCTAATTTCTAGAAGCAGTGGAGCCAACAACATTCCACCCAAAATTTTTTGACATGCTTTCCAAAATGAATTGCCATTCCAGGATCTTCCAAGGTCTTGATTAGAAGCTCTAGCCTTGACAAATATCCTGATGAAATGCAAGGCTCCTCTGAGATGTTTCACGTAATGAGTGCCATGCCATGGGCCTTCCCTTGTCCATTTCTCCTGGCCTATACCTGACCCTCAGTAGGGACCATGCCAAAATGCTGATCATTTCACTGTGGAAACAGAAAGCCCTAAAACCATCTGAGAGAAGCAGTTTGCAGATTTTAATGTGGCTTCCCTCTATTCTATTTTCTCTGGTGGGATTTACTTACAGGCATAAATATGAAAAATAAATATCACATATGATGATTTACAATTATTAAAATTAAATAAGAGAAAATCTTTGGCATTCACATTCATTTTCTTATTCGGAAGAGACATCCCATTCTACTGATTGCAATATAAATAAGTTTGGAATAATGATTGTGATATTCCATTAAACTAATGGATTCAATCTCATAAGTCATTTTTATGGATAAAATTTAAAATACTGTATTAATTCCAAACAGAATACATTTGCAGTTTGTTCCAGGAAAACAGATTACTACATGTAATGTCAACAGTCATTACTTCCTGGTGTTATTTACCTGATCCCAATTTCCTAGCTAATACCACCGTGTATGTAATGAATAATGCACGGTGTGAAATGTACACTGTGCAAAACACATCATATATAGTAGTTATTGGGATGTGCATTGCCTAATAAAATAATTTGTATTTCTTCCCTGCCTCCCACTATTTTTTGTCTAACATACACCTAGAAGAAACATTTGGCAGGAAGGGGACAGGATGTTCAAAGTGAGCAAATTTTTATGATTATTTATTTATTATTGAGATCTAAATGAACATGCATAATCACTACGCAGATCAAGATACAAAAAGTTTTCAGCACCCCAGAATGCTACCCTGTGCTCCCTTCACATCTATACCCAGAACGCAACCACTATTCTGATTTGTATCCCCATATATGAGTTTCAAAGTGAGTAACTTCTTAAAAATGAAAAACTGGTCTTAAAAAAAAAAGGCGGGATGCCTGCGTGGCTCAGTCAGTGAAGCCTCTGCCTTCAGTTCAGGCCAGGATCTTGGCGTCCTGGGATCCAGCCCATCAGGCTCCCTGCTCAGGGGGGAGTCTGCTTCTCCCACTCCCCCTGCTGCTACCCCGACCCTGCTCATGCTCTCTCTCTCTCACTCGCTCACTCTCTCAAATAAATAAAATCTTTTTTAAAAAATGCAAAGTGGTTACTTAGAAATCTCCCAAAGTGAAGACTGACATTATTTGTCACCACTGTCAAGGCAGCTCAGGCACCTTAGCAGTACAGCTTAACAAGATTTTGCTTTCTCCAGAAGCCAATAAAGTACACTTGACCCTTGAACAACGCAGGGGTTAGGGGTGCCAATCCTTGCACAGTCAAAAACCTGCATATAATTTTTGACTCCTCCAAAAGTTAACTATTAATAGCCCACCAGTAACAGAAACAGTCGAAGTAACACTTATTTCGTGTTATATGTATGTCATACTGTACTCTTACAATAAAGTAAGCTAGAGAAAAGAAAATGTTATTAAGAAACTGGTAAGGAGGGATGCCTGGATGGCTCAGCAGTTAAGCTCTGCTTTCGGCTCAGGGCCTGATCCTGGAGTTCAGGGATCGAGTCCCCATTAGGGTCCCTGCATGGAGCCTGCTTCTCCCTCTGTCTCTCTCTGTGTGTCCCTCATGAATAAATAAAATCTTTTTTTAAAAAAAAGAAAGAAACTCATAAGGAAAAGAAAATACATTTACAGTCCTGTGTTGTATTTATTGGAAAACATCCACATAGAAATGGACCAGCCCAGTTCAAACCTGTATTGTTCCAGGGTCTGAGTTCAAAATTATCCAAACCTCTGGCCTTGCTTCTTCCTTTAGGGTCTTTAAAGCAGTTCCTTTGCTTGTTTATATCCCTGCCTATCCTCACCACTCAGTCTGCCTTTCTCCTTCCACCCACCCCCTCACCGAGTGGTGTATTGGAGCCTGCTTGCAGGGGCTTTTGAGAGCTAACCATATTCCTCTTTTCCCAACTCCAGAGTCAATGTTCAATTGGCGGTTTTACAACTGGCCATGGTGGGAGTATTGACACAAAAGAAAGAGGCAAATGTTATAAATCAGGGCCCTATCCTCCCTGGGATAAAGGTGAAACATTTATCACCACTACACCACACACACACACACACACACACACACACACACACACACACCATTCAAATCATGTCAAATTGCTTCAACGAGCTTTGGAGATTAAAAATGCTATCCAGTCACACAGAATAGAATCAATCACAGAAATCTGAGTGGGAGCAAGTTCCAACTCAGCCAATATTTTCACATCCACAACAGCTTGCCATTGGTCATGGTTTGGATTTGCAACAATCCCAATTTTGTGAATTGCCCTTCTCCCCGAATTTAAATGAATGGCAATTTGTTTAATTGAGGTATACTGTGGCTAACCTTGCTTGAAAGTTTTTGTAATAACCTTAGACATACAATAGCATATTGCAGAAATACTTGAAAATCCACTGTCTGGGACCAGATTTTTGTAACTGAAGTCTATACTATAATCTCTATCTGTTTTATATAGCTTCATGCATATAATGTTTTGTCGCCAAACCAGACAATAAGTTCATGGAGTCAAGAGTAGTGTCCTCTTCCTAGAAATTCTTCACAGTGTTAGGGTTTAGGCAGATGCCAGGTAACTATTCATGCACTTCACCATTCCCTTCCGCTTTTCCTTTTCCATCCCATCCCCCTAATCAGTTCCCTACACTTCCTCAGGGCTACCCTCTGCCCCACCCAGTGACATGAAACAAACTCTACCATTATTCACAATAGCCAAGATATGGAATCAACCTGAATGTCCATTGACAGATGAATGGAGAAAGAAAATGTGGTGTATACATATAATGGAATATTATTCGGCCCATATTCCAATCATTTGTGGCAACATGGATGAACCTTGAGGACATGCTGCTAAGTGAAATAAATCAGTCTCAGGAGCACATACACCATATGACTCCATTTATATGAGGTATATAAAATAGTCAAACTCATAGAAGCAGAGAATAGAATGGTGGTTACCAACAGCTGGGAGGAGAGGGAAATGGGGCATGGTTGTTCAATGGGTATCAAGTCTCAGTTATGCAAGGTGAAAGAGTTCTGGAAATCTGCTGTACAACATAGTTCCTAAAGTTAACAACGTGGTATTGTGCACCTAAAATTGTATGAAGAGGGGAGATCTCATATTAGGTGTTCTTACCATGACAAAAAAGGGGAGGTTTTGCAAGGAAACTTTTAGAGGTGATGGATTCTTTCATTACCTTGATTATAGCGATAGTATCAATAGTATATGCATATATCCAAACCTATCAATTGTATACATTAAATATGTGCAGCTTTTTGTATATCAATTATACCTCGATAAAGCTATTTTTTACATTTAAAAAACCCTACTGTGAAAATTAAGATGATTGGGGTGCCTAGGTGGCTCAGTGGTTAAGTGTCTGCCTTTGGCTCAGGTTGTGATCCTTGGGTCCTAGAATGGATTCCCGTATCAGGCTCCCTGCAGGAAGCCTGGTTCTCCCTCTGCCTATGTCTCTGCCTCTCTGTGTGTGTCTTTCATGAATAAATAAATAAAATATTTTTAAAAAATAAAAATAAAAAATTAAGATGATTATTACAATTATACTGTTTTTCAGGAACAGAGTACACCCATTTGACCAATATTTAAGCACTAAAATGATCAAGGGCATTGATCTAAATAGGTAGATGCATACAAAGATGATTTAGACACAAACCCTGGCATGCAGGAGATTCCAGGAAAACAGAGTAGATAAAATTCATGTATAAGAAACTCTGATACAAATAGAAAAATGACCCAGATAAGACGCTATCAAGGTTAAAAGTGGAGAGATGGTTTTTGGACATGCTGAGTTAGAAGCACAGGGCAAACAGCAAATAACCAAAGCAGGAAAGCACAAGAGTGCATACCAGGAATAGTAATTTGTCTAGAACGTAGGATGTGAGAAGAGAAACAGTATAAAATGAGACTGGAAGGTGGAAGTCAGACTATAAAGGATATCAATATTTTGCTGAGGAGTTTGAGCTTTACTTTAGTCTTTGTATTATTCAAAGTATGCCAGATTATGCCAGAGTAAAAACCAAAACCCCAAATCAGTTATTTCAAACAACAAGGTTTGTTTCTTACTCATATCTATTGTGAGTAGTCTGGAGGCCTCTTTCTTGTGGATGCAGACTAACAGAACAGCCACCGCCAGAAGCCAAAGAGAAAATAGGACAAATTGTACACTGGCTCTTAAAAATTGCTGCCCCAAGACGTCATTCAGTGCCTCTGCTCATATTTCATTGGCTAAAGCAGGTCATACGATCATACCTAACTTCAAGGGGTGCTAAAGAAGTGTGATCCTACCACGTGCCTAGAAGAGTGGAGAGCCAAGTATATGTAGTAGACAGCACTAATGACCATCACTGTCTTTCATAAGGGGGAGGATATGGTCATATTTAGATATCAGAAAGATCCTTTTAGCTGCATATTTTGGAAGGATTGGAGAGAGGCTAACCTGGTCACAGGGAGCCTAGTCAGGAGGCTGATGCAGTATTCCGGGGAAGAAATGATGATGGTTTGATCCAGAACAAGGTAGAATTAGGGAGAAGAGAACTGATGCATGGGACATTTAATGAGATATTAAGGAGAATTAACAGGACTAAGCTGAAGGGTTGGGAAGTAGGAGGAGTAATTGGGCAACTGCTGGTAGATATATCTGGTGGGCAGAGATCGTGGTGGTAGCCAGGGCTGTTGCGTATGGCTGGAGGTGGAGAGTCCTAATGTACAGACGTACTAAGCAGGACTTACTGGGCATGGGCAGGGTTAGTGAGCAGTCAGTAGTTGTTGATTATTGGTGGTGAACCGTGGCTGGGCGTGGGTGATGAAATTCAGTATAGCTGGAGTATAACCTATGAGGTGAGGAGTAGCAGGAGTTTAGATCAGATGGGAAAGTAGCCAACATCAAAACAGGAAAGGCCTTGGCTACCATGGTAAGAGGTGCGAATTTTATTATAAAAACAATAGGAAACACTTAATTATTTTAGATACCTGCCTGATACATTGGCAGGTAGGTATAAAGGTATCAAGTATATGGACAGGTATAAATGGAACAATCACGCAGTAGAGGAAGGCCAAGGGGAGCTGACCAGCCAATGTTAGGTATATATTTGACAGAGCACAGGAGCAGAGGAGTGGATTATCTAACGCAGACCGTGCTGTCATAACTCGTATCAACTTGCCAACTCTCTAGAGGAAGATGAGGTGGAATGCTTCCTGGTTTCTCACACCCATTTTTTTTACCCATTTTTTCATTACATTCCCTTTTCCCAACCATTTCCTGCCGCTCAGTGAAACTATTCCACTGTTGAGCCTGCCCAGAGGAACACCAAGTTCAAAGAAGTGTCTACCAGGCAAAAACTGCCTTAGTGCATGGACCTCAAGATCTGGCCTTAGGAGAAAAATTGTCTGAGTTCTGGGAAATGGGAGACCATTTGATGATGGCTGCAAAGAAAACTGAGAAATTAGCCAAGATTGGCAGGATGAAAAGCTCAGATCTGCAGTTGTTTTCATGAAGAAATTTCAATTCTACTGTCATCTCCAAGGTCTGTGTTTTTTTTTTAATTTTTATTTATTTATGATAGTCACACAGAGAGACAGAGAGAGAGAGAGGCAAAGACATAGGCAGAGGGAGAAGCAGGCTCCATGCACCGGGAGCCTGACGTGGGATTCGATCCCGGGTCTCCAGGATCGCGCCCTGGGCCAAAGGCAGGCGCTAAACCGCTGCGCCACCCAGGGATCCCTCCAAGGTCTGTGTTAATGCAAAATTCATCACACTTTAAAGCTCCAAAATTTAAGCAACCAAATGCAAAGAAACCAGAGAAATGAAAGGAAAATTAGTCACGGGGATACTCCTAATTGGTGGAGTTCCACAACTACCTTATAGACAAGTGTTAACCCACAACTATAGCCCCTGAAGCAAAGTGAAATATGTTAGAAGCTGCTAACATGCTACATTTATATTTCTAGAATACTTTTTAGAAGAAAAGTTTTTTTTAATTTTTTAAATTTTTTTAAAGATTTTATTTATTTATTCATGAGAGACACAGAAAGAGAGGCAGAGACACAGGCAGAGGGAGGAGAAGCAGGCCCCATGCAAGGAGCCCGATATGGGACTCGATCCCAGGACTCTGGGATCACGCCCTGAGCCAAAGGCAGATGCTCAACCGCTGAGCCACCCAGGCATCCCTGGAAGAAAAGTTTTAAAATCTACTTCTAACAGCTAAATATTTTGAAATAAATAAGAAAATATTTTATATGGAGCCCTTAATATAGTGTAAGAAACCATAGGGAGGGGGAAAAAAGAGAAAAACATTTTAGTTTGTGAAAAACTATTTAGCATAAGCAAGGTAGATACATTTACAATGACTATTATGTATGTGTATTTATACCCACAACTACACACAGCATTACCACTTTGCTATGTGCCAAGGCACCATATTATACAACTTGTATATACTGTCTCATTAATCCTTTCAACCTCCTTTGAAGCAGGTAGTTACATCAGATATTGTCTGTGGGTACTTAAGGTTCACACCTGACCTTCTGTAATCTTCCCTTTACTATTGAAAGCCAGAAAACCTACATTTCCAAGACTCTGTTTGCAAGTGAGGCTCTGCTTAGCTTTTGCCAGCAGAAGACCCTTCCATGAAATGACAAAGTAGGAGGGAAGGGTGAAGCCATTCTGCATGTGGCTTTGTCCTTCCCTCCTGCTTCACCTGCATAAGTGACCAACAGAACTGTGAGCAAATAAACTAATTATGGCCTTAAGCCACTAAATTTGGGGATGATTGGTTATGAAGCCAAGCTGAGTCATCACTTAGCTCCGAACGGACAACATTGCTTCTCCAAGCTCCAAAGATGTGAAATAACAAAAAGTTCATGGCATGCAAATACTGATCACTCATACCTGAGAGAATAGCATTTACTCTCAAGAAAAATACCACAAACATTCCCCAACCAATTCCAAATACATTCTCCCTATTTGAAAAACATAAATCAACTACTAATATCACCCAGTGCTAACCAGGTGATAGATTCCTGCCCCCCACCCCGAAAGAGATGAAAAGTTATTTTTAAAGACTTTTTTCAAAGCAATTTTTATGATTTCTTGCTTCAATCTTTTTTAGAAGGCAAACAAATATTTAATTCTTACATGGGCTTAATTCTTGGTGCAGGTTCACCTCATATCCCCCCAATTATAAAGAGTAAATCTTATTTGCCAAAGAATTATGTTTCTAAGACCACCCTTTAAACTTGCAGCTAAAATAATTCACACTCTACTTCTTTCATGTTTAAAGGGTGCGCATTTCTTAGTGTCTTCAAGGAGGTGACAAAGCTAACGTTTCTTAAACCCACAATTCTGCTTTCATGAAATCAACAAAGGCCTTCCATGGCTTTCTAGGAAGACAAAAGATTCCATTTCTAGCCACCTAAAGAAAGGATAGCTTATCCTAACCATAAAGATTCAGAATACCTTGTATCCAGTGTCTTTGAGGTTTGGCAACTCTTTGACAACCCTACTTTTCTTTGCTCTAGAAAATCTGAAGCTCTAATAAATCATTCAAGTGAAATTTCCCACAGAATACAATCTTTAGTAACCGTGGAATCAAGTCAGAATGACAAAAAATGTGACTTTTCTCTTCCATGTCTAGGAGTCTTTATTAGAATTGTAAAGGTTTTCTTTCACTATTATTTTTCAAGAACGCAACTTCTCATGTGCTTAGGCTTTTTTCTCCTGGGATCATTAACTCAATTGAGCTGTTCGTATTGTTAATGAAGCTCAGATTTTAGTGGACTCAGTCCCTGCATGGGCCAGTTGAACTTTCCATAGACAGATTGCACCTTTGTTTCCACCTTGAGTGTGACCTCTGATTTTGGCCAGGTCACCCTCCACCCTGGAAGGACAAGTGACTGTATCACTAGGTCTGTGCAAACATTCCCACCAGGGGAAAAACTCAGTCGCCATTTACAGGTGTAATAAGGCTTTTGCAATCACCTGCACACGATTTAACTGCAGCAAAGAGGTACTAACTTGAATTTGGGGCTCTGTTCATATAGAGCCCACTTACAGTGTTTTAGGGCAAAATGGTGAGCTGCTTTAATAGTAATAACAATACAGGGATTTTTTTAAAAAGAAGTTGATAGGGCAGCCCGGGTGGCTCAGTGGTTTAGCGCCGCCTTCGGCCCAGGGCGTGATCCTGGAGACCCGGGATCGAGTCCCACGTTGGGCTCCCTGCATGGAGCCTGCTTCTCCCTCTTCCGGTGTCTCTGCCTCTCTCTCTCTCTCTCTCTCTCTCTGTGTGTGTGTGTGTGTGTGTCTCATGAATAAGTAAATAAAAATCTTTTTTTTAAAAAAAGCAGTTGATATATATGTCTCTTACACTATTTGTGATGTAAGTACATAAGTCATAGTAAGTAAGGCAGTTCTGTCTGACCTGTGATCATTTAAGGATCTAGTTTCCTTTGGTGGGGCTGCTCCTCATCCCTTCATTCATGGATGTCATCTGTTTGGTTCAAGTGAGGTTCTCGTAGGTTGTAGTACAGAGGAGGCATATTCGCTTTCTTAAGGCCTGGAAGCAGCACATACCACATTCATTCATATTTCACTGGGGAGAATGTAGTCAAATAGCTAAACCTACTGCAAAGGAGAAGGCATAACCATGCACCATGTTCCTAGGGAGAAGGGAAGAACATATTTTGGTAATCAACTGGCAGTCTTTGCCACAGATGGAAAGTCAAGACTGCAGCTATTTTACTCTTTGCATACTCAAAACAAGCACTGGGAGGAAGAGCTGTCCCCAGCAAAGGTCTGTGATAGGCATGTCACTGTTCACGTCAGCACCCATCAACCAACCACAGCCACATACTAGAGGAAGAAAGGTAACAGTTCAGGCAAATTCACAAACATGAAAAAGAATAAGAATGAGAAACTCCGTTGTTCATTCCCCATGTATTGATGCCACGACCCCAGGAAGGTACAGATTGTGCTAAGAAGTGCTTGCACCATTCCCTAGCTCCTTTGGAAAAGGGAAAAGAAGAGCCATGGAGGAACAAAGAATTAGTAACGTTGGCAAGAATTCTTTCTCTGATCTTCCCAGAACGAGAGGCCCTGCATTTTCACTTTGCACTGGATCCTACAAATTATGTAGTTGGTCCTGCATGGGGGATAGAGAACTGATGGATAAATGCCTTTCCCTTTCTAACCCCCAGAAAATGGTGCTGAAACACATGGCAAATATCCTCTCAGACATCCAGCAGGACTGAGAAAACACTCGCCCATAGTTGTGGCCAACTCCATAACCGATCTTTATATTGGCCCTTGCTTCATCCCTATTTCAATTTCCTTGCCCCTCACTCCTGCTTCCTTAGGTCACATTCCTGAAGAAACAATTTGCACAAAAGCTATTGTGGTCAGCATTTAAGCAAAGACATTTAGGTGATGAATGATTTCTGTAGATATCTAGGGGAGGATCATTGCATGCAGTGGGAATAAAAGTAAGCAAAGACCCTAAAGTGGGAGTATGCCTGGTATGCTTGCGAAGCAGCAAGAAGGCACTGTAGCTAGACTGCAGTGAGCCGTCATAGGTGAGAGTAATAGGAGATGAAGTCAGTGAGGTCATGGATTCCCACAAGGACTTTGGCTTTTACCAGAAGAAATGAAAGCTGTTAAGGCATGTGATCACAGAGCTTAATGATTGGACTTCAGTTTTGAAAAGGTTACCTGGCAATGTTAAGAACAGACTATCCAAGGCAAGGGTAAGAGCAAGGAGAATATTTATGAGACTATTGCAATAATCCCAGTAATATAGAAGACGATGGCTTGGACCAGGGTGGTAGCAGTAGAGGTGATGAGAAGAGGCCAGATTCTGGGTGTATTTCAAAGTAGAGCCAAAGGATTTGCTGATGAATTGGATGAAGGATAAAAGAGAAAGAGAGGAGTCAAGGATATCTACAAGGTCCTTGGCCTCAGAAAAAGATGTGGCCTAGAAACTTAACAGAGAACAGATCTCCAAGGGAATGGGAGAGAGGTTCAGATAGAAAACAGAATGATCTGGAGAATAGACAAGGGAATATCCAAGGAAGGGGACAGTGGGACTCACAGTTCAGGGTAAACCTCTATTTCCCCCTTTTCTTTGCCCAAAAAGCAATGACTAATGAGTAAGGTAATTGGCTATATGCAAATCACATATCTGATAAGGGATTAATACTTAAAATATATAAAAAACTCATACAACTCAATATAGCAAAAAGTGGATAACCCAATTTAAAAATGGGCAAAGGACCTGAATAGACAGTTTTCCAAAGAAGATATATAAATAGCCAGCAGGTACATGAAAAGATGCTCAGCATTACTAGTCATCAAGGAAATGCAAGTCAAAACCACAATAAGACATCACCTCACACCTGTTAGAATAGTTATTATCAAAACAATAAGAAAGTGGCACCTGGGTGGCTCAGTCAAGTGTCTGCCTTCAGCTCAGGTCATGATCCCAGGAATCAAGCCCTACACTAGGCTCACTGCTCAGCGGAAAGCCTGATTTTCCCTCTCCCTCTGCTGCTTCCCCTGCTTGTTCTCTCTCTCTCTCTCTCTCAGATAAAATCTTTTTTAAAAAAATGATAAGAAATAAAAAGTGTTGGCAAGGATGTAAAGGGAAGCCTACTGCACTGTTGATGAGAATACAAACTGGTGCAGTCACCATGGAAAACAGTATGGAGGGTCCTCAAAAAGTTAAAAAATAGAACTACCATATGATCCAGCAATCTCACTGCTGGGATTTATCCAAAGAAAACAAAACACTAATTCAAAAAGATACATGCACCCCTATGTTTATTGCAGCATTATTCACAATAACCAAAACATGAAAAACAGCCCAAGTGTTCATCAATGGATGAATTGATAACAAAAATGTGGTGTTACACACCACATTTTACACACACACACACATATATGTGTGTGTATATATATATATATATGCAATTGAATATTATTTAATCATAAAAAAGAATGACATCCTACCATTTGTGACAACATGGAAGGACCTTAGGGCCTTTAGGCTAAGTCAGACAGAAAAAAATAAATACTGTATGATCTCACTTATATGTGGATTATAAAACAACAACAACACAAACAAAAAGCCAAGTCATAGATACAGAGAACAGATTGGTGGCTGCCTGAGGTTGGGGATGGGGGGAGTGGGTAAAATGGATGGAAAGGTATCAAAAGGTACAAATTTCCAGCAACGAATAAGTCTAATTTGATTTGGTAGTATTTTGTTGGAGATTTTTGCATCTATGTTCAACAGGATATTGGCCTGTAATTTTTTGTGGTGTCTTTGTCTGGTTTTGTATCATTATGTACAATAGCCAAGGATGCAACCTAAGTGTCCATCAATAGATGAGTGGATTAAAAAGATGTGGCATATATAGACACACACAGTGGAATATTAGCCATTCAAAAGAATGAAATCATGCCATTTGTGACAACATGGATGGACCTAGAGGGTATTACAGTCAGTGAAAGAAGCCAGACAGAAAAAAAATAAATATTGGAAGGTCTCACTTATATGTGGAATTTAAAAAATGAAACAAAGAAACAAAACAAAACAAAACAGAAACAGACTCAAAAATACAGAGAAGAAACCAGTGGTTGCCAGAGGGAAGAAGGGGTAAAATAGGTGAAGGGGATTAATAAGTACAAGCTTCCAGTTACAAAATAAATATGTCATGGGGATGGAAAGTACAGCATAGGGAATATAGTCAATAATATTTTAATAACTTTGTACGATGACAGATGGTAACTACACTTAACATGGTGAGCATTGCGTAATGCATATAAATGTAGAATCACTATGTTATACATCTGAAACCAATACAAGCCAACTGTACTTTAATTTTTAGAAAATTATAATAACAAATTTAAAATAAAGTGAGTAAGTCATAAGGATGAAATGTACAGCATGGTGACCATGGTTAATAGGAAAAAAATTTTTGTGACCATGTATGATGATGATTATTAGCTGGACTTATGGTGGTGATCACTTGTACTTGGACTTATGGTGGTGATCATTTTGCACTACACACAAATATCAAATTACTACATTGTATATCTGAAACTAATATAATGTTACATCAATTATACCTCAGTAAAAAAAACAAAAATAAAAAAGAGGGAAAGAAATCAGTACCAGTACCACAGAGGTAGTAGCTCCCTGTACACCTGGGATTGACTTTACACAGAGTTGCATTTGGTCTCTGAGGCTCTCAGATCAGGACAGCCAATTATAGCAGGCCTATGTAAATAAGATAAATCAGTTCTCCTGGAAAGAGCCTGGAACTGAAAGACATGTATGTTGGTCTACTATAATGCATAGATTAGTTTTTCCTGGGGGACAGTCATCTGTTTTTGCCCACCAATGTTGACACTTCTTTACACACACACCCAAAAATCTACTGACAAAGCACTGAAAATTATACTGAAGATTTCCCAGAGTTATAGAAGAAACATTTATATCATACACAACTTCACCGGCCCCCCTTTGACGTGTCTCCCAGTCTCAATCTCTCTCTCCAAGCATCCCAGCAATGGGATATTTTTTCCACTTATAGCTGCCTAGCCTCACTAACCTTCTCTACCCCTGGACCTCTTATTCCTACCCCTAATCCAACTCCAGCTTCTCCAAACTTGTAAGCCCATTTGGCAGGAGAGGGAGGATTTTCTAATTACCATGATCCACCATCTTGGGTGGATGGTGCATAGGGGAGAGCAGGGAAAGATTATAAAAACTTATTTTTTCTTTTGCACTAAGTGCAGAGGATTGTATCAAAAGACACAGTCCCTAGCCTCAAGCAACCAGCCAACAGGTAAACGGATCATTGTAACTTGGTGCCGTGTGTTATGAGAGAAGGAAGCACAAGTACTATGGCACCACTTGGGAGGAGCACCTAACCCAGGCTCAGGGATGCCATTCCAACTTTTCTGAGCACCTACTATATGCAGACTCTGTACTGCACACCAGTGTATGGAGATGAATGCTACATGTACTCTGCCTCCAGGAAAGGCATCACTAGTTGGTCCTTTTGCTTCTTGCAGGCTAAAGCAGGTGTTTAGCCTGTCTTATGGGGAACCCCTTTCTGCCTCCTGAGGCTGTTCTCCATCTCTGAGCTCAATGTCTCCACCTATCCATTGAAGGAATTGAAGGAATCTGGACAGGGTTTGGTAGAACCAGGATCACAATCTGGGGCTTTTGGTTCTTTTTACACGGGACCTAGAAAATCTTAGAGGCTGGGAAGTGTTGAGTCAAACACTTTGTTCTCATTGCTCATTTATCAGCCCCAATGTATTGTTAGTAGAAATAAGAGGCTGTAGGCATTTTGCGGGCTTCTAGAGAATTCTGGGGCTGCTTTGCCTATTTATTTTTCCTACCCCAACCTCCATAGTCATTACTAGGACCAAAAAGTCTTAACTTTACTGCATTTCCTTGGAACCACAGTGACATTCAGTGGCTACTGGAGGTTGAAAAGCAAGTGTCAGAGAAAGCACTTGTCTTTGTGCTGCAGGATAGGGTAAGGTGAGTTTCCCAGCAATTTTCCCATTTAAACTACCCACAATCTGATCCACCCTTGCTATTGCTTGTAGAAATTTAGCATAGGCCTAACAGGCTGGACTTGGCCCAAGACCACTCTTAACACAAATGATTTATCCTCAATCAGTTGCCTTCATAGACAAAAGAACAAATCAAAAGAGTTTACACTGGAATAGTGATTTCTATTCTTTTCCCTAGAGAATGCTTCTTAAATGCATAAAAAATGGGAATAAAGATCTGAAAAGCACAAACATTAAAAATCATCCATAACCTTACCACCCATAAATAACCCTCATTAATATTTTATTTCCCTCCTGTCTATGAATATAAAATGTTGCCACTCAATACACGTAGATACAGTGCCTAGTTTTTCCATTTAGTGGCATATCATGGACATTTTCCATGTCATTCTTATATAACATTATTTTTAATTGCCAAATAGTATTCCAACATATGGATATACTATGATTTACTTATGGATGTACCATAATTCGTTAACCAATTCTATATTGTTAAAGCATTCAGATGGTTTCTAAATTTTCAACATTGTAAGATTATGTTGTAGGAGTTTCTTTACAAATAACATATCTGATTATTTCCTTAGGACCAATTCCTGTGATTGTGACAACTCAGTTAAAGAACATGCACATTTAATACTTTTGAAACATATTGCAGATTACCCTCCAGAAAGACTATAATAATACTAATTTATTTTCCCAACAGCTATATTTGAAAGTGCTTATTTCCTCACACCCCAGTCAACACTAGGTATTATCATTACTTTTATTCTTTGCTACTGATAGGCAAAATGGCATGGCATTTTTGTTTCATTTTCATTTTTTATTATCAGTGAATTTGAATTGCTTTCATTTTTACATTGGTTGTTTGTTTTTTTATTATTTTTTAATAGTAAATTTATTTTTATTGGTGTTCAATTTGCCAACATACAGAATAACACCCAGTGCTCATCCGTCAAGTGCCCCCCTCAGTGCCCGTCACCCACTCACCCCCACCCCCCGCCCTCCTCCCCTTCCACCACCCCTAGTTCATTTCCCAGAGTTAGGAGTCTTTATGTTCTGTCTCCCTTTCTGATATTTCCTACCCATTTCTTCTCCCTTCCCTTATATTCCCTTTCACTATTATTCATATTCCCCAAATGAGTGAGACCATACAATGTTTGTCCTTCTCCGATTGACTTACTTCACTCAGCATAATATCCTCCAGTTCCATCCACGTTGAAGCAAATGGTGGGTATTTGTCGTTTCTAATGGCTGAGTAATATTCCACTGTATACATAGACCACATCTTCTTTATCCATTCATCTTTCGATGGACACCGATTTGTTCCGCTGTAAACTGACTGTCCTTGTCTTTTACCTATTTTTTTCCTGTTGGAATGTTTATCTTCTTTATTGATTTATAAACACTTTACAGGTTAACCCTTTATCATATGTCAAAAGTTTTCTCAGAATGTTATTGTCTATTTCTTTGGCATAGAGAAGTTTGATTTTTATACATTCAAATCTATCCTTTCCTTTATGGTTTCTGACTTTGATGCCATGTTTTAAAAGGCCTTCCCTTCTCATAAATTATATTTATATTTTTTCCTCTAGATCTCTGGTTTTGTTATTTACATTTAACTATTTAATCCATATGGAATTTATTTTGAAGTGTAAGGTCAGATTATAGCTTTATTGAATAATGATGCTACAATCATTAACTAGAAGAAATAACAGGGTGGAGGTTGGGATGACTGGGTGACGGGCACTGAGGGGGCACTTGACAGGATGAGCACTGGGTGTTATGCTATATGTTGGCAAATTGAACTCCAATAAAAAAATTAAAAGAAAAAAAGAAGAAATAACAATTTCTCCTTAACTTTTTTTTGCTGCCTTATTAAGTGGTCATTAACCATTGATTTATGATGGTGTCTGTTTCTAGGCTTCTTATTCTGTTCCACTGGTGCACCTCTTCCCTCACTTGTAGCAGTTAGACATTTCACAAAAGAGGGGAACCATGCTATCTGACACAGCCAATGTATACACTCACGTGCTTACAAATTCACATCAGCAGGCACAGGAGTGAGAAATGTGAGCCTTTCCAAAGATGCAAAGGTACAAACCTGGAGCCAAGGAAAAGAATGAGGACCTCCAGGGCTGTGTTACTTCTATGAGGCTCACTCAGGCAGTGGCTTTCTTTCTACCTGTGCTGGATGTCTTCCATTTGCCCATCAACTCCACCTCCAACTTTCTCTACCGTGCTCTGTGCCCCAGAAAACTGACCTGTATGGACTTAGTCAATGGGCTCCCTTGCCTTCTGGCTTCTGCTTGGGTTTGGCCAGTGGGAGCACGAGTAGGAGTTTGGAGGATGGTAAGAGAGTATTCTTCTTCCAGCTCTCTCCCTTTGGGACCTAATGAAGGCAACAAGCTGCTATCAAGAGGATCTTTCCACATAGCTACCTTCCTGATGGTCTGGTGACCACTCACAGCCTCCTCTACTCACCCCTTTAGGCAGCAGATGTAATCATTCCTCCACTGTTACTAGCACTCAAGTCCTGTACTCTCCTTTGCTGATTCCTTAAGTCTACCTATATCTTTAAATTCTTGTCAAATTAGGGGATCCCTGGGTGGCGCAGCGGTTTGGCGCCTGCCTTTGGCCCAGGGCGCAATCCTGGAGACCCGGGATCGAATCCCACGTCGGGCTCCCGGTGCATGGAGCCTGCTTCTCCCTCTGCCTGTGTCTCTCTCTCTCTGTCTCTCTGTGTGACTATCATAAATAAATAAAAATTAAAAAAAAAACAAATGGTTTCTTAAAAAAAAAAGATTAAAAAAAAATTCTTGTCAAATTACTCACATTGCACCAACTATTCCTAGCTGGGACCTTGACTGATACATGCCCCTTTAGATGGGCACTGTATCCTTAAGGATGTGTGCTTGCACTGCGGTCTTGCCAAAGATAAAGATCTTAAACCCAGGTCCTGCTCCTCCCCCCATTTATATGCACCAAAAGCATTCAAACCCCAAACTATACTAAAGACTTCTGCAAAGAAAATAAAACCAAGAAGCAAGTATAGGACAGTTTCTAAAAAGCTGTAAGTGGAGTCCAAAACTTCAATCGCATAAAATGCGGGGTCATAGCATTGCAAAGTTAACAGAGGTGTATTTTTCAGTTGGCCTCCACTGTCTCAAAGAGCACCAAAGTAAAGATCTGTTAAACTTACTGTACCCAGGAGTCCTTACACTGAACTGAGAAAGTCCTCAAGGATCATGAGTCATTCCTATATCCATCCCCCACTCACCCCAAACAGTGCAGAAAATACAGAACCTAAGTGAGCTGGAGACAGGTAAAAGGCACAAAATGATGAATGTGTTTTATCAGAATTATCAATATAATCAGGATTTACTGTAGATTAGAATTTAGATGGTACCAGGTGACAGGCCCAGTACGAGGGGATCCTGAGAGCCTTCACTGACTAATATGGTAGGACAGTGTTGTAGACACTGTGCATTGGCTCATGCATCCTTTATTCCCACTTGCTTCTAGTGTGCCTTCTGTGCTGCAAAGCATGGAAAACTGAAAACTGCATTTCATACTCTTTTTTTCCCCACAATAAATGTGTATTTTCCTACTATTTTTTTCTCTTTTAAAATTTTAATTCCACTGTAGTTAACATACAGTTATATTAGTTCAGGTATACAATATAGCTCTTGATTAACAGCTCCATATATTACTCAATGCTCATCAAGGTAAGTATACTCTTCACCACGTGATACATGGAATTGTTGAATCACTATATTGTACACCTGAAACTAATATAACCCTGCAAAAACATACGTTAGGTTTACACAAAGATGAGTGTACCCTTAATCCTCTTCACCCAGTTCACCCATCTCCCATCCATCTCCCCTCTGATAACTATCAGTTTGTTTTCTATAGTTAAGAGTCTGCTTTTAGTTTGTCTCTTTTGTTTTCCTTTGTTCATTTATTTCTTAAATTCCACATATGAGTGAAATCATATGATATTTGTCCTTCTCTAACAGGGTTATTTTGCTTAGCATTATATTCTCTAGATTTATCCAGGTTGTTGCAAATGGTAAGATGTCATTCTTTTTTATAGCTGAATAATAATATAGTATATATACCACATCTTCTTTATCCATTCATCTATTGATGGACACGGGCTGCTTCTATAGTTTGGCTCTTATAAATAATGCTGCAATAAACAGAGGTTTATCCCTTTGAATTAGTGTTTTCATATTCTTTGGGTAAATACCCAGTAATGCAATTATTGGATCATACTGTAGTTCTATTTTTAATTTTTTGAGGAACCTCCATACTGTCTTCCACAGTGGCTGCACAAGTTTGCATTCCCACCAGTACTGCATAAGGTTTCCTTTTTTCCACATCCTTGCCAACACTGGTTTCTTGAGTTTTTGATTTTAGCCATTCTGACAGGTATGAGGTGATATCTCATCATGGTTTTGATTAGCATTTCCCTGATGACGAGTGAGGTTGAGCATCTTTTCATGTGTCTGTTAGCCACCTGTATGCTGTCTTTGGAGAAAGTCTGTTCATGGCTTCTGCCCATTTTTTAATTGGATTATTTGTTTTTTTGGTATAGAGTTGTATAGGTTCTTTATATATTTTGTATACTAACACTTTACTATATATGTCATTTGCAAATATCTTCTCCCACTCAATAGGTTGTCTTATAGTTTTTTTAGTTGTTTCCTTTGTTGTGCGAGGCTTTTAATTTTCATGTAGCTCCCATAGTTTGTTTTTGCTTCTGTTTCCCTTGCTTCAGGAGACATATCTAAAAAGATGTTGTTATGGCCAATGTCAGAGAAATTCCCACACTGTCTTCTAGGGTTTTTATGGTTCCAGATCTCACATTTACATCCTTAATCCATTTTATTTTTGTGTGTGGTGTAAGAAAGTGGTGCAGTTTCATTCTTCTGCACATTGCTGTCCAGTTTTCCCAACATTGTGTGTTGAAAAGACTGTCTTTTTCCCATTACATATCCTTGCCTCCTTTGTCAAAGATTAATTAACCATATAATTGTGGGTTTGTTTCTGGGCTTTCTATTCTGTTTCATTGATCCATGTGTCTATTTTTGTGCCAGCACCATACTGTTTCGATTACTACAGCTTTGTAATGTAACTTGAAGTCCAAAATTGTGATGCCTCCAGTATGCTTTTTCTTTTTCAAGATTGCTTTGGCTATTCAGGGTCTTTTGGGTTCCATACAAATTTTAGGATTGTTCTAACTCTGTAAAAAATGCTGTTGGTATTTTGATAGTGATTATATTACATATTTCACAAACTCTTTTTTTTTACAAACTCTTTTCTAGCTAGTTTTGAGTAGTGCAATAACTTCTACCAGTTATGTGCACTTATGTGAGATTTAGAAAACAGAAGTGAAGCCAAGGCCACCTTCCCTGCCTTTTTGGGTTCCTTTACCCTCATAATCATGAGAATGTTCTACAGCAGTGTACCAGCATCTAGTGTCCATCTTGGTGTCAAGAGGCTGTTCCCATTAGTGACAGAGCATTTCCTAATTCCAGCTTCTGTTCTGTGGGCCATAGCCATGGTGCTATGTTCTAGAACTGAGCCTTCCAGTGGTGGTATCAGAGGTAGTAGCTAACTGGCGGATCTGTTCTATAAGTTTCTGGGAGCCATTCCTTCAGGCCTAATCTAGAGCCCACTCTTCCAATCTTTCCAAGGATGTTTCTTTAATCTAATTTCCTTATTAAATCCTATTCTACTAAAAATAGCTAGAGTGGCTTCTGACAGATATAGGCAGCCAGGGTCAGGATATTTTACCAATTCCCCTCAAGACCTGAGTCTGGAAAAATATGAGTCATAGACAGGGGCCTTTCAGGTAACATCTGGCTAAAAGGAAAAAACTCTTTATCCATCATTGGCCTGAGTCACAGCTACTGGTATCCTGCCCTTGACTGAGGCCAGCAACATATCCATACATAGGTGATGGGGGAGGAGAGAAGAAGGGAGCCAGGAAGGTAGACTAAGTACCTACTGTGTGTTGGGTACTAATGCAGACCCTTTCACATGTTCTCATTTAATTCTTGGAGTGGCTCTTATCCCCAGTTAACCCAGTGCTGCAACCTACACATTTCCCAATACAGTATGTCCATTTCCCTTAGGCTTAGATCACTGTTAAAAGAAAATACATTACCTAGCATGGGGGCATAGAAGGTGGGTAGGTTTAGATTCAAAGTAGGTCTAAGGACCTCAGCTGTAGAAGTGTGTGACCCTGTGTCAAGAATTCTGCAATTAACATGACTTGGCTCCAGTCTCCGTGTCTGCTTCTTTCTACCAAATGGTAAATTTCCTTTGTGTCATGAATCAAACTTTCTGAGGTAAAAATCTGCCCCTGTTCATCTTAAGCCTGGGCCACAAAAGTTGGCTGCCAGCTTATGGGTGAGCAGTATCCCTCAAAGACAGGCATCTATTCCTGGTCCAATCAGCTGTGACTAAGAGGAGGGGTCTGACCTCCTGGTAACGACACAGCAAGAGAATGAAAAGGGAAACCCAGTTTTGGGCAGCCTTTGAAAAATCAGAATATGTAGATACACTGAGCCCACATTTCCACAATCAACAAAAAGAGGAGGGCCCCCCTTTATATTGCAGTTTGTTGCACATTGCTCATTTATGTTAATTGCCTGGACCTTTTAGTTATTTGAGTTTGAGAAATCCTAAGTTCTTTCCAACTCTAACAGTCATTAGTTCTGAAATTCTATACTCTTCTGGATTCCTTTACACAGAAAACACTGTGGATTGACATGGGCCTCATTGAACAGATAATTTGGAAACAAGCTGGGAATGTATTTCATTTATCCACCGATTTGATTTTCTAAATAGGGACTCTACATTTCCACACTATAAAGCCATTATTCTCCTCTATTCGAGTTGCTGTAATTCTCAATGTATTATCATCATCCTGTCAAAATGAAAATCTTACAGAGAGCCTGTGAGGGCCTTATCAAATCAAGTGGAAGTGATTAAGGACAGTAGAAAAAATTAGAACAATTATATATACACTATTAAATAATGCAACGGATGAAAATCCAACTAGACTTCAGATTTTCATAAGTAAGGTTTGCAATTTGATATTTTGTTGACTCAATAGCAAATTATCAATTCATTAAATGATTAAACCATTTATCAAAACTGTGAATGACAAAGCAATCAGAGACTGGGATAATCAGACTCTGAGTCTGTTCTTTGTGTAAAATTCAAATGCACCCAGCACAATACAATTTTGTACTTAATGTCATTCATCTAATCAGCATATTTCTGCTCCAATGTGAGATCTTTGTTTGAACATGAGATGCAACAGATATGGAAGCCACAAAATCTCATTTATATAATCATAACAAGCATGTTATCATGGTTGTCAAATTTAATTAAACCTAATTCGCTCTATTTTCTAAGCTTAAAATTGACATGAAATGTTCTTGAGAAAGGCAAAAATGCTAAAGGATCACAGAAATAGGTATAAAGTGAGTATTTTTAGATGCTTGTATTTTGTTTTAGATGGCTAACTAATGTTGATAATAACAGATTAGCTTCCCCCCATTTTTTAAAGTTTTTAATCCCAGTTAACATACAGTGTTATATTAGTTTCAGGTGTACAATATAGTGATTCAGGATCCCCCAAATGTTTTAAAATATCAATTGAATGTGAACATTCACTATGAAAGTCTAAACCTTTGGCCTCCTTTGAGTGATAATGAGTCCCACTAGTGCAATTACAATACATGTAAAAGTAGAAAACATCTATTAACACATAACTTCTCAGGAAGAAATTCTTTCCTAAGGGTAGGTACATCTTTATTTCAAACTGCATTGTCATCTTAACCATCCTCCATTTATTTTTTTTTTTTTTTTTTTTTTTTTTTTTAAACTTTTTTTTTTTTTTTTTTTATTTATGATAGTCACAGAGAGAGAGAGAGAGAGAGAGAGAGAGAGAGAGAGAGGCAGAGACACAGGCAGAGGGAGAAGCAGGCTCCATGCACCGGGAGCCCGATGTGGGATTCGATCCCGGGTCTCCAGGATCGCGCCCTGGGCCAAAGGCAGGCGCCAAACCGCTGCGCCACCCAGGGATCCCCAACCATCCTCCATTTAGAACCAAAGTTCTGCTCATACCAGAGTGTCTCAAACTTCAGTATACATAAAAACACTTGGACAGCCTGCTAAACATGCAGATTCCAGGGCTTCCCCACTGGTCTTGATTCAAAAGATCTTGGTAGGGCCTGAAAACTCTGTATTTTTTTAAAAAATCACCCAGATAGTAGTTTTGTAAATGATTAAATGATGACATTGTGAGAAACACTGACCCATGCAATGTTTTCTTTCTCCCTTTGCATTGTTTTGAATCCTTGCATTATAAATCTTTCTACTATCTCTCTTGAGAGCCTTTCTGTATGCCCTAAACAACTTACACTAATATTCCCTAAGCTCCATTTCACCTCATTAACATGAAGTGGAAAAAGTTACATATTCTACATTTTCCTTCTCTAGACTCATACCTCTCAGGCCCTCACACATGTGCATTCCCCTTTGAAAGAACCATTTAGCTGCACCCATCTGGAAGACTACAGTCTTCCCTAAGCCAATCAGATTCCCATGTGTTTCAGAGCAAGAGCTCTTCAAGTAAATACATAAGCTTTGTTTCCTGCAAACATCCCTGTTACCAAAGAAAGGCTTATCTAAGCCTTTCCTTTCCTTAATACTACTCCACAGAGTGGACAAGATAAAACAAAGAAATAGGCTTCAAACTCACCCATTTAGCATCTTATTAGCAGCTCAAGCAAAAAAAAAGTTGTCAGTGCAGAGCTAGAATCATATTTTCTTGAAAATTCACAATCATCTGTTAATATGAAATATCCAAGTTATCATGGAGCCTTCATACCACAGATAGAGAATGGATAACAAGTCTTTCAAATAGATCAATGACTGGGCCTTGCCCAAGACCAGGGTTTCTCAACTTTGGCACTATTGACACTTTTATCTGATAATTCTTTGCAGTGAAGGGCTGTTCTGTGCATTGTAAGATGTTCCTTTTTTTATTTTATTTTATTACATTTTTAAAAATTTAAATTCAATTTACCAACATATAGTATAACACCCAGTGCTCATCCCGTCAAGTGCCCCTCTCAGTGCCCGTCACCCAGTCACCCAATCCCCCCACCCACCTCCCCTTCCACTATCCCTTGTTTGTTTCCCAGAGTTAGGAGTCTCTCATGTTTTGGCACCCTAATTTTTCCCACTCATTTTCTGATCACTGGACTCTACCCACTACATACCAGCTCACCTCTCCCTCAGTCATTACAAACAAAATTATCTCTAGACATTGGCAAATGTCTTTTGGCAGAGGGGGAGCATGATTGCCCCCACTTGAGAGTCATGGTCCTAGACCAATTAAATCAGAATTTCTGGGATCCCTGGGTGGCGCAGCGGTTTAGCGCCTGCCTTTGGCCCAGGGCGCGATCCTGGAGACCCGGGATCGAATCCCACGTCAGGCTCCCGGTGTATGGAGCCTGCTTCTCCCTCTGCCTGTGTCTCTGCCTCTCTCTTTCTCACTGTGTGCCTATCATAAATAAATAAAAACAAAAAAAATTAAAAAAAAAAAAAAAATAAATCAGAATTTCTAGGGGTGGAGCCTGATATTCTTTAAAAGCCCCCTAGATAATTGCAACGTGCAGTCAGGGTGGAGAGCCACTGCTTTAGACTGATCTTTGAGCCTCGGTTTTCTCATATATAAAATGAGAAGATGAAAATATGTATTTCATAGAATTGTTCAAAAATCAAATGAAATAATATGTGTGAAACTGTTTGTGAATTGTTAAATAAATGTGATATTTCTCCCATCTCTTCTGAAACACGAATCCAAAGGTCATCAAATTGTAGCCCAGCACAGATCTAGCTCATCACTTGTTTTTGTATGACCTGTGTGCTGAGTGGTTTGTGCATTTTTTAATGGTCGAATAGAAATCAGAAAAAGAAGACTAATTTGTGACCCATGAAAATTATATGAAATTCAGATTTCAATATTTATTAATAGACTTTTATTGGGACTTACAGAGTCTCTGGCTGCTTTTGCATGTTAAGTTTAGTAGTTACAATAGAGACCTTACAGCCCACAAAACCTAAAATATTTATTATCTGGCCCTTTACAGAAGAAGTTTAAGGATCCCCGCACTAACTGGATTAGTCACTTACTCTAGCTCTCAGAGAGACTAAAAGAAGGGAAGAAAGGCAAAAATGAGACAGTGAACTTCAGTTCCTTGCTTCAAACCACATAAATGAAGTTGAGGTAGCTTAAAGACACTGCCAACCACTGAAAGATGAAACACAATTTCTTTCTCTAAATTAAAATTCTTTTTGGAAAAAAAAAACACACAAAATTCTATGTCCATTTCACTGGCAAGGCCTTTTTGACCCCTTGTCTTGGAAATTAAAATGCTTCGTATTTGTTCATGTTTGCTGGAATTCTGTTTTCCAGGAGATTATCAAAAGCTCTGAGCTTTCCTTCCTCTATCTTAGCTACTACACTGGAAAAAGAGACTCTAAAGCTGATTTTCCTAAGCCTATCTCAATTTTCCTGATCTGGAGACAATCCCTTCTACCTGGGAATATAGGCTGAGAAATTATAATGATTGTTATAGTAAGGCTGTGCAGAGCTGATTAAGACAACTGCTTCTATGCACTGAACTAGTTACAGATGAAATAATATGATGTCTGGGAATCACTTCAAAATAATGGAGGAGGAGTGCCTAACTGGCTCAGCTGGTGGAGCATGCAACACTTGATCTTGGAATCATGAGTTCAGGACCCATGTTAGGTATAGAGATTACTTAAAAATGAAATCTAAAAAACAAAAAACAGGTACTCCCTAGGTGGCTCAGTTGGTTAAGCATCTAACTCTTGGTTTCTGCTCAGGCCATGATCTCAGGGCCCTGGGATTGAGCCCCATGTCAGGCTCTGCACTCAGTGCAGAGTCTGCTTGGGATTCTCTCCCTTTCCTGCTCCCTCCTCCCTGCCCCTCTCCCTACTTGAGAGCTCGCTCGCTCGTGCTCTCTCTCTCTCTCTTAAATAAATAAATACATAAATAATCTTAAAAAACAACAAACCCAAAATAATGGGGGAGGGTAGTGGAGATACATATGAAACAAGAGTAAATATGCAGTGATAATAATTCAATAATTGTTCAATTATTGTTCAATTATTGTATTGTTCAATTCAATTCAATAATTGTTGAAGCTAAACAAACAAGAGGCACATGAGTGTTCATTACATTATTTTCTCTATACTTGAGAATTTTAAATATAGCTAGAAATAAAGAAAATATTTTAGAATTTCAGTAACAGTTTTTTAAATTAAAAGCAAAATCTGCTTCAAGTGTCTGATGAAGAAGAAAATCCTCAATTTTATTCTGAAGCAGCACTTTTAACATTTTGATTTCTTAGACCTTGGGCCAAGAGGAGATGGTTCCTGAAAATTCTTTACCCCTAGTTCTTAGCAAATTGCCTAGCATGACATAAGGACAAAATAAATAAATATCTGTTCAGTGGATAAACAAATCTAGTTCCTTTATGCCACAAGATCCTCCAGGAGAATAGTAAGAATCATGTTGACAGCAACTAGTAACAATTATTTAGTATTTATTATGTGCCAGGTACTGTGCCAAACACTGAAGACCATTATCTCTCTTAATCTTTACTACGACTGTATGAATTCCATGAGAGCATGGACTTTTACTTTTTTATTCACTGGTATGCCCCCAGTGCTTAAAACATGACTGACTCAATCAACATTTGTTCAATAAATGAATCTAAAGTGCATATTATTATAGCCTATATGCAGATGAGGAATCTGAGGCTTAAACATGTTAATTGGTTAATTGACTTGCCCAGCTAGTAAATAACAGAGTTGGATTCAAATCCAGATAAGTCAAAAACCTCTCTCAATCACTAGCTATACTGACACTAACTCACATTTTAAAGTATTGTCTATTATTATAACTGCAAACCAGTGACTTTCAAAGGCCCTACAAATACAATATATGATGGATATGTTCTAATGGCAACTGGAACTGAAGAGACTTTAGAGCATGAGGTACTGTTTGGAACAGGAATAGAAGGGAACTTAAACACAAATGAGTCTCTCCCAAATACCTACATCAAAGATCATTGTGAAATTTTAGAACCATTCTCATCAAAATTAGGATGAAGGCAAGGATAATTTTAACAAGGATATTCTATCACCACTGTTATTTATTACTGTATTGGAGGTCATGAACAAAGCAATAAGACAGGGAAATAACTAATATCTGTTAGAATTGGAAAGGAAGAGGCAACATAATTATTGTTTTCAGGCCAAATAACCCATTAAAAATTCCACAAAGAGCTAAAAACTACTAAAACTAAAAGAGTTTAGTTAAGATTGGATACAAATATTATGTTCTTATTCAATAATAACAACCAATTTTAAAATGCAAAATTAATTCTTAGATATTTAAAAATTAATTCACTAGAAATCTTAAAACTCCATGGTAGCTAGGAGGAGATATAATAAAAGTTACATAAGATCTTTATGAAGACAAAAAAAACTCTATCAAGGGACGTAAAAGAAAACCTGGATAAATGAATATGTCATATTCATGGATGGAAATTATATTTATATGTCAATTCTCCTCAAATTGCCTTGCTAATTCATTGCAATTCCAATCAAAATTCCAACTGGAATTAAGAATAAAGAGTCAAGAATAGACTAAATGATCTTGAATAAGAAGAAGGAATCTTACACTACCAGATTTTAAGACTTAAAAGGAAGAATATATTTTAAATGGGGGACTGGTATAGCAACATACAAGCAGACAACCAGAACAGATTAGAAAGTCAAGAAGCTGTCTCTTGTATATATATAGAAACTTGGCATATAAAAGAGATGGAGTTACAATTCGGTGGTGAAAAAAAAACAGATTATTCAAAAAGTTGTGCTGGGATAAATGTCTTTACAGGTTAAAAATTAGAAAACTACACCACACATCACACACATAAATTCCAGGGGTTTAAAATGTAAAGGGAGGGGTTGTAAAATTTTTTAGAAACAAACACAACATGACTCTAGGAGACATAGGAAAGAACTTCTTAAATTCAATACTAAAAGCATAAACTGTGAAGAGAAATGTTGATATTTCATTATATTTGAATTTAAAACTTCCATATGAACAATGGAATATTATATAGCCATAAAAAAGGATGGGCTCTTAACCATTTGTGACAATATGGATGGACCTAGAGGGTATTATGCTAAGGGAAATAAGTCAGACTGAGAAAAACAAATATCATATGTTTTCAGTCATATCTGGAATTTAAAAACCAAATGAATAAACAAACAAAAAGGAAAATCAGACTTAGAAATACAGAGAATAAACTGATGAATGCCAGAGGTAAGGGGGTGGGAGGATGGGCAAAATGGGTGAAGGGAAGTGAGAGATACAGGCTTTCAGTTATGGAATGAATAAGTCAAGGGAGTAAAAGGCACAGAATAGGGAATATAGTCAATGATATTGTAATAGTGTTGTAGGGTGAACGACCATAACTAGTCTCCTTTCCTTGCTTTCTCAAGTCATTTTCAGACCTGCTTGTGAGGTTTGCCCTCCTCTCCCCAGAATACCCTCAGTCATGTAAATAATCAAACTTCATATTCTTTGTGTATGGGTGGCACCATCAGTCGATATTCAGACCAATTTTAAGGGTGGGAGTCCATCGTGTTTCTTTAGGATGTCACTATTGGTTTGCAAACTGACCTTCATACAAAGAGGGCAAGTCGAGGCTAAAGAAAGAGGCCAGCCACTCCAGATTGGTAAGTAGTAGGTTTAATAAGCAAGGAATTTACACACAAAGTTTGTCCTGGCTGCAAGATGAGTAGATCCGCCCACCAGAATCTTAAAAGTTTACATAGAGGCCTTAGTAGGGCTATGTCATCTATTCAGTCCTGATGGTCTCAACAACCCCGTGCTCTCTCAAGACTGTGTCCTTGAAAACAGCTCCCACTGGGGGAACAGTGCGCAGAGCGTACATTTCAATGACAGCGGAGGGGATGAGGAGCCTCCAATTGCCCCAGGCTGGCTTGAGGGCCAACCAGTGATCATTTCTTCTCCATGACCTCCTCCAACAGTCACAACAAAGACAAAGAGATTTGAACAGAAGACAACATAACGACTAAAACAAAATGCTATGCTGCTGGTTTTGAAAATGGAGGAAGGGTTTATGAGCCAAGGAATGAAGGAAGCAATGTGGTTCATGATGCTGAAAAACAATAGCAAGCCAATGAATTCTCCCCTAGAGCCACCGGAGGGAGTACAGCCCTACCAACACCTTCATTTCAGCCTCGGTGAAACCGATTTCAGAACTTTAACCCCTAGAATTGCAAGAGAATGTGTGTTGTTTTGAAACCACAAATTTGTAGGAATTTGTTACAGCAGCCCTAAGAAACTGGAGACTAGAACCAAATGGAACTAGTGGTCATAGTTTTCATCACCACCATATGCAGTGTTATTAAAAAAGAAAAAGTCAGTTGCACTTAAGAATGTCTTCAAGGGAGTAGTGAAAAATTTTAATATTATAAATATTAATCATTGAATACACACTTTCTTAATATTTTGTATGACAAAATGGGAAGTATGTATAAAGCACTTCTGCTGCATCCTGAAGTATAATAATTGCCTCAAAGACAAACACTTGTGCAATTTTAAAGCAACTTTTGTCTCACAAAACACAATTTTTACTTGGAAGAATAACTGACAGAGAAACTTCAGTTATTCAGCCTTGGGTTCTTGGCAGCCATTTTCTCTAAAATTAACAAACTGAGGCTGTTACTTCAAGGAAAACAACTGACAGCATTTTTTGCCAATTATAAAATTCAAGTTTTCAAGAAAAAATTAGAGGCTTAGAAAACTTGCATCTGCCACCATGAGCTTGACAGCTTTCCAAAACATACTTTCCTGATGAGATCAATGGCTATAGTAACAAATGTGATTTTTTTTTATGTTTTTATACTGTATCATGAAATATGTCAATATTTGAAAGATCTGCATAACTTCAGTGAAGCAATATTTTTCAAATGATCAATGCATTATGTTATGAAATAATGCATGGCTAAAAAAATCTATTCAAAATGAGGAAATAGTAATGGACTTTTCACGTACAAAAACACAAAAAGTTCATTGATACTATTTCAGATTCCACATTGAAACAAACTTCTAAGAAACTTACTCTTCTCAAATTTGGGTGTATTATCAAGGAATATCCACAAAAGTTGTGCCAGTAATGACCAAATGATTGCTGTTTGTCACATCCAATGTAGAATCTACAATAATGGGGTAGTATTTGGCGTCTGGTTTACTAACTTAAATTTCCACTTCATTTTCTCACTGATTCCAGTAAGTCTTGTGAACGAGTTTGAATAAATAAGCCACATTTTAACTTTTTTTCAGATTTATTTGCTTACTTCAGAGAGAGAGAGCGTGCTGGCCACAGCAACTTCTTGGGAAGGATAGAGGGAGAGGAAGAGAGAATACAAAGCAGACTCCGGGCTGAAGGTGGAGCCAACAGGGCTCAAACTCATGACCAGATCACCACCTGAGCTTAAACCAAGCATCAGACACATAACTGACTGAGCCACCCACGCACCCCAGTCAATTTTTATATACTTTCATGTACTTATGCAATAATTGATCCAATTTATTCATTTGTTTAGAGACCCCTGAAATTTGGATTTTTTTTAATTGGAGTTCAATTTGCCAACATATAGTATATCACCCAGTGCTCATCCCATCAAGTGCCCCCTCAGTGCCCATCACCCAGTCACCCCAACCCCCTGCCCACCTCCCCTTCCACTCCCCTTGTTCATTTCCCAGAGTTAGGAGTCTCTCATGTTCCATCACCCTCAATGATATTTCCCACTCATTTTTCTCTCCTTTCCCCTTTATTCCCTTTCACTATTTTTTATGTTACCCAAATGAATGAGACCCTATAATGTTTGTCCTTCTCCGATTGACTTATTTCACTCAGCATAATACCTTCCAGCTCCATCCACATTTTTTCTAAAGACTTCACCTATTCATTCATGAGAGACACACAGAGAGAGAGAGAGAGATGCAGAGACACAGGCAGAGGGAGAAGCAGGCTCCATGCAGGGAGCCCGACATGGGATTCGACCTGGGCCAAAGGCAGACACTCAACCGCTGAGCCACTCAGGTGTCCCTTCGTTCTTTAAAAAAAAAAAAAAAAAAAAAAAAAAAAAAAAGATTTTATTTATTTATAAATGAGAGACACAGAGAGAGAGGCAGAGACACAGGCAGAGGGAGAAGCAGGCTCCATGAAGGGAGCCCGTCGTGGACTCGATCCCAGGACTCCAGGATCAGGCTCTGGACCAAAGGCAGGCGCCAAACCACTGAGCCACCCAGGGGTCCCCCGGCGCGGATTTTTAAAGTTCCTGCCTCTCCGGGGCTGGGCTTAGCTGTCCTGGAGGCTCTAGCTGCTCAACCTTAGCCCAGCTCCTCGCGGGGCCCCTCCTCCACTGGATGCTTTTTTATTTATTTTTTCCATCTTCCTACCTTGTTAGAAGTGCAAACCCTTCTCTCTGTAGCATTCCAGCTGTTCTCTCTTTAAATCTCAGGCCTAATTCGTAGGTTCAGGATGATCTGAAAGTTACCTAGGTGAGTTGGTGGGGACAGGTGACTTGGGGAACCTACTCTTCCACCATCTTGCCCCGCCCCCTGAAATTTGGATTTTGAAGAATGCCACTTTTCTTTGTAACCTCTGAAGAGAACATCTCTTTCACTTAAAAATTTAATTGTAGCAACTCTACTGAATGTCTTCACTTACCTGTTTTTCAAGACATTGGTTTAGTGCATTTTCATTTGGCTTTCAGGTATTCCAAGTAAACCATAGCCTGCTGGTGCTCTGAGAAGTCTTTGTGAATTAATATATTTATCTAGTCTGTTTTGTTGAAAAGAGTTTATAAGCAAAATAATAATCCTCAGTCTTGGAATAGGCTAATGAGCCTCTCATAACAATTTAAGTATTGGGATCCCTGGGTGGCGCAGCGGTTTGGCACCTGCCTTTGGCCCAGGGCGCGATCCTGGAGACTCGGGATCGAATCCCACATCGGGCTCCCGGTGCATGGAGCCTGCTTCTCCCTCTGCCTGTGTCTCTGCCTCTCTCTCTCTGTGACTATCATAAATAAATAAAAAAAAATTAAAAAAAATTTATAAAAAAAAACAATTTAAGTATTTATAAGATCAATTTTATATTATGCATGATTCTGTGTAAATATAATTGGGATAATGACATAGGGAAAATATTCATTAAACAATGTTGAATGGAATTATTCTCTTTGATAAAGAGCACAAGGAAAGTTCACAGTTCTTACTAAAGTCAACGAAGCCTAACCTTCGTTACGTGCTCTGTTGACCCTACAAATTGTGCTTTATTTTATTACCTTCATCTTCCACTTTTCAGTTCCTTTGATGCTTACAATCTTCTTTCTTTTCTTCTGTTATCATCTTCATTATCAGTATTTCCTTGATTTTGGTGTTTTTTTTCCTTAATTCTACAATTTTTATTTTTAGAGTGTTTAGTTTCTATCGTAATATAAGAGCTTCTAACATGTTGAAGCTTCTGTCAGTCTTCTTCCATTTTTTGTCTTTGGCTTCCACTACAATACTTTCCTTCTTATAATATTTGAATTTGGGCCAGTCAACATTTCTGAATAAAAATGGGATACATATTGGATACACATTTTCCATTATTTATCACATTACTCTTATGCTCCATTCACTGACATACTGGATACTATGTGTAGGCATTTTGCCACTGGACCATTCATTTCTTCAAGCCATTTTGTTGTATTAGTGGTAATTTTACATGCTGTTCCATGCAAAACTGCCAGAGTTTCTCTGGAAAGCATGGAATATATATAAGAAAACACATCCAATATGTTGGGATGTATAAAACATGAGACTTCATACACATACTCCTTACTTATAGTAGTGCTATAGGTTTGGGCTTATAAACAGAAATTCTGATAAGTTCTCTTTAATTAGATTTCCATCAAAAAGAAAGAAAAAAGTTTATGGTATACTTACAATAATTTATGCTGCATTACTTATGTATTTCTGTCAGTCTAAAACTTGTCTTGACTAGGTATTGATAAGAAACAAACAAAAAAAAGAAACCCTCCACATAAAATATTACAAATCTGGTAATATGAAGAACTTTCTATAGACTACCTTCTGGTTCTGTACATTTCAAATCTTGTTTCTACTCCAGTAAGCACAAACTCTCTATGCCAGCCACCAGAAACGCATTTGTTACTACAGCACAACCCGTGGTCTCACACTTTGGGCAGATTGGGAAGTAGGACTGTTCCTGGAAAACATTCCTACATTATTAATAACCTAACTACACACAATGCATTTTCATCAACTGCCCAGTAGCCAGATCCCAGAAATTCCCATAGCCGGTCCAAAGCCAACCAACAATAACAAAGGAAATATGATGGAAGGTAAGGCGCAATGGAAAGAGATGGCAGTTATAACCAATTATTAAAATACCTTGCTTCTGCAAATATTATACAAATATATGGCCATGGACACCCATTACAGCTCCCCATAGGCCCTTAGAAGGGACCCATTATAAGTAAATTCATTCACCTCTGGTTCACACAGAAGCCAGTGGTTTGTTTTTATTTTTTTAATGATAAACCAGTTGTATCACTCCCCTGACTAATATGCTCTGATGATTTACCACTGCATTTAGAATAAAATACTAAATCCTTACCAGAGCCTACAAGAGTCTGCATGATCAGGTCCCTATCTGTCTCTCCAACCCCCACTGACCACTCTCCCCCTTGCTCACTATACTTCTTCCACAAGACATATTCTGGTGTCTGGAAGAGACCAAATTCTTTTCTAACTCAGGGGCTTTGCACTTTGCACTTGTATCTGGAAGGACTCTTTCACAACAATTGTCCTTTATTGGCTACTTACTATCCTTCAGGTATCAGTTTCAATGTCACCTCCTTAGAAATGACTGATTATTCAAATCTGGTAACCATGTATCACACTACCTTACTTTAGTTCCCCACATAATCCCTTTAGCTAATAGTTTATTTATACATGTTTCTATTTATTAACTGTCTCCCCAAATTCCAAAAGAGCAGGGACCTTGTCTGTCCCATGAATTGCTGAATCACCATGATTTAAAACAGTGCCTAGCATCTATGAGGTCTCATTCACTGAAACACGGGAAGAAAAAAAACAAGTATGATAAGGGAAACTAATGAGTTCAATTTTAGGCACCTTTCACTTTAGATGCCGGTAGAACACCCAAATGGAGATATCTAGTAGATTCCAATGTTAGGCGAGAGACCGTGTGAAAGATAAAAAGCCTGGAAGTTGTCGACCTAAAGATGGTGCCTGGGATAATAATCATGGATGTGACTAGGAGACATATACAGTTCTGAACCTAGGCTCTGGAGCAAAACCAGCTGAGAGGTTTTTATTCCTCACTCAAATGTGGTTCTTCTTGAAATAGACAAAGCTTTGAAAGTCAAAACTAATTTTGCATATGAACTGATTCATGATTGACATTCCAGAGAACAGACTCAAATCTCATAGAATCACCCAGATTTTCTGCCTACTCAAAAGAAAGAATACTAATTGGACAGGGATATATTTTGATGAATAAATCAGCCTTTGGGTGTTTGTTAACCTATAACCTCAATATTTCCCCTCTCCTAAATATCACAGAGGGACTCCCTGTGGAGAGCACAAGGAAATTTTAAGAACGAGCAGTACCCAGACTTGTAAGTGTTCCTTCTAGGATATTTTCACCAAATAATATATGAAAGCTTGCTAGACAGTGAATGGTAATTTGCAAATTTACCAACCAACAAATAAAAGTAACCAGGGCTTCTTGGAGAAATGGTTGCTTCCAGGCATGGGGCAGATAATGTACAAAATAAGCCTAGGAACTCTTGTCATACTAGAAAGCAAAGAAGTCATCAAAGACATAGAGGTTCACTATATCACTCGGTCTACCTTTTTATTTGAGATTTTTCCATTAAATTTCATTTCAATGATCAAAATAACACTATCCCAAAGGGACTGATGTTGGGTCATTGTCTTCTTTCATCCTTTTACTTTCAATCTATTTGTGTTGTTGAATCTAAAGTATGTTTCTCAGTGTATGTTCTCATTCATTTGGGGAATATAAATAATAGTGAAAGGGCATAGAAGGGAAGGGAGAAGAAATGTGTGGGAAATATCAGAAAGGGACACAGAACATAAAGACTCCTAACTCTGGGAAACGAACTAGGGGTGGTGGAAGGGGAGGAGGGCGGGGCGTGGGGGTGAGTGGGTGACGGGCACTGAGGGGGACACTTGACGGGATGAGCACTGGGTGTTATTCTGTATGTTGGTAAATTGAACACCAATAAAAAATAAATTTATATAAAAAAAATTAAAAAATAAAGTATGTTTCTTGTAAACAGTATCTAGTTGGATGTATTCTTAATCCATTTTGCCAATTTCTGCCTTATAATTGGAGTGTTTTATCCACTTATATTTAATGTAATTGCTAATTAATAAAGTATCATTTATGTCCATCATTTTGGGTTCTTTTTTTAAGATTTTATTTATTTGGGGGATAGAGAGAAAGAGAGAGAGAGAGAGAGAGAGAGAATGAGCCAGGGGAGGTCCAGAGGGTGAGGGACAAGCAGACTCCATGCTGAGCGCCAAGCCTGACAGAGGGTTCAATCTCACAGCCCTGAGACCATGACCCAAGCTAAAATCAAGACTTGGACACCCAGACAACTGAACCACCCAGGTGTCCCTTAACAACTTAATTTTTAAAGATCAGTTTGGATTTATAAAAATCGAGTTTGTAATTTCAATAGCGTACAAAAACTTTACTCTTATATACAGTCCTTGTCCACCCCCCTTTGTGTTAATATGAGTTACATTTTTATATGGTTGATGTCCATCAACATTATGCATATACTGGTATGCTTGATGGGGTCCCACAGGTCTCTGAGGTTATGTTCATTTTTCTTCACCTTTTTCTTTCTGCTCCCCAGACTGAATAATCTCAATTGACCTACCTTCAAGTTTGCTGCTTCTTTATTCTGCCACTTAAAGTCTTCAGTTGTACCCCACTTAAGAATTTTTCACTCAATTATTGTACTTTTCAACTACAGAATTTCTACTTAGCTCCTTTTCATAAATTCTTTTTATCGATATTCTGTATTTGGGGAGATTTTGTTCTCATATTTTCCTTTAGTTCCTTAGATATAGTATCCTTTAGTTCTTTGAACATATTTTTAATAGCTAATTTAAAGTCTTTATCTATGAAGTTTAGAGACTGGGCTTCTTCAAGGGCAGTTTGTATTGGTTCCTTTTTTCCTTTCAGTATGAACCATATTTTTCTTTGCTTGTCCCATAACTTTTTTGAAAACTGGACATGTTAAATAATACAATGTGTCAACTCTAACAATCAGTTTTTTCCTTTTCTCCAGGGTTTGCTGTTTTTGTTGTTGCTGCTTCTGTTCATTTGGTGACTTTACTGGACTAATTCCTCAAAGTTTGTATTCCTTGGCGGGGCGCCGGGGTGGCCCAGTGGTTGAGCGTGATCCTGGAGTCCCGGGATCGAGTCCTGCATCGGGCTCCCTGCATGGAACCAGCTTCTCCTCTGCCTAGGTCTCTGCCTCTCTCTCTCTCTCTCTCTCTCTCTCTCCCCCCCCTCCCTCTCTCCCTCATCTCTCATGAATAAATAAATGAAATCTTAAAAATATATTTGTATTCCTTGGCAAATATGGTCCCCTGCTTGGTTAGATTAGCGGTCAGCTAATTACTGAACAGAGATTTCCTCAAATGCCATGAAGCCTCATAAAGCCATGAGGCTTTTCCAAGATGCTGCAGGGCAGGGAGCATGCCTTCAACATTCTGGCAGGCAGTTTACAACTCAGCTTTAGCCTTGAATACATGAAGCCCCAAACATGCATGTGGCCTCCAAGATTCCCAGGAATATGTCAGAGCTTTTCAAACTTCTCTATGGATGTCTCATTCCTGCTTTTCTGTTTAATTTTTTTGGACAGCTTCCTATTAGCCCCTTATTTACAGCCCTCTTGCTAAAAGGTACCACCTCAGACAGCTGTGATTTTAGATAATTGTCACTGTTTTAAGTAACCTGGGGATAGAGCTCTTTATACACTGCCACCTGAGTCAGATCAAACAAATTAAAGCCCAGGGAAATGATCTTGTCACAGAGCTTCCCAACAGGTCAAATAGTGGTAATTCTCTGGAGATAGAACTTTGCAGGAAACTCCTAACTCCTCCAGTGCTTCTAGGCTTCCTGGCTTTTATAGCTACCATAGGTTTAATAACTGCAGGCTTTCAAGAGTATCACAGAAATGGGGAGAAGGGAATGGGATTAGGGCAAGTTAAAATGGCAAAAAACTCACTGTTCTTAGTGGGGTTCAGATTTTTTTTAAATAAATACTCCTCAGACCATTGCAAGCTTTGGTTAATTTCTGGAGTTCCAAAAAAGTTGATTTTGACAATTTTTGCCAGTGCTCTTGTTTTTATGATGGTGCAAATTTCCAAAAGTCGTTAATCCACCATCCTAAAAATGCTTTTCCTATTGCTTGTTTTTTGAGCCACCATATGGACTTATATTGGATTTAAAATTAGATTTTAAAAAGGATAATAAATGTTTATGTTTATAAAAAGAGAGGCAGGATGTGAATTTTAACAAACATGAATTTTAATAAATGAGGCATGGAGGGTTTCCAGATGTTTTTAGACTCTAAAAGAGTGGATTATTTTTTCACTTTGTGAATCTGGTGACTCCTCAGGAAATGGAATGTCAAATAATTTTTAACATAAAGTTTAAGTGTCCTTAGGCTTTCCTTCAATGAAGCAATTTTAGGGATGTCCTGCCACCCAAAACCAAAATCAAAGCATGGTTCTTCCTTTGCTGCTGATTGCCTGTAGCCTTTGTCTTAACCATTTCAAGTTGAAGCTCACATCTCCTATCTAGTTTCTTTGATTGAAACTTGACAATTCCTATCCTTTGTCAATAGGCTACTTTTTATATTTAACGTATGATCTGAATTTTAATTGCCTAAGGAGCTCATGTTTTGTTTGTAAGGCAAGATTTCCTAATTCTCTTCAAGCAAACTTCTCAAGTATTAATCTTTCCTAAACTTAAAAAGACTTCTTATAAAACTATTTTTCTGATTTTTTTTTTGCTATTTTCCCTAACAGCAAGATAATTAAAAAGTAGCATCATTAACTACTTACTACAGTTCAGGCATTGTGCTAGGCTCTTTTTTTAATCTTTATTTTTTTAAAGATTTTGTATTTATTTATTCATAAAGACAGAGAGAGAGAGGCAGAGACAGAGGCAGAGGGAGAAGCAGGCTCCATGCAGGGAGCCCGACGCGGGACTCGATCCAGTGTCTCCAGGATCACGCCCTGGGCTGCAGGCGGCACTAAACCGCTGAGCCACTGGGGCTGCCCCTGTGCTAGGCTCTTTATAATGATTGCTGAATCTGATGATAATGGTCATATAATTTGCCGTCAGGACACTTTGAAGTTTAAGATTTATTAGAGAAAGAGAGAGAAAAAGCACAAGGGAGGGCAGAAAGGGAGAAGAAGCAGACTCCCCGCTGAGCAAGGCAGGGCTCAATCCCAGGACCCTGGGATCATGCCCTGAGCCAAGGGCAGACACCCAACCAACTGAGCCACCTAGGCACCCACAAATCAGGCCACTTTGAAGAGAAAGAGGGCACTATTAATAATTATGACTGGATAAAAGACAAAACCAGGACTATCCCAGGCAAACTGAGATGCAGAATCATCCTACCTATGAGACAGGTAGTATTATGCTTCTCATTTTATAGGTAAGAAAACTGAAGCTCAGAAAGCTTAGGAAAGTTAACTTTCCTAAGATAACACAGCAAGTTAAGCAACAAAAATTGCTTAAAGCCCAGGTCTGTCTGTTCCTAAAGCTTATGTTCTTTTGATACCACATGCTGCAAACGTAGATTCATTGAATGCATTGAATAAAATGGGTTCAGTTGCTAAATATATATATATATATATATATATATATATATATATATATATATAACCCTTGATGCTCCAAAGTAGGTTCCCAGTACCCCCCACCCCAGAAAATCTTCTGGAAAAAAATGCATTGACAACTTCCTGTGGTTGTCCTACTATAATGACTTTGAGTCCTAGGATGCTGGTTTTCAGGGGCAGAAATCCATTCTCTCCCAAGAGGCTTTTGAGAATTAAAACAAGTATAAACTGCCCTGGCATGCAGTTGCTACTCAGTACTCAATGTTTGTGGAAAGGTGAACTATCTTTCCACAATATCACCTGTGTGGTCTTTGCTATCTTGAAAGATGCTGATCTTGGTAAACTTGCTCCAAGATGCACTTCATAATCTTGGACCTTTTCAGGTTTTGTTTAAATTATATAATAGGTATCAATCTAAAATTTACTTCATTCTGGGGTGCCTAGGTGGTTCAGTCAGTTAAGCATCTGCCTTCGACTTAGGTCATGATCCTGGAGTCCTGGGATCAAGCCCTGCATTGGGCTCCCTGATTAGCAGGGAGTTTGCTTCTCCCTCTGCCTCTCCTTCTAGCTGCCCCCCTACTTGTGCTGTTCTCTCTCTCAAATAAATAAAATCTTCTAAAAAAAATTAAAAAGTAAAATTGACTTCATTCTTTCCATACATCTGCCTGAAAATAAGGACAATCGCAATATTACAAAGCATCTTGTCAGACCCCTCTCTGGGTCTGCAATATTATGTGCAAAAATGAAGACTATCCAATGCTAAGTGATGGGTATCCTGGGACAGTTCTTGTATTTTAAACAGCATAAACTTCCTCTGCCAGGCTTTGTTGCTCACCATGTTGAATGTGGAAGCATAGTGCAAGGTACTGTCCTCAGTTTGGACGAGACTGAAAAGTCTGCAATGACCTGAAGTAATATGCAATGATTGCAAAATGCATGTTCTTTTGCTCTAGGCAAGTACCATATTTTCCATCTTGATTATGTCAAGACAGAACAAAAGTCTTGATGCAGATGCTACCAGGAAACAGGCCAGCTACCAGCAAATTTATCAACATGATTCACAGCAGCCATTTTAGCATACAGTCTATTCGCATTTTAGGCTGAAGCCTGCACTTGATTGTTTCTCAAGAGCAATTGAAAGTGGATTGTCAGAGCAAGCTGTTGACCAACTTCCTAGATTTCTGTAAGAGAATCCTGTCATTATTAATACCATAGCAGGCAGAAGCCAAGGCAAAATGAACAGAACCTTTTTAAACACTGAGGTAACTTACTCCAGCCTACTTCCTCTAGCTGTAGTTACCATATAAATGCCAGTATTTAAAAGGGTCAAAATCAAACAGGAAATTACCCCCTTTTACCCATAATGCTCCCAAACAGCCACAACATCCCCCTTTACAGCTTTCAAAGATGCTTCTGAATAAAGGGTACCAAGAATCCCTCCATCTACACCCTCCACTGGGGCATGGTCTATCAGTTGGCCTAGGATTATGGTAATTGTAGGTCAAATAACTGATCTTCTTGGATATGAAGAAGAAATACTGTGAGAAAACATGGCATTGGAATCAGAGGTTCTTCAAACCACATTCTCTGTGAAGTAGGAGGTTTCTTAATAAATGCCTAGAAATAAAAATTTAAAAACACACCAACAAAAGTATAAACAATTAAATGCCTAACCAAGAAATGCTGCATGAAGCTAGGAGCCTCATCTTATTTCTAGACAATGTGCACTCATCTCACTTAAGGAACAGTATCATAATCCAACCCCACATGCTAGGACAAGAGCAGTGACAGGAAAAAATGATGACCCAGGCTCCAGAGGGACCCACTGATCTCAGAACAATAAAGGAAAATAAACTCCCCCACAGTCTTGCAGCATCCAATTCTCCCCTCTCTCATCTGGAGAGAAGATTTGGATTTGTTAAATCATGATTGCCGTTTAGGAGCTCATGAGACCTATTTTTTTTAAAGAGTTTGAAAAACCTTCTCTAGTTTTTCAACCGGAGGTCATGGAGGCAACCACATTTTCAGGGTGAAACCTGCCGGATATGATCAGACACCTGTCTTTTTAAATTTTTTAAAAAATTTTTATTTATTTATTCATGAGAGACACAGGGAGAGAGAGAGGCAGAGAGGCCGAGGGAGAAGCAGGATCTCTATGGGGAGCCCAATGCAGACCCCATCCTGGAATCCCAGGATCATGCCCTGAGCTGAAGGAACACTCAACCACTGAGCCACCCAGGAGTCCCATGGATACCTGTTTTTCCGTTTGAAACTAACAGCCTGGATATATCATCCTGCCTATGGTAAAACTGTATCTGAAAGTCTGTAAAAGTTTTAAAAAGTTCAAGTTATGGACTTATAGGGGTTTTGTCCGTGTTTCTTCTACTCAAGTAATTCCATGGGTTGGGGTTGATAAATCCCAAGATCAAATAGAAACTAATGGTCTACAGCAGTGTGTCATATAGGTGAAGAATGGTGACTATCTCATTAAAAAATTAGAAGGATGGTCATTTTTTTTCCCTATAGTGAATTTCACATATGTATTTGTCTCTGTATTTCCTTTTGTTCCCTGACTAAAGACAACTATGTGTATGTTTAAGTGAGAAAAACCTTTACTCCCTCCTTACAGAAGAAATTAGCCATGTACAATAATCTACTTGTAATTGTAATTGTAACCCTTTGTGTCTGGCTTTTGGGAGGAGCATTTTCAGAGATTGATACAGGCATCTGTCATTTGTGCACACTATATAAATATCTAATCCAAAAAGACAGATTTATCATCAAAGTCAAAGAATAGACTTGAAACAGGCTTTCCATAGCTTAGAAAGCAGAGTTTTCACTTCTGGCTTGTATAACAATAATATGAATGGGTTTGTATAATTATTTAAATATTATATTACACATGGAATGAGAAAACAAGAAATGGGGTGTGTCCATCTGCTTTGGGCTTGTCTAGACACTTTATGACCTCTAATTATCTGAGAAGTCTGAATAATTCTTGAGTGCATTCATTTTCCTTTTCTCTCCCTTGTAAAAAGTGAGCAAATCGTATAGACATACATGAATAAACCAAGTCAAGATGTAATAAAAAAAAAACTGTGTGCTGACATTGAACCTCTAGCCCAACTCACACATTAAATGGATAAGTCCTACAGAAAACAGCATACAACAAAATAGAGGGGAAAAAACTTCAACCATAAACTCCAACTTGGGCAAATTCTAACTTGTCCAAGAGTGTGATAGGATTCTTCCACTAGATGAATGTGTGAAGTATTTTCTAGAGAAATAATTTAAACACTTCCTCCTACCTCCAGAGATGTAATAAATTTGATTATAAAGTCTTAAAATTAAAAGACATTCTGCTCTGTTTAGCTTACTGAAACTAACAAGTGCTTATATAAACCTAGAATAACTTAGGAATTCTCATAGAAGAAAAAAATTAGACTTCTGATGCTTTAAATGTACTGACCCTTTAGGAAAACCTCTTCACACACAGAAACTGCCAATTCAGAAATTGACAAGTTGAGACCAATAGTTGGATGTTGAAAGAGAGAGAGGAGAGAAAGAACTGAAAATACATATCAAGCTAGGATCTAGTAATCATTAAAAAGCAGTACTGAAAAGTTCCATGAAGCATTTTTAATATTTTTAAATGAATATTAAAATTAACATACATTTCCAAGTTCATCTAATATTCTCTATCAAAGTGAATCCTCCCACAAATCAGTGATTTGGTAAACTTGGTTTTTAAAAAGCTAAATGTCTTCTCGCTGATTTTATTATATTGAAGAACATAATGCAAGTGTGATATTGCATTATATAAGTGCAACAATTTTTAAAGAAACTAAAATAAAGAGAACCAGAAAAAGTGAAAATATTTGGTCACCATAAAAGTTCATTTTTAGGGCAGCCCGGGTGGCTCAAGCAGTTTAGCACAGCCTTCAGCCCAAGGAGTGATCCTGGAGTCCGGGGATCGAGTCCCATGTCAGGCTCCCTGCATGGAGCCTGCTTCTCCCTCTGCCTGTGTCTCTGCCTCTGTCTCTCTCTCTCTCTCTGTCGCTCATGAATAAATAAAAAATCTTTAAAAAAATAATAAAAAAGTTCATTTTTAATTGACTCAATAATATATAAATTTATTTGTTCTTCATAACATTTAGATTACAAGGGGAAATCAGATAATAAAAAGTCTTACAATATGCTTGTAAGATTAACTTATAAGCTAAAGTTTAAAGCTTTAGTGTGGTCATGTATCATTGTTTAGTACATACATTTAGATATGTATATATTGAAGTCTATTAAAACTATTTGATTTTAACGAACTAGGGGTGGTGGAAGGGGAGGTGGGCGGGGGGTGGGGGTGACTGGGTGGCGGGCACTGAGGTGGGCACTTGACGGGATGAGCACTGGGTATTATTCTGTATGTTGACAAATTGAACACCAATAAAAAATAAATTTATTTAAAAAATAGAAGCTATGTATAGTAGAGGACTGGTACTCAAAAAGAAAAGTGGTCTCTGAGTATATGGTTTATTCTCAACCATGAGGGTGTAAAAGGTTATTTACTTTCTACATGTTCTACCCAGATGGCAAAAGTTTGTTTTTCTTACCCTACTCAAATACAATTGTTCAAAAGAGTCTGTTGTTTTTGTGCTGACTTTGCATACTTTAAAACTATAAATCATTGTAATTAAATAGAGTATAGGTTTCCAGTTATAAAGTAGCTGAAATTATTATTTTTTAGTTATTACAAAGTATTTTTTTCCTGATTAATAACACAGACAAGACTGTGGCCATTTCCTTTTTGGGGCATCAGTGTTAACTGGAAACTCTTGTTGATGTTGCCCTTCTCTGAGACAAGCCACAAATTTAGAGATTCAAGGAATTCAAATTATAAAGGTGTTTTTAATAGCCAAATTATTGTTGTCATTTCCAAGTGGCCACTAGGTAGCACCAAAGGCTTGCTTCTCCACCCTGTAACCTATTGCAAAGCACTCAAAACAAAGATGCTAGAAAGAATTAGGTGTGTTTGAGATCCTTTAAACTTTTCAGCTAGTATTTTCTCAAACATTTTTCCTGTCCTTTTTTCTCTTCTCTTTCTGGGATATCAATTACACATACATTGGACTATTGTCTCTTCATTTTTCTTCAGTCTTTTCTCTCTGGTCTTCAAATTTATATATGTAATATATATATATATATATATATATATATATATATATATATATATAATTAAGTCCACTAATTCTTCTGCCATCTCCAATGTGTTGTTGAGCCCCTCTAGTAAATTTATTTGTTACTGTGTTTTTCAGCTCTAGAATATCTGTTTTTGTGGTAGCTTCAGTATCTTTATTGTCATGTTCTCATTCATTGATAACACATTTTCCTTTAATTCTTTGAATGTTCAAATAGATTCATAATAGATAAGTCTGTCTGCTAAGTCTGATATTTGGATCCACTCAGAGGTAGTTTCTATTGACTGCCTTTTCCCCTAGGCCTGAGTCTCATTTTTCTGTTTCTGTCAATGTCCAGTATTTTTGGTTGAAAATTAGACTTATAGAAAATATGTTGTAGTGATTCTGGATTCTGATGTATTCTTATAATTACTGGGTTTTTATTCTACTAGACAGTTAACTTACTGAATTCTAACTGAAAACTTTTGTGTCCTTTGTGGTATGCAGGAAATGATGTATTTGTTTTGTTCTTATAGCTCCCTGCTTTGATTTTTAGCCTGGTTCCTTGTGTTGTCTCCCATGGGCCCATGTAATCTGACAATCAGCCAAGAATTTGGACAGAGATGAGGCTCAGCCTTTCCATGGCTTCCTCGCCTCGAAGGCTTTACACCTAATCATCAGCTGTCCCGCTAGCCTTATGTTCTGTCTACTGGCAATGCAAATCCATAGGCTTCAGTCTTCTGCTGCTCTAAGCAAAGATGGGAATGCAGTTAAAAAAAAAAAAAGGCACTTCTAGATATATAGATATATACCCAAAAGAATTGAAAACAGGTACTCATATAAGTATATGTGCTTGCATGTTCAAAGCAGCACTATTCACAATAGCAAAAAGGTTGAAACAGCTCAAATGTCCATCAATGGATAAACAAATTGTGGTATGTATAGACAACGGGCTATTCTGTGGCCACAACCACGGAATGAAGTACTGATCTCTGCCACACATGGATGATTTTAAGTGCAACATTATGCTAAATGAAAGAAACCAGACAGTAAGGTTACATATTATATGAATCCATTTATATGAAATATCTGGAATAGGTATATACATAAAGACAGAATGCAGATTGGCGATTGCCAGGGGGACTGAGAGGAGGGAGACTGAGGAGAAACCACTTAATGGGTAAGAATATTTACTTCAGAATGATGGAAATATTTTGGAATGAGATAGAGGTAGTGATTTCACAATGACATGTATGTATTAAATGTCACAGAATTGTCACCTTTAAAATAATCAATGTGTGAATTTCACTTCAATAAGTTATTTTTTTAAATTATTTTCAACATCACTAGCCATTAAAGAAATGCAAATTAAGACTTCAATTAGATATAAATACATACCTATTAGAACAGCTAAAATAAAAAACAGTGACAATACCAAATGCTGGCAAGTATATGGAACAACAGGATCTCTCATACATTACTGGTGGGAATGTGAAATCAATGGTCATAGTTTGGCAGTTTCTTATATAACAAAACACTCAACTACCATACAACCCAACAATTATAATCCTGGGCATTTATTCCAGAAAAGTAAAAATTTATGTCTACACGAAAACCTGTACACAAACCTTCATAGCAGATTTGTAATAGCCAAAAACTGCAAACCACCAAAATATTTCTTAATAGGTGAATCGTATTTATATTTATATTTCCATGAAATATTAATCATAAATTTAAAAGCATAAAATACTGAAAACACGTGGATCTCAGGGGAATTATGCCAGTCTCATAGGGTCAAAAAATTCACATACTATATGACTCCATTTATATAACATTCTCCTGTAACAAAATTCCAGTGATGGAAAACAGATTAGTGGTTATCAGAGGTTAGGGATGGTGGGGAGGGGAGGGGTGAATGTGACTAAATAAAGGGTTGCACAAGGGAGATCTTTGTGAGCAGGATAGTTCTGCATTTTGATTGTGCTAGTAGTTACCCTAACCTACACATATGACAAAATGGCACAGAACTACAGACACACATTCTATCAATGTCAATTCCATGGTATTGATGCTGTACCATTGTTATGTAAGATGTAACCATTGGGGGAAATTGGAAGAAGGGTACACAGACCTCTCTATACTACTTCTTGAAACCTCCTGTGGATTTATAATTGTTTCCAAATAAAAAAGTAAAAAAAAATACAATGTAAAAGAAACCTCAATAAAGTTGATTTTTTAAATAAAAATAATCTTCTAAAAGTTAAACCAAACAGGGGCACCTGGGGGGCACAGCTGGTTAAGCATCCAACTCTTGGTTTTGGCTCAGGTCATAATCTCAGGGTCCTGAGATCAAGCCTCACATCTGGCTCTGTGCTCGGCAGAGTCTGCTTAAGATCCTCTCCCTTTGCCTGTCCCACTTGCGCTCTTGCTCTCTCTCAAATAAATAAGTCATTGTAAAAAAAAAATAGTTAAACCAAAAACCTACCCAAAAAAGGAGAGCAAATACACAGATATTGCTCTATGTAGTTCCATATTTCAAGTATGTATTTCTCTCTGGTCTTTACCTATTTTGGGTTGGGTCTCATGAATTCTCTCTTGCACATGCATAGTTCAGCTGTTAAAAAGAATCTGGGCAGAATTTATATTTGGAATTTGGGTCTCATTCTTTCTATACTTCTCTTGCTGCCAGAATTTCCCTCTTTAAATTTCCAGCTGATTTTCCAGCCCTGGAAGGTACCTTGAGCCAATAGGGCTGTGTTTTTCCACTGCTATTTCCTCCAACTATAGCCATGGGGATCAGAAAATGTCTTCAGATCAGAAAGTCACAAACTCACAATTCACTCCTTGCAGATGTGCTGTTTTTTCTTCTGATTCTCTGCATTTTCCAGTGTCTTTAACAAGTTTTTAAAATCAATTTTTATAATTGTTATCTGTAAGAAATTACATATGAACACTTCATTCCTCCACAATTACTGGAAGCCTCTTTTATAATCAAAAATTATATCAACATTAGTATAAGAGCTTTCTTGTCATCAAACCCACAATATGAGAAAAGTTTCCAAATAAAAAGAAGTTTCAACTCCACCAGTAATTTTTGTAGGTCAGATCTTCTTAATACGAATATCTCAGCTACTATATCGCTCAGGATGGATAGAAGCATAATCAAGATCATATGCACTGCCCAAAAGCTGACCTTTTGGGGATAACAATTTTATTGAAATATAATTCACATAATACACACTAAAACTGTACAGTTCTATGGTTTTCAGTATACAGAAAGAATTTTGTAATCAGTACCATAATCAACTTTAGAATATTTCATCACCCTAAGATAAAATCCAATACCCTTTGGCTACATGATTCCCCTTAATTCCTCCAGAATTAGAAAACCACTTTCAATATCTATAGATCTGCCGGTTCTGGACATTTTATATCACATGAATCATAAATATGTAGTCTTTTGAGATTAGATTTTTTCACTCTGCATAACATTTTCAAGGTTCATTCATGTTATAGCTTCATTCCTTTTAATGACCAAATAATATCCCATAGTATGAATACACCCTATTTTATCTCCCCATTTATCAACTGATGATCAATTAAACTTTTTTACTATTATGAATAATGCTGCTATAAGCATCTAAATACAAATTTTTGTGTGGAAAAATGTTTTCAATTCTCCTGGGTATAAACCTAGGAATAGAATTGGTAGATCATATTCTAACTCTGTTTCACCATTTGAGGAACAGCCAGTCTTTTCCTTTTTTTTTTGTATATATTTTTTTATTGGAGTTCGATTTGCCAACATAGAGCATAACACCCAGTACTCAACCCGTGAAGTACCCCTTCAATGCCCGTCACCCAGTCATCCCAGCCCCCCACCCACATGCCTTTCCACCACTCCTTGTTCTTAACCCAGAGTTAGGTGTGTCTCATCTTCAGTCACCCTCACTATATTTCCCACTCATTTTCTCTCCTTTCCCCTATAAACCCTTTCACTATTTTTTCATATTCCCCGAATGAATGAAACCATATAACGTTTGTCCTTCTCTGATTCACTTGCTTCACTCAGCATAATACCTTCCAGCTTCATCCACATTGAAGCAAATGGTGGGTATTTGTTGTTTCTAATGGCTGAGGAATATTCCATTGTATACATAGACCACATCTTCTCTATCCATTCATCTTTCGATGGACACTGAGGGTCCTTCCACAGTTTAGCTACTGTGGACATTGCTGCTAGAAACATCGGGGGGCAGGTGTCCTGCCATTTCACTGCATCTGTATCTTTGGGGTAAATCCCCAGCAGTGCAATTGCTGGGTCGTAGGGCAGATCTATTTTTAACTCTTTGAGGAACCTCCACACAGTTTTCCAGAGTGGCTGCACCAGTTCACATTCTCACCAACAGTGCAAGAGGGTTCCCCTTTCTCCACATCCTCTCCACCATTGGTTGTTTCCTGTCTTGTTAATTTTCCCCATTCTCACTGGTGTGACGTGGTATCTCATTGTGGTTTTGATTTGTATTTCCTTGATGGCCAGTGATGCGGAGCATTTTCTCATGTGCTTGTTGGCCATGTCTATTCTGTCTTCCTCTGTGAGATTTCTGATCATGTCCTTTGCCCGTTTCAGGATTCGATTGTTTGTTTCTTTGCTGTGGAATTTAATAAGTTCTTTATAGATCTTGGATACTAGTCCTTTATCTGATAGGTCATTTGCAAATATCTTCTCCCATTCTGTAGGTTGTCTTGTAGTTTTGTTGACTGTTTCTTTTGCTGTGCAGAAGCTTCTTATCTTGGTGAAGTCCCAATAGTTCATTTTTGCTTTTGTTTCTTTTGCCTTCGTGGATGTATCTTGCAAGAAGTTGCTGTGGCCGAGTTCAAAAAGGGTGTTGCCTGTGTTCTCCTCTAGGATTTTGATGGAATCTTGTGTCACATTTAGATCTTTCATCCATTCTGAGTTTATCTTTGTGTATGGTGCAAGAGAATGGTCTAGTTTCATTCTTCTGCACGTGGCTGTCCAATTTCCCAGCACCATTTATTGAAGAGACTGTCCTTTTCCCAGTGGATAGTCTTTCCTGCTTTGTTGAATGTTAGTTGACCATAGAGTTGAGGGCCCATTTCTGGCTTCTCTATTCTGTTCCATTGATCTATGTGTCTGTTTTTGTGCCAGTACCATACTGTCTTGATGACCACAGCTTTGTAGTACAACTTGAAATCTGGCATTGTGATGCCCCCAGCTCTGGTTTTCTTTCTCAATATTCCCCTGGCCTTTCTGATTCCACACAAATCTTAAGATGATTTGTTCCAACTCTCTGAAGAAAGCCCATGGTATTTTGATAGGGATTGCATTCAATGTGTAAATTTCCCTGGGTAGCATTGACATTTTCACAATATTAATTCTTCCAATCCATGAGCTTGGAATATTTTTCCATCTCTTTGTGTCTTCCTCGATTTGTTTCCAAAGTGTTCTGTAGTTTTTAGGGTATAGATCCTTTACCTCTTTGGTTAGGTTTATTCCTAGGTATCTTTTGCTTCTGGGTGCCATTGTACATGGGATTGACTCCTTAATTTCTCTTTCTTCAGTCTCATTGTTAGTGTATAGAAGTGCCACTGATTTCTGGACACTGATTTTGGATCCTGCCACACTGCCGAATTGCTGTATGAGTCCTAGCAATCTTGGGGTGGAGGCTTTTGCGTTTTCTATGTAGAGTATCATGTCATCGGCGAAGAGGGAGAGTTTGACTTCTTCTTTGCCAATTTGAATGCCTTTAATGTCTTTTTGTAGTCTGATTGCTGAGGCTAGGACTTCCAGTACTATGCTGAATAGCAGAGGTGAGAGGGGACATCCCTGTCTCGTTCCTGATCTTAGGGAAAAGCTCCCAGTGCTTCCCCATTGAGAATGATATTTGCTGTGGGCTTTTCGTAGATGGCTTTTAAGATGCTGAGGAATGTTCCCTCTATCCCTACACTCTGAAGAGTTTTGATCAGGAATGGATGCTGTATTTTGTCAAATGCTTTCTCTGCATCTATTGAGAGGATCATATGGTTCTTGTTCTTTCTCTTGTTGATATGATCTATCACATTGATTGCTTTACGAGTGTTGAACCAGCCTTGCATCCCGGGGATAAATCCCACTTGGTCATGATGAATAATCTTCTTAAGGTACTGTTGGATCCTATTTGCTAGTATCTTGTTGAGAATTTTTCCATCTGTGTTCATCAGGGATATTGGTCTATAATTCTCCTTTTTGGTGGGGTCTTTGTCTGGTTTTGGAATTAAGGTGATGCTGGCCTCATAGAACGAATTTGGAAGTACTCCATCTCTTTCTATCTTTCCAAACAGCTTTAGTAGAATAGGTATGGTTTCTTCTTTAAACGTTTGATAGAATTCCCCTGGGAAGCCACCTGGCCCTGGACTTTTGTGTCTTGGGAGGTTTGGGATGACTGCTTCAATTTCCTTCCTGGTTATCGGCCGGTTCAGGTTTTCTATTTCTTCCTGTTGCAGTTTTGGTAGTTTGTGGTTTTCCAGAAATGTGTCCATTTCTTCTAGATTTCCTAATTTATTAGTGTATAGCTGCTCACAATATGTTTTTAAAATCGTTTGTATTTCCTTGGTATTGGTTGTGATGTCTCCTTTTTCATTCGTGATTTTATTAATTTGAGTCTTTTCTCTCTTCTTTTTAATAAGGCTGGCTAATGGTTTCTCTATCTTATTAATTCTTTCAAAGAACCAACTCCTGGTTTTGTTGATCTGTTCTACAGTTCTTCTGGTCTCTATGTCATTGAGTTCTGCTCGAATCTTTATTAACTCTCTTCTTCTGCTTGGTGTGGGTTTTATTTGCTGTTCTTTCTCCAGTTCCTTTGGTGCAAGGTTAGCTTGTGTATTTGAGTTTTTTCCAATTTTTTGAGGGATGCTTGTATTGCAATGTCTTTACCTCTCAGGACTGCTTTTGCTGTATCCCAAAGATTCTGAACGGTTGTTTCTTCATTCTCATTAGTTTCCACGAATCTCTTTAATTCTTCTCTAATTTCCTGGTTGACCCTTTCATCTTTTATCAGGATGCTCTTTAACCTCCACGTGTTTGAGTTTCTTCCAAATTTCTTCTTGTGACTTAGTTCACGTTTCAAAGCATTATGGTCTGAGAATATACAGGGGACAATCCCAATCTTTTGGTATCGGTTCAGACCTGATTTGTGACCCAGTATGTGGTCTATCCTGGAGAAAGTTCCATGTGCACTTGAGAAGAATGTGTATTCAGTTGTGTTTGGATGTAAAGTTCCATAAATATATGTGAAATCCATCTGGTCCAGTGTATCATTTAAAGCTCTTGTTTCTTGGGAGATGTTGTGCTTAGAAGATCTGTCATTTATAACAAGCACCGTGTTGAAGTCTCCCAGTTTAAGTGTATTATTAACTAAGTATGTCTTAACTTTGGTTACTAATTGATTGATATACTTGGCAGCTCCCACATTAGGGGCATAAATATTCATGAGTGTTAGGTCCTCTTGTTGGATAGATCCTTTAAGTATGATATAGTGTCCCTCTTCATCTCTTACTACAGTCTTTGGGATAAACTTTAATTTATCTGATATGAGGATGGCTACCCCTGCTGTTTTTTTGAGGACCATTGGAATGGTAAATGGTTCTCCAACCTTCCGTTTTCAGCCTGTAGGTGTCCTTAGGTCTAAAATGAGACTCTTGTAGACAGCAAATAGATGGGTCTTGCTTTTTTATCCAGTCTGAAACCCTGTACCTTTTCATGGGGTCATTAAGCCCATTCACGTTCAGAGTTACTACTGAAAGATATGAATTTAGTGTCATCATAATACCTATTCAGTCCCTGTTTTTGTGGATTGTTTCTTTGGACCTCCTCTTTCTTTTACAGAGTCCCCCTTAATATTTCTTGCAGAGCTGGTTTGGTGGTCACATATTCTTTCAGTGTCCGCCTCTTGGAAGCTCTTTACCCCTCCTTCAATTCTGAACGAGAGCCTTGCTGGATAGAGTATTTTTGGCTGCATGTTCTTCTCACTTAGGACCCTGAATATATCCTTCCAGCCCTTTCTGGCCTGCCAGGCCTCTGTGGAGAGGTCTGCTGTTAACCTAATACTTCTCCCCATAAAGGTTAGGGATCTCTTGTTCTTTCTGCTTTAAGGATCTTCTCTTTTTTAAGGATCGTTGGAAATTGCAAGTTTTACTATTTAATGTTGGGGTGTTGAACGGTTTTTATTGATTTTAGGGGGGCATCTCTCTATCTCCTGGATCTGAATGTCTGTCTCCCTCCCCAAGTTAGGGAAGTTGTCAGCTATGGTTTATTCAAATATGCTTTCTGGTCCCTCTCAGCACCCTCTGGAACCCCAATTGAACATAGATTTTTCCTTCTGAGGCTGTCATTTATTTCCCTTAACCTTTCCTCATGGTCTTTTCTTTTTCTCTTTTTTCCTCAGCTTCCTTCCTTGCCATCAACTTGTCTTCTATGTCACTCACTCTTTCTTCTACCTCATTAACCCTTGTTGTTAGGACCTCCAGTTTGGATTGCATCTCATTTAATTGATTTTTAATTTCGGCCTGATTCGATCTAAATTCTGCAGTCATGAAGTCTCTTGAATCCTTTATGCTTTTTTTTCCAGAGCTACCAGTAGCTTTATAATTGTGCTTCTGAATTGGCTTTCTGACATCAAATTGTAAGCCAAATTCTGTAACTCTGTGGGAGAGAGTACTGTTTCTGATTCTTTTGAGGTGAGTTCTTCGTTCTAGTCATTTTGCTCAGTGCAAAGTGGCTAAAAATGAGTTATACTTGTTAGAAGTGCAAACTCTTCTCACTGTAGCATTCCAGCTGTTCTCTCTTAAATCTCAGGTTGAATTCGTAGGTTTTCAGAATGATTTGAAAGTTGTCTAGGTAAGTTGGTGGGGACAGGTGACTTGAGGACCCTACTCCTCCACCTTCTTGCCTCGCCCACACACCCCCAGCCACTCTTTCCAAAGTGGCTGCACCATTTTATATTCCCACCAACAGTATATGGAAGTTCTCATTTCTCAACATTCTGGTCAACATTTGTTATTATCTATCTGTCTTTTTTGTTATAGCTATTCTACTGAGGGTGAAGTGGTGTCTTGTTTTTATTTGCATTTGCCTGATAGCTAATGTTGTTGAGCATCTTTTTGAGTTCTTATTGGCCATTTCTGTATCTTCTTTGGAAAAATTTCAGATCATTTGCCCAATTTTTAATTGGAATTCTGTTAAGGATTGGGTTGAATCTATAGATCAATCAGGGAAGTACTGCCATCTTAATGAATACAGGATGTTTATTTACTTCATGTTTAATTTCGTTCAATAATAATTATACTTCTAAAAATATAAGGCTTACACTTCTTCTGTTTAATTTATTCCTACATATTTTTATCTTTTTTGAAGCTATTATAAATGGTATTGTTTTCTTAATTTCATTTTCAGGTTGCTCAGTGCTATTGTATAAAAATATAATTGATTTTTATATATTCTATATCCTCCAACTTTGTGGAACTATTTTATTAGTTCTAATAGTTATTAGTGGATTCCTTAGTATTTTCTATATACTACATCATGTCACCTGTAAATAAAGTATTAGTTCTTCCTTCACAATTAAGATACCTTTATTTTTACTATTTTGTCTACTTGTTCTGGCTAGAACTCTAATACAGTATTGAATAGAAGCAGAGAGAGTGGACATTCTTGTCTTGTTCCTGACCTTAGGGGAAAATGTCAGGGGTTTGTAATCTTTATTTTTGCTCATATTACATATAAGCTGGGGCCTTATGGCAGATCATTTGCAACTGTGCTGAGATGTAAATATCTCCTCATTCTAGGACCCAGCCTCGGGCCTTACCTGGGCTATACTATTGTCTTTACAAAGGGCTAAGACAGGAGCTTAAGCCAAACCATATAATCACCTTAAACCTGTACTGGGATGTGGCATATGACATATCCCCTCACACTCTATTGCAAAAGCATGTCAGTTGTGCCCAAAATCAAATATGTACTCCTCCCATAGGAGGCATGGCAAGTTATCTGGCAATGGGCAGGGATACATAATCCTCTTACAAGAAAGGTGGGGAGTAAAAATAACTATGAACAATATCATTGAACCTATTGAGTCTATATCTAATTTCTGTTACCTCTAAGAATTATAGAAAATGACTAAGCAGTAAATCCAACTAATTATCTTGACACAAAATCACAATGAGATCAGCTTTGTTGTGTCTACCCAAGAACACTCTTAAGAAACTGTCCAAGGTCACAGAAGACTCCATAAGAAGGGACGCCTGGGTGGCTCAGTGGTTAAGCGTCTGCCTTTGGCTTAGGGTGTGATCCCGGGGTCCTGGGATCAAGTCCTGCATCGGGCTCCCTGCATGGAGCCTGCTTCTCCTCCCTCTGCCTATGTCTCTGCCTCTCTCTGTGTGTCTCTCATGAATAAATAAATAAAATATTTTTTAAAAAGACTCTATAAGGAAATTTATCTAAAACTTGAAAATAAGGAAAAATGGTACTTGCAGAATTTATTAAATATCATGGCAGACATTTTCTAATAAGCCTGCCAGTTACCTGACTCTAAGTTTGTAATTTTGACTAACTATCCACAACTAATTAGGTTCCAGAGAATTTTAGTCTTATAAAGTTAATGTGCAGAAAACTACCAAGATGTGACTTACTTTTTGGAGGGTGGTTGGTTCAGTAAATAACTCTGAAAGTTTCAGTTTATTGCACTATAAAACATTAGTCAGGTTTGAATCTAACTTTGTCATCTTATTTTGGCATTCTCTTCCCAATTTATTAGATGAATCCCAGTTCTTCAAATGCTCCCTGAAGAAGCAATCTTGTGTGTATGCTGCTGATTCTTTCATTAATTGGTTGAATAAAACTCTGGCATGTGCTAACAAATTACTTTGAGGCTTACACTTTTATAGACATCGCCTACCCCAAGCAATTTTCCCTGAACCCCTCTTTCTCCAACCTCTCATCCTGTGTTCCCATATTCCACATCCTATGTGATCAATCAACATTTAAAGAATGAATGATTACTCTGTAATTGTTATAAGGTGACAACAAATAACCAAAATGAAAAAATTAAGCAAGAAAATTTGGTTTCTAGTATTCAGGGGGAATATCATAATAGCCATGGAAAAAAATTAGAGAAAATACAGCCAGTTCTCACTTTTAGGACACAAGAGTACACATTTTCCTAAAGCTTCTTTCATGAAATAATTCACTAGAGTTCCCTAAAACAAAAGAATCTCCTTCTGTGTTTATGTACCTCATATTAACTATCTGGGTTAGTTTCATAATCTGTTGATAAGTGAAGATCAGAAGTGAAAATGTGAATTTCTGAGAAAAATTATTTCTATGTGCACTCTAAAGTGCTTTCCAGGAACATATTTATTGTGTAAAGTGAACCAGGGGTACCTAGGATAGTGAAGAAGGTTAGCTTACAGGCCACTAGCTCTCTGACTTCTAAAGGTCTCTGGGGGGTGGGGTCTCAGAAAGGTCTCAGAAAATGTATGTTTCTATGCTTCATTGTAGCACCTATAAAAATGTTTGCCACTTTGGGGCACCTGGCTGGCTCAGCTGGAAGAGCATCTGACTCTTGATCTCAGGGTTGTGGGGTTGTATGCCCCACCTTGGGTGTAGAGATTACTAAAAAATAAACTTTTAAAAAATGCTTGCCATCTTACTTCACTCTCTCCATCCAAGCCCTTGCTCCCTCCTCCCTAAAACAGTGTACTACCATCCTTCTTCAAAAGAAAACATATCGTCAATAATTTACCTAAGCTACATGAATCAGAATTTTATTTTTTTTAATTTTTTTTATTTATTTATGATAGTCACAGACAGAGAGAGAGGCAGAGACACAGGCAGAGGGAGAAGCAGGCTCCATGCACCGGGAGCCTGACGTGGGATTCGATCCTGGGTCTCCAGGATCGCGCCCTGGGCCAAAGGCAGGCGCCAAACCGCTGCACCACCCAGGGATCCCAAATCAGAATTTTAATAAAAATTCGTTTGCCACTTTAATTTTAGCATGTCTCTCAGTTAAGCCACTGAATATGTTCAAATGCTGTTGGTAAGTAGAACTTTTGTTAGCTGAACTATGGTTTAAAAATACCCTAAGGAAGTTTCCTGACTAAACGTAAAAGCAAATCAATTATTTCATACCTCAGCAAATGTAATCTTTCGTCAAAACAAAAAACACAAAGTATTTCTTACTTTGAGAAAGAGTTTAAACTCTATTTGGGCCAGTAGGCAGAGTCAGAATTTCCTGGACATATCCCACTGGGAACAGTGAGATGTGGCTCTTAAAATATTCCTAATGACTTCATCTTTCAACATACCAGCTCTAAAATAATTGGGAGTTGACAGCATGAAAGGTCCCTTTGGCTGATATCTTCTATTACCCATAATGTTCTTTCTTCAAAGGTTACTCTGTTCTTGTTCTTAGGACATTAGACGTCTACATTTTATGTCTGCCAATGAACTTGAACAATGAAAGAGACCCTGGGAGGGGATCCCTGGGTGGCGCAGCGGTTTGGCGCCTGCCTTTGGCCCAGGGCACGATCCTGGAGCCTCGGGATCGAATCCCACCTCGGGCTCCCAGTGCATGGAGCCTGCTTCTCCCTCTGCCTATGTCTCTGCTTCTCTCTCTCTCTCTCTCTCTCTCTCTCTCTCTCTGTGACTATCATAAATAATAAAAAAAAGAGACCCTGGGAAATCTGTCAAATAAATTGCCTCGATGAGTGTTATTTTGATTATAAAGAGAAAAAAATGTATTCAAATAAATCTGAACTCCAGTATTTTTAAATTGCTCTAAACTAATATCCTTCCCAAAATAATGGCCACTACCACCAAAATAAAGTAATCAGAAAGAATTTTCTTTAGCCAATAATCCTCCATCAAAAACAATTGTAGCAACCTTGGGGCATTTGGGTGGCTCAGTCAGTTAAGTGTCTGACTCTTGATTTCAGTAAGGTCATGATCTCAGGGTTGTGAGATCGAGCCCCATGTCAGGCTCATGTGCTGGGCATGGAGCCTGCTTAAGATTCTCTCTCTCCCTCTCCCTCTGCCTCTCTCTCTAAAATAATAATAAAAATAATTATATCAACCTTGAAAAGAAAAACCTTCTCTTCTCTATTTGTCCAGAGTTAGAGAAAAGGAGTGGTACACATTATTAATACAGACCAATCTGGAAATCTATTTACTGGGGTTTCCTGGTTAAAAAAAATGGATGAATTAGCCTACCAGTCATCTCCAATTTTTTAATGGGTTGTGTTCCAAAATTTATTTGTATGCCAACTGTTGGGATTTCATAACATATTTTCCCATAACAAAGGGTGATTAGGGTCTCAGACCAGCTTGAAAAAACCTATATATAGACTGTAAATTTACCTCAACCATAGAACTACTCATACCAGTCTACTGATTGAACCAGCCAGGTACACCTGGGTCAAATACTTATTGAGTACTCTGTGCCATGTACTAGGTGCTGGCATTAAACAACAGTCTTGCATTTGTGAAGCTTATAGTCTAGATGAACGTTGAAGAATTCACAGAAACCAAACAAATCCTCCGTAAAGAAGCAAAAGATGGCAAAGCACAACTGTCCTCAATCCACTTCCAATTAAAGATTTCCAAACCAGCCACCTCATCTTTTGGAGGTAAATAAAATATAAAGTATGACCAAGTCAACTATTACAAAAGTCAATCGTGAGATATTCCTTTTACAGTGAAACTGGAAGAAAGCAGCAAATACAAAAACCAGAAGCTTAACTTCACAAACCAGTGCAAGATAAAACCACCAACTGTCCATTTGGGCAACTTTTCCAACATTCCTTTTACCATCTGAGCTACCCACTGTGGCACTTTCCTAGCATCAGGCTGTGCCCCTTTCTCAGACTTTTGCCTAAGCAAAACCTCTCAATGCTTTCCTAGGAAATATGGGAGCATGACGGTGTCATCAAAAATCATTAGTGCTTCAGTGCTTGTGAGAAAATTGACCCCTCCCATAATGCCTTATTTAATGGATATGCAAATCTCCAGAAGTTCCTATAAAATCCTTAGTTGTGAGAATTTCACATACTACAGCTGGCCAGTAGAGAAGATATTTTGGAAGAGCCATTCAGTGCCCAAACTACTCCTATAGACAACTACTTAATTCATCTATGTACATAACAGCTCTAGAACTGAAAACCTTTGAAGAGTTGACATCCTGAGGAGTTCCCTATCCTGACTTAAAAAAAAATTATTGAGCTCCATATAAATATGTGTCAGGCACCAATGTACATTGTCTCATTTGGGGCACCTGAGTTGCTCAGTTGGTTGAACTTTTTTTTAAGACTTTATTTATTCATGAGAGACAGAGAGAGAGAGAGAGAGAGAGAGAGAGAGGCAGAGACACAGGCAGAGGGAGAAGCAGGCTCCATGCAGGGAGCCCGACGTGGGACTTGAGCCCTGGACTCCAGGATCACGCCCTGGGCTGAAGGCGGTGCTAAACCACTGAGCCACCAGGGCTGCCCCTCACCAACATCTTAAAATGTAACAGGAAAAAAAAATGTAACAGGACCCCAGATGTATGTGGTATAGAATACCTTACTCGTTTTACACTTCATTTCCTGCTTGTAAGTATGATCTTTTGTCTCTATTACTGATGTCCTGGAAGGATTATCCTGGAAAGCACAAAAAGGTGTCTGCATAATAGTAACTAGCAGTGGTTTATCTAATTACAATTCATAAATGTTCTTTAATAATGATGATACACGTAACCCTAGGAGATAAGTATCACAACAAACTGCATGAAATTAGGATCATGAAGGCCTTGAATACAGTACATTATCATTCCAGTTAAAATGTTGTGGGAACATGGTGATGGTAGCTCTTTATCCGTTTGATATTCAAATCCAAGGCCATCTTGACTGGCATATGACAAAAACCAAAGGTCAGACTAAGCTATAGGTTAATTACCAGGTCATTTTCTAGTTCCTATCCCTTAAATGAAGGCTACTTCTGATTTGCAATGATGCATTTATGTGCCCTGTGTTCAAAATCTCCTTTTCTTCTTCCACTAAACACCCCCATTTAATAATACATCAAAGGAATTAAATTTTGTTATTAGCCTGACTGATGTGGATGGAACTGACCATTAGAGCTTAAAACAGTATCTAAGAAATAAAAAGCAATTATTCTTACAATATAGACCTCAGGTTTTCACACCTCCTTTAGTCACACTTTGAATATCTGTTCTATTGCTATTCTTAGCATTTATAAATACAACAAAATCTGTATGCAACTAGCATGAATTAGCATCTCTTAAGCAGTTTCTCTTTCTGTTCTCAACTCTAGGCCCAATAAAATCTCTTTGGCCCTGACAATGTCTCTAGAAATGCCACTTCAATTAAAAAAATTAGGGACACCTGGGTGGCTCAGTGGCTGAGCGGCTGCTTTCTGCTCAGGGTGTGATCTCAGATCCAGGATCGAGTCCCACATTGGGCTCCTTGTGGGGAGCCTGCTTCTCCCTCTGCCTGTGTCTATGCCTCTCTTTGTGCATCTGCCTTCGGCTCAAAGCGTGATCCTGGTCCTGGGATCGAGTCCCACATCGGGCTTCCTGTAGGGAGCCTGCTTCTCCCTCTGCCCGTGTCTCTGCCTCTGTCTCTCATGAATAAATAAAATCTTTTTTAAAAAATTAAACGTCTAAACCATGCTTCTGGTAAGTTTTAAGATAGAATATTAAGTGGCTATAAGCGCCATTCTAACTAAAAGGCAGCCTTAGCCATGAGTACCCATAAAAACGAACAAAAAAATCAAAGGCCAAGCACAGCTTTTAAACTAATGAGATCGTTTATCTTACTTTTATCATGGAAACCAATGGTCACTGACTTTCCTGATCTTTACAAACATGCTTATGAAAAGTAAGGCCATCATAAATCCCAGGTTAGAAAACCTGTTGTTAATATTCAAAAATATCTTCCTGGACTTAATCAAATCATCAGAGACCTTGGCGACAGGACCATGTATTTTGGTGTTATTTTAGAAATATATTCACCAGAATGACTTGAGGCATTGGCCATGAGCTAATATTCCGGGCCACTATAAGAAACACTTGTTTTGTTTACTGAAAAGATAGGACTTGTTCTTTATGAGAATGCGAATTAGTTTCTTTCGGGCTTCATTGCCAGAAAATGTTCTTCTCCATGACTGCCTTTTTATTTAATGGACACTGTAATTCCTGTAACTGACACATCTTCTCTGTGTGGCCTGCCAGGTTTCTCAGAACTGATTCATGGCCCAGTTGTACATGACATTTTGGGGTGTTAATTTCATTTTAGCAATTAATTTCACCCAGAAATCAAATTTTCTCCTTTATTTCTTAAATGCTGTACTCTTTTTTCGTAAATCCTTTTTGGAATATGGTGGGGTAGAAATAAACAACTACACAATTGCTGGGAAAAAATAAGGCTGCTAGGATTCTCAGCCCGTATTTGGCTAAGGTGCTTCCAGGAAATAGAAAATGGTCCTATACCACAGCTCGGTGACTTTCCAACAATAAACTGCAAATCACTTGTACACTGACAAGGCAAGGAAAGATATTCTAACTTTTGCCCCTACCATTTAAGACAACGTAGATGGATGGACAATTGTCTTCCAACTTGTCACCAGCTCAAGACAGACAGGTTCAGGGTTACTTGTATGTGTTTATATACAGTTCTTTGGACCAAGACCCAGAAAAACAAAACTGCCACCTTAAAATCTTTTGAGAACTGAAAGCTAGAAAAATGCACATACCACAAAAATTTCAGGGGGGGGGTAGATACTCTCCAAATCCATTTATGAGCCTAAAGGTAAGAACTCTTCTAAAAGACGGCAAGCTTAAGACACCAGTCACAACAGCTCAAAGCCTAGTTCCTAAAAGAGAAATCCTGCATATTACGTGATTTTCACGTAAAAGGTTCAAAGATTGGTGTGAGGGCCAAGGGGAGGTGCTGGTTAGGGATAACTACTGCTCATGTTACTTAGTAATAAAATATTCATAGTGTGATAACTGCCTCACTCACATGATCCTCCTATATAGAAAGCAGTAAACCCTGTATCACTCAGGTTTAGATTTCCTCAGAGGACCTCCCTCTACCTAACATTGTTTGCCTCCATTGACTAGAATGGAAGTTATTACATGAGGTTAGCAGGGGCTATTTTGCTTCTTACATACCTCTGGTGCATAAGCACTCAGATTTTTTAAATCAATCTATAGGAGGCTCTATTGCAGGTTTTTGTAAACGAAATTCTACTAGAAATCAGTCGTGTCTATTTATTTATATATCATCTATGGCTGCGTTCATGCTATAATGGCAGAGCCAAGGAGTGGCAACAGGGTATACACAGCCCATAAAGTCTCAAGTATTTATTATCTGGCCCTTCACAGAAACTGTTTGCTGACCCCTAATTACACTCATTTGGCCTACATTTCTCAAGCTAGATTGGAAGCATTGTAGGTACGGGAGTTAGCTCTTAATACTCCTTTGTACCTAGAACAGAGTGGATGCTTAAAAATAGCTATCACTACACAAATACAGACTTCCTACTTCCAACAAATTATTTTTGCACAGTTAAATCCAAAGTTAGTATTTTCCATCCTCAAGGCATTTCTAGCAAAGATACAACCAAAGCTCACCTGTTTTCAACAATTTGGGGGACAAGGAGACAAGATCTTGATGCTAAACAAGTAGTAAACTCTAGTACAAACTCACAATCATGTATTCTTTAAAATGTGAATGCAACATAACTGGAGAGCTCCTCCCTATGTTTCAGACAAATGATTTTGAGGTGAACCCTATTTTCTCAATGTCAAAATCATTTTAACAACGTACAAATTCTTTTTATGCTAGACCCATTATGGGTGCTCAAGTGACTGAATGTATCATTCTCCCTAATTATTGTACTTACAATTTTTGCAAATTAAAATTACCTGAAAAGGGGCATCAAGATTTATATCCCTTTGCCAATTCTCAAATATGCTCACCATTTCTCAATCCTTTTTTTAAAAAAATTTTTTTAATTTTTTATTTATTTTATGATAGTCACAGAGAGAGAGAGAGAGAGAGAAAGAGGCAGAGACACAGGCAGAGGGAGAAGCAGGCTCCATGCACCGGGAGCCCGACGTGGGATTCGATCCAGGGTCTCCAGAATCACGCCCTGGGCCAAAGGCAGGCGCCAAACCGCTGCGCCACCCAGGGATCCCCCAATCCTTTATTTTTTTAAGATTTTATTTATTTATTCACGAGAGAGGCAGAGACATAGGCAGAGGGAGAAGCAGGCTCCCTGCAGGAAGCCCAATGTGGGACTCAATCCCAGAATCATGACCTGAGCCACACACAGATGCTCAACCACTGAGCCACCCAACAAGCATCCCTCTCAATCCTTCAAATAAAAAATTATAGCCTTGTCATTCTCTTAAAAAAATTATTTGCGTAAGTATCATTGGTTCCAAAGAACTGAAGAGTATATGGATAACTTTAGGTATGTTTTCAGCGCACTGTTTACCGCAGGTGCAGAGGTGAGCAAATAAGATCTTTTCATATTATTGGATGAGATATCATTTGAAAACACTGTAGACCATGGACTAGGACAGAAATGGAAAAGAAAGGACTAGGAGCCTCAATGAATTATCTTTGATAAATTATTATGAATAAGCAACAATATACACAATGATATACAATCATTTGAGAAAACTATTGTTTATTTAGAAAAAAGGTTACACTGGTAGAATTCAGTTGATAAAAAAATTTTCTTTTAAAAATGTCACTGTGAAACTTTTCCAGATGAAAGTTCAGCAATACAAAGCTCCTGTAGCTGTAGAATTAAAACATAATTAACTTTTTATTCCCCCCCCTCATGATTTGTCTAACATAATTACAAGGAAAAATGGCAAGGGACAAGTGAGTGCTGGTACCTTTTTCTTTTTTAAACAGGTTTTAATGTTGTACAGATACTATATAAAATGATTTCTAAGCGTTGCATAAGACACTGCTCCCACTTTTAGTGACTAGTATTAAAAACAGGCCAAATAATGAATTAAAACTGAGTTTGAAAATGAGGTAAATTCAAAATGGTTCAATAATTGTTTATTTTCAGCTTCAAACAATAAAAAGGAAGCATTTCATATTGAAAAAAAAACAAAACAAAAAACAACTAAACCCAGGCAATATTTAGTTAACCTAAAGTGAAATTCTGTACACATGTAACCTTATTTGCTTGTTGGGAACTGTATGCAGCACATTGTGCTAAAAATATGGAAAAGTTAACACTTTCAGCCATTTACTGAAAATAAACATGTAGAAACTAAGCAACAAGTTAAATATAGTAATGCACAACTCAACAATTTTAAGTTTTCAGCATAGAGCAATAAAGCAGATAACTGAATAACTTAAGAAGATGCAAATGGGCCCTCTTGATTCATAATTCTTGGCAATCTATTCAGGAAAATAAATTTCTGGTCACAGCTGAACAATTTCATTCCAATCTCACCTGAAAGAAACAAAGTGATTATACTGACAGATAAGGAAGGAAGAGAAAGAAGGAGGGAGAAGAAAGGGAAGGGGGGATGGATGGAAAAAAGGGACAGAGGGAGGGAAGTTTCAAAACAAAGGAGAGAGGAAAGGAATGGAGGAGGAGGAAAGAAGAAAGGAAGGAAGGAAGATTTAAGAAACAAAGAAAAATCAATGAATTCTGTCAACAAAGGCTTGAATTAAGTCCCTATTAGAGAAGAATAAAATATTTGTGTATTTCTCATCAATGCTCACTCTCAGAAACCATTAAAGATAGGTACACTATGAGGAGTTAAAAAAAAAACACTAAATATTTTGTCTGTGAGAGAAGGAGAAGGGAGGGGGAGGGGAGGAAAGATAAATGAAATAGAAACAAGTAAAATATTCCACAGGGGCAAGCAATAGCTTGTCAAAAGTAAACAGAACACATAGCAATGAAAAGGAACCAATTTTACATGATCAACAAAAAAAGAGAAAAATGACATCACATTTTTCACAAGGACATGATTTTAATAGTGACTTATATTAAGATGCAATGTCTGCTAAATTATAAAAATTGCTTTAAAAATATATTGACTTAATTATACTCATTTCCTTTCCTTTATGTACTGACATTTTCAAATACTGCATATTGAAATAAATTCAAAACATGATCATTACAACATGTGGCAAATAACTTCATATCTGCCTAACATTGTTCTCATTCAAATTTTAAACTAATGCTTAAAGCATTAAACTTTATTGACGAAAATACTACATTCACATATTTCATAAAACCAGAGCTAGAAGGACCTTGGAAAGTAATCACACTTGCATGAAATGCTGACAAATAATTTACACATTATTTCTATACAGCATTCTGTTCACACCATGTATAACCTTGACATTACCAATTATAACTGTGGATACACTAATGTTGAACTTACAATTTTAATACTTAAACTCATTGTTCCTGTCCATCGCTGATGAATGGATAAACAAAATGTGGTACACATTCATACAATGGAGTATTATTCAGTTATAAAAAGAAATGAAGTTCTGATATATGCTACAACATGGATGAACCTTGAAAACATGATAAGTGAAAGAAGCCAGACACAAAAGGCCACACATTACATGATTCCATTTTTATGAAATGTCCAAAACAGGGAAATCAATAAAGACAGAAAGTTACATTATTCCCAGGGGCAGGAAGGGGAGAACTGGGTGTGATTGCTAACAGGTATGGGTTTTCTTTTGGGGACACTGGAAATGTTCTGGAATTAGTGGTGATGGCTACAACATAGTGTATATACTAAAAACCACTTTAAAATGGCAAATTTTGTTATGTAAATTTTATCCAATTTTTTAAATTGCAAAAAAAAAAGTGTTGTAATAAAGAGTATTATGGTATCAGTATGGCCATAATTAGAGTAAAAAATAGGGGTCTCATTCATGATGATGTCACAGTAGAATTACTGAGCAAGGGAACTTTTGCTGACATTATTTAAGGGCACATTAAGGGATAAAACTGCTATTGCCATTAAAACATGTAAAGATGATCTTTCCCAGGAGCTGAAATTAAAATTTTTACAAGAAGCCAAAATCCTCAAGCAATATAATCATCCTGATATTGTCAAACTTATAGGAGTTCGCACACAAATACAGCCTATCTATATCATTAAGGAACTGGGTCCAGGAGGCGATTTCCTCTCCTTTCTGAGAAAGAAGGATGAACTAAAACAGTTACTGAATTTTTCATTAGATGCTGCTTCTGGATGGCGAAATCTCGAGTAAAAATTGTATACACAGGGACCTTGCTGCAAGAAACTGCCTGGAGGTGAAAATAATGTTCTGAAAATCAGTGACTTTGGAATGTCTCGTCAAGAGGATGGTGGTGTGTATTCATCTTCTGACTTAAAGCAGATTCCCATTAAATGGACAGCACCAGAAGCTCTTAATTATGGGAGATACCGTTCTGAGAGTGACGCATGGAGCTTTGGCATCCTCCTCTGGGAGACCTTCAGCTTAGGGGTCTGTCCATACCCTGGAATGACAAATCAGCAAGCACAAGAGCAAGTGGAAAGAAGATACTGGATGTCAGTCTCTCAGCAGTGTCCAGAACATATTATCAATACAATGCTGAAGTGTTGGGATTACAAACTTGAAAACCGCCCCCGAGTTCAGTGAACTTCAGAAAGAACTGCCATCAAGAAGTCATATAGTGATGAAACAGTGCCAAACTCAGCCTTCAGGACTCTATCTTCCAGCAGAGTAATATTTTCTTGTCATTAACAATGTGTTTATACCACATTACCTGAAACAATCTCCTGAGGTTATTTTTTTAACTATTTTTTTTAAATTATGTGCCACTTTAACGATTGTAAATAAGAAAGCACAGGCGCTAAATGCAAGAGATAACACAGATCGATTTTTATCACACCTAGGACTGCTGATGTTTCTCACAGGGTTTCTACTTCAGGCTCGGTCCAGAGCTGGCTGTCCTCCATCCTAGACACCTCTACCGGTACTATCAACTGCACTGGTAATACTGTGTTTTCAGAAAGACAAGATTAAGATTACATCTGTAAACATCACTTCCTACTGAATATTAGCTGGACAGGACATCCTGAGGTTTTTTTCTTCCTTCTCCCCAAAACCCCCTGAAGTAGGCCATGCTATATTAGTAAGGTTGCAATTTCCTTAGGTTCACCATACTCTCTCCCCTCCTGGGTATTAGACAACTATGCATGAAATGCCCTCAAAGAGCATGCTCTCACAGCTGAGGCAGCTGGTTTAAATGTTACTTTATAGAGAGTTGTGACAGCAAGAGGCAAGTCTGAAAAGTAGGGTGGTCTGGAGAAAAGAACAACTAGACTGGTGATCAAAGTAGAGAAGAAAGGCAAATATAAATTCAGCCTTTTCATCCAAGGTAATGCCTTTATAAACACACGCACGCGCTCTCTCTCTCTAATCTTATGATTAAATTCACCAAAAAGGTCTTAAGAAATGTTTCAACAGTACACAGATTCCTCATAAAGGAGCCTTCTTGATGGCAACAGAATTTTTTTTAGAGAAACTATAAAACACAGGCCCACAGAATTAATAGATTGTTTTGGGTTAAGTGTCTTCACCTCAAAGGAGGCATCTGAGAATTTGGTTCCCTTCATTTTCACCAGTTTCTGAAACTGTCAGGATTTTGTGATCCTATTTCTCTCTCACACACACAGAGTAGAAAGGCATATATGGATGAAGCTGACAGTTAAAAAGTCAAATGAACATTTATGAGGAAAAGAAGATATAGAAGACAGAGATAGCCATCTTAATTCTACTTTACTCCTTCATTTACTCTTATACTGCTACCTAGGAATTATCAGAGCAAACATACTTCCTGAGATGTTCCACATAGATAAATGTAACACAGAATTAAAACTGAGATTCTGAACTGAATCTTAGCACACCCAGGGGTGCCTCTCAGAATAAAGGCATGTATAGGGATAGTCATACTCAGGGTAAATGTGGCATGGGAGTCCTTTTCTAAGTGCTCATGCTGTGCCCCAATAAAAATAGCACAATGCCTAGTGAATATTTGGTCTACCTTACATGGGAAAAAGGAAATAGAAAATTCTTCCTATTGTGTCCAATTTTTTGGTACCTATGAATATCAGTGCAAAGAACACATACTAAAGAGTATAAATGATGGTAATGAAGAGAAAAATAGTTTGTATCTATCATTTCAATCTCTTAACAAAACTTTCAAACACATTTAACAATTCCTACATACAGACCCAAAGGAAAGCATAATAAACCTGCCCTCAAAAAATATGTTGTAGGGCAGCCCAGGTAGCTCAGCGGTTAGCACTGCCTTCAGCCCAGGGCATGATCCTGAAGACCAGGGATCGAGTCCCACGTGAGGCTCCCTGCATGGAGCCTGCTTCTCCCTCGGCCTGTGTCTCTGTCTCTCTGTCACTCATGAATAAATAAATAAAGTAAAAAAAATATGTTGTAGCACACAAAAAGCAGTTTCTTCTTAAACAGGATACTACCAAATGCTATAAAGTGAACCTTCTTTTGAGGGGAAAAAAAAGTCAATGCTCTTTTCCTCATCAATAACAAACAGATATACATAATACTTCTGCACAGAGCCCTCCCTGTAGAGTTAACAGAGTATCTGAAACACAGCAGGCAATAAAGAAAACTACCTGGTTGATTAGAAGGAAAGGATGAAGCCACTGCCTTCAACAAGATCACAATCTAAGGAGAGGGATATGCTATATACTCATATATTACATAGGAATCTAGGACTAGGACTCTGTAAGGAAGCTGACATGCCCGCATGTAAGCAATGGGAAACTGAGAAAGAAACTTAACTGAACATTCCCCACTCCAACACATATTACCAGGACCTAGTACTATGCTTCACCATGGTGACAGATTCCTAAAATAAGCTATCTTTGAGCCCTTAGGAGGTCAGTTTGCAATTACGGAATGAAGAAAAGAGGCTCAGAAAAGGAATTACAAAATCAATTTTTTACAGAGGCTAGTATATAATGGAAACAAATGAAGTGGGTGGGGACTGATTGAGGTAAACTATTAAAAAAAAAAGACCCATTCTCAACATTGGGTGGGGGGGACAGCACCCTAGGCCAGCCTAGCTGATTGTTGCCATGCAAAAATCAGGACACAATGTTGCCAGATGGTCCAATTCTTTAGGAGAAACTGAAATTTGGATTTTGTCATATCACTTAAATATTGTGTGAGGCCAGGTATACATAATAAGCCACATCCTGTGGAGGATTGGAATAGGAATGTAGTATACTACAACTACAGATGGATTGGATAGAGCTAAACTATTAATGTCCTTTGAAATCAAGAATCAAAGTCCGAGACTGAGTTTTTCAAAGTCTGAGAGCAAGTCTCAGCACAACATCTGGTTCTCAAAAGTTAGCTAAACTTGACACTCATGAACTGAGGACCACACATATCAAACTAAAATTGAGAAGCTAAAATAACCTGGTTCTAAGAGAAAAATTTTAATACACAGGAGTTTTTTAGATATTAAACTAGGGGGAAAAGTTAAAGGCAAAGCAGCCAGTAGTGTTCAAGAGACTAAATCAAGGAGAGATAAGATGAATTTGGACAAAAACACTAGCAATAACAAGTAACAGAAGATACATAGAATAAGAAGAAAGGATTTTACAACTAAAAATCACAAGATAGGAAAAGACAACAGAAGACTTTGGAAGGTATTTAATCTGGGTCATATTTATATATTGTATTTTCTTACCTCTAATGTGATCATTTTAATTTTCCTGAAATCAGGGCAACATTTGCAAATCAGTGTCATTTCTCTATCCACTCTGCTCAAAAAATAGTTCTAGAAACCAACATGATTCTTACAATCAGTAACTTGTTTGAATCATGGAAATGTGACATTATGTAGCAGCTCTCTTTTCTGCAGAATGTAAAATTAATTTAAAAAAAAAAAAGGAGGGCATCCGGGTGGCTCAGTGGTTTAGTGCCACCTTCAGCCCAGAGTGTGATCCTGGGGACCCGGGATCGAGTCCCATGTCGGGCTCCCTCCATGGAGTCTGCTTCTCCCTCTGCTTTTCTGTCTTTCTCTGTCTCTCGTGAATAAATAAATAAAATCTTTAAAATAAAAAAAAGGAGCAGGAGCAGGGAGCAGCAGATTTGAAGTAGCTTAAAGGCAAATGGTGCCAATCAGAAATGATGAGACTTATAATAAAGGAAAAGGAAGAGCAACAGAAAGACTTGACCAATCCTAGAATATATCCAAATAAGAGGCAGCCAGAATAGCATGAAGGAAAAATCAACCAGAGCCTCACAAAATTAAGAGTCTACCCAAGGGGAAAGTACAGGACATGGCTGTCAAGAAGAAATTGAATAGAATGAACATCATGACAGATGTATCTTAAAAGGATATCTGAATTGGTAAGGTTTGCTACAAGACCACCAACCTAACATCTTTTCATGCCAAACCAGTCTTTTCATGCCTTTGGTTCTGAACATTTATAGAAAGAGGTAGAGTACAAATCCATGGCCCATATGAATAAGAACTCAAATCTATAGTAAAACCTTCACATACCGAAGAATAATATTTATGTACTGAGTAAAGAGAGATTATACAAAAATCACAGTGAATGAAAGTGGTCAGTCACAATGACTGGCCCATTTGTAATGAATATATAAGTGGTAGGTTTTTTTGTTTTCTTTAATAAGGAGACCATGCAAAAGTAAGAAGTAAAAAAGCAAAATGCCAAAATAAAAAAGTTAAAAATAAAAAAAAATGATTAAAGAGTTTATAGTTCACTAGGGAAGACAGACAGTTGTTGGGGCAAGAAATGAATAGAACTGAGGAATGGGCAATCTTTCTTAAGGTTTTAAAGATAATCTACTGAATTCTAAATGCTCTCACCTAACTCTCATTTACCCTATTCTATCACTTAGATAACAAGCAGAGAATAAAAAAGCTGAAAAGGCACACACTACTTGTCAGGATATCAGTCATCAGGCAAACTCCAGTCCCTGCCCTGCAGCCAAAATATATTCGACAAATTACGTACCCTAAAATTCATACCCTTATATAGATGGGGCTCTCATACATTTCTGACTCTTAATTTAAACAACTGTGAACAGCCTTGGTTATCTCTCTGGTTTCATAAAAGCACCAGCAAATAATATTGGAGGAGGGTATAGATAGCAAGTATACTTGATATCATTAAGAAATGACAGCTAATATGGAAGAAAATGGGCTACAAAAGAGTTGACAACTTCAAATACGGCCATCTCAAACCATTAAATGTAGAGGGCAAATCATCCTACATATTTCACTAATTCTAAGGCATCACAAATAAGAGCTATTCAGATGATGACCTGAGTGCTCAAAAAAAAAAAAACTATTTTAAGTTCTGAATACTCTCTTCACTAAGAGTGAACTACTGTCCACATACAATTTATTTAAGATGGTTAAACACCTTTTAAGTCTCATACAAGTTATTATTACCTTGAAAATGAAATTGCATATTTTAAATTCCAGAACTAAAAGCAGACCACATTTTCTGGCCTTGCAAAACATGTGCTGTGGCAGCAAATGAGGCATAAAAACTTAGAACAAAAATTTCTGTGTAACACGTCTGCATGAAAAGGCAAAAAGAACAGACAACACTAAAGGGCACAAAAACCTATTCTGTGAATTCTGGCTCTGTCAGCTAATATCTCTGCTAGCCTCTTCAACTTAACCCCTCAGAATCTCAGTTTCTTCACCTATAAAAGTGCAGATACCAGCACCACCTACAAGGCTACAGGTATTTTTAAAAAGGTGATTAATTATCCAGAGAAGATGGGAATGAGTGGTGAAAAGAAAGCCAGATGTCTTTAAATACATCTTGGTGCTTAAAAAAAAAAAAAAACAAAACCGTGTGGCTAATCAGCAAGCTTAAGATGAAAGCAGCTTAAAAATAACCATGAATCTTGTTTTGCATCTGTACCCAAAGACCTGGTCATTAGAGTTAGGTGCAAAATTCAAGTTGTACCTTGCAAAATGTATCTAGTTTCTTCAACATTATCATACCTCGTTTCATATTTCTATATTTAAATGAAAGAAGGTGAGAAAACACTCACCTTGATTGAAAGTCTTCATTATCTGTGCTTGTCCGAGGACTTATGAGTAGATGACAAATTAAGGGAAAACAACTTTGGAAAAAAAAAAAAAAGGAATGATGTCTCAACTTTTAGTGCAGTCCTTCGGCTTGCAGGCCTAATTGGCTCTGACGAGCCTGGTAACCTCAACTTCTACCAGCTCTGCTCATCTGCTGCATCATCTTGCCCTTCTATTCCCCATATCCCCAGCCCAAAGGACTCTGTTCCCTTTCTTCCTCTCAGTGGTAATACAGCCAGCGAGAATCTAAATCCTTTGATGGCATAAAACAACCTCAGGCACCACAGAAGTTAAAAAAAAAATATATATATATATATATATACACATCAAGTCTCCCACTTCTGCATTTCATACAATTAAGAGTTAACTGAAGAGACTATTTCAGACCACGTACTACAAGGGTACAATTCTAAACATGACCAGTATCAAAGATTTCCATTACACTGATTAAAAACTCCAATAAGATGAAAAGGATATTGTTTCTTCTCTTCCTTTCCTCCTGAACTGTCCCGTTTCTCTTTTTTTTCTATCTTTTCTTTATCATGCCTGGACTCCTATAAGGAATGGTGGAATTAGTTTGGGAAGGGAAAACCAAATATAAAAATCAGCTCAAAATCCCTTTTTATCACCCATCAGTCATACATTTTTCTTCAACAACATATTTAATGATGCCAAAAGCACAAGCAACAAAGGAAAAAATGTGGACTTCATCAAAAACAAAACTTTCATGCATCAAAGAACACTAGCAAGAGAATGAAAATACAATGTACAAAATGGGGGGAAATATTTGCAAATCATACATCTCATATAGATCTAGTATCTAGGCTATATAAAGAAGTCTTACAATGGAGCAACAAAAAGACAAACAATCCAATTTAAAAATGGTCACAGCATCTGAAGAGATTTCTCCAAAGAAGGTATACGAATGGTCAACAAACACATAAAAAGATGCTCATCATTACATTAGTCATTAAGGAAATGCGAAATCAAAACCACAATGAGATACCACTTCACACCAACTAGGATGGCTATAATAAAAAAATCTTTTTAATTAAAAAAAAACAGAAAAGAACTGTCAGCAATGATGTAGAGAAATTGGCACCCTCATACATTGCTGGTAAAACATAAGCTGTCCAGCCACTGTGGAAAACGGTCTGTCGGTTCCTCAAAAAGTTAAACATAGCATTACCATATATAACCCAGAAATTCCACTCCTGGTTATATGCACAAAACTAAAAACAGGTCTTCAAACAAACACTTCAGAGCAGCACACAAACATTCATAGCAACACCATTCACAATAGCCAAAGGGAAACAAAAAGTCCATCAATTAACAAATGGATGAACAAATGTGGTACATTCGTACAATGGAATATTATTCAGCCATAAAAAGAAATGAAAGTAGTGATACATGCTACAGCATAGAAGAATCTCAAAAATGTTATGCTAAGTGAAAGAAGTCAGACACAAAAGGCCACATTATTATACGATTCCATTTATATAAAATATCCCAAACTGGTAAACCCATAGAGACAGAAAGCAGATTAGTAGTTGATAGGGGATAAAAGGGGAGGGAAATGGGGAATGACTGCTTAATGGGTATGGGGTTTCTCTCTGGGATGATGAAAATGTTCTGGAACTAGACAGACATGATGATCGCACAACATTGTAAATATACTAAATGCCACTGAACTGTACATTTTGAAATGGTTATTTTTATGTTATGTGAATTTTACCTCAATTAAAGAAAAACACTTTTAAATATAGGAGCAGCATCACTTTTAAAACATATAGAATTTTTTTTTTTCTGAGTAGCTTTCACACCCAGCATGGAGCCCAACTCAAGGCTTGAACTCATGGCCCTGAGATCAAGACCTGAGCTGACGGCAACCCCCGTGGCCCAGCGGTTTGGCACCTGCCTTTGGCCCAGGGTGTGATCCTGGAGACCCAGGATCAAGTCCCACGTCGGGCTCCCTGCATGGAGCCTGCTTCTCCCTCTGCCAGTGTCTCTGCCTCTGTGTGTGTGTGTGTGTGTGCCTCTCATGAATAAATAGATAAAATCTTTAAAAAAAAAAAAACTGAGCTGAGACCAAGAGTCGGCCGGCCACTAACTGAACCACCAAGGCGCCCCAAAACACAGAGAAATTTTAAAACAATCACCTTGCAATTTTTGAAAAATGCTTTTAAGAACTATGACTATATGTACCATAATAATGCTTTTGAAACACTTTATACCTTTGTAATGACTTGCCTACTTTATGGCAGATGCATGAAATGTATTGTGAGTATCATCCATGAGTAAGAGAATACACACTATACTTAGTTTGAAAATCAAATACAAAGTTGCAAATGCATAAGTTTATTAGGAGAAATGTTATAAAAATGTTTTTTATAAGTCACAATTAATAAAGACTTTATGACAATGTAATGATCAGGGAGAAAAAATACACATGATCATATTTTAATCTCACGAACGTAAAGAAACCAAAAAACACTGTCGGTGAGAGGAAATAAAAGAAAACAAAAAGAGAAAAACTCAATGAATACAAGTAGGTGGGCGTGAAATGGAGACAAAAGAAATTTCAAAGGTAAACTAATTCTACTCTCCCAGTAATTTGGGACCCAACTGGCTGGAATTCCCCCAGATAACCAGCCCTCCCCAAATGCCTCCTCTTCCCACCCTCAAATAATTAACCAAAGACTATCTGATTACCAAAAAACTCAATATTTGCTAAATAGTTAATTTTTTCTAAGAAAAAGCCTTTTGTTCCTTTGTTTCCCTAATTTACCTTTTTGCCACCGGAGGAGATTTTATCCATCTTTTCAGATTTAAAGGAATCACCACCTTTTTCTTTGCCTGAAGATTTTGACTTATTTTTTTCCTTGTCTTTCTCATTTGGATAAGGAGACTCACACGGACTTTCACTTTTGTGTTTTGAAACCCCCACTAAAAGTATAAAAGAGAATCATGAAAGCCTTTTCCAATTCAGTTTGACGACTGCTGCGAAAGTATTAACAAATCCACCTACTTGTTCCGTTTTCCTCTTTTCGCCTCTTGGCTAAGTCCGGCGGCACTTCACGGTCATTGTTTGAATGATCCTAGAACCAAGAATTGTGAACTACATTGATCAAGAGTTTATGTTATTTTTTTAATTACTTTTATATAAGGGCACAGCTAACTAGCACTGGAGAATATTGGCAGTGGTTTTACATACTTGGTAAAATGATATGAAAGACAAGCAGAGCTGGTAGAGATTATTAGGCTGAAGATCCTTATTACTGTAGAAGATTCAATTCAAACACACTTTAGGGTGAAAATACCAGTTAAAATATTTAATATAACAGCCTGACATGCAACAAGCTAGTACTTAAAAAAAAAAAGGCAACAAACACACTACCATACATGATACAATGGCTTTCCAAACTATTTTTCAAAAAGTTACAAACCCTTTTCCGTTCTTTCCTGTCCTTTTCATCTTTTTTCTCTCTTTCTCTGGATCTTTCCCTTGACTTGTCCAAATCTTTCTTGTCCATTTCTCTCTCCTTACTCTTGGACAGTGGTGGAGGAGTATGATTAATGTAGAGCTGTTAAATTAAGGCAATATTACTAAAGATTATTAGTTTTCCAGTATCAGTATCATCTGCTTGATTGTTTATTTAATGAAAGACAATTGGTAGTTAGACCCAAAGTCAAAACTGGTCTGCTGTCTGGATTACAAGAGGTGAAATAAAAGAGCAAGGCACAAATTATGCAGACTTCCATTCTTGGCCTTACAAAAATTTTCATTTAAACTCAATTGGTTCATTCCTGTCTTAACTGAGACTCATTAGTAAATCTATAAGCTACAGTTCCCTTTATAGCTCTATTGTGAAGATCTATAATCACCACTACAGGAGTCCATATGTGAAAAATAATGACTGGACTTTCTCTAAAAAATAATCTCTACAGAATCACAAAATTTTAAAGAATCACAAAATTTTAAATGGTTTTACCATCCACTTACAAGGCATTTGATGACAGCAAAAGTACAAAATAAAACCTAGCCATGACTTTACTACTACTAAGTCTTTTTTTGCCTCAGCATAATGCATATGTTTATCTAAACTTATTTTTATAAATATAAAGGCTGCATATTCTCTACTTCTGAAAGCACTACAATTTCTACCAAATAATCACAACTGACTGTGAAATTTGTCTTACTGGTTCTAAATAGCTCAGAAAACCATCTGGTCAGCTGAGGATGATAAAACAACTCAAAGACTGAAAAATGATGAACTGATGTCTGCCTATTGTTTCTCCAGCAAAAGGCTCACAGGCAATAAACAGCCAAAGATGAAGGATGTGCTACCTAAATAATTAAGAAATAACCTTAGTAACTTACACAAGTTGTAAATATGGAAATCTAGTATAAAAGAAAACATTAAGTAATCAGATACCTATCCTTACAGCATTTATAACTGTGCTACAAGCTTATGTTCAATTTAAGACAAGAATGAGGCGAAATATGAAATATAACTCATTACATAACTACACAATCCTAGATATACCTTAGGAATGAAAAGAATAGTGAGTCAAAAGTCAAATAGTTTTACGTGAGGAAATCCTTTGGTATTCAAAGGAATACACCAAAAAAAGACCATCAGTCTGAAAATTAAAGAAACGCTTATTTTTTAACACCACCAAATATTTTCGATTCAGTTGGCTCAGAAATACTGCCATAGCAATGCAGAAGTAGATTCTTTAAAATGTCAATGATTAAAAGTTGATCATCAACTGAAATAGACAAAATGTTTATTAATAACAAAGAGCAAGAGAATGAGAAACAGTCATAAAAGTGCTAGTCCAAATGGTACTCTTGCTGGGTTAATGCCCTATTTGACACTTTTCTAATTACGAGGTTTCTTCATATCTTAAGTTAATATTACATATGAAACTGTTAAGACAAAAGAAATAATATATTCCAGCAATACTCAAAGAAGATTCCTCTAAGGGAAGTATTGCTTAATTCTCCTGATAAAAAGAAAAAAGGGGGGAGTTGTGATTACAGATAAGTATACAAAGTACGTACGTACGTACACACACACACACACACACACACACACACACACACACCCTCTTCCACAAGAATGAAGTTTTTAATTGTGCCTAACTTAAATTCTGTATTGCAAGGAACTGAGAAACCTATATATTCTTAATTTAGAAATATATCTAGGGATCCCTGGGTGGCGCAGCAGTTTGGCGCCTGCCTTTGGCCCGGGGCGCGATCCTGGAGACCCGGGATCGAGTCCCACATCGGGCTCCCGGTGCATGGAGCCTGCTTCTCCCTCTGCCTGTGTCTCTGCCTCTCTCTCTTTCTCTCTCTGTGACTATCATAAATAAATAAAAAAATTAAAAAAAATTTAAAAAAAAGAAATATATCTAATTCTATTCCTTCTTCGTACCCTTCTAAGAATAGTTCTGATCACAATACTCTTTTCCACAGTAACATGTAGTCTCTCACTGCCTACAGAATAAAATGCATAATCCTTGGCTTAGATTATGTCTAATCTCTTCACAATCTTTGCACAATTATATCATACTGTGAAGTGACCCAATGCACTCTATATGCTGTGGCTACCACTGGCTCCCTAACACCCTGTCCTTCCCAGCAGTTCTCTTCACCATAATGGTTGCTCACTTTTATTTTAATCTCTTAAAATCTTACTAGCCTTCAAAGACAGCTCAAAAGCCATCAGCACTTCAATCGTCCCTCAACTCTGCAACTCGCTTTCAACTCACTTTCTGGTGAACTCTTGTTATTTATTATTTTATATTAACCTTTTTTTGTGACAGGTATTCCTTATTAATTTCAAATCATTTATTATTGTCCATAACATAGTTTCCAGTCTGGTACGGAAACTAATGTGTCTTTTCTATTTTTACACATATCCTAGTGCCTGGTACACACCAAGTACTCAACACATGTTTGCCAAACAAAAGGAATGATTTGATAAATTGATCTGCATATAGTATTGATGGATTTTGCTTTTGATTTGCTTTCATTCTTGACATTGGGATCAAAAGGTCCAAAAAACAATACAACTGGTTTTCAAAATCTGTTAACACTGCTACACTGACTTTTTTAAGGCTACCATGTATAAAGATGGCCTCACTTGCAGGCTTCCATTTGATTATAAATCCTTGTTTTAAGATGATTAACAGAATTAAAACCTGTTTTGAGCAGTCACTGCTGCCCTCCTCAATTACAGAGAAGCTTGGGTAAAGGAAAATGCTTTTCACACTTTCTTCATCAAACGTAGCTGCTAAGACTGCTAGGTGAAAACACAAGTGACCAAACTGGAAATATGCCAATTGGAAATTGGGAGTGGAAGGTAAACACACAAAAAGATTTGGATATTTTAAGCTAGATTTTTCTCCCTTTAATCCCACTTGAAAAGCCAAATCCATGTATTACTTTTACCATGGATTAGAAAGGGAAAAAGTAATTTAATAAAAAAGAGGATCTCAGGGAAAAAGCATAACTAAAAAAATTAAAGCATAAAAACAATTTTGCATGTACAAGTGACAAGATAACATGAAAAAAATAGACACACATCATTAGAATCCTCTAAAAAGTAAAAGCTATCCCAGAAACAGTGAGTTGATATAGACTGTCAATTTTAGAGATCAAAGGTAACGTTTTTTCCCCTAAAACTTTCATATGCTATTGAACTTTCCTAGACATATAAAATTGCAGACCAGTAATCTTTGGATGCTTTACCAAAGTCCAAAGGCATTAAGGTTCATTTCAAATAGTTATTGAATACCTAATCATATCCCCAAGTTATCATACTAAGCACTAAGGCCCTGAAAAGTGGTATGAGTCACACGATTTTGACAGTACATTTAGATGCCATTTTCAAATTTTTCTGGTTGAACATGGAATAAACCTATTGAATTTTTAATGCCCAGAAAAATCACTATTTTTTCAAAGGGGGCTAGGGAGACTAACTTGAAGCACTATAATTTTAAAAACAAGGCAAACACACTAAAGAAATTAGGAACCCCTTTTGACTACTGTTGAAATAGGTGCTAAGAATCAAGGGACCATACTTTTTTTGCAATTTTTTTTCATTGTGGTAAGAATACTTGAGGAACCTTAATTTTAGTATAAGTTTTGGTACTAACAAGTTATATGCCACTGGGAAAAGATCAAGAACTTTTTCAATCTCTTATTTGTCAAAAAGAGACTACCCTCCTGTCCTATCTACCTTACAGCACTGTTATGGGCATGAAATGAGATAACATGTGTATCTCACCTGTTTTTTGTTTTCAAAAGGCTTTCACAAATGTAAGGAACCATAATTTTCATCACTGATGAGAAATTCCAGTTAACTATAACAGCAGGTTTCAAACTGCTTCAAAGTATGTTTCAGGAAATAAATACTTACAAGGTAACATTGTTAACCCATGAATTTAAAATAGCCCACACAAACTACTGATGGTTAAGACTGACATACACAATCCCAAACTGGCTATGAAAACCAACCGTATTGCAATACATACTTCATTTAGCCAATAAAGAGTTTTACCTTAAAAGAAAGCATTCACACAGTACAGCTAATACTCTTTTGATTAATACAGTATACTCTAAAAACAATGCTACAATTTCAGGACAAAGGCACATTGGCTAACCTAAACTATTAAATTAGTGCTTATTTGCCCAATATCCACAGACATTTCATTATAAAGCTATAAACCTAAAAGCAGTTAGTAATGTCAACTGGCTTTGTTTCAAAATTTCATTTTGTATTGGTCCACCAGGAAGAGATAATACTTAGCAGATATAAGAGGAGGCAAAGTAGAAAATCAAAGTGAAAGAGGGTACAAATTTTATAATAAGTAGACAAAATAACATGAACAATGGACAATTCAACTACAATAATGAAATGAACTCTGTAATAAGATACACAAAAATTGCACATTATTTTTAGTAGAAGAATACTCAAGAAAGCAGAGTAATAGGCAAGAATCAATACTGACATGCAAACATGACCATCCAGTTGAGTATTCCCCTCCAAGAGAATGATCAGTTGACATTAACCATACTTCTTGATATTATGTTACAACTACCAAATAGGTAGCTCAGCAGAGGCAACAGAAAGTTTTATGGATTGAGATGGGCTCAGTTTTTAGAATAGTTACGTGAATGCATCAAATTTATTTTCTGGTCTTTGGGGCTGTCTAAAAAAGTCCGAAAATAACCTGACGGATTTGTTTTGAGAAATTGAGCAAGCCTACTCCCCAAAATAAATCAATAACCTCTTGCCCAAACCTTAAACTTATTTCCAGATTTTGAAGCATAAAAGGATAATGCACAACACAGCAAGCAGAGAGAGATTATAGAAATGTTGCCACATTACACGCATTTCATAACAATCTCATTAAAAGGGACCGTTGTCATCCACTGTTTTCAGTTTGTGACACGTATTTTTAAAGGTTATTCACTAGCTTACTGAATTTACTAGGGTGAAGGTATCTACTAAATAAATGAAGAATTTTTTCTGTTTTACTTAGGCATGATGATTTTAAAAGACTCAAACCTTTGCTGAAGACTCCTTGAGTTCGATGAGACTGTCCTGTAGAAAATGAATGGAGATGACAGGTGAGCTGGCATAGTTCTCAGAACCCAGAGGAACTTTGGGAAGTATGGCTGTAACCTGGAAATAAACCAGCTACTTCTTGTGAGGATAAATCTTGTGATGTCAATTATTATATGAATATCAACAATAAAAAAAAAGCAAAACCATGTAATGGAATTGTAATGTTAAAAAAAATTAAATCATATGTACTCAATGTAATAAATAATCTTTCTCTGCTCATAATTTAAAAATAAATTTCAATGCCACATTTTTCATAACACTGTACTTAATGTTAAGAAGCTTAAGAAAGCAAAACATTTCTTTCCCTCCACAAAAAGGTTAAAACAGTGGAGGTCACTGTGGAAGAACATTATCTTACATTTTCACAGTTTTTCTTTAATTGGGAGGTTTCTTTTTTTTTTAAATTGGGAGGTTTCAAATCTTACTTTACTTATGACTCTACCATAAATATACACATTTTTAATCCTAGCCAAAAAAGCTCAGTGGCATTATATTAACAAGAAAACAAAATGTATGTATTCTCTAAAAGAGTAGTCACTTTTTTGCAAAGTGCCTCTGATGGTGAATCTTATGCCTCCCACAAAAATAAGCACTTAAAAAAAAGTAAGAAAGAAAAAGAAATAAATTACGGTATTCCACCACAGTGCTCTTTATGAGCAATTAGTTAACTTACAGTTTTAAAAGTTCAACGTACTGCAAATTCAAAGATTCCATGAAATTAGATGACTTTAGAATTAAAATTAAATATGGAGCAAGGAATGGCTACCCTGAGTCTTCAAGAAGGCTACACCCACGATTTTGTGCTGCAGTTGAATGCCTGGGGTTTCTCTTTGCTGGGTGGTAGGATTGGATGCCACATCTGCTTTTATCGTAACGCAAGGTTCAACTTGTTGGGAACCCAATGGGTATAAACAAACCTCCAAGGGAAGATACAACAGAAGCTGCATGCTCACTGAATATACACAACTACAGGAGAACTGATCACCAAGGAGACTTTAAAATGGAACTCCTTTCAAGATTCCTTCTTAGAAGGCACACATCGGTATGATGCTCATCAAGAAGCTTGATGAATTCAGAGGTATCTTGTTTATCCTGTAACATCCAGGAAGTCTTCAGTGCTATATATTCTTCAATATTTATGCTGAAAAATAGGCTTCATTCTGCTGAAAAGATTCATTTGCTTGTAGCTACCATTGCACTCCAAAAAAGACTGCTTAAAGCAGTGAGGCACTTCTGGGTAAAATTTCTCTTGCACTTTGAAACACTACAAAATTAGTGCTAGGTCCTTGAAGTTTTAATATTTTTATAATAAAAATACTCAATAGGAAAAAAATATCAGTCCACCAATATGTAAAAAATTCATTTTCTAATGCAATATAAAACCTCCAGTGGCTCCAGTGAATACTTGGCACAAGACTTGAAGGAAGTCAGGACACGTATTCCAACCAGGTGAGCCTAACATGGACGCTGCCTTCCTCAGGCTATACTAACCTTTACTGTTGAGGAATGTGATGGAGAAGGGTGGGTATCAATTTTGCGGCGTTTTTGTTCTGTTGGTACAAAAAGAAATGGTCACCATAAGATAGATTTCTACTTTTTCCAAACACTTAAAAAAAAAATCACTTTTAAGGCCATCAAGTATTAGCAGCAGTCCCCCGCCCCCCGCCGCTGCCCAATGAAGTCCCGAGATAACTTGCCAAAACAAGGAGACAAGAATCAATTATATATTAACAAGAGCCAAAAGTAAACAAATACAAATAAAGAAAGGCAAACTTGCCCCTTTCAGGCTCTGCAACATCTGATCGGGGAACAGGAGACTTCAAGGACCCAGAAACTGGTGTTTTTTCTCCTCCTTTAACATTTTCCTTTGATTTCATTTCCTTTGCTATATCTCTTTCTCTGGATGGCTCCTTCTCTCTTTCCTTTTCTTGAGTCGATTTTGATTCTACGTTGGGGACAGTGGTTTTGAATTTCTCATCTTTAGCTTTTTCTTCCTTCTTGAATTTTTCTTTCTCTTTGTCAGACTTGGGTGTTCTTTCCTTCGTCTCTCTTGCTTTTTCGTCTTTATTTGGCCGCTCTTCCTTCGGTTTTTCTTTACCATCTTTACCAAGTACCCTGGCCTCTGGAGTAGTAGCTGGAGTCTTTTCTTTTTTCTCTTTTTCTTTCTCTTTCCCTTTTTCTTTGTCATTTTCTTTAACAGCTTTGCTGCTTAAGAATAAAAACACAAAATTTTAAGACAAAGTCATAAAACATTCCATATTATAAACCATAAAGGGTTTCTGACTTCAAAAATACTAGAACTAAGAGTACTCCTTTGAAAACTCAAGGACCTTAAGACAAGTAAATAGGAAGCACTTCTTTATTCAGTAAATAATGAATGACCAGATTCATGAACACCAGATTAAAAAAGAATGATTAAAGTGACATCAGGCCCTTTTATGTGTATGCTCATAATCTCTGAGGATTACAAGGTAACAACCAAAAATTATCCCACAAGCCAACCAAGGGTGCTAATATCAGGAACTGGATTACTCGGCTGGATGGATCACTGGTCTAAATCAGGGTAGGCTTCTATTATGTTCATTATCCTTACCTAGAATGTCCACAGCAAGCACCAAATCCTAAAATGTTTTTCTAACTTCACCACCTACCTTCACCTGCATAACTCAGCAGGGAAACAAAGTTGGTCTCAGCATTATACAAAACATAATGAGGATGGTTAAGCACATCATCAAATTAGGGATACGTATAAAATTCCAAGGTCCAACATAAATGACTTTCATAGTCTTTAACTACCACCCTCTTTCATTCATGTCCAATGAGGTTAAAATCATATAAGAATTCAGAATCCTGACATACAGCACAATGTTCCTACCTGTTAGAGCTACTGTTTCCATTGCTTGAATTCCCTTTCGGTGTGGCACTAGAAGCTTTATTAACAGCTTTCACACCACACTGAGATCTCTCCCTTGATTTATCTGAAATAAAGGTAAGGTTTTATTTGACAAGCCCCTAATTGTAAATAAACTACAACTTCACAGCAAAATGATCAGAAATTAAATAGAAAGGGATAATTATTTAATAGTTAAATACTCCTACCTAAGATAGAAACTATAATATCAAGCCAGCATTTTTACTTGTCATGTGATATAAAAGATCTAAGTTGGTGGAAACAAAACTATTACTTATAAATTTCTAGAAATAAGCATACCAGTCTCCTCAGTACTGCTTTCATCCGATTTGGATGCACTTCCTATCGACGATGAAGAAGGCCCACCACCAGGCCCATTTTGTACACTGGCAACTGCATTCCTCGGAGGGGGATCTTTGTGATGAAACTCATTTTCAGGTATCATGTATGACTTTCTACTTTTCAACTGCCCAGAGTAGCTGAAAGTCGCACAAAGTGTTTAAATATACAAATACAAATCAAAAGCACAAACATGGAGCTTAAAAGAATAAAATTGGCAAGTCATTCACTTTGCTACTTGGTTTCAGAGAATAAAAAATATTAATTTTCAGTAAGTTCCTGAAGGTCTTTATAGAGAGCCCCAGATGCTTTCTTTTTTTTTTTCAGATGCTTTCTTAAAAATAAAAATTTCAATGTAAACTAATCCTTAAACTGTCTTTTTTTCCACTAGTGAAGATCCAAAACTCAACTGATGATAAAATTACATTTCTTCCAAATCAAGACATATTATATATGACTTTTGAAACTATCATCCAGTATAGACCGGAAGCTGATAATCAGAAGTGACAACTCTCACCAGCCTGTGGGAACATGATCGCATAATCTCCCATAATCTCCTGAAGTAAGGCAGAAGATAAACTTCAACACTGTAAAACATTTTAAAGTCTTCAGAATCCTTCTGTCATCTAGTCTCATAAATCACATTAAAGTATAATTGTGTTACCCCATAGCCAATGCATATAGATCTGGCCTCTTCTCTTTTTCTTCTTGGCAGATTTTATGTACTCTTCTTTCCAAAGCCTGACCCAGATTCAAAACTTTGGGGTACCAAGGAAGTATTTTTGTTAGCACAATCAAGATATTCCTGATGTGAGTATATTCGCCTGTTTCAAGGCAATGTACGGATGCCTACAACAAACATTTTAAGATCTATTATTATAAAAGTTTAAGTATAAAGAGAAAAAAACCACCTTTGAGAAACATAATTTTTTTTTACCTTGGTTAGTTTGTAATGCCATTTATGTACAACATGTCGAAAATTTTCATAGTCTAATTGATCTGCTTTATTTCCACCATCAAATCCAGTTGCCCGTAATATAGTAAGGAATCCTGGATAATTTCCACATTCCTTTAAAAAAAAAAAAAGGTTGTTAAAGAAAAATTCTGCCCCCCAAAATAACAGAAGCTGAAAACTTAAGTGGACCAGATTAATGATTCCATGCAAAAACAAGATGTGTATTTGAAAGACAGGTAGTTTTCAAAAAAAGGTTCAGCTTATTCAATGGTATTAATTTGGAATGTCAGTTTGAGATAGGATTTTTTTAAAAAGCACTTTTTAATAATGAATGAATGATGTTTAAATTTTAAACACTGTTTTATAACTCAATCTTAAACTCAGCTTCCCTTTTAGAACTAAACAACCTAAGGATTACTGAAAGTGGTTGTTATTATATACATGGGTAAAATGTAAGGGTGTTTATTAGTCATACCTTTTCATATGTGGCTCTATCACTGTGCCACCTGGTTACAGTCTCTAACATGCAGCAAAGAAATCTCCCATATCGACTAGCTTCATTTTCAGTACAGCTTGCAACTGTGTAAATTATATCAGAGAAAACCTATAGGAAAGATGTTTGAAAAATAAAAAATCAAGTCAAAATTAGTTCAAAATATTAAAAGGTTATGTTATAGCAAATAATAACAAACTAAACAGGTTAGTCAAAATGTATCTTGTCCTTTTAGAGTCACAATTCCAGAAACCAAAGATTTTAGCATTTGTGAGGAAACAGCACATTCATAGAGCAACAAACTTTTATTTGAAAAACTGATTTATAACAGATGAAAAAACTATCATTATTATTACAACATAACTTCTTCAACAAAGACTTAACCATAGATATTACTGTGGTTAGGGGGACAGTAAGCAGAGGTGAGGCTGATAGAAACCAAAATAGGCAGCTGACATGCTATGACATATACATTTTTAAACCACAAATGCAGTAATTTACTATTAAGAAAAAAGCCAGATGCAAATATACATAAATGTGACCATACTGAAAAGCATCCCTGCTTTTATGTATGTGTGAAGGTGTAAGCTGTTTTGTTGTTTCTTGAGGGAGTGAAGGTTAAAAAAAAGAGTTCTACCTATTATGACAAACGTATAAACCCATATTACGAGTTAACAGATTTACCAGGGGTGCTTATTATATGTCAGGCACTATTCAGAGCACTTTTGTGTGCAGTGACTTGTTTAATCCACAACAATCTTATGAAGCAGGTACTATGATTCCATTTTTACAGATGAGAAAACTGAGGCATAGAGAGTTTTAAAAAAAACTGCCAAAGATCATATAGCTAGAAAGTAGCAGAGCTAGGATTCAGGTTCAGGCACTTGGCTCTTGAGTTCATGCTTTTAACCATACACACAATAAAACCTCTACAGATTATAATTTTAGTTATCTTTGTGAGACTTTTTTTTTAAGGTTGCAATAAAAAGAACTTACTCGATCATAGCAAAGAAGTGTGGAAAAATTTGGAGTTTTCTGTTGATGTACCAATTCAACAAAACGAGCACAGTAAACAGCATCAATTGCTGAAAAAATACATCGAGGAAATATACACAGCTGTAGAAATTTTGTGATGGTCTCATTTTTGGTAGATTCTAAAAATAAGGGAAGAATATATTAAGTGGTAAACTTCTTCCTCAAGTGCCTCAAGGCCATTAAACATGACAACATATTAATTTTAGTGTAGAGAATGCTATAAAAAAAACCCACAAACTCTTTATAGTTTGTAACCAAAAGGTCATGCCTGGGATAAAACTTTCATTTGCACTCTGTGGACATTTCTCTATATATATTTCTCCAGAAACATGATTTCATACAGAAAAGTTGAATGATAAACTGCCAATATTGTAACTGTAAATTAATTAATTTCACCAGCAAACTTCATCAGTTCCTTCAGTGAACATCTGAGGTTGACTCTGCCTTAATGAATAACCAAAGAATGGGATAGTGAACACTGAGCTGAAATACAAACATAATACACTTCAACACATCTGAAGTTATAGAGGTCTGCTTTTGTAATTTGGCAGTAGCAGGAATGTAACAATTCCAACAACTTACTTGCTAAAAGCCAGTTGTCCTTTTCCAGTTTCAATCTTTGTAGAACTCTCTGTACGTGTTCCATCTGTTTCTTTTCTTCTTCAAGAAGTTTGTCCTGAAGGGCAGTACAACGCTCCTTCTCTTTTTTCTTTTTATTTGGAGGCTACAAAGTATAAGTTAGATACTTTTCTAACTACAAGCACATTACCTCCCCTTCTTTTAATTAAAAAATTCAAAAAGAGATCAATGCTGATATTTAATATTAATTACTTCATAGGGATACTGAGGAGTCTACTTGGATGTGCTTTCACCTCCATTCAACAAATCCAAAATCTGGTCTTCACATCAAAACAGGCCATCTTCCTAGCACTGATACTTTTAATCTCAGGCATGAAGTCATCTTTGACTCTTCTTTCTCCATCATTCCAGTATCCCAACTGCTTACCAAGTCTCATGCATTCCCACTACCTCTACCAATAATCCATGTTCTCAGTACTTCACAATGAATTACCCAAAGAGCCACCTAGCTGGACTCCAGCCTGATGCCAGTCCCTTCCCCTAACAAATGTATTCTTCATACCACTGTTAAGAGTAATCTTTTCAATTATAATTTTAACATTATCACTTCCCTGCTAAGGAATCTAACTCAGCTCTCAATTTTATCAAGTCCTCTAACTTTCACTGTTCTACATAATCTGGTCCATCCTAACCTTTCACAAATTTATCACTAAACCCATTCACGACAGTACAAGTAGTCTTTTTAAACTTTAAATTACTTCACACCTTTGCTGAAGCTTTTGAGTGACCAATCTGCCTCCCTATCTCCAAACAATCTATCTTCAAAGCCTACCCAGCTCAAGACTCACCTCTTCAATAAAGCCTTCTCCTAAAGAGTTCTCTTTTGGGGAATTCCTAATGCTCTTACATTTGAAGTCACACAGATCATTTTAAGTTGCTAACACAGTCTTCAGTTAAAAAAAAAAAAGGCAAGCTCAAATACCTTTTGTGTGATATTAACCGCCATGTATTCATTCACCAAGCCCTGCCCCGACCACAAACTCACTTAGAAAAATATTATATAAAAAAAAAGAAAAATATTATATAGCAGTAAGATCATAGGTTTAAGGAACCTGAGCTAATACAAAGTATAAGTAATTGAATTAATACCATAAAATTGCTGTACTTGACCTACTAGAACAAAAACCTACCATTTCCTGATTGTCATCAATTGCTTTCATCTGGACTTTAAGTTTATTGACTTCCCGTTCATAGCTGGTGTGTGGAACTGCAAGGTCATACATTGTCAATGACCAAAATGTGGCATAGAATTGAGGGCTGATGTCATCCCAGACTTTGGAAACATGTAAGGAGACCACTGCTTCATGGACAGGAGCCATCACCATTTCACATGATGTAATGTACTTGTGAACTTTATGTTGCTGTTTACTTCCCTTTTCTGATTTTTTAAGTTCATCATACTTAGACTGGAGATAAAAAGTACAAACAACACAATACAATTTATAGTACTGACTTTCATAATATAAAAACCAATGTTTCCTTCTCAAGAATCAGAGGACAGCCAATCAAAACTGTTGTAGGAATTCTAAGTTCTTACCAATGGCATTTAAGATAAATCATCCCTGGAAGCTGTTCTAATCTTTAGTCCTTTGTGCTCACCAGGAGCTTTTCAGAAGATTCTTATTAAACCTCACCTGTTATGTAAATAAATAGGGTATATATATCCCCTCCACCATCCATATCCCCCACCCTACTCTCTCTTACTCTACATTAAGGACTGAACATATAGGATTTCCACTCCTGCTTTAAGATCTTCAAGAGAACCAAGTAAAGGGTCTTAACACTAGTAAAGAAGCATAATGGAACTAGTAATAAGCCAACCAGCACAGAATGTTTTATTACTACACATAGCCCCTATTCGTCATTACAATTTATTAATTAAGAAAGTAGATTAGAGGGAAGAAAAAAGAAAAAAGTGGATTGGGATGCCTAGCTGGCTTAAGTCGGTGGGGCATGCAACTTTTGATCTCAGGGTTGTGATTTTGAAACCATGTTGGGTATAGAGATTATTTTTAAAAAAAGAAAGAAATTGGATCAACATTAAGAAAGGCTATGAGAAAGTTACTATGAGACTGCTGCTAAGTAGAGTGATGAGGGGATTCCCAGGATGCAAGAGTATAGTGCCAAAACTGGCAAAGTCCCAAGCAAACAAGGACAAGCTGGTCACCCTACTACTAAGCTAAATAAGACTTTTTTTAAAAGATTTTATTTATTTGAGAGAGAGAGAACATGCACGAGAGAGAGAGAGAGAGAGAGAGAGAGAGAGAGAGAGCACGAGCAGCAGGAAGGCCAGAGGGAGAGAGAGAAGCAGAATCCCTCAGCAGGGAGCCCAACATGGGGCTCGATTCCAGGACACTGGGATCATGACCTGAGCAGAATGCAGATCCTCAACTGACTGAGCCACCCAGGTGCCCCTAAATAAGACTTTCTATGAATGGATATGGTGTATTAGAGTTTAAAACATGTGGGAATGGACACTGCAGCTTTTTTAGGCCAGACTGGTTAATCCTAATTTAGAAGAGAGTCTGAGGAAGGCCAAACTTTTAAGAGTATGAGGAAAAGAATCTGTTAGTACAGTGGGAGGGAACTACATTATTAGATCATAGAGTATAATACCAAATGTAAAAAAGAAAATAACACAAAGTATTGTTGCTATTATCTCACGTCCTTCAGTCTCTTTAGGATGAAAATTTTGTTTGGGTTAGGCATCATTCCTGAAGGTGAACCTCAATGAAGATCTAAAACTCACTTCTTTTTTGTTAGAAAAGCATTTAAATCATCACAGTTTGTACTAAACATAGAACCCAGAACTAGAAGATCAGAGGTCAAAGGTTCCACTTTCAGTTCTACATTGTGATAGGCAAGAGTCTTGGCTCCTTACACTCCAGCTGTCTTCCCTCCTGAGTGCCTCTATACACCAGGCTAACTGGACTGAAGACAAACCAAGTACTTTGTTCCAGAGGGTATCTCAAGCAGCAACTTACAATTATTAAAATATAATTACAACTGAGAATCTTACAGTTTTTCTCTAAGTGGGAAGATTTATCTTCTGTTAACCCCATTTAAGAAAGCATGCTGATAATTATTGAGACCACACAGGTGACAAAACTACAAACAATATTACTTATGAGAGAGAAGTCCCAATTACATCACAGACCTGAGAGAATAGTAGTAGGAATAAAAGAAAGGGTTTTTAAACTTTGAGAGCTGGTCCTGTCCATGGTAACTAGTATCAATCTATGTGAAGCAGAATGACATCTGCTAAAGTTCTAACAAAACATAGGATAAGTAGTGCTGAAACTCCCTACATAGGATAGCTTAACTACTTGATTTGGGCAAGATCTAGAACATAAACTGGGAGAAAGCCTTTCTTTCAGAACTGAGTTACAAGGTGAGTCTCAATAATTAGAACTTAAAATTAGGTTTTTAGGTATGAGAAAGTAATGATGGGGTATGGACAACCCCCATCTCCCCAGTCCTCGGGTTCTGAATCTGTCAATTCTATTACTAGGTGCCCACTTAGTTCCTATCTAGTTTTAAAAAAATAGGCTTGATCAGAAAAGACAGCTATATTTCATATTTAACTAAGATGAATATTTCCTTGTCTGAAGTTAAACTCCCTCTCCAAGCCTACACCTTCAGTCAAATGGAGAGACATGACAGCTCTACATCTCAAGTCATCCAGTGCACTAAACCATGGCATAGAACTGATATCCACAGTTAGTGCTATACTTCTAATTCCTGTTCAAAAAGCTCTTGTTGCCATAACCTGAACAGTGTTTGGTTGGCTGAATTATTCCCATGAGAGCCTGCTAATAATCAATTTATGGAAGGGTCCTAGCAGTCCTCCAATACTCATACCCTCTCATCAAAAGTTCTTCAAAATGGGCTCTCATCCAAGAAGCAAGAGCAAGGATCCCCAGGGAAGTTTGGATGTCCATCCAGTGCAACCAAGGTTTCCAAAGAACTCCTTTTCCAGAGGGTGTTACGTGGCCTATCAGTAACAGACTCATCCCTGATTTAGCTGTATAGTCACCTCTATATAGTTCTTTGTTTTCCTCTGCAACCCAGAGACAGAAATGGCATTTCTTTGTTTAGATTTTTGTACACAGGCTATGGAAAAGGTAGCTACTGGCATGAATGACCTGCTCCATTTCTGACCTGGAAAAGTTCAGCCAACCTCAGGAAACCAGGTGTTCCTGTTTGCTAGGGTTCAATATCACTGATTAGTGTGTTCACTTCTCAGTATAGCACAGGGCAGGTCAGAATTCCTGAGATGAAGCAATTCTCCTACCTCAGTCCTTCAAGAAATCAGGTCCCCTATTGTATAGCTGAAGCCGATCTACTGTGGGGTGGGGAGACAACACGAGACATAACTATGCAAAGAGAGCACACAATTTTCTAGATTGAGAGATTCTAAAGGGGGGGAAGAGACCTAATCCTACTCCTGTCCCCTTTTCCCTTCTGAAGAATATAGCACAGTATTACTGCATAATGCTAATAAAGTGATAATTAAATCAATTAACAGGTAGTTGTTAGAGGGAAGTAGGACACTTAGCAGCTGATATGTAAACACTAACAGCTGATGGTCGATTAAATGATCAATTAGACCCCAATTTTCTCAGCATCTTTTCTCCACACCTCTACTACACAACCCTACATTCCTACTGGGAACAAAGAAGGGATCCTAGTTTAAGACCAAGACCTTCCCCAAAATCTATAGTGAAAACTTTTCTTAAACAGTACAAGATTAAAACCAACAACAAATAAACAGAAGGGCCAGAATTCAAGCCTACACAAAGGTGAAGAATATGCTGGGGCTCCAGTCAGAGTAGAGAAGTACCATAGTTTCCAAACAGAGGCTTGACCATGGTCTGAAGGAAAAGGAAGTCAATTCCCATTAGAGGTCACTGCTCGGCAGGCAAAAGTACAGGTGGCAGATAGAGAAGAGGGAGGAGGGCGGTCTCCTCTTCCCCCTACCATCCTTTCAGTCACTATGCGGATGTCCTGCTTGGGAAGGCTCTGGTTTGCTTTGTAGTTTTCTCTTTTAGTTGTCTCATTTAGGTGGAGAGAAATAAAACAAGAACTATGAATACACCTTTCTGAGAAGTTATATAACACAGCCTATAAATGTTTTTAGAGTATCTGGGGGTGGTTAAGTCTGTCTGTAAGTCTGTCTTTATTTCTCTCAAGGCAGTATGACTAGCAAGTTAACTGACAGGGATATTGTTACTAAGGAAAGGAGCATTTTTCAGAAGGACATACCATATTTTCCTGTTATCAGAATCAACTAGCACTTGTTAAAAAAAAAAAAAAAAAACAAAACAAATTCCCAGGTCTAAATTAGAATCTGGGGACATGGGATTGCGTTTTGAAGATGCTTTGCTGGGGACTCTCATTTACATTAATGTTTGAGCACTACAGTTCTAAAGGACCCATAAGACATCAACCTGGACAACTGGTGGTATAGTAACAGTAAAATTATAGTACTAATAAGACTTACTTTTAAAGGGAGCATTTTCATTGTACACTGCTGAGAGATGAGTATTAAGAGTAAATCCCCAAGAACATAATGTATTATGTGTCAAACTAAAATATATTTACAGTTAAGAAATAATTTGGAATCATTCTTGAATGGCAGCAAAGACACTTACACTTACCGAAATATGGTGTGCATACATTGGCCTAGACAGGAAAAATGCTGCATCGTGGGGTGTATGAAATTCATTACAGAGCACATCAATTGAAGGCACTCGCTTTATATAATCTTCTGTGCTTAGATTAGATGCTAAAAAACCACCAAACTGTACCAGGGTATCATGACACTAAATTTAAAAAATAAGACAAAAACCACAAATGTGCTACCATTTTATGAAACCAACATAAAAATATTCTAAAATGATTATGTCATTTTAATAATATTTTGATTGACATTTAAGAATTCAAATTTTACAACTTAAAAGAACTTCAGAGATAATCTATAACATCTATAACATATTACCAAAAAAGATGCCAAGGTCCTGAAAAGTTGATCAGTCTAAGGCTTTAATAGTCAACCAGGTCTCAAGTTCCAAGGTATTGTTCATCACTTTAAGTAGCAGAATAATTTACCCTACATCACATGTAACAATTTTATGTATACAGAATCTCCTTGCCCTTAAGAAAACTTCATGTATAAAATACATGTGATCTTTTTTCCCTTATAATATAGTAGGTAATAATCACATTTTGTAGGCTAATCACAGGTTTTGCTGCTTCATATTTATAGATATATTTTATAAAGATCACATCAACTTTGTTCTGATTGAAATTCCAGATTTCCAGAGATGAGTAAAGATATGAGAGCAAACAACTTGAAGTTAACTACTTAACTGAGAACATTACATATTATTACATCTCCTGGAGCTTTCTCTTAAATTGTATAATTTGCACAGAATGTTTATTTTACATTAGAGCTGATGTGCAAAATGACATTTTAAAAATTTTATCACAGTCCATATTTTCAATTATCAGGATAAAAAAACTCTACATAAACACAAAAGCCACTTTAACTTGCCTGATCATAGAGTTTTCCCACAAGTTTCAAATGTTTCTCTCCACCTTCCTGGAAGATTACCCCATTCCTCTGTTGAGCCATAAGCAAACAGAGAGGAAGAGCAAGATCATGGTCCAATAGTGCATCCTTTAATCTCTGGGAGGATTTTTTAGTGTTTCTGATCTGGCCAAAATAACCACCCTGCATAAGGGAAGACATAAATTTACCAGTGTACAATGTATTAACACATGTTACCTGATTTGAAGAAAAAAAAAACACAAAAAAGGTACAGTTATAGTTCTGAAGATAAAAAAAAAACTTTACATTCCTTCCCTTTCTTCACAAATTTATTTTGGTGACACTATTGCCAATTACAGTCACTGGCTTCAAGATAACTGTCAATTGTCTTTAAACTTCTGCATATTTTCCATTTTCTACCTTGTAGTCCCTTAAAAAGAATTATTCTTTATTCAATGTGGAAAAGATTAAAAAACAGAGTAACTATGTTCAGATTTACACCAGTTAGGGTATCAGGGACTATAGAAGACTAGATATTTATTTCTCTTATAGATCTATTACTGTCTTTTATACTTTGTATCAGCTTTTTCAAAGGGTTAAAATAACTAGTATATCTCAATTTTTAAAAGGGAGGTGAGGACAGTCATGAGGGAAAGGTATGTTTGGCTTTGACATTTGGTTTCATGTATTTATGTGTTATTTGGATTCTTTAGTATGAGTATGCATATATTTTGAACTTAAAAAGTCAACTTAAAAAATTAGCAACTCTCACCTCAGCTTTTAGTTGCTCTCCACCAGTCATGGCCTCTAGTTGCTCCATTGTCATTTCCTCTGTAATTTCTATTCCTGCCATTTTTTGTACCACTTCTTTCAATATAAGCAGGTCAAAACTATTTACAAAAAATAAGAAAATCTACAGTTGAAACTTCAAACATAAAAGTGACTATATATATTATAATTAATATGCTGAGAATCCCTAAATTATTTGTATATAAATATGGAGGAGAAGGGGCTGGAGTGGTGTTTAAGGGAAAACTGCATTCCTAGAACTATACTGGAAAATATTTGGGGCATGTAAAAGGTTTAACTTTTTCCCTTGTAAATAATTTCAAACTTACAGATAGAATATAAAGATATAAAATAGTACAAAGAACACCAATATAACCTTTACCCCGACTTCACCTATTATTAATATTAAAACATTCTTACTCCCAGTCTTATCATTTGTTTTCTCTCTCCCTCCCTTTCTTCACATACACGCACACACATACGCAGTTTTTTTTGAACCATCTGAGAGTTAACTTATTTAGTAAGCAACATCATTTTAAGGGCACATTTTGCCCCCGAAATTCCTAGTATATTTCCTAAGAGTACATTTTCTAGGAATATAGCAATTCTCTTAACACAACCACAGCATAGTTATCAATTTTAATAAATCTAACATTGATTTAATACTTCATAGTGCATATTTCATTTTTATCAGTTCACCCAGTAGCACTTCATAGCATATTTTAATGTTTATTTTAATTCAAGCATAATTAACAGTTTATATTAGTTTTAGTCACATACAATATAGTGATTAACATTCCATACATTATTCAGTGCTCATCATTGTTTAAGTGTACTCTCAATCCCCTTCACTTCTTCACAGCATTTTTTTTATCCTCCAGTACAAGGTGGCCAATACATAGATTTGGTGGTATAGAGCCATCTCTCTAAGCAATCACACACACTTGGAAGTAATGGAGGGAGTGAGGAAGGGAAGAAAAAAAGGAAGGGAATGGAAGTTCCAAGTTGTGGTGTATGAGCCAGATGACAGCCTTAAGAACATGTTATTGTGCCAATAGTTATGAATTTTAATTCTCAAAGGTTAGGACTGTCAATGGAAATAACAACTTATAACTTTCAAGATCTTCTTTAATTAGTTAAGTAATGAAGATAAAGTGGAAACCTCCTTTCCTACAAAACAAATACAGATGTTTTTCCAAAGGTAAAGCCAGACATACTCAAAACACAAGTTAATAACAGACAAAAAGCACAGGTTTTGAGGATTCTTAAGTGCTTACTCTCTCAACTTATATTGCCTTCCCTAAACATAGTTTATGAAAACAAGAGAGCCCTCATGCAAATTAGTATGCAACAAGTACCAATAAAATGTTTTAATTTTTCTTTAAGCTATCTTTTAATTAAAAACTATATTCACAGTACAGAAAACTGACTTAGATTTTAAAATAATGTTATATTCTCCTGGTCCATAGACATAGAAGAGCAAAGTATATAGGAATGGTGGACAGATGTGCATAGTGAGTGAAATACTGATAAAATCCTAAATCTAAATATTTTTTTTAAGTTTTCCCTAATCCAAAATAATAATCTGTCAAGAATTACTTAGGTAATACTTGGGTGGAACACTAGATAGCTTTACAAGTTTTGGTTTGCCTTCTACCAGAAAGTTTTTTGGAATAATTTCTAGTTCTTTGATTCTAGTCAGTGTACTGCTGATGAGGTTTAATAGACATACTAATTCAAACTCTAAATAGTAATATTGTTCCAGAATAAAATAATAATATGAATAGTATTCATAAAGAAAAGAGGACACTGCCCAAAAGGTATATAAACTGTACGTATCTCCGAGGTTCAAATTTTTTAAAAAATAGATTTTTAAAAAATTCTGTGTACACCCTCAAAATAAATATGTTCCTACCAATTACTGTCCAGCAGCAAAATCAATAATGTAATATGTTTTCTCAGAAGAGGATTTATAACATACCATATAAACCATTTACTCAAGAGCCTAACAGGCAGTCAAAATGAATTGTCTTTTTAATTACATATATAGCCAAAAATTACATTTCTTTCTGCAAAAAAGTGTTTATGTATGAAATTGCAATTTCTTTTATTAAAGAATTCCATATAAATAAGTGAGCAACTATTCTACTTAAGCCTACAAAAGTTTTTCCGAATAATAGCAATCTCAATATCCCAATACCACCAGAAGTAGTCTACTTATTGAATTTCATTTACATATAATTTGCTATGAATACCTTTTGCCTGCCTTTAGCTGATTAGCCACATATTGAAGAAGACCAGCAAGATCAATTGGATATTTACGAAAAACTGCACCACAGAAACTAGCCAGACCTATATGAAATAAAAAAATAGGGCTTTTAAAAAACAGTTCATAAAACAAAAAAACACAATATTAAGTGGCATTTCTCAACTAACTCAATTTCTAAAACAAAATGAGGTAGGAATAATTGTACTGCTGATGCTATTGAAAGCTTTACAATTAATAATAGCTAATATTTATTAAGCATACATATGCTAAGCACTGTACTATGTAAGCACTTTATGTTAATTAATTCATTTAATTTTTGCAATAATCATCTCAGGTTGGTATAAACCAATCAAATGAAGAAAATTTGGAACAGATATATCATGCAACTTGTTCATGTCACATAGTTGGTATGAGGTAGAGCAGTGATTCAAACCAATATGGCCTGATTCCAGAGCCTGTTAGGCCAAAACAAAATCTTGCAGCTCACTCAGTAAATTTGAATCATCAACAAAACACCTGCCCCACTGTTTGAGTCACAAAAACAAAAACAAACAAAAACCATCAACCAAACAAACAAACAAAAAAACCCTATCTTCCTCTAGAAATATGCTACTAGTTGTGGAGAGGCAAGCAAACAGGTAAAGAATTGCCAGACCTAGAAGCAAACAAAAGACCAATTTTAACCAATAGTCCTTACCACATCATGAGGAGGGAGCAAGCCTCAGAAAGACAAGAGAAAATCCTAGTAAAATCAAGTGACCTGTAGCCTTTTCGACAATTATTCGCTGAGCACCTTAAAGGATATGGACAAACCACAGGTCCTGCCCTCAAGGAGCTTAGAGTCAAGTGAGGGATACAGAAAAGTAAACTGAAATAACTATGATGAATAAAAGGTTCCATGGGAGTACAGAGAGGAGCACATAATTCTAACTTTTGGGCAGGAGCACTAATAGGGAAAGTTTTCTGAAGAAAAGTGACCCCTAAGCTGAAATCTATAAGTAGAAGACATGGTGGAGAAAATGAGTAAGCATAGAAGGGTATTCCAAGTAGAGGCAATAACATGTGCAAAAAGGCCACAGAAAGTACAAGTTCAGTATTACTGGAACCTAGAATATTAGGGAAGGGCAAAAGACCCTAATACACCAAGCAAGGACCTGATCCCAAAAGAACTTACTTGTATGACTTTAATGCAGATTTCAGACTTTAAAGGGCAATGGGGAGCTACGACAAGATTCAGCTATCAGAAACAATAGGTCAAAAGAAAAGAGAACTCACTGCTAGAAATCAAAAGCACAAGAAATTTAAAACAAAACTAGGGTTTCTGTTAACAACCAAATTTTTGTTCTTTTAAGATGACTGAAACCTCAGGATGGAAATGAGAAGAGTTCCCCTAAGATCAATTCCCCTAAAATAATAGAAGGGAATTTTCAACTCCCCAGTAATGCTTGCACAAATTCTATCATAGCCAATAGCAGACTCTTGAGTTGGAAAATGAGTACTATATGAACTGCCTTACACAACCGAAGACTTAGACACTCCAAGAGCAAGCTGAGTTGGCTAGGTATTCTCAAGACCTCTTAACAGGCTCTTAACACTGGTAATAGAATACATAACACAGCAATTACAAAAGATGGAAATCTCATTCTTGGAAAAATAAAAATACTTACTCTGAAGCCAGCTTGAGATGGTTGTGTCATCATGTTTCATTCTCTCCTTTTCCGGATTAGCTAAAGCTTCAATAATACAATCTTTCACACATTAAGGAAAAATTTTAAGTCACTACATCTCTAACAAAGACCCAAAACAACAAAATGCCACATCTTGGGGGAAAAATAAATTGTTAGCCTCAAGTTATTACGAATTATTGCAAATTCCACTCACTGTAGTACCGACTTTTCTTCTTTAGCCGCTTTTCCATCTTTCAGCAAGGCAGATTCCACCTATATTACCCCATTTAGTAAACTGAACATTCTCTCCCTACACACAACACAGACACACGTACAAACTCACTCCTGACTGGCCAACCTTTACATCAGCAATGGAAGTAACCTCATATGGTTACTAATGGAACTTAGAATGAAAAAGAAAAAAAAAGAATGAAAGCAAATGTTCATCATTAAGATCTATGAAATGTGAAATTTATGTATTACTTCACTTGAGAGGATACAGGCCAAAACATCGTAATTCAATGAAGTGAGGTATTTCAATGAATCTACTACAGGTGTTATTAAGTTATCATACTTCTGTATTTGTGACAAGATCTGAAAGACAGCAACAAAGAATAGATGGCATTAACTCAAAAGAGAACTTCGTTGCTAAATAATGGCTATACTTTTTTTCAAAAGAAATAATGCTTAAAATTAAAGTAGCTTCTTTCTACTTTGTATTTATGCAAAAACTACTATTCTATCATTTCTTTAGAAAATATTTTCTGAGGCTACATTTTCCAATTAGAAAATAATTCCAGGACATATTAACTTGAACTTTGGAATGATAAATGTAAAATGTCTTTTATAAATCTCATTCTAAATATGAAAGTATTATACCTGAATCATAAAGAAATGCTATTCAACTGTTTCTAACAACTAAAATAAAAAACAATGCATCTCTTTATTGATATTTTTATAAATCAACAAGGGGTAAATAAGACAATGTTAGACTGTTAACAGTAGTAGCAGTTACCTATGACCAGAAGAGTAGATCAATGTGTTAAATATATTGTATGCTGTTTATTTTTAGAGTAATTATATGATGTTTCATTTGCTAAAGATTTTTTCCCCTAAAACTACCATTTTTAGAATTTTATCATTCCATTTCTGCTTGTGCTGATTTAAAGACAACAAAAAGAAAAATCCCTTAAAATAATATTAACCTCAAAACATACATAATCAAACAAAATGGTTGGATTGCTGTGGCTCAATTTCCCAATTTGTCTTCCAGAAGGCTTCACATTTTCCTTGGTTAAACGCCTACAAGGGGAGAAAAAGGTGGCAGGGATCATCTTAAGTCATTTCCCTCAAAACATTGATAGCTTTGTTATATTATAAAAAACAAACTCAAAGAAAAAAAACAAAAGCCAATTCTTTCCCAAGTATCCAAAATGGATTCATGTAAAATCACCACATTCTTCATATACGTTACTGTAGGCCTTAAGTTACACTTTGATTAGGTGTTCTCAAAAAGGGTTTTAAGATTTTGCAATACTTAACATTTTTAATACATACATTTCCATTTTATAGGAAGTCTAATAATCAAAAACTTTTAATATACTCTACAAATACATCAAACTCTTCTTGAAGAAAACCGTAATTGTTTTAGATTTAGAAGTGCTCATTTATCAGCTTAAGGATTAAGATATCAAATTCAGTGTAATGCAATGAAATACTTAATGTATTGAAATACCATCTGTCTCAGTTACCCTAATAGAGTAATAGCTAATGCTGCACTCCTTGATATAGGAAGTTCTCTGGTTTTCATATAAACAATTTTTAAAAGTAAAGATTTTTTTAAAAATCAATTCTACTTCTTTCCTTCCTCTAATTCTTCCTCTGCTCAGTATTTCTTTTACTAACATTCTGGAAAATATATCTATGAATGCTTACAGCTCAAAATTATACAGCATCTTAAACTCTTCCTGTATTACATAATAAATCTAAAAACTTAAAAAATCCTGATGATTGAAAGCTTTCTAGAAGGAAAATACAATCCAACGAAGGAAATAATGAATTGATAGTTCAAGGAATGGGATCATTCTGGAAGTAACAAACTTGATATAATTCTCTGATGTTTCTTATGACAAAACTGACCCATCAATCAAAATTATTTCATCATCAACTGCTTCCCTTTCCCATTCTCCATGGCCCCGTTTCCTTTTTTCCCCCCACAGAAGAGAGAGACCTATCAAGTTTGAAACTTTGACTCTACTCTGTTCCACCTTCAAACTTACTACCACCTGTCCTTACTTCTGTTCCTACTATTTCAGGAGGTCCCCCTACTCGCCAAAGCAAACCTTTCCTCCTCTCTATGCCTTTTATCCCCTTCCCTTTCTGCCTCTACCATGGAAGGGGGGAAAAAAATCAAAGGAATACTTTCTTGATTAAGTCTTCCCCTCTAGCTACTGTGATGTCTGGCATATGGAAGACAATCAATGACCATCTGTGGAATGAACTACTGAATGCCTTACAGCAAATTCATTTTTTAAACAGTAATCAAAACTTGTCAAATTCTCCTAGTAATAAATTAATACATTCCATTCCCAACATACAAAATTCAATCAACACCAAAATCACATTGTTCAAGCCTGGTGAAACAGTTACAACTAACAAATACAACAAAAATCCAAGTATATAAAAAATTCTACAGATATCCTTCTGTGACATACATTTTTATTAACTCATATTAATGTCTTCTATAACAGGCAAAGAGCTAAACACTAGGAATACAAGTATGAACAATAGCTCCTCATCTCAAGCTTAGTCCAGCTGGGGAGATGGACTTAACCTATTTTTTTTTAATTTACATTCTCAAATCCAGCAAATTACAGAATAGTACATATTATATGCTATCAGTAGTATGAAAGGGGGGAATAATATATTTGTATCCATCTGTATATACATAAAAATCTCTAGGACAATAAATAAACAGTAGCTACTTATTTTCCTTCAGGAAGACTGAGTGAATAAGGAATGGGATGACAGACTTTCTATTATCTACCTCTTTATATTTATTAAAATTTAAACCATGTGAATGTATAAACTATTCAAAAGATTAATTAGATAAAAATAATCATAGCAATGTATCTAAATGGTATGATAGCATCATTTGCATATGGGACAATGATGGCACAAATAGAGAATAGTCTATTGTGCTTGACAGTATGTGCTACAAAAGGGTTCATTAGGAGCCAACACTGGAACCCACCCTCCAAGGATGAGGAGGTTACCAGATGGAGAGAGGAAAAAAGAGAGAAGGAGAAACCTTGTACAAAGAGAAGAAATGAAAAATACAAAGAAAAAGGAGACCACAGCACATTCAGGGAAAACTTAACTGAGCTCAGTATAGCTGGAGGTAGAATTAGCAGGGAAAGAGGTTGGAAATGGGGAGGGACATCATGAAAGATGTCTTACATCACCATGCCATAAAGGCTGACACATAATCTGTAGGCAATGGTTAGTCATCTCACAAAAGGATCTTTTTTTTTTTATTTTTTTTATTTATTTATGATAGTCACAGAGAGAGAGAGAGAGAGAGGCAGAGGGAGAAGCAGGCTCCATGCACCGGGAGCCCGATGTGGGATTCGATCCTGGGTCTCCAGGATCGCGCCCTGGGCCAAAGGCAGGCGCTAAACCGCTGTGCCACCCAGGGATCCCTCACAAAAGGATCTTAAAGAAAGAATACAAGGCACCATAATACTCCAGATAGAAGAAATAAGTTAGTGGCAGTAGACAGTGAAAGAGACAGGGTCAAGATATTCGATACTACTTAATATACAGTTAACCCTTGAACAGCATAGAGACTGGGGCAACAACGCCCCCATACGGTCAAAAATCTGTGTATAATTTTTGACTCCCCAAAAGCTTAACTATTAATAGCCTACTAATGACCAGAAGCCTTACTAATAACATAAACAGCCAATTAACACATATTCCACATATGTATTATATATTCTTACAATAAAGAAAATATTAAGAAAATCATAAGGAAAATACATTTACAGTACTGTACTCTATTTGTCAATACTGTTAAGTTTACATCATCTATTTACAAGATGAACAGTTTGTCAGTACCTACATCAATATTATATGATACAAAACACTGGATGTTATATGCATCACTAACACTAGACATCAAAAATGAAAAGATAATGTGAAAAAGAAATTCATATTTATTTACAGGTATGATGATTCATGCACTGACAATGAAGCAGCAACACTATGATTGCTTTATGGAAGCCTAGTATAATCGATACAATTGTTTCATGGTAGCCTAGGCTATACACTAATGAATGAGTTGTCCTAATATTTTATGGCATATAGCTTTACAGTCATATTCATAGTACAGTATTAGAAATACTGTTACTTTTTTTAAAAAACCACTTACCTGTGATGATAGGCTGATAATGCAGTTTGTCCAATTATGAGAAAGGCATACTGTACAGTAATACAATTCTTTGAAAGCAAAATTATAAAACAGTAAGAAAATAAATATATTCTTAATTTTGTAAAATATTATTCACCTTATGCCTATGTAAGGATAGGCTATCCACTTCTATACATGTCTTACATGATGAGGAGGAGGACACAAAAAATGTCTCCTACAGTTCTTGCCATTGGGTTAGACTTTCACACAAAGACACACAAATACAACAGATAAGTTTATTAACTGTATAGCATAATGATTATTTACATTCATTAACTGGAAGTGGATCATCATAAAGGTCTTCATTCTCATTGCCTTCACATTTAGTAGGCTGAAAAGGAGAAGGAAGAGGAATAGTTGTTTATCTTCTTTCAGGGATGGCAGAGTGGAAGAGGCGGAGGAGGTGGAAGGAAGGCAGATGAGGCAGGCATATTCAGTGTAACTTCATGGAAGTACATGGTAATTTCTGTCTGACGTTTTGTGCTTTTCCACTTCTTTAAAAATGTTTCTAAATGGTACCCATACTTCTTCCACTACTTGCTTTAGTTTCATTGCCCGTATCATAGAAAGGTCCATGTCGTAAAAGAAGTCAAAAGCAGTTTAGAATAATCAGAACTTTCTGTCAGATGGTCCAGTGTCAATGTGTTTGCTGGCACTGTTTCTACACCTTCTTCATCATCTGGCACTGGTTCAGAAGCACTCATCTCCATTAAATCGTCTTCTATGTGGGTCTATTAGTTCTTGAACTTCTCCAAACTCCATACCCTTGACAACTTTCAGCCCTCCAACTTTTTTTTCCCATATCCACAATCTTTTTCATGATTTCTTGATTGGTTCTGTTATGAATCCTATGAAGTCATATACAACATCTGGACAGTTTTCTCCAGCAGAATTTGTTTTGGGCTTAAAGCTTTTATACCGTTTTCTATAACAATGATGGCAATCTTCAATGTTGTAATTCTTCCAGACTTTCATGATGCTCTATTGGGGTTCTCTTTGATAGTATTCACAATCCTTTCCATAAAGTATGGCGTGTAATGCGTCTTAAAGCCCCTGATCTAGAGGCTGAATTGAAATTGTATTTGAGGGCAAGAAGACCATTTTGCCATCTCTGGTGCTGAACTCTTGGGGTTCTGGGTGGCCAAGGGCATTGTCCAATATCAAAAGAACTTTAAAAGGCAGTCCCTTACTGACAAGGTACTTCCTGACTTCAGGGACAAAGCATTGATGGAACCAATCCAGAAAAAGGGTTCTTGTTGTCTGGCTCCTTTTGTTGTACAACCAAAAGACTGGCACTTGATGTTTATCTCTTCCTTCAAGGCTCAGAGGTTAGCAGTTTTATATATAAGGGCAATCTGGATCATAAACCTGACTGTATTTGCACAAAACAGCAGAGCTAGCTTATCCTTTCCTGCCTTAAATCCTGGTAGTTGTTCTTTCTTCCTTACTAGTAAATATCCTTTGTGGCTTTATTTTCTAGAATAGGGTAACTTTTGTCTGCATTAAAAACCTGTTCAGGCAGACATCCCTTCTCCTCAATGACTGTCTTAATGGCACCTGGAAACTCATCTATTTTCTGCCTCTTGGTGAGCATAAACTCACTGTTTCTCCTGTCATCTTGACATTTTTTAAGCCAAACCTCTCTAAAATTATCAAACCATCCTTTGCTGGCATTAAATTCTCTGGCTTCTGATCCTTCACTTTCCATTTGCTCTAAGTTGTCATATAATGACTTGGTATATTCTCAAATCATAGAATCAATAAATATTTCTTTCTTACAGCAATCTTGCACCCACACGACAGTTGGATTTTCAATACAAGATAAAAAGTAGGGATCCCTGGGTGGTGCAGCGGTTTAGCGCCTGCCTTTGGCCCAGGGCGCGATCCTGGAGACCCGGGATCGAATCCCGTGTCAGGCTCCCGGTGCATGGAGCCCGCTTCTCCCTCTGCCTGTGTCTCTGCCTCTCTCTCTCTCTCTCTCTCTCTCTCTCTCTCTCTCTGACTATCATAAATAAATAAAAAAATTAAAAAAAAAAACAAGATAAAAAGTATTTCACACAAAAAAACAAAAGGTATTTCACAAAAAAGTACGAGTACATCTGCTCATAGAGCTGCAGCAATGATTTCATTATTTTCCTTTAAAAAAAAAAAAAGACAGTCCTTACACTGGATTCATTTATCCTAAAATGGCTGAGAGCTGTAGCTGCAGACCTCAATCTAAGGTACATTTTAAGCAATTCAACTTTTTCTTGTAACTTCATGATCTTTGCTTTGGAGCACTTCCGGCCACACCAGAGGCACTTCATATGGGTCCCAGGGTGTTATGCAAGGTTTACGATACCCAGTAAACATGAAAAATACATAAGAACCGTGAGAGATCACTTTCTACTGCAATACACAATTTACTGGAGATGTGAACTGCTCAAACAGAGATTAGCATCACGCAGTGTCTTAAGAGGATATTCCAAATACTTGAGCTCACTGCACAGCAACAGGAGGTGGCTATGAAATTATTACAGCAGTACAGTATGCAGTTATAAGTCATAAATTTTTACATTTGTTTACATCTCTCTGGACTATGAACGTCACCACGTAAGTGTACATATAAGTTCTGGTAAATTTTAACTTTTTAGAATAGATCGTTGTATGTTTTATGGTAGTAAATGATAAAATAGACTATTATCTACATATATTTTATGCATTCGTGACATACCTCTTTCTTGATTTTTTCAATATTTTTAGGTTATGTGATTTGCATGAAGATTTTTCAAATTTGTTCCATATCTCCAGGAATTTTCCAATACGTTTATTTTTTTAAGATTTTGTTTATTTATTCATGAGAGACACACAGAGAGGCAGAGTATACATAGGCAGAGGGAGCCTGCTGTGAACTCCATCCCAGGACCCCAGGATCATGCCCTGGGCCAAAAGATGCTCGGCCACTGAGCCAACCAGGTGTCCCTCCAATACATTTATTGAAAGAAACCCATATATAAGTGAATCCATATAGTTCAACCCATGTTGTTCAAAGGTCAACTGTATTATTAAATAATCCACCTAAAGCACTTAGTTCAGGGCCTGGCACATATAAATATTAATGGCTCCATAAATATTAGCTGCTATTGTTAAGCTAGACACTCCACTTGAGGAATTCTTGAGACCAGAACTCTTTTTGGAAGGACCAATTCTAATATCATCTCCTTCCATGACTTCACCAACGTTCACGTGGTGAAACAATTCACTCTCTTCTCTATCCTCCCAAAGAACGTTAAATATGCTGTATAACAACAACTACTGAACCAGATTGTGCACCTGTTTCCCCAGGAAACTGTGGCCAGGGACAGGATCACTGGGCAGACAGTATCACTGCATACTGTTAAATCTAGTTAAACTAGAGAATGAACTATTTTAATTTAGAATAACCATACCACTGCACAAATATAAAAGAAACGACAATCAATAGCCTTGCTGAAAACACTTGTAAGATAGCAGTGTAATCAGCATATAAACTGACTCCAATCTGAAGTATACAATTTTCATAATTAAATTTCACTTTACCAGGAAGTAAAATAACATCACTCTTATGTTTTTAATAACATGAAAGTAAAGCACACAAATGAAAATAGAAATTTTTCAAAAGTTGACTCAAGGAGGTAGTTCTGCATAATCCCAGTAGATCCTCCAAAAAAGAAAAATCTTTTAAAGATTTTATTTATTTGAGAAAGAGAGAGAGAGAGAAAGCACACGTGCAAGCAGGGGAAGGGGCAGAGGGAGAGGATAAAGCAGAAAATCCCCAGCAGACTCCATGCTGAGTACAGAGCCCAACATAGGGGTCAATATACAACCCATGATGAGATCACACCCTGGGCCAAAACCATGAGTCGGACACTTAGCCAACTGAGCCAAGAGCAACCCAAGAAAAACCTTTATTACAATAACTTCTGGTAGAGAAAATCTCGAGAACTTTGACCACCTTGTATAAGCCATTAAATGTATCTTGCAAACTGAGCAAAGGCTGTCCTAAAAAAAAAAAAAAAAAAAAAAAAAAAACTTCATCCTAGAATATGACATATTTAAATAAGATTAGATTTTACAGCTATGCAAGCATGACAACTACAAAAACTAATTTGGTAGTCAAAACGAGCTAAAAAAATTGATAGTCATTCTATCTGCAGTATATAATCAGCTATACCATTAAGCAAATATTCCTGGGCTTCCTCAGAACTGAGACTCAGACAGCAGAAATTGGCTGAAAGAAAGTAAATTAGATCCAGATATACTTTCGGCTAATACAAAGAAAAATAAATTAAGACTTACTTCATGATATATTTGGCTCTGTCTATTGTTTGGGCTTTAACTTTTACTAAAAGTGGGTGACTGTTATAAGTTTCATTCTTCCACTGGCCATAGAGACGGTATCTTAAAAAACGATGAGATGAAGAATTAGGAAAAGTTAAACACTTAGAGGTTAATGCACTAGAACAGTAGTTAAAAATACAAAAATATTATGTATTTACCTATGCTGATATGGAAATGTTTTAAACATTCCCCATAGTTCCTCAGACATACAAGCATTGCAGTCCATCAAAGAAAGAGATGGAAGTAGTACCTGGTCAGTAATGCTAAGTAAACAGCTAAGGATAACTTCCTAAGAAGAAGGGAAGAAAAATTATTTTAGTAAAAGATCCGTATTAATCCCCCCAAAATAAATTTATATCAGCCTTTGAGAAACTTCCATTCCTAGATCTCATACCACCCACATCTAATTTCCCACACTATCACTGTTCTTTTCACAATGGATATTTGTGCTTCTCCCATCTAAGAAAGCAATAAGGTGAGGTAAGGAAAGGGGTAGCAGGAGAATGAGGGACTCTAATTATCCTTCTTCCTTTTTCAACATGGTAATCCTCAAAACCAGGGGTTGTCAATCTTAAAAGATAACTGTATGATATGCCAAAAGCTAGATTCAGCATGTAGAATACAAAATATTTGCATGGTAAAATTAAGCTTGTTCACAGTAAAATTTACATATGCTGTATATAGACAAATCAGACACGTTAGATTTTTCTAGTCTCTTACCGTTTTCTCTTTATCTTCTTGTTTGCTTCCATCAGACTGAAACTAAAATTAAAAAAAACTATAAATAAAATGCAAGAAGGTTAAGATTATGATGTCTCAATTTAGCGTCTTATTTGAAAATTAACTTGTACAAGGTTGTGAATTATTTCCTTACTTTTTAAACAAATGTAGATTTTAAATATAGCCAGTATTACCAATTAACATTTTAAAATTTCACCTATATCTGTAACTTCCAAATCAGTTGCAACATTCATGAATTTTAAATGTCAATTTTATAAGTCAATTATTTTCTCAACCTCATTATCACAAACCAAAGCATCCTAAAACTGATCTAAGTATTTATTATAAGATTGTATCAAGCATAATTTAGTTATAATGCATTTCCATTTTTTCATCCAGAAGCTCTGGTTTTCTGCTACAGAATTTGTAAAATCTAAAACTAAAGCAATAGCAAAAGAATTAAACCCAAAGAAATTTAAATTGTTTTTATTCATCATTAAACTCTCAATGAGAAATAAACCCAAAATATTAGTAACACTGCTGACAAAGACCAGACCACTGTGTAAGTTGGACTGAATGAAAAAATCTAGGTCATTTTGTATCAATGATTTGCAGGTGGACCGCTGAAGTGCCATGTTTGATGCTGATGTTGTTCATTCAAAGTGAAATAGTAATACTTGTGTGTGTATAAGGAGGTGGAGAGTTAAAGGAGTGTGCAAAGGCCAAAATGACAACTGAAGCACTGACAGTCAAGGACAATCTAGATTTCTGGGAAAGATTTAACTCAATACCAAGTGAGGGAAGGGGGAAAGCTAACATGCAGCTAATGAGCTTATTATTTTCTTGGCAGAAGTGAGTATTTTGTGCACGTATGTTTTCATGCTTGAGTAATTTAATGGGTACTACTACAGAGAAGTCTAACTTCTGTACAATACTTTCACATAAGACTAATTCCAGGACTGCTGTCACGCTGATGGGAAAACACACACAACCCCCTCCCCTTTTTTTAATCAGCAGGTTAAAAAGATATGGTTCCCCTTCACAGAAACAAATGTTACATAAACATGTGTCTTGGTCAGCAAATAATGGTGAGGTTATGAAGAAGTAGCCTGACAAAAAACAAAGTAGATAGCCGCTTTTTTGTTTGGTTGGGCGGGGGGGTAATTCTGGTGGCATACTAGGAAGAACTAGATTTACAGTATATTTATGTTGGGTATAAAGGCAGTTAAGCCACTCCTTTTCTACTATACTATGATTCTAATAAAGCTACACAAAGTTTTCTCAATAGAAATAAAACATTTTCTTACCTACTAAGCTGTCCTAATTCCCATACTAAATACTTATTTAAGTTTGCAATGTCTGTCAATTCTCTACATTTCATAACCAGGAAAATTTGAAAAAGAAAAATACAGAAAGCACAATGAAACTAGAAGAGCAGTAAGAAACATTTCTATCAAAGGCTAACTATAACGAAGATGAACTGTAAATGGAGAGGGACAGGTAAGTAATTTTCTTTTCTTTGGTAAGAATATAAAGACACATTCTACTCCCTTGATGCTTTTTCATTTAGTTTAATTTGCTTTTTAATTCAGAGTAAATATAAAACTCTCCATTCCCATACTATTTTATTGAATGGCCAGTCCAGGAAAAAATGGGAAGAAAAATGGAAGGGGACGAACAAAGACATCCACTTCATTCATTCATTTACTATGTGCCAGACACTAGGATTTCAAAGATAAACAGACTTCCTATCTTTGAGGAACTAACAAAGGCAGTTCCTATCTTTGAGGATTTCTTGAAGATCAAAACTACACTTGCCAATGTACTATTAGGAATTGAATTTTTAAGTCTCAATAAAATTAAGTATTCATAATTATTCCTAGACAAACCATCAGCTATGAATGGCCCCAAGCAGGTTCCATTTCTGCCCTATAAAGAGGGATCAGATGACAAGGCTGCATAACAGTAGTGGGTACAAAAAGAATGTAGGTCCTCCACCAAGAGAGGGGCTTCTGGGGAGTCGAGAAATAAACCTTGGGGGAAAGTTGTAGATTTAACTAGATAACTTGTTATCAATGTCCTATTTTTTATCTCTAACCCATAAATATCTGAAATGTCACTTTAGACTATATTTCAGAAAAGAAACAAAACAGAAAAATACTTAAAATTTATGACTAGATTTGAACCTGAAGCTATTATCTAAGTAAATTACAGCACTATTTTCACCTTATTTTTCTCATTCTGATTAACTACTATCTATTGAGTACTATGTGCCATACACTAGGCTAAGAACTTCACGTTTAGATCTTAAAACTCTAAGGAAAATCTTTTTGCTAGAAAGGATCCAGCTAAAACCCATCAAAATAACTCAGAAATAGGAAAATATAACCTGTAACAGGTTAAGTTACAGGACTATGAGTTTACCGAGCCTAAAGAAGAGAAAAATGAATTACCCTTCAATGTTTTGTTTGAAAGTTTTGTTTTTATCTTTTAATCAGACTCTTAAATTTTTATAAAATACCTAGAAACAATCAGTAATATTAATACTGCACCATTTCTGAAAAGAGCTACTAAATGAAAAAGCACGATCATCAAAAAAAAAAGCACGATCATCCAACACATTTCATCTTTAATCACTACAAATCCATATGAAAAATAAAAATCTGTACCGAAGAGTTAATAATATGGTCATCTATATATACCCAGGATGACCATTATGTGCTGGTTCTCACTTTTTATCCCAGTATTAAGTACCAGCACAGCCTTTCCATCTTGAGTGTCCTGGTTTAGACAATAAAAGTACATGGTCTCCCTACCACATGGTAGCATTCAAGCTGCAGTAAATGGACTTGTGGGGAGTGGTTTAAACATTAAAATAGAGCAAACAAAACAAAATGCTAAATAGCTATACTGATTTCATAAAATTCACCACCCAAAAGTAATTACTTTGTTTAAAACATTGATTATGATGAGACTGTGCTATTTTACACAAGCATAGTTCTAACGAGCTGTGTGTAAAAACAGGTATTTCTGGTGCACTTAATGAATACGAATATGTAATCTATTTAAATGAATTCTCTGTATAAATGGACCTCATAAAAGAAGTCTTTTGTAAAACAAAAAATTGCCCTGTAAATCTATCTTTAGGGATAATTAAGGTTTTCATATGGAATTCATTTAAAGGAATATGCCCCTGTGTTTTCCTTTACATTCCCCAAAAGCAGACTATTCAAGTGCAGGCATAGTTTATTTGGCAAGTAATCCTAGGAACCACCAGTAGGAAATTATTCCTATGGGTTAACTGGAGCTTAATCCCACTGGGGACTCTGAGGGTCTGTATAGAAATACATCTCAGGATTATTATTCCATCTTAAGGCATGGTAGTTACACACTAACTCCTATCATTTCCCTGGTTGAGAGCTGAGGAGAGGGGGCAAGGTGAGTTACTTCTCCAGCAATTCCAGGATACCAGTTCCTACACTTACTATGCAGGCTTCCAGGGCCAGAAAAGCCCTCAGAAAATGAGATGCAGGTGCCAGCAGCTGAAAACCTTTGGGTGTGTAAGAGCCAAAGGAATACAGATGGAATCTAGTTGCATCTGCTACACCCTGCATGGACAAATGGCCAAAACTCCAAGAGAGGAGAGTTTTTCACAAATATTTTTTCATGTTTATACTTTCTGAATTTTTTTCCTGAAACTGAACACTGAGGTTCAATTTCAGGAAACAGTCTTTGAGAGGAGGAACAGAATCATTTGCTTATAGTGTGCATCTAGTACACACTAAAAATTCTACTTTTCTTTCTTGTATGAAATATACTTCTTAAAATTATACTGTTTGTACATAAAGTCAACATTTGCCTATTAGGGCTTAATATCTATGTCTGTATGTCTCTCTTAAGTAAAAAGCATAGCTAATGGTAAAAATTAAGATCCTCCTATTTGTAATTTATTACTTTATGATTCTACATCTTGATTAGAATTGTCACATGAAGATATTCAGTAATATCTAAGGTGACTTTAGTTCAAATCAATTATTACAGGTGACAATATAAGTACAAATATAAACATGCTAACAGTTCTTCCCTGCTCAGGCTCATTAAATAGCAAGGATGTTATAGATTAAAATTTGCCTTGTATGAGACTTATAATAGCAAAAGTACATAGAGGAGCTTAACATACAGCGCCAATGAGAGCAGTGTCTATCTCCTGGACAATTAAGAATTATAATGCAAGGTTCTGATTGTCTTAAAAATATTCTTACATGTCCACTTAAAATTGGAAACTGACATGTCCATAGCTACCCCTAACTAGTTTACTCACAAAACCCCAGCAATAAAAATTTCCTTTATTTCGGGAAGCCCCGGTAGCCCAGTGGTTTAGCGCTGCCTTCAGCCCAGGGTGTGATCCTGGAGACCAAGGATCGAGTCCCACGTCAGGCTCCCTGCATGGAGCCTGCTTCTCCCTCTGCCTGTGTCTCTGCCTCTGTGTGTGTGTGTGTGTGTGTGTGTGTGTGTGTGTGATGAATAAATAAAATCTTTTTTAAAATTTCCTTTATTTGATAAAATTGTTGATTTGTCACCAATTTATAACAATTTCCACAATAAAAGGGGGGGGATATCTAATTACCACTACACTGAAAGAAGCCAAAGGCATTCATATATAAAAATCAAATCTGCTCCTATGGGAAATGAAGCTGCTACTTTAAAGTAGTATCTATTACTTATAAACAGAGATAGATGAAAGTATATTAACACTTTAAATCATCATCAAAAGCTAGTGTTGTGGCAACTTACAAAAGTAAAGCTGTTAACTTACTATGATCTAAAGAATTCATGACAACTTTAACTCTCTAAAGTTTAGTGCCTAATTAACGTTAGTATCTAATTAATGTTGAGACATTAATTTGATTCTCATTGCAACCCCAGGAACTAGATAAGGCAAATATTCTTACCACTCATTTCTGGCCTAGAAAAGTGTCCAGACAGATTAAAAGTCACAGAACTACCAAGCAGCTAGCATCTCAGCTAGCAGCTCATCCTGATGAAACCAGTTAACCTAACAATGTGTAATGCCTTAATTACTTTGGTTGGGGGACAGCCTTAAATACTCTTCGTAGGCAAGTTAGGTTCTAAAGTCAATGCATACAATGGAAATGACATATACTCACAATTACCCTTAAAAGTCCCTTAAATTATCTATAGAGTAACAGACACATTATCTTTCATTTCACTCCAACACAAGACTGGTCTTTCCCCCTACAGTATTAGAAGAAATCACTGTTAAGTGAACCTGAGATAGGAACATGAAGTCATGTGAACATGAAATGAAGTAACTGGCTTGCATTTAGTGGCCAAGTCACATGAAAACACATTACTTTAAAAACCAGACTCATGGGACACCTGGGTGGCTCAGCGCTTAAACGTCTGTCTGCCTTTGGCTCAAGAGGTGATCCTGGTCCCGGGATCAAATCACACATCGGGCTCCCTGCGAGGAGCCTGCTTCTCCCTCTGTGTCTCTGCCCCTCTCTGTGTCTCTCATGAATAAATAAATAAAATCTTATAAAAAAAAACTAGACTCCTGCTGAATGTGGTAAAGGACCTGAGAAACTGAACCAAACTGAGAGGAAAAAATTATCCAACTTTACCCTTACTCCTAGGCATACACACTTGAGTGTTTTGATGGAACAAGTCTGGCCACATTCACAAAAATTAAGCACAAGTAATGGTATAATTCCACTGTACTTGTCCCTGCATCCAAAAAGAATATTAATTTTGAGCTCTAACCTACACAACTAGGGTAGATCTTCAGTTTGGAAAGAAAAAAAAAAGTAAACATCAAGCCAAAATTCTAAAGTAACTGTTTCATAAACTAGAGCTTTGGAATCAATGGTCTAATATAGATTCTGTCCCTAGCAACTGCAATTTTTATTATGAAAAATTTCAAGTTTCCATAAAAGTGCAATGGATAGTGCACTATCAATAAACACAGATCTACTTTGCAAATTCAACAATTAACATTTTGCCTTTTTGATTCACAAAAAAAACATAGCAGATAATTTCATCTCAAAATAATTCTGTATGCATCTCCTAAAAAGAACATTCTTCCACATTACCACAATATCATTATCCCAGCTAGCTATTCCTAATATCATCTAATGCCCAGTCTAAGAAATATTCTGACCCTCTGACTCTAGGTTTCTAAGCTTCATCTGTGAATCAGTATAAAACACTTTGGCTTTTACGAAAGGCCAACACAAGAAACAGCCTGACCAGACAAATGAATTAAGATGACAGAGTGAAGCATATACACAGAATTTCTGTCCCCTATCCCTAATGCAATTAACAAGATATGCCTTGCTGTTGTTTTAATGTTGCAAATCCACCACCAACCAAATAAGAGGAAACTCTGCTATTTAACTTCAAAGGGACGGGGACATGGGGACATGGGGACACGGACACACACACACATATGATTTTGGTCCCAGTGTGGTATGGCACCTGCCCTTAACCCAATCCCAGAAGTACAAAGGAAAATAAGTCAACAAAATCCTTTAGGCAATAAGACCTGCAAGGTAAGTGAGTAGACTGAGGAAAAACTTGCTCAGCAGGACTCGGGAAAAGGAAGAACCAGCTGCTAAAACCTGCTATCTTTCAAAGGAACTGTGCACAGATGGCTGAGGGAATCAAAGCCCAAGGGAGCTGGGATACCCACTTGGCTAGACATGCCTAGTACAGGATAGGTAATAGTATCTCAGAAGAGAAAGCAGAGGTACTCCAAATGAGGACTACACTCAGCCTCACTGAGCTCATTCACTCCCCTATCACAGACTACATAAAAGATTGAAAGGAGAACCCAATACTCAGACTGCAGCTTGGAGAGAGGAGAACTGGTCATAAATAAGGTAGGAAAGGTAAAAGGATTTACTCTCACTCTATCAGAAAGAAGTTGTGAACACAACTATACATATTAAGATAAAATGAAATGCTGTGACTACAATGGAAACATAAATAGCATGCCCCCCCCAAGCATATAAAAGATAATGAACTTAGTGTGGACAAAAGTAGAACACAAAGGACAGAGGCAGATTCTCCACAAGTATCTACATATAGTCATAGAAAAAAGCATTAAGAATGAACCTAATAAAACAAGAAAAGCTTGGAGATGAGATACAGAGACCAAGATGAACACGGATTGCAGAGATAAACAAAATACCACTAACAGATTTCATTTAAAATAGCATGGAATTTCAAGAATTGCAAAATTCAGATAACCTATCATTTCTTCCATTTCACACTCACTACAGTTGTATAGGCAGGAGAGCATGATGATTTTGAACTTGGCCTCTGAATCCAAATTGCCTGGATTGAAATCTCAGCCCTGCCGCATATTAACAGTGTGACCTGGGACAATTAACCTAAAGCATAAAGGGTATGGTAAAGATTAAATTAGCTGATCCACATAAAGTACTTAGAATAGAACCTGGCACACAGTAAGAGCTCAATATTAGCTGCCACTATCATAAACAACTTAACCCATTAACATCAGCTGGATGCAAAAAAGCACCAAGGAATTCATCTTTAGGTGTGCAGGTGTTGTCAAAGCCATTTAAGTATGTCAGGTGAGTGTGTTTAAGCTATGTTCTATAATTAAAGAAAATTAACAATAGCAAAATCTGTCCATTCATATAGAAATATTCTTTAGGGCTTCCCCCTCTTTTAAATAAAGACCAATATTGGTTAATATACTAAAACAACAGTTCTCAAAGTTTGGTCTTTCAATCAGTAGCATCAGCATCACCTGGTAAGTTGTTAGAAATGCAGATTCCCTTCAGTAGGTTCCACCCCAGACCTATTGAATCAGAAATTCTGAGGATGGGACCCAACAATGTGTTTTACGATGAGCTCCAGGTGATTCTTATATATGCTCAAGTTTGAAGATCCCTGTACTAGATGGTTCTATGTTATGTACCTCAAATTTAAAAAATACACAGAAATAAATGATTATAAATAAATATAAGCTAGAAGACCATTAAGTGACAGCCGGCATAAGTACATAAGCAACATTTTCAAAATATGCATAAGTTATATATACAAGCAACCCCAAGCTTATAAATGAATTGTTCAAGAAATTTAATTATATTTTTGGAACAAAGTTCACATTCTCCCTTTAGAAACAGTCTTATAAACCCTAGTTAAATTCCTAGCTACACAACAAAAGCCTTTTAAACCTATAAACACAGGACAAATGATCTGTTACAGTGAAATATCTTTATGGGTAAATAATAAACCGAAATTCTAATTCAGATCATTTGAAAGATTCACTTTTCCTACTACAACCTTAGCAATGAGAGAAGACAGATTTCTTCTCACACTGTGATCAAAATAAACATTTTCCTCTTCCTTTCTGCCCTTCTACCTCTGCAAAAATAGAGACTGGAGTTAGGGGCAGGCACCAGGCACAACTGTAATAGAACAGAGGTACAGGAGAGCTGCGATGGAGATGGCAGAGGGGAAGGGTGACAGCTCTAGAACCCTGTCTATGTTTAGGCATATGTTCATGCATATGTCTACGTACAGGACTTCCACAAGTTGAATGTTTGGTCTCCTGCTTACAGGTTTATAATACAGCCAAAGAAAGAATTTCAGAACAAGAGATCTGAACATTAAGATGTTCAGTTAAAAAGAACTGCATTAGTGGGTGAAGGTAAGATAAGAAAGAGGCTATTTACATTGTCAGAAAAGTATCTCCCCGGAAGGTCTATATTAACAATCAAGGAAAAAAATAGTTGTACCCTAGAGAAACCTGGTAGTCCATCACCTTAACCAAGTGATCAATGTTAACATCATCAGTAATGGGATAGATTGACTTCATATGCTTCCCAATATGAGGCACTGGGAAAGACATTGACCCTTTTGTTCTTTGAACAGGCACTAGTTGACATGACCCATCCCTTTCAGACTATAAGAATTAAGATAATGAAAAAAGAAAAAAGAATTAAGATAATGAAACATCACTATACTTCCTTTCTATATGTTATATAATAAATGATTTCTATAGTAATAAACTTAGATTTCTTTAGAGTACCTTTACACAACGTAAATTTGTGAGCATCAAAAAAATCTATAAGTATTAAAAGCCAAATCAAATACTTCAGGTATCAAAGGATTAATATACAACAGCTGATAAATTACTGTTGTCAAAAATTAAAATTAGATGCAAGCACCAAACACTGGAGAAAACTGTTTTGTGCTTAACAATTTGCAGATTAACTTTTGGTAGCCTTGTTTTACAATTGAAAAGAAATTATGTATTCTTTTCTGCTTTAAGACCTTGAGTTAGGCAAAGATCTCTTAGAACACAAGAGAAAACCATAAAAGAAAAGTACTGCTAAATTGGAATTAATCAAAATTTAAAATTTTGCGTTTCAAAAGACAACATAATAAAAAGGCAAATCAGAAAAATAATAATAAAAGACAACCCAATTAAAATGAGTAGAGATTTGAATAGACATTTCAATATATGATGATTACAAATGGCAAAGAAGAATATGAAAAGATGCTCAAAACCATCCATCATCAGGGAAACGTATATTAAAAGTACAACAGGTACCACTACATACCCACCAGAATGACTAAAATTTAAGAGTGACAATAACAAATGCTGATGAGGATGTGGAACAAACTGGAAGTCATACACAGGGATGCAAAATGATACACACATGTTGGAACAGTTTGGCAAAAAGTTATACACTTACCCATATGGCCCAGCAATCCCATTCCTGGGGAAACAAAAACATATGCCCCCCCCCCAAAAAAAAGACTTGTACAGGTATATTCATAGCAGCTTTATTTATTAATAGCCCCCAACGAGAAACAACCCAAATGCCCATCAACCAGTGAATGCATAAACTCTGCTATATCTATATAATATTGGTCAGCAATAAAGGAACTACTGACACGTGCAACAACTTGGATGAATCTCAAAAGCATTACATGAAAGAAACCCGACAGAGAAGAGTACATTCTATACATTTCCATTTATATAAGGTTCTAGACAAAGCAAAACTATAGTGACAGAAAGCCTATCAGTGGTTGCCAGGAACCAGCAACAAAGGGACAGAATTGAAGGCAAAGGGGTAAGAGAGAACTTTCTGGGGTGATAAAAATATTCTCTACCATGACTGTGGTGGTGGACACAACTGTATACATCTGTCAAAACTCCTCAAATTGTACACTTCAAATTGGTAAGTTTACTCTATATAAATTATAACTCAAAGCTGATTTAAAATTTTTAAAATAGCATAAATGGTTACCCTTAGAATAGTAACTAGAAAGGAGTACAAGGGAAACTTGGAGTAGTGTTCTATTTTTTGATCCAGGTGGAGGATACCTGGGTGTTCGGTTTGGAAAAAGTCACTGAGGTGTACAATTATGATGTGTTACTTTCTGTACATTTTATTTCAATAAAAAGTTTACTAGAAAAGAATGGATCCTCAACAGTCTGACTTCATACAAATAATCACAACGATTCAAAATTGCAGCCAAGAAAATAACAGAGTAGAAGAAAAGTAAGGGGAAAGAAAGCTGAGTTGACCACTAAAATTATAAAGGCATTCAAAAAGGAATCCTTGTATAATGTATATTTTCCTATGCGTGGGACTTGACTATTATTCTACCTAAAGTGTGTGTTGGGGGGGTGGGTTAGGACACAATGGACTGTGTGTGTGTGTGTGTGTGTGTGTGTGTGTGTGTGGTTAGGACACAATGGACTTTCCCCAAACTTTACTCAACGTATCCTTTCTGTAAATTCAATTTGTAAATTCAACTTTCTTTTTATTTCTAGAGATACACGTAAGACAAATATACCTAGAACACTTTCGTTTCAAAATTTAGTTTTCTGCTTGGAAGAAAAAAAAATCTTACCTCTTTCATAAATGATTTGCCTATGCGCACCACTTTTGCAAATAAAATGGGATCGTGGGAAAGGTGAGGACCAAGGTAACAGAACATATTGAAGACATCTCTCCTCAAATCTTCAAAGCTCTCTGCTTGTTTTGGTGCCCTCTTATTTTGCAAAGCATTAACAGGTGAACCTTTAGCACCTTTAGGAACGCCAACTCTATAAAAAGAAATAAAATGTATATGTATATAATACTCCATTTTAAGTTAACACAGTTATATTAATCAGTAAGTAAAGCTTTTCTTGCTCAAATTTGCTTCCTATATTTCACTTGTGCCTAACTTTATTAGTACCAGATAATTTAACTTGTAGAAAAAGACAAAAACAATACTCATTTGGAAAAACTCAGAGCTCATAGAATGTTTCAAACTAATTACATAAGGAAATCAGAGAAACGCAGATTTCAAGTAACATTTAACATACATCATATGAATTTGTTTTTAGTTTAACTTGGCCAGTATCAGGAATTTGGATATGGGAATGGGGAACAAGAGATGGACCTCAGAGACACTGGAAGATGAAACAGAAAAATATGGATATAACAACAGTGATTCAAGTCAATAAACACTTCTCAATCTGGGTTCCACTATCTAAGACTGAGTATGAGGTAGGTGGTGGTAGGGAAGGTGAGCAGCATAATGAAAGAGGGTGTCACACTAAAAAGGACAGCATGCCCAGAGTTCTCACCTACTGAGCAGGTGTCCCGCTGTGGAGTCACAGGGGTCACTCTCTGAGAAGAAGCCTTCATGGTCCACAGCCCAGGTGGCACTGAAGGCAGCAGCCAGCAGCTATACACGAGTCACAAGGCTGGGGCTTTTGAGGCAGGCTCTGATCTGTGGGGCTGAAGCCAGAGCTGCTGCCAATACTGCTCCTAAGTATCCTGCAAGTAGGCTGAGGGCTAGAGGACTGGTTGACACAATAACTAGGGATGATGAGAAAGGCTGCACTAGCAAATTCCAGAATAGCAGCCTATATGCCAGAAGAGATAAGGCAAGCAGAGAGGCAATGTCCTCACCCAGAGCCACTGAACCCCAGGACAGAGGAAAATTACACCAAGTAAAAACCTTAAGAATTCTCTGCCCTCCCCCAAGAGAGGAGGAAAAGTCAAAAACAGAAGAATGGAGTTTTTACTCTCAATGGAGCAACCCAACCTAGATGTCTAATCTACAGTTTTTAGACTACACTGCAGCACACATTCTGCATCACCTGCTCTAGACATAAGGGGACAAGTCACTGATTAATATGTATAAAACTGATACATTCTGTGAATATTATCTTCTAATAAAACATACTTAAATATTTGCTTGGTTGGAGGAAACAAGATAAATGTGCAGATTTTTTTTGTAGTCCTAAACTACATCTACCTCAATGATTAGAAAAGCATACAGTAACATACCTTCGGTAGAGAGGCTCAATAGTTATGTGAATAAGCTTGCAAATAGCAAGGGCTATTAGCTTATGTGAAGCTGCATAGTATGGAGGCATCTGATCCATAATGTTCTGTGCATGCTGCCAATCACCAATCTTTAACAAGGCTTCCAACAAACCAAGTTTTTGGTTGTCAGGTGGCTAAAATGAACAATTACAGTGAAGATACTCAGAATACAGATTCTGATAAATGTCAGTATTTTTTATTTTAAAAAATTGAGTTAAACACCATAATAATGTATGTCAGCAACAGCTGCCACTCATGGGAAATGCAACATTTCCCTGAAAGTACAATCAATTTTTTTAGCTATCGAAAAAAACAACAGGATATGCTTTTTAGGAGACACAGCATGAAAGTTTTTTAGGCCTGAAATTAAGTTCTATTTAATGTTTAACTGTGCCATAGGGAACTAGAATTCATCCATCTTTGAGAATCCCCTTAGGACTTGAAGACATTAATACACAGAGCACAAATATAGCCGTATATTTTACTTAGAATACATTTTGAAATTTAAGTAAGAAAAAAATATGGCAGCCTCTTTTGGGAAGGTATCAGTCAGATTAAAAATAAAACCATCTCTTCAAGTTAGTATTCCAAAAAACAGATTTCACCACAATCAAAATTAATAAATTATTCTCCCATAATTCTAAATCCAGAAGACAATGTTAATTTTACAAAAAGGAACCATATATACCTTCTCTACTTTCTCCTCTTCTTTTTCCTTTTCTTTCTCTCGCTCATCAATTTTTTCAGAAGACAATACAACCATTGTAAGTTTTCTAACAATTTGCTTAGCTTCCACAATTTCTCGTTTGTGTTCATCCATAATGCAATTATCAGCTGGAAGAAGCTAAAAATGGTTCATTAAAGTTTCATAGAACAGCTAATACTATTTGTATACATAAAAAGCAACACTGTCTACTCTCAATAGATAAAACTATAAATAAGGTCTAGCCTATTAATGACCATGATTTGCCTTTAAAATAAGTTTCTCTCCATTATTTTCTTATAATCTAACAGAGTTAAGTACTTGAATTTTATACACCTTTTAAAATCAGGTAGGAGTTTTAAGTTCCATCTCTTCTTTATGTTAGAGTTCCTATATTAAACCAATAATACAACAGTTTATCATTGAATTTATTAGTTTACCCAAGAAAATGTGTACCTGTTCCATTAAAAATATCACAGATTTCCCCTTTAAAGGTCAAACTCCAAATTAAATAAAGTACTGTATATGGATCCATTTTGGGAGAGCTGAGCTACTGAATTACTTGAAGGGGTAAATTTAATTCCTCTAGGTGAAAAATCTCAAGTAAAAAAATTACAAGCAATCTGACATCTCACTTTTCATTTTCTAATACCTATTTGATGACTTAAATCACAAACTAGTTTCTAGCTTATTGCAAAAGAGAAAGTAATATGTATTATGTATAGTCGACCCTCCACTATGAAAAAAGAATCAATTATCTCCAGTACAGCCATCTTGTATGAGTGGAAGATGGTTAATGTAGATATTTCATAAAATAAATGAAACACCCGACACAAAAATATAGCCAACAAATTATTTAGTAGTTTCTGCTAGGCACAACGGTGGGCTATAAAAGCACTCCTGCCTCTAGAAATACATAATCTACTTCAGTAACTAAGTCTAATGCAAAGTAAATAAACACTAAACAATAAAAGGAAACATAGTGAAATATTAAACTACATATTGTAGACTTCATCCCATCAGTCAAAAATGGGGGCAGGAGAAAAGTCACTAGGCACTGATGGCAAGGATGTAAGCAAGACTTTTTCTCATTCTTTCTGCTTTCCAACTGGCCATCAGACCTATTTTTATTGCTTTACTTACGTACCTGCCATACGTCTTCATCTTTTACCCAGATTAATGCAATTGCCTCTAAAAAATCTCCCATTATAATGAATAAACTGTAAATTTCTTATTTTTTTAAGTAATCTCTATATTCAACATGGGGCTCAAACTCACAACCCTGAGATCAAGAGTTGCACGCTCTACCTACTGAGCCAGCCAAGCATCCCTGTAAGTTTCTTCTTATAGTTCCTCTCAATTTCTAGTTTTTTGTACTTGGAGAATATGTAATTAAGTGCATATAAAGTTACAAATGTTTTATTTTCCTAGTGAACACAACTTTATTTATTATGAAGTGACTATCTCTTTTTGCCAAAAAGTCCATTTTGTCTAACAATAATAACTTCCCTGATATATTTTTCCCACCCTTTTACCTTCAACCTTCCTTTTTCCTTAGGTTTTAGAAGTCTCACGTGAAAAATAAACAACAAATGGGTTTTTAATCCCATCTGAAAATCTTTGACAACTTAACAGGGACACTTAGGCCACTTGCATTTATTGTTAAACTCAAACAATTCAGTAATAAATCTATCATCATCTATCATCTTTCCATTTGTCCTACCAGTCTACACTTGCCCATAAACTTACACCTGTCTTTGAATTCCCCTTTTTCTGACCAACGTTCCATGTTCTCAGTTTGTATATCACTTTTCTCCTTTAAATCTTGAATGGCTCTCTACTTGCAATAAGAAAAAATCCAAACTCCTAACATTACTAGTTTGGAAAAGCCTTCCAAAATCCCCCCCGACAAACATGGTTACTATCTATTCTGAGCCCCCACAACACTTGGTGAATACCTCCAATACAGTAGTTATTAAATAATGCAAAGTGTTTCCTCCATTGCTAGACTATGACTGCTTCCAAGGTAGACACTGAGTTTCGTTCAAGTCTGTAACCACAGTACGAGAGATCAGAAAGTGACAAAGTGATTACAAAGACAGTGAAGATGATGTCGGCTTTAGACAGGTTTAAGTCCATTGGTATCCTAATGTACAGCCAAATAAAACAAAAATTTCTATACCAAACCTAGTTTTTTCAGACTGACAGGCTAAACTGTTGCTAAACTGGAGGTCATCAATCACAATCACATACACACTCTTCTAGATCCTGGATCCAGCAATAAAAGCACAATACTACTGATTTACTACCCAGTAAAAACACAAGAAAAGCCATTAAAGAATATAAAGAGTTCTCCATTCATCTTGAATACCTAAAATTAACAGCTGGGGAGAAGGAAAAAGTATCTAGATAATCTCATATTTCTGATAATTTGCATATAAGACAGAAGTCTAAAGCCACATTGGTTAGAACTTGGCCTCTCTTCCCATGAGATATACTCTGCTAACAATTAAGAACTTCATATCCAACCTCGAACTAAGAGTGACAGAAGGTATTTAATTTCCATAGTTTGTCGAAGAATTAAATTCATTTACTTCATAAAGTAAACACAAAGCAATAATGTGCATTATGGCTTCAAAACTTAAAACTTGAGACCCTAGAACCAACCTTGAAGTGCTATATAGCTGCCTACTCCTCTTCCCACCCCTGGGATGGACAACCAAATATTCTTAGCAGCCCACTTGACTTACATGTACATAAAGATCATCTAAATCAATAAGATTAAACTGTAGAAGTACTGCTGCAACTCTGTATAAAGATGAAGGAGTTTCTCCATTTGGTTCCTTGAAAAACAAACAAAAAAGTTTGTTTAGCGCATAAAGTGCAACTAAAATCATATCCTTTACGTATCAATAATTAAGAACAATTACACCAAATAACTAGATCAATAAATGATACGCTTCATTGTTCTTCCTGAACATACATCTGAATTGAGGACAAAGATAATTAGGTCAACATCCCTTTTCACAAACATCTTCTGATGAACACAAATAAAGGTTTCAAAAATGGACACATTTTACAATGCATGCTAATATTTCAACAAAATCTGAAAACGAAGTGAGATTTTATATTGCATAATACTTAGTTTTAGGTTTTGTTTATACGTGTGTTTTCTTAACTTGCTTTTCAAGTTTTTCTCAGTGGAGATGCAAACAGACAAGAATGCAAATTTGGAAGTGCTGAACTGTGTCTACTTTACACTTTTCTCCCTATTTTACTTCTTGGGTTTTGTGTTAAATATATCTGCTTGTCAACTGATTTCCCCTTCAAAACTGGTGTCTATACATATTACATATGGATAAATCAACATTTCAAAATATAGAATGTCCAATTCCAGGCCAGCCCTGTGGACCCTGCACAGAAACAGAAGGATATTTGAATGTTATCAAGAAGAATTTTCCCCTATTCTTAAACTGCTTGTGGTCAGCTGAATGGAAGAAGTCGTGACAACTAGCAATTACTAAATGGCCAGATGCAAATAAAAAGCAAACAATGACAGTACATTATGTTCTGCTTCTACTCAACACTAAAAGCAAGATCTTTGCAAGGATCCTCACAATTGTGGTAAGTGTTATGGATATAACATAGGAAGCTAACCAAACTAGTGGATATCATATAAAGAAGGCACTGTTCACTGTATTTTTTAAGACAGGTAAGTCTTCAACTTCACAAAAGTTTAATTCTAAATGTATATAAATGGTTATTTAGTATCAAAACATTTCACTTTCCCATAAAAACAAATGGTAGTCAGGGTTTCAGAGCAAACCCACAAAAGCTTATTATCTGACTTGAATCCACCAAAAACACTCTCATTACTCCCCTTATTTCTGTGTTTCAATGAGTTCAACACAAGAAGCCCCTGACTCCTAGGCCAAACATCAACTCCCATACTATCTTCATATTGCTCTGTACAATCCCTGTTCTGTCCTAATCTGTCATTCTGTATTCTTGAAAACCTTCCATGGAATCCTCTGGAATTCATAATCCGTCCTCAGCAAAAACCCCTATATTTATCCTGAGCCTCTCCTCTAACTGTCCCTTCTACCGTCCTGCTCAAAGAGAGCCTAAGACGCCCCAGGAACACTACTCTCACTGTAATCCAGTCAAGCAGTGGCTCTTTTCTCCAGACCCCTCACACTACTAGGCCTGGAGGTAGGGTATGATTCATCTTTGCTTTTTATAGTTGTTTTCAGATTATTCTCCCTCTACCCTCCCTTTAAGCCCACCCAATTTTGAATTTCCAGTCACTCATAATCCCTTACTATTGCTGTGGTCTAGTTCCATTCCATTGTGGTCAAAGAAGATATTTTGTAGGATTTCAAAGTATTAAATTTATTGAGATGTGTTTTGTGACCAGAGTCTATCGTGGAGAACATCCCATGCACACTTGAAAAAATATGTAGTCTACTGTTGCTAGGTAGTGTTCTATGTTTATTAAGTCTAATTGGTTTATGTGGCTGTTTAAGTCCTCTATTTCCTTTTGTCTAGTTGTTCTATCCATTAATGAGAGTGGGTGGGGTATGGAAATGTCTAACAACTGTTGCAGAAATATTTCTCCTTGCAATTCTGTTAATGTATGCTTCATAAATTTTGAGGCTCTGTTTAGTGCAAATGTGTTTACAACTGTTTTATCTTCTTAATGGGCTGACCCTTTTATCAATATATAATGTCCTTTGCTGTGTATTGTAAAATTCTTAAAGTCTATTTTGTCTAATATATATTATAATAGCCACCCCAGCTCTCTCGTGGATACTATTTGCGTAGGATATCTATTTTCATACCTCCACTTTGAATATATTTCTATCTTTGGATTTCAAGTGAGTTGCTTATAGAGAGCATATAGTTGAATCATGTTTTATACATTCTGCCAAACTGCTTTTGATCACAAATTTTAATCCATTTACATTTAAAGTAATTACTGAAAAGGAAGGACATTTGCCATTTTTCTATTTGTTTTCTACAGGTATTATTTATTCCTCATTTATTCCTAATTTATTCCTCATTTCTTCCATTATTGCCTTCTTTTATGTTTTTGGTTGTTTTTGTTTTTTGTTTTTCTGTAGTGAAGCCTTTTCATTCCCTTCTTTCCTTTTCTGTTTTTTAGTTATTTTCCTAGTGGTTACCATGGGTATTGCAAATGATATTTTAAACTTAATCTAGTTTGAACCAATACTGACTTAGCTTCAGTAGTATACAAAAACTCTGTACCTATACATCTCGATCCCTCCCTTCTATATTTATTGTTTGCCAATTAGATTTATAAATACTGTTTTATTCTTTTATCTTTTAAATCACGTAAAAGGAGCTACAAATAAAAAATATAATACTGGCTTTTATGTTTACCTATGTAGATACCTTTACCAGTGTTATTTCTTCATATGGCTTCAAATTATTGTCTAGTGTCCTTTAATTTCAGCTCAAAGGACTCTAGCATTTCTTGTAAGGCAGGTCAACTAGCAACAAATTCCCCCAACTTTTGTTTATCTTGGAATGTCATAATCTCTTTGAAGGATAGTTTTACTGAATACAGAATTCTTTATTGACAATTTTGTTCTTTCAGCACTTTATATATGCCACCCCACTGTCTTCTGAAGAGAAATCAGCTGTTAATCTTATTGAAGATCTTTTGTACATAATGGGTCATACCTGTTTTGTTGCTTTCAAAATTCTCTTTGTCTCTGGCTTTCAACAATTTGAGTATAATTATAATATGTCTTGGAGTGGCTCTCTTTGAATTCATCTGCTTGGTGTTTGTAGAGTTTCTTAGATGTGTAGATTCATAGCTTTTATCAAATTTGGGAAGTTTTCAGCCATTATTTTTTTTCAAACATGCGTTCTTGTCCCTTTCTCTCTCCTCTGCTTCTGGTACTCCAATGTAAATATTGGTACTGGAATGTAACCTATTGTCTTAGACTCTTCATTTTTCTTCATTCTTTTCTCTTTCTGCTCCTCATACTGGATAACCTCAACTGGCTCATCAAGTTGGCTGATTGTTTCTTCAGTCTGCTGTTGTACCCCACTAGTGCAATTTTCATTTCAATTATCATGATTTTTGACTCCAGAATGTTTGGTTCCTTTTTTTATATATAATTTCTCTTTTTTTATATTGTCTGGTCTCCTTTAGCTCTTTGCTCATGGTTTCCTATAAATCATAAGCATATTTAGGACTGGTGATTTAAATTATCTAATAAGTAATCACCTGGACTTGCTCAGGGATAGTGTCTATTTTTTTTTCCCTTATGAATGAGCCAGAGTTTGTTTCACTGCATACTTCATTATTTCTTGTTGAAAACTAAAACCCAGAATTCGTAAAAGGTGATTGACAGTTTTTACCAGCTCATTAAGTTGCTTTCATGGAGGGACAGAGCTCTGGAGTTCCCTACTCTTCCATTTTTAGTTATGTCCTACTCTTGCCATCTATGGACTCCTGGGTCACTGTCCTTCATTTAGCAATGATCTTATAGCTTCTGACTCACTGTCACTCTGTCCAACTCTATTCCTTTCTTAATTTTTGGAGACTTTCATATATATCTAAGTGATATTTCCATCATGCCGGCCTCTTGGCTCCTGGAACTTCTCTCTTCCAAAGATCTTCTCTTCTACCCCATCTCAGCCATTCATTCCATATCCTAAACTTTAATATTACCAATACCTACATTCCTCCCAAAATGTCAGTTTCACATCTCTACCCTCAAATGGATCCTTAATGCTGCTGGACAGTCACACTCTATTTCTCTCATTCATTCATTCATTCTCCTCTCTCCTATATAATTATTTCCTACCTTCTCTCCTAACCTCTCCTAACCTCCAATACCTCCTCTCCCTCATCCTCTCTCAGCTGATGACCTTATTTTATATTTTAGTAAGAAAACTGGAACAATGAGTGAAATTTCTACAAACTCTCACCACCATATCCATCCATATGCTGCTTTTCTAGATGAACTCTCTATGCTCCCAAAGTCAATCCATCCACTGATGCCATAAACTCCATTCTCTCTATCCAAGAACATTACTCCAATAACTCTCTCCTCTTTTCCTACAGTTTTCTTCCTTTCTACTCAATCATTCCCATTAGCATAAATATGTGTTCTCTCATCTTCAAAAAATAATCTCTTGAGCTCACTTCCCCTGGCAGCTACCTTTATGCCTCTTTGTATTAACTGCTTTAGAGTTGTCTACTCTCACGATCTCCAATTCTACTCTCCCCATTCTCTAACACCAATCCAACTTTACCAAAATGGCTAGTTTTGCCCTCCCCAATGATAAATACAATGAACAAATTTTAGTCCTCATCTTAAATGACTTATCAGGGCATTAAACAAAGTTCATCATTGCTTCTTTCATTTAGTTTCCAAGATGCTATATTCTCTTTGTTTTCCTCTTACCTTATATATTATTTCTCTATCTCCTTTGCTGATTCCTCCTCTTCCCCAGGCCCTTTAACATTAGAGTGCCAAGGCTCAGCACTGGTTCTCTTCTCTGTCTCTCTATACCCAACTCTTGGTGATTTCATCCAGTATCACAACTTTATAGATCATCTACATGCTTCTGACATCTACATTTCTATTTCTGACCCAGTCCTTTCTCCTGAACAGCAGATCTATACATTCAGTTATTTACTCAACGTCTCACCTAGATATCTAAGACATCTCAAACTCAGCATTATGCAAAACTGAAATTCCTGATTCCCACCCCAGGTACACCAAACCCATTCCACCTGAAATTTACCCTATCTCAATTGATATAACACCATCCTTTTTGCTGCTCAGTCCAAAAAAGAGGTTAGAAATAGCCTTAACTCTACTTCTTCACATTCTGTATTTAATGAACCAACAAATACCATTGGCTCTACCTTCGAAATCTATTTGGAAGATCAACTTCCACTGCACATTAACCGTATCAATTCACTGAAAACCTAAGTCAAAATACACATGCACACAATGTCTTCTGTCTCTTATTTCTCTCTCTCATATCCATACCACTCATATCACCATTAGAGGCCACTACTGGAAAAACCCTTTACTCTGATAGCTAGTAATTAATAGTGGGGGGAGGAAGTGAAGGAATCATCCTGCCTTTCCAGTAGGAACTGTATTTCAGTGTAACCAAGCAACCCAAGCTGATAAAGGACAATTCTTCTTTACAGAAAAATGATAGCTAATAAATGTGGAAGGCATGATAACATTAGTAAATCAACAATTTGGAACCCCTAAGGTAACAATTGACTCAGGAAAGGATCATCCATGTATTCTAAGCCACGTAATGTAAGGTTAATGAAAAACTGGATATTCATGTGGTGCCAAAGTATCAACATACAGATAACTTCCTATTAATATGAGGGAAAATGTCATTGTTGAATGGAGGGATAAGACTGTCATCAGCTTACTAGGACATTAAAAGTCAGACAGGTATGAGATGTTACATGATATGAAACATATAGCACAACCTGTGAAGTCTTTTGGAATTAAATATTTTACCTGAACATGGTCAAGCTCCGATATCTAAGTACAAAAGACAAGACTGGTGACAAAGAACAAATTTAACCAACCACGAAGAAGCAATCAGATAAATCTAATAATACTTGGAAGACTAATGGAGTCTTCTATGGTAATGTTCTTTTCAACAAGTCAATGCCATTAAAGGAATGGGAGGAGACACTATTCTAAATTAAGAGACTGAATAATCCTAACAAATAAAACACATGGCCTCTGACCTGATCATTGTTTGAACAAAATAGTTATAAAATGTATTTGGTGGCAATTTGGGAAATCTGAATATGGCCTGAGTTTATTATATAAAAGCAATCAAGTCAGATACAAAATTGGTATGATGGCTATATAGAAAAGTCCTTCTTTTTAAAAAGTACAAATTAACATATTTAGGAGTAAACATTCATGATACCTATACTATAAATTGATAGTTCCAAAAAAGTATACCAACATGTTAATAAGCTTATTTTTAGGGTATTCATTACACTATTCACTCTTTTCTATATGTTGGAAAATGTTCCTATTAAAGTAAAAATATAAAAGAAACAAAATGAAAAAACTTAAGTCAGATCCCATCACTCTCCTACTCAAAATCCTCCAACAGCTTCACCCCACCATCAAAGTCAAAAATCTTGCAACACTAGCTTTATGTGATGTGTTCTCTCATCTTTGACCTCATCTCCTACCACTCTTCCCATCAATCTAATCCAGCCACACTGGTCACCTTATTCTCTTATTGGCTGTTCTCTTTGCCTAGTACCTCTTCCCCAGATATCTGCACAGTTTAAACCTCACATCCTTTGTTTCATTGTTTAAATTTACCTTTTCAATGAGGTATATGCTCACTATTCTATGTAACATTGCAACCTACCACTCTATCACTCGCACTCTTCCTCTACTCTGCTCTACATTTTGTTTGCATCATCTCATTGATCACCTTCTAACATACCATATAATTTACCTCAAAAGTAAGCATCACGAAGGGAAGAATTTGTTTGTTTACAGATGTAGCCCCAGCACTTAGAACATTATTACCTGGCACATAAGAAGTACTCAATGTTTCCTTTTTTATCAAATATTTTATTTTTTAAAGATTTCATTTATTTATTCATAGAGACACAGAGAGAGGCAGAGACACAGGCAGAGGGAGAAGCAGGCTCCATGCAGGGAGCCTGACGTGGGACTTGATCCCGGGTCTCTAGGATCATGCCCTGGACTGAAGGCAGTGCTAAACCACTGAGCCACCTGGGCAGCCCTTATTATTTTTTAAGTAATCTCTATACCCAACTCACAACCTCAAGATCAAGAGTCTCATGCTCCACCAACCAAGTCAGCCAGGTGCTCCAAAGATCAATATTTTTTTAAGTGGGCTCCACACATGGAGCCCAACGCAGGGCTTGAACTCATGACCCTGAGATCAAGACCTGAGCTGAGACCAAGAGTTGGACACTTAACTGACTGAACCACCCAGATACCCCCGATCAATATCTCTTATGTGAGTGAATTTAGGTTATAACAATGCCTAGCCATGATACCACTATTACTCCTATTGTTGTGTTTTGAATCCAGAAACCAAGGGACTGTGATATGGGTAAGAGTCCTCATCTCCTTCCTCTTTCCTGTGGCAAGACAACACCAGCCTAGTTTATCTTTTGGTACCCTCACACTTTCTAGTACTCCTTTCTGTCCTTTGTGCTGATCCCTCATGCTGTCCGTAAGCCCTCTATTATAACTGTCTCTGTTAGGGAATCAAGCAAATGTGTCTGCCAAATTTTCCAAAGTGTGCTCTCAAACTGCTTACATTCCACGCCACCCTTCTAAATCAAAACATCCAGTATAGCTGATCTTGGGTTGAAACCAGGATAAAATCACTCTCACTGACTTCATAGCATAAATAATGAGCTTTGCCTAGAAGTTCTAGCATTAAGGGGAAAAAAAAGAAGCTTATTCATCCAAGTAATTCCCAATTGATAAAAATATGGGTTGTGGGCAACAAGAATGAACATTTTCAGGTAGTGATAGGAAAAGGGATGGTGGAGTAAGGCAAGGGACCAATACACAAGGCTGACCATATATGCTTAGGAGCCAATTCCTAGGCTTTTATGCTCTTCATTTTCACGGCTGTCCTTACTTTACCTCCCAGACCACAAATTATCTAAAACCTTTGACATTTCTTCCTCCACCTTCAGTGGTCCTTCAGTCTGCGGATTTGTATAAGATAGCTCAAGTAGCAGAAACAAAGGGGTGTTACACAGAGCAATATGAGGGTTACACTTTCCAATAATAGGTTATTTCTAAGTCAAATGTTTCTTGACTGGGTACTTCTTATATAAGAAAATGGCCCATCATCTATTAAAAAAATTATTCCAACAATGTCAAACCCCCAAGGATATTTTAAATTCAGCTCAAAAGTATTACCATTATGAGGAATATTTTCATGTAAAAATTTTAAGATTCTAAAACTCACATTCAACTAACAATACTTGATGTTATACAGTAGGTCATCATTATTCACTGTAATATACTCTGAAACCTACAGTCTCCAAAGCCCTCACCTATATTCTAATTAATTAAGCTCAAGTTAAATTTCAGCTACCCTGTCACTTCAGCAGTTGGCTTCATGTTCTCAAACCCAAAGCAAACACAGAACCTCTTAGGACGTGATAAATACTTCAACTTTTCTTTCCCTGTACTAAGAGTGGACTCCCCGGCTGCTAGTAGAAACAGGGAAAGCTGAGATCACTAATTTTTGAACAAAGATAAAGTAATCTTGCCTAAAAACCCTGCCATGTGTCTTGTTTGTATCAAAATGCTATATGAAGTTCTGAACTGATTTCTCTTCTGGAGCATCCCAAAAAATGGAAAATAAAAGATAACCAGAGGTATTAGGTGGTGTTATCATTTGAGAATCCTAAAAGAACTTCTCTTACTATCCTGAATTTGAGCTCCAGTGGACAGGAATAGACCGTCTTTACCAGAATATCGTCAGTGCCTAGCAAAGCAACAGCGTATGATAAACATTCCATAAATGAAAAAAAAAATCCATAAATGAGTATTTCTTGACTGAGTATCCCAGGCAGGTAGACAAATTAGGAAAGCTATACCAAAGGGACAATAAAGCCTTATTAAATTAAAATCTTCCATACGATCATGAAAGTCCTCTTCCTAAAAACATAGGTCATTAACAATTAGTGAGCATTTACTATAGGCTAAGCAGTATATTAATCCAGAAAAATTAGTAAAATATAGACACAGATGTAGCTTATGCTAATATAAGATTTTTTTTTATTAGAGATAAACAGAGAGAGAGAGAGAGAGAGAGGCAGGCAGAGAGAGAAGCAGGCTCCATGCTGGGAGCCTGATGTGGGACTCGATCCCGGGTCTCCAGGATCACGCCCTGGGCTGAAGGCAGCGCTAAACCGCTAAGCCACCAGGGCTGCCTGTTTATGCTAATATAACCTGATAAGTGCCAGAAGTCTGTGTCAAGTTCTGTGAAAATAGAGATTAAGAAATTACCAATTCCAAAGAGGTGAAGGTCCAGCAAGACTTTACAGAACAAGCAGCACTTGAACTTAAAGAACAGAAGTGTCCTCGGGGGATCCCTGAGTGGCTCAGCGGTTTAGTGCCTGCCTTTGGCCCAGGGCGTGATCCTGGAGTCCCGGGATCAAGTCCCACATCGGGCTCCCTGCATGGAGCCTGCTTCTCCCTCTGCCTGTGTCTCTGCCTCTCTCTCTCTGTGTGTCTCTCAGGAATAAATAAATAAAATCATAAAAAAAAGAATAGAAGTGTCCTCAAGACAAAGAAAAGACAAGTGAGAGGGCTGAGTAAGAGTTTCTAGTTATAAGGAACTGCATATAAATAAAGGCCTAAATAAAACAATATCTATACCTAAGTTCAAAAAAATGGCTAGTAATTTAATATGACTAGAATATTAAGATTTGAGTGGGGGGGACTATTAAAGATGAGGCTGGAAAGAAAGAATGGGGCTAAATTGTAAAGAACCTTTTCTGCCACGTTTAGAAGTTTGAATTTTATCCTACAAAGGTTTTGGAGCAATTTGATCTCTTCTAGAATATAACAGTAGAGGGACACCTGGGTGGCTCAGCTGTTGAGCGTCTGCCTTTGACTCAGGACGTGATCCTGGGGTCCATGATCGAGTTCCACACCGGGCTTCTGCAGAGGGCCTGCTTATTCCTCTGCCTATGTCTCTGCCTCTCTCTCTCTCTCTCTCATGAATAAATAAAATCTTTAATTAAAAAAAGAATGTAATAGTAGTAATAATATGAAAAATGGATTGAAAGAGAAATAATCAGAGGCACAGATTAGATATAATTATTATAGTGGTTTAAATGAAAAATAATGTAAAATGCCTCAAGAATTTATCCACGTCCATAAAAGAATTCCCATGGTCACCATCTGTGTAATAAAATTCTAACTCAACACAGTAGTCAAGGCCCTTGACAATCTAAAGTGTGCCTACCTTTCCAATTTCACTTCCTGTCCCTTCTTTCCCCTGTATTTTACAATCCAGCCACATTAGACTATGTACTGTTTTTTCAATCAGTTATATACATTTATACTGCCTTGTCTTCACTCACAGTATTTGTTATTTCTGAACAGACAACTCTCAATCAACTCCTACTCATCCTTCAAGGACCAGATTTAAAAAGGGTTATATCTATAAAGTCTTCTCTAATCTCTCCCAAGGCTAAAATTTATTATGTTTTCCTCTAGGCTTTCACATCACATCATTCATGCTACTAATACAGTACTTATCATATGGCATTGTAGCTATTCATTTATCTACCTCCTTAGCTAGAATGGCCAAGCTGAAACAAATCATTTACAAATAAAATTCAAATTAAGTTGTACATATAAAAAATGAGATTTATCACTCTCTGTAACACACACATACACACACATATGTATACACATACACTTACATATTTTTTTTTACCTGGTAAAATTTGAATTTGAACCCAAGAATATGACACAGTGTTTGCGGTTCACACATACTCATGTAAGATTCTAATAAAGATATAAAGAAGTCATCATGTTCTGGCCTGCATTCAAACACTTCTAAAATGACATCCAAAACTCTATTGGGATCCAGATTAAAGCATCCTGCAACAGAGGAGATATACACAAATTCAAAAGTGATTATACATCATTTCTAATAAAACTATTAACTTTCAGGGAAAACATATAATAAGATAAAAATGTTTTTAAAAACAACTTATTTTACAAGTTTGCTTCCCCCACACCAGAGGATAATCTTAATAATTTTCAAGATGACCAAGTCCACTCCCCATATTTTACAGATGAGAAATATGACTTGCCCAGGATTACTAAGGGGTTAATGACAGAATTGGGGCTGGAGCCCAGGACCTACAATGCACAATCAAGTAAACTTTCTTGTATTCCACACTCTCTTGATTACTCAGGCTAGTTAAACAGCTCTGCATTTTTAATTCTCAGGAAAATATGACAATCAATGCATTTACAAGTTAGGCAACTAAAGGAAAGAGTTTTCTTTCATGTTTTAAAAAGCAATTAGAATGTTGGTAAACAGTTAAAAGTTCAGGTTCATAAAAGCAGAACATCATTTTTAAGAATCAATTCTTAGTTCATCCTACATACAACAGGACTATAAACCATAACCATACCACTGATTTGTATCTATGGTTTTGGGCAGACATTCGAAGAGGAAAACAAGTATACTACTGATACTGAAGAGATGGAAGAATACCAAGGAGTTGGAGAAATAACCAGAGTGTAGCTAACACAGGCAAGAGAGGAGAAAAACAATCTAGGCAGAGCCAGAAAAGAAAGCAAAAGAAGCACCAACTAGGTTCCATTGGTTACTTATCCTTCCTAATCTCTTGGGGGTAAGCTAAAAAGGGCCAATAGACACGGATTTAATACATTCCTATCAGCCACCCTATTCTTTTTTTTTAAGTAATTTATTTATGATAGTCACACACACACACAGAGAGAGAGAGAGAGAGAGAGAGAGAGAGAGAGAGGCAGAGACACAGGCAGAGGGAGAAGCAGGCTCCATACACCGGGAGGCTGATGTGGGATTCGATCCCGGGTCTCCAGGATCGTGCCCTGGGCCAAAGGCAGGCGCCAAACCGCTGCGCCACCCAGGGATCCCAGCCACCCTATTCTTAATACATTATTAATTCCACTTGCATTCAGCTTCACCTGTACCATAATTATATTATAGTGCAGTCATATTATATGCACAACCATTTGCACACAACAAAAAGAAATAAATGTAAACAATACAAGCGATTCCACCATTTCCTCTCAATAAAATGTATGCTTATGACCCAGAGTGAGCATAAAATATCAATCTGCTATTCCCTCAGTTTATATAAATTCCCATATGTCTTGTACATCAAGCTGAATGGAATTCTACAATTTTGAATTACCTATTTTTCAGTAGATATAACTCCTAAATGCAAGCTAACCACTTCATTGAGGCAAACAAATAAATACTCATTTCTTCTAATGCTGGAGGAAGAAAGAACAACTGTGTTGTTATAGTTATAGATAGATGACTTAGGAGATTTTTCAAAGAAAATTCTTATATAAGGTATTTTATGAGAGGAGATTTCCAGAGTTACTTCTATTAACTCCACACTCAGAGTTACATTGAATGCTATAAAACTAATACCTGATTCACAGTATCTCAGCAATCACTTGGAAAACCAAACTCTCCAAATATAAAAAGTATTTCTTTCCTCTTTTTATGAAATCCAAAGAATACATTTTCTTCTATTTCTCATTCTAAGGGGAAAAAAGACTAACACAGTGATCATGTCTTACTGAAAAGAGCTCCAGATTTTGATAAATTCTCCAAAGAAATATTTACCAAAAGTTCTGAGAAGAAAACTTCTAAATATTTTTGACTCGCCCTGTGCCCCAAAAAAGTATGGCCTATGAATGTAAAAATGAATCCAAAATAGCAAATGGGGCAGCCCAGGTGGCTCAGCAGTTTAGCACCATCTTCAACCCAGGGTGTGATTCTGGGGACCCGGGATCAAGTCCCACACCGGGCTTCCTGCAGGGAACCTGCTTCTCCCTCTGCCTGTGTCTCTGCCCCTCTCTCTCTCTCTCTCTCTTTCTTTCTCTCATGAATAAAAATATAAAATCTTTTTAAAAAAATAGCAAATGGAATTTTTAAAGGCTACTAGTGGTAATATAAAATGTAAAATGGCACAACTACTTTGTAAAACTAGCAGTTTCCCTAAGAATTAAACTTATATCTACCCTGATCCAGGCAATTCATTCCTAAGTATTTATCCAAGAGAAATAAATGTCTATGTTCATACAAAGACTTGTACACATCTTTGATAGCAGCTTTACTTGTAATAGTACAATCTCAAATGTCTATCAGCACGTAAATGGACCAACGATAGAACAGTGTAACTGAGATAAAAACAGCAGAATACTACTCAGAAAAAATAAGGAAAGAACTAATAATACAAGCAACAACATGGATGAATCACAAAATAATTATGCTGAATGAAATAAGTCAGACAAAAAAAGAATACTATATGATTCCATTTATAAAAGAATTCTAGAAAATGCAAACTAATCTATAGTGACAGAAAAGATATCAGTGGTTGCCTGGAGAGGGGGAAACAGAATGAAGAAAGATGAAACATAAAGGGGCATGAGGAAATCTGGGGGGACAAGGCAGTGGTAAATGTGCATTATCTAGACTGCAGCGATGTTTTCACAGATGCATACACGTTATAACTCAAACTGTACACTTAAAATATACAGTTTATGTCAAGTATGCCTCAATAAAACTGAAAAAAATGCTTCTAAACTATTCTAACACTGACAGTAAACACTGAAAGTAAGACCTAGCAAATTCTCCAGCCTTATATCTGCTCCTAATTTACTAAATATGAAAATCCAATCACTAAATAAAAATGAATACTCTGATCATAGATGACAAAAGATACATTAAATATAATTTAATTTTGAAAAATTGCTGGTTGATAATTACCCATCAAGCTACATACACAAAACTTGTGAAATGACTAGAACAACATGGCACATGGGAATATTGCGCTTCATTCACACTGTTTTCAAGTTTATATTTTCAATGTGCTACAATGTGAACCACCCTCATTATTGCTTTTTTTTTTAACAGTACTACTGTATCAAGGCTATTCTATCAGTGATCTGTACTGTCAAGTAACTACCAGTTTCTTTGTAGGTGCAATTTAAGGCAGTAATCTAAAAGAGAGATATGTACTTTTATTTATGACAGATATCAACCTTTGCATCTTTCACAAAAGAAAAACTGGCTTATGAATTTTCTATTAAATGTCTCAAATTTACTGCAACTAAGTAGAGTGACCTCTGCTCCATAAGATGGAAAAAGTAACCAAACCACAGATTTATAAAGATGATTTTTAAAACCTTAAAGATTTGCTAGGTGGGCAGTCCTGGTGGCTCAGCGGTCTGGCACCACCTTCGGCCCAGGGTGTGATCCTGGAGACCCCAGATCGAATCCCACGTCGGGCTCCCTGCATTGGAGCCTGCTTCTCCCTCTGCCTGTGTCTCTGCCTCTCTCTCATAAATAAATAAAATATTAAAAAAAAGATTTGCTAGATAACAGTTATTCCATATAGAATAAGACTCTAGTAACAATCAGCAAGCCTGGAATGTCCAAAATAATTTTTTTTCTAATGGCAGCTGTGGTAAAACAAAAGCACTCTTGTGCTCAACCATCTTAGAAAGGATTTTGTGTAGCCCAAGAATCAAGTCAGGTGATCTTGAAAGAGATCATATGCTTAGCTCCCTACCTCTATCACCAGCTACACTAGGGATATATGCACACATATAATGCCTTTATGTCTTCTGAGGAACAAGCAGGGAACAAGTAGAAAAATAAAGCAGTAACAGACCTGTAATGGCCATGGATGCAGTCCTTCATTTAAATAAACATTCATTAACCACCTGCTATGTGCCAGGTACTTGTGATATGGAGATTAATAAAATGTCTAAAAACAGAGTTTACACCTTTTGAATGTATCTTTTTAGAAATGCACTGAAAAGTAACTGAAATTTTCCCAAAGACAGACAAGATGGCAATAGTCATTATTAGAGAAAGTGATTGCAACTAGAGGCAAAAAAAAATTATAGGTTAAACTTACAATGGCTGTTTGAGGAATATGCCAAATTGAGATTCCTAACAGGAAAGAAATCCCAAGGTAATACTGTAAACATGACTGGGAGAAATGTCCAGCCTCTACACTTGAGATGAGAAAACAGAATAGCTTCAATTATCACGTTCCACACAGAAAGGACCTTATGAGACAGAGAAAAACCACGTCTTGAACAAAAGGACATGATCCAGCATCTAGAATTACTTTAGAAACAGGCTATGCTGTAGTTTAAGTGCTTGGACCCTCCCACCAAAAATTCCTTTAAAAAAAGATTTTATTTATTTATTTATGAGAGAGAGAGAGAGAGGCAGAGACACAGGCAGAGGGAGAAGCAGGCTCCATGCAGGGAGCCGGATGTGGGACTCAATCTGGGGTCTCCAGAATCATACCCTGGGCTGAAGGCAGATGCTTAACCGCTGAGCCACCCAGGCTGCCCCCAAAAATTCGTATGTGGAAATTCTAATCCCCTATGTGATGGTATTTAGGAGGTGGGGGCTTTGAGGGGTGATTAAGTTATTCACTAGAGCAGAGCTCTCATGAATGAGATTAATGCCCTTAAAAAAATAGAGCTTCCCTGCCCCTTCCACCATGTGAGGATACAGCAAGAACTCAGAAGTCTGCAACCTAAAGGAGGCCTTCACTAAAAACCCTGATTTTGGACTTCCAGCTTCCAGAACTCTGAGAGATACATTTCTATTGTTTATAAACCACCCAATCTGTGGTAACTTTGTTATAGCAGTCCAAACGGACTAAAACAGGCTAATAAAAACCTTATTTCTAAGAAATAATATTTGCAAAAAACTGTACATCTCAAGGAAAGAACCAGAGAACCAAGATGCAGAGAAATGCACCTAACAAAAGTACAATTTTAAGGAAAAAAAAATCTATGCTTGAGAACTCCAATAGCTGTCTTTTTCCTTTTTTAAGTTTTTTATTATTTATTTGAGACAGAATGAAGGAGAGAGTACGAGCGGGGGGGGGGGGGGGCAGGGGCAGAGGCAGAGGGAGAGGGAGAAGCAAGCTCCCATCTGATCAGGGAGCCCAAAGCAGGGCTCTATCCCAGGACCCTGAGATCATGACCCGAGCCAAAGGCAGATGCTTAACTGACTGAGCCACCCAGGTAGCCCAGTAGTCATCTTTTTCATAGCAGAAAAAAACTTTATAACTAGTATACAGTAAAGAAACTTCAATAAAGCAAAAACACAAAGGAGGCAGTCAACTGGGCTTCACTTTTCAAGGGACAGCAGAAAGCTCAAACAGATAAGATGCTTCTAGGCTAAAAGGCTCTTACATCCAGATTGGTCCAAAAATAAAATACAAAGTGCACTCAAGATAACTTAGTCAAAGGGGTTAAATGTCCCATAATATACACAAGAATCATTCAACTTGGGGTCTTATTTTAATCTCTCTCTGGTCACCTGCCAAGCAGCTAAGAGAACTTGTGAGACTAAATGTGCAGAGATTCTCACCCTATCTTTCCCCACCCACAGCCAAATCTACAATCTTGGAAACCAGGCAACAAATTAAGGTCCTGAGGTTTGGTGAAGAGGGCTTGGGTTCTGAGTGAGAAGGAAAGGTTAGAGCCTAGGCCAAAAAGATCCTGGACCACTAAACCCAAAAAACTAGGAAAAACTATTTCCACTCCCTAAAACTACATTCAAGTTAGTCCAGGACTAATTTTTAGCCAGAACTTTTGATTTAGAGCAGAAATCAGCATTGTGTGGCCTATGGGTCAAATCCTTTCAGTTTCTATAAATAAAGTTGTACTAGAACACATTTATTTACATATTATCTATGGTAGCTTTAAAACTACAAAGGCAAAGTTGAATAGTTGCAACAGACACCACATGGCCCACAAAGCAAACAAATATTTACTACCTCATCCTTTATAGAAAAAGTTTCCTGAGTCCTAATTTAAAAGAAAGAAAAGGAATACCTATTACTCTTTTTTAAGGGCATTCAGAAGAATAGTGCTTATAGTTTAGTTCAACAATCAAAGATGTCCATCTCGGGGATCCCTGGGTGGCGCAGCGGTTTGGCGCCTGCCTTTGGCCCAGGGCGCGATCCTGGAGACCCGGGATCGAGCCCCACGTCAGGCTCCCGGTGCATGGAGCCTGCTTCTCCCTCTGCCTATGTCTCTGCCTCTCTCTCTCTCTGACTATCATAAATAAATAAAAATTTTTTTAAAAAATTTTAAAAAAAAAAAGATGTCCATCTCTGGTATCTTTCTTTGAATTTCTAAAAGATGCTTTTTGCCATCCTGATGCAGGGTTCATTTGTGTGGGGTCTAGGACTTGGTAGCTAAAGACACTACTAATAACTATCCATTCTCATTTAATAAGTTTTTTAAAATTAGCGTCAGACTGGAGATCACAACCACCACACAGATTCATGATTCTTCTTTGCTTACTCATGCAGTAAACAGTCCTATCTGACAGGATATAAACATTTTTATTACATTTAGGATACAAACATTTTGATGTGTCAGAAAATTTTAGGGAGCAATTTATTAGCTTTTAATTAAGGATGATAAGGATTTCTACTGATCAGGCCAAGTGCCCTGAAACATAAGTGCATTTAAATGCATACCTCCCAAATTAGGTATCAGTTCTGCCAATGGCTAGTGAAGGAGATCAGACCCAAGATAGCTTTGTATGAGGTATTACGTCCAGATTGCTCTACAGAGAAAATGATGGGAATAAACAAGGGGAAACTTGTTTAAAGATGTCTTGAAAATAAGATGCTAGGTCAGTGAACTGCTCTGGCCAGATGAAACAAGGCCTGCGTGGAATCTGCATCCAATAAATTTTAACACTGAAAAAGTACTCATTGGAATTGGGAGTCTTAACCTCAATCTCCATGTTGATGAAAAACTCTTTCCTCAGACAATAGGGGAGAGGATAGACTCAGCTAGCCAGAGAGAAACAAACACTGAGTCAGGGAGATGAGCTTACTAAAATCTTCCACATTGGGGCACTTGGGTGGCTCAGTTGGTTAAGCATTTGCCTTTGGCTCAGGTCATGATCCTGTCCTGGGATTGGGTCCCAAACTGGGCTCCCTGTTCAGCAGAGAGCCTGCTCCTCCCTCTGCCCTTCCCCCCTGCTCATGATATCTCTCTCAAATAAATAAAATCTTTAAAAATAAAAAAACCCTCCATGTCAAGGAAAAGACGCTAAGAATCACTGTAAACTCTACAAGAAAGAGAGAATTACTCATTCATTTTTCAACAAATATTTACTTGGTACCTTCATACCAGGTTCTGAAGTACTGAACAAAACAAAAACCACTGTTTTCATGAAGCTGATGTTCCGGGGGGGGGGGGGGTAGAAAGTAAAATGCATTTCATATTATATGGTGATAAGTGTTCAGAAGAAAATACAGTGAATGAAAGGGAGTGTTGAGGGGGATGGTCAGGGAAGACTATACTGAGGAGGTAACATGTGAGTGCTTCTGGCCTAGTCTGCTTGGAGGTCCACTTGGTATATTGTGAGACTGCAGTTGTGACTACCACACTGTTCTTCAGAGACAGTAACATAACCTGTTCTATATGAGAGCCAAGTTCAAGGTAAGAAAGTAGTGTATATTTTCCCAGTTAGATAAAAGCATACCTTCAAGAAAATCCCTCTTTGAAATGTCCTAAAATAACAAAGAACTAAAAAGGTATAAACCCACAAAGACAAAACTTAGAAGAAACAAGGACAAGAATTATCAACAAATAGATAAAACAGAAACACAAGAATAATTGAGGAGCTTACATAGTATAAGAATTCTTAATGTGAGGCACCTGGGTGGCTCAATTGGTTAAGCATCTGCCCTCAGCTCAGGTCATGATCCTAGAGTCCTGGGATGGAGCCCTGCATGGGGCTCCCTGCTCAGCAGGGAATCTGCCTCTCCCGCTTCCCCCACTTGTGTGTTCGTTCTCTCTCTCAAATAAATAAATCTTTTTTAAAAAAATGTTTTTATCTGAGAAATATCATCTTAAAAGAGTACATGGAAGGATGTAAGGAATGACAAAGCTATAGGAAAGCAATACTACAAAGCAAGCATCTCAAGCTAGATCAAAATGCTGTAGGAAAAATGTAGAGCCTACCCTGAAAAGAATAGAAAGGAAATCCTTTGGAGGCTTTTTAAAAATAGGGCATGCCACACAGATAAGAGCCCTGCAACCCACAGCCCACTAGTCTTAGTGGTAAATTGATAACAGGAGGAAGTAGCAAAGAGAATAAATCAGCTGCCAGAACTACACTCACTTCAAAGGTGGGAGAGGGATGGGTGAAACAGGTGATGGGGATTGAAGAGAACACTTGTGATGAACGCTGGGTTTTGTATGGAAGTGGTGAATCACTATATTGTACACCTGAAACTAATACTGCACTGTGTTAATAGGAATTTAAATAAAAACTTTTTTAAAAAAATAAATTTAAAGTAAAAGTTCTTTATCCGCTACACCTGCTGATCACCGAAAGCCTAAGGTAAAAACAAAGGTAACTGTAGTAAATCTAGTTTTATCTGGGTTTCTATACACAGGAATGGAGGAAGGGAATGGGGATTGGGACACTTCCACTCTCTTACTCATACATAAATTTCAAAAGCAGAGAAAAAAAATTGAGAAGTCAAGCATAAGCATCCCCTAAAATATAACCAGTAATGCAGGGAACATGACTTCTCCAACAGGTCTCAAAATCTTTTTTTTAAACAATTTTTTTAATTTTTATTTATTTATGATAGACATACAGAGAGAGAGAGACAGGCAGAGACACAGGCAGAGGGAGAAGCAGGCTCCATGCACCGGGAGCCCGAAGTGGGATTCGATCCCGGGTCTCCAGGATCGCGCCCGGGGCCAAAGGCAAGCGCCAAACCACTGCGCCACCCAGGGATCCCCAGGTCTCAAAATCTAAGACCTCTAGGTGTTGTGAAATCTTCCTTAAGATAGCACACCTAACAAGTAATAGCAAAATCTCTTTCATTCTGAAAAATCAGGACTACCCTAGTTTTCTACCATTCATTCCTCCTTTCTACAGAAGCCAACTATTTCCTCCAAATGCTCAATGCAAATAAAAAAGATTAATGCTAAAGAAATTCTATTTAAAAGGTAGGGGGAGTAACACTTCCCTATCTTTTACAATATCTGCCACACTTATTTTAAAAAGGCTGTTGTACAAATGTTGGAGAGGATGTGGAGAAAGGGGAACCCTCTTGCACTGTCAGTGGGAATGTGAACTAGTGCAGCCACTCTGCAAAACTGTGTGGAGGTTCCTCAAAGAGTTGAAAATAGAGCTACCCTATGACCCAGCAATTGTACTACTGAGGATTAACCCCAAAGATACAAATACAGATGCAGTGAAACAGCAGGACACTTGCACCCCAAAGTTTACAGCAGCAATGTCCACAACAGCCAAACTGTGGAAGGAGCCTCGGTGTCCATCAAAAGATGACTGGATAAAGAAGATGTGGTCTATGTATACAATGGAATATTACTCAGGCATTAGAAAGGACATATACCCACCATTTGATTCAACATGGATGGAACTGGAGGGTATTATGCTGAGTGAAGTAAGTCAATTGGAGTACAAACATTATATGTTCTCATTCATTTGGGGAATATAAAAAATAGTGAAAGGGAATAAAGGGGAAAGGAGAGAAAATGAACGGGAAATATCAGTGAGGGTGACAGAACCATGAGAGACTCCTAACTCTAGGAAACGAACAAGGGGTGGTGGAGGGGGAGGTGGGCAGGGGGATGGGGTGACTGGGTGATGGGCATGGGGGGGCACTTGACGGGATGAGCACTGGGTGTTATGCTCTATGGTGGCAAATCAAACCCCAATAAAAAATATGCATAAATAAATAAATAAGCTGTTGTAATGATAAAACAAGATATGTATCAAAGTCTCTTGTAAAGGTATTTTTAAAGTCAAGCTCAAAAGAACTAAACATCACCATGTTTCGAGAATTCAATGAAGATTTTATTAAAGTTTCACATGTTCTTATTTTCTACCCTCTATAAAATTACTGAGAAATACTTAAAAATTAAAGGTAGAAATACTAGAGAGAAAAGAAACTAATACACACAGGTAACAGTGACAAAAAAAGATTTCTCATAAATATCATCCCAAATTTTATTAGTACTGATAAAATCTTAGTACAAGCTAGACATTTCTTTTTTTAAGATTTCATTTAATTATTCATGAAAGAGAGAGGCAGAGGGAGAAGCAAGCACCCTTCGAGGGGCCTGATGCAGGACTCGATCCCAAGACCCTGAATCATACCTTCAGCCAAAGGCAGATGCTCAACCACTGAGCCACCCAGGTGTCCCATCATTTCTTAATTAAAAAAAGAAACCTATTGGGTGAAATGCACTTTTTGTCTTTATGGTTATTCTCCAACAGTTTAGAAAAACTTACTATCACATAGATATGTCTTACCTATTAAAGATTTGATATTTTCTAAGATTAAATCACTAGTAATATTTCCAGATAAATCTTGCCCCAATTCAGCAATCAGCTTGGCATAACCTTCATTCTCTTCTCTTAACAAATTGAATTTTTGCTGCTTATAACTGAAATTAGATAAACATCATAAAGGGAATAAAATTAATTCAATTAACAAGCTTACATACAAGTACTGTATTCTCACTGAATTTTCATATCTACTATATAGAACAATTATAAGAATAGTTGTTGAAAGTTTACTTGTCTATTTTTTAAAATAGAACATAAACAATGATTCATAAGAAACATCTCAATGTTAATTACACAGGGAAAACCAGTAACACAAAGAATACTGCTAATCCAAAGGAACAATAACATACCACTATTTCCACTGTTAACTAAGAATGTCTAGGGTATAACCATACTTGTAAATTATTTTATTAGTAATAATAAAAGCACTGAATATTATTTTGACTTCTAATATAGAAAAAAATTAACATTGGTTTCACGCAGGTAAAGTTCACTGCTGACTCAATAATCCTAGGCTTCTTTCAAAGGAAAAATCATAAGACATTCCAACAGCAGCAACAAAAAAGAAAACTTCAAACTGCCTTTAAAAACTTCTAGTATTCAAAATGAGAACTAAGAAAACATACTCAGATATTTGATCTGCAACACAAAGATATATGTACTTACAAGAGTTTTGTCTTGATTTTAACGGACTTTTGATTAAACTGCTGTGATTGTTTGATAAGCCCTAATGATTCCAATGTTTCTGGATCCAGGCGTTCCTTTAGAACTGTGTCTGAAACTAAATACTGTATTAAAAAATATTAAAGGCCGTTTATTCCTTAGCATATCCACAATTTAAGTACATTCAAAATAACTTTTCCCAAATAAGAATATTAAAATCACATTTAAATATATATCAACAACTTTCAATTTATTTTTTAAAAAAGCTTGGAACTTCAATTTAACAAAAATGATGACTCTTCAAATATTGAAAAGTGTGACATACAGCTCTTTAAATAAAACTTACTAAAAAATTATATGCATGCTGTATACAGCGTACAAATGACAAGAACTACAGATGAAATTCTGATTAAAATTGAATTTTTCTTTAAGATTAACACAGCACTTCAGCCTTCATTAGTTTCTACTGTTTAAGTCAAATTCTAGTAGACCAAAGACAAGGACATCTTCCAGGTCTGAGTAATAGCATTTCTCCTTGGTTCTAAATGTATGAACATAAAATAGTTTACTAGACAATGATTATGACAAGTTCTAGAATTTATTATTTTTAAACTACCTCCATTCTTGTTCTCCTTGCCTAATAAAGAGTTTATGAAAAACTCTTCAGTTTAAAAGCTGTCCACATCACTTCTACTGATTTAATAGATTCTTACCTTTTCCTTATTTAGGAACTTACTAGGTCAGGAATATCACCAAATTTTGATATATACAGATAGTTTATGTGATATGAGGCCTGCATATTTCATAAAAGTAATTATCATGTCTAATTTTACAAAGCATTCCATTTCAAAATCAAAATCTCACCTTATAATGAATAGCCAACTGAATGTCAATATCGTCCTCCATTAACATGATTAGCTGTGATTACAACTGTTAAATGTAAAAATCTACAAAGGGAAAGTATTTTTATAACTTACCAAACATGCTAATACCAATTGTGTAAAATAGTCTCTCTTGCTTTTTTCTTCTAAACAATTCGTCTCAATATCTATAATGATGGAAGAAAAAAAGACAAAAGTTTGATTTTTCTAGACTGTCTCCAGCACTAAGTAAGCACTAAGATACTTATTTTCTTTAAAGCTACCTAACTTTAAAATGCCTCATTCTGAATTTGGAAAAAAATCTGCAACTATAGTAAGCATAAGCTGTCCTTCATATGCATATGAATGCTTAGGATTAATTTTTCCTGATACTGGAGACTGACCCTGTGACCAATAGCATATCCATAAAATGATATGTTGATTACACAGGAGCTACATGCTATGGTACTGGAAGAAACAAAAGTTTGAAACAATAATGTTTGTAAAAATGGAAATATTCAAGCAAAGTTTAAATGACAACACGTTAGAGATGCTGAAGAAGAGATTTCTTCCTTAGGTGGAAAGCTGAACTAGGTGACAAAAAAGATCTCCTAACACTAAAGATCTTATTACCTATGAAGATTAAACCTCTGACCTTTGCCACCTTGGTACCATGTACCATGTTCTAACCAAGCTATCTGGCATCAACTCTATGAAAAGACAGTATTAAAAGAATATTTTTAACATCCTATTTTGAATTACAATTCCAGTCAGCAAACAAAAATTTATTCATGATTTTTATTTTCTTCCTATTGAAATATTTAAAAACTGAGGGGCAGCCCTGGTGGCTCAGCAGTTTAGCGCCGCCTTCAGCCCGGGGCGTGATCCTGGAGACCCGGGATCGAGTCCCATGTCGGGCTCCCTGCATGGAGCCTGCTTCTCCCTCTGCCTGTGTCTCTGCCTCTCTCTCTCTCTCTCTCTCTCTCGAATAAATAAATAAAATCTTTAAAAAAAATAAAGCATGGGGCCCAGGGAAGAGACCCCTCTTAAAAAAAAAAGAAAAGAAACTGAGACCTCCCTGAGTTTCAGATTATTCAGAAAAATCTGTCAAACAATTTTATGATTATGGAGGACATAAAATAATTAGCTCTTAATGCCAAGCATCAAAAAAATTCAACCAGGATTGACAGGATTGCAAAGTTGATCTCAGGATTATTGCTTTAATGATTACATACTATTATATTAAGCTCAACTCATAATTTACAAGAGACACCGATTTTGGTGATGTAACAAAATTGTCTTCTAAGGGTTCTACAGTTTTCCCCAGATGTCATAGCACTGATTGACTTCAGTTTACTTTCTATTGCCATCACTGAGAATCAAGAGAAAGGAATTTATCATCAAACGTGTTCACATTTTCCTGGCCCTTCTCCCCTTTCCAGTTTTAGTGCCATTTCCCAATATCCTGGCCACTGGAGCTAAACACATGGTCAGCTCAAACATATTAAGAGAATTACAGGGTACAATTTATACAATGTAAACTGCAATACAATCTCATTCTCTCAGTAAGAATTTTAATCCATGTGTATCTCATCAATCCCTTCCAGGGATTCCTAGTTGTCTATTTTCTGGTCTTCTTTTCCCTCCTCGGCCTAGAACTTCAAGGACACTGATCTTGAGGGCTCAGAACTAAACTGGGCCTATCCTTTTAACCAGTATCTATCTACCCAGGCCCAAAAGTCCCTGAGATCTACCCCCCAAAGTCCCTAAGATCAGAGCACCTGGGTAGCAGGTTCATCTTCTTCAAGCCAAGTCTGCTCTCCTTTTAGCCATCTGACCTGACCAAGATACTACTCTCTGGGTTCTGACCATGTTAGGAAATGCTTAATAGAACCTCAGTAAATTTCTTTGTTGAGCTATCTCAACAACCAATACAGGACTCTTATAATCACAGTTATGCTTTCCCTGTTCCTTCCTTCTTTTTGTCCTAACTCATGAACTATTCTAATAAATTCATTATCCCTGACTCATCAATCCTGAATCAGTACCTAGTAAATTCTCTTTAATTTCCCCTATGAGGGGCTCTGGATGGCTCCGTCTGTTAAGCCTCTGCCAGCTCAGGTCATGATCCCAGGGTCCTGGGATCAAGCCCTGCATTGGACTGGGCTCTCTGCTCAGTGGGGAGTCTGTTTCTCCCTCTCCCACTCCTGCTCCTCCTGCTTGTGTTCTGTGTGTGTGTGTGTGTGTGTGTGTGTCAAATAAATAAATAAATAAAATATTCTTAAAAACTAATTTCCCCTATGCTACTAAAAGCCCTCAATCATTTCCAACTGTAGGTTCCAGTGTCATCAAACCACCCACTCCAGCTCAGAGATCCTATCAGTGCATCAAGTTACACCAGACTTCCCTCTCCAGGTCAATATAGCTTTCAGAAACTCTCATCCTTACATAATCAGTCTTTTAAAGAAAACTGTTATCTTAACCAGGGAAGTACAACACTGATTTCTCTTAGAACTCTTAAAATATTAGAAAGACAACATGATATAGTAAAAAAAAAAAATTACGAGCTCTGGAACAAAAAAGACCCAGGTTCAAACTCTGCTTTACTGGCTATGTGCCTTGAAAAATCCCTTCTCTGAGCTTCAATTTTCTGATCTATGCATCTACCTTACAGAAGTTGCTATAAAGATTAAAATGAAACTAAATGCATAACATAATGCTTAGAACATAGAAAGTGCTCCAAAAATAGCATCTACATTATTATTGCCATTATTTTTACAGGTAGCTCCCATTCTTACTCCTACTCCCCTAGTTTGGCCTGGGGTCATCCTTGGATCATTTTTTCTTCTGCTAACAGTAGGGGTGGGTGAGCAAGGGGACAGGTGATGGAAATTCTCTTTCCAAGTTTGCCACTCAACTCTTGCTTGTAAAAATTGACTGAATAGGCTGAAAGAAATTTCCCAAGAGCAACCAAACATCCTCATAAATTCATATTAATAGTAGAAAAGCAGTGACTTGTAGTAATACTTCATATTACTAAATACAAAGGGGCAATATATCCTAATAGAATAAATGAATAAAAAAATTATTAAAACTTACTATTAAGCTGATAGTTGATGATTACCCAAAAAAAGATATAAATTATACTAACACTATCAAGGGCAACATCTTCCACAAAACTTAACCTACAAATCACTTTTAATCCTACAAATTTATAATAAATAATTTTTTTAATTTTTTAAACTTGTTTCAAGCTATACTTATATGTCACATTATGTAATAAGTTTAAAGCCTGCTTTAAAAAATTAAGCTTAAAAGGTTTATTGTTGCTGGCGTAAATCAATTCAATAGACAGAATGAACTTATACTTTATGATCCAAACCAGGACAGTTTTAAGGTTGAAATAAGGCACTATTAATTATGCCACGGAAAACAAAACAAGAATGGGACATATGGTCACCCCTTCAGTGATCTGCTCTTTTCATTTATCACTCACAGTCCACATACATTTCGACCTGTTCCTGACATTACTGCTATTATGAAATTTTAAACATCCTGAAAGATAAAGATCAAGCACCAGGCATTCAGATTTGCTAAGATCAAATTCCCAGATTCTCGGTAACACATTTAAGTAACCTATCTATTCTAGGAATTAAGATTAATGAGCTAAATTAATTCACTTCAGTTTGACAAACTCTCAGAGGATGTCTTATTTTAAAGTGAATATTAAAATGTCTGGTAAAGGTTTCTATTAGAGCAAAGTTATAGAAAGCATAACACTGATGGGGAAAACTGTGTTCAAAGTTATTTTAATTCAAATCTAAAATTAAGAGAAATAAATTTATAACATATATTATCTTTTTAAATCCATGCTTCCCATGGAGGGACACTACCTTTTGTTCTAATTCAAAGAAATATTCCTTTTAAATCTTGCATAAATTCTTATTTATTCTGGACAAATAGAGAAGTTGCTATTTCCAAAGCTGGTTTCTCATCCTCAAAACAAAAGCACTTTTGATTACTTTGGCTCTTCCTGCTCTTTCTAAAATTAAGAATCAAAAGAGTGGGCAGCCCAAGTGGCTCAGCGGTTTAGCGCCGCCTTCTGCCCAGGGCATGATCCTGGAGACCCAGGATCGAGTCCCACCTGGGCTCCCTGCATGGAGCCTGCTTCTCCTTCTGCCTGTGTCTCTTATGAATAAATAAAATCTTAAAAAAAAGAATCAAAAGAGTATAACAACAAAGTAAATATCTCTTGAGTGCCCTTAAGTTTGAGATTCTGACATTCACTGATAACCTGCATTGAGTAAGATTAATTATGCAGTACTAAAATCTGAGTAACTCAGACTAACTGAACTTCAAAAAACTTGGCTTTTTTTACTTGAAATGATTTAATTTAGCCGAATTTTAGATACAAATACATTCTATAAATTCAAACTAAATTATAAACTATATCTAAAGCTAGTTTATAAACAGTAATTATACTCATATTTGACTTAAACACTATAAAGTAAAAAAATATATAGTCTAGTTCCTACAAATGGTTTGAAAGAAAACATTTTATTTAACACAGTACATTAATTTACCAAACAGCATTTTTACAGGTAAAATAAAGGCTTGATACCTACCTAATATGCAGAATACATCAGCAAGAATGGAGGGCATATCCTCACGAAATTCCTAATTATAAAAATATAATTATTTACACAGTAAATACAAGAATAGCACACCATCAAGTATGCTTTCAGAATTAACACTCTGCAGTAAAATTAAAACCTAACAAAACCCCAATACCCTTATAGTGACAAATAACAAAATGCAAGTTTCATAATACAGAGAAAACGGAAAGAGACAACAGCTGGAAAAAAGTGTTTAAATGTCTACCATGAAACAATTTGATAAAAAACCTAACCAAGTACCTCCTGAAATATTAAAGAGCACAAATGAGGGACACTTTTCCCTTATGTTAGAAACCACTGGAATTTGAGAACCTTACACCTACCCAAAGCAAGACTGTTTAAAATGGCACATTTTTTCATCTACAACTTTAAATGTTGTGCTTATGCCTGCATCAACACTGACCTATGCAAAAGTCCTAGTGGTGTCAGAACGGACATCTAAAAAAGACAAATAAAATTACAAACTGTTGTTCCATTACTCAAGATTCTCTGAAAATGAAAATAATTACCAAAAATATATCTTTATTTTCTTTATGCACTAATGTTTGTAGCCTTTGAAAAAACTAATGCAAAATTCTCCCTTCATTTCTGGATGAAAATTTCAACATGTATTCTAGATTTGTCTCCTGACTTCCCACTCCCATGCCCAATTTTAGAGCCATTTTCCATTAGTAAGGATCATAGTTCTATCACTGCAATTAGTTTGCTGGCACTATAGCAACCCTTAAACTAGCCTATTTTCAGAGTAAAGGAAAGAAATATAATCCTAACGAAAAAACTAGCAGCTGTAAGAGACATATAAGATATATTTCTATGGCTAAGATATAAGATAGTGAGATATGGGACTATGAGAAAGCCATGACAAAGACAATCCAGCTGCAAAAGTATGTATAAGGACTCAAAGGAAAGGGGAAGCCAAATAAAAACAAAATACATATTAAGTCCATTTGGACTTTTCATTTTCAAAAAATGGGAAAAGTATTAGAATCAAATCCATAAACAGACTATACCAATAGCCAATTCACAGAATGAAAGAACCTTTGCACACCAGATTGCATTCTCAAAAGTTTCTTAAGGGCCATGAACTTTTGCTATGTCTACTTGAATACAAGTACTCAGGCTACCTGAAGACTAGAAAGAAAAGAGGAAGACCAGAGTTTTCAACATCGAGTATTAGTTGTTGAAAAAATAGACTACTCCAACATGAATTAATACTGCTAAAGTAAAAAAAAAAAATACTGCTAAAGTCAGATAGAGACAGTTTAAGGATAAAGAGAAACTCATATTGAACCTCTACTACTTAAATACATTTCAATCAATATGTAGCGGGGGGGGGGGGGATCACAACAGCTGAACATAGAAGTTTCTTACAACTATCTTCACAAAAGCACAAAAAGCATACTAAGATTACCTATCCTAACAGAAAAGGGCTACAAAAGTTAAAGCAACACAGCAGAAATTCATCCTGGTGTCAAGAAGCTCCAGGTCCCGTACCTCAGTAATACTCATTTTACTCATTTTGAAAGCTGTTCTCAACTGAATAGATAATTTCATTTATACAGGGTTAAAATCCAGCCTAATAATAATTGAATAATATACCACTTAACTACTTAAGAAACTTAACTACTGGTTTACAATCAACACCCTTACAATTTAAGAGTTCAGGAATGCCTGAGGGGCTCTGGTTGAGCGTCTGCCTTTGGTTCTGGGCGTGATCCTGGTCCTGGGATCGAGTCCCACATCCGGCTCCCTGCGTGGAGCCTGCTTCTCCCTCTGCCTGTGTCTCTGCCTCTCTCGATGTCTCTCATGAATAAATAAATAAAATCTTTAAAAAAAAAATTTAAGAGCTCATCTTACAATTCAAATACCAAAAACCCATGAAAAGTATCTGGTCTGAATCTAACCTAAATTCTCTAATAAATAAGAGTGAAACAGAATAATCCTCTAAAGGTCAGGAAAATATCTAATTATTAATATTTCCTAACACAACAAACACCTGAAAATTGACAGCAGGTGAACATTAGTTAGAACTATGCAATCTCAATATAAAATAATCCTAAAGTTTTAAAATATATTTAATTTCTGAACATTAAGTGCCAACAAAAGCAAATGTTTTGATATGCTACGATAAGAGAAAAATATTCTAGCCATATTATTTTATAGTTGCATTTTTAATTAAGTATATCTTGATTTCATTACAAGGCAGGCTTTTTTTTCTCCCTCTCAGCTTATCTAATGTTTTCTGCCTTACAACCAGATAAAAATCTGGCCATAAAGATAAAATATCTTTATTTCTGTCTAGCAACAAAGAATTACCAATATTGCCTTAAAACATTCACTACTCTAACTTTCAACAAAATGAAATGCAAGTTATATACTTTAGGGATCTTTATATCAAAGGTTAAAAAGAAATACGTAACAATTATTAAATTAAAAAACGTGTGTATAAATATACTTACACTAATGTCATTAAGAACATTAGATGCCTGTTCATGCTTTAGATTTCCTTTAATGACATGGTATGATAACTCATAAAGAGCCTGTTGGAAATCTGTTGAACATAAAAGAAAGAATATAAGAACACAATTTCTTGAACGTGAAAGGTAGACCTTCTGAGGGAAGACCTCTATATTTCCTACTTTTCAGAATTGTAAGTATCTAAAATGGTAAGAAAAATATACTTCTAATGCTTTTCCCTAGCAGATTTTTCCCTTTTATTTTCACAAAAATGCAATACTAAAAGTAGAAAATAGTTAACCTTGACTCCACTACTATAACATAACTACTGCTTAAACATTTCCTTCCAATCTCTATGTATCCACATATTTTCATTCACAGTACACATGATTTGGTATTCTGATTCCCCCACAAACACTTTTTAAAGTATTTTCTCACACTACCAAAGTCCCCAAAATTATTTTCAATGACTGCAGAGAATTCTAGCAGGTGGATATAAACTAATTTAACCATTTCTCTCATCAGCAAATTTCACAGACTTTTCTAAATAAATTCAGATTACAGTCAATTCAATCTCAGGGATATACTGACAACAGGTAAAGAATACTAGTCTATATAAAATCAAGTTTTATCCATATCCTACTCAGAGAAATTTCTCCCCAAATCTAGATCTTTTCTCCTCTATCAGAATTCAAACTAAAATAATTACATACATACATACATACACAAAATTGCAGTTCTATGAGAACTATCAACCACAAATGGTCTCATTTGCTATTACTATTACTTCCTTTGCTGGAGAAGGAATATGGGTGAGAGGGAGTTAATGGTCACATGAATACCTCCTTCTAGCCATATTTTTCTTTAGTCGTATACACTGAAAACTTTACCTCTTTCTTCTCATTAAAAGTAGAAAAACAGGGATCCCTGAGTGGCTCAGCGGTTTGGCGCCTGCCTTTGGCCTAGGGCGTGATCCTGGAGTCCCGGGATCAAGTCCCACATCGGGCTCCCTGCATGGAGCCTGCTTCTCCCTCTGCCTGTGTCTCTTTGTCTCTGTGCCCCTCTCTCACTCTCTCTCTCTCTCTCTCTCATGAATAAACAAAATCTTTAAAAAAAAAAGTAGAAAAACAACTGTATGGTGACAGATGGTAGCTACACTTGTGGTAAGCATAGCATAATACAGGATCACAGAGTTGTTGAACTAATTTATTACATGTCAACTATACTTCAGGAATAAAGAAAGGGGGCGCATGGATGGCTCAGTTAAGTGACTGCCTTCAACTCAGGTCATGATCCCAGAGTTCTGGGATTGAACCCCACATGGGTCTCTCTGCTCAGCAGGGAGCCTGCTTTTCCCTCTGCCTCTCTCCCTACTCATTCTCTTTCTCTCTCAAATAAAATCTTTTTAAAAATACAATAAAATAAAATTTTAAACGTAGAAAAACAGCTGTAGCTCTAAAAGCAGCCATAAAATAGTCAATTTATAATATCCTTCTGAAGGGAATCAAAAATCTTTCAGGGCAAAATAGCAAGTAAAACATCAAATATTTAAAAATCTTCTCACAGGGCACGCCTGGGTGGCTCAGTGGTTGAGCGTCTGCCTTTGGGTTCAGGGCGTGATCCTGGTTCTGGGATAGAGTCCCACATCCGGCTCCCTGTGAAAAGCCTGCTTCTCCCTCTGCCTGTGTCTCTGCCTCTCTCTCTGTGTGTGTGTGTCTCTATGAATAAATAAATAAAATCTTTAAAAAAATAAAAATAAAAAAATAAAAAATCCTTATTGACAATTTTATTAATTTGCAATTATTTTGCAATGAAATTTGTCCATTAAAGTATTTTCTAAAGAAATATAGTCAGAGTATCCAAATTCCTTATGAATTCATTATTAAACACATTCTATACCTTTTTAATAAATATGCCTTCATTACACTTATAATAAACTATATAAAAGCTAAGATGCAAAGGAAAAAATTCTATTTGTTAGTATGGTAGAAATATGAGGTCAATTTCATGCTTTGAATTTCCATTAATAAAATGCTTTTACAACAAATAATACTCATTTTTGAAGTTACCCAGGGACATCTGGCTGCCTCAGTCAGCGGAGCATGCAACTTTTTTTTTTTTAATTTTTATTTATTTATGATAGTCAGAGAGAAAGAGAGGCAGAGACACAGGCAGAGGGAGAAGCAGGCTCCATGCACCGGGAGCCCGACGTGGGATTCGATCCCGGGTCTCCAGGATCGCGCCCTGGGCCAAAGGCAGGCGCCAAACTGCTGCGCCACCCAGGGATCCCAGCATGCAACTCTTGATCTCAGTGTTGTGGGTTCAAGCCCACATTAGATGTAGAGATAACTTAAAAATAAAATCTTTAAAAAAATTAAAGGGGTACCTGGGTGGTTCAGCTAAGTGTGCTTTCAGCTCAGGTCATGATCCCGGGGTCCTGGGAATGAACCCCACATCAGTCTCCCTGCTCAGTGAGGAGGCTGCTTCTCCCTCTGCCACCCCCCTTGCTTGTGCTCTCTCACACTCCCACTCACTCTCTCAAATAAATTATTTTTTTCAAATAAATTATTTTTTAAAATTTTTTTTAAATCTGAGCCACCTGGATGGATCAGTCGGTTAAGCATCCAACTCTTGATTTTGGCTCAGATCATGATCTCAGGTACATGGAATTGAGCCCTACATTGGGCTCCACACTCAGCAGGGAGTCTGCTTCTCCCCCTCTCTCCACCCTTCCCTTCTGTCACATGCGGGCTCTTATTAAAATTAATAAATAAATAAAATTAAAGTTATCCAGATAACTAAGTTTTTAAAAAAGCAATCACTCTTAGAAGGACAAAACAGCTGAACAACAAATTAAATTCCCAGAAGAATATGGGCTCATAGGCACTGAGGAAATTCTGGTATTAATCAGACAAGGTAATCCCCTCGAGAACAAAAAGCCCAGGTCATTTTGCTGACACTAAGTGACATGAAAATAATCACAATGTTATCCACAAATTAGCAAAGGCAGTTCCCAATTCACATGTTTTTAATGCCCATTTAAGTGGTTAGGAACGTCTATTGTTTTTCAGCCACAAAAACAAGAAGTGGTACTTTAAGACTACCAAGAATAACCCCACAAAATCCTGTAAAATCTATACTAAAGTTGAAAAACATTACATTTACAACATGGAGAGAAACTTAATAACCTTTATAATTATACACAAAAATAAATAAAAGATTTTATTTTAATGCTAACATTTCAGAAAAAGCAGGGCTTTTTCGTTTGTTTGTTTATTTATTTATTTTTAGTATTCTCTACACCCAACAAGGGTTCAACTCATCACCTGGAGATCAAGAGTTACATGTTCTTCTGACTAAGCCAGCCACCCCACAGAAACAGTATTTTTAAGGAGAGCCACAAGTAAAAGGGACTTCTAGAGATTCTTAGACATTCTTTGTGGGATCTGAACACTAAAGGCACTAGTTCTTGGTTATGTCAGGACTACTCATGTTTATCAGCCATCATTACAGTATCATTTTACTGGGGAAAAGGCAACTTATATTTAAAAAAAAAGAATGTGCAAGGGAAAGAATTCAGGGAACACTACCCAAACTCAATTCCCCTGAGACAGAACAAAGGACATTCTGAAGAAATGACATTCCATTAGTTTCCTGCATGGACTACCAACTGGGGCCCTGAGACCAAAGCTTGATTGTTGGCAGATACCAGCCAAAGAATGTGTGCATTGAGGAAGTAGGCAAGGGCAGGTCTGGCAATTCAGTAACTGAAGCCATGCTCATAACTATTTTGGGTTTCATATGTGAATCAGAACAGCCATGCAAATTAACAATAATCTGGTAGTTATTGGCATTTAAAACTGACGAGTAATCATCCTATGTTACGCTATTTACAGTTTTCTGAAAATTTTCTTATTTTACCCAATAAGATTTCAATCACAAAGATCAAAATTAAATGAGAGGGATCCCTGGGTGGCACAGCGGTTTAGCGCCTGCCTTTGGCTCAGGGCGTGATCCTGGAGACCCGGGATCGAATCGAATCGAATTTTCAAAAGAAAAGGCATTAAAGCAACCTCAGAAATCTTTATGATCGATCATGCAACTTTATAAGAAGGATAAATTGGAAAATAACTAGGGGTACAGGCTAGGAATGTTAAGTCTTAAAACAGGTCTTACCCAAATGACAGAAAAAAATGGCTCATTTATTTGTTAAAAAATGCTTTCCACTCAAAAATTCAAATGTTCTTTAAGAAGTATACACTTTCGGGGATCCCTGGGTGGCACAGTGGTTTGACGCCTGCCTTTGGCCCAGGGCGTGATCCTGGAGACCCGGGATCGAATCCCACATCGGGCTCCTGGTGCATGGAGCCTGCTTCTCGAGACCTCTGCCTGTGTCTCTGCCTCTCTCTCTCTCTCTGTGTGACTATCATAAATAAAAATTTTTTAAAAAATTAAAATTAAAAAAAGAAGTATACACTTTCATATTACTATTTAATTTTTGATAAAACCAAAGTAAATTATCTTTAGAAAAACATTTTCAATCTTCTATTCACAAAAGCATAATAACTATAATGAATTGTATTTAATCACTTTTTATTTAAAATAGATCTATTGGTTATAAGTTTTTTCCAGAAAACTGTTGAATTCTACCCTCAGTGAAAGTTACACATGAAAATGCTTTAAATTTACCAGCCGTAATTGCTTTTGTTTTTGCCTCCTCTTTTTCTAAATCCAAATGACTAATTTTAAATAAATGTTAAATAGTAAAATCCTTTAAAATTAAAATTTACATCCTGTTTAACTACATCATACTTAATAAACCATACTTGTGATATGCAGTAAACAACTCCTTTGCTTTTAATGTTTTCCATGACAACTGCCTTTAATAAGATCCCCAGATACTACCTAAACATAACCAGCTTTAGTAAAACACAACCTCAGTTTCTGGAAATTTCCTAGTGAAAACAAGATCAGAATAGTTATTTCGTGCTAGCTTTTCTCTTCTGTTTACAACTGATAGCTAGCCTGTGTAATTTTTAATACAGATAGCAACTGCTGGTATTTGGCTAAATATACTATGTCACAATTATAAAAGCAACATATGACTATTATGCAGATACAGTATCTATACAGAGAGAGATATAGTCTTACTGTAACTATAGTTTTATTTATTTTTTATAACTATAGTTTTAATCCTAACTGTAATAAGCTCATATAAAAGCTTTATATAATGTGAACTATCTCATGCCTTTTGCTTTTCATTCATAACAATTTAACAGAAAACAGAACATCTATTAATTTTGACAAAGCCAAAAATAATAGCTATGATACTTTTAAAAGTCTTACCTCTGTAAGTTGAACTATCATGGCTTTTATTTTCACTGAGGATCCGGCATAAATGCAAACTAGAATAAAATAGAAATAATCTGCATTCATTTCCAATCCTAATATAGACAATCCTTATAGAGCAAATTATATCAACTAAAAAACATTTGGAAACATATCAGATGTGTCTAAATCCATTAGTTTATAATGAGAATAAAACCAACCTAAAAACCCTAGTTGTCAGGACTGGAGGAAGCTAGTTATTTTTGAAAACTGGTAAGTAAAAGAATAAAAATCAAGTACTTATTCTGCCTTTCACATATGAACCAATAATTGATAAGAAAAAAGTCTCTGTACTGAAGAGACAAATAATGACAAAAGAACATCACCATTTAAAAATGCCTAATAAATTAAAGGATCTAAGTATCTATCAATAGCTCTTACATCACAAGAAGAGACAAACATTAAGCATGTCCTGATCGTGATGAAAGAATACACCAGCCACCTATGAAGCTGTCAGAAAGAAAGAAAGAAAGAAAGAAAGAAAGAAAGAAAGAAAGAAAGAAAGAAAGAAAGGCCAGCCATGAACCTGAATTCAAACTGTGGAAACTCTACAATGACCCTGTCTCTTCAACAAACACATTGCAAGGAAAAATTAACAATCCTGGGGAATCCTCACAGTTAAAAAAGGCTTGAGAGATGTCAATCACAGTGTTTGGATCCTATTTCAAATAAGTATTTTTAAAATTATTATTTCTGAGTCAACTGGAATATTTTTATAAAGATTTTATAAATTTTAGGGGCACCTTTGTGGTGCAGTCAGTTAAAGAATCCAGCTCTTAGGTTTCAGCTCAGGTCTGATGTCAGGGTCATGAGATCAAGCCCCATGTGCAGCTCTGCGCTCAGCATGGAGTCTGCTTGAGTTTCTCTCTCCCTCACTCTGTGCCCCCCCCCAATTCCAGCTCGCTCTTTCCTCTCTCTCAAATAAATCAATCTTCAGAAAAAAAAGATTTTTTATAAGAGATTCTTTTTTAAAAAAGATTTTATTTATTTATTCATGAGAGACACAGAGAGAGAGAGGCAGAGACACAGGGAGAGGGAGAAGCAGGCTCCATGCAGGGAGCCCGATGCGGGACTCCATCCCATGACCCCAGGGTCTTGCCCTGGGCCAAAGGCAGGTGCCAAATCGCTGAGCCACCCAGGAATCCAGAAAAAAAAAAAGATTTCCATAAAAATTTATCTTTAAAATACAGAAATAGTCATGGATAAAATGGTATTTACTTCAATAGAATGAGAAAATGGGTAGGGTAACAAGTGAAACAAGACTGGCCAGCAGTTGACAATTACTGAAGCTGATTGCTAATTTCACTGGTATTCTACTTTCTCATCTGAGATTTTTTTCCAATAATAAAATTTAGAAACAAAAAAAAAATTGGAAAAAAAACTTGTATTTTAAATACCTCTTCATTAGATTAATTTAAATATTGCAAGGAAGGGCAGATATACAGAATATAGTGAGAAGAGGTATGCTTAATTAGAATTCCAGAGACGAGAGAACAGGGATGGGGAACCTGGGTGGCTCAGTTGGTTAAGTGTGTCTGCCTTTGGCTCCGGTCATCATCCCAGGGTCCTGAGACCCGGCCCCACATCAGGCTCCCTGTTCAGCTACTCTGTCTCTCCCCCATCTCTCAAATAAATAAAATCTTAAAAAAAAAGAAGAGAGAAGACGGCAAAATCAGTATTTAAAGAAATAATAGCCAAGAATTCAGTTTTCTAGAACTGAAGTGAAATCCACAACTCGGCACATCATAATAAAGCTAGAGAAAACCAAAGACAAAATCAGTTAAGCACCTAAAGGGAAAAAAAGACAGTATCTTAAGGACTTCTAGACAAGAACTCTGAATGCTGAAAGATACATCCAAAGTGCTAAAACAAAGTATTTGCCCACCTAATTTTATACCCAAAATATTTAGTTGCAAGAAAGGCAAAATAAGGACTGGAGCTCAGACAAACAATAACTGATTCACACGCTAAAATAAACACTTAAGGACATTTTCTAGGTAGGATAAAAATTATTACAAAAAGAGTTGCAGCAGGAAATGAGAAAAAAGTAGCAAGTACATGGGTAATTCTAAATGAATATTAACTGATAATAGTGTCTTGTATTTAAACATGTACAGTATTAAATATACAGATAAATGGAAAAATACTGAAATACAACAGGACTAATGTGGGTTTGGGACGTATGGGTGGCTCAGCGGTTGAGTGTCTACCTTCGGCTCAGGGCGTGATCTCGGGATCTGGGATCGAGTCCTGCATCAGACTCCCTGTGCGGAGCCTGCTTCTCCCTCTGTCTGTGTCTGCCTCTCTCTTTCTGTGTTTTTCATGAATAAATAAATAAATCTTTTAAAAAAACTGATGTCGGTTTATCCCAAAGTTGATTCAAATCAATTCACATTAAACTGACTTTTAAAAAATCACGAGTTCAACAGATACATAAAAGACATTTGACAAAATTCAACATCCATTCACTATTTTTTTTAAAAAAAGACTTAAAAAGAGGAATAGAAGGAACCATTATAATTTGGTAAAGTAGCAGTTCCAATAGTGTGGTTCACGAAACTCTGACCCCAAGACACTTTCTAGAGTTCTGCAAGATCAAAACAGTATTCATAATACTAAGACTTCATCTCCCTTTTTTGCAGTATTAACATTTACACTAACAGTTCATTTCTTTTTTTTCTCAGAGGGAAGAGAGGCAGAGGGAGGAGAGAAATAATCTTAAGCAGGCTCCGTGCCCAGCACAAAGCCCAACACAGGGCTGGATCTCACAACCCTGAGATCATGATCTGAGCCAAAGAGTCCAACGCTTAACCAACTGAGCCACTCAGGTGCCCCTGAACTAACAGTTCAAAAGAAAAGGAAGGAAAAAGACTGCTGGCACCTTAGCATGTATCAAGGCATTTGCACCAAACTGCTTCATTGATTCTTCATGATCAAGAAATCAAAAGAAAGAGGGACGCCTGGGTAGCTCAGTTGGTTGAGCATCCGACTCGATTTTGGCTCAGGTCATGATCTCATAGGTCCTGAGATGGAGCTCCAAATTGGACTCCCTGGTGGGTGAAGCAGCAGCTTGGGATTCTCCCTCTCTGCCCCTCCCTTCACTTGCATGTGAGGGCCCACACACTCTCTCAAATAAATCTTTAAAAAAAAATCAAAGAAAAGAATAAAGGCAGTCCCATGTAAGATGTTACCAAACTACCTTTTCATGATCATTCATAAAACAAGCCAGTTTCACTTAAGAAGGTACTTGATGGAAATGGCATCAACAAGATGGCAGAACAGGAAGCCCCAGGTTTTCCTTCCTCCCAATGATATATCAACTCATCAACAATACACATACCAATTCCCTTTATGAGAAATTAAGAAACCAGTTAAGAGGCTCCTGCACCCCATGTAAGCCTAAACTAACTGCATCAAGCAGGAAAATTCATGCCACCCTTTTACCACAGTCCCTGCTCCTGGCACAATACCACACAACTAGAAAAAAACTCCCAGCCCCCAAATTCTCCCTGAGGATTGAAAGAGAAGACTGGACTTTACATCTAACATTCTGACTTGGGGTATGGCCTGTCTGAGGGGCTGGTTTCTTTCCTGAACATCTTGGAGCACAGAAAGGACTCTGTATACACTTGGTGCCTGAGGCCTGCTAACAACGACAAAAAATATCTGGGTGGCAAGACGTAGATTCAGAGAATCCACAGTACAGCAAACAGAAATCAATACACCTCAACAGCCTCTCCCTCAGGAGAGAAAGAGTATCCAACATTCCAGCTTTTGGGGATACTGCCTGAAGGAACAGTTTCTGTTTAGCCTGACCTAGGGCCGTGACAGCACCCAGCCTCCTCTAGCTGCCGGGGCCACCAAAAACAAAAAAGAGCTGAGTGGTATGTTGCTACTTCATAGGACCCACAGTACAACAGATGGACACCAAAGGATACAAAAGAGTACAAGCTTCTGAAAAAAAGAAACTGAAAAATTCCTGTAATTTAGAATCTACACATATAAGTCCAAAAGACACATCCAGAAAAAAGGTTTCTAAAGCCCCCAGAATCCATAGCCAGGCTGACTGGTAATGTAAGGCTGTACATTACTAAGCCAGTCCCTAAAGACTGGAAGAGAGGAGTGTTTTTTCAAATACAATCATACGAACACAACATTAAAAAGAACGTAAAGAAACAAGGAAGATGGCCCAATAAAAGGAATAAAGCAAGTCTCCAAAAACTGACCCTAAAGAATTAGAGGTATATGAGTTACCTGACAATTTAAAATAACCACCATAGTAACGCCTGGGTGGCTCAATGATCAAGCATCTGCCTTCAGCTCAGGGCATGATCCTGGAGTACCAGGGCCAAGTCCCACATCAGGCTCCCTGCATGGAGCTTGCTTCTCTCTCTGCCGGTCTCTGCCTTTCACTCTCTATGCCTCTCATGAATAAATAAAAATCTTCAAAATAATAAAATAACCACCATAAAGTTACTCAATGAGCTCAGGAAAATGATGCATGAATAAAAGATTTTCAACAAAAGGATAGAAAATATTTTAAAAAGAACAAAACAAATTTTGGAACTAAAGAATGTAGTAACTGGGGCCCCTGGCTGGCTCAGTCACAGTAAAGCATACAACTCTTGATCTCAGAGTTGTGAGTTTGAGCCCCTTACTGAGCATGGAGCCTACTTTAAAAAAAAAAGAATGTAGTAACTGAACCTAAAAATTCACAAAGAGGTTCAACAGCATTTACAGATAATCACATGCAAAAAATGAAATTGAACACTTATCTTACATCATACAAAAACCAACTCAAAATGGATTAAATAATAAATTTAAGATCCAAAACTGCGAAATCCCTAGAAAAAGCTATACGACATTGGTCTTGGCAATGACTGCTTGGATAGAACAACAAAAACAAATAGACAAGTAGGACATCACGCAAAAAATTGTGTACACAGCAAAGGAAACAATGAGCAGAATGAAAAGGCAACCTATGGAATGGAAGAAAATATCTGCAAACCATGTATCTGATAAGGGGTTAATATCCAAAATATATAAGGAACACCTATAATTCAATAGCAAAAAATCCAGCCAATTAAAAAATGGGCAAAGAACTTGAACACATTTCTCCAAAGCAGACATACAAATGGCCAAAAGTTATATGAAAAGATGTTCAACATCACTTACCAGAGAAATGCAAATCAAAACCACAGATATCGCCTTCACACTTGTAAGGATGGCCATTATCAAAAAAAAAAAAAACAGAAATAGAAACAACACTTGATAAAAGGAGTTATCCAAAATATACAAAGAACTTACAATAAAAAAACAACTCAATTTAAAAATGGGCAAAAGACCTCACACCAAAGATATACAGATGGCAAAATAAGCATATGAAAAGATGCCCTACACATCATGTCATCAGGAAAATGCAAATTAAAACAACAATGAAATACCACTACACACCTATTAGAATAGCCAAAATCTGGAACACTGCCAACACCAAATGCTATTAAGGATGTGGCCAACAGGAACTCTCAATCATTACTGGTGGAAATGAAAAATGGTACAGCCACATTAGAATAGTTTGATGGTTTCTTATAAAACTAAACATACTCTTACCTCATGATCCAGTAATCTCACTCCTTGTTATTTACCCAAAAGAAGTGAGAAATGTCCACACAAAAACCTACGCATAGATGTTTACAGCAGCTTTATTCATAACTGCCAAAACCCGGAAGCAACCAAGATGTCCTTCAGTAGGTGAATGGATAAATAAACTGGTACATCCACACTATGGAATTATTCAGTTCTGAACAGATATTAGCTATCAAGCCATGAAAAGGCATGAGGAAACCTTAAATGCATATTACTAAGCAAAAGAAACCAATCTGAAAAGGCTATATAATGTGTATTTCCAACTATATGACATTTTGGAAAAGGCAAAACTATGGGGAGTAAAAAGATCAGTGGTTGCCAGGGGTTGGGGGTAGCCAGAGAGATGAACAAACAGAACACAGAGAGGATACTTAGGGCAGGGGAAATAGTCTGATACCAAAATGGAGGATACATATTAGCACACATTTATACAAACCCATAGAATATACAACACCAAGAGTGAAGTCAAAGGTAAACTATGAATTCTGGGTGACTGTGATGTGTCAATATAGATTCAATGGTAACAAAGATACCACTGTTGTGGGGAATGTTGAAAATAAGGGAGATGGCTATGCATGTGTAGGCGCAATGGGAAATCTCTGTACCTTTCTCTCAATTATTCTGTGAACTTAAAACTGCTGTAAAAAATTTATTTTAAAGAAAAAAAAGGGCAGCCCCAGTGGCTCAGTGGGTTTAGCACCGCCTTCAGCCCAGGGTGGGATCCTGGAGACCTGGGATAGAGTCCCATGTGGGGCCCCCTGCATGGAGCCTGCTTCTCCCTCTGCCTGTGTCTCTGTCTCTCTCTCTCTCTCTCTCTCTCTCTCTCTCTCTCTCTGTCTCTCATGAATAAATAAATAAAATCTTAAAAAAAAAACAGGAAATAACAAGTGTTGGGAAGGATGTGGAGAAACCAGAACCCTTGTGAATTGTTGGTGGGAATGTAAAGTGGTGCAGCACCTGTGAGAAACAGTTTGGAAGTTCCTCAAAAAGTTAAAAATAGAACTACAATCCAGCAATCCCACTGAGTATTTATTCACAAGGGGTGAAATCAGGATTTCAAAAAGGTAGTTGCATTCCCATGTTCACTGCAGCATTATCCACATAGCCAAAAGGTAGAAACAATCTAAATATACATCAACAGATGATTGTATAAAGAAAATGTGGCATATACATACAATTGACTATTATTCAGCTATAAGGAACTCCTGTCAGATACTACAACATAGATAAGCCTTGAGGACAGTATGTAAAGTGAAATGTCAGTCACAGAAGCATAAATACTGCACGATTCTGCTTATATTGAAATGTATCTAAGAGAGTCAAACTCATAGAAGCAAAAAGTATAATTTCAGTGGTTGCCAGGGACTAGAGGGAAAGAGAAATGGGGAGTTGCTATTCAACGGGTTTAAAACATCAGTTATACAAGATGAAAAACATCCAGAGATCTACTGTACAACGTTGTGCTTATCTTTAACACAGTACCATTCACTTAAAAATTTATTAAGGCTAATCTCGTTATGTGCTTTTACCTACAATGAAAAAATGTGCTTGATGAAGTAGTGAAAAATATTTAATTAAATCCTGAGCCCTGACAACACGTCTTTTTAAGAACATGTATTTTAATATTCTATGTGACAAAATGGAAAGTACACATAAATCATTTCTGCCACACACCAAAATACTATGGTTGTCTCCAGAAAATCACTTAAGCAATTGTTTAAATTGTGAGTTGAGTTAGCTGCTTTTACATAGAATGCCATTTTTACTTGAAAGAACTGATAATGGTTATTCAGACTTGGGTTTTTGGCAGGCATTTTCTCAAAAATGAACCAACTGAGCCAGTCACTTCAAGGAAAACAACTGAGAGTATTTGCTGCCAATGATAAAATATAAGGTTTCAAGCAAAAATTCAAGTACTGAAAAACTTATAGCTACCACCTTGGACTTGACTAGTTCCCAATTCACAAAAACTTTCCGGATTAGTTCAGTGATGATATTAAAGAATGCGGGGGTGGGGGACTTTTATTTAACACAATGTATTGTGTCAATACTTTGAAAAGGTGCATCATTCAGTGAACCAGTATTTTCCAATTGACCAATGCATGATACTGCAAACTAATGCATGGGTAAAAGATCCCAAGTAAAAGGCAAATGCATTTTAATTTAAAAAGTACAAAAAGTTCACTGATATTGTTTTGGATTTGACATTGCAACAAATCACTAAGATACTACCACTTCACGGGATGCCTGGGTGGTTCAGCGGTTGAGCGTCTGCCTTTGGCTCACGGCGTGATCCCAGAGTCCCAGGATTGAGTTCCACATCAGGCTTCCTGCATGGAGCCTGCTTCTTCCTCTGCCTGTGTGTCTCTGCCTCTCTCTCTCTCTCATGAATAAAATCTTCCAAAAATAAAAACTACCACTTCACAAATTTTGTCATGATAATCAAAGAATACTATCTTCAATTATCTGAAAAGACTATTAAAATTCTCCTCCTTTTGCCAACTATTTACCTGTGTGAGGCTAGATTTTCTTCATATACATCATCAACAACAATATATTGCAAATTCTACTTCTATAAAACTCTATTTTATGCACACACAAAAATCAACTCCATTCAGGTAAGGCTTAAAAAATTAAAAGCAAAGTAAGATGTTTCCAGGGGCGCCTGGGTGGCCCAGCCTGTTAAGTGCTGCCTCTGGCTCAGGTCATGATCCCAGGATCCTGGGACTGAACCTCACATTGGGCTCTCTGCTCAACAGGGAGCCTGCTCTTCTCCCTCTCCCTCTGCCTGCTACTCCCCTTGCTGTGCTCACTCATCAGAGCACGCACACACACGCTGTGTCAAATAAATAAATAAATAAATAAATAAATAAATAAATAAATAAATAAATAAACAAACAAATATATAAAAATATTTTAAAAATAATCATAAATCATAGGAGGATAAGTTCATTTGCCTTGGAATGGGGAAAATCATAGGAGGATAAGTTCATTTGCCTTGGAATGGGGAAAGATTGCTTGAGCACAAAAAAACTACTAATCAGGGCAGCCCAAGTGGCTCAATAGTTTAGCTCTGCCTTCGGCCCAGGTTGTAATCCTGGAGACCTGGGATTGAGTCCCACGTCGGGCTCCCTGCATGGAGCCTGCTTCTCTCTCTGCCTCTCTCTCACTCTGTGTCTCTCATGAATAAAAAAAATCTTTTAAAATAAAAAAAAACTACTAATCATAGAGCAAAGGATCAAAAATGACATTAAGGGACGCCTGGGTGGCTCAGCGGTTGAGCCCCAAATCGGGCTCCCTGCATGGAGCCTGCTTCTCTATGTCTCTATGTCTCTCTCTAATGGATAAATAAAATCTTTTAAAAATAATTTAAAAATGACATTAAAATAAATAACTTCTGTTCATCCAAAATCATCATTGTAAGAGCGGATATACAAACCAAATAGTAACAAAAGATATCTGCCACATATACAGTATAATGCACAAAGGACACAAATACAGGCTATATAAAGAACTCCTACAAGTCAATGAAAGAAATGCTAACAATCCAATAGAAAAATGGGAGAAAAAATATAAAGAGGCCTTTCACAAGAAATCAAAATTTCAAATGGCCAAAAATATATATAAAGATGCCCATGAAAACATAAGCCCCTGCAACAGGAGTTCCATTTTTAAAATCATAGGAAACAGACTGAGGGTCGCTGGAGGGGCAGGGGTGTGAGGACAGGGTAACTGGGTGATGAACATTAAGGAGGGCATGTGATGAGAAAAAAAAAAGGAGGACATGTGATGTAATGAGCACTGGGTATTATATAAGACTGATAAATCACTGACCTCTACCTCTGAAACCAGTAATACATTATATGTTAATTTAATTTAAATAAATTTTTAAAAAAGAAAAAATAAAAGCCCCAATAAAACATCATTACATACATACCATATTGACAAATTTAAAGTCTGAAAATATTAACTGTTAGGATGTGAAGCAAGGTGAACTCTCACACAAGTGTTTTTGGGAATGTATTTTGAAATAGTTTCACAGTTTTTAAGATTTTATTTATGTATTCATGAGAATACACAGAGAGGAGGGAGAGGCAGAGACAAAGGCAGAGGGAGAAGCAGGCTCCATGCAGGGAGCCCAACGTGGGTCTCCAGGATCACAGCCCCGGGCTGAAGGCGGCGCTAAACCGCTAAGCCACCCAGGCTGCCCTAGTTTCACAGTTGAAAGGAGAGCTAAAGTTAGTCACAATCTAGAACCCAGTGATTTCTTACACTTCTATATTCCACAAAAACACGTGCTTGTGTACACCAAGATATTCGTTTAAGAATGTTTCTATTGGCGCTGTTCGTAATAGCTGAAAATTCAAAACAGCAAAACTGTTAATAGCATAAGAGATAAATTATGGTACAGTTACGGAATGAAGCATCCTATAACTATGAAAATCAAAGAATGGCTAATACTTCCAAAATTATCGATGGATCTTAAAAATATAATATTGAGCAAAAGCAGCCAGATACAGAGAATACATTCTCTATGATTCCATTTATAGGAAATTCAAGAACAAACTTAAGCTTATAGGGTAATAAAACTGCAAATAAAAACAAGGAAGAGAAAGCCATAAACGTCAGGATAATGGTTACCATGGAGGGGTAAAAAATGGGCAATCTGGAAGGGCAGTTGTCTTGACCTGGGTGTGAGTTACACAGGTGTGCATCTTACACTGATTCTTTAAACTCTACGTTTATGTTTTATGCACTTTTCTATATTTAATTGCACAACTTACAAAAAGAAATATTCCTATTACAAGCTGCACAAGGCTCTAACAAAAAAATTAATGCATATTTTCTTTACTTTTATGTCTAGCAATCTTTTTCCCATAAGTCCATAAAATAACTTATAAGACTTATAGAGTATGTTTCTATATCACACCTAAAGTTGAAATATGCCACATAAATCACCCACAGAGAGATTATCTACTTTGCAGATTATCTATGCTGTTGCAGCTGGCCATTCTGTCTTCTGATTATTTCAATACCCCATCATCCTGATGAGCAGAGTAAGGTTTTTTAAAGTCAATAAAGTAAACTTTTGTTTTAAAGATTTTATTTATTTATTCATGGGAGACAGAGAGAGAGAGAGAGAGAGAGAGAGAGAGGCAGAGACACAGGCAGAGGGAGAAGCAGGCTCCATGCAGGGAGCCTGATGTGGGACTCGATTCCGGGACTCCAGGATCACGCCCTGGGCCGAAGGCAGGCGCTAAACCAATGAGCCACCCAGGGATCCCCAGGTAAACTTTTTCTGGTCAACAATTCACTTGTGAGTCTCACAAAATTATCTTCAAAATCAAAGAATAAAAAAGCCTTGTCAAAGGAGACTAATTAAATCTGCATAGTTTGAAAATCTCATTTAGTTATTAGTTTTTAACCAACTTCTATTTAAAAAAAAAAGAAAAATGTTCAGAGCACATTATAAATGGTGAAATAAACTGATTTAAGTTTGACCCAGAACTTTCAACTACTTCCCTGAAGAACTAGACAGATCGTCCAACGCATTGAGAACAGTGGTTAAGCTTTTAATTTCTCAAAATGTTAAACCTACCACAAGCTTATCTGAAATATAAAACAAAATCAATCTTCCTTCCAACAAGCAACACAGAAATATCTGATTCAGACTAGCATCAGAAAATGTAATCTAAAAATGTCTACATCCAGTTCCTTTTTGTTAAGAGGAAATATATAAGAAAGTATATCAAGATCACTTCAATATTTGCTATAAAGAACAATTCCTTGTGGTTCTCACTGCCCCCAAAGGTTCAATTCCCTGTAGACAGTAGTAGTAGGAAACACTGGTTTTTGACAGAATGGAATGGAATCAAGTAACTCACCTTTCCCTTTGTACCCTGGCTACTAAAAAGCAAGGTCAAATATTCCTTCTTATGGTGAATGTATTTGCTTATTCACATTTTAAATAGCTTCATTTTCTATTTGTGCTAATAAGCTTAAAGCATGTCTTTCACAATAATCCTTCCAGTAGGGAAGAGGGAATGTCAGTGTTCCTACCTCATCCCACCTCATCTAATAGTACAGCCATTGTTACATAATTTTAAGAAATAATTAAAACATAATTCCATCTTGTCAGTCACAAGGCCACAAACATTCGTTAAAATGCAGGTAATAATGTCATCACAAAGTATCAATTAGCATCTCAAAGATTTGCTCAAATTGTGTAAGGAATCACTGATGGTTTATTATAAGGCAATTCACTTGCATAAGATACTTTTATTTCCCTAGTATAAAAGTTCTTCCTTAGTTGTAGGAGGAAACTAAACCAATTGCTAAGAATGTTCCCCCAATCAGTCCATGCTCTTCTCCCTAAGTAATTCACTAAAAGAACATAAAGTATCCTTTAAAAAAATTCTGGTTCTGAATGCTGCATGTCTTACCACACCTGTTAAACAGTTTTAGTACTCTACCCTAAATTATAAAGGAAGAAAAAAAAACAAAACTACCTCCAACAGTTGCTCATTTCAATGTGGCTTAAAAATAATCAAATATTATGCCTTAGTCTATATTATTTTATTCCTCTCATAATGTTCAAATAATTGAGTTTGCCAGTTTTTCCACTTTTAAAACAATATGGTGCTATTGTGGAGATGCTGTCTCAAATCCCTGAAAACAAAGACAGAATCTACATTCTGTTAAAGATCTGTGAAACTTAAACTGAATGTCTTAAATTCTTCCAAGGCCCCACATATTTTGTGAATACTTCTGGAGTATTTAGCTTTCCACCTTACTTGAACCCATTTTCCAGTAAAAAAAGGAAGCACACCACAAGCCTGAGCTATTTGATTATGGCCAACATCTCAAAGTTGGCTTCACACAAAAAACGCTGATGTCAACCTGTGCTTCAATTAAGTCTTCAAAGCAAAACAACTAAAAAGGCTAAATTTGGTGAAGCAAAGTACTGCCTCTACTATCATTATCAGAACAGAAATATGACACAAAAATGAGATATTTGACATGCAGTTTTATCTTGAAACATGCATTTATGAAAATGAAAATATTCACTTATGCGGAGGAAAGGGAACAGGAAATGTTTAAAAAGCAAAGGTTCCTGCATACAAGTACATTAAGAGCATTCTCTCTACCTTAATATTTAAGCATTGGAGAATAATTTTTCTAACAAAGAAAGCAATAGCCTAGAAAATCTCCTGATACTGCTACATTTTTTTTGAAAAACACATCTCTTACCAGGAAAATGGACCAAGACTTATTCTTAGCTTGTGAATACAGGTCAAAATGAGAAAATAAATGCCAATGAAAACTAAAATATGAAGCAGCTGAATTTAAAGTATCTTTTGAAGAAAAAAAAAAGACTCAACAACCAAGACAAATCTCTTTGAATGATTATTTGCCATAAACTCCTTCCTCCTGCCTCCCTCCAAAAAATTCAGGTCAGACAACATTTAATGAACATCCAAATGCACTTAGATAAGTTCTGTAAGAGGTAAAATCATTTAGTAGAAGAAGAAGAAAAAGAATGGCAACCAAAACTCTGCCAATTAAATTTTAAAAGTTTATTTTAACTACCAATAAGACCTAACAAAAATTTCAAATTGATATGTAAATTTTTAAAGACTAAAATAATCAAGTTCTTCTAACAAATAGATAATACTCAACAAATATAAATATCTCAAAATTAGACCAGGTATGGACATGAGGCTAACATCTTTAGATTAACACCTTGGAACATAAATCCATTAAGGTTGCTTGTAACACAAAGAAATGCTGAGTTCCCCGTGTTAACGATTTTTCTAAAAACAAACTTCACCACTGGATCTACCAGTACATGCAAGTTTATTAGTATAATCATAGCAAGTCCTATGCTAGAATGAAGTCGTCAAGAAACTAAAACTCTATTCCCAAAATTAAAGTGATTAAATCCGTATCTTTCATATGTGGCAGAATTCAAATGTTTGCATTTATTTTTTTAAAGATTTTAATTTATTTATTCATGAGACAGAGAGGCAGAGCAATAGGCTGAGGGAGCCCCATGCGGGGCTTGATCTCAGGACCCCAGGGTCACAACCCCAGCCAAAGGCAAACACTCAACCACTGAGCCACCCAGGTGCCTTGATTTGTTTTAAATTAATATTCAGGGAATATAAAAAAAATATTCAGGGAATATGTCTGCAAGTGAAACCATTGAGAGTTCTGTGTTCTCTAATTATTTGGAATGTTCACCTTTCTTGTGTATTTTACAATGTTGGTCATATTCTAAAAGCCAAATCTATAAATGGATTTGCTAATTCTCTGTTGGCACATTAACTTCATTTTTTAACATTTCTAGTTGCTAGTTTATATTTAAGAAGCTCTTTTCAAACAAAGGAAAAGATTTTTGGTAATATATTTACAACCCCATTCATTCTAATAAAATGAAATGCTAGACACAAGAACTCTGAAGTTAGACTATATGCAACCAAGTTTTCAAAGAGGGGAAAGGAGTCAAATGAAGCCTAAGTACTGGATGATGATGTGTTTGTCTATTTAAAATATCTGATTATGTCATACAACTGACCACTTTATGCTCTCTTCATATAACAGAATACAATTATAAAACTACACTGATTTGGATCTACTATAATTCAAACAACATTCCTCATGTCATGGAGTAACTACATACAAATAAGTCCTAACAGTTTTGAAAAAGCTCTTCAGGAACAATACACATAACGTGGATCATGCAAATATACATACAGTGTATCCAAAATCTCATTTTGACAATGGATTTCAACCTCCTACATCACTATTTTTCTCCAACCAATGCCAAGAAGCCAATCAGAATTCAGATTTTCACCTCCTAGCCCTAATACCACTCATTCTAAGGTAAAAGCAATAATAAAACTGTCAAAAACAGATGGAACAAGGAAGCTGAGCAATCTATGAAGATGACAGGCCCTAAATAAGTAAACAAAATAGTGAACTGATTTATCAGTTTGGGGAGGTTATCCTAATCTAATATAGATGAAAACGATGGTTTAGGTAACCTCCCGTTCTGCCTTCCCTGCACACAAGGAACTTAATAGCTTAATTTGTTAAATGGCATGTACAAGGATCTGGAAAATGTTCCTAACAGTTAAAAATGAATGTTTATCAAATAGACATCTCATTTAATAAACCAAAAAGCTCTCACTCCAAGCATATGCTAGAAAGGCGAGGGGGAGTGAGGCGGGAGCTGGGGCCTGCAGTGGGGGGACGGCGTGGGAGGGGGGACCAAACTAAATATGAAACATAGTCCCCACTCTTCAAGGGTCTCTCAATTCGTTAGAGTACAAGAGTACGCAGCAGTAAGTCAAAGACCAACTAACTGCTAACCTGAGTGGTACAGACTTTAAGAGCAAGAGCTGCCCAGAGAAGTTTAAATATCTAAAGATTGGAATAATAATATTACTTTTAATAGCTATCACTTGAGCACTTACTATAAGCCAAGTGCTTTACAGGTATTATTTAGTCTTCACAACAATCCTTTGAGTAGAGTACTTATTAATCCCAATTTACTCAAGGGGAAACGGTCAAAGTGGTTAAGGAACTTACCCAAGGTCACTCAGCTAGTTAAGTGGCTAAGACCGCCGCTTATCCAGGAAATACAATTCTAGAGCTCACACAGTTAAGACTTGGTAAAGCAGCGCGAGTGCGAGTGCGCGTGGAGCGGGGGGGAGGAGGGCGCGGGAGGGGAGAAGGAGGAGTCCATACAAGCTGGCAATATCACACGCGCAAGATCTGGCAACGCATTCCCCGGTTTGGGTTTCGTTCGAAGTAACGAAGTTCCAAAGATTCGTTATCTTTCGCGCGAGCAACCGTAAACTGACTATGGGGGAAGGGGGCGGCCGACCGCAAAAATGGCCAACGAGAGTTAGCTCATACAGCGTTGAGCTTTGGTTAATAATGCGATTCAGAGAACGAAATCAGAAATAAATTCTTTGTTTTTGAATCTGGGGTTTTACTGCTTAAATGATTTCTTTCTTTCCGAGGGAGCGCGAACTGAAATTTGGGGCGAGGAAACCGCGGGTATGGCAAATTACTGTTTTCTGTATTACCAGGGAAAAAAACAAGTTTTATAACTAAAGGAAACGCGTTATTCCAGGTACTTGAGAACCCTGAGAGTCGCCAAAATTAGTTGCAGTCCCAGGACAAAATGGGGTTTAAGAAACATTTAATGACGAAAGTTGAATCAAAACCGAAATGGCTCTAAAGTGAAAAGCCGGAGCAAAGAAATGCCGGTAGGTCTTCGTGGGAAAGCGGCAATCCCAGCTACACTTCTCCCACGGCCAGCGGCGCCGCGCGAGGCCGGGACGATCCGAAAGACCGCTCCCCGGGAGGACGAGACGTGCCAACCGGGGCTCTTCGCGACGCCCCGGGCATCGCGGCGGCGGGCGGAGAGGAGGGGAGGGAGTCGGGACGGTTCGCCCTCCTCGGACTTCGGGCAAAGGAGGCGTCGGGCTCCAAACTGCAGAGTCGAACGGGTGCAGAGTGAAGAAATGGGACACGAAGATGTAAAGTCCGAACCCCCCCTCCCGGCGCGGCCCCGTAAAGAGAAAGGAGCCAAGTGAGCTCAAGCGAAGAGGGGGACAAAAAGACGGAGCGGGAGCGCGTAGACCCGCAGGGGCGAAACGGGAGTTCTGCTAAGACACTAAAGGAAGACACCCTACGGCGGGCAACGGGGATTTTGGAGAGGCCAGAGAAGGAAGGAGGTCGGCGGCGGTTACCAGCACCTCTCCTCCCCGAGTTCGAAACTCCTAGCCAACCCTCCACACCCGCCGCCCGGATGGGGGAGGGGGCACATCTTCCCCCCACAACCTCTCCCCACAAGGGAGAGCGCGGCTGACGCCCGGGCCCGGCCCGGCCGTGCGCCCGCCTCCAGCCCGGACACTCACAATTCGCCTCTCCCTGATTTCTCCCAGTTCTTTATCCACTCTACGGGAACCACCACAGTTGCGGCCGCCATCTTCCCCTCACTAGTAGCAGAGGCCCGGATGTGTAGCACGCGAGCGAGGGGTCAAAGGGGAGCACCGCCCACGGGGAATGCCGGGAGCTGCGAGTTCGGTTTTCGGTTTCCCGCCCCACTTTCTTCCCCACCCGCGGAAACCCGAGGCCTGGCCTCCAACCAGGTGGCTGAGACCCGTGGGTCCTTGGCAGTGACTACGCCGACCGCGCCCTCTACAACCCTTGCTCTGGCTTCCCTTTAGAACAGGAAGAATGCCATCCCCAGACCGACACATAGCCCTTGTCCTCTTCGGTAGTATCTACTCCAGGCCACTAATTCAAACATGTATTTTTCAAGCACCTGGTGTGTGCTAGACACTGGGGACAGAGAAGCACTAAGTCATTGTGCCTACCCTCAAGGAGCTCACAGTCTGTGGGAAAAACTAACATAAGAAGATCAATTTACAATACACGCTACTAACTGCTGAGATCAAAGAAATTCATCAGAAAATAAGCAGCCATTTACTATGTGCTAGACATGCTAATACAAGGGATACAAGCAGAAACTGACCCCTGGAAACACTTGCCGCCATCAGCGCTGACACCCTACTGTAATCAGCCTCTGTCTCCGTAACCTTAGACAAAACTAGAGGGCGCAATTACCATAAGAAACAACTTGTTTACATTACAGAGTCTCAAAGTATCTCCCGACAAGATACTATTTCAAAGGCGAAATAGGAACTATGGTGGGAAAATATGGCGGACACCGTCCCAATTATGATGAAAAATCAGCACGCCCGGGAATGGGCATCATTTGCCTCCTGATAAGGTGATAAGAAAAGCACTAACCAATTTTGTAGCATTCATGACACGGAAATTCGCAGAACCTGAATTCAATCGTGAGGGAACATCAAACAAACCCATAGAGGGACAGTCTACAAAATTACTGGCTTGCACTCTACAAAATCATCAAAGTCACTAAAGACAATCTAGACATATTGAGGAACTCCTCCAGATGAGTAGAAACAACAGACAGGACAACGAATCCCCAGCCAGAAAAAGATCATTTTTCTTTTGCTAAGGGCATTATTGGGACAATTGACAAAATTTGAATATCTATAGATTAACAATATTCTACCAATGTAAATTTCTTGGTTTTTTTATACTTGTACTATGGTTAATGTGAAAGTCCTTGTTTAAGAAAATACTCGCTGGAGTACTGAGAGGTAATAGGACATTATGTTGCAACTTACTCTAAAATGTCTCAGAAGAAAACCGTAGGATGATTAAGCAAATGTAAAATATTAACATGCTAGGAGTCTAAGTGAAGGACATGCAGGGACTTTCTGTTCTATTTGTGCAACTTTTCAAAATAAAAAAGTTTTTTGAAATATGGGTTTGGCAGAAATTTTAGAAAGCATAGGCAAACCAAAGAAATAAACCTTATCACACATATATTAAGGTATGAACTTTAGAACTAGTATCTTCTAAATTTGGTAGTTTTCACCAAATGGATCTGGGTCATTTGCATTGAAAAGATGTTGGGAGGGATAGGCTGTATTCAGAATAAGTTCTGGGAAAATACTACATTGTTCATGATTGTTTTTCATCAGCTATTTCTAGTCTCCTAACTTCCTGATTTTGAAGTCCTAAAGCCACTAATTAGAAAATACACACCGTTTAGTTTCAGTGAAATCTGTTCATAAAAACCCTCTGCCATTTCAAGGAGGTTCAAAGATATGCTCACTGATTTTTTTTTATTTTTCATTATTATGGATTCTTCATAAATGAACAGAAAGGCACAGTGAATCCTCATTGCACCATCATCCTCCCTTAAAAACATGTGAAATCTTTATTACAGAATGGCTTTTGTGATACAAGAAACGCTACCCTGCTGCTTATGGATACTTTACTATGTAACCTATAGCAGTAGGCATTGTTTACATTTTAGTACAAATAGATCTTTGCAGAGGACAGGGAGGATGGTGTGCAGTTTATAACCCCCCAACACACCAGTTGTTACAAAAGTCTCTCTAGACATTGCAAAATGTTTCTTTCAGTACAAATAACCCTGTTGAGAGCCAATGACCATATTCTGCTATATTGTGGTTTACCTTGCCAATTTATCACAGTGATTTCTCCTTCCAAACACTGAACTATGTGCAGTATGCATACTACTCAGTATGCCACAAATGTGGTATGACCTGACTGCAGTGTTGTCCTTTGAAGCCTTGATTTTCCCTTCTCCCAGAGCCTGCAGAACTATTTTTACATGTTATTATGATTCCTTTAGGAATTCCTCAGAGCTAATTGGCTTTTCACTCAGGCGCTGAGAGTACTGTTCCCTGGTGATCTCACTGGCTCTGGGGTACCAATGGACTAGGCAGGGACTGAGGTCTGTGGTGAAGGCTAAGGATTGGGTGTTCAATGTTGACAGTCTGATGCATGGAGTGATAGGTTAATTTTAGGTCGTGTAAGGTCAAGCAAAACAAGACAAAATAAATAATCGAAGAATGAATGCAAAAACTGTATCCGTTGTGGAATTGTGCCCTAGAATGCTGACTATTGGTAATGGATTTCTATTAACTAAAGACTTAATTATGTTAAATATACATATCAAAATTTCTAGAATAACCACTATCATAAAAGGATATTATATCTCCTCCAAACTACCAAGAAGGGAGAAATTTAAAGAGAGAAAGAGAAAAAAAATCAACCAATCCAAAAAAGGCAAAGGAAAAACTTTTTGGAAAAGTGGGACAAGGAATAGAGGAAGATGGTAGATTTAAACTTAAATATATCAATAATTGCATAAAATGTAAGTGAACCAAATGCTCCAGTTAAAAGTAAAGATTTATCAGTCTGGATTTAAAGAAGTCTAGCTATTTTTAAGAGATAGCCCCAAAACACACATACACAGTAAATTTGAGAGTAAAAATGATAGAAAGAAATACACCAGGAAATAGTATGATCAACAAAAATTAAGCTGTTACAGCTAAATTAATATCACACAAAACAAACTTCAAGGGAAAAATAATTACTAGATTTAAAGAAGGTTACAAGGGGTGCCTGGCTAGCTCAGTTGATAGCGCATGCAACTCTTGATATTGGGGATGTAGGTTCAACCCCCATGTTGGGTGTAGAGATTACTTAAATATAAAATCTTTTAGGGGTGCCTGGGTGGTTGGGTTGGTTAAATGTCTGCCTTTGGCTCAGGTCATGATCCCAGGGTCCTGGGATCCAGCCCCACATCCCAGGATCAAGCCCCACATCAGGCTCTCTGCTCAGCAAAGTCGGCTTCTCCCTCTCCCTCTGCCCCCCTCAGCTCGTGCTCACTGTCTTTCACTCTCTCTCGCTCTCTGTCAAATAAATAAATAAATAAATAAATAAATAAATAAATAAATAAATAAATAAATATTTTAAAAATGATTTTTAAAAAATAAAGAAGGTTACAATATATTGATAAAATTTCAATTCAACAGAAAAAATATAATACTAACCTTGGATGTATTCAACTGCTTTGACTATGTGAAACAAAAATTAACACAAATTCAAGGAGAAATAGACAAATCCACCAGCACAGTGAGTCTTTAATTCGTCTCTCTCATAAATTCATAGATGAAGCAGACAAAAAAAATCAGTAAAGATGTAGAAAATTTGAACATCAAATGAACAAGCTGGTTCTAGTAGATACACAAAGAACACTGTACCTAGCAACTGGAAAATAAACATTCTTTACAAGAACACATGAACAAGCCACCATGTACAGACTGTTCACTGATCAAAAGCACTTAGCCAAGGGTACAAACGGGGGTCAAAATCCATCCCATGCTCCACTTGCCAAACCACGTGCTCAGGTATGGTGCTATATCCATCTGGAAGAAAGAGCACATTTTCCTAATTCATACAAAAGCAATATGTCATCCAGTAGTGGTCCAGCACATGGAACATTTATGAAAGTTAATCATATACTAGGTTAAAAAAAAGTCAACAAATTTCAAAGAATCAGTTTCATACAGTTCACATTTTCTGACCACACTGCAATTAAAGTAGAAATTAGTAACAAGAAGATAAAGAAAACATTTATGTTTGGAAATTTCAAAACATACTTTGAAATCATACATCAAAGAAAAAAGTCATACTAAAAATTAGAAAATACTTAGAACAGAACAATAATCAAAATATTACATATCAAAACTAATAGGGGCACCTGGATGGGTCAGTTGGTAGAGCAAGCAACTCTTGATCTCAGAGTCATGAATTCAAGCCCCATATTGGGCATAAACCCTATTTAAAAAAAAAGAAAACTAATAAAAAATTATGGGTTGCCACCAAAGTGGTATTTAGAAAGATATTTATGTCATGAAACCTTTGTATTTTTAAAGAAGGCTAGAAATTAAAAAGCTAAGCATCCAATTTAAGAAGTTACAATAACAGTAAATGAAAGAAAGCAAAAATAAAGATGTTTCAAAATAACAAATATTAATAAAAAAGAAAATATCCGATACAAAAGATCAATAAAACCAAAAATTGGTTGGTTGAAAAGTCTAATAAAACAGATAAACCTAAAAAAAAAAAAACAGATAAACCTGTGGAAAGACTGATGACAAAAATGGGAGAAGGTATGTATAAACAAATATTAGGAATTGTATCAGTTGGGTTCATGACAGGAAATAGATGACATACACAAAGTGGATAATTATTTTTTTAAAGATTTTATTTACTTATTTGAGAGAGAGATCATGCTTGCACAGGAGCAGAGGGGAGGGGCAGAGGGAGAGGGAGAAGCAGGTTCCAGGGAGCTCAACGTGGGGCTCAATCCCCGGATCATGACTTGAGCTGAAGGCAGATGCACAACCAGCTGAGGAACCCAGGCACCTCTCAAAGTGGATAATTAAAGACAGGTGGGTTTTGGGTTTTTTTTAGATTTTTTCAAAAGATTTTGTTTATTTATTCATGAAAGAGAGAGACAGGGATCCCTGGGTGGCGCAGCGGTTTGGCGCCTGCCTTTGGCCCAAGGCGCGATCCTGGGGACCCGGGATCGTGTCCCATGTTGGGCTTTCGGTGCATGGAGCCTGCTTCTCCCTCTGCCTGTCTCTCTGCCACTCTCTCTCTCTGTGTCTCTCATGAATAAATAAATTTTAAAAAAAATAAAAAAAAATGAAAGAGAGAGACAGAGACATAGGCAGAGGGAGAAGCAGGCTCCTGCAGTGAGCCTGATGCAGGACTTGATCCCAGGACCCCAGGATCACGACCTGAGCCAAAGGCAGACATTCAACCACTGAGCAACCCAGGTGCCCCTCAGATTTTATTTTTAAGGAATCTCTACACCCAATGTGGAACTCAAACTTACAATCCCAATATCAAGAGTCACATGCTCCATGGACTGAGCCAATCAGGCTCTCCTAAAGAGGGTTTAATGAAGGAACCATGCACAATGATGTGAGTGGGCCAGATTAAGGGAAATCAGCAATGGATGGTGAGGCACCTCAGGGCTGGCAACACTGAAAGACGTTACCATCTGTAAGCCTGAGGAGGCAAGGAGAGGGAATGGTTACCAAAAACTGAGGAAATAAGGAAAAATAAAATAATAAGGAAAGAAACATTCAACAGGAAATGTGGCCTTCTGTAGAGGAATCACTGCCAACTCACATCCCTGCAGGGAGGGAATGTGGGGAATACATGTCCTGACTTTTCCTCCTTCTACCATCTGATCTCCTGTGGCTGATACCTCCCATTGGCTGATGGCTACTGAAAGCAATAAGGGGGGGGGCGGGGGGAGCCAAATGCAGTTAATATGGGTCAGGGAACAGAGCAGGGTGGAGAAGGATGTAAAGTGAATCTTGAAAGGGAACAACAGCAAAAAAAAAAAAAAAAAAAAAAAAAAAAAAAAAAAAAAAAAAAAAAAAAAAAAAAACGGGACGCTTGGGTGGCTCAGCAATTGAGCATCTGTGTCCGGCTCAGGGCATGATCCTGGAGTACTGGGATCGAGTCCCACATTGGGCTCCCTGCGTGGAGCCTGCTTCTCCCTCTGCCTATATCTCTGCCTCTCTCTCTCTGCGTGTCTCTCATGAATAAATAAATAAAATCTTTAACAAAAAAAAAAAAAAAAAACAGAATTCCCAGCACTGACTGTTCCTTTTGCCCCTCCAAACCACTCTTGCCCTTCGTCCAGATGAAAAACCCATGCCCTCCAACAGAATGTACAAATTGCCATCAGCTACTGTATTATTGCAGGGGGATGTCAATTCATTCATAATTCCACATGAAATCTAAAATATTCTCCACCACCAGTGCTTTTCATATACAGTAGAAGGGAATGGGGGCTCTAAACTTAAAGCATAGTTGCTATAGGGGCACTTGGGCGGCTCAGCTGGTTAAGTGTCCAACTCGAGATTTCAGCTCAGGTCATCAGGGCTGTGGGATCAAGCCCTGCATTAGGCTTCATGCTGGGAGTAGAGATTGCTTGAGATTCTTTCTCTCCCTCTTCCCCTGCCCCTCCCCCAGTGTGTGCCCTCTCTGCCCCCTCAAACCCCCCCACTCTCAAATAAATAAATATTTTAATTTTTTTGAAAAACATAGTTGCTACAGTCCCTCCTTCTGTAGCTAGAAGCAGGCCCAATGTTGATAATCATAGCTTCAATTTTTCTGCCACCCACTCCATGCTTCCCTTGCCCTCTGTCAGCATCTCAGTAGGACAGGATATGTTCCCTGGTGGAGTGACCTAAACCTTCATCCTCACGGATGTGAATCCTTATAATCTTACCTTGACTGGGTTACCAGTTTTCACTGACCAGTACTATTGAACAAGAGAGTGATAGGAGGCACCTCAGTGAGGCCCCTGAGTTCTAGAGATAGTTCTCCTTGCCTCCATTGTGTAGGAGCAACCTAATCTGCCTTTGGTAATCAGGATAGACCACCCTGGTCTGTACAGTGACCCCTTGCCTGCCTGTTAAACAGCATGGAGAACACAAAATGGCCAGAGGGCAATGTCAGTTTCCAAAACAGGATCCTGACATGTTCCCTGGTGGAAGCATTTCTCCCTTGGGCATTAGAACCTCTTAATCCACTGAGTCCAAGATGTAGGGACGGGAAGCAAATATTTCTTGAGGGAGTGGGGTCAATCCCACCTCCACCTCTCAAATCCTGGACCCACACATTCTGACAACAAGGGAGATATGATATATTAGCCCTTGGTTTAAAGTATATACTAGGTTCTGTAGGACAGTACCCCAAATTTGCAGGTTATGGTGCCATAATTGAGCCTTTGGCAGGAAATTTCACCATTCTATCAAGCCAGTTGCTTCTAGGTGATGAGACATGTGCTAAGACCAAAGAATTCCATGGGAACAAGCCCATCGCCACACTTACTTCACGCTAAACTGAGTTCCTTTGTTGAAAGCAATGTTGAGTAGGATACCATGGTGATGAATCAGGCATTCTGTGAGTCCACATGGTAGTGCTGGCAGAAGCTTTGCAAGCATGAAAATCAAATCCGTATTCAGAATATGTATCTATTCCTGTGAAGACAGTCAGTGCCTCCTCCGTGATGGAAGGGGTTCAGTGTAACCAATCTGCCACCAGATGACTATCTGGTCCCCCCAAGGAATGGTACCATATTGGTGCCTCAGCATTTGGTCTCCGCTGATAAGCAGGTTGCCAATTCAAAGTGGTAGCAGACAGATCAGCTTCAGTGAGAGAAGACCCCGTATATATACCTCATCCCAGCTGGCACAACTATTTTGTATATGGGTCTACTGAGCAAGCACTAGGGTAGCTGAAGAGGCTGACACCAACAGAATAGGTTATCTTATCCACCTGATTACTGAGAGCCTCTTCCATGGTGGATGTCCTCTAGATGCAATTGTATGGAACACAAATATCTTCACACTTCTGGCCCATTCTAGGAGGCCTATACATATACCTTTTTCCCAGGTCTCCTTATCACCAAATTCCTATCTTGTTCTTTCCACATTCTTCTCTGTCCAGCCAACATGTTAGCCTCTGTCCCTGAATCAGTGTATTAGGCCATTTCTCCATCCACCAAAGTAAATAGATATACTACTTGGTAGGATTTTCCTTTCCTTCTGTCTTTAGGGGCCATCCCTGAGTAGAGCTGTCAGCCACCTGTGACCTACTTCTGCCAGGTGCCAGCCTACCATGCAGATCCATCTATAAAGCCATAGGAATACATTTTCTTGTTCTGTTCAATGATTATAGAGAACTCTCCTTGAGGTCATATGTAGGGGCTGATGGAGAGGCAGTGATGTAGTAGGACCAAGTACCATGTGAGTCTGAGTCATTTCCTCATTCACTTTTACCTTCCCAACTTTCTCAGATCTGATTTCATATACAGTGTCGATTTAACAATGGAATGCTGCTGCACATGGCCATTTGATAATTGAGTGAATTAAATAATACCCATTTCCTAATGGCCAGTTCAAGTCACATAGTCTCTTGGTGTCTCATGGTCAGAATTCAATCACTATCAGGGCCTGGTAGCCATTGCCTTTCAAATGGAGAATAACTGTCAGTTAAGGAAAGTATGGCCTTACTGCAGCACCCTAAGAGTCTGCGCTACGAGGCTTCATAGAACATGCACCACAGACTCATATTTGTTGCTGAGACTTTTCTTGCTTCAGATCCGACTCAAAACTGGCAGCCTCAGAGATTACTCAGTAAATGGGTTAGAGCAGCATATCCAAATACGGTATATGTTGCCTCCTAAATCCAGAGAGGTCCAAGTATTGGTTTCTTTCTTTGTGGTGGGTAGTACAAGGAAAAACAACTTATCTCTTACTTCAGAAGAGATATTCTGACATTCTCCTATACCACTGGACCCCTAGAAATGTCATCCATGTAGCAGGCTCCTGAACTTTCTCAAGGCTTATCTCCTATCCTCTGGTCATAAGGCATCTAAAATACTTGATTCTTCCTGCCCCTTAGACTCATTAGCATAATGCTATCAATGTCATGGACCAGCATTATATCTATAGAGTAAAAAGAGAAGTTCCTTCTGGTAGATTATGACAGAAAATGGCATAGTTTGAGATAGCCCTAAGGTAAGAAAGTGAGTGCAAACTATTTCTGATTATCTCTGCTGATGATAGTTGTTAGGTCAATAGGTGCCAGAGGCTGGGTTCATTTGCTCCAGTAAAGATACCACATTAAGAAACAGAGTTGTGACTGGTGTCACAGCCTGATTAAATTAACAATAATTCAAAAGCATTCTCTAAAACTTAAATGCCTTTTCCTACAGGCCAAACTGGGCATGTGGTTGGAGTCATCACAATTCCATTGTTCAAGTCTTTGGTGGTGGCTCTTATCTCTTCAACTGCCCCAGGAATTTGGTGTTGCTTTGGTTTACTTTCTTGGCAGTAGAGGTGAAAGGGAAAGGGTTGCAGTTCCAGGTGAAACTACTTGACCTTTCCCTATAATAAGAACCCTCCCTCCATGGATCATAAGTCAGAAAAATAACGTGTGGTGAGTATGCCAAGATGGGTCCAAGTTCCCACTGAAATGAACTCAGACCAAGACCTAATTTATCACCTGACTCCCTAAGTCCCCACCCTGGAGATGAACCACAGTGGCACACTATCCAATAATTAGCATCAATTCATACCTGGAATCTTATAACCCTAAAAGTTTCCAGATATTTTCTTTACCCTGGTCATGGCCTCCTAGTAAATGACCACAGGTCTCAGTGTGAGGAAGGAAGACTTGGAAAAAGGTTTTCAGTATCCATCTGTAATAGCATTGTGGTAAGGTCCTTTCTCAAAGAGATCTGCCCTCCCCCTTAACCAAAGAGCTCCAAAAAAAAAAAAAAATCACAGAGCTCCAGATCTGGGAACTGGCCTAGTAGATCTGGGAATAGAGTAAGAGTTCATTCAAGAGCCTGCAAAATTTTTGCCCACTTGACCTAGAATTTTTCTGCTTCTCTGTATCACATCTATTTCACTTCTAGGAAATTCCATAATCATCCTCTGCAACAGATGGAAGTCGAAACACTCTATCCTTGTGCTTTATGTCAATTGCATCCACATTAATTATGACAGGTAGGCACCATCGCCTGGACTCTACCTTTTAGGGCTCCATTATCCTATTGAAATCAGGGTGTCCAATTCCACTGAAGCATCTCCCACTATCATTTGTGGCCTACAGAGACTATTCCGTGGAGATTTTCAGTCATACTGGTGCTCCTCTCAGCAATATATTTCTTTTTTTTATAATTTTTATTTATTTATGATAGTCACACAGAGAGAGAGAGAGAGAGGCAGAGACACAGGCAGAGGGAGAAGCAGGCTCCATGCACCGGGAGCCTGACGTGGGACTCGATCCCGGGTCTCCAGGATCGCGCCCTGGGCCAAAGGCAGGCGCCAAACCGCTGCGCCACCCAGGGATCCCAGCAATATATTTCTTAATGCTTTAGTGAAGAGTGTCCTCCCAGCAGGGTGACCAACTGGTCCAGATTTTCCTGGGACTGTCACAGTTTTAAAACTGAAAATCCCACAGCCCAGGAAACCCTACTGCAGTCTTTCTACAAGCAGAGTTAGAGGCAGGCACTGAGCAGATTGCACATCATAGATCCACTTCAACATTCCCTTCTCCTTGGGCATTAGAGCATATAGGCTCTACTGAAATCCAATAACACTTAGGGGGGTGGAGACAATGAACTGTTGTGGGGTTTGGTCCTGAGGAGAATCAGTATTTCTTGTGAGGCAAACACCCCCATGAAAGTCATCAAAAGGTTTTTATGCAGAGGAAGGCTGGTACCATTAGACAAAAGATGTATGACTCCTTCTACTGGCAAGGAAGGTTCAGGGGAACATGAAGGTTAAATTTTTCTCAGCTTCATCTGTTTATACCCAAATATTTCCACCCAATGTGTCAGGGTTCTATTATTTCCCCAGGAGAGCCTGTCAGTTAACCTAAGAGCTCCAACAAGGCCGTACCTTTAATCAGTGCTGCACCTTTGCAAAGTTTATGATCAGTCCCTGAGCATGATTGCCAGGCATATCTGTCCTCCAGTTCCAGGAGAATAAAAACTACTTGAATGGTGACAGTGAGGCTCTTTGATTTTCCACTCTGATCTGTGTTGTGCATTCAAGGCTTTCCATTTGTCCTTTTTTCTGTATAAGCTCTCTACGGTCATCAGAAGCAGTTAGCCCTAGCCCCTCCTTTGCAATCATCACTGTCACCATAGGGATAAGTGCTCTAGCCACTTGATTTCCCAAAGCTTTGCCCTCCACTTGTATTCCATTTCAAGCCACCATCGCTGATAATTTGAGTAATCATCATTCAGCGCATACCACGCATTACAAGTGTCTCATTTCCCCCTAGAAAAGAGGTTGTCACAGAATGCATTCTTTAGGAAGCCAAAGCTGAAATTGAGTTAGGATGCAAAGCATTTACTGGAGAGAGAAACCTGTGAAGCAAATGAGGAGGAGGCGGCACTGGGCAGAGGCAGTACAGGCAGGCAAAACAAACCCAAATCCAAAGTATGTGTCGATTCCATCAAAGACAACTCGCCATCCCTTCCAAGGTAGAAGGGGTCTAATGGAATTAAGACCATAAGGTGGTTGGCTAGTGTCCCTTTAGCCATCCACTGAATAAAGGACTCACCATTGGTCTCTGCTGTTGGCTTCTTAGGCACTCAGCAGTGGCAGTAGCTAAACCAGGCTTGGAGAGGTGAAGCCCACGCTGCTAGGCCCACCCATTGCCTCCCTCTCTGCCTGTCAGCATAACAACCTATTTGGGGCCCACTGCACAAGTACTGTGGTGGCCAAGGAGAAAGTTTGGCTTATCTACCTGGTTGGTTTTGAATCTACTCTGCAGTGGATGCTTTTTGGTGAATATTAATGAGACAAAAATATGCACACTTGGAGCCAGCCCCAGTGGCCCATATACATACCTCTTTCCCAGACAGCCTTGCCACTGGTATGGCAGTGTTGTTCCTTTCATGCCTCCAATGAGGCAAGATACTAGCCACTTTTCAGGATCTACTGTCCTTATCTCAGGCTTCATCTTCCTCCATACAAAAGGAATGCCCAAAGGTACTGCCCACCGGAATGAGCTCCATTTAGCAAATAAGAAAGGGAGCAAAAGAAATGGGCAAGTATTTCACAGAAAAGGCCAAATGAATGTAATCAAAGAAATGCAGAATAACTTCATATTATATACACATTATGCCACCAGATTGCTGACAATTCAAATTTCAGTGTCCATTTATGAAGTTTTATTGGCACACAGCCATGCTCATTCATTTACATATTGTCTCTGGCTGCTTTCCCACTACAGTGGCAGAATTGTGTAGTTGCATCAGACTGTGTGGCCCACAAAGCCAAAAATGCTTACTGTCAGACCCTTTTCTAGGCAGTAAAGTTCAAGAAAAATTTAAGTTACATTAAGGTAAATTAAACACAGAATCTCAACATTTCTATCTTATTCAGAATCTTCTTAGGAGCATGCAGAGGAAAGAATAGGGAAAAGAGTTAACCTCCTTCTACCTGGAAAAGATCCCTGAGTAAAGAGCCAAGGAATGCTGCCTAAAAAAGAAAAAGTCAGTGGTTCTCAGACTTGAGGGAGCATCAGAATCAACTGGAAGGCTTGTTAACAAAAGACTGCTGGGCCCTACTCCCAGAGGTTTTGACTCAGTAGGTCTGGGGTGAGGCTGGAGAATTTGCCTTTCTAACAAATTTCCAGGTGATGCTGATGTTGCTGGTCTGGAGGCTGCACTTTGAGAACTGCTGCCCTAAGAGTTAGAAGTGATTCCTAAACTGCGGTGCTTCAGCAACCTGCATCAGAATCACCTAGATCTCTGGCCCATGGTATTTACATTCTAGTGAAGAAGTGATATAATAAACAGTTAAGCAAGGAGCACCTGGCTGGTTCCATCAGTAGAGCATGTGACTCTTGATCTGGGGATTGTGAGTTCGAGCCCCACGTGCCAGGGAGAGATTACTTAAATACACTTAAAAAGGGCAGCCCGGGTGGCTCAGCGGCTTAGCGTAGGCTTCAGCCCAGGGCCTGATCCTGGAGACCTAGGATCGAGTCCCGTGTCAGGCTCCCTGCATGGTGCCTGCTTCTCCCTCTGCCTGTGTCTGCCTCTGTGTGTGTGTGTGTGTGTGTGTGTGTGTGTGTGTTGCTCATGAATAAATAAATAAAATCTTTTAAAAATACACTTAAAAATAAACAAACACGTATATAATGTCATATAAAATAAAGTGGATCATAGGAATGAAGAGTGACAAGGCATGCTAGTTAAGACAGGGAGGTCAAGTCAGGCCCTCTTTAAGAAGATGACATTGGATAGAGACAATGTCACAGGGAGAGCAAGCTATTAATAAGTTAACATTAATGTTAATTAATATCAATATGTTAATATGTGAGGAAGGAGTATTTGAGTCAGAAAGAACAATCAGTGCAAAGACCATGAGACAAGAATGTGCTTGGTGTGGGTTTCCAGAACAATTTAAGGCCAAGAATTTGACTCTTTGTTCTTTCTGGTTCCTTGTGTTCTTCCTTCCCCAGGGCAAGAAGCTTCAGTTTATTCTCTATCACACAAATAGGGTCATACAATACGTTCTGTTCTGCAACTTGCATAATCCCTTAGTGATAAATAATGAACAATCTTTCATGTCCCTACATTTAAGATTCATCTCATTGTTTGCAAAGGCTGAATATTCCTTTGTAGACATGTACCAGGGGTTTACTTTTTAAAAATCAATTATTTGTATGATGAGTTTCCTATAGATGAACAGTTAGATTGCTTCCATTTCTTGGCTATGATCCAGAAAATGCTATAGTATGCTTTTTCTTTTTTTTTTTTATTTATGATAGTCACAGAGAGAGAGAGAGAGAGGCAGAGACATAGGCAGAGGGAGAAGCAGGCTCCATGCACCGGGAGCCTGATGTGGGTTTCGATCCCGGGTCTCCAGGATCACGCCCTGGGCCAAAGGCAGACGCCAAACCACTGCGCCACCCAGGGATCCCCTATAGTATGCTTTTTCAAATGTGTGTGTGTGTGTTTGTGTCTGTGTACTTGTTCATACATTCCTTTATACACTAAAAGTTTACCAAGCTGCTACTACATGTTAGGTACCGCGTTACATGCTGAAAATACAACGTTCAGCAAAACGGACATGGTTCTTGCTCTCATGGAATACAGGATCTACTAGGGGGAGAAAATCACACAAGAAATATGTAATTACAAACTTCGAGAAGTGCTAGCAAGGTATGGCTGTTGTTCAGCTTACCCAACTTTCACTCTCAAGCCTCCTTCCAGCTAGAATTCTGGCCAATGAGACAAAAGTGGGTCGTGGTAGACAGATCACTGTCCCCTCAGTCATATCCTTTTTTTTAAAAAAAAAAAAAAGACTTTTTTTTTATTCACAGAGACACTGGGGGGGGGGGGCAGAGAGAGAAGCAGGCCCCATACAGGAAGCCTGACATGGGACTCAATCCCAGGTCTCCAGGATCACACCCCAGGCTGCAGGCAGCGCTAAACCGCTGCGCCACTGGGGCTGCTGTCCTCAGTCATATCCTAATCCTCAGAACTTGTGCATATGTTAGGTTACATGGCAAAGAATTAAGGTTGCAGATGGAATTAAGCTTACTAATCAGTTAACCTTAGAAGAGGGAATGTAAGCACTGGGTGTTATAAGGAAATGATGAATCACTAAATTCTACTCCTGAAACCAATATTACACTATATGTTAACTAAAGTCTAAATAAAAAATATGAAACAAAAAAAAGAAGAGGGAATGTAGCCTAGATTATCCAGGTAGACTCAGTGTAATCACAAGGATCCTTAAATGTGGCAGACGGAGGGCCAAAAAGTCAGAGAAGATGTGATGACAAAAAGCAGAAGTCACAGTAATGTGATTGCTGGCTATGAAGATGGAAGGGTGGGCACCAGTCAAGGAATACAGGCACCCTCTGGAAGCTGGAAAAGGTAAGGAAATCGACATTCCCTTAGAGACCCCAGAAGGAAGGCAACCCTACCAAAACTGTGATTTTAGCCTAGCAATACCCATTTCAGACTTCTAACATCCAGAACTATAAGATGATAAGCTTGTGTTGCTTTAAGCCACTACATTTACAGAGTTTTGTTAGAGCAGGCATAGGAAACTCATGCATGGATTACTTGGGAAAACTTTTGCTATCCTGATAAAAGTATCGTCCTTTCCTCTTCTTCCTTGTTCTTGACTTGAATGTGCAGCCATAGAAGTCATCCAGTGACCCTGAGGGAAAGGCCAAGACAACTGCGGAGCCATCAGCCCTGATATTGTTGAACTGCTAAAGAAATGCCAGCAGCCCCTGACATCTAATCTTCTAGTTCCCCTCTGTGAGCAGGGGGGGGGGGGAACCCTATAGACCCATACTTTTCAGCTCTTGTAGTTATTCAGTTACATGCAGACAAAAACATCTCTCAGTGACAAGTGGGTATAAACGGCAATGAGGGAATATCATGAAATATGTGCACAGTGGAATTTTTTTATGTCCAACATCCAATTCCCTTCCTATTTGGGGGGAAATCCCCAGTGTGTACAGCATTGGTGGACTACACTGCCCACTTCAAAGTCTAAAGGAAGAAATCTTTCATCTTCCTGCCCCTTGGCAGCCAGTTGCACAGGGCACATGCTTGCCTCAACTAGAAAAAGGACACGAGTGTATATAAAAGAAAACGTTAACATCCTGTGCTTGATGCCCCTCCCAATATTCCCTAGGCACTCGTTTCTGTTTCAATGACTTCTTACTGCAGGCACCTGTGACTCTGCCTGAGGACTTTCTGGCTCAGGAGTGTGCTTAGCCAGCAGTGTGGCAGGGAGTTAAGGTCCAAAGGAGCAAACCTATCAGTGATGAATACGAATATAAGAAAAATGTGCCAGCTTCCTTGTTTCCTGGATGGAAAACCCAAGGCATATTTTGTCTTCCTGAAGTCCCAGTAGAGTCAAGTCCCAGTTGCCCACAGCACTAACCTGCTCATTAAAAGGTTGTATTGTTTTTCAGGTCTTCCCTGTCTCACTTCCGCACTCCCCTCCATGGCTTCCTGGGATTACCTTCCAAATAAATCACGTGGTCTCAAATACTCATCTGAAAGTCTTTTTCACCCAAAGTAAGAAATTTGATACCAGAAGTGGTCTTTTGAAGTAGACCTTCAGGATGGGGTTCTGGAATTGGATTACTCATATAACACATGAACACAAAGACCTCATTACTACTGGTAAGTAGAGTGGTGGCAATCCCTGGCATGCTGTAGAATTACAATTGAGAGACTCTTACCTATGCTGGATTGGGATAGGATAAAAATGGAAGAAAATGCACGGATTCATGCAATAGCTCTAGCACTTGAAAGATGAAAACTTTGAGAATCAGGGAATTGGTTTGCTCTTGTCCAACAAGACATGACCTGTCTCAATGATCACAGAAATCCTAAAGAAAGCAAATGACAGGGACGCTTGGGTGGCTCAGTGGTTCAGTATCTGCCTTTGGTTCAGGTCATGACCCTGAGTTCCTGGGATTGAGTCCCACATCGGACTCCCTGCAGGGAGCCTGCTTCTCCCTTTGCCTATGTCTCTGCCTCTCTCTCTATCTCTCGTGAATAAATAAATAAATAAATAAATAAATAAATAAATAAATAAATAAATATTTTTTAAAAAAGAAAGCAAATGACAGATGTGGTCAACCAGTTATTAAGTCAAGGAACAGCATGGAAGTAGAAGGCATTCATGGGAACTTTTATCTTTTTTCATCTCTTCCAGAAAGGGGCAGTCTAGGCTAAAAATCAGGCCCAGATTTGATTGTGAGAGTGGTAGAGTTACAAGGAGGATGATGCTCATCTTTCTTAAGATCTGCCCCTGCCTCAGCATATTTGTTTTAGGGACAATTCTTAGTATGGCCCAAGCAGAGAAATACCATTTCTAGCAGAAGATAAAAGAGATTATTCACTGAATAGTTGTAGGACTTGGTAAATATATACTTGATGGAATTGAGAGAATAAACCTGGGAATGGACTTTGGGGGTACTGGACCAAGGAAGAATATAAAACTGGATACAGAAGAGTTTTTGATATTGGAACACTCTCCCATGACTCAGGATTTCACATCTTGGCAGCGATACCTGGAGTCAGTCCTAGTATGCTGCTGGAATGGCTCCTTGAAACTTGGAAACAACAAAGCCTATATAGTAAATGAAGTGGAGTTTATTTCCTCACAGCTCTCAAAACTAGAAGTCCCAAATCAAATTGTTGGCAGAGTCAGTTTCTTCTGAGGCCTCTCTCCTTGGCTTGAAGATGGCTGCCTTCTCCCTGTTGCCCCTCAGTCTGTGTGTTGTCTGTGTCCTAATTTATTCTTCTTATAAGGACACCAGTCATATTGGATTAAGACCTACTCATTCTGCCTTAATTACTTCTTTAAAAGCCCTATCTCTACATACATCACACTGTAAGATACTGAGAGTAGGACTTCAACATATGAATGTTGGGAGGAGGGGACATAATTGAGCTCATAACAGAAACCAGCAAGAGTATTGCTTATAAAACTAAAAAAATGAAGATCAAATCAAGAATACTTACTCAGTAGCCTGTCAGTTGCCACAGTGGAAAAATCATTTTCCTTTTTCTGATTTCCACCCCTGAGCAGGTTCTCAGACCCAGGACTGATCAAGTGAAGAAAGGCCAAGTCCCCATGAGGAAGGATTCTGCAAAGCAACAGCAAATATACACAGTTATGATTTCAGCAAGTCTGCCTTAGCAGGACCTAGCCCATTTATCAGTGTGACTGTGAAGTAGGGGGAAAAGGAATACCCGATACCCATATTTTGTGGAGGTGATGTCAGAGAACCTAAAGCACTGTCATAGGGCCCTCTGTTAGAGTGGGATGTGTGGAGGTTCAGTAAGAAATGGAGTCCTAGCCCAAGTCTCACAGTGAATCCAATGGATCCACACCTAGTCTGTGCTCATTTCTCTGGTCCCTGACTATATTCTTGGAAGAGACATATTCAGCAGTTAGAAGAACTCTCAAATTGTTCCCTCACATAACAGGCAAAAGCCATTATGATAGAAATGGCTAAGTGGAAACTCCCCGAAGCCAGCGAAAATAAGAAGCAATGCCATACCCTGATGGGATTGGCAGGGAATAGTGCCAGCTTCCTTACCTCCTGCCCAGGTGAGACAACTTTGAGGTGTATTCCACAGTCACCCCATGAGGACTGAGACCTAACTTCCCAGAGCCATACCTGCTCACTAATGCAATTTGCATTGGTTTCCTTCCTTCCCTGCCTCGCTTTTTTATTTCCCTACCCATGCTTATCACCTCCCAAGTAGACTACTTATACTCAAAGCCTTACCTCAGTGACTCACGGTGGGAAAACCCAACCTAACACACCTCCTCTCTGGCCTTTGTTCATACTGAAAAATACACTTATGGAAGGTTTTTGTTGCCATTGTTGTTGGTTGTTACCTCCCAAAAACTCATACCATACGCACTGTTCTGCAATAACCTTTTTTCATTTTATAAGGCTTTATGGAAATTCTTTAGGCCAATAAATTATATATCTAATTCATATCTTAATAGCTGTGTCAAATTCCATAATATGGATATCCATATCCATCCTCCTACAGCTAAACATTTAGGTAGTTTCCAGACTTGCCTCCACAAACAATGCTGCCCTGCCATAAGCATTCTTAGACATACAGCCTAAGGAACCAGTACTTCTACTTATATAGGATAGACCCTGAAATTAAGGATTGCTAATCAAAAGTTATGTGGGTATGCGTATTTTCACTGACAAAAATCTGCCTTCTGGGGCAACTGTGGCACAGTCGGTTAAGCATCCGACTCTCACTTTCAGCTCAGGTCATGATCTCAGGGTTGTGAGATCGAGCCCCAAGATGGGCTCGTGCTCGTAGGAAGTTGCTTGAGATTCTGTCTCCCTTTCCCTTTATCCCCTCCCTCTGCTTGCTCTAAATAAATAAAATCTTAAAAACAAGCCCACAATGATGGAGGTATGTCAAAGGGACACAGGAATCAAACTGAAAGAGCTCCTGATAACCCAAGCTGGAACAACTTAAGTAACAACAAAAAAGTAGTGTTAAAGTATAAAATACATATTCACAGATTCATACTCTTATAAATAAACGATTATATAAAGACATAGGGAAAAGAGAAAAATCTCCCACTCAGAAGAATTCCAAATAAGTCATGTAAACACTCTGCCCTCAAGGAGGTATGTCATAACCCCCCACTACTTATGTGGACTATGTGGGGCACTTGGGTGGCCCAGTCAGTTAAGTGTCTGCCTTTGGCTAGGGTCATGGTCTCGAGCCCCACTCGGTGGGGAACCTGCTTCTCCCTCTCCTCCCCCTCTCCTCCCCGCTTGTGCTCTCTGTCGCTATCTCTGTCTCTCTCAAATAAATAAATAAAATCATTTTAAAAACTTATTTTAAAAAGTGCAGACTGTGCATGATGGCATCCCTCCAAAGAGTACAGCATAGGTGATGGGGGGAGCAATTTTCCAGTGGACAGAACTGACAAACGCTAACTCAACAGATGATCAAGGTTAATAAGAACAAAGATGCTATTTTGATAATATGTCCTCTTTGCTAATACGTGATGACATAGCATGTTACCTCGGTGGTGATATTCAAAACCCGTAACACTAGTCTAATATTGAGAAAACAAACTTCAACTGAGGAACATACTGCAAAATACCTAACGAGTATTCCTCAAAGCGGTCAAGGTAATGGAAACCAAGGAAAGTCTAAGAAACTGTCACAGTCAAAAAGAACCCAGTGAAATATGACTGCTAAATGTAATGTAGTATCCTGGATGGGATCCTGGAATAGAAAAAGGACATTAGGGTAAAACTCAGGAAACCTAAATAAAGTATGGAGCTTAGTTGATAAAAATGAATCAATATTGCTGTATGGTGAACAAATTATGACAAATGTACCGTCTATATTAATGTAAGATGTTAATAAAAGAAACTGGGTGTGAGATTTATGGAAACTCCATACTATCTTTGCTATTTTTCTGTAAGTCTAAAATTGTCTTAAAATAATTTCATTAAAAATTGTTCATTCATCTAAGTTATACTTTTGATGTGGTATGATGTAGGGGCATGGCTGTTTTCTTTCATGTGGGATAGCCAATTGTGCCAACATCATTTTATCAAACAATTGGATTAAAGTGCTGCTTTTGTTATCTATTACTTTACAATGCATAGTTGGATTTTGTTTCTGGACAATTATATTTCGTTGATCAAATGTTTATTCCTGGATAGGTATCATACAACAATCAATATGTTTTGATTATGGTGATTTTATGGTACCTTTTATATCTGGTAAAATATACTTGCAGCTAATCTCACAAAGGAACAATTTCTGTAACATGTAAAGAGTCACAATAAAATCAACAAGAAAATGAGTGACAACCCAGTAGAATAATGGGCAAACAATATGAGCATACAGTTCACAAAACATAAATATAAATGGCTCTTTGACATATGAAAACATGTTCAATCGGAGAAGGACAAACATTATATGGTCTCATTCATTTGGGGAATATAAAAAATAGTGAAAGGGAATAAAGGGGAAAGGAGAAAAATGAGTGGGAAATATCAGGGAAGGAGACAGAATATGAGAAACTCCTAACTCTTGGAAACGAACTAGGGGTGGTGGAAGGGGAGGTGGGTGGGGTTGGGGGTGACTAGGTGACAGGTACCGAGGGGGGCACTTGATGGGATGAGCACTGGGTGTTATTCTATATGTTGGCAAATTGAACACCAATAAAAAATAAATTTATAAAAAAAAGAAAGAAAAGAAAAGAAACTAAATCTGCAGGCACTGTGGAACTGCGAGGGACAAGACGTGTGCTCAACTCGCAGAAATGAATATGCCTTGAAGAAAAAAAAAAGTAAACATGTTCAAACTTTATCATAAATAAACATAAAATGAAACCACACTTCACAGATAAGCAAAGACCAAAAAGTCTAATATAATGCTATTTTTGTGAGAATGCAGGGAAACACCCACTTTCATACATTGTTGGTAGAAATATAAATTGATACAACTTACATGGAGAGCAGTTTTGGCACCTTATACAAGCATTTAAAATATACATGCTGCTTGACTCAGAAATCCTATGTGCTCTACAGAAGCACTAGAAATCCTATGCTATATATGTATATTCCCAACTATACATATATATATATATTCCTTGGGAATATATACATATTGTATATGTGATGCTATTCATTGAAAGACTGTTTGTTATAGAAGGAGATCTGTGAGGTATTTTAAATATTAAAGTCCATCAACAGAGAACTCATTAAACAATGGTAAATTCCTAAAATGAAATTCTATATACACAAAGGAACAAGAAGCAAGCTCTTCAGGTAGATCTGAGTTACATTGGTAAGTCAAAGCAATATGGGGACACCTGGGTGGTTGAGTGTCTGCCTTTGGTTGAGCGTCTGCCTTTGGCTCAGGTCTTGATCCCGGGGTCCTGGGATCGAGTCCTGCATCGAGCTCCCTGCATGAAGCCTGCTTCTCCCTCTGCCTGTGTCTCAGCCTCTCTCTCACTGTCTCTAATGAATAAATAAAATCTTTAAAAAAAATAAAAAAGGGAAAGTAATATGAAGAACAATGTGAATACTGTGTTAAAAAATGATTCAAATATAGGGGATCCCTGGGTGGCTCAGTGGTTGAGCACCTGCCTTTGGCCCAGGATGTGATCCTGGAGTCCTGGGATTGAGTCCCACATTGGGCTCCCTGCAAGGAGCCTGCTTCTCCCTCTGCCTGTGTGTCTCTCTCTCTCTTTCTCTCTGTGTCTCTCATGAATAAATAAACTCTTAAAAAAAAAGAATCAAATATCTCTGAAAGTATATGGGAGAAACTTATGACCTAAATTATCTATGCAGAAGATAACTGTGGCGGTGGGAGGGGTGAAGAGAGCTGCATGCCTCTTGGTAACTTTTGATCTTGAACCATATGAATATTTAACTCATTTAAAAGAATAAATAAAATATTAATTTTTTGATTAATTAAATAATGAGACTTTTATAAGCATCATATTTGAATTTTGAATTGCATTATATTTGTCATTTGGGGAAGATTACTGTTCGTATTGTATTATGTCTTTCTATATCTTCAGATCTTTTTTTTAAGTAATCTCTCCACCCAGTGTGGAACTCAAACTCATGACTCTGAGATCAAGAGTTGTAGGTTCTATCGACTGAGCCAGCCAGGCAACCCCCTTCAGATCTTATATTATGTTCTTCAGTAAGAAGCTATAATGTTCTTCATATACATTCTGTATATTTCCTCTTCCACTCATTCCTAAGTATTTTTTTAAGTTTTATTTATTTAAGTAATCTCTATCTCCAATGTGGGGCTCAAACTCACAACCCTGAGATCAAGAGTTGCACACTCCCCTTACTGAGCCAGCCAGGAGCCCCTCATTCCTAAGTATTTTAAATTTTTGTCAGTATTGTGAATGGAATACTTTCCCACTACTATTTCTAGCTGGTTATTGATAATATTAAGAAGTATTTTTGGAAAAAAAAGTATTATTGGTTTTTGTCTATTTTCATATAGTTAACCATCTCACCAAAAAACTTATATTACTTCTGGTAGTTTTTGTAAAACTAGAATCTAGTAAGCTTTCTACAAATATAATTTTTTTAAGATTCTATTTTATTTATTCATGAGAGGCACAAAGAGAGAGAGAGGCAGAGAGACAGGCAGAGGGAGAAGCCGGCTCCATGCAGGGAGCCCAACGTGGGACTTGATCCCTGGTCTCCAGGATCACGCCCCGGGCTGAAGGTGGCACTAAACCACTGGGCCACCAGAGCTGCCCAAATATAATTTTTTAAATAGGATAATCTGGGGGTGCCTGGCTGGCTCACTCAGTGAAGCATGTGACTGTCCATCTCGAGCTTGGAAGTTCAAGCCCCACACTGGGTGTAGAGATTACTTTAAAAAAAAGATAAAATCTTAAAAAATAATAAAAATAATAATAAATAAATAATAAATAGGATAATTTTTGCATATTCTTTCTAATGCAGATTCCTATCATTCTAGTTGTAGTAAAAGCTGAATACACCTAAGAGAGAGGGAGAAAAAGAGAGAGAGAGAAATACAGTGATGTAAATAAGATCGAAGTTTCTTTCTTTCATACATAATCGTTGACCAGTTCAGGCTGGCAGAACAAATATCCTTGCTCCTCCAGGTTATTCAGTGACCCATGTTCCTTTCATCTTGTCCTGCCATCTACTGGAGCGTTGTACTCATCTGCATGGTTGAAGTGGAGTTATAGTTACATCTATGTTCCAGCCCCAGAGGAACAAAGTGGGAGAAAAGTCTAGAATAAACAATTTCCTTTTAAGCAACTGAGGGATATGTTGACCTCATCACATCTGTGCATATGCCACTGGTGCAAACAGTCATATGGCTGCACTTAGCTTCAGGAGAAACTGGGAATGTAGTCTCTCAGCCATGCCCTTAGTTAAAACAATATTTCTAAGGAAGACGGGGAGAACAGAATTTTGAAGACAACAGTAGGCTACACATAATACTTCACTGTCTTGTCTGACTAGATTAGTTAGAACATCCAAAACAATGTTGAATAATGCTGACAGCAGCCTTCTCTCATTCATGACTTTAATGAAATGATTCTACTATTTTATCATTTGGTATAATGTTTGCTCTTCAGTTTTGGTAAGCAATCTTTATCATATTTAAGTAGTTTCTTTTAAATGTCTACTTTAGTAAGTTAATAAATTTCTATTTTACTTGAAGTACTTATTAAGAATGGCTCCTGAAGGGGGGTACTTGAATGGCTCAGCTGGTTAAGCATCTGACTCTTGATCTCAGCTCAGGTCTGAATTTTAAGGTTGTGAGTTGAGGTCCTGTGTTGGGCTCCACCCTGAGTGTGGAGCCTACATAAAAAAAAAAAAAATTTAAATAAAACAATTTAAAGGATGGGATGCTGAATCTTTAAATGCTTTTTCAGTTTCTGTTAACATAATACTATGGGGTTTCTCATTGATTTGTTTTGTCATAAATTATGTCGATAAACTTCCTTTTTTTGTTGATAAACTTCCTAATGCTGAATCATTTTTGCATTTCTGAAATAAACCCTACTTGATCATGGTGTATTATTCTTTTGCTACACTGCAAGGTTCTGTTTATTAAGATTTTATTTGGAATTTCTATGTGTATATTTCGTACAAATATTTTGATATCATATAAGCATATGTAAGGCTATACTAGCTCTAAAAAATGAATTTGGGATCTTTCCATGTTTCCGTGGACTGGTGCCAGTCCCTGAACTGTTTGTTACCAACCCATGGTGGTTAAGTACACAAATGGAGAGGGTTTAGAAACCTTTATAGCGATTTGACATCACTATGACATCCAAGCAGTGACCGCTGGGTTCATCAATGAACAGTGCATCTTGTTTTTGTAATTACTTTTTTGTCCACATGTTAAATTGGTTTTGATCATATTTAATAAAATGTCATTTATTTCCGATGAATCTTAACATTTAAAAATCGTGCTCGCACTTTGCTTACTTCATTTCTCTAATATCCTTATTAAATATCACAAAAGTATATCTCCACAATAATCACACTTTTTTTTTAAACGGATCCTTCACTACAGATGTTTTGAAAAACACTGGTCCAAAAGGGACCACATGATATTCAAATTATTTGTTTTATTAAATTTGATTTCTTATTCTCTAGAACTTCGCTATGAAAGCAAGGGGACCTGCCGCCTTTCCATTCTCGGCTACAGTTACCGCTCTTTTCCGGTTTTCTACTTCTTGGGTCAATTCTGGTAGTTTATAGATTGCCAGGAAATCCACCCTTCCGTCCGCACACGAGATTGGTTCTCTTTAAAGGTTTTTAATAGATGTCTGTTTTTATCTCCACCGTCCTTTCTAATAGTTTGCCTCCACTTCCTCCTTTCTTCCTTCCTACCTTAGTCTGGGGGCCAAGAGTGCATCTATTTTATTGGTCCCTTCGAAACAACCCGGCTTCGGGAGCGGGCGCCGGGCGGCCGGGCGGGGAAGCCCAGCCCCGGGTCAGGCGGGCGGCGCCCGGGCGCGGGGCCCGGGGCCCGGCCACTCCGAGCGGACGCAGCAGGACCGCGGAACCAGCGGAACCAGAGCCGCGGCGCAGGAGCGGCAACTCTGCGGTTTTCCGGGCTTAGGGAAGTGGCCGCCCGCCCCACCTTCCGGCGTCGCGGCCCCGGATGCTATCACCTCCTCCTGCGTCGCCGCCCCCGCCGGGCTCGCGGTGCCTGGTCCCTCCCGGAGCCGCTCCGGCCGCGCCGCCGCCTCCGCTCGCTTTGTTCCCCGCACCAGGTGTCCCGCCGAGCGCCGGGCGGGAGCGAGGGGCGCACAGCCGCGGGGGCTCCGCTGAACGCGCCCCGAGCAGGTCGGCCTTCACAGGCCGGTCAACCGAAGGACTCGCTGGAGCCGGAGAACTTACTGAGCCTTTCGTTGTTGGGTTTGCGCCCCTGCTTGTGACCTTCCCATCATGTTCCCCGCCCTCGATTGTTACTTTTCAGCGTGGACACACGCCGGATATCTTCACGTCACCTCCCCAGTGACCAGAAGATTGTGGCGAATTGGAAATGGACACAGTAATGACATACCTCAGCCTTTATCCGCTTGAAGGCATAGCAAGCCGTAAGGATGCGTTTACCAGCGTTCCTGTGCTGGCTGGAACTCCGAGTGAGTTAAAAGAACGGGAATTCAAACTCTATGTTAATTATGCTGGAATTGAAAAAATAAGCAAATTTTTTTTTTTTTTAAAGAACGGGCTAAATAAGCAAATTTTTTTTTTTTTTAAAGAACGGGCTGGGGGGAATAAAAGTAAAGAACGGGGATTCAGGAAACTTCGCAGTAAATATCTAGTGCAGCGCTGTACAATGGAAATATGATGCAAGTCACAACTGTGACCTACATGTGTGACTTTTTTTTTAAGTTCATTTATTTAGTAATCTCTACACCCAATGTGGGGCTCGAACTCAGGACCAGGAGATCAAGAGTCCCATGTCCTTCGGACTCAGCCAGCCAGGCACCCCTAAGTGTGTGATTTTAAATACTAGTAGCTACATTTAAAAAGTTAAACAGGTCAAATAAATCATAATATATTTGCTCTAATACATCCAAAATACATCCATATTCATCTGTATGAAAATTACGAGACATTTCACATTCCTTTTGCTTTTCCCTTTTTTTGATATTCATTCTTTTAATAAGAAGTGAAACAGTTGGGTTAAAAGGTATGTATAATTTTTTTTTCATTTGGAAAAATTATTTTATTTTATTTTATTTTTTATATGATTTTTTTATTGGTGTTCAATTTGCCAACATCTAGAATAACACCCAGGGCTCATCCCCTCAAGTGCCCCCTCAGTGCCCGTCACCCAGTCACCCTCATCCCCCACCCACCTCCCCTAACACCACCCCTAGTTTGCTTTTTCATACCAAGTCTTTGACATCTTGCATGTATTAACACCTCTAGCACATTTCCAATCGGATTACCAGCATTTTGAGTGCTCAGCAGCCACATGTGGTTAGTGATCAGCGTACTGGACAAGGCCGTTTCTTACATTTCTGCCGTTGAGGTCAAATGTTCTGAAGAGTTGTGCTAAATCTGCAGTGCCAATTAATGAATCTATTGACAATCTAGAATCTCATCTAGATAAAACTTATAAGAGTACTACAAAATAATTAAGCCCCATATATTTTAGCAATTCCTTGAAGAAATTCCATAATGCAATGTGTGGAATACATCCTACCAGTTGTTACTAAATGTTATCAGGGAGCTCCAGAAAATTTGAATGACTGTGAGTTTTTCTCATTTGAATTATGCTGTCAAATCAGTGTAGAAACTGGCAGGAAATCCCAGTGAGTTGGGCACTTGGGGCAATCTGGGTCCATCAAATCTCTGAATCCTCAGGGGTCCAGTGCAAGTCACAGACCCTGTCAGGTTCTAGCCCAGCCCTTCCTGATCTTGGGAGACAATGAAACCTCAAACTGGCAACAATGTACCTCTCTTGTTTTCTAGTAGGGGTAGCCTTTCTTAATGTCAGGTCATTAAAAATCAGTTCCTTATTTACAGAGCAGTGGAAGGAAGGCTAGCACCAAAAATCTGGTTTAAAAAGATGAGGGACTTAAAGGCCCCACCATGAAAGGCAGGTCTTTGAACGCTACCTGTTTTTACCTGATACCATTCAACATATCCTAAATGTCCACTCTTTGCGGATTTGTGCATACATATTACACTTGCAGAACAATTTTGCAAATTGTGTGCACACACACAAAAGATCCAAGCTTTAATAAATTGAATTAATTTTTGTAAAGCCAGCTTTTGATTTTATTGAGGTTTTATTAACTTTTAGACCACTTTTTATTGTTTTTGTGGCAGAGAGGCAACACGCAGACCCCACTTCAAGAAAGGACTAATCATCCAGCTGCAAGGAGTGCCAGCAGCTGTTAGTACCTTCAGAGTCCACCTCTGATTTTGAGCTGAGGGTCACACTGCTCTTGGGATGTCCACGGCTAATGACTGAGCAAGATGGTAGGACTGGGGTATAGCCTTTTCCGCCCATTACGGGATCCTTCTAATAGGTAATCTTTGCTATGCAGCTCCCCAGTGAGCTAGCAGAAACTTTGTGGGTCTGCATTACTGACAACATGCCCTGCCTCTTCTGCTTCACAGATGTAACTCCTCAATAAACCAATAAACCTTTTGGATCCTTTAGTCCTCAGCATCTGTTTCCTAGGGAACCCAACCTGTGACAATTTTCTACTTCACTAATTTGAGCTTTATTTTTATTAATTCCGTTTATGTTTTCTTTTAGATAATTTTGCAGCTTTGTAACTGTGTTCTTAGTAGATTCCTTTATGTTTCCCTTTTTTTAAGATTTTATTTATTAATTCATGAGAAACACACACAGAAAGAGAGGCAGAGACACAGGCAGAGGCAGAAGCAGGCTCCATGCAGGGAGCCGGCAATCTCGGGTCTTCAGGACTAGGCCCTGGGCCAAAGGCGGCGCTGTAACGCTGAGCCACCCGGGCTACCCCCATGTTTTTCTTTTTTAATGCTAAAAGCATTTATTTTTTTTTTAGAGATTTAATTTATTCATGATAGAGAGAGAGACACACAGGCAGAGGGAGAAGCAGGCTCCATGCAGGGAGCCGGATATGGGACTCGATCCCAGGTCTCTAGGACCACGCCCTGGGCCGAAGGCAGACGCTCAACTGCTGAGCCACACAGGGATCACCTACTAAAAGCATTTAAATGGAATATAACAAACTGGTGGATTTCAGTGCTTTCAGGGCAGTCATATACCTTCTAATTCTCCACAGGCCCCCTCCCTCTACTTTTACATCTAGCCACTTCCTACATGTCCACCACCCACCTAGACTTTTGCGATTCCTGTTTTAAAGCTGTAAATTTTCTTCTAAATAAAGATTCAGGTGATCCCAGAGGCTTTGGTATATCCACATTTTGTTACTTCCTAAAATGTTTGAGTTTTGTTTTTATTTTCTCTTTAATCTAGGATTAAATTGGCATTCCTCAATTTCCAAGTAGTAAAGATATTTTGGCCATCTATTATTATTTATTTCTAATTTCACTGGATTATTATGAGAAAATGTAGCCTCTAAAATCTCCTCTCTTAGGGGTGCCTGGTTGGCTCAGACAGTAGAACATGCAACTCTTGATCTCAGGGTTGTGAGTTCAAGCCCCACATTGGGTGTAGAGTTTACTTAAGAAAAAGAAATTCTCTTCTCTTAAATTTATCAACTTTTTCGTCTGTGATGAAACACATGGTTAATGAACATTAGAAAATAATTCATACTGTTGGATGCATATAGATATATACATATAATCATACATTGAGTTTGTTGATTGTATTAATCAAATCATCTATTTTCCTTTTTTAAAAATATTTCATTCATTTATTTATTTAGCAAGTGTCAGCTGGTGGGGGGGGCAGGGCAGAGCAGAGGGAGAGAGAGAGAATCCCAAGCAGACTCGTTGAATGTGGAGCTCGACAGGGGGCTCAATCCCATGACTCTGAGATCATGACCTGAGCCAAAACCAACGGTTGCTCAACCAACTGAGCCACCCAGGTACCCCCCAAATCATCTATTTTCCAGCTTATTTTTTGTGTACTTGATCAGTTAAGTTCTGAAGGAGGTATATTATAGACTCCCATTATGGTTCTGTTTTCTATCAAAATCTTCTTGTGTTTCTAAGAGTTTTGCTTTAGATCTTAAGCTGCTATCACAATTTAGTCCATAAAGGTTTTTGGCTCATCTCATCATTAAGGATCGTATAATTTATGCCCCCTTTTGTATTGTTTATTGCTTTTAATTTTGAATTCCACCTTAAAAAATAAAACTTAAAAAAAAAACTTAGCTTAAGCAACGCACATGTATGATCTCATCATTTCTACGGGTCAGTAATAGCATGGCCTAATGAGTCATCTACTTCACAATCTCTCAGAAGATTTCCACCAAGGTCTCCACTCAAGGTCTCTCACAGGCTGCCATCAAAGTGTCAGCTGGGGCTGCAGTCTCATGTCAAGGCTCAGCTGTGGCAGAATCCATTGCCAAGTTCAGTCACATGGTTTTTTGGCAGGATTCAGTTCCTTGCTGGCTGTTGGACTGGAGTCCTCAGTTTTTGGCCAGGTGGCTCTCTGTGTCAGAGTATAAGAACAACCAGAGAGGGAATGTAAGCAGAACAGGAGCCACAGTTTTTCATAACCTAATTATGAAAGTGACATCCCATCATTTTTGCCATAGTAAGTAAGTCACTAGGACCAACACACTCAAGAAGAGGGAATTACACAGGGAGTGAACACCAGGAGGTAAGGATTATTAGGAGCCATTTTAGAAGCAGCCTGTCATGGCTCAGTATAGGATTGTCAGCCAGCAGTTCTCTTCTCCCAATATTCTATAGGTGGTATTCCAGTATTTTCTAGCTTTCTGTGTCATATATTAAAAAACTCTAATCCTGGAACACCTGGGTGGCTCAGTCAGTTAAGCATCTGCCTTGGGCTCAGGTCATAATCTTAGGGTCCTGGGATCGAGCCTGGAGTCAGGCTCCCTGCTCAGCAGTGAGTCTGCTTCTCCCTCTCCCTCTAACATCCCCTGCCCTGCTGCTCGTGCTCACTCACTTGCTCTCTCTCAAATAAATAAATAAAATCTTTTTTTAAAGCCCCAGCCTTATAAGGAAAAGAAAACCCCTCTAATCCTGGTTTATTTTCCTTTGTAAGAGTGTCAGTCAGAGTCCAGCCAGAAAATATAAACAGCTCTGAGTGTTTAAAATAGAGGGAGGTGCACCTAGGTGGCTCAGTCAGTCAAGCATCTGACTCTTGATTTTGGCTCAGGTCATGATCTTGGAGTCCTGGGATCAAGCTCAGCACAGCAGGCTCCATGTTCAGCAGAGAGTCTGCTTTAGGATTCTCTCTCCCTCTTGCTTTGCCCCCTTACCTGCTTGCACTCTCTCTCTCTTCCTGTCTCTCAAATAAATAAATAAATAAATCTTAAAAAATAAAATAGAGGGAATATACAGGGCACCTGGCTGGCTGAGTTGGACAAGCATGTGACTCTTAATCTTGGGGTCATGAAATCGAGCCCCATGTTGGATATAGGGATCACTGAAGAAATAAATGAATAAATGAATAAAATTGAATGTAAACATACAGGGAGTGGAATACACAGATAATGGAAGAATTGATAAACTAAACAGGGGAAGATAAGGTATAGCCCAGAGATTAAGAACAGCAGGGAGCAACTACTGCCCTGAGGCTGGGGTAGGGGTCAAAGGCAGGAAGTAGTTTTCCTGGAGCCCAGGGGCCCGGATTACCCAGCGGAAGCCTGTCTGGGGCTCCAGAGGATGTATAATCACTACTGGAGATGCTATCTGAGGCAGAGAGGAAGATGAAGAAATACTCAGGCATCTCCCTATTCCCTGCCTCCAGCCATCCACCAATGCCTCCTGTGGTCCAAACCAGCTGGAAGCCAGAATGTGTTCTTTCTGCTTGGAAGCTTGCAAGATTTTCTCTTTATCTTTGGAGTGCAAGGCTTTCACAAGGATAGGTTTCAATGTGTGTTTTTTCATTATCTTTCATGAGACTCGGTGAACCCCTGCAATCTGCAAAACATAAGTTTTCTTCAACTCAGGGAAATTTTCTTTTAATATTTATTCACTTCTTCCCTGCTGTGTGTTCACTTTATCCTTCTGAGCTCCTACTATTTTCGTGGTAGATCTCCTGGATGTTTTCTAAGTCTCTTACACCTCATGATTTCTACCTCTTTATATTTTTGTTCTCTGTTGAAAGATGTATCTTCTGGTTGATCTTCCAGACTAGTAATCTGGCTCTTAGTGGCCATCCTTTTCTTCAGTTTGTGTACTGAGTTTTTAAATTCTAAGACCACACTTACTAGTCCTACAGTGTCTTTTTTTTTAAGATTTTATTTATTTATTCATGAGAGACACAGAGAGAGAGAGGCAGAGACACAGGCAGAGAGAGAAGCAGGCTCCATGCAAGGAGCTCAACGGGGGACTCGATCTCCAGTCTCCAGGATCACACCCTGGGCTGCAGGTGGCACTAAACCGCTGTGCCACCAGGGCTGCCCTATAGTGTCTTTTCTATGTTCCAATTCTACATCCTTGGGAGTTCTCATTACTTCTTGTTATTTAATGAACATGCATATGACATGAATCGTTCTAAACATTGTGCAAACATTAATTTATTTAATAACTATCTTCTGGCTCTAACTTTCTACATTAATGGGAGCTTCCTAATTGTTCTCGTCAGTCTTCCTCCTCTAAATTAATCATTTTCCTTAAATGGGTTCTTTTTCTTTGCCTTCTTGTGATTTTGACCCCTTAGCAATTAGGTCAGCCAATTAGGGTCTCCTGAGCAGGGTAAACCAGTGAATGGTAGAAGGTTAAGCAGGTTTTGTTTTTGTGGGTCAGAAATAAATTAGCCATTATGCCTTTGTGAGGCACAGGGAGGAGGCTGCTCTGTCCCCTGTTTCCCTGAATACAAGTGGAAATCTCTTCCAACCATAGAACTAAAAGCAATTCAGACCAACAAAATAGTTTTCCTGGAGGTCCACCATTGTCAGCTGAATCAGGCCCCTGTAGAACCTCAGGAAAGCCTGCAGGCAGGCCCAGTCTTCACAGGGCGGCTGAACTTCCTCAGAGAACTACAAAATCACTGTCATTATCCCAGTTTTCAACAGATATCCCTTGTCATCTACCATTATCCCTTGACTCTCACCCAGCTCTAAGGTGATCAAACAGTCTCAGCCAACCAAAGGAGTAACTCCAGAGCCAAGATCTCCTATTCAAAGTGTCCCACTTTGGGCAAAAATGGTGAGGCACTAGCACTCCTGCCATGCTTAGTCATTAGCTGGAGGCTGCCCAATAAGAGCATGACCTTGACTTGAATCTGTTCTTCATCCCCACTAGAGGATCCTAAAAGAAATATGGCTTTAGCTGCAGCTTCCATGCTCTATCACCTTGCCTACTCTGGCTACTGTATGTCTCAAGCAGAATTGGGTAGAAAGAGTGTGCCAGGAACATTTGTTCAGGCTTCCATCTTCCCAGAATTTGAAAACAAACCTTTGAACAACCACAAAAAAAAAATTCAAAAAATATAGAATGAATTAATTTTACTATGATGTGTGTATCTGTGGCTCTCCTTATGTTTATCTTTTTTTAAAAAGATTTTATTTATTCATGACAGACACAAAGAGAGGCGGAGACACAGGCAGAGGGAGAAGCAGACCCCATGCAGGGAGCCTGATGTGGGACTCTATCCCGGAACTCCAGGATCATGCCCTGGGCTGAAGGCAGACGCCCAACCGCTGAGCCACCCAGGTGTCCCTCCTTATGTTTTCTTACTTGATATCCACAGAGCTTCATGAATGTATACAATAAATCAATTCTCAATCAAATATTTTTAGTCAGTTTATTTGAAACAACTTGTTTTATTTAACTTACTTTTCTCTTTTTTCTCTTTTTAAAGACTGTATTTATTCATGAGAGACAGAGAGAGAGGCAGAGACACAGGCAGAGGGAGAAGGAGGCTCCCTGCAGGGAGCCCGATGTGGGACTTGATCCCAGGAACCGGGGATCATGACCTGAGCCAAAGGCAGGCAGATGCTCAACCACTGAGCCACCCAGGCATCCCTTAACTTACTTTTCCTAATTTTAAAACTAATTAGTGCTTGATGAAACAAAATTCATACAGAAGCGTATAAAGTAAAAAATAAAATTGTGCCCCACCCTTAACTTCCCCTAAATCCCTAGTAATTACCATGAACAACAGTTTGGTATGTATCTTTCCAAACTTTTTCCAATGTATATTCAGAGCTATAGATATATGATTGATTTGTTGAACATTTTTAATTTGGTGGAGTGTAAATACAAAAAAGTTTTGTCTCAGGGATGCCTGGGTGGCTCAGTCAGTTAAGCATCTGCCTTTGGCCCAGCGCATGATCCTCAAGTCCTGGGATCGAGTCCCACATCAGGCTCCCTGCATGGAGTCTGCTTCTCCCTCTGCCTCTCTGTGTGTCTCTCATGAATAAATAAATAAAATCTTTAAAACAAAGCAAAACAAAAAAAGTTTTATCTCTAACCACTCAGCTCAAACACTACGCTTTGCCACCCCCCCACCTTGACGGCTCTTTCATTCCCCTTCCCCTCCGTCAGCTGCTTCTGGGTCCTCTGGGGCAAAGGGCGGGGGAGGGCGGGGGGGTGGTTTTACAGGAAAAGAGCCACATGTTTTGTTTTTGATGTTTCATTTTTGTGTTTATTTTTACTTATCTGGTCTTTCTTTGGTCTCTCTCTCCCGGCTAACACAGGCTGGCCTTGATGTCTTCGGCCTGGCAGATATATTCTTTTTTTTCCTTTCTTTTTTTTTTTTATTTTGGCAGATATATTCTTAATGCTTGCTTTGGGGAGGCAGAGGTTAGGAGGACACATATACGGATTCTTCAGAGATGCCAAAAAATTCTCCGCACTGCCCAATTCCCTAATTTGAACAATGGGCTCTCTTGCTGATTTACTTGCAACCTTCCTTCAGTTCCTTTCCCTGATAGGGTACCTCATGGCCTCTTACTACTAGGGGCCCCTCATCTCAATAGGCTGCCTGCTGGAAGCAGGATAACTTCACAACAGCTTGAGTCTAGCTTCGTTCTGAGGCACCTACTTGTTCCTTGGGAAACTCAAACATCTTCCTCAGGCCTACCAATGGGAGAACAAGCTCCCCCACTTTCGCATCTCTCCTTACCTGGCTGTCATAGATTATTTTATTCCACCTGCAGCATTCTCTGGGGGAGAAGTGGGAATCATTCTCTATGTTCACAGATGCCCCCCAATTCCAGGAGGCACGTGTCAAGTTCTCAGAAATTCTTTCACCACCCTCCACTCTAGTGGCACTCCCAGGGCAGTCCTCTGTGGCAGGCGTGGAAGATCACTGTGAGGCTCTCCCTTCGAGAAAGAATTTGCCATTTAGTTGCAAGGAGTAGCTGACAGCCTCAAGCTGCATGCAGCCCTTTCAGGATTTACTGCAGTGTTTAACCAAGATGCTCTTTCTGGGCATCCTCCAGCCAATGACTGAGCATGGCAGGGGTACCAGGATCTGTCCATTTTCTGCCCAACACGTGATTCCTCTAACAGGCAATCGTTGCTCCAGAGCTCACCATTGGTTGGCTGAAACTTTATCAGATCTGCATTGTGGTGTCAGGTTCTTTCCTCCCAATCCTACTCTCTACCCCTTTACAGATGTGATATCTGCATCACTATCTGCACGCTCCCCCTGCTTAATTCTGCACCCCCCACCTCCTGCCATTTCTTTTCACAGGTGTGAAATGTGTATCATCATCAGAACTTTTCCCTGTCTGATCCTCCTTCCCTCCCTTTACATTTCCTAGGAGTTTATCTACCCAATAAGTTTAACTCACTCTTCAGCATCTGCTTCCCAGAGGACCCAAATTAACAGTCTCCAAATTTCTGCAGCTCAGCAGCCACCCTAGCTTCAAAGGGTTCTCTTGGAGCCCCCACATTTAAACAGGAAAACCACAGCATTCATCACCTTAGTCTGTCAACTCCTGGATCTGATGTCTGGTTTGTCTGTCAATGAATTTGCCTCAGATTTCTGGTCTTCTCTTCATATGGACGTGGTAAGGATGATGGCTGAAGAATCAATTCCGTATATTTGTGCAAGTTGGAGGGGGTGCATGGCAGGTCCTTGGTCCATTCTTTAGAAAGAGGACCTCAGGTTGCTAAATGGGAGGTGGGGTTGGATAACTGGGTGAAGGGCATTAAGGAGGGCATGTGATGTGATGAGCACTGGGTGTTACACTGTATGTTGGCAAATTGAATTTAAATTTAAAAAATAAAAAAAGAAAGTGGACCTTACACTTGTGGGCCACAGACTGGTGGCTGATTCTGGACTGGGTGCTCTACATCAATAGCAAGTTTAAAGACAATTTAACTGGGATGCCGGGGTGGCACAGTGGTTGAGCATCTGCCTTAGGCTCAGGGCGTGATCGAGTCTGGGGATCGAGTCCTGCATCAGGCTCCCTGTGAGGAGCCTGCTTCTCCCTCTGCCTATGCCTCTGCCTCTCTCTGTCTCTCCTGAATAAATAAATAAAAATCTTAAAAAAAAAAAAGACGATTAAACTGACCTTCTTTGGACTCCTCTGGTATTGTCTCCTTCTGTTAGCTCCTGCCTTGCCTGGAACAGCCCACGCCCTCAGGGTGCACCGCAGGGAAATTGACAGCATGACTTAGAACTCTCTGTTTCTGTAAATAGCTTTCATGTTTGAATGCACACAGAACTAGACTTTGCTCTTAAACCTGCAAAGAAAGAAGAAAGAAAGAAAGAAAGAAAGAAAGAAAGAAAGAAAGAAAGAAAGAAAGAAAGAAGAAAAAGAAACAGGACCTCAGCTTTGCATTTTAGCAAGATTCCAAAAGAGGACAATTCTCATTTGAATTTTATATGCACGCGCCTGTGCACATGCACACATGGATTATATGCACACAGATATATTTATGTATTAATGTTGTTTATAAAAGTGAGATCATGCTATTTATTTCTACACTTGCTTTTAAAAACCCATACAATACATAGACTGTCCAACACCAAGAATGAACCCTAATGTAAACTATGAACTTTGAGTGATAATGATGTGTCAATTTAGCTTCATCAATTGTAACAGATGTACCACTGTGTTATAGGATGTCAATTGTGGGGAGGTTGTGCATGTGTGGGGGCAGGGGATATACGAGAATGCTCTGTACTTTCTGCTCAATTTTGCAGTGAACCTAAAACTGCTCTAAAAATAAAGCATATTAGTTTTTTAAAAGGTTTAAAAATGTAACAATAGCAACTTATATCTAATTCTTTTAATTATTAGATAGAATTCTACTACATGGGTTACTATTATTTATTTAACCAGCCCCCTATATTTCAGAATTTTTCATCAATTTTTCATCTTTACAAATAATTCCACTATGATCAACACTATATATCCAGCTTTAAGTATTTCTACGCAATAGAGTCACCAAAGTGTAGTGGCTAGATCAAAGAGTCTGGATCTTTAAAATATTTATAGAAATACAATGTTTATAGATATACAAAATGCTTTCCAACAATACTGACCCACTGTATAATCCCACTACACTGTTGAGTGGCTGTTTCTCTGCACTCTTGCCCACTCTGTAAATTGTCAATTTTTTAAAACTACCAATCTGATAGGTCAAATGAAATATTTTATTTGTATTTCTTTGGTTATTAATGAGGCTAAGTATCTTTCATACATTTATTAATCATTTGTACATTCTCATATCCTTTGTTCATTTTTCTAATGTGTTGTTGGTCTTACTGATGTGTAGGAATTCTTTTTCTGTACTAAGTAAAGTCCTATATGTCACATCTGTTGCAAATATATCTTCCCAATTTGTTTTTTTTAAGTCTTATTTATGGGGATCCCTGGGTGGCGCAGCGGTTTGGCGCCTGCCTTTGGCCCAGGGCACGATCCTGGAGACCCGGGATCAAATCCCACGTCAGGCTCCCGGTGCATGGAGCCTGCTTCTCCCTCTGCCTGTGTCTCTGCCTCTCTCTCTGTATGACTATCGTAAATAAATTAAAAAAAATTTAAAAAAAGACTTATTTATGTATTTATTTATTTTAGAGAGATAGCAAGTGAATGGGTGGAGGGGCAGAGGTAGGGAGAGGGAAAGAATCTTAAGCAGACTTCCTGCAGAGAGCAGAGCTCAACTGGGAGCTCCACACAGGGCTTGATACAATGACCCTGAGATCAGGACCTGAGCCAAAACGAAGAGTTGGACAGGACCAACTGCATCATCTGGGCACCTCTGTTTTATCTTTATTTATGGTGTTTTATGCTTTGCAGGTTTTAAACTTTTTTTATGTAGTTGAATTTATGTCTTTTTGCTCTTAGAGCTTCTTGTTTTTGTGTCACGCTTACAAAAGCCTCATCCATTTTTTTCTTATACTATTTTTATGATTCTTTTATATCTTTGGTACATTTCAATGTATTTTGTAATAAGGAATGAGATAGTACATCATTTTTATTTTTCCAACTGGCTAGCTAGTTCTCCAGACATCTTTACTAGTCAATGTTATCTTTACTGATTTCAAAATGCTGCCTTTACCAAAATCTAAACTGTTGTATGCACTTCGTTTATTTCCAAACCTTTTATCCTGCTTCTTTTTTTTAAGTAGGTTCCACACTCAACTTGGGGCTCAAATTCATGACCCTAAGATTAAGAGTTGCATGTTCTACTACCAGCCAGATGCCCTTGCTTCTTACTATTTTAATTACCATATCATACTTTAAAAATTGTCACCTTCCAATTACTTTAATATCTAGTAGAGCTAGATTTCCCTCTAACCTATTTTTTATAATTTTCCTAGATATTCTTGCATATTTTTACTTAGGTAAATCTTTAAGATAATTTTTTCTACTATCTGAGTTAGGGTCAAATGGGGCTAGGCAAGGCTACATAGGAGGCCATTGAAGCAGGCTCACAAAAATCCCCAAAATTCTGAGGTGTAAGGAAACTAGAGATAATGGAACAAGCCAGACCACCCTGCCCTACCTAAGTTGTGGGTGGGAAGGGTGTCTTCTTATAATAGCTACTTGTGACCAACAAAGAATAACCAGACCCCAAAGAAGAAGTAAGCCATTAAAGATGTTATCAATAGTCCTAACTCAATGGTGATGTCAATAGATAATGTTAAAGGATTTAGGATCCCTGGCTGGCTTCTAATAAAAGACCAACCCTACAAGCTCTCAGTGGCAACCCTGGTGGGACCTTTCTCACTTCTGAGAGCTTTCTCTGTATCCTCAGTTAATAAAACTTCTATCCCTTTAATCACTCTCCTGTGTCCATGAGATTCATTCTTCAACTCCGTGAGACAAGAACCAAGCTCTCCCATATCATATCCATAAAGTACTACAGTGTTTTAAAATCAGGATTGCTATTGGAGCACCCGGCTGGCTCAGTTGGTAGAACGTGTAGTTCTTGATCTCAGGGTTGTAAGTTCAAGCCCCATGTTGGATGTAGAGTTTACTTAAAAATAAAATCTTAGGGAAGCCTGGGTGGCTCAGTTGGTTAGGTTTCTGCCTTCAGCTCAGGTCATGATCCCAGCGTCCTGGGATCAAGCCCTGCATCGGGCTCCCTGCTCAGTGGAGAGGCTGCTTCTCCCTCTGACCCTCCCCTCACCCCCTGCTTGGGCTGGTGCTCTCTCTATCTCAAATAAATAAAATCTAAAAATTTTTTTTAATTTAAAAATCTTAAAAAAAATAAAATCAGAATTGCTATAAATTCATAAATCAATTTAGGAGTGATCAATACCTTCACAAAATCCAATCACTTGATGTCTCTCTGGAAAAAATTAGCTTCCTTTATATAGGTTTTACACAATTTCTTCATTAATATAGTATTTATGGAGCCCTTTAATGTGCTAGGCACTGTTTTAAGATGCTGGACATAAAAAATAAAGTTTCTGTTTTTGTGGAGCTTACAATCTTGTGGGGAAAAAAATCAGCACTTTAAGAAACAAAAATATGACAATTGGTGACAAGTACTCTAAAGAAAATAAAGCTAGGTGTGCCTGGGTGCCTCAGTCAGTTAAGCATCCAACTCCTTTTTTAAAAGATTTTATCTATTTATTCATGAAAGACACAGAGAGAGAGGCAGAGACACACACAGAGGGAGGAGAAGCAGGCTCTATGCACGGAGCCCGATGTGGGACTCGATCCTGGGAATCTGGGATCAGGCCCTGAGCCAAAGGTAGACGCTCAACCACTGAGCCAGTCAGGCATCCTGAAATCAAGCCCTGCCTCAGGCTCCATGCTCAGCAGGGAATCTGCTTGAGATTCTCTCTCTCTTCCCCTCCTCCACTCCTCCGACCCTGTGTGTATGCTCCTCTCTCTCTCTCAAATAAATAAATCTTAAAAAAAGAAAAGGAAAGAAAACTGGATAAGAGGATAGAGAATAAAGGGAAAGGAATGTTATTTTATATAGAGTGGTCAGGAAAGGCCTATCTGATAGGTGAAACTTGATCAGAAACTTTTTTTTTATGATAGTCACAGAGAGAGAGAGAGAGAGGCAGAGACACAGGCAGAGGAGAAGCAGGCTCCATGCACCGGGAGCTCCACGTGGGATTCGATCCCGGGTCTCCAGGATCGCGCCCTGGGCCAAAGGCAGGCGCCAAACCGCTGCGCCACCCAGGGATACCCCAGAAACTTTTTTTTTTTTATCAGAAACTTAACAGAGGTGAACAAACCAGCCATGTGAATATCAAGGCATTACATGAAGTAAGTACAAAGCCCTAAGGCACAAGCATGATTGGTTTGTTGAGGAACAGCAAGGAAGCTGATGTGACTGAAGTGCAGGTTTTAAGATCTGAGTGGTAACTAAGGGCCAGGTTATGTAAGTTCTTACAGGTCATGGGAAGGACTTTGCATTTTATTCTGAGCGGAATTAAAAGCCACTGGGAGGTTTTATTTTTATTTTGATTCTTAGAAAAGATTTTATTTATTTTAAATATATATATATAGAGAGAGAGAGAGCAAGAAAGAGAGAGAGTGCCCATACGGGGAGGAGCAGAGGGCTGCGGAAAGAAGTAGACTCTCTGCTACTACTCTCTCCTCTGGTAGGGAGCCCAACTTGGGGCTTGATCCAGGACACTGGGATCATGACCTGAGCTGAAGGCAGACGTTTAACTGAACCGCCCAGGTGCACTTTGACTTCAAATTATCTTTATAAATAATTTTCAAATGTGACACCCAACATATAATTAAAGGTAATCAGATCCATAGTGAGAGGCAACACACAATGAACAAGAACCATCAGAAACAATAGACAATAGAAACAGACTCACTAGGATGCTAGATAGTGAGAAAAGCCTTACTCAAACATTTCTCAAGGAACTAGAAATTAGAAAAGCTATAGTACAGTTTTGAAAACAAACCAACTAGAAATTATAGAAGTGAAAATTATAACCAAAATTAAGATCTTGGTAGATAGTTTTCAGAATAGACTAAACACAGGTAAAAACAATCAATTATCCAGAAGAGAAACTAAAAGGAAATTGTTCAAATGGATCTATTTTTCTCAACTGCAGACCAAGGAGCCAGAAGATAATGGAAAGAAATCTTTAAAGTATTAAAAGAAAGTGACTGTCATAAAATCCAAAAAAGAAAAGAAAAAGAAAGTGCTAACTTAGTTGTACCAATTCTATACAGGTGAAAATATCTTTCAAAATTGAAGCAAAGGGCAGCCTGGGTGGCTCAGTGGTGTGATCCTGGAGCCCCAGGATCAAGTCCCACGTCGGGCTCCCTGCATGGAGCCTGCTTCTCCCTCTGCCTGTGTCTCTGCCTCTCTCTCTCTCTGTGTGTCTCTATGAATAAATAGATAAATCTTTTTTAAAAATTGAAGCAAAATATGGGGAACAGAAAAAGAGCAACGCAGCTTTGTTTATAATTGCCAAACCTTGGAAGCAACCAAGATATCCTTCAAAAAGTGAACAGAAAAATAAACCGTAGTATATGCAGACAATGGAATATTATTCAGTGCTAAAAAATGAAATGAGCTATCAAGTCATAGAAAAGACATGGAAGAATCTTTTTATTATTATTTTTTAAAGATTTTATTTATTTATTCATGAGAGAGAGAGAGAGACAGACAGACACAGGCAGAGGGAGAAGCAGGCTCTACGCAGGGAGCCCGATGTGGGACCCGATCCTGGGACTCGAGGATCACACCCTGGGCTGAAGGTGGCGCTAAACCACTGAGCCACCCGGGCTGCCCTGGAAGAATCTTAAATATATATTATTAAGTGAAAGAAACCAATCTGAAAAGGCTACATACTGTATGAACCTAACTATATATATATATGACATTCTGGAAAAGGCAATACTATGGAGATAGTAAAAAGATCAGTGGTTGCCAGGGTGCTTGAGGGAGGGAGGGATGAATAGGTGGAACACAGGATTTTTAGGGCAGTGAACTATTCTTTTGTCTGTGTGTGTGAGTGAGTGTGTGTGATCTCTACACCCAATGTGGGGCTTGAATTCCTGACCCCAAGATCAAGAGTTGCATGCTCTTCCAAATGAGCCAGCCACATCTCCCTAGGGCAGTGAACTATTCTATATAATATAAAATGGAGGATACGTGTCATTCATTACACATTTGTCAAAAACCATAGAATACACAACACAAAGGGAAACCCTAACATAAACTATGGCCTGCTACAACATAGGTGAGCCTTGAAGACACTATGCCAAGAGAAAGAAGTCAGTCACAAAGGGCCACATTTAATGAAATGAAATGTGGGTTCCATTTAATGAAATGTCAGACAGGAATTGTGAAGAAGAGGGGCGCCTGGGTGGCTTAGTCAGTTAGGCATCTGACTCTTGGTTTCAGCTCAGGTCATGATCTCAGGGTCATGAGATTGAGCCACACATCAGGCTCTACACTTGGCAGGGAGTCTGCTTGAGATTCTCTCTCTCTCTTTCCCTCTGCCCCTTCCCCTACTCATTCTCTCTCTCTCTCTCTCTCTCTCTCTCTCTCTCTCTCTCTCTCTCAAGTAAATAAAGTATTTAAAAAGGAATTGTGGGGCAGCCCTGGTGGCTCAGCGGTTTAGCGCTGCCTTCAGCCTGGGGTGTGATCCTGGAGACCTAGGATCGAGTCCCACGTTGGGTTCCCTGCACGGAGTCTACTTCTCCCTCTGTCTCTCTCTCTCTCTCTCTGCCATGAATAAATAAATAAAATATTTTAAAAATAAAAAAATAAAAAATAAAAAGGAATTGTGAGGAAAAGAGGAGTCTTCTTCGGGGTACCAGCAATGGTAAAATATAACATTACTTAGAGTTCATTTTCAGGAGAAAGTCACAGTCTGACTAAATAAATACTAAGAACAGGTTTGAGACCTGGTAGATCTGAACACTAAGAGTCAAAAGGAAGGCGCCTCAAAACTGCACTCAACAAAAGGCTTAAGAACGAAGAAGGCAGTAACTTGGAAGGGAGAAGTATCTATTGGAGAAATGGCATCACAGAATCACAAGTTCAAATGACCCCCCCCACCAGCACCATTTATTAAAGAAACTGTACTTCATCATATCAACAGAAGAGGGTGCTCTTGAACCAATAAACCAAATAAGGCCTTCAAACTCCTTTCCGCCTATGGCATCAACTATTATTGCTGAACCAGGAACTCCCAGCACAGTTTATAATGATTAAAAAAAAGGAATCTAACATCTGCACAAAGCTACTATAAGAAAAATCATGGGTTTAATATATTAAACAAGCAATTACAGATATGAAAGAATACTATGAATCAGAAATTCAAAAACTCAGAATAGACACAAACAGGAACATGTGAAGTGCGTGTTGACTGAACTCAAGGGGAAAAAAATGAAGAAAAAGACAAAATCATCTCAGAAGACCAAATTACAAAGTAGCCAAAGGAGAATGGATATGATTGACTAATACAGGAAAGAAAGAATGACAATGGAAAAGAGCCTATCGAACCAAAACAAAATAAAGGTAAAGAGGAAACTGCTAGATATATCTGGAATCTCTTGAAAAGAAAAATCAAATAATGAAGAAAACTAATATTATTAAATTAAAATCTTAACACAACTTTCTAGAATAAAAGAGCACCTGATAAATATTTAAAGAGCACATTTTAGGGGCACCTGGCTGGCTCAGTCAGTAGAATGTGTGACTATTGCTCTTGGGTTGTAAGTTCGAGCCCCACAATGGGTGTAGAGATTACTTAAAAATAAAATCTTAAAAAAAAAGATAAAGAGCCCATTCTATAATTGGGAAAATTGACCATCAACTCAGAGATGCAATCTAATAAAATGGACATTAGTGATAAAAAAAAATCCTTTAGATCTACAGGCAAAAGGAAGAAAAAACTGAAAACAAGTGACCTACAAAAAAGAAAATTGAGTGGCATCAAACTACTTGATAGGATCATATAAAGTAATAATACTTTGAAGAATGCTCTCTGACAAAGTAGAAATACAACCCAAAAAGGGAATGAAGGAGAAACGTAGAAGTAACTCAACGATCGCAATATATGCCATAGGTGAAAGTCAAAGGATATCATTTTTAAGATGTTTTTTTAATTTGAGAGAGAGAGCAAGCACACAAGGAGGCAGGGAAAGGCAGAGGGAGAGGGAGAGGGAGAATCTCAAGCAGGCTCCACGCCCAGCTCCATGCAGGGCTCAACTTGGGGCTCAGTCTCATTACTCTGAGATCATGACCTGAGCCAAAACCAAGAGTTGGACACTCAACCAACTGAGCCACACAGGCACTCCTCAAAGAATATCATTTGAAGCTAGCAAACCAAATAGCAGAAACCTAAGTGTGAGGGAAATAGGGACTAAGAGTTGAGATCCTTAGCGATTCCAATATAGACTACCTCATCTATCTTGGTTGATGGCTTCACCTAAGCCTCCTTATGCTCTGACCCTTGAGGTAGCTCTTAAAGTATTTCAAGTATCCAGTAGGTTCCATGCTAGACAGCCACTCTCTCCCTTCTCTCCCACCAGCCCAGGCCATTCATTACATAACACTCCTCAATTCTGTTTTGTAATCTTATGGTGACACTCCCTCTCTCTCACATTCTCAGCCCACAAAAAAAGAATTTTTACCTTCCTGCTTGCCAGCTGCCCCACTTCTAGCCAGAAAATCCAGCTTCCTTTCAGCCTGCCAAAGGGCTTCCAGCTCAGCTTTATTTACACAGATTTGCACATCACATTTGTCTGTAGGGGCAGCATCCGACTTCCATCAGAGCCAGATATTGAAAGGTTACTCTCTATTCCAGAAGACTGTTGAAATGTAAAGTTGTTTTTTCAAAAATTCCAAGCTGAGGGACACCTGGGTGACTCAGTGGTTGGGTGTCTGCCTTTGGTTCAGGTCATGATCCCGGGGTCCTGGGATTGAGTCCTGCATTGGGCTCCCTGCATGGAGCCTGCTTCTCCCTCTGCCTATGTCTCTGCCTCTCTCTGTGTGTGTCTCTCATGAATAAATAAATAAAATCTTTAAGAAAAATTACAAGCTGTAGCCGTTTTCTTTAGGGCAAACACAGTTGCTTGCTAATCAAGGCAACAAAGAGAAGACAGGAGGTAGGTCAGAAAAGAAAAAAACATGAAAGATGATGCTCGTTTTTTGAGGTCAATTTTTCTTGTCATATTAAGGCAATATCCATTTATTCCTGCTTCAGTAAGGTTTTATAAAATATTATCCTAAGGATACATTGAATTCTCTCAGATGTCTTTTTGAGCATATATCAAGAGGATCATTTGTTTTCTACTTTTCCCCTAATAATATAATAAATATTATAATATTAATATATTTCATCATACTGAAGCATCTTTGCATTTCTTTTTTAAAAACCTTTTATTTGCTCAGGGATCCCTGGGTGGCACAGTGGTTTGGCGCCTGCCTTTGGCCCAGGGCGCGATCCTGGAGTCCCGGGATCGAGTCACACGTCAGGCTCCCAGCATGGAGCCTGCTTCTCCCTCCTCCTGTGTCTCTGCCTCTCTCTCTCTCTCTCTCTCTCTATGTCTATCATAAATAAATAAATAAATATTTAAAAAAATTAAAAATAAAAACCTTTTATTTGCTTATTTGAAAAAGAGTGAGAGAGAGAGAACATGAGAGGAGGGAGGGTCAGAAGGAGAAGCAGACTCCTTGTTGAGCGGGGAACCCGATGCAGGGCTCAATCCTGGCTCTCTGGGATCATGACCTGAACTGAAGGCAGACACTTAACTGAGCCATCCAGGTGCTCCAATCTTCACATTTCTTTCTTTTTTTTAATTAATTAATTAATTAATTAATTAATTAACTTACTTACTTACTATTTACTTACTTACTTACTTACTTATTTATTTATTCCTGAGAGACACACAGAGAGAGGCAGAGATACAGGCAGAGGGAGAAGCAGGCTCCTTGCGGGGAGCCCGATGCGGGACTTGATCCCAGGACCCCGGGATCACGACCTGAGCCAAAGGCAGATGCTCAACCACTGAGCTACCCAGGCATCCCAATCTTCACATTTCTAAGGTAAATTCCATGTGGTCATGGTAAATATGTGATGGCATTCTTTTGTTAGTATCAGAGTTCTTTCAGCAGTATTTTAAGTGATATTTCATCAAATTAATTTTGAACCATCCCTTTTTCTTGATCAAATTTTTTTCCTTCTAAATCATCTTTCAAGAGCAGCACTCATATGCATACCACAGCCCAGCAACCATATATGGTTCCTGCCCAGTCCAGGATTCCTTCATATACTGTGTCTTAGCCTAACATAAAGGAGCCCTCATATAGCCCACAGTCCTTAACCATAGTAGTCATTGAGGTGAGGGATGGGGCCCTCTGTCTAGTTCACAACCCTTATACAGACCTCCACTTCCAAAATCATTGAGCAGACAATCTTCTAACACATATCAGACCAGTAGGATTTCTCCTGTCCATATCAGTACTACTTTTTAGCATAATAGGGCCTGCTTAATATTCTCTCTCCCTTGCCTTCTCTCTCTCTCTCTCCCTTTCAAAAAATAAAAGAAACTCTCCTTGTCAGAAAATACAGGGCAGCCCAGGTGGCTCAGCAGTTTAGCACCGCCTTCAGCCCGGGGTGTGATCCTAGAGACCCGGGATCAGGTCCCACATCGGGCTCCCTGCATGGAGCCTGCTTCCGCCTGTGTCTGTGTCTCTGTGTGTGTGTGTGTGTCTCTCATGAGTAAATAAATAAAATCTTAAAAAAAAGAAAAGAAAATACAATAAGGTGAAAAGACAAGTCACAGAATGGAGTAGATATTTGCAATAAATCCAGTAGAAAAAAATGGCTGTTTTCCAAAATGAATAAAGAATTCCTACAAATCAAAGACAGCAGAATAGGAAAATAGGCTAGAGACTTGGGTAGTCACTCCACAAAACTGTAAATCCAACTAGATAATAAACATATGAAAATTTGCTTAACCTCATCAGTAATCAGAGAAATGCAAATTAAAACCACAATATGACGCTATTCCATACCCACTTGATTGGTGAAGATTAAAAGCCTAACACTAACAATGGCTGACAAGAACACGAGACTGTAAATTGTTGCAATCATTTTTGAAAATTATCTGATATTATTTACTAAATTTGGAGATATACATATTTCATGAGTGAGCAATTCCATACAGGTATATATTTGGCAGAAATACCTTACCATGTACCCTATAATATACAATATAATATATGTATGTATATGTTTAATAGAAGCTATCCTTCAAAAGTAGAATAAATAAAACATGCCATGTTCATTCAATGTACTATTATATAAGAATGAAAACAAACTATAGATACAAACAGAAACAGTGTAAAAAAACTTATGGTGTAGAATTGAGTTGTTGGTTCTTGTTTGGTCACCTACACAAGTGAGATTTGTATCACGGCTTACAGGGGCAGGAATAAAGTTAAGGTGCCTTTCTTCTTTTTAAGGTTTATTTATCGGGTTGCCTGGGTGGCTCAGCAGTTGAGCACCTGCCTTTGGTTCAGGGCGTGATCCCGGAGTCCCATGATCAAGTCCCACGTCGGGCTCCCTGCATGGAGCCTGCTTCTCCCTGTGCCTGTGTCTCTGCCTCTTTCTCTCTCTCTCTCTCATGAATAAATAAATAAAGTCTATAAATAAATAAATAAATCAGTAAGTAAAATCTAAAAAAAAGAAAAAAATAAGATTTATTTATTTATTCTAGAGAGACAGAGAGTGAACACGAGAGAGAGAGTTGGGGGAGGAGCAGAGAGAGAGAATCTACAAGCTGACTCTCTGCTGAGCACAAAGTCTAATGTGGGGCTCAGTTCACAACCCAGGAGATTATGATTAAACTGAATGATGCTACCGGCTGAGCCACCCAGACAGCCCAAGAGAATTTCTTAATTTTAATGCACTTAAAATTATAGTTTGTTCCTGGACTCTCTGTTCTGTTCCACTGGCTTACTTCTCTTTGTGTTCATATCACACTGTATTAATCAATATAGTTTTACAAAATGAGTCTTTCTTGATATCTGCCAAAACAATTCCTCCCACCCTGCTCTCCAACAGTGCCTTGGCTATCCTTGGTCCTGTGGATTTCCATGTATGTTTTTGAAGCAGCTTGTCAAATTCCACAAAGAAACCTGCTGGGATTTTAGTTGTAATCTACAGATTACATTGCATCTATAGGTCATTACATTGAATCTATAGATCATTTTACTTTTTTACAATTGTTAGTTCATTCTCTGGGTAAAATTTGAAACCACCCCCTCCCCCACACACAAAAAGTAGGCAGGAAGAGACCCAGGGAAGAGAGCACTCCAGATTGGTGGGTGGCAGTCTTCATAAGCAAGGGAGTTTCCATATGAGGCTTGTTTTGGGTAGTCATGTCCTTTCAATGACTTTCTTCTGACAACAATATTTAGTCTTCTATTCCTTGAACACAGTATATCTCTTCATTTGTTTAGGTCTTATTTTTTAATGATCCACCTACTTATTTTGGAGAAAGAAAGAGAAAGAGAAAGAGAAAGAGAAAGAGAAAGAGAAAGAGAAAGAGAAAGAGAAAGAGAGAGTAGGTATGGGACTGGGGAGGGGCAGAGGAAAGAGAGAGAGAATCTCAAGCAGAGTCCCTGCCAAGCGCAAAGCCTCATTATAGGCTTGATCCCACAACCTTGAGTTCACTACCTGAGCCAAAATCAAGAGTTGGATGTCCAGTTGACTTAGCCACCCAGGCACCTTTGTTTAGGTCTTCTTTAATTTTTTTTTGCTTTGTTTTTTTACTGAGAGAAAGATTGACAAAGCACAAGCAGGGAGAACGGCACAGGGAGAGGGAGAAGCAGGCTCCCCTTTGGGCAGGGAGCCTAGTGTAGGCAGGGGTAGGCAGAAGGAGAGGGAGAAGCAGACTCCCTGCTGAGCTGGGATCCCGACATGGGGCTCGATCCCAGGACCCTGGGGTTATGACCTGAGCCGAAGGCAGCCACTTAACCAACTGAGCCACCCAGGCACCCCTTCTTTAATGTTTTTAAATAAGGTTTTATATTTTTATTCATAGAGTATGTAAACTTCCTATATTTGTTTCAAGACTTTTCCAACATTTTATTATGAAATTTTTCAAAAGTATGGAAAAGGTGAGAGAATATTACAGTGAACACCGCATATACCCACCACCTTGATTTTTACCATTAACATTTCACTATACTTGCTTTATTATGTATAATTCATCTCCCTAACCCTCTATCCATCCATTAATCCATGTCATTCTTGGTGTACTTCAAACTAAATTGTAGGCATCAGTGTAGAGGCAACTTTTAGGCAACAGGCTTGAGGAATGGAAACATAATCGAGGAAAAAGGGCCCACAGTGACCACTGAGCTGAATGCAAACGGGCTTATTAAGCCACCCACCTCAAGATAGTCATAGGCCTTAACTGACCAATTACAATCAGGCACAATTCCTGAAATTACCAAAAAAGGGGGGGGGGATTTCATATCTGCCCATACTCCCTCAATCAGCCCTATAACCACAGTACCTCACCAAAGCCTTGCAGTTTCTGCTTTGCTGTCCTGCCCATCATTCCCTTGTGGTGTATTCAATAAACTTCTATCTCTTTTGTTCTGCCCTGGGTGAATTATTTCACCATTATGCCACCGGCCTCCACCCTGTTGGGCTGCCCCATGTTTGGTGTCCCCCTGCCATCTGATCAGAAGACTCCACATTTGGTGACCTCCATGGTTGGTACACTTAATACTAAATTCCTTAACATGATATTTCAAGTTTTTTTAAATGACACTGCTGGCATATTGTATCCTTTTTTGTTTTATTTCCATTTTTCTATTTGTTGTCATTATGTGGGAAAAATTAAATTTTATATATGGATCTTTTATCCAGCATCCTTGCTGAACAGTCCCATTAATTCTCATCATTGATCTATTATGTACTTTTAGAACATTTACATACATAGTCAGGTCATGTGCAAATAATAAAAATTCTGGTTTATCCTCTCGAAACCTTATACCATTTTCCCCTTGCTGCACTGCACAGGACTTCCACCATAATGTTAAAGAGAAATGGTGATGATACTGGCGTCTCTGTTAGGTTCATGACCGCAAAAGAAAAGCTTTCGATTTTCACTATTAAATATAATACTGGCTTTAAATTTTTTCAAGATCTTTATCAAATTAAGAACATTCTCATCTATTCTTTTTTTTAAAAAAAAGATCTTATTTATTTATTCATGAAAGACACATAGAGAGAGAGGCAGAGACATAGGCAGAGGGAGAAGCAAGCTCCATGCAGGGAGCCCGATGTGGGACTCAATCCCAGGACCCCAGGATCATGCCCTGAGCCAAAGGCAGACACTTAACTGCTGAGCCACCCAGGCATCCCTATTCTCATCTATTCTTGTTTTGCCATTAGTTTTTATGAATGGATATTAATTTTTTTAAAAAAATATTTTATTTTTAAGTAATCTCTACACCTGATGTGGAGCTCAAACTTACAACCCTGAGACCAAGAGTCACATGTTCCACTGAGTGAGCCAGCTAGGCACCCCTGAATGGATACTGAAATTTTTATGTTTTTTCTGCTTCTTCTGAGGTTACAAGATTTTCCATTTTAATATGTTGATATGGGATAGCCAAAGCAAACCTGAAAAAGAAAGCAAAACGGAGGCAACACAGTTCCAAATTTCAAGCTCTATTACAAAGCTGCAGTCATCAAGACAGTGTGGTACTGGCACCAACACAGACACATAGATCAATGGAACAGAATAGAAAACCCAGAAATGGACCTACAACCATATAGTCAACTAATCTTCGACAAAGCAGGGAAGAATATCCAATGGAAAAAAAGTCTCGTCAACAAATGCTGTTGGGAAAAGTGAACAGCAACATGTGGAAGAATGAAACTGGACCACTTTCTTACACCATACACAAAAAGAGATTCAAAATGGATAAAAGATCTAAACATGAGACAGGAATCCATCAAAATCCTAGAGGACAACACAGGCAGCAACCTCTTTGACCTCGGCCACAGCAACTTCTTGCTAGACACGTCACCAGAGGCAAGGGAAACAAAAGCCAAAATGAACTACTGGGACTTCATCAAGATAAAAAGCTTCTGCACAGCAAAGGAAACAATCAACAAACTAAAGGGCAGCCTAGGGCATGGGAGAAAATATTTGCAAATGGCCTATCTGATAAAGGGTTAGTATACAAAAATCTATGAAGAATTTATCAAGCTCAACAGCCAAAATACAAATAATCCAGTTAAGAAATGGGCAGAAGACATGAATAGACATTTTTCCAGAGAAGATATCCAGATGGCTAACAGACACACGAAAAGATGCTCGACATCACTCATTATCAGGGAAATACAAATCAAAACTATGATGACATACCACCTCACAACTGTCAGAATGGCTAAAATTAACAACACAAGAAACAACAAATGTTAATGAGGATGAGGAGAAAGGGGAATCCTCTTGTACTGTTAGTGGGAATGCAAACGGGTGCAGCCCCTCTGGGAAACAATATGGAGGTTCCTCAAAAAGTTAAAAATACAACTACTCTCTGATCCAGCAATTACACTACTAGGTACTTACACAAAGGATACAAAAATACAGATTCAAAGGAGTACATGTACCTGGATGTTTATAGCAGCATTATCAACAATAGCCAAACTATGAAAAGAGCCCAAATGTCCATCGACTGATGAATGGATAAAGAGTAAGTGGTATATGTATACAGTCGAATATTATTCAGTCATCAAAAGGAATGAAAGCTTGCCATTTGCAACAATGTGGGTGGAATTAGAGTGGATTATGCTAAGCAAAATAAGTCAGAGACAGACAAATACCATATGATTTCACCCATATGTGGAATTTAAGAAACAAAATAGATGAACATATGGCAAGTGGTGGGGAAAGAGAGGGAGGGAACAAGCCATAAGAGACTTTTAAGGATAGAGAACAAACTGAGGGTTGATAGAGGGACTTGGGTGGGATGGGCTAAATGGGCGATGGGTATTTTTTTTAAGATTTTATTTATTTATTCATGAGAGACAGAGAGAGAGAGGCAGAGACATAGGCAGAGGGAGAAGCAGGCTCCATGCAGAGAGCTCAATCCAGGACTCGATCCTGGGACCGTGGGATCACACCCAGAGCCAAAGGCAGATGCTCAACTGCTGAGCCACCCAGGTGTCCTTGGGTGATGGGTATTAAGGAGGGCACTTGTCATATTGAGCACTGGGATGAATCATTAACCTGTGTTCCTGGAAAAATATTATACTATATGTTAACTAACTAGAATTTAAATAAAAATTGGAAAAAGAAAAAAATATGTCAATATGGCCAACTAAAACAATTGCTTCTTTAATGTCAAAATATCTTTGCATTTCTGGGCAAAGACTCAACCTATTGAAGATATATGATCCTTTCCTCCATATATTGCTGGACTTGGTTTCCTAAGATTTGGTTTAGGAGTTTTGCATCTATGTTGATGAATGGAATTGGCCTATCATTTTGCCTCTCTCAAACTCCTTGTTGTGCTGGTACCAAGGTTATCGGAGCCTCATAAAATAAGTTGGGCAATATCCTATTTCTAATCTCTGGAAGAGATTGGAGCTATTCTTCAAATGTTTAGTAGAAGTCAATTGTGAAGCACTCTAGGCCTGAAACTTTAATATTATTTGAGCTTTCTATTTTCTTTCTGCATTAACTTTGATAAGTTGTACTTTCAGAGAATTAATCCATTTTATTTAAATGTTAGAATGTCTGACATATGGGGCACCTGGGTGGCTGTCAGTTCAGCATCTAACTCTTGGTTTCAACTCAGGTTCTGATCTCAGGGTCAAGAGACTGAGCCTCTTTTCTGGTTCCACACTCAGCGTAGAGTCTGCTTGAGATTCTCCCTCTCCCTCTGCCCCTCCTACTCTCTCTCTCTCTCTCTCTCTCTCTCTCTCTCTCTCTCAACACTTTAAAAAATGTCTGACACAAAGCTGGTCATGAAAATTCTCATTACCTAAATACCTCCTCGATCTTCAGCTAACAAAATGCCTACAACGTTAGTAGCTCTTTTGATGGTTTAAAACATTTTTTCATAGACTTTGTCCACCTTTTTTACTTGCCTTTAGAAGGAGGGTTGTTCTGAATTACCTGGTCTATTACCTGATATGGAAGACCTTAGGCAGTTCTTGGTTTAGGGTTTCACACGTGCATTTCAAAGCTGTCCATACAGTCAGGTTGATGGGAAGATCAAGAGTGGTACCCTGGGTACTCCTTATTTCCTAATTTGGTGCTTCCCAGACTTGTTGTGGTACAGTTGCAGCAAAATTTGAGTAAATTTGAAGAGCAAATTGGCTTTATTCAACAATTCATGAATCAGGCAGCAACACGTCAAACAAGTAGAAAGGCACTATACAACGGAGTTGAACAAAACAGGCTTTTAGGGGCAGAAACAAGGAAGTTATTAAGAAAAGAAAAGAAAGGATCATCTCAGGCAAGATCACATTCCCTTAGGAAGAAGCGCAGGGGGGTCTTATCATGATTACTTCACTTGTGCTGATTAGGAAATTCCAGATCGACTGGTTAAAGGTCACGTTAAGTCTTGCAATTAGTTCTTGGTTTGCAAGTGACTCCATTTTAGACCTTTTTTTTTTTTTTAACAGTCCTTCTAGAAACTGATTTTTTAGGGCACACTGTGGCTCATGACAGATGATTAGCTTAGGGGCTAGTCCTTGCTTGGCTGTCCTGAGGACTGAGGAGGGCAACACCTCAGGATCCCTAGAATCCACAAAGGGGCATACCTGTGTGAAGTTGTAAATAATTAGGAAACTCTTCCCGAATTCTTCCCTCCTTTCTCCTCCACAGCTCACGGTTCTCCCTCTTTGTTTTTTAAGATTTTATTTATTCATTAGAGACAGAGCGCTAGAGAGAAAGCACAAGCTAAGGAGGGGCAGAGGGAGAAACAGATTCCCCACTGAGCAGAACGCCCAATGCGGGGCTCCATCCCAGGACCCCGGGATCATGACCTGAGTGGAAGGCAGATGCTTAACCGACTGAACCATTGCGGTGCCCCGGTTCTCCCCTTTTAAATTGTTTCCCATTCAGAGGTCAATCCTTACACCCATCCTCATACCCCCATCTTTGTGATATATGTTCTCTCTCCACAGGATAATGAAGCCCCTGCTCCCCCAAGCTCTTCTTTAGCCCTGAAAAATCATGCCTCTGGCTTCCACTGGTTATTAGTGGGTGTAATGAATAAGATCACTACATTCCCTTACTACTTACAGCCCATTGACAAGTCCTTAAAACAGGAAGAGTGACATTCCTCTAGGGACTCAACTGCCTGGATGTTGACACTTTGCTAAGGGCAACAGCCAATCTTAAATCTTAGCCCAACCCTCCAGGATCCTGTGAGTCTACTTTAAACATATAGACATTCCTTTGGAGCTCCCTTTGTCTCCCCCCTTCCCACGTCAGGAATCATCCTCCAAGCATATGGTCCACTGATACACATCTGAAGGGGCTCATGACTAAGGGTTTGCTAAACAATAATATATGACCTTTCTTAAGATAGCTAACCCCTACAGGATCCTGGAAACTTTGTTTCCAAAATACCTTGGAGGCTTGTTCTGTCCCTAACCACCTCCCAACTTGCAAGTATATAATCAGCCACTCCTCATAACTCCAGGGCAGCTCTTTCTGCACTCGGGTCCTGTCCTTGTGCTTTAATAAAATCACCTTTTTGCACCAAAAACGTCTCAAGAATACTTTCTTGGCTGTCGGCTTTGAACTCTAATATCTTTCCTACACGTCAGTTGGGACAAATCGTATGGCCCACAAAACCTCAAATGTTTGTTATGTGGCCTTTTACAGAAAAAGTTCGCCAACCCCTGTGCTAGAGGACTGTTCTCATTAGTTCAGCTTGTCTAGGAGAATAATAGCCTAAAAGTAACATTAAATTTAGTCTGTGGCCTGAATCCTCTCAACAACCCTTTGACACAGGTTGACACTCTCATCACATCTTGTAGATGTGGAGGGACACTTACACACACAGGTGGAGGGACACAGCGAGTGAGTGCCCCAACCACGATGTGACCTGGGTGGGCTGGCCCTGGGGACTGGCTCCGAACTACTACAGAGGACTGTGTCCTTTTAGAGCAGAGCTAGGAATGCAAACTTTATCTGGTCTCCAAATTGCTATATCCTGATTCTAGAGCCCCATGAGGCAGTTAGCCTGTGGCTAGACTGAAGAAACTCCCAGAACACCACTGGGAGCCTAGTAGACAGATAATTGCACTATTCTTGGCATCGTCTGCTTTCCTGGATCATGTGCAGCCCTGCCCCCACCGGAACCATACCCTCCACACAGAGCAAAGGACAAAGACTTTCATAGGTAGCGTCCTACCATTCATGAACAAATTCAGCATTTTCTTACATATGTTTCAGCATTTCAGTTACTAAGTAATAAAATATAGCCCCAGCTGGAGCTCCCTCTGTACTTCTCTTGGATCTCTACCTTCCCTCTCTGCAGGTAGCTGGGAGTTTTTCTCTTCCATGCATGCCAGAACTCTTGACTAGCCTGCCTTTTTAAGAATTTCATCATCCAGCCTGAGCAAGAAATACTAGTTCTTCGGGTTCACAGACTCCAACCATTTTCATCCCTCCTCTGATGAGGTAGGTATCTTTGAACCTGGTTGTTTGGAGTCCAGTGTCTGTTCTCAATGATCCTAATCATGGGTGTGGTTGCCTGGCAAGAGGTAGGGGTGGAGGTAAACAGACGTAGAGTGATGACTGAGTTATTAGTCTGACATAAATAAGGGCTTCCCATCTCATTCTGTTACATCCCCTTGCCCAAACTCACAGGGCTAAGACAAGATATTCTTGCTATGAGGGCCTTTGCTGAAATAGTGTTCCAGAATGTGTGCTGAACTGGGCAAGGTTACCCAGAGCAGATGAAAACATCTTTGCCAAAGGGATGAGGGAGGGAGGAGGGAGGCTAGAAGTCACAACTATGGTGTCTCTCCCAATCGGATGGGGGCCCCACAATGGGGCAACCCGATGGGGTGGAAGCCATCGGCACCAAGGCTGAACAAGAGATAGAAGTTTATTGACTACACCGCAAGGGAACAAAGCAGAGATTGCCTACATGGAGGCAGTGGATGGGGGCTGTATTTAAAGAAGAAAGTGAAGAGGTAGGAGGATATTTGGGATTTTCCCTTTTTGATAACTGCGTCTGTTCGTTCGTAGCCCATTGGTCAGTTAGGGCCTATGGATATTTTGAGGTGGATGGGCCTGTCCGGATTCAGCCAGGGGTTTGGAGACCCATGGGCCCTTTTGCCTTGATCGAGTTTCCATGGCTCAAGCCTGTTGTCTAAAAGCAGCCTCTACAACAACTAGGAAAAGGTGACAAGCATTAGCTTCCAAAGATGAGCTTCAGTTTTGCATTAGAAAGGCAGATCATGAGATGGTAAGATTAGGAAATAAAATGTAAGAGAGGTGGAGTCAAACACTTCAAGACCCAGGCTGTGATGAGAAGAGAGTATTAAGGACCTTGCTCCTGGGGCACCTGGGCAGCTCAGTTGGTTAAGTGTCTGTCTTTGCTTCAGGTCATGAGCCCAGGGTCCTGGGATGGAACTCCATATGGGGCTCCCTGCTCAGCGGGGAACCTGCTTCTCCCCGCCCCCCACCCCTGAGAGGCCCCCTGCTTGTGCATTCTTGCTCTCTTTCTCCCTCAAATAAAAAAATAAAATCTTAAAAAAAAGAATGGGATGTTCACTGGGTGTTATACTATATATTGGCAAATTGAATTTAAATAAAATATTAAAAAATAAAACTTCAAAAAAAAAAAGGACCTGTGCTCCTTATGCCTTATTGATTTGCTCCTCCAGATCCACTCCCCTCTCTGTTCCGCACTCACCTATATACATTCATCAGTGAGCTCTACAGCCCTGGATTCCAGTTGGCTTTGGCCAATGGGGATGACTGGCAAGAAATTGCAGGAATGAAGAACAAAGTTGAGATACCTACTTCTATGACTTGTTCCCTGGGAGGTTTCTGTAGGCTGGCCGGTTGTTTCCCTCACCTGAAGGACATAGTTCCTCCCATCAGGTAACCCTTGCCACAAGGCCCTAGTGCTCTCCCCAACACAGGCTCAAGAAATCACTCTCTCCCTCTGCTGCTTTAGGTATAAGAATGTTAACAATCTTGCTAACCGCAGGTTTTGGAAAAATCACTTGTGGATTCTTGACATACTACCCAAATTTTGCAAATAGTTACTTTATTAAATACTTCTTTCAAAAAATTTGAGTGTGCCATCTGTTCCCGCTGGTCAGTGATACAGGGCTCATTTCTTATGTTACTGAGAAAATTGCTGACAAGTTACTTCTATTACTTCTATTAATGACAAACCAACAGCTTTAACTTTCAATCTAAGGAGGAGATATAGAGAAAGAGTCTAACCGATACTTTTGTAAAACCACAAAAGGTATACACCCAAACTTCCTAAAGAAATAATTTCTAGGAACATTGAGTCTTAAGCCTGGGAAATCTGTTTTTTTTTAAGATTTTATTTACTTATTCATGAGAGACAGAGACAGAGAGAGAGAGAGGCAGAGACACAGGCAGAGGGAGAAGCAGGCTCCATGCAGGGAGCCCGATGTGGGACTCGATCCCAGGACTCCAGGATCAGGCCCTGGGCTGAAGGTGGCGCTAAACCGCTGTGCCACCCGGGCTGCCCCATATCTTTTTTTTAATGTTGAGTTTTACAAGAGTAATCTTTGATATACTTGTCTAATATCTATCTTCCCTACTACACTGTAAACTCCATGACACCAGAGACATACTTGTTTTGTTCACTACTGTGTCCTCAGTGACCAGGTCAATATCCCTCAAACAATAGATATTCAATACATTTTTTTCAATTGAATGAATGAGTGAATTATGCTTAAAAAGGTTTTTTTGAATTATGTTTTTTTTTTGAAGATAGTCAAAAAGCAGTAGTAAAAACAAATAACCATCGTGGAATACTGATGAGTCATTCTCTTAATTAGAGGCAGATATAATGAGGCAGGCACTTGTTTGGATAGTTTCTTCAGTGAATCATGTGACTTCTTTGTGTGTTATAATCATATCTTATGAAGGTGGTGTGGGAATGTTCATACATTTTTCAGGGTGTCTGCTCAATTACAGAGATAACAGGAAATGATAAATTTCAACATAGCCCGCACAAAAATGTTTGGGCATTGCTTTCAGAAAGCCTTAACATATTCAGAACTGAGGAATCCATAACACATGCTTTAAGGAGATATGCTTGTGATATCAAATGAGTCCCAGAAAGAAAGAGGCAATTACATCAAGAGATCTACACCACTGTGGGAAACAGTATGGAGGTTCCTCAAAAAATTAAAAATAGAACTATCCTATGATCCAGCAATCCCATTTCTGGGTATTTATCCAAAGAAAATGAAAACATGAATTCAAAAAGATATATGCACTCCCTATATTCACTGCAGCATTATTTACAATAGATAAGATGTGGAAACAACCTAAGTGTCCATAGATGGATAAATGGATAAAAAAGATGTGATACAGGGACCCCTGAGTGGCTCAGCAGTTGGGCATCTGCCTTCCACTCGGGGAGTGATCCGGATCTGGGGATGGAGTCCTGCATCGGGCTCCCTGAGGGGGGCCTACTTCTCCCTCTGCCTATGTCTCTGCCTGTCTGCGTGTCTCTCATGAATAAATAAATAAAGTCTTGAAAAAAAAAGGTGTGATACCTATATATAATGGAATAGTACTCAACCATAAAAAAAGGAATGAGATCTTGTCATTTGCAACAACATGGATGGACCTCAAGGGTATTATGCTAAGTGAAATAAGTCAGACAAAGAAAGACAAATACTGTAATGATCTCACTTACATATGGAATCTAAAAAACAAAACAAATGAGGAAAACAAAACACTCTGAAACAGAGGACAGATTGGTGATGGCCAGAAGGGAGGGGAGAGGAGGGTGGATAAAAAGGGTGAAGTAGATTGAGAGGTACAAACTTCCAGTTATGAAATAAATGTCACAGGAATGTAATATACAACATGATGATTATAGTCAATAATATTGTATTGCATATTTGAAGCTTGTCAAGAGAGTGAATCTTGAAAGTTTTCATCATTAAAAAAAAAGTTTGTATGACTATGTAAGGTAACAGACTTAGGCAGTGATCATTTTGCAATGTATACAAATATCAAATCATATTGTACACTTGAAACTAACATGTTATATGTCAATTTTACTATAAAAAAAGAAATACGGGGGATCCCTGGGTGGCTCAGCGGTTTAGCGCCTGCCTTTGGCCCAGGGCGCGATCCTGGAGACCCGGGATCGAGTCCCGCATAGGGCTCCCGGTATGGAGCCTGCTTCTCCCTCTGCCTGTGTCTCTGCCTCTCTCTCTCTCTCTCTCTCTCTCTCTCTAGGTCTATCATGAATAAATAAATAAATACATCTTTAAAAACAAAACAAAACAAAACCAAAAAGATCATGAATAAAGCCATACAAAGTATTAAAAAAAATTAAAAAATAAAAAAAGAAATACCACAAAAAAGATATATTAACTGCAAGAAAAAGAAGCCTATAAGTGCTTTGATAGGAGAACCAGCAGAGACTTCTTTTTTTTAATTTTTATTTTTCTTTAATATTTATTTATTTATTTATTCATTCATTCATTCATTCATTCATTCATTCATAAGAGACACAGAGAGAGAGGCAGAGACACAGGCAGAGGGAGAAGCAGGCTCCCTGCGGGGAGCCTGATGCAGGACTCGATCCCAGGATGCCAGGATCATAACCTGAGCCAAAGGCAGACGCTCAACCACTGAGCCACCCAGGTGCCCCCAGCAGGGACTTCTTAACTTGCCTGAACTCTTAACCTAAATATCACCCAGGAAACAACCCTCATCAGCACAACCTTTGTGGGGCATTCATTTGCAAATACTTCTGTTCAATCATCAAACATGCATTGCATACCTTCTATATATCCAGTCCTGTGAAGGTACCCACTCACTACCAGGCCCTGGCAATGGTGATTAAGTCTGGGGCACTTGACTGGCTCAGTCCACAAAACATGTGGCTCTTGATCTCGGGTCATGAGTTCAAGCCCGACGATGGGGGCAGATTACTTAAAAAAGAAAAAGACATAGTCCAGGTCTGTGATTACTCACAGACCAGTGGAGCCACAATCACAATATAATATGACACATACTCTAATAAAGGTACTATTGTTTTGTTTTTTAAACTTTTTATTTGGAGATTTCAAGCTTAGGGCAAGGTGCTAGAGTAAGAATAGTATCAAGGACACCTTTTGTTGGTTTGAAACCTTGGGAATTTCCTGGGTGAAATCTAAAACTGGCCCCTGGACACAGAGGGCTATAAGACACCAAAGAAAAAGGCAGATAGATCACTCTAGATTGGTAGATGGCAGGTTTACTAAGCAAGAGAGCTTACATGCAAGCTATATGTTGGATGGCTATGAGATGAATAAATCTCTGTACCCACCCACTAAATCTTAAAAGTTAAGAGGCCTTGGGGTTCTCAGGTCATGAGCTCAGGATCGTGGGATTGAGCCCTGCCTTGGGCTCTACACTCAGTGCAGTATTCTTGTCCCTCTCCTTTTGCTCCTCCCCCCACTTGTGCTCTGGTGCTCTCTCCCTCTCTCTCTCTCTCAAATAAACAAATAAAATCCTTTTTAAAAAGTATGTATAGGGGCCTTAATGGGGTTCAGTTGCATATATACTTTAGATGGTTTCAACAACACCTTATTCTCTCAAGGCTATGTCCTTGGAACAGCTTCCTCTATGAGAACTGTGGGCAGAACATAAATTCCAAGGACAGGAGAGAGGTAAGGAGCTTCCAATTGCCTGATTCTAGCTCATTCTAGCTCAGGGTTCATCAATCAGGTCATACCTTCTCAAAGACCTCCTCCAGCACCTTTACTCAGATTCATGTATGTTAATTTTCCCCCAAGTGCTTTATAATTTCCATGCTTTATCTACCTATATTTTCCCCAGAACTATTTGAGTATTATATATCATTGCCCTTCACCCCTGTATACTTCAGTTTGTGAACCAACATCTTGTCTCTTTAGCTTCCTTTAGTATGGAACATTTCCCCAGACTTTGTCTTTTTTTTAAGATTTTATTTATTTATTCATGAGAGACACACAGAGAGAAGCAGAGACATAGGCAGAGGAAGCAGGCTCCATGCAGGGAGCCTGATGCGGGACTCAATCCCGGGATTCTGGGATCATGCCCCGAGCCAAAGGCAGATGCTCAACCACCGAGCCACCCAGGCGTCCCACATCCCCTCCTTTAAAAAAAAAATATTTCTCGGGGTGCCTGGGTGGCTCAATCAGTTGGGCACCTGACTTTAGTTTGGGTCATAATCCCAGGGTCCCGAGATTGAGACCTGCATCAGACTCTGCTCAGCAGGGAGTCTATCTCTTCCTTTCTAGTTCCCTCTCCCTACCGCTCATGCTCTCTCTCACTTTGTATCTCAAATAAATAAATAAAATATTTAAAAAAATATTTCTCATTTTGTGTTTGTCTAGTATTTCCTCATGACTACATTGAAATTATGTGTTTTGTTTTAAACCTCTATACCCAATATGGGGTTAGAACTCATAATCCTGAGATCAAGAGTCCCATGCTCTACTGACTGAGCTAGCCGAGCACCCTCCAGTTTAATTATTTTTAAGTATAGAGTTCAGTGGCATTAAATACATTCACATTGTACAACTAACACCATCATCCACTCTCCAGAACTTTTGCATCTTCCCAAGCTGAAACACTGTACCCATTAAACAGTAACTCTTCATTCTTCCTTTTTCCTAGTCCCTGATAACTACTGTTCAATTTTCTTTCTCTGTGAATTGGAATACTCTAGGTACCTCATAGAAGTGGAATCATTAGTATTTGTCCTTTCTGTGTCTGGGTTATTTCATTTAGCATACATATTCAGGGTTCATCCATGTAAGTAGCATGTGTCTTTCCTTTTATGGCTGAACAATATTCCATTGTAAGTATTCTTGACTGGAATCTTCCATAGGCAGTGTCTCTTTCTCAGGCTTTTACCACTGGAGGTACATGATGTTCATCTGCCCTTCATCAGTGATGTTAATGTTTCTTAAAAAAGAGAGAGAGCATGTGCAAGTAGGGTGGGGAGTGCAGAGGGAGAGGGAGACAGAGAGAATCTTAAGCAGGCTCTGTGTCTATCGCAGAGCCTGACACCGAGCTCTGTCTCATGACCCTGAGATCATGACCTGAGCTGAAATCAAGAGTCAGATGCTTAACTGACTGAGCTACCCAGGTGCCCCAATGATGTTAATTTTAATCACCTAGTTAAGGGTTTGTCACATTTCTCTGCTGTATAATTCTTTTTTTTCTTCCTCGAAACTAATAAGCAATTCTATAGGGGGGACATCTTAAAACAATGAAAAGACCCTGCTCCCCATAAAAAATTATCCTGGATTTATTTATTTATTTATTTATTTATTTATTTATTTATTTATTTATAAGTAAGTAAGTAAGTAAGTAAGTAAGTAAGCTCTATGTCCAGCATGGTGCTTCAACTCACGAACCTAAGATCAAGAGTTCATTTTCTACTGACTGAGCCAACCAGGTGCCCCAAAACACTCCTTCTGGATTTAGCACCTTTGACGATTCTTGCCTGATCCAAGCTTTACTAAGGTAGTTACAAAACACTGACTTTCTACTCCAGAATTCTTTTTACATTAATCAGTGGACACCTGGTTGACATTCTACTTTAAACAAGAGCCTACCCTCCTCCCTTATTGATGGATGGATGGATGGATGGATGGATGGATGGATAATAACCCATCCATCCAGGTAGATGGAGAAGCAGGCTCCATGCAGAGAGCCTGATGCGGGACTCCATCCCGGATCCTGGGATCACACCCTGAGCCAAAGGCAAATGCCCAACCGCTGAGCCACACAGGCATCCCAGTCTTGTTGTTTTCTGGTTTGTCTTGTGTGTCTTTTTAAAAATATGAATAGGTATATGAATGCTTGTGAAATTTTTCCTTCTTTCCAGAACAAATGGGAGACTACTATACATACTCTATTTCACTTTGCTTCATATTATGTAATAGGATTATTTTCAAGGGCTACCAATGTCAGGAGTAGGGTGAGGTAAGTAAGGCACGTAGGACATAAAATTTAAGGAGATGCCAGTGACTTCCACCTAGAGGAGTTTGACAGGTAACTAGGAATAAAGCCATAAATGAAGAATGAACTCATTTGGGACAAGGGGAAGAGAAAGCACAAAAACAAGGAAGCTCAAAAGATCATGGCAAGAAGTAAACAATGTACCTGCAGTATAGGGTGTTTGCTAGGGAGGGCCTGGATACGGGACAATGCTGATAAAACAGGTTCAGATCGGGTTATAAAATGCCTTAGTGCTAAGAGCCTGGACTGGACTTTACCCTATAGGCAACAAGAAACCCATGAAGATTTTATTTCATGCTCTTGATTGCTTTATCCATTCCATCATTAAATTCCATGTACTCCTGCACTGGCTTCCTTTAAAGGGTTTTATTTTATTTATTTATTTTTTATTTTTTTATTTATCTACGATAGTCACACACACACACACACACACAGAGAGAGAGAGAGAGAGAGAGAGAGAGAGAGAGAGAGAGGCAGAGACACAGGCAGAGGGAGAAGCAGGCTCCATGCACCGGGAGCCCGACGTGGGACTTGATCCCGGGTCTCCAGGATCGCGCCCTGGGCCAAAGGCAGGTGCCAAACCGCTGCACCACCCAGGGATCCCCTATTTATTTATTTTTAAAGATTATTTATTTATTTGTTTGTTTGTTTATTTGAGAGAGAGAGAGCACACAAGCAAGGGGGGCAACAGAGGGAGAGGGAAAAGCAGACTGCCCCTTGAGCATGGAGCTTGGGGTGGGGTTCGATCTCAGGACCCCAGGATCATGACCTGAGCCAAAGGCAGACAAGACACCCAACTGACTAAACCACCCAGCTGCCCCTTCCTTGAAGGGTTTTAATCAGAGGAGTAACATGATTACAGTTTTCTTTTAGTGAAATGGAACTGGCAACATTATATAAACCAGACTGGTAGAATGGGTGCTAAGAAAAGTGAACCTGAGGCAGGTGAGGAGGCTCATCAAGTGAGATGCAGGAAGACTGAACAAGAAGAGATAAATATTTATGAGATAGAATTAGTAAGACTTGGGTGGGTAAAAACATTTCAGTCCAAAATGGAACTGGAGTGGCTCCTGGCAGCCTCATTCGGTAGAGCATGTGACTCTTGATCTTGGGGTTGTGTGTTTGAGCCCCATGTTGGGTGTAGAGATTACTTTAAAACCTTAAAAAAATTCTTTAGGGGTGCCTGGCTGGCTCATTTGGAGGAGCATGCAACTCTTGATCTCACGGTTGTGACTTCAAGCTCCATGTAGGGTGTAGAGGCTACTTAGATAAATAAAACTTAAAAAGTTCTTTTTAATCTTTAAATAAAAATAAAATAAAATGGAACTGAAGGGGGTGACTGGCTGGCTCAGTCAGTAGTGCATGTGATTCTTAGTCTCTGGGTCTTGAGTTTTAAACCTCATTGAGTGGGGACACCTGGGTGGCTCAGCGGTTGAGCATCTGCCTTTGGCTCAGGTCATGATCCGAGTCCCGGCATTGAGTCCCACATTGGGCTCCCTGAGAGGAGCCTGCTTCTCCCTCTGCCTGTGTTTCTGCCTCTCTGTGTGTCTCTCATGAATAAATAAAATCTTAAAAAAAAAAAAAACCTCTTTGGGTGTAGAGGTCACTAAAAAGAAATTAAAAATTTAAATGAATGAATGAATTAAATGGAACTGGAAGATACAAAATGGAGAATCTCATGGATGTAGACTTTGAAGAATGGAACTTAAGAACTGAGGGACTGGTTTTCCATAAATGTCTGATTTACAGGAAGACTGAGACTTATCTCCTGACCAATGAACACCCATCAGGAATCTCTCCCCATTCTCAAGCCAAAGAACTTATTGCTTTGACAGGAGCTGGACTTCCCCTTCTTTGCTCTCTGCCCGTGAATACAGCCCACCCCAAGCCCTCGATGGTCTAGCATGAGTTTTCTGAATTACAAAACCTCTGCTATTCCTGAATAAAATCAATTTCTGGTAATTCCAGCTTGCCTCAGTTTACCACTTTATTTAGGTTAACAGTACTGACTATAGGTAGAAGATGGAGAAGCAAGAAAAGCCCCAGAGGACTTTCCAGCTTCTGGCTTGAAGGACCAGATGAGCAGAGGTGCCATTCAATAGAGTACGGAAAATGGTATGTTTGAGGGAAAAGATAAGCTCAGTGTTAGATATGCTGGATTAGAGTTGGCAAAAAGATACGCGACTAGAGGTTTTCAGGAAAAGATTCTGAAATAATGTCTTAGTGAAAGTTGGGCAGCCTCCTTCTGACTTCGTCTTCAGAGTCAAGATAAAACCAGGCACGTTAGGTAAAATATTTGTTTAACAAGTGATGTCTGGGAGTCCTCAGGAGGTGTATCTAATGTCCTCACAAACATATTTCTCAGCTATAGTTAACATCTAGCACCCACCATTCTCACATGCTTCAGCCCTCTCAGTGATATCCATTGCTCAATAAAACACCTTCAGAGTCCCTCATGCTTGCCACTGCTACCAGCATCCACTGTCAAAGTATAATCATGTTCTCAGGGTCCTGGGATAGGCTACAAAGGGCTCCTGGCTCAGTGGGAGTATGGTCTCCCTCTCCCTCTGCCCCCCCACCACATTCCTCCCGTGTTCTTCCTCTGCTGGTGCACACACTCAGGCATGTTCTCTCTTTCAAATAAATAAAATCTTTTTAAAAGATTTGAGAGAGAGAGACAGAGACAGAGATAGCAAGAGAAAGAGCACAAGCAGGTAGGAGAGAGAGAAACAAGCTCTGCTGAGCAGGGAGTTGGAGGACATGGAGCTCGATTCCAGAACCCTGGGATCATGACCTGAGCCTAAGGCAGATGTTTAACCAACTGAGCCAGCCAGGTACCCCATTCAAATAAATAACATCTTTTAGGGATCCCTGGGTGGCTCAGCGGTTGAGTGCTTGCCTTCGGCCCAGGGCGTGATCCTGGAGACCCAGGATCGAGTCCTGCCCGCATCGGACTCCCTGCACGGAGCCTGCTTCCCCCTCTGCCTGTGTCTCTGCCTCTCTCTCTCTCTCTCTGTGGGTCTCTCGTGAATAAATAAATAAAATCTTTTTTTTTTAAGATTTGATTTATTCATTCACAAGAGACACAGAGAGAGAGGCAGAGACATAGGCAGAGAGACAAGCAGGCTCCATGCAGGGAGCCTGATGTGGGACTCGATCCCTGGACTCCAGGATCACGCCCTGGGCCGAAGGCAGGCATTCAACCGCTGAGCCACCCAGGCGTCCCAATAAATAAAATCTTAAAAAAAAAATAACATCTTTTTAAAAATATGACTTATACTAAATACAAAGTTAGCACCTATGCCAATTTTACTTAATTCATTAACAAAGAAACAGCAGTATGGTAAATTGGTTCAAAGGAGAATTTGAAGAAAAGTGCATATGGGCACTAAAAGAGAGAATTCTAGAATAAGATTACTAAATTAGATACAAAACTAGTTAATGGACTGTAGGGAAATACAATCGTTACCTTCAGTGCTGTTTTTTTCTACTAGACAGAATTACTTGCATCTCTACAAACAAAAATCCACAAGTTCACAGAGACTTCACAAAGACTTGGCCTTAATCAGTAGTCAATAGTAGGGGAAACAAAATGCATTTCCCTAGAGAGTTAAATCATCTTCAGGCAGACCTGTTAGACAAGGCTTCAATATGACATGGAAAGGACACCCTTTGCCTTATTTCCAGATTTCACATAATTTTTCTTACCACCACCTGTGGTAAGAATTTTTCTTCACCATCTGTGAAGATTGTAGCCTAAACTGCTGAAATTGCAAATCATCGAGGCATCAGGGGAGTGCTCCTTCCCATGCTATCACACTTCATTTGGGAACCAGACCCATCAGCTTTTGCCATTAGCGTCTTTCTGTATATAGGGCTCAAATCTGTATCTCTGAGGCTGGGCAGGAAAACCAACACCCAAGAAAAAAGAGGCACCATCTTCTTTATTTTCATATTTCCCCCGGTGCCCATGAAAACCTCCTTTACACAGGTGCCCTGTGCAATTTGATACTGATGCAAATAAATAGCTCTGTGTTGCCTCCCCTCCAAGTTATGAGACATGCACGGACATGGTTGAACTCCAGCCATGGGAACAATTAACACAAACTAGGAGACCCACTATAGTCACTGTAGATGATTACTGTCATTCCCGAGGTCGTGGAGGATGCCATATAGCTGGCTGGGGACCAATGTAGGCAGAGGAAATACGCAGTACTCACACTGCCCCGCTAAGGACTAAAATGACATCCTGATGTATCACACTCCCTCTGATTCCGATAAGATCGGTCATGCCCATGACGTCTGTACTTGAGAGCACCCGATCCACCGTGACACAAACCAGAAAGTCAGGAGTGAATGGTAACTCTGCACCATCCTCTTTGTTTAGGGTCTGTGAGTCCCAGCAAAGCCTGGCCTCCATACCTCACTTCTTCACTCAAAGCCCAAGAGCCTGGTATGAAAGAATATCTTTTGCACCCCTACTTCAGATTTGTATTCGCCTTTTTTTCTAGTACCCAAGCCCATGGCCCTGACAACAGGTGCTCTCACTTAATGGGGAGGAGAACCCCAGGCTGATGGAAATGGCGCTATCTTGGCCCCAGGTCCAGGGTGGCTCCTTGCCCAGCTTGGATGAGGCAGGGTCCTGGTAAGAAACATTTGGCACACTCAAAGGATTTATCCGACATGAGTTGAAGGAAGATGTAGGCAGGAATAAGGGAAGCCACAAGGGATGGCAAGGTGTTCTGGAACTGGCAACAGAGAGGAATCATTACTACCCCTTGACCAGAAGAGGCAAAGAGAGGGAAGTAATACCAGAGCCTTATGAGGAAAAGAGCTGTGGAAGAGGGTGGTCTCATAGCAGTTGTGGCCATTGAGGAATGCTGCCCTTTCCAGAACCATGCCTGGACAGGAAGGGAACAGAAAGAAGAAACACTCTGACTTCTCTCTCTTCCTACCCTATAATCTCATGTCAGTGCCTGCCGCTGGCCAAATCCAACTAGAAGCCGGAGGGTAAGAAGGCCCATGTGACACAAACCATGGAAGGGTTAGCCTCCTGGGACATAGGACACAGCAGGAAAAAGTGGAGAATGGATTTGGGGAGCGGGTAAGAAGATCCATGGAAAATACCCAGCGCTTCTCTCTTGTAGGCAGAGCTCTTGGTATGCTAGTTCACCCTGTCTGTCACATACTTATAGGGTGGGCTAGGGACTGTCCTCCATGCTCTTCCAGCAATGGTGCTGGCAGGAAGCTAAGATGAATCTTAGGGTCCAGTTTTTATTTTTATTTTATTTATTTTTTAAAAAGATTTTATTTATTTATTCACGATAGAGAGAGAGAAAGGCAGAGACACAGGCAGAGGGAGAAGCAGGCTCCATGCAGGGAGCCCGACGCGGGACTCGATCCCGGGACTCCAGGATCGCGCCCTGGGCCGAAGGCAGGTGCTAAACCGCTGAGCCACCCAGGGATCCCCAGGGTCCAGTTTTTAGAAGATATTGTGAAGTAGTGGGTTAAGTGAAGTATTTACCCGGGATTGCAAGGTGACAGCAGAGACAATGGGAGAATCCCAATGGTAAAGGAGGAGGAGGGAGGGAGGGAAGGAAGGAAGGAAGGAAGGAAGGAAGGAAGGAAGGGAAATTTTAAAAGGAAGGAAAGAAAGAAGCAAAATGGAGGAAAGGAAGAAAGGGAGGAAGAAGGACTAAGAGTAGATAGGGAATCAAGAGAGGGAGGCAAGGGGAGAGGGAAGGTAGGAAAAACATGCCAAGCATCAGTTCTGAGAAGAGAGACAGGCTATGAAATGGGAAGGCTTCCTTTGTGACAGGAATCCTAATGAAGACATAAAGGGCAGTACAGAGAAGTAATCAAAAGCACAGGCTTTGGAATTAGACAGATCTTGGGTCTCTCCCATAGGTCTAGATGTCGCAGTGCCTCGTGTCTAGGTGGCACGTTACAGTTCTTTCACACCACACTGGTGTGGCTTAGTTCCACAATCCCCCTGCTGCCCCCAGTGTCCACACAACAAGTAGGCCAAACCTACTTCAGGCTGCTAGTAGTGAAAATGGGGCTGGCTTGCTACTGAGGATCCAGACACCCCCCATGACAGTGCTTACAAATGAGACCAGTGTGATACAGCAGCAAGTAAGGGTGAGCGTCGCCGGCAAAGGCTGTCTCACAGAAAGCAGTCTGCAGAGGCCAGGTGAGAGCTCCAGTCATCCCCTGTAAGGGCCAGGGCAGGACGCACTTTCTCTCTCGGATCAGGAACCATGGAATTTCGACCCCAGAGCCCTGGATGGGAGTAAAGTGTGTAGCATGAAGCCCGCATGCAAATCATACATCTCACTATTTTTTTAAAAAAGATTTTATTTATCTATTCATGAGAGACACACAGAGAGGGGCAGAGACATAGGCAGAGGGAGAAGCAGGCTCCATGCAGGGAGCCCGATGTGGGACTCAATCCTGGGACCCCAGGATCACTACCTGAGCCAAAGGCAGAGGCTCAACTACTGAGCCACCCAGGCACCCCTTGCATCTCACTATTATTAAAAAAATAAATGCTCTGGGGCACCTGGGTGGCTCAGTCAGTTAAGCATCTGCCTTCTGCTCAGGTCATGATCCTGGGGTCCTGGGATGGAGCCCTGCATCAGGCTCTCTGCTCTGCGGGGAGTCTGCTTCTCCCTCTCCCTCTGCCTGTGCCCCTCCCTGCCATTCATGCTCTTTCTCAAATAAATAATCTTTAAAAATAAAATAAGATGGCAAACTACATGTGATATGAACTTACTCTCAATTAAAAATAAATAAGCAAAACAATGCTGACACTGTAGTAAAAACTGCCCGGAAATTCCTGGGACCCGTGGTCGCAGAGCCACACTAGTAATCATCGTGTTTTATACTGTGGCAAAACAGTTCAGGACCATTTCAAGCTTGTTGCATGTCTCATATGCAGCTTGCACATAAGGCTTGGCCCTGATAGAACGTCAATACGTGCATTCACCCTCACAGCACCGCTGCCAAACACAGTGACCCCAAACCAGAGCTGACATCAACTCCTTTAGGATAAGTCCTCCAGAAGCGGGCCCAACCCGTGCCCCCTCCAGGCAGCCCTCCCCTGGCAAACTCAATACAGGCCCATAGTCCTACAGGCACATCCTCACGGGGCTGCAGCTTAGACCGCTGCCCCCTTCATTTCCTGCGCTCTAAAGAGCAGGGGGGAAGGAGCCCTACTTGAGATTGGCTCCTTCCAATGCTAAGGGTGAGTAACTGTCCCAGTTTGCCTGGGGCTCTGTCCTGGTTTGCAAAGTCAAAGTGCCACTTCTTTGGAAATCTCCAGTCCCAGGAAAGTTGAGACAGCTGGTCACCGGGATGCTACCCCTCCCCCTTGCGTCCATGATGGCATCACCGTCATAGTGTGGTTGTGTGCCTCCATTACTATGGAAAGTGCTCTGGCTCTGCATACAGGAAGGGGTCTGGCTCTCCTCACTCCCAGAAGCCATCAGAGCCCTGCACTTGACCTGAAACTGTAGGGCCACCACTTCTTGTTCTGTTGCAGCTGGGTTCTCTCTACAAGCTGCTCATGCAACCTCCCTCTCTTCTGCCTGCCAAATTATCTTTACTAACAGCGGGAATTCAAGGGCTCTTCATGCCTCTTATGATGGCTAAGTCTGCACAGACGCCTCTCAGCTGATTCAACACACATTTACTGAGCCCTTATGGGGGTTATTAGAGGTGGCCCTTGCTGCCACTTGCTGGGAGTAGGCCTGATTTGACGGCCCCTCCCACCTTCTGCAACAGCTGCCCCCCCACTGCCCGGCAACATGCAGGCTTCCTGCCTGTTCCTGGGAGCTAAGGATTCTGTGCACAGGCCTTAGCTGCCCCCTTGCTTCCAAACACACAGCTTTCCAGCTCCAGAGGCACACAGTTTTCTCAAGTGCTAGTTCAGAACCAGGTTCTGCACCTCGAACAGGAGACCCAGATGGGAGTGACAGAGGGTTTCTGCCTGTGAGGACCTAAGCTCTACAAGGGGAGGGATGCTCCCCCGCAGAATGTAAGGTTGCACTGTGCTAGAGAGTCAAGTCCAGGTACTATGGGTGGGATCAGCCAGGGTTTCTTGGAGAGGGGACACCCGAAGGAGACTCACAGGTCACCTGGAAGTTGTGCAAAGAAATGGGCATTTGAGGGGATCTTCAGGGGTCTAGAGATCAGCATCCATGGGGACATGGGATGGCACGAGGAGTGTGTGGAAAGGTAGGGAATGCAGGAATAAAATCCAGGGACCTGAGAGAGGAGAGACTTTCACTGAGGAAGCTAGAGCCCAGTATCTGATCTCCCAACCAGGTCCAGGAGGTGAGGGCTCGACAAGCAACCCTTGGGTGTGGTAATTGAGCCATGATGGCAGAGGCCAGCTTATAGGGGTGGAGGAATGAATGGGAAGTGAGGAGTAGAGACAGGGCTACAGAATGCTCCTGTAAAAGCTCAGCTCTGGGGAGCCTGGGTGGTTCAGTGATTGAGCGTCCAACTCTTGGTTTCACTTCAGGTCTTGATCTCAGGATCTTGACATTGAGCCCTGCGTGGGGCTCTGCACTGAGCATAGAGTCTACTTGAGATTCTCTCTCCCTCTGCCCCTCCCACTCATGCTCACTCACTCTCTCAAATAAATAAATCTTTAAAAGATAAATAAATAAATAACAGCTCAGCTCTGACATGAATAGAAAGAGAAGTAGAAAGAGCTGGCTTGGGGCAGCCCGGGTGGCTCAGTGGTTTAGCACCGCCTTCAGCCCAGGGCCTGATACTGGAGACCGGGGATCGAGTCCCATGTTGGGCTCCCTGCTTGGAGCCTGCTTCTCCCTCTGCCTGTGTCTCTGCCTCTCTCTCTCTCTCTCTCTCTCTCTCTCTCTCTCTCTCTCTCTGTGTGTGTGTCTCATGAATAAATGAATAAAATCTTTTAAAAAGGGGGGCACTGGCTTTGGTGTTGAGGATGGAAGAGAGAGATACAGTGGGTTATTAGAGGGGCTTTGGGGAAGGGCCCAGTAGAAAAGGAGTGAATGAAGAATGAAGAGATAGAAGAGAGGGTTCTGGATGGGGGCTGGGTCCAGGCATGCTGCAAGGGGGTAAGGGTGAGGTCTCGGGTTGAATGAAGTCTCTCATTCATTATCTTGAGCAACTAAGGACACTGTTTCCCTGTCCTGAGGGTGGCAAGTGTACAGATCCTCAGGAAAGATTGTCCTGTGCTTTGCTGGGTATGGGGACAGGGAAGATACTGTCCTGAAGGCAGTTGTTTCAGCTGGTGCTGGAACCAGTATCACAGTTTATTCTGCTGAGCCAGTGAGGGCATGGGATATGGCTTGGGGCTGTGTCATGGTTTGTGAGCACTGGGCAAGGATCTATGTCCAGGTCTGACTGGGGAGGCCACAGTTTATTCTGCTGAGCCAGTGAGGGCATGGGATATGGCTTGGGGCTGTGTCATGGTTTGTGAGCACTGGGCAAGGATCTATGTCCAGGTCTGACTGGGGAGGCCCTTCTTGTAGTATCCTGGGCAATGGTTCAGGTATGACCCATGTTCTGATGCTTCCTGGTGTGTCAAATTGGGGAGGTCTGGACTTAGTCCTATACTCTCTGAGGTTGCATTGTCTGTACCAAGCAGTCACCTATCCAGGCCCTAACCTAGGCAGGAGACTATGCTCGGTATGCAGATCAGTGGTCTGATCATCCCACCTGTCCAGTGGCTCATTGAGCAGAGATGTGTTCACAAGCTCTGTTTTTGGCTGAGGCTGTCTGTTGGTTCACCAAGGTGGGATAGGTCCCAGTTTGGTCTGAGCTATCTCCTCTTGTGTGAGGCACTGATGTAGGGAGAAAGAAATGGCCTTTCCCTGGGCAGTGGAGTGACCTAGTGGAGTGGTTGGTACTGGGAAGATGAAAGTATGTGTCCTAGACCTGGTGGTAGCTGAGGAGTGGGGTTCTTCATGTGGGCAGAGTGATGATCTAAGTTTAAGTGTTTATCTTTGTGGGGGCTTTGTCCAGGTGTGCCAAGTCCTGGTGTAACCACAAAGCGTGGTCTGGGAAGAGACTGTCTTCTGGTCTTCTGGCATATGGAGGAGTGGCGTGGGCGAAGGCTCTGTTCTGGGTTGGCGCTACCTCATGGTGGGCCATGTGGTTTGGTATGACTATCTGCACCCATCTGAGATGGGCTGTATGGTGGTGTGGTGGGGTAGAGCCATGTAATCGCTCAGTTCTTCACAGGGGCTCATTCCTTCTTTGGTGAATAGATATATAGTCCCCTCCCATATGAATCCTCCTACTATGCTAAGTAATGATATGGGAGTTTGATGGTCTAGATCAGATTGTGGTTTTGATATTTATAATGGTACAGGTATAGGATCTTATCCAAGTGAGGGCTATTCCCTGATGAGCTAAGTGTGAACATAGTCCTCAGTCTTGATCAACAAGGACTTTCTGGTATGGTGTTCAATGGTGGTATATATTACCCCTTTTCTGTGCAAGGCTTTTTCTCTTGGTTTGCTGAGAAGCATTTGCAATATAGACCCTAGTCTTGTTGGGGAAAGCCTCGTAGTGTGATGAGTGATGGAATGACTCTGGATTATTATTCTGGGCGTGGAGCTCCTGATGGCCGAATGAATGATGGGATAAGTGTGTTCCCTGGTCTTTGCTTTGTACACTCTGTAGAATACTGAGATCCGGGGGAAGGTACAGATAAGTCTTGGTCTTTGTGCTGTCCTTCCCATAATGTGCTAAAGCAAGTATGTGTATGGACTTGCTAATGAGCTGTGTGGCTCTTATTCTTGCTTGGGTTTGAATCTGTTCACTGCTGTGCTACACACCAGTATGAGTATGGGTTCTGGCCTGATACAGGACTATTTCATGGAAAACTTTAAAGATGTGTGGGTTCTCAGATAAGAGCTATCTCCTGACTTACCAAGGACTGTGTGGGTATGAGCCAAGAGCAGTGATCTGAGCAGGACACTGTCAACGCATGTTGAAGATTGGAACGGCCTTAGGAGATATGGCTGTCTCCATGTGTTTAGAGGTCAGATGTGCACAAACAGCAGCCCTGGTGTAAGCTTTCACTTAGGCTTTATGAGTATTGCTAGGGATATTTACTACATGAGCTGTCTGGCAATGTATTGACTAGTGGTGAGACAGAGGGTAAGGTTGGTTCTAAAGAGTGTTTTTTAAATATATTTATTTATTCATGAGAGACAGAGAGAGAGAGGCAGAGACACAGGCAGAGGGAGAAGCAGGTTCCCCGCAGGGAGCCCAACGTGGGGCTTGATCCCAGGACCCCAGGATCACACCCTGAGCCGAAGGCAGATGCTCAACCGCTGAGCCACCCAAGGAGTTTAACCCAAAGAGTTTAAACGGCGTTCTATGTGTCAGCCTTGGTTTCAGTTTGAGTAAGGCTAGTCTGTTTTTTAAGCAGTGGTGTAACTATGGACCCAGCTCCGGGAAAGGACTATACTCTAATACACTGAATGGTGGCAGGATATGCGCCCCTGTCTGGGTGGGTGCCACACATCCCATCAGCAGTACAACTGAGCTGCCCATTTCCGTGCTCTGAACTTCTGCTGAAATAGCATAACCCTCTCCTCCATAGAGAAGGCTCATTCTGAAGCAGCTCTGGTTTCTAGACACAATACTGTACTCTGACCACATAGGTCACATCAATAACTTCAACTTGCAGGATAGGGAGCCCTCCCAGAAATCATTCTACCCTGATACTAAGAAATCTGAGTAACAAACAGATAGTAAAGACCTTTCCTTTCACCATTATTATTCTTAATTCTGCCTTTCTTCCTGAGGTTCTCTACCAGTCACCCCTTGCCATCCCCAGTGGTAGTCTCAGAAACCCAGAATACATTTGCTGTTCTGGTAATAACAGCACAGACTTGAGAGAGTACATTTCCCCTTTGTACTAGGTTGAACGGTGTCCCCCAAATTCATGACCATTCAAAACCTGTGCATGTGACCTTATTTGGAAATAGGGTCTTTGCAGATGTCATCAAATTCAGATAAAGTCATACTGGATCAGAGTAGGCACTACATCCAACATGACTGGTGTCTTTATAAGAAGAGGAAATCTGGGGCAAAGACACACAGAGACACACAGAAAGGAGAGTGCCATGTGAAGACAGAGATTGAAATGATGTGTCTATAAGCCAGGGAACGCCAAGGATTGCTGGCAACTCACAAAAGCTAAGAAGGGGCAAGGAAGGCATCTTGCCTAGAGCCTTTGGAGGGAGCAAGGCCCTGCTGACACCTTGATTTCAGGCTTCCAGCCTCCAGAATTGTGAGAGAATAAACTTCTATAGTTTTAAGTGACCCAGTTCATGGTAATTTGTTAGAGTAGCCATAGGAAACTCATATACCTTGCTTCTACTTCCTTTCTTTTTGTACAGGCTCTGCTTAAATGCTGAGGATTTCTTTTTATTTCTCTGGAATGTTCCTCTTTGGGGGCATGTGGGTGGCTCAGTCAGTTAAGCATCTGACTGAGTTTTGGCTCAGGTCATGATCTCAGGTCTGTTTGGACTCCACGCTCAGCGGGAAGTCTATTTGGGAGATTCTCTCTCCCTCTCATTCCCCCTCTGCTCCTCCCCACACTCAAGTATGCACACCTTCTCTCTCTCTCAAATACATACATACATAAAATCTTAAAAAAAAAAAAGAATGCACCTCTTTGGACAAGTGAGTATAATTTAGCCAACTGGATTTCATCAAACATCCATATTTATCATGCAACTGTAACTATTAAAATACTACTAGTGTATGTTGGCAATATCTATTACCAATTGAAAATAGGACTAAGATTTTTTCTTAGTTATGCTTTTTCTCACAGCATAACAAGTGAATTTTAAAATTTCCCACTGATTTAAAGCACAGTAACAGGGCTGCCTGCTGGCTCAGTTAGTAGAACATGCAATTCTTGATCTTGAGGTTGTAAGTTCAAGCCCCATGTTGGGTGTAGAGATTACTTAAAAATAAAGTCTTTAAAGTAAAAAATAAAGGGGCACCTGTGTGGCTCAGTGGCTGAGCATCTGCCTTTGGCTCAGGTCATGATCCTGGGGTCCTGGGATCGAGTCCCATATGAGGCTCTCTACAGGGATCCCGCAGGGAGCCTGCTTCTACCTCTGCCTATGTCTGCCTCTCTGTGTGTCTCTCATGAATAAATAAATAAAATCTTTAAAAAAATAAAATAAATGAATAAAATAAATTACAGCAACATCTTTTATTCTGAGAGACAGAGAAATAAAAACAACCAGGGGAATGTTTTGTGTCAATCCTGCTTACTCAGGTTTTTCATCTTATTAGTTTTGTGAGTACAGTTTTAATCCAATTCTTAAAAAATATTTCATTCATATATTCATGAGAGACACAGAGAGAGAGAGGCAGAGAGAGACACAGGCAGAGGGAGAAGCAGGCTCCATGCAGGGAGCCTAACAAGGGACTCGATCCCAGGTCTCCAGGATCAGGCCCTGGGCTGAAGGCAGCACTACACCGCTGAGCCACCCGGGCTGCCCTAATCCACCTTTTATAAATAAGTTCACTTCATATTTTAGAGATTTATTGTGTTATTATTTAGAATTAAGTTTCTAACACTCACATATTTGGACTCTAGGTACTATATTTGATGGAGGGAAACCAAATATACTGCATTATTGTTTTATTGTTCCATAGAGTTGTCTGCTATCCAACCCAACACTTTCCCTCTTTTTGTTTCATCCCATCATCAAATACTCCAAAAACATGGCTTTTACTATCCTCAGCTCCCCCATTCATCTCCTTTTGTCGGTCTCCTTCCCATCCCAATTTTGCTATTCTTTCTTCCTACCTACTAAGTATTATTAAAGAAAATCTAAATCATACTGGCTGGTGGTTGCAGAGATAAAAATACAAAGTCGGGTTCTCTAGCCTCCATAATGGGTCATAATGAATGGCCCTTAAAGTCCAACTCAGGAAAGGTATAATCTGGGCACCTGGGTGGCTCAGTGGTTGAGCATCTGCCTTTGGCTCAGGTCATGATCCCAGAGTCCTGGGATGGAGTCCCGCATCGGGCTCCCTGCATGGAGCCTGCTTCTGCCTCTGCCTGTGTCTCTGCCTCTATCTCTGTGTCTCTCATGAATAAATAAATTTAAAATTTTTTTTAAAATAAAATAAATTTTTTAAAAAGGAAAGGTATAACCTCTGGGTCTAAGGCAATGCCCTAGTTAGCAAACAGTTTTCCAAGATCTGTGCCACTTAAACCCTACTGGTTAAGGTTACACCATGTGATGACCTTGAGTAGCCTGCTGCTCTCTCCTTGCTTAGATCCCAGCTCCTATCTGTGCACTCATCCATTGCTGAGTGCAGCCTCATTGCACACCACGTAGCCAATTCCATGCCATGTCCCCAGTTAAAACTCTGCCCAACTCCTGTCAGTTGCCTTGACTACTTCTAGTGCCCAACCAGGACTTTGACTTCTCCACAAGGAGCTCTTTAAAACTCCAATTTAGGGGGTGCGTGGGTGGCTCAGTCAGGGGTAAGCATATGTCTTTGGCTCAGGTCATGATCCCGGGGTCCTGAGATTGAGCCCCACTGTGCAGGGAGCCTGCTTCTCCCTCTCCCTGCCACTCCCCCTGCTTTTGCTCTCTCTCTCTCTGTCAAATAAATAAATAAAATCTTTAAAAAAGAAAAGAAAAAGAAAAAAATAAGACTCCAATTTAGGGGCACCTGGCTGGCTCAGTTGGAAGAACATACAACTCTTGATCTCGGGTTTATGAGTTTGAGCCCCACATTGGGTGTAGAGGTTACTAAAAAATAAATAAGTAAACTTTTAAAAATTAAAAAATAAAACTCCAATTTATTGAGCCACATATGCTAAATGCTTCACATCCACTATCTCGTTTAATGCTCACAACCATATGAAATAGGAATTACCCCCTCACCTTCAGCCAATGACCATGGTTTCTGCTCTACTGGAAATAATGAGGACATCAACATACACTTCCTTAATTACCTTCTTCACCTCAAAATCTATCTGGATCTTCAGATGCTTCACTTCCTTTATTCCCATTATGGAAATATGTCAATTGGGCATAGACAGAAATAGAAGGGCATCTGAGAGACAGACACGGTTGATCCATGGTCTCAAGGAACACAGACCTTAATGAATTCCATGAGGATCAAGAACTGTCTAAAAGGAAATACCAAGAGGGGCACCTGGGTGGTTGGTTAAAGGTCTAGCTATTGATTTCAGTTCAGGTCATAATCTCAGGGTTGTGAGATCGAGCCCCACACTCAGCAGGGTTTGTTCCTCTCCCTCTGCCCCTCCCCTCATTCTCTCTCTCTCTCTCAAATAAATATTTAATCTTGAAAAAAGAAAGGAAGTCCCCAGAGCTGCCAAACATTTTAGAAAGCTGTCATCCAAAGAGATGTTGAAATCAGAAGACAAGGAACCTACTCAAGTTTGGGGCCTAAGAGTATAGCATTTCTTGTGGGGCAGCTTACTGACTGGATTTCTTTTTTTTTAAGATTTCATTTATTTATTCATGAGAGACAGAGAAAGAGAAAGAGAAAGAGAAAGAAAGAAAGGGGCAGAGACATAGGCAGAGGGAGAAGCAGGCTCCACATGGGACTCCATCCTGGGACTTCAGGATCACACCCTGGACCAAAGGCAGGCACCAAACTGCTGAGCCACCCAGGGATCCCCCTGGATTTCTTTTTTACGTGGGGTCAGCCAATGTGTGGAGGCTTTCATATTCAGCCTTTTCAAGGCACTACTCACCTTCTGCTCCCTGTCTTTTCTACCTGCCAAGGTTAATTACTCAGATGGTTTTGGTTTTATCTCTGCAACCACCATGTCTATTCTGAATGCTCCCTGATGAGTTTCAAAATAATGACTCCAAATGTTCCAGTCTCCCACCAAAACCAAGGGTCTCAGCTTGCCTTAGCTTAGAGGATAGCTACTACTAGTCCTCTTTACATTCTATCATATCTGGCCACTACCGAAGATGAAGCCCCTCTGATCATTTATCATGTCCCTTTGTCTCTACACTTTTCTGTGCTTTCTCACCCACCCAAATTCCCACTGTGCCTCTCCATCCCAGACCTTTCCACTTGGCCCTAGAGAATTCTCATTCAAAGATAGACAAACTCTCTTCCATGGAAACTCTCCTATTTTCTGGCCTTAAATGAAACATGGTTCTCTCCTGAAGACAACACTTCCCCTGCATCTCCACATATCACAGGACCTAGAGACAGGGTTGGCATTCTCCTACTACTTCACCACTACTTCTAAGCCATAACTCTTTCAACATTGCTTCCTTGGGGTTCATATCATCCATTCATTTTCTCTTCTTCATTGTGGTCATCTAACAACCTACTGGTCAGTCTCTCTCTTTCTCTCTCTGTCATTCAGTGAGGTTTGCCACTTGATTCACACTCTTCCTCTCTAACAAATTGGCCATCATCCTAGACATCTTCAGTGTTCCTATCAACAAACATCCATCTTGGGCCCCTAATGTCCAAGTAAAGAAGTCGAAGAAGGCAGCATTTGAACAGCCTCAGCTGAATGAAACTTGTGGGTTTTTTCTGGTGCTTTCTCAATATGAAATGGCTGCATTTGAAAAGGAACTCAGCCTTGTGGTGTCCAGGATAGAGTCTAGGATGATTGTAGGTGAGTAGAGTTTCAATAGATTTGAATTTTTCCCAGAATTAGATATGGTCTCCAAGTATCTGAGATGGGGAGATTTCTGGGTAAGAGCATTTAAGCAAGAGTTGCAGCAGACTGAGTCTAGGCTTATCTGGCTGGTGGCACTGCCTTCACATCAATTCTTCTTCTTTTTTTTTTTTTTAAGTAGGCTCCACACCCAGGAAGGAGGCCAGCATGGAGCTTGAACACATGATCCTGAGATCAAGACCCGAGCTGAAATCAAGAGTTGGATGCTTAACCACCTAAGCCACCTAGGCGCCCCTACATCAATTCTAGTACAAAGATACTGCCTTCTGAATTAATGTTTCATGATGTTGATAAGTATAAAATATTATTTCAAGAAATATTTCCGGGATCCCTGGGTGGCGCAGCGGTTTGGCGCCTGCCTTTGGCCCAGGGCGCGATCCTGAAGACCCGGGATCGAGTCCCACGTCGGGCTCCCGGTGCATGGAGCCTGCTTCTCCCTCTGCCTGTGTCTCTGCCTCTCTCTCTCTCTCTCTCTCTCTCTCTGTGACTATCATAGATAAATAAAAATTTAAAAAAAAAAAAGAAAAAGAAAACGACTACTTTAAAAAAAAAAAAGAAATATTTCCTGAGTCAGAAAGGGAGACAGAACATGAAAGACTCCTAACTCTGGGAAACGAACTAGAGGTGGGGAAAGGGGAAGTGGACGGGGGTGGGGGTGACTGGGTGATGGGCACTGAGGTGGGCACTTGACCGGATGAGCACTGGGTGTTATTCTATATGTTGGCAAATTGAACACCGATAAAAAATTAAAAAAATTAAAAAAAAGAAATATTTCCTGAGAACCTACTATGTGGCAAGCACTGTCCCAGGAGCTGAGTAAAGAAAAAAAAATCCCTTACCTATAGCTTAAATCAGTTCACAGCCATTTAACATAAATAATCCATATGTCAAGTCAAAATAATGATATTTCAAGAGGGTTGTTTTGTGTATTAAATGAAATGATTCATACCATGCTAATAGCTCAATAAATGTAAGTAAATGGTAAAGGGGTGGGGCTATTAAAAACTCCTCTGCACCTCCCAAATGTAACCACCAGGTGTCAGGCTCCCCTAGCTAAACCCTACTAGGTCAAGGGTGACCAGGTCATCTACCCTCTCCAAACACCAGAAGAGGAAGAAGAGGACCTTGAGGCGACTCTTTGCCTCTCCCCATACTCCTGATCGGAGCTACTTAGGCGCAGAAATCTCTTAGTACTGATTGTAGGTGAGAACGCGTGTTCCTACAGAGTGAGCCCAGTCCAAAGCATTCTGCTGTCTCATTAGGCACCACAATTTGGAAATGACCATGAACCCGGTCAAGGAGAAGCAGAAAAGGGATATTCAAGGCAAAGAGGAGCAAAGCAAGGCCAGGGAAAGAATGAAGTAGGAATAGGAAAGAAGACACTGAAAGAGAGAGAAAGATAAAACCTCTTCCTCAGCCACCTCTCTAGGGCCTCACCCAAAGCTTTGCGAGAGTCCTCTCATTTAAGCCTTGAGCAACCTGAAACCCCCACCTCCCGGGCTCCTGCCACACGTCAAATCCCTTTTTAATCCTTGTAATCCCACTGATTCTCTAGCTGGCTTTCTCTCGGATACATTTCAGAGAGGAGCTTTAGAGTCCCTGGCAAAGAACTCCTCATTTTTTTTTTAGCCCATGTAATTTCTACTTTGTATCTGAGCTGCCATATTTTCCCAGACTTCCTTTTTCTCTTCATTAGAAACTATATTTCCATTTTTTGAAAGATGCCTTTTTCCCCCTTACAATAGCCTCTTTGACTTTGCCAACTAACCCAGCTGCATATTTTATTTCCCAAGTGCCTAGTATTTTTGATCATTGGCATACATTTTTCTCAGGCTTCCAATACGTTATGTTGAAAATAGTCCACAGGCTTCCTGTGGGTTATTGACTTTTTGAATGTTAGTCTTAATTTTTCCTAATGTCTTGTTACATGTGGCATACCCAAACAGGAATGGGCCTTGTTCAGACACTATCCTGAAGTAGAAGTGTTGACTTAGTGTGCTCTCTCTGGACAGAAACCTCGCTGCAATCATTATTTAGACCCAAATACCAGTTAAGAGTTCTTTCCTTAACACAGAGATCTTTGCTCAGGAATTTCTAAAGAAAGCCCAAAGAATTAATTGAGAAAATGTGGCCTACGCTCCAGAAAGAACCAAGTAATAAAAAGTATACTGCAATTAACATAGAAGCCAAGCTTGTAAACTACCACTAATATCTTCTCTCCCTTGGCAAAGTGTGGCAAAGGGAAGTGAATCTATTCCTAGGACAACATATAGATTCTAGGAACTAATCTAAGATATCCAGTTATCTAAAAAATCTGAACTTGGATTTCTTCCAAATCATGATCAATCCAGGTCAGTGCCAGATCATGCAAGAGGGGCCTGAGTCCTTGCATTCACCAAAGGCCACCGCTACTGTTTCTATCCATTGTTGGTAGAGAAATAGCCTTATGTAGATGGCTCTTCCGTGGTGACATTGCACACATCCACACAGCCAAAGGCTTGAACTACCTGAGTTTTGGCGGAATGCCTTGTGATCCTCCTGAAACACAAGAGCACAGGAGGTCTCTAAGGAGGTCATCTCCCACTCACATCGCTATCTTCCCTGGGAGGCTGCCATGAGACAGTTTCTCATCACCTTGCTGGTTCTGATGGGATATGAAGCTCTCTGTCCTATGCCTTCGGAATAGAGCTGCAGAATATAAAACCCCTTAGTGGCAGCCTAGAATGGACTCCTTGGCAACAACACCGTTGTTTCCTTGTCCTTTTTAGTGTGTGGAACAAGGATCGTGGGGAGCAGGCACCTTAGGCTTGTTCTTTTTTTGCTGTCTACTTAAGTAATCAAATGTCTAAGTCTAGAAATGACTTGCTGTCTCTTTAACCAGCCAAAGCAGTCAGGCCTTGGCCTTGCCTTTCTCATGTGTAAGCTTGACAGTCCTTGAGCCCTCCTACACAACCAGCTGTGATTACATCCAAAGCATGAGGCTACAGGTGATTCCATTGACAAGGTCTGCATTCTTTTACCCAGTGGAAGCTGCTGCTGTTTATGATACTAAGTGAGGAGTGGAGACATAATTGCCTCCCCTTCTTTAAAATGTTGCGAATCCAGAGGCGCCTGGGTGGCTCAGTTGGTTAAGCATCTGCTTTTGGCTCAGCTGGGATCATGATCCCAGAAAACCCACAGCATGCTCCCTGCTCAGTGGGGCGTCTGCTTCTCCCTCTGCCCCTCCCCCTGCTCATGCTTACGCTCTCTCTTTCTCTCTGTCTCTCTCTCACTGTCTCTCAAATAAATAAAATATTTTAAAAAGATGTTGCAAATCCAAATTTAAGGACATTCTACAAAGCAATTTGCCTAGGCTCCTCAAAAGCCAATGTTCCGAAAGGCACAAAGAAAGGCTGTGGAACTTTACCAGAGACTAAATGAAGTGACAACTAAATACAATCTGTGACATTTGAGCAGATTCTAAATGGAGTTTTAAACACCTCTTTAAGACATTATTACAATAATTAGAGATATTTGAATATGGATTATAAATCAGATACTAACGTTATAATAAATGTTACAATGTCTTGAGTGGAATCATTGTATTGTGGTTATGTAGAAGGATGCTTTTGCTTTAGGAAACACTTGCTGTGCTCGCTTCGGCAGTACACATGTTAAAATTGGAATGATACAGAGAAGATTAGCATGGCCCCTGCACAAGGATGACATGCAAGTTCATGAAGCATTCCATATTTCTCAAGGTCTTTACGTAGGAAATACATGAAGTATTCAGAGATTATGTGCAATTTACTCTCAAATGATTCAGGAAGAAAAGAACGTATATTTACAAGACATAAAGCAAATGTGGCAACATGCTTACAATTAATAAAGGGTATATAGGTATTTATTGTATTATTCTGAAACTTTATATTCTAAATATTTCAAAAAAATTAGGGAGGAACTATGTTGCAAAGAACATTCTTGCACATATTTTCTTGGGCACACAAAACTCTAGGTTATATACTAGAAGTAGAATTTCTAAGTCATAAAATATGAACATCTTTAGCTCTACTAGATATTGCTAAATTACTAAGGTGGTCGTACCAGTTTATACTTCCACCACGTCTCACCACATCTTCACATAACACTGTCAGTTCTCGTTTCTGCCAATCTGGGGGCTGCAAGGTAGTATCTCATTACTGCTTTTTTTCCTGACATTTTATTATGAAAAATTTAAACATAAAGTTTAAAAAATTATGCAGTGAATTCAGGTAGTGGTTACATGAGCATTTTGTCATATTTGCTTTATCACATATCTACCCATCCCTTCATCCATAATTTAATTCATCATATTGTTAAATATTTTGAAGTAAATTGAAAACATCTTTACACTTCACTTCTAAACACTCCAGCATGCATATCATTAAGAAGAGTTCAACATTTGCTTACAGATTTTTTAAAAGATGTTTTGTTTATTTATTTATTTGACAGAGAGAGAACACAAGCAGGGGGAGCCGCAAGCAGAGGGAGAAGCAGACTCCCCACTGAGCCAGAAGCCCCATGTACTGTTGGATCCCAGGGCCCTCGGATTATGACTTGAACCAAGGCAGATGCTTAACGGACTGAGCTGCCCAGGTGCCCCTGCTTACAGATTTTTTTAAAAAAAGATTTTATTTATTTATTCATGAGAGACACACAGAGAGAGAGACAGAGACAGAGACACAGGAAGAGGGAGAAGCAGGCCCCATCAGGGTCTCCAGGATCATGCCCTGAGCTGAAGGCAGCACTAAACCGCTGAGCCACCCAGGCTGACCTGCTTACAGATTTTTTTTTTAAATTTTATTTATTTATGATAGTCACACAGAGAGAGAGGGGGGGGGCAGAGACACAAGCAGAGGAAGAAGCAGGCTCCATGCAGGGAGCCTGACGTGGGATTCGATCCCGGGTCTCCAGGATCGCGCTCTGGGCCAAAGGCAGGCGCTAAACCGCTGCACCACCCAGGGATCCCCTGCTTACAGATTTTTAAGGTAAAATGTATAAACAGTGGAATGCCCAAACCTTGAGTATATATTCGCTGAGTTTTAACAAATGCATACACCCATGTAACCCAAACCTCTACAAAAATATAGAACATTACCATAAACCCCCTAGAAAGTTCCATAATTACCCTCCAGGTCAAGCCCTGCTCCAACTTCCACCAGGTAACCACTGCTCTGATTTGTTTTTCCATGATAGGTTTTTCCATGATAGATTAGTTTTGTCTCTTCTAGATATAATATGTACTTTTTGGGGGGACAATTTCTTTTACTCAGCACGTTTTTGAGCTTAATACAGATGGTTGCCTCTATCACTAGTTTGTTCCTTTTTATCACTGAGTAGAATTCCATTGTATGAACATGGCACAGTTTGTTTATCCATTTTTCTGGTGATAGACATCTAGTCTCTTTTCAGTTTGCGGCTATTATGAATAAGGCTGTTATGAACATTCTTGTCCAAATGTTTTTGTGGATATGTTTTCATCTCTTGGGTTTTTATTGTTTTAACTGCATGTCTCTGATTACTAGTGAAATTGAACATATTTTTTTAAGTTTATTTAAGTAATCTCTACACTTAATGTGGGTCTCAAACTCACCACCCCGAGATCAAGAATCGTATGCTTTTGACTGAGCCAGCCAGGCACCCCAAACATATTTTCCTATAAGCCATATTTTACTGTATATATTATCTACTTTTATCTTTTGTTCATTTTTCTGTTAAGCTGTCTTTAATCTTTTTTTCCTTAACAAACAGCTTTCAGGATACCTGGGTGGTTCAGTCAGTTGAGCATCTGACTTTGGTTTTGGCCCAGGTTGTCATCTCATGAATCAAGAGATAGAGCACCACATCAGGCTCTCCACACAGTGGGGAGTCAGCGTGAGATTCTATCTCTCCTTGTCCTTCACCCCTCCCCCTCCCCCCATGCACACACTTTCTCTCAAATAAATTAATAAATCTTTTTTGGAAAAAGCAGGTTTTGGGATACCTGGGTGGTTCAGCAGTGGAGCATCTGCCTTTGGCCCAGGGCATGATCCTGGAGTCCTGGGATTGAGTCCCACATCAGGCTCCCTGCATGGAGCCTGCTTCTCCTTCTGCCTATGTCTCTGCCTCTCTCTGTGTGTGTCTCTCATGAATAAATACATAAAATCTTAAAAAAATAAATAAAAATGTAAAAGCAGCTCTTTTTTTTAGAGTTTTATTTAAGTCACCTCTACACCCAATGTGGGGCTCTAACTCATAACCCCAAGATCAAGAATCACATGCTCTTCTGAAGGAGCCAGCCACCCACCCCAAGAAGTACCTCTTTTTATTCTGGATGCTAATTATATATCTCTTATGTGTTGTAAATATCTTGTCTCTCCTGTTTATGATGTCTATTCTTATATAGAAGTATTAATTTTTGACTCAAATTAACTAATTTTTTTCTTTTAGAGTTGTACTTTATGCCTTGTCTAGGACAGTGATCATTGGTTTAGGGTACATATTCCCTGAAGGTATGCGAAGATTTTTAAGGTGTTTAAGAGTATGGATGGCTTTAATTTTTTTATTTTTTATTTTTTTTATGGATGGCTTTAAAGGAATTGATTTCTAGATCCTCAATTGCCATATAGATTCTTTCCTGAAAGTGAAATATTTCAGTATGCCTGTGTGGTGGCCTCATTCTGGGTCTACTTTTCCTTTCATGAATGCCTGTATCCTTTTTCCCCAGTCTGAATCTTAGTGTTGTTCATACCCCTAAGTATAAAACCTCTGGTGAGCCAAATAAAGGGCAAATCAAAATATTTGTGTTAACAGGGTACACACTGTATTTATATGGAATTATAGAACAGGGAAAATGAATTCCCAGTGAAAATAGAACAGTGGTTGCTTCTGGGGTGGGAATGAAGAATGACTACTTCAAACAAAGAAATACAAGAGCAAATAACATGCATATTGAAGTTTTCAGGAGTGAAGTATACTAATGTCTGAAACTTATTTTAAAATGCATAAAAACATTAAGATGGGTTAATGGATGGTATGGGGGCCCAGGGCAAGTTGCCCCAAGATGGGCCACTTTGGCAAAGATTATTTCGAGTTAAAAGAAATCAAAACCTAGGAGATACAGGAAAAGCTCTCTGCCTCCCCCACAATAGCCTAAATTTACATTGGAAAGCAGAGCCCGTACCAGGAAGAGAGCTATGAACAGAGACTCCCCTTTACATAAGGAACTTACCTGCATACTAGGACAACCTTGTTTTTCCAAACATCCCCTTTCACCTTCCTGCTAATGGCCTTCTTTGTAGCCTCAGACCTCTCCTTAGTTCCTATAAGCTTCACATTGCCTCACTGTCTTTGTAGCCTCAGACCTCACTGTCTTTGGAATTTCCAGGTCTGTAGATTTATTATATGTATGCCTATAAATTTTGGTTTTCTCCTGTCAGGCTGTCTCATGACAATCTAAGTTCATTTAGAAGGATCACAGTGGGGCAGCCCGGTGGCTCAGCGGTTTAGCTCAGCCCAGGGCCTGATCCTGGAGACCTGGGATGGAGTCCCATGTCGGGGTCCCTGCATGGAGCCTGCTTCTCCCTCTGCCTGTGTCTCTGCCTCTCTCTCTCTCTCTGTCTCTCATGAATAAATAGGTAAAATCCTTTAAAAATTTTTTTTAAATAATAGAAGGATCATAGGGCAAAGGTAGGTCTTGCACCTCAACAATGAATAGAGGGATGGGTAAATGGAAAAAGAGGTATTAAAATGAACATAGCAAAAGGCTAATTGTAGAATCTAGGTGTCAAGGACATGGACATTTATGTACAATTCTATCAATTTATTTACTTGTTTAAAACAAGTAGATGGGGCAGCCTGGGTGGCTCAGTGGTTTAAGCGCCTGCCTTTGGCCCAGGGTGTGATCCTGGGGTCCCGGGATCGAGTCCCATGTCAGGCTCCCTGCATGGAGCCTGCTTCTCTCTCTGCCTCTCTCTCTCTCTCTCTCTCTCTCTCTCTCTCTCTTTCTCTCTCTCGATAAATAAATAAAATATTTAAAAAAAATAAAACAAGTAGATTCTGAGGAAGATTCCTCTAGTCAAAGTCTTGTGTCTTTTTCTGCTTCTGAGAGACAGGTCCGTGAGAACAAAGCAATGAGAGCTGTGGTAAATACTGAAACTGTCAGTGCCTTGTTTCATCCAGGCAACAAATTCATGGCAGGGCTCTGCCTATCTAGCTTAGAATTCAGAATTGAGATCACTGTTACAAGGAATGCATTAACACATTTTTATTTGAATTGAAAAATAAAAAAGTCAGACTTTAAAAAACAAAGTAAGAGATGCCTGGGTGGCTCAGTGGTTGAGCGTCTGCCTTTGGCCCAGGGCATGATTCCGGCCGGGATCCTGGGATCGAGTCCTGCATCGGGCTCCCTGCATGGAGCCTGCTTCTCCCTCTGCCTGTGTCCCTGCCTCTCTCTGTGTGTCTCTCATGAATAAATGAATTTAAAAATCTTTTTAAAAAGTCTCATTCGATTTTTTTATTTTTTGGATGAATAGGACTGACTGGCAGTTAGATTATGTAGTGGGCATTTCTATTAATTGAATAAACTGAGGCCCCTGAGTGGCTCAGTCAGGGGTAAGCATCTGCCTTTGACTCAAGTCATGATCCCAGGGTCCTGAGATAGAGTCCCACATTTGGCTCCCTGCTCAGCAAGGAGTCTGCTTCTCCTTCTGCCTGCCACTCCCCCTACTTGTGCATTCTCTTCTGTTAAATAAATAAGATCTTTAAAATATATATATATACATATATTAATTGAATAAACTAAGATCAGTAGCTCCAAAAACATATGATGAAAATATAGTTAAATCTCAAGATAAAATAGAAACTTTTATTTTAAAATACTATATTAAAAAATAAAATAAAATACTATATTGACAAGTATTTATTCAAATTAATAATATTTTAATTTTTCCAACCCTTTCCAAGTATATCAGGTTAAATAAGTGAAAAAGTATAGAGGTCTAGTTACTAGTCATCTAAAAAGCCTTTTTGGTATAATCCCTAGAAGGTAAGAAAGTGAATGACTCTAGTGAATGAGTAACAACTCCTTTTGCAAGTCAGACGGTTTGTAATTCTTTGCTTTCAACAAATTTGAAGGAAAATTTAATCAGGTAGCCAGACAATAGATCATAAAAAGACATTTCTGATAGATCACTGTGTGATTTTTGGTAAACAACTCAGAAAGAGCTCATAAATAAATTTGCTATTACAATACTATTTATATTTTCAGATTCTTACATGTTTGAACAATTTTCTCAGTGTATCTATAAAAATAAAAACAGAAATAGAACTGAAACTGAACTCTTTTTTTTCTAAGATTTTATTTATTTATTCATGAGAGACACAGAGAGAGAGGCAAACACATAGGCAGAGGGAAAAGCAGGCTCCATGCAGAAAGCCCGATGGGGGACTCGATCCCGGAATTCCGGGATCACACCTTGAGCAGACGCTCAACCGCTGAGCCACCCAGGCGTCCCAAAACTGAACTCTCATTCCAGCAACAGGTTGTATTTATCCATCCATACATGGGGAGGGGAAAAAAAATCCAGTTCATTCAAGGGTGAATTTACAATAAAATTGGACTTTTAGGTTTTCCATTCATTTATCAAGATGTATAAAAAATTTATGTTTTGAGCAATTTTATACCAATAATAACAGTTACAAATAACTCCAGCCAGAGGAATTTTTTAATAGCTAAAAATATGTTTATAGGACACTTGCTAACAAATTGTTTTATATTCCTATTTCTGCTGCAAAGTAATATGATAGGGTGATCAATAAAGTACTTTTAAGCATAAAATATATCACATTAAGATAAAATTCTATGGGGGAAGTAGAAGTGAAAAATGAATTAAAGACAAAAATAGATATAAATTTTCTGGCTATTAAAGTTTATTCATTTAATTTTCAAATGGATGACAGTGGATATCAAATCACTATGGTATTTAGATTTCACTTAAAATAATGATAGATTTGGTTTTTATGCCACCATTTATAATATATTGGAAATTACATCCTTTGTAATTATTTTAACTTATAATGAAAACATTTTTATGTCACATTAAACATGTAAAAGTGGATCCATAACTTTTCAAGATTCTTTGAGGGATATGAGAGCAAACAGCATGAAAACCGCTGGTCTACAACATCATTTCCTACCCTGTGATGAAATTATACTGTTTTGTATTTCTTTTTCTTTTAAACATTTTTTTCTTACATCAATTAACCCATTTATTATAGGTTAGCAATGTTTCAGTTGGTGGAGCTTCTACTGGTCTTTCAACAACTTCAGTCCTCTGATGGCTGACTTTACCATGACTGCAGAAGTGGTGTGATACGCTCAGGTGCCACCAGCTACGGTTTTCATGCTGGAACCACAGTGCAAGATCCCTATAGCTTGTCTTTTCATCTTGGTTTTGCCACAGAAGGAGCAAGTGTACTTGGCTTGCTGCCTTATTTCAATCTTCTTCACCATTTTCCTGAGGGAGGAGCTATAACGGGTCCTGCATTTACTCACAATTCCCACCTTTTTGGTGTTTAGCCATGTTGCCGCAAACTACATCTGAGTCCAGAGAGGAAGAGACTCTCTTGTATTTTCTTTTTTTAATTTTTAACTTATTAATTAAAATATATATTTATTTTAGAGAGAGAGGAGAAGCAGGACTGTGGGATGGGGAGGCAGACTCTCCAGGACTCTAAGGTCATGACCTGAGCCAAAAATCGAGTCAGACACCCAAATGACTGAGCCACCTAGGTGCCCCTAATTTTTTATTATTTTATTATTATTATTTATTTGTGAGAGAGCAGGAGCAGGGGAAAAGGGAGAGGGAGAAGCAGACTCTCCTGCTGAGAAGGAAGCCCAACGTGGGGCTCGATCCCAGAACCCTGAGATCATGACCTGAGTCGAAGGCACACAACTTTTTTTTTAAATTTTTATTTATTTATGATAGTCACACACAGAGAGAGAGGCAGAGACATAGGCAGAGGGAGAAGCAGGCTCCATGCACCAGGAGCCCGACGTGGGATTTGATCCCAGGTCTCCAGGATCGCGCCCTGGGCCAAAGGCAGGGGCTAAACCGCTGTGCAACCCAGGGTTCCCGAAGGCACACAACTCTTAAGTGACTGAGCCATCCAGGCACCCTCTCTTGTATTTTTTTAAAGATTTTATTTATTCATGAGAGACAAAGAAAGGCAGAGACATAGGCAGAGGGAGAAGCAGACTCCCTGTGGGGAGCCAATGTGGGACTCGATCCCAGGTCTCCAGGATCACACCCCAGGCTGCAGGCAGCACTAAACCGTAGCACCACCAGGGCTGCCCTGCATTTTCTTTAAAAATGTCAAAGTTTGGGTGCACCTGGGTGGCTTAATCAGCTAAGCATCTGACTTGGTTTCAGTTCAGGTTGTGAGGTCAGGGTCCGCTTCCCTCTCCTTCTGCCCTTCCCTGCTACCCTGTGCATTCTCTCTCTCTCTCTCTCTCTCTCTCTCGTTAAAAAAATAATAATAAAAAACTTAAAATGTCAGTTTTGCCTTTTACATTTCCTGTCTCTCATCAGCCTGGAATTGGTTTCCTCAAAACATAGCCCAGATAGACACAGCACCGGAATCAGCTGGAGACCGCGCAGAAGCTTTACATTTCCCTCAAACATGGCCTAGCTTTACTGACTGAATCACCTGAGTGGGGATTATCCAAGAATTAGCAGTGTCAAAAAGCTGTTCAGGTGATTCTGGTTCACCATGAGGTGTGGGAACCACTGGTTTATGAGGCCAAATAATTTAATGTGCTATGCAAGCTGTCAGGGACTGGATTGTATTCCCCCCAAATTCATGTTGGGGTCCTAACCCATGGGACCTCAGAATGTGACTGCATTTGGAGATAAGGCTTTTGAAGAGGTAATTAAGTTAAAATGAGGTGATTAGGGTGTGCTCTAATCCAATATGACAGATGTCTTTATTGAGGAGCGATTAGGACACAGAACCAAGAGGGAAGACCATGTAAAGACAGAGAGAAGACAGCCATCGGCAAGCCTAGAGGACAGATCTTAGACATGAACCTGCCAACACCCTGGTCTCAGACTTTAAGCCTCCAGAACTGGGACAGCCAGGGTGGCTCGGCGGTTTAACACCGCCTTCAGCCCAGAGCCTGATCCTGGAGACCTGGGATGGAGTCCCACGTTGGGCAACCTGCATGGCGTCTGCTTCTCCCTTTGCCTGTGTCTCTGCCTCTCTCTCTCTCTCTCATGAATAAATAAATAAAATCTTAAAAAAAGAAAAAGTTTTAAAAAAGCCTCCAGAACTATGAGAAAATAAATTTCCATCATGTAGGCCACCCAGCCTGTGGTATCCTGTCATAGCAGCTCGAGTAGACTGGATTTTATCTGGGCTACCTCCCTAGAGCCTCAGGTCTCTTTTCAGGCTCCATCCAACCCCCCCGTCACCACCTATCTACACCTCTGCCTTACTAGTTTTGAGACCTTGGGCAACCCAACCTATCCTCAGTTTTCTTACTTGTAAAATGGGGATAATAACACTACCTCCCTAGAGTTGCAGGATGATTAAAAGCAATCATCTATGTAACACACTGAACACAATGTGAACATAAAAAACAATAAATGATAGCGGCTCCGCCCGGACCATAAGGCATTAACTGCCATTCTCCAACTGCATATTGTGTTGTTCCCCCTCCATGAGTCAGCACATCTGCTCACATGTCTGCTTAGAATGCCTTTCTCCCACTGCGTCAGCTAGCTAACTCTTGGTTGTCCTTCAAGACTGAAATCCCTGTAGAGCCAGCTCTGATTCACTCTTCTCCCTCCCCCTCTTCTGGAGCTCTCCTCTAGATTCCCACTGCACCCTGTGCTTGCCCCTACCAAGTGAGATGCCATTGCAGGGGTTTAGGCAGAGGGGTGACCTGATCTGGCTTGAGTACCTACCATATGCCAGGCATCATTTTAGGTTCTGAGTCAAGACGAGAATAAAAAGAACACAACTTATAGGGTGATTGAGAGGATTAGGAGAGACAAAATATGCCAAGCACTGAAGACAGTGAGGCTTATGGTAAACTCTTTGTAAATGCCAACAATTATTATCTATCTCCATCCAGGACACTTCCTCGCATATATTGACATCTGTGGCCTTGGGCTCATAGTCTTCCTCCCTAAACACAAATCCCATTAGCATCCTGGGTGATGACCCCTCCAACATGCTAGCACCTCTCCTGGACCTCAATTCCTGTAGCTTTTACCTCCACCCTACTCCAGACACACCATGACCTCGATATTGTTGTCAGACTTTTGCAGACTGAATACATGGTGTACCACCATAGGAAAAGATTAAAAATCCCAGGTCGAATTTTCTGTTAGCTCGAGAGTGCGCTCTTCGGTCCCTACCCCAAACAAGCAACAAGTCTCTTCTGTATGACTGAGTCCTGGAAGATAAAGAAAAAGGAGAAAGGGAAGGCTGGCTGGAGGTGCTAGTTTTATGGGCACCAGATAAGGGCAAGCACCTTTATGACTGCTCAAAGAGAGGAAATTATAATTGCAGTCTTTCTGGCAGCAAGGAGGGAGAGGTTAGCAATCAAGACACCCAAGCAAAAGTCAGGAGATTGAGGGGCAGGTGCTGCTGATAGACACTATTCAGCATGAACGACCTTCACAGAGGCTGTTCTCTGTTGATGAGTCAAGAGTAATCCTATGCAGGCGTGTACCCCTTCCTGCCAGAAGGTATATAGCTCTGAGGGCAATGTCTGGAGATCAGGGCTCACCCCGCCTTCCTTCACCCAAAACAACTCTGCTCTTAACTTAGTTGGGCTTTCACTTTACAACTGTATTTGCATAAGGTGTTACAGTGTTAAACCTTGGCTGTTCTTCTCAGCAGATATCTACATATGTTACTTTCCACAGAATCCACCTGCCATCGAGGTGTGGCAACCATTCTCAAAATTCTTCTCTCCTTATCTACATCTCATCACTTTTAGCCTCTACAGATTTGTTCTTTTTCCTATTCAAGGTTAATGCCACTACTCATGCTTGATTCCATCTCTTATTTCTGCTGGGTCTTTATGCTATCAGGTTTCCTTTCTCCACATTAAATTGCCGTTTGGAGTATTTGGCAATGGCTTGACATTGGCAATTCCATATAGTTCAAGCTAACATGCCTTTATTCTTTTCCTCTCTAAATAATCCTTCTCCTCAACCAAAAACAATTACAACAAAGCATCCTTATATAGACAAGAGTAACCTCTTTGTAGATTGTGTTTTTCTAACTTCAAACTTCCGTGTGTCCAGTCATATAAAACCTAAATATCATACCCCAGCTATGTCTGCTTTTGCTGTTCACATTTCCCAACTGACAATTCACCTAACAAGTATTTAGCAAGGGTCTGGCATGTTTATGAAATTTTTAAAAAGATTTTTATTTATTTATTCATGAGAGACACACACAGAGAGAGAGGCAGAGGCAAAGGGAGAAGCAGGCTCCATGAAGGGAGCCTGATGTGGGACTCAATCCCAGGACTGAGGGATCATGACCAGAGCCGAAGGCAGATGCTCAACTGCTGAGCCACCCAGGAGTCCCTGTTTATGAAATTTTTATTCACTCATTCAACAAATATCTTCTGAGTATCACACTGCCAGACATTGTTCTAAGTACTTGGGACAGATCAGTGAACGAAATAAAAATTCCTGTCCTCTTGGAGCTTATAGTCTAGTACGGGTTGGAAGGAGGAGACATATAATAAACAAACATGGGGCAACTGGGCAGCTCAGTGGTTGAACATCTTCCTTTGGCTCAGGTCATGATCCCGGGGTCCTGGGATCGAGTCCTGCATCAGGCTCTCCACAGGGAGCCTGCTTCTCCATCTGCCTATGTCTCTGCCTTTATCTCTGTGTCTTTCATGAATAAAGAAATAAAATCTTGGGATGCCTGGGTGGCTTAGTGGTTTAGCACCTGCCTTCAGCCCAGGGCATGATCTTGGAGTCTCAGGATCGAGTCCCATGTCAGGCTCCCTGCATGGAGCCTACTTCTCTCTCTGCTTGTGTCTCTGCCTCTCTTTCTCTGTGTCTCTCTCATAAATAAATAAATAACATCTTAAAAAGGGAAAAGGATACTCCTTAAAAAAATCTTCAAAAATAAACAAACACGATAAAGAAAATAACCATATAGCATGCTACAAAGTAATAGATACCATGGCGGGGCAGGGTAGGCAGAGCAGGGAAGGGAGATTGAGAGTGTTATGAGAGAAATTGTAATTTCAAATATGGTAGTCATGGTAGGCCTTATTGAGAAGGTGACGATTAAGCAAAGACTTGAAGGAGCTGAAGGACAAGCCATGGATATATTTGGGGGAAATATTCCAGGCAGAGTGAACAGCAAGTGCAAAGGCCCTGAGGCAGGAAAGCTAAAGGAACAAGGGGTAAGAATAGTAAGAGATGAAGACATTGAGGTATGAAGGACTCTGATTGTGTAGAGCCCTTGTATTAGTTATTTACTGTTGGGTAACAAATTGCCCTAAAATTTAGCTACTTAATGGGTACCTGGCTGGCTCAGTTGGTGGAACATATGACTCTTGATCTCAGGGTCATGAGTTTGAGTCTCACAATGGGTGCGGAAATTACATATAAAAATAAAAACAAGTAGGGCACTCCCGGTGGCACAGCGGTTTAGCGCCGCCTGCAGCCCGGGGTCTGATCCTGGAGACCCAGGATCGAGTCCCGCGTCAGGCTCCCTGCATGGAGTCCGCTTCTCCCTCTGCCTGTGTCTCTGCCTCTCAGTCTCTATCTCTCTCTGAATAAATAAATTTAAAAAATGCTTATTAAAAAAAGAAATAAAAAAATAAAAACAAGTAAGTAAAATTTAGCTATTTAAAACAGCAATACACAGGAATTCAAGAGGGTTTTGGCTGGGTGTTTCTGGCTTTGGGTTTCAAGAGGTTGCAGTCATTGGAAGTGTGGGTCTGAAGAATCCTCTTCCAAGGTGGCTCACTCATGTGGTTGACAAGTTGGTGTTTGGTGGTGGGAGGGGAGGAGGAGATGTGAAGAAGGGGCAGCCTCAGTTTTTCCCTGTGTGGGCCTCTCATGATGCTTGAGTATCCCCATGACATATCAGCTGGCTTCCTACAGAGCAACCAATCCAAGACAGAGCAAGGCAGAAATCACAATGCCTTTTAGGACCTAGGCTTTTAAATCATATGCTATCACTTCCACAGCATTCTATTAGTTTACACGGGTCAGCTCTAGTTCATTGTAGCCAAGGGCATGAAGAGCAAGAGGTGAAGATCACTAGAGATCGTGTTGGTGGCTGGCCACGAAAGCCTTTGTAGGCCATTATACACCTGTGGCTTTTTTCTGAGTGAAATGGAGAGCCACTGAAGGGATTTGAGCAGATAAATGACAATGATCTGGCTTATTAGGACAACTCTGGCTGCTGTGTAAATACACTGGAGACAGGCAAGGAGGTAAGCTGGAAGACCAGAGAGGAAGCTAAAGTATAAGAGAGAGACAGACTAGGGTCATAGTGGTGTTAATGAGAATTGGTGATACTGTGGATATATTTTGAAAATTGAGATGGACAGGATTTGCTGAGAATTGGATAAGGGATGGAGGGGGTGGATTAAAGATGACTCCAAGAGTTTTGGAGGAATTACAAAAAAGAGTTAAGACACACATTTTACCATAAATGAACTTAAAATATAGGTGAGATAAGACATGTACACAAACAGCTATACAACATGGCAGAAAGCACTATGTTCCATAACAAAGGCATAGATTAAAGTGCCAAGTAAGATGAAAAAGTTCTGGAGGTGGATGTTGAAGGTACTCAATGCCACTGATCTGTATACTTAAAAAATGGCTCAAATGGTAAATTGTATGTAATATACTCTCTTTTTTCTAATGATCTGTATGCCCAACAACAGGGCTGGAACTCACCACTGAGATCAAGAGACGCATTTTCCACTGAGCCAGCCAAACACCCCTATGTTATACACATTTAATTACAGCTTTTAAAAGGTGCTAACAAAACTAAAAACAAAAATTCAAGTGCCAAGAGAGTTCAGAGGAGGAAGAAGGTATCAGAGAAGGCGTTGAGTAAGGGCAGTCCTTCTTCCTAGGCACAGGGAGCTATTTGAGTAAGTGAATGGAAGGCAGGAAAGCTGGGAAAGGGCAGTAACTGTACTTCTATGGTTAGCAGTTCTGTTTTGTTAGAAGATAGGTCGTGTGTACTAAAACTGCAGTTGATGACTGATGTCAGCCTTCAGTGACCGGCTCAAGTGACCTCAAGGAAGAATCAAAAACAGGAAGAACCGGAAAACCAATTAAGCATAGACACGCAAGCAATATTTTTAAACAATTAGATATGATAGAAACGTAACGTATTAAGATGACCTTAGGGTCTTTCTCGACTCTATGTGGAAATCAATAAACTGTAACTTTTACAACCGTAACAAATTATACCTTTTGATGTGCAAGTATTTGGACAGCTGCTTGCAAGCAGGCATACCCTTTGCCCCTTTTGTATATATAATCCCGGGGAGCTACGAAGCCTTGGAGCCAGTCTTTAGAGCAATCCGGAAGCTTGTTTTCCCAGGCTATCATTCTCAGTAAGACAACGAATAAAGCATTTACTAACCTACTTTAAGGATGGTTTTCTTTCAGTTGACAGTACGGAGCCCAAGGGAAAAGTGAACAGAAAGCTAAGGAGTTTTAACATAATCCGGGAAAGTAGCGTTGAAGGGTTTAGGTCACATTGCCTTGTGCAGTCGGTACTGCAGGGTGCCACCAGTCCTAGGGATAGAGAGGCAAGTCAGGAGACCAAGTAATGGTCAGGCACATCTGGAATCGGAAGATCTGGGTTTGAATCACCGTTCCAGCTCCCACACATACCAGCAGTGTGACTTTGGGCAAGCCATGTAAACTCTCTAAACCTCAGTTTCTTCATGTAAAATGGAAATAATGGTAGTTACATATTTCATAACATTGCTGTGAGAATTATTTTTTTAAAGATCATTATTTATTCATGAGAGACACATACAGAGAGAGAGAGAGAGAGAGGCAGAGACATAGGCAGAGGGAGAGACAGGCTGTCTGCGAGGAGCCCGACGTGGGACTCAATCCCAGGACCCCAGGATCACGACCTGAGCCAAAGGCAGATGCTCAACCACTGAACCACCCAGGTGTCCCAATTATTTTTTAAGATTTTTACTTATTTATTAATGAGACACACACAGAGAGAGGCAGAGACACAGGCAGAGGGAGAAGCAGGCTCCATGCAGGAAGCCTGATGCGGGACTCAATCCCAGGACTCCGGGATCACGCCCTGAGCCAAAGGCAGACGCTCAACTGCTGAGCCACCCAGGTGTCCCTGCTGTGAGAATTAAATAACTGTTTGCTTGCAATTACTATTACCCAATGTCAGATGTGAGATTCTCAGAGCTATGACAGTAAAAGAGGATCGGAGGGGTAATATTTAGCAAAAGCCTAAAAACCAAAGAGAAGTCTCTTCTCTCCTCTCTCCAAATTCCCTTCTCAAGAAGGGAAGCATCATTTGAGGATGCAGGTGATACTTAGAATCTTCCTCTTGATATGAAACACTCTCATTCAGAATCTCTCATGTCACTACACTAGCATATAAGGGAGCCTAAGTCTGTGAAACAAAATTCATTTGGCAACCTTACAGCATATTTGAAATAAATCCAGGATATGATCAGCATATCATGTCCCAGATTTCCGGTTTCCCTGCCTCCTGCCCTCTTTCCTATTCATTTTCCCTTTATCTCTCAATCCCCATCCTGTTCCAACTGAATGTCCTTTTCCTTTTATCCATTCCATCTAGGGCACGGACCGTATTCTAATCTCAGTTCCTTCCCTCATTTATTAGCTGCATGCTAATGGAGGGCCTTTTTTTGTGTATATATATATATATATATATATTTTGGAGTTCGATTTGCCAACACATAGCATAATATCCAGTGCTCATCCCGTCAAGTGCCCTGTGACCCCAACCCCCCGCCCACCTCCCCTTCCACTACCTCTTGTTCGTTTCCCAGAGTTAGGAGTCTCTCATGTTCTCTCACCCATGGAGGGACTTTTCTTCTCTGGGCCTCAATTTCCTCTGTAAAATGGGTTTAATGAGAGAGGGCCTATGTTACAGGGTTGTCAAAATCACAACAAAGAACGCATCCTATGCCTCACACAGTGCTTGGTCGGTAGTGAGAACTCAACTTGTTCGCTCTCTTTCCATCCGTAACTTTACCTCTACCCCCCTGCTGCTCAACACCAAAGCCCAGCAGGTGAAAGCCGTGGGAAAAAACACCTCGAGGTTGAAGAGGAAACCTTCGAGCTGGGGGCGGGGACTGCGAGGTACCCACTGCGCAGGCGCGCCCGCTGGGTCAGGTTCTGGCTTCCAGCCGGGGGGTGGGGGTTGGGGGGAGAGGGCTTCGATTGTCCGGGCTGCCCCCTTCCGGCCCTGGGAAGTGGCGGGACCTTGGCTGCGCCCTGGGAGGGCTCAGCTCTAATCCAGGACGCCGGGGCCCAAGGGTAAGTTCGAAAATGGCGGAGGGGGAAGAAGGAGGGGCCTTACAGGGCGGGAGGCTGGCCCCGGGCGGGGACGGTAGAAAGGAGCTTGCGGCGGCGCGGGGGGGCCCTTGGCGCGGTCGGGGCCTGAGACTGACCGACCGCGGCCGGAGTCTGTGTGAGGCCCTGTCGTGGACGCACCTCGGGTTCCCCGGCTCGGGGCTCCTCCGGGCGACGGGCGGGCTGGTGGGTGCGCCTGAGGGAGACGGAGAGACTTCCGTTTCCTTCTAGGCTGGGGCCCGGCCGCACAGCGGAGTTGGCATTTCCAGATTGGGGCTCGGGCCGCCCCTCCTCCAGGACCCTCCCCTCCGGACCGCGCAGGGCGCCGCGGGCGATCCGGGCTGGCTCTCCTGGCGCGGTGGGTACTGCCTGTACGGGCTTCCTCCTCCTCCTCCTCCTCCTCCTCCTCCTCCTCCTCCTCCTCCTCCTCCTCTCCTCCTCTCCTCCTCCCCCCTCCCGCGGGCCCCGGCGCTGCGGGAAGGGGCGGGAAGGCCGCCCCTGTGCGGCGCGGGTGGCCCAGCCGGGGCTCCTTGCCGGGGTTCCCGGGAGCACCGAAAGAAGGCGTGGGTGGGGGCGTGGGTGGCTGGCTGGCTTCGGGCTTGCCCGGTGCCTTCTTAAACCCGGTAACCTTTAAGGTAAATCGAGTCAACTTCTTTTTTTTTTTGATGATCAAAGGGACCGCCCCCTCCCACCCCCCAGTTTGGTGCGTGTGGCAGGTATGGAGCTGGGTGGAGTGTGCCTGGCGAGGGCACGTGAAGCAGAAAGAATAGGAGCCAAAGAGCTTCCGGAAGAGGAAATTAGCTAGTAATTCTTTCCAATCTTTGCTGTCCTAGTCACTTCCCCAGCACATTCTGTGAGTAAAACAAAATTCAGTCTAACTTTCAGTTTCATTATTTTAACTCCATAATATACTTAATTGTTTTTGATAGGAAGGGGGTGGCTATTGCTGAAACTAAACAGCCCCTTCCACCTCCAAAAAAAGAAAAAGGTCAATCAGAGCTTCGTAAAAATCTGTCCGATTTTAATAATCTGCTACTTGCCTTCAAATGTAATTATATCACTAGGTCTGTCACCCTATGCCTTATACTCATTGATGCATAGAAATATACTTTTGTAAGACTAGAGGTTGCTGTACTGTTCTTTTTTTCCCCTTTTTTTACTTCGAATTTCTTACAACCAGTTCAAGAGAACACGATTACAGCCAGCCATCTTAGAACTCTAACATTTTAGAGTTGGAAGAGATCTTAGTCCAATCCTCTTATTTTGCAAAAGCAGAAACTAAGGCACAAGAAGATTCGTGGCTTGCCTAAGGCTACTCAACTACTTACGTTAGTACCCAGCTTGTCTGGCTCTTCGCTCACTGCTCTTTCTGAGCAACTGCTGTGCATAGCCTCCAAGCAAGAAAATTAAATGTTCCACTCACCGCACACTTGAAGCCTATACTACTTTGTATCATACAACTGCAACTACCTTCCATGTATTTAACATGTTTATTGAAACCAATGCTTGAGATATTTTCCCCTGTCATTCAAGAAGTGGCAACAGTTTAGGTTAATAAGATTTATGCACACATGCATATATGCATATTTGAATATGCTCAGAGAATTTCTGGAAGGATACACCAGAAAAGTGTGAACAGTGCCTACTTAATAGAGGGATGGAGAGGAATATGATGCTTTTTAATTTGCACTTCACATATGGCCTAATGTACTGTTTGAATTTTTACCATAAACAAGTATTGATTTTAGAATTAAAAATAGCTTTTAAAATTCACACACCTACATGTATATCAACATAAGTATTTATCAATGGTATGTAAATACATATATGCATTTACATATCAGTGGTTTGTATTGTAAAATCCACTGTGGCTTCTGTCAGCCCAGCTGGCAAAGCAGGCCTGATTATCAGATGCTCACATTTCTTGTTTTCTCTTATGGCACCTAGTATAAGACGGTAAAAAGAATATATGTTATTAATCTTTATAGAATTTTAGAAAATGTGCTAAACTTTTTATTATCAAATAATATAGCAAGCCATAACATTCAAGATACACAGTGTGATGCAATGAAAAAATCTGAATGTAGAATCTTTGTGGATAAGAATCATTTTAAAAAATTAAGATTGGAAGGGTCCCTGGTGATAAGTACTTCAACTCTTTTCTTTTTATGAATAGGCTAACTAGGACTCAAAAGAGAAAAAGTGAATTACCCAAGATTATATATCTAATTATTAGCAGAGCTTGGACTAAGGTCTAGGTCCTGGTCCAGTACCCTTTGTGCTACATTTGTACTTTATTGCTTTATAGTGCATTCAGTGACTCCCAACTAGGCAGGAAAAGTTATCCTGGCTAAAGGTAAGGACCATTTCAGTAGATAAGAATATTGTTAGTAACATCCCAATTAATTTGTATACTGCTTGAAATATTTGACTAACATAAATATTCCCCTTACATTTGGTCATAAACATTAATTTGTTTAATAAATTCTTTGTTTATATTGTAAATGCCTACCCCAAGTATGAGATTATGATATTTTACTGTTTTTGTTTGTTCTAATACTTAAAAGTCTGGTAGCTAGTGCTAAGGTGAGGGGGGAAAAGTTATGCTTTATAAAAGAGACATTTTATTGAGTGCCTACTATATGGCAGAGATTATACTATGTGGTGTAGGGTTTGAAAGACAAATATGGCAAAGTAGATGTCCTTGTTCTCCTGAGGCTGGGAGATTATCATGAGCTGTCAAATCTCAAGCTTTATCTGTGTTCTAATCTGGTAATAGTATTATAAAATGTAATCTGTAGCACTGTTTAAGGTCATCGTGAATAAATTTAAGGAGACAAAAACAGTAGTGGTAAAATAAATTGATATTGAACACAGTCTTTTTTTTTTTTTGACTCAAGGGAAAACAGGTATTTATTGCTCACAAAATTTAAGTCTCAGGCTTCCAGCTCTTTACCAGTTCTTCCAGTGCAATTCCTGGTGAACAGATAGTATTTTTGTCTTAGAGGTCATGTGGTACAGTGGGAAGAGCCCTGGATTTGATGCCTGGGTTCTTGTCTTGGCTTCGTTTCCAATTAGCTCTGAGATTGTGAGCAAGTCATTTAAACACCTCAATGCCTACATATTTCTATTTTTTTATGACTTTTTATGAATTAAATATCCCGTTTAATTCAAAACATTATTTTGGGGTATTTTAAGTTACAAAATAAATATGTTTTTAGAAGGTTATGAAATTCAGAATACTATAACAGAATAAGTATAATTCACATTCTTTTATATTTACTTTTATCATTTAGGTTCATATTGTACGTAGATTGCTGTAATTCTTTTTTCTCATTCTATATTGAACATTTCCTATGTCATGAAAAGTCTTTTAAAATGTAGGTTTTATTTATCTTGCATATTCTTTTTTTAAAGATTTATTTATTTGAGAGGGACAGAGAAAGCATGACTGAGGGGAGGGACAGAAAGAGAAAGAGACAAAGAGACTCCGTGCTGAGTGATTACCCGGATGTGGGAGCTCAATTCCAGGACCCCTGAGATATGACCCGAGTAGAAGTCAGGTGCCCTGGAAGAGGGAGTCTTAAGCAGACTCTGTGCTGAGCAGGGAGCCTGGTGTGCCCGATCTCACAACCCTGAGATCACAACCTGAACCAAGAGTTGGACACTTCTCTCACTGCCACCCAAGCGCCCCATATGCTGCATATTATTCTATGCCCTGGTTCCTTCATTTTATAAAGTAACAGGCTTGGGTTAGTTGATTCCAAAGATTCAAAATCCATTGTGATAGTTTTTTTTATGACTGATTATCTCAGATTCTATCAAGGAAAAAATTCCCACATGACAATCCAAAATCTGTTTGGAATAAATGTTGCAAACAAAATGATAAAAAGAATAAGGTGGAGATATAAACCTTAATTTGTGGATTATACTTACATTTATTTTTTTCCGCCTTTATGATTTGAATGCTTTATTTTAAAATTTCACATGCTAAGTACTTGAATTTCAATTTTTGTTGGCAATGTGAATGAGATCTGTGTCACTACTGTGTTGAAAGCTAGCCTGTTTTATTTGTAGGGTGGGTGTAGAATAAATTGAAGAGGGAAAAACTAGGCTTCTGGGGTTTAACATTCTGGGATTACCATAGCATAGAAGAGAGAAAATTAGTGGAAGCTAAGAAGGGTTCAATAACTTGCTCAAGGTCCAAATAGCTAATAAGTTGCAGGGGTAGGATTTGAATTCAGATTTCTTTGATTGCAGTAGTCCTGCTTTTCTTTCATTGCGTGCTATTTTTCAGAAGATCTCTTAGACGGGTTTTTGATGGTATTGCTTTGATCAAAATTGATTAAGGAGCTAAGTTGAGAAATACGGAGATAGCACTTAGAAATACGGTTTTCAGTTTGAGACAATCCAAACAACACACCTTGAGCACCTTCTGCTTTAAGCCAAGTTCTTTTTTTGTTTTTAAGATTTTATTTATTTATTCATGAGAGACACACAGAGAGAGAGAGGCAAAGACACAGGCAGAGGGAGAAGCAGTCTCCATGCAGGGAGCCCGATGTGGGACTCGATCCCAGGACTCCGGGATCACGCCCTGGGCCAAAGGCAGACACTCAACTGCTGAGCCACCCAGGCGTCCTGAGCCAAGTTCTAACATAACTGTATTAACAGTGGCTGGCATGTATAAATAGGTGCCTGGTAAAAAAAAAATTATTGACTGAGGGGCACCTGGGTGGTGCAGTTGGTTGAGCATCCAACTTTTGGTTTTGGTTCAGGTTGTGGGATTGAGCCCCACGTTGGGCTCTGTGCTCATGTGGAGTCTGCTTAAGTTTCCCTCTCCCTCTCCCTTTGCCCCTCTCCCTCCACCCCCCCACCTATCTCTCTCAAATAAATCTTTTAAGAAAATTGTTGACTGAATGTCTCTACTTGTTATACAGGAATGTATTAGACGAAGAAGGAAAAACTAAAATTTCTAAGGCCTTCCAGATAATTCCAAATAAAGGACTTCCTCTACTCTGAGAAATTAACCAAAGCAGTTGTTGATTACTGTATCTACCATAAAAACTTGAGGCCAAACATATGAGTTAATGTTTTATGTGCTCTGATTATACTTAATAGTAGGTTGTCCTTTTTGTGATAAAAGGATATTTTATGTAATTTTGTAGGACTTGGCATGGACTTTTATTGTTAACTATGGTATCATTGTAGCTCTGATATTTTGATACGTTTTGGAATTTAATTTGGTATATTGGTATCCAATCTTTGTTAAGTATACATGTGATTCACTTACTGCATGATCTGCTTTAAAAAAAATTTTTTTTTAAGATTTATTCATGAGAGAGAGAGGCAAAGACACAGGCAGAGGGAGGAGCAGGCTCCCCACAGGGAGCCGGATGTGAGACTTGATCCCGGATCCTGGGATCAAGCCTTGAGCTGAAGTCAGACACTCAATCACTGAGCCACCCAGGCGCCTCCCCCCACCCCCCAAAAAAGTCTGTCTCGAGACAGACTGGAGTGGGGAGGAGGGGCAGGCGCAGAGGGAGGGGGAGAAGTAGTCTCCCTGCTGAGCAGGAAGCCTGTGGGCTCCAGATCACAGAACCATGAGATCATGACCTGAGCCACCCAGGTGCCCCCATGATCTGCTTTTATTTTTAAGGATATGGTTCATGGTGAAAACTGAGGTTTACCTGTACAGACTGGGAATAGCTTGAACTCAGATGATCAGAGGTTGAATTGCATGAGTTAAGGCTGATTTCCTAAACTGGGCAAAGCTGATACCACTGTACATTCCCTGGAATCTATAAATACTGACATGTGGTTTGAACTTTTATATTTACCCTTATGACAATTTTGTTGGCCTCACAACACAGGCCTTTCATATATATAATCACATACTGGTATGTGATTTTACTTTTCAATGGCTCCTGCTAATTTTTCAAGCCTTGAAAGGGCAAGGAGCTGACATTTTTTGCTACCTCACCAGACTAACTCTTCTGCCAGTAATTCTTAGAGTAATTTCCTTAGACCTATATTGGTCATAATCACCGGGTTTGACTTCTGACTGTCATTTACCGTATGATCTTTGATGAGTAACAGAAAACCACAGTTTCCCCATATTTCAAATAGCGGCTATGATATGTTTCTTAGGTTAAATTAAATACCACATGTGAAAACATCCTAATTGTAAATCACATATGTATTTTAGTTATTAGAGGTAACATGGTGAAAAAAAAAGGGATAGGCTGTGGAATCACGCAAGCTCATGTTGAATTTTTGACCTACTACTAAATGGGATGACATTTTTTAGTTTCCATTCAGCATGTTGTAGTAGGTTAGAATATTTATGTATAGCTAAAATGGTTGCATGGAGGAAAATTAAAATTAGTTTGTAGATAGTTTAGAACACGGGGGCACTCATTAAATATGTGGTACTGTTTTAATTTGGCTCGGAGTCACTTATTATGGCAATTTCCTTTACTTGGTGTCGTTTTTATTCAAACCCAAAGAGAAGACAAACCTAAATGTATATATGCAGCAGAGTGGCTTTCAGGTAGAACTACCTATTTTTACTAGAGAAAAAGAAAAGTTGTTGGCTTTTATCAAGAACTTGTTTCAGCACTTGAGATCTCAACATGATCATGGAAGACTACTTAATTCTGAGAAATATCTAGGGTAGATATTACCCATTCACTGAGTCATCTATTAAAGAACTTTGGTTGGGGATCCCTGGGTGGCTCAGCGGTTTAGCATCTGCCTTCAGCTCAGGGCCTGATCCTGGAGACAAAACAAATATATTTTTTTAAAAGAAAGAACTTTGGCATGGCACTTGGAGAACCATCTGATTTTTAAGTACTGCAATCCCCATCACTCTGTCAGGATAAGTTATCTGGGTAAGTATCAGATAGAATAAGTTCTAGTTCTGTGCTACTCATTAGCTCTATGGTCTTAGGCAAATCATAACATCCTTATGCTTTCGTTTCCTTATCTTCAAAATGGAAGAGTGATTTCTATTATTCTGTCAGCATAAATACAGTCAGTTATGGTGAACACGTTTTGCTTGTGGGTGTCTACAAAATATTCTACTTTACGTGTACTTGATTCAAAACTGCCCTTTTGTAAAAATTAGGGAAATTTAAAAAAATATTTATTTATTCATGAGAGACACAGAGAGAGAGGCAGGGACGTAGGCAGAGGACGAAGCAGGCTCCATGCAGAAAGCCCGATGTGGGACTTGAACCCAGGACCCCGGGGTTACACCCTGAGCCGAAGGCAGATGCTCAACCTCTGAGCCACCCACGCATCCCTAAATAAGGACATTTTTAAGTAAAGATTACAGGCAACTCTTCTTCTTACCAGGCCCCAAATTAATTGATTATTTTTATAAGGCAGTAAGTGAATAGTTCAGAACTCCAGCAATAGGCATCCCTCAGACGTTTCAACATAGTCCTTTCACTTTCAAGTCAAGTCAACAATAAGTAGCAATCAGATATTACCTGTGTTTCTCAGCCCTCTCTGCTGGTGATTTACTGCCACTGAGCAGAGGACCAAAAGACTGGGCATCCACTGTGGACATGACTTGATTACTGCTTTTATTTCTGGGAGTTGACCTGTATCTCTTTTTCTTAACCTAATGATTGTTGACATCAATTTACAATTTCATCTTTCTCGTTGTGGTGGCTAGGAGTTAGTAATCTAACAGTAATATTACAAATCAGCAAGCTGGCAAAAATTCTCACCATAGGTAAAAACATAAGAACCAAGGATATATCCTTTCCTCTGCAAATTATAAGAATGATCTTTTGTGAATTAAAAGTCAAAACCTTGCAATACCTGGCCTTGCTATTGATAGTTTACTGTACTAATGTGTTCACAGATGAAGAAAGCATTGTCACCTGGCATATAGCCAAATAAAACCCCCAATCTGCTGGGCAGGATTGTACAAGGGACCTGACTAATCAAGAGCCCAACTGCTTTTTTTTCTTTTGATTAGAATCTAATATATTTACTGGATTAAATTTAGAAAATTAAGAAAAGCACAAAGAAGAAAATAAAACTCAATAATCCTACTGCCGGGAGATAACCACAGTAGAATTTTGATGTATAATTTAGCCTGTCTTTATATATCTGTATTTTTCGTAATTAGGATTTTACTGCACAGTATTTTATTTTATTTTTTATTTTTTTTAAGATTTTATTGGGGCAGCCCCGGTGGCTCAGCGGTTTGGCGCTGCCTGCAGCCCAGGGCGTGATTCTGGAGACCTGGGATCGAGTCCCACATCGGGCTCCCTACATGGTGCCTGCTTCTCCCTCTGCCTGTGTCTCTGCCTCTCTCTCTCTAGCTGTGTCTCTATGAATAAATAAATAAAATCTTTAAAAATAAATAAATAAATAAAGATTTTATTTATTCATTAGAGACACAGAGAGAGACAGGTAGGTGGAAGACACAGGTAGAGGGAGAAACGGGCTCCATGCAGGGAGCCCAACATGGGACTTGATCCCAGGACTCCAGGATCACGCCCTGGGCAGAAGGTGGCGCTAAACCGCTGAGCCACCCGGGCTGCCCAACTTCACAGTATTTTATAATCAACTTTTTTCATTTAATACAATAGCATGAACATATGTCTATGTCTTTTAGTATTCTTCTACAACCTGAGTTTGTAATGAATGCCTGGTATCCACATTACCAAAGTGTTGTCCTCATTTGTTGGACATTGAATTTTTTTGTTTATAAATACCACTGTATTGAATATCCTTATATATACATTTTTTAAAAATCCCTAATCATTTCCTTAAAGTTAATGCTTACAACTAGAATAAGTGGTTCAAAAAGTAATCATATATTTAAGTTTTTATTTATTTATTTATCTTTAAGATTTTAGAACATATTGCCACATTATCCTCTAGGAAAGGTGTACTAATTTTTTTAAAATTTTAATTCCAGGGTAGTTAACACACAGTGTTATATTTGTTTCAGGTGTACTCTATAGTGATTCAACAATTCCATATATTATTCATTGCTCATCAAGATAAGTGTACTTTTCTTTTTTTAAAGATTTTATTTAGGGCAGCCCCGGTGGCGCAGTGGTTTAGCGCCGCCTGCAGCCTGGGGTGTGATCCTGGAGACCTGGGATCGAGTCCCATGTCGGGCTCCCTGCATGGAGCCTGCTTCTCTCTCTGCCTGTGTCTCTGCCTCTCTTTCACTCTCTCTGAATAAATAAATAAATAAATAAATCTTTAAAAAAAATAAAAATAAAGATTTTATTTATTTAAGAGAGCACAAGTGGGGGGTGGGGGTGGGGCAGAAAGAGAAGCAGACTCCCCACTGAGCAGGGAGACCAACATGGGGCTCCATCCCAGGACTCCAAGATCATGACATGAGCCAAAGGCAGGTGCCCCAAGATAAGTGTACTCTTAATCCCCTTTACTTGTTTCACCCATCCCCCCACCACAAAATGTATACCAATTTGTAGTTTCACCAGCAAGAGTGTCTGTTACCCCATACCTTCCCTACTGCTAAATTTTTGTTATTGGCATCTTTGTCTTCTGGATATGTAAGTGCATTCAAGCTTTTTCTTAACACTATTACTGGTCAAAACTAAGATAGGTAATAGGAGGTGGTGAAGGACACACTCCTGTTCAAATCATTCAATGTTGCCACTAAAAGCAAATAATGACATAAACAGATTTTAGAGAAGGACTTTTCGCTCTTACATAATGATAAAAAAATATAGTAAAAAATTGTTAGCTTTCTAAATGTCCATAGATGAAGGTGCTTAGCTGTGTATAGACTATGTTAACATTTATATTTTTAAAAATACTCATACATGCTTGTATATTCATAGACAATCTCTGGAGGAATACACAAACTGATAAGAGTGATTGCTACTTGGAATATGTTGGGGGGGGATTTTTTTTAATTTTCTAGGTTCCTTGGCTGGTAAACTGTTAAAAGACAGATTTAATAGAATAGTTACATACATATAAGAGCCCCATAAGAACATGAGACCCACAGGCAGACAGGCAGTTGAGGTTTATATGCCATCCTAAGCTAAGGAGAAAGGGGGTGGGGGTCTGAGTCTTCAAAGGGAAGGAAGAGTTTACAGGAAGATGAGCAAATGTTTGATAAATATTTGCCAGGCTATACAGAGACAATGGAAAGCAAAGGAATTTGATCTCCAGGCCCTACAGAGCTTCCCCTAGCTTACCACACCTAGCTCATATTCTTTGTAGCTATCTCAGGTGATAGTTTTCTTCCCGGACAGGCCCTCCATCTAAATCCTTTAGGCAGTTAAGGAGAAGGTAAAAGCTTTTCCTGAGTTTTTGACTCACTTCAGTTTAAAGTAATCCATGTGCCCTGGGTGCCTGGCCAACTCAGTTGGTAGAGCATGCAACTTTTTTTTTTAAGATTTATTTATTTATTTATTCATTCATTCAGAGAGAGCGAGAGAGAGAGGCAGAGACACAGGCAGAGGGAGAAGCAGGCTCCATGCAGGAAGCCCGATGTGGGACTCTATCCCGGGTCTCCAGGATCACACCCCGGGCTGCAGGTGGCACTAAACTGCTGCGCCACCAGGGCTACCCGAGCATGCAACTTTTGATTTGTGGGTCATGAGTTCAAGCCCCACATTGGTGGTAGAGTTTACTTAAAAAATAAATAAGGGGCACCTGACCGGCTCATTCAGAAGAGCATGCAACTTGATCTTGGAGTCATGAGTTGGAGCCTCCAGTGGGGTGTAGAGATTATAATCAATCAGTAATAATAGCAATAAAATTTTTGAAAAGTAATTTTCATTCCAAAGTGACTCACTTTGGGGAGGCTTATTCTGAAACCCTTTAGTCCTGCCTTTGAAACTCGTGCATGAAGTTTCACAGCCCAGAGGTTGAGTTGGTACATTGCTCCATCTCACTCAACCGTCTCTTAGTCCTGAGAATAGGCCAGTTCTGTTACATAGTTGTGTCTCATTTTGGGAGATGGTCATGCACTTGTGCTCCCAAAGTTAGGGCTATGGTGCAAACAATCTGGTATTTAATAAGAGAAATTTCTATGGAAATGAAAGAAAAAGGTTAATTAGAGCAGATTATAGTCCTACTTTCTTAGTTCTGAAGGTAGCCAGGTGAGAGGATTTCTAGATGTCCTGCTTGAAGCAACTTCAGATGGAGTGAGGGCAGGCAGTGGCATTCTGAAAGATTTTCCTGGTTTGTAGTGGGATATATTTGGAAATGTTAGTTTGGAAAGTTGTAGCTAAATATTGGAGGAAACTTCTAAATTCAGGATCAGCCGTTTATAGGTAGAACCTCAAAGATAATAGCACTAGAATTTGAGACTTTTCTTAAAAAGATTTATTTAGAGAAAGAACATGAGTTTGGGGAGGGACAGAGGGAGAAAATCTCCAAGCTGACTCCCTGCTGAGCACCCAGCCCAACTCAGGGCTCAGTCCCATGACCCATGAGATCATGACCTGAGCCAAAACCAAGAGTCTGATGTTTAACTTGACTGAGCTACTAGGTGCCCCAATAGCACTAGAATTTGATATTCATAATGGTTGTTACTGAAACATCCTTTTTCTCTCTACAATCACCCCCATTTTTATCAAAGATAATCACAGTATAACCAATTTATTTGCAAATCCAGTCTAGTTTCAATAAACTTGGCCTGATTTTTGTACAAGTGTAACAAGAATACTGATTCATCATATAGGCTCTTTTAATCTGCTTTGTTGGAACTTTATTTTATTTTTTTAAAGATTTATTTATTTATTCATGAGAGACAGAGAGAGAGGCAGAGACACAGGCAGAGGGAGAAGCAGGCTCCATGCAGGGAGCCCGACGTGGGACTCAATCTCCGGTCTCCAGGATCACGCCCTTGGCTGAAGGCAAGCGCTAAACTGCTGAGCCACCCAGGCTGCCTTGTTGGAACTTTAAATAAGGAATCTCAGGTTGGACTTTTTAAAAGCCTCTTGAGGCTAGAAAGCCAAGCCAAAGACTGGTCATTAGGCTTAACTTGTAATACTTCTAGATTTGGGTTAATTCCTCTTTTCAAGGTTCACAGAATATCCTAAGGTTCCTGTACCTGCCAGAAGGTGGCCTTCCTTATTTACCTGGTAAGGCTACCAGGAACCCTGTTAATAAGCAAGTTACCAGGCTGATTTTTCCCAGGGGCTTTATTGCCTCTGTAAAGTCAAGCTTCGGTTCTTAAAGCTGTCTAGGCATATCTGAGTGTACGCATGTCTCTCTCAGACATAGCATTCTAGTAAAAGCCTTGGTACTATAACTAGTGTTTCCATTTGTATCCTGTTACAAGGAAAACATTATTTTTTTTAAAGATTTTACTTATTTGAGAGAGCACAAGCAGGTGAAGGGAGGAACAGGGAGAGAGAGAAGCAGGCTCCCCACTGAGCAGGGAGCCTGATGTAGGGCTCCATCCCAGGACTCTTGAGATCATGACGAGCTGAAGGCAGATGCTTGACTGAGCCACCCAGGTGCCCCAAGGAGAACAGATTCTTACAGAACCTGTGCAAATAACTGTATTGCCACGAAAATAAGAATACTTACTATGTATCCAAATTCTGGATGGATCAGGTAGAAAAAGATGTGTTTCAATTCTGCTCACAAAGGTATAATTTACCAAATTGCTTATAGTCATAGTTAGCTTAAGAAAGGTTTCCTCGGGTGCCTGGGTAGCTTAGTTGGTTAAGCATCCAACTCTTGGTTTCAGTTCAGGTCATGATCTCAGGGTCCTGAGATCAAGCCCCATGTCAGGCTCTGTGCTCAGCATAGAGTCCACTTGAGGTTCTTTCCCTCTCCCTCTCCCAGCTCGTGCATGAGCACTCTCCTTGGAATAAATAAATAAAACCTTAAAAAAATGTTTCCATGGGATCCCTGGGTGGCGCAGCGGTTTGGCGCCTGCCTTTGGCCCAGGGCGCGATCCTGGAGACCCAGGATCGAATCCCACATCGGGCTCCCGGTGCATGGAGCCTGCTTCTCCCTCTGCCTGTGTCTCTGCCTCTCACTCTCTCTCTGTGTGACTATCATAAATAAATAAAAATTTAAAAAAAAATGTTTCCATATATTTTAGAAAATAAAATATGAAAGAACTACTGATATAAACAAAAAGTTATAAAGAATTCTAATCATTCTCTTTAGTTCTTTACAGTACTATGTAATTAATAATTGTTCTGCTTGGATCCAGGTTTTACATTCATTATGAAAATTTTTTTTAAAGATTTTTAAATTTATGGGCAGCCCGGGTGGCTCAGTGATTTAGTGCCGCCTTCAGCTCAGGGCCTGCCTGATCCTGGAGACTCGGGATCGAGTCCCACGTCAGGCTCCCTGCATGGAGCCTGCTTCTCCCTCTGCCTGTGTCTCTGCCTGTGTCTCTGCCTCTCTCTCTCTCTCTCTCTCTGTCTCTCATGAATAAAATCTTTAAAAAAAGATTTTTTTATTTATCAGCATATGCGCGCAAGTGGGGGGGCAGAGGGAGAGGGAGAAGCAGACTCCCCACTGAGCAGGGAGTCTGAAGCAGGATCCTGAGATCATGACCCGAGCCAAAAGCAGATGCTTAACTCACTGAGCCACCCAGGTGCCCCCCCCCCCCCCCGTTCTGAAAATTCTTACCCAGTTTAGCTTTATAATCTTAGTTCTCAGAAACCTTTATTCTAGAGTACCTGTCAAGAGTCCTTTCTATAAGGCTCCATTCCAGGTGTGGAGCCTGCTTAAAAAGGAAAAAAAAAAGAGTCCTTTTCATGAATTTCTCTGAAGATGAAACACTTTTACAGGAACATTTGCAAAAGCATCAGAGTAAATAAATGTAAATAAATAGCAAAAGACTTTAAAATGGCAATTGTTAATGGTTGAAGATTTGATGAGAGTGTGTTATAATGCAGTTGACAAGAAAATGTAGTTGTTTTGTGAGATACATTTTAAAATGGCAAAGATTATACCAGGACATAACAGATTTTTAGAATTTTTTTCTTAAGATCTTATTTTATTTACTATTTAAAAGATTTTATTATTTATCCATGAGAGACACAGGCAGAGGGAGAAGCAGGCTCCACGCAGGGAGCCTGATGTGGACTCGACCCCAGGACTCCAAGACCACGCCCTGGGCTGAAGGCAGGTGCTAAACCGCTGAGCTACCCAGGAATCCCTTAAAATTTTATTTTTAAGTAATGTTTGTACCCAACTTGGGGCTCAAACCTACAACCCTGAGATCAAGATTTGTGTGCTCCACTGACTTAGCCAGCCAGGCACCCCCAGATTTTTAGAAATTTCATGTAATTTCTGGAACACTTAGGTTTAAGAAAGTTTTTATCAGTTGACAGTGCTTCCTGTGTAATTTAACATACCTTTTTATAAGGAGAGGGCAAAACCTTTGAGAGGTTCAAGGAACTCTTTGGAAAAATCCCCAAACTGGTTTGAGGTAAAAAAGACTTTATAATTTGATTTTTGAGAGCTTTGTCAAAAATACCAAAATATCTGATTAAATAGGATCAGAGATCATTATGAAACATTACTTATCTATTTAATCAGAGTGACAAAAGATTTTAAGAGCAAATACAAAAGGCTATAGTTGTGAGCAAAACCAAAGGGCTGATAAGAACAGAAAATTATTTTAATAAAACACAATCTTTGCGTCCTAGGATAATTACTTAAACGATAAAAACTTTTCAGTCTCTTACCTTAGCAGACCAATTGTCCAAGAAAACATTGTCCTTTTAGTAAATGAAAAAAAATTAAGTTTTAATTTTACAGAGGTATACTATCAGTATTCAAGTTTATTTTAAAAACCCATTTTGAAATAACCAGTTTTATTTCAGAACAAATTTGCTTTCTTTTCCTGTAACACAAATGCATCTCCATATCTCATGAACTTTTTTAGCCAAAAACACAACCTGCTTTTTTTCCAGTTAAAGTAGTAAGCAACTGTGAACTGTTATGCTAGTATTCTTTTAAGATTTTATTTATTTGAAAGAGGGGCCGAGAGAGAGAAACAAGTGAGGGGAGGAGCAGAGGAAGAGGGAGAAGCAGACTCCCCGCTGAGCAGGGAGCCTGACTGGTGCTCCATTCCAGCACCTTGAGATCATGACCTGAGCCAAAGGCAGATGCTTAACCAACTGATCACCCACCTTCTTTAGACTGGCAAATTTATGAGTATGTTCATAATTCCTAGAAGCATATGCTTCTTCATTTTATAATCTTTTAATGTGGCATAAGACATGTTTATTAATAGCCCATATTTATCTTTAGTCTATCTGTAATAGGAAGCCAAAGCTAGATAAAAATCTACGTTCTGTAATGTTTTATTATTTTGTCTTATTTGGAAATTAGATAGTCAATAAATTTCCATCACTTAACTTTGCAAATCTCTAAAGTTACCAAAAAGATTTTAGAAGCTATTTTTAAGTAGATGTACCATAAATTATAGTTATTGCTAAAAAATTAACCTAGAAGCTCTTATCCCAGTTATATCTCACCTCTATCTAAATCATTTGCTCTTGACAATTATGTTTAGACTCCTCACAAAAGCTTCATGAAACATTAGCCATCATCTCAAGCTATTTTTCTTGCTGACAAATTTTGTAAGAGATATAACATAAACTTACTTGACTAAAAACCCAGGCAGAATAGAAGTTGAATGATTACATTATATTCAGTGATGATAATTCTAAAGACCTGCCTATTTAATTTTTTAAAGATTTATTAGAGAGTACATGCACATGAGGGAAGGGGGAGGAAGAGAGTCTCAAGCAGACTCCTGTTTTAAACTCATGAACTTCAATTGGCTTCAGTACTGAATATTTTTCCAAGTAAATGAACCTGAGAAGCATTGAAGTTAGTTTCTGTTCTATTTCTAAGAACTCTAGGGGTACTTAATTTATAAGCACTTAAAATTAAGCCAGTTGAATAGAGCTCTTTTACAAACTAACTTTAGTAATACCATTTAGAGATGGAAAATGCCACCCATCTGCAATACATTCATAAACATACAGACAGATGCAAGTAGAGACCTTGTAGTTCTAAATTTTAACCATGAGCGGGGTGTCTGGCTGGCTCAGTCAATAGAGCATGTGACTCCTGATTTTGCGATTGTGAGTTCAAGACCCACATTGGGCATTTTAGCCATGAGATGAGTATGATAATGCAAAACTCACTAGTTTATAGAACAGTTAGGGAGTGCCTGGGTGGCTCAGTCAGTTAAGTGTCAACTTTTTGGTTTTGGCTCAGGTAATGTTTTGTCATGAGATCAAGCCCGGCACCAGGCTCTGCTCAGAGCAGAGTCTGCCTGAGATTCTTTCCCCTCCTCCCCTTCCCATGCTTGCATGCACGTACCCTCTCTCTCTTAAAAAAACAAAAAAGATCAGATAAGTTGAGTTTACTTGAATAGAAACTTTTTTGCTGATATTCATGGAGAAGACTTAAAGATTTGTATTTGTCCTTAACAAGTAATATTCCAGGAGGCTGTAGTCTAGAGTTTGGGCACGAAAGCCTTTTTAGCAGTTTGTATTTTAAAAATGCCTTGTCCCCCCCCCCTTTTTTTCATACCACTCTTAGGAATTGGGGATAGTGTAGGTAAGAGTTAACACTTACATCTCAAGGGCCCAGGGAAAGAGTGCAGGCTCCTTCAAGAAAGATTTTGGTTTCTTGAGGCCGATATTTACACGCCTTGTGAGATAAATAGGGGAGGTTTGGGGAATGGTAAATAGGAAGAGAGGAACTTTGAATTGCCTCTAGAGTTGCATTTCTAGTTTTGCAAAGATTTGTAAGCTAAGGACAGGTTCTCAAAGAATTGGGTTGCAACTTTAATGGCCTCACAGTTTGATCCACTCATCAATCCTTTTACAAGGGCTTTAGAGGATTTTTCTTTTCCTCTGGGTACATAGTTTTATTTTAACTTAGGGGAGGAGGCCATAAAAAAACGTTCCTGTCAGGCTCTGAATATTAGCTTCCAATCTGGCCAATCTCCCACCGCAAAGCTACGTAAGCTCTTTGCCCATCATAGGGCTTTATCTCGTGACCCTGAGATCAAGAGTCATGCTCTACCAACTAAACCAGCCAGGCATCCCAGAAAAAAATATTTTAAATAGCTTGTCAGTTTTTAGCCAAATAAACAGCAAGCATTTTCGGAGTTGAATTCAGTAAAGGTTCTATAAGGCCTTTTAATAAGGGCCTCCTTTCTGAGTGTACAGTTCAATCTTGAATTCACCTTAAGGGGAAAAACCTCCCTATCAGCCCCTGAACATTGCCTTCAATTGATATTAGTAGGAGGGCCTTGGAGAAATTCCAGGTGGTAGGGAGGTTTCCAGGGGGTGGCCTGGTTTGTCAGATAACCTAATCATGGGTGGAAAGAATACCACTTAGCAGCCAAACAGGATCCCTCTGAGTGTGGTTATAAATGGCCATTCATCTTTATAATTTCTCTTTAAATTTGGTAAGCTCCTCTGAAAGAAGAGGTAAAAGGGCTTTATAATTTAAAAGATCTGCTGCCTTCCAGAGGACATGAATTCTTTGGTACATTGCATAGCAAGGCTGGAAGTTGGAGGAGCCTGATTATAGAACCTAGCAAAATAAGCCTTATGTCTGAGACTTACTGTCCATCCTGGGTGCTTCTGTTAAATTTATTTTCTGACTTTACATGAGTAACTTGTCTACCCTGGGGCTTAGAGATCATGCTGGCATGCTACCTGTAAATCTTGTAGGGAAAGGGAAACTGAAAAAAGCAACTAGGTATTTTAAGGGATTTTCTGGGGAAGGTGAAAGAGCTTTGGGGGCTAAAGGAATTTGCTGAGGAGATGGGCTAGATTTTAAGGGGAATTCATATTGGGGACTTTAATTTTTCTTCTAATTTCTATTCTTACATCTTGTTAAGGGAGTCTAAGACTAGTTCTGTGTCTTTGTGTCTACTTTTTAGTTTGGTCTTCCTACAGGTACCATTAAGATAATTGTTTAGGATGAGAGCTTTCTAAAATTTTTTTTCAAATATAGAACTTTTTCATTTCAGAAAAAGAGCTATCATCTGGCCATTGGCAGGTAGCATCTGTTTTTTTTTTTTTTTTTAAACTTATTTCTTTGGGAGAGAGCATCCACACGTGAGGGAGGAGGGGAAGAGGGAGAGGAAAGAAAATCTTGAGCAGACTCCCTGCTGCTCACGGAACCCAACAGGGGCTCCATCTCATGACCCTGAGATCATGACCTGAACCGAAATCAAGAGCCAGATGTTTAACTGACTCAATCACCCAGGCGCCCCAACAAGTAGTATCTATTAATGTCAATAGCAGTTCAAATCAAGAAGCTTTTTATGGCTTAACCAACCATGCAAGAGACATCCCACAAGAGTGCAAAAGATGCAGTCCTTATAAGATCCTGAAAGTTCACTCCCAAAGATAGTCTAAGAAAGTAAAGCGCTTTGTTGTTATAGGCTCTAAGAATGGTGTAGTAAAACAGTGTCTCTGGGACGCCTGGGTGGCTCAGCGGTTGAGTGTCCGCCTTTGACTCAGGGCGGTTGAGTGTCCGCCTTTGACTCAGGGCGTGATGCTGGGGTCCTGGGATCGAGTCCCACATGGGGCTCCCTGCAGGGAGCCTGCTTCTCCCTCTGTCTGTGTCTCTGCCTCTCTCTCTGTCTGTGTCTCTCAAGAATAAATAAATGAAATCTTAAAAAAAATTTTAAATAAAATAAAATAAAACAGTGTCTCTATTTTCCCACAAGAAGACCTCCAGTCCCAGACCCACTAATCCGATACCTGCCAGGCACTACTAGAATGGTTTTTTTTTCCAGCACTGACAAAACAACGAAGGTTGAGATGACAAAAGCCTCTTATGGACTGGGACCCCTTATGACGGACTCCCCTGACAGCTGGTACAGTTGGATGAAAAGCTTGCTGCTTGTGACTTCATGTCTCAGAAGCCCAGTCTATTTAGCCAACAAGATGCACACTGGTATGGCAGAGACAAGAAAGAAAATTCTCATTGGTCACACAACCATGTTGTCAAGACAGAACAAGACAAAGGAAAACCTCATCCAACTTTGTATATGGATGTTAACAGCTTGAGCTAAGCCTTGGGTCTCTTGGAGCCAGACTAATACCTAAGAGGGATATGCCATTGGGTGGGGATCATGTGATGGTTTACAGAGGAACTTGCATGGAAATTTTTTTGAGTTTGGCAGGTGACCTAGTATATATCTAACTTGTTCTGTGACCAACTTATTCTAATACAGGGGTCTTTGGAGTAGGTGGCCAGTGCTCTAATAGCACTTAAATGCTTGACCCATGCCTTCCAATCTTGTGGCTTTGGCTTCCAAGATGTTTCTTAGCAACAGCCTTTACCTCATGTGTTCATTAACCCACAGCAAAGTTTGTCTAAACGGACACCAGTCTGGTGAGAACCATGAACTCACCAATCAGTGAGGCTGGCTTGAACAGCAGGCTCATAGAGCCTATGTCTGTGTTCTATGCTATGGTCTTCCTTTTTATGACAACACAACAGAGACAGAAAGAGTAACCGTCCCTGGGAGGACAAGGATCAATAAAAATCAAGAGTGCTTTTAAAAAAAAATCAAGTACTCAGATCTTTACCAGAGGTGTTATATCTAAGGAATTAGTTTCACAAATATTTTTTCCTGCTAATCTAAATTTAGAAAAGAAAAAAAAGGACTTTCACCACTCATTTCTGCTGGACCCTTCAGGCAGAGATCCAGAAGATGGACGTGGTAAGAATTCTTACCTTCTGCCAAGGCCTATCAGAGGTGTACCAAGATATCTCAGCTCCAGTAGTCCTGGAGCAGGCAGTGATCAGCCAGTAAAGTTGCTCCTGCCTGGCTCACCAACTGTTGGGGAGAAAACCTTTTTACTCTACTCTTTTGGATTGTTTGGCTGGTAAATTGATATAAGACAGATTAACAGGGGAAAAACAAATTTACCTAAGTACATACAGACACCATGTAAGAATGTGAGAGCCACAGGCAGTCAGGTGGTTGAGGCTTATTTGTCATCCTGAGCTAAGGAGAAGGGCGGTAGGTGTCTGAGGAATACCATTTATGAGAAGATGGGAAGAGCAAATGTTTGATAAACAAATGTTTGCCAGGCCATACAGAGACAGTGGGTCACAGAGAGGAATTTGATCTCTAGGCCCTGCAGAGCTTCCCCTGGTTGGCGTAAGCACACCAAGTCCATATCTTTGTAGTTATTTCTGATGTTGGTTCTCTTCCTGGACCAGGCTCTCTATCTAAATTCCTTTAGGCAGTTAAGGGGAAGGTAGAAACTTAAACCAGAGGTTTAAGGTACAAGGTGGCATGAATGAGGTGACTTCTTGAATTGTTTGATCATGTGAGTTTCTCTCTTTTTAAGAATATACATCTAAAATTAGTGTCCAGAAATATGTGAGGTTATAATATATTTGTATAGTCATGTTCTAGTCATCCATTTAAAAAAATGTTCTGATCTTGATAAAGATGTGGGAAGATGCGTTTATGATATATTATTAAATGGAAAAAAGCAAGTTATAAAATACCATGTTTAATAAATCCCCTCTAGAAATATTTATAATGTGCATGTGCACATGCACATAGAAAAGGTTCTGAAAGAATAAATAGACTAAAGGACACAGCCTGGGTAGTAAGATTTTTTTTTTAATTCTTCTCTTAAAAAGGGAAACATTTGGGGTGCCTGGGTGGCTCAGTCGGTTAAGCATCTGCCTTGGGATCAGGTCATGATATCTGGGTCCTGGGATGGGGCCCACTTCCCCTCTCCACACTCAGGAGGGAGTGTGCTCCTCTCTTTCCCTCCCTCTGCCTTTCCCCCTGCCTGTGCTTCCCCCCCTCAAATAAATTAATAAAATCTTTTTATGTAAATATAGCATAAAGACTTAACTTTAAAAATGATATACCCTTTTTGTTCAGGGCATATCATTTTTAGAAGTTAAGCTTCTTAAAAAAAAGAAGTTAAGCTTCTTAATATTATGATAAATTTACATAGATACTACAATTTTGTAAATCAAAATGCTATTTCTAAACAAGGAACTAACTGGCTGATACTTGAAGGTAATTAAAAGAGGGATTGGCCTCCTTTGGGTCAGTGAGAATGTTCCTTTTTTAAAAGATCTCTGGGCTGGATCTTCTGTAGGGAGAGAAGGTGACTAATGAAATAAATTTGAAATTATGATGGTGTTTTATGGTGAACACATAAAAAATTTTTATTATTACTATGAAAAATTTTATGAATCCTATAATATTTTTGAAATGTGATTTTAAAAAGTTTTTATTTAAGTAATCTCTATACCAGAGGTGGGGCTCAAACTCATCACCCCGAGATCAAGATTAAGATGCTTCTCCTACTAAGCCAGCCAGGTTCTTCTAAAATGTGATTTTAGGATAAGTTTTATCACTGAAGAATTACACTGTTTGCATAGTGTGTATGTGTTTCCTGTATTGTTCATATTTCCTAGGCATGTATTTTTTTAAAAAAGATTTTATTTATTCATTAGAGATACAGAGAGAGGCAGAGACACAGGCAGAGGGAGAAGCAGACTCCATGCAGGGAGCCCGACGCAGGACCCGATCCCAGGTCTCCAGGATCCCGCCCTGGACCGAAGGTGGCGCTAAACCGCTGAGCCACCTGGGCTGCCCCTGCTAGGCATGTATTAACAATTTTTAGTGCTTATGGTGATCTCAAATGTCCAGGGGAGACAGTGGGTGGGATGTGGCATAACAACAACAGTAACCTAATGGAGGTGGTTCAGCATGTGTTCTTTTACCCAACATTTATTAAGCACTACTGCACGTCATGCATTGCCTTAGGCATTGAGAATACAGATGTGATAAGACACAGTCCTTCCCAAAAAAACTTTCATTCTAGCAATGTACAACATATATATACACATAAAAACATGCATGCAGAAATTATTAAATCTTGTTCTAGCACAACTTGGGTCATCAGCCAATTGTGTATAAGATATAATGGTGGCACAAAGACTAATTCTGGAGTATAAATTTGTATTAATTTGCAGAGTTTCATCACTGTGGCACACATATGAAACTGCTTACTTACATTTATTTATTTAAGAGAGAAAAAGAGAGCGTGAGTGGGGGGCAGGGAGAGGGAGAAGCAGGCTCCTCGCTGAGCAGGGAGCCCGTCACAGGGCTGTATCCCAGGATGCTAGGACCATCCTTAAATACATTTCTGAATAGTGTTCTGATATTAAATCTCACAGAAGAATACTTCTCTGCATGGGATTTTTTCTACTGCTTTAACATTAGAGGTTCTTTGTTTTAAATTAATCAGACTTTATTTCATTTTTTCTTTTGCCATTTAGAGAATATGTCCTTCAGAATGTAGTCATTTGATTCTTCCATTGTTGTAATAGCACACAGTAGTTTCTAAAGGCATATTTAGGGGTGCCTCAGTGGTACAGTTGGTTAAATGGATTGTGATCTCAGGGTTGTAAGGTCCAGCCTGGTGTTGAGCCTGCATCAGGATCTGCACTGAGCAAAGAGTCTGCTTAAGACTCTGTGTCACCCCCACCCCCTCAAATAAATAAATAAATCTTTTAAATAAATAAATAAATGAAGGTGCTCATAGTATACCTACCATAAAATTAATTAATAGGGGTGCCTAGCTGGCTCAATCAGAAGAGCATGTGACTCTTGGAGTCCTGAGTTTGAGCCCCATGTTGGGCATAGAAATTACTTAATAAATAGCTTTGGGGGGGAATTATCCATAAATTATAGGGAACTTATGTGCTTCATAATATTCTTAATTTCTGTATACATGAATACTGTAGTGCTTGTGCACAGTGTACAATGATAAATACCAGAGAAGTCAGGCAAAGAATGAAACTTGGCAGCTTTACTCTTATTTGTTCTAAGTGGATATGCAAAAAATAATCTAATGAAAATAATATAGATAACCTTTGTCAGTAATAAATATCATGACTTTCTCCCAAAGTTTAGTCAATGATCCTAGAATATTATTATCCTACTGTAGAAGATCCAAAATCTTTGTATAAAAAAGTACACAAATCTGTCCTATGTGTAAAGATCTATAAGTATTCAAAATAATTCACACTACTTGAATACATTAAGAGTTCAAAAGCACACTAACATACATATATGTAGACATGTATAACATGTATAACAAAAGGAATGCTTTGCAATGAGAGAATGAAGATAAGAATTAAGAGAGTCTCCTGTTACCAGAGCCAGTACAGTTAACTGCACTTCATAACAAATTATGCCTATTTGGAACTAGTTTATAAATACTTAAGCTATGAGATGAACAAAGTGAATGTTAAAAACACAGAATTTTGTAATTTAGGAACATAGATTCAGTGCTTCATAATATGGAATGAAGTTCCTAAAGATAGCCAGTTGGTTTGATTTCTTAGAAGTTAGGAAAAAATGAATTTCAGAAAATTATTTGTAATGATTAGGAACGGTAGAACATTAAGAAATATAATATTGAGAATATAAGAACTGAGGTCCTCTGTATCAAAAGCGATAGGAAGCAGACTTCACATTAGAATATAAAGAATGTAGTTGAAAGAAAAATTAACTAGAATCTTTGTAACAGGTTAAATAACCACTTCCAATAGAAGTGATTTACTCCTCTCAGTAAACAATTGCAGTTACTCCCCCATTCCCCTCCTGCGCCAGCTGTAGGCATCCATCTATTTTCTGTTTCTATTTATTTTGATAAAATTTTAAACTTGCAACACTGTTGTTTCTCAGGCTTATTCTAGGTCATGGACTCTGGGGTTTTAAAATTCTTCAACTAGCCATATTTACAAGTCCTGTGACATCTTCATTCAGAAAACATTCGAATGAGGATTCCATGATAGGGTTGTTCCATATTCTGAGAGTTTTTGATCTGGTACATGTGTTTCAAGTTCTTTTTGTGCCACTTGCTACTTAAACTCATTTCATTAGAAGGAATAAAACCATTTTGTCCAGACTCAAAACTTAAGTTTGTTCTATGTGTGTTAACCATTCCAGCCTTTCTGGTAGTGAGAATAGCTTTAAGAATTTTTTGTAGCATACTATTATATTCAATAATAATGTCATCTTCATCACTGTCTTCATCCTTTGGTCAGTATTTGGTTTAATTTGCTGTGGATAGCCAAGAAAACTATCATCAGTAGATTTGCTAGAGCTGCAGGAAGTCCTACTATTTCCTAACATTCTGGTTTATTGGTCTCACTGTGATGATGAGATTTGCAACTGTTTACAATCATCATGTCTATTACTTGACTGAAACTCTTTCTGAAGTTTCTATGCCATTAACTTCTAAAATTTCATTACATATGTCTGGGTGACTCAGTTGGTTAAGCGTCTGCCTTTGGCTCAGGTCATGATCCCAGGGTCCTGGGATCGAGTCCCACTTTGGGCTCCCTGCTCAGCGGGGAGCCTGCTTCTCCCTCTGCCCTTCCTCTCTGCTTGTCCCCCCTCCCAATAAATAAATAAATAAAACCTTTTTAAAAATAAAATAAAACTTCATCATTACTATCTGGTAACCCTGTGTGTGAACCAGATCTCCTGGAATAAGCCAGGATGTAAAGATTCCTGGGACTTACCTAAGCCATGTGGTGTCTCCCTTGGGCTTTCTGAAGCCATCCTGGCTATAGAGTCCAAGAGAATTTTCAGTGCTGTGTTTCTAAAGATAAACTAACTCTATGGTGCGTTTCTGGGAGAATATTCATGTCTGTAATAGAAGATGCAGGTTTAAAGTCTCGGGGCATACCAATGACTGTATGTGGCTTTTTCCTATGGTTGACAACACAGTGCATTGACTAAAACATTTTCCTTCTTTGTTAGCATGTCTGTACCAGACACTGTTATCTGCTTCTTCCTTCTTTTGTATAAAAATCATAAGCAATGGGTTGTCTGTTGAAACACCTTTGTGATAATTATTTATAGGTAGTAAGTCTCCCTAGAAGTCTGTATAGCCTAATAAATTGTCAACAATGGGTATCTTATGAACATGTAGTAACCCATAAAAATCCTCAGAATGTCCAAGTTTTGATGTTTCTAGCAAAAACCAGTGAGAAACCTGCTCTTCACCCCCAGGATGCCCTGGTAGCCAGTCATTGAGTGCCGGGTTCCTCTCTGGAATGCCAGGTGGGCGCATGTACACTCTCAGCTGCAGCCCAGGAATCCATAGCTCCCCAAACACACCTATAGAGGTAGTTTGGATCTCAGTACTCAGCTCCACTGAGCTCCATAGGACTCCACAGGGCAGCAAGGAGTGGTCTGGCAGTGCAGCAGGTAGAGGCACAGTTCCCTCCCTCCTCTCTGCAGGGCTCCAGTGGAGGAGGTTGAGGTGGGACAGTTATTAGTCCATCTACCTCCCCATAATTGGGCTCCTGACCTGGGCCTGGGCTCCTGATCCAGGCTGACACTTCCAACCCAAGAGACTGTAAGTGAAAATATTAAAGACATTTTGGAGGAAAAAAAGACATTTGGGAGAAAAGGATCACCTGTATTCCTGCCGCCCTAAATAATTTATCCATTTAATAAAAATTACCTTACAGTAAGTAAGAGGGGATGTGCCTGGCCAGCTCGGTTGGTGGAGCATGCAGTTCTTGACCTCGGGGTCAGGAGTTCAAGCCCCACATTGGGGGTAGAGTTTACTTTAAAAAAATTACAAGTCTTATTGACAAGTATATGTTTTCATGCAGTGGCAGTCTAATGTACATCTTCTGTCCTTTTCCCCATTAAAATAACCTTTATTCTGTGTATTTGACAACTTAAGTAATAAAAGCCTGGGAGAAATAGAAGCTTTTGTATTGTGTGCAGATGCCAGTAGGTGTGTTTTATGTGTATGTTTTACTGTCCCCTCTAACACCCCACATTTCCACATTATCGTTAGATTAGCAGTCGGTCTATCTTTGGCACTTGCTCGTGGCTATCTTTGCCTAGTTGACTATACTAAATACACATGTATGCTGTGTATCTATGTATATGTACATGTATGTGTATTTTTTTTGGTATGCATATATTTGAAACACATCTTACTACTTTGAAATCTTCCATGCCCCTCATATAAACATGTAGGGCTGCTCGCAGATTCTTTCTGTGCCAGTGTTGGCTTCCATAGTACCATTTTTCCCAGCCACGGTTCCCCTCAAGATTACTGACTACCTAGCTCCTTTAATGTCAAAGCTTTCTTTGACATCTTTCTCTGTGTGCTTTCTTACCTTTCTGCTTACCCAATACAAAACCCGAGTATGCTTTCACAAAGAAGCCTTAAATTATCTCAGCATACTTTATTGCACTTTGACCTTTTCATATCCAAAGCCTTTTCATCACCTTTCTCCAATATCTGTACCCCATTTTCTTCTCTATTCACAAATCCTGTGCTCCATGTATAGTTATTTTCTAAATATCATCTCTCCCACCTTCATTTTACTTAAATCCTTTTTTTAAAAAGGATTCTCTCTCATGCCTTTCATTTGGTGCCTTCCACCAATCCCAAGGTTTCTATCTATTGTCATTTTTCTCCCTTTCACCCTTAACCTCTGTGGCAATTCTGCTTTCACACCCTTTGACAAAAGCTCACACTCTGATAATGTATATGTAGTGTTCAGTTGAGTGCTTCTGAATAAATACTTGCTTTTCAAAACAGTGAAATCTAAACTATTAGCATGGAAATAACCCCTGGGAAGATGAGGTCTCCACTTGAAAGCTTCAGATAGAGATTCTCCTGCCATTATTGAATGATGGAGTTTTATGTAATATTATCTGAAATGGGGTGACTACTTGAACCATACAAAATGTCCACTTTTGTGAAATGAGAATAGATCCTTGATTTTATACTTCTATTTTGATTCACCTGAGAAATAAAACTTACCACCTCAGAGAAGGTAATTTCCATATGTTTTGGATTATATTGAGCATTAATTCTGCAGGGTCATTATAGACTTAGAAAGGTTTTGTCCTGGGGCGGCCTGGATGGCTCAGTGGTTTAGCATCGCCTTCAGCCCAGGACGTGATCCTGGAGTCCTGGGATTGAGTCCCACATCGGGCTCACTGCATGAACCCTGCTTCTCCCTCTGCCTGTGTCTCTCTCTCTGTCTCTCTCTCTCTCTCTCTCTCTCTCTCTCTCTCTGTGTCCCTCATTCATAAATAAAATCTTTAAAAAAGAAATGTTTTGTCCTGGGCGTCTGGGTAGCTCAGTTGGTTAAGTGTCTGCCTTCAGCTCAGGTCGTGATCCCAGGGTTCTGGGATCAAGTCCCGCATCAGGTTCCCTGCTCAGCAGGGAGTCTGCTTCTCTCTCCACCTTTCCCCCCTCCTCTGCTCATGCTCTTTCTCTCTCAAATTAATTTAATTTAAAAATCTTTTTTTAAAAAAAACTGTTTTGTCCTGCCTTCTTGTTCATGCCCAAGTGCCTTCCCATGGTGGGAGGAATCTACAAGGCACCCCAACCCCAACTGCACTGCTGTTGATTGTTGTAACTGTTCATCCTTGTATTGGGTTAAAATCTACTGGCTATAGTTATATTCATTGACTCAGCTTCACTCAAGCTACACTGAATTTGGATCCCTTTTCTATATAATGGCCTTTTAGATAACTAAAGGTAATTATTCTGTCTGCTACAGCTACAGATCTCTACCCACAATTTTTTCCCTTTGAGATAAACACTCAGCTCTTCTACCTGTTCCACATTGGACACCATTTTCGTCATTCCGGATTGCTCTCTATAGATAGGATGCTTTGTTAATGTTCTTCCTGAAGTGTTTTCAGTACTGAAGATAGTATTCAATGTGTAACTGAATTGGATCTGGGCCTTGTACATCTGGACATTAATGCAGCCTGGAGTTGCTTTAAGTTTCTTTTTTAGTAGCCATGTAATGTTGGCTCATAATGAATTTTTTTTAAGATTTTTATTTATTGGGATCCCTGGGTGGCGCAGCGGTTTGGCGCCTGCCTTTGGCCCGGGGCGCGGTCCTGGAGACCCGGGATCGAGTCCCACGTCGGGCTCCCGGTGCATGGAGCCTGCTTCTCCCTCTGCCTGTGTCTCTGCCTCTCTCTCTCTCACTGTGTGCCTGTCATAAATAAAGTAAAAAAAAAAAAAGATTTTTATTTATTTATTTAAGAGAGAGAGATCACCGGTGGGTGGAGGAAGGAAGGGGCAGAGGAAGAAGCAAACTCCCAGGGCAGCCCGGGTGGCTCAGTGGTTTAGTGCTGCCTTCATCCCAGGGCCTGGTCCTGGAGACCCCGGATCGAGTCCCACATCAGGCTCCCTGCATGGAGCCTGCTTCCCCCTCTGCCTGTGTCTCTGTCTCTCTCTCTATCTCTCTGTGTCTCTCATGAATAAATAAATAAAATCTTTAAAAAAAAAAAAAAAGAAGAAACAAACTCCCAGCAGAGCAGGAAGTCCAAAGCAGGGCTCAATCCCAGGACCCTGGGATCATGACCTGAGCTGAAGGCAGATGCTCAACCAACTGAGCCACCCAGGCACTCCATGAATTTTTTTAAGTAAGCTCTGTGCTGAACACGGGGCTTGAACTCACGACCCCAAGATCAAGAGTCTCATGCTCTACCAACTGAGCCAGCCAGGTACCCCTCATAATGGAATTTTTAATTAACTAAAATCCCAAGATTTTAATCTAGAGGTTTTGGCTTCACATGACTTCTTTCCAAACCAAGTTTCCATTTTCCTTTAGTTGTGCCACAGGTTTCTAAAGTCAGAATGTAATGTTTCATATCCCTATTAAATTTCATCTCAGCCTGTGAGACAGCCTTGGTTATTATCATCCAGCTTATGCTCATTGAACAAGGGGTCTTGAAGCTTCTGTCAAAATGTTTTCAGACATCTGGGAAACAATAATGAAAAGTCATGGAGACTATCTTCCAAAAATTGTTCTATGCAGATATATCTCTGCTCTTGCGGTATATATGAATTACTACCATTGTAAATTGACAAGACCAGGAAAGACTGAAGTTTATTGCCAGCCTGCAAGACTTGTGTTGAACATTACACTGAAATGATGTTCCAAGACATATTGTGTCAACATAATGCCAGGGCTGCTAATTCTTCCCAAGAAATCAATTAATTGACATATGAAGTAGAGGCAGAATTATTATGACCATTCTTTTTCTTTTTTTTCTTTTTTTGCCAAACATATACTGAGCACAGTATTAGGAACAATGCAAGATTCTGGAGAATCAGGTTTGCTTGGGGCAACCCTGATTTATCCCTGTTGTCCTAGTGTAATTATTAGTAGCATCATTTTTCACTTTCCAAAGTGTCCAGGTTTGGAGGATAAATTATCTGGCCACCCTTCTCATAACCCACCTAGTTCCTTTAGTATTTTATTTCGGTTATATGTTACACAGCTATAATGTGGCAACTTTAATGAGGCTGCAGTAGTACTTCTCTTCCATTTGAACAGATCATTTTTCGACCGTGGGAAGTTGATAGCAAAACTTACTGCAATTAAGGTCTATACATACTTACTATCTTTCCTGAGCTACCCTCTAGAGGGCAGTAATATATATATCCGAAAAGATCCAATTCCCACAGAAAATGGACTACAGGAGTCCCATTTTCATATGCATGAAAATCAGAAACACTCAAGTGCTCTTAAACACTCGATGCTCATATTGGAACCAGTGTTGTGAGTAAAACTCAAATACCTTTTGCTAAGCAGAAAAGTAAAGAAATAATAAAAATTAATTCATTAACATTCCGAACATTTTTTTAAATTGAAAAACTGAACTTTGATGCCTTAAATATATAATGATCTATTATAACAATTATACATAGAGTTTAATAATCTGCATAATTTATACTTTTGTTTTTCCTAATTAATAATTTTACATGGTTAATAATTTTAATATATTCTGTATCACAGTTTCCATATTTATGTAAAGTAATCAATTAACAGTTTTATTCTACCTGCTTGAATATTACTTTCCTCCAGAAAATAAAAATGCTGGTTTTTACTTTATAAAGCTTGAATCATGTAATGCAGAGCTCTAGTATTTGGAATTAGAATGTTTTTTAGAGATTGTGTAATTAATTTTATGTCATCAGGTAATTTGTTAGCTCCTAATATCAAAATTATATTGCCTGTGTTTCAGATTTTGAATTTCTTAATGTAATGTTGTCTTTTCAGAAAAGGTGGACAAGTCCTATTTTCAAGAGAAGATGACTTTTAACAGTTTTGAAGGAGCTAAAACTTGTGTACCTGCAGGCATCAATAAGGATGAAGAATTTGTAGAAGAGTTTAATAGATTAAAAACTTTTGCTAATTTTCCAAGTAGCAGTCCTGTTTCAGCATCAACGTTAGCACGAGCTGGTTTTCTGTATACTGGTGAAGGAGATACCGTGCGGTGCTTTAGTTGTCATGCATCAATAGATAGATGGCAATATGGAGACTCAGCAGTTGGAAGACACAGGAAAGTATCCCCAAATTGCAGATTTATCAATGGCTTTTATTTTGAAAACACTGCTGCACAACCTACAAATCCAGGTATCCAAAATGGTCAATATAATGCAGAAAACTATCTGAGAAACAGAGATCATTTTGTTTTAGACAGACCATCTGAGACTCATGCAGATTATCTTTTGAGAACTGGACAGGTCGTAGATATATCAGACACCACATACCCGGAGAACCCTGCCATGTATAGTGAAGAAGCTAGATTAAACTCATTTCAGAACTGGCCAGACTATGTCCACTTGACCCCAAGAGAGTTAGCTAGTGCTGGATTCTACTACACAGGTATTGACGATCAAGTGCAGTGCTTTTGTTGTGGTGGAAAACTGAAAAATTGGGAACCGTGTGATAATGCATGGTCAGAACACAGGCGACACTTTCCTAATTGCTTCTTTGTTCTGGGCCGGAATGTTAATATTCGAAGTGAATCTGACGTTGCGAGTACTGATAGGAACGTCCCAAATTCAACAAGTATTCCAGAAAATCCAGCCATGGCAGATTATGAAGCACGGATCGTTACTTTCCGGATGTGGATATGTTCAATTAACAAGGAGCAACTTGCGAGAGCTGGATTTTATTCTTTAGGTAAACTTTATTATAAAACCAGGCTAATAAATAACTTTCCAACTATCCCAGTCCTCCTAAAAAGTGGATTCCTTTAGCCCCCTGAACTGGTAAATATAGGCTGGCATGATTAATCTGTGAACCTTTATGTTGAATTTGCAGTGTAACTACTACATTTATGTGAAAAAAAGACTATATTGTGAGTTATATTTATCTTTGTTTTTTTGGAGAAGGATGACATGCAAAAGATGATAGATCTCCCAGATAGAAGAATGGGTCTGACAGTAATATAAACTATAATTTATTGAGCACCTACTATATGTGCTCAGTACATGTATCACATGCATTCTTTCTATACCTCATAAAAAGAGTTAACATTAGAGAGTTTAGTTTGGCTGATATTAAAATTGATACCTGCCTTTTGTGTTTTTTTTGATACCTGCCTTTTGTACATAGACTTTATATTTGAAAGCTGCCCTGTATGCCTTTTTGCTTCAAATAAGCACTTCTCAAATGGACTACTGTAAACTTGTCAGGAAGGGCCCTTAGTGTGATGACTTCCAGGAATATTCAGAAAAGTTATACCATTATATATCTGACCCATTTGCTTTAGGATTGAGTAGTGCCAAAATACAAAATATTAGTTATTTCAATATTTTATTCACATAGTATCCTGTAGCAATTTTGAAGGTTTGTTTAGTGTCTTGTAGCTATAACCCTAGAGAAACTTACTTTGTAATTTTGTTAGCCTGAGCCTTATTGTTAAAGTTTCACAGTTTGAAAAAGTGTAGTATTGGTAGACCCAAATGATAACAATTTTAATTTTTCACATAAAAATTGGTCAATTTTATTTTGTCTTCTGTAAAATACCTCAAATTGAATCAGTGACTTTAGTGTGTATTCCCTCCTCAAACAGTCATGGCTGTTATTTAGATGTGAATTTGAATGTCATCTTTGAAGCTGAGATTTTCATGTAATTTAAAATGGTTAATTTCATGGTGTTAAAGGGGCATTTTTGCATAGGCTTCTAATTGCACAAATACATGTATTTTTACTTGTGTCTCTTCTTAGGGGATGGTGATAAAGTAAAATGCTTTCACTGTGGAGGAGGGCTAACTGATTGGAAGCCCAGTGAAGACCCTTGGGAACAACATGCTAAGTGGTTTCCAGGGTAAGGTATTTAAATGTTTATTTAGGAACAGGCAAGTTAGACACTTTGCAGTCAGAAAATCTTGAATAACTTTTCACCTCAACTATTTTTGCCTTCACTATGGCTTGCAATTCACACCAAGTTTATAAAAATGGGGTCACCTACTTTACAGAAAAAAAAAAGGCCCTAAGCCTTCTCTGGTGACCAAAGCATTCATTGCTTATATGTTATATCTATGACATTCAAATGATTCTATTTCTAAACACTAATTAGGAATATATAGTTTTTTTAATAAATTAATTTTTATTGGTGTTCAATTTACCAACATACAGAATAACACCCAGTGCTCATCCCGTCAAGTGTCCCCCTCAGTGCCCGTCACCCATTCACCCCCACCCCCCACCCTCCTCCCCCTCCACCACCCCTAGTTCATTTCCCAGAGTTAGAAGTCTTTATGTTCTGTCTCCCTTTCTGATAGTTCCCACACATTTCTTCTCCCGGAATATATAGTTTTGTTGTTAGAAGTAGGCTCATTCACGATGACCACGGGAGAGCCCTTGTTGCCAAGGATTTTTCCTTGGAACCCATCACATCCCCTAGCAAATTTTGCTGTATCTCTCTGATTATAAGACACACAATTGTTCACATTTTCAAATTTTTGAAATGACACATCTGGTGGTGGGTCATAATTTAATTGGCAGCAGTGGTACATAAAATAATCATCCTTCTTATAATCAGTGGCATCTTAGAATGATAATAACATACTCTGTCTCTTTGCCATCTTGTTTCTTTAAAAATAAAGTATTCATACATATAAGTGATGTAAAATCTTTGACCTACAAACTAGTACAATTTAAAACTTCAGAGCAATTGTTTGAAAATAAATCTTAAGCTTAAAAAGCCTTAAAAGGTTGAAAGCCTAAGGAGTTCCTTCAGAGTGTGTAGTTGGTTAATCCTCTAAACAAAATTAAAGTATTTTTAAAAATTAAATCTTAAATTTAATAACTTGGTTTAAAGTTGGAAGTTCTCAAGTTGGTATTTTTTGCCTAAGATTACCAAAGAGTAGTATAACAAAGGAACGTATTTCTTTAACTTTGAAATGACAGTTGGTAGAGATTAAATAACATTTCATTTTGCAGCTTCTTAGAAATACCAAAAAGGAAGTTAATGGAATTAAGATAATGGAGATATCTGTATTTATACTTTACTGATTTATCAGCTACCAAAGTTTAACCTTCTTTTAATTGTTTAGGTGTAAATATCTGTTAGAAGAGAAGGGACAAGAATATATAAACAATATTCATTTAACCCATTCAATGGTAAGTCACATATTATAGAATATAAAATATTATTTAATTTGTTTTGCAATGATTTCTTGGTGTAAAATTCACAGTATAGTATCTTAAATTAATAATGTATGGTGGGCTTTAAAGGGGAGATCTTGAAGAATGCTTGTTATTTCTTAACCTGAAGTAGCTTTGTGAAAGGGGAATCCCTATAAGCTGATTGATTTAACTCACAGTAAATAAAAATGGGTTTGAAGAACTAAAATACTTAATCCCTCAACTTTCTGAAATTAGAATTTTTTATAATGTGTTTTATACTCATAAATAATTGTGAACTTTCCAAAGGCAGTATTTTAAATCTCAGAAGCGTGTCTAAATTGATGGTGCAGCCTGGGATGGCTAAGGTATTGGTACCATGTGGGAAGAGCCATGGACTAGAATGGGAAGCCAGAGTTGTCATTATGGCTCTACCATGAGCTCCCTTGCCTCAATCGAGTTGTTTAAACTCCCTGAGACTCAGTGTCCTGTCTATAGAGTGAGTGGATTGTGTTAGATGATCTTTGAACTTCCTTCTAGTGGGGATCCCTGAGTGGCTCGGTGGTTTAGCACCTGCCTTCAGCCCAGGGCATGATCCTGGAGTCCTGGGATTGAGTCCCACATCGGGCTCCCTGCATGGAGCCTGCTTCTCTCCCTGTGCCTGTGTCTCTGCCTCTCTCTCTTTCTGTGTCTCTCATGTATAAATTTTAAAAATCTAAAAAAAAAACTTCCTTCTAGCTTCATCAGGTTATGCCTCTTGCAAACATTCATATGTTGAATTGGAATAAAGCCAATTTATAAATTCATGATTAGTGTAACTTTGCAAAATGAGGTAATCGTCTTCTACCAAAAAGAATTCTTTTTTTTTTTACCAAAAAGAATTCTAACTTATAATCCATATTTCTATTTCAGCTAAGAACTGCTGAAAGAACACAGTCATTAACTGAAAGAATTGGTAAGTATGTACATTAAAATAAGTATACTTTTAATTTCATTAGCAGTTTATTACATTTGTTTTTTATAGGGTGGAGACATAAGCTTATCCTTTCAAGATAATCAAGGTAGATTTATTTGAGATGAGATTGCTATAAATTTATGGATTAGGAAGTGCCTATAAATTTAAGTCAGTTATAGGTAGCTGGGTGGCTCAGTGGTTGAGCATCTGCCTTTGGCTCAGGTAGTGATCCCAGGGTCCTGGGATCGAGTCCCACATTAGGCTCCCTACAGGGAACCTTCTCCCTCTGCCTATGTCTCTGCCCCTTTCTCTGTCTCTCATGAATAAATAAATAAAATCTTTTAAATTTTAAGTCAGGAAAAAAAAACAAAAATAAATAAATAAATAAATTTTAAGTCAGGGCAGCCCAGGTGGCTCAGCGGTTTAGCACAGCCTTCAGCCCAGGGCGTGATCCTGGAGACCCAGGATCGAGTCCCATGTCAGGCTCCCTGCATGGAGCCTGCTTCTCCCTCTGCCTGTGTCTCTGCCTCTGTCTCTCTTCTCTCTGTGTGTGTCTCTCATGAATAAATAAAATCCTTAAAAAAATTTTTAAGTCAGATATTTATATAGTAAGAACATTCATGTGACTCATGTAACACTGGACATTGTACTGGAAAAATTTAAATTATACTAAATTATATTATAAGTTATATAATTATATACATTACATAAAATGATACTAATTATAGTAAAGTAAAAATAAAATAAAATTTTAAGAAAGGACATTCCTATGGCGGTTGTGCAGTTGGCTTTTCCAAGCTTAAGAGGAGCAGCTATAGGCTGTCCATTGCCATTTCTGTTAAAATCCCCAAAGGAAGAGAGATAAGTGTATTTTTGTCCCAGGTACTTCTTGAGTTAGCCAGGACCATGTATCCAGTGCTGTACTAATGTGCCATCACCATGGTCGGCCCTACCTGCTTCCTTATCCCATGCCGTTCTTGAGCCTCTCCCAGTTTCTTCACAGAGGGGCATGGTTCGGTTTATCTCCTCTTACCTTATAGAAAGGTAGTGATTTTTATCCCAAAGATTATTTACTCATCATAAACATCTTTAAAAGCCAGAAAGATACCAGGATGCCTGGGTGGCTCAGCGGTTGAGCGTCTGCCTTCAGCTCAGGGTATGATCCCGGAGTTCCGGGATGGAGTCACACATCGGGCTCTTTGCATGGAGCCTGCTTCTCCCTCTGCCTATGTCTCTGCCTTCTCTCTGTGTCTCTCATGAATAAGTAAATAAAATCTTTTAAAAAAAAGCCAGAAAGATACTATGTTAAGCAAAGATGATATTGTTATCTCCACTTTTCAGATGCAGAAACAGAGACAAGGAGGTTAAGTGACCCGCCCACAGTTACATTTACAAATCATTAGTGGAACTGGGACTATAAACGGGGTCTTCTGAAATCTGCATCACACTGTGGATCTCGTTTTCCGCTTAGGCATCATGTTTCAAAAATAGTAGAAAGTGTAATTTAGAATGTCTGCTGATGCCCCATTCCTTATACCATCATCTTTTTGGTATCTTAAGGGTTACAAGACAAGAGAAAACTATATGTACTCATAAATATACTTAAGAAGGAGAGCCACTTTGATAATATTTGATATAGATTTTGAAATGGGCATAAATAATAAAGTTTAAGAAATCATTTATTGGGATGCCTGGGTTACTCAGTGGTTGAGCGTTTGCCTTCAGCTCAGGGCGTGATCCTGGGTTCCAGGATTGAGTCCACATTGGGCTCCCTGCGGAGAACCTGCTTCCCCCTCTGCCTATGTCTCTGCCCCCGCAATCTCTCATGAATAAATAAATAATTCTTTTAAAAAATTGAGATATGAAAAGAAACAATAATAAAATAAAATTGAGATGTGCAATTCATGTAGCAAAAATTTCACCCTTATAAACTGTACATTTTAGTGGTTTTTAGTAAATTCACAAGGTTGTGGAACAAACCATCACTGCCATTTAATTCCAGAACATTATTATAATCCCAAAAAAGAAACCCTGTATCCATTAGCAGCCACTCCCCATTGCTGCCCCTTCCCCCTCAGCCCCCAGACAACTAACTACTCATCTACTTCTATCTCTCTGGATGTCCCTATTCTAGACATTTCATATGAATGGAATCATAATATGTGGCTTTGAAGTTCATCCATGTTGTGGTACTTATACATGATTACTTCATTCTTTTTTATGGTAGAAAAAGTTTCCTTAGTGTAGATAATACCATGTTCTGTTTATCTACTCATCAGTTGGTAGACATTTGGGTCTCCAGTTTTTGGCTCTTATGAATGATACTGATGCTGCTATGAACATTTGTGTGCAAATCTTTGCGTGGACATAGGTTTTTAAGTTGCCTGAGTATATATTTCAGCATGGAATTGCTGGGTCATGTAGTAACTCTACATTTAACCTTTGATAAATGGCTAGTTTTCCAATGCGGCTGTACTATTTTACGTTCCCACTAGCAGTATATAAGGATTCCAGTTTGTTTTTCCATATCCTTGTTAACACTTGTTATTGTATGTTTTTTAAAGATTCTATTTCTTTATTTGAGAGAGAGTGCGCATGCAGAGGGAGAGGGAGAAGCAGGCTCCTGGCTGAGCAGGGAGCCCAATGGCGGGGCTCAATTCCAGGACCCCGGGATCATGACCTGAGCCTAAGGCAGATGCTCAGCCAACTGAGCCACGTAGGCACCCCTTGTATGTCTTTTTTTATAGCCATCCTAGTGGATGTGAAGTGGTATCCTATTGTGGTTTTGATTTGCATTTCCCTGATGGTTAATGATGTCGGGCATCCTTTCATGTGCTTATTGGCCATTTGTATGTCTTTGGAGAAATGTCTGTTCATCGCCTTTGCCCATTTTTTAGTTGGGTTATTCATTTTTTTGTTATTGAGTTGTAAGAGTTCTTTATATATTCTAATATTTTTACAGTTATGTACCTTGTCGGATATATGATTTGTAAATATTTTCACTCGTTCTTTTCACTTTCTTGCTGATATACTTTGAAGTATATAAATTTTTAATTTTGATGAAATCCAATTTATCTTATTTTTTGTTGCTTATTCTTTCAGGGCTATATCTAAGAAACCATTGCCTAATCCAAGTTTACTTCTAAGAATTTTATTACTTTTTAATCTTTTTTAAAAATTTTTATTTAGGGATCCCTGGGTGGCGCAGCGGTTTGGCGCCTGCCTTTGGCCCAGGGTGCGATCCTGGAGACCCGGGATCGAATCCAACGTCGGGCTCCCGGTGCATGGAGCCTGCTTCTCCCTCTGCCTGTGTCTCTGCCTCTCTCTCTATCTCTCTGTGACTATCATAAATAAATTTTAAAAAAAAATTAAAAAAATTTTATTTATTTGACAGGGAGATAGCAAGAGAACACAGACGGGGAGCAGGCAGAGGGAGAGTGAGACACAGGCTCCCTGCCAAACAGGGAGCCCAATGTGGGGCCTGATCCCAGGACCCTAAGATCATGACCTGAGCCAAAGGCAGGTGCTTACCCAACTGAGCCACCCAGGTGCCCCAAGTTTTATGGTTTTATCTCTTACATTCAGGTCTTTGATCCATTTCAAGTTCATTTTTGTATGTGTGTAAAGTGGGGGCCCTTCTAATTATTTTTATATGGATATCCTGTTACCCATGCTTTTGGTTTTCAGCAAAGTAAGCTTGAGATACCTGCAGGGTATCCAAGTAGGTGGATCTTAAAACCTGGAACTCATAAATAAGGGTAAAATTGTGGTAGTGGGGCAAGTATCCAGAGAGATTGTTAAAAAGGGGATCATTGAGGTAATGGAAGGGAACCACCAGTGTCTAATCAGGTGAGCAGAAGGAGCCAGCAAAACAAGTTGGGAAAAAAAAAAAAACAAGTAGAACCACGAAAGAGTGATGTCCAGCTGACCTCTGGACATCTCCACCTGGAAATCTTAAAAGCAGCTCAAATTCAGCATTTCTAAAAATCACTCAGACTGAATCCAGGCTTGTTCTTTGCACGCCCCCCCCCCATTCGTTAATAGTTTAATAGTTCACAAGGTCGCCCAGTAATTTGAGCCATTTTAAGCTCTTTGCTTTCCTTAATCCCTCTACATTTAATTAACCACCAGGTCTGATGAAATCAGCCTTTTTAATATTGTCTAAAATCCACTGGTTCTGCCCTAGTTTCTGCCCTTATTTCTCATTCAGATGCTTTAGTGGTCTCATAAATGGTCTTTTATCTGTATTATAACCATACAACAGTGTTCTCTTTATCAAACAGAAATCTTAAGGTACACTTTCCTACTTTTGTTACTTACTATGTAATATTTCTTACAATCAAATCCCTTTCCAGCTCCTCTTTTTAAAAAAAAATTATTGAAGTATAATACACCTACAATAAAATGCTTAAAATAGACTTAAGTATTCAACTCAATGAATTTTTACATGCGTTTATTTGTGTAGTCATCAGCCAAATCAAGATATAGAACAGGGGCATCTGGGTGGCTCAGTTGGCCAAGCGTCTGCCTTCAACTTCTGTCATGATCCTGGGATTGAGCCCTGCCCCCTCCCTGCTCAGCTGGGAGTCTGATTCTCCCTTTGCCCCTCCCCTGCTAGTGTGCTTTCTCTCACTCTCTCCCTCTCTCTCTCTCTCTCTCTCTTTCAAATAAATAAATAAAATCTTTAAAAAAAATAACATTTCTGCCAGGCCAGAAACTCCTTCAGGCCCTTTTCCCAATCAATATCTGTCCCTGATTTATGTTCTGACTAACCATAGATTAAATTTGAACATCTTAGAAATGTAATCATACAGTGTATTCTTTTGTCTCTGGTCCATCGTTACGATGACATTTTGTTCATCAGATCTGTGAGACTTATCTATGTTTCTGTGGCAGTAGTTCGTTTTTCTGCTTGCTCTGTAGTGTTTCAATATCGCAATTTACTTATCCATTCCCCTGGTGATAGATGTTTGAGTTGTTTCCTATTTGAGGCTGTTATACGTGACACTGCTGTGAATATTCTTGTGCATGTTTTTGGTGGACCTTCATCCTTATTTTTGATACTTGAGAATAGAATTGATGAATCAAAGAATGTAAGTCTCCTCTTTATCAGTTCCCTACATAACCTGTATTTCTACTTTGAGTACCATTAAAGTGAGTTTCTATTCATTTTATTGTCACTCCCCTGGGGTGCAAAAACTAAGTCTCAGAGATGGGAAACTCACACATTCAGGGTCAGAGACTTCGACTTCCCCCTATTTCCTGTGATTTTTCCAGAATAATTGCTAGTGACTTGGGAAAGACATCCACTCTACATACTTAGGTTAGTTGTGAATACAACTGATTTGAAAAAAAGTTCTGGGTTTTGAAGTGCTTAACTTTTTCTTACTGGTTTTACCTAATCTTGCACTATTTCTTCAGCCTTTAGAGCAACTAATCTCAATTAATAGTACTATAAAATAGGGGTGCCTGGGTGGCTCAGTGGTTGAGTATCTGCCTTTGGTTCAGGGCCTGACCCCAGGCTCCTGGGATCGAGTCCCATATCAGGCTCCAGGGAGCCTGCTTCTCCCTCTGCCTGTGTTTTTGCCTCTCTCTCTGTATCTTGTGAATAAATAAATAAAATCTTTAAAAAAATAGTACTATAAAATACTGTATTTGCGATGATTAAGATTCTGAAAGATTCTTCAGTGCTTAAATATTTCAAAATCTTCTTCCCAAAGTGGCTTTCATTTGCTGGTTTGTTTTTTGTTTTTCTACTTGCTGTTCACCTTTTTCTTTTTAACTGTACTTTGCTGTTGAGTTGTGTTAATGAAAATAATTGCTTAAACTCTGTGTTCTTTTTCTTCACCAATTTTCATTTCAGAGGATGCCATCTTCCAAAATCCTCTGTTACAAGAAGCTATACGAATGGGATTCAGTTTCAAGGACATTAAGAAAATAATGGAGGAAAAAATTCAGACATCTGGGAGCAACTATGTATCACTTGAGGCTCTGGTTTCAGATCTAGTGAGTGCTCAGAAAGACCATACACAAGATGAATCAAGCCAGACTTCATTGCAAAAAGGTATGCATGGCTATTTTTAAAAAGCAAGAAACACTTAACGGTACTTCATTACAGATAGTATTTTATATGACTTGGTGGCCCATTCACTTTTTCCTTCTCACATGTCTCTTAGAATAAACATTTTTAAAAAGTTTTTGTTAAGGGCAACCCTCTTGGGTGTCTTCCCTCTTTGGGAGCTTTGTGTTCTATCATTAAGTAAACTTTATTATTGCTCAATAAACCTTGCTTTGCTGCCCACCAAAAAGAAATGTTTGTTAATAGGGGTGCCTGGGTGGCTCAGTCAGTTAAGCGTCTGCCTTTGGCTCAGGTTGTGATCTCAGGGTCCTTGAATTGAGCCCCACTTTGGGCTCCCTGCTCAGTTGGAAGTCTGCTTCTCCTTCAACCTCTCCCACTCATGCTCGCGCGCGCTCTCTCTCTCTCTCTCTCTCTCTCTCTCTCCCTTAAATAAATAAATAAAATCTTCATTTAAAAAAACAATTTTTGTGGGGGATCCCTGGGTGGATCAGCGGTTTGGTGCCTGCCTTTGGCCTAGGGCATGATCCTGGAGTCCTGGGATCGAGTCCCACATTGGGTTCCTTGCATGGAGCCTGCTTCTCCCTCTGCCTGTGTCTCTGCCTCTCTGTCTCTCTCTGTGTCTCTCATGAATAAATGAATAAAATTTTAAAAATACAATTGTTGTTAATAAAAAATTCAAAAATACTCAAAAGTGAAGAAAACAGTACAATGAACCCTCATGATAAACCAGATTCAATAATGATCAACAATTTTCCAATCTAATTTCATTTCTTTCCCCAACTTTTTTTGCTATGGTATTTAAAAGAAAATTCCAGGCATCCTGTATATCATTTACCTCTAAATAATATATATCAGATAAGGATTTTTCTTAACATAATCTAACACACATACTGTGTGTTAAGCAGTTACTTAAACTGTGCTCAGACTACTCTAACAGAATACCATAGACTTAAACAACAGACATTTCTCACATTTCTGGGGGCCAAGAAGTCCAGGATCAAGGTGCCGGCAGGTATGGTTCCTAATGAAAACTCTTCCAGGCTAGCAGATAGCTGCCTTCTCTTTGTGTCCTCACATGGCCGAGAGAGAGAGAGAGAGAGAGCGCACTCTGGTCTCTCTTCCTCTTATAAATACATGGATTCCATTGGACATCTGGCTGGCTCAGTCAGTAGAGCATGTGACTCTTGATCTTGGGGTCGCGAGTTTGAGCCTCACATTGGGGATAGAATTTACTTTAAAAATAAATACAGGGGCACCTTGCTGGCTCAGTCGGTAAAGCATGCAACTCTTGATCTTGGAGTTATGAGTTTGAGCTCCACGTTGGGTGTAGAGATTACTTTAAAAAATAAAAATAAAAAATATATACATACATACATAAATAGAAAGAAATAAAAAAGATACTGATTCCATAATGAGCAATTCTACCCTTATAACCTCATCTAAATTTAATTACCTCCCAAATGGCCCATCTGTGAGCACCATCACATTGGGAGTTTAGGACTTCAATATTGAATTTGGGGGGGATATATTTATTCTATAACATACTGTTACCACACTTAACAGAATTTCCAGTAATACCATAATATCATTTTAAAATCAGTTGGTTTTAAATTTCCCCATTGTCTTAAAACATTCTTAACAGTTGATTTGTTCTAAACGGGATCTAAGTAAGATCCACTGGTTTATTGATTTAATTTTATTTTTGTCATGATTTATTTGTTTATTTTAGAGAGCACGCAGTGGGGAAGGGACAGAGGAAGAGGAGAGAGAGCAGATCTCAAGCAGACTTCCCATTGAGCACAGAGTCCATCGCAGGGCTTGATCCCATGACCCTGAATCATGACCTAAGCCAAAATCAAGGATCGGATGGGTGCCTGGGTGGCTCAGTCGGTTGAGCCTCCAGCTCTTGGTTTAGGTGCAGGTCATCATCTCATGTGGGATCAGGCTCCTGCATTGGGCTCTGTGCTCAATGGGGAGTCTGCTTGAGGATTCGCTCCCTCTGCCCCTCCTCCTTCTGTTTCTCTCTAAAATAAATCTTTTTTAAAAAGAAAAAAAAAGAATCAGACACTTAACTAAGTCACCCAGGCACCCCTGATTTATTTATTTAACATGTGGGTTTGTATTTTAATTTAGATAAAGAACAATGAAGGCTGTTACCATTGTGTGTGGAATCTATAAGTTTTGTAGCTGAAACAAATTTTAGAGTGTTCTGTAACTTTTCATGTGATGTAAACCTGTAAGAGCACCATATTACTAAATAGAGCTTGGATGAGTGGAACCCTGATATACTTTAAATCATATATAGAAACTGTATTAAACTTTTTCTTTAAGTAGGCTCCATGCCCAAGGGGGGGTTTGGACTCACAACCCTGAGATGAGGAGTCCCATGGTCTACCGACTAAGCCAGCCAGGTACCCCTAAAAAGTGTATTAAATAATGTGCAAGAGAAGCATATAAAGTCCTTTTAGGAAAAAAAGATAAAAAATACAAGTTCCTTCTTTAGGGATGAAAGCAACTATAGTATTTGATGGCAACACCGAAGGTTAAAGAAAAGGTTTCAAACTGTGAATACATTTTGGGTACTAAGGTACGTTGTTATAGTCGTTCTCTGAGCTCTTGACCACCTCTCCCAAAAGTTGAAAATTCTCCCAGTGCTAATAAACCTAAAAGTTTACTATTTATTTTTACATTAAAGACCCTTTTGGGGCACCTGGCTAGCTCACTTGGAGAAGCATGCAACTCTTGATCTTGGGGTTGTGAGTTCAAGCTCCATGTTGAGCATAGAGCTTACTTAAAAAAAATTAAAAGATGAATAGACCCTTTTGATCTTTGTTATTTCAAACACTTCTAAAACACTCAGTTAATCACATCAGTCACAAAACAATATAACATTCATGATTCTTAAATTACGTCAGTTGATGTAAAACATTCAGCAGAAAGCTTACTACTCTTTTCCTATGTGTACATTTACTTAAAACCTGTTAATAGCTTCTCTTGTCTTAGTGATGGTAAAATGCACCACTGACTTGGTCATCTTTCTACTGCAATAGAAATACAAGTGATTGTATCATTTTCCCCTGCATCTTAACCATGACTCAAGTTTGACAAATATAGGTGTTAGTTTTTATACCTGAAGGTGTTGTTAGCAACAGGATGATTTAGTGAGTTGCAATAGGGAGAGAACAAGGGACAGAGTGCTTTAGGGAATGCATGTTTTCTATCCAGCAGGAGTCGATGAAGGTTCTTATTATCACTGAGACTACAAGCTAGGATGGTGTGGAATGAAGGGCCTAAGCAAAGGGCAGCTCTCAGAAGCAGGAGTTGCAATTCATCAGTTGACCTCTCGGTCTCACTAAATTGAGAGGAAAGTTAATTGATACAGGTTATCTTCTCACACAGGGCTGCTTCCTATTCCTCTTCCTCTTCCCAAGGGCTGATGAGTAAAGATTGGCACTAAGACTCTTTTAATTCTATACAAAATAGAAGGTGGGCCTAATTGAGGTAAGCCAGGTGGAAATTATTAGAAACACTGCGGTGTTATTGTTGCTTACTGAGAAATCCTAGGTTCAGTACTAGCTTTAATCCCAATGCTTATTTGACAGAATACCCCAGTAAATCATCTTCTAAAAGTAGTACCAAATATTATCTTTCTTTTTAAATATCACATAATATGCTGCGACACCTGCATGGCTCAGTCAGTTAAGCATCTGACTCTTGATTTCAACTCAGGTTGTGGTCTCAGGGTAATGGGATCGAGCCCCGCAATGGGCTTTATGCTCAGGGGGAGTCTGCTTGAGTTTCTCTTTCCCTCTCCCTTTGCCCCCCACCTTTCACATGCTATCTCTCGCAAATAAATATTTAGAAAAAAAGATGAGGTGCATAGGTGGCGCAGTTGGTTAAGCGCTCAACTCTTGATTTCAGCTCAGGTCATGATCTTAGGGTCGTGGGATTGAGCCCTGTGTTGATCTCCATGCTCAGTGTGGGCTCTGCTTGTCCTTCTCCCTTTGCTCCTCCGCCTACTTGCATGCTCTCAAGGGAAAGGTGCCATAGTAAAGGATGTAGAATCCAATATTTGCCCTAAGGTTTGAGTGAAATAATTGTCAGAGGTAAACTATTGGTCTCAGGGGGTAAAATATAATTCCACAGCCTCACCATGTCAAGTAAGTGGCTGTACATAAGGCTGAAATAAGGTAGAAAAACTTGATAACAGTCGTTTGGTAGGCCTGACATTTTGTTCCACTGTGGTCTGTAAAATGGAATCACAAACCATCAGAACCAAAATGAACCTGAAAGATCATATAAGAACTTTCATTACTTCAGTAAGAAAACTGAAGTATAGATTTGCTGTAGGCAAAGATCACTCAGATAGTTGGGAAGAAAAATCAGGTTTCCTGACATGTGGTCCAGTGTTCCTCTTAAAAAATGTTTTATGTGTACAGTTTTATGTGTACAGTAGTGTTAAGTACATTTACATTGTGCAACCAGTCTCCACAACTCTCTTTATCTTCAGAACTGAAACTGTCCCCATTAAACAACACCTCCTCGTTGCCCCTCCCCCCAGCCCCTGACAACCACCATTCTTTCTCTCTATAAATTTCAACTTTTCTAGGTAACTGGTCAGTCTAGTGTTCGTTTTTATTCATTGGAGTGTCACATCCACAAGTAATGTGTAAATTTCTTAATTGTTTTCCTCTTTTTTTTGGGGGGGGAATGAATATGTACTTGAGTCTGACTTTTTGGTTACATGCTTTCCTATAATTTAAATCAGTTTACAGTGCCATCCCTTTACTTCCATTGTTACCTCTGCCCCAACTGCCTTTTCCCTGTCTGTGTACCTAGTCTCATTCCACATTCCACTCCCAGTTCCCTAAATCCGTCTTGTGAACTCATCCTTCAAGACTCCACATAGAATTCATTCTTTCTAGCTTTCCCCAGTACCCATAGCTGAGTTCGGAGCTCTCTATTCTTTACTTACCCTGCTGTTAGAGCATTCGTAACATTATTTTTTTTTAATTTTTTTTTATTATGATAGTCACACACACAGAGAGAGAGAGAGAGAGAGGCAAAGACATAGGCAGAGGGAGAAGCAGGCTCCATGCACCGGGAGCCTGATGTGGGATTCGATCCTGGGTCTCCAGGATCACGCCCTGGGCCAAAGGCAGGCACCAAACCGCTGCACCACCCAGGGATCCCCCCTTTTTTTTTAATTTTTTTTTTATGTAACATTATTTTAGAATGGTTCTTTTCTGTCCCGCACATCAGACCAAGCTTGAGGACAGATAGATGCATTCTTATCTCTGATGCATTCCATGTTTGAGCTTACAGTTTTGTTTTTTTTTTAATTTTTTTTTTATTTATTTACTTATGATAGTCACAGAGAGAGAGAGAGGCAGAGACACAGGCAGAGGGAGAAGCAGGCTCCATGCACCGGGAACCCGACGTGGGATTCGATCCCGGGTCTCCAGGATCGCGCCCTGGGCCAAAGGCAGGCGCCAAACCGCTGCGCCACCCAGGGATCCCGAGCTTACAGTTTTGACTATGCCCATGAGGTTGCTTTTTAAGAAGAAAGAGATTAAATAATACTTTCTCTCCACCCTTGGTCAGGCATACCTCTCCAGAACACAAATCTCTTCTCTCTCTCCAGGTTAATACCCTGTACTGGCCACCAGTGCCTCAGGATCAAGTCCAAACTCCTTTACATGGGTTGCCAAATCCTCATGGTCAGAACCCTGCTAACCTTCTGTTGCCTCCCGTCCTGCTGTGTCCCTCCCCAGGCCTTACCCTTGCACTCGTAGGCCTGCTTCTGCCTCTCCCCTTAGAGCCTGCTTATGCTATTTTCTCTTCTCCCACTGCCTCTGTCCCCCAGGGACCCCTCTCCATCTTTCCTGGTTAACTCCTCCTCATCCTTGAGGACCCAGTTTAAGTATAATTTCCTTCTGCTTCTGTGTGCATGCACAACTCACACCCTTCCTGTGTTCTCCATAACACGCTAAATTACCTTTATCATTCCACTCTAATATAATTTCCTGTCTACTTGTGTTTCCTACTTGTTTATGCACGATTAGGGACCTGGGGCCTATATATTTGTTAATTGTATCTCCAGTTCCTAGAACTTAGTTAAGTATTCAGTAAATATTTGTTGAATAAAAGTCAACCACTGTTCCCAAACTTGTTTTGAAAACAGTGTTCCCCAGATGTTAAAAGGGATGCCATGAAAAAGGACCAAGAAAGAAAGAAAGAAAGAAAGAAAGAAAGAAAGAAAGAAAGAAAGAAAGAAAGAAAGAAAGAAAGAAAGAAAGAAAAAGAAAGAAAAAGAAAGAGGAACTCTGTAGTTAAATAGGGACATGCATTGTGACTTTCTAAGAGGGGACATACACTCTACTGTATTGACCTGTATTTCACGGCACTGGTTGCCAAATACCAGTGTGTGCCATCTCAGAAATTGTTGCTGTTGTTGCTGTATAAAACCATATCTTCTTTATTTTGCATACTGTAATTTCAGAACAACAACAACAAAAACCCTAGAAATTTTAGATTTAGTGAGTGGGACCTAGCCATCTATCATTTAGAAGAATTCCTCAATTGCACCTGAGTTGCTCAATCATTTAAGCACCTGTTTCCTGGTTTGGGCTCCGGTCATGATCTCTTGGCTCAGCAGTTAGTCTGCTGGAAGATTTTCTTCTGGGATCCCTGGGTGACTCAAGCAGTTGAGCATCTGCCTTCAGCTCAGGGCATGATCCTGGAGTCCCGGGATCGAGTCCCGTGTCGGGCTCCCTGCATGGAGCTTGCTTCTCCCTCTGTCTGTGTCTCTCATGAATAAATAGATAAAATCTTAAAAAAAAAAAAAAAAAAGATTATCTTCTGCCCCTCTTTCTTACATAGATAAATAAAGAAATCTGGAGATCCCTGGGTGGCTCATTGGTTTAGCGCCTGCCTTTGGCTCAGGGCGTGATCCTGGGGTCCCGGGATCAAGTCCCGCGTCGGACTCCCTGCATGGAGCCTGTTTATCCCTCTGCCTGTGTCTCTGCCTCTCTCTCTCTCTCTGTGTGTGTGTCTCTCATGAATAAATAAATAAATAAAATCTTTTAAAAAAAAAGAAATCTTTTTTAAAAATGCCCCCAAGTGATTCCCATGTGAGACCAGATTTGGAAACCACTGGCCTACAAAGATTGTTAAAATATGTAATGCCTCTGAAATAGTGCCTGGCACGTAGTAGTAAGTGCTGTGTTACTGTTAACTGCTGCCATTGTTGATGATGTTGTCATTATAGTTTTGTTTTTTTAAGCAGGCTCCACACCCAGAGTGGAGCCCAACACAGGGCTTGAACTCACAACCCTGAGATCAAGAGTCAGATGCTTAACTGACTGAACCGCCCAGGTGCCCTTGTTACTAGAGTTCTTTCACCACGAAACACATTTCTGTGATATGTTTGTTAAGACATCACAAAACCTAGTTTGAGAAAGGCTGAATTAAGCAAGTGCTTTAGTGCCACCTATATGCTAATGTCACCCAAATCTCTGTCTCTAGCCCTAACTTCTTCTGACCTCAAGACGTGACTGTCCAATGACATTTACGTATGGATGCCCTGCAAACACCTCAAAAACAACTTGAGGGCAGCCCGGGTGGCTCAGCAGTTTAGTGCCACCATCAGCCTAGGCTAGGGTGTGATCCTGGAGACCCAGGATCGAGTCCCACGTCAGGCTCCCTGCATGGAGCCGGCTTCTCCCTCTGCCTGTGTCTCTCCCTCTCTTTTTCTCTGTGTCTCTCATGAATAAATAAATAAAATCTTTTTTAAAAAACTTGAAAATGCCAAACCAGTACCTCCTATATTTCTTTTTGGCATCACCATCCTCTTGTCAGCCACTAGAAATCTTAAAATCAGCTCGTTTTCCTCACCTCTCACATATAATCAGTCCCCAAATCCTAGTAGTCCTGCTTCAGAAGTGTCCCTCAGATCCATCCCTCTGTTTCTGGAGTAAGCCATGCCCTTCCCATATGTCAGTTCTTTTACCTAATCCTTGCTTCTCAGCCTGGTAAATTGCTGGCCATGTTTGTTTATTTACTTATCTATTTATTTTAAAGATTATTTACTTATTCATGAGAGAGGCAGAGACACAGGCAGAGGGAGAAGCAGGCTCCATGCAGGGAGCCCGATGTGGGACTCGATCCCTGGAGTCCAGGATCACACCCTGAGCTGAAGGCAGTTGTGCAACCACTTGAGCCACCCAGGCTGCCCAGAAGAGAATCTTCAAGCAGACTAACCACTGAGCAATCCAGGCGTCCCCTGTTGGCCATGTTTAAATGTCACTCCTAGGGATGCCTGGGTGGCTCAGTGGTTGCGCGACTGCCTTCGGCCCAGGGTGACATCCTGGGATCCCGGGATTGAGTCCCACATCCGGCTCCCTGCATGGAGCCTGCTTCTCCCTCTGCTTGTGTCTCTGCCTCTCTCTCTGTGTCTCTCTCATGAATAACTAAATAAAATCTTATAAATAAATAAATGTCACTCCTCCACTTCCCCTGTCCCCCCGGCCCCCTGCCCTGCAGCTGCCAGCCTGTGAAGCCTTCCCCAACTCATCTGAACAGAAGAACTTGTTCTCTCAGCTCATCCCCGAGCACTTTGTACGTAACTTTATGATAACACTTATCACTTTGTACTTTGTGCTTCCCCCACAGCCTCAGCTCACGCCCTCCTCTCCTCTAGCCTGCAAGCTACTGAAGAGCAGGTGTCACGTGTGACTCATCCTGTCTCCCAGGCCTTGATTAGCACCTGGCACATAGTAGGGGTTTTCGTTGTTTCAATGCATTTCAACAACTAAGAAAGTCTACAATTAACACATTTCTTTTCTCTTTGTGCAGAGATTAGTGCTGAAGAGCAGCTCAGACTCCTGCAAGAGGAGAAGCTTTGCAAAATCTGTATGGATAGAAATATTGCTGTGGTTTTCATTCCTTGCGGACATCTGGTCACTTGTAAACAATGTGCTGAAGCAGTTGACAAATGTCCCATGTGCTATACAGTCATTACTTTCAAGCAAAAAATTTTTATGTCTTAATCTCACTCTACAGTTAGGCGCATTATGTTCTTCTCGTTACCCTGATTGAGTGTGTGATGTGAACCGACTTTAATTAGCATCGAATGCCATTAGCATTTGCTACCAAGTAGACAAAATGTAAACTACAGTGCTCTAGTTTGTAATCTAAAATTTGAATTTCTGGATTTGGGGGGACATTAGCTACGTTATATATCTTTTTTTACTCAATTGAAATCTAGACTAAGAAGCATCATATTGTAATTGATCACAATGTGTATTTGTATTTGTACTACACTAACTTAGTTTCTAAGTGTGAGTTAATCAACTGAATTTTTCATTCTTTTCATATAGGCTTAACAAATGGAGCATTCTGTGTAAACGTGGAGATTAGAATTAATCTCCCCAATCTCATAATTTGTTTTGTGTGAAAAGGAATGAACTGTTCCACACTGGTGGAAAGATACCGATTATTTTTAGATGTTTGTTTTTGTGTTTTAGGATTTTGTTCATTCTCTTTTAAAATTATACACATGTGCTTCGGTGGGTGATTTTTAAAAATGATTTTGCCATTGTTAAAAGGGTATTTAAGAATAGAGTACCATCTAGCCAACATGTACTGACATGGAAAGATGTCAAAGATACATTGAGTATAAACTGAAGTGGCAAAACACTATGTATAGAATGAGCCAGATGAAGGTGTGTGTATTTTCTGTATGTATAGAACAAAAGATTTGGAAAAATAAAGCATCAGACTGTTAAATGTGGTTTCTCTTGTGGGGGGGGGGTGGGGGGGTCAGTCCCAGAGGGGATTTGCAGGGGCCTTTCACTTTCTACTTTTTTCATTTTGTTCTGTTTGGATTTTTTATAAGTATATATTACTTTTGTAATCAGAATTTTTAGAAAGTATTTTACTGATTTAAAGGCTTAGGCATGTTCAAACGCCTGCAAAACTACTTATTGCTCAGCTTTAGTTTTTCTAGTCCAAGAAGGCAGAGCAGTTAACCTTTTTGGTGCCAATGTGAAATTTAAATGTTTTTATGTATTTCCTGCTTTGTGGATGAAAAGTATTTCTGAGTGGTAGTTTTCTGACAGGTAGACCATGTCTTCTTCTCTTGTTTCAAAATAAATCTTCCTGATTTTGTAAAATGAAATATAAAATATGTCTCAGATCTTCCAATTAATTAGTAAGGATTCATCCTTAATCCTTGCTAGTTTAAGCCTGCCTAAGTCACTTTACTAAAAGATCTTTGTTAACCCAGTATTTTAAACATCTGTCAGCTTATGTAGGAAAAAGTAGAAGCATGTTTGTATACTGCTTGTAGTTATAGTGACAGCTTTCCATGTTAAGATTCTCATATCTTGTACCTTAAAGTTTCATGTGCGTTTTTACTGTTAGGATAATTAAGATGTACATAGGACAGAATGTCAAGTCTTTACCTAAATCGTTTCCTTGACTAGTAATAGTAGTAGATACTTCTTAAATAAATGTTCTCTCAAGATCCTTAAAATCTCTTGGAAATTATAAAATACTGACAAAACGAGAATACTTGTTTAAGTATTAAAAAGAAAATAAAACTTGAATAAGAGTCAATATAGATTTAAAAAAAAACCAAAACAGTTTAAAAGTGCTTCGTAGAACACCCAGGGTTTACTTACAAGATTCTAAAAACGACCCATTATAGAGGTGAGTGAGGCATTGTACTGTGGAGAAATGTTTGAGAGTGAAACCAAAAATTCTATTTTCATTGTATTTTCTAAGAGAGTATTGTCATGTTCTCCTCACCTCTGTTGATGATATTTTAAGTGATAGTCTTTTAAAGCATTGCAAATTTAAATGAGAATTTTTGAAATTAAATGACTGCCCAGTTTTTTGTGTAAACTCAGTTTTTTACCTTTGCACTTCCACTAAATGTTCATTAAATTAAATTTTACATACATAGTCTAAGCTTTGGGTTTAAATTACAAGGGGAGAAAAGTGTTAAAGGTTTTTATTTTTTTTAATTGTTTTTTTTTTTGTTAAAGGTTTTTAAATGTGTTTTCCAGAACATGTCAGCTCCCAGTCAGGTAGTTAGTTCAATCTAGTTGTTGGCCAAGGACTGAATTGTTTTAACATAAGGCTTTTCCTGTTCTGGGAGCTTCAGTTCATTAAAACTCTTCTTTTAAAACTTGTATGTTTGGAGTTAAGAAAGACCTTTTTTCTCCCCATGAGTTGTGAAATGTAATGCATGAAGCTGATGTGGCTAACAAGTTTATTTTAAGAATTGTTTAGAAATGCTGTTGCTTCAGGTTCTGAAATCACTCAGCACTCCAACTTCTAATCACATTTTTTTTTAAGACTTACCAATGTTTGTCTGTGTTCTCACTATAAAAAGCACTGGATCCTTTCCATTTAGTTGTGCAAAAAATGATTACTTGCAAGGTCAAAAATATAACGAGATCCAAATCTGTGCCTCCCTCTTTCCCAAAATAGTTCTCCGTATCTACATGTAGACATTCCTTTTCTGTTAGAAAGTTCACTCTAAAGATTTTGAAGTCACCACCTATTTTATACTACATTTTAGTCATGCAATGAGTCAAGTTGTTTGGTAGTAAGTAGTCATCTTTATTCATAATAATTTGGTGTGTTGATCAAAAGCCTAGTTTTAATTTTTTTGAAAAATAGGTTTCATGTTTATAAAGCATAAACTCCCAATTTATTAATCAACGTCTTTGTATTGCCTTTCCTGCTAGGTTTGGGTTTTTGGTTTTGTTTTTTCCCCCCCTTTGGTTAGGAGCTAAGACGGGGTAAGGCAGGTGTAATGGGTGTATATAATGTGATTTGGCCCTGCTTTGATCTTTTTTGTTGTTACATTATTTAAATTTTGGTAGGTTTTTTTTTTCCCCGTTTTCATTTTAGTGGATAAAATTGGTGTTTTGAACTCTCTGAATGGAGACTACCACCACAGCATTAGGTGCACGTATTGTACTCTTTAGGCCCAAATCATAATTTCCTGATCACCCAGGTGTTGAATATGAGGGGAAAGTGTGGCGGAGTGGGAGGAACGGGGTAGGCTTTTCATTCCCATTAGAGAAATTAAGAAAACAAGAGGGGATATTTGACAGATGTAGTTATTTTTAGCCAAGTCTGCTTTAAAAAAGAGCTGTTTCTTCATCTCTAAAATAAGAATAATACCTATGTTATGAAATCATGAGAGTTCAGGGAGAACCCCGTATATAAAATACCATTCCTGGGACACCTTGATGGCTCAGTTGAGCAACTGCCTTCGGCCCAGGGTGTGACCCTGGAGACCTGAGATCGAGTCCCACATTGGGCTCCCTGCATGGAGCCTGCTTCTCTCTCTGCCTGTGTCTCTGCCTCTCTCTGTGTGTTTCTCATGAATAAATAAATAAAATCTTAAAAATACCATTCCCTTCCCAGCACTCTCTCACCCTTCATGGGTTTGCCTTGACTGGAAATTTGGGCAAAAACTTAGATGATGACTCTTTCAGTGACCCTTACTCATCTTTTTTGGTGTTTCTCATAGTTAAGATGTAAACTATAAGAAATAGGTCAGGTCTTTGAAAATATTTAAGTTCCTTTTTTAAAACTTTGAGAAAAAAACCCTATTCTTATCAAATTCAGGTGAGCTTTCCTAATAGAAACAATTGGCTTATTCCCATTTTCATAATCAGTGTCAATTTGACTCTTACTTAGCACAATGTGAATTTCACTAGCGGCATACTAGAATCCTAGAGTGTCAGAGCTAGAAGTGACCTTAGAGAGTATCTGATTCTTTTCCCTCGTTCTACAGGTGAAACAACTGTGGCTCAAAGGTGAAGTGATTTATTCAAAGCTGTCTAGCTAATTAGTGGCAGCCCAGACTGGGACATAGTTTGAAGGTGAAAAACTTCGAGTTACCTCCCAGGGGAGGTCTCAAATGTTTATTTTTTCAACTCTTCTTTCTTTTATACCATAACTTTCACTACATATTAAATGACACTTTATGACTAATACAGTAGGACAATCTTAAATACATATATCTTCAAATTGTACAATACTACATTAATGTTTTGGGTGGTAAGATTCTGTTTTGAAGACTAAAGTTTGCAGATGTGCATATAGATTTTTTTTGACATTTCCTACGTTGTTATTGTGTATCATTAATGCAACATTTAAAATTACTGTGTAAGTATATTTTGTCATTTTCTCTATGCTTAGTAAAAAATTTGAGTTTTCAAGTTGATGTAATAAAGGCTTTAATGTAATTTTTGTTAGATTTTGCGTTTTTTTTCATTACTGTTATAGTTTATCTAACCTGACAGAATGACGGATGCTATGTCATTGTATTAGTGTTGTGAATAATCATGTGAAATGTTTTGAGATAGAGTGCTATATTTGTGAATATAATTTTATGACTTTTTGTTTAGTAGAAACCTTTCCATCAGTATGGAAAACAAAGAAAATTGCTTTCCACCATATAATCTGGCAGTCATCAAAGATTAAAGCTTATTTTTCTGTGAATAAAACTTATTCAATAAAGTACTATTCTTTAAAATGATATCTTACTATTTGTTTTTATTGTACTTTCTCAGAAAAAAAAAACAAAATAGCCCTCTGAAAAATACTAAAACGAAACCTAAATATATTTTCTGCCATTGGGCCAGACATGAGGGAACACATCAAGTCATATCCTGTTACAAAAGACAGTGGGACCCCTGGGTAGTTAAGCATCTGCCATGGGCTCAGGTCATGATCCCAGAGTCCTGGGATGGAGGCCCACATTGGGCTCCTTGATCAGCGGGGAGTCTGCTTCTCCCTCTGCCCCTGCCCCTGCTCCTCGAGCTCTCTCCCTCTAGTCACTCTCTCTCTTAAATAAATCTTTTAAAAAATAAAAGACCTCTGTTTTCATATTAATTTATAGAATTCTGTACATGCAAAAAATTATATAAGTGCCTGTTTTTAAAATGTACGAAAAGATGAACTATAATAACACCCTCTCCCCACAAAGATTGGCCTGTTTCTCCTAAGAGATAATACGGTTACCATAACAAATCTTGAGCAAGCAATTTAAATGCAGTCTACCTTTCTTCTTACATGTCAACTACACTTTCAATGAATATTGATAAAGATGTGAATATTCAAAGCTTTCTCTTAGAGTTCAAGCCCCAGAGAAGGCACCAAAAAAACTTTTTTAAACATTTTATTTATTTGTAAAACATACAGAGGCAGAGGGAGAAGCAGGACTGAATCCCAGGATGGAGGGGGGAACCTGAGCAGAAGGCAGATATGCTCAACCACTGAGCCACCCAGATGCCCCTCCCCCAATTTTGTTTTAATAGCTTTCTCATGGGGCACCTGGGTGGCTTAGTCGGTTAAGCATCTGCCTTCTGCTCAGGTCATGATGCTGGAGTCCCAGGATGAAGCCAGGCATCAGGCACCCCACTCAGGGGTGAGCCTGCTTTTCCCTCTGAGCCTCCCTGACTCATACACTCTTGCTCACTCTCTCAAATAAATAAAATCTTAAGGGAAAAAAAAAAAGCTTTCCCTTACGGAAAATCTCAAACTGACACCATAGCTAACCCCATGGTGTTCTACATTCAGCTTCAATAAATAATATTTTGCCCATCTTGTTTGATCTGGCATCTCCCCCCTTCCCTCCCCTTTTTTGCTTGATTATTCTAGAACAAGTCCTAGACATTGTGTCATTTCTCCTGTAATTACCTTGTTATGTTCCTATACCAGATTAGAACATTTTTTACAAAAATTGGATTTTTGGGACGCCTGAGTGGCTCAGCAGTTGAGCATCTGCCTTCAGCTGAGGGCGTGATACTGGAGACCCGGGATCGAGTCCTACGTCGGGCTCCCTGCATGGAGCCTGCTTCTCCCTCTGCCTGTGTCTCTCTGTGTGTCTCTCATGAATAAATAGTCTTTTTAAAAAATTGAATTTTTAATTCCCCACTAAATTTTAATGGACATCTGACTAAGAATTAAAGTCAACTTTATTCCCCTTCTCCCCCATTTGAAGATTAGGGTAAATAAACCCCTTCAGAACTGGTATTTAAAAATACTTTCTTTTTTTTTAAGATTTTTTATTTATTTAGTCATAGACACAGAGAGAGAGAGAGAGGCAGAGACACAGGCAGAGGGAGAAGCAGGCTCCACACAAGGAGCCTGATATGGACTCGATCCCGGGTCTCCAGGATCACACCCCAGGCTGCAGGCGGCGCCAAACCGCTGCGCCACCGGGGCTGCCTTAAAAATACTTTCAAACTATGTTCTTGGGTGGCTCAATCAGTGAGGTATGTGACTCCTGAGTTTGAGCTTGTGAGTTTGAGCCCCATGTTGGGTGTAGAGATTACTTAAAATCTTTACCAAAAAAAAACCCAAAGCATAAAAAAAAGTATGTTCTCACTGTCATTTGTAGTTGGCTTATAGATTATATAATAAATGTGGCACTTATTAGAAGTTAGTAGGCTAGGGGCACCTGGCTGGGTCAGTCAGTAGAGCATGTGACTCTTGATCCTGAGGTCATGAATTCAAGCTTCGTATTGGCATAGAGTTTACGTAATTAAAAAAATGGGGGCACCTGGGTGGTCAGTTGGTTAAGCATCTGACTTTGGCTTGGGTCATGATCTCATGGTTTTGGGATCAAGCCCCAAGTAGGGCTCTGTGCCCAGGTAGGCGTCTGCTTCTCCCTCTCCCTTTGCCCCTCCTCCCTGCTCACACTCTCTCAAATACATAAAATCTAAAAAAAAATTATATACATATATACATGAGTAGGCTAACTGCATGGTGAATGGATACTTTGTTCTCAAAGTGTGGTCCTGGGGTCAGCCACATCTGCATCATGTAGGAACTTGTTGGAAATGCAAATTATTGCCCGCCATCTCAAACCTACTGAATCAGAAACCCTGGGGCTTGACCCAGCAATCTGTAATAGGCCGTCTTAGTGGTTTCAATGCAGGCAAAAGCTTGAAAACCCCTGGAGTATGATAAGGGGTCTGAATCCAGAAAGAGCTAAATAGCTGAAACCTATAAATCAAATTGATACAGCTCTCCGCAAATGACTGTCCTCACTTTTCTTTTCCTTATAACTTACTGCTGATCCAGTCCTGTATTTTCTCCTGCTACCAAAACATGAAGACCTAAAATACAACATCCTGAAAATCTTTTTTTTTAATTTTTATTTATTTATGATAGTCACAGAGAGAGAGAGAGGCAGAGACACAGGCAGAGGGAGAAGCAGGCTCCATGCACCGGAAGCCCGATGTGGGATTCGATCCCGGGTCTCCAGGATCGCGCCCTGGGCCAAAGGCAGGCGCCAAACCGCTGCGCCACCCAGGGATCCCCCTGATTCTACTTTTCAACAAAATTTTCATAGAGCACTCTTTGAATTTTATGAGTATAAATCTTAAGCCTTTCACTGCTAAATTCAGAATAGCCTCACATTGCCCAGGACGTTAAACTATCCTCCAACCAAGCAGTGAAGGAGTTAAATATTTGAAGATGCACTCATAAGCACTGTGACAGCAATCAGTTGAAATTGTACAGAACAGACTTGCACTTCTAGAAAGAGCCAAAAGCTTCAGTGAAATGTGAGCAGTTAATCTACAATGATAGAATGTAAGAGTTGGAAGCCTCTCTAATTCATAATAACTAGCAATTCTGATTTTTTTTCTGCAGTGGTGTCATGTCTCTAAAGGCCTTCAGAGTGGCATAAATCCACACTTATAGGTCACTGTTGGTCTCAAACTGTAACCAAAAGTAAAATCTTTTTTTTTTTAATTTTTATTTATTTATGACAGTCTCACAGAATGAGAGAGAGAGAGAGAGGCAGAGACACAGGCTCCATGCACCGGGAGCCCGACGTGGGACCCGATCCCGGGTCTCCAGGATCGCGCCCCGGGCCAAAGGCAGGCGCCAAACCGCCGCGCCACCCAGAGATCCCCCAAAAGTAAAATCTTAAGGCTAGATGAAAGTCCATGATTTTCTTTTCTGTTCTATTCCTGCAAACTGCTAATTTGCTTATAACAAATACATAAACTGGCCATTTGGCTTTGTATAGATTTGGTATGCTCAGATGCTTTTCCCCCAATCTTATTCTGTTTAATTTGAGATTTTCAGGGCCCTATATGCACCATGATTAGTGACAACAGCATAAAAAATCTTTTGCATGGGCCTATGCTTCTTAACTTTAGCTTGTGAGTAAACATTGGAAGGTTACTGGTTCAAAACAAGGAATAAAAATCCAAGAGAAACCAAACTTTGATCATTATTTCCCCCCATCATTTTTCCAGAGGAATTTAAATTTGAAATAAAACCCCCACACAACTAGAGTATAATTAATTGAGGTAATAGTATTTAAACAATGATCCTGCTTCAAAGTCTAATTTTTGTTTCAATAAACTTTACCATTCTAAAGGTATATTTTACAGGGGTGCCTGGCTGGCTCAGTCGGAAGAATATGTGACTCTTGATCAGGACTTTGAGTTTGAGCCCCATGTTTGTGTAGAGGTCAATTAGATAAATAAACAAAAAGATATAATATATATATATATTAAGATACATTTTACAGTAGCCTTCCCTATCTAGTTCTCTTTCCATGGTTTCAGTTACCTGTTGTCAAAAGTGGTCTGGAAACAGAGGATTCTCTTTCTGATGATTGTTCTCAGAAAGTGAGTAGTAGCCTAACGCTGCGTCACCATGTCATTCCCCTCACTTCACCTCATCACGTAGATATGCAATCATCTCACATCTTCACAAGAAGGGTGAGCACAGTACAGTAAGATATTTTGAGAGTGACGGACCACATTCACGTAACTTTCATTACAGTGTATTGTTACAGTTACTGTTAATCTTTTACTGTGCCTAAATTATAAATTAAACTTTATCATAGATATGTAGCTATAGGAAAAAAAAACATAGTATATATAGGGTTTGGTACTATCCACGTTCTGAAGCTGCCTCTGGGGGTCTTGGAACATATCCCACGCAGATAAGGGGGGGCTGCTGTACGTACAAAATGATAGATGTCTGTTACGTAAACTTTTGAGAGTTATTTTTCTTTAAGTCTGTGCATTGTATTTCTCTGACTTTATTCCATTACCGGGTACTAGAGATTTCTTTTTAATTCCATTAGCTTATATAGGGGCTTTGCATTTTTGGCTAAAGCATCAAAAATGTATTTTCTCATTAAATATTGGAATTTTGTTTGGCAGTGATTAGGCTCTGCTTCTGCCAGATTACTGACAACTGTATTGAGAAAAAAAGAACATACGAGTACGTTCATGAACACTTGCTAATGTTTCCAGAGGAATTTCTTAATTTTTTTCCTCCAGAGGAACTTATATTAAAAATAAAAGACTCCAATTCTCCCCCCATTAAATTAAATCTGAAATGGAGAAAAACTTAACATCATTTTCTTTTTTCGTTAAATAAACATTGTGCATAGATTTCCTAGTAGAAATTTAACAAAGGCCTGTGTTAATCATTAAGAGAATGACCTAACTTGTCTGGAAAAACCTGTTTTTCTTTCAACTAGGTTTTTTGTTTGTTTGTTTGTCATTTGATTACTAAAGAGACTGTACTGATTCCTTTCTTTCTGTTTTTTTGGTACTTATTCCTTTCTTGGTTTCCCAATATAAACTTTTTGTATACGTTGTATTCTTATGTGATATATAAGAATAAAGTAAAAAGATCTATGCTACATATGGATTATAAAGCAAGATTTGGTTACTTATACAAAATAAAATGTAACAAAAATATTAACACTCCACCAACCTCAGAGGGTTGTTGCAAGTGTCATATGAGTAAATGTACATAAAAGAGCTTCAAAAAGTATAAACCCTCTATATAAGCCCAAGGAATCATTCCTCTAATTAGAGTTTACTAGACTAATTATGGGTTAGTTTCACACAAAATGAAACAGTTCTGGACCAGTATCTGATTAATCAAGGGATATACAGCGATGAAATTCATTTATATAGTTTCTTGGCCATTTCCATGACTCTCAAAAACCTTTATCTACATTATGTCTTTCACTCTACATGGTTACTCCTTGTGTTGAAATCAGAAGTGTATGGGTAATGGCACAGAGATAATTGGAGAAATTGCTACTGTGTACAATTGTGGAAATTGTACTCATAAACGCTGCCATTCAAGTGGCTCTCAAATAGATCCACTTGGGCAGTCAGGTCAGCTCTATTTTCTAACACGTGAAAACAAGGATACATAACACAGATTAAGTTTAGGAACAATAAAATAATTGGGCTGGTATTCTTGGACTATGCCATTGTGTCTCTCATTCATCATATTCCTAGCATCTCTAATTTACAGCGGAGAAACCCCAGACATAAAGGTTATGTGACTCACCTAAATCATACGGTGAATCACCAGTCAAGCTGTTCTTATAGGCAGTGAGAATGTTTTTAGCTAATTTTTGGCATGAAGTAGCTAGATTGGCTGCCTCACTGTCTGAACTTAGAGTATATATGTCCAAATCCAGGCTCTATTTTGGATGGCAAGACCTGGCTGGCCGTATGATACCAAACCACAAGACCAAATAGAAGCAATAAAAGGATGTATGTGGTCCTTAGTATGTCTACTCAACTAGAATTACAAAATTAATTCTAAAAAATACAAATGTATGTTTCTTTTTAATTTTAATTTTAATTTTTAATTTCCCACATTGTGGAGCTCGAACTCACGAACCTGAGATCAAGAGCCACATGCCAACTGAACCAGCCAGGAGCATCCAAAATTTATGTTTCTGGGCAGCCCGGGTGGCTCAGCGGTTTAGCGCCGCCTTCAGCCCAGGGTGTGATCCTGGAGACCCGGATCGAGTCCCACATCGGGCTCCCTGCATGGAGCCTGCTTCTCCCTCTGCCTGTGTCTCTGCCTCTCTCTGTGTCTCTCATGAATAAATGAATAAAATCTTTAAAAAAATTATGTTTCTGATCTCAAGAATTTGGAAGTGGGAAAGAGAACTTTTCACTCATTGCCAAGGCAAACCTTGGAGGTCAGGAACCATGTCTTCCTAATCACTATATTTGCAATGACTACAATGCTGTCTAGTCCATTAATAAGCACAGAATTAATTTTTTCAGGACACAGATGTATGAGTAGAGGAATGAATGAAGAAATTAGTAAATGAATGGAATGGGAAAACCTCCTCTTCTAAAAGTTGTACATTGGGACGCCTGGGTGGCTCAGTCGGCTAAGCATCTGCCTTCAGCTCAGGTCATCATCCCAGGGTCCCTGCTCAATGGGAAGACTGCTTTTCCCTCTGCCTGCAGCTCTCCCTGCTACTGCACTCTCTGTCTCTGACAAATAAACAAAAAAATGTTTAAGTGCATTGACAAATACAATACGATTTAGAATTCATGCCTATTTTCTATGAATGTCATTCCTTCTTAAGAAAAACATCGAATACCTGCTATGTGCCAGGCTCTGTGCTAGATGCTCTGGGGTCCATTATGTCATAGAGCACTGAAGGGCAATAGGAAGTGTCTCTAATTCAAACTGTTGTGAGGAGGGTCTCAGGGCAAGTGTTCTGAAGGAGGGGACCCTTGAAGTAGTCAAGGAGGTGGAGAAAGGGAGTTCTGCCTAGGAGAGAAGCATGTGAGCTCAGAATCAACAAAGTGTGACACGTCTGAAGAACTGAAAATGGGTTTTTTTTCACAGCTTTTTTTTAATGGTTTTTTAAAAAGACTATTTATTCATGAGAGAGGCAGAGACATAGGCAGAGGGAGAAGCAGGCTCCCTTCAGGGAGCCGAATGCAGGACTCCATCCGATGACCCCGGGATCACGACCTGAGCCAAAGGCAGATGCTCAACCCACTGAGCCACCCAGGGGCCCCGAAAATAGGGGTTTTGAATGAGAGGTTCTAGGGCAAGTAATGCAAATTCTCAAGGGCTCTTGATGTGCCCTAGGTCTCCTTGGGTACATATTTCATCTCTCCCCCTACAGGTGAGAGAAATTCAAGCTGGTATATGATGGGTTTTGAATTGCTGAGCAGGAGATTGTAAGTTATTTTCTTTTAAAAGATTTTATTTATTTATTCATGAGAGACACAGAGAGAGAAGCAGGCTCCATGCAGGAGCCTGATGCAGGACTCGATCCTAGGACTCTAGGATCACGCCCTGGACCAAAGGCAGGTGCTAAACCGCTGAGCCACCCAGGGATCCCCTGTAAGTTATTTTCTAAAGCAGATTTTGTGACGTGTGTTGGGGGATAACAGGAAAGATACTGACTTACCAGGCAACCATCACGTGTACTAGCCTTTGCTGGGGCTGGATAGAATATATGAGTTTCACATAGGCACCTTTTTATTTAAATATATATTCAAATTAAGCCAGCTTCTTTAATGAGTTCACTGAAACCTTGTTTCACTTCATTGCTGGCCTCCACCACCGTCTCTTAATCTTGTTAAATCGCACCAACAGTGTATTTGAGTACTTGCAGTATACTCAGAAATTCTGGGAGGTAGCGATAGGAGAAAATAAGACCCAGGTTTGGCCCTCCTGGAGTTTACTATCTTGTTGGCAAAAAAGAGATCTACATTCATCATTCACAAGATAGGCCCCGACTGCAAACATAATACATAGGTCTTTGATAACCACTGTGTTGTTTAACTCAAAATATCAAAGGAACGTAAGAGGGTAAATACAGTGTGATACAGTGCTAGATTGTATGGTACAGATTATTATTATTGTAGGAACACGGAAGGACAAATGAGGGTGTGAACCAATAATTAGAGTGGGTTTCATGAAATTGGTGCGACCAAAGCTAAAAGATCTGAGATTGTTGAAGGCCGTTCCAGATACTAAAACTTTATGATTGTATATGATACCTTTGTGGTTTTGTTCTGTTTTGTTTTGTATGCAAGGGTGATGATGGAGGACAAAAGGACCCACTTGGACTGTTATGCTATATAGGCTTATACCTGTGTGTTGTGGCATGTGTCTTGAATAATATTTTAATATATTTCCATACATCCCATTCACTAATAACTCTTTGAGCAGCATTCTATCTTAAAAGGAATTCAGCCTCCCTTGCATTCAAACAAACAAAAAAAGAAGCCAAAATTCACTCGAAGCACTGCTAAAGTGTTCCCTCTTCCTTTGGAGCTGGCCAATTAATTCAAATGACAAATTGGAAATAGGAGCAACCCAACAGGTGATTCATGGTGTGATTGAAGGGGCCTGGTCACCCTTACTGACTCAGTTGCTTCATCTGTCTGTAGGAAATAATGGTCCCACAGAGGTGTCATGAAAAATAATTGAAGTCAGTAATGTGCTTTGAGATCCACAGATGAACCGTGGTTTCAACGTGCATAATTACAGCCTGTGGTGAGTCTCTCAGACTGGCTCCCTTTACTCATTCTTTAATAGGTGTTCAAAATGACACAGCTCAGGTAGATTTCTCCTTGTTCTCGCGTTACTACTACATGATTTAGCCCTGATACCAGTTGCCTGTGAAATCGAATGCAGCGCACAGTAGTAGTAAGGGCCACTAATCCTTTGGCTTTAGGATTCTTAAAGTCTTTCCTTCTGGGGAGTTTAGTTTTCCAGATCCCTCTCTACCTACATTTCTCAATTTTCCCATTTCAGTCGACTCACTCATCTCTCCTCTGATAATAATCCCCAAAGATTCTAAGAGATCAACTCAATGGCTTCACTGAAACCCAACAGGAGGCCCTTCTTTCTTTGCTTAATACTTGCTAATTTCTTCTTTGCTGTTCTTGCTCCTATTCATTCCCTCCTCCCTCTCCCCCATTTTAATTGGCCTGTTGGAAACACACAGCAGGTGAAATTCTTTAGATGACTCCACAGCAGGAGTAGAAAAGAGATGCTAAAATCCAAATGTTGAGTTGTTGAATGGGGGTTGGGGGTGGTGGGAAGAGGGCTGGGATTGGCCAAGCAGAAAACTAGAGGGGAGATGTGAGCAAGGAGTTGTGACAACATCCGAGTCTGTCTGGGTAGTAAGGGGAAACCTAGAAAAACAAAGCTAACTGAGAACATGGGAAAACAGACCCATTGACCCCTAACCCGGGCGCCTTCCACGAACTCCTTTTGCCATGTGGCCATTTGACAGAAGGAAGCAAGAAAATATAGTACCCCTCCCCGTCACAGGAAAGGCAGGTCAAACTTATCTACCCTAATGACCTTGAATCCATAGTGACATCTTTATGTTCAAACGAAAGCACACTTTTTCTGAATATTTGGTTCTTTTTTTTAAGATGTTATTTATTTATTTTTGAGAGAGAGAGAGAGAGAGAACATGCACAAGCGGGGGCGGGGGGCGGTTAGGAGGAGAAGCAGACTCTCCACTGAGCAGGGAGTGGATTTGGGGCTCCATCCCAGGACCCCAGGATCATGATCTGAGCCGAAGGCAGATGCCCAAGGGACTGAGCCACCCAGGCGTCCCTCAGACAAAAAGCTTTCTTTCATTCCCTCCAACCTAAGACTTCTGTCTGCACTACCTGGGTGACAGAGTTGTTTTTCATAGAAATCACTACTCAAAGCAGTGCCCATTGCTGAATGGCTTCAGTTCATAACAAAACCAGAAATTTAACAGACTAAGATATCCAGAGAGTGGGACAATTTTACTTTTACTTTGCTGGTAGGAAATATTTTCCTTCAAATGGAGTGGAAAATACCACAAGGGCTTGGCTTTTACCCTTCTTGATCTACTATAGCACTGCATATATTTCTCACTCTAAGTGCAGAAGCCTTTTATTTTTTTTTTAAGATTTTTTTATTTATTCATGAGACACACACACACACACACACACACACAGAGGCAGAGACACAGGCAGAGGGAGAAGCAGGCCCCATGCAGGGAGCCGATGTGGGACTTGATCCCAGGACTCTGGGATCACACCCTGGGCGGGAGGCGGCGCTAAACTGCTGAGCCACCCGGGCTGCCCAGTGCAGAAGCCTTTTAAAAAACAATCCTGCTGTGGAGTCATCTAAAGAATTCTTTATGTAACATTTTCGAAATGACAAAATTTAAAAAATGGTGACCTTAAGCCCGGGTGGCTTTAAGTTGCTAAGGCTTGTGGAGGGGAGGGCAGAGGGAGATGAGTGTGGTTACAAAAGAGCAACTGGAGGAATCCTTGTGGTATTGGAACTGTTTTGTATCTTGACTGTGGTGGTGATACATGAATCTATATGGCTGATAAAATTGTATACAAATTAATACACACATGCACATGTGTGCACACACACACAAATTAGTACAGTTAAAACTGGGGAAATCCAAGTAAGACCAGTGAATTGTATTAATGTCAAAATTCTGGTCGGGATAAAATACTGTAGGGGCCAAGGGCAGGCTGCCCCAAGATGAGCCACTTTGGAATGAAGATTATTTTGAGTTACCGGTGAGAATGGGGAAAATTAACAAGGCAGGAAACCACAAATGTTGGAGAGGATGCGAAGAAAGGGGAACCCTCTTGCACTGTTAGTGGGAATGTGAACTGGTGCAGCCACTCTGGAAAACTGTGTGGAGGTTCCTCAAAGAGTTAAAAATAGACCTGCCCTACGACCCAGCAATTGCACTGCTGGGGATTTACCCCAAAGATTCAGATGCAATGAAACGCCAGGACACCTGCACCCCGATGTTTCTAGCAGCAATGTCCACAATAGCCAAACTGTGGAAGGAGCCTCGGTGTCCATCGAAAGATGAATGGATAAAGAAGATGTGGTTTATGTATACAATGGAATATTCCTCAGCCATTAGAAACAACAAATACCCACCTTTTGCTTCGACGTGGATGGAACTGGAGGGTATTATGCTGAGTGAATAAGTCAATCGGAGAAGGACAATTATCATATGGTTTCACTCATATGTGGAATATAAGAAATAGTGAAAGGGATCATAAGGGAAGGGAGGAAACTTAGTGGGGAAAAATTAGAGAGAAAGACAAACCACGAGACTTCTAACTCTAGGAAACAAAGGGTTGCAGAAAGGGAGGTGGGCGGGGAGATGGGGTAATTGGGTGACAGGCACTAAGGAGGCCACTTGATGGTATGAGCACTGGTATTATACTCTATGTTGGCAAATTGAATTTAAATAAAATATTAAAAAATTAAAAAACAAAAAAAAAGTAATCACAACTGGGGCACCTGGGTGGCTCAGTCAGTTAAGTGTCTGCCTTCAGCTCAGGTCATGATTCTGAGGTCTTGGGACCAAGCTCTGCGTCGGGCTCCCTGCTGAGCAGGGAGTCTGCTTCTCACTCTCTCTCTCTGCCACCCCCCAACCCCTGTTCTCTCTCTCACTCTATCTCTCACTCTTTCAAATAAATAAATAAAATCTTTTTTTTAAAAAAAGACAAAACCCCAGAAATCCAGGAAAAACTCTTTACTTCAACTGCCTACTACCTGTACCAGGAAGAAAGGTATTAACAGAGATTCCTCATACCTAAGAAACTTGTCTGCATAACAGGGCAACATTTGTCTTCCAAACTTCTCCTCTCACCTTCCTGCTAATTGTCCTCCTCCCCTTTGTAGCCCCACATCCTACTCCTCTTCTTAGCTCAGGATGTCCTTTATGCCTCATGTTGCCTGTCTGTGTGGATGCCTCATATATTGAAACTAAATTTGATTTTCCCATTCTGTCTCATGCCAATGTGATTCTTAGTCCAGTCAGTCCTTAGTCTAGAAGGACTTTGAAGGGAAGAGTAAATTTCTTCCTCCCCAACAATACTGTACTTTTTGCAAGATGTTACTGATGAGGGATAGAAGCAGAAAAATGTTCCCCTTTATCCCAGAAGGCTGACCTGAATAGTTCAATAAGGATCAAATATGTGCTGGTTGCTACATTCTTAAAAGGTCTCACGACTGCCTGTATATCTCACTGATGGTTGATATCAAAATGAATGAGAAGTACAGAGAAATCTTACAAAAAAAGTTTTAGGAGTAAAAATTTGAAGAAGACATTTATGATCTAATACTCCCTGCCCATCCCTTCACCCTTGAGCACTAACCATATAACCACCAGCTTCATACAGTAAAAGTGAAGCCCTTTCTGCCCTTGGGTCCTGTCTTCGTGATACTCAAATAAAATTACTAAGTTGCACCATATAGTGTCTCAAGAATTCTTGATCATTTGCTCGATGACCCCACAACACTACCACTGGGGGAACACGGACAAACTGCACGAAGGCTCTCTCTGCATTATTTTTTACAACTATATGCAAATCTACAATTATCTCAATAAGAATTTTAATTTAAAAAAGTTAACCAGGACTTTTCTAGGCCCCACTCAAACAGCATAGGCAGGGGATCCCTGGGTGGCTCAGCGGTTTGGCGCCTGCCTTTGGCCCAGGGCGCGATCCTGGAGTCCCGGGATTGAGTCCCACGTCAGGCTCCCGGTGCATGGAGCCTGCTTCTCCCTCTGCCTGTGTCTCTGCCTCTCTCTCTCTCACTATGTCTATCATAAATAAATAAATAAATCTTTTAAAAAAAAAACAGCATAGGCAAGGAGACTAACTACCCATGGCTGAGACAAAAAGAAGAAAGCTTGCTCCTGAGAGGTAAGCTGCCTTCTGAGCAGATTGAGTGATTCAGAACCAAAGTTTGATACATCAGAAAAGCAGACAATGTTCGTGTTTTTTTAAGATTTATTCATTTATTTTATTTTTTTTAAATTTTATTTATTTATTCATGAGAGACAGAGAAAGAGAGAGAGAGAGACAGAGAGAGAGAGAGAGGCAGAGACACAGGCAGAGGGAGAAGCAGGCTCCATGCAGGGAGCCTGACGTGGGACCTGATCCTGGGTCTCCAGCATCACGCCCCGGACTGAAGGCGGCGACAAACCGCCGAGCCACCGGGGCTGCCCTCATTTATTTTATTTTTAAAAAGATTTTGTTTATTTATTTGATACAGCAAGAGAGAACACAAGCAGGCGTAGCAGCAGGCAGAGGAAGAGGGAGAGGTAGGCTGAGCAGAGGGCCTGATGTGGGACTTGATCCCAGGACCTGAGGCTCAATGCCAGGACTCTGGGTTCATGACCTGAGCTGAAGGCAGATGCTTAACTGAGCCACCCAGGCACCCCAAGAGTGACTGATTTATTTTAAAGAGAGAGAGCCCGTGTTGGATGGGGAGGGGCAGAGGAAGAGAGAGAGAATCTCAAGCAGACTCCCCACTGAGAATAGGGCCAACAAAGAACTCCATCCCACCGCCCTGAGATCATCACCCAAGCTGAAATCAAGAGTCAGATGCTTAACCCACTGAGCCACCCAGGTACCCCAGAAATGATTTTTGATTACAACTTAATATTCCATGGAAAAGATTTAGGTTTCAAATCAGAAAAAAAAAAACTGCTGAATTATACAATCTTTGCTTATTTCTTTTAAAAGTTGGTCTGAGGGATCCCTGGGTGGCGCAGTGGTTTGGCGCCTGCCTTTGGCCCAGGGCGCGATCCTGGAGACCCGGGATCGAATCCCACATCGGGCTTCCGGTGCATGGAGCCTGCTTCTCCCTCTGCCTATGTCTCTGCTTCTCTCTCTCTCTGTGTGTGTAACTATCATAAATAAATTAAAAAAAAATAAAAAAATAAAAGTTGGTCTGAGATATCAACTTTAAAAACCAAATTAATGATACTTCCTAATATCTATTTATTTTATTACAGAATTGTATTTTTATGAATAAGAATGGGGAGTCATGCTGAGGTTCCATCACTGCAAAATGACTGGTTCAGATTTGTTTTGAGAAATGACTAAATCTTATAAAGGTTAAATCTTCATACTCAAAGTATCAAGTGTAGCAAATGTTGTAGATATAGGCTTCTTTTTGCAAATGAAGAGATATTAAGTCTAGGTTTTGAGTATATATTTGAACCAAAAAGGTAGCAGTAGGTAGGACCAAAGTGAGATGGGGAAGACTCTAGTTGACATTCTCTGTTAGATAATTATTGTCCTGAGGGAATAAAAGAGGAAAAACTGGCTCAGCCCATCTGTTTAAGTATTAAAACCTTTTCCAATTAAATTATTCTGTGCAAGTCAATAATGAGGAATCCAGATAGAATCAAACTAACAAATACCTTGATATAGGACTGAAAAGAATTCCAGGTCAAAGTCAAATCTCTGCCTAGTAGCCTATTGGTATAATGCAAGACTAGGTGTGGCTGAATAATAATAAATAATGCATATACTGAAAGTCCAACCACTGCGCAGATATATTCTTGGCAAATTACAGCATTCTTTCAAACAACATCCTGAAGGCTCAGCAGGATGATATTTTCCATCCCCAGGAAGACTTGAAGGATATCATCCAAGCAAGAAGGAAAATAATTTCCTGAAGGCTGAGTTAGGGATCTCAGTGCCAGTGTGGAATAGGAGACAGCTCATCACTTAGCAGATGCAGGATCAAGATTACCATGTTGGGGAAAACATGGGAGAAAGGGAAGGGCTGTTGTCCTAGAGATCCTCAAAGACATGTGGGCAAAATGGAACTGACAGCTAGGTACACTATAAAAGAATTAAAAGGGCTATACAGTAATGTCTAAGGAGCCAGGAGAAACACTGGGGGAAGGGAATTGAAAAAAAAAATGATTGAAAGCAAAAAGGGGAAAAGAAGCAGTGAAAATCTCCAGATGCAGAGGCTGTAAGCATTAGCCCAGAACTGATTCCAAAACCTCCAAATGGTTGAGAAATTATACATGAATGAAAAATGTATAAAACATAGAACTGATCCTAGGCTGTAAGAAGAACATGAAAGGAAAATAATTAATAAGTACTTTAAAAATGAGGGTTTCAGAAAGGTGTTACATAGGAACTGAAAAGGGAGTCTGGCTATATGTAATTTGGCTTTTTAAAAAAATATTTATTTATTTATTTTAGAGAGTGAGAGAGTATGAGGGGAAGGGCAGTGGGAGAGGGAGAGAGAATCTCAAGCAGACTTTGAGCTGAGTGCAGAGCCCGACGTAGGGCTCCATCCCAGGACCCCGAGATCATGACCTAAGCTGAAACCAAGAGTTAGGCACCCTTAATTTGGCTCTTTTTGAGCAAAGTTTACATTGACGTTCAAGTATTCCAGGTGGTCTTTAAACAAAGCTGGTGGCATCATGCCAATCACCGTTTTGTGGCCATTTAAGGGACACCTGGGTGGCTCAGCGGATTAGCGACTGCCTTCAGCTCAGGGCCTGATCCCAGAGTCCCGGGATCGAGTCCCACATTGGGCTCCCTGCGTGGAGCCTGCTTCTCCCTCTGCCCATGTCTCTGCCTCTCTCTCTGTGCATTTCTCATGAATAAATAGATAACATCTTAAAAAAAAATACTTACAGGGGATCCCTGGATGGCTCAGCGGTTTAGCGCCTGCCTTTGGCCCAGGCCGTGGTCCTGGGGACTCGGGATCGAGTCCGGTGTCCGGGTCCCTGCATGGAGCCTGCTTCTCCCTCTGCCTCTCTCTCTCTCTCTCTCTCTCTCTCTCTCTTTGTGTGTGTGTGTCTCTCATGAATAAATAAATAAAATCTTAAAAATAAAATAAAAAACTTACAGTCTCTTACTTCAGAACCAAATAATGGCTCTTGATGGTAATTCTGTATATACAATATTGTCTTAGATAATACTAATTATATGGATGCTTCTTCTTCCTTTCTGGGGCTAAGCATGCTGTTTTGTAATTTGCTATTGCCTATCAATTTTACCAGAAAGATTATAAATTTCTAGGGGCACCTGGGTGGCTTAGCCGGTTAAGCATCTGCCTTCGGCCCAGGTCATGATCCCAAGGTACTGGGATGGAACCCCGCGTTGGGCTCCCTGATCAACAGAATCATTTTCTCTCTCCTCCTTCCTTGTGCTCTCTCTTGCCCTCTCTCTCTCTCAAATAAATAAGATCTTTTAAAAAAGGAAAAGACTATAAATTTCTAGAAGGTAAAAACTGTAGCTTACTTTTTCTGAATCCCAAGTGCCTGGCATATGCTAGGAACTCAATAAATGTCTGCTTCTTTAATACATGAACAGCAAAGAAAACTTAAGAAAAATGAAAGCAGGGGAAGCCGGGGTGAGGCCTGACTGGCTCAGTTGGCAGAGTGAGCGACTCTTGATCTTGGGGTTGTGAGTTCGAGTCTCCACATTGGGCAAGGAGCCTACTTCAACAAAAAATGAAAGAAAAATGAAAGGCAACATTAACTCACCCACTGGGCGGGCAGCTAAATTCTGACAGTGCTTCCTAGTAATCTTTACATGATGGCATTGAAGGAAACTAGATGGTGACCTAGTAATTTCTCTGAGGAAGTTTGGGAGAGAACTGTTCACAAAGCAGCAAGGAACAATATCAGAGAAACACAATTCCTGTATGACCTGCTAAGATGTGATGTAGTCAAAGCTCAGCATTAAATTACAACTGGTTACAGCAACACTTTGCCCTTCCAGACTTAGACCCAGCTTCCCCTTTCATCAGCTACTGCCTGCTGTGCACCTTCTGGGTTTTGTTTTTGTTTTTGTTTTTAACCACACAAGGCCATTTGCCCTTCCTGAGATAGGCTGTGCCCTTTCCATCCACTGTGCCTTTGTCCATAGCATTCACTCTGACTGGAAAGTTCTTTCCTCCATTATCTTCCTAAAAAAATCCCATTCACCTTTCTGGTGCCAGTTTGTCTCATTTACCTATTGCTGTATAACAAACTCTCCCCAGAGTGAGTGGCTTAAAGCAACCTGATTTATTATTTCCCAAGATTCTGTGGGTGGCTGGGCAGGTGTGCTGGGCTTGCCCGGGCTCCTTAGCTGGTGGGTCATCTAAGGGCTGGCTCGGCTAGAACACTATCACCCTGGTCCTCTCTCCATGCGGTCTCTCATCTTCCAGGGCCTCTGTCTCCACACAGCCTCTTCCCAGCAGGATAGCCTGGACTTTTTGTCATGGCAACTGGGTTCCGGGAGCAAGAGCAAGAAGAACATGCTAGTTCTCTTAAGACCTGGGTCTGAAAGGGTCTGAAATCCCGGAATGTCATTTCTATTGCATTTTATTGGTCAAAGCAAGTAAGGTGTTCAGTCCAGATTCAAGGGGAAGGGAAATAGACTCCACCTCTTGATAAGAGAAGCTACAAGATCACATTGCAAAGGGACATGGAACACAGGAGGCAGAATTCATTGGGAGCCATTTTTAACAACCACACAGCTGATATGTCACCTCTTTGTTCATCATTTGTGATACAGAGAGAGAGCGAGACAGTGGGAGGACTGTCACATTATCTCATTATCTCATGGCCATTATATTGTTCTTCTGTCTATGGGTCTGTTTCCCCTTTTATACTCTGGCCTGCTCCTGACACACTTGAAGGAGGCAAAGGACTTAGGAAAAGTCTGAAAGAACAGCTTTGGGTCATGTGGTTGGGGAAATCTATACTGACAAGATGCACTTGGAAATAGTTCAGGGCCAGATCATAGAGGACCTTGAATGCCATGCTAAGGAATTTGGATTTTATCTTGCAAGCACTCAGAACTGAAGTCGAGAACATCTCTCCCCAGACTGTTTCTCCTATGTTCCCTACCCTAGTGAATAGCAGAAATATAGCACAAAAATAAAATAAAATAAAATAAAATAAAATAGCACATCTTTTACCCACCTGATCCAAATGACCTCCAAGTGCTACTTATCGCAATAATTAACCCTCTGTCTCTAATTAAAAATTTTATTTATTCATTTGAGACAGAGAGATAGAGAGAGAATGAGCAGGAGGAGAGGCAGAGGCAGACGCAGAGGGAGAAGCAGCGTCCCCACTGATATGGGAGCTTAACGTGCAGCTCAATCCCAGGACCTGGAGATCATGACCTGAGCTGAAGGCAGACGCTCAACCAACTGAGTCACCCAGGGGCCCCCTTAAGTATCTCCTGACTGTCCCATCCTCCCATCTGCCCAGCCATAGCTTTAGTCTGGAGTCTACCTCATCATCTCTCCTCTGACCTAATGTCACATCCTGTTAGCAGGTTTCTCTGATACTAGTCTTGCCCTATTGTCCATCCTCCACACTTCCACCCGAATCATCTGCTGATGTTAGCCTCCGATCATAAGCTTTCATGGATTTCTAGCACTCTTGAGAGTTCAGTCTTTAGCACTGAATACAAGGGCCCTCCATGATTTGGCCCCTACCTAATCTCACTCTGCTGCCCGCCTTGCACTCGCCCTTCATATATCAGCAACTCAAACTTCTTACAGCTCCTCAACTCATTCTGTGCCTATGTCTTGGGGCTTTACCCATGGTAGACTCTGTGTCAAAGACAATGTTCCCCTTCTCTTGGATAATCCCCAGTTTTCTTTCAAGACTCACTCTCTAGGAATACTGGCTTGACCTCTACCCCCACCCCAATTCTGTATTAGGCCCGCCTCTTCTGTGCTGTGATAGCACCTAGTTCTTTTCTTTCTTTTTTTTTTTTTTAAAGATTTTATTTATTTATTCATGAGAGACAGAGAGAGAGGCAGAGACATAGGCAGAGGGAGAAGCAGGCTCCATGCAGGGAGCCCGATGTGGGACTCGATCCCGGGTCTCCAGGATCATGCCCTGGGCCGAAGGCAGGCACTCAACCACTGAGCCACCCGGGCTAGCACCTAATTCTTATTGCTATCATAATAATAATACTTAGCAATGACTCACATGAATAACTCAATCCTCATACCAACTGTATGAAGGAGATTCTCACAGTGGCAGCTGCTCCATGACAGAGCTGGGATTTGAAGCCAAGTGTCTGGCTCAAGGACCCACCGTTGAAACCACTGTGCTACTTTCCTGCTCAGGTAGAGCACACATCACACGGTATTTAAGTGTTAATTTGCCTATAGTTCCCCCCCACCATCTACTGTGAGTTTCTTGAGAATAGAAATCATGTCACATTCAACCTTTTATTCTCAGAAACTAACATAATGCCTGTCACATAATATGTATTCTATAAATGTGAGTTGAATGGATGGATGGACAAATGAATGAATGACTCCTGAAATTTACAAATGATTCTTCTTGGTCTGTTATTTTAGCCATTTTTTAAAGATAAAAATGCCTATAGAACTGGACACATACTTCGATAAAGACCCAAATTATATTAAGGGAAGGAATAGAGGACTGCTCATAAGAGATACCTTTTCTGTTTACTGATGTTCTGGCAGCCATTTAAAAATGCAAGCAAGGGGATCCCTGGGTGGCGCAGCGGTTTAGCGCCTGCCTTTGGCCCAGGGCGCGATCCTGGAGACCCGGGATCGAATCCCACGTCGGGCTCCCGGTGCGTGGAGCCTGCTTCTCCCTCTGCCTGTCTCTCTCTCTCTCTCTCTCTCTCTCTCTCTCTCTCTCTCTCTGTGTGTGTGTGTGTGACTATCATAAATAAATAAAAATTTAAAAAAATAAAAATAAAAATGCAAGCAGAGACGCCTGGGTGGCTCAGCGGTTGAGCCTTCAGCTCAGGGCGTGATCCTGAGGTCCGGGATCGAGTCCCGCATCGGGCTCCCTGCGAGGAGCCTGCTTCTCCCTCTGCCTGTGTCTTTGCCTCTCTCTTTGTGTCTCTCGTGAATAAATAAATAAAATATTTAAAAAAGAAAATAAAAAATGCAAGCAAAATCATTTTATTAAGAAAATATACAACCGTGGAATGAAGAAGGTACTAGAACAGGAAGAGTTTCACTCTTCCTTCAACTCCTCCCCTTTAAGGTAACAAATGAAATGAAGCCCACTATTAAGGTAAGCCAGAGTGGGACACAAAGGCTTTCTAAAAAAGATATGTTTGGGGCACCTGGGTGGTTCAATTGGTTAAGCATCTGCCTTCAGCTCAGGTCATGATCTTAGGGTCCTGGGATTGAGCGCTCTGCTGGGCTCCCTGCTCAGCGGGGAGTCTGCTTCTCCTTCTCCTGCTCCCCATGCTTGTGTACTCTTTCTGTCAAATGAATAAATAAAATCTTAAAAAATAAAATACTATGTTTGCCTAGAATGGAGATATTAATGATACCTAGAAATATAATGAAATAATTACACTGAAAGGTGGCTTGGTTGTGGAAAGCATATATATTTTGCATCTAGTAAACCTGAGTTTGAATCCTGGCTTACACACCCTGTGCAAGTCACTTCAACTCTCTGTACCCCAGTTTTCCCATCTGTAACTTGGGGATGATCATATCTATCTTAGAGGGATGCTATGAAATGCACAGAGAAGGTACCCTTCCTAGCCCAGTGCTTGACATAGAATAGGTTGTCAATAAATGGTAGTTTTACTTGTTATTTACTTGGTTCTTTATATGTCTCAAAGGATTTGCATTCATATTGTCATAAAATGACTTAGGGGTGGGAAAAAATATCATAAATAGCTGCAGTACACTGCGGACAAAGCAGAAGACAGAAATCGACCAGACCTGGGACTGAATCCTGGCTTAGCCATTTCAGAATTTTGTGACCTAGGGCAAGTTCCCTTAAGTTCTCTGAGCCTCAGTTTCCATATCTGTAAAATAGGGATAACAGTATCCAGTTACAGAATGAGAGGTTTTGTTCACTTATACACAGGCTTGAAAACCAATAAAATCAATCAGTATTTCATTTGTGAGCTCTGAAAATTCAAAGTTTATTCTTAGGAGTGATAACAAATTTAAGAGCCACAGGCATCAAAAGGCCTAAATGATCTAGTGCAGTCTTAAAGACTTTGAGAAGACATCTTTGTAAAAAGGATATGAAGAAGGAGTGCCAGGGTGGCTCAGTTGATTAAGCAGCTGTTTCTTGATTTTGGTTTAGGTCTGACCTCAGGGTCCTGGGATTGAGCCTCGCCTTGGGCTCCATGCTCAGCAGGGATTCAGGATTCTTTCTCCCTCTCCCTCTGCGCCCTCCCCTCCCTGCTTGTCCTTTCTAAAATAAATAAAGAAATCTTTTTTATTTTTTTAAATTTAAATTCACTTAGCCAACATATAGTACATCATTAGTTTCAGATGTTAAATGAATAACCCTTTTAAAAAATTTTTGAGAAAATTTAAAGAAATAAAAAATATTAAGTATTCTGGAAAACAAGAACTTACTTTCTTATACCTGAAGTAGCTTCAGCAGTACCTGGATACTGAAAACAGAGTGTCTCAGTGGGTGCACCAGCAAAATTTAGGTCCTGCATTTGCAGAAGTGAGTTCTGGATCCTGAATTATGTGGATTCTCGGCAAAGTATAGCCACTCAGTAAGGCCCTGTTTGGGTGAAGAGCCGACCTCTTGCCATGGTATCTCTATCTCAAGTAACTCTATCAGAACAACAGTTCAGGAGATTACACAAACTAAAAAGACTAGCCTAAAGCATTTTTTTAATTTTATTTATTTATTCATGAGAACACACAGAGAGGAGAGAGAGAGAGAGGCAGAGACACAGGCAGAGGGAGAAGCAGGCCCCATGCAGAGAGCCCGATGTGGGACTCGATCCCGGGTCTCCAGGATCACACCCTGAGCTGTAGGCGGCGCTAAACCGCTGAGCCACTGGGGCTGCCCCTAGCCTAAAACTTTAAAACCAGTTTTCATTGAACTAGTTCTCTCTTCTTGAAAGAATTATAGACATTGCACTTCTAAGTAGAGAAACACACCAACGTGTGCACAAAGATATTTATTATAAAGCTGTTGTTCATAGTAATAAACAGGAAACAACCTCAGTGTTCATCAGTAGAAGAATGACTAAATAAAATGTAGCTGATTCATATAATGAAACACTATACAGTAGTTAAAAGTCCTTAATTAGTATATATCTTAACAGGGATAGACTTCAAAAACATAGTGTTGAATGAAAACCAAAAGCCACAAAAGGACATGGATGGCATGATACCTTTTATGTAACATACTATAATACAATACTATGTATTTTTCTATACCTATTTCTGTAAAAGCATTTAAAAGATTTATCTGAAGAATGCTCATCAATCTAAAAAATGTTTCTCTGTGGGAAGAAGGGAGGGGAGCAAGTTGAGAAGGTGGTCACGGGGAGGGTCTGTGATGGTTAGCTTTAGGTGTCAAATTGACTAGACCAATCAGATGTTTGATCAAACCTGATTCTGGATGTGTCTGGGAGAATGGTTTTTTTTTTTAAGATTTTATTTATTTATTTATGGGAGACACACAGAGAGAGAGGCAGAGACACAGGCAGAAGGAGAAGCAGGCTCCATGCAGGGAGCCAGACATGGGACTCGATCCCGGGTCTCCAGGATCAGCCCCGCCCCTGGGAGAATGTTTTTGAATGAGATTAACATTTGTTTGTTTTTTTTAAGATTTTATTCATTTATCATGAGAAACAGAGAGGCAGACACACAGGCAGAAGGAGAAGCAGGCTCTCCGCAGGGAGCCTGATGTGGGACTCGATCTCAGGACCCCGAGATTAGGACCTGAGCCAAAAGCAGATGCTCAACCGCTGAGTCACCCAGGCGTCCTTGAGATTAATGTTTGAATCAGTAGACTGGGTCAAGCAGATTGCCTTCCCTAATTTGGGTAGCCCTCATCCAATCAGTTGAAGGCCTGAATAGAACAAAAAATCACTAACCATTCCTCCTGCTTCTTTGCTTATGCTGTTCAAACTGAAACATCAGACTCTTCCAGTCTGTCAGTTATCCTGAATCTCCAGCTTGCCAACTGCAGATCTTGGGACTTCTCAGCTTCCATAATTGTGCTGAGCCACTCATTCATTCATTCACTGATTCATTTTAAAGTAATTTCTACATGCAACCTGGGGTTCAAACTCATAACCCTAAGATCAAGAGTTGCACATTCCTCCAACTGAGCCAGCCAGGTGTCCTTTGTTGAGCCCATTCTTAATAATAAGCCCAATTTTTCTTCCTCTCTCTCTTTTTGTCTATCTCTCCACATGTACACAGGCACATACATAGGTATCAATATAGATACAGGTATAGATATATAGATATGATGCAGGTCCTGTTTCTCTGAAGAACCCTAACCAATAGAGATTTTAGCTTTGTCTTTTTTAAAAGATCTTATTTATTTATTCGTGAGAGACACAGAGAGAAGTACAGACATAGGCAGAGGGAGAAGCAGGCTCCCTGCGGGGAGCCCAATGCGGGACTCGATCCCAGGACCCCGGGATCAAGACCTGAGCCAAAGGCAGATGCTCAACCACTGAGCCATCCAGGTGCTTTGTCCTTTTTAATGTTTTTTTCAAAGGAGAATGGATTCATGTATTTTTGTAAAGACTATTTATTCATGAGAGAGACACACACAGAGAGAGGCAGAGAGAGAGGCAGAGACACAGGCAGAGGGAGAAGCAGGCTCCATGCAGGGAGCCCAATGTGGGACTCGATCCCGGGTCTCCAGGATCAGTCCCTGGGCTGGAGGCAGCGCTAAACCGCTGAGCCCCCCGGGCTGCCCGGATTCATGTATTATTTGTTAACTTTATTTATTTTTTTTATTTTTATTTTTTGTTAACTTTATTTTCAAAGAACCAAAGTGTGTCAAGCCTGTCTTATTATTCCCAGTTAACAGAAAATTAAACTGGAAGGGTAAGTGATGGACTCAGTCCTTCTCTTAGCTCTCACATACACAGTGGCAAGGGAAGTTGCAAAGGTAATGTAGCATTAGAAAAGTACTTGGAGCTCCTTGTTAGGACATAGAAATTAAAGGTATCATTTTAAAAATTTTTTCCTTCTCACCTTCTTTTCTCAGATCTTTCACACCAAAGGGGTGAACTCACACACATGGAGAAAGAGAGAGGAGGCAACAAATGTCTCATAAACATGGTAATTGACTCCATGTTACTTTCAAGAATTGAGAATGTGCCAAAAGCTGACCCCTCCACTGTGGCGTGAATACTACTTTGGAAATCATGGAGAATAAGTGCTTCAGAAACATAATTTATGGACACAGAAGCTGGCCAGCAACATTTGCAGTGGAAAATTCCTCTCCCTCCCAGGTTAAAGGATGGGGAGAATTCTTCAGGACAGGAAAAAAATGTGCTTGGAAGTATGGAAATAAGAGGGAGGCAGAAAAAAATTAAAAGGTGGGGGGAAACTACATGAATATTTATAGAATCCTGAGCTTTCTTGACTATTTCTAGGGAAAGATATATTGACATGAAATCTAGTTAGGGGATTTTCTGTTTTACTTAAAAGGGGAAAATAGTAATAAAAGTGTTTATCTTGTCAACAGAAGCAGAAACCCCCCTTTCTGCCAAATGAAGTAAAGTCTACTACATCTTAGATTTTGGGAGGTCTTGTGTGACTACTTGAATGTCTGTAATCAAGAAAATAGAAGAGGCTTTATTCTCTGCCACATTTCAAATCAATGGATTGATCTTTAAATTAAAAACATTGTGTTAGTTGTTACACAAATAAAATACCCTATTATCCAAATAGAATCATACATTTTTTCTTTCTTTTTTTTTAAGATTTTTATTTATTTATTCATGAGGGACAGAGAGAGAGAGAGAGAGGCAGTGACACAGGCAGAGGGAGAAGGAAGCTCCATGCAGGGAGCCCGATGTGGGACTCGATCCCAGGACTCAATCCCGGGACTCCAGGATCACACCCTGAACTGAAGGCAGACGCTCAACCGCTGAGCCACCCAGGCGTCCCTCTTTCCTTTTTTGAATCGTACAGTTTTTCAAATCTAGTCATTTATCAGGATACTTCTGAAAGCTGATTTCAGAATTCTTCTTTCCCTTGATTAAATATAACTTTAAAATTTTTATTTTATTTATTTTTTCTAAAGATTTCATTTATTTATTCATGAGAGACACAAAGAGAGAGGCAGAGACACAGGCAGAGGGAGAAGCAGGCTCCATGCAGGGAGCCCAATGTAGGATTCGATCCTGGGACTCCGGGATCACGCCCTGAGCTGAAGGCAGATGCTCATCTGCTGAGCCACCCGGGCATCCCCAGTGTTATTAATCTTAAAAGTTTCCCATATTTACTGGAGATTCTTAAAAAAAAAAGTAAAGAAATACGACTTTATAGATACAGTTGAAATTTCCCGCTTCTATTCAATTCCTGTCTCCCTTTCTCAGAAGTAATCACAGTTACGGATTTGATAAGTTTCATTTCTATGCATATTATCTTATTTTTACCACATAGATGTTTATCTATAAACTGTATAGGATGTTGTTTTGCATATTTTAAGTTTTATTAAATGGCATCATATAATCAATAGTAGAGGCAGTGCATAAGGGCACCAACATTGGAGCCACAGGTGGTCTGGAATATCTGCTAAGCATGTTACTAGCTGTGTGACCTTGGATAAATTACTTAATCTCTCTGTGCCTCTTTTTTCTCATCTATAAAATGGAAATTCAGGGACATCTGGGTGGCTCAGCGGTTGAACGTCTGTCTTTGGCTCAGGTCATGATCCTGGGGTTGTGGGATAGAGTCCCACATCAGGCTCCCCAAGGGGAGCCTACTTCTTTCTCTGCCTATGTCCCTCTTTCTCTTTGTCTCTCATGAATAAACAAAATCTTAAAAATAAATAAAGATCGAAAATGGAAATTCATGAAAATACCTTGTAATGTTTTCAGGACTAAATGAGTTGATACATGTAAAGATTTAGAACATGAACTAAGCACAATGTATTAAGTATTATTCTGTACCTTGCTCTTCTTTATATAACAATTTTGAGATTTACTCATGTTGATACATGTAGCATTAGTTCATTTTCACTACTACATAGCATTCAGCAATAGTATCTCCTCTTCTGTGATGGACATTAAGATTGTTTCTGTTATAAAAAGTACTGCAATGAACATCCTTGTACATTTTTTTGTGCACATCTATATGAGAATTTTTCTAGAGTTCTTCATCCTTAACTTTTTCTTAAGTTTTAAATTTTTTTTTTTAGTAATCCCTACACCCAGTGTGGGGGTTGAATTCACAACCCCAAGATCAAGAGTTGCATGCTCTAGGGGTGCCTGCGTGGCTCAGTCAGTTGAGTGTCCAACTCTTGATTTTGGCTCAGGTCATGACCTCAGAATCCCTGAGATTAAGCTTTAAGAGGGGCTCTCTCCTCTCTTTTTTTTTTTTTCTCTCCTCTCTTTAAGAGGGGAATCTGCTTGGGATTCTCTCCCTCTCCTTCGGCCCCTCCCCCTGCTTGTGCACCTGCCCCCTAAAATAAATAAATACATGAATAAATAAATAAGTAAATCTTAAATAAAAGAGTTACATGCTCTTTTGACTAAGCCAGCCAGGTACCCATCATCTTTAACTTTCTAGAAAGGTATATTTTTAGAAAATATGCCTTTGGTTTCTTTTTCAAGGGCAAAGGAACTATGTGTTTCATCCATTTCAAAGACCTCATAATCAATAGTCATATTGTATACCTGAAACTAATATAATACTGTATTTTAATTATACTTGAAGGGGATGCCTGCGTGGCTCAGCAGCTGAGTGTCTGCCTTTGGCTCAGGTGAGATCCTGGGATCTGGGATCGAGTCCCACATCAGGCTCCTTGCAGGGAGCCTGATTCTCCCTCTGCCTATGTCTCTGCCTCCCTCTCTCTCTCTCTCTCTCTGTTTCTCATGAATAAATAAATAAAATCTTAAAAAATAATAAAAAACAGTAGTGTTTGTGACTTTCTAAACATTTGCAGCTACCCTCTTAAGCATCAAAATCACAATTTGGCTGAAGTTATGATGTCATGACAGCAAATGCTGGTCTTATTATTTTATTTACTTATTTTTAAAAGATTTTATTTATTTATTCATGAGAGACACAGAGAGGCAGAGATACAGGCAGAGGGAGAAATAGGCTTGCTGTAGGGAGTCCAATGTGGGACTCGATCCCAAAATTCTGGGATCATGCCTGGAGCTGGAGGCAGTCAACAGCTGAGACACCCAGGCGTCCCTGGTCTTATTAGTTTTTGATTGCCTTTTAATTTTTACATACTACTATCTTCAAACTGAGGTATAGAACCTAATCTCCAAACACCATGCCACTTCTTATATATAAAAGCTTTGTATAAAATCATATTTTTGTTATATATGGTGATTGATCATTGTACTTGAAAGGTCATTATACTTCAAAGGTTTCTGAGGTCTGTGTCACAACAGCTGTAAGTAATGAATGTCTTCAAACTATTTTGTTATTTCTTCTTGGGAAGAGACTGAATTGGCCAAGTGGGTGTTGTATTGGTCTTAACTTGCTGAATGGTAGGCTGTAAACCTTAAGAACTTTTTAACAACTCATAAAGGAATAAAGATCCCAGCTGAAATGTCTCTGATGATTGAGATCTCACCTACTAACCTCATTAAGTTTCATCTGGTAGTCCTTTTGAAATTTTATTCAAACTTTATCATTTTCTCATCCTGAGATTTTAGGCAAGTGTTATTTTTTTTTAAGTAGGGACAAAACTTTTTTTCTTTTTTTAAAATAAATTTATTTATTCATGAGAGACAGAGAGAGAGAGAGAGGCAGAGACACAGGCAGAGGGAGAAGCAGGCTCCATGCAGGGAGCCTGACATGGGACTTGATCCCGGGTGTCCAGGATCACGTCCTGGTTCGAAGACAGCGCTAAACCGCTGAGCCACCCGGGCTGCCCAAAACTTTTTTTCCATATAACCTTTGATTGCCATTAGTTTTTGCATTTTCTTGGGCCAGTAATTGATATACTTCTCTTTTAAGGATATCTAAGTGGCTATAATGTTTTGCTTTGTGAAGTGACTTTAAATTGATTCTCAAAGTGTTCTATAAACCATATTTAAATCTGAAAAAAATAAAACCTCAGTAGAGATTCCAAAGCTGATCTCATTTTATGATTTGGCATCTAGACATTTGGATGTCCCACCCTCTGTGAAACAAGTCATCTACTTTCATTGTTGCTAGCCAGCTCTTCATTTACAGCTCTAAGAAAATATATGTCAAGTTTTATGGCTTCGTAAATAAATCTAAAAGCATCTTTGAAAAAAAAAAGAAGTCTCTATGAAAGGCATTCCAAACTAATGGATATATCAAATGTCTATGGAGCACCAAATTTTACTTATCTACTGTGCTGGATAGATGTTCCTATTCTCAAAATGAGTAAGCATACTAAGTTTGGCCATGAAGCAGAAGACTGTGATCCAGTATCTAAATGTGGTCTGGAAAGTGTGTTCCCTAGTGGTATAGAGAAATAGCCCAGGACTTGGAGATGAAAGGACTAGGGTGTTGTTCCTAGCAAGTAGATTGCAGTATTCAAGAGAGATGTTAAAGAGAACATAAAGCTTCACAAAGTCTCGTGAAGGATTCAGATGCTTGGGAGGCGAGCAATGTTTGGGCATAACTAAATTGGTTCCTACTGCTAGATATGATTGCTTTTAGTTTATAGTGTACAATGAATAACTGCAAAACTAGAACAATGTATATATTTACCTGCTTTCTTGGGTGGATAAATTTGAAACGTATTTTCAGCTGATTAGAGGATGGCATATTAAAATATTATTACTATAATTGTTGAGTATTTAACATCACTAGGTTATTTTGAATGTATCAACTCAGATTATTATTTTTTTAAAGATTTTATTTATTCATGAGAGACACACAGAGAGAGGCAGAGACATAGGCAGAGGAAGAAGCTGGTTCCATGCAGGGAGCCCGATGTGGGACTCGATCCCAGAACTCCAGGATTACGCCCTGAGCGGAAGGCAGACGCTCAACCGCTGAGCCACCCAGGCACCCCTCAACTCAGATTAAAAGCAAAATAGAATTGTATTAGGTCTATCAATTACAACACAAAAAATTTCATGACTCTGGACATTATCTTTGATTTTGATCCATGGCAAATGTTTTAAGATTTTATTTATTTATTTGAGAGATAGAGGGAAAGAGAGAGAAAAAGAGTGCACAAGCCAGGGGGAGAGGCAAAGGGAGAAGCTGGCTGAACAAGGAGCTCGATGTGGGGCTCAATCCCAGGACCTGAGCTGAAGACAGATGCTTAACTGCACCACCCAGGTGCTCCTATGGCAAATATGTTTTAACAACCGGCTCTCCATGGGGGAAAAAATAGCCCTGATCTCTTGCATTTGCTGATTTTCATGTTGTAAATGCTCTGACCGTGTCTGATTTCAAGATCCCAATGTGAGGTCACTAACTGAAGTTGGGAAGGTATATGCACACTCAGCTCTAGCGAGTCAGTGTTAGCAGGCTCTAGCATACCACCATAGTATATAACATGTATATAAGGAATATATTTACCTTTCTTTCTGACCCATCTGAGTATAAGTTGCTGACATAATGCCCCTTTTATCCTTAAATACTTCAGGGTGTATCTCTTAAGAGTAGAGACATCTGGGGTACCTGGCTGGCTCAGAGATCATGCAACTCTTGATCTCCGGGTCATGAGTTTGAGCATCACATTGGGTGTAGAGATTACTTAAAAAGAAAGAAAAATGAAGACAACCTCCTATAACTACAATAGGAATATCAAAATCAGGAAATTAACATTGCTATAATATTATTATATTATTTATTAGACTTTATGCAAATTGTCCCAATAATACCCCTTATAGCTTTTTTCTTCTTTTTTTTTTAGATTTTATTTATTTATTTGAGAGAGAGAGAGAATGAAAGAGCATGAGTGAGGGACAGAGGCAGAGGGGAGGGAAAAGCAGACTCCCTGATAAGTAGGGAACCTGATGCAGGGCTCCATCCCAGGATCCGAGATCATGACCTGAGTTCAAGGCAGATGCTGAACCAACTGAGCCACCCAGGCACCCCTACACTTTGTAGCTTAAAAAAAGGTTTTGGTCCAGAATCCAATCTGGTGTTGTCTATATTTTGGGGATAAAATGTATTTTCTCAGAAGTTTCTCCTTCCACTTTGCAATTCTCTCTTTATCTTTTCTTCACACCTCATAATCATTCCACAAGCAGTTCTAGCATTAATTTCTAGTGTCTAGGGACGCCTGGGTGGCTCAGCAGTTTAGCACCTGCCTTTGACTCAGGGCGTGATCCTGAGTCCCAGGATCGAGTCCCACGTCGGGCTTCCTGCATGGAGCTTGCTTCTCCCTCTGCCTATGTCTCTGCCTCTCTCTCTCTCTCTGTGTCTCTCATGAATAAATAAATAAAATCTTTTAAAAAAATTTCTAGTGTCTAACATTAGAAGTGCTATCAGCATATAACAGTAAACTTGCTCTAATGATAGACATCAAATGCTTACATTGGTTCAAGTGTTTGAGTTTTACTTAATGTTGGTAGTTACTAATAACAAATGCACTTAAATTTAAGGAATAGCCTTTGTTATTAATGTTAGTGTCCTTCCTAGTCATTAATTAATATGATCTTGGCTTTTTCTTTTAAAGATTTATTTGAGGGGGATCCCTGGGTGGCTCAGTGGTTCAGCACCTGCCTTTGGCCCAGGGTGTGACTCTGGAGTCCCAGGATCGAGTCCCGCGTCAGGCTCCCGGCATGGAGCCTGCTTCTCCCTCTGCCTGTGTCCCTGCCTTTCTCTCTCTCTCTCTCTCAATCATGAATAAATAAATAAAATCTTCTTAAAAAATAAAGATTTATTTGAGAGAGAGGAGGGGAAGGGCAGAGAGAGAGGCTGACAGTCTTCAGCAGACTCCACACTCAGCTTGAAGTCTGACGTGGGGCTTGATCTCATGACACTGAGACCATGACCTGAGCTGAAACCAGAGTAGGACGCCCAACCAAATGCACCATCCAGGCACCTCTGATCTTGGATTTATGAACTTGCATGAGTGCCAATAAAGGAGGACCTTGGGATGCCTGGGTGGCTCAGCGGTTGAGCATCTGCCTTTGGCTCAGGGCTTGATCCTGGGATCTGGGATCGAGTACCTCATCGGGTTCCCTGAGAGAAGCCTGCTTCTCCCTCTGCCTGTGTCTGCCTCTCTCTCTTATGAATAAATAAATAAATCTTTAAACATAAAATAAAAGAGGGTCTTAAAAAGAGAGAGACAGTCTTATTGGAGATCCTGGGCAATGTTAATTTAAAGCAAATCACTTTCAGTCATATAGGGAAATAGATTAAAAAGGTCTATTTTGGAGTGTGTGTGTGTCTGTTATTTTGTTAACAATGTTTCTGCTTACAAAAATTAGTGTTATTTCTTTGTGTGTTTTTTTTAAAGATTTTATTTTCTCATTTGAGACAGAGAGAGAATGAACAGGAAGAGAGGCAGAGGGAGAAGTAAACTCCCCACTGGGCTGAGAGTCTGATGAATGGCTGGATCTCAGGACTCTGAGATCCTGACCTGAGCCAAAGTCAGACGCTTAACCGAAAGAGCCAGGCAGGCACCCCCAAAATTAATGTTATTTCTATAGTAAATAACACCCACCAAAGGAGTTCTACAACAGCAACAAAAAGAATAATGTAATAATTAAATGTTCATAGGTTTAAACTGATGTCTTCTGAACACATTGAAAAATCCTGCATCAAAATAGGACCTTTAAAAAAATCCATAAGGGGCTCCTGTGTGGCTCAGTGGGTTAAAGGTCTGCCTTTGGCTCAGGTTTTGATCCTGGGGTCCTGGGATTGAGCCCCACGTGAGGCTCCCTGCTCAGCAGGGGAGCCTGCTTCTCCCTCTCCCTCTGCTTGCTGCTCCCCCTGCTTATGCTTTCTCTCTGCCAAATAAATAAAATCTTTAAAAAAATAATCCATAAATCTGAGTTGATAGGTCTGCTTGTGCATTGTTAAGTCTTTTTTATTGTTTATTAAATATTGGCACTCAGAAAATAATGCAAATGTCATCTGTCTCCACAACAAATCCTATGTCATGTTTAACTACTTAATACAAATAACTAGGACCAGTGCCAGCATTAAGTGATGAAAGAATTAGCTACTGATAGGAATAGATTATTTTGGCTAGTGTTTCTCAAATGATTTAAGCAGAAGGCAGAAGATAGTTTTTTCCTTGAAATTTCCAGATATTCATACTAAGTTTCTACTTTGCTTCCATGGAGATCTGGCCAGTAAAAAGCTATGTCTCTATATTAAAAAAAAGAAAGAAAAGAAAAAGAAAAAAAGAGAATTGAATGGATTATCAAAGACAAAACAAAGATACTCACTGTAATTATCTTATTTCAGGCCAAAAAGCACAGGTACCCTATCCAGACGCTAACTACATTTTTACTTTCACCGTTTAGTTAAAGCCCCATTACCTTGAAAGAGGATTTCAGCTACCTCCATTTTGACCTTAAACTTTCTAATTGATTAAGTTCCTTTCCAGCTTATCTCTTAATTTGGGCAAAAGACCCAGTGGGCAAAGCATCCCTGGATGGGCACTGAAACTACCCCCTCAAGCAATGAGGGCTGCCCTGAGCCAGCAAGAGCCCGTGACTGACCCCAAGACAATGATCGACCTGACCTTTCCTGCCCCCTGCCTGTACCCACCGACCTTTGTCCCACATTTTCCTTATATGAACCTGGACCGGTCTTCAGTGCTTAGAGACAGTCTTTGAGATGTTAGTTCCCTGTCTTCCCAGTGTTAGCCTCTCTGAAATAAATCCCTTTCTTTTTTTTTAAGATTTTATTTATTCATGAGAGAGAGAGAGAGAGAGAGAGAGAGAGAGAGAGAGAGACACAGGCAGAGGGAGGGGCAGGCTCCATGCAGGGAGCCCGATGTAGGACTCGATCCCCGGACTCCAGGGTCACGCCCAGGGCTGAAGACCACGCTAAACTGCTGAGCCACCTGGGCTGCCCAATAAATCCCTTTCTTGTTTCATCATCGCCTCTTTCCCTGCCTTTGGATTTTGATAGTGGCAAGTGGCTGAACCTGATCTTTTTGGGATCCCTGGAGCCAGGTGCTCTTGCACCCTTGTGCCCTGGCTACAATTTCTCAGATTGTCCATCCCTTTCCAATTCGTCATCCAGAGACGTCTTTCTAAAATGTCAAACTGAGCACATTGTTTCCATGGCATCCCATTGCCTATAGGTACTAAGCTCTTTCCTTAGCATGGGCATTCAGAGGGCCCCCTGCAATTGAGATCCTGCCTATGTCTTCAGCATAAACTTCTCCAGCTCTCCTTTTCATTAGAGCTCTCTGCCCTCTACTTCCTAGCTGTTAGCCAAACTATTTGTGGTTCCAGGAGGAGAGGGGCTCTCCGTTTTGACTTTCCATGCCTTTATTCACACTCCTCCCAGAGCAAAGCTCTTTTTCTTTGGTTTGCCTAATGAACACTATGTAATTTCAACTCTTACCGCCCCCTCCCTTATAAAGCCTTTTGTGACTCATGCCCACGTTCACCTTTGTACACACATTCTATTTTGTCAATCTTCTATAATAGCACCTATAACGTTTGATTGGATTTATTTGATCCTGGCTATCTCTTCTTAATAGGTTGCAAGCTCTTTGAGGTCAAGCACCATGAATTATTCATCTTTGTATCACCAGCCTCTAGCCTATTCTGTATCTGGCACCTAGGAAGTATACTCAGTAAATACTATGGAAAGATGAACAATTGTAACTAAAATTGTCTTGGTAGCTACTGTATAGTTACATGGCCACTAGCCACATGTAGCTATTTACATTTAAATTTTAATTGATTAGGGATGCCTGGGTGGCTCAGCAGTTGAGTGCATTTGGCTCAGGGCATGGTCCTGGGATCCAGGATCGAGTCCCACATCGGGCTCCTTGTGGGGAGCCTGCTTCTCCCTCTGCCTATGTCTCCACCTCTCTTTCTGTCTCTGAATAAATAAATAAAATCTTAAAAAAAATAAACTGGGCATTTAACAATGGGGAGAATTTGAATAGGGCAAATCTTGGGAAAGGAGAGAAAATAGTGTGAATACATGTACAGAGGGTGGGAAAGTACCAGGAAACTGGGAAATAGTTTGTGCAGAAATTATGATATGTGAGCTGGGAGTAGTTGTCCATTCATTCCTTTTTTTTTTTTAAATCTTTATTTTATTTATTTTTGCAATTTTTTTTAATTTTTATTTATTTTATGATAGTCACACACACACACAGAGAGAGAGAGAGAGAGAGAGAGGCAGAGACATAGGCAGAGGGAGAAGCAGGCTCCATGCACCGGGAGCCCGACGTGGGATTCGATCCGAAGTCTCCAGATCGCGCCCTGGGCCAAAGGCAGGCGCCAAACCGCTGCGCCACCCAGGGATCCCTCCATTCATTCCTTTAATCATTCAACAAATATTTTTTGAGCACCTATCCTGTATCAGGCTCTATACTGAGTGCTGGGGAAAAACAGTGACCTATACAGACATTACCCCAGTGGAGATCAGAGTTATAAGTGATGAGATTTCGAGAGGATTGTGGAAGGCACTGGAAGCTACCCTAAAGAGTTTGTACTTTGTTCCCTTGGCCCTCATATTCAAAGTGTGGACTTTAGACCAGCAGCATGGGCTGGGCATAACCTGGGAGTTTTTTTTTTTTAATAATAAATTTTATTTTTTATTGGTGTTCAATATGCCAACATACAGAATAACACCCAGTGCTCATCCCCTCAAGTGCCCCCCCTCAGTGCCTGCCACCCAGTCACCCCCACCCTCCACCCTCCCCCCCTTCCACCACCCCTAGTTCGTTTCCCAGAGTTAGGAATCTTTCACGTTCTGTCTCCCTATTATTTATATTCCCCAAATGAATGAGACCATATAATGTTTGTCCTTCTCCGATTGACTTATTTCACTCAGCATAATACCCTCCAGGTCCCTCCACAAGGAAGCAAATGGTGGGTATTTGTTGTTTCTAATGGCTGAGTAATATTCTATTGTATACATAAACCACATCTTCTTTACCCATTCATCTTTCGATGGATGGACACCGAGGTGACCTGGGAGTTTGTTAGAAATGTATATTCTCAGGTTCTGCCCAAACCTCAAACCCACTGAAACACAATTTGCACTTTAGTGAGATCTCCAGATTATCCTTAAGCACATTAATGTTCGAGGAGCATTGTTGTAGGCCAACTGAACCAATAAGAGAGTATGCAAGTGAATGAGTTAAAGTAAGGGAGTAAGAATGTAGTAAGCAGAGCAGTAGGAAGTAAGGTGGTATTCTAATCATTACTGGGTTGGATGCAAAAGAAACTGGACTTGGGTCTATTACTGTAGCTCGAGAAATGGGAGGGGTTGAATGGGAGAGACAATCTTTTGTATACAGATACAGCTTCAGTTCCATTAACTCTTAGTGGAAATACTGTATGTTGTTCAAAGTGAAAAAATATTAGCAAATTCAGTAATTTGGTATTTGAGATGTCTTAGAGGAGATGCCAGCTATTCATTTTGGATAAGGCTTATTGGTATGTCTACTTCCTGTTGACTCCACAGGACCAAAATGTACTCTGGAGTGTCAAAGTATCAGGCCCTTAATCATACAAGTTCATACACGGGTTATGATAAGGATTTCAGAAATTAAATCACTATATCAAAGTTCACAAAAAGCTGAGTTATAAAGTAGAAATTCAGTTTATTAATTTACAATGGAGTAATTACCTTTCCACTAATGAGAGATTTTTTTCTTTTATTACCAGCATTAAATTTTTTCAAGTTTTTATTTATTCATTTAAGTGATCTCTATACCCAAAGTGGGGCTCGAACTCATGATTCTGAGATCAAGAGTCACATGTTCCTTTGACTGAGCCAGCCAGAAGCTTCCAGCATTAAATTTTTTATGACAACTTTTTTATTTTGAAATAGTTTAGGACTCACAAAAAAGTTGCAAAAATAATACAGAGAATTCCCATGTACCCTTCTTCACATAGGTTTTCCCAATGATAATAGTTTATATAACCATAGTACATTGTCAGTTCCAGGAAATTGACATACTACAGTAGTCAAGTACAGACCTTTTCTGATTTCACATTTTTTCATGCACTTGTGTGTGCGTGTTTGTAGTTCAATGAAATTTAATAACATACTGATTTAAGTAAACATCACAATCAGAATACACAACTGTTTCACCATTTCAAAGAAACTCTTTCCTGTTACCCCTTAATAGTCACACCCTTTCCTCAACCCTAGCCTTTGGCAAACACTGATCTGTTCTCTATCACTGTTATTTTGTCATTTTGAGAATATTACATAATGGAATCATACGATGTGTAATTGAGATTGGCTTTTTCCAATAAGCATAATGCCCTCGAGGTCCATCCAAGTTGTCACATGTCAATCCTTTTGATAGCTAAGTAGTATTGTATTGTATGACCATACCACAGTTTGTTTAACCATCTGCCGGTTGATGGACATTTGGGTTGTTTCTTGCCTTTGGCTATCACAAGTAAATCTGCTATGAGCATTTGTATGCAGGTTTTTGGGTAAACATACATTTTCATATCTCTAAGATAAATGCTCATGACTAAGAGACTAACATTGCTGGGTCATATGGTAAGTATATATTTAATTTTATAAGAAAGTGCCAAATTGTTTTCCAAAGTAACCAGTATAAGATCTTAAAAATTACCTAAGTAATATCCACTTACTGTAACAAAATTCACATAAATGAATTTTGTGTATAATGTGAAAGTAAAATGACAAATCCTGGAAGCCTGCACAACTTCTTTCCTGAGAGGTAACTGTTGTTAGGTTTTCTCTATATTCTTCAACAATGTTATATGCATATATAAGTATATATATATATTCACAAATGGGATCGCACTATACAAGCTATTTGTAAATTGTTTTTTCATTTAACAACATATCTTAGCCATATATGGGTGTCATTAGATAAAAATGTACTTGCTTTTTAATATTTCTTAAAAAGATTTTATTTATTTATTTATTTATAGGAGACACACAGAGAGGCAGAGACATGGGCAGAGGGAGAAGCGGGCTCCCTAGGGGGACCCTGATGTGGGACTGGATCCCAAGACCCCAGGATCAAGACCTGAGCCAAAGGCAGATACTCAACCACTGAGCCACACAGGTGCCCTTTGTTTTTAAAATTTTAAGTTGGCACCATACCTGGTGTGGGGTTCTAACTCATGACTTCAAGATCAAGAATTGCATGCTATACCAGCCTTGTGCCCCGGTACTTGATTGCTTTAATGGAAACAGGACCCCATTGTATAGAAGTATCGTAATTTCTTTTTTAATTTTTTAGGATTTTATTAATTCATGAGAGAGAGAGAGAGAGAGAGAGAGAGAGAGAGAGAGAGAGACAGGCAGAGGGAGAAGCAGGTCCCACAATGTGGGACTGGATCCCAGGTCTCCAGGATCATGCCCTGTACCCTGGGTGGAAGGCGGTGCTAAACCACTGAGCCACCTGGGCTACCTGAATATCGTAATTTCTTTAACCAATTCCCTAAATGATGCTATTTCTATTTTCAGTTTCTCTTTATTACAAAGCTACAACGAAAGTTTTACTACATAGATCTTTGCTTAATTTGTACAAGCATATTTGTATGATAGATTCCTAGAAATAGAAGTGTTAGTTTTACATTTTGTATGTTAAGACATACTTTGTTTTTAAACAATTCCCACAAGTGGTATATGAGAATTCTTAGTTCTTCACTGACACTGAGTGTTATCAAAATTTTTCATCTCTGCCAATGTGGTAGGTAGGCAAAGTGTATTTAACTTGCAGGCTTTAGTGGTGAATGAAGTTGAGCACTGTTTTATGTATTTATTAGCCATCTGAATTTTTAAAAAAGAAGTTCATTTTAGAGAGATAGAGAGAGTGCGCATGTGAGAGGGGAGGGGCTAGGGAGAGGTAAGAGGGAGAAAGAATCTGAAGCAGCCTCTGCACTGAGCCTGGGAGACCCAAGTGGGGCTCCATCCCACAACCCTGAGATCCTGACCTGAGCTGAAACCAAGAGTCAGAAGCTCAACTGATTGAGCCACCCTGATGCCCCTAGCAATCTGCATTTTTTATCCAAGAAGTTGACTCTTTATATCCTTTCTCTATTTTTCTATTGGAGTATTTTTATCTTATTGATTTGTGAGAGTTCTTCATATGTATATGCCTTTTTTCATTCCTGTAGCAAATATATTCTGCTTATACTTTATCTTCTGACTTTGTTTATGGTATTTAGATATACAGAATTTTTAATTTCTGTGGACTCAAATTTATCCATCTTCAGGCTTCTGGATTTTAGGTCACGTTTAGAATGGTGTTAGAAAATACAGAATATATATACATGCTGCTTAGAGAAGGAGGCTATTTAGGTAACTTAATTTATAATCAGAAGCCTGTTCCATTTGTATAGATGGAGTTAAAGAGAACTGTGGGACGCTTTATTCAGATTATGGTAAGATTATCTCTGCTACACTGTGGGGTGTGCATTTCTAGTGACCAGAATATTTTTGCATCCAATAGTGTCTTGTCCCTTAAATAGCATCACATGTTCTAAGTATTCAACTGTCTTTTTTCTTATTTCTCATCAGGCACCAAAAGCTTCTGCCATTACAGTATTATCTCATGAAGGATTTTTTTTTCCATGAAGGATATGTCACAAATAATTAGATTAAGCTTATTTTATATCAGTTACATGTTTCATTTGATAGCATTTTCTCACTTTGTTCTCATATTCCAAGGGTTTACTCTTTGGTCTTTCAGTACCCTATGAAATAAATTTCACTTCTTAGCACTGGGCACATCGCACTGTGATCTCCACACACAGAAGGCTCTAGAGAGGCTGCTGTGAACATACTCAAATATCAATATAAATTTGCTATAAATCTTTTTTCTGATGTTATACCAGTTAGTTATTAATTTTGTTCAATGGTATTTTTCTCAAGATGGAAGTAAGTTTACTAAACAGAGGAACTTTTTGATGTTTTTTTCAGAGTATAAGATTAAAGTCTCCGTTGCTACACAATCAGATAAGAATATGAATTTATAAAATAGATAAAAGACTGTTTGTACCATGTACTATAAATGTGATGTTTGGAGCAGAAAACCAGTAGTTTTCAGCTAATACTAAGACAGGAAATCATTTAATACCAATTGATATTAAATTGGCACAATTGAACTAAATTAATGTAAAATGATTTGGTACAGAGCCCAATTTTTCTATTACTTTAAGTGGAATTTTGCATTAACTTATGTAACTGTAAATTTTCCACTACTCCCTATTTAATGTTCTAGCTGCATCATTCTGTAACTTGAATCTATTAAAAACCGCATAACATTCTACCAAAGATGGTCTATGAAAGAAATGGAAATTTATTTTGAATAGTATTCCACTCCCCAAAGCTTTAGAGGTAAGTAAAAATGTCTTGGATTTTATTTCTTATTATTGATATTTAGATGTTTCTGTTTAACTTTTATTGTTCCGCTGATTAAATATGCCGTAACTCTTTTTTAAAGTTGCAGGGAAAAAACCCAGTAAGCACAGAGAATGAGAGAAACTAAAGCAGGCGTGGAAGGAATATAATTTGAGGACTGAGATTAATCATTGTATTGCGTTGGGAATACTTTAGAGGTGATATCGGGTGAAATCTCCACGATTTACACCGGGCTTTCGTTTCTCCTCATTTGGAAGATTTGTCTTGTTACTAAATACATTTATTCCTGTTCCTGTAATTAAAAGGTAATTTAATATGAAAGGAATATTCGAACCAAAATTTTTTAAAAAGAGGAACAGTGAGGTCTTAACTAAACAATTTCGTATGAGTCTAGGAACTTCTATAACAGCAATGGAGACACTGTAATAGGTCACTCCTTCCTGTCCTAGGAAAAGCGGCGCTTCGGAGGGGACAGGCCCTCCCCGAGTTTTTCTTCCCCGCGCATAGAGCTCTCGGTCAAAGGTCCTCGAGGCTGGATTCGAAACGGACAAACAAAAAAAAATAAAATAAAAAGGGTGATAAAGACTGGAGTTAACTGGGGGTCAAAGGAGCGTAAAGGGTCCTTTCGCACTTCAAACACCTTGGGGGGAGGGGTGAAGAGGGAGGATAAGAAGGAACCAAAATTCTTAAGAAAGTCGCAAGCCGCCGGATCCCACGTTTCCAGGAAGACGGTGGAAAATCGGGGAAGGTGAGCAAAGACGGGGGAAAACGGGGTAAGTCCCCCTCGACTCCTCCAGCCCAAATTTCGATTTCCCTCCACTTCGCTCCGTCCCGCTTCCTCCCCCACCCCCGCCCCGGGAGTCCAGAAAAAATTGGTCGAGCGCCCGGCCTAGCCTAGTAGCCCAGTTCCTTAAGTCCTAGACGAGAGAGAGAGAGAGAGAGAGAGAGAGAGAGAGAGAGAGAGAGAGAGAGAGAGAGAGAGAGAGAGAGAGAAACACCACGTTTTCTGGGAGACGGGGATAGTGGGCTGTAAAGAAAAAAATTTTTTTTGCCCCTCCAGTGTCACGTCTTCTGGTAGAGAATTGGCTTGCTTCCTCTTCACAGCCAAAGCCAAAAGGAAACAAAACAAAACAGAAACTCCAGAAGCAACCCCCCTCAATCACTTAGGATCAGGTGCCAGTTCCACGAGTTGAGTTCCGTTGGGGGGAAGGAGTAGGGACGGCGGGGGAGCGAGGGTCCGGGCACTAGGGCGGAAGGCCCCTCGCCGGGGCGTGTCGGAGGAGGGGACGGGGAAGGGTGATGCCCGACGGGGCTGCCAACCTCGGGCTTCGCGCGGGGCTCAGGGGCCCGGGGACGAGTCCCAAGCGAGCCCGGCTTCCGATTTCCCACGGCCCGGGGCTCCGCCGGACATTGCTAACGACCTCCTTTCGCCCCCCCACCCCCCATAAAGAAAGAGGAAGCGCGGCCCGCTCGGGTCCTCGGCGGAAGCGCTGCCAAACGAATGAGTAAGTCAGGCGCGGGCACGGCACCTTGTTTACCCCACTCGGCGGCGCGCCCCTGCGGGCGCCTCGTTCACAGGCGGCGTCGGAGACGCTGAACCCGGGAGGCAGTCGGCCGCGATTGGTCGGCGATCGGGAGGAGGACGCTGGGAGACGAGCGCTGCGGTGCCCGCGCTGTGCCGCTAGATGCCGCTCCCTCCCAACAGGAGCCGGGCGCGGGTTCGTGGCCGACAGATGGCGCCTGCGCGTTCCATTCGCCTCCAAGTCGCCGAAGAGCGAACACCCCAAACAATCCCGAAGCGCCACCAAAAAAAAAAAAAAAAAAAAAAAAAAGAAAAAAAAAAAAAGAAAAAAAAAAAACCCGCCGGATCCGACCGCCACTTTCAAAACCCCCCACCGCTCTAGAACCGCGGGAGCTTCCGTCCCTGAGTAGAATTCGAGGGTGTAAAGAAGAGGAAGGGGAAAATATCTTGTACCAGCCCAGGGGTGAAGAAGCCCCCGGCCTGAGAAAGAAGGAAGGAGGAGTGGGGGAGGCGAACAGTCTCGTTGCTGCCTCTGTGTACGCTGAGGGGGGAGGTAAGTTATAAAATGGCGGAGGCGAAGCTTCTAGAAGTTTGGAGGGGCACCCGGAGGGCGCGGGGCCCACTGTGAGGTGTGTATGGTTGAAATAGGGCGCGAGAGAGGAGTTGGGAGGGAAAGAGAATGGGCACTCTGTTGCCATTTAATTTCCCCCCTACTCCCTTTGCCCCCAACGGGGCCAGCCGTGGAGCGGGTGGCTAAGTCAAGACGGGGAGAAGCCTCCCCGTCCCCGCGTAACCCCCACCCCTTGTTTCTGCCTTCTCCCCCCAAGTGGCTACCTCAACACTACCAAGGAACTTCCAGCCCCCCTTCCTCCCTACCTCCTACTCCTAGAGTGGCTTTCTACTGCACGACTCTTCTTTTCGACTACCCTCGCTGAAGATTTTCTCTTCCTTCCCTCGCCCAACTCTCCCTCGGGGCCTCCACGGAGACCCCCCCCCATGGGTGGCCCAAAATGGAGAACGCGGAGCAGCGCAAGATGGAGGCTCCGCTTCTCTGTGTAGCATTAGATTTAGGTGCCTTTTCTCCGGCAGGCTCTTAAGCCTGGGAGAGCCCAAGCTGGAGGTGGGGTGGGGTGCGAGCCGTAGTCGGGGGAGGAAAGCCGGGGAGGCCGTGGCTGGGGTGGGGGAGAGCGCGGTATCGTGGTGAGGGGAAGGAAGAGAGCAAAATGGTGGTGCTGGGAACCTAGGGGGGAGGGGAGAAGCGGAGGCTCAGTTGTGTATATTTGGGCCTCGGACCGAGGGAGGCGAGGGAAAATCTACTCTGATCACACCCCTCCCTCGTGCCCCCTCCCTTCTCCCTTCCCCTCTTTCCTTTCCTCCCTCCCTTCGCTCCCTCCCTCTCTTCCTCCCTTCCTAGAGAGGGAACAACATTCATGTGACGGGCCCCTCTGCTTCTCCCCCGCCCCATCATCTCCAGCGCGTGGTGGGGGAACTGCTTGGGAAAGCGATTGGCATCGATCTCTCCATCCCTTCCGAGGCCCGACTTCGGTCAGTTTTCTTCGGGCAACAATTTTATAAATAGGCTGGGGTCTGGCGGTGTTGGCCCCCGCGTGCAGACCTTGCCCCGAAGGGGGCCCTGCCTGCCTGGCATGGGAGGAGGGGGGGAAGGGCGGGAGTGGAAGGCTGTTTGTTGGGGGGTTTTGGCGCCACTTTTGTTTTAGTTTTAGTGCTGCTTTTCGTTCCCACCCCCACCCGCACTGTCTTTCTCAAGGCACGAACTGAGCTGATCCTTGCCCCAGGTAGGCAGCTTCTGCTTTTTCCCTCCACACTTTTATTCTTGCTTGGGGTTGACTTTCTTTTTTCTTCTCTCGCGTACCCGGTGATCTGTGGACGGCAATTTTAGCACGAAAAGGGTCTGATGGGCCATGGGAGAGAGAAGGTGTGGGAAACAGCATCAAGTAGTTCCGCAAAACTTTGAGCCCCGTTCCCATTTTCTTCTGGCCTACATTCGTAAACGTATTGTTGATTTCTGCCTCTTTTTTTTTTTTTCGTCGCCAGAAGGTCTTGTTTTGCCTTTAGTTTTTTATAAGCCACTGTACTTTCGACATTTAGTTTCCGCTCTCCCTTGGTGTATATGTCATTTTATTTTTAATCCTGAACTGTAATGGTTTTTATCGTGAGATTTTTCGTGCTGCAGTGTTCACCTTTAATTTTTAATATTGCATTAGTAGTTTCATCCGGTTTGTGAGACTTTCTCCTCCGTGGCCTAGAAATGTTTTATATGTTGTTGCCTACCACCCCTACCTTCCCTCTCCCTCCTCCTTTCTCTTGGATGTAGTTTCTTAATTGAGGGTCACGGCGTTTGATTAAATGGTTATTTACAGTTTACACGATATATCTATTAGAAACTTTTGATCTGTGGGATTAGGTTTAAGTAAACGAAAAGCTTGTGTTGCTTTGAAATGGTTCCTTAAAATGCGCGGGCCGTCCCCCCTCCCCCGGTAAAGCCCCATCTTCCCCTCGTACTGGAGTGTAAATTCCATACCCCTTTTCTCCCACGGATCGCCGTATTTCACGGCAGCCACACCCTGTATTTGTCTCTGTGGATTGGACTCATTATCAGCTTAATTTAGTGACTCTTAAACCACCATGATGGGACTTGCTTAAGCACGAAGCTTCTTTTCCTGTTTAGTCCTAGTGGTTAGTGTCGAAAGAGGAATAATCGAGGTTTCTTGATGAAACCTGGTGCGGTCCAACCTCTGCCTTTTTTCTGTTGTCTTTTTTCCTACTCCGGGCTGTTGGCGGTGTCAGCACCGCTGCTGGGGGCGGGGGTGGAGGGGAGAAAGAGTCGGGTTACCGAAGTGCGTCATTCCTGGCTCTAGCAGGGCCTGCTCGGGAGCTGCTGGTGTTTGTTACTGTCCTCGCAGCACTTTCCTGCCAACCTTCTCTCTCTGCGTATTGGTTAGGAGCAAGAGCAGGAGGCGGTCTTCTAATTCTATCTGTAGCCTAGCGCGTTGCGTTTCAGGGTATATGTGAACTTATTAAAAAAAAAAAAAAACCGGCCCCGGAAAGTGGATACATTTCTGTTTAATGACATACAGTTCAGGTAGTTTGGACTTGCTTTCATATATTTTCCAATGAGCGGTGGGGTTAATTTTGAACATTTTAAACCACTTACGTTAAAATGCCTGGTTTTCTTGTTTCATTGATATCAATCTATAATTAGGGATCAGAAGGACCAGTTAAGGCATTAAGTGTTCAGCGGTTTTTCAAGTGGTTGAATTGTAATTTTATGATACATTATGTTAAATAGTCTGTTTTTTTTTTTCGTTTTGAGCCGAGGTGCTATATCCAAGCTAATTGCAGATATTTAAGTTCATTTTTATCACATATTCCTTTTTATCCTTGTAGATATTTTAAATGTGCCCTTTGGATCTTATGGACGCTCTTCAAATTCTTAAAGATGGCTATCTCATTGTTTTTTTTAACTGAATTCTTAAATTTCCCACCTAACAAGTAGTTGTATAGGGTGCCAGTTACATTCCTAAATTCTTGACTTCTTGTTAGTCTTTGATACTTTCATATCTTCAGATTTTTCTCAGTGTACTTAGTAATTACTAATTATTTTCTTAAGATAATTGGAGGAGGGAGAGGTGGGTGGTAGAGATGAAACAAAAGTGGCCTTGAGTTGGTTGTAGCTGGATGATGACTAGAGGAGAGCTCATTGTACCATTATTCTACTTTTTTGTGTGTACTTGAAAATTTCCATAATTAAAACAATTTAAAGATTTCAAATTGTCTTGGAATTTTGGCGTGATGACATAAGTTTGTATTTACATGTCAGTTATCAGTGTGGAAAACTTGGCCTTGTGTATAAGTACTTACACAATGCCGGATACACAAACTTCAAAAAAAATATTTGAGTTGAACCAATATAGAATAAGCAATGTAAGTCCTTACAAATTGGTTGAACTTTAAATGTTTGTAACTTAGTCTGAATGTGGTCAACTTTTAGTTTCTTTTTTAAGCCTTTGAAAACAGAAAAATTCCATTCTCAAATTTTGTTAATTCTGCTTGTTGTCTATTTCATTAAGTTGGAGTTACAGTGAGTCAGTATGAAAGGGATTTACTATTAATAGGAGGGGCTTTGGCAGTTGCAGTAAGTGACAGTGGAAGGGATTCGGGTGCCCTAGGGCGCATTCCTGGTAGGAAGATAGAGGTAGGAGTTGAATTCAGTTTCAGTATTTGGTGTTTAATGAATGGGTAGAGACTAGGGTTGGAAAAAGAAATGTACTTATTAGCCATTCTTTCCAACTGTGAAATAACTAGCATTCTAAGGTATCAGAGACTGGCAGTGGGGGTGGGGTGGGTTCTTTTTTTTTTTTTTTGACTGATATGAAAAGGAATGTTTTTTTTTTAAAATGAGTTAAGTCCCATTCCTTACTTTTAAGGATTTGGTGCTGTAGTTAAAGACCAATACGTAAAATATTCTGATGTTTTCTATAAAGGACATTCTGTTACCCATCCACAGTAAAAGTGCATTGCAATTAAAATCCTCAGTTTCCTTAATTAGTATATTTGTGAATTGCTCCTACATTCTTTGAAGGTAAGTGCCTTATTTTCTGCAGTTTTGTGTTGCTCAGTGTCAGGCTTTTTTACCCCTGTGAATGTATTTTTTGAATATATGTCAGAGTCCTAAAGGGAATCCAAAATAATGGATATTTTTAATATTTGGTGAAGTGTGTTCCCTCATCATTATTAAAACAAAATTCCACAGTAGTCTAGGAACAGATATTTTGTAATTGTTAATATTAGTCTGTATATTCGTACTCAACGTTTTGGCTTTAGAAGAATGCTATGAGAAGACAGATTACAAATTTTGATTTTTTTTATTTGTATGCAAATAATCTGAAATAGATGATGAGGATTGTGGCTTCAGATTTATTCTGGCAAGGCAACAGCTAAACTGCTAAGCCAACAAATTATGAGTTTGGTAACTTTGTAGTCTAGTTAGGATTTTTTTTAAAAGCTCAAACATTCACAATTTTAATGAAATTAAATACTACATTTCTTTTTCATGATTTTCTTTTTTCTATTTTACCTTATTAGCTGGTAATTATCTGAGGACCTATGTAATAAAATGGGTGGGGAGGGGTGGGGAGCAGGCTCAGGCTCAAATAAATTATCTTTTGGGAATATAGTGTTAGATGTGAAAATATGCCTTGGACGGTTTAGTAGTGCTTAATATTCTGCATGTTTAACTGATGCCACCCACAGTCATGTGTGGGAAGGGAGTAAACAGAGAATAGCGGTTTCTTTTTGCTTTGGGTTCTTTATAATACATGGAAGACTCCAGTTTTTGATGCTGCAAGTTAACTTCTGAGTTTAAAATTTACATTAAATTTAGGGCACAGTAATCTATTCAGTATATCTTAGGATAAGGTTCACATCTCTTTAATGTTGTGACTTTTGTGCCTCACATGTTGAAAAACAGCAATCTGGTCTTGTATTAGCACTTTGAAATTGCTATTAGATTATTCAAATAATTGAGATGACAGTTCATTGTACAGTGGAGCACTATTATATACCTATTTTGGAAGTTGGGGAGCTTAGCAAAGGAAAGAGTCCCATCTAGCTATGGGTATCAGTATATACTGAAATATGATTAATCTTTGGAGAATAAAGAAGAAACTTTAAGGGTATAGGCTATTTTTAAAATTCTTTACATTTTCCTTTTGTAGTTTTCTACATTTGATACATGCATAGGACTTTTAATTTGTGGTTCAGTACTGTCCCTGTATAATATTTCCTCTGTATCTTCGGCTGTCATGAGCGGTGGTTATTGCATGTTCTTTCTGTTTGGCAAAGATAATGTGAGAAAAAAAATTGTCAGATTTTTTTTTTACATCTCCTGAGGTGCCTGCTTTGCATTTAATCGAACCAAATTTTGTATTTCTTGAGTGTAAGTGGTGTTGCTTGTGTAGTCTTCATTTTTGAATATGTGCATTAAAAAAAAATCTCTTTAGCAGCTGTGGTAATCTGCTACCTGAACTGTGTTCCTAATGTATGTTTGCTATAGTTAGGTCTTTGATGCTAGCCAGAAGAAAACAAGAAGTCTTCGCATATGGTTAGTCAAGAGATTATTGAAATTATTTTACACTCCCCATTGCTCCAAAGGGAAGAATAGTGAATAATGTTAATGCTGTTCTTTTTTATTATTTAATTGAAAAATACATTATTAGGATTGATGACACCAACTAGAGAGATTTCTATAACCTCTGGATAATCTAATAAACTCAAAGGTAAATTTCCTTTATAATGTTGTCAGACTGTTAGAAGGGGTAAAGTAAGTCGTGTTTACACTTTTTTGTGTGCGTAACATTGGTGTAATGGGATTTGACCTATAACTTGTTGAATCCTGAGATATTCTAAGAAACAAACTGTTAATTTAGTTTGAGTTACTTTTGAATGACAGTAACTGTGTTTTAACATTTATTGTTTAATCTTCTCTGCTACCTTGCAGGATAGGTGGTTATCATCATTTTACAGATGGGGAAATTGTGGCTCTCAGAGAATAAATGACTTGTCACATGATAATAATTGACAGTCTGAATCACACTCTAATTTGGACTCAAAACTTTGGCACTTTTCTTTTTGTTAAAGCTCACTAGTTTCCCTCAACTAAACAGTTTAGGTCTTGGGTTATCTGTCACCAGAAAGCATGCATCGTTTTAATATTACAAAGTAAAGTTTTTTTTCTTCTTTTTTTTAAAGTTTTTTTTCATATGTAGTACAAGGTAAATGCAGATTTTTACACAGGGTTAGAGGAGTTGTTGCCTGATGAAAGGTCTAAATTGTGTTTTACACTAAAATGTAGTTGAAATAAATTGGAGCTTTAGTTTTCTGTGTGCTCATTATACAAAAGTTTGTGCAGAAAAAAAAAGTTTGTGCAGTAATATGTTGAATTGTATTCTTGATTTTTTTTTGGGGGGGGGGTGGGTCATACTATGGTAGAGTGGTTTCACTGAATTTTTTCCCTTGCGTTCTATGTAGGCTGAGTGTCTAAGAATAGTTCCCCAATCATTCAGCTTGTTTATTGAGTGGTTAGATTTGAAATAAAAATTTTGGAGAATTTTCTAATTCATTGCTCTGGTTGATTCTGTAAGGGGATTTAGTTGTTATTTTTTTAAAGATTATTTATTCATTTATTCATGAGAGAGAGAGAGAGGGAGAAGCAGGCTCCATGCAGTGAGCCTGATGTGGGACTGGATTCCGATCCCGATCCCGGGTCTCCAGGGTCATGCTCTGGGCTGAAAGCGGTGCTAAACCGCTGAGCCACCCAGGCGTCCCTTTGTTGTTATTTAGTGGTACCTTAAAAAATATTCTGTTTCCTTGTAAGTGTTAATATCTGTTTGCTTCTAATTTCTATTCTAGTTCATCTTTTGACTTCATTAAATTTTCTTGTTCTAATTGTGTAATAGTTAATATGGTGTCCTGGATTATTAGTAGGTTCATTATTGATCATTGATTAGAATCTTGGTCTCCGCTTTCTTTGCTTTTCCTCTTTTTCCTTCCTACTTTTCATAAACAATAACTAGAACTTCTCTTATCTGAACGACTGCTAGATGTTGGATAGCTGGCCTATGATAAATTAGTGGAGATGAGGATGTATAACGCTTTTCATAGCCATGAGTCAAATTTATGTATTTTATGTTAATTATTCCGTTAAGCTTCAGTCTGTGGGAAATGTTTTTTTCCAGTGATGCAGTCTTCTACCCAGATTCTTTGTTCAATATTGAGTCTTTTCATCCATATTTCCCCATTTGTACTCCCAAGAATAACAAGACCCTGGTGTTCTACAACAGAATTATGCCCCAAGGCATCCATTGTATGTAGTGAGTTAGTTTCTCTCCTGTGTATCTAGAAAGATACTAATTTTGTACCATTCTTGAAGAGGGGAGAATTCAGGAAATTGTCACTCAAATAATTTTGTGTTCTCTGGTTAACATTGTGGAACCCTGGATTAGAAAGGCTGCTAGAATATTAAGGGACTTGGTTTGGTGTTAAGCAGTTTTACTTTTCAGTTACTTTCCTGTCAATAACCTTAATATCGCCTCTCCTAAAACTTACTCATGATAAAATGTGAATGCAATTGGTAATGTTGCCATCTTGGGATAAATTGGTTAGTGTTGATTTCAAGCAGTTAGTGATACTTAGTTTCAAAAACTTGAATGTATGAAGTTAAATGTATACTTTTAATTGTAAAAAGGAATATTGTAGGAACTCATTATATGATTAAAAAGTTTTTATTAAAAGTACTTGACAGTGACTAACATTAGCAATAGTTAACACTAACTGAACTCTTACTCTCTGTCAGACACTGTTACAAATGCTTTACACATATTACCTCAATCTTCATAACCCTATTACCCGTTACCATTTGATTTGTTGCTCAAACCAGGATACTTTTTTTTTTAAGATTTTATTTATTCATGAGAGACAAGACAGAGTGAGGCAGAGACACAGGCAGAGGGAGAAACAGACCCCATGCAGGAAGCCTGATGAGAGACTCCATCCCGGGACTCCGGGATCATGCCCTGGACTGAAGGCGGCGCTAAACCACCGAGCCACCCGGGCTGCCCGAACCAGGATATATATATATTTTTAAAGATTTTATTTATTTATTCATGAGAGACACACAGAGAGAGGCAGAGGGAGAAGCAGGCTCCCCACAGGGAGCCTGACGTGGGACTTGATCCTGGGACTCCAGGATCAGGCCCTAGGCTGCAGGCAGCGCTAAACCGCTGGTTTGGGCTGCCCCAAACCAGGATACTTTTGAGAATGAAAGGGGACACTAACTAACTGGATGGCATTCTCGGATAGCAGTATAAACTCGGACTGTCCAGGGAGATAAGGATTTATGATGTCCCTAATTAATATCCTATTTTTCAGGAGGAAACCAAGGCATAGGGAAGCCGAGTAACTTGCCTAATTAGTAAGTGGTAGGAAGGGATTTGCAACCCCTACAGTTTATTTGGATGTGAAAATGATTTAAATGACTTTAAATGGCCATATTCCGAGAGGTTATTTTCACTCTTGGAGGAATTTCTCTTGGTGTGGGGTTGATAGTAAGATAAAAGAGACAGTGTATTTTATTAAAATTAATTAATTAATTTATTTATTAAAATATTTTATTTATTTATGATAGAGAGAGGCAAAGACACAGGCAGAGGGAGAGACAGGCTCCATGCCGGGAGTCCGACGTGGGACTCGATCCTGGGGCTCCAGGATCGCGCCCTGGGCCAAAGACAGGTGCTAAACTAAACCGCTGAGCCACCCAGGGATCCCGACAGTGTGTTTTAAATTCTACCTAGTAGAAATTCCAGTTGGCTTTTTCAAGTGACTGGACTTTTGAGATACTGTTGAAGAACTACTGAGGTCCACTGAAATAAAAGAAAAAGCCAAGATAACTTACTTTTACTGTTTACATCCACATCTGTGTTTTCCTTAGCATTATTCAGACTCTCCTTACTGTTTTCTTGGGAAGAAATGTTAACTGTATGCTCTTTTTTGGGGGGCTCTTTTGTGGAAAATCTCTTCTGATAAGAAAACTGAAAAATAATTTTGTGGTGTTAGGAAGAAAAAGGTATGGTTTAGATATTTATTTGAAGTTAAACTGAAGAGTTAAGTCTTGAAGAGCTTGAAATGTCTTTTCATAAAATTAATAGTTCTCTTTTATTTTTGGTGACTTAGGTAGATGCCTTATATTCCCACCTATTTATTTGTGGTGCATCCCACTCCCCAAAAATGATTACTGTAGGTGAATTCAAACATTTGGAGAAATGATTTTGTTATAATCTCAGATACTGCAAACTAAAAATCCCTTCCTTTTTAAAATTTATTTTATTAAAAAAATTAAAGATTTTATTTATTCATGAGAGAGAGGGGGGGGGCAGAGGGAGAAGCAGGCTTCATGCAGGGAGCCCGACATGGGACTATCCCGGGTCCCCAGGATCATGTCCTGGGCCGAAGGCGGTGCTAAACCGCTGAGCCATCCAGGCGTCCCCCCCTTGCTTTTTCTTATTGGGGGTGTTAGAGAGCTGACCTTTTTAAAAATATAATAATTTTTAAGATTATTTATATGAGCTCACAAACGGGGAGTGGCAGAGGCGAGGGAGAAGCAGAACCCTGGGATCCTGATCTGAGCCTAAGGCAGATGTTTAACAAATGAAGCTACCCAGGTGCCCCATTAGAGAGCTGATCTTAAGAGGACTTTTAAGTTTTTTCATACTTGGTTGTTTTTTGGCTATTTTAATACTCCCTTGAGGAATTTGTGTGTGTGTTTTTTTTTTTTTCATCCCCTAGCTAGTTCACTTTTGGAGGTTTTGTTGGTGTCAGTATTTTATAAACAACTGTGAGGTTATTAAGTAGGTCTGCTTAATTTTTAAAGCCTTTTCGTTAGTTCATTAAAGCCATCATGAAATTGGAAGTGGGGGGGTTTGCATTTCTGACCAGATTTGTGGGCCACATAGTCCCTGGTAGACAAAAGGTTATTTTTTGTGGATTTGGTTTATTATATGAGATTAATAACAGTTGGTATTTTAAAAAGCTATAGCTAATTTTTAATCTAGGGCTCATAGGGTAAGGATGTGAGAATCCTATCAAATTATGCACAAAATGTGTGTTTCTTCAGGTTCTCAAAAGGATTCATTGTTACTGGCTGGTACTTAAAGTGCCTACAGAGATAGGGTATATAATGGTCAACTAGATTACATAGTCCCTGTCCTCAGGTAACATTGACAGTTGGGCTTTATCACCCCCAAAGAGGTTAAAAAAAAAAACACTTAAAACACACTACATACTGGGATTACTATATATAAAGACTGTTAGGGTAGAATCAGTAGCCATCAGTGCAGTTGTTTTTGATACGGTGTCCTTAATTTGAGAATAGTGACAAGTATTTTAAGATCTTATTTTTTTTAAGATTTTATTTATTCATGAGAGAGAGAGAAAGAGAGAGAGGGGCAGAGACACAGGCAGAGAGAGAAGCAGGCTCCATGCAGGGAGCCCGATGTGGGACTCGATCCTAGGACTCCAGGATCATGCCCTGAGCCAAAGGCAGATGCTCAACTGGTGAGCCACCCAGGTGTCTCTAAGATTTTATTTTTAAGTAATCTCCACACCCAACGTGGGGCTTGAACACAATAACACCGAGATCAAGAGTCACATGCTCTACTGACTGAGCCAGCCAGGTGCCCCTGGTAACCGGTATTTTTAAGGACTGCATTGAAAATCTTTTGGGGGAAATAACAATTGAAGACTATAAGTGTAGTCTTGGAATGTTTGGTGGTTATTAATGAAATTAAAAGAGCCCATGATCATCCCCTATAACCAGTTACTATTATCTAAAAGTTAAGATCTTTTAAATGCTGTTATGATTTTGTGTAAAAGCAAAAGAGGCAATTGACAATCACTGTTAAATGGCAATCCTGTATGTCTTTATTTCACATTCGAAATGCTTTCTTTTAGGGATGCCTGGGTGGTTCAGTGGTTTAGCGCGTCTGCCTAGGCTCAGAGCGAAATCCTGGAGTCCCGGGATTGAGTCCCATGTTGGGCTCCCTGCATGGAGCCTGCTTCTCCTTCTGCCTCTCTCTCTCTCTCTCTCTCTCTCTCTCTCTCTCTCTCTCTCTTTTTCTCTGTCTCTCATGAATAAGTAAATAAATAAAAATCTTTAAAAGCAAGCATTTATTTTTTAAAAGATTTTTATTTATTTATTTATTCATGAGAGACAGAGAGAGAGAGAGGCAGAGACACAGGCAGAGGGAGAAGCAGGCTCCATGCAGGGAGACCAACATGAGACTCGACCCTGGGTCTCCAGGATCAGGCCCTGGGCCGAAGTCAGTGCTAAACCGCTGAGCCACCCGGGCTGCCCAAATGCTTGCTTTTAAATAGGAATTTTGGGGTGCCTGACTGGCTCAGTTGGAAGAGCATGCAACTTCTGATCTCAGGGTTGTGAGTTCGAGCTCCATGTTGGGTGTAGAGATTGCTTAAAGATAAGTAAACTTTAAAAATAGGTATTTAAAGTAGTAATACATGTTTGTATTTAACTTTTTGACTTTGAATTCTTTGTTGAGAATATTACCTTGAAATGTCTTTGTAGCAGCATATGATACTCCTCAAATTCATTCTCTATATGTCATAGATATAATGATCATCATGTTTGATATATTTGAAGTATTCTCGTTTCAGGAGGGTGTTATACAATATCCTCTTTTCTTGGATCTCTAATCTTTTCCCCCTTTTTCAAAAGCAAGAATTTTTCCACACTCACCTATGTGTCTACTGTCTTGTATCTAATTTGCAGACTTTGTGGCAACTAGAATGTTACTACAAAGAACATGGTTAATATCCTCTTACTAGAAAAGGCCTTTTTTGTGGTTTAAAGAAATAGTATTAAAGAAAGTTAGGAACATGAACCTTTGAGAATTTCCCTTTTACACTAAAGAAATAAGAGAAAATGTAGGAAATATTAGCAAAGCCATAATATTTTTCCTTTGGGATATATCCCTCCCTGTTTCCACTACTCTTTCAGGCCAAAAGACATTCCTCAGACTTTATTCCTGGCAGGAGAATTGAGGAAGTGGTGGTAGCCATGGTTGGCAGGGAAGCTGAAGCATGAAGGTATGTTTTTGAAAAGCAAATTTGTCAATGACAAATGGATTTTTCCAGCTCTGTGTATATGTACTTTTTGAGTTTTGATTAAATATCAATGCATAAAGTGCTACTATTCACTGAGGAATATTCAGTACTTGCATTCATATTTGAATGTTCTAAGTGTACTTGAAAAATGTAGAGGGATTATTTGGACAATATGGGTTGTATTAAAAAAGATTCTTTAGTGGGAAATTATTTCCTAAACTTTTGAAGTTACACTGAAACACAGGTATCCAGGTTGCTGTATAAAAATAGCAAATCTAACATGAAAGGTAATTATTTGTGTGTTTGTAAATATAGTGTTTAAATGTACAATATTGGTGAATATCCCATTTGTCTCTTATAAGTAGATTATTAATTTTTTCAGACCAGTGTTTATGATTTTGAATCCTTGTGCCATGTAGTATGTTATACAGATTCTCAAATGATAATTGAATTAAAGCCTTAGGTTTTCTAGAAATTTAATCCTGCATTATAATTACATTGTTAATATTCATATTAAAGAGTGTGTTAGAAAAGAAGTAATTAATTTCCTCTAGTTGGCTTTGCAGTAATGATAAACTTTAAGTTTGTATCTATATCACTTACAGCATCTACTACAGGGCAAGTTGTAGTATGTTCCCTAACACTGACTTTTTTATTTTTTAAATAATCCTGTATGGAGTTGATAGTATTTTCATTTACTGTGATTGCAGAATGGTTAAGTGACTTGCCCAAGTTCACTCAGCTAGTAAGTGGCAGAGCCTACTTTTGATTCCAATTCCATCCAATTCTAGCATACTTCTTTACATAGAGATACACTGCCTCCCAGTGGGGTGATTTATAGATTTTGTAGTGATAACTTTTTTTGGGAAAGAGAATAAAAGGAGACAATAATTGGGATGTCTGGCTGCATTAGATGAGGGATTGTGACTCCATTTCAGGGTCATGAGTTCAAGCCCCACATTAAGCATAGAGCTTTTAAAATAAAGAAGTGGGATGTCACACTGGCTCAGTCTGTGGAGCATGTGACTTTTGATCTTGAGGTCGTGTATTCAAGCTCCAGGTTGGGCATGTAGCCCACTTCAAATATAAATAAAAACTTTTTTTTAAAAACTTTTTTAAAAGGAGACAATAATCCTAAATTATTGAGACTGAGAGAAAGTTAAACTTCTCAAAGTAGTCACAGGACTTTTGGAACTTCAGTAGGAGAAAGGCTTTTTCTGCTTTGAGAATTAAAAGGACACTTAAATTTTTTTTTATTTTTTTAAAGGTCTTCTTTCTTTTAGAGACAGAGACAGAGCGTGAGCAGAGGTAGGAACAGAGAGACAAGCAGACTCCACTCTGAGTGCAAAGCCTGATGAGGGGCTTGATCTCATGACTCTGAGATCATGACCTGAGCCAAAATCAAGAGTGAGAAGCTTAACTGACAGCCACCCAGGTGGCCATAAGTTTATTTTTGAATTCCAACATAATTAACATGCAGTGTTATGTTAGTTTCAGGTGTATAATATAATGAGTCAACAATTTTATACATTACTCAGTGCTCATCACAATAAATGTACTCTTAAGCCCCTTCATCGATTTAACCCAACCCCTCACCCACCTCCCCTCTGGTAACCATATGTTTGTTCTCTATATTTAAAAAGTCTTTTTTTTCTCTTTTTTTCTTCATTTGTTTTGTTTCTTAAGTTTTACATATGAGTGAACTTACGGTATTTGTCTTTTCTGAATGACTTCACTTAGCATTATACGCTCTAGATCCATCCATGTTGCAAATGGTAAGATTTCATTCCTTTTTTTTTCTCCTCCAAAGATTGATTGATTGATTGATTTGACAGAGAAAGAGCAGGGCGCAGTGAGTAGGCAAAGCCACAGGCAAAGCCACAGGCAGAGGGAGAGGAAGAAGCAGGCTCCCTGCTGAGCAGAGAGCTGGATGTGGGGCTTGATCCCAGGACCTGGAGTTTGATCCCGGGACCCAGGGATCATGACCTGAACCAAAGGCAGACACTTAACCAGCTGAGCCACCCAAGTGCCCCAGCAAGATTTCATTCTTTATGACTAATGTTTCATTATATATATACACTATATCTTTTTTTAAATTAAATTTTTTAAAAAAGATTTTATTTATTTATTCATGAGAGACACACACAGAAAGGCAGAGACACAGGCAGAGGGAGAAGCAGGCTCCATGCAGGGAGCCTGACGTGGGACTCTATCCTGGGTCTCCAGGGTCATGCCCTGGGATGAAGGCGGTGCTAAACCACTGGGCCACCCAGGCTGCCCTAAATTTAATTTAATTTTTAAGTAATCTCTACATGCATCATGGAGCTCAAACTCAACCCCAAGATCAAGTCACACAGCTCCACTCACTGAACCAGCCATGTGCCCCTCCACCACATACTTCATCCATTCATCTATTGATGGACACTTGGTTGCTTCCTTATCTTGGCTATTGGAAATAATGCTGCAATAAACATAGAGGTGCATATATCTTTTCCAATTAGTGTTTTTGTATTCTTTGGGTAAATACCCAGTAGTGGAATTACTGGATCATATGGCAATTCTATTTTTAGTGTTTTGAGGAACCTCTATACTATTTTCTACAGTGGCTTCACCGGTTTCCATTCCTACCAACAATTAAGGACTTCTTTTTCTTCACATCCTTGCTAACACGTTGTTTCTTGTTTTTCTTTTTCTTTTTTTAATATTTGAGAAAGAGGGAGCAAGCACGGGAGCAGGAGTGGGAGAGAGGGGCAGAGGGAGAGGGAGACGCAGACTCACTGCTGAGCAGGGAGCCTAATGTGGGGCTCCTTGTAGGGCTCAATCCCAGGACCCCAAGATCATGACTTGAGCCAAAGGCAGACGCTTAACCCACTGAGCCACCCAGGCACCCCTATGTGTGTTTTTTTTAAAGTAAATTCTACTGATGTGGGGCTTGAACTCATGACCCCTAAGATCAAGAGTTGCTTGCTCTACCAACTGAGCCAGCCAGAGACTCTGTTTCTTGTGCTTTTGATTTTAGGAGAAAGGTTTTTTTAAAAAATATTTTCTTTATTAGAGAGAAAGTGTGGGCCCCCACAAGCAGGGGGAGTGGCAGAGGGAGAAGCAGACCCTCCATTGAGCAGGGAGCCTGATGGGGGACAGGGGGGAGGGGTGCTCAATCCCCAGACTTTGAGATCATGTCCTAAGCTGAAGGCAGATACTTAATCAACTGAGCCACCCAGGTGCCCCTCTTTTTTTATTTTTATTTTTTTAAGATTTTTTTTGAGAGAGGGAGTGGGAGGAGGGGCAGAGGGATAGGGAGAGAGAAAATATCTGAAGCCGACTCAGTGGTGAGCATGGAGACCAACTCACAGCCACTCTATCCCACAACCCTGAGATCATGACCTGAGCCAAAATCAAGAGTCAGACAGTTAACCCACTGATTTACCCAGGTGCCCAAAGAGGTTTATTTTCTACCAGTAGCTGATAGAGGATAAATCATTCTCAGTTGAAGTTACGTGTGATGTTTCATATTTTGTAGTAAGCATCAAGTAACACCTACAAGAGGGTTGGATGGGAGAAAGATGATAAAGTTTGTTATATTCTACTTGTTTTAAGCCTCAGTAATATGACACCTGAATTCATTTTTAGCAATTAAACTTGTTATAACCTGTGAAATAACATTTTATAACATTTTATCCAAAGCATTGTTGGCATATGTCTCACTACTAGTGTTCTTATTCAAGGACAATAATACTGGAGCACCTGGGTGTCTTGGTGGTTACGCGGCTGCCTTTGACTCAGGTCATGATCCTGGAGTCCTGGGATCGAGTCCTGCATTGGGGTCCCTGTGGGGAGCCTGCTTCTCCCTCTGCCTGTGTCTGCCTCTCTGTGTCTCTCATGGAGTAAATAAAATCTTACAAAAAAGGGACAATAATACTAATAGGAACAATCTGTTCAGGTAAATTGGTGTAAGTCCAGGCAACATTATGATGCCATTTTGTGGTGGTGTGTGTTTTTCATTTTCTCCTGTCTCCCATTTTTTTTGCTGCTTTTCCACTTCCAGTATCTTTATGATTTTTAGAATTTTTCCGTAGGAATTAGAAACGTTTTCATTATTTCCTTTTTAAATTATTTTTTTAAGATTTTATTTATTTGACAGAGGGGGAGAGAGCACACAAGTAGGCGGAGTGGCAGGCAGTGAGAAGCAGGCTCCCTCACTGAGCAGAGGTTTTTGTGGGGTTCAAAAGCCCTGTGAAGTAGGTACTATTATTATTTCCTGTTAACAGTTGAGGAAACAGAGGTGCAGAGCAAAAATGTAAATTTGCCCAAGGACTATTTTAGGACTATTTGATGTGAACCCAGGCAGTCTGACTATAGAGTTCATGTTCTTGACACTACATGTAGCACCATACTGCTAATTAGTTGACAGTAATATGAATAGTTTCCTCATCTTAGAAGTGTATTATTTTAAGTCCTCTCTTTAATTGTAGAGTGTGTTTGTTTATCCCTATAGGAATTTTAGGGGTCAACAGAGGATTGGGCAAATTTCTGATTCTCAGGTTTCCCAACTGTAAAATAGGTATAATCCCATCTGCTTTATGTTGTTAGGGGGATTATATAAACTATTTTTTTTCTGAGTGTTTTCTGTGTGCTGAACAATATGTTGAGGTTTCTGCTGGCAGGATAGGCGCCCAGATAACTGTAATATTCTCATTTATTGAGTACATTCCACATGTCAGATCCTTGATGTAATATATGTTACTACCTTTACTTCTTTTGTGGTGTAGGGGATGTTATATATTCAGCTTAGAGATTGGAAAACCGAGTCCTAAAGAAATTAAGTAGTTTGCCTGAATAATTTGCTTCCTACCTCAGGGCCTTTGTATTTGCTAGTCCCTCTGCCTGGCTTGGTTCCTCATGTCTTCAGGATATTTTTTCAAGTAATTAGCCTTTCAGCGAAGCATTCCTTGGTCAGGTTATATAAAATAATATCCTTTGACTCCAGCATTCACTTTCCTCCTTACTCTGGTATTATGAGACTCCCTAGACTTTATTTGGAAGCTGATCTTGAATTAAATGGATTTTTTTAAAAAATATTTTATTTATTGGAGAGAGACAGAGAGAGAGAGAGAGGAGAGAGATCATGAGCAAGGGGGAGGGCAGAAGGAGAAGCAGACTCCCCACGAGTAGGGAGCCCGATGTGGGACTCCATCCCAGGACCCTGGGATCATGACCTGAGCTGAAGGCAGATGCTTAAGCGACTGAGCCACCCAGGCTCCCTAAACTGATTTACTCTTGATGGAACAAGATGGAAATTCCGTGGACAGAGAAATGCTGTGGCATGTGCTTGGGCCTGTTTTGGGGTGAGAGGGAGGTAGCAAAGCCTTGTGTTACAATTTTTAGCCTTTTTTCTCATGAATTGCTTTCAATTCCAGGAGGAGTATGTGCACTCAGCTAAGTTTCTAGGTTCTGTGAAGCCTTTTGTCTATCCATAGGGGTCGGCTTTCCAGCTTCTTCGTACTGTCTTAACTTTCAATCCCCTCATTTTGCCTAAAGATTTGTTCATTGAGCTTTAATAGTGTATTTGTAATGAGTATAGTGTGGAGCTAGATGTGAAGTAGGGAGTTGGCTTCAGACAGGAGGATTCCTAGCTTTGTCACTTATGATTTAGTAGGAAAAAACATACATACAACATATATATATTACAGATATACATATGTGTGTTTTAAAAACTGCTATGTATTGAAACTTTTAATAAAGATGTTTTCGTTAATATTTTGATAGTACATACATAAGTCATTATTTTATGATGTTCTGGAATGCATACCTCTTTCTTTGTTTCTACTTGAAAAATTTCTTGCAATAATTTATGTAGTTGGAACACAGTAGCCATAATATTGTACTATGCTCTTGCATTTAAATGGTAGCTGATTTTGGAGAGAGAAACAAATTAGATTTTATTTCATTTTTTAAAAAATATTTTATTTAAAAAATATTTATTTATTCATGAGGGACACACAGAGAGAGGCAGAGACATAGGCAGAGGGAGAAACAGGCTCCATGCAGGGAGCCCAATGTGGGATTCTATCCTGGGACTCCAGGATCACGCCTTGAGCCAAAGGCAGACACTTAACCACTGAGCCACCCAGGTGTCCCAAAAATTAGATTTTAGATACTTCAACCTTAAGCTGATATTATGCAACCAGAGTTCAACAGATAGAAAAGCAGGAGATACATGTTAGAGATTTCTATGCATAGAGTAAATTGGCTTTTAAAGGGGAGAACTTATAAAGTGGATCAGAGGGTCAAGGGTGAAAACTTCATTGTTGGACAGGAGGAAGAAGTAAGACCATTGATAGAGAGTGGTCAGGCAGATAGGAGAAAATCTCCAAAAATGTAGAATAAAACCCCTAAGTGTCTGAATTTGAAAAGAAGCCAGATGGCATGTTCTCTTCTCTGGGAGATGCTTTAAAATTGTATACAATATAAAAATATGTTCGAATTTATGTCAAGTTGAAATTTTCTTTAAAGCTGATATAATCAATGATTATCCTTATGTAGATTGTTTTCTTTGTGGCATCTCTTGGGAGTTGGGTTCTTCTTCTAGGTTACCAAGAATAGGACTAAGCTGGGAAGTGGTCTAGGACAAGAAGGGAGGGCATATCTTGCTTACTGCTTTCTAAAAGGTCAACCAAAAAATTCCTTGGAATTATTTTGTATGAAACATTTATGTTAGTGTGGATAATTGAAAGAATTAATTGTCCTTAAATATGTGAATGGTATTAGTACACTGCAATTTGATGTCCTCTGCAAAGCACTTAAGATAATTATGATTGGATTTGTTGGAGTCTGTTTTTTCTATCTTCCCTCTGTACTTCTATGTGAAATAAAGTGTGTAGGTAACCACTTCAGTTTTCTTTAGGTTTTGTGGAAAAGTTATCTTGGGTAGAAATAATGCCAAACATGAGTATTTTATAAAATCTCACTTTTCTGCTTCTTGGGATAATATTACAAAGATAAATTGTTATCGACCTTGAAAACGACCCATAATTCTAGTGCTTTCTTCTAAAAATATTTAATTTTTAAAATTTTGCTAAACTTACTTTTACCATTTCAAGTGTACAGTTCAGTGGCATTATTCATTGTTGTGCAAACATTACCACCATCTATCTCCAGCATTGTTTCATCATCTCATAATGAAACTCTGTACCCATTAAACAACTTCCTATCTCACCTCTGTCCTCAAACAGTCCCCGATAAACCAGTGTTCTCCTTTGTGCCTATGTATTTGACTATTTCTAGGGACCTTATAAAAGAGGAAGCATAGAATATATGTCCCTTTGTGACTGACGTATTTCACTTGACATAATGTTTTCAAGGTTCATCTGTTTTAGTATGTGTCAGAATTTCCTTCCCTTTGAAGGCTGAATGATATTCCATTGTATGTATATAACACAAAGTTCATTCATCCATGATGGACATTTGGGTTGCTTCCACCTTTTGGCTATTGTGAATACTGCTATGAATATGGGTATACAAATATTTTTTGAGCCCCTACTTTCAGTTCTTTTTTGTATATACCCAGCAGTACAATTGCTCCACAAATATTTGAGTGTCTAGTATGTGGCAGGCACTGTACTAATAAGCACTGGTGATAAAGCAATGAGCTGGGCCCTTGGCCTCAAAGAATTTGGTGTACTGGGGATGAAAGGTACTAAATAAGCAGCTCTAATGGGTATGTTAAGTGGTATAAAAGGGCAAGTACAGAGTGCCATGTGTATTTTTTATATGGTTGTAATGTATATATTGTTAGAAGAATACAGAACATCAAATGCTTTTCCATATTCCAATATAATCCCCTGCAGCACCCCACTCCCCACGCCACCACATGGAAATATTTTCTGCTTTTTTTCAAATTTAGAAAGTTAATGCCTGGAATTTATTTTTAACTACAATATGAGGTAGGGGTATTGTGATACTGTGATTTATAAGAAATATGTAAATTTGGTTTTTGACCCCATTCCTGGCACAAAGCTTCTTAAAACCCTTGGAATTTCCTGTTGAGAGATTAAGGTGACTTTAATTATGTTAACAAGGTTACTGTTGGAAAGCATTTGAGGATGGGGATGGTTGGTTGCCCGTGGTGCCAACCCTGTGGGGAGTGGAGAGAGGGCTGGATATGGAATTCAGTCACCGGTGACTGGTGATTTAATCAATAATGCCTCTGTAATGAAGCCCTCATAAAGACACAAAAGCCGGGGTTCTGAGAGCTTTCAGGTTGTGAACACCTGGAGGTTTGGGGAGTGGTGAGCTCTGGGTGGGCAGGTAAACTTTCTCTGTATATTGCTTTATGTGTCTCTTCCATCTAGCTGTTCCTGGGAATTTGTATCCTTTTATAATAAATGGGTGATCTAGGAAGTAAAAGATTTCTCTGAGTTCTGTGAACTGCTCCAGCAAATTAATTGAGCGTGAGGGGAGGGTCTTAGGAACCTCTTGATTTATAGCCAGTTAGAAGGTGACAACCTGAACTTGCAACTGTCCTCTGAAGTCTAAGGAGGCAGTCATGGAAATCTCCAATATGTAGCCCATTGTCAGAAGCACAGGTGACCTGGGCTTGCAACTGGTGGCAGAAGGTGGTGGTGGTGATGACGGCAGTCTTGTAGAACTGAACCCTTAACCTGTGGAATCTGATGCTATCTCGAGGTAGATAAGTGTCAGAATTGAGTTGAATTGTAGGACACCCAGCTGGTGTCTGGAGAATTTCTTAGTGCTCTGTGGGAAGAAAAACACATTAGAATTGGGGCTCAGAACCAATTTATCTATATATACTTTCATCTTTTTATGTTTTTTAATAAATTATTTTTAAAAAATATTTATTCATGAGAGAGAGAGAGAGAGTGAGAGAGAGAGAGAGAGAGGCAGAGACACAGGCAGAGGGAGAAGCAGGCTCCATGCAGGGAGCCCGACATGGGACTCCTGGGTCTCCAGGATCATGCCCTGGGGGGCTAAAGGCGGCGCTAAACCGCTGAGCCACCCGGGCTGCCCTACTTTCGTTTTTTAAAAAGAATTAGAGTTATATTTGACATACAATACTATATTTGTTTTAGGTATACAACATGATGAACTTTTGCCTTTTTTGTGCCATACCATGAACTACCTAATAATTTTCTTGCTGACATTTGTGTGTCTTTTCCCCCTCTATTTTAGAATGAAGGCACTGCTTCTATGAGTAGTTTTGTGGGGTTTTTTTTCCTAATTATGTCCAGCAGTGGGATCATGCTGTTAATCAGTGTGAACTTTTAAAATCTCTAAGTAGGGATCCCTGGGTGGAGCAGCGGTTTGGCGCCTGCCTTTGGCCCAGGGCGCGATCCTGGAGACCCGGGATTGAATCCCACGTCGGGCTCCCAGTGCATGGAGCCTGCTTCTCCCTCTGCCTATGTCTCTGCCTCTCTCTCTCTCTCTCTCTGTGACTATCATAAATAAATTAAAAAAAAATAAAATAAAATCTCTAAGTAACTGAAGATTGTTTACCAGTAGGGTTGTATCCACCTAACAGTGCCTCTGTTGCTGTGATGTATGGTAATAACTATGTTATCCCTGGTTTGGAGATACTGTTTTAAGCAGTTTTGCCATTGATATCTCAGATGCCTTTAATTTGTGTTTCTTTATTAGCTAGAAGGAACATTTCCTCTTATTTTTGAGCAAGGTATTTTGAATGTGACAGATAACACTTAGTTTTATCTGAGGGCTTTTTAATTACAAGTATATAGTTTTCTGGTTAATTACTGGTAGTGATGGTTCTTAGTATTAAGTAGATGTATCTAATTATTTTAAATTCTATCGGTGTATTATTTTGTAATGTTTGCTTTGTGTTTTTAGTTCATTTCAATATACAAGCAGCAATTACTTAGGAAATCTGCAATAATCTATCCATCCTCTTGTTCAATAGTACTAAGTTGTATTCAGTGGACAGTTTGTAGATGAACTGTATTAAAGTAGTTGTGTTGTAGAGGAGCTGTATGTAAATAGAGTATGAGAACCAAGGGGAAAAGCCCAGATTTTTTTCTTACTGCCCTGTAATCTTTTTAGCAGTGAAACATACAGTGAAATTAAGTTTTTATTAGTTCTGCCTGCTTTTTGATAGTAATGCTTATTTTTAGTCATGAGCAGGGTAAGTAAACTAAAATTGGCTCTTAGACATTCTTATAAAAAGTGACATGATTGAAAAAATAATTACATGATTGCATTTATGGTTATGTCAGGTGGTAGTCCATAGACTACTTCCTGGAAGAAAGTCCATAGACTTCCCTATTGAGAATTTGTCAGTGCTGAGGCATTGTGAAACCAATGTAAAAACATACCCTTCTTTCTTTAGGATATCTGAAAATGTTCTGGACCATCTAACTTTGAAGTAATTAAAGATGCACTGGCAACTTAAAAAAAAATCTTTAGAGAGAATGTGAGTATGGGGAGAGGGAGAGAGAAACTGAAGCAGATGCCACACTGAGTGCAGAGCCTGTTGTGGACTCCATCTCAGGACCCTGAGATCATGACCTGAGCCAAAATCAAGAGTTGTATGCTCAACCAACTGAACCACCCAGGTGCCTCCCATTTTTTTTTTTTTTTGAGTAAGCTCTATACCCAATGTAGGGCTTAAACTCAGGACCCTGAGTCAAGGGTTGCATGCTCTATGTATGGACTGAGCCAGCCAGGTGCCCCCTGTGCTAGCAACTTTGTAGTGAAAATTTTAAGGTCTGGGGCAAATGGAAATATAGAAGGGTTAAATTTCTTTTTTTTTCTTTTTAAAGATTTTATTTATTCATGAGAGACACACAGAGAGGGGCAGAGACATAGAGGGAGAAAAAGCAGGTTCCTCACAGGAAGCCTGATGCAGGACTCCATCCCTGGACCGGGACCACACCCTGAGCCGAAGGCAGACGCTCAACCACTGAGCTATCCAGGTGTCCCTAGAATAGTTAATTTTTTAAAAGATTTTATTTATTTATGAGAGACACACAGAGAGAGAGAGAGGCAGAGACACAGGCAGAGGGAGAAGCAGGCTCCATGCAGGAAGCCTGACGTGGGATCCCGGGTCTCCAGGATCACACCCTGGACTGAAGGTGGCACTAAACCGCTGAGCCACCCGGGTTGCCCAAATAGTTAATTTTCAAACATTCTATAGATTTCTTTTAGTTAGGAACATAAGTTGTATTTATAGTTTTAGTTAAAATGATCATACATGTACATGTTACCTTATGCTTAAATGTAGTGAATGGAGCCATGCTCCCCTCTCAACACAATCACTTTGTTTTCGTGGTATCTTTTACCACTGCTTGGTATTTTCTTTCTTTGTGGTCTCTTCCTCCTATTAGAATTTAAACACCATGGGAACAGGGACTTTGTAGTTGAATGCTGTAACCTTGGTGGCTCTGACAGTGCCTGGTGCATAGTAGATACTCAAGGAATATTTATTGAGGGGTGCCTTTGGGTCAGGTCCTGATCCCAGATTCCTGGGATCAAGTCCTACATTGGGCTCCCTGCTCAGCGGGGGTCCTGCTTCTGCCTTTCCCTGGTCCCTGCTTGGTCTCTCTCTCTCTATTTCTCTCTCTTTCTCTCTCTTTCTTTCTCTCTCTCTCTCTGTCCCTCCCCCTCTCTCTCCCCCCTCCCTCCCCCCTTCCTCTCTCTCTCTTTCAAATAAATAAAATCTTAAAAAAATAGTTGTTGAATGAATAACTTATTTAGTAATTTATCTAGATACTTGGGGCTCAATTGGTAGGATATGTGACTCTTGATCTCAGGGTTGTGAGTTTGAGCCCCACATTGGGCCTGGAGCCTACTTAAAGAAATAATGGTAATTTATCCGGATACTGGTAAGTTATTCAGAAATAAATTCAGGTCTAGTTGTGAATGTAACTTCTGAACTTTTATTTTTATTTATTTATTTATTTTTTATAATAAATTTATTTTTTATTGGTGTTCAATTTGCCAACAACTTCTGAACTTTTAGAAATCACTCAGGGTTTTTTGCTTTTTGTTTAAATCAGTTTGAGAAGTGGAAGAAGTTTTGAGATCTGAGGGGCTTCTTAGTATTACTGTAGAATACAAGAAATTAGAAGTAAGGCTAGGAAAGTCCCCAGTCTCCAAAGTTCATCAATAAATGTTGTGCTGTATGTAACTATGTCTGAGTTCATTATCTGAGTTATGGCTATTAGCATATTTTTTCTGATCAGTTTTATCTTCACAAGTTATGACAAGCTTTTGCTCTTAAGTATCTGATTTGGTGTATTTCCAAACTTTGTTTCTTTTGCAAGTTGTGGAAAAGAAATCTGAAGCAGGTAAGAAAAGAGTAGTTAGAAACTATATTGCTTTTTTGCTACCATCTTGTAGGAGGATTGAGGGGAGGGGAGGTGTTGGCTTGTTTTGTATTTTCCAATGTTGAACATATTACCTAATAACAAATTCCAAAGTGCTGCTCATTATGTGTGTTAATCAAGTGTAACAGTAGTGATGAGTCCACCATAGTTTTAGTGCATTGTAGAGTTTACATAGCACTTGCACTCTGTCATAATAATCCTTTAAGGAGATGGAAGTCTCGTGGTATTTAGGCTGCTTTATGAAGGAGGAGTTAGCCTTTCAGAGGTGCCAAACGTGGCTCAAGGTCACACAACTAAATTTGGTAAAATAAACTCTAGAACGTGTGTCTTGTTTCCTGGTTCTGTGTTCTTTAGAACTGTAGAATTTTAGGTCAGGAAGAAGCTTTAAGGACTCTTAATCTCATATATATAAATTATGAAATAATTTAACATTATAAAGCTAATGTGCCAGAATTGCAATCCAGTTCTCCTGATTTTTTCTATATTGTTTGTAATCATCTATGTTTTTGATCTTGGAGATATATATGCTACTGAATGAATTGGCTGGCTGATTAACAAAGGTATTTGGTTTTCTTAATAGTTTTCTGGTTCTTGTGTATACTTATAATGGAGAATGGCTTCCCAAAATATTTGTGTGTATTTTGAGGTATCTTGGCATAGTGGAAAAAACATAAGCCTTAGAGCCAAGCAAATTTAAGTTGGAATCTTATGATTCCTTTCCTCAACTGTGTGACCTTTGGAAATTACCTAACTTCTTTGTTTTCTTATCTGTAAAATAGACAGGATATCACCTACCTTAAAATAATTAAAGATAGTGTATTATGGTAAGTTTCTGACACATGGAACATGCTCAGTAATATTAATATTATTTTACAAAATGTCACATACGAAACTCACTTTTTGCAATACAGAAAAGAACAACTAAATTGAAAACAAATTTTGGGGCACCTAGCTGGTTCAGTTGGCAGAGCATGTGATGCTTGATCTTGGGGTTGTGGGGTCAAGCCCCACATTGGGTATAGAGATTATTAATTAAGGAAATAAAAATTTGGGAAAGCATTTGTAACAAATAGGACCAAAGGTTTTATATTATTTAACAGTCATACAAATTGATATAAGCAACTATTCTGATCTTAAATGTTAGTAGACTAGAAGGTTTTAATATTACTACCACTTAACTGAGTTTTACTTAGTGCCAGGCAGTAAGCAAAGTGCTTGACTGCTGTTATTTTAAATCCTTTAGGCAGGGTAGCCTGAATGGCTCAGCGGTTTAGCGCCGCCTTCAGCCCAGGGCCTGATCTTGGAATCCCGAAATCCAGTCCCATGTCGGGCTCCCTGCATGGAGCCTGCTTTTCCGTCTTCCTGTGTCTCTGCCTCTCTTTCTCTCTCTCTCCCTCTCTTGCTTGCTCATGAATGAATAAATAAATAAAACATCTTTATTAAAAAAAATAAATCCTTTAGGCAGTAACCATGCACAGAATAGGTGCATATTTCCCATTTCACAAATAGCCAAAAATTGTAGAAATGTACCTTGTCTTTAATCAAGAGCCCTAAAATAAATACTGATCTACTTGGACCAAATGATGAAGAAATCCAGAATAATTCAACTTAAAATCTATATACAGAAAGCAGTGTTAGTTATAGTGAAATATTGGGGTCAGTCTTAATGTCTAACAATAAATAAGGTATATTTTACATTATGTCCGGTAGAATTTCATGAAACCCTTAGTATTTTTATTATGAATATTATAGAAATGGTAGATATGCATATACCCGTGAAAAATTATGCACTATTATCCATTTTATGTTTATAGTTATAAAGATTTTTACTTATTTAGAGTTTAGAGAGAGAGTTAGCAGGGGGGAGGGGCAGAAGGAAAGGGAGAGAGAGAAGCAGATTCCTCTGACCTGGGGCTCCCTCCCACAAACCTAAGACCATGACCTGACCTGAAATAAAGTCAGACACAGATGCTCCATCAGCTGAGTCACTCAGGCGCCCCCTATTTTGTGTTTATATTATTGAAAAAATTTACATCTAGGCATTTATGCACACTTACAAAGCCTGGGAAGAAAAATGAAAAGTGATTTATCAGAGTAATGAATGCTATGTGATTGTTCTGAGTTTCTTAAAGCTAATTTTGCATATAATTTTGTGGAAACCAAGGTCATAATGCTTCCTATGTAGTGTGCGTTGAAGAACTTTGCCCTTAAGATATTCAGGAATTTTGACTTAGATGACATGGTCCAATATATTGTATCTTATACTTTGAGGGGACTTTAATACTCTCAACTACTGGCGTTTTACTTTATTCTTCCAGTGGACTCTCAGCACACATTATCAGTCAGCCTATTGCATTTTACCGTTATTCTTGTTCTTGAAAATTACAGTCACAATAAGTAGACCTACATTATATAACTATTTTTTTTCCTTAATGGATCCGAGAATCTTCAACTTCTTGGTGACATGAAGGAAGCATGCTTTAAGCCCCAGATACATAGCCCAATGCAGCATTATGAGGGAAACCATCCACTATAATCTTCTATGCCCATTGCTTTTTGTGTAGCTTGTCTTGTCAGTCAGCAAAGCAAATACTTTACTGCCCTCTGCCTTTCAAATTACTTCATATATTTTATGGTTGATATATTTTATTAGTATTTGTGTTCTTTTCTGTTTCATTGCTTCATAAAAAAGACTCGTTGAGGTGTTAGTTTTGATTTCTTCTTTTCCATTCATCTGTACTACAAGACACACTCCACCATTGATTCTTATATTTCTCATTTATACTGATTTTAAAATAAGATTGTTAAAATAAAATAAAATAAAATAAGATAGTTAGATTTTGCCTGTGTAAATAATATGATGGTCTTGGTGGTTTGAAAACTTACCAGAATACTTTTTCAGTTCCTAGTTGTGTTCCAATTAAGGGTATTGTTAAAATGATATCCCCCACTGCTGTGTGTGTATGCTCATGTATATACCCCTCTGATTTGCTTTATTTAAAAAAAATTTAGGGATGCCTGGGTGGCTCAGTGGCTAAGCGTCTGCCTTCGTCTCAGGGTGTGATCCTGGAATCCTGGGATCGAGTCCCACATTGGGCTCCCTGCATGGAGCCTACTTCTCCCTCTGCCTGTGTCTCTGCTTTTGTCTTTGTGTCTCTTATGAATACATAAATAAAATCTTAAAAAAAATAAAAAATAAATTTAAAAAGATTTATCCCTTTGAGAGAGTGCTAATGTGCTGCATTAATGTGAGGGGTGGTGAGGGGGAAGGGGCAGAGGAGGAGAATCTCCAAGGAGGCTCCTCACTGAGCTTTGAGCCTAAAGTGGGGCTAATCCCCCAACCTGGGAGGTCAGGACCTGAGTGGAAACCAAGAGTTGAGTGCTCAACTGACTGAGCCATCCAGGCACTCTGTTTGATTTTATTTATTTTATATATTTATTTATTTTATTTATTCATGAGAGAGACACAGAGAGGCAGAGACATAGGGAGAGGGAGAAGCAGGCTCCCTGCTGGAAGCCTGATGTACAGGACTCAGTCCCCGGCTCTGGGGTCATGACCTGAGCCAAAGGCAGATTCTTAACCACTGAGCCACCTAGGTGTCCTGATTTGTTTTAAATTAATATTCAGGGAATATGTCTGAAAGTGGAACTTTTGAGAGTTCTCTGTACTGTAATTCTTTGAAATGTTCACCTTGTGTATTTTACACAAACATTGTCTGGAAACTTACGGGTTGTATAGCATAGTTTTCATGTCTTCAAATAATTTTTATTTATTTTTAAATTTTTTATTTATTTATTTATTCATGAGAGACCTAGGTAGAGGGAGAAGCAGGCTCCCCACGGGGAGCCTGATGTGGGACTCCATCCCCAGACCCGGGATCACACCCTGAGCTGAAGGCAGACGTTCAACTGCTGAGCCATCCAGGCATCCCTTCAAATAATTTTTAAAATGTTTAGCAAAAATTACTTTGTTTTTTAAAATTTTTTGTTTATTTTGGGGTGGAGAGAGAGAGAGAGAGAGAGACCGAACAAAGAGCACAAGCAGGGGGAGGGGCAGAAGGAGAGGGAGAAACAGACTCCACGCTAAGCAGGGAGCCTGACATGGGACTCCATCCCAGAATCCTGGGATCATAATCTGAGCTGAAGGCAGATGTTTAACATACTGAGCCACCCAGGTGCTCTTAGAGCAAGCTACTTTGAAAGAAGGAGTAACTGTGTTATTTCTTGTATAAAAATAATGATCTCTACCCATGATAAAAATTTAATACAGAAAGGTGTAAGGTGAAAAATTCCAATCCCTCCATTCTCAGTTTCAGAAGTAACCACTGCTAATAGTTTCTATCCTAGAAATTTTGTAAGCATAAACAAATTGAATCATATTTATATGTATTGGTTGAGATTGCTTGAGATTCTCTCTCCTCTTCCTTTGTCCCTTCCCTCCAGTCGCATGTGTGTGTGCAAGCATTTTGGCACTGTCACAAATAAATAAATCTTTACAAAAATTTTTTTAAAAAGCTTATATGTATTGGTCTGTAATTTGTTCTTTCCACCTGGTGACACTGCCTTGTATTTTGTAAAATCACATTTTTTTTGGTAGTGTATACTTAATATTTATGAATCTAATTCTCCCCCATAGCTTTTAAGAATGCAGATTTTTTTTTCCTGGGAATACATGTAATTTAGTGTTTTTTCTTCTAGAAAAAGTAGTTTTATTCTTTTTTTAAAAAAGATTTTATTTGACACAGCACAAGCAGGGGGAGTGGCAAGCAGAAGGAGAGGGAGAAGCACACTCCCGGCTGAGCAGGGAGCGCCAACAGGGAGCGCCAACGTGGGGCTTGATTCCAGGACTCTGGGATCATGATATGGGCCAAAGGCAGCTGCTTAACTGACTGAGCCACCTGGGCACCACTGTATTATTTTTTTTAAAGATTTTATTTATTTATTCATGAGAGACAGAGAGAGAGAGAGAGAGAGAGAGAGAGAGAGAGAGAAGCAGGCTCCATGCAGAGAGCCTGATGAGCCTGATGTGGGACTTGATCCCTGGTCTCCAGCATCAGGCCCTGGGCTGAAGGCAGCGCTAAACCGCTGAGCCACCTGGGCTGCCCTATATTCTTAATTTTTTTAAATTTATTTATGATAGTCACAGAGAGAGAGAGAGAGAGAGAGAGAGAGAGAGAGAGAGGGGCAGAGACACAGGCAGAGGGAGAAGCAGGCTCCATGCACCGGGAGCCCAACGTGGGATTTGATCCGGGGTCTCCAGGATCGCGCCTTGGGCCAAAGGCAGGCGCCAAACCGCTGCGCCACCCAGGGATCCCTGTATTATTCTTTATACTAAGTTAGCCTAGACAATTTTTGTTGTGTGGGAAGTTCATGGGCATGTGATTTAGGGCATACTTTATGTCAAAAAAACTTTGTGTATCTATTATAATTTCTTTTCAGAGTGAATTGTATATAAGATGCAGTTTTTGTCCTCAAAAGAGTCCACAGTCTTAATATAGAAGGTAGCTAAGGAAACAAAAAATTAAAATACAGGTTCATTATTGTAATGATGGAAACTTGTGTAAAGTATAGGACTGGAAAGAAGTAGTGATTATCTGGAAGACTACAAGGAATATGCCTTACGGGGGTGGGGAGGGCAGCGAGTAGTGATTGAGATTCAGTAAAAGTTTATCAGGGCATTCCAAACCAACTCCCTCCCTACTCCCTCCCTGTCTCCCTCTTCTCATACATTGTAGTAGTATCCAGCTGTTCTTAGTTCTCTTAACATACCGTGCTGTTTGATGCCTACATGTTTCTTTGCTTGAGCTTTCTAATGCCTGGAATATTCCTGCACCAACGTTCCAGCATAACCGAATGTGTCCTTCCAGATTTAGATTGGGGTCACATGGAAACCATATCTAAGCTCCTCTTTCCCATTTAAGAGCCACTTCTCTGTGCCCTGGGGCTTCTTAATGCATATTTATGCCAGTGTACTTTCACCGTACTCAATTGTGTAATTGCTTGTGTGACACCTTCACTGTATTGTAAGCTCATTTGGGGGGTGTGCATGACTGTGTTTTATGCATTTCCCCCAATATTTTATTATGAAAAATTTACAACATACATAATTGTACAGTGATCACCCATATATCCATCACCCAGATTCTATCTTTAACATTTTGCTATACTTGCTTTGTCAAATATCTATCCATTTAGCCATTGCTCCCTTCTCACCATCATTGACCTTTTTTTTTGATGTATTTCAAAGTAAGTTGCAGACATTAGTACCTTTCTACCCCTAAAGATGTCAGCATTATGATCGTTAAGTGGAGTTCATGTTTTATTCATTTTTATCCTTTTTTTACATTTTGAAAATTATGCCTCTTATTTTTATCATCAGGGCTATCACAGTGCTAGTTTAGAGGTCTTTAGTATTTCAATTGAAATCCTTTACTTTATGCATTTAACTAGAAGTGTATTGCGCTTGAAAGAAGCGATTCATTAAGGGCTGGAGTAGAGAGAATTTTATAGAACAGGATAATTATTATGGTTATTAGAATTTATTGTTTAAAGGCTGAAATAAATGCTAGGTAAACAGAAACAGGTAGTCAGGCAATTGATTTGGGGATAGGGTGGGGAAGGAATAGCTAGGTTGAGAGGATACCAGGAACCAGTGTTAGAAGCTAGGGTTTTTATTGGGCTTTAAAGAATGGTTCTAGGTTGAGTAGAAGGGAGTGGTTAGGGTTACAGGCTGGAAAAAGAGATTGAAGTCAGTACATTTTGTGGAATAATGACAAGCATTGTAATTGGAGCCATAGGTTCAGTTTCATTAATCAAAACATTAGTTTTTGGTCTTTGCAGGATCTCCTCAGGATTGGGAAGTGGCTTGATGGTGTTAAAATATGATCAGTGCTGAAAAGAGGTTATCTTGTGTTTTTCTTAAACTCAACAGTTTAAAAAATAAACTATATCTGATATTGGTTTTCAAATAAGTAAACTTTTGTTTTGGGTTACTCAGACTCCCTAAAAAACAGTAGCTCCTGGTGTTTTTTTTTTTTTTAATTTTTATTTATTTATTTATTTATGACAGAGAGAGAGAGAGAGAGAGAGAGAGAGAGAGGGGCAGAGACACAGGCAGAGGGAGAAGCAGGCTCCATGCACCGGGAGCCCGACGTGGGATTCGATCCCGGGTCTCCAGGACCGCACCCTGGGCCAAAGGCAGGCGCCAAACCGCTGCGCCACCCAGGGATCCCCGCTCCTGGTGTTTCTGTAGAATATAGAAATTGGAAAGAGGAAGATTCCAGTGGCAAATTGAAGTCCATGTGGAATAAAGTTCCTGGGGATTTTCAGTCTTGGTTAACCTAAACTTGGACAATATCTTCTAGAAAAGACCCATTTCCTTCTTGTGGGAAGAAGAGTGGTATGGTGACCACTGATGGCTTAGACTCTGGGAAGCTTCTTAAGGACGTTTTGGGGGGAATGCATTGAGCTCTGGGTTTCTGGCATTTGAGTGAATAAGGTTCAGACGATTAAGTGGCTCAAAACAGGAAAGGGGAAGTGTTTTGCTTCTCTTCCCAACTACTTATGCATTCTGTCTCTAAAACTGAGTCCTTGTGTACATCAGAAGTTGCATATTTCTATGGTTTACCTCAGCTTTTCTTAAAGTGTAGTATGGACCTACCTATGTAGGGGATTTATGAATAATACAGATATCTGAGACTTCTATAGATTACTGAAGAAGTCCTAGGTGTGGGTCCTGTGACATTCATTGCATTTTAATAAGCATTTTTTGATTTTTATGCAATTGGAATTTAAGAGAACCACTCTTTTGTACATAGTCATTTCCATTATTAAGTGATCAATTGTAGGTTTCATGGTGGAGCTACTGCTCCCTTTCAGAAAAGTACAATTAAAGGTGGCAGATGCCTATTTGCTTTATAGTAAGATTGATGGTAAAATGCAGCTGTTGGGGATTTTCTGCTACTCAGGATTTTGCTAGAGATCATTTTGTGTACACAACTGTAAGGAAACAATTGTTATTGCATGTATTGAACAAGGTGTATAAGATATTTCAGGGGTTTTTTCTGTGTAATTGTTTTAGATATTTAAATACAGATGAAGGAAATCCAGCACCTTTCTTATATTTGAAATGGACTGATTCAGAAGACTTTAAGAGCATAATCTCATTTATGTTCTGAAGAGATGGTATGTGGATTAGCCTAACAAGATACCTGTTTGTGAAGAAAATATGCAGAAGGCAGGTTCAAGCCCAGATTCTTTCCTCTTACCAGCGGTGTGACCTTGGGCAAAACTCTTAACCTTTTAAAAAATATTTATTGTTAATTAGTGTTCAGTAGAAGTTGTTGATGTGTTATAGAAACCATTTTATGACATTACTTAAGCATTTTGATAAGACTTCTGGTTTTACCATGATGTAAGAGCATTTTTCTTTTTGGGTATGATACATAAATAATGAGATGAATAGAAGAAATATCCTTTGCAAACTTTAAAGCATACTTGGAGAGAGGTAACGTGCAGATTACAAAAAAATACGTAGGGGTTGTAGGTAGTGCATCAGAGAAGTTTGGAGAGTAGTGAGCTAGTTTACGAGGAGATAGATGGCTGATCTCACATCTCAAGTGCAAATATATCCTTTGTATGTGGCAATGGCAGCAGATAAAGAGGGGTGAGCAGGCTGGAAGATAAAGCCTTGGTGGACAAAGTTTAGTCAGACTAGGAGAGATTATGGGGCTGTATGCAACAACTATTGCATTGCACAAGGACACCATTTTAGCAGGAAGTGATCTGTCTGTGGAAACAATGGAGAGAATCTGTCTTACCAAGCTTGAAAGACTATCCTGGGCAGCCCTGGTGGCTCAGCAGTTTAGCGCCACCTTCAGTCCAGGGTGTGAGTCTGGAGACCCAGGATCTAGTCCCATGTCAGGCCCCCTGCATGGAGCCTGCTTCTCCCTCTCTCTGCCTGTGTCTCTACCTCTCTCTCTCTGTGTCTCTCATGAATAAATAAATAAAATCTTAAAAAAAAAGACTATCCTAATATTTGAATAACTTTTTGAAGTTGGCAAAAAGAGATCATCAGCTTGCTTGGAAAATGGGCAAATGACATGAGCAGAGAGTTTCTGGAAAAGACCATAAGAATGGCTCTTAAATAAACATAAAGGAATTAGAGAAGTGCAGATTAAAACTACAAATACCCCTCTTTAGCCAGACCTATTTGGTTCCTGTTGTTCATTAGCAAGAATTTAATGATGAATAATACTACATTATCCAAATCTTTTAGTTTATCAATTTTGAGCAACAGGGGATTTATTAAAGTATGTTTGGTTCCTAAGTTTGTGAAGTGGAATCTCATTTAAGGGAGATTCTCCTGTACCCTGAGTTTTTAACCATAGCAGATGGGCAAAATTTTAAAGTCCTTTTTTTGTAAAGTTTTAAAAAATATTTATTTGAGAAAAAAGCGTGTATGTGAGGGAGCAAAGGGAGGGGCAGAGGGAGCGGAAGAGGGACAAGCAGACTCTGTGCTAAGTGAGGAGCCCACACAGGGCTCTAGCTCATGACCATGATGCTGAGATCACAACATGAGCCGAAACCAAGAGTGGGACATTTTTAACTGACTGTACCACTCAGGTGTCCCAAAATTCAAAAGTCTTGACAGTGCTGTTAGTAAATGTGCAGAAACAGACCCACACATAGGTTGCTGGTGGAAGTACAGATTGGTATAACCTTTGTCTGTGGAGGCCAATTTTGGTATTATCATCTGTGAAAATTACAAATGCTTTTATGGCCTTTGGATAAAATCTTTGTGTCAGTTGGTATGAGGGACAGTTTATGTGTTAATTGATTAAAATGACCAAAGCAATGATGAATTAAATATTGTTCAAGTGGCTAAAACATATTTTGGGGTTCCAGTATAGATGTTGAAGAAATTAATTAGAAGAAAGCATTTGAGTGGTAGTGGGAGACAGCACTTGATGGACACAGATTAAAAAATTTTTTATTAGGATATCATTTACATAAAATCCTATTCACTCTTTTTAGTGTACAATTCTGTGAGTTTTGGCATATATATATATATATATATAGTTGCATAAGTATCTTCATAATAAAGATATTATTACAGTTCCAGTACCTTCACCCCCAGATCCCCCAGTAATCCTTGGTGTAGTCAGTCTTCCTCCCCAGCCTGAGCCCCTGGCAACCACTGATCTGTTCTCTGTCCATAGGTGGGTTTTTTTTTTCTTTTGCCTTTTCTAGACTTTGATATAATTGGAATCCTACAATAAGTAGCTTATTGAGCCTGGCTCCTTTTACTTAGGATAATGCATTTGAGATTCAGCTGAGTCATATATATTAGAAGTTTGTTCCTTTTTATTATTTGGTAGTATTCCATTGTATGCATATAATATCTGCTTAAATGATAATTGGGTTTTTTTTATCTTTTAGTGATCACAAGTAAAGCCATCTACTTTTAGGTTTTTACATTGAGTTTAGCATTCATTCTGAGTTCATTTTTGCGTTTGGTATGAGATGTGGATTAAGTAACGTTTTTTGGCACATGGGTATCCTTTTGAAAAAGACTATCTTTATTCATTGAAATGCCTTGGTACTTTCGTCAAAATCCAAGTGACCATGTGTATGTGGGTCTATTTCAGGTCTCTAGTTCTGTTGGTTTGTCTTGATCACTATTTGTACTGTCTTGATAACTAGCTTTATAGTAATCTGTGATACAGTGTATAGTGTGGGTTCTCTAAATTTGTTCTCTTTCACAATTGTTTTGGCAGTTGTAATTCCTTTGCCTTTTCATTTGGGGGGGTGGAGCTTGCTAGCATTCTTTAAAAAATTATGTATGTATTTATTATTTTAAAAGATTTATTTATTTATTCAGAGAGACACACAGAGAGAAAGAGGCAGAGACATAGGCAGAGGGAGAAGCAGGCTCCATGCAGGGAGTCTGATGTGGGACTTGATCCCGGGTCTCCAGGATAACACCCTGGGCCAAAGGCAGGTGCTAAACCGCTGAGCCACCCAGGGATCCCCCTGTATGTATTTATTTATGAGAGAGAGAGAGAGAGAGAGAGATATGGAGGGGAAGGAGAAAATCCTAAGAAGACTCCAGGCTCCATTCCCATGACCCTGAGATCATGAGCTGAAGCCAAGAGTTGGAGGTTCAACCAATACAGCCATCCAGGTGCCTCAAACCTTGCTTAGGAATTTGATTAGACATTTAAAGTTTTATTTTCGTATAATACTACATTTTATAAGAAGTTGCCAAAACAGGAGACAATTTTCCATGTATTCTTCATTCAATTTCTTTTTTTAAAGATTTATTTATTTATTCATGAGACACACACAGAGAGAGAGAGAGAGAGAGAGAGAGAGAGAGAGAGAGAGAGAGAGTGAGAGAGAGTGAGAGAGAGTGAGAGGCAGAGACATAGGCAGAGGGAGAAGCAGGCTCTTTGCAGGCTCTTTGCAGGACCCCGATGTGGGGCTGGATCCCAGGCTCATCCCAGGCTCCGAGATCACGACCTGAGCTGAAGGCAGCGCCCAACCGCAGAGCCACCCTGGGGTCCCCTGCATTCAATTTCAACCAGTGAAAACATTTTGCATAACTATAGTCCAATAGCAAGAGCAAGAAATTGGCATTGGTGTAATACACAGTCTGTTTAGATTTTTACAGTTGTATGTGTACTCATTTGTGTGACTGTGTTTATGATTGTTTAATTTTTTAAAAAAGATTTTATTCATTTTAGAGAGAGAAAGAACACAGAGCTGAGGAGAGAGGCAGAGGAAGAGGGAGATCCCAGAAACTGGAAATCATGACCTGAGCCGAAGGCAGATGCTTAACTATCTGAGCTGCCCAGGCACCTCTTATTCTGTCCAATTTTATTTTATTTATTTTTTTAAAGATTTTATTTATTTATTCATGATAGTCACACAGAGAGAGACAGAGAGGCAGAGACACAGGAAGAGGGAGAAGCAGGCTCCATGCAGGGAGCCTGACGTGGGATTCGACCCCGGGTCTCCAGGATCGCGCCCCGGGCCAAAGGCAGGCGCCAAACCGCTGCGCCACCCAGGGATCCCTATTCTGTCCAATTTTATCACAGGTGTAGATGATTGTAACGACTACCACCAAGATCTAGAACTGTTCCATCATCACAAAGATCCCTTGTACTACTTGTATATAGTTATAGTCATCTCCGTCCCTCACCTTCCTCAGTTCTGTCCCTATTCCCTGGCAACCACTAATTTGTTCTCCATAATTGTGTCATTTTGGAGGCTCTTAAATAAATGGATATCATACAGTATATAACATGTTGAGATTAGCTTTTTTTCACTCAACATAATTATCTTGAAATCTATCGAAGTTGTTGGATTCCATCAGTTAATTCCTTTATATTGCTGAGTCATATTCCACAGTATGAATGTACCACAGTTAAGCATCGACCCATTGAAGGATATTTGAAATTAGTGTTTATATTAGTTTGCATTACTTCGCTAGAGTTCCCATTAAAAAGTACCAGAAAATGAATGGCTTGAATGATAATAATCTATTGTTTTGCAGTTTGGAGGCTAGATATCCTAGATCATGGTGTTAGCAAGGTTGGTTCCTTCTGAGAGCTGTGGGAGAGAGCCTGTTCTATGTCTCTTGCCGGGCTTCCTGTGCTTTGCTGACAATCTAATCTTTGGTGTTCTTTAGTTTATAAAAGCATCACCTTGGTCTCTGCCTCTGTCTTCACATGATGTTCTCACTATGTGCATGTCTCTCCAAATGCCCCCACCCATTTTTATTTTTTTTTTATTTTTTTATTTTTTTAAAAAATTTTTTAAATTTATTTATTTATGATAGTCACAGAGAGAGAGAGAGAGAGAGGCGCAGAGACAGAGGCAGAGGGAGAAGCAGGCTCCATGCACCGGGAGCCCGACGTGGGATTCGATCCCGGGTCTCCAGGATCGCGCCCTGGGTCAAAGGCAGGCGCCAAACCGCTGCGCCACCCAGGGATCCCCCCCACCCATTTTTAAAAGGATTTTTAACTTTTAACCCAACATGGACTCCAAACCCACAACCCTGAGATTAAGAGTTTAATGCTCCACTTAACTGAATTTTCCCTTTATATAAAGATACCAAACAGGATTAGGGCCCACACTGAAGTCCTCAATTTAACTTGATAACTTCTGTAAACACCTTAACTCCAAATAAAGTCACATTCCAAGGTATGGGGGGGGGTTTAGGATTTCAAAATATAAATTTTGGGGGGGACACAATTCAACCTAGAACCAAATAGTTTCCCATTTTAGGCTATTACAAATAAAACTGTTGTGAACATTTACATACATATTTTTGTGGACATAGGTTTCCGTTTCTCTGGGATAATGCTTGGGAATAAGTGCTGGTTCTTATAGTAAATGTTTATATGGTTTTTAAGTTCTAAAATTTTTTATGTATAACAATACAATTTATATATAACACGGTGTAAATTTAAGGTGTACAGTATGTTGATGTTATATTTATATGTTGCAATGTGATTACCACCATAGCTTTTAGCTAACACTTCTGTCTGGTCACAAAGATCATTTTCTTGGGGCACCTGGGTGACTCAGTCAGTTAAGCGTCTGACTTCTGCTCATTTCATAATCTCAGGGTTCTGGCATCCCTGCTTAGCTGGGAGTCTGCTTCTCCCTCTCTTTCTGCCTCTCCCCCTACTTGTGCAGTGTGCACTCTTTTTCTTTTTCAAATAAAAATCTTGAATAAAAAAGATCTTTTCTTTTTTATGGCGAGCATGTATGGCTTTTATAAGTGACTTCTAAACATTTTCCCAGAGTGGCTTGTGTCATTTTACATTTCTACCAGCAATATATGAGAATCAGTTTCTTTACTGTTGTTTGGTTTTGTCACTACTTTTTATCTTGGCCATTCTGATAGAAATAGTGATATCTCATTGTGGTTTTTATTTGTACTTCCTCCAATTCAATTTTAGCATTTGTTATTAAAAGATTTTTCTAATTATCTTTTTTGGTATTAACAACCAAATTAATACCAGAATTGGTATTAACAACAAATAAACTTATTAAGTAAAGTCTAAATTTTCTTTATATTTTTGTCTTTGGAATTCATCTCACTAAAGATGTTGTATTTACAATCTTACTATAGGTAAGATTTCTCTGTATACTCACAATTTATTTGATGTACATGATTAGGTTTATTTTTCTAAATTTTTTTTAACTTTAGGGATTTCAGAAGTTTTGTTTCATGTCTTCCATAGGTAATTCATTTTCCTAAATCAAAAGTTAAAATTTGGGATACCTGGGTGGCTCAGCAGCTGAGTATCTGCCTTCGGTTCAGGTCATGATCCTGGGGTCCTGGGATCGAGTTCCACATTGGACTCCCCACAGGGAGCCTATTTCTGCCTATGTCTCTGTGTCATAAATAAATAAGTAAATGCTTTAAAAAAACGTTAAAATTTGATATAGGAAGGTATGCATATGCATAAAAGTCTCCAGAGACTTCTGCCTTCTCTATTTTGTTTCATCCCTTCCCTCTCATAGGCAGCTTAAAAAAATGTTTTTTGTCAATCCTTCCAGTATTTCTTTTTGCACAAATAAGCTTTGCACAGTGGCAGTATTGTAGCCAATGAGGTTTATCCAAGGCGCGATTATTGCTAATTGAAAATTTTTTGCACAAATATCTCCATATATACATTCTTTTTTTTAAGATTTTATTTATTCATGAGAGTGAGGGGGGGGGCAGAGGGATAAGCAAGCTCCATGCAGGGAGCCCGATGTGGGACTCGATCCCAGGACTCCAGGATCCACGCCCTGGGCTGAAGGCAGGTGCTAAACCGCTGAGCCACCCGGAAATCCCCTATACATTCTTATTTTACTGTCCTTTCTTGGAAGTAGTATACTGGCCAAAACAGTTTGTTATAGACATTGATATTAAGTGCCAGACCTAATAGAAGATGTTAGGAGGTGTGTTGATGTCTTCCATGGAGTGAGAGTTGAATCTGCCGTACTAACCTGGACCATTTTTTTTAAAGATTTTATTTATTCATGAGAGACAGAGAGAGCGAGAGATGCAGAGACAGGCAGAGGGAGAAGCAGGCTCCATGCAGGAGACCTGATGTGGGACCTGATCCCGGGTCTCCAGGACCAGGCCCTGGGCTGAAGGGAGTGCTAAACCGCTGAGCTACCTGGGCTGCCCCTGAACCATTTTTTGATCTATCTACAAGTTAGAATCAATATGAATTAGATGGGTTCACTAGTAATTATGCTGATGATTATTACATCATTGGAGAAATCTGCTTGTTACTCTGTAATTTTAGACAGAAAAAGACAGGTGAAACAGTTGAGAAACTGCTTGTTACTCTAATTTTAGAAAAAGAGGTGAAATATAGTTGAATACTTAGTTGTTATTGCTAACCAAAGCAGGTAATAACAGGACCAACCTGTGTGTGGGTGGGGGGACATAATGAAGTAAAACTTTCAAGTAAAATGACATGAGTGGGATATTTGGCAAACATGAACAGAATTAATAAGCAACAAGCAGTTGAAGAATTTTTTTCTTGTTTGGAATTTATTAATCAGGAAGTCTGAGCATAATTTCTGATGGTAGAGATTGCTTTTCATAATGAAAAGAGCATTTTGAGCACTTTGCCAATGCCAAAGTAATAATCATAGAATAAAATGCAGATACTTGCATATGAAGAATCTCCTTATGCATGTTGTTCTTAGATTTTGCTAAATTATTTGACAAACTTTTTTGTGAAGTCGATCATTAGAACACATGTTTTTCTATAGAAAGTTTTCTAATTGAGAAGTTTCTTTTCTGTTGACTTAGCACATAAATCATTAGTACAAGTTAAGTCTTTTGTTTAAAAATTTTATTTATTCATGACACACACACACACACACAGAGAGAGAGAGAGAGAGGCAGAGACACAGGCAGAGGGAGAATGCAGGCTTCATTCAGGGAGCCCGATGTGGAACTTGGATCCTAGGGACTCCAGGATCATGCCCTGGGCCCAAGGCAGGTGCTAAACAGCTGAGCTACCCAGGGATCCCTACAACAAGTTATGACTTAAAAGTAAGGTTGCAATAATTGTAAACCTCTCCAATTTAAGATAGTTTTGAGTTCTCTGAAGTATAGTACACTTTCAGGTGTACCCATTACTTAAAACATTAGTTCTAGTATATATTTTCCTTTAATAGCATATCATTCTTAATATTAAATGTGTGCAGAATCATTATTTTGCTTCCTTTTTTAGCATTTAGATAATCCTTTGGAGGGATGTTTTGCAGGATGCTTTAATATATTTATAGTGGTTTAGTAATAAGGTAGTCTTTTGGTCTCAATTGCTCTAGGACTTAAATTCCCATCATCTTAGAGCTCAAGTTGAGAGTTGGTTTTGTCTCCCTTTCTTTCATCATTGGATGGTATACCAAGGTGGATGAAATGCACTTGTGAGTGTTAGGCACTAAAAATGGAATAGGTTAATGGGCAAAATAGGGGGCCCCCTTGTAATACTTAGCACCAGTAATCTATATATTTTAATATTTGGATATCTCTTCTTGCTGGGACATCTTTATGTATTATATGCTCCCTCCCTCAAATGTAATGGAACCACCTGCTATATTTTAGGGATCAGTAACTTTTAATTCCTAGTATCATCACATTATGAAATTCTAGCATGCTAACCCTTGATTGCAGTTTGCTTGATTTCTGCTTGAAGGTTCTTGTCCCTTTTTTCCAGCTTTAAGTAATGTGCTGATCTCTTGTTAAACTATGAAACTTGTACCATCAAATTTTGAACAACAGAGAAAAATGTTGAACATTTTTATTTATTTTTTTGAATATTTTAAAAATGGGTTTCAATGATCGTTTTCATACTCTAGTGAGTAACTCTGAAAATGTAGGTGGGACTATCTTGCATGGTTCAACCAAGTGCTTCCATTTTTTTTAAAACTAGATATTTCTTTGGATCCTTTGTAATAAGGTTACACTAGCTTTGGTTCCTTTTTACCATATCAAATAGATTAAAAATCTGTTTGTCAAAACAAAGTACTTTGAGTGTAGATATCAATTGTTAGTGTTTTTATAAAATTAGATTTCTGGGGCACCAGGTGGTTCAATTGATTAAGTGTCTGACTTTTGATTTCTTTTTTAAGCTTTTATTTATTTATTTATTCTAGAGAGAGAGAGAGCAGATTACATGCCCAGTGTGAAGCCTGATGCAGGGATCAATGTGAAATCATGACCTGAGCCAAAATCAAGAGTCCTGCCCTTAACCATCTGAGCCCACCAGGTGTCCCCCATCTTAACCATTTTAAGCGGACAGTTCACCAATTAAATTGACATTGTTGTGTAATATCTCCAGAACTTTTCATCTTGAAGAACTGAAACTCTATACCCATTAAACAATTCCCCTTTTTCCACTCCTTTTACCCCCTGATAACCACCATTCTATTTTCTGTTTCTATGAATTTGACTACTGTAGGTACCTCATGTCAGTGGAGTCATATAGTTTTTGTCCTTTTTGTGACTGACTGGCTTATTTCATGTAGCATAATATCTTGGAGGTTCATGCATGTTGTAGCATGTGACAGGATTTCCTTCCTTATTAAAGATGAATAATCCATTATATATATATATATATATATATATATATATATATATATATATATAATATTTTGTTTATCCACTCAGCTGTTGATGGACATGTGGGCTGCTTCCACCTCTTGGCTATTGTGAACACTGCTGCTATGAACGTGGGAAGTACAAATATCTCTTGAGAACCAGCTTTCAGTTGTTTTGGAAATATACCCAGAAGTGGGGATTGCTGGATCATATGGCAGTTCCATTTAAAGATTTTTGAGGAACCTCCATACTGTTTTGCATAGCAGACACACAGTTTTGCAATCCTAACAATAGTGCACAGGTGTTCAGTTTTTTACACATCTTTGCAGACACTTGTGTGTATTTTGATTTCTAGCCATCTCAGAAGATATGAAGTGGTATCTCATTGTAGTTTTTGATTCTGATTCAAATACTTTACCCATATTTTATTTGTATTAATTGGTTTTTTTGTTGTTGAGTTGTAGAAATTCTTTATATATTCTGGATATATATCTTATCAGATGAATGATTTGCAAATATTTTCTCCTATTCTGTAGTTTGCCTTTTCACTCTGTGTCCTTTGATGTGTAAAATTTTTTATGTAGTTTCAGTTGTCTATTTTTGCTTTTATTACCTTTTGATGTCATATCCAGGAAATCATTGCCAAGTCCAATGTTCTGAAGCTTTTCCTCTACGTTTTCCTGGAGGACTTTTATAGTTTTTGGTCTTACATTTAGGCCTTCAACCCATTTTTATTTTTTCCCCATTCTCTTTAACCCATTTTTAATTAATTTTTGCATATGGTGTGAGATAATGAATGGTTCATCTTTACCTTTTGTGAGGATTTCCTAGCACCAATTTTTGAAGAAACTGTCCTTTCCCTATTGAGTGGTCTTGGCACTCTTGTCAAAAATAATTTGAATGTATATGAAAGGGTTTATTTCTGCCCTCTCCATTCTATTCTATTGGTCTGTATGTCTGTCTTTATGCCAGTACCACACCATTTTGATTTTTGTAGTTTTGTGATACGTTTTGAAATCAGGAAGTGTGATTCTTCCAACTTTGTTTCTTTTTTCCAAATTGTTTGGGTTGTTTGTAGTACCTTGGATTTTATGATGAATTTTTCTGTTTCTGCAAAAAAAGCATGCTCTTGTTTTTTGTTTTTAGATTTTATTTATTCATGAGAGACACACAGAGAGAGGCAGAGATATAGGCAAAGGGAGAAGTAGGCTCTCTGTGGGGAGCCTGATAGGGGACTGGATTCCAGGACCCTGGGTTCATGACCTGAGCCAAAGGCAGATGCTCAACCACTGAGCACACCCAGTTGCTCGCTCTTGGGGTTTTTGATAGGGGTTGCACTGAATCTGTAGATTGTTTTGGGTAGAATGGACATCTTAATAACAGTCATCCAATTTCCATAGGGTGTATTTTGACTTCTTTGTGTCATTTTAATTTTTTTTCTCTAAGATGTTATTTATTTGCACGAGTGGGGTGGAGGAGGGGGAGAGAGAAGAAGCAGGCTCCCTCCCTGCTGAGCAGGGAGCCCTCCATGGGGCTCTATTCCAGGACTCTGGGATCATGACCTGTGTGGAAGGCAGATGCTTAACTGAGCCACTGAGGTGGCCCTAAGATTTTCTTTTTTAAGATTTTATTTATTCTTGACACACACACACACACACACACACACACACACACACACACGCACAGAGAGAGAGAGAGAAGGAGAGAGAGAGAGGCAGAGACACAGGCAGAGGGAGAAGCAGGTTCCATGCAGGGAGCCTGACGTGGGACTTGATCTGGAACTTGTGGATAACACCCTGAGCCAAAGGCAGAGGCTCAACAACTGAGCCACCCAGGTGTCCCCGGCCCTAAGATTTTAAGTAATCTCTACACCCAGTGTGGGCCTCAAACTCCCTACCCCAAGACCAAGAGTTGCATGCTCCACTGACTGAGCCAACCAGGCACCCCAAGTGTCCTCTTTAACCTTATCCAGTGATAGTTTGTAATTTGCGGTGTAGAAGTCTTCCACCTCCTTTGGCTAGGTTTATTTCTAAGGTTTTTTTTTCTTTTGGTGCTATTGTAAATAGAATTATTTTCTTAGTTTTCTTTTTTGGATTGTTCATTGTTAGCATATAGAAGCACAGCTGATTTTTGTGTGTTGCGTGTTGACTTTGTATCCTGCAACTTGGCTGAATTTATTCGTTCTAATAGGTTTTTTTTTAGTGTGTGTGAATGTGAAATGTTTAGGGTGTTCTATGTACAAGATGTTATTACCTGCAAATAGGTAATTTTTCTTCTTTCTTTACAATAGTGGTTGTCTTTTATATATTTTTCTTGCTTTTAGTTGTTTTAGGTAGGGGTCCTAATACTATGTTGAATAGAAGTAGTGAGAGCAGGCATCCCTGCCTTATTTCTGATCTTAAAAGGGAAAGTTTCAGCCTTTTACCATTCAATATGGTACTAGTTGTGGGCTTTTCATAACTGCCTTTGTTATGTTGAGGTACTACTTTTTCCTTGTATTCCTACTTTGTTGAGTATTTTTGTCATGAAAAAGTGTTTTCTGTCATGAAAAATGCCTTTTCTGCATCAGTTGATGATTATGAAATATTTTGTCCTTCATTCTCTTAATATGGTGCATTGCAGTGATCGATTTTTGTGCATTGCACCAGCCTTGCATTCTGGAAATAAATACCACTTGGTCATGGTGTATATTTTTATTTATTTATTTATTATTTTATTTATTTATTTTTTAAAATTTTATTTATTTATGAGAGAGAGAGAGAGAGAGAGAGAGAGGAGAGAGAGAGAGAGAGAGAGGCAGGCACAGACACAGGCAGAGGGAGAAGCAGGCTCCATGCAGGGAGCCTGACCTGGGACTTGATCCCAGGTCTTCAGGATCACGCCCTGGGCCGAAGGCAGCGCTAAACCGCTGAGCCACCCGGGCTGCCCGGTCATGGTGTATAATACTTAAAATGTGCTATTGATTTTGGTTTGCTAGTATATTTTTGAGGATTTCTGTGTTGGTGTTCATCAGGGATATTTGAGGTTTTTCATAGTGTCTATCTGGCTTAAACTTAACTTTTAAAAAGTCATTTACATGTTTTAATTTTTAGGAAAGCTAAAGGTTAGAATTTAAATAAAGTTACAACATACATATGACCCTTCTGTCATTGTTATTGTGTAGAATTACCAAATGAAAAACCAACCTCTTAGATCTAAAATAAGAAATAGGGACGCTTAGGTGGCTCAGCGGTTGGGCGTCTGCCTTCAGCTCAGGACGTGGTCCCGGAGACCCAAGACCCAGGATTGAGTCTCAGTCAGGCTCCCTGCATGGAGCCTGCTTCTCCCTCTGCCTCAACCTCTCTGTCTCTCTCTGTCTCTCTGTCTCTCTCTCTCTCTCTGTGTCTGTCTCTCTCATGAATAAATAAATAAAATCTTTAACAAAAATAAAATAAGAAATGAAGAGTATCCATACTTCTTTATAAACTTCATTGTGAAAGCATATTGGATTTCCAAACTTCAATATGATTATAATTTAAGTCTATGAATTGTATACTCTGGATGTTTGTAGAAAAGGTTAGCAGTTTGTATCAAGTGGATGCTAATGCTATTTTAATAGGGTATTATCTAACCAGAAATCGAGGGGATCCCTGGGTGGCTCAGCGGTTTGGTGCCGGCCTTTGGCCCAGGGCATGATCCTGGAATCCCGGGATCGAGTCCCTTGTCGGGCTCCCAGCACGGAGCCTGCTTCTCCCTCTGCCTGTGTCTCTGCCTCTCTCTCTCTCTCTCTCTCTCTCTCTCTCTCTCTCTCTCTCTCTCTCTCTCATCAATCAATCTATCTTAAAAAAATATCTAACCAGAAATCGAGGGTACAAAAAAATTAAATATGTAGCATGTATGTTGTGTTTCATGTTCATACTAAAATGACAAAAAAATTTGTGCTTACTAGTAGTAACTGCAATTCTAAATTTTAGATTAGAATTTCCTATTATCCTTCATAAAGTGGTTTAGCTTGTTTACTCTTTGCTTTTATTAACTGAATTGTATCTTAGTTGTAATGGTATCTCTATCCTCCTGTGAATTAGTAATAAACGATATTTCATTTAGATACTTTTTGTAACCTTGAATAAATAAAATTTTGATGCAATCAGTCTGAGAATATGTGAAATAAAAATTTGGATTTCTCTTGAAATCCAGGTAAGATCAGCATGTTTTCATCTACTTTCCTATGAAATCTGTCTTGATATCTGTTACTGCTTGAAATCTGCCAGTGAGCCAGCAGTCCCCAATGTGAAGTGGGTTTGATGGTAATAATGGGTGGTGCTTATATCATCCTGTATACCATTTACAAGTGTTCACTCATGAATTTGGCTCATGGCTGTATATTTGATTTTCAGGTCTAGATATTCATTAATACCAGCTAATTGGGTCTCACCACTGAAATGTTGATAGCCACTACACCCAGTTGTAATTATCACTGTTTATATATGATGTCTTAACATACAGAAAGTTATGTCAGTGGGGACAAATACATTTTTAAAATTAGTGCAAAAAGCTGAATATGGTATTCTGGTATAAGTGATCATTGACAGTATTTTTCAAAATTATTCTTGATTTAGTTATTGACCTTGGCAGACTGATATAAGATTTTAAGGTGATAGTATATGATAAAACAAGTACTTTATCTCTTTATTTAGCTTGATATTTGATATTAATTTGTTTTGATATTTATAAAAATCAACTGAAGCTTGTTAGGGCAAACTGGGGTATCAACAGACTTGGAATTAGATACTTGATATATGTCCAGTATATCAGGTATGATATGATATCCAGTGTCTAGCAGAAGCCAGTGCCAGTATGGTAGACAGATGAGAGGAGGTTGTGGCATTCAGATTAGGGCAACTGGAGAGGCACAGAGAGACTGTTTTTAGAGTGGGTTTAGGGGCAGGAATCCAGTTCCTGGGATGGGATTGGTAGATAATTTATAGCAAGAACAAAGCAGGGTATTTATCCTGGGATGACTCAGACACAGGGTACAACTGAGTATAGGTTGAATAAGGCAGAAGCTTTTTCTTATCCCCCCTTCCCAACCACAACTAGTAGTACTCGTTTGTTGCCAAGTTCAGGAGTGGCATGCTGGATTTCCTACAGAAATCAGAACTGATGGTCGAGATCTGGGCCAAGCTGAGTATGTAGGTTGGGCCAGGTGATTCTGTGTTTAGAATTAGAGTCCTATTTGGAAAGTATTGGGAATGTGGGTAGACAAGGAAACGAGGAAGATTGCTGAGCACCTACTAACACATACTTAAAAATAGGAGGGGAACAGGTGGATGTTTCCAGTTCTGTCTGGCTTTAGTATCTGTGCCCCAGCTTGCTCCTTCCCTTCTTCCTGAGAGTAGAAATTGTTTCAGAAGTGTTGTGGCGTTAGTTGTGTTCAATTTGTCTATTTAGTTATTTGAGAAAGTCTTTTTGCTTTTGGTCTCCTGCCTGCCTTCTGTATATTATTTTTTAAAAGATTTTATTTTTTATTTATTCATGAGAGACAGAAAGGCAGAGACATAGAGGAAGAAGCAGGTTCCCTGCAAGGAATCTGATGCGGCACTCGATCCTAGAACACCGGGATCACGAACTGAGCCAAAGGCAGATGCTCAACTACTGAGCCACCCAGGTGTCCCTGTATATTATGTTTTAAGTTTGTAAGGGCAGATACTTGACCTGTCACTCAGAAAATGTAGACACTGTCATTAATTCTCTTAAGTATGTAGTTTTCTTCTAGTACCATTTCTACATTACCTTTTCCTGTGCTAGAGCACGTGCTACCATTAGAAATTCTTAAGGATCTGTCTAGGCTCATGGAAATGAAAATATATTTGCAAATGATATACATGGGTAGCTATGATATGAGTATACAATCAAGAAATGTTCTGGTTAAGGGCAGCTGGGTGGCTCAGTCCGTTGAATGTCTGACTCTTGATCTTTTTTGGCTCAGGTCTTGATTTCAGGGTTGCGAGTTCAAGCTTCCAGGGGCTTTAAAAAACATTTTTAAAAAAGACTTTATTTATTTATTTATTCATGAGAGAGAGAGAGAGAGAGAGAGGAGGCAGGCAGAGACACAGGGGGAGAAGCAGGCTCCCTGTGGGGAGCCTGATGTGGGACTCGATCCCAGGACCTGGGATCATGCCTTGGGCTGAAGGCAGACGCTCAACTGCTGAGCCACCCAGGCATCCCTAAAAAACATTTTGGTTGAAATTTTGTTACTGGTCTGTGTATACATGATCATTGCTTGATTTGTCATTCTTTTTACCTTGTCATCTCCTCGGAAGACTTATAGCAGAAATCGGGGAGATTAACACAGGGAGGAAAAATGCCTCTTTGAGCAAGGAGAAATCTTTTAAAAAAATTCATATTCATCATTAAAAGGGCAGTAGATTTTCTTCTTTTGAAGGTATGTATTTACATCTAACAATTTTTTGGTGAGCTTTTCATTTCTTGACCTATGTATTCAAAGTTGCCACCTATCATTTGATGTAAGAAATTATAATAACTTGCCTGTTTTGATTGAAATGTACTATTGCAGGAACTAAATTTACCTTTTAGCATTTCACAGTCTCAGCCTAAATGACAGACTTCTGTGCGTTGTCTTCTAAGTAGATAGGCCAGTAAAAGGATCATGCCTATGGGTCTTGTCAGGAGTTCATAAAAAATTTTTCTTCCCTGCTCAGCTTGAGTAGATAAACATGATAAAGATCGTTTTATTGGGGGTTCCTGGATGGCTCGGTTGGTAGAGCATGTGACTCTTGAACTCAGGGTCATGAGTTCGAGCTCCATGTTAGGTGTAGAGATTACTTTTTAAAAAAGATGATATTATGATAGAACGCAAGTTTTTGTAGATACTTTATGAGATTATGGACCTGACATATGAATAAATCTAGTTTTACCAGTAGAGATAGTTTTGTAATTCCTCAGGTAGTTGAAGTTTTAAAAGAGGACATTAAAAAATCCATTTCTACCCTTATAGTTTACTTTTTCCATACAAACAATAAAATTGTAAGTTAGGAATGCTGGGTGGCTCAGCGGTTGAGCCTCTGCCTTTGGCTCAGGGCATGATCCCAGAGTCCTGGGATCCAGTCCTGCATTGGGCCCCAGCGAGAGGTGCCTGCTTCTCCCTCTGCCTGTGTCTCTGCCTCTCTCCCTGTGTCTTTCATGAATAAATAAATAAAATCTTAAAAACATTTAAATTGTAAGTTAAAAAATGTAGAAATCACCTACATTGTCACCACCCTGATATGCTGTTACATTTGCTGCTGCTTTTTTGTTGTTGGTAATATTGCATCTTAATATTGGCCTTTGATGTATCAAACTTGATCCCTGTTGCCACTACAGTCATCGTAAATATTTTCCATGTATTAGTTTTATATTGCATTTTAAATTATCAGCTGGACATTTAGGTAGTTCCTACTTTAAAGTGTTTGTAGTATAGTAATGGTGGCATTTCAGAAAGTTAATATGTATTTCTTAGATGTGATTATCATAGAAGGATGTAATCCTTTTAGGAGGAGTGTTAAGATAATAGATTGGCATGTTTGTGCTAATTTTGCTGGCTGTTAGCAGCTGAATATTTCTTTCTTTTTTAAAAAAAATATTTATTTATTAATTTATTCCTGAGGCGGGGAGGTGGGCAGAGACACAGGCAGAGGGAGAAGCAGGCTCCATGCAGGGAGCCCGATGTGGGACTCGATCCCGGGTCTCCAGGGTCAGGCCCTGGGCTGAAGGCAGCGCTAAACCGCTGAGCCACCCGGGCTGCCCTCTTTTTTTTCTTTTTAAAAAATATTTTATTATCTGGGAGAAAGTGTGTGCGAGTGCCTGCACAACCAGGGGAAGGAGAGGGAGAAACAGACTCCCCACTGAGCAGGGAGCAGGCTCAATACCAGGAATCTGGAGATCATGACCTGAGCCAAAGGCACACAGTTAATCTACTGGCTACCCAGGTGCCCCAGCAGCTATTTCTTGCATTTTTAGGGATATAACACACCTAGCTACTTTAAGTGTTCTGCTTACTCCCCAATAATATGTGGATTCTGAGGGACCTTGTTAGTGTGGCTCTCTTTTGCACCTTTTTACTTTTTTGATACCACTTAGGATTGAATTAAAAGAACTTTGAAACAGTTACTGTTTTACCAAAAAATCAAAATTACTTTAAGATTTTTAAACAATATCCTAGAAAAACAGGTTTTTATGTATTTTTAATTTTTCAAGCAGGGTAATTTTAATGAATTTAAGTCATTTGAATATAAAGATGTGTAATTATATAATTTTTTTATACATTTGTGTTTATGCTACAGTAATTGGTGTCCAACATGTTTTCAGAAGTGAGAGAAGAAAACATTTTTATTATTGAATTAATTTAACATGGAATGTAAACTTTGAGTAATAGGCCATATTTATTATAGATGACTTGAAAAAGTTATGGTGATCAAGTTTTAGCTTTTAGATCTCTGTTTATATCAAAAACAGTGCTGCTGAGAGCATTTACTTGAATTTAATGTATAGAATTAAAAATATATGATCACTTGTTTTATTCATCCATCTGAAAGAGTTCTAGAGTTTTAGAGAACAAGCAGGGGGAGCAGCAGGCAGAGGGGAGGGAGAAGCAAGCTCCCCACTGAGCAGGGAGCCTGATGTGGATGGAGCTCAATCCCAGGACCCTAGTGAGCCAAGGTGCCACCCAGGTGCCCCTATAATAATCTATTTTTAATTCAGTAATTTATATGAATGTGTCAACAAACCTTTAATGGCAGTATACTGGACACTTAAACCTAAGGAAGTGGTTTTTAAAATATATTTAACGTATCTACAAGTGTGTTTGCTCAGTTTTCAGTGAGGAGAAACAGAAGCTAATTGCTGGATATATTTTTTTCTCAAAGGAACATAGTGATGAGAATTTAAAAGCAAATTTCATTTCTATGATTTATCTTTCAAAGTTTTTGGAATGTTAATTCTTTTTATAGTAGTTACAGAGAATTGGTATAAGTGATAAAAAAAAAAAAAATCTCCGTTTTTCCTTGACACTAGGTGAGAGCTCCACCTTGTGATCTTTGAGTATATTTTTCTAAAAAAATTAGTAAGCTACAGTAGGCCAGAAATGGTGTGGTGAGTTTGATTATTCAACTCATACTTTTATTTGAACATTACATATTATTATAGTTTTGGGTTTTCCAACTAAGGACAAATGGTATTAAGTATATTTAAAGACCTTGTTTGTAAGTTTTTTAATGTAAATCTTTGGGGGGAATCAAATTGTATTTATATACAGCTGTAGACATTTAAAATGAAAAGAAAAAATTCATAGTCCTTCCTGCAGATAAAGTTCTTAAAAAAACCTAATACTAATTTACCCATTGTTTCCCCTCCTTTGAAGTACAAAGCAACTTATATTTGGAGCTATGAAAAAATGTTTAGGTGGCAAATTGATTATTTAGACAATGATTAAAATAGTGAAAACTCAGATACAAGTAGTTTAGTATTTGTTTAATAATATTAGGTGGCAATAGAGATAGGTGCCTTCCTGTAGAAACATTTTCATGTTTATTGGTACAAGTAGTTCCGTAAGGGCAAGGGTCTCTCCTGTTTACCACTCTATGTGTGCCCCAGTGCCCAACACTGCGTTTGGCACATGGTAGATACTTTAATTGGTTGGATGGATTCTTAATATTTAAAAACTTCTTAAACACGTATTTAACTGGGATAAGGAGTTGGCCAGTTTAATAATTCTTCTAAATCTATTAGACCATGCTGGGATATCTCTTTGTAAAATAAAGACACCTTGTCTGGGAGACTTACATTTTTACAAATTCCATTTTTCTTTTGTGTTTACTTTGGTTTCTGATTACCAGATGCATGTTATATAGCCCTATATGCTGAACAAAATAATCTGACCTGGCAAAACTTGTACACTAGAAATTTGTGCTATTTAGAGGAATGTGGTAAGTGTATCACATAATACTTATTTTATTTGGCGTTCTCTGCTTTTCAGAGTTGATGCATTCTTTATATCCCATTGGAGAATATATTTATGAACTACTTAAAACTGTATATTTAAGGAATGCAGCAAGTTTGGTTTTATAAAATGCTTGGGGTGTGTGTAGAGGGCATTGCAGATAGGCAGCAAAACAAGCCCTTTATTTCCAACTTGCCATCCTGATCTCCTGACATGTTGGTTAGAGCTTTTTAGCTCCCCATACTCCTCTATACTTCTCCAGCTCCTTTGTAAAACACTGAATTGTTTTTTAAGAAGTTATTTATTTTTTTTAATGAGTTGGGATTTTAAGGAAGCTAGAGTGTTTCCTACATGTGATGGCAAGCTTCAGAACTCTGGTGTGCTTCTTAGATAATTCCTTAGGTTATAATAAGATTATAAACGGATTAACAATTAGTGGTTTTAGGGGAGAACAGTCTTGGGACCATGTTTTAGTGCAAGAAGATCATTCTAACAGTCATATATAAATAACAATTTTATGATATGAGTGGTTTTCAAAAAAAAAAAACAAACCTCAGTGGTGGTACAGACAATTCTTGATTATTCATGGCTTGATTTCTGGATTATTCATTCTTGTTTCTCCTATTACCTCATTATTTTGTTGTTCATAGTAGCTTAATTAGTGTGAGATAGGAAATGCAGTGTTTTGAATTTCTATTAATTGAATATTACTAGCCATTTATGATGTTTTTTAAGGATTTAAAATTAATGGGAAAAAATGAGGCGCCTTGCTGGTTCAGTTGGTAGAGCATGCGACTCCTGATCTTGGGGTTGTGAGTTTGAGCCCTACCTTGGGTGTAGAGATTACTTTTAAAAAATCTTAAAATTAATGGAAAGGTTGAATTGTCAGTTTCTTGTATAATGTCTTTATTGGAAGAGATTGGAAGTTAATCAGTATATAGTATTTTAACATTTATTATTAATTGAATATCTTTTGTCTTACTCCTTTTTCTTTAGGCAGCCATCAAGTACCAGATTACCATGGAAATATAACAAAATTATATAAGAAAGTTATACACAGGATTAAGAGCCTCAGACTCAGCCTATTTTCTCTTTTTTTGTTACATGTCATTTGGTTCTATATAATTCTCTCAGTTAGGAACTACATCTTTGACTTTCAAAACCAGAAATAATATCCCTCCTAAGGCCGAACTAAACTTATTTTGGTCACAAATGGTATTCATCTGTTGTCCATATGACGTTATTGGTATTTAAATTGATTGTAAGTTCCTTGAGGGAATAGATCAGAGGTACTATTTTTTCCCCTTCGCTGTTCAACACAGTGTGGTATTATTATGAAGTGGATATTTATTAATGAGGAAGACTTTGGGATGTAGGTTTCTTTTATTGTAGAAGAGCCTTTTTTTTTTTTTTAAGTAGGTTCTTTGCCCAAAGTGGTGCTTGAACTTATGACCCCAAGATCAAGAGTTGCATTGTTTTACGGACTGAGCAAGCCAGGTGCCCCTAGCTAACTCCTTTTAACTATACTGTACATCATTAGCAAAAAGCTGTAGAATTTTCAGGCATCTTGTATTATGGTTTAAACTTGTCATAAGGATTTTAGGACCAGTACAAGAGTCACATCCTATTCCTAGTTAGGGCATAGGTCTTCTTAAGCCAAAGTAGAGAATCATAACATTTTATTTTTATTAATTAAAATTGGAACATTTATTTATTTATTTATTTATTAAATTGGAACATTTATTGTGTGACTAATTGTTGAAATCCTTAAGATGAGCTGGATGTTGCAATAGCTGCCCTCTTAAATTTAGGTAGTGTTCTTCATGGAATCCATGCCCGAATCTGCATTAATACAATTTTTAGGTGCCTCATTTGGCCAGTCCCAGTGATATTTTTTCTCTTAGCCTTGGCATCTCAGTTATACTGTCTTTTCCGCTTGGCAAGTTAGCCACATTTGCCACATGTCGACTTCTGAATGTGGTAGGCCTTACAGCCATAGCTACTACACAACGTGTGTGTCTTACTGCAATGCTTTCCAGTGATTATGTCCCTCTTCATCATCTTGTTTCTGTGGCTAAGACCAAAGCGAGACTCATAACAAAATTTAAAAATAATTGTCTGTAATGTAAGCTTTTTCTGTTGTTACTGTTGTGGGACCACAGCAGTTTATAACGAATCCATTTCTAGAGAAGGCAGTCATGGTGTCTGGGTGGCTCAGTCAGTTAAACGTCTGATTCTTGATTTCCGGTTAGGTCATGATCTCAGGGTCCTGGGATCAAGCCCCTTATTGGGCTCCCTACTCAATGGGAGTCTGTTTGCCTCCTCCTCCCTCTGCCCCTTCCCCTGCTCAGGCACACATGTTCTCTTTCTCAAATAAATAAATAAATCATAAAAATAAAAGAAAAAGCAGTCAAATGCAAGGGAAAAAAAATCCTTATTTATTAAAGGACAGTAGCAGACCTTGGGAAATTTAGTTTTTGAGTATACATAGCCTTCCCAATATTTTTCATTTGTTTGTAATAAATATGGCATCCCTTCCCTTAAAGGAATTGTTTGTCTTAGAAGAAAGAAGCAAACCATTGTTTTACCCACGTAAATCTATGAATATATTTCTGACATTGGAGTGTTCCAGAAGATGATAAAGAAATGATAGCAGCTCCAGAAATACCAACTGATTTTAATCTACTACAGTAAGTATATTATGAAAAATTTTAAATACTTTTTCCACAAAATGGGAAATAGTTTAACTTCAGTTAAAATTACTTCTACAGAAGACCTAATAAATTATATATAACTTGAAACAGTTTATATCAGTGCTTATTGGTCTCTGTAATAGTAATTTCATGTATTTTTGTACTAAGTTTTAAATTTATTTTTTAATTTAGATATAGTACAATTATTTTGCTGTGCAGTTCTTTTTTTTTTAAAATTGCAGTTCTTTGAATCCATATTTGATTTTACAATAGCAACTGTTTTGAGGGCGTGCCATTAAATTCTTAAAGTTAGTAAGTATTCTTATTGGTAAGGAATATATATATATATATACCACATCGTAGTATTTAGCATGTAATGTTAGATTTCTGTTATAAAATCCACTGATAATATAGGCTTAACCAAATCTGGGAAGGTAGGACATGCTTTCCATATATTTTTTTCAGAAAGAAATTGCATGTTTAATGGCATGTTATTTAAATATTGCATATTTAAAGTGACTTCAACATAGATATTTTCTTTACTTTGGTCTTAAGAGCTACCTATACTCTTTATTCAACTTTTATTCTAATTACTCTTTAGTATTTGATGTAGGAAGAAATTTGAGCTGCTGTATGTAATAGTGGTTTTCCTTCTAAGCTGCAGTTTTCATGAGATGCCTCCGTGAAAAGGGAACCTTTAAACTGCCTTTGGATCCCTTTAACTTTACACACATATACACCATACTATATTTGCTGTTGGAATCTTGATATCACTTGATATGAAAATAGTTTTGATTGCTAAAAATTTGAAAACATCAGATAGATACCTTTGTACTAAAGGTAGCTGGTGTCTACTTTTGACTTTATAGATTTTCATTTTTAAAATAATTTTATTATCTTCAGTGCAGACTAATAACGTGGTCCACTGGGATATTGCTAGTATTTCAAAGTATGCTTTTTTAATGGGATTTTAACCCCATTATATAATGAATCTCTTTTAAGATTCTTGAGGAAAATTTGTGTTTGAGGCAGGATATGGGATAGTCTTAAGAAAAAAATAATTTTTGGTTGGACTTTTATGAACTTTCTTAAATATGTTAATTAAGATTGGAGACAATTAAGAATATTTGTATTATAAACTAGACTACTGACTATTACACTACCTCAAGTAATTAAGTCCTGAGATAGGATAACGGATAAGAGGGAATTGATGTTGTAGAGGTAGAATAGACAGTATTTGGTTGGGTATGTGAGATGGGGAGCATGGTAAAGAGAAAGGGGTAGAAGAGTCATATGATAGATGACTCATGAAATTTCAAGCCACTGAAAAGTTAACTTAGTATGCTCCATAAACTTACTAGCATGGGTTATTTTACTTAGGAAAGGTGGTGCTGGTGTTCTTTGGATTTTAAAGCAGAGGAAAACATTCGAGAAAGACAGATTTTCAAGAATAATTTCTCTGGTTGGGGATATTTTAGATTCCTATCCTGATTACTCACTTCAGCTTTCTTCATAAGGTTTTCCAGTTAGTAATCAAACCTCTAGTGGCTCATTCTTTTAGTTGGGATAGCCTGGAGATGAGGATTAAGAGCGTAATTGAGCCTGTGATTACTCTGTGGCCATTGGAATATTGCGGAGAGTAGTAATTGTTTGCAAACTTCTAGCAGGTACTGAGCTAAGAGAGCTGGTATCCCACAAATGTCTTGGGAGGAAAGAAGTATTACTTACATATACAGCAAGATACTTAAAAATTTTTTCTCTTTCTTGCTTTTTTTTTTTTTTTTGCAAGGCCATATAGGCATGTGGGAAGAATATTGATGACAACAATCTTCTTAAGATGTAACAGGCATGAGTTTCAGGGTTAATATTATGGTAGTCATTCAGCTTTTGGTGCATTTACTCTGGGAAATGGTATTTATTATAGTCCCTTTCCTCACAACTTCTAGGACACAGTTAGGATTGTCTCTATACATTGTTTAAATTACTTTGTAGGGTAAGTGCTATAAATGCTGTAAATAGTGATTTTTTTTTCCTTGCTAGCACCTTAACCATTAGTGTAGATAAAGTATTCCTACCTCAGAGCCTCTGGACAACTGGTTATTATGGCAGTAAAAGAGGAAATAGAAGAAATCTAGTTAGAGAAGACTAGCTTTAGAAAGAATAGCTTTGCATTTTGATTCCATTTGTTTTAAGCAAAACTGGTACTAAGATTACATATTTGAAGTGGTAAAACTTTTACCTTTTATGGGTGTGGCTCGATTCTAAAATCTATTATGACCCAAATTCCAAGTGTGCCTTGCCATAAGCATTTAAATGAGGGTATGTTACTACTATTAAGGTAGTTCAACCCATGTTTGCATATATAGGAAGCATTACACATGTGTATTTAAATTAGTCTTCTTCCTTATATGTAAGAAAATCCAGATTATATAAAACACTCCACCTATTCTAAACTAAGGGAGAATTTTTAGAATTACAGATTTACATCTTGGAGGATATTGAAGCAACTTTAGAGATTTCATTCTTTCTTGCAAATACATTGTTTATAGGTGAAAAGATTGAGGGGTTGTCACTTGTCTAGGGTCACACAGTTTCTTAGTACTAGACCCAGTTCTCCTGAATGTAGTTTACCACCTCTTTACTTCATAAAGGATTTTGATCAGTTAGCACTTCCCTATTGTATTTCAAATGATTTAGTTTGTAAAAATGTTTTATATATATCCTTTCAGAAATACATACTTTGTATAGTTATTCTTAGATTTACAAATATTTTTTGAGTGAGAGAGGATTGGTCAGAGGATCCTTTAATATTACTAAAAATTTCCTAATAAAGGTCATCCAGTTCCTAGTGTTAAAATGCAGTCTTATCTGAACTCCATAGTCTTGAATCAGAAAATGAAACTAGCCATTACAATAGAATACCGTAGTTCCTAGAGTTAAAAGATGTTTAGATATTTTTGTTTTAGTTTATTGTTTTGTAGTTGGTTATATAATTTTATGTTTGGTAATATGCTATGGTATGATGTTCTGGGAAAGCATCTTAATTATATTTAATGCTTATAAGGAGTTTTGTAAAGAGTTAACCAAGCCTTTCTTTTAGAAAATATGGCAAAAATTAGAAACTCCCTATATTTCTAAGGAAAGTTTTAAATAATTGCTTATCTTTCTGTCACAGGGAGTCAGAAACACATTTTTCTTCTGACACAGATTTTGAAGACATTGAAGGAAAAAATCAAAAGCAAGGCAAAGGAAAAGTATGTACAGAATATATGACTTTATTTTGGTTCTTAAGGTCATTTGTATACATATATGCATATACATATAAAATATATGTAGTTGTTTTAGTTTTGTTTCAGACATTATCTTTTAAAAGTGCCTTTTCCCCACTAGTAAGCCTTCTGAATACATATGGTTTCTTTGGCTTTTAGGTCAAATATCTTTTGATTATCTATTTCCAGTACTGTAAAGTTGAAATTAATAATACGTCATTGTTTTTTAAAAAAACTTTATTACATTTTAAATTTTTACTTCCAGTATAGTTGATATAGAGTATAATACTAGTTTTAGGTGTACAATATAGTGATTCAATAATTCTATACATTACTCAGTGCTCATTATGATAAGTATACTGTTGAATACCCTTCACTTATTTCACCCATTTCCCCCACCCCATAACCATCTGTTTATTTTCTGTAGTCTGTTCTCTTAAGAGTCTGTTTCTTGGTTTCTCTCTTTTTTCCTTTGTTAAATTCCACATGAGTGAAATCATATGGTATTTGTCTTTCTCTGACTTATTTTGTTTTTTGATTCTTTTTTCCATGAAAGTAATTTTATTTTATTTAAAAAAAATTTTTTTACTGGAGTTCAATTTGCCAACGTTTAGCATAACACACAGTGCTCATCCCACCAAGTGCTCCCCCTCAGTGCCTATCACCCAAGTCACCCCAACTCCCTGCCCATCTCCCCTTCTATTACCCCCTGTTAATTTCCAGTGAGGGTGAGTTATTTTGATTAACATTATACTCTGTAGCTTCATCCATGTTTTTGCAAATGGCAAGATTTCATTCTTTTTTTTTGTGGCTGAATAATTTTCCAATATATATATACTTTGCTGATGGACATTTACACTGCTTCCATAATTTGGCTATTGTAAATAGTGCTGCAGTAAACATAGGGGTGCATATATTCTTCCGAATTAGTGTTTTGGTATTCTTTGGGTCAATACCCACTAGTGCAATTTGTGGATCATAAGGTAGTTCTATTTTTAATGTTTTAAGGAACTTCCATACTGTTTTCCACTGTGGCTGCATCAGTTTGCATTCCCATCAACAGTGCATGAGGGTTCCTTTTCTACACATCCTCACTAACACTTGTTTCTATTTCTAATAGTTTATTTTGTAAAGCATAGTATGCTAAGCACAATGTGATATTCTGTTGGCTTTATTTTTTTTCCTATTGGCTTTATTCACACATGAGTAGTCAAATATAAAGCAAAGCAATCAATAAAACTTTTTATTCTAAAGCATCCTAAAAATGTAACCTATAACCAGTTTAAATCTAACAGGTTACAATTGACAAGAATTTTACTTTTTATAAGTAATGCCAAGGATAAAAACTAACAAAGTGAGGGGGCACCTGGCTGGCTCAGTCAGAAGAACATTTGACTCTTCACTTCTGGTTCATGAGTTTGAGTCTTACATTGGGTGTAGGGATCACTTAAATATAAAGAAAACTAAAAGAAGAAAAACTAACAAAGTGAGGTTCTGAGTAAATAGAGTGCAAATTTAGAATATGAGTGTGTAGCTTGAGGGCTCTGGATAACTTGGTGAATGGATGAATTATTTTGCTCTTTTGGAAAGTATATTTGATTCTGTGCATGTGTGTAAATACATTGTGCAAAAGATGACTTGTTTCTGTTCACCATTTTCTTTCCCAAAATGAAGTTTGGATTTAGATTTTCTTATGACACACTTATATTTTTTAAAATTTTATTTAAATAAACAAGTAGATAAAGAATAAATTATTTATTTAAAGAGAACATGAACAGGCCTAAGGGCAGAGAGAGGGAGAGAGAGAATCTCAAGCAGACTCCATGCTGAGCATGGAGCCAGCCCTACTTGGGGCTCGATCTCCTGACCCTGAGATCATGACCTAAGCTGAAATCAAGAGTCAGACACTTAACTGAGTCACCCAGGTGCCCTGACACATTTAAAAAATCTAAATAATACAAAAATGCACAATGAACAAAGTAAATTTCCCTGTAAACCTTTCACACAGAGGTAATGTATTCTTTAAACATTTTGATGAACATTCTTTTATGCGTATAACTGCTTATAAACATGCACACAGAATTTTATTTAAATGGATTCATACTATGCAAACTGTTTTCATTTGCTTTTAAAAGTCAGTAGTATGTTTTGTGCAGCTTTCCTATCAATGAATTTTTCTTGTCATTTCTAATGATGTTAGAGCATCCCATTTGATGTATGGAATATAATTTATTTAACTAGTACTTGGCATATATTTTTAGAGTTCACATAATCCATGTTTCATAATTTCAAATGCTTTTTTAGTCTCTTAAAAAGAAGTTTTGAAGCAGAAAAAGTGTAAATGAATAAAACGTTAACTCATGACTATCCAAAGATAGCCATAATTCTAGTGGGTAGTATATGGTTATTCATTAGAAAACTTTTTTTTTTTTTGGTTTTGCAACCATCTTGCAAAACTGAAATCTACTTTTGACTTTGTTTTTTTAAAAGATTTTATTTGTTTATTCATGAGAGACATGGAAAGAAAGGCAGAGACACAGGCAGAGGGAGAAGCAGGCTCCTCCCAGGGAGCCCGATGTGGGACTCAATCCCAGGACCAGGATCACACCCTGAGCCAAAGGCAGATGCTCAACTGCTGAGCCACCCAGGTGTCCCCTACTTTTGACTTTGATTTAATTTGCTGATTAGGACAAGATGCACAGTGGTATCTGAATAGAGAGCTCTCCAAAGTTTTTGTGCCACAGTTTATTATTTTTTTAAATTTTTTTTATTTTTGAAGATTTTATTTATTTATTCATGAGACACACACACACACAGAGGCAGAGGGAGAAGCACCCTCCATGCAGGGAGCCTGACGTGGGACTCAATCCCCGGCCTCCAGGATCAGGCCCTGGGCTGAAGGCGGCGCTAAACCGCTGAGCCACCGGAGTGCCCTGTGCCACAGTTTAGCTTTATATAGTCACTGCTATGAGTAAGGTGTTTAGGGCTCAGATTAACATATTATTATAGTGATAATAATAACTGCATTTTGACAGTATGCTATGTATGTTCCAACCACTGGGCTAATATATGTTATCTTATTTAAAATTTGAACCACCCAGAGGATTAGAAAACATCCTTATTTTATAGATAGGAAACTGGTCCAGAGAAGCTCAGTGGTTAAAGGATTTGAGCCCACATCTGTTAAAAGGTACTCTTAATCCACTGTATGTACTATGCTACCTCATAGTCTTTTTTTTTTTTAAGATTTTATTTATATGAGAGAGCAGAGGAGAGAGAGAGCGAGTGCGCATGTGTGTGAACTAGGGGCAAGGGCAGAGGGAGAGGGAGAAGCAGACACCCTGCTGAGTAGGGAGTCCCATGTGGGTCTCCATTCCAGGACCCTGGGATCATGATGATGTGAGCTGAAGGCAGATGCTGAACTGAGCCACCTAGGCACCTCTGTAGTCTTTCTTTTTCTTTTCTTTTTTTAAAGATTTTATTTATTTATTCATGAGAAAGACAGAGAGAGGCAGGCTCCTGTGGGGACCCTGATGTGGATCTCAATCCCAGGACCCTGGGATCACTATCTGAGTCAAAGGCAGATGCTCAACTACTGAGCTACCCAGGCACCCTATCCTATAGTCTTTCTTTAGAGATGTTTTTCATCCACAAGATTGTACCCAGGTTAGCATGTTGATTTCTTGTACATCCCTGTATTATGATTCCTTGCACGTTGTTTTTTTCTAGCATAGCATATTCATTGAGCCATTTTAATTATACTAGTTTTCCATACCAACAGGGAATATTGAAGCATATGATAGATAAATTGCAAATATATAGTTCCATTTAATTAACATTAACATTTTATTCTTTCCTAGTGTACTCTCTGTAGTTGATCTTTTCTTTCACCCTTATCTCTGAAATTCCTTTTGCTGGGGACAATAACCTTTCATTCTACAATTAGGAATTAATGACTTAGGTTCACAAAGACTGACTCTCATTAGCAAAATAATGTAAATCAACAAGTAATAGATTTCAGTTCTTAGGAGGGACTTTGAAGTAGTTGTTAAAAGAGTAGGGTGATTTTGGACTCTTGAGGAAGGAGGAAGGACCCTCCGTGGAACAAAGTATAGAAACGTACAGGCTGTCAGTAGAAATATGTTTGTAGACCTGGCGGTAGATCAGGGGTCTGCCAAACTACAGCCTGTTTTTATACTGCCTATGAGCTTAGAATGGTTTTTATATTTATAAAGGGTTGTAAAAATAAACAAAGAATATGTGACAGAGATGGAATGTGGTGGCCCGCAAAGCCTGAAATATTTACAGATATTTTACAGAAAGTTTGCCGATCCTTACTCTAGATCATAGAAATGTGTAGGTTGATAAGAGACCTGGAAATAATCTAATCTGTAAAGATTTAATACAACTCTATGACCTTTTAGAAATAAGGACTCTGAGTTAGGGAAGACTTGCTTTTCTATAACAAGGTATAAAGGCTATGGGAGGTATTTTATAACTGAGGCATGTAGGCAACCTTTTCACTGATTTATGAAGTCCCCACTACCCAATATTGACAATTTCCTTATTAAAGGGGCTTCATTTCCATAGTGTTCATTAACTGAATTTTCATGATAAGTGTTATCACCAGTTGTACAGAGAAACATGATTTTTAAAATTTGAATTTGCCTTCATTTATCCAGAATAAAAATGAGGTTGATATACCTATTCATACTTGTAAAAATTCCCTTGTCAGTGTACTGCAATAATTTATAAGACTAACATTAGATAGGATTTAAAAATTTGAACTAAGTTTGAGTTACGTATTTGATAAAGTGTTTTGCTATTCTTGATGCCCACTGCGGTCTGTACCTTAAAGAAGCAACCCTATGAGATAGGCACGGTTTTATCTTTACTTTACAAATTAGAAAATCTGAAGCACAGTATGGTTAAGTAACTTGCCTAACATCACTCAGCTAATAGGAATAAAAATTTGGACCATGAAGTCTGTCAGTTTGCAGTGTCACATGAGGTGGCTGATAGTATAAATGAAAAAGTTGATACCATAAAGAGGCTGTCTCAACCATATCGTTTTATTATGACATATGTGTATGGCACTCTTCTTTAGGTCAGGGTTAGGCATGTTATAATTATGTATCCTTTTAACTGCTTCAGCTGTATCTTCATTTTGAATTTTCAAGGATAATAATATAACTTAACTAACTTGTATTTTTATGCAGACTTGTAAAAAAGGCAAAAAGGGCCCAGGAGAAAAGGGCAAGGGTGGAAATGGAGGAGGAAAACCTCCTTCTGGTCCAAACCGAATGAATGGTCATCACCAACAGAATGGAGTTGAAAACATGATGTTGTTTGAAGTTGTTAAAATGGGCAAGAGTGCTATGCAGGTAATGTTTATTGTGTTCTTCCCAGTTTATTTGTACATTTTAAACTTCAGTGAGTTATATAAAATCCCTAAATCTTCTAATTGCATTAAAAAATTCTAACATTGCTTATTAGAAAACAACAAAATCATCAGAAACAAAGTCATCTGTCTGTTCAGATCATATGACCTTTTAAATTGTGTCTTGAATAATTTTCTACTGCATTATTTTCTTTTAATGGCATATAATAAAAAAATCATTTGCTCAAAAAATATGCTGATGTAAATTATGAGATTTCAATTTCCTCTGAATTTGTATGTCTGCCATTAAAATATGAAATCCTTGGCCCATATAGAATTCTTGGTTGAGTGACCTAATACAATCACTACCCACTTTATTGAATTGAGTTATGTTGATCACTATTGTCTGTTAAAGTTTATTACTTGTGCTATTTCTTAGGAAAAGAGTAAAAAATAAGAGTCATGTCCATGTCAAATCATCCTAATTTTGTTTCTTCTGCATAATTTTATGACAATAGAAGCATTTAGGCTTTACAATGGAGGCTAAACCCACATGGCTTTTAAAAAATTGGATAAACCCTATACTCAAAGAATATACATGCTCAATAAAGTTATTTTTTAATTTATAAAAGCTACAGGGAATTGATTTCAGAGAATTAATTTTAATCAAAAAAGGTACACATGGATGGTTTATGGAGAGCTAGCCATTTAAGCTTTCTGTTATTAAAGAGTAACACCTACAAATCTTGTTTATAAATATGGACTTACCTGAAAATGTATGGTTTTGTAAATAAATTTTAAGTATCAATTGGGACTGATGATAGCATTCTTACATGTAATATAAAAATTGTTAGTTGTTTTGAGCTATCCCCAGTTGTATAGAGGAATATGACTTTTAAAATTTGAATTTGCCTTCATTTATTCATGTATGGTTTGCTTTTTCTATAGTTGTCATGCGGGTATGGATTTTATTTATTTAATGTTTTAAATGATTATTTCATATATACATTTGATATTTTTAAAAACAATATCTCATTATATTGTAGTGCTATGGTTTAGTCATTACCTAATTTAAAAAAAGTTATCCCCTTCTCTCTAGTTCGCATTTGGGTTAATTTTATCAAAGGAATACATTATCTCAATTATATATAGCATTTCATTACTTTCCTTTTTATTTTTATGTAATACTTTTTTCTATAGTGTTTTATTGTAAGTTGTTAAATGCATTGGTCTTTTTTCCGGATGTCTTTCATTTTTGTTAACATCAGAAATTTCAACTTGTATCCACAGCTAATTAGGCTGTTCTATTTTTTTTCTAGTCTATGGGGTTTTTAACTTTTTGACTCATCAAGAAAATTTTAATATTAAAATGTTGAGGATTAAATTTTATATTTAATTTTTTTTGTTATTGGTATCTCCATGTTTAAAGAGTGAACATTTTCCTTATTTTTGTGTTTATTATGGTTTGTCATATATTAAGGTTGTATCTCTGCTTTTTTCTGTTTCTAAATGTGCTTTCACCCTTAAAGTGGGAGGTCCACAGTCTCTCTCCATTGATTTCCCTGAATCTACTCTCCACCTCCAGTTTGTTTTGTATACTCCCACTTGTGTTGGTAATACAAAATTAGATCAAGGAAGTTTCCTGTGTACAAGCTTCCAGCAGTTGTTCCTTATCTAAAAGTTCCAGCCCAGATTTCTTTTTTATGGTTTGCTTGTTATTCCCCAGCCACAGTATGTACCTCCACTCCCATACCTTTCTTTTTGTTTTTCCCTTTGCCTGGAATAGTCTTCTTTCCTTCTTTCCATGTCACATAAAATTGACTTAAGTCACATGTTACTCTTTTGAGTAGCATTCTTGGGCTCTTTCTCCCCTTGAATATGGGTGTTTCTTACTCTTCTTTTTATATTGTAGCACTTAATATAAATATATTAGCATATTGTATTATAGGTATGCATATGTCTTCTTGATTATTAATTTCTTGATCAGGGACTGTATATTATTCATTTTTTTGTATTCCAGGATATACCTATTTCAGTCATTATAGGTGAGAGTAAGTATAAGACTGGCTGTGGTTTTAAAGTAGTTCTTACATTTAAAAAAAGGGAGGGATCATGCATACATATGCCCCTAGTTTATTAGATAATACATATTGAATTTTATTGAATAAATTCTTAGCATATTATCTGATAATTAAAATTTTAAAATATTTTAACGAGTTACCTTAACGAGTATTTTTATTACATCAGCCTTGTATTCCCAGTAGAGATTCTATTTGATCTGTCTGAATAACTTTTTAATGTGATGTGATATTTTGGGGGTAAGATTTCATTAAATATTTTTGTATCTTTATTGATGAAATAGCCTTTCTTCCAGTTATCTATTGCTGTATAACAAATCACTCGAAGCTTAATGATATAAAGGAATGATCATTTTACTAGGCTTAATGATTATGTTGGTATAGAATTCAGACAGAACTAACCAGGTATGAAATTGTCTATGATGCCATCCATGATCGTTACAGCCTTACCTGAGACAGCTTTAATGCTCAGCAATTGCATAAACAGTTAAGATCTGTAATATCTGGAGGCACCTTTATTCATGTTTGGTACCTAGCCTGTACGGACTTGAAGGCTGGGTACAACTGGGACTGTTACCTGGAGTACCTGCAAATGGTTCTTGAATGTGGCTTGGGTTTCTTACGGTATGGCTTCTAGGTTTGAAGTTTGTCCTGAGCCAGGAGTGCCTAGTTTTTCTAGTGCTCCAAGAACCCAGTACAAAAGTTGAATGTTGTTCAATAACTTAATCTTGGAGGCATCATTTCTACTTCCTTCAGTCCTAGATAAGGTAATGTTAACCCCACTTCTTATTGAAGAGCATTGGCAGACATTTTGGGCCATCTTTTATTTTATTTTATTTTTTTTTAAAGATTTTATTTATTTGAGAGAGAGGACATGACAGGGGGGGAGGAAGATTGGGAGTGAGAGAAGTAGACTCCTGAGCAGGGATCCTGACATGGGGCTTGATGTGGGGCTCGATCCCAGGACCCTGGGGTCACAACCCGAGCTGGAGGCAGATGCTCAAGCTACTGAGCCACCCAGGTACCCCTGGGCCTTGTTTTAAAACTCTCACAGTCCCATAATATATTCTCTTAATATTTATTACCTGTATCATATTTGGGAATAATCTTAAACATGTCTCTTTTATAAATTGATTTAGTTTACATACATAAGCTATTGTAAAATAGAGAAAAGGACTGAAATCTAGAAGTTAGGTAAAATTTTAGAAGATCTCCAGTCAATGTCTTTGAACCAGGTAATTTTTAGATAATATTTCCTTTTTATTTTCTTTAATTTGTAATATTATCCTTTCTCTACATCAAATTTTACATAATTTGTTCATTTTATAACCACATTTCATATTTATTGGTACATAACTTAAAAATTTTTTCCTCCTGATGATACTTAAAGATGTATTTATTTATTAGAGAATGTGTGTGTGCACACTGAAACTTAGGGGAAGGGCAGAGAAAAGAATCTTGAGCAGACTCCCCTGAGTGTGGAGCCCAACTCAGGGCTTCATCTTACAACCCTGAGAGACCCTGACCCTGAGATTGTGGCCTGAAGTGAAATCGAGTCAGATGCTCAACCAACGGAGCCATTCTGATACCCCTATCATCCTAATTTTTAAAACTTGGTTCATTTAAAAATAGTTTTCATCTGCTTTATGGTTTCCTCTTCGAGCCCCCAAAGAATAACTTGTTGCTTTTTATTTTTTTAGCTGTTTTACTTTAAAAAAATACTATGTTGAAACACTCCACATAACACAAAATTCACCCTTTTTTTAAAAAAAATTCACCCTTTCAAAATGTAAATTCAGTGGTGTTTTAGTATAACATAGAGTTGTGTAGCCATCACCACAGTCTAATTTTAAAACTTTTTTAATACCCCAGAAGGAAACATTGTGCTAAGATTCTTAGCAGTCACTTTCTTTTCACCTGTCCCGGGTCTAGGCAACCACTAATGTACTTTTTATAAATTTGCCTTTTCTGGACATTTCATATATATGATTTGTTCAATATGTGGTCCTTTTTGAATGGTTTCTTTGACTTAACATAATGTTTTCAAGGCTCATCTATTTTGTGGTATGATAACTTCATTCTTTTTTATTGCCAAATAATACTCCATCTTGTTTATCCATTCATCTTGATGCACACATTTGGTTGGTTTCCACTTTTTGGCTATGTGAATAATACTGTTATATGTATTCTTGTACAAGTTTTAGTTTGGTCATAAGTCTTCATTTCTCTTGAGTAATATATACCTCGGAGTTGAGTTGCTGGATCATATGGTAACTGTTTACTTTTTGACAAGCTGCCAAACTTTTTCCAAAGTGGCAGCACCATTTTGTGTTGTTACCATCAGTGTTTTAGCATTCGATTTCTCATATCTTTGCCAACATTTGTTACTGTCTGTAATTTTGATTAAAGCCACCCTAGTTGGTGTGAAGTGGTACCTTATTTTAATTTTGAATGCCATTTCCTTGGTAGTCAGTTACATTGAGCATCTTTTGATGAGCTAATGGCCATTTGTATATCTTATATATATAGAGAGAGCTATTTTCATAATCTTCATCTATATTTTTAATTAGATTACTTGGCTTTTAAAAACTAATGAATTGTAAGAGTTCTTTATATAGGCATACCTCAGGGGTATTGTCGGTTGGGTTCCAGATCACTGCAGTAAAGCAAATACCACAATAAAGCAAGTCAGATGAATTTTTTTTGTATCCCAGTGCCTATAAAAGTTATGTCTATACTATACTATAATCTGTTAAATATGCAACAGCATTATGTCCAAAGTGTATCTATCTTAATTAACAAGTACTTCATTGCTAAACAATTCTAACCATTATCTGAGCTTTCATTGAGTTCTAATCTTTTTGCTGGTAGAAGATCTTGCCTCAGTGTTGATGGCTACTGACTGATCGAGTGTTTGCTGAAGGTTTGGGTGGCCATGGCAGTTTCTTGGAATAAGACAACAATGAAGTTTGCCACATTGATAGACTTCCTTTCACAAATAATTTCTTTGTAGTATGTGATACTGTTTGATTGCATTTTACCCACAGTAGAACTTTTTTCAGAATTGAGGTTAGTCTTCTCAAACCCTGCTGCTACTTTATTAAACATCTAAGCCGATGTAATATTCTAAATCCTTTGTTGTCATTTCAACAATCTTCATGGCATCTTCACCTGGAGTAGATCCCACCTCAGGAAATCACTTTCTTTGATCATTAAAAAGCAGTTCCTCATCTGTTAAAAGTTTTATCTTGAGATTTCAGCAATTCAGTCACATACTTAGACTCCATTTCTAATTGTAGTTCTTTTGCTATTTTCTACCACATCCCCAGTGAAATTTCTACCACATCCACTCTAAGTCATGAAAGCCCTCAGAGCCATCTCTGAGGGTTACATTCAGCATCTAAAGTCCTGTTAATGTTCATAATTTGACTTTTTCTCATAGATCATGAGTGTTCTAAATGGCATCTAGAATGATGAATTATTTACAGAAGGTTTTCAGTTGACTTTGCACATATCCGTCAGAGGACTCCCCATGTATGGCAGCTATAGCCTTGTGGAAATGTATTTCTTAAATAAGATTTGAAAGTTGAACTTACTCCCTGATCCATGGGCTGCAGAATGGATTTTTTGTTAGTAGGCATGAAAACAACATGAATGTCATTGTACATCTCCATCAGAACTCTTGGGTGACCCAGGTGCATTGTGAATAAACAGTGATATTTTGAAAGGAATCTTTTCTGAGTAGTTGGGTCGAAAGTAGGCTTCAGATATTCGGTAAACCATGTTGTAAACAGATATGCTATTATCCAGTCTTTCTTGTTTCATTTGCAGAGCATAGGCAGAGTAGCTTAAGCATAATTCTTAAGGGCCCTAGGATTTTTGGAATGGTGAATGAGTCCTGGCTTCAATTTAAAGTAGTCAGTTGCATTAGTTCCTGACAAGAGAGTCCATCTCTCCTTTGAAGCTTTGTAGATAGGAATTGACTGCTTTCTAGCTATCAAAGTCCTAGATGGCATGTACTTCCAATATAAGCTTATTCTGTCTGCATTGAAAATTTATTGTTGTGTAGCTACCCTGGTTAATTATCTTAGCTAGTTTTCTGGATAGCTTACTGCAGTTTTTACATCAGCATTTACTTTTTCACCTTGCACTTTGATGTGAAGGAGACACCTTCTTTCCTTAAACTTCATGAACCTACTACCTCTGCTCTCTTCAGTCTTTCCTTCTGCATTTTCTTTACCTCTCCCTTCAGAGAGTTGAAGAGAGTTGGAGCCTTGCTATAGATTAGGCTTTGGCTTAAGGCAGTGTTGTGGCTGGTTTGATTCTTTTATCTATACTTCTAAAATTTGCCCCATATCAGCAATAAGGCTGTTTTACTTTTTTATCATCATGTGTTCTCTGTGAACAACACTTTATTTTCTGCAAGAATTTTTCCTTTGCATTTATAACTTGGCTGTTTGGCTCGAGGCTTATCTTTTGGCCTATCTCGGCTTTCGACATGCCTTCCTCAGTAAGCTTAATCACTTCCAGCTTTTGATTTAAAGCAAGAGATGTGCAGCTCTTCCTTTTACTTAAGCACTGGGGGTCATTATAGGGTTATTGATTGACCTAATTTTAATATTGTGTCTCAGGGAGTACAGAATCTGAGGAAAGGAGAGAGATAGGGGAATCAGAACATACACAGCATTTATTAAGTTTGCTGTCTTATATGGGCATGACTCATGGTGCCCCAAAACAACTACGATAGTGACATCAAAGAACTCTGGTCTCAGATTATCATTAACAAATATAATAATAATGAAAGAGTTTAAAATGCTGAATAGAATTAGCAAAATGTGACAGAGATGCAAAGTGAGCACCTGCTGCTGGAAAAATGGCTTTGATAGACTTCGTTGACACAGGGTTGTCACAAACCTTTGGTTCATAAAACATGCACACACATACACAAATACAGCAGTATCAGAAGTGCAGTAAAATGAGATATGATACTATAATTTGAGCACAAATACCTTATCAGATACACAATTTGCAAAAATTTCTATTTTGTGGGTGCTTTTCTCATACTTGATGGAGTCTATTGAAACACAAAACTTAATTATGGTTAAGTGAAATTCATTTTTTTCTTTAGTCTCATGCTTTTAGTCTAATATCTAAGAATACTTTGCTTAATGTGTCTATGAAGACTTATGTGTTTTATACTGTTAGCTCTTTTTTTAAAAAAAGATTTTATTTATTTATTCATGAGAGGCAGAGGCAGAGGGAGAAGCAGGCTCCATGCAGGGAGACTCTATTGATCCTGGGATAGCAAGATCATGCCCCGAGCCAAAGGCATACGCCACACCACTGAGCCACCCAGACATCCCTATAGTGTTAGTTCTTACATTTCAGTCTTTGATCCATTTTAAGTATTGTGTATGATCTGAGTTGGGTCCAGCTTCAGTGTTTTTTTTTTAATTTTTAAAAATATTTATTTGAGAGAGGGGAGAGAGAATCTTAAGCAGGCTCCACACCCAGTGCAGAGCCTGATGTGGGGCTTTTAACTCACAACGTGAATCATCAAGCTGAAATCAAGAGTCAGACGCCCAGGCACTCCCAACTTCATTCTTTTGCATGCAGATATCCAGTTGTCCCAGTACCATTTGTTGAAAAGACTAGGCTTTCTTCATTGAATTGTCTTGGCATCCTCGTCAAAAATCAAGTAATCATCAATAAGAGGTTTTCTTTTTGATTCGCATTTTTATTCCATTGATCTACAGTTTTTGTCCTTAATCCAGTACTGTGTTGATTGCTGTAGCTTTGTAGTAAGTTTTGGAAATAGTGAAGTATGAGTTCTCCAACTTTGTGCTTCTTTTTCAAGATTGTTTTGACTATTGTAGATCTCTTGCATTACCATAAGGATTTTAGGATCAGCTTTCTAGTTTCTGCTAAGAAGCCAGCTGGATTTTTAATAGGGATTGCATTGAATCTGTAGTTCTCTTTAGAGAGTATTGTCATCTAACAATATTAAGTCTTTAGATTGGGGGAAGCCCAGGTGGCTCAGCTGTTTAGCGGTGCCTTTAGCCCGGGGTGTGATCCTGGAGACCTGGGATCAAGTCCCACGTCAGGCTCCCTGCATGGAGCCTGCTTCTCTCTCTGCCTGTGTCTCTGCCTCTCTCCCTATGTCTCTCATGGATAAATAAATAAATCTTTAAAAAGTCTCTAGATTGGTAAACTGTCCTACTTATTTATGTATATTTAGTCATCAATTTGTTTTTGTTATTAACATGGGACTATTAGTGCTCACTTTTGAAAAAAATTATTTGGTTCTGCATTTTCTCATTGACTCAGCCCTTTACATCTTTTTAAAGATTTATTCATTCATTCATTCATATGAGAGAGAGAGAGAGAGAGAGAGAGAGAGAGAGAGAGAGAGAGAGGCGCAGAGACACAGGCAGAGGGAGAAGCAGGCTCCACGCAGGGAGACCGATGCGGAACTCGATCCCGGGTCTTCAGGATCACGCCCTGGGCTGAAGGAGGTGCCAAACCACTGAGCCACCCGGGCTGTTCCCTTTACATCTTTTAAAAAGATTTTTGTTTTCATTCCATTGCAGTGTTAATATTTTAAGTGTTATTTGTATTTAGTATAGTATCTTAGTCAAAAAGAAATATGGGGGTGATTTTTTAAAATAATTTCTAGGATATCCTTAATGTCACTAGAAAAAATAAGTAATTTCACTTTATAGAATTGGGTCCCCTAATTATTTTTCACATTCTTTTTAATGCAAAGTAAACTGCAGACTGACCATTATGTGCTATCAGGTGATTATTTTCCTGAATTTGGTTCTCTTTTGTTGTTAAAATTTAACATTAAGTTTTAGTATACAAATATGTATATATTAATTTGAAGTAATGAGATACTACTTAATGTTGGAATTTAATGACTAATCAAACTTAATTCTTAGAACATTAGCAAAAGCTAATGGTTTTTTTTTTTCCCCCTCCTCTGCTTGTAGTCGGTGGTAGATGATTGGATAGAATCATACAAGCATGACCGAGATATAGCACTTCTTGACCTCATCAACTTTTTTATTCAGTGTTCAGGCTGTAAAGGTAAGATACATTTATTTTGGAAGCAGAATGTTCTTAAATGGTCTCTTTTTTTTCCACCTAAATATATATTAGCACTTTATGTGGAAAATAATGCCAAGATACGGAATTGTTAGCATTATAATCATTTAAAATGTATATGGAAAAAAGAGCAAAGAACAAAGTAGGAACTCTGTTGAGACAGTTGTATTCATGTGCAAAAGTTAGCTAAAAACTTGGCAATTTATAATTGTTATATTACTTTTATTAGATATATTTCCCACTTTCAGCATCTGGTTTTAGGAACAAAGAAATGGATTAAGAAGGGAGGAGGAAGATAATGAAGAGATACAGGTTCAAGTGGCAGGGAATTGTAAAGTGTAGGGAGTTTAAAAGTGCCATGAATAACAGTAAGTAAATAAGTAAGTAGGTAAGTAAGTAACTTAGTTAAGTAAGGTATTGGTGAAATTTCTAGGTGTTTTTTTTTTAAAGTAGAGAAGTTTTGGAGTGGTGTCTTGTTGCAAATGTTTTCATTTTATTTAAAAAGCTTTTGAAGTAGGAGTAGGGAAAATATAAAATATAGTAGTGTGGTCCCTGGGGCAAAAATATTTACTGCAGACATTTGGCAGGGGGACAAAATTATGTAAGTTGTGGCGTGTCATACATCTTGATCTGGATCAGTAAATGATTCAGACAAAATCCTGGACAGGTTCTGATCTATTCTGTTTCTCCCTAATACTTGGCCTGTCCTTGAAATTTTAGAAGATGTCCAGGAAAAGTTACAAAGTTTTCCATGAGTATTACATTTTTTTATGGAAGTGTTACCAAACACATGTGAAGTTAGGAGGAGGGAAATTTGCTTAAAAATAGATCCAAGAAGTTAAGATCTAAAGAATGATTGACTTAAGCAAATCTGTTAAATAAATCCCAAGAAGCAATTTATATCTACTCTTATAATTCTACACTAATACTCTAAAAATACTGTTACTGGAATTGTAAAACAAGTAACATTTTTAATTGAATTTTTATTATTTTGATTTTAACTTTGAAGGTGACATTTTAGTAAAAATAAAGTTAAATAGTTACATTCTTTTCACATTACTTTTCCTTTAATTAGCATAGGATTAAATCCTAATTCTCAAAATTATACTATTTGGTGGAAAATGTAGATACCTGACTGTATATAAGGATTTTATTTCCAGTTAGGTTTTTAAAAATTTTATTTTAATTCCAGTATAGTTAATATACAGTGTTTTAGTAGTTTCAGGTGTACAATATAGTGATTTAATAATTCCATATAAACAAGTAACATTTTATAAACTGATGCATTTTATTGGAGGTTGATCACAACATTCAGTGCAGCATGCATACTAGATATTATGTATGCAAGGCCGGATAGACAAATATTAACTTCTTGAGTCTGATCTGCGTAATACTGTTATCAGTTTTGAGAAATTTTAAAAACTGTCTTTTTAGAGAATTTAAAATCTTAGAGCACAGAGAGTTATCAAGTTTACTTCTTAGCTAGAGGAAGCTGCAAATCAATATAGAAAATTCTACTGACTCTGCTCAAAGGAAATGTAATAATGACAATATGATGAATCAGATTATACTTTAAAAAATAGGACAAATTAGTATTATTTATATTTTGTCTGTGTCCAGTCCATCTTTCTGGAGTAGAAGGAATCGGGTACCTGTTTGTTGTATTGTGTAATCAAGGACCGTGTCCTTTCTCTTCAGATTCTTTCAAAGTGGAACGTTGATTGCAGAACGGCTGAACAGGTGCCAGAAATAACTTGATGAGTTGAAATTCTGAATTTTATCTTTAGTCTTCCCTGTTACACTGTAGTTTGGTCAGTTTCAGTTTCCTAGTTAGGCTTCTGAATTGTAATTTTAAAACACGGCTATAGTCAGCATTTTCCCTTAATCAGCTTCATTCCTTTTCTGGCACCATTGTGTTTTATGAATCAGGAGTTTGCCAACGGAACCTTTGGATATACTTTGCTGTATACTAGATTGTCCAGATTTTTAAAAACTGAAGGTGTTAAAAAACTTATCAGGTAGATTTAAACACTGCTATAGTATTACTTTAGAATCAAGAAAGCTCCATAAAGGACAATTTATTTTGTAATCAAAGATAAGATCATTAAGTACTTTCAAAACACACTTAGGATTATTTTGATTCAATGCTAAGTGAGTTAGAAACATTTTTTAAAAGATTTTATTTATTTATTCATGAGAGACACACAGAAAGAGGCAGAAACACAGGCAGAGGGAGCCCGATGTGGGACTTGATCCCAGAACCCTGGGATCACGCCCTTAGCTTAAGACAGATGCCCAACCACTGAGCCACCTAGGTGTCCCAGAAACATGTTTATATGTACTGTACTTTAGCCTTTTTCCTTTGGACTGAGGATTGTGATTGTGAGCATCAGTTATTTTACCATAGTTTTGCCTTCAGTATCTGTTGAGGTGTGGAGGGATATTTGACTCTATGCTGAATGGCTCCAGACTGTTGGGGTTGCCAAAATTGTGGCCAATGTTTCCTTCTTTCTTTCCTGGTCAGCTGTCCTTTTCATTTTACTGGTTTTTAGCAGTATCTCTGCATATCTCTTACAGTCCACCCAATAGGCTCAGACATTGTGTCTTAGTGACACCTTCACACCTGCCCCAGGAGTGATGTGCATGGATTCTGTGACAGCTATTTTTTTCTGCTTATTTTTGGGTTTCGGGCTGTTTGTTATATGGAGAGAGGAACTTCAGAAATGGGGCAGTTGTCAAAATGTATGTTGTATGTTTGCTTTGAGATTTATTTATATATACATGTTTATTTTGTAGAAATAGTTTCAGGGATTGAGTAACTTATCCTCCTATAGCTTTGCCAAGTTTATAGCACCTGGGTATAAAATACAGGAAGGTTCTGAAGATAGATATATCCATGGCTTAATTAAAATTTAAAAACTCTTCAAAAGGTTTTTGAGAATGTGCTTCCTTAGGCAAGAGAAATGGTGCCTTCTTCCAGATTTGTTAATATTTTAAAGCAATCATGTAGTTCTTTAGTGTTGTGGTAAGTAGGGGCTCTTCACAGGACCACTAGAAGCTGATCTTTCTTGGGGGTGTCAGCATGATGTAGATGAATAATCTCAAGGTATTTAACTTCTTTGTTTTATTCTTTACTTCCTCCTCTGTAAGGCCAGTATATAGTGCCTGCCTCATATTTACGGTATTCATAGTGATATGACTGGCAAGGAATAAGTAATCTAGCAATAGAAGTATGGTTTTTGAAAATCTAGTTTTTATATTTGTTCCTTTTTAAATAATCTGATACCCCATCAGTGGAAATTCGTGTATGTCTTCTTCCTACACATTTTTTCCTAGAAATCCCTTTTCTGGTATTTGATCTCTACTTGGCTTTTACTACTTCTTGTAATATGCATCCTTTTTCCTCCCCTCTCCTGTCTTCCTTTGAAATTCTAAATGTCCTTATCAGATTCTTTCTCTCTGAAACACCTGATTTATGCTTTTTTTTTTTTTGTCTGACCGATAGCTTTTATTGTCATTGTCACTCATTAGGGCATTTCTTATGTACTACCTTCAATAGTTTTTTTTTATAAATTTATTTTTTATTGGTGTTCAATTTACCAACATACAGAATAACACCCAGTGCTCATCCCGTCAAGTGCCCCCCCTTCAATAGTTTTAATTTTCCCTCCCTCCTTCTCTCCCTCTTTTTCTTCCTACCTTCCTGTTTTTGTTATTCTTTATTTAAACTTCCAACTAGATGACAGATGGGCAGAAACTACAACTTAACTTTGTGTTTATTGGAAGCCCTTTTAGAGGATGATGAGATGTAGTTGCTATATAGTACTTAATAAAGAAACCTGGCTAACGTGGACTCTACCTATCACTCATTTTCTTATTCAGGTTTATCCTTAAAGTTTTAATCGTTACCCTGGGTGCTGCCTCACCTTTGATGACATATATTAAAAGGGATTAAGCCAGTATATATATTGTAGGCAAGAGTAGATTAAGGAGAGTAGAAATATGATAGAGACTGACAGTGTAAGCGACTAACTTAGAAGTTCTCTATTTTATTCATTCTACAATGTATATTAACTTCTTACACTTGGAAATTTCAGGAGTTGTCACAGCAGAAATGTTTAGACATATGCAGAACTCTGAAATAATTCGAAAAATGACTGAAGAGTTTGACGAGGTAACTTACTACCCTAAATGCTTTGATAATTTTATGCATGTTAATCTTGATTTACCCTTGAAAGGATTGTGAAATTCTGAGTATTATTGTTATGGATAATAGTTTTGTCATCACATTTAATCAAATGATAGAAGTCACCTTGGGCAAGTTGTTTTCTTAACATTGGTTTCATCATCTGTGAATAATACTCTTTGGTAATAATACTTCTAAGCCTATTATGGATTTAATTCAGTAATGGTTGAAAAATTTCTTAGCATTTTATAGTGCCTGCTGTATAATAAGAAATTAATAAATGGTAGCTATCATTATTGTCAAAAAATGAAAACTTCAGGAAAGAATATAATTTAGGGCCTAAAAAGAAAAATTTAGTGCCTAAGAACATGTCTTGAAATATTGTTAAAGATACATTTGGTCAATATTTGGGGAACCAGGTAGCTTAGGCAAAGGATTGTATACTTGACCCTTGAATGGAATGAGGGTTAGGGATGCTGACACCCCCCTGCCCAACATGGTAAAAAATATATAACTTTGGCTCCCCTGAAACTTGTATAATAGCCTACTTTTCACGAGAAGCTTTACTGATAGTCGAGTAACAAACATTTTGTATGGTATATGTATTATATACTATGTTCTTATAATAAAGTAAACTATAACAAAGAAAATGTTATTAAGAAAACCATAAAGAATGGGATGCCTGGGTGGCTCAGTGGTTGAGCATCTGCCTTTGGCCCAGGGCGTGATCCTGGAGTCCCGGGATGGAGTCCCAAATCAGGCTCCCTGCATGGAGCCTGCTTCTCCCTCTGCCTGTGTCTCTGCCTCTCTTTGTGTGTCTCTCATGAATAAATAAATAAAATCTTAAAAAAAGAAAACCATAAAGAAGGGAAAATAAATTTACAGTACTGTAGGTGTATTTATTGAAGAAAATCTGTGTAGAAGTCGACCTGTATAGTTCAAATCCATGTTATTTAAGGGTCCACTCTTTATATGGTTATTATTTAAAATATCCTTTATGGGGGTGTCTGGCTCCCTCAGTAAGTGGAACACACAACTTTTGATCTTGGGGTTATGAGTCCGAGCCCCATGTTGGGCATTGAGATAATTTTTTTTGTATTGAGATAATTTAAAAACAAAATCTTTAAAAAATATATCCTTTATGTTTCAAATATGAGTAATAAGAATAATACAAATAAAAAGATACTACCTTAGACTTGAGTGAATCCTGTATCACAGTGATGCTTTTGAAGTATTGTTACCAACAAAGACATATTTAGATTTACTATAATGTAAGCTCCTGCATGGCAGGGATTTTTGTTTTGTTTACAGCTGCATTCCAGCACCAGCAGCTTTACTCTTCAAAACTTGTCACTGAATTTTCAGGTAGAAAGTCTTGTCCCATTTGAGTTTTACTTGACCATTTTTTCTTGCTTACTCTGATGAAGGAGCTTTCAACCATTCTAAAAGACAATAGTTGTTTAAAAAGTTTGATGATCCCTAAGTGCTATTAATCAATCTCCAACTATTTACGAGGCAATTATGAGTAATGGTATTATAGTAGTCTTCCCTCTTATCCCCGAGGGATACATTTTAAGACCTCCAGTGGATGACTGAAACCACACATAGTACCAAACCCTATATATATAGTTTTTTCCAATAGGTACATAACCTGTGATAAAGTTTATTATATAAATTAGATCCAGTAAGAGATTAACACTAATAATAAAATGTAACAATTATATAATAAAAATTATGTGACTGTAGTTTCTGTCAAAATATCTTTTGTACTCACCCTTGTGATGATGTAAGATGATAAAATACCTACATGATGAGATATAGTAAGGTAAATGACATAGGCCTTGTGACATAGTGTTAGGCTCCTTCTGACAATACCTTAGAAGGAGGATCATCTGCTCTGGGACAGAGATCAACCGTGGGTAACTAAAATGTGGAAAGTGAAACTATGAACAAAGGACAATGGAGGGGGGGGCATGACTACTTTATTTTAACTTACTAATATTAGATGTTTTAGTGAAATCCTTACTAAAAGGAAACAGCTATTTAAGAATCCTAAAGTCTGATTTGTGTCACAAATCAAGTTGCTGACAGCAATTAAGATGATAGTTTTCAATGTAGTCACTAAATGATTAATTCAGAGATTATGGAAGAAAACCTTTTTGTGTAATATTAGGATCTTATTTTTTTTAACGATTTTATTTATTTATTTATTTATTTATTTATTCATGAGAGACACAGAGAGGAAGAGAGGCAGAGACAGAGGCAGAGGGAGAGGCAGGCCCCCTGCAAGGGGCCCGATGCAGGACTCCATCCTGGACCCTGGGATCATGCCCTGAGCAGATGCTCAACCGCTGAGCCACTCAGGTGTCCCCAATATTAGGATATTCTCAGATGAGAAATAATAGTTCAGCTTATATATGGCATGACTTAAAATTAAAACATATATTGTTCTAATGACAAAATAATAAGAGGGGTGCCTCGCTGGCTCAGTTGGTAGAGCATGCAACTCTTTATCTTGGGGTCATGAATTCAAGCCCCACATTGGGCATAGACTTCATTTTATTTATCTTTTAAAAAGATTTTATTTATTAGAGAGGGAGAGAGAGAGAGAGAGAAAGAACACACATAAGTGTGGGGGAGGGGCACAGAGAGAGAGGGGAAGCAGCCTCCCCTCTGAGGAGGGAACCTGACATGGGCCTCAATCCCAGGTCCCTGAGATCATGACCTGAGACAAAACTAAGAGACGCTTAACTGACTGAGCCACCCAGGTGCCCCTAGAGTTTACTTAAAGAATACACACACACACACACACACACACACACACGCACACGCACGAGTTTTATATATATAAAGTTTTATATATATAAAGTTTTAAATATATATATAAAGCTTATATATATTATATATACACAGTTTATATATATTTATATATATCAGAGTTTTTATATATAAAGTTTTATATATACAGTTTTTTATCTATATAAAGCTTATATATAATATATATATATAAAATGGTCAAAATGGTAAAAAAATATGTATATATAATGGTTTAAAAATGGTTAAACTGTACTAATAAAATGGTCTTAAGTCTCTAGAATACTCTTAAAAGTAACTCTTTTAGAAGTTCTATGTAGTATTGGCCTGTGTTTTTAAGGATTTTTTTTAAGAGAATTTATTTAGATAGAGAGCAAGTCACGGGGCGGGGGAGAGGGAGAAAATCTCAAGTGGACTCCCTGCTGAGCATGTAGCCTGACTTGGGGCTCCATCCCACAACCTATGAGATCATGATGTGAGCCGAAACCAAAACCAAACGTCAGATGCTCAATTGACTAAGCCACCCAGGTTCCCCGTTTAAGGATTTGTTTTTAGTGATTTATGGAGATTCTCAGTGTAACTTCATTGGAGAATGCCCCATCTTTATATATAAAACTTGAGTACTAGTGTTTCCAGGCTGTACTAGCTACATTTCCATTTCTTTTTAAAATTAGGTCATTGTGTAAAAAAAAAAAATGTCATTGTTGACCATTTGATGTTCTTGAAACTAATCAAAATATACATTGTAATCTTTTGATTATAAATCATACATCACTTAGACTGGTTGAAAGTATGATTTCATTGTTTTGAGTCTGTTTAAAAATATAACATTGGTATGCTTTTGTATTAAGGAAATTCAGTAAGTGTATCTTTGTTTATAATGTTTTGCTTTGATGAAAGCTGCTTTTTAACTTGGAGTAATTGGTATATATTTTTATTTGTTAGATTGAATTCAGGATATCCATTTTGGTCTTAAAGAGCAGAAGTGTTCAAGGGTACCTCCCACCTACTTTAAGGATTTATTGGAGAAGAAAAGTGGGGTAAAAGAGGCTTTTTTTAGCTTCTGCCTAGGTAGGGTATTTCATAAACAAGTGAAATTTTATTAAATCCTGTGTTTTAAATGAAATTGCTGTTTAAAATTTTTGTTTTAGGATAGTGGAGACTACCCACTTACCATGGCTGGTCCTCAGTGGAAGAAGTTCAAATCCAGCTTTTGTGAATTCATTGGCGTATTAGTACGGCAATGTCAATATAGTATCATATATGATGAGTACATGATGGATACAGTTATTTCACTTCTTACAGGATTGTCTGACTCACAAGTCAGAGCATTTCGACATACGAGCACCCTGGCAGGTCAGTATTTAGAAATTTTTTATTTGAATATTTCCTTAGATTAGAGACGAAAATGATTTTCACTAAAAGAAATGAAATAATCATTACTCACTAATTAGTTTTGCTTATGGAGTAATGACTAACAGGACACTATCCCCTGTCCCCCTGTGAATTACTGGGATTGGAATGATACTATCAGTTTTGATTCTGTGAAGGTATACTATAGTTAGTATATGGTGATTTTCTTATGTTATCTCCATTTGATTACTATGCCACAGAAAGGGAAAGAGGTGGATAGTAATGCATTGCATCTTGAAAGATGTTTTACCAAGGAGGATATTGATAGCAATTTAGGGGAAATCTTCAGTCATTTTGGATATGTAGTCCTCATGACCTTATTTTATCTCTAATATGAGCTGTCCCTCCTGGTTTGATGGTCCCTGCAGGATGACGTTTACTCTTTAACCACACCACAAAAATGGATTTTTCTTATGTTTCTGAGTAACCTTAGACTGAGCTAAATTCTTTACTTTTTGAAATGAATTATGTTTTTAAGCCTCACATAGTTCTATTTCTAGGGCAGTGATTTTTGGTGTTGGTGTTTATAAAATCTTTTGGTTTCTCTTCTGTGCTAAAGGTAAAATTGTTGATACATGATTACTGAATATGTACTGTTTGGTTTCAGCTTGATAAAATCAACTAGGCACTTAGTATTACAGTAGTATTATAAGCCTTAATGGTAGAATATATTGGTTTATAAAAAAAATTTCATTCTCTAAGTGTGGGGATGTTTTTTCCTTTAGAATATTTTCCTGAAGAATTAAAGCTGTACTTTTGCTAAGTCCTCCATTTTCATAAAATAGATTACAGGTAATCTGGGGGAAGTGATTGGAGGAAAAAGTGCAGGCAGTCCTATAGGATTTTTGTTTTTAGATTGGAAGTCACAAAATATAAATGTGATCTTGTTCTATGAACTTAGCATTTAATGTTAACTTGGTGGCTTAAATTAAAATAAGTATGATGGCATAAGGTGAATAATTTTAGATCAGAATAACAAACTGGTTTGCTGAGGGAATGAAATAGCTCTGAAGAGAAAGTTGAGAAGCCCTTTTAAAGGGACCCAATAGCCACAAATTAAGATTTGGTTTTGTGTTGTTCTCTTATGCAATGAACCAGATCTGACATATAGTCTGGAATAAACTAAAAAGGCGTAAAATGGTGAGATGTTTCAATTAGTTAAGTTTTAAATCACAGACAGTTTTGTCTCAGGAGCAGGGGTTCGGTAACAGAAGGTCAGGATCTGGAGGAAGTGTAATAAAATGTACTTTATTGAGTGATACTTTTCTTTGACTTTTCATTTAGATCTATACTACATAATTTCACCATTGTCTTTATGCTGGCAATATAATAGAATAAAATTAAAGGAAATCAGTAACTGATGAAATTCATTTTTACATATTGTAGTTTGATATGAAACACTCAAGCTCCCTGTCCTTTTGGTAACCAAGATAGCTATGTGACTGCCGTAGGAACCAAAATTTACTGAGAAGGTGAATTATGATTTCTGACAAAGATCATTGTAGGGGACACATTTTAGAATAGTAGGATTTGAGCATAGTCAGAAGTCACATCAGTTTTGAATACTGCTTTAACTACTTATATGAACTGTGTAATCTCAAGGAAATTATTTACTTTTTTCCTTTTTTTAAGATTTTATTTATTTATTCATTAGAGACAGAGATGGGGGGTGGGGTGGGCCGAGGCCTAGGCAGAGGGAGAAGCTGGCTCCGTGCAAGGAGCCTAATGTGGGACTCAATCCTAGGATCACCCCCTGAGCAAACACTCAACTGCTAAGCCACCCAGGCTTACCTCCTTTTTTTTAAAAAAAGATTTTATTTATATTAGCATGAATGAGGAGGAGGGGCAGAGGGAGAAGGAAGATTCCCCACTGAGCAGGGAGCCTGATGCAGGGCTCAGTCCCAGACCCTGAGATCTTGACCCTAGCTGAAGGCAGGTGGTTAACCCACTGAGCCATCCAGGCTCCCCCTGAGGGAAATTTCTTAATCTCTGTGAGCTTGTTTCCTCATGAATGAAGTGGAGATGATACATAACTTTGAGGGCTCTTTGTGAGGATTAGGAGGAGATAATCCACGAAAAATACTTAACATAGGAACATAGGTAACTGACAAAGTGAGTATTCGGTACACATTTGCTGTCATTTATTGTCATTTGTAGCAGCTGTATTTTTCTTTTCTATTAGAAGCAGAACAGCTCATCTTATTTCTCTTAATTTGAGATTAAATTGTAAATTTTTGCATCTGTGAGACTAATTTCAAAATTTTCCATTTAAAAATAGCTATGAAGTTGATGACTGCTTTGGTGAATGTGGCACTAAATCTTAGCATTAATATGGATAATACACAAAGACAGTATGAGGCAGAACGGAATAAAATGATTGGAAAACGAGCCAATGAGAGGCTAGAACTCCTGCTACAGAAGCGGAAAGAGGTAAACTTTTGTATTGAATATTTGAGCTGTTAATCCATGACCAACTTTGACCTTAGTTATATGTTTGCTAGTTCACCAGATAAAGTTTTTGGAAAGATTTAAATTTACTATTTCAAGTTGTGTAAATATCTAGTTTTGTTGAGTATCCATGCCAACAATACCTGTTGTGAATATTTTCTTTCTGTGTAGACTAGGATTAAGAGTTCAGGGTTTTGATAATGTCCTGGGCCAGTCAGAGAAGTTGTTTTAAGCCTTAGTATTATTCATCTCTGCCATTAAAATGTCTCTCCTAACTTCTTCCTTGAGCTTGGTGTCACAATGAATTCAGGTTTCACTTATGTGACACCACTTTGAAAAATAACTTATAGGCTATTTATGGTGTCTAAATTACTGCCCTTTTTTTTGGTAGTATGGTGGCAGTTGATTAACATGACTGACTGACCGCCAGATTTAACTTTGAATGAGGAAGACATTTTTCATCCTTATGCTAAATAATACTAAATAAAAACATCTTTTTTAGAGGGGGGAGGGGCAGAGAGAATCTTTTCTAGTTTTTTTTTTATTATTATTATTTTTGGAGGGAAGAGAGCGAATCTTAAGCCGGTTCCACACTCAGCATGGAGCCTGATGCTGAACTCCCATCTAACAACCCTGAGATCATGACCTGAGCTGTAATTAGGAGTTGGAAGCTTAACCAACTGAGCCACTCGGGCAACCCCTAAAAAAAAAAGTCTTCCAATGTTGTGTTTGTGACTTAAATTCCTTCATTAGTGACACAGTATTTTGCTGATATTGGTGATACTCATGTTTACTTCTAAAAGGTAGAATCTGATGTTTCAAAAATGTTAGTAATGCATTTAAGGTAATATTTGCCATGGTAATCCAGAAATTACTACTTGATTTTTGACATATTTGGGGTTGATAATAGCCATAATTTTTAGTTGGTTATTTCTGAGATAGTTTTTTAAATGCTCTGACTCAACAAAAGCCTAAAAAATCTGGTCCATATTTCCCCCCCTACCTAAATTCCTCATCTTTTCGATACAGTTTGAACTGAAGAATTGACCTTTTTGCCTTTTAACTTAGTTAATAAATTTAATCGGATGATTTATTAGGTAAACATAATGCGTGTCTTACACCTTGAAGTTATGGCCCAATTCTTACATATAAATTTAAGATTGTGAGCATAGAATGAGTGGATAAAGGTAAAAGGATTTTGAGATTAAAATTCCTGTGCAAATACAAGATATTGATACTTCTTTCTCGGTTAGAGTTAACTTTTTGATCACCTTGTACTTTGACTATTTGTGCTAATGAATATAAGAAGTGCATGCCCTTGTTAGCAAGAATATATTCATGAAAAGAAAACATTTTTACAAAATTGCAGAATATAATCTAAGAGCTGTTTGATACTTAGACTGTGAAAGATTTTTCTCCTAACTCTCAAACTTTGAAACAATTTTGTCTTAATTATCAAACTCTGAGTTGAAAATAATGGGAGTAGATAAGTAAGCCAAGATTTTGGAATGTTTACTTGATTATTTAAGGTGAGCCTTGTTTCCTTCAAAAGAATTTAGCAAGGGTAACTTTTAACCAAGTTGCTTTACTTAAAACCTCTTTTGTTCTTGAGCAGGCACAAAAGTTAACATTACTTTTCTTTTTCAGATGATAATGACCAAGATAATGAAGTATTGTTATGCTTTTTTGATGAACATATATGTTATATAATAGATGAAATGTGTTGTAATAAATAACAGATTTTTATGTCCCTTTTTACAATGGAAATTTGTGAGCCTTAGAAAAGGCTAATCTACCAGCTAAACGTTAAAAGCCAAGTCAAATATTCCAGGTATCAAGGAACTTTAGCTACCTGACCTACAACAGCTGTTAATATTTCTGTGTGGTTACTGTTGTCTAGTAGAATTAAGAATTAGATGTAATCACCAAAATACTGGAGAAACCTGTATTTGTACTTGTAATAACTTTTTGTATTACATTATAATTGAAAAGAAATAATGTATTCTTTTCAGCTTCAGGAAAATCAAGATGAAATAGAAAATATGATGAATGCAATATTTAAGGGAGTGTTTGTACATAGATACCGGTAAGTCAGGACATTTTTTCTATGTCATTCTTAATTCTAATCCGTTTTGGATACTTAATGGTTTAGGCAGGATAAAATAGTGGAAAGAGCACTGGAATAAGATCAGTGTTACAAGATAAGGTCTTCCACTGATTGAGATACTTTTGTCAGGTTATTTAACTGCTCTGAACTTGATGTTTCCTCTTTGAAAAATAGGGTAATATGCTTGACTTGCTGCCCAGCAGATGGAATCTACTGTAATTAGGAGCTAGGGTACAGAATACTTAATTGCTTTTGGATGTACTATGTTAGTAAAATCTATACATGATGGTTCTGGATTCTTCTCTGTCATTTGCATGTTAGCGGGAAAGTTTGGATACATTTAAGTATTTTGATGTTTTGAATAAGCAGAGGAAAGAATTAGATAATCTTATCATTTCTGCTGTAACCGATTCTTTGAATGTCAGTGGTGGCATTTTTATTTCAACTTCTCCCTCACTTCTCAATTTGGCAGTTACTGAATCACTTCCTTTGTAATGTCCTTTGCTCCATTCTTACCTTTTTGTTTTCTATTATCACCATTTACCTTAGTCTATCCTTTCTCATTATCATACCTAGAGATTATTGAAGTTTTCCTAAAACATTCTTTTGTTGTGTTACCCTTCTGCTTAAAAGTCTTAAATGATTCATCATTACCTACAAGATGAATGCAAAATAATTTAGTCTGATACTTTAAACCCAAATGAAGCTTGGCCTCAATGTTATGTGTGACGAATTCTCTTCTGGAAAATATTCTAACCAAATAATGTGCCTGCTGTCTTCTGAACACGACTGCCCAGCAGGTGTGAGCAGAGGCTGAAATATGGCATAGTCTAAAAGATGGGGATCTGATTGTTTGTAATTTTATGTAATTTTAAATATTTATGTGATGATAATTATGCTTTACCAAGTTATCTGTAAGCATTCAGAGGTCATGCTTCAGTTCTACCTTTCAATCCCCAGTAATCTTGAAGATAGCTATGGTCATACTAGGTATGAAGTATTTGGCATCTCTTGGATAAATCATTAATCCTGTTGTTATAGTGGGACTAATATACATAATTTTTCCTCCCTCCGTACAGTGATGCAATAGCTGAAATTCGAGCTATTTGCATTGAAGAAATTGGCATTTGGATGAAAATGTATAGTGATGCCTTTCTAAATGACAGTTATTTAAAATATGTTGGCTGGACTATGCATGATAAGGTAAGATATGCCATTAAAGAATGTTACTATAGGTACACAGTCATGGCTATCTACAACTCTCGTTCCTAATGAATTATCTGTGTATAGGTATACCTGGGATCACATTCCTATAGGCCTTACTCCTTTATTATTTTTTATCTGTTTCGTGAAAACATGATCTCCATCGCATAAAGTCCCTAGATTTTTAAAAATCTTTGTAACTGATTTAGATTGAGTCTTGAATTATTTTTTTTAGTGAAACAAACATTAGAATCATGCTGGTGTTAGTGGTTAGGCATTTTATTAGAGCATTAAGAGGAGTATTCTTAAAGTGTGAGTGCTATACACTTTTTTAAATGTTTCTATCTTTTCTTCTCTATTTATAAACATGTATCTTAGCCAGATTATAAATTACAACTTGGCCTCTGACATTTAAAAAAGTTTTTTTGTTATTCTACCTTTTTCTTAGGCTGTCTCTTCACTAGCATTGAAGTTCTTTGCATATATCTTTTACAAATATTACTTTCTGTAAAGGAAAACTTAATGTGAACTATGCTACTGTCATTCACAGTAGTATTGCTCTGAACAAATTTTCAAAAAAATTTTCATTTGACCTACAGAATTAGTAACCCCAAAGGTATTTAGTATTAAATGTATGTATTAATTCCTATTTTTGCATTATCCAAGATGAGAGGTTTTGAAAATGAGAGTTTTGAAGAGTTGTATATAGAACATTTAAAAATTTAAAGTAGAAGATATTATATATGTCTTGAATATTCAGGTTGAAAATATGTAGAGTTTTAATGAATTTTTCTTCTTTTGCTTCATTTAGCAAGGTGAGGTAAGACTCAAATGTCTCACTGCTCTACAAGGGCTTTATTATAACAAAGAACTTAATTCCAAACTGGAGCTTTTTACCAGTCGGTTCAAGGTTAGTATTAATTACTTTAAAATTTATCTGTTGTTTGTAAATATTTTTTCTCTTACTTTTACTTTAAAAATCCTTTTTTTTTGTCCTTAGGATAGAATTGTGTCTATGACCCTTGACAAAGAATATGATGTTGCAGTACAAGCAATAAAATTACTTACTCTTGTTTTACAGTAAGTATATACTTATTGCATATTGCTAATGTCCAAATATTTAAATAATATGTTAGACTACATGGTTTAAATTTATCTGGTTCTAAATTTTAATAACTTAAGTCATGGAATTTTTACAGCTAGAAGTTTAATTTTCTCATGTAAGGTTGAGAAAATGGAAAGAGGGAACCATTAGAGTCAAGAATTTTAAGTGAGCTAGGAATCCATGTGTTCCCATTCTAATGGTCAGTTTCCTTTCCATCTCACTAACTTAGCTGCCTTTGAAATGAAATTAAATACTTGAGTATATTAAATGCACTTATTATATTTTATCACACTTTTAGAAATTAGTATTTGCTGAAAATTTTCTGTAAACTGAATTCAAAACATTTTGTTATATTAAAATGTAATGGCGCAATTTTCTTTTTCCTTTTTAAAAAACTTACCATTTTAATTTTTTAAACTTTAAAAAATTTTTAAATTGAAATATAGTTGGCAAATATTAGTAAATTCATTTCAGGTGTACAACAGTGAATCAGTAATTACCTACATTATGAAATGCACACCACAATATGTATATTACAGTATTACTGACTATATTCCATATGATGTACTTTTCATTCTTGCTAGTTAATTATTTTATAACTGGAAGTTTATACCTCTTAATTGCTTTACTCATTCCCCTACTCCCCTCCCCTTTGGTAATAGTGCATGAGACTTCCCTTGTCTCCACATTCTCGCCAAAACTGTTATTTCTTGTAGTTTTGATACTAGCCATTCTGACTGGTGTGAAGTGATATCTCATTGTGGTTTTGATTTGCATTTTCTTAATGATTAGTGATGATCATCTTTTCATTTTTCTGTTGGTCATCTGTATTTCTTTGGGAAAATGTCTGTTCAAGTCCTCTACTCAGTTTTTAACCAGATTTTTCTTTTTGATGTTGAGTTGTATGAGTTCTTTATAAATGAAAATAGTACAGAGGTTCCTCAAAAAACTAAATATAGAAATATCTTAGGATTCAGTAATTCCACTTCTGAGTATTTACCTGAAGACAGTGGAGACACTAATTCAAACAGATACATGCACCCCTGTATTTATTGGAGCATTATTTACTATAGCCAAGACATAGAAGCAACATGAGTGCCCCATCAACAGATGGATAAAGATGTGCCATATGTATATTAATGGAATATTAGAAAAATTTAGTTTTAAATATATTTTAAATGTAAAGTTTAGTGGCAATTTAGTGTGTTCACCTTCTTGTGAAGCCATCACCATTATCCATATCCAGAACTATTTTTATCATCCCATACTAAACTTTTGTACCCATTAAACACTAACTCTCCATTCCTTCCTTCCTGATCAGCCTCTGATGACCACTGTTGTACTTTTTATCTCTATGAATCTGACAATTTTAGGTAATTCATATAAGTGGAATTTTATAGTATTCATCCTTTTGTATCAGGCTTATTTTACTTAGTATGTTCAGAGTTCATTTATGTTGTAGTATATGTATCACGTTTTCATTTACTTTTGAGGCTCAGTAATATTCCATTGTATGTTTATACCACATTTTATTTACCCATTGATCTGTCAGTGGACATTGAGATTGTTAGCATGATCCAAATGACAATTTTGCCAAAGGATATTTTTTAAAACATAGCATGCTACTTTCTGACACTCATGGAAAAATTCATCATGTAATAATAGCCAGTGAAGTTGTGATAAAAACTAATGAGTGATGGCTGTCCAGTGTCATTTTAAGTTGTATTGTAAAACCATAGTAATTTTTAAATTTTGGTACTGGTGTGTGAATAGACTGTGATTACTAGCAGAGAATAAAGAATAGAGACAAATGCAAACCAATCCAGGAACCTAGTATAGGGTGAGGGTAGCATTTCCTATAAGAAAATAAATAGTTTTTTGATAGCCAGGTTCTATTTGGAGAAAAATTATTTTTTATTATTTTTTAAGATATTTATTTATTTATGAGAGAGAGAGAGAGGCAGAGACACAGGCAGAGGGAGAAGCAGGCTCCATGCAGGGAGCCCAATGTGGGACTTGAACCTGGGACTCCAGGATCATGCCCTGAGCCGAAGGTAGACTCTCAACCACTGAGCCACCCACGCGTCCCATATTTGGGGAAAAATTAAATTGAATTTCCATTTCATCCCTTATACAAAAATAATTTCCAGATGGGTGACATATTTAAATGCAAGTAAATGAAACCATTAAAGTACTGGTGAAAACTTGGGGAAGATTAAACATTTTCATTTTATATGTAAAATGAGTAAGATCTCTCTGAACATGACATAAACCCTAGACATTAAAAAAATTTTTTAACTACATAAAAATGAAAAATATATGACATGAAATACCATAAACTCAAAAAACCAATGACAGATTGGTCAAAATATTTTTATCATAGGAGACAGTTTCAGTAAATCAATTTGAAGAATGGAAACCCAATACTAGTCAAAAGTTAGGGAACCAGGGATGCCTGGGTGGCTCAGTGGTTGAGCGTCTGCCTTTGGCTCAGGTAGGTGTTGATCCTAGGGTCCTGGACTCAAATACTGCATCGGGAGCCTGCTTCTCCCTCTACCTATGTCTCTGCCTCTCTTTCTGTGTCTCTCATGAATAAATGAATAAAATCTTAAAAATAAGTTAGGAAACCAGAACATGGAATAGGAAGAAAATAAAAACTGAGGGCAGTCCGGATGGCTCAGCGGTTTAGCGCTCCCTTCCGCCCAGGTTACAGGGCGTGATCTTGGAGTCCTGCGTTAGGCTCCCTGCATGAAGCCTGCTTCTCCCTCTGCCTGTGTCTCTGCCGATCTCTCTCTCTGTGTGTGTCTCTCATGAATAAATGAAATAAAAAAAACCCCTGAAACATATGAAAAGATGTTTAGCCGCACTTTGAGACAGGTAGATTAAAATGAGATCATTTTTAATCTATTGCTTGATAAAGATACAAAAGTGGTAATACACTGTGCTGTTGAAGCTGTACAAAAGCAAGTCATTAAGCACTGTGATGGGGAATTATAAATTGGTATAACTTCTTTGGAGAAAAGTTTGGCAGTGTCTACATTCAAAATTTTAAATGCTCAACATTCTCTAACACAGCATTATTTTTGAAATAGAATTTTTAAAATAATCTAAATGATTACCTGTAGAGGAAGAAGCAAAATAATATGTAAGATAATAGGTATTTTGAGCAGTCTGAATTATTGGATTTTCTTTTTTAGTTAGGCCTAAAAATTATATATACATGTTATGAAAGTATTTAAAGAATTCTGAAATAAATAAGAAAGTTATAATATTCTACATGTATTTCTGTAGCTTCTTTTTCCTCCATAATACCCTGTGGACATCATTCCTTGTTCCTAATATTTTTGAAGGATAATAGACTCATTTATGTTGATTCAGCCATTATAAATACCTAATAAATGAAACTTGTCAAGAATATTCCTTCTCAGATAATTAAAATGAGTGAACTACTACACAAATAACTAGCTATACTTTAACTGATTTGATTCAGTATATGTATTTTCATTATAAAATGACACAAGTGGTTTTTCCAGTAACAATTCAGTATTGTACATAGTGTAATTTAAGTCAAAATGCTTTAGGAACTTGAAGTTTAACATTTTGGTTTTGTTTCTCTCAAAAAGAAGTAATATTTCCTTAGGCATCAGACTTTTAGAGACCGTGAACACAGCAGAAAACCAGAAAGGATCTGAGCTCCTCAACGAACCATCTAATATACTTCAGACTCTTTTTTCTGATGGTGGTCCTGTGGTTCTCAACTTACATATATTGCTAAAAATCTAGATTGTTTATTTCATAGCAGACTAAAAGCAAATCAGCAGGTAAAGAGGTGCCAGAGGGCAGGACCCTGAAAGCAGAGTCTATAAGGGAAGAACTCGACAAGGTTTACCCTGGGGTACTGCAGTTGATGAGCCTTAAAAATGACTTATTTACCAAGAACCTTTTATTTATTTTGTTTTTAAAAAATAAGATTGGGAAAATGAGCACTACATTTTAGGAAGATTTTTCCAATGGTAGATCATAATTAAAGGTCTTTGGCACTTAAATCTTAATTATTTCAAAAATCTATTTGCATTTCCTCATATGGTGTTGAGTACATGGTGAATGAAATATTCATCATTGTGAAATAATTGGGCTATTATCACAACATTAAAATGTACCATCTTCTTAATATTACTATGAAGTATATAGAGTGTTTTCTGTGATTATTAACTCTAAGCTCTCAGAATGCTACCACTTAATTTTTTTTATATTAGTTTATGTTGTTTTGTCTTCCTTTTTCTTTACCATCCTTGTCACATTATCACTTTTCTTCACCATGTATTTCTGTACATTTGTATTCACTCTAATTTTACCTCCCATTGATCTTAGGTGGTTTTTTTTTTTTCTTCTTTTTTTTTTTTTTTGATCTTAGGTGTTAATAAAATATTCAGCTCTTTTGTCAGGGCATGGTTTTAATGACAGATGATAATCAAATAAGGTTGATTTTTTTTTTCTTTTTTTAAAACACAAATTAGTATAAAGTGTACTATTTTTTTAATGTATGAGCATGGATCATTGTATTCAATATCCTTAAAATTGAGTTGTCATTGAAACTGTTACTGTTTTTTTTTTTTTTTTTTAGGAGTAGTGAAGAAGTTCTTACTGCAGAAGATTGTGAAAATGTCTACCATTTGGTTTATTCAGCTCACCGGCCGGTAGCAGTAGCAGCTGGGGAATTTCTCTACAAAAAGTAAACCTATATTTTTGTTATTTTCTAAAGTATACTTTTGTGACAGTAATTTATTATACCATATTCAATACTAAAATATATATAGTTCATTTAAAAATTATTCAGTTCTGGTCAAATACAAACTTTCATATTATACTATTTCCTTTAAAGGTTTCAATTCTCTAATTTTCTTGATTTGTAGAAGTTAAATATTTAATGGGAAATGTCTTTTAATAGTTAAAATATATAAAAACAAAATATATAAAACTATCTGTATATGATGTTGACTTTTTCCTAATTTTTCATTCTTTTCTCTAATGTCAGCTTCCAGTTATTGCCCCATTATATTAGTTAGTCTTACACCTGTTATTGCTTTGCTTTAGAAAATACTAAGATGTTTTGCTTCAAGTGTTTGATACATTTGACCTAAGAATCCCCAAAGTCCTACAGTCATTTTTACATTGCTATAACACCTCAGATTAAGTAGTGTGGATAGCGGTGTGAATATCTGACCATAGAAAACATTCAACAAATGTTATGTAATGGCTTTTAAGAGGACTAGCTTGAGCCATGTGGACTAAACTATTATCTTTGTAAGATTTTATTAAAATACCTGTTTGGGAGGGGAAAGCATTTATTAGAAAAAGTACATGCTGTACAATGTTCATACTCCAGTTTTCTATTCACTGCTATCCAATGATAGTTTTTTGTTATTTATTAGGAAAAACCACCATGATACCCATAGAAAGAGGCTACTAAATTCAGACTTTGAGATAATTGTGCAAGGAGGATAGAAGAAAAATACGTGTTCAGTTTTAAAGAGCTGAATATTTATGTAGATTTATGTGCATAAATGGTATGGGCTAGTGTGATACCTTTATAAAAGGAAATGGCCACCTAAGATGTGGTAATTTTTAAAAGAAGAATCCATAACTTCATAAAATTAACCTGAGAAGTTAATTTAAGAGGTCTTAGAAGTACCATTAAGTATAAAATAAAAAATGTTTATAGCAATTATTTACTTGGGTATCATGTTAGAGCATACTCTACTCAGGTCCCATTTACTCTCCTTTGTTAGATGCTTAAATAATGAATCCAAACAGTTTTTAAAATTAGGAAATATGATTTTTTTTGTTTTAAAAGTAATTATTTTCATTGATCATAGGCTCTTCAGTCGTAGAGATCCAGAAGAGGATGGAATGATGAAAAGAAGGGGACGACAAGGTCCAAATGCCAACCTTGTTAAGACATTGGTTTTTTTCTTTCTGGAAAGTGAGGTTAGTTGATGTTGTACATTTTATACTTATGTTAAAAACAAATTGGAAAAGGAGTTGAAATGATGTATATCTGAAAATCTTCCATGTATCACAGTAAATCTTGGATATAGAATAGAGTTGTGACCATTGCACAAAATAAAAAAAAAAAAAACTTCCTACTTTTAGTAAGATGTTCAAATAAAGGATTTATGTATAGTACTAAGAGTATGAATTTTGGAGTCAGAAAGACCTGGTTACCAACTGGGCTTCTCTAATTTATTATTTGTGTAACTGGTTTAGTTACTTAATTTTTCTAAGCCTCATTTTCCTTGTAGAAATGTGGGTAATAATTTTTTAGGTAATACTAGTCCATGTAAAAATTCTTTTTATTTATTCATGTAAAACTCTTAATACAGACCTTGCACTTTTTTCTCAGTATTTGGTACCTGCTTTATTATTTTTGTTATAGAAAGGGATTTAGATTTAGCATCTGCTCTTTTAGGTCTTTCTCAGATTGATAATCTGCCTGTTACCAGATTTCAGAGGATATAACATACATTTTTGGCGTTCATATTATGTATTATTCAATTACATTTTAGGGTCTTTAGATTTTCTAATTTTTTCTGTATTAAGAAATACATTTGTTTTTTGCATATTGACTTCATCTTTAACATTACTAAACTCCCTTATTTTAGTAAATTTTAAATAGATTCCTTGGGATTCTCTGTTATTTGCAGATAACAATAGGTTTACTTCTTCCTTTACTACATTTATGCCATTTTTCCCCTGGCCTTATTGAACTAGTTAGGACATCCAGTAAGATGTTTAATAGAAGTGGTGAGAGTAGACATCTTAGGATTGTTCCTGATCTTAAGGGGAAAAAATATCCAGTATTTATATATTCTGTTATTAGTTATAGGTTACATGTAGTTGTTTATGTTTAGGATGTTTCCTTCTATCCCTTTTGCTGAGTTTTATCATCAATCCAACAAGAATGGATGTTGAATTCTCTCCAGTGCTTTTCCTGAAATGATTATTTTATTGTATCTTTCATTATGTTACTATTTGAATTATGTTGATTGGTTTTTTGAATGTTGAACCAACCTTGAATTCCTAGCATAAAACCTAGTTAGTCATGATCTATTTATTTTCCTTTTTATATATTGCTGGTATCACTTTGCTGGTTTTTTGAGGATATTCCCTATTCCCTCTATGTTCATGTTAGATGTTGGCCTATGTATTTTTTTTATTTGTAATGTCTTTGATAGGTTTTGGTATCATTGTAATGATAGTCCCCTCAAGTTGGGAAGCTGTAGGGTCTGTTACGCTTCACAAAGCGAAGAGAAAAATATGCTTTATGTTGAACTGATAAGTAAACATTTTTTATGTTACAGTACCCATTATCATTCCCATTATATTAAATTCATAGTATATGAATTGGTTAACTGAATGTGGTTAACTTATATAATATTGCATCCAAATAGGTACTAAATATACATACATCTACTCTTTTCAGAATTAATTTTATTAGCTTTTGTAACGACTGTTATGACAACTGTTTAATGATACTACCTAACTAGGTTTACTTAGCAAGCTCAGGCAGATTCTTTGTCCTTTTTTTCATTTGACCTCAAAAACCAGATAGCTGTTTGAGTTTGTACATGGTGCCAACAAAGCTTCCATTCTTTTGAGTTTAGACTAGTATGCTATTTGTCTAAGAGTACATTGCTCTTTTTAAATTTTAGTTGCATGAGCATGCAGCATACCTTGTGGATAGCATGTGGGACTGTGCTACCGAGCTACTGAAAGACTGGGAATGTATGAATAGCTTGTTGCTGGAGGAGCCACTTAGTGGAGAAGAAGGTAAGTGGGTGTTTAATTATGGTATTTTTTGTTGTCTAGTCGGTTTGAAAATAGATTTTACTTATTCCATTTGTTTAACTTTAATAGTAAAACGTAATTGAGTGCTTGCTTCAGCAGCACATATACTAAAAAGTAATTGAGAGGCACCCGGGTGGCTCACTCGGGCGTCTGACTCTTAATTTCAGCTTAGGTCATGATCTCAGGGTCATGAGATTGGGTACTGCGCTGGGCACAGAATCTGCTTGAGATTCTCACCCCTTCCCTTTCTCTCTGCCCCTCCCCTGCTTGGGTGTTTTCTCTCTAAATAAATAAATCTTTTAAAAAAGTAATTGAAAACCTTTGTGAATAATTTTGTTTTCGAATTTTGTACATGAATATTATAAAGAAAGATGTAGTTGCTATCAACATCGAATTAAATTTTTTTTTCGATATATGTGTTCATACTTTTTTTGGGTAAATGGAGGACCAATGGTACACAGATTTGTATTGTTGAGTAAAGTTTAACTAGTTCTCATCCTTTCTGTGATACAGTAATGGGATTTTCTTTATTACATTTGGTCAGTTTCTATCAAGGACAAAAGGATTGTTATGTAATACTTATAAGTGGCGTATAGGGAAAAGATATAGGTTAATTCTTTATGATTTTTTTCAGCACTAACAGACAGACAAGAGAGTGCTCTGATTGAAATAATGCTTTGTACCATTAGACAAGCAGCTGAATGTCATCCTCCTGTGGGAAGAGGGACAGGAAAAAGGGTATGTTGGTATAGTTTCAGTATTCTAAAGTATGTTTCTCCTTTTTTGATACCATTTAAAATATTCTTGGTTGTAACTATAGAGCCAAGTATTTGAATCTTACGTTTTGATTTTCAAAACAAAATCTTTACTAATACATATGTGTTAGAAGTAAATTTTAAAGCATTAGCAATTTGGGAAATATGAGTTCCTTCTTATGAGATACTTTGTTACTACAGGAGATAAAGTGACTGTCTTGTATTTTGCTTTATAGATTTGATTTTTTTCTTTTAATAAAAATTAGACATTAAAACATAATCATTCATTAAAATGAAGAAATCCATATTTCTTTGGATTATATTGTAGTGCATCACTGTGAAGTTCACATTATAGACTAAAAATCCACAGCCTTTTAAACTTTTTTGATCACGAGGCCCAAAAATACATGTTTTGTTACATATATAACATGTATAACTGAAACAAAACTTGTTCAAACAATACAGTATGTGACAATTCTATTTTGTTTTCTGTTTTTTTCTTCTTTTTCTAATTGATGATAGAATTCATGCTGAATTCATAACCCATGGATCATGGCCCACACTTAAGAGTAGGCTGAAATGCTACTTAATCCCATTATTATATAAGCTTCTAAACTACACTTCCTAACTGCTCTTTATTTGTCTAATGGTAGATTTGATTAGTCTAATTGAATATTGATCTTGCCTCTAGAAATATTCATAGTTTTTTGTTGTTATTTTAGGTGGTTTTTAAAAAAATATTGTGCAAGTTACTCTCTGTCATTCTTGGGTTTCAAGTTTTATAGTAAAAATTTTAGTATCCATCATTTAAAATGTAGTTTCATTACTTACTTTGTATGTCTTAGCTTAAACTTTGAGCACCTACCAATGTTACTAGGTTTAATAAATACTTGAAAGCATTGTTGTGTTACTTCAGGTGCTGACAGCAAAGGAGAAGAAGACCCAGTTGGATGACAGGACAAAAATCACTGAACTTTTTGCTGTGGCCCTTCCTCAGTTATTAGCTAAGGTAAGTTTGTATAATAGAAGAGTATTTGCAAGAAATTGCAGGTTTTGTTTGGAAATGTCAAACATTTTTATCATGTTTACTTAACATTGTGATTTTTTTTCATTATTGTGATATTTTGACATGATTTTTTTTTTTTTATTTCAAAGTACTCCGTAGATGCAGAAAAGGTGACTAACTTGTTGCAGTTGCCTCAGTATTTTGATTTGGAAATATATACCACTGGACGATTAGAAAAGGTACAGTGTTTTCTCTGTATAAAAACACCTTGAAGAAAAACTAGCAGTTTAGTTCATCTTATAACCCTGTTTGTGTATATTTTTGGAACTTCTAATGTTAAAGGAAACTACTACATTTTATATATCTTCTTCATTTTTTATAAGTTGGATTTGTAGTGAGGCTTCCCTCTGATTTCATGGCATAGCCATGCTCTCATTCCTAGCCAGTATGTACTATATCTGAGAGATTTATGGAGATTGAAGGTAGATAACTGGCTAATAACAGTTATAAAACAAAAACAGGTAGTGTTTATTGAATACTTTTACTATGTTCCAGCAACTATTATAAGTTCTTTGTATTAACATTCTCAACAAAGCCCTATGACGTAGGTAATATTATTCCCATTAAAGCTGAGGATATAAGTATGGGTGGGTCAGTTTATTTATGACAAGTAGGAAAACACATCAAAATATATGCCCTACTTGTTGTAGAGTTACTATTTTTTAAGCTTTTCTCTGCAATAGTGTAGTCTTTCTGTCCCTATCATGTACCTTAGTTTTTTTTTTTAATGAAAAATAACTTTGATTTTGCAGCATTTGGATGCCTTATTACGACAGATCCGGAATATCGTAGAGAAGCACACAGATACAGATGTTTTGGAAGCGTGTTCTAAAACTTACCATGCACTCTGTAATGAAGAGTTCACAATCTTCAACAGGGTAGATATTTCAAGAAGTCAACTGATAGATGAGTTGGCAGATAAATTTAACCGGCTTCTTGAAGATTTTCTGCAAGAGGTATATATTACAAGTATTTTGTCAGTTGGGTCCCTCTCCTTCAGTAACTGAATTAGTCACAGCAGTCCTGGTGATAGTCCCAGCAGTAAGTTGAAAAACTTCAGACTTTGTCTTTGATCCATCATGCTACTGTTAATCCTCCACCAAAATGGTAAGGTGGTAAGAATCTGTGACTTGGAGAAGTTGAAAGCGAAACTGATATCCGTTTCCCTCTGTCTTTTTCAATTTTAAAGAAATTTCAGAAGTTACCAGGATTTAGCTGAACTAGAGGCTGTTAGGCAACATGGTATAGATGGAACAGAAAAGGAGAGCTAGACTATAACCATATAGCTTCAAAAAGTAGGCTGTTTCCTAGTGTTTTGGCAGTGTTAGTAAGGAAAGGTAATTAATGATCTTTCATACTGTAAAGCCTTGATAAATTGCTGTTATAGTCCCTGTTGATTTTGGGGTTTCCGATGTTCTATTTCCAAAGAAAGTATAGCATTCAAAAACACTTCTAGGATTTTTTTTAAAACTTTTATCTTTTCTGGAAATATGTACTAAAAACAATTTAATTGACGTGTATAAAGTCAAGTCATAATTCTCATATCACTGCATTTAGCCTTTTCCACATCAATTTTGTCATTAATGTTGCAGAAGTCATATGGGCTTTGTAATTTTTCAGTTTTCTTGTTTAACACCTATTTCTGTAGCTTTCTTCTTTTTTCTTTTTTTTTTCTTTCTTTTGTGTAACATTCCATGCTTAATAAGTTTTGCTTAACTGGAGGTTTGTGCAAATAAGTTAATGGACAGCGATCACTTTCTTAAAAAATGTAATGGCCCTACTCTTGGCTATATATGATTTTGATTAGTAGAAGTTAATTTAAAATCAAGCGATGGCTTAAGTTTAATTATGTTGAAAAATCAAAGTTTAGAAATAAGCATTTTTTGGGAGACTTGGGGTTTAGTACAGTATGTTTGATAGTGTTTAAAAAATTTATGTTTCATGCAGTAAGACTCAGAATTTTCAAAAATCTAAGTTACTCTCAGTTGGAAAATTGATACCCGGGGATCGGTGGCTCAGCGGTTCAGCGCCTGCCTTCGGCCTAGGGCATGATGCTGGAGTCCCAGGATTGAGTCCCACATCAGGCTATGTGCATGGAGCTCTGCCTGTGTCTCTGCCTGCACCTCTGCGTGTGTGTGTGCGTGTGTGTGTGTGTGTGTGTGTGTGTGTGTGTCTGTGTGATGAATAAATAAATAAAATCTTAAAAAAAGAAAATCGATACCCAGAAAGGACTACCACATATCTAGTCTTTATTCAAAAGGTTTTTTCCAGATTGTTATTGGTCTGGTATATCTTTGTTGAGTACTATTTTGTTCATTTAGGTTTTATCTTTTAGGTTCTTTATGATCTCTCACTTGTCCTTTACTATATTTTTCTGTATTGTCCTAATGCATTTTTTACTATGAAAGAGTAAATGTCTTCATAGGTTAGTGTCAGGATTACTTTAAGGGAGAGAGGAGATTGTCATTCAGTGTTTCTCTCTTGGGTATAATGTACCCATGATAACAACTCTGTTGACTCATTACTTGGGCCATATTGCTTTAAATTTGGACAGATGTAGATATTGAATGGCAAAGTTAATTTGTGGTGTTAAGTGATTCTTCTCAAGGTGGTATCATCAATGTGATAGCCTAAGATTTTTCACTTTGGTGGTTATTGAGATTTAATATTGTATATAATTAATTTTCATAGGGCGAAGAACCTGATGAAGATGATGCATATCAGGTATTGTCAACATTGAAGAGAATCACTGCTTTTCATAAGTAAGTTCAATTTTAATGTTTCTGATTCCTTTCATGTTTTAGGGTTATAATATTATCAGATTCTGGTAGATTTCTTGTGCTTTTATGTAAAAAGTAGTTGATAGAGTCATGTTTTGAATTGGGGAATAATTGACAAATTATCAACCAGCATACTTTTTTAAAAATACAATTTTGTTGTTATGGGTGCATGTTAGAGTTTGCTGTATCTACCTTGATAGCATTTTGTTGACATTCAAGTCCAGAATAAAAGTGATTAAGCTTAACTTTTAAATATAACTTATTCTTTTTTACAGTGCCCATGATCTTTCAAAGTGGGATTTGTTTGCTTGTAATTACAAACTTCTGAAAACCGGAATTGAAAATGGAGACATGCCTGAGCAGGTTTTTATTTATTTTCAAGTTACATATTTAACTTTGAGAATGAAGACTTGTGACTTTTTAATTTTAACTGCATTCTCTTGCTTCTTTTTACAGATTGTTATTCATGCACTGCAGTGTACTCACTATGTAATCCTTTGGCAGCTTGCAAAGATCACTGAAAGCAGCTCTACGAAGGTTTGTGGTGGGCCCGTGGAGTTCTTTTTACATTAAATATCATTAACATTTTTCTGCAAACTCTTAATAAGATCGATTATTTCAGTAAAGTCTTGCTTATTTCTAAATTACCATTTAGACATGTGTACCATTAGAAAGTTTTGTTTGTAGTTTGATGTATATTCAATGAAAGAACATTAATGTATATTTCAAGGTATCATTTTAAATTTAAAAAATTTCACATTTTAAGGTGGCAAATTAATGTATTTCCATATACTGAAAAGTATTGAGAACATAATAGAAATATAGATTTTGTAAATTATGATGAAGGGCTTTTGAAACGAGCATACAGGGATGCCTGGGTGGCTCAATGGTTGAGCGTCTGCCGTTGTCTCAGGACGTGATCCCGGGGTATTAGGATCGAGTCCGCATTGGGCTCCCTTCGGGGAGCCTGTGTCTCTGCCTCTTTCTCTGTCTCTCATGAATAAATAAAATCTTAAAAAAATAAGTATATAGCTATTGGATTATATAAATGGATGATAACAAGACAGCTACCTCTAGATCTGCATATGCCCAGTATTGTTTTAGAATCAGTTTTCATACCCAGGATCTTTCTATTGATGTTCCAGATTAACTGTAAATCATTTTCTAGTTAAATATAATATGCCAGCTCTTAGGTAATAGAATTTTCAGAATTTTGTCCATAATGGTAGTCTTAATGTGTTTAGTAATTGAACTAAACAGTACTGCCCTTTTCATTTGTAACTGAGCCACCCACGTGTCCCTTGCCTTTTTCATTTGGAAACTGGAAACTTAAGCATTGTATTTGTAGTAGATGTAGCCTTAAGTATTATTTGGGTACATTTTTGTAAATATTATGCAATATCTAGGAAATAGAGAATTAGTTCATAGCTTTTTTCCTCAAAAACAATTGTTTTGATAAATTTTCTTTTGTGTAAAAATCACAGAATAATTTTACATGCTTAGAATTTCCCTGAGCTTTTAAAGTGGAAGATACCATTATATCCACAAATGGGTATTTTCCCTTGAAAAAGTAATTCAGTATAGTTGTTAGTGTTTTTTTTCCTTTCAAACACCCAAGAAATTTATTTAACTCAATATCAAGCTTATAGTAGGAACAACAACCATATTAGCATATATGATTGCTCATCTAAGTCAGAAGCACTGAATTAATTAAAATAGGAAAAAAGATTAAATGTTGAGTAGAGGGAAAGGGGTAAAAATGTCACTAAATACAAAATTATTCTCAAGCTTGTTTGTTTTCTTTACCAAATAAATCAAGTTAAACTTATTTTTAGGAAAAGATTTATCTTTTTAATATAAGTTTACAAGACATTAAAATTTTTAACTGCGAGTAGTACCACCAAACTGATTTTTGTCCATCTCTATTTTTAAAAAGTACAACTGGTATTCTTTAAGAAATGAAAGATGCTGTCTCTTTTATTAATTAATTTCTTCTGTTCATCAATTGGCTACCCTTCACATTACAAAATGAGGATGGAGCATTAATCTTTACTCTTTAAGCATTCTGAGCTAGTAGATCTGTTAAAGATAGCCATATACAATCATATAGGGTTTCTTATTCTAAAGGACCCAGACCACTTAGGATATTATCCATTAATATACCTGGTATTTTTAAGGCTACAGTCTGTTGCAATTTTTAAGAAAAATGCTAATTTGTTGTTTTTCCTTTCTGATAAGTAATAAAGAAGAATTTAAGTCTAATGTAGAAGCAGAGTAAAGTTAAATATATGATATTTTATGTAATTTTAAGTATCTTAAGTACTAAATGAGGTTTTTATACAATTGTTCTTGTTATATTTTTCAAGGAGGACTTGCTGCGTTTAAAGAAACAGATGAGGGTATTCTGTCAGATATGTCAGCATTACCTGACCAATGTGAATACTACTGTTAAGGAACAGGTTAGTAATGACCCTAGATAGCCATCTTTTATAAGCAATCTTTAATAAATATCTAAACTAATACAGAAAATTTAAGTAATACTGAGATTGAGCAAAGTAGAAACACTGTCCATGTGTATTAGACAAAGCTCAAAAAATAGATTAATTTCGTATGGAGTTTATAAATAGTATTATAGATTGCCCTCATTGTGGTTATTCTCTGTTGTTATTTCTTTATGACTCACTTGACAAACATATATACAAATTAGATGTATGAAATTATGTAAATTATTCTTGGAAATTAACAAGTGCAAGTATGCCTTCAGGGAGGGAAACTGGTCTATATATATGGTTTTGTCATCTCTGATAATATCAGATAGATTCTGACATTCCTGCCCATTCTGATTGTGTAGATTTTTTCTTTTGTGGACTTTGAGATAAAAATTTTAATCATTTCCCTGCTTTCAAAGTGTTACCTTCCCAGTTCATATGCCCTCATGCCATTACTGTTAACCTCCTGATTCTGGAAATAACATTGTTAACTGCTACCATCAGTGGTTTTTGCATCTGTAAAATGAATTTTGATCCTGGGACTGAGAGTCTATTTAGTTTTAATTCCTAAGCTTTTTTGGACATATGCTTTTTTTTTTTTTTTTGGACATATGCTTTTTTAAGTGCTTCTGTGGAGAAGGCAGTTTTATAATCATAAGAAATTAATAATGATACAAAATGGTTTTGGTGATTTCAAGGTTTTTTGTCCATTTTATTCTCCTTAACCTTTGCATATTGGGATAGAGCCCCATCCGTCATCACATGTGCTATTTTCAGCAATTTGTGTTATGTTGGGTACTGTTTATTTTTTATTTTGGGGAGATACTATTTAAATAAGGGTGTATTTACTTCTTAAAGGCTGTGAAAGTAGTTCAGGTATAGTCATCCAAGTATAAAGAGATCAGTAAAGTCGTTCAACCTTTGTGATTGCCACTTGTCTTCATTTTATTTTAAAATATCGAAACTAATTTTAGTGAAATACATTTGGAGTTTTATAGTTTAAAATTTCACATTCAATATCCAGCCATTAATTTATTTTTCTTCTTCCAACTCCCTTTTGTCCCTCCTATACATATATGCTTGGGCATAAATAAATTAGAAGTTAATAAATGGGCAAGATACAGTTATTGACTTAGACATTTTTCTTGCGAAAGTATGAAGTTTATTTCTATAATTATTACATTGCTGAATTCTGCAGTTTTAAGTATGTAGTTTTGAATTATAGCAATAAAGGGTTTGGAAATTTAATTTTTGTACAATTCACACGAAAGGAACAAAAGTTTCTGTAGGTGGTAAATTGAATTTAGAGTTAAACTCAGGATAGGATTTTAATGAGGTATACATAAATCCAAAGTTAGTAGCATGAAATATTTGTTTATGTTTTCATATGCCACCAAGATACTCAACTTAATATTCCCAAATTCTTACGGTGTTAACACAATTCCTTATGGGTTATCTTAACGTAACCTCCTATATAATCTGTTGTTCAGGCCTTGGCAATTATTTGGTCATGAACTATCTTGTATGTCAGTCTTCCTAACTTCCAGAAATATGTCCTGGTCAGTTCACTTGACCTGCCAGTTCACCTTGTTAGTAAATATCACCGTGCTTATTATCCCTTTTGTTTTCTTACTGTGTATGTTGCACAATTTTTTGTAAACTCAGATATCCTGATGGGTATAAATGACTACTGTAGTAGTAAAATGAGGAAAGCCTGAAAGAAGAATTAAAGGCATAAAGTAAAGAGAAAAAAGTTACATGTGGTTAGTTCCAAAAAGGTAAAGACCTCATTGAGATATGCTTTGTGCTCTAACAGTAGTCTTCCTTTAAGTGTAATTTGCTATTAACTTTGTGACCCCCAAATTCTATTTCTGTTACCTTTTCCCAACAGATAATTTAAATTTCCAGTTTTCTTCTGTATATTTTTACCAGTGTTTGACTCCATTTACAAACTCCTGACAGTTTTTATAAAGCTCCCTAAGATCTAACTTTGACTTTATTATGATATTATCAGATTTGTCTGATGAATAATAAGCAGGCACATAATTCATTGTGTTTGTACTTAATCACCACACAAATTGAATGAGAGTGCTTAAAATGTATCAAGGACTTTGTGATCCCTCTTCTAGGAGATAATTGATCTCCTTTGTAGAAGTTTTTATCTTCCATAGAGAAAACAAATGGGACCAGGTTTATATGTTATTTTATATTTAGGAATGTATACCACGAGACATTGTCAAACAGTGTAGAGTGGGATTTGGATTCAGAAAACTTAGGGCTGAGTCCTGACAGCATCTTCTGATAGTATTAACATACTGTACAAGTCACTTAAAGTTGCTGAAAATAATATTTGTGGAATTATCTTGTAGTTAGTGAAGCATGATTATATCTACTAGTAATCATTATTACTAAAATTACCTTCCTCAGCCTTAAAAACTTAGGAAAATACTACACACTGATTTTTCTTAAGAGTTGGATTCTCGGGTGAATGGGTGATGGGCACTGAAGGAGACACTTGACGGGATGAGCACTGGGTGTTATTCTGTATGTTGGTAAATCGAACACCAATAAAAATTAATTTATTAAAAAAAATAAAATTAAATTAAAAAAAGAGTTGGATTCTCTTTCTGTGTAAATATATGTTACTTGTAACAGTTGGTGAGAAACCTTGGATTATAACATGCTGTACTGTTTTTTTTAATAGGCTTTCACTATTCTCTGTGATATTCTGATGATCTTCAGCCATCAAATTATGTCAGGAGGGCGTGACATGTTAGAACCATTAGTTTACACCCCTGATTCTTCATTGCAGTCTGAGTTGCTCAGCTTTATTCTGGATCATGTCTTCATTGAACAGGATGATGATAATAACAGTGCAGGTAATTTTATTGGCATCTTTTTGTTAAGTCTTTGCATCCACCATAAATTTAAGTAACAGTGATGTAAAGTGTTACAATACTATTTGATATTTTATTCTGAAAACATAAAAAACAAAGATCCATGTTCCAGCACATTTGTATTAATTTTTTGTAATACTGTAAAAACACATTGAGGAATGTGACTTGCATAGTGCCTGGTACGTACTCAATAAAATTTACTCTCTTTTCCCCTGGGTCATTGCTAATACCAGTTTTCAGGTAGTTTGAGCAGAATAAAGTATTTATTTAAGTGACATTAATGTTGTATACATTTATAACACGTTTTCATATTTTGAGGTGGTATTAAACTCTGAAATTTCTCAATGTTAAAAGATGTTTGAAATTGTTCTGTAAATGTCTGGGGCAGTACAGAATGTTCACAGGAAAATAATTGTACCAACCTTGCCTAGTGTTAAGTTACTCTTTCTACCCTAACTACATACAAGATGACTTACTTGAGCAAGAGGTCATGAAAAAACAGTATTGGGTACCTTCTTTCTGGGTTTTGTTTTAATTTGGAGTTATACTTGAAGGACAATATAATATCAATATATGTGAATCTCCATACATATACTGACACATCACTGTAAATTAGATTCTAAGTACATGTAATTCTAGACCTGGCTTGTAGCTTATTTTCAGTAAAGAACTTTGTTATCAAGTATTTAAAACTTAGAAGAGAATTGAGAAATCTAGAGTAGCAAAAAACAGTTGTCAAAAATCCATGTAATAAAGTTTATGTACTTAAGATTTTTTATCTTTGAATTGATAGTTTACTTACGCTATGTATTTATTTACTTACTTATTTTTAAAGATTTTATTTATTTATTCATGAGAGACATAGAGAGGGAGAGAGGCAGAGACACAGGCAGAGGGAGAAGCCGGCTCCAAGCAAGGAGCCTGATGTGGGACTTGATCCCGGGTCTCCAGGATCATGCCATGGGCTGAAGGTGGTGCTAAACCACTGAACCACCTGGGCTGCCCTACACTTTTATTTTTAACGTTTATTTGACATTTATTGGTCAGCAGGCAGTATATGGGGTGCAAAGGGTATCCAAAAATGAGACAAGAGCTTTTCCTTTAAAAATTCAATTCAATGGGCGCCTGGGTGGCTCACTCAGTTAAGCATCTGCCTTGGGCTCAGGTCATGATCCCAATGTCCTGGGATTCTGGGATTATCCTGGTATTGAGCTCCACATTGGGCTCCCTTCTCAGTGGGGAGCCTCTTTTTCTTTCTCCTTCTGCTGTTCCTCCTGCTTTGCGCTCTGTCAATTAAATAAATATTTTTTTTTTAAAAGAATTCAAGTGGAAAAGACATCTAAAAATAATGCGATTTGATAATAGAAGCATGTACACATTGTTGTGGGCATGTAGAGGAAGTTTTAAGCAGTCTGGGAGTCAAAACACCATTGAAATAAGCTAACATCTGAGTTGGATTCTTTTTTAAAATGCTTTTTTTTAAAGTTATTTATTTATTTATTTATGATAGTCACAGAGAGAGAGAGAGAGAGGCAGAGACACAGGCAGAGGGAGAAGCAGGCTCCATGCACCGGGAGCCTGACGTGGGATTTGATCCCGGGTCTCCAGGATCGCGCCCTGGGCCAAAGGCAGGCGCCAAACCGCTGTGCCACCCAGGGATCCCCCTGAGTTGGATTCTAAAACATGAGTAGGAGGTTTTAAAACTTCTATGGGAAAGCATAGTTGTATTCTAAAAATTGATACAAAATCAGTTTTGGTTCATAACCCTTTTGTTGTAGATTGAGGGACTGCCTCTCTGCTTCATTTATACCATGGCACTAGAATGAGAATAAGCTTGCCAATACTTCTAAATTTTCTAGGAGCTTTTTGAAATTATGCTCAGCCTCACCTCCTTAGATTCCCCCCTCCCCCATTTATACTTTAAAAATGAAATGTATTCCAGTATTGGGGGGAAAATGTAAAATATGACATACTTGTCCATACCTACCACCAGCATTTGTCAAATTTTGCTGTTCATTACTGATTTTTTTTTAAGGGAATAAAGTATAGATACAAAAGAAGCCCTCATTTATATCCCTGCCCAATCCTAATTATTCTTTTTCCCTGGAGATAACTGCTATCCTGAATTTGTTGCTATCATGCCTTTGCATTTTAATTTTGTTATACCAAAAAAAAGAAAAAAAATTTTGTTATACCAGGAGTTTATCTGTTAACAATGTATCATTTATTTTCTGTGCTAGCTTCCATATAAATGGTATTATGTTGAACATTTTATTTTGCATCTTGCTTTTTTGCATTAACATTTTTGAAATTTTTCAGTGTTGACATATGGTTATAGCTTATTCATCTTGACTGAATATTATATAATATGAATTAACCCTACTTTATCCTTTCTTTAAAAAATTTTATTTATTCATTTTAGAGAGTGTGCAAGCGGGAAGAGGTAGAGGGGGAGAGTGAAAGAATTTGAAGCTGACTGTGCACTGAGCACTGAGCCCAATGCAGGGCTCAGTCCCATGACCATGAGACCATGACCTGAGCCAAAACCAAGAGTTGGACGTTTAACTGACTGAACCATCCGAGCACCCCTACTTTATCATTTTTTATATTGATGAACATTTGTTTTTAGTGTTTTCCCTATTATAAATAGTGTTACAAGGAATGTTCTTATACTTACCTCCTTGAGCACGTGTGCAAATGCTTTTCTAGTGCCTACTTAAGAGTGGAATTGTCAGATTATATAGTCTACGTGCATCTTAAAATTGACCATATGTTATAGTAATGTTCTCCAAAAACGGTTGTATTGTTTTATTCTCCCACCAGCAGCATGAGATTCAATTGCTTTTCTTTCTCCTCTAACCCCTGGTGTTGTAGAACCATGGTTATTTGGTTTGTTGGCCCACATTAGGTGAGAAGGAGATAGTAAAAGAGAATGCTTCTAGAGGCCCTGGCACAGGCAGCCTGGGTGGCTCAGCAGTTTAGCGCTGCCTTCAGCCCAGGGCCTGATCCTGGAGACCCAGGATCGAGTCCCACATTGGGCTCCCTGCATGGAGCCTGCTTCTCCCTCTGCCTGTGTCTCTAACTCTCTCTCTCTCTCTCTGTGTCTCTCATGAATAAATAAAATCTTTAAAAAAAAATAGAGGCACTGGCAATACAGAATAATAATGGCACTTGATATCTATGAAAGGCCTAGTGTGTTAGATACTTTTCTAACATTCTTTAATCCCCACAAAAAGAAAAGGTGGCTAGTTTTGGACAAAGAGGTAAAAAAAAAACTCAAGGCTTCTTACTGGTTCAGTCAGAAGAACATGTGACTTGATTTCAGGGTCAGGAATTCAAGCCCTATGTTGGGTTGTAAAGATTACCCCCTCCCTCCCACACACACACCTTAGAAAAACAAGGTGAAAACTTCCCAAAATCAGAGGTCAAAAACTCTCTGGGTGATTTAGTCTGTAGTGGGAAAACATCTATATAAGAGTACTTCCTAAGAGTAGTATTGAACAGTGATTGGAAGCAGTATTGTATAGAAATCCATTATAATCATGGAGACATTTAGAAAAAGCATACACATTCACTGTAATCTTTCAAAAGAGTAAACAAAACATTTTAGTTTTCTAAGCAAATGGCTTTGGAATTTTGAAATATGCACTTGCGATAATAAAACTTTTTCTGATGGTCTGTCTTAAACTACCATTCTCAAAATTTCGCTTTAACTTACTAGCAGTTTTTGAGGATCATTAGAGATAGGGTAGAGTAAACGTTTGTTTTATATTTTTATTTTCTCCTTTTTAGAGGTTTTATTAGAATGAGGCAGATTACCCTTATGTAGGGAACCCATTGTATCTGTGCCTAGGTGAAATGTGCCTATTTTCAGTCTTTTAGAGAGAATTTCAACTCCTAATTTACTGGTATGTTTACAGACATCAGTTATATATCAGCATTGAGACCAAATGATAAACATTTGTTTTAAAGAACATTCTTACTTTACACAAATAATTTTTTTGATATTGGGAATCTTCTATTGACGACCTGACAGGAAATAACACCTAGCAGTTCTCAAAGGAGATAATATAAATAGCTAAAAATGCATGGAAAAACTTGGACTTTACTGCTAACCAAAGAAATGTAAATCAAAATAAGATAGTTTTTAATAAGTAATTTTGTTTGAAATTTTGCTCAGAGGAGAATTCTTTACATAGGTTCTTATGTAAAAGGCTTCATCACAATTTTATTTGCAACATCAAATAGTTAGAAACAATCTTTTGGCAGGACTTGGAGGCTATAGTCTGGCTTCCTTGACTACAAAGTTGGAAATAAGTCTATTTCCTTGTTAACTCTAAATCTGAACATCTCACATAGTGTATCAGAGCAGAAATATGTGAAGTTTTCTTAAAAAGAATAGTTCCTAGATCAAACTTAGTGAATATGTCATATGTATAAAATAAGTACATGTTAATAAGAGTTGGAGTTAAGGTGGAATGGGGTTATCCTTGGAAGGGATAAGATAATTTCTGAGGTTGGCTGCCTTTCCTGTGAAGAGCCTTAAACAACAGACACTGAATATGCAGATCTCATTGGCATGCTATCCTATTAGGGAAGTGGGTGAATGCGTTAGGCAAGCTCAGCCTGACTTCACTAAACATCAATTCATCTCTAACTCACTCCACTTGTTCTTGTTACATGTTTAGTAAACAGCCTTATGATTACTATTTGAGTTCTCAAAAATTTTGTCTATTGGGATTAATGGACTGATCATTCACTGAGATATTGAGTGATTATAATTTGGATTTTATTTAAATGCGTGTACCGTATTTTTCAAATTCTCCCAAATAAAGGTATTTTATAGTGAGAATTAAAAAATACATATGGCTGAAGTAAAATACAGATGGCTTAATGTTTGTAACTTTTTTCCCCCAGATGGTCAGCAGGAGGATGAAGCCAGTAAAATTGAAGCTTTGCACAAGAGGAGAAATTTACTTGCAGCATTTTGTAAGCTAATTGTATATACTGTGGTGGAGATGAATACAGCTGCAGATATCTTCAAGCAGTATATGAAGGTAAAGTTGAAAAATGGATAGCAACTTATTTTTATAATGCTTAAAGGAAAATGAATGTAACACTTGCTTTTATGCTTGATTGCCATTAAATTTTTTAAATAGTAAATTACTTCTCTAGCATAAAATAAATTTCTTTTAAAATTTAATGTTTTGGGTAGTATTACCTCATACTTCTAGTCTTGGGTTTATTGACTCTATTTCATTTAGAATATTGGGACCATCTTGTCTTGGGTTAACTATCACTGTTAGAAATTACTTTGGGTTTAGTTTAAGATAACAGGATGGTGTTCCTCCTTTGCTTTATAATAGCATAAAAAGGGTATTGTTCTAGGAGTCAGGAGACCTAGCTGCTATAGTTTTGGCTTGGTTATAATGCATTCATGACCTTGAGTAATTCAACACTTTTTGTGTCCTGCCTTTCTTCATCTGTTCCACTGTGATAACTAAGGTTCCTTTAGTTTGATAATCTGATTTGATTCACAGTGGGTTATTCACAATTTTCATAAGTACCTGTGAGATTCTCTTAATTTTTAAGTGGTAGTAGAAAGGATATTAATTGCACTAATGAAATATAACAAAATATGGTAAGATAGTTTTTCTTTAATCTTTCTCATGTAAAATCTAATTATAAATATAAACTTTAAAAGCCTTTGCTGTCACCAAATAAAATATGTACTAAATTTGTCAAAACCAAATTAATTAATTCTCTCTTTGAAATATTTTGCTATGTGATAGAATTCTAGCACCATTGTAAATTACTTTGGAACTTAAAGTTGTTTGGCATTATCATTTTTACTTTTTCATTTTTACATTTTTTTAGGAAACTAAAGTTTGTGAAGCTGTTTTGCAAATTTTAAACTTTTTCGACAGGTATTATAGATTAAAGTCAATTTTATTAGTCATAAGGGTATGGTTATCCTGTTATAACCATTTGATAGTTATATATTCATTTTGAAACAAGGTCTTACATTAGAAAAATATTTCATGTTCATTAAATGCATAAGATAAATGTCACACACAATGAATTTTCTTTTAAGTGTTAATATGCTGTAGTTTCTATGACCCAAATTAATAAAGTTGGAAACTGCATGAGACCTACATGCCAGTAACAATGAATAAGTTATAAAAGTAACTGATTACATCCAACGTTCTGATAGTTCACAGAACACAAGAACTTTGTTTATATCCTTTGTGCTATTTCAGAAAGTGTGCATAGGCATTGTTTTACCCCACACCTCCTTAAAACCTGTCTGGAGCATAAGGTGATTGGATCTCAACTGCTGTTTTGGAATTTACTAGTGTTAGGGATTAATATGCTTGAAAATTATCTAAAGTTTCAGTAACATTATTTCTGTCTTTGAATGCATAATTTCAGCCAATTACATATTTGTGACATACTCACATGACTAACATAAAATTAGTCTTATTGTCCAGGAGTTTTAAGAGATAACGCTCTAATTTATACAAATTTCTTTTCTAGTATTATAATGACTATGGAGATATCATCAAGGAAACCATGAGTAAAACAAGGCAGATAGACAAAATTCAATGTGCAAAGACCCTTATTCTCAGTTTGCAACAGGTAAGATATAGAGTACCAACTTCAGGCAAACATAATAACACCTAATAGTTTTCAATGTAACAAGTAGAAAACTGGGCAAAGGATGCAATAGACAGTTCATAAAAGTAGAAATACAAGATTTTCAATCTCACTAATAGACACTCTGCAAGTGGGATCATTTTTTGCTTTCGGACTGGCAAGATGGCAGAACTTACAGCTATCTAAGCTATGGGGGAAATAGGTACTGTCAGCAGTATATATTGGCACAGCCTTCCTGGTAGGCAGTTTGGCAATATATGTCAATATTTACAATGGTATATGCCATTTGTGGCAGCAATTCTACTTTAAGATTTTATCCGAGGTGATAATAGGACAAGTTTGCAAATTACACATGGCAACATTGTTTATAATAGCAAGAAATTAGAAATAATCCAAATGCCCATCAATAGGATATTAGGTGAATATATTGTATAGTGCATATAAAATATAAAATTAGTGTAGATTTGTATTCACTAATATGTGAAGATAATATATAGTTTGAGAATAAAATTTAAAAGATTATAGTATAGCATCCCTGTAAAATTGTACTCACCTATATATCTATCTGGAAAAATAGTTAATAAAATTTTAGCTTTGGTAGGTTTAGAGTGAATTTTACTTTTTCATTTTCTTATTTTAGTGAGCATTTACCAATCTTTTAACCAAACTACAGTATTCATTTACATTTTGACAGTGGTGAGGCAGGTATAATTGGATAGAAATAATTTACTTAGTATACTTTTGTTTCTGGAGACCAAGTGCATGCAGAATATAACCCAGCCTTATCTCAATTTCATAAGGTTTCTTGCTTTTAAAAAATCTAGGTGTTAGATTTCTTAATTCCATTTGCATATTTGGATATTTATTAAAGTTAATAGAATATAAAAGGTATTGAAAGGTTAACATTAAAGTAACTTTTCTTTTCCTATAAAATAATAGTTATTCACTGTAGAAATTTTAGAAGATATAGAAACTAGAAAAAAATACAGCTTATCCTTGTTTTTCACTTAAATACATTTTTAGGTTTTTTTAAAAGATTTTATTTTTTTATTCATGAGAGACACAGAGCGAGAGAGAGGCAGAGGCAGAGGGAGAAGCAGGCCCCATGCAGGCAACCCGATGTGGGACTCTATCCCGGATCTCCAAGATCACACCCTGGGCTGCAGGCGGCGCTAAACCGCTGCGCCACTGGGGCTGCCCACATTTTTAGTTTTTAATAGCCTTCTTAGTCTTTTTATGCCTGTATGAAATCTTAAGTTTTATAAAAACCGAACCATATTGTGCATTCTATTTTGCAAGCCTGAATTTTTTATTTAATAAAAGCATAACACTTTCATACCATTAAATACTTTCCTATTTTTAATGACTGTATAGTGTTGCATTTTGCATACAGAGACCATAATTAACCAAGATCTCTTCTTGTTTAATGCCGAGGACTTTTGTAATCCTTGCCATTACAGATAGCACTAAAACATTTTTTGTACCTGTGTATCATGTACAAATATTATTATACCTTTGGATAAAGGGCAGTAATTAGAATTGCTTAGTCAAAGGACATCAAAATTTTACAGCTTTCAATACAGATTCTTCTATAGAAAGGTTATCTCAGTTTGTTTCTAGCAGGTCAGAGTATTCATTGCACGATACTCTTATCAGTAGTAGCCATTATCTGTTAAAAACCTTGGCCATTTGGTAGTTGAAAAATTGTTTTGTTGTGCTTACTTAGGATGAAAGATCTTGATGTGAAGATTTATCATGTAAATGTAAAATAATAGCATAGTTGCCTAATAATTGAGTGGATTTCTTTTTTTTCCTTTATATTTTTATATGCTGTTTTAATATCCAGTTAACACCAGCAGAATAGATTGTGCCATAACTAACCTTAAGAGTTTCTGATGTCAGTAACTACCTCTGGTCTGAATATATGAAGTACTATATTTTTGGTCATTTGTATCATGTTTTTAAAAAATCCATGCTTTAGAATAAAATGCAAAGCTTCATTTATGGAACATCTAGTATATTTTAAATAGAGAATATGTGATCTTAAAAGATACTAGTAATCCATAATTATAACAAAAGTTTAATATGCTTTCTTTCTTTCCAAACAGCTTTTTAATGAAATGATACAGGAAAACGGCTATAATTTTGATAGATCATCCTCAACATTTAGCGGCATAAAAGAGCTTGCTCGACGTTTTGCTTTAACTTTTGGACTTGATCAATTGAAAACAAGAGAGGCCATTGCTATGCTACACAAGTAATCTCCAAATATTTTATTCAGCTCTCCTGTTTTTTAGTCATGAAATTTTTTTTATTTATCCCTTATTTAGAATAACCAAACTCAATAGATGCTTTATTGTCTTTTTGAGAACCAGTAATAATGATATCTCCATTAACACATGTGTTAGGGTTCAAACTCCTTTTATAGAAAATCTTTGCTTTAATTAAAACAATACAGAATCTTTATACATTATGTGAAGAAAAGCAGCATATATTCATCAGGTATTATAAACTCTCTTAACAGCTTTTATTATAATCTCACTGCTAGGTAGAGAAATTTTTGAGATTTGATTCAGTTTTTCTCTTTCTGGTTCTGTTTTCTATTTTGTCATGACCTTTTCCTTTGTTTTGAGCTGCAACCTTCTTTCTCTCTGCATATATTCTTTGCCTTATCAAAATTGGAAATTGCCTGATTTAATTTGGGGCATGTAATTTAGTTGATCAATCATACTTTCAAATATGAGTATATTTTAGAGTTTTAACATATCCAATACATGGTCAGTAATCTTTATTTCTTAATTCTAGATGAAGAGCCTGGCCTTTGGGAAAACTAAAACTCTTTTATGAAAATTTCTCTGTGTGATTTGTGTCTCTTTTAGTCCTTGCTTACTTAGTTATAAAAATGTTAAATGTCTCCCTACAGATATTTTTCTGCTCTTTAAGTTAGTCCCATGCTTTCCCCAGCTTTAATTCACTCACTCCTTTCACTTTGCTGTAGAAGTTCAAATTCCTTTTTATGCCTTTTAATAATACATTGGATGATAATTGTAGGTAGTATTTAAGGACCACACATGTAGTGATTAGTGATTATCCTGAGAAGGTAATATATTACTTCTTCATGTAGTAGCCTGCCTTCTTTTCTCCTCAATTTAATTTGGATTGTTTTTTACACAGTTACATTTTTGATAAGAGTATATGATTATAATGTTGAGGTGTTATCTTGATTTGAAGTATTTATTATTAAGTAAATATAGTCAAAATAGGTCGTGAGTAAAGTTTAATTCTTAAAACATACTCTTAAATGGGTCATTATGAAGAGTTTTCAATGATTATTTTTAAGTTTGTTCTATATGTTATGATAGGTCTCCTTTATGTCCTGAAAAATACAGAAAATGTACTGATCATTACATGAGAGAATTTGGGCTATTTTCTATGGAGAAGAGACCTGAGGAAAGAATGTAGATAAACCAAACCACAATCAATGTAAATGATAGCTATATTTGTGGGGTTTTGTTGTTTGTTTGTTTTAAAGTAACAGTGACATAAAATGTAAATTTGCTCATTCTTACACTATAGCCTCCTTATTCTCTTTATTCCTCAGATTAAATGCATGGCAGAGGAAACATCTTAGTAGTGGAACGAAACTAGAGAAATTGCCTAAGTTACCAAATTTTGTATTGTACTCCTTTAAATGTTTCTTTATTGTTGCAGAGATGGCATAGAATTTGCTTTTAAAGAGCCTAACCCACAAGGAGAGAGCCATCCACCTTTAAATTTGGCATTTCTTGATATCCTGAGTGAATTTTCTTCTAAACTACTCCGACAAGACAAAAGAACGGTGTATGTATTTATTAAAAATATTCTATTTAATTTTGTTTTGAAATTCTTAAGGATGAATTGTTATACTTGATTTTTATCCTTTTTGCACACACACAGATTAGAACTGTAGGATTACATTAATGCACAAAAAACTTTATACTTTAGAAAATTTATAATTTAAGGATTATAACTATATTTTATGCATTATACTCCATTTTAATTCTGTATGTTCTCCTCACAGTGTAGTTGTGGCTTTAGAGGTGTAACTTGAATGCTTTATGTATCCTCATCTGCATTCTTCACTTAGTGTAACCAAGAAGGGAACATTTAACAGACAATAATATTGGTAATTCATCCAAGAGCATCTTAGCCTGTGTACTAAGCTGTGACTATACTGGAAAGTAGGTTTCCTTTTTATCTTTTTTGTTTTAACTACTAGTCATATCCTTAGTAGGCCAGTTAGACAATATTTTTTCTAGTGTAGTCTCCTAAAATGGTGACTTATGTTCTTAAAGAGCCCAACGAATGCAATTAAATTCTCAAAATTCATCCCCTCTTTGAGGTATAAAAGGGCAGAGGAATATGAATAACTCAGTATATGTAAGTCTTCTGAAAGTCTACCAGTATTTTGCATTTAAAGATGTATACATTTTACATGTAATTCTAAAGCAGACCAAACTAATCCCTGGTGATACAAGTCATAGTAGTGGACACTTTTAGGGTTGGGGATTTTGAATGGGAAACGGGACATAAGGTACTTTGTAGGAATGTTCTTTATCTTGATGTATGGGTTACATGACTGCATTTATTTGCAAAATGGTCTGACAGTACTCTTTTTTAAGTTCTGTGCATTTTATTATATATAAATTTATCCCAATTAATAATTAACACTGTTAATCAGAGAAATACAACTTTTAAAAAAGATTTTAGTTATTCATGGGAGATACAGAGAGAGAGAGAGAGGCAGAGACATAGACAGATGGAGAAGCAGGCTCTATGCAGGGAGCCTGATGTGGGACTCGATCCCAGGACCCCAGGATCATGCCCTGAGCCGAAGGCAGACGCTCAAACTCTGAGCCTCCCAGGTGTCCCAAGAAATACAAATTAAAGCAGTGAAAAACCATTTTTTGCTTAGCAGATTAGCAAAAATTAAGAAGTCTTTATAGTCCATAGCATTGCCAAAGATATGGAGCAAGAAACTTTTATACATTGTTGACGACTATAAATTGGTATAAGACCACTTTGTGGAGCCATATGGCAATGTCTAGTAAAGTTTAAGATCTCTCTACCTCATGATCCATTAATTCTATTCATAGGTAGATAACCTACAGAATCTGTTGCATGTGTGTACATAGAGTACCATAAAAGAATTTGACCATCACATTGTCTGAATAGAGGAAAGCTCAAAGGAACTTAACATCCATCAGTTAGAAAATGAGATCAGTAGATTTTTATACAAGGGAATATCATAAGCAGTCAAAATGGTTAGATTTTTTCAAAGTAAATATTAATTCCTTAATTTTATTAAACCACCCATTCTTCAAATTTCTGTTAGTCTCATGTCATAAAAGGCTTTTTTACAGTTCGATTGAATTGGGATTAAAATAAGATTCACACATCTGAATTAATTTTTTTTAATTTTTGTCTGTTTATTGTGGTATAATAGACAAAACTGTAATATATTTAAAGTGTACAACATGATGACTATATGTTCCCTCTGGCCAAGTTAACACATCCTAAATCTCATATATTTACCCTGTTGTTTTTTAAAAAAATTTTAGAACACTTAAGTGTTCCTCTGTTAGCAAATTTCAGTTTTACAGTGTTACAATAATATAGCATCATCAGTTACCACCACATTAATAATAAGTTAGATCCTCAGATCTCACTCATCTTTAAAATTTTTTATCCTAACTTACTGAGATATAGTTGACATATAACCTTGTGTAATTTTTTAAAAGATTTTATTTATTTATTTGAGAGAGAGAGCGAGCACAAGTGGGCGATAGAGGCAGAGAGAGAGGGGAGAAGCAGGCTCCCCACTGAATGAGGAGCCTGCTATGGAGGTCGATCCCAGGATCCTGGGACCATGACTTGAGCGAGAGGCAGATGCTTAACCGACTGAGCCACCTAGGTGCCCCTAACATTGTGTAATTTTAAGGTGTACAATATGTTGATTTGATATACTTAGATATTGGAAAATGATTAACACCATAGCATTAGGTGATGCCACTATTCCAAAAATGGTTATTTAAAACATAACGTCGAGTACAAAAGGCAAAGTATAAAATTGTTCTATAATGTTTACAGACAAATATATATTAAAAGTATATTATGACTTCACTCATGTGGAATTTAAGAAACAAACCAACATGGGGATTGGGATGGGGAAAGGAGAAATAAACCAAGAAACAGACTCTTAACTATAGAGAGCAAACTGATGGTTTCCAGAAGGAAGGTGGGTGAGGGGATGGGTGGAATAGGTGATCAATACTAAGGAGAGCACTTGTGATGAGCACTGGGTGTTGTATGGAAGTGTTGAATCCCTAAATTCTAAACCTGAAACTAAACACTGTATGTAAACTAACTGAAATTTTAATCAAAACTTGAGAAAAAAATGTATATATTAAAAATATAAAAGTATGTGTCAGGATGTAAGATCAGGTTAGTAGCCTTTGTGAACAGGGAAGAGAACAAAGAGAAATAGCACCAGCGAGGGCTCCTTATCTGGAATGTTCAGTTAAGCTATGTGGTAGATACATATTTGTAAATCTTTCTACCCGTGAGTATATTTTGGCTCAAGCTCCATATGTTGTTACAGATCGGTACCGGTTTTTAGACTGACAGCCAGTATTATAGTCCGCACTTTGAGGAGTACTATACTACTGTGTATAGCTGAAATATAATTATGAAATACCAAGCGAACACCATGCAGTATCTTTGTAACTGATTCTTCCTATCCTTTCTCTTTAATGGTGTTCAATACTTGTGATTTTGGATTGATTGGAATTAGTTATTATGAAGACAGCAGATTATTTGCGTTGCACTTTAAAGTTAGTTGATGAAATTTGTGTTCATGTATTTGAAGAATAGATAATAAAGCACTGAACTCTTAGTGTCAAAAATCTGAGATTTGAATCATGGTTATATTGCTTTCTCATTCTTATCCTTTGCTTCCTCTTCTGTCAAATGAGAATATCTCCCTCCCAGGATTATAAGAATAAAATTGAAGAACCCAAGAGATAAATGCCTAACACAAAAGTAGTCACACAAATGTTAGTTAAATTTTGATTGCTATATTACATATCAGCCGTAGAATCCTTGTGATACTTGAATCCAAGGGTAAATGTATGACTTCCATCAGGCTGAAACTTTTTTTCAGATAGGAGCCATATCTTATTCATTTTTGTACCAATCCCCAGTGCTGGGGCCTAGTGACATAGTGGTTGCTTGACAAATACTAAGCTGTAATGCTCTGGATTATTTCATTTAATGAAGAATCTTGACAGATACAAAATTGCTCATCAGTGTACTGATGAAGCCAAGATTGAATTGTGAAGTAAAGTGCCCATGCTTATACAGCTGTGTGTGGTAGAACTGGGATTAGAACCCAAATTGCATGGTTTTAAATCTAATCCTCTTTCCAGAAATATGCCTTGGGTTTGTTCTTCTAGCAAAAGACCTGTAAAGTTAGAATAGAACAGAAACATATTAGAAAACACTAACATCCTTCAGTTGTTACTGTATGCTTTGAGGAAATACTTGTTTTGTTTCACTCTAATTTACTTTTCATTTAATTATAATAAAATCATTGAATGTTTCTTATGGTATGTGAACATTAAGATTATTTTAGAGAGGAATTAAATAAAAAGGGGGAAAATAACTATGGCAGTTTTATGTGTTAAAGCCTAATGGTTTCTACTTCTTTTTAAGGTATGTTTACTTGGAAAAGTTCATGACCTTTCAGATGTCACTCCGAAGAGAAGATGTGTGGCTTCCACTGATGTCTTACCGAAATTCTTTGCTAGCTGGTGGTGATGATGACACCATGTCAGTCATTAGTGGAATCAGCAGTCGGGGGTCAACTGTGCGGAGTAAAAAATCAAAACCATCTACAGGAAAACGGAAAGTAGTTGAGGGCATGCAACTTGCACTCAGTAAGAACATAGTTCATTCTCTTTATACTTACCCTTTATGTTTGTTTAACAACTGAATTGTCATTAGGTTCACCTTAGTTTTAAATTTGAGATACGTGTTGTTAAATAGTATCCTGTACAGTGTGTCCAGTTATGTGTTGAATGTTTTAAGCATTTTATATACATAAACTCAGTTCTTAAAGCTCTTTAGGTATATCCTCATTTTTCAGATGAGAAAACTAGTACAGAGAGGTTAAGTAACTTACCTAAGGTCACACGGCTATTCACTGGCCAGACAGTCTCAGGCTGGAACTTCTGCTTTTTAATCACGATGCTATATTTTATATGTATAGGGATATGGACTCAGCATTATAGAGCTAGTTGTTACCTAAGAGATCAGATTATCTAGTTTAAGTGTGGAACAGCAGATTCAGAGAGGTTCTCACTTACGAATTTCTGTGAAGAGGTCATTTATCATGAAGAACTTGATAGAGATATAAATTCTGTCTGTAATCTTAGAAGTAGGAATGCAGTATGACACTTGAATCTCTTGGATTCCTAGCACTATTATAGGGTTGATTTGTAATGGGCCTGGGGATTTTTTTCCTCTCCTTTGGAACCTTTAAACAGATTAGCATAGTTGCCAACATTTGTTTCATTTATTGCTGAATAACAAACTACCCCAAAACTTAGGACATATCAGGGACATGATGTCTGATGTTTCAGCCAGGAGAGAAGACTCAAAGGCTGGTGATGAATTCTGTGGAGGCACCTTCAGTTAAATATATATCTGCTGCTAGCTCCTCCCTGGACTTAAGCTGGATTATCCGTTAGAACACCTACATGTGGTCTCTCCATGTGGCTGTTTGGCTTTCTCACAGCATGTGACTGGGCTCCAAGAGCAAATACCTGAAGAGAAGAAGTAGAAGCTACCAGTTTTTTAAGGCCAGAAACTGGCACAGCATAATTTCTACCATATTCTCTTGACCAAGCAATCAGGGCCCAGCTTTAAGGGGATAGGACATAATCCCCAACCTCTTATTGTGAGGAATGTCAAAGATTTAGGGGCCATATATTCTAATTGCCATATAATTCTTCAGCCAACATCAGGTATATAGAGTTCAATACTTCATTGTCCCGTGGTTGTCTTTTGTCCAGTAATATAAATGCATAAACTTATAACTGGTACAACCTTAGATTTAGACTTGATTATGTAATCCCATCATCTCCAGTCTGTGGGGAAATCTCTTTTATAGTATCCCTGACCAGTTAAAATAGTTAGGGCTAATGATCTATAGGAAGTTAAGAAAAGTTGTTTTTTTTTTTTTAAGTTGAAAAGTTACCTGATTAAAAGATGATGTTTCCTGCACATCACTAAGTTTTTCTCATCTGAACAAATAGTTGATTGTTAATGGATTTATGCTGGGCCATCAAATCTCTCCTTTTTATTAGACTACATGGAGAACAAATGAATTGGTATTTATATAACATCCTTTTTTTTAAGATTTTATTTATTTGGATGAGAGAAAGAGCGAGCACAAGTAGGGGTAGGGGCAGAGGGAGCAAGAGAAGCAAACTCCCCACTGATCAGGGAGCCCTATATAGGGCTCAGTCTCAGGACCCTGGTGTCATGACCTGAGCTAAAGGCAGATGCTTATTAACTTGAGCCACCCAGTTTATATGACATCTTTAAGATAAATCTAACTTTTACAGAAAGACTCAATATTCTTTGTTTAGGTTTTTGAAAAAAGACAGAAATTGGGGCATTAGTAAGTTAAGAAAGGATGGCTACTGATAGATTGGCCAGATCAGTGTAATTTTGAAAGCAAAATTAGAGCCTAAACACTGTAGAACTTAATGGCTGATGAAATTATATTTCAGATTATGAAATTTATGTCTGTCTAAGGCATTAGCTATTAGTACATATTCCTTTTTCCTCTTTTCTTAAAAACACATCTGTATGCACATGTGTAATCTTCTAATAAAGTAGTTTTCCTGCAAGTCATCAAGTGCTATCAGTTTCACCTCCCAAATCAGTGGTTTTAAAAAAATTACTATGAATTCAGTAGCACTTGCATGTGAATTTGTCTTTTATTAATCATGGCAGCATCTACATATTTGAAAACAAATAGCTTTGGCAGGTGTGAAATCTGTTTTTGGTCCAGTGCTTAATACGTATATGGATTTGTGCTCCCCTTGGAGTTGATGAGCATCCTCTAAACTAGGAGTCGTTCTTCCATCATATCCATTCCTGTTTCCACCTCTCACTCACCTGGGCTATACAGTTAGCCTCCTAACTGTCCTGTTTGCTCACTAATCTTTGTTCTTAAGTCCACCTTCTACACTGCCACCACATACTTTGACTAAAATATGTAGCTTCCACATTGCTTCCCTTCCATAAAACCTTTGGCAGTAGTTCCCACCACCTTAGCACAGCTTAGACTTTCCATAAATTGATTCATGCCTCTTTATTCATCCTTACCTTTTGCCGTTTACCCTAGGAGCATCAAACTCTTAGTTTGAACCATATGAAATTGCCATTTTTTGCAGGTCAAGAATTGCTGAATATCAGCAAATTGGTATGGTTCAGTTGTCATGGTTTTGTGTCTCAGTGTTTTTATGTTCTTCCACCTGCCTCGAAATTGTCACGGTGTACACAGTATCTACTCTAACTAGAAGGCACTTTTGGGTAGCTGACTCTGATCCTTTTCATTGCTCCCATTCCACCTGTGCTGCCCTCTCTTATAGCACTACTACACTGTTGTCATTGCGTGTGTTTTTTTTGTCTCCAGGGACAGGGATTGCACCTTACATATCTTGGTATCCCCATTTCAAGCACTAGCATGTGGAAAGCAACCAGGTGTTTGTTGACCTGAACAGGTTATATTAGATATTTTGGATAGTCAAAATTAGTGACTGAACTTAATTGCTATTAATTTTCTCTTTTAGCTGAAGAAAGCAGTAGTAGTGACAGTATGTGGTTAAGCAGAGAACAAACACTGCACACCCCAGTTATGATGCAGACGCCACAACTCACCTCAACGATTATGAGAGAGCCCAAAAGATTACGACCTGAGGATAGCTTCATGAGTGTCTATCCAATGCAGACTGAACATCATCAAACTCCTCTTGATTATAAGTAAGTACATTTGATCATTTTCTGTACTATAACTTTATTAATTACATAGAAAAAAGTTAAGTTAAAAGAAGAATAAAATTCTCCTTGAAGCACGCAGGTAACATGGATGTTAGCTCAAAGACAACACGAGGAAGCAAGGCAACAGCAGGAGAGAGCAGCATTGAGCTATGTTAAACTGCGAACTAATCTTCAGCATGCCATGTAAGTGAGAGTGCCTTATTGTCTGAGTCTAGGAAGTTCACTAATTCATTTTAACATATTTTAATGTGTGCCTTACCTAAAAATTTCAGCAAACTCTTTAGAGTAAGCTGAAATAATCAAGGAATTAAAATTTGGTCTTTCCAACAGAAGAAAACATTCAAAGTTAAATATTCACTAGTTAGCTAAAGGACCAATCTTAGGTTGATCTGTTGGAAAAGTTTAAATTTGAATCCTTGTTTATTTTGGTACACAGAATTATAGCTAAAAATCCAGTTTTGTTACACCTTAATTGATTCCCCAGCTTAGTCCAGGCCCTCATCCCTCATCTGAACCATTGTATTAGCTTGCTAACTTGTTTTCTTCCCTCAAATCTCACATTTATCCTCTCACCAAACTCCTCCCCTCACTCCCCATCACCACTCCATCATTCACACTGCCATCAGAAATTACTATTGTTGAATAAAATCTGGTCATGTAACTCTTTGACTTAAACCTTCCCATGGCTCCACATTCTCTACAGGATAAAGTGCAAACTCCTTAGCTCATGGCATGCAAGATCTTTCAAAATATGGCTCCTGCCTACATTTTAGTATCCTGTCCCCCCATTGCTTGGCAACCGGTAAAATTATTGTAAAAGAATAAGCTCAGGTGTCACCTTAAGTGAAGCTGTGGTCATCTATGCTCCCATAACACTATGTATATTCATATTTCTTATAGCACCACATTGTACTGTAATTATTTTTTTTATGAACTTATCCCTTTCTTTAGACTGTGAGCTCCTCAAGGGCAGGGACCACTTTCATTGCCTGTTAGTACTTGGCATGTAAAAATGCTAAGTAAATGTTCATTGAATAAATAAATGTCCAATGCAAAGAAATTGTAGTTTAACTTTTAAATACTTGGTTCTTTCTTGGAATCTGTATGAGACTTTTATGAATCTTTACTAGCTTTGAGCTCTAGAAGACATGGCAGAAAAGCACTCTTTAGATGATTGGTACAAAAAGGGGATGATAATGATTCTGATTATCTAAGTTTTGAGTTTGAAAACTTTGTAACATAATGTGGTATATGTTTTAATATTGGGAGATAGTAATTGTTACCTTTTTAAATTTAAGTTTCATTTTGTTTTTAAATGATGAGGATTGCACCTGTTTTTCTTAAATGATCATTTACCACGTGAGTGGTAACCTATTAAAATTTGCTTTAGTTATTTCTATAGTGATCTTATCAACCTCTACAGATAGAATACACTCTATTGCATATATAGATTCTGATCCTAACTTGTCTAATACGGTCATCATCTATATGACCTGGTTCTACCTCCTGTTTTCTGTTTCTGTGGCCACATGCCCTGTAATATATTATTTCATGCATAATTCAACAAGCTGATTTCTTAGCTTCCAACCAGTTACCAGTTCAAACAATCTGGAATTCTACCATACAGTCATTTGGTCTGTATCTCTCCCCTGAAAATTTTCCTCTAGTCCCTAAGATCTTCCATAGCATCTCATTACTCAGTACCATTTATCATTATTCTTTTGTTTGTAGTTTGCTTTAATTCTACAAGTTTAAGAGATAAACTTCCCCAGGTGACTATAAGAGATTATTCCGTTTAAATAATTATTACCATTAGATTCTTTTGGTGGTTGTGCCATAAGTGGTCTGTTGCCTAAGGCTTGAAAATATTTTTGTTTTACAGTGATTTTTCTGTAATGGTATCTGCTCTATATCTGAAAATACTTCCAAGTTATCTCTTCATTTTTTTATAGTTTATATCATACATATCTTCTACTCCAAATGAGATGCAGAATGGATTTTTGGTTTTCTGTAACATGGTCCACAAAGCACACATAACTTCCTTCATACTTGCCTCTACCGAATATAGTAAAATTGTCATTTACTGTCCAAAACTCTTAGAAAATAGGGACCATTGTCAACATATTTGTCCAGGTAGCCTGGATTAGCCATCATGTTTTATTTTCATAATATTTTTTAAAACTCAACATAGTGTTGTGTAAATTGTAAGTAAATAATTGATTTTGATAGTGGTGGGAATCGATAAATGAGTGAGAAAAGAAGGCTATATTAGCCAAAATGGGCAGCTAGTTACCTTCAATTTCACTGTTATGTTGACTCCTTCATGCTGATCTGGGCTAATTTATGAACTTGAAATTTGAGTTTATTCCTTTTAATTATGTGATAACATACAGAATCTTTTTTACATTTCTATATATGTCTTAGTTTTGAGTTTCATAGGACAAAATCAGTATAAATGTTATTCATTTCTTCCTGAAGCAGAATTAATCTCTTACAAATTTTTTTTAGCACTTGATACATACTTTTCTTGTGATATTTCTCATATTCCATTACAATTAATTATCTTTTTCCCCATAGTAGACTGTGAGCTCCTTGAGGGCAGGAACTATGTCTTATTTATCTTTTTTTTTTTTTTTTTTTTTTTTTTTTTGCATCCATAGGACATAAAAGAAGCCTGGCACATAGTAGGCACTGTGTGAATGAATGAGTGAGTGAGTGCCTGGCACAAATTAGGGACTGAGTGAAGGAGTGAGTGATAGGTAAAATTAATATATATTAGTGAAAATATATGTATTCTGAAAATGTCATTTCTTTGGTCTCTGTTTTATATTTGTTTATTAATTTGTACCCTGCCTACTTTCAAAAAGGATTTGAGGTATCTTGTCTGTTCCCATGTGGGAAATTCTCATTGAACTTTTATATGGGATATCAGAACTATCAAGCTAAATGTATCAAAGTAATGTAGAATAAACAACTCCTTCGCATTTTTAGACAAGCGAACATTGGGGTTTTGACATCATTGATGACATGATCAATGCCTAATCATTTTCCCTGACCTTTAATTCCATCATTTTCCATTACACTTCAATATAGAGAGCTACATAGTTGCTGCCAGTATATTAATAGTCACAACATTGGTTCAGATCTTGACCTTGTTTTATATTTCTTTAGTCGACGTGGTACAAGCCTAATGGAAGATGATGAAGAGCCGATTGTTGAAGATGTTATGATGTCCTCAGAAGGGAGGATTGAAGATCTTAACGAAGGAATGGATTTTGACACCATGGATATAGACTTGGTAAGAACTTAATGATTTCTGTCAGATTTTCATTTAAGATCTTTTGGAAAGAAGTTGGGATTAAAGGAAATACCTTCCATGACAAGTAAGTTTTGCAAAAAGAGTAAGTAAAATAGTCGCCACGTATTTTGATATATGAGAAGGATTGAGGAGAGGGTGAAGTTGAAGAAGGTGTTAACTCTTAGTTTAAGATGGTAAATTTTCAGATTAATTTAGGAATATATCAATTTAAAGAAAACCTTTTCCTTACTATTATATCAGGTATTATAGCTACCGTATTTTCCATTTATTTGCCATTATCAAAACAATGCATTAGTTCCTTGATACTACCTATTATTGAAACAAATTTCCATGTTAAATAATAAAATTACTTAAACTTGGAAATTTAACAACTATATATGAGGGTAGATTCTTTATTATCATATCACATAATAGGAGTAGGACTTTATCATATATAAAATGCTTCTGTGCATTTCATCTTGCTACATATATCATACAACTTTGTGAGGTAGGTTGGGAGGATGGAAGATACAATTAGGCCATCCAAGGAGACAAAACTAAGAAGCAGTAAAGCTGAGACTTTTACTATAAGCTAGTCTTCTGATTCTACTTCTTGGAATACCATACTGTATTCTCCTTAAAAGGAAGAAATAATTAAATATGGCTTCTCTCAATAGTGTAATTTGGTACCTTTAAAAGAAAATGATATGAGAATGGCATTTTTAAAGTAAAACAGAAATGAGTTTTCTAGTTTTCATCTTTGAGAAGAATTTTCTGTGAATTATTTGCTTTTTTATTTTTATTTTTTTAATGGTTTGCTTTTGTATTTTTATGCATTCTGTTGTTTAAATACATAGTATTTAAGATACTGTAAGGTACACTTGAATTACATATGCCATGTGAACACTTAACAATAATTTTAATATTTTTAGCTGCTTCCTGGTTTATAGATAGAGCAATTGTCAACTCTTCCTTTTCTTTTTCTTTAGCCACCATCAAAGAACAGACGAGAAAGAACAGAACTGAAACCTGATTTCTTTGATCCAGCTTCAATTATGGATGAATCAGTACGTTCAGTTTAAATGTACCACAGGATTGCAAAATCAAAAGTACAAGCAAATCCCAAGTTTGAGATTAAAGAGCTGGGACAGCCCATTGAGAATGGATAAAAACAACTGGACAGGAGAAAAAGAGGCAGGCAGGAGGGATTTCAGGAAGAGAGGAGGGGTGATTCAGTGGTGGTGACAGATGATTATAAGTACCTTTGAATCCCTGGCCAACTGGGACTTGAGTGTTATGTTAATGAATTTAGACTTTTCCTGTAGGCTTGATTTACCCATTGAAAGATTTTGAATGAGAGAGTGGCATGATCAGAATTGTGTTTCAGAAAGATTTCCTTGGCATTTATGGATGGATAGAATGAGTGATAAATCATAATCATAATATGAAGACATGGTAAAAAATAGAAATTGAATAAAAGTTTGATAATAAAGAGAAGGGAGTTGAGGTTGCTGGTTATTATTAGGTACTGTCAGTTCTGTTTCTTAAGTACATCTCCTGTCTATCTCCACTGCCATATTATCCCCAACAGTGTCTTGGTTCAAGTCATCTTCAGTTTTTACTTGGCCAATTGCAGTAGCCAGGCAGTGATGATTTTATTCATTTTGAGTTTTGCCTAGCATAATAGGTGCTTAGTTTTATTTGTTAGACTAATCTCACTGCCACAGCACTCCTTTTTTTTTTTTTCCACAGCACTCCTTTATAGCTCTTTTGGGGTCATCTTTCTAAAATGCAAATCTGCTTCTCTTCCTCATAGTTTAGGTCTTTCATGGATTTTTTTCCCCCTCATTACCATTAAGAAAAAAGTTTGAATTCTCAGTGTGGCAAACAGACTTTGTGTTCTTGCTCCTTTGCCGTCCTAACCTTAGCTTTTTCCTTACATGCATCCTGCTCTCCAGCCATACCAAGTCTTATTGTTCCTCTTGGACATACTATACTCTGTCTTGACACCATCACTATGTATAGGCTTTTCTCTCTGCCAGAATTGTCCTTTTCCTTTTCTTCTCAGGGAATTCATCCTTTAATAGTTCTGACATTTCCTATGAAGTTTTTGATGACCCCTCCAGATAGATTCTTGGCTCTCAACACTTTGTGTACATTTTTATTTTGATAATTATCAGATTTGTGTAGTGAAATAGGATATTACATTTCGCTCAATAGGCTGAACGCCAAGCAGTGATGATTTTATTCATTTGAGTTCTGTCTAGCGTAATAGGTGTTTAATTTTATTTGTTAAATGAATAAATAAACTAGTTAAGTTCCCTTCCATCTCAGTTTTCAGTTTTTAGTGTCTACCCATTTGTGCTCCTTCCTCCCAACACCTGCTACCTCTGGTGACCATTGGCTGAGGCTTGCCTTCCATGCCCCAATTTCTACTATTCTCTCCTTGCCCTTCCTCACCTTATAATCTGCTTTCAGATAGTTCTTGGAAAAATGTTGACCCACTAACACACATCAACATATTCTATTAATAAGTCCAAGTACTTAGTCAGAAGTTACCATTTCATAGAACAGCAAGTATAGAAATCTTTAGATAAGCTAAGTTACCCTGAGATCCTTTAAGTTGATGTGTCTCAGTCTCTCGTGTAGCCATGAATCATCTCGAGATCTTATTAAAATGTAGATTCTAAAAAAAAAAAAAGTAGATTCTGCTTCAGTAGGTCTGGAGTATCCTCTGATTCTGCATCTAACAAGTGCTCTTGAAGTTTCAGATCTGTAGATCATACTTTTGCAGTAGCATAAGTGAGTTAGGCCTACTCATAAGTCTATAGTTGATGTGCATATTGAAGTATATAGTTCCCTGATAATCTAAGATTATGTATCTTCCAGTTAAAGAAAATGTGAAGACGGTGACTGATAGGGAGTAAAAGAATCTTTTCAAGTAGATAGAATGAAATGCAATAATTCAACAATTTTTATTGAGCTGGAATTTGGTGCTAAAATGAGTTTGATGCTCTCCCTGCCCTCCAGGAGTTTGCATTCTAGTTCACCTTGACTATCGCCTTGAAATGAAAGAGATGTTAGCTAGTATTTGAGAACTTAATGTGCCTGAAGCTGTGCTAGGCATGATTTGGTTGGATCCTCTTAGCAACCCTGTGAGAAAGGTGGTGGGATCTCACTATTACACTCAAGCACACTTGGGACTAAAGAAGTGGTTCATTGACTGGTTCAGAGTTTTACAACTCTAAGCGTCAGAGTAGTAATTTGATCCGAGTTCCTTTGATTTAAAAATCTCATGCTGTCTCTGCTGTGTACTTTCCAGAACTAAAATCAGACCTCATTTAAAAGAAAAACCAAGAAAAGTAATTTAGGAATTGACATGATTAACTGTAGTCAGAATTATAAGGGCAGTTAGAGATCTTCTTTGTTTTCATGTGTTCACCTAAAGTTAGAAGAACTTGAGGCATTTGTTTCCTTAGTCATTTAATAGATTTGCAGAAAGGTGTTCTTTACTAAAATAATGAAATAGCAATGTAAATTATGTGTGTATATTTTTGACAACATTTAGAGAAAACTACAGTCGAGTGAGGCCACAGATAGGGACCTAATAATTGTTATTTATAGAATTTTTGGCATTCTCCTGCTTTTTGAATATGTTATGTTATAACTAAGAGGATAGTAGTTTAGCTGCTTCTACTAAAATTAGGAAAATGAGCACACATATCTATTCCTGTAGTTTTGTAGTATTACCACATGATGGCAGCAGTCACATAACTGAGTGCCCAATAATCTTGAAAGGTTCAGATGGCTAAAGAACATTTTGACCAAAAAAATAAAAATAATAAAAAATAATAATAATAATAATAAAAAGGGACGCCTGCGTGGCTCAGCAGGTTTAGCTCCTGCCTTTGGCCCAGGGTGTGATCCTGGACTCCCAGGATCGGGTCCCACATCCGGCTCCCTGTGTGGAGCCTGCTTCTCCCTCTGCCCCTCCCTCCCTCCCTCCCTCCCTCCCTCCCTCCCTCCCTCCCTCCCTCCCTCTCTCTCTCTCTCTCTCTCTCCCTCCCTCCCTCCCTCCCTCCCTCCTCCTCTCTCCCTCTCTCTCTCATAAATAAATAAATAAATAAATAAATATCTTTAAAAAAACCCTTTTGACCATATATATGTATGTATATTTATATGTATTTATATGGATGTTTAGGATAATATATATTTAAATTAATACTAGTTTATTTTAAAATATACATCAAACTTTACCTTCTATCTGAACAATGACTTAAAGAAATAGAATAACAGAAAAATTTAAATGTAAAAATCTGTGTTTGCCTTTATACAGTAGCCTACATCTGTTTACTCAAACATAGTATAGATGTTTTAAGTTATTACTAAATTTAAATATATCCTTTGTAACACAATATCCACATGATTCAGAAGTGGTAGTATAAAAACTCTGAGCAGCTCAGTTTTGGGTTGCATATACCAAGATTGAAGATTTACGGTTTAGTAAGTTCCTAAAAACAATATTGATTTATTTCATTGTGCCAGTCATCACTTTCTGCTATTAGTGGGCCAGTATTGCTACAACACACTAAAGCTTCCTATTTATACTTTTTAAATATATGCTTATGTGTTTATTAATGTTAACACCAGAAACGGGTAGTTTGTTAGTACAGAGAGAGTGTCATTGATGTCATTCTTCTATGTTGAGATTCTCATGTTAGAACTATCTGTATTATAAACTTGGTTAAAGAAAGGTTTAGTCTAATGGAGCTAACTTTATATTCTAGTAGAAGAATCTACTTATAACCTAGTCTGTACAGAGGAAAAAAACCCATTCACATGATTTCTAGTTAGATACTCTACACTAGGAATTGCTAACTAAGATTTTATTCTTTCATTCATCATCAGACTTTCCTTACCCAGAGTCACAGGATATTATGGCTAGGCAGGACCTTTAAAACATCATCTAGGCTTCTTTGGTGGAAATATTTTCTAACCACCCAATCTCTGACTCTAACCAGAAAGGGAGAACCCTGAACTTTATTGGAGAGTTGAAGAGAACAAGGGGTGAGTAGTGGTGGTAGTTTTGATGAATGACAGATAAGAAGTGGGGTTCATTAATCCTCCTATTTTTGGAGATTCCAAAAACTTTGCAGCCTCCTTGTAATGAATTATTAAGTAATCAGATAGATACTTGTTTCCTGGTCTGAAAATACTTCCTTCGGATCAGAATGATTCCTGAGTTCTGTGACTTCTGTTAAAATGAGACCTCATTTACAAATAAAAACCCTTTGCAAATCCCAATCTTAGCTCATTACCTCTGGCTTTAAAATCAGTTCTCACTAACTCATGGTTTTGAAATATTACTTAATTGTTATAGTGAGTGCTGGAATTTTAATTGAATAGCCTAACTTTTAGTATATATAGCTAAAAGTTATATCTTGTTTTTGTCTGATGAACGAGGGAGAGTTTCTCCATTCATTATCTGCTTTTACTTTTTAGTTATTAGCGACAGGTAATTATTAGATTTTACCCTTCTTTTACCAACTTGAATGGTATAAAAAAGCATCAGTATAAGTTACTTTGCCTAAATTTCACCTTACTTATTTAATTTCTTAAGATTTGTAGTTTTCTTTACTCATTCTGGCTAGATTTCCTAAATTTTCTACATATTTGTATTGGCTTCTTGGGTATTTTTGGTTAGCATGTTCAAATGCCTTTTTAAAAGCTCTACCCACTCCACAGTGCAAATGACCAAGTGTGCAAGACATTCCTAAGCTTTTTCCATTGAGCCTGTGCCAGGAGTATATGTCAAGAAGCACATACATTTGTTGATTCAACAAATGAGTGGCTATGTTTAGGGATTATTTAGGCATCAGGGTTGTGAATGTTTATTAAATAAACCCATAATAAATGTTATGTGGTCCCTGCACTTATATTTGTGAGGTAAGTAGCATCTTGATTAGGCCTGATGTTACTTCATTACATAGTCATGGTCGTTTAATTTTAGAATTCTATATCTGAAGGGGAGGGTAATTTTTCAGAGTGGTTTTATTAGCATATTATTAAACTTCGTGTTAACAAATTAATGTAACATTTACAGATACATTTTACAAAGAAATGAATGACAATTTTAACAAGATTTTTTTCTTCTCTCTCATTAGGTTCTTGGGGTGTCAATGTTTTAATACCAGTACACAAATCTGTGGTGAAGTCATTTTCTAAGTGGAAGAGGAAGTTTTAAAATAAAGTTGTGGTAGATACAGTGAAATTCTGTACAGATTTTTCTCTAAGGAGAATATGACATGCTTATGCTTACCAAGATCAAGTGCATTGAGGGGCAGTTTTGTTTGCCTGAAAAAAGTAAAGGACAAGTAAACAATTTGATGATAAGCTACAGTTTTTCTTAGAAAGTAAATATTTTATTTATGCGCTGTTAGTTGGCTTTTGAATCAATTATTTCATGCTTTTTTTAAAGAAAATATAACAATCTAAAGAGGCATTTGGTACAGACATGAATCCTCTCACATTTATTTACTGGGTGTACTAAGTAATGATGACCTCTGCTGGATTTCTGTTTACATCCAAGAAACAAAGTTAAGGATGAATTTATTCCCGTGCCCTGAAATTATAGGATAGAATTGTTTTTAGCATTCTAAATTTAAATGCTTAAAACATCAATCAACAAAGCTTTCTTTTAAATATTGTAATTGTGGAGAAAAGTAAACTTATAAGCAGAACTTTTACAATTTTTTCATCTAAAATGTATTTTAAGATATTTTTAAAATCCAAGAGCTTCTCTATACTTTTCAGAAATAATCCAGATGCAGTGAACTGCCAGAAGGTAACCAGTCTCAAACATGCTTATCCCATTATCAACCCTGAAAGTTTGCTTGTCCTTTAAGATAAAAATGTAATGTTGTGATATTCCTTCCAGTAGTGCCACTGTATTTTGTCTCCAAATAAAAGAAGCTTATTGTAGTATGTTTGCAGAAAAATTCTAAACAAAAATTATACAGCTTATTAGAGTGTGGGAATAGGGATCTAAATTTTAAATAAAATTATATATATATATAAATTGGTGCTGATTTTATAATTGCGCAGTTTGTTTAGTTTTTTCTTACTTTTAAATTCCAACTTAAAATTATGAGGTTTCAGAAATATATTGAAAGTTTAACAATGTTTAAAAATAGAAAAAGCATGAGTGTTCATGCTTTAAAATGATTTTTAAATTTGTATTTTATATTGTTTTATCTATCTGTCTTTGCAAGCAGTCTTCAGGTTAAAGATACTTCTAACAGGTTACAGTACATTTCCTCTGTATGTAAATTAGATGGGATAATAGAATTCATAACCCATAATATTCTTTGAAAGCTAAGCTTTAAACTTCATTTTATGTCCTTTCACAAATAAATTAGTTTAAAAACAGAAAGTGGCTACTTGCCATTTTGACATCAACTCATTTTGCGAGGCTTAGGCAGCTAGACATCGTTTAAAACAAAATATTAACTTATATTACATGTATATCTATCTTTTGTCAGTCGTCTCTCAGTTCTTGAGGTATATTATTTTAATCATTCCATGCCTTAATATGCTTGCAATACAAGAATATCTTCAGATGGGTGAATACCAAAAGGCTTTCAGTTCTTGGAATCAGAAATCAACAAGCATTGGGCTGTGGTAGCCAAAAACCATAGGTTAGCTAAAAGATCATGATACAATACAATTGTTTTATTAAATCATGGTTAATAACAAATGAAACCAGACTTGTCTAACAGATTTTCCATCTACAAATATTGTTATGTGCAAAAAGTACTGCCTATGTTGTTTTTCACACCACTGCATTTACTAGAACTGCTGAGAGGACTGTATATATGATTTTAAACCTAAGTTGATTTTTTTTCTCACTCTTGAAAGGAGTACTTCTTTGTGAAAGCAGTTCTTACAGCTTTGTTTTCAACCAGCTAAAAATGTTTTATATATTACTCTAACCTGTTGTCCTCCACATTCTATTGTCCTAATTGTACTGTTTTCTGATTTGTATTTATGTCTTGAGACAGTAACTTTTTGAATAAAAATAAACCTACAGTATGTTGTATGTTTTATCTTTTATGATTAAAGGAGGAGGGTGGCTATGAATGGCTTAGAAAACATGTATTATCACAGCTTTTAACATGTTTGGGTGGGGATAATTTATAGAAAACATTGCCATTTCATATTTTTAATAAATCATGTGTTTTTAAATGAGACTAAATCCCTAATTGGGTTATTAGTTTAAAATAGAAACCTGCAACCATTATTACTTCAATTTGTATCTGGCATGGGTTAAACACTTTAAAATGTTTGCATTGTTCATCCAGGATATATTTGAGTGCCTACTATATGCTAGGCATGTGTTAGAGATTTAACAGTGAACCAGATAAGGTTTCTCCCTCATAGATCTAGTGGGGTAAACAAATAAAATAGTGAAACTTGTAAGGAGTGTTAAGGAAATTAGCAGTATGTGCTGAGCTAGAGAATAAGCATGTGTGTTTATAAAACCTCCCTTAGACAAGGGGCTCATGCTTGGAGGTGAGTGAAAGCAAACCTTTGAAAAAGAACTTACTAATTCACTTAAAACAACTACTGCCTTCAACGTGTCAAGATTTGCATTGTACTCTTTAAAAATCCTTATCATTGTAGCACTAGAACATTGGTTATGCTAGTTTGTAGATCATATTATAAGACCAGTGTTCTGTCATCGGTGATTCAGAAGTAAGCATATTAAATGATAGCTAATAGCTGGGGCACTGTTTAAAGTGGTTTACATGCAGTAACCTATTAAACGTCATGACAGTAGGTGGCACAAGTTTTTATTATGATCCCCCATCCCATTACCCACCCACCCCACCCCCTGCCCCGCCCTGCCCCACCCCATCGCCTTCTAAATTAGGAGGTCGTCGGGAAAGTGAATACAGAGAAGTTAAAATCCCTTAGGCAAGGTTATATGGCTAGTAAGTGATGGGAGTTGGCATTTAAGTACAGGTGGTCTGGCTAAGGTAAATCCCAAGAGCATTGAAACTATTTGATACATAAGGATAACATAGTTGCATAAAGATAGACTGGCATATTATTCATTGTGCCATGGTGAAGAAGTGGAACATCTTTAAGGAGTCCAGCTGGCTGTAGAACTGAATGGTATGAGGCAACATTGTCCTTTATATGCTACCCACCTGGCTTCTGTAAAGAGTATAAATTAAATCTGAGCCCTGAACCCATAAATAGTTACTAGTTGATAGCTTTTAAAATTGAGAGACTGGGAAAGAAGAGGATAACCCAGAGGGGAGGTCTTCAATACCCTGCCTCAGAGGGGACTTGTAAGGATTCACATGGGTGAATTCCAGGTCAGATAGATTATTCTAGTAGCTATAATGATTCAGCCAAAGAAAATGAGCCAATAAAGTACAAGTTCACTAAGTATTTCAGCACTGTCGTATGTGTCTGGTTTTGTGTTAGTTGCTAAGCAAAGACCAATAAGGCTTTGTTTTCAAGTTGTTACAGTTCTGGAGTGGGGGGTTCTGGGACCCCAGAGGAGGGGCACTGGGTGTGCTCTGGGAGGAATCTTCATATAACATTGTCAGTTAAGGTTTTTTTCCCCCCAACGTTTTATATTATGTATGTTTTCACACAGCAATGCTGAATTTTACAATGAATGTATTTTACTATACTTGCTTTACCATATATCCATCTATCAATACATCTCATTTTAAAAATTTATTTCAAAGTAGGGGCACCTAGGTGGCTCAGTCCATTAAGTGTCCAACTCTGATTTCAGCTCAGGTTGTGAGTTCAAGACCTGCATTAAGCTTCACACTAGGCCTGGAGGCTACCTAAAATTTATTTCAAACTAAATTGCAAACATGGGACCATTATTTAAATATTTAGCATGCCTATCATGGGAGTTTAATACTTGTTTACCATTTTTTCTTTTGGTGTAAAATTCGTATTTGATGAAATACTCTGAGTATATATTTGCCAAGTTTTAACAAGTGCTTAACAGCTGTTAAATGCAAATCCCTAAGATAATGAAAATTACCATTAATCCAGAAAGTTCCTCTATAAGTCTTACCAGTCAATCCCTGCTTCCATCCCTTCTAGAGACAACAACTGTTTTCTTTCCACCATAGATGAAATTTGGTCATTCTAGAACTTGACATGAATTGAATTATACAATATGTATTTTTGTGCAAAGTCTCAGTATGTTTTTGAGATTTATTGTATGTGCTGACAGTTTATGTCCATTAGCTGATGGACATCTGGATTGTTTCCACCTTTTGTTTATTATGAATAAAGCTACTACTTGAGTTGAATTTTAAAGGCTGGGAGGTGGGCTAGGTGAAGGGATTGCGAGACCAAGGCTGAGAATTCTAGGCAAAGGCTACAGCATAAACAACTGTCATGGATGTAAGAAGTATTTAGTAACTGTTCAGAGTGGGTAGGGCAAGACTGGAAGATAGTTGGCCACCCACTACCTCACATCAGCCTTAAAAATGAAAAAGCATGTTCACAACCTACACCTTTGGTAACTGACGTGTTACATGCAATGTTCTCAGAATTGACAAATATCCAAGGTAGTTGTAGTAGGGTGCCTTTATGAGTTACGATAAATTGATAGGTTACATTCGTCTTATTCTACCATTGAGAAATATAGTACTTTTCCTACAGTTTATCAGTTGTGTAGTTGTATTAAAAAACGAGTTGTAAATTCTTGAAAAGTAGGTTACTCAACTGAAGTCCGTTTTGGGGCTGAGAGTGCAAACTTAAATAGTCAGCTACAGGGTGTCTGGGTGGTTCGGTTGGTTAAGCGTCCAACCCTTCATTCCCGCTCAGGTTATGACCTCAGCTGGTGAGGTCGAGCCCCAACTTGGGCTCAGCACTGGGTGTGGAGCCTGCTTAAGATTCTCTTTCTTCCTCTCTGCCCCTCCTGCTCCTCCCTGTGTGCTCACTTGCTCTCAAAGAAAAAAAAGTCAGCTATAGTAAGATTACTTGTTTTTGAATTTACCCTCTGTCATCTTAGACATGAGTTTATTCTAGTGAACTTTGAGCAAGCTAGCTTTTAAATAGTTTTATAGTACTTACAGCAAAATTGTAAGTAATTTTGAAGAAATAGCCAGTATTTGTTGGGTGTTTACTATGTGCTGAACACTACAAGGTACTTCTCTGATAGTTAATTGTTGCTCTGAATTTCTAGTTGATAGTATATACATAACTCATAGTGATGGAGTCTAGATTTGAACCCAGGTCATCGGACTTCACAGTCCATACTCTTAACCACCTCCCTTCATCTTTGTGCTATTAAATATACCCACTTACTTGCCTCTGTATTATTATATACTACATTTCATTTTGGTCGCTGGATATGCTGTCCCTGTCTTTAAGATACCGGATTTCCCTCTTGCCTCCCTGCGTTATTAATTTTCCCCACAACTGGATCATTCCTAACAACGTAAAAACATCTTCCATCTTCAAAACTAGTGGGGGAGGGGACCATTCCCTTGACTAAACCTCTCCCTCTAGCCACTGCTCCTTTTCTTTCCCTTTGCTGTCTGGATTCTTCCTTCTGTTCTCTCTTGTATACACTCCAGTTCTGGCCTTCATTCCTACCACTCCACTGAAACTCTTCAGTGTCCCAGTGACCTGCATTTTGCCAAATTTTCTTACCAGTATTATTCTCTCTAACCTATCTATAGTACTAGTTTCCTCCTCCTAATCAGTCTTTCCCCCTCTTCCCCAGGCTAACCCATTGTTGGCAGGTTGAATGTTGTGCCATTTTGGTGGTGTTCTGGGGATACCTTGTTTTTGGCTGCCATCACAGAAAACTGACAGAGGGGTGTTTCTATGGGGCTTTCCCAAAGCCTGTGCAAGAGTAATTGAACTTGTAGCTGCTATTTTTAGTCCCTAACCTCCATATCTTTCAGAGTCTGGCTTACGCCACAATGAAATTTCCCTGTGATTTCCTGGCTTTCTGTGTTGGTGGACCAACCAATTTCATCATCTTCCCCTCCTTTGCAAATGGTCTTGGTAGGAAGTTGAGAGAAGATTGGATGGGGTGTTAAAATTAAGCTTGGAGCAGAGCATAGCACTCAATTTCATGCCTGCCAAAACCTATTTGGGTCAGATTCAGGTTTTCCAACTCTAAATCTCTCGGTCTTTTGTACCAAGTCTCAGTATTTAGCGTAGACACATTTTTACCTGCCCTTCCATGGTGTTTAAAGATTTGTCCGACATGTTCTTAGGATTCTAGCACCTTCAAAGTCCTTTCATTAAGAATTGGCTGCTTTGAGAGCCTCAGGGCCTCTGTATGCAAAAGGCTAAGCTGTTGTTAGAGGAGACTTAATTCAGTGACTTACTACATTTATTTCTCCCTCTGGTAGAAATTCAGGACAGCTTTTCCAAATTGGCAGGTGTCTTTTCTCTCTATAGTTGTTGAGAGACACTAGCTAATGGAAAGCAGCTCTGCCATGTCTTAACACATGTCTTCGAAGTTTATTTGGTCATCACCATTCTAGCTCACAGCAGGTGGGGAAAGATCATGGAGGAGTGCATGTGGGGGGTTTTCATGGGCCAGGCCTGAAAGTGGCACCCATCACTCTTGTTCACATTCCTTTGGAGTGAATTTAGGTATGTGACCACGCCTAACTTGCAGGGGTTCTGGAAAACATAGCTTAGTCATAAGCCCAGGACGAAGGGAAGAATGGATTTTGGCAGCAGACCACTGGTAGTCTCTGCCTCAGTCTCCCTCCTTTGGTATCCATGTATATCCATCTTGCCATTCTTGGGACATACTTGCCCCCTCCCCCAAGGGAAACAAGCTGAAGTCCTATTCCAGTTACTACATGTTGCTCAAAGTCCAGGTTCTCTGGGTTATGGTCAGTCTTCTCCATCAGGTCCAAATACAGATATCTTCTGACACCCAGTGTAGAAATGTGAAGCACATACAGAATGACCACAATGACATTCACAAAAGAGAAGGATGGGAAATGTAGCAGTCACCTGGTCTATAGAAAACCAGCTAGACAGAAATTGTGAAGACTTCTTGCTCAGGCAGTGGAAGTCCTTTGGTCAGATCCTGGTTCTGCTCTCTGGATGGGATTTCCTTACCTTTTTTCTTATCCTCCCTCTGGCAGTTTTTTCTTGTCCATTATCCTCCATGGCCACTTCTCAATTGGGCAATGACAAATAGTTTATTTTGTTCGGAAGCATCCCTCTTTCAGGTACTTGATCTGTATTAGTTGATGTAGAATTTGCTGCTGTTACAAGACCTGACAATGGTTTATATATAGTGGCTTATGTAAGAGAGGTTTTTTTCTGCCCTTCTGCAGTCCAGGGTAACTGTTCTAGGTTAGAGTGTTGCTCCTCTTCTGTGTGGTTATCTGGGTTGCCGGTGGGAACTTCTGTCATTTTTTACAACTATTTTTTTCAGGAAGCATATCACTCGAGTTCAATATTTATAGTTTTCTCCTTTTGTATAGGTTTTATATATTAAATGTTTTATTTTGAAGTAATGGCAGACTTACAGAAATGTTGCAAGAATCAGTACAAAGAAGTCTACCCTGTATCCATATTTCTTAAGAGTTAACATTTTACCATATTTTATCATTCTCTTTCAATGTACGCACATTTTTTCTGAAAAGTTTAATAATGTTGCAGACATGATGCCTCTTTAGCTCTAAGTAATATAAATTTCCTAAAATACAAGGATATTCACTTACATAACCACACTACAATTAACAAAATCAAGAAACCAGCATTGACACATCACTATTATTTCATCTGCAGACTTTATTTAAATTTTTCATACTGTCCAACTAATGTTCTTTATATTGATAGAAGAAAAATATCTGGTCCAGAAAGCAACTCATGATGACATATTGCACTTAATTGTCATGTTTCTTGATCTCTTTTAATCCAGAAACATTGCTAGTCTTTGTCTTTTATAACATGGACATTTTTGATGAGTACAGGCCATTTTATGAAATGTCCTTCAGTTTGGGCTTGTCTAATATTTCCTCATGATTAGATAGATTCAGGCTTATACACTTTTAGCAGGAATACTACAGAAATAATGTGTCCTCATTGCATCATATCAGGAAACATAAGATGTTGATTTGTCCCACTACTGGTGATTTTTTGCTTTGGTTAGTTGGTTGAGATGATGCTGGGTTTTTACACTGTGAAGTTATTATTTTTGCTTTGTAGTTAAGTATTTTATGGGGAGATACTTTGAGCCTATGTAAATATTCTGTAACTCATCAACTTTCTTGCCTTAACTATTACTATCAGTATGGACTCAGGAATATTTGTTTTAATCTGTGGTTATAATTAATAGCATTATTTATTTCATTGATCAAATTGCCCCAGATTTGACCAATGGAGTCCTTTCAAGCTGGGTCCTGTGTCATTTGATGTTTTTTCTTTTTATTTTAAAGATTCATTCATTTATTAGAGCACAAGCGGGAGGGGCAGAGGGAGAGGGAGAGAGAATCTCACACAGACTTTGCACTAAGCATGGAGCCTATTGCAGGGCTCAATGCCAGGAATCCTAGATCATGACCCAACTGAAACCAAGAGTCAGAGGCTCAACTGACTGCACCACCCAGGCGCCCCTATTCTTTTTTTATTTATCCTTTGATATGTTCTCATAATTCTTTGTTTCATTACTTTTTGGCGCCACAAGATATTCTGGGTTCCTTTTGTATTTTCCCTGCTCAGCCTTGGAATCAGCCATTTCTCCAAGAAGCCCCAGCTCCTTTTATTGGAGAGTGGTATTTAGATATCAGGATATGGGTTCATTGGTATTGGTTGTGATTGCTTCTAGAGGCCATCTTAGATGACAGAGTTGGGAAATACCTGTAGGTATATACTTATATATGCACACTTCTATATCTATCTGTATGTTCTGCGTCACTGTCCTCTACCACTGCCACCACAATGGGGTTATGTTATTCATTTGACATACAGTTAGGTTCATTTGCTTCTATTTATATCAAATTTCAGGGTCCTCCTCAATCCTTATTGATTTTATTCATTTTTGAATATGTGAAACACAATTAACATGATTCCAAAAGCCAAAGCTATACAAAAATATTTAGAGAAGTCTCACTCCCACCCCTGATTTCTCCCATCCCATTCTCATCCACCATTATTTCCATTTTGTTCCCACTCACCTCCTGTAGGTATCCAGCCTTTTTAGTTTCTGGTTTATAGTTCTTGTGTTTCCTTTTACAGAATAAGCAGATATATGGATATTTTCTTATTTTCCCTTCTTTATTACTCTTTTGCATTCTTCTTTTTTTTCTTAATATTTCACTGTATGTGAACTATGCTGGAACTTTAAAAAATAGACAAAAACCCACAATATTTCCTAGAAGTCACTCCATTTATAGATACTCATTCTTTCTTGTGGTTACATAATAATCCATTGTGTGTGTATACTACAGTTTAACCACCTTCCTATGTATGGGCATTCAGGTTGTTTCCATCATTTTGCACTCACAAAAAATGGTACAATGAATAACTGTGTGTATATGTATTTTTGTATTGTTGAAGGTATATCTTCAGAGTAAATTTCTAGCAGTGGAAATACTGGGTAAAATGGTAAATGCCTGTGTATTTATGTTAAATATTGCCAAATTCCCCCTCCGTAAGGTTTGTATCAATTTGCATTCCCACCAGCATATGGTACTGAATGTACAAGTACTTGTTTCTCCACAGCCTCACCAATCATCTTGTCTTACTTTTTAAATTTTGCCAATCTGATAGCTGAGAAATGGTATCTCAGTGTAGTTTCAATTTGCATTTCTATTTTTAAAATTTTTTATTTATTTTAGAGAGAGAGCATATGCACACAAGTGGTGGGAGGGACAGAGGGAGAGGGAGAGAATCCCAAACAGACTTCCTGCTGAGTGCAGAGCCCCAGTGGGGACTGGATTCCATGACCCCAAGATTATGACCCAAGCCAAAATCAAGTGTTGGATGCCTAACCGAGTCATCCAGGCGCTCCATCAGTTTGCATTTCTATTATTTAAGTAAAGTTGAACATTTTTATTAAGGGCCATTTTTACATCTTTTTTTGTGAATGATCTATTTATATCTTTTGCTTATGTTTTATCAGGTTTGTGTTTCCCACTTAATTTTAAAGAGTTCTTTAGATTTTAGAGTTATTTGTCCTTTATCTGTGACACATGTTGCAAATATTTTCACCCAGTTTGTCTTTTGTTTTTTTTTTTAAGATTTTATTTATTTAGGGGCACCTGGGTGGCTCAGTGGTTTAGCGTCTGCCTTTGGCTCAGGTCATGATCTCTCTACGTGTCTCTCATGAATAAATAAATAAAATCTTTTTTTAAAAAAGACACTATTCATGAGAGACACACACAGAGAGGCAGAGACATAGGCAGAGGGAGAAGCAGGCTCCCTGCAGGGAGCCTGATGCAGGACTCCATCCCTGAACCCCAGGATCACAACCTGAGCCAAAGGCAGATGCTGAACCACTGAACCACCCAGGTGCCTCTTGTCTTTTTTAAAGTAACCTCTTTGCCCAATGTGGGGCTTGAATACACAACCCGGAGATCAAGAGTGGTATGCTCTACCAACTGAGCCAGCCAGGTACCCTTGTCATTAGTCTTTCACTTTGCTTATGAGATTGATAGATTTTTTTTGCCATGCAAGCTTTTACAATTTATACGTGTTCAAATGTATCAATTTTTGTTGCATCTGGATATTGAGTCATAGTTCAAAAAAAAAAACCTTTCCTTACACCCAGCATTGATAGGAATTCAGCAAAATTTTCTTCTCGGACTGATATGGTTCAGTGTATTTATTCAGCTCTCTGATCCATTTGAAATTTATTCTTATGTATGGTGTGAGGTATGACTCTAATTTTATCTTTTCCCAAATGGCTACCCTGCACTGTCTGTTAAAAGTTCATCTTTGCCCTAGTGATTTTATTTCATTTTACTTTTTCCTAGTGATTTTAGATGCCACTTTTGTCATACACTAAATTTCTGTGTCCTTTATTTATTTATTTAAATTCTAAGAGTATGAAGGTTTTTTTTTTAAAGATTTTATTTATTTATTCATGGGAGACACAGAGAGAGAGAGAGGCAGAGACACAGGCAGAGGGAGAAGCAGACTCCATGGGACTCAGTCCAACATGGGACTCAATCCCTGGTCTCCAGGATCAGGCCCTGGGCTGAAGGCGGTGCTAAGCCTTTGAGCCACCCAGGCTGCCCGTGTCCTTTGTTTATACTTCTGGGCTTCCTATTCTGTTTCACTGGTCTGTATTTATGTGAGCAGTACACACTGTTTTATTTATAAAGGCTTTATAGTACACTTTAACATCCCATATGTGATTTCCTTTTCAGTGTTTTCCTAGCTATTGTTGCATATTTATTTTTCCCTACGTAGTATCAACTTGTCTAGCTCTATTTAAAAATTTTTAAGTTTTTTTTATTGGACTTGTGTTAAATTTAAAAACTAACTTGAGGATAACTGGTATCTTTATGATGCTAAGTTGTTCTATTCAAGAATAGGGGCAATCTTTCCATTTGTTCAACTCTACTTTGTGTATTTCTGGAGTGTTTAAAATTTCCGTCACAGATGATTGGCACATTTCTTGTTAGGTCTGTTTCTAAGTACTTTATCATTATTGCGGTTTGGATGGACTTTTTCTCTACCATTATCTTCTCTGATTATTTTTTGCACATATGTAGGCTATTGATTTCTGTATCTTAATTTTATATGCTGATTCCTTCTTGAGTTAGATGATGTTGGAACAACTAGATGACCATATGAAAAAAAAAATGAACCTCAACCCCTACCTCATGCTATGCAAAAAATCTGAGATGGATTATAGATCTAAAGTTTATATAAGAAAACATAGGGGGGTGGGGCACCTGGTTGGCTTGGTTAGTTAAGCATCTACCTTTGGCTCAGGTCATGATCCCAGACTCCCAGGATAGTGCCTCATGTCAGGCTCCCTGCTGAGCAGGGAGTTTGCTTCTCCCTCTCCCCTCCTCCTCACTCTCTCTCTCACATTCATTCTCAAACAAAACAAAACAAAACATATGAGGAATATCTTCATGATTTGGCAGTAAGCAAAGGTTTCTTAAAGCATAGATAACAATATCTATAAAAGACAAAATTGATAAAATAGGCTCTCGAAATTTAAAACTTCTGCTAATGAAATGGCACCATTAAGAAAATATATAGGCAAACCATAGATTGGGGGAAAGTATTCACAAAACATATATCTGAGAAAAGACTGATACCCAGGATAAGTAAAAATCTCCAGGAGTGCCTGGCTGGTTTAGTCCATAGAGAATACAACTCTTAATCTTGGGGTTGTGAGTTCGAGCCCCCTGTTGGGTGTAGAGATACTTTAAAAAACCCTGATAACTCAATGAAATAAGTACCTAATAAAAATGGGCAAAAGATTTGAACACACACTTTGCAATGGAAGATAGATAGGCAGAAAATAAACATGAGAAACATGTTCTATACTACTTCATCATGAGGGAAATGTAAATTGAAATAACAATGAGATACTGCTACATACCTACCAGAATGGCTAAAATCAAAAAGGCTGGTGACACAAAATCCTGGCAAGGATGTGGAGCAAGTGAGACTCTAATATTTTGTTTTGGATAAAGGTCCAGCAGTTTCTTAGGAAACTAAACATACATATACCCTATGATCCAGCAATTGAACCCTTAGCTACTCACCCAAGAGAAGTAAAAGCACATGTTTATAAAAACACTTGTTACAAGCATGTTCACAGCAGCTTTATTGATATTAGCCCCAAATTGGAAATCGCCCAAGTTCCATCAACAGGAGAATGGGTACATAAACTGAGGTATATTTTAAAATGGAATATGACTCAGCAATAAAAAGGAATAGTGAAAAAAATCCTGTTGCCTCTGGTGTATAGAAGCTTGTAGAAGCTAGAATTGACTGGAAAGTGACACAAGCTTTGTCCTGTGTAACTCAAACCCTTAGACTTAAGATTTGTGCACTTCATATTATTTATATTTTACCTAATAATAAAAACCATAAACAAATATTTACTTCTAGTTAATATTTATACTGAAGTCTTTTGGTGTAAAATGCATTGCTATCTTTAACTGATTTCAAAATATATAAAAAATAGAATCAATTCATAGATGAGATGTATAGATGAATGTATATGTGTAGAATGTATATGTGTAGTACTAGTTGTAGAGGCCAGGTGGTGGGTATATGAGTGTTCACTCTGCAAAACTTTCTTCTATGTTTGAAAATCTCCAGGACAAAATGTTGAAAAGTGAAGGAATGAGGAGAGAGGAAGAGAGAGAAAGGAAAGAATCACTTATCCCTAGCTTCTAAGAAGGAAGGATGTTTAACAACCTGTTGCTAGTACCAAATAGACCAAGGTAGTTAACTTGATCATACACAGACACTATATGCTTTTGGAAAACAATTTACCATTCTTTAAAAAGTATGCACAGTTATGGGGCACCTGGGTGGCTCAGTTGGTTAAGTGGCTGACTCTTGGTTTCGGCTCAGGTCATAATCCCAGGGTTGTGGAATCAAGCTCCATGCTCAGTACAATGTCTGCTTGAGATTCTCTCCCTCTGCCCCTTCCTGTCCCTGCCCCCTGCTTGTGCATGCTTTCTCTCTCTGAAAAAGTAAGCAAAACCTTTTTTTAAAAAAAGTATATACAGTTGTAATTAAAGAGCTTAGCCAACAAGAGCAAGAAGAGCACCACTCCTGGCTTATTCACTTCCCCTATGGCAGAACTCCTCACTTAAATCAGCACAATCTGTTTAAATAAGATTTTGCCTTGTTAAATAATTGGTCGTGTGGCTGCTTTCAGAAAGCTGTTTAATTTTTGTGAACTGAAGGAACCTCAGAAATTTCTAGTCCAATTTACTTCATTCTGCACAGACAGAAGCATACCCAAGGACTAACAAAGCAGGTTAAAGGCGAACCCACGTGTTTTGACTGCCTGTCTCTAATTTTCCTCACTCCCAGGGGTTTTTCAACATTGTAGCAGAACTATCTCATGAGATAGTACACAAAACTCCTATAAGCAAAACAAACAAACAAACAAACAAACAAAAAAAACCAAAAACCCAAATGAGTTCCATAGGTAGTGTAAATCTCCACTGTTTGGTAGAAAATATTTAAGACCTCTAATATTTCTAGGAGCTAATTTTGGAAAATATGGATAAAGGTAAAAAGATCTTTTGTGTCTTGGTAACATAATTTTATACCTTGGCCTTGAGTTATTGAAATTTAGAGGAAGCACGTATGGTCCTCTTTTGCCCACCTGACTCTGATATGCTTTCTCTCAATATTCAAGGCCTTGTTTCTATTCAGCCAAGACTTTTGAGCAGGCTAAATGGCCACTAATATTTATACCCTATTTTGTTCAAAATAGGACCATACAACAATATAAAAATAAGCCAGTAATCAGGACAAAAGCTAAAAGTAAAAAAATCAGTTGGGTGTGAGGTCCTGTATACCTGCTAGAAGTGGGCCATAAATTTGTTTCTGAGCTTTCTAAAGGTGAACACCAAAAGTAAAAAAAAAATGATTACAGGATTCAGAGTATATCTAAACACATAAAACAAAATCAGTTTTTCAGGCTAAGCCTAACTCTTATGAATTCTCATGCATAGGATCCTGAGCAATGGAAAGAAGAAGAGTAGGGAAAACCTCCCATTTCTAGTATATTTCTTAGGCCATTCCTAAGAGCAGGCTATTAGTTTAATACCAAAATGCAACTCATTAAAAGCAATTGAACAGCAGCATTATTCACAATAGCCCAAATGTGGAAGTCCATCAGTTAAACAAATGAATCAGATGAATGAATAAACTGTATATCCATGAATGGAATATTATTTGTCTATGAAAAAAGAATGAAATACTGATACATGCTACAACATGGATGAGCCTTATAAATATTGTGCCTAGTGAACTCTACAAAAAAGACCACATATGTGATAATTCCATTTATTAACTGTTCAAAATGGGCAAATCTATGAGACAAGAGATTAATGGTTTCCAGTGGATGAGGGTGGTGGAAAGGGGAAAGGCGGTATGATAGCTAATGGGCATGGGATTTTTTTGGGGGGGGGTTGATAAAAACATCTCAAAGCATAATTATGGTGACTGTTGCACAACTCAATATACTCAAAAACATTGTACATTATTTTATTTTTAAAGATTTTTCATTTGAGACAGAGAGATACTTAGAGAGATAGAGAGAAAAAGAGAGAGAACATGAGTGGGGGAGGGGCAGAGGCAGAGGGAGAAGCAGACTCCCCTGCTGAGCAGGGAGCCTAACGTGGGGCTCAATCTCAGGACCCCAAGATCATGACCTGAGCCAAAGGCAGACACCAAACCATCTGAGGCATCCAGATGCCCCTGAACTATACACTTTAAATAGGTGAATTTTATGGTATGTAAATTATATTTCAAATTTAAAAAAGCAGCTATGTTGAGCCAAATAAATTGAGTTCAAGGATTCACTTTTCTTGTATTCATGGATACGCTTTTATCCAGGGGATAAGTTTTACTCATTTGTTTATATTTTTAATTGTTTAAAAGTAGGCTCCATGCCCAATGTGGGGCTTGAACTCTGAGATCAAGAGTCTCATGCTGTACTGACTGAGACAGCCAGGTGCCCCCAGGGATAAATTTTAGACTAGAGAAATGGATAGACTTCATAGTCTTCAGGCAATCCTCCATAAATTTGATTGATTTCTCTTAGCTGAGCTTTTGATAAGTTGACCAACTGAGTTTGAGGGTATGCTATCTGACAAGTCCTTGGCGCACAACTATTCTGTTTGCCAAAGTGCAAAGCTATGTGTTTTAAAAGTCAACCCAAGTGAAAGATGAGCCAATGAAGAACCCATCCTGGAATAGAAAGCCACTGCCCTTCTGTGTGGAGGCAGGTCAAAGGAATACTAACTGTCATGGCCAGTAAAACTCTTGAGAAGGAAGTTGTGATCTGCTTTAGCACATAGATGAACCAGACCCCCAAATTCCAAACTAGAGAGCATCACTATAGTAATTTTAGGTTGGAAAAAACTTAAAGCAGTAACCAAATCTCAGTCCTAAAAATGAATTTCAGGAAGGATTTAGCTTTGAACAATAATTCCTGATGAACCAGCCACCAAAGAGAAACTAGTTGTACAATGTATGCCTAGGTAACCAAATGAAGTGACTTGCTGAATAGGATTATAGTGCTGAAATTGATAAATGTTGAGGAATGTCTACCAAAAATGGCAACTTTGATTTTCAAAGGGTTGGTTTAAAACCTCTTATTTCCACTCCTAGTCTGTGATAATAAAACCTGCATGTGGGAGTAGATAAAGCATTCATCTTCTTATTTCAAACTGATATTAAGTTATGACGATACACCTAAAATTGAGGAAGAACTAGTCATATGCCTGTTGGATGAATCAGAAAACTTACAGAAGCGTTGGGACACCTGGGTGGCTCAGCGGTTGAGTGATTGCCTTTGCCTCAGGTCATGATCCTGGGGTCCTGGGATGAATCCCACATCGGGCTCCCTGCAGGGAGCCTGCCTCTCCCTCTGTGTCTCTGCCCCTCTCAGTGTCTCTCATAAATAAATAAATAGAATCTTTTTAAAAAAGGAAAATTTACAGAAGGCTAAATGAAATACTCCTAGCGATTCTGATGTTCTTGTTTAATTGGTGACTAGAGTTGCACTGGATATACACTTAAGAGCAAAATGCTAAATGACCAAGTATTAAAATCAATATTTACCTGCAGCCAAGGCCAAAACTAAGTAACACTATCATAGAAAAAAGTTCTGGAATATAAGAATAAATTCAAAATCATATTCAATAAATATTAAGATTTTTGTTAAGAAATGAGGTTTTCGGGACGCCTGGATGGCTCAGCGGTTGAGCTCCTGCCTTTGGCTCAGGGCATGATCCTGGAGTCCCAGGATTGAGTCCCATGTTGGGGTCCCTGCATGGAGCCTGCTTCTCCCTCTGCCTGTGTCTCTGCCGCATGCTCTCCTCTCCTCCTCTCTCTCTCTCTCTTTCATGAATAAATAAAATCTTTTTTAAAAATGGAAATCTTAAAAAAAAGAAATGAGGTTTTCACATCAAAAATTTTTTTCACATTTAAAATTTTGATGTTATGTTGCAGAAAGACTCATTTCTCAGCACTGTTTGGTGTGCTACTTAAAGAAAATGCTTTCTGAATATTTTTTAAGTAGACTTTCGTTTTTAGAGCAGCTTCCGATTCATAACAAAACTGACTGGAAGGTACAGAGATTGCATATATACCTCCAGTCCCCGCACATGCATAGTGTCCCCCATTAGCCACACCCTGCACCACAGTGATACATTTGCTACAAAGAATCTATATTGGTACATCATTATCATCCAAAGTCTGTAGTTTACATTAGAGGTCACTCTTGGTGTTGTACATTCTGTGGGTTTGGACAAATATTTAATGACATGTATTCATCAATATATTATCATAAAGAGTAGCATCATTGCCCTAAAAATCCTCTGTGCTCTTCCTATTCATCCCTTCCCCTTACCTCCAAGCCATGGCATCACTGAACATTTTTTTTAAGATTTATTTATTTGAGAAATAGAAAAAAAAAGAGAAATAGAGAGAGTGCAAGCAGGGGAAGGAGCAGAGGGAGAGAGCGAATCCCCAAGCAGAGTCCTCACCAAGCGTGGGGCTCGATCACAGGACCCCAAGATCATGACCTGAGCCCAAATCAAGGGTCAGACGCCCAACTGACTGAGCCACCCAGGAGCCCTGCAATCACTGAACTTTTTACTGTCCGCATAGTTTTGTTTTTTCCTGAATGTCATGTGGTTGGAACCATACACTGTGTAGCTTTTTCAGATTGGCTGCTTTCACTAGTAATATGCATTGAAGATTCCTCTATGTCTTTTCTTGGCTTGACAGCTCATTTAATTTAAATTCAATCAATTAACATAAACTGTATTATTCATTTCATAGGTAGAGTTCAGTGATTTATCAGTTGTGTACAACACCCAGTGCTCATTACATCAGCTTCCCTCCTTAATGCCCAGCACCCAGTTACCCCATCCCCCACCCCCTCCCTTCAGCAACTCTCTGTTTCCTAAGGTTAAGAGTCTCTCGTGGTTTGTTTTCCTATATGATTACATCTTGTTTTACTTTTCCCTCCCTCCTCTTTGCTCTTCTGTTTTGTTTCTTAAATTCCACACAAGTGAAATCATATATTTGCCTTTTTCTTATTGACTTATTTCACTAAGCATAATACCCTCTAGTTACATCCATGTCATTGCAAATGTCAAGATTTCATAGTTTTTTTGATGACTAATATTCCACCGAATATCTATCTATCTATATCTCACATCTTCTTTATCATTCATCTGTTTTTTAAAAAGATTTTATTTATTCATGAGAGACACACAGAGAGATGCAGAGACATAGGCAGAGAGAGAAACAGGCTCTCTGTAAGGAGCCTGATTTGAGACTTGATCCCAGGACCCTGGGATCATGACCTGAGCCAAAGGCAGATGCTCACCCACTAAGCCATCCCGGGGCCCCTCCATTTATCTATTGATGGGCATCTGGGCTCTTTCCATAGTTTGACTATGGTGGACATTGCTGCTATAAATATTGTGGTGCAGGGGTCCCTTTAGATCACTACATTTGTATCTTTGGGATAAATACCTAGTAGTGCAAATGCTGGGTCATAGAGTAGCTCTATTTTCAACTTTTTGAGGAACCTCCATACTGTTTTCCAGAGTGGCTGCACCAGCTTGCATTCCCATCAGCAGTATAAAAGAATTTCCCTTTCTGTGCATCCTCACCAATATATGTTTCTTGACTTGTTAATTTTGACTGCTTGGTTTTTAGTGCTGAATAATATTCCATTATTCCATTGTCTAGATGTACCAGTTTATTTATTCGTTCATCTACTAAAGAATATCTTGGTTGCTTCCAAATTTTGGCACTTATGAGTAAAGCTGCTATAAACATGTATGTGAAGGGTTTTGTGTGGGCAAAAGTGTTCCTCTCCTTTAGGTTAGTACCAAGGAGCATGATTGCTGAATTGTATGGTAAGAGTGTATTTAATTTTCTAAGAAACCACCAAACTGGGGATCCCTGGGTGGCTCAGTGGTTTAGCACCTGCCTTCAGCCCAGGTGTGATCCTGGAGTCCCAGGATCGAGTCCCACATCAGGCTCCCTGCATGGAGCCTGCTTCTCCCTCTGCCTGTGTCTCTGCCTCTCTCTCTGTGTGTGTCTCTCATGAATAAATAAATAAAATCTTAAAAAAAAAAAGAAACCACCAAACTGTGTTCAAAGTGGGTGTACCATTTTGCATTCCCATCCAGCAAGGAATACGATTTCCTGTTTCCACATGTTCACCAGCACTTGGTATTGTTGGTGCTCTAGATTTGGCCTACTAATGGATTGTAGTGGTATCTCATTGTTATTTTAGCTTGCATTACCCTGTGACACATGGTGTGGAGCATTTTTTCATATGTTTATTTACCATCTGTATATCTTCTTTGGTGACATGTCTGTTAAGGTCTTTGGCCCATTTTTTAAAAAGATTTTATTATTTGAGAGAGAAAGAGAGAGAGAGAGAGCACGAATCGGGATCAGAGGGACAGAGGGAAAGAGATGAGCAGACTCTCTGCTGGCCACGGAGCCTGATGTGGGGCTCAACATGGAGCTCGTGAGGCTCGTGGGGCTCAGTCTCAGGATCCTGAGATCACAACCTGAGCTGAAGTCAGACACTTAACTGATTGAGCCACGCAGGCACCCCTTTGGCCCAGTTTTTATTCATTTGTTTGGTCTCTTATTGTTGAGTTTTAAGAGGTCTTTGTGTATTTTGGATAATGGTTCATCAAATATGTCTTTTGTAAATATTTTTCCCAGTCTGTGGCTTGTCTTTTCTTCCCTTGAAAGTGTCTTTTTCAGAGAAGAAAAAATTAATTTTAATGAAGTCCAGCTTAGTTTTTTAAAAGATTTTATTTATTTATTCATGAAAGACACACAGAGAGAGGCAGAGACAGAGGCAGGGAGCCCTACGTGGGACTCGATCCCAGGACTCCAGGATCACACCCTGGGCCAAAGGCAGACACTTAACTGCTGAGCCACCAGGCATCCCTGAAGTCCAGCTTATTAATTCTTCCTTTCATGGATCTTACCTTTGGTGTTGTATCTAAAAAGTCATCTTCAAATCCAAGGTCATCTAGATTTTCTCCTATGTTACATTATAGGAGTTCCATACTTTTACATTCTACATTTAGATCTGTGATCCATTTTGAGCTAATCTTCTGAAGGTCTATATCTAGATTTATTTTGCACATGGATGTCCATTTGTTTCAGCACCATTTGTTGAAAAGACTATTTTTGCTCCATTGTATTGCTTTTGCTCCCTTGTCACAGACCAGCTGACTATATTTATGTGTATCTATTTTTGGACTCTCTATTCTATTCCATTGATCTATTTGTCTATTCTTTCACCAATACCACACTGTCTTGATTGCTGTAACTTTATAATAAGTCTGGAAGCCGAGTAAGGTCAATCCTCCAACTTTGTTCTTCTCTTTCAATACCGTGTTGGCAATTCTGGGTCTTTCACTCCTCCATGTAAACTTTAGAATCAATTTTGTTGATATCCATAAAATAACATGCTAGGATTTTAATTTGGATTACATTGAATCTATAGATCAAGTTGGGAAGAACTGACATCTTGATAATGCAGTCTTCCTATCTGTGAACATGGCATATCTATTTATTTAATTATTTTGTAGCTTTTTTAAAAATTTTTTAAATTTTTATTTATTTATGATAGTCACAGAGAGAGAGAGAGAGAGAGAGAGAGAGAGAGCAGAGACACAGACAGAGGGAGAAGCAGGCTCCATGCACGGGGAGCCCGATGTGGGATTCGATCCCGGGACTCCAGGATCACGCCCTGGGCCAAAGGCAGGCGCCAAACCGCTGCGCCACCCAGGGATCCCTATTTTGTAGCTTTAATCAGACTTTTGTAGTTTACTTCATATATATCTTGTTCATATGTTAGCAGGTGAATGAGGAACAGTAAAAGTATTCTCCCGACTGAGAAGGCACTTTGAAACTGAAAAATGATGCAAGCCACTCCATATTGTTTAAACAGAGTTCTATTCAGGGTAACTTAACTAGCAGAGGGGATTGGGCAGACCAACAATCCAGGTACTATACAGCTATTCTCCACACAGTCTGAAGCTTAATCCATAGTTTTTACAGAGCAAAGGACATTGTAATGAGTCAAAGGATAATTATCTACAGTGGTGCCATCTGTGTCCCACTTTAGGGTAGATCAGAACAAGCCTTCTCGCATTCCAGTCAGGGCATACATTAACCTCCAAGGGTCCTGGAACACGTTGCCTTTAGAGAGGTAATTGCATGGGCATAAACAAGATTGAAGGCCCAAAGATGGAATCAGTGTTGTTAGCACTCCTTCATACACATATTGTTAGACTTGTACCTTAGTTTTTCATTTTTGGATGTGTTACTGTAAATGTTGTTTTTTATGTCAAATTCCATTTATTCACTGCTGGTATATAGCCAAGTAATTGAGTTGTATCATTGCTTATTTGATCCAATTCTTTTTTTGTCTATTCATTTGGATTTTCTACATAGATGAGTATATCATCTGCAAACAAAGACATTTTATTTCTTCTTTCATAATCTATATACCTATTTTTTCCTTTTCTTGTCTTATTGCATTTTCTAGAACTTCCAGTATGATATTAAAAAGCAAAGATGAGAAAGGACATGTGCCTTAATGTTCTTAGTGGAAAAGCTTTTTCTCCCTATTTTTTTTAAATACTAGAAACATTGAAATGACCTGAGTTTTTTTTTTAAGATTTTATTTATTTATTCATGAGAGACAGAGATAGGGAGAGAGAGAGAGAGAGAGAGGCAGAGACACAGGCAGAGGGAGAAGCAGGCTCCGTGCAGGGAGCCTGATGTGGGACTCAATCCTGGGTCTCCAAGATCAGGCCCTGGGCTAAAGGCAGCGCTAAACCGCTGAGCCACCCAGGCTGCCCGAGTTTCTTCCTTTTAAGTATGATATTAGCTATTGTTTATCTGTAGAAATTATTTCTTAAGTTGAGAAGGTTCCTCTCTATTCTCAGTTTACGGAGAGGTTTTAAAAAAATCATAAATGGGTGTTGAATTTTGTTGAATGCTTTTTCTGCATCTGTTGGTATGATCTTGTCATTTTTCTTCTTTAGCCTATTGATGTGATGAATTAAATAATCAATTTTCAAATGTTGAACTAGCTTTACATACCTGGGATAAACCCCACTTGGTTGTGGTGTATAATTCTTTTTCTGCATTATTAGATTAAATTTGCTAATATTTTGTTGAGGATTTTTGCATCTATGCTCATGAGAGATACTAGTCTGTAATCTTCTTGTAATGCCTTTTGTCTGATTTTAGTATTAGGGTATGCTGGCCTCAAAGAATGAGTTAGGAAGTATTACTTCTGCTTCTATCTTTCAAAGGAGATTGTGGGGAAAAAAAACAAAAACAAAAAACAAAAGAGATTGTGGAGAATTGGTATAATTTCTTCCTTAAATGTTTGGTAAAATTTATCTGGGCCTGTTGTTTTCTTTTGAAAGGTTATTTTATTTTTTTTTGAAAGATTTTATTTGGATCCCTGGGTGGCGCAGTGGTTTGGCACCTGCCTTTGGCCCAGGGCGCGATCCTGGAGACCCGGGATCGAATCCCATATCGGGCTCCTGGTGCATGGAGCCTGCTTCTCCCTCTGCCTGTGTCTCTGCCTTCCTCTCTCTCTCTGTGACTATCATAAATAAATAAAAATAAAAAATAAATAAATAAATAAATAAATAAATAAAAATGAAAGATTTTATTTATTTATTCATGAGAGACACACAGACAGAGGCAGAGACACAGGCAGAGGGAGAAGCAGGCTCCCTGCAGGGAGCCTGATGTGGAACTCGATCTCAGGACCCTGGGTCATGCCCTGAGCCAAAGGCAGAAGCTCAACCACTGAGCCACCCAGGCATCCTTTTGAAAGGTTATTAATTATTGTTTCTATTTTATTGATAGATATAGACCTATTCACAGATTGTCTATTTTTTCTTGTGTGAGTTTTGGCAGACTTTATATTTCAAGGAATTGATCCATCTCATCTAGGTTATCAAATCTGTGGGCATAGAGTTATTGATAGTGTGCCTTTATTATCCTTTCAATGTCTATGGGACCTGAAGTGATGTCTCTTCATTTATTTCACATATAAGCATACCTTGGAGATATTGAGGGTTCGTTTCCAGAACAAACAGTTATCTGTTAGGTCAATTAAAAATAAGAAGACTTAAAACTTTAATTTACCTCCAATTATTCTTTTTCCAGTGCTCTTCTTTTCTCTATGTAGACTGAATTTCTGACCTATATACTTTTCCTTCTCTTTAAATAATTTTTAAAAACACTTCTTGCAAGTCAAGTGTTTTGGCAACAAATTCCTTCTGTTTTTTTTTTTTTTGCTTTTTTTTGGTCTGGGAAATGCTCTATTTTTATTTTGCCTTTGAAGGATTATTTTCTGGTCAGAATTTTAGATTGGTAGTGTTTTTTCTCCCAATACTAAATATTTAACCCCACTCTCTTTTTGCTTGCATGGTTTATGAGAAGTTGGATATAAATCTTATCTTTGTTCCTCTGTAGGTAAGGTTGCCTTTTCCTTTGATTTCTTTCAGGAATTCTTCTTTAATTTGAAAATGGTGTGCTTAGGTGTAGCTTTTTGGGGTATTTATTTTGTTTGATATCATCTAAGTTTCTTGAGTCTAGTTCGGTGTTTGTGAATAGTTTGGGGACATTTTCAGTAAGTATTGTTTTGAATATTTCTTCTGTTACTTTCTTTCTTCTTTTGGCATTCCCATTATGCATGTTACACCTTTTATAGTTGTCCTACAACTCTTGGATATTGTGGGGTTTTTTTCCGGTCTTTTTTTCTGCTTACTTCTCGGTTTTGGAGATTCTAATTGAGATATCCTCAAGCTCAGAGGCTCTTTCCTCAGCCAGGTCCAGTCTACTAATAAGCACATCAAAGGCATTCTTCATTCTTGTTATAATGTTTTTGATCTGTAGCATTTCTTTTTGATTCTTTTAAAGAATTTCTATGTTATTGTTTACATTGCCTATCTTTTCTTGCATGCTGTCTACTTATCCATTAGAACACTTAGCATATTAATCAGTTGTTTTAAATTTCTGGTCTGATAATTCCTATATTCCTAAAATATTGAAGTTTGATTCAGATTATTGCTCTATCTCTTCAAACTATGTTTTTTCCCTTTAGTATATCTTGTAATTTTTTCTTCATAGGCAGGTATGATGTTCTGGGTAAAAAGGAACTGCTGAGGGGCAGCCCGGGTGGCTTAGCGGTTTAGTGACGCCTTCAGCCCAGGGTGTGATCCTGGAGATCCGGGATCGAGTCCCATGTCGGCTCCCTGCATGGAGCCTGCTTCTCCCTCTGCCTGTGTCTCTGCCTCTCTCTCTGTGTGTGTGTCTCTAATGAATAAATAAAATCTTAAAAAAAAGAACTGCTGTAAATAGGCCTTAGTGACATGGTAATAAGATGTCAGGGAAGGGGAAGCATTCTATAGTCCTAAATTAGGTCTTAGATTTTAGTGAGCCTGTCCCTCTGGACTGTGAACTTCACATGTGCTTTTTAGGTTTTTCTCCCTCCTTAGGTGGAATACGAAGGCTTGAGTGAGTTTGTTTTGGTTATTTTCCTTATGCCAGGGGAAGGCTACAACTGGTTGGATTTGAGTATTTCCCTTCCTCAGGTCAGTCACACTCTGATGAATCCCCAGCAGGCTAGGTTCTGGTTAAATAGTTTCTCCCGAGGGCAGACCTTGTTAAGAACAGAATGTTCTGGCATATTTTAAAATAGTTCCTTTTCCCCTCCCCTTGCCAGAAGCAGGAGGGGATTTTCTGTGATACTCACTGTGAGAACCTGGTAGAAATCTAGGAGGTAAAACTCACAAAAGTGTGGGGAACCCTTGATAGCTGGGGACTCTCACTTGTCCACACTGAGCCTTCAGCAAGTCATCAATTACAGTTCAGGTTTCCCTATGCCAGCACTGGTTTCCCCAGAGGTTTCTGCGTGGCTAAGTTATGATTCTCTGTATTCACCTGTTAGTTTCTTCTATTCTGTGAGCACTGATTTGCCCTTTTTTTTTTTTAAAGGAAAGCTTTTTTTTTTAATTTTTATTTATTTATGATAGTCACAGAGAGAGAGAGAGAGAGAGAGAGAGAGAGAGAGAGAGAGAGGCAGAGACACAGGCAGAGGGAGAAGCAGGCTCCATGCACCGGGAGCCCGATGCGGGACTCGATCCAGGAACTCCGGGATCACGCCCTGGGCCAAAGACCGGTGCTAAACCACTGCGCCACCCAGGGATCCCTGATTTGCCCTTTGACCTCACTTTTTTTTTTTAACCTCACATCTTTTATAGATCTAAGAAGAGTTGCTGATTTCTCAATTTGTTGAGCCTTTTACATGTTAGCCTGGAGAAGCAACTTCCAAGCTCTTTACATGTTAGACTAGAAACCAGACCTGTATTGTTTAGTAATCTTTGAAATCTTTGAAGTCAGAAACTGTGTCTTGAACTTTGTCATAAACCCAGCAACTTACATAATGCTTAGCACATAACAGGTGCTTGACTAATATTTAGTAAGTGAGAGAATAAGCAAATGAAAGAATGAGTGTTGGCAAAACAACTTACAGATTAAAAAAAAAGATTTTATTTATTTATTTGAGAGGGGGGCATGAGCAGGTGGGGAGGGGCAGAGGGAGAGGGAGAAGCAGACTACCCACCGAGCTGGGAGCTAGACGGGGGTGGGGTGGGGCTCAATTGTGGAGTGGGGAGGTGGCTTGACCACAGGACTGAGAGATCATGACCTAAGCCAAAGGTAGATGCTTAACAGATGGAGCCACCCAGGTGCCCCACCATTTACAGATGTTTTCAGCAAGACCAACAGCTTTAGAGCTTCCTCCTGTATGCCCTAGGTTCTTTGCTCAAATACATAGTATCAAATATGTGGAAATAGCTATTTTTCTCTCATAGTAGTGACTTACAAGCTTCTTTCTTGCTGGGCTGGAAACTGGAAATCTTCCTTACTGAATATTTTCAGATGCAGTTTTAAGATTGTTGCCCTCATTTATGTCTGTATTTCAGACATCTTGCATGCCCTTGGTGGTTTCTTTCTTTTGGTTAATTTTAAATTGTATTTATCTTATTTTTATTCTATTTCTTAATTTAATATACAGTAAAATTGACTTTTTGGGTGTACAGTTCTATAAGGAATTCATGAACTACTTTATGGAGCCATTTTCCTGAGCTCTTCTCTCTCCAGCATCTCTCTGACACTTTCTGATTTCTGGGGCTTCCCTCTTTAGTGTTTTACCCAGAAAGCTGGGACCTCAGTACTCTGTCCTGCCATGTGCTTCTTGTGACTGTGCTCATGTCTGGACGAAAAGAGAGAGGAAAAAAAAGCAATGGTGGTATGCTCTATCCTCTTGGTATTATGTTTTCCTGAAAAAGAGGGTTCCCCTTGCTCAGAGTTTTAGGCCCTGAGGGTCCCTGCTGCTGATGCTGTCAGTGCTGCTGCCCCTGCCACATGGGTTGCTTAGGGGTGCCAATTTGTTTCTACTTTGAAATCTTGTCTTCTTTTCCAAGATGTCTGCTACCACTTAGTTTATAAAATCCTCAAACTCCCTGCATTCTATCCAGGTTTTACAGTTGTGTTCACTGAAGAAGACAAAATGGAATGTGTTTCTACATCTTAGCAGGAAAAGAGATGAGCTCTTGCTGTTTTATAAAATAATTTGTGAAAAATCTGCCTTTAAATTATGGATCTAGAAATGTGACAATGGAACAATGTAATTGACTCAATTTTTTTTAAAAAATTGTATTTATTTATTCATGAGACACACACAGAGAGAGGCAGAGACACAGGCAGAGGGAGAGGCAGGCTCCTTGCAGGGAGCCGGATGCAGGACTAGATCTGGATCTCAGGGTTCATCTGCCTTCTGAGCTGAAGGCAGATGCTCAACTGCTGAGCTACCCAGGTGTCCCTGACTCAAAAATTTTAAATTATCTATGAATTTTCACCTGTATCTTAGTATCTATTGCACGTGTACGTATTCAGTCAACCCTTAGAAGCAAATTTACCAAGCTGACAGACATGGCTGCCCATAGACACATTAAGAAACCCAGCTGACCCCATACCAAACTGCCTACCTGAAGAATTTTAAGCCAGATAAATGGTTGCTACATTAAGCCATGAATTTTTTGATACTTGTTTTTTCATAGCAATAGCTAAGTGAATCTGTAAGCAAGTAAAAGCATTAATCTACTGTGATGTCCAATTAAAAAAAGATTTCTGGGTTTTTCTGCATGTCCAAGTGTACAATGCACAAAATAAAAAAGTAGCACATCTCATGGTATCACTAATCATTTTTGCACAGTAGATTATAATTCACAAAAAACATTTTCCCATAATTTAATTTCTAGATGGAACTTTGTAGCTGGGAGTCATAGCTTGAGCAAATCTCAAAATTCCTTCAATTTCAACTACTGACACTGGTTGGCAGTCTATAAGCATCACTTAAATAAATAAATTTTGTTTAGTTTTTAACTCCATAGACCTAAAACAATAAGGAAGTTCCTTAAAACATTTCTGTAAAGGCGGTTTTAAAGTTTGTTTAATGAGACTCAAACGAACTTTGGCTATCTCACTTGTGTCTAAGACTTTCTTCCCCTTATACTCATTATAACCTTTATTATTATATTTGGGTGGAGCATAATTTATCATAGATATACATGATTTTGGAATTTTTCTTATGAAGTTTTAAGATGGAAAAGTTGACATTTAGGTTTTATTTCATCCTTATAAGCTATGGAAAGATTTTCATTTTCTTTTCATTTGCTTATTCATTCAGAGAGCACCAGAAGGGGTGGGGTGGAGCAGAGGGAGAAGGGGAGAGACAATCTGAAGCAGACTCCATGCCTAGCCCTGAGCCCCTGCAGGGTTTACTCTCAGGACCCAGTTTACTTTCATTTGACTTGAGTAGAAATGAAGAGTCAGACGCTTAACTGACTGAGCCACTCCGGCACCCTGGAAAGATTTTCAAACAATACTTTTTCTTAAAACACGCATAGCCTCATTGTAATCAATAATTAAAAATTAAATATAGTTCTTTAAGGCTATTTTGTTTGTTTTGGCTCCTAATACAAAAAACTATACAAAGGTTAGAATTCTATGTACTTTTTATTTTTATCTTACATTTAAATAAAAAATTATTGGTTCAAAAGAATGCTCTTTTAAAAAATATTTCACTTATTTATTTGAGAGAGACAGAGATAGCAAGAAAGAGGATGAGTGGGGAGGAGAGAGAGAGAAGCAGGCTCCCCACTGAGTAGGGGACCAAAGCAGGGCTGGATCCCAGGACTGTGAGATCATGATCTGAGCCAAAGGCAGACTGAGCCACCCAGGCATCCCTCAAAAGAATGCTCTTAAATAAAGTTGGTCATTGCATATTTTCTTTTAAGTAGACTCCATACCCAATGTGGGTCCCAAACTAATAACCCTGAGATCACGAGTTGCATGCTTGGGGCTGCTGGGTGGCTCAGCTGGTTAAGCAGCCAGTTTTTTATTTTGGCTCAAGTCATGATCTCAGGGTCCTGGGATAGAGCCCTGAAACATCAGGCTGCATGCTCAATGGGGAGACTACTTCAGGATTCTCTCTCCCTCTGCCCTTCCCCCTGCTCACTCTCTCTCTCTCTCTCTCTCTCTCTCAAATAAATAAATCTTAAGAAAAATGAGTCCCATTCTCTACAGCCAGGCACCCCATTGCATATTTTCTTAATATTTGTATTGAATTCATCTATTTTCCTATTTAACTGTAAGTTCGTAATAATTATGTTTGTACATAAAATTAAAAACTTTCATAATCATCAAGAATCATATCATTTTACTCCTGCCATAATAAATATGTATTCATATGTCAAATGACTGAAAGATTTCAACATATAAAGAACACAGTAAGATTTTCAGTCCTATTGACATCTACAATGCTTACCTGTATCTGAAAACAAATGTTCAGATATTAAAAATAAGTCTAAATGATATTCCTTGTTTATATTACTCACACTTTGATACTGATTATATATCATGGTAACATACATGACTACATCCTGCACACATTCTGTGATAGCAGAAATGTTGAGGCAGACATTTGGCCTTTAAACGGGTGAGGCCATACCTGAGAGAAGACTTTGGCCAAATACTTCAGTGTATCCCTACAGCTGACGCTTACTTATTTCCCTGCTCCAGAACTTGCCTGGATAATGTGACTTGGTAAAGCACAGGGATGGTTATAATCCATAGCAGTGCAAGGAGGAACATCATAAACTTCTGCTTCATTCTGCTTCGTTTCCACAGAGTGTCATGTGTTTTCACTGACGCCACACACCTGCCCCAAGAGACATAAAACTCTTCTATTTGTCCTTTTAAGACAAATAGGGTGGATAAGTGGAAAGTGCATTTGCAGTGGGGAAGACATACCAGTGAAAAAGACAGAAGAACGTGACCAGGAGATGAGTTATTAGAACTAAAGAGGACTGTGGCTTTCTTTAGGAAAGGCTGTAGAGGTAGAACATAGTTTGAATGCTTGCTGGAAGCTACTTGTTTTTAACTCCTCCTAGGTATGGGTGTGATAATTATAAGTTTTAAGGAAAACACTCTTTTTAATTTTTTTAATTTATTTATTTATGATAGTCACACACACACAGAGAGAGAGGCAGAGACACAGGCAGAGGGAGAAGCAGGCTCCATGCACCGGGAGCCCGATATGGGATTCGATCCCGGGTCTCCAGGATCGCGCCCTGGGCCAAAGGCAGGCGCCAAACCGCTGCGCCACCCAGGGATCCCAAGGAAAACACTCTTTGATGAAAGGAGCCGCGTTAAATGTTGGAGAAAGTTGCGAGGCAGGATCTCAGGAGCAGAGAGGAAGAACAATGAGTGGAGTGATGATATTCTCTGAAACCAGCAAACATACTTACAGGGTAGACTTTCCAGTTTGATGTCTTTATGGTTTTGTAAAATGTGAGACTCAAAGTGTATCCTGACCGAGAGATGGATTTCCCTCAAGCTCCTGGTTGTCTATTGAAGATTAAAAGGAAAGCCTGCTAAATGCAGTGCAGTATCCTGGATTGGATCCTGGAATAGTTAAAAACAAAACAAAACAAAACAAAACAAACAAACAAAAAACAGTTTTCCCTAGTGGAAAAACTGCTGAAATCTCAGCCTGGAGTTTAGTCAATAGTGATGTATCAATGTTGGTTTCTTGGTTTTTAAATTTTATTTGTATTTATTTATTTTTAAAAGATTTTAGTTATTTATTCATGAGAGACACAGAGAGAGGCAGAGACACAGGCAGAGGGAGAAGCAGGCTCCATGCGGGGAGCCCAATGCAGGACTCGATCCTGGGAATCCAGGCATGAAAAGCAGGTGCTCAATCACTGAGCCACCCAGGCGTCCCAGTTTTTTTATTTTTTTGAGAGAGGGGGAGAGAGAGAGAGAGAGAGAGAGAGAGCGCGCACGCACACATGTGAGTGAGTGATTGGGAGTGAGTGCAAGTGGGGGGAGGTGTAGATGGAGAGGGAGAGAGAGAATCCCAAGCAGGCTCCACACCACCATGGAGCCCCATGCAGGGTTTGATCTCAAGACCTTGAGATCATGACCCCAGCTGAAATCAAGGGTCCCACGCTTAACCAACTGAACCACCCAGGTACCCCTCTCGATTTTGACAAATAGACCATGGTTATATAAGGTGTTGGCATTGGTGAACATAGGGAGGAAATATATGGGAACTTCCTTTACTATCTTTGTAAATTTATGTAAATCTAAAATTACTCCCAAAATATTTTATTTTTTAAAAAGGCTTTATTTATTTGAGAGAGAGAAAGAGAGCATGAGAGAGATAAGAGGTGGAGAGGGAGAAGCAGGCTGCCCATTGAGCAGGGAGCCTGATGCAGGGCTTGATCCCAGGACCCTGGGATCACGACCAGAGCCAAAGGCAGCCACTCAACTGACTGAGCCACCCAGGTGCACTACTCCCAAATATTTTAAAATAACTAAAGTTATGGGAAGCCAGATATATTTCTTTCCAATAGACATGAGCTGCAGTTAAACCCTAGTTTTTGAGTGAGATGGCCCCATTTTTTTTTCTTGTTAGCATGTTGTTTTATTGTGTCAAATTCTGCATTTAAAAAACTAAACAGGAAACGAGCCTGGGAAATCCCTTTCACGAAGATGGCGCCGATGGCAAAGCAAAGGCTTTGAAAGCTAAGAAAGCGGTGCTGAAAGGTGTGCACAGTCACACAAAAAAGAAGATCTGCACATCACCTACATTCCGACTACCCAAGCCCCTGCATCTCCGAAGGCAGCCCAAATATCCTCGAAAGAGCGCCCCCAGGAGAAACAAGCTTTATCACCATGGCATCATCAAGTTCCCCTTAACTACTGAGTCAGCCATGAAGAAAATAGAAGACAACACCACACTTGTGTTCATTGTGGATGTCAAGGCCAATAAGCACCAGATCAAACAGGCTGTGAAGAAGCTCTATGACACTGATGTGGCCAAGATCAACACCTTGATCAGGCCTGATGGAGAGAAGAAAGCATATGTTCGACTGGCTCCTGACTATGATGCTTTGGATGTTGCCAACAAAATTGGGATCATCTAAACTGAGTCCAGCCGGCTATAAATCTAAATAAAATTTTTTCACCATAAAAAAATAAATAAAATAAAATAAAATAAAAACTAAACAGCTTTAAAAGTTATCATATACCACATCTACTTTATTTTTATTTATCTATTTTTTAAAGGTTTATTTATTTATGATAGACAGAGAGAGAGAGAGGCAGAGACACAGGAGGAGGGAGAAGCAGACTCCATGCAGTAGCCAGACGTGGGATTCGATCCCGGGACTCCAGGATCGCGCCCTGGACCAAAGGCAGGCACTAAGAAGCATGCTTTGGTAATGATACTAGTATTCTTCGTGTCCCTTGAGTCTGTACATGATGGTTGGGCCCTAGATCAGAACTTTTTGGATTTCTGAATGGTTACTATGTGTGTAATAAGCCACAGGCCATCCCGTCACCCAGCTCACTCCACAGTGCCCGGTGTGCATGTCGTGTCAGCCAACCAATCTCATAGCTTCACTCTTCTCTGGTAGACTTCTGGATAATGGAAAGTGCATTAGGCAAGATTCTGGTTTAGTCAACCATAGGAGCTGCTGGTGTCGCCTGGTGTGGATGCCTGAGGCCTACAAAGCCAAGGGCACAGCCACCCCACCACCGTGGCTGCCTCTGCCCGGCCCCAGGAAAAGAAGTTAAACTCGGAGAGAAATCTAATGGACAATCTTTGCAACAGATGGTAACAAAAAATAATCCAGATGGGGTGCAGGTGCTGTAAAATGCTACAAAGGGATCTCTCTGATGGAGTTCAAGTGCCCTCCCCTGGGTCTGTCAACGAGGAATAGCTGCACGGTGGAGGAAGGAGACCCTGGTAAATTGAAAGGCAAACACGGTGCATAAAATGAGCCGCAGAGCGAGGGCCTGAGGAGGACGGCCAGCAGAGGCAGAGCTTGCGGCGGGCAGGAGCCCCCCGGCCTCCTCCAGGACCACCCCCTCGGGGGACACAGTGGGGGGACAGGCTGGCAGTGCCATCCGCGGCCGCCCCGCAGCCCACCGGGGATCATCAGACCACCAGGGTGACAGAGGCTCCTGTGTCAGGACCCGACCAGCGCCCCGCCCCTCCACTCAACCCTTCTGGGAGGGAGGGGACCCCAGAAAGCAGGACAGCTGCTGCCGGCCTCGCAGGAGACCCAGCGCCTCTGAAGTGGGGATTTCACAGCTGCTTCAGGGCGGGAGCTCCTGCCTTGCAAGTACAGGACACGGCCTGCTCCCACTGGCCCTGGGGCGCGACCGGGGGGAGAAGGAGGTGTTCGCGCGAGCCAGCCTGAGGAGCAGCCCGACGGGCAGTCACCCCGGGGGCGGGCACGTCTGAGGGTGCCCTTCTCCTTGAGGAGAAGCTGGGGTTCGTTCAGCGAGGCCGTGGCAACCGAAGTCCTAACTGCTTCAGAAGAAGAGGAGGATGCAGGCTGCGCCCGGGGGATCCCGAGCCCGGCCAGGAGGGTGCCCAGGGCTGCGCCCGGAGGAGGGGCCCAAGCGCCTGCGGCCTGCGAAGCGGCTGCTGCGGGAGGAGACGCGCAGCTGCTGGGCCGAGCTCCGTCCGGCTCCCGCCGGAGCCCCGCCCCCCGCGCCCCCGGCTGCCCCCCGGGCGTTGGCGTCAGGACCCTTCTTCTTTTTTTTTTTTTTTTTTTTAAAGATTTTATTTATTTATTCATGAGAGAGAGAGACAGAGAGGCAGAGACACAGGCAGAAGGAGAAGCAGGCTCCATGCACGGGAGCCTGACGTGGGATTCGATCCCGGGTCTCCAGGATCGCGCCCTGGACCAAAGGCAGGCGCCAAACCGCTGCGCCACCCAGGGATCCCTAGGACCCTTCTGATGATGGCTAGCGCCTCTGCCAGGCCGCTCGGGCTTTTTTAATTTTATTTTATTATTATTTTTTATTGGAGTTCAATTTGCCAACATCTAGCATAACACCCAGTGCTCATCCCGTCAAGTGCCCCCTCAGTGCCCGCCACCCAGTCACCCCCACCCCCCGCCCTCCTCCCTTTCCGCTTGTGCTTAAGGACTGAAAACACCCTGCGCAGAGGAGCTAGCCCCCAGGGCGCCAGGACAGAAATCAGAGTGGGCCGAGTGTCCGCGCCCGTGGCACATGCAGGGGGCAAACAGCCCGCTCATCAACCCACAAATCTCCCTCCAGAACATCCAAGACAGATGTTCTTGAGAATGCTCTGAAATCCCAGGGCTTAATTCCAAGGGCACAGAACAGAACATTCTGTGCGTAAATTCGTTGTCTTGCCTTTTTTTTTTTTTTGTCTTGCTTTTGAGAGCCAGACGTTGTACCCAACCTGGAAAAGGTAACCACCTCCACTGAAAGTGCCTAGTGTGCCCCCAGAGCATGGCCGACCTTCAGGGACAGTCACCCCAGGGAACTAACAACTAACCACTTGCTTGACCTCAAGCTCTGCTCAGCAGCTCTCAGGATGGAACAGAAGCCACTAGTAAGCAAATGGTTAATCATTAGCTGTGATATTAAGACCCCTCGACCTTAACTTTTGTACATTACTTTTTAATCTCTTTGGGACTGGGAGGCAGGTCAAAATAATTCTGAAAACTGCTTGTGTCATATTTGAGTTTTAAATTTATGAGATTGGATCATGAAATGGGCAAAAGACATGAAGAGAAATCTCACAGAGGAAGACATAGACATGGCCAACATGCACATGAGAAAATGCTCTGCATCACTCTCCATCAGGGATTTGCAAATCAAAACCACAATGAGATGCCACCTCACACCATGAGAATGGGGAAAATTAACAAGGCAGGAAACCACAAATGTTGGGGATCATGTGGAGAAAGGGGAACCCTCTTGCACTGTTGGTGGGAATGTGAACTGGTGCAGCCCCTCTGGAAAACTGTGTGGAGGTTCCTCAAAGAGTTAAAAATAGACCTGCCCTACGACCCAGCAATTGCACTGCTGGGGATTGACCCCAAAGATACAGATACAGTGAAACGCCGGGACACCTGCACCCCGATGTTTCTAGCAGCAATGTCCACAATAGCCAAACTGTGGAAGGAGCCTCGGTGTCCATCGAAAGATGAACAAAGAAGCTGTGGTCTATGTATACAATGGAATATTAGCCATTAGAAATGACGTGGATGGACCTGGAGGGTATTATGCTGAGTGAAGTGAGTCAATCGGAGAAGGACAAACATTATATGGTCTCATTCATTTGGGAAATATAAAAAATAGTGAAAGGGATTATAGGGGGAAGGAGAGAAAATGAGTGGGAAAAATCAGAGAGGGTGACAGAGCATGAGAAACTCCTAACTCTGGGAAACGAACAAGGGGTAGTGGAAAGGGAGGTGGGCAAGTGGATGTGGTGACTGGGTGACAGGCACTGAGGGGGGCACTCGTTGGGATGAGCACTGGGTGTTATACCATAAGTTGGCAAATCAAACTCAAATAAAAAATATACAAAATTAAAAATAAAAATAAAAATAAAATAAATTCATGACATTGGGAACAGAAAAGAGATGGAGTGTTTTAGGCCACTTAATGTCTGATTCTGATAAAAAACATAATGATATAAAAAATATGGTAGTAAACTATCTCAGGTCAGCTTAAGCAAAAATACATAAATGGTCACTTACAAAAAGGGAAATGGTGGACATCTCATGATATCTGCAGGCAGGAATGTAGCTGGACCTCAAGAGGAAACCAGAACCAGGAACTGAAAGTCAGCACACAAGCCCAGAACACACGGTCTCTTTGGGTGTCTCATCATTGCTTTACTCTCTTGGCAAAAGAACATTCTTGGCTTCTCTGTTGAAATAGAGACTGACGGGATCCCTGGGTGGCTCAGCGGTTGAGCGCCTGCCTTCAGCCCAGGGCGTGATCCTGGAGTCCAGGGATCGAGTCCCACGTCGGGCTCCCTGCATGGAGCCTGCTTCTCCCTCTGCCTGTGTCTGTGCCTCTCTCTGTATCTCTATGAATAAACAAATAAAATAAAAAGAAATAGAGACTGGCTGACTCTAGGCCCCATAAAAAGTTCTCAGGAGAAAGAACCTGATTGGTTAACTTTTTTGGCAGGTGCTGCCCCTAATCTAATCAACTGCGATCTTGGGGGCAGGGTCACAGGGTGTAAACATGACTTCCTCACCACAAAGGTAGAAGAGTAGTACTGAGAGAAGAAGTACCGTGAGCTGTGTAGACACCTGAAAGGTTATTTACTTTAAGAAATGGTGGTGAGGGATCCCTGGGTGGCGTAGCAGTTTAGTGCCTGCCTTTGGCCCAGGGCGCGATCCTGGAGACCCGGGATCGAGTCCCACGTCGGGCTTCCGGTGCATGGAGCCTGCTTCTCCCTCTGCCTATGTCTCGTCTCTGCCTCTTTCTCTCTCTCTCTCTGTGTGTGTGTGACTATCATAAATAAAAAAAAAAGAAAGAAAAAAAAAAGAAATGGTGGTGACCATGACCGAGAGAAGAAAAAGTTCTGATCGTTGTATGAAACATGGACAAATACACAAAGCATGTGACATTGAACATTCTCTCAGGGTCAAGCCTCAGGTACTGCTTCAATTCCCCCCAAATATTGAACATTTATTGTGTGGATGAGTTTGGCTAAGTACCGTGGGCGCAAATTATCAGATGGGGTCTCATGTCCTCATTTGAGTTAGGGAGAGGTATCTAGGAGAAAATAAACCCACAGTACAAGACAGTATTAGATATCAAGGAGTACAGATGTTAAGTTCTACCCGAGTGTATGTCTATAATTAAAATTTACTGTTTACCTTTTTATTTAAGGTCCAGTTTACTAAAGGTGCAAATGCATGCTGATGTTCATTTTACTCTGTAGACTATGAAGACCAGAGATGCTACATAAGGGCATATAGTTAAAAGTCCAGTTGCTGTGTCTCAACAAGGAAGTTGTTGGAGAAATTTGTACACCAGTGATCTAATTAAGCCCAACACTTCTGAAGCTTGCCCCACCCACGGGGAGCCAACATACACACTCTCATCTCTCCCAGGCATTTCTGTGGACACGGCTCCACGGATTTCCTGTTTGTAAAGCCATAGGTCTTTTAGAGTACACTATTTGAGTGCAACTGCACTTTGGAATACTGTGAGAGCAAGCATTAGTAAGCGCAGGATTGGCTTAGAGACCGGTAAACTTAGATGAGAAGTCAGAAAAGCCCTTGAGTACAGAGTGTGGGCCCTAGCCCCTGTGGGGACTGTGGAAGTGAATGATGAGGCGTAGACCGAGAGGGCAGAGGCCACTGCAGATTTCCGCACTTAGTCCTCGTGGTTGCCAAGCGTGATGAAGGTGGCCTTAGAAACTTCAGTTCCTATAAAGCCACCATAAAAATCTTCATGGCAAAGATTCGAAGTTCTGTTTTCTCTTTATAAATATAAAGAAAAAATATATAGAAGTTTATAAACTTCTAACAATGGGCAGAGGGGGTGGCTCAGCGGTTTAGCGCCACCTTCAGCCCAGGGCTTGATGGAGTCCCACGTCAGGCTTCCTGCGTGGAGCCTGCTTCTCCCTCTGCCTGTTTCTCCCTCTGCCTGTGTCTCTGCCTTTCTCTCTCTCATGAATAAATAAAAATAAAAATATCTTTAAAAAAATAAAATAAACTTCTATAAAGGTTTGACTCATACCGAGTTGTCTTATTCTTGTAGAATCCTGCAAATAAATCCTCAGCTGACTGAAGGATCAGGATTAGGGAATATAGTGAGGGTAACAGGAGCCTCAAGACTCTTTCTCCACCAGAAGAGCCAGCCATCTGTGTAGCCTCTTCCCACTCCAAATAGCTCTCTGGTTGAACTGAAGCCAGGAAATCTCCTAATAGAGTCCTTGCTTATAGGTCCTTTGGATATTATTAACCAAGCCTGATACGTAGATGCTGTTCGGTAGTATTTGTTGTAAGATATGGCGATGACATCGGGGATTAGCATGAATGTCTTTCAGTCTAATGAGATCAGATTATACATATTAAAGCTGTTGGGTGGAGGAAGGCTGATAAAACATAAATCATGGTTCTATTTATTCTGTGACAGTATAAACAGAGCATATTTTAAAAGACCGAGATACAAAACAAAAACAGACTGTGAGCACCATGTCATAGGTTTACCTCCACCACATCACACTGCCTCCCCTCTCTTCCATGACACCCTAGCCATCTGCCGATTGATGTCTGCTGATAAGGCCTGTGCTGTGGGCCCAAGTGCCCTGCCAAAGTGAAATATACAAAGCTACGGCTCATCCCTCCGCCACTGCTCCAAACAAATCGTAGGAGGGTGAAAATAACTCAGTGGCTAGATTTCCTGGGTTGACTTTGTTCAGGGCAATTTATCCAGATAAGCCTTCCTTTTTTTCTCCATTATTCTGGGGAAATACCATCAGAAAAGATCACGCAAAGTAAACACACTAGGTTTTAAGGAGAACGTATATATTCCACTTCTAAGAAATATGTTTAAGGGAAACAAAAGAAATTATGGAGTTTTGTCGCTGGTTTTAACACAAATCAAATGCATCTTCATCATCCGGTAACAACCTCACCCTTTCTGTTTCCATAAAATTCAATAGTGATTGGAAATGGTGGAAAGCATGCTGGTAAATCAAGAGGAAAAATTTTAAAGTGAAGAACTAAGATTAAAAAAATGCACCAAGAACTCAGAGAACAATTTGACAGAATTCAAGCCAACTTGTGTCATTTATAATACAATTGACTTCAAGGACTGTGTGTATAAAACAGATTAAAATGACTAGTCTCTGGAGAAAAGGGATTTGAATGCATAAGTACTTTTATATGTCAGCCATGTTTTTAGTAAAATGTTGAGAACAGTTTAAAAGCTCACATTTGGTACTAAAACTTTTCCATTTCTAGAAATGTAGTTCATGCAAATAAAGGTTTCTTTGGACCCAAAGGAGAATTACTTTATGAGAGAAACTGTCTCCAGTTTTAAAAGTACACCATAGAGTGCCGATCAGAGTAAGAAAACAGTTCAATTATTTTTTAATATTTGACCAATCAAAGCATTGCTATATCTGACTAATTCCATTACTATAATTTGAATATTCTATCACAGTATCGATATCCTGCTGCTTTTATGGTATGCCTTGTTTTACACAAGCAATGAATTCAGGCAAATACATATGGAAATAGAATCCTATTACCCTCCACTGTGTGTAATATGGTTCTGCTGTGTTTTTTTTAAGAGATATTTATTTATTTTAGAGAGAGCTCGTGGGTGGATGCGTTTGTGAGCTGGGGAGGAGCAGAGAGAAAGAATGTCAAGCAGACTCCCTGCTGAGCCCCGACCCTGATGTGGGGCTCGATGTGGGGCTGGATCAGGAAGAGAAGGGGTTCTAGGCAAAAGGAATAGTATGTGCAAGGCAAGATGTGAAATGACTAGATGTTTTGGGAACACCTAAGCATATAGTGGAGGAGAGGATGGAAAGTGGCTTTGTGTACCATTGATTATTAGAGAGGCATTCTCTCCTGTAGGGTAGAGGTAGTATACACAGCCTTAGTGAAATATCCCCAAACCACGTATTTCTTTGGATTCTCATTTCATGCTTACTAAGTTGTGTTCTGGCTTGATTGTAGAGATACCTTGGTATCAGGGAAGGGACACTCAGAGCAGTAAGCAGAAATAAAATGGGAAGGGGAAAAATAGAACTGCATTTCAAATGTACAAAGAAGACAGAACAGAAAGTTCAGAAACAGACCCAAATCTCTTTGGAAATTAATTATATGATAAAAGCAGCATTTCAAACCAATTCAGAAAGGAAGGACTTTTCAGGAAAAGATGATGGAACCATTGGTTAGCCTTTTGGGAAAAAAATAAAGCTTGATTCTCTCTCCCCGCCAAAAGACAACTTCATCCTTACCTCATTCCTTATACCAGATAAATTCCAAATGAAGCAAAGATTTAAATGTTAAGGCAAAAATATTAGGAAAGAATAAAGGTAAGCATTTTATTTTATTTTTAAAGCATTTTTTAAAAAATAGAATTGCATCTTTTTATTTTTGGGAAATGATTTCTTTTTAAGTAATCTCTACACACAACGTGTGGCTGGAACTCACAACCCTGAGATCAAGAGTCATATACTTTACCCACGGAGCCATCCAAGCACCTCCCCAGGTAAACGTTTCAATTATTCTAAGGTGGGGAAGATATTTTAAAGTATGATCCTAAATTCAGAAATCACAGAAAGATTGAGAAATTTGGCTACAAAAATGTATAGTTTCCTAATAGCACATGAAAATTGAAAATAAAGGGATGCCTGGGTGGCTCAGCAGTTGAGCATCTGCCTTAGGTTCAGGGCGTGATCCTGGGGTCCTGGGATCGAGTCCTGCATTGGGCTCCCTGCAGGGAGTCTGCTTCTCCCTCTGCCTATGTCTCTACCTCTCTCTCTGTGTCTCTCACAAATAAATAAAATCTTTAAAAAAACAAAAGAAAATTGAAAATAAAAACAATGAGCTGTGGAAAAATATTTACATTTATCATAAATGGCAAATTAATATATAAACTATATTAATATATATAGAAATAAACTAAATTAATATAGAAACTCTTTTGAATCAGTAAAAAAAGCTGAACATCAGAATTAGATTATCAGCATCCATTGGCCATTTTCCTATCAGTCTCTTCATAATCAAAGTCACTAAAGTATGTATTATAAATATTTAAAAATTCAACTAAAAGTTCGTTCTTTTTTTACTATACGTGCTGCTGAAGCAAGCACAACTAAAAATTCTTTAATGTCTTATTTCTTTCATCTTTGTTTCTCTGGACACAGACAGACTCTCTTTCTTCTCAAATAGGTATATCTCATGAATATTTTACCTTCTTTATTTTGACTGCCCCTGTTTTCCAAATGTATACTTGAGGGGCACCTGGGTGGCTCAGTCAGTTGGGCATCTGCCTTCGGCTCAGGTCATGATCCTGGAGTCCTGGGATGGAGCCCCACATCTGTCTCCCTGCTCAGCAGAGAGCCTGCTTCTCTCTCTCCCTCTGCCCTTCACCCCCACCTCTGCTCATTTTCTCTCTCTTCTCTCACTCACTCACTCTCAAATAAATAAAATCTTTAAAAACACCCAAACACAAACAAAATGTAGACTTGAAACAGCTTTTCAAATGTATATAACCCTTTGAAATAGGTTTATTTGTGATCCTCCCTGTCTGGTGAATCCTAAAACAATACCTGAAAAGATATGGGGGTTGATCTTTGTAGCCATTTGAAAAGAAATGTATGACTGGTGTGCTAAGAGCTGAGGGTATAATAGTCTCTGGATTCTGGCTGGGACTCAGTCCGTCTCATTTCTTCCTGCATACTGATGTTTTGTAGTTTTTAGTATACAACTCTTTGACCTCCTTTGTTTAATTTGTTCTTAGGTATTTTATTCTTTTGGATGTTATGGTAAATGCAAATGGTTTCTTAATTTCCTTTTTGGATTGTTCATTGCTAGTGTATAAAAATACAATTGATTTTCGTATGTTGATCTTGTATTCTGCAACTTTGCTGCATTCATTTATTAGCTTAAGTAGATTTTTCTGGAGTCTTTATAATTTTCTTTATAGGATCATGTCATCTGTGAATAAATTTCAGTTCTTCCTTTCCAATTTGGATGTCTTTTATTTCTTTTTCTTGCCTAATTGACCTGGCTAGAACATCCAGTACAATGTTGAATAGCGGTGAAGAAAAAGACATCCTTGTGTTGTTCCTGAACTTAGGAACTTGGGAGGAAAGCTTTCATTCTTTCACCATTGAATATGATGTCAGCTATAGATTTTTCAAAAATGTCTTTCATCAGGTTGAGAAAGTTCTCTTCTATTCCTGGTTTTCTGAATATTTTATCCTGAAAAGATGTTAGATTTTGTCTAGTGCTTTTTCTGCATCAATGGAGATGATCATGTGAATTTTTTTTCTGTCATTCTATTAATGTGGAGTATTGCTACACTGACTGATTTTCTTGTGAACTACCCTTGCACTCGTGGGATAAAGCCCACTTGATCATGGTTTATAATCCTCTTAACATGCTGCAGAGTTTGGTTTGCTAGTATTTTCTGGAGGAGTTTCGCATCTACATTCATTAATGATATTGGTCTGTAGTTTTTCTTGTTATATTTTGTCTGGCTTTGGTGTCAGGGTAATGCAGCCTCAAGAATGAGTTAGGAAGTGCTTTTTCCATTTCTTTTGTTTGGAAGAGTTTGAGAAGGGTTAGTGTTAATTATTATTATTTTTTAAAAGATTGTTTTTAAAGATTTTATTTATTCATAAGACACACAGAGAGAGAGAGAGAGAGAGAGAGAGAGAGGCAGAGGGAGAAGCAGGCTCCATGCAGGGAGCCCGACGTGGGACTCGATCCAGGGACCCCCAGATCACACCCTGGGCCGAAGGCAGTGCTAAACCGCTGAGCCACCAGAGCTGCCCTAAAAGATTTTATTTTCAAGTAATCTCTACACAGTGTGGGGCTCAAACCCATAACCCTCAGATCAAGAGTTGTATGCTCTACCAACTCAGCCAGCCAAGCACCCCTAGTATTAATTATTATTATTTTTAAAAGTATTTATTTATTTGAGAGAGAGAGAGAGAGAGAGCGCGCACAAGGGGAGAGAGAGGGATAAGCAGACTCTCCATTGAGCAGGGAGCCCAATGTGGGGCTTGATCTCACAACCCTGAGATCATGACCTGAGCTGAAACCAAGAGTTGAATGCTCCACTGACTGAGCTACCCAGGCACCCCAGTGTTAATTATTTTTTAAATGTTTGATAGAAATTGCCAGTATAGACATCTGGTCCTGTGCTTTTCTGTTTGATTACTGATTCAGTCTCTTGTTATAGATCTGGTCACATTTTTTATTTCTTCTTGAGTCAGCTTCAGTAATTTTTTGCCATTTGTTTAAAAAAAAATGTTTCCAACATATGCATGCAATCGGCTTTTTGTCCCTGATCCTATCTTGATTATGTTTTCTCTCTTTCTTTTTTCTTAAATAATTTCACCAACAGTTTGACAATTTTATTAAATAAGTCTTTTCAAAAAATTCGGATTTGTTGATTTTTTCCGACTTTATATATGGTTTCCATGTCATTAGTCTCTATTTGTTTTTTCTTTTTTGTTGTTGTTTAAGGATTTTTAAAATGTATTTATTTGAGAAAGTGAGCGACAGAGAGAGAGCAAGCATGAGCAGAGGGGAGAGGGAGAGGGAGAGGGAGAGCAGGGCTGCAGAGCAGGGAGCCCAATGTGGAACTCGATCCCAGAACTCCAAGATCGTGACCTGAGTCAAAGTCAGACGCTAACCAACTGAGCCACACAGGTGCCCCTGTTTTTGTTTTCATCTGCACTTTGATTTTTGTCTTAATTCATTGTTTTTCAGCCTTTCATATGTATACATGAAATATTAGTCTGGGGTATATAAAATAATCTTTTTATAGGAAAATAATGATCAATATTGGCATTTAATGCAATTTATTTTAATATTTAAAGCTAAAGAAATTTTCTGTAAGCAATATTTTTTACTAGTTAGAAAAAATATTACAGAGTCATTTACTGTTTATGAGTACATTTATTTGTAGTAAAAGTGTGAATCATATGTGGGAAAGACATACACAATGTCAGAGTAGTAGTTACCTTAGGGAAGGAAAGGAGGTGAAGGGATATATGTGTAATACTTTATTTCTTACAAAGAAAACATGAAAAATATAAATAAGGATGTAAATCAAATAAGGCACAATACCAATAACTGTTTAATTTTGTTGGCAGGGAGATCCCACAAGATTTGATACTTAGCATTTAAACAGAATGATAACAAAAAATTCTAACAATTAGTTAATCCAGGTAGATAATATCAAAAAACTTATACAAACAAGAGCAATAAAATCTTTATAAATGATATGTTTCGCCAATGATTTCTCTGTTTAAAATGCAGTATTGATTTTGTTGGTTATTTCTACTGGTTCTTGCTCTTGGAGTGTAATTTCCTTTGTCCTTGATCACCTTTGCATGTTCCTCATTGTACTTAAATTTTTTTGTAAGAATGATTTGAGATTGGGCCCCTGGAGGGCTCAGTCGGTTAAGTCTGCCTTCAGCTCAGGTCATCCAGGGTCCTAGGATGGAGCCCCACGTTGGGCTCCCTGCACAGCAGGGAGCCTGTTTCTCTCTCTGCCCCTCCCTTGCTAGTGTGCTCTCTCTCAAATAAATAAATAAAATCTTAAAAAAAGAATAATTTGAAATCAAAGATGAAGTATCTTCCTCCAAAGAGGCTATGTGTTTCTGTCAGGCACTTGGGGCATCAGCAATATGGCACTGCTTTAAGTTTAGTTGAAGGCTTGAGGTTCTCTGAATAACCCAGAGAATCAGACGTAGGCTGTAATCCCGTGTAAGGACTGTCTCAATTCTGGCTCACCCTTTCCTTGAGGGTGTTGCACTCTGAAGTCTTGACTTATCGTGGGGAAGTTCTGTCTGTGAGGGCGCTGGGCTCTGACTTCTTTCCTGCTGCCACTCGTGTGAGTTGTCAAAATGGAAATTCAGAAATTTGGGGGATTGTCAAAAACCCCCAAGAGAGAAAGTTGCCTTTATTCTTATTCATCTCCATGATGAATTATTTTCCTTTTAATTTTGGTCTCATAATTCCGTACTGTTACATTGGGTCTTTTATGCTTTTAAGACTTTTGTATTTTCTCTGGCTTTTGCACTTGTTTCCAGTAGGAATGTTGTCCAAATAATCTAGCCCTCAATTACCAGGATTAGGATGCTAGCATTTAATTCAGGCCCATGTTGTTTTCTCTCTCTTCTGCTTAACGTGAAGGCTCTTCCTATATGTCCTTTCAGCCTCATCTGTGTGTGATCGCTCAAATAGGAGGAGATGCATTTCCATAGGAATAAGCAGTAATCATAAGGCCAAGGACAGGTCTCTAGGGCAAAAAGAAAAAAAATCTACAGAAACATAACTTGATCCCAGCTCAACACCCAACAATTCTCACAACCATTTAGATCACCAGATGGAACTCAGTTTATCAGTCTAAAAATGTCTTCATTCGGGTTGCTTCAGAGATCCCCTCAAGAACAAAGCATCATTACTTACTTTGCATGTTTGGAACTGAAGGGCCCATTCAAGGGTTCTCCCCAGCTCCTCTTCCCCAAAACAAGCAGCTTGAACTAAAGACGAATTCACATTTCCACTTCACAAGTTCTGTCCTTGTATTTTTTAAGTAACAGCTGTCTCCAGTTTTATCCAATATTTTAAGAAAATTCCTAGGCCTCACAATTCATTCTAGGTACCTTGTTAACTTACCATCATAACAAGCAGATTCCAACTGATTCCTTCCTCCACCTTTCCCCTTCTCAACCTTGGATGGTTTAAGTGGAACGAGGGTGATAACCTACAACGCTGTTTTTCATAAAAGCTGCCTGCTGCTAAATTGGTTTTGCCAATGTATTTGCTTATAAAAACAGGTACCTCTGTGGCAATATTTTATTCCAGTGATGCTTTTTCCATCTACCAGTATATGCCAGAAATGCAATCAATTTGGTTGATGGCCCTTAATACAATGGAGCCAACTGTGCTGCTTACATTTTTTTGGTCCTGTGTTTTGACTGGCTAAGAACCCCAAGCGGAGGTATTTTAACACATCAAAGAGACACTGAATTTTATGAATAAAGAAGAGGGTAGTACATGCGGGGACTCTTTATTGGTTTTTAAATTTGAAAATTAGTGCTTATTGCTTAGCAAGTTTTCATTTATTATTTGATTGAAGTACAGGCTGTTTCAAAGAGGCATCTTGAAATACTGCATTTTAAAACAATTTGTTTTGGGTGGCTCAGCGGTTTGGTGCCTGCCTTTGGCCCAGAGCATGATCCTGGAGTCCTGGGATCGAGTCCAACATCAGGCTCCCTGCATGGAGCTTGCTTCTCCCTCTGCCTATGTCTCTGCCTCTCTCTGTGTCTCTCATGAATGAATCAATAAGTTCTTAAAAAAAACAATTTGTTTTAACGCAAGGAAATTTGTATATTGGGTGTAGATGGGAAATGGAGTGAGACTGTGTATAATGGAAAGTACATCAGAAAAAAGGATGGGATTAACAAGGCAGGAAACAACAAATGTTGGAGAGGATGCGGAGAAAAGGGAACCCCCTTACACTGTTGGTGGGAATGTGAACTGGTGCAGCCACTCTGGAAAACTGTGTGGAGGTTCCTCAAAGAATTAAAAATAGACCTGCCCTACGACCCAGCAATTGCACTGTTAGGGATTTACCCCGAAGATTCAGATGCAATGAAACGCCGGGGCACCTGCACCCCGATGTTTCTAGCAGCCATGTCCACAATAGCCAAACTGTGGAAGGAGCCTCGGTGCCCATCGAAAGATGAATGGATAAAGAAGATGTGGTTTATGTATACAATGGAATATTACTCAGCCATTAGAAACGACAAATACCCACCATTTGCTTCAACGTGGATGGAACTGGAGGGTATTATGCTGAGTGAAGTAAGTCAATCGGAGAAGGACAAACAGTGTATGTTCTCACTCATTTGGGGAATATGAATAATAGTGAAGGGGAATATAAGGGAAGGGAGAAGAAATGTGTGGGAGATATCAGAAAGGGAGACAGAACATAAAGACTTCTAACTCTGGGAAATGAACTAGGGGTGGTGGAAGGGGAGGAGGGCGGGGGGTGGAGGTGAATGGGTGACGGGCACGGAAGGGGACACTTGACGGGATGAGCACTGGGTGTTATTCTGTATGTTGGTAAATTGAACACCAATAAAAATTAATTTATAAAAAAAAAAAAAAAAAAAGAAAAAAGGATGGGGGTGCCTGGCTGGCTCAGTCGGGTGAGCACCTGACTTTTGGTTTTGGCTCAGGTCATGATCTCAGAGTGGTGGGATTGATCCCCAAGTCAGGCTCCATGCTCAGGAGAGTCTGCCTGAGATTCTCTCTTTCCTCCTCTGTCCCTCCCTCCTCTCTCTCTCTCTCTCTCAAATAAATGAATAAAAATATTGAAAAAAAATGAAAAGAAAAAAGGATGAAAGGAGGGAGATCTTAGGCAGAGGAGGAGAATGGATGATTTGGTTAAAGCTGGCTATCTGCCTCCTCCTGTCCTTCCAAGTTTGTAGGGACAGTTAGTTGAAGATATACCAGTTATGATATAGTAACAAATAGTAACAAAGTACTGCCTTAAGGCAGCAAAGATTTATTTGTCTCTCTTATTCACTGTGTGTCTGAGGGACTTTCTAGCACAACTGTACCCCTATTTGGCAATTATACCATCCAGGCTGATGGGGGCTTCCCCATCTAATAATTACATCATCTTAAACATATGATTGTTTTAAACTTGACTGACATAAAATGGGAAGAAAGAGAATCTGAGGATCTTGCACAAGCAATTAAATACTCCATTCTAGAAATGGTACATGCCACTTTGGCCCACAACCCACTGGCCAAACTTGCCACGTGGCCCTAACCAACTTCATGATGGATGGAGAAGTTTAATACCCTTGTGTGCTTGGAAGGAGAGGAGAACTGGGATGCCTGGCTGGTTTAGTTGGAAGACCTTGTGACTCTTGATCTTGGGGTCATGAGTTCAAGCCCCATGTTGGGTGTAGAGATCACTAAAAAATAAATAAGCAAAAAAAAAAAAAAAAAAAGGAAGGTAAATAAATAAAATCTTTAAAAAAAAAAAAAAGGGCAGCCCCAGTGGCGCAGCAGTTTGGTGCCGCCTGCAGCCTGGGGTGTGATCCTGGACACCCAGGATCAAGTCCCACGTCGGGCTCCCTGCATGGAGCCTGCTTCTCCCTCTGCCTGTGTCTCTGCCTCTCTCTCTCTGTGTCTATGAATAAAATATTTTTTTAAAAAAGGGAAGGAGAAGAAAACAAGACATTAATGAACACTAGAAGTTGCTACCACAGAGGTACATGCCTGAGGTTCTTTCCATTTTGCAAGTTGTGTCATAAAAAATAAGTGAAAAATGTATGGTTCTTAGCCACAGTATACAAGCCCCAAACATAGAGCTGTGGTATACTGTGGAGAGAAAGGAGCCATTTGTCTTTAGAAAAAGTCACTCCCATGCCTGCAAGAAGTACATGTAGAATAACACTCCATTCTTTTTCTCACAGACCACCACAACAATGTAGTAAAGTGAAAAACAGTTAGACAGTTAATTTTATGTGTTAACTTGCCAGACTAAGGTACCTAGTTGTTTGGTCAAACACTAATCTAGATGTTGTTATGAAGATATTTTTTAGATGTGATCAACATTTGCAATCAGTTGACTTTAAGTAAAGCAGATTATTTTCTATAATAGTGGTGGGCCTCATCCAATCAGTTGAAGGCCTTAAGAGCAAAGACTGAAGTTTCCTGAAGAAGTAAATTCTGCCGCAAGACTAACATAGAAATTCTGCCTGAGTTTCCAGCCTGCTGGCCTGCCCTATACAGTTCAGACTCAAGACTGCAATAAGTCTTAACCTCAATTTCCAAACTGTCAGCCAGCCCTACAGGTTTCAAATTTGTTGGCCCCCACAATCATGTAAGCCAATTCCTTAAAATAAATCTTTCTCTCTCTCTCCCTGTACACACACACACACATGCACTCCCTCTCCCACCCACACTGTCTCTTGGGAAGGCCCCAATACAAATGGTATCTATTAAGTTTTCATTTACACAAGGTACCAAGAAAATCCCGTAACTGATAACCATGCTTTGATGGAATTAAACAAATTGGTAAAATTCATTCTTAGCTGAGGTTCTCTGGAATAGCTCAAGCAGTCACAGGAAGAAATTCTTAAAATCTTAGTAGAGATTCCTTGGTAGGGAGATGGAGTGTATGAAATATAGTTAAGACACTTCAAAAAGCTATTTGTAATGGGTGTTGATCGCGTGAATTTAAGTGGAGTCACAAAATTTGTCTAGTGAAAGATTAAGGGTCTGCTACTTTGCTGAGACTAACTTTCTTTCTCTAACAGATCATGTGACATGTGATTCTATCATAGGAGCTGATTTCTACATCAAAATGCATCTCTGAAGGTGCCTGACTGGCTCAGTTGGAAGAGCATGCAATTCTTGGGGCGCCTGGGTGGCCCAGTGGTTTGGTGCCTGCCTTCGGCCCAGGGCGTGATCCTGGAGTCCCACACTGGGCTCCCTGCACGGAGCCTGCTTCTCCCTCTGCCTCCCTCTCTCTCTCTCTCTCTCTCTCTCTCTCTCTCTGTCTCTCATGAATAAATCAAAAAATCTTAAAAAAAAGCATGCAATTCTTGATCTCGAGGTCATGACTTCGAGCCCCGTGTTGCATGTAGAGATTACTTAAATAAATAAAACTTCTAAAACAATGCATCCGTCTTCTTCTTAGTAAGGCACACATATTTTGTGAGATCCCATGGCCTGAGTCTCTTTACACATAAGTTCATATGTGAAAGTGATTTTGTCTTAAAAACTTTTGTTTGCTGCAAATAAACAGCTTCATTTGAGGGAAGGGGAAAAAGTGTCTCACAGGCAGTCTTCATATAAGAGTCCAGGTTGAGGGGATCCCTGGGTGGCGCAGCGGTTTGGCGCCTGCCTTTGGCCCAGGGCGCGATCCTAGAAACCCGGGATCGAATCCCACGTCGGGCTCCCAGTGCATGGAGCCTGCTTCTCCCTCTGCCTGTGTCTCTGCCTCTCTTTCTCTCTCTCCCTGTGTGACTATCATAAATAAATAAAAATTTTAAAAAAAGAATTAAAAAAAAAGAGTCCAGGTTGAGAAATTTATATGCCTCCTAGATCGGAGCTTCTCAGACTTTAATGTGCATACAGAGCGCTGGGGAGCTTGCTAAAGTGCAGATTTGCCTTCAGTAGGTCTGGGGTGGGACTGGAGATTCTGCATTTCTAAAAAGCTCCCAAGTGATGTCCGTTCTGCTGGTCACCACTGCACTGTGAGTAGTGAGGCCAGGTGGTTTCATCTATGACTAGGGTTCCAGTCACTGCTTAATGCTGATAAGCCCCGATCTCTTTCACTGAGGTGTCTCTCATCTTTAACACTTTGCCTCCCCTAGCACAGCAAATGGCAGCACTCATAGCTGACGGCAGAGACCTGAAAATCCTCCGTGACCTTTCTTCCCCTCTCCTTATCTAATCCATGACCAAATCCTGCCAAGTCTACTTTCAAAACATCTCTCAAATTCAACTTCTCTTATTCTCCACTATGACATCTATCATCCTCTCCTGGGCCACCATCATTTCTTGCTTGGGGCACCAAACGGTGCCCTCTAACTGGCTTCCCTTTTTGTCCTCTTGCCCTCTTCTTTGCAATCCCTTCTCTTCGCATTCTCTCTAATGCAAACCTGTTCATGCTACTCTCCTGCTTAAAACCCCTACTGCCATTGGGATAAAGTCCAAATTCTGATCCCATGGTTTATGTGGCTCTGCAATACCCGTACTTTGAATATTTCTCTAGCTTCCCTTCCTGCCAGTCTCCCATTCCTCTCCTGCACTCTAAGACGCTGCTCTACAGTCTTTTTCTAGATCTCCGTTTGAGTCTTTTACCTCCGTGCTTTTGCATGCTCCTTTTACTCTGCCCAGACCTCACTTTCTCCACCTCTTCACCAGGTTTTAGCTTAGATGTCACCAGAATCTCTCCTTGAGTCACCTAAGTTGTGCTGAGGGCACAAGTCTCTGTATTCCCGTCATCCTGCATAATTAACAATTTGCAGTTGACCCTTGAATAATATAGGTCTGAACTGTGTGGATCTATTTACATGTGGATTTTTTTTAAATAACTACAGTAGAGTACTGTAAATGTGTTTTTTCTTCCTTTTGATTTTCTCAGTGACATTTCTCTTCTCTAGCTTACTTGACTGAAAGAATACAGTATATAATACATATAACGTGCAAAATATGTATTTACTGTTTGTTATTGGTAAGGCTTTTGGTCAACAGTAGGCTACTAGTAGCTATGTTTCTGGGAAGTGAAAAGTTATTTGTAGAGTTTTGACTACACAGGGGGTTGGTGCCCCTAAGGTTGTTCAAGGTCAACTGTACTAGTCTCCCTCACCAGGATGTGAGCTCTATAAGGCAGGGACCATGTCCATCTTGTCCAATGCCTAGCATGCAGCTTAGCAATTAATGGATGTTCATAAACATTTGCAGATGAATGACTAAAGGAATGAATGAATGTCAGACATTCTGTATCTCCTGGTGTCAAGATTCTATTGGCAGCTCAGGTTTCAATAAATTTACTATTTTTTCCCAGGGAAGGAGCTCCTACCAATTTTCTTATTTGATTTGCTGCAGGTATGCAATGTAATCTTTTTTTTAAGATTTTATTTATTTATTAATGAGAGACACACACAGAGAGAGGCAGAGACACAGGCAGGGAGCCCGATATGGGACTTGATCATGCCCTGGGCCAAAGGTGGTGCTAAACCGCTGAGCCACCTGGGCTGCCCGCAATGTAATCTTCCAGATACATTCAGGGCAAAGCACCCAAGCTCATGGAGTTGGAGGATGGGGCAATAAGGTAGTGGTGGTGCTCATGCTTCTGGTGAGTTAGTAGTAGTATTGCTTGTATAGCTGATGACTATTTTTTCATGCCTGCAGTTATAACTTTTTTTCTTTCTTTCCTTTTCTTTTCTTTTCTTTTCTTTTCTTTCTTCTTTCTTTTACAACTTCTCTTAGTATCAGGTCTGTCTCTTTCAATGAAATGTCAAGTCTATGAGGACTGGTGCCAAGTTTTCTTTTCTTTTTTTTTTAAGATTTTATTTATTTATTCATGAGAGACCAGAGAGAGAGGAGGAGACATAGGCAGAGGGAGAAGCAGGCTCCATGTGGGGAGCCCCACACAGGACTCGATCCCAGGACCCTGAGATCATGACCTGAGCCAAAGGCAGATGCTCAAACACTGAGCCACACAGGTGCTCCTGGTGTCAAGTTTTCTACCACTTTTGAAGGCCTCCAGCTTAGCTGGCCCAGTGCCTAACACTTGATAAGCAGCATCCGCAAGACCTGATTGAAAGTTTGTATGCAGGGAGATTGAATGTTTTGTTTAGCTCACCTTGCTAGTGGTGGCAAAGTTTGGCTGTGCATTGTTGCTGATGATTTTGAGGCTCACTGGCAAGGATAAGAAGACTAGAAGTGTGTTTTTGTCCTTGTTTTACAGAAGTGTGGGGTGTCCTCTTGAGTGAAGGCATTGCCATATGTTAATATTGGGTTATTGTTATAACAACTTTGCTGTGGGAATAAAGTGTCTTCCCAGGTCTTAGTTATTCATTTTAATGTGTAAACATGTCAACTACTGAGTCTCCTTGGAAAATCCCACCAGCCACTTCTGAAAAGAAAAAGTTTTACATGGGGGGAAAGAGATTACTCTCATCCTACCCATGTGAATTTCTTATTCTGCATAATTAATGTCATAATTTTTATTTCATTGTGCCCTTTAGTCTTCTCTTTGGGTTTGACTAATAACAACTCACCCTGGAGAACCTGTGGATTAATTTATATGTTGTGTCAGAATCACTGAGATAGGCAACTCAACATACCGTCAAAATTCAAACATGTGTGAAAACAGTTAACCTAAGGTTCAACAAAAGAGAGAATTCTTTAGTAAATGATCTGTAAATAAAATTTAGATGTGTTAGATTCTAAGCTGGATCCTTTTGTGTCCTATAATTTAGGCACTGTGAATATGTAACCCACACTTGGTCTAGTCTAATAATTTGCATTTTTCATATTGTATTCTTTTGATATCAGGTACAATAATACTGAGAGATCAGCTACCTGTGTCGTTTCTTTGTCAGCCTCAACCACCCATTCTCCAATATGTTGTAAACATTAGTGCCACTAACCCTATTGTTCTGGTTCTTCTTAGGTACATAGTAGAATTTCACTTCCTGATCTCTTTGAGGTTGGGTGGGGCCTGTGACTTGTGAGGAGTTACTATGTACTGAATGTTCATGTGCCCTCAGAGTTCATATACTGAAGTCCATGTGATAGTATCCGGAGGTAATTAGGTCATGAAGGGTAGAGCCCTCAGGAATGGGAGTGCCCTTACAGGAAGAGACACAAAAAATAATAAAGAGTAAAGAACAACCAAAGGAGAAAGGAGAAGAAGAAAGAAGAAAAAGGAGGAAGAAAAAGAAGGAGGAGAAATAAGAAGAAAAAGAAGATGAAGGAGAAGAAGGAGAAGGAGAAGGAAGAAGGAGAAAGTAAGAGACGTGAGAGACACTCTCTCTGCCGTGTAAGGTTACAACAAGAAGATACCCATCTAACCAGGAAGAGGGCTCTCACCAGGAACCAATTTGGCTAGCACCTTGATCTTGGACTTCCCAATGAGAAATAAATTTCTGTTAAGACACACAGTCTATGGTATTTTGTTATAGCAGCCCAAGCTGATAGGACAGTAGTAGTGATATGTACTTTTAAACCAGAGCACTTAGTTACCAATGATAGACTCTCTGGAGCATTCTCTTTCTTTCAGACTAGGTTCATGAGTGATCACAAAGAGTAGAGGCCGCTGCCAGCTTATGCCAGACATGAAGAATGAATGAGATATAAATATTTGTTATTTTAAGCCACTGAGATTTGAGGATTGTTACTTCAGCAGATCCTAGCCCATCCTGATTGATATACCCTGGTGTGGCATGGGGCTTGCTTCCACACAGAGGAGAAATCAGGGTTGTTAATCTTGCAATCTGTCATGCTAGAGGAGCCATCTTACCATCTGTAGTATCCCTCTAAAGCTATTTGGTGGCTTTACTTCATAATCTACCCGGGAAGGACTGTGTCCCCTCATCCCTGTAACAACTGCAATCCTGGAAGGTAATCTGGAAGCTGATAGGATTCCTTTCCAGAAATCCTCCAAGCTTGTTCCTTCTAGTTTGCAGATACACAGAACTACAATGCAGATTTTGGGAAACAAAAATTTGATGCTATCAAGAGTCATTAATTCCTCAGCGACTATTCTGCTAACAGATCCTGTACCGTTGGTCAAGGGGTGGCCACCTGACCCAAAGTGGGCTAGTCAGAATTGTTCCCCAAAATGTTTCTACTACTACAGTACACAAGTTATAAAGATATAAACTCAGATTTCTTTAAAACCTTCTTCCCCCCAAAAAAATAAATAAATAAAAAATAAAACCTTCTTCCCTGCCTCATGTAGAAAATCTGACAGGAAGAGGTAGAAAAGGAAACATTCCAAGAAAAGCAGCAATGAGAAATAGAGAAATGGAAATCTAGAAATAGTGAGAGCAAGCTAACAGTATTTGCATTCCTTCAAGCAGTCATCACTGAGGCCAGCTCCCTCTCTGCCATTGATACATTTTTGGTTCTTGGGTCAATAAATGTCCTCTTCTACCCCAGCTACTTATTCAGCTTAAACTAATTGTAGTTGAGCCACTTACAACTAAATAAGTCTTGATTAGTAAATTGCTTTAAGCAACTCTCTTTCTCTTCTTATCTTAATATGATTCCTGACTCCTTTATATCACAACACAAATAGAAAGTGATAACATCTGTATGACACCTGGGGGAAAATAAAAGATGTGCATATGAGACTCACTGACAACATCCATTACTTTTTCATGTCATATAATTATAAGAAAAATAAATACAAAAGGTTAAAGAAAATATTAAACGTGTGTCAAACATATACATAAAATATTTTCAAAAATGTTTCATGAAAAAATTAGCTTCCTTTTTTTTTTAGAGAGACAAAGAGTGGGGGCAGGCAAAGGGAGGCAGGACAAGAATCTTTTTTCTATTATTATTTTTTAATTGGAGTTCAATTTGCCAACATATATCATATCACCCAGTGCTCATCCCGACAAGTGTCCCCCTCAGTGCCCATCACCCAGTCTCCCCAACCCCCTGCCCACCTCCCTTTCCTTTGTTCGTTTCCCAGAATTAGGAGTCTCTCATGTTCTGTCTCCCTTTCTGATATTTCCCATTTTTTCTCCTTTCCCCTTTATTCCCTTTCATTATTTTTTGTATTCCCCAAATGAATGAGACCATATAATAATGAATGAGAAGGTTTGTCCTTCTCCGATTGACTTACTTCACTCAGCATAATACCCTCCACGTCGAAGCAAATGGTGGGTATTTGTCGTTTCTAATGGCTGAGGAATATTCCATTGTATACATAGACCACGTCTTCTTTATCCATTCATCTTTCGATGGACACCGAGGCTCCTTCCACAGTTTGGCTATTGTGGACATTGCTGCTTATGAACATGGGGGTGCAGGTGTATCGGCTTTTTACTGCATCTGTATCTTTGGGGTAAATCCCCAACAGTGCAATTGCTGGGTCGTAGGGCAGATCTATTTTTAACTCTTTGAGGAACCTCCACACAGTTTTCCAGAGTGGCTGCACCAGTTCGCATTCCCACCAACAGTGCAAGAGGGTTCCCCTTTCTCCACATGCTCCCCAACATTTGTTGTTTCCTGTCTTGTTAATCTTGTTAATTTTCCCCATTCTCCCCGGTGTGAGGTGGTATCTCATTGAGGTTTCAATTTGTATTTCAGGGCAAGAATCTTCAGCAGGCTCCATGCCCAATGTGTGACCCAGATTGTGGGGCTCCATTTTACAATCCTGAAATCATGACCTGAGCAAAAATCAAGAGTTGGTGCTTAACTGATTGAGCCATCCAGGCATTCCCCTTCCATATAACTTTTTATATCAGATGTTGTGCTTGAAGTGATTATACACCATTCCCTATCAGGATTTTGGTGATGACTCTTTGCATTCTTCATGGTCAACATTGACAAGAAACTTTGTTCCCACAAGTAGACGATAAAGAGAATAAAGACGATTTAAACCTGGGGGCACCCAGCTGACTCAGTCAGTAGAGCATGTGATTCTAAATCTCAATGGTTGAACTTCACGTTGGGCATAGAGTTTACTTTAAAAAATTGTTGGGCAGCCCTGGTGGCTCAGCGGTTTGGCACCACCTTCAGCCCAGGGTGTGATCCTGGAGACCCGGGACAAGTCCCACGAGGAGCTTGCTGCATGGAGCCTGCTTGCTTCTCCCTCTGCCAGTGTCTCTGCCTCTCTCTCTCCTTGTCTCTCATGAATGAATGAATAAAATCTTAAAAATAAATAAATAAATAAATAAATAAATAAATAATTGTTTAGGGACACCTGGGTGGCCTGGCAGTTGAGCATCTGCCTTTGGCTCAGGGTGTGATCCCGGGTCTGGGGATCAAATCCTGCATCGGGCTCCCTGCATGGAGCCTGCTTCTCCCTCTGCCTGTGTCTCTGCCTCTCTCTCGCTCTGTGTCTCTCATGAATAGATAAATAAAATTTAAAAAATAAATAATAAAAATTGTTTTAAAAAGACAATTTAAGCCTTGTTTGACAATCATTTCAAAATTTGCAAGAGTTGAAGTGTATTCAAAGAGTCATTTTCTCTTATTGATTATGATGAAATATCTTTTGATGACACAGATTTCAAATCCAGTCAAACTTTTTTATGTCAAGCACAGTATTTCAAAATAATGATGATGCCACAATTTACAGAATACACATGTAGTCACCATGTGGTAAATTGTGTGCAACTGAAAGGGCACAGCAAACAGATGCTAAGTATGTGATATGTGAATTTGAGTCTGTTACTTGGAGCTGCACCCCCTATCCCAGCAGTCCCCCTCCTCACTCTCTCCCCTTGTCTCCCCCAAATTGACGTTCTGGTGGTGGAGCACCTCCTCGGTATGTTCAACATGAAGCAATGGAGCAGTGAGTGCGGAACTGCCCCTCGTGCTGGCTGGCTGTGAAGACTGTAGGGCAGATTCCAGATTCTAATCTATAGGGTCTGTCTTTTGAAAAGAAGAAAACCCACTTCAGCTGCTAGCAGCTGGTGGTGACTGGTCTGAGGGCTCTGGCTCCCCTAAGTCCTGCCTGATTGCCCCAAACACCAAGAAGATCAATAACTCGTGCCCACTTCTAATGTACTGACAGCACCCCAGCGTGTCAGGGCCATCAGTTGGGAAGTTCTGCTTTATCTATTAAATCTTTCACTAGAATTGCACAAGGAGATGGTAGGAAATCTTGTCATTTTAGGCCTTCAGAAGAGGGATGTCTCACTAGCACTCTTGTTCTCTCTCTCCACCTCCCTCTCTCCAGTCCCCCCAGTATTTGTTCTGCAGCCTCTCTAGCATTCCCATTCTTTTCTTTGCGAAACTGTACTCATGTCCTCAAGAGAAAGAGTTCCAGAGTGTTTTGGTTTCTTCATCTGAGTGCAAATGGAGGCTTGGTGCTATCCAGGTCTGCCAGGCTTTGAGACTGAGGCCTACCGTAGGTGGTGTGACCCGCCCACAGCTGAGTACAACATTCCTTCTGTTACTACCCCCAATACTTAGAGAAGCTTCTGTGCCAATGCATGCCTCAACCACCATGGCACCCAGGATGGGGTTAGACTGCTGGACTCCTAGCAATGCTGTGTTTTAGCAACAGGGACAACAGCTGAGGAAAACATTTCCTCGGTGGACTGAGCAGGCTTCCAACTTTCTTTCCTCAAGTCAAGAGAAGCCAGTACTGACCTTTTGAAATGAGTATGCACCCCCTGAGATTCATAGGATCCTTGTGAGTGGAGGCAACCTAAAAAGTGAAGAAGCATATTCTAATGATAGGTAAGCTGAAGGGCTAGGGATCGTTTAATTAGAAAATTAATGGAAATGTAATTATTTGACTTCAAGGTAAAAAGTGGTATATATATTTTTGTACACTTGAAATGTGTTCTTTGCCAAAACATAATTGCCCTAAGCTATTATTGGCTTCTAGCACAACTGACCCTAACAGAGATGTGATGGAACATTCAAATAGTGAAACAAAGTGGGCTGACCAATCTCTTGATTGCGTCGATTGTGAACTTGAAGTCTCATTGTAAACCTCACCTTCACACAACTAATCCCTGCTCTGTCAGCTTCTTCAATCCTGGGCATCCTTGGAAAAGTAGAGCTAAACTTCTGAGTTTTTCTTTTACTTGTTAGTGTGTTCAGATTTATAGGATTTAATCCCCCTGTTGATCACTTGACTCATTGAAGTGCTCCTCCCATGGTCTGGCCTGTCTGGGGAACATGAGGGAAAGAGCCAAGTACAAAGGAATGTTGGAACCAGAGTCAAGGTCCTGGGAGTTGCCTTCTTTTCTTCTCCCTGGAATTATAAATACCACTTAGGTCATGAAACTGGTACCTGGGTCAATGGCCAAGTCACTGTCTGCCCTCAGCTGGGCTGGAATATCAGCTCACCAATCTTGCTATTCATTTCTTGTTACCTCACATGCTTCTTCCTCTATGCTTTCCCTAAGCAATTTAAGCTCTTCCCACCATAGTACTTACCACTCTGCTTACTTCTGTGTCTTTGCCACTGTACTAAAACCTCACTGAAGTCCTATGTCTTCCTTGTTTTTCACTGTATTTCCATCACCTAGAATAAGGTCTGCTTGGCATAGAGTCAACATTCAATGAATATATCTTGCATGAATTGAACCAAACTCTATTTACTTTGGTAATCTGAGCAAATGTATTCCTTTCTTGAATCCCCCATTTTCTTATCTGTAAAATGAGGGCAATGGGCTACTCTACAACATCCTTTTCAGTTCTGACATTTTATGATTTACTTTCCTCAAATCTCAATCTCACTCTCAATAACATTCCTCACTGATGATTTCACCTTCCATTTTGATAATATGGGGTGGTCCAAAGTGAGATCTTACAACATATCATGTTCATTTCAAAATTATTTTGCATAAACGCCTTTCTCCCGTTTATTACCTCTTGTTTTTAAAGAGGGAGACTTTCTCCTCCCATCCAAACTCTACTCCTACGTACTCTCTACCCCACCCTGCTGTTTTCCTCTGGGATCTTATAGCCTAATCCCTGCAACCTGTGGGTGGTACATTATATGGTAAAGGGACTTTGCAGATGTGATTAAGAATATTGAAATAGGATAACTCAATACATACACACACAATCCAATTAAAAAATGGGAAGGAAAAAAAAACGGGCAGAAGACATAAACAGACATTTTTCCAAAGAAGACATATGGATGGCCAACTGACACATGAAAAGACACTCAATATCACTAATCATCAGGGAAATGCAAATCAAAACCACGATGAGATATCACCTCATATCTGTCAGAATGACTAAAATCCAAACAAGTGTTGGTGAGAATGTGGAGAAAACTTATGTACTGTTGGTGAGAATGCAAACTGGTACAGCCACTGTGGAAAACAATATGGATGGTCCTCAAAAAATTAAAAATAGAATTACCATATGATCCAGCAATTCCACTACTGGGTATTTACCCAAAGAACATGAAAACACTAATTTGAAAAGACATATGGACTCCTAGGTTTGTTGCAGTATGATTTACAATGAGCCAAGATATGGAGGCAACCCAAATGTTCATCCATAAATGAGTGGATAAAGAAGATGTAAAAAAAAAAAAAAGATGTGATATAGATATACAATGGAGTATTAGCCATAAAAAAGAATGAAATCTTATTTGCAACAACATGGATAAATCTAGAGGATATAATGCCAAGTGAAGTAAGTCAGTCAGGGAAAGACAAATACTGTATGATTTCACTCATATGTGGAATTTAAGAAACAAAGAAAAAAAGGAAATAAGAAACAGACTCTTCAATACAGAGAACAAACTGGTGGTTGCCATGGGGGAGGAGAGTGGCAGAATGGGTGAAACAGGTAAAGGGGATTGAGTACATTTATTGTTATGAGCACTGAGTAATGGGGACACCTGGGTGGCTCAGTCAGTTAAGCATCTGCCTTCGGCTCAGGTGAGGATCCCAGGGTCCTGGGATCAAGTCCTGTGCTGGGTTCCTTGCTCAGCAGGGGGCCTGCTTCTCCCTCTGCCTCTCCCCCTGCTTGTACTCTCTCTGGCTCTCTGACAAATACATACATAAAATATTTTTTTAAAAAAGTATGACCAAAAAATAATAAAAATAAACAAATAAAAAATAAATTAAAAAGTATGACCACTGAGTAATGTACAGAATTATTGACTCATTATATTGTACATCTGAAACTAATATAACACTATATGTTAATTTTAGTTTAATAAAAAATAACTTAAGGAAAAAAAAGACTTCCTTCCCCAATGTGCAGTCTATTTTTTTGAGCTTTGATCAACTTTTGATCAAATATATATATTAATATATTCAAATATAGGTAGTGAATGTGTTTCATAAGTGATTTTTAAAGTAACCCTATTTTTTTAATTATTAAAAAAAGTTTAAGTAATTTCTACATTCAAAGTTGGACTCAAATTCATGACCCCAAGATCAAGAGTAACATGGTCTCTGAGCCAGCCAGGTGCCCCAAAAGAACCTTATTATTTAAAAATATTAATCAAGCCTGATATTTTTTTTAAAAAAATGTTGATATTCTTTTCTATTCCATGAAGGTATGGAGCCTTGGATGACTGTCTATAACATGAGTAAGTTGTTTAACTGTCTTCACAAGAAAGTTGTGAGAATTAACAATCAAATGTTTATCAACTTGTTTCTTGATCAAAAAAAAAGGAATCTTGAAATATGAAGATTATCCTCAATTATATGGGTGAGTCTGATATAACTCTAAGTGTCCTTAAAAGGCTGAAGGATATTTGACATGGAAGAGGAGAAGGCATTGCAACCATGGAGGCAGAGATTGGGGTAATACGGCCACAAGGCAAGGAATGCCAGCAGCCACCAAGAAGCTGAAACAGACAAGGAACAGATTCTCCTCTGGAATCTCCAGAAAGAACCAGCCCTGCTAATATCTTGATTTTTGTCCCATAAGATTCATTTTGGCTTCCAGAACTGTAAGAGACTAAATTTCTGTGGTTTCCAGCCACTAAGTTGGTGGCAGTTTGTTAAGGCCACCATAGGCATCGAATACACTGCCCCAGCTCAAAATCAGCTGCTAAGTTCTCTCCAGTTTTCCTCCACCTGTCTCTCAAATTCATTCTTCCTGTGCTACCTCTACCACCATTGTCCTCATTCCTGTTCTCATTATATTTACCCCATGTTCCTGAAAAAGCTCTCTAGCTAGTCTTCATTTCAGTCTTGCCTCTTCCAATTCATCTACTGGAGTGACTGTTCTAAAAACACAGTGTGGATCCTCACTGGTATTTAAGATCTTCCGCAGTCTGAACACATCCAGAGCTGAGGTGCTTCCTGGTTTATGATGTATGACTAAGGATTACAATGATTAGATAACTCAGGTTGTTTGAAAATTATTCCCATAACTTCTAGGCTTTTTTCTACCCATCACACTGTTCCTAGTTACCAGCCTCTACCTCTGTCCTCTCTGAGCAGTTAACTTGGCTAGACTGAACTACATTCCCAAGAATCTCCTTTCCTGTCTATTTCCCATTGGGGTGAGCCACAGGAAAGGCTCTTGAGCCTTGAAAGGTGGAAATGAAGCAGCAGCCATTTTGTAGCTCATACATATTGCTGATCCATTGACTCACCTCATTCCTATGAAGCAATGGCTGGGGCTGCAATGGCTCCACCTGCTTCTGGATCTCTCTTCAGCTTCCCCAAGTCCCAGGACAGGTATGTGTGGAGGCATCATGGAAACCCAGAGACTACTTTACCAGCTCCCACAATTCATTCATTCATTCATTCTTTCTTTTTTAGTAGGCTCCATGGCCAGCATGGAGCCCAAAGTGGGGCCTGAACTCATGACTCTGAGATCAAAGCCTGAGCTGAGACTAAGAGTCAGATGCCTAACCAACTGAGCCCCTCGGGCAACTCCCAGCTCCCACAATTTTATATAGGCACAGCTTGGAAATATCGCAGGTTCAGCTCCAGACCACCACAAAAAGTGAATTATCACAAAAAAGAGAGTCAAATCTTTTGGTTTCCCAGTGTATATAAAAGTTGTGTTTATACTATACTGTAATCTGTTAAGCATGCAATAGCATAATGTCTAAGAAAACAATGTCTATACCTTTTTTAAAAGATTTTATTTATTTATTCATGAGAGACACAGAGACAGAGAGAGAGGCAGAGGGAGAAGCAGGCTCCATGCAGGGAGCCTGATGTGGGACTCAATCCCAGGTCTCCAGGATCACGCCCTGGGCTGAGGGCGGTGCTAAACCGCTGAACCACCCGGGCTGCCCCACAATGTCTATACCCTAATTAAAAATACTTGATTGCTAAAAAATGCTAGCCATCATCTGAGCTTTTTGTAAGTCACTGCAATAAATATAATAATAATGAAAAACTGAAATGTTGCAAGAATTACCAAAATGTGACACAGGGACACAAAATGAGCAAATGCTGTTGGAAAACTGTCACCAGTAGATTGCTCCGTGCAGGGTTACCACAAACTTTTATTTTGTAAAAGAAAAGCACTATCGGCAAAGCACCATAAAGAGAAGCACAATACAACGAGGAATGGCTGTAATGTCAAATCTCTGTAACAAATTCAGGTAACATATATATAGTTTCTAATGCCACTCCTAGTGGCTCTGCTTCTTGAATTAAACCCTGACCCATGCACTCCCTAAGTTGGGATCATTTATTAGGGGATCACCCAGTCCCTTATTTACAAACTTAACTCTACACCAGGCTCTAAGGATCTACCCTAACCACAGGCCAGAGGCAAATCAATGGTTGTAGCCGGTACTCTGAGACTCTTCCTGAGGTCACTCTTGTTGCTGGGCCAGCCCTGAGCTCTGGTTCCTGGGTCACCTACCCACCCTTGTGTTTAAGGAAATGGGGGCTAGTGATAGGCAGTACAAGAGGATCATATGAAGTGCAGGGGAAGCAGATGCCGCATGGACAAAGGTGAGATGTTCACCACATGCCTTCCAGCCTAGTTGGTCCCCGGTACCATCAGCTCAATCCAGTTCACTTTTCCTCAATAATTTCTATCCCATCACAGGAGGCTTAGCAAATTCCCCACGATAGCCCTTCACATTGCTGTTTTGTGGACCGTGTTTGCTACATTCTCAAGGTATGAATTTACTCTGCCTCTTGGAATAGTGTAGAACAAGTCAATTTCTCTCCTATACAACATTCCTTTCAAGAGTTTAAAACAAGCCTTAGTCTCTACTTGACCTCTTATCTCCCCTCTACCTTGGAGCTATCTCTTTTTCAGGCTAAACATACTTCCCAGTTCCCTCAGCTGTTCTATGGTTCACTGGAGTCATCTCTTTGAGAGCAGGAACTGTGTCTTCAGGTCCAGCACAAAGTAGGTATATAGTAATTGACTGATTAACATGGTTTTATACTAATTATTCTACTGGTCAGTATTCTGGATGCAGTCAAATTGGGTTCAGTTGTGTACATAGACTGGTGCAGAAGAGTGGGGGGTGGGTGATTACTTCTTTGCCTGGGATGTACTGTTTATTTGAATGAAGTTTAATGAGCTCAGGCCACATTTGGGAACATGGTAGCAATCGCTCTATGATAACTGTTGGGCTCACTTCTACTCCAAGCCTCAAAGGCACCACAAAGTCTGGAAGCTTGTTTAATTGGGTCTTCTCGAAGCTACTTCAGGGGGGGGGGTGTTGGCAGCAAACCAGTTGAGCCTGTGGAGAAAAAAATTCCAAGCCCCCATTGGCATATCTGCATTGATGTGCTACCTAGGAATTTTAGTTATAGAGAAATAAGGAAAATGAACAGAAAAAGAAGAGAATAAAGACTCATGATTCTACTATTCAGAGGCAACCACTGTTAGCATTTTGAGTACAACACAGTTTATATCCTTCCAAGTTTACATTATGACTCTGCCAAGGCTTTTGGACTTTGGCCAAGTTTTCAACATTTCCTGGCCTCAATTTCCTCATCTGAAAAGTAGATAATAATGCCAATTTAGCAGAGCTGTTGTGAAGATCTGATGAGACAATTTATGTAAAGAACCCTACCCATAGTTACTCTTAAAATCTTAACTATTAATTATTTTACTAGGTTAGTCCAATTCCAAATAGCTGTCTTAACCACTCTTCTAATCTTCCTTGTGATGCTTTTCTTCCAAAATAAAAAAAGGAATATATAGATGGAACAAAATTGGCCACAAGTTGATGATTATTGAGAATGTGGGCTCATCACCCTATTCTCTATACCTCTGTACGTATGTGTGAATTTCCCATAATGAAGGGTTTTTAAAGACAAAAAAAAAAGTAAGAAGCTGTGAATTCAGCCATTGCCTCAAACTAGTACAAACACATTTTGTATAGTTTAGGAGCCAGTAGGAAGAAAGCTTGCAAGTTGGGGCTTGTTGGTATGAACTAGGGCCCATAGCTAAGGGTATTTTGAGATGTAGCAGTATGGTCAGGGGCATTAATTTTGGATTACATAGTTTGTGGATCTTGAGGTGAATGAGTGACTTTTCCCCTAAAGGTCATAAAACCTATGACAAGTGGCTAAAGCAATACAGAGAACTGTATAGAGAGGCTAATGTGGTGGTGATCTGACTATATCTTTGAGTAGTTTTTGCCATGGAGATGGTACCACCTGGTTGCTGACCTTCTGCTTCCCTTCTATCCTATGAACTTCTCCCTATCAAGCTCTGAGGGCCACACTAATTTTTTAGAGATTTTGTGAGCCAGATGATATCACACTGGTAGCTTGCAATAGGCTGTAGTTGGGAGTATTTGATGGGAAAATCAGATTTTTTATTGTTGCTGCTGTTCTGAAGGATCAGTTAGTTGTTAAACATTTTAGCAGTATACCACTGACCATACTGTTCTAGTAAATTATTATTATTTTTTTACTCAGATTAGCCAAAGTTGGATTCTGCTACCTCTCCCTAGCTTCTCCATGTAAAGCAATTAGTAAAAAAAAAAAAAAAAAAGTATACCTTGAAGAGTGAGAAAAGCTTATTACTGCTGCTTCTAAGTGCTAAACATGGCACGGGACTCTCTTAAAGTCAAGGACTCCACAGATACTGATAAAAGTACTTAATTTCCTCTTATGATTGTCAAACAGCTTCCTGGGGAATTCTAAGTGACAGGTACAAGCACTAGAGGCCTCATAGAAGGCAAAGCTGCCACAACCTCTTTCTGAACACCTCCAACTCAATACATTCCATGGTCTATAACAAGCCTCTGGTCTTTTTTCCACATTCACTGAGACGGAGAACACCATAAGCTGCACCTGACCTCTGGCACATTTCTCACATTCAGTAGTTCATTGATTCCCACTGTCATTTCAGGTTTTCTCTCTGGTTTGGGAATCCAGTTTTCCTATTGCATTAAGGAGACCTGGGTTGTACGTGTTAACTGTCACTAACTCACTCTGTCGACTTGGGCAACTCTCATCTCTTGAGATTGTAATCTATATGTTTACTGGGAGCTGTGGCATTTGCTAACTGTGCTTGTTGTTGCTAGAGAAATGGGACTGTTACCAATGCCTCTTCCCAGTCTGCTTTCATGTTGTTTATAAACTTATCTTAAACAAGGTTTCAATTTAGATGGTTTTTTTTTGGAAATTCACTCCTGTTCTAAAGGTTCAAATAACAGAGTTACATATAGTAAAATGTGAGACTTCTTTATTCCTTCCCCATTCCCCCTTTCACTTCCTAGAGGTAGTTATGGTTATTAGTTTGTGTGTTTCCATCTAGTTCTTTTATTCATTTTTTACCTTTTTATTTTTTTTAAAGATTTTTTAACTTATTCATTCATGAGAGAGAGAGAGAGAGGCAGAGACACAGGCAGAGGGAGAAGCAGGCTCCATGCAGGGAGCCCGATGTGGGACTCGATCCCGGGTCTGCAGGATCACGTCCTGGGCCGAAGGCAGCACTAAACCACTGAGCCACTTGGGGTGCCCCCATCTAGTTCTTTTAAAGTGCACTTACACACATCCATACATAAGTGTGTGTGTGTGTGTGTGTGTGTGTGTGTGTGTGTATGCAATTCACACACACATTCACTTAGGTAAATGAGGTCATACTACATATCTTGGTTTATCATTTGCTTTCATGGACTGAATCAGAAGAATACTGGAGACAAGAAATTTACCTCCAGCTCCTTGCTTCCCTCTCTATGGCTGCCTGCAGTATTGCTGTCTGATTCTGTGCTCCCCTCCAAGTCCCAAACTCCTTCCCCTACTACCCATACAAGCTAAGAACATTAGCCCTCCCCATCCAAGACTTGGGAAGGGGAAGAAGCCAATTGACAATGATGTTAAGATGGAATTTCTGTTACCATAGGGTATATATTGCAGGGTTGTTTAGTGCCATAATTTACTTAACCTCTCCCTTTTAGGCACCCCTGTTGGTCTTCAGATTTTTACTTATACTGTGCAAAAACTATCCCTGTAAATATATCTTCATACATGTGTGTGTGTCCATAAGTTAAATTCCTTGGAGTGGAATTATTGTATCTAAAGGCATGCATATTGAAAAATTTAAGAGACATTACCAATTGCATTTAAAAGTCATACCACCAATAGCATGTGAGTGCCTCTTTTCTTATATATTGTTGTCAATACTAGATATTCTCAGTCTTTTTGATTTTTAATAATTGATGGACCATGAAAAGAAATCTAATTTTAAGCAGTGATTCACTAATAACTAGAGAGGTGACAGTCACCTATTTTTCATTTTTAAAAAAGGTTTTATTAATTTATTTGAGAGAGAGAGAGAGAGAGAGAGAGAGAGAAAGCACATGAGCACACAGTGTGGGAGGAAGAAGGACAAGCAGATTCCACACTGAGTGCAGAGCCTGATGCAGGGCTCGATCCCACGACACTGAGATCATGACCTAAACTGAAATCAGGAGTCAGACGCTCAGATGCCCCACATCGATTTTTCATCTTAAGAATTGCCGGGGGCCACTGGCTGGTTCAGTCAGTGGAGCTTGTAACTCTTGATCTCAAAGTTGTAAGTTTGAGCTCCACGTTGGATATAGAGATTACTTAAAAAATAAAATCTAAAAAAAAAAACCCAATTGCCTGAAACATCAGTGAAATGACAGAATAGAGAACTCCAAAAGTCCATCTCTCCACAAAAGCAAAGGATAAACTGTCAGTACAAAGTTTTTCAGAACTCTGGAAATAATCCAAATGTTTACAACAACCAGGGAAATGCTCAATCAAGAAACTATATCTATGGGGATCCCTGGGTGGCTCAGCAGTTTAGCGCCTGCTTTCAGCCCAGGGTGTGATCCTGAGTCTCAGGATCAAGTCCCACATCGGGCTCCCTGCATGGAGCCTGCTTCTCCCTCTGCCTCTCTGCCTCTCTCTCATGAATAAATAAATAAATAACATTTTTTAAAAAAACCCCTGTATCTCTGAAATCAATATCACACTATATATCAACTAACTAGAATTTATTTTTTTCTAACTAGAATTTAAATAAAAATTTGAAAAAGAGGGCAGCCCGGGTGGCTCAGCGGTTTAGCGCCGCCTTCAGCCCAGGGCGTGATCCTGGAGACCCAGGATCGAGTCCCACATCGGGCTCCCTGCATGGAGCCTGCTTCTCCCTCTGCCTGTGTCTCTGCCTCTGTCTGTGTCTCTCATGAATAAATAAATAAAATATTTAAAAAAAATTTTGAAAAAGAAAAAAAAAAACGAAACTATCTAAACCTCCGTAAGAGAGCTTCATACCATTTAAACTTACCCTGGTAGCCATCCGCATTCCCAAGCTTGACAAAGGCAACAGACCACATTCCTGGTGTAAGTACCCAGTGCTGAAGGGAGTAGAAAAGACTTTATTCTCAAAGAATTGTGGCTAATTTTGACCTGATATCACCCCTAAAGGATTAGCTCAAAAGGCTTAACTTTATTTTACCTAACTTGGAACTCCCTCAGAGCTGAGGTGGGGCTATTTGCTGAAAGTATTGAAAGACAAATGTTTTAGCTGCTGCTGCCTGGAGCAAGAGATAACAGTAGGGCAAACAATGGAAAACTGAAAGGCTTTGGAGGAGAGGCTGGAAAATGAGTTAATTTGGGGGAAAAAACTGCTATATATTCCTGGAAATCTAGAAGGCCACATGTATGCCCAAGACAGTGCACATGCTCAAGAAAGTCCTGAGAAGGGATCCCTGGGTGGCGCAGCGGTTTGGCGCCTGCCTTTGGCCCAGGGCGCGATCCTGGAGACCCGGGATCGAATCCCACGTCGGGCTCCCGGTGCATGGAGCCTGCTTCTCCCTCTGCCTGTCTCTCTCTCTCTCTCTCTCTCTCTCTGTAACTATCATAAATAAATAAGTCCTGAGAAGGCCATAAGCTCTCACATATGGGTCACCTCCAGGCTCTGTGCAAGTAAGCTCAGGCTGACTTGTCAACTACCTAAGTGTTGATGGCATACTACAACACACACAGAGCCCTCCACAAGGACTCAGAGATTGGGGTTTTTGTTGTGGTTATTCCAGGCATTTAAGGAATTCTCTGTGAAAAGACAAGCTGGAACGCCTGGGTGGCTCAGTGGTTGAGCGTCTGCCCCAGCCCAGGTCATAATCCCGGGGTCCGGGGATCAAGTTCCGCATTGGGCTCCCTGCATGGAGCCTGCTTCTCTCTCTGCCTATGTCTCTGTCTCTCTCTGTCTCTCATGGATAAATAAAATCTTAAAAAAAAGGACAAACGGACCACTATGTGTATGGAATGAGGAATTCAGTGACCATCAGGAATATAGACCTTAAAAATTAGTTCAGAAAGGTCACGAAAGGAAAGAAAGGAGACAATCCTTCTCAAACTAGTCAAGATATGAAACAGTAGGGAATACTTCCTAACTACTTCAAGGAGGCAAGTATTATTCTGACACCAAAGCCAGACACAGACAAAGACACTTTAGAAAAGAATAGAACAATATCTTGTAGGAATATAGATGCAAAAATCACCAACAAAATACTAGCAAACTGAATCCCGCAGCATATTAAAAGGATTATACACCATGACCACGTGGGATTTATCCAAGAGTTACAAGGATGGTTTTAACATATAAATGTTATACAATGCCATACACTATATTAGAGAATATTCGTTGATTAATACTCTCATATTAATAGAATGAAGGATAAAACCCCACAAACTTATCTCAACTGATGCAGTAAAAAGCATTTGACAAAATCCAATATCCTTTCATGAGAAAAACGCTCAAAAAACAAGGAATAAAAAGAAACTTTCTCAATATGATAAAAAGTATCAATGAAAAACCTACAGCTAACATAATACTCAAGAGTGAAAGGCTTAAAACTTGTCCCCTAAGATCAAACAGAAGACAAGGATGTTTGCTTTCTCCACTGCTACTCAACGTTGTGCTGGAAGCTCTAGCCAAAGCAATGAAGTGAGAAAAAAGTTGAATCCAAATTGAATAAGTAAAACTAGTTTTATTTGTAGATGACATGATCTTATATGTGATAACTTTGAAGAATGCACAAAATAATTATTAGAACTAATAAATTTCAACAAATTTGCAGAGTATAAGATCAACATACAAAAATCAACTTTACGGGGACAACTGGGTGGCTCAAACGCCCAATTTCTTTATTTTTGAATTTTATTTATTTATTCATGAGAGACAGAGAGAGACAGATAGAGACACAGGCAGAGGGAGAAGCAGGCTCCATGCAGGGATCCCAATGTGGGACTCTATCCTGGGACTCCAGGATCACGCCCTGGGCTGAAGGCAGACGCTCAACCACTGAGCCACCCAGGCATCCCAAGCGTTCAACTCTTGATCTCTGCTCAGGTCTTGATCTTAGGGTCATGAATTCACCCCTGTACCCAGCATAGAGCCTGTTTAAGAAGAAAAAGAAAATCAACTTTGCTTCTATATACTAGTAAAGAACAATCTGAGAATGAAATTAAGAAAACAATTCCTTTACACTACCAACAAGAAAAAAACTTATGAATAAATTTAACCAAGGATGTTCAAAACATACTGGAAACTAAAAAAGGTTGCTGAAGGAAATTAAAGAAGACCTAATGGAAAGACATCCTGTATTCATGGATTGAAAGATTTAATACTGTTAGGATAGCAATGCTACCCACGGTGATCTACAGTTTCAATGCAATCTCTATCAGAATCCCAATGACATTTTTTTGCAGAAATAGAGAAATCAATTTTAAAATTCATATGGAATTACAAGGGACCCCAAATAGCAGAAACAGTTTTGAAAAGGAAGAATAATTTTGGAGGATACATTTTCCAATTTCAAAACTTAATACAAAGCTACAGTAACCATAGCAATGTGGTACTGGCATAAGTATACACATAGAGACCCAAAGAATAGATTTGAGAATCCAGAAATAAACTCATACATTATGGTCAATTGATTTTTGACAAGGGCACCAAGAGCATTCAATGGGAAATAAATAATCTTCAATAAATGGTGCTGGGACAACTGGACATCCACACACAAAAGAATGAAGTTTCATTCACCCTACCATATATCATGTACAAAAATTAACTTAAAATGGATCAAAGAACTGAATGTAAGAGCTATAAAACTCTTAGGAAGAAATATAGGTATAAATCTTTGTGACTTTGAATTAAGCAACAATTATTTAAATATGATACCAAAAGCACCAGCAAAAAAGAAAAAAATAGAAAAGTTAGACTTCATTAAATTTAAAGACTTTTGGGGGCACCTCAGTGGCTCAGTCAGTTAAGCATCTGACTTTGGCTCAGGTTGTGATCCCAGGGTCCTGGGATCAAGCCCTTTGTTGGGCTCTCTGCTCAGCGGTGAGTCTGCTTCTTCCTCTTCCTCTTCCTGGGCTTTTGGACTCTCTCTCTCTCATGCTCTCTCTTTCAAATAAATAGATAAAAATCTTTTAAAAAGTTAAAAACTTTGTGCTTCAATGAATACAATCAAGAAAGTGAAAAGAAAACCAATAGAATGGAGAAAGTACTTGGAAAACATATGTCTGAAAAGGGTCTACTATCCAGAATATGTAAAACCTCTTACAACTCAACAACGAAAAGAAAAACAATCCAGTTCAAATGGGCTAAGGAATAGACATTTTCCAAAGAATATATACAAATAGCCAATAAGCACATGAACAGATGCTAAACATCATTAGTTACTAGGAGAGTGGAAATCAAAACCACAAAGTACTACTACTTCATATCTACTAGGATGGCTATAATAAACAACAGAAAATAACAAGATGTAGCAAGGATGTGGAAAAATAGGAAGCCTCAAACATTGCTGGTGGGAATGTAAAATGGTGCAGCTGCTCTTGAAAACAGTTTTCCAGCTCCTCAATAAATTAAACATAGAATTGCCATATGACCCAGCAATTCCATTCCTAGGTAAATTCCTAGGTAAATTTATACTTAAAAAATTAGACATATATGTTCACATAAAAACCTGTACACCAATAGCAGCATTGGAAATATATGTTCACATAAAAACCTGTACACCAATAGCAGCATTATTCATGGTACCTGTAAAGTAGAAACAACCTGAATGTCCAAGTTATGAATGGATAAAAAAATGTGGTATATCCATTCCATGAAATATTATTCAGCCATAAAAATGAATGATGTACTGATACATGACACAATGTGAATGAACCTTAAAAATATTATACTAAGTGAAAGTAGCTAGACACAAGTCACATATTATATGATTCCATTTACATGAAATGTAATGTCCAGAATAGGTAAATTCATTGATTTATATAGATCATAGATTTATGTAGAATGTAGATTAATGATTACTAGGGACTTCAGGAAGGAGGGAATGATTGCTTAATATGTATGGGTTCATTTTGGGGATAATGAAATGTTCTATAATTTATGTAGTGGTGATGGTTGCACAACGTTGTGAATGTATTAACCATTTAACAAAAAGAATTGCCTGTTTATATTTGGTTATATTTCTATTGTATAATTGGTGTTGCATTAATTTGGAAACTCTTTCTATCTGGTGGCTATTAATCCTTTGTTTTATATGCTACAAATTTTTTCTCCCAGTCTGTTGCTTATCCATTAAATTTGTTTGTGTTGTCTTTTGCTATACAGAATTTGAAAATTTTTACATAGTGTTGTTTCAGGATTTCTTTTCTTTTAGTGCCCATCATTCTTGGTCATGCCACTTTGAAGAATGAAGAAAGAGGTAGACCAGATGAAGAGTGGTGAGCAGCAAAGCAAAGTTTATTGGGCAATAGTACAAAGCTCCTGAAGAGGGAGGGGACCCAAGAGGGTTGCCATTGGAATTTCTAAGTCTGAGGGTTTTTATGAGATAGTTGGTGGGCTGTTTTAATCTGATTAATCCTCCCTGCACCTGTCACCCAATCAGGTTTTGTCCACATGCTTATCTACCTATCAGGTAGTTGTTCCCGTGGGAAAGGGTAGAGGGCTCCTTCCAGGGTGGTGTAGAATAACAGGATGGACTCTTTTTCCTTTGAAGGGTAGTTTCTCCTTAGGATGGGATGGGGGAGGCTCTTGCCCCTGCTTATCTTTCTTCTGACTATCCTCCATTAGTATGATCGTTAATCTTTTCCATTATGGTTACTGAATTTGAAACTTAAGATATTTTCTATCCCCAAATTATAAAAACATTTTCAACATATCCCTCTAATACTGTTAAGCTATTTTTTAAATGTAGGGTTTTAAAGAGTCTGGAATTTTTATACGTTTGGCATCAAGTGGGAGTTTAACTTATTTTTTTCCACATGGCTCCTATACAACTCATTGAATAATTCATGCTTTCCCCACTAATTTGAAATGTTCCCTATACATATTTTGATAATAACATTGAAAATGTAGTAGTCTTTCACACTTAGGTCTTTCAGACATTCCTATGTAACAATTGATAGTTTAGTTTATTTGAATTATATCTAGAAAAATAATATTTATACCTATGCAGTTATTTTAATTATTTCTCCCTAAAAGGTACTTTTGTATCTCTTAAATTATTTGACTATCTCAACAGTTTTTTCATAGTGGATATATTTGTCTGCTTGGGCTGCCAAAACAAAAATACCGTAGACTTGGTGGTTTAAACAACAGAAGTTTGTTTAATCACAGTAATGGAGACTGGAACTCCAAGATCAAGGTGCCAATGGGGTTGGTGGCTGATGTGGACTCTTCTTTTGGGTTGTAGATAGCTACCTTCTCACTGTGTGCTCACATGGCTTTTCTTTGATGTGTATGCATGAAGAGAGAGAAAGAGGAGTGGGGAAGGAAAGACCCTGGTGCCTCTTCTTATAAGGATACTAATCCTGTCAGATCAAGGCCCCATCTTTATGACTTTACTTAACTTTAGTTATTTCCTTAGAGATTCTATCTGGACATACAACCACACTGGGGGTTGGGCCTCAACATAGGAATTTGGAGACACAAACATTCAATCTGTAATATTCCACTCCTGATCTCCTCAAATGCATGTCCTTCTCACATGAAAAACACATACATTTCATCTCAACAGCCTCAAAGTCTTAATTTATTCCAGCATCAACTTGTGAAACTAGACAAGTTATCCTGCTTCCAAAATACAATGGTGGGACATGCATAGGATAGACATTCCCATTCCAAAAGGAAGAAATCAGAAGTAAACAAAGAGAGACATGTCTAAGAAGAAAGAGAAATTAAAGAATCGATTCCATTTACAAGTGTACCAAAAACCATAAGATACCTAGGAAAAAGCCTAACCAAGAGGCAAAGGATTTGTACTCAGAGAACTATAGAATACTCATGAAAGAAATTGAGGAAGACACAAAGAAGTGGAAAAACATTCCATGCTCATGGATTGGAAGAACAAATATTGTTAAAATGTCTATGCTACCTGGAGCAATCTATACATTCAATGCAATCCCTATCAAAATACCACCAGCATTTTTCACAGAGCTGGAACAAATAACCCTAACATCTGTATGTAACTAGAAAAGACCCCAAATAGCCAAAGAAATGTTGAAAAAGAAAACCAAAGGTGGAGGTATCACAATTCTGGATTTTAAGCTGTATTACAAAGCTGTAATCATCAAGACTGTATGGTACTAGCACAAAAACAGACAGATAGATCAATGGAACAGAAGAGAGAACCCAGAAGTGGACCCTCAACTCTATAGTCAACTAATCTTTGACAGAGCAGGAAAGAGTATCCAATGGAAAAAAGACAGTCTCTTCAACAAATGGTGCTGGGAATACTGGACAGCAACATTCAGAAGAATGAAACTAGACCACTTCCTTACAGCATACACAAAAATAAATTCAAAATGGATGAAATACCTAAATGTGAGAAAGGAATCCATCAAAATCCTAGAGGAGAACACAGGCAGTAACTTATTTGACCGTGGCCACAGCAAGTTCTTGCTAGACATGTCTCCAAAGGCAAGGGAAACAAAGGCAAAAATGAACTATTGAGACGTCATCAAGATAAAAAGCTTTTGCACAGCAAAGGAAACAGTTGACAAAAAACAAAATACAACCTACAGGATGGGAGAAGGTACTTGCAAATGTCTTATCAGATAAGGGGCTAGTATCCAAAATCTATAAAGAACTCATCAAACTCAACATGCAAAGAACAAATAATCCAATCAAGAAATGGGCAGAAGACATGAACAGATATTTCTCCAAAGAAGACATATAAATGGCCAACAGACATAAAAAAAATGCCCCACATCACTTGGCATCAGGGAAATGCAAATCAAAACTACAATGAGATACTACCTCACACCAGTCAGAATGCCTAAAATTAACAAATCAGGAAATGACAGATGTTGGCGAGGATGCAGAGAAAAGGAAATCCTTGTATGCTATTGGTGGGAATGCAAGCTGGTACAGCCACTCTAGAAAACAGTATGGAGGTTCCTCGAAAAATTGAAAATAGAGCTACTTTATGATCCAGCAATTGCACTACTAGGTGCTTACCCCAAAGATACAAATGTAGTGAGCCAAAGGGGCACCTGCATCCCAATGTTTATAGCAGGAATGTCCACAATAGCCAAAATACAGAAAGAGTCTAGATGTCTACTGACAGATGAATGGATAAAGAACATGTGGTATGTATATACAGTGGAATATTACTCAGTGATTAAAAAAAGAAATCTTTCCATTTGCAACCATTTGGATGGAACTAGTGGGTTTTAGACTAAGTAAGTCAATCAGAGAAATACAATTATCATATGATTTCATTCATATATGGAATTTAAGAAAAAAAACAGGAGCATAGAGGAAGGGAGGGAAAAATAAAACAAGATGAAATCAGAGAGGAAGACAAACCATAAGAGATTCTTAACTATAGGAAACTAACTGAGGTTTGCTGGAGGGGAGGGTTGGGGAGATGGGGTAACCAGGTGATGGATTTTAAGGAGGGCATAATAAGCACTGGGTGTTATACAAGACTGAGGAGTCCCTGAACTCTACCTCTAAAGCTAATAATACACTGTATGCTAATTAATTGAATTTAAATTTTAAAAGAATGACATGTCTATTATATTGAGGGAAATATGTCAGTCAGAGAAAGGCAAATACCATATGATGTCACTCATATGTGGAATTTAAGAAACAAAACAAATGAACATGGGGGAAGAAAGAGAAACAAACCAGAAAACAGACTCTTAACTATAGAAACAGACTGAGGGTGCTGGAGGGGTGTTGGGTGGGAGGATGGGCTAACTGGGTGATAGGGAATAGGAGGGCACTTGTGATAAACACTGGGTGTTGTATCTAAGTGCTGAATCACTCAATTCTACCCTTGAAACTAATATGACACCGTGTGTTAACTAACTGGAATTTAAACAAAGACTTGAAACTATGAAAAAAAAAAAAAAACCCTAGCCAGGCAAATTCCATTAGACCTTAAGTCTTAAGAACAATCCTTTCTGGGAAAAAAAAAAAAAAAAAGATCAATCCTTTCTGGCTTGGTGCCCTGCCTTCCAGACCAAGGGGGGGCTTGCAGTGCTGTCCCCACGTCCCTAGGCTGTGCTCTTGCCCCTGACGTTCTGTCCTGTCAGGTGGTGTTCCAGTCCCTGTGGCTCTGCAGGTTGGGGGCTCATCCTCAAGACCCCACTGTGTGGTCCTGGCCCCAAGGGCTTTAGGTTGTAGCAGCCTGATCTGTTGCAGCTTTAGAGGTGGGCCTACCTTCTAAAACCAAGGAGGAATCAATTTTGTTCCCTGGGCTTGTGGTGGGAATTGTGGCCCCTGATGATCTTTCAGTCACTTTCAGAGTTTTTCTTTAAAAAAAAAAAGATTTTATTTATTTATTCATGAGAGACACACAGAGAGAGGCAGAGACACAGGCAGAGGGAGAAGCAGGCTCCCTGCAGAGAGCCCGACATGGGACTCCATCCCAGAACCCCAGGATCACGCCCTGAGCCAAAGGCAGACGCTCAACCACTGAGCCATCCAGGCGTCCCTGAGTCCTTTTCTTTTCTTGAAGGGATAACCCAATGTGCAGCTGGATAGCTCTAGGGCACCTTCCTGTAGAATCCTAGAAGTTCAACAGCCTTTCATTTTGTGGTTTCCATCCCCACTTTAGTGGGAACTGGCCGTGTTTCTACTTATTAATTCCAGAACAAGCCACACCCTTCATGTTCTCTTCAAAATATGCTTTCCCATTTTTTGCCTTATGGACAGGGTGAGAATTCTTCAAAACTTCAATTCTGCTTCATTTTTGCTGAATGACTTCTTAAATTTATCTCTCTCCTCTTGCATTTTTCTATAAGCAGTCAGGAAGACCCAGGCCACAGGCCACACCTTCAACACCGTGCTTAGAAATCTCATCGGTTAAATACCCAGTTTCATTGTCCATAAATTCTATCACAATTCAGCCAAATTCTTTGCTGCTTTATAACAGAGGTCACGTTTCTTCCTGTTTTTTATTTATTTATTTATTTATTTATTTATTTATTTATTTATTTATTTATGATAGTCACAGAGAGAGAGAGGCAGAGACACAGGCAGAGGGAGAAGCAGGCTCCATGCACCGGGAGCCCGACGTGGGATTCGATCCCGGGTCTCCAGGATCGCGCCCTGGGCCAAAGGCAGGCGCCAAACCGCTGCGCCACCCAGGGATCCCTTTCTTCCTGTTTCTAATTGCCTGCTCCTCGTTTCTGTCTCAGACCTCAACAAAATGGACTTTAATATTGATATTTCTACCAACATTCTGTTCACTGTTATGTATATATTTTATAAAAATATAGAGGCTTTGTCTACAGCTCTCCTCTTCTTACTGAGCTCTCACCAGAATCACCTCTAACATTCATACTTCTACCATCAGTCTCATTATGGCAAGCTAGGCTTTTTCTAGCCTGTAACTCAAAACTGCTCCAGTCTTTGCCCATTATGCAATTTCAATACCATTTCCACATTTTTAGTTAGTTGCTATAGTAGCACTCCTTTTCTCAGTACCAAAATTGGTGTTAGCCAGGGTTCTCCAGACAGAAACAAATTGCCCTCCCAGATGTGGGTGGGCCTTGCCCAATCAGTTGAAGGCTTGAATAGCACAAAAAGGTTGTTCTTCCTGTAAGATGGAGCTTCTCCTGCCTGACTGCCTTTAAGCTGGGACATCTGTTTCTTCCTGCCTTTGAAGTCAAACTGAAGTATTGGTTCTTTCTGGGTTTTGAGCCTACTGACATTCAGACTAAAACTATACCTTTGACTCTCCTGGAGATCTAGCTGGCCAACTGTAGATCTTGGCACTTTTTAGCTTCCATAAGTGTGTGAACCAATTTCTTATAATAAAACTCTCTCTCCCTCCCCCTCCCTTTCTCTCTCTTCTACACACACACACACACACACACACACACACACACACACCCTGTTAGTTCTTTTGTTTCTCTGGAGCACCCCAAAACATTGGGTGAAGCAAGTGTTAACAAATCCATTTTGTTGATGAGTAAGTTTAAGCCCAAGAGTGGTTAGTGTTGTTAAATATATAGATCATTAAGTAAATTTCAGACCATGACTGGGTCTTTCAGATTGCAGCGTCTTGTCTACTCTGCATCTCTACTGAAAATGCACATGGTGAGGATCACTGTTACCTGCCCACTTTTTATACTTTATCAACTCTTCTGAAAAAACTAGGCCTCCTCTCAGTTCTTTACATTAGCTTAATAGTGAATAGCAAAGGCCTTCTCACTTTAATACCCCCTTGAAAGTAATTTCTGTGTTCTGGAGTCTATGACTTGTGCCCTGTGGGGAGTCCCAGGAGCCCAGCCTCTAAGGAAATATTATTTAGTGGGTTTTTTGGGGGTACTTGGGTGGCTCATTCAGTTGGGTGTTCGACTCTTGATTTCAGCTCAGGTCATGATCTCAGGGTCATGAGGTCGAGCCTCACATTGGGCTCTGTGCTTAGCAGGGAGTCTGCTTGAGATTCTCTCTCTCTCTCTGCTCCTCTCCCTGCTCTCTCTAAAAATAAATAAATCTTAAAAATAAAATCAAATATTACTTAGTGATTTTTTATACTAAGTCCTTTCTTCCTAAGTATTTCCTTATGTAGCTTTTAGAAAAATACTTCCTTCCTTTCTCCTTCCTTCCTTCCTTCCTTCCTTCCTTCCTTCCTTCCTTCCTTCCTTCCCTCCTTCCCTACTTCCATTCTACCTTCTGTCGGCAACAGCACCCCAATTTCATTTTGGGAAATTCCCTCTCTCTCTCTCTCTCTATACACACACACACACACACACACACACACACACACACACACACACTAGATAAAGAGGCAGGAATATTAATTAAGACACCCTTTCCTCTCTTAGCTCAGGAGCAGTGTTGTCGACCCAATCTAGGTCAATTAGAAGCTTCCTTTTAAATTTGATTCATGAGTGGAATGGTAAAAAGGCTGGATGAAGCTTCAAATGGTTATTGCTCAATACTTTCTGGATGCCTGGTTTCTGAAGATCTGGGTTCTCCAGGCTTTTTTTTTTTCCCCAAAGTCTCCAGGCTTTTCTTAAACCTTTTCGCTCCCCTGTATCCTTCAAATAATTCTTCTTTTTCTCCAGTTAGCAAGAATTGAATTTTGCTATTCACAACCAAAAACCCCAGTTCATAAAGGTTTTTCATTCATTTAGCAAATATTAAGTCTTTACTATTTGCTGAGCAATGTGCACTGTGCTAGTCACTGAGGAAGTTTCTAAGTGCTTTATAGGCTAGTCTCTTTGTCAGTAAGAAAGAAAACTGGGGGATGCCTGGGTGGTTCAGTGGTTTAGCGCCTGCTTTTGGCCCAGGGTATGATCCTGGAGTCCTGGGATTGAGTCCCACATTGGGCTCCCTGCATGGAGCCTGCTTCTCCCTCTGCCTGTGTCTCTGCCTCTCTCTGTGTCTCTTATGAATAAATAAATAAAATTTAAAAAAAGAAAAAACTGGGAGCTGAATCTACAGGCTCAGTGCCTAGAAAAAAACGAGACTCTAGGAAGCAACAAAAAAAATAACTATCATTAAATAAAGTTTAATAAAAACATGAATGTTGGAATTGTAATAATTTTCTCTAATGGAAATAATTAATTCAGAGCTGTAAAAATTTTCAACTTTGTAATAAGTTTCTTTAGAGATCATACGTAGTGTTATATTCTGGAGCACGTTTGAGTAGATCCCTGTCACTAATCACTCAGGAACACATTACATGGTGTTGCCCATATGAGAAACAGCCCCATCACAGAACAACGCCGATTATTTGAGGCATCTGTGCTTATGATTTATTAATAGCTGTGGGGGTGGGTAAGATAAGTGGCATTTCAGGCATTTAAAAGATGAAGGGGTAGTTTGAGGGGACAAGTGGTTTGGCAGAGTTAAATACTGATTCCTCACTACTGCACACTGTTGAAATATACACTTTAAGCTCTGATATTATCTTAAAGATCTTGGAATTCTGGGTGCTTTTCCATTAATAATGATTTTAGCAACTTCAGGAGCTTAGTAATTGGCTCCAACATGACCTTTTCGTTGGAACATTCAGGCTCTCCTTTCAGATTCCAGACAGAGAACTGGTGTAGATTCTTTGGCGTCATTGATTTGGAGCTCAAATTTAAAAGCACTATTTTCTCTTGCAGAAGCATCTGAATTCATAGCTCACATATCTCCTAACCCGCAGCCAAATGTCTCTTTGAACTGGACTTTGGTTTCAACTGCCTGTGAAAGAACATCAGTCTCTTGATCTTCCACCAAACATTCTTCTCATCGCACGTTCATGTTCATTTGCCCTTAAAAGAGCCAGTCTTTCCAATTGGCCCTCACATGGGTGTGTCTTGCAAAAATTCTTATTTAATAATGTTCTTGGTGATGTGAAACTAATATTTATTTAAAGCCTTTGAGATAAATTTTGTGGTATTTAATTTCTTTGTGTTCAAAGACAAGAAAAAATAAAAATTAATAATTTTGAAAAATAATGAATTTATTCATTCAAAATTTTTGAATGTCTACTTCATCCACGACAGTTAAGCACAATAAGAAAATGTAAATTTCTTAAAAAAAGAAAAAGATGGGATCCCTGGGTGGCGCAGCGGTTTAGTGCCTGCCTTTGGCCCAGGGCGTGATCCTGGAGACCCGGGATCGAATCCCATGTCGGGCTCCCGGTGCATGGAGCCTGCTTCTCCCTCTGCCTGTGTCTCTGCTTCTCTCTCTATCTGTGTGACTATCATAAATAAATAAAAAAAATTAAAAAAAAAAAGAAAAAGATTTGGGTATCCCTGGGTGGCTTAGCGGTTTGGCGCCTGCCTTTGGCCCCAGGGAGTGGTCCTGGAGTCCTGGGATGGAGTCCCGCCTCGGGCTCCTGGCATGGAGCGTGCTTCTCCCTCTGCCTATGTCTCTGCCTCTCTCTCTTTCTGTGTGTCTCTCATGAATAAATAAATAAAATCTTAAAAAAAAAGATTTTAGGGACGCCTGGGTGGCTCAGCAGTTGAGTGTCTGCCTTCAGCCCAGGGAGTGGTCCTGGAGTCCTGGGATTGAGTCCCACATTGGGCTCCCCACATGGAGCCTGCTTCTCCCTCTGCCTGTGTCTCTGCCTCTCTCTCTCTCTGTGTCTCTCATGAATAAATAAATAAAATCTTTAAAAAAATAAAATATAAAATTTTTTTTATTTATTTGAGAGAGAGTTAGCACGTGTGAGAGAGCGAGAGCAGAGGAAGGAGAAGCAGAACTCCCCTCTGAGCAGGGAGCCCAAAGCAGGGCTCCATCCCCAACCCTGGGATCTTGTCCCGACCCAAAGGCAGCCGCTTAGCCGACTGAGCCTCCCAGGTGCCCCATAAAGTGTAAATTTCTTAACTCCTACGTGTCTTGAAAGTGATGGGCCACACAATTTAATACGAAGGGAAAAAAAAATAACCGAGGTGCCCTATAGAGTGCCCAAAGTTAATTTTGTCGATATAATGTATTCTAAGTCATACCACCTCAAATGTAGCCTCCAGATTTGGTGAAAACCTGAGCAGCTGTTTCCATATCATGGAGAAACTGACAAAATTGGTTGTTAGTCACATACAGATAAGCCATAGGTCATCTGTCCAGGCAGCAAGGATCCTGGCCTTCTTCCTACCTCCTGCTACTCATCAGAACCTCCACCAGAGGGCAGGCAGTAAAAGAGAAAGGAAAGGAGTGGAAAGGCTGGGAGGCCCTCACAACACAATAAAGAACTCCGAAGCTACCCAAACCCATCTTACAACCCATTTCCCCAATGGTGCTGGTGGGTCTACCTTATTTGAATGAAGATACTTTCTCAGACAGGTGCACTGGGTCCAAATCATGGTTAGGTCACTTCAGGCAGTCAAGACCTATTTATTGAGTGTCTGCTCTATGGGAGGTGCTGTTCTAGATGCCGGGTATACAGCAGTAAACAAGACAGACAGAACATTAACTTGTGGAACCAACATTCTAATATTGTATTTTCATAATCCCCATGAGCCTCAGTTTCCTTATCTGTACCATGGGGGCAATAATATTAGAGTTTCTGTGAGTATTTAAATGAGATACTTAGGCATCTAATGACATTTCTGGATTTATTATAATTTACAGTTCATACATAGTTTTACATAGTGCATATAAAATTGGGTGTTCTAGTTTACATAATTTCATAAACATTTTCCTGTGTTTCTACTTAGTGGTTTAGCAGTTATGTAACATTTCATTTTGTCAATGTATTGTAAAACCTAAACATTACTCTGTTCTATTATATACTTGGTTCATAGTAGGTTCTCAGTAAATATTTGTTGAAAGAATGTATGAATATCTCACATTTATATAGGTACATCTCTTCGATATTGCAAATAACACACTTTATCTTTCAAATGATCTTTTTAAGAAAAATATTTATTTATTCATGAGAGACACAGAAAGAGAAGCAGAGACATAGGCAGAGGGGGAAGCAGGCCCCCTGTGGGGAGCCCCATGTGGAGACTCTATCCTGGACCCCAGGATCACAACCTGAGCCAAAGGCAGACACTCAACCACTGAGCCACCCAGGTGCCCCTTGAATAATCTTTCTGGGATACGTTCTAAAAGTAGGATAATTGTATCAAAATGCATGACTCAAGGCACGAGTATTTTCATGATCATTAATATATATTTCCATCAGGCAGGTGCCCTGGGTGGCTCAGTCAGCTGGACATCTGCCTTTGGCTCAGGTCATAATCCCAGGTTCTTGGGATTTAAGTCCTACATCAGGCTTTCTGCTTGATGGGGAGCCTGCTTCTCCCTCTCCCTCTGCCTGCCACTCTCCCTGCTTGTTCTCTCTCTCTCTCTCTCTCTCTCTCTCTCTCTCGGTAAAATACATAAATAAAATCTCTTAGAAATATATACATATATGTGTATATATTTTATATATATTACCATTATTATAAAGACTGGCAGTAATTTAAAATAAGCCTACCACATTGTAATCTAATTTGTATCCTCTAATTATTAGTTTCTATCTAATTATTTGTATTCTCTAATTATTTGTGTTTAATTTCTTTCATATGGTTACTTACTATTTGGATATCGTCATGCTAAAACTCACATGTTGAGGGGCAGGACACTTTGGGGAAAGACAGGGAAGGCTTTCCATGTAGGATGCTAACCAGGGAGGGTAAGACTCAAAATACCCCCCATAGCCATCAGGGCAACAGGAACAGAGAACAAGGTGACAAAAGGAGGAATGAGGCAGACAATGAATTAGAAGGATATCGAAGAGAGAGGTTACAGTATTGCCAGAGACTCACAGATGACAGATAAAGACTATTACCACAAAGGAATACCTCTGTTGCATCACATCGGGGGTGGGGCTGCTTTGTGCAATGAGCACCTGCAGCATTGGAAGCACAGGCCTCAACCCTGCCTTCTTGGTTGGACTTGACGAGCTGATGCAGTACTGGGCATGGAAATGTTGGTGAATCAGTATGAATCAGGGCCTGGCTGGCAATGTGATTTGCATACCTGTGGTTTGGGGTTAGGCATGAATGGCTTTACCTCTTTGCCTTGAAGAATAGACTTGGTTGAGTGGTTGAAATTAAGCAATGAGACTTTGATCTGAAATAGTTTGGTAATAATATAAGCAACCGTGTGGTTTTGAAAAATAATGTATTTTGAAATCGTTTTAAACTTACAGAAAAGCCAGGTGTGGCACAGAGAATGTCCATATCCCTTTTGCCTAATTTCCTCACTGTTAACAGTTCACTGCACTTGTGCTCGCTGACCAATTTTCCCTCCAGTCCCCAGACCTCATTAAAATTGTGCCAACTGTCCCAGCGATGCTTCTTTTCCCTTCCCGGTCCAGGATTCCATCTGGGTTGCACACAGTTGTTTAATCTCTTCCGGCTCCTCCAATCTGAAATAGTTCTGTGGTGTTTCTCGATCTTTCAGATCCTCGGCAGTTTTACAAACCCCAGACTTTACATTTTGTAGGATGACCCACATGTGTTTCCTCAGGTCTAGACTCAGGTCACATTCTCTTAGCAGGAATATCCCAGAGATGGTGCTATGCTCCCCTCGGTACCTCACATCAGAGGGCACACAGTGCCAACCCGTCCTCTCACTGGTGAGGTCAACCTTGATCACCTGGTCATGTTGGTGTCTGCAGGTTATCCCCCCCTAAAGACACCATGTTTTTTCTTTGTAATTAATTAGTATTTTGTGGGGAGATATTCTCAGATTATGCCAATGTCCTGTTCCTCATCAATCCTCCAGCCACCACCCTTGGCTTCCTCAATCAACCACTACTGTCATGTGCCCAGGGTGATTTTCTGTTTCCATCAGTCTGCCTATGTTTACAGTTGGCGTTGTCCTATAAGGAAGAGAAGGGATTCTCCCCTGCTCCAGGTATCTATGGCTCTGTATCAAACTATTCTTAAACTTAGTGGATTAAAACAACAACATTTATCTGGCTTATGAATCTGCAGCTGGGCAAGGTGATATATCAGCTTCCAAGGTGGTTCACTCACATGGCTGACAAGTTGGTGCTGGCTTTTGGCTGGGACCTCAGCTAGGGCTGTCAGCCACACACCCTACAGGAGGCCTCTCCATGTGGCTGCTTGATTCTGTTCTAGAATTGTGGCTGAGATTCAATAGCAGGCATCCTGAGAGACTGAGGTGGGAAATGCATGGCCCTTTCCTGATACCATCTCAGAGGTCATGTGGCTTCACTTTCATTGTACTCTGTGGTTGAAGGGGTCGCAAGTATCCGCCCAGGTTCAGGGGGAAGGGACATAGCCCTCACCCCTAGTGGGAAAATTACATTGTTAACATCATATTGTAAGAACACCATGTAGCATAGAATATATTGTGGTGGGTATCTTTGTAAAATACAGTCTGGCCATCCCTCATTTATTTATTCATTGATTTGTTTATATCGATGTGGACTCATGGATTCCTGTTTTATATAAGTGGTTATAATCCATCATTTTTTTAAAAAAAATTTTATTTATTTATGATAGTCACACACACACACACACACACACACACACAGAGAGAGAGAGAGAGAGAGAGAGAGAGAGAGAGAGAGGCAGAGACATAGGCAGAGGGAGAAGCAGGCTCCATGCACCGGGAGCCCGATGTGGGATTCAATCCCAGGCCTCCAGGATCGCGCCCTGGGCCAAAGGCAGGCGCTAAACCGCTGCGCCACCCAGGGATCCCCTAATCCATCATTATTTATTTTGATGTTCACATTGTCTCTGATTTGACCATTGGGAATCCCTTTCAAGGTGATATCTGTGTTCTTTTGGCATGTTCCTATTACTCTTTGAGCATTTCCTTTAGTGGAGGGTAGTATAAGAAAACCATGATTTGAGCACTTGGTGTTTTCATTGCCAATGGGTTGTCATTACTTCTAGCCCCTCTTGTAGCCAGAGCTGGTCTGTGAGAGGGCCTACAACACACACACACACACACACACACACACACACACACACACACCTATAACTATTTCTCTAAGTATATATATATTTAAAAAGCATATGTTCATATCAAAAACCTCCAGTTTCGGGATCCCTGGGTGGCGCAGCGGTTTAGCGCCTGCCTTTGGCCCAGGGCGCGATCCTGGAGACCCGGGATCGAATCCCACGTCGGGCTCCCGGTGTATGGAGCCTGCTTCTCCCTCTGCCTGTGTCTCTGCCTCTCTCTCTCTCTCTCTCACTGTGTGCCTATCATAAATAAAAACAAACAAACAAAAAAAAACCCTCCAGTTTCAACTCAGAATCTTGGGATTCAGCCTGGACTTGCTCCTTTCCCTGTTCTTGGTATCTTTTCCAACACTGAGAAACCTGGCACTTATTATAATCCTCACTTATCTGTTCAGTTCATTAACCAATCTTCAAACCACATTAGCTTTCTCTTCCACCTGCCACCCCTAGACCTTGCCACTAGCACACTGCATCCTCAGGTATCAGCAGGCACCTTGCCAATGCTCTGCCCTGTGGCATCTCACAGTGCTTCAGTACCCCGTGTCTTTGGGCACCAATAGACATACCTCCAATTTGTCTCTATGCAGCTTTCCTCTTCTCCTTACCATCCACGTCCTTGGGTGCTAGTGGGCAGGCTACTGACATCTTTCTATATAGCACCTCTTGTCCCCCTCCATAGCACTCTACACCCTCCAGCACCAGCAGGAATATCACTGATGTGTCTCCATGTTGCAGCCCCCTTCACTGCCACGGACTCCTCCAAGTTTTGGCGGGAAGATGAAGAAGTGTAAGCAGTTGTGTCTTAACACGATCAAACCTCTGTCTGTGAACATCCACATCTTTTAAAAAATGCAAACTTGATCTTGATTTTCTACTACTGAAAACCCTTGGATGACTTCCTAAAATCCCCAAACCCTACAGGACCCCACAATTGACACCCTGCCTACTTCTCCAGTATCATCCCTGTTTTATTTCTCTGGGTTCAGTCAGTTTCCTAGAGCAGAATCTTCCAACCTCTTGCTCGGAGAGTGTAAACCTGGCTGTCAGTACTTTGGGAACCGAGCCAAGGGAAGGGACTGGAGGTCTCAATGTCCAGAATGCAGATTTCAACTTAATCCCAGTTTTCTGCATGGCATCTCAGTGGGCCCTCAGCTGTGCTTGGTTTAAGTGTCCTATCTTTTGCCAGGACGGAGGAAGGGATCTGGGGACTAATTGTCCCTTCTAAAAATGTTCAGTCAATCATCCTGAATACAACTGCATACCAAAACTACTTTCAGAGATGCCTGGTACCTTCAATTCCTGAGCCTTTTGGGGTTTCTAGTACAAACATCTTCCTTAGGTTTCAGCTTTCTCTACTCGGCTAAGTCACTTACTACTCCCTTATCCAGTTTTTAGTTTCCACGTTTTGTGGGAGGTGGGTGGGGGTGTGCTGTCTTGCCTATTGTAGCCTCTCCTCCTGTTTCCTTTGTCCTCATGTTGTTTGGTCTTTTAATTCCTTTACTGTCTTTTTCGTGGTGTCTCAGAAAGGAGCTAAGTGCATGTGTGCCATTTGCCAGAATTAACTGGAAGTGGGGTTTTTTTCAAACAGCAAACACCCTGGTTCCTTTTATTTTATTAAAATTTTATTTATTATTTATTCATGAGAGACAGAGAGAGAGAGAGAGAGAGAGAGAGAGGCAGAGACACAGGCAGAGGGAGAAGCAGGCTCCATGCAGGGGGCCTGATATGGGACTCGATCCTGAGTCTCCAGGATCAGGCCCTGGGCTGAAGGGGCGCTAAACCGCTGAGCCACCGGGACTGCCCCCACCCTGGTTCCTTTTAAAGCAGATCCCATGAACAAAAATTGGACTTTATAGGATCGTGAAATATAATTAGAAACAGTCATCCAGTCCAGTGGTTCTTGTCTTTTTCTTTTAAAGACTTTATTTGATAGAGTAGTTTTAGGTTTACAACACAACTGAGAGGAAGATACAGAGGTTTGTGACATACTCCCTGCTCTGACACATGTATAACTTCCTCCACTATCAACACCCGCCCCACACCAGAGTGGTTCATTTGTTACAACTGATGACTTTACATGGACATATCATCACCCAGAGTCCATAGTTTATGTTGGGCAAATACTCATACAGAGTATTTTTGCTGCCCTAAGAATCCTTTGTTCTCTGCTTATTCATCTGTCTCCCCAACACGCACACCCATGAACCACTGATCTTTTTACTGTCTCCATAGTTTTGCCTTTTCCAGAATGCCATGTAGTTGGAATCCTACAGCACGCAGCCTTTTCAGATTGGCTTCTTTCACTTAGTAATAAGCATTTATTTTTTAAATAAAAAAAATTTTTTTTAGTAATATGCATTTAAAATTCCTCCATGTCTTTTCATGGTTTCCTAGCTCATTTTTGAGGGGCACTGAATGGCATTCCATTGTCTGAATGTATTACTGGTCCTTGTCTTTTCACCACCAGGTACTCAGGCCTCACTCCCTCACATCCCCATATTTGAAAAGATTTCGACTTCCAACCCTCAGTTTAGGAAACTGGTCTAGTCAGTGCCTCATTTTACAGATGAGGAGATTGAGGCTCAGGGAAGAGAGGTGACTTGCCAGGATCTCACAACTAATGAGGGGCCAAGTGAGGATACAGACCTGTCTCCCGCCTTCTGCTCTAGTGCTCCTTTTAGATCTAGGATGTGAGATGTCTGATCCCTAAAACTGATGGGCAGGTGAGGGAAATCGGTCCCGATTTTCATGCTGTGCTTTCACTCAGTAATATCATCAGTGGCATTGAAATAGGACTTTTTTTGATGCCTAGGAGGAAAATGCCTCCCTCTCATCTTGAGGGCCACGGAGGGCTAACCATACTGGGAATCACTGGTGCTTTCTCAGGGCCCCAGAGGAAGTATTTGAAATGTAATAAAGGTTCCTCTGTATCAAACAGGGAGAAAAAGCGATGCTGGGAAAACTTCAGAGTCCGTGCAGGAGGTCATATCCTAGCCGACCAACCAATCGGCAAGGAGAGAGTGGACCCTACTGTGAGCTTTTCTCTGCCAGAAGTTACCAAGGATACCCGGGCTTTGCCCTGAAGGGGTTTATGATCAAATTGCAGAGACAAAACTTCGTATCGACCAGCTTGTAACCTCTCTAAAGGCCTGGCCTTTGTCTTTCCCATTTCTTGTGGACCTCCCTGCACCTGGCTTCCTTCTGGCTCCGCGGTACTTACCTATGGTTTGAGTAAAGCTTCTTTGTTGCATTATTTCCTCTCCCCAAAGGGGAAATAGTGAGCGCCGAGTTGACGCAACCATGTAGCCCCATTCCCGGAGGTAAAGGGACTACCTACGTTTTGTCTGGAAAGTCACTGCTTTCTGCAGAATCCTTTCACGGTGGTAAAGGTTAAATTTTGCTATTCTCCTGGATCTTTTGAAAATATCTCCTACAAACGGGGAGGCTAACAATAAAACCCCTACTGTTTGCATAGGCTTTGTAGTTTACCGTGATCTCATTTAATCTCCTATCCGGTGTCTTTCCTCCGTGCTTTGCACACAAATGTTATTCATTCCCCCCAGAGGCAGCCATGTGTGGTGGAGTACGGGGCCTGAGGCTGGAGTTTCCGCACCCACCTCTTCAGGGAGCTGGTATCAAGCAAGTTGCTTGCCCACCCTGGGCCTCGATTTACCTCGGTGCAGAGAGGACGCGTTTGGATCCCACAGAACCCGAGGCTCCGCGGGCTCTGATTGGCGCGCAGAGCCTTTGTGCGGTTTGTGCGGTGGGCGTGGCTGCTCCAAGCAGAGGGCAGGGACAGGATGCAGTCGGCTGACCCGGGACAGAGGAGGAGTGGCGGGGCAGCTCTGCGCTTTGTGGGTGCCTCCCTCCCGGTCCCTAGGTTTCCCAGGCTGCTGAAGTTCACGAGCCCAGGGCGCCGCCTGTCCCCCCCCCCCCCCCCGTCACACACCCCAAGCCATTCAGGGTCTCTTTCCCAGGGTCGGCTTTAAAGCCAGCGGAAGATTTTCAGAGGTGTCCGATCTTCTTATGTCTTGCCCTCTTGACATCTGAGGCCTGAAAAGAGCTTGGGTTGCCTCTGCCTAGGCAGGTTTCCGGAGGCCACGGCCTCCTGTGCCTTCCGCGCCGGGGGCGGGCGGCGGGGGGCTGGGGGGGGACAGAGGGGGCCCGAGGCGGCGCAGGCGGCCATTGTCTGCGCATTGACTCAAAGGAGCAGGAGCCACAATGCACAGGAAAGAGGATGAGCTCACGACTGCTAAATGAAAAGATTCTTATCTTGGAAACAGCGGTTTCTTATGCAAAACAGGGGGCGGCAATGTGATTGTGCCTTACGGAGTACATTCAACAACAGGGATTTCAAATGAAGAAGCTATTTTGCATACCTACGGGAGCAGCAATGGGCCAGATTGTTCATTAATTAAAAAGGGGGGGGGGCGCCGGAAAAACCCACGCTGGCGCTTGCTGCGGAACCGAAATAATTCATTTGCCTTCCTCTCAGTGCCAGTTGATCAGCTGGGAGACCAATGTTTTTTCAACCCTAGCCCCCTGCAGAGAGGGGAGGGGGAGGGGGGGAGGGATGAGGCAGCGAGGCGGGGAACCGAGGCCGATCGCCGGAACACAGATAACGGTGATCTCTCGACCATTTCTGTTCGGCGTCCAGATGTATTGCGCAGAGGTGGCGGGTTTTGTTGCCTTCCTTCCCCCACCCAGGAGGTTGGCCTTCTAGTTCCGTTTGATTTCATATGAAAGAAGTCGGAGCAAATCCGCGGGGATGGGGAGACGAAAGAAGAGAAATGAAGAAGGCGGGTGTGGGAGACGCTTGGAATGTGTTGCGTAACTACAGTCCCCCCCCCCCCATTTCCCCAACTTTGACGCGTGGCCCCCCGAAGGGATGGGCTGGAACTGCGGCTGTCCTGGAAATTCCAGAATGTAGGTCGCCCACGGAGTGGGTAATGCCACAAGTGGAGAGGTGAATGTGGTTGCGGGTGGGAGGCACCGACGCCTCCCACGCATCTTTCCTATCGGCCAGGCTGCTCTCCTGCCACTACCCCACACGATCTTTTGATTAGGAATAAGAATGGTTATCATTTATCACGCACTTTCAGGCACAGTACCTCCTCGGTTATCTCTCATCGCTGTGTTGTACATGTGTGCCAGGCACTTTCAGCTGTGTTTGTGTATGGGAACTTTGCAGGTAGGCCGCGAAATAACTGAGTATTGTTGCTCCCGTCTTAGAAAGGAGGGAACTGAGGCTCAGAGACATTAATTGCGTTAGCCGAGGTCACACAACTTGGATACAGCAGAGCTCGGATTTGAGCTCACGTTGGTCTGATGTCAAAACCTGTGCCCTAAAACTAATCTAACACTGTATGTTAACTATACTGGGATTAAAATTAAAAATCTAATTACGAAAACAAAACCCAAACCTGTGCCCTAAACTACTGTGCAATGCTCACTCCCCACCCCCCCCATTCTTCCCTAAACTGTATTTGCCCAACTGCTACCAAATTGCAGAAGTTGGCTTTCTGGCAAGCAAGGCAATGAGGGGCGCTCCTTCCTGAATGGGAGACACTCCCCCCCCCACCCAAGCACTCATACCCTTCTGTGTGGAACACAAGCTTAAGTCAGCATCCATCTCACCAGCTCAGACGGAAAAATGAACACATCACCCAAGGCCCAGCTGGACTGCCCAAGGAACACAGAGGCCTAGGCTCAAGAGATAGTAATGCTTGTTTATCATTCAAAGGAACCTGTAGGACAAGTAGTTAATCAGCACTACCCTAGAGATATAATCACCAGATGTACCTAATGAAATCTCTAACATAAAAATTAAAGATATTTTTCAGATTCCAATTCTCACAAAGTGGCACCAGAACACCCGCTAGCATGACCTCATGGGCTTCCAATCAATTGTGTCCACCTTCTCAAATTTGGCCTTAAAAACCCTCATTTGCAAGCCACTGGGGAGTTTGGGACTTTTAAGCATTAGCTCCCCGCTCTCCTGGGTGATACCACACCAATAAATCACCCATCTTTCTTCACAAAAGCTCTGTGTTGGTTTTTATTGGTTTGCTATGCATCGAGTGGATGAACTCTCCTTTGGTTCACTTAGAAAGCTAAGGAAGCAAGCCTGGTAGATCCCTTCTCTACCATAGGGTCATTAGTAGGAGTCCTGGTTTTTTTGAATATATTTTTTAGAGATTTTATTTATTATTCATGAGAGACACAGAGAAAAAGAGGCAGAGACACTGGCAGAGGGAGAAGCAGGCTCGATGCAGGGAGCCTGATGTGGGACTCGATCCCCGGACTCCAGGATCACACCCTGGTCCAAAGGCAGGTGCTCAACTGTTGAGCCACCCAGGTATCCCTGATTCCTATTTTTTATTTTTTTGATTTATTTTTTATTATTTTTTTATTCCTATTTTTTAAAGTCAGGTTTATTGAGGTATAATTTTCATACTGTAAAATTCTCCTTTTTCAAGAAAACAGGTTAACGAATTTCAACAAATGTACATTGTTGTGTCACCACAAACCCAATATGGAAGATTTTCATTACTTCAGAAAGTTCTTTTGTGCCCCTTTGCAGTCAGTCCTTTCCCCCTATATCCAACCTCTGGCAACCATTGATCTGTTTTCTATTCCCACAGTTTTGACTTTTCTAGGAGGCTATGTAAATGAAATCATACAATATATAGACTTTTGGGGTTGACTTCTTTTATTTAGCATAATGCCTTTGAGATTCATCTATATTTTAGTTCATTCCTTTTTAATTGCCACATAATAGTCCATTGTATGGATGTACTATAAATTTGTTTGTGCATTCACTGGTTCATAGACACTTGGGTTGTTTCCAGCTTTGAGTGATAATAAACCTACTATGAATATTTATGTACAGTTTTTGCATGAACATAAATCTTAATTTCTCTTGGGTAAATACCTAGGTATTGGATTGTCAGCTCATAGGATAAGTGTATATCTAACTTTATAAAAAAAGAATCTGCCAAACTGTTTCCAAAATGGCTGTACCACTTTGAATTCCCAACAGCAATGCATAAAAGTTCTAGTTGCTCTGCATGCTTGCTAATACTTGCATAAGGTCAATTTAAAAAATTTTAGGATTCTAATAGATGTGTATTTTATCTCATTGTGGTTTGACTTTGCATTTTCCTAATAACTACTAATGTTGAATGTCCTTTCATGTTACTGGGGAGGAAAAAATTTCCTTCTACCTTTCTAAGTTCTTCAGCTGGTCTAATAATTAAATTGACATAAGACAGGTTAACAGGAGAAAAAATTTAATTTCACATGTACAGGAGCCCGACAGACACAAGAGGCTCAAAGACAGGCATTTGAGGCTTGTGTGCCATCTTGAGCTAAGAGATGGGATAGGTGCCTTAGGCTTCAAAGGGAGGGTGGGTAATTCACAGGACAATAGGAGGAGCAGATGTTTGGTTATTAAATGTTTGTCCTGCCATACAGATAGGTCATTTAGATAAAAATTATCTCTGGTAATAAATAGCTCTCTCTCTGAGCCAGGCCCCATATCTAAATTCCTTTAGATAGTTAAGGGAAAAGGAAAAGTTTTTCTTTCTCTTTTTCTTTTTTAAAGAATTTTATTTATTTATTCATGAGAGACACACACAAAGAGAGAGGCAGAGACACAGGCAGAGGGAGAAGCAGGCTACATGCAGGGAGCCCGACGCAGAACTCGATCCCGGGTCTCCAGGATCATACCCCAGGCTTCAGGCGGCGCTAAACTGCTGTGCCACTGGGGCTGCCCAGGAAAAGTTTTTCTTGACTCTGCTAGGTCTTGATTGCCTTCAGATCAAAATAATCCAAGTGACATATTTTGGGGTCATGTAATTTGCACCCATTCAGTGTGCTCATTTGCCACCTATATCTATCTCTTCTTTGGTTAAGTGTCTATGCAAATATTTTGCCCAATTTTTAGGTGGGTTTGTTTTCTTATGATTGAGTTTTGACATAGTTATGTAGTCTGGAGACATGTCCTCTATTAGATATGTGTTTTGCAAATATTTTCTCCCGGTGTGTGGCTTACCTTTTCATTTTCTAACCCTTTCTTTCTGTTTTTTAAAGATTTATGTAAGAGAAAGAGAGCAGGCAGGGGAAGGGGCAGAAGAAGAAAGAGATAATTCCAAGATGACTCCCCACAGAGCCCAGAGCCTGATGCAGGGCTTGATCCCATGACCCTGAGATCATGACCTGAGCTGAAACCAAGAGTCAGACATTCAACCAGCTGAGCCACCCAGGTGCCTCTAACACTGTCTTTCAAAGAGCAGAAGTTTGTAATTTTGATTAAAGTCAATCTGTTGATTTTTTCTTCCAATATTCATTCTTTCTTTGATCATATTTTTGTCTTCAAATTTTATTTGAATTCTAGTTAGTTGACATACAGTGCAATATTAATTTCAGGAGCAGAATTCAGTGATCTGGCATTTACATACAATATCCAGTGCTTAATATGATTAGTGCCCTCCTTAATACTCATCACCCACCCACCTCCCTCTTTCAAGCCTCAGTTTGTTCTCTATCTTTAGGAGTCTTTTATGTTTTTTTCCTCTGCTTTTTCCCCCTCCCATATGTTCATTTGTATTGTTTTTTAAATTCCACATATGGCTGGAAGCATATGGTATTTGTCTTTCTCTGACTTATTTTGCTTAGCATAATACACTGTTGCTCCATCCATGGGGTCATGAATGGCAAGATTTCATTCTTTTTGATGGCTGAGTAATATTCCATTGCATATATACCTTTGGTCATATATAAAAAAAATCTTCACCTAACCAGAGGTCACAAAGAGTTTTCTCTTATATTTTATTCTAGGAGTTTTCTATTTCAGCTTTTACACTTATGTCTATGATCCATTTTGAGTTAATTTTTATATATGATATAAGGTAAGGGTCAAGGTTTTTTTAATTTTTTTTTTGCATACAGGTATCAAATTGTCCCCCTACCATTTGTTGAAAAGACTATCCTATTACATTCTGTTGTCTTTGCCTTTTTGTCAAAAATCAACTGACCATATATGTGTGGGATTACTTATAGATTTTCTGTTCTGTTCTATTGATCTATATATGCAGCCTTATGCCAATACCACACTGCTTTGTTTACTATAGATTTATAGTCTTGAAATCAGAGAGGGTAGGTGCTCCAGATTTGTTCTTTTAAATTATGGTTTGGCCTTTTTATATCCTTTGCTTTTCTATAAAAATTTTAGAATCAGCTTGTCAATTCCTACAAAGAAGCCTGCTGGGATTGTGATTGAGATTGTGTTGACTCTATAGACTAATATGAGGAGAACTGACTTCTTAACTCTATTAAGTCCTCTGATCCATGAATACGGTATGCTTCTCCACTTATTTAGATCTCTTTTAATTATTTCATCAGTGTTTTATAGTTTTCAACATACAAATCTTGCATATATTTTGTTAGATTTATCCCTAAGTATTTCATTTTTATTATGCTGTTGTAAATTGTCCTTTTTGTTAAATTTCAATTTTCAGGGCGCCTGGGTGGTTCAGTTGGTTAAGTATCTGACTCTTGATTTCAGCTCAGATCGTGATCTCAGGGTCCTGAGATCAAGCCCTGTGTTGGGCTCTGCACTCAGCAGGGAGTCTGCTGGAGATTCTCTCTCCCTCGCCCTTTGCCCCTCCCCCCACTCACACATGCTCTCTCTCTCTCAAATAAATAATCTTTTCAATTGATATACAATTAATTTTTGTATGTTGACCCCGTGTCCTATAATTTTGCTATACTCTCATGCATTCTATAACTTTTTGGTACACTCTGAGATTCTCTGGGTAGATGATCATGATGTCTGTAAATAAATTTGGTTTTTTTCTTTTTCAATTTTTGTGTCTTTCATTTCTTTATCCTTGCTTAACTGCCCTGGCTAGAACCTCCAATGCAGCATTGAATAGAAGTGGCAAGAGCAGACATCTTTGTCTTGTTTCTGCTATTAGAGGAAAAGAGGTCAGTCTTTTACCATTAAGTGTGATGTTAGGTGTAGGATTTTCATAGATTCCATTTATCAGATTGAGGATGTTCCCTTCTATTTCTGGTTTCCTGAAGTTTTCATCATGAATGGATTTGCATTTTTGTCAAATGCCTTTTCTGCATGAATTGATATATGGTTTTTATTTTTCATCCTCTTGATGATAAATTACACTGATAGATTTTCAAATGTTTAACTACTCTTGCATTCCTGGGATAATCCTTACTTAGTCATGAGGTATTATCCTTTTTATGTGTTGCTGAATTCGATTTTCTGATATTTTATTGAGGATTTCCTTTGTCTATGTTCATGAGGATACTGGGCTGTAGTTCTCTTATAATGTCTTTGTCACATTTAGTATTTATTCAGTTTTGAATTGGAGTTATTTTTCAAGTAGAGAGGCTGAGTTTAGAGTCGATCTGAGGCAACAGCGTTATAAGAAGGGCAGATTTCTCTGTGTATTAACTGCTCCTTCCTCTGCTCTGCTAAGCCACACTACTGACAACTGCAGATGGCGCTGGACTCTCAAATAGTCTGTCTGCTGCTCAGAGCTCTGAAATTTTCTGTATCCCTTCTCTGCTTCACTTCCAAACCAATGACACAACGTACAAAACAACAGGGATCTGCTCCCTGTATATATTAGTTACTTAATCAGACACACTAAACGTCAGGGATCTAAGAGACCTGTAGTCATATCTCTGTCTATGCTTAAGGTGATTTGAATGAGCTCAAGGGGCACCTGCGCACACGGTCACCAGGGTGCAAGGCATGCTGAGGGGAGATTGCATCCAGCTTGAGAATGGGAGTACTTTCAAATCGTCACCTGTACTTAGCAAAGGTTTGAGAGTTCTCTGTAGTACCCTGGGTATTTAACAAGCATTGTGATGCTGAGTAATGATTACAGCTGTACATAAAATAGAAAGATTAGAGTCTCAGTTGCCTGCTTAATATGTAAATGTATCCAGTTATGTGTGAGTGCTTCTAATGAAGTAACTTTTACTTCTGTTTCCTACATTGAGAGTGATTGATGAAAAAAACACTTTATAACCCCATCAGAAATTAGCAGTCAGCAGGCCATTTGAAGGGACTCTGTGGTGCTGCCTGGCTTGGGGCTAGGAGGTAGTGGGACTGGGTTTTAGCCTGGGCTTTACAATTGATGTCCACCTCTCTGGGCAATAGGAAGTAGACTTCCTTATCTCCAGCTGTGCTCAGAGAGTTGTTGATGATGGATTGTGAAATAACTTCACTTACCTATTTGCTTTGGGTTGGTTCTCATTCAACATACAGGTATGGATAGAAATAGCAGCTACCAGGCACTGTGCTGGTCAGATCTAGCAGATCTGTGTTGGCTAATCTGGTGCTTTTGTTTATATTATTTTCTTCAATCATCACACTAATCTTGGAAGATAGTAATTAATATACCTCCATTTTATAGATGGAGAAACTGATGCTCACAGAGAGTAAGTTCTTGACCTAACCTCACCCTGTAAATTAATGACTGGGCTGAGACTCAAATTCAGATCACCATGGCTACCCCTCCCTGTCTTTCCCGCTGCTGGGGATGGTAACATCAGCCAGAATTCTCACATATCTGTAACTGGATGTGCTTGGAACAAGGAGTATTCTGTGTGTCTGTGATGAGGAACTAGATCCAGACAGTGACTAGGGTTGAGCATGGCCTCTTGCACCTTACATCATACACACTGTTCTCAGCATTTCACGAGGAGGGCAATGATTTGAATTGCATCTCTTGTAATGTCTGGCATAGGAAGAGTGCGAGATTCCACTTGCTGTCTCTGTAGCAATAAAGGGTCTCTCTCCTTTATTCTCTTCTTCTCTTAGAAGGCAGAGGCATTCTATGGAGTATCTCCAACTGGAAAAAAATTATAGCAATTATAGCCCTTATTATACACTAGACACTCTCTAATCACTTTCCACACATTAACTCATATAATCCTCACAACAGTTCTGAGAGAACCTTTATTATTCCCATTTCACAGATGAATAAACTGAGCCACAGAGAGGTTAAGTAGTTTTCCAAAGTCTCCCAGCCAACAAAAGGCAGAGCTAGGATTTGATCCCAGAGTGTGTGGTAATTCTAAGGCCTGTGCGGTCCTTATGGTAGCCACTAGCCACATGTGGCTATTTACAGTTAATTTTTACTTTTATTTAATTTTAATTCATTTCTCAGTCATACCAGCCATATTTCAAGGGCTTAATAGCCATGTGTGACTAGTGGCTACCATATGGAATGGTGCATTCATAGAATGTTTCCATCCTCACAGAGAGTTATATTGCATAGCATTGGGTTAGATTCTGTGCATTTAAGAGGTTAAAAGGCATTGAGATGGTATGGCTGTCTCAGAGGACAATCTGAGTACATCTCCCTGTGTTCTTGGGTTGGTCTCCATTTATCTTTGTTTCCAATTTTCTGTCCATTCCCCTTTTTAGCTTGATCTGTGAACAGGATAGCATGTTCAGCCCTTTCTAAGTCTGGCTTTAAACTCTGACCTAAGCCTCTTCTAACCACCATCTCCGCCCACTCTACCCCCACCCCTTGCCGCCAGCATCCCCCAGTCCCACCCGACCTCGGGCTCCTATTGATGCTTGGATTTTCGAAGAGCCCCAGATTCTGCTCAGGACTTTGTGTTAGGCCTGCAGACCACCAGGAGCCCCAAGCCATGGCAGGGAAAGAAAAGATGCCAAGGGGGTATTTGGCTTTTAGCCCCTTGCTACTTCTGTCTCTAGACCTTGGCCCTTACCATATCAGTCTGAGGTGGTGTTTACCAGAGGAGAAAAAAATAAAGGAGCTTCCAAATAAGAGCCATAGAATAGAACTCTGCAGCAGTTCTCCTCTGCTACACTGATTTATAGGCATTCCCACAAAATTCCCCAGGGCTGGGGCCAGCTGCCAACTGATTGACAGTGATTACCCTAGGAGATTTTTGTGGGTTTCCAGAGGCCTAACAAAGTAGGGTCCTCCTTGCTAGCAGATGGCTATCTATAGGGAAGTTGACAAGGCTCTATGCCTTGCCACCCCTAAAATAAATTTCCCTCTGGAACTCGCAGGGAGTCTGTGATGCCTCCTCCCCTTCGGAGGGAGTGTGCTGTTTACTTGTTGGCCCATATGTCACATCAGCAGGGCAGTGTTGCCCATTCTCCCCCCAGGGTACTGAGATAAGTGTGGGCGGGGACATTTTGATGGGTGGAGTAGTTTGTTGAAAAGTTGCAGACCTGCCAGACACACTTAGTCCTCTCTGTAGCCTGTGGCCGCTTCTCATATGTTCAGATTCAGGAAGGAAGGGAGGTTTGCAAAGACTCCTTGTAGGCATGTTGCCTCTCAGAAATGGATGTTTCTCAGGGCATGCCAGGACCAGGATTTTGAGAATACTGATAAGCTTTTAAAGAGAAAGGGGAGGCCACTGAGTGGTTATGTGTGGTTAGGTCTTGGCATCTGTGATCAATACAGCAGGTGCTTTGTTGCCATATTGATAGGGGGTAGAGGGTGGTGGCAGAGGCTCTTTACCCCACCAAGTGCCTGGGTGAGAGGTGACTTGGAGAGCCCATGTCTGAGTCAGTGTTATCTTCTCTTTTTGTTCCTATTCCTGGAAGCAACCTGCTGCCCTCATGTGTATTGCTATAAACCTTTTCAGTATGCCCTACAGGGCCCATCAGAATAGTAATAACAAGCCCTCATACCAGAATGGCCACCTACAGTTTACAGAACATTCTCAAGTCTTTTGTCTCTCCTGTTGTCTCTGAGGAGGGAGGACTGGCTGTATCATCTCCATTTTAATGGTGAGGAGATGGAGGCAGAAGCCTCAAGCTTTCTTTGCAAGGTAGTGTTTCAGTGGCACCTGACTGAAATCCCACATATCTGGCCACCTTTATATTTCTCAAAGCTTCTAGTTGCTTATCCTGCTGTGTCTTTTATTGGGTCTTTGGGAGATGGTGGAGAAGTTTGGTTTCTGGGAAGGGCAGGCATCACAGCTGGCTTGATGTGCTTCTTGGGCTTTCTTTTGCCTCACATTTGTTCTTTAGCTCTCCCCCCCCTTTCTAAGCTTGATCTCTCTCATTTTTCTGGAGTCAGAAAACCCATCCAGCATTATTATTTTTTGCCACTGGTCAACGTCCATCGATGACAGTGTAGACACAGGAATCAAGGGAATGTTCTGCACTACCCTGTCTTCTGACATTCAAGATAATGTCCAGCATGTCTTGATGACTGACCATGCTCATGGGGACAGAACCATTCTTTGAGGACCATGGAGTGCTTGAAATGGCACATTAATAAGTTTGGGCTTATCTTGTAGGTAGAGGTTAGCCATGAAAGGGTCAGTGTGCTGGGGGTTAGAAGGCAACTCTTGGAAAAAGATTTGCTCTGGGATGTTGTTAGACAAGCAGGAGGCAGGAGCAACTCTGCAGGGGTAAACAAGGTGAAGGGATCACTTCAGAAGTGTGATCCAAGGAAGACTTTGTGCCAATTAATTGCAATTGCTGGCTTCTCACCTTCCAGCAAATGGTTACAATAAGCTGGTCACAGCCTTCAAGTATGTTGTAATTGTCTGTTTACCTGTCTGCCTTCCCTGCTTTTGTATGAGCTTTGAGAGCAAAGGGGCCTAGTCTTATTCCCCAGTTCCTAGCGCAGGGCAAGACCTAGAGTAAATGCTCAGTAAATATTTGTTTGAATGATGAGAATCTCACACCTTTGTTCTCAGGTACTGCCAACAAATTCCCATCAAGAACTGCCAATCCTTAGCAGAGTCTTTCCTGCTTATATATTAGGCACCTGCTTGGAGCCACTGGGGTCCTGCCTAATGGACTGAAGCAGGTCTTGACTAACTAGAGAGTAGTTGGCTAAAGGGAGCCCTAGTGTCTGGTGGAGGCAGTTTTTTCCCTTAAGGGCCTGTTAGAGAAAAATTATCCTGACACCTGTTAAAATGGCAAAGAAGACTTTCTTTAAGACTATTGCAATAGGGGAGAGAGATAGAGACTGGACTCAACTCCTAACAAGGACAAGTGGGGATCATTAGCCAATGGGCAGAGTGATGAGGTCAGTGGATGCAAAATTAGGTGAATTTGATTAGATGTTGTTTGGGAGTGAATGTTTGTGTCTGCTCCCCTATTCATATGTTGGCATTTGGAGATGGGGATTTTGGGAGGTGATTATTTAGATGAGGTCATGAGGGTGAGCTCCCATGATGGGATTAGTGTTCCTATGAGAAGAAGAGAGACCAGGTTCTCTCCCTTCCCTTCTCTCCTATATGATGATGCAGTGGGAAGGTGGCTAGCAGCCAGCCAGGATGAGAATTCTTACCGGGGATTGAACCTGCCAGCTTTTTGATCTTGGATGTGCCAGCCTCCAGAGGTGTGGGAAATTTGTTTAAGCCATCCAATCTATGGTAGTTTGTTATAGCAGCCCAAGCTAACTAAGACCGGCATCAAGGGTGAGGGAATTTTTGCTAAGCTGGCATAACAGGATTTTTGCTAAAGGCAAGCCAAGGACTTAGGAAACAGGGCTGGAGGAAGCCAGGGTGGCTGAGTCCATTAAGGAGCTGCCTTCAGCTCAGGTCATGATCTCAGGGACCTGGGATCAAGCCCCAGTCTGAGTCCTGTGGAGCCCTGCTCAGAGGGGAGTCTCCTCCCACTCTGCCACCCCCCACTCATCTTTCTCAAATAAATAAAATCTCAAAAAAAAATCAAGGATGGGGAACTTGATCAGATATCAAGTGTGATAAGGTATCTCTGGTGGGGGGGTGGATTTTTGCTAAACTGACTTCGCAGGATTCTTTGCTAAAGATAGACCAAGGGCAGGGCCTAGTTGAAATGAGGGCTTAGAAGAGCCTGACTAAATTTCAATGGAAGAGAAAATCTTTCTCAGGCTTAATCGGCCGGGGCCCAGTTTTGCCCATTAAGTCTGCCATTTGCTGTGCCACTAACCTCCAGTTGCCTAGGTGGACACACTTGCTGGGAAACCTGTGCTGATGCCTGTGGTTGCCCCATGCAGCAGTCCACTACAATTTCCTGGGGAGAAGCATGAAAAAGACCTATGCCTGGGCCCTATCCCATACCTACTAAATCCAAACTGATGAGTATATATTTAACAAGCTCTCTTGGTGATTCTCATTATCAGCCAGGTCAGGGACCCGCAGCTTTACCCTATGGATTGACCAAGAGGGAGAAAGAACATGAGAACTTGTTGCTGGGGAGGGGCTCCCATATCTACTTTGCTCATTTTTTCCATAGGCATGGGTTCCTTGCACCCCTGGAGAGTGCCAGGACTTGTATACTCAGCAAAATGGCAAAGTAAGTGAATATTGTTCATAATATCTGCCACCTTGGCCTTTCAGGTTTTTTAAAAGATATTTTTAAAGTTTATATATATATATATTTTAAGTAGGCTCTGATGTAGGAAAGATGTTAGGGTTCGAAATCAAGAAAGACTCTTGAGACGTCTTTGGTGTGAAAAGGTGGTTTCATTAAAGCACAGGGACAAGACGCCAGGGCAGAAAGTGCTGCACCAGGGTCATGAGGAGTGGCCCATTACAGACTTGTGAGTTGGGAGGGGTGGGGTTGAGAGCATAAGTCTCTAAGGAATTTTGGAAGCAAGGTTTCCAGGACCTTGAGGGGGCTAGCTATTGTTAGGAAAAGGTCATTTGTTACTGTCTAGTAAAACCCTTAGTCATGAGACCCTTCAGATGGGTATCGGTGGGTGCTATGCTTGGGGTGGGTGACTGCCAACATATCTTGGGGTGGGGTTTAGAGATTAAAAAATTTCCAAAGAGATTTTTAGATGTTAAAGTAGATTTAGAGGATCCTGGGGGTCAGGCTAAGATTGCCTTTTGCCCTTAGCGAAGAATTAACATCGAGGCAGCTGAGCTCCCGGAGAAAGGTCACTCTGTTTCGAGGACTTGTCAATGGGCTGTAGGTAGCAAGGAGATTTTTCTTTTGCCTTTGTTTCCCACATCAGGCTGCCTGACCAATGTAGGACTTGAACTCACCACCCTGAGATGAGGAGTCACATGCTTTACCTACTGAGCCAGCCAAGCTCCCCTAAAATTTAAGTAAACTCTACCCCCAATGTGGGGCTTGAATTTAACAACCCCAAGATCAAAAGTAGCATGCTCCACCAACTGAGCCAGGGCCTTTGTTGCCCTTCCAGACATCTGGTGCTTTTCTTCCTTCTGAAAGAGGCTGGTTAGGTACTGCTTTCTAAGGTTTTTATTTTTGATGAGGCAGTCTGGCCTTTTTTAAAAGGGGACAAATCCAGAAGTTAAAGGACTGGATGTCCCCAAAGTAGGAGATTCAGATATTGGGGGTCAGGCGGGGGTAGGGAGGAGGGCAGCAAGGGTGCGTGCGTATATGTGTGTGTCTGAAGGTGTTAGGAGGTAAGGTTTTCTAGTATCCCTACAAATTACACAGACATAGCTGCTTTCTTTGCCTGTGCCTAAAAGCGGCTCAGATATTTGTCTATGCCCCAGATTCCTAGGACTTTCTGGGAGATATTAGGCAGAGTCCTATCTTTTTCCTAAAAGGATAGAAAAATGAAAGGCTTAAAGCTAAACCCAGACCCTCAGGTAAGATGCAACCCTTACTGAAATAGCACTGTGTCAGCAGAACACGGTCCCATTGCCTCATTATCAGGTGAGGTCAGGACATTATTTCTGGCAGCTTCTGAAAGCCACAGCCTCTTAGAAAAAAGTCTTCCTGAAGGTTTAATACAGCCTGCTCTCGCTCTTTCTCAGGAGCTCAGCACGCTTGCTTGCGCGTGCTCTTTCTCTCTTTTCTTGGGCCTCCTTTTAAAATGCTAATTAAATTTGCTTGATCCACTGGCCCCCAGCCCCAGCTAATTTGGGAGATCAAGAAAGGGAGCTTGATATCTATAAAAGATGTGTCTGTCTTTCCACCTGAGCTACCTTTGTATTTCATTCTGTTTTATTACAGGAAATTGTGTCAGGGGCTCTAAACACTAACATACATAACATTGATTGTATTCTGCATAACAAATTGGATTAGGATAATTACCACACAGATGTTAAAAAACCCAGAATGCAAATCAATGCAATTAGTCATGACTTAATATACTATAATTCACACATTGGAATGTCTTATTGTGATTATACTATTTTAGAACAAAACGCTTTAACAAAAAAGGAAGAAAAGAATTCTTTTACTCGAGCTGCACGTGCTCTGAACAAGAAATTGTTTTATGCTAATTTGGAATTTGACTACTCAGAATTCTTATTAACTAATCAGATCCTTCAATTTCTCTTGCCCCCTTTTATATGGAGAAAGCTGCTTCTTTAGCAAGACAATTTCATGCACAATTCAACTTGAATGCCACCATTATGAACAAAGGAATTTGCACACGGATGCTTTTGACAAACATGGCTTTAGAAAACCGAGCTTCGGGTGGTAGTGGGGGTAGGGGCCACCCTCACTGATGGCCAGGACCCTAAAACAAAGCAGACAAGTGTAAGCAATTGGAAGGGGCCCAAGTTAGCCAGCAAATAGGCAGACTTGTCACGAGGGCAGTAGGCTCAGAGCTGCCACAAAGCATTGCATAGCTTGTGCCTAGCTGAGAGGGCTGAACTCCAGCCCGGGATCCATGCTCCAAGTTCTGCTCCCAGGTGACCTTCTTTTCTAATTCACACAAATGTGACTTATGGCTACAAGGCAGGAGTTTGGTCAGAGAGAAGAAAACAAAAACCAAGTCTCATTGCCAGAAATTACAGCAGTTAGGACCCCTGGAGTCTAAACTGTGAACTCAAATCCAATTCCTAGATTCTTTTCTGATTTATCCTGCAGCCCACCCCTTTGCTCTGCACTTACTTAGAATTCCTCTGAGATCTAAGTTTTACACTCTCAAGTACACGCTCTTTGTGATTGTTCTCTATGTCAAAGCTTTGCTCACCCAAATGATCTGGGAAAAATTATTTTCCCTCTATCCTTCTAGGTTCTTGGCTGAGACCCCCTGTAATACAAAGACAAATTAACAGGAGAAAACAAACAGATTTAATAACATATATGCTTCCTGTATACGTGGGAGACCCAGGAAAACAGTAACTCCCAGCAATGGCTCAAACCAAGACCTTAAATATCATCTCCAGCACAAGACAAAAGATGTTGGGGGTAGGGGGAGCCAGTTAATGGGAAGCTCTCAGGAAAAGCACAGTAAACCAGAGTATGATTTGTTATGCAGGCCTATGTCCTTGCCTCCTCCATTGATAAGTTTCTAGAGATTTAGAGTCCTCCTTCTCTTCCCATACTGAGAGGGAGACACTCTTTACAAATGGAGATTTCTCTTATAGACGTAAATGTCTCTTACAAAAGGGAAACTTATTTTTCAGAGCTTTCCATGCATCTGTAGTTCTTGAAAATAATTAGCCTGAAAGAATCCTTATGCTGAAGAGGCATAGTTTGGGGATGGCAAATTCTGTGGCCCTCAAGTCCTAAGATTGTGCCATCATCACCATCCTCTCTGGGGTCTCCTCCCCCACCTAGGGTTGCTAGATTTAGCAAACAAAAATACGGAATTACCAGTTAATTTTTTTCCTAGTTAGTTTTTTTTAAAAAAGATTTTATTTATTTATTCATGAGAGACACACACACAGAGCGGCAGAGACGTAGGCAGAGGGAGACGCAAGCTCCCTGCAAGGAGCCCAACGTGGGACTCGATTCCAGACCCCGGGATCACGCTCTGAGCCAAAGGCCGATGCTCAAACACTGAGTCATCCAGGCGTCCCTGCCTGGTTAATTTGAATTCCACATACATAACAAATGCTTTTATAAATACCTAAAAAATGAGTAATATATCATATGCAATATTTTGGACATAGTTACATTACAATTAGCATTGTTTATCCAAAATTCAAGTTTAACTTGGCATTCTGTGTTTTATCTGGCAACCCCAGCACAAAGCACAGAGCTTGTTGATTCAAATAGATCTAGACTATTTGAAGTGGTAATCACATTTGAGCCTGTATCAGGATCACCTGGAGGTGATTAAGACACAGATGGCTGGTTGCCACCCCCAGAGTTTCTGATTCAGCATGTCTGGGGAGGTGCCTGAAAATTTGCATTTCTAACCAGTTCCCAGGTGATGCTGCTGCTGGTCTGGGGACCGCGCTTTGGGAACAACTGTTCTAGCACAACTTCAATAAATAGATCCAATGGGAATGAAGTTCTTGTTGCCAAATTGATAATAAGCAGGCTGAGAGCTTCACTGACCTCTTGCAGCTGGTTCTGTGGGCTCCCTCCAGGTGCTCCTTCAAGGAATGTGTATTCACTTGTTCTGCTTTCAGCTTGCTAGGGTGAAATCCCTAGAAATAATCCCTCTTGACTGCCTTAGGTTGGTGATAAGCAAAATTGTGTGGCTTTGCTGCTTCTAGCCTTGTTTGTGATTCCATCAACTTTGACTACTCTGCCTTCCTCCCTTCTAGGTGCCAATGTCTTTCCATTCTCTAGCCAGGGATGGTAAATCTGTGTTGTGGGTCCCAGTGAAGAAGGACTCCATTTACTTATTTCTTAAGCAGGAAGCTACCATTTTGAGGTTACTGGCAGTTTTTAGTGAAGGTATAGATTTCCTTTGAGGCTTTCTCCCTTTCCTCTGGGCAAGTTATGAAATGGCCCTTTAGTTACAAAAATATAAAGCATTATATTCCCATAGGACACTGACAGCTGTCAAGAGGGAATGAGGGCAATTTGCATAAGGTGTACCAGGACTTGTCTTTGAGACTGAGATCCAGGTCTTAGATTCTTTCTTTTTCTTTCTTTCTTTCTTTCTTTCTTTCTTTCTTTCTTTCTTTCTTTCTTTCTTTCTTTCTTTCTTTCTTTCTTTCTTTCCTTTCTTTAATATTTTAATTTATTTGACAGAAAGAATGAATATAAACAGGAGCAGGGGTGGAGGGAGAAGCAGACTCCCTGCTGAGTAGGGAGTCCAATGCGGGACTCATGCAGGACTCAGCCTAGGACCCAGCAATCATGACCTAAGGTGAAGGCAGCTGTTTAACCAACTAAGCCACCCAGGCACCCTGAGTTCATGAATTTCTGACTGAGATCCTGACCCTTTCTATTCGACATTCAAAGTTATTGTAACATGTTGGGGTGGATAGGGTGATCCTGGCCCATTCTAGGGATTGGAAAAGGGCAACAAAGTTCCTGAGATAAAAAATACTATGAGGATAGAACGAGACAGGACCTGGTGGCTGGCCTGGGCACTGCAGGTCTGTGGTGCAGGGTATTAGGATACGCTACTGCCAAATCTTTGAAGCCACTGCTACAGAATTTGCTTCAACACAGTCCCTCCTGGGGCCAACTTTAAGCCACAAGCAAAGATCCATTGTGCATGTAATAGTTGGAAGAGCCTGGGTTTATTTTATTTTGAAACATTTGGGGACAAGTATGTTCCATTGTCCTTGCGGGACATAATCCAGCCTAGCAGTGAAGCATATATAGTGGTCTCAGGGATAGTCCCTGCCTGATACCCTGTATTCCTTTTTTTTAAAGATTTATTTTTTTAAAGATTTTATTTATTCATGAGAGACAGACAGAGAGAGAGAGAGAGAGAGAGAGAGAGAGAGAGAGAGAGAGGCAGAGACTCAGGCAGAGGGAGAAGCAGGCTCCATGCAGGGAGCCCGATGTGTGACTTGATCCGGGGTCTCCAGGATCAAGCCCTGGGCCGAAGGTGGTGCTGAACCGCTGAGCCACCCGGGCTGCCCAGAGATTTATTTATTTGAGAGAGAGCACAAGTGGGAGGAGGAGCAGAGGGAGAGGGACAAGCAGAGTCCATGCTGAGCATGGAGCCTGATTGTTGTGCCCAAGATTGAGAATCCGAGAAACCACCAAGGAGCCGACACCGATGCAAACACACGAGGGTTTATTACAAGCTTGAGCTTGGGTCCAAGTACACCTGACACAGCAGAGCAGGGACTTGGACCCCAAGACTAAGAGACTTAGCAACTTTATAGTGGCCAGTGGCCAATGGGATACGCAGAAAGTTGCACACTCGTGTTGGTCCACTCGCAGGTGGCCGATTGAATTACATTTTACCCTAAAGTATCCATTGAACTGGTCTATCACTGAGCCGGATTTCCGGTTAGGGTGTGCCCTGGTCTTGACTAGGGTGGGGCAGTGCCCTAAGCAATAAGCAGGTCAGCACAAGGCAGGTGCAGCACAAAATGGAGTCAGTCCTGCTCTGCTTGTCCAGGGGTAGGGGATTTTTGTTAAATTTCTTGGGTCCCACACTGATGTTGGGCTCCGATCCCACAACCCTGACCTGAGCTGAAATCAAGAGTCGGTTGCTTAACCGACTAAGTGACTAAGCCACCCAGGTGCCTCAGATGCCCTGTATTCTAAGGGACCTCAAGATAAAGGCTTAGTTTCCTGTCAGTGTGGACATAGAAAAAATCAGTCATGGTAATTTAAACAGTAAAAGCAATTTAAATTTGTACTTGGAGCTGGTGAAGTGGGATGTACTTCTTATGCATTATATATATGTTGCTGCCTTCCCCTTTTGCTCTCATGGTAGACACTGTTATTTGATCATAGCCTTCTTTCCCATTGATCCTGGGGGTGTCCTTTGTGCCCCCTCAATTATTAATTAGGGCATTCTTGGTTGCAAGTGACAAAAAAACTTTTAAATCTTTATGTAGCACTTCTTATATGCCAGGTAGCATTTTAAAGGTTTTATAAATTTACAAATTTACAGACTCTTTTAATTCAACCATAGAAGGTAGAGATATAATCCCAATTTTACAGATTTTTTTTAAAAAAAGATTTATTATTTCAGGGAGAGAGCATGAGCAGGGGGAGGAGCAGAGGGAGAGGGACCAGCAGACTCTCTGCTGAGCAGGGAGCCGGTCGACTCGGGGCTTGATCCCAGGACTCTGGGATCATGACCTGAGCCAAAGGCAGATGCTTAACTGACCAAGCCACCCAGGGGCACCCCAATTTTACAGATTAAACAAAAAGGAGATTTTGTTTTCTTAGTACGGATTCGGAGATATCTTACAAAACCCAAGTTCCTGAATGTAAGTGATCTTCAGAGATGAACTGGGACCCTGGGATAGGTCCTGAGTCCTCTACCACTTGCTCCTGTACCTCTTTGTATCTGTGTTTCACTCTTCTTTCTTCCATTAGATCAGCTTTCTCTTTCTAGACCATATGGAGGAAAATATAGTGTCTAATACCACCCAAGTTTCACAGTTGATGAAACTGACCATCCAGAGAGAGAAACTGATCTCTCTTTTAATTAAAAAAAAATCCCATTGGAATGAATTTATTAGCTTAGTTTGGGTTAGGTGTCCAAGCCTGGACTCAGTCTCCTGGGGATCAACATTTGCTAACCAAATGTAACTCATAAATGAGGGATTTACAAAACCACGGACAGAGGGCAGCAAGTCACATTGCAGGAACACAGAGTTCCCACTGATACCAGGCAGATGGAGGAAGGGAAAGGAAAAGTCCTAGAAATGAAGCATTGGGAAGACAATAGCTGTCTGCAAAACCTTAACTCCTCATTCCACCTGGCTTCTCCCGAGTGATAAGAACTGGCACATGGTGCTATTTGTTATCTCTATTCTGACCTCCACCCTCTCAGTATGGGTAATGGATGTGTTAGCTTCATTTATACTCGTTGCATCAGTCTGAAGGGAGGATCTTCACATCTGTCCCAGATTGTCCCCTGTTCTCTGCCCTGGTAGCCCTTTTTTGCTCTTATGCAATACTGTTTGACCTCATCTTGCAGGTGAGCTCTATCAACTGAACACATTTTCAGTGACCTTTTCCTAAGTGTGGTGACAGAGCTGTTACAGAGAAAGAAATTGCCACTGAGAGGATGTGGAAATTGGAGGAATGAGGCAGGCTAGAGGTGTCAGTAAGAAAGTTTGTCTATCTGGCAATTTAGTCAGCTACCAGTTAGGCTCAGAGACTGAGTTTTGTCGAAGATATTTAGAGGTCAGTAATCTCATGGGGATGGACTCATGCTAACCAAATCGAAATCACAAGGGATTAAGAGACAAAGCCAGAGTTCCATTTTTTATTCATTTTCTAGAGGTACAGAGAACTATTCATCAGATTGGAGTTGGCATGGCCAGACTCAAAAGGGAAGCTGTATAATAGAAGGTTGTTTGGGGAGCAAGGAATGAGAACTAGGAGACCTCCTTGGATTATCTTGAAAATAATTTTTTTGGATATAGTTACACACTATTACATTAGTTTCAGGTGTAAAACATAGGGATTCAAATCTCTATACGTTATGCTATGCTCACCACAAGCAGAGCTACCATCTGTCACCATACAACACTATTACAATATCATTGTCTATTTCCTATGTTGTACATTTTAGTCTTGTGATTTGTTCATTCCATTCTGGTATTATCTTAATGGCATCTGCCATCCACCTATGATAGCCCCATCCTAGAGATAGATCAGAGGGCAGAGACCAAATACTCATATTTGTATGTGAGAATGAGCTTTCCTGGGCCAGTTGGGCAACATATTGAGAGTTTCTTGTTCTTTGACTCACTGCCATCTAGATCTCAACACTAACCTCTTCTTTGGTTAACACGTCTATCTTCAGCTTCAGTCAAGTTACTATGCAATCAGTTACCAGCAGCCTTGCCTCAAAGGAACATGGCTCTGCAATATGATAATTGATGGTTGCAGCTAACCATTTTTTCAATACTGAGTTAAATAGGCTTCTTTTCCATAGGACTTCTCGGAGCCTTTAGTGAACTAAGCAATGTGCCCTGTGAATTTCCAAAAGAAGGCTAGAGACTGTATTTATCTGACTGCCTACTTGTATTATTCAGAGGAAGCCATGATGGCAAGTGTATTAGTTTCCTATTGTTGCTGTAGCAAATTAGCATAAGTTATGTGGCTTAAAAACAATCCAAATGTGTTATCTTATAGTTTCATAGTTCAGAAGTCCTAAAATCAAGGTGTCAGCAGGACCACGTTCCTTCTTTAGAGGAGGATCTGTCTCCTTGCTTTTTTTTTTTTAGCTTCTTGAGGCCATCCATATTCCTCTTCCATCTTCCAAGCCAGCAGCTAGTATCTTTAAATCCCTCTTCCCTCCTTCTCCGCACTCCTGTCCTCACATCTTCTGACTCTGACATTCCTGCCTCACTCTTACAAGGATTCTTGGGATTATATTGGACCCAACCATATGATCCAGGGAAATCTTTTCTTTTTTTTTCTGTTCAGGAAGCATTTTATTGTTGCTCCAAGTTTTAGGGATTTTCACTGACAGAAAATCAATACTTTCAGAAAACCTCCCGCATGGCCCTGCTCAGCTTCTGAATGTTGGTTCTTGCAGACATATCGGCATACTTCTCTCCAATACGGACAATCATTCCCCCCAAGATTGATGGATCAACCTTAACTTCCAATTCCAATACTTGGCCTTTGCTTAGGGAGCTCTTCAGGACCGTTTTTAGTTCAGTAAGAGTGGCTTCATCCAAAGGAGACGCGGTGGTCACTGTGCACGGTACTTCTCCACGGTGGACACTCATCATGGTGGAAAAGGCAGAAATGACTCCAGGGGTATTGTTCAAGCGACCGTTCTCAGCAAGCAAATTGATCGGGTTGGATGTGCTAGGAGAGAACCTCTCTCTTGCTGTCATGTCATTTAGGCTTTCCACTTTCACAGAACATTTTACGTAGGGATTCATAATGGAAGCAGCCATTTTAGGTTCCTTCAAGATTTGTGCTACTCTCAACAATTCCTTTTCTACTTGTTCCAGTTTATTCTGTTTAGATGCAGCAGAATAAAGAGCAGCGGCATAGCGACCTTCGATACCATATACCTGAACAGGTAGCCTCACGAGCTTGGAAAACGGCCGACCACAGACGTGCTAAAGCACCGCACCTGCCGGGACAGCGTGGACACCGCCGGGGTGGCCATCTTCTCCGGGTGGCTGTAGGGCAAACCCGAGTCAGAGGGAGCCAGGGTCATCTTTTCATCTCAAGATATTTAACTTAGTCACATCTGCAAAGTCCTTTTTGCTATGTGATGTAACATGTCCCCTAGACTTTGGGGATTAGGATGTGGACATCTTTGGTGGGGTGTGTGTGTGTCATTTTACCTACCACAGAGAACAGTGGGAAACACTGGACTGTGGTATTAAACATGCTCATACAATCCTACTATTCTGAGGTTAAACTTCATTGGGTTTGGAGAGCTCCTGACCTTTCTTAGCTACATTTTTAGAGGTTAGAATGGGCTCCCACAGATCTCACAGAGTTCTTAGAGGGTACTTAGTACCTACAAGATCTACTGGTTTCTACTTGGGCAGTGGCAAAAGCTCCTGGCTGGAAGAAGAGAAAGGGCTTGTGTACTGAAGAAAGGGACTTTCCCCAAGACTCCTTCCCAGAAACATACCATTCTCAGACACCAAAATAATGCAGAAGGAGTCCGTGTCAACGGGTTAAAGTTACTTGTTTAATCAAAAGTAGAGATAACCTATCATTTGAAATGGAAATTAGGGCTCCAGAATATCTTAAATGAGAGTGTTGCCACCCTGGGAAACCCCCTGTCTACTAGTGAGCAGGAAAGTAAGGCTGCAAGCAGTTGACCTTTTCATATCACCCGATGTATTTGTGACAGGTGCTATGCTGTGTTTGAAGAAATTGACACCCCAAGTTCTTCACTTTCCTGCAGAGAAAACTTGATACCTTCTTTCTCTAAGGCTATTTTAGACTTGTTTCATGGATGATGGTAATAACTCTTGACCTTGACGGAGTTTCCATTGGGTATGAGGGTCCCCAAAGCCAATGACATTACCAGAAACCAAACTGAACAGAGTTATTGAGATTCCATTAATGCTGCATTGACTAAGAATAGTAATTTCAGCTGAAGCACCTGATTATAAGCCAGAGATTCCATTGCAGAAGATGAGTAATTTAGATTATTGAGAGATAATTCCTCCTGAGGGTTTGGGTCGGCTTGGGAAAATACATAGAAGAGGTTCCCAGGTATCTTTTTCTCACCAAATCTCAGTAGCCTTTTCTTCACTCCTATTTTTTTTCTTGTCCCCACTGACACTGACTACCTTCACTTATTAAATTTTTTAACATTTTGGCTTCTGTGACCCAGTCTTAGGCTAGTTTTTCTTCTATCCCTTTGACCACATCTCTCCTATATTTTATGGTTTCTTGTTTTCTTCATCCTAACTGTGGTTTCCCTTGAAGACACAGTCATTGATACTCTCCTTTTCTTTATGTACTCTTTCATTCATCTGTCAAACATTTTTTTAATGTTTAGGTATTCATGTTTGGACACTTATATTGTGTTCTGGGGATATAGAAATGTATTAGACACAATCCTTGTCTTCTGGGAACTCAAAAACTAGGGAGGGAGACAGACAATCAATGAATGAATACTTCATATCTGAAGTGTATATGAAATATTTTTATGGAAAGTCATAGCAGAGACATCTATATATATTTCCAGTTGGGATGCTTTCAGCAGCAAGTAACAGAAAACTCAAGATGATTTAAACAAGGACAAATATTATTTCTTATAACAAGATATCTAAGGGTAGAGAGACCCAGAATTGGTCAGTTCAGTGGCTCAAGAAGTGCATTAACAACCCAGGTGTTTTCTATCTCTTTGCTTGTTATCTTTAGCATATTCCTTTTAGAACTGCAAATTGGTTTCCTGCAGTGCATTTATGAAAGAAAAATCTACTTTCCATGCCCCCTCCCAACTTCCCTTCAGGACCATCGCCTAAGTTTACCTAAATCAATTACTGACGAGGGGAATGAAACTGCCATGATTGGCTTAGACCAGGGGATCTCAGTTTTGGCCCCACAGGAGAATCATCTGGAGGACTCTTAAAAAGCCAGTGCCCAGGCATATCCTAGAGCAATTAAGTCAGAATCTCTGCCTGTGGGACCCAGGCATCAATGTCTTTAAAGTTCCCCAATTGATTCCTCTATGCAACCAAGGTTGAGAACCACTGGCCTACACTAGTCCCTCTGATTCTTCCCTCTGGAGCACAGGAGCTCTCGGCTTCCCTTCAAAACATGTGTGTCTGCTCTAGGAAAAAATTAGGATTCTGTAAGCAAGGAAGAAATGAGGAATAGCTTTTTTTGGTAGGCAAATCACAATGCTTGCCACAGTAACTAATCAACATTCATGATTTCAACTAGCCCTTCTATGTGGAGACTGCCACTTCTGGCTCTGACCTCATGTGAGCTCCTGACCTATTTCTTCAACTGTCTCCTGGCATCTCTACTTGGATTTTTTTGTCCACACCTCAATCTCAGTTGGTTCCAAACCAAGTGTTCAGCCTGCTTCCTTTCCCAATGACATTATTTCCATCACGTGGTACCATCATTTCTCAGGGTATTTCAGGCTCAAATTCTTGGGATCTTTTTTTATCCATGTCCTTTAACCCCAATTTTAAAGTCACCTCACCCTGTTTTTTTTTTCCTGAGATATTTTAATTCTACTCCACTATATCCCCTTCTATCCTGGTTTAGGCTGCCCTACAGCATTGCATCCGTGGATTCTGTAACAGCTCACAGCTGGTTTTGACTCCAGTCTTTCACTCTTTTAGGTCATTCTGCATATCACCGTAGACTCATATTCCTAACATACTGCCTTCATTATGTAACTCCACAGGATGCCTTTTGATGGTTGCCAAATTTTTGCCTGTTTTTAAGGTCCTTCAAATTTCAACCCCTTCTCATCTTTTAAGGTCTGGTTCACCTCCAGGAGGTTTTCTCTGCTTACTCTAATCCTCTTGAATTCAGACAGAACTTCCTTGAACTCCTGACTCCACCACTTACCACCTGTTTCCTTGGCAATTTGTGTAACCTTTCTCTTCCTTCCTTTCTTTTCATAACCTTTCTGAATTTCGGTTTCCTCATCTGTAAAGTGGGAATAGTATTAGTTTCTAACTCAGGGTTATTGATTAGGATCTAAAAATTTCCTTATCTCCCTGCCTCTTTTCTGACCACCTACATTGCCTCCTCGTTTACTACAGAACTTAGCCTTTTATTATCTAATGCCCTCTACTCTGGCCTGTTTCATGAATATAGTTATCTTTTCTCCCCACCTTGATTATAAAGCTCTTTTAAGTGCAGGCACTGTACTTGCCGTTTTTCTCTCTCATGCCCTTCTGAATTTTTATTGTACACTGAGCTAATATAGAAGGTATTGCAGAGATGCTTGCCAATTTTGTAAGTATTAAGTAGCACAAGCTAAAAGTACTATAGAAGGAACTATTACAGCTTAAAGAGATGGAACATCTGTGCAGAGTTCCTTCCTTTTTGCTCCATTCCAGTCAGCAGCTTTCATGCTTGGTTTTTGGAGCAGAGTTGCAGGTGATCTTACTTGGATAGAAATTATCTCCATACTAGTTTCTACGGCTTTGACTCTAGGGGCAAAGTAGAAGCCTGACTTGCTGTAGCTCTGAGCTTGCATTCAGTGGCCTGTTCATCACATTGGTAAAGGCCAATGGCTCTGGCTTCCGGTAGGGTGGGGTGATTTTCTCATTTGAATCTCTATTTGGCTGTTTTCTGAATGCTACCAAAGTTGTTGCAAGGTGATTTTGCAAATGGGGATGAAGAAAAGTGTGAAAAACAGAGAAATATGTATCATGTATTTTGCTCTGTGGCTTCACACTGTATGGGTTTGTTTTTTTTTTTTCTGTTTTAATTGTTTGGTTCTTTGTCTCAAATTGTGATACACTCCTTGCCTGGAACACATTTGAACCTGCATCTATATAACTGAAAATTCATTTGAAAAAAAAAGTCTTGGGCAGAGAATTAGAAGACCTCAGTCTGTACCTTTAGCTAAGTTACTCTCTTGCATGGTGCCTCAGTTTCCTCATCTCTTAAATAGGAATAATGCCTGCCATACCTATGTCACGTTGTTGTGGAAAGATTAAGATAATTAGCTACGTGAGCATGCTTCGGAAAGTGAAAAGCCTTCACAAATGTAAGGATGTTTTATTTTATTTTACTTTATTTATTTTAAAGATTTATTTATTCATGAGAGAGAGAGAGAGAGAGAGAGAGAGAGAGAGGCAGAGACACAGGCAGTGAGAGAAGCAGGCTCCACGCAGGGAGCCTGATGTGGGACTCAATCCCAGGACTCCAGGATCACACCTCGGGCTGAAGGCAAGCACCAAACCGCTAAGCCACCCAGGGATCCCCGGATGTATTATTTTAAATGGAATTTAAACACAATCTGGCTTCAAGGGATCATTCTTTAACCAGTGGGAATTGGCAAATTTGCCTTTATGATTAAGCATAAACCTTATATTATTACCTAAAGATATTTGATGGCTTCCCAACCATTTTCCTGGCAGTGTTTGTAGTTTGGCATGTGTGGTGATGGTAGTGGGCTTCTGAAAGTTGTACTCCATATGATTTTACTTTGGTGATACATATGTGATTTATTTGGAGATTCTCTTGATTAGCTCCTCCCTTTCTCCTGTCCTTGTGTATGCTAATGAGCTATCATTAAATTCATTTTGAATTTAATAACCACATTCTTTGAACACATACCATGTAGCATAAACTGGCCTTAATGAATTTGATTTTATCTATGTTTATTTGTTTGGAGATAATGGTAGTTGGCAAAGGAGTAGAAGCTTGAGATGGGTGAGGGTTATTTGCTTTTTCACAATATGCCTATGGGGTTACAATGAAAGCAAGATCTTGGACTAAATTTTGTCATACACATTAATGGTTATTACATGAACATTCATTAATGTCAGTGACAAAACAGTTCATACTATCTATACTGTAAGCTTGATAATGTCTCAGCCATCTGCCATTTAAAAGGTTTGACCACAATATGCCACATTTCAGAAGCAGAGTTTTAAAAAATTATTCTGTTTATTAAGGTAAAGTTCATATAAAATGAACTATGAATCATTTAAAAATGTACAATTTGGTCCATTTAGTACATTTATAATTTTATGTAAGCATCACCACTCTTTAATTCCAGAACATTTCATCATGCTCAAAGAGAACCCTATACCCATGAGGCAGTCATTCCCCACTCATTTTCTCCCCTACCCACTCTTCCAGTCCCTGAAACCCACTAATCTACTTACATTATGAATATACCTATTCTGGAGGACTCATATGAATGGAATCATGCGATAATGGCCTTTTTGTGTCTGGCTTCTTTCCTTAGTATAATGTTTTCAAGGTTCATCCATGTTGTAGCATGGATCAATATGTCATTCCTTTTTGTGTGTTTGTGTCATTCCTTTTTATAACTGAGTAATATTCTACTGTATAGGTATACCACATTTTTATCCATTGATGGCCATTTGGGTTGTTTCTACACTTAACTATTATGAATAGTGCTTCTGTGAACATTCATGTGTATGTATTTGATTGAGTACCTGTTTTCAGTTCTTTGGGGTGTATACCTAGGAGTGGAATTTTGGGGTCACATGGTAATTCTGTTTAACTTTTGAGGAACTGCCAAACTGCTTTCCACTGGGTGCGACATTTTACATGCCCACCAGTGATATATGGGGGTTCTTATTTCTCTACATTTTTGCCAATACTTGCCAGTTTCTTTTTCTTTTTTTGCTTTCAAGATTTTATTTAAATTCAAGTTAGTTAACACTATATGTCAACTATTAGTTTCACGGGTAGAATTTAGTGATTTATCAGTTACATACAACACCCAGTGCCCATTACAACAAGTGCCCTCCTTAATACCCATCACCCATTTACCCCATCCCCCACCCCTCCAGCGATCCTTAGTTTGTTCTCCATAGTTAAAAGTCTCTTATGGTTTGCCTCCCTCTGTTTTTATCTTATTTTATTTTTCCTTCCCTTCTCCTATGTTCATCTGTTTTGTTTCTTAAATTTCACATATGAGTGAAATCATATGGTATTTGTCTTTTTCTAACTTATTTTGCTTAGCATAATAAACTGTCACTCCATCAATGGTGTCACGAATGGTAAGGTTTCATTCTTTTTGATGGCTGAGTAATATTCCTGTGTGTGTGTGTGTGTGTGTGTGTGTGTGTGTGTATGCCACATCTTTATCAGATATTCATCTGTCGATGGACATACGGCCATCTTGTGGGTATGAAGTAGTATCTCATTGTGGTTTTAATTGCATTTCCCTAATGTTAAATGATGTTGAACATCTTCTCATGTGCTGTTGGCCATTTGCATATCTTCTTTGGGGAAATGTCTATTTAGATCCGTTGCCCATTTTTTTTCATGTGTTTTTTCCTCCTTTGGTTGTTGAGGTAGACCTTTTTTTGTTCCTTGATTCCTCCATTACTGCCTTCTTTTATGATTAATTGACTTTTTTATAGTGTATGATTTTTATTCATTTCTCAGGGGTTTTTTTTGGGGGTGTTTTTCTTTTTAAAGTTTTTATTTATTTATTCATGAGAGACAGAGAGAGAGAGGCAGAAACACAGGCAGAGGGAGAAGCAGGCTCCATGCAGGAGCCCAACGTGGGACTCGAACCTGGGTCTCCAGGATCACACCCTGGTCCAAAGGTGGTACTAAACTGCTGAGCCACCCGGGCTGACCTTGTGTGTGTTTAAAATTATTTTCCTTAGTGTTTATTGGAGGTTACAATTGACATCTTAACTTTATACTAATCAAGTTTGGATTAATATTAATTAAATTTCAGTAGTATAAACATATTGCTCTTGAGTGCCTGGCTGGTTCAGTTGGTAGCACATGCAAGTTTTGATCTTGAAGTCATGAGTTCAAGCCCCACATTGGGTGTAGAGATTACATAAGAAAAGCATTTTAAAAATTCCCTCTTTACTGCTCTGTCTTTTGACAATTTGACTATTGTGTCTTGGTGTGGAGATCTTTTGATTTATCATGACTTGGATGTGCAGGTTCATATTTTTATCCAATTGGAAAGTTTTTGGCCAATACTTCTTCCAGTATTTTTTTGGTGCTTCTTTCTGTCTTTCCTCTTCCTCTAGGAATCTGTTTATGTATACATTGGCAGGCATTGGATGGTCCACACAAGTCTCTTAGGCTCTCTGTTCACTTTTCTTCATGCTTTTCTCTTTCTTCTCCTCCGACTGAGTAGTCTCAACTGATCTGTCTTTAAATTTACTGATTCTTTCTTCTGCTGGTTCTTGTGCTTCAGTTGATACACCCTACTAGTAAAGTTTTCATTTCAGCTTCTATTTTCTTCTATAATTTCTGTCCCTTCATGGATATTCTCTATTTGTTGAGATATTGTTCTGCTTGTTTCCTTTAGTTCTCTGCCCATGGTTTCCTTTAGGTTTTAAGCATATTTGATGGTTAGTTCACTTAAAGTCTTTGTCTACTTAGTCCAACACGTGGTCTTCCTAAGGCATAGTTTCAATTAATTTTTTTCTCTATAGATAGATCTTACTTTCTTGTATCTTTGCATTCCTGGTAATTTTTTTGTTGTTGTAGAAAACTGGATATTTTGAATATTACAATGTGACAATGCTAGAAATCAGATTCTTTACCCTTCCCTAAATTTGTTGTTGTTACCTGTTGTGGTTTTTTTCTAAACTATTTTTGTAGCTTGTATATTCTTTATCATCTGTGGCTCCTCAAGTCTCTGTTTTGTTAGCTTAGTGGTCAGCCGGTGTTTTGACAGAGTCACCTTAAATGCCTATAGCCAACAAAAGGTAGTAAGGAGAGAAAATAAAGAAAAAGGACTAATTTCCTAGTCTTTGCAGATTGGTTCTGTGTTGAGGTACTCCTTCAGTGCTAAGCCATTTACAACTCTTAGTCTTTATTTTCAACGTGTGCAGAGCCTGAAGTCTAGCCAGAGGTTAAAGCTTAGGGCCTTCTCAGTCCTTTTCTGAATATGCATCCCACAAAGGGCATGTGTGTGCATTCTTGGATTCCTGATATGCACAGGAGCTTTTAAAAGCCCTTATTTCCACATGTAGCTCCTTTTCTAATCTCTTCCTTTCCAGGCTTTTTGGCCTCCCAAGTATTCCTTTGCCCAGACTGCTACAAAGGTATGTGTACCTTTTTGAGTGCTTTTGCCTGGGAAATTCCCTGAGCACTGGGAATTCTAAGTTGGACAAAACAAAGGGTAGCTTTTGCTTTCATCCTTAAGGGAAATGCCAGATGGGTTAATACCCCATGTTTTGAGAATGAGGTCCATATTGTTCTCCTTGGCACTAGCAATCTGCATCAAGGGTGCAGGCTGTGGTTTATACAGCCACTGCCAATCTGTGGGGTGGAGTGGTGGATAGGCAATTTAGAATAACACAGTGTTCTCTTACTACAAAGCAGCCTCTTCCTTCTTCAAGTCTTTCCCTGGCTATTGTCAGTTTTTTATTTTATATTAAAGAGTTCTTCAAAAGTTGGTTTGGGCAGTTTTTACAAAGTCATTAGTTACTTTTAGGGGGGGAGCCCTCTAGTTTCTAGTGACATCCCTCCTACAAGCAGGATGTTTGTGCCTTATAGTAGACATTAGACAACCAAAAGAAATTTTTAAGCAATGGCTGGAATAGGACTCTTTAGGTATTAATTTTCAAGTCTTTCTCTAGGGGTACAGACAGGCTACAGGATTCCCTAGATTCTCATGCCCTGTTCATGCAAAGGAGAGAATATGTCTAAAATATTTTTTTAACCAGTTATAGCCTCATTATAAGTTAACAAGCCACTATTTTTCATCAATGAAAGCCATTTTTTTGACATTCGTTATGCTAATTAATAAAGTAGAGGTGGTTCTGTGTTTGAGATATAGGTAACAGAAGCACTTGTGGTTATCACTTCTGGAATGTGACCCTTTCTGGCATAACTCTGGCTCCCTGCTCCCATCTATATATCCTGATGAGGGCAAGTGACTGACCCTAGAAGTAAAACTGAATCCCAGTGTCACATAACCAATATCACAGTCTCTACTGAAGTATTATGGTATTATGAAGTAAATGGTACGCATTGTAACCTTATGTTGTTTAACACAATAGTCTCACAAAGTAGTAGTGTAATTATCTCTATGCTATAGGTGAAGAAACTGAAATTTAGGGAGATTAAGTTATTTGTTTAAGAATGCTCAGTTAGAAAATGATAGAATTTGGATTCCAACCCAGCTTTTTGAGATTCCACAGCTCTTATGTATTATGACCAAAAGAATCTATTTTATGGTATTTTTTGTCATGTGAAGAATGCTTTAAAAAGATATTTCTGAAAACCAAATGTTCTTAATAATTGGAGGCTGGCCCATAGGTAGAATGCGGTTGGTGGGCTTGATTATCTGTCTTTAGTTCTCTTGGATGCTTGTCACATAGCAAGTTTTGAGTCCAAAGTGAATTATGGAAAAGAGCAGCAGTGGTTCCTTTTAGGGGTGTCTGGGAAGATCTAGTGATGGCTTTAGTGCTTGTATGATAATGGGATGGCCTGGGAATTGGATTTGAGCCTCACTTTTTTTTCCCTTCTGCTCTGCCACTGGAGTGCAGCAGTGCCTGCTCAGAATTTGAGTTCCCTTTGCCAGTCAAGACCCTAGAAAGAAACACAAGATGAAAAGCACTTATGTTTGATAGATGTGGAGAAGGACAGTCTTTTGGGACAGACTGCTAGTGATTGATGACTGGAAATAGGAACATGAATTCAGTCTTGCCCTTAAAGTATAAGATAGGCATCTGCTCTTACCGTGGTTTTCTGGACAGACTTCACTGATTGCAGAGAGCATATTCAGCTTTCTAGCAACATCTTCAAGATAACTCCAAAAGAGTTAGCTTTAAAAAATGGCTGAAGATGTATTCATCTACAGAATGATATTTGAGGAAACGGTTGGTGGTGTATTACTACCCCCACCTCGAAATTCTACTGCTAATCCCTCCTTCATTCCTCATTTAATTTATTTGTGTCTTCAGGAATCTCCTAGCAAAATGCTGTATTTAGTAGAGATTCTACTAAAGCCTTTTCAGAGTAGAACTCCCATCTGAAAAGTGACTTCCTTTTCATCAACTTTTGGAGGGCAGACAACAGCATGGGGACCATCAAACTTACACTGGGGGAAATGAGGATGTAGGGAATTTTCCAGATGGCTTGAAATGAATGCAGGTGTGCCTGGAACTCTGCCATTGCTCCTCATCCTGAAGTGGTAGTCAGTAAATGCACTTTTGGTAAACAATTCCAATTTTAAATGTGCCAGTGGAATATGCTCCTTAAAGAAACCCAGCTATGAATCTATTTGTTCAGCAAATAAGTGTCTCTGTTTCTGAAGTTTGCATTTTTATTGGGGTTCCTTAGATTCTTAGTGTTTCCAGAATCATCATCACAAAAGATAGTTAAAATAAGTAGCAAAGGGATCCCTGGGTGGTGCAGTGGTTTAGCGCCTGCCTTTGGCCCAGGGCGTGATCCTGGAGCCCCGGGATCGAATCCCACGTCGGGCTCCCGGTGCATGGAGCCTGCTTCTCCCTCTGCCTGTGTCTCTGCCTCTCTCTCTCTCTCTCTCTGTGACTATCATAAATAAATAAAATTAAAAAAAATATATTTAAAAAAAAAAAATAAGTAGCAAAGCTTTAGATGATGTGAGTTATGTGTATATAGTCAAAGGAGGAGGAAAGAGGAAAGATTATATTGATAGGTTATGGTGTGTGTGTGTGTATGTGTGTGTTGTGATGTGGTGTATATATGCGTTTCTGGCAGGGAGAGTTCACTAATGTGTGTACTACGTGCCAGGTACTGTGTTAAGTGTTTTTCATGGATTATTTCATTTAATTCTCATGTGAATTCTTTTTTAAAAAATATTTTATTTATTTATTTGGGAGGGAGGGGAGAGAGAGAGAGAAGGGAGGAGGGGCAGAGAGAGGGGAAGAGGGACAAGCAGACTCCCTGCTGAGCAGGGAGCCTAACTCAGGCTCAGTCCCACTACCCTAAGATCCTGACTGAGCCACCCAAGCACGAGGTAAATACTATTATTCTCCTTTTATTGCTTACAGAAGTCACAGTAGAGATTTGATTCTAGATAGCAGGAGACTCAGATCTAGATCTAGCTGTGTGACCGTAGGGAAGTCCTTTCTCTCTGGGTTTTTGTCTCCTCACCTATAAAATGAAAGATTATTTTTGAAGTACTTCTACCTATGATGGTCTATAATTTGGTATCTGTGCTTCTTCCTACTGTCCTCTAAGTGTTGTTTCCTCAGGAGATAAAGGCCAGAAGTCAACAATGACTGGTTTACAAGTAGGGATATTTACAAATGTAGCTACACTATGTAGGTGAACTAGTGTCAGAAGTGACAGGTTATCATAGACAATACATTTGTTTAGGTTCTTGTCGTTATTAGTGGTGGTTTTTTATTATGTTGATAAGTTCTCAATACCATGAACACCCTTTGTTCTCACCACTAACTTTTAAGAGATCGATACAAAGAAAATTTATAATTTTTAAATTAAATTTGGATTCTTTCAGTGTTTCTTATTACCTCAAAGTGCTGGCCCTGTTGGCTGGTATGACAATTCCATTCATTCTACTATCCATATTTATTACACATCTGCTTTGTGCAAAATCTTTTTGTGGGTATGGGAGATGTATCAATGAGTCAAAGAAACACACATTTCTGTCCTCATGGAGCTCATATTTTAGTGGACTGGGCAGACAATGAACAAAATATAGTAGTTCAATGCATATATAGTATGTTAAATGATGATAAATTCTATGGCAGGAAATAAAGCAAGAAGAGAGCTTGGAATTGTGAGTATATTTGCTTACAGTCTCCCTCAAAAATTAGTGCTAGTTCTCATCAGAGCTTAGGTAACAGCAAATTCCTTACCTCAGCAATTAAGCATGGGTTTTGGAGTCAGATAAACCTATTTTAATTTACAACTCTGCTCCCATCTTTGTGACTTTGGGCACATGATGTTACTTCACTGAGCCTTGTATCAGTCAGAGGAGCAGAGCCATTAGGAATAAATAAAACAAAAAATTTATTTGGGGATTTGACCTTATACAACTGTGGGAACCGATGAAATAGTTCATATCAGACTGTTGCTTCTGCATCTGATGCTGGACTTGAAGTCAGAAGGACATAGAGTCAGGAAAGATGAACATGAAGTAGGAGAGAGTAAGGTCAAACTAGATCTTATGAGGAGGACCAGCTGGAGTGCATGAGAACAAGCTCATAATCTCTAAGGTTCCAGTTTCAAAGATGGGAGTGTCCTGCAGGAGAAGGTAGTATACTTCATTATGGAGCTAAATACACACCTGGGCTCTGAGTCAGAGAAGCTGAAGAAGGGGATCCCATTGGAAAGGAGGAGTTGTGGCTTATATGTGTTACCCTCAAATTCAGATGAGCTGAAGGAAGAGGCTTAGTGGCTGCTGGGGGCTCAGACATTGTCAAAACACCAAAAACAAGAGCCAGGATGTTCTTTAGACAATATGTCTAAGTTGCCATGGCATCTGGTGCCCTGCCCTTACCATCTGGGTATAAGAAAATGATGACCACTGTGTAACTTCTACTTCTCACATTTCATACAAAATCTCTCTCATGGCCCATGCTAAATCTGAACTATTTGGAATAGAGAAGGGGATTCTAGAAACCCTAGTTCCAGCTTAGCTAAATTAACAGAATATAAATCTACCACAAGCCAGTTTATTAATGGGGAAAATAATACCTAACCCATAGGGTTCTTGCAAATAATATACATGGGATAAAATCCATGTAAAAGTATCTAGCACTTAGTGGATAGTCAATTTTTTTTTCTTCCTTTCTCCTACTCTTTGGCCAAGGAAGAACATACTTTCTAGCATCAAGGCCTACAGAGAAGGTTTTATTGTTTTTAATTTTTTTGAGGGGGTTGTCTGGAGGCTGTGTGGAGCCCTTTTTAAAAAAAATTTATTTATCCATGAGAGACACAGGCAGAGGGAGAAGCCGGCTCCATGGAGGGAGCCTGATGTGGGACTTGATCCCGGGTCTCCAGGATCATGCCCTGGGCCAAAGACAGGCGCTCAACTGTTGAGCCACCCAGGGCACCCAGGGATCCCCTTATCATAAATAACTATATCAGATTGCAAGCTACCAGTTATATCTTCATTTGAGGTTGGCTTTGTTTGAGGATGGAGAAGAGAAACTGAATTCCCTAGAACACTGAAGATATATCCAGCATACATAGATACAATGTAAACAGATTGGAAAGGATCACATAAATTGGTGGAAAAACCAAATGTACTAAGTCACAGGGTCAAAGAATGTTGGTGCTGATATGGAATTAAGAGGTCAACTAGTTTAACACCTAATTTGATAGGGAAACTGAGTCTCAGAGTAGGGCAGTTAATTTACTTAAGTCACAACTTGTTTGACCCAGGAACATTTTTTACAGAATGTTTTTTAGAATCCTGCAGAACTAATTAAATATATTATAATAAGGCTGTTGTTGAAGACTTCATTCATTTTATTGTCCAGTGTCCACTATATGACATCCCCATGTGAGAAATTTCAGAACTAAGTACTAGGAAAAACTGTTTATCCTGAGGAACTGGTATGCTTTTATTCCTCATGGACAATACAAATCTGGTAAATGATCATGTGGAAACATGATCATTTTGCTTTGGTTGTCGGGATGTTCAGAGCGAGATTTGCAGCTCTTTTATTAACCAAGTAGGACTCTCTGGCTTGAATACATTTGTCTTACTCTTCCCTCTGGCTTTATTGCTTTTTTTCCTTGGTCTTGGTTTTTAGTTAATACTATTTCTGTATGTAATTTATTATATATTTTATTATAAGTTGTCTCAAATCCTTGGTGGTATGAGGAAAGCTGTAAACATATACAGAGAAGAATCCTATATTATTTGACCTTCATGGTACATTGAAAAAAGTACTGGGTTTGGAATAGCTTCTAGTCCATGCTCTGTCATTTTAATAGATTTCTTGGACCTCCAGTTTTCTTTGATCTGCTTGGATATTGTAACATCTGGCATGATTCAGAAGATAGCCTTTATCCAAGAACAGAGGTATCTGAAAACTATGTGATGATTGTCCTAGATTTCTAAACTGTGTTTCAGGGAACTTGACTCTAAGAAATTCAGGCTGATTGGAAAGAAACAACTTACTCAATTCTGGATAGGAAACAAGGGTTAGAGTAAGTTTTAGGATTAGTGAAAAAATAGTATACAAAGAAATTTATTCACTTCTTTGATTAATTTTTTAAAATTTTAAAATTAGCTACAGGGGACGCCTGGGTGGCTCAGTGGTTGAGTGTCTGCCTTGGGCTCAGGGTATGATCCCGAAGTCCCAGGATCGAGTCCCACATCAGGCTCCCCACCTGTGAGGGAGAAGCCTCTCTCTCTGTCACTCATGAGGAAATAAATAAAGTCTTAAATTAGCTACAGGAAAATTGTCTTTGGGGGAAGTGTACAGTTCTATGAATTTTAATACATGTATTGATTCATGTAATCATCTCCCCAGAAAACTCTCTCATGCTATCACTCTTTCCTCCCAACCATATGCCTTGATTTTATTTTAAAATGCCCTCCCTAATATTTAAAGAGAATAGATTAAGAAGACTAATATGATTCACCCATTCCCTTTAGTGTTCTTACCGTATGCTCCCCAGTGTGGTAGGTTCTGTGGGCTATGTAAGGAAGGGCTTCAGGGATGCTACAATATGGTTGGTAAGATTGGCTTAATACATCGGAAGCAATTAGAAGACCATATAAGACACTGTACAAGCAAGTGCTAAATTGGCACAGAGCAGGAGATGGAGAAGCATCTGTCTGGGCTAGAATATAGGCGTTTGTAACTGAAAGACACACTACTTGTATGTGTGTATATTTTTCTGTGTGAGGACAGATTGGAATGTGTGTTTAGAAATGTAAAGAGTTAAGTTTCACCTCTGAAAGTGATATATTAGCCTAAACAGATGAAAGGGAATCACATGCTTGTGAGAATATTTACAAAAGTCTTCAGAATCTATAGTCAAGGAGGTCTACTTAAGTACAAAAAATTATTTTACTTTTTATAAGATGTGGGGAGACATATGACTGCCAAATGGCTTTGCTCTATGTTCAGAGAAATGTAACGAAGTTGACATCCAGATATCTATTGCAGAAATCTGACTAGATTTTTCCATTGTGAATACAGTACATGTAAATTCTGAACATATGGCTCCCATCAGTGATCTATGAGGAGGTGATGGAATGTAGGTTGGGGAAGACAAGAGGAAGGCCAAGTCTCTGACTCTGAAGTGAGAGGCAGCTGGACACCATATGTGTGTGTTTAGACTTGGAGCCAGCTTTATGTCGAGGGAGTAGGCATTTGCCCAAGCCTCGTGATTTGTAGGGTGTGGGGAAAGGATCTTCCTTTGCCAAATTCTTCCCTACAGGCCGGCCGCAAGGCCTGAACTTTCTTTAGAAAAAGGCTCCAGAACACATAATATTTTGTTTCTATCTTTAAAATATAGGGAGCTGGATGGGAAGGGACACCAACACAGTAAGCTGGAAATAGTTATCAGAGCCTTGCTTTGAAACAGTTTATCTAATTAGCCTAGCATAACTGGAGGGAAGCATGGGACCCGTGGGATAGGTTAGGTGTGTATGTGTGTGTGTGTGTGTGTATCTGTGTGTGCATGCTGGGAGTCACGTGTTTCTGCAAACCTGGCCCCATATAGATTAGAATAGCAATATTTAGTGCACATATACATATCAGTTTATTGGTTATATGTTTGGTGTCTGCTGTGGTTTATTTTCCAATGTGTTAAACTTCTCATATCACTCAATGTGCAGGTTGACCACAGAGATTTGTTGAGAATCAATCAACAGTATGATCCTCTGAGGCATTCTTGGCCTGAACATCTCAAAAGGCTTTCTTAATCACCCTCTAGCTAGTCCCCATAGAAAGTGGGGGCAAAGTTATGAGTGTGAAGTCCATGACATGAATGGAGAGATTAGCCGTTAGAGAAGTTGTCACTTCTCTAGACATAACCCAGATATTTAGGTTAGAAGCAGAACTGTCTAGTGCGTTCATGATGAGAGCTGGAAGCACCACCCTTTGCAAGCAAATAAAGTGAAATGGAAAGCAAAGCTTCCTGATTGTGTCCTCTATACTCTGCACCCCAGGTATGGTACTGTCTTGCATCCTGAAAACTGACTTTACTTCTCAAAAAACAAAATTGCCTCTTGAGTCCCTTTTCCAAGCTATTTTTAGCAATTTATCCAATATCTCACTAAGTTGGGAAAACACACACAGTTCTTTTTTCTTTTGAAATTGAGAGAAATGTACTCTAAGAAGGTGCAAAGATGGGTAGGGTCTCAATAAATGTTGGATTCCACTATTTAAAATGCAGAAGTAAAATCAGTCCAGAAGCTCATTTAACCTTCAGAATATAGAAGGAGCATTGGACCTACAGAGAAGGAGTGTCACAGAGCTCAAAATCTAGGGCCAGAACTAATGGTATGTATACTGATACCTCTTTGACATAAAATTGTTAATTTTATGTTACAATCCCATCTCCCTTTGATAATTTCTACAACCGAGCCTTTTTTGTTCAGAAAGAAATGTACTTTTCAGATTGATTTGGGGTAAAGAAAATTAACAAAACCCCATGTGGGTGTGGGTGTTGGCTTTTCTGAGTTCAGTGTTGGCTGGAAAATTCAGATTATTTCTCAGCTTGAGTCATCTGAAAAAATTGGATTTGCTCATTTGCAGGTGGAAATTTTAATGTGCCCATTAATCTCTTCAGATGACATTTAAAGGTGAAAGTGATAATGGTGCTGGGAAGATGTACCTGGGGATCATGATCTTTATGGTGCCAGGGCAGAGCACTACTGTTGTGGTTGTGTGAATTAGCTTTGTCAAAGGCAGAAGCCAGGGTTTTGGTATGGTTTCCCTGGAGATTGATGATGGAAATTTCTCACTACTGCTGGTAGGTATATGATGTATTTAAGATTCATATAGACTACTTAGGACCAGAGACCTGCTTTCTGCTGGACAAGTGGGTATTTTATAACTTTTAGTTGGTATCTAGGGTCGGAGACTCCATCTTTCTCAGTAGCTTGTTCCATGTCCTCAGAAGTCAAGAAACTTTCTCATTTCCAGCCCTGTCTCTCCTACTTCAATTTTGCCCATTTTTTCTCTTGGTCAGTGTTCCACTTACATTGAAAAGAACTTTCAGCATTGTCCTCTTGAAATCCCTTCATAGACCATTGGACCACACTCTTCAAGTCTTCTCCAGGTGAAAAAGCTTTTTGTAGTCATAATGTAGGCTTTTGTCAATTCACTCCAGAAGAAATGAGTTTTTAGGCTTCTTTTTTTCTTTAACAAGTTCTGTTTGTTTATTTGAGAGAGAGAGAGAGAGAGAGAGAGAGAGAGAGAGAGAGCACGAATTGGGGGAGGGGCAGAGGGAAAGGGTGAAGCAGGCTCCCTGCTAAGCCGGGAGCCCATGTGGGGCTCCATTCTAGGACCCTGGATTCATGACCCAAGCCAAAGGCAGGCGCTTAACCAACTGTGCCACCCAGGCGCCCCAAGTTTTTAGGCTTCTTGCTCTTTGAATAATGATAATAATAGCTTATCATCATTTTTTTAAAGCCAACATTTTTTGAGTGCCTAGTAATTACCAGGCAGTGTGCTAAGGTTTTACAAGTATTAGTTATTTTGTCTTGTTGATAATCCAATGGGGGTAGAAGTTATTTTGCCATTTTAAAGATTAGGAAACTGACACAGAGTTAATTTGCCCAGATTTGCACTGTTAGTTTAACCTGTAGTTTTCTTTGATGCTCTATAGCTTCTCTAATCATTATAATTACTCTGGTTTTTCCATGTTATTTTTCAAATATATATACATATGCGTATATACATATACACATTTACATGCATATACATATATACATACATGTACACACATGCATATATATAATCTACACATATGTATATATTCATCCATATATATGAAAATGATGTGGGTAAATATGCTAAATGTGTGCCATGCTACTTTGTGCCATGTTGAGCTATTAACACTTTTTATTATTTATTTATTTATTTATTTATTTATTTATTTATTTATTTTTTAAAGATTTTTTTTAATTTATGCATGAGAGACAGAGAGAGAGAGAGAGAGAGAGAGAGAGAGAGAGAGAGAGAGAGAGAGGCAGAGACACAGGCAGAGGGAGAAGCAGGCTCCATGCAGGGAGCCCGACGTGGAACTCGATCCTGGGTCTCCAGGATCAGGCCCTGGGCTGAAAGCGGCGCTAAACCGCTGAGCCACCAGGGCTGCCCTATTAACACTTTTTAAAGGAAAGACTAACTGACCTTCATCTCTACTGAAATTATTCTCTAAGGAATATTCCATTTCTCTTTTCCATTAATAAGCTGCCTTGAAGAACAAATTAGTTCTATGAAGGATGCTACATTAAGTTTCAAAGTGCTAAAGCCAAAGGAATTTTAATATTTTCACCTTTATTCTATCCACATATGTCATAGTTGATAAAATTTTGCTGTAGTTCCTACTCTGTGCATTGCCTCCCCGTCTTAGGGGCTTTTGGGGGGTAACTAAGAGGAGCCATTGCATACCTGCAATGCATGGACCATAGACCACATTGCAGCCCTTTATGGTCTGGTAGGAGGAATAAGCACAAGTGTACACTGTAGGTGAAAACACACCATGTTGCACATGGTGGTATGCACTAAGTACATTTCCAGAGTTGCTCCCAGTCCTTGGAGGATTGAGGATTACAGACTGAAAAGCGTACATTTTCAGGGGATTTATTAGTGTCTGGGAAGTCAGGGAACCAGAATAGGACATTTGGTTTAAAATTTGAAGGCTGGGACCCAAGGAGGAATAGAGGAGTTCCTGAAGTGGGATTCAATAGTTTTGTGTCAGAATTGAACTGCCGGTCCCAGGATGGCACTGCTATGTGCCAGGATAGGCTGGGGGCCAAAATGAGCAGCAATACTTCTATCCCAAGCCTGGCTTTGCCATTTTGTAGGTGTGCACCTTGGGCAAGTGAAGTCTTCCCTCTGGGCCTCAGTTTCCTCATGTAGAAAGTGGAGATGAGACTCTATTTACTTCCTAGGTAAGCAACTTAGGAAGTAGGAGACTGCTTTAAATCTCCAGAAAGCATTAGAAATGCTAGCAATTACTCATATGTTTTAGGTGTGTTGTATTCTACATGAAATTTTTTATCAGCTTTCCTCAGAAATAAATCTATTACTTTCCCAAGTATGTCTTAGTATGGAATTGAAAACATTGTTTTAAGCACTTAATAGTATTAAGTGTAGCCACTGATCCTATTTTTGTCTTAGCTACTCCTTCAGCCCACTTCTGAGCAGACCTAGGATGGCCTTCCCCTGGTTGATACACTGTGGGAGCTTCTGAACTCTTAATGAAATGCTTTCCCTACTACACACCTACTCACTTGGCTTCAGAGTTCATGGTTTGCACTTAATCAGTAACCTAGACCAGTGGTCTCTAAAGTGGTAGATGTATAGACCTGCAGGGCATATACAAGATGATCTCTTTGGGTGTAGGGAAAACGTTAAAATTTACCTTTATTTTTATCTAAAAAAGAAAGAAAGTAAGCCCTACTAATGGTTAATCGGTCAATTGACACTGCCAACTCATTTGGATCTCTGGGTTAGATGTGTCATATATGTCCATTAACACCATGAAGGAAGAATGAGTGTTTCACAATTCCTTGTCATTCTCAGTAGTGGCCTCACTTGTTTTGCTTTCAATATATTGCAACAAACTGTGGTTTACCTGTGCAGGGAGAAGGTGATGGCTTGTATCTCAAATAACAGAATTTTCTTGAATATTCTTGAATACTTTGTAAGGAGGGTGACCATGGAAATCTTTTGTACCACCCAGAGGGTTCACTAGTTATCTTGAGGGAAAGATTTTGAAAGTTGTTGAATTTAAAGATAACTCTTTTCTTTCAAACAAAGATTATTCCAAATTTGCTGGCTTTTACTTGCTAAGTAATTGGCAATAGTATGATACCCAGAAGATTAGTTAAAAAAAAAAGACTTAATCTATCCCTTCAAGGTGAATTTTAATGAGTGAAAAGTACTGTTTTAAAAAAGTGTATTTTAAATATGGATACTGTATGTTAACTAACTAGAATTAAAAATAAAAACTTTTAGTGAGTTAAAAAATAATAGAAACATTTTTCAGTATCCATTTTTTATCATTTATATGACTTTTTTGCTTTGTCACTTAAAAACTTCTGCTATCTGTATAATTTTTAAAAATTGGAAAAAATATCTCTAATCTCTTTAAAACTTTTTCAATTGAAGACTTTTAGTAAAATTTGAACCCATTTGTTCAAACTATTAAGCTATCCACCTGCTGATTAGTTTGCAGGTGTAACTGATGGACATTGGGAAATATAGGGGATTTACCAGGTAAATTACAACAAAATTGTTGAATGACTGGAGTATGAAATAAAAAAAAAAACATTCTTGATGATATATTAAGCACAGACAATGATATACTTCTTCTGTTTGGATCTATGTGCCTTTGTCACCTCTTTTTTTCAACCAAGATATCCATTAAAACCTAGTATCAAAATCACCTAAATTTAAAACCAGTTCTTCAATTGGATGTATCATAAGATTTAAAAAATTAAGGAACCATGTTAAGTCATATTATTCTCATTAATAAATCATGCTGAATAATACTTTCAAGTGAGGGAAAAATATTTTTGTGCCATTAATAAAAAAATAGTTTAATTTTAAATACTACTGATTTAATCTTTTCTCATCTTCTAAAATTCATGTTTTTATCATAATGTAAGCAATATATTGGTATAATTGTATGCATGTATGATTTTAAAATATATTTGGGACACCTGGGTGGCTCAGTGGTTGAGCATCTGCCTTTGGCTCAGGGCATGATCCTGGAATCCCAGGATCGAGTCCTGCGTCAGGCTCCCCATGGGGAACCTGCTTCTCCCTATGTTTCTGCCTCTTTCTCTCTGTGTCTCTCATGAATAAATAATAAAATCTTTTAAAAAATTATATTTACTTTTATTTAGAGTATGTACTTTTCTGTGCTTTAACTGATTGAGTTAAAACTGTGGAGGCTGGGCTACCTGGATGGCTTAGTTGGTTAACTGTCTGACTCTTGGATTTGGCTGGGGTCATTATCTCAGTGTTGTGGGAATAAGACCCGTGTTGGGCTCCCCACTCAGTGGGGAGTCTGCTTGAGGTTCTCTCCCTCTGCCCTTCCCCCTGCTTGTATTCTGTCTCTCTCTAAAATAAATCTTTTAAAAAAATTGGAGGCCACTGAACTAGACCACCTACTTGCTTCAGTTGCTTGATAGTGAATATAACCTTGATTTATCTGCCCCGAGTTTTTTTTTTAAAGATTTTATTTATTCATGAGAGACAGAGAGAAAGAGAGGCAGAGACACAGGCAGAGGGAGAAGCAGGCTTCATGCTGGGAGCCCGACAGGGGACTCAATCCCAGGACTGGGCTGAAGGCTGTGCTAAACTGCTAAGCCACCCAGGCTGCCCTGCCCCAAGTCTTATCCAGAGCCTGGCCGAGAGAACAGATATTTAGGTAAAGGACATGCTACCCTCGTGCCCCACTTCTGTGAGTATTATATGTTCTATCCTTGGCCCAAAGTAGATAGACCACTGAAAGGCTACATATCTAGGAGGTCTAAAGATAGGTCAAGGTGAAAGAGTAGAGATGGAAATGCACTAGAGAATGACTGTAGGTCAATAATCAGAGAGGGAGAAATGAATCGTGGTGTGGAGGGATTGAAATTTTGTGCATTCTCTATTTCCAGCTTGACCCAGCTTTAGTTCCCCAAAACACTGTCTCAAGATAATACTCTATAGCACATTTCATTCCCCTTATGAACCTGCTTTCAGTCACACAAAGCACACAGGACCACAGAGAAGAATGAGAAGTGCCTAGTGGTTTGATCTGGTATTGTTCCTTAATTGTTTTATGCATGTAAGTCCTGGATAATGGGGCAGTAGTTACAAGCAAAGACAACACACAGACCTTAATTTGAATCCTGTTTCCACTGGTTGCTTGCTGACTCTGTAACCCAGGGCAAATAATTTTAGCATTTTTTGATTATCTTTTTTGAATCTTAGTTTCTTCATCCACAAAATGAAGACACTAATACCTACCTCTCAGGGTGGTTGAGAGGATTAAATTTATGTATATTCATGGAAAGCATTTAGCAAGAAATCTAGCATTTGGCAGGTACTCAATAATGACAGCAGTATCTATCTGATTGTTAATTCTTGATGATTGGGACAGTACTAGGTGCTCTGTGCTTCTTTCCTATACCCACGGTGCCTGACAGATAAGTATATACTAGGTGCTCAGTATTTGTTGAACTGAATATAATTAGTGGGAAAGACCTGTCAGGACAAGGTTGATTTAGGAATCTAGTTGCAACCTGTTATTAGATACTTTCAACTAATTTATTTCCTTCTCCCTGCTAACATAATTTATTTTGGAAAGACATTCTGATTTTTTTCTAACCTCAAATCTCTCTTTTCATATATTAAAATACGTTTCATCTTCCCATTTCTATCAGTGGTATCCTTTTTGTCTTTATCAGTGGAGTTTGAAATATTGACTCTGTCCTTTCCTTCAACCCCTACCAGGACCATGGTAGTAGTGATGTCATTATGCTTCTCTCTGCATAAACACCAATCAAAAATGACTCCTCCCTGTTTGCCACTGAAGCTCAAACTTTTTTTAAATTTTAATTTCAGTATAGTTAACATACAGTGTTATATTAGTTTCAGGTGCACAGTATAGTGATTCAACACTTCCATACATCACCCAGTGCTCATCATGACAAGTGCACTCCTTAATCCCCATTTTGAACCTGGCACTGAAGGCTTGGCATTTAACCTGGTTCCATCTGACCTATCTAAATCTGTTTCCTTCCATGCCTTCTGCTTCAGCCAGATGGGTCTTGCCATTGGGCTCTAAGCACGATGTACAACTCCCAGCTCTCATCTTTTCCTTTTGCTAAGTTAGGATTTCCTATTACCATTGCCTAGCTACTGAATGCCCCGTTGAATTCTTCTGCAATTCTCACTAGCCATATTGCTCATTTGGATTCTTAGCTGTCATATGTATATATTTGTTTTCCTCAGATGAGATTTGAACCACTTGAAGTCAGGGAGAGTTATCCCCTATAGTGTCATGTATTCTACAGTGTGCATATTAAGTGATTAAGGTGAAAGAACCATGAAGTGCTTTGTAAACCTAAATATAAAGGATTATCATAATTCATTCACTCATACAATTTACTGAATACCTGCTGTATTGGATAACTAGGATGGGTATAAGGAACATGTAAGTATTCTTTAGGGACTCTCAAAAGTCCCAGGGAGGGGAATTTGGTAGAAGACTAGATTTTCTGTGGTTAAGTAGGATGAATGCTCAGATTAGGTCACTAAAAGTTATGTGATCTCAAGGACCAGTGAAATCAGATAATAGGGTTGTAGTGTACTGACCTAATTGAAGAAAGAATGCACCCATCAAAAGGGCGTTGTTAATATCTGTACTGCTCACTATTACATATTAGTGCCTAGAACACAGAGTCTGCCACATAGAAGGTTCTTACTAAACATTGTTGAAAGAACAATGGGGAGACTTTTGGAAATTGAGTTACTCTGGGTATGCTGACAAAATAAGGCTCCTGGGATCAGACAATGGGAAATTCACTAGGTTGCTGTTGCCCCAAAAGGGTTCTTGGAAAACACCCAGCCAGTCTTCTGAAGAGCCCCCAATCTCTTCTCTTCTATTCGAAACTTCCCTAAAAGTACCATTTAGCAGTCTTAACACCTTTTCCTCTTATCTGAAAGCTAAAGTAACTTTATGCATACATCATTAACATGCAGAATCTTAGTTTATCTTTTCCATATCTGGCCTACATTCACTGTGTTACACTTTGTAAATACCACTCTGAAACAACCTGCATTAGTCAGTCTACATCTCTTACTTGTGGTATTTGACACTCAAGTTTTCAGTTGGCCGCTGCCTTCACTTTTAGCAACTTCATAGTAAACCACACCAAACTACGAGAAAACAGTTGATCATTCTGTTACCTCAGAAAGCAGGTAATTTGGGAGTCTTTTTGAAATAAATGTGAAAAGCTCAAACCCAAGATGAGCCTAAAAGCAATTTGAGGACTAATCGCCGTTGCTGTTTTCGCTATCCAGTCTAGGGAGGGAAAGTTCCCCAAATGATTTGAGAATAATTTTTATTCCATTCCTCAGAGCCAAATCATCTGGTTTGTGTGCTGAGTCCAAAAAACACTGCTGCATATTTTCCCCAAGGAGCAAGCCAGGGAGAGGCAATCTGAAAGATCACAGTAGGTTTGAGGTGAGAACTTCCAGAACTTCCTTGAAAATAAAGGCTGTATGTGATAAAAGAACTGTTCTCCAGCCATTGCCTCTGTGTTTTCTCTCTTGTATTAAATGGCAGTAGAGGTCAAATGCCATTTGCTTTTCTGCTCCTTCAGGACCTATTTTTGGTACTATTTCCTTTTGCCTTTGAGGTTACTGTTCTTCAGTGGAAAGAGCAATGGGGTGAGAATTGACATCTTGGGGGTTATGAGGCTCTTTTATCAGGCTGTGCCAGCATTGGTCCTATTACTGACTCTGGGCCTGTTTGTGGCCTGTGTTCTGCCTGGATTGCTCCTCCATTGGCTCTTGGCATGTTGAATTTGTAGTTTTTCATTCTTCAGCTTATATAGTACTTCTTCAGAGAAGCCTACCTTGACTGTCCCACCTAATGTAACCAGCATCCCCCCCCCAGCCTACTCACTGTCTGGGTCATATTCCTCTGATGTCTTTCACAGCAACTCACCACTATGTGAGATAATCTAGTTTAATTTACTTGTTTAATTTTTTTCTCCCTCTTCTCTCCACACTAGAATGTAACCTCTATGCAGACAGGGACCATGTCTGCCTTGTTCAGCTATTGTATATACCCAATGCTTAGCACAGGGCCTGGTACATTCTGGGTGGTTGGGAGCTGTGTGTTCAATAAATGAATGAAGACAGAGGGCAATGCAGGACTGACATAATGTTCCTTTTTGGAGTGTACAGCCACAAAACAGATTCAGCCAAGATTTGTTGAGCTCACTGACCTCTATCCACATCTGCTGATTCATACGGGAATAAATGATATCATCAAACGAGACTGAACTAGCTCTTTAGTGATTCTAAAGTTAGATGTAAAACTTGAAGGACTTGGAGTACAGGTAACATTTTATTTTCTTTCATAGGGTAAAAGGGATGACTTGGGCAGAGAATGGAAATTAACAATTGACCACATTCATAATGTTGAGAAGGATCTGGACTATGGCTCATGGTTAAGAATGGAATGCACTGGGGCTCCTGGGTGGCTCAATCAGTTTTAAGTGTCCAACTCTTGAGCTCAGTTCTTGATCTCAGGGCTGTGAGTTCAAGCCCTGCATTGGGCTCTATGCTGGGTGTGGAGCCTACTTAAAAAAAAAAAAAGAGAATTAAATGCATCTTGTAAAGACAGAAAAAAACATGTTTGTCAGGAGACTCATGAGCCTCATCAGGAGTGTAGGGTTGCTGGATTTAACAGAAACAAACAGACAAAAATCCCAGGATGCCTATTTAAATTTGAATTTTGTATAAACAATGAAGAATTTTTAATCTATGTATGTCCCATGCAATATTTGGTATCCTGGATTTTTATATAGCAGCCCTACAAGTTTTTATCCAGTTCTTATTACTCTGCATTATTCACAAGGATATTATAGGAACATTATCAGATGCCTTGCTGATTTCCGGATATATATGCCTGTGGCAACATTTCCTAAACTCTGTTCTAGGAGACCATAGGGTCTCACAGGATATGAATATACTTTGATAAATGGTCAAATAATGTTTGCAGAATAAATTATCTTCTTTCTTAGTCACAGTACATCTTAGGATATTAAAGATGCTGAGAAGTCCTATAGTAAAGACATGCACACACATACTCTCTGACTAATTTGCTTTCATTTTGAGGTTCCACAGGATCTAGCTGAATGACCTTTCCTTGGGATGTCCACCTTCACCTCATGTGACCGGCCTTGTTTAATGGTTTGGCTTTATCACTGGGCCAGGCTCTGTACTGGCTGACTTTCACCTTTCCCTCTGGGAGGGAAAAAAAAGGAATACAGAAACTTGAGATTTGGGCTTTGAAGAACAATTTTATTGTTTTGCTGAGGACCTCACTGATAGTCTCAGCTGTGTGAGCCAGCTGGAGCTCTTCAGGAGCCTACTGAGGTCTTGTGGCCCTGCCTACATATATACCCAGCTTAGAAGAAACCCCATATTAGGACTCATTTATCATTTTAGATGTATTTTGTTGTGATGGTTTTTAAAGTAGACAATCTAGAATCTGTTAGTTGACACTAACAACCTTAGTGGGGAAAAACTAGTTTATCATAGGAATTCGTTTTTGCATAATTTTCTAGGTAAAGTCAAGAATCCATCTTCTTCAAAGGTAAACCTAATGGCATTTGTTTTATAAATACCATCATTCTTCATTGTCAGTCCTCTGTGAATGTTCTAGCCTCTGACATTCAATACAGCCATAAAGAAATCAAACATGCCTACCTAACCTTTATGAAAATATTTAATATTATGATTTAATTTTTAATCTCCCATGGCAACAGTAAAATAAATCTCAATAGGACCAACTACCTGTTTCACCATAACACCAAAGCCTAGAGAATCAAGATTTCCTCTTAATCACAAACCAATGTGGTATGGGGTGAGAGGTGGTAGATGTTGACATTTTGTATTTCCCAGGGACCCATTTACATAATTGCCTTGCACAGTGGGTGGAGAGTGGAGAGGCAGTTTTGACATGTCCTGTGTTAACAGTTTAGGGTTTTTTTTAAAGATTTAATTCTTAAGTAATCTCCACCCTCCATGTGGAGCTTGAACTCACAACCTCAAGATCAAGAGTTGCAAGCTCTACTGACTGAGCCAACCAGGTTCCCCTACAGTGTAGGTTTTCATATAATGCCTTCTTCCTTGCCATTGAATTTCTTCCTTTTGTCATTAAACAAGCAAACAAAAACTCAAAATACAAGTCAGCTACCACAACAAAAATAAACAAAAGTGGTGCACCTCGATGGCCCAGTTGGTTAAGCTTTAGCTCTGGTCATGATCCTGGAGTCCTGAGACCAGCATAGGGCTTCCTGCTCAGCAGGGAGTCTGCTTCTCCCTCTGCTCCTCACCCAGCTCATGCAAGCATGCTCTCTCTGTCTCAGATAAATATGTGAAATCTTAAAAAAAAATAAGTGTAAGAGAAGGCAAGAAAGAACATGACTTTTTAATTTTTATTTACTTATTTATTTTTTAAAAAGATTTTATTTATTCATGACACACACACACACACACACACACACACACACACACACACACACACTCAGAGACACAGGCAGGGGGAGAAGCAGGCTCCATGCAGGGAGCCTGACCTGGGACTGGATCCCGGGACTCCAGGATCAGGCCCGGGGCTGAAGGCGGTGCTAAACCGCTGAGCCACCGGGTTGCCCGACTTTTTAATTTTTAAAAAGAAGTGAAAGAATCAGCCTAAAAAGATGAGATTTAAAATTTGTAAAGCCCATTGTGAAACCTTACACAATTAGCTGAGGCCCAGGGCATTAAGCCACAGAAGTATGAATACATAAGTTGAGGCATGCCAAATTAAATAAGATGGTTTATTGTGTTGAAATGATATTAACACAATATACTATAGATGTAGTAACTGGTTTCTTAGTGTTTACACAATTTGAAAGACTAGCACCAAAAACCTCCTACTCCTAAGAAGCAAATTTGTTAGCTTTATGACATCTCATATAGAAGATATATAAATAATGGTTTCATATGAAACTCGGGTTGTGAATATTTTGAGACAAGCCAGAGTCTGTCTAATAAATAGGTGCTCAGTACATGTATGTCAAATCCATGAAACTAGTTTTATACATAACTGTAGTTTCAAGAGAGTCAAAGTGATCAGATCTATGAACAGTTGTCCATTCTATCAAATCACTCTTGAACATCTGGCAAGGCAGCTGATCTCAGATTAAATTGACAGAGTTTCTCAACTTTGTCATTAACATCTTGGGCCAGATAATTCCTTTTTAAAAAAATCTTTTTCATTCATCCTTTCTTTTTCCCCTTGGGCCAGACAAATCTTTACTGTGGGTTCTGTCCTTTGAACTATAGATTGTTTGAATGCATTTCTGGTCTCTACCGAATGTATGCTAACACACCCCCAGTTGTGACAACCAAAAATACTTCCAGACAATGCCAAATGTCCCTAGGGTGGCAGAGGGTGTGTGGTGAAATTGCCCCCACTTGAAAAACCACTGGTTTAAAAGATGGTACACGCTCAGGTCCAGAGTTCCCATAAGTTGACTCTCGCTTTTTTACAGATTGCATGGTTCTGCTACACTTGCTTTGACAGATGGGACCCAAAGACTTTTATGACTGTAAGAAGAGGAGACTGAAGAAGTGAGGCCAGCCCAAAAGTCCATTAATGGATGAATGGATAAACAAAATATGATACATCCATATGATGAAATAGTATTCATCCTTAAAAAGGAATGAAGTAGTAATACATGCTAGAATGTGGATAAATCTCAAAACCATGCTATGTGAAAACAAGCCAGACACAAATTCACATATTGTATATCCCACTTATATGAAGTATCCAGAATAGATAAATCCATAGAGACAGAATGCAGATTAGTGGTTGTCATCGGGCTGGGGAGATGAGGGAACTGCTTAATGGTTATGGGGTTTCTTTTGGAGTGATGGAAATGTTTTGGAACTAGATAGAGAAGGTGGTGGTACAACATTGTGAATGTACTCATTGCTACTGAATTGTTCACTTTGAAATGTTTAATTTTATGTTATATGAATTTCAACTTAATAAATAAAAAAAGAGGCTAGCAGACCCAACAGGGCTCAACCAAAGGAGAAAGGAGCAGAACGGGGGAAGTATAATTGTCCAGTTTTTAAAATGGTATTTCTGGGCACCTGAGTGGCTCAGTGGGTTAAGCATCTGCCTTTGGCTCAGGTCATGATCTTAGGGTTGTGGGATTGAGCCCAGTGTCTGGGCTGCCTGCTCAGCGGAGTCTGCTTCTCTCCCTTCTTCTGCTTCTCCTCCCACTCATGCTCTCTCTGTCTCTGTCTCTCTGTCTCTCTCAAATAAATAAATAAAATCTTTAAAAAAAATCCTGTGTCTCGTGGAGTGCTGAGAGTTCTGAGTAGCTTTGCTGGGGCCATGGGAGAAGGGATGGAAAGCAGATGGGTCCCAGGTCTCCCATCCTCTCCTGCATTAATCAAAGTTAGCTATAACTAGTGATCATTGGGGACATTTGGAACTCTTTGGGCTGGGCAGCAGGCCTGGGAGGAGTGCTCAAAGACTGAGAAAACATGGTTCTTGCCTCAAAAAATGAGCTGTGTGTGACCTGAGTGAATTATTTAATGTTTTATTTCCTCAGTTTTCTCATCTGTAAAACGAGGGGCTAAAAGTTCAGTTTCTTTCATAGGATTGCTCTAAAAATCAGATGAGATGATGTATTCAAAGTTGCTAGCACATAGAATGTGTTCATTAAATGGTGGCAATTATTTAAGATTGATTTTGGAGAGAGTGCTGCATGAGCAGGGGGAGGGGCAGAGGGAGAGGGAAAGAGAATCCTCAAGTAGACGTCCCACAGTGTACAGAGCCTAATGCAGGGCTCAATCCCAGGATCCTCAGACCATGACCTGAGCCCAAATCAAGAGTTGGATGCTTAACTGACAGAGCCACCCAGGAGCCCCTAAATGGTGGCAATTACTAGTTTTAGCTCTCCACAGGCAGGCATCTTCTATTGGATTGTCCTTCTGCCTTTCCCATGTAAAGACAGGGGCTAATTTAGGCTCTGCCAGGGATGTCTCCTCTTCTTTCACTGGGTAAGTTAGAATCTATTCTTTAGTTTTTAGGTTTATATCAAAAGCTGTCATGCCTCTGGCCATAGGACATGAGGATGGTTTACCTTCAAGGCCAGCTGAAGGTCAGACCTGAGTGATGACACCCAGTGTTACAATCACGTGTGACTAGCTGGCATGAGGAAGTGACTAGTCAAATGAAGAAGTGCTTCAGCACCCTGGGCCTGGGAGAGACTTTTAAAGAATGAGTTGTTCCTCTTTTAGTGTGAGGATTTAGAAGGGACCTGGAAGTAAGTGAAAGACCTAAGTAGCTCAGAGTTAAAATTTAGTTGTCTCTCTCTACTCCTTTATAATACAATCTTGACAAGTTTTCTCTTTAGGATACGTTTTCTTAGAAGGAATTATGACAAATACTGCATGTATCACTTATATGTGGAATCAAAAAAAAAAACAAATTTATAGGAACAGAGTAGAAAAGTGGTTGGTTGCCAAGAACTGGGGGAAACAGGGAGAGATGAGGAAAAGAAGACAAACTTTCAGCTATAAGATGAATAAGGTCTGAGAATCTAGTGTACAACATGGTGACTATAGTTGATAACATTGTATTGTATAATTGAAATTTGCTGACATTAGAAATTAAATGTTTATATAGGTATAATGTGTATATATACATGTATATAAATATTAATGATATGTTAATTAACATAAATGGGAAGAATCCTTTCACAATGTACCCATATATCAAATCATCACGATGAGCATTTTGAATATCTTATAATTTTATTTGTCATTATAACTCAATAAAGCTGGAAAAAGATACAATTTTTTTTAATTTTTTATTTATTTATGATAGTCACACACACAGAGAGAGAGAGAGGCAGAGACACAGGGAGAGGGAGAAGCAGGCTCCATGCACCGGGAGCCCGACGTGGGATTCGATCCCGGGTCTCCAGGATCGCGCCCTGGGCCAAAGGCAGGCGCCAAACCGCTGCGCCACCCAGGGATCCCAAAAGATACAATTTTGATAACTTTTCTCTATCATGACACATTTCTTAGAGGGAACTATGAGAATGTGTGGGTGTATAAAGGGACATGAAGAAATGTGCCTGTGAAGAGAAAAACAAGTTGAAGGTGATGTAGAAAAATGTTGGGGTTCAGAGTCGATGGCCAAGAAAGAATTCTTGAGACGTCCTTGGTGCAAAAAGGTCGTTTTATTAAAGCATGGGAACAGGATGCGTGGGCAGAAAGGGCTGCATTGGGGTCGTGAAGAGTGGCTGACTATATACTTACAAGTTGAGAAGGGGGTAGGTAGAGCATAAGTCTCTAAGGAATTTTGGAAACAAGGGCTCCAGGATTATGAGGGGGCTAGCTATTTTTAGGAATAGGTCATTTATTACTGTTTAGTAAAAACTCAGTCGTAAGACCCTTTAGATGTAAATCAGTGGACCATATGCTTGGAGGATGATTCCTAACACATATGGGGGAGGGTGGAGATAAAGGGAGCTTCCAAAGGAATTATGTTTTTTAAAAGTATTTTATTATTTTTATTTTTTTATTATTATCATTTTTAAAGATTTTATTTATTTATTCATGAGAGACACAGAGAAAGAGGCAGGCATGGGCAGAGAGAGAGCAAGCCCCATGCAGGGAGCTTGATGTGGGACTCAATCCCAGGTCTCCAGGATCACACCCTGGGCTGAAGGCAGATACTCAACCGCTGAGCCACCCAGGCATCCCTTAAAAGTATTTTATTAATTTATTTGAGAGAAAGAGAGAAAGAGATTGTGCACATGAGCAGGGGGAGGGGCAGAGGGACAAGCACACTCCCTGCTGAGCAGGGAGCCCAACATAGGGCTCCATCCCAGGACCCTGAGATTATGACCTGAGCCAAAATTAGATGCTTAACTGACTGAGCCTCCCAGGCACCCCAGGAATTTTTATATGTTAAAGAAGACTCACAGGATCCTGGTGGGTTGGGCTAATATTGCCTGTTGCCCTTGGCAAAGTGTCAACATCCAAGCAGTTGAGTCCCTAGAGGAATGTCACTCTACCTGTTTCAAGGACTTGTCAATGGACTGTAAGTAGTAAGGGAATTTAATTCTTTCTTTTGCTTTGGTTTTCCATATTGAAGGGGCTTTGAAATGAAACCTCTTTTGCATGATCTCAAATTTCATGCTGGGGATTTTGTTGGCTTTTCAGCTCTTTATGGAAAGAAGGCGGCTTTGGTGTACAGGTAGCATTTCCATTAGTATTGGACCAAGTTATTTTATATAAGTAAGAAAGAGAAAGGCAAATGGGTCGTTTATGCTTTGGGGATACAGCTATATTTTTCTCCTCCTGGTGCCTGTCTTCCCAGCAGATGGGGTGGTTAGAGGCAGAGGTGAGGTAGAATTTTAGATCTATAGAATCACACACAACTGCATACTTGACCCACTGCTGTCCCTCAGGCTTCCTCTTTGTTTTTCCCAAGCAGTATTGAAAAGTATTGGCTTCATATCAGATCCAGAAAGAGTTGGAGGGAGCTATGTAGAGACTTAAAAAAATGACCTGATGAAATATAATCCTGTCTATGTTAGGAGATCTAAAATTGAATATAGATAAACATCTTTTATTGTTTGAGTTGAACATCACATTTCATTGGTAAATAGTGTGAGCTTGGTTATTCCAGTGATGGATGTCAGCTAGAAATAAACCCCTAGAGACTGGTTTTGCCTTTTTTTCAGTTCAGAGGAGGTCTCAGAGAGGTTTCTGGCACATTTTCTCACAGCCAAGCCCCAGCTCCTTTTGAGAGAAGGGTTGTTTCTTTTTTGTTTTTTAAGATTTTATTTATTTTTTCATGAGAGACACAGAGAGAGGCAGATACATAGGCAGAGGGAGAAGCAGGCTCCCCACAGTGAGTCCCATGTGGGACTCGATCCCAGGACCCCAGGATCATGATCTGAGCCGAAGGCAGGTGCCCAACCACTGAGCCACCCAGGTGTCCCGAGAGGAGGGTTGGTTCTTTGGGCTGTTCAACCTGGGGTACTTCACCTTGCTGTTGGGCCTGTCCTGGTCTACTGGAGAGTTCAGCTGGCTACAAAACGTGGCTCCGTGACATAGGCTCCCAAATCTCTAAATATACCAGAGATCAGGAAATCAGGTCCTGAGCAAGGAACCTGTTTTCAAGCAAACAGCAGGCTTTGTGAGCACAGTAGAGTCATAAACCAAGTTCTTTTTTTTTATAAGCCAAGTTCTGACAGAATTTCTGGTCCCAGAGTGAAGAGACGTTCCCTCTGTTTCTGACACCTTTGTGGTGTCAGAGGCCTTAAGAGTTGAGAGGCACAGCCTGGAAGGGAAAGGGTCAGACCTTCCAACTCTTCTCTAGTTTCAGGAAAATAAGTAAGAATGATTTTTCAGGAAGGAAACCATGTGCAAAAGAAGATTCCTGGACCCCAGAAGGAGGCAAGGGGAGAAGAGAGGAAACAGATGTTTGAATAGAAAAAGGACCCAGGAGGCTGTTACGCTGTGTCGATGATGTAATACTCCATTGAAATGCCTCCTAATGAGAGATGTGCAGGCTGTCCCTTGCCCTGGGAGTGCAGAGTGTTCCCCTGCAGGTGTGCACACCTGAGTCCCAGACAGCAACTCACAAAGAAACTTGTGCTTGCTCCAATCTGTGTATGTCACTTTGGCCCAATCTGGGCCTCAATGCCTGGATGCTGATTACTCTGGGGATAGAGACTGGAATAAGCTCTGCAATGTGGTTCAGGAAGAGCTGATGAACCAGGGTCAGAGAGAGAGGATGATAGAGCTTGAGCAGCCTGTCCCTCAGTCTCCTCATCTTGGGCTTTCTAACGTTGCTTTCCTTAGACTGCTGTCTTCCTTTGACCATCCCCTAGAATTTTATTTTCTATGGGCTTCTCCTGGAAATCCCCAACTGTGCACAGGCCCTCCCTAAGGATATAGATCCTCCCTAAGGACTAGGTGACACACTTTATTCAACCCCACCTTTATGGGGAGAACTGATAGATGCCATAGAAGTTTTGTTTTTTTTTTAAGTAGTGGAAAACCTATCAAGTCCTTACTTTAAACCTGCCAGTGGCATTCTCTTGCCCATCCCTATAGCATCATCTTGTACTACGCTACCATCACTTATTATTCTCTGGCTTTCTATCAATTTCTAGAGCATTCCAGACTTTATCTCACCATGAGGATTTGGCACTCGCTCTTTTCTCTGCTCGGAAAGCTCTTCCCTGAGATTCTTGATGGCTGACTTCTACTTATTCTTCAGTTCTCAGGGCATAGTCAGTGCCTAGTACATACTTGCCACCAAGGAAACACGGAAAGGGAACAGATCGTAGTGGGGCAACTGTGTTCATTTTAGCCTGGAGGCAAGAGAGGGCTGCAGAGGGTTAGTGGAGAGTCCAGGTTTGGGGGTGAGGACGAGAATAACAGTCTTTGCTCTGTTACTCAAGGAGCAAAGCAGAGGTGCATGGCTGGGTATGTACTGGGAATTCCCTGATAGGTACTGCTGTAACCTGGACCCAGGGGAAGAAAAACACCACCTGGTCAAACTAATTTATTGACATACTCTAAGAAAACCAAATAGAAAGCCCTGGGATTGCTGGAGAGGATTTCATTTACACTTTAATTAAAGGACTAATTATTAAATAATCATCTCTTCTTGGCTTATCGCCATTTTCGAGAGAGATATTTTTCCAAACTCCTTCCCACTTGCTGGCTGGAATACGTGTACCTCCTCCGCATGTTCACACTACTTTGCTTCTCTCCATTAGGACACTTAGGTTGGTGGACTGTGCTTGGCAGTTATAAGTCTTTTTCAACTGGTTGTGAGCTTGGTGAGGGGAGCATCCATATCACTAACAGGACTCTGCAAGTGCTAGACGGTTGTCGTTGGGTGAATAAATGAAACATTTTCTGACCTTCAATATAGCTGCCCCTGTCTTACTGTAGTCACTCACTCATTTATTCAACAAACTTGCTTTTTAGCAATGACTTGATAGCCTTCCACTGGGTGCTGGGGCTACAAAGGCAGAAAAAAACCCCTTCTCTTCTCACACAGCATTCACTGTCTAGTGGAGGACACAGATGAGCTAACAGGTTACTGCAGTGCAGTGTGGTAAGTGCTAATTGAGAGAAAGTAGAAGGTGTTCTGGGGACACACATGTGAGACTGCAGAGCATTCCACAGCATGTGAAAGGGCCTAGAGGGAAGAAAATGAGGAGCAATTGAAAAAAACCTTCAGTTTGGCTGGAGCAGATAGTAAGTCTATAGTTTCTAGATCTGCCAGCCAGAAGTTCTGGCCTTGGAAACTATGTCTTTTGGGTTAGCTATCACCCTGGGCAAGCAAAACACGTTCTCTGACCACCAGGCCCACAGACTACATCCTGAAAAAGCCCACAGAGACTAAATGTACCTGCCTCTCACCCCAACACCAAAAAACAAAAAGACAAAAACATACCATAAACAAAGTGAAAAGACCAGTATTAGTATCCAGAGTGTGTTGAGAACTCCTATAAATCAATAAGAAGGCAAGCAATCCAAAAGAAAAACGAGTAAAGGAAAGGGAATTTATAGAGTAGGAAACACAAATGGCCGACAAATTGGAAAAAAGAATGTGGCAGCTGCATTAGTAGTCAAGGAAGCAAAAATTAATCACAATGAGATGTCATTTGACACTTACCAGACTGACAGAAATTAAAGTCTGACAGTACCAAATGTTGGCTAGAATGTAGAGCAAAGAGGATTCACATTCCCTCCTGTTAAGTAGGAGCATAAACCGGCTTTGCATACTTGAGAAAGCAATTTGGCAATATCTCATAAACTTGACAACATGCATACGACCCAGCAATTATACTGCTGTACATAAGCCCAGGGAAACTTTACACGTGTGTGTGTAAACAAGGACCATTCATTTTAGCATCGTTTCTAATGGTAAAACATTGGAAACCACCTAGGTGTCCACTAAGAGAATCACGTATAGATAACATCAGGTATGTTTAGATGGTTGACTTCTAAATAGTAGATAAAAAGAATGATCTAGATCCATTTGCAACAAAATGTCAAGAGAAGATGTGAATTGCAGTATATGTACATTTTAAAATACACCAAAACTATACTCTGTTGTTCATGGATGCATGTGAATACATTTAAAGTATAGACCGGGGATCCTTGGGTGGCTCAGTGGTTTAGTGCCTGCCTTTGGCCCAGGGTGTGATCCTGGAGTCCTGGGATCGAGTCCCACATCAGGCTCCTGCATGGAGCCTGCTTCTCCCTTTGCCTGTGTCTCTGCCTCTCTCTCTGTGTCTATCATGAATAAATAAATAAAATCTTAAAGAAAAATAAAGTATAGACCATGTTCTGGAATAATGCACCAAATTTATGATGGTGATTGCCTCTGAGGAGGGGGGAAGATAATGGGATTGCGAGTGTGGGCCAAGATGAACTAAATTTACCTGTAAGCTTTTCTCTCTTTTATTTATTTATTTATTTGTTATGATTTTTAAAAATATTTTAATTTTATTTATTCATGAGAGACACACACAGAGAGAGAGGCAGAGACACAGGCAGAGGGAGAAGCAGGCTTCATGCAGGGAGCCTGCTTTTCTCTCTTTTATATATGAGCACTAGTGTGCTGATAAATGTTTAACAGTTAGCTCTCCAGGAATCAAAAAAACCTTGATTTATGGCATTGGTGGATTTCCAAGGAATGATACTCCCACCATCGCCAATTTTAAGCTACCAAAGATTTAGCAATCAGCTCTCAAAATTGCTGAAAATTTAACAAACAGCTTTTGACACTAAATGTGAAGTGGCTGCAGTGCAACATTCTGTGCATGTGTGTGTGTAAAAACTTGAAGCATGATGACAATATTAATGGCCTCAGTTTTGTATAATGGAAATATATATATTTGTTATATTATCTTCTGAAGTTTTATGGACATTTTGAATTTCTTGAAAAAATAAAGGAGACAATTCTATAAGAATCAGAGTGGGTAAAAATACCTGCCAGTTTAAATTATAATTGGAAGTAGAGTGAAGCAAGTCTTTCTTTATCCTAGATGTCTTTCTCCATAGCTCCCATTTAAATAACTTGATAATTGTTGACTATATTGAATAAACACCCAGCAAGTCAAGCACCTGTGCTGGTGACCTGATCTGATGAACCAGAAGGAGCCTTCATAAATAGCAAATGTTTATGGTCAATTAAAAAAAAAACTTATAAGAAAATAAACCCGGCCAACTGAACAGAATGGTTTAAATAATTCCCAAGTATCCTTCACAAGGCCTGACACTTGGTTGACATGCTATCAGAATATGTCTCACTCTATGGATGCACCACAAAAATAATTGCTGGATAATTTGGACAATATAATTTTTTTTGGACAATATAATTTTTAACGAGCTTCAAAATTGTAGAGAAGTGATGAGATATTATCCTGCCTTATATGTGTTGGTATTGCTTCTGTTACTGCAAATTGAAAAAGGCTCAACTATTAGAACGTGTGCAAGGAACAGAGCAGTTAAATATAGTAACAGGTGCCTCAGTTTCACATTCATCTGTTATTTAGTGAGTCTCTGCAGTGAATCTAGTTTTGATGGCTTTAAAACTTTTGTGAGCTCATCAGGTGTGCACTTCACTGAAGCATACACAATGAGGAGGCTCTTCTTTTCTTAGTGATCAAAACTTTCATTTCTGGAGATCAAAATGGGAAACCACGTATCCAAAAAGAAATGCCTCAAAATAATCTCCTTTCTCCCTCTTCTAGTAACCATTTATAAAATAATTTATTTTAGAAATTATATTCAGAAATTTATTCTAAAAATAAGCTATATGCTATCTATATTGTGAAATACATTTATATTTGCAAAATTCATACTTTATAAAAAACTATATTACAAATCATATTTATAAAAGTTATAAATTTATAAAATAAGAATAAATCTATATAAAATATACACTATAAGTTATTTGTAGATCTATGATGTGTATATGAATTTTCTATATTCTCTAAACAAATTTCTATTTTACAAATAAACACTGGAATACATAGAGTATTAATAAAAAACATTTATATTTTGGAACTAGATACAAAGAGAATTATTATTTGCTATGACAGTTGCATATAATAAAAATCCTGTTATATTAAACATTTATGTATGCATATACCATAGGTAAAACCTGCCCATGGAGATGCCACACATAGATTGTATATTCTTGACCATTTCTAGCCTGTATAGCATGCTTTTTAGACAGATGATACTTCTATAGAACTAGGATCATTGTTTCATTGCCTAAAAAAAAAACCAAAACCAAAACCAAAAACAAAAAACCTGCAGTCTCAATACTCAGGAATTATCTTTCTTAACTGTTTGATGTATTTTTCTTCCAACCTTTTATATATACCTAATATGTATATTGTATAATATATTCATAGTCTTTGGCCTTCACTGCATATTAAAATCACCAGGGGAAGGTTTAAAAAAAAATACCAGTGCCAGGATCCCACACCCAGAACATTTGAGTCAATCTCTGGGTATGAGATCTAGGCATGGGTATTCTTAGAAGCTCCCTAGGTGAGTTTAATGTACAGTTCAGGTTGAAGACTACTATGATGTATTTATGTCATTTTGGATTTTTTGGTTGCAAGTAACAGAAACATCACTGAAAACTGGCTTTAAAAATGTCTTTTGGTTCCTGTTAATTAAAAGTCTAGATGCAATGAAGGCTTCTAGCATCATGTGATCAGATTCTAGCTAAATTTCTCTGAAAGTCTCTTGGCTGCTCTCTTTAAGGGGCCAGCTTCCCTCATGGCTCAAATCTTGAAGGAAAAGGCACATAGCTTCTGGGGACTCACAGCAGGCTTTGAAGTTTTCCTCCAACTGGACCAATATGAGGCAATAACTGCTGCTGGGTGACTGCCTTGGGCTCTTGACTTAGGCTTAATACTATCCATCCATGCACAGATACTGCCAAGAGGAGAGGGGGAAATGGGGATGCTTTTAGGAAGAGGACAAGGGGGTGAGATGTTGGATAGGTAATTAAGGAATGTTTACATTCTACACCATAAAGGTATTTAGCCACTTTTTACAAAAGGTTTTATTTATTTAAGTAACTTCTACACTCAGTGTGGCGCTTGAACTCACGAGCTGCACAGAGTCTTCTGACTCAGCCAGCCAGGTGCCCCAAGGAACTAAACTACTTTTTTTTTTTAAGATTCTATTTTTAAGTGACCTCTATACCCAATGGCTGGAACTCCCAATCTCAAGATCAAGAGTCGCATACTGAGCCAGTGAGGCACTCCTAGACACTTGGAATCACACTAGATAGGGTTTGTTATCCTAATTTAAAAATACACACAGCATTATATTTAAATGCATTTTGAAACATGATTTTTAATTAGTTCCAGACTAGTCTATCATATGGATGCACTATTATTTAACCTTTGCACTTTCTTTGTATGTTTTAAGCTTCTTCTAATGCAGCAATCCCTGGCTTTAAACTATTTATGACCATATGACCCAATTTCCCTGGGACTAGCCCTGTTAAACATCTGTTGTCCTGGAATAATTATTAACAATTATGTTATAACATAATTATAACAATGCCTTATTTAACTCCCAAAAGTATTCTGGTTTGGAGGAAAAATTACAATGTCATCCTAATTTAAACATAAATATCTAATATCTGTCCATTTATCTGATCATTTCCTTAAGACAGATTCTTGGAAAAGGAATTTCTGGGTAAAAGAACAGAAACATTTTTAAAGGTTCTTGATACATATTGATAAGTTGTTTTACAGAAGTTATACCATATTATACTCCAACCAGCAGTGCATGAGATAGATTATTATTCTTTTTTCTCCTATCAAACCGACAAATGTTTAACAAAAAAAAGGAGAGGAAATAGGTAATATTCAGTGCTGACAAGAGTTTTAGGAGATGATCTGATTAGTTCTTAGATCATGATAAGCCTCAATATTATTTTCACATGCTGAGTGACCATTTGTGTATCTTATTTTGTGACTTATCTGTTTATGTTCTTTGTTCAGTAAGAGTCCTGCTATATGAATGCTTTATCCATCGTATTTGTTGAAATCTTTCCTGTTTTCATTTTGTTTATTATCTTTCTTGTGACCTTTATGTATTTAACTATCAATACTTTCCTTTTCTCCCCCATTGCTTTTATGCTGGAAAGTCCTTTATTATCCTGACAGTAGATTGATATTCCACCTTATATTTACAATGCTTTAAATATTCTTACAGGTTTTTTTTTCACAAAGGAAATTAACTCTTGAATACATTTGGAGTTCATTTTGATATCAACTTTGAAAAAATGTTCTTACTTTATTTTGTTTTTCCAATAGAAAAATTAATTTCTCCTCTATCAATTTGATTGAAATTGTCTTACAGATATAATTTAGGGAAGAACCAACATCTTTTTCTAAAAAAACATTTTAATTAATTAACTAATTATATTTATATTTATTTGACAGAGAGAAGGAGAGTAGCAGACAGAGGGAGAGGGAGAAGCAGGCTTCCTGCAGGGAGCCTAACATGGGGCTCAATCTCAGGACCCTAGGATCCTGAACTGAGCTGTAGGCAGATGCTTTAACTGACTGAGCCACTGAGGCATCCCAAGAACCAACATCTTTATGATGATCAGCCTTATGCTTATTATTGAGGCACTTTGTACATCTCTCCATTTATTCTAATTTTTAAAATCTCTCAGCTTATTTAAAATCTCTCAGGTTTTCTTTGAATAGGTCTTATGTACTTCTTAGTGAGATTATTTCCGATTATTTCATATATCATATTTTCTCATGGGTTATTGCTGTTACCTGGGAAGGCTGTGGATTTTTTTTTTATATACAGCCACTTTCTTAGATTTTCAGTTGATTGATTATATTGGCATTTCTAAGAAGACAAACATATAATTAATAAGAATTATAATTATGTATCCTTTCTAATCATTTTTCTAATTAATTTTTTGTATTTCATTGATAGCATTCCTAGAAAATGTTAATAATGCTGATTGTAGGGGGAGTTCTTGTTTTACCTCCAACTTTAAAGGAAATGCTCTCAGTGTCTTATCCTTAAGTAAGATATTGGCATTTAAATTGAGAAACTTTTTTTTTGATATTCCATTTATTTTTTATTTGAATTATTTTTATTTTATTTTATTTTTAAAAGGTTTTATTTATTTATTTATTTATTTATTTATTTATTTATTCATGAGAGACACACAGAGAGAGAGAGAGGCAGAGACACAGGCAGAGGGAGAAGCAGGCTCCCCGCGGGGAGCCAGATGTGGGACTCGATCCAAGGACTCTGGGATCACACCCTGAGCCAAACACAGACGGGCTCAACAGCTGAGCCACTCAGGCTCCCTGAATGTTTTATTTCTGTCCTTCGGTGCTCATCAGGACAAGGGCACTCCTTAATCTCCATCACCTATTTCACCCATCCTGCCACCTAGTCCTCCTCTGGTAACCATCAGTTTGTTCTCTGTGGTTAAGAGTCTGTTTCTTTCTCTCTTTCCCCCCCTTTATTCCTTTGTTTTGTTTCTTAAATTCTACATATGAGTGAAATTGTGTTGTTATTGTCTTTGACTGACTTATTTTGCTTAGCATTACACTCTCTGGCCCCCACTGGCTCCTCTGAAAAGCCATCTTTGTATTGCTCCCAGTCGGGCTCCCAGTTCACCGCAACCACCTCCGCCCCGTGGCCTCCCGCAGCTTTCTCGCTGGAGTCCTCGAACTCTTGCTCTCTTTTCAGTCCGCTGCAACGGATCACCAGCGTGCCCCAGCCAAGGACACCAGCTCCGAGATCACCACCAAGGACTTCAAGGAAAAGAAGGCAGTTGCGGAGGAGGCAGAGAATGGAAGAGACACACCTGCTAATGGGAATGCTAATGAGGAAAATGGGGAACAGGAGGCTGACAATGAGGTAGATGAAGAGGAGGAAGGAGGGGAGGAAGAGGAGGAGGAAGGTGATGGAGAGGAAGAAGATGGAGATGAAGATGAGGAGGCCGAGGCAGCTACGGGCAAATGGTCCACTGAAGATGATGAGGATGACAATGTCAACACCAAGAAGCAGAAGACTGATGAGGATGACTAGACAGCAAAAAAAGAAAAGTTAAACGTAACAACAAAAAAGAGACCACCGTGACCTATTCACCCTCCACTTCCCATCTCAGAATCTAAACGTGGTCGCCTTCGAGTAGAATCCCGCCTGCCTGCCCAACAAGGGCAGCGCCACCCGCAGATGACACACACTCTCGCCACCCAACCAAAAACCACAATGTGAATTTGCAACAGGGGAGGAAAAAAGAAACAAAAGCTTCCAAGGCCCTGCTTTTTTTTTCTTAAAAGTACTTTAAAAAAGGAAATTTGTATTTTTTATTTACATTTTATATTTTTGTACATGTTGTTGGGGACCAGCCATTTTTAACGATCTTGGATGATCAAACCAGCCTTCAGAGCGTTCTCTGTCCTACTTCTGACTTTACTTGTGGTGGTGTGACCATGTTCATTATAATCTCAAAGGAGAAAAAAGACCTTGTAAAAAAAGCAAAACCAACAACAAAAAACCTTATTCCGAGCATTCTAGTAACTTTTTTTGTGTATGTACTTAGCTGTACTCTAAGTAGTTGGTTTGTATGAGATGGTTAAAAAGGCCAAAGATAAAAGGTTTCTTTTTTTCCCTTTTTGTCTGTGAAGTTGCTGTTTATTTTTTTTTGGCCTGTTTGATATATGTGTGAAACAATGTTGTCCAACAATAAACCGGAATTTTATTTTGCAGAGTTGTTCTAACAACAACAACAAAAAGCATTACACTCTCCAGCTCCATCCATGTCATTACAAATGGCAAGATTTCATTCTTTTTTATGGCTGAGTAATATTCCATTGCATATAAATGCCACATCTTCTTGATCCATTCATCCATTCATGGACACTGGGCTGTTTCCATAATTTGGCTATTGTAAATAATGCCAGTATAAACATAGGGATGCACGTATCCCTTTGAATTAGTGTTTTTGTATTTTTGGAGTAAATATCCAGTGGGATAGTGGTATGATTACTGGATCATAGAATGGTTCTATTTTTTAAATAGATTTTATTTATTTATTCATGAGAGACACACACACAGAGAGGCAGAGACACAGCAGAGGGAGAAGGAGGCTCCATGCAAGGAGCCTGATGTGGGACTTAATCCCGGAACTCCAGGATCACGCCCTAAGCCAAAGGCAGTTGCTTAGCCACTGAGCCACCCAGGAGTCCCAGAATAGTTCTATTTTTAATGTTTTGAGGAACCGCCATACTGTTTTTCACAGTGGCTGCATCAGTTTGCATTCCCGCCATAAGTGCAAGAGGGTTCCTTTTTCTCCACATCCTCTCCAACACTTGTTTCTTGCGTTTTCGGTTTTAACCGTAAGTGTGAAATGATATCTCATTGTAGTTTTGGTTTGCATTTCCCTGATGATCAGTAATGTTGAGCATCTTTTCATGTGTCTGTTAGACATCCAGATGTCTTCTTTGGAAAATGTCTGTTCATGTCTTCTGTCCATTTTTAAATTGGATTATTTGTGTTTTGGGTGTTGAGTTGTATCAGTTATTTATATATTTTGGATACTAGCCCTTTATTGGATATGTCATTTGCAAGTATCTTCTTCCATTCAGTAGGTTGCCTTTTAGTTTTGTTGATTTTATCTTCAGGTGTGCAGAAGCTTTTTATTTTGATTTTTATTTTATCCCCATAGTTTATTTTTGCTTTTGTTTCCCTTGTGTCAGGGACCTATCTAGAAAAAAGTTGCTATGACTAGTGTCAGACAGATTACTGCCTGTACTTTCCTTAAGGATTTTTATGGTTTCATAGCTCACATTTAGGTCTTTTATCAATTTTGAATTTATTTTTGTGTATGCTGCCAAAAGGGGTCCAGTTTCATTCTTTTGCATGTTGCTGTCCAGTATTCCCAACACCATTTATTGAAGAGACTTTTTTCTCCATTGGATATTCTTTCCTTCTCTGTCAAAGATTAATTGACCATAAAATAGTGGGCTTATTTCTGCAGTTTCTAGTCTGTTCTATTGATCTATGTGTCTATTTTTGTGTCAGAACCATACTGTTTTGATTACTATAATCTTAACAACCTAACTTAAGTTCTGGAATTGTGATGCCTCCAGCTTTGCTTTTGTTTTTCAAGATTGCTTTGGCTATTTGGGGTCTTTAGTGGTTCCATACAAATTTTATAATTGTTTGTTCTAGTTCTGTGAAAAATATTCTTGGTATTTTGATAAAGATTGCATTAAATGGGTAGATTGATTTGAGCAGTATAGACACTTTTACAATATTTATTTTTCCAAACCATGAGTATGGGATGTCTTTCCATTTCTTTGTCATCTTCAATTTATTTCATCAGTGTTTTATAGTTTTCAGAGTACAAGTCTTTCACCTATTTGGCTAGATTTATTCCTAGGTATCTTATTATTTTGGGATAATTAATCAATTATTTATTGTAAATGGGATTGTTGCCTTAATTTCATTTTCTGCACATCATTATTGGTATATAGAAATGTAACAGATTTCTTTTTTTAAAAAAAAAGATTTATTTATTCATGAGAGACACACAGAGAGAGGCAGAGACACAGGCAGAGGGAGAAGCAGGCTCCGTGCAGGGAGCCCGATGTGGGATTCTATCCCGGGATCCCGGGATCATGATCTGGGCTGAAGGCAGAAGCTCAACCATTGAGCCACCCAGGCGTCCCTGTAACAGATTTCTGTACAATGATTTTGTATTCTGTGGCTTTACTGCATTTATTTATCAGTTCTAGTAGTTTCTTGGTGGAGTCTTTAGAGTCTCAATTGTGTCATCTTCAAATAGTGAAAGTTCTACTTCTTCCTTACTGATCTGGATGCCTTTTATTTCTTTTTGTTGTCTGATCACTGTGGCTAGTACTTCCAGTATGTTGAATGCTTTTTTTTTCATCTATTGAAATGATCATATGATACTTATCCTTTCTCTTATTGATGTGATGTGTCATGTTGATTTGTGAATATTGAACCACCCTTGCAAGTTAGGAATAAATCCTACTTCATTGTGGTGAATGGTTTTTTAAAACGAAATGTTGGATTTGGTCTGGTAGTATTTTTTAAAAATATTTTATTTATTTATTCACGAGAGACACAGAGAGATGCAGAGAGAGATGCAGAGAGGGAGAGAGAGAGGCAGAGACACAGGCAGAGGGAGAAGCAGGCTCCACGCAGGGAGCCCGGCGTGGGACTCAATCCCGGGTCTCCAGGATCAGGCCCTGGGCTGGAGGCGGCGCTAAACCGCTGAACCACCCCGGCTGCCTGGTCTGGTAGTATTTTGTTGAGGATTTTTGCATCTACGTTCATCAGGGATATTGGCCTGTAGTTCTCTTTTTTTGTGGTGTCTGGTTTTGGTTTCAAGATAATGCTGACCTCATAGAATAAGTTTGGGTTTTCCTTCCTTTTCTACTTTTTTAGAAAGGTTTGAGAAGAATAGATATTAACTCTTCTTTAAATGTTTGCTAGAATTTGCCTGTGAAGCCATCTGGCTCTGGACTTTTGTTTTTTGGGATTTTTTTAAGATTTTATTTATTTATTTGAGATAGAGATAGAATATACAAGTGAGGGGAGGGGCAGAGGGAGAGGGAGAAGCAGACTCCCCAGTGAGCAGGGAGCCTGGGGCCATCTTGGGACTCTAGGATCACAATGTGAGCTAAAAGCAGATGCTTAACCAACTGAGCCATCCAGGCACCCCAGCAGTTTTTTGATTGTTGATTCAATTTCTTTGCTGGTATTTGGTCTGTTCAAATTTTCTGTTTATTCCTGCAGCAGTTTTGGTAGGTTATATGTTTCTAGGAATTTATCCACTTCTATGTTGTCCAATTTGTTGGCATATAGTTTTTCATAATATTCTCTTATAATTGTATTTCTGTGGTGTTGGTTATTATTTTTCTTCTCTCATTTGTGATTTTATTTACTTGAGTCCTTTCTCTTTTTTTTCTTGGTAAGTCTGGCTAGAGGCTTATTAATTTTCTTGATTATTTGCAAGGAGCCAGCTCCTGGTTTCATTGATCTATTCTACTGGGTTTTTTTTTAGTTTTTATATCATTTATTTCTGCTCTAATCTTTATTTCCTTCATTCTCCTGGCTTTAGGTTTTGCTTGTTGTTCTTTTTCTAGCTCCTTTAGGTATAAGGTTAGGTTGTTTATTTAACATTTTTTCTTTCTTCATGAGGTAGACCTGTATTGCTATAAATTTCCCTGGATTAAGTAACATTTTTTATCTTAATGAAGAAACATCCTTCTATTTCAAGTTTATTAAGAGATTTTTCATTTTGTTTTTAAAAATTGAATTTACTCAAAAGTATTTTTGCTGTTTGTTAATAAACACAATATTTTCTTCCTTTACTGCTCTGATGTGATGAATAATGTGGTTAGGTTTAATTATATTGAAATATCTTTATATTCCTGTAATAAACCATATTTCATATTATTCATATTATTATTTTTATGTACTGTTGGATTCACTTTGCTGGTACTTTATATGCAAGTTTTGCACATATACTCATAAATAAAATGGTCTTATGTTTGTGTGTGTGTATGTACACGTTTTATCTTTATTGCTTGGAATAAGGATCATGATTAAAAAAATAACTTGGAAGGTTTCCATTTTTATCCTTGTTTTTTAATTTTATAACTGTCTTTTTTATTTCCTTTTTCTTCTTTTTCTTAACCTTTTGCTTTGCATTTCTGTTTTATCTTACCATCTCACTTGACCGTGAGCTCTAAGAGAGTAGGGACAGGGTCTATATTTTCTCCTCATTCTGTCCCTAGCTCCTTGGAGCAGAAATGTAAGGAGATGGATGTTGAAATGAAGTATTCTATAGCCCAAAGAATTTTGGTGATGGGCTTTAAATATTAGGATTGTTTCTTCCTTTAGGTTCCATCATCCCCTCTCACTTGCTTCTCCTATTTATTAACCACCTCGTTACTCCTTAACCTCTTCTAGTCTTATCTCCATTCTCAGCAGTCTACTGAAACCATTCAAGTCTGTTCTCACCAGCGACCTTTTAATTGCCCAAATGACCTTTCCTTGTTTCTCATTTTCCTTGTTCTCTATGTAATAATTGCATTGTTATCTTTAAATTCTCTCCTCTCGGGATCCCTGGGTGGCACAGGGGTTTAGCGCCTGCCTTTGGCCCAGGGCGCGATCCTGGAGACCCGGGATCAAATCCCACGTTGGGCTCCCGGTGCATGGAGCCTGCTTCTCCCTCTGCCTATGTCTCTGCCTCTCTCTCTCTCTCTCTCTCTATCATAAATAAATAAAAATTAAAAAAACTTTAAATTCTCTCTTCTCTTGGCATCTGGCACTGTGCACTGCTTTTTCTTGCTCTTCCATCTCTAACCACTACTGTCTAATGTTCCCTCAATTCTCATCTTTTCTAAAACCCTTTACATTTGAACATGCTTTCCACCAGATTCTGTTTTCAGCCTTTGCTCATTTCTGTGTCCATTCTTAGTAAATGAGTTCACTTCTGTGTCTTGAACTATGTAGGTGACATCTGTGAAAGTTCCTGGTACAGTAACTATGACATGATAGGTGCTCAAGAAATGTTACTTCAATTTGAACTTCAAGTCCCTATGTCTAGGCTTGACCACTCCTGAACCCTAGTTTTGAGTTTCCAACTGGCTATCAAATCTTTTCATTGAGGCATCCTTTTAACACGACAAATACACTATGTGTACTCCCCAATTTCCCTACTCCCATTTCCTTCTCTTCAATTTCCTTATTTCTATTTCTTGTAATAACTTGCTTGGCCATAACTTAATAGTTTCATTCCAGAGAAACGTCATGCTATAAAAAAAAGTCTCATTGCACAAAACAGGTTTTCCTTTTTTTAAAAGATTCTATTTATTTATTCATGAAAGACACACAGAGAGAAAGGCAGAGATGTAGGCAGAGGGAGAAGCAGGCTCCAGGCAGGGAGCCTGATGTGGGACTCAATCCTGAGACCGCAGATCACGCCTTGAGCCAGGGGCAGGCGCTCAACCGCTGAGCCACCCAGGCATCCCCAAAACAGGTTTTCCAATGGGAAAATGGAAGTAGATTGGGGCTAGAGCAGTGGTACCTAACTTAAATATGCAAAGGCAATAGGCAGATAATACAGATTGAATGAAATTGGCCTAATGTAAGACAATGTCCACTTGTGGGAGTGGTGGAGAATGGAGAGTACATGCTTTGTATAATGTGGACAGTTTACCAGCAAACTATGGTCATACAAAAATGTTGGTCTAATATTGAAAGATGTTAAGGTTTTTCAGGAGAAGCTGGACCATAATGTCAACTTCCAAAGGTTGGCAGCTAATTCAGTTAAAAAATAATTGAGTCTAAACAAAACACATCTGTGGGCTGGCAGTTTGTGATCTTGGCACTAAAGACTTTTCAGACTCATAATTACAATGCTATTTTCCTGTAGAGATTTTTAATAAAATTGGCTTTATTGAAGTATAATTTCCATACAATAAAATGCATCTGGTTTAAATGTATACACTGGTGTAACCACTACCTTAATCAAAATGAATAACATTTCTTTGCAACTTTCTAGTAAATCCTTCCTGGCCCACAGCTGCTGCTCTAATTTATGCTACCATAGTTTAGTTTTGCCTGTTATGGAACTTCATTTAAATGGAATCAAACAGTATGTACTCTTCTATGTCTGGATTCTTTCACTGGGCATAATGTTTTTGAGATTCATTCATGTTTTTTGCATATCAATAGTGTATTCTTTTTATTGGCATGTGGTATTTCATTTTATAAATAAATGGCAATTTGTTTATCCATTTTCCTGTTGTCTATCTATTTTCCTGGATGTTTTGGGGTTGTTTCCTATAGGAATTTTAAGTAAAAGTGGAGTTTAAAAAATGATAAATGTTTAGTTATAAAACCTAGAAGTCACTGAGCCAATCCAGCTTTTGATTATAGTTAGCTGTTGTTTAAGAGTAAGTTGCCTTTCTGTTCCACTCACTTTATTATCTTTAGCTTGGATTTCTTCCACACCCCTATCACCTTTATCATTTATCATCCATTGTCACCATAGACAAATCATTAGCCTACAATGGATGCAGAACAGATAAGACCCGAGCAATACTTGCTTCCTCATTTGAGGTACTAGTTCCTAATGACAGTGCTCACTATTTAGTTATAGCTTTTATAGGTCTATATGATGCAAATCATATATCCTAATTAATTGATTGTACTTGGAAACCTTATTAGTAGGAGAAATGCCTGTTTGCCATTCCTGGACATTCAGGTTAGAAATTTTGATGAATAAACAGGACATGACTGAAGATAACCTTGAATAATTAGCCATGAAATCTTTGTGAATATAAACCTCAAGATAAAACTCAAAATATACCAAATATCAGCATATTGGATGTGCACATTTATGAATTCATGCAACAAACATTTAATTTTGTTTGTTCTAATTTTTTCAAAAAATAACTACCGTTGAAGCATCTTCTATACCCTTCCAAGGTCTTATTGCCCTCCCTCCTTCTCTCCCATTCTCTCCCAGTGATAACTGCTATCCTGAACTTGAACTTGATATTTAACGTTCCATGCATATATATATATATACTTTTACATATATTTAACATTTCCATGCATATATATATACTTATATATATAGTTTAAAAAAGATTTATTTATTTTAGAGTGGGGGGGCAGAGGAAGAGGGAGAGAGAGAATCTTAAGCAGACTCCATGCTGGGCATGTATGGGGCTCGATCTCAAGACCCTGAGATCATGACCTGAGTCAAAACCAAGAGTTACATGCCCCTATATATAGGGGCACATGGGTAGCACAGTCAGTTAGCATGTAACTCTCTCTCTCTCTCTCTCTCTCTCAATATATATATATATATATATATATATACACATGGAAATGTTAAATATATGTAAAAGTATATATATATATATATTGCTTTTCCTTTTTAAAATGATGTAAGCAGCATCTTGTATTTATTATTTTGCAATTTGCTTGCTTTGCTCAATGTTGTTTGTGAAATTTTCCATTTTGATACATGTAGCTCTAGTAATAACTTCTCTGTAGTATTCAACTGAATGAATGTATCACAATTTATTCACCCATTCTCCTGCTGGTGGTCACTTAGGTGGTTCTTAAATTTTATTATTTTTTAAAAATATTTTATTTATTTGATAGAGAACACAAGCAGGCAGAACAGCAGGCAGAGGGAGAGGGAGAAGTAGGCTCCTCACTGAGAAGGGAGCCTGATATGGGATATGGGGCTTAATCCCAGGACCATGGAACCATGATCTGAGATGAAAGCAGATGCCTAACTGACTGAGCCACCCAGGTGCCCCTTAAATTTTGTGATTATAAGAAGTAGAGCAATAAGCATTCTTTTTAAAAGATTTTATTTATTTGTTTATTTGAGAGAGAGAGGGAGAATGTGCATGATGGGGTGCACAGAGGAAGAGAGAGAACCAGGCTCCCCCTTCCTGCTGAGGAGGAAGCCCTGGGGTGGGCTTCAGTCCCAGGACCCAGAGATCATGACCTGAGCTGAAGGCAGACAGTTAACTGACTGAGCCACCTAGGCACTCCAGCAATGAAATACTAGTCTCCTTATGTGCAAATGCAAGAGATTCCCTAGTTTTTTTTTAAATTAATTAATTTATTTACTTATTCATGAGGGACACGAAGAGAGAGAGGCAGAGACACAGGCAGAGGGAGAAGCAGGCTCCGTCGGGCAGGGAGCCCGATGTGGGACTCGATCCCGGGTCTCCAGGATCACACCCTGGGCTGAAGGGGGCGCTAAACTGCTGAGCCACCCTGGCTGCCCTGATTATCTAGGGTTTTTAAACTAAAAACGGTATTGCTAGGTTACAGGTTGTGCTTTCTCCAGTCCACCTCATCAAGTGCTTTAGTAGTTCATTCACAATTACTAAATTCACTTTCTCTTTTATTTTTATTTTTTATTCGAGATTTTTCAATTTCATGATGGTACAAAAGCAATATGCGTTCAGTAGTAATTGCAGACTTTTGATCTTTCCCTGGGCTAGTGATATGCAGTATTATACTCTCCTGATGCTGGGCAGTGGTAGCAAGCTGCAGCTGCCAGTCAGCCTCATGATCATGAGGATCAACAAATGAAACAATGACAACCATTCCATACCCATACCATCATTCCTTTTTTCACTTCTAGTATAGTATTTGGTCAATTACATGATATTCAATACTTTATTATAAAATAAGCTTTGTGTTAGATGATTTTGCCCAACTGTAGGCAGGCTACTGTAAGTGTTCTGAGCACATTTAAGGTATGCTAGGCTAAAGTATGATGTTTGGTAGGTTATATGTATTACATGCATTTCAACTTACAATACTTTAAAAAATATTTTTATTTATTTATTTGAGAGAGAGTGGGAACATGAGCAGGGGTAGGGGCAGAAGGAGAAGCAGGCTGCCTGCTGAGTGCAGAGCCCTATGTGGGGGCTTGATCCCAAGACCCAGAGATCATGACCCAAGCGGAAGGCAGATGCTTAACCAACTGAGCCACACAGGTGCCCCTCAATTTACAGTACTTTCAACTTATGATGGGTTTATCAAGACCCAAACCCCACCATAAACTGAGGAAGATATATGTTAGAACATTTATGCAGACTTAAGATTCACCCATATTAATACATTTCATTTCTTATATTTACTAGAATTGTTTAAGTACTGTTTTAATTAACTTGTTTAATTGTTTAGTGCTTGCTACGGATATTTAAAATATTCATAAAGAAAATTAAATACACTTGAAAATGCAATTTAAATGTTTAAGGGCATTTAGTTAATTAAGTTATAAATTGCACTGATTAATAAATAGAATAACTTTGTAAATTGAAATGAAAAAATCAAGAGAAACCTGTTTTAAAATTTCTAACTGTAATCAATCGAAATTAAACCCATTTAATAATAGCTTTTTTTGCTTAAAAGTCACCTTCAATTACACCAAGAAAGTAGCATTGCAATTTTCTTTTAATTCTATTTACCTTTGTAACAATTTTTTTCCAAATTTTTCATTATGCCATTTGTTAAATTGAGGCCACGTTTTTTCCTGCCATGCCTGTTTTTCTGCTCTGATCTAGACTAGTTGTTCCCAAGGCCTGCTGCACAGCCATAATACTAAACTTTTTTTTCCAGCTCTCATAAGATAAGTGCACTATTTTCTGGATCAGGCCATGACCAAGACTGCTAGTTGCCCTTCAATTTCCATTCACCTCTACTAAAACAGTAATAAGCCCCCCAAGTTTTAGATAGCCAACTAAGGCTATTCCACGGCCCTTTTGCAGGTAGCTGTGACTATATAGCTAAGTTCTAGTCAATGGGAAATAAGTGAAAGTGATACCTGGAAGTTCCAGTTTGCACCCTTCATACCCTTCCTTTCTACATCTTTACACCCACCCATTCCAATGCCTGCAACATGGATGTATGTGATAGGGCACCAACTTGGAATATGAGATAAGCACCCAGGAAAGGATGAGACAACAAGATAAAAGAAGCCTAGATTCCTGACTAGGATTCTTGGTTTGCTTTTTCATATTGTTTAATTTGAAAATTTTTAAAGCACTTCTTTTTAAAATAATTTCTAACTTAAAAAATGTAACAATAGTACAACAAATTTTTGTATATTTGTAATTGTCTTGCATATCAATAGTACAATGATCAAAATCAGGGAATTAGTATTGATAAAATAATCTCATTGACATAATTCATTCAAATTTCATCAATTGCTCACTAATGTCATTTTCCATGTCCAGGATATAATCCTGGAGCTAAATGAAGTATTTAGTTGTCAAGTGTCCTTAGTTTCCTGTAATCCATGATAGTTCCTCAGTCTTTTTTTTTTTTTTTGCCTTTTATGAGCTGACACTTTTTAAAATTGAGATATAATTGACATATAACATTGTATGAGTTTCAGGTGTACAACATAATGATTTGGTATTTGTAAATATTGTGCAATGATCACAATAAGTCTAGTTAACACCCATCACACATAGTTATAAACCTTTTGTTTTGATGAGAACTTGTAAGATTTACTCTCAGCAATTTTCAAATATATAATACAATATTACTAAATATAGTTACCATGCTGTAAATTATATCCCATGACTTTCCTTAAAAACAGACACTTAAAAATTACATAAATAAGCATATACTTTATACTTACAACTTGTGATCAATGCTGTGATGGAATAATTGCTATTATTTGCAGTAGTTATACTGTAAAATCACTGTGAACACTGAATTAGTGACTCCTCAATCATTGCTCTTGGGAAATACAGGGGTAAGTTCCTGTGAGCCTCTGGCCACAGTATTTTCATCAACTGATCAATACATAACCTTGTTTTATGTGTGTCTCTGTTCAAAGGCACTTTAATATATATTATTGATTCATTAACATTGAATTCACAGCCAACAGTAATATAACTCATGCCTGAATAAAGCTTATCTAACATACATATGATTTATTTAAAACTGGAAATTTGTACCTTTTGACTTCTTTCACCCATTTTGCCTACCCACCCCCCCAACTCCTTGCCTCTGGCAACTACCAATTTATTCTCTGTATCTATGAGTTTGGATTTTTTTTTCTTAGATTCCTCATATATGAGATCATACAGTATTTGTCTTTCTTTGTTTCTTTATTTGTTATTTTATGTAGTGAAATACCCACAAGGTCCATCTTTGTTGTCCCAAATGGCAAGATTTCCTTCTTTTTTATGCCTGAATTCGTGTGTGTGTGCACGTGCATGCATATGCGCATGTGTACACATACCACATCCATTTCATTGATGGACACTTAGGGTGCTTCCATATCTTGGATAGTATAAATAATTCTAAAATAAACACGGTTTGTGTTTTTCTAAAAAGATTTATTTATTTCAGACAGAGAAAGTGAATGGGGGGAGTGGCAGAGGGAGATAATTTTTTAAAAAGATTTTATTTATTCATGAGAGGCAGAGAGAGAGAGAGAGAGAGAGAGAGAGAGAGAGAGAGGCAGAGACTCAGGCAGAGGGAGAAGCAGGCTCCATGCAGGGAGCCCGATGTGGGACTCGATCCCGGGTCTCCAGGATCATGCCCTGGGCTAAAGGCAGGTGTTAAACTGCTGAGCCACCCAGGGATCCCCAAGGGAGAGAATTTTTAAGCAGATTCCCCAATGAGAACAGAATCCCTCACGGGGCTCCATTCCACTACCCATGAGATCATGACTTGAGCATGAGTTGGATGCTTAACTGAGTGAGACACCCAGGTGCCCTTCAAGTTAGTGTTTTAATTGCCTTTGGATAAACACCCAGAAATGGAATTGCTGGATCATATGACAGTTTGTTTTTTAAGAGTATCAACCAGGTATTTTACAGAATTTCTCTCAATTTTGGTTTGTCTGGTATTTCCTTATGATCAAATTCAAGTTATGCATTTTTTTTGTGGAAATAACATAGAAATGATGTGTCCTCAGTGCATTATATCAGGGGGCACATGATGTCCCATTACTAGTAATGGTCTTTTTTTTTTAAAGATTTTATTTATTCGTGAGAGACACACAGAGAGAGGCAGAGACATAGGCAGAGGGAAAAACAGGCTGCCTATGGGGAACCTGATGCAGGACTCGATCCCAGGACCCTAGGATCACAACCTGAGCCAAAGGCAGACACTCAACCACTGAGCCACCCAGGTGCCCCAGTAATGTTAGGTTTTAAAATTTTTTTAAAGACTTATTAAAATATAGCAGACAGAAAAAAAGTAAAATGATTATAAATTTGTCACAAAATTGACATACCCACGTAACTACCACCAGATCAAAAAATAAGACATTACTAGCATTCCAAATGTTTCCATCATATCTCTTCCCAATTCCCACTCTTCATCTTCCTTCAAAATTATCAGTCCTGACTTCCAACATTGAAGTTATTTTGCTTCTTCTTGGACTTTATATAAAAGAAATCAAACAGAATGTATTCTTTTGTGTCTGGTTTCTTTGATTTCAAATGATGTTTGTGCAGTTCATCAAATGGTTGTGAATACCATAGTTTCTTTTTATTTCTATATTGTATCCATGGTAATATTAGTTTTGCTCATTTGATTTAGTTGCCATTTTTTTTATTGTGGTAAGAATACACTTGACATAAAATTTACCATTCGATTATATAATCCATTGATATTTAGTACATTTAAAATGTGCAACTATCACTTCTATCTAGTTCTAGAACATTTTTGTTACCCAAAAGGAAAACTCATACCATTATCCAAGCTGAAATCAAGAGTCAGGTGCCAAGCTGACTGCACCACCTGGGCACTCCAGGTTTATCCATTTTGTTGATCTTTTCAAAGAACCAACTTTGATTTCATCAATTTACTCCATCGTTTTTATATTCTCTAATTTATATCTGCTGTAAAATTTATTATTTTCTTCTGGCTTTGGGTTTAGTTTGTTCTTTTCCCCCCTTATTCCTTAAGGTGGAAAGCTTTGTTATTAATTTGAGATCTTCCTTCTTTTTTAATGTAGGTATTTAGATATATAAATTTCCCACTGAACACTCCTTTCACTGCATCTCCTAAGTTGTGGTATGTTGTTTTTTCATCTTCATTCATCTTAAAATATTTTCCAATTTTTCCTGAGATTTCTTCTCTGACCCATGGATTATTTGAGGGCATAGTGTTTAATTTCCACAGCTGTGTACATTTCCCTGTTCCTTCTGTTACTAATCTCTACGTTCATTTCATTATAGTCAGAGAGGATATTTTGTATGATTTTAATCTTTTCAAATTTATTGAGACTTATTTTTGTGGCCCAACGTATGGTTTATCTGGGAGAATATTCATGTGTACTTGGGAAGACTATATATTCTGTTCTTTTTGCATGGAATGTTCTGTATGCATCTGTTAGGTCTAGTTGGTTTTTAGTGTTTCTTTATTGATATTTTGTCTAGTTTTTCTATCCATTATTGAAAGGGATATTGAAGATTTCAACTATCATTGTAGCACTAGTTCTCACTTCATTCCTGTCAGTTTTTATTTCTTATATTTTGGGTCTCTGATGTTAGATGTGTCTATGTTTATAATAATTATATCTTCTTGATGTATTGACTCTTTTATCAATGTATAGAGTACTTCTTTGTCTCATAAATATTTTTGACTTAAAGACTATTTTGGCCACCCCAGCATTCTTGGTTAATATTTACAAGGAGTATCTTTTCCCAACCTCTCAATTTCAAATCAGTTGTGTCTTTGGATATAAAGTAAGTCTTTTATAGATTGCATATTGCTAGACCATGTGTTTTAATCCATTATGCCAATCTCCATTTTTTAATTGCTGAGTTTAATTCTTTTATATCTAATGCAATTATTGAATAAGAAGGACTTCTGCCATTTTACTACTTGTTTTCTATATGTCTTATATCTTTTTCTCCCTAGTTCCTCCATTACTGCTTTCTTTTGTGTTTAATTGATTTTTTTAGTCTACTATTTTGATTCCTTTCTCATTTTTTTCTGTATATTTTTTAGTTATTTTCTTAGTGGTTACATGTTAAACACATAACAAACCAGTATGAATTAATACTAGCTTGGCTTCAATTGTGTACAAAAATTGTATATATGGGGTATATAGTGGGTTTATTTCTGGGTTTTCTGTTCTATTCCATTGATCTAGGTGTCTATTTTCTACGAATACCATACTGTTTTAATTGCTACTGCTTTGTAATATAACTTGAAATCTGGAATTGTGATACCTCCAGTTTTGTTTTTCTTTTTTAGGATTGCTTTGGCTAGTCAAGGTCTGTTGTGGTTCCATATAAATTCTAGGATTGTTTGTTCTAGTTTTGTGAAAAATGCTATTGGTATTTTGATAAGGATTTCATTAAATGGGTAGATTGTTTTGGGTAGTATAGACATTTTAACAATATTTGCTCTTCCAATCCATGAGTATGAAATGTTTCCATTTCTTTATGTCATTTTTAATTTTTTCAGCAGTGTTTTATAGTTTTCAGAGGACAAGTCTTTCACCTCTTTGGTTAAGTTTATTCCTAGATATTTTATTGTTTTTGGCATAATTGTCATTGGGATTGTTTTCTTAATTTCACTTTCTGCTGCTTCATTATTTGTGTATAGGAATGGAACAGATTTCTGTGCATTGATTTTGTTATTTTGTGACTTTACAAATTCATTTATGAGTTCTAGTAGTTTTTATTTTTTTAAATCATATAGGAAAAAAGGAATTGCTCACTCAAAATACTAGATTTTATATTTACTTCTGTATGTAAAGAACATTTACCAGTGCTATTTATTTCTTCATAGGGCTTCAAGTTACTGTCTAGTGTGCTTTCATTTCAGCCTGTGGGACACCTTTTAGTATTTCTTGTTAGGGCAGATGTAGTATCAATGAACTCCTTCAGCTTTTATCTGTGAATATCTTAATTTTGATTTCATTTTTGAAGGATGGTTTTGCCAAATATATAATTCTTGATTGAAAAGTTTTTCCTCTTTCAGCACTTTAAATATTTTATAGCACTGCCTTTTGGTCTCCATAGTTTCTGATGAGAAATTGGCTGTTGATCTTATGAGGATCCCTTATACATAATGAGTCACTTCTCTCTTTCTGATTCAAGATTCTCTTTTTGTGTGTCTTTCAACAATTTGATCTTACGTTTTAGTGTGAGTCTCTTTTGAGTTTATCCTATTTGTGTTTGTTGAGTTTCTTAGATGTTCAGATTCATGTATTTTATCTAATTTGGGAGTTTAAAAATTTTGTTTTAAGTAAGATCTATGCCTAACATGGGACTTGAACCCATGACCTCAGATCAAGAGTTGCATTCTTCAGTGACTAAGACAGCCAGGCACCCCTAATTTGGGAATTTTGGGGCCATTATTTCTTCAAATATTCATTCTGTTCATTTCTCTCTCTTTTCTTTTTCTGGGACTCTTGTTGTCCCTACATTGGTATACTTAATGGTATACTACATGTCCCTTAGTCTGTGTTCATTTTTCTTTATTCCTTTTCTTTCTGCTCCTCAGACTGGATCATTTCAATTCACTTATCTTCAAGTTCTGTCATTTGTTCTGATGCCTGCTGAAATCTACTGTTGAACTGCTCTAGTGAAGTTGTCTTTGTTTTATACTAATTGTACCTTTAAGTTCCAGATTTTCTATTTTGTTTCTTTTTAATCCTTTTTTTTGCTTTATTTTATATTCTCTATTTGATAATACAGTGATTTTTTGATTTCCTCAGTTCTTTGTTCATGATTTTTCTTTAGCTTTTTGAGCACATTTAAGATACTTGATTTAAAGTCTTTGTTTAGTAAGTCCAAATCTCAGCTTCCTTAGGACAATTTCTATTGATTTTATCTTTTCCCGGGATTGGGCCATACTTCTTTTCATGCCTTGAAATTTTTTGCTGAAAACTTTGAAAACATTCTGAATATTAATGTGGTACACGTGAAGATCTGATCCCCCCTCTCCTTCCCCTGCCCATATCTTGTTACTACTGAAATTATAAGTTATAGTTGTTTGTTAAGTGATTTTTCTAAACAACTTTGTAAGTACTCTATTCCTTGTTGTGTGTGGCCAATGAAGTCCAAGGGTCAGTTAGTGTTTTGACAGTTTCTTTAACCGCCTGTAGCCAGAGAAAGAAAAAAATCCTTGCCATTCTTGATACACTGGCTTTGTCCTGGGCACTCCTTTAAAGCTTAGCCACATTGTTTACAATTCTGCCTTAGTCTTCACTTCATACTTATGCAGAACCTGAAGGTGAGTCAGAAGTGAAAGTTTATGGTCTTCAGTAATATTTTCTGTGCATGTACTCAGGACTGGGAATGTGTGACTTTCTCAATTTCCTGGAATATTTGGGAGCTTTAAAAAATCCATTATACCCACATATAGCCCTTTTTATAACCCCTTCCTTCCCAAATGTCTTGGCATGTCTATTACTTGTCTTACCTGTTGTCCCTTGACACAGTCTGCTGTGACAATACTTGTGCCTATAGATATTTTTTGTAAATGCTGCTTAAACAGTTGTTCCAGTCCTGAGAATACAATGAATCATGTGAAACAAAGGCAAGTCCTTGTGTCTGTTCTTCAGGGAGCCATCAGACAGGTAGAAATGGCCAATAACAAGTCTTTGAGAGTAAGTTTTGTTGCCCCTTCTGTTATTAACAATTTGCTGCAGTAGTGTGGGCTACCAGTCTTAGAGCTGCTGCCAATCTTGAGGTGGGGGATGATAGGCAGGCAATTTAAAATGCTACATCTATCTCTTACCATATAGCAGCTACTTCTTTTTTGCCAAGCCTTCCCTGGATGTTTTATGTTTTTGAGTAGATTCCAGAGTTCTGCAAAAGTTGATTCTGTTTTTGCCAGCTCATTAGTTGCTTTTGTGGAGGGATGGAGTGCTGTAGTTCCCTATTGTAGTTCACCATTTTTGGTGATGTCACTATCCTGTTCATTTGTTTTTAAAGAAAATTATTAAGTAGCAGCTGTGAGTTTTTCCTTTGCTGTTTTGGAAAGCAGATCTACTTTCTGTATAAAGGAGGTCTGTTTTCCAGGTAGCTTTCCTCTAATGGCTGACTGGGAATTCTGACAGGGAAGTCTTTATGATGACAGGAAGGACCGGTTGCTCGGCAAGGCTTGTTTTACAGTGGGTAAGCTAAGAATTGGCTATCTGGCAATGGGCCCTCTAAATGCCCAGTGAGAAAGGATATTTCTTTGAGAGGCCAATATCCAAACTAAAAGTCTTAACTCTTTCCATGGCATTCAATTTTTTTTTTCAGTTAAAAGCCCTCTATTTTATTTTTTAAAGATTTTTATTTATTCATTTGAGAGACTGAACGAGAGAGAGAGTGTGTGTATCTTCTACACATTTTTAAAAAAGATTTTATTTATTTATTTATTTGAGAGAAAGAGAGAGAGCACACAAGCCGGGTGGAGAGGTGGAGGCAGAAGGAGAAGTAGACTCCCTACTGAGCAGGGAGCCGGATGTGGAGCTCAATCCCAGGACTCTGGGATCATGACCTGGACTGAAGGCAGATGATTAACTGACTGAGCCACCCAGGTGCCCCTAAAAACCCTCTAATTTAAAAAAAATGTTTTTTTGCTTATTGGCAAATGCTAGTAACTACTACTCTGGGCAAAGGATTTGGGGAGGAAGATAGTGGTGGAAACTGATGCAGCTGTTTTGTCTTACAAATATTCAATTAATTCCCCAGTTTAAATCCCCACCTCTCATTTTTGCTCCCTTCTGTACTTGCTGACTCAGAGCCCAGAGTATCTCCAGGGTTCTGCCTGGCAGACTGGCTTCCATTTCTTCCGTAGCTTCCTCATAACATATTCTAGACTGTGGTTTTATCCATCTGTTTCACCTGCCAACTTACTCACATCCACTTTTCTTCTCTCAGAAATGTGTTGGGATCTCTTATTGGCAATATCTTCACCTTTATCTCATTCTTTTTCCTGTTAGAGGTTTATTCCTTTATATACTGCTGTGCTTTTATTTTAATGGACTCTAGGAGGGATTGTGAGGATGTACCTTGTCTAACATCTTGAACTGGAGTCAACAAATAGTTTTGAACACCTTTCCTGTCCCAGGTACTATGCTAGGTGCTAATGGTGGAAAAATGAATGAAACTTATTTCCTGGTGTCAAGAAACTCATAGTGGAGTAATGGATGCAGTCTTATGCAATAGATATTAAAATAGGACTTTTCCTGTTTCAGTTTTAGATAAGAATTCAAAGCTGAAAACAAAGGAGTCACATTTTCTAAAGAGAGGTGATACACCATCTTTATAGAATTTGCTAAAGGACATCTTCCAAAATATGATGTCACCCCTTAGGCTATTATTTACTTCAAAGACATGTAAATAGAAGCTAGGATATTGATTGGGAGGAAGGTGGTAGAGAGGATGGTTTTGAAGAGAGTTGTGAGAATACCTTGGAGTTTCTTCTGCTCTTGGGAGCATGAAGGAGACACTCCCCACTCCCTTAATTGAAAATGAAGCTACAAGAGAACCACTAAAGGCTTGATGTGTACCTCCTGGGGAGACATTTGCATGAATTGGCAACTGACTTACATCTGAAAACAAAGTCTTAAGAGAGAGGTCATGGCTAAATCAGCCTGTGACAACAGAGGAAAGAGAGTACTGCGTTTGCAGGAAGCTGTACTTCTCCAACATATGGGCAAAGCTGTCTGTTTCCCAGGGGCCATAAAGGGTCAGCATGGTAGGAATTTAGAGTTGGGTCATGTTATAAGGGATATCCTCTAGGAAGGTTACTCAGAGGTATGAAATGACCCTAACAGAAGAAGGAACTGATAGAAACCAGGGACAGAGGTGTTGAAAGAGGCCAGCCAGAGTAGATGTTACCCACATCAAGGGAACTGCAGGTGAGAGAACCTCAGTGACAGGGGAGTTCCCAGTAACTGTCCAGAGAAAATATCAGCTTTGGACATCTGTGGCACTCTCCAATGCCAGGTGAAAACAGAACCAGTAACGGAAAGCTTGTTTTGGTTCTTCCTTGTAGTCCTTCCCTGTTCTCCAACCTAGAGGCAGGGTTTGAAGCAGCGCAGTGATTGGTGGAGAAAGGATAGAAGAGAAAATGGATGAGGGGGGAAGCCACCCATGCTCGTTATCCTTTCCCCACTACAAGTTTCCTGGTGGAACTGAGAGAGGAGAGAAACTTGGAAATAAGTGATGGATTAAAGCTGTGATATATCAGACTGGACTGGAATTTTTAATGCCTAAAAAACAAAACTATTTTTTAATATCTGAGAGTGACTGAAAAAGGTATGAGCTCTGTCTGAAATTTCATGCAGGGGTGGGGAAAAATGATTCCACAGAGCTTGTGGTGTGAAGCAGTGGTGTGAAAGAATTATATTGCTTTCTGCTTACACCCTACTGTGTCTAGCTCATTCAATAAACTAGTTTATATAAGTGCCACACTATATGTATAGTCAAGGTTCAGTGAGTGGTACCACATAGGAGAAAGCAATAAACTCTTCCCAGGGAGGCCAGGAAAGGCCTGACACCTTTTCTCAGAGGAGTTAGTGCTTGAACTGGATTTTAAAAATCAAGAAGGAATTTGCCAGGTAAGGATGGGGTGAGAGGACATTCCAGGAAAAGGGAATAGTGTGTACAAATGTAGGTGTATATGCGTAAGTACATGTAGTTCAGTGATTCTGAATCACTGTAGTATAAATCACAGCTGGATAAGGGAGGGAGATAGGGTAACATTTAGGAATCTGCTTATGAAATGCCTTTTTTTTTTGAAAGTGACAGGGCCAGAAGAGCCTAGTATTTTAAGCAGGAGAGTCACAGGATCATATTTGCATTTTAAAAGATCACTCTTGTCACAGTGTGGTAGGTGGATTGGTGGGGATTGTGGGGCCTGGGAAGCAATGCCAGGTTAAAATTGAGTCAATAAGATCTCTTGATTATCTAGAAATATCCTAATAATAGACTCATCTATTTTATTTTTTTTAAAGATTTTATTTATTTATTCATTCATGAGAGACACAGAGAGAGAGAGGGGCAGAGACACAGGCAGAGGGAGAAGCAGGCTCCATGCAAGGAGCCCGATGTGGGACTCGATCCCGGGTCTCCAAGATCACACCCTGGGCTGCAGGCAGTGCTAAACCGCTGCACCACCGGGGCTGCCCCTAGACTCATCTATTTTAAAAAACATTTTGTCTACATAGAGTAGGTTCCCAGCTTGAGATCTGAATTTATCTGGGCTTATGCAATGAGCTGCAGGGATGGGTAGCTACAAGTCTTTTAGTATGGGGCCCTGTAAGGACTTGTAGGGGCCAAGACAGGCAGCCCCCAGATGGACCACTTTGGCATATTGATTACTTTAAATAAAAATTACTTAATGTTAGAGGCAGTTAGTTAGGTTCTAACAGGATACCTGGAAGCCAGCAAAGATGAAGTCATGGCCAGCTATTGCGAAAGTCAAAGGCCTGTCCTGGCAGCACACTGTAAGAAGCCAGATCAAACCAGACAGGCCCAAGATGGCAGGTACCCTGACAGGAAATCCCTGACCAAATAAGGAAGAAAAGGTGTGAAACCCTGCTTCCAAGAAATCCATGCCCCGAGTAATGAATATTTCACCTTCTAGTTAACAACTATCAATAAGACATAGAAACCCAAACCCCAGGGCTCACTCCTCTCTCGAGTTCACCAACTTTCACATCTCAAGAGTGTACTTTTGCTTTAACAAACTTTCCCACTTGTGTTGCTCATCCATTGTGTTATATCCATCCTTGAATTCTTTCTCATGACAAAACCAAGAACCTTCAGCAACATCTTTGAGATGGGCTGTGTCGAGAGGTCCCAGGGCCCAGGGAATCCCCAGTTCACCTGGCAACATTAACAGACAACCTGTGCAAGAAGGACACACAGACCCTCCTCTGTCCCCCTGAAAGCAGGAAATAAATCTCTCATGTGAAAGGTACCCTTCCTATACCAGGAGGTAGAGACATCCTTATCACCAGAAATGGGAAGTTTAGAGCCAAGGAGGCTATATAAAGAACCCTTGTTGCTTTTTAGTAATTTACTACCCCAGCCCAGATTCTATTTAGAAGTCCTTACTAATTGAAGCTTCCATAGTTTTCTTTGTCCTGTCAATTCCTCACAGATGTATGATTACTTCATCTAGAAAGGATAAAAACTGTCTGCCTTGGTCATTTCTTTAGGTCTCAGTTTCATAATTGGATCTCTGTACACATGTAATAAAACTTTGGGTTTTTTTTTCTCCTGTTAATCTGTCTCGTGTTAATTGAATTCTTATTCCGGTTGGAAGACCTTGAGGGTACAGAAGAATTTTTCCTTCCCTTCAGACTCCATAAAGAGAACTTACTCTAAGGCAGTGATTTTTTTTTTCTTGTAGTAAGTTTTATGCCCAATGTGGGGCCTGAACTCACGACCCTGAGATCAAGAGTGGCATGTTCTACTGACTGAAGAAGCCAGGTGCCCCAAGGCTATGATTCTGAACCTGGGGTTCAGGAATAGAATTCACAGGGTCTGTGAACTTGGAAAGGAAAACAGTTACATCTTTGAAATTTAACATTTCTCCCAATTATGAGCATAGGCAACAAACCACCATGGTAGTAGCAGTATCTGTGACTCTGTCATGGATAGGCATCACAGGTATTTTTATATCACATTGCAATTTTATTCAGATGTCTGAAAATATTATTTACTCATGCACTATTTCGAATTATTGTGCTGTTATACTTGCTGCTAGATCATCTATTTAATGTGTTAATAAAAAGCTGCATTACCATATAAAATTTGTGTTAAAATAGTTTTATAACAATTTCAGTGTAATTGGTTTCCTTTGTAATCTGATGCATTTTATTTGATACATTTAAGAATATTATTCTGAGAAAAAGTTCATGGAGTTCAATAGACCACCAAAGGTGTGCATGGCACACAGAAAGGTCAGGAACTCCTGTTTAAGGAAAAATCATCCAAATTTGTGTTCCTGTCCATTTACACATGAGACTGAGTAGTGTAGGGGTAGAAAAAGAACTGGTGCAGCCACTCTGGAAAACTGTGTGGAGGTTCCTCAAAGAGTTAAAAATAGACCTGCCCTATGACCCAGCAATTGCACTGTTGGGGATTTACCCCAAAGATTCAGATGCAATGAAACGCCGGGACACCTGCACCCCGATGTTTCTAGCAGCAATGTCCACAATAGCCAAACTGTGGAAGGAGCCTCGGTGTCCATCGAAAGATGAATGGATAAAGAAGATGTGGTCTATGTATACAATGGAATATTCCTCAGCCATTAGAAACGACAAATACCCACCATTTGCTTCAACGTGGATGGAACTGGAGGGTATTATGCTGAGTGAAATGAGTCAGTCGGAGAAGGACAAACATTATATGGTCTCATTCATTTGGGGAATAAGAATAATAGTGAAAGGGAATATAAGGGAAGGGAGAAGAAATGTGTGGGAAATATCAGAAAGGGAGACAGAACATAGAGACTCCTAACTCTGGGAAATGAACTAGGGGTGGTGGAAGGGGAGGAGGGCGGGGGGTGGGGGTGAATGGGGGACGGGCACTGAGGGGGGCACTTGACAGGATGAGCACTGGGTGTTATTCTGTATGTTGGCAAATTGAACATCAATAAAAAAATAAATTTATTATAAAAAAAAAAGAAAAAGAAACTTCCTAGGTTGCTGGCTAACACACCACTGTAATAAAAGATTAACAGGAGAAAAACAAACATAAGTTTAATAATATGTATACCTCTTGTGCACATGGTACATACTCAGGTATATTGAATAACTCCCCAAAATGGCCAAAGCCAACATTTTATTTTTATTTTTTATTTTTTTAAAGATTTTATTTATTTATTCATTAGAGATGCAGAGAGAGAGAGAGAGAGAGAGAAAGAGAGGCAGAGACACAGGCAGAGGGAGAAGCAGGCTCCATGCAGGGAGCCTGATGCGGGACTCAATCCCGGGACCCAAGGACCATGCCCTGGGCCAAAGGCCGGCGCTAAACTGCTGGGCCACCCAGGGATCCCCCCAAGCCAACATTTTAAATACCATCACCAGCTAAAGACAAAAGTAGATTTTGGGGTTGTTGAGGAGACCAGTTTTGGGAGGTTACCAGGAAAATCACAGTAAATGAGAGTGTGGTTGTTATGCCAATTTAACTCCTTGCCTTCTCCACTGTTAAGAGTTTCTTAAAAATAACCAGGAGAAAATAATCCTTATGCCAAAGAGGCATATTTTGGAGTGGCAAAATCTGCTCCCATTCAGGAGTCTATGATGAAAGTGATATCTGCATGCTTCCAATAAGAATAAAGAAGCTTTGGGATGCCTGGGTGGCTCAGCGGTTGAGCATCTGTCTTCAGCTCAGGGTGTGATCCTGGGATCTGGGATCGAGTCCCACATTGGGCTCCTTGTGGGAAGCCTACCTGTGTCTCTGCCTCTCTCTCTGTCTTTCATGAATAAATAAATAAAATCTTTAAAAAAATAATAATGAAGATTTAGTTCACTTATACTACCCACTCTTCCTCCTTTCACTAAAAAAGATTATAGAGCAAAAGCAGCCTCCTTCCCCATTTGTCCTCAGAACATCCTATAGAGGTGACATTTCTAGATTCCAGTGCTTCAGCTTCAGTGAGACGTCAAGGAGCCTGGTGGTATAATTGGGGCTCAGGGGTGCAAGAGCACCCTGGCTCTGGGAGTCCTAAATAAACCAGGCCCAGCCATTCCAAAATCCAAAGGCAGAGAAACGAATGGTGGTGAAACAAGAAAGGGATTTATTTCAGAGAGGCCACCACCAGGAAGGCAGTGGACTAAAGTCTCAAAGACTGTCTCCAAAGCGATGAAAATCCTTCCAGGTTTACATAAAGAAAATGTGGGACCAAGATTGATGGATACGTGCAGGGGGGCAGGAAAGGTCAGGTCGATCATTGTCTTGGGATCAGTCACTCAGGGTCTTGCTGGCTCAGGGCCATCCTTATTGCTTGAGGGAGCAATTTTAGTTCCTATTATGGGATGCTTTTCTGCAGGGTCTTTTGCCTGAGTTAAGAGATAAGCTGGAATGAACTTAATCGATTAGAAAGTTTAAGGTCAAAATAGAAGTAGTTGAAGTCCTCTTTCAGTAAGAAATGGCAGAAGATACCTGGTGGAGGACAGTGGTGCCTGGCTGATGCCATGATGCCCGGCAGAGAAAGTGAGCAGGGGAGGTGGAAACAGAGTAGCAGAAACCACTTGGTAGCTGATTAGACAGCTGGTTAGAGTTGTTGGTGCTAATAGATGATACCTACTCCTCAGGCACATCTAGAAACACTCTTGGAGGGCCCTTAAACCAAAGAAACTGGGGTGTTGGGTGCACTGAATGGAAGAACCAGAAAAGTTTGGTGATTATGTTTAATAGGACCTCTAGTATCCACAGGTTAAAGAGGCCTGAAGAAATTTGGTTTCTGAAGCAATTTATGTGGGAGTGAGAGCAATCATATTGGCTTTTATTATTACTTTTTTAGCTAAGAGATAAAAAACTTAGTGAACTCCCCTTTTTTTGTTCAGTGTTCCATTACTTGAAGATCCTCTACATGTGTTTACAGAAATATTTTATGACCTGAGAATAACTTCAAAGGCTGAGAGCATACTTCCCCCAGCATTTGCTTTAGAGCTCACTCGAGCAATCAGTTCCTAGCTTCTAGAACAAATCTTAGTTTTCTTGAACAGCAGTATCATCAGTCACTTGCTGACGTATATTTGAATGGAAAAAGTGCCAGGTGTTTCAACTTCATCCCCAACAGGTTTACAATCAAGCTGTCAATAGTTCACTGTTGGTTTAGAAAGGTGTTTTTTTTTTTTTTTGGTTTGTTTGTTATGTGTATAAAAGGAATTCTTTAATCCCTTGGGTGGAGATGTGCCACTGTAAATGCTGCTAGCCTGTGACAAAAAATGCCAAGTTTACCATCAGCTGTGTCCGCTGAGATTTATCAACTATAAATTGAGAATCCTTGCATTACAAATGCCAGGTATTCTTTAAAGTAGCCATTGTATTAAATAAAATGATTCGTGACAAGTGCTTAGAACAGTGCTTATTGGCACAGAGCAAGTGTTTGATAAATGTTAGCTATCATCATCGTCATCACCATCATCGTCCCTCCCCATGAGCATGGATTTGAATAGTACTCCCTAAGGTTCCTGTTCTTCTGTATAGAACATGTATGTGAGCAGAGGAAGGGAAGAATTAGACAAAGGAAGTCTTGTCACCTAGGTGTGTGCTTGCTTGTATGGTTACATTTCAATGGAAAAGGAGATAAACTCAAGGTTCAGCTTGGTATGGGATTCATTGGTTTTGGAGAACAGCTTCCAAAACTTTCTGTGGAAAATTAGTCCTGCAAGATCCCTAGGATAAAAGAGGTCCCTTGTCAAATAGGTTTGTGAAGTACTGTATACTTTACCTTTTCTTCAGCCCCCACCTTGGAGAGTCGTAATGTCCTTTAGCATATTAAGTGAGTTAAGAAATCCCTCAGAAAAAAAATTTAATTTTTCAAACTCAGTTTGACAAAGATCCTTGGCTATATAACTCCTCTTTCTTGTAACACTTATTAATATCCCCAGGCACTAGTGTTCTATATGTAGTAGGGTGTTCTGAGATAATTATATTTCTTCCTCTTCAGAGAAATGATGTGTCAGTCACTCTCCATGCAGGCAGTCAGAAAGGTATCCTGCAGTAGGTCTTCAAGTGGCCATGTCAGTTATGTTCATGACAGATGTACAGAAGTCTGGAGCAGAAGTCCAAGGATGGAATAGACTTACACGACCAACCCCTCTGTCCTGAGATTTAGAGTTAGGAGGATCTATCAAGGTAGAGAAGAGTAGTCCTCTTCAAGGCCTAATGCCAGGAAAGGATAATTGGACTCATGAAATAAAGTTACCAATTTAAAGAGAGGCTGGTCTGGTGCTCTGGCCCTGGTGCTGAATGGAGAAGAATGAATGGGATGGTGGCAGGACTAACAATGAGTTTGTAGCAGCCAGCATAGAATGAGCGAGCAGGGACTAGGACTGTCTTACCACCTGAGGAAGTCATTGGCTGTGAAATGAAATTGCTGGTCCCTAAGAGCTGTAAGGAGATCCAGATCAGCTTCTTTACTTTCTATGGCTACTGTTACAAATTGCCACGAATTTAGTGGCTTAAAACAACACAAATTTGTTATCAGAAGTTTGAAATGGCTCTCAGAGGGCTAAAATCAAGGTATTGGCAGGGCTTGTTTCTTCTGAACCCTGTAGGGAAGAATCTATTTCCTTGCCTTTCCCAGCTTCTAGAGGTTGCCTGCCTTCCTTACCTTGTGGTTCCCTTTGTCCATCTTCAATGACAGAGATATTGCATTTTTCTGATCATTCCTCTGTAGACACCTTTCCCACTGACTCTAATATTTTGCCTCTGACTTCCACTCATAAGGATATGGGGCCCACCTGGATAATCCAGGATAATCTCCCTGTTTGCTGATTAGTAATGTTAATTTCATCTGCAACATTAATTGTCCCTTTCCAGGTGACCTATCATATTCCATATTAGGTTCCAAGGATTAGGACTTCTTTGGTGGATGTGATGAAGGCTGTCATATGCTCTTTCTGTCAATACCCACCCACCAAAGATAACCAGTAATCTGACTTCAAACACTGTATCAGTTTTTATCCATTACAAACCACTCTAAAATTTAGCACCTTAACATAACAACCATTTTATTTGCTCATAATTTTGTGGGTCAGAAATTTAGGCTGAGCTCAGCTGGGCAATTCTGCTTGTCTCACCTGTGGTCACTCATGTGATTGCAGTTATTTGGCAGCTTGACGAGGGCTGGATACTCCAAAATGGTTTCATACACATGTCTTGTGCTTGGTGCTGGCTGTCAGCTGGGCCCCTCTCTCTCCATATGGATATTTAATCCTCTAAGAGGTTAGACTGGACTGCTTTTCATGGACATCTCAGGGCAGTCAGAAGGCAACAGCAAATTGCTCAGAAACTGTATAATGTTACCTCCACTATATTCTTTGGGTCAAAACAAGTCACAAGGCCACCCCAGATTCCATGGGTGGAGAAATAAACTCTACCTCCTGATGGTAGGAGCTGCAAATTTTCACCACATTACCATAAGTTAATTTTGCTTGTTCTTGAACTTCATGTAAATGGAATCATTTATAGAAAAGTACTCTGGCTTCTTTTGTCCAGCATTATGTGTATGAAATTCAACTATTTGTTTAAAGATTAATTTATTTATTTGAGAGAGAGACACACATGGAGTAGAGGAAGAAGGAGAGAATCTTTAAGCTGACTCCCCACTAAACATGGAGCCTGACATGGGGCTTGATCTCAGCACCATGACAGCATGACCTGAACTGAAACCAGGGGCTGGACACTTAACTGACTGAGCCACTGAAGTGCCTCCAATCATGCTTTCTCCAATCAGTAAATTGTTATTTTAATATATATATTATTCAACCATGTATATATCTCATCTTCGTTATCCATTCATCTGTTGATGGACATTTGGGTTCTTTCCATATTTTGGCTATTGTGGATGTTGCTGCTATAAACACTGGAGAGCACGTGCCCCTTTGGATCACTATTTTTGTATATTTTGGATAAATACTTAGTAGTTCAATTGCTGGGTCATAGGATAGTTCTATTTTTAACTTTTTGAGGAACCACCATACTGATTCCAGAGTGCCTGCACCAGAAAAGTATAGGACACTTATGAAAAAAAATGAGGAAGACACCAAGAAATGGAAAAACATCTATGCTAATGAAATGGAAGAACAAATATTGTTAAAATGTCTATGCTATCCAGAGCAATCTACACATTCAGTGTAATCCCTATCAAAATGCCACCAGCATTTTTCACAGAGCTGGAACAAATAACCCTAACATTTGCATGAAACCAGAAAAGACTCCAAATAGCTAAAGTAATGTTGAAAAAGAAAACCAAAGGTGGAGGTATCACAAATCCAGACTTCAAGTTGTATTACAAAGCTGTAATCATCAAGACAGTAGGGTATTGGCACAAAAACAGACACATAGACAGACACAATGGAACAGAATAGAGAACCCAGAAATGGACCCTCAACTCTATGGTCAACTAATCTTTGACAGAGCTGGAAAGAATATCCAATGGAAAAAAGACAGTCTCTTCAACAAATGGTGCTGGGAATACTGGACAGCAACATTCAGAAGAATGAAACTAGACCACTTCCTTACAGCATACACAAAAATAAATTCAAAGTGGATGAAATACCTCAATGTGAGATAGGAATCCATCAAAATCCTAGAGGAGAACACAGGCAGTAACCTCTTTGTGGCCACAGCAAGTTCTTGGTAGACATGTCTCCAAAGGCAAAAATGAACTATTGGGTCTTCATCAAGATAAAAAGCTTTTGTACAGCAAAGGAAACAGTCGACAAAACCAAAAGGCAACCTAAAGAATGGAAGATGTTTGCAATGACACATCAGATAAAGGGCTAGTATCCAAAATCTATAAAGAACTCATCAAACTCAACACCCAAAGAATAATCCAATCAAGAAATGGGCAGAAGACATGAACAGATATTTCTCCAAAGAAGACATAGAAATAGCTAACAGACATGGGAAAAAATGCTCAATATCACTTTTCATCAGGGAAATGCAAATCAAAACTACAACAAGATACTACCTCACATCAGTCAGAATGGCTAAAATTAACAAACCAGGAAATGACAGATGTTGGCGAGGATGCGGAGAAAAGGAAACCCTCGTACGCTATTGGTGGGAATGCAAGCTGGTACAGCCACTCTAGAAAACAGTATGGAGGGTCCTCAAAAAATTGAAAATAAAGTTACTTTATGACCCAACAATTGCACTATTAGGTACTTACCCCAAAGTTACAAATGTAGTGATCCAAAGGGGCACTTGAATCCCAATGTTTATAGCAGGAATGTCCAGAATGGCCAAAATATGGAAAGAATCCAGATGTCTTTCAACAGATGAATGGATAAAGAAGATGTGGTATAGATATACAATGTACTACTACCAGCCATCAAAAAAAAAAATCTTGCCATTTGCAATGATGTGGATGGAACCAGAGGATATTATGCTAAGCAAAATAAGTCAATCAGAGAAAGACAATTTTATGATTCCACTCATATGTGGAATTTAAGAAACAGAACAGAGGATCATAGGGGAAGAGAGGAAAAAATAAAACAAGACAAAACCAGAGAGGGAGACAAACCATAAGAGACTCTTAATCATAGGAAATAAGCTGAGGGTCGCTGGAGAGAAGGGGGTGGGGGGACGGCGTAACTGGGTGATGAACAACTGGGTGATGATATGTGATGTAATGAGCACTGAGTATTATATAAGACTGATGAATTGCTGACCTCTACCTCTGAAACCAATAATACATTATATGTTAATTAATTGAATTAAACAAATTTTTAAAATAAAGGGAAGAGACCTGAGTGGCTCAGCGGTTGAGTGTCTGCCTTCAGCTCAGGGCCTGATCCCAAGATCCGGGATTGAGTCCCACATCACGCTCCCTGTGAGGAGCCTGCTTTTCCCTCTGCCTATGTCTCTGCCTCTCTCTCTCTCGTGAATAAATAAGTAAATCTTTAAAAAAATGAAAGGAAAAATGGTAAAGAGCATGGAAGCTAATAGACAATATAGAATTTAATGTAAAAATAATTACTAGAGATAAAAAGGGAAACTTCTTACAAATAAATGTTTCAATTCACCAAGAGATATAACAATTAAAAATGTTTATGTTCACAATAACACAGCCTCATAATTTAAAAGCAAATATTGAGAGTACTATAAGGAGAACCAAACCCACAATCATAGTGGTAGATTTCAACATACTTCTCTCAATAATTGACAATATAGGCAGAACAAAAACTCTGTCTCTCTGTCCATGTGTATATATATGCATAAATATAATTTAGACAACAAAGAATAAATGTGTTTTTAGTAAATTTTAATTCTGGAATCACTTTAAATATATAAAAAAGTTGCAAAGATAGGATAGAGAGTTCTCATGTCCTCCTCACCAAGGTACCCCAAATATGAACATCTTAACTAACCATAGTACATTTGTAAGAACTTAGAAATTAACATTGGTACATTGACTGTTAATTAATGTACAGAACTTATACACATTTCACCAAGCTTTCCACAAATGTTCTTTTTGTTTGCAGTATCCAATCTAGAATAACACGTTCATTTGTCATGTCTCCTTAGTTTCCTTCAAAATGTCACAATTAGTCAGTCTTCCTTTGTATTTCATGACCTTGCTAATTTTAAATGGCCAGGTATTTTGTAGAATATCCCTCAGTTTGGATTTTTTTGATGTGATGTTTTCTCATGATTGAAATCTCAATTTCCCTGAGGTTCTGGGTTTTTGGAAAGAATTCCATAGAAGTGAAGTACCCATCTCATTGCATCATACTAAAGGTTATGTGATTTCAATATGACTTACCTCTGATGATGTTAATTCTAATTGCTTGGGTAAGTTAGTGTCTGCCAGGTTTTTTCACTGTCAAGGTACTATTTTCCCCTTTCTACACTCTATTCTTTGGAATTGAGCCATTAAGTCAAAGTCCACACTCAAGAAGTGGGGACTTATGCTCCCCTTCCTTTAGGGTGGAATATTTACATAATTTATTTCAACATCTTTTGCATGTGAGATTTGTTCCTTCTCCCCCATTTATATATTTATTCAATCATTTATTCATATCAGTATGTACTCATGTATATTTATTTTATTCTCTGAGTTATAATCTAATGTTATCTATTTTTTCAAATTGTACAGTGAACAAATTTCAGCAAATGAAATATCTATAGTACTATATAAAAAACTGCAGAAAAAATTGTTTTCAAGTATACAGGAAACATTTATCAGATAACATCATGAGCTGGGCCATAATGATACTCCTAACACATTTCAAATAATTGAAATCATAAAGAATGTAGTTTCCAACCTTGATGCAACTAGATTAGATATCAATAATAAAAATACATCTAGAAAATCCCCATATTTGGGCAATTAAGAGATTTTGGAATAATCCTTGGATCAAAGAAGATATCATAATGGAAGTTAGGAGATACTTTGAACTTCACAGCTATTATATATAGCTGATTATATATATATATCTGATATATATATGTTTTAATATACAACTGTGTATATATACAACTCTATCTCTCCATATATAACATATCAAAACTTATGAGATGCAGCTAAAGTGGTACCTGGAAGGAAAGTTAGTCTTTTTTTTTTTTTTTTGGAAGGAAAGTTAGTCTCAAATGTCTATATTAAGAAGAAAGATTGAAATTTAAAGATTTAGGCTCATTACATTAAAAAAATAGTCCAGGAACACCTGGGTGGCTCAGTGATTGAGTGTCTGTCTTCAGCTCAGGGTGTGATCCTGGAGTCCTGGGATTAAGTCCCACATCGGGCTCCCTGCATGGAACTTGCTTCTCCCTCTGCCTATGTCTCTGCCTCTTCTCTGTGTCTGTCATGAATAAATAAATAAAATCTTTAAAAAATTCTTAAAAAATTAAAAAATAGTCTAAATATTGTAAAAGGAAGAAAACAATAAAGCTGATGTGAAAGACAAAATATGTTGGACAATTAAGAGATAATTTTATTCATGCTATTGCAGTCAGGTGAGTGTCCCTTAATGAGGAATGTCTCTAAGAAAAGGAAGAGGGTCTGGGGTTTTGTAGAGTCAAGTAAACAAGGGAAATGTGGGTAAATCTTATGGGAGTCATGAGGAAGGATGGAAATGAATCTTTTCTGAGGCATTGAGGAAGGGTAGAGGTGCATCTACTCTTGGCATACAAGAGGCAGAGTGGTCCACAAGTGAGAGAGAGAGTACAGGGTTCAGATGTTTAACATTGTCAATAAGAACATAAGTTATTGAAATAGAATAAAAATAGTAATACAAAAGTGGACCAACGACATCAAAGTTGCTCCTTCAAAAAGACTGATAAAACTGACAAATCTCTAGCAAGACTGATCAAGAGAAAAAAAGAAAAGATCTAAATAATCCATGTTAGAAATGAAAAATGATACATCATACATATGCTGCAGCCATTAAAGAGATATATTATAAATACCCAAATAGGCCCCTTTGATCAAGTTGGAGAATTCTTAGAAAAATATGACTTATTAAAAGTGATTCAAGAAAAATTAAGCAATTTTATTCCTACTCACCCTTGTAGGCCTTGTCTTTACAAATTGAAGAAAATTTGTGGAAGCTGTAAGGTTTTTGTAAACACTCCTCCTTTCTTCAGTATTAGGTATAGGAAGGGAGGTAGGTTTGGGAGCACCAGAATTCTTTTTCTTTGGTTCTTTCTTTTGAAAGGTTACAGTGTAAGGTTGTTCCCCTTTCCTTGTCTGGTTGCTGTTGGTAAATTTCGGGTAACTAAAACAAGACTATTTTTTTCTTAATTTAGTTACAGATCTTAGCACAGAATATAGCAGAATAAAACAGAATTACATAATTTCAACCCTCCTTCCTCCCAGTTCTTTTTTTAAGTTTATTTATTTATTTAAGTAATCTCTACACCCAACATGGGGCTCAAACTCATGACCTAAGATCAAGAGCCATGTGTTCCTCTGACTGAGCCAGCCCAATCTTATACAGTTCTTCTATGATACACCTTATAAAAGCCAAACCTATATTTTCTGGTAATGTACAAAGAGGAGCAGCCAGTGTAGCCATGTGTGTTGCTTTCTAATAGTCTAACGTGTAGGTTAAAGATGAAAAGAATCTGGAATAGTATGTGGTCAGAATGTAGCTTGTTCACAGATCAGCCTCATCAGGATCACCCAGAGAGCATTTGGTCTGGGGCCAGTCCTGGAAATATGCATTTTATAAGTCTATTGGGTGATTTTGTAGGATATTTAGGCTTGGGAATGCTATCTTGTCCTATCTCTTAAGCATTGATTATTTCAACTATGCTATTATTTTTAAGATGACTCTGTTCAGTAAATTCTGGAATGCAGGAATTCTGTACTTGTAATAAGACTGAAATGTAAACTGGTAAATAAGACCATTCTAGAGAACAATTTAGCAATATATAATAAGGCTGGAGGTGCATGCATGGGGAAAATTCTACTTCAAAGCACATACAGATAAATACCAGCAGACTCTTAAACTATTCAAATGGATGAACTGGTTTATAGTTATTAACATGGAAAGATATAGAAAACATCATGGAAAGTGGAAAATGCAAGTTTTAAAAAAGTTGATACTATTTACTGCAGATAATACTATCTTGTTTATGAATAAATATATATTCATAAAAGCATACACAGGAGTATATACACAAACTTGGAAAGAGAAGGAGGAAGCAAAAGAGGGAGAAAAGGTGATATAGGGGACCTTTAGTTGTATCACTAACATTAAATTTCTTAAAAGGATCTAAAGCAAGTGTGCAAAGTGTTGATAAAAATTTTAAATCTACCACTTCCTAGCTGTGTGAGCTTGGACAAATTACTTAACCTTTATGAGCCCCAATTTCTTTATTTGTAAAAGGAGATAATAATTGTACCTATAATTCGTGGAGTTATTTTGAGGATAAAATGAGGTGATACATACATTTTTTTTTGCATAGTCACCATGTAAGCACTCCTTAAATCATAGCTGTTACTATGAGTGACCATCAAGAAAGTACCAACAGCATTGGAAACAGGTGCATTCCAGAGAGAGATGACATGTGGTGTTTCAGAGCAGAAGCACCCGTAGGGACCCAGGGCAGGCTGCCCCCAAATGTACCACAATGACATAATGATTATTTTGAATTAAGTTTACTTTAAAAAGAGCCTATGCAAGAAACACTCAGAACCTCCTCTGTCTCCCTGAAAGCAGGACATAAATCTCTCGTGTGAAAGGTCCCCCCCCTCCCCGCACCAGGAGGTAGAGAGACATTTTTATCACCAGAGAGGGGGAATCTAGAGCCAAGACGTCTGTATAAACAAACCTTGTTACTTTTTACTAATTTATTACCTTAGCCCAAATTTTGCTTAAAATTTATTACTAATTGAAGCTCCCAAACACAAGTTTTCTTTGTCCTGTCAATTCCTCACAAATTTATTGTCTCTTTGTCTAAAATGTATAAAACCTGCCTGCCTTGGTCATTTCTTTGGGTCTCAATTCCTTGGGTCTCAATTTCATTATTGGGTCTCCATGTGCAGGTAATGAAACTTTGGGTTTTTTCTTTCCCCTGTAACTGTTGCATATCGATTTAATTCTTCAGCCAGCCAAAAGAATCCTGGACAGAGGAAATTTTCTTCCTCTCCTTCACATCTCTGGTGAGGGCCCAGTGCTGAGTGTGCACTTCGGCAGAGAGAACAGGGCAGAAATGTGGCCTTTACAGCTGTTCTGAGGGGTATGGGGTCCGTCTCCCCTGCAGAGTTTGTGTGAGTTTGTGCTTATTAGGTTAGTGGGTAATGAGTGCTGTCACCTGGCACAAAGCACTGTATGATCTGAGTTCTTCTAAACTCTAGTCCCAAATTTCCAGAGAATGGGGTGACACCTCCAGAAAGTGGTCAGTTGTCTTCCTTGCCACTACCTTGTGGGAAACAGGACAGCAGTGGGGTGTGAAATCCAGGCATTGTCAAAGTTTGTGAAGAAGTCACCACCCTCTCTTCTCAGACTTGAGGCAAGTCTGGAAGGATAACTTATTTCTTCTATCAATCTCTTTATGGGCCTGTCCTTTTCTTTTTTTTATAAATTAATTTTTTATTGGTGATCAATTTACCAACATACAGAATAACACCCAGTGCTCATCCCGTCAAGTGTCCCCCTCAGTGCCCGTCACCCCCACCCCCCGTCCTCCTCCCCTTCCACCACCCCTAGTTCATTTCCCAGAGTTAGAAGTCTTTATGTTCTGTCTCCCTTTCTGATATTTCCCACACATTTCTTCTCCCTTCCCTTATATTCCCTTTCACTATTATTCATATTCCCCAAATGAATGAAAACATACACTGTTTGTCCTTCTCCGATTGAGTTACTTCACTCAGCATAATACCCTCCAGTTCCATCCACGTTGAAGCAAATGGTGGGTATTTGTCGTTTCTAATGGCTGAGGAATATTCCATTGTATACATAGACCACATCTTCTTTATCCATTCATCTTTCGATGGACACCGAGGCTCCTTCCACAGTTTGGCTATTGTGGACATGGCTGCTAGAAACATCGGGGTGCAGGTGTCCCGGCGTTTCATTGCATCTGAATCTTTGGGGTAAATCCCTAACAGTGCAATTGCTGGGTCGTAGGGCAGGTCTATTTTTAACTCTTTGAGGAACCGTCACACAGTTTTCCAGAGTGGCTGCACCAGTTCACATTCCCACCAACAGTGTAAGAGGGTTCCCTTTTCTCCGCATCCTCTCCAACATTTGTTGTTTCCTGCCTTGTTAATTTTCCCCATTCTCACTGGTGTGAGGTGGTATCTCATTGTGGTTTTGATTTGTATTTCCCTGATGGCAAGTGATGTGGAGCATTTTCTCATGTGCATGTTGGCCATGTCTATGTCTTCCTCTGTGAGATTTCTCTTCATGTCTTTTGCCCATTTCATGATTGGATTGTTTGTTTCTTTGCTGTTGAGTTTAATAAGTTCTTTATAGATTTTGGAAACTAGCCCTTTATCTGATATGTTATTTGCAAATATCTTCTCCCATTCTGTAGGTTGTCTTTGAGTTTTGTTGACTGTATCCTTTGCTGTGCAAAAGCTTCTTATCTTGATGAAGTCCCAATAGTTCATTTTTGCTTTTGTTTCTTTTGCTTTCGTGGATGTATCTTGCAAGAAGTTTCTGTGGCCAAGTTCAAAAAGGGTGTTGCCTGTGTTCTCCTCTAGGATTTTGATGGAATCTTGTCTCACATTAAGATCTTTCATCCATTTTGAGTTTATCTTTGTGTATGGTGCAAGAGAGTGGTCTAGTTTCATTCTTCTGCATGTGGATGTCCAATTTTCCCAGCACCATTTATTGAAGAGACTGTCTTTCTTCCAGTGGATAGTCTTTCCTCCTTTATCGAATATTAGTTGACCATAAAGTTCAGGGTCCACTTCTGGGTTCTCTATTCTGTGCCATTGATCTATGTGTCTGTTTTTGTGCCAGTACCACACTGTCTTGATGACCACAGCTTTGTAGTACAACCTGAAATCTGGCATTGTGATGCCCCCAGCTATGGTTTTCTTTTTTAAAATTCCCCTGGCTATTCGGGGTCTTTTCTAATTTCACACAAATCTTAAAATAATTTGTTCTAACTCTCTGAAGAAAGTCCATGGTATTTTGATAGGGATTGCATTAAACGTGTAAATTGCCCTGGGTAACATTGACATTTTCACAATATTAATTCTGCCAATCCATGAGCATGGAATATTTTTCCATCTCTTTGTGTCTTCCTCAATTTCTTTCAGAAGTGTTCTGTAGTTTTTAGGGTATAGATCCTTTACCTCTTTGGTTAGGTTTATTCCTAGGTATCTTATGCTTTTGGGTGCAATTGTAAATGGGATTGGCTCCTTAATTTCTCTTTCTTCAGTCTCATTGTTAGTGTAAAGGAATGCCATTGATTTCTGGGCATTGATTTTGTATCCTGCCACGCTACCAAATTGCTGTATGAGTTCTAGCAATCTTGGGGTGGAGGCTTTTGGGTTTTCTATGTAGAGTATCATGTCATCGGCGAAGAGGGAGAGTTTGACTTCTTCTTTGCCAATTTGAATGCCTTTAATGTCTTTTTGTTGTCTGATTGCTGAGGCTAGGACTTCCAATACTATGTTGAATAGCAGTGGTGAGAGTGGACATCCCTGTGGTGGTCCTGATCTTAGGGGAAAGGCTCCCAGTGCTTCCCCATTGAGAATGATATCAAAAACCTCCCAAGACACAAGAGTCCAGGGCCAGATGGCTTCCCAGGGGAATTCTATCAAACGTTTAAAGAAGAAATCATACCTATTCTACTAAAGCTGTTTGGAAAGATAGAAAGAGATGGAGTACTTCCAAATTCATTCTATGAGGCCAGCATCACCTTAATTCCAAAACCAGACAAAGACCCCACCAAAAAGGAGAATTACAGGCCAATATCCTTGATGAACATGGATGCAAAAATTCTCAACAAGATACGGGCCTGTCCTTTTCAAATTAGGAAGATTTGGAAAAAGTCCTACTAGCTCTCCTTGTTGCCCATTCTTTTTTTTTCTTTTTAAGATTTATTTATTCACGAGAGACACACACAGAGATGCAGAGACACAGGCAGAAGGAGAAACAGGTTTCCCATGGGGAGCCCGATGTGGGATTCAATCCCGGATCCCGGGATCACAACCTGAACTGAAGGCAGATGCTCTACTGCTGAGCCACCCAGGCGTCCCCCCATTCCTTTCTAATAGCAAAATGTAGTTCACTTGAGCAAGGCTAACAAAGGTTGTGGAAAACAGACACCTTAAGTGGCATTTCAAAAGAGGCTGTGAGATGGTGTGGGGTTGGGCTCATCCATCTTGCCCTCACTGGTGAAAAACAGAATATGACCTTACCTCTTCCTGTGTATTCCATCGTTAGCTATCACCTATTGACCTTTAGGTACCCAGTGTCCTCAAAAGTCTCCTCCCTGCCATCAGATCAAAACTGTGGAAGGAGCCTCGGTGTCCATCGAAAGATGAATGGATAAAGAAGCTGTGGTCTATGTATACAATGGAATATTCCTCAGCTGTTAGAAACGACAAATACCCACCATTTGCTTCACCGTGGATGGAACTGGAGGGTATTATGCTGAGTGAAGTAAGTCATTCGGAGAAGGACAAACATTATAGGGTCTCATTCATTTGGGGAATATAAAAATAGTGGAAGGGAATAAAGAGGAAAGGAGAGAAAATGAGTGGGAAATATCAGTGAGGGTGACAGAGAATGAGAGACTCCTAACTCTGGGAAACCAACCAGAGTTCGTGGAAGGGGAGGTGGGCTGGGGATTGGGGTGACTGGGTGACGGGCACTGAAGGAGGCACTTGATGGGATGAGCACTGGGTGTTATGCTATATGTTGGCAATTTGAACTCCAATAAAAAATATACAAAATATACAAAAAAAAACCCCCAAAACAAAACCAACATCAACAGCAAAAAAACCAGAACAGTAGTCCTTTTACATGATAGTATACATTAATTTATATTAATGATATAAATGTATTTCAGAGGTGGCACTATTGGTAAGCTATTTCTAAGAATGGCTGGGGCAAAAGGATCATTCTGTTTCTTCCAAGTCTAGCCCAGTGATTTTTCTCAAAGACTGTGCCCCTAGTTTTTCTGGACTACTCAGCTTGTGTTTGGCCTGAAAGAAACAGCTGCTCACAGATCTGCCACCCAGTTGGTTCCTGCCTTTCTGCTTCAGCCCCAACTTTCTGACTCTCAGATCCTAGGGGATTCTTTTACATGTGGATCTCCAGTTATATTAGAGCAATCCGTTGGAGACTATTGCCTCCCCATTGAATGGTTTTGGCATCTTGTGGAAAATCAATTGACCATAGTCCATTCCTCTTTGTTTCACACCAAGACACTTGGCCAATGACTCGTCCGTCCTTGCACTCCCTGCCAAGTGCAGCAATCCAAGCATGACTTACCAGTCTGCTGGAGCTCAATGTCCCAGTCTCCACTTCACTTCCTCAAGTTCTCCAGGGCATCCTGGAATGTGAGCAGATGTAAGAGATTGTGTGTATGAGTGTGTTTGTGGCGGAAGTGGGGCTGGAAAGACTTAGAGTTGTGAATGACTCCAGTGAAAATGTTCAGTGGTGATGTTGCTTACAGATACTTGAGAACTAACAAGGGGAAAGGAAATGCAAAAATCCAGTTTGTCTGCATAAAATGAATTTATGAGATGCACTTTCTCTTCATGGCTAATTTTACCATATGCCCAATAATAACTATGTGTGTTGTCAATATGGGTTAGATGAAATCGATTGTAATTTATATTTACTTACAATGTGACATTGTGTTCAGCTATGCTCACACTGTGTTGATTATCTACTATGGTTTCCGACTGGTGTATTCTGCTCACGTGGGGGAAAAAATTAAGGGAATGTGACTCTAGTATTTCTGAGATTAACTGCCCAGGTGCCTCCTTTTTTTTCTTTTGGCATCTGCTGGGCAGCTATATTGCTGAGGTCACTGTGGGTGCATAGTACCAGAAAAGAAAGCAAATGTAATAAAAGGTGTAAATTTTCCTAAAGCAGTATAAAACTGTTCCTCAGTACTCAGCATATATAGCTTATATTTACTGTATATGCTTTTTCTCTTTTCTATTTACCACCTTTGATTCTTGGGAGATTAAATCTCCACAAGCGTAGATACATACTAAAATGATGAATTTTAAAATGTTATTTTCCTTCCTTTATCATCAATGATTATCATTTAAAGTTGTTATGAAACCTTTGTGACAGAGGTTATACTAAAATTGAAAGTATATGAACTTACTGAAAATCATGTAAAAATTAGCTATGTTTTTAATGTGGTTTCTCAGATTGATTAATTTATGCAATTGAATTGTTCTGCTCTCTTGTAAACATATATTCACACTTTGCAAACTTGCACACCTGCAAAGTAAAATGTGGTGGTATTTGCGTATTATCATTGTTTCATCAAGAATGATAACTCAGGTTACTTTTAAAATCTCACTTTATAGGTCATTGTATATCACCTTCCTGTTTTAACAATGGAAATTGATTCCACAAAGGTCTTGAAGGTCAAAAGTACCTTAAATTTAATAATTTTAAAACATCTTGGCATTTATGAAATGTTGCATTAATTTAGGAATAGCTTGAAGTTGTTAGAAAGTTTAACATTGTATGAGAGCACTTCCCCTAAAAATAGATGCATTGGTTTGGATATGGTGATTTTTTTTTCTTTTGGGATGTGTGTGTCTCTTTAAAAAAATTACTTTTCTTTGGATTAAAAGCATGACAAGGATATTGTCTTATAGGTTTTAGTCTGAATTTTAACCAGGATTATAAGAATAATGGAATAGTTTCCATTTCTCCCCCTTTCTCTCCCTTTCCCCTATCTTTCATGATTCTGTTGTCCCCTCTCTTTGGCATTTATAAGCACTGGCATGTACCTGGAACTGTGTTAAGTGCTAGGGATCCAGAAATGGAAGTATACAGTGTTTGTTCTCAAGGGATTAAGTCTAGTTGATGAGAAAGAAGAATTAAAAAAACTAGCTATGGTATTAGTTGTGGAGTGGTCAGGAAAGTCTTCCTGGAGGAGGTGACAGCTGAGCAGCAAGGATGTGTGAGAGATGACAAGGAGATAAAATTCATCTTATTTTGAATATTGATGGCTTTTTTGGGCTATGATAACTTTCTTTATACAAAAAATGGTAAAATCAGAAACCCCAGGGCTCCATCCCTCCATCAATGATGTGGCAAAACCTGTCAGAGTCAACTTTTACAGAACTCTGGAGTCCAGTTGAAAATTTACAGCAACCAGTACAAAGCTTAATGAAAGAAGCAGGTGCTTTGCAGCAAGAGAGGTTTCTGATGTTTTAGTTAAAAAAAATTATTTTTCCTGATGTTTTCAATAATTTGCTTACCCTTGTCCACATACCAGATTGGAGGTGGCCATGAACCCAACAGCCTGTACCCCTAGAGGTTGCAAAGTACCCAAGGGAGCAATACCGACCTCATTCTCAAAGAACCATGATTGTGCATTTCCATCTGTCTGGTGGCTCTCTGAAGGACTGGTGTACAAGGGCTTGCCTTTGTTTTGCTCAGCACAGAGTGTTTCCAGGTCTGGGGCAGCTGCCCAGATGGCATTTGCCAAAAAACACTTAAAAGCAAAAGAATTGGCCATAGCAGCCTGGGGAAAGGGCTAACAGGACAAACAAGAGACGGATCAAAAAGGCTGGGAAGAGAGAGTGAGAAAGAAGGCATGTGGGGGATAGGAGGGCTTATTTTTTTTAAAGAGAAATTATGTATGCATGTATGCATTTATTTATTTATTTTTACTTGAGAGGGAGGTGGGGAGCAGAGAGAGAGGGACAAGCAGACTCCACGCTGAGTGCAGAGCCCAATGCAGAACACGATCTCGCAACCCGGAGCTCATGACCTGTGCCGAGATAGAGTCCCGTACTTAACCGACTGAGCCACCCAGATGCCCCAGAAATGAGGGCTTTTAAGAACATGTACCCAAGACTGGAGTCATGGTCAGAAAAGGCCTAATCTTCAGAGAAGATCCCAAACTTTCACCACTAGCTGACCCTCAGGCTCTGCACAAGCAGGAAGTAAAGGTGAAATCAGTGTCATAAAGGGCCTGTCTATGCATTGCAGGAGTGTCCCAACATAGAGGCAAATTTCAAAGAGTGGGGAGCTTTTAAAATTTCTGTAAAAAAATATTTGGGGGCTTCAGATGTTTATAGATACTCTGTCAATACATTAGCTGACCACTGAGCTAATGAAACAGACTTCAGTGGCCATATATGATAAAAAAAATTAGAAACTTTACAAAAATCATTTAGAGAAGTAACTAAAGCAATGACTTCAAACAAGCAGCAACAACAAGCAAAACAAACACTGTTTTTTGTATAGGGGGTGAGGTAATAGTCTACCTTCATTTTTTTTTTTTTTTACATGTGGATCTCCAGTTATATCAGAGCAATTCGTTGGAGACTATTGCCTCCTCATTGAAAGGTTTGGGCACCTTGTGGGAAATCAATTGACCATAGATGCATGGGTTTATTCATGGACTCTCAATTCTATCACATTGATCTGCTTGTCTTTATGCTAGTACCACTCTGCTTTGATCCTGTAGCCTTGTGTAGTTAGTTTTGAAATCAGAAAGTGTGAATTCTCCAACTTTATTTTTTTTTCAAAGATTATCTTGCCTATTAGGGTCCCTTGCTCATGTTATTTTGGGATCAGCTTTTACATTTCTGCAAAAGCAATAGGCTACTGGGGTTTTAATGGAGATTTCATAGACTCTGTGGATCACTTTTGGTGAGTGTTGCCATCTTAATAATATATATTCCAATTCATGAGCACAGGATGTCTATTTTTTAGATTTCCTTTAACTACTTTCAACAGTGTTTTGTAGTTTTCAGTGTGTAAGTCTACTACCTCTTTGGTTAAGTGTATTCCTGAATATTTTAGTCTTTTGATTTTTGAAAATGGACTTATTTTCTTAATTTTTCTGGAGATGGAATTGCTAGTATAATTTTGACATGTTGGTCCTGTATGTCACTACTTTGCTGGATTTATTAGTTTTAGTAACTTTCTTGTGGATTCCTGGCAAAATTTTATATATAGGATCATGTCCTCTCATGTATCTCTATACAGAGATAGAGAGTTTTACTTACTCCTTTCCAATATGGATGTCTTTTATTCCTTTTCTTGACTAACTGCTCTGGCCAGAAGTTCCAGGACACTGTTGAACAGCAATGGTGAAACTGGCATTCTTGTCTGCACCTGTTTAGTGGGGAAAACTTTGAGTCTTTTACCCTTGATCATAATGTTAGCTGTTGGATTTTCATAAATGCTTGTTTCCAGGTTGAGGAAGTTCCTTTCTATTTTAGTTTTTGAGATATTTTTCTCATGAACATGTGTTGCATTTTTTTGGATGCTTTTTTTCTTTTTTGGTATCTACTAGATGACCACATGGGTTTTTTCCTTCATTCTAGTAATGTGGTATATTATATTAATTGATTTTCATTTATTGAGCCACTTTTGTTTTCCTAAGATAAATTCCATCTGGGGAATCGACCTTTTTTAAACATTGTATGATCTATCCCTTTTTATATTTTATTTTTAAAAAAATTGAAAGCAAGATCTTTTTTTAAAAAAGACAGAGAGAGAGGCAGAGACACAGGCAGAGGGAGAAGCAGGGTCCACGCAGGGAATTGGACGCAGGACTCGATCCCAGGACTCCAGGATCACGCCCTGGGCTGAAGACAGGCCCCAAACTGCTGAGCCACCCAGGGATTCCCCTCCTTTTTACATTTTAAATCTTTCTCTGATATTTGAAGAAAGAGCCACTCTAGCTCTCAGTTGGCTACTGTTTGCATCAAATAATAGTCTTTTCCATCTTTTTACTTTCAACCAGTGCAACATATATTTGGATTACGTTTTTAAAAAATTATCTTTTCTATTCATCTCTGCCTATAAATTGTAATCTATTTGCATTTAATATAAGTAGTGGTAGCAAAGGACTTCTGGCATTTTACCATTTGTTTTCTAAAAAAATGTCTTATATCAGGGGGGCCTGGATGGCTCACTCCATTAAGTGTCTGATTCTTGATTTCTGCTGAGGTCATGATGTCATGTTCATGAGATCAAACCCCAAGGCTGACCCTGCTCAGCAGGAAGTGGGCTTGAGATTCTCTCTCTCCCTCTCCTTCTGCCCCTCCCCCCTCAATCTCTCTCTCAAATAAATAAATAAATATTTCAAAAAATAAAATAAATTATATCTCCCTCTACCCCAATTCCTCCACTACTGCCTTCTTTTATGTTTCATTGATTCCTTTTTTTTTGGTAACAATTTTTATTTCCTTCTCCTTTCCTTTTCTGCATATTTTTTAGTTATTTTCTTAGTGTTTGTTCTAGGGACTACAATTAACATGTTATTTCATACAGCAAATTTTAGATTAATACAAACTTAATTTCAATTAGTATACAAAATCTTTCATCCTATACAGTTTACATTGTTATTGCCACAAAATACATCTTTATACATTGTGTACCCATGAAGACAGATTTGTATTGTTTTATGTAGTCATCCTTTAAATCATATATTACAAAAAGAGGAGTTATAAAATGCACGAGTACTATTTTTTGTATTCATCTATGTAGTTAGCTTTAGTATGTAGCTTTATTCCTTCATGTAGATACCAATTATTATTTAGTGCAGGTTAAAGCACTTTTCTAGCATTTCTTACAGGGAAAACCCAGATTACGAGGGGAACATCTACTCTAAAAGAAGAAAAGAAACACCTTCTGAGAATAATTGATCAAGTAAACATCAGAGTGAATTTATAAGGAGAGTTCAGGGCATTCATGGCTCAATCACTGGATTTCTTTTCTTTTTTTTAAAATATTTTATTTATTTATTCATAAGAGACACAGAGAGAGGCAGGGACATAGGCAGAGGGAGAAGCAGGCTCCATGTAGGGAGCCCGATGTGGGACTTGCTCTCCGGACCCCGGGGATCACGACCTGAGCCAAAGGTAGACCCTTGACCATTGAGCCACCCAGGTCCCCCTGGATTTTCTTAATGAAAAGGACTCCAAGATCATCTGTACAGGATGACAAGGTAAGTGTATAGACAGTGTGACTGAGTGTATTGAAGGTTTGAAGTTGTACCTAAGAGTTATGGGAGAGGGAATTGGGATAAGAATAGAACGGTACCCATGTATGCAACTCTACCACCCAACTAGGAATTCATTTCACGATGCTGGGTATTGTCCTTCTGAAGTTCTTAGAAACAAATTCTTCTGTAAGCTCACGGCAGTGCCCACAGTGCAGCCATCCAGCCTATTCGCTCTGTAGGGGGCACTCTGCAGAAGGAAGTAAATCCCAGCAGGCCTTGCGTGGTGACTCAGAGGTTGTCTCTGTGACGACTAACACCGTTGCCTGGTAGGGGTTGGTGTGGTGAGGGCGTGTGCTTTACTCTTTGTGATGAAAGCAAGGTGGTCAGAGGAAAGAGGCTCAAAGGGAGGCCAGGACTGGAAAAGGACTTTAGTATGACTGAGTGTGGAGGTGAAGGGTGGACCTTTACTGGCGGCGGCAGAGGTGGCATTTCCTGTGAAACAGTTGGTTAACTAGCCGCAGCAGCCATGGCAGTTGACTTTGGGGACCAAGCCAGTGGGTTCCGTCACGCTGAGGTGATCAGGTTCATCAACAACGAAGTCCTCATGAACGGCGGTGGCCCAGATTTCTACATGGCCTTCCGCTCGCGGCCCTGGAATGAGGTGGAAGACCAGCTTCGAAGTGTCCTGGCCGACCCGCAGGCGCCGCGCACCTACCAGAGAGCCTGTGCCTGGAGCGCGCTGGCCTTGAGCGTGCGCGTGGGCGCAAGGCAACGGGAGCAGCAGGGGCGCCGGATCCGGAGGTTGCAGGAACAGATAGAAGAGAGAGAGACCGCCGCCTGGGCCTTGGCCTCCGAGCTACAGCGGATGCAAGGGGAGCGCAAGGAGGTGGCAGCACAGTTGCGCTTCACACGCATCACCCTGCAACAGGCACTCATGGACTGTGATGTGCTTCGCGGGCGGCTGCTCCAGGTGGAGAGGTCAGCCCAGTTCATCCCATTGGCCCATGAAATAGTAACTGGACCTCAAGCCGAGCAGCTTGGTGCTATGGCATGGCCCCTGAATGCAGAGCCACAGAGAGATATGGTTGCCATGGGATTGCCTGGTAGACGATATTTTGAGGCCCAGGTACCAGCCCCAGCTGTTCTTTACATGCCAGGACCCCCAAGTCCCTGGGCTCAGACCATACAACCCCCTCTGCCAATGCCGGTGCCATACCCAATCCCATTCCATGCACCACACCCAGTGGGGGTCCCTTTCTTGCCACCTCTGCCATCAACAGTAGCCATGGATGCAGAAGCTACAGTAGTCCCACTTCAGATGCCTCCTCTGGGGATCTACCCACCTGTTCCGTGTGCTACAGTGGGTTTCCAGGAGGAAGTGGCCCCGCTGTGGAACCAAAGAAGTTACAGCCAGGAGGGAGGTCCTCCGATCCTCCAGAGTACAGTCCCCCTGGGGGACATCGGAAACCTTAGCCAGGAAGGTCTAGAGAGGCCTCAGGGGACGGTTCCCCTTGGGGATAGCTGGACCCACAGCCATGAAGGAGATCCACAGAGGCACCAGAGGGAGGTACCACTCAGAGATAGCTGGACCCAGAGTCAGGAAGAAGGTCAAGAGAATCCCCAGTGGGTCATCCGCCTTGAAAATAGCTGGAACCTCGACCAAAAAGAAGGTTCAGAGAGATCCCAGGAGGTGGTTACCCTTGGTCCCACCCTGGAAGAAGATCAGGAGAGTCCCCAGGAGATGGTACACCTAGGGGCCAGTGGGAGCCACAGGCAGGAAGAAAGTCCAAAAAGACCCCAAGGTATGGCCCCCTTTGATGCCAGCAGGAGCAGCAGCCAGGAAAAAGATCCAGAGAGGGCCCAGGAAATGGTACTCCTGGGGGCCAGTGGGGGCCCCAGGCAGAAAGAAAGTCGAAAAAGATCCCAAAGGATGGCCCCCCTCGATGCCAGCAGGAGAAACAGCCAGGGAGAAGATCTAGAGGGGCCCAAGGAAATGGTACCCCTGGCAGCCAGTGGGAGCCCCAGCAAAGGAGGTCCAGAAACACCCCAAGGCATGGCCCCTTTAGGGGACAACAGTAGCCAAAGCCAGGAGGAAGATCTAGAGAGGCCCCAGGGGACAGGTCCCCTGGGGGACAGCAGAAGTGAGAGCCAAGTAAAAGGTCAAAAGAGGCCCCAGGTGATGCCCTTCCTGGAGTTTGGCAGGAGCCACAGCCAGGAAGGTCTACAGAAGCCCCAGAGGATGCTCTACCTGGCATTTGGCAGGAGCCACAGCCAAGGTCCAAAGAGGTCCCAGGTGACCCCCATGTGGGACAGCAGGAGCCAAAGTATGAGGGAAAATCAAAAGAAAAAGCAGCCTCAGGGGCAGAAGGCCAAGCAACCAAAAGGGAAAAAAACATGGGATTCCCAGCACCAGAAGCCTGCCTCAGGATGCAGTCCAGTGAATTGGGACTGCCCATGGTGTAAAGCCATGAATTTTCCATGGCGTAAGGCCTGCTATAAATGTAAGAAAGTCTGTGAGGCAGGTGGGAGTAGAGGCCCGGACCCAGGACAGACTCACTGATTTCAAGCAGGTAAGAAGGAAAACGCTCCAAGGAAAAATCAATTTCCCAAGACCCTTTTCTGATCAAAAAGTAACTTACTTTACAGAAAATTTGAAAACCAAAATTATTGTAGATAAAATTAACTAAAACAATCTATTATTCCATTACTGAAACTAACAACTTTTTATCATACGTAAATATACTCTTTTCTGTTCCTTTATTAACCTCCTTTTCCTGAAAATGCCATGTCTTTGGCTGGGAATAGCCATATGTTTTTCATGTTATAACTATATTGAATTTTAGGAGCACTACTCTTCCTTCAAAATGCTATTGTTTCTTTAGTAAACTACAATGTTCATGTTTGCTTCTTGTTTTTGTTTCAAGTTTATAGGTGAGGGCCGGTTTTTGTATCTCTGAGCCCCACAGAACTTGCTGTTTGTTTGTTGCTGCAGAAGCTGAACTCCTTCCATTAGAAGATCTCCCAAGAGTCCAAAGAAATCACACCTTGATTCCAGCTGACCCACACCTCATGGAGACTCCCCCCCCCCCCACTGGCTGGAGCTGAGAAGAGTGAGAGGAAGTCGGGGAAGAGGAGATGGTATTCATCAGTGGGGAAAGGAGAGCAAAAACAATTTTGTTAAATAAAAAATAAATAAAAAAATCAAAAAACAAAAAACAAAAAACAATTTTGTTAGGATATAGTTTCTCCATTGGGACAAGGGATTAATTTGGGAGAGCTGGAGAGGCGTTACAGTATTAAATTCTATAGATGATAACAAATTTGATGGGTTACATTTAATTCACTAAACAAATAGTTATTGCCTAGTATGTGTTAGGAGCTAGCCTTATATGTTAATATTTGCTGCAGACATTATAACTTGATTTGGTGAGTTTGGTTAGATAACAGGGGAAAGCTTATTTTGGGATACATATTATATTAGGAGGACATTTTTGCCTGGCATATAGCATGATTTTCTGGTAAGCCCAATTGAAATAACATCTAGGTATTTTTGCAATTCCAAGAGTAACAACAGGGACTTTCATTAAGGGACTTGTGTCACTGAATTGCTCATCTCACTGTTCCCAAGTGGGACAAATGAGCAGTGGCAGAGATCAGGAAAGTGCGGGCAGGACTTTTTCTGATACTCTAAGGATTTCCTCCTTTGAGAGGGACAGCCACCTTCCTGGTTGCCTAAAATACCGCTGGGTGACTTTAAGAAAGATCATGCTTGAGGGAGTGTTGGCTATATACTTGAACCCTTAGCTTCGGGCCACTACCATCCCAAGCTACTTTCCAGGCAAGAGTGGATGAAGAACAAAATGCAGTCCAAGAGCAGACATGCTATGCGTAGTGCTTCCCTTGGGAAGACTAATAAGATAAAGAAAAAAGAACCAGACTTCTCTTCCACTTGGTGTGTTCTCTGCAGGCTCTCCACTCCCCCCAAGGCAGGAGGAGTCCAGGGGGTGGAAAGTTAGATGGTCTCCAGCCTGAGCGAAAGTTGTTCGTGAGTTCCCCCGTGAAATCCCAGCTCACCAAGCTCAGCATCTGTCACAGGTTCCTGATTCTAATAATAAAGGGTGTGCACTTGCCTGCTGTGTCTTCTGTGTGGTGTGCATCTCGGGGCAGGTTTGCTCCGAGGCATTGGTTTAAACCCACACCTTCCCACCATCTCTCTCTCTCTCTCTTTTTAAAAGATTTTTTATTTATTTAAATACACAGAAAGGAGAAAGAGAGAGAGAGAGGCAGAGACACAGGCAGAGGGAGAAGCAGGCTCCATGCAGGAAGCTCCACTCGGGACTCGATCCCGGGTCCCCCCCCCCCCCCCCCGGGCCGAAGGCGGCCCTAAACCGCTCAGCCCCCCTGGGCTGCCCATCCTTCCCAGCATCCCACCGAAGTGAAGGAAAGTTCTCTCATTCACTATTCGAGGGCCTCTCCTCTTCCAGCGAGCTCCCCAAGAAGGGCAGGGGGAGGAGCTTCTGTGGAATCTTCGGCCCATTGTGATTGTCCCTGCGCCCCTCAATGTCCATGCGGTCCCTGCTGCTCCTGGGCCCATGGGGCTCGAGAGGTGGGGGGGAGGGGGCTTCTGTCTAGGCTGGGAGCCTGACCGCCCTGTCCAGCCCCCCTCTGTGCACCAAGAAGCCATTTCCCAGAGGCCCTGTCTCCCAGAGGTCCAGTGAGCAGGAATGTCCCTCCGGCATTTCTGCCCCACAATGCACACTCCCCTCCTTCCTATGCAGAACCCCATCACGGGGCTCAGGATTCTGGAAAACAGCCAGGTTTATTATTTATTTATTTTTTTTAAAATAGCAACTGTTTTTCCTTCCTGTGGGCAGTTGCTATGTATTTTTTTAAAATATTTTATTTATTTATTCATGAGAGAGAGAGAGAGGCAGAGACATAGGCAGGGGGAGAAGCAGGCTCCCTGTGGGAAGCAGGATGCGGGACTCGATCCTGGACCCCAGGATCACGCCCTGGGCCGAAGGGAGGCACTCAACCGCTGAGCCACCCAGGCGTCCCACAACAACCAGATTTTTAAAAATATTTTATTTATTTATTAATGACAGACACAGAGAAAGAGGCAGAGACATAAGCAGGAGGAGAGGCAAAGGGCAGCCCGGGGGGCTCAGCGGTTTAGCGCCGCCTTCAGTCCAGGGCGTGATCCATGGCCTGGGATCGAGTCCCACATCGGGGTCCCTGCATGGAGCCTGCTTCTCCCTCTGCTTGTGTCTCTGCCTCTCTCTCGCTCTCTGTCTCTAATAAAAAAAAAAAAAAACTTTAAAACCCTAAAAAAAAAAAAAGAAAAGAAAAAGAGGGAGAGGCAGAGTGGGACTCGATCTTGGGACCCCAGGATCATGCTCTGGACCGAAGGGAGGTACTCAACCCTGAGCCACCCAGGCAACAGCCAGGTTTAGATGGCCTGCTAATAAAACAAATGTTCCCCTAGGCAACGAGGGGTGGAGCCTGGCTGCCTGCTGTACGGGACAACGGATGGAGCAGACAACTGACCCTGCCTCGCTGGCTTTCTCCCTCAGGCCTGGTAACCCGGAGGCCTTGGTTACCAGAGAGGAGCTCTGGGGGGGAAGAGGACCATCCGGGACATCAACCTAAAGCTAGGTTTTCTGGGCTAGGGGCTGGTTTTGTGATACTCTCATGTGTGCCAATAGCTCCCTGGAATTTTGGGAAGATGATGTAAAGATGGGACTCAGGAATTTTCCAGCATAATCCACTTTGATGTACTAGTGGGTCACTCTAGATCTCACTATGGTTGCTTTATTTATGGTTTCGAATGAACTCTGCTGTTTGTTGGCATGCCTTTAGGTCTGCATGAAAGCAGACTCACTCTGTGCATAGCTTTTTATATAGTTTAATATTATTACAGTCTTTCTGGGTTGACTTTTTCTAAAACAACCTGGATCATTAAGGTGGTCAAATCACTACTTTTTTTTCTGGGCTGGGTACACACAAAAAATGGTAGCGGTTTTTGAGGCAAGAACTTGGGCTTTGGGGTTAGAAAGAGACCTGAGTTAAGATACTTGCTGTGCTAGTCACTAGCTGTGTGGGCTTCAACAAGCAACTGAACTTCCCTGAGCCCCCAGCAAGTGGTAGTTCCTTTCCCTACCCTCAGGGTTCTGCTCTAGCTGCTGTGGTAATGAGACTAAGGGATTATTAATGATGGCAAGAGCTACCACTGAATGTTTACTATGTGCCAGGCACTCTAAGCACATTGCCCCTTTTGGTGACTGTAAGGTATGAATATAGGTATATTAATATACATTAATATATATTAATAGTTTTTTTTAAAGATTCTATTCATTTATTCATGAGAGACACACACAGAGAGAAGCAGGGACACAGACAGAGGTAGAAGCAGGCTCCTAAGCGGGGAGCTGAATGTGGGACTGGATCCTGGATCCTGGATCCCAGGATCACAACCTGAGCTGAAGGCAGAGGCTCAACTGCTGAGCCACCCAGGTGCCCCCATATTAATAGTTATTCAAAGTGAGTATTATTACCCCCATTTTGGTAATGCAATACCCAAATTTGGGAATTGGTGAAGACTGACTTCAAAATGAAATTGTAGGGATGCCTGGGTGGCTCAGTGGTTTGAGCGTCTGGCTTTGGCCCAGGGCATGATCCTGGAGTCCCAGGATCGAGTCCCACATCGGGCTACCTGCATGGAGCCTGCTTCTCCCTCTGCCTATGTCTCTACCTCTCTCTGTGTCTCTCATGAATAAATAAATAAAATCTTAAAAAAAAACCAAAATGAAATTGTACAGGTTCTAATGTCTGTTCTCTTTCTGTTATATTACTGCACCTTAACCTTTAACCCATACTGAGTGATACATTTGCATGTTAGCATAGATCATCAATGCCTAGAACCCAGTGACATGATTGTAATGGAGAGACTTGGAAGCGCAGTGACAGCCCGGTGTGGTCATGGTGATGCTGCTCTTTTAGAATTTCTCAAGCTTTGTGACATATGACCACCTTGGCTGCCAGTGAGTAGGACCACTTATTATCTCCAGACTGCAAAACAAAGAGGGGTGCTGGCAGTAATTTAGGCAGTGGAAGCGATTTGTATTTGATTCAGCAGACTGGCCTTATGAAAAGTTTATATATAGCTGAGTTCAATACTGTTAAGATAGAGCCCATCTTGACTGCTTATCTGAAGTCTGTCTGAATTACTCAGTTTTTGTTTTAAGTGCATAAGGTGCCAGCTGTAACAGCCTAATATATATGCATGCGTACTTTTCAGCAAGGAAGTAGGGCGAAAGGAGACTTCAAAAGCTTCAGATTTTGTTGCAAAATGGGGAATAGAATTGATGTTTTCTAAATCATGGTACTACATCTATGACAGAGTGGCAAAGAAATACATAATTTCCTTATCGTATGCTTTGTAAAGTCTCAACACCAAATAGTAGCAGATCCTTATTATGTGGTGCAAGCACTGTGCATAGTACCTGTGAGTGTTCTTCTTACTTCTAGCACATGATAGAGTGAGTGCATACACTGGAACTAAGCCTCACATAAACTTAAGGATCCTGGCCTATGACCTTATGAGGTTGCTGTTGAACAGATTTTTCTCATTGACAGCGTTTGTTTTTTTGGCACTTAAGACAAGTGTTCAAGACCACAATGAAATAGGTATAGGAAGTGCTGCCACACGGGGTATCTGTACCCCCCTACAACTTCCTATTTGGCTCACGCTGAAAGCACTCTATTCAGTGAGCCCAAGAATCCCTGCAGTAGGTCAGATCCTGGCCTATCTAGCTCAGCTTCTCTGGGGCATAAAACAGTTGTAAAAAGGATCATATTCTCCCTGGTGTTAATTTTATGAGGGAAGAAATGCCAGTAGGAATCCTTAGCTTCTCTTTGTTACTTTATAGATCAGGCAAAGAGCACACATCTAGAGAAGGTTCAGATGTGCCAGGCACTGTGTTTGACAACCTGGAAGTCATTAGCATTGCCCTCCATAATTTCCTGTTCTGTTGGAAAAAATAAGACAAATATACACCAAGCAACAGTTATTACCTTTTCATCAATTATTCGACCATATTTTCTGGCCTGCAGATGTCAGTTTTCAAAAGATTCTGTGTATCAAACAGCATTATTTAATATATGACTATTTTCTCATTTAAAATTACAAAAGCATCTCTAAGGTTCCCTCACAAAAACTTGATATAATTCCAACTGAAAGCAGTCATTTGTCATTTCAGTTTAGGATTTTTGTGGGGATTCAGTGAATAGTATTACCACTATTATTATTATTACATGCAGCCTAATTACAGGCGAATGAACCATTCTACTAGGCTCTTTGTAATACGGACAACACCTCAGAATCCATCATTACTGTCTTCTCAAACTTCAATGAACTTTGGGAGCGCAAATTAGGAACAATTTTTGTAGAAAGTTGGTAGTTTTAATGCATGTTAAATACCAGTAAGTGTTAAAGGATTAAAAAAATACAAGTTCAGTATGTACCATTTGGGGTTGCAAAACTTCCATGGTAGCCAAATGGTTTCAAATTGTGCCCCCAAGTCAACGGAAAAAGTTACTGAGAAAGTTAACTTTGTTTTATTTTGAAATAATATGCAATATTACAGCTTCACTTGTGACATTCTCCAACTCTTTTCTTTTTATATTTATATCTACTATTTTATGTTTGATTCTTCATTCTACACTACCTTACAAAAATAATTGTGCACAAGGCAGAAACCTGTGATTACTTTTGCGGTAGGCAGCATTTAACCTTACCTCAGTGTTTATAAAATGATGACAAAGAGCTCTCTGCGGGTTTCATCTGTAAGTAAAAGTTTTAGGATATTTAACCTCATTTATTTTTTGCTTGATATATTTTTACTTTGATAATTTTGTGACCATATTGGTTTCAGGCAAGAAAAGGATTGAGCAAGTATTGAAAATTTCATACCTTTATCTCTACAATTCCTGATATTGTCTAGACAGTGTTTGAAACTTCAGAACTTATATGACCTGCCTTGTAAAAGACTCATACTACTGAACTCCCCACTGATCCATGTTTCTAGCATTTTTTCATGAAATATTTATTACTGAGAAGGAAAAGAAAAACGATGCCAATGCCACATCTGTAACTACAAAATGCATTCAGAAATCCACCATTAGCTGTTTTGTTTCCTGGGTTATAATATTTCCTATGTATCTACAAAACTGCTCAGGGAAACATTTATATAGTCCATTTCATGCTGTTGCTTTGCCAAATTTTGGTGTTCTTGGTGTATAGATCAAAGTGGCCATCCATGTTTCAAAACATCAGAGGTTTCTTAAAACAATGTTCAGGCAAAAACAAAAAAACAAAACAAAACAAAACAAAACAAAACACCCTGTAGACAAAATAACTGACTCTTGGACTTTAATCTTTTAGTTTAAGCTCTTTATTTTTGAACTTCCAAGAAAGAGAACAGGTTTTAGAAAGAAAGATGGAGCCTCTTTTACAATGAATTGGTATTTTCTTGCATGGCTATCATACCCTGAGTGCTCCTACCCAGGATGATGGAGGCAGAAAGAAGGTTCAGTCATGATTTCTGAGTTGATGAAATCAGAAGGGTGACGTGTTGTCAGGTGCCAAGGTGTGGGATGTGAAGAGTTGTTTCTATAAACCAAAATGAGGCAGACCACAGGATAGACGTTGATAAACAATGAATATGAAAGAAGGCAGTGTCAGAAATTATATACTCCTTGAAGTAAATAAGAAGCCACATTCTCTGCAGAGGGTTCCTTGATGAAGGGAAAGAGGACAGGGGGAACAATGACTCTAACTAGGTCAGGTACTGTGTTAAGATCTGGATGTGTCAAGAGGATTACATCGTAGGTTCCAGTCACATGACATATGTTAATCCATTTTATCTTCATGGAGAAAGATAAGTAAAAACTGGCCAAGAGTGGCCTTCATTTGGTTGAGTAAAAGGAGAAAGAGAAAAATTGGGCAGTAAGACCTCATATGTGCATCCAGGCCTGCCCAGCACAGAAGATGCCCAGGCCACTCGATGTCCTATTACTTTTGTCTTTTTTAAAGTTTTAATTTTCATTCTAGTATAGTTAACATACAGTGCTATGTTAGTTTCAGGTGTACAATATTGTGATTCAGTGTTGTATTACTTTAGATGGATAAGCTGATGATCCAGATTCCGGACCTGTGAGCCTGAGTGAATAGACCTTGACTCTGTAGGAGCTTCTAAGAAGTACTAATCAATGAGGCCCAGGCTAAAATGGTAAATCTGATCTCACAAGGCATATAAATAGAGACATGCTATACGGGTATGAGAACAGCTGACACTTGAGAACTGTAAGAATATTCTAGAAGTCAAAATTACAGTTGCTAGACAGGAGACTGAAGCCCAGCCAATTCAGTGCAGTGAACTCAGAATTAAGGATGGAAGTCAGAAGAGGCTATTGGTGAAACGCACAGGCTCAGAAGTCAGCAGCCTGTATTCAACTCCTGGGCGGCACACTGACCAGTTGTGCCACATTGAGCAGGCTACCTAGACTCTCTGGGTTTTGGCTTCCGCATTGGCAAAATGGAGGCAATAATTAATAATAATAATAATGATGAAAATAACAAATTTGCTTCATAGAAGGACTGTTGATACAAATCAACGAGATAATACATGCATAATGCTTAGCAGGAATGCCTGGAATGAAATATGTGGTTAGCAAATCTTAGCTATTATTCCAGAACAAACTCTCAGAAACAGGCAAGAGTTTCAGCCCGAATGAGGAAGCACCTTCTAAGTCATGAAGGAGGTAAAACTAGGACAAGTACAAGGAACCATACAGAGCAGACAGAAAGATCAAGAACTTGCTATCTTGAGTATGTGGTGCAGATTTAGAATGCAAGCTGAGTTAGATGCCCCTCTACCGTTCCCCCAGAACCCCATCCTTTCCTCTGTCACGGCTCTTCTCTCTAACCTGAATATCTGCTACACTGTCTGTATTACAATAGATGCCCATGATGTTGGCCGAAAGACTAAACATATTTAAAATAGCCTTAAACACGCACAACCTTCTCGCTGACAAAATAAAAGGGCATTAGAAAAATTAGCCTCATAGATCAACCTGTATGTTATCAAAAGGAGGTGCTCTTTTCAAGACATTTTTTTCTTTTTCTCATTTTTGTAAAGGAAGTGAATTTTAGTAAGTGCCGAGAGAATGTGTAAACTCACCACAGGTGTCAAATCATAACACTGTCACAGGAGAATTCACACCTATAGATGAGCTAGTTGAAGAACAAAGTTAGTTTTGAAAGGTTAGGGAAAAAGATTTTGAAATGTCAGATCCACTCTATAAAACTGACCACCCTTGGCATCATCCTTTTAATCTACCTGAGTTGGAGAAAAGCCCAGGGCACTTGAAATGAAGACAATTAGCACCTCAGACAGGGCATCCACATGCAAAATTCTGTCACCTCTCAGAGACCTCAGGAGGTGACAAGTCTAGATAAGAAGACACTTTCAACCTGGGCTGACAGTTTGTCAATGCTTTTATATTTGACTTAAATGGCATCTATATTTTAAAAGGTTGTAGTTTGCTTTAAACTGTGAAGCTCTCTTCCTCTACCTCATGATTTTTATTTTTTACGTCGTTTAAAAAACAACAAGAACAAAAATCTTTCCTCTGTTGGGTGAGATCTGAGGAAACAGATCTTGCTTCTTGCACACAAATGAGCTCAGTCCATTTCCCCTCTGTTTCTCTGGAAAGTACTCTTGGCTTTTGTTTAAAGCACAGTATGTTCAAGCTGGAAGTGGCCTTATGGGTCACCTGGTTCAAGTCCACTTGGCAGATGGAGAAAGTAAGACTCAGAAAGAGAAAGTGATTTCATGGTAAGACGTGGAGTATAATTTGACTCTCATAATTGCTGGATTAATCCTTTCCAATTTATTTTGCCATTCCAAAGGTGGGCCAGAGGCATGTACAACTCTGTGTGTGTGCGTGTGTGTATTTTTCTATTTTCTTTATTGTTTTAAAAAGAGACTCTTTTTTTAAAAATTATTTATTTATTTATTTATTTATTTATTTATTTATTTATTTATGATAGACATATATATATAGAGAGAGAGGCAGAGACACAGGAGGAGGGAGAAGCAGGCTCCATGCTGGGAGCCCGACGTGGAACTCGATCCCGGGACTCCAGGATTGCGCCCTGGGCCAAAGGCAGGTGCTAAACCGCTGAGCCACCCAGGGATCCCCTTCTATTTTCTTTAGAGCACTAATTTCATTCATCCAATCACACAACAAATATATTCAAACATCTAAAATCTGCTGGATGGGGGCACCTGGCTGGCTCAGTCCATAGAGTGTGCCATTCTTGGTCTTGGGATTGTGAATTTGAGCCCCATGTTGGCTGTAGAGTAAATAAAAAATCAAAAATAAAAACAGATGGAAAAATAAAATGAAAAATAAAATGTGCCATATGGAGGATACAGTGGTGGTGAATAAGGCACACAAAACCCTGCCGTCATGGATTCTACGTTTTAGTGCAGGAGATAGGCAATAAGGGATTCATCAGAGAACTCTGCTTCTAAGTGGATTTTACTTGTATTGGGGGCCCATTCTTCCTAACTCTTTCTCTGTTGGTGCTTCCATTATGTCCACTGTTTTTACCCTTTCCTCTCTTGTGGGTATGGCCAGAGAGAGAAGGGAGAGAGCCATTTCATTTTTTAAAAATTTCTTTTTATTGGAGTTCAATTTGCCAACATATAGCATAACACCCAGTGCTCATCCCATCAAGTGCTCCCCTCAGTGCCTGTCACCCAGTTACCCCAACCCCCCGCCCACCTCCCTTTCCACCACCCCTTGTTTGTTTCCCAGATTAAGAGAGCCATTTCAAACCTTGTTTCTCTACCCTTCAAGTTCTGAATTTGCTAAAAAGTCAGGTTCAGTACTGGTGTTGCACTAGGGTGAAGATGTTGGTATTTTTCATCAACACTGCAATAGTGGGCCGGCCCAGATGTCAGCTTGCTTGTGAGATGACAATGACGTGCTAGATGTGAGAGTTGGACTATTACCTTATAATTTATCTGTTCTTTTTTTATACGAGTTTAGTTGTGCTGAACCCCCTTGTACCTGGCTGCTTTGACAGGTATGCTATTTTAGCAACACAGAACCAAACAGAACGAAAAGAAGAATGCATGGTACACTTTCGCTGTCAGATCCAGGTTGCTCTGTTCCTAAGTTTGGGAGTAATTTGTTCAGGGTTGTTCAGAGACAAAACAAAACAAAACAAAACAAAACAAAACAAAACAAAACAAAACAACAACAAAAAACCCCCCACAAAACCAATCAAAACTTAGGTTTCCTTTTTACCCATGTGACACAATGTTCTCGCATTCACCTTGCAGGTGGGCTGTTGTCCATATGGACTGAATGAGGACCTGGATCCCCTTCCCCATCTTCCCCTTTCATGTCTGAAATTCCACCATTGTGATGAACTTCTCGGGGCTAATCATTTGCCAGCTTAAAATATAGAGAGCTCAGGGCAGATTGACTTCTCAAGACCTTAACGTTGACATATGTGTTCACTTATTAGAATGATTTCTTCCTTGACCCAAAGCATGAAGGGTGAAAGATGGACTTGGCCATAAACAAGTGAGGTAGAAAGATGATGAGACAATCTTGGCTCAATTCCCCAGAGCGACCCCCAAATATCATCTTGAATGCTGTTTTATTTTCTTTGTTTATTCTTGGTGTTGTAAGAGGCTTATGTTTACACTTCATCTACTAAGGTTGATAGATTCTAGGGCTGGGCATGCTTCAATCAAGAAGGAGAGACACGGGGAGCCTGGTGGGCTCAGTCAGTAGAGCATGTGACTCTTGAACTCAGGTGATGAGTTTGAGCCCCACGTCGGGGGTAGAGTTTACTAAAAAAAAAAAAAAAAAAAGAAAAAAGGTGAGTCACTACTAGCTGCCATGGAAATCTTAGAGGATTGTTCTCAACCCTAGTGGGTGGCAAACAAATATCTGGCTATGGTGCAAGGTAGCTCTGTGCACCCGATCCATTAGTAGGGCATGTGAGGATTTAGAAATTGTTCTCCCAGTCTTGAGCTCCCAGCCTCACCATGCCCTCAAGGAACTAGGTGTTGAAGTTGTGGAAGAGATGCAACAGACACCTGGCTTCAGTTATTTAAATTTCAGTTTTACAAGTATTTTACATAATTGAAAGGAAAAATGTAGAAGACCATCCAGCTTCAAGCATTAAAGTCTTATTCCAGTGAAAAAGGGGGAAGTTTGGGGGAAATATTACTTAACAGCACATTTTAAAATGGAAGCAATGCTTTATTTCAGAGAAGAAAATAAAAATTGAAAGGCTTTAAAAAATTAATGATAGTTTAGCATCAACTGGAGGAAAAACACTCTATTAACGACAGAGGATAAAATTATTGACGCTTGTGATGTGATTTAAAGCAACTTTTATGCCCCAAATGCTGAAAGGTAGGTCCTGTACATCAAAGGGCATAAACAAGTCCACATAAAGACAAAGCACCAATGAAATGATGCTTTCTCTCATCGAAAACTCATCAAATAAAAAAAAAAAAAAGGAACGTCTTCACACATAGACTGATTTTTGTTCCTCAATCAGCACTCTGGGATCTTGGCCAAGAAAGTAGGAAAAATCAGTGTTTACTCAGGATCAAGATTGCTCAAGATGACAAGGAAGGGTAGAAAAGGAGACTTGCCCCATGCTGGTTTTTCACTGACTACTTCTGATTGTGTAGGAGCCTCTGGCTGTGCTCAGGAATGACTGCACACTGATAGTTCTGGTAGTTTCTGTGTTTTGGTCTCAGAGCTTTTGGTTCTTTCATTCTCTGTCAGCATGTTTCTGCCCCACAAGAAGGCCATGTACACCTTGCCTCTATCATCAACCCCTTTGGGAACTTAGTTAAGCTAAGTCATCTCTGGTGGCCCCTGGGAAAACTGTAAGAACGGAAGCATTAGCAAGCATTCCTGTCTGTGTGCCAGAGTCTGCCCTGGTAGTACAATCCGTATCTTGCCAGGACATTCTTCCAATTGACCTCCCTTCTCCTTCTGAACCCTGTGTGTGGGGTGGGGTAGGGTAGGGCGGGGAGGGGGATTGAACCTTGTGGCAATAACCAAGCTTCTAAATTGCTGAGCTGGTTTTAATTGAAGTGTGAGAAGGAGGTTTTAAGGCAGAGAGACAACATCCTGTTGTTCGGGTTCGGGTGCTCCTCTCTCTTTTTCTGCACATCTGGCTGAACTGGGAGTCAGGTGGCTGACTCCGGGCCCGGTTGCAGCAGCAGTGGCATCTGCCCTCCACTGTCCCACGCCTCAGCGGCCCAAGAGTCCACCAGGCCATGGACGCGGTAGCCGTGTACCATGGCAAAATCAGCCGGGAGACCGGCGAGAAGCTCCTGCTTGCCACGGGGCTGGATGGCAGCTATTTGCTGAGAGACAGCGAGAGCGTCCCTGGCGTGTACTGCCTGTGTGTGCTGTGAGTATGTCGCGGTGGCCGCAGGCTCCAGGCCCACTGAGGGCACCGGCCAGGGGTGCAGGCGGAGGCAGGCGACGTCGAGGCCTCCTCCACGGCTCATGTGACGGCACCAAGGCCTTCCCGGGGTCCAGCTTAGGGGGTCGTGCTTTGAGGCCCCTCATGGGGCTTTCACTCCCAGGGCCTTCACTCTCCAGAAGGGCCTCCCTGGGTCTTTTGTGGCAGCTGCAGAGAATGCCCTTTGGGGTGGGGAAACGCAGCCTAGAATCTACCTTTGCTCTGAGAAAGATCCAGGCTCCCGACTTCCAGTTTTGACCTTCAGTCGAGGCCAGCTAGGTGGAGCCTTGGCATGGTGGACTGGCCAAAACTGGGGCCTCCAGCTCCTGAGGAAAGGAAAGGCCTCTCTCCAGATCCCTTTAAATGGAATTGGAGGTGTCCTCCCAAAGGAAACCATTAAATTCTGGGAGAGGAAGAAGACTAAGAAACAGAATCCATGACTTCAGGAGTGCAATGCTGGTTAGGTCGGGGTGCCAATCAGGGGATATTTGTAAGTGAAACTGCCTCTCGGCATCTGCTTACTTCGCTTCTTTGAGAGAAGCTGTGTGTGGGGGCAGAGGGTTTCAGAGGTAGGACCCTTCTTGATAAAAAGCTAGGACTGACAGTAGTGGTAAAGGGCATGGAGGGAAAACACCCTTGTTATGATTCAGCTTTGCCACTTGCCTAGGCATGCCTTAGTCTAACACCCATTTTAAATCAGATGTACCTTCATCTTTGCCTCAAGGGCTCCGAGTCAGGGAGATCTGAGACCTAATCTTGTGCTAGTCTGATGGTAGGCTTGTGACCTTGGCAAGTTAAACTCTCAGGCCTTCAGTTTTCTTGTCCATAAAATGAGTATAATAATACGACCTACCTCATAGGATGGCGAGGATCAAATGCAGGTAAAGAATTTAACACTGGACTTGACACATCATAAATGTCCAGTAAATGTAAGCTATTATCATTATTATTGTATTTTTCTCCAGTCGAGTTCTTTCAGTACTCATGGCACATTTCCAAGGAAGGACCTAGCTTGATCACTTTTTGTCACATGTGAAACACCTGTGCTGTGTAGTCGGTTCTAGTCAGAAACAAAATGAAGGAAAATGCTTGGTAGTAATTTTGATACCTAATGATACACTGCAAGATTTAGAAGTACTTTTTGGGTCTGGGAAGAAAGATCATGCTGAGGCTGTTATTAGATGATTTTCGTCTATTTTGTTTGTTTATTGTTTGCTTGTTTGTTTTTTTAACATGGTCAAGCCAAGTTTGTGGCAACTCTCAGGCCTTGCTAAGTACATTTATTATAAAGACTTCAAGAGAACATGTGGAAGCACTTGACTCTCTTGGGCTCAGATCTTTTTTTTCCTTTTGCAGTACAGTTGTCATACAATGTTATATTAGTTTCAAGTGTACAGCATAGTGATTTGACAGTTCTACACACTACAAAATGCTCACCACGACAAGTGTAGTCACCATCTGTCACCATACAAAGTTATTACAGTATTGTTGACTATATCCCCTAGGTTATACCCTTCATATTTGGGACTTATTTATTTTATAATCAGGGGTGGGGTGAGGTGGGGCGGCGGGGGGACGGATTGAACCTGTGTCAATAACCAAGCTTCTAAATTGCTGAGCTTGTTTTAATTGAAGTGTGAGAAGGTACTAGAAATTTGGACCTCTTACTTCCCTTCACCTATTTTGCCCATCCCCTCACCATCCCTCTCCCCTCTGGCAACCACCAGTTTGTTCTCTCTCTGTATTTAAGAGTATGTTTGTTTATTTTCTTTTTTAGATTCTGCATGTAAGTGAAATCATAAGATATGATATCATATGGTATTTGTCTTTCTCTGACTGACTTATTTCACTAGTCTCTAGCTTCATCCATGTCATTGCAAATGGCAGGATTTCATTTTTATGGCTGAGTAATATTCCTTTCTATATATTATACCACCTCTTCTTTATCCATTCATCTGTTTTTTTAAAAATAACTTGTGTTTTTTGTTTTTGTTTTTTTTTTTTTAAAGATTTTTATTTATTTATTCATGAGAGACACAGAGAGAGAGAGAGGCAGAAACACAGGCAGAGGGAGAAGCAGGCTCCTCGCAGGGAGCCTGATGCGGGACTAGATCCCAGGACTCCAGGATCACATCCTGAGCTGAAGGCAGGCCCTAAACCACTGAGCCACCCAGGGATCCCTCCATTCATCTGTTGATGGACACTGGATTGCTTCCATATCTTGGCTATTGTAAATAATAGTGCAATAAACATAGGGTGCATGTATTTTTTTGAGTTAGTGTTTTTGTTTTCTTTGTGTCAATGCCCAGTAGTAGAATTACTGGATCATGGTATTTCTATTCCAATTTTTTTAAGGAAACTCCACATTGTTTTTTTTTAAAGATTTTATTTATTCATGAGAGACACAGACAAAGAGAGAGACAGAGACACAGGCAGAGGGAGAAGCAGGCTCCATGCAGGGAGGCTGATGTGGGGACTCGATCCCGGGACTCCAGGATCACGCCCTGAGCCGAAGGCAGGCGCTAAACCGCTGAGCTACCCAGGGATCCCTCCACACTGTTTTCCATAGTTGCACCAATTTACATTCCTACCAAAAGTGCAAGAGGGTTCCCTTTTCTCCACATCCTTGCTGACACTTGTTATTTATTGTCTTTTTGATACTAGTCTTGGGCTCAGATCTTTATGATTTGCTTACATTATTATTTTCCCAAGTGGAAACTTGGGAAGGTCAGTGAAAGCCACCTAGTATTCTTTCATTCAAAAGAATGTGGTGGAAGGAGTGGGCAAGTGAAAGGGGCTTCTTTAGAGAGGCTGACAAAGGAAGTAATCAGCCCCTTAGCCTAGAGGCAAAAAAGAAAGAAGCCTGAACAGGGGAGTAAGATGAGACAGTATGGCAAGATGCACCTAAAGACTCAGTCATGCTGGCCCCTTTGTTGTTTCTCAAACCTGCCAGCTGTGCTCTCCTCCCAGCATCTTTAGACTTTATTACTTTTGCCTCTTGCCTCAGAGACCACTTCCTTGACCACCCTATCTAAATTAAGTACCTTCTCCCTGTGCCTGTTATACTCTATGACTTTATTTTTCTTCAAGGAGCTCTAAACTGTCTGATATTTGATTGTTTACTTATGTGTTGCTGTGTTTCTCAGCAAAATTGAAACTCAGTGAAGGCAGGGACATCATCTCCTGTACAAGGAACACAGGCTAGCACATAATAATAGCCGTGATGAGGCATGTTACCAGGTACATGGTAGGCATTCAATAAATATTTTTGAACTAACCAATGAATTGCCAAGGCAAATACTCTTCTTCACTGCAAAGAGCTTTTTTTTATTTTTTAAAAGATTTTATTTATTTATTTGTTTATTTATTTATTTATTTTAAAGATTTTATTTATTTATTCATGAGAGACACACAGAGAGAGAGGCAGAGACATAGGCAGAGGGAGAAGCAGCTCCTTGTGGGGAGCCCGATGCGGGGCTCTATCCCAGATTCCAGAATCATACCCTGAGCCAAAGGCAGATGCTCAATGCCAAGCCACCCAGGCATTCCTGCAAAGAGCTTTAGACTGATAATCAGGCCAGGGTGTGGGCTCTGGGGAAGTCATTCAACTTCCCTGGGTCTTGGTCCTCATACCTGTTAAATAAGGATTGTAATGTGTGCCTACCTTCTGCTGAAGATCACTATTGGAAAAATATGCAAAAGAAAAGGACTACCAGGAAGCCTGGGTGGCTCAGTGGTTGAGCATCTGCCTTTGGCTCAGGCTGTGATCCTGGGATCTGGGATCGAGCCCCGCATTGGGCTCCCCACAAGGAGCTGCTTCTCCCTCTGCCTATGTCTCTGCCTCTCTGAGTTTCTCATGAATAAATAAATAAAATCTTTAAAAAAAGAAAAGAAAAGGATAACCTTTTGCCTATGTAGGCCAGGACCACATAAGGAATTAACTTAGGCAGAGTGGGGATTTCTCAAACATCTAAGTTTTTATCCAAAGTGAATCTTGCATAAATGCAGTTTTTATGACTCTAAGTTCTCCACCCAAACCTTATGAAGTAGCAGATGGTAGTAGGCAAACTGGGAGTCTCCTAGCATGTCTTTTGACGGGCACACTGGGGCCTCAAGTCTTAGAGTGTGATTGCCAGACTGTGCTACAGAGGAAAGAGACAAAGATACATTGTCTTTTATGAGAGTCTCAATCTTTTTGAGCCACGGGTCCCTTTTGATAAAAGTAAATATTTCATGCCCCCATTTTAGTACTACGATGTAGTAACAAAAATCAAATTTTATTTTGAAATAAAATATGTACTCATTTCAAACCAAAATTTGTATGCTTATGATATGCAGTAGAAATGACAATGTGAATGGTGTCGTATGCATAAGAACAACAAGATACAGCTAACAAACATGAATTGATTGTAGAGTTCACTCAGAGTAGTTTCTCATTCTATCTTTTATTTTCTCCCATTATCCAAGAAGGTTTGGTTGAGCTTTAGTTTATGCATTTTTATCATAGAAATAATACATTACGTATTATTTCAAACTTTTATCTGTTTTTATTATTTTTATTTGTTTAAATTCAGTTAGCCAAAATATAGTAAGTACATCATTAGTTTCAGATGTTGAGTTCAATAATTCATGTTGCATATAACAGCCAGTGCTCATCACGTCATGTGTCCTCCTTAATGCCCATCACCCAATTATCCCATGGATGAATGGATAAAGAAGATGTAATACACACACACACACACACACACACACACACGCACAATAGAATATTACTCAGCCATCAGAAAGAATGAATACCCACCATTTACATCAAAGTGAATGGAACTGAAGGGTATTCTGCTGAACGAAATAAGTCAATTGGAGAAAGACAATTATCATATAGCTTCACTCAAATGTGGAATATAAGAAACAGCACAGAGGATCATAGGGGAAGGGAGGGAAAACTGAATGGGAAGTCATCAAACTTTATTTTAAACTCTACTTTCAAACTGTGCTTGCTCCTTTTCCTGGTTCTGAGCCCCCAATAACGGCCTTTAGATATGGCTTTTCCCTCTGTTCAGTTTGGGAACATTGGATCTCATAAAGTACTCAAGAAGTTTTTCATTTACAGATTTTTCACTTTCCTTTAAAGTGAATTTTCCTTTCAGTTATTTTCAATACATAAATGCAGATTTTTGTATAATGAGTCTTTAAAAATAGTTCCTAATACCTATTCTTCTTATAGAAAATTTAAAAATGTAAGAATGGAAATGAGAGAAATCATCTACAGTTTTATAACCTAAAGACAATTATTGTTGAAAATTAAGTGAATTTTCTTCCATATTTTAATAAAATAAATTTCTTTCTGAGCACACAAGTGTGTATTGTATTCCACTGCATTTTCCATTTAATATGAAAAAAACGCCGTTCATATATAATATTCTTACAAATGATTTTAAGACATCATTTTTTAATGGTTGCATGATAGTTCAGCCAGTGACTGTACTATATATTCCTTAACCTATCACCTATTTTTAGACATTTAAATGATTTCATTTTTCTTTGCAGTTACAAATGTCATCATGTTTCTTATTTTAGTCCATAAAGATTTCCTTGTATTTATGATTACTTTCTTATAATGAATTTCAAGATGTGCAATTTCCAGGTCAGAAAACATTGACAGCTTAGGATTCTTGATATATATATGATCACCAAATATTTTTCCTAATGGTTATGCCAGTTTACATATATGTTCATTAGTAATGCATGAGACTGTCCATTTCACTATAGCTTCCCTAGAAATGGGTATACTGTACAAAAGTTCTCCTTGAAATTTGGTGTCTCACTCTTCATTTCATATTTCTTTGATTAGTGAGCGAGTGTCTTTTATATGGTTGGTAAGCTGTTGTATTTCCTTGTTCATAAACTGGCTCTTTGTGCATTTTGCCATTTAACCATTTGGATCCTACTATTTTTCTTAATACATTATGAATTTTTATATACTAATCCTTCATCTGTTGCAAGTACCTTTTCTCAGTTTGATGTTTACCATTATTTCTCTCTGATACACAGAAAATTAACATTTTTGGTAGTCAGATCTGTCGCTTATTTCCTTTGTGCATAATTTCCTCCTTTGCTTCCCAGCTTAGAAAGTTCTCCAGAGATGTCATACAACTTCACTTTAGTTTTTGTTTTCAATTTACAGTTTGGTTAGTTTACACTTAACTCTTCAATTCTGTTTGGAATTTCATTTTGATGTGGAGAAGGGATCTATTTGATTTTGATTTGATTTTAGCTAACAATTGTCCCAGTATGATTTACAAATAGAACGCCATTCCTCATTGATTTCCTAGCCTCCTTTACCATATATTAAACTCTAACAATAACAGTTATTCTTTCCCATCTATTTGGCTCAACTGATCTATTTATTCTTGTATTACTAGTATTATAGTATGATCATGTTTAATACATTTAAATACTTTGCTATTCTTTTTTATCCAAAGATTTTATTTTTAAGTAATCTCCACACCCAACATGAGACTCGAACTCACAACCCTGAGCTCAAGAGTCACACACTCCACTGACTGAGCCAGCCAGGCACCCCAATTATTTGCAATTCTTACTTATTGGTTCTTTGAGATGAAATATAGAATAATTTTGTCAAATTAAAAAAATCCCATTGGGACTACATTAAACTCATTAATAATTTAAGAATTGTCATCTTTAAAGAACGTAGTTTTCTCATTAAAAAAACGGATATATCTCTCCATTTATTAATTTTAAAAATTTATGTCTATCAATAAAGTTTAATAGTTTTCTTCCTATAGGTTTTGCACAGTTTTTAAGTTAATTTCTGATCATTGTGTGTATGAATGTGTCAATTTTTTTTGTTTCTATTGTAAATAGAGTTTTCTTCTTCCACCATATTTTCTGTTGCTTAAGAAAGCTACTAAATTTACCTATTTTTCTTGTATTCATCTTGTGTACTAAGGGCTCTTATTAATGCAAATAGTTTTATTTTATTTTATTTTATTTTAGTGTAGTTTATTCTTTTTGGTTTTCTAGGTATATTAAGTTTCTTCTAAGTTATACTTGGACTCTCACATTTCTTCCCTTCTCACTCTCAATGTAGATAGCCATTGGGAAAGTACTACATGTCCACTGGGATAGTTTGATGATGATAGGAAGAGGAAAATCTATTTAAAATATTTAAAATAATTAGTTTGCAGAAATAGTTTATTTCCATAATTAGCATCCTCCTATACAGCTCTGACTTTGTTTGCTACCTATCCGATGGAAGATTTGGAAGCAGGAATGTTATTAGATTCTTTAGTTGCAAGGACACCTAATGAAGTCATTTGACATATATGTCTTTAGATAAAAGGATAATTATCTTTTTGTCCTCTGAGATTTAAGGGATGACTGGGAATAAAGTGCCTATCAAACCACTGAACTGGAGAAATGGGGGAAGGAGCAGTGACGAAATAAAGTTCCAGTTTATCAGTTGAAATAGAGGAGAACGTTGTAGCAAAGAACTCAAAAGAATGAGAAATTATGACTTAATTTACAGTTAGTTGTTGATTACAATTGGATATGTGTGTGTTGGTGCAGCATTTATCTCCATGATAATTTAGGTCAACAGAATTATTTTGGATTTTCTGAGTACCATCCCTTAATGGCAGAACAAACCTGAAAGCCAGCCTAGGATTAAAGTTGCATCACATAAACCCCCAAATGGACAATTCCCAAGCAGTAAATCAAAATCAAGTGCTGATTCTGGCTGGCGATGTGAAATTAAAGTTGCGAGATTAATCTGAGGATGTCATTTGTGTATGTGAAGGGGAAGTCTGAGTTGATCTTTTTTGGGCTCTCCTCAGCTGGCCTCTTTTGGCCAGCCTCTTCTTTCCCTCGCCCCCTCATTGGATACTTCCAGCCCTGAGGCCAAGCAGACTCCCTCCCTTTTTGAGAACCATGCTTTTGGAATCACCTTAAGACCAATTTATTCCCGGTGGTATAAGAGAGAGGCAGCATGGAAAGATGGTTAAGAGCCTAGCTCTTTCATCCAAACTCTCTGGGTGCATACCAATTCGACCCTAAACTAGCTATTTTACTTCTGGCAAGTTACTTAAACTTTCTGTACCTCGGGTCCCTTATCTGTGAAAAGGGAAATGGTAGTAAAAATAGTACCGCATAGGGTTAATAATCCTCAGAGGATTATTAGCTAATTTATAAAGCTAACATGTAGGAGGCATTTGTTAATGTAAATAAAAGATCTACAAATAATTGCAATACTAAGCCAGAGCACCATAGGAGTACATGAATACTCAGGGGAAGAAGAGATTATATTTATTGTCATGACTCATCGAAACTGGTTTACATAGTTTTCCCATCAGACTTGAAGGTGAATGACTTGATGGTTCTGAAAATTCAAGTTCAGTCTGAAAAAATGAAGATCCTGCCATAGAAAATTCAGAAATCTCTTGACTCAGAATCTTGACTCAATAATGATGGCTTTGTACAGGATACCATTATTCTGGGTATAAAAGTTCTTAAGTATTTGTTTTAAAATCAGTCACATTTTGGGATCCCTGGGTGGCGCAGCGGTTTGGCGCCTGCCTTTGGCCCGGGGCATGATCCTGGAGACCCAGGATCGAATCCCACGTCGGGCTCCCGGTGCATGGAGCCTGCTTCTCCCTCTGCCTATGTCTCTGCGCCTCTCTCTCTCTCTGTGTGACTATCATAAATAAATAAAAATTAAAAAAAAAATTTAAAATCAGTCACATTTTAATTGTGCCTTTAATTTTGTGCATAGCATTGCTTTGTATAGACAAGACTGGGCACTAGCTTGTTTTTATTTGCAGTGTCATGAAGAAGGCAAGGGTAACTAAACTTTTGTGTAGTCCTTGAAGTGGTATAAAGAAGGAACTGATGTGGTTTTGTTAGTTCTAAACCAAGATCTGTCCCTAACACTGACCCTTTGAGAAAATAAGAACTAAATCAGGTTGCTTTCTTCTGGTTCATTTCTAACCAGAGAACTTTTTAAAGAGTTGGGACAGCTTTTGAAAAAATTAAGGCAAATTTTAATATTAGCAGGGCCTGAATCAACACATGCTTTGTAGTCATTAAAATGCAAAATTCTAGTTAAAATTAATGTCAGTAACAACAACAGCAACAAAAAAGCCTCTGTTTTCTACCAATTATTGATTTACTAGATTTTTCTTCCAGGATAAATTTTAAATTCCAAGCTAATTGACAAGTCTGACAAAAGATTTGATGGAGGAAGGAATTTAAAATTACATAGCATTCTTGGTTTGTCTGTATTAACGGAAGGAGCCAGAGGAAAGATAATCCTGAAAGGGATGTAATGGTTTTTAAACATAAATTATATTTTTCTGATTTGTGACTTGGCCAGAATAGATTTGTAAAGCACCAAATGGTAATTTTGTTTCCTTTTCTTTAAAAAAGTTAGTAGTTACTTATATAACTTTATAGGAAAAATTAATATGCAAGGATGCATTTATATTAGTTTAAACTTACATCTAGTTTGTATACATACAAGTATGGTTCTGAATAGTTGTAATCAGAGTGGTGTCTCTGTGTGTTCACTTCTTTCACATATCATAATTTATTTTAACATAACCCATGTGCTTAACATTTTTTGAAAAATACTTCGGTATTATTTTGAATGGTTCTTTCTACTGCCATTTTCTTATTTTGAATAACATTCCTTATTTAGGGGTACTCAGGTTAATTCTATTTTTTTCACCATTGAAATAGAACTAGTATGAAAATCTCTGTGAAATTGCTTTATCCATTGATTCCTTGGAGTGTAGTGAAGATAAGCAAGGTCATTCATTAGGTTAAAAATATGCACAATTTTATAGCTCTTTTTATAACTTTATTTCCAATTTTTTTCTAGAACAGTGATTTTTCAGTGGATGGGGAGAGAGCATGTGTAGTTTGAGAAAACATATTCAATATTTTAGTTTAATTTTATATTTTAAAATGATTATTTCATAACTCAAGCAACAGAAAACAAAACAATGAAATTCTGTTGGAGAAGAGGAAGTACATGGTTCAGAAACACTGCTCTCTGAAGACTGAAACAATTGAAAAAGCTTCAGCTTATATTTATTTTTTCCTTAAAGATTTTTACATATTTTGAAATTAAAAAAAAAATCTTTACAGATGTATAGTTAACATACAGAGTTATATTGCTTTTGGGTGTACCATAGAATGATTCAACACTTCTGTACATTACTCAGTGCTCCTCACAATCAGTGTACTTTTAGTTCCTAAAGGAGAGACTGAATGACTATGGAGGAGGTGGCACAGAAGTGCCCTTGGTGAGTGAAAGAAGCCAGCTTGACTTGGCTGAATTGCCGTCAATACTCCCAATAAGGTGTGGGCATTCTTTCTGTGTTTGAATCAGCACATCCATAACTTGACTTACAAAGCACCTGGAGATGTTGTAAAACTACACATTCTGATTCAGCACTTCTGGGCCAGGGCCCGAGATCCTACATTTGTAACAAGTTCCCAGGTGATGATGAGGACATTACCCTTGCAGTGTAATTTGGATGGTACTGTTTTGGATCTCTTCCATCCAGGCCATCGGGAAATGAGGGTTGACTTCAAGGGATCCTGGGTCAGTTACTTCAGTGACCTGAAAGTGGAAGAGATGAACTACTGGCTTAGTTGAGGGGTGAAGTGATTCTGCTCATTCAGAAATCTGAGGGGCGGGGGAGTAGGAAATTCTTAATATTAGATGGGTTAATTGCAAGAAGTTTTAGGTGCCACTGACACCAGGTGGTTCAGAGACTGAAGGAGGTAAGGACTTTTGAAGTGGTACTCAGGTTCCTGCTGCTTAACTGAAAGTGAGATAAGATCAGATTCGTTAGGAAACAATTTTCAAAACAGACTCATTTATTTTGACTAAATGAGGCTGAATGATAGTAGGGAGATAGATTGTATTTTTTAGAGACTCGCTGTTTTAGAAAGTGAAAACTAGTCGCTGACGATTTGGCTTGCATCACTGCTGAGATTTTAAATAATGCATTTCCACATCACCTTTAATGATACTGAATTACTGCCATTAATCACCTCCATAGGCAAAATGGGACTAAGGACCTATGCTAGTTGTTCGATTCTATCTCCATTTTGCTATATGACTTTAAGAAAATCACTTAAAGCCTATGTTTTAAGTTCCTATGGTGAAAAATGGAAAACAAAGCCCTCCCTTGTTCCCTATAGAGTACTTACTTAATCAGTGGACTTAGAGGTAAAATTTATAGTTTCAAAAACAAAAGTCTTTAACAATGTAATATTTTATATTTCTTTTGCATATGTTATATACGTGCATATATCAAGCTATTTTCTACATGATCTAAGTGTGCTGGCAAACCTTCATAACAAAAATGAAACATTTCCTATAATGACACCAGCAATTAAATCGATTTTTTTGATTTCTCAAATGGAATGAACTTGATTATAGTGTTTTAGATGTATGACTTTTATCCTTTAGGTAATCGGTACTGATGGATATTGATTAAAGATATAATAATTAAAACCACATTTTTAAAAAGACTTATTTATTCATTTGGGGGGCAGGGGCAAAGGGAGAGGGAGAGAGAGAATCTCCAGCAGATTCCCCGCTGAGTACAGAGCCCAGTGCAGGGCTCAATCCCATAACCCCACAAGATCATGACCTGAGCCTAAACTGAGAGTTGGGCATGCAACTGACTGAGTCACCCAAGCCCCCCTACTCCACATATTTAAAGACTTAGTTCTAAAGGGAATTGATGGTAAATAAAGTCAATTACTCGAGGATGACCCTCTGTTTGGAATGCTTTAGAATCATATGTTCTTAAAAGTTTACATACATTTATTTTTTACCAGAGTTTAACATGTATTCTAACCAAAGATCTATATTGGCCTGAACTTGTGCCTAAGAATAACAATCAGAAAATGTTGAAAATAAAACTGTTGATCCAGAGAATCTGATCCATATTCATATTCATAATTCAAAATAATTTAGAACAAAGTTTACCCTACTTTTCTTTTTTTAAAGATTTTATTTATTTATTCATGAGGGACAGAGAGAGAGAGAGAGAGAGAGAGAGAGAGGCAGAGACACAGGCAAAGGGAGAAGCAGGCTCCATGCAGGGAGCCTGACATGGGACTTGATCCCGGGTCTCCAGGATCACACCCTGGGCCAAAGGCAGGCGCTAAACCACTGAGCCACCAGGGCTGCCCTTACCCTACTTTTCTATGAAGTAAAAGTTTGTTGTAGCATTACCATAAATACTAAAGTACAATGAATAGTGTATATCCATTATAGTATGGGGACCAAGAGCTAGGGCTCTAGAATTAAACAGGCCTGATTCTAATCCCATCTTTTCTGCTTGATCTCTAGTGTGCTTTTCTTTTTTTTAATTTTTATTTATTTATGATAGTCACACACACACAGAGAGAGAGAGAGAGAGAGAGAGAGAGGCAGAGACATAGGCAGAGGGAGAAGCAGTCTCCATGCACCGGGAGCCCGACGCGGGATTCGATCCCGGGTCTCCAGGATCGCGCCCTGGGCCAAAGGCAGGCGCCAAACCACTGTGCCACCCAGGGATCCCTCTAGTGTGCTTTTTTTAAACTTAGCTTCTCAAAGTTTCCTCATCTAGAAGATTAATTTGACAATATAAAGCTCATAAGACTATTGTGGGGTCCAAAAGAGATAATCCGTGTGCTATGGACAGAATCGTGTCCCTGTCAATTTGATATGTTGCAGCCCCAACCCCCCAATGTGACTGCATTTGGACATAGGCGTTTGGTATCTAGTTAAATTTAAATGAGACCATAAGCATGGGGCTCTAATCCAATAGGATTGGTAGCCTTATAAGAAGAGAGAGATGTCTCTCTCCATGCACACACAAGGAAAAGCTCATGTGAGCACACAGCAAGAAGGTGGCTGCATAGAAGTCAAGAGAAGAGGTCTCAGAATGAAAGCTATGTTACTAACATCTTGATCTTGAACTTCTAGCCTCCGGAACTGTGAGAAAATAAATTTATTTTGTTTAAGCTACCCAGTTTATGGTATTTTGCTATGGGAGCCAAAGCAAACTAATACAGCATATAAAACTCTTGGTATCGGGATCCCTGGGTGGCTCAGCGGTTTGGCATGTGCCTTTGGCGCAGGGCGTGATCCACCCTGGAGTCCCGGGATCGAGTCCTGCATTGGCCCCCCTGTGTGGAGCCTGCTTCTCCCTCTGCCTGTGTCTCTGCCTCTCTCTCTCTCTCTGTGTGTCTCTCATGAGTAAATAACTAAAATATTTAAAAAATTTTAAAATGAAACTCTTGGTATCAATTATACAGTTAGACAGTATGCTTGCACATAAAACAATGGTGGCGAATGTTTATCCCAAAGGACAAGCTGCTTTCAAGTACTTTAGCAGGAGTTCTTTTTTTTTTTAATTTATTTCTTTGAGAGAGCAAGAGGGAGAGATGGAGAGAGCAAGTGGTGGGCTGCGGGGGTGTGGGGGGAGTGGCAGAGCGAGAGGGACAAGTAGATTGTCCTGAGTGCAAGGCCAGACAGAAGACTCCATCCCATGATCCCAAGATCATAACTTGAACTGAAACCAAGAGTTGGATATTTAACTGACTGAGCCACCCAGGTGCCTCAGGAGTCTTTTTTTAATTCAAATTTGTTTTCTTACTCTATTATACTGTAAAGTAACCATAATAGTTGTGTTATAGAAACATAGTATTATTTTTATTATATTTATAATTAATATTATTACTACTATGAAGTGCACCTGATAGTACCTTATCCCAGTGAAATATTTTTCAGCTTAAAGCTCTATATGTACTTAAAAGTAACATGACTACACTTTGTTCAATCTATTCAATAATCCATGATTTTTACCAATTATAACAGGTCTCTATTTTCTTTCTGTCCAGTCTCTCAACTAGACAAACCCTTAGGAGTGTGAGTTCCCTTATTTTAAAAAAGGGAAAAGATAAAGAGCACTCTAAAAATTGTGATTACCCAGATAATAATATGCAAGCAAGTTAGATCCCCCAAGAGTTTCTTCCTATGAATGCAATGGTGCCATATATGTGTGTCCCAATATATGTAACATTTATGTGGAATAGTTAAGCTCAAATTTAGAGCAGCTGTTATTCTTTTGGAATTTTTCAGTAATGGAAGTTTCTTCTTTCACAGGTATCAAGGTTATATTTATACATACCGAGTGTCCCAGACAGAAACAGGTTCTTGGAGTGCTGAGGTACAGCTCTTTTATTTATTTTTTGCTTCTGGGGGTAATGGGAAGGTGTTTGAAGTTTAGGTTGGTTTTATAAAAAGTTGTCAAATCCTACATTCCCCAAATATTCATCAAATTCAAATCACTGAAGCTCCAACCCAAAATTGTTCATGGATCATTAAGAAGGCTTTAGAGGATTTTTGTTCCAGTTCTGTTCAGCCACCATTGTATAGAACGGTCTCACTTTGGGTGAAATATACAAAAGTTGAAGGATTGTGTCAAACTTTTAGTGCCTATGCAAAATTTTAGAAAGCGTATACGAAATGTGTAAAATGGTTAAATAAGCAATTATTTACCAGATGATACCGATATGAGCGTTGGTTCTATGGTGGATTAAACAACATGACTCCTGTTTTCTAAGAGTCTGTAATACCCTCAGGGAGATACAACATGAATTAAACAGTGATGTGAGAGCTGAGTTTGTCCTCACATAGATCTGGATTCCAGGTCTGATACCTCCTCCTCCCTGACAGGTCTATAACCTTGGGCAGGTTACTTAACTTTGAACAAATTTCTTCATCTGTAAAATGAGCCTAAAAATAGTTCTTCACTCATAGGGCTCATTTTAAAAGAGATTTTATTTACTTATTTGACAGAGAGAGAGAGAGAGAGAGCGCACAAGTGGGGGGAGCGTCAGGCAGAGGGAGAGGAAGAGCGAGAAGCAAACTCCCTGCTGAGCAGGAAGCCCAGTTCGGGCCTGGATCCCAGGACCCCAGGATCATGACCTGAGCTGAAGGCAGATGCTTAACCGACTGAGCCACCCAAGTGCCCCATAGGGCTCATTTTGGAGATTAAATGAGATAATGCATATAAAAGAAAGCTCTTAGCCACAGGACCTGGTACATAGTAAGCCCTCAAAAATGTGAACTCACCCAGATTCTGGACAACATGATTATTGTCTAGCATAACAATGTTATGCTATGTTATCTAGCATAGGAGTTCAAAGAAGGGAGGATTTTCCAAATATTAGTAATCAAGATTGCTCTTTGTGTGGAGGCAAGACTCCCAGCTGGGCCATGTGGAAAGGACATGGGTAGGCAGATGAAATTAGAGGAAACATTACAGTGGTTTTGAAGGTATGCTCTGCAAAATCCTAAGGTTCTTCTACCTGGGTGCCTTGGGGTTGCCAGGGGTGGTGCACAGAGGGAGAGGAGGACAAAAGTGGGTATGCTTTTGGGTCCCCAATTCATCTTTGATCTGAGTGATTCACTTTTGCTTATCAACTGGGGCTCAAATAAGATTTCATGAAAAAAATGGGTTCTGATGGCTTTGAAAACATTTGAGAGTCACTATACCATTGCACGTAATGCCTGCAGAGTGAATCTATTTCCATGTAACAGGGTAGTATATCGCATCTTACCAATGTACAGGTCTCTACAACTGAATTTTTGACCTCAAATTCTTTCTTTGATTTCTGAGAAAGAAACAGCCTGTCTTTGTAATGAAAGCACTTCATTATGAGTTGTTTGAAAACATAAATGCAAATATCAACCTCTGTTAATAACTCAATCTATGAGTTTAAGAAATTCTAAAGTCTAGACTTCAAAAAAATTAAAATAGCTCTAACCTTTACAAATTCATCAGTAAATTAGAAAGCCCAAATTGTAGACTACAAATGTTTTGTACTACAGAGATGAATTAGGGCATGTTTTCAAACATGTTGTTGCTTTATATAATAAATAAATAAGTAAGTAATAATAATAATTAATTTATAATCATCACAGATAATACTGTAATACTAATTAGAGGCAAAGCAGTAACACTTCTAATCAAAATGACTTTTACCCATTTATATTTTAAAATTCTCTGCAGCACTGCAGAGATGATTGAATAAGAAATTAAATTTCATTTATTATGAAGAATAGTTGTGTGTGATATAGACATATATATTTGTCTATACTTTGATTAAAAATAGCCCTTCTCCCCAGAGAAGTAGCCTTAAGCTGCTGAAGAGTATTCTTTATGGAAAATGTCTTAATTTATTAGGGTTTAGCTAATTTTGTCTTTAAATTTGTTTTCTTCTAGTTCAAATATAACATCATATGCAGATTGTTACATGATTGGGATCATATTAAGGAAGAAAGGGCTTATTGAACATAAATGTCCTTTCATCCTGTTGTCTGGTCTGACCCCGTTTATATAATGATATTGTAATTATCTGCACCAAGAGAGCAGAAGATTGGCATGTTTTCTCCAAAGGGAAAACAGTTTTTTTTTAAAAATGCTTTATATTTATTTTTGTAATGCATATTGCATTTTTTTCTATCTACTAAATTTGCTTTCTTAGTTATGTTTTTGCTAAGGGAATATTAAACTAGTGTGTGTTCTCAGAGCTCATATCACCTGACTGTAAGAAATTTCTCTAGAGCATATTGAAGACCAGCTGTGATCCAAAACATGTTTCCATGGATAACTAAGAGATGGCAGTATGAGAAATGTGCAAATATGAACAATAGCTGAGTTCAGTAGCAGAATGGGAGTTGTCAGTGGTACAATTCTTGTGGTAAATATATTCTCAAAACTGGTTAAGTGACAGATATTTATACTGCCTTTTGGAACAATGCTTTAGTTTGCCACCCTACAGGAAAAATCATGGCAGTAACATTCTATCCTCTTTGCAAAGATTGTGCTAGAAATCTAAGTAGATCTGAGATTTGTTTCAAAAAGTGGAATGAAATTTGAACGCTGGATCCACCAAATTATGAAAGACAAATATTATATGAATTTCTACACTAAAAAAAAGATTTTATTTATTTGACAAAGAGATAGTAAAAGAGCACAGGCAGGGGGAGTGGCAGGCAGAGGGAGAGGGAGAAGCAAGCTCCCTGCTGAGCAGAGAGCCCAACATGGGACTAGATCCCAGCACCCCCGGATCATGACCTGGGCCGAAGGCAGGCATGTAACAGACTGAGCCACCCAGGCACCCCCATGTGAATTTCTACTTTTAGATAGACTTTTAGGTTTTATCATTGCCTAGTGTATTAACTTATCTCCTGTGACTCAGTAGAATTTTGCTAAATTCTTAATTTAGAGAATTTTACACCCAATCAACTATCCTTTGCTAATATGTGCATTGTCATCAGTGTATTGTAAAGAAAATGTACTAACCTCCCCTTATTGACTTCAGTGCCTTTGGGCTTTTCTGGATGTTTGATCATCGGTAGATGCTAAATAATTTTACTTATTAATCTAAGGAAAACTCTATAAATTAGGACAGTCATTTGCCAGTGAAACATATCCCAAATTCAAATTGTACATCTAGTGCTATTATTCCTTCTGTTTGTGTGGATAATCAAGTGTTAACTGCATATAAGTCCCCATAAAAAAGATGCTTCTGTTGATAAATGGTTTTATAAGCCACAAGAACAGCTAAAAAGATGTGTGGTTTGAAATCTTTCCACACTGGGGGAGTGAGCAGTTTCTCTTCTGGTTGGTGACTCTAACTTCTCTAGAAACTGTTTGGTCTTATCCTCTCTGTTGGTGAATTCATTGTGGATATTGGCCAGAAAGACAAAAGACTGGGTCCTGCGATCTAGAAATTGAAAAAGTGCCATAAGGAAAGAAAATATAAGGAGGCATTTTGTGCCTATGACCTGCCTGTGCAATTTAGAGATTCTCTGGGAGCCAAAGAACTGTTTGGAGCTCTGTAAGAATAGCCATGGTATTTTGGATGAGGTCTCAAGTTGAGTCCTGGAAAGGTGCTTTTTAAAAAAAATTTTAAGATTTATTTATTTATTTTAGAGTGCAGGTGGAGAGGGGCAGAGGGAGAGAGAAAGAATCTCAAGCAGATTACCTGCTGAGCACAGAGCCCGATGTGGGGCACGATGCAGAGCTCGATCCCACAACCCTGAGATTGTGAGCTGGGCTGAAATCAAGAGTCGACTGTTCAACAGACTGAGCCACTCAGGTGCCCCAAATTCTGGGAAGGTGTTTTTGACTATAGGGCTGGCACTGAGAGAATGTTCTACATCTACTGAGGCTCCAAGATGTGTGAGCCTATGAGTGGGCACTAATTTAAAGCTAAAAAGATTTTTTTCGGTGCTTTCAAAGAAAAATGACTTGCCCCAGTGTGGGAAATGACTGAGTTACTATGGACGGCATGCTGTCTTCAGCTTTTAGTCGAGTTGGCTAAAGTTTGCATGCCAGCCTTCACGTTTTCTCATTAACTGCTAACAAACAGCTCCCACCTCAAAAATCTTCCAGATGGAAGAGCTGAAAAACAGCTTTAAAAAAAAAAAAAACCCTAGTCATTGTTCAATTGCTTATAGCAATACTATTTTATTTTATGTAAAATGACAGTTTTGAGTTGATGCCTAAAGCTGAGCTCACAAGCTTTTGCAGGAAATTGTCGTTTTCAGCAGTTCCTTTGCAAGAGAATTGATGTCAGGAAAGGAATACATTTTAATAGTCACTTGCAAATAATGATCTCTTCAAAAGCAAACAAACAAATAAATAAAGGTGACCTTATATAGTCTTTCATTTTCGTGTCATAGAGAAAACCTTGTCACGGTGAAGTGTTGGCAGAGAGCAATTTGGGGGAGGATAGGGAAGTGTCCCAAGGAGGAACAAATTTAATGAAGGATGAGGCAGGACACATTGTGAGGTGAGAGTCTAGGGACTAACTAGTGATATGTTGTGTGTCCCGTAACGGTCAATTTTTAATTTCCTGTGGAGCATTTTTATTGTGGAATGATGACAGGGAGGATGGGTTGTTGTTGTTGTTGTTGGTTTGGTTTTTCAGGCTTTTTATTAATGACCTGTATGATCTGTGCTTTTTTCTGTGTTTAACTGCATTCTCTCTGTTGGTGCATTCATTGTGGGTAATGGCCTGTATACCCTCAGAGGCTCGGGATGTATGATGGGTAGCAGGCAGGAAGGGCAGGGCGAGGAGCAAGAGCTTGTACAAACTAATACCACCCTTGGGAGAACTGAAATGACAGCTCATTAGCTCCTCTTGCAGGGAAATTCAGCCAACCAAAGTAAGCTCTTCTAGAACTGTTGTTTTTCCTTCTTCCTTATGTTTTCAAATATTTGAACAAGTTACACAAATGTTACCTCTCTACGCATCCCTCCCACATTTTGTAGGCCTATTTGTGTCATTAGGAGGTAGGTGAATAATTTGCTTGGCCTTTTATTTTCCAGACAGCACCTGGGGTTCATAAAAGATTTTTCCGGAAAATAAAAAATCTCATTTCAGCATTTCAGAAGCCAGATCAAGGTATTGTAATACCTCTGCAGTATCCAGTTGAGAAGAAGTGCTCAGTTAGAAGCGCACAAGGTACTCCAGGTATGGTTTACCGTTGAGTTTCGACAGGGCTTGCTTGGCAGCTCGGGGTTATGAGTCAACCTGTTCATAAATATATGGTTATGGGAAATTCTTTAGAAACATCAATGGGGAAGTAGGTGTTGCCAGCCAACCGAGCGAGAGGGGACTCTTCACAGGCTATGATTTCAATATGCTATACTGTAAGCTTTTAACAAAACTCCGGGAAAATGTAAAAAATTCGATGAGCCCACAACATGTAAACCTCTCTTTCCCGTCATGTTCTCTCTCGACCCTTTTGTCAAGGCAGAAGTACCATTTCACTTCACTAAATTGGGCACAAAACATTTGAAAGATGGGACAGTTTGGAAAACACCTGGGCTGTCCCTTACCCAGTGATTGGTAGACTATTTTCTCCTTCAGGGTTGGAAAGGCTAATGTTAGCGTGGTCCACGTGATCCTGCTTTCTGAATTTGTGGTGCTTGAATTAATGACACTTTATTGTAGAGGAGGAAACTAAATTAGTACACTTTATTATTCTACAGGCACACGTTGTTACATCTCCTGAGCAAAGGTGCTTTAGTGTACGGGTCAAGCTAACGACAGAATACTGGTCAATGTCTGCAGATATGTGATTGCCTATTCATCTACTGAAAGGGGTTAATCACTTGTTTGGAGTAAGAGGATATGCCTTGATTGAAACAATAAATATTTATGATTAGAAAAATGAGCTGTCAGGTCCTTTTTTGACAGGGACCCAGGCTCAGGCATAAATTGACAATTAGACTTAAGTGCTGAATTAAATTAATGAGTAGTTAGCCTTTATAATAGGGATGTAAATAGAACTCCAATTTACAAATTACACGTTATGATTGCAAACTGTTCTATTCTTTAGAACTCAGTTTTAAGTCCTGGTTGCTTGAGCTGTATCACTGGGTTATATCTTTGTGAGCTTTATGCCGTTGGAAATTTTATGGTTACAAGTTTGAGTTAACCTGTAATTTTAATAGCTTGTGAGTTTATCTTTTCTTGATTTTCACGATTATTTTTCTTTAGGGAGCAGAGAAGATCCTGATGTCTTCCTGAAAGCACCATGAAGAAAAATCAAATACTTTGTACTTTATTTTCTATAATTTAAATATATGTTAAGTCTTATATATTGTAGATAATACAGTTCAGTGAGCTGCAAATATATTTCTAAAGCCATCATAGTCCTGTAATGGAAGTATCTAGCATGATGTAAAAGCTGAAATGGACTTTGCCAATAATGAGGAGCTTCGAAATGAGGTTATTTTCAGTTATATTTTCAAATGGGAAAATGATTCAAAACATAATGATACTTTATAAAAGATAAATGTCAATTCTTGCCAAATATAAATAAAAATAATCCTCAGTCTTTCTCAAAAACACCATTTTTAGTGAAATATTATTTGACAGCTACTGCTTTTAAAATGTCTTGCTTGGTTAGATGGCAGGAAGCCGATTTGTGTCCCTTGTCTTTGTCCTGTGTGGTTCTAATTAGGTATTACGCTCTCCACTAGCTCTGGTGGTGTAGGGTCTTCGGGGATTTATGAGTTGTGCCCTGTGTGTTAAAAAGAGTACTGGATGAAGTGTGAAGAATTGCTCTTTAATTCTGAAAGCAACCTTTTCGCCTAGTGTTCTGATGTCGGATAGAGGACCCCATAGCCCAATCCAGAATTTAAAAATCCCGTCATTTAAAATATGTTCTCAACGTCTAGTATATTTGATATTATAGGATTTTTCATCTACCTCTGCCCCAGTTGTCAGTACTCCATGTAAAACCTTGATTTGAAAGGAAGCTCCTGCCCATGGCTGTGCAAGCGGTCTCCCTGTTTGGTAGCCCAAGAACACTGGAAACCTTATGGTTATGTTGTTTTTTAACAGTTCCAAGTGATGGCAACCTAAGGGAGAGTCAAGATTTTACACAGTGACAGATATTTATATTTTTTTCTCACATTTATATTTTCATGACTTTTGTGATTTGATTCTGTATCATTTTGGGGCTCCTAGAATTTATTCACCAAACACAATATAGGCACTGGGGTACAGAGATAAATGCACCCAGCCACTGTGCTCAGGCGGCTTGCTGTCTAGTTGGACAAGAAAACAGTAACAATTAAAAAAAAAGTAACAGGGAAAGACCAAAAGATGTCAATAAAAGGCGATAAGCACGGTCTATGTGAGGTTCCGCTGTGTAGGTAGATCTGTTGTCAGAGGCAGAATGAGTCAAGACAAATACTCTGGTCCATGGTCCATAGGAAAATGTGAAGTTCTATTATAAACTAATACATTGGAATTCTGGGTTGTACATGAGTGGGGGGCGGGCTTGATGAGCTGCCAAGAGACAGAGCTACTCTCCGTGCACTGGCAAGATTCGGTGTTTGAGCATTTGACATGGATGCAATGAGAGTGCAAAGGTGGAATCGGGCCATAATAATGTATTGTGGGCCATTTACCGTTTCTAGAAGTAAAGCACCACTTTAACTTGTGAAGGAATTTGGAAAGCCGACTTTCAAATCAAAATGCATATGTTTGGATAATTTTTCCTTATTTGTCGTTTGGGTTTAAATTTTAATAGGTGTATCTAATTTTCACTCTCTCTAACTTGTTCATTCTGGAATAATCCTAAATATATGAATTATGTATGCATGTTTCTTTATCAGAGTCTTTTTTGAAAAAGCTTTTTTGAATCATTAATGGTCTTTCATATTTCAATAAAGTATTTGAAAGCTCTATTTACCGAATTTGTCTTAAAATAGTTGAAAATAATATTCGGAGTTAAGTGCTATTAATATATTAAACAAAGCATTGATGAAGGCCATTGTATCTTACCAGACACATTCTCTGAAAAAGGTAAGTGCTTTTCTGAGTTTACTATCAAACTTTCCAGTTGAAGTGTCTGCCCACTGTTTTCTTTTGCTGGTCTTTTACTCATAGTTTTTTCACTTTTTCTCTCCCAGCATAAGCATTCTTGCTATTTCCAAGTACATAATAGCTTGCGGCTTTACAGAAAGGTCATATCCTTGCCATATCTAAAATATTGCCGTGCTAACTTACCTGTAAGATGCTGAGTCAAGATAGAAAAATGCACGTATATTTCCAAATGTACACCTTTCTTCAGAAAAAAAAAGTGTGTCAGCAAGCCCACAAGGAACATGACAGTTTGTCAAACACTCATTCATTTCCTCTGAAGTTTGTTCTTAAGAGATAAGGTCAGTAAGGGAGACAAGCTTAGGTAATTGTCGGTTTGGCTATTACAAGCAAGTAAGCTTCGTGGTAGTACGTAGATAGAATAAGGCTACAGAGGATGCCTCTGATGAAGACTTCTAGTATAAATGGAGGGCTGGATTTAAGATATTATTCGTGATAGAATGAATAGATAATTAAAAATGTGAGAAATAGCTTTAAAAATCTGTTAAGAGGGTTTAGACATCAGCTCATGTTTTATTTGATTCACTTTATTGAGTTCAGCATCCAGAGTCTATTAATCATAAAATCCAGGTTTGCCCTTGAGCATTTCAAGGTTACAGCATGCCTAGTCTTCCTATTAGAGAGCTGTAAATTCAACGTGGTCGCCTGTGTTTGTCCTTGCAGTAAATGGGATACCATTAGTTTGGAGTTTGCAGCTAGGGGTGAAGTTAAACTACTCAGTTTGGATACTTTCATAACGTGCACTCGTTGGCCAAACTTGTGGTAAAATGCAGAATGTTCATCGTTAGCCTCTTTAAAAAAAAAAAAGATTTTATTTATTTATTCATGAGAGACACACACACACACAGAGAGAGAGAGAGAGAGAGAGAAGCAGAGACACAGGCAGAGGGAGAAGCAGGCTCCACGCAGGAAGCCTGATGCGGGACTCGATCCTAGGACTCCAGGATCAGACCCTGGGCCTAAAGCGGCGCTAAACCGTTGAGCCACCCAGGCTGCTCGGTCATTGGTCTCTTAAACGAATAGTTTTATGTAGAAAGATACAAGAAAACCGATTGACTGGAGAGAGCCCATAGGCATAACATTTGAGATTTGAATTTATTCAGCTTTGTCAGATTATCCTTGAGACCTTAGTTAGGTAAGTCGGTCTGTTACTATTATTGCATTTGCCAAGTAGGAACAATGAACTCTTGCTTGCCTCCTTAGAATTACTGTGGTACTAGAATCATATAAATTTAAGGAAGTAATATGCTAAAAATTTAAATAGCACTGATATTCAAAGATCTCTAACAGGGTGAATAGGGAATGATATGGAGAAATCTCTTCTCTCGTTTAATGATTCTCTCCGTGTAGGGCGCTCTGGCCTCTTTCGTTTCGCACACTGCAGGAGGGGTGGGATGCAGAGTTGAAAAAAATGACCAGGTGATACTAATGCTTCCCCCCCACCCCCACCCCCACCCCCACCCCCCTGACCCCGTTGCTTTTTGCTGGTTGGTTGTGTTGGACCCATCAAGATTGTCTTCTGCTCCAGGAATCTTCTCACTGCATCTGTGTTCCAGTGATCTCCCTTCCTCTGTGGGGGATGCGTTCCAAGACTCCCACGGATGCCTGAAGCCATGCATAGTACCGGATCTTAGCCCGACTATGTTTTTTCCCATGTGTACATATGTGTGAGAAAGTGTAATCTATAGATTAGGCACAGCAAGGGACTAACAACACCACCTAATAAGAAAATAGAACAATTATAACAATATACTGAAATGAAAGTTACACGGATGTGGACTCTTTCTTTCTCAAGACATCCTGCCGTACTGTACTCACCCTTCTTGCGATGATGATGATGCGAGGTGATAAAACGCCTGTGTGATGGGAGGAAGTGAGGGGGATGACGCGCGCACCGGGGCAGCGTCAGGCTATTACTGACCTTCTGACAACAGCAGGAGGAGATCAAGTGCCTCTGGGCCGTGGTTGACGGCGGGCCTGCGGGCAGCTGAAGCCGGGAAACGCGAAACTGCAGCTAAGGGGAGACTACCGTATACATCACTGAATAAAGAGGCAGCAGGGCATTGAAGAGTGATGTAAATTCCAGATTCCAAGCAAGTTTCAGAAACAAACAGGTTGTTTGGACTCTGGGTGCCCCATTACTATCAAGCTGGATTTTGCAAGATCTATCGGCCGCTTTCCCAGTGTCACTCGTAAATACCTTCTTGTGAAAAATAAGTGCCAAATGGCCACTGTGATTGCCCAGGACGTGCCAGCTGTTGTTTTTTAGTCTTTCCTGACTGCCTTTCTCCCCCACTTTGCTTCTTTTGCCAATGCATCTGCGTGCTCTGCTCTCCTAGCTCTACCCCACCCCTCCTGCAATTCTTCATTTTCTTTCCATTGCTCAGAGAGGCATCAACAAGAGAAAGAAGCTTTTTTAAAGTAATAGCCTAGAGGCATTTAAATTTGCCACAGCTACTCTTCTTCTTCTTCCTTTTTTTTTTTTTTTTTTTATTAAATGGTCACTTGTGTCAGAGATCCTATTTGGACAAAAAATAAAAATGAAGAGACATCTGCTTAGGATTAGTGCCTTTTTTATTTCTGCACCTTCATTTTCAAGATGATGTGGTTTTATTGTTCCCTGTTACTGAGCTACTTTTCAAGTCTCAGGTGACCAGACAGACTTGAGAGTGCAGTTTGGCGCATGAATAAAATGGGACGCGGTGTTCATTTGCAATTTTATTTTTTAAAAATGAAATATTCAAAGTACTTTTTTCTTTCAAATATCGACACATAATGTTTAACTTTAAATATTTACAGCATGTTGTTGTGATGCTCTTGTAGAAAAATGCATGCTTCTGGCCTGAAAGCCAGAGCAAAATGCAAAAGACCATTTAACTGCAGCCAGAGAACATGAACCTGTACAGTATCCAGTCACTTTTCAGCACAGGAGTGAGAGCAGGAATACAAAATTGGAACCTATTGTTTCCTAGCAACATGGCTCAGGCCATTATAACACAATTTTCAGTATGATTAGAACCTCTAACTGTTGTTATATAGAAACTGAAAATCTTGGCATACACTGTAAACATCTTTACTTTTCATGAGAAAGTAAGCAGCTAAAAAGAATATTTTTTCTGACGTAAAGGCTATACTTCTCTTTTTCACCTTCTTTCTTACCGATGCTTTTGCCAGAAGAATAGTAAAGATCTAGACATTGTCATGATTCATACAAGTAAAATATTTTTCAAGGACACAATCTGATATACTAACATTTATTTAAGAGGTTAAAGTCCACCACTAAATCTAAGGAAAGATTTTTAACTGCCAAACACATTTCCTTTGACAAATAATGTAAGATGACAACTGCCAAGACAAAATCCACAGCAAGTTTAACTAACTATTTTCAGTTACTGTTTAGGAAGTAATTTCTTCTTACACACAGTAGTAGGTTTGGTCCTTAAGAGCTTTCACATGAAGGACACACTGAAATAACAGTCACTATTTTGTGGTTGAATTCTTTTTGTTGTTTGTTGTTTTCTGTTTTTTTTTTGTTTTGCTTTTTAAATTTTTTTGTTTTTTTTTTTATTTTTAATGTTTTTAATTTTTTTTTTGTTTTTTGTTTTTGTTGTTGTTTTTTTTCTTTTGCAGAATAAAGAACCTTACAGAAGGCTGTGGAAGAGCAGTCTGAGATCTGAAGTACTAGTCAGGTCAGCTATGTGTATGTGAGTTTCTCCAAGAAAACAAGAATGTTGCATCCAATCTGTAGCCTTCTGTCTCTCCACAAGCTAGAATACACTCCAGTCTTCCCTAAAGTGTCTTTCAATAGTTGATTCCTGCACTCTTGCTTTCATTATAATCGCCCTTACAGGAACGTATCTTTATAAATGCAAAAACTTCACCCTGACTCTCTCAGGTGATATTACAGTGGGGTCTAGTCTGGTTAAAAATGACTTTTTAAAAAAGGAAAGAAAAGAAAAAAAGAGTAGGAGCAACATGATAGAATGTTTGAAACTGTGTCAACAGAGATGAAAAAGAAAAATCTTAGAAAAATTATCATTCAATTTTATACTTCTCTATGTAGTTAGCATGTGAATTCCAAATTATACATTGTCAAGTTTTTATACATTTGGCTATGTTGTGTATATATATATATATATTATATATATAGTCTATATATTATAGATCTTCTAGATAAATTGACAGTAAAGGACACACTTATTTTATACAGTATTTTGCTGGGTTAAAAATAAAACATATGCCTATTTGTATGGTGAGTGTTTTGCTAGAAATTAGTATGAATTGGGCTTTATTTCCCTTTCCTTCAGGAGTCATGCTTCTAATCAATAAGATTAGAATGACAACTAAAAATATATGTTTTTAAATGTCTGTTAAACTGTCAACTTTGCAGTTCATTTGGATCTCTAGACCGTAGTGCAAGAGTAAAAACAAAACAAAACAAAACAGCACAAATAAAATGGGCCTAACTAGGAAAAAGAAACAACCACAGAGTATTCCCTGCCTCCAGCCCAGAATGTTCTTCATGAGAGCCCAACTAGCATGCTCTCATTTGAACTTACTTGAATAGTGTGTGGCTGTGCAGTGTCAGCTGCCTGTGCTCTGGGTTTGAGAAATTCATATCTTTCTCTTTAGGATGCATTTACGTTCATCAGGAAATGCAAACAAATTGTTCTTTCATTAAGTTAAACTTCAGAACTACAAATCGATGAAGGCATTCTTTGTATTCAGCTGAACTATGTACCCAATATCTCCGTGTTCTTATTAAGAAATGCCAAAATGTTTCTCTTAGATTTACTGTTCATTGGTGCTAACCTTTTGGGTTTTTCCTCTTTCCTTCCAAAAACTTTGGAAGTTGTAAAGAGAGTAATAATAGTTCAAGGCAGTATTAAAACCACAGCTGTAAGTGATAAAAAGTGCATTTCCTGAATATAATACAAATATAACTTTAAGAAACTAAAGGCACAAACTAAATAAATATGTATTACAAACTAGAAATGCACAGTTCAAGGTAATTACTATTAAGTAAAAGCTTCAAATATTTGTTTCTAATGGATATTTAAAGCAGTTTGAAAATGATACATCAGTGAATTGCAAAAAAGTATAATAATCGCTTAAAATATAAGCAAAATAGACTCTAATATTGACATCTTGGATTAGTGATAAAATACATCATCACATTTATGAATGCACTCTCTATATACAGTTCGCAAATTATTTTTCCATTGATTTAAAAGAAAATCAGAGGTTCTAGGAATTTAAGGTCCATTTTTAGGTTGGTGTGGAGGTATTCAAATTTTCAACAAGTTTGTTCATAATTTTAGAATCCCATCTTAAATAAATACTGTACCACTAATGCAGGCCTGATTCAGAAAAAAAGAAAAGCAATAATATGATTGTAGTCTATATTAGTAATCTCTTGAGCTGGTGTGCTTCCAATTAAAAAGAGAGAGGAGGGGCACCTGGGTGGTTCAGTTGGTTTAGCATCTGCCCTGAGCTCAGGTCATGATCTCCTGGTCCTGGTCCTGGTCCCGGTCTTAGGATCAAGCCCAGCATTGGGATCTGTGCTCAGCGGGGAGTCTGCTTCTCCTTCTCCCCCTCCCTCTGCCCCTCTCTCCCCTCATGCTCTCTGTCTCTCTCTCAAATGAGAAAATAAAACCTTTTAAAAAAGAGAGAGAGGAGCTCATCATGAATTCTCTCTCTTTCTCTCAGAATACATGTGTAACAATGTGGTAATCTCAACCTGATGTTTTTGAAAATGAAATGTCTGGATATACCTTCCCCTGCTGTGCAGATCCTTGCCTTTCCCTTATTCTACTTGGTGGAGTAAGGAGTCAGACTCTTTAAAAACCTTAACCTGAGCCTGAATTCTGACTTTGCATATTTTCAAAAAAACTGCCATCACAAAGCAGGGCAATGACCCCCACACTGCATTTAGGTAGTAGCTGGAAAGAATCCAAACTGTAACATTCCATCATAAATTTTCCTTCAGACATAGCAAATGTGCAGACCCAGTGATGAAAGTGCTGAAGCTGGCTCAGGGGAATTTTCAACAGGCCACATTGTGCTGTCGTGTATTTTCATTTGTGGTAACGTACAATTACACAGCGTTTTACAAACTGTCTCTTTGTCGCTGGGCACAAATCTCACAGCTAACGAAGGGGCTTCTTTTTACTACAGGATTCATAAAGATTGAGAAACTGCAGCTGATATTAACACTAATCCTGATCTTTTTCCAAAGTTTAACTGATCATGGAACAAAATTACCCTTCCTGGAAAATAGTTATTTTCCTAGGCAGGACAGATGATTAAATCAAAATAAATGGGTGAAGACAGAGATCTAAAATAAATAACTGCATAAATTATTTTAGTAAAAGACAGTCTGCCTCTCTATAATTAGTTGAAATGTCTGAGATCGGAAAGGGTTCACTTAATTAAATTTCCTTACTGTGGCTGGGAGATGGTCAATGCAGAATTGTACATTTGAAAGATAAATCCAAGGGGGATGAATCAATGTGGCAGCAACTACTGTGATGTTTGGTTTGGTCTTTCCTTTGGTACTTTCCTTTCGTCTTAGTACTAGGTCTGTCTGTTTGTTTGTTTTGAAAGGTTTTGGCTCTTGTGAATTTCTGCAGTAGTAGTGAACATATTTATTGGCACGTCAGGCATGTATGCCTGCTGACGCCCCTTTTTTCTTTTCTCTTTTTTTGTACCAGAATCATTTGTAGTAAATTACCTTTCGTGTGCACAAAACCATTGGATTAGTGTATAAATACGGAATCACTAACGTGAAACTATGACCAAAACACACCCTATATATAAATGAGAAATTCCTACCCAGGTTAATGAAAGCTATGCTTACATGATGCCAATACAGCTGGACAATTTGGTAAAAAAAAAAAATGTAGTCAGAACAGGTTGTGTGGGAGAAGTTAACACTGGCCAGCTGCCCTGGTATCATGTACAAACAAGCAGATAGTGGCAATTCAGTCTGGTTACCACACCTGCAGGGAAGCGTGGTAGGCAGAACCCAGCCACCACACGCCAAAACACAGCACAACAACATGGCATTTACTTTCACAAGCAAGGAGGAATAATCAGGGAGGAAGGGCAAATGGGTCCTGACTCTGGGAGATGGTGGCTGAGGACATTTTACACTTCTTTTTACGTTTCCTATTACACATCTGGAAAATGTGAGAGGGCTGGCAGTCTTTCGAAATGCAAGGTTCAGAATATTGCACCACATTTTCAAATAGCCCACAAGCTCTGCCGACGGTTAAATGTGAAATTTTGTGTCACGATAGAGATATAGAACCTTGAGTTCTTTATATTTGAACATGTGCATGGCTTGACAAATTTAAAGTGGTGCTTTCTGAATACTTTTGTTTTAGCTGTTTTACTTGTGTTATTTTGAATACTGCCACACAAGAACTAAAAATCTGTCATTTCTTAAAGAGTTTAAACAAACAATATTAAAATACCATCTTCCGTCACATTGAAAGGCAGTTGGATATGTTTTTCCTCCATATTTACATATACAGAGTTCTGATCTAGAAAACCAATACAATAAACCATTTTATGTTTTTAAAAACAGGCAGTCTTTGGTGACGCAAAGGCAGAGATTTTTTTTGTTACCTCCTGCCTATTTCGCTCTGTCTCATAAAGTGAATATTGTTGGCACTGTCAGAAAGTTCTAGATACTGCTCAACAGACAAAACAAAATACCCATCATAACCTTGTACCCTCCCAGTGCTCAAAAGCTGCTGCTTCTCCCCCTCTGTCCATGCTCGAATACCCTCCTCCCCTTCTTGCAGCCTTCTTTGCTCCTTAGTCCAGGCCTGGGCCACAGCGCGCTGTCTGGCAATCTCCAACACGTGATTCTTCTCCTCTTCGACAGTTGTCCCATACCGGATGTTGAAGCACAGAGCCCCGTGCTGGAGCTGGATATCTGCAAACCGTCTAGTCCTCCCATTCAACACGGAAGTCATCTGGGACACAGTGACATTGACACCATTCTCTAGAATCCGCCTCCCCCCTGTGTTACCAATGAGCACCAGGTCTTCCTCCAGAGACCCGAGCTTAATGAAGTAGTGAGTGTCCCTCCCCTCTATGGTAAAATGTAGGTTTTCCAGGTAATGAGCATTATTGAGAATGGCAGCAAGCCGCCTGCTATCTTCATTCGCTACTCCTATGATATCGGCTGTTACTATGCCATCCTTGATGGCGAATTTTATACCTTTTCCAAAGACCGAAGGAACAGCAGCAAACCTTGGTTGCTTCCCTCCTTCAAGGCACCGTCCATCATTGTATCGAGGGGTCATAGGAAGTTGGTCCAAGGAAATGAAATTCCTGAGCTGTTTCTGGAGCTCGCACTGAATACCTAGAATGGTCTAGGAAAGAAGAAAGGTACAGTGCAAATGCTTGGTGATTGTGAAAAGCACCTTCTTGCCTTACCGTTCCGGTGAGCGATTTCACAACAAATTTCACTCCAAATCTGGAATCTCTTCATCAGAGATTTGGCAAAGACACGACTAACAGGTTACTGGGTCACCTTGCATATACTTCTTGTGGCCTCGGTGAGTTAACCATAGGGTGATTTGTTCAAGCTTGGTATCATAGAATCTCAGAGCTAGGAGCCACTTCAAAGTAAGTGGGTCCAGCTCCTCCCGAAGAAAGACATTTTAATTTCACCAGTGTAACTAATACTGACTAGCTGTTTGTTACTCTATGTGGTGTGATACAGTAGCCACAGTGAGGGGTAGAGATGGCTTAAGGCATTATTCTTGCTTTTTTTTTTTTTTTTACAGATTTTATTTATTTATTCATTAGAGACAGAGAGAGAGAGGCAGAGACACAGGCAGAGGGAGAAGCAGGCTCCATGCAGGGAGCCCGACGCGGGACTCGACCCCGGGTCTCCAGGATCAGGCCCTGGGCTGAAGAAGGCACTAAACCGCTGAGCCACCCAGGCTGCCCTATTCTTGCTTTTAGAGATTGTAACCAGGGCATCCCTGGGTGGCTCAGCGGTTAGTGTCTGCCATAATTGCCCTTGGCAGCCCGTTCCAGAATTTTAAAAGTTTAGTTTCTCTTGTTTGTTTACCGCAGCAAGTCATCAAATCCCGTGTTAGTCTTGTCTTTTCTAAAAGCTCCAATTCTCTGATCCTTTCTTCATGGAAACTTTTTTCCTACCTCCTCATTAATTGTGGACATTTCAGTGAATATTCAAGACAACTCAAAAAGAAGTAAATGAATATATGTTAATGGCATGTTATGGTGTTGGATGATCTGCTTTTTCAGACAAATAGAGATGGTAAAATTTTAACTAACCTTTCCAGGATCCCACTCTTGAGTTTTTGTCTGAAGCTGTAGAAGTTCATAAGTTAATTCCAAATTTTCTAATTCTGGTTTGGGAAATCCAGGTAGAACATTGTGTAACTGGAAACCAAACAGCTCCAACCAACTTCCAATGTCTGTGAGGCACAAAATATAAAAGAAAAAAATGATGAAGCCCATACTTTACAACCTTTGAGGAAAGCCTGAACTGTACCTCTCCTGCCTTCAAAATGTTCAGCCAATGGGAAGTTAGGGATAAAATTCCCCCTACTATCACCTGCTCTAAAATATATGATCCTCTCTCTACAGGGAAACCTTTTGAGTCATGGATCATCACAGAGATAGGTTCAGTTTACAGCACTGAAACTCTTAATGTGATAATAGCACTGAGGTCACACAGTCCACAATATTAGATTTATTTGATAGAACATAATCCTGAATTTTTCTTTTATGAAATTATTCCTATAAGCTTTTTAAAAAAGATTTTATTTATTTGAAAGAAAGCAAATGAGAGAGACAGCAAACACAAGCAGGGGGAGGGCTAGAGCAAGAGAAATAAGCAGACTCCCCACTGAGCAGGGAGCCCGATGCTGGGGCTCCATCCTAGAACCCTGAGATCATGACCCTAGCTGAAGGCAGATGCTCAACCAACTGAACCACCCAGGCACCCTTCGTATAAGCTTTTAAGAGTGAGAACTATAAACAGAATGCTTAAAAGGGAAGAAAAGGGGTCCTGGGATGCAAAAGTATCATGTGTTCTGCCACATGCACAGTTCTGCTCACTCTAGCAGACTAAGGAAGAGAGTGACTGCACAATAACTTGTGGCCTAACTGGCAGGAAGAGGAAGCATATTTACAGAGGCACTGAGATTATATGATAAACACCATAAAGTTATATCAAGTTTAGTGTAAAGTTTTATACCTGTGGTATACTTTGCAACGTCTTGAATTTTGCCAACTGGGTAGTTATTTTCAAAGGAGTAGAGGTTGAATGGTTTAGGAAGGAGGTTCAACTGTTTCCATATGTGATGATTAGGTGTCGTCCACCTACCAGCAACAACATCATAATCCCGTTGCCCCAGGTGCACTAATTTAGTAAGCAAATCATACAGTCCTCCATGAAAACCAATGATGACCTGAAAGTCAGGGTAAGTGTCATGATATATATCTCCATAAGGTGTGTACAATATCTCTTTTATCACCTGACCTCGACTGCTAAACACAGCCAGTGGGGTGCCTGTATTATCACAGGCTACATAATACTCTTCACCACTGCTTAGCTCCATGGCAATAAGGTGACCTTGGAGATCATAATACAGGGACGTGATCTCTGAGCTCGTGTGGTTGTACAAATGAGTGACTCTTATGGGGTTGGCAAGGTCTGCATAAAAGAACTGAAGGTGTTGCCCTAGGCTGGACTTACTGGCGACACGTCGCCCAAGCCCATCATAATAATACTGCACAGTCCAGCCAGAAGCCTTATTGTAGGCTTTCTGCAGCAGACCATTAGAATTATATTCAAAGATATCATTTCCCCTCTGCCTCAGAAAGCCATCTTCATCCATTTTATACTGAATTTCTCCTAGTCTGGTGATGCGGTCTCGGAGGTCATATCGGAGAGGAGTAAGACGAGCACTATTCCCATGGCTTAGGAGGTTGATGTTTCCATTCAGATCATAACTATAACGCCACTGCGTTTTGTCATTTACAGAAACAGTTTGAAGTTGCCCATCAGCATCGTATTCATAGAAGTATCTTGTTATGTTGGCATCTACTCCTACTCTTATATCACATATTACCATACGCCCCATATTATCATATTGAATAGTCATCCAGTAGGCAATTGCCTTTAGGATTTCATATTGAACTTCAATAACTTGTCCGTTGGCACTGAAGATTTTGGTGTGCTTCATCACCGTAGTAGTTATGACCTGATTTAAATCGTAATTAATGACACTGAATTTTCCAAACTGCTCTGTTCTACCAGAAACATCAACATATCGGTACAGATCTATGGGCAAAGGGGTCTCATTGATCACAGCTTGCATGCTGGTGACGCGGAAGTTGTTGTAGCTGTAGTCAAACCGAGCATTCACCAGACCTTCTTCACTGAATCTGAAGATTTGGCGTCCAATAAGAGGTCCTGAAGAATCAAAATAAAAATAATGAGAACAGAACTAGATGCATAATTTTGAGCAGTCAGAAAGATCTAGTGTCACTGACTTTAGTAGTGATGCTTTTACATTCACACCTGGGCATATCATCTCATAGATACATACTCTTATAGTTGTGGTCATTAAATATGAAAAAAATACCAGATGCTATAGTTATAGAATAATTTAATTACAGGAACTATTTAAGTAATAACTCATTCAGTGGCTTGGGGTGGTGAGACTGATATTATAAACATGTTTTCTTGTTATAATAACTGACAAAAGTACTTTTAATTTGTTTAACCTATGTGACAAAGTCAGTAGGTCAGGTGTTGACAAAGTCCAGCATTAAGGTAACTGACTTTGGGCATTTTATAAGCCCAAAGGATGAAATATATTCAAAAGTCCTGACTTTTGAACATGTTTTGTCATCAACTGAGGCTTATAAAGGTCACACGGGGCTTAGGCCCTTGTCAGGGAGGCTCAACTCTTGCAGCTGCGTCTCTGGAAAGATCTGGTGGTGAGTTAGGAAGGAGGACACAGTCAGACCAGGTTCTTGGATCTCAACTTTTCCAAGAGCTGAGACACAGAAAGAGAAATGCCCAGTAGGTTTTTGAGGAATCAGCTTTCATGCAGCCTATAACAGGGGTTTTAAATTTTCAGTGGAAGATAATTTAGTAAGTAAAGTGAATGTTTATTGGATTGGATGACTACAGGTTAATGCTTCTGTTTCACACTGTGGCCAGTAAAAATTTCATAAAACAATACTGACCCATATGGTTGTACACATCACCACCCTTTCACAACAAACCTGTTTGCCTGTATCTGATTGTGCAAATGAAGCCGTCGTGCATCAGGTGTATTGTCTTAATCACCCCAGAAGACTCTTCATATGTTAATGTGACCTGAGTGGTATCATAGAGAATCTCAGACAGCCTTGCTTGCTTGGTGTATTTGTATAAAACTCTGCGCCCTGTTCCCAGATGCAGGGTCTGTAGTAGTCGGCCATCTCGACTATAGTCTTGGATAAAAGAAGTGCTACTGTCTGGTGGGGTGTAGATGTTCCGGTAGTAGCCAACTGAAAGCATGGTTTGTAGGCTGTGGCGCACCATACTAGGCATGGTGACGGAGAGCAGACAATCTGATTGGTCGTATTCAAAGATGTAACGTCGCTGGCTATGTAAGAGAAGCATCACGGACTGAAATGAGACAAAGGCAAAATAGCATAATATGTACCACGAAGTTGAGGAGACTAAATAAACACATTCATCCATTCAACACAGATTTATTGAGCACATGCTATGTGTCAGGCACTGAGGTGGACCTTAGTGGATATAGCAATGGGCAGGAATGGTGTCTATCCTCGTAGATCTTATAGCTTAATGGAGGAGAAAGATAAGCAGCCAAGCAACTGCGATATAGTGTGCAATGTGTTATGATGGAAGAAGGACAGGGTGCTTATGCGAGTAGAGGAAGAATAGCTAAGCTAGACTTAAGAAGTCAGGAAAGGCTGCCCAGAGAAAGTGACATCCGAGTTGAGACCTAAAGAATGACTAGGGTTTGGCCAGGTGAAGGTAAAGAGGTGGGGGGAGCAGGGTAGGGAGGGAGTACTCCTGACAGGGGGCACAGCATTGTGAAGGTCTGGATAAGAAAGAGGACATGGGTTTTCAGAGAATGAGAGGAATTTTGTGTGGCCAGAGCATGGGTGTGTTGGGGGGTGCTGGTGAATGGCAAGAGATGAGGCCAGTTAAGCAGGCTGGGTCCAGATTGTGGAGGCCGGACTTAAGCATGTTGGCAACAGGGAACCAATCACTGAAAGACAAGTTGAAAGAGAGGGTGCTTGCAAAGCTGGGAGAAACAATCAAGTCATAGATAACCCCAGAAAGGTTATTGTTTGTGTACTACCATCCATGTGGAGATGGACTGGAGGGAGGTAAGTGGAGGGGAGGGCATGCCACATATTGAGTTATAGCCACCAAAAAGTATTTATTGACTTCACATAGTTGTAACGTCTCCTCAAAAGTTGTATATAAAATATAACAATTATTCTTTTGCAATTCATGTTTTATTTATTTTTTGAATATAGTTGACATTTTAAAAAGATTTCATTCTTAAGTAATCTCTATACCCAACATGGGGCTGGAACTTAATAACCCCAAGATCAAGAGTTGCACCTTCTACTGGCTGGGCTGGCCAGGAGTCCCTATAGTTGACATTAAAAAAAAAAATCTGAGTGTAGTTGACAAGTAATTCATGTTTTAAATTATATTGGGGGAACATGCCATTAAAAAGTGAGGAATTCTCTGGATATGCAACCCCTTTCCTCAAAACTGATCTGTATTTCAGAAAGTTATTTGTGGAGGTATAATGCCTCACTTGTATTTAGGTATTTCACTGATATTGGTTTACCTTATTTTAACTTTTTTTGTTATTATTTTAACTTTAAACATAAAAGGAGCACTGTTTTACAGAGGCCTCAATCCTATTTCTAGTTGAGAAACATTTAAATCTCATCTTTTAATAATAAAAAAAATGCTCACCCCTGGAGACTCTGATATAACTCTCTAAGGAAGCTTTACCCCTCCCTCCTTGAGAATTACCTTATCAAGCAAAAGGATTTAATTGAGCTTTATTTTCTGAAGTTTGTGTCATGAAAACAATAGGTATCTCTTCATTTGCTAAACATAAAATACATTAATATTTATGAATATGAATTATGTAAGCCTATATAATATACACTTCAGTCTTCTAAATATGCAATTATATTCTGGTATTAAATATATTTCTTGAAAATGCATATCCTCCCTGCCCTTCTGAGAATTATTGATTTTGAATCGCGTGTCAGAACCATGAAGTCAAAGTCTGCAATTATTTGCTCATTTGTTCCTCCTTTCTGTTTCTTCCCACCAAGTACTCTGTCTTGTGGACACAAAGCTGCGTACAGAAAGCCTGTTACCTCATCACCCGTGGAAGGCCCAAAGGTCCCCAAAACCCTGCTGAACAGAGGCAGGAGACTTGGCATGAGGACGTGAAGGAAGAACTACCTCCCCAACCAAGGCAGAACCAACAGAAGCTGGGGGGAGCTGGTGAAAAATGCCTTTGCATTACCTCTATGCTTAAAGTCAGGTTTCTCAGCTCCTTTCCAGTCTCTCCTGTCAGTTTGCCATGAACAAATGACATCTGTCACCTGTGATGCGGGCCAGGGACAGTCACCATATGGCTCCCACACATTATCTAGTACCAGCCTGCCTGGGCTATGCCTTTTCCAGTCACTGTGCGTGCCTTGCCAAACATTGACAACACATCGCCATTGTGTTCTCTCCCCTGTCTAGTCCATCGTGCTGCAGTAAGCCACTGCCTGACCCCTGTCCTAGGTGGTGCTGATGCTGCGCTGTCTCAAACGCTCCCTGGTCTGTTTTAAAGCTTTCTGCCTACGGCAAGGATGTGGATGACGTGATGAGAAAGCTCATGAATGTAACTGTTGTGTTGCCGGAATGCCATTTAGCTCTCACTTGGCTGCTTTTTCACTTTGGGTGGGTGGTCACTATTCTCAGTTTGTTCAAAAACAATGCGTATGAGTCCATCCAGTGCCCACAGGGCTGCTACGACAGGATAAAAGGCCATTTCTTATGAGCCCAAACAATAGAGTGGGAGACTTCGTATTTTTTAATTGGTTGTGAGATCCTAAAAGAGATCATTGTAAAGAAGAAAAAAAAGAGCAAGCCTGTAGATTCATTTGAACAAGAATAGAAATGAGCAAAGGTAGAAATTTGAAAAGGTAAAGCACTTGAAGAACCACCAGATGGCAGTGTGGGGCCACCTGGAAGCTCAAGGCACCCAGCATTGTATCCCTTTAGGCAGCCTTTGGAAATTTCAGCCCCAAAGAGACCATTTTGTGTGAATGTATCAGACTAGAGCATCTTATTAAATGATTATAAAATATCTTTAAATGCATTTTAAAAATGAAGTCCTTAAGAACGATTTTAGGAAACCGAAAGATTTACATTTTACTGTAATGCAAAATTTTAGCCCCACAAGTCTTCAAAATATAATTAACTCAGAGAAGCCTCATAAATCAAGATAGAGAATTAATAACCACAAAGAGAAAATTTAAGAAACAATAATTGATTTTTTTAATAGAGAAGAGATCATTTAAGCAACTGCAGCTATTACCCAAATAATTATTTTTCTCCTAATGGCTACAGACCATTGTGCAAGAAAATGATACACATAACTTGCACTTGCTCTAGAGGAAGTCACACAATTTCTACAAAATTTCTGCACGCTGAGGTGAAATATTTGCTGTTGCTTTTTAATATATCATGGTATAGGGATGGCAAGCAAATTTACAGAGGTAATATCCAAAGTATTTTGAGCTTGAGAATTCCTACTTTAAAATATATTACAAGAGCCAGTCTCTGTCTTTGTTTTGTCCCAGGAATAGTGAAAGAATGTGCCAGCAAAGGCCATGTTGAAGAGAGGACTGAAAAGAGCACAGGAAGACAACCCCATTACCTCACCACAAAAGTTAAATCTAAATTGGATTTTGGAGATGCCTGTGTGGCTCAGTGGTTGAGCGTCTGCCTTTGGCTCAGGTCATGATCCTGGGTCCTGGGATGGAGTCCCGTATCGGGCTCCCTGTGGGGATCCTGCTTCTCCCTCTGCCTATGTGTCTGCCTCTCTCTCTCTCTCTCTGTGTCTCTCATGAAAAAATAAAAGTCTTTAAAACAAATAAATTGGATTTTGGTAAATTCATTATTCCTTCCCTTTTTATTTTCTAGAATCACAATTTCAAACATGCTTTAATTTTGTTCTTTTTTCCTTCTTTCATTTTCCTTCCTCTTTTCCTTCCTTCTGTCCTTTCTTATTTTAACTTCCCTTCAAGTAGAGGTAAGTAAGTAGCATTTGTTAGTGATTGGAAAATAAATCCTATAATGCACTATGTAAACTGAAAGAAACTAACTTTTGTTTTTTGATAAGATGTTCTGGGTTGTTTATATTATTTCATTTAATCATCATATCTATTCAGTGAATTAGTTATTACTACTGGTAATTATAATGTTGATAAAATCAATCTCATGATAAATGGTTTTTGGAAAGTAGAGAACCATTTCATAGTTGTATGTTTTGCAGGATCTGAGTTTTTTTTTTTAATTTTTTTTTAATTTTTATTTATTTATGATAGTCACAGAGAGAGAGAAAGAGAGGCAGAGACATAGGCAGAGGGAGAAGCAGGCTCCATGCACCAGGAGCCCGACGTGGGATTCGATCCCGGGTCCCCAGGATCGCGCCCTGGGCCAAAGGCAGGCGCCAAACCGCTGCGCCACCCAGGGATCCCGGATCTGAGTTTTGCATAATACGATTGTTTAGGTCAAGGGATTCCTTTTTTTTTTTTTTTAAACGTAGGCTCCACATCCAGCATAGAGCACAATACGGAGCTTAGACTCACAACCTGGAAATCAAGACCTGAGCTGAGATCAAGAGTCAGATCTTAACCGACTGAGCAACCCAGGTGCCCCGAGGCTACCTTTTAATTAGAGAACAAATTAAATATGAACTCAAGAAAGGGACAAAAGTCAACTAAAAGGCACAAGTGATTCCACTTGTCTCACTGGTCAGTAAACTAGTCTTTGGAAGTCACTAGGGCTTCTCTTAAAACATGAGACAACAGTCTGGTCTTGTGTCCACTGCAGACACTGGCAGTCTCATAGAGGTTTTTGTTTGTTTGTTTGTTTTTAGAGTTATTGCCAACTAAGTTTCTGTAGCAAAGAGAACATAGGTGAAGTTTCCTTCACATGATTCTTTTCTCAGGAAAGTTTGAGGAAATAATCAGCTAATTCAGAAAAGAGAAAAAGTAAAATAGCTTCTTTGGTGTCAAAGAGGCGGCACGAAGGGCTAATATTCAAGTTTTCAGTAGGCTCTTCTGCTATTGTATAGGCGGTCTAAAGGAAAAGTCTTAGAGACTCAGATGTAACTGTCTACAGGCAGTTATAGCTCAGCAGCCAAACTGTGGTGCTAATGAAGTTGGGGTTATGACTTCAAACTCATGCATACTCCTAGGGAGCGACGGTTACTTCAAGCTACGTGTATGACCTGTGAAAGGGTCAGCACAAACCCATCCTCATTCCTCAAAAAACAAATCAGCCTATAGTCTAATAATCAGAGGTACCTTTTTTTCATATGAAGGTCATCATTACATGCATTGTCCCTGTAAACATACCACCAAATACCTGGATGCACAGAATTTTGTACCGAGTTCAGCACTTTATGTGCATGAGCCATAGGATCTTTCAAATCATTCTTGTTACCAAAATTCAAGAGGAGAGATCCACTCTGTATAAGATTCAGGTGTTCCCAGTGTAGAGTACAGATTATAGATGGGATCTATTTCTTCAGCAGACAAGGGGTGGATACAGCAGAGGACTCTCTTCTTTACCCTGGCTCCCAAGTGGAATTCTGCTTTATCTCCTAGGCATTTGCAACTTGGCAATTTCCCCAGCAACTGCCTCTGGGAAGTAGTATTATAGTTTTATAATGACATACAACCACTGGCACGCTATTTTCCCCCAAAACTTTGGGGAGCGTATCAGAAAGGCTTGGTGTTATTTGGTGCAAAGAGTGAAATTTTGTCATGTGAGCTCTGAGCTCCTGTGATTTCTGTAAGAACTTCTAGGGGTTAACTTGCACTCATTACCCTTGAATACTCAAGGGAAAGCATTTTTCAATTTTTCCAGAAATTAATTCAGGACTGATGAATTCAGTTGAATGGATAGATTTGGGAAACAAAAGACACCATCTTATGACATCAGAAATTGAGATGGTGGATGGAAATCACTTTCTCTTATGGTTCTCTGCTACTGATCTGGCCAGAAACCATTTTGCCACTTGGAGGCTGTCTGACAAATGGTTCCGGTGGTGGGATTAAAACCCTTGTCTATTTCCATCAGACAGGAGCCCATGAGCTCCCATTATGGGTGCTGCTGGAGACTCACCGTACACAAAGGACTATTACCAATGAGGCCCCACTGCCACCATTTGCTCAGACTGATTACTTGTGAAAATCAGTCCTAAAATGTATGCTACTAAAACTTGACTGATTATCCCAACAAAATTAGAATTCCTTATCCTCTATGTAAGAGGCTCTTTTCCAGAGCTGAGACACATTAACACACAATTTCATAATTTTCTACCTATTTTACCTCAGTGTGAGCTTTCATAATAATAAAGATACCTTTTCAAGAGCGTGAGCAAATATGCTCAAATGAGGAGAAAGCTAAGCCATTATCCTGACTTAGGTTTGAAAGAGTACCTGGCAGAGTGTGGGGTTGGGGAAAGTTTTTAGCAGAAAAACAGCTTATCCTTATAGATACATTTTGTTGTTGTTACTTCTACAGAGCAGAATTGCCAGGACAGACTTTTCTCCTGTAGATCTCTTCACCAAGCTTGGTAATTAGGGCCATTTTCAATATTCTCATTCAGAAACTCAGACCTAGTTTATTTTCCCGGACATACTTACCTTTTCTAAGTAGGTATAGCTCCAAATTTTCCCATCAGCCCAAGTTCTTGAAATTATTTTCCCACTCTGGTCATATTCCATTTTTTCATTCCATGTCCCTCTTTGAATAAACGTCACCAATCCCGAAGGTGAATATGTGATGTTCACTTCATTATATCTGCTTACAGGGGACCACAGAATAGGTCGTCCAGTCTGGTCATAAAGAATTCGAAGGGTGAATTTCCGGTGGTCATCATAGATCTTTCCCGTGCGAGTTATGTGATCAAAATCTATGGAGAGCAGGTTTCGGTTGTGGGCCTACAAAACAGATATGAGATACATTTTGAGCACTGCTTTGGTTCCTCTCATGAAATGCATTCACAGTCATGAAGCCACCACCTTGAATCCACCTCAAGCTAAAGACAAAAGAAGATGTTTGGGCGGGGGGTGTCGGGAGGACGGAAGGTCAGTTATGGGAGGTTTGCAGGTTTTCAGGCAAAGCACAGTAAACTGGGATATAGTTTTTATGCAGATTTAAGTCCTCACCTTTCCCACTGAAAAGAGTTTCTAGAGATTTAGAGCCATCTTCCCCTTCCTGGTACAGAGAGGGAGACACCCTTACAAACGGAGATTTCCCTTATAAACATAGATGCCTCTTACAAAAGGGCGACTTCTAGTCAGTTTTCAGAGCTTCTGTGTCTGCTGCTTCTTTTTATTTTATTTTTTTTTTATTTGAGTTCAATTTGCCACCATATAGCATAACACCCAGTGCTCATCCCGCCAAGTGCCCCCCTCTTAATACCAGCCTGAGTACCTGGGTGGCTCAGTCCCTTGAGCGTCTACTCCTGGTTTCCTCTTGGGCCTTGATCTCCTGGGATCAAGCCCTGCATGGGGCTCCTTGCCCAGCCTGGAGCTTGCTGGGAGTCTCTCTCTTCTTCTGCCCTTCCCTAACCTTACATGCACTCGTGTGTGTGCCCGCTTGCATGCTCTCTCTCTCTGAAAAGAAAAATCCGCCTAAAATAAACTTTACACCAAAAGGCATATTTTAGGGGGCAAATTCTGCTCTCCTTCAAAGGAGAAAGGAGAGACTTTGAGAAGTGTCAACAGCAGCAGTCAGGAACCATTTCATTAGCAGCTTGTCTGTGCACCAGTCATTTCTTCTATCAGGGGTTTAGTTTTCTTATCTGTGAAATGGGAGTGATATTACCACCTCATGCCACAGAGTTGTGCTAAGAATTAAATAAAATTACATTTACAGCTAACTGGTGAAATGTAAAAATAACATTAGTAATTGTTATTTTAAAAATAAAATGATTACTTTATTCATGTAGGTTAAGCTTTGAATGGGCTCATGTGTCAGATTACAAGGTGACTGTGGTTTGGTATGCTAGATTTATATCTGTAGAATTGTTAACATGATCCGGAACAGAATGTTAAATATCTAGCAAATGACTAAGGCAGAAAAAAACAACATTAGGGTTTGACTATATTAATCATAGTTGAACTAAACCGATTCACTTGCTACTCAACTAAACTTTATGGTCGTTTTTAATTTTTGTGGTCAGGGATCCTTTTAAACATCTGAAAGCTTCATAGTGTCCCCAGAAAAAATGCACATAAACACATACATGAACATTATAAATACAGTCTCAAAGGGGCTTGGAAACCCAATTGTGAAACCTCTAGGGGGTCTCAAGAGTCCAAATTTAAAATCTTGGTTCAGAGTTTTTAAAAAAAATTTTTATTGAAAAATTTTTATTGGGAAAGTGGGCAGGGGGTTGGGGTGACTGGGTGATGGGCACTGAGGTGGGCACTTGGGATGAGCACTGGGTGTTACGCTAAATGTTGGCAAATTGAACTCCAATAAAAAATATAAAAAAAGAAAAATTTTTATTTTAAAAATTGAGATATAATTGACATATTATATTAGTGTCAGGTGTACAACACAATAATTCAATATTTGTATGTATTGTGAAATGATCACCACAGTAAGTCTAGTTAACATCCATCACCACACAGAGTTACATATTTTTTTTCTTGTGATGAGAGCTTTTAAGATCTATTCTCTTGGCACCTTTCAAATATATGATACAGTTTTATAGTCTCCATGCTGCCCATTACATCCCCAGGACTTCTTTTTAAAAATATTTTATTTATTTATTCATGAGAGACATACAGAGAGAGGCAGGGACATAGGCAGAGGGAGAAGCAGGCTCCCTGAGTGGAGCCTGATGTGGACTCCATCCCAAGATCTCGGGATCACCACCTGAAGCAAAGGCAGATGCTCAACACGGAGCCACTCAGGTGCCCTCATCTGCTCTTATTCTTGTCCTGCGAATCACCCTCCTTCCCTTTGAAGCCTTAAGACCCTCTCCCATTCCTTAGTTTAGGATGGCATATAAGCCTTATATTTCCTTGACTGTTTTTGAGCCTTTTGTATTTTTGTGGAGCCTCCATAAGTACAAAATTGAATTTGTTTTTTTCTCATTAATCTGTCTCATGTGAATTTTATTAGACCAACCGAAGACCCTAAAAGGAAGATGAGAAAAATTTTCCACCCCTACAATTGCAAAGCCCACATTCTCATTTCAAAGTCCAGTCTTCCCTTGTTCACTTTGGTTTTCAAAACAATTTCCTCAAACACCACCCTCAATCATAAAAGTGATGTTTTATCATTGCAGAAAAATTGGAAAATAAAGAAATAGAAAAAGAAAATAATTACTTGTAATCTCATCCTCCAATGCTAATCACTGCTAATACTTGGCTGCATTCCATTCATCTCTATTTTTTTGCATAATCTGTTTATACATTCAAGAAATACAACTAGGATTGTACTTAAAAGTTCTATGTCCTACTTTTTAGCTAATGTTTATCTTGAACATTCCTCGTATTATTAAATATTCTTAAAATGTGGATTTTTTTAAATTTTTATTTATTTATTTATGATAGTCACAGCGAGAGAGAGAGAGAGAGAGAGAGAGAGAGAGAGAGAGAGGCAAAGACACAGGCAGAGGGAGAAGCAGGCTCCATGCACTGGGAGCCTGACGTGGGATTCGATCCCGGGTCACCAAGATCGCGCCCTGGGCCAAAGGCAGGCGCTAAACCGCTGCGCCACCCAGGGATCCCTAAAATGTGGATTTTAATGGTTGCATAGTATCTTCTTACATGAATATTATTTATCCTTCTTCCTATTGTTGGAAATTAGAGTTTTTGATCCATTATTCTTTCGTATTTAATATTTTGTTGAACATTTTCCCTTAATACAGAACTCAACAAGTGAAATTACTGGGTGAAATGATAAGAATATATTAAAGACTCCTGATGCAACATGAGTTATTACTTTCTAGTGCAGGAAGCTTCTATAAATTTATACTCCCCTTAAGTAGTAGGGGGGAGCCCAAATTATTCCATCCTTACCAGCATCAAGTAAATGTTAGCACTGTCAGTAAACTTTTCTCAATATGAGAGTGGGAAAATGGTATGTTACTATGGTTTAAATTTGCATTTATTTGATAACTAGTGAGGTTGAACCTTTTTAAAGGTCTATTGGTGACATGTATGTTACCTACTCGTGAAGGTTTTTTTTTTTTTTTCATTTTTTTTGTTGGGGTATGGCACTTTGCTTTAAGATAAAATATCTTTGGTTCAGTTTCTTCATCAGCCAGCTGTGGCTAATAATATTTGCCCTTAATTTTTTTTTTAAAAAAGGACCTATCAAATGTTCCATGCTATGAATTCTGTCCAGAAGACTAGAGATTAGATACTTAAAATTATTGAAAGGAAATGCTGTTAGTCTCAGGGGTAGGTTTAATTCAGGGAATAGAGCCACACACAGATTGGGAATCATGACTCTTTAAACCATCTGTGTAGCCAATGTGTGCAGTGTTGTAGTGCATAAATATACAGTAACCTGCTGTTATTACCTAAAAGGGGATAGTGAAGCACATATTTTTTGTCTTTTGATACACAGGGCTTGGAAACCTATACATAACCAGGTGTTCTTTCTTCAACTACCTTTCCTGTGGTTTTATAGCCACGTATCTCCAACTGTAATAACGCTCATTTACAATAGCTGTAAAATATCCATGTACTCCCAGAGACGGTTGTAACTGTTACAATTTATGTTATAATGATAGTTAAAGAGCCAAAGTAACAAGTGATTTCCAGTTCAACTAAATTTGTGGTTTTATTTGTCTGATAGATTAAGTTTACTACTCAAGAACACATTTCTTAATAAAGTCATTACAGTTACACAAGCAGGGATCACTGTTAAGTGGTACAAAGCAAGCAGAGGAAGGCGGCCTAATGTTCCTTCTCTGCTTGTCAATATGTCCGCAACCAGGCTTCTCTTTTTCTGGATAATGTACTCTGATACTCAGATGCTGTTGAAAAACTATTTTCAAAGCTTCGGAAGGTGTGACATTGTGATTTATAAGAAATGTATATTTGGTCTTGGACCCTGTTCCTGGCACAAAGCGCCTAAAACCCTTGGAATCTCCTCTGATAAGAGTGATAAAGCTGCCTTTTGTCATGTTAGTGAGGTGACTTTTGGAAGGCCCTCAAGTAACCTAAGAATGGGGGCTGATTGCCAGGGAAACCAACCACATGATAGAGGATTAGGACTTTTAGTATCTCCATCCAAACCTCCAGGGAAGGGCGGGAGTTGCAGGAGGTTGAATCCATTGCCAGTGGCCAATGATATAATCTATCATTCCTAAGTAATGAAACCTGCATAAAAACCCAGAGGACAGGCTGGAGTGCTTCTGGGTTGGTGAACAAGTGGAGACCCTGGGAGAGTGGCGCGTGTGGAGGGCATGGAAGCTCTGCACCCTCTCCCCATACTTTGCCTTCTGCATCTCTTCCATCCAGTTCTTCCTGCGAAGAACTTTTATAATAAGTTGGTAATCTTCTAAGCAAAATGTTTCTAAGTTCTGTGAGCCGGTCTAGCAAATGAATCAAACCCAAGGAAAGAGTTGTGGGAACATCTCATGTATAGCCTGTCCATCAGAAGCACTGCCAACAACTTGGACATGGTGACTGGCATCTGAAGTAGCAGGCAGGAGACAGTTTTGTAGGACTGAAAACCCATGGAATTTGATGTTATTTATTGGTAAATAGTGTCAGAATTGAATTGAATTGTAGGACAGCCGGCTCATGTTCCAAGACTTGCTTGTTGATGTGGGGAACTCCACTTCCCACATTGGAATTGGGTCCAGGAACCCAAAAGAGAAGGTAATGTAAAATTTGGCTAAGAGCTGAAAGGCGGGTGAAGGAATAGAAGATGTCACACAGTACCCCCAAATCTCCTGTGGAAACTATGTGTGAGAAGGCTGGGAAGGAGTATGCTTGTGCAGGTGGGCTGCTCCATTCTTATCCTTGAGTGCTTATATACTCCAGCCATTTTGTCAGGAATCCAAACTTAAGCTGACTGCCTATGGCTATTGGGGTCATAAGCAAGGTTGGGAAAGCTCCACATTCATAGGAACACTAGTTTGCCTGAAAGACAACAATCGCCTTTGACCCAAGTGTGGGCCATGATCTTTATTTCCACTTGCACGGGAGCAGAATTTGCCATTCCAAAATATGCCTCTTTGGCATAAGGATTATTTTAGGCTGATTATTTTTTAAGAAACAGCTACAAGGAGAAGCTCTTTAAAAAGCTGTGAAGTTACCCATTTGTATTTATAAGGGGAATTTCTATTTGTAAGGGTGTCTCTCTGTACCAGAAAGTGGGGAATGACTAAATCTCTAGAAACTTTTAGCAACAGAGAAGGTGAGAATTTAAAACTGCACAACAACTGCATCCTTTTTTATTGTCACTTTCCTGGTAACCTCCCATAACTGACTCCGCACCTCCCACATCTTTTGTCTTTAGCTGGAGGTGTTACTTAAGGTATTGGCTTTAGCTAATTGGGGAACTACTCAGTTTCCCTGGGTCTCTCATATACACAGTAGGTATACATGTTGTTAGACTTATGTTTGTTTTTCTCCTCCTCAATCTATTCTATGTCAGTTTAATTATTATACCAAAGAACTTAAAAGGGTAGAAGGAAATTGTCTATCTCCCCAACACACTCTTCCTCCAAACAGTCTATACCAATTCTTGTGCTGGAGAAGAGGGGACAAAGAAAGAGGTGAAATTTGGTAATAGCCCCAAGTTAAAAGGGGTCTCTTGTCTCTTTGGATAAGGATGCACATTGAATGAGACCTCTGAATTTGGCAACTTATGAGCTGTATGTTGGGGTAAGAAAGTTGGACTTGGTAACAATTTTTCATAGGGGAAAAAGTATCTGTGCTTTAATTCATCCTTTGGTTCCCTTATATTTTTTTTCAGCTTTGCTAAGGAGAAGTAAGGAGGAGAGCTTGCTTTTTGTTCATACTTGGACCAGAAAGGAAAGAAGGAAGTGAGTGCCCTGGGGAGCCATGGGTTGTGTTTCTAGCAGAAATCAAAAGTTCTTGGAAAGGGTGGGTACAAGCAGAAGCTCCAAAGAAAAGTGCCTTTGTCTCCACTCAGAGCCTTTTCTTGCTTCTTCCTAGGAATTCGTGTTTTAATTGCTTAAGAAAAAGTCCTTTCAACCCTTCCAATACAAGACTCATTCAATTAGTAGGATACAGATATATTAAGTTGTTTACTGATATTTGACTGTTTTTAGCCTATAAGAAGGGCAATTCGCTATGGTTCAACTTAATATCTTTTATATATTTTATTATTATATAAATATATATAAACACATACACAAAATGTGTTGAATTCTAAGCTATGATTATGTCAATTAATTTTTAAAAAAATATTTATTTATTTTAGACAGAGAGAGCAGGGGGAGGAGCAGAGGAAGAGAGAATCCTCACGAAGACTCCCCACTGAGCATGGAGGCTCACATGGGGCTGGATCCCAGGACCCTGAGATCATGACCTGAGTCAAAATCAACAGCTGGCCACTTAAATGACTGAGCCACTCAAGTGCCCCATGATTTCTTCTACAAAGAAGAGAAGGCTGAATTTTCAAGGATGCTGTCTAGCATTTCAGCTCACAATGCCACTGAATTACCCTGTTAATTTTTTGCTGAAAAAATCAGAAGATGAATAAGTGAGATGGGCCAAATAATAACATCACTGGGAGGTACACTGTATTTAATTTCCTTGAATTTATGAGAATGGATAGAAAAGTCACAGTCTATTTTAAATTAGTACATGCTACTCTACGCTCACTGGTTTTAGGGTAATTAGTACTTGATTTTTAGAAATTAATCAGAACAATGCTACAGATTTTATTTTTAATTGATAATTGTTAGGCTGACAATCAAAACTATACTTAGCCTTGCTTTTATTTCACAGATTTGCCTATAAACTAATAAGACATGTATTTCGTGTTAGCATCAGCTGCTACTACCCCATCTGGATTTTCCTTTTACCTCTTTTTTCTTATTGACTCCAAAGACAACTTCCTTACCTTGCCAGTCCACAAGATCTTAGTGCTAGTAGGGATCTTGAGACATGGGCTATTGAGTTGACCTGCCCGGGTTCAAATCCTGCTATCACCACATACTAGCTATGTGTGACCTCTCCCTCCCTTCCTTCCTTCCTTCCTTCCTTCCTTCCTTCCTTCCTTCCTTCCTTCCTTTCTTGAGAAGGGGTTGCAGAGGGAGAGGGAAAGAGAGAATCTTAAGCAGGGCCCATGCCTAGAGCTAAGACCAATGCAGGGCTTGACATGGGGCTTGATCTAACAACCCTGAGCTTATGGCCCAAGCTGAAATCAAGAGTTGGATGCTTAACTGACTGAGGCAACCAGGCACCCTGTCTCTGTGCCAGTTTCTTAATCTGTAAAATGAGAATGGTAATAATAGAACCCACCGGATAAAATGTTATGAGTACTAAATGAGCTAATACATGGCCATATACATAGTAAGACCTCAGTGAATGTTAGCTGCTGTAATTATGCTCAATTGTGATAAGGCTACTAATGATAGAGATTGCATAGCCCATATCCTCACTTCATAGATGTGAAAAGTGGCACAAAAGTATGGGCATACCAGTTCTTCCTCAAAATCTTGTTCATTTTGCCCACCTGACTTCTGCTATATCATTTAACTTGGAGGCTTTCTGCATTATATTAATTTGCTCTTGTTTAAATACTTTCCTGTTGGTGAATTCATTTGTGTAATCATACAGCAGACACTTGAAATTTTTTATACCAAATTATTAACGTTTATATGCATGTGGAATAATATGTGAAATAATACTTTCTTTCTGGTTGTCTTAGTGGAGTTGACTCAAGATTAACAAGTAGAGTAGCTTCTAGTATTTGAAGGCCCCAAGAATTCGCTGACCCAAAAAAACCCAATTCTGCCCAGTTGCCTAAAATCTCCTGTCTCCAGGTGACTCCTTAGGGGTAAGATGCACTGTTACTTGGGACTGAGAACCACAGATATATTTTTTAAATAGATTAATCTATCTGCAAGCAGACTCCTTATCTAAATTTTCACAAAATAAATCCCTCCAGCTAACCTGGGGAGAAGGAAGTTAAAATAGCATGAAGCAAATGTGAACTGCAGCTCTGAGCAGCCAGCAGCTGAGTGCCCTGTCAGCGAAGGCATTTTCTGAGAATGGAGGGAGATGCTGGAACCCTCTTGGCTGCCTCCCAAACTCCCCATCATTTGTCAGCCTGGGACCCTGTGTTGCATCTGGGCTTGTTTGCCCTTTCAGAGCACAGATCACGTATGAACATTCACATGTTGCATTGAAAAACCAATCTACCCTGTTCTCAGTTATCTTTGAGTGAAGAGGGGACAAAAATCAATTGTGAGGGTTTTAGATTAGTCTTTGCTTCATTTTGCTTGTAAACACATAATCATCTTACTTTATTTTATGACTTTGGTTTGAAGTGCTAAGCTTCCTGGTTTTTTTTTTTTTTTTCCTTTTCATAAAGGAGGCTGCAGTGCAGGGGTTTGGCTGTAACCTCACATCTCAGTCTGTGAAATCTTGTAAAGAGCTCTGGGATCCAGTGCTGGGATCTGTCTCCTATAACGGTGATATTATCTGTGGATGTGGCTAGGTGCAATCTGGGTGAAGTTCCTAAACTGGTTTGCTGTTGGTGAATGTCCAATTCCTTTACAACTGCTTCCATTGTTATCTGTGCTCTAATTTCTCCATTGTCCAGGGAAATGTATTTATGGGGACAGGCTGATGCAGCAGATAAGATACATGGACTGGATGTAAAAGTACTTTGCAAGGAGGATGATTCAAACACAACTCAGGTTGGGGGGAAATGGATTTTTAAAATAAAGGAAATCTCAGGATGTTAATGTGATTTATTTTACTTAATGGAGCTGGTGCAGGATGGCCCAGAGGTAACAAATCCCTTGCTTGCCGAGGCTGAGCAGGAAATCACGTTTTTCAGCAGTCTGCCTTGTTCACCTTGAAGGGGATCCTGATTTGTATGAAAACCCCCCACCAGTCATTGGAGAAGAGCAATCCTTGTTGCTTTCTCTCCAAGAGAGATGTCTATCCTTTTCTGCTTTTTCTTCGAGCTAGAAGGTCTAGAGTGGATGTGATGGGTAGCTTTATGGAATGTCCATCATCTTAACCAAATGTGCCTTTAAATGAACCTGTCATTTTGTGTCCGAACAATTAATGTTTTATGACCTGCTGCCCAAACACAATTAAAAATCACAATCATACCTTTGTTTTTTAAGAAGAGTCCTATTTCCTACAGTACAGCATGAGGTTTCAATGTTGTGTGACTATCTGAACCTGGTATTCCGTCTCAAGAGCTCTGGGACCCCGACTTGTTCTCCCTCTGAAATGGCTGCTCCACCAGGAGAAATAAATGATGCAGTCCAAGGCCTTGAGGTACTTGAGGGTGTCAGAGAGGCTTATTCTTTACATGTATGCTTACAAATGGGTCACTGTATATCTGGCCTAGGAAGAGGGAACGTTACATCTCGTGCCATCTGCTTGCCCCTTGAAAAGCTTCCAGAAACGAAGGGGCACCATCTCTGAAATAATAAACTCAGCAGGGAAAGACAATTTGCTTTGCCTAAATTGGATTCACACCTACACGAGGGGAGCATATTCCCTCCGTTAAATTAGATTTGCCTAATCTGGGGAAACTGAGGCAGCAGTATAAAAAAATGCAGAAGGATGGGGAGAAAAGGTAAGAATTAGCCAGTTAAACAGTTTCCCTTTGCTTGCCTCTTCCACATTTTCCCTGCCTGGAGGCTAGCCAGTTGTCCTGTACCACCCACACTTGCCAGTACATTAGAGTCGATTATTTGTCTCTTTTTGTCAGCATTGAAATGAGGAGTCAGGCCCTGCCAAGGTGGCTCCACTGAGTGGGGCAATGATTTATAGATTAATTATTTTAAGGAACAAGGCAGCACAGCATGATGTAGTGGAAAGAGTGCTGCGCTAGGTGAAGACCTGCATTGTAGTGCTGGCTCTGATCCTTAATAGCTGTTTGACTTTGGGCAAATCACTTAACCTCTCTGGGCCTTAGTCTCCTTATCTGTAAATTGGGAATAAAAACAATTGATGGTTGTGGTGATCAAATAAAATCCTGGCTATGAAAGCATTTTGTTAACTCTAAAGCACTAAACATATGTAAAGGATTGCTGTCAGGTTTCTAGGGACGTGCATGGTTACACTGCTCAGCTGATAAGGGGCTCCATTCTGTGGCAGGACCTCAGGAAGTACCCTAGAAGTCACGTAGCAGAGAAGGTCCTGCTTCTAAGCAGTTCCACAGATCTGCTCCACTATACCACAGGAAGGGAAATGGGTCAATTGTAAGTAGAATTAACTAAATAACACTTAACTCCTTAACACTACAGAGCCCCTAGATGTTTTATGACCATTAGCTTTTCAACATGAAGGACACTCAGGGATATGAGGTGTAAATTATAGTTTATAATTTCTTCATTATCTGTGCACATGGAGGGGAGAGAATGGTGGGTTATCTTAGAAAGTGGAGAATCCCAAAGTCATATAGTACAGGATGGGTTATCCTAAAGAATAGGAAAACCCAAGGCACACAGTGTATGATCTGCTTCATAATGTTTTATTGAGGCTATAAACTGGGGGAGGCACTAAGAGTTCATTTCTTTGATGCAAATATTCTGTGGTGAATCCATGAAGTTGATAAGCCTTATGTAGATGGTTCTTACTTCAGTATGATATTTTCATTTCACAGGTGAAGAAAATAAAGGCATTTCTTTTTTTGTTGTTGTTTTGTTTTTTATTAAGTAGGCTCCACACCCAGCATGGAGCCTAACTTGGGGCTCGAACTCACAACCCTGAGATTGAGACCTGACCCGAGATCACGAGTCAGACACTTAACTGACTGAGCCACCCAGCCACCCCAATAAAGACATTTCTTAAGCCACGTCAATGGGATCCTACCCAGGAGATCCCATTTCTAGACTTGACAGAAACCCTGACTGCCTCCCACACAGAGATGTGCATGTGACTATGTGGACTGGTTTTACTTCTCAGTTCAGTGGCACATCAGCAGTAAATGCTTGGATAGAGACTAGCAATAGGATAGAATCAAAACATACAAATTGACTTCTGCATATAGATAACTTTAGTGGCATTACAAAGACCACTGAAGTCGGAGTCTATGTGTTCCCAACAGAACTGATTGTAAAGGAATACTGTCGTGGATTATTTTGTCCTTATCACGCCTTTGGACTGGTTGGACCGTTTCTTGTTGGAACTGGGTGGTTGTCTGGCGTCATATTTCCACAGCCTAAAGGTTACCACATTTTCACCGTGAGCGAGTTTGTACCGTGAGTGAAGAAAATGCAAGCTTCTCAGGTGTCCCGGCGTGACACAGGTGCTGAAAGCAGGCCTGGCCTCAATTGTGAGTGATTGTTTCCCTCGGGCTGGCAGTTGCTCTGGGGCTGATGCAGAATGTTACTATATTTGGAGAGTTGGTCACATCATCCTAACATTGGTTAATGTTTGAGAAGGGACAGGTAGACACAGTGCTGTGGTGGTTGTAGGCTTTGTGTGCGGCAGAAAGCCTGGCCTGATGGAGATCCCTGGCTGACGGCAGTCAACTCTGCCTGGTAAGGACTTGAAAGCCCCCAAACCTTTGATTTCCTCCGGGAAGCCCTCTCCGAGCACCGACCGGCTAGTCCAATCTCAGGACTAGTCCTTCACCCTCTGGCCTTAGTAATGTATTCACGGTAATGATATCATTCGCCGGGTTTTCCTTTTAATTTGCCTCTGTCCAAGTGTCGCCTCATGCCCTGCATCCTTGTGCTTGTGCCTACCTGGTCTTGCCACATAAAGTATAAAGTACCCCCAGAGTAGGGAGCTGGGTCCATGTAGGGAGCCCGATAACCATCTCCCGGGGACGCTGTGAGCGATTCTGGAGGGCCTCCTGACTAGACACATTTCTCCACCCAGACTTTCCTTGGTGCCTGAAATTGCTACTATTAGAGCACTTTAGCTGGCTAATGACAAAGAAAGCTCCTATTAGAATGTTCATTTAAGGATACTGAACCATTATCAGCCATTAGCACCCTCTCTTGAATTAGTATATCATATAAGCTAGTCAGTCACCTAGAAACGCTGGGTTGCAATGGGACTTCCGACTAGGGCAGCTCTGCAGTTTTCCAACAGCAAACAAAAGTTTTGTGTCTCGCGTCAGGTCAAGCCTTACCCTCAGTCTCCTTTCAAAAGCTGAAATGTTGCCTCTGTTTTGCTCCTTGCGCTGCCGCCACTCGATGAGGTTGGCGTTGTGCTCTCCGGGCAGGGAGATGTTGCATTTGCCCAGGGTGGGGTTCACGGCCCCGGCCAAGATGTGGGGCTCGGAGCTGAGGCTGATCTCCATCCCGCTGGCAAAGGTGACGCGTAGGGAGCCGTCTGGACTCACCCGATAGGTGCTCTGGGTATTTTCTGTAGGCGGAGGGGCAAAGGAGGAAGAGGGGAGGAAAGGGAAGTGCAGGAAGCAGAGAAGAGCAAGTTTAGTTTCCGGAGGCCAGCGCAGGAAGGCTGAGCAGGTGGCTCGCCTGGGGACCTAACTGCCCTCTCGGCTGGGCAGCCGCTCTCACAGGCACATGCGCTCTCTGTCCATTTGGGCCTTGTTATTTTCATAGCTGGGGTATCCTGTTTCTTGGATAAAAGATTCCTGCCGAATGCTGCAGGCTGTTTTTGGCTTGTCTCTTTCACTTTTAAAGAATTCCCTCACAAAATCCTTCTCTGACTTGGTGGATTGGCCTCCTCCGTTTGCTATGCTGGGAGCCAGAAGGAGAAGAGGAAGTTCACCTCCACATCCTGACCACCTGGGGACACGCGCATGGCTATCGCACCCCGCAAAGTGAGTACACTGACAAGGGCTGCTACCGATCCTTTCAGTGAGCCTGAACTCTGGGCAGTTCTGTGTCTGGCCCCACAACCTAACAACAGAATTGGTCCTTAATGACCAGGCAGAGAGAGAGAAAACAATTTCTCTGTCCATGTCCCTCTAGCTTCTGAGACATTACTTCCAAATGCAACCTTCCCTCCCTTCTTCCCTCCCTTTCTGTTTTCTTCTCTCTCTCCCCCTCCCTTCCTTTTTCTTCCATTCTTACTTTTCTGTCTGACTAGAATGGGATTTTAATTCTCTCATTTCACTTACTTTCCTGCTTGGTGCGTATCCCAATTCATCCTTTTTATTCACCCACGTCAGCATTGATCTAGAATGCTAATCTCAGGTGGGGCACAGGCTTCATTTCTTTAATATAACCCAATCAGAGCCTAAAAGAGCTTCGTAAACAGCTGGGGGTTGGGAAATGACTTGAAGGGAGAGAAGATTTGGCAGGGATTGAACCTCACAGCTCCCTCAGAGATGTGGCCCAATGTTGCTACACGAACTTTGTGAAAGGTGTGATTTTATTTGGATTTCAGCCTCCAGAGCTGGAAAATAAGAAGAAGCCACCTTCTCAGCCAGAAATGAATTCTATTGATTAATGGTGTGCAGAGGTTTGATGGTAAAAGTTCAGAAAGGTGCTATTACAGTCAGGTGAAGTGGGAAGGATCCTTACCTTGTTTTAAAATATATATGGTACTAGTTGCTGTCAAGTTGGTTGACATGAGGACATTTTCACGGTTGGAAGTATCTAATTCCACTTTTGTCAGCTTCTCCAGGTCACTGTGAAAGCTGCTGACCTCTCCAGTGGGAAATGTTGCATTGGTCAGATGTCCCTCGGGGTCATACCTGAGGAATGTAACCAATCCCAACTTTGAAGTCTCTTGGCAGTGATAACAGGCCTTTGCAAATAAAAATCACTTGGCAGCTAATACAGTTTAACTTTGAGTGATAACAAGTATTATTAACCTTGTTCAATAAGAAGAAAAAGGTCAGAGAGATGATTAATCAAACGAAGGTATTTCTTGCAGCTTCTGAATTCTTGATGACTTCCTTGAGCTGTGCTGTTTTACAGAAAAAATATATCTGGTAATGAATCACCAGGGTGGAAAACTGATTTATGAATCATGTCCTGCTGTGTGTAATGTTGCAGGGAGGCCTCCGTTTGCAATTTGGGTCGATCCCACTAGATGTGATGGATAACAAAACCCAGCAGAGGGTGCTATTGGCAAAGGAAAAGGAGGCACAGCCGGCCCCCAGTGTCTGGAAGGGCAATAAACTTATTTTGCATTGTGATAGGAAGATTATATTTGCTGCTGTTTAAGTTGCCAAATTTGAAATGAATGAATCATTCTTCCAACAAAATGAACAAGCACAGAGGATAATGGAAACATGTTCATTAAAACATTCTGGAGCCCCCTGATCTCTGTGTCACTTAATTTTTCTAAAAAAAATCGTTTTAGAGTATAGTACATATGCATTGTAATTTGCCTATATGAGTAAGAGACAAAAAAATAATTACCTGGGATAATAGGCAATAACCTATATCTGGAAATATAGTCTAGTGAGTTTACTTTTTTTAAAAAAAAATCAGAATGATTGGCAATCTCACTGTCCTCCAAATGGAAACTGCTTCCCTGAAGGCTTTTGATGTGGAGCTGTTCTTTTATTGCCAATAGAACCATGAAAAATAAACACTTCATTAAAAGTAAAGACATGCACTTGGAAACCCATTACTGTTTTCTTTTCAAGTTGCAAATTACAAAATATTTAAGCACTTTTATTTGCTTTTAAAATGTTAAACAATTAAATTCTTCTTACCCAAAGTGAGTAGGATACAGCCTGGACACAATGGCAAAGTCTGGCTCTACTATTTCCTCCCCCGACAATTATGCAAAATGGCATAGTGATTTAGTGTTAGTTCACTAGGTTTTAAAGAACTAAGCCTGGATAGTTGCTCAAATTTTAAAACCTAGACCAGCGTTTGGTAGGCTTGGGCAAAGGGGCTGGACCTTATTTTATCAGACAGAACTGAACTTGGGGCTATACGCAATGCCACCTCAAGTTCGGTGCAATGGGTATACGAGCGTGCGCACATAAGCACATGTGCTATCAGTTTAAACAGGCATGCACGCAAATGAAAACAATCAAGTAGGTCAGTTGATATCACAGACATGCCACGCCCAATTGTTTAATTGGATGCATCTTCTGTGTAAATGGATTTTCATCAAAAAAGTTGTTGGTGTGTTGCTACTGTGCCGCCCCAGCCTCGTTATCAAGGGAAAGACTGAAGGGTGCTGTTTGTGCCTGAGGTTAATGGCACAGCCCTGACCCTGGCTCAGCTCATTTGCCCCTGGTCTGCTCTGGGGCTCTGTGACTGCAAAAGGCAGGCCCCTGATGAGAAAGGGCCATGGAAAGGCTGGAATGCCCAGCCCAGCCTCAACCTTGTCTGCGTGGTCTTCCTTCTAGGAGAGGAATAAGTCTACCTTTAATTATCCCAAGGTACCAAGCTGCTTTTCCTGGTAGGGAAGTATTTCCAGGCAGCAGATAGAAGGAAACTGCCTTCCTCACCAGGGAGCCTGGGGCCCCACAGCCTAGATTATGCAGGCAGTTCCTTTCTGCTTGACATCCATCAACAGCAACTTTGCCTCATTGGATTACCCTTCCTGATTTCCAAGTGGTTTCCTCAAACCGTGGCAAGGTCAACCATCATCATTCCTCAGGTAATCTGACCTAAATTGCTATGCATGTAAGTGCCCGATGGGCTTTCCAGCTTGGGGGCAGTTTCCTTCTTTCTCACTCACAGAACCTCTTGTTTTAAAAGCAAAATTTCATCTTAAAGTGAAGGTAGTGGTTGTGTCACTCCTCAGGGCAAGATGACAAAATCAGATGTCATTTGAGTCATCCATGAGCAGAGGGACCAGGGCCAAATATTCAATGAAATTTAGCAGTGCCCTGTGGATAAATCTGGTTTCCAAACCCTCCCACCCCCCACCAAATACTTTTAAACTCAGTCACTGGTGCTGTTTGTCTGAGATTATATGCTTCAAAGCTTAGTCCCTAGAGCACAGCCATGATCCTATATACTCTGCTCCCATCCCGACTTCCCAAATTGACAGGAGTACATTTGGAGAGGAAAGATGAATAGTCCTGGATAAGATTGTAATTACATGGATAGATCTAGCTGGGGGGTGGCTGCCTGAATCTTTCCTGGTGGGGATTGGGTAGAATTTTCCATGGCCCTGTCCAGTTGCTGGGTAGCTGGAAAGTCGTCATATTGCCTGATTTCCTTTCTGTGGCTGGACACGCATCTTTGTTTTGAAAGTGTGTATCTGACTTTAACTCTATCATAAACAAAGCACTTGACCTGGAGGGCATAACGCTAAGTGAAAGATGTCAGACAATGACAAATAGTGTGTGATCTCACCTACATGTAGAATCTAAAAAAATAAAAATAAAAAAAAAAGCCCCACATGTACCAACATCAGAAGAGATCAGATTTGTGGTTACCAGACATGGGGTAGGTGGGGAAGTTGAAGGAAGGTAGTCAAAAGACACAAAAGTTCCAGCTTCAAGATCCATAAGTACTGGGGAGGTGATGTACAACACGGTGACTACAGCTAACGCTGATGTATGGTACACAGGACAGTCACTAAGAGGGTAGACCCCCAAAGTTCTCATCAGAAGGAAAAAACCATTTCTCTCTTTTTCTGTATCTATGAGATGATGGATATTAACTAAACCTGTTTTGGTAATCATTTCTCAGTATTATATGTAAGTCAAGGAATTAGGTTGTACACCTTAAATTTCTGCAGTGCTATGGGTCAATTATATCTCAATAAAAATGAAGGGGAACCCCCCCAAACTATCCCTGAAGCACGTTACCCAACACACAGACCCCAATTCTGGCAGTCAGTCATAACAATCACATTTGGTGGTATCTTAAGTGTGGTGTCTCTGTCATTTATTTGGATGGCCCTCGGTCTAAACATACAGGCCCACTTCTTTTTTGTGAAGTCATTTCCAAAGCGAGAGTGACAGGCAAAAGAACTCATCAGTGGCTAATTCCTACAACTTTAGAAAGATTGCTCAAAAATGGCTAAGAAATAAAGGGAGCCTTTGATTTCGTATGGCTTGCTTGAGTTTTTTTCTCTCCATCACAGGGGAATGCATGCTTCCAGACTGAATGTCAAAGATACAAGTTTAATCAAAACCTCTTATGCTGTGTGTTTCCCTTTGGTGCCTGCATCCTTTGGTGCAGAGTACAAGCCAATATGCTGCAACTGATCCCCTCAGGCCACAACATGGCAGCAAGCCCCTCCTTCCCAGGGCTGGCAGTAGCACTCTCTTAACCAGGCCTGCAAATTCTGGCTGGTGAATTGTGTGATCAGGTGATGACCGTTGCCTTCATATTCATTAGAAGTGGGTCTGGTAAGAGGAGATTTGCCATCAGATTGTCCCTTCCTGTCCTGATTTTACAGAATTCCATAATGAGGGTCTCACAGGACACTGATCAGTGAAGTATTAAGTATAACTAGTGTTTTGCTCAGCACCTCAATAGGCTGTGTGCACGTGTGTGTATGTGCACGCGTGCATGCATGTGCACACGCACGCAGACATGCCCCGTTAGAGAAAAGAAAACATTTATAAAGGAAGTTCAGAATTCATTCTTGTCCTTGAGGAGCATATAGTTTAGTTAGGGTAGGGTGATATTTACACATTATTAAAAATACATTTGTCTGATATTTTCTCATAAGGGGTAGCCTGCCCTTTTCCCTTGAGGACAATTTAAGCCGGAGCTAAGCCACGCAGAGTAAAAACTAGAAGCTCCCCTACCTTTGCTTTTTAAAAGATATTCAAGATTACAGAAGGGAAATTCATTACTTATTTTTTTAAAGGGAAACAGACCATTTTTACCCACTCATGTCAGAAACCTGACCAACCTAATAATCATTCTCTAGGAAATACTGGATTCCCCTTCCTCACCAATAACTTCATTTGGCTTCCTTTGATTCAGCTCCAAGTCCATAATGCCCTTCTATCTCCACTTGTTCTTTATTCAATAAGTATCAGTCTTGTGCTGGGTACCAGAGATACAGTGCCGAATGAAATTCAAAGTCTAGTGGGGCAGATAAGACATTCACACAAATCACTCTAATGCCAGAATATTGCCATGTGCTTCTGCAAACAAGCTGTTGAAGCTCAGAGGAGGCAGAAGTCATTTCCAGCTGGGCCAAGCAGAGAGGAAGGAAGAGAAGGAGGTGGTATTTGAATTCTGGAAGGGAGGTAGAGCTCAATCCTTTGCTAGGTAGAGATGGGGGTGGAGAAGAAGGCATTCCAAAGAGAGGTGACAGCATGAAGAAAAGCATGCAGGTGGATGGGATGTCCATGAAAAGGACTGGGTTGCTGGGGCACAAGGTTCCCCCAGAAGGGTAGTGGGAGATAAGGCTGGGAGGCATGTTGTAACCAGAGCATAGGGGAAGTGGGGCACCAGCTTCTGGAGGAAAGCAGGCAGTCAGTCGAGAATGAAGAGGCACAGAGGACTTTCCAAGGAGAGAACAGTATGATTAAAGCAGTACTTTGGCGGCAGCAAATCTTGAAAGAGGATATGTGGAGCAGGGAGGCCAGTTGGAAGGCTACAGCTTTCATTTGTCTAAGAACATGGGGGCTTCTTGCCTTTCTTAAATGTATTATGATTGTAATCATTGGAACGTGTCTTCCTTACTAGGCTGTAAACTTGTATCCACAGAGGACAGGCACCTGTGTGACATCCATGCCCGTAGTCTCGGTATCTGGCAAGAGCAAGTTCTCGCTACGTCTACTTGTTGAGTGAGTGAAATAAGGTGATACCAGTGGAAATGGAAGCGATGGGTGGACACGAGAGCCAATATGCTTAGAGAAGAGACAGAGCCAGCAGTGGTGGTGTGGGGAGGCCAGGCTCAGCTTCCGTACATGTCCTGTGCGCTCAGCTAATCTTCCCTACCAGCCCCCAAAACTTTTTCTGCCAGGAGACTCGCTTCCTTCTGTTTACTCCCTGTCTCTACTGTAGGTATCCCCAGCATGACCCATGACAGTTCTGTCTGTCCAGTCTTGATCCTTATCAAGGCCATAAAGCACATACATGGAGAGGTGACTGAGCAAAGGTGTGGAGACTCTCTGTCTCTGGAGACCTGAAGGAACAGTTGTCAGTTCTCTGTTTTTGCTTAACTGAAATCCTTTGCCTGCCTGAAGACTGGAGGCTGGACCTCATGGTGCCTTAGCTCCCTCTTTACTCTGAGATTCCAGAAAACACTGGAAACATTTTGATGTGTTTGGACTATTTACATAACCAGGTCTACATGGGAATCACATCCTATACCCAGGCAACTATCTCACCCAGAGACGTGGCTTGTTTACCTTGCTCCTCCCCCTACTTCCAATCTTTTTTGGGGGTCGGTGGGATGGTGGTTGTGGGGATGTGCTAACAAAGTCTAGAAAGAGAGAGAATATGGAAGACAAGCGATCAAAAAATCATGTTAGGGCAGCCTGGGTGGCTCAGTGGTTGGGCGCCTGCCTTCAGCCCAGGGCGTGATCCTGGAGTTCCGGGATTGAGTCCCATGTTGGGCTCCCTGCATGGAGCCTGCTTCTCCCTCAGCTTGTGTCTCTACCTCTTTCTCTCTATGTCTCCCATGAATAAATAAATAAAATCTTTTAAAAAAATCATGTTAAATGCACAGTGTCTTCAAGTGGCTGGCTTTTGCAGAGTGCAAGGGCCTGTGGAACTGCTCAGCCTGGACCAGCAGCAGCGATGCACTGACGCTTTGGCCTCAGTGTGGGATCTTTCCATTTAGTATAGCGGAAGCCTTGCCAGGGGGATGCTTGGGAAACAAGCAAGGGCATCCTGGCTACTCTTGCAGCCTCCTGGGCAAAGACAGCTTGCCCGCTATGTGAGTTGCTGGGCCCCTCCCTTGGGCCCTCGCTGTGGCAGGGTCATTGCAATTAGGAACCTGCCAGCCCCCTTGGGCCAAGACCTTGCCTCATTTGGTCGGTATTCCTGCCTTGACAGTCACCTCTCTGTTAGCCATTTCTCTGCGGTCAGCTTTCCCCGTGACATTCAGGATGCTTAGGGGCAGTCAAGCATCAAGTACTAATACTTGGGGTGTGCAATTTTGATTCTGGTCCAAGTCAAACGGAATTATGAAAATCAATGAACTATTTAAACAACATCACATTACACGATACAAGCCCACATACTAGCACTGCACAAGATGCATTTTAAAATCCCATTTGGATGATACACTGTTCAGGGTCATCTGTGTCATTTCTCCTGCCCATCGCCACAGATAATCAAAAGCAGGATGGATTACCTGCTTAGCTACCTGCTGCCTCCTGCTAAATTTTGCTTCTGTCTCTGATTCTCTGTGTCTCAACTCAGAACAGAATTTCTGTTTCTACCTTGGCAAACAATTTGTCCCCTTTGGCCACAGAAGGCAGCTTCTTCACCCCAGGGAAATGCTCAAGTTCTTTCAGGAGGGCCTGGTGGCAGTGGCATGGCCATACTTTACTGACCTCGGCAGGGCTCTGACCCTGACTAGAGTAGCAGGTCCAGTTCTGTGTTCCCCAGCTTCAGGAGGACCAAGGAAGACTCAAAGGAGTGTTCAGAACTGGCTAATGCATTGGAGGATAAAAGCAAAAGAAGTCAGATTTTGTACAGAGAAGACTGTAAGAAGGAATGGTTGCACTATGTAGATTGGGAAATTGCTCATTCTTTTCTGTGCAGTTAAGAAGGGACAGGGGCATGTCTCACTGGGGACTGCTGTTTGGCACTAGAATGGATGGCTTCAGGAGGAAGAGGGACTTTCTCTCCGTAGATACTTTTTGGTCAGGAGGGTTTCAGCATAATCCTGGTTGGAGTTAAGGGGGAAGAAGGAAGAAATGGCTGGTTAGCCTCTCTTTCTACCCCCTTTCCTGCTACTGGAGAGAAAATCTCACTTCCCAGACTTCCCACGGTCACTCTTGCGATCCCACAGCCTCCTTCTTTTTTCCAGACTAGACACTAACATTGGACTAGACACTCAAAGACCTGACTTGAGACCCAGCCAACTAGCAATGCGTACAGGCAAGGTATGTCCCTATCTGAGCCTCAGTAAAATAACTTCTAGTGTCTCTTTGTGGCTTCAAAATTCCATACTTGTCCCCATGTGAAGGCCTGCGTTGCTCAGCTCTTAAGAGGCACAGCATTCGCTATTTGGCAATAATGATGTTGATCTTTTTCACTCACTGCCAGCCCAGTCTGGTCACTGGAAGGATCCTGCTCGCCACACAGTTCCTGCATTGATGGGCTGCCAGTGGAAACCAGGCATACAGCCTGATCTGACTACAACCATATTCTATTCTATTCTCTATCTAGTATCATCAACTTTTCCTTCTCTATGGGTCATTTTCATCAGTATACAAATATACTGTTATTTCTGTCATTTAAAAAAAAAAACTTCTTCTGTTTACTTCATTCCCCTTGCCCCCAGCCCCAATTTCTCTGCTCCTCTTTATAGCAAACCTCCTCAGAAGGGCTCTTTTCTTCTTACATTCATCACATAACTTATTATAACCATGTCAATGTTATCATTTATCCTTGAAATCAAATCTAGAAAAAAGTTACCACAGGTCTGTAAGTGATGCCAATAGTTTTGACCCAAAGTTTGGTTAAATAACCTGCTATTGCATTTGAAGCTTCTCCCAACACAGCTGAATATTTTTTTTAGTTTTTAATAATTTTATTTTTTATCATGATGATTGTACTTTTTAATCTTCATCCACTATTTTTCCCATGCCGCCACCCACCTCCCCCCTGGTAATCACCAGTTTGTCCTGTATAGTTAAGAGTCTGTTTCCTGGTTTGTCTCTCTCTCTCTCTCATTTGTTTTGTTTTTTAAATTCCATATATGAATGAGATCCTATGGTATTTGTCTTTCTCTGACTGACTTATTTTGCTTAGCACTATACTCTCTAGCTCCATACATGTTGTTGCAATTGGCAATATTTCATTCTTTTTTTGAGTGATATTCCATTGTATGTATGTATATGTGCGCGCACGCGCGCGCGCACACACACACACACACACACACACACCTTCTTTATCTATTCATCCATTGATGGATACTTGATACTTGGTCTGTTTCGTATCTTGGCTATTGTAAACAATGCTGCTATATCCCTTTGAATTAGTGTTTTTGTATTCTTTGGGTAAATACTCAGTAGTGTGATTCCTGGATCATAGGATAGTTCTATTTTTAATTTTTGGAGGAGCCTCCATACTGTTTTCTGGAGTGGTTGCACTCCTAAGAATTCTTTACTCCTTGTTTCCAATCTCTCTCTTTATTATTATTATTATTATTATTATTGAGATATAATTCATATATCATAAAAGTCACCATTTCAAAGTATATAATTCAGTGGCTTTTAGTGCATCCACAGGGTGTGCAGTCATTGCTACCACTTCTAGAACATTCCATCATCTGTCCCAAATAAACTCCATCCTCATTAGCAGCCAACCTCCATTCCCTCTCAGCCCCAGGTGACCACCAAGCTACTTTCTGCCTTTACGAATTTGCCTTTGTGGACATTTCATTTAAGTGGAATTATTCAATATTTGTCCTTTGTGACTGGCTTCTTTCACTTCACGTAATGTATTAGGGGATCCTCCATGTTGTAGCATGTGTCAGAACTTCATTCCTTTTTACGGATGAATGATACTCCATGGTATGGAAGTACCCCATTTTGTTTGCCTATTCCTGTCCTGATGGACATTGGTTCTTCACACTTCTTGGCCATTATGAGCAACACTGCTATGAACATGTGTATATCCATTCTCTCTGAAATCAGCTCTGCTCAGGCTTTTGTCCCCCATGGTGCCACAGCACCTGCTCTTCTCAAGGTAAACAATGATGTCCACAGTGCTGAATTGAATAGTCAATTCTTAGTCCTTGTCTTACTTGACTTATCTGGAATACCTGACATGGCTGATCACTCCTTCCTGTTTTACTTGGTTCCCAGAACATCCTACTCTCCTACTTTTCTTCCCACTTCACTGGATTGTCCTTTTTGGTCCCTTGCTGGTTTTCACTTGGATGTCTAACTTAACTGATTATATCCAGAATTGAACTCCTGATCTCCCACCAGTACAATGTACTCCTTGCACATTCTTTCTTATATTGATACATAGAAAGTCTATCATCCAGTTGCTCAGGCCAAACCTTTGGAGTTATCTCCAAACCTCTTTCTCTTCACTCCATATCCAATCTATTGGTAAGTCCTGATAGGTCGACTGTCAAAATATACTTAGAATTTAACCACTTATTACTGCCCCCACTCTCTGGTCTAAGTCACCATCTTCTGCCTGGAGCATTGCAAACCTTTCCCCTCTCCATCACTGGGCTCCCCTGTTTCCATAATACAGTCTGATGTCCTCAAAATAGACTGATTCTTTAAAAATGTAACTCAGATTATATCTTTCCTTTACTTAAAGCTCTCTAGTGGTTCTACATCTTACTTCAGAGTAAAAGTCAAAGTCTTTGTGGAGGACTGCAAGGCCTTACATGAAGTAGCCCTGGCCACTTCATTGATTTTATCTTCCTACTATTCTTTTTTTTTCTTCCCACTATTCTTACTCCATTCCAGTCATAGTGGCTGCCTTAATATTCCTTGAACACATCAGGTTGGCTCCTGCTGCAGGGCCTTTGCATTTGCTGCTCACTGCCAGAAATGTTCTCTTTCTTCTTCTTCTCTCCCCGTAGATTGCCATATGGCTTACTCCCTCACCTACTACAGGTATTTACTCAAATGTCACCTTCTTAATGAGGCCTTCTCCAACCACACACCCAAAAGAAAAACCTCTTCTGCCTCACACTCTTGATCTCCCTTACCCTGCTTCATTTTTCCATAGAGCTTATCACCATCAGAAGTTCTGTACATTTTACTTGTCTCCCTCCAGTATAATGTAAGCTCTATGAAGGTAGATATTTTTAAAAAAACTTCTTTTAAAATTTTAAGTAGGTACCACAACCAATGTGAGACTTGAACTCATGACCCCGAGATCAAGAGTCTCATGCTGTACTGCCTGAGCCAGCCAGGTGACCCAAAGGTATGAATTTTTATCTGTTTTGTTCACAGCTGTATCCCCAGTATCCGAATACTGCCTAGCACAGAGTAAGTGCTCAGTAAATATCTGTTGACTAAATAAATGAACTAGTTACTTTTGCTTTTTTCCCCTCTAGTTTTGTTGAAGTATAATTGACAAATAAATTGTATCTCTGTCAAGTATACAGTATGATGAATTGATGACTAAATGAATGAATGGTTGAACTGGTTATTCTGAAAACTAGTTAATACTTCAGCCATTTCTTGTTGCTTGACTGAAGTCAACTGTTAGCTTTCAAAATAGTTGCCTAATTTTAGCTGTGGTATGATGTTGCATGAATTTTTTTTTTATTATAAATTAATTTTTATTGGTGTTCAATTTACCAACATACAGAATAACACCCAGTGCTCATCCCGTCAAGTGTACCCCTCAGTGCCCGTCACCCATTCACCCCCACCCCCCACCCTCCTCCCCCTCCACCACCCCTAGTTCATTTCCCAGAGTTAGAAGTCTTTATGTTCTGTCTCCCTTTCTGATATTTCTCACACATTTCTTCTCCCTTCCCATATATTCCCTTTCGCTATTATTCATATTCCCCAAATGAATGAGAACATACACTGTTTGTCCTTCTCCGGTTACTGTGGCCAAGTTCAAAAAGGGTGTTGCCTGAGTTCTTCTCTGGGATTTTGATGGAATCTTGTCTCACATTTAGATCTTTCATCCATTTTGAGTTTATCTTTGTGTATGGGAATTTTTGAAAAATATATTCTCATTAGAAACTTGATCTTTCTTCAGGGTGGTATATTTAAAAATTGGGGCTCTTGAGTCAGACTTGGGAGTTTGAATCCTGGACATCTGTGTGAATCAGAACAAATTAACCATTCTGTGCCTCAGTTTCCTCATTCACAAAATGGCATACCAGGAGCACCTATCCCATGTTGTTATTTGGGGGAATCTAATAAAATAATGTATGTAAATCACTTAGCCTGCTACTTGGCACGTAGTAAAGCTTCAGTGAACAGTGGCTTTTATTACTGTTATTAAGATGTAAGAAATTTTTCAAAAAATAGAGTAAGGCTTGTAATAGAAACAACTGAATACATGTTTCTAAGTGAAACTAAAATAGCTGTCCAGCTTTTTTGTGTAAGTGGCATTTCTTTGGGAAATGATCCAAAATGTGAAGGCCAATTGTTTTGTCCCTTTCCTCAGGAGGCTTTCATGAGATTGGACATATCCTCTTCATATTCTCTGCATCCTCACAGAATAGTCACACTGGGAACCCTTCATACTTAACATTTCCACTTGTCACACTTTTCCACTTTAATGCCATTTCAAACTCTGGGTTCAGATTCCATAGATTATCTTCCCTCAGTAAACTGGTTAAAAATTCAGCAATTCCCTTTTGTGGAAAGGATGCTTGCCAAGTGTTGGCAGACTAGCTTTCTAAATGAGTTGACCTGCAAACAAGGTTGTCCATGCTTGAAAAGGCAAGGACAATGGTCTCTTTCCGTGTCATGACACTTCCTAGTAGCTTGCTGTCAGACACACCCTGTGTTAATTCCCAGTTAAACAAAGTCATTACAGATCCAGTCTGTGAATGCCAGTGTGTGCCAGATTCTTTGACTTATGCAGGGAAACTGAGGAAGCCCAAGCCTGTATGGGAGTGTCTGGCTCTATGTTTAATGGAAGCAGCCAATGGAGTGCAGCCTCTCCCGTTCACACTTGCTTTCCAGGGTCCACTTCTTATATTCTAACTTCTATTATCTCCCACAGCAACTTATACTGAGTTGGGCTGAGCTAGGCTGGGCACACATTCATTTATTCATTCATTAAAACCCACAGGGATCAATAAATACTAGTTAAGCTACACTGCCTCTTTGTTGCTTTAGAACCATTTTCTTAGTTTTGTTATTTAAATGAAATTTTACCTTGTTTTCCCAGCTATGCTGTAAATTTCCTGAGTACTTGGGCTTCTAGATCATTCCTGTCTCCCACAGTGCCACACCTGATTCTTCATTCAGTCTATGTTTTTATTATTATGCTCTGCAAAACTGCTCTGGAGGAATGGGTTTGAACCCTAGGAGTTGGGTAAAATTTTCTCCTTGACTCTATTTTTTTTTAATTGTGTTTCTTAGGAGAAAATAGCATGCAACACCCAGCAATTACTAAGCCATTTTCCCACCATAATACAATGTCAAATAAAAGCCTAACAAAGCCTATGTTGAGAATGAGAAACTTACTCGTAAACAGTTGTCCATCCATTTTCATTACTTTTGGTAGCCAGAAGCCCCGTGTTTCCTGGATAGGTCATCAAGGCCAGATTATAGCCTTGGGCTGACACTCTTTTCAGAACTCCGTTGCTGCTTATGGTCAGCCAGTACACCTGCCCGCCAGGCACCACAAGCCACAGGGGCATCCCACCTGCATCACGGCGAATGTGCACAGAGTTGCCATTGCTGCTGGTAACTGCACCTAAGTCACCTTCGGCATTGTAGGTGAAGTTATATACGTAGTCCCTTGTTATCAAGTTCAAGGTGTGCAGGTGGGTTCCATTGACAGTGAACTGATAGAGCTCCTGGTCAGCAGGTGAAGCAATCTCATAAAGGTTCATGTCATTCAGGTGGGCTTGGTTTCTGCTAATGGTACGAATTCGAACGTTCCCAAGGTCTGCGACATATAGGGTACCATCAGGTGACACTGCTAAGGAGGAAGGGGCCTTCATCTTTGCATCTTTGGCATAGCCACCATCACCTATGAAAGAAAGACCATGATTTTAATAATTGTCATCACAAGCATTTATAAGCACGTAACCATATACAGAAATCACTGTGTGTCAAGAATCATTTTAGGAGTGCCTGGCTGGCTTGGTCAGTGGAGCATGTGACTTTTGATCTCAGGTTGTGGGTCTGAGCCCCACATTGGGTACAGAGATTACTTAAAAATAAAATCTCTAAAAGAAAAAAATCATTTGAAAAGGAACAATTGGTGAACCAATATCCTCTGTATACCCTTCCCTTTACAAATTTGAAACTTATTCAGAATTCTTGAGTCAGTACCAGGGAAGACAGTGAGATGCAATTATCTCGGTTAACACCAATTTTGAGAAATCCTCAATCCTGCTGTTCAGTATCTATTGCATCACAAGATACAAAAACAGCAAATAATGGAAGCCACACAAAATGTGGCCAAGAGTTCCTGGGATTTATGCCTGTCAGTGCTGTGGGTCTACCTTAGGACTTTCCGATGATACTGTGCCTAGAGGACCTTTCTTTGGCTAATTCCCATTGTCACATTATCAAAGTACACTAAGTCTGTAAGTGCAACAATGATTCAGAACATCAAATTTGATAACTGGAATAAACATTAGATTTTCTTTGAATGAAAGATATAAATTAGCAAAATAAGTATAAAACTAATTGTCCAGGAAAACATTGGAAATATTGATCAAAAGTCATATCCACCAATTTGCTCATTCTTGATTCCTCCGGCCCAAGAAAAGGCAAAGGTTAAGAGAATCTTTTGGGCCTGGATGAGCAGTTTAATAGGACTGCAGTTAGCATGGAGGGATTTCCACATCCCAGCAATAAATGTTATCTATTGACATTTAGAGGAGTGTTTGCTATCTGGAATATCTACTCCACGTTTTGGGGAAAAGACTCTTTTTTAAATATATATATTTCAGTTGGAAGTAAAGGGTACTATTTGCTAGGAAGAAAATTTTGGATATTTTTAAAACAGTGTAGCACACTGATGCCCTGAGAACCCTCTACTGTGGGATTTTATTTTGCCTGTGTATCTTCAATGCAGTCTGCTATAGTCTCTTTGTTTTTTTTTCTTTCTTTCTTTTTTTTTCTTAGTAGGCTCCATGCCCAATGTGGATCCCAATGCAGAACTTGAACTCAAGACCTGAGCTGATACCAAGAGTTGAACACTTAACAGACTGAGCCACCCATGCATCCCTCTTTGGGTTTCAAATAGCAAGCACTATTAATTTGGAAACAAGTCACTTAGGGGAAGTCATTTTACCCTTAGCTAAATCAGTAAAGGCAGGTTTTATTGTGTTTCCTTTTCTCCAAAGTAGAAATAGTATCATGATCTTACATTCATATAGTGATTTTAACTTTTTTTTTAAAAAAGATTTTATTTATTCATGAGAGACACAGACAGAGAGGCAGAGACATAGGCAGAGGGAGAAACAGACTCCCTGCCTGATGTGGGACTCAATTCCAGGACCCCAGGATCATGACCTGAGCCAAACACTCGACCACTGAGCGTGCCCCTGATTTTAACTTCCTAGGAGTATCAAACTTTTATGATAGTAGCTTATCCTCAATACAGCAAGGTGATATAATTGAGACAAGTAACATTTCTACCAGATGAGGTAAGCAAGTCATGAGGAGGTTTTGTGGCTTTCCCTGGGTCACTTGGTCAGTTGGTTGCAGAACAATGGACCAGATACTAAGCCATGTGACCTCAACCCATCGCTTTCTCTACTCGCTCATACTAATGCTCACAAATAACACTTTGGTTTTCCTTTTGACTTTTCTGATATGCGTTTTTCTTTTGGAAACAGAGAGAGGGAGCTGCTGAATCGCTAAAAAGGTCATACCTGAAAAACAGTCACAGTTGGGATCAATTTTGCAGTCACAGTCAGTAGGGGCACCAGCTATGATGGAGATCTCTCCGTTGGTGGTGACTTGCTGAATGCGGTTTACTTTCCTCTCATCTGTTTCAGCTATGAAGAGCAGCCCGCTGTGGGAGATGCTGATGGCCCTAGCTGACTCCAGAGTGGAGTGAACTGCCACCTTGCTGACCAAGAAATGATCGATGCCTGGAACCTGGCAGTGAATGGGGCGCCCTGCAATGATCCGCACGCGCCTGTTCTCAGAAATTTGCAGCACAATGTTGTTATCCAAGACATACAATGAATTGTCCATGGGATTGACTGCAAGGTCTGTTGGCCACTCTAATCGCACCTGCAAAAAGAGCAGAACACACACCATTAGGTTACAATATCTTTCCAGGGGCAGTTTTAACTTGAAAGAAAAATCGGCTTATTGGTTCCCTCGTCTCATGAATTTCAGCAACATTGGTGTGGTGTGGCCAAGTTGGAGGTGGTGGTTGATCGAATGTTCTGGGAAACACATTTATCATTCATACCATTTCCAACATAATGTCAAGTCATTTTCCATAATTCCAGAAGGACTAGAGCAGTGTTTTTCGGAGTGTGGTCTCCAGATGAGCAGCAACAGCATCGCCTGGGAACTTGTTAGAAATGTAAATTCTCAGACCCCAACATAGACCTATTGAATTAGAACCTCTGGGAGTGGGCAACCAGTCATCTGTGTGTGTGTGTTTTAAATATTTTATTTATTTATTCTTGAGAGACAGAGAGAGAGAGACAGACAGACAGAGACAGAGACAGAGGCAGAGAGACAGAGAGAGGCAGAGACACAGGCAGAGGGAGGAACAGGCTCCATGGAGGGAGCCTGACGTGGGACTCGATCCCGGGACTCCAGGATCACGCCCTGGGCTGAAGGCAGGTGCTAAACTGCTGAGCCACCAGGGCTGCCCCTAATCTGTGTTTTAATGAGCCTTCCATCATCTTCTGATGCACACTCAAGTTTGGGGACCAATGCTCTAGGACTTCCGTGTCACTAGGACATACAGATCTCTGTCACTCTCCTGTAGATACATGGAAGAGAAAGTCATAAAGACTTCTGGAAAACACAGTGCCAGAGAAACTGGATTTTACTCTAACAGCAACCTTTTGGGACAGGATCTTCCATTAACACAGACCTAACGTCCATCTTGTGGAACACTCAGGCACAATTTATCAGCTGGTGATGTGGGATCCTAAGTTGCAATGCCCTGCCCCCTAGCCTGACCTGGTTCACTCCACATCTCCTTTTTCTGGCATAGAGAAAAAGCCCACATGAGCACACAGTAAGAGGATAGTCACCTGCAAGCCAAAGAAAGAGGCCTCAGGAGAAACCAAAGCTACGAACACCTTGATTTTGAGCTTGTAGCCTCCAGAACTGTGAGAAAATACATTTCTTTTGTAGAGTATCCAGTCTGTGGTATTTTTTAAAGACTTATTTATTTATTTGAGAGAGAGAGAGAGGGAGAGAATGAGTGGGAGGGGCAGAGGGGGTGGAGAGAATCTCAAGCAGACTCCACACTGAGTGGGGAGCCGGATACAGGGCTTGATCTCATGACCCCAAGATCACCACCTGAGCCAAAACCAAGAGTCAGACGCTCAACTGACTGCTCCACTCAGGCGGCCCTGTGGTGTTTTGTTACAGAAGCCCTATCACACTAATACATCAGGTAAGGGAGGGTGCGCATGTCCAGCTTTATTCGGATGGCTGTGAGAAACCACTAAAGGGCTTGAAGTAGGAGTGTGACACAGAGGAATCACATTGGCTGCTGTTGAGACAATACTGGAAAAGGAGATGGGAGAAGAGGCAGGCCCACATTAGGAGACTCGAGCAGTGGTCCATGTGGGGGATGATAGTGCCTGAATTAGGATGGTAGCAGTGGGGATGGAGAGAAGAAGATGGATTTAAGATGTGTTAAGGGCAGTTAGAAGAAAAAGGACTGGCGTGTGTGTGTGTGTGTGTGTGTCTGTGTGTGTGTGTGTGTGTGTGTGTATTGTATCTTGTGCCACATGCTGTGCTAGGCACCTGGGGACGAACACACAGGCCAACCAAACACGGCCCCATTCTAGTTCCTTCCTGGACACAGTGGTCAGCCCAATATCTGCCTTGACATCCCCTCATAGCTATTTATCACTGGACACTTTCTCAGAAAACTGTGTTCCATGTACTCTTCACCCCACCAGTCAGTTATCCTATACTTTATTGCTCTTCTCTTAGGTTGGACAAAGGCAGTCCAATCTGGCCCATTCCTGGCCAAAATAGTAGCAGTAATGTGGCTACTCTTCTTGCCTTGAGTGAAAGCCCAAGGAAACTTTCGTTTTTCTCACTGAGTCCAAAAGTCTGAAAACAAGATCTGGTCTGCCATTGCACTGGGAAGCCCACTCCATCCCTAGCAGGAAGAGGCCTTCCACTCCATCAGTAATGAAGCAGACAAAGGCCAGTCTGAGGTAGGCCTTCCCTCTCATGTCGCCTCATAATGGAGGGCAGCTGGTGATGTTGTAACATGGGCAAAGGTTGTCTTTGGCCTTCCCTCTCGTACCACTTGGGGCTCTTTGTCCCTGTTTCTGAGAGTGTCTCCCAGACACCCAGCAACCTCATTCTGCCCCCGTGTCTCTCTGCGTGCCCTCAACCTCCACAAAGGCTGGCCTTCCCTGGTCAGTACCATATGCCTCTGGGCAGCTAGGAATTTGAATGCTAATGGAGTATAAAGCGGAGCTGTGTTATGCATGTTCTACAGAGCCTTTCAGACTGAGGCCATTGGATAAACATTAAACACCAGCTTTAACAGCTCCCCGAGCAGTTTGCTGTGATGTGTTCCTCAGCACGTCTGTCTGAGGCCTGTGCCTGTCAGGGCCCTGCCACCGAGAGGGAGAGTGCGGGCCTGCTGCTGCGGAGGGTGCCAACTCCTCGCTTTGGCCCTCCACACACTCTATCGCTCCTATACAGCAGCTGGCTGCGTGCACTGGTCCTATGGAGCACAGTCCCCCAGGAAATAACTTGGGGCTGGCTGAGGAAGAGGAAATGAATTATTTCAGTACAGCACTCCTATTTTGATCGAGTCTGAAGTCAGTGACCCAGAAAAAACAAAGCTGGCAGAAATGACGTTCTAATTATCTCCACTCTGAGAGCTGAGGCCAGGGCAGAGGCCAGGGACAGCACACACCTGGCAGGAGTCAGAGAAGGACATGTTTTGGACTCTGTTCTCTGCTGTCAAAGCTGCCTCTGAGATAAAGGCTGGTGGTTGGAAGATAAGCTGTTAAATTCTCCAACTCCCCCAACCCGACTTAAGTCAATACTATTGGTGTCATGTTTATTAGATTTAATATTGCCTCAAAAATACACCAGCTATTGTGTCTGTTTGTTTTCTTTTCCATCAAATAAGTCACCCTCTGGCAGTTTCCTGTGACTAAAGTGGCCTTCGTGCTTCTGAAACACTTTCTATACTAGCTACACAGAATCCCTTTAATTCCCATTTGATTTGGCTGGGCAGCTTGTCTATGAAATCTGCTCAAATGAAAGATGTGTGGCTACTTAGTAGTCCAAGGTCTGCCTTTTAAGAACCTGGACCTTTTCACCTCCCTTAGGTTGTCAGTTCCTTTTATATCCTTCTCACGTTAAATACTCCCATTTCCAGGTAATTTTTCAAGGAACTGGTGCTTTATACCCACACAATAGAAACACTATATTTACTACCAAGGCATTTCCATAACACACAACATAACATATGGAACCGGGTCCTTGAGCTGATTCTGGCAGTCAGAATTAGCATCTGTTGGTTGCAGTGAGACCCTAGGATTGTATGTTACCAAGGTAGGGCTAAGGTTAATCCCTGAGGGTTGCTGGCATTTGCCCAAGTGGTTTCTGGGGAGAAATAAACATTTCTTTTGGAGGTGGGAGCAGAAAGAGATGTAGGAGCAGGAGGGAAGCTCTGGAATCTCTGCCTGGTGACTTGGCCTACAGGCAAACCATTTGGCCTAATTTGTGGTGGTTGCCCCACCTTGTAAAAATACATTAATTTGTTTGAAATGTCAAAATATATTTATGCTAAACCAGTATTAAAGGTCATTGGTGTAGCTGCCAGCTCGGGGAATGTGCCCCTCTCCTAACAACATTCCCTGAGAAATAACCCTGAGCAGGAAGGAGAGCTTGGTCTGGATGTCAAGCCTTGACAGCACTGTGTCTTCCTCTGCTAATTGAAAATCTGCCTTGAAGGGACTTGACTCTCAGGTCAGCCAGTTCCATGGTTGGTTTAAAGATCCAGCTAATTTTGACCGAAGGTAACAGTATATAAAGCAGCAGAGTCCTATGGGGGAAAATCCATGTGTAAAAGCAGTATTTAAATATGAGCCCTCAGTTTGACTTAAGCTAGAATTTCCTCAGTCAAAACTTAACCCCACACTGTAGATGCAGACCATACCTTGGATACTTGGGCTCTTTCTAAACAGTTTGAAGGCCAGTTCCTTCCTGTACTGTGTGTCACCCTAGGCAAATGAGGTATCTTCTATGAGTGTCTGGTTTCCTCAGCTGCATCAAGGAAGAGAGGCTAGCAATAGTCTCTCTGTTAGAGTCACTGCGTGGATTGAGACAGTGATACTACTTGTCCACATAACATCCTTATGAATTTTGCCCTTCCCGTCCACCACGTGCACTACCATTGACTTAATATTTTTCTTTAAATTGACTTATTGTATAAATAAGTGCTTCCCCTTCCTTTGAACTGATTCTAATCAATAACATCTATAAAATTACAGGCTCGCTCATCTGAGCCTTTAATAAAAGTAACTACTGTTTATTGAGTGCTTCCTATGTGTCAGGCTCTTTGCATGGATTATGACTTTATATACTTAGAGCAATCACTCGAGAAAGAAACGACTGACATCCCCATTTTTAGATATGTGCTCATAGCCCCAATGCCATTTGATTCTTCAGCTGGAAGAGTGGATGCATTTCTTCATGTTCTCCTCACCAATTCTGGCATCCCCTTTACCTCATTTGAATCCCTCTAAGGGTTATTCTCTTTGGCTGAGAAGGTCAAAGCTTATTAGAACTTGAGTGATTCCTCGTTGTCTCTGTCACTTGTCATCTTTTGGTTCAGTGCATTGTGGGTGCCTACTCTGTATCACAAACTATTATCAAGGAAAAGAAAATAGGTCTCTGCCCTTGATTAGCTCACAGTCAAGTGGGGGACGGCAGATCCAGAAGCAGCTCATTTCAATATAATGTGGCTAAAGTGCTATGACAGACGTATGTCCAGACTGACATGGGAACACGGAGAGGGAGTTTGGGGGCAATAACTTCCAGAAGGTAAACGTCAGCTTCATCTTGAAGGATGAAGCTAAGGCACTGAGATGAAGTCAAGTGGGAGGAGTGATTTCAGCAGAGGGAAAAGAGCAAATGAAAATAGGAAGATGAAACCACATGGGATGGGGGGAAATAACATGGGTCTGGGTTCCTAGAGCATAAAGTCAAAGTAAGGCATATAGTGCTGGTAAAGGAAGTTTAAATGTTTGCCAGGGGCTAGGTATAAGTTTCTGCATTGAGGCATGATTGTCATCTGGGCCAGATCACTCTTTTTTGTGGGGGCTGTCCTGTGCACCATGAGCTATTTAGTAGTGTCTCTGGCTTTGAGTCACAAGATGTCAGTAGTACCTCCCTGTGAACTGTGACAACTCAAAATGTCCTAGCCGAATGTGCCCTGAGGGCCAAAACTGTCCATTGTGGGGAACCACTGGACTAAATCATGGAGGGCTGTGTGTGCTAAGGATTGAGGACTTAAACTCTGGTTGAGGAGTCTATGAATATACTCACAGCTGGGGGGCTGACATGGTCAGATTAGTATTTTAGAAACATCACCTAGGCTGAAGTTTGGGGGCAGGCTAGGGGGAGACCAGACGAATGCAGGAGAGCCGACTGGGAGGCCAGCTAGTCACAGACATTCACGTATCAATATAGCCATCCAGCCAAGCAGCTGACAACTATCTGAGGGTCGATCTAGACAAGTCTAGTGCTTGCCTTCATGGTGCTCAGAGTCTGGAACACTGCTTCTCATACCTTTTGTTTTTTTTTTTTAAGCCCTTTGAGAATCTGATGAAAGCTACGTACTCTCTCCATAAGAAAAGGTTCTGACTCTGGGAAATGAACTAGGGGTGGTGGAAGGGGAGGAGGGCGGGGGGTGGGGGTGAATGGGTGACGGGCACGGAGGGGGACACTTGACGGGATGAGCACTGGGTGTTATTCTGTATGTTGGTAAATTGAACACCAATAAAAATTAATTTATAAAAAAAAAAAAAAGAAAAGGTTCAGATGTAGAAGAACGAAGGGGTTGGGAGCTCAGGCTCTGGAGTTAAGACTTCCTGGGTTAAATTTTGTCTCTTATTTGCTAGCTCTGTGATGTTGGCGCAAGTCAGTTAACCTGTCTGAGCCTTGGTTTCCTCATCTAGAAATTGAGTACGGGAACAATATTTTCTCTCAAACATTTATTATAGGAATTGAAAAAAATCCACATAGAGCACTTAGTATAGTGCCTGGTACATAAAAAGAGCTCTATAAAGGGTTGCTACTTATTTTTTATTATGGAACATGCTTGTATGTCTTCTGGTCCCTGTCTGACTATTGCAGTGTCCTGCTTCTTTGTTACCTCATGAACTTTGGAGTGCAATTATATAGTAGTCATGGTCTTTCAAAATTCCTTCTGCTTCTATGCCATCGGCCATTTTCCCTCTGTTCATTTATTCCATTCCTTAGGAATCCTTCTAAGCTATGTGTCCTCCAAGAAATGTGGCTTATATGGGGGTATATTATTTCACATACATCTGTCAGCCAATTTCACAGCTAATATTCTAGCTTATTACTTGGATTCCCCGCTGTTATTTGTAACAGGATTCTTGGTACAATTCCAAGGGCAGAACATGCTACTTTAATTATTTTTCCTGTCTTCTGCCAAAAAATATCTATTTATCCCATTTTTAGGCACTATGCTAGGCACTAGGGAGCCAGTCTAACCAAGACAGACTGGGTCCTGCCTCCACAGGGCTTACACTCTTGTGCTGACTTCATTTCCTTCATTTTCCAGCATCCACAAGGGGTTGCTGGTGACACAGAGTGGTAGACTATTTCTGTTTCATTCTATCCATTTCAAGAAATCAACTGTCATGAAAAAGCCTCAAAAACATATAGCATGCCTGCTACTATGCTTTACAATTGCCACCAAGTGCTAATAACTTCTTTTCCCGAAGTTTATGCTGCAGAAACCAGTGGTTTCCCAAAAGGCCCTGTCTTCCCATTCCAAACATGACACTTCTAATCTCCATTCTTTACATTTTCAGCCTTATGGCTCATTTGAAAAACGACTGTTTGATTGTGATCTCTGAGGCCTCTTCAGTAGGAATTTCCAGGAAATGTATGATTATCTGTTCCGTAGTATGCCAGCCCTGGGGAAGATCCAGTGACGGGACTGAGTGCTCTGTGCCAGGTGTCCTGCCAACTCCACGTTAGGTTTCCCCATGCTTCCAAAAGCTGACAACTCCAGATTGTTAGCATCACTTTTTGTCAGTTTTCAAATGGCCTTCTCATTTCTTGACACTGATACTGTCTGAGCTTCTTCAAATTTATAAAAGAGGGAAAAAGCCGTCTGGAGAAAGTTTGCTTTTCTGCAGTTGGAAAGCAGGATGACACCTTTGAGAGTGACGGCTCTTATTGATCTTCCTTTTAAAAAGTGGAAATTATTAGAAGATGAAATACACCAGGATTACATGGACTTGTCAACCGGCAAATTATTTCCCATTTTCTCAGATCCACACTCTTGTGTTTCTCTGAATAGCAGCTGGAGAGTTTGAGGAACCTCTCAACCTTTGGTCAAATGCATCAGCACAGTCTGTCTTCATAGCTGCCCAATCAAAAAAACGGGCATTTAAGTCACATTATTCACTGCAGATGAATAGTCAGGATCATTCTAATCAAGAGTTACAGTGGGACTGATCTTTAGAATCATTGTGCTGCAGAACCCACAGATTAAAATTACAGCTAGTCCAATGTTCTTAAAACATTTTGGTAGTAGGGGAACAAAGCAAAGCAAAAAACAAACAGCAAAAAGCTTCAAGGCACTCCTGGTGTATTTCATGTGCTAATAATTTCTACTTTTTAAAAGCAAGATCAATAGGGGCCATCATTCTGAGAGGTGTCATTTTGCTTTCCTACTGCAGAAAACCAAACTTTCTCTAGATGGCTTTTATAAATTTGAAGCAGCTTAGACAGTATCAGGGTCAAAACAAAATGTTAAATTTATGGTTAGTAAGATGCCTGTGGCAGAGACTACTAGTTCTAGGCCTACTCGATCATCCATTTACTCTTTCTTCCTTAGTAGTAAATCCCCAATTTTTAAAGGAAGATTATTTATTTATTTATTTGACAGGGATTGAGAGAGAGAGAGAGAGAAAACACAAGCAGAGGGAACGGGAGAAGGAGAAGCAGGCTCCCCACTGAGCAGGGAGCCAGATGTGGGGCTGAGTCCCAGGACCCTGGGATCATGACCTGAGCCAAAGGCAGATGCTTAACCGACTGAGCTACCCAGGCACCGCCTCCTATTTTATTTTTTTTTAAATCTGGACACATTGCTATCTACAACAGAAGATGTTCCAGTCTTATTTGCAATTCTCTGTAGCTATGTGATATAGTTCAAGGCAATAAGATGTCAGAGAAGTATGGAAGTATCCACATTTGTATTCATTTATTTTTATTATTATTATTATTTTTTGAGAGAGAGAGAGAGAGAGAGAGAGAAGCAGAGGAGGGGCAGAGGGAGAGGGAAAGAGAGAATCTTCAGCAGGCTCCAAGCCCAGTGTGGAGCCAGACAGAGGCCTCGATCTCACAACTCTGAGATCATGGCCTGAGCTGAAATCAAAAGTCAGATGCTTAACTCACTGAGCCACCTAGGCACCCCCCCCTTTTTTTTTAAGAATCCAAACTTTTATTTTATTTTATTTTTTTTATTTATTTACGATAGTCACACAGAGAGAGAGAAAGGCAGAGACACAGGCAGAGGGAGGAGCAGGCTCCATGCATTGGGAGCCCGACATGGGATTCAATCCCGGGTCTCCAGGATCACGCCCTGAGCCAAAGGCAGGCGCCAAACCGCTGCGCCACCCAGGGATCCAAGAATCCAAACTTTTAAATTGATGCTTTCAATGGCTGCATGAGGAGAGCTGACCCAACTGGAAGGAGCCTCTTTGCCCTTCCTACTGTTCTGCAATATGAATATATTGGTTGAGAATTTTAGCAGATGTCTTGGACCATGAGGTGTCCACGAAAACAGAAGCTATGTGTTGGGATGGCACACACCTGGGTCCCAGATGATCTCATGGAGCTGCCATCGTAGTCCTGCACTATACATCTAGTCTGGCTGCTAGTTGTGCTTATGTCACCGTTATGTTGGGGGGTTGGGTTTCTGTTTCTCTCAGCTTAATCTAATCGCAATGACGAAAATGTTCTGTTAGGTTTTCTTCCTGACCAGTGTTACTGACTATACCATTACGGTCAAACTGTTCTAACAAATTTCTAGTTCTATGTCTCTGGATAGATCACCAGTGTTTGCAAAATTAAATTAAATTGAAATAATGTCTGAAAGTGACTGACACATATGGCAAAGTCCACTAGGGCAGCCCTTTGTGAAGAGGATGACCAATTACTTAAACATAGTGGTTAACCTCAAGCATTCTTGAATACCCAGTGCCCCATCTTTGGGTACTTCAAGCTGCTTCCAGCTTCATGACTCATTCAGATCCAATGCGTCTTTTTTACACTATAAATATATGTTTGCCTTCCTATGTCTTGTACTAGGTCTGTGAGTTCTCAAGGGCAGGGATGAGGTCTCTTTCATTATTGTATTCCTACTATCTGGTATTACAGTTGGCAAATTTGTTTGTTGAATGAAAACATTAGTGTCTCATTGATTGTAACATTTTCAGTTCATGAAAGCATTTAAAAATTATGAAATACAAATAGGCTGTAAGAAAAACTATTTTTCATCAACATGTGTGAGTCAGTAAATCTGGGTTTCCAGAGATCCACTGAGGTTAGTGGGAATTGCCATATTTCCTCAATCTTAAGAAGTGTATTTGCTATTTCTTTCATATTTTAACTTCTCCGGAGTGAGAATGTGTCTTATTAATCACTGCATACAGGGGCACCTGGGTGGCTCAGTGGTTGAGTGTCTGCCTTCGGCTCAGGTTGTGATCTCAGGGTCCTGGGATGGAGTCCCATATCGGGCTCCCTACAGGGAGCCTACTTATCCCTCTCCCTGGGTCTCTGCCTCTCTGTGTCTCTCATGAATAAATAAAATCTTTAAAAAAAATCACTGCATATATTTAATGGAGCATTTCTCCCCTACCACCCAAAGTTGTCAAACTGATGCTATGTCTTATGACCCATGGTATCTTAGGATTGAGGAACATATGGTATTCCCCTTTTGGTTCGTGCACTTTGGGGATCCCTGGGACTCTTTCAAGGAAGTGTGTGAGGTCAAACTATTTTTTTTAATAATACTATTCGCCTTTTATACTTTCTTTTCTTTTCTTTTTTTTAAGATTTTATTTATTTATTCATGAGAGACACAGAGAGAGAGAGAGAGGCAGAGACACAGGCAGAGGGAGAAGCAGGCCCCATGCAGGGAGCCCGACATGGGACTCAATCCCGGGACTCCAGGACCACATCCTGGGCCAAAGGCAGGCACTAAACCGCTAAGCCACCCAGGGATCCCCCTTTTATACTTTCTCATGAGTGTACAGTGTAGTTGTTTAGAGGGTAGCTGTGGCTAGCATATCTTTGTGTTAAAAAAAGATCGGGGGGGGGGGTCTCTGGGTGACTCAGCGGTTGACTGCCTGCCTTTGGCCCAGGGTGTAATCCTGGAGACCAGGGATCAAGTCCCATGTCGGGATCCCTGCATGGAGCTTGCTTCTCCCTCTGCCTGTGTCTCATGAATAAATAAATAAAATTAAAAATTTTAAAAAGTAAAATTTTAATTTCTTTTTTTAAGGATTTTATTTTTAAGTAACCTCTACACCCATTGTGGGGCTCGAACTCACAACCCCGAGATCAAGAGTCACCCACTCTACCGGCTGAGTGAGCCAGCCAGACACCTCCACCGTTTGAATTTCCAATAAGGCAAATATTTATAGATAAAGCCCACAGACAGAAAAGTTCTTTGAGGTCCCTGATAATTTTTAGGAGTGCAAAGGGGTCCTGACACCAAGAAGCTTGAAAATGGTTATCCTAGAGGAAAGAAACAGCAAATGAAGCCATTGTGTTATATAAGAGTTTCATTCAAGCTCATTAAGAAAACAAGCATGTATCCCTTCCAAGATGGTTCCTGGGGCCATAAGCTCTGTCCAAAAGCACACTGACAGAGTGGCTGAAAATCTGTATGGCCTCTAGAGGCCCAAGGCCTGATGGGTGCTATAAAAGTTTGTTCTTGCAGGCTCCCTCCAAGCAATCAGCACGTACACACTCTCTCTGAGTCTGCTGTGTAATTGCCACTACCTCATCTTAATAACAGGCATAATTGCTCTGAGTTTCCGTCGACCCTTTCTTGCATCTCCTCTCTGAAGCCTCAATTTTGGAAATGGCACTTGTGAATACACAGAATGTTTAACCACTTCCAGGTTTCAATTTCCAGTCAAAGTCATCTATCAGCGGGAGATGAAGGCCCAGTGTGAGAACTACAAAATGTCCTTCAGACTCCACAGCTAATTTGTTTGTAAATTTGATTGTTATTGTAAGAAGAACATATTGTACATGACGCTACTTGCCGATTGACTGTTTGTGTCTGTCTGTATCTTGGGTTTCATCATTAGAGTCAAAAAACTTAACCCTTTCAGCACTTCCCTGGGTGGGGAGAGGAACATGAAAGCTTTACTGTTTGTTTGTTTTTTTCCTTTCGAGTCTCTGTTTCCTTTTTATTTTACATGTATTTAGGAAGTATCTCCTGTGTATCCAGTACTGTGGGAGACATGAACACAGAAGGCAAGACAACTAGAGAACAGACCAGGGTATCCTTAAAAAAAAAAATTGAGGCCAGGTGATAAGGCCATACATTCTGAGTGAATTCGGGAAGGAGAGGACCACTGTCGGTCTTCAGCAGGGGGAAGCGGGGTTCCTGTGCTCCTGAGAGCCAAGGCTTTGCCTGTAAAGGAGCCAAGGTCTTAGAAGAAGCTCCTGGAGTCATTCTGCAGTTTCTTCCCACTGAGAAGTTGCAGAAACTTGTCTGTTGCAGGTTGTTAATATTATAGTATCGGCTCCACAGAACAGACCAAGCTTCCAATTCCCTTTGGCATCTAAAGCAATTTACAGGCCAGAAGTATGACTGCACAGCTTTTATGAAATGGTCTGATTTCATTGATCAGCCACTCCAAGATTATGTTTTCATTTCTGTAGCTATCACTAAGCCTCCTTTCTGGTATAATATTCAGGAAGGAACTATTAAAAAATTGCACCATGGAGATGTTGAGATATAAGTGGGCAGGGTTCTGAATGGCAGGAGAAAATATCACAACTCATGATGGCTCGGCTCAAAAGTTCATTTCAAGTTAGACCAGCATTCCACAAATTGTCTCTCTTATCTTAACTCTGTAATGTTTCCAAATGATAAGGATACTAATAAGAGCAGATGGCCTAATGAACATTTAGAGGAAAGATTTAACTGGTCCTATTTTCATTAGGCCTCCAGTGTGCTTCTGGGTTTTGCCCACCACTTCCCTGTGTGTGATACAAAACAGCACGCACTCAACAGATGGCCCAGCTCAGGCTTCATGCTTCCAGAACTCTGGAGACTGGCCACCTGACCACTTACCATGTGTACAGAATCATTTAAGGAAGCAAGCAGGCTGCAGACTTGAGCCTGAACAAAAGCAAAAAATGGTGATGAATATTGAGTACCCGAGCTTCAACAAGAGGGGAGTCAGAATCACTCTCGAAAACACGCCGTGCGGCTCCGGTTGAGGTTTCCCAATAACACCTTCTTTATGGATTCACGAATGATGAAATCCTCTGTGGCAAACAGTCCACTCCAATTAACGTTTCATCCAAACCGTAAGCACAGCTGAGTGGCTCCGGCAACAAGGACGTGGAAATCAAACACCCCATTGCACGGCGGACTCGTTACTAAGCCACCGCCTCGCTGCTCCAAACTCACCCCTTCGGACGTTGCTTCGTGGGGCAGGGGTGGGGACGCTGCTAACCGCCTTTCTCTTCTGCCAGCTGCATTTCTGATAGGTCTCGACAAAATGGGAAACCGAGCGATTCTGGAAGGCTGGCCGGGGGCGGGGGGCCTCGTTCCCTGCTGCTCGCCTTCTGTTCCCGCCGGGGCTCCCCGCCCGGGCAGCCCGGTACGGCGCAGCCCACTGTGCTTTCCAGCTCCCGTCTATGCTCCGAGCGTCAGGCCCGTCATGCCACCTCCGAGGCACCAGAGGCAGCTGCAGGAGTGGGTGCCACGTCCGTGGATGGAATTCTCCAGCTTTCTAGGTCCGGTTCCTGCAGGTATTATTTCAGCCTCTTCTTCCAGTCCTCTAAAACCCGGGCAGCCCATTCCCGAGATTAAATTCTCTCTGTTAAAAACACTACTATGGGGATCCCTGGGTGGCGCAGCAGTTTAGCGCCTGCCTTTGGCCCAGGGCGCGATCCTGGAGACCCGGGATCGAATCCCACGTCGGGCTCCCGGTGCATGGAGCCTGCTTCTCCCTCTGCCTGTGTCTCTGCCTCTCCCTCTCTCTCTCTCTGTGACTATCATAAATAAATAAAAATTAAAAAAAAATTAAAAACACTACTGTGATTTCTGTTTTTGTTTCCCCCCCCCTCTGGCTGGAGTTTGAGACAGCGCCAAGCCTCTTACAAGGACAGAGGAAGAGCAACACCCATCGTGAGCCGGTGGTGATGGAAAACTGGTAAAGGCGAACAAGAACTGGCAGAGAACCAGAGGAGTTATTAGTCACCAGCATCTTCTGCATTACCTGCTGGCCTGTGAAGCTGCCATGTCCAGAAAACATGCATGTGACATAAATCCACTGCGCCTGGACTCTAGGGAGTTGGTTGTGACTGGCTTTATCCAGAGCTTCTCTGGCTGTCTGGAACTGCCATATTGTCATTATTCTCTAGAAACTTTTCACTCTTGTGATTTCTGAGGAAGTTTTCACGATGGATCATGCCACTCTCCCACATGCCTTCTTTGGGAGACAGAATTCTGCACTAAATGATCTAGAAGGTTGGCCCATGACAACATTCCCTATGTGCTCAGAGTTTACTTATAAATAATAACACTTGCTTATAAGTAAAAATACATTTATTACTAAATACCTTTTATATTCCCTCTTGCTTGTCTCCCTGTCAGACATTGGCATTGCTCCTTCAGAATCCCCTTATGTAGCTCAAGGTAAACACCTCTCAACAGGTGTGGCCTCTTAGTAAATGTTTTATATGTTCCTGTGCTCACTTTCCCGAATATACTAACCTTTGCATGGAAAGATGACACTCCTGATGACAGCCAACAGAACTTTCTCTGAATTGTGTTTCCATTTAACAAAGATGGGTTGGCAATGACTCATATACTCTCCCTTCCCATAGTTACTAGAGAGCGCAGCTGTGTTCAAAGGTATGGTCTGAAATATAGTTAGGCCAACTGGCTTATGTTAGGACTTAGCCCAGGATGTTGGCTGTATCAGCCCTAGATGCTAACCACTGAATTTACCAACCAGATATTTCCGTATCTTAGAGAGTTTCAGGTTTATCTCAGGTCATGGCGCCTGCCAAGCAAAATGTGTGGAAGACAGAGTGGTTCAAAAGTAGTTTGCAAGCTTTGCATCTTGTGACTCTCCCTGAACTTTGAAGATGCTTTTCCTCTGGTGCTTAATAGTTTTAATAAGAGCTAACGTGCCATTGTCCTTTGTGTGGAAAGAGGACACTGCTGAGGGAGTTTTATTTATGTGATAAATTATGTTTTCGATATAGCATTGAGCACGGTACTTGACTTTTATTTTAAGGCCCCTGACAACTCTGGCTATTTGCTTGTGTGCAGACATTTCAGCAGAATTTGGATATGCTGGAGTTGAAGATGTTGGCCTGCTGTTCTCCACTTCTTATATAAACAACCCGAGCTGTCGCTTTGGAGGGAGCAATGCAAATATCTTTGATAATAGGTTATTATTCTCTGATTGTGATTTTTCCTTAGAGGTGCAGGCCTGAAAAATGCAGTTAAAAAAAAAGAGTATATAAATGAATTTGGAGAAGGGAAATGATATTTAAAGGAACTCTGTGTACCATCTTATTGCAATGGTTTCCCCAGTTTATTATTTTGTTAAATTTGGGTTTTTACGTATTAGAATCTTTAAAAACTGGTTGACATGCTTGGGACCTGAATATCTTCGTAAAACAGAAGGGGCACAGGATAGACATAGCTACTCATATGCTAGACTTGCTTCAAAAATCCTAGGATATACTGCTTTTTTCTTATGAATATGTCAGCCTTATAACTTCTTTCCTTTTGATTTCTCACGTAGCTGGGAGCCTCTTGTTTTGTCTTGGGAGAGTCATATTCTCCATATTGACCTAGATAAACTCTGTCTCCTTACTTATCTACTCTCATATTTATTTTTTTGTGAAGTTGACCTACCTAGGATGGCTGCAGGCCACTATACAGAATGAGCTGCTCTTTTACCTTTTGATTTCAAAGAGATGGAAGGTGATCTAAAATCTATACACATCAAAATCATAGACATATGAAACTCACACTACATTCCAGCCTTAGCTCCATAGTCAGCATGACACTTTTTGGAAGTTGAAAGAAAATGAAGGATTTGGGGCACCACTCAATGACTACAGTGAGCATTCTGTAGGTGATCTAGATTTGTGCCACATCAGCATTAGGCAGATGAAGCGTTCTGTGAAGGTTACAGCAGGCTAAGACCAGTGTCTGGAGCACATGCTTGGTTACAACCCATCAAACTCATCTATAGGTATGTGCATGCCTCTTTTGCAGAAGGCACACTTGTGTACAAGGGACAGAAGGGAAGATTTCAACGATTTCTATAGCAGTTCCAAACTTCTTGGTCCTTTTGATCTTGGTTTTGTAAATAAGCAGTTCAATTTTCTGTTATGTGGATGGAGGGTCAAATACTACTGCTACTCGCTTACTGGGCATTATGAACCAGGTACTTTGCTAAGTGATTTATATACATTTTCTCTCATTTAATCCTCACAACTTCCCTATAGAGGAATATAATATCATCATTGCCATTTATAGATAAAGAATTTTTCCTGGGGGCACACATCTAGCAAGTGGTGGATCTAGGATCCAAACCCAGGTAGTCTGTGTTCCCAACCACTACGCTTTACTGACTTTTTATATTGGTATAACTATGAAGGAGAGTCTACCCTAGAGGCCTGAATTTGTCTCCTGCACTCTCTGTGAAAGGCTTAGAGAAAAGTTTGGCTCTCCCTTCCAATTCCAGAAAGTATTCTCCTACATTTCACAGGGCGAGGAGAGTAGTTTTGAACTGAACGAGCAATAAATAACATTATCCAGGAATGCATTTAGATTAGAGACTGATAACCACAGATATTACAAAATCAGAATAACCACCTTGCAGACTTATTTTGTTCTTGTGTCCTCCCATTTTAGCAAGTGCATGATGAATCAACAGAAAATATTTCCTGAAGATGCCAATTAACATCTTACATCATCCTTTATATTTGTAAAGCAGCTCATACTTTTCCAAGTGCTTTCACATGAAAAAAAGCAAGGACACTTAATCAACAATTGGGTCATTTATTGAATTAGCCTTCATAAGGAGGAATAATTAACCAGCTCTAAAATTCTAGTGTTTGTTTTCCAAGTGTAGTGCTGAATCTGAAATTATAGAGAAACCTCTTTTGGGTCAACAAGTAGACAAAAATGATTTATTTTTTCTATACTGCCGTATTTCAGAGGAGGACAGAATAAATGATTCAAAAATAGATGTTCTTTTTCTGGAATATAGAAATGGCAATGAAAAGTAGTGTTTATTTAGCATCATTATGCAATTTCAGGCATAAACTCAAACGGATCACTCATTTACAGGTGAGTAATGTGGAGAGCCACTAGGGACTCTTAAAGAAAATTTTTTTCAATGATTCTTGGTGCTGCTATCAAATCTGAACAACATCACCTGCCATCTCAAGCTCTGTGACAGAATAATTTGATTGCTATTTATATTGAGGTTTCTGCCACCTTCTTTCCATATGCCACCCCCCAAACTGGTGTGGCAGATGAACACATAAAAGCCACGGTTACCTGTAAGGCCACATGACCTCTCTCTTCAGTTCTGATCAGCACCAACGATTTGCAGTGGCAAGTGGCTTTCAAAAGCCAAAGTTCTTTCACATTTGTTTTCTTGTTTCACTATCACAACAGCCTTAGGAGACAACGTGTGTTTTTATCCTATTTGATACTGTTCAGGAAGCTCAGACTCCGAGACCTTTAGGAATGTGCCTGAGGACACACTGCTAATAAGTGGCAGAATCTGGACTCACACTCAGGATCATCTGTGCTTTTTCTACTAGACATGCTTCCTTGGTCAAAAGGAAATAGGTGATTAGAGAACATTAGTAAAATATGCCCCAGTAATCCCGAAGAAAAGAAAATGTTCCAAGCTTATAAACACATCTGTTAGGAAGTTTGCTCATTTTTAGTAGCCATCACTTTCTATTTTCAATGCTTTCACACTTAGAATTACTGATATATTGAGGTCTTTGAGAAGAGTGTGGCTACATTAGCAGTGCCTTCCTGCCGTAGTTGATGTAGACTGAGCTCCCTCTTTACCCTGTAGAGACTAGCACTTCCCCCACTCTCATTTCTACATTTAGAGTATGAGCCTTCGGATCTGCAGGAGGGACTGGCTGTGACTGATGGGGATTGACTGCGTGCACGTGGCTCAATGAGTAGAGCAGAACATTGCTGATTTAGGATGCTTACATTTGGACTGCTGCAACAACCAATTGCTGAGTAGGTAGATTGCTGCACAATTGATGGTGTCCAGGCGTGAGAACAGTGAAAGAAAATGGGAAAATCCATCGGAAGTTTGGGCTCTGAATTTTTTTATCATAATTGCTGTGGAAAAACCTCATACGGTTAAATTTATCATCGTGACCATTTTTAAGTGTACAGTTCAGTAGTGTTAAATGTATTCATGTTGTTTGCAACAGATCTTTAGAACTTTTTCATCTTGCAACACTGAAACTCTACCCGTGAAACACGAATTCCCTCTCCCCACCTTCCTTTGGCAATCACCTTTCGACTTCCTATTTAAATGATTTTGATTACTTTGGATGCTTCCTATGAATGGAATCATGAAATATTTCTTGTTTTGTGATTGGCTTATTTCACTTTGCATAATGTCCTTGAGGTTCATCTATGTTGTAGTATGTGACAAGATTTCCTTGTTTGAGGCTGTGTAATGTTCTGCTGAACACACGCACCAGATTTCGTCTATCTTGGTGCGAGTTTTAATGGTATCTGACCCTTTAGTTGGTAGTCACTATAGAAGTGGGTGCTTCAGTTGGTCAAACTAGCAATGACCAAACAGAATAAAGTAAATGGTTGGCACAAGGGCTACCACATAACTTTTTTGGTTTCATTTTACTACTCCCTGGGCCTCGTTAATCCGCTGTTTGAACCATTCTCCACTCCTAATCTCTTATCCCTTCTGTCACCTTTCTTTTACTCCCATCCAGCTGTGCCTGCTATCCAGTGGTATTGCTGGCTCCTGGCAGAGGTGTTTACAGGTATCTCAGAGAAGTTGCTTTTACCTTCTCTGTCTTGCTGTTTACCAGCAACTCACTCCTCCCAGAATTCTACCACATATCCCTCTGTCTGAATTATCTGGAATGTGGTCACAGACCTCTTCTCTGCTTTGACAGTGAGACAGGTTCCATAGTCACTGAAGCATTGAGAGAGTGTGGTTGGGGGTGGAAGTGGTGAGATTTTCATCCCTGGTGGCAAGAACTTTTAAAATAAACTTGCTTTTTTTTTTCACTGGGAGATCCCTTTATTCAAGCAAACTTATTATAATTCAGATTTTCTTGATTCCCTACAGAGCTTCACAAAATTTAGAAGTCTGTCTCTGCAGGGAATTTTACTTATAATGGCCTTCATTTGAAAGATCTAATTCTGTTCCCTTTCAGTATGCACGTGGGAGAGTGATGGAACTGCACAAAGAAAGGCAGGTAACCCCTGAAGAACTTGAGTTTCAATATCATCTGTATCACTCAGGGTGATGGAGGACATTCTGTAGACATGAAAGGGTTGGCAAGGAAGAGAGGAAGAGACAATGAGAAACATCAGGCAAGAGTTGAAGAAGGGAAAAGAAGGTGCCTTTACTGTTCAAAAACGACTATTTTTGTTTTTCCCCCTTTTTTCTCCCCTGATTGCTGTAATTTTTCATGCCTGGATGTTATTATATATGTATTTTCCAAAACAACAGAAAATGCTAAATCCACTTGTATAAAGTTGAATTGACATGTAGATTTTGAGAAAGAGGCTTTATATTTCCCTTTCTATCCAGTTGTGGTTAGTTTATCTGAAGCTTGCAAAAAAGTCTAAGGACACTAGAAAATGGCTTTTTCAGTTATGCAGAATGTGGAAGACAAGCAGGGAAGGTAGAGGTCTATTGCCTTGTGGTGGGGCGGGGCAGAATGTAATGCTGCTGGTGGACGAGAGAGGGAAAAGTTTTGTTTTCTCTGTTAAGGAGAATGACCACAGAGAACACCAATACAAAGTTACTAGAGTCCAGATGAGTGAAGGGACTGTAACATGGCACCTAACTTCTTTAAATTGAGTTCAAGTTTTCTGGCAAGGAAGAATGACCTCTTAGAGAGAACTTGCAAATGGGTTTTTAGAACAAATTTTTTTTGTGATTGTTGAGAAATAGCGGGCAGTAGAAGATGGGCCGTAAGATTACAGGTGGGTAAGCACAATTCTGACTTCAAGAAGAATCAGGAGATGTGCCTTACAAATTGCCTGGAGGAAACCTGATGTCCATTAGGAAAAGCCCCTCAAATGTGTTATTAAGTCACTGTTTTTTAGTTCTTAGAGGAGAAAGTGAGGTTTATGGATACTATGACTGGAAACAAATTATGTTCAGGGATTCTTATCCCCTTTTAAATAGTGTTACCAGCTTGCTAAGGTTTCTTTGTGGATAAGTTGAAGAAAATATAGATGAAGGTGGTGGCTTTCAAACTTGTTTTGACTGTGACCCTCAGTAAGAATTATATTTTACACCATTATCCAGGATATACAATTGAAATAAAAGTTTAATGAAACAATACTTACTCACCCTCACTACACATGATGCACTCTGAGGTTTTATGTTCCGATTCTTTTCTTCTTAAAGCTGGTCATAGGCCAATATATTTATTTCCTGCTCCATTATGAATCACAATCCATACGTACTAGTTCAAACAGATGCGTTCACAATCTAACAGATAACTAGTCTAGTGGTGCCACAATTTCATCTTGGCCTATTTATCCATCAATATTATCATGAAAGAGATGACATAGAAGCATTCATCAGATCCATAGGTGACACAAGGTTGGGAAGGATAATGAAGATATTAGATAATGGCAGAAGAATACCAAGATATGGACCGAACTTAATGAGATGGAATTGAATACAGACTAATGTAAGATCCTGCACTATGATGCAAATAACCAACTGTACAAGTACAAGATGAGGAGATGGCGATGAGAGACACATGAATTTTTAGCCCTCTGTAACCATATCATAGGTCAAAAGTGTCCAAAAACCCAATTTAACTTCAGCTGTGGCTTCTTAATCCATGTGCTTTATTTCCTTAGCATTTTGCAAAAATGCCTTGGGGATCGCCATGTGAACTACCATTGGGTGGGCATGAGCCTGAATAGGGAAGTTTCTGGGATATAATATCTTGTTTGAATCTGCTGTTTGCATCAGTTTTATAAATGGGGACTTATTTTATTTGAAGTAAATGTCCTTTGGCAAAAGTCTTCGAAAACCACCAGGCAAAATGAACAGAAACAGAGAATACAGAAAGAGGGTTGTGATGGTCCCCATTCTACCTCTGAGCTAGAGCACATTTGGATTATTTGATTCACTTCTGGAAACCTCACTTTCAAAGAGATATTAAATAAATTAGAATATGGTCAGAGAAGAGTAAGGGGAATGGCAAAAGACCTCAAAACCATGCCAAGTGAGGGGCAGTTCCATGAATCAAGGATGTGACCTAGGAGGCCTGAGAGAGTTGTTCACATATATTGAGAAGGCCATCATGTATAAAAGGCAGTTTTATATAGCAGTTTGGTGAAAATAATGTGGACTTGGGCATCAGATTGACCAGGTTCAAATTTCAATTCTGTCACTTATTGGTTTTGTGAGCTCGACCAAGTTACTTAACTTCTTTGAACGTTGTTTTTCACATTTGTTAAAAATAGGCAAACATAATACTTACTTGACTGTCATGAAGATAAGCAAGATAACATATATGAAAGTGCCCAGTATAGTAGTCCTTCATTCACTAATACATTTATTCCATAGAAAACAGATTAGATTAATAACACAGAGCCTCAAGAGTTTCAGTAAGACTAGATGGTGAAAGTTAAAGGAACACTAAAAAGTTGAAGTTAAAGGTATCCCAGAGGAGTTTTCTACTTAGTCAGAGACATTGAAAGATCGAGTGAGCAGCCTAGAAGAGGTAGTGAGTTTCTTGTCACAAGAGGCATTTGGAAAGAGGTTGGTTACTACATGGTTAGAATATTCTGGAGCAAAGTCCAGCATCAAATGATTGGGAGAAAGAGTAGGATTCCTAGTAGACTGGCTGAACAGATTAAATGCATGGGGCCAAAGTTTCCTCCTTCAAAGAACCAGTTACTGTCCTTCCTTCATAACCATGGATGATGCTTCCCTCCATCTGTTAGGACCATTTGACAAATGGATGCTTTTGGGAACCACTAGGAAGTATACAGAAGATCCAGTGAACATTTAGAAAGGACTGGTTACATCAAAAACCTCCCAAGATACAAAAGTCCAGGGCCAGATGGCTTCCCTGGGGAATTCTATCAAACGTTTAAAGAAGAAACCATACCTATTCTACTAAAGCTGTTCGGAAAGATATAAAGAGATGGAGCACTTCCAAACTTGTTCTATGAGTCCAGCATCACCTTAATTCCAAAACCAGACAAGGACCCCAACAAAAAGGAGAATTATAGACCAATATCACTGATGAACACGGATGCAAAAATTCTCAACAAGATACTAGCCAATAGGATCTAACAGTACATTAAGAAGATTATTCACCATGACGAAGTGGGATTTATGCCCAGGATGCAAGGCTGGTTCAACACTCGTAAAACAATCAATGTGGTTCATCATATCAGCAAGAGAAAAACCAAGAACCATATGATCCTCTCAATAGATGCAGAGAAAGCATTTGACAAAACACAGCATCCATTCCTGATCAAAACTCTTCAGAGTATAGGGATAGAGGGAACATTCCTCAGCATCTTCAAAGCCATCTACGAAAAGCCACAGCAAATATAATTCTCAATGCGGAAGCACTGGGAGCCTTTCCCCTAAGATCAGGACCACCACAGGGATGTCCACTGTCACCACTGCTATTCAACAGATAAAAGTCCTTGCCTCAGCAATCAGGCAACAAAAAGAAATAAAAGGCATTCAAATTGGCAAAGAAGAAGTCAAACTCTCCCTCTTCGCCGATGACATGATAGTCTACGTAGAAAACCCAATAGACTCCACCCCAAGATTGCTAGAACTCATACAGCAATTCGGCAGTGTGGCAGGATACAAAATCAATGCCCAGAAGTCAGTGGCATTTCTATACACTAACAATGAGACTGAAGAAAGAGAAATTAAGGAGCCAATCCCATTTACAATTGCACCCAAAAGCATAAGATACCTAGGAATAAACCTAACCAAAGAGGTAAAGGATCTATACCCTAAAAACTACAGAATACTTCTGAAAGAAATTGAGGAAGACACAAAGAGATGGAAAAATATTCCATGCTCATGGATTGGAAGAATTATCATTGTGAAAATGTCAATGCTACCCAGGGCAATTTACACGTTTAATGCAATCCCTATCAAAATACTATGGACTTTCTTCAGAGAGTTGGAACAAATCATCTTAAGATTTGTGTGGAATCGGAAAAGACCCCGAATAGCCAGGGGAATATTGAAAAAGAAAACCATACCTGGGGGCATCACAATGCCAGATTTCAGGTTGTACTACAAAGCTGTGGTCATCAAGACAGTGTGGTACTGGCACAAAAACAGACACATAGATCAATGGAACAGAATAGAGAACCCAGAAGTGGACCCTCAACTTTATGGTCAACTAATATTCGATAAAGGAGGAAAGACTATGCCCTGGAAGAAAGACAGTCTCTTCAATAAGTGGTGCTGGGAACATTGGACATCCACATGCAGAAGAAGGAAACTAGACCATTCTCTTACACCATACACAAAGATAAACTCAAAATGGATGAAAGATCTTAATGTGAGACAAGATTCCATCAAAATCCTAGAGGAGAACACAGGCAACACCCTTTTTGAACTTGGCCACAGTAACTTCTTGCAAGATACATCCATGAAGGCAAGAGAAACAAAAGCAAAAATGAACTATTGGGACTTTATCAAGATAAGAAGCTTCTGCACAGCAAAAGAAACAGTCAACAAAACTACAAGTCAACCTACAGAATGGGGGAAGATATTTGCAAATGACATATCAGATAAAGGGCTAGTATCCAAGATCTATAAAGAACTTATTAACTCAACAGCAAAGAAACAAACAATCCAATCATGAAATGGGCAAAAGACACGAGCAGAAATCTCAGAGGAAGACATAGACATGACCAACAAGCACATGTTGGAGGAAATGCTCCTCATCACTGGCCATCAGGGAAATACAAATCAAAACCACAATGAGATACCCCCTCACACCAGTGAGAATGGGGAAAATTAACAAGGCAGGAAACCACAAATGTTGGAGAGGATGTGGAAAAAGGGGAACCCTCTTGCACTGTTGGTGGGAATGTGAACTGGTGCAGCCACTCTGGAAAACTGTGTGGAAGTTCCTCAAAGAGTTAAAAATAGACCTGCCCTACGACCCAGCAATTGCACTGCTGGGGATTTACCCCAAAGATACAGATGCAGTGAAATGCCGGGACACCTGCACCCCGATGTTTCTAGCAGCAATGTCCACAATAGCCAAACTGTGGAAGGAGCCTCGGTGTCCATCGAAAGATGAATGGATAAAGAATATGTGATCTATATACACAATGGAATATTACTCGGCCATTAGAAATGACAAATACCCACCATTTGCTTTGACGTGGATGGAACTGGGGGGTATTATGCTGAGTGAAATAAGTCAATCGGAGAAGGACAAACATTATAGGGTCTCATTCATTTGGAGAATATAAAAAATAGTGAAAGGGAATAAAGGGGAAAGGAGAAAAAATGAGTGGGAAATATCAGAGAGGGAGACAGTACATGAGAGACTCCTAACTCTGGGAAACGAACAAGGGGTGGTGGAAAGGGGGGGTGGGCGGGGGTGGGGGTGACTGGGTGACGGGCACTGAGGGGGCACTTGATGGGATGAGCACTGGGTGTTATTCTATATGTTGGCAAATTGAACACCAATAAAAAATAAATTAAAAATATTTAGAAAGGACTGGTTATATATTGGAAACTGTAGACAAACACCTGAAAGTGTATGTCTTATGGACATTGGGTCAACTGCATTGTCTATGCACACAAAATGTGCATGTTCCTTGTGTATCTGCTATTGGGCTAATTTTGGGAGAGCATTAGGTGGGCTCTAGGGAGTAAGTCAGCTCTCAATTTTGCTATCACACCAACACACTTTGTCTAACTCCCAGTTCCATTCTAGTCAGGCATGAGATGGAAGTGAGTTACCAGAGCAGGATGATTCAAAAGCAGCAACGGAAATAAAGAGCCCAATCTCTTCATAATCAACTCATCTTCTGAAGTGAAGGGCCTAGTTGTTTATAGCAGTGCTTACAAAGGGCAGTTATGCTTCAGTTATACTGAGAATTCAGTTTCACATTTCAGTAAATCAAAAAAGGATATTGATTTTGAACAAATGGCTGATTTTATTGTCAAAGCAAATTTCATTTCTTGAGATGATTAGGTTTTATTAAACTATTTCCTAAGTGCCACTAAACACATATTCTGTGAATAAACAGCATATCCTTCAACCAAACGGCATTTGTCACCCACTAACTACAATGATATTTGGTCATCTCCGATTGTCACCAAAAATGTAGAAGTCAGAAAAATGCACACTGGGGGTCAGAAAGCTTGTGCTTGAATCTTGGCTGTATCCCTTCATAACTCCATGGTCATAGCACAATCCATAATTTTGACTACCAGTTTTCTCCTCTGTAGCTGGAGATGATTATACCTACTTCTCAAGGGTGGTTGGGTTGTGGAGATAAAATGGAACAAAATGGAACATTGTGAATAAGATGCTTAGCATAGTTCCTGGCACATTGTAAGCTCTTAATAAATGGTAGCTAATAAATATTAGCTTAATAAATGGTAGTAATTCTAAATAGTTAGAATTACTATAGGGAGGACATCATGATTTACCGAAGTTTAGGGAAGGCTATTGAGGATTAATTCTTCCCAGGGTTCAGATTTGCCTCAGAAAAGTGCAGAAGTCAAAAGCGAGGAAGAGAAAGAATGTTCTCCACATCACTTCTCAGTTTCCAAAGGTACTATGCTACCATGGATGAGCCTTCCCCTGATGAGGACCTTTTGGTTTTGAAATGCAGGAAAGTAACAAGGAACTTGAGGAGTTGGGTTACATTTCTGTAGAGCAACCTTCAGAGTTGGAGGGGACTTGGAGACAACAGTTGGTTCATTTCCCTGAGTCTAGAGAGGCTTATATTTCAAGCTGTCATAGATTGTTGCTATCCAACATTTGCTTTAAAAGTTTCAACAAGTGGGGACTCTGTAAGGCCTTTTGATAATGTATGATGCTGCCACACAGTCTTAGAGTCAGTAAGCTCCACATAAGGTCTGATTCAAATCTTCGTGTCATGCTGCAAGGCCTCTGTTTTCTCTCCTGTTTCTGTCAGCAGACTCTGTGTGCTCTCATGTAGACATTTGTCTCCACCCCCACCCATCAATATATTTTCATGTACTGAAATATGAAACTGAGCACTGTGTAAGCTCAGCTGGATCACTGTAAGTATGACTAGAAACAACTGGGGCTTTGCTCTTGGAAGGTGTTATGAAGCACCCGACTCAGCTTTCTTCCTTCTGGCTGAAGACAGCCCATGTTCTTAAGTATGGTCATGGAAAACACAGGTCCCCCATCTGCCACAGCTGTCTAAACAGATGGGGCAAACCCTGGCCATCGAGGCTGAGCATCTGGGCAGCTGTGCCACACACTGGCTGCCTCCTGGTCGACACTCTATGCACTCACTCAGCTGAGTTGACTCGGCGTTCGCCATCTTTGTCCACTTCTGCCACATCTGGGTGCGGATTTGCGCACACCTGGTAGCTGATCTGCTTTAGTGCCAGAGCCTCCCCTTCCCAGCCAAGTATCTCAAAAAAGTGATCTATTTTCACTTTCCCCATTTCCTCACCTCCCACTCTACCACTGCAATCCTACTCCAATTAATTAGCACTCTACCACAGGCACTCCTATCAAAGTCACGAATGCTGTCAAACCAAATGGCTTTAAAAAAAAAAAAAAAACTCAGCTTCTTTTATGTGACCTCTAAAGCAGCAGTTGTTATTAACCATTTCCTTCCTTTTGAAAAGCTTACTTCCCTTGGCTTTTTGACTGCCCACATTTCTGGTTTTCCTCCTACTGGTCAGGTCTTTCCGTCTAGTGTCCTTTGTGGCCTCCCACTCCTCAGCCTTCTCTTGAGCCTTCGGAGTCTGGTCTTACACTTTTTTTTGATGCCATCTCTTCCTTTCTGGAAGATCTCATGCACAGCCCTATTTGATGTTACCATGTGTGGATTGATAATCCCAAATCATCCTCCATTTCAGGCCTTGAACTTTAGACCCATTTCCAGTTGCCTGCAAGATATATTTGCCTGCATCGGCACCACATGTCCCGAACTGGGCCCATCATTCAACTCTTGCTTCTTCTCTTCCTATATTCCTTATATCTCAGAGAATGATACTATCATACCTATACTTCCATAATTCAAAAATTAAGTCCAATATAAAACATAGTGAAAGGGAATAAAGGGGAAAGGAGAAAAAATGAGTGGGAAATATCAGCAAGGGAGACAGAACATGAGAGACTCCTAACTCTCGGAAATGAACAAGGGGTGGTGGAAGGGGAGGTGGGCGAGGGGTGGGGGTGACTGGGTGACAGGCACTGAGGGGGGCACTTGATGGGATGAGCACTGGGTATTATTCTATATGTTGGCAAATTGAACACCAATAAAAAATAAAAAAATGAAAAAAATTGTTGGGTAAAAAACCAAAACAAAACAAACAAACAAAAAACAAAAATTAAGTCCATTCAACAAATTCTTTGATTTCAGCATCAAAGTTTCACTAATCTGTCTAGGCTTCTTAATCCATACTGCTGATACTTTAAGTTTGGCCATTATCCTTGCTTGCCTCTGTAACCTGCATAAAGCTGAGCAGCTTCATGGTCAGTGTCAGCAGAGTTGTGTCCCAAAGAAACATCATCTGAACATCCAAAAAACATTGCAAAGCCATTTAATTTGTACAGAAGTCTTTTGACAAGGTGCTGATCATTTATATGTATGTTTTGTCCCCATCACACCTATATTACTTTAACAGCCTCTGAAGTGGTCTCCCTACCTGTTAACACCATTTCCCTCCACTCAATTCTCTGTGCAATAGCTAGAATGATATTTTTAAAAAGTACTTTTCTGCTTAATGTTATTATTGACTCCCCATTGTCCACTGGATAAAACTTTGCCCTGCCGTCCCCACTTACCTATAGCTTCATCTCTCACTACTTTTCCATATACTTTGCACCACACTGTCCTTTTGGGATTGGTAGACTTGTTAACTGTGCCTGCTGAGCGTTATGCTATGCATGCCCAAAGAACATATAGTCCACCTTGGCAGACTAGTTGGATACAGTTTGACAAGAGAACAGATTACATATCGAATGTGGTGACACTAAATTTTAGCAAGAGAATCAAACAACAGTGAGGATTAGAACCATCAGGGAAGTGTGCCCTGGAAGGTGAGGTGTGAGGAGGATGGGGAATGGGATTTGGAGCAGCAGAGATAATTCCAGACTAAGGGAATGGGATTATGAGAAGCAGACCCCTAATAAAGGTGGAGGGTCATAATCTGGACACTGAGGTAGAGATCATTACAGACTCATTGTTTTGTGTCAGCCTAAGAGGAAAAATTCTAATTACTCTTTAGGGTGCTTTAAGAACAGAACAGGAAATAAGCTGCAAAGAAAGCTGCCAAATAATTTGGACACGAAGCCTGCTTTCTCTCCCAGTCAGCCTTGCTAATTTCTAATACCCACCTCCCATCCTGCCTCACTCAACTCCCTATCCATCCCCAAAACTACTGTTTTTTTTCTTTTTAAAAGATTTTGTTTATTTACTTTTTTGAGAGAGCCAGGATGGGCTGCAGAGAGGGGCAGAGGGAGAAGGACAAGCAGCCTCCTTTCTGAGCAAGGAGCCAGACTCGGGGCTTGATCTCAGGACCCTGAGACCATGACTTGAGCCATAGTCAGATGCTTAACTGACTGAGCCACCCAGGTGCCCCAAAACTATTGTTTATCCAAAGCTGAAGTTGTGTAAAGGGAAGGGAGGACATCAGGGAAACTGAGGCTTGGAATGAAATGCCATAGGGAAAATGTGATTCGGTTTCTTGGTTACCAGGGCTCCTTTTCAATGGGCTACACGCTACATCTCAGCCTGAAAGGGATAGGTAGCATTTATTGTGGCAATTATGGCTAGCAAATGCCATGTGAGAGAGAACCCTTCTTATGGCGATGAGGATCATATGTTTGCTCTATTTAGACAAAGAATTCTCTTTTGAGCATAAATTTTCCACACAGAAACAGAGAAGTTGTTTAGACTTGACTGATTGCAATACTAAGTGTCCTATTTTAAGTTAAAAATATCCCACAAGTGAATCATATATGTGCATCTTCTCTCTTTCGTCCCCCTCCTCCACAGAAACACATTCACACCCTTCCTTACTGCCATAAATAATGCTCCTTTTCCTTGCCTTCTGTGGGATTTTGCATCATGGAAAGTTAGCCTGCTCTACAACTTGACAGCCTGATCCACTCAAATCTCTCTGAAGAATGGTTCATTCATTGGGCCAGTTTTCCAGGCCTTCCCAGTTCCATTTTATTTTTGTAGTTGACTATAATTGACCACTTTCTGCATTTCTGGGGTGAGGTGGGGGCACGGAGAGAAAAAGAAGCCCCCTAAATAGGCACATTTCTAGTATTTTATAGCCGTGTGTATGTTTGGGGGATGGAGATAAGAGGGGAAAATAGAGCTAATGACTAAAGCAAGGTTTCTGGATGATGTGTTTACGTAATTTACCTTGTGATCCTAGGTTTCAGGTGGTACAAGGAATGAAACAACAGGAATGTCCTGAGTGTGGAGGGTGTATCACCGGTTGCCTGCCCATGCAGCAATCCTCCATTCCTTGCCAAGAGAAGCCTATTTTGGTTCAAGAATTAGGTGGCAATATGCTTAGGGAAGGTGACCCAGTTCCAGAGGGTCTGAATCCATTCTGGTGATCCCATATCCCCTTTTGCCAGTGACTGGTGGAGGCAAGGACAGTGGACCCCATTCTTCTCCGTGTGACACAAGAAGGAAATCCACTGGCATCTTTCTTACCTCTGATCATCTCACTGTGTGAGATCAGGAGACTCTATTGTTGAAACTATTTAGATACGTTTCATTTTTTTGTATATATTTTTTTATTGGAGTTCGATTTGCCAACATATAGCGTAACACCCGGTGCTCATCCCGATACGTTTCCTTATTTGAAGCCAAAACCACCCTCTCTGATACACTCACTAACCAATCCTAAAATTCTCAACTTCTACTCTAATTCATTTAAAAAGATGATCTAATAATCTATTTCACCAGAGTCACAGATTCATGGACTAGTAGAGCGCGAAAGCCCCTTAGAGGACTGCCTAGTCTATTTCTCTCGTTTTACATACCAACCTCTTGTGTCTGCAGACTAAGGAAGATGCCCACAGGGTGCTGGAATTGTGCTGGATGCTCTGTAATCTCTCTACATGTCTAATCCTGATTTTCTACAATTGTGGTAAAATCAGAATTTTCGACTCAGCTGAAAGTTACGCTGAATTTTCCCCTTTGTTCTGACAAAGAGCTTTCCTAAATAAATGTAAAATAGATCTCAGAGGGGATGTTGCTTCTACTTAAGACTTCCAAATGCCCTAAAGATAGCTGTTTACATACACATGAATAACAAATCATGCTCACATGTGCATTACAAACGATTTCTAAGGACTTCCGTCAGTGCTTTTCTGAATGTGAGTTACCATACGTAATATTTAAAAATAACGAAATTATATATCTCAGAAAATACACAATAAAGACTGGCCTTGCCCTCCAATTGATTCAAATTTCAGAGCCTTCACTCCTGTTCTAATGCCAATATTCCACCAGCATTACTCCCAAGTGAGTTTTTCTGAGGAAAAAAAAAAAAGTAACTTACAGAAAGAGAAACTTCGGCTATCTGATGTTATAACAGATACACCAGGCTTCCTTTCTACCTAATTTCTGTATGAGAAAATTGTTATCCATTTCCATGATGCCAAATGGTGATAGCACTTGAAAGGCAGCGGTGCCTACCTGAGTGATGTCCATTCCTGAGTCACAGCTCAGGGGCTGTGTGGAAGTCAGACCATTTGAGCCGATTACAGTTGTGATCACAGCTTTCTCATCAATTCTCCGAATCATGGTCCCATCCACAAAGTAAATGAATCCATGCCTATCAACTGTGATGCCTGTTGGGAAAGAGCAAATGAGCATCAGTAGTCTAGTGGGCCACATTTGCACCAAGATCAGTATTTTGAAAGAAGCCACAGAAATGGAAAAGCATTTTAAAGACATATGGATTCAATTTTGCTCAGCACAGACAAGACAGTAATGGGAGAGGTTTGTTCGGACACACATTCACTTCTTTGTGTATTGAGAAGAAATGATAAAATGTAACATGAGGAAATAAAGCCAGGTCTAATTATTTTGTGTTGTCTAGTTTTACATTGCTACCCCCCCAATACTTAATTACCCCCCCCATAGAAAAAAATCTTCTTTAAGACAAATGAGAAAAGACAGGGGAGGCAGGGTATTTTACATTTCTTTTAGGGTGCAGAGGCATAGGCCACCACTTATTTTCATAGTTGCATTAGAAATAACTGACTTGGAAAGCATTAAAGTTATTTTCATCAATTCACACTCAACTCACAGAGACTCTGTAATAATTCTGATAAACTGGACTGAGTTTTTTCTCTGTATTACCTATTAAGAGGAGTTTGGAGAGCAAAATTATAGTGTCACAAAGGGAATGGTTAAACTTCTAGAAAAAAATGAAAGCCAATAAAATTCTCACAGTAGTTTTTACACATTATGTTAATTACAGCCTAGTGTTTTGGAAAATATATAATAGCAGTTACAAGGCTTGGGTTCTAATACTGAACACATCATTTACAACTCCTATGTGATTTTGAGTCATTCGTGTCTCTAAATTTTAGCCTCCTCTTCAGTAAAATATGGAAAAGATTATCTGCTTGTGATATTGTGATTTATAATAAGAAATATATATTTGGCCTTCGTTCCTGTTTTTAGCACAAAGCTGCTAAAACTCTGGAAATTTCCAAAATGCCAAGAGAGATAAAGGTGTCTTTTATTATGCTAATGAGGTGGTTTTTGGACTGCATCTAAAGATGGGTTGGTTGCCAGGAGAACCATTTATGAACAGAGGGTTGGAACTTTGAGTCTCTCCCCCAGACTCCCCTGTGAAGAGGAGAGGGGCTGGAGACTGAGTTCAATTACCAATGGCTAATGATTTAGTCAATCATATATATGTAATAAAGCCTCTAGTAAAAATCTAAAAGGACAGGCTTTGGAGAGCTTCCAGGTTGGTGAACACATGGAGATCTGGGGAGAGCAGTGTGCCTGGAGAGGGCAGGGAAACTTCATACCTTCTCTCACATACCTTGCCCTGTGTGTATCTTCCATCTGGCTGTTCCTGACTTACATCCTTTTATAATAAATCAGTGATCTAGTTAGTAAAAGGCTTCCCTGGGTTCTGTGAGCCCCTCTAGCTCATTAATTGAACCCAAGGAAGGGGCTGTGGGGCCTCCAGTCTATAGCTGGTCATCCAGAAGCACAGGTGACAACCTGGACTTGAGATTGGCATCTGGAGTGTTTGTGTGTGTGTGGGGGGGGCAGTTTTGTGGGATTGAGCCCTTAGTCTGTAGGATCTGACACCTTCTCTGGGTAGATAGCGTCAGAATTTAGTGAAACTATAGATTACACAGCTGGTATCAGAGAACTCCTTGCAAGTGGTGTGGGGTGATCCTCCATCCATGCTGGAAATTGGTCTCAGAACATTGTCTACTGCCTTATCTGAGCTAAGGTGACCAACTGTCTCCGTTTGGGACTGAGGCAGGGTTCAATTTTAAAACTGGGACAGTTCTGGACAAACTGGGATGAGTTGGTTACTCTTTGCCTAAGTTGTTATAAATATCATATGAAATAATACATTTAAAAGTGTCAGACACATATAAAGAACATATGGCTCAGCTCCTGCTTCCCTCAGTGCTTTTGATAGTGCTCTTGAAAATAACCACATGGCATTACTTTAAAACCTGTCTACAATTTAGTCTTTTCCTCTCTCTCCTTTATCCAGACCTTGTGAAACACTGAATGTATATTAAAGTTAGGAACATCTGTGATAACAAGCATGTCCTTTTGGCGTGTGCACACATACATTCACACACACAATCATTTTCTGGGTAAAGAGTGAACTTAAAGCCAATTTATAAACCCAACTTAATAAACTGCTTTTAGATGAACTAATTTATTGGCAGGAGGTTAATATTAAGACTTGGTTTTACAGTGCATTTTGATTAATCCTGATGTTCTTCATGAAGTATTAATCCTTAATATCTGGAAAAGTTACAGATTCATTTTAATTTTTCCTGAATACCTCTAAATTCATCTATGTTCTGAAGAGTTCTTCAAGGAAACCAGCATGTCTGCACAAGGGGAAGTTCATGTCATTAAGTCCCTTTTTCATTTGTAGATGCATAAGGACCTTTAGGGAGGTTTTTAAAAAGACTTTTAAGATTGAGCAGGTCAAAGGATGGTGGCACATGAGCATTTCTTACAACTTCAGAACATTTGGACTGAGGATGAATCAAGAGGGACCTCTGATTTTCATTATTTTTTTTGGGGGGGGGGCAAAATCAGTTTCTCGAATGCCTAGTATTTGGTCTGCTTTGTGGCAGGCCTATGATTACCTTCTCTGATCTCTTTATTAAATATCAGTGAGGGCAGCCCGGATGGCTCAGCGGTTTAGAGCCACCTTTGGCCCAGGGTGTGATCCTGGAGTCCCAGGATAGAGTCCCACATCAGGCTCCCAGCATGGAGGCTGCTTCTCCCTCTGCCTGTGTCTCTGCCTCTCTCTCTCTGTGTGTCTCTCATGAATAAATAAATAAAATCTTAAAAAAATATCAGTGAGTGTGAAATTTAAAATTTCGTTGTGATAAGAGGATGGACAAAAAATCAAGACTCAAGTCTGGAGAGAGCAAGGCTGAGAGTAGCTCCACTTGAAGTGTTTAAAATCATGGATTATTTGCCAAATACATACTGCATGTCACTGTGCCAAGTTCTGTGAAGGCCAAAGTACAAAAAATCTAAGTGCACAGAAACTAAGAGGAGTATACCAGGAAAGTGTTGCTCTAAGTAGGAGGCAGGACATTTAGAGATTCTAATCCCTTGAAAATTGGATCAGATTTACAAAAGGTATAAATAAATGTGTCCCGACAAACTAGTATGTTTGGGGAAGTCCTTACATCTTTATATGGACACTAGGGAGGACAATTCTGTTGCTCTGACCACTACATTTCTCACCTCTATCAGAGGGTGAAGTGTGTACTAATCTAGGGAGGATAATCCTGGACTTTACATGAATTTTCACCTTTTCCAAAAAAAAAGATTATTTATTTATTTATTCATGAGAGACATACAAAGAGAGGCAGAGACACAGGCAGACAGAGAGGCAGGTTCTCTGCGGGGAGCCTGATGTGAGACTGGATTCTAGGACCCCGGGATCACGACCTGAACCAAAGGCAAACACTGAACCACTGAGCCACCCAGGTGCCCTGGCTTTCCACTTTTAATTTTTGTTTACTTCTAAATACTGTGAACTGCTCTCTCTCTCTCTCTGTTCATGTCAGTTGAGTTCCACAGATGAGGCTTATTAAGTACTCACTGTTGGCCTTCAGGGCTTATTTCACCGATGGTAGGATATTCTCCTTTCATATATTTGTGTAGTGATTTGTTTTATTGTGGCCAAAATTCCAGCAGTTTCTGTTTTTCCTGAGACTCTTTAATTAAATTTGATTGGGTTATACTTATGTTTGGAGTGGAAAAGGAAATAGTAGAAAAGTCTTTGAGGGGCTGTGTGACAGATGTTTTATTAGTGCATCTAGGTATATTTTATATGTACATATTTTCATTTCTTCTCATTTTCCTTCCCCAACCAACCAACCAATACACACACAAATAGATTCCCCAAACAATTAGTTTCAGAAACTCTTCACTGGTGAGGTTTAAGAGGTGTGTGATTTTCACTGAGGTTAAAAACCAAATTGGAAATCCCAGGCAGGAAAAAGAGAATTATTTTTGCCATTACTTGGAAGGTGGTGGTCTCCCCTCCCATAATGAGTATTGCTGTAGCCCAAGGATGTCGATGATGCAGTCAGCGTGATCTATTACCGTTTGTTGGGCTGAGTGGGAGAAGGTGGCACATGCCCTGTATATTTTAAGCTTTATTTTCCAGAGATTGGGACGTGAGTGAGTGATTTCGGAGCACATAAAGCCATCTGGGGCTAGCAAGATCTGCAGATGCAACTGACTTTTATATTTTGATATTGTTGTACCCAGATTTCCAAAATTTGGTACCTAATGCTATGGGCATAATTTTTTCCAATGGCCACATCCATTCATGTGCTTACTGATAAGCATTTTCATTACCACTTAAAACACATTGGAAGGCACAGTCTTTGGACAAGAAAGGAATTAAATAGCAGTGAGAAGACCACTTCCAGGCTTTCAAATTTTGATCAGTATTCATTTTGAGAGCAAGCAAAAATATATAGATCTCTGATGTTAGCACAAGGTTAGGCTGTGGGTGGAGGTGGAGGTTGGAGAAACAACACAGCTTGAGCCCCCACACCACCCCACCTCCAGTAAGGAAAACACTGGGCTCAGACGCCCAGACAGCATGTTTAGCTTGGAGCACATTTTTACATTTGTGAGAAAATAAATAAATCCTTGTAAATTAGTGCATATAATGAAAGCACTGACAGACCATAACCTGGAAGTGTGAATGGTGCTGTCTCCATTCATCAGCATTAAGCCCTAACAAGCTCTTTCTATGGAGGGACCTGCTCATAAATAAAGTGCATATTGTAAAAAAGATTATTCACAATGTCTTATGCAAAGTAGGGGACATTATATAATATCTGAACTGTAGGCTCTTCTCTGTGAAGCATAGCTCTGTATGAAACAGCTGCAAATTACAGGCAAAATTATTTGACTTCTTCCCTTGTCTTATTATCCTCCAATGAATAAATACTATAATTCTGAAGAAGACAATTGCCTAAAGCTGGGGCAGCCCAGATAGTTACTAATAAATGTATCACCTGTTGGGGAAGAGAACTGATCAATACCAAAGCAGCAGGGATTTCCTGATGTGAGGTCACTGCGAGTCCAGATGTGGAGGTTAATAGCCCAGAAATGGTAGCTGAAATCTCAAATTAGGTAGCAGTGAAGATCACAGTATTTGGCTGTGCAGAATGCCAATTTCAAATGTTGGCAGAAGGCATCTTTGTATTGAATTTATAAAAATTACAGCTGTTGAGGCCACCTACATTTTTATTATTTCTATATTAAAAATGAACCTTCTTTCTGAATATAGGTTTTGGAAAGTAGTCATAAAATTCTCTGCATCTACAGCCCTAGCAACCAGAAAACTGAAATACTGGTTTCTCCTCCCTGCCACGATGTGCTCTTTAATTTTATGATACAGAGATAAATGGTTAAAATAAACTTTCAGGAAATGTCCGAAGTGCAATATGGTGTCAGCTCAATCTCCAATACTGAGCGTACTGAATTGTGTAACTGACATTAGCTGTTGATCATAAAGTGCCCTCTAAATCAGAGAGAGATTAAAATATTTTGCTTTGTTTATGTGCAATCCATTTCTCTGAAAATTGGTATCATATGTTGGTCTATATGGAAATTCTCCAAGGGACAGAAAAGTCCATTCTCCAACTGATCTGACTACTGTCTACTTAATTACCCACTGGGATCAGAAAGGGTCAAGTTACTTCTGCACAGTAAGCCTGTTAAATTCCCTTGCTAGGCAGCCCCTAAATGGAGCTTCTAGAACTTGGAGGAATTACAAATATCTGTGTGTCACTAGGGTTGGAAGGAGGCAGGGCTTAATGACCATCTGAAATGATTTCACTGTGTCCTTAACAATGAGAACAGGGTTTCTTCAGTAAGAGACTCTAATAAACTCACTGTAATATTGCATGACTAGTGAATGGTGTAACTTATTTGATCCGATATTGGTTAGTAAAAAAGTTACAGTATATTCTAAACAGTAAAGGTCAATTTCCAAAGAATTTAAATACAAATTAAAAATGATAAGCACTCAAATGAATATTCTACTGACTGGAATGTTCTTTCTTTCATGACTCAAAAGATACCTTAAAGGGCTTCAGAGATATCATAAAGAACAAAAGATGTTTGGGCTAGTTAACCAAGAATTCCGGTTGAAAGAAAGATAGGCCAGTTTTTAGCATTTGTCTTCTCTTCAGCTCCCTCTGATCCTCTCAAAGCTTTAACCTTCAGGGCAAGGCAGGGTGAATGAAGAGCTCTCCTACCTCCACCAACCACTATTTTTCTAAAAGCTTACCGAGGAAGCTCTTTCTCCTGATTTATTATTAGATTTGTTTTGTATCTGTTATATGTCAGGTACAGTGCTAGGCATGAGGAGTACAGCAGAGTAGTATAAAAACAGAGCTCAGAAACTGGTGGGGGAGATGAAGCAGTGACCAGACAATTATAGCGCCTCAAGATACACTAGTTTAGAAGTCCAGGATGCCATGGAAGCAACCTTGGGGAATGGGCTGGGGAAATGAAGGTCACACTCAAAGTAAGTGACACATAAGTAGAATCTGAATGACCATGTCGAATTCCTGATGAGCCTAGTGTGAAATCCAGGTAAGCACTACTGAAAACCCATGAAGGCTGACTAATATCACTCAATAATAATCATTTTCATTTGCTGGGACTACTATGATATTCCAGGTATGGTGCTGGATTCTCTCCATCCATTTTTTTCATTTAATCCTCATTGCAGCTTTGTGGAGTAGGTATTGTTGTCATTTTTCAGATGGGGAAGTAGAAGTTCAGAGGTTGAGTTAACTCCAGGTTAACTACCTAGAAAATGCTAGACTTAGATCATTTGTCTGAGTTCAATGCCCTTTCTCTTCATCTCTATTCCATGTAGCCTACAAGGGGCTATCTATCCCTTTACCATGGGAGTGGGGTACAGACTGGTCTCAGAAACTCCATGAAATTATCTGCAAGGTATTATGTGTATAGGGAGATGGTCCACTGTTTTAAATTGTCAGAGTGACTAATGACCCCTCTCAAAATATTGTTAAGAGTTCTTATATTCCTATAGATCACTTGGACTTCTTCAGAATTATTCTTCAAAGATACTCCGTGGCTTCATCCCCATAAAGTTGGTGAGTTTTGAGAAAGTACTCAGTTTCTATGTGTTGGGGATTTTGGTACCTACCACACCAAAAGAAGACCCCAGAAACAAGACTGACCAACTCCTGTGTTGGCAGGGGTCAGGCAGGGGACATAAATCTGTAAGTTAGTGCCAGGTGTTAGACTCTATAGGTTCTAGGGGAAACTAAGGTTAACCAAAGAGAGCAGGTGCCACCTGAATGCATTCAATCTTGTCTTTCTTCAATAAATAGAGTGTGGGCCAAAGGAATTATATTTTTGAACTGGATTTATTCCTTGAGTTGCCGATTTATGATGCTTGCTAGAGGATAATCAGGAGGAATATATTGTCAGTGAAGAGGCTGCTGTGGGCAGAGAAGATCCATGAACTTGGACTAAATCTAATAACCAGTGTAGTGCTGCTGTGAAAAGTTATGTCTTGCTACAGAGATGTCCCATATATCCCCTGCCCCCAGAGATGCATAGCCTCCCCTGCTATCAGCATCCCCTACCAGAGTGGTACATTTGTTACAATTGATGAACCTAACACTGACATATCATTATTACCCAAAGTCCACAGTTTACATTAGAGTTCACTCTTGGTGTTGGACATTGTATGGGTCTGGACAAATGTATACTGACATGTATTTACCATTAGAGTAACATACAGAGTAGTTTCAGTGTATGAAGGTTCTGCTCAATTTTTCTGTGAACCTAAAATTGCTCTAAAAATATAAAGTCTGTTAAAAATTATGTCTCGGTATTAGCATTATAAAACCAGAGATAATCAAATGTACTTGTGATTCTCATCATTGGAAAATGAAATAATCTGGATGGCTGATATACAATACTTGTTAAGAATATGGCCTCTTTTGTCCCCACCAAGATCAAAGCTCAGAATTGGTGACAGATTCATCAAATTTAGTCAAATCAAACCAGAAAAGTAGGTGTCTAAACTGAACTCAACTCTGCTTTTGCTCTGCTACTTTTCTCTTCCTCATCCTTCCTTCGGAAAGCCCTCTCTCTTTAGTATGGCAGAGACAATGCTATGTATTCAGGTCATCCTATCTATTTTTATTTCTGAGAATAGAGCTAGGTTACATTTCCCAACTTCCTCTGTAGTTAGGTGTGGGCAGAAATGATGTATGCTACTTCTAGGCTTGGCCCCCTTAACAAAACCTCTGTTGAGCTCTTCCATGGATCACCCTCTTCCCCTGCAGGCTAGCCAGATACAGAGGGACTGAGTAGCTATTTACCAGATAGAAGGAGCCTGGTTCCCTGAATTACCACTTGAAGCAGAGGTTTCTCCCACATCCCCAGGGCAACCCATTTGGACTATGAGCAAGAAACAAAGTATTATTTTGTTAAGCCCTTGAGAGTGCATGTTTTTTTTCCCCTCCGTTTTCTATATAGTTGTTAGCTTGGCCTGACTATCACATTTACCAACTCAAATCCTATTCACCTTTTAAAGCTTCTACAAGATGTTTCTCTTCTGGAAAGCCTTCCCTGCAAATTCCAGTTCATTCTGGTGCCTTTGTTTTCTAACCTACAGAAGCTGGTTTTTGTTTTTGTTTTTGCTTCTTTAAGTGTGAATTTTCCAATCATGCTCTGTCCAGGCAATAACTCCTTGAGGGGGGGAAAAAACTAGATTTTATTGTGCTTTACTTTTACATATCAACAAATCCAGTAGACCTGGACACAGATGTTCAAAAAAACATGCTGAATTATAGACTTAATTGTCACATGTTTACAGATTTCCCTCAACTTATGATGAGGTTACATCCTGATAAACTCATTGTAAGCTGAAAATATCATTAAGTCTAAAATCGTTTAATATGTCTTACCTACTGAACATCATAGCTTAACCTAGCCTACTTTAAATGTGCTCAGAATACTTATGTTAGCCTACAGTTGGGTAAAATAATCTAACACAAAGCCCATTGTATCATGAAGTGTTGAATATAGCATACAATTTATCACATACTGTATGGAAAGTGGAAAATAGAATGGTTGTATTTTGTGATCATGTGGCTGGGTGGTGCGGCTTGCTGCTGCTGCCCAGCATCATGAGAGCATTGTACTGCATCTTGATAGCCTGGGAAAATATCAAAGTTCAAAATTCAAAGTATGGTTTCTACTGAATGCGTATTGTTTCTGTACCATGGTGAAGTAAAAAAATTGTAACTTGGGGACTGTCTGTACATTGAAATGCACCTAAGTTAAATCAAATAAAGCATGCCGTGAGGTCAAGAGCGTCACATAAATTTCTCTAACAGTGAGTTTAGAAAGAAGGTAATGATACATTCTCTCTCTAAAGACTTTTAAGAGGAGTACAGTCCCCTATCAATTAGTGATGATTAGCATATGGGGGGGGGAAGTGGGTTACCAACCAAAAGCAAATAGAATGAGAACCACAGATCAAATGAACTGCAAATAAATTTGATGCATGTAGCTTCCTACAATGAATAGCTCAGACTCCCTCAAATCCACTTTGCTCTGTCAAAGCTTTGTGTTATGATCTTGTGATGTCTTTCAATCTTACCATCTCAGGAGTACTAAAGAAACAGAAATGCCTCAAGATTTTGCCTTAATTTGCTTCACTTCTTTGCCTTCCCATAAGAAAAAGCAGAGAAACCACTGGCTCCAGGGTCACATCAGGGGATCTGGGTTCCAGGCTGACTTCTGTCACAGATTAGCTGTAGGGCTTTGAGTAAGGCACTGAACTACTCAGTGTCTTGATTTCCTAACCCATATCCTACCTACTATACAGGGTGAAATGGTGTGAGGCTCACAAGAGCCAATGAAATGGAAATACTTTGAAAAGGATTCAGTGGTGCTAAGTGGTGTCCCAATTGCTCAGTAATTGCTATGATTCTTTCTGAAAGGGACTTTCCTGAGCCTAGAATCATGGATGAACATTTCCTCATAGGCCCTGCTCTAACATTTTAGGCTTTTCCATGTTGGACAGGCATAGTATATGATTTAAGTCCAGAAAGCATTATGTAACCCTTGTCAGTAGCAGAGTTGCCCTATGTTAGATTTGCCATAGACAAGGCAGTGGTTGAAAACAATTTTGTTAGCTTAGGGGAAATACTGCACTATTGAATGGTTGGTATAAAAACCTTCAAGCTAAAAAAAAAAAAAACCCTTCAAGCTTTTATGAGATGGCTAAAGTTTTTATCCAGAGAATCAAATAAATGAGGCTCCATGCTATGCAACTGGCTCAGGGAGTTCTTGGGCCAGAGGTGGTGGTGGTGGTGGTGTCTCAATATATAACAGTGATACCAGATACTAGTAAAGGTATGAATTCTTTTTCCTTGTTTTAAAGATGTAGGTGTGTGTGTGTGTGTGTGTGTGTGTGTGTGTGTGTGTGTAAGAGAGATTGGGGTAAATAGATGGTTCTAGTTCAAGTTGAAATGCACATCTCTCATTTTATTTTTGTGTTAGAGTTCTTGTTTAAAAGATGCCTGCAGGCTGAGATTTAAGGGGACTAAGTACATATGGGCTAAGATAAATGAGGTTTACCAAATGTAAGCTGAATATTTTATATTCCTTCCCCCCTTAAAAATTCTTAAAACATCAAGCAACCATATCTGGGACACTACTCAGATACATTTTGAAGAAATGCCTCTGTCATCCTAAGGAAACAAACTGCCTCGCAAGAACATTATGTGAACAATTAGCCTGAGGAGGGAAAGTTCATTTATTGCCCATGGACCAGCAAAAAACTAATTGCAGTTGTTACACTCTAGGGAAAATGAGTCTCTCTCAAGGTATGTGAACGACTGAGAGGTCCTAATAAAAAAGCAAACTAAGTACAATACCTTGGCCTGAATACTCAATAAAAGCAGGATATGAGGAATTAAGCCTGACAGTGCTTACTATTCACAAAAGTGGGCTAACTCAAGAAGAATTAAAATTTCTGTAGGATAATTATTTGCATGTAGTGCTCATTCAAAAACAACACAGAAGGCCCTTTTAAAATTCTTCCAGCATCTGTACATCTTGACTAACGAAGCTAACATTAAAAGAGAGGTTCCCAAAGTCAGTAATGGTAGACAGTCATTGGCAAAAGGTAAGGAAGTGTAACAAATACTGCATGAATATAATTTTTAAACCTCTTAATGGAAGTTTAAGAGACATTTAGGAGGACCAATGTGGGCTCAATCAATATACGAGTATAACACACACACACATACACACACAAACACACACAAATACACAAATATCACAGCTGAGTAAAAAAAATAGTCAAAGCAGTTGCCTTATGAGACAAACAACTCTTTTCTTTTCTACAGCCTCATGTACAAGCTCGACATTCGGGAGGCCTAAGGTTTTCTTGAAAGGCATTGAAAACTACTGGGGTGCCTTGTTCATAAGGGGCTGGACTCTTCCCTACCCTTGTCTTGACTGCGATCGGGGTTTCCACAGCCATCCCCACCTTTTTTCTCTAAATTCAATCACTCAGACATGTTCATGGGAGATATGGGAGGAGGAGGAAGAATCTGGGTAGAAGCTGGGTGATCCCGTTGAGACTAACTGTCAGAACTTCCCATAATCTCCCCAGTGCTCAGGTGTGTGCCTTTGTCTACTGGTGAGAATAAAGGCTGAGCTGCCCATGTCAGTGGATTACTGTAAAGACCAAATAAAATAGCATCTATTCTGCCTGCAAAATCTTTCTGAAAAGTTAACACAAGTGATGTTCATATTTATGTTTTCGATTAACTGTTAGCTTTCTGGCATCATCCTGGGGTTGATTGGCTACATGATTACCTGCTTCAGCGTGGCTTGACTCAGGGTTCAGGAACCTGATGTGTAGTCCTGTCCGCATCTCTGCCATACTGGCGATGATGATGAGTCTGTACAGGGTCCTGTGTTACTTTTCCAGTCAATTGGTCTATGTCATGGCTCTAAAACATACTTTTCCCTTTGCCATCGCCACATATTTGCTTTCCCTGTGCGTGGAGGGCCCTTTCTTTCTCCTAGCATCCCAATCCTGCTCATCTTTCAGGACACAGCACAAGTCTAGCCTCAATAATTGGAATATATGAACTGAATTGACGACTTTCAAACATCTTGATGGAGGTCTTCCCTTGTCAATTAAATCAAACAATTTCATCATTCTTTTCTGATGGTAGAAATCTTCTGAATGTATTAGAAATCATGTTTTACCAATCCCAGTGGGTAGGAATAAGGATCACAAAGGGTATAGTGTTGTTAGGTTGCAGATCTAAAGTCTGGCCTGTGACTACGAGAACAGGGTATCTTGGCTGGACTCACTCAAGAATGCACTTTAGATACAAGTTTGGACCATTTTAACAAATTCATTTCAGGACCATCCTAACCTTCACAGGAAGGGCTGAGTTATTCATTTCCCATTTAGTGTTAGCTTTTTGCTCTCCACTGTCCTACTTTCTCTTTTTTGATCTTATTCCTTTTTGAGTTCACTTAACCTAACCTATCAGGAATGGAGGTTAGAATCTAGCTTCTAGTTTTCTTTCCCACGTGTCCAGCTCTTTTTCAGACTCCTTTCCTTTCTTCCACCTCTATTCCCCCTTCTGCTCATTTTTCTCTCCCCTTTTGCCCAAATGACTGCTCTCCATTCTCTGAACCCTAGGAAAGTTTACAGTTTATATCACACAACCTAATGCTAGATTATAGTCTTCTCTGAGGATTCCTCTCTTTTCTCCTCAACCAGAACATGTTCCACTCATGGGCAGGGACCATATCTTTTTAGTCCACTTATAATTTCCAAATTTTCCCATGCACACCAGATTATTTGCTGCTTGAAAAGCTTAACAGAACGGTGGAGTTCAGTGAACATGGTTCTTTTTCTAACAAGATCTACTGGGAGCGTGATGAGGGTCTGACAGAGTAGTGAAAATCAGTGGGAGTCTTATAAGTAGTATAGTGGGGTCACTGACACTGGTGTCTTATCGACACCAGTTAAATATGTTGAAAGTCTTAATTAAGATGATGGCATTTCTGGATACCTGTTTGATAACTGGGAGGTCTTTGTTGTCACAAGAGATCACCGCAGTGTTTGGAGACAGCATTTAGCTGTGTGCTCCTGCCACACAGGAGTGCTTTCTATGTTAATGGAATAAAGTACTAAGATCTATAGTAGAAAGAGAACAATTTGAGCAATTAGAAAAAACCCCAAATTAATAACAGCCAGTCTAAATTAATAACCGTGAATCTAAGAAAGGAGGTAAAACACAAGGAAACGGAGGCATTTAAATATACAGCCAGATACCATTTTTTTGTGCAACTGCAGTGGTTCCTTAATTCAAAAATCTCTAGCATTTCCAGGAACTAGGAAGGTATCAATTTAGGGCCACTTCAGAAGGCAGCAGTTTTGGTTTTTAGTTAACTGACAATTTTTTTTAAACATCCAAGGAGATAATTGGAATCAAGTCATGCTGTTAAAACTAGACCAGATATCCCTGGAAAATAAGGGAGGGCCCAGCATTAGTAAACAAAACAAAACAAAACAAAACACCCATCCCATAACAGAGATCTTGAAGGTGCTAAGTGTTGATCTGTGGTTTTTCAAAAATTTCAAGCCTAACAGGCTAAAATCAGGAGTTTTAAAAGTAGTCATCTTCCAGACCACTCTCCCCAGAAATGCCTCCAGTTTTACTACTCTGAGAAAGGTGGACAGGTGCCTTTTGAGAGACAAGTGTGCAGGGCTAGGGTAGTAGTCTGTCTACAGTTTTGATTTTACTTTGTTCAAGAGAACACAGGGGAAAGATTATAGAAACCAAAGTAGGTAGTTTTGGCAGAAGCCATTCTGATGGGTTTTGGCTTGGGGAGGGGCAAAGCAGACCTATCAATCTATTACTCCAGCTTCAGTTTCCTTGGGTTAGAGATGCCTTCCAAAATGGGGAATGATTCCTGAGCTCTAAGGGAAACTACGCTGTAATCAGCTTTATTTCCTGAGTAAATACTGGTAAAATCAAACACCTCCCCACCTTCCTTTTCCCAAAAACTTATTACACAGTCTAACAAACTTTTTGAAAAACCAAATGGAATAGCTAGTAAATGAAACTGGAAGAAAAATAGAGCAAATAACATTGGGGCTTCCTGGCCAGGCTTTGATAGTTGGGGCTTGAAGATAACTTTACATTTGAGTTATTAAGCCTTTGATTCCTCAGGGAGAAACTTTAAATGGGCCAGGACCCACTCCCAAGGAAACAGTGACTTTCTTTGGGCAACAATAAAGCTGACTCATTCTATTGAGACTTTCTTAATATTGAGGAAGTTCACTGTCAGGTATTCAGGGAAACCCACCTATGGACACACACTAGAGGTGCTAGAAGGCTCTACAGCCTCAAATCCAATCCTAACGAAAAGAATGGATGTATGCTGGCCACTGTAGGAGGCCTTAAAGACCCTACTCCAGGGCCAAAGCTGGTGTGTGCTCCAATACATCGGTACTCGTGCCTTACAGGTTGTTAAGTATTTTGAATATCATCTTTGCATGCGTGAAAGCCTTATTTAAAACAAACAGTGGGATTATAAAAAGGGAATTGTTAGGTATAAACTTGCAAGTAGCTTTCTAAACCCTACTTTTGATTTAAGATTTTTTTTAATTATGAAATATTTCAAATGGTAGACAACTCAGAAAATAGCATTACACGCTGCCTTGCATCTACCACCTGAATTTAACAGATGTTAACATTCACTTCACATGGGCTCATAAAAAAATAGAAAGAAAATGTTATGAATACAGACAAAGCCCCATGTCCTTATCCCTACTCCCTGTTCCCTTCTCTCCCCAGAGGTAACTACAGCCCTGCGGTTAGCGTGCGTCACTCCCATGCACCTTTTCACACAGTTTCTACATCTGTATGTGTCTACAAATAATCTGGTATTGTTTATGTGCTTCAAAAACTTATGTCAGAGATGGATCATGGTGATGACGGTACAACCATGTGAAAATGCTTAATGCTTCAGAATTGTTCACTTGCAAATGTTGAAAATGGTAAATTTTGTATTTTATATATTTAAAATGGTAAAATTCAAAATTCCTGTTTCGTATATTTTACCACTATAATATGCTGATATTACGCCATATATTTTTTTTTGCAATTTTCTTTTTTTTTTGCAATTTTCTTTAATTCATGCAACTTCGTTTTGTGACCACTAATGTTTTTACTTGTAGATGTAGTTAATTCAGTTTTACTGTTATGCAAGATTTTGCCATGTGACTAAGCCTCTATTGATGGATTGTTAAACTGTTTCCTTTTTTTTTAACCACAGTGACATCCTAGCACATGTCTCCATTAGCACATATGTACTTATGACTTTCCATAGCTTTTCCTTCAGTTAAGTATTTTAAATACATGGTTGCAATTTTTTCCCTTTAGTTGGACAATGTATTTTGCAAGCAAACAGAATTCAATTAGGGCTGTGAATTTTCAATCTATAAAGTTTGACAGAAAAGAATTTGAATATAGTCAAACAATTTTGAAACCAAAATGATTATTACTGGTCTTGAAAACAATCCAGTTAATAAGTTATTGGTTTTAAAACTTATTTACTCATCCTTGTTCTCCTCTTCATACTTTATTTAGTACTTAATCTGTGCCAGGAACTGGCTTAGCCCATAGCGTGTCATTTCATTCTCGAGAACCCTGTAAGGAAGGTAGATGCACCATCTCCATTTTACCGATGAGAAAACAGTGGCTCGAAGAAGTGACTAATCAATTTGAACTCAATTTTATCTGCCTGACCTGAAAGTCTCTAGTTTTAAACTACCCCAAATGCTTCCTGAGTTTTGCAAATTTCACAGGGCCCAAGGGAGAAGAACACATAGTACAATTCAAGGGTTACTGAAAGGGCTGTCCATTTGCCTTAAAAATACCTTCACTTCAGGAAGGCTTTTCTGGGAAGGCACAAACCTTAGAGACTTTAAGGAAATATATTGCTAAATCTGACCACATAGAGTTAGAAAACTTATGTATGGCTAAAAAAGGGAGAAATTACAAACTTGGAAAATATCTGTGACACATATTAGGGACAAAGAGCTGCTTTTCTAACTGACAAAACACAAAGATCAACAGCTCAGTAGAAAAACTGGCAGAATGAGTTTACTGAAAAACACGAATGGTCACAAGAGATATGAAAGGACACTCAGCTTCGTTTACAATTAAAGAAATTCAAATTAAAGCTACAGGGTACAAGACACTATTTCCCACTGATCACATGGGCATACACTAAAAGGCTTAATGATACTCAGAGCAGCTAAGCGTATGGCAAAATGGGCATATTTCCATACTGTTGGTGTAAATGTGCTCAATCTTTCAGGAGGACAATTTGGTAATATCGACTACCGCTAAAAATGAACCCTATGTATATATTTACAAAACTGCTCCAGTATTATAGGACCTAGGTTGTTCAGCACAGTACTTTAGTGGTTAAAAAAAAAAAAGCAACAACATATCCATCTAGAAGCAAATGGCTCGATCAATTATGGGATACCCATATGCTGTAATATTATACAGCTCTTCAAAACAAAGAGGTAGGTATACACATGCTTTTATAGAAAAGTCTTCAAGATATTTTATTAAATGAAAGAAGCAGGCTGAAGAGTAATCCATATGCTGTGATTCCTTTCACGTCAGGGGAGAAATATATAAAGGTCTCCAAGGAATCACAAGGAACTGTTAACCTTGGTTATTTTTAAAAAGAGGGACTGAGTTGTGTGAGTTTGTGGTGAAGAAGCCGGGAATCTGCTTTTTGTACCTTTCTATAGAGTTCAAACTTTCTAATCATACTCACATGTTACTTCTCTATTTTTATGTTTCAATATCAACAGGGCTTAGCTAGACGGTGAGATTATAGGCCATTTTAATTAGTATTTTTCTACTTCTTTTTCTTATAGGATAACAAATGTAATTGAAATATGTTTACTGTTGGCCTCCTAGGATGCCTTCAAAGACTTTCATTTAGGTTTCTTCCTTGACTTACAGTGTTAGCCCTTTCAGCAGGTCTCCAGTAACATGCTCAGATCAGAGGAACCCACTGTCAGCCATCAGTACTGTGACACCCTAGCTGGAGAGCAGTCATGTAGGCAAGCAAGGAAACCAGAATCCTCAGAGATTGGCCATAGGACAGGGTAGTGTGTGTGTGTGTGTGTGTGTGTGTGTGCGCGCGCGCGCGCGAGTGCATGCGCGTGAATGTTTATTTTAAAATGTTTTCTTTTTTGTGCAGCTATAAAAATAATAAATGCTCAGAAAAATGATAAGAAAATATAATCACTCAATATTCCTTATGCAGCAATTATCACTGCTAACATTTAAACTTCCTCTTTTAAATTTTTATTTATTTACTTTAGAGAGAGAGTACACACAAGTGGAGAGGAGCAGATGGAGAGGGAGAAGGAGAATGAATCTGAAGCAGACTTCCTGCTGAGCATGAAGTCCAGAGGGGCCTGACCCCACCACCCTTGAAATCATGACCTGAGCCAAAACCAAGGGCCGGATGGTTAACCAACAGAGCCACCCAGGTGCCGGTAGATAAACTTCCTTTTGCACTTTATCTCTTAAGTACACAGTACCCCTACACCCTTACAGAGGTAGCAGCATGTGGTTTATACAGTTGTATTCTGAACTTTCCATTGAGTGATATTTTGTGAATATTTTCCTTACACCTGCAAGGGTGTGCCAAGGTTTGGGGACTGTGGGAGTGGTCTGTCTTTTTTTTAAATTAATTAATCAATTAATTAATTAATTAATTATTTTTTGGGGGGAGTGGTCTGTCTTGAGTGCTGACAGCAAGGGGAGTGAATTTTCACTAGAAATAGTTAAAAACAATAATAAAACTGATGAATAGCAGGTCTGTGTTTACTACCACCATTCACGGGAAAGTCTAAACAATGTCACTGATGAAACAGTCCTCTCACTGTCATCCCCTTTTAAGTATACCACCGTGTCTGCCCAGTTCTGAAAAGGGTGGGAAGAGAATAGGGTGCATTTCTATATAGGGGTGACAGGTTGAGGGCTGGGCAAGGGCTCGGTTAGTCAGGGGAATCACTGAACCAGGGAATAAATAGGAGCCATTTCCAACATGTCCTACTTGATCAGTTTGCTGCTTAGATTCATCCAGCTTAGATAACTTCAGAGAATCCATTGGACTTAAAAAAAAAAAAACCAAACCCTAGGAGCTGTCTTTTTTTATGTGCATATAACTTAAGTCATTAGTGCCTTCAAAACACTGATCTAAATGCTCTGTGTGGTGCCATCTATAATATTTGGGCTGAAATGGCCCAAAATGCAATCAACTGATCAATTACAAAAATAAAAATGGTCCTTCTGGTTCCGTTTCCAGCTGTGTTTTAGCTCGTGATGATGTTAAAATCATGGATTTCCAAAGACGTATGAGTTTGCTGCATGTTGCTTGAGTTTTACACTGTACATGTGCTAATTCACCCAGTATTGCTGGAGGATCAATGAAGCTAAAAACATCTGATGACTTCTCTGTTGTGGAGTGAATGTTCTGGATTCTCTGGGAAGTCAAGGCACTGTAGATTTCAGATTCCTTCAAGAATCAGCAAAGCATGCTAGACTCACCAAGAAATAACTTCCTCTTTGTTTTGATAGCTCCATGCATTTGGTAGACTTGAAATTATTAGGCCATCATGTATTGATGGTAGAGCAATATGGGACCATGATCAAAGGTGTAGCTCTAATACAGTTTCATGTTTTAGAACCTTAAAAACAAACATTTTGCATTGAAAGAAATTTCCTAATTAACTTCTGCAGAATTTGTACATTAAAACATCTTACCCTGCTGGAGAAGACTGATAAAGCAAAGTACTACCTTCTGCTAAAGAGAAACTGTATTTAGAAGGAACTTGCTATTCTCATAAAACTTTTAATAGGAAGAAGTGAATCAAATTCCTTAATTACCATTTTATGGTTGGTAAAAGGGCAAATTACATGCCATCCATTTCTAAACTTCTAAATGTCTCTGGTGCTTTTAATTAAAGCTGCCATCTAGAAACTACTAAAGCAATTTTATGCAATTAGTTATTTATAGGTTACCATAATACACCACTCAAAATATGATTTCAGTGATTTGCAGTCTGTTTGTGTGTGATCTCTGTCATTTTTGTTTAGTGGGGAGGGAGTTCTTTTTATCAGCTGAGGTGATTCTTCAGGGGACAGATAAAGCTGTGACACTGCGGAGCTGTGATAAGGAGGCAAAGTTATCTTGGCTAATGATCTAAATAAAAAGAGGAAGAATCATAATTCCATACTGTTTGTCTTGATATGTAGGGGTCTATGTTTTATCTTAGACAAAACTTCAGAGGAGAAGTATTATTACAGTTACTCCCCCATTTCTCCCCACTTTGCCACCATTGTGCTAGGTAACTAGCATCTCATTTCCTCATGCTACCCTAGGGTTAGCTCCCACCTTGGCTCGTTCCCGTCAGGTGATCTCATTGGTCCAAACACACCCATCCTGTGCTTCATATGCCCTCAAGGCCCCCATAAAGTGTTTTAATGAGGAATTCAGGTTTTGCTCTCTCACGCAATACCCTGCACTAAACACTGAAGTTCATATCTGAAGAAAACCCTTATGAAGTGACTTTAATGGCAAAACGGTGGGCTGCTAAGGAAATTACTTTGGTTAGCTGGGCCTTTGTGGGCTCCCCAAACTACAACATGCACAAGGAGACAGCACTGGCATTCTTGAGTTTCAACGTTGAGAGGGATAAACTAGTCAGTCACATACAACTCTTGAATCCCATTCTACCTTGACTCTTGCTTCTTTTGTGTCACTGTTCCTTTTTGGAAATGATCAAGTCTCAGACTGACTTACAAGGACACGGAACTTGCCTCCCTCCAAAGTCACTTATTCTGTGTTTGGGTTACTATTATAAGTAGTGTTGTTATTGGCAACAAAACAGTAAGCCTGATCCTAATGGTGGGTAACATTTCACGTGTACACACTACTGCTGGGCAGTGCGCTTTGCAATGCACTTTACGTGTACTACCGAACACCATTGTGTAGGTACTATTAACTAGTATTCTATCTTCACAAATGGGGCAGCCACAGCTCAGGGAACTTAGGCGACTTATTCAGGGTCACACATTTAATAAGTGGTGAATCTGCGATATGCATCCAGTTCTGTTTGACTCCAGAATCTGGGAACTTATTTCTCATGGTATTTGGCCTCTTAAATATTATCTCTGTGTTTGCTAGAATATTATGCATGTATGAAAATTAAAATAAATGCAGAAGAAAAAGTCATTTAATAATACATTTGTAGCTTTATAAAACTTAAATTAACTCAATCCAGGTTCCTCTGTATTAACCATTGATGTTTCCTGGACCTAATTGCCAAAGCTAAACCTATGTGCCTTCCTTTTGTCTGACTTCACACCAACAGTTTGATGGCTTTAGGATTCTGACAGAACAGCAAGAAAGGTTTTCAAGTTCCATCTGCTGACATAATATAAGGTCAAAATCATTTGGCTATCATAGGCAGAGGCATTGGAACAACTGCGAGGAACAAGTTAAACTCTCATTCTGGTCGCATAAGAGGCGCTTAGCCCTCTGGCATAGCTACCATAAACTAAGAGATAAAAACTGTAGTTTCAGAAAGAAATCTCTAGTAGTGTACACAGCACAGGATCACTGAGCAGTAGAAAACAAATATTTTTCCTGAATTTTAAGTCTTTGTCAAACACATTTTTCTCAAGGCCCCTCTGATTCTAGGACAAGGATGTCAGAGGAAAGTTCTTATGGAAAATGCCTTGAAGCTGAGCTGGGAATTTGGCCATGGGCGGTAGAATGTTGATATTACCCAGAAAGCCTTCTTCACCAATTGACTCTCCCAAATCTTTCCTAACCTTACTTTCTCATTTTTATCAGAATAGATCTAATTCTTGGAGAACACCAAGGTTACCAGAACGGAGTACCATCAACCTTCTGGCTCCTTCTACCTACAAACTTATCTTTATCACTATACCTACCATTATTTGAGGATGGTCTCTCCAATCTCCCTTCCCTTTCAAGGCCTACTCCCTCCCAGTTTCCTCCAGATCTGGTTTCATCATTTGTTCTCTGTCTTCTGTATCTTTTCATTTACCTCTAACCAATACCATATCTCCTATAGATGAAACCTCCCGAGTGCCCTGTCCTCTCACTACGTTTTGCTATATCTCTTGCATCAAAACTTCTCAGAAGAGTGACCTTCTCAAGAGGTATTTATTTTCTTTTCTCCTATTGGCTAATTAAATTACTGAAATTTGGCTTCCATCCCTACTGCTTTTCAAACCACCAACAGCAGGTCACCAATGAACTCTTCATTGCCTAATCCAATGGCTACAAGTGTGAAATATTTCATATGACTTTCCATATCTTCTTGAAACAAATGATTCTTTTGGCTTCCTGGATACCAATCTCTTTGTTCACTTCCTTCTGAAGCCCTCTTCTCTGTCTCTTTCCTTAGATTCCCTTCCATTGCATCTCCTATACATATCAGTACTCCCTATGATTTCTTTGCCCCAGCCTCACTCTAGTGCATGTAGTAACCCGTCACCAAAACAGTTTATAAAAAATGCATGCATTAAATGATTACATCACTCTCCCTTCAACTCCTTTGCCTATAGGATAAAATCCAAACTTCCTATTCCTGCCCCTGCTCTTCCTATTACCCTTAAATATTTTTACTTCAACACTACTGATTTATTTGTAGGTTCCTAAATGTATCACTCATTTTACTCATGTTGCCCCTTGCTTGTAATTTGGGTGAGCACTGCCCTAGTGTCAATCCCAATGGTTATGCCACTGTGATGGATCGTGTATATAAGGAGTTTGGGGAAAACCTGACTGTTCTCCATTGCATAGGAGAATTGAAGGAACATTCTCATACCTGTTTGTGCACCATACTCTCTCTCTTAGACAATGGTGACATCAGCAAGATGTTACCACTTTGAGTTTTAGCATCTTTCCATTTGCCTCAAATTTAGCATTTCAGAATAACATGAAGATGCCAGGGGAGTCAGTAGAGCTTCAGGATGTACCTCAGCTATATCTGTGTAAGGCCAAAACCAGATTATTTTGTCTAGACTTTATCTTACCTAGATTTCTTAATTGTTAATAAAAAAGTGATGTCTGTATGATTAGTGTCATGAATACCCTAAAAACACTTCTGGAAATTGTCAAGATTTAAGGATCATTTCCCTCCTAAGGAATGGCTCAGGAACTGTTTGCACTCATCTGGGTATTGCCTAAGTCCTGCTGAGTTCTGAGGTCAGTTTGCTTAAAGATGCACAAGAAAATAGAGATATAATCCTTGATGAGGTCCAAGAGAACCAAATTAAGTCATCGATTAATTTCATCTTGTCCAGTCACTCCTTCACCCTCTGTATATACTTATAAAAAATAAATGTATTCAGCTTGTCACAAATTTTATTTTATATTTCCACCTAGTACCATTTCACATTCTGCTTAAGTACTTGGTCATCTATTACATGACTCATTAGTTTGAGTTCCCTGTAGAATTAAAGAAAGTTGCAATAAAAATAATAAATGGAACCTAAGTTTCAACTACATCATCCATGCATGTTTTAAAAGCATCTTTCAAAGTCAATTCAAACTCAAATACAATGCCAGGGATTAGCAGGCCATCAACTTCTTTCCTAAACTTTTTTCCTTGCCCCATTACATTGAGGTATTGATGAGTAAAATGGCAAATGTTTCTCTTTATTGGGATTCAACTCAAAGTGCATAAAACTGGATCAGATAAAGACTTATTTCCAGGAGAAGTACCCAGGGGCTATCTTATATGAAATTCTATTCTGAGAGGCTTCCACTTTTCCTTTAAAAAAATCTGTAATTACCAGTTGTAATCAAGAAATTTAATAAAGTTAGGGTTTCCTGCCTCCATCCCTTAAGAAAAATTTGGTGAAGGTCTTAACTGCAGAGTCTTCTGAAGAGATGTGACAAGGTTTCCTGAAGATGTATTTGAATAATTACAGTTATAGACTATGTAAGGGCTGTGTAGTGCATTAGGAGTACACCACTAGGTCAGAAAAACCAGAAAAATAGTTTTATGAGGAAGAGGAAACTTGACTGAAAGTCATTTTTCTTGCAAATAAAAATATTTTGCTCCTTTTGAATATGTGTCATCAGATAAAAAGCATTTTCCAATATTTCCTACCCTCCCAGAAAAACCAGAGATCATGGATTTTAGCTGAAAGACAGTGGGGTAGAGTGGAGGCATCACAGGCCTTTTTTTCACCCCTATCATGGTTTTGAATTCCAGGGTTACCTGTAAACTGTGAACTTGGATAAATTTCTTAGCCTATCTGAGTCTCTGTTTCCTTATCTATAGAACTAGGGGAGATGCAATTTACCTTGCGCATCCTTGTGAAGATTAGACATAACATATTGTAAAATAGGTAGCACAGCCTAAGTTACAGCTATGGTTATTGCAATACACTGGAGCTGGGAGGGAGAGCATCCCACAGCCTCAAGTTTACAACTGACGCATCTCGGGATCCAGTGTTTAAATGACTAGTCCAGTGTAACAAAACTAGTCAATGACACCATTAAAGCGATTTTAGTGTTCTGGGAAAAGAAACCTCAGCAAGGTCCAGTGACTTACACAGGGTCATCCAGAGAAACACTGGCTTTACATGGATTGAACAAAAAAGTTTAGGTTCTCTAACCTGGCATTCGTCACAATTTGCTGCCATTTAAAAAAAAAAATCCTGTGGCTTCTGACCTTTTACCTTTTGCTGACTGGTTTTTAATTCCATTTGATAATTTATTCTGACTTTAGGACGAATGATCTCAAAAGCAAATTTCATTTCATCCTATTTTTAGAATAGATTCAGAAAATAAATGAGCTGTCTTGCAGATTAACATTTATTTGACTTACCTTGCATAATTAAGGACATGTTGGAGAGCCTGCCTATAATTGCAATATGTTGCTTGTTAAAGTCTTAGAGCAAGCTCTCTTTCCTAACCTAGAAATTGTACTCCCTAGATGTACATTTCCATTTTCTAGTGAACTACAGCTTTTCTTTATTAGCTTCTAGGTGGAGAGAAAAATCAAACTTCTCCTTAAAGAAATCCATTAAACATTTGCTGTCTTCTATGGGGGAAGGAAGAAGGAGCTGACGTGCATGATAGTTGTAAAGCAAAAAACAAACAAATTGGTCTTTCTTGTGAGATAAAGAACCTGCAGGAGAACCTCAAAGACATCATTAGCAATTAGCAATACTCTCCCCTCAATTTGCACACTGTGCTTTAATGACTTCTTGCATGATTTTTCCTTCTTCTACAGAAGTCTATGAAATTGCCCTGCAGCATTCCATATAATGAGAATCTCACTTCTGATTGACTGCCAAGGGTGAGTGCTGTCTATATTCAGCATGAAGATGGGTGCCCTAGCTAGGCATCTAAGAGTTCTGACCCGCAATTTCAAGAGCAGCTGATGTCTGGACGCAGGTTCTGCCATCTGAGTGATTTTGAAGATCCGTAACAGGGTCTTCAAATACTGTTTACATGGTTGAAGAAGATGTGATGGATACTTAGTGTGAGCCACATGTTTCCCTCCTTTAAACATCCTTGTTCACTCACTGGATCAGAGCAGATGTTGCTAACATCAGCTTCAATACGTTGTGTGAAAGCGTCTTGGATGGATTAGACATTCAGCTCTCTGAAGCCTGGGCCAGATGTTCTTAGGGCCCCTGCCCACTTTGGGATGAATAAAGTATACTGGGATTATTATCAAGGCCACTCTTGGATAGAAAGAGGAGTAAATTAAGCCAAAGGAAAATGTACTAGTAGCCATGACAAGAAGAAAAACTTAGTTTAATATTAGCTTTAATAGATATATAAATTTTGGCACTCTCATTACTGATGCTTTAAGAGTGCATGTAAATCCTGTTCATCAGGACTCTATTATTGCTGCTTTCTAAGCAAAAGAAAAAAGGGAAGAAAGCTGCAGTGAACCAATTATTTGCTCTATTTGGAAAAGCTGAGATATTCACCCCTTTATGTGGCAGGTTGAATGTGGTAGGTGAGATGAGTGGTTTTCATACAAGTAGCAACTCAAGAGGATGTCAATTTTAGGCACAATACAAGCTTGATTCCTCCCTATTTCTTATGCAGAAATCCTTATAATACCTGCAAGAATTTTAAACCTGTGTTAAAGGTGGGACCTAGCCTGATATATTTCCTTGAAAGATGAGTTGATTATATGTTGCACCTGAGTTGTGCATTCACTCATCAAATATTTGTTGTGAACCTACTATGTGTAAGATATGAGAGCTGGCACAAGAGAAGAAACATTTTGAAACATTTTATCATGATACCTGGGGGGCTTATATTCCTTTAGGGGGAAAAGGCCATATTTTTTAAGCACAGTTGAAACTCCTTTTAGGAACACTTGATGTAGCTAAGAGTAACCTAACCGATCAATTATAGTGGATCCCGCACTGTATAAGATATTGCTGGGGAGGTGCAGAAGATTCAAAAGAAATAGTAGATGTAGTTTTTCAGCTCAAGTAGCTTGCCGTGGTAATAAAAAACCACCTATTCGTGAAAGAACTGGAAAGTAAGATGAGGCAAAATATAATCTAGTAGTAATTGGGTGGTGTAGACTCTGTTAGAGAAATTCAGATTTAACGGGCTGGGGTTATCCAGAGGGGCTTTACAGAAGACATGGTGCTTGAATATGGCCTTGAAGAAAGGGAAGGCTTTAAACTCTGATTATAGTTGGAATTTAATTCCCATATGGCAAATGTCAAATGGCTAAAGAGTAACCTCTTAATATTTGAAATAATAAGTGACCATCTAACAAATGAAACACATTGACCTCACTATATTTTTTGGCATGAAAAGATGTTCTTAATATAAAGTGTGAAAAGCAGATTATAGAACAGCATTCTATACTATGATTCCATTATTAGAAAATAAAATATATGATATACACAGAAAAAAGTCTAGAAGAATATATGCTAAAATATTAGCAGTTGCTTTCTATATGTGGTAGGATTATTGGTGACTTTAATTAAAAATACTTCTTGCACCCCCTTTTTTCTAATTTTTCTCCAACCAATGTGTTTTATCTGTGTAATAGTTTAAAAAGACCACGTTGGCTTCTTAAAACCAACCAAAATGAACAGTTCATAAAATCTACTAAAATAAATGTATGTGTGCACATGCACACACACACACACACACACACACACACACACCATCATGGAGAAGGAACAGAGAATAATGATTAAATAATTATGGAGATAGGGTGGACGATATATGATAAGAGACTTAAAGCTGACTGTCCTTTTGCTTAGTGGCCTAAGGTGGGAATATGATCTCAGTCTAAAAAATCATGAAGCTGATTGAGAGAACACAGATTTATTCACAAATCCCAGGCAATAAAATTGAGGACTGGCTCTTGAAGATTGAGGAGTAAATTTAGGACAGATGAAAGTAAGGCCAAGTTCCCACAGAAGGCAACTCCCTTCCCCCCCCAGGAATTTGTTATCCTAGGGAGGATACAAATTGAAAGTACAAATAGCTTCAAGAATAATTTAGATAAATTAATAGAAGAAAGGCTCATTAATTCTTAGTTAAGCAAGAGCCAGGAATGTCTAGAGTGTATGCGATATTCAACATATTTAACAGTGGTAGAAGGTGAGCACAGACCTGACCCCAACCAGTGCAGGCCACAGTACTGAAGCCTTATCTTTGAGGCACTTTGCTGGATCAGGCGTTAACATTTTAGTTGCTGGACTGCTGGGAGTTTCCAGGTACTAGTCTTGGGGGAGGGTGGGGTGTCAAGGAGGGCATTCAGAGGGTTCTGGGAAATAATTATCACCCAGGAAAGAAGCATTTCAACATTTTAGTAACACTTATGACTACATGAATGCGTATTATCTAAAAATTAGTCCTGACCATGCTTATCTTCTGGGATGGACTTCATCGACAATGTGTGTCAGAGGCAATATTGAGATAGATGCTCTAGAGTGTGGCAACGATCTTAGGAGTTTGTGTAGTCAAATGAAATCTTTAAATGACCAAAGGATTTTTTTTTTACCTCGGGGGCTGTTCAGTGAAGCTTCCGATGCTCTCCCGCCATCTCCACAGTGACTCTGGTCAAAGGGAAGGCACTGATCACCTGTCCCTGCCACCACTTCAAAATTCTTGGACAGATCTTTTGTTTCCACAAGAGATTTCAACCTGTAGACTTTTCGAGTGTTGGTGTCTGATAGATAAAGTGATTCAGACACAGGGTCCATAGCCAGATAGTATTTGTGAGCAGGACTTGTGCTAAGAAAGAGAAAAGTAAAGTTATTCAAAGCAGTTTTTTCAATATACATCCCCTGGGATCTGCCTTTTGTCACAAATGGAAGATTCTCTTAAGAGATGGAAAAAAATAAATATATCTTCTTTCTCATGTACTAAAGAGATGGACACTACTTTGTTTTTCTAGTGATGGGTCTGGGTCTAAAAAAAAACCTCAGTGTGTACTGCTAATCTATGATGAAGCTAGGATTTCAATACCATCCATCTGGGAGGCAGAGAAAGAAGCAGAAAAGAGAAAATTTCAAAAAAAAAGAGAAAATTTCAGGAAATATATTTTTTTCATCAATACCTTTCATATCCAGTTCTCTAATTACATACCAGATGCCTGCCTGGATAGCTTTCAGTCACCTCAAATTCAACAAATCTCAAACAGAAGTTCACCTCTTCCTGCCTACCCCATCCTTCAGAACCCTACTTCTCCTCCTCCAGGCTTCCTGCCTCCTGGGGGGCCCTACCCGCCTCCAGGCTCCTGTTGTGAATTGAAAGACATAGATACAAAGATGGAGGCATGTTGTGTAGGGAGGGTTGTGCTAGAGACACATTGCCAAACCTTTCGTCTCCAAGCTTCCTTTTTTTAGCTGACCATCACACTTTTCTAATCCATTTTGTCTTGTTTCAGGACATAATAGAACTGACTATATAGGACCTTTTTGGGGGGCTCATAATCACAATCAGCTGTACCTTTTAAAGGTGACGCTAAAGTTACCTTGATTGGATTTTGGTATTCCTTAAACTCTTCAATTACATATTCACATGGAATCTCTTGTGATATTTTTACCTGCATACATGGCTGAGCTCATTCATTCATTTTGATTCTTCCTAATTCCATTTTTACAATGGTTGTAGTAATGTTGGTTTGGGAGATATTTTGCTTGATCCTAAGGTTGGATCCCCATCTTTAAAAACCCTAAAAACCTTTTAACATTTCTTGGTGTGGTAGACAAGCCTTTCTTCACTTAGTAAATCCTCATATGCCTTTTAAGGCTTTACTCAGGCATCTTCTCCTGGAGAAAGCCTTCCCTAAATCTCCAGTCTGGGTTATTTACACTATATTTACCTCTATTTGGGGGATTACATATTGTATTATTTTTTAAAATTTGTATCCCCCAATAAACCATGTGAGCCTGGAGGAAATTAACCTTGGTTATCTTTGATACGCTCACAGCCCAGCACTCTGCCCCACGCCCAGTTGTCAAAGCCAAGAGCTATTCTTCACTCCTTCTTCTATCATTCTCCATATCCAGTAAAGCAGGATGCTTTTAAAGGTTCTACCTCCTAAACTCTTTTCCAATCTGCCCACTTCACTTTATCTCCATGGTCATTAGTCTAAGCCTCTCATTTGAGTTCCTTCCTCAGTACGATTTCTGTATCATGTAATTGTTCATTAATTAAGAAATATTTACTAAGTGCACTAATGTGCCTAGGAACTGTGCTATGGGCCAGAGACCTACTTGTGTGTGTGATACACAGCCCCTTTCTTCATGAAATTCATGGTCCAAGGGGGGAGTCAGATCAGCAAACAGGCTATGACTGTCAAGTGTGACAACAGAAGAAGAGGAGGAAAGATATGAGCAGAGAGGAGGTATATGTGACCTACCAGCACCTATCATATTGTATTAACATTGTTTTTAAAGATAAACTGAAGTCCATATTTTATTCAGATTTCCTTAGTTTTTATCTATCATCCTTTCCCTGCTCCAGATTCCATCTAGGATACCAAATTATATTTAGTCATCATGTCTCCTTAGGCTCCTCTGGGCTATGACAGTTTCTCAGACTTTTCTTGTTTCTGATGACCTTAACAGTTTTAAAGACTATTGGTCAGGTATTTTGTAGGATGCCCTCTACCGGAATGTGTCTAATTCTCTTCTCCTGGTTAGACAGGGGTTATAGGTTTTGGGGAGGAAGACCACCGGGGTGAAGTGCCATTCTCATCAGATCAAATCAAGAGTACATAACAATCAACATGACTTATCACTGTTGATGTTGACTTTGATCACCTGACTGAGGTAGAGTTGGTCAGGTTTCTCCAGCATAAAGTTACTATTTCTCTCCCACTTTCCATATTGTACTCTTTGGAAGGGAGTCACTCTGTGAAGCCAACACTTGGAGAGTAGGGAATTAGATTCTACCTCCTTGAGGGTAGAATGTCTACATCAACAATTTGGAATTCTTCTGCATGAGAGCTTTATCTCTTCTCCCCCATTAATTTATGAATTCAAGAATTCATTTATATCAGTAGGGATTCATGGATATTTCTTGTATACTTTGCATTAAAACCCAATGCTACTTTATTTTGTTGCTCAAATTGTCTGGCATTAGTCACTGGGAACTCCTCCTGTTGGCCTGTGAGACCTTACCATACATCCATCAATGTGGAGTTCTTGTTTTTTGTTTTCTTTTAGCCCTTGTCTACTTTTTGGCACTACAAGATGCTCCAAGCTCATCTTTTATAGTCCTTGCCCCAGTACTGGAATGAATCATTTTGCTAGAGACCCCTGGTTCCTTATTTTGGAGAATGGCATTAGAAACCAAGATGTGAATGTGTGCTGGGGGAAAGATTCACTTTTTTTCCACATCTCTCCAATCACAGTGTAAGCTCTTTGCAGGCAGGAACCCTACTCATCTATCTTGAGCACCAATAGAGTGTTTGACAGGGTCAATGTTCAGTTACTGCTAAACTAAACTGTAGGACATGAAACTAACTAATACATGGAAGTTTTCAGGTCTTGGCTACCCAGCCCAGCAAAATGGCAGGGAGAGGGTCATCAGAGTAAGTATGTTGCCCTTAAGGACTGGTATGTTTCTGATTGCATTTGTAATTATATTTGCCCTCTAAGCATATCTGTGTATGTTAATAATAGTAAAGGCTAGCAGATACTGATTTGAGACCCAGTTTATAGTGCTAATTGGAAAAAAGTCAGATCCAGCTGGAATACTTGATTTTTTTTCTACTTACCTTCACTTCATCAAATAAGAGAATTCAGTAGATTCCAGGGACATCTTCAACCCTGGAACCACCAGCTGCCGTAAATAAACTGTAAAGGGCCCCAACAGACTCCAGAATTGATTTGGCAGTCATATCAGACAAGGCATCTCTGTAGCAAAGACTGCTTAAATAGGGGTTTGAGTAAAACTTTTTTTTTTTTTACATATATAGTTGAATTTTTGCCTTCAGAATAAAATTTCTCCAGTGCCCCTAGATCTTTCTAGAATAAGAAGGGGATCACAACCCTTCCCTGAAACAACTTTCAATATTTTGGTAGCCAGTCTGTGGAAGTTTCAACTGAGCCAGATTAATCATGCTTTGTTTAGGAAAAGTCCATAGGCTATTTTTCCAAGAGAAATGTTATTCGCACAAAAGCACTTTGGAATGCATTACATTCATTTATTATTGAATATCCCCAATGTGCCTGTGAGGGAAGTTAAAATTATCATTCTCCTCAAATCTCAGCTGGGGAAACCCAGACACATAGAGGGCTTGCCCAGGGTCACTAACAAGCCTGTGCCCTGACCAATACTAGATTAGATCATATGTGAGTGACTGTGTGTACAAAGTACCTTCAGAATACTTTAGTTCTGAAGGTGATAAAGAAAAAAAATTGGTGTTCCTGCTTTCTTTTAACTGAGCAACATATCCTATTCTGCTCAACTAGGTTGTTCTAAAATTCTGTGCACTGGCCTTTAGAAAATAGAATAGTCTAACATACAAAATTCAAATCTGATTAATGTTATTTTCCTGACAGCTAACAGTCAGGAAGGTCTCCTATATTGATATGTAATTTCTTGCCATTTCATGCCATTTCCCAAGTGCACTTCAGCTCTTTTGAGATTGGTTTCTTTTCACTTTTTAAAAACATGCCATACCCGAGAAAGAAAACCGTTGGACTACATTTCAATTTGTTCTAATCCCTTGTGTCTACATGCATATTGCAATTTGAGATATGTGAAAGATTTCTTTTGTAACTTCAGTGTTAGACTTATTGTCACCTTTCTGGTTAGCTTTACATTCGAGCAATGCCCTTCAACTTAGCAAAGATCACTTCATTCATGCTAGTTAAAATCACATAGATTGTTAAATGGGCAATTAATGCCTATAATTAATACTATGCAACACTTAACCAGTAAGCAATTTGACAACCAACTTAATTTGCTTAAGGAATCAGTTATGCCAAAGTAGCAAGGCTGATCTTGTGCACTGGCATTTAAGAAGTGGCATCTCCCAAACGAAATCCAAATTAAAAGCCCTATCAGTGCCATTTTGATGACAATTGGCATTCAGAAGTGAACAAATTCAATTTTCTCCTATGCAATTTCAGGTAATTTAGAACAGTTTTGACAAGTGTAATGCATAAACAAATTGAATAGAAATACTCATTATGATTAATTTCAGAGCTTTGTGCCGTTGTCGGTAAATGGTTGGTTTAAAGCTTTTCTATTATTTCTTTTTGGTGGGAAGAAATAGAAACCATGAGGTCACACAAAAGGAAAAAGGAAAAATCTTATTCAAGAGGGTCATCGTGGTCACTGTCTCTTAATACACTCGTCAACTATATTTCTGGATCTGGGAAGATTGCCGTATCACCTCTTTTTCTACTGCAACTTGAAAACATTGAATCTATTTGAACTTACAGACTCATTTGTGATATCACCTAAGGAAAACATAATGAGACTCAAAGCTTTGCTTTCCCATGAAGTACTGGACTGCCAGCTCTCACTTATCTTGTTTTCTTTTCGATATAGTCTGATCTTCCAGCAAATTCCCATTAGTGGAGCTCTCTTCTTTTTTCAGACACTTACCTGAATCCTAACTCCTAAATGCACTTTCACATCATTCCTTTCACCTTATTTCAGAAGTAAAATCTCCCTGTTAGCCCGTTATTAGGAGATGGGCTGTTAGGCAAGAAGGGTCATTAGGTAGCTGCCCGGGTGGTTTGCTTACCTATGTCTGGTATCTCTGTTTCTAGGGTGCACAAGGTTATCCACGAGTGGCAAGTAAAAACAAATAGAGAGTCATCAGTATCATTCAAGAAGCCAAATCTAACCAGACACACCTAGTCCTAACTCAGTTTGCGGCTATTAGAGACTCCATAGGGATCATTTTGTCAGATGTACAAGCTGAAATGGACCCGATCCCTCCTGGCTTCCCCTCCTAAGATGGTGTCAAGGTGATTGATACCCTGCCTGGTGGGTGGGCAAAACTCTCAGGCAGTTTTTTCTCTCTGGACTGTCTTCATCAGAACCACCTGGGTTCCTGCCACATGTGCAGTTTCCTGGGGTTCTCCCCAGTCATACTGAATTGGAACCTCCAGGTGGAAGTGGGGTGTGGGAATTCTGTTTTTAACAAACTCAGCTGGGAATTCTGATACAGAATAAGGTTTAAGAACCACTGGGCTAGGCTTTGAAGAAGTAGCCACTGCAAAGGTTCTGACCATTCCAGACTCTGTTTTGAAAGCCACTTTATCAAAATATATAATCAAGCCTTGTGTGTAATAGACATCCCAAATCTAGTCCAATTCCACTTACATGCTCTCAGAAATAAGATAGTGGACATCTCTCATGTACATTAGCACATTACTTGTGAATATTAAAAAAAAACACTTAACAGATTAAAAGTATAAAGGTTTTCTCTTAGTCCACGGCAGAATGTCCCTGGTGTCAAAACTGCTGCATCAAAATAGCTTCAATAAAACGTCACGTACATCAACTGCTAGGGCCTTGCATCTTTCAATTATCTATGCTCTAAGCGGGCAATGGGGGGGGGTAGGCAAAACAGGTATGTCAGGTCAGAAGAAGCAGAACACTTTGGGGGCCCCTCTTTGGTAAACCCCTTGGCACAGGGTACTCCAGGACCTGGGATGAGGCTTCTCACATGGGGCACACAGTCTGCGTGCAGGCCCGACTTTGGGTCAAATCTGCCCAGAATCAAAAGGCTATAATCATCTGTGAAATCTAGTCATTTTAATTTTAAAATCCCTTTAAACCTGGCCCTTTATGTCATTTTAAAAAACATGAAGGTAACAAATCTTTTCATCTAAACTAGAAAATGTTCTTATTCTTCGGAATGTCAGGAAAGAAGAGAAGATACAAAATGGTTTCATCTGAAGCTATCTGCTCCTACTGATTCAACTCTCTTTAAAGAAAATTTTTCTGGGATTTGACTAGTTGGGCCATGGGTCAGGATCCACTGACTTTCTCTCTTTCCCTAGCCTGCCTCAAAAGGGTAGGTATCCTGTGGGTTGACACAAAAGGTCAAAAGGTAAGGCTGGGAGCTCTGATTAGAAACCTGGCCTCAGGCATTTGGACCTCTCTGAGTTTCTTTATCTCTAGACACTTGCTTGTTTTCGTGGCCTCTAAATTAGCAGGTGAGTGTGCTCGAGGCTGGCTCTAATCATTTCCTGAAGGAAGTTTAGTTGTGGAAGTGCTAGAAGGACCTCATTAAAACGTGGCTTCGTTTACAGCAGATTCTCATGGTACAGAACCATTTGTGTGGCTACAAAGGGTTTTGAAGTGGTGATGGCAAGGGATGGGGAGGAGAGTGGTTTGACTTTCTTGCAGCTGCTTCTGATCCTGCCAGTAATGTCACTGTGAATTTGGAAAGATGTCCCGTATTATGCAGAGCAGCTTCTCTCATTAACATCTCAGAAGGAGGAAGTGAAAATGACGGAATTTATTTCCAGTGTGTGACCTTGTTCTGTCTCTGAATTACTTTTAGTGAAGGATTTAGGATTGAGCCACCACCAAAGTCAGTTTGCTGTCTAGCTAGCAACTGACTACATGCTGGGGTGCCAGTGTGGGCTCTTCACAAGTGCCTGGGCCCATCGGTAGGCACTGCCACCTGGCAACCAAGTGACTTGAAGCTTGCCATGAGTCAGGAGGAGAAAGGAGTGGAACTGCAAATCTTTATTTAGAGTTAAGAAATGCTCCCATGGTAGGGTCTTTAAGTTGATCTTGGATTTTCTCAAGGCCATCTACTCTTTTTTCAAAAGGCCATCTACTCTTTTTTAATTAAAAAAAATTACTGAGATATAATTCACATACCATAAAATTCACCCTTCTCAAAAGTACAATTCAGCAGTTTCTAGTACACTCAGAGAGTTGTGCCACCATCACCATCGTCCAATTTCAGAACATTTTCATCACCTCAGGAAGAAAGCCCATACCCATTAGCAGTCAGTCCCCATGCCTGACCTGCCCCAGGCCCAGGCAGTGACTAATCTTTCTGTCTCTATGGATTTGGCTATTGTGGGTGGTTCCTATATATGGACTCCTATAATAGGTGCCCTTTTGTGTCTGGCTTCTTTCACTTAGCATAATGTTCAACCTATTCCTTTTATACTTTTGTGAGGTGGGGGATGGAGAAAAAGAGAATACACCGGCTGTGGAGTTGCTGCCTGGTGACCTGGCTTCATGAGTTTGCCTGGCCCGCTCTGTGGTGGCTGTAGCACTTCACTTTTTTCACATGCTGTTCTCAGCTTCTTTCCTTATGCTTAGCCAGAAATATTTGATGTCCAAAAGCGGTCTTCCCTCCCTACTCATCTTTCCGTGGTATTCTTCCTTTGAAGATTGAGTTCCCACTCCTGCCAATCACTGACTTCTTAGAGCTTCCAACTCCAGCAACCCTCACCTAAGACTACCCTCCCTCACGTTCTGGTTCTGTCCCTTGCCCTTCTCACTTCTTACCTATCTTGCGTTTTAGGGCCCTGCTTTCAGTTAGCAGTTCCTTGGAAAACAATCCAATAAAAGAATCCATGCCCAAGGATTAATGATGATTTTAGCTTGATGGGTCATTCTAACAGGAGTTCCTGTGCTGGGGACTCTTTGGGATAGCAGTGTCTCAACTCAAAGGAACACATTTCTTAGAGTGGGAATCTGGGCACTTGGAAGACCAGCAAAGATGTTTTTGGGTCAGGTGGAGGGGGCCGTTGAGTGCTACCCCTCATATAGAGTTCACCCTGGAAAGGTAACCACCTATTTCATCTATATGGAATGTTTCTCTCTTTGCTGCTCCAGTGCTGCTGACAAAGGGATGATTCTTGGTCATTTATCAGGTATTTTCAGAGCTCTCAAAGTCCAGGTTCCACTGCCCCTCTGCATGCTAACTGCCCCTAAGTGGGTGCTATTCCAGCTCTACTTGATCTCTAGTCAGTGACAAGAGTCAAGTCCTGAGAACAATGGAGGAAATATTAACCAGTCGCTGTAAAAGAAACAGTAGAATCTCAAGATAACTTTTCTTATGTCACGTTGACATTTGTCGAGTCCAAATTACTCAAGATACCAAGAAGCATTTGCCAGGCTCTTATTTTCTTCTTTCTTTCATTTTAAGGGAAGGAGAAAATAAATATCTGGAGAATCTCAGCATCGTGAACAATATCAGCATGAGGTTTTTATAAAGAATAAACCATTTGCATTGATGCTTAATAAATTTTAAAATAGATTTGTGAAATTAGAAGATGAGAGGGAAGCAAGGAGGATATTCATATTTGAGTTCTTGCAAAGCACTTGATGTGGTACCTCCTATTTTTACTTATATAATTATCCCTGTTAGTTTTAGAGAACTGAAAAGTGACCCTGAGGCTATAATCCAAGGAAAAAGCAATGAAGTCATAATTGATGAGAAATAGTTGGAGGACTTGGGGATATGTAGACTGAAGAGGAGGAAGCTCAGGAACCTATGATGTCTGTCTCCACACACATGGAAACGTGTCAGGTAAAAGAGGAAAGTGTCTTCCGTGCTGCTTCAGAAGCTAACATTTGCTGCTACCGAGTGGATGTTTTAGATTTCAGTTCAGTGTAAGCAAGAATTTTCTAAAAGAGCACTCCAAAGATGCAATGGGCTGTCTAGAAGGGTATTTAAGTTTCCTGTTACTGAAAGGGATCAAACAAAGTAGATGTGATCAAGTGTCAGGCATGTCATAGGCGCCATGTTACACCAGATACCTCCATGGACTTTTCTAACACTAATCTCACAAATCTGTGATGTCACTTTTGTGTTACTGATATATATATATGTGTGTGTGTGTGTGTGTGTGTGTGTGTGTGTGTGTATGAACTTTTAACACGAGAAGCAAATCCACAGGGATAACTAGACCTAAACTATCTCACACAGAAATGAATGTATCTTTTAAAAAAATCTTCAGAGAATATATTTTTGAGATTCCCTTAGGTTTAATTACTTATATAATGACCTTATAAGCTTCCCTTCTTTATTATCTTACCTCAATTTCCCACCAAAAGAAAGCACTAAGATGATATGTGTGGATGAAATCTGCAGTAAACAGGCAGAGGGATACTATATACTTAAATAACAAGAAATAATATTGTTGCTCTTGCCATATTGCTAATGATAATGACAGAACTGGCTTTTCCTTACCAACCCTATTCGGCCAATGGGGGGCCAGCTAGAGGAAATAAATGATTGGCAACCAATGAAAATGAAATTACTTCGGAGTTCAGATGAAAGAAATTCAATTAGGGACAGTTTGGATCAGCAGAGCTAAGGAAGGAAAAATCTATAGTCTTCCAATCTTTGAAATATCAAGGGGCACCTGGAATTTATCAGTGTGGCTCACTATGAAACAAGAGGGTAGAAGAGAAGGAAATCTAGAAGGGCATCCAGTAGGAGCAAGCTTTATGTCAGAGCACAAAATGCCATCAAACTTTGGGCTTTTCAGAACTATACATCTGTGGATCTTAAAACAAGTTAAACTGTATGAGACATGTAAGAAGATGCTCAAATATTAACTTGAAATCAATTTTATAGATAGAGAAGTAGAGAGCAGAGTGGTTAAATTACACAATGAATAACCTTGACAGAGGGTCAAGATCTAGAATGTTCTCTATCCTTTTCTGTAATAACCTATTGACAACATTGCTCTTCCATTCACAGCTTTAAATGCAACCAATAACATAATGACTATATTAGTCTGTGTTTCCAAGGAAACAGATGACTCAACCAAGTAAAATGACTAATACACACTGGGAGGGGGATGGCAGCAGCAATTAAATTAACTGACTTTAACAACAATGAAAAAAACTGGTACAAACGAAGTTTCTATCTATATGCAATAGAATCAACTGAACATTATGGTTCTTAACATAGTGAAGGCTTATTGTATCAAATTATTTCTCCCCAGGAAGTTTAAATCTGGAATTTATAAAGCAAGTGTATAAAATCACCAGTTATATGCCCAAGATACAACATACACAGGATAGGCTACTGATGAAACACTTTTTTCAAAAAAGGTGAATCTAATAAGAACTATTATTAGTTTCTGAGTAAACATGACAGATAATGTTTGCTGACATACACTGGTTTCATGGTTTTAACTATAGTAAAACAGGGAGTTATCTATAAATTGGGTCAAAATGATCATGTAAATCCAATCAGTTTACTTCTCTCATGGCCAATTACAGGAGGGTTAGAGTAGAGAAGGGAAAACTATTTTTTTTTCTCTTTGAACTTAATGCAAGAGAGAACTATTTTTTTTTCCTGCTTGAACCTAATCCAGGGAATTGTAACCATGAGCCTATGAAAGGTGTGGGTTGCTGGCAGGTGGGGACATGTAGGGAGAAAGGGAAACACATGTACAATTTTGTGTGAATGTGGTTTTTTTTTCCCCCTGGGGAGATGGCCCACAGCCCTCCATATATTCTGAAAGGGGCCTGAGAATTAGAAAAAAAAAGTTAAGAAGAACTGCTCTAAAGGATATGAGTTCAGAAGAGCCAACTAGAGAGACTCAGGCTAAGTGAGAGAGCCTGGGTGTGTGAGCTCATGGTGTGTGCATGCCTATGTGTTTGAAGAGCTGTGACAATGTGAGAGAATAGTATTGTGGAGTAAGAATGAATAGAGGGATTGGACAATACTTCGCACTGCCAGAAATGGATTCTTCTTTATCCTGAGAAAATTACTTTGCAATTGGGGTCCAAGTTATGCTGTTTTATTCTTCAAATGACTTTGTGTAGAAGGTCATAAGATACTTTGGACCAAAATGCAAATTTGTGAACTGTTAAGGATCCTTGAGCAAAGGAGAATCTAATCAGTGAATGAAAATTGTTCCTCCTTAGGTAAATTTGCATTTAAATCACAAAGGAAAGGACCAAACTTAACTGGGTTTTCTTTAACAGTAATATTATTAGTATTAGTATTTGTTTTTATAGCTAATCTTATGGTTTTTCCTTTGATGAGTTAGCTACACAGGGCTAGCTATATAGGCTTTCTAGGGTTAGCTATATAGATAGGCTCAGTAAGACAAGGTCTTTGTCTACCTGACAGCTAGTATCTGCACGACTGGAAACATTCAGATGGTGAATTAATTGTTCAGTGCTCCATCAATGTTTGGCATCATGTATACAGAGCATCCCCAAGATGTTGAAAACAATGTTGAATGTTGTATAAATCATTTCTAAATCTAGGTATATACAATTGTCTCAGCCTTCCTCATCGACTTTCCAGTAAGTAAGTGCCCAAAGAGATACTGCTGGAAATGACAAGTCACCACAAGGTGTGAGATCCTAAGGTACACGAACATTTGATTAGGGCAAGATGCTATGACTTAGTACCTCTCTAGACTCTCTTAGATGTGCTCTATCTTTATAAAATCTTAATTTTACAGTCTATTTTTTTTATCAGTCAAGGGATTTAACAGCTTTCTTCTCTATGATGATGTTTGCAATTATAATTAAGAAACATATTAAAATTGAAATGAATTAATGTGAAAAACGGATGGGTGCTTGGGGCTGGAAGATGTCCCCAGCTAAGCGCGAAGGACTAACTCAGTCTGAGAAAAAAGGAGATAGATTCCAGAGCAAGCATGAGAATCTGAACAATTTCAAGGAATGTCTTCATATATTCAAATTTCCATGCTTGTGTGAACATAATGTTAAATGGAAATGACCCAAGACTTTTCAGATGTTTTGACTGGCCTCGATGGTGCTTTGTATGTAGAAGTTGCTCCATCAGTGTCTCTGCTCTCTCAGTCACTATTTCTGGTCACTATCTTTCAGGTCAATGAGGTGATGCTTGAGGCAACAACTGTTTTATGGACTAGTTTATGGGATGGCATCAAAATCTTCTCGAACAGAGAGAAACTTTCAGCCTACAGTTCTAAAGGTATGTGTCAGGGATAAAGCTGTCATAACTAATTGGAGGGAAGATTCTATCAATTTACCCAGGAGAGAGGAACACGTTTGACTTATCCTCACTTGAATGGGAGGGCGTGCTTCCCTTTTCTAGGACTCAAGAGGGCATATATTTGTATCTTATAGCCTCAGAAAAGGAGAAATAAAGCTGATTAAGCCATAGTCTATTTCGTTGTAGTCTGTGTAACTTCAGAACATGGAATACCAGAAGGTACAGATTCCTTTCAAAAGGTGTCAAAATACTTTGTACTCTCAAGAAAATTCCTAGAACAGAGTGAGAAAGTCTTAACAATGAAGATTTTAATCCCCTCCCCCCCCCCATGGAATAGATCTTTTAAGTGTAAAAAACTAGTTCTTCCTTATCAGGGCACACAAACACAGACTTCCATTTTCCTTTTTATGAAGTGACCACTTCAAAAGATTGAACCTGGGGAACTTATAAAATGTAGCCTTTACCTCTGCCTGCTAGAATGAATTAGAGATTTTCGATCAGTCTTTGTAGTGACCAGCAGAAGTTGAGTGACTCATCTGAGCGCTCGGAAGTACTGGGATCCATGTCAGTGATGGCAATGCCCACCGGGAAGCCACATGTACAGGGATGTCAACACTTCCTGGTTCTCCAAAGGAGGGCTCAAAGGTCAATTAAGCAGGAAGAACTGGCATGTTGACCTGCGTCCTTTGTGCCTATTCCTGCATCTTAGCTCAGGGCTTCAATACAGGCAACTGCACTTTCTGCTCTTTCTGGCAATGTCTTTCTCTTCGTGTTATTGCAGTCTTGTTTTTTCCTTATCCGCTAAGCAAACATAGATTAGGGGAGACTTACCTTAATTCCAAAATACTAACGGAGTTTCCCGAGGGAAATATTCGTCTTACAAAATTAAAGTCGCCAACATACACACTACCATCAGGGCCAGAAGCTAAGGCAACAGGAGCAAAGAGTTTGTTGTTGTGAGCTGGGCCGTTGCAGTTGGTACAGGCTACACTCCGTTGGTGTCCGTTACCCATTATGGTTGATATGACTGGGGGCTGCTGGGAAATGAACATATTTTCTCCATTCCCTTTATGTATGATTCCTAGATCCAAGAAAAAAAAACAGAATATAAAAAAAACAATTACCACACAATATTCTCAGCAACATTTGAATCTCTCTCATTGTTCAAAGCAGCATGGAGCTTTGGCCTGGCATAAAAATACTTGGGAGTGAAGCACATTGCCTATAGTTTTATTTAACGGCACAGCCACACCATACAGTAGCCTAACACTTTGCCTCAGTTTATCTATCTGTGATATGGGTTAATACATCCAGGCCCTTTGGTGCTGATTCTAAATGCCTCAATAAAACATTTGATGAAAAACTTTTAATGATCTCCTGTTCACTTTGGGCTCTGTGAATCATCTGTGGCTAATTTTTCATCTCTGGCTGACTTTCTCCTGATGGCTGCACACACTTGTCTGACTTCAAATTACCCTCACTATGCAACTGACTGGTTCCTGAAAAGGAAATATCAGTCAATTTTAATATTAACCTTAGCAAAACACCATCAGGAAGGTAATCTACTTCTGTGAAAAGAAAAAAAAAATCATACTGCTAGAATGTACTTCAGAGATATAAGAAAGGACTTGAATTTTCCACTCTTTTGGACCATATCTCACTATCATCAGCGCAGGAAATAGAGATACTGACTTATGAAAATGCTGGAAAATACTGTGCAGGCATTCTCTTTGGGCAATCTCATCCATTCTCACAGTTTTAACTCATATCTCTATATGCTGAAATTTTCTCCTACCCAGAGTTGTCACCTGCCATGCAATTTCCTGCTCCATCACTCCACTTGGATGCCCCACAGGTACCTCAAATGCAACAGGTGTAAAACTGAACTCATTATTTTTCCTGCTCTTCCTCTTGTGTTCCCCACTCATGAATGGTATCACTATGCATGTATTTACCCAAGTTGGAAATGTGGACATGACCACGGCTGCTCTTTTCCGCATTCTCTAAACCTAATTCTTTCCGAAACCCACTTTGAGTCTATCTCTTAAAATATGTTGAACCAGTTTTGTCGCCTCCATTATGACCATGACTGCTTTAGTCCAGCGTTTCTTAACTTCTTGGTCTCCCGGTCTCCATGCATACCTCTCTCCCAAGCACTGCTCCCACTCTTGCCATTGAGACTGTTTCAGTGTGTGGCTTAGAATCTTTCAACAGCTCCAAATCCTCTATGGGATAAAGGGCACATTCCCTATTACTAAGGCATACAAAGTCCTTCATGACTTGATTGTTGTCTACTCTTTTGTTGTCTCCCCTCTCATCATCCTCTTATTTGTATCTTAAATTCCAGCGATAGTGAACTATTTGCAATTGCTTTCAACCTTCTTCCGTTCTGTTCTGCTTTTGTATACGCCATTCTCTCTATCCTGCAAGCCCTCCTCATCTTGTCTGCTTGGGGAACTCTTACCTATCCTTCAAAGCTCAACTTAAGTTTTCCTCAGTGCTCTGTCCAGGCAGAATGGGTTACTCTCTCTTCTTTGAGCACGTGGTTTGTTGCCCATAGCTCCGTGATAACACCAACTACGCTGTATAATGCAGTTTTCATTACCTTCTCTATCTTTTCCATTAGAACCTGGGCTCCATGAACGTAAACCCTCTGTCTTACTCTTTTCTGCATTTGAGTGCCAGTGCCCGTGGCCAAGTCATTATAAGAGCTCAGTAAATGTTCAAAATAGGCTTTGAGTCTCTTGTAGTTTCCTTGTCCAAATCCCAGTGATTTTGCAGACCTGCTGAACCTGGGCAGAAAATCCAAGGAACAAGTACTGCTGTGTTCAAGCTGGCTCAGAATAAGCCTGGGCAGGTAAAACATCCATGGTGCGAGAAGGCATGCCAGCGCGTCAGGCTGAAGTAACTGATGGCAAATGAATGAATGCAGTAATCCTATAGAGTCTTATTTTTCCTTCCCATGACCCCTGCTATCTATCTCCTTGGATTGCCTGTTATTCTCCCTAAACATTTCCTGAAATGTCTTCCTCAGTTCTTTCAACTTCTGGTCCCACAGTCCTACAATAGAAACCATTGATCACTCTGAAATAGGAACATTGCTGGAAAAATAAATAAGAGGATAAAACATGCACAATACCATGACACCAAATATGTACTTAGAAGGCGCCTTTCAGGAAACAAATCCCATTCATCATATAGCTTTTGGGTTTCAAGTCTAGGTATTTTGATTCTCCCTCCCAAGGTGATTTCTGGCTATTTTTTCAACATATGATCTGCAGGAGCAGCTATGAGTTTATGCCCCAACAAATTGGTCTTTTATTGCAGAACTGTGAGAAATCTCGAGGATCACTACTTTCTTATTAATGTTATTAATAACTTTATTAGGCAGTAAAAAAAAATTCTTAAGATTTAGAACAGTTAATTAAGTAAGATTAATAGGAGTGAATTTCATTTCCCAAAAAACAGTTAATTGCAGTGCAATCAACACCACAGTTTAAATGAATAGGGAGGAAGTGAATAAGAACTGGGATGATGGCCACACAACATCATTGAAAAGAAACCTCCTGATGATCCCTAACCAAATATCCTACCAATGAGACTATGATATGTTCTCGAACAAATGAGGAAACCAACTGTTTAGCATGTCTGTATTTCAGCAATACATTATAGGGTATATCATTCAAAAATATGTCCAATTATTGGCTTGGAAATACCAGATTTGCCATTAACATCTATTTTCACAGGTAGATCTCCATCTTTTTTATATCAATATAACGGTATAGTTAACAATTACCTTCAAAATGACATGTTATTACCAGGCTCCTGGCAATTTAAAAACTAAAGATGGCTATTCTAAACCATTCTTCCAAGCCTGCAATTCTAAAACTCCCCTTTTCTATTAGAAAGCCCAGCACTCCATCAAAGAAGAAGAATGATTAAAGGAAATAAAACATAAGGCAATGTACTTTCTGATTACATCTCAACAATTGATGTCTTGCTTTCATGCAAGGTACTAAAGTGCCCGTGTACTGAAATTACCATTCCTGTTTAAAGCTGAAGCAATCAAAACAAAAATGGGCAAACCCCTTTTGTATTGCCCTGGAAAAATAGATCATTTTGAAGGGTGTTTTTGTTGTTTCAAGAATCTGTTTAACCTTCCATTACATAGAACCGGGGCATACCATCTAGCAACAATGATTTAACACCGATTCTTCTGCAAAAGGTTGCTTTGAAAATATTTTGTTTATGTTCCTGGAAATCTTGATCAATTACTGCTGCCTCCCTTCCAGTTTATTCTGCCACACATGCTCATTTTGAAAACAGAATCAAATGATCCTAGGACAACACACATTATTTATGTGAAGGCCAACTTCCTGCTAAGGATTGGGTGTCTGGTTGACAGTCAACAAAGAAACCCCACTGAAAGGGGCCTACTGCGACTTTTCTCCCCTCAGTCTTCATTTTCTCTGCCAAAAAGCCAGGTCTGTTGTTTAATAAGTTAAGTACACTTTTAAATGCACTACTCATACCCTCCTGCTACCTTGCTCAGAACTTCTTTTGAAGCTTATAAATAAGTTTGAAATGAAAATTCCCCTCGGAAGCCAGTGGGTGGTGCTTTATGCTGATTTCAAAGAAGAAACCATTTTTCAGACTTATGAACAACGAGGGACACAATACATATTTCTCTTAGGACTTGACTGAGAGGATATAAACACAAACTGGGAGATATGCCAGTGTGATCAATGGAAATTTACTTCCCCTCCCAGTAAAACCATTTGTCGACAAGCTACTGGCCTATTTTGGAGGCTAAGCTAAAAGAAATTCTTTATCCATTTCAGACAGATGACAGTATCCAATTAGTACCCTGGATTGTTTTGTCTAATAATTTTTTAACACTCAATTGGGAGGACACACTGGGAGATATGTTTGATATCATGATACACTCTAACAAATAGCTTACCTCTGTAATAGATGATTGACATACACATTTTTATTACTCATAATTTTATTTTATTTTAAAAAAATTTTAAAAGATTTTGTTTATTCATTCATGAGAGACACACACACACACACAGAGAGAGAGGGACACAGGCAGAGGGAGAAGCAGGCTCCATGCAGGGAGCCTGACCTGGGACTCAATCCCGGGTCTCTAGGATCACACCCTGGGCTGAAGGCGGTGCTAAACCGCTGAGCCACCCAGGCTGCCCTATTACTCATAATTTTAAAGAGCTGATTTATCTTAAGAGATACGGATATGTACTCCCTGTAGTCACTAAGAGGATGTATTTTGAAGGAATAATATTGAAAACCACAAGCTCCTGGTGGTTTTTTTTTTTTATCTCGGTGAAAGTAGAAATCATCTATATATATCAGGCATAATATTTGGAAACAATTCTCCACAACCAATGGTTAATTGTCAGGTAAATATAATTGCTGCAGCTAAAATGACAAATGGTCTGAAAACACTGCCTTCTAGAAACTACCCACTGCATAATGATTTGGGAACCAAAGAAAAACTGAAGAAATGAATGGCAGCAGACATCCAATCTAATTACAGGTGTCTTTTTAACCAGTGAGAGGAAATTGGGGGAAGATAGATTCTTGTTTCTATCTGCCATCTGTCTCAGATCAAAAAAGCAGGGTGCCTAAAGAGTTAGGCTTTTTCCAGAAAGAAGCGGAGTGGGGGAATTTGGAAAGACGGTCGTTCTTGCCTTAATCAGTCAGAAAAGACTGTCTGACCTGAGGGGGAAAGAGCATTGCTTTCTAAATTGGTCTTCTCAAAGCTGCTGCTTCACACTTATCATTCCTACTTCTAAAACTGCCTTGGTGGGTGGGATTTAGACTTCGAAAACATCCCAAGAGACGTGTTCATGTCCAAGGTCAGGCTGAAAGGCAATGGCAGAGCAGGCTTCAGATCTGTTTCCTGGCAAGTGTGACAAGTTCTTGGTTAGAAATACAATGTGCCTACAAATGAGATGATACAATGGACAAATGTTCCTTTAAAAAAACTATCTAAAATAAGGTTTCTTTCTCAGAATAAAATTCTCAGAATAAAATTCTGAGAAAGAGACAGGATTGAGTGGGGCTGGGGTGAGCACGAGGAATCTTTTGGGGGTGACGATATTTTAAAACAGTTGTGTTGTGGTGCTGGCTGCCCAACTTTACAATTGACTAAAAATCACTGCAGTGTACATTTAAAGCGGGTGAGTCGTATGGAGTATAGATTATACTTCAAAAAAAGGTGTTAAAAAAGATTTTTAGAGAGAACTCTGTACCTATTGCCTAAAACCTAATTGCTGGTGAGGGAAGGGTGGAGGGAACACATCTGAGGAAATCAGAGGGGGGGGGTGACAAAGCCAACTTTCTCAATGGCTCCCCTCTGCTCTGAATTTCTAACCCGTGTGAAGCACGTGGTAAGAGGACACAGGACTGGGAGCGCACAGCTGGGGGCTGCTTCGACTGAGGTCATTTCCCACTTTGTGCTTAATGTCAATGACAGGCATTTGAAAAAGACAATCCATACAAGCCAATAAAAGTGAGTGGAAAAGAAACGGCTGCTTAAAATGTCAAACTCTTTCAAATCAAAACAAAAAACCTCATAATTTAATAAGTGGCATCTGCCCTTTCGTTTTTGTACTTCTAAAACTGTGATTCTCCTTTGGACAACAGAAAAAAGTTGACATTTTATATCTGTGCCTGAATCTTTGCTCTTAAGTAAACAAATAATTTGAAATGGAATTTAGAATATTCCTTGAAAGAGGGGAAGGAGGTCTAATAAATGCATACAGTAAGGGGCTCATTTACCTTCAGGGTCCCACATGGGGGCTATGGTAGGTGGTGCCATGCTATGGTTGAAGCAAACCTGGTTGGCTTTGCCAGTCAAAATTTCCCAGCCCCTGTGGCTGGTTGACTCAGCTGACTCAACTGTGGTGCAAACAAAGTAAGATCATGGGTGTGATTATAAAATGGATCTCTTAGCCTTGGTCAGTTCATGGCCTTACAAGATAACCTGACTTTAGCCAGCTGTTTTATAAAGGTAAGATGCATACAGGGATGGCTGGAGGGAAGACTGTAACTGTCTCAAGACATTCACATCCCCAGTCCTGGAGAAATAACCCAAAGTCCATGTTCTACTGAAGGTTGCTCAGAATCTGCCTCTTTGGATGAAAAAGAATGTGATTTTGCAATGAAAACTTTCCAGGGGATGTTCAAGTGAAAGCTGGATGGGAACACCAATGACTGACTTCCCAATAGGGTACAAAACAAGGTAAGGGAACTGGGATGGAACATTGACAAGTGGGGGCAGGGTGCGGGTGAGATCAGTTTATCCGAGAGATGCATGGGCTCAAGGGCCATCTGTGGTCTCGTCTTCTGATTTAGTTAACATATAAATTACAAACTAGGAGAAAGTTACAGAGTGGTTCAAAGAAGGCAAAGATGGAAGATGACAGTGTCCTGCTTCTCTGTCTTTTCCTCTTTTCCTAAGTCCAGGATTTAGGAGACTTAAAACTCAGTGAAGTCAAGGCTGCCCTCATTCCCTAGATTCTTTTACTTCTTCTGTCTTCCTCCTACCTCTTATTTTTATCCTCCTACCTCTTCTTTTTAACTCATTACTGTTCCTGGACTCAGTTCCTAGCTTCTCACTGGATCTACTGACATTTATGTGGACCCATGACAGTGGTGGAGAGAAAGAAGCACATGGCTCTAGCCACTTGTGAATGGTGCAACATGGGGGTGCAAGCCTCAGATGCTTGACCTTTTCAATGGGATTAATGCCACACTGCAGGGTTGTTGTATTTAAAATGGGACAGAGTTCACCAAAGCCTTTTGAAAACCGCATCACATGGATGATTCTTCAATCCTATGGTGCACGTTTTGCTTCACATTTTAACGTCTCCGAAATAAGTACTTACCTTGCAATCACTGCATGCCAGAGTGCAATTGGCAGCATTTTCCACAAAGTAATGGTATAACTGATGGAGTCTTAGATTATGTGAAACATTATATTTTACTTTTTTAAAAAGTTGGTTATAGTGGCAGATACACTGGTCAATTAGTTGGGATAGAGCAATGATGATAGATGATTCTTAAAACCCAGTCTCACAGAACTTTGGGGTGAAGAGGTCTCACTATACTAGCACTAATTTGAAATCAGACTGTTGTATTTGAAAAGAAACATACTAATATGGCCATCTCTATCTAGGTGGTGGACTTAAAGGTAATTTTTTCCTTGTACTTTACGAGGTTGTCTGCATCAAATATGTGTTGCATATGTGCAATACATATAAATAGCACTATGATGTGTGTATATATATTGCATTAAGAAGACAGTATTAATAAATATTTTAAAAACTCCTTAAGTGCAAAGAAATGGGCACTCTTGACCATGAAATGGACAATTATTCTTGAGGGAAACTTGGCAATATGTATGAAAATCCTTAAAAGCATGTACATCTTTCCCTTTACATGAGATACCTAAGCTACACAAATTCATAGAGACAGAAAGTAGAATAGGAGCTGGGGGAGGAGGAATGGGAAGTTACTGTATAATGGGTATAGGTTTTCTCTTTGGGATGATGAAATATTCTGGAAATGGGCAATGGTGATAGTCGCACAACACTGTGAATGTACTTAGTGCCACTGAATTGTACATTTAAAAATGGTCAAACCGGTAAACTTCGTTATGCATCTTTTACCAGAATTAAAAAAAAATTCCACTGTGGAGTCCTGGGTGGCTCAGTCGGTTAAGCATGATCCAGGTCATGATCTTAGGGTCATGAGATCGAGGCCCACGATGGGCTACATGCTCGTGGAGCCTGCTTAAGATTATCTCTCCCTCTCCTTCTGCCCTTTGCCCCTGCTCTAGTGTGCACCCATACTCTCCCTCTCTCTCTCTCTCTCTCTCTCTCTCTCTCTCTCTCAAAAAAAAAAAATTCTACTGCATGACTATCAGCATTTACTAAACCATTCCCCTTCCAATTGGACATTTCAGTTTCCCCAAATTCTTAAAAAATAAAAATAAGAGTATGATTTAAAAACTGTATATCCTTGGGGCATCTGGGGGGCTCCGTTGGTTGAGTGTCAGATTCTTGGTTTTGGCTCAGGTCATGATCTCAGGGTTGCGAGATTAAGCCCCGCCACCCCACAACGGGTTCCATGCTCTGCGCTCAGCACTGAGTCTGCTTGAGGTTTTTTTCTCCCTCTCCCTCTGTTCCTCCTACCCCCCTCTCTAAAATAAATAAACAGAATCTTTAAATACTAAAAATATAAAATTGTATATCCTTCGAAAATAAAATAAAAAGCTGCTTACCACTTTGAGGATTCAAAATATGATGCTTATTCAGTGACCAGCCTCCTAGGTTAGAAGCATCCATCTCAAAACCTTGTAAGATGACTGTCCTTTTCTCCCAGAGAATAAAGTCAGGGCATGTTTCATATTCATATCCCACAGATACTGCAAACAAAGAGTTAATACATTAGAGAATTTTAAAGTATTGGCTTCATGTTTACACTGGTTGATAATTCTGTGGATATTGCATTTGCTATTGAATTCTGATCTGGGTTGAAATTTGACTGCAAATGCCTTTCCCCTCACACGGTACAGCAGAGCACCTAGCATAGCATTGGCATCCAAAAGTGAACATCAACCAGTGCACAGAGGATACATACATGTGTGAGTGATTGAGTGTGTGCTGTCATTAGGTGTGTACCATATGTTTATGGATATTAAGCTTTGGGCTTTTTGGGTTGGAGGCTGTACTGTAAAGCTCTCTGAAGGCGTAAGCTATGCTGATATAATTTCTTTCTTTACCTTTCTAGGAGAGGCGCAGGGAGGGCTGGTTTCTTATCTCTCTAGAGTGCAAAATGCACTTAGGAAGCTGGTTTTGGAGTACTGGGTCACTTATACAACACATGAGACTAATAAAAATCGATTTGCCCATTTTATATTTTCTTTTGTGCTAACTGGCCTTCAGTTTGCCAAGAAGTCTGAGTTTGCTTAGAGCACTGTAAGTGTAAATTCCACCTTGTGCACATTATATTTTGGTTTCTGCATATAGCTAACCAATGGGATATCACCCACCATTTGGCTTCAACTCTTATGGAGCACAGATGTTGTGCATTAAACTTGGAACCCTGGAATGCCACTAAAATGGGAAGTGCTTCTGCTCTACAGAAATATGTCTAGCTCATGTACACCAAATACCAGGCATTTCCTCAGTTGGTAAATCTGCTTACCTGTTCAGGAACCCCAGATTTCTGGTTCTCGAATTTACAATGCTTTCTGTCCTCATAATGATCTAAGCCTGAGAGTTCTGGCTCACGATGCTGCACACCCTGAAGCTGCTTCCCCCCGTTCTGGCAGCTTACAATATCCTTAGCTAGGAGTTGGCCATTGCTTTCCAGCATCTGTCTCTACCTGACTCTTTACATGCCCCTGGAGGAATCATTCCTTCTTTTGGCATTTGGTTATGAAAACTGGTAATGAGAATGTGTGCTTAAACAATGCTGGAACAATAGGTCCTAAGATGAAAAATCAAAGCCAACTGGTTTTGGTATTTGGCAGTGTGTGAAGGGAAAAGATGGTAATTTTAGTCAAACTGATTTATATGTTCGTGTGTGTGTGTGTGTGTGTGTGTGTGAGAGAGAGAGAGAGAGAGAGAGAGAGAGAGAGAGAGAGAGAGAGCATATGCACAGAGAAGCCAAAAAGTCCTTATGATCATGAATATACAACTCTCTAACGTTGTGGATCATCTGTGGCCAATTTTAAATAATAGGTTGGCTTCTTTTTGTACTGTGCTATATCAAAGCTTTAATTAAGATCTTATAGGGCCACCTTCACTGGGTGTGTGACCTGAGCAGTTGCACAGGGGCCCATGCTTGGAAGGGTCCCCTGCTTTGTTTAATGCTCTGCTGCCACTGCCTTGAAATCCTTAATAATTTTTAACACGAGACTCTGTTATTTCCATTTAACACTGGGCCCTGCAAATTATGGGGATGCCCTTGCACCCTGCCATCAGCTGCCATGCCATCAGCATGAAGACTCATGGAATGCAAACTCATTTTATTACTGGCCCTAACCAAGCATTATTAGCAAAGGAGATCAATGAGGAGCTGGAAAGACTAATAGCAAAATGGAAATAATTTCTAAATAGAAATTAGTTCGGGATCATCCCGTGTCAATGCTGTTGTCTATTAAGTTGGATGGAAACAGAGAATTTCAGTGATGAAAAGGATCTCAAAAGTGTTCTAGTTTAGGTTACAGTCATGGCACAAATCATTGCTGTCTACAATCTCCTCGATATCTTACCATGGGCCCCGATGCTTGCTAAACAACTCTGGGATTGTGGAAAGAGTTGGTTTTAGAGCTAGAGTCAGAAAAGACTTCAACTTTTGGGTCTGCCATCAACTAGCTGTTCCATCTCAGACAAATTATTCTGCATCTCTGAGAATCATGTTCTTCACTGGTAAGAAAGTCAGAGTGGGGCACGATGGACTAGAATTAATGATTTTTAGACCCTTTTGGGTCAGGGAAACTTTTATGAATTTGATAAAAGTTAAGAGTCTTCTTCCTAGATTTCTTCCTAGAAATATACAGATGAGGGGCACATGGGTGGCTCAGTCAGTTAAGCACAGTTTTCAGCTCAGGGTCCTGGGATTAAGCTCTGCATCTTGCTTCCCTGCTCAGCAGGGAGTCTGCTTCTCCTGCTCCATATTCCTCTGTCCCTCCCCTGCTCGTGCGTGCTCTCTATCTCTATTGAGAGATAAAATCTTAAAAAAAAAAAGAAAAAATGCAGATGCACACAAAATTTTGTATGTAATTCTAGGAGGTTCACTGACCTCCTGAAATCCAAATAGAGATCTCAGATCAAAGACTTTTGCATTAGATAATTTTAATAGTGCCCCTTGAGCACTAACACTCTAAGATTCCAAAGTGTATTTTTTCAAGATTGTATCTGATCGATTCTAGTTGGGGATTAAACCCAAAAGCTAAGGAGAGCACCGTATCTCATGTTGGCAAAATCAGGTGGTGAGAACGCATACTTAGGGCCATGTTGGTATGTAGAATAACACAGTTTCTGCTCCTCTTGCCAACATTTAAAAGTTTAAAATAATCACAGTGACAATTACAAGTTCCCTGAAAGCCATCATCTCCTTCCCTACCATTGTCAGGGTCTGCTTTTTGTACATTGTAAACCTTGTGAGCTCCCCTAGAATCCCTTCTCCGGAAGGTGATTATGCAGTTTTGCAAATAAGTAGTGTGCCCTGGTGACCTCCAATGGTGGTTTGGAGCCAGATTTTTTCCCTCTGAGTAACAGTTAAAGATCCTCCTCACTCTGTGGCAGGAAATGTTTTTATAAAGTATCAATTAAAGAGTTCTCAATGCAATGGTAATGAGACATACTCTTTTCACCTCATATCTGCTCTCTGAATTGCTCTCTAGTCCACAACAAAAAAGTGCATTGGCTGCAAACCTCACAATGATATTACTTTTTTCCCTAGTCATAGCAAATAGCAACAAGGCAGCCACTTAATAAGTTCCCTCTAATTTTTATTAGGTTCACTTTCTTGGGAGAAAGCTCTATGAGCTAATAAAGTTATAATTTATACTTAAGACTTGTCCAAAGTTTCAACTAACTTTAATGAGAATGGTTGTGTGTCGGGATATTTTTGCATGTGGCTTCTTGCTCGGAGTAACAAGGCAAGGTTTCTTTCTGACAGCAGCCCACTTTAACATAATCTTGGAACTTGCAATTGGCTTATGAGAAGGCAGACTTTTCACCCCACAGAGCTGAGCTACTCTCCAAGTGCAGAGGAAACTGGCAAATACAGAAGCAACCAATCCTAGACTTCTCTTATGGAAGCAGACTGTAATGCACTAAATGCCTACTCTTGCACTGTTAGGGATTTACCCCAAAGATTCAGATGCAGTGAAACGCCGGGACACCTGCACCCCGATGTTTCTAGCAGCCATGTCCACAATAGCCAAACTGTGGAAGGAGCCTCGGTGTCCATCGAAAGATGAATGGATAAAGAAGATGTGGTTTATGTATACAATGGAATATTACTCAGCCATTAGAAACTACAAATACCCACCATTTGCTTCAACGTGGATGGAACTGGAGGGTATTATGCTGAGTGAAGTAAGTCAATCGGAGAAGGACAAACAGTGTATGTTCTCATTCATTTGGGGAATATGAATAATAGTGAAGGGGAATATAAGGGAAGGGAGAAGAAATGTGTGGGAGATATCAGAAAGGGACAAGAACATAAAGACTCCTAACTCTGGGAAATGAACTAGGGGTGGTGGAAGGGGAGGAGGGCGGGGGGTGGGGGTGAATGGGTGACGGGCACGGAGGGGGACACTTGACGGGATGAGCACTGGGTGTTATTCTGTATGTTGGTAAATTGAACACCAATAAAAATTAATTTATCAAAAAAATGCCTACTCTTTTTCCTATAATTAAATATAGGGGGAAAGGGGCTATTCGGGGGCTGGCAATGAAAATGCTGAGCCCCCACATTATACTCTGGTACTGTGACAGCTGAGTCTCAGCTATAAGCAGAACAGACCACTACCGTCTCTCAGGGCAGCCTGTTGCCTATCACATCTGGTCATCAACATAGCACGGTTCAGGCTGCAGATTCAGCATCTGGTGCTCTGGAGTGGGGATTAGGAAGACCAATGTAAGAGGAAGGAAAAAATAATTATTCGTCAACATTATAGAGGAGCTGCAGAAGACACACTGGTCTGGCAGTGGGCCGAGATAAGCAAGGAAGGGGAGTCCCAGACTATCCTTCCCAGGAGCTGGTATAGTGTGGTCCCATGCTGGAATGTATTCTCTTGGGAAGGCAGGTGAGAAAAGAGCCATTAGTATAGCAGAATATGTTCTCTGAATGATGTGACTGCCTCCCTTGTGATACCCTTCATTCTGCCTGGATTTCTGTCTTCCTATGCTTTTCCCTCACCCCTGCACAGAGATATTAACGGGACGTTTCTTAACCAAGAGTCATTGATGGTCAAGGTAGGACTGTTACATTTACAGAGGCCTCAGCCTGGTCACAGGATTGCAGCTTTGACTTCACTGTCAGTCATCTTGCAAATACTAACACTGGCTTATGAAGAAGACTTCCTTATACTGGCTTATGAATAAAGATTGCAGCTTGCTTCCTCAAAGTCATTGGACATTGGAAAACAGAACTGAATGACCATTCTACTTTTCTGGGCAGCATCATTTGTATAATGTGGGGACTGTAAGAAGGCGGAGGACCACCGTGCCCCTTACATCCGATTCAGTGACTGTTGAATCATCTATAAGCGCTGGGATAGATTGGCACTAAATAGCCAAGGTAAAGACGCTATGCAAGGAAGCTAATGTGCAAAATATGACAAGATCAAGCAGATGATTTTCAACAGCTTCAGGCTAAGGCTTCAGAAATCATAATGGTTGCATTTATGAAGGCAATACATAATTAAAAGTAGTCTGATAATGCGAGAAACTGACATGTTACCTCAAGAACTCAAGGAACATCTAAAAATAATTTCATGACATTTAGGAGGTAACTAACAACAAGATGAAAACTTTTTTATCCAAAAGGAATCATTAAATAGAACAATAAACATTTCCCATTCTTTAAAAATCATAGATCAATGCAAAACAACAACAAACAAGAACAACAAAGGACAAGAGACCTAAGGAACCAAGTGAAGGCCATGGCCACAGCAGACCAAGATTCTATAGATACAATGCTATCTATTGAGAACGGGCATGTGCTCTTAGAAATTCTACCTTTTCCTATTCTCTGCTGATTTATCATAGGATAGGATGACTCCAGAGGTTCCTCAGTTTGACACATTGCCCAGTGGCCTGAAATGCTTTGTTGATTTATCTATTATTCCTGGCTCACTAGGAGTGTCAGAATCAGCTGCTGAATTTTTATCAAGTGCTTTTTCAGCACTTATGGAAATATTCACATAGTTTTCTTTTTTAATCTATTAAGGTGGTGAATTATGGCAATAGGCTTCCTAAGGTTGAACCATCTTTGTGATCCTAAAGTAATTTTAACTCTATTTGGAGCACTTGGGTGGCTCAGTCGTCTAAGTCTTTGACCCTTGGTTTCAGCTCAGGTCGTGATCTCAGGGTCATGCAGTCAAGCCCTATGCTAGGCTCCACACCCGGGAGGTGGGGGTGGGGGAGTCTGCTGGAGTCTCTCCCTCTCCCTTTGCCCCTCCCCCACCGTCAAATAAACAAATAAATAAATCTTTAAAAACTCTTTGGTTATAATGTATTATTTTTAAATGAAGCACTGGATTTGATTTGGTAATACTTAGGATCTACACCCTAGCAGTTTATAAAAATAAGGTTCAGACATGATAGCGCTAAAAGTAAGGTAGTTAAATGAAGAAAAAGTATAGTAAGAAGAGTAAAAAGTGTCCAGCAGTGAGGTAGCCACACAATTCTTTTGCCAAGAGGTCCTGTACACTGAAATCTAATATAATGAGTTTTTTTTCCTGGCTGCTTTGTTCGAGCCCAGCTGCATAGAAGTGGACCTGGAACCTGGATGACCTAGGTGCCATGAAGGCAGGACAATGTGGCTCACACTCATATTTGTGAATGCCTTCATGGACCTGGGCACAGCTCTCCTCTCCCTTGGCAGGCACATCATCCCATTATATAGGCAAGGTTAAGGGGTCCGCTCTAGCCTTTTCCCTTGTTCATTTGTTCACTCTGTATGTGTTCAACAAATATGCAATATTTAATGGATATCTCTTGTTGTCCGGAACTGGAGATATGAGGATAAAGAAGACGGAACAAGACAGCACTTCCCCCTACCACTGCCACCCCTACCCCCCACCCATGCAGCTCACATTCTAGTGAGAGGAAAAAACATAAAACAAAACCAACATACATACAGAGTGATAAATGTTATGATGGGAAAATGAAGTGTATTAGTGGCGAGTGTAACAAGAGAATTTAAGGTGGAATGGAGAAATAAGGAAAAGCTTCTTTGTGCAGAGGGGGATTTATCTTATGAAGTACAGGGAGGAGCATTCTAGAGAGAGGACAGCATGTGTGCAAGGCCTTGAGGCTTGGTATCTTTGGGAGATTTAAAAAAGGTCAGGGTGGCTAAAGGGTTGGTTTCTCTCTAGAGTGTCAAAAATTAATGAAGAAAAACCCCTTCCCCCCTCCCAGTATGAAGTAAAACAAAAGATTACTATTCTCTAGCTGTACTGATGCCTTTTTTCTTAGGAGAGGTTTTAGGAAATAGATTCACCTTGAATATGGACTGCTTATCTTTTAAAACATCGTGATTGATTAAAAGGGATACAATGTTATAATGGAAATAAGGGGGCTGTTATTTAATGACTCAGCAAACCTTTACTGAGCTGCTCTATGTGCCATGCAGGTGATCCGCTGAGCACTGCAGATATGGGGGATAGTACACAGAGCAGGATAATTTGTTATGTGAGAGAAGCCAGACCCTGGAGGGTTACCTACCTTTTGGAACTTTAATCCATGGCCTCCTTAATACTATCACAAAAATAATATCACCTTACATTTGTCTGATGCACAACAGTTAAATACATTTTTGTGTCTCAACTAATTTGAAGACTCACAAAAACCTACTAGGAAGATATATTTACTCCCATTTGATAGATGAGATGATAGAGTCAGGGAGGTAGAGTGACTAGTTCAAGGTCATCTGGCTAGGAAATGGCAGAACCAGAGCTAAATCCAGTGACTCATAAGCAAAAGCTTCTTCCTGTGATGCTAGATCACAGCTAGTAAGGGCAAGACCCACAATTCAGAAGCGCTAAATAAATAACGTTTCATTTGCTCTGAATTAAAGAGATTAAGGATTGGAAGGAGGCCAGGGTTAGCCTTGAAGAAGTACCGTGTATTCCGGTTGGCCAAAAACGGCACCCGGTTATACTGTTGTTTTGATGCTATTATGAACAACATCCTCTTTTACTCTCAACAGTCTCTTGGTTTGAATGATAAATTATATGGTCACCCAGTCTTCGAGAAATATCTCCTTATAGCTCTGGTAAGGGTTGGTAGAGGGGACCAGGAGGCAAGAACAATCATAAATACGGACTTGGAAAATAGGACATATGGTCTGGAAAACCATTTAAATAGTCTGTCTCTTGACTTTGTCATCTTACCAATGGCTTTCAGATTGTTATGCCTGAAAGCCATTTGTGATGCAGCACACACACGGGGAGAGACACACATACACATACACACACATATAATTGAAACCAAGTTTTCCAAAACAATACTCTCTTAATAGCTTTACATTCTGGTATTTTCAATTCTATTCACTTTTGTTCTACTCCACTCTATTCCATTTTACTCCATTAAAAAAATACTGGTTGACTCCCCAAATGGATTTTTGTAATCTACTAATGGGTGTGACCAGTAGTTTGAAACGGGCATGGACCACTTGCTTACCAGGATATCAGGGCCATTTAAAAACCCTGGTAGGCTCTAGGCACTCTCATTTTGGAGGTCCTATCTCACATCTTGTCAAACATACTAAAATGGATATAACCCACAATCCATACCCTGCATTAAACATAGTTCATATGTAAGCGTAAAAATCTAGAAGTAGTTGATGAGCTGACATAATGCTTCATTTTGTAGACATTTATTTAAATTTTTATTAATGTTGATTTTCTGGTTTTCTTTTCATATTTGGGTGCCAATATACTTATTTTTCAGATTGCAAACATTTTCTCAGGCCCTTGAAAAACTCATATCCTTGGTGCTACGCCTATAAAGCTGAATGGATAAAACAGCCCTGCTCTCAGTTAACGATTATGAATTCATGAGTGGAGAGAAATGATGAAAGATTATTATCTCTGCTAGCTTCTTTGACAGAAAGCCACTGGGGCGTTGAATTGGGTGCTCGGTAAGGTGGGTTGGTCAATTTAGTGAAGAGAGGCAGCAGTGAAAGGCATGCAGAACTCAGAACCCGGAGATCTGAATTTGAATTCTCACTCTGTAGAGGACTTTAGGCAAGTCACTTGCTCTTTCTGAACCTCAGTTTCCCCCTCTGTAAAATGAAGATCATATTCACCGCCCTATGCCTACCAGGCAGGAATGTTATAAGGATTAAAATGAGATAATGTACATGAGAGTACTTTGCAAACTGTAAACACTACCCATTTATTATTAAAATATTCAGTGGCTGCGAGTTTTGTGGCTGCCCAGCCTGCGTAGGTTTTACTGAAGGGAAATTTATGAACACTGAAGCATCATTCTCGGCGATGTTTTGTGTGCACAAAGCAATCGTAGCTTAGCACCTATTACTATTAATGTTCCCTTGTTTCTCTCAAACACAATTTAGACAGACTCCTATGCACTGCGAACCTTTAGGAAGTCTAGTTCTCCCTGCAACACCACTCTTTCTTGCCAAACTACTGTACTAAATAATTATGCAATTGTTGTTGCCAATAACCTTGAAAAAAATAGAATTGTTTATAGCAGTGCTACTACAGGCAATGGCTGATTTCCTGAACTTCCAGGACTCCGAACTGCTGTGATTTAATTTAATTAAAACGAAGACTGGGTAGAATGCATTATTACATATTGATAATGTATGCAGGCCCAGGCGGACATGGGGAATTATTTTGACAAAATTCATATAATGGATGCAGATCAGAGCCCCCGAACAAGCCAGTTTGTCCAATTAAATAAGCCATCTCTAGAATTTTAACAGGACTCTGAACTTAACAATGATTTTTTTTTACATTGTTTTGCAAGCAGCAGAGTTGGGAAAGAAGCTAAGTAATATACAATGATTTCCACACATCATACCTCATTTAGAGCTAGAGAATCAAGTGCTAGGGCCAAATTATTTCAAATGCACAGATGGAGTTTTTTTAGCAGGGGAGTCTTGTCTGTGTATCAGACAGCAAAATCTTTAAGCCGGATGAGCTAGTGATTCTGGTTTTTGTACTGCAACCCTGGGGGTGATTTTCCTCTTCTTCTACTTGATCAATATTGTACTTGGATTAATCAATCTTATCAGTTGCCATTGATACTTCGCCAAAGAAGTAGTTCACACAATCTCTGTTGGTAATTTATTCACTCTGGTATTGTCCTTCCACTTGTGAAATCTGTTGCAGTTCCAAAAAAAAAAAAAAAATGATGGGATACTCTAGGATCTCAAGCACTCCTTTCTCACTGTGGCTGCCCCTCAACCCTCTATTCTTCTTTTGAGACACCCTAGCCCTTAGGGATGACATCAATTCCCCACAGCTGAGCTACATGCAAAACAAGGTCCACATTTCAAATTAAGAGGGCATTGCAATTTAGATATTCACCATCACTTCGAATTCAGCGTGTTTAATAGCTGATCTCCTCTTTCTCTATCACCCAGAAATGGGTGTAACAGGGGTTCATATTTACCTGGCATGAAAAGTAAGAAGAGTGGGAGAACTTTCTAGTCATAGTTTTTACCAAAATTCTTGCTATAACTGGGACAGTATGAGTATTGGTCAAAGTTTGTTTCCTCTTACTATTGCAACAAATTACCACAAGCAAAGGCTTCAAATGAGCCAGATTTGTCATTTTACTGTTAAGGAGGTTAAGAAGTCTGAAATGGGTCTCACTGAGCTAAAATCAGGTTTTAGCTCATCTTAGCAGGCTGCATTCCTCCTGGAGGCTCGAAGGAGACTCCATCTTCTTGCCTTTTCCAGCTTCTAGCAGCCACCAACAACCTTGTTTCTTGGTTCCCTTCCTTCATCTTCAAGGCCAGCAATATTTCACCCTGCTGTGCCTTTCTGCTATAGTTATACCTTCCTCTAACTCTGGCCTCCCCTTCTGACTCCATCTTCCACTTTCAAGGACACTTGTGGTGACATGGGGCCCACCTGGATAATCCAGGATAATCATCCCATCTCAAAGTCAGCTGATCAGCAACCTTAATTCTCTTTTGCCACATAACATAATATATTCACAGATTCCAGGGATGAACATGTTTGGTGGCTGGTGGTCATCATTCTTCCTACCAGAGGGCCATCCTAGGACCTCTAAATCTGAAGCAAACCTGCGAAGTGTTATATAGAGCACCATTGTCCCTATCTGATGCAAAATGTAGTCTGTTTTTTTCTTGCATTAGTTAAGAGATTATAAAATATGGGCAGGAGTACAACTAAATATTTTCTTCATTTTTGGTGAGATTCACTCATCTCTATTAAGGTATGAGCTCATACCAGTGGTCACACACTTGATCCCTTTGTCTTCACTCATTTATGACTTGAACTATTTATTGTCTCTTGTATTCTTTAAGATGCTCACAGTCCATCTGCAGAGAGTTAGAATCTCTGACTTCATTCTACGACCTGCTCTAATGTTTTACCACTGTCAAGAAATTCTCTTAGTGTCCATGCATATGGAAATGCAGACAAGGTAGTAAATAAAATCTCTTTAACAATGATGATCAGGGACATTCCCTGCAAGGCAAATAATCCATATTTCATCTTAGGCACCACGCTTGAAATTATTTTGACTATTTTGCTTGAGACCTTTGCCAGCATTCTTTCTCTACCCTAAAAAAATATGTCCTTTAAGTGCACATAAAATACCATGAATAATACTTTTGTTTCCTCTCTCTTTGGATATATCTGAGTAGATCAATTTTTGTTTGCTTTTGTTAGTTATTAGCCTTAAAAATGAACCAACAGCATATATTTTAGCATTTTAATTAAGGCCATTTTATAGTCAGAAGGCTTCAGGATGTTTTGATAAGGAATATGATCGTAGAAATAGAATGCAAACCAATACCTATAGGCAAAAGTAGGAATGGGGGCTTCATCACTTGTGTATATACTAGAAAATCTTTGTTTTTCTTTGTGTTTATTCAATAATCAATGGGCATATTAGAAGCTAAGTCATTTAGAGTGCTTAACTACAATATGGAAGAAAATTTTAGAATCTTTAACACTGGAGGTATTTAAAAGAAAGAGAAGTAACACTTTTACGCATAAAGTAAGGTTGATAAAATGGTGCAGACACTGTGGAAAACAGTTTGGTGGTTTCTCAACAAGTCATACACAGAATTCCCATATGATCCAACTGTTCTACTCCTAGGTATATTTCCCCAAGAACTGAAAACAGATATTCAAAATGCTTGTATGTGAATGTTCATAGCAGCACTACTCATAATATCCAAAAGGTGTAAAACAGCCCAAATGTCCATCAGTTGATGAACGAATAAACAAAATGTGGTGTCTATGCAACGGAATATTATCCAGTCATAGAAAGGGATGAAGCACTGACACATGTATGGCATGGATGAGCTCTGGAAACATTATGCCAAGAGAAAGAAGCCAGACATAAAAGACTACATATTGTATGATTCTATTTGTTTGAAATACTCAGAAGAGGTAGACCCAGAAAGCAGATTGGTGGTCATCAGGAAGGGAGGAGTGGTGAGTGACTGCTGGTGTGTGTGGGGGTGCTACTTTGTAGGGTGATGATGAAAATGTTCCAGAATCTGATACTGGTAATAGTTGTACAACGCTGTAAAAATACAAAAAATCACTCAGTTGTACACTTTAAATGGGTGAACTTTGTGGTATGTGAATTATGTCCCAATGAGGCCGTTATTTAAAAAAGTAAGGTTGCACTGCATTTATGTGAACCCTGGCAAGAAATGGCTGCTAGACATTGTCTCGGTGAGCTCTTCATGAGAGTACTGGGTAAACTGCTAAGTGTCATAACTTAAGAAAAAAGTAAACGAACAAAAAAGGCAATGACCCCACAGGGGTTCTAGAAAGGGTAATAGGGAATTGGAAAACAAAGACCTATGGAGAAAAGTTAGAGGATCTTGGTTTATCCCAGGGCAGCAAAGGTGTTAGGCTAATATTCTGGAGAAAACATCCTGGAGAGAGGTTTGAGTATTCACCAGTCAAGGTCATGGCAGGAAACACACATCACACTCAAGTGTTCATGCATAAAGTCAGATGAAGGGGCTATTTACAACAGTACGAGCAGAGTTAAGGGAATCGATGAGGGATGGTGACCCACTCAGGGACTGGCAACAGTGAGCAGCCTCCTGGGTTTGCAGGGGCAAAGGGAGGGAATGATGATACAGAAGACCAGACAGCTTGGGGACGTAGAAGAGGATCTCCAGGATAGGAGCCACCATCTTCTAATGTAGTTGTTGCTAGAACTGCAATGAGGCAGGGAGAGGGGTAAATACTCTGACTTCCTTCTCCTTCCACCCTGCAGTCTCTAGATGGTGCCATCCATTGACCTCATCAAATAGGAAGCCAGAGAGTAAAGGAGTCCAGGCAATGAGGTCCCTAGAAGCCAGTCTCTCATAGCACAGAGAAGGGCAGAGAAGAGATTGTATGTATGTGTGTGTGTGTGTGTGTGTGTGTGTGGCAAGAAGGGAAATGGAGAATAACTGAGTGTTTGTCTGTCTTTTTTTTTAAAGATTTTATTTATTCATTCATGAGAGACACACAGAGAGAGGCAGAGACATAGGCAGAGGGAGAAGCAGGCTCCCTGTGGGGAGCCTGATATGGGACTCGATCCCAGGACCCCATAATCATGACCTGAGGCAAAGGCAGATGCTCAAACACTGAGCCACCCAGACGTCCCTGAGTGCTTGCCTGTTACACCCAGTTCCCTACTAAAAGAAGCTGAGACAACAAATACCTGGGCAGCCTCCATGCTTTATACCTTGTGATCCCAATACACTGGCCACCAGCAGAAATGCCAAGATGATACCAGTGCTGAACGTCTGTTGAGTGCTTACCATGTGTGAAGCATTTTACATTACTTATCCTGTTTAATCGTCATATTATAATAACCTATGAATGCTATAAGTAGCTTTCTCTTTATGATACCCATTTTATAGATGGAGAAACTATGGCTGCTGGGGATTAACTAATGGACCCAATGTTTCATAGTAAGTAGATGAGTGATGATGTGAATCCAGGAAGGGAGTCTGGCTCCAGAGCTGTTCTCTTAACCACTATACTCACTGAAACGGGTCAAGTAGGAGTCCATAGGCTGGCCAACAACCTTGATGGTAGTCAGCTCAATGGTAGAGCTCTGTTTAGGGTGTTTACTCTATAGCTGACACAATCTGATATTCTCTCTAAGAGTAATCTGGATGCAAGATACATAGCAAGTCACCAGACTGTGGGGTTTGAAAAGCCAAGAGAAAGGGAGGGTAGTTAATGTCAGAGGAGACGTGAGGAATTCTGGCATCAGTAGAGCCAAGTCACCACGGAGGGAGGCAGTGGCCTCTTGCTGCAGAGAGGACAAGAGCTGTTGCTAAGTTGACAAAGCAGGTTCGGGCTTTCTAGAACCATAAGGTATCTTCAGGAAGGCTGCAGTTTGCTGATGCCTTTTCCTGATCTTTCTTACTTCCCCATGTCTTTACAATAACTCCTCACTAACTGAGGACATCTGAACCATTCTATGTTTCTTGCGTTCTAATAAAGTCCAACAGAGATGAATTAATTATTTAAATATATGAGAATCTCTTGGGCAAAGAAGAGTTACTGGTCTTTTTCTCCCACCTCTATTAGTTTTCCTCTGGAAAGAAAGGGAAGAAATTGACACACCACAGTCTAAAAGTAAATGTCAGTTATATGGGAATTATTCCATGATAGACACTTCCAAGGGAGGATATGAAAACATCTCCTCTGGAGAAGTTTAAAAATATTCTTCTCATCTGTCCAAGGGTGTTTTCCATGAGATATTGCCTGAAGGCACAAGAATCAATGGCTCCCAACTGTGGCTCCACCGACCTGTGTCAGGTCCCTTAGGAAGTTTTCACTGTCTTCTACAAGGTGAGAGAAAAAAAGACCTTGCTGTCTGTCTGTCTGTCTGTCTGTCTGTCTGTCTGTCTCTCTCTCTCTCTAAGCTTCAGTATTAGATTGCGTACTGTCATTTTTAAAAGACAGAATATTCTCTTTTTTGATGTTAAAATACCCCCTCCTTGACAAAATTATGGTAGCAGTGAGTAGTAGATTGTAGTAGGTTTTTTCTTCTTTCTTTTTAAGATATTCTTACTTGGCAAAATAAAAAGTTGGCAAATCTGTTTCAGTCTAATTTTTTAAAATGTCATTTGTCTGACAGAATTAAATATCTGAAAACTGTAGGCCCAGAGGACTTCTAAAGGTCCGTACTATCTGGAAGATCCTAGGTTTTAAAGTCTTGAAATAAAAGAAAATTAAAAGGACAAGGAAGGTGAGATGATTTCTTTTTGCATTTAACCTACTGAAGTAACAAGTTAATGGAGTCTAACTATCTTAGACAGAAGAGATAATAAGTGGAGATGCCTATAAGTTAAAATTTTGTAGTTTCTAAGTGGAAATGACAGTCTAAATGTCAAACCCAAAAACATGACCAAAAGAACGCCACACCAAAGGTCACAGTTAGAAGGCAATATTCAGCGCTGGAGACAGTTACAAGTCAGAGAGTGTGTGATGCCACTGGTACGCGGCCATCCTGAAAGGAGAACTAAACTAGCTTTGAAGCAAAAATGTGTCAAAAGGGAACACTAAGTAGGTCCAAGATAGTGGTTTGAATGAAAAAAGGCTTTCGATCCTTTAAATAAAAGAAAACCGTTATTTTCCCATACATAATGTTTCCACATACAAATTAATATGCAACCAGTATTTCCTGTTTTGTGAACATAATGCTGCTATTTACACAGAATTAGTTCAACATACCCAAAGCCTCTGCCAGGCCCCAAACCTTCTGTCCATAGATGTCGGTCTTGTTCCAAGCAAACGTGTAGATGAGATTAACTGCAGCAGGAAACCACTTCTGTGTGAGTCGCCCTTCCACAGCTACCGTGAGGTGTACTTTTATCATTCCCATAGGAATGGTTGAGTGTGTCAGAAGGATCCGGAGCAAGGTTTTATACCCAGGGGTGCGGCTGCTCAGGTAACTCAGCCTCACAAAGCTGGAAGGAATGGGGATCTCCTCTTGTACCACCTGAAAGACAGAAAAGCCCAAGTGGCTCGATAGATGGTCACGGGTAGATAAGGCTATTGCATACTTTCTTGTCTTAGAAACACACCAAAGGAGAGAGGTTAAAGGGATCCTGTGGATGCCAAGGCAAGAATCTTTGTGAGGTTGTGTGACCATAGGTTTCGAATTTTGCACTGAAGCTGCATGAGGACAAGACATCCAACCAACCCTGAGGATTGTGCTCATTTTTTCCCTGCCAGGAAAGACAGCGAAAAGAACAATTTTAGTTTTTTAACAGTGTTCCAAAAATTGCTTAGTAGGAGTTGGAAAAGATCACACTACTGAATGTCAAGCATTTCAGTGCTGTGGGCTCCATTGAGAGGTCTTTTTCTTATATACACATACACAAAATCTTGTTTGGTGTGTTAAGTCATATATCATAAAACCATTGCTGTAATCCTTATTCAGGACAGGCTCTCTAAGAGGAAGGACTCCAGGCTCAGCGAGGTGATGTTTTATGACAGAGATTATGGTTTACCTAGAATTAATCTTTACTGATGCCATCAAACTTGTCTTCTTTGGACCTTTGGAGTGACCTCGAGGGTCAATTTTTTTAATCAAATTTTGCTTACATATTTCTCTGTGCTTTGATGTACCAATAGCTCGGAACAGGTTTTTCCAAGTTGGCACCTGTGACTGAGAAGTAAATAACTCCCATTAACTCCTGTGCACATTTTATACTAAACGTGAATCCCAGAATGAAGCTACCACTTGGCTTCTTTAACTGCTATCACTTATTTGTTTATTAGCACAGATGGAGTTAACCAAAAGTGGTCACTAAAACTGAATCGTGTGTTCCATAACTTTCAACTTTCAAAACCCAGCTGAAGAAAGAGCCTAGTCAATACTTTTAAGGTGACATGAATGGTGTGGATATTTTTGTTCCCCCACTCATTTTTAGCTCAGAACCATGTTGTTTCGCCCTTTCCCAAGTGAGTGCATGTAGTAGAACTGGTTGTTAACCACATGGTATCTCATATTGTCCAAGATTTCTGGTCATTCTTTTTCTGGGGACTCAAATTGCTTTTGTCTACTCTGCCTGATTTTTCTTCCTCTACATTAGCTGTTTGACACCAGAGCTGTCCAATGGCTTTGTCTCCTTAGATGGTGGTAGAAATATAATAGTGAAGGACAGTGGGACACTTACCACCTTAATATTTCATTTCCCTACGGAAACACGCAGTCCTAGATCAGTTTGAAAACTTTTGCCCTGAAAAAGACTTGCGCTTCCTAGTGACAAGTATACAGAGACTGGTGTACCCATTCAATAAGCATGGTCTTGTTTTTTGCTCATTTCTAAGGGAAAACAATGGAAAAGACAGGAGGGGCAACTCATTGGACTCCTTTTCCTGTAGAGCACTATTTTTTGTGAGTCTTTCACCAGTGGTATCCTCTGGTTATTACTAAGAGCTGTTGGGAATGTTGTGGTGGAAGAAAAACCAATTCAGTCTTGGAGTGTCCATTTAGTTCCTCTTGAGTATACTTCTTGAATTCTGGATGTGTGTGACTGGGGTCCATTTTGGTGAATTCTACACTTACCTATCATTAAAATGTATAATGTGATGGGAAAATTATACTATAGGTGTTTGAATGGCTTAGTACTGAAATGAACATGTTGAAGTCTCAAAAAATTTTTTAGGGACTATAAAATACCAAGGTTCAAAAATACATCTTCCTCTGACTATAAAGCTTGAACACTCAAAAGCAAAGCTTTAAACAAAACCCATATGCTTGAAAATTGCCTTTACCAAACACAGCTAAACAAGAGGCGTTGTCATGACTTCTAAGAACAATGACAATGGATACAAACTAGACAATGGGAGAAAACTAGATTTCTTAAGGAGCTTTAATTTCAGAACCACAAACGTCCCACCTCATTGATTATGCTGTTATCACTATTGAGCTAGCTAGCAAGCTTTGTTCTTTAGAGCACAGTGTTCATTAGGTCAAGGTTTGGGGTTTAATTCTCATGACAGCTAGTTCATCTTGCTTTGTTCTATGGCTATAGATAGCACCCTATAGCCTTGGCCAATCACCTTGCAAACGTGTGCCAGAGAGATTACATTTGAAGGCTTCTCTTGATAAATGAAGGGCAGCCCATTATAGGGCTGGCAGAAGTACTAGGAAAGGGAATCCAGCCATTATACATCGTTGACCAGCCCCGCCATACTATGATTTTATACAGTCAAAGGCCAATGTACCCACCTGCAGCTCAGGAACAATAGTTCCCCTCTCCGGACAGGACCCTCCAAATGATGTGAGTGGTGAAGGAAGCACAATAGGGTTTGGGCTGATAAAGTTGGAGATGTCGCAGGATGGTGGGTCTGATACCACTCTTTGCATGGTTACTTTCTCTACCACAATGAACTGATTCCAAGGCAACCAGAGTGTTCTCTTCTCAGACAGGAAAGGTGATCGGTCAAAGATTAAGATGACAGAAATACCACCAATGGCTACAAGGTCAAAGCTGAGGAGGAAAAATATAAGGCAGTTTCACCAAATGAACAACCAAAATAATGTGCAAGTTAAAAAATCGGTGATTTTTGTACACTTTCCTTCCTCTGGGACTCAACTATATCCATTTGTATTTCTGTTTTATAAATTTCCTCTAGCTAAACGTATGGATGACTCCTTTTCACTATCTAGTAGACTTCTGAGAAAAAAAAAACTCTGCATCACCAGTTGATATGCACCCTGAATTTGTAAACCAATTTTAATATTACCTTAAACAAAATCACTGCATGTATTTCTGCAAAGCTGTATCTTACCATTTAACATTCAGCAGTGTCTTTACTATAATACATTATTCATCCTCAAAAAAAAAAAAAAAGATTCCTAAAATGTAACTGAAGAAAAGTAAAGAGCCAAAAGGTTAACTATCTTGTTCGGAGTCACAAACAGTGTCAGAAATCTGGTGGTGTCTTTGAGATGGCATTTGGAAAAGGTAGCAGCAGAGGAAGGTTGTTCAGTGAAATTTGAACAGTACCATGCCTGAACCCTCCACATTTGCCCATCCACTTCAGCTGCTGATTCTACTTGAAGTCTACATTTAGGATTTCTGGTTCCATCTAGGATGCCTCTTGGTTTCCTTTTGTAAGACAGCCTGTAATGGACCCTATCCATCTCTGCTGACAACACCTTCCATATCTCTGACAAAGCAAGACTACCTCTCCTATAAGCCAATTCTGTCCATCACTTGATGTGGTATCTGACATTACTCTTGCTTTGGAGCATAACACACTTAGATTTCAGTTCATTCTGCACTAGATGATTGTACCTTACTTCTCCTGTAAGCATAATGATGTCTTTGAGATAATGGACTTGAAAGCATTCAAAAAGCATAAAATACTATGTAAAAGTAAGATAATGATAAATTATTACTATTATATCATAAAAATGGATAAAGGACAATATGATGCTCCAGAATATTCAAAGCAACTAAAATCCACAGAAGAGAGATGTAAGCAATTCCCTGCATTAAAAGAAATATTTCTGTAAAACACTTTTTCAATGATAGAATGCCATGATAGGAAATCAGACTTAATTATGGATATCTCACCACTCCCTTCATATAACATTTATTATATTTACTATAGTATTGCCAATCATGTCTTGTTGCAGAAATCTTCCAGATAAAGATAAATGGACAGTAACAAAGGATGGCTAATACTGTATTTTTTATTGTTCCTTTTTTCAGTCAAGTAACTGTAATATTAAGGCAGTTTCCAAAAAGAGGATTCGAAGAACTACAATAGCTATAGAAAATAATCTAGGTTTGAACTAAAAAAGAAAGCCCAAGTGGCTTATGATTTAAGACAGAGAGGATGAATTCATGATAATACTGAAGCAGTTTAAGGCAAGTGTAGTGGGGAAAATCCTACACTCCTTGCCAAGAGACCTTTCCTCTAGTTCACAGTCTATGCTGATTTACCTCCATGTCCTTGGGCAAGTTTGCTTTGCCCAAACCTTGGCTCTTGCCTCCTTAAAATTGAAGTGCTTATTTATTTGAAAACAAAAACAAATGCACACACACACATACACACATAAACTATCCAAACAAAAACATATGTACCTGTGAATTATTCTCTACTTCTAGAAAGATTAAGCAGACAGGGCAGGTTTTGGCTTCATACACACCTGGGTTCGAAACCCAGCTCTGCCATGTTAACTTTGTGTCTCTGGGCTAGTTATTTAACCCCCATGAATTTCTGTTTCCTTGTTAGTAAAATGGAGCTAATATGATCTATCACTCACCTAATACTACTAATTAGTAAATAAGAAAGACTTAAGGGTCAAGGACTCAGCAAATGTTAACTCTCTTCTCGAATCAGATCCATTGCCTTATTATATTTACAGGTGTATCTTCTTGTAGTTCAAAAGAGCTGTAGGCTCGCTTTGATTATCCCCATAAGCAGATATTGATTTTTAAGTTCTTCTGGGAACTTCTCCTAGGTATCCTGTGATAGTTTAGTTTTATATGTCAATTTGGTGGGGTTATAGTACCCAGTTATTTGGACATGAATCTAGATGTTGCTGTGGAGGCATTTTGTAGATGCGGTTAATATCTACAATTAGTTGACCTTAAGTGAAGGAGGTTACCCTTGATAATGTGGGAGGGCCCGAACCAATTAGTTGAAAGACTGTAAACTGAAGTTTCTTTGAGGAAGAAGGAATTCTGTTTCAAGACTACAGAGGTAGCATCAACTCCTTCCCTAAGAGATTCTAGTTTACCAGCCACTATAGGTTTGAACCTAATAGTTCCCACAATCACATAAGCCAATTCCTTGAAATCTCTCGTTCTCTCTCTCTCTCATATATACTATGTACACACACACACACACACACACACACACACACACACACAGATCTTCTCTTTCTCTGGAGAACCTTGACTGATTTTTCCTCTTCCCACCTACTGATATATAGTCAGACTGACTCAATTGCCATAGAGGTGGAAGGTGTATCTGTGGCCAAAATTCCATCTACATATTCCAGTGCCAGGCTGCATGTTCCCTGAATAATTAATTCTTTGGGATTTCCCCCACCACAAATGATTTTCATTGGCATGGGTCATTAAGAACAGGTTATCAAGTCATTTGATAGTATAAAAGACCCAAGGGAGAGGACATATTTGTTTGAAGACCTACCTGTCAATCTATAATAAGTCAGAGCAGTCCTACCCATAGATGGACGACTATTAAGGCCAATGCAAAATGCTTATTTCTGCCTTATGGTATCCATAAATCCACAAACTCTGGACTTGAACAGGGAGGGAACTCCCTGTTCATTTTCCAAAGTCTTCCAAAGTTCTTGAGACCTTTAATGCTTCTCAAGAATCTTCTAAGGTCAGCGCTTCACCTATTGTTCTTATCACTGGCTAAACTATAACATAAAAAGTTCTCTTTCAAAGCTTTCCTGCGCACTTGTTATATAATCTAAGTTGAAGGTGGGTAATTATAGAAGATAAGAGCCAGATTACTTGGGTTCAAATTTTGGGCTCGGCCCTTATTAGCTGTGTTAATTTGGATACGTTTTTTCACCTGCCAGAGGGGGAGGATGATAATAATGCTTCCTATCTTATAAACTTGTCGTGAGGATGACACAGATCAACACTTATGAAAATGCCTGGCGTACAGTAGATACTCATACATATTCATTTTCCTTTAGAATTGCCTATTTTCTTCTATTCTGATACTTCGGCCTCTCCCAATCTGCATGTCTAATCTCTTCTTACTTTTAGAGGTCTCCTTCTTCCATTCCCATCATTCCTTTCGCCTTTTATACATCACTTTGGTCCTGTGACCTAGACTTTTCCTGGTTCTCTAGGGGAAGTTGTCAATTAACTTGTGCAAATGGATGATAATGGGAGCAATTAGTTCTACATCCCACATAACATATTTGCATTTAACAGGAACTTTTAGAGTCAACAGCTTAACCCAAAGCAGTGATTCCATTGGTGGGAACTACAGGCAAGGTGGCAGACAGGTTGGACTGAGACTTGGAGACAGAGGGCCCCTTACAGCATCTTACTGTAAGACAGACACACTCTGTCTACTGGGTATTTAAATGCTAATCTCAGCCTTTCTGTAATCCTTTTGCTCTCAGATATAGTTTCCTTATGATACTCTGCTTTCGAAATGTACTCAGTCTGAGAGAGCAACAAGCAGAAACATATAAATGGAAACTCCCATCACACTGTCACTTTATGTCCAGGAGATGACAGTGGGACAGTCTGCTTGGCATTTGGGGCACAGATTTTGAACGCTTACACCCTTTGTGGAGCCTGAGGGGAGAGTTATTGCCAGAGGGGACTCTGGCTGTATCTGTCATCTACATAAACGTAGTTCTTACAGAGAGCTCAGCAGATGAGGGTCCTGGCATTTTACTTAAAACAAAAAACACAAAAATGACGACAAAAATTGTTCTTTTTTTAATGTTTTCGGTAAACTGGAAACAAAAATTTTTTAGATTTTTTTAGATATTTCTTTTAAGCTCTTTTGTAAATATCAAATAATTCACTCAAACCTTTCTAACATATGCTAAAAAAAAAACTAAAGGCCCATGAGTTCTCCAAGTGAAGTCAAATGTCTATGAGGGCATATTCTATTTAAAGAAACAATCCATTTCTCAATTTCTGGCACATAGTTAAACATGCTGGCAAAGGGAGAGACCACTTCTGTGTACCAGTTACTGGTGAGGGAACTACTAAAATTTCATCATTCAATCAAGCTGGGAGAAAGGTGCATTTGAATTAGTGGAGACCTCCAACTATGGACTATTTGAAATGAAATGTACTTTTTATTGCATATATACACATATATACAATGGATGTGTGTGTGTATGTGTATTCAGACTACCTGTACCCAGAGTAGTTTTTGCTGAGCTTATTCTAATAAATAGGTGGCTAGTTAATAATTTGCAATATAATTTACATACAAATCATTTATATGATTTACTAAAGTCTTAAAAACTGTTTTTCTTACTTATGTTAAAACTTTTCCTTTTAGCTTCTTTAATTTTTGTAAGCATTTTCTTGATAGGCAGTTGAAAAAAAAATTCAGCATAGCCCAGGTTGAACAATTAACAATTCTGAAGTGGTTAGGACTAATAAGGTTTGATTGTAGGTTCTTGAAATAAGACAGTCTCACACTGTGATAAAGCTCCAAGCCAACATCTCTTTATGTGACTACTGAAGCAGCTTATTGTGAGTAGTTCATTTTAACGGTAGACATCTGGAGACTAGGGCACCTTAAGGCCATTATTACAGTGTTCCTGAGGGTCATAAATGGGTACCTTTAACCTGGACACATGGGCCTATTGACTCAAATATTTTGAACAAATGTCTATCTAAATGGTAGACAAAATGTCTACCTAAATGATAAACAAAAATGTTTTCATGAGCAAATCCTTTTCTGGGGTGGAAAGATTTTACTTAGTGGTCTTGCTTCCTGGGTCTCAGAGAGCCTGAGAAGCCCTTAGAGAGTAGCCTGGTGGTTGGTATTGAGGTTAAATCGCTACAGTTATTAAAGACACTTAAGGGAATTGGTTAGGCTGGCCATGCTTGTCAATCAGTTGCAGCCATTACAAAAATAAGCAGTCTAGGGTGCACACATTAAAAAATAAATATCTTTTTTTTGAGGTTGAATTTTGTACTTTTGGGAGAAATCTTTTGGACATCTTCATTTCTGAAATATTTTAAGGCTGCCATGGGAGAACAGCCTAAGTGTTCCTGGCTCCCTCTTTATTACCTGCATCATCTCACTGAGTTTTGAGCTGGATTGATAAATGGAATTGGATGTAGGCTAGGAAACTTCCCAGGTGGCCAGGGTTTCCAGAAGACTTGAGTAATAGTGCATGGTTAGAAGAGAAATTTGGTTTGATTTGTTGGGGAATAGAGGAAATAAACATCACCAATGACTTTCTGAAATACAAGCTAGAAGGAAGATGGACATACAAACACTGTATCATCTAAGCCCTGGTTTGGCTCATAGTTAGAAGTCACTATTTAGCCCCCCAATGATTAGAAGCAATACTGACATACCTTCCATCTTGCCGGCTGATGGTAAACCCATAATCACTGTGATGCAAGAAACTAACATTCACCCCTACTAGGGGAGTTCCATCTACAGCCACCACTTGGCCTCGAATCACACAAGCACGCCTGCAACACAAGATCAAAGGCAAATATAAAAGCATGTTGAAACTAGATTCTAGAAGCCAAGATGGAGAAACTTTGGAAAAAACAGTCAAGTGTAACAAAAAACAATAATTTCACCAACCAGTAGTAACTACTAACAACATTTCGAGGATGGCATGTGTATCTTTTTTACCCATGAAAACTGGGATTATACTCAGTATAGATCTGTGTCCTGATATTTTTATGTTAACAGTGTATTATTAACATTGTCCAATGTAATCAGAAATTCCTTCTGCTTTGTTATTATACAATATAGCCTTAAAACAGCATTTCTTAACTGGTTTAATCCATTCGTTTTTTTTAGGACATATAATAGTTTCTTAACTTTTCCTGCATTGAGTATCTTATACTTTCTTGGGAGATAGTCCTAGTTGTGGAAGAATAATTTTCTTTTATTAAAATTCATCACATTAATTAATACATAAATACATTGTACATCTGACTAAAGTCTCTGCTCAAGACCTCCCTCCCAGTTCTTGGTCTTCTCCTCAGAGGTAATCAGTAATGTCATTTTGTTGTGTGCATTCTCTATGCATTTACATACATAGGCGTGAATATTTTTAAGGCTCTTGATTCATATGGCCAAATTGCCTTTTTCTGGAAAATCAATATTATAAGAAAGCAAATTTATTTGGACAAATTTTAAGAGTGAGTCTGCAAAAAAGTCATGGTCCTTAGCTATAGTATTCTGTTTCTCTTGCCTAATTGAAATAAAATATTTCAGGTGATTTTTTCCTTTAAACAAAAGAGTTTCACCCTTGCCCCAAAAATGAGATTCTATTATACTAGCTCTCAAATAGGGCTGTCTCCCAGACATAGTCCACTAAAATGTGCATACTTTCAGCTCTAGCCTGACCAAGTTATAACAAATTTCAGGAGCTTGACAGTTAAGAAAGGGAGACAGAACATAAAGACTCCTAGTTGGGAAATTCCTAACTAGGGGTGGTGGAGGGGGAGGAGGGCGGGGGGTGGGGGTGAATGGGTGATGGGCACTGAGGGGGACACTTGACGGGATGAGCACTGGGTGTTATTCTGTATGTTGGTAAATTGAACACCAATAAAAATTAATTTATTAAAAAAAAAAGAAGAGGACCCAGGAGAAAATTCCAAGCAAAATTTTTTTTCACTGATCTGCCATTATTGGGAGCAGCAGGGGTTGGGGGGCAGATTTTTCACCACTTGTGGAGGGGGGGAGTCCAAACCTAGTTTTGGCAGCCCTGAGCTCTAGCATGTGCATTTTGTAGCTGGAGCTGGAGGTGTTGAGGAAGGCTGAGCAAGATCAGTGATTTTTTTCCTGGGGAGTTAATGTCATTTTTTTTCACCAAGTGGGATTCAGTAGATCCAGGGGATCTCAATCTTGGATTAAAGAGGGCCATGTTATTTGGGCAAACATGACTTTCCAAAGTAACCATGATAATTCCTCCCTGGCATTATATCTTCCTCAAACAGAATTAGCAAGTTGAGGCAATATATCTGAAGGCTCACGGCCACAAAAATCTTTTGAGAGAAAAAAAAATCTCTGAAAAATCAAAAGACAGTTACCAGCCAAAGTTTGTTTTATACATCATAGCCAATAGACTCCACACTCCATGGATTTATCTTGCATTCCCTAAGGTCTTCCCCGAAAACACACTACAAGCCATTAAGTACTAACCAAAAGTAAGCTGGTGTAACTGTTGCTATTGCTGTATTGAAGTCTCAGACCAACATTCCTAATTTTGACATAGATCAGTGGCTTTCTTTTTTCCAATGAACGGTACATTTTTATGAGTTCTATAAATCATGACTCTGAATGGTATGCAAATGGCATAGTGGCACTTGCTTTGTCTTGTCTGATTCTCCAAGTTTCTTTTGGGGAGATTTCGAAAGTTTGAGATTCTGAAATCGCATTTAATAGAGGAGACGTTTATTTAAAGTCATTGAGTTCTGGATTTTGAACTAACCCTGACAGATGTGGTTCCAGGTTCTAAGTCCAATGTGACAAGAAATGAAAATGAAAGGATGTCTCTAGTTTTATACAGCAACCTTTTGACGGTCTTCATAAAACAGAGTTTGACAAGCAGGGTACAGATGAAGTAGAAGCAAGCTGAGAAAATCTGCAAACTATGTAGGGATTGGAGCTAGAAGGGCTGAGAAGAGGCACTGGAAAATCCCTTGAACATGGCTTCCCAAGCACTAAGTGCTGACGGCTTTTTTGGGGGTGGGGGTAACTCCAAACTTGCTAAGGCTCTACCAGTTAACAAGGTGGCCTTTGCAACAATAAAGCCTACCTAGGTGGTCGCTGATTCCCTTTTGGCAAGACAATTCTACACTTACTCATTTCACTTGTTCATATTACTCTAGACATTGTGTCTTCCCACAGCTATACTAGGCTCAATTATTTTTGTTTTTATTTTGTCAAGCCTAGTTGGAATTATTTGCTCATATTTTATGACAGACACAGACCTGTCTCTTCTCTTTGCTGCTCTTTTATTTTCTATACAGTTTATATTTATGAAGGATCCAGGCTGGTGAGTGAAAGTCTCATAAAAGTTATCATTATTCTGTGCATTTCCCTTGTATTCCTCTCTTCCTTCATTCTGTATCTCATTCTGAGTAGACTTGTCTTTTGACTCTTCTGCTCTTTAGTATTCCTCATATTTTATGAAGCACACAGATTTTGTGTGATAACGACTCATCTAAGTCATCATTATTTAAGACATTGTCTACCTGTTCTCATTCATTTCACTCTGCATCATTCATAAATAATGTGCAGACTTGTCTTTCAACTACTTTATTTTTTTATTTCTCATATTTTATGATGCACACCAACTTATAGCATATGATAAAGCCCCATAAAACTCATTATTCTACGTTTATCAGCATTGAGGTCTCTTTGTAATGTATTAGACTTTAAATGTTCTAAGAGTCCCTGTATCTTGCTGCATTTGCTCCCATTATTTACACACTCCATGTCATCTATTTTTCACAAGAATAACTCTTAGCTCCTTTTATTCCTGGATTACTAGTACTTACTGTAATCTTTGACCAACATCAGTCATCCTGTGTCAGTGGAAGCTGTCTAAATTTCAGGACAGTATTAAAGTATTCTTTCTTAATTTGCAGTAATCTTGATTGGCACTGCATGCAGAAACCTAGAGAAAACATGTTCCCAGGCAAATTTTCCATTTCAAAAAGAAAGCTCTTGAATCTACTTGCTTCCCCAGGCTACTCCTGCTCCAGATGGCCCTTAGGGAGCCTACATATATACTCTTGCAAGTATGGTGTACTCTTTGCTTTGCTTAGCTCAACTGCTATTTTGTGCAATCTGGGGTTCTGAATTCAATTATTCATAATTGTGGATGGTAACCTTGTATTTACTTAATTATTTCCTGAGTCACACAGTCACTGAAATGTAGTGTCTCTTCACTTCACATTGTCTATTTGGATTGTGCTTCTCTTATCCAAGGCAGCCTGTATAATTAATCTTTTTTTCAATTTTGGGTGCTTGTTGAAGTAATGAGCTGGATATGGCAGCGAGTCTGTCTTTGGTAGTACCACCACGATCCTACTTTCTGTGCTATTCATCATTCCCACTGTGGTATCTCCCTGTTTCCTTGCCCAGAGAGTCTTCGGCATCTTCAAATCACCACCTAAAAAAGTATTCATACCTGGCCTGTTCTTGGCCCGTCTTGGGGAAACATCTGGAATTCTTAAATTATTGCCCCATCAAACTATCCTCAACGTGAGTCCTAATCTTTCAAGCACCTGTCTTTTTCTGAAACTTTTCCCCACTAAGTATACAGAAGTCCTCTGAGTCTTTTGAACCATCTGGACTGTCATAAAGCTGGCCCTGTGCATGTGTACAGCAGGTATGTGCCTAGTGTGACTGTCTTTGGTGTTGGTTTTGTGTGTGTGTTTTCGTGTACTCTCAATGGCAGGGACTGCACACTTTCCTTGGGGCTCACTATCCTTTGATTCACAGACATGGTTGGGATGCTTTCCTTTCTTGAATCTTTAAAAACCAGAGCTTCTCCGTGCTGTTCTGGGTTAGAGTGAGATAAGTTGAACTCAGATGGACATGACGAATGCGACTTTAGAAACACGTATGGGGATAGATCACCCCTCACAAGTGTCTCTCTTCCCGTTCTTTGGAGAATACAGGCTGCTGCCAAGCTGTCTACTTGCTGTCACTATGCTAAAGCAGCAACCCCCAAGGAATTGCTTCTTCCTTTAACAAATGCTGAATCCTGTAGGTGTTTGGAGCTTGGTCTGAAGAGCAGGGCATCCTGGGAAATGCAAGTCAGAATACACTTTACTCAGAGCCTTATTTAACTAACGAGCTGCTTGTTAGACCATTCTGATGCAAAATGGTCTAATTCATTCTGTATTTTCTATTTCCATGGCATAGTCAAATTATCCCTAGCCTCCAATAAACTCTTGGTTCCTTTCTCCTCTTTTCTTATTTGTTGTCTTTTGTCTTCAGTGTCAAATTTCCAATATTCATTCAACACCTCAGGCAAAAACATTAACCTCAAGCACAAGATTTGGTTTGAAAAACAACACTGAAAACTAAATTGCTGAAAGAAGATATAATTTACTGCATTGTGTTTCTGATTAAAATCTTTCGCAAGGAAAATGAGGCTCAGAGTAGGGAAGTTATAACCATTTGCTTTTGTTGCTAACATGAGCATAAGCAACCTTTGAAGAGTAACATTCAAAATCAAGGTCCTGGCCAGCAGGGGATCTAGCAGCAGTTGGGCAGGTTAGGTTGTTTTCTCCATAGGAACAGATGAAATCCTTTCCAGAGCTGACAGCTCTGGTCAAGAGACAGCACTGAGAGAGGGACTGGGCTGACAGAGGCCACGTGAATGCTCCGCTCACTGGAGCTGGAATTCTGCTCTGTAAATTCCTCTAGGAGTCGTTATTTGGTTCACGTCTCCAAGGGATGGAAACCTGCTGCCTGTGAGGCGTGGTGCAATGGTTCTCCCGACATCTCCGCAGGCTCATTATACCGTCAAGTTTCACAGCTTGTAGATTGCGTCACTTGGACTAAAGCATCTTATCGGCTGCCATCATGCAATGAATAAAGGATCTTCTCTTTAGAGTGTTATCTGTGCTATTGGTCCTCAGTCCTTCCTGGTAATATTTCTTGCATACAGATCAGTGGTTCTCAGACTTGATCACACACCAGAATCACCTGGAGGGCTTGGCAAAACAGTCCGCTGGGCCCCAACTCCAGAGTTTCTGATTCACAGGTCTGGAATGGGGCCTGAGAATGAGCATTCCCAGCAAGTTCCTGAGTGATGCTGATGCTGCCAGTCTAAAGGCTGAACTTTGAGAACCACCGACTGTTTTTTGAAAGCAAGACCAGAACACAGTCAGCCAATTAAGATGTATGAACCCCTCAAGAGGGAGGCACAGGCAAGTCACTCACTGGTTCGCAATCGGACCGTTAGGAAGTTAATCTGTGAGGTCTGAATTTGTAACTCCTCCCTACAGACCTCTGGAAGAGAGTCTGCCACATTGTGGTTTGGGGAATCACGTTGAAACCATCATGCCAAAGCGGAGGCTGGACTATAAGATGAACCGTAGGGTCCCTTCAAATCCAGTGATTGTGCGATGAAAAAATGTTTTAACCTGATTTATCGGTCTCAAATAAGTGTCAAGTTTGTCTCCATCCTCATTAGTCTCCTTAGCGCTCAGATACAGGTTACTGCACTTGATGTAGGCCGTCTTGGATGAGAGTTATATATGTGTTGTCTTTACCGTTAGATAGTCTACACCAGGGCAAAGACTGACTTTCCGCTTTGCAGCCTTCCCAGTGCCTGGGGTACACAGCCCATGCTCGAGAAAGCTTTACAGAATTTCAGTTCAAATATTTGTTTATATGGAGATGTAAGATACTTACAACCCACCCTCATGGCACTGCTGCAAAGGTTTCAGAGACTACTTTGAGGTTCCCGCACGACAGATGCCTTACAGTTCACTTATGAGAGGCCAGCATTCTGGAATGTGCATTATGGCTTTCTCATCATGAGAGTGTTGTTTGATAATTGACAACTTCAGGGAATTAAATAGTACCCCTGTGACTGGGAAGAATGAATGAATAGTCCTCCTCAAATGCTTAATTTATGAACACTAACCCCATTATTCCTTTATATATTACCATATAATTACGATGTGGTATTTCATAATTTAAACACATTTGAGGGTTCTAATATTCAGATATTTGGGGGGGTTTCCACACAACACATGCTGGGTTTTTGATATATGTTATCTAAGCTGGTACAGCACCATGAAAACATTTAATGTTATAGCATAAGCCCGTTTTCATGTTCTGAAAATGTGAATGCAGTGAATGTTCATATGCAAACCCAATAAAATCTCATTAGTTTTTACTTAAATAGAGCAGGCTGATTTAATCCTACTCAGTTGGTCACTAGCCCAAATAAATAATACCTACTAAATGGGCAACATTAAAAGCAGCTGGAAGCATTACCCATCAACATTCTAGGACTCTGGGAAAGGTGGTGCTATTGAAAATGCAGATAGCTTTTTAAGCAGAATTATTTTCCTCATGGCTAGTGATGTTTCAAGTAAAACAAAATGGGGGCACTCACCCTGAGGACGGTGGCTATTTTCCCATCTGCCCTGGTAATTGCTTGTCAAAAGCAGGCTTGCTTTGGATGCCTGAGATCCCCAAAGTAATGGGAAAAAGATCAAGTGTTTTGAAGCAATAAGAAAACTGACGACACAATCACATTTTCAGGACCGCGTAAGTGCCAGTTTGCTTCATTTAGACACATGATTATTTTTGTCCGGAATTTGAATCCTGAAATATTTGTCCTGTAAGCCCTTGCAACTCTTGAATAGTCTCAAGTTTGTTTTTATTTGGTTTGATTTTTTTTTTTTTGCCTGGTTTACACTTTACTCAAATGGTTTCTTTGTCATCAGCCCATTTTATTAACCTCATTAACCTTTCCTGTCACTTCTCTGCGAATCTGCCCTTTAAATAATGGATAGTCATTAAATATTGGGGAAATCTGTCTAGTTGGCTATAGCCTGGCCGTGGATTACTCTTTCTTCCACAGAGGAAACCGTGTGGCCTAGCTCCACCCACTCCAGTTCTAGCACTGGCTTGGTAGTCCTCCATTGTGACTTTTCCCTGTCCTATCCTCAGCTACCTCACAAAGGTGCCACAAAAAAAAAAAATAACCCAGTAAAATGATTGTCTTTTGAGTTGTACCTTCCTAATTACATTCTATTAGGTACCCTGGTATTCATTAAATATATATATATAATGTATATAAATGCATATACAAGTTCATATAAATAAAGCATTTATGAAGCACTTACTATGGGTCATGTACTACGTCGAGCACTTTCCTTATTTCATTTAATATCACTACCACCCTGGGTGGGTACAACTACTAGCCCTGTTTTAAAAGCAAAGAAACGGATCCAGAGAGGTTAAAAACAAAACAAAACAAAACAAAACAAAACAACAACTTGCTGAAGATAACACAGCTAGAAAGTGGTGGCGTGGTGGAGGCCTTCTGACCTGGATTCCAAGGGGCCTGGGCTATACTGCAGATCTTTCTTAAGATGGAAAAAAAAATGTGGCTGCAAATGAAAAGAAAGTTAGAGCTCACCTACACAGGTGGTGCTTTCACTACCCATGGACATCAGTTCCTGTGGACACTGACGAGCTGCTGAGTACCTTCTACGTGCAGAGTGTTTAGTGGAGATGTGCTTCATTCATTCCTCCTCCCCAAACCTGCATTTACTCTGACCTCTCTAGGAACAAATTTTGATGATAGAACCAGCTCGAGACACTGCAAGCGAACAGTATGGCTAAGAAGCAAGTAAGAAGGATTTGAGCCTTTTGAATTTCTTAATGGAGCAGTAAGATAGATAAAATATTAGAAAATACCTATCCATACTGAGATAAGCTGTAGATAGATGGCTACTGGTATTACTAATCACAGTTATTAAGCATCTCAGAACATCCGAGTTTCAAAATACCACACATAATCAACTGAAAAGCGTTTTGAAGATCTGTGCTCTGATTTTTTTTTATTCTTCTTTGCCCAAGAGCATTTGCAAGGAAGTGAAAGTCACACATTCTTTCTTTTTGGTACCTTTAGGTGTTGACTGCTGATTTCAGGAGCTAGTCAGCACTATAAATCTTGGAACCTTCAGCACTTTGTAATTTTTATAGTATGTTTCCTAAACTTTAGCATCAGACAAAAGAGTTGTCGGAAAAATCAGGAGATCCCATCTTCACATACGTAACACCTTTCATATAAATGCGATCAAAGTGCTTTATTAGTAAGTAGCAACGATCTTCCTTTCCACTTAGGACAACTGCAGAAGTGATAAGCAAAGGAGGTTGCTCAGGAAAAGCATCATGGTAAGACAAATAGAATTGTAGGGAACCATGGCTGAGCCAAATCACCCTCGGGACTCCTTTTGCAAATGTGGGCAGGTCTGTGCAATGCCTCCTTTCAGAAAGAAAGGTGAACAAGAGATAGATATGTGGATGCTGATGCTGTAGAAAGAGCTTCCCCCTGTCCTCAATGTATTCAATTTATTCAGTAATTGTTGCATTGTGTGTTTATCAGCCCCTAGCTGTGTATCTCGTATAGTGTTTTTCATGCTCGTATATTAAAACTACACAAGCACCTGCCATTAGCAAATAGACTTGGAGATCCTTAACCAACAGATTCGTGAGAAAGTCAAACACCAAATATGTGGATTCAGATTTGTACCTCAGCAAAATTACAAATGATTATGTAACAGACCTTCTGGGGATTACCTGTGTGCAGACTAAACTGTGTGTTACTTCCATTGATGCTTGAATACTGTAATAACATTGGATTTCCTTAACAAATATTCTAAAATATAAGCTTCTCTTGCTTCTTCTTTTTCCTCATTCCAAATTGGCAAGTGGTTTCTATATATGCAATCCCTTTTGGGTTCAATACTAATTGATGAAGATCTGTTACTTTTTTTTCTTTTCATGACTAAACTGTCTAGGGCTATTGCTGATTGGTGTTTCTAGAGGCTACTCCGTTTGTCTGAGGAATTCATATTTTCTCAATGTGCTTGTAGAAGACAGGTACCCTATCCCCTTATCAGTAAAACCTTCCACAGTAACCAGTATGTAATAATTCCTTGAGAAAGGTTTGTTTTACCTCTTCATATGGTGTCACAGAATCTTGATTTATTGGGCCTCTAAAAGTCACCACCAGGCCCTGGCTTGTGTGACAATCTGTTGCATAAAGGTCTAAGATCATCTGAGGTATAGATGAATGCCACGAGGTCTTTGCTCCAGTATCACTTCCCCAGAGAGCCTTTCCTGGACCACTCTCTCTAAAATGGTCACCCTCCATTCCTAACCTTTCTTTGTGTTACTTGAAAGTGCTTATACCTACCTGACATTTACTTTTTCTGGAATCGTTCTTCCTCACTAGACTGTATGGGAAAGGCCCTTTGTCTACTGTAGACCAGAGCCTAGGACAGTGCCCATCACCAAATGAATAAATAAACCAAGTAAACGTTGTAATGTTCATCGATCTCCTGAGTGAAATGATGAATCTTCTTCAATGTGGATTTTTTTGAAACCGTAGGATCCATCATTATAAATGATGCCAAAATGTAGTTAATGGGAATTTTTTCATTGGGGTAAATGAGAATTTTTGCGATGATTGATTTTTTCCCCATTGAATTCATCTGTCTAATACAAACATTTTAAATTGTAGAAAAAAAATTACATACAGCCGCACATTTCAAAGGACAGAACTTCTTGCAAACTGTTAAGCTGCTCACAGTCCAAATAAGCTTTATGGTTTTTTTTTTGGCAAATTATCAATAGTCTCCTGTTTGTGTCAATTTTAGCAGGTCTTCGTGCTCACCTGAGCTAATGAGTACCATCTCTGAGCTACTGCTGCAAACTTCCAGGTCAATCCCACTTCTGTCATTGTTTAATGACTTTGTTTCACTTGCTAGAGTCCCTCTTGTCTTACATTGACTTAGGTTCAAAGCAGGTGGATTTGAGAACCCTGAGTTGATGAACTCCAAGTTTCCTCAAAAACCTGATGTTTCATAATCTGCAGAATTTACTGCAGTTTGCAGTTAATTTCATTATTTATGCATTTATTTGATGTTCTGACTGCCTCTACTGCTAGACTGTTAAGGGGAGTTCTGTGAATAAAGGGATGCTGTTTCTTTTGTTTCCTTCCATTCACATAGTTTTTGGCACAAAGTGGTACTCAAGGAATATCTGCTGAATAAATGAGTGATACATATCCTCAGCTCTTTTTAAAAAATGAGCTGACATCAGGATCTGATATTACATTAGGGACAGCAGAGGAATTTGATATCTCTTCTAAAAGAATTTAAAGTCCTTGGTTACTCTGGAAATACTAATATGTCAATAAAACACAAATTTTAAAAAGCAGCAGTTAGTGTCTATCAAGTGTGCTTATTCTTAAGTCCCAGTCTCTATTCAGGATCGACAGTTTCTGTAGCAATGACCCATCTTCCTGCAACCTTCCCCCCTTAACCTCACTCTTGATTCAATAACTCACTTTACCATTCACAGGATTTCAAGTGGTATAAATTACCAGCTCAACTAAGTACACAAAAGCATGTTTTATTAAACAAGTTAGGATAAGTAATTATGGCTGTTACCAGGTATCATGAATAATCAGGAGCATGAATCAAGGTTTTATTATTGAGTGGGGTGTAGTAAAGGAGGGGGAAGGCTTGTGTAAGTAAAGAGTTTGCCAAGAATGCCATGCTCAAGGCACTGTAGTACCTCGATTTGTTCTGGGGCACTTGTCTTTGTTTTTCTCATGAGATGGAATAATGACACATACCAAAATGAGCCAGTTAACAGCAGCCTTCACACTGGCTTCCTTATTTTCTCATTTTTTTCTTGGTTCTAAATTTTGATTATCTAACCCATTGAAGGCAGAGAGAATTATTGATGCTTATACAAAGTTATAAATGATGTCAATTATGGGCAGGCTCTGACAGTGGTGGAATGTCTCATAAGGTAAAAAAAAAAAGAGTAATTACTTTGCTACTGTTAGATAATCACTTCATCTTTTATGAATTTTTTCCTGTGCTATTTGGAGAACAGTAATCTTACCTTTAGGCTGGTTCTACATTTGGGAATTGACTTATTTGAGGTCCTAATATCATCTGTGTGTTCTAGGCAACAAAAATGAGTTTTTCATTAGCAAATATGAGAAGAACACTTCAATATTACCACAACTAAGTCACTCACTCATTCTTTACTTGCTTTTTGCTAGGTGCTATGTTAGAATCTGGAGATACAGTGGTATGGTAGATTAAAGATGGCCACAGATTCTTTGATACTTCTTTCATCAAGAGGGGGGCATCTAGGTCTCCCCCACTTCAAATCTGGACAAGCTCTGTGGCTGCTATAACTAATAGTATGTAATGTAAGTGACACTATTAAAATTTTTGGACACGAGCCTTAAGAGACCGGCATTTTCCGTTTTTTATCTCTTGAAATGCTCTGTCTTGGAGCCCTGAGCCACCATATGTGAGGTCGAACAAACTCAAGACTGGCTGCCATGCCAATAGGAAGCCCAAGTAGAAAGGCTATATGTACAAAGAGAGATTCCTGGCTGCAGCTCAGCTTTTCCAGCTCCCAGGTATTTGAGATATCCTGGCTGAGAGGCCAAACCTCATGGAGAAAAGACAAGCCATCCTGGCCACATACTCTGTGTGAATTTCTGACCCACAGAATCCTGAGATATAATAATAAAATTTATTTTATTCCATTATGCTTTGGAGTAGTTTTCTACACAGCAACAGATAATCAAAACAAGGAACAAATCAGACTTGGTCCCTGTCCTCCTAGAACTTAAGATTAAGCAATTATGACAATCCAGAGCTGTTGTGTACATCCCAGAGTAGAGCAAGAAATTGAAATACAGCAACTTCATAGAAACTAGAAAAAAACCTACAATTTTGTTAAACCTCTTTACTTTGTATCCTGTTAACGGTGCTGTTATGTGCTTAATGCTGTATTACATTTGGTCACAACTCTAGAACTTTCCAACTAAAGGTAGGCATTCTTGACTGGAGTGGGCAAGAGAGGCTGCCATGACTGCACCGAGCAGCACTGCTGCAAATTTTTAGATCTTTAAATTGTTCTTAAAACTTTTCAAAGCGATAAATGCAATAGTCAAATGCCTCTCAACAGACACACCCTTCTCATAGGAAGTGGACATTTTGCTTCTACTACGGTGGGCTCTGGATTATCTGATGTCATGACTGATGACTGCCTCAAGGGAGCCTAAGGTGTGAGGCAGAGTGTAGACCAACTACTCAAAAAAGTATATACAGGTACCCTAGTGAAGTAAGGGTGGAAGTATTCCATTAATGTCATTTCCAGTTCATGTTCAGTTACCTTTTTTTCTCTTTGTAAACCAACATAGTTAAGGCCTCAAATTAAGTAAAATGATACAATTAGATTTTTAAGGACCCTCAGGGAAATAGAAAGAACAAGCCAAACACTTGAGGTCTTTCCAAGGAAGGCTCTAGAAGCTGTTTAGTCCATCAGGGCCAGGCATGTCACTGAAAGTGAGGGAAGTGAGACAGGTGGAAGGGGAGGGAGGAGCGTGAGCTAGAAAGCCATGTCATATGCCCTCTACACGGACAGTGGCCCTCAGCTCTATACCACCTATGTCGTGGGACTGGGTGCAGAGATACCAAGCTTTGTAAATGTTATAAAGAAGGAAGACATTCCAATTTTTATATTAGATCTTTAATTCCTAAATGTTGGGCCAAACAAAATACATCTGTGGGCTGATATTAAGCAACCTCTGAAGTAGATGCCTGACATGGATTGATGTGGGGTCAGCCTCTCACAGCTACAAAACAGACAAATGAGTTTGGCCAGACCTTGCTGTCAGCGGTTGCACTAACCCTGGTAGGATTTTGTTTTTTAAATGCACTTCTCCATTAGTGATGGCGAGTGAAATGTCTGGCTTTGCAAATTACTGCTGTCGTTTAGTTTAATGTACTCTTGTTTTTACATATTTATAAAAACCTTTTACATTATTAATAGTGATTAAATGCTTAGACACTGAAGATCAATAATGCTTCTGTTCACCTATTTACATTATTAAAAAGTAATAAGTCATACAGAGCACGTATAATATGTGGTTTACTTTGTAGTCATGTTTGGAGTAGATTGGAAAAAAAATGAAAGAAGCTCAGGCTCCAGGGTAAAATGTATTTGAGAGAAAACCGGTAACTGAGCTGGGCTTGCCAGAGGTGTTACTGTGTGCAGGTTACATGTTCAGAGTGACATTGTGCTCTCATGGGGCACAGGAGGTACACATTTCATGGTGCTCACGTGCCTGTGTAGCAAACCTGAGACAACAAAAGCTAGTCTCACTTGGATGCACAAAGATGAACAGATATTTAACCTTTGTGTGTCCTTGCAACAATTAGTCACCTGCATGCCACTGTCTTTAGCTCCAAAGGCTTCTGATGGTGGCAACACCCAGCAGTGAGTCATCTGGGGGGCTACATCTTGCCAGTAGGCAAATGAGCCCCTTGACAATATTTTCTTCATCTGTTTATCCAGTTCTCTCTCAGTTATGTGACAAAAGCAAAAGAGCAGACTGGTTCACATGATTTTGGCACAGAAATGTTCTAGATCTGTCTGAAGAGTATAACTCTTCAGCCAGGGATGTATAAGGGTCGTAAGTCTTTTCAGGGTTAGCTAGCCCAGTGTTCTAAATCACCAAAGTGGCTCAGCATAGCGGTTTAGAGGTCAGGCTCTCAGTACCAGTCTGCTTGGGTTCAAATCCTGATTCTGACACTCGTGGGTTGTGACCTTGGGCAAGTCATTACTTGACACCTCAGTTCTGGTTTCCTCACCTGGAACATTGGCATAAAAACAGTGTCTATCGTGCAGAGTTTTGGTAAGGATTAAATGAGATAGCACATATAAAAGCTTACTATGAGACCTGACACAGAATAAATGCTCAAGAACAATTCACGTATAGCGAAGGGCCCATTTTGCCAGCCATTCAGTGGTGTTCTCCTACCAACAGGAAGTTAATTAGCACTGGTTTGAAGTTCGCAAATAATGCCATTGAGATGTATGAAATGGAACTGGATTTTTAAACATCACTTGGTTTTTTCCTTGTGTTGACCCAGATGCAACTTCTCAAGCAGAAATTAGGTCCAAGTCACCAGGTTTATTTACGGACGAGTTGAAATGGCTCAGCTGTGCTGTAACAGAAAGGTTACAAGATTTGCTTCGCTGCAAACTTGGTGGCTATGTGATGCTGGGCAAGTCATTTGTCTCTCTGAACCTGTTTCCTCATATGGAAAACGTGCTAATACACATCCATACTTCATAGGGATACCGTGAGGACAAAATGAAATTAGACATGTGTGAGGGCTTTGCAAATGAAGAGGTCCTATTTACATGTAAGAGCCAGTAACGATTATTTATTTATTTATTTATTTATTTATTTATTTATTTATTTATTTATTTTTACGATTATTATTTATATATGCGATTGGAGTCGGATTTATTTTACCCAGAGAGACCCAGAGGGACACTGCGTGTGCTGATCTTCTAGAGGAAGTATAGTTAGATTGCTTGTCCTCAACTATATCTCTTGGAAAAGGCCTCCACCTTTTCTGACAGATGCCATAGGCCTCTAATAGCTGAGCCCCCAGGCTGAAGGGGGACCTGTGGTTCTGAATTCAAATGAGACTTGCAGAGCCAAATGGTAACTTGGAGCGTTTTACAAAAGAATGAGGACATGGGATGCCTGGGTGGCTCGGTGGTTGAGCGTCTGCCTTTGGCTCAGGCTGTGATCCCAGGGTCCTGGGATCGAATCCCACATCGGGCAACCCTGCAGGAAGCCCGCTTCTCCCTCTGCCTGTGTCTCTGCCTCTCTCTCTCTCTCTCTCTCTCTCTCTCTCTGGGTCTCTCATGAATAAATAAATAAAATCTTTAAAAAAAAGAATAAGGACAACACACTCAAACCAGGAGAAGGAGAAGGGCATGAGCTACCATGAGTGTGATCAGCTTGTTCACCCTGCCGGCGCCGGCGAGCGCTGCTGGAGCCGGGCTCTGACCACAGGGCTGTGAGCCTCTCTCGGCTTTGCCAAGTTCATAGTCCCGCGTCCTGCTCTGGGTCACAACGACTTGTCTCCTTGCCTCCTTGAGGTCTTGACCTCTTGACCTTCTCCCTTTCCTTGAGGTGAGTCATTGAACATACCTCCGTGCCATGGAGGTTGTATTTCTTCTGCTTGCTTCTTTTTTCTGATTTGGACTCACTTTTCCCAGAGCACGGAGAAAGCTGCAGAGTGACCACTTTTCTCCCCCTTCAATAGGAGAATGAGGGTAATGGCTGCCTTTGGTTCCTTTTGTTTCTCTGTGGTACAATCTCCACCAGCTAAATAATGGCTTTGACTGCGGTCCATCCGAAAGTTACTCCGGGGTTGTTACTGAGCTGAGTGAAACTCTTCAGAATGGGGATGACGGAGTCTCTTGGGAGAACTCAAACCCTGACTAGATCCCCTGGCAGAACAGGCCTTTCTCGTGATGCGCTGGTGTTTGGGTTTTGGGTTCCATCAGACCCCTGAAAGGTCACAACTGAACAATAATAAAAAACACTGAGGAAAATTTGACGTTTCAATATCAGTTCTTGTCTACAATCCATGGAGAGGATGCTGAATGTTTTAAATTTCCACGCCCATCTGGGTTTTTTCTTTTTCTACTTTGTTTAGGTCCAGGTGGAGTTGTCATTTTCTTAGATTGTTACTCATATTAATATAAACTGTTGACTGAGTTATCTCTGGGAGACTGATAACACCCACCAGGATGCAACAAACTGTGTGGGATGTAGACAGGGGCTCCTGGACAAATATTTCGCATGCTTTTTTGAATTCCCATTTGTAATAGTCTAGAAGGTAGTGAAACATCTGCTTATAGAATGAACAAAGGAGGACATTTTTAAGAGACCAGAAATGTTGACTTCAGTGACTTATTTATGTCTAGTGCTAATTAGTAAAATATATCATTGCTGAAGATGAAGCAGAGAATAATAATGAGCAAATTCATGTGATTACACTTCAAATGAGTAAGTTAATTTAAAAAATTTCTCTACCTATGGGCTTGGCCTTTGCTCTCAGGTCTTTAGTAGACAATTCATGCATTTGAGCTTTCCTAGAATATAGATTTTCACAAGTCTTGCATTTCACATTAGGATGTCAAATTCACCCAACTCTTTCATATAGAAACATTTTACATCATGGAATAAAACTTGAAATTTAGCTTTTGAAATTCAAGGGCTTTCAAGGGATCAATCCAGAAGCTAAATAATAAATCCACAAATCATACATGCATTCTGTTTTTGTCATTTAAAGCGCCACCTATACTTTACTATAAATAATACACATTGTGAGTGTGTATGTGTGTGTGTGTGTGTGCGTGTGTACACAGTTGACTCTTGAACAACACAGGGGTTAGGGGTGCCAACCCCCAATGCAGTTGGAAATCCACACATAACTTTTGACTCCTCTGTTGACCAGAAGCCTTACTGATAACATTAAGTTGATTAATACATATTTTGTATAGGTATTGTATACTGTATTCTTATAGTAAAGTGAGCTAGAGAAAAAAAATGTTATCAAGAAAATCATAAGGAAAATACATTTACAGTACTGTACTGCAAAAAAATCTGCATATAAGTAGATCTATGCAATTCAAATCTGTTGTTCAAGGGTCAACTGTATACAAACACACACACACACACACACACACACAATTCATCCTTCATGATAAAGAATCTCTAGAAACGTCTTCTCTCTGTTAACTGATCAGTAAGGTCTTGGGCATTCCAGAGAAGCCTAAAAAAGAAATCGACATGTACTGTGTGGAATGGAAAGTAGCCTAAAAAAGAAAAGAAAAGAAAGTAGCCTGATCTTTAGAAAATATCTTTCTTTCACAGTTAAGGAAAAACATGACCACTGTTTTTTAAGGAATAAAAAAATACATGTATACCTGCTGTCAAATGAGATCTCTGGAGGAATGACGTGAGTACTGTCCTTGCCAATGAGGAATTTGATTCGATCATAAAAGAGTCTCGAAGTATGCTGAGAGAAGAGGGGTTGGCTTTGCTGAATAAGGTCAAGAGGATCTGGTGAGCCCTGACAGAGAGGACTTACATAACAGTTGCTTTGTTGACAACAATCAGGGTCCACACAGTCGGTCAAACCATCTGAAAAAAAATTTTTTTTTGTAAATTTAGCTTCAAGAGAAACAACATTGTTTAAAATATGCACAAATGGTGAAAAAAATCTAGAATACAGTCAAAGGTAACCATCCATGTTTTGAGTTTAGAATCTATTAAATTCACGTTTCTCATGAAAACTTACTGAGTTTATTTATTTTTTATTTTTTTAAAATATTTTATTTATTTATTCATGAGAGACAAACAGGGAGAGGCAGAGACACAGGCAGAGGGAGAAGCAGGCTCCATGCAGGGAGCCTGACGTGGGACTCGATCCCAAGTCTACCAGGATCACACCCTGGGCTGCAGGTGGCGCTAAACTGCTGCGACTCTGGGGCTGCCCTTACTCTGAGTTTAGATGGCACAAACTATTTTGCTCACAAATCTTTCTTCCCTGAATTCTCAAGCGTTTATGACCTGTGCCACATTGTTTACATCTGGACAGAGTATTCCATGAGGTATCACTCTCTTTAGAAGTTTTCTTCTCTGTCAGCGAAACCATTCCTCCGGGATAGCAATGATTCTTCTAATTTTTTTTAATTTCTCACACTATGTGCATTTATGAGCACACAATTAACAAATGCATGCCAACCTGAATTTGTATTTTTTAAAACATCTCCTAATATTCTTGTGTAGTGGTGATTCTCAAAACAGAGGTTGGTATTGTCACAGTGAAAAAGTGTCAGGAGCAGGGCAATGATCTCAAATGTGCAGTCGATTATCTGAGGGAACTTATTAAATATGCATATTCTTGAGCCCCACCTATTAAATCAGAATTTCTTTGAGTCCAGGATTATGCATACTTAATCTGGGTGATTCTGGATTATGCTGAAGCACACTAATGTTTCAGAACATTTTTTTTTCCTTTTTGGAATTTGTAGAAGCAACTAGAGCTTACTTGTGCGACTATTTGATGAAAATACTAAATCATCTCCGGCATATGAATGTGATGAACTGCTCTCTTTCATGTTCTAGGCCTTTACTGTTTAGACTGCTGAATCCACAGTTGTACCAATAAAAAAATCACATAAACGGTTCATTCTTTGGTGGAGGAACTGATGAGGGGCACAGGGGTTACAGGAGGAGGGGTTATGTTGAGGATCTAGTAGATGCAAAACACTGTGTCAGGTGATTGGGGAAGTAAAGACATTAAAAGACCCTTTTCCTGTTTTCAGGAGCTCGGAGCTTAGCAGGAGAAATAGGTGTATACACAGCTGGCTCTTACCCTAGTTAAAAGTGCAGTAAGTGTTATAGGAGACTACATGCAGAGAGGAGGGGCTGGAGTGATTGAGCATATAGACACTTCATTCCACACCCAATAAGCTAAATAAATAAATAAATAAATAAATAAATAAATAAATAAATAAATAAATAAATAAAATTAAAGTCTTTCCAAGGTTCTTAGAGCAGACAAGTGGCTCTAATTTAGATGCTTAACAAGGGTAAATCTAAAGATGCTAATTTTCTTGGCTGGCAGTGGAATAGGGAGGTTCAAATGGATCACCACCTCCTGAAGGCTGATGATGAAAGTTACTGGCATTGGTTTCACGCGGCTCCTTTGCTTGCTCCCTCTCCCTTCCGTGGCTGCTCCCGCGGAGCTGGAGGGGGCATACTACAGCTGGGGGCAATGCAAGCCAGGAACACCAAGGGAGTAGACGTTTTCAACAGTAGCCCTAGGGCACCCGGGAAATATTTTTCCCCACATGAGGTCCTTTCAAATTCCCTGTACCATAGACACTACTTTGATTTAAAATGCAGTTTGCGGTTTTCTTGCCTTCCCTCATTGTTCAGTGCATTTCTGCCCCGATTTCTACTTCTCTGTAGACATATTTCTTTTTCACTGATGACTAACTTTTAAGTGTGGATTCATTCCAGTAAGAAGGCCCCTTCTGCTCTCCTTTCTCCCCTCATTCAGTAAATCATATTAACAGATTTTCTATAGATTTTCGATGCTGCCGCCACCTCTCTCCAATACGTTGCTGTCAGTCTCCCATTAGCACATTATCTCTTTACTCTGCTAATTAAACATCTGGATGCTCTGAAAAGCTGGCAAAAATATCAGGCTGATTAAAAAGGTTCTCTGATGTCTGGAATTGGTGCATAATACGCTGAACAATGAAAAACTGCTTTTCAAATGGGCAGTCACCTTTATCTTTCAATTGGTAACAAATGCACTAGTAATAATCAGATCGGGCATTCACGGGCTTCAACCTGTCAGCCACACAATTTGAACTTAGTTTTTAAAAGAAACAGATTTTAAATAAATAGAAATGCCAAATGATCTTAAAAACTGAACTCTAAAGCCAAACACAGAACCAATTCAAAACTGGTACTCACATTCTCAACCAGTTATGTGCTATAAATTCCATGATAATTCTTCATATTTAATAATTGCCTATTATATAGGGCTGACCCTCTAAGACCTCTGTTTTCTGAGAGAACAGAGAGACTTCTGTTGAATCTAGAAAGGCTGCAGGCAGGCACGCCAATAATGGTATGCAACGCCCAAATTATAATTCATAGGTAAGCCCAATACGTGGGCAAAGATCTACTTACCAATTATCACATTGAATAACACTCCATACAGTATGTCTAGACTGTTACAAAGAAGTGCAAATGACAGTCACACTGCATGTGTGGGTTTCTTTCTTTCTTTTTTTTTTTTTTTGGACTATTACTGGTTCTTTTATTATTCTGAAGTGGAAGCTGTGGCACCCTCCTGACAGCCAGGCTCAGAGTATCAGATATGAACATATCAAATGTTAACTGATTTTACTTTTAGGGCCTGTTCATTTTTTAAGAGAATAAAAATAAAAGCCAGCAAAAAAGAAGGAGGTTAAATTATCTTGAAGGACTAAACGCGGCTTTCGCTGATCCCGGCTTTGCCAACCAGTTAGGGACTATGCCAGTAGGTTCAACTGGGGCTGATAAAGATCAAGGTCACTGGTTTCTTTTGTATCTGAGCAAGTAATTTACTATTAAACTTCTACTTATTAGATGTAGGCCCTTGGATGAAAGAATGATTGGACAAGGGAATGTGAATGATATAGGGAAAACCCATATTCTTCTAATCTTAAAATGACTTTGTAAATATATATATTTTTAGGGACAACATCCATATTACCACCTTGAAAGAAATGGACAGCTAGTTCATGATAGGGTATCCCAAAGGGTTCGGAAACATGTATAATCAGTTAATACGGCAGGTATGGCAGGAGGCACTTCCATATCTATGATTTCAACTAATCCCTACAACAACCCTCTTAGGTAGACATTCTCATTTTCATTTACATATGAAGGAGGGGAAGCCAAATGTGGTTGCACAGTTGGAAGAAATATGAGAATCATATCACATCCTGCATTCTGACTACAAATCACATGTTCAGCAGCATCATCTAAGTGGTATTACTAGAATGACCCAGGCTGTAAGAATTTCAAGTACTTGACTACCATAGGTATTTAGAACACACAGAGTGGTTAAGGTCAAAGAACCAGACTACAATTCTCATCTTACTTTGCCACTTACAATCTAAACGATCCTGGACAAATCATTTCATCTCTTAGATTCTCAACGTCCTTACCTACAAGATAGGGATTACAAAAATGCCTACCCCACTGGGCTGCTGTAAGGATCACATGGTATAATAATCATAAAAAGTTTGCCACTAACCAAGCTCTACACTGTACAGACTGCAAAGAGTCTAGGGATAGAGTCCTAAGGGTAGATGCCAATGGTGTGCAGTGCCAGCTAAAAATGTTCAGAGCCACTTCTATTGACGGTGCCTTATCACTGGCCAGAGGGCAATTAACTTCTGTGTAGCATATTCAGTTCACTGGAATGTGTTCATTTTGTGAACCCTGTTTGGTTAGGTTGTCAGATAGGTAGGATCCTGTGTAGCTCTAAATAGACACTAATGCTACAGTAAATCTTTATTCATTGAATTTCACAAATTCACAATTTGTTATCATTTAGACAGAAGCTTAACCTTTTCAGCATCTATAGAATAGAGAGTCTGCCAAGCAAATTAATAGTGAAAAAGAAATTGAAGGACTGATCATTCCAATGACTCAGTTAAACAAAATCTTCTCAGGCATTTTAGAAACCCATAGAAATGGACTAATTATAAATCTCTCAAATTTTCACTAAAGCAGGCCCCCTACTAGGCATTCCTGGTAGCTTAATTGTTGCTGTTACCTGCATTGAAGGTAACAGGACTATATTTTTTGGGAAGTAGTCTATAATTCACTTGATTTTTCATTTATCCAGGCTGACTTTCACCCCAGCATTTTGCTGTATTAGTAAGAAGAAAATGGGAGAGGCTCAAGTGCACTGAGGATTTGACCTGCTCCAATCACTGTTATTGCTATCACCTCATACAATTGACTTTGTCTGGGTCAGGAGAGTAAATTGTTTAGATGCCACTAATGTTCATGTCCTCCGGTCCCCACCTGCCATTAATGGCTTCTCAAATCACTCCGAGTAGAAGCGCATGTCCTGACAATGACTTAACCTCCCCACAGTCTCTCTCTCTCACCTCTCTGACCTTACCTCCTATTATCCCATAACCCCTTTCCCCGTTATTCCTATGCCTGGAATGTTCTTTACTCCAATATCAAGATGGCTCACCCCCTCACTTCCTTTAGATCCTAGATCACCACCTTCTCAGTGAGGCTTTCTCTGATCACCTTATTTAAAACTGCACCCTTGTTCCACGGTCCTATCTTTTTGCCCGCTTTTTTAAAAAAAAATTTCTGGGTGTTATTCTATATGCTGGCAAATTGAACACCAATAAAAAATAAATTTATAAAAAAAATTTCTCCATCACACTGACCATCTTCTACCATACCATTTCTTTTCAACTTTTGGTTTATTGTCTGCCTCTCACGATGACAGTGTAAGCTCCACAGAAGCAAGGACTTAAGTCTTTTTTATTCATGGCTATTTCTTCACTAGAACAGCACTGGGCTCAAAGTAAGCATTTGATGAAAATGTACAGAATGAATAAATGGATGTCCTGAAAGTCCTATTTCTGTGACATCTGTAAATTTATCTAGAGATTAATAAACGTTCAACTAATGCATCAAAAAACCCAAGTTATAAATAGATACTTCATTGATACCACACTTTTATTAACAGCTTAAATGACTGTATTTCAAACACTAGCTCATTCATTTTCACCACGGCAAAGTTGGCAGATGTCAAGTATGACTACCCTTAGTTGATAGATAATGTGACAGATGTAGTCACAGAGTGCCTAGGTGGGTTACAGAGTGTAGACTTTCCAATTTTGTACCTGGGAGATTTTGTATCTGGCATCACTTGGTAGTTTAAGCTCTCATAACTAAGTAATGATGATCCTTTAATAAATGAGTTGTTTGGAAATGAGGGGGGGTAATGGTCAGAGGATAATAATTAGGGCTATTTCTGATGCTAGTCTTTGTCCCAGCTGAACCTTAAAAGTAAACGTGGAGAGAGTGTATGGCCCTTAAACAGAGCAAATGTTACCAATTCATTGCTCCTTCTATTTCATTTTCCTATTTATTAAACACTGCAGCATGCTGGTGACATTCAAAACACAAGGCTTATTGATCCATGAGCTTATGTGTTCATAATTCACCCATGGTGCTGATTTCTAGATCTAGAAACACTATATCATAAAACAGCCTTGCAAATAGCTATTGTTCTTAATGAATGGTGACTTGTTATGAAGAATGATTCCTGGAAGATCACACTCTTTTAGGCAATTAACTTATTGATTTTACCAATGAATATGAATATAGACCACTGGAAGAGTTTGTGTAAGAGAAGCTTGGAAAACATATGACAAATACTTAAAAGATCAGGGGAAAAGGGCCGTTCTGATTAAACATTCTTTTTCCACATCTTTTAAACCTCCTTGATAATCGCTTCACAGCATCAGAAACTACTTGCCTTCCTCTATAACTAGAGTGAATAAAATGTAATTTTTGTTTGATAATGAAGATCATATGAACTTCACACTATTGTGTATGATCTGGCTAATGCCTACCTTCATATTCTCATCTCCTACCAATCTCTTCTTGGTTCATATTCCAGCCACAATGATTTTCCTTTCACTTCCTAGAAGAGTGTAGTACATGTCCACCACAGGGCATTTGTAAATACTGTTTCCTTGGCCTGGAACATTCTGCTCCTGACTTAGGTGAGGCCTCCCTTACCATGTAGACTTGGTTAGGTCCCCTTATACATTTTTATAGCACTCTAAAAATTTTATAGTACTCTTTACAGTTGTAAATATGTAGTTATTTGTGTCGTTTCTTATTTATTATCTGTCTCCCTTCCAAGACCATAAGTTCCATGAAGGCAGAAACTTGTCATTTTCTTTCTAATACCAAGCACAATACTTGGCACAAAGTAGTAATGAATGAGTGGAAAATTGGGTATACTCAATATGAAATGTCTCGCTGAAAGGTACACATTTGGGTCAAACATTTAGCACTATCCAATAAAATTTCTTCCCGATGATGGGAATGTTCTAGATATGTGCTAATATAGTAGTCACTAGGCTCATGTGGCTATTGAGCCCTTGAGAAGTGCCTAGTACAGCTGACAACAGAATTTTGATGATATATTTATTTACTTTGGAGAGAGAGAGAGTGAGTATGGAGAGGAGGAGCAGAGGGAGAGGGAGAGAGAGAATCCTCAAGCAGACTCCCTACTGAGCACGGAGCCAGACATGGGGCTTGATCTCACAACCCTGAGATCATAACCTGAGCTGAAACCAAGAGTTGGATGCTTAACTGACTGAGCCACCTAGGCGCCCCCAGAAACAGGTTTTTAAATGTCATTTAAGATAAATTGAAATAAGCACATGTGATTAGTAGCTATCATATCAGACAGAACAGATTCTGATATCTCCAACTGGTTAGATGTTGGATGGCCTATAAACTTAGCTGAACCACATAGAGAATTTTGAAATTTTTATGAGGTCTTATTTATCATTTTTTCCTATTAAGGTTTCTTTCCTTGCTTTTATTTCTAAGAAGTCCTTTCTTGTATTGAGATCTGTCATCTATACTTTCTTCTAATTTTGTTTGAGGTTTTCCTACCTTTAACATTAATCAGCTGGAGTGTTATTATTTTATTCTTTGAGAATATGCTAGAAATTGAAAACCTAAAGTTTTTTTCTTAGTAGTTGTTTCAGCACCGTTTATTTCATAGTGTTTCTTTTCTCTACTGATTTTTGATGCTGGTTTTATAATCTACTAAATTTTTATTTGTACTGGGGTGTGTTACAGAGTTTTTATTTGGTTGTACTGATCTGTCTACTCCTCCACCAGTACCACTTTGTTTTAATTACCATAGCTTTAAAACATTCTTTAAGGTCTGATAGTTCTAGCTTGTTCTATTTGTTTTAGCTATTCTGATTCAGTTAGTGTGATGTCTAAACTTGTTTTCTCGTATCAATTTATATGTGCATGTAATATATGGTGATCACATTTTCTAAACCCCAAATCAGAACATACGATTAACACATGAAACTGAGGTCATCATTCACATTCATATTAAGTCTCATCCTCCAAGCACGGGGCTGTGCACATGGTAGGTGCTTTTCGGCTAAAAGGATATGAGGTCAAGGCATTTGATAGGTTTGTAATTTCTATGGTAATTAGTTCTTATAGGCACAATGCATAAGATAGCTTTCCTTGTTTTGTGTGTTAAGAAAAAATCCAAAGGTTATTTGTTCTCTGTTCTGTTCTTACTGTTCAAGGAGCTTTTAGGTAGCTCTTAGCCCAGCCGTGTCACCTACATATTCAATGCAGCCCAATTAGTTAGTAAGAGTCACAATGCATTGAATCAGAGTGTAACTAAAGTCAAAGCTGCAGGAAACAGCAGCAATACTAATGAGTATTCAAAGCTGATTAGAATGCAAAAAAATCCAGCCATTCTTTAAGTATCAGCTATAATATGGAGCAATCAGGTAGCAGCTACTTGAAGCAATTGCTTGAAAGTGATTTTTTCTGATTGGGAAGATTTCTTAAGAATTACATTTAAAAATGAGGACCATTTTTTCCCCAAAAGGTTCAATTGGCACTTTCTGATTTAATTAACACACACACACACACACACACACACACACACACATATACCACATGCACAAGCAAGTATGCAAATATTAATCATTAGTCATATTCAACTAAGTGAATCCAGTCATTCTGGATAACTGGAAAGCTGAAACTACCAAATGAAGGGCATTTAATATATTCTTAGGGATAAAATTTAAACAGCATAAGAGTAAAATTATTGTCCAAAATCTCAGTCATGGGTCTTTCAGAGTTTATTTAATCCATCTTTCCATCTCAGGGAAGGACCAAATCTATATTTACCATCAATATCATCTTAATCCTACTAAAGGAAAAAAATGGTAATTGGAACTCTCAAGGAGCCTTCCCCTGCTACTCCCTAAAGAAACAATCATAAAAATACAGTGAACTCAAATCAGGGTCATTGATTTTTGATTCCCACATAGATACACAGTTTTAAAGGAACGTTCAGAGGTCAATACATATTTAGCAAAATCTTCTATACCTTTTGTGTCTATATATACCACAAATATTAAGAATTGGTAATCCATTAATTCATTAATATTTAATTGATTCATTCATTAAACATTTTTGGCTGCCTCAAGGTGACCTTGAGGCCACAAAAATGCTTGATAATTAAGTATTCAATTATTGTTATCAAGCTGTACTTTATTAAGGCAGGAAACCTATTTTGGCTCAACCCTCAGAAATTATAATCATAAAGGTTGTTAAAGTATTTTCTGAGCATAAAACTTTTAATCAATGTATCAACTGAGAAATCTCTATCACAACTTCAAATCCTTTTTGGAATGAGGCAGACCACCAAGGTTTATACCCTGGTTCTATCATTTCCTGGTTATATGATCTTGAGCAACTTATTCAACTTCTCCTTGCCTTGGTTTCCTAATTTGTAAAGTAGTATATTAGTAGTAGTTCCTGCCTCATGGGGATAAAATGAAATAATTCACACAAAGGACTCAGCACTGTGCCTTATACATAGTAAATCCTAAATACAAGTAAGCTAATATTATTAGTGATTATATTAGGCATATAATTATGGATTCTGGGTCATGCTTAACATGTAACAAGAATTAAATGCTTGGTGACGTGGTACATATGATAAACACTATGGAAGACAGGGGTGGTGGATGTCAGAGGTTTCGTGGGAGATATATAGCTTGAATTGGGACTTAAGTGATAGCGAACGACCAGTGTCGAAGAGAAGGCACACCACTTACTATATGTAAAGGGGCATATAATGAAAAGGAAGTAAAGGCAAGTGAAGATGAATGTTGGAGGGCCATAAGAGTCCAGTAAATAGTTGATCAGTACACCATTTAATTGAAAATCTCACTCTGGCTTCCCAAATAAAAATTTTAATTTAAATAGGTAGTAGGTAGTCTCTTCTGAAAATGGGCTGTTATCCTAAGTCTAATGTATGTGTATGTGTACCTGCATGTGGAGGGGATGAAGCAGAGAGTCTATCATCTTTTAAAGAATTCACATGAACCGTCTCATTTAATGCGTACAATAATCCTATTAGAGAGTTAATATTATTAACAGCCCCATTCTAGAAATAAGGAAATTAAAGCACAGAGATATCAAGAAACTTTCCCTAAATCATACAGCAACCAGTAAGTACATAGCAGCCGGAAAGTCTAACTTCAAAGGCATGTGCACTGAATCACAAAGTTGCTTCCACTTAAAATTCATAAGGTCGTGTAACTTTTTAGGTAAATTGCTAGCCAGAACTAGTAAAGGAGGAAAATCTTACATCCAGTGTTCCTTAAACTAAAATTGCTACCTTATTGATTTAAGCCTCAAGTTTGGATTCAAATGACAAGGAATATAATCGTCTAAGTGAATACAGAAACCAGAGGAATCAAATTTCATGACCTACTTCATTTTAAATCTAATATATAAGATTAGAAGGAAAACTTTTTTTTATTAACTTCATGTTGCCTTGAGTAGAAAGAGAAAAGTAAGGATTTGTTGTTTTAGGTTTCATTCAGAGGTGATTTGGGCTGTTTTGAGGCCTGACTGAACAGTATATTCGATGCTTTTGTTTGCTTGACTAAAAAGGAGTCGTTACCCTGAGGCCTCGGAGCCAATATGGCTTTTGAAAACATCATGTGCAACTCTTGAATTAAATATAAAAATTCTACTGTGAATTGTCTTGATGCTGTGTCCTTTGAAAGATACAAAGCATTTCTAAAAGGTAGAGACACAAGAGGTTGCTCTAAATAACTAAGAACAAAGAAAACAATTTCACAGTGTGTATAGTGCAAGCTATACTAGCATTTGACAGTTTGAACAGGGGTACATGGATACAATAAATGCTATAATAAATGCCACAGATATGGGAGGCAGCATGGCTGTTGTAGTAAGGAAAACAGACTTTGAGGTCATATAGACCTCAACTGGAATCTGGGTGCTGTGACTTTCTAGTTGTGTGACTTTGGAAAAGTCACATGTTATCCCCACTCCAAGCATTAGCTTTCCCATCTCCAAGTAGGGAAAGTAGTGCCTATACCTCATAGTGTTGTTGTGAGAATTAAATGAGACATAATGCATGCAGAATCTGCAATATTGCCTGATGATAGTAAATACTCAATAAACTGAGATTTAAAAAGTAGTGTAGCCTTATATAACTCAATATCGTTTATATGAAGGAGTCTCAGTTTTCACCCTTTGCCAGATAGATTGGCCATCATGGTGCAGGCTATTCCTTTCTTATATTTATTTATGTTTTATAAATAACTCACCTCCATCATTGTCCAAGTTATCTCCACAAAGCATTTCCATGACAACGTTGCAGCCTATTCCACTCCAACCCACCTGACACACACAGTGCCAACCATTTTGGTCCAGGGTACATCGCCCGTTTCCAAAGCAGAGACCTGGGCAGCCATCTGTAAAGACAGCAGAAAATAACAATCATGGAGACATCAGACTGGGATTGGCTAACAATGGTGTATCTACCTATAGGAAAGCATCTAATCACTTGGGCTCCATTCAGATGAGGTATTGAATAAATGGAAGAGGAACTTGCTTGCTTACAAAACCTTCCCAGGGAACTTGTTATCCCTTCCTTGGCTGTGCTTTTCCTTAGAGAGCCAATTAAGCATTACTAATGCTAACCCCAATTCCCAATCTCTGGTTTAGATAGGATGGAAACTATGATGGGGACAAAAAATGTTTTTTGTTTCTTTTAGAAAAAAAAATGAATCTTCTCAGCTCAATCAAACCTAGATGGACGGTATTGTATCTAGTTATGACCAATAAGCTGGGAAAAGACAGAAGTTTCTATGAAAAGAAACTTCCCCTAACTACTTCCAGTCTGTACTGATTTTTCCCTTGTGATGCACTGCTTCAGGACTTAGGTATGTTGGTACACAGTTCAGAGCATACCATTAAATATTTGTCCATATAAATGCCTTAGAAATGTGCTTCAGTTGCTTTAAATTTATTTGGCTTTTTAATTTAAGATTATCATTGATCTGAGAGCTAAGGATTAAATTTTTAACTTATCTGGCATCTCACTCAGAAGCTAGCATAATACTATTAAACCCATAGTAGGTGCTCAACAAATGTTTATGGAACTAATGCATGCCAGACTGAGACTTTCAGAATTCTAGAGAATGACTGGATAAATGCAGTCAAGAGGAAATTGTTGTGCTTAAATGACTTCTATCCATTGATAAACCACAAACACTAACAATGGTCTCTATTTGGACTTTTAATTTCTCTGGGATGCCCTACTCTTTCTACCAATAGTTCAGAGTTTGGCCATTCCAAAGGGCAACTGTGTATGCGCCAAGTGCTCAGTGGACAGATGAACAGAGATGGCAATATGGCATATATCTTCTGGAATTTTCCCAGTAGTAGCATAAGACCAGATCAGAATTTTACTGGAGAGAGTCCAATCAACATATTTTTTTTCATTTGCTGTCTTTGAAAGAAAAGTCCAGAAGTATAAAAAGCAAAATAATTTTTAAAAAATCTGTAGACATAACCCAGTGTTCCTTCCAAATGGTTTTCTAAGTAACTATCAACAGACCAGACGAAGAAAAAACTTTAAAATAAAATGACAGATGGCTGTTAGAAAATACAAAGACTCTCTCTCATTATATATATTCATATAAATATATATGTACTCCTTAAGAAGTGATATAAGATGAATACAGATAGGTTTAAGAAAAGAGTTTATCTAGCTCCATTCATCTACTTCCATTATCATGTATATACAATGGCTAAAAAGAAATTAGGGATAACTTGGAACATAGTCAACTTTCGGAGGCTGAGGTAATGAAAGGCACAGGTTATCTGACAGGAAAACCCTTACCGTCTTCGGGGATGCATGATGGGTTACTTATAAAAGGAGATTATTCTGTCCTTGAAAGTATACTATACATGGACTTAGAGCATATTGCTGTATTAAAGAAAATGTTCAGCCATCTATCCAAATCAAGTTCATATAATAATTACTTATACACATAGACACCTGCACACACACACACACGCACACACACACACATAAAACTCCATAGAAAGACAAAGAAAAACAGTTCTTAAAGCTGCTTGTCAATCCATTATACACTATGGCAAAAAAATAAAATAACTCTTTGATGTTGGAAAAACAAATTATTTTTTAGTTGGACTATTATGGCATGAACCTGACAATATCACACTTAAGGAAGCCTGCCAGAAGTAAAAACACAAACCCAAAACACAAACACACACAAAACCCCCCACCAACCCTTCCTTTCCCACAGGCATATTTTCCATTTACAATATTTTTCTGTTATAAAATGAGTGAGAAAAATCTTACCTCGGACGGCATCTAAGTAGTGAGCTAAAAGGGGGGGGAAAGAGTGATTGAATGAATTTCTGGGAGACCACAGCTATCCAACATGTATTAATGCTTTACCATCTGTTGCCTGGGAGGAGAACAGCAAACTGTGAACTGCCGAAATGCCTGCAGCTCAAAAGTTGGTACACGGGCCTGTGTAGTTTGTGAATAATATTTTCTGTGGGAAAGATATTAATGGCTTTTCTGCAAGAAACTCTATTAGGCTTCCTAAAAAAGTGTCATATTTCATTAAAAGTATAAGAACCGCGTTTTTACATTTCAGTAATAACTTTAGTGAAAGAGCACTAGCTTCAACTTCTTATTAGTAATATCTTTAGAAGGGAGTTCTGGAGTAACCACCTTCGGTAATCATCACAATATTTAAATCCTCTTATGTGAAGGCAATAAACTTACTGTACTGCAGGAATGTAATTACTTACGCCGAATCGGAATCTCACCCCTTACCACCTTTTTAATGAATCTTAAATATTTTCCACAGTCACAGAACAAGACTTACTGTACCTTTAGTAGAGTAGTAATGCAGTTTATTAAGATTATATGTTATATATGTTATATATATTATACATTACTTTGGCAGGGCCCAACCATTATAACAAAATACTTTCACCTAAAAATAAAAGTGGTGCTACAGTCTGGTGGGAAAAAAAAAAGCCCACAAACAATGTGTTGGGTATCCAGAGGCCCATGCTGGCCTTTGCTCTGCATGAAATTTCTGTGTGCTCACGGAATGCCACTGGAACATTCTGTGAACCACTTTCCTTAGCTGAACAATGGGAATCGTACTTGTCCGTCTGTACATGCAGGAGGCCTCTGTGGTAGATATATGCATGTGTCAAGGACTTGGATTTATTTTCAGACAAAAGTATTTTGAAGTTGAAACCCTAGTTATTATTACTGTTTTTTCTAGTGTGAAGACCGCCTGATAGATTTATTACTTAGGCTCCTCTCATACCCAAAAGCTGTTCTCCCAGGCAGCATCCTCAAAATTAGTGAAAGTTGTGACAAGGGTTGGGAGAGGGTGGGTGCCTCAGTACATATTCTCTATACTAACCAATAAGCAATTCAACACAGATGTTCTACCGATGGTAGGTCAGGAGAGCCCTCCTCACATACATTAAAGACAGCTCCTAATGATATTGAATGGCCTCTGTTAAAGTAGTCCTGCTTAATGAAATTGCCTCTAAGTGCTTTCGAGTGAAACAACCTATACTTTTCAAAAGGAAAAATGGGCAGTGAATGTTATGTTCACAACAAAAGCACTTCTCTTATTAACTAATGACACTTCATTCCAATGTATCATCTTTCATTTGAGTAACTCAAAGCATGAGAAAACAAAATATAAGGAATACTGAAGTAGTGAGAAAATAAATGACACAAGGAAGAAGTAAGATACTATCAACAAAAGAGGAAGACTCCCAGTTAACCAAACTTTCAAACTTATGGCTAACCCCCCTTCCTTTTTCTCTCCTCCAACCTCACATTCTATGAAAAGCTTGGTGATTGATTGCTAACATGCTTTTCCTTCTTCAATTAATTCAATTTATTTTGTTCAAAGTATGCTGGTACTTACCAATAGTGCAGTGGTCGCCCTCCCATCCAGGGCTACACTCACATTTTCCATCTTTGCACTGGCCATGCTCGGCACAGTGAGAATGACAGGAGCGTTCTTCACATGTTGGTCCTACCCAACCTTCTTCACACTGGCAAATTCCTCGTGAACAGACTCCATGGCTACCACACTCCATGGTACAAAGCTCTGTGGGAAATTCAAAGAAGATACATTTACCTATTTTATTAAAACCAGAGTCTATTCTTTCCAAAAGACATTAGAATTACCAAAAATCCCACTCTATATTTATATTTTAAAAATATAAACCAAATATCACAAAGACCTCTAGCATTTGAGTGAATGTACAAGTAACTCTATAAAAAAGATAGTTAAGTCCCGAAGTATAAAATAAACCCTAAGTCAAATTGATTTTGAAAAGTCCATAAAATGATAATGGCATTCAAGGCTTAGAAATGAAGTCAGTGCCAAACAAATGTCAAGTGGGCTTTACTAAAAATTCATTAAGATCACAAATAATGTTACAAGGATTTTACAATGCTACAAGCAATCATGGGGGGGGGGAACACACACGCATAGTAAAATGGGGCTCTAACTTCATTCAGGAGGAGAGGTTCTACAATTGGAAAGATAGCTTTCTAATAAAATTTATAATATACAAAAGTAAAGCTGCCAATGATGGTAATCAGCTGGTTTCCCTGAACATAAAAACAATATCTGCATTTACTTTAAGCATTTAAAATGAATCCTGGTTGATTAAAATACAGTCTTATCTTGAAATGTCATTCATTATTTGGCCAATATAATCAAGTTGTATACTGGCTCTGCCGAGGTTCTCTCCTCTGTCCCCTTGACTTTTTGTTGAGACATGCTGAATATTAATAAAGTTATGACAGGAGAGAAGCTAAAATAAAAGTTTGGCAAGCCTTTTTCTTGACTGGATACCCTTTCTGGAGGAGGAGATGGGAGATAAAAGTCTACAGAAAGAATGCAAAAGAAATAATGCAATAGGTTTTGGGTACAACTGGCCATATACTCTTCAAAGAAACAGTGTTCTGGATGCCAAGTCATCTATCTTTCATAATCTCAAATTCTGAAACTGGTTTTATATAGTTAGAGGTATTGACATGTCATGATATCAGTATTACTCTACATTACCTTTAACAAGGGCCTTTCTGTGTAACAAAGGTTTCTAGTCTACAGATAGCAGTTATTTTTCAGTGGGTGAAAATATTCTTCTGATAAAGCCATGGGTATAGATTTTATTACTATCTAAATCAATTTGTTCACTAATTCAGTCACAAGTATTCTCTGTAGGTCAAGGTATGATAGAAAGAACAGTGGATATGAAATAAGGATTCCTCTGCATAAAAGCTGTGTACCCATAGGAAAATTACTCACATGTTCTCTTAATCTCTGCTCATGTAACCACATAATGGGAATAATAATATTTACATCTCAAAGGGTCATTGGACAGATCTGGGATATATTCTGGAGGCAGGGCCAAAAGGAGTTCCTCAAGATGGGATGTGGGGATTGAAGGAAGGAGAAAAATAAAAAGTTTTGGCTTAAACAAGTGGGTGGATACTGCTGCCATTAATTAAATGGGAAAGGCTAAGGGAAGAATAAGGGTAGAAGATCAAACATTAACTTTGAGATAAATGTGTAGATAGCCAAGTGAATTTGAGAGGCCAGTGCTAGAGATATGAAATTGGCAAGTATTAGCACATAGGTGGTATTTAAAGGTATGGGACTAGATGATATCCCTAAGGAGAGATTATAGACAACTGTTGGAATCAGCCCTGAGGTATCCCATGATTTGAAGGTAAGGTATAAAACAAGGAACCATGAGGGTGCCTGGCGGCTCAGTCAGGAGAGCAAGGAACTCTTAAACTTGGGGTCATGAGTTCAAGCCTCATGTACATTGTAGAGATTACTTAAATAATATTTTTTTTTTAAAAAAGAGGAACCATTAAAAAGAGACTGGGAAGGAGAAGCAGTGAGTGATAGGAGGCAATCCAGGAGATTGTGGTCTAACTAAAGCCAGAAGAAGATGCTTTTTCAAGAAGAAGAAGAGAGTAGCAGTATAATAGTATTGAGAGGTCAAGTGAGATCTGGGCAGAGAAGTGTCCATTGAATTTATCAATATGAAAACTGTTGGTGGCTTTAGGAAGAGCTGTATTGATACGGTAGCAGTTGTAAATTCAGATTTGAATGAGTGGAAGAGTGAATGGAAAAACATGTGTGGGGTCATCAGATTTTAAGAAAAGTATAGAACCCAGAAAATACAAAAAAGGGGGGGCTTTGCCTAGTAAATGGTAGTTCAAGTAGGTTGATCTTGAAACAGCATCTACTCTCTATATCTTGCTTCTGAATCTCTTATTGATAATCTGGATTTATAATGTCAGCTCTTGTAGTGAATCTGAGGTTGTAATTATGCTCCCCTAATGGCTTTCCCCAAGGCTGGACTGAAAGGGCCTTTCAAAAATTAGGGAGCTAAACAGGTCAAAACCGATCAAGTCAGAGCTAACAGAAACAATTATGAGGCAAATTTTTGTGTATATTGCTTTATACAACTATAAACTTTAGGCATTGAAAAAATGTATCATTCTGATAATTTCCTGAAATGTAACAGGACTAGATGAACAGTAACAGCAAAATGGCAGACTAGGCTATCTTTAAACCATCTCAATATAAACTGTAGACATGTTAAATATAATTTAATAATTTTAAAAATTGCATATCTTGGCTCACAAGAAACAGAATTATCAAATGCCAGAAACAAAGATGATGTTAACAGCCAAAGAAGTAAGCATATAAGTCAACCTTCTGGCAGCTTTAAGTGGTTATCGTACCCAGTAATGACTAGGGGATTGGGTATCTATGTCCACAGAGGAAAAAAGGATGAGATTTTTGGTCCATTAAGATGAGGCGTTGGACTGAAACTCCTGCAGAAAGTAAGGACTCTTGAAGGGTTGCAATCTCAATGAGATGGGGACTAGTAAAACTCTATCCACTAGCCCAGAGAGATGGCAAGGAAGCATTAACCATAATAATGATAATAACTATCATTAATAATAATAGATTTAGGAGCTAGAAAACAATATTAAAATAAAATACTACTGAATAATATGCGCAGTAGAATGCACTGAATGAAATATTTCTAAAATTTGTACTATTCAGGAGTTAAGTAAGATATTTTGTCAAGTATGCATATAAAATTTAAAAGTGAAATTATTTCTAGTAATTGTGACCTAAGTAATTTTTACTATTCTCTCCTGATGGAAACTGGAAAATCTAGACAAAATATATTTTAAAACTGTTGGACATTGCTGGAGTTCACAAAAGAGTTAAGCATTACTGGGCCACATTCCAGGAGTAAAAGAAAAGCCAGAGAGATGAGTTTGGCATATATGTACGCTTTTCCTCTGGAAGTATCTGTCAGTTCTGGTAGAGTCAGCTGGAAGACTCAGAAGCTGGGTAGAACTTTTGTCACTCTCACAGGTGCAGAAAAAAATATTTGACCACATAATGGCTAAGAAATTTCTAACACTGAAGAAAATATCAAGCCAAATATATGAAGCAAAATTGAAGGAACAAAAAAAGAGAAAAGGACAAATTTACAACATAGTAAGAGACTTTAATGCCCCCTTTCTCATTAACTGATGATAGAACAAACAGACAAGAAATCAGAAAGGATATAAAATATTTGAGTAACATGATTATCAAATTTGATCTAATTGACATAGAGCAGTACAATAAATGACTACAAAGTGCACATAATTCTCAAGTGTACATAGAACATTTATAAATATTGACCATATGCTGGGCTATATAAAGCAAGTCTCAATGCATCTCAAGTATTGAAATTATTTATAGCATGTTGTCTGCCCACTGTGGACTTAAACTTGAAATAAAAAGATAAGCAAAAAGTAACTTTAAAATACACATAAGTTTAGAAATTACAAAATATACCTCTGAAAAAACTATGGAACAAAAAGAAAATCATCATGGAAACTAGAAAATACTTTAAATGAATGAAAATACAATGAACATATCAAAATTTGTATAACTCAATTCATGTATACAGGAAAATTTATAAGGCAGAGAGGAAAATCAGCTGACAACAATGACCCATGCATCCATTCTAAGAAATTAGAAAAGCAAGGTAGACTCAAAGAGGGTAGAAGAAAGAAAATAGTAGTTATTAAAGCTGAAATTAATTAAATAGGAACAAATATGCAATAGAAAGGATCAAGAAAGCCAATGACTGCAATTTTCATAGCCCAATAAAATTGATAAACTTCTGATGGGAACTGATCAAGAAGAAAATACAGAAGATCCAAATTACCAATACCATGAATGGAAAAGATGACATCACTATTGAGTGTACAGGCATAAAACATCATAAAATAACATTACAAACAACTTTTTGTCAATACTTTTGAAAATTTCAATGAAATGGACAAATTCCTAGTAAACACAATATACAATAATGAACATAGACACACACACAAAAGAAACTGAATAGTTTCTATGAAGAACCTCAATCCACAATGCAAAATGTTCCCACAAAGAAAATCACAGTCTCAGATCAGTACTTGTAAATATACCAAACTTTTAAGAAAGAAAAACTGCCAGTCTTGAATAATCTTTTTCAAAGAAGAGAAAAAGAAGAAACACCACAATGTGAGTTATGAGGCCAGCACAACCTTGATATAAAATTCTGACAAGAATATTTCAAGAAAAAATACAGGTCAATCTCACTTATGAATATGAATGCAAAAATCTTAAACAAAACACTCAACAACAAACCTAGCATTATATAACATGAAACAATATAATGATCAATTTATCCTTACTCGAGGAATACACAATTATGTTAATATCTGAAAATCAATCAATGTAATTCATCAGATATATGGAATAAAAGAAAAAATCATATGATCATCTAAATAGACATATAATAAGTACTTAGTAAAATACTAAATAAACATCGATTCAGGATAAAGGCTGTTAGCAAATGAACACTAAGAACTTTAATCTGATAAAGATTAGCTGCAAAAAAACCTACAGCAAAAATAATATTTAATAGTGAGACGTTGAAATATTTTTTCTATTATTGAGAACTGAGAAAAGTTGCTTATGATCATCATTTCTATATGCCATAATTTTAGAAGTCCTAGGCAGTGCAATAATATAAGAAAAAGAAAAAATGTACAAAAATTGAAAAGGAAGAAAGAAAGCCATCATTACTCAAAGATAGTATGATTGTGCATATACAAACTGGTAAAAGAACCTGTATAGAGGGACACCTGGGTGGCTCAGCGGTTGACCATCTGCCTTTGGCCCAGGACGTGATCCCAGGATCCAGGATCGAGTCCCACATAGGGGATCCTTGCGGGGAGCCTCTTTCTCCCTCAGCCTGTGTCTCTGCCTCTCTCTCTGTGTGTCTCTCATGAATAAATAAATAAAACCTTAAAAAAATCTATATAGATTAATTATTAGAATACATGAATTTAGCAAGTTCTCTAGGCATGAGGCTAACATATAAAAATGTTCTCTTTATATTGACAACAAACAATGAGAAAAATAAACCATTTATAATAGCATCACAACATCATATACCTAGCAATAAATTGAAAAAAATATTTGCAGGACCTATGATGAAAACTATAAAAATTTATGAAAGAAAATTAGAGAAGGATAAATGGAAAGCTATGGCAAACTCTAACTGAAAAATAAAATTAAAGACGTCAAATTCCCCCAAATTATTCTGTAGATTCAATGTAGCCTCACTCAGTATCTTGGCAGTTTGTGTATATGTGTGTTTTCATACATGTGTGTAAATATTGACCAGCTTAAAAAAATATTGACCAGTTAAAGAAAGAAGCAGAATAAAGTGAGAAGATGTATTCTAGCTAATAGCAAGACTTAGTGTAAAGTTATGTTAATTTAGACAGTCGGTATTGACACAATGGCAAATAGACCAATCAGATTGAATAAAGTCTTAAAACATACAAGGATACTTGATTTACAGTTAAGATGTCTCTGCAGGCAACTGTCAAATGACTGTTCTTTTAAGTTAAATCTCTCTGGGAAACTGAATATCCACTAGGAAAAAAAAACCTCACTCCATATACAAAATCAATTCCAGATAGAAATTAGTAAATATAAACTATCAAAACTTCTAGAACACAATGCTAGAAAACAATTTTATGATCTAGGGTAAAAAAATTCTCTTAAACAGTACCCAAAAATACTAACCATAAGGGTAAAAAATAATAAATTGGGCTGTATCAAAATTAAAAGTTTGTAATCAAAAGACAAAGAAAAAACATGCTATAAGTGGTAGAATATATTCATAGAACATAAAACTGAAAAAGAGCTTGTGTCCAGAATATACAAAGAACTTCTTTTTTTTTATAAATTAATTTTTATTGGTGTTCAATTTACCAACATACAGAATAACACCCAGTGCTCATCCCGTCAAGTGTCCCCCTCCGTGCCCGTCACCCATTCACCCCCACCCCCCGCCCTACAAAGAACTTCTTAAGATCAATAATAACAAGGCACATAACAGGAGAATAGGCAAGAGATCTTGGGATATCCGGGTGGCTCAGTCAGTTAGCATCTGACTCTTGGTTTTGGCTCAAGTTTTGATCTATCTCAGGGTCATGAGTTTGAGCCCTTTATTGGGCTCTGTGCTCAGCGTGGAGTCTGGTTGCAATTCACTGCCTCTCCATCTTCCTCTGCCTCTCCCCTTATGTGCTTTCTTTCTCAAATAAATAAATAAAATCTTAAGAATAGAAAAAAATGGGCAAGAGATCTGAAGAAGTCCTTTATAAAAGAGGATATCCAAGTCTACAAAAGCATATGGAAATATGCTCAGCATCATCACTTATCAGGGAGATACAAAATAACATAACAATGAAATACCACTGCACACCCACAGAGATGGTTAAAATCTATAGGATTGACAGTGAGAAGTGTTGGTGTCAGTGTGAAGTAATAAAAAGTTTCATGTATTACAGGTGATTGTGTAAATTGGTATGACCACTTTGGGAAACTCTTTGACATTATCTGCTAAAGTTTGATATATGTATACCATGTGGCTTAGCAATTCCACTTCTTACTATTTACTCAACAGAAGTATGAGCAAACAAATATTCACTGAAATATATGTATAAAAGTGTTCATAGGATTATATGTGTTGGCAAGAAATGGAAATGCTTTAAATATCCATCAACAGTAGAAGATATAATTGTGGTAATTTTGCAAAAAAGTAATATATCACAATGAAAATGGGTGATCTACAGCTACGTACCATAAGATAGATGAATCCCACCAAAACTAATTTTGAGTGAAATAAATGAAATGTAACATCATATATACTGTAAGATTCCATTAATAAAATTTTTGGAAAGCAGGCAAATATTAGAAGTCAGAGCAGTTATGTCAGGGAGGAAGGAAGAAGGAGGTAATAATTGGGGGGGGGGACAAAAAGGAGGCTTCTAGGGACAGTATCCTATAGTTTGACTTGGGTGGCAGTTAGCAAGTGTTTCATACTCAGATAATTCAGTAGGCTGTATACTTATGACCTTTGTACTTTTCTGTATATGTGTTATATTTTAATAAAATGTTAAGAAATTAATTGTAATGACCAAAAGAACAGAAACATACAGAAATTTACAACTTTCAAGGTGGAAAAAGAATGAAGATAACTCAAAGAAAAAGCCAAAAAGGGAAAAGACAAAGAAAAATAAATATTATAAGTAGGAGACACAAAAGAAGATTCTGAGCTATAAATCCAAACATGTCAGTAATCCCAGTAAATAAAAACAAACTGAACTTGAAATTTAAAAGAGAGACTTTGGAACTGAGCAGAAAAGGAAAGCTAGTTATGTTCTTTCTATTAAAAATATATGTGCTGAAACATACTAACACAAATTTAGTAATAATAGGAAAAAGGCATTCTAGAAAAGTACCATCCAAGAGCAAACTAGTGTAGCTCTAACATTATCAAACAAAATGGATTTCAAGATATAAAGCATTATTATGGATAAAGGGAGTCATTATGTAATGATAAAAGGAATAATTCATCAGGGAGATGTAACAATCCAGACTGAATAAGAAAATATAGCTTCTAGATATATTAAAGCAAAAACTGATAGACTGATAATAAGACAAATCGAAAATTTCACAATCAGTAATAAGAAGATAAAAAATTAGTGAGGAGGTAGAATGTTTGAATAGTACAATTAACAACTTTAATATACTGGACATATATGGAACCCAAAGCTATGACTATATGATACATATTCTTTTCAAGCACATAGAGAATACCTACAAAAACTGAAAAACAGTAGTTCACAAGGCAAAGCTCAATAAATGGCAAAGATTTTACATCATACGATGTTTCAACAAAATGCACTAAAGTTAGAAATCAATAAACAAAAAGCAAAAAAAAAAACCCACAGAAAAGTGTTAAGAACACACTTTAAAATAATTCATGAATTACATAAAGATTATATTGGAAATTAGGAACTGAATAACAATGAAAATACTATTTATAAAAATTTGTGGGATACAGTTTAGACAGTTACCCAAAGGAAATTTACAGCCCTACATACATTTAATAGAAAAGAACAATCAAAAATTAATGAACAAAGTGTCTAACTCAAAAAGGAAGAAAAAAGACTGCATATAAGTAGAAAGAAGGAAACAAAAAAAAGGTAAGAGCAGAAGTTAATGAAACCAGAAACAAAGAAACAATAGAGAAGATCAACAAACCCCAAATCTGTGCCTTTTGATGTGAATAATTAAATAGAGAACCCTCTGGCAACAGAGAGCAAGGAAAATAAGAAAAGAAATGATACAAATAAACGTTAAAGACTAAAATATAAAAGTAAAGGAGAGTGCTATGAAGAACCTTATGCCAGTAAGTTTAAAATCTTAGATGAAGTACACATTTTTCAAGGAAACAAAATGGACTAGAGAAGAAATACAAAGCCTGAAAACACATTAAAGACATTGAAAATGGCCTACATGGTTTTCTATGTGTATTTTGCTAAACTCCAAGGAACAGATAATCTATAAGCTATACCAGAGAACAGGAAAAGAGAGGTCTTCCTGAATGATTTTGTGAGACTATTATAATCTAGTTCCAAAATGGGGTAAGAAAGGAAGGGACTTTTCTACAGGCCAATCTCACTTATAAACAAGGCTGCAAAAAATCTCCAATAAAAACATCTGGAAATCAAGCCAGCACATATACATAGATACACACAAACATAGAAATTACAACCGGAGCACCTGAGTGGCTCAGTTGGTTAAGCCTATGACTTTGGCTCTCAGGTCTTGACCTCAGGGTCCTGGGATCCAGCCCTGAGTCAGGCTTCATGCACAGTGGGGAGTCTGCTTCTCCCTCTCCTTCTCTCACTACCCCTCCCCTTACTCATGGGCATGAGTGCTCTCTCGCTCTCAAATAAATAAATAAATAAATAAATAAATAAAATCCTTTCAAAAACTCCAGAAATTACAACCAGGTAGGCATGAATGCTAGAATGGTTTAACTTTTGAAAATGTAGTCATGTAATTCATCATTGAATTAATCCATTTCACTTTAAGTTCATTTCATAATGGATTATCTTAAATAAAATTATCTTATCTGAAATACAGAAAGAGCATTATATAAAATTTGGTCCCTATTTATGATAGAATCTCTCAGCAAAACAGGATTAGAAGGGGACTTACTGAATATTATAAAAGTGATTTACCACAATCCCAAAGTAAGGATCACACTTAGTAATAATAGAGACATTCCTCTTAAAGTCAAAAGTACTACAATTAATCATTGCTTCTAATTCAACGTTGTACTAGAGATGTTGGCTAGCGTGATAAGACAACCAAAACTATATAATGTGTAATACCTGAAAAGGAAGAGACAAAATGGAATGTATAGGTAAACTAAGAAAATTAGAAGAGGATAGCAATGTTGTTGGATATAAGATCAACAGAAAAAAAAGATCAACATCATGTCTATATATAGAAGCCAAATTAAAATATGTACTTAAAAAATCTCACAATAGTAAATCTAGCAAAAAAAAGTTCAACATTATTTTATATAAGATTTTTAGAACTTTTCTAGCAGCTTGGGAAGATGGCAGAGTATGAGGACCCTGAGCTCATCCTGTCCCATGTTTACAACTGGATATCACCCACATCCAAGTCAATAAACCAGAGAGTGATTCAAAGACTGGCAGAACAAATTAAATATTGAGAAGAAGCTGCATCTGAAAGGTTAGGAAGGTCAGAAGGGGGAAGGGAGGCTGCTTGCAGGAGGGATGGAGCTGCATGGAGGGGAAAGGGCAGAGAAACAGGCCCTTACACCAGGGATTTCACGTGAGGAAGACTAATCCCTGTAACATTTGGCTTAGAAAACCAGAGGGGCTGAATTCTGTGTGTTTGTATAACCAGTGGGACTTGGGAGCCTGGAGTTTTAAGTCAGGTGAGCTGTGAGGGCGGGTGATAGTTGGGTCACTGCCCTTAAAGAGACAGCAGCCTGTGCAGAGGTGACATAAAAATGGCAGTTTACACAATGCCAGAGGCAAATGGGAGACAGATTTGTTCATACTGAGTTTTGAAGTATTGGGAGGACTTCTGGGAAAATGAGGGAGATGGCAGGTGCTATTTTTCTCTCCCATACCCCAGTATAAACACAGAGCCCCCTGTGGGAGGTGGGGTGGCACAGACACTTGTAGCATTGGCTCAGGGCTCAGGGCAAATTTCATTACAGCTGAGTGAGCACCCAGCACAGCTGCAGGGCAGCACCCAGCCACACATGCCCAGGTACCCATGTACACCACACCCACACACCAGGTGCACAGTTGCTGCCTCACACCATGCTTAGCCACCACATGGTGCCCCCTGCTGCCCTGGCGCAGGCCCCTCAGTCACTGCAGCATTTTAGGGGATCTGGCATAGTACTAGTGTCCCAGTGCAAATTTTGGTAACACTGCCAACCTGCTCCCAAGTTCCCCAATGGGCACCCCCCCTCAGAGCTGGTCTGCCTGGGTGCCACTAACACCACAGAGAGTAAGCACAGCCCATAATAGGCAGAATCAGGGCAGATAACTGCACTGAAAGGAAAAGTGACTCGGGCACAGCAGCAAAGCCTAAGCAACACACATAGGACATTTTCCTGAAGTGCCAGGTTCTGGTGAACAGGGGACATTGCATAGCAGGGCACTCCAGGACCTCCTCTTCATAAAGTCACTGCTTTCAGGAGCAGAAGACATAGCTGACTTTCTTAATACACCCAAATGGACACAGAGAGGCAGACAGAATGATGAGACAGATGAATTTATTCCAAATGAAAGAAAAGGACAGGTCATGGCCAGAGAGTTAGTGAAACGGATACAAGTCACATGCCTGATAGAGAGGATTGAAAGCAATGATCATAAAGATACTCACTAAGCTTGAGAAAGGAGGAAGGCATGAGTGAGACCTTTAATACATGAGAAACTCAATAAACAAATTGAGAAACACATCTGATAGAATGTGGAAGGAACAGATGAATGAATTGGAAGCAATTGGAAGCAAGAAACAGATGAATGAATTAGTGACCTAGAAGACAGAGTAATGGAAAGTAATCAAGCTGAACAAAAGAGAGAAAAAAGAATTACATAAATGAAAATAGATTTGGGGAGCTCAGTGATTCCAACAAACATAATAGCATTCTTATAATAGGAGTCCTAGAAGAAGAAGAGAGAAAAGGGGGTAGGAAATTTATTTGAAGAAATAATAGCTGAAAACTTCCCCAATCTGAGGAAGAAACCAGATATCCAGATCCAGGGAGCACGGAGAACTCCTGTCAAAATCAATAAAAGCAGACCCACATCAAGGCATATTATAATTAAATTTGAAAAATATAGCGATAAAGAAAAAAATCTTAAAAGCACCAAAACAAAAGAAGTAACTTACAAAGGAAAGTCCATAAGGCTAGCAGGAGATTTCTCAACAGATACTTGGGAAGCCAGAAGGGAGGGGCGTGATATATTCAACATGCTCAATGGGAAACATCTGCAGCAAAGAATATTCTATGCAGCAAGGCTATAATTCAGAATAGATGGAGAGATAGTTTCTCAGACAAATAAAAACTAAAGGAGTTCATAAACACTAAATCAGCACTGAAAGAAACATTAAAGGGGACTCTTTGGAGGAGAGACCAAAAGTGACAGTATAAAGGTAGGCAACACAAAATCAGTAAAAATGAATATTTCTGTAAAAATCAGTCAAGGAACTCACAAAAAAGGATATTAAATATAACATATACCTAAGACATAGGGAGGAAAGGAGAAAAGACTGGGTTCAACCTTAAATGACCATCAACTTAATACAGACTATTGGGTTCAACCTTAAATGACCATCAGATTGCTATATGCAGAAGAGGTTATATACAAACCTAATGGTAACCATATATCAGAAACCACTAATAAACATGCAAAGAAGGAGAAATAAATCCAAATATATCACTAAAGAAAACCAGCAAAACATGAGAGAAAGCCTGGAAAGGATCAGAGAAAATCTTCAGAAACAACCACAAGTAATAAAATGGTAATAAATACAAATCAATAATTATTTTGAATGTAAATGGACTAAACCCTCCAATTAAAACATACAGGGTGATAGAATGGATAAAAAAGACCCATCTGTATGTTGCCTACAAGACACTCATTTTAGACATAAAGACACCTGCAGATTAAAAGTGTGGAGATGGAGAAACATTTATCACACAAATGGATGTCAAAAGAAAATTGGAGTATCAACACTTATATTAGACAAAATAGACTTTAGAACAAGGACTGTAGGGCAGCCCCAGTGGCGCGGCGGTTTGGCGCCCCCTGCAGTCTGGGGTGTGATCCTGGAGACCTGGGATCGAGTCCCACGTCGAGCTTCCCGTAGGGGGCGTGCTTCTCCCTCTCTGCCTCTCTCTCTCTCTGTGTCTCTATGAATAAATAAGCAAAAATCTTAAAAAAAAAGAACAATGACTGTAACAAGTGTCAAAGAAGGACACTATATAATAAGAAAGGGGATAATCCAAAAAGAAGATACAACAATTATAAAAGTATATGCACCCAAGATGGGAGCACCCAAATATATAAAACATTTAATAACAAACATAAAGGAACTGATAATTATAATACTAGGGGACTTTAGCACCCCACCTACATTAATGGACAGACAATCTAAGCAGAAAATCAACAAGAAAACAACAGCTTTGAATGACAGCAACAGAGAGACTTTATTCGGAACATTCCATCCTCAAACAGCAGAATACACATTCTTTTCAAGTGCACATGGAAGAGTCTCCAGAATAGATCACATATTAGCCCACAAATCCCCCTGAACAAATCCACGAATATTGAAGTCATATATCATGCATCTTTTCTGACTGCAATGCTATGAAACTAGAAGTCAAGCACACACACACACACACACACACACACACACACACACACACAATCTGGAAAGACCACAAGTACATGGAGGTTAAATAACATGCTACTAAACAATGAATGGGTTAACCAGGAAATAAAAGAAGAAATAAAAAAGTACATGGAAACTAATGAAATTGAACACATAACAGTCCAAAACCTCTGGGAGGCAGCAAAAGTGGTTCTAAAAGGAAGTTTATAGCAATATAGTCTATCTCAAGAAGCAAAAAAAAATCGCAAATACACAACTTAACCTTACACCTAAAGGAGGTGGGAAAAGAACAATAAACAAAACCCAAAACCAGCAGAAGGAGGGAAATAAATAAAGATTAGAGCAGAAATAAATGATATAGAAACTAAAATAACCCCAATAGAATAGATCTATGAAAGCAGGAGCTGGTTCTTTGAAAAAGCTAATAAAATTGATAAACCCTAGCCAGACTTACCAAGAAAAAAGAGAAAGGACTCAAATAAATAAAAATCACAAATGAGAAAGGAGAAATAACAACCAGCATCACAGAAATACAAACAATTATAAGAAAATATTATGAAAAACTGTATGCTGATTAGACAACCTAGAAGAAATGGATAATCTCTCTAGGCATATATGAATTACCAAAACTGAGTCAGGAAGAAATAAAAAATTTGAACACACTGATAACAAGCAAAGAAATTGTATCTATAATCAAAAAACAAAAGTCCAGGGCCAGATGGCTTCACAGGTGAATTCTACCAAACATTTAAAGAAGAGTTAACACCTATTCTTCTCAAATTGTTCCAAAAAATAGAATAGGAAAGAAATTTCCAAATTCATTCTATGAAGCCAGCATTACCCTGATACCAAAACCAAATAAAAACCTCACAAAATAGAGAACTACAGGCCAATAACCATGATAAGCATAGATGCAAAAATCCTTAACAAAATATTAACAAACCAAATTCAACAACACATTAAAAAAATCACTCACCATGATCAAGTGGGTTTATTTTTTTTAAAGATTTCATTTATTTATTCATGAGAGACAGAGAGAGAGAGGCAGAGGCATAGGCAGAGGGAGAGGCAGGCTCCCTGTGGGGAGCCTGATGCAGGACTTGATCCCAGAACCCCGGGATCATGACCTGAGCCAAAGGCAGGTGCTCAACCATTGAGCCACCCAGGTGCCCTTCAAGTGAGATTTATTCCTGGGTTGCAAGGGTAGTTCAATATTCACAAATCAATATATGTGATACACCACATCAATAACAGAAAGGATAAGAGCCATATGATCATTTCTTTTTTTTAATTTTTTTATTTATTTATGATAGAGAGAGAGAGAGAGAGAGAGAGAGAGAGAGGCAGAGACACAGGCAGAGGGAGAAGCAGGCTCCATGCACCGGGAGCCCAACGTGGGATTCGAACCCGGGTCTCCAGGATCGCGCCCTGGGCCAAAGGCAGGCGCTAAACCGCTGCGCCACCCAGGGATCCCTGATCATTTCAATAGATGCTGAAAAAGCATTCAGTAAAGTACAATATCCATTCATTATAAAAACTCGCAAGAAAGTAAGTTTCGAGGAAATATACCTCAACATATGGTCAACATATAAAGACCATATATGGAAAATCCCAGAGCTAACATCATCCTCAATGGGGAAAAACAGAGTTTTTTCCTTAAGGTCAGGAACAAGACCGGGATGTCCACTCTCACCACTGTTACTTAACAAATTACTGGAAGCCCTAGCCACAGCAGACAACAAAAAGAAATAAAAGCACCCAAATTGGCAAGGAAGAAATAAAATTTTCACTCTTTGCAGAATAACATGATACTCTATATAAGAAAACCCAAAAGACTACCCAAAAATTGCTAGAATTGATACATGAATTCAGCAAAGTTTCAGGATAGAAAATCACTGTACAGAAATCTGTTGCACTCTTGAAATCAGATGTATCACCTCACACCTGTCAGACTAGCTAAAATCAACAACACAAGAAACAACAGATGTTGGCAAAGATGTGGAGAAAAGGGAACCCTCTTGCACTGTTGGTGGGAATGCAAACTGGTTTGCAGCTACTGTGGAAAAGAGTATGGAAGTTCCTCAAAAAGTTAAAAATAGAACTAGCCTACTATCCAGCAATCATACCACTGCATATTTACCCAAAGAATACAAAACATTAATTCAAAGGGATACATGGAAGCCTGTGTTTATAATGGCATTATTTATAATAGCTAAGATATAGAAGCAGCCCACGTGACCACTGATTGCTGAATGCATAAAGATGTGGTATATACACCACATCTATCTATCTATCTATCTATCTATCTATCTATCTATCTATCTATCTTTTATCTAATTATCTATCTCTATAATATTATTTAGCTATGAAAAAGAATGAAACCTTGCCATTTGCAATGACATGGATGGAGCTAGAGAGTATAATGCTAAGCAAAATGAGTCAGAGAGAAAAATACCATATGATTTCACTCATATTTGGAATTTAAGAAACAAAACAAATGAGCAAAGGGAAAAAAAGAGAGAGACAAATTAAGAAATAGACTATAGAGAACAAACTGATGGTTACCGGAGAGATGGGGGTGGGGGATGGGAGAAATAGGTGATGGGGATTAAGGAGTGTATTTGTGATGAACACTAGTTGATATATGGAATTGTTGACTATATTGTACCCCTGAAACTAACACAACACTGTATGTTAACTAACTGAACATGAAAATAAAAACTGAAAAAAATAAAACAAAATACAAAAGAAAATGTTAAACTTTTTGAACTGAAGAAGATATACAAAGACTCAATCAATGGAGAGATATACTGTGTTCATGGCCCACAAGCCTCAATGTCATTAGGATGCCAATTTTCCTCTATAAGTTCTATAAGTTCAATGTAATTCCAGTCAATATCCCAACAACATTTTTCATAGAGTTTGAAAACCTTATCCCAAAATCTATATGGAACAGAAAAGACTAAGACTCCCAAGAACATTTTGAAGAAGCATATTCATTGATGTGTGTGTCCTAACCTAAATGTGCATCAATAGGAAAATGGATATATAAGTTTTGCTGCATTCATACAGTATAAAAAACACAGAGGCTAATTTGAATGAAGTAGAAGTACATGCCTTAATATGGATAAACCTTTAAACATAATGATAAAGGAAGAAAACAAGCTATTCATATGAAATGTGAGCACATGGAGAAAAAAATATTTTCTAGGTATGCATGTATTTATAAAAGCTTACAGATATGTACAAGGATGATGAAATTTAGGATTGTCATTTCCCCTGCAGGGAATGGAGAGGAATGGGACCACCACAGGACACACAGGGACTTCACTAGTATTTGTTAATTTGTATTTATTTATTTTTTTAGTATTTGTTAATTTTTAAAGCTAAGTTGTGAGTTGATAGCTGTTCATTATGTTATTTATACCCCTGAAATATTTAATAATTATTTACAAAAGAATATAAAGAATCAATGAGAAAAAACTTTCTTTAGGGACTGCTCTATTGAATAAGTGGAGCTATGACTTATCCTAACTCTTGCACTCCTCAACACAAAACCCTTCATGGATATAAGCCACAACCACTAACTTGATTTATAGTTTCAGCACCGCAAGTATCCAGGTGGGAAGCAATATCCTTATGAGTGCAGGAATCCTCTAAGAAATAAATTACTACAAATGGAGAAGCAGATCTTAAACAATAAGCATTCCTCATTTTGAACTACATCAACATCCCTGCAATTGCATCCAGTTCCAAATGGAGTTTCTGGACCGATTCTAAGATGTTTTTCCATCCCAATCTTTTTATAATCAACAGTAGGGTAGGCATGGGGCAAGGACTAACAGAAAATAGATGCTGGCAATTGTATAATTTATAAACATGATAGAAATAATATTTGCTCTAATATATTTGTCTCATGAGTAGTTCTATTCTATGTGTAATATTTTCTATCTGGTTGAAAATACATTAACATTACAGGCTACAAAATATGACAAAAGAATGCTAAAATATTAACATTCTTCTGTGCAAATGTATTGGAAAAGAACATGAAAAATACAGGCAGACACTTTAAAGTTCTATTGAGACATTTCATTTTTAATAAGTTTCTTTATGCATGTCGACAATGAACAACACTTGTATAAATTGAACTAGGATACAACTGGAACACTTCTTTGTTGCATGCTGACAAAGAACAATTTGATTAAACAGTAAATCCTTCACAGCCTCCCTCAGAACCATTTCTCTGAGATTTACTTTTTAGACAAAAGTTCCCAGTAAATTCTGTTACTCTTAGAACTTGGTTGTGCCCAATATTAGACAATGTTAATACTGGTCACCCCAAAATATTAAATCTGGGCATCTATACGTGCCAATATATATATTTTATGCACTTCTGTAATATTTTCAATAATACAATGTGACATTTAAACAAGGAGAGGACACTTTTAATGTAAAAATTCTTAAAAATTAAGAAATTATTATGTGTCTACTTGTTCAGCATCAAGTAGAATCAGTTAAAGATCAAAGGAAATCAGGCTGGGACCATAAGGAAAATCAAGAATTGGGAATGAATGATCCTGAATGGAAATTTTTCTTTTGTTAGATTACAATACAATGTTTTTTTGGGGAGAAAATTATGAGGATTTTCTCACTGTCTTGTGTGATTAACGTGGGAAATAAGACTAAGGGAAAAAAAGTAAGTTGATTTGGGATGTGTGGGCAGTGTGAACTCACACAGCCTGAGGGCTGAAAAGTTTTTACAGTGTATACCAAGTTCCTCGCTAAAATCAAGCAGTGAATCAATCACAAATAATAAGTATTATTCAGAAGAAAAGTTTGTGTACTTGGTTTCATTTTCTCAAATACTGGAATCATTTTTATTTTACTGCTTTCAGCTCCTTTCATTCCTCAGTGGTAGACATTCTAGCTGAGAATGGGACTACTATAAGTATTAATAGAACACATGCTCATGGATGCAGGCATGCACATACACATGCACACACATTTTTTTGGTCTCTATTTCTCTGAAAAGCAATTGGAAAAATGTTTGTTAATAATGCATTTATTTTACTGCATAGAGCTAACTTCAATACCACGTCCATACGATCTTGACAAGTACCTAGCTATGACAAAGACTTGGTGTCATCTTGGGCTATAGATTACATTTTTGGGGGTATTTGTTATATAATAGGGAATGCTTCTTTAGGTATAGAAACCCTAGGACATACGCATAACCCTTGTCCCTCCACCCCAGCATTACAAATAGCAAAATACAATCAGTGGTAACAACAACAACAACAACACACTCCAGCCTATAAAAATCGTGAGATGATTCTCAAATTCTTGATGGATAAGAATAAGAATGTGAAAGAATCTAGTATTCAAAGATCAAGAGTAGAATTACTTTCAGCTTAATGTTTCATAGATTATGGTTATCACATGACTTTGGATTTCCTTTATAAAATGGTGAACTGTTCTTTGGTAAATCTGAAAAACCTGGTAAGACAGAAAGAAATCATGCCTAGCTTACAACTTTTGAATTCAATAAAACCGCTGGCCTTTTTTTCAATATCTAGATTCTTTCCTTTGGAATAAATCCTGTTTCCTTTTTGGCCAAATAAAATATTCTCCCATATGTCTAGAGGTCATATTTTGCCTATCTCAGTGATCAGAGGCTGGAATAACTGAGGCGGGGGTGAACCTCTATTCATTCATGGCTATGGGATGCAAGGGATGCAAGATTGTGTGCCAATCTTTTGATTATGAACACAACGCACTCGCCCATCCTATAGTAATCCCCAACTGCCAAAGAATGTTGAAATCTGGATACTTGTCTCACAATTACTTTTCACTTGACCCAATAGGTATTAGATTGTCAGGGTAAACCATTACCCTTAAGACAAACTAAGAACTTCGGGAACTCCCAACCTATCAGTAGTAGTGGGCCATGTGCTCTGGACTAAGTGTTCAGCTGAGGAAAATTTGTGTGGTCTATCCACAGCTTTTTACCAAGATATTCTTAACATCTTTGCTACCTATTTGCAGTCTGTGACCATCTAAAAGGTCAGGCCTAACTGGCTCATCAGGGTATCAGACACATTATCACTGGCCTCAATAAAATAGTGTTCTCACAAAACAGTATACAACTACTATTGTGATAATTATGCTACATCCTGGCTCAGAGTGGCTACTTAAGAAGTAGTTACTAGAAAGTAAGAAAGCTATTCTTTATAAAGTTTTGCACTCTTTTTGGCATGATTTGACATAATGTTAAGATTTCAATAGGGAAAATTTTATCCCCATTCTCTGACTGGTATTAGACCTGTTTTCCCTTCTTGAAAAAATTTTGGCATCACCTCTTTTGTCCTCCAAATGACTGTCATTAATCCCCTTGATGTACATCTAAAATTCCTGCATGGTGTTTTGCTAAGGCAGTAAGCCTCCCAATTTAACACAGAAAGGTCCGTGTCCCCTGAAGCTCTGCCAATAATGGACTTAGTGATCTTCAGAGACACACTCAAGTTCCCAAACACACCTGAAAGTATATTTCAATGGTGAAGCCAAAGCTGTCTGGTGGAAGGACACTTCATGCAGACTGACAAATTTATTCTGAATTTGAAAGGGCTTAGAGAGTTGGGTTTTCCCCCATTTCAACACGCTTGTGAAGGGCTCCCTAGCTTTACAAAATGAAGTCTAATTGCAGTCCTCCAGAGAGACAGTGCTAGCAGTCATAAGGCCACCTGTGCAACTGTCGTAAGCTCCTGCATCCTAAATGCAGGAGTGTTCAAGGTATTACAGAGGCATGGAAAGCAGCTTTCTGTCAAAGACCCGGGAAGGGCAGCATACATATTTACAAAGCTGCCATCATTGCCCAGCAGACCATGCACCTACAGTTTATTTTTACCCCTATAAATAAATATGACAAGGAGAAAAGAAATGTAAAGAATCCAGAGTCAACAAAATCCTCTGCATGAAGAAAACAAAGGCATATAAATGTCCTTATACATTATTTGAATACACAGCTCAGTGCCACTTAATATATTCAGTTTTTTAACTTATAATTTTATTCTATGGCAATCACTAAAATGTTTAAAAGGCTCTATGGTGATTAGTGTCATTTGAACTTTGAGGGAAATATTTTATATGTGTCGTAAGAGCCGTATCCATTCTTCTAAGGATTAGTAATGGAATGAAGAAGTTGATTTCATGTCTATCCTTGTCCCAACAAAACCAATATTCCAGTGACATTACACTATACTGCAAGCAAGCTATGAGTAGGTAGTATATTAACTTAGCTGTATTTAGACAAAGTTACAGTCCTTGACTTTCAATTTCACAAATAGCATGCTACATAGTTCTACCTGGTTAGTCCACCAGCACCCTAAAATCAGTATGTGTACAACCTATCTTTTAATTTCTGCTCATAATCCAATTTTTTATCCTGATTTTGCTATTTTTGTCAATACCATGATAATGTTCCTGGTTTCTAAAACTAGGAACCTTCGCCTTATGTTTTCATCTTCTTTTGCCTCATGCTCTAGTCAGGTCTTTCTTCTGTTTTCAATTCCACTTCTATTTCTCTCTCTCTGGAGAGCCAATATAGCATGGTAGTTAGGAGTCTGGACTCTGAAGCCTGATTTCTTGGGCTGGAATACTAATTAGCTCAGTCATGTGGTCATGGGCAAGTCACTAAATCTTTCTGCGCTTTAGTTTCCCATCTAGAAAATGGGGTTGTAAGATTCAAGTGAGTCAATATGTGCAAAGTGCTTACAACAGTGCTGGGTATATAATAAGTGTTATGTAAGTATTAGCTAATATGATTATGTCTGTTTGCAATACACATATCAGGGCCTTTATCATCTTGTGTCTTGAGTCTCACTGAAGTCTTGCTATTGGGTTCTCAAATGCTCTGTTCTCTCTTTAAACATCCCACAACCAACTATAAGCTAGAATACTAGAATCTCAAGAACTGGGAGAAGTGTAAAATTCATTCGGTTCAACCCCTCTCTTTGATATACAAGCCTCCTACTTTTCTGATATTTTCCTTAAAGTTTAGCTATTGCTTCACAAAACCAATTCCAAGTCTATTTTTATTTTGCCATATTAGAAAGTAATTTGTTCATGTGAACTGAGATCTGCTGTCTTCCTCTTTCACCAATTTATTTTATTTCTGTCCTTTTGATCTACCAAAAATTGACATGTTCTCTCTTCCACTGGCCAGTCTCTTGGATAATCAATAATAGCTATTTGATCTCAAAGTTGTTCCTCTTCTAACCATCGCTGAGACTTTCAAGAATTCATCATATTACATACTACAAGCCATTCCATGGTTTGTTTACCCTTAACATCTTGGTTTCTCTTCGTTGGACAAAGCACAGCTCTGGTCACACACTGTATGTAAAAATATTTCAGAGTTTCTCAAAGCACACTAATGTCCAAAATCTTTAGCTTAGAAATCTAAACTTTTCTCAACCAAACCACGATTGTTACATTTCTTACTTTAGCTTTCATTATTTCACTATTTGCATCCTTTGCTACAGACAAATTTGACTACTAGCCATGTCCTGAATCCCCTTCTTTTTCATGCATCTGGAGCTACATCATATGTTTCTGTTCTTCTTCAATGCCTTTCACACAGCCTATCTCAACCTTCCCAAATGATCCTTCAACTTGCAGCTTGAATGACACTTTCATTAGGTAACAGTCCATGGTCCATGATGCTCCAAGGCCGGAATGCTATTACCTTCTTTTGTTCTCTTACAGAACTTTGTTTACATACCTCTTACAGCTGTTACTGCATATAATCTGTTACTGTAGCTTTTTATACATATGTATTATTCTCTCTATCATTGTATAAGCTGATGAAGGCAGTAGCAGGGTCTCAATCTTTTTTCTTATACATCCTGACACATGATAAGCACTCAGTAAATACATGTGAAATTATTTCATTAATTCATTTAGCAAACATTTATTAAGTACCCCATATAGTTCAGGGCATAATAAGACCTTAATGAATGTTGAATAAATAAATAAATAACTGATCAACATAAAAGCATCTGACTGAAATTTTCAGGCTGGGTGACTAGAAAAACACTGGTACCATTGAGGAGGTCTGGAAAAAGCAGTGATTGATTGGGATGAGAGTTGTGTTTGGTGTTGGATGTGCTGAATTTAAAATGCTGGCAAAAGATGCAGGATGATAGATATTTACTAAGCTACACATTGAAAGTCCCATGCTAGGTACTGTTGTGAATACAAAAAGAAGGCAGGAAAGGGGACAGTGTTAATTCTTAGGCATTTGACTGAGAATAACATTAAATCGAAGCAACAAGATGAAATTAGTGGCTATAAACAGGATTGCCTTTTCTCATGTGTGTTTGATAAACTCCTTTTCTAAATTTCTCTGATGGATACTCAAAAGTAAACACTCGAATCTCTATTTTCATTCTTATCTTCATTTAGTGAAGACTTCATTCTATACAATCATTGGTTTGAAAGCCCTAGATTGTGAGGATAGTTAACTCTTGTGAAGACTTCGAAAGTCAGTTCTCATCAGTTACCACCTCCCAGCTACTTGTAAACTGCTAATAAACACACTAGACAAATGCCTTTGCTCTTTTGGAGGAGGAAAGTGTTGTATTCCTTTGACATTTGGTTTCCAACTTTGAAGAGCACCAAGAGCAATCCAAATTCAAAGGAGAGAGGCAGCTTCCTCCTACTCTCTTGTCAGCCATTTCCTGGAGAAAATAACACTTTTATACACCTCTGAGTAAATCACCCTCAAAATCCAAAGTGTCCTTTAAATTGAAACAACATGAAATGGAAATGATCAGCTAATAAATTACAATTATATGAAATATTGTTTTATGAAAGTAGAAAATACTGGCTAACTTGAAAATTATAGAATGTATTTTCAAATAAAAATTAAATATTTTGATCACTTACATTATAAGTGAAAATATCCCCTTAATCTTTTTCATTTTAGCATCTACATCCAGGCTGAGATTTGTTTGGTTGGCCCTTATAAATAGAAATGGAAGTCAAAACTTTTATTTAGGTTTTAATATATTCAACCACATTTCAGATTTTTCTTAACAAGCCTAAATATTAAAACAGCTTTTAAAAATGAGCATATAAAATAAACAAATCATCTTTATCATGAAAGCACTCTGATTTTACTTTCCCTGCATATTTAAATGATGACCCTTTTAGAATTATCCAAGCCCTGTAACTGTCAAATTCTTAACTTTCCACTTTTTAATAAAAATGATTTCCATAAAGATTAGAAATTAATCTAACCTGACTCTCAAATCTAATATATTTTAGTGCTGGAAGCTGTAAAAATTCATCTATCTAGGTTTAATAAAGAAAGTTTTTTCAATTTAAATATACATTGCATTTAATAAGCTTGCATGATAATTTCAACAATGTTCATGGGTTCTTTAAATTACCTTCCTGCTGTGTCCAGGATACAATCCAATTTCATTTTTGAGCAACTGAGTTAAAAAAAGGTTTCCACATCAAAGTGATTTCTGAATGACACAAAGTGAAATGATTAGAAGTCACCCAATCAGATCGGCTCTTATGCCTGACTTAAAAGAGAAAAATATTTGTTTATATTTATGTAACCCTAAAGCATGTAACCATTTGGATATATCTAAATGTTTGACTGAAATGATTATCTTTTACCCAAATGTTTGTCATTGTGACGATTAGCATTCTGTCATATTTTATTTCCTTTCAACTTTTCCACCATTTTCTATCGTAATAAATATTTGTTGAGTGTGCGCCCTGAGTTAAGTATTGTGCTAACTGGTGGAAATACAACAAAGACAGATATGTCCTCTGCCTTCAATGAGCAAATCTACTGCATAAATACTCAAAGAAATATGTAGCTACAAAATGTAATAACTACTATGGAGGGGCAAGACAAAGTGCAATGAGAGAATACAACAGGGTGACCTAATTTAATTTGAGGGTGTCAAGATTCTGATCTCATTCAGGCATTGGCGTTTACGTTGAAACCTATGGGACGTGTGGGTGTATGTGTGTGGGGATAAGGGAGATAAAATAAATAATATGTGCCTGAGGTACATAAAAATAGAGGAATAGAATGGTACAAGATAAGTCTGGAGAATCAGAGGTCAGAGAACTCAGGGCCTTTTAAAATTTACTAAAAACTTCGGACTTTATTATAGTAGAAATGGAAAAATATTGAAAAGTAGCAAGGGAGTGAAAAAATCAGATTTTAAAAGGTCTCTTTGGATGCAATATAGAGAATGGGGTGGAAGGAAGAAGAGACTCAAGAAGACCATTTAGGTGACTATTATGGGATTCCAGGTGAGAGAAAATGGTTGCTAGGGCTAGAGTAAATGCAGTGGAGACAGGGAGAAATTGATGCATTAGAAATATTTTTAGGAGGTAGAAGCAACAAGACTTGGTGACTGATTAGATAAGACAGAGGTAAAGGATATGGAGGGGCCACGGGTGGCACTGAGGTTTAGCATGGACAACTGTGTGGGTAGTTATGTTATTTTTTAATCAATATATGGAATAGTGAAGGAAGAACAAGCTTTAGGGGGAAGATCATGAAGATCAGCTTTAGACATGTTAACCAGAGGTGCCTGTGAGGAATCCAAGTAAAGATGTCAAGCAGTAGATGGATGGATATATGGGTCTGGGATTAAGCAGGGAAGTCAGGGTTAGAGATTAAATTTGTGAGTCACTAATAAAATGGATAATTAAAGCCAAGGGAGGAGATGTAAACTAAGATGGGAAATGAGTGGGGCCAAAGACAGACAAATTTTAACATGTAAATGTCAAGTACAAGTGAAAGATCCAGTAAAGGAAAGTGAGAGGGATATAAGAAAAACAGAAGCATGTAGTATCATAGAAATTGATGGAAGAGGTTTTTTTATATATATATATATGGAGCAGTTAGCTATGCCAAGTGCTACTACAGTCGAGTAACATTAAGATTCAAAAGTGTTCAACATATTTAGTAAAACAATGATCATTGATAATTTGTTGGTAGCTATTCTGGTGGAGTGATGAGGGGTAGAAGCTAGAATGGAATTGACTGATGCGTGACTAGGGTACATGTATGAAGGATAAGGGAATCATGAGATGCCTGGGTGGCTCAGCGGTTGAGTGTCTGCCTTTGGCTCAAGGCATGATCCTGGAGTCCTGGGATTGAGTCCCACATTGGGCTTCCTGCATGGAGCCTGCTTCTCCCTCTGCCTGTGTCTCTGCCTCTCTCTCTGTGTCTCTCATGAATAAATAAATAAATAAAATCTTTTTAAAAAAAGAATAAGGAATTAAAGAGAAGCTCTGTCAAAGAAGAGAGTTTTAAGTATGAAAAGGGAGAAAACTAGAATGAATGCTGTGGTGTTGGATTGCACCTGGAGATATTAATAGAAATCCATGGTTTTCTACAGATAAATAAGTTAATATAGATAGAAATGAGTATATTATGCATGTAAATGTATGTGTATATTCCCTAACTCTGTTCACTTCGAGGGCCTGTGAATGGAAACATCCTAATAGCAACAAACACACTTAGTGCCTAGAACTTGACTTCTAAATACCATTACACCAAAAGGAATCAGGCTCCTTGGTGAAAGCCTGATTCTAGGGATAGAACAAGAAAAGTACAAATGAGACTGGAACACCTTACTGTGCCAGAAAGTAAGGAAGTGCCCAAAGAATGATGATGACATGTCAAAAAGGACACAGAAGCCAGCTTGAAGGGCTATCACTGGCCAAAACAAAAAAATCTGAGTATCAAAACAAACAGAAATAGTAATGAATATGATCTACCAAGTTACTGGGAAAGCCTGAGTTCACACAGATATAAATAAATGAACAATAAATGAGCAAATAAATTGAAAGTCTGATGAGTAATGAATGGAACATTTACATAGCTTCAAAGTACCTCCCCCTAAACATTTGTTAATTACAAGTGGAGAAGCAGAGAGAGAGAGAGAGAGAGAGAGAGAGAACAGTAAAGAAGCCTTGCAGATACCATCTTTTGTTTTAATACCATCTTAATTAAGCATTCAAAGTTAACTTCACCAGTAGTAAGGCAAATCAATAATGAACACAATCTGATGAGATACAATGAGAAGAACACAGCTTTAATTCTGTGGTTTTCTTGCCTAAGATGTATATCCTAAATCTACTTATGAGGAAATATCAGAAACCCTAAAACTGAGGATCATTCTCCAAAATAAGTGGTGTACAATCTTCAGGAATGTCAGTCACAAAATCAAGGAAAGACTGAGGCACTGTTCCAAGCTGAAGGAGAATGAAGGGCCATGACAACTAAAATGCAACACTTGATTTTGAGCCATTTTTGTTGCTATAAGGGACATTACTGGGACAACAATAAAACATGAATGGCCTTTGAGCATTAGATGATAGTAATATATGAATGTTAATTTCCTGATTTTAATGTATATTGTGATTATGTAGAAAAATACAGGGGCACTTGGTGGCTCAGTCAGTTAAGTGTCTGCTTTCAGCTCAGGTCATGATCTCAAGGTCCTGGGATTGAGTCCCGCATCAGAGGCTCCCTGCTCAGTGGGGAGTCTGCTTCTCCCTCTCCCTCTGTTCCTCTCCCTACCCATCCCTCCCACTGGCTCGTGCTCTCTTTCTTGCTCTCAAATAAATAAAATCTTAAAAAAAAAAGAAAAGATTTTTTTCCCACTCATTTTCTCTAGAAGGTGACAGAACATGAGAGACTCCTAACTCTGGGCCACAAACAAGGAGTTGTGGAAAGGGAGGTGAGTGGGGGGATGGGGTGACTGGGTGACGGGCACTGAGGGGGGCACTTGACGGGATGAGCACTGGGTGTTATACTATATGTTGTTAAATCGAACTCCAATAAAAAATATACAAAAGAAAAAAAAAGAAAAAAGAAAAGAAAAATACCCTTGTTTTTAGGAGATATGCAATAAAGGATTTATGGGAAATGGGTCAGCAACGTATTCTTCAATGTTTCCAGGGAAAATTCTTACTAATGTACTCAAATTTTTCTGTAAGCTTGTAACTGTTTCAAAATGAAAAGAAAAGCTGAATGGAAGGTAATAAAGTGGAGAAATGAAGCTGAATCATTAAAGAAGGCAAGAGATGATTAGTTAGCTGAGAATGTGAGATTTAAAAAAATATTTTTTTTCAAGTGAGAGAGACAAGATCATGTTTAAAAGCTTTTGAGAAAGATCTAATAGGAACTTTGGAGTTAAACTTACATGCGAGAGAAAGTGGGAGAGGGGTGCGATCCAGAGGTCAAATGGAAGGATTGATCTTTGACAGGACACTTCCTGCATTATAGCAGCAGGAAGAAAGAGGATATGGGCACAGACACAATCTGATTTTTCAGATTTGATGCTAGAAAATGGAGGGAGTTTTCATGTGATGGTTATTTTTTTGTGAAGCAAGAGGCAAGGCCATCCACTAAGAAGGGACAGACAGTGGGGAAATTGGAAGTTTGAAAAAAGTAGAGAAATTCTGAAAAAAAAAAAGAATTGCAGGGGACGACAGAATGAGGTAACCTGAGGAATGTGGTAATATTGCTGGGCAGTCTTGAAGGCCCAAGAGAGGTTGGTAACCATGCATTTTTCTTGGTACCAATCTACCCAAACTATGATTTTTCTTCAACAGAGTTTGGTTTCTGGGTATAGACAGGGAAAACGCTAACAATTGCCATCATTCATTGTTTGAGTTTTGTCAGGGAGGCCCAGTGAAGCAGGGGATTTTAGGGTATTTGCAAGAGAGACTGGAATGATAGGCCATTTGTATCACAACTAGGGAGATATAAGTTTTCCTTTATTCTCCCTTAAATGAACTTCTATATATATATAGAAATTCTGTAACCTTTTAGTGATGGAAAAAAAAAAAAAAAACACTGAGACTATAACTTAGTAAACTTCTGAGGTGTTAGGATAAATCCAAAGTTGAATACTCTCCAAGCTGAAAATCTTACTCTTCCCAATAAATCACAATAATGTTCTCTAGTTTGCTTATCACTTGGAATCATTAATCAGAACTTTAGAGAGCTAGCACATAATTACAGATTTTAGGTTGTGAAGGTCCTATCTGTTCAGCATCATTAGAAATGGGTTAAATATATTGATTCTGGAGTTAAAGGATAGATGGCTCACAGTACCTGAAATCTCAACAACTAAGGTATTATACCATTATAATTCAGATACCTTCACGTCCACATGAGCAACTTCAATTTTGGTTTTAACTGGGGAAGATTTATTTATTTATTTATTTTTAATTTATTTTTTATTTTTATTTTTTTTTAATAAATTAATTTTTATTGGTGTTCAATTTACCAACATACAGAATAACACCCAGTGCTCATCCCGTCAAGTGTCCCCCTCCGTGCCCGTCACCCATTCACCCCCACCCCCCGCCCTCCTCCCCTTCCACCACCCCTAGTTCATTTCCCAGAGTTAGAAGTCTTTATGTTCTGTCTCCCTTTCTGATATCTCCCACACATTTCTTCTCCCTTCCCTTATATTCCCCTTCACTAAACTGGGGAAGATTTAACTGGAAGTTTCTGTTGCCAAAAAATGGAGTTCAAAAACCTGACTGGTCTAGTGAAAAGAACTCAGCCAGTGTGTCAATTTTCTCACAAATTTTAAATTATAATGCCTGTATTATTTTTCTTACCAGATTTTTGGGAGAATGCACTAACAAAATATTGTTAACATAAATGATAATAGGGGTGCCTGGATGGCTTAGTCAGATAAAGGTCCGACTCATGGTTTTGGCTCAGGTCATGGTCTCAGGGTCCTGGGATCGAGTCCTGCATCAGGTTCCCTGCTCAGCAGGGAGACTGCTTCAGGATTCTTTCTCTCCATCTGCACCTCCCTCCCTCAATAAATAAGTAAATAAATCTTTAAAAAAATAAATGATAAAATTATTGGGAAGTTAAACGGGAAAAAATAAGCCCAGAGTCTGAGATACTGCTCAGGGTAAAGAAGACTTGAGTGGGTGGCAGGTGGGGATCCCAGGTAGAATGAGTATGCTGTGTATACAGGAGAGATCATGTCTTCAACCTGGTAAAATCTGAGATAAAGTGACACAACTCAGCTATATAGATTGAATGTCTGTGTACCCCTCAGATTCGTGTGTTAAAACCCTAATCCCATATGTGATGGTATTTGGAGGTAGGGCCTTTGGGAGGCGATTAGGTTATGATGGTGGAGTCTGCATGTATGGGATTAAAGTCCTTATCAAAGAGGCTCAGAGGCCTAGCTTGCCCCTTCTACTACTTGAGAACGCAGTGAGAAGGCACTGTGAACCAGAAAGCAGGCCCCTCACCAGACACTGAATCTGCCAGTGTCTTTTTGTGGACTTCTCAGCCTCCAGAAATGTGAGAAAGAAATTTCTGTTGTTTGTAAGCCACCCAATCTGTGGGATTTTTGCCACTGCAGCCCAAGCAGAATACGACAAACCCTCTTCCTGGATGTATCAATCTGAGAGGTGATGAAGATAGAGGAAATGAAACTAAACTTGTTGTACCGAGTGTGGTGGGTTGAATGATACACCCTTGTCATAACCCCTGGAACCTGTGAATGCGACCTTATTTTGAAAAAGGACCTTTGCAGATGTAATTAAGGATCTGGAGATGAGATCATCCTGGATTAACCTGGTGGCTCTAAATCCAATGATAAATGTCCTTACAAGAGACAGAAAAGGAGAAGAGAAAAGGAAATGGCCATGTAGAGATGGAAGCTGAAAGTCTCCAGAAGCTGGAGGAGGCAAGGAGTGCTTCCCTGTTGATATTTTTATTTTAGACTTCTAACCTCCAGAACTGTGAGAGAATATATTTCTCTTGTTATTTAAACAAATAGTGATTTCACTGTAGTTTTCAAGAACACATAATGTATTCTCAACCTACAGATCTCTGGCACTAAGCAATACTAATGATAATGATAGTGACAGCCATTGCTAACATTTAGTGGGAATTTTAGATACTAGGCATTGTGCTAAGTGATTTAAATGAATTCTATTTCTTAGTCCTCACAAGAGTTCTGTGATTGAGGTACCATTATTAACCCTAACCTTCAGAGGCAGGGATTTGAGGTTTATCAATTTGCCTAAGGTCATATATAATCTATGAGGCGGTACAGCAGGAATTTGAACCCACTGTCTGACTCTAGATCCCACACTTCGAAGCCCTACACAGGATCACAGTCAACAGTAGTTTGGATGACCTACACCAGTTGGTAGGAGTTTATATTCTAAGCAAGTCTGACTGGCTGAACAACAAAGGGAATTTCATTTTTAAGTACAACCTAAATCCAGACAGCTCATTGCTATATAATAAGTACAAGTGTACATCACAATGAAATGGAAGCTTTATCAAGACATCCCATTACTTACTTTGAGAGACCAGAGGTGAGTAAAGCAGAAAAATGCTAACTTCTACAATACCATACTTACCCCAGCCAGCATTAAATTCTAATAAAAATGTCCAATTTTTCTTTTTTACATTTAAGCTATTTGCTCTATAATACATGCAAATGACACTTTAATAAAATCATTACATTATCACAATAACATTTCACCCTTTAATTTGACTATATTCCTCAGTTATTCTTACACCTTTGCGCTAACTTCTGTGGTAAATTTATTTAACTACATAAATTATTCAGCATAATGGAAAAAAGACATAGTAATATGGTGCCATCTCAAAATCAGCAGCTCCGCCTCAAAAATGAAGGCACTTTGCTCTGCCTTGACATTTGGATTGCTGAGCTGTCATAGGAAATTCTCCTACTAAGATACCTTCTATTCCCTTAACATTATCTCTTAATTATATTTTTATTTCAGAAGCTAACAATGATACAAAAGAGTACTAATGTGTAGTAGGTTCAATCCCATATTTTTAATATTTCTCTATATAGGAGATGCCTTAAAAGCATTGGCTTCCTCAAACAGAATCACATTGCTTTTTTCCAAAATTCCTATTCCTTCAAGGGATAGGGTTCTTTACTTTTCTGAATAAAAATGCCTCAGATTATTAGTTTGAAGTTGTTCGGGTAGAAACTCATCTTTAAATACAAAGTCATTGATGTGTAAGGTAGAATCAAGGGACTCAACTGGAAGCCCCGGATATGCTAATAAGCCATGTAAACCTGGATATATGGTTTGGTTTGTCTTTGTCTTCTTTTGCAAAAAGTATTATGCAATCACCCACCCTAACTTATAGGAACATTGAAAATATGTGTAAATATGAAAAAACACTTTGACAACTTAATAAGCCAAAGTAATTTTGATATATATAGGAATAACATGAGTGGGACAGTGGCTCAGTTGGTTGAGTATCTGCCCTTGGCTCAGGGTGTGAACCTGGAGTCTCAGGATCCAGTCAGCCTTGGGGCTCCCCACAGGGAGCCTGCTTCTCCCTCAGCCTATATCTCTGCCTCTCTCTCTGTGTCTCTCACGAATAAATTAATAAAGTCTTTTTTTAGAAAAAAGGAATAGCCTGAACTTTCTTGATTGACAGACTTGGATTTGAATCCTGGATCTGCCATCTACTAGCCATATGGACTTGGAGAGATACTTTAATTTAACCTTAATTTCCTAATCTGTCAAATGAGATAAAAAGCATCTCCTTAAAAGGGTTGTTTGAAATAGGTGATGTTTATGAAAGTATTTAGTACATCAACTGGCACATATTATTTCCCTTCCCTATTCCTCCCCTTGACGCTCTTTCTATTCCAGAAGGACACCTCTAGACCCAGGACATATATGATAACCCATTTAGGGTGGATGGTAGGTTTCCTCTATATGGAGCTCACAGAAAAAAAAAAAAAGCCCTAAGACAGAGCCCCAGGAAATTTTATGAAGTCAAAGTGTCAGGCTCTGAATTTTCTTGAAAAAGTCAATTTGAGTTCAACCAAAAAGGAGGCTGCATTTTGGAAAATTGGCCTTTAATATCTAGAGTACGAGTTTTCAAAGTGTTCTCTATAGTTCAATACCACTTTCACCATACTAGATAGGCTTTTCTTTCAGTAAAGATAATAAAAGAGGTGAATTTTACTACTTTGACCAGGTGGCTTTATGTGTCTAAGAACAGTTTTGTCCTTTCGTAGGTCCAACAGAAAGTTTTGCCTTAAAAATCACACATAAAACAACTTTTTTCCTCCATTGCTCTATTCCTCAAATAACTCCAAGTGTGATCTATGGGACCTTCTGTTCTATATGGAGTCAAGGGGCAAGAGAATTGTTGGTGAACTTTGGGAGCAAATTCCATTTTTGAATCTCCAGTATTTTTTTCCAATATTGAAAGTGCAGCTAGATAACATTTATAAATACCCTTCTGGTTTTGGTTTTGCCAATTTCATCTTTGGTAATATTTGCTTTGCTCAGTGTTGTCTGTATTTTCAGCTTCTGAGGCTGATGTCACTTGTCCAGTAACCTAACAATGATTTTAAACTTGATTTTCCCATAATGAAACATTATTAATCCTTGGGGTATTTACTGTAATACACTGCATTGGATAATATGGAACATTATCTACTGTTCTACTAGAATGCCAATGTCATGCATCATTAATAAATGCATAGTTCCCATTAGCTGAGAGGCTTTTAATTAGCATACATTTTTTTTGTCATCATATATCAAACTAAGCAGACTTTTTTCTCATCTTGTGTTACTTTGCCTACTTGAAAAGTTGAATTCTTATTGTGGAAATGTGTATTAAAGCCTGAAATTTATAAACCACTCCAAGTTATTTTCAGTATTGAAATGACAATTCGATTTCCTCCAAGTTTCTAAATGCAGCAATGTGATGTTTTTCTTCTGAAAAATAATTTTTATGGCACCCTTGCAACAAGACTATATATTTGTCACCCTAAACCTCATGTGTTTGGATTATATGGTTTTAGCCAAGTATGGCCCACAGATCACCTGCTGGGGATCCAGTTAAGTATGTAGATTCTTGGGCCTCACTTTAGATCTACTGAATCAAAATGTGGGGGTGGAGGTGGGGCCTGGGAATTTGCCTTTTAACAATATTCTAGGTAATTTTCATGCATTCTAATATTTTAGAGCCACTGGTTTGGTGGTTTTAGGCACTCTTCCATCTCTTTTTTCCTTCCCTAAGAACTTTCATCATCCTTTTAATCTGAATCCCTTCTCAGCAACCTCATGCTGTCCTGTTGGCTGTTAAAAGATGTGTAGGTGTTCTACTGAGAATACAAGATTGGAAATAAGAAGGTTCTAGTCCTCATTTTATTATCCATTTAATCTTGGTCAAGTCTTAATGTTTTCGAGCTTTAATTTCACCAACTGCAAAATGGGGAAAAGTAGGAAAGGAATGAGAGGAAGCCAGATTATTAGATAAATTAACATTTAAGATTTTATTTGGATCCAACATTCTTGGATTTTATTAATGCACCAGTTTTTTTTTTAATGCACCAGTTGTTGCAGGGAGAACAGCAGAGGGAAAAAGAAGATAAGCTGAAGAAGTCACTAGGTATACAGGAATAGAATGAGCATGAGTTTTGGAATCAGACAGATAAGGGTTTAGATCAATGCTCTGATATATTATTGAGTAATCTGAAGCAAATTACACTACTCTTTGGGCTTTAATTTCTTAGGATAATATGTATCTTATAGACTTCTTGTCATAATTCAAAGAGATAGAACAATATCTGCAACAGTACCCAGAAACATGTTCTTAAGAAGTAATAGATATGATGAAGAAGAGAGAGAAGGGGAACAGGAGGGGGAAAGGAAGAAGGAAACGACAGGGAATGAGACATTGTGGTGGGTGGTTTGGTACTTTGCTAGATTTATTTGACAACAAATAATTGGTTGGGAATTTATGATGTGCCAGGTACTGTTCCAGGCACTGGAGATACAGCAGAGTCAAAACAGGTAATTTCTACCTTGTGGAGCTTATATTCTGATGTGTATGTGTGTAGAAGGGAGTGTGGGTGTGGCAGATAATAAATAAGTGAGTACAAGATATTTCAGATGGTGATAACTGCTATGATGAAAATTAAAACAGGGTTAGAGAGATCCAGAGAGATGGAGGGTGGGAAGTTGCTATTTTACATAGGGTGATTTCTCTAATAATTTATCAATTATTAATATTGTACCAGGTGAACAGATACCTGATGTGAGTGAGAGAGCCTTGCACCTAGCTAGGGGGAAGACAAAGGGATACCAAGGAGAAAGGTTCTGAGGTGAGACCATGCCCAGAGTGTTGAGGAACAAAAAGGAGGCCTGATTCCAAAATATGTAGCTGGAGCAGAGTGGATGAAAGTGGAAGACGGTAGTAGTAGTTGGTATGAAAGAGGTCATGGGAGTGGGCGGGAACAGATGGTGGAGGGCCTTATAGACCATGGGAAGGAAGTCAGCTTTTACTCTGAGCTAAATGGGAAGACAATGGAAGGTTCTCAGCAGAAGAGTGACATGATCTGATATACAAATGATCATTCTATAGGGGGATAAAGTGAACAAAGAGAAGCCAGTTAGAAGGCCATTGCACTAATCAGGCGAGAGAAGATGGTGGCCTGGGACCAGGATAGTACCAGTGTAGGTTGTGAGAAGTGGTCAGTTTCTGTATACATTTCGAGAATGGAACCAATTAAGATTTGTTGATGGGCTGGATGTGGATGTGAGGGATAACGATGACTAAAGGTGTTGAGCTGAGCAACTGAAAGAATGGAATTGCATTTCCTGAGATGGGGAGACTACAGGAGTGGCAGATATGGGGAAGATGAAGTATATGTGCCAAACAGCTGATATAGTGAAAAGTGTCAGTCAACTAACATTAGTGAGCACTTCCTGTGTGAGGAACCCAGCGACAGGTGCTCTGGGTGCTGTTGTTAGTATTACAAAAGAACTGGAGAACACTGTCTTTAGTTTTAGTTGAGTGCTTATAAAATTATTTTGGGAATAAGCTACCGTCTTCCTCATGCATGGGAAGTCCACATTCAGAGTTAATATACATCACTTCTCAGCTTTCCAAAGCCATATTCATTATCTCTGAACTTCAGCTTTAACCAAATCAAATGAAAACTAGTACAAGTTGAGGGGTTGCAACTTTGCTATTTGCTTACTCACAGTGATGCCTTACCATCGCTCCAGTAACTGCCTTAATTGCTTTCTGGAAATAATCCTACCCCATCTGGTGGGATGTTTCTGAAGCGTTAAGTGCTCCAAGAAAAAGAGCTTCTGTGCTTTACAGTAAGCACACAGCCATCAGGAGCCTCACTGGCTGTTTTATACTTCAGTCTGTGCTGCTTCCCAAAGAGCTGAATGGACCGCTATTGTGTCATTTAAATCTAAAGAAGGCATTTGCACGCTGATGATGTTATCTCAAGTCCTAATTTGTGCAAACATTGATCTGCTTTGAGCAGAAAAGAAATCTCCGCTCAGACAGCAAGGACTGAGCTCAGATTAATAGTCAGGGGAAAGGACTAAAGCACCAGGAAGGGTAAACTTTTTTTTTTTTTCATTTTAGGATGCTTTATCAGATTTTCTTTCCAGATTTATTTCTGCTCCAACGAAGAATATTCTTTTTGAGCTAAATCCAATTTGTATATAAAAAATACACACCCATATTGATTTCACTCTGGTTTAAAATGGTATTTTTGCAGTGCAAAAATCTAATCAATACAATCTTATGAGTTGGACTGGTAATGGTAAACATACTAACAGATATTTCATTTCATGGGGCCAAAGCTCTGGAAATTGATACTACTGAAAAGGATTACTCATTCACCATTGGGTATAACTTTGTTTACCCAACCATGATATAGGTGTAAAGCAGAAATACAATTATGCTGTGGCCAACACTCAGGGGGTTTCTGAATAGTAGAACTTGCCTTCCCCATTTACCCTGAAGGTCCATAGATCGTACAAGTTGGCAGATCAAATAAGGATATTGTAGGAAATCGTTTACAATAAATGAATAAAAGCTTAATCTGAGAGGGTGGAAGACTAGACTGACATAGTCATTGAAGAAATAAAAGTCTCCCAAGCCAAGATCAACTTTTTAAAAATTAAGCTTTTAGAGGAGATGAAATTTGCAGATTCTTGGATCAGGGCTGTTATTTCTACTCTCACATGTATCTAAAGCATTTGGTTTTGAGCAAGGCATTCTACAAGTGAAACCGTAAGACAGGTGTTGCCAGGGGTTCAAACTGCAGCCAACAAGATTTTTTTTAACATGCTTAATCAAAACTGTGGCAATACCAGAGGAACTGTGTTTCATCATTGCTAGTGGACTTGGAGTGGGGAAATGCAATTCATCAAAAGATATAATAACCCTGACTTGCCTGTGTCTCCTCTCATATAACCCTCGGTTACCCTCACTGGAGTTAAGTGTCGTGGAAACCTACAGTGCAGAAGCACACAAAGGGTTGAGACTGGGAGAAATAATTCAGGTGGAGTACAAGAAAGAGCAACATTGTCCCTAAGGATTATGACCCTTAAATATAGGATTGATGCCTAAAGCCAAGGAAGCATGAAGGGACAGAAAATGTATGGCTATGGCTGTAAATATACAGTCACCAGACGAGGTGGATATTAAAAATTCACATACAGATTTTTACCCTGGAGTCCCTCAAGGGCAGTCTAGGGAATAAAGATAATGCTGGTAAGTGCCATGTCATGTTTGCTGTGGATGATCAGAAGATAATAATTGATATTACCTATAATCAATTTCTAAGTGGGGGCTTTCTCAATGGCTCACGATGCTTTCTAATTCACTCGCCCAAGTTAACAGGCACTTAATCACCTCTCTATAGAAGAGAGATAGGTAGCTATTTTTGTTTTGATAATTGGGAAAAAGAGGCCCAGAATAACCTGTCCAAAATCCTACAGTAGTTTGATTATATTGCTCTAAACTCCTTCACTTAAATTTTTTTAATTTAAATAATTTTAAAAATTTAAAATCAATTAACTAACACATAATGTATTACTAGTTTCAGAGGTAGAGTTCAGTGATTCATCAGTCTTATATAATACCCAGTGGTCATTACATCACGTGTCCTCCTTAATGTCCATCTTAAACTCCTTCAGAAAGTTGACAATATATAAGCTCAAAATATTATGATTCTACCCATAGTGCAATAATAGAAGCTAATAGCTCAGCAATGAAGGAAAATCTCTTCCATGACATACAAATTTATACATTTTGTGTAATAGATATTCACTCTTTACCTTTGAACATTTGAAGTCACTGTAAGAGGAACATGAATTTCAAATATCCAAATTTTGCTGCCTTTGGAAACTATTTTATAGTAATCAAGTGCTATAATGCAGAAAAGCTATGAATTCTACCTTAGTTTTTTGGTCTTTAACAAGCTTTGTTAAGTTTGTTGACACCTAAATTCTTTGATTATAACGTGTCTTGAATTTCTTCCTTAAGTGTGTGCAGTCAAATCTCTACAGGAAATACTGTTTCTTGGTGGATCCTTAGTAAAATGAATCTGCCAAATTTAGGTATACTAGTTGCTTGTAAAGGGGATGATACTGCCTTCACATGAGATCTTTTCTACCAGGGAGGTGTGTAGGCACTTGGGAGAAAACATTTAGGAATTTGGTCTTTTGGTCCTTGCCTTTCTAGAAATTTTCAGCATTATATTGATTTGCAAGCATTTACACTCATAGTTTATACAATAATAATAATTAAATAAGTACTCTTTCATATCTCCTAAACATTTGGTGAAGCATGCAGCTTCTTATTTCTGCTTTTTTAAGTAAGAGAAAACTGAGACTTAAGAAATGAGTTAACCTGACTGAGGTCACACAGCTGGTCAGGAGCGGAGCTGGAACTAGATTTAGGACTCCTGGCATTTTGCTTTTTCTATTACGGCAGTGGCCTTGAAAGGACATTTGCACTAGTCAGTATAGGTTAGATTAGGTAGCAGATGAGCCCCCCAGATCTCAGTGGCTTGAAACAACAGAAGCTGAATTCTCATTCATGCTACATATGAAATGTAATTCAGAAGGTGGTGCTCTGATCACCATTTAAAACACTACCATCACCACAAGGCTTTTACAGTACTCCAAGGCAGGATAAAAGAACATGAAGAATCATGCAGTGGCTCTTGAACACTACTGCTTAGAAATGCTGCACATACCATCTACTCACATTTCATAGGTCAAAGAAAGTCATATGGTCACATGTAACTACAAAGAAGCCCTATGGCCCATAGGAGAAAACAATTAGATTCTGGGTGAACATGAAAATATCTACCACAACACCCCCTGTTTACATGAAATCTTACTTAGAACCCCTGTTTATAGAAAAACAGATACAAAATGGTGAAGAGATCAAAACCAACTTCACTTTCCCTTGCTCCTTTGGAAGATACTAAGGCACTTTTAAGGAACTTCAGGATTTAGTGAACACAATTCAAAATCACTGCCCCAAAATACATAGAAAGCAGACATACAGAATAAGTACCTTTATATTAAAGATAAGAAGACCAATAATCTCTTTCAGGGTCATAAGATAAAATAGAAGCTAGAATGAGAACAGATCACAGAATGATCCATTCTGTGTCTCTTGTTCTACTCACTAGACTTTGGTTCTCCCACTGTGATACAGAATATCCTCAGGAATATTGTGACTTTTAATGTCACAATGTATGAGGTGCACACAGTGTTACCCATAATGAATGCTAAGTCTCAAGTGCACAGCATGGTTTAGAAACTAATTTCTAAAGGAGGTACACATTTTTAGATTCATTTTGAACTCCACAGCTGCCTCTTACCACTAAGCAACTTGCCTTACATGCAAGAGTAAATGTTTTAATATAATATGCCTGTAAGTTTTCATCCTTGTTGAATTTTAAAATATGATTTGTTCAGAAAACAAAAATTCTTTTATTGGATTGTGGCTGGAAGGAAAATGATTGTTTTGAATATGAGAAAGGTCATTCAGTGTCACTAGTTTTTATGAAGAACAGTTTTTAATCAAGACAGAAAAATCAAAGTGTATATATATATTTCAGAGATGCTTGTTTAGGCATAGAACAAAACCATTTAGGGATGCTTGGGTGGCTCAGTGGTTGAACGCTTGCCTTTGGCTCAGGGCATGATCCCAGATTCCTGGGTTCAAGTCCCACATCGGGATCCCTGCATGGAGCCTGCTTCTCCCTCTGCCTGTGTCTCTGCCTCTCTCTATATCTCTCATAAATAAATAAATAAAATTAAAAAAAACATTTAGAACAGTGCTCTAAGGGGATCCCTGGGTGGCGCAGCGGTTTAGCACCTGCCTTTGGCCCAGGGCGCGATCCTGGAGACCCGGGATCGAATCCCACGTCAGGCTCCCGGTGCGTGGAGCCTGCTTCTCCCTCTGCCTGTGTCTCTGCCTCTCTCTCTCTCTCTGTGACTATCATAAATAAATAAAAATTAAAAAAAAAAGAACAGTGCTCTAAGGTGTGTGCTTCAAGGTGCGTGCTTGTGCATGCATATGTGTGTTGGGGGGCAAACCACCTGGGGGGAAGTATACACACTTTATCACACCCATTCTCATAATTATCCCCAACTAAGAATCTATACTGCAAAAAATTGCCCCTACCAAGAGGAGAAGGCTGCTATAGCCTTTAGGTAGGTTAGGTAGAAATCAAAAGCTGAAATCTACAAAGTTGAAACAGTATTCTCTCCTGAAAACATATCTGTCAATTTTTTCCTGGGAGTTAAACCCTGAATTCTCTTCCTTCCAGCAATGTCATCCATCCCCAACTATGGTGATAAAAAGAATGCCAGCATTTTTCACCCAACTGCAAATCCCCAAGAGAGAAGAGATTTCTTATTGTGCTATGCACTTGAAATGACAACTGATTATAACTATACACACAATAAAGATATTTTTGTTCCAGTTCTATATTTCCCAAATTGGGAAGGTGGAGAGAAGAGGAGGGCTTGTAATCTGAGTGTTCTTGGTTTCTTCCCTTCCTTCTTCCTGCCTATCTCTCCCTCCCGTCCATCTATTCTCTACTTATCCATCTTCTTTTCGATCTATTATCTATCTACCTGCCTGCCTACCAGAGCACATTCCCACATCAATTTTGTGTTTACATATGAAGGCACAGACTTTTCACATATAAAACCTATGCAGCTGATCATACTGGAGGTGAATAAATCAATTTACTAGCCCTCCAATTCATTTTCTTTCCAGAACAAGAAAAGAAAATCCACGTTCCATCCTATTGACTGGACGTTACCTTCATTTACCTTCTCCATTCTATAAAGCCAAGTGAATACCCTAGCTCAAAGTTCCCTATTGGTGTTGTGGGAGAGGTACTCTTTGAAATAAGGCTGCTGCTGAAAGATGCTGCCTGCTGAAATGATCAACAACTGACATTTGTATAGAACTTTACCCTTTACAAAGCACTTTCTGATCCATTATCATAATGTCTTAAGTCATGTACATCACCTTAAACTTTCCCTGCTCCCCAGGCCTGAGGCAATATGAGAAAAAAAACAGAAATTACCAGGGCAAGAAATGAGTTGAGAAAATTCAGGAAAAAGACACCTGCTGATCCCAGTGTACTTGATTTTAATGTCTGTATATGTCAACCTTATTCTGAAAATAAGACAAGGAAGAACAGAGTAATACCCTAGTTTCAACAAACCATTAAAAAAGTATCCTTGAAAATGCAGATAGAATCTAGCACAGAGTGAAGAGACAGTGGGAGATGGGAGATCCAACTATACTATAGGTCAGTGGCCATAAAGTATTTCATTCTTCAAATTATTCTTGTAACCTTTAAATCTGCCCATCTCCTCGATTTCATTGCTTTCACTGCCTGAAAATATGTGACCTGGTAATTTCAGAGGAATCTTTTCCCCAATGTATTTTCTATAGCTTTAGATGGTTGGGCCTTAATATTAAAAGCTCCAAGACACTATGTTATTTCACCCTTAGACCCATGCAATTAGGGTCTCCTTTGAGCCCATTTTTTAAAATTTATTTATGATAGTCACAGAGAGAGAGAGAGGCAGAGACATAGGCAGAGGGAGAAGCAGGCTCCATGCACCGGGAGCCTGATGTGGGATTCGATCCCGGGTCTCCAGGATCGGCGCCCTGGGCCAAAGGCAGGCGCCAAACCGCTGTGCCACCCAGGGATCCCCCATTTTAAATGCCCCATGTGGCTAACCTGCAGCCACACTCCTCTCCTGGGGCAAGAAGGTCAATGAACCAGTGGTATAGGTCGACCTGGAGTTTGCATCTCCAACCCCCATTAGACCACTCCCTGAGAGTCTGAAATTCTCCGTTTATATGGCCTGAGCCATGTGGGACTAGGTGAGCTATGCGGGACTCTGCCTGGTATGGAATGTGTTGTCAATGTATGCAGCTCCTATGCTGGAGAGATGGCCAAAGGACAATTGTTTTCTGGGGATGGGAGTGCATGGTGTGTGGATAGAGTTTGGCTGATATGGCTAGGTACATACGTACAAAGCCCCTCATGGTGGGGAACAGAGTCAAGGCTGGGAAGAGAAGAGGACCTGGACACAGGCAAAAGAGGATCATTTGTATCCTTGCCCTAAGCTCCATTAATGTTAGCACAAATCTTAGGGGTGGCCATGTTTGTCCCTATGATACTTATAAAGAGTGCAGTGTTCATTCAAGATTCTCTCTTGACAACCTGGTGAATGGAACCTCAAGGTAATCTAAAAAATTAGCCACGGTATGGAACATTGCACCTAAGAAGTTAATATATCTGCCTTCCAAGAAACTCCATGCTATGCTTGCTGGCCCATGAAAACAATCTCCAACTCTTCTACTTCTAGGTCATGTACATAAAACAAGACTGGACTGACATGGGGTGGCTGTGAATAGGATAGCACAAGGGAGGAAAGGAGCCAGAGTTTATTTAAGCTAGAAGGGAGGTTACCCAGAGAGCAGTTTAGAAGTACTGAACAGTAACTACAAGGCAGAACTAAACAAAGATAGAGATTGGCGGGGGGGAATGAAAATGCCTCAAGCTGGAGGGGATCTGGTTGAAGATATAAATGTAGAAGGAGTTTAAACATCATAATTAAGGAAGGTTAAAGAAAAAAAAACAAGAATTGATGCGTGGATGGTCAAAGCCAAAGGTTCAGGATCTAAATCTATAAAATCTGGGCATGGAGCAGGTACATTTCTTGTGTGTGTGTGTGTCCTGGTTTGCTCAGTGCATTGGGCAAAATGCCCCTATTTGGGAAGTTATGATAAAGGTATTTTCAAGAGCAAAAGAGCAAAGGGTCTCTTTGCCAGGAATAGGCTCAAGATTTAATATCTGGCCAGTAACAATCTAGCATTCTTAGTTCCTGTTTTTTTTCCACAAAAGGAAGAAGCAAGCAATGTGTTTTGATGATAATACAAAGATTTATGCTTTTTGAAAAAATGTGTAGCTCTGGGAATAGAAGGACAAGCAAAGCAGCTGAGTCATTGTTGGTTAAGGTAACGTTTTATGCCTAGATCAGAGATGTTTCTGTATGAAAGTGTCTTGGCTTCAAACTGTGAATTGGAAGTCTGTTGAAATTTAAGCACACTTTATTGACAGTCAAGCTTGATCTCAGTTATGAAATGGTTTGTGAAAGAAGAAGTGCACTCAGTCAAGAAACAGTATTTACTCTAGGCACTTCAAGAACTGAGTGGATGTGGGCAAATCACTTATTTTCTCTGGGCCTTTGTTTCCTCATCTGTCAAATGGTAATTTCTTTTCCTCACAGGGTTATTTTGAGTATCAAGTAAAATAATGATGGGGAGAGAGCTTTGAGAAGTGCAATGCCACACAAAAGAAAGGTAGCATTATTTTTAGCCATAATTTCTCATAGAAAACTAACAACTTCTAAAAAATAAATTGAAAAAAGAATGATAATTCATGAATTGCCTAAAGGTTTTCTCTTAGTCTCTCTTTTTATTTTGGTTTTTAGTAGTGTCAGATATACTACAATCACAACTACTTAATGACTTTTTAATACAGATTAACTTCTGCGAAGTCTGGATCATTGTGTAGGAAAAAGATGTTTACTGAGCACCTACCAGAGCTATGTAATAAGCATTTTTGAATGTTATGTCATTTAATCTTCAGATAAGTTGGTATTGTTACTTTCCTTTTGGGATGAGGACATAAATGTTTCCTATAGTCATTAATTGCCAACGCTCAGATCTGAACGAAATTAAACCGTTTTAATGGAAATTACTTAGGGTATTTTTCATTTTTTTTGTCATCATGATTAGAAAGGAATTTAAAAAATTGTCTTTGCTGTGATTTGCTAGACTTTGGACATGTCTAAATGTTAGCATGGCATCATTAACTCAGTTACTTTATTGGCCATCTTAATGGTTGAAACGACCACATATCTGTTCTGATCGATTGCAGAGCAACTGGCTATTAATATGGCCAAAAGCCCCAAATCAACCACAAAATGATCAATCCTGGGCTGTGTCTAGACTTCTTATATGAAGAAGATGCTGGGCATCTGTTTCTGTGTCCAGAAAAGACTGAACCAAAAGTTAATTGTCTTAAATAGAAATGTGTGAATTACTAATTAGCTATAAGCAAGGGCGGAGGCAGTGTTCTCAATGTGTTGCCCTTGTAGTCACCTGCATCGCAATCATCTGGAAAACTTGTTAAACATGCTGATACCTGATTCCCATCCCAGACTTCCCATATTAGAATCTTGGGGAGGAGGCAGAAATCTGCATGCTCAATAAGCACTCTGGGTTATTTCTGATGCACGTTGAAGTTTAAGAAATACTACTGCAGAGTCTGTCCCCTTGTAGAGCTTTAAGAAACATATTTAACAAGGGAATGCATCCTTATTCTTCATGAGGACTCTCTAACAGAAATGGAATACATACATGATTTCTATGTCTTGGACCACCTCAAGTGAGAGTTCTATGAAGGGAGGGATGGAGTTTGGATTTTTTCACCACTCTATCTGCATCATGTAAGCATAATGCCTGGCAAAGAGTAGCGGGAAACATCCACAGAATGAATTGGTGGAAGATTTTACGTAAGAATTCAAAAAAGAGAAAACCACTTGCCCAAGATGTTTGTATATGAAGGGAGGAAACCCTACCATATTGAGAATCCTCCCTGCTTGTGGCTCTGGCGCTAAGAAAAAAAAATCTAATATGGAAAACTGTTTTTTAAAAATATTTTATTAATTTGAGAGAGAGAGAGAGAGAGAGAGAGAGAGAGAGAGCGCACAAGCAGGGGGGAGTGGCAGGCAGAGGGAGAGGGAGAAGCAGGCTCCCTGCTGAGCAGAGAGCCCATGGGAAGCTGGATCCCAGGACCCTGGGATCACGACCAGAGCTGCAGGCAGACACTTAACTGACTGAGCCACCCAGGCGCTCTAGGGGTTGTTAAAGAGTCCTCAGAGACTCCCCAGTATATGAAGTTTGGTCATTAGTCTTAGGCTATTCTTACCATTTTTACACTTCTTTGTGATCACGCCAAAGTTTTGACTGTCATTACTACTGACGTTAATTAGGTTCTTCTCTTTTAAGTAGAAATTAAGGTCTTAGTATCTTTCCATATGCCCTGAGAGGTGTCACTGAATAGGTGTCACTAAATATGAATCACAAAGGGTGGCTTGAGACAAAAGGATACTAAGGGACTTCTAATCGTCCCTCCCTAATTTTCACACCTGACTAGATTGAACAGTGCCAAGTACAAGGACAATGATATATGTGGAGTAAAGGTCGGCTTTCTGGAGAAGGTTTATTTTTGAGGTAACTGGAGCTGAAGCAGAGGGGAATTAAGAATTGACTTGATATCACGCAAAGAGGAAAGGGGGCAGGGAAGAGGTAATATTTCTGACCCTCCTGCCAGTAATATCAAGCAGCGAATGATCAAGTAAAGGTTGGCAGGCTAGCTTCTGCCTTATAGCTTGCCTCGTTGTAACTCTAATACCTTTGACATATCCTATCTCTCAAATCAATGAATGACTGCATTAGGCCCTTCTGGTTCAGCTTGGACTGGTTCCAATAACCGAGGGGTTTCCATCTTGCTGCCCTATGATTTTTACTTTAGATTCCTCAGGGACTTGAATTAAGCTTTTCTTCCTGTTATGATGATGATGTTTTTTTTTTTTTCCCAGAAAGGAAATCAGTTCACCAGTTAGTTCCCCACCCCCACCAGCTCCCAGAGTTTGTTTAGAGTCTATAAGAAATACTGAGATTTCCTGGACAATAAGACCTTCTTAATAAGTTCTCTAGAGGAGGTGAGAGGCTGTTAATGAAATCAAAGTGAGAGTTAAATATTAAAGGGGAAATAATACCTGGATTCCATTCACAAACATCACTGGTCCTTCAGAACTTCCCCTCCCCATTCTTGTGTCATCATCTTCCTTTGCAAGATTTTATTTTTAAGTAATCTCTATACCCAACGTGGGGCTCGAACTCACAATCCTGAGATTAAGAGATGCACGGTCTGCCGACTGACCCAGCCAGGTGCTCCAGGAAAGTAAAATCTTTAAGTAAAAATATAGAATCTAAAAACCATGAAAAATGAGTAAATTTAAACCAGTAGCATTCAAACTCACTACTACTCTGGGGAATTCTGTGACTTTCCCAGTCCGCCCATCATTTTCCTACTTCCTCAGAGAGGTGTAGTCAGACTTTCAGGCCTTTTGGGCTGGGACCTAACATTTTGGAATTTATTGGTTTAACTATCCTATCTTTACTGATTTATCATACTCCAAATTCTTCTGTGTACTCGGTTGCTTCCTAGACTCTGTCCTGTTCCATGAGGTGTCTATTCAGGCATCGGTACCAACTTGCTTTATTTACTTACATTTTAGAACATATTTTGAAACCTAGTGGGGCAAGTCTTCACTCCTTACTCAGTAGAATTTTATAGCTTTCTTTACAGTTCTGTACATTTTGTGTTTTTTAATCTTAAGAATTTTTTTTTGCTTTTATAAGTATGATTTTTTCCATCATGTTTTTCAGTCTCCCCCTGCAATCTGTGTTGCCACCATCCTTTCTGGGTTTAGCCTAATTTTGCCAGTTTTTTTCCCTTGTCAGATGCCACAAACATCTATTTTAAATACTTGTCTTCGTTTCTGCATTATATACTCGTTCCTAATTTTTCTTTACCTTGATCTTTAATTAAGGACTATATTTTCTTTTTTTTAATTTTTATTTATTTATGATAGTCACAGAGAGAGAGAGAGGCAGAGACACAGGCAGAGGGAGAAGCAGGCTCCATGCACCAGGAGCCCGACGTGGGATTCGATCCCGGGTCTCCAGGATCGCGCCCTGGGCCAAAGGCAGGCGCCAAACCGCTGCGCCACTCAGGGATCCCAAGGACTATATTTTCATTATAAAACTTCAGACTACAGGTTAAACAATAATCTAGCTTGAGCAACCAGTCATTGTTCCTTCTCAAGAGGGTAGCCACCAATAACTCCTTGCTAAAAATTCTTTCTGGAGGTCTTTCTATGCATTAAATTAACATAGGTACATATAGATACACTACTGTTCTGTATATATAATATTTTATTTATTTATTCATGAGAGATACACAGAGAGAGGCAGAGACACAGGCAGAGGGAGAAGCAGGCTCCCTGCAAGGAGCCTGATGTGGGACTCGATCCCGGGACCCCAGGATCACGACCTGAGCCAAAGGCAGATGCTCAACCACTGAGCCACCCAGGTGCCCCAGTATATTTTTTAGCACAAATGGTATAATATTGTATATATTTTTCATGGACTGGGAAATAGTTCCAAGACATACTGTTAAGTCTATTTAGAACTAACTTGTTCTTTTGTTATATAGCATACTATAGTCTGGATGTTCTATACTTTAATTCTTTACAAACAGACATTTAGATAGTTTCTAAACTTTTTTCTATTATAAGCAATGTCTCTGTGCACATGTGCCAGCATCTCTCTAGGGTATTTCTTCAAAATGGAATTACTGGGATGAAGCTATGTGTATTTTAAATTTTGGTAGATACTGACAAAAAGGTTGTACCAATTAACACACCAACAAGCAGAGCAAGAGAATACTTGTTTCCCGACACTCCTGACCAATATGCCAATATGAGGAGTGAGAAAAAAAATCGCTTTTTGATTTGTATTACTCTGGTTACTAGTGAATTGAGAATCTTTTCCATTTGCTTTCTTAAAGACTATCAAGGCAGGTCTGAACATATTTCAGAATGGCACATAATAAAGGGTATAATGTCAAGAGGCCAGAGTTGTACCATGTGCTCTGAGGGCAAAGGGCTTGACATATCTTTGAGAAAGCAATCAGCTAACCCTTCTACCTTCAAGAGAGTGCTTGAATTGTTCTTGAATCTTCATAAGCAGATGAAAAATTTACTGTTCAAACTTCCTAAAAAGAAAATGCCATGGTTTGCCATTATAAGTGATTCTGATTTTTAAGCTATCCCCTCCTGCACTGAAATTCTCCCATATAGCTAAAACCTTACTGCTCTTGCTATATTTTACATATGTCTTTTTAGTCTGTTTTTTAAAAATGGTGTTGGAGAAGATTTGGTCACCATGCCCTGTCTGAAAGCTTTTCAAGTACTTGAAGTCTTTTAGGAAGTCTTCTCTGAATGAATAACGGCCTTAACTTGTCTTCAAGGATCTTTTTGCCAGGATTTTAAGTTATGTTGCTTTCTATAATCCTAAATCCCTGAGTCTCTAATACAGAGAGGAATAAAGAAGGGAAGAGCATCCCCCAAGCTAGCAAAAAGTGTTGTCAATATTTTGGCCTCTTTCCTTCTGTTATGCACTTTATGTACTTTGTTTAGATATTAAACACATTTTTTAAAAGAGGGGATTGGGGCAGAGGGAGAGGGAGAGAGAGAATCTTAAGCAGGCTCCATGCCCAGTGTAGAGCTGGATGCAAGGCTCCATCTCACAACCTTGAGACTATGACCTGAGCTGAAATCAAGAGTCAGATGCTTAACCGTCTGAGCCACCTAGATGCCACTAGATACACATTTTTTTAAGCTTGCCTTTGTACTTCCTACATCTTAAGAACTTTCTAATATAAATGAAAAATTCTTTGTAAACATTTCAATGGCAATATAATATTCCAAAATACATCATAATTTATTTAACCATTCAGATCATACTGCATATTTAAGTTGTAGCTGATTTATTTTTTTGAATAATCACTGTGAACAACATTGCACACTTGCCAAATTCCTGTCTAGAAATGCTGTTTGGATTACTATACTGTTGGTATGTGCTGGTCCCATAACACATAGGATCCAGCACATAGTAGGTGCTTAATTATGTCTGTTGCCTTACAGAGTACCCATGTAAAGTTCTTTCCAGGTCTGAAATCATTCCACTTGTCTTATGGAAATAATTATTAGAAATGATTAAGGTCACAAAGAACAAAATATCACTAATATGTCCATGAAGAATAAATAATAAAAGGAGTTATCTAAAAGGAGGGGGCAGATTGCATCTTGTCACTCCATTTGATAAGAAGTTGTCAAAATCCCAAGGAGATAGGAGAAGAAGAAGGGAATAGAACAAAACTATAGGCATCTTTATTAGCAAGAGACTGGGTTCAATCTATATAATAGAGAAACCCACATAATGTTGAAAAAGATTTCTTAAATCCTCTCATGCAGCTGAAGATAAATACTTTTGGCATGGAGATATTTCAAATTGATAAGTATTTGGCCCTGACACTAAAAATGGAGAAAGCCTTCATGTGAGCTACCTTACATCTGAGAATAGTCTGAACAAATGAAAGATCCAGACAGGTGAGGATGCACTTAAGTTTATTTGTACCATAATTTGTACTATTTAAAAACATACCTGCTATTTAATTTTATCTTACTAACTCTGGAGGAATGTGTGGCAGGCTGGTTTTATTCCCATTTTTTTTAAGTGAATGGGGCTGAGAGCAATGAAATAACTAGCTACATACCTCAGAAATGATTTTTAGATCAGTTTTATTTTATGTATATCTGCTGGGACCAGAACAAGAAGGCCATTTCCCAGATCATTACAACTTTTCCTCCCAGATCTAGTTATATTGAAAATATTAGGTTGTGTCATATGAAAATGTCATGTTTATAGATCGAATATCAGTAATTTCATGCGGTTCAATCTAATTTTCAGAGGGGGGGTAGATGAATAGCCTGACCCTTTACTCCAGTCTCGTGCCACCTGCTTCCTTTGCAATGGGCTCACAGGGTCAAGTCTTCTACTGATAAAAGGTTTCCACCCCTAACCACCCTTAAAGTTGTAGAAGGTGCCAGGTACATTTTTGTGACCTCTGTTGACCGACGCTCTCACACTGATATCCAATATAGGCAAAAGAAAGCCCAACATCAGCAACCAAAGGAGAGTAGCAAACCTTGGGCACGGTTCAGTTTTCAAGAATATTTTAAGTAGGCATATGTTTTCTGTTCATTGACAATCCTTGCCCTTGCCAAATCAGGATGACTGACACCCTTAATTTGCAATTTCCTAAATTTCAAGAGTTATTTTTTTCCTTTTTGATTGCTATATAATGGTTTACCCTAATTATTTTTTTCAAGTTGCAGTTTTTGATGTTTAATTTCAAAATCAATTTAAGATGTCTCGAGCTCCATTAATATACGTGATACTGCTTCACTCATTTTCTCGTGAAGCACTTACTTTAAAAAATGCATCATTCTAATGATTTTAAATTACTCTACAGTGCACATACCAATTTACGACTATTACAAAATTTTACATTTTTTTCCCAAAGCACTTCAGTTTTAAAGATGTTCTGTATTTGAAGACAGAATGAGAGAGAGTTAACTTCTGAAAAGGCATGAATACAATTTATAGCCTTTAAAATTCTCTACCATCTCTGATGCAGAATGTAACCTAAGTAAATAAAATCTTAAGTGTTCAATGGGGGTACAAAATAAGCCTCAGGTAGGATATATTATAGAATAATTTTCTTTGTATTTAAACTAATGACGCTGTTCTTTATAAATGGACACAAACTCATGTGTGTATGTGTGTAAGGACAGGAACATGTATGTGAATGTGTGCAAATGTGCATAGGTGTTCATGAGTAGGCAAGCACGTGGTTGACTGCAGGCATAAGTGTGCAATAGTGTCTTTGTGTATGTGTGATTATGTGAGTGTGTGAGTATATGTGTGTGCACATGTGAGGATTGATTATGTGCATGAGTGTACATGTATGTATGACTGTATAAGTATATGCGTGTTTGTGCATTTGTGTGACTTGCATGTGATACTGTCCTTGATTGCGTGACTGTACAAGTGTGGGACTTTCTGGTTTAAGTACATGCTTGGAGATTAAATGCCACATGCACTTTTATTTAGGCACTCATTAGAGCATACTCCAGGATTATTTTACTAGCTTTTGCACAGAATGGGGGAAATGCCCTCCCCAACTGTATCTATAACATATCTATAAGATATTTACATAAACATGAACACAATTTACACCTCGCTTGAAATTTTCAGGAAAAAAAATAGCTATATTCAAATTTTGCCCAAGGATTTTGCACCTGGTTATATCAGTTAAATAGATGTAAATCAGCTGCCAAAGTTGGGAAATCTTCCTTTCCCATTGCTTTTTAATTTTTTTTTGATTACTTTATTCTCTCAGGATTCCTCATTCACAGTGACACATGTCACTCTTGCAGCGATTAAGGACACTTTGGGATTAATATTTAAAAGACAGTAATTAACGTCAGTTTCCACTCCAGACCACCCTTAAAGTTGTGGAAGGTGCCAGGTACATTTCTGGGACCAGGCCAATGCCCATTCATTGATCCATTTCCCTTTTGTTGGTTGAACCATGCTGCTCTAGGAGGGAGAAGTCAAAGCCCTAGGAGCCAAAGTTATCATGTCCTGAGTGCCAGGTTCAGTGCTAGATCTTTACATACATTATCTCATTTAATCTTCACCACAACCTTGCAAGGCAGTGTTAATTCCATTTCTTCAGATGGCTGTTGTGGCTCAGAGAGGTTAAATGAGTTGCTTAAGGTCATGTGACTAATTAGGGGTGAAGGTGGTTTCCCATTCAGATCTTTCTGACTCCAAACTGTGTTCTTTGCTCTACACTGTGCTGAACCTTTTTGATTGATTCTGAAAGTATGACCTTTACAGAATTTATATCTTCCCTCACAGGGCATGAGGTTTACTTGGCTGCCTGCTACTTTCTAGCCCTCAATTGCCCTCTCTAATGATGCCTAAAAACTTGGCTGTTATCAATGTCCCATCTACCTTAGGGGCAATGAATAAATTCATGAACTATACTTCTACCGTTAAGCCTCACTATGTAGGTATGTATTTTTTCTCACTACGTATTTTATTTATTTATTTATTTATTTATTTATTTATTTATTTATTTATTTTTACGTATTTATTTTACAGTATACTGGCTTGATTAAACTTATTACTGACTGTGTAATACAGTGTACGGAATAACTGTTGTGTGCCAGAGGTATTATACCCATTTTACAGATGTGGACATTGGCACTTCAAGAAGTTGGGTAATTTGCTTAAGACTACATGACCAGAACCAGGCAACTCTATATCCCTGCTGAGAATCCTGGATAAGCTTCTTTGGCAAAGTTTGAGTAAGTCATTGGATCTAATTGAGCCTCAGTTTCTTCATTTATAAAATGGGGATCACAGTGCTTTCACTGCAAGACTGTTACAAGGATGAGATACAATATACATAAAGCACCTTGAACATAATGGACAGATAATACCATGATAGTGATTATCTGAGTCATTATAGTTCATGATGAGTATGGGCTTTGGGAACAGATGGACCTGCTGAATTTCTCAAAGTTTTCATTTCCTTATCTATAAAACAGCAGTAGCATTTTATAGCAACTTTTCCCAAAGTGTGTTCCAAAGAAGACTATTAGCTCCGTGGGATCTGAAGAAATGCTAAGCAAAACCTGGGTTTCCTGATCAAAGTTTTGTGGAAAGCTCTGGTAGATAGCTTTCCTTATGCAGGGGTATTTTAGTATCTGTAATATGAGAACATACTTTGTGAATTTCCAAGTGAAAGTTGTTACTACATGTAGTATTTTTCCTTTTATTTTCTCACCACATACTTTTTTTTTGATCTATAACATCTTTTTAAAAAATATTTTATTTATTTATGAGAGAGAGAGAGAGAGGCAGAGACATAGGCAGAGGGAGAAGCAGGCTCCATGCAGGAGCCCGATGTGGGACTCGATCCCAGGTCTCCAGGATCACACCCTGGGCCGCAGGCAGACGCTTAACCACTAAGCCAACCAGGCGTCCTGGTCTATAACATCTTGCAGAAAACAGCTATATACAAAAAAATTTTGGAAGCACTGACTTGTCATGAAGATTAAATGAATAATACATGTAAGGCAGGTATACAGTAAGAGCTCAATAAATGTAGCATCATCATTATTACCATACTCATCATTATAGTCATCAATTAGCTCCTTGGTACAGGTTATCTGGGCTAGAAAAGGGATGTCTAGTATATTCCTAGAAACAGAGGTTTACAAACTGCAGCCAGAGGTTCTGTCTGCCAAATTAGTCCAGTGGTGGTAGAAACTTCAGCAGACGATATATTAATTACATGGGGTGCATTTATTTGTATAAAATCGATTCCTTAGAGTTATCAATGGGCTCTTTGATGACTAAAATTTTCCTGGAACATCACAGGCTGGATTTCCATAGGTAGAGACCCTGTTGTTGCATTGCCTTTTTTGGTTGGTTTTAGTATTTCATGAAACCTGTTTTTTTTTTTCTAACACAAGTATCTTCCCATATATGAGAGTTTTGCCTCTTTTCCTCTTCACTTAGCTAAGAAACAATTAACTGTGAAACTTGGCAGAGGTAGGGTGAACCGTTATTGAATATCTGACTTATGTAACTGGACTATCTTCTCTTTGATTCAGTTCTTTGGCAATCTGGAAATAATTTGCCTTTACTCTTGTATATCTCCTGTCAAGGTGCACACAATTTGCTTAGATATATGGTTCTCTTAAAATCATCTTTAAACTTTTATCCATTCTCTGCTCCTTATGGTAGAGTTAAATCATATCTCAGGAACTGAATTCTAGGATAGTGGTGGATCCTATTGCTTTCTACCAGAAGTCTTCAGGGACTATGTGGGTTGCTCTTCCACGAACTAATCTTTTAGAGAGATATATATTTTTAGAGAGAGATGTATTAACCCAAAAGGATATTTCCTCACACATAAAAAATGTATTTATGCACCAAACCTGCTGGTACTGAAGGGTAAGATGTGGGATAAATCTATAAGAAACTTTGCATCTAGCCTGGAGGCCAACGTTATAGATTTTATTTGTATAGGATTCATGAATAGGATTAGCTTCTCTTTTCTCACTATGATGCTTAAGATGGACATTGTGAAAAAGTAAGTTAGTCATTTCTTCACTATTTTAACCATTGGTATAGCTAGCTGTTCAGGAGGTTGTTTGCATTTAGATTATGGACTCACAGTGTAAGGAGGTGGAGAGGAATGAGGTGGACTGAGGGGCTTTCCCAAGGACCCTTGCAATTCCTCCCTCAGGTCCCTCAAGTGAGGGACAGTTCCTATTATGTATGAATGGATTGCTGATAATTAAAATGGATATTATCTCTGTCTCTACTGTCCTGGTATCTGGTTTGACAAGAATGTCGGACAGAGAAAAACAACTCTGGCCAAGTTAATGTGGTGGCCTTCCTAAACAAAAAAAAAGTCATTTGGATTTTTATCAGAGTCAAGTTCTGTTTATGAAAAGCCTCTTGCTAAGTAAAAAGTCAGATTTAACATGACCTTGTGGAAAGATCTGAGTTCCGTTGTTCCACCGCATAAAGAAGCCAGATTCTGGGAGTTACACAAGGTACAAATATGGACAACGAGGTCATGGCAGCTCAGATGCCAAATGATAACTTGGTGACCCTGGGGAACCTGTCACCATCCTAGTAATTCTCCTTTATATAGCACACCATTTGGTAAATAATAAACCTAAATAAAACACCTGAGGAAGATTTCATGGCCTATGAACCATCCAAGAACTACTCTGAATGACAAGGTCTAATCTTAGCCAGTTGGTTTCTTATCTCTATAGGTTTTCTGGCTGGACCCAGAGTGTGCTAACTCGTTTGATTACATAAAACCTCTTTATGCCAACCAAGTTATAGATCTATTACTTTTTTAGATATTTTATTAGATATTTTATCTGTAAGATACGCTGGTTTTCTTCTTGGGAGACTGAAAGCCTGGGCTTCACAGGCTCATGTTCTACAAGAGAAGTAGGTTATCATTAGGCATTTAATAATTCTACTTTTGTCCCACATTCATATTCTTTATCATATTTTAAAGAACTCTATTAATGAGTCAGTGCTTCTCCTATCTTAGGAAATACAGATACATTCTTTTATGCTTACTTATTATAGTTTTATTGTCATAAATTAGAGGTGGATTTAGTAATGGTTGCCACTATTGTCTTATTATTGATAAGAAGGATTCTTGGTCAATTATACTAAAACCAAAATCATCATTTTTGATAGGCCTCCACCTGTAACTGATTTTGCCAACAATCCTATATGATAAGTTTACTTGTTCAGGTACCTTGGTATCTGAATATGATCATTTTAATTTGGAAGATACATTTGGTTATATTTTGCAGTCCTACCTTAATATACTGCCATATGCTAGAGCAGTGCTGTCCAATAGAGATATAATGTGAGCTTCCAATAAAATTCACCATGAATAATTTTAAATTTTCCAGTAGTTACCCTAAAATTTTTTAAAAATGCAGGTGAAATTATTTTAAGTAAATAATAATTTGTATATTTATTTAACCCAATGTATCCAAAGTATCATTTCAACATGAAGGAAGTATAAAAACTAAGGAGATACTTAAATTCATTTTCCAGACCAAATCTTTTTTTTAAATTTTATTTATTTATTCATGAGAGACACACACAGAGAGAGAGGCAGAGACACAGGCAGAGGGAGAAGCAGCCTCCATGCTGGGAGCCTGACGTGGGATTCGATCCCAGGTCTCCAGGATCACGCCCCGGGCTGAAGGTGGCGCTAAACTGCTGAGCCACCCGGGCTGCCCATCAGACCAAATCTTGAAAAAGGTACACAGGTGAAGTATTTCAGTGCTCTTAATACAAAGAAAGGTTTTCTTTCTGTTGAGCCATGCATTTGTCTTTCTGTTGGGGGGACACAGTGAATCAGAGAACTGATCACGCTACTCTGTTGTTTTGGTCAGGAGATAGAAAACTACAGTGAAATTTGATGTTATTTACTTGTGCACATAGCTTCTTTGTTTAAAGATTTTATTTGTTTATTCATGAGAGGCACGGAGAGAGAGAGAGGCAGAGACACAGGCAGAGGGAGAAGCAGGCTTCCTAGGGGGAGCCCAATGTGGGACTCGATCCCAGGATTTCGGGATCACACTCTGAGCCAAAGGCAGACACTCAACCACTGAGCTACCCAGGCACCCTGCCTATAGCTTCCTTAAATAAATAACACATTTCTCAGCTTCCTTTGCATCTAGGTGCAGTCATGTGGCTTTAGTTATTAGTCAATGTGATATAAATGAGTGTTTCCAGCAGTAGCTTCAATAAAGTCTTCTTAAGAGAGTGGGGACAGAAAGGCCTGAGTGGCTTAGTTAGTTAAGCATCTGACTTCAGCTCAGGCTGTGATCTTGGGGTCCTGGTATCAAGCCCCTTGTGGGAAATATCAGAAAGGGACACAGAACATAAAGACTCTTAACTCTGGGAAACGAACTAGGGGTGGTGGAGGGGGAGGAGGGCGGGGGGTGGGGGTGAATGGGTGACGGGCACTAAGGGGGACACTTGACGGGATGAGCACTGGGTGTTATTCTGTATGTTGGTAAATTGAACACCAATAAAAATTAATCTATTAAAAAAAAAGCCCCTTGTGGAGCCCTATGCTCAGTGGGGAGTCTGCTCGTCCCTCTCCTTCTGTCTCTCTCAAATAAATAAATAAAATCTTTTAAAAAAAGAAATAGGGGACAGACCCTCTCCTCACTCCCTAGTCTTTCATTTTGCCTAGAACACAGATATGGTAGCTTGAACACTAGCTGCCATTGCATACTATGAGAATAAGGGTCCTGGGGATAGTAGAGGCATGAGTGGGAAGAAGCTTTCTTTCTGGAGTCATCACACAAGCTTCAGACTGCTTACCTCTAGATTTCTTTTGTGTAAGAGAAAATCACACTTATATCTTGTTTAAGCTACTCTTTTTTTTCCCTTAAAGGAAGTATTTCCTGTCATTGAACTCTAATCTTATCTGACATACCAGGAATATAAATTTCCTTTGTGATTTTATAATGAATAGCAGAACTTAAAGGGAGGGAAAAGACAGAACAACTACTTCTTAGCCAACTTTTCAGTAAAACCTCTATCCTACAGAGGAAACAACACCATTTAGGTAGGAACAAAAGCATGCAATGGTTTGGAGTAGAGAGAATTTTCATACTCTTTTAAACTAATTCAACTTTACAGCATCTGAAAATGAATTTCTTTGAGACAGCTACTAATTTATCTTCTACTTATAAGATTTGTCTTTGAAATGTGTCTTTATAGTGAGAATTGAAATATAATGACAATAATAGCTACCATCTATTATTATAATTTAATGTCTATGATGGGAGAAACACTATGCTAGGTGTTTCACATGTATTATCTCATTTAACCCTTATAACTACCCTACAGAGTAAGAATTATTTCCCCATTTCACAGGAAAAGCTCAGAAAAACCAAGTAACTCAGAAGCCGAGCTCGGATTTGAGTTCACTTCTGTCTGAATCTTTCTGTCCCGAATCTCTGACAATTTTCCTAACTTTCTGACAGTCAAGGAAGAGGTACCAGAATACTGCCCTGTATATGCTCGTTGCCAATTTTCTAGCTATTCAGTTCAAGTGCTGACAATGGAAAGGTGATATCTGAATTTGAACAAGCTTCTCTGAATGATATATTGAACAAAAGGTCTAAACCTGAGATTCCGAGACTTGTCTATTAACTATGGGCCTAATTAGCTGCACGACCCCGCATAAGTCATTCGACCTTTCTAGGCCTCAGTTTTCTCTTCTACAAGAGAAGGGGCAGAACAAGGTGATCTCTAAGATCTGATCTAGTAAAAACATTCCACGATTATGCCAGTAAGTCTGTCAACAAAGAAATGAACAAAGGGGAGACTGTTTGAAATGAAAGTAGGCAGCAGTGTTTAGAGTGCTTTAAAAACTCATTGCTTGACATGCAGAATAAGATTTAAAAAATAAATGGACTTAGCAGAGAAGTGTGGGAAGCTCTCTTTCATTGGTCAAACTGTTTCTTCTTAACGCCTCTGTTAATTTGACCACTATGGTTTCAGAAATATCATTTGAACAATACTTCTCAAAATGTTCTTCTAATGTTTATTAACCAAACGATTACTTGCATGGAATGAACTCATTTCAGTTTGTTGGACTCTAATGTGTTTACTCATACTTCAGTAGAAAGAATTCTTGATTTACCTGGAACTTAAAATTTTTTCTTCATTTAAGAGTAAAAAAAAGTAACTTACTAAAATATAGATTGAAATGTGAACTTAGCTGAAAAACACATTTTACAGAAGTGTAAATTGAGACCCTGAGTGGCTGATTTGCCTAAGATTACACTGGAAGTCAGACCTCTGCCAGAACACTGGAGGATCTGCTGTATGTAGAGTTTTGGTGAGGGTCCAGAGTGGGGAAGAGATTATTTTTATTTATTTATTTTTTTTGGGGGGGAAGAGATTATTAACTCAACTTTGAGCTGACACAGGATTGGAGATCAATATTTGACACCGATCTAGAAGAAAATGTGCCTTGCAAAAGACAGACTAGAAGAAAATGATCTGAGGCTTATGTCTAAAGATATTAAGTAACAAGCTTCCTCTGAGATTTCATGATCACTAGCCAAGTTTCATGTGGGCATCAGGCCCGAATTTATACTATCTGTATGGTCAAAAAAACTGTAACCTGAGATCTTCTAATTTAAAGTTTACCTTGATTTTTCCCCATTCAGTGAAACCCTATGATAGTTGTCTTTCTCTGATTGACTTATTTCGTTCAGCATACTACCCTTCAGTTCCATCCATGTCGATGTAAATAGTAGGTATTCATCCTTTCTGATGGCTGAGTAATATTCTAATATATATATATATATATATATATATATATATATATATATATACCACATCTCCTTTATCCATTCATCTGTTGAAGGACATCTTGGCTCCTTCCCACAGTTTGGCTATTGTGGACAATGCTGCTATGAACATTGGGGTATAGGTGCGCATTAAGGATGGCATGTGATGTGATAAGCACTGGGTGTTATATTGTTTGTTGGCAAACTGAATTTAAATAACAATAAAAAAGTTTATTCTGATATGTAGGAGACTGGTTCCTGACAGAAACAAACATAAATCCTCCCCAGAGGAAAACTTTCTTCACATGGGACTTACAGAGAATCTCAATATATTTGAACTCACAATAAAAAATAACAGAAACAAGAAAGCAAGCCATCATATGCAAGAGTTGATAGAAACAACAAACCATAGACCCAGACCCATAGACCCTTGATATGCTACACTTATCTGCATATAAAATAACTATGTTTCATATGTTTAAAGAAAAGACAGTAACCAGAAACAGGATTAAAGAGTAAGAAATTCCCAAAAATTAATGAAGGATATGTGAAAAAAAACTAAGTTAAAATTTTATAAATAAAAAGTAATCACTGAAATTAGAAATTCAGTGGAAGGGTTAAACATCATAATAAACAGGGCTGGAGAGATATTTAGTGAGCCAGAAGACAAATTTGAAGAAATCATGACAAAGAAAAAGAAATGGAAAATAGGGAAAAGAAGTAAATGACAGAGAGGCCAGAGTGGGAGGGTCTCATGGAACTTCCAAAAGGAGGTAATAGAGAACGTGGGAACATCAAGATTTAGAGAAATAATGATTAAACATTTTCTATGATTAATGAAAGACAAATGTTTCTACATTCAAGAAACTCAGCAAGTCACAAGCAAGATTTAAAAAAAAAAAACCTAATTTGCAGTGATCTTTAGGACAGGACATTGGGCCATGAATTATATTGCCAGCCACAACTCTGAAACATACAAAATAAAGTAAGTTGTCCTGGGTCTCAAAGCAAATTAGTTCCTTCAACTATCAAATGAGGAGACCACGACCTACTCTACTCACACCTTATGGCAGTATGAGAGTAATAGAAACCCTTTTGCTAGATTACTGCGAATTTGGAAGCTTAGGTACAAGTCAAGTTTTTTATAGTAGATGCAAAAACCCATTCAGAATTTCTATGAGCTTCAGCTAACGTGAAGCTCAGCTTCTCTTAAGCTTCCTATCCCTCTTCTCCTTCTCTCCAATTACTCAGAATATTTGGAATAGTCCTTCAGGTATTTTGCAGGCATTTTGTATCATCACAGATCAATGTGCAATCCAAGATTGGATAATGACCCCATATTGTGTCCATAATGATGAAATGAAGAAAATGAGTATGTATTTGGAGAAAAAAATTAAAGCCATCAGATAAATGCAGGATATTTATATTTTAGGAATGAAAGAATATTTCAATTTATCAGTGAGGGTAAATATATGGGATACTCTTCAGTAATTCCAATCATCTGATTTTGACATACAGAATTAGAACTTATTTTGATCCGTTCCGGATGTCCTGGCCACTGGTTTTGCACAACTGAATTCTGGCTTCCTTTAATCTCTCATGCTGTGTCCACTATAAAACCTTTCTACCTCTTTCTGCCCTGTCAGAGGACGGCTAAGCATCAGGTCACCCTATAGAGGTGGGCACCCCGGTCTCTACAGGATCCCACCTACAGGACCAAATACATCTTTTAGCTAGACCCTTTGTGGGTCTGTTTTCACTTCATGTAGATAAATAGCAACTGAGAAAAAATGCCAAATAGCAAATGAACCCAGGATTCAGAAAAAGAGTTTGAATAAATGAGAGGAATGCATTTAAAGTGAAACAAAATTTGTCTACTGTCTTTAGATGCTATTGATCTGTACAAATGCAATCCTTATTAGTAACTGGACTTTAACCTTGTAAATAAGCACACATCCTGACATTCATGATTACTTATATTTTCTTACCTCACAATTGCCACCTTATTTCAATATATGTCTTTGGCTTGAAAAACAATTTTCAAGCTTTAATGGCCTGGGATAGTCAGTAGAGTTAGCTCAGATTTACAGGGAGGCAGTTGCAAATTTACCTCTCTGTTCCAACTTGTCAAATTGTCAAAAGTTCCACTGGATTTTGCAGCATTGCTGCCTGCTAATGCTGGCATTACAGGTGTAGTTTTCATTATCTCAGAACAAAATGTAAAAGATGTATCTTGAAAACATTTGATATTTGGTGTGCTTTGAATCACCTGACTAGATAAACAATCTAATGGTCATTAAATGAATTCTCTTTTATAAAGATAATGGATTTTGAGTAGGAGAATATTTTGGGGTTCAATTTCTATTTTCACTTGAGACAAAAAAGGCTTAGGGGGTGACAAACTGTCTCTGAGTGGGATGTGTTGCTAGGAAATGATGATAATAGTGTGATTTTTTCCACTTCATACCTACCTCCCAAAGATATATCTGTGGATTTAGTCTTACACACTTAATTTGACTTGTAATTCTCTTAAGGATGGTCTTGGGTTGTATTCTAGTGCCACCAATGAACTTCATTTATTGATTCAATAATCTAGAGTTAATGTTTTGGCTTCACTGTAATGTTAATGGTGTAGCCACTGTATCAAGCAGGGTTTTTTTTTTTTATTAAATCAATGAAATCAGAGTCACCTGAAGGTTTATTCTTTACTCTTTTAACTGAATAGAAAAAAATTTGCTTTACAATAAATTTGATCAGAGATGTTATACTTTGAATAGCAAGTTAATGAAGCCCATACAGGGATTAGTCACAAGCTTTTGGTCCCTGTATGCTAAAAAGCACTATCATGTTTCAGTGACTAGCTGTCTATATTTTAGCTTTTCTTTAAGTACAGGGAATTTGTCGCATATTGCTAACATTTTTGCTAAGAGAAACATTTCTTCTGAGAGCTCAGTTACCGTTCCTAAGAAATTCAGGTGTGTGTCCAAAACCGAATGGGGAAAAAGTACCTGCACCACTAGGCTCATATCTTGTTACAGTAACTATCTCTTTTCTATTGAAGATGAAAAATTCTAATTATTCGATATACGAGTAGATGTTTCTCCTCACTGGCCTGATGAATGGCTACACAGTTGTGCCTGTAGCATGTGCGCTACATTTGGAACAAAGCTTCTTTATCAAACGGCATTTATGACTCTCCTGTTACTGTAATATCTGTAGGAAAAATACAGTGTACACACTCATCATGTCAAATGGTCTGATCAATACCTGGAAATTGCGGGAAAGTGACACATTGTATGCGGTAGATATGTACGGTCAGATGAAGATCCTTTGATTATTGGCACTTTCAATAAAGGGGAAAACTCATAATGTTTTTTAAAGCATATGGTATTTGTATAATCAAGGAAAGTTTCCCTGGCAAAAATAATTATATGAGCCTCTTACAACTTCCTCTTCTAATTATCTGTTTTATTAGTATATGCATATCACCATCCATTAGGGAACACTTAAAAACATAATGAGACATTGTTATAATGAAGATATACATTTATATATATATATATATATACATACACACATGTGTGTGTACGTGTACCTCTATAAACAGAGGTAAACTCTCAAATGACATGGTCTATATATCAAAGTGTGGATGTCTTTAAAATGAAAACAAAACTATTTACAACTAATATTTTTTCACTATGAACAATACAGAGTTAAGAGAGGTTATGGACTGTATCCATGAACCATTCATAATCAGTGTCAAAAGCTCAATGTACAGGATCAAGAATCATAGATCTCAGTGTTGGAAGGGGCCTCAAGGGCCATTTGGCTAATCTACCATCTCACAAATGGGGCAGCTGAGATTCGAAGAAGTTAAGTGAGGTACTCAAGATCATTGTGCTGTGAACACACACACACACACACACACACACACCTTTACTCTCATCTCTCAGAATGGACAAGATGGTCACATGTCACAGGCTAGCCTGAAAACAAATATCCTTATAACAAAGCCTTATGGGATCTTTGGGAACTAACCCTGCTTGAATAGGGTACATGATGATAGTACCTCATATGGTTTCTGCTGTATAGCAAATTGAATTTTCAGAAATATCTAGGGCTGAATGTTCCATCTCTCTTTAGTTGATTAATCTACTTCTAAGACATAGTATAATGAGAGAGGATCACAGTAGAGAAGAGCAAGAGTTGTCCTCTCTACATGAATGCTTACCTTCTATGAATTTCGCTGTCAGTTATCTAGGAGTAACAATAGGGTGGCTCAGAGGAAGTTTCATCAAGGAGAGAGGACTACAAAGCTCTGAACTCTGCTTTTATGTTCCCCCTCAAAGACTATGGGACCAGGAGAAGCCAGATTTTATGAAAGAAATATAGTAGATGCATTTTGAAATGACAATGGCTTTGGTTAGGGCTAATATTCCTCAGTATAGGTTAAATGTATTACTGAGATTTCAGGCAAGGAGCTCCATTTTAAGGGAGCGTGATTTGACTTGTGGTATATCCAAATCTCAACCATGTTATAACAAGCTTCAAATGTATTCCTCTTGAGGTTTTTTTTAAAAGACTAATGAGTTAACCTTTGTGAAGTACCATGAGACTCTCAGGTGAAAGAAACCTATATCAAGTATCAATCCAGTGATGCTAACAATACTCAATGTGCCTGCAAAACAGACGAGAAATAATCAGTAAACCATTCATTGCAGTCCTCTCAGTATCAGAGCGGCACAGTTCACACGCTAACAGCTAAGCTTCATGTGCTTAGAGGAAGAAAATGATCAATGGCAAAGAGCATATCCACCTTTGAAATGACATGATCCATTATAAGAATCAGATGTTAAATTGCTTCCTGTACTGAGCACACTCAATTAAAAGTCTGCACAGTGAGATCATCTTGATGGTTAAATATGCTCTGTGGGAACAACCTTTATGGAGCTTAAAAATCACAGAAGGACTATTCCTACTGTGACACTAGAGATTTGGAAGGCATTTCCTTCCCCTATTTTTCAATTTGGTAGTTTTATTAGGAAGGCTTTTGCCAGAGAGGCTGCTGAGTTTTGGGTCATACCTAACCACCCTTTTGCTTCTTTGAGCAAGAGATGTTTCTAAGTGTTCTTTTTCTATTGGGTCCAAAATGGATGAATGTGGCTTTCATCCAGGATCTCCAGACAAAAATGTGTCATTCGTGCACTTGATATTTGATGCCCTTCATCTCCTTGAACTTTCTCTTTTCTGTAAGCTCATCTATTCACTGGACTCCCAGCTCCTGTCTAACTCTTCCTTCTTCCTTTGGCAGGGGTGACGATGGAGGGCTGAAAACGATGCCAGACATGGAATGAAATCAAACAGAACTGGTTTCTATTTACAGGTTTGTAACTAGCCAAGCCTTTGGTCTTGGACGAGTTACTTAACCTCTCTGGCCCTCAGGTTCCTCATGTTTCAAAAACTTGAAACATATTCATTGTTGTTGTTTTTTTCTAGTTTTCTTTATTTAAGTAATCTCTCCATCCCATGCGCGGCTCAAACTCACAACCCTGAGATCAAGAGTTGCATGGTCTTCCCACTGAACTAGCCAGGTGTCCCCATTGTTCATTGTTTACCACTTGTCTCACCCTGCCAGACTGCAAGCTCCAGTAGTGCAGGAATCTCTGTTCTCCTCACTGAGGAATCTCAAGATCCTAGCACACAACACATAGTAGTTGCTTGATGAAAATTTGTTTAATAGATAATTCATTTCTCCATTAATGGTGTTGCCATTTATCCAGTCTCTCACTGCAGACATCACAGAGTCAGTGAAAATTCCTGCCCCCCCTTACACATTTCCGGTAACCAAGTCCTTTTTCCTAGCTTCTCTCATATCCCATATCCATCCTTTTGTCTCCATCTGTGCTTAAATTCCCTTATATCAAGTTTTCAACATTTTTTACTATATTCTCCAATACAAATATGGTTGGGGTGCCTGGGTAGCTAGGTGGGTAAAGCATCTGCCTTCGGCCTCAGGTCATGATCTCGGGGTCCTGCAAATGAGCCCCGCGTCAGGCTCTCTGCTCAGCAAGGAGTCTGCTTCTCCCTCTCCCCCTATTCTTTTCCCCCACTGGTTCCCTCTCTCTCTCTGAAATAAATAAATAAATAAATAAATAAATAAATAAATAAATAGTAAATAAATAAATAAAATCTCAAAAAAATACAAAATACATGGTCATGATATTAACCTCCCTAAACCCCTTCAATGGCTTTGCCATTGTCCTCAGGACCAAGTCCAAACTCCTAGGTGTGGCCCCTTCCTGATTCGCAAAGTCTTTTGCGACCACTTCCTAGACCTTGAAGTAACACAAAATATACCTTGCACGTTGCATCTCACTTAGGGAGAGACATTTTAAATCTTTGTTCACGATTGTCTCCCAACTGTGGATATGTTTCATCATGCCTCACATGCTGACAGGGACATAGTAGGGACTCGATAACTGTTTGGCAAATGAGCAATTAAGATGAGGAGATTAGAGCACTGTGGTAACTTTCACCTATGGGCACACCATTTAACCTCTCTGTGCCTCTGAGTATTAGAATCCTTGGTGATGCTGGGCAGGGGGACTAGAGACCACCACATCTCTGAACCATTGAAGCAGGTATCTCTGCACTCTCTTCCACATCTAGTCTTCTATGGGACTATCACTTGTCCTCATCATTTGATTCATTTGGGTGGGTAAGGGTGATTTGAGGTGAGGGAGGAGTAGGGTAGGGTTTAGGGTACTTCATCTGGAAGTGAGGAGGGGCGAGTGTAGAGACACAATTGTAATTAGCCTTTTCTTCCCCTTCTGAGTGATTTCTGCTGACAGGATTGGTGCAAGTCTTTGTGTATTAGGTGGAAGGGGTGGGCTGAGGAAAGAGAAACTCTCCGCACAATGAATTTCATGTTGATTCGTGGGAAATACAAATATTTGAATTGTACAACTGGTGACTGGTATATTGCCAAAGGTTTTGGCCAATTCTGAGGCATCAGGAAGGACACATAGGGATGCGAGTGGCCTTAGGGAGAAATCATATGATACAGAATCACTATTCAATCAAGAAATGTTTATTAGGTCATATATAAAGAGGTAAGTTTTTGAGTAAATGTTAAGAAACTTCTCATGTTGATATCGCCATGAGATATTGGTGTTCTCTAGGGTCTTGACTTTCTTCATTCTCATTTTCTGCGCTCTTCTTGGACCATAATGAGCATTCCTAAGGTCTGAACTATATCCCAAATATGTGTGTCCAGTTCAGGATTCTCCCATAAGCTCCATTCTTGACTATCGATCCCTCACTGGGCACAGCCACCTGGATCTTTTGCAGATACCTCTAACTCAACATATCCACAGCTGACCTCACCAAGTCCAGTCTCTATGCCCACACCCATTTTTCTGCCTGGGCTTTTTTGGTCTCAGTTGGTGATGCTTTCTTTTACCTAGCCACCCAGGATAGTTATCCCTGGCTCCTCTCTGCCCCTCATTTGCTATGGTAACTCCCTCCTGGTCTGTTTCCACCTTGCTATTTTCATGGCGGCAATTTTAGGTAGGCCCTCTCTAACACTTCACTCCTGGTCTACTCTAATAATCACACTGCACTTGTCCCTTACGTCCCCACATCATGCATCTCCAATACATCCTCTCACTTGCTGTCAGAGCGGTGGATCCAACATGCGGCTTACTATAAACCACTCAGTGGCTTCCTATTGTGTCAAGGGGAAATGCAAATCCTTTAACATGGTGTGTAAACAAAACTGCCTGCGTTCTAGCTCCTGCCATGTCTCCTCTGGACTCCTAGACTGCAGCTATACCCAATGACAACTGTGTCATTTGAATTCACATCTCTATTTCTTTAAGTTAGTGCTTCTGCCTGGAATGTTCTTTCCCCTCTTGTCCACATGATAAACATGTAATCATCTTTCTAATGTTGATTCAAGTGTTGACTTCTTCAAAGTCTTGCCTGACTATAGGGCCTCTTCTCATAGAAATACCCGATGGCTCCCTCTGTGTTCTGCGACACCTGACTCTGCACATAGTCCGATGATAAGATTTTTTTTTATATGGTGAATTAGGTGATGGACTCCTAGAGAAGGGGATAGTATAGTACAGTACAATGGTTGAATGTATGGAATGTGAAACCAGAACACCCTAATCCAGATTTAGACTCTGATACTTATTATCTGGCTGACTTTGAACAGGTTATTTAACCTCTATGTGCTTCAGCTGCCTCGTTTGTAAAGTGGACACAATTATAGAACTTATCTCACAGGGCTGTTGTAAAGACCAAAAAAAAAATACATGTATAACACTTAGAATAGTGCTTATTACATAATAATTATTTGTGTGCTTTAATAATAATACATATGTAAATATTCTTATTTTAAACTTGAAGCTCTGGATATACTGTATCTAACACATGAAAGGATGTTCAATAACATTTAGCAAGTAAATCAGTAATCAAGTTAGAGTCATCCTATACAGTCCCATCATACCCAGCTACCTTCTTTCTCTAACCATTTTCTAGCTTGTTCTATGTATCTCTTCCACTAGACTATAAGGTTCTTTTGTGCAAGAGCCACAGCCATCTTGTCTGCCGCTATATCTCCAGCACCAAGCACCATGCCAAGCACATGGTAGGTACACATATATTTGCTCAGTAAATAAACGAATAATTTTTAAGGTTTGCATTTTAGTTACTATTACACTGTCTTTATCATTTTATCCATTTCTGAAACTGTAAAATGCAATCCTCTCTCCCATATTATTTCTACATGAGGCAACAAAATTTTGTACAGTAAAGTATTATGTTAGAATTAATGCTCTTAACAGAGGGATATTCTTGTTTCTTTACAGCACAGAAATGCTGATTTTTTGGTTCATAAACTAATTCAGTGTACAGGAAGTCTCAGAGAGCTTCTAATCTTTTCTGTTTAGCACATGGCATTTTATATCCTCAACAAAATTCATAGGCGGAGGTTCTGTAGGAGTTATTATTTAGTAATTCTACTCATTTCATGAGCACATAGCCTGAGGATAAGAAAAAAAAAGGATAAAGAATGACTCGTTTAGTTTAGATGGAAAAACAAGTCATGCACACAAATACCTATATCATGATGCCATTTTTACTCTCTAGCAATGAGTACAGTATGATTTCAGAGGATCCTCTCGATGTGATCAGGAGAGGTTTTAGAGAATAGCTAAAACTGTAGTTGATCTTAGTGGAAGGATTGGATTTTCATAGGTGGAAAGGACCAGCATTCCATGCTGAGGAAAGGGCATAGAGAAAAGTGTGAACATGTGATATCCTGGGAGTGAGCAAAGCATATAAGAGTCCTTTCGCAGAAGGAGGGATTCATGCAGGAAGTGGAAGCAGAAGACAGGCTGGAGATAGAGCTTTGGAACAGTTTGTGGTGGGCTTTTTAATAACAGAGTAGGATATCTGAAGCTTATCTCTAGACAGTGTAGATCTATAGCTAATTTTAAGGTAGGGAATAGGAAAAGGAAAGCCAAGTTGTGGGAATAGCAATTGGGCGGCAATATGGCAACGCATAAACAGAGTTCCCGAGCTAAGTTCCATTTTTTTAAGTGATGGAACACCCAGTGGAAATACTCAGCAGATGACTGACAATGAAAGATAATTCGAGTTTAGGGGAGATACATATTTGAAATAACCTGTATAGAAATGACTGCAGGAAGTCCCTTTTGACCCATGAAGGCATACAAATCAGACTTTGAGGAGTACTACCTGAAGGCAAAGACCAGTGAGAATTTGGGAGTGGAGGAAGGGAGAGAAAGAAGTAACTCCAGTGTACCTGTTGAACAGTCAGATCCTGTCCACTTGGGATCACAGCTGCACACTCCAGCGTCCAGAAGAAAAGTCCCGTGTCCTGAGCACTGCTCTTGACATATAGGAAGTGGGGTTTCACAGTTGACTCCTCCCCAGCCAGTAGAGCAGTGACATTCTCCTTTTACACAGATGCCATGGCTGGAACACATTGGGTCTAAGCAGTCCTCTGAAGGCCCAAAAAGGAGAAAAAGGTTAAAAGTGAACAGATGTGGCCTGCATACCTTAGGATAATGAAACTGAAGACAGGCACACTGATTTCCTAATATGTCATGAATACTGTTTTAATCAGGTAATAAAATGTCTCATTCAAAGGCTGTATTCAAACCAGAAGATTATTAACACTTAAAAATATGGTAAAGTGTCATAAAGGTTGCATCCTAAAATTAGAAGACTAAGGAAACCACACATATGTTGTATAATATTGTGAGCAGTGTGTAGTCTCCCACAGATATGGGTAGGTGCACCAGTGTGGGCCTTTGATAGGAATTCCTCAGCTTTGTGAAAAAGCCCAAGAATTTTTGGGAAGTCATTCCTTGTCTTTTTTGAAATTGGAATCAGCTCTGAGAAATGGCTTTCACTTGATGTGACTAGAGAAGAAGATATACTTAGTAAACATATACAGAATATAAAATAAATAAATGAATATATAAAATACACAAATATACTACATATATAAAATGTCTAGAAATATAAAAATATTTATATATAAATATATAAAATATTAAAATGCACATATCTTTTTTAAGCTTAGATTATTAGGTATTAGGTGAGCTGATTACTGTTGCATGAAATCATACAATGTAATGAATTTATTATAATCTTTCATTAATTTCTTAGGAGCACTGAAAATACAACATTTGTAAACCTAATTTTAAAAATTATTAAAGTTTTTTTTTCCATGCCTTCTTCCATCAGGATGCTGTGATATAGTTGTCAATGTTTTAGAATATCACAGATGCAATTCTATTTGTCTCTGATTCTGTGGGTTTGGAAATTTTTGGACACATTCTAACAAAGCTATAAACTCTTAAGAGTAGATCTCTGTGCTTGCTTTGAGGAAAACTGTTTTGTGCTTTTAACTGAATGACCATTCCATGGGAAATGAAAAGGTTGATTTCCAAACTTCTACCTTCCCAATACAAGTAAGATGAGACTAAAATAACTCCCCATTATGAGGATGTATGTTTTGAATTACTTTTCCAGCAGTGGAATCAGACTGATAAAACCTGTGCCTTCATTTGCAAGACCAGTCTGGTCTTGGGTGTGGCCTAAGGTCGTGCAACATAGTAAGGCTAACTAAGCATTATTATAATTAGCGTTATTGTCATTATAATTAACCTCAAATCTCAAGGTCATTAGCACAAGGCTTTACTACTGAGCTAATCAGCAAATAAATACTAAAAGGTATGCCTAATTTTATTTCATTCATTATTTGGAGCGAGAGTACAAAATATTGTTTTAGAAGGAGGCCATTTTGTTATATTAAAACACAGCAACTACTTTAACAAATAAAATGTTTAATTTAGTATAGTTTATTTTTATCAAAAGGCCACCTTCAATGAGTAGGTAAGTCACTTAAATCAGAAGCACGAGATCATATGGCTGAATGGGCCAGCAGGCAGCATACATGAATGAGATGAACTGGATATAAGAATCCCGTGTGTTTGGAGTGAACTGAGAGGCGTATCCAGTTTAATAGAAACTGCTGTTTCTTGGTTCCAGGTGATTGTCACCATGTAGGAACATGGGCCCAGGGTTATCAGATTTTCCAGTTGTTCCAGAGATCAGAAAGAGAGAGAGGTTTTTATAGGACACTTCTCTATTTTTATATTTGGCAAATAGATCACATTAAAACAACAACAACAACAACAACGACAAAAAATACTACCACCATCACCACTGTGTGAACCAGAAAAAAACCATCCATAAGCCCAGTTCAGCCTGTGAGTTTCTGGTCTGTAGTGTTTGACTGAAAATATTTTTTTTCTGTTGTATTTGACAAGTTCATACTGTTAAATATGGTGAGCATTCTTCCTTGCTATCTTGGTTATTCTACAAATTTTCTTAGCGATCCCTAAAAGGGAAATGTAAACTAAGCTATTTCTTCAACTGCTCCCAAGTTTTAATTAGAAGGGTCCAAATTAATTAGGTTAAACATTTTCATGGCGAACTATAGGTATTGTGAGAGATACCATGTTCTGGTGAACATGCATATGTCCACATCACATCAGAATTTATAGCTTAAATATGATGATTGTGGTTGGATGACCATAAAAACAATTTCCAGAGGTAGTCTGGTGCCCTGTCTAGGCCCAATGCCATTCGTTGGAACAGATATAATCTTCACACCAAAATTCTATTGCTAACGGGAGGTGGAAAGCTAAACTCTTGGAGCAGAATGAGATTAAACCCTTTAAAATGCTGTGTAATAGTCTTAATGAGCCATCTTTAAAAGGCAATTATAGTGCATTTTCAGCAGCCTCTTTCCTGAACAACGGTTGTGATGAGACCATCTCCCATGGTAATGGTTTAATATTATTTCTAAAATCAGTCTTATTTGAGGAATGTGGCATGAAAAAGATCTGATTACTAGTAAAGTTATTTTTCAATGTGTCTCTTTAAATGATAAAACTATTGCCATTTCAAACTACATTTGTGCGTGTGTGCGTAAAGGTTCCTTTGGGGTGAATTGTAATATAAAGGCACTGCCTTGAAACTCATTAGTAGTAACTTGGCTTCCTTAGGCACGGAGGTCAAGTTTCAGCATGAGGTATGTAAAAATAAATAATATAAAGCAATGATAATAATAGTAATTACAAATTGCTCCCAAAGAAAACATTCAACAAAATGGTTCCAAATGTGCATATATTATTATTTTTATCATGTGCTTTAAAGATGTAGCCTAATGTACTATGTAATAACGGAAGCACACAAATTAACACCTAATATCATCAACATGGAAATGCTCAAGTTATATAAGTTAAAAATAGAGGGGAAAATGCCATTTTTCCTTAGCACTCTGCAAGTGTCACAGATACAGCCTCGTGTTAATATTAGAGACTGTCAGAAGAGACATGAACTCCCCCGACTCCAGCCCTTTGCTCCACGTACTAAAGACATATTGAACATTTACAGCTTGCAAAGAAGACTTGCATCTCTACTAGAAGCACAGAATGACACTTGGACAGTTCGGTGAGAGAAAAGCCTGAAGCAATAGATGAAAATGGGGCTCTGACCTTCCTCGCATATTTCTCCTTTGTATCCTGGCACACAGATGCAGACTCCCATGATGCAGGTGCCGTGACCGAAGCATGTTGGGTCAATGCATTGCTCTTCTGGAACGTCGCACTCTGGCCCCTTCCAGCCATTTCGGCAGACACAGTGTCCTTTCTCGTATTCTCCATTCCCGCCACATAGCACAGGGCACGAATCTGAAGGTTGGCAAATGAATTTGTAGTGTTCTCAGAATGCTTTTAAAATCTCCAAAGGGGCATTACTCTATTGATTCTTGTATAATATTTCAGACAAAAATTTGTACTATTTCTGTCTTAGCCTTTATTAAATAGGCACATATTTGTGATTACAGACAGAATTTTCCTCTTTAATGGGAGTGGGGTAAGGATAAGATATAAAAGTACCCTGAGTGGAAAAATTATGTCAAGTATTTGTTTTTGATCCCACCATACTCTTAAATAGCTATTATTATTATTATTATTATTTCAAGCTAGGTTTTTTTTTTTCTCTTATGGCTTTTCTACCTCAAACAGATATATGTTACTTTTAAAAAGAAAAACCTGAAAAATGTAAAAACTGATAAATAGGGGAGTTATTCCTGTTATAAAACGTTATCTTTAAAAAGCTGTATATTTAAAAAGATTTATGCTGGGCAGATGTTTATTCCCATGACACTTCATGCAGATCTTTATTAGAATACTTACTCTGCATTGTCATTGTTCGCTCCCTATTAAAACTATGGGCTCCTTGAGGACAGGACCTGTATCTTCTGTCCTATTCAATTTATAATACCAGCCACCATCTTTACTCCTAATCCCTACATTTGCTAGATTTATTATGCTCCTAGGAAGCCAGCAAGTGCCACAGAATTGTCAACTGAGCAGAATTTAATGTAAGGAAACTGAGTGGCTGGGAAACCTGAGATTAAAGCATTAGCAGACTGAGAACTCTAAGAATATATTGAAAATGAGTGGAAAGCACCTATACGGTAATAACTGTAAGCCTATGGGGAAACACGGTGTGATTTACCTAAAGCTTTTCAAGAATTAAACTATGGGCAAATCTAGGAAACAGTAAAGTTTGCCAGGCTTAACTTCTGACTTGCCAGTCTTTACTTTCTAAGGCTACTTACCCATTCTGTGACTATCTATCCTTTCCAGTCTATATGGGTATGTATAGCAGTTACAGATTATCTAGGTACAAATTCCACCCTATTTCATCTCTCTGAGGTTGTTTCTTTGCCCACTAAACTGGTATAACAGTAGATCTACTTCATTGGGCTATCACAGTAAGTATGAATCAGAAGAGGTAACAAAGTGTTTAGAACAGTGTCTGGCAGAATAAGTGTTCAACTTTTGGTTATGGTGGTGGTGGGGTGGATGCTGCTGCTGTTGCTGTCACTTATACTGCCACTTCTCCTCCTCCTCCTATTGCTACTGATCCTGAGTTCTCAAATAACATGTATTTCCCTACACCAACTGGAGTAACAGAGCAACATTACCTCTCGCACAGTCAGGCCCAAGGAATCCTGGAAAACAATGACAATGGCCAGAGATACACTCTCCATTTCCATTGCAATTGGTTGAACAGTCATCCATTATTTCTAGTAACAGAGAGAAAAAGAAAAACAAATGAGCAAACTTCCAGGCTGTAGAGTCCTTAATTTTTTTTTAATTGCAATACTCTGGGCTTGTAACAATCTTGTCCTCTGCTTTCTTGGAGCACTTACTGTTTAAAATCAGATGCCAAAGATTTTTGTAAGATGTCACATGCAGCACCAAATTATTAAAAGGGCCCTGGATTTGCTGAATTGGCTATTCAAGAGTGAAACTAAAAACCAATCTCATCTCTAAAGTGCATAAAGGGTCTAGATGAATTGTATTCTTATGAGATGTTCATGACAAAGCTTAAAATGTCCTAAGATTATAGGACATTTCTCAAAAGCAAAATGGGCTTAAAGATCCAACCCAAAAGACTAAGTCTACTGTTTACTTTTAAAATTTAGGTTGTAGCAAATAAAAAATTTCTTCTCTAGCATCTTAAAACATGTAATATACTACCTTGACAGCTTAAATATGATAATCAGTATTTCATTTTCATTAATAAGTGACAATGGAAGGCTTTTAAAGTAAGTGTTCATATTAAATTCACCACCACTAAAAGCATTAGAACCTAAGTATTTTGTTGAGAAATGCTTTCTTGACTGTAAATGCTTATCAGTTCTCTGCCACTAATTTCCCTTCAATCCATTCTTAGAGAAGAATAGGTTTCAGGGGAATTGAGAAGGCTTTGAAGGTGCCCATAGGTAGTTCTAGTGACATAAAGATGTGCAGTGCGACAGAACTTTGATAAGTCTGTGGTAAGTAACTTGGCTGAAGAGGTATGAAGTTATACAAAAGCCAGACTCTGACAATGAAAAAAAAAATGATTTCTAGTTTAAAATTGTATTTGAGTATAATAAAATCAAATTCCAAGTCCATGAACTATTATGGTGTGTGTGCTTTCTTCTTTCAGTTTTTTTTTTTTAATCGTCTTCTCATTACTCTTTCTGGAAGTTTTCTATACTTAGCATTCTTGGATTCAGAGTTTTATGTTCTGGCCCATTTAACTCATACTTCTCGTATGTACCAGTTTTTCCTTTTCAATCCAAATTATCTACTTCATCTAGTTTCACTTGCATAAGCTATTTCCAATTAGAAGGAGATATTCTAGGAAGTGGTCTTGGCATCTTCCACTCAACTATGAGAATTTATAATGAGGGTCGAGAAATAGCATTTCTTCAAATGTGGCCTTTTGACCACCTGTATCAGGAGGATCACCTGAGGCACTTAAAATGCAGATGTCTAGGCTTCATTCCAGATCTACTGAATCTGAAGAATGCATCCCAGTGATTCACATCCTAAAAAGAACCACCTGTGACCCTGCAGATGCTCATCATATTGAAGCATTGAGGACCAATGCTTCCAATAGTAAACCTCCATAGTTAGACAACTTCTGATCTAGACTTGGAGTTCAGCCTTGGGTAGAATAAAAGTGAGAGGAAGAAAAATGGTATCTAGTTTATTCAGGGAATTCTTAGAAGGCTGAGAATAAATCCAGTCACTGTGTGGATAGCCACCCTATTATCACTCAGAGACGATTCTTTTTCTCACCCCCGTGTGAAATACATCAGATAGCTTTTTGCAGGTTTACAGTAAGTTATTCTCTGATTCCTGTGTTAGAAAACTGAACTGGGTAAGAAATTTATACATGGCATTTGCTGAACTACAACTGGTCTGCCAGAAATGGAGCATTTGACAAAGAGCTACCTATTTTTAACTTACTAAAACATTAGTTATTTTCATAAAATCATTAATTTATTTAAAAGATCATTATGAAGAGGCACAGAGAGTTATTTCCATTCAAAGATGGAACAATCATTTCTTTATTTTCTATTTAATCTATCTTTCTTGTACTAAGCAACAGTGGCAGTTCTTAGATCTACATTTGGATTTCCCCTGCTTGTTAATAAGAGGCCATGGAGGAAGCTTTCAAAGGTAAACATAGTTGAATTTAATTTCACACCAGCTCCTATTGACAACTTTATGGAAGCAGCCTTGTGGGAATGTAGCCATTGTAGAAAAATGTTTAATAAAGTTTGTTATCAAAATAAATAAAAATCCCTACATCTTATTGACTTATCTAAGATCTGTCCCTGGGCCCCCACTGCCACACAGAGCTTAACACCAGCAATGCAAATGACAAGGGAAGGCAATATAGGGAGGGAGGTTCTGGAAGCTGCTCCCTCTACCAGGTATGACAGAGACACTGGGACAGCCTAGGGAATCTAGAAGGAGGATGGCTATAGCAGGAGCACATAAGTAACCAGTCATAAAAAAGAACGTGTTTGCCTATTTTGGTTGACCTCCATGAAATTTGGCCTTCTATCTTTTTAATCTTACTTCAGAATCACTTCCTTGACTGCGGTTCATTAGAGTTGAGAAGGATTTTAAAGTTCTCTTCATAAAACTCTGTTCTTATTCTAGAGTCTAAAGCCCTTCAGTAATCTGCATCTGCACTGATGATGGGTTTTGCTTCTGGCAGGTTTTCTTAAGGGAGAAACTAAAGGTAATGATTAGTCTGATGGAATAATTTCAGTATAAAGGGCATGGGCTTTGGAATCAGACATACTGGGTGTCTCAAACCTCAATTTTGCCACTTACTGGCTGTGAGAGTCTATCAGATTATTTACTCATTCCAAGCTTCCATTTCCTTATTTATTAAATAAATATCACAACACCTGTGCTATCAGGGTTGTGATGAGAATCTAACAAGATAACTGAATGTAAAGCATCTGGTACAGTGCTTGGGGCAGAATGGCACTCCATAAATGGTATATATTATCATGTTACAGAGCAAGTTGGCTGAGATTAGGGGATATTGACAACTCTGTCTATATTACTGGAAAATAATATATATTAATACATCAGTGGTTAGCCTATATTAGTCATTCAATAAATGTTGGTTGTTAATACTGTCTTGATCCTTATTAGCAGTGGACTAAATATAGTTAAGATCAATCAACTGCTTCTAACAGTATCATGAAAGAGAGAATGAGCAGCATTTAGCGTAAATTCATACAAAGCTTAACTGTTTAATCAAATATATTAGCTTCTTTTTACTATAATTAAGATAAATTATAAAAACATAAACAAATAATGGGGAGAATTTAGAGTAAATAATTTAATACCTTTGATTTTTTTCAGAAATTTACTTGGATTCTTTTTAAGTGGAAATTGCAGGAGAAGTGTGTCTGTTGCTTCCAGAAAAGTAAACAAACAAACAAACCAAACCAAACCTGACTAGCATTAAGGAAAAAGCAAATACTTTGTTGCATATGAAACTGACAGCTTGATATCTGGATAATAGGTATTCTATCTCAAAGGTTAGCTTCTTTTTGGGAGGAAATAAGGGAGGGAAAACACTTCAAGCATGTTTCTGGGTCTATTGATTTTTGAAAGGTTAATAGTTGGGTTAGTGTTTTAACTTCAGCTTAGTGGTAAGGATAACAGGAGGGAGAAAATCTTCACAAATATTTTAGATCTTCTAACTGCTCGATTTCTTAGGAGAAACTCAACCTCTCATAACTCATTGGCATTTGCATCATCAAAATTGGGACTTGACAGAAAAATATCATGAAAGGTACATCTGAGAAATCTGCTCCATTGAGTTTATGAGTGTTGCAAAACAGTGTCATGGCTTAAAATATTTTTTTCTAGTTTAACAAATATGTTGTCTTTTGAAGATGTAAAATCAGTGTAGTTTTTCTCCAGGGGAAAAAATCATCAGTGCATTTTTATAGCCTTTCTGATTACTTTAGAGGGAAGTTTTTGATAATCTTATGGCTGGAATACCATTTTCTACTGACTCAAGGTCTTTGGCATCAAGTAAAAATAGAACATAATTGTTATAAAGAGCAGATGGTATATCTATTAACAGTCAACACATCTTCCTAAACATATGGTTGGACAGGTTAACTAAAGGATAAAGTGGTGAGAGTTGTATAGAAAACTGACAGCTGTAAAGTATTTTCCTTTCTTTTAAAAGACATGTGTTTTAGGAAAATTCACACAATAAAAATACTGAGTCTATGAGATGTTTCCCTTCAAGGCTAACAAATTCTAAGAAAAAAAAGGCTTTGAGTGACCCAAGTTATTGTCCTTAAGACTCTGGTCTAAATACTCTTAGGTTGTATTTTGAAGCCTTAATGGTTCTAGAATCAGCTGTTCAAAAGAAGAACTGGACTGATGCTAGTTCTTCCATTTTAAAAGGTATTTATTTGCCTTTTCTTTTCTAATAGCTCTTGAATTAATTGAGATTATCTTGCTTATTCCCTACTTCATTGACGTTGTTGATCTATGCAGCCTTGGTAATGTTATTATCCAGGTAATTATTCCCGTTGAAAACATAAAAATGGTACAAGGCAAATATCCTACAATAGCAGCAAATAATGGAGCATTTAAAGAATCTTAATCAGCATTTAAACAACACTAATGACAACAATAATATAAGCCTTTCTCATAGTGACCTATCTTGAATAAGGACTTTAAGGCAGAATGAGCAATGAGTTTAAACAACATCTGTATCACTTTAATCACTAATCTCTTTCTAGAACTATACTGTTAATTCAAAATAATAGTCAAGACAGCTTACCAATTGCTGTAGTTAACACGAAAACTTGCTCCATCTTTTTTCCATCATTGTAAAATGCCAGATACCAAGGCCCTTGGTCCATATACTCTATGAAACCTGTCTCCTGCAGTGAGGTTAAGATCAGGTTCCGAGGGGAGTGTTGGGTATCGTCAGAGCCCTTGGAGTCCTGCTTCACCAATTGTTTTCCATCCATCAATTTTACAAAATCAAACTGGAACAAATACACATGCAAATATGAGCTACTACTTTTACTTCTAGACTAATGAAAAACTTTAACTTCAATTGCCCTATTTCATACTTCATATTTCTTTCAGGTAGGCAAAGTGAAAAAAGAAGTTATTTGTTCTTAAGTATACTTAAACACAGAAGTATATTATTAATTCTGAAGAAAAGCCCCACTATATAAGTGTCATAAACCTTTGAGTTTGGAGTATTCAAAATAATTGTCTAAAAATAAATAAAACAAGAAATAGAAAAAAATCTTATTTAGTATTTGGCAAGAGAATCTTGATATTTTACTAAAGTATCAAATAAAAGATATTCAAAACTACACATTCTCCTCAAAAATATGATCATGATCTTTTCTACAAATACAAGAGTTTTGCAGTTTTTAAAACAAATAGTAAAAAATTTGAGAATATTCATAATAATTTACTACATTTTTGGTAGCATAATTAAAAATCTAAAGGACCCCCTCCTTTTTTCCCCTAATCAGTGGACAAGTACACTTTTCCCTTGGCATTTTTTTAAGTCACATTTGAATGGCATTCTAATTCCCAGCTTATTCCCATCCAGAAGGTAAGGTTTGGACTACAGTCGTATCTGTTGAAAAAAAAGCAATCCCCTGATAGTTATGATCCTTATGCTACTTCTTAGATGGAGTAGGGCCCCAAATGGGTTCATGTAAGGAAGAGATAAGGAAAAAATGAGAGAAATCAGGTGGCTAATATTTATGAAGAGCTTTGTAAATCACAGAGGTTTTACATATTTGAGTTATTATTAACAATAACAAGAAAAAATTTCTACCTGTAAGATAAAACCTGCCTTTTGGGCTCATTTCCCTAATAGATTTGCATTCTTCATTGGGACAAGGGTTCAAGGCCATATGGAGCCAGCTAAGGTGGTGTGGGCCCAAAACCTAAGTAAGATGAGGGTGTGGGGAAAGCTCACAATTATCCTATTCCAGGAAATGAAAGAATTCAAGTTTCAAGAATATTTTCTTAAACTTTCTTTTCTGAATCTGCTCTGCTAAATGTTATTGCTTATTTCTCAATGTCATTTTTTCCTATTCGCTTGAGTGTGATTATTCTGGATATTTGCTCATTACAAACATGGTCTGCCTTCACCTTTGACTCCCACATACTTTACAAGTCCCAAACCCTGAAACAATTCATCCCACCACCCTCTAAGAGGACCAAGAAATTCCTATAACATCAAATACCTGAGTGTGTGTAGGTGGAATGTTTCTTCTGCCATAAATCCCCAGCAGAGAGTCCTTGGCTAAAGAAATATTGAATTTCAGATATATAGGATGGTGGATAGTAATCTGGAAACGCCAGAATAAGCCAGGTGGAATGGTCTGCATGACCTGTGCACCAATGTCAACTTCTCCAGTGTCTATCGCCCGTCCCTTCTGAAACACTGGTTTTAAAGGTAAAGAAAAATTGCACATAATATTAATCTCAATCTTTATAAAGCAATGGTTTTTAGTTTTTCAGAACAAATATATCAAAATGACTTAGCTCTTTTTTCCTCCCCACTCTAACTCATAATTCAAGGCTTTACTCAAATTAAGTATCTTCCAAGGAGTCTTCCCCTTCTCTTGAACAACTATTGCATTTATTTCCATCATTTGATTCATTTTAACCATTATTTACTGAGTGTGGTCTGGGGAGCTATAAGAGATACAACAATGAACAAGATGCAGTTCTTGCTCTCATGGAGCTTTTTATATAAGAAAGGAAATAGGACAAGTGCACAGATAGTCAAACTGTAAAGGAAAATAAGTGTTCTGGGTAAGGGCATTTGGTTGGAGGATACTCCTTATTCCTAGCTGTCTCTATGCCCTTTATCTTCCTTTATTTTTTTCTTAGTATTCATCACCCTCTAACATACCACATGTTTTACTTATTTATTGCCAATTTTCTACCAAGAGAATATAAACTCCACGAGGCTGTGGCTGTTTTGTTCCTTGATTTATCCCCAGTAACTAGAATAATGTACACAAATAGTATGTGCTCCATACATATTTATTCAATGAATGAATGAATGAATGAGAAAAGGGTATTTATGGGAGGTAGTATGGCCTGAAAGAAGGGAGAAAATTTCAACAGAGCTATTGAGAAGAATGTTCCTTGGGGAAGGAACATTTTTTGTAACAAAACAAAGAGGAGAGAAACTTGTAAAGCTATGGGGTAGGGTATGTGTCTATACAGAGGAGCAGTTGGAGATAGGGCTGGAGGAAGAGAATGGCATCATAGGACCTTGAGTACTGATCCTGAAGGTTTATTGCATAAAGGATGGAAAGCCATTAAAGGTTTTGAAGAAGAGGGGAGATGTCTGGGTACATTAGAAAGACTCTTCTTAAGGTAGAAGGTAGGATGATTTAGAGCAAAGAAACACAAGAATGATAGAGAATTACTGAGCAATAACTCAGGTGAAATGACATAAAGATCTAAATTTAGGGTAGGCTCAATAGTTCACATGGGATAAATCCATTCCAGTCAACTGTAAAATAAACTAGTGGGACTACACCAAACTAAGGAGCTCTGTACATAAAAAAGAAACAATCAATAAATTGAAAAGACAACCTACAGAATGAGAGAAAATTATTTGCAAGCCATATATCTGATAAGAGGTTAATATCCAAAATATATGAAGAACTGGGTGCCTGGTGGCTCAGTGGTTGAACGTCTGCCTTCGGTTCAGGGCATGATCCCAGAGTCCCAGGATCGAGTCCCACATCGGGCTCCCTGCATGGAGCCTGCTTCTCCTTCTGCCTGTGTCTCTGCCTCTCTCTCTCTCTGTGTCTCTCATGAATAAATAAATAAAATCTTTAAAAAACAAAACAAAATATATGAAGAATTCATACAATTCAATAGTAAAAAAGCAAATAATCCAACTCAGCAAAAAAGCAAATAATCTAATTTAAAAATTGGCAAAGGACTTGAACATTTTTCCAAAAAAAGACATACAGATGGCCAATAGACACATGAAAAGGGGCTCAACATCACTAATCATTAGGGAAGGGCAAATCAAACCCATAAGGAGATATCACCTCATACCCTGTTAGGTTGGCCATTAGGAAAAGGAAAGAACAAATGTTGGTAAGCGTGTGAAGAAAAGGGAACCATTATACACTGTTAGTGGGTATGCAAAATGGTACAGTTGTTTTGGAAAACGTATGGTGGGTCCTCAAAAAATAGAACTATCATATGATCCAGCAATCCCATTCCTGGGTATATACCCAAAGGAACTGAAATCAAGATCCTGAAGAGATATCTACACATCCACATTCACTGCAGCAATATTCACAATAGCCAAGATATGGAAACAACCTAAATATCCTCTGATGGAAGAATGGATAAAAAAATGTGATATACACACAGGCAATGAAATATGTAGCCACCAAAAAAAGGGAATCCTGCCATTTGCAACAACATGGATGATTCTGGAGGGCATTATGTTAAGTAAACTAAGCCAGGCAGAGAAAGACAAATAATGTATGATATCGTTTATGTGTGGAATCTATAAAAGAATAAAAGCTAGTTTCATAGAAACAGAAACTAGAATGGTTGCTAGGGCTGGAGGGAGGGGGAAATGGGGTGATGTAGGTCAAAGGGCACACTTTTTAGTTATAGTAGAGAGTTCTGACAATCTAACATAGAACAGAGTGACTATAGTTAATAATACAGTATCATATACTTGAAAGTTGTTGAAAATAGATCTTAAGCATTATTATCACACCAAAAAAGTTAACTATGTGTGGTGATGGATGTGTTAATTATCTTGACCTTTTTAATCATATGACATCATCATGTAGTATACTTTAAATATATACAATTACAGTTGTCAATTTTTCCTCAATAAAGTTAAAAAAATCACACATTAAGGAAGTATAAAACTGGGTTATCCTAAAGAATGATATAAATATCTATGAACTTCAGGTTATTATAAATTTTAAAAATCTTATTGTACTTTCAAGCATAAATACTAAAAAATAAAAATTTATTTTTCAAGCTAATACAGAGAAAATAATACTGAGATAAAAATAATTTATCTAAACTAAGGCAAGAAAGAGAAGGCACAGACTAGATGGATCAGTTAGAAAACATGAAGATGGACAATAAATTATAATAAAATAAAGAGCAACGAACTAAATGCTTATGTTAAAAGCTAAGCTTCCTCACTCTGAATTAAAAAGTAAAATCTAAAAGACATATATTTTACAAATATATACTTAAAACATAAAGAGACTGATTTGTAATAACAAGCTATTTTCTTGAGAAGAAAAAAAAGAAAGAAGACAGTGTAAAGAAGATTCTAGAGCAGCATTTCTCAAACTTGAATGTGCTTAAGGAAGGGCATCTTGTTAACATGCAGATTATGATTCAGTAGGTCTAGGGTTGGATATTTCTCACAAGCTCCCAAGTAATGCCCATGTTGCATGGTCCACAGCCTACACATTGAGAAGCCAGGTTCTTAGGACACTGGGATGCTAGGTATGGGGGCTACGGAAGGGTCAAAACTGACCCTGTGGTCGTGAGTTTGGGTGACTCACACAATGCCAATAGCAAAAACAAGAAACCTAGAAGGAGCTGGTTAGTGGGAGAGGATGCTGAGTTTGGACAAGCAGATCTTTGTTATTTCTTGCTATATTTTCGAATTACTTTCAATGTGCCAGTTTACTATGGTTCTGTGGAATTCTCTGGTAAGTGGTGGCGGTGAATAGAAGAGGAGGGGCAAGAATGAGTTTGTCTTGGGTTTAAGCCACAAGGATCACTCTTCAAGAGGGAAAATTCAATTTGGCCTCATTTCACACTGTCTTTATATTTTTCGGTCATCAACTCTTTCTCCACACCAAACACAGTTTAAAAACACACATGGTCTCTGTCCTTTGTGTTCACTTGCTATAAAATTAACAGCCCATTAAGAAACACACCTGCGGTGGCTTTATTCAGAGGCCAAAGCCTTGCAGCTTTTAACTCCCTAAAATACCTCCATTATTGCTTTTTGTGTTAAGGCCAAGAGTAATAACTATTTTAAGAATGTTCGCTGTTAACTGTTAATAATAGATTTCAAATGCAATTTTGAACATAATTATGTATTACAGGACACATAATTTTGTGGAATTGACATTTATAATAAAATATGCCCTTTGAGATGATAAATGACCAACTAAGGACCTTATTTTTCACTGAAAGTTACTTTTTTCCATGTGAGACAGACTGGTCTTGTCCCCAAAGGGTTGATTATGCATTTAACTCTTTAGGTCCTGGAGCTGACAAATGTCTTCAAAGAGCAGACAATTAATAGACCGTGTTTATGCGGATACTTCTGTCCTCAACTTAATGTTCAGTTTGTTCAACTGCTATCCTCATCAGGGGCTTTTATCACTTCTTAAAATGCATCATTTGGTTGTTCAAACACTATTATAAATATAAAATAATTTAAAATTAGGTTCAACAAACACTATTTTAAAGGTGCTGTGAACAGCCTTTAATGAATGCAGACACTGTCATTTTAAAAAATCAGGGCAAAACTGGCTGATGGACATTAACCTTTATATACGAGCCTTACCAAATGCTACACCATGTCTTCCTTCTGCACTTTATAGCATCATATACTGCATAATGAGGCTACTTAAATGTTATTCACTAAATCAAAAGAAACTCGTGAAGTTGTGTTATTGGAGCTTCCTGGTTACTAGCATTAGTAAATATCTGAAGCATATATACTCAGTCATTTATAAAAATGTTTTCAAAAGACGATCTTACCCTTTGAGAGCCTGCATCACAGTTAAAACAAGATAGATGAAGAGACATGACAACATGAATGAACATGTGGACTATAATTTAAATAAAAATAGCAAAGCAAGCTAGTTGCAGCAATTTGGTATTAAAGAGAATTTCTCACAGCTTGCAGATGGAAAATTTCTCAGCCTCTAACCTTTAGAGTTGAGTGCATCAGAAAGGGAGACATCTCCCTGTTAGCAATCTATATCACTAAATAGCCTGCTCCATTTTATCTTCTCTCAAAATTTGTTATGAGTTACAATGTAGTGGTTCTCAATTAATTTACTATTTAATTTTTTTTCTTAATGCAGCTCAAAGTGGAAAACTAAAGAGAAGAAAATGACACACAGAAAAACAATACATAATGTGATTTCAGGAAGGCATTCTGCACCTGTATAAGTAAGTGGAATAATTTTCGTCAAACTTAACATTGACTCTGATCCTTCATTTGCAAGGTGTCAGCAGTAGGGTTAAAATATAGCACGAAGGTACGGATTTTGTAGCATTCAAGTTTTAATTGTCATATAATCACTTCAATTGCTATAGCACATCTGAAGGTGCAGGGAGACCATATTCTCCAGTAGTAGAACACTCCCTTGCACAAATGCCAGAGAAAGTGCAGACAGCCCTGGATCATATCAAACTGTGCAGTAAGTACTATGGTTATTACGGTCCCACCAATATCCAACAATTTAGTTTGCGCTAAACACTCTCTTTATAGCTTACAACACAGGCATAAACTGCTGAGTGGTAAAAAAAACAAAAACAAAAAACCAGCAGATAGGCTGTGTTGAAGGATGGCAAGCTAACTCACGGTTGCTTAGTTCAAAAGGAAAAGGTCAAGCTACCTGGATGGTAAATACAGAGGCCTGGAATTGGTGACAGAAACTGTGAACAGTGGTTGTCTTGACGAAACTAAGGCTTCATTATCTCTAGACTCAGCCACATACCTGAATACTAATAACATAATTACTAAAAAGATTGTCCTTATAATATAGGGGTAAATAACTCTATTCTGGACACATACATATATTTATTTTTCCTACTTAATGTAGCTAGGCTGGATTTAATGATTCTGCACAAAACTCAGTGAAACATGAGTAGAAGATACTGACATGTAGCTATTAAAAAGATTCCAGTATCAGGTCCTTGTGTAAAAATGATTATGGCATTGTCCATAACAGCACTCTTAGCAGTCCTTTAAAGGCATTTGCCAGTTCCATAAAATGTATCTAAGCTAAGAAGATTCCCGTTTTATTAACTGAAGGGAATATTGTCCGAAGGGATGAAAAAGAAATATGCCTTAAGATAGTATTTGCCTTCACTTCATCATATAGCACGTTCAAAATCCCCAAAAGACTTCAACAAATACCTTTGGTATGGTCTTTCAGCTGAATCAGTCCTAGTGTATGTCTCATGGCTTAAGTACCATCTCCCTTTTGTTCCTTCAAACATAATAATTGTTTCATAGTAATAAATCATTATGATATTTAGAGTTTCAGTGCTTAGAACAAAATGGGGAGGTGAAATGAACCCCTAATCCCTGTGATCAAAAGCTGTGAAGAGATATAAAGGGCACAGTGAAAACCTATCCTAACCTTCACATCTAAGTAGCCATGTATAATTTTCCTTATACAAAATGTTGAAGGAAAAATATGTATTCAACTCTCAGTTCTTCAGGGACAGATTTTCCAGATTGTGTATTACACATGCTTTTTATTTTGGTTCTATAGCCCAGGACCATGTAGAAGAAAGAAAAGGAAGAATGAACCTTGTACATAATAGGTACTTGGTAAATATTGTTTGGATGAATTAATAAAATAGTAATATTGATAATTTATTTCATAATGTTGATAATTTATTTTGACATTTTGATACAAGGTTTAGTGGGAGGAAGAATTGACTCATCTTTACATGGAGACTTTTAGGAATTAACTGTGAATAAAATATATTTAGAAATAAAATACCCCTGCCATCCTGACACTGATAACAGATAGCTAATTGTGTGGAAAAGTCCATTAGCAAATATTACACTTGAGAAATACATTAGTATGTAAGTGTAAACAATTACGTCGAGACACTGACAGACTTCAGAGTCCAGTACAGAAGCTCATCTAGTATTATAAACATCCTCTCAGACAGAAGTGAAATGGTATTGTCAAAATCTTACCATTAATTAAAACACTAATTTTAAATTGTATCTGACCCTGTATTATCTGATTGTTGAACATATTATTGTTTAAAAGACATAATTCTTGTTGTAGAAGTCTTTCTTTAAGGTTTGCCATAAGGGTTTCCACTTTCTCTAAACATTTTTAAAAATCTCACAGTTCTTACAGTGTGTTATAATGACCACTAAGTAGTATTCACAAACATTAGTTTCCAAATTTCACACTCTCCTGACTTGACATACAATCTCACACAGCGAAACACAAATTATGTTTGTAGAATATCAGTCTGTTGATACTACCAATGGTACATGATGTAGTCAATCTCTAAACTTTTTTGGTGAAAACTTGAATCGATATAAAACTCAAATTAATCATCATCACATTTTTACATATTTAAACACTGACTCAGAGTCATGGGTCAACATGGTATAAAACACCTCCTTAAAAGAAAATAATATTGCCACTAGCAAAAAAAAAACATATTCAAAGGTTAATGAATAAATATGGAAACATGCAATGAAAAGTCAAAAAAGGAAACTAAAAAATGATTTCCATATCAGAAAGGGAGACAGAACATGAAAGACTCCTAACTCTGGGAAACGAACTAGAGGTGGTGGAAGGGGAGGTGGGCAGGGGGTGGAGGTGACTGAGTGATGGGCACTGAGGAGGGCACTTGACGGGATGAGCACTGGGTGTTATTCTATATGTTGACATATTGAACACCAAAAAAAATAAATTAAAAAAATGATTTCCACTTATAATATCATCAAAAAGAATTACAAACTTAGGGATAAATTTAACAAAGAAAGTTGTAAGTTGGGGCACCTAAGTGGCTCAGTTGGTTGAGTGTTGAACTCTTGGTTTCAGCTCAGGTCATGATCTCAGGGGGGAGTCTGCTTGAAGATACTTTCCCTTTCCCGCTGCCCCTCCCCCCACTCACACTGGCTTGCATACTCTCTCTCCATCTCTAAAATAAATAAATAAATCTTTAAAAAAAGTTGCAAGACTTGTACACTGAGAAATACAAAACATCACTGAAAGAAATTAAAGAAGACCTAAATAAATGGAAATATCCATATTCATAGATTACAAGATTTATTATAAAAATGGCAATACTTCCTAAACTGATCTACAGACTCAATGCATTCTTATCAGAATTCTAACTCCCATTTTCCAGAAATACATGAGCTGAGCTAAAATTCATATGGAAATTCAAGAAACTCAGAATAACTAAAGCAATCTTAAAAAGAAAAAAAGGAAAACACTGGAGGCCTCACACTTCCTGATTTCAAAACCCATTAAAAAGCTACAGTAATGGTGTTGGTATTCCGATAGTTATATAGATCAATGGAATAGAATTGAGAGTCAAGAAATAAAATATCACATTTATGGTCAACCGAATTTCAAACACGGGCACCAAGACAATTCAATGGGGGAAAGAATAGGCTTTTCAATCAGTGGTGATGGACAAGTGGATATCCATAAGCAAAAGAGTGAAGCTTGAACCACTCCCTCATAGTATATACAAAAATTAATTCAAAATGGATCAAATATCTACATTTAAGAGCTAACCTATAAAATTCTTAGATGAGAACACAGGCATAAATCGTTGTGACCTGAGATTTGGCAATAGTTTCTTAGATATGATATCAAAAGCACAAACAACAAAAGAAAAAAGAGATACATCTGACTTCATCAAAATTAAAAACTTTTGCGTCTCAAAGGGCACCATCAAGAAAGTGAATAGACTACCTACAGAATGGGAGAAAATATTTAAAAATCATGTATTGGATAAGAGGCTTATATCTAGAATACATTAAGAAGACTTACAAACTCACCAAGAAAAATACAAATAAACCAATTGAAAAATGAGCAAAGGATCCAAATAGACATTTCTTCAAAGAAGAAATACAAATGGCCAATAAGCACAGAAAAAGAGGCTCAAAGTCAATAGTCATCAAGGACATGCAAATTAAAACCACAATGAGAAACCACTTCATACCCACTAGGATAGCTAAAATAAAAATGATAGACAATAACAAATGTTGACAAAAATGTGGAGAAATTGGCACCTTTTTATCCTTGGGTTCTCAAAAAAGCTGAGCACAGGTGTTCTAATAAAAACCTGTATGTGAATGCTTATAGCAGCATTACTCATAATGTTCCAAAAAAGATGAAAAATCCACAAAAGGTCCATCAATTGATGAGTGGATCAACAAAATACAGTATACTCGCATGGTGGAATATTATTCAATCATGAAAAGGAATGAAGTATTGGTACATGCTACAACATGGACAAACTTTGAAAACATTATGTTAACTGAAAGAAGCCAGACACAAAAGAATACACATTACATGATTCCATTTCCATTTATATAAAATGTACACATAGGCAAATCTGTAAATACAGGAAATAGATTAGCGGTTGCCAGGGCCTGGGGAAAAGTGGGGATATGGAGTAACTGCCAATGCCTATTGAGCTTTCTTTTCAGTGTGATGAAAATGCTCTAGAATTAAACAGTGATGATGGCTACACAACTCTGAATATGCTAAGAATCATTGAACTGTACTCTTTAAATCAGTGAATTATATAGTATGTAAATTATAGCTCAACAAAGCTGTTCCAAAAGATATGGTTATAAGTTAAAAACTGGCATGCATAGCCTGCACACACACATACATACAAACTGTATGAACTGTAATAAGAGTTTTGATGTTTTTCCAAGTAGTTTTAGATGGTCATCTGCTACCTGGACGCCAAACTGTCTCCTGGCCAGTATTTAGAACATATAATTGGTAGTACACAGCAGGGATGCCTATTTTCTATATTTTTATACATGTTAGATGTTAGTAATATGTAGGTTATTATGATCACATCGTTCTGGACTTTGGGAGGTTGGCAGGGGGGCTGGTCATGGCTCAATTTATCTAGCACTCCGTTTTGTATCTTAGAATGTAAAGTCCCCAGAGGATAGGGCAGTCATGGCTGTCTAAAATCTTGACATCTACCTGCTAGGCATTTAATAAAGGCAAATATATTATGACCCATCTATCCCACAGTTAAGAGTGATAAGGGGGTTGTACATCCTATTGTGCCAGGCCTCAGGAAAAAGAAACAGCCAGCAGAGGGACCAGTTCTTGTGGGTTTTCATATTTGCTATCACCTTAATTTCTATCTTTAAGGAACCCAGGAAATCTTCAGTAATATCAAATTAAAACTCCTTCTTGCAAGCAACACTCACTGTAGATAGTAACAATAGTAACAACAATAGTAATACAAAATAGGGATAGACAGTACCATCTATGGAACACTTACTGGGTACTCTTTTGGAAATCCTACCTCTCGTTTATTTCTGCGATAGCAAAATGCCTCTCTCATACTCGGTGTGCCATAAAATTCTGTGTCCCACTTTCTCCCCGAGGCTCCTCCCTCCTCTTTTCTCCTGTCCAGACTTTGGTCCCTTCACACTCTCTTTTCTTACTGGCATCTTCAATGCCTCCCTCTCTACTGGTTTCCTGTTCTTCATCTTCAAATAAGCACAAGTCTTTCTTTAAAAAAAAAAAAAAACTAAAATGACCCAACTGCCCCTTCATCTAGTTATCATACTATTTCTCTCCTTGCTTTTCTTGCCAAGCTGTCTCCATCTGCTGCCTCTATCGCTTCATTATCCCTTTACCACTTAGGCTAGTACCATCTGCATTTCCCCCCACTCCTCTATTCGTCCATTCTCCTAAATACACACTCTGTAAGGTCAATTTGGATTGATTTTTCTGGTTTCTCAAGGCCCAGCTCAAACTACTCCTCTAATAAACAATCATCTTTTCATCTTTTGTCTTTTAAGCCTCTTAGTCACCTGACCATCTTATTTCTATTGCTGTGCACCAGTTGGTTGCAGGTTATTTTGCATTGTGCATGCATATGTGCCTGCTTGCCCCAGGTCTTCTGTTGAATGGGGCCTTACTCGAGGGCAAAAGCTATGTCCTCTGCTTCATTTGTGAGCTTTCCACAGTCCTTCATACAGTTAAAATAGCGTCTCGACTCACATAGCACTAAAAATCATGAACTTCTATGCTCGTGAATTCTAAGATTTCATTTTTCTTCCCTTGATATTATCTTCACAGAGAGTTTGGGGTGGTCAAGAGTCATTTTTCCTACAATATGACTTTTTGCTTTTATTCTTCCCTTTCTCTGAACGACACTGGCAATGGGAATATGGTATCTGTGTACAGTTCTGATCAAGATACCTTCGGTGGGATATATAATGGACCCAGCAAAAGGCTAATAAAATGAAAGGGAAAATACAGTTACAAGATGAGTTCTGAACTAAGACCTAAGGCTCATAGTATTAGAAAAGTGAAGACTAAGAAAGGATATGTTATTATTTTCTACAGGATCGCCAAAGTTATACAAAGGGAAATGCAGACAGGTGCATTAAATCCTGGAACTCTGAGATTTTTTTTTTCAAAAGTAAATCTTGCCTACGAGAATTACCTATGACTTCAGGCAAAAGCTAGTGAGTGTTTGAACTTCCTCAAAAAATAATATAGGCAGAAAGATATGAACAGATACTCCACAGAATTAGAAACACACGTGGCTGGTAAATTTCCACACTGCACTTCGCCATCCACCAAAAAATACTATGATGTTATAAAGATGTTATGAGAGGATCCCCTAGCTATTGAAGGACTACTCCAGAAGGATCAATATGCCATTCCATAGCACAGCACTCAGGGGCCCTTTCATATACGTACCATTAGGCTAAAGGGACCACAAGGTAGCTACATTCTACAGGAAAGGTGGTATATTAGTCAGACAAACAAACAAAAGTAAAATGAGGATTAAAATGAAACCAAGAATGAAACATTAAACATATATGACCAAGGACATTTAACATGAATTTTTTATACCATAAATAAGTTTGCCTTTTAGCATGGTGAACCCTTTCCATAAATCTGTTTTAGAAGTCAGGTCTCCAGTATGCTTTAGAAAAGCCTTTGTTAAAACTGAAGTATATTGATAAAGTGATTTAATATAGTAGAAAACAAGCTGCAGCACTCTAGTGGGGCCCCCTGAAACCTTGTATTAGAGAAACATCTATACAGCATTATAGGAAACATTTACTGTAATTTGCCATCAATCTTTAAAAATAATAATGTTACGCTCCCAACATTGTTGTCTTTGTTAGTGCATTACTACTATTTTATTTATGTGGTTTGTTGTGCTTATATGAATTATTCCCAATCCTACTACCATGTCCTGGGTTCTAATATTCTTTAAGTAAAAGATACTGAAACTATGGGTTGACTCAAAGGGCAGTTGAGTGCATTTTCATATCCACATGTCCTATGAACCGATATTGAAAAGCCACAGAATTATACTGCAGGACTGTGTTCTATCTGAATGAATGCACAATGATTACCACCACAAAATGAATCTACCTACTGGCCAGGTCTGTGAAATAAATATCAGTGAAAGTATAAGTAAATCTGGAATTCAGGCTTTCATTTAAAGTCCACAATTGTCACTAAGTAAATTGCCTTCAATATAAATATGAAGCAGGTAAAACAAAACAAAACAAAACAAAACACCCCAACAACAACATGGCCAAAAAAAAAAAAAAAAAAAAAGCAGTGTGCGCGCGCGCACACACACACACACACACACACACACACACACACACACACACCTTCCAGCTAGGTTTACAATGAAAGGAGGTCATGAAAGGTACATTTAGGCTGTTAACTTTCAATTGCCAAAATGTGTGTGTTCTGCTTCAAGGAGGAGGGAGAGTCTTGCTAAACCTAGATCTTTGGAAGGAAATGCAAGATTTGCAAAGTACTCTTAGAGAAAAGATATACATTTGACCATATGCATTCAGATTTTTAATCAAGACAGCTGTTACTTAAACAACTGGCCTTGAGAAAAGAAGTTTAAAAAGAAGAAAGAAAAGGCTCAAAGAAGGGTATTGAGCTGACAGTAAGGAAAGTCTGGATCCTCATTTCAGCTGTGCCTGTTATGCAAGTCAAGTCTCCTAACCTTTTTTTTTTTTTTAAGTCTCTTAACCTTCTTGTGTTTTCCTTTTCAAGTGTAAAACAAGGGTAACAATAGCTGCTACAGCATAAAACTGTTATGTGGATAAAAGACATTAAAGTATTTTGAAATTGTAAATGCTCTCTAAGTGTAGGCTGTTATTGTTACATACATGTCAAAAATCCAAACTTATAAGGCAGAAAACTGGGAATTAATTATTTGAATTATAACAGAATCCTCTGCAGTAATTTAAATGGCAAAGTGGCTTACAAATTTTTCAGACATACATTTCAACCATTTTCCAGGAGCATACACACCTTTTGCAAAAATAGGTCCACTTTTATTTGGAGTGGCTAATTGTTCTTCCTTAACTGCGGAATTAAAATCCACTGACTCATAATGTGCACAGCTGGAGGGGACCTCAGAGATAAGCCAGTCCCACTGAGCATCACCCCTTATTTGTCAAAGCTTTAACAGCTGGGAGGAAAATGGAAAGCAAAGAAAGGCAAGGGGGAAGGCAGGGCGAAGTGTGCCAGGAATCTGACCCTCTTTCCATTTTACCTGCAGAGTGGTGGCTTTTATCTGTTTTTTATTTGTGCTTTCTGGGTAAGATTTAATTTGCAAAATGTGTTTCACTGCCCACTATTCCTCCTCCACTCTCCCAAAAGTTTTAAAGCTGAAGGAGAGCAGAATTTGCCACCCCACAATATTATTCTTCGACATAAGGATCATCTTGAAGAAACAGCAGACATAGAACAACTATGCAGAAGTTCCCCTTTTGTAAGGGGACATTTACATCTCTCAGGGAACTCGCCATCCCTAAGGGTGTCTCCCTCTCTGTACCAGGAAAAAGAGGTGTCTAGATCTCTAGAAACTCTTAGCAATGGAGAAGGAGAGGACTTAAATCTGCCTACCAACCATACTCCAGCTCACAGTGCTTTGCCTGACAGCCACCCATGACTGGCTCTCCACACTCCCAACATCTTGTCTTTAGCCAGAGAGGGTATTTAAGGAGGTGGCTTGGGCCATTCCAGGAGTTACTCAGCTTTCCTGGGTCTCTCCTGTGTATGTGGGGGGGCATATGTTATTAAACTTGTTTGTTTTTCTCCTTCCTGTTATTTATTTATTTTTATTACAGCAGGGGTGGGTGGGGGCCTCGGCTAAGAACCTAGAAGGTTAGAGGAAAAATTATTTTTCAACCCTTACAAAGCCAACTGCCTTTTTTTTTTTTTTTTCAGATAAGAAACAGGAGGCCAGAGAGGTGAAGCTCTAGTCATTGCTTGGTCTGGGCTAAAGCATCTTCACGACAGACTGTGAGCTGTGTCATATCAATCAGCTATATGTTGTTTCTATGGTCATATATTCAGCAGACATTGAACTAGAAAATATATTTTCCCCCCTTCAACAACTTTGTGGGGACAGACCTTGTAGAATGAATTTAAGAGAAATGCTACTTTCCCCCAAGGCCAGACTTTTGCCAAATTATAAAGGAGAAAAAGGCTGACTTGAGTATCCATTAGCTCTGTCTCTCCACCCACCCTTTTTGTTCCCGTGCTCTATTTTGGCATCCACCCTGCAGGAATTCAGTCCCGTCAACTAACCGATAAACTTCCTCATTCAGATAACCAATGACAATGTTGGACTTGACCTGAGCCCTATGTTCCTGGACAACTGCTGGTTAAGAAATCCTCCCAACCTTTTGCTTTTCAAAACCCTCTCATTCTTTTATGTTTTAGAAAATGGCTTATTGCAAAGCAGACGAAAAACCAAAAATAACCCCATTAAAAACCTGTTTTCATATGATTATTAGATATGGCTCTCTGCCCACCCTTTCTCCTGGCTCCCGTAAGAACTGTAGAAGACTCCTTTGTTGACCTGTAACGAGGCCAAACATGTACCTTTCCCCTTTTGCTGGAACCTGCTGTAAGCCCAGATATAGACCCTCCAATGGCCTCTTCTTGGTCTCATAAATAATTATCTGACATTACAACTATTTGTTTCCCTTCAACCAGCTAGACACGGACAGAAACATTTCCTGCTTAGTTGACTGACTGAGACTTCCCAGGAGTACAAAACAATCCCAACTGTAAATCATTCCACGTATTTCTTATCCACTCCTCCTATAAAAGTCTAAGACAAAATCCACTTTGCTCAGACACCCTGATCTTCCAATCTGCAATGCTTTCTATATTGCAATAGCCTGAATAGAATCAATTTTCCTACCTATTCAGTCTTTGGCTTTGATACTTCCTTAGAAAATCTCTTGAGCAATTTATATGTTTAGTTTGTGTTATATTATTTCAGTAATAGATGAGGGAACAGAAGAGTTGGAATCAAATGCCTCTGTTCTAGTTCAGATCTTTCTGTGTGTTTTTGACCCTTCTGGATCCCCATTTCTTCATCTTTAAAAAAAGACATTGGATTTGATAATGTTCAAGATTTTAACATTCCATGTTAGTTGATAAATTACACCGTAATTGTTTTTAGTTCAATTTATGTATGTGACATGACTCAGGCCTGTGACTAAGTCTTTTACTTTTTTCTACTGCCTGCTCTGTTTAAAGTAGTCGTTACATAATGTTTATTAGTTAAGAGAAAGAGTTATGAGTAGTCTGTAATCCTCTAAGGTAGTAGGGGATGTTTTACTATAATGCCTTCAATTCTATAAATGTTTATCGAACAACCGACAGCTGGTTTTCCTGGTAGGTTCCAATATGTGATTGTGACTTATGTCTTCTTTTCGAAATTAAATTCAAATTATTCAAATAAGTTTCAAAAATAAAATGTTAGCATATGAAATGTCTATAATCAAATATTCTGTTTTCTTTCATTTGGAAAACTAAGTGGTGAGAAAGTTCTTTAATCTCCTAAGGAGAAGCAGATATATATAACTACTGTTAATGGGGAACCAATGCCAGTAGAAATTGATTTTTTTTTACAGTGCCGTTCTATTTATCCATCACTTAGATGATAAAGATGATAATTACAAAATAATAGATATTGAATTGTTAAGGAAAGAGAGATCAAACTTTAAAAAGAGAAAATATCTAAATTCCAAGGAGGCCATCATTTGTGGAAAAGCTGATAGTTCAAGAGCAGGATCTACAGTACCTACTGGGATGTCACTAAACTAATGGGATGTACCCTCTCAAGGTAATTTTCCAACAATTTGGTCCAATTAAAATTACTGCTAAATTAAACAACGTGCCTGGCATTGTGCTTTACAACCATTATCTCACTTGTTCCTTACAACCAGCTTATGAGACAGGTACTATTATTATCATCTCCCTGTTGCAGATAAGGATATTACTTCAGCAGGGCTATATCAATTCATTGCCTGAGGTTGGAGAGTCAGGAAATGACACAGTATTCAAAGCCAGATCTGTCTGACTCCAGAGTCCAGGCTCTTAACCACAGTGCTACATTGCCCAATCCTCTAGGAGAGTGAGGAAAATAATGTAAAAAGGATTATCTGGTTTTTAGTTTTATATTTTAATGCATACAGCATCATTAAGACAAGCTTCTACAACTGTATTTATGGGGTATGTGATGTCCAGAAAATCATAAAAGGATACAGCTGACCAGTTGAAAATATCCTTCTAGGTATATTACATCTTCTGCAACATTTGGTTTAGTGTACACATGGCATTATAAAACAGGAACTATGTTTTTACTTGGTGAGTGATATGCAATAAAGACCTAATACAGCAGAACTATGATGTGCAGTTACAGTTAGGGTTTTGTTCTGACTGACATAAAAAGTCAGTCTAAGATAACAACTTGGTATATATGGCACCAGCCCTGAATGATTTTTCTTAATAAAGTATTAAATTGAAATTGAACTTGGTTTGGCCTGTTTGTTGTTATAATTGAGCAGAAACTTAAAAACATTTTTTTCATTTATGAAACTTGTTATAACACACGAAAAGATAGCTGTCTAGAATTTTTCTAAAATCTATCACAAATAGACCCTGGTGCTTTGCTATCATTGTGTAAAGTGTCTTTTGTGGTTTTCATATATCTTTCATGTGTAGATTTCAGTACAGTGTAGAGACAAGGCTCCAAAATCAGACCACCAGTTTCTAGCTCTGTGGCCTTGGGCAAATTGCTTAAACTCTCTGTGCCTCTGTTTTCTTATTTGGAAAATGAGGTCCATAATGTTACCTTCATAATATAAGACACATTAAGTGTCTGGAGCAATTCTTGGCACATGGCTAATTATGCAATAACTTTCAGTCATCATCATCAAACTACTACTAACCCTTGAACAACGATGGAATTAGGTGTGCTGATCCCCTCCCTCTCAACCCCATACTGTCAAAAATCCTTGTATAACTTGTGACTCCCCCCAAATTTAACTACTAATAGACTACTGTTAGCCAGAAGCCTTATCAATAACATAAACAGTGGATTAATACATATTTTGTATGTTACATGTAATATATACTAGATTCGTACAATAAAGTAAGCTAGAGAAAAGAAATGTTAAGAAAATCATAAAGAAGAGAAAATACATTTACAGTCCTGTGCTGTATTTATTGGAAAAAGTCTGTAGAGAAGAGGACCTGTGCAATTCAAACCCGTGTTGTTCAAGGGTCAACTGTACTTTGTGGCTTTGTGGAAGGGAATTACAGATATCTGAATAAGAGTAAACAAATGAATATGCTCTGGTGATGACTATGTGATCACCTTCTGTCTAGCATGCTTCATTTTCCTCAAACAGATAATTCAGGATTTTCCAGTGTGAATGGCAAGAAACCCCTAGGCACCAAATGGTGGCTCTTGTACTTACAGAAATAAAGGAATCAAAGAGTAGGAAAGAAGGTAAGAGAGAAAAAGCCCATGTCCAAGTGCACGTAGACCCTTCTCTCTGTTATTTCTGACCCTCCGCCCCTCTCAGCAGCAACAATGGAATTGCTGGGAAAGGTCAGCCAAGGCTAGAGACAGTATTTCTAAACGAGGACGTAAAGCAAACTGCATTGTGAACCAAAAAACTAGGACAAATCATAATGTTTTCCTGAAACCTAAGCATGAATTTTTACTGAAGCATAGTCCAAAATAGAATTACATCTTCAAAATCAAACAAAAACAAAACAGCAAACCCTACCAATAACCCCGCAAAGAAACTTAAAACACAAGTAAAGATTAGTAATTCAAACAACTACAAAACAAAATAGCTTGTTTTGGCAACTAATCAGCCAAAATAAGACTGTCTTATCACCCTTATAAAATTGTAAGTTTCTTGAGGGCAAGGTTTGGGTCATTCATTCATTCATCTGTTTTTATGTGATCTCCTAAAAATATTTAGGACTTTACTGGCTCTATATTGTGTTTTCAATTTCTGCTTTTGGAATTGACATCCTGAAATTTTACATTGTGTGCTGAATTCTATTTCAAGAGAAATAATAATACAAACTTTCAGCTATTTTCAATACCTGTATATCGAGACTAAGATCATTCAATGTGAATAAGATGTTGGGAGTGCTGGTACTGTGACATTTATTGTAAATAAGTCAGGAAGTTCAAGCTTATGTTGGTTAAATTGAACAATTCAGTACTCAAAGTATTTTCTCCTTTTCTCCAACTGGGAAGAATTCATGTTTCCCAACTAGAAAAAAATTCATGTTTCCCCACTTTGACATAAACATTCACCCTTATATTAAGCATAAAAGGCTTTTTCTTATTATAAACAGAAAAAATTTCCATATACCCTTTGTAAAATGTTATATATAAATGCTGGGCTTGGACACAGAGAACTTAATCAAAATCCCATGTTGCTTCAGGGTAGTTATATGCGAAATGCAATTTCCATTGTATTGAAACCTCCATCCTGTAAATATTTATCTATTTTCAAAATTGCCTACATATTTGAAAAGTTTAATTGGTTTATACTCAAGGCACTAGAGAAAGGAAAATTTGCTTTCATAAGACATTTACATGTATTTATTCTGTCCACGTAGAGTACTTCTTTTGAGTGATCATGAAATCTAATGTGAAGTGAAACCATCCCAGCTTTGGTTCTAATGACCAAATTAGAAGAAAAGTAATCAATAATCAATAAATCAATCATTTTGATCACTGTACCTTTTTTCTCTGATTTATCGGAAACTTTTCCTCCAATTGGAGAGTAAGTAGTATCCATGGATTCGGTCCCTCTGTTCCCTTTGCTAACTCCATTTTCATAGAGCTGTCCTTCAACTGGTTGCAACTGCCAAGTCAGGCCGAACAAATGTACTGCTGCAAGAAAACAAGCCATACATGAACTTATTCCAGACTTGCTGAGAAGGTCTCTAAACCAGCTGTTCCTTTTCACCTACAAATGCCATGACCAGTTTTCTTTTAGTTAGGCCAAGCAGCTTAGAGTTTATACCTACATCATACATGTAGTTACTTTTCTAAGGAGCCATTGTTAAAATGTTGAGGCTATAGCTATCCCAGTGATAGCTGTTGGGGCATTAAGGAAGCAACCGCAATGGGATTAGATGCTGCTCCTCAACACTGTCAGCCCTTTCCCATTTCCCTTAGCTGTGGAACTCCACTTTGTATATGGAAACTGCAGAGTAATGGTGGACAGACTATGGCGAGAACACAGGAGGCCTTTGCTATGGTTTTGTCTGATTCAATTCAATGCAGCCAACACTTCCTGAGTGCCTCGTGTGTGTGTAAGGTCCTATGACAGCCGCTACAGATGTTAAAATAAAGATGCCCATTAGGGTAGGATTTGGAAATCATACAAGTATAAAATAACTATAATATAATGCAGAGTAATTGACATGATACAGGTTCAATTGCTTTCAGAGGATTAAAAAATATCTGGGTTGATCAGAGTGCAGGAAAATGGGCACTCATATACCCTTCATGAGAGTATTTAAAAAAAATCATCTTTGTGGAGGGTAATGTGGCACCACTTATCAAAAAACCTTAAAATTTGGCTTACCCTTTTAGCCCACAATTCCATTTTTATGAATTAATTATGAATGTGTACAAGCTACAAGGCTATCCATTGTAACATTTAAAAACTAGTAGAAAGTTATGATCAATCTAAATATTCATCAAAAGGAGATTAATGAAATAACTGATGATATAAATAATACAAGATTACATTGCTATTAAATAATGTTACAGAAGACTATGAACTGGCATGGGAATAACTATGATGCATCAAATGAAAAACATCAGGCTACTAAACAGTATGAATAGCATGATCTATAATGTGTGTGTATAGATGTGTTGATGTCTGGAGAGAGAAAGGGTTGGGACGATATGTAGCAGCTTCTTCACAACATGAGGGCTTATGAAGGGTTTTAATTTTCTTCTTTAGGATTTATGTATGGTCCATTCTTTTTATAATGAACATGGGCAATGTTTGCCAACTGGGGGAAAAGGAATTTTTGTTTTTTTTTAAAAAAATGGTTTAGTCTCTCATTTCAAATAAAATAATCCTTACAGATTATTATTTTTTAACGATTTTATCTATTTATTCATGGAGACACACACACACACACAGAGAGAGAGAGAGAGAGAGAGAGAAGAGAGAGAGAGAGAGAGGCAGAGACACAAGCAGGCTCCTTGCAGGGAGCCCGATGTGGGACCCGATTCTGGGTCTCTAGGATCACTCCCAGGGCCAAAGGCGGCACTAAACCACTAAGCCACCGGGACTGCCCTTTACAAATTATTTTTAAAAATAAAAGAAGTGGGGATCCCTGGGTGGCGCAGCAGTTTGGCGCCTGCCTTTGGCCCAGGGCGTGATCCTGGAGACCCGGGATCGAATCCCACGTCGGGCTCCCGATGCATGGAGCCTGCTTCTCCCTCTGCCTGTGTCTCTGCCTCTCTCTCTCTCTCTCTGTGACTATCATAAATTAAAAAATAAAAATAAAAGAAGTGATTTATTTTCTGATGGTTGTGGCTAGGACTTTCAGTACTATGTTAAATAACAGTGGTGAGAATGGAATCCGGGTCTGGGTCCTGATTGTAGAGGAAAAGCTGTTTTTCCTCACTGAGGATGATATTACCTGTGGGTTTCCATATATGGCCTTTACTATGTTGAGGTATGCTTCCTCTAAACCTACATTGTTGAGGGCTTTTATCAAGAATGGATGTTGTACTTTGTCAGATGCTTTTTCTGCATCTATTGACATGGTCATATGGTTCTTATCCTTTTACTAATGTGGTATATCATGTTGATAAATTAATCAATTTACAAATTTGTAAATGTTGAACCACCCTTGCAACCCAGGAATAAAATATCACCTAACACCTGTCAGAATGGCTAAAATCAACAACATAAGAAACAACAAATGTTGGAGAGGATGTGGAGAAAGGGAAACCCTCCAAACTGCTGGTGGGAATGCAAACTGGGGCAGCCACTCTGGAAGACAGTATGGAGTTTCCTCAACAAGTTAAAAATAGAACCCTACAATCTAGCAATTGCATACTGAGTATTTACCCCCAAAATACAAAAACACTAATTCAAAGGGATACATGCAATCCCATGTTTAAATTATTTACATTATTCACAACAGCCAAATCATGGAAATAGCCCATGTCCATCAACTGATGAATGGATAAAGGAGATGTGATATAGATATGATGGAATACTACTCAGTCATAAAAAGAATTAAATCTCGCATTTGCCAAGACATGGATGGAGCTAGAGAGTATAATGCTAAACAAAATAAGTCGGTCAGAGAAACAAATATCATGATTTCACTCATATGTGGAATTTAAGAAAAAGAACAAATGAGCAAAGGGAAAGGATGAGAGGGAGGCAAACCAAGAAACAGACTCTTAAGCACAGAGAACAAACTGATGACTACCAGAGAGGAGGTAAGGGGTGTGGGTCAAATAGGTGATGGAGATTAAGGAGGGCACTTGTGATAATCACCAGGTGTTGTGTGGAAGTATTGAATCACAATATTGCACACCTGAAACTAATACTACACTGTACATTAACTACCTGGAATTAAAATAAAAACTTAAAAAAAGAAGTGGTTTAAAGGAACAACATTAAAATTGGCTTGGCTGATCAGGGATGCTTTAATGAAATAGGATTAGAGATGTACCTCGAAAAATGTGTAGGGTTTTGACAGGTGACAGCAATGGGTAGAGTGAGGGGGCAGGCTTAATAAAACACGAAGTTGAAAAGCACAGCATGTATTTGGGGCAAAGGAAGTGGCTGGGGTTGGCCCGAGTATAATTATGTATAGATGGTAGTGGAAGTTAGGGCTCAAAGGGAGGATTAGGACCATATTGTGGAGAATGTTGAATGCCACACTTACATATTTGAATTCAATTTATTAGGCAGCAGGGAGGCATTGCTATTTTCTGAGCAAATGAGTGTTATGATCAGTTTTCTTTAGGAAGATTAATTTGATAGCAATGGGGAGCACTGACGATTTCTAGGTAAAGAAATGATATCATCAGAGCACCCTTTGCGGAAAGATAAATCCAATACTAGTGTGGAGAACGATGAATTGGAGGCCCAAAGAGTTGGCAAGAACACAAATTGGGATGGCACTGCAATAATCTAGGTGAGAAATAATGAGCGTCTCAATTAGGGCAGTGGCAGTGGGAATGCAAAGAAGGCAATTCCTTAAGGAGAAATTGCATAAATATCTTCTCAGGGTTTGCCAACTAGTTGTGTGTGTGTGTGTGTGTGTGTGTGTGTGTGTGTGTGTGTCTGTGTGCGTGTGTGAGTACCTGCATGCACACATGTAAGTGTGCTGGGGCAAGAATAGAAAAAAATTAGGGAAAAGGAGAACTCTAAGGTTTAGGTTTTGAGCCTGAGTACCTGAAAGCACAGTGCAAGGATTAACAGAGTTAAGGGATTCTGCACTTAGCCAGCACTAGCTACAGATAACTGGTGCGGCAGATGTGTTTGTTGAATGACTAGTTGGTTTGGGGCAGGATGGGGTGATGGGAGAAATATAATTAGTTCACCTTTGGAGGTGCTGGGTTCCACACACCAATGGGCTATCCAGATAGTCGTGTTCAACATAGGAGTTTTGGAGGTTTGAAGTTCTGGTGAAGTATAAAGGCTAGAACCAGACTGTGGAATCATGGAAGCACAGAGGCAACAGCTGACACTGAGAGTAAATGAGGTGACCGAGGGCAGATAATGTTGGAAGAAAACAATAACTAGGACAGGTTCTGGGGAAATCCTTTTATCTGTTTTCTCATTGCAATTTTAAACATCAACCAAATCTTACCGAAAGGAAAAAAAACGTGGTTCTGTTCATAATCCATCTAACATTTTCCTTTATGTTCCTTAGGCAGAGTGAAAGGGGCTAATTTGTATGTCTAATACTCATATATAGTATATGGATTAGCAACCGAGAACAGGAAAGCTAGCCAGATAGCCTATTTAAAAATCATTCATCCACTTTTAGTTGGAGCTAGAGATTTCTAACACCTACCTCCTAATTTATCCTTAAAACTTTTAAGCATTTAATTGGTTTCTACCCTTTTCTTTGGATTAAGGCCAGTACTGCCTGATGAATTTCTCTTGCAATTATTGGAAACCACTGAAACTCAAATGATCATTATTCTGAGTAAGGTACAGTATGGCAAAAGACATAAAGTATGGTTGGTTTAACATACTCCAATTAAAGGGGTTTATTAGTTTTTAAAGAAAATTTTGTCTACTCTGTTCCCCAAATAATGTGAATATGACGGATGTTAAAAGCCATATTGAAAATGTGTTGGATTCCCTTGGTTCAGTTACTGTTGTGAAATTAGATTGGCCATAAGGGACAAAAGGCATAGTAGTTTTGATTTTGAAGATCAAGGAGGATAGTTTATATACTTTAAGTTAAATCCATGTCTTGAGGACACTCAAAAATGACAGAGAAAATGCTTGTGCTGAGAATCACTTCAAAATAATAAGGCAAGGATTAATTTTTCACCATCAAGTGAAATGGACTACTTCCAACCAATCAAGACAGACAAAGAGGTGTGGGCACATTTAGTAGAATATCCTTTGAGGGTAGTGAAGCTTTATCATTTTTTGAATTTACTTTGTCTTTTCCAGGCAATAATCATTTTGTGATATATATTTGTATGAATACATAATGCAAGTTAATTTACTTGCTACAGGTTATGGGTACCAAAGCAAGGCTACTTGGTCTTTTTTTCTCCTCGAAACTGAACTTCCATATGCTGATTTGAGAAAGGAAGTCAGAAAGTATGTGGAGGGTAGACTAAGGTAACTAAGTCCAGTCTTTGAGTTCTGTTAGAAATAAGTAATATTTTGTTTGTACTAAGACCAATAGATAAAATTATGTTGGCCTTTGGGACATACCAATACTAGAAAGATATGGTGGTACTTCCTATGGGGATGTTATTAATTCATTCAACAAATATCTACAAAGTATATGCTGGGCACATTGGGAACATTGGGAAGACAGACAAAGGTAACAAAAATATTTAACAGTCAGGACACCAGAGGTACTGGCTGACCAATATGGAATGGGATATAAACAACCAATATAGCCTCACCAGGACACACTGATTGCATATCAACCTTGGATGCAAGATGAAGATACAGAATCCTGAGCTTCTAGAGGATGCCCATCCAGATCTATGCCACATATTTTCGGCCAGTTTTGAGGCAAATCCCAAAATCCAAGTATAAACATTATAAGCCAACTGCTAGAATTAAGGGTATAACTAGTAATGAACACACTGGCAGTATTAAATTATATTCATAGCTTGATTCAACAAATATTTTTTGCATGTCTACTTGTGCCAGGAACTGTTTTTCTAAGTTTACAGCAGTGAATAATCTCTACTTTCCCAGAACTCATATGAAAGGGTGGTTGGTTAAGACATGCAGGCAATGAATAAATATATGATATAATTAATATAATGTAGCTGTGTGGAAACAAAGAAGCAAATAAATGAAATAATGTCATGTAGTTATAAGTGCTATGAAGAAAAAAGTAAGTAAGACTGGTCAGGGAAGGCTTCTCGGAGGAGGTAATATTTGAACCCAGTTTTGAATGAAGTGAAGCCATATGAATATTTAATTGAACAGCCTTTCAGGAGGAAGGAACAGCAATTACACAAAACTCTTAAGTTTTGTGTGTAATGTGTGAGGAACACTAAGGGCCCAGTAGGAGTGAAGCTCACTGAGGAAGACGAGTGGTAGGAAAACTTTTAAAGTGAAGGACTGTACCCATGATTCTGCTGTCTCTGTGCTCTAACCAACTTCACAAACTGGTCATTAATAAACATTACAAGTGAACAAAAGTAACAAAACTAAATCACACATACTGGAACATACACCTCCAAAAGAGCAATGCTAGTTCTAATACGTCTTATATAAGTACTCCTGATGCAAAGTCAAAGCTGTTTCTCCTAAAGACATATATAAAAACAGACATCCTCAATGAGTAGGGGGACATCCCAGATCTGGGATGGAGACAATCTAGATCTCTCCAGGAGTACCAGTCCCATATAATACTTCACTGAAATTCAATGGCTGGACAGAATGTGTATGCCTATTCACATAGTCCAGGAATAATGCCTTTTCAGCTTATTAAAAATGGCAGCCCCTAATGCTCTAGCAAATATTCCTTAGAACAGAGTCCTGTACATTTGATAATTATTATACTTCTTGGTTCATCCCATTGCAAAAAGCTATGCTCTGAAATTATAAATTTATTACAAAGGCAACAAATGGAATACCTCACTGTCCCCAATTGCCAAACTGGATCAACCATATTGGATCTCAAGGCAGGCTAACTTTAGGAGAATAATCTCTTCTTAACTTGCACATTTCTTGAGGCTGAAAGCTCTGAATCTTTTTGCAGTTACTTCTCTGCATTCTCTGTTAGGATGTTGGTTTTTTTTCTCTTAAATAAGATTGAAGGCCTCTATTAATATTTATAATTGATGCTGCTTCCTCATTCCATTCCCCTTCAAAAGGCAAAAATATTCACTTATAAGAGAGACCATAGGAAATGTTCCAGAAGTAGATGCAGGAAATACACGCCAAATAACCTAGGTTTGTACTGTTCAACGCTGTAGCCACTTGCCACAAGCATTTGAAATGTGGTTAGTCATTAGTAGTTGAACACTTAATATGAAAGAAAAAATAGAATATATCTAATTTTTATACTGACTACATATTGAAATGACAATATTTCAGTTATATATCAATTAAATAAAAATTTTAACTAATCCCAACTTTTTTTTAAATTTTTTTAATGTGGCTACTATGAAATTTTAAATTACATATGTGGTTTGTTCTGTATTCGTATTGGCCAGTGCTGATCTTTACTATCTAGAACATGCCACAAAGAGATAGGATGTTTCTCTTTTAGCACCCTATCATAGGACCTACCATGTTATATTGAAGGTATCTATGTGTCTGCTTCATCATTATTAACGTATGGCCCACGTCTTAATTTTTCTATCCCTGGTATCTAACTCAGTGCCTGGTAGTTAGGAAATACTCTACTTATACACTGCTGATGGGACTATAAAGTGGTAAGGGAGCTTTAGAAAGCAATTTTGTGATATAGGTAAAAATGTAAATTGGGAATGTCCCTTGGCCAAGGAATTCAACTTCCACGAATCTACTAAAGAAATAATCATATACATCTTAAAAGCCATCTACGAAAAGCCCACAGCAAATATCATTCTCAATGGGGAAGCACTGGGAGCCTTTCCCCTAAGATCAGGAACAAGACAGGGATGTCCACTCTCACCACTGCTATTCAACATAGTACTGGAAGTCCTAGCCTCAGAAATCAGACAACAAAAAGACATTAAAGGCATTCAAATTGGCAAAGAAGAAGTCAAACTCTCCCTCTTCGCCGATGACATGATACTCTACTTAGAAAACCCAAAAGACTCCACCCCAAGATTGCTAGAACTCATACAGCAATTTGGTAGCGTGGCAGGATACAAAATCAATGCCCAGAAATCAATGGCATTCCTATACACTAACAATGAGACTGAAGAAAGAGAAATTAAGGAGTCAATCCTATTTACAATTGCACCCAAAAACATAAGATACCTAGGAATAAACCTAACCAAAGAGGTAAAGGATCTATACCCTAAAAACTATAGAACACTTCTAAAAGAAATTGAGGAAGACACAAAGAGATGGAAAAATATTCCATGCTCATGGATTGGAGGAATTAATATTGTGAAAATGTCAATGTTACCCAGGGCAATTTACACGTTTAATGCAATCCCTATCAAAATACCATGGACTTTCTTCAGAGAGTTAGAACAAATTATTTTAAGATTTGTGTGGAATCAGAAAAGACCCCGAATAGCCAGGGGAATTTTAAAAAAGAAAACCATAGGTGGGGGCATCACAATGCCAGATTTCAGGTTGTACTACAAAGCTGTGGTCATCAAGACAGTGTGGTACTGGCACAAAAACAGACACATAGATCAATGGAACAGAATAGAGAACCCAGAAATGGACCCTGAACTTTATGGTCAACTAATATTTGATAAAGGAGGAAAGACGATCCACTGGAAGAAAGACAGTCTCTTCAATAAATGGTGCTGGGAAAATTGGACATCCACATGCAGAAGAATGAAACTAGACCACTCTCTTGCACCATACACAAAGATAAACTCAAAATGGATGAAAGATCTAAATGTGAGACAAGATTCCATCAAAATCCTAGAGGAGAACACAGGCAACACCCTTTTTGAACTTGGCCACAGTAACTTCTTGCAAGATACATCCACAAAAGCAAAAGAAACAAAAGCAAAAATGAACTATTGGGACTTCATCAAGATAAGAAGCTTTTGCACAGCAAAGGATACAGTCAACAAAACTAAAAGAAAACCTACAGAATGGGAGAAGATATTTGCAAATGACGTATCAGATAAAGGGCTAGTTTCCAAAATCTATAAAGAACTTATTAAACTCAACACCAAAAATAAATAAATAAATAAATAAATAAATAAATAAATAAATACAAACTCAACACCAAAGAAACAAACAATCCAATCATGAAATGGGCAAAAGACATGAAGAGAAATCTCACAGAGGAAGACATAGACATGGCCAACATGCACATGAGAAAATGCTCTGCATCACTGGCCATCAGGGAAATACAAATCAAAACCACAATGAGATACCACCTCACAGCAGTGAGAATGGGGAAAATTAACAAGGCAGGAAACAACAAATGTTGGAGAGGATGCGGAGAAAAGGGAACCCTCTTACCCTGTTGGTGGGAATGTGAACTGGTGCAGCCACTCTGGAAAACTGTGTGGAGGTTCCTCAAAGAGTTAAAAATAGACCTGCCCTACGACCCAGCAATTGCACTGTTGGGGATTTACCCCAAAGATTCAGATGCAATGAAACGCCGGGACACTTGCACCCCGATGTTTCTAGCAGCAATGTCCACAGTAGCCAAACTGTGGAAGGAGCCTCGGTGTCCATCGAAAGATGAATGGATAAAGATGTGGTTTATGTATACAGTGGAATATTACTCAGCCATTAGAAACGACAAATACCCACCATTTGCTTCAACGTGGATGCAACTGGAGGGTATTATGCTGAGTGAAGTAAGTCAATCGGAGAAGGACAAACAGTGTATGTTCTCATTCATTTGGGGAATATGAATAATAGTGAAAGGGAATATAAGGGAAGGGAGAAGAAATGTGTGGGAGATATCAGAAAGGGAGACAGAACATAAAGACTCCTAACTCTGGGAAATGAACTAGGGGTGGTGGAAGGGGAGGAGGGCGGGGGGTGGGGGTGAATGGGTGACAGGCACTGAGGGGGACACTTGACGGGATGAGCACTGGGTGTTATTCTGTCTGTTGGTAAATTGAACACCAATAAAAAATTAATTTATTAAAAAAATAATAATCATATATAAGGGAAGCCTGGGTGGCTTAGTAGCTTAAGCATCTGCCTTTGACTCAGGTAATGATCCCAGGATCCTGGGATCAAGCCCCACATTGGGCTCTCTGCTCAGTGGAGAGCCTGCTTCTCCCTCTCCCTCTGCCTCCCCCCACCACCACTTGTGTGTGTGCTCTCTCTCTCTCTCTTTCTCTACTCAAATAAATAAAATCTTTTTTTAAAAAAAGAAATAATCACGTAGGTGCATGAACAAGGAAATTCAACACAACATTGTCAATATAATGACTGTTAATATTGTAAAAAATATTAACATCTCTGAGAGTGGTATACCCGTACTATGAAATCTTATGTAAGAATGAAAAGGACTGATATCAAGAGACTGTCAGATTGAAGGAAGCTAAGGAGACATGACAATTAAATACAATGTGGGATCCTAGATAGGATCCTAGAACAGAGAAAAAAGGAAAAACTGGAGAAAGCAGTATTAAACTCTGAGTTAATAGCATCATACCAATGTTAATTTCTTAGTTTAATAATTGTACTATGGTTATGCAAGATGTTAATATTGGCAGCTGAGTGACAGGTACACAGAAATTCAGAGCTGCATCTGCCCACTTTTCTGTAAGTTTCAATTTATTTCAAAATAAAAACCCTAAAAAGAAAAAGAATAGATTCAGTGGCGTACTGATTTACAAGAGCCAACTGTGCACACATCTTCCTAATTCCACCTTCAGTGACTTCATGTGGGTAGTTGAAATCACCCATGGTGGGTTTATTAACAGTCCAGGAACCAGCAAATGTTGCAAATCATTTTTTTTTTTTTTGCACAGAGAGCTGGTTGTTAAACATTTATCAGCATACCACCGGTTGACCTACACGTACTGACATGAAAAGAGCTCTAAGATTTGTATAAAAAAACATTGCAGAACAATGTATATCCAATGATCCTATTTTAGTAAAAAATATGTATCTCTTCATATATAAATACATACAAAGAGAACTGAATCAATCAAACCATTGATCTTTAGAGTGGGGAGCTGGAACTTAACATTTTCATAATAATGTTAGAGTCTTTTACAATGATAATGTATTCATGTATTGTTATATAATAAAAAAATAGTAGGTGCTCAAAAAACCTTTTTTATTTTTTATAATTTTTTTAAAGATTATTTATTTGAGAGAGAGAGAGCAGGTAGTGAGTAGGGGCACAGGGAGAGGGAGAATGTCAAGCAGACTCTGATCAGCCACATACGGGGCTTGATCTCAGGATAGTGAGATCATGACCTGAGCCGAAACCAAGAGTTGGACACTTTACCAACTACACCACTCACGTGCCCCATGCACAAACCTTTTGTTAAATCTGAATGAATAGATGCATTGTTTTGTTCATTCTCTTGTGTTACTATTATTTTAAAATAAAGCTTTCTAAACAATTTAAAGCAGCAGAGCAATCCAGCAATTAAATAGGAAAAAAATCCAAACACATAAAACATAAAACAGAACTCTTGATTAAAAGGGATTGGAGTTAGAAAACAGTTGCCCCCAAACTCCAAAGACATGGTTTGAAATCTACTAGTCTCAAAAATTATCCTCAAATTTCTGAACAGGAAAAATTTGGGTGCTTTTTTTTAAAAAAATATTTTATTTATTTATTAGAGACACACAGAGAGAGGCAAAGACATAGGCTGAGGGAGAAGCAGGCTGTCTGCAGGGAGCCCGATGTAGGACTCGATCCCAGGTCCCCAGGATCATGCCCTGAGCCAAAGGCAGACGTTCAACCACTGAGCCACCCAGGGGTCCCAATTTGGGTGCTTTTAAGAACTTTTTTTTGGCAGTTCAATGTACTGTAGCACCTTTATTGCTATTGTCAGGACATATGAAACCTTTCATATTATTCTGCATCTTTCGGTATTTTGTGCCCATTCTCTTATAGATAATGTTAAAACCCACTTAACAACAAGATAAATTGGGCTTTGATATCCAATACACAAGCAAACCTTGGATTCGCACTATGTGTAAGGCAAGCAGAACTTTGCTTTCAGGGAATTTATCTTGCACATCGGAATGTACACATATTCAGCTAAGGATGGTGTATCTATTTGTTGCAAGAATTTTTTTTTTTGTTGTTGCAAGAATTTTTTGATGTTACTTTCTAATTCTACTAAATAAACCTATTTGGAAAGTTTGAAACCTGTCTCACAAACAAAATCCTGCCCATAACAGATGATGTCATAAGTTTCAAGTCCTGCCAAGATAAAAGCACGTGATATTTTCAAGATAATTTGCTTTCCTGTCAGCAATCCCCTCCCCCTCCCCCCTCCAGGCATAGCTTGCTTCATGTCCCTTCAGGCTGGGAATGCTACTGCTTTTGCACTCTACTTCCAAAGCTTGTCAGAGCTACAGATCGACTTGTATGTTGAACAGTTCCCTTCCTGAAAAATATGCCAAGTACATTACTCAGATGGTGACCCCTGATGACTTTCAGGCTTTCAAGTTAACTCCTATGGGAAGCCATCTCACCAGACCGGTAGTTCAGTGGACACCGTGTGAAGCTAGATGCTTCTGCAGTAAGGAACATCACTGCAGAAATAAATGCTATTTGACTTAAATGCTGTGACTGCTAACATTACAGAAACCAGGTTACCTTTCTACCTTAAAATAAATCCCATTTTCATTATATTAAACATCAAATTGGTATATGAGTGAACTATAGCTCTTTGATAAATTACCTTCAGATCTTGGTTTTATCCAGGTAATAACCAGATTACATGCAAGATTGAAAACCATTAGTTTTCAGAGAAGCATTTTTCAAGAGCTAAATAAAGTAAGCAATGCATGTTTATTTATGGCATCTTACTTTTGCCTCAGCCCGTTTCATTCACGTTTTGTCTCTTTTTTTCGCCCTGAGGGTTATACGTATACATTTTCTACTAAAAATATTATCTGCGCTTGCACTACCTCATGAACATAAATAAAACATACTTAACTGTTCCTTTTCAAAGTAATTTGAATGGAGTCAATATGGCTTTGAGGTCCCTCTCACACATTTTTGAAAGCCTGAAAAGCTGTCATGGTGGGGCTGGGTAAAAGTTCCTTAGAAAGAAAGGACTTCACTAATTTAAATAAAAGAAGCAAAAAAAAAAAAACAAAAAAAAAACAAAAACAAGTCAGTTTTCCTTGATCTGGTTTACATAACACATATTGCCAAGTCTGCCATGGTGAAACAGTGAATTTCAATGCCAAATGCCAATTTCAATTGAGGTGGTAAAACAGAGGAACCGAGGACACCTTTCTTGTTGAGCCTCATGGCTTGAAACCCTACCTTTACTTTCCTAAATGAAATGAATTATTCTGTATTGCAGCATACGATTTTTTTTCTTTTTAACCTTAGTATGGTCCTAGTTTTATATCCAGTATCAAGGCTAGAAAAGATTCTATCAAGGTAATAAATCATTTTAATATCCCAGTTCTATATTATAGTATCTTAAAACTTTCATTTACTATGTATTTTATATTTTCCATTCCCAGGCTCCAGCAATATTTATAAATAACATGTCTATTTGGGTATCTTATCACAGGTGTAATATATGATCTCCATTTGCAGTTGCATAACGGGCCCATCTGTGTATTCCTTATCAGACAGACACAATTATTTAGTGTTTTCATCTCAAGTCACAGCACCAATAAGTGCTCTCCATAACTCAAATTGTACTTGCTTTTGTATTATTATTTGCTTTGTGGAGTCAGGGGGAATCAGCGGCATAATGATGGGATAAATTTTTTTCAAAAAAACCCATTTAATTAATAATGCAGCAAAAATAGCCACTTGGCCAGGAATCAGCACCTTTTCATTCTTCTTTAAAATTTTCTTTTTCTTTCCATTTTACTTCATTTCCTGCTCAGCAAATTCTCCTTTTTGCTATGATCCAAATTACTGCCTATTACTTTAGTATTATTGATGGCTGGTTTGAGTGCTATTCGTAATAATATCCATATTCTTTTAAAAGATCCAGATAAAACTGGTGAATATACAGAATGAGACATAGACCTATATGAAAGCCCTCTCCTGTTACCCATTTGCCCTGGATGTATTTAAATTATAAAAATGGAAATATATTCATTGATTTATGTCATCAACTTGTGGTAGCTGGTGTTTTAAAACTCACTTTTCTGATTTAGCATCAAGTCATGATATCCACAGATATATGGTATCTGTTCTACAAACTTTTAGATGTTGAGATTTTTAGGACTTGAATTTCTATTACCTGATTATTCACAGTTAGCAATGAAGAGCAGGCCTTATATGAGGCTGAGGAATCAGGAGATATAAATGTTCTCATTTCTATTATCTTATTTAGATGGAAGACAGATGAGTGGTAGAAAACCATAGCTGCCTTACCCAATTTGATAAGATTGGGGAGAAAACAGAGAACAGAGTGATTATAATGACCCAGTTTGTTCTGGGTTTCCTGAGGTGGCACCAGAACAGTGTGCTTCTGGAAAAGTCACTGATGTTTGGGCTTGATTCATTACCAGGATCTTTCAAGCCTTCCCTTCCTTTCATGCAATAGTTATTTGTTGCCAATTACTATGTATTACACACTGTTGTAGGTTCTAAGAATACAACAGTAACTGCTTGGTTATAACAAGCCTTGCCCTCCTGGAGCTTATAGTTTATCTAAAGGGAGGCAGTTATCATAGGGTAGTTAAGGGCAAGGACTCCGAAGCCAAGGTGTCTTGTTTCAAATCCCAGCTCTGCTACAGTTAGCAGAGTGACCTTGGGCAAATTACTTAATCCCTGTGTCTCAGTATTCTCACCATTAGATTTGCATGATAGTAGTATCTTCCCCATAGGGTTCTTGTGAGGACCTTGTAGATCAGTACATGTAAGGTACATAGAAAAATGCCTGGCACATAATAAATGCTCAATAAATGCTATGACTAAAGTTTTATTATTTAAAACAATATTATTTATTATTTATTATTTATTATTTATTATTTATTATTATGCCTGGCTAAGTCTCCCCTCAAGCTAGCCTTTCCAAAACCATGTTGGAACTGGAGAGAGGCCAGGTCATTTGCCTATTGGACTTTCTACTTTCCTGCCCTAGAAAAGATTTGCCTTCTTCTAGTGAGAGCAATGTAGAGGGACTGAGGTCTCTAAGAGAATTTTAGCAGCCATCTTCACACAGCTGCATAGCAGAATAAAATGAAAGCAAAAAACCTCATGTAATTTCCTAATTCTAGACCTTGGACTTAATTTAGAACAGACATTCATTTCTCTCCTTTCCCCACTAACATTCCCCAAAGCTGCTCATTTCCTTTTCTCCATCATCATGATCACTGAGGTTTGGAAGATATATAGATTTTGGGTTCTCTTGGTAAAATGTTTCCAGAAACAAGAGCATTCTTAAGATCTGTAAAGTTGTCATCATTCTTTAAGTAGAGTGTACTTTCTACAAAGATTAGCAAAAAGTGGTTAGAGTCTCATTTTATGAAACAGACCTGAGAGTTTTCACAGGGTATGAAATGGGTCTCAAGGACATTTTCAGCTGAGTTACCTAGTGAAATATGCATTTCTGGTGATGGATCAACTCCAGTAAAATGATCTGTGCAGGTAAGGAGATCTGTCTGGAACATCATAAAGTCATGGTATGTTAGAGCTCAAAGGGACCACAGACTACTATAGTTTGGAAGAGAGGGAGGTAGTAACTTTATAGTGGAGAAACCTAACACTACCTCAGCCAAGTGACGAAGGTTAACATCATCAGTGACAGCATGCACACGATAGCATGTATCCCTGATATGATGTGATGATAATGACAATTCTGTGGTCTTCTTCCATAACCCCAGTCTCAACATGAGAATATCAGCAGAACTCAAATGGACAGCCAATCTGCAAAAAAGCTGACCAGTGCTACTCAAAACTGTTAAGGTCATCTAGAATAGGAAACTGTCACATATCAGAGGAGGCTAGGGAAACATAACACTGAATGTAATATCCTGCCCTGGATGAGATCCTGGAACAGAAAAAGGATACTGAGGAAGAACTGGTAAAATGCAGATTAAGTATCAATTTCAATTAATAGTAATTATCAATGTTGATTTCTTTGTAACAAATGTGCCATGGTGATGCAGGAAGTTAGTAATAGGAGAAACCAGATGAAGAGTACATGGTTATCTTAGGCCATCTTAGGTTATCTTAGGCCACCTGGATGGCTCAGTGGTTGAGCATCTGCCTTTGGCTAGGGTTGAGATCCTAGGGTCCTGGGATCGAGTCCCCCATCAGGCTCCTTGCAGGGAGCCCACTTCTCCTTCTGCCTATGTCTCTGCCTATGTCTCTACCTCTTTCTGTCTCTCATGAATAAATAAATAAAATCTTTAAAGAGAGAGAGAGAGAGAGAGAGAGAGAGAGAGAGAGAGGAAATGCTTGCCCAAGGACATGCAGAGACTAGCTTCTCTCTTATTCAGGACCAGGAGATGTGATCCATTTTTCCTATCCAACTACATTTAATACTGAAGTAATTTAGGTGGAATATTGGGCTAATGAGGTCAAAGTTATAGGTTAGATTTTTATGTCAACCAGGTGCTTTTGCATAGAGGAAAACTCTGCTCTTTGCCCACACACTGATTATTGAAACTAATTTTGCCTATCCATCTTAGGTAAGTGCATAGAAAAGAACTGGAACTCTGTAACAACCCTCCATCAATTCAAAATACATGATCAATGGAATCATCTTTTTATATGGATGCTACTTTACTGGATTAGTGGATCACATGTAACTGAAGTCATATATATGCTATGTATTTTATATTGATTTTACAATCTCTTCTCGTTTTCATCCCAACCTTCTTAGCATTTGTTTTAAACCTGATCACTTTGTTGCCCAAAACCTTCTTTTCTATCTTTGAAATAGATTCAAGTTTTGCTTTAAAGAAAACATAGACAGTGGGAAGCTTATTGAACTTCATATAACCCCTGAAAATAGGTCTAAAATTTTTCTTAATATTTCTTGAAATGTCTTGCCAGGATATCAGGAGATGTGGGAATATGGCAGTCTCTCAGTTTTAATTCTTTTCCCCATGGTTTAAAATTGTAATTTTGATTCTTTATTCATTGTTAAGATATGCAGTTTATGTTAAAATCTTTAACATATGAAAATTTTCATAAATCAATAAACATCAGGTGAACCCTCTAGGAGAAACATGGGCAAAAGACATCAATAGGTAATTCACAGAAGAAGAAATGCAAATTAGCACTGACATTTTAAAATGTTCAACCCTAGTGGTAATTTAAAAATGTAAGCTAAAACATTGAAATATAACCTTGCCAATCAAAATGGCTTTTTTCTTTCCTTTTTTTTTTTTTTAATAAATGATGACATCAGAAGTATTCAAGGGTTCAGGGAAATGAGCACTTTGCATACTGCTGCTAGGAGTATAAATTTTTGCAAAACGTTTGGACAAAGTGGTAATATATATCTAAAGTGTTGGAAATGTTTTTAAACATTTTGATCTAGCACTCCATGTTTAAAAATTTATACTAAGAAAAGGATCCAAAAAGATTTGAGAACAACCATGTTCAATATGATGTTGCATATACTACTAAGATATTGAAAAGTATTTAAATGTCCAGCAAATAGGGGTTGATTAAATCAGTAACTATAACCTATATAATAGATAATGTTACCATTAAAATACTGTTGTAGAAAAATATTAAATAATAAATATATTCATAAGTTATACAACTGTATTTATTATATGAGCTCTTTTTTAGATGCCATTTAGTGTAATAAGTGAGGGCATAGGCTCTTTTTGAAAAGTTGGATCTGAAGAGTGATGGCTTTCCCACTAACCTCCTGTGCAGTTTGGCACAAGCTACTTGACCTCTCTGAGTGTCAGTTCTCTCATATGTTAATTAAAAATAACAATATTTAATTTGAAAAATATGACTATGCATAAAGGGACCTATGTGAGTTAAAGTACAAATCATGTCCATTTCTAGAAAGTATGTGCCCACTTATTTTTTAGTATTACTAATAGATTCACAGATTCTTTTGTTGTTGTTGTTCAATGTTTAATCCATTACCATCACTGTTCTTTTTGAAGCTCAAATTTGGCCAGTGGGAGCCCCTTCAAATTGGTTTCTGTGTCATTTTGACATGTCTTGCTTTTGAACACAATGTTTCAGACTTACCTTGCACTTCCTTTCACTGCCACAGACCTAGAAACAGCCATTTCTTCAAAAAGCTTTTAAGAGAAAATGTACTTAGAAACCTAAGTCTGGGCATTGCTCATTGCAATGGGGTGTCATTGTTTTTAAGTCCTTTAAGGGGACAAAGCAGAGATATATACACATAGAACAAAATTTTTAGCTTTTATTACCTCGTTTGTTAACATATATGCATACATATACATGTATTTATGTATATTCACACATACATGTATATACACACATATCTATCTGTATGTTTTTTAAAGAATGAGTTCATATTTATGTCCCTAATATTAGTCCAATATCGCAGTTCTTTCCTTCCCCCATTCCATATTTTTATCTTGTTTTCCACACAGTGAACCCTGTTCTCAGTAACATCAATCTTTACTCATTTATCGTACAAGACACACAAAATAGTATTAGAATCAATATACCAAGACCACTACCAGAACTAAACCTACTAAGTAAAATTAAAAGTTTGTTTTTGTCATTAGAATATGTCCTTCTTGGAGTGTACAGTTATGTATTCAAGAGGATGAATCTTTCTCATACATAAAGAACTCTTAAAATTTGAGACAAAGAAGACCAAAAAATAAAAAACCCCAACAGAAAAATGGACAAAAGACATGAACTGTATACAGTTCACAAAAAGATCTTTAGACATATGAAAGGATGTTCAGCTTCATTCATAATACAAAATTAAACTACAATGAGATACGCTTTCTAACCTATCTCACTGACAAATATTCAAAAGCTTGCAACACACTCCTGTGGTAGGTCCACAGGGACACTGGCACTTTTGCCTGTTGCTGGTTGGTATTCTGAATAGTATACAACTCCTGTGAAGCAGATTCATGCAGAGGAACTACTTACCTTTTTTTGTTTTAATATTTCATTTTATTTTTAAGTAGGCTCCACGCCTAACATGGGGCTTGAACTTATGACCCTGAGATCAAGAGTCGTATGCTCTAGTCACTTGAGCTAGCCAGGCATGCCAATTTTATTTTTTAAGCTGCTTACTATTTTTTAAACTTTCCTCTGTTTCAATGGTTAATTCCTCTTACCTATTTTGCATGTTTGCCCCAACTTCTTTCTTTAAAATTTTTTTGAGCATAGCAGATACAATGTTATATTAGTTTCAGGTGTTCACCATAGTGACCTCTCTCTATGTTGTTAAGCCATGCTTACTGCATGTATAGCTCCCATCTGTCACCATACAATGAGATTACAATATCACAGACTATGTGCTGTATCTTGATTTAAGGTGGCTTGTGGTCTGCCTATTGATTTTTAACCACACTTTATTTTTCTATTATTTTTCTGTTTTCTACACCATTAATTTGTGCTTTATCTTTATTACTTCCTTTCTTGTGCTTTCTTTAGTTTATTTTATTGCTTTTTAAAGCTTTATTTCCATTTTTATTGATACAAATTTTCCTCATAAATGGTTTAATTGTATCACATACATCTTGACACATGGCGTGTTTATCATTTCTAAGAAATTTTGTAATTTTAGGTTTTATTTATCCTTTTACACAAGAGTTTTTTTTTTATTTTAAAAATTTCCAGGTGAATGAATTTTTCTTTTTTAAAAAATTTTCTTATTAAAATCTAGTTTCACTTCACTGTGATCTGGGAGTGTCTGTATTATTTCTACTTTATGAAACTCACTGAGGTTCCTATTGTGACCTAATATAAGAGCGAATTTTGTGAATGTTTTGTGAGCACTTATGAAGTAAGTTATATTCTCTATGAAGATGTTAAGTTCAATACATAGCCATAAGATGTTATTGATTTTGCTTTTTCGTTTACTAAGTTTCTGTCCATGTGACCTAAGACTGGTAGGTTAAAATTTCTTATTACTAGTTTTTTGTTTATTCCTCCTTGCATCTTTTGCAGTTTCTGCTTTATAAAGGCAGCTATTGGGTTATTGTGCACAGATAGTCATGGGATTTCATAGAGTAGGCTCTTTGTTGTGATTTATGGTTTTTGGCTTGAGTTCTACTTTGCCTGAAATAAAGATTATAAGACTTGTTTTCTTACTGTTTCCATTTACCTGGTAAATTCTTTAATTTTTAGCCATTTCTGACTCCTTTATTTCAGGTGTGTCTCTTGTAAACAGCATAGAATCAGGTTTTACTTTGTGGCCTATTTTGAAAATCTCTTCCTTGTAGTAGGTGAGTTAAACCCATTTACGTTTATTGATATGACACAACTGTACCATATTATTTATGTTATACAGTATTATGTTAATTCTACTGTATTTCTTCATGTAGCTTGATTTATTTGGTTTCTAAATTTTTCTTTTGGTACTTAGGGAGGTTTTTATTTTTGTTCTATTCGTTACCTTTATGCTGTTACCTTTTATAATGCCCACATTCCCCTTCTGCTTGCTTGATCTTCTACTATTTGGTTTGACAGCTTGAAATTATATTTTGATCCTCTATGTGTCAATCAATGAGCTTATTTTACTCTTCCCTTTTCTCCTTTCAGTTTTATCTGAATTATTATTACTTTATTAAAATATGTAACATCTACATACTATTTTTCCATACCGTTTTTCCATCTTTGTCCCCATATTTGTTATAATCATCTTAAATCCACAATGAAATAAATCTAATTTTCACCATCTGTCCTTTTGCCAAAGATCCCTTCATCATCTTAGTTGGATAAAGTTTATTCTCTAAATCATAGGTCAACAAACTTTAAACCTTAGCCTAATCTGGCGTGTTGCTCATTTTTGTATGGCCCATGAGCTAAAAATTACTTTTACATTTTTAATAGTTGAAAAAATAGAAAGAATACCAATATTTCAGGATATGTGAATATTTTAACAAATACAAATTTCAGGTGTCCATAAAATTTTATTGGAACACTGTCACTCATTCATTTACATATTGTCTACGGCTACTTTTGGTTTTAAGTTGAATACTTGTGACAGACACCATGGGGCCTGCAAAACTTGACATATTTACTGTCTGATCCTTCACAGAAGAAGTTTGCTGACTCCAAATCTAGTATGGTTTGCGAGCACGGCATTCATGAAATTCTGGCATGTTCTTCTATACCCATAATAATTGAAAGACGGCTTGTTTGAATAAAACCCGTGGCTCATATTCCCTTTTTGGAGTTTATCTGAAAATGTTGCTCTGTACTTACTTTGCTTTGTCTGTTGTCAAGATGTCTGATGCCAAACCTGACTTTTCTTTCATTCCTCTGTAAATGACTTACCTGCTCTAAGGCCCAGGAGGTTATTATTTTTTTCTTTATCATTAAAGGCTACTATTTTTACTAAGCTATGACTTGGAGTTGGCTGTTTTGAATCAGATTTCCAGAGTCCTTTCGGTTTTTCTATTAAATGCTCGCAGTCAGGTCTTTTATTTCCCAAAAGTTTCCTTTGATTATAGTTTTAAATATTAGTTCTCTGTCATTGTTTAGTTTTGCTTCATTGGGAATGACAATTATATGTAGTCTGGATTGCTTTGCCTATCTTCTATAGTAATCACTTTCTCTGATCTCTTTTACCTCATCATTTCTATGCTGCTGTCTTCACTATTCTAGTGCCTTCCATCATTGCATCTCATTTATTTTCAAATCTTTTCTCTCCTGGTCACCATTCTATATAGTTTTCTTTTTCAAGATGATTTTTGTCTTTTTCTGAAATTTATTTTCCAAGTTAAGTCAACTCTGATTTTGCATCTTCCTTTTGTGCATTTCTGTTCTGGGTTTTAAAATTTATCGTTTGAGTGAGGTTTTTTTTTTCATATCTTCAAATATTTGTTTAAGGATACTGAAGATTGATGCATTTGGTTGCAGTTTTTCTTCTGCTTTGGGGTGGTTATTTGGAGAGGTTCTTCATCAGCTGACAGGATTCTTATTTTTTCTTCTTATAGAAAACTTTGTGTGTATGTTGTTTGCCTTTTATGTTCATTCTGAAATATTTTCCTAGGTCAGCAAGAACAGTTGTATGCAGCTAGAGGAGTCAGGAGTTTGGGTGACTTAGCAGGTTACTACGTTTCTTAGTTCTTATTAAAGTGCAGTTTTAAAAATCAACAGTGCCTTTTGGATAGGGGCTTTGGTATACCCCTGAATTTTGCGGTTCACTTTCATTTCTTCAGGATCCTGAAACTCTACCTTTTGCTTCCTCCTTTCCCTTCACCATCAAGCCTTAGAGGGACATTCTTCCCAAGTCAGTTCCCCTAAGCCTTCAGCAGTTGTACTTGCCAACTTACCAACCCTAGTTTTTTTTTTTTTTTTTTACCAACCCTAGTTGCATGCTTTAAGGCACATTCCACATTTCAATTTTCAGTAGCCAGTGTTTTCAAATGCCAGGTCTGAGATCTGTTCTTAGTAGCTGTCTACCAAAGGTGGGACTTCTTGTTAATGGGAGTTTTATTTTATTGATTCTGCCACTGCTAGGTGTCAGCTCTCATATCTTTTCTATTTAGTCTTTGCCTGACTCTGGGCTCTGATAGGGGCTACAGAGCTAGCTCTGCTTCATTCATGTGTTTATTTCTTTACTTACGTGTAATCTGAAGTGTGTAGAACTTGCAATCTCCTACACACACTATTGAACTGGCTCATGTGTGGCTTTATTTGCTCTATTTGTTGATTTGCATTTCTTTTTGGAGGATGAAGTGGATAGATTTAGATTTAAGGGACCAATATTATTCTACAGAAACTCAGAACTCACTATGAATAATCTATTCTTATATTTATACTATATATATATATATATATATATATATATATATATACACACACACACACATACACTTGAACATTGTGTACCCAGTACTGATAGAACATTCTTTTGAAATGAATACCTAATAGTGCAGATGTGTTATAATTTTACCTGCCCAGTGTTCTTTATGTTCAATTCTATGTATATATGAGATAGTTGACCATGCTCAGGGCTATCATGTGTAGCTGTGAAGAGGGCAGATGTACTAATAGGGTGATTGTGTTGTGTCTTCAGGTGTGTTTTCTGGCCCTACATAATTCTTCCTCCTGAACTTCTAATGATAATAAATTCATAATGAGTATGTCATTTCTTTAAGTCAAAGTAGTGATAGCAATATATTTCAACTTCTGAGTAAACTGTGACTACAGAATCTAGACTCAGCAAGAAAGGATGTCTGTTGCATTTGATGGGCTTCGGACAGGGAAGTGATGACATTAATGTCAGGGATTTGCCATTCTTGGCTTCCAACTCTGTCTTCTCTGTTAAAATGCAAATAAATCTTAGGGAGATAATACATTTTCTTTATCACAGCCATTTTTACTTCAGTGTGAATTATCTTATTATATGGGCTACAAGCTTAAATACAAAAGAATAAAGAGGGAAGGATGGGTACTCTGATGTACTGGAGAGTGATCCAGTACATCATGGTCCTTTTAGGAGGAGTCCCTATTTGGCTCTAGTCAATGGATGTCATATTATTTTTGCCACACAAAAGACTAGAATAATGCCTGACATAGAGCTACTCAATAAATGTGTGGGCAAATTGGTGAATGCAGGCTTCAGTAAGCCAGATCTTTTTATTTTTCAAGAGAGATTAGAAATGTTATGTAAGCCAAAGATTTTATGTAAAATCTCTAGACAAACTTTTAAATCAGTTGATAATATTTAACAAATTTTGTTAAAATTTGTTAAAATTAATTTGTTAAATTAACGTGTCCAAGAAAAACCTGTCTAGCTCATCAGATTCATTTCTGGTTCAGGTTTTATTAGGGAGTACAAGGCAAAACTAGGTTCCTGATTTGGAGGATGGAACACAACAGGAGACTGAAAATGGAGGCTTTCATAATGAAACAGAACAGAACTGAATGATGGAAGCAGTGACTGAGCTCATGACCTTGGCCTCATTAGCAAGAATGCTTCTGAGACAGTCATAGAGAAATCTAAATATTTTTGTTTCTTTTCTGCCTACTGAAGTCACAAAAGACACATAAACTATAATTTCTTATAAAAATAGGACTATATTCACCAGTCGGCTGTGTATACTAATAATTAAGTCTGTTTTGTTTGGGCCAAAAGACATACCCATTACTGGACTCTATAAACTCTTTTTATCATTTTTTTGGGAGAAGTATATTTATGTATTCAAACTTGATTGCCCTTTGAATCTCTTATTTTTAAAATTTAGCTTCCCTGCCCCTCCTCTTTTTTTTCCCTGCCCCTCCTCTTAATGAGTTCTTATCTCTACATTTTATAAAAACTTCACTAATTTAAAAGACTAGATTAGTGCTTATCAGCAAGGAGAATAATGCCAGCTAATCCAAGGGCAGGATTTGGTCAGGGAAATTTAACTAAAAATATACAGCAGTCAGGAACAGAAACCAAAGATACTAATGGTTTGTTTGGGCTTTATTCAATCTTGAGCAGGCTGTGTTTTAGGCATGACAGAGAAAGGTTCTATTTGTACCAGCTGGCTTTCAAATACTCCCACAGCATTCTATGTTGGTAAATCTTAACTAGTGCCATCTCTGCAATAACCTCTATGATAATCCTTGAGCATGTGCTATTATAGCCTGGAGTCACAATGAGCATGTGCAGTGCTTTACCACATTTTTTCACTGGCATAAAAATTTTCACTTTTGAAAAGACCAAATAGTTCACCTAGGTTCTAAATCCATCTGACCCTTCAACTGCTTATGGACTGATTGAAGTGAGATTTGCCACCAAGGTCAAAGATAGTAAGAACTTCATGGCTCTTTGCTAGGTGGTGGGGAAACCACTGAATGATTTGATAACTTCAGAGGATTTGGATTCATTTGGATTCTGTGTCTGGAGGTAGCACATGATCTTTAACAAAACCACTCCATTTCAAAAAATTTCCACTTTCTTTCATAGCACAGTATGCTTGTTCCTAATTTCTTGACAGTTGATAATCTATGTCTTGCACTGTACAACTGGTATTAGCTTGGTTGCTTGTTATGAGTAAAATTCAAAATCTTATATCTACCATCTTCAGTTTAATATTATTTTCATTTAACTCCATAATTTTATTGGTTAATTCTACAAAGTATCTGGAGATATGGTATACACGAAGGATATTATGTGGTATCATTGTGTGCCATATTTAATATTTATGTCTAGTTACAAGAAAATTCAAGATCAAAGGGAATCTAGATGCTTCCTTCAGTGAATAAAGGGCGAAACTGAACTAAAGTTGAAATAAGGTTGTCTATGACATAAACAATGGGGCTGGGTGATTGAGTGAAATCTTTGAATATCAAAAAGCAAAATCTGCCCCTTCTGTACTAGGTGGTAGAATAGCACAGATTGCCTGCTGTTAAAATCACATTTGCATTCAGTTTTGGCCACAGCCACAACTAGTTTAGCTAAGAGTTCAGTAACCTCTTCTCATGTCCTTGGAACATTATGACAGCCTTTGGTTATTTATTTATTTATTTATTTGAGACAGAGACAGACAGACAGACCGACAGACAGGCAGAGACAGAGACACAGGCAGAGGGAGAAGCAGGATCCATGCTGGGAGCGCGACGTGGGACTGGACCCCGGGTCTCCAGGATCACACCCTAGGCTGAAGGTGACGCTAAATCGCTGAGTCACCGGGGCTGCCCGGTTTCCTAATCATTTAAATAGGAGACGAAACTTGTTTAATATAAAAGAAATGGAATCAAGAGTTGCTTTTTTGTTTTTTACAAAGCACACGTCTTATGTCTTTTCTTCCATTTAAGGATTTCCTATTATCAATTCAACCTGATAGACATTTGTGAGGCCCTTCCTTAGCAACTCTCATGGTAAGCAGTTACTCTAGAGGTTAACTATAATGTGTTATATAAGGCCTACATTTCACTAGATTGGCAATGCTATGATGAGGTTTTGATCAGCAGAAAATTACAGTGGGTCATCTTGGACCCTCTTAATTTGTTCACTGTTGTTCCATAAAGATCAATAGAAAGCCCAAGGAAGGAGCCCTTGAGGAGTCATACTGTGATCTAGAATTCCGTATGAGTCTTGCCTATCCTGGAGGATCCAATATAATGCAGTGCTCTTATTTAAACATTATCCAGGGAAGCCTGGGTGGCTCAGCAGTTGAGCGCCTGCCTTTGGCCCAGGGCATGATCCTGGAGTCTCAGGATCAAGTCCCACATCGGGCTCCCTGCATGGAGCCTGCTTCTCCCTCTGCCTATGTCTCTGCCCCTCTCTCTCTCTCTCTCTCATATATATAAATAAAATCTTAAAAAAATAAACATTATCCATATTTTGGAGGGCATATGAATCTACCCAGGGACCTTGTGAGACTATACTTAACCCAGAATCTAGCCTTCCCTGAGAAAATTTCATCTGGAAGAAGTTCTTCACATATGTTTCTTAACTTGGTCTAAAATATATAGGGGAATCATATTTTGTGTTCTAAAATATATAGGGGATCCACATTTCCGTGAGTCTGAAATCTAAAATTTGGATGCACTACCCTCTGGTCATCTCATTTTAGCTATTAAGCCTACTCACAGCCATAACTACCTTACAATATCCTCAAGATGTCTAGACATTGGGACCCATCTCTTCCTCAGCATGCCATTAGGTTCCATCTCCTATTTTCCTTCCTTACTGAGTTTGATCCTTTGGCTGATGACTTCAAAAACTTTATCACCAGCAACTATAATTTCCTTATCCCTTTATCCTCTTGCTGCACTTCACCTGCCAGCCTTTTCCTTAGTGGAAACAATAAACAGTCCTTATTTCACTTAATTGTTTTTCATGAATCATTAGCTCTTTGGTCTTCCTATCTCAACCCTTTACTTATATTTTAGTGTCAGAACCTCTTTATGTTCTTAAAAATTACTCAGGACACCAAAGAGACTTGTTGATGTAGGTTATATCTAATCAATACTTACTATATTAGAAACTGATAACTTTTTACAGGTATTTATTTATTAATTTATTGAATAATAACAATAAACCTTTACATTTTAATATAAATAATGTTATGCTAAATAAGTATATTTTACAAAACCAAAAAAATGACTGAGACAAATAATGTCTTTGTGCTATTATGAACACAGTTTTACTCTGTGAACGCTCAACCTGGTCTTGGGGTCCCTAGTGGTCCCCAGACCACACTGAGGACTTCTGTTACCACCATTTAAGTTTTTCTCCAACCTCTTTAGTTGGTCCTTCCTAGTCTGCTTACCAGATCCTTTGTGGTTGGCCTTCTAGAATATCAGCATTCCCCTGAGTTGTAGCCTTCACACTTTTCTCCTTGTTCTACTCCCATGATTTTGGTGTTCTCACGGGTAAACACCTCTAAACATTCAGTACCAGGTATTTCATAATGTATGAGGTTATCTTAACCTGAATGTCTATTTTCATCCTTAAAACCTCTTTCTTCTAATGTTCTATCATGGCTCACAGCATTACCACCTACCAAGTCTGTAAGCCAAACAACTCTTCTCTCTCCTGTCTCATCTAAACAGTCACTAAGTCAAGTGTGTTTTACCCTGTAAATACTTCTTGACTCCATCTTCTCCTTATCCATTCCTGGAAGTTTATGCTCTCACTCTCACTCACCTGGATTACTATGATAGTCTCCTAATTTATCTACATCCCTTCAATTCTTTGATTTCACAACCCTCACCATCCTGCCTGCCAAGCTAACTTCCATTCTGCCACCAGGCATTTTTCTAAACGTTAAATCTGAGCAAATAATTTTCCTGCTTTAATGAAAAACCATAAAAACATCCCATTTGCTCTTGGAATAAATTACAAGCTCCTTTACATGGCTTAAAATGCCTTTCATGATCTGCTCCTGCTTACTATCTTCATTCCCTGCCACCTTCCCATATCCTCTATTTGTCCTTCCCTAGGTTTTCCAATATACTTGTATTTAATAAAACATATTGTGCTTTTTCACCTCTCTGTAACAGGAATATTGCTAAGCCCCAAATGAATGCGTCTCCACCCTGTAAGATGCCACTTCTTAGTTCTGACTGTGATGAATAAAATATTCTGTTGCTGAGACTGGCCTTCCACACTCTGGCTGTTCTATATGAGAATTCAGCCACATTTCTGAAGTTTAAAATGGGTTAACCCACCATCTGTTTCAAAGCCATTGCTCTAATTTAGTATATTCTTATTCACTTCAGAGTAAGTATAGCTTAACAACTTATGCAATGTGGGTCTAAAAATATTCCCATAACATATAATATATATGTATTATATATATATATATATATATATATATATATATATATATATATATATATAATTTGGATGAGGAGAAAGTAAGTTAAACAAGAGTGAAATTTCCTTTATGCAACAGAGTTCACATTATTTACTTTGAAATCAGATGTTTCTTGAGAGAGTTTTTTCAGAATTTACAAGACTGATTCTTGGTATTCTAAAATCTCTTAAGCATGTAAAACTCCAAAATTATTAAAATGCTGTCCAGTCCTCTTTTATTATGCCTTCTGGTGGATCTTTATTTCACAGTGCCTCATTTTAATTTCTCTGCCTAGGCTAAGAAAGTGCTGTAGAGGAGGTACTTAGTAGGATGACTTCCTCTACTTGAGACAACAAAATAATCTCTGTGGGGTTTTTTTTAAGATTTTATTTTTAAGTAATCTCCATACCTAACATGGGGCTCAAACCTACAACCCCAAGATCAAGAGTCTCTTCCTCCACCAACTGAGCCAGCCAGGCACTCCCCCTTTTTTAACAAAATAATCTCTTGATGCAAGCCATATGGTTAGTACTCACTACTCATTCACCCAAGAAATTATCTCTTACTCTATGTTTTAAAAACCACAGCATGTTAGAGTTCCAAGACAAAAATAAGTACAATATTTGCCTTTCATTAAAATGCCTTCATTTTGAGCAATAGATGCTAACTGTTGTTCTGCAGATTAGTTGTATGTGACAGAGGTTCTTCCTGTCATTATAGTATGTTTAATTTGGATTGAATTTATACTTTTATTTATGACAGGTAAAAGTACCATTTAACATAGTGAGGATAAAACTTATGGAACATATTACACCAAAAGGTGATGTCAGGTGAAAATATAAATTTTTTTTTGAAGAAGAGTTCTGATAAATGCATGGATGGCAGATTTATAATTAGACTGAAGTTATACCACCATTTCCCACATCCCTTCTTAGAGAGGTTGCTAGAAAGCTAGTAGATTCATGGGTAGGAGGCAAAGTTAATGCTAATGCAGAAACTGCCATCATTATCATGAATGGGTCCACGAGAGTGAACTGGAAGTAGTAATAAGTACTAAACAGGACACCAAAAGGATTGATAATGGTCTATAAGGATAAAGTAAAATGCTTTTTAGCATTTTATGCTGAGTCATTTCTTGAATGTTATAAGCTATAATATATTTTAATGAAAATGTGTTTCAACCCAGATATGGCCTCCAGATAGAAATACAAAACCATTTGAAGGGTCAAAACACCAAGGAAAAGGGAAATTGCTAAAATAAAGGCAAAGTTACAGATATTTTAGGCCAGGCAGAAGGAAACAACAAACCTATTAGATGATTCTTATGAAACAGACATTCCAGTTCCAAAAAAACTGTTTTAGATGTCTTTGGCAAGAAGAGAAGTAAAAGTGGTTTAAGTGAGGATAAATTATATGCTCATTATTCTTATCTTGGCTCAAATTAATAATCCTAATAATAATCCTATTCCACTGATAACAATCATTAATCTTGATTTAGATCTGCTAAGCAATGTCCTAGGCATTTTACATGCTTCATTTTGTTTAATTAAAAAGAAAATCCATGGGCAAGGTATTGTCAACATTCCCATTTTATAGATGAGGTGACTGAGGCACAGAGGCGTTAATGAAGTGGCTAGAAAGTGAAAGAGATGGCTTTTGCTAGGTGTATTTACCTATATTTAGTAAACTGTGTGAAGTGGCATTATGTATCAAGATTTAATGGGGAAAACCTTCCATATCTATTCTTTACATTAAAAGAAAATCTAATTCCTGAATTTTCTGAAATCAAAATTTGCCATATTCTGCTTTATTTCTTCACTGTATTCACTGTATTGTGAGGTATTTACAGTCTCTTTCTGAAGAAAGCAACAAAGGCCACTCCTCTCATTCTACCATTTTCAGCACTTTCTTACTCCACTGTAACAGCCCCAGAAAGCAGGACAATTTGGATGTGTATAAAGGAGGCACAAGAAAGCACTTAATCAATGTCACTCAATTTTGGTTCAGAGAGCAAAGTAAAGTAGGCCCTTTGCCCTCTTGAATAGTTTCACCCCTAAACTTTTGATCAGAGAACTGGGCTCAATAGTCTCTCTCCCCTAATTCTGTATTAATATCCATTCTGGTCAACTTTCCACATGTGGGCTATATAGTCTGTCATGGCAAGGAGAATTATGGACTTAAAGTATTTCATCTATAGAGTTTGGACACTCCCTACATACCCTGAGGGTGGTGCGAATCGCTTCTAATTTCCTGGCAAAGGAAAGGGAACATCCATGTCATTAAGTGATGGTATTGGTTTTGAGAGCCCGAAATCCCTACTCTCCTCCACCTCATTCAGTGCAGCAGCCCATTTGACCCCAGGCACAATGTATTCCTGGGAGTGTCTACTGCCTCTTATAGAAAGTACTCACTGTGGAGAAATTTGATCAAAACATCCAAGATTACCAGAGAAGCTGTGTTTGTGCCCTTCACAACCACTGATGAAGTACCTTAACCTCGCCTTCTCTTGATGCCTAACATCTGGTCGTCTGTCTTCCTGACTACTACTTCATATGGCTTATTTGTAAATGCAAGCAAATGTGCTTCTGACTGGCAATGATACATCACTGATGCCAAAACATCAGAGAAGATGAAGCAGAGGACATATTTTTTGATTCACAGGGAAAATATTACAGATTTATGGGGAAGTGATAACAATAGCCATTCCATGATATCTTCATATAATCAGTATCTTTCCATGCCTCCCTTTACCATATTGGTATGACCTCAAAACTTACTTAAAGGAATTACTCTCTTGCTGACCCAAAAGACACAGTGAGTAGGTGTGGGGATGGGGCTGGTTGCCTGACTTTTCATGTGCTGAATTTCCACAGTTTTCCAATGACCACTTACAAAGCCATAATGCACAGAATGTCTACTGATGTCCCATTGATATCGATGTGATTTCCCCCAGTGGATTGAGGGCAGCACAGCATACAGCCATTAGTATCTAAAGGTTATGTATAATGGATAATAGAGGAAAATGAAAGAGCAGAAAGGAATTTGCAAGGAAACAGAAGCAATAAATAGTTTCAGTGTAAGATTTTACTTGGGTTATACAGCAACTGCAAAGGGGGATTGAAAAAAAAAACAATGACTCTTACAGACTCAGTGAGAGTGGAAAGTAAAATAGTTTCATATTTTGAAATGTAATACTTTTTTATTTTAACCACAGAAAGCCATTTAAAAATAATCTTGTATGTTAGTTACAGTTCTTATGTGACATCTTTCACCTGCATACCTACTGATGAATTCATACTCTGCCCTCCTGAGGTGGTTAACAATTTGTCACTGACAGGGTAAATCGAGGAAGCAATTTTTTTTTTAGGAATTTTTTTTAATAAATTAATTTTTATTGGTGTTCAATTTACCAACATACAGAATAACATCCAGTGCTCATCCCGTCAAGTGTCCCCTTCAGTGCCCGTCACCCATTCACCCCCACGAGGAAGCAATTTTAATGGACTTATCCAAAGTCACAGAATATCAAGTTCATGACAGAACTTGGAAAAAGTTGCGGTGTTTGCCATTAACATCTCATTTAGAACCCATTCAACCTACTGATATATAGCATTTAGCCTGATATTTCTACATCTACACAAATCTCACAGTAAATGATTTCAATGGATATCTCTCATCACACAATAAAGCTTATTTGCACATACCTTACAGTGGATGACCTGGTAAATGTAATTCACTTTGTAATTTAATAAGGAAAAAATTGTCTGGTTGATTTATTTAGTAGACCAAGAAGTCAGAGAGCTGTGGAGTTTCCTGCAGGGCTAGAATGCCGGGCAGCAAGATCTAAGGCCGAAGAGCATGTGTTCTGGAGTCAGTCTACTCTGGCTTAAAGCTCAGAATCCCTACTTCTCAGTGATATGAGCTCTTAATTTCAGTATGACTTCTATAGGAACTATCTTTGCCGTGCCTCAGTTTACTCATTTCTATACCAAATATAATACTGATACCTGCCCGTAAGAATTGTTGTCAGAATTAAATGAGCTAATACAAGCAAAATGCTTAGCATTAGTCAGATTTTTTAAAAAAGATTTTATTTATTTATTTAAAAGAGAGTGAGTGAGAGAGCAAAAAGCAGGGGGAGTGGCAGAGGCAGAGGAGAAGCAGACTCCCTGCTGAGCAGGGAGCCCTATGTGAGGTCCATCCCAGGACCCTGGGATCATGATCTGAGCAGAAAGCAGATGCTTAATCAACTGAGCCACACAGGTGGCCCAGCCATTAGTCGTTTTTGTCGACAAGTTTTCCTGATAGGATTGCTATGTGCCAGGCACTGAACTTGGCGCTTGGATACAGCTATGAACAAAATGGTTAATTCTGAGAACCACTGAGTTTTAATAGTGAATAATAGTTATAAAGAGAATGAAGATAACAATAACAGGAATAATATTTAACATTTATAGTATACTTACTATGTTTTGGGTACTATTCCAAGTTTTTTAGTTATATTAACTCATTTAATTCTCATAACAACTCTATGTTATAGTCCCATTTAACATATGAGGAAATGGAGGCCTTAAAAGGTTAAATAATTTCCCCCAGGTGCCATGCCTAATAAGGGGCAGAGGTCTAAAAATCTATGTTCATAACAACCACATCATATTGCCTTACTCTCCTGTCTAAATCATATGCCAATGTTCACCCTACAAAAAAGGCCAAACTTTTAAATGACTGAAATGTTCTATTTTTACTTATAAAATGAATATATAAACTAATTAAACAAGGCTTAGAGTACGTAATATAATTTTTGATACCAGAATGGCCATTATAATAAATTTAAATGGGAACATACGCCTAAACATCATATAAACCTATTAATAAATAGCTTGCTATTATGTAGCTTTGTTTATACCAGGGCTTAAGTCTTTTATATAAAACATTATCTCTATATGGTAAAAGTTAGCCGAAGAATTATTCCTTGTTTTGAATGATTCCATATTAAAACTGTGTTTGTATTGCAGTACTTTCTCAGGCCCTACCTTTGTTCCTTCAGCATTATTTATCATTAGAGGCTCTTACAAACCAAATAAACATACATGTTGTGTTATCCTAAAATGTCTGAGATGAAAGACATATTTTCGATATTATAGGTAATGTTATCCACATTTAATAGAAGCATTGTTCAAATGTATTCAGATTGTACAATAAAAATATAAAAGAGATAATCATGAACACCAATATAGGCTGTGATCCTATACTGTTGACATTATCAGTGACTTCCCTACAAAATAAATCTATTAACTTAGCATGCCCTATTCTACGACTCCCATAAAACTGGTTATGGAAACTTTCTTGTTGTTCATAATTTGAATAAATCAGAATACACTAAACTTCCCTTATTATTTATAATTATAAGAACATTTAAATCGGTTTTAATCTACTTCTCAGAATCATATTCATTGTATCTTCATGGGTGATTCTGCTTCAATTAGGAAACAGGGTTAAATCCGAAAAGAAGTTACAAGTGCCATATCTGGATAGAATTTTTTTCTACCATGATATTCTATTAATTCTAGAATAGTGCTTCCACAAAGTACATGTTTCTTAAGTTAATTTACATTTTAGACTGCAGAACCACTCGAGCAAGGAAATTAATGTTCAGTCAAAATAAAATGCCATCCAGAAAAATCAATACAATTTGCTATCAAGTGAGGGTGACTTTAATCAGAGTGACTCCAGAACAATATTTTTCTTTAATGTGTGTAAAGAGTGCTTCACAACTCTTTTCTCCTTTACCTCCCCAAACATAGTATCCATACAATTCCACAGCCATTTACCTTGTAAAATATATATATATATATATATATATATATATATATATATATATATATTAAAATCCCAGTATAAAACTGAATTCTTGGGGAGAAATTATACACTGGATTTTCGGATAGCTTCCAAATAACTACTACTTTAATGAAATTGCTACCTGAAAATCTGGTAGTAGTATTATTGTTTAACTATAATTTAAGAAGCTATTGTAGATTGGTACTTATGACTTCTAATGAGAAAACCATAACAACCTTTTAATTGAAGGGAAAATGGTTAACTACAGTAATTGCAATCAATAAGACTGCGTTAGTAGTAAAAATATTTCTTCTCAAAGAGCATTCCTTACTCTCTTTAGCAGTATTTAAGGTTACGAAGTGAAAAAAAAAACTTCATTAGGAATTTATAATACTAAGCCTCGGTTCAAATTTTAGGTCCCAGAGTTAAGACAGAACCGCCACCCCCCACCAGAAGCAAAACAAGACTTTGATTAAGAAGAAAACAGGCATGGAATAAAGGGCTTACCGATCACATAGGCTAGTAACAAGGCCAAAGTCACGGTGATTGCAGTGGCACTCAAGGCTGTGCACTTCCAGTTGCAACACCTGTAAGGTTTGTTAAAGGTAAAGGCAGGTCTGGAAAAGGTGCTCCGAGGAAGTGGCCGTGGAGGCGGCGAGTACACGGTGTTGGATGTCAGAGGGTAGTTCTGGCTGGCCGCACTGAAGATAGCCGAGGAACCAGATCCATGTTTAAACAGGAAATGCCTGCGAAAAGGACACCAAGGTTCGAGCTATAAAAACCAAAGCCAGTTGGTACAAAAAAAAACCAAATCCCACTTATTTCCAACAATCTCACTTTGATGAAGCTCAGGAAAACTGGCAGAGTCTCAGCAAAATTTTCCTATACCTAAGGTTCAACTCCAAATTACCTTTGATGGCCTCCTTTTGTTTTCTCACTCGGGCCTCCAGGAGGCAGAAAGAGGTCTTATGTTCCCTAGCTTGCTGGCTAGTGAGTTGTGCACACTCTTGTGTGGTGACATTCCACCTTTGATGTTATTCGCTACATGCTCCTTTTTCATTAAATATGACACTCGAGCATTGATTCAAAACAGAAACGAGAGAAGTATCATCAAGCATTTTTAAAATCTGAATGGCCTAGAAACCACTGTTTTTATTTAGAGATTCGCTTTCACAGACATATTTTCAAGCAATACTCTATTATAAAAGTTGTCAAACATACAGTCAAGTTGAAATAATTTTATATAAACACACATATAGTTGGTAAATACCAACTAGACACTACAGGTAACACACCACCACTATACTAAGTTCATCACATATTTCTCCATCTTTCCATTCCTGTCTTGGTCCATCACTCCATCTCTGTTTTCAAGCATTTCAAAGTAAATTGCATATATCACTATACTTCCCTTCATACATACAGTTCAACTTGCATGTTCTCTAGAGTTCAATACTTTTTTATAGATTTTTAAATGTAAAATTTATACATGATGAGTTAAGCTCTCTTAAATTCCACATATAAGTGGTATCATACTGTATTTGTCTTTCTCTGTCTGGCGTATCTCCCTTAGCATAATGCCCTCAAGATCCATCCATGAACTCATAAAAACAGAGAACAGAATGGCGCTAACCAGGGCCTGAGAGGCGAGAGAATAGGAGAAATGTTTAAGGGTATAAACTTGCAACTAGTAGATAAGTAAGTTCTGAAGATCTAATGTACAGTATAGTCATTATAGACAACAGTATTGTATTATAATCTTCAAGCTTGCTAATAGAGATCTTATTCCCACCACAAAAAAGAAATGATAATTATGTGACATCATAAAGGTGTTAACTAATGCTACAATGGCAATCATATTGTCATATATAAATGTATCAAATCAACATTGTAAACCTTAAATTTATGCAATGTTATATATAAGTATATTTCAATAAAAATTATACATGATGAAATGCACAAATTTGAATATACATTTACTGAGATTTGACAAATGCAATCATCTGTGCAACATAAACCCTTATCAAGATACAGAACATTCCCATAACCCCAGGAAGGTTCCTCCTGCCTAAGTAAATCCCTACCCCACTTGCCCCAGGTTACTGGGATTTAGCATTTTTTTCTACCATGCATTAGTTTTGCCTGTTCTAGAATTTCATGCTGTTGTCATGTTTGAATCACTATAGTAGGATGATTATTGATTGCTCATGACTATTGTAATATGGATATTTCCTAAACAGTACTGATTTATCAACATGGAGGGACCCGCCAAAACCAAATACATTAAAGTATGTTTTTGTTCATATGCTTTACACTCCTGAGTGCTATGTGCCACGCATTGTGTTGAAAAAATAATCTTAGTTAGTTTTTACTCATATGAAATGGCTATATTATTATTCTCATTGTGCATTTAAGGAAACAGAGGCCTAAAGACATTTTAAAAACTTGTTTACATTCTCCTAGTATGTGAATGACTGAGCGAGAATAGGAACCCGGGTCCCTCTGGGTCCAAAATCCTTAATCTTAGCCTCTCTACAGTGCCGCCTGTAGCAGTAAAATGAACTACTAAGCAAGACACATTCTGGTGCTACATTTTAATGTAAGACAACACAAAACCCCTTCACTAAATAGAGAGCCAACGTCACCTTGTCACATACGACCAAATGTATAAATCATTAAGACTATTTTAAGGCTGATTTCCAACTTCCACATTTAAAGAACAAAAGCATATGTGTTTCAAGGAAAAACCAACTGTCTAACCTGCCAGTTAATGAAAAATCTCCACATTAGAGAATTTTGCTTTATTATCATGAGGGTAAAGGTTATTTAAAGGACAGGGTTGCTGAGAGTAGTACACATTCACAAGCCTTTCCAGAGGGCGATTTGGCATTCGTATCAGAAGACTTCAAATATGCATATCCTTTGCCGAATAATTATGCCTACAGAAATTTATCCTTAGGAAATGATGTGTCTGACAATATTTATAACAAGTAGTTCATTGCAGTGTTACGTTTAATAGCACAAAATAAACACCCAAGTGCTCAATAATAGGTACATGGTTGACTAAATTATTTTATGAATGCATAGTAGAATACTATACAACCATTACAAATTGTACTGTAAAATACTATCTATTCACCAGGAAGTGTTTAAAGATATCACCAAAAAAATCACTATAGTAGGATGATTATTGATTGCTCATGACTATTGTAATATGGATATTTCCTAAACAGTACTGATTTATCAACATGGAGGGACCCACCAAAACCAAATACATTAAAGTAGGTTTTTTTGAAATTTTCTGCCTTGAGCTTCTATTGCTTTTGTAACAAGTATAAAAAAGATGGGAGGTGGGACAATTGAAAAAAATGCACTGCTTAACCTCAACTGCATGCACAGTGGTTCTATTTAGGTGAACATGATCTACTGAATACCTAAAAGGCCAGGCACCAAGGTACTTTATGTGCAGCAGTTTGCTTCTCATACATCTGGGAGGTTGATACTATTATTCCAATCTTATAGATGATAACACAGAGACCAAAAGAGGTTTTTAGTTAGGAATAAAGTGTGAATCAGAGTGGTTATCATGATAATGGTAATAAGGGGTTAACATTCATTAAGTGCTTACTTGTGTCGGACATAGTCCTAAATAATGAATAACTATTATACCATTTAACCTTCACAACAAATAAGTATCTGAAATAAATATCTCCCCTGAAATAAGTATCTCCATTTACAGATCAGAAAGCCAACACACAGAGAGGTTAAGTTGTTCGTGGTTGCACAGCTAGTACTTGGGGAAGGTGAGTTTCAGACATAAGTAGGCTGGGTCTGGAGCCACTGCTCATAACCTCTACACTACAGGGCACTGCACTAGGGTGATGCAGGTAGTGGACACATGAAGATAGGAATGCAGACCTGGTTAGGGCACAGAAGAAGCATGTGGGTAATACTGAACTGAGCCACTTTTACCGTTTCCCTTGGGAACAGTGACCAACAATGAAAATGATGGCTATAGAATCACAGAGTTGGAAGGGATCTCCATAATTATCTAACAGCCCAACACTCTGATTTTGCAGTTAGGGAAACTGAGGCCCAGAAAATGAAATGGACTACCTGAAAGTAACAGCAGTACTTAATGACATAAATGAACTTGGAATCAGGAACTTCCAAAATAGTGTCTTCCCACTGCCCTAGTCAACCTGCCAGTCAGTCGTCACCGAACTACTACCTGGTTCTAATCTCCTGGGTTAACTGGTCCAGGCTAAACAAACACAATCCATTCAAGCAGTCCTACATAATACCATGTCTATTCTTCTGTATGGCACATGTTCTTATAGTAAGTTTGAGAGACCATCTTAACTATTTTGGATGAATGGGGAAGCATTACAGTGAAGCTACCCTTTCGTTATTAAGAAGGTAAAGGAGGGGATCCCTGGGTGGCTCAGCGGTTTGGCACCTGCCTTGGGCCCAGGGCATGATCCTGGAGTCCCAGTCGGGCTCCCTGCATGGAGCCTGCTTCTCCCTCTGCCTGTGTCTCTGCCTCTCTCTCTGTGTGTGTGTGTTTCATGAATAAATAAATAGAATCTTAAAAAAAGAAGGTAAAGGAGTTATTGCTACTTCTAAAGGCACCTCACATATCCCCAGAATGAAGAAACAGCATATAGTAGAAATAAGAATAAATACACTGAAAAAAGGACTCACAGTGTTATGCTCCTTCCATTAAATTGTACTTGCTCTTTAGTCCCTGAAACAGTCTTTTCCATTCACAAGGAGGTAAATTTCTTCCTTACAGTCTGGTGAGCTCTCACAGCCTACATTCTCCTCTTTGGATATCTAACTTATTAGGGAGCAAGACATGTAGCACTTTATAGACAGCAGAGTGGCGTAGTCTTTTCATCTCCTCACCACTACCTAGTGGTTACTCTGGAGGTGACAAAATGTCACTTATGTATATCCAGTCCTGCAGCGACACCCTGATATGTTCCTGTGGGATAAAAGGGAAACCCAGCAGTATGGGACGCTTTTTTTCCCCCAGTGATTGGAGATAAAATCTTCGATCCTTTCATATTTATGAAGGAGAACAATTGGATTTTCGAGACAATGTAAGTGGCTCCATATGTTGGATATTGATTTGGTTTGGTATATCATTAAGGGCGAGAAGAAAGACAAAGAAAGACAGAGAATTGTTGGCTATTATGATGGCAATTACAAGCAATAATCAATATCCCTGAGCACTGTAATTTCATTGTGATATACACCAAAGGATTTCCAAATGCAGTTTCATAAGTAAAATATTACAGCATAATGAATAAATTCAGCAGTCGCAGCAGAGCAACATTTAAACTAATTCATATTTGAGTGGAATCCAAATCACAGTCCTCAGTGAGGGTAGATAATAAAATGAGTTCATATACTAGGTTCCTGTTTTCTTATTAACAAGCTGAGATTAAGATTCTATGCTCAAGTGATCTATATTTTGATGTGCATCATGAAAAACAGCACTGCAAATGCTATGTATTGTCAAAGGCTTTGCAGGCCATTGTTGGAAAGTGAAACTACTGCCTAAATGTGTTTTCATAGTCCCTGAAAAAAGTAGGAGCATAAAGACAAATGCGCAGTGCTAGACTTCAGCTATGTGCTCATAAAATCAGATCATCTGTCTAAGCACATTGCTTTTCCCTGGGGACCTGAGGATATACTAAAATGTTGCTATCAATTTCATACAATTGGGTTTTTTGCACAGAGAAAATGATAAAAATGCAGTTCAAGAGTTTATGTGTAAGTAGTACTCTCCTTTGCATCTGTTTTAATATTCAAGTTCAAATTTAAAAAGGAAAAGCAAGATATTGCCAAAAGGAAATGGGCATATAAGGAAATTGAAAAAAAAATATCTTGAAGACTGATGAGACCCAGTGGTAGTAAGTGGGAATATAATAAATGCTCCTGTAAGGATTTTAAAATCATCTATAAAAAAAGGGAAAATGTACTCTCTCTTTTCAAACCCCTCTTGCTACATAATTCTGAGGGTATCTGTTAGCACTAAATAATGTGATTTAATGTAGCACTTAAAATTCTATAGGAAATAGACAGAAATCTACAGCTTTCTAACAACAGATGCATAAATAACCAATGAATTTTTTTCTTTTACATCTTGTAAACATGCTTATGAGACGAATATCTAAACCTGTATTCCCTTAGCTATAAGCATTTGACTCATTTTTATACCCAGAAGAAGGCATTCAACTTATTTCCAGTTCACAGCTGAGGGTGATTTAAAAAAATAAAATAAGACTGAAGACTGCAATGAGAAAGCCTTGAGTCAAAATTATTATGACCAAGTCACATTCAGATAGAATGGTGGCATTTAGGCATTTATTCTTTTTCAAAAATTATTAAGTGCGTTTTTAATAGTTTGATTAAAAAACCAACAAAATATAAAATCCATCATCTTATTTATTTTTATTTTTCGTTTTTAGTGGGCTCCACACCCACCATAGGGCTTGAACTCATGACCTTGAGATCAAGAGTTGCATGCTCTACCGACTGAGCCAACCTGGTGCACCACTCCTAGCTATTTTTAAGGATACAATTCAGTAGTGTTTATTCACATTGTTCTGAAACAGATCTCCAGAAATTTTTTCATCTTGCAAATATGAAACTCTATACCCATTAAACAATCTCCTTCCCCCCCTTCCCTTAGCCCCTGGGAAACACCACATTACTTTCTCTTTCTATGAATTGGACTAGTTTATATACCTCATATATGTGGAATCATATAGTAGTTGTCTTTTTGTAGTTTATTTCACTTAGCATAAAGTCCCAAAGGTACCTCATGTGTAGCATAGGACAGGTTTTCTTTCCTTTTCAAGGCTGAATAATATTGTTATATGTATATACCACACTTTCTTTATCCATTCATCTATCCACTTATATTTGGGCTGCTTCCACTTCTTAGCTATTGTGAATAATGCTGCTATGAACATGGGTGTGCAAATATGTCTTTAGATCCTGTTTTCAATTCTTTTGAGCATATGCCCAAAAGTGGGATTGTTGGATCATACAACACGTCTATTTTTGATTTTTTTGAAAGATCTCCATATCATTTTCCATAGCAGTTGCACCATTTTACAATCCCATCAATAGTGCACAGGTGCTCCATTTTCTGTGCATCTTTGCTAACACCTGTTACTTCCTCTTTTTTTGATAGTTGCCATCCTAATGGGTGTGAAGTGACATTTCATTGTGCTTTTGGTTTGCATTCCTCTGCTGACTGGTGATGCGGAGTATCTTTTCATAGGCTTGTTGGTTGTTTTTATATCATCTTTGGAGAAATGTTTATTTGTAGGTGTTTATTCTTATGCCTCCAAAATTTTTTTAAATGCCATTCTGATTTTCTTCTCTGACAAGAATACCCAGTGTTATTTTGCAGAAAAGTGTGGTTACTAGTCAGGGTTATCAACCTCAACATCTCTAGTTTGTCTTTTGTAGCCATTCCTGATACTCCTTTTTTAGGATAAATACTTCCCCAAAGAGTGTTTATCCAAACTCTTCTTGAAACTCAATGGAATTACCAGCATGGACAACATCCTGGGGTAACAAATTGTATTTCTCCACTAATAGCTACATAAAAGGATTTCATTTTACTTGCTCAAGGGTTCTTTCTTCCAAATTTTAAGCCACCCTGCCCATATATCCCCTCCAAATATTACATGCTAAGTGTTTATTAAAAAAAAATCTAAACTCTATCCATGTTGTTCATAATTTTTAGGAGCTTTTTTCTTTTTAAAGAGTTTTAGGATACTTATCTAAGCCTTAATTTTTCTAGGCTTAAGCATTGGTTCTATAATTTATCCTTGAATGGCAATACTCTATGGTCTAAACTGGTAGCTAATGAGAGAGCTTTTTAAAAAATCTTTTTGTGGCTATTATTCTCACTCGTTTTTAAATAAAGATTTTATTTATTTATTCATGAGAGACAGAGAGAGAGAGAGAGAGAGAGAGACAGGCAGAGACATAGGCAGAGGGAGAAGCAGGCTCCATGCAGGGGGCCCAATGTAGGACTGACTTGATCCTGGCACTCCAGGATCACGCCTTGGGCCAAAAGCAGGTGCTAAACCGCTGAGCCACCCAGGGATCCCTATACTCACTCTTCTTATCAGAATATCCACCCTGCCTGTATTATATATTCCTTGAGAGCAGGGACTAAGTCTTAATTTCTAGGTATGTTGTCTCATACTTCAAAGGTACTCAATGAATATATATTGATTTGTGTAATGCCTTTCCTTCTTCTGAAAGGTTCTTGATTCACTGTGCAGAATGAATGAGGCTTGGGAACTCTAAAATAAGTTTCACTTGTGAGCAAATATCTCTTGGTTTATTGAATGTAAAAGGAAAACTATAAGGTTTCATTTTATTTTCACATAATCTAAAAGAAGTCAAAGAAATAGTTGATTCATATTTCATCTCCTTTTGTAAGACATTTGGGTAATGAAAGAATTATTGTTAATAAAAAATACTAATAATTAAAAATAATTGCTGCTAATAATAATGGCCACAGCAATGACTATATACTAAAACCACATCTATGTGCTAGGCACTCTGGTGAAATACTTTGTGCTTCTTTCTCATTGAATCCTCACAATAACCGTATTAAGGAAGATGATATTATCCATATTTTATAGTTTAGGAGGCTGCGTGCGAATCAGCTATTAATGTCAAATAAATTTCCCAAGGTCACACAACTGATGAGTGACAGAGCTGGGGATCTACTTCAGTTTTGTTGATTACTAGACATAAGCTACATGAGAGTAGGAATCTCTGTCTTGTTTATGGCTGTATCCTCAGCATCTAGAACAGTACCTAGCAAATAGAAGGTGCTCAATAAATATTTTTAAATTCATATACAAACAATAAAATCCATTTACTTTACCACTGTGCACACATTAATTCATGATATCACTGATATCACTGATAATGTTAATCACTAAGATAACAAAATCTTCTTAATTCACATGATTATGTGGTATTTTCAAAGTGAGTATACATAAGTTTAATATTCCACTGAAGAGGGGATCCCTGGGTGGCGCAGCGGTTTGGCGCCTGCCTTTGGCCCAGGGCGCGATCCTGGAGACCCGGGATCGAATCCCACATCGGGCTCCCGGTGCATGGAGCCTGCTTCTCCCTCTGCCTGTGTCTCTGCCTCTCTCTCTCTCTCATTCTATGTGACTATCATAAATAAATAAAAATTAAAAAAAAAATATTCCACTGAAGATGTTTTTATGGAAATATTTGTTTCAACTCTTAAAATTACAGAAATGACAAAGTGGTATCAGAAAGGTACAGAGTGAGCTAATGAGCTAATTGCCACGTCTCCCCTATTAGAGTATAAGAGATATCAGAACATCTTTCACGTAATAGTGTTTTGGACTTTCCTATATAAATTAAACATTTCTATAACAGGATATGCAGAGATAAGCTGGAGGTAGGTGTACTGGCACCGATACATAAAAGCTGGAGAAAGAAAATATTACATACTCTGTTTGATCAAGTTGCTTTAGTAGACCCCGAAGTAAATTAAACAATCATCCTCTATTTTATAATAATGCCCTTTCAAGACATATTCTCATTCTCATTTTCCAAGTTAGATTCATGCTCTGTAGGTGTAACTTTAATTTAAAAAATTATTATTAAAAAACTCTACACTGGTTGAGGGGTAAATATCAAATTAATATTTTCTATTAACATAAATGTTCCTATATTAAAAGGCTCAGACCGATACATAAAAATTATTTACTTAGATCTGTAAGCTTTACCAATTTTTCATTTTCTTTATACTTAATAATAATTTAGTTCCTAAGGTATGCTGTGAACACTGTAATCTCTCTTCAAACTAGAAAAATTTAGAAAGCTATTGGTGGGTGAGATTTTCAATCCTTTTATGATTGTATACATCATTTCCACAAAGGAATAGTGGAATGCTGTGCCAGAGTTTTCAATAGTTCATCTCCCAACAGGGACCATTTTAAATGGGAATAAACATGTGACCCAGGCAGAATTTATGAGTCCATGTTTAAAATTAAACCAGATCCAAATTTTCTTTGTAAAGAAATTAAATTATATTTCTCTTTACAAAAACTGAAAGTCCATTTCTAATTTTACTTATCAGAGCAACCTGCTGGTTTTATAGAATTGGTTTCACTGGTTACTTGGCTTATTTATTTTTCTCTTTAGAGAAGTGGGTAGTGGGCAGAGTATTATATATTTGTTTTTTTAATATATATTTTTAAAGATTTTATTTATTTATTCGTGAGAGACACGGAGAGGGGGAGAGAGAGAGAGAGAGAGAGAGAGAGAGAGAGAGAGAGAGAGAGAGGCAGAGACACAGGCAGAGGGAGAAGCAGGCTCCATGAGGGGAGCCCGAGGTGAGACTGGATCCCGGGTCTCCAGGATCATGCCCTGGACTGAAGGCAGCGCTAAACCGCTGAGCCACCCGGGCTGCCCGAGTATTATATATTTGGATTACTTTTTTATTCATCCTCATTTTCTATAGATATGCATCTTTCTCATTTATTTTATGAGCCAGTCGACATGGCATACATTTCTGCATGATTTATTTTAGTTGAATTGTAATCTACTAGCAAAGACACTTGATTTTAAAGAAAGAGTGTTTCAGGGGTGCCTGAGTGGCTCAGTTGGTTAAAGTGTCTGCCTTTAGCTCAGATCATGATCCTAGGGTCCTGGGATCAAGCCCTGCATCAGGCTCCCTGCTCAGTGGGGGGCCTGCATTTCCCTTTCCCTCTGCCATTCCTCCCACTTGTGCTCTCTGGCTCTCTTATCTCTCTGTCAAATAAATAAGTAAAATCATTAAAAAAAGAGAGAGTTTCAAAATACTTACAAAGGAGTACAATAAGGAGAGAACCTAAACATTTCCCAGTAAGCTCTTCAGGTTGAAAATATAGATTATCATTCTAATACACCTTTTGAAGGGTGTTGATCAATATTTGCCTTACAGTAGCTTTCACTGGTTTGTAAGTCTTACTCATACATGTACATTAAAGGCAAAAATGCTTAATAAGATCATAAAGTAAGAAATGCCACTCCAATCAGTCCTTTAACCTATCCAGTCTAACATTTCTCTGAGGGACTGACTGACAAAAGGCATGGCTGTCCTGTGAAATAGCAACCTCAAAATCAAAGAAGTGGTCTGAGGCAGAAGCTGTCTGCTCCTCACCAGCATTCATGTTCTCCTTTTTCTTGGGCACTCAGACTACATTTTCCAGTCACCATTTCCATGGTCATATGACTGAGTTCTGGCTAATGCAAAGTGTGAGTGAAAATGGTGTTTGACACTTCCAATCTTCTCCTGTAAAAACTTCCTACCCAGGATCCTCAATTTCCTTACTCATCCACTGACTACAAGAGCAGACTCAAATATGGAAGGAGCCTAGTATATTTATTCCATGGAATATTATGAAGTTATATTAAGAATTTTAAACCACAGGAGCATACTATGCTGATCACTGTCTCTCAGCAGAGCCTGGACAGAGCACCCTTATCCATGATTGCCCCAATCCCACTCTGGATTGCCTGAAGCCATAGTTAATTGGAGCAGAATCGAACAGTGAACCTTGGAGACAATCATATTCTCTCCCTCTCTCAGAAATCTAGACACAGAAACCCACTCATCTAGCAGCCAAGATGCAAAGTCATATTGAGCCAGAGCTGGAGGTACAACATGATGGGGGAAGAGATAAACAAATCCTACTGAAAATGAAGCCTGAGAAGAGAGAATATGTGCAGAAAGAAATAGTGATGAAACATCACGTGGTTCCAGAAAACAATAGAACAATGAAGAAAGGTCCCTCTCTCTTTAGGCATGGTTGTACTCACTGCCCTTTTCTTTCCCTGTGAGATTATCCTGTATCATTTTTAAACCTCATTTTTACTTAATTTAGTTTTCAAGCATTTCTGTTCCCATTAATCAAATAATTTTTTTTTTTTAATTTATGGTAGTCACACACACAGAGAGAGAGAGAGAGAGGCAGAGACACAGGCAGAGGGAGAAGCAGGCTCCATGCACCGGGAGCCTGACGTGGGATTCGATCCCGGGTCTCCAGGATCGCGCCCTGGGCCAAAGGCAGGCGCCAAACCACTGCGCCACCCAGGGATCCCTCAAATAATTTTTAAGGCAATAAACAATTTTCCATGTTGGGGGAAAAACATAACTCATATATACAGCGCAGCCACATTTGTGTGCTGTCCTCTCCCACACAAAAACAAAAACAACTCCAACTCTAAATCCCTACTCTACAGAGATCTGATCTAAAAGAAAACATAGAAATCTTCATAGTAACTATCTTTGGATAGAGGAATTTGTAGTTACTTTTCTCTTTTGTGTTTTTCCTATTTTTGAAATGAAGCTGTACTACTTTATAAGGTCCTTCATGATCTGGCCTCTCTGCAGGCCTCTCCACCTTACTACTACTGCCATTGTCTCCCATGACCCCTAAGCACTGGCCATGCTGTCATGTTTGGTTTCCCAAATGTGCCATTTTCTTTCAGGCTCCTGTGTCCTGGTAATCTTTTCAGCAAAGAACAATATTGGAAGGTCTAGGAAATGCCCAAAAGTAGTATACATCTAAAGTAAATGCAGGAGAGAGAGAACAAAGAGTGAACGTAGGAAGAATGAAGAATATAGAAGAAAAAGGAATAGAATAAGAAAGGAACCTCGGTGCCCATCGAAAGATGAATGGATAAAGAAGATGTGGTCTATGTATACAATGGAATATTACTCAGCCATTAGAAACGACAAATACCCACCATTTGCTTCAAGGTGGATGGAACTGGAGGGTATTATGCTGAGTGAAGTAAGTCAATCGGAGAAGGACAAACAGTGTATGTTCTCATTCATTTGGGGAATATAAATAATAATGAAAGGGAATATAAGGGAAGGGAGAAGAAATGTGTGGGAAATATCAGAAAGGGAGACAGAACATAAAGACTCCTAACTCTGGGAAACGAACTAGGGGTGGTGGAAGGGGAGGAGGGCGGGGGGTGGGGGTGAATGGGTGATGGGCACTGAGGGGGGCACTTGACGGGATGAGCACTGGGTGTTATTTTGTATGTTGGTAAATTGGACACCAATAAAAAATAAATTTATCATAAAAAAATAAAAAGAAAGGAAATTTTAGATATATGATAGAGATGATAGATGATAGATAGATTAGATAGATAGATAGATAGATAGATAGATAGATAGATAGATAGAGATAGGGCTATATATGCCAGGGTAAAGGATCATTTTTTAGTGGCTTTGGAGGTCATTTGGGGCTCCCTTGTCTAGAGATGATCCAAATAGCAGTGATACACTGCTTTCTTCTAGCTTTTTGCATTCCCAGAAAATGAGCCAATTAAGTACATATACAAACTGATATACACTCAATGTGCCAAAAATATATTTCTCTTGCTTAAAACTCTCACATAGAAATGCAGGATATGATAAGTTAATTGGGGAGAAAATTATATGAGGAGTTGCCACTATATGAAAGGAAACCAATTGGCGGGGGTGAGGAGACCTTAGAGCTAAAGGGATTTAGTTTAGCGGTTGTTTTAGTCCATTAGGGCTTCTGTAATAAAATACTATATACTTCAGTTGGTTTATAAACAACAGAAATATATTTCTTACACTCTTGTAGCTAGAAGTTCAAGATCAGGGTGCCAGCATGGTAGGGTTCTGGTAAAGGACCTCTTCTGGGTTATAGATTGTTATCCAGTCTGCTGTGGGCATCTAGTGGGTCTTGTTGTATCCTTACGTGGTGGAAGGGGGCTAGGGAGCAATCAGAGGTCTCTTTCATACGGGCACTAATTTCATTCATGAGGGCTCCACCCTCAGAACCTAATCACCTCCCAAAGCCCCCACCTTAATACCATCATCTTGGTTTTCAATATATGCATTCTGAAGAGATCAAAACATTCAATTTATAACAGTAGTCTCCAACACAAATTATACTATAAACTGGAGAATTTAAATGCAACCAGCAAAGGCTTTGGAAGAAAGGAAGAGGGAAGATGGAAAGGGGAAAAAAGGAAAAAAAAAAAGAAACTGCTAGAATCTGAAGTGGAGTTGAGTAAAGTGTGCAGGTAAGGAAACAAAAGATTTTGCCTCACTATTAGCCTAAAACAGCATTTCTCAATTGGGGATGAAATGGCCCACAAGGGACATTTGGCATTGTCTGGAGACATGTTTGGTTGTCACAACTAGCGGGGAGAGTGTTACTGGCATCTAGTGGGTAAGAGGCTAGAGATGCTGCTACACATTCTATTATGCATGGGACAGCCCCACAACAAGGAATCATCCAGCTTGAAATGCCAATAGCAGTGAGGTTGAGAAGCATTGGTCTAAAACTATTCCTCTGATTTGAGCATGCAGTTCTAACGTATTCAACATCCCTATGGGAGGGAATCTGTCATTCTTTATAAGACTTGCAGAAAAAGAGTTTCTTGCCAGTCACTCCTGATCTTATCTTCCTCCCAAGCTCACAGCTGTTCCTCCCTTGAGGCTATTTGCACTTGGGATTGGTCTATTATCCAAACAAACACCCTGAACCCTGGGGCCAGACAGCGCAAACAACTCACCCAAAATTACCTCCAACTTTTACCCCTGCTGACCAAACAAGGAAATCTTTGTAAGATACCAAGAACAGGAAACATTTTCTACTTTCAATTGTTAAAATCGCTGTTCAAATTGTACCTCTCATGAACCGTCACAAGGCATAAATCCCAAACCTTAAATACTGATTAAAATATGCAGAATATACAATAATCATAGCAATGGAAATAATATTAACCCTCCTTAGGTTAGGTCACCTAAGAAACAGTCAAATTTAGCTTTGTGCCATGTTCTAAAGCCTAGAAACTATAATCCCACTTGAACACAGGAGAATTTGTGGAAACCAGGCCTTCTTTCCAGGGAAATGTTCTCTCCCTGCTTCCCTGCAGTGTGAATTCAAGAGTGCAAAAAAGAAACCCTCTGGTTTGCTTTAATTATTCAGGGACAGCACAAGGAGATAAACAAGGTCAGGTCAACTTCAAGAGCATAATGATTTCACATACTTCTCTGACCTCTAAATATACATGTAATAGTTGGCAAAAATAATATTGAACCTAAACTTATTTTCTCTCTGCATCATTGTCAGCTCAGAAAAAAAACCATCATCCTGAAGTCACATGATGGAGTATAGGAATGGCTGCTTGGAACTTAAACCCAATCCATGTTGTATTTTTATCTTTGAATAAGAAACATAAAATAAAGTTATATTTATTTCTTAATTATACAGATACTGACAAATTGAAAGAAAATACTGAAACATCGGGAACTTCACAATATGACCCAAGACAAGGTAGACTTCTTTGGAAGGTGTTGCATCTTGAATCCTGTCTCTATAAGGGTTTTGTTCTTAAATTCATGTACTTAGTAAACTTTTATTGAGCACCTATGTGTATCTACTCGAGTAAAATATGTTCACAGATTAGTATTGTAGTGGCCTAAGATTGGTTTTCTAACTATGTTTGTCTGCCCTTATCATTACCCCCTGACAGGGATGTGTAGTGTCTTCCTCATTTCCTCTTGTCTACTGGAAATTTTGAAGGGATCTTGACTGCTTCACTTCAAGCAGTTAGGGGACCTCACTGAGAATCTATAATCTTACAATTCATTAGAATCCAACTAACTGGAAGGCTAAACTGAGTGGGATTCTTTCAGTGGAGGGACAAATGAAAGAAGGCAAGCTAAGGAATAACAGAGAAAAAGTAAAGGCCGAAAGGACATCAAATACCATTTAGCTTTATTCCCTTACCTGACTGTTGCAGAAAATGAGGGTGGAGGGGAAAAAAGGGACATTATCAAGGTCACATAGCTATTTAGTGGCAGAATTGGACTTGGACTCAAGATTTCCAATTCTAAATCCAGTGCTTTTTCAGCTACTCACAAGAGGCCACCCAAAATTCACAAAGGATATCCTGGGACCATAAGACATTTTGTTCACTCTACAATATTTTCTACATCGAAAGTGCTATACAATTAAAAACCATGTTCAGAATGGCAATCCTGACTTAACATAAGATTTTCAATTATAATAGATTAAATTATGATCATTTGGATTAAAACAGAAAATAGATTCATATTTAAGAGTGATTTTCAACAAGAATGGCAGTTTTTTAAAAGTTCTATCTAACCTTAAGCTATCTACCAAATCCAATTAACCAGAACCTACAGTTTTCTGGGCATTTAGGCTCATCAAGATTTTAATATAAATAGAATAAAACCTAGATTACGTCTCCGGGCAGGGAAATTTAACTGAACTATAAATATTCACTAAAAGACAGAAAAGGATAACTTGGGTTCTTTATATTCCAGAGACAAATGGTTATAGTGCAAAGAATACTGTACTGGCTGCATGGGGACTTGAATTCCAGCTCCAACTCTTGCTCTAAACTGTCATATAGACACATTAGTAAAATTTCCCATGACCTAGTTTCCTTATCTTTAAATTGGGCATAATTTCTGTTATGTCCATCTCTCCAGGGCTGTTTAGAGTTTAAAATGAGATAACAAGTGAAAGGTCTTTGAACAACAGAAAATTATACATACACACTTACATAAGCATGTATGCCCACATGTGCATACAGACATAATGAACATATATACAATATATATTGTCTAAAATCTGAGTCTTTTGAAGATGACAAATAAGAAAAGTATTTAGTTGCAAGTGTATCTACTAAAAAGCAACCAGTCATGTTACCATAAAATTATCTAAGTTAGTAATACTATTCAATACAGTAAATGACAAAATGTGAAAGAATAATTCTGCTATAAATTTAAAAAAAACAATTATTTTAGTTGAAATGTAGGAGACATAGCAGAAGGTGAATATTTTCTTCCAGAATAAAGTCAATTTACTTTGGAGGCTAATATTATGCCACAAAAGAAAATAATCAATGATATCTGTGTTTTTATGTTATACTTGATATTTTGATAGGTGAATTAGAAATAATCATGTTAGCTTTTATAATGTCAATGAAAGCTCTGTGTGTACGTAAGTCACTATTAAGTATCTTCATCAGCAACAGGGGACTGCCTAGTGTTTTGTGTTATGCCAGATGGAGACAGGAGGTCTAAAGTATAATCTTGGGTTGGCCAGAGATAGCTGCTTGCCCTTGGAAATAGGACTTATATTTGAGCCAAATTTAAATAAGGGTGCAAGCGTGTAATGCTACCTTCTGGTATAAGAATAGGAAAGGCAAACTTCTTGCACCTATGGGATTTATGATTCCCCAATGGTGGTTGCATCATCAACTGCATGCCCTTGTTGAAATCTGGCAACCTGGGAAGACTTTACCACTGTGCGGGATCATGCTGTGTTCTTCAGTATTATGTGACAATTCCTTTAAGTTCCATATTCTTCACCAGTAAGGAAACTTGATCTCCAACTTGGTCTGTTGGTTTCTTTCTGTAAACCACACCACTCTCCTGGTAACTACTGTCTACTTCCACATTGAATTTAGTTCCCTCCCCAACTTTTTTCCCTCCTTCAAATTTATATCAAAGTTTTGTCCTAATTCGACTTCCTCTCAATTATTCCATTTCAGAAGAGTAGTCTACCTTCTGCTTCCATCTTCTTACCACTTACCAATTCTTCCAACCCAATGCAGTCTAGCTTCACTCTCATCACTTCACTGAAATTGGCTGCTTCAAAGTCAACAAGTCTATAATTGACAGAATGAATGGTCTCTTCTCATCCGCATTCTAGTTGACTCCTCTGAAGCATTTGAAAACCATGATGACAATCTCCTTGAAATTTTTTCTATTGTGTCTTTTCTTCCATGATTTCTCCTCAATAACTAATGCTGGCTAGTTTTCCTTCACGAATTCTTAAGACGTAAGTATTCCAATGGTTTGGCTTATAGTCTTCTTGCACTAAACACTCTCTCAGTTTTCTTTTTCTTTAAAGATTTTATTTATTTATTCATGAGAGACAGAGAGAGAGAGAGAGAGAGAGAGAGAGGCAGAGACACAGGCAGAGGGAGAAGCAGGCTCCATGCAGGGAGCCCGACATGGGACTCAATCCCAGGTCTCCAGGATCACACCCTGGGCTAAAGGCAGCGCTAAAACGCTGAGCCATCCAGGCTGCCCCTGTCTCAGTTTTTCAATATCTCCTCCATCACTTCCATCTCCTCCATCCATTCAATAATAATTGAATTTTTATGTCTACCTATGAAATTCTCCATTATTCATAGCTATCATGAGCTCTGGAATCAGACACGCAACTGAACTAGCTCAGTTATATACTAACTGGTGACTTTGTAGCATATTGTTCAGCTTCTCTAAGCCAGTTTGAAAAAACATAAGTTAAGAATAAATGTAATATTGGCTTGACACAATGTTTGGCACATAGTGAGCATCTGGTAAGTGGTCAGAGAAAAACTTTCTCTCTTTCTTTCTCTCCTGGGACCCAGATCCTTATTTTCAAAAATTTATTGGATATTGATCATTTCCAATATGGATGTCTCATATAGATGTTTCAATATTTCCCATACAAAACTCATTGTCTGCTTCTACCGACTACTCTTCTTGATTTCAGAAATTTACTCCATCTGTAATACCCTACTCAGTTACTCTGTTTATATACCTTACAAAAATTTAGTTAAACAATATGAGCTAAGCACTGAGGAATAAAGTAAAAAAAAGTAAAAAAAAAAAGAAGACAAGTCCTTCATTCAAGTTGCAACAAGGAATAAAGACAAGTAAATAAAATATTTGGAGAGTGCACATATACAATGGAATAAGGTCTCCATAGATGCATGCACAGAATGCTAGGAGCCCACAGATCAGGGAAAGTTCTATGAAAGGTGCTGTGGGGAAGTTAAGGCAGGTAAAGACTCCTCTCCTCCTTCTCCCATACTACATCTATAGGACCCCAAGTCCTACAATATTATTAGCCTCAAATTTATCAAATTTTAGGATAAAGGCTGGATCCCCCACTAGAATGTAAACTCCATAAAGGCAGAGATTTTTTCTGTTTTGCTCTGTTGTAGCCTCAACAACTAGAACACTGGCTGGTCCATGGTGGTCACTCAACAAATATTTGTCAAAATTTGTTTAAACTTATTTATGTTAGAATTAATTTATTATAGTATTTATACTGAATTGTTTTTCATTTAAAATATTCACATTATACACATTCTTATATCCTCAGATATCACACCAAAAAAGATTAACAGAATGGAGAAGCAGATGTTACTGTTTATTTGCTTATCTGTTTGCCAAAGGGGGCGATTCTTTTTGAGCTTTTTTGTTCTTTAAATGGAATAGTCAGTACACACTTTCACAATTCTTGCAGAGACATTTCAAAGACCTCAAGACTTAACCTGATCTTATCTTTTGCTTTTAAAGCTACAAACATTTTTGTGTTGTGGAATTAATAAAAAGCCAGCTGGATTCTCCCAGAGGGAGATGTTTAGTAGAATGTCTTTGATACACACATACGCACGCATGCACACACACACACACACACATATACACACACCCCTCTAGAAAATAAGGAGAATAATTGACAGGAAAATCATTCTTTGCTACCTCAAATACATTTCATACTTGTAGTAAAATATAACAGACAAGTGTCTATTAACTTGACATAGCAATGAAAATATTTATTACGATTAACTGGATAAGTAACTTTGTAGTCAATGAAGTTGTTAAGAACTTGTTTCTCTCTTGATCAAAACCAGATATTTCTATTTTAAATATACAACCCAGTATAAGTAAGTATATATGATGGAAGGGAGGCGAAAAGGTTGATATAGAGATTCCTCTAAAATTTAATTTTGGTTTGCTACACTCACATACTTCACCAATCAACTCATTTTTAAAATTCCCTAAAACATCTGCTTAGATTCACATTTGAATTGCTAAAAAAATCTTCTCCATATTAACACCAGATTTCATCTCACCTATGGTGAAATTTCCTTCCCTTATAAAATGAAACACATTATATTTGCCTATGGCTTGTACTTTGAAAGTGAAACTGAAAATAGTCAAATCAAAAGCATTTTTAAAAATAATACCACCACCAAAGTGACTAGAGACTGTATCACGATAATCTCCAAAATACTGCTCTTCACTGCCTAAGCACAATAGACTATTATAGATCTATTTTTACTTTCAATATGTAAAATATATTTTTTAAGGCTACAGAATTCTCCTTCATGTAAATTCAACATATTCCACATCCATCATTTGGTGTAGGCTGAAAAGCTTGGTTGATTCCTGCTCATCTGTAGTAAACAGGATTTATAGGGCATAGATTAGTTCTACGAAGTCTTTTCCTGTCTTAAAAAGAATCTTTAAATCTGTGGCTGAAGATAGATTTTGCTAACCCCAGTGCTGTTAAAGGATTAAAGCATGAGCTATTGTTGGATCTAAGCACTGAATATGTACATTCTGAGCTTTTTTTTCTCTAGTCATTATTGAAAGAAAAAATTATGTCTCTAAATCTATTTTTCCATTGCAAATGTACTAGAGAAAAAAATCCTATTTATAAATGTTAGGTATATTTCAGCAGTACTATATAACAAAGAAATATAACTACTGCTGGAGAACTTACATTTATGGGTTAACATTTAAACAGTATTATTCTATGGATATTTAAATCACTGCCATCACTACTAATGAATATTTCTTCTTATTTCCCCAATATAGACACTAACTCTAGAAGTCTGCTAACAAGCATGGGTCATATAGATTTAATTTCTCTTTTCATTCTTTGCCAACATCTCCTCTGTCAATGGCCCTGGCTCTTCTTTTGTAAAAATACCCTGTTGATTGTCACATTGGCCTGGAGCCAGTAAGGGCAGTTAGCCTCATACCAAGCTACAGCCATCTGTCAGAATATGCTAAAAATCAATGAAAATAGTTGCTACCTCCTCTTCTGGTCAGGCATGACTCCTCCACACAATTCTAATTTGTCTTTGTGAATTGAAGTGGTTATGTTAATATCAAAACCACATTCTTAATAGTATTAAATATCACAGCAAACTCCTTAAGACTCATCATGGTGGATAGATCATGGTTGATGTCCATCATCATTACTGAGGGCTGGTCCAAGTTAGGGTCTAGAGCCAACACGTGGCTGAAAAATCTCCATGAGTAAGAGTATCAAGTAAACTTTGAGTTAGGAGTTTGAATTAGGGGACAGCAAAGAGAGTAAATAAGGGAAATTAAAATGGCTGTAATTCCATTTCAGAGTAAATCCAGATGAAGAGGTCAAGAAGCTAAGAGAACTGTCCCAGTTCCCTGCAGGGAATGGGCTATGTTTGAGATCCTGATAGAAATGAGTACTACTCCATTTAATCTTGTGTTAAAGGCAGAGCAATCTACTCACATACAAAGTGTATGGACAGAAAAGAGAGACCAATACATAAAGGAAAGTGGTAAATTGGGATATTCTGAGAAGCTAGAATGGAGCAAAAACCAATTCCAATGGAATGGAGAAAGGAGGAATATGACACAGAGGAAGAACAGAAATTGGAGACAAAACTAAAATGGGTGTGCAAATCACATGTGAGATCATAAATAATCCATGTAACCACCTTATGATGATGAGTGTTAGTAGCCCAGTTTTAAGGTCAGGAAAGTAAGGTTCAGAAAGTTTCAATAATTTGCCCAAGTAGAGACAGCTAATAAGGAACAGAACTGAAACTCAGCCCCACATCTGCTGGTTTCTACAATCAAAATTGTGTTAACCGCTCTTCCAACTTTTATGAAGAAGGCACAACACTGTACCACTAAAGGTACAGAATAGCTCTGGGATTGAGGCTTATCCCACAGGCAGGGGAAGGGACAGTTTCTGGAGAAGAATCAGAATAAAAGGATCTGCAAACTGAAGTACATCCAAGGATGAGTCTCTGGGTAAGGAAGGAAAATATGGCAATTTGACAGCAGGAATTTCAGAATAAAATTTTGATTGCTGGATCACAGCTTAAGAATTATGGGCTTTTGAAACTGTGGAAGGAGACTCAGTTTCCATTGAAAGATGAATGGATAAAGAAGATGTGGTCTATATATACAATGGAATATTCCTCAGCCATTAGAAATGACAAATACCCACTATTTACTTCAACGTGGATATACCTGGAAGGTATTATGCTGAGTGAAGTAAGTCAGTCGGAGAAGGACAAACATTATATGGTCTCATTTATTTGGAGAATATGAAAAATAGTGAAAGGGAATAAAGGGGAAAGGAGAGAAATGAGTGGGAAATATCAGTGAGGGTGACAGAGCATGAGAGACTCTGAACTCTGGGAAACGAACAAGGGGTAGTGGAAGGGGAGGTGGGCGGGGAGATGGGGTGACTGGGTGATGGGCACTGAGGGGGGCAGTTGATGGGATGGGCACTGGGTGTTGGCAAATCGAACGCCAATAAAAAATTTAAAAAATTAAAAAAATAATTATGGGCTTTTGGTTCCAGAATGATTATCTCCTATTAGTATTAAAAGGAATATATTGGCTTCCAGACAAGACAACCTAATAAAAGACCTGAAAAATTTTGTTGTTGTTGTTTAAAGATTTTTATTTATCTGAGAGAGAGAGGAAGAGAGAGAGAGGAGGAGAGAGAGAAAGAAAAAGAGAGAGAACGAACAAGCAGTGGGGGAGGGGCAGAGGGAGAGGGAGAAACAGACTCCCGTAGAGCAGGGGGACCAATGTGGGGCTCGACCTCACTACTGTGGGCTCATGACCTAAGCTGAAGGCAGACGCTTACCCGACTGAGTCACCTAGGCACCTCTAGTAAAGGGTTCAAATGACAAATGGAGGGGCACCTGAATGGCTTAGTTAGTTAAGTCTGACTGGTAATTTTGGCTTAGGTCATTGATCTCAGGGTTGTAGGATGGAGCCCTGAATCAGGCTCTGCACTCAGCAGGCGGTCTGCTTCAGGTTCTCTCCCTCTGCCACTCCCCCCACTTGTACACATGCTCTCTCTTTCCCTCAAGGAAATAAATTCTTTTTTTTTTTTTAGGGAAATAAATTCTTAAAAAAATAAATGGCAAATGGAGGAAGAAGGAGAGGAATAGTAGAAAGGATAACATCTAATATTACCGAAATGGATAACTGGTCACTATGCATGAATTTGAGTGTAAAACACTCTCCCCAGAATGCCTTTTCCTCCATTGTTCACCTACTACTACCTCATGATTTCATTATTATATTTATTACTTGTAATAAATTACTTTCAGGCCATCTTCTCAGGAAAATTTCTACTTTCCCATTTCCCAACCTCAACACTTCCTCTGGGTTAGATCTACCACCTCCAAGTGTTCCTACCTTGGAACTCCTCAAATTTAATAACAGCACTTACAGTTTTGTTATTTATTTCACTTTGCCTTCTTTACTACCGAGAATGGTTGAATATAAAGACCCTGGCCCTACAGCCTGGGTTCAAAACCTGACCTGGGTCTGCTACTTCCTCCCTTGGGACTATTGTGACTCTGAATTCTCTTTGCCAGTGTGTCAGTGCCAGGCTTTTATATTGAAAATACTTTTCATTGTATGCTTTCTGTGCCCAGCTCCAAGGAGACATTTTACACAGATTATCTTATTTGGTTCTCAAAACAACCACATGAGGGAGGATCTGTCATTTTCTCCACAGAACAGATGGGGAATTGAGGCCCATGGAAGTTAGGTAATGTGTCCCAATTCACAACTATACTAAGTAGCTTAGTCCAGTGTTGTTTGAGCCTATACACTTACACACATCACCCAGACTCTCCATCTCCATCTCTGACAATATGACCATCTTTCCCAGATCTGAAAGACACTCCCCTCACCCCACCACATAAAGAGATAATCCAAGAAAAGGCTTAGAGGAGGAGCTGGAAAGGCTGATCTCTGAGTAAGGGAGGGCTCAGGGCAGGCATAATCCTGAATATGCTGGTAGTGGGGGTATTATTTCTATGAATGACAGAAGGCAGGTAACCATCTAAGAGCTGTTCTGAAGCCTTATTATAAACAGGGCAGTCTTGCAAAGTCTCACATACATGTGCCATCAAAACCTAAGGGAGGGGATGGTTCTAATGATTGGAATTTGGTAGTTGCTATAAACTGAATGTACACCCCCCCAAAAAAAAATCACATGTTGAAACCTAATCTCCAGTGGTTGGATCTTATGACTGGAAAACCCTGGAGAGCTCCCTTCCCTTTTTTGCCATGTGAGGACACAGAGAGAAGATAGCAGTCTATGAAATAGGAAGTAGGCTCTCACCAGATGCCAGATTTGCCAGTACCTTGATCTCAGATTTCCCAGCCTCCAGAACTGTGAGAAATAAATACCTGCTGTTTAAGTAACCCAGTCTATGGCATTTTTGTTACAGCAGCCCAATTAGACTAAGGCAGTGGTAAGAGTATATTCTATTTAAAAGCATCTAAGAGAGGAAGTGAAATGATGTTGTGTTTACCCAGGGAAAGTATGAACATAAGGGTAGAAACATCTTTAATTAGAGGAAGATAAAAAATAGGCAGGGACAAAAGTAAAGTTGTTTCTTCTATATTACTGCTGGTATTATTATTTTAACATTTACCAAGTGGTTACTATGTGCCTGACTGCTCTAAATACATTGCAGATGTTAATTCCTTTAATCCTTACAATGACTTTATTTTACTAATTTACCTATTTTACTAAAAGGTGGTACTATCATCCTTACTTTCCAGATGAGAAAACTGAGGCATGGCAATGTGAACACAGATGTCCAAGTTCATACAGCTAATAGATGGTGGATCAGGGAGTCTGCAATAAATCACTTGCCCAGATGGAGGAAATGGACACTCATTTCCAACATGGACCACAAAAGTGTCCTAAGAGTGAAGTGTAGTGGACATGAGTGATTTCAACTCCAAAGATATCTGCTGGATGTATCATTTAACTAAAGGCAGATATATGACAGGTCCCTAACCTCCCTTGTTGAAAACTCTACCTCCAAGGAGGTAGAGAAAATAAGGAAACTTTCTTCTTCTGACTAGAAAAGAGAAACTGGGGAGTTACGGTGATAGGAACCTTTGTCAAAAGCAACCATTTTAGCTTAGAGTCCAAAAGTACATTATGAAGCAAAATCCTAGACTTTAGGAAAGCAATTCTCTAAAGTGAAGTCAGTATGATTCCTTGCCCTGAGACATTTAAAAAAAGGAGATGGATTAAGAGTTGGAAAGTTTTGCTGCCTATTGAAACCAGTATGCCTGTACTGGGTGTTCTCCATTCAGTTTAGATTTCTAAAGAACATGGAACAAAAGAAAGAGATGAAAATCAAGGATAAATAAATATAAGAGGGTGTGATGAAAACGATGCCAAGAAGGTTCATACCCCAAATGAGCCTGAAGTTTGGGGAAAAAAAAACTAAAGATGACAGAAAGGGTTTTTTTTTTTTTAGATATATATTTAGAACAAGAAAGCCATGGGTAGGATAGATGTGTAATTCATGCAATGCTATTGGATGACTGAGATTAGGGAGGCCTTCTCAATGACTTGTTTTCCTTGTGGAAAGGAATGATCAGAGATCTAAAAAGAGTAAAGTAAACATCTGTAACCATAAATTGAAGCCTAAAATAGTCAGTGTTCATAAGAAAGTACTCAACTGTTCTAAATGAATTAAAATTCTGTTCCAGAGTGGTGACAAGTCTTGTAGATTTTATTGCCTTGTCATAGTTGCTAAAGTTTCAGGACTGTGGTGTGGGTGATATGTGTCAGAAGACTGGAGACAGCAAATATTGGCTTTGGTTTTTAAAAGGAACAGGAAGCACACAGGATCCTTAGACGAGACCAAGGGAAAGCATGTTGACTGACTGCACAATTCTAGAACATGTTATTTTTTTTAATATTTATTTTTATTTATTTATGATAGACATAGAGAGAGAGAGAGGCAGAGAGAGAAGCAGGCTCCATGCCGGGAGCTGGACGCAGGACTCGATCCCAGGACTCCAGGAACGTGCCCTGGGCCAAAGGCAGGCGCGAAACCGCTGAGCCACCCAGGGATCCCCTCTAGAACATGTTATTAAAAGGATGATTTGGGGATCCCTAGGTGGCGCAGCGGTTTGGCGCCTGCCTTTGGCCCAGGGCGCGATTCTGGAGACCCGGGATCGAATCCCACGTCGGGCTCCCGATGCATGGAGCCTGCTTCTCCCTCTGCCTGTGTCTCTGCCTCTCTCTCTCTCTCTCTCTCTGTGTGACTATCGTAAATTAAAAAAAAATTTTTAAAGGATGATTTGTAAGTAGTTTTAAAAAAGATAGTAACCATGAGAGGCAGCACAAATTCTCTAAGAACAAGTCATGTTAAACAAATCTCATTTCACTTCTACTTTTTACATGGTTATTGGATTGGCAGATCAGTGAGAAAGTAGGCATACTGTCTGGATATCAGCAAGACATTTGACAAGGTCTCTCATGATATGCCTGTAAACAAGATGGAGAAATGTGGGCTGTATCCTAGTAAAGAAAATTGCCTGATGGATAAGTGTCAACCCACAGGAAGGATTCTAGTGGTGGGCCACAGAGCTCCGACCTTGATCTTGTCCTATGTAACATTTTTATTAATGACTTACATGGAAATGAGGAGAACACATCTAACAGAAGTACAGATGACACAGGTAAGGGAGCAATACAATGCAAATACTTTGTATGGCAGAATTAAAATTTAACTCCATCTCCAGGGGCTAACAAGGTGAAATCAAATTAAGCCAAATGAAGGCTCTAAACATTTCCACCTGCGCTCTTCATCCCAAACACACAATTAAAAATCTCCAACTATATAATTTTAGAGTAAAAGAAATGTGCCTTAGCCTTGGAACTTGCTAAGAAGTTCTAAGAGTTTAGTTACTAAGTGTTCTCAAGATGTATCAGCAGTGTTATATATCCACCAAAAAAGCTGATATTGGCATAGACAGCATTAATGGAAATGTTTCGTCAGAACCAAGGAGGCAACTGATTGTCAGTCACAGCACAAATTTCTGAGTGGGTCCATCAAGGTGATTGCTGAGAGTTCCGTCTAAAGTTCATCAGCTCTGCAACCCGCTCTTGTTCAAGGGGCAGCCATAGGTGGCCATGCTATAGTTTTTTTTTTTTTTTAATCACATGGCCCTTTCTCGCCCCTTGACCTCATGTGACTGAAAGAATACAGTTATCTTCCCTTATCTGACGGGGAACACATTCCAAAAGCCCAGAGGATGCCTGAAACCAAGAATAGTACCAAACCCATATATACTATGTCTTCCTATACACACCTATGATAAAGTTTAATTTATAAATCAGGCACAGTAAGAGGTTAACAACAATAACTGATCGTAAAATAGAACAATTATAACAATATACTGTAATAAAAGTTCTGTGAATGTGGTCTCTCTCTCAAAATACCTTATTGAACCCACCCTTCTTGTGAGGACGTGAGATGATAAAATGCCTGTCTGATGAGATAAACTGAGGGGAATGACTTAGGCCTTGGGATGTAGCATCAGGCTACCACTAACCTTCTGATGATAAGTCAGAAGGAGGATCTGCTTCCAAACCACAGTTGACCGTAGGTAACTGAAGCTAAACTGCTTCAGTAGAAAGTAAAACTGTTAATAAGGGGGATGGGGTGGGCTACTTTATCTTGAAAAGATGCTCTCAAAAAAAAAAGAAAGAAAAGAAAAGAAAAGAAAAGAAAAGATGCTTTCAATTATTTGAGGCAACCTAAATGGGATTCTGCTCCTGGCGACCAAGGAGCCTCATGAAAACCCCCACCTGCATTCAGCCTTGGCTAGGACCCTTCAGGAGCAGTGAGGTCAGCAGTTTAGAACTGTGTTCTAAAGAAAGAGATCAGGTTGGAGGATTTGAAACCAGCTGATATGAGGAAATGGTGAAGGAAGTGCGGAAAACATCTAGGTCAAAGAAGAACAGGACCAGGGACAGTGAAGGGCTGTCAGGTGTGTGAGGAATTTTATTTATTCTGTGAGATCGGAGAACTAGATCTGGGAGAAACGGGCAGAGTTAAGAGGTGGGAGATTTTGGTTCACTAAGAATCCTCTTGTGGTTGCTTGAGATGGAATGGAATGCCTTAGGAATAAATCGATTACCTATTTTGCAGCTATTAAGTAGAGGCAGGTGACTACTTAGTAAGGATAGCAGTATATTACCTTTGGATTGTATAATGCTTTGCAATGTATGAGACACTTTCTGCCACAGTAGCTTGATCTTCCACACAACATGTTGAGAGAGGCATTTTTACCTTCATATTTACAGATGAAGAAGCTGAGGCTCATGATGACACACCAGCATGTCCCCAGAGTTACCTTTTATTGACTATACATGAAAAAAACATTTTAAAGGATATTTTTGGGAAATGCCAGCTCATCAAGCTGATACCGGATTTCTAGGTTTTTAAAAAATTTGTGTTTGTGATACTGAATATATTCCCAAATGTACTAAAAAGGTACTCTCTGCACAATCTCACATGAAAACTTATGTTCTTCTCTGCGTCTTATGAAGCTGAGACCAATTAATACATTCCTTGCATGGATACAGAAGGTCCGTGGGTGCAGTTTGTACAAACATGCCTAGATGTACACTTCAAATAAGAATAGTTTTCTCTTCCCATTTGCCTGAGCCCCATTGCCCACCTCCTTCCAGATTTCCTGTTATTTGGCTTTTTAGAAGGAAAGAGGGTGTTTTGCTTGTCATGATTGCTAGATAACCAGACTGCCCCACTCTTTCCTTAGCTCACTATCACCAAGCCCTGCAACAGAATTAAAAGAGTGAGTAAATAAAAAAAAAGGACTAACATTAGCAAGAACTCACCAACATTAGCAAGAACTCCTTGAAGATACACACTGTTCTCTGCTTCTCTCACCTCATTCACCTCCCTTTTTCATTTAAAAAAAAAAGATACACAAACACTATCACTAGTACAGTTCTAATTGGGTTATCTTCACCATCAGAGTTGACTTCTATACTTTCTCTTGGGAGATAACAGAAATATCAGTTTATGAATCTATTTAATCTAGTAGTGATGGATGACACAGGGTTTCCTGGATTTGAGCCATAATGCTCTCAGTTTGTTGTTAGTGACATATTCACTGATGCCATGGCTGGCATATAACTTAATCTGCTATGAAAAAAAAAAACTAAGCAGTCTTATAATGTAGGTTTATTAGTCCTCCCCTTTCCTTTCCAATTCCCAGATATTGGGATAGAAATTGATCAGAGTTGACACCACACATTGCTTATCAAGTGATATATTATACCCATTGTTTACATACAAATGTGTCTACAAAAAGCTTTAGTAGTAGATCTAAATAAGGCATATAGAAGGCAAGGGGAAGTCCTTGGATTTAAGAGATGACAAAATAGTATGTTTTATTAGGTAATGTCTTTCTATGTTAATAGGATGCTGTAATTTCTGATTTAAGAGGGAGTGAATAGAAATGATGAATAATTTCTCATTCAATCGCATCCAGTGCTAAAGTCTATTATGCTCCAGACAGAGATCTAGAACTGTGGAGGAGTACAACTTGAATCTCATGACAAAGACCTGAAGAGTGACTCCAAAAAGCTGAATATGTGAAGGGCCAGAAAAACAGAGGCAAACTTTTTTTTGTCAAAAGGCCAAACGTCACCCTCAAGGCAGAAGTGAGTCTTTAAAAGTACACACGGGGAAAAAAAAATAAAAGTACACACGGGTGACGGGCACTTAAGGGGGCACTTGACGGGATGAGCACTGGGTGTTATGCTATATGTTGGCAAGTTGAACTCCAATAAAAACATATACAAAAATAAATAAATAAAAGTACACATGGACCCTCCAATTTATGGAGCAAATCCTTTTTGAAAATGTTTGACGGCAATTTACTTTTTGAAAGAATCTTACAATAAAATCCAAATTATCACGGCTCCTCCCGTTGTGTTTGGATTTTCCCGCAACGTTGCAGTTTCCTAAAACAAGGGACCAGTGCCTTTGAGGATGCACCGAGAGTTTAGATTATTGCTTCGCTTCAGATGTTTTTGTGGGTGGCTGCCTGTGGGGGTGTTTATGCCTCTGTGGTTTCATTTTCCACGTGAATCTGCTTTGGTCTGTGTGTGCGAGCGGGCCTGAATCTTGATGTGTGTGCCTGGGCGCGCTCCTGTGCTTGCAGAGGGGGCTGCCTTCGTGCCCCTGAATCTGGGTGTGCATTTGTGCGCCTCTGCAGATGGCTCTGGTGAGACGAGTGTCCGCGCTCGGTGAAATCGGCCCCTGCCAATATTTAGGTTATCGAGATCAATAATAGCTCAAATACCTGGTCTCCAAAGGTATGTTGCTATTCAACACCCAGCTGTTATGCAGATGAACTGAATCCTGTGTACTGGTTGGCGGAGCTGGAGCCGCGGGGCTGGGCTGGCTGCGGGTAGTCATTGATCTCCTCTGAAGAGAGTCGGCGGCAGGGGCTGGTTTCCTGGCACAGGTGCACGCGTGCGGGGGCGGCGGGGGCGGCGGGAGGGGTCTGAAGGTGAACTGGTTGTGCGGGCTGCTTGGCATGTCTAAAGAGGAGAGAAGAAAAACACCAAATAGAGACTTCCTCTCCCACTTGGCAGTCAGGAAAACACAGCTTGGCAGACTTAGGATTTCAGAATAATATAACCTGCGGGGTGGGGGGGGCGGACTTTTAAGTTCAGTCTATCTGTAAAAATGTCACTTAACTTACAAAAACACGTGCAGCACGCTCATGAAATGTAAAACATTCACAGTTGCATTTACATGTAAATTCTTCAGGGCCCTAGCAGCTAAAAAGTAAATGAGGCTGCCTCACACAATTTGTCATAGTTTCTGCTGCCGAACAAATAAATCATCAACAAGACACTAAGTTACAGAACAGAAGTGAGCCGATTTCCATCAGTTGCAAAAGTCTCACTTCGGAAAATACCGGTGAAAGGCACAAATTTGTTGCAAGAAAAATCATTCGACACTTCAAATAAAAGTATAAGGCCCCCTTCTGGCTTACCCCAGGAAAGGATGCTAGCCTGCCTGCCTACACGGGAGCAAATCCCTACTTCAGAAAACCAGCTCCCTGAGTGTGTAACTTACCTGCGTGAAATGCATCTCTTTGCCAGCCCCCCCCCCCCCCAACTACGAGTGCTGCCTGGAAAAGGTAGGCTTTTTAAAAGGAGTTTGTTCTGGTTATTACACGTATTTCTCTGGCCTTGCACTGCACAGTCCGTGCCCCTCCCCCACCTGCCACACCTCTCTAGGATCTCTGCCCTATTAGCCGCAGCTTTGGCAGAAGGGAAACCATTTTTTCTCTGCCTGTTTGCAGTGGGGGCAGCCTGGGACAGTGGTCCTCCGACTTCTGTTGTTGCTATTGTTTGGTATTTTTCCACTGTTTTCCTGGCAGGCACATGTATAGACAGCGAGTTAGAATTTGGCCCATGAGAAATGCCCCAATTAAACCCCTTTGAAAAGGAATCACTATTGTAGCTGATAGCCACCTCTCTTCCACGGGAGAAACATAATAGATGTCAAGTGATCTCTTGTAACACCAGCACGTTCTGGATAAACTTTGTAGACAGCATGGCTTTGTCCCACCTCCCAAATGACTGAGAGTTGAAAAGCAGAAAAATGCCAGAGGCTTTCCATGCCTAGCAAAAGGGCTCAGCTGGTTTGTGCTGAGACTCACTTTGCAGCGGCTGATCACAGGGAAAAAATAACTTCTTTCCATCCTTCTACCTCAAACTTGAATTTCGAAGACACTGGCATGGTTTTCATATTTTAAAATGATACTGGTGCCCCAAGAGCATGACAAATTCTTGGCTGTGTTTTCTCCTATAGATGGCTCTCCCTTTAAATAAACTTGCTATATGAAAAAGGAAATTGTACAAAAGATAGATAGGGAAAGGAGGAGTGATCATTCATTTTATACAAAATATCCCTTTAGATAGTCAGCTACCCTTGTATGTTTAAAAGGAACTAAAATGCTTCATGAATTTTCGAAATCAACCCTATTATTCCAGGCCCAGCCCAAATCTCTCCACTAAAAATATCATCACAAGCACTTAACATCTCATTAATTTTTTTAAACCTCTGGGCTCATATTCATAACCATAACTACAAGCATGCTTTCCATCTTTGGACTCAAATAAGCATTGAATGCTGGAACCCAAAAGATCTTGAAGATCCTTTCATTTTGCAGATGAGAAAACTGATGTTTGGAGAGCTGCTTGTCCAGGGATACTTGGCATGGCCCAAACTAGAAGCTCATCTCCTGACTCTCTGGTCAATGCTCCACTCACTGTATTGTAGATCTTTCTAATACAAGCTTTCTTTAACTCCTTAAGATTTAGAAACACAGAATCTCCCACGTCTTCTGGACTTTTCACTGATAACATACCACCTTCCATTGTGGTTGTTTATATGTCTGCTTCCCTTCTTAGATCATAGCTCCTTAAGCGTTGAAAAGGAAGGCAGTTTAGCGTAATGGTATAGGCTAATGGTGATGGTAATGCGGCACAGCATACTGGAAAGAGCATAGAATTTAGGGGTATGGCAGGCCTGGGTTTGAAGACTGCTTGTGCCACTTAGAAACATTAACTCCTCATTTGTAAAATGGAAACAATAATCCTTTCTCCTAGCAATTAAATTGAATTCATGAAGAATGTGTTTGGATATAGTATGTCAGTGATTGCTTATTTATTAAATGTAGTAAAAGGGGGCAGCCCCAGTGGCTCAGTGGTTTAGTGCCACCTGCAGCCCAGAGTGTGATCCTGGAGACCCGGGATGGAGTACCACGTCGGGCTCCCTGCATGGAGCCTGCTTCTCCCTCTGCCTGTGTCTCTGCCTCTCTGCCTCTCTCTCTCTCTCTCTCTCTCTCCCTCTCCCTCTCCCTCTGTGTCTCTCATGAATAATTAAATCTTTAAAAAATGTAGTAAAAGGATGAAACCTTCAGCCTGGAAATGACCATGGTGATCACTTAGTTCAGCTCTCCCTCCTCCCCTCTCCATTTTACAGATGAGGAACCCAAGACTCAGAGAGGTAAAGTGACTTGTTCAAAGTCATTCAACTTGTATGAATTTGTCTGCCTCTGTCTGATGATTCCCACCCAGCCCAGTACTTTTTCCATACGCTATTTTGGAAAATAAATATGACTCTTTCCCCTGACTTTAACAGGTAGTCTTCTTATCATAACTTTGGCTCCTGAGTTTGCAATATTATAGGATCCCCTTGTTATCCTACTTTTTGTTTTATCTACCAAAACAGACTGTATATTTCTTAGAGCAAGATCATCTTCTACTTTTCTTGCATGTCATATGAGCACAGGGCTAGGTACAGAGTAAGACCCCTAAAAGCTTTTATTTCACAACCCCCTGGGATCTAGAGAACTACTCTCAGTGTCCCCCCTTTGGCTCTTTCATTCTGATGTGGCTGCTAGGTATCTATTTGATAGCTCACAGAGCAGTAGGTTTCCCCTTGGAGGTTGTAGTGAAATCTCTCCCACAGCCACGGAGAAGGGCAATGGTATTCCAAAGAGGGTGCTTAAAACCATGCCCCTATAAGACACGCAAAAGGCAGCAGTGACACACTCTACAGACTTGCCACCTAAATCCATGAACCTAATGATGCGAGGAAGGGAAATAAAAGGTGGGAGTCTAGAGTTAGAAGAAGAGAAGGAATCAATTGACCATGTTGTGTCCAGAACACCTCTGAATGACACGTGACATCTATTAGCTTAATCAGTAGGTATTTGTGTCAGTACAGTTGTTCAAAAGACAGAAAGACTCTACTAGGTACAGCTGTTCAAAAGAAAGAATCACTCATTGTCATCTGGATTTATTGCTTGCTGGATTTCCTCACAATCTTTGCAACTTCCTTATTATGAAACATGATAAAAATTCTACTTCATTGAAAAGTATGATCATGGTATTATTATAACATATTATACCATTTCTGCTGCAGGTAGAACTACTTGGTATAGTTATTTTGATTATATATATACATGCGTCTGTATTGATTTATATCTATTTTATTGTGTATCTTTCTTTCCATGTTTTAAATATGCAAAGGTTTCCCTACTTGTTAATATTGCCTTTAAAGGCTCTCACAATATTGAATTGTTGAATTGAGTGGAATACATGCAGACCTTAAGCCCTTATGAAATGCAAATGATCTCAGCTTCATTCTTTCTCTCACCTCAGGAAAAAAATGGAGAATGCACTTATTCCCTCCCAAATGAAATAATTTAATCCTTGGGCTCCATGAAATGGGATTTCCCAACCTTAAACACTAATGAAAAATACACTTGGGTTCAGCGTTGGGAGCTCTAGAACACCAGTTCCAAGGGGTTAAGAGTCACATGCACTTACTTCCAAATGTATGTGGCAGCCATACATTTCTGTGCCCAAAGAGAGAGACGCAACGGGGGGGGGGGAGGGGAGTGATTATGAAATGTGTATATCTGGACATACTTATAAAACTTTCTGAAAGTAAATTAAGATTTCAGATGGAAAGTTCTAATTCACATAACATACTTGGATAGGATCCAGTTTCAGGTTTGAGGTCCTAAAATAACTAGGTAAGAAAAGTCTCTGTGAGAGGAAAATGCCTCCCAGTTGTATACCTAAGGTATTTTAGGTGTGGGAGAACTGTTAGCAGAAGTATAGGCCTTCAGAAACAACTATCATCCCCAAAGGGTAAGCAGGAAAAGAAAGTTGTCGTGCATAGTTGGTTTTTTGTTTGTTTGTTTTTGTTTTTTAGTCAGAGAAACGTTCCACCAGACATCAGAATGCCTCTATTCTGAAACACTGTGTGCGGACTTATTGAAGGGCTGCATCAACATAGTGCATTTGGCTATAAGGCGATGTTTGCATTTCTTACATTCTCTGCACTATGCAAAATTGCACATTGGGAAAGGGCTTATGGGGAAAAGGGGTTGGGGACACAAGACCTGAAGCTGGCTCGTGACAGTGGGTGTCAGATGGCTTGCAAGTTATGAGTTATTGTGGCATGATGGAAGGAGGGTTGTCTGAGTCCCACAGAAAGATCTAACCCCAGGTGCAGATAGATTGCAAGGCTCCTAACACCAAATGGTGTACCAAGACAGCTGGTAGATGTTTCCGTTATATGCATGTGTATACTGTGTACATTCCTCAATGGTTCACTCTGCTGTGTGCAGTTTTCTGCCTTCCCCTAGTATTTTTAACAGATGGAATCACATGTACGTAGACACAAAATTTGTCTTATGTTCGAATTGTTCTGAAAGATACCAATAGCACAAGAACAAATTAATGTTTTCAAAATAAGCATTGTAGCAGAACTGACTGTACATGCAAAATCATTTACTGTACATGCAAAATCATTTTCTCTAAGTGTTAAAAATAAATACTGTCATTAATACAGCAATGCCAAATGGATAATTTTTTTCTGAAAAATGTGACCAAAGCAGACACATGCCTTATTTTTCCCCAGATCTGTGTACTTAACCAATCAAAATTTCTTTACTGAAATTCAGAAAATAACCCCCAAAATATGTTTTCCCCCCCAAAGTTACTATGTGGTGTATGTTACCAAGAGGAGCACATATTCTCAACGCTGTAGGAAAAGGTCATGGGGAGTCAGAAAACATATCTATACTTCCTGGCCTTAAGTCTGTGTTTCATTACCTCGTTGGCCAAAGAGAAGATGGCACGACTATACCTTGTCTGTAGCTCTGGAATCAAAAAATTCCTGAAAACCAAGGTTTTTTCTCATTCATTTGGTAGTGAAACCTGATCTAAACTGATATAACGGTATTTATAGTCTTTATTTCCTTTACAGAATTTTTATACATTTAGCTGCAGAAATATTGATGTATTATTAAAGGATGCTGGCTCACATCCCAGACTGGGTGTTACACAACACATAATATATGCATGGCATTACCTGTGTAAAATCTGAAAAATTCTCAATTTTGAAACAAAAGGACCCCAAAGATTTTTGATGCAGGATTATGGGCCTGTGTTAGTATTTAACCACCTCTCTGAACTCTTATGAGGTAATATTAATTAATGCTTATGAAAACCTTGGTAATCTACACGAGCAAAGAACATCAGGGCACCAAGGGTTATTGCCATAACTACTTATGTCAAGTCTCTCGAGGCCAATTACAAGCCTTTGGTTCCTTAGGTTGTTTTTCTGAGCTATTCTCCCTCCTAGGCAGGAGAGGGGATAAAAAGAAAATGTTTTAAAATAAAGAAGGGAGGTTTATTATTAATATTAACTATTACGAGTAATTCTAAATGTATATTATTACTTTGTAGTACTTTACTTGCCACAGGGAGCTTTCACAACCTGTGAGGAGGTGGTTTATAAATTCGCATGTTATGGCTAATATCCATTAACTTGAGAGTGCTCAGTGATCACCACATTAGTCTTAACTGTATTTGGCTGTGGACTTTTTCTGTTCTCAGCTTTATAATTATTATTAGAGGCTCAAAGAATATGAAAGAAAATTGGTTTTCAGAAGAAAATTGAGTAAACAGGTATAGCTTATCTTTTTCCTGGTTCAAACAATACTGCTTTACTATTAATGTACCCACAGCCTTTAATAAAAGCAGATCCATTAGTTAAATAAACCATTAGATTGAGAAGAGAAATAAAATCTATTAAATTGGTAAAGTTTAATAGATGTTTGTGTGTGTATATGGACATGTGTATGAGCGAGACGCAGACAAGAGAAAGAGGCAGAATGAGAGAGAAACAGAATTGGCAACTAAAGCACATGACTGCAGGAGAAGAGTCACAGAAGATCTGGGGGCAGGCCAACAATAAATAATGTTTTCCGGTTTACACGGTTTCAATCTGGTTCTAGATTACTGCACTATGCATGGCTCCAGAGCCCTGCGATGCTATGTACTCTCTTTCAGACTGTAAAGTATATCCTTTGAGGACATCGAACAGGTTCTCTTACCAAGACAGCAAGTAAGAGAGTACATTCTATTAATTTCTGCCAGTTGGGTTGATCTTTGTTACAACCACTGGAAATAAAGGTCAGCACTGAAGCACCTACAATCCTTTGACATGTCTGTGCTGAAACTTGTATTTACACTGGTCTCTCCATAAACTGATGCTTGTCTTCAAAGAATGTGCTGGTCTACCTACAGAAAGTGTAAACTTCCTATTTTCTAGGTCTCATTAATTTCTTTTCCTGTTCTCCTGTAAGTTGTACAAGTATAACAATGAGTCAAATATCTACAAGGCAACCCTCCCCCCAATGCACTTCTTCCTGTTCTCGTGGGGAATCCAACTGTGCTGTGTATTGTATTGGCTTTACATAGTGCAATTAGCCAATCTTACGAATAACAGTCAATATTCCTGCCAATAAGTGGCTGGTTTGTTAACTCAATCAACTCTCTGACATAGATTAAGACAGACAAACTAGGACTTAACAATCAAGAAAAAAAGAAAGGACTGTGGCTAAATGCTGTTTTGCTTAAATTACTGAAGTAAATGTTCAAACTACCCAATTTTCTGGGTTGTGAAAATATAGGACGGATACATCTTTGCTTATATTTTCAGAGCTTCTGGCAACATTGCAAGAAGAGGAAAAGTGAAGTCAATACATTTGTTACCTATTCATTTTTCTAAGTAGAATGGTAAAAAGCTCTACTTTACAGTCCGATTTGGAATTTTAAATGTCAAATTCTAAATATGAATATATGGTATTAATTAACAATTAAAATTAGTGGTTGGCCAAAGCCTTTTTCACTGTGGTCTTGAAGGAAACTCTGTTATCCATTATGTGCCAGGAAATAAGAAATAGATAATTGCCCTGTTTTATCTTATGCTGACAATGATGCTGTGGCTTCCATTATTAGGCAGTGAAGTATATCAAAAAGAAAATATAAAAAAGTAATGATCCTTAAAAGTTCATATTTACTTTATCCTCAAAGTAAAGTCGTATGTAGGTATTTCAATTATTTTCAATCCCCAAGTTCATTATTTATTTGCAAGTAGGTAATGGAGGGTTATGAATTAATTGACAGTGAATCATTTAATAAATTAGCTAATAACAGATATTCTGGAATTTTACAAAGTTTACATTTTCAGAGCTTTGGTTTTTTTTTTTATTAGACTATTACAAATGATCATCCTGCATTTGTTCAAAAAGCAATGGATGAAAATCATTTTAATGTTATTTATGAAAATAGAACTCTGAATGTTCAGAGCACAAATCAAGAAAACATTATGACTGTGTCTAAATTTCTAAGAAAAATATTTTTCATACTACCATATGTTAAATAATGAGGGCAAGCTATATTAAGAGTAATAAAACAACAAAAAGTAGAAGACACAACAATCCTACAGGATAAAAACAAAGCATGGAGGACTAAGGAAGGCTGGGGATGTTTTAGCTGCTCCACCCAAAACTTTATTTCAGATGGAGATTAAAGAAAAAGATGATTATTAATACCATTATCTATCCAATACTGTCTGGCTATTTGGTGAGAAAGTTTCCCCATACCCTATAGTTCCTCTTCCCCAGCACAACTTTAGGAACAAAGGAGACTCGTGGACGCCTAGTGCAGTGGAGGAGAGGAGTTCTAGCATCTGTACCTGGGTACTGAACAGATACACAGCCCCCACCTGAGACAATGGGGAGAGACAGCCCTGTTACAGCAGCATGCCCAAGACAAGACAACTCTCATATTTCACCCATGTTTTGCCCAAGTTCGGCAGTTCTGAGCTACAGGATCCAAACATACATAAGTTTTGCAATCACTCGTTACTACAGTAGAGGACTAAAATTCACAAATAATTTACTTTACAAATAATAGATGAGAGTGGACTCAAGGTGATAGCTCTAACAGTGTCACTCTCACCGAGTTTCTTATGCATGTGCTTTCTTGGATGGGAGAGAAAGGGGGTGGGGTTCAGTTAGTGCTAGACACAGATACAACTGTGATCCCACAAACCATTTTATTTTTTTAAAAAGATTTTATTTATGCATGAGAGACACACAGAGAGAGGCAGAGACACAGGCAGAGGGAGAAGCAGGCTCCGTGCAGGGAACCCGATGCAGGACTTGCTCCCGGGACTCCAGGATCATGCCCTGGGCCAAAGGCAGGTGCTCAACCACTGAGCCACCCAGGCGTCCCCCCATAAACCATTTTAATCACTAGTTCCCACATCTACTTCCTGATAAAATGATTACATGCATACTATAGGGATGATGAAAATTTTATTGTTCCTCCTCTCAAAAAAGAAAATGGGGCAGGGTGGGGATTGGGAACAAAACTCTTGGTATTCTCACAAGAGTGTATGCACATGTACATGTTATTAAAATATACTGGGGCCAAGAAAATTGAGAATTGTGATCTTGACGTCTGATGGTAGAACCCTACTGGCTGCCATCAACCTCTCTGCCTGATCTTTGGATTACTGAAGGAGTCTCCTAAGAGCTATGAACTGGGAAGTGATGGGTGTGGAGGAAGAAGAGAGTTAAGTTTTATTTCCCAGCTTGCAGTCAAATTATGCATCTCCTTGTCTTAAATCAGGATCTAGGTCTGAGTCATCTTTGTATCTTCCAAACGCTTAGCCCATAATTTTAGTCAATACAAGTTTAAAATTTTGTTTACTTGTGAACTTAATTAATTGGAATAGATTCAAAGTTTTAGTTGGAATTCAATTAAGTTTATTTTATTAAAAAACAATTATAACAACTACAGTGTGAGAGAATGTTTTATGAAACCAAATATCTTATTTGATTGAATTCTTCCCATTCCTACCAGTTGTTTTGGCATTGTGTGGGCACAGCTTGTATTTGAAGCTTTCTGCCTGAAATGCTCATTGATTAATTCCCTCCTTATTACAAATTTTCATTTTCTTGTTTTTCAACATGTTATTTTAGTGAGATGTTAAATAGAGCTGTTTGCTGGAGGGGTGCCAACATTAAGATATATTACTAAGCCTCCCTTATAAACTTTGCTTATGCTCAGCTATGCATATTTAACTCATTTTATTTTTCCTTCAAAATCTGATTCATTCCCTCAATTACATTACTGCTTATCTCTCTGGACTCCCTCCAATTTAACTAGGTCTTTATGTTTCCCCAAACAAAATGCAGGATTCTGGATGAACATCACCCAGAATACAAAAAAGTTATCTGACAAATTCTTTTGTAATGATGTCTTTTCACATGTAGCCTCAAATTACATATAGATTGCACTTGAGACTTCATTAACTGGAAGATGGCTAATGAAGTCACGAGAAGGCAGCTCAATTAGGAAATATACTGATATATTGATATAGATGTGTTTGCTAGTGGATCAAGTGAAAGTCCATCAAAATGAGCAAATTAGTGGAATCTACCAATATAATGTTAGAGTAGATTGAATAAGTGCTGATTTCAGACAGGTTCATCCCCATCCCACCATGTATAGATGCCTTAGGAAAACTAAAAAAAAAATAAAATAAAAATAAGCTTGTCTCAAGGGGAAAACGGTCAGCTGGCATAAACAGGAGGAAAAACAATGAGAACATATGTTGAAGAAACTATGAATATGAGACTGTACATTAAATATAAATGGTAATCCTAGAAATTCAGAAAATATTTCATAGGTAGTGACTGATAACTCTTTAACAAAGTATCTTAAGCAACTTAATTCTTAGTTAAGGTCATTTAAATAGCTTTTTTCAATGATTCTCAGGGGAAACATTTTTTAGATGACAGAAAGCCTACTGAGAGGGACAGAGGATCAAGCACACACTGCTTATCTGAATGAGTTTTGAAAGAAGCCACTTGTAGTGCTTGAAATCAGTGCAGAGAAGCTCATTCCTGCATATCAATACTCAAGGTGTACACCAGACCCAACTGAAGAGTGTGATCTGGGTTCATAGATGGACTTGATTCAAATTTGCTTTCACTTTGGTTTGCTCACCAACTGCAAATAAGTACTGCAAAAGATACAAATAAAATTAGAATGCAGGCATGTGTACCCAGCTCCATTTTGCGTTCCTTGTAATCCACAAAGGCAAGCCTTGATTTGGTAGTCTTGGTAGCCTGCACAGAGTGAGGTGTCTAACAGGATGAAAGAACATATTACTTTTGCTGTCTTTTGCACTCCCAGCCTCATTAGCATTTAGAAACAGCTTATGTGAAGCATAATTCTGTTACTCAGGAAGTCCTGTCACGCAGGTTTAACATGCAGCTCCTCGACATCCAAATTCTTGCTTCTAGTAGCAATCATCAAGTCAGTTGCAGGTCAAGATATAGAGATATGGTATTACTATTTATACCTTCCAAAGAAATGATAGAGAAGCCAAAGTAGAGAAGAAATTAAACCTAATTAGTTATGGAATACCATGTATTCAGAAGTAGAAGATGAACAGGAGAGTGTCTTGGTTTCATTGGTTTACATTCAATAACATGAATCAAGTGGAGTATTTTCTCTAATACTAATCTACTTATTTAGAGGAACTCATCTCTATGTGACTTGTTTAAATTAGCAAGTACATTGTGACAATTCCAAATGACACAGTGGTTAAGTTACAGACATTAGGATCAGATCAGTCTGGGTTTAAAATCACAGATCTGCTATTTACTATCAGTTTGATAGTGATCAATAAAACCCTCTGAAGCCTCTGTTTCCTTATCTTGTAAAACAGGGATACTAATAAATATCTCTTAATGTTTTTGTGAGCATTAAATGAGGTCACATGCACAAAGCGCTATGTGTGCCTGACACATAGTAATCACTAAGTAGTATTATTAAATGAATGATTAATTATTGAACCTGACAAAATCTATAAAATTCAGGTACCATCTAGTAAGCAACCTAAAAGAAAATCTATCTGATCCCAACATATTTGCTTATTTAAAACTTCTCCATTATAGTTCAAAAACACTTTACAATTTTCACACGTTTATTTTCTTCAAAACAGTTCTTAGAAGCTATTCTTGAAATCATGAGTCAATAGAAGAATAGTTGACTCCTTTCCTGTTCCTCCAAGCCACACCAAACACTCTACATTGATTAGCTTGCTTATTATGCTCCCAGTCCCTTTTACTTCAGATAGCAGGCTCTATTTCATGATTTTTATTTTAGTGCTCTGAGTGCATTCACTTGCATTTTCCCCTATACCAAATGATTTGGGGGTATACATGCATTTCGAAAGTACTTATTGCAATAACACCTTGGGACTTTAACATTCGAGCAAAGGATATGAAGAAAAACCATTTTCATGAATACAACATTAGTGCTTTGTATTTAGGAAGCACCTTTCATCTGCATCTCTCAAAGACCTTCACAAATATTATCTGATGCTTTATTCACTGGGCAAAGCTGCAAGCAAAACTGCCTTTCAAAGAATTCCCTCAAAGTACATAAAATCCCATGAGGGAAGGCAAATAGATAGCTGTATAAAGTGTCAGGAATATTTAGAAACATTTTAAAGTAATATTATACCAAAATGCCACTGAACAAACTGTGTCTACTACTTAGAAGTATGGTATTCCATAGGTATAACTTTCATATTAAATAAATACACAGGAACTTAGTCATCCTGGCACCAGGATCAACATCCACATTATAACCTAATGATATTTGATCAATTGTGGAACTATGTGTCAACCTAATTTGTGGTAGATGACTTGCCTTATACAATATCCAAATATATTTATTAAAGCACTGCATATTAACAAGTGTTTTTTTTATTATTATTTATTTATGATAGGCACACAGTGAGAGAGAGAGGCAGAGACACAGGCAGAGGGAGAAGCAGGCTCCATGCACCGGGAGCCCGATGTGGGATTCGATCCCGGGTCTCCAGGATCGCGCCCTGGGCCAAAGGCAGGCGCCAAACCGCTGCGCCACCCAGGGATCCCTAAAGCACTGCATATTAATGATACTCTAGTATAGTATATGCAAAGAGCATGGACATCAGACCAGGGTTGTATGCTAAGTACTTAGCATATTACCTGGTAGCTGTTATAAATTCGGTTAATATTAGTTATCAATATCACTATTATTGTAATTCTTTTCATGAATTCAGATGAGAAGACAGCTGTCTTTCCAAGAATTCAGTGTTGCTGCAGCTCTACAGTACTCCGCCCTTACTCATGAGGCATACTTTCTAAGACCCCCAGTGGATGCCTGAAACCATGACTAGTACTGAACCCTAGATATACTACATTTTTCCTATACATACATGCCTATGATAGAGTTTAGTTTATAAATTAGACATAGAGATTAACAACAGTAACAATAAAATGGAACAATTATAATAACATACTATAATAAAAATTATGTGGTCCTCTCTCTCAGGATACCTTTTTTTAAAATATTTTATTTTATACTTATTCATGAGAGATACACAGAGAGAGGCAGACACAGGCAGAAGGAGAAGCAGGCTCCATGCAGGGAGCCTGATGTGGGACTTGATCCCAGAATCCCAGGATCATACCATGAGCTGGAGGCAGACGCTCAGCCACTAAGCCACCGAGGCGCCCCGGAACTACTGTAGTTCTTTCTCTAATTCTTGTTAAGATATGTACCTGGGAAGTAAGAAGAAAAGAAAAACACAGCCCTTTTCTTTTTAGGAGCAGCAGCTCAAGATGGAGAAAGGCATGGATATTCAGATGTTAAGACCTCTTCTGGCCTTCTGACTGAAATTATTTACACAGTGTCTTGTTGTCACAAAGATTATGACTATGGATTTACCATGAAAACACACCATATCAGATGAGATACTTTTTATAATCCTAAAGAAATAACTGACTTCAAAGAATTTTAATCAACTGTTTTGGTGCTATGAAAACAAAACATTAGTCTACACACTCATTGTGAAGACATTACCAGCCTCATTTACCGCTTCTTAGTGTTATTATTCTTGGACCTCTCTGTTATTGTACCTTCTTGCTCACTTAATTAGTATGCAATTAAACCGGACTATCTAACAAAATTGTAAGAAAGTGAGATTTTGAAAATATTCTGAAGAGATGAATATTTTCTACTGTTTCAGAAGAAAATGTGATGTTTTAATGTCATACACGGTGATCATTTTAGAGATGGAGAAGTGAAGGATCTAGTCCAAGACCTTGGGTCCTATGGCACTGAACTGACTGACTGTTTGCTCCCACTCAGCCATCTCTCCTGGGATTCAAAGCAAACCACACCAACAGTGCTTCTATCACACTTGCCATTCATATTTATTGCAAACACTGAAGATAAAGTTCTGTGACTGAATTAGCTATGTAACAACTTATAATAAAATCCATGTAATGGGTTACTTTATTTGTAAACCCAATTCAATATGCTCATGCATGCATCATTAATTGCTTCCTTTTAATTCTCGGTAGCAAATATCCTCATTTCAGTAGTACTTATATAATGTATATGATACTTATTAACAGTCTTTAACTTAGCTGGTTTATCATTTTATCCCATTGATCCTGAAAATATCAGAAAAGATTGCTTAATGGGCTTTCTTTAAAAAGACAACTGAGCAATTTATTTATGCTATTTTTCTATCTGCACATTAAAACCTAACCATATTTACTAATGAAGTACTATGGGTATAAAATAAATTCTCATTTTGTATAATTTGCATTCATGATGACCATCTATCTAGTCACAGAAAGTATCAAACTGGTTTTCAAATAAATGCTACTAAAATAAAATGGACTTCCTGAAACTGAGAGTCACAGATGGGGGGGTTTCCTTTTCTGAATACGTGCTGGAGTTTACAGCAATGGATAATAACGAGGATGGCTAAGGTTGTGGTAGTCCAAGTGTCAGTAAAACAGCTCTAATGTTTCACTCTCTTATACAAATCCATAAACATCATGGTTATGCCAAAATTCTAAAGTCTCAAAACCCTAGGGATATTGGATCTGGGCTTTTTAAACGGTGAATTAAATTTTATTTTATATTTTGTGGATTTTTTTTGTGAATTTTTGCAACTTGTTTTGCACCAATTACTATGTTCTTCATAACCCAAACATTCTAATGTAATGTATATAGTACCTCCATTTGAAAGACCTGAAAATGTAAAAACAAACAAAAATAAACCCCTAATGATCTAAACATTTCAACAGAAGTTTGTTTGTATAGGAGTCTAGTGACTACAAGTGTCTATCTGAACAATAGTGATTTTCTAAAATGACTTTTTAAGTGATTACTCATTATGTGGGGCAAAGGCAACAATGCACAGAGTGAAAAGGCAACCCACAGAATGGGAAAAATATTTTCAAACCATATATCTGATAAGGAGTTACTATCTAGAATATACAAAGAACTCTTAAAATTCAACAAGAGATAACCTGACTAAAAAATATGTAAAGGACTTGAGGAGACATTTCTCCAAAGAAGATATACAAATGACCAATAAGCATATTGAAAAGATGCATTAATATCCTCATGAAAATGCAAACCAAAACCATAACATATTCCTGACACACATTAGGATGGCCACTATTTAAAAAAAACAAAAACAGAAAATAAGATTTGGTGAGGATGTAGAGAAATTGCAACTTTGTGCATTGCTAATAGAAATGTAAAATGTTGAAGATCTTATGGAAAACCAGTATAAAGATTCTTCAAAACATTAAAAAATAGAATTATCATATAATCTGGCAGTTCTACTTCTGGGTATACATCCAAAATAACTGAAAATAAGATCTTGAAGATGTGCTTGCACATCCATGTTCATGGAAGCATTATTCGCACTAGCCAATGGTGGAAGCAATGTCAATGTGCATTGATGGATGAATTGAAAAGGAAAACATGGTATATACATGCTATGGAACATTACTCAGCCTTAATGAATAAGAAAATTCTGTTACATGCTGCAACATGGATTGAACATTGAGGATATTATACATGAAATAAGCCAGTCACAAAAATACCATGTAGTTCTACTTATGTGAGGTATATAATCAAACTCATAGAGGAGGTGAATGGTGGCTTCCAGGGGCTAAGAGAAGGGAAACTGGGGGAACTGTTGTTCAATGGGAATAGTATTTTGGTTTTGCAAGATGAAAATTTTCGAGAGATCTCTTGCACAACAATGTGTATATAGTTAACAGTATTCCACTGTGCACTTAAAAATGGTTACGATGGGGCCACCTGGGTGGCTCAGTGGTTGAGCATCTGGCTTTGGCTCAGGGCATGATCCCGGGGGTCCTGGGATTGAGTCCCACATCAGGCTCCTCCTGGGGAGCCTGCTTCTCCCTCTGCCTATGTCTCTGCCTCTCTATGTCTCTCATGAATGAATAAATAAAATACTTAAAAAATGGTTACGGTGGCACATTTTAAGTTATGTGTTCTTTAGCCACAATAGAAAAGTCATGCCATTCCTTCACTAATTGAGTATTTTACCTCAGTCATATGGTGATTGATAGTGTGATAATGTAGGTTAGTGACCTCAAAGTGTGGTCAAATCTAAGCATTATGAAAAGGGTGGGCAAATTATAATAGATGATTACATGATTATCATCATAAATCTTACTGGTAGCAAAAGAAATGTGAGATTCTTGGTCATTTATCCCTTAATGGGTAAGCATAGTTTTAATGCACTGAATTCGGTTAACATATACAGCCTATTCCTTAATTTATATATTGAAAAGAGAAAAGTGATTGCATTTGGAAATTTGGGGCTTTATCAAATGATGATAAAAGAAAGAAATGTACTTACTACTTGCCAAAATCTGGAGGTAATAAAATGATAAAGAGCCAACTGTCTTTATCAGACCAGGCTGCCATAACAAAATCCCATAATCTGAGTGAGTTTTTTTTCTCACAGTTCTAGAGGCTAGAAGCTCCAGATCAAGGTGCCAGCATGGTCAGTTTCTGATGAAGGCTTTCTTTCTCATTTGCAAATGTCTGCCTTCTCACTGTATCCTCACATGACAGGGAGAAAGTGAAAGAGCAAATTCTCTGATGTCTCTTCTTTTAAGGGTACTAATCTCATCACAAGGTCTCTGCCCTCATGACCTCATCAAACCTAATTATCTCCCAAAGGCCCATCTCCACGTAGCATCACACTGGGGGTGAGTGCTTCAATAATATGAATTCAGGGGAGATACAATTCAGTACATAGCACTAGCATATGCTTCAGTTGATTGGGATAATATATTAACAGTAAATAAATATTTTCTAAGACTTGTATTTTATTTTTACTTATTTTTTATAAATTTATTTTTTATTGGTGTTCAATTTGCCAACATATAGAATAACACCCAGTGCTCATCCCATCAAATGCCCCCCTCAGTGCCCATGACCCAGTCATCCCCACCCCCCGCCCACCTCCCTTTCTACCACCCCTAGTTTGTTTCCCAGAGTTAGGAGTCTCTCATGTTCTGTCTCACTTTCTGATATTTCCCACTCATTTGAATAAAGGGGAAAGACTTGTGTTTTAAAAACTGGCTTATTTTCTACCATATCTTACATTATCATGTGTCATCTTTTCTAACACAGAGATGATTTTAAAGTTTTTTCTCACTACACTTTACATACCACAGTAAATGGCAAAATTTATGAACTAGCATTCCTTTAACAATTATTTTGCTCATTTGGAGTTAAAATATATAAACACTGTTATAATTAATCTTGAGAAGATCAGGTCTTAGACATTCTGAGTAAATGATTTTCTACTGTATTTAATTGCTCGCAGTTCCTGGACAGAGAGGTGCAAATATCATTCCATTAATATACCGTTCCCATTATAAGATGTCGTATGTTATTGTGATGATATAGTTGCTAGGGCAATCCATAAATACATTTAAATTTAAGACAAGGAAAATGAAGCATGGAAAATTTGTTATTTGCACACAATCACATGGTCTGGCAAGGGCAGCACTCGTGATGAGGATGCCTTTACTTGCTGTCATAACCACTTTCCACCTTTATGTGAAATGGTCAGCATTATAGGTCTTTCAGAAAATAAACTATAGTGTGGACTAAGCAGAGCATTTTAAAAACACATCTGTGCATATTCTTGATTGACTAACCCACACTGCAAAGATTACAGACGTCATTCTGCCTTTCAACCCTCTCTCCCCTTCCCCTAACATGCATTAACCTGGAAACTCACAAGAAACGTGGTGGTCTTCAGAGAAGAAGGTCTTACAGCTGCCATGGGGTAGCATTAAGCACGTACATATAAATACAACTGACTGGATGAACAGGAAATAGTGAATGGTAGCAGACTTAAAAAAGAAAGAACAAGGGATCCCTGGGTGGCTCAGTGGTTTAGCAACTGCCTTTGGCCCAGGGCATGATCCCTGGGATCGAGTCCCACAACAGGCTCCTTGCATGGAGCCTGCTTCTCCCTCTGCCTGTGTCTCTGCCTTTCTCTCTCTCTGTGTCTCTCATGAATAAATAAATAAAATCTTTAAAAAAAAAGAAAAGAAAGAGAGAACAGAATAGTCCATAAGGTTTCACAGAAAAGCTGACTGACACACAGGTGCGGGGAAAGGCCCAGGTTAAAGGAGATCAGCTTGTTGATGGCTTAGAGAATGATGTGTGGGAATGGCAGAGGCAAACAATGGAATAAGAGACAGAACAGAAGACAACAGACATGCTAATGTTAATTTACTACCTCCCCAACCCCAAAATGGTTATTCTCTAAACAAACATGTATAGACTGCTTATTAAGTGTTAGGGATGTTCTGTACCCAAGAATAATGGTGAAAGTGAATGTCACTGCTCTCAAAATCCCACAGTAGGGTGGGGGTGGGGTGGGGGCCAGGGCATGGGGGACAGACATGAATATAATTAAGGACTATTGCATGACCCTAGTTTTAGTTGCATTTTTCAGGCACCGAGTCCATTTTTAATTTTTTTTTAATTTTTAAAATTTAATTTAATTTAATTTAAATTCAGTTAACTAACATATAGTGTATTATTTGTTTCAGAGGTAGAATTCAGTGATTTATCAGTGATACATAACACCCATTACACTCATTACATCATGTGTCCCCCTTAATGCCCATCACCCAGTGACCCTGTCCCTTCACCTCCCTTTCCTCCAGCAACCCTGTTCATTTCCTATGCTTAAGTCTCTTATGATTTGTCTCCTTCTCTGATTATGTCTCATTTAATTTCTCCCTCCCTTCCCCTATGATCTTGCTTTGTTTCTTAAATTCCACATATAAGTGAGATAATATGATAATTGCCTTTGTCTGACTGACTTATTTCACTTAGCATAATATCCTCAAGTTATATCCACGTTATTGCAAATAGCAAGATTTCATGTTTTGATGGAGTAATATTCCATTGCATATATACCACATCTTCTTTATCCATCTGTTGACGGACATCTGGGCTCTTTCACAGTATGGCTATTTTGGATGTTGCTGTTATAAACACTAGGGTGCGGGTGCCCCTTTGGATCACTATATTTGTATCTTTGGGGTCAATACCTAGTAGTGTAATTGCTGGGCCATAGAGTAGCTCTATTTTCAACTTTTTTGAGGAACCTCCATACTGTTTTCCAGAGTGGCTATACCAGCTTGCATTCCCACCAACAGTGTAAAAAGGTTTTCTTATCTCCACATCCTCGCCAATATCTGTTGTTTCCTGACTTGTTAATTTTAGCCATTCTGACTGGTGTGAGGTGGTGTCTCATTGTGTTTTTTTTTAAGATTTTATTTATTTATTCATGAGAGACACAGAAAGAGAGAAAGGCAGAGACACAGGCAGAGGGAGAAGCAGGCTCCATGCAGGGAGCCCGACGTGGGACTCGATTGAGATCTCCAGGATCACACCCTGGGCTGAAGGCAGCACTAAACCGCTAGGCCACCAGGGCTGCACTGTCATTGTGGTTTTGATTTGTACTTCCCTGATGCCGAGTGATGTTGAGCAGTTTTTCATGTGTTTGTCTGTTGGCCACTTGTATGTTGTCTTTGGAGAAATTGTTCATGTCTTCTGCCTATTTCTTGACTAGATTATTTATTCTTTGGGTGTTGAGTTTGATAAGCTTCTTTACAGACTTTGGATACTAGCCTTCTATCTGATAAGACATTTGCAACGCAAAGGAAACAGTCGACAAAACCAAAAGACATCCTACAGAATGGGAGAAGGTATTTGCAAGTCTGTTTATTTTTAGAAATATTTTCTTAGTATATCAAATCATTTTCCACCATGCATCTATTATAATGTTTTATACTGAACTAGCAGTATCTTGTTTTCCCACTTTGTAAATATTCTTAATCCAAGATTCTGAAAATAAATTCAATAAAACAAAATTACATGTTAAATCTTCAGACTACATTTAAGAAAGCTTAATTTCATTATCACACACACACACACACACACACACACACACACACACACACACCCCTTCAAAAAGCTTAGAGTCAGTTGGAAAAAATAATGAGACCTGAAGTTCTTTGTCTTCCTAGAAGGTTGCCTGCTATTCTCAGTAGACCTGCCACTACTAACTGCCACATCATTAATCTACATATAATCATTCCACAGATAGTCTAGGTTTCATGTGAAGACATGTCTTTCTAGAGTCACTTCTATGTGTGTTTTACAAGATGATTACTGCTATGGCAATAACTGAATTAGGTAACAGGCACAGAGATATCTCTTGGGTTTAGAATTAGTTTGGAATATTCTTGGATGTGGCTTCTCTTTCTGGAGGGCATTCAAAAGAAGCAAGAAGGTACCTTTTTTATCCTGGATCAGACTGAGGCTTTGTTGAGTCTTACTGTAATTATATCACCTTAGATTAGTTAGCCTCTATTTCCTGGAGAATTAGTAAGAAAAAAAAAGACTCTTGCTGCCATATCTTGACTACTTAACACATAACTGTTATTTGCAGAGTTTGGTTAAGCTTTGACCCAACATTTATCAAGGAATTTATGTTTTAAGCCCTTATTCATGTTACTCTATCAAAGGCAATCAAATTTTATCAGTAATTCTTTGTTTGCTCTTCTGCCTTCTATTAAGACTCTGAGATCCTCAAGACAGTATTTTCCAATGACAAATAAGTCTGCTACCCTGGAGAGGAAAGCATAGCTAGGTAGAAATGGGAAATGAACATAGTCAGATGACTATTGGGGGTGGCCTTTAAACCCAGGACAAGTTATTTTGATTTGATAGCCATTTAGGTGTCTCTTCATGCTGCTGTAGGGCAGATGGAGGAGTAAGGGATCTGAGAAAAGATAAGAGGGCAAGAAAGCTAATGAGGGGTTGGGCTGCAATACCAGCATACAGTGGTTAGGGATTACGTCAGCACTTGGTGACAGTGGTATACAGGCACCTGCCTCTGGTAACTTTATATTTGTTTGTGCTTCTTTGTCTTGTCCCTCAACTTAATGATGAATTCTAAAGACAGGAAGTTTCTTATTCTATCAATCCACACAATGCCTAGTGCCATGCCTCACTAGATGATCTCGTCAATGGAGTGACAAATGTGTTCCAGTTTCTGCAAAATAAACCAAAGCAAAGGCCACTGGAAGATATTTCAAAAGTATGCTTTGAACTGTTTCTGAAATTGGAAAATTAATTATACACACATATATAATGCATACATAATATTAGTATCAAAATTGTTACATAACATTCTGTGTTATATGTTATCATATAATATATAATATTGTATATTATATTTAATGTGTACAAATATGTTGAGTACATTAGAATTCATTTCAAAAGTTTGAAACTATACATTTGGTAGGTGAAAAGAACATGATTTTGCCCCAGTCTACTTTTTTATATTTCATTTTCTCCAGCCAAATTGCAATGTTTGCCGTTCAAAAGACACAACTGGTGCTTTCCATCATTGAATCTTTATTTTCATACTTGACTTTTCACTCTGAATGTCCTTCCATCCCATACTCTGTCTACATCCCATTGCTCCTCTGAGGCCCAATACCAATGCTATCTCTTCCATTAAACATTCCTTGAAATTTAAATAAAGAAGCAACATTTTTCTCTTCTGACCACCTACGACCCTGTATTCCTCTTATGCTCTCAGCACCACCTCCTGAGACATATGAAGCTAGATGGCGGCAGGAAGAGAAGCAGATGGTCACATAAAATAGCAGACATGAGGCCAGTCACTGTGTCACATGAATAGCAGAACCCTAGGCTGGAGGGATATTCACAAACTTGTATGGCTGAGGTTTCTAGAGCTGGATTCATTTTCAATCTTTGGATATCACATTTATCATAAACCCTTATCACCTGAGCTAGCCTAAGTCTCTGATTCACACAACCAAAACAGCTTAACATTGGTGCCTTGTATCTAAATACTTGTTTTACCTTCCCTAATAGAGTATAAATTCTTTGAAAGATAGTGCCCATGGCTTCTTCTTTTTCATGACGCCTATAGCACCAGCAGTGTGGCACACAGTCAGTGCTCAATAAATGCTTGCAGGAAGAATGGAGTAAACTGGAAAACTGATCATCAAATTATACTGAATTTCAGGTCATTTTTAGTGAGGCAAGAACCGAACACAGGCAGTTCATAATAATATTTTACTAAACATTGCTTTTTCAAATAAATGGCTTGCCTGTCTCCCTCTTCACTATTATAGATTTCTTCCTATTAGAGCTCTGCAAACGTGTTTATGACATATCTTTGCCAAAGGCTAACTTCAGCAGTGGCACCATGTATCATAAAAGATGTGTCATATAAGCAAATTACACAATATGAAGCCATGAGTTCCTCCCATTATTTTAACAAGCATCTTCTCAGTTTAAAGGGTGGTGATCTGTATCAGGTTCTCTTCTGAGAGGCCAAAAATGTAAACTGTACTTGAACTAGTGTCACTGATGTCTCTTATTCAGAATGGGAAACACTTTGTCAACCTTATTTTCAGATATATCTGGTGTGACTAGACACCCTCAAGGAAATTATTTTTCAGGAATGAATTTGAAGGAGTAAAAGATTCAGCAAAGTCACATGAAACACATAACAATGAAGTATAGTTTCATTTTATAGATATCACTTCCTTATACCTATATAGTGTTTTATGGTTTGCAAAGCACTTTAAAATATCTCATTTGCTCCTCATAACAGGAGTCTGGGAGATAGACATCGAAGACATCATCCTCACTTTGTATACCAAAAAATGGAGAAGTCAAGAGACATTACCAAGGTCACAGAGATTTTCAGTGATGAAAAGAAACCAGAAAAAGAACCTGTCTTTGAACTATTCTATTTATAACAAAGTTTTTTAAACTTCTGGCTCTGACCAATTGATGGGTCATGAAATTGATTTTGATTAGCATTTAAAAAATTAAATAGAATAGAATACATCATGGAGCATCAGCTCTACGATTTCACTTTCTAGTGAGATTAAGAATTTATTTAGTAAAGGTAAGAATTAGTTCATGAAACTTGTTTCAGTTTTGTCTATTATGATGCAAAATATATTTCGAATGCTGAAATGGTGAGAAAACTAAATGGGAAGTCATTGATATATATAACATTCTGCCTACTAAATTATAAAGCTGCCCAAAAGTAATATATAATGACCAAATCTCCATGTTAATTGGTTTTAACATTAAAATAATTGTGGATACTGGGTCACAAATCAGGTCTTAACCGATACCCAAAGATTGGGATCGTACCCTGCATATTTTCAGACCATAATGCTTTGAAACTAGAACTAAACCACAAGAAGCAATTTGGAAGGATTTCAAACACGTGGAGGTTAAGGACCATCCTGCTAAAAGATGAAAGGGTCAACCAGGAAATTAGAGAAGAATTTAAAAGATTCATGGAAACTAATGAGAATGAAGATACAACCATTCAAAATCTTTGGGATACAGCAAAAGCAGTCCTGAGGGGAAAATGCATCGCAATACAAGCATCCATCCACAAACTGGAAAGAACTCAAATACAAAAGCTAACCTTGCACCTAAAGGAGCTGGAGAAGGAAGAGCAAATGAAACCTTCACCCAGCAGAAGAAGACAATTAATAAAGATTTGAGCAGAACTCAATGAAATAGAGACCAGAAGAACTGTACAACAGATCAACAAAACCAGGAGTTGGTTCTCTGAAAGAATTAATAAGATAGATAAACCATTAGCCAGCCTTATTAAAAAGAAGAGAGAAAAGACTCAAAATAATAAAATCATGAATGAGAAAGGAGAGATCACCACCAACACCAAGGAAATACAAACGATTTTAAAAACATATTATGAACAGCTATACGCCAATAAATTAGGCAATCTAGAAGAAATAGACACATTTCTGGAAAACCACAAACTACCAAAACTGGAACAGGAAGAAATAGAAAACCTGAACAGGCCGATAACCAGATAACCAGGGAGGAAATTGAAGCAGTCATCAAAAACCTCCCAAGACACAAAAGTCCAGGGCCAGATGGCTTCCCAGGGGAATTCTATCAAACGTTTAAAGAAGAAACCATACCTATTCTACTAAAGCTGTTCGGAAAGATAGAAAGGATGGAGTACTTCCAAACTCGTTTTATGAGGCCAGCATCACCTTAATTCCAAAACCAGACAAAGACCCCACCAAAAAAGGAGAATTATAGATCAATATTCCTGATGAACATGGATGCAAAAATTCTGAACAAGATACTAACTAATAGGATCCAACAGTACATTAAGAAGATTATTCATCATGACCATTTGGGATTGAACCCCAGGATGCAAGGGTGGTTCAACACTCCTAAAACAATCAGTGTGATGGATTACACCAATAAAAGAAAAAAAAGAACCATGTGACCTCAACAGATACAGAGAAAGCATTTGACAAAATATAGCTGCCATTCCTGTTCAAAACTCTTCAGAGTATAGGGATAGAGGGAACATTCCTCAGCATCTTCAAAGCCATCCACAAAAATGGGGAAAAACTGAGAGCCTTTCTCCTAGGATCAGAAACACAAGAGAGATGTCCACTCTCACCACTGTTATTCAACATAGTACTGGAAGTCCTAACCTCAGCAATCAGGCAACAAAAAGACATTAAAGGCATTCAAATTGGCAAAGAAGAGGTCAAACTCTCCCTCTTCCCAGATGACACGATACTGTACGTAGAAAACCCAAAAGACTCCACCCCAAGATTGCTAGAACTCATACAGCAATTCGGCAGTGTGGCAGGACACAAAATCAATGCCCAGAAATCAGTGGCATTTCGATACCCTAACAATGAGACTGAAGAAAGAGAGATTAAGGAGTCAATCCCATTTACAATTGCACCCAAAAGCATAAGATACCTAGGAATAAACCTAACCAAAGAGGTAAAGGATCTATACCCTAAAAACTATAGAACACTTCTGAAAGAAATTGAGGAAGACACACACAAAGAGATGGAAAAATATTCCATACTCATGGATTGGAAGAATTAATATTGTGAAAATGCTACCCAGGGCAATTTACACATTGAATGCAATCCCTATCAAAATACCATGGACTTTCTTCAGAGAGTTGGAACAAATCATCTTAAGATTTGTGTGGAATCAGAAAAGACCCCGAATAGCCAGGGGAATTTTAAAAAAGAAAACCAGAGCTGGGGGCATCACAATGCCAGATTTCAGGTTGTACTACAAAGCTGTGGTCATCAACATCATCAACACAGTGTGGTACTGGCACAAAAACAGACACCTAGATCAATGGAACAGAATAGAGAACCCAGAAGTGGACCCTCAACTTTATGGTCAACTAATATTCGACAAAGGAGGAAAGACTATCCACTAGAAAAAAGACAGTCTTTTCAATAACTGGTGCTGGGAGAATTGGGCAGCCACATGCAGAACAATGAAACTGGGCCATTCTCTTACACCATATTAAAGATAAACTCAAAATGGATGAAATATCTAAATGTGAGACAAGAATCCATCAAAATCCTAGAGGAGAACCCAGGCAACACCCTTTTTGAACTTGGCCACAGCAACTTCTTGTAAGATACATCCATGAAGGCAAGAGAAACAAAAGCAAAAATGAATTATTGGGACTTCATCAAGATAAAAAGCTTCTGCACAGCAAAAGAAACAGTCAACAAAATGACAAGACAACCTACAGAATGGGAGAAGATATTTGCAAATGATGTATCGGATAAAGGGCTAGTATCCAAGATCCTATTAAACTCAACACCCAAGAAACAAACAATCCAATCATGAAATGGGCAAAAGACATGAACAGAAATCTCACAGCGGAAGACCTACACATGGCCAACAAGCACATGAGAAAACGCTCCGCATCACTGGCCATCAGGGAAATACAAATGAAAACCACAAAGAGATACCACCTCACACCAGTGAGAATGGGGTAAATTAACAAGGCAGAAACCACAAATGTTGGAGAGGATGTGGATAAAGGGGTACCCTCCTGCACTGTTGGTGGGAATGGGAACTGCTGCAGCCACTCTGGAGAACTGTGTGGAGGTTCCCCAAAGAGTTAAAAATAGAGCTACCCTACGACCCAGCAATTGCACTGTTGGGGATTTACCCCAAAGATACAGATGCAATGAAATGCCGGGACACCTGCACCCCGATGTTTATAGCAGCAATGTCCACAATAGCCAAACTGTGGAAGGAGCCTCGGTGTCCATCAAAAGATGAATGGATAAAGAAGCTGTGGTTTATGTATACAATGGAATATTACTCAGCCATTAGAAACGATGAATATCCACCATTTGCTTCAACGTGGATAGAACTGGAGGGTATTATGCTGAGTGAAGTAAGTCAATCGGAGAGGGACAAACATTATATGGTCTCATTCATTTGGGGAGTATAAAAATTAGTGAAAGGGAATAAAGGGAAAGGAGAGAAAATGAAAATATCAGTGAGGGTGACAAAACATGAGAAACACCTAACTCTGGAAAATGAATGAGGGGTAGTGGAAAGGGAGGTGGGCAGGGGGTTGGGGTGGCTGGGTGATGGGCACTGAGGGGGGCACTTGGCAGGATGAGCACTGGGTGTTATGCTAAATGATGGCAAATTGAACTCCTATAAAAAATTTAAAAATAAATTAAATAATTGTGGATAATAAAAATATATTTTCTGGCAATCCTCGAGTTAGTTACAAATTATGTAGAGTAATTTCATTGTTTGCCCTCTCTTAAGAGTTCTACTTGAATATTATATTTAAAAATTTAGGGTTTCTACATAGGTACAACACTGGTTTTATTCCTGCTTTTATGGGGAAAAATGCTAATCATGCTTTATAATGAAATCATCTTAGAAAATATTTACCTGACTTAAATATATTCAGGGGAATATAGAAAACACCTATAGATAACACCTTGAAAGTCAAGCATTGGATTTTTATAAAATATATCTGATGTCTCCTGGAATTTAACAACTTATTTAATTTATATATTATCATGAATACTCAGAATAAGTAAACTGTTCTCTTAATTACAATTAATGTACTGGCTATTCATTGCCAATAAGATATAGTATGAAATTCTTAATAGGGCATATAAATGGCTGCAGCTTTATCTCCCATCCTTCCACGTCACATAGGTCATGCCCTTTCATGTCTCTAAGTCATTATATGTACTTCCTTTGCTTAGATGCCATTGCCTCCCACCTTCCTCAGTGAAGCTGGGTCTTAAAGGATAAACACAAGTCTTCTAGGCAATGTTACCTCCTCTGTGATGGCTTCATCCATTTCTTTTCTGTGTTCTCACATAATTTCTTACAGTTATCAGAGATCTCACAACATTATAATTATTTTTGTGCAAGCTTCCTTAGGTAGGCAGTGAGGTGCTTGAGAGTGATGTCTATATATTACTCATCTTTGAATTCATGGTGCCCAACACAATGCCTGGGTGGTAACAGGTACCCAATTCTTTGCTAAATACATGAGATATATTTTTTTAGTTGAATGGACATTGGCAAATGAAAAACATACATCAAGGAAATCACATGAGGTCACAAGAATTTCTATGTATGTATGTATCTACTCTTTTTCACACTGAAAGCTTTATTTTTTAAAAAAATGTCTGATTATTAAAATACTAATTTAGAATTTTGATGGATTCTTGTCTTACATTTAGATCTTTCATCCATTTGGAGTTTATCTTTGTGTATGGTGTAAGAGAATGGTTCAGTTTCATTTTTCTGCACGTGGCTGTCCAATTTCCCAGCACCATTTATTGAAGAGACTGTCCTTTTTCCAGTGGATAGTCTTTCCTGCTTTGTTGAATGTTAGTTGACCATAGAGTTGAGGGCCCATTTCTGGCTTCTCTATTCTGTTCCATTGATCTATGTGTCTGTTTTTGTGCCAGTACCACTCTGTCTTGATGATCACAGCTTTGTAGTACAACTTGAAATCCAGCATTGTGATGCCCCCGGCTTAGTTTTCTTTTTCAATATTCCTCTGGCTATTTGGGGTCTTTTCTAATTCCACACAAATTAAGATGATTTGTTCCAACTCTCTGAAGAAAGTCCATGGTATTTTGATAGGGATTGCATCGAACATGTAAATTGCCCTGGGTAGCATAGACATTTTCACAATATTACTTCTTCCAATCCATGAGCATGGAATATCTTTCCATCTCTTTGTGTCTTCCTCAATTTCTTTCAGAAGTGTTCTATAGTTTTTAGGGTATAGATCCTTTACCTCTTTGGTTAGGTTTATTCCTAGGTATCTTATGCTTTTGGGTGCAATTGTAAATGGGATTGACTCCTTAATTTCTCTGTCTTCAGTCTCATTGTTAGTGTATAGAAATGCCACTGATTTCTGAACATTATATGGTTTCACTCATACGAGGAATATATAAAATAGTGAAAGGGATTATAGGGGAAAGGAGAGAAAATGAGTGGGAAAAGTCATAGAGGGTGACAAAACATGAGAGACTCCTAACTCTGGGAAACAAACAAGGGTTAGTGGAAGGGGAGGTGGGCAGGGGGTGACTTGGTGACGGGGACTAAAGGGGGCACTTGATGGGATGAGCACTGGGTGTTATATGTTGTCAAATCAAACTCCCATAAAAAATACAAAAAACTAAAATAAAATACTAATTTAGGAGTAGAAAATTCTCTTTATATTTATTTTTCTGTGGTCCATACATTAGCAAAAGAACTAGCTGATTTGGTCTGTTCAAGCTAATACTTAATCAAATTGCTGACATTGTCTTATCTGATTATGTGCATGATACAGACCAAGGCATTTTTATTTTCCCACAGGCTGAGATGATAGTTTAGAGATATAGTCTACATGATAGAATTTTCCCTCTATATTTTAGTCATCACTGTATTAAAGAAAAAAATACAAGATAAGGAATTTTTTATTGATAGCTGGGTCATTTCAATATTTTGTGATATGGTGCCATTAACATTTCATTTATATTCCTATAGGCTTTTCTCCTCACTGTTTCAGCTAATAGAGTTTGAAGTCCCAATGTGTCTATCACTCCTTTGAGAGATTTTTTTTAATTGTTGTTCTGAAAACACATCACTAACTTTCTCAACAGATAAAACAGAGGAACCACAGCTGGAGAAGTATGAACATCAATTTACCCTTCATAGCACATAAAATTATACTATGATTGTAGAGGAAGGCAATATTTAATTGACAGATATTCTAATACATAAATGTATTAGGACACCATCTGTTTGAGTGCTCTACTGTGTATATCTATGCTACAAAATATTTTCAAAAAATATATGGTAGGCAAAGGAGTCCTAACTCACATGTAAATCTGGGAGAGAAGTATTTTTATTTTCTTGATTTGAATTCTTCACACATTTCTCTCTTGTATTACAGTTGACTATTTACATGTTTAACCTTAAATTAAATAGTAAGCTTAGGATAGCATCCAAATCTTACTCATCTCCAGATTCCAGAGTGGTCAACGCTGTGTTGACACATAAGAAGTGTTCAGCAAATGTTTATTGGGAAAAGAAATGAATATATTATTAAAACCCTGATGTTTTGAACATTTCCCCGAGGAGCCATTTGATGTTTTCTCCTGTGTTAAAATTCCACAAAGATAAAAACCTCACAACTTCTTTCTTTGCTTTTGAAGAAAACATGGCAAGAATGGCAGCAGGTGAAGTTGGATTATTTTTAAATACAAGACAATCTTTCATAGCATTCTAACACTTTGGCTTCTGTGTGTGAAACATTTAAACCAAAGGTAAAAAGTTCAGTAAAATATCTGAATTTGTATCTTCAACTAAAAATCAAACTGCAGGATAGTAGGAAACATCTAGGTGATTAATCCATTCACATGTTCAGTATTACATTGTTAGAGCCTCAAGAATCTAAATGTTGGCTATTGCTTTCAGGTTATTTGTGGAAATCACAATCGGCTTCCCTGTCTTTTTTAAATTTTTGTGACCCAGTTTATTTTTTCTTCTCTTTAAAAAAAATTAAATTCAATTTGCCAACATACAGAATAACACCCAGTGCTCATCCCATCAAGTGCCCTCCTTAGTGCCCATTACCCAGTTACCCCATCCCCCCACCCACCTCCCCTTCTGCAACCTTTTGTTTCCCAGAGTCAGGAGTCTCTCAGGGTTTGTCTCCCTCTCTAATTTTTCCCACTCAGTTCCCTCCTTTCCCTTATAATTCCTTTCACTATTTCTTATATTCCACATATGAGTGAGACCATATAATGATTGTCCTTCTCTGATTGACTTATTTCACTCAGCATAATACCCTGTCTTTTCATTTAAACTTTAGGGTAACTGAGGATTCATTGTTGTTTTATATTTTGAGATGTTAGGTCATGTATATTTTTCTTTTTCTTTTTTTTTTCAGAGCTTTGTCTTCTAGGTTATTAAAATGCCTCTTAAATAGCTTTTTTTGATAATAATAGAAATTATACTTATCTAATATTAAATAAAACCATGACAATAACATATAAAGAAGCAATCAGCAAGACGTACTTTGTCATCTGATTCTAGCAAAGTATTTTTAATGAGTGCACATCTATTAAAAGAATCCTCAAGATGCTGTAATTATTATTCATTTTCTAGAATTGTTTCACCATGAAGCTTTATGCTTCTATGGGGACTTTAATGTTTATGTTTTGTGACGGCTGCATTGACTATTAAAAAGCAATTTGGCTGACATTTTAGGTCTTTTGTTGCCAGTTTTAATTGGATTGTTCATCAAGCATCAACTCCCCCGTTAACTGCAAAAATTTCAGGCCAACGTCAGTTTACAGTAATGACTATTTAATGATTTTATCCTGTCAGTATGCAAGTTTCGTATAGATATATGCATGATTAGTTTCATATCAAGACCTGTAATTAAATAATTGAAGCTTAAACAGAATGGATATCAAACATGAACACATATTTAATAAAGACTCAGAAGCTTATCAAAATACTGATTAGCAATTAAAGTTAGTTTTAAGTTCATCTGTGTTAGTACACTTATGATATCTTTAAAAATATTTATATAATGTTTTTGCTCAAAGTTAAAAGAGAATCTCTTTAGCACAGAGGTTTTCAAAAGGAAATTTATATCTAATGTGCACCTAACTGCCTGAGTAAGAAAACCCATTTTAACTATTATTTTAATTGAAAAAAAAATAGCCAAAACAGAAAACCCTAGAGTAGCAATAAATACTCTTATCAGTCAGATAAAATTCTAGTCCTTAAGAAGCTGACTTAATTGAAGCACTATATTGTATACATGAAACTAATATAACACTATATGTTAACTACACTGGAATTAAAATAAAAAATTGACTTATATATGCCCATACTATGTGGTCACCCAGTTCATGTCATACAATGTTAGAACTGGAAAGTACCTTGGTGACCATCTATTTTCACTTCCTTATTTTACAATATTGAAGTCCACATGAGTTAAAGGACTTGCTTAAGGTCATATAGCTGGTTCATAGTAGACTCAAGAAAAAATCTAGGTCCACCTTGTAAACTTATATATTCTTGGGGAATCAGAGGGTAAATCAGTCTTTTATGTATTGGTAAATTCCTTTTCTCTGTGTTCCATTAAATTCACATTTCAAAACTAAAAACAAGCAAGGAAAAATGAAATAAGATGAAAATAGAGAGGGAGGCAAACCCCAAGAGAAACAAACTGAAGGTTGTTGGAGGGGCGGTGGGTGGGGGATATAATAATTGGGTGATGGGCATTAAGGAAGGCACTTGGTGGAATGAACACTGGGTGTTATATGCAACTGATAAATCACTAAATTGTACTCCTGAAACTAATATTACTCCATTTGTTAACTAAATTGAATTTATTTTTTTTTTAAATTTTTTATTTAGTTATGCTAGTCACAGAGAGAGAGAGAGGCAGAGACACAGGCAGAGGGAGAAGCAGGCTCCATGCACCGGGAGCCCGACGTGGGATTCGATCCTGGGTCTCCAGGATCGCGCCCTGGGCCAAAGGCAGGCGCCAAACCGCTGCGCCACCGAGGGATCCCACTAAATTGAATTTAAAGAATTAAAAAACCCCAAACCTGTATATAGAGTTATACACTAAGAAGCTTCATTTTCTCTTCTTTGCCCCTCTACCTCATTCCTCCTCCAACCCCTGTAGGTAAACATTTTTACTAGTTTCTTATTCATCTTTCCAATATTCTCCTTACCTATATACAACATATGAATATACACTATTATTTTCCCCCTTTCCATATGCAAAATATGGTATACCACATACACATTTTTACACCTTGCTTTTTTTCACTTAAAGATACATCTTAAGATTGTTCCATATCAGTGCATATAAATCTTCCTTGTCATTTTTTCTTGTAAGCTGCATAGTATCCCCTTGAATGGATATAAAATTTAGTTAATGTGTTTGGCAAATTATTAACAACTATTGGTTGGCTGGGGCGCCTGGGTGTCTCAGTGGTTGAGACACTGCCTTTGGCTCAGATTATGATCTTGGGGTCCTGAGACTGAGTCCCACATCGGGCTCCCCCAAGGGAGCCTGCTTCTCTCTCTGGCCATGTCTCTGTGTCTCTTGTGAATAAATACATAAAACCTTTTAAAAAAAACCCAACTATTTGAAAATGTTTTTGATGCTAAGGATTATTTCATTCTACCCATAAAAGGCATTTATCTGTATAACGGAAATGTAAAAAATGTAGATATTAAGGTAAAGGCTAAATCTTAGTGTAGTGTGCATAGTAGTGAAGAATAACTAGAAAGACCATTACTTTCTCTTTGATTTAAAGTCCTAGTCTTAAAGCTCATTGCATAATTAAGATGTTTTCCAGGATTTACTGGTATGGGTAAGTAAAAATATCTGCTATAATGAAAACGTTCATAAGGCAGCACATAAGGCAGCACGTAGAAATTTTTACTTCTATGCTTTTTCAAAATCTTTCCATCTTCAGTCTAAATCATACTACTTGCCTCCTGCTCATGGTAATCCACATTTACCTTGCATTTTAAAATAGTTGCATTTTGCATTGGAATGGAAGGTCTGCCGATGTTGCAATAGCATACTGAAAGACAATAGGGAGACAGACCAATTAAGGTAGAAGCAGATTTCTTATTAAATGACAGGTCCCAGATTCCCATTTCATGAAACATGTACTCCTGCCACATGCCAAATTCCCATTAACTTCAAGAAGGAATTATGCAGAGAAGAAATATGTAGGCTGAAGAGGGCAGGATAAATTAGTCCAGAGCAATCCTTAAATGTCAGTTTAAAATGCAGTGACTGCTTTAAATTATGTGTAGTCATGTTGTTTGGATTGAATATTATCCACTCACCCCCTGTCTCTGACCATATCTTCAAAATGAATGGGACAAAAAATTGCTTGAAATAGAGAAGAGACATGAACAGCTCGATTTGGAATTGCAAGTTAAAATGGAATTCAAAGGTGTGAGTCATGAAAATGTAACAATTCCTTAAAGGAAACAGCTTAAGAGAAAGAAACTGTATTTTCCCTCAGCATATACAATATATACACTTAAGAAAATGACTAGAAATATTTTTTAAATTTTAGTAATTCAATCTAATTCAGAAAGTCAAATTTTATTAATTGTGAAGTCAAAGTCATACTTAAAGTATAAACATGTGATAATTACCTTCAGGTGCACTGCGTGAATGTTACTACTACTAATGTCCTATAGAATCCCTTATGGCCACCAGTTTTAAAAAAAAAGCAATAAAAATGCCAATTGAAGTCTTATTACTTTTAACATGTGTAAAATAGTTTATGCTCTTAAGCAGGTGAAACAAACTGTCTACAATCTTCATAGTACCCTTTTCATGGGACATCTCAGGGTAAGTTTCAGTTTAGCTCTGTCAATATGAAAGTGAGTTTCAAAATTATGAAACTTTGCTTATTAAATTAACTAAAAAATTGTCCCTTAAATGGCATACAAAAGATGTAAACATTTTTAAAAGCAATTCTCTAATTTAGAATAGCTACTTAGTAGATAGCCATTTGAAATATCTTTTATAGAAGCTCTAAAGGAATATTACAACATACTATAAAGAACATTTTTATTCAAAAGTTGATGTTGAAAAGTTATGTGATATATGTCATTCTCTGTCAATTACATAAAAAATGAGCTTATTTTTATTTCTGTGAATTAGAGGGACATGAGTTTACATGAACATTTGCCATTAGATGGGACCTTGGATCTGTGATAATAATCTAGCAACTGACTTCCTTTCATCCAGTTTTATAGGACTCAGGAACAAAAACCTTCTTAAGAGAAGTAACTCTTGGGGTGCCTAGGTGGCTCGGTTAAGCATCCAACTCTTGATTTTTGCTCATGTCATGATCTCAGGGTTGTGGGATCAAGCCCTATGTTGAGGCTCTATGCTGGGCTTGGAGCCTGCTTGAGGTTCTCTCTCTCTCCCACCCCCACTGCCACCTCTCTCAAAAGGAAAAAAAAGGAAAAGAAAAGTAACTCTTTACTGACAAAATAAAACCATGTAACTTACACAACTAGTCAGCTGGGTCACAGCAGATTATTTCCTCACTGTTTCCTAGTAGATGATTGAAAACAGGTAATATTTAGAGCAATTTCCTTGAAACAATGGCCTATGCTAAAAAAAAAAAAAAAGAGCAACATGCCTTTCTAGTACTCTTTAAAAAAGACCTCTCCTTTTCTTTCAGTGACAGAATGGTAAGCTTGTTCAAAACATTTTCTAGCATCTTGATGCCTAGTATGTCTGCAACCTCTTGCAGCTGCTCCGGAAGCACTACAGTTTTCTCTAAAGTCGGAGATATCAACACTTTTTTCTACTACTATCATGATTTCTTAAACTATTAAGAAAAGGTATATTGATGGCAAGCTAAATTTGATGCTTGGAAATCAAACTAGAGAGACACAGTATAGAGAAAGAACTAATAATTCAGCTCCTGGAAATAATAGTGGACTAGAAAACCTAAAACCTTTTACACTACAAAGTACCTAAAATGCTAGGTGAACAACATATCATTTATCTTTTTAAATGAAGAATGGCACTCAGAAGCTAAAACAAACAAACAAAAAACAAAACCAAAAAACCAAAACCAAAACAAAAAAAACCCCAGAAGCCAAGCAAGGTGGGAATTCTAAATAAGAATGGCATGCCCAGGAGTTGATATAGTAGCTCCTTTGCAAGTGGGTAAGTCTAAGGTGAAAGAAGCAAGACACAAGGATTTGAGTTATCCCAAGGCAGGAAGTTGCAACTGAGACCTGCCTATGTTGCCTATATATGGACCTTTAGAATACCACACTTTAGAAAAGGGTATAGTAGAAAAAAATCTGCCCATTGGCTCAAGGAGACAAAAAAGAATTCTGTCTGTTCTGGACTGGGCTCTGGGAAAAAAACAATAAAAAAATCATTCGTGAAAATACATAAGTTTGGATGTAACTCATACATTGAGTTAGAGTTGAGTTTACACTTTCTGTGTGGTCTAGTGATTACCAATATGAGACATTCATATGGAAGTATCTGGACACCTTGGTGGAGGCACCTATTTAACAAGATCATAATCTAAAGTTAAAAATTATCTGAGGAGACAGTCCACTTTAAACAAAAGTCAACACACAGAATAAATGATAACATTAGGTCCTTGAGAATACCAGGTAATAGTGCCATTGTTTAGAGACCATAAAAAAGCATATTTAAAATGGCCAAAGGAAGAATGTAAAACATAACAACAAAACAGTATTTGTAAAGAAAAAAAAGATCATGTAGACTTTAAAAAGAATAAGAAGTCTAAAACTGAAAAATATAAAATCAAAATGCAAAACTCAATGGAAAATAACACAAACAGCAAGTTAAGTTGCAAGTAAGGCACAAACAAAACAAGAACTAGTGAACTTGAATGAGTATCTGGAGAAATTACCCAGAATGTAGTGCAGACAGATGAAGAAATTAAAAATCTAAAAGATAGAGTAAGGGCCACAGAAGACAGAATGACATAATACAATACAGATCTAATAAAAATTCTAGAAGCAGAAAATAAAAAAGATAGGAAGAAAGAGTGACGACTGAGAATTCTCCAAGATTGATTAAAGATCAAAAATGAGATTGTGATAAAATTCTCAGATTCAGGGAGCACAACCCCCAAGCAAGATAAATAAAAGTAAACCCACACTTTAAGAACATCTGAACATTTCAGCCATGAAAATATACCACTGGATCTGCTATGGGTGCATAGTTGACTATCAGCCCCAATCCCTGCCTTTCTGAATTCACTACTAGGTCCACCCTAAGGCCTAAGATTCCTTGTGGTCTACTCCCACCCAATGGCTAAACATGGTTTGGGTATTAAAATATTCTATTCCTGCATGATGAGGAAGTGTTTTAATGGTAATTTTGGTTCTAGGACTCTCCATCAGCCTGGCCAAAACTTTCTTGGATCTGCATAGTAGTTTGAAACTCCTCCTACCTATTTTTCCTCCCCCGTAGATGTCAGAACCTGAAGATCCTGCCTGTTTTCTCCTGTTCCCTCTCTTTTATCCTTCAGACAGTCTTCCAAAACACTTGCCCATCCAATCTCATCTTGGCACATGCTTCTTGAATGATGTGAATTAGCACAACATCAAAGAGAAAGAGAGACTTAAAACAGCTAAATAGAAAGGGATTACCTATAATGGAACTATAATTAATTAGACTGACAGCAGATATCTCAATTACACCACAGGAGCTGTAAGATAATGTGTGGCAAGCACTGTTGATTGCCTATCCAATAGCCATTAACCTCTTTCACATTGTTAATAGAACCCTTAGTTGTTCAGGTATAAAAGATGTGCCCCACCCTGAGATCCATTACTAGTTCAAGCAACTAGAATATTTCATTTTCCCTTGCTAGTGATTAGATTAGAAGATGGGCATATCACCCAGTTCTGGATGAGAGGAAGTCTGAAAGACGTTTCTGACAAAGATTATTCTATCTGATGTATACAGAGAGAGATGTAAGGAAAAATCTGGGTTTTTTTTCAAGCCTTTGGACATTGTCATTTTTAGGACATGATTTCGGAGCAGTTAGACATTTAGCAGTCATACCATAAAGAGTCACACAGAAGCTGATCCAGAGCTCTGATATATTGAGCTGCTCAACTGATCAACTCTGGTTCTGCCTAGGTCTGGATTGCATGTTATGACAGAAGAGTACATATCATTGTTGTTTGAGCTATTATTTTGAATATTCTTGGTATATTTCTTGTATCAGAAAGGATTCTGATAGTTCATGAGGCAATATTTTCAAAATGCTTCGAGAAAAATGTCAATATTGGATTCCACATCTAGTGAATTTGTTAGTCAACAATGAAGGTGAAATGAAGACAATTTCCTACAAGGATGGAGAATTTACCACCAACAGACCCTTGATGAAGAACTATGAGAGGATGCACTTAGGGAAGAATAAAACTGAATCTACAAGGAAGGACTGAACTGTAAAAAGGAATGGTGAGTAAAGTAAATGACAAAAACATGGGTAAATCTAAATGAGCACTGAATGCAGAAAACATAATTTTGTGTGTTAAGAGAAAATGGAACTAAAATAATTGATAATAATGACATGTAAGTGAAGAGAGGATGATCCGTATGAAAGCATTCTAAGCTCCATTTATTGTCTTGGGAAGGGGTTTTAGACTTCAAGCCAAATAAAGATGATAAAAATTTAAGGTATCTCCTGAAATAACAGAACTAAAATGAATAGTTTTATTAGAGGGAGAAAAAGAATAAAATAAAATCAATTCAATAGAGGGCAGTAAAAGATAAAAATTTAAAAGTAGTGATTATGAGAGGACGAAAGATTGAAGGCCATAGTCACTTCAAAACCTTAACCCCAGCTCTGCTACTCACTAGCTGGGCAACCCTGAATAAGTTACTAACTACTCTGTGCTTTCGTTCCTTCAACTTCAAATGAATAACAGATTCTATGTTATAGGAATTTCGTAAAGATTAATACATTAATCCACAGGAAGTATTGAGAATAGTGCCTGACACATGGTTAGCACTCAATAAGTTATATCCATTATAGTCATTAATCACTGTTGTGAAAATACTGATTTTACCAGTGAACAGAATGTAAAAAATACGGTTTCTTTCAAAAAAGTAATAAACTTTTCCATGATTATTGGCTGAACAGCATGCCAAAAATATTTGTTTATGTGCGCATTTATTGCATTAAAGTTTTACAAAATCTGATGAGTGAATATTAAACTCAACTTTTTTCATTTGTCACAAATATTTCAGAACAGGAAAATAAAAGACAAAATAAATGGGAGATGGCAACAGAGCATAAGAAACGTATCAGGACATGCTGGAAATTAGATTGGATGGACATACAAATATTCTATTTCTTTCAGTAAGTTTTCTGATTCACTTTCAGTGATATGCTGCTAATTTGAAAATACGAAGATCCTCTGCACAAAGGAGAAAAACAGAGGAGAGGGATCCAACCAAATGGAACTTTAAAGTTTACCCCCCTGCAACTTCATCATCACCTCCACTTTTTCTTTTCATATCTTGGGCTTCCTTCCCCTTGAAATTTTGTTCAAATAAAGGGTTCTGCAAATAAAGTCTGAGAACCATCCCTCCCATTAGTGTTTTCCCTAGCCTTCTTGATGCTGAACTACACATTCCAGAACTTTCTGCATCTCCCTCAAATTATGGCTGTCACAACAGCGCCCTCTATGGGATGGCTTGATATCAGTATTGGTGCTTGATGCCTTTTAGTGATCTTATGTCTGGGTTCACTAAAGCTGTGCAATAGGGAGCTTGAAGTATTCTGTTTAATTTCCAATACCTTTCCTGATAACCATTAACATTTAAAGTAAAGTGGTGTGGAATATTCTTTCTTATATTTATGAATTTGCTCATACAACCATATAATTAAATATTGAAATTCCATATAATTTAATATTGAAATACTTTAGTATTAAATTATAATTCTATATAATTTAATATTGAAATGTTTCTTAAATTATAATTTAATATTTAACTGAAACAGTTTAATATTGTATGAGTCTGTAAACTTTTCCCGTGAAGGACCAGATACTAAATATTTTAGGCTTTGCAGGTTATATGGTCTCTGTCTAATTATTCAACTCTACCATGTAGCACCAAAGTAACCATAGACAATATTTAAATGAATATGTGGCTGTGTTCCAATAAAACTTCATTTATGAAAACAGGCAGTGGGCCAGATTTGGCCCAGGGGCCATAGTTTGCTGACCCGTTGTATTGGCCTTGGTTTTCATTACCCGGTGGCTTCATTTCACAAAACAGTGTTTTACTACCAGGATTATTTAATCATTCTCTTAAACTGCAAAATGTTTTTGTTCCAGTAAGTGGGACTTTTGTTAAAAATTTACTTTTGAGGACTGAAAGAAATGTTGCCTTCATTTTTCAATATTCTGAAAGTACTTCAGCATAAGAGTCAAGGGGATGAGTTTATATTTCCAATATATTTAAAACCATAAAAAAGTAAAAGAAGGAATTTCATCTGTCAATGTGTATGAATTATATTCAACTCAATCATCTCCAGGAAGATTATTACAAATTTTGCATTTGAATTCGTAGATAGCAACTAATCTGCTTTTAATTTTGTTGACAGCTGAATTTCTGCTATTTTATCTACCTACAGAGAAGTCCTTGAAATTTGAAAATCTATGTGGTTTTACTGCGTTACTTGAACTCATTTCCTAAAGAGTCTATGAAAAAATTTAAGTAGAGATTGTATTTTTAATTAGCTGCCATTTTTAATTACCCAAATAATTCATCTTCATTTAAAACTACAGATATTGTCAGGGTCACTGTAAAATGATATGCAGATTTCACACTACACAAGAGTGCCCCATTCTAGGGAGTGCCATTCATATTGGGGACACTGTGGATCACAGAGGATACTGAAAACCTGCAGATTTATTAAAACAGTCTATGGAAGATGTCTATACATTCTTATTCTAATAACCAATATTTTACAATAACTTTCAAATAGATTGTAACAAAGTCTTGAGGAAGGGTTCTTGTTCTTGGTCACATTTTAAAGGTTATTTGGTTGAGTTGTGGCCTTGCATTCCCTAAGAGAATTAGTCCCTTCCTCTAATAATTATAAGACCTCTAATAATTATTGTAGCTAACCTCATCTGCAAAACTTCAGCAAAGATAGAAAAACATGGGAAGTTTATATCTCTCTAGTCTAAGGACATCCATTTCTATTTGTTTCTTTTTAAAATTATAGGTCAGAAACACTATAAAAAACCCCAAATAATCACATTAAAAATGGGCAGAAGACATGAACAGACATTTCTCCAAAGAAGACACAGGGATGGCCAATAGTCACATAAAAAGATTGCTCAACATCACTCATCAGGGAAATGTAAATCAAAGCTACAATATCACTTCACACCTGTCAGAATGATGAAAATCAAAAATACAAGAAACAAGTATTGGAAAGGATGTGGAGGAAAAAAAAACCTGGTGTACTGTTGGTAGGGATGCAAATTGATGTAGCCACTGTTGGAAAACAGTATCGAGGTTCCTCAAAAAGTTAAAAATAGAATTACCATATGATCTAGTAATTCTATTACTGGGTATTTACCCAAAGAATATGAAAACACTAATTTGAAACAACATAAACACCCCTGTGTTTATTGCAGCATTATTCATAAAATTATGAAAGCAACCCAAGTGTTCATTGATAGATGAATGGATAAAGGAGGTGTGTTCTGCACACACACACACACACACACACACACACACCATAACATATTACTCAGCCATAAAAAAAGAATGAAGGGTGCCTGGGTAGCTCAGTCAGTTAAGTAACCAAGTCTTGATTTTGGCTCTGGTCATAATCTCAGGGTCCTGAAATCAAGCACTTTATTGGGCTCTGTTCAGTGGGGAGTTTGAGATTCTTTCTCCCTCTGACCCTCCCCCCACTCATGCGCTCACGTGCACTCTCTCTAAAATAAATAAAACTTTTTTTATTTTTATTTTTAAAGATTTTATTTGTTTATATGTGAGAGACACAGAGAGAAAGAGAGAGGCAGAGACACAGGCAGAGGGAGAAGCAGGCTCCATGCAGGGAGCTTGACATGGGACTCCATCGGGGTCTCCAGGATCAGTCCCTGGGCCAAATGCGGTGCTAAACTGCTGAGCCACCCAGGCTGCCCAATAAATCTTTTTTTAAAACAAGAGAATAAAATCTTGCCATTTGCAACAACATGGATAGATCTAAGTGAAATAAGTCAGTCAGAGAAAGACAAATACCATATGATTTCAGTCATATGTGAAATTTAAGAGACAAAACAAAGAAAAAAAGAGACAAACCAAAAAAATGGACTCTTAATTATAGAGAAAAAACTGGTAGTTTTAGTTATAAGGAGGGGAGGTAGGTGGGGAATGGATGAAATAGATGAAGGGGATTCAGAGTATACTTATGACGAGCACTAAGAAGTGTATAGAATTGTTGAATCACTATATTATACAACTGAAGCTAATATACCACTATATGTTAACTATACAGAATTAAAAATAAAGATAGGTCAGTAGGCATAGTGCACACTTTTCTCATACATCTCTACTGCAGTGATTTTATCATAGTGACCATAGAATAAGTATTTAGATCATATAGGGATCTCCAAGAAACTTTTAGAGAGTTTTCCTAGCCATCTTGCTATTGTTTTCAATGTCATGTTTTAAGTTTTCCTAGTACTTTTAAATGTGTGCCACTGAGGGAATGGTTTTCATTGTTTCAGGAACATGTCCTAGGGACTAGGATGGAGATTGGAGCTTTGGAGCCCTAATTTTCATTTTTACTTGTTGTACACATTGGAGTTGCACATAATATTGGTACGAGGAGAAGAAGTTTTAAAATTGAAATATACGGAGAACAGTTCCAAACACTATTCCCTGCCCCCTTCCTCCAGGAAGTATGACTTTACTTTAAAGATGCTGACAACACCACTGGTGGCAGTAGAAGTTTCCAATCTTGAAAGACCTCATACTTGGTAATCTGTAATTCTCACAAAAATCCGGCAAGAAAGTAGTTGTTACCATTCGCATTTTACAGATTTCATAAGTTAAAACCTAATCTCCAATGTGATGGTATTAGGTCATCAGGCCTTAAGAATACAGCCCTCATAATGGAATTAGTACTCTTAAAAAAAAAAAAAAAGACTCTCTCATCCTGTCCACCATGAGAAAACACACAAGAGAGACAACCTATATGAACCAAGGAAGTGGGTTCTCACTAAACACTGGATCTGCTGGCACCCTGATCCTGGCTTCTCAGCCTCCAAAATTGCGAGAAAAAGTATTTATTCTTTTGTTGTTTGTCAGCTACCCAGTCTACAGTATTCTGTTTACTACTAGCCCAGATGGATTAAGACACAGATGAACAGTCTCAGAAAGGCCACCCTATTAGTAAGCAACAAACCTGGAAACAACCTGAATCTGTGACCTCTACTCATTTATTGTAATGTAAGGTATTTATTACAGGAAAACACTGAAGAGGTTTAGATATCCCTAATTTTAAAAGAATATCAGTGTGCATCAGGGATTTAGTTCACGGAAAATTAAACTACAGAGTCTAAATTATAATAGATACTTATTTATGCATAAATATACAAATGATGATAGATACAAAAACTCCAAGAAATAAAAGTACATTTTCAAACTCTGCCCAAGTGTTCATTTCTTGCCTTATTATCTTATTCTGAAATATTTCAGGTTAAAATTATTACCCTTCAAGGACCAAAGTGTACTTACACATTTCAAACAGTAAATTTCACTAAGAAAATATGGTTGTTAGCTTTTAAGAAATATAGTTCTGTTACAGTAAGAGGTACTCAAACCATTGGTGATTCACAACACATAAAACTTTATTTGTTGCCTCCATCTGATTTTAAATTCAAGATGGTATTTGGTGATATTATTTCAGTTAGGATTCTCACTTGAACAGAAATTGGAACTCAGATGGCTTACATCATTGCAGGTCTGCAATTGTGATTTAAAGCAATCACATACACCTGCAAATGACTTTGTGTAGCCTTAGGGGAATGCAAAGTGAGTTCACCAGCAGGGACAAGGAGAGCCTTCAACTACTGATGGAAAAATCATTATTTTACCACCTCTGTTAATTAGTTGAATGTCTGAAGTTGAAGAGAAGTCAACTAGACACACTAGCAAGGACTATGAGAATGGTCCTAGGGATACAAGCCAACATTTCTGAGGCTCTGTGAAGGGCTAAGTGCCATGGTGGATAAGAGGGTAAGATATTAACATAACCTAGTCCCTACCCTCAGGGAACACTATACTTCACATCTAGCCTACTCATTTGCCATTTCTTTCTCTTTTCCTTGGCATTGACCTTCCTTCTCCCATCTTTCTTCTTTGATTTGTGTGGTCTCCTGCATTCTTATTCCAAGATAAGCTCAAGGGCTTCCTCCTTTATAAACATCTTCCTGAACACTGCTTCCTTTGTGCCCTAATTAGACCATTCTATCACAGCACTTGTTGGATTTTATTGTACTAGCTTGTTTTACCTGTATGTTAACCCTATTGATCCTATTACTATTTCCAATAAGTCCCTCAAAAGCAAGGCTAGTATTTTGTCTAATTCAACAGCTAATATTTCATTCAACAGATATTAATTGACCTTTTATGAGCCAGGGAATACAATTATCAAGCACACTGTACACTTAATACTTAGCTTGTTAAATGAAGAAATAAAATCTGAATCCCAACCTTAGTCTAAATGATCCTATGCACTCCTGATCACAACTCCCCCCACTTAATATCTCTAGCACTCTGGGTTCAGATTGTAGTGAATCAATTTGTGTTATGGATATATATATATATATATATAAAATTCTCAAGTTAAGATTCCTTTTTTTTCTGAGAGACAGAGAGACAGAGAGACAGAGAGAGAAGCAGGCTCCATGCAGGAAGCCTGATGTGGGACTCAGTCCCGGGTCTCCAGGATCAGGCCCTGGGCTGAAGGTGGTGTGAAACCGCTGAGCCACCCGGGCTGCCCAAGTTATTCTTTTTTTAAAAAAGATTTTATTTATTTATTCCTGAGAGACACAGAGAGAGATGCAGAGACATAGAGGGAGAAGCAGACTCCTTGTAGGGAGCCTGATGTGGGACTCCATCCCTGGACCTAGGGATCATGCCCTAAGCTGAAGGCAGATGCTCAACCACTGTACTACCCAGGTGTCCCTCTCAAGTTATTCTGTAAGTGTATTACAGATTAAAAACTCTTGAGTGAAAGGGATTTACCAAATATCTACTTTATTTTCCAATAGTTCTTAATAAAGGGTCCTGATCCATTAAGTACTCAATAATTATGAGTTTAAGAAAGCAACTTTTTACTTTTGTATGAGAATTATCAGTGTGATATAGAAAAATTTACCATTCATTTAATTGATCCTGTTAACATCCTCCCCATCTCCAAAATCTCAGTCTCCAAATCCTACCTCTGCAATGTATCCCTTTTACCCGTGCTGCAAATGCCTAATAGACCTCATTATGTCTCACTTGAACTATTACAACAGCCTCTTATCTGTTCTTCATACCTTTAGTAGCCCCACCCCAATCAATCAACACAGCCACCAGAATATACTTCCTAAAAACTAAATCTGACTGTGTGTGGCATAGACTACCCAGCTGTTCACTAAATCCTTTCCCTCTTCTAAGGAACACACATCACATTGTCCAGCCTTGCTTGCAGATAGGTCTAGCTATGACTGAATCTAGAAGAGAGAAGCCTTGAGTACCACACTACCTGATCTGATCCATAAAAAAAAAAACTCCCATTTTTGCTCTTCTCCCTTCCTCTAGCTTAATGTACAAAAACATGGCAACTCTTCAAGCCATTAGTAACAAATAGTGGAAACATAGGATGGCAGGAGCCTGGGACATGGGTGAAACCTTAGAGAGCTGCCTACTAATCAAGAATTCCCAGGTTGGATTTAGGTGAATAACAAATAAATAGCTATTTTTGAGCCACTGTACATTTTTAAGCTAGGTTGTAACAGAAAGTGGCATTGTCTTAACTACTGCACCATGCTATTCCTCTGGTCAAAATCCTTTATCCATTAGCTACCATATGCTATGCAGATCCCTAGAATGACAGGTATAAGGTCTTTCATAATCTAATTGTGAATCACTCTACTCATTCTACTTTTAATCCTCATCTCCCACCATCCCATGGTTATATTCCATACCCTCTGCTTCAACCACAAGAAATTACGTGGATTCTCAGAAGAAAAAAAAATACTTTCATGCCTGTACCCATGCTGTTCCTTCATTTTAGATTCTATTCTCTTTCTTCTGCCCCATACCTAAAATTATTTTTATCATTCATAGTCCAACTCACATTTTATGATCTCTGAGACATCTTCTCTGATTGTCTTTGTCATAATCAATTGCCCTCCCACTGCCACTTCTATAACACATTTTAAAAATCTGTATCATAGCATTAACTATATTTCTAAATTGTTATGCAGTTAAGCTGTGTTCATATGCCTATTTGCAAAACTGAACTGTATCACCTTGAGGACAGGAATTGTGTCTCATTCATTCTTAAAACCCCCAGCAATTAGCACAGACTATTATATGCAGGAGTCACTTCACTCACAAAATATAGGTTGAATTGGTATTACTTGAATTCATATAGCAGTTTAAGCTTTTCAAATTATTTTTCATATATTTCTGTTATTTCATTTTTACCCTCATAATGATTATGTGGATTAAAATAAGGAGAGTTAATTAATTGTACAGTTAACTACAGAATACAGTCTAGATCTCAATACCCTGACACTGGGCATGAACGTGATTTAACCACCTCAAAGAGGAGGAAAAGAAATTAGTCAGGTAAAGTTATTGTAACCATAAAAATTCCTTCATAAAATTGACCATGCAACTTTCTTTTTGAAAGCACATAGTCTGTAAGTGTGTGCATGTTTGTGTGTGTAGGTTGCTGTAGTAGTAGCTGTTGTTGTAGTAGCCGGTTTATTTTAGATAATTCAAGATTTTTTAAAAAGATTTTATTTATTTATTCATGAGAGACAGAGAGAGAGAGAGGCAGACAGAGACATAGGCAGAGGGAGAAGCAGGCTCCATGCAGGAAGCCCCATGTGGGACTCGATCTAGGGACTGTGGGATCATGCCCTGAGCCGAAGGCAGATGCTCAACCGCTGAGCCACCCAGGCATCCCGATAATTCAAGATTTTAAATGACTTGGGAAAATAGGATTTATTGCATGAAAAAAATCTATCTTAGAAAAATAAAATACAACATAATCTCATTTCTGTAAAAAATACCAGGATGATCATGAAGAACATTCATCTCTCAGGGAGTAAGAAGTAAAACTTTTTAAAAATTTATTTATTTATTTATTTGAGAGAGAGAGAGAGAGCTAGAACACATGAGTTGGGGGAGACAGAGGGAGAGAATCCTCAAGTGGACTCTTTGCTCAGCACAGAGCCCAAGGTCACATGGCTCGCTCTCATGATCCATGAGATCATGACCTTAGCCAAAACTAAGAGTTAGAGGCTTCACCAACTGACCCACCCAGGTGCCCTGAGAAAAGTGTAACTTTTAAATGTACTTTACATAATTTTGCAAGTACTTCATTTCATGAACTAGCTGTTATACATAAAGTACTTAGAACAGAGTCTAGCACATATTAAGCATTATATACATGCTGTTTTTATTATGTTGTTTTATACAGTAAGCTTGTATTACTTTCATTTAAAAACAAAAAAATTAATTTGTCCTATAAAGAGCAGTTGGAGTATCTAATAAATGAAGAGTATAATTGAATAAATTTCTGCCATAACTTACCCTCTTGCAGATAACAGCCACTGGACAAAATCCAATAAAAATATCAATGACCTGGGGCACCTGGGTGGCTCAGTGGTTGAGTGTCTGCCTCTGGTTCAGGGCATGATCCCTGGGTCTGGGGATGGAGTCCCACATCAGGCTCCCTGTGGGGATCCTGCTTCTCCCTCTGCCTATGTCTCTGCCTCTCTCTCTCTCTCTATGTCTCTCATGAATAAATAAATAAAATCTTAAGAAAATATATCAATGACCTATAGGCATTGGAGTGTAAGCAAAAGCAAGTAGATTCTAGAGGAGAATCAACATGTGGAAGATGAGAAGTCATGAGTGAGTTTCAAGTTTTTATGGAGTTTTTTGGGCCTGAAAGTAGAAAACTATCAGAGCTACACTAGGTGACAAAAACCTTGCCATAAAACTCTCAGAATTTCCTCAGAAAATTGGCTTAAAACCAGAGGACAGAGTTCAGGCAATTGCAGCCACAGGAGAGTCAACAGTGAATCCCCAAAAGGAGATGGAAAGTTTGCATCCCACATTCTGTGCATAAACTGCCCAAATCTCCAGCTGAGCCTGGAAGCATGCATGTGTGAGTCAGACTCCAGCTAAAAATAATAGAACTTAATTGAGACTGGAGCTGCAACCCAAAAAGCAGTTTTCTATTTGAGTCAAAACAATTGAGTTGCTTCCTAAAATAAAAATTTTTTTAAAAAAGTCAATATTCTTTAGAGGAATAGAACAGAATGCAGAGTCTCCACAAAGTAACAATCACAATGTCCAAGATACAAACCAAAATTTGTCAATATATAATACAAAAATGTGATCCATTCTTAAGAGAAAGATAACATTATTGATACTCACTCTAAGTTAATTCAGATGTTGGAATTAGCGGACAAGGGATTTCAAAGTATCTGTTGTAACTGTGCTCATATATATGAAGAAAGATATGGTCACAATAAAAAGAAAGAAAACCTCACCGGAGAAAAAGAAACTATAAAAAGACAAATGTAAATCAAAAGTGAATATTACAATATTTGAAATAAAAGGTGAGGAAATTTAAGTCACAGAAGTACCTAATTCTCATTAGCCTCTACATATATAACAGTCAATCTAGGGGTATTTGCTTAGTTCACCTTCTCCTTTTTCTAAAAATTGTCCAACACTCACAGAGATAAGATCCTCATGGCACTTATGTAATTCCTCCCCTAGTATTTTGACAGTTAAATACTTTGGCAGTGGGCCTCCAGTCCAAGATTTACTAATTGGATTATCTCTTCCAGGATTTTAGAATTAAAACAGAACCTTAGTCAGTCTTGGTCAGATTTTTAAATTGAAGTGTCATGTTAATTCAAAATCAGGGGTGTGGCCCTTTCTAGCCATGTACAGAAATAAGTAAACAGGGCTCATCTGCAGAGAGAAGAAAACAAATGTACAGAGAGAAATACATGAAGAGATTGAGACCATGGGAGATACTGACTTCTTTCTAATTCCTGGTCCGAGTCGCTCATTAGGCCTTATAATGATTTCTGAGCCACTGAGCCACCTAGGTGCCCATTGATCTTTTTGTTTTTTAAGATTTATTTATTGGATGGCTCAGTGGTTGAGCGTCTGCCATCGGCTCAGGGCATGTTTCCGGGTTCAGGGATCGAATCCTGCATTGGGCTCCCTTCGAGGAGCCTGATTCTCCCTCTGTCTATGACTCTGCCTCTCTCTGTGTGTCTCTCATAAATAAATAAATAAATAAATAAATAAAATCTTTAAAAAAATAAGATTTATTTATTTATTTGAGACAGGAGGGAGGGGCAGAGGGAGAAAGAGAGAGAGAGAATCTCAAGCAGACTCCCTGCTGAACCTGAAGCCAGATCTATGGCTCTATTCCAGGACCCCAAGATCATGGCCTAAGCCAAAACCAAGAGTCACAATCAACTGACCTACCCAGGCACCTCAAGAGTTTGATCTTCTAAACAAATCTTTTTTCCTTCTCATATCCATTGTTGTCTAGAAACCTGGTTATTATTTGACTTCCCATGTAGCTTCCTAACATGAAATTCATGCTTGGACCATTTGACAAAAATATTTTAAACAGCTTGAAAGTGATGTTCCATATTTTAAATTAATCACTTGACCTACTGGTTTTATACATCAGTCTCTTATAAGAGTTTGGTTAAGGTAAGACAGACCCCTGATGGTTAAATAACTCTTTGATGCTATAAAAAAAAATAGAATGGACTTGGGGCATCCGGATGGCTCAGTTAAGCAACCAACTCTTGGTTTCAGCTCAGGTCATGATCTCAGGGTCATGAGATCAAGCTCCGAGGGGCTCCATGCTCACTGTGGAGTCTGCTTGAGATTCTCTCCCTCCCCCTTTCCCTGCCCCTAGCTGGCATGCACTCTCTCTTTCTCTAAAATAAATAAGGAAATAAGATCTTTAAAAAAATAGAATGGATTTGAAGTACCAAATAGTGGAACACAATAGGTATGTCCCGAAGAGGCCCAGATTTGCAATAGTCTTTCTAGACAATAATCCTATCTTGTCATTCTCTGTAATTAATATCCACATAGGTGAAATTTCAAATTATTCCCAAATACTATGCTTTGTTCAACAGTGTTAAAGAGGCAACAGTCCAAAAATGGACTCACTTGTGCTAAGCCCCAATTCACCAAACCAAAAGTTAATACCTAACCTCATTACAGTTTCAACCTTCCCCAGCAATATAATCTTAACTGGTCCATCTGGAATTTCCGGGTCAGCAGTAGTGAGGTAATCTGCTCTTTCCTTGTCCCTGCTCCCTTCTCCCTATCAAACTCTCACATTTTTAATAACTCTATAGAGCTCCTATTTATTTGCAAGATGGGATGCTGCCTAATTCATGAATCACTGAATAATTCCAATTAGATCTTCAAAACTTTTTTAAACAGAATTGGTGTCGAAAACCAAAGTGAACTTCAGAGTGAGATCCAAAGTTACACTTCTGATGGCATTCAGGGACAATGAGAAACAGAGGCATGGTACCCCATGAACTCTTCGAGTTCTCTTTCTTGCCATTTCCAAGGGCTATGAATAAGTTCCTCTTGGTTCTGTCTAGCTCCTGACCTAACTGGCATTACAGTTCCCAAAGTGACTGCAAACCCCAGCCTTTGATTCTGTCACAAGATTAATATGGGAACTGTTATGGCACTCCACAGTTCCCCATTTATGTGAAGCATGGAGTCCACAGTTCTCATTTATTGAGCTCTGCTGTTTCAATCCTTTTCCCAATCCCCAGATTTCCATAATGGGAACTGTTGATGGTTACTGGCTAGAGTTTGACTAACTCTGACTTAAGAACTGAACTGGAGGAGGAGGACGGGGGGTGGGGGTGAATGGGTGACGGGCACTGAGAGGGGGCACTTGATGGGATGAGCACTGGGTGTTATTCTGTATGTTGGTAAATTGAACACCAATAAAAAATAAATTTATTTAAAAAAAAGAATTGAACTGGACCCAGGAATGGACTGGGTCAGATATAATCTGGACTGGGTCTAGTACAGGGCCTTGAGTTAACAAAAATTTAAGTAAAGGCTATTGCTAATGGAAATCTTGGAAGCAAAAAAACCCTGCAAAATTGGCAGGCATGGGTTGAGCACTTAAAAGCTGTTAAAATGCTCCCGTATAACTCAGACTCCAATATTAAGATAGGTTGGTCATGGAATGGGTTGGATTGACACTCGGTCACTTGCCAACCTCAAGAAAACTTCCCTGCAATGAGACATACTATAAAACATCACACAATTCCCAACCAAGCAACACATCCTTTTTTGGTATTAGTTTAGCTCTGAGAGATCCCAAAATAGGTACATGATAGATAGATGATAGAAAGATGATAGATGATAGATAGATAGATAGATAGATAGATAGATAGATAGACAGATATTAAAATAAGATCTTTATTTTTTAAAAGATTTTATTTATCCATGAGAGACAGAGAGAGAGAGAGAGAGAGAGAGAGAGAGGAGAGAGAGAGAATGAGAGAGAGAGAAGCAGGCTCCATGCAGGAAGCCTGATGCAGGACTTGATCCCTGGACTCCAGGATCACGCCCTGGGCCGAAGGCAGGTGCCAAACCACTGAGCCACCCAGGGATCCCCTAAATTCCAAAGGGTTAAGCATGCTACCTTCTGGAAGACCTGCTTATTTTATGTCTAAGAACTATGGTCCTGGAAGCTATAAATATCTACAAAAATGGCAAAATCCTACTCAAAACAATGCAGAATTACAATGGTCACTATTGGAAGTGTTCCAGTTAGACAAGATCATTCATTTAACAAGTGCATTTGAAAGTAAGGGTTTCTGCATTAAACAAATGGGAGTGGGTCACTTATTTTAATTGGAATGCAGATTTCAAAAGGCTTCAAGAATTCCAAAATAGCTTAATTAAAAGATGCAAGGCAAAAGACTGATAAAAAATTAAGGACATAACAAGTACCTAAAACAAATGGCTATAGGATCAACATAACTTCTACTACTTCCATCTATCCTCCTTTATTTGAGTACTCATTCTAACAATCCTGTCTGAATTATCCTCCCACTCTGAAAGGACTATACAATCATAAATAAAAGTTTGCCAAATTAGTAGCCTTACAAACACCGTATTGACCTTTGAAGGATAGCTCCCATATGAGCCCCTCCCAGAGCTGATGAGGAGACTGAGAGATTTTCTGGTCAACTCCTATGTTATTTCCTTAAACAGCTAAGGGGAAAATAAAATGAAAAGGAGTGAAAGAACTTGTCAAATTCTAATAGATAACAAAGATACACCCTCTACTTTAAACCCCACTCAGAGGCTACAAATAGGACCCTGGTAAGCTGGCAAAAGCCGTCTAAGGGTGAGTATTCTTACCAGAGTCAGCGAGCCCAAATCTCTGTCTGTAGTACTCAATGAAGAGGTAAAGTAAAATATTTTTGTACCCTTTTTGAGAATGCCTCTTAAGTCCAGGGAGTTATTTAATACTGCCAGAATTATTTACAGCTGAAAACTGACAAGATATTTTAAAGAATTTTTAAGTAGCTTTGTGGTAACAAATTGGTAGCAGATATTTAGAGCCTGATAGAATTTTTTTAGGCCTTCTTCCCTAAGTTGAAATAAAACTATGTACCCAGAAGGGAAAAAAAGCCTTCTAAAGCATCTCTGGAAGGATTTACTAAAACAAACAGCTCTAAATCCAAACCATAGAAATCTTTTGATTTCTGCTTTAGCTGGACATCTTCACCCTTAAAAAAAAGGTAAATTTAGGATAATGTATAGTTCGTTGGGTAGATCAACTTGGTGTCATTTAGGCTGCAATCCAATTCTTTGAGGAATTGAGAGCAACTGTCCTTATCTTAAAGATCTTTGTAAAACTAACAATATAGCTCTTGAGGTTCAAATTTCACCCATTACTTTTACCAATCCTAAAACTTCCCTTATTCATTTAAAAAGGCTTATAGGTATTGTACAAATTCTGGCCTCAGGAAACAAAGTCCTTCTTGGAGGCATCCTATCTCTGTGCCTTTGAGATATAAATCTAGGCCACCTCTTTAAAAGTACTAACTTGAGGGAGGTAATTCTTATCAGAAGGAAATGTTTCTTGAAGCTTAGGTGCATGATAAAAAATAATAATAAACAAATGTATTATCCATAAAAAATGTCTTTACCCAGTTAAAAGTTTAGAATGAAAGGTATAAGGTTTCTGCATCTGTCCATATGTTCATGTATGTCTATATATGTATGCATTGTAGATGTGTGGCATTTTTCTACCTCTAGAAGTTATTGCCAAAACTAACTGGTTAAACAGCGCTATTTAATTGGCTTAAAGAACACTAAGAGCTTATATAAGTTAAATTCCCAAAACTATAATAGAAATTCAATCAAATGAATTTCAGATTCATGTGACCTGGGAAAATATGTGATATTAAAGCTAATTTAAAATTGTTAGTTTAATTAAAATAAGCAAGTCTTTAGAGTTGTCAGTATTAAATATAAAAATTTTATTCTACCATGGTTTACTAATCAAATAACTTCATGTTACCAATGATAAAACTTGTCAGCCAGAAAAATACTTTAGTATGATGACTGACATTTAATGTCTAAGAAAGTTTTTGAAAGTAATGTAAACATAATTGTTAAAAACAAGTAAATTAAGTAGATGTAATTATGATAAAAGCTTTTTAAATAGTTTTCCAAAATCTTTGGTAACCTAAATCCTTGAAGTTTTGCTAAGTTAAATGATGAGTTAAAGTCATCGAACATATGGAACATTTCTAGATAAGATAAAATACCAAAATGTTAATTACTGAATACAGATGATCTCCTTTTTGCTTACTTTTACAGAAAAATTAAAGATATTTGTGTTTACTAGTGAACATAACTTGTGCCATACTGGAAAATTTACTATGAGAAAGTATATGCTTCTAGAAATTATTTAAAATATTTATAAATTTTCCAAGTTACAGAATGTCAATGTGAAAGATGGTTTGCAAAGATTTATTTTCACTAGAAATTAAGGTTTTTAAGGGTTAACAATTCGAATATATATAACTAAAACTACTAGAAATAATAGGGAAACATTCCCATATATGATGAAACTGGATTATATGTTTAAAATTTTTTTTAAAATTTTATTTATTTATTCATGATAGTCACAGAGAGAGAGACAGAGAAGCAGAGACACAGACAGAGGGAGAAGCAGGCTCCATGCAGAGAGCCCGACGTGGGATTCGATCCCGGGTCTCCAGGATCACGCCCAGGGCCAAAGGCAGGCGCCAAACCGCTGCGCCACCCAGGGATCCCGGATTATATGTTTAAAAGTAAAAGAATGTATAAGGAATTGAAATACATTTTTCTGAGGGAAAAGAAAGTAATTTTGGACTAAAGAGAGGTTGGTTATTTCAGAATGTGAAAGTAAAAAAAACAAAGGACAAAATTGTAGCAACTTGTTAAAAAAAGGAATCTTGGGAAAGGAATTTAATGCATGGTCAAGTTGAGTAATATTGAATAAATTGGTTATAAGTGTTTTTTAAAATAAGCTTTAATAATGTAATAGTGTAGTTACATAAATCCAATTCTTAATTTTCTGTCATGTGCTAAAAGGACAAGTTTTCTTTTATTATTGATATGCTCTTAAGAAATTGTACAACTATATAACTTTCTGTATTTGCCTACAAACTCTTTAATTGTAACCATGGTTAAAGGGATAATTAAGTGCTCTTTCACAGTAAGCTATGATCTTTTTTGACTGTTTTAAAACCTTTTAATATTTTTGACAAACTTCCCAAAAGCAAATGTTAAATGAATTGTTATTGACCTTGAACTAACTTTGGGATTTTTAAGAGGTATCCCAGACCATCTCATTGATTTGTTCTCTCTTCTTATAAAATGGAAGATGTTAAAATAATGAGGCGTATCTGATATGTTAAATTACATGGGAAGCATTGTCAAATAAGTAATGCTAAGACTTTATGTATATTCTTGTATGTATATGTTGTTAATATAAGTGTTCCAGAAATTGTATAAAATTCCTAAAAATCTGGAGGGTATTATGCTGAGTGAAGTAAGTCAATCGGAGAAGGACAAACAGTGTATGTTCTCATTCATTTGGGGAATATGAATAATAGTGAAGGGGAATATAAGGGAAGGGAGAAGAAATGTGTGGGAGATATCAGAAAGGGAGACAGAACATAAAGACTTCTAACTCTGGGAAATGAACTAGGGGTGGTGGAAGGGGAGGAGGGCGGGGGGTGGGGGTGAATGGGTGACGGGCACGGAGGGGGACACTTGACGGGATGAGCACTGGGTGTTATTCTGTATGTTGGTAAATTGAACACCAATAAAAATTAATTTATTTAAAAAAAAATTCCTAAAAATCTCATATGTGATATCAGTCAAAATTCCAGTCATTAACTTGAATTGTTGTATGTTATAGAAATAGCCAAATTTCCTTGTCAATTCCATTATAATAAATATGTTTTTTATATGTTTAACAATGGGCATTTTTAAGTCTTTTGTCATTTACAGGTAGTGATTGTTTTATTCTGATGCTTTGTAAAAGTGTTCCTACAAAAGACTTCATCTTCAAAGAGAGTCAAGAGAAATACTTTTGACCCATATAAGGTTCTGATAACTTCAAAATCATTAAACTAAACTGGGTAAGAATTTCCAGAACTAATGGAAAAACTAGATTCAAGCAGAATGAGAATTAGTAACATGGGACTGAATAAACTGACACTGAAGATTATAATTTTTTAAAAAATTGATCTATTTATTTTAGAGAGAGTGTGTGTGCAAGCAAGTGGAGGGGCAGAGGAAAAGAGAGAGAGAGAATCCTCAAGCAGACTCCCAGCTGAGTGTAGAGCCTAACACAAGCTCCATCCCAGGACCTGAGATCATGACCTGAACCGAAATCAAGAGTCAGATACTTAATCAACTTAATCAACTGAGCTACCCAGGTACATTAATAATTTTTATGATTTCTTGTTTGAAACAATGCTTATTCCTTAATGTTTTGTTTTTTTCCAGATTTGAGGAAACTTTTTTCTCTTCACTTCTCTATAACTTACAACAATCTGGTAAAGTGTACCTTTGTAAACACAGATGAAACATTTAGTTTTTTCTCTCTCCTGATCCCTCCAGAATTTGGACTCTTGAGTATTTTTACCATGGAAAAATAATTATTTATGTAAGTCCTATAAGAATCTATTCTTGTTAACAGGACACAAATAGAAACACTGGTTATATTACCAAAGGTTTGGCTGGAATATCATATTTGAGAGATTTGCAGACTCAGATATGACCAGACAGTTTAAAAGGAACTAAGGTTGATTTTATAGGGCCAATAAAGCCCCCTGGAAAAACAGACCTGGTATCTTGCTTACAAGGTTCCAACAAAGGAGTCTTAAAACAGAGCTTATATGGCCAGTCACTATCCTTGCTGCACTTAAGTAGATAATGAGGCCAAGTCCAATGCAAAAAAATAAGTTTTATTGTGATCATGCTTGGAAAAAAAATTATGTCTGTACCTTTGTAAATACTAAATTCTAATCATCCTAATTATCTTTTAGGTGTATACCTGTTAATTGAACTGGATCTTGAATTCTCCTAATTTCCTCAAATATCTGGCTACCATTCTCCAGATTAGTGTTTCTAATTTTTCTCCTACACTTCTGATTTAGAATCACTAAAAACAAAAGACTGCCCTTGAATCTGCTTGGAAGGGACTATACCAGGTCCTCTGCACCACCCAGTTGTCAGCCAAACTTCAGGAACTTGAACCTCGGATACACATCTTAAAGCTGAAAAAAGCTTCACTTAAAATCTGGTCCTGTGTTAATGTTGCAGACCTCTAAATCTCACTGATTAGGAAGAGAAGTAGCTGACATCAAGGTAGACTTCTTTTCCAAAAACATTGAATCAAGAATTTGTACTTCACTTAAACATGAAACCCTTTCTTCTTCTCTTTCCTTCCTTTACTCTGGCATTACCCTAGAAAGATAACAACATCAGCTGTCTCTACAGTGATTGTTAAGTAGGGTAACTTTTCAGACTGCTGGATTTGTCATCAAGAACTTCAGTCTGTCCATGATGTAAGAGACTCCCTGGTCTGTTTCCCTATCTTTGCTTAACTACCCCAAACCTGGGGACCTTTGTGTCCAGGCTACATGCAAAGAAAGAGACACAAGCTAAGGACAACCAGAAAATAAATAGCCAGTGTACTCCACAGACCCTTGAAATTTTACTGGCCGCCATGGTGGTTACTCTTCCGGTCTTGAGCCAGAGATTTAAATGGAACTACCATGCAGCATTTATGAATCAGGATCTGCTTCCTTGGCAGGGTCCTACTTCCCTGATTTGGAGTAAATATAAGTGCAAATATAATCAGGAACCTCTCCTTAACTATTAAAATATTGCAGAATCCAGTACCAAAACAATAGCTACCCTCCACCAAAAAACCCTTAGAATCCCTGGTCAAAATTATTCTTGATAATAGGATAGCCTTTGATTATCTTTTAGCTGAGCAAGAAAGTGTCTGTGCTATGGCCAATGCCACCTGCTGCATCTGGATTAACACTTCTGGAGAAGTTAAAACTCATTTATATAAGATCAATGAGCAAGCTGCTTGGCTTAAGAAGGAGTCTTCTTAAGGGTTTTTCTTTGACTTATTTGATTCTGATTGGTTTGGATCTTAGGGACCACAGCTCCAAAGGGCACTCCACACATTGAGAATTATTTTACTTATAATAATCACAGTAATCTCCCTGGTGTGTTGTGTCTTCTCAAAAGCTTTGAATGCATGTTTGCAGCTACTAATCACCAAGTAAATGATCTCCCTAAAACTGGAATGTCAGAAAAGAAATAAAAGGAATGATTGACTTAAAAATTGTAAGCCTGAAGTCATGACCTATGACTACCACAAAGTCTCAGCAAAAACCATTATGATTTGTGAATATCACACAGAAGATTGATAAAAGCTGTGAGAACTATAGAGTGGTACCTGATAGTGGCACTAATGTCTTACATTTTGATTACATTTCTCAGTACGCTGAGAGTCTGATCAAGAGGGGAGATTGGTTAAAAAAGGAACAACAGGCCCAAAATGGAGTTACCTGTGCTCCATGTCACCAAACTGAAACTGAATATCCAACCTAAGAGCAGTTTCAACCTCTCCCAGGAATGTAATCTTAACTGGTCAGTTTGGAATTTTCTGGTCAGCAACAGAGTAGTAATCCACACTTTCTCTGTCCCTGCCCCCTTCTGCCTGTAAGAGTCTCTCATATTTTTTTTATAGCTCTTCAGAGCTCTTTCCTACTTGCTCGATGAGATGCTGCTTGATTCATGAATAGTTGAATAAAACCAATTAGATCTTCAAATTTACTCAGTTGAATTTTGTTTTTTAATAGTGTTTACTCTAGTTTTGAATAGTCCATGAATATTTGGAACATTTTATAATAGCTTCATACTGGAAATACACTTGTCTCAAGTAGGAACTATATATGGATCATATATTTTATTATCAATGTAATAGAATAATATTACTCTTGAATATAAAAAATAATCTACATAAACACAAATGTATTGGGGCATTTCCAGGTAAAACTAGAAAATGCATATTGTAAGAATGTTAAATATAAAGCAAAAAAAATATAAAGCAAAATATTCACTATGATGTTATCTTATTTGGAAGCAGGAAAAAAAGCTGCACTGTATTCTCTGCCTTAACTCTGCGTTGTCAAAGTGAGAAGCAGTTGATATTTGTACAGGAAGACAAATTAATAAAGGTTATTTGCTTCTGCCACCATGGTTTCAGATCGATCTTTTCCATATCCAACATACAAACTCTGGCAAATGTATATAAACAAGCGGTTATCTGTTAAATTATATTTTAATCACATGATGTAAAATGAATTTGTAATAGGTCCTTCTACAAAAAAAATTTTTGTCAATAGATTACCTCTTTTCATATCTATCCACACCAATTTTAGTTTATGGTATGTGAGAGAACTGTGTGTGGTCAGGTTCAAAGGATTTAGTGGACAACATCATTCAACATTCAAATTATTTTCTCAAACACTTATGAAATTCTTAAGTGAACCCTACCTACAAATTGAAGATTTCTGGAAGTCAGCTTTATCCAAATGAAAGAGCCTAAAAGAAATACACATGGGATCCCTGGGTGGCTCAGCGGTTTAGCACCTGCCTTTGGTCCAGAGTGCGATCCTCGAGTCCTGGGATCGAGTCCCACATTGGACTCCCTACATGGAGCCTGCCTGCTTCTCCCTCTGCCTGTGTCTCTGCCTCTCTCTGTGTGTGTCTCTCATGAATAAATAAATAAAATCTTTAAAAAAATGAAACACACATATACACACGTGTTACAAAGCAGAAATAAAAAATCAATGGAAGCTTGATGCTCCTGTAGCTGAGGTTTTTTTTTTTTTTTAAGATTTTGGTTTTTTTATTTATTCATGATAGACAGAGAGAGAGAGAGGTAGAGATACAGGCAGAGGGAGAAGCAGGCTCCACGCAGGGAGCCCCACGCGGGACTCGATCCCGGGACCCCAGGACCGCGCCCTGGGCCAAAGGCAGGCGCTAAACCACTGAGTCACACAGGGAACCCCTGTAGCTGGGTTTTAATGTGGAATGCAATACTATGGTTCAAGTTGCTAGTTTTTCATCTGAGACACTATTTATATGGAGAAAGTAAATTATTTCAGAATGCTTGCCCTTCCCCTTCCAACTGTCAAAAAGAAAACCATAGGCCCCAAATGGAGTCACTTATGCTAGCCCAAGTCACCAAAATGAGGCTTAATAGTAAACCTAATTGCAGTTTTAATCTCCCCTAGAAATGTGGTCTTAACCAGCCAGCCAGAAAATCTTGGTTCAGCACCAATGTCCTCTTCATCCCCCAAAGGAAGATGAGGTCATCTGCATGGTAAGAATCCCTGCTTTTCCCCTTCTAAGAGAAAGTGACTTTTTCTGAAACAATTCTTTCTTTTGCTAGTAACTTCCTTGTTTCACCCTCCTTCCTATAAAAACTTTCCATTTTGTACAACTCTTTGGAGCTCCTTTCTATTTGCTAGATGGGACACTGTCCAATTAATGAATTGCTTAATAAAGCCAATTAGATCTTCAAATTTACTCAGTTGAATTTTTCCCTAACGCTATCCATGATAATGCAGAAAGCAAGGCAAAAAGACAAAGTAAAGGAATGAACATGGCCTAACAACTCAATGCAAATATGTGATAGAAAGACTATTTTCTATGTTTTTAAAAATAATGTAGCTCAATATGAAAATGTGACACTCAAGTCTTAATTCAAAAGAAGTTAAAAGTTATGTAATCGCAGAGATTATATACCTTCCTTTTAGTGTTCAAGAAAACATTAGTAATTTTATTCAATACACTAGTCTATCATTTAATGAAAATATTATTATTTTTTAAAGATTTTATTTATTTATTCATGAGAGACACAGAGAGCGAGAGGCAGAGACACAGGCAGAGGGAGAAGCAGGTTCCATGCAGGGAGCCTGACCTGGGACTCGATCCCAGGTCTCCAAGATCACGCTCTGGGCCGAAGGCAGCGCTAAACCACTGAGCCACCTGGGCTGCCCTAATGAAAATATTATTGCCCACCCAACACAACTCTCAATTTCAAAGTATTCTACACCATTTCATTACAGGGCTAATTGTTAACACTTCTACACAAAAGTGGATACATATTAGTTGGAACTGAAATATCTGAGGTCATCAGCTATGGTATTGATCAGGCATCAAAGTTAATATTCTGTGAAAATGTCTGGGAAGTGTAATCTTACCAACAATTAATGTCTCTCTACAAACATTTGGTGTGTACTTTCACCACATGGAATTAATTCAGTGAAAAAAAATTTACAAACTTTAGGAAAGCTTACCCTTTTAATAAATCTTGTCTTGATGTTATTGGGTATAGGCAGATTTTAGATCAGGTTTGCTTTGGGACCCTTCCAATTCAATAATTTTCTTTTAATCCTTTAACTTCAGGCCCTGCCTTTAGTGTTAACTCTTAACGTAGCCTGATATTTATTGTTTAGTACCAGGGTCAACTTCTATCAAAAAGGTACTGGAGGGTCATTAACTTCCAACAGGTTCCCTTTTGTCCCCAGAGAACATATTCAAATGACAGCATCAGGTTTTGGCTGTGTGAAGCCAAAGGAGTTCTGACAATGATGTAAACTTTCTACTATTTTGTGAAATTGGATGGAAAAAATAAGCTTTAAGGAGAGCAGAATTTGCCACCCCAAAATATGCTTCTTTGGCATGAGGATTATTTTGAGCTGGTTATTTAAACAAAAAAGGTGGATACCAGAGAAGGTCTAAAAATCATGTAGAAGTTACCCTTGTGTGAGACACATTTGAACTTAGTACAAGGGAAATTCCCACTTGTAAGGATGTCTTCTTTGCTGTCCCAGAAAGAGAGAGATGACTCAATCTCTAGAAAGTCTTTTGGAAAAAAAAAAAAAGAAAGAAAGTCTTTTGGATAAGGCAATGACTTAAGTCTATAACAATCATACCCTTGTTTACTGTGCTTTTTCTCATAGTCTCCCATAAGTGGCTCCTCACTACCCAGACATCTTTTGTCTTTAGCTGGAGATGGTAATTTAAGGTGTTAGTTGCATTTTACTTAGGCTTTACTGTGATGAATACTAATTTGTTAATGTGTAAAACTCTGCATAAAGTGCTAGATTAGCTGTGGCCCTTGTGAAATATAGGCAAGCAGGAACGTTCAAATACAATATCACGTATTAATTGCCAATAATGACTTGCATCAAGGTAACTAGTGTTATTTAAAACAAATTAACAGATACAGAAAAAATCCTAGTTAATGAATTTACCAATTATCTATCTTGCTATAAAATATAAGTTTGTGTTCTGTTTCTAGTCCTTTCTTATCCACATATACCTATGCATTCTACTTATAATGATTTCTCAAAATGCAAAGGTTGGCTATGCGACCTATCCAACTCCTTGTGACGAAAGTCACTGTTCATTCAATGCTTTCTCATGGAATGAAAGCATCAAAGCAAATAGCAGTCCATGTACAAAATATTTTGTTAGAGAACAGATTCTTAAAAAAAGTAACTTCATAAGGCACTGAAACAATACTAAACATAAAAGAGAAATAATTCAAGTGAGGCATTGAATGAAGAAACTTAATTTTCTTCCATTCTCTTAATATGCATGGTCAAAAAAAAAAAAGCTTCTTTTCCATTACCTCATCTTAAGTAGTTTTTCAAATCAAACCCATACTCACACTCATGCTGTCACTGATAATGGATCTCATGTCAAAGAAAAAAAGCATAAAGGACCCGATAATAAGTGCAATTATCAAACATCAAAAATGTAGATCAAAGTGGATTTCCCGACTCTTCTATATGCAGTCACTTCACAGCATTTCGCTATTCATATCATGTGGTCTTGACAGGATATATTAATTTCTCCATTATGAGAGCAATGGAATTGGCACATTTCAGTCAGAAGCTGGCAATAAGTAGAGTCATTATTTCTCTTGTTTTAGTGGTTTGTGTATGTGTGTGTGAGAGAAACAGAGAAAGATTGTGTGTGTGTGTGTGTGTGTGTGTGTGTTTGAAAAATACACTCCCCAGACACACCACACTGTGTCTCCAGAGGTGATAGAGAGCCTTCAGGGAGATGTTAACCTCCCTATGAAGGATGGATCCAGGCAAGGATTTTATTTCTTTCAGATAGTACAATATTTCCTCTCTCTGGAAAATACCCAACCTATCTTTGGGAGGACTGAATTATCTCAGAGGGAAACTGGGAGTTCTAGAAACTTGTTTCCCTGAATCATTTCAATAACTCAAGTAATCTAATTTACCCCACCCCCAGTCCCATACTCCATCCTTTCCCTAGCACTTCTTCTGATACATTTTTTCTTTGAAAGAATTTGCATTTTCTTTTCCTACTAAATGCTGAATAAAAATTGTATGCTAGGTATTCTGTAGGTGGATTTCCAGAGTCTTTACAGCCTGCAAGCTTCCATTAACTGTAGGTCATTTGTTTTCCGTCTTTGTCTATGCCTTGATTAGTGCATTAAAAAAAACATGCCAGTGACACAGGAATTACCTCTGAACCCACTTTCAACTGGAGTACTGTTGTCAGTAATCAGAAGAGAAAATTATTTTGGTTCTTTTTGCAAAGATCAATCTATAACTTTCTCAGTAATCAACTCTTTAGGGTCATAAGTTTATGCCATTTCTCAGCCACAGAATAAGAGCAAACACTATTTCATATTTTCCAGGAAAATTTGAACATATTTGTTAAAAGAGACATAGACCATTTGTAAAAGTAAAAGGGCAAACCTATATGCATAATGACAAATGGGACCCAGGCATCAGGAAAAAAAAGTTTCTTTAGGATTTTTAAAAAATTGCTTTAAAAAGTCAAGATGCTTTCAAAGTAGTACATTGAAAATCAATTGATTATAACAAAGTTTGAATGAGTTTTAAATATTTTGAGGTTAAAAATGTCAAGTCATTAATATTGTTTTAAACTCAATAAAAGATAATTTTTGTTTTGTTTATAAATTCCAGTCAATCAAGCTTTTCTCAACACTTGAGCTCTTCTTAAATGTTAATTTGAAAATAGGCAGGTTTCTAAACATGTGCTTCAACATATGGCTAAACTAACTTATATCTATCATTAAATAAATAAATATTATAACACATAGATTAGCCAATTAGCATACTTCATTTTTCTCTATGGAGTAAAATGGCTCTGAATCTGGAACATCTGCTGAAGTTGTTCACCACAACAGTAGTTAGAAGTTTCTGGAATTAACTGTGCCAGGCAAGAAGATAATTTTATAGTCTTCTCCCCATGGGAGGAAATATGGATGAAGAGTTTGAGATGGCAGACTTCATCAATAAATCATAATCAATATAACAGTGTTGTGGAATTGGGTAGTGGTTTCTATAATGACCAGTAAATATTGCTCTTGTTACTGTTTTTAAAGGGCAAGAGCTAAGAAAAATGAGAAGAAAACAAAAATAAAATAAAAATAACAATACGTAGACCAAGAAACAGATTTCTTAATGTTACAGAACCATCATCACAATTATTCTCCATGCCATAAAACATGTGGAGCATACAGAATAAAAAATAATGAGTATTAAGATGTCAATGGTACTCAAAAGACCTACTTATTAGAGAGACAAAATGCCACTTCCAATCATATCTTATATTACATGCAAACTTAAAGGTATAGTGCAGTGGTGAGACCAGGAGTTCTGAAACTGACTACCAAAGTTCAAATTTCAGCACATCACTTAATGCCCATTGATTTAGGCATTTCTGAACCTCTCTGCATCTGTTCCCTAATCTGTAAAAGTGATCAAACAACAAATATCCCACAGTTTCTGGAGAGAACTAAATGAATTAATTCACGTATTTAGAATGGTGCCAGGTATATAGTAAGTGCTCACTAAATTTTGCAATTCTTATTAATAGAAAGGAACTTAATGTATGGATAAATGTTTAGTAGCAGGCTTGGTTCTATGCAAAGTTGTGATATGACACAAAAAGGAGGGCTCTCTTCCCTCTTTCTTTAAACCCCATTTCCTTTACAGCTGCCTCTTTTCTTCCCAAGCAGCTCCTCCCCTTTGACTGTGAAATCCCATCCAAATCTGCATTCTTAAACTATACAATCCAGGTTTGCTTTTTTTAACCCTCAGTAGTCTACCAAAACTCATTCATCCTGTGGTACATTCTCTCAAGTCAAGGTTACAAGATAGCATCAAGTAGGATGAATTACCATGAAGTTAGTGCTGATATTTTGCATACAGTTATCAATACCTGAATAAAAGGAGTAAGTGTTCAAGGACTATCAAGAGCTATGAAAACTAAAACAAAACAAAACAAAAAACAAAAAACAAAACAAAACAAAAAAAACTGCAAACGCTGCTGTTTGTTGCCTCCTCCTGGTTAGCTGAAGACTAACTCCAGAGTTCTGGAGTCTAGATTTGTACATCCAACTGAAATTCAATATATACTTTGACTATCTCACAGACCTGTATTTAATGTGCCTAAAATGCAACTCCTGATTCCCTCACTCTCACCACACTCCTTTCCTCATCTTACCTAGGTGACACCACAAAGTATCCAACTGCTCAAGCCACAAAATGGAATCATCTCAGATCTCTCCTTCTTGCATACCTCCTACATCCAATTCATAACCAAATTCTTTTGGCTTCCTTCAGAAATATATCTTGCATCTAGCCACTTTTCTTTGCTCCCTATTCTAAGCTACCCTCATCTCTCACCTGAATAACTGCAACAGCCTCCTTCCAGGTTCCCCACTTACAATCTTACCCCCTTTGATCTATATCCTGTATGATAATCAGGCCTAGGGTAAACTTTAAAAGAACAAATTGGATATTCCCCTCCTGTGCTTACTAAATCACTCCAATGGCTTTCTATATTTAGAAAGACATTCAAACTCATTACCTGGGCCTCCAAAGCCTTCTGTGACCTGGCTGCTGTTCAGCTTATGGTTTCCTATTGAGCTGTTCTTCCCCTGGTCCACCTCATTTTTGGCACATTGGTCTTGTTGTTGTCTGTAGATAGGGTCATCTTTTCCCACCACAAGTCCTTTTTTGCCTATGCTTAAAAGATTATACCCACCCCATCCTTTCCTCATCACAATTTATATATTTCCTTCATAGTGCTTATGACATTAATTCAATATTTATGTTTTCTTTACTTGATTTTCTTCTTTTCCCCACTGGAATATAAGCTCCATAAGCATCATTGTATAGTGTTATATCTTTAGCATCTAGCTATATTAGGTACTCAACAAATATATACACTGAATGGATGAATAAGTAGTACATTTCAATACTTCTTGAATGAATAGTTGGGAAGGAATGTTTTTTAATCTCCTCTCAAACTAAAAGAGGTAGATGGCTTCTCATTGTCATAATGTATAAGCCTAACTCATCACCTAAGAATAGTCACCTCAATAAAACATCTCTGTGGCATTTTGATCATACAAAAGCAAACTATCCTTCAGAAGGAGCAATAACATTTTCTAGTGAAACATGACAGTAGGGGTAATATTGCTTTTTCTTCTTTGTCATACAGTGGTTCCAGTAATACCTATTATATTTGCAAAATGTCTTCGCTTTAAACCTCCCACTGAATTAGTAGGTTCAGTCATTTATATTATAATTAAAAAAATCCTAGAAAATGTAATGTCATTTTAACCTAAGGTGATAGTTTCTGAATACTCAGTATGTAATATCATTCAAAAATCCTTCACAGGCCAAAAGTTGAAAAAAAAATGAGTTTAAAATAAAAGGCATGAGGTGGTTCTGGACTCAAACTTCTTTTGGGGATTTTCTTCCATTTCTTTTTTTTAAAATGATTTTATTTATTTATTCATGAGAGATGCAGCGAGAGAGAGAGAGAGAGAGAGAGAGAGAGAGAGAGAGAGAGAGAGGCAAAGACATAGGCAGAGGGAGAAGCAGGCTCCTGGCAGGGAGACCGATGTGGGACTCAACCCCGGGACTCCAGGATCACGTCCTGAGTCAAAGGCAGAGGCTTAACCGCTGGGCCACCCAGGCATCCCTGGGGATTGGTTTCTAAAGATGCCCTCAACAAGCAATAGGAAGGAATAGGAATTGTGACTTAATTGTAGGCATTTTCTTTTTATTTTTTTATTTTTATTTTTTTTTAAAGATTTTATTTACTTATTCATGAGAGACACAGAGAGAGCGAGAGAGGCAGAGACACAGGCAGAGGGAGAAGCAGGCTCCATGCAGGGAGCCTGATGTGGGACTCGATCCCGGGCCTCCAGGATCAGGCCCCGGGGGGAAGGCAGGCACTAAACCGCTGAGCCACCCAGGGTTCCCCATTTTCTTTTTAAAGATTAATAAGGGTTACCTGGTACTGTTTTATTCTAATAATATTCTAATGATGTCAATTAAAAGTCACTCTCATCTACTCTCAAGGACTGAGACAGTCTCTCAATCAAACTCACTTTATTAGCTTTACTTTTGACCTATGCCATGCCATTCAAAAATAATTCTTTTTATGTAAAAAAAATTAGAAAATTCAAAAAAGAGCCAACAATGTACTTTCACCTCCAGACTTACTATTTAAGCCTAAGGAGAGTATGACAATCTTATTTGTGTTATCTTGTGGTTCTATAATTGCTCTCCGTGAGAAAGAAGTCATTTCTTACAAGGAACTCATATCCCTAACTCCTTTAAGTGCTTTTGGTATTGGATTAAATATTAATTTGAAGTACATCTGTGCTTATTCAGTTCAGCAGGTCCTGCTTATGAACAGTGGTATAACACATTTTCATTTTGCAGCACATGGCAATATGCACTACATTGCTTTTCCACCAGGTATCACTATTTTGGAACAGATAAGAGACCCCTATGACCTTCACGTTATATTTTATGCACGTTTCTATCCAAGTCAATTTATAAAATCAGGACTTCTCTACTTTAGAACACAGGATAGTCTTTCTGTTTTCTTCTTTCTAAAACAAGTACCTTGAGTACCACCATCTTGGGACCAGCGTAGAACATTATGTTCAAAGAATATTGTGCTCTGCTGGGGCAAGCTCATTACTATACTAAATATAGAAGAGACAGTTTATAAGGCAGAATAAAATTTCTATATAATGTACCAACCTGTATCTTCTAGAATGCTAAATACAACCTTAGCCATTTAAGCATCAACTGTAAGATATACACTTAGGGGATCTTGACATTCATTGTTATAATTGGACTTTTTCACAGAAAAAAAAAGTTTCCTGGATTTTGAAAGATAATTATATATAACTAATTTCCCTTTGGTATTTAAAATAGCTGTTTAATTACAATGACTATTTCTCAATTTCTACTAGTTTGTCTTCTATGAGAATGTGATAAGAATAAGGGCATCACTCTAATTTGAATCATTTTATCTAGGAGTTGAAAGAAATATAGCCATTTCCCAACCACAGCCACCTTACCATGTCCCCCACTCCCATTCTTACTCCTACTCTGAAATAGATTAGAATTTGTATTTTATCTCCACAAGCAGACTGCAAACTCTTTGTGTATTCAGGTTGTATCTTACTCAGTTTTGTAGCCCATGAAGTGCCCTGTATATGGTAATGATTCAAATATTTGTTGAACTGAAATTTAGTACTAATGTGACTGAACTGGATGGGTCTGGCTCCCTGTCTTCAACCAGGAGAATAGATAAACAAGGGCAACCTCTCGTTGATTATTCTCTGAGTGGTTTTCCATATCACACAGCTTTTGGGGGCTGCTCAAAATGATTTATAGGATCTTTTTTCTTCTTGGCTTTTCAGTCACCAGGTATTTCTAGAGATTTGTCAATCCACATATAAAATCATTTTGATAAGGCAGAGAGTTTAAAATACTGCAATTCAAAACCTTTCTTTCAAGGGCCCCTTATTTACTTGATTGCAGTTTTCAGAAAGGGTGGCATAATTTATTTTTCCCTGGAAACATAATTAAAGAATTAATACAGTAACTAAGCTAGCTCAGTGATAATAGCATTTGATCCGGGGTGGGCTTATTTAGATGTTCTTAATAAAGGGATTTGGTTACCTGGAAAAGTTAGCTGTGTAGGTATCTTTTGAAGTCCCACCATTTTAGCCCCAAGTGGCCTTATTACTGTAAAAACAAATTATTACAACTTAAAGTAGGGTGCAGTAAAAGAATATGTATGTTGTCATGTTACATCTAATGATATCAGCATTTATGTCATCACTGGATAATAGGGTTTGCAATTAAGTGTAAGGAGCAGCTAAGGATTTTGAATACCCTCAAGTAAAATAAAGAGTATCTTTCTAAAGACTGGATTTAGGCAATAATAGATTGAAAGTTTTAAGTCTGTCTTATAACAAATGAAGCCCAGTTCACACTGCTGAAAAACATTTTCAACTCCATGTTCTCGCTTCTCATTTGCTTTATTCTTTCAGTGATCAAGTATTTTAATCACATAACTCAAAGTACTGAGAATAATGTAACAAACATCCATAAATCCACCATGGGAAATTAACAAACATTAACCTTTTATCATATTTGCTTTATGTCTCCTAGTAAAGAAAGAAAACATTATAGTTAGCTCTTGAAGTCCCATTTTTACCTCTCCTAAATTCTATTCTGCTTCCTTCCCCTCTGCTCTCCACAAAGGCAATCACACTATTTTGAAGTGGGTCCTAAGAAGTGTTCTCTCTTGCTGGCACGCCCTTTTCCCCACTCCTTTCACTAGGATACCACCTGCTCTTCTTTGGAGTTTCAGTTGAAATGTGGCTTATTCAGAGAGAGATTCCAATCTCTACCCAAATTTCTATCTCTGCTATACCCCATCACGTTTTCTGATGGCATCATTTTATATGAGTGCTTATAACAATATTGATCTATTTGCGTGTTTATTTGTATGCTTCTTGTGTGTTCCTGTGTGGAGCCCAACTAGACCGTAAACTCCCTGGGGCAGAGACCATGTCTTCCTTGTTCATCACTGAATACTTTGCACCCAACATAGGGTCTTACACACAGTAGGAACTCAGTAAATATTTTTAAAGGACAAAACACTATAACCTGACAATCAATACAACCCACAAAAAACCTCAATATTTGGCTATAATCATTAACCCAATCAACGTACTGTTACTTTCCATTCAAATCACATACAGTGACATTCTGCAAAGAAATAGCAACTTGCACTGTGTAATTAAGGGTACAAGTAATATTATATGCCTTGTAGGAACATAAAGCACTAAGATGTATATATTTTTAAAAATTTTATAGGTGATATAACTGTGTTCCCATAGACTTTAATGTTTTTAAAAATCTTAATTGGCAGTAATTGCACTATTTACATGTTAATGAACAACACCTGGCCCCAGCTGGGTATAAAGAGGCTGACAATGTTTTTCTCTCACCTCCCTGGCAAAGAACTAAGCATATGCAATTTTAAAGAGACATGCTTGCCAGAAATAACACATTCATAATTGGTAGGACAATATGAAATTAGTTCGCACGTTTTACCATTCTCAAACAAATGCATAATATTTTTCATGTTTAAAAGCTTTATGATTCAAAGAGGACCTTATTTCCTGAACTTGGTGATTATTCACAATCATTAAATTATTCCTGTCAATGAATGTGCCAGAAACTAGCTAAATGGAGGCCCAAGTGGTCTCCTGTAATAAGGGCCCAGTTCCTGGCTTAATCCTTTGAAAAAAACTGAGTTTCCTTTGAAGTCATTCAAAATCTATAATTAAATATGTTGATTTCCTAGTTCCTCTATCTTATGATACTTTAAATCACTACAATTTTGATTCCATTTCCCCTTACAAACCTAATACCAATGAAGAGGTACTGAAAAGTGACTTCTAACAGCAAAGATTTTTGTGAGTCATAAAATGGCTCTTGTTAAATTTTTGCATCCTATCATCTGTAAGATGTTAGCAGGGATTACAACAAAATGAAAAAATAAGTACTAGGTCCTCAAACTATATGTGTACCTAGAATTCTGTTTTATCAATAGAAGAAAAGTTTGACATTGCTATCTTATTTTCAAATATAGACAAACCAACTACCAATTATTTATTGAGAACCTGGTACCTTAGCATTATAATGGGTAATTTGGGGAGTGGAGTGATAGATGTGCAAGGAGTAAAGTTTCACTTAAAGATGTTTATAATTTAGTTAGGGAGAAAAGAATGACAAACAACACCACTACAAGATAGTATTGGTTTGTGTGACATAGGGAGTATCTGCAGTCCAGAAGAGAGAGTGTATATTTAGGGAAGTCTCCATGGAAAACCATGTGGACTGAGGGTGGGGAAAGAAAATTTAGTATCTTCCTTGTGCCAGGAAATATGCTAACAGCCTCATGTCATTTAACTTGCTCAAGGTTACACGGCTTTTAAGAGCTGGTAAGATCTGGGACAGGAATCCAGATATGATGTTGTATGCATTTCTCACTCAGTTACATGCTAGCCTTGAAGGATGGAGAAAACAGATAAGGTGAGAACAACATGAATAATGGGAAGAGTGATTCTGAAGTGTGCTGTGCAGAAGAGATAGTACAAAAGCAAGTATGTGGGGAGTCATGGAAAATAACATCAAATAGATACAAAAGGAAGCAACAGATAATATTTCTAACCTTGAAAACCTGAAAGAAGAGTTTGGATTTGATGAGGTAGAAATTTAAATGAAATTAGTTGCATGGTAAAAAGGAATGAACAAGGTTTTCAGAGGCTGATAGAGTAAAAAGAGGTGAGAGAGGAATGGAGTCAGTACTACATAGCAGAGGTGAATGTGATGATGGTAAAGAAGGCAACTTTGCTATATGAGAGCCAGAACATAAGCTCCGTAATGGTGCTGTTATCTCTAGCCCTTAACACAGTGCCTATATATGAAGTGCTCAATAAAATCATGTTGATTAATATAATGAATGAAGAGAGGAATGAATGGTTATGGGAGGTATTTGTGACATCATGGATGTAAATCAGACTGAAATTTAGCTTGGCACTATGAAAAAGCTTTGCAAAAGGAAATTATTTGTGTTAATAACTGATGAACATTTTAAATCATTTGTTAAAAGTTATCAAACAGGCTTAGGATATAATAATAAAGGCTCAAAATAATATTTCAAAAATTAAAAGCAACAACTAAAACAAGATAACACATTATGTGTCATTATCAATTATTTTTCTTAAATATTGATGTTTGGCAAGATTGAAAAGAAACAGGTAGTCTCAAGCATTGCTAAATATTAAAGTTTTATTTTACAGTCATAATAGATACACACGACTGTAATATTTACCTAACAAATGTCATGACTTTGTCAGTAGAATTAATGATAATATCAATGTCATAAAATTTCAAAGTTTTATAAATCATTTTGGGAAAAGGCTCCCAATTTGTTTCCACAAATCAAAAACAGAGATTACAACAAAAAAATGCTAAAAGGTTTTCTTGTTCCTTCTTATTCTATTTTTACTTTTATATGAATACATTGTGATATCAGGAAAAAAATGTTCCTATACATTTTATGTGACAGTTTCCCAAGCATGCAATGAAAGCTTATATTTTAAAAAAGATTTATTTATTTGAGAGAGAAAGAGACAGAGGGAAAGGGAGCTGGAATGGGGGAGGGGCAGAGGGAGAAGGAGAGAGAATCCCAAGCAGACTTCCTTCCAGCTGAGCATGGAGCCTGACATGGGCTCAGTCCCAGGACCCTGAGTTGGCTGCTCAACTGATGGAGCCACTCAGGCATCCCTATACATAATCATTTTTGAATTAAAAATCCAGGATAGAAATTTTGAAATAAAAGATATAATAGTTTGGATTAAAATAAAACAAACCATTAGACCTTTCCCGATTCTATCTAAAATGATCCAGCCATTTTTTAAAGTTTATTTATTTATTTTAGTAATCTCTACACACAACATGGGGCTCGAACTCATGACCCCAAGATCAAGAGTTGCATGCTCCTCTGAGTCAGCCAGTTGCCCCAAGCCAATTTTGAAACTCTTTTTTTTTAAGATTTGTTTTTTTTAAAGTATTTATTTAGGGATCCCTGGGTGGCGCAGTGGTTTGGCGCCTGCCTTTGGCCCAGGGCGCGATCCTGGAGACCCGGGATCGAATCCCACGTCGGGCTTCCGGTGCATGGAGCCTGCTTCTCCCTCTGCCTGTGTCTCTGCCTCTCTCTCTCTCACTGTGTGCCTATCATAAATAAATAAATTTTTTTTAAAAAAGTATTTATTTATTTGAGATGGAGAGAGTGAGTGTGAGAGAGAATACGAGCAAGGGGAGAGAGAGAGAGGAGGAAGCAGACTCACTGATGACCAGGGAGCTGGATGTGCGGCTCGATCTCAGCAGCCGAGGATTATGACCAGAACCAAAGGCAGACACTTAACCAACTGAGTCACCCAGGTGTCCCCCCCCCAATTTTGAAACTCTTTTTTAAAAAGATTTTATTTATTTATTCATGAGAGACACAGAGAGACAGGCAGAGACACAGGCAGAGGGAGATGCAGGCTCCCTACGGGGAGCCTGATACGGGACTTGATCCCAGGATCCCAAGATCATGCCCTGAGCCGAAGGCAGATGCTCAACCACTGAGCCACTCAGGTGTCTCTGAAACTCTTAATAACATAATTTTTTGCCTTCAGATTTCTTAAATAGGGAGTATAGTCTGCTTTTGCCAGTAACAGTATTTTTAAAGCATACAGAACATTTTCAAAAACAATTACTTTTTAAAAATTTTTATTTATTTATTCATGAGAGACACAGAGAGGGAGACATAGGCAGAGAGAGAAGAAGGCTCCATGCAGGGAGCCCAGTGTGGGATCCGATCTCGGGACTCCAGGATCATGCCCTGAGCTGAAAGCAGACGCTCAACTGCTGAGCCACCCAGGCGTCCCTCAAAAACAATTATACACATAAACATGCACATGCCATTAAAATGATAAAAGACAAATAACAAACTGGAAAAAGTATTCATAAATCAAGTCTCAAGTAAATAGTTTCCTTAATATACAAATAGTACCTACAAATCAATAATAAAAGACCAACAATGCAATGTGGTAAACAATATGAATAGCTTATAGAAGTGAAATGTTAATGGCCCTTAAACATGAAATATTCCCCTTCTCATTCATACAAGTGTTTTTTTTTTAATTTTATTTATTTATTTATTTATGATAGTCACAGAGAGAGAAAGAGAGAGGCAGAGACACAGGCAGAGGGAGAAGCAGGCTCCATGCACCGGGAGCCTGATGTGGGATTCGATCCCGGGTCTCCAGGATCACGCCCTGGGCCAAAGGCAGGCGCCAAACCGCTGCGCCACCCAGGGATCCCTCCCCTTCTCATTCATAATAAGAGAAATGCAAAATGAAATATAGTATTATTGGATTTTGAGTCTATCAGAGGGCAGGATTCAAGATCATGTCCTGTGTTTGCAAGTGTTTTAGGAAATAGACATTCTCATACTTGGCTAATGTAAATTCAAATAGGTCCAGCTTCTATTGATGGCAATTTGACAATCTGACAAATACTGTCAATATTTATCATAATTAAAAACGCACAGATAATTTGGGATAGAAACTCTACTTCTAGTACTTTATGTGTGTAAAGTAAAACTAGTCTGTTTTTATAATAGTAAATAAATAAAGCTAAGTAAAATGACATTAACTCAAAGCAGTATTGGCAAATGCATTATAGTACATTGGTGCAACTGGAAACTGCAGATGCTTAAAATAACAAACTTTAAGATACTTTGTTAAATGACAAAACACACGGTTTGGAGCAGCAAGTATAGTGTGCTTCTATTGGGGCTTAAAGAAGAAATATAACCGCATATAATTGTATATTTGGATAACATCACTGAAAAGATAGAAGAAACTGGGAGTAGTAGTTTATTTCAGAGAAACTGGGGGTGGGGTTGAGGGAGGGAGATATTCATCTTTACTGGATACCCTTTCTGCATTAGGTCCAACTATAAGAAATTGCCAATGCTGGACTGTTTCTGACATAGAAAAACAGCAACTTCTTATGGTTCAAAAATACCATAGCATTTGTACTACATGCTTGTGTTACCTATTACCAAAATGGACATTTTTAAAAGATTTTATTTATTTATTCATGAGAGACACAGGCAGAGGGAGAAGCAGGCTCCATGCAGTGAGCCTGATGTGGGACTGGATCTGGGGACTCCAGGATCATACCCCAGGCTGCAGGCGGCGCTAAACCACTGCGCCACCAGGGCTGCCCTATCTTTTTTTTAAAGCAGAATTGGTATAGTGCCATCAAATAAACTTAAGAGCTGGTCAATTGCATAGATGGCTGTGGAGAATGGAACGGCCAAGAGAGAACAGCATTATCTTTGGATAGTAGTTGTAGAGCAGAGAGCCCCATTTCTGGAGTCAGGCTGCCTGGGTCTTGGCTATGTGACTTTGGACAAGCTAAATAACCCTTCTGTACCCCAGTCTCACCCATACAATGGAGATAAGCATAGTGTGTAACTCATTAGAATATTATTGGATAAAATAGCCCTGATGTCTAATGTGCTTGGAACAATGCCGGACACATAGTGCTCCACAGTGTTAACGGCTATTAGCATGAGCATTATCATCATTATTCCAATAATCATTATTGATGTTATTATTATTGTTCACATGGCTTATTCACTCTTCCAGAGTTTCAAACTTAGTTTTGAATTTTTGTTCTCTTCTCATTTTCCTCCCAAAAGCCCACTACAACTCTGCTTGTTTTGGATCTGTTTGCCCTCAGATCTACTATTCATGCTTCTCCTTCTCTGTTTCTTATTCCCATTTCCCATTTCTAGGCTTCCATGGCAGCTGACTCTTCCCATATCCCTTCAACCTGGAGGCAATGGTGGCTTCCTGCTGTTGCTTATACTTGGATGGCTCAATGTCCCATATTCAGCTTTTCAGTACCTCCGTGACCTGTGTATCCAAGTTCCTATATTAAATCTCTCTGACTTTTTATTTCTCTTCCTGGTTAGACCTTGACTGATACAATAGGGCCGACACAAACAGGCATGAGAAAGAATGGAGGATAGGCAGCACGTGATTGGCACTGGTGGCCAGAAATGACTCCAGTTCCTGACCAGTTTATTTAACTAAATCCTGTGGGTGTAACCTGACACTACAAGTAACCTCCAGTGCTAATATTATGGTAACCAAGACTTATACCAGGTTTTAACATTTTCACTAAATCAAACAAAAAAGTTATTTCTGTCTTGATGGCATATTTCTAATGTTTCTATCAGCAAGTGCTACAAACTATTAATTAAAACACTAGAGTTGACCTAACCAGTACTGAAAGGGAATGTAAGCATCAGTAGTAATGCATAATCAATTGGATGTATTTATGACTGTTTCCTCATTATTTCCTAATGAGGAGTTCAAGAGGCTATGCATTGACTGTAGGTGGCTGGCAGGCTACCATATCAATTCCTTGGGTCTGTCAGAATCAGCTCAAGGTTTTAGAAATGCTTATTTATACACTCCAAGAAGTATACGTGATAAAATAAAAGACTCTACTTATCCTCCACCAAATTATAAGCTGTAGCCCAGCTGAAAATAAATAAATAATACAAAATAATCTAACCTATAGTGTTCTCCAATGTTCATAAAAGCAATTTTCAATTTGGTGGCATGAAACAATGCATTAAAGAAAATTTCCTAAAACCAAGACACAACTGAGTTGCTCTGCTAAAGCCAGGGATTTTTATTCCAACAGTGATTTCATTATACAGTAAATTATAATGTTCTAATTGGGACTTTGCAAAACACCAGACAATATTAAATTTTAAATGACTATTGTCTTCTGAAATAGTTGCCAGAAAAATTATGGCCAGAAGCTAAATAGATTCTATTTTTTTCTTTAAAATACCATCAGTATGTACATAGCATTTTATACTTTAGAGATAATTTCCAATAATAAAAGATTCTCTGTTAATTAAAAAAAAAAGTACTTTAGGTGAATAAAGAAAATTTTATCCAAATACTGTACTTAGGGAAATAAAACTGATTTAATACATTGTGAATTGTTCAATGAAACAGAATCGTTCAATGCAACAATCTGAAGAGACTTGGCAAAGAGTTATTTGAGCAATAGACAGAATGGAAACACTGGTATGAAACAAAAGGAAGTAAAGTAGCTGAGAGACAGATTTCTCTGGATGAAAAATGGTATGTTTCAAATTTTAAGCAATTTTATTTTTCTTTCAAATTTTAAGCAATTTTAATGAAAATTAGTTTAGTAAGGGTTTGCATATATTTGAAAATTAGTAAAAGTATTTTAAAATATTGTGAAACTGGGTTAATGAAAAAGAATTGGGTCTGACATTTGAAAATGAACACAATATCCTTTTGTTTCTTTCTGAATATTTTGGAAATCATTCTATTTGTGAATATATCAAGAGGATTATAAAGGGGAAAATCATACAGCTGTCATAAAAACAAAATTCAATTGTGGGGCATAAAATGGTAATTATACCAGCATCATAAGAAAGAAAGGACATGATAAAGCTGGTGTTGATAAAATATAACAAAATATGTCACCTCTCTTTCAGACCAACTTGTAAAAAAACTCAAGAATTAAAGTTCATTAAAAAATAAAATCCCCCCAAAAAATAATCCAAAATACATAAAGAATTTCTACAATTCAACACAGAAAATACCCAAACAGTAAGATTAAAAAATGAGCAGAGGACCTGAATATACATTTTTCCAAAGAAGACATCCAGATGGCCAACAGATACGTGAAAAGATGCTCAATATCACTCATCATCAAGGAAATGTAAATCAAAACCATAATGAGATCAACTTCATACCAGTCAGAATGGCCAGTATCAAAAAGACAGAAAGTAACAATTGTTGGTGAGGATCTAGAGAAAAGAAAAGCCTCATGCACTGCCAGTGGGAATGTAAATTAGTACAATTACTGTGGAAAACAATATGGAGGTTCTTCAAAAAATTAAACATAGAAACACCACACAATCCAGTAATTCCACTACTGGGTATTTACCCTGTAGGGCTAAAGGCAAGCTGCCCAAAGTGTGCCACTTTGGCATGCTGATTATTTTACATTTTATTTCATTTTATTTTATTTTGTTTTGTTTTGTTTTATTTTATTTTATTATTTTTGAGAGAGAGGGGAAGGGAGGGAGGAGAGAGAGGGAGAGAATCTTAAGCAGGCCACATCCAGCACCGAGCCTCATCTGGGGCTTAATCTCATGCCCCTGAGATCATGACCTGAGCCAAAATCAAGAGTCAGATGCTTAACCCACTGAGTCACCCAGGTGCCCCATGATTATTTTAAATAAAAGTTATTTAAAAATAAGTCAGTGCAAAAATAAGTCAGTACTTGGACCATCTTCTGTCCCTGTGAAAGCAGGAAACAAACCTCCCATATGAAAAATACCCTCCCTTTACTAAGAATTAAAAAGACAAAGACATTCTTATTACCAGAGATTGGAATGTTGAACCTGAGAAAACTATAGAAACAAACCTTGTTACCACTCTTTTACTAATCTGCTACCTCAGCCCAAATTCCACTTAGAATTCCTTACTAGTCAATGTTCTCAAACATCTATTTTCTTTATCTTGTAAATTCTTTACAATTTATTGTCTCTTTGTCTAAAATTTATAAAAATTGTCTGCCTGGGGGTGCCTGGGTGGCTCAGTCATTAAGCATCTGCCTTCAGCTTAGGTCATGCATGATCTTGAAGTCCCAGGAATGAGTCCCAGCATCAAATCCTGGGATGGAACCTCTCATTGGGCTCCCTGCTCAGTGGGGAGTCTGTTTCTTCCTTTGCTTCTCACCCTGCTCATGTGTGCACACACACACACACACTCTCTCTCAAACAAATAAATAAAAAACTTAAAATAATAACAACAAAAAAACCATCTGCCTTGGTCATTTCCTTAGGTCTCAGTTTCATTATTGGGCCTCTGTATGTAGGTAATAGAGCTTTAGTTTTTTGTATTAATCTTTCTTATGTAAATTTAATTCTTAGCCTAGCTGGAGGACCTTGATGGGTTGAATAAAAATTTTTTCCTTCCCAACAACCCAAAGAAAACAAAAACACTAATTCAAAAAGATATGTGCATCCCTGTTTATTGTAGCATTACATACAATAGCCAAGAAATGGAAGCAACTCAAGTGTCCATTGATGGATAAATGGATAAATGGCTAAAGAAGATGTGACACACACACACACACACACAGAGGAATATTATGTAGCCATAAAAAGGATGAGATACTGCCATTTATGACAACATGGATAGGTCTAGAGGGTATTATGATAAGTCATACAGAGAAAGACAAATACAATATGATTTCACTTATATGTGGAATATTAAAAGCAAAACAAATGAATAAACAAAAATACAAACAAATTCTTAAATGCAGATGTTTTCAGGAGGGAGGTGGGTAGGGGGATGGGTGAAATAGATGAAGGGGATTAAGAGGTACAACCTTCCAGTTATAAAATAGATAAGCCATGAAGATGAAAAGTGTAGCATATGTAACATAGTCAATAATACCGCAATAACATTGTATAGTGACAGATGGAGACTATACTTATCATGGTAAGAATTGAGTAATGTATAGGACTGTCAAATCCCTATGTTGTATACCTGAAAGCCATATAACATTATATGTCAGTTATACCTCATCAATACATTTTTAAATGCTTAATATATGCATGTGTGTATATATGTGTGTATATGTACACACACCATATTTAAAGTACATATAACAGTTCAATATAGGCTAAAAAGTATCCCTAAGCACTTGCTTTTGGAAATATAGAAGAATGACCACAATTTGCCTATCAGTTGTTTACATGTAAATGAGTACTTATAAAGTGTTTGAAAATACTTTGGTTTCTCTAAAGTATTTTCCACTTTCTGCTACCTTACTTCAGAAGTCTGAATTTGCTTATCAATCCACAACTTAAATTAAGCAATGGAATGTAGCTTAGCCACTATACTCATAATCATAATTATAGTTTCAGAATTAATTCATTTCACTATACTGGATTTATTAAATGGACCATTTGTTGTAAAACTTTTAAAATTATCTTAGTTATTTGGGATTACTATTTTATCACTGTCATTAGTTCTAGACAGAACAAAGTACTTTTCTAATTAATCATTTGATATATTTCATACAAGATTTTCCAATTTTCAAAGAACAGCTTTTTACCTGTGCTTTCTGTGTTTCTAAAGCAAGTTGTTTTTGACGTTACCTTCAAATTGCATGGCATTATCAGAGAAATAGCAGCAGATATGCAAGAGGAACTTTATATACACTACCTCATTCAATCTTCACAACAAAGCTACACTCAGTGGGATCTTGCCCATTTTGTAGAAGAGGACACAAGGCTCTGAAATGTTGAGATTTGTCTCAATTACACAGGAGTTAAATGACAGAGCTAGGATTGTAACAGCCTTCTCATACTCCAACATCTCTGCTTTCTCCACCATGCTCTACTGCCTCTCCAGGAGTATGTAAGAGTGAATGAGAGAACCAGCAGAGAAAAAAATGATTATAGTAAAGTTTTACCCACGCAACTCCACCCACGCCCCCAAGAAAGAAAAAAAGAAAAAATAGCTTCTAAGAGTGTTATGTAATTATGTATGCATTTAATTCAATGTATTGCACCTTCTTCATTTATGATTCTGCATAAAACAAGAGATGCATGGAGCTTCTGGGTTCATCAAAAATTTTAGAACATCCTCTAAATTTGATTTACCGAGACAGGAAAGTCACCGAATTTTTAAAAGTTTTGCAATTAAAAGGGTTAAAATAAAAATAATTAAAGTGAAATGCTCTGTTAACCAGAAAATTCAATTAATTAATATACTTCATTTCCTGAACATTTATATTAGTAAAAGCTTACCCTATTCCATTTGCTTTTTTCAGGTTTATGTGGAGAGTAAATGAAATAATGCATGGAAAGAGCTTAGAACAGTGCCTGACACATCAGTTACTCAAATTGTTGTGCTGTCGTTCATTGGTTTGTGCAAGACAAACTTACGAAATGCCTATCATGGTTTAGGCACAATTCTCGGAGGTGAAGATACAGTGGTAAATAAAACAAAGTTCCTGTCCTTATGAAATTTATCTTTTGGAGATGAAAATATGACACAGTGATATGCTTGCTACTTTTACTGTTAGTCTTTCTATCATCACCATCATTGTCACCATTGTCGTTTCTCAATGGAACAACAAACAACAATACACCATCTCTGAATTTAATACCATGGTTACCTACACCTGCTTACTTATTATATGACAAGATTAGCCCAGTAGTGAACTGGTATTTCTTTGAGCTTACAGAACAGGTTGAATGAACTGTTTTTATATGATGAATTGCTAATAAATGTTTCAGTAATGAATGTATGTATGGCATCATTTGATTTGAGAGTTGCTTTTATTATAATCTGATAGTGAGGTTTGGGAGAGTGACCCTCAATCATTTTGAGACCTCATCAGAGGCTACTGTTATTTATGAAAAACAAAGACTAAAACTTCCACATGATCTAATTGGCTCAGGTCAGTCCACTGCAGAAAGCTGTCAGGTTGTCTGAGAATACTTTAAACACTAAAGAAGAACTAAGCAATTTGCCTAAGAGCAAGTACAGTAACCCCAATGTAAGGCTATTACAAGGGTATGCACCCCAGGCCAGTTCTGGACAAAATAAGGTAATGATGACATGATTCTGGGGAAGACTATGAATTTAATATAATCCAACAAATTTTAAACAGTCCAACCTCAAATTTCAGTGGCTGATCTTAAATTAGTCAGGCTATGGATTATTCTTATTTTATTATTAATAACAAAATCAAGAAGGTCTTACATGAAGATAATCAGAGAAATTCATTTGAATTTTAAAACTTTCAGGTGTTTCAACCAATCCTAAACTTCAAAATATTTTCATGGCACAGTCTTATGAACCAAGTCACTTAAAATAAAAAAAAAAATACAGGGCATCTGGTTGGATCAGTTGGTAGAGCACGTTGTGACTCTTGACCTTGGTTGAGAGTTCAAGCCCCATGTTGGGCATAGAGCTTACTTAAAAAGTAAAATAGGACAGCAAAGAAGGTACAGGAAATTGGTGAATTTTTATAGCACCTTAAAATCTCAAGGTGATTTACCACCTATTTAACTCTTATGATAACCCACTAAATAAGGTGGTAGTCCCTTGATTATATGAGAAAACTTTTATAAATAGGTTTAGTAATTTGACTAAAGTCATTGATGTGTCATAGACATCATTGGCAGTGTGGACTAGAATCTAGAGTTGACACCACATCACGTAGTCTCAGTGATTTGACACCTAGAACGTTAAGCTATAATTCTTCCTTTATTACAGAGTGGTATAACTGAAACTTTACCAATACAGGCAACAGGTAAGAAAACATAATGCTTGAGAGAGTAGGGGAAATGTTTCTGGCCTCTATAATTGTAAGAAACTTCTTCACTTTTTTTTTTATTTATTTATGATAGTCATACAGAGAGAGAGAGAGAGGCAGAGACACAGGCAGAGGGAGAAGCAGGCTCCATGCACCGGGAGCCCGACGTGGGATTCGATCCCGGGTCTCCAGGATCGCGCCCTGGGCCAAAGGCAGGCGCCAAACTGCTGCGCCACCCAGGGATCCCAACTTCTTCACTTTTTAAAATTATTTCTAACCTTAGCTTTCTCTCATGTACAAGCACCATGAAATTCTCAAGCTCCAAGTTTTTTAATTAATCTGAATGATACAGGGCCATCTGATTTTAAAATATTGCAGGCCCATTCTTTTTTCATATATCAGTCAATGGATTTTTGTCCAGGGTTCTGTCTCGTTTCCACTTCGATTCCACTTCTCCGACATGTAGCCTATCATTTTCATTCCGAACTTTTGAATCTTGGGAGGTTTTTGATGACTGCTTCAATTTCCTCCCTGGTTATTGGCCTCTTCAGGTTTTCTATTTCTTCCTGTTCCAGTTTTGGTAGTTTGTGGTTTTCCAGAAATGTGTCCATTTTTCTAGATTGCCTAATTTATTGGCATGTAGCTGCTCATAATGCGTTTTTAAAATCATTTGTATTTCCTTGGTATTGGTTGTGATCTCTCCTCTTTCATTCATGATTTTATTAATTTGAGTCTTTTCTCTTTTGTTTTTAATAAAACTGGATAATGGTTTATCTATCTTATTAATTCTTTCAAAGAACCAACTCCTGTTTTTTTTTTGTTTTTTTTTTTTGTTTTTTTTTTTATCTGTTCTACAGTTCTTCTGGTCTCTATATCATTGAGTTCTGCTCGAATCTTTATTAACTCTCTTCTTCTGGGTGTAGGTTTTATTTGCTGTTCTTTCTCCAGTTCCATTAGGTGCAAAGTTAGCTTGTGTATTTGAGTTTTCCAATTTTTTGAGGGATGCTTGTATTGTAATGTATTTCCCTTTTACGACTGCTTTTGCTGTATCCCAAAGATTCTGAACAGTTGTATCTTCATTTTCATTAGTTTCCATGAATCTTTTTAATTCTTCTCTAATTTTCTGGTTGACCCTTTCATTTTTTAGCAGGATGCTCCTTAACCTCCAAATGTTTGAGTTTCTTCCAAATTTCTTCTTGTGATTGAGTTCTAGTTTCAAGGCATTATGGTCTGAAAATATGCAGGGGCCAATTCCAATCTTTTGGTATTGGTTGAGACCTGATTTGTGACCCAGTATGTGGTCTATTCTGGAGAAAGTTCCATGTGCACTTAAGAAGAATGTGTATTCAGTTGTGTTTGGATGCAAAGTTCTGTTTATATCTGTGAAATAATCCGGTCCAGTGTATCACTGAAGGCCCTTGTTTCTTTGGTGATGTTGTGCTTAGATCTGTCATTTGTAGAAAGTGCCGTGTTGAAATCTCCTACCATTTATATTATTATCTAAGTATGTCTTTACTTTGGTTATTAATTGATTGATATACTTGGCAGCTCCCACATTCGGGGAATATTCATGATTGTTAGGTCTTCTTGTTGGATAGACACGTTAAATATGATATAGTGTCCCTTTTCATCTCCTACTACAGTCTTTGGGATAAACTTTAATTTATCTGATATGAGGATTGTTACCCCAGCTTTCTTTTGAGGATCATTTGAATGGCAAATGGTTCTCCAACCTTTCATTTTCAGGCTGTAGGTGTCCTTAGGTCTAAAATGAGTCTCTTGTAGACAGCAAATAAATGGCTCTTTCTTATTTATCCAGTCTGAAACCTTGCATCTTTTGATGGGATCATTTAGCCCATTCACGTTCAGAGTTACTATTGAAATACATGAATTTAATGTCATCATAATACATATTCCGTCCCTGTTTTGTGGATTATTTCTTTGGGTGTTCTCTTTCTTTTACAGAGTCCCCCTTAATATTTCCTGCAGAGCTGGTTTGGAGGTCACATATTCTTTCAGTTTCTGCCTATCTTGGAAGCTCTTTATCTCTCCTTCTATTCTGAATGAGAGCCTTGATGGATAAAGTATTCTTGGCTGCATGTTCTTCTCATTTAGGACCCTGAATATATCCTGCCAGCCCTTTCTGGCCTTCCAGGTCTCTGTGGAGAGGTCTGCTGTTAATCTGATATTTATCCCCATATAAGTTAAGAATCTCTTGTCTCTTGTTGCTTTAAGGATTTTCTCTTTATCTTTGGAATTTGCAAGTTTCACTATTAAATGTCCAGGTGTTGAACAGTTTTTATTGATTCTGGAGGGGGGGGGATCTCTCTGTCTCCTGGATTTGGATGCCTGTTTCCCTCCACAAATTAGGGAAGTTCTCAGCTATGATTTGTTCAAATATACTTTCTAGCCCTCTGGCCCTCTCAGCATCTTCTGGAACCACAATTTTACATAGATTCTTCCTTCTCAGGCTATAATTTATTTTCCTTTCCTTATGGTCTCTTAATTGTTTTTTCTCTTTTTTCCTCAGCTTCCTTTCTTGCCATCACCTTATCTTCTATGCTGCTTACTCCTTCTTCCACCTCATTAACCCTAGGCATTAGGACATCCAGTTTGGATTGCATCTCACTTTATTTTTAATTTCAGCCTGATTAGATCTAAATTCTGCAGTAACGAAGTCTCTAGAGTCCATTATGCTTTTTTCCAGAGTCACCAGTAGCTTTATAATTGTGCTTCTGAATTGGCTTTCTGACATCAAATATGTAATCCATATTCTGTAACTCTGTGGCAAAGAGTACTGTTTCTGATTCTTTCTTTTGTGTTGAATTCTTCCTTGTAGTCATTTTGCTCAGTGCAGAGTGGCTGCATGAGCAGGCTGATTCAAGAATATCAACCACAACCTAAGTAAATTTCACCCTAGATGATTCTGCCAAGGTCAGTCCAGAAATTGAAAACAAAGATCAGAATGAAATAAAACAAAAGGACCACTAAATTGAAAAACAAATTTTAAAAACAAAAGGCCAGGAATCCTAAAGAAGAAGAGAAAAAGGGAGAAAAGTAAAAGGGGACTGGGTGATGGTGGTGGTGAAGAAGTTGTAGTGGAGGGCGAATGTAGTCTACCTTAGTGGTCCTACAGGGTGATCCTCTTGGTTCTGAGTGTATTAAGTTTTGTATGTTAGAAGATGCTCAATCCCAAATTTATATAAACCAGCAATACTTGTAGAGAGCCCTAACATTGACCTTCAAAATATAAACAAGATAAAAGGGGGGCAGAATGGGAATGAAGAAAGAATATAATCTCACAGAATGAACCAGCACAGTATTCCACTTGGTTCTGGGTGTATGCTGGTCATGTTTTAGAAGGTATTAGCTTTCGCCATTGTAGAACAAAACAAGGCAGAGATAACAAAAAAAGAACACAAAACAAAAACCCATATCTCGTATATCTCCCAAAATTAAATTGAGTATGTTGAAGAGAATCCAGAAGTGAAAAATATATCTAACACATGTAATTGTAGAAATATGAAAGTCAAAAAGGAAGAAACTTAAAAATGAAGAGGTGGTAAAATATTGTAGTTAAGGTGGGAAAAGAAAAAATTATTGTAAATTTTTAGTCTGATATAAAAATGAATTTTAATGGAAAAAGGAAAAACGAAAAAAAAAGAAAAAAAATTAAAAAAGAGTGGGGAGGGGACCTTCTAGTTCTATATGCTATGTTCCCTTGATCTTCCCTTGGTCCTGGAGCTTTCCAGTGCTGTCTGGTCAAGAACTTGCTCTTCCCCTGTCCTTCCAGCTGGTCTTCTGGGGGAGGGGCCTGCTGTGCTGATTCTCAGGTGTGTGCACCTGGGGGAGATGCCCCACCCCCTGCCAAGTGCCAGGCTCAGTGGGAGCCCTTTACCCCATGAGGCCTTTGTTCCCTGGTGGCCCTGCCCCTCCCAGGCACAAGGTGAAACAAGGTGGAACAACAACACTGGCGGCAGCCGGCTCCCCAGCTCTGGAGCCAGCTCCCTGCTAGCAACTACCGCAGTCTCCCAGTCTGCACTGGCCTACATGCTCCCAAGCGGGTGCAGGTGCATTGATCTCCACAGCTTGGGGGCACCCAGCGGCAGGAGAGTCCTTGCTGTCCTGTGCCCTCCTCGCTTCTGCCTGTCCCAGGGGGAGTGCAGGATCCCCGGCTGCAGCCGCTCAGGTGCCCTGGGATCCAGGGCCCTGTGCTGTTGGTACTGCACTCCCGGAGGCCACAGCTTCTGGAGGCACTGGGGCACAGCCACCTCCGACTGGAGCCAGCCTGCCTAACCAACTGGCTTCTCCCAAATGCCCCTAGGGCGCGCACTCCAGCCCTTTACCGAGATCCGTCCTCGGTTTGCAGTGTGCTTTCCCCCCGGGCGCCCTTCCTCGAATAGTGACTCCAGGAATCTGGAGGCTCCACTGCCCCTCCTGAGATTCTGCCCAATTTCCCTTCTAAGCCCTTTTCCTTTGGGGGAAAAAATCCGGTGCAGATTTTTAAAGTTCCCACTTCTACAGGGCTGGGCTTTCCTGTCCCAGAGGCTTTTGCTGCTGCCTGGCCCTTGGCGGGGCCCCTCCCCCACTGTATTTTTTTATTTATCTTTTTCAGCCTTCCTACCTTGCTAGAAGCAAAAAGTTTTCTCTCTGTAGTGTTCTGGCTGTTCTCTCTTTGAATCTCAGGTCAAATTCATAGGTGTTCAGGATGTTGTGAAAGTTATCTAGGTAAGCTAGTGGGGCCGGGGGAAGTGGGGACTCCTACTCTTATGCCATCTTGCCCTGCCCCCCCATCACTTTCATTCCAATTCCTCCCTGTATCAGAAAACTCATTTCTCTTTCCTGACTTGGCTTTTACCTACACTTCCCAATAACTTATACATTATTTTCATGTCTTTCCTTATATGGATTATGTAAATTAAAGTTTTAAAAAATCTTACCCAACGTCAAAGAAACTTCCCCCACTCCCACAAACACACATAGATCTTCATTTTTTATTCATTCCATTTGGATTCTCTCCAATTCATCTGATGAGTACAGATACAGATGTGAAAATAACACCTAATTTAGATCTTTTATGGTTTTTCAAGAGAATAAAAGAGATCTCACTTTTTGCCTACCAATATTCATGAAGTCCTAGCATTAGAAGAGTCCTTGAAGGTCACTGAAAGTAATCACTTGAGAATCTTAGGTAATCTTTGTCCATTAAATATCAACATCACAGGGAATGTGAACTTCTCACACTTGAATTGTTTTCCCTCAGTGCTCTGCATTCTCTCAATATAAGTAGATCATTTATATTATATAGCTACATAAGTCAATCACATAATCTTTGGGATCACAGTCTATTTAATGCAACACCCTCATATTGTAGGTGGAGAATCTATGGCCGAGAGAGAAGGAGTAACCTCCTCAGGGTCACATATCCAGATGGTGTATATCCCAAAAGCCACATCTCCTGCCCTACAAGGCCAGTTCTTATCTTCTGATGTAACCTATACTTGATAACTTGCCTGGTTGGTATCACTTCTGCTTTTGAAAGTATATGTTGCCTTCCATTCAGTAGAGACAAAGATCAACCAAAGTTGAGTTCACTTTTTCTATTTATATAACCTTCTGCAACATCTAGAACAATATTTGGGATATAGTAGTTACTTTTTAAAATTTCATAAATATACTCATTTCTTTCTGCTAATTTTCAAATTTCACAAAACATTAAAACACATTTACCAATGACTTGCTAACTGCTTTCCTACTTGTCATTTATCAATATCTTGTACTTATCACTTAGTTGAGTGTCTCACTAACTCCAAGACTGAATTAGCATTACAATTAAGATTCTGTGAGACAAGAGATCACTAGAGACAGGTGGATTCTCCTGCCATTTCTGAGTCACAAATAAATCACTATGTCAACAGGATATAGAATAAAAAGTTGATTAGAAATAGACATTTCGGGGATTCCTGGGTGGCTCAGTGGTTTAGTGCCTGCCTTCAGCCCAGGGCATGATCCTGGAGTCCCGGGATCGAGTCCCACATTGGGCTCCCTGCGTGGAGCCTGCTTCTCCCTCTGCCTGTGTCTCTGCCTCTCTCTCTCTCTCTGTCTCTCATTAATAAATAAATAAAATCTTTTAAAAAATAGACATTTCTGCACAGTACTCAAAATCCCCATTTGGTATAATTCCCAAACTTAAATAAGATGCTGTGCCACTACATACCCAAGATGACCATGAAAAATTAGAACAGTTAGAAAAGTACATATTATGAAAGCTATAAACTTCCCACAGCATTCATTATTATCCATTTAATTTATTGCAAAATATTTCACAAAAGGAGAACTATTACTTGAAATTTCAAAATGAACCTGAAGATTTTTTTAGCAAATGGTTTTTAAAAGGCAAAATAAGAATTTAGTATAGAATAAAACATTTCAATCAATTTTCCCTTGCCACTGTACTGTGAAATGCATTAATCAAAAAAATAAAAAAATAAAACCAGGGAATTCAGTGCACTGATTTTGTAGTTCACTCTATAACCCATTCCTTCACAGCTTGGGATACTTAGGGGCAAAGATACAAGCCTTAAACAGTGAGGGAAGTTTATTTAGTGAGAGCTTGAGGTAGGCCTTGGGAATGGTTTGAATTCTGTTCCATAGTAATGGTGACAAGAACATCTTGGTTTCAAGCCACTTGTATAGCAGAAAACTCGCTGCTTAGGGAAATGGACTAGGTATCTCAGATTACTCGGGTACATTTATGGCATGGTGACAGTACGTACTGTGCAATTGTAAGAATAGCTATCCACCAAAATCTGTTTTCCCTTTCTTCCTTAGTAACAGAATTATAGAAATCACATGACCACCCAGCCAGAGACCACATTACTCGGCCCCAATTTAGTTAGGTGACTTTGCTCACCAGTGGAAACCTTAACCTACTGCAAGTGTTCCCTTCACTCTTTCCCCTTCCTACCTGCTGGAATTAGGATGTGGATGGAGCAGTTTCAACCACCCAGATGATAACAGTGGCCTTAGGGGATGGTAGAATAACATAAAGTGAGGAATCTGGGTCCCTGGATGACTGTGTGCAGCCAATGTGTCTGCTCACCCACCCTGGACTGTTCAGACTGTTCCATGAAAGTACAATAATTTTGTTGTTGGGTCATCTTGTTACAGAAACTAAGCCTTTTACCCTTACAAATGTAACTAATACTTATTATATACCAGAAAATATTTAAATGGCTTCTTATTATGTGTGTCCCTTGCATCCATTTATTTGTGACAAAGCCCTCCCTGTTCTTTAGGTCGTAAGTGAAATGTAACTTCTCCACAAATTCTTTTCTGATTTACCTCCAAGCTTCCACCAGCTGAACATAACCCTGTTTGTCCCTTTCTTATAGGACTTCTCATTTTCCAAACCCATAAAGTAAGTTCCATTTCTGTATGTCTTCTCTCTTCTACCAGAACAAACTTCATGGGAGTGAGCTTCTATCTTATTCATTTGTGTAACCTCAAAAGTGTCAGTACTGTGCCTTTCTCAAGAAGTGCTTATTGACTGAATGAAGGACGGAAATATTTGAGCTTCATGCTGTTTTTCTATAATCTTCTGTTGTAGCTGAATGAGCCTGGAGCAAGTATAAATTTATCATGGGCAACAGAAGCAGAATAGACTCTGTGTCCCAGAATAGACAATAAGTTGATCCTAAAACAACTTTTACCTATAACCCTGCTATCTAATGTCTTATGCTGTCTTTTTCCCCCAGCATTTCATTGCACCTACAAAGAATAGGAAAGTAATGCATGGTAGTAGTTAACCATAAAGAGTTTTTACTCATGACTGAGTCCTAACCGGAATGTGAGAAAGTGTTCCTTAGTAATAACTTTTGTCCTCTGCCAAAGGCTTAGTAGAGTCAAGTGCTGAACAGATCAAGAACCATTTTGAGCCTGAAACCTACACTGTTACATTATGCTGGATTTCTTTTACTAGTCTTCACATTTCACCATCATTTTTATAATATGGCAGTGACCTATATGTTATGTTTGGTAGTAAAGGGCAATAGCTATTGGTAAAAATGGAAATTGACCTGCAATTTTCAAAGAAATGATTTAAAAACAAATAAATATGCTTACCCGTTTGTGCATGAAATCTTGGGTTGAAATTTATTATTTACTGTTTATTATTTTTCCTCTACCATTCCAAATCAATGTAAAATAAGGTTTGAACAAAACAAACTTTCTTCTAACAATATTTTTTCATCTTTGTACTTTGATATGTCATTACTCAATAACATTTCTTGACTCCTTGTGCAAACAAAGGGGGAAAATTAAAAGACAAAAGTATGAAATGCAAAAAAAATAGTTTTTAAAAGAATCTGTGAGTCCTTCCTACCTGCTGGAATTAGGATGTGGCTAGTATGTGTATATACTATTCTTCTAGAGTTTATTTTTCTTCCTTTCCCTGAAAACAATATTTTATTATTTTTATTTTTTTAATAAATTAATTTTTATTGGTGTTCAATTTACCAACATACAGAATAACACCCAGTGCTTATCCCATCAAGTGTCCCCCTCAGTGCCCATCACCCATTCACCCCCACCCCCCGCCCTCCTCCCCTTCCACCACCCCTAGTTCGTTTCCCAGAGTTAGGAGTCTTTATGTTCTGTGTCCCTTTCTGATATTTCCCACACATTTCTTCTCCCTTCCCTTATATTCCCTTTCACTATTATTCATATTCCCCAAATGAATGAGAACATACACTGTTTGTCTGAAAACAATATTTTAAACTTATAGAAGTATTACAGGTTGCATATGCTCATCACCCAGAAAGAACCATCATAAACAATTTAGTGGACATTTTTCTGTCTGATTTAAAACATATATAATTATGTTTTCTGAGAAATTATGATCATTACATAGACACTGTTTTATAATAAGCTTTTTTCTACTTAACATATCATGAAAAAATGTCTCATGTCATTAGTCTTCTAAAGCATTATGGTTAATGCTGCATAATGGTTCTACTCTAGAGAAATACCCTAATTTATTTAACCAGACCTCCATTATAGGACCTTCTTCCTGTCTTTTTGTCTTTTCATTCCTTCACATTTATTTCATTTATACCTAATTGCACAAAATGTAGGGATAAAAATAGTTATCAATATTTTAGTAAGATATATAGAAGAATTTGTCTTTTAGTCAAAAATTTTCAAGAGCAAATTGATACTTCTTTAGCTAGGCTGGTTTAAAGTAAATGAGGCAAATGTCTTAGACCTGATGCTCTCTGTACCTGTCAACATCTCTTTTTCCTAGCTGCCATATCCACTGTACACATATTTTTCATGTGTTTCACGTAGAGCCACAAAAGACATACAACATTAAGTGTGGTTAATAGCCACCTGATGGAAGAAAGAACCAAACAGGTGGGTATAAGAGGGAGTGCCGCATACATGCCATTATATAAGCAGCCTGAAATGTAAGGAGTTTGTACAAGTCTGTTCAGCTTCAAAGTCCATGTTGTAAACCACTGCCAAGTTTTTTTTTTTAATCAGGTCCATATAAAACAATAGCAATAGTAAAATAAAATAACAGCAGGATGCAACTTCAAAATTTAAAAATTTAATGTGCAATACTACTAATGTGCAATATTACTTCCTACCTTTCATGTTTTAAGGTCAGAGTTCTATTTGTTCCTTTAAAGGCAGCATTTTTTCCTACTTGAAGGTTTCCTACTTGAAGGTAAACCAATCTCACCTCCCAACCTTTGTCTTACAAAAAATAAAATTTAATAAAATGGCAGAGATTTCTTCCCCATTACACACGTTACTTCCACTGAAGTAAAAATGATGAAACAGGAAGGTGATGAGATACAGGAAAGTAAGGAAATTATTATTATCCTATGGATTGATTTTGGATCGAATGATATTCTACAAGTGGAAAATGAAGAGTTTCTCTTTCATATGTGAGTCAGTTTTATCCCCCTTTTAGGTAGAAAACTAGGCAGAAAATATCAATCCAAAAAGTTCCAAACAAATCAGGCTTACTATTGCTGCACATTTTTACTTTTAAGTCTATGGGTTATTATATCCATGATTAAACATTTCAAAAGGGGGAGCACTGCTAACCACTTCCAGTTTGGCACTGCCCCATTCCAACATATTTTTGCCCAAATGAACTCTTCAAATTAAAAAAGTGAATGAATAAAGAAAGAACACAAGAAAGAATCTAGCATTTATTATGCATGTTTTTCCTTTTGAGCTTTTCCAATCCTCAATTAACCATTCTTTGCATTTAACTGATATAAAATATGTAGATGATATACTTTCTACATCACTTCAAATATGAATCAATACTCAAAGGCAATTCTTACTGTAAATAAAACATCTCATCTCCTGAGGAAGTGGTGTAGAATCTAGCCTTCAGGTCTGTCAACAAGTTTACAATAGTTTGAAAATTAATCAAAGGGAGAAATGGTAAAACACAAAAGCATCCTGTATTGACAAAATTAGCAAAGAATAAAAAAAAAAAACACTAAAACTCAGTGCTGGAAAAAAAAACAAAAAAAAACAAAAAATAAAACTCAGTGCTGGGAAAATGAGTAGTAAGACAGGTCCTTTCATACACTGTTGCTTATAATGTAAATGAGCTAAGGTTTTCTGGAAATGAATTTGAAACCATAATAGAAATCTTAAAAACTGTTCATTCTTCTGTTTGACCTATTATTTTATTGTTGGAAGTTCTCCTAGGGAGATAATCTGAAATGCAGGCAAAGATGCAAGAAAAAAAGTAGTCAATGTAGAATTATTTAGAATGCTGAAAAATTAGAGGCACTCTAAATATCCAGCATCAGGGGAATATTTAAGTACATTATGGAACATGATAGAGCCATTAAAATGATTTCCCCAAAAGTCATTTACTGGTATTATAACTTACATGTGACTAATGTTAAAATATGTAACATTACATAAATAATATGATTTGCATTACTTAAAAAATGAAAAGCCTGGAAGAAAATAAGCTAAAATGTTGATGGTTGTTACTTCTGGTTTGTAGGAGAATAAGTAGTTTTCCCCTTGCATTTTTATACTTTTCTGTATTTTCAAGATTTACTGCACTGTGCTTTCTAAATTTTCTACAATGACCATCTACTTCCTCAAAAATCAGGACAAAATAAATTTTTTAAAGATTTATTTATTTATTCATGAGAGACAGAGAGAGAGAGGCAGAGACACAGGCAGAGAGAGAAGTAGGCTCCCAGGGAGCCTAATGTAGAACTTGATTCCGGATCCCAGGATCACGCCCTGAGCCGAAGGCAGGCACCCAACCGCTGAGCCACCCAGGCATCTCAGGAAAAAATAAAATTAAAAAAAGTCACTTGACATCAAAATTTTGGACTCTAGGTTTTATTGGCAACATCAGGGTTTGTGAAGGTCACATTCTTTGCCCACTGTCACATCCCTTGGTTGTTTCTTACAATTAGTGGTGTTTCGAACAATAACACCAATATTTCCAACAGCAAAAATCTGTCACTTCTCTCCAAATCACAGATTCTTTATAAAAGGGTAAAGCAAAGCAAAAGAGGTAGATTTGCTGAAACTTTCAGGCGGCCTTTCCTGATTTTTATCAAGCCCACCTGGATAGCTTTCACTTTTCTAGTTGAATTTTACAGGTACTCAATATTGAAGCGCAAATACTGCCCAAACAGGCCCCTACAACATAATGGCCTTTCACACTAAACCTGGGATCGAGTAAAAACATGTTTATTTTGCGGTGACATGAATCTGATGGGTTCTGGTATGAAAATTTTGCTTGGGAGCCCCAAATAAAATAGATCTTTGGCTCAGATCCAAAGCCTGTGACCTTCCCAACAGCCAAGGTTCACATTATTATTTTTTATATGAAGGAAGCCTTGACTATGGGATTTATACCAAAGTCAATAAAACTATCTCCTGCTTCTGAGAGAAGTGTCAATCAGATAAGCAGCATGTGTGCCCTTATTATCCCAAGAAGAGCATGGTGGTAATGCCAAGTCAGAACTTCCTGTGACAGCATTAGAGGAAATTAACATGTAATTTAAAATATTTTTGCTATGAGTTAACTATTCACAAATCTTCCCTCTTTAGGAAAAGTCAATATAGTTAACATAGACTGAAAGAACAAGCAGAAACAGGTAAATTATTATTCCCATCGCAAGTCAATCCTTTATGTGTGTATTTCAAAAGAAGGTGACCCTTAAAATAGAAAGGACCCCAGTGCTAGCATTGTCAAATGACATAAAGAAAGCAGGAAATTAAAACTTTTGATAAAACATTAGGAGTCATGGCCAATTTAAGAGTAATTAGAGTGGAAGGTAATAGATCTTGGAAATTTGAATATAAATCAAGTCGATTTAAAAACAGGCTTTGGTTAACAGCCGTTTACACACATTTTTCCAACAACATTTTGATTTCAAACAAGTTATCTTACCCTAAGGTTATTTTCTGGAATGCCACTGTCCCTCTGCTCTGCTATTAGAATCTAAGTATTTACAATGGCTAAAGGATACGTTAGAGTATCATCTCTAGGAAACATAACTTTTCATAATTGTCAGATCTGTTAGAAGCAAGCATGGATAGTAGCAGGGCTTGCTATATGCTCTACTCCTAGTACACTTGCTATTGTATTGTTTTAGCCATGACTAAATAAGACATAAATTTAATTTCTCGTGAGTATTTGCAATTTATGAGTCAAGGACTCTCTGAGAAGAGGATTTGATGTACTTTCCACCTGCCCTTTTATCAACATTAAACAAACAGTATGTTTTACTACATACTCACTTCTGACATTTATCAGTTGCTTTTATTTGTTTCTCTGCCAACCTCAGCCTTGTCAGCAGGACTTCAGCGTGACAGGAACGGCAGCTCATGCCAATTAGCCCCTTTTCAAATAAACTGTTCTTTTTAGAACTGTACACATTTGAATAGACCAAAAAAAAAGTAAAGAATGATTATCACGGAGGCTGAGACAAAGCACTAAGCCATTCTATACGTGCCCACTCCTCTCTTTTTTGAACCAAAACAGACTCCCAACTAAAAATAAAAGCAAGCAAGGAAGAAAGGAAGGAGCCGCAGAATGCATCACGAGTGTAAGCTGTTTGGTGGTTTGGAATATGCCATGATATTTATATGTTGTTTGAAAACAATATTGATGATTAGAGTATATTTCCTAGGCTTCAATTAATAACAAGTGATAGAACTCCATTTTTCATGAATTACGATGAAAGTAGTAGATGGGAAATTTTCGTCCTGAGAATTCTATCCACACTCTTCCTACATACATATGTACAAATTCTCTGGAAAAAAAAATGGTTTCAAGAAAGTCTCCCCTCTCTTTTATTTAAACAAGGCACTATGCAGCTTGCCATCCTGGGCTAACGGCCAGAAGAAGATTATGGCAAAAATAATCACCTTTGCAACATTAAGGAAAACATGAAACTGGCACTATGATTCAGGGGCTTATTTCTTTCCCTCTAAATATGATACTACGTTTTTGTATTTTATTTGGGAAATGGGTTTCTGCAAGATGTATCTGGAAAAAAAAAGAGTTGTTTTCTTTTCAACAAATAGCTAGAGGTGCTGAGAGATTTCCTGTTAAAACTTGTAAGGCATTCCACTACTTAAAAGGAAATTTAGTGTTGATGAAAGATGCCAGTTTGACAGCCATGGAAAATGAAGGAAGCATTCTTTATTCCCAGGGCACATCATCTCAAAACGAGGAATCATCTCTTATGGTTAAGAGGGTCACACCTTACTGGTTAATATTCATTGAGAGTACATGCGTACCAGATGATGGAAAGATACACAGGAGACACACTCTGTGTCCTCTAAGACATTACATTCTTCAAGCCAGTATATTACTAGTCTCAGGGGCATAATATACAAGACTAGTGGCCTCTACTTTAAAAAGGTCCAGGGCAACAGGAGCTAGTGGGTGAGAGATTCAGAAGGAGGGGAAAAATCGTTCCATTTGGACATCGTCACTGTTTCCTGTAAGTGTTTTCCTTCTGTAAACTTCAAAGTTGGGCCTGCCTGGCCTCAGAGTTGTATGGTAGCTGTCACACAGTTTATTATGTTATAGTCTGTGGGCAATATTCATCACAAATGGTATCCACCTTTACCGCACCTCCAAAAAAAGAAAAAGAAAAAGAAAAAGAAACAAAACCCTAAAGCCTCCTCTTAAATAATCATCTCTAGTGTTTCTTCAGATAGCACTTAAAACTTGGGGAAAATCATCTGGCCCCAGTACCTCAAACATAGTGAGCCTCCATGGCATGAGGAATCCCAAGTTAGGTGGCTGGGTGGTCCAGGCTTAGTATGACCTTAGAGTGAGCAAGGAGCGTATAACAACTCCCCGGGGAGTTCATTTGCATGAATTATTTGGATGGGCTGAGGGAGACCTTTGAATACAAGTGTCCTATGGAAATTTGTGGTGAGGGATATATCTGGGGGCCAGAGATGGAGAACTAAAGATGGCCGGACTAAAGCATAATATGCTTTCTCTGTTTGGCTCCGTGAACCTGTTTATAAGGGTCACTGGCAAAAACCAAAGAACTGTGTTCATGAGGGACTGAGCATCCATAGTGCTGCTTCCAGGGCCAGGTGACAAAAACTGCCACAGAAGAGGGGACACGGGCAGTTTTCTCCTTTCTACATAGAACAGATTATGGTCCTGGTGACCCAGTGAGGTACACCAAAGGAGTGGGCAACACTGGGACCCCTGAAAGGGAGACAGTCCACATAAAGAGTGTACCATTAATTGTGGCGATAGCTATAGGAAGGCCAGAGCAGAAAACTGTGGAAGGACTGCCTTTAAGCATGCGAGATACTGGGGAGCAGGTGCTGAGCCCAGAAAGAATTGGAAAGACTCAGGCAGTGAGAAGCCAGGATCCTGCAAATTGCAAGGAATACCTGCAAGTGTTTATTGGGTTGCCAAGGACAAGCAAGCCTGAGTACTGACAGTCATGTGACCTTACCTGTTTCCAGACTGCTGGAAGCCCATGGTCCCTCAATAATGAAGAAAAAATTCATGGCACTTTCTAAACAGGCTGTTGAGCCTATTCATGACCACTTCTACTTCTTAAACACACAAGGCTTGTTACAAAGTCAGGGTATTGCACTCTCAGAAAGTCTTCTCAAGGAATCAAAGAGCATCACATGTATGTCAAAAGACACTGGAGGTCCATCCTGATTTTGTCTGTTTGTGTTCCAAGCTTCTGGTGTTTTCTTTTGGAGCTCCTGAGGGTACCCAAGGGTAACAGGCTATGACAATTTAGTGTGGGGCCAGCTCCATAGTTGTCTTTGGCTCAGTGAAGGACAATTTTTTGAAGATCTGTTGTGTCCCTTGCCTTTTGCCCTTGTTCCCAACACAGCATTTACACGACTTCATTCTCTGTCCTCTGAGTGCTCTATTGCTGGAGATAGCGTCTGTGGTTTTCACATTCCACTGTGGCCTACCTCCCCTCCTCCCTTAAATTTCTTCTTAGGGGCTGACTGAAAGTTTCCCTAGACAGCCTTTCTTTCCTAATCTCCTACCCCAAAGTTCTGAGCATCTGGAAGTTCTAGCTGATTTAAGGCAGAGCATTGTACCAGTAGCCCACAGGCTGCACTGAATACTGAAGTGTATGTGTGTGTGATGAGAAATGGTACTCAATGACTCTTGCAAACTTGGAAGCTGCTTCCTTTTCGTTATCATATTTTATTCATCAGCAACCAGAAGGCTGAGACTTTAATGAACTTTGTACCAACAAAAATGTGTTATATAAGGAATTCACTCACTGTTTATCCAACAGTCCAGAGAAAAACCAAGTTTACAGTCTATTACGACACAATGAAGAAGAACTTTGGAATTTTCTTTAAAACAGAGTAGTATTTCAAGGATTCTAAACCTTGAAAGTACTTTAATATAGGATCTGCTGCTGGCTTAAAACAATGAAACCCAAAGTTGCCATTCTGAGAACTAACAACCTAACACGTTAGCATCAAGCTTCAAATGGATTGGTATTTATTGCACTATGAAAATTGGGCCCTCAGTAAAGTCATCTAAGCATAGTGTGGGGGGAAAAAGAAAACATTAAAATAGGTCATGGTATGGCAGCAGTCAATGACTTTCCACCTTCTCCAAAATTTATGTTTGTCTCAGAGAAATATTTCACTGACAAGCACTTTGTCACAGGGTTCGCTTCTCATTACCATTTCAAATGCACTTTCTCTGTTCTGAGGTACCTCTCTGCTGCCCCAGGGCTTTGCCAAGACACTAAAAAGTTTAGTTGCCATGCATAATATACAACACAAGTTACTTGTATGAATTTTTAACAGTGTTTTGCTTTATCACATCCCAGAGCCCCTTGAGATCCAAGAAGTGGGGGAGGCCTTATCTATCTATCTATCTATCTATCTATCTATCTATCTATCTATCATCTATCTATCTACTTATCCAGCCATCCATCAATCCATCCCTTTTCCCTTTTTTTTTTTTTTGTATAAGCCTTGCTATTGCCCTGGGCATATATTCATAATAGAGAACTTAAACAAAATCAGAACAAATGTAAACATATGCATCTTAAGGCAATTGTCAAAACAGAAATAAATACCTGGATGAAGATTTTAGGAGAGGCAAAATGAGAGAAATAAATACTATTAAGGGAATTATAATTAATTATATCTAAAGAGACCAGTGTTATATAATGTTCAATATAGCATCTGTTTCTTAGCCAGCAAAACATATTTATTTGTCAGAACAATGAAGGGGTTAAGAGCCTGGGTTCCGGAGTCAGACTGCCACTACCTGTGTTTGAATATGGACTCTGCAATTTACTAGCTGTGTGACCTTGGACACACTACTGAAGCTCTCTGGCTTTGGTTTCCTCTCCTGTAAAATGGGAATGATAACAGTGTCTATCATATATAAGAATTATAGGAGTCTATATGTGTAAAGTACTTATTTTTAAAAATATTTTTAATTTATTTATTCATGAGACACACAGAGAGAGGCAGAGATACAGGCGGAGGGAGAAGCAGACTCCATGCAGGGAGCCTGACATGGAACTAGACCCCGGGTCTCTAGGATCACACCCTGGGCCGAAGGCTGCGCTAAACTGCTGAGCCACCCAGCACGGCTGCCCCGTGTGAAGTACTTAAAAATGTGTCATAAACACATTATTGTTATTGTTTATCATTGTTATTATTATGTTTATTATTTGTCATTATCAGATGTTAGGAAAAAAAAAACCTTGGTTACATTAGCCATCAAAGCACATCTTGATGGCAAATAGCAAAAAATAAAATAGCTGAAAGAAAGTCCAATAGCAATTATATGCCTTGTACTGATAGGTGGAAATTATCAAGAGCCTAGAGCTAAAATGGAAGGTACAGTGGAAGGGGAGGAGGGCGGGGGGTGGGGGTGAATGGGTGACGGGCACGGAGGGGGACACTTGACGGGATGAGCACTGGGTGTTATTCTGTATGTTGGTAAATTGAACACCAATAAAAATTAATTTATAAAAAAAATAAATAAATAAAATGGAAGGTACACATTATAGGTTAAATTGATAGGCTTATAAGAAAGGAAGATGAACTTCTAAACATAGGCTGAATAAGTTTGAGTTTTTTTACTGACACTTTTCAATGCTAGATCTATGAGTGGTTATCAAATGGTCCCTCTAGGTCTGGAGAAGCATTTTATGTAAAAATCACCATCATCCTTTCCAAAAAAAGGATCTGCCCAGAAGATACTAAATCAGATGAAGCACAGGTGGCTTTTGCACAGAAATGCTTATGTGCTTAGCTGGTTCTTGGAGTCATCGGTTTGACAATTGAGCTAGATGGACTCTAGTCATTTCAGCTTTAGAATTCTGTGATTCTATGACTCACAATATTTCCTCATATTTTTACTACATTATTTGCCTCCTTAAAACTGTCCATTAGCTTTCAGTTAAACCCTATGAAGACTAACTTAACCTCTACATGTCTTATCTGTCTTGCTTAGTTTTTCTTTTTATCTCCAGTTCTCTACTCCACAGCCACCAGCCACTGTTCCTATTTTAAAACCACATCCCCAAATAGAAATGTACAAATAGGATTGCACACTTTTTCACTTATTATTGAAAAAAATAAGCATTTATACCGCTCTTCAACTTCTCAGAGGCTTTGCCTGCCATTGACAATTTTATCTGAAGGGAAAATTTGGGAATCATTATAGGTTGTGTTTTTTCTCTCAACTCCTACATACAACTGGTCACCAAGTCCCGTAGATCATACAATCTCAATAGTGAAATGATAGTAACCATTTACTGAGCACTCACACCAGGCACTGTGCCACACCACTGTAATCTCAAAGGAGTTAATAACTTTCAAAAACCCATAGAGATAGTAAATATTATTGCAGGAATTAGAAGTTATTTCTGACAGACTCAAAAGCCCATGGTCACGCCATGTTGCTTTGTCAGTTGCTTTGTTTCCTCTTCCACAACTCTAGTCCCAACCATTCTTCATTCTTTCTCATTTGGATCAATGAAATAACCTCTTAATTGGCTTCCTTGTGTCCATATTTAACCATCCTTCACTCAGTCTTTATTTCAAGCTGCTGCTAGATTTAGCTTTCTGAAATGCAAATACAGTCATGCCGCTTATATGTTTCCCACTGCCTTTAGAATGAAGCCCAAATTCCACAGATGGCACAGAGGGCTGTGGCCATCTCTCTCACCTCACTTTCCTAGAGGTACCTTGTACTGTGGGTAAACCACGCTAGCTTTAGTTTCTCCAATAATTCCTTCCACATTCTCATGGTTCTGGCTTTTTGCACGTGTGATTCCCACTGCCTGAAGGGGTCAACCTCATTTTGTGACCTAGTAAACTGCTGTGTGTCCTTCCAGGTTCCACAGCACACAGGAAATGCTCAGTAAATATCTATTGACTAAAATAACGATAATAAAGTTACTTCTTTTTCAAAATTAAGGGACAGAGACAAACATGGGTAAATACAGTAATCTGGTTTGCTAAAATGCTATAAAATGTACATTTGGGGCTTATGCTTCTAAAAATTGTTTTCACAGCCATGACCTCTCATCTGTGAAATGTTGCCCAGTGAGCAGATCGTAATTATGAAATATAATGTTTGGATATTAGGCAGTAGAAAACTTGCTATGTTCATTAAATATACATTAGTTGATATTTATAAATGTTTTATACATATTACAAAATGTTAAAATACATTTCTGCTCTATGAATGAATTCATTACAACATTTGACTCAAGTTTTTATTAACCTCTTACCCTAAGTGTTAATATTTCCCATCCTCTTGGGAGCAATGGGACACATTCACTACATTAGCTTCTAAGGGGTCACTGATTTGTTTTCAGTTGGTCTGGTCACTCAGAGTTGGCACAGAGTTACCTTCATAAATGATTCAAGGTAATGAGAATTATTAAAATTAAAGAAATAACAGCAAAAGTGAGGCTCCAAAGGGGAATCATCTCACTTATCTATCCGTTAAAAGTTACTTCAAGGACACAGGAAAGAGGCACGGCCATTGCATGCACAAGGATGTGTTTGCAGGAGTGAAACCAGGTTTAAAATACCTCGTGGACTCTGGAAAGGCACATGGTCTCTTTGCCAATAAGATGATTTTCTGTGGACCACAGGTGGCTTAGCGATATTGGCTCAGGGGCTGAGAAAATGAACATTTTAAAGTTACACTTCCATGTCACACCATTAAAGTGTGTTCAGTATAATGTGATATTAAGAATGTTGTCTAAAATATGTCGTATCATTTCCTACGTCTGCATCAGTAGTTTCTATAGAAGAGTACCTATATGCATGAATGACAAATATATTTATGATTATGCAGGAAAATAAGTGCTCCTTCCCTCTAAAGTAGCATCTATCTTTTGTTTCCAGATCCTAGTCAGGCCTCTTCCATTGTTAGTGTCCAAGCCTCTCTTCCAGCTCCCTGATAACCCTTACCTCAGAAGTTTTCTGCTTTCTTCCTCTTTCTCCTACCTTCTCCCTCCTTTTCCCATTCCACTCTAGATTACTCTTTACCAGTCTGATCACTACCCTTTCTCACTCTTAAGCATAATGAAGTCTTAATCCTTTTTTAGAAGGAAGATATTGCCCTTGGACTTTTCTACCTCTTGTATGTTTGAGCTCTAAAAAGCTTATAAAGATTCAAAATGCAGTATGACCAATTAAATATTATTTACTACCATCTTACTTGCCTGCCAGTTGATATGCCCCTCTCATAAATGTAAATAGTTTGCTGGTATTTGGATTTAGCATTAGTCCTCTGTGTTTCCTTACATCCTAGATTTGGAATTAAAACATGTTAAAGCTGGAAGAGTCCTTGTCAATAATCAAATCCTTATGTTTAAAGATGATGAAAGTGAGGTTCAGAGAAATAAAATGGCTTACTTAAGAAAACAGAGTCTGCACACTATCTCTTAGTTTGTGATTACATTATCCTTGCTTCACTCCAACTGCTTTGGCTTTCTGAGTTTGATTCTTTTTACTCTCACAGGATTTGATTTGGACACGTGGTCTCTATTTTTTTAAGATTTTATTTATTTATTCATGAGACACACACACACACACACACACATACACAGAGGCAGAGACACAGGCAGTGAGAGAAGCAGGCTCCATGCAGGGAGTCTGATGTGGAACTCGATCCAGGGTCTTCAGGATGCTAGTAGGGGCCGAAGGCAGGTGCTAAACCGCTGAGCCACCCAGGGATCCCCGTTCGTGGTCTCTATCTTGATTTGTACTCTTCCTCTACTGATGCCAGTTTACTAATCCCATGACTTGTGATGTTAATCAGGTTATGTTCCTGGGCTGCTCACCTGCCTCAATCTGGTATAATCTAGATTCAGGTTTGAGGCTTAGGTTTGCCATTCAACTATGACACACAGATCTTATTTTCTCATGTCTTGATCAGTTTGTTCAGTGACAGACTTCTATAAAATAGAGTTGGAAAAAACAACTTCCTCTACTTGAAGGCAATTATGTCTAAAGAGGTGAACATGGCTCCATCAGCATAGCAAACAAAGGCAGACATGTTCTCTGCTTGGTAAAAATCGGTGAAGTGTAAAATGGGTTATGTTCAAACCATATAAACACTGCCTCTAAACATATCATATTACATCCATCGAGAAACCATAAACAATCACATCTGAGTGAATGTGACATGGCCTCTTCCCTCTTCTAAAACATCCACAGGACCTACGGCATAACAAAAAGGAATTGCTGAAACTCACAAGGATGATGACAGTAGAAAAACATTTTAAACACAGCATTATTTTAATTATAGGTTAGACAGGAAAACAACAGGTACAAAGAATTTTGCAACATTGCAGAGACGGATGTTAACTGCTATCTAGTTAGATGTAAAAAAAAAGCCACAAAAATGCACTGCCAAATCTTTTTTATTTTACAGATGTGTACTGGAAAAACATGCTCCCCAATCTTATTCACAAACAAAAGATACATTGCTCACACTTAAAGAAAATGAAATCAAACAGGATAAAACATGAGCAGAGAGACTTCAGACATGTCCCCCAGGCATACCAGCTCATATAACTTGTGAAGAAGAACAGTTCTCTAGCTAGATAGAGAGATTCTTCCTTCAACTGGGCAGATGGGCCTGGCAAATGCATAATCAATTAGCTTTTGTGCTGAAGCAGAAAGACCAAGAGGAAAAAAAATAAATGTGTACCACATCAGTATAATCCAAAATTAATCTTATTTTGCTCTGTAACCATAAAAGTGCAGTGATCTTTTTATAGAATTTGTGCTAGATTTTTAATAAGTTTGGAAGTTATGTGGAAGAAAAAAGGCCAAAAGAATTATATTTACAGAAGACATCTTTGTCTATTAATAGGATTAATAGGATATGAATCTCAGTTTCCTATCATTTATTTGTTTTCCATTTGAAAATTGAAATAAAAAAGAAAGATTAGAAAAGGTTAGAAACCCTAAACAAAGTACAAAGTGAAGCCACAGATCAAGAGGAGATATTTTCAATGTAGATATATAACTAAAAAAGGATCAGTATCCAGAATATATAAAGAATTCCTACAAGTTAATTAGAAAAACATTAACTGCTCAAAATAAAACTAGGAAAAGGACAAAATGAGGCAATTCACAGAGGAAGAAACTAATGGCTTATAAATATGATAAGATATTCAACTCTACCAATAACAAGATTCTATTTCATCCATCAGAGTGAAAAAAGTTTAGTATGTCTAATAATAGCAAGTGTTAGGGTATGAGGAAATAGGAATAACTGTGTATCTCTGGTAGGAGTAAAAGCAGATGAAATTACTTTGGAAGGCAGCCTAAACTATCTAGTAAATTTGAAGATGAAAACCCACTTCCACTTCTAAGTATCTATGCTAGAAAACTCTTGTATATGTATTCTAGGAGATAACCATAAGGAAGTTCATTAAAGCCTTATTCACGGTGGTAAATGAAATAGTTAATTTCAATGTCCATCAGCAGAGGAAATGGATAGTTTAAATGCAGTTTATTCAGAAAATGGAATAGTGTACAGCAATACAGAGCTATTTTTATGAACATGGACAAATCTCCAAAATAAAAGCTATTTGAAAAATATTTGTTTGTAAAAAACATATAACATTCATGCAAATTTTAGGGGCAAAAGTTTTAGCAAGTACTAGTGATGGGCACTTATATATAGAGTAAAATTATGAAAACATACATAAACTTATACAAAACAAATTCAATTTCAGGAGAGTGGCTAACTGAGAAACCAAGAATGGGGTGGAACTCTACATAGGTGTTTAATATTTTGTTTCTGTTTTTAAAAATATTTTATTTATTTATCATGAGAGACACAGAGAGAGGCAGAGACACAGGAAGAGAGAGGAGAAGCAGACTCCATGCAGGGAGCCTCATGTGGGACTCCATCCCGGGACTCCAGGATCACACCCTGAGCCCAAGGCAGAGGCTCAACCACTGAGCCACCCAGGTGTCCTGATATTTTGTTTCTTTAACAAAAAAAGCACCATGAAACAACTGTGGCAAGCTATAAATAGAAGTATAATATTGGTTGTGGGCATATAAATGTTACATTTTCTGTACTTTTTTGGTATGTTCAAAAGGTTAAAGACAAAAAATAAAGTTAGTGTTTGTGTGAGTGGAGAAAAAACTAGGGAAAGAAAATGGATTGCTTCAGTGTACAAAAGGGTAGAGCAAAGTTGCTGATTAGACAGAAGCGAGAGCATTGTCTCTGTTTAGCTAATGAGAATGTTTATCAACTATTCAAAAAAGGGTACGATATTCAGAACAGGGAAATTTTTTTAAAAAAAGATTTATTTATTTATTCATGAGAGACACAGACTGAGAGAGAGAAGCAGAGACACAGGCAGAGGGTAGCAGGCTCTTCGCAGGGAGCCCAATGTGGGACTCGATTCCGGATCCCGGGATCACGACCTGAGCCGAAGGCAGATGCTCAACCACTGAGCCACCCAAGCATCTCCAGAACAGGGAAATTAATGAAACATTATCTTTATAACGTCTTTTCTAAATGAAGTACTTCAATGGTCATTTTAAGCATGGACAAAAAATAGTCCTTTTAAATCATCTGGCCCATGTTCTTCAGATGCAATCAGCCTCGATCCATTCTGTCAAGTGATTGGACCTTATCTCTTTGGTACATCACAAGTAGAGGAGGTCCTGCTGTTTTTAGTTCTGCTTATAGTAAATCTTTGATGGCTTCATAGCTGAGTGACAGGAGTGGATAGAGTACAGAAGTGGACCCTTGAGAATTCAATCTCTGGCAATGACTTTTTATAAGTTGGACATGTAGCTTGATCTCTCTGGACTTCTGTTCTTCCATCTTTCAAATGAAGATAATAATATTGACCACCAGAAACTAATTTTAAAATATACTTCTTTTCTTGGATGCTCATCATTAGATAAATGCAAGGTGCTACACAATAACCTTGTTATAATGATGTCACTGGAACGTATGGTATGAGATTCCCTTACAAGCAAAAGCTACCTTTATGGCACTCCTGTCAACTAATCTCTCTTGGGAGAGTTTTAAGACTAATCTGGTTCATACTGAATATTTTGAGAACATAATATGATTATAAAGTATTTGTAAAATTTCCAGACTTTTCATTACTTAACTCTGAGCCTTAGCTACTCATTTTGCAATGAGGCTTAGTAATAAAGGTGGTAGAAGTATGGAAAAAATTCAGACATTTATTTAATTTACAGAATGACCACTCAGGTATTTTTATCTATACATATTATGGTAGATGATAAGCTTTCAGAACATTTATTTTTTTAATTTTTATTTATTTATGATAGTTACACACACACACACAGAGAGAGAGAGAGAGAGGCAGAGACATAGGCAGAGGGAGAAGCAGGCTCCATGCACCGGGAGCCCGATGTGGGATTCCATCCTGGGTCTCCAGGATCGCGCCCTGGGCCAAAGGCAGGCGCCAAACCGCCGCGCCACCCAGGGATCCCCACTTTCAGAACATTTAAAGATTAACCCTTTGAGTCCATGTTTGCAGATAAATGTGCAAAAGAGAGAAGCTGCTGCCTGTAGTTTTAAAAATCACACAAACCTGCCAAAGTACATAGAACAACATCTCTGAAAGTGTCTTATGTTCCAAAAAGCTGCTGATCTGTTTCCCTTAGATGAATCAGGTCATGCCTAAAATATGGGCTAATCATAATCAACACTCAACTGCCTATGTGACCACCTCAAAAATAAAACTCTAGGCGTTCAATACTAATGGAATTTGGAAAAAAAGCCAAGCCTGAAGACCTCTCTCTATATATGATATTTACACACACACACACACACACACACACACACACACACACAGGCATTGATATGTTACAGCAAAGTTAATACACCATTTTGCTTTTATATTTCAGCTCAATTTCTCTAGCAGAACAGGAATGAAGTTAGAATATGATTCATTGTGCTTATTTCAAGGTGATTTACTCTGTTTTTGTTGATCAAAATAGGGACATAGACACCATGGATAAGCTATTCCTATGCCTAAAATTACTTCTAGAGAGTTTGCACCTGAGGGCTTAGAAGAGTAAAGCCTTTCCATGTAAGTAGATACTTTTGGTAAAATGAAAAGCAACAAAAATAGAGAATAGTTAGCTATTTCTAAACATTACCCTCAGTTGGGTGGTAAAACTATTTCCCCCATGCCTTTCTACCTCAGTGGAAAGCATATACTTAGATAAACACAGCATCTTCTGTCTTTTTGGTTAAAGAAAGAAAAGGAAAACAGGAGAGTAAGCAGATAAGCGATAGAGTTTAAACTAAAACTGAACCCAGATACAGTATTTAGGGGACTTGTATTCTGTAAATGAAAGCAAGGGCTCCTGCAAAGGCAAAATGACTTCCTTGGTACACAACATGTGTTCCCCATTAGTAGAAAAGAATGGACAAAACTCAGCCCAGAGGAGTACCAATCATGTACAATTGCTTCTGCATCATTCCTGGTAACCTGTGGCTTCTCAAAAGCTCCACATGTAGAGCACAGGTTGTGACCCATCTTGGCTAGCAGGTGAGTAATCTGGCTGCCTCTTTCTGAGAATGATGAAAAAAAGGGAATGAATTTAGAGAGGATTTGACAGACATGGAATCAACATGCCACCTACTGGTTCTTTTACCTGTAGTCAAGACCTACTATGTCTTTATCACCTCAGATGCTCTCAAATCATGGTCCATGTACTGAACAGGAAGATAAATGATGCCAGCAACATTTTGATGGAAACAGAGGGGGGCTGCTGGGGATTATATAAACTCTGGAAAAACTGTAAATAAAGCCTCCAGGACATATCAAGAACATGTGGAATAACTTTGTCTTTCATGTATAATCACTCTAGATTGGCTTATTTGTGGTCTGTTTTTCAATAGTGAATTATATTTGTCATTGAACAATTGGCCTCTAGAAACTTAATTTGGTTCCCTAGAAATATTTCATAATTTGCAGCATTTAATTTCTTACATGTTGTGTTATCAGACCTGGGTATAGATAAAATCATGATATAGGTATTTACCTTCCCTCTTCCTCAGTTTTCTATGTTTCTTCTGATATTTCTTCATCATCTCTTGGGATTTTCATGTTTGCAGTCTACTGCTTAGAACTCCATAGTACTTTGACCCAATGCCTTCTGCACCCTCTGATGCAGACATGTGCTTAATGAATATTTGTAATCAATAAACAAATGAAATGAAAAAAAAACCCTAGGCCAGACAGAATTCCTCAGGGTTCTGCTGAATAACTGCAAAAATGGGATAATCTTATGGGCCTGAAATAATTAAGGTTGGTATACAAACATCCCCCATTCTTTGCTCATAAGCAGCATATTCCTTTGCTGATGGTTCCAGGAAAAGGAAACCAAGTTAGCAGTTGAATGACTACACTGTGCCTTAGTCAGCTCAAGCTACTGTAACAAAATACCATATATTGGGTGACTTAACAACACGAATTTGTTTCTCACCGTTCTGGAAATTGGAAATCTGAGATAAGAGCATTGATTTCTGGTGAATATTCTCTTTCTGGCTTGCAGATGGTCACCTTCTTGCTGTGTCCTCACATGAGAGAGGGAGAGCAAATTCTCTGTGTCTCCTCTTACAAGGGCACTAATCCCATCATGAAGGCCCCACTCTGATGACCTCATCTAAACCCAATTACTCCCCAAAGGTCTCATGTCCAAATATCATGAAATTGAGGGTTGGGGCTTCAATGTAGGAATTTTGAGGGGACACAATTCAGTCCATAGGACGCTGGCTTTATTTTCAGGATAATTACCAAGGATATCTAGTCTGAAGATCAGAATACAAGTGGACTATGTTCTTGAAAAAAGAAACCAAAAGGTTTTTTTTTTTCCTTGAGTCCATTAAACTGCACAGAATTCTTTGACAACATTACAGCCAGTCATTCTATTCAGGTTCCCTCAAATCAAACAATGCCATTTTCTGCACAGGCTCACTTCTTTCAAATCTTGGGTCTTCTCATCAAGCATGAATGTACTAGGAGATGTCTGGGTGGCTCGGTCGGTTGAGGGTATGACTCTTGGTCTCAGCTCAGGTCATGATTTCAGGGTTGTAGGATAGAACCCTGAGTTGGGCTCCACCCTCAGCAGGGAGTCTGCTTCTCTCCTTCTCCCTCTGCTCCCCCCTCACACTTCTCTTTCTCTTTCTAAAATAAATAAGTCTTAATTTTTTTAAAAAAACGAACATACTCATAGTAGAAGCCTCAAATCCTGTCATGCAAGGTGTCCAAGCTCAAATGCAAGCAGTAGCAAGAAGTGATCATATGATAGATCTTACTATTGGCATACTAGCCATAGTAGGGTTGCATAGTCAACACTGTTTCTCTTACCTATAATAAACAAATAAAATTTGTTTCCATTAAGCATTGTTTCACTCTCAAAATGACCATGTTTTTATCCAAGACACATTATCTTCCACTTTCTAGACCTATGCCAATTTCATTAACTTCCTGGGCAGTTTTGGCAGACATTCTATTCATCTGGAACCCCTTGTTCTTCCTGCTATTTCCAACACCTTCAGTACCTGGGCGTCTAAGGAGTGCGGTTTGCCGCTTCACTCAGAATCTCGGAGCATATTCACTAACTGCAGCCAGTTCCTGTGGCCGCGCCACTTCTCTTACCTCCATCACAACCTCCCCCATCTTAGAGATCTGCTCCTCACCTCACAATCCTCCTTAATGGTTCTTCGGGTAATTTGAACAATGCATGAACTTGAATGAAAACTAATCATTTATTTTTCACATATTTCCTAGAATGCTGGAGCAGCCCTTTGCAAGGAAATTCAGATAGCCTTTGCATTTTTCTTTCAGCAAAAATTACCTTTGTTTTAAAGGAGAGGTCCAAACTTGATTCTCTTTCTTCATTATACATCCATATAAGTCATGATGCAGAACCCAGCTGGGCTTCCCTACCTCCAAGCAGTACCACTTGAGGTTTGTAGCACCATCCATTGAGATACTTAGTTTCTATATAGTGTTTTCTTCATTTTGTGTTCTTGTTTAACTTCCTTGGGGTTTTATGTTTTACTTTCCTCTCCTCCCGGGATGCCATGGAATGCAAAGAACAGATGCATTCAATGATTCATTACCATTAGTAGCCAGAGTAGAATCAAGAACTTTAGCAACCTTCCAGCTTCCTTGTTCTGTTCACAGGGGAGCCACATTATGCATGAGTGGCTTTCCTTACCTTGCTCTCTAGATGCACAGTTTATGTAACAGGCTTATCTTTTTTTTAAAAGATTTTATTTATTTATTCATGAGAGACAGAGAGAGAGAGAGGCAGAGACACAGGCAGAGGGAGAAGCAGGCTTCATGCAGGGAGCCTGATGTGGGACTTGATCCCGGGTCTCCAGGATTAGGCCCTAGGCTGAAGGCAGCGCTAAACTGCTGACCCACCCTGGCTGCCCCGTAACAGACTTAGCTTTCTGTAGTTCCATGCCCTGCGGAATCTTTACTTAGACATAGGCAGAGCCTCTCCTTTATTGCTGCACCCAGAGTTGATGGCACTGGATCTTCCAGTCAAGCAGAAAGCAATTTTCAAGGGCATAAAATATAGAAATACTTTACTATTTATAGCACACAAACCACTGTAAAGGTGTGTTCCAGGTTATCATTTCCAGTGCATCCAATTACTCAATTCTAGAATCTGTTTCCAGACAAAGAGACACATCATGACCCACGTTATTCTCCAGCTCTTATAAATTCACGGGCAATAGTCTATAATCTACATTGGATCATTAAGAGAAAGTTATCCTTTTGCAACATTCCCTTTGGTGCTCTCAGCAGTAGTCTCTCAGTCGTGATGGACTATGTGGTCAAATGGGGTGGTAGTGATGGAGAAGGAGGGGTGATCATTTTGTAGTATGTTTTGAGTGCTTCCAGTAAAAGACTATATGCGCTCTGATAGCTAATGATAGCTAAGGCTTTTAACCACAGGCCCTGCCACAGAAGTAATATTTCATGTTGAAAAATTGTATGTCACTGACTGTGGAACTTTAGCAAACATGAATAAAAGTTGTGCTGGAGGTAAAATATGTTCTTCACTTGGTCTCTTGAAAATAAACTGTCTGCCATTTGGTGCTGTATTTTTAGGGAAGTCTCTACAATTGGATTGATGCAGATGGTGTTTATTTTAATAAATTTATATTGCATTCTTTTCTTTATCACTTCTGACCTCCTACCATTTTTCAAAATGAGGTCCATGACCACCTACATTGGACCCATCCATGCAGCTTGTTAAAACCGCAGACTCATTATAGGTCACATGATACAGAATCTCTGGGGCTGAGTCTAGAAATCTACATGTATAATAAGCACTGCAGGTGACTAGTAGGCCCATTACAGCTGGAGAGCCACTGAATCCTTAGAAGGGGGTTAAAAATAAAAGACATTGAATTATTTATTCTAAAAATTGAAAATTCCATTTTGCTTTATTTTTAAAACCCTGGGACTTACACTCTGATTTTTATTTGACAAGGTGGGGGAATTACGGGGTGTGATTAGGTATGTATGGGAGGGGGTAGGGAAGTGTCCTGGAGAAAGCAGTATCTAAGTTTAAATTTAAAGGATGCATAGGAGTCTGGTAGGCTGGGAAGAAGAGGGGTGAGTAGATGTGCAGAGGAGAGAGGAGAGCACAATGTTCCAGGCACAGGGAACAGAATACACAAAGGCTTATAAGTGCCAAAAGTTTTGCACAAAGAAGTCACTTAGTCAAAATGTAGCCCTCACAGAAAATGTAATTTATTCAGACCCAAAGGAGAGAATAATATGGACTTCCCAGCCTCGGGACAATTATATAAATACTTGTTTCTTCTTGTGGGGAGTGAGATAGTTGGAGGGAAGTTAGGAAGAAATATGCTCAAATCATACTATGCGTAAGCCATGCCCATGATATAGTACAGGGGAAAAAAGTAACCTTTATTACTTTTGTCCTGCTAGGAAATTGCTGACCTGCTTCTTTTGATTGGGAAGAAAAACGACATCGGTGGGTGTCAAGCGGCAGGTGGTGACCACTGTTTCTTTAAAGACAACATGTGAAACACTGAAAATTTATTTCCCAATAAACTTGACTTTCTGAGATGAACCACCAAAAAAAAAAAGTGCCATACAATAAAAGCATACGGAACAAGGATATTTCCAATTGCCATTAAATATAATCCAAGTGAAGTGAGTCACTGTGGCTCAGGTGCAGGTTCCCTGTCAATACAATTTATAAGGGTACAGCTTCCAAAGCTACACTTCCATTTGACAGTAATTTCCTTTTTTATTTTGTTTTGTTTTAAGTTGACTACAATTTTCAATCACAGTTATCAGTTCATCGCTTGGATGAAGGTGACCCAGCACTCCTTCTTTATCGAATTCCTGAGGTGCCCTTAGATTATCTTTTACAAGCTAAGTCTACAATGATAACAGGAAAAATAAATTAATTCAAAGATGAGGACTTATCAAATACCATCTTCTGAGGGCTGCATTTTTATTAAACATGAATCAAATAATCTTTTGAAATGAGGGGTGTGGTTATCCAGAATCATCTTCTTCCCCATTGCATGGCTAATTCAACAACCTTAATTAATAGGCCTTTTATGATGAGTTTTATAAACAAAAGCTGCCATCAATTTGCCAGCCAAGGGATCCCTGGGTGGCGCAGCGGTTTGGCGCCTGCCTTTGGCCCAGGGCGCGATCCTGGAGACCCGGGATCGAATCCCATATCGGGCTCCCGGTGCATGGAGCCTGCTTCTCCCTCTGCCTGTGTCTCTGCCTCTCTCTGTCTGTGACTATCATAAAATAAAAAAAAAATTTTAAAAAAAAAAATTTGCCAGCCAAATATATCACCTTAATATTTTAAGATGTATTTGTCTTTCTAAAGGGAATTAAAATTTTCATCAAATGAATCAAAATGAAGGACAGGAAACTAGCATGCTAAATGTTGAAATAAATAGTTTACAGCTAAATTATGCTAATACTAGTAATGATATCTCTTAAATCAGCATTTCTTAGTGTATGGGAATATTAGTGAGTGTTGTATGAGAAGGAAGTTCTCAATACAAATAAACTTTGGGAACTTCGTGTTGAACACATCTGTACAGGTTTCTCTTTTACAAAATTTCTCAGTCTTTAGTTTTCTTTTAATTTTTATTTATGATAGTCACAGAGAGAGAGAGAGGCAGAGACACAGGCAGAGGGAGAAGCAGGCTCCATGCACCGGGAGCCCGACGTGGGATTCGATCCCGGGTCTCCAGGATCGCGCCCTGGGCCAAAGGCAGGCACCAAACCGCTGCGCCACCCAGGGATCCCCTCAGTCTTTAATATACTGCTATCTATCATCAATTACCAAGAGCTAGATATGGTATTTCCAGCATTTCCTAAACACATTGACTGTTTCTCTTTTTTAGTACATATGTATAAAACTAGGATTTTACTATAATATACTTCCGGAAGTTAGAATATATTTGAAATAATCATTGATTTCTAAACTTAAGAAATAGTATAAATTTCGTTTAATTATTTCTTTAAAAATTGCTTGCACACAAAATATCTTCACATCTTTCCAAACACTATTGCTGATGCTACCCTGTAATCAGTACCTTTCAGCATTGGCAGCGTAGTATAACTTCTGTATCTGACATGTAATTCAGGGTGATTAAACCAATTGGATTAAACCAAGATTACCACTTTACACGATCGAGCCACAAATTGTAGACATTATTAACCCAAAGTGTGTGCAATGCAAAACAGAAAGTATGGACAAAGAAGGTTTATTTGCTTGTTGTGTTCCTCCTATATATATATTCTCTTTCAACACAGGAAAACTAAATGGGAGTAGTTATCAGAATGTAGCTGTCAGAAATTGGATAAAATTGAGTATTTCTGCAGCATTCATAATTACTTTCAGAAGATTGAACAAGAAATGAAGGTTTCAACAAACCACGGTAGTTTGGAATGAATCTTGAGAATTCTGAGTAGGCTTTGTAATCAGCAAATTGAAAAATCTCCATGTAGCCCAGCAATATTATCCTACAATATATCTTTTGGTATTATTATATATTATCAAGGCAATTGTACTTCTTTTTGGGGGGCTATGCATTGTGACACTTTTACATGATAGCTCAGCAGGCTTTTTAGTACTCTGATAGATAACCTAGTTTACAGAACTATTTTACTTGTTTTAAGAGGTCTCTAATCATGTAATCATAGGTAATTTGGAAATAGCTTTGAAGAAGGACTCTTAGAGCTGTTGAGTTAATAACATGCATTACCAACATTCCATGACATTTTTTATACTCCCAAAATGTTCACTCACTAAATGAGCCATTCTCACTCCTCTTCCCTCCTCTTCCCTTTCCATACATGTTAGGTATGTGTACATAATGCGGGCTGAATGAGAATGGGTACTCTAATTTTGTATGCTATGAGAGACAGCCATCTCTTGATTTAAGACGGCCTTGGAAGTCATTTTCAAAACTATTAGTGTGCCTAAATTTTCTGTGGCCAGCCAAATGTGTTTCTCAGATCCTACCCATCCCCATGCTCACCAACTTCTATTGGTGCTCCCCATATCAAGTTGCTAAAAGTAACACATTGCTAGTTTTAGAAAAGGCCAGTGAAAAAGAATGGGCACTCTCACATACACACTGTTGGTAGGATTCTAAATGTATTCAGTCTTTTTGGAGGACATTTTAGCAGTTTATAAATGTTAGATATCTCTCATTTATTTTCTATCAAAATATTAAATGTGTATATCCTTTGTTTTTTGTTTGTTTTGTTTTGTTAAATATTTTATTTATTCATTCATGAGAGAGAGAGATAGATAGAGACAGAGACACAGGCAGAGGGAGAAGCAGGCTCTCTGCAAGGGAGCTTGACATGGGACTCTATCCTGGGTCTCCAGGATCACACCCTGGGCTGAAGGCAGCGCTAAACCACTGAGCCACCCGGGCTGCCCTCCTTTGACTCATCAATTCCACTTCTAGGGAATCTGTTCCTACAGGACAATTTCACATGTACGCAAATATACACATACATGGAATTCACTGTGGTGTTACTTATAAGAGTAAAAAATTGGAAATGACCTAATTGTCCATAAATACATAAAGAATATCAAGTAACAGAGGCAGATCTGGCTATACAGACACACAAAACTCTCCAATGCACAGTGTTAGAATATAGGAAAAGCAAGCAATAGAACACATATAGCATGACCTTGTGTTTCTTTTTTAGGATTTATTTATTTGAGAGAGAGAACACAAGCAAGGTAGGGGCAGAGGGAGAGGGAAAGAGAGATCCCAAGCAGACTCCCTGTTGAGTGCAGAGCCCAACACAGGGCTCTATTTCATGACTGTGAGATCATGACCTGAGCTGAAACCAAGAGTCGGACATTCAACTGACTGAGCCACCCAGGTGCCCCAATCCCATGTAGGTTTTAAAAAAATCACAGAGAATATCTACCAAATTACTATTACTATATACCTCTAGATAGGGCAATGGGTTGGGACAGGGTGGGGATGAAGAATAAAGGGCTTTTCATTTTATACTTTTGTGTGGTTTATTTCATTTTACAATAAGCATAAAATCATGTGTTATTTGTCTAACTGATACATTTTTCAGGAAAATGCTACTGCAATAATCTCCGAAGCATTAGTTTCACAAGTCATACACTCAGGGAAAACAAATGAAAAGCATTTTATATTATTTCTCACCAAGCAGATTAAAGTATTCAGGGACACACTCATTATTTCTCTTAGGTTTTGGGGCCGTGAATTATCTATTATTTCTTTGAGTACCGTGGCCCATAGATCCTAGAGTGTTCCTTATGTTCATGGCCTGTGACTTGCTTCTAAACAATGGAATATAGCAAAGGTGATGAACTATCACTACCCTAATTATATTATTATTTATACATATATGACTCATTTTACTAGCAATAAGTAAAGAGCATCTCTCTCTCTCTCTCTCTCTCTCTCTCTCTCTCTCTCTCTCTCTGTCAGATGCTGATTTTGAAGAAGCTGTCATGCTGTGAGTGGGCCTGTGGAAGGGGTCATGCAGCAAGGACTACAGAGTAGCCTCTGGTAGCTGATAATGACCCCTGACAGCAAGAAAATGGGAAACTTGGCCCTAAACCACAGGAAATAAATTCTGCAACAATCACATGAGCTCAGAAGAGGATTCTCAGGTGAGACCTTACTCTCAGCTAATGTGATTTCAGCCTGGCAAAACCCTAAACAGAGGATCCAGTGGGTGTGCCCAGATTCCTGACTCATAGCAAATATGAGACAACAACTGTTTTTTTTTTTTAAGTCCTCAGGCTTGTGCTCATTTGCTACACAGTAATGGAAAATTAACACAATTGCTTCCTTCTACAATCTGTCTGATGCCATACCAACCAGTGGAAGACAGGAGGATCTTCCCCATCAACTATTCTGTCTACCAACTCCCTCCAGCTGAGCCACTGACAAATGTATATACTTGAACTTTATAAATCACTTTCTCTTTGTTATGCACTATCCTATGCATTTACATCTCTTATCTTACAAAATCCTCATATTACTCCTGTGAAGTGGCCATAGATAAGGATGTTGTGGTCTTAAGATGTTATAAAATTTGCCCAAGGTGTAGGTAGCTAGTCAGTAGCTAAGTCAAGATTCATACCCCAAACCTGTGTTTAACAGGACATTAAAAAGAATAAAAAAATCAACAAATGATCCAATATTTAAAAACCCACTTCACTTTCAGAAGATCCTTTAAAAACCAGTGATTATGGGCAGCCCAGGTGGCTCAGTGGTTTAGCACTGCCTTCGGCCCAGGGCCTGATCCTTGAGACCCAGGATCGAGTCCTGCATCGGGGTCCCTAAATGGAGCCTGCTTCTCCCTCTGCCTGTGTCTCTGCCTCTCTCTCTCTCTCTCTCTCCCTCGAAAAAATAAATAAAATATCTAAAAAAAAAAAACCCAGTGATTAAAAAAGTTAGTAGTCTAGCTATCCCCCCGCAAAGGTAGTAGATCTAATCCAACTTCTCTTCCCCCAAATCTGATACTTTTTCCTGCACTCATTTACAGTGATTTAAAATAAAAACTCAAGAGTTACTACAACAGAACCTCACTATAATGTGGCTCATCATCACACAGCTTTATATATTCTGCCATTCACATAATTTCCTCTTTGACTTACAGCTAACGCAGTAGTGGCTGATAACCCATGTCAGATATAGTTCTGTCCCTTAGTATCAGGAAATCGGTGACTTTTCAAGTTCACATGGGCATCCTTTTAAAGGAAGCAAAACCCTACAAAACTAAAAAGCCAGAAGCACAGAGCTGCATACTAGAATACAACACAATCAATGTAATCATCAATAAGCAAGTTGAGATAAACATCATACTGACAGGATATGTAGCTGAAGAAGGCCAGAGGAAGAATGACTCAATTTTATTTTTCCCATGGGCAAAGGCAGAAGAGTGTCATCATGAACAAATTAAAGTCCCACCACAAAGCATTTCTACAGTGTGCCATGCCAGAAAGCAAAGGGCAAACCACTAATCTCAACAGATAATAATTAGAAAAAACACTGGAGAAAAAAAGCAGGAATACTAGGATGGAAGGATGTTAGGAAATATCACTATCAATTGTGATGACTCTTCTAGAATGTGCATTTGACTGATTTTATAGGTTGTGATTTTCTCACCGCAAGCATTTAGAATTGGCATTCAAACACTAGGAGAGCCAAGCTTAATTAACTTAGACTTCTGAATAAAGGGACAACCAGAGAATAAAGAGGGACACCCAATGTTATGGCTACAATTTGCTATTCAAACTGCAGAACCATACGTACGGCTGCTTTTATTGCCTTTTCACCTTATCAGCTGAAAACTGTTGCCACCTCAAGCAAATGATCTCTGTGATCCACATTTTATCCCATTTAGAACTTTCAGCTTTCTGCCTTCCTTCCCTAATCAGTACAATGTATAATTTGGCCCCTGAGATCAGAGACTGATCAAAATGAACGGAGTAGATTCCAGAAGGACAGCTTTGAATAAATAGGATAATGCAAGAGGATAATCAGATTCTCTGAGGACTTCAGAAAACTTTTGGTTTAGACCTGGAATGAGAATGGGAAGAAAAACAACCAATGATAGATAAATGCATGTCTTGCATCTAAGCAGCATGCATGTTTCTATGAACATACACACACGATGCAATAATAAATTCATGACATTCAGGCAACCTATAATCAAATTCAAATCTCCCTGTCTCAGTGTTACAGGAAATCGGTGAGAGTATCTCATTACTCTTCTTCTTGACCATTTTGTTCTAGTCAGTCTTCTCATATGGGCTCAGAGCATAACCCTCAAGTGAAATACTGGGTCTTTCCCTCTTGATTTGTTCAAATCTATTCAACCTTCAAAATCCACTTCCTCTGTGCAGGCCTCCTAAACCAATCCTGATTGCTTCCATTTTTCTACCCTTAGCCTGTTTCCTTCATATGATGACCATCACATCAAAACTTATACTATTTAATCTTTTAAGTCTATATTTCATCTCCTCAACTAGACTATCTTAATTACTTGGGAGCTAGAGGCTCACAATCCGTAAGAGACAAAAAGCTAAACAAATTTCTAAAGCACAATGTAAACATGTTTTTAATAGAGATGTATGATGAACAGAATGCTAGATCAGACAGCAAGGTAACTTTCTTTGTGAGATTTGGACAAGATTTGCAGAGGAATTGGCAGCTGACCTGGCTTTTGAATAGTGCTTAGAAGTTTGCCAGATTTAGGGGAAAGAAACCAACATTGTAGGTAAATGAACTGTATGTGTAGAGTTGTGAATGTTCTTGGTGTATTTGAAAGAAAAGTGAATAAATGAATATGCCTGTAGAATTCTAGAGGTTGGAGAGGTAGGGTGACACTGGACTTTATGGAATAAAACAGCTTTTCTCACAATGTAATGGATAGTCATTGAATGTTTCAAGAGGAGACTAGCCTGGGAAAATAGTATAAAAGCTGAATTGGAAAAAGATAGGTAAAAAAAAAATCAGATGACTTGTTACATAACATGTGAATAATTTTAAGGCTTGAACTAAGGCAGAAGTGTTGGACATTGGATAAAGGGGATATTTCAGAAATGGAATTAGGAAGTAGAATTGTTGGAACATGAGGGAGAATTGGACAAAGGGGAGAAGAATTAACCTCGAATAAATTCAAAATGTACATACATACTTTGGGAGACTGGACAGGTGTTGATGGCATTTATTAAAACAAGGCATTCGGGAAGAAGGGAAGGTGATGAATTGATGTTGGTTGCATTAAGTTCGAAGAACATGTGGACCATCTATAGATGCCCAATAGGAGTGAGAAATGTTTTTTGGAGCAAAATGGGGACTAGAGATGTAGACTGGTAAGCCACTGGTGGGGTCTGAATACATGGATATGAAAGGTATTTCCCAGAAAAAAAGCATAAAATAGAAAAGGTCTAAGAATAGATCTTTGGGGAACATTGACAATTTTAAAGGACAGAATGATAAAGAACTATCTGTGAAGGCATCTAAAATTTTTGGAGAGCTTGGAGAAATGATTTCCCCCAAGGGAACAAATGGATAATAGTACTAACTTTTATTGAAAGTTCAAGTAGGATGAGAAGTAAAATGAAGAAATGGCCAAAATGTCAGTGACAATCTTCATGACTGTAATAGAGTAGTGGAACAAAAGTCAAATTACAATTTGTTTATTCATTTCATTGAATAATTACTTATTCCATTCCTATTATGTGCCAAACATTATTATAGCCAATAAGAGGTCAAGCAAAAATCCCCACTCTGTGGAGTTTATATTCTAGCAGGGAAAGCAGAAAAATAAGATAAATAACTTAAAGTATGTTAGTGTCAAGAGCTGAAGGGAAAACTAAATCAGAGGAGGGGATAGGGAGCATATGTGGGGTAAGGTCTCTGAAGTTGTAATTTTAGATAATATAGTCAGGTAAGGACTCCCAGAGTAGGTCATATTTAAGTAAAGACCTGAAAAAATTAAAGACCAATCCAGGAAGACTGAGGACTGAATGGTAGAGGAGGAAGTATTTACAAGACAATGGAGAAATTAATAGTGCAAGTGAGAGAGAACTAACAGTTTTAGCTCCAGGAGAAGTGAGGAGTGCATGGGATTGAAAACACACAATGAAGATGTCACTGAAAAGGGGATGGCTCCTTTTGACTGTGAAACTTCTTGTAAGATTATGTATAAATACAGATATGTTGAAAGTAGGGTGGTAGGAAGTTGAAGGGAACATGCTGGGTGGCCTCTATTTTCCCTCTGAGGTAGGAAAACAACATTTTCTGCTGCCTAACAGTGTGGGAAACATAAGTAGTCCAGAGAAAATGGCATTAGAACAATAAGAACGGTGTTCTTATAAAGGGAGTTGACTTCGGCACAAAAATAAAGGTGAGGTAGTCTCAAGGTTGTGGCGAAGGTTGGAGAAATATGAATTTGCTGTGGCACCAATCAATAAGGTATGATCTTCTTTGGCAGTGAGAAGCATAAAGGAAGGAAGAAAGAAAACATCAAGTAAAAACAATCCAAGAGATGCCTGGGTGGCTCAGTGGTTGAGCACCTGCCTTCGGCCCAGGGTGTGATCCTGGAGTTCTGGGATCGAGTCCCACATCTGGCTCCCTGCATGGAGCCTGCTTCTCCTTCTGCCCGTGTCTCTGCCTCTCTCTCTGTGTCTTTCATGAATAGATAAATATAATCTTTAAAAACAAAACAAAACAAAAAACAATCCAAGGTTGAGGATTGGCAAGACAGTGTCACAGGAGGATGTCCATGAGTTTGTCATTAAAAAGTGTTAGGATTAGTAAGAAAGAAAGCATGAAAAAGTATGAAGAGAAGATAGGAAGCTAGGGAATAGAGAGGGACCTAGAGTTCTTGATGATACACCAGAGGTAATTTAGTGGGAGTGAAGAGGTGAAAGTGATTCGCCGAAGCAGAGTGGAGGTAATAAATGTTGGCTCGAGGAACGTCAGAAACTATGAAGTTATGGTTTCAGATGGGTTATCTGTCCAAAATTAGAGGCAAATTATTTCAGGTGGTTCTTATTTTTCCAACATCCCTTCATGAAATTTTAATTTAAATTTTAGGTAGTTAACATACAGTCCAACATTGGTTTCTGGAGTAGAATTCAGTGATTCATCACTTACGTACAACACCCAGTGCTCATCACAACAAGTGCCCTTCCTAATGCTCAGTACCCATCTAGCCCATCCCCCACCCTCCTCCCTCCATCAACCTTCAGTTTGTTCTCTATCATTAAGACAATATCTTTTTTTTCTGTCAAAACATATTTATCTGTTCAAACCAAAAATAAGGAGGAGTATAAATCTAGTACGTGTAATATCATTCTAAGGGGTCAAAAAAACGCATTAAATGCCAATTATTAAAAACTTATTACAATAGAACAACAGAAAATATGTTTTATAAATACTATTTGGAGAAAGAATCTTAAAATCTAAAGCCACACTTCAATAAAATAGATTCTCTAAACTGTTGTTAGGCAAAATAGTAGAAAATACATTTAAGTTTAAATAATGACTTTCAAAGTAGAAAAATGCATTAACTCTGGACAAGTAGGATAAACTTATTTAATAAAAGATAACACAAGTCCAACTATACTGCATTGAACCCTGCCTGGTAGGATAATAGAAAAATGTAAAATTGAATTGGGTTAAAAATGATCTTTTTTGCAAATGGACATGTAAAGAATATTTTATACTTGAAGACTGAATAATAGCCAACATGTCTAAGGAAAAATGAAACCATTTATTCAAGTCCACTTTATGGTCTTCTAACCTATGTAATTTCCATTACTGTTATTTTGAGATGTTCTGGCTTAATTGAAGTCATTATTGCCCACAAGTAAATGAAAGTATATTTGCTATTTCATATGTTTGTGAGACTTTCATATATCTTACATTTGATAACTAGTATCCAGACTTTCTTGTATTTACCTTTATAAATCATAGTTCTTAACTGAAGTCAGGATAAGCCTTAAATATAGAAGCATACACTAAATTTTCACCTATGACTTTTCCGTCTTTTCTTACCTGATTGGGACATTATCTGCTATTTAGAAAGTATATATACAAAACTGTCTTTCCTAGCCATTAGTGGGCATGACTTAAATGCACCGCTTGGTGTGCAATTCTCCACTCACAAAAATAACTCCATACAAGAAAGGACTAAAACTGAATGCTTGATGGAGCTGTTATGATGAACCATGCAGGAAATATAGATTTAAAAAAGGATAGAGTTTGAATAAGGAAAATGAGGAACATGTAACAAGCTGGAAGGGTTGAATATCTTTTTTCTTTTCTGGGGCTTCCTTGAGCCCTTCACTGTGTGTGGTTACCTCTTGATTTTAATTTTGTCATCAAAAAGTAAGTTCTCGGGATGCCTGGGTGGCTCAGTGGTTGAGGCCTGCCTTTGACTCAGGGCATGATCCCGGGGTCTAGGATGGAGTCCCACATTGGGCTCCTGCAGAGAGCCTCACTCTCTCTCTGTCTCTCATGAATAAATAAATAAAATATTTTAACAAGTAAGTTCTCTGAAAGATGACAGTGACAAGTGAAGAGGGAAAAAAAGAAGTTGATGTTTCTGCCCTTCCCTCTAACCCAGATTGTGTTTCCTATCAGTTTTACATTTTGGGGTCTTTTGGAAATGGTAATCACAACTACAAGATGGAAAAGGCTCAGGGAGCAGGAAAAATAAAGACAAGGGGAAAGGAAGATTTGTGCATAGGAGGTAGGCGGTAGTTTGGAGGAGTTTTCCCAGCTTGAATGTGTTTGGGGGGAGGTGTGGATGTGGAAGGGAGTAAAGTCAGCAATAAAGGCATCAAAGGAAGAGAGTAAGTAGTATCCTTTCATTCAGGAAGCATGAGGGGCACAATGTAAGGTTGGGGGACTTGTAGTTTAAAAAAAAAGGTCGCTATTACATATTATCATATTGTGTCCTAGAGACACATTTTACTCACTGCCATTTCAATTCTGACTGGCAATTACCCTTCCTTCTAGAAGCTAAACTGTTAAAAAGCCAAATATAGTAAAGCAGGTCATATGAAAAATGAGCCTGAACAGTCTTTCAGGTTATTCTAGTTTCTACAGGGAACATTTTGCTTCTGCTTCCTTTGGACTTGTCACTCCAGAGACATTTTGTCACCTTAAGGCATGCTTTAAAGTACAGACAGGAAGGCCCATAAAGAGTTTGTCATAGTAAAACATTTAGATGGTAAATATTAGATTCTGAGTACTATATATATATATATATATATATATATTATGGGTCATAACAGTGTAGTTAATTCCTAAGAGAAGGGGTAATATACGTAGCATAGTTACTCTAGCTGTTCCCAGCATAATAGATTATGCCAATAATTAGTCTTTTGCTTTTAAAAGTCAGTAGGTTGAGAACAGAGGTGTCAACATAGGGGCTTTCTATTATTCATCAATGTTAATGGGTATCAGACAATAAAAGATCATTCTTTAACCATCACCTCAGAAAGATGAGAAAGGATGTTTCTGGCAAATGGTTTTGAAAATTTAGGTAGCAAACCATTAGTGGGTTGTGAAATTAATGTATGGGGTCATGAAAGGTACATTGAAAACAACAGAAAAGAATATGATAGGATAGGGTCAGGTAGGATAGAACAGACTAGGATAGGATAGACTAGAACAGAATAGTCTAGAATAAGGTGTCAGTGCATCGTATGTAATGTTTTGTAAACTGTGTTGTGAAATTTTTATTTAATATATATACACACATTATGTGTTTACTGGGTTGCAATGAAAAACGAATTCTTATTTGGGTCATTGCCAAAAAAATATGAAAGTTACTGCTTTAGGAGCTACCTCTGCATTTCACAGAGAGTACAGACAAGCTTTACTCATGACCACAGATATGACCAGAAGATTATTATCATCTGAGGGAAAACCACATTTATCTGATTCTCAGGAAAACAAATAATTCTCAACTGGAAAAAATGATATATAGATACATATGAATCTCTAGGATGATTTTATTTTATTTTTTAATATTTTGTTTATTCATGAGAGACACACACACACACACACAGAGAGAGAGAGAGAGAGAGAGAGAGAGAGAGAGAGGCAGAGACACAGGCAGAGAGAGAAGCAGGCTCCATGCAGGAACCCCGATGTGGGACTCGATCCCAGGACTCCAGGATCATGTCCTGGGCTGAAGGCAGGCGCCCAACCACTGAGCCACCCAGGGATACCCCTCTAAGATGATTTTAAAAATCAGCAAGATGAACAGTAGAAACATAAAAAGAAAAAATAAACTCTCTATGAAAACAGAACGACAAAAGAGGAAACAACCTAAATGTCTATCAACTAGTTAATAAACAAAATGTGTCATATCCCTACAATGAACCATTATTTGGCAACTAAACGGAATGAAATGCTGACGTATGGTATGCTGTGGATGAACTTTGAAAACATATGAAGTAAAAGAAGCCAGACACAAAATGCCAAATAGTCTATGATTAACTTCATATGAAATGTCCAGAACAGGCAAACCTATAGAGACAGCAAGATTAGTGGTTTCTTAGAGCTGGGAGATATGGAGGTGGTGGGGTGATCACTAAAGGGTATGGGAGTTTGTTTTTGAGGTGATGAAAATGTCCTAAAATTAACTGTGGTTATGTTTGTACATAGCTGTAAATGTACAGAAGAGCACTAAATTGCACGACATGTGAACTATATCTCAATAAAACTGTTTTAAAAAGCAGAACAGTATGTTTTCAAAAACAAGAGGTTCATAAGCGATCTGAGTAGTAAACACAGGTCAGAATAAACAACCACAAGGCCACACTATGGTGGTGAGCTACTGTTTTTGCTAGTCAGTATTTTTAAAACTTCTTTAAAAATAAAATTGTACCTTAAGTTTTTATTTTATTTTATTCTTTATAAAATGACCCTTCTCCAAGTCTCATGTTTCAAGTAGTGAGGTTGACCCCATTCTTGGCTACACATGTGGGCCTTCAATGGGCCTAAAAAATCAGCTAATCTCTTTCTTCAGGCCAAGGTGAATGGTTCAATGCTGGGCAAAAAACTAAACAAAGGGAATAAGAAGCCCTTGGACATTTCTTAAAGTTTTTTGGAAAGAGGAAGGTTTTCATTCCCCACTACAAGAGTTTCTGCTCCCTTTACAAAGCCTGACAATGTAGCTAACAACTAGGGAGTAGACTTGAACTAAGAGAGAGAGATAAATGGATTTGGTGACATAAATTGAGCCCTGATCAAGCCATACCTGAAGACAAATATACACCTGTAGTCAAACATTCCCCTAGTCCTTAGGCCAGATTGAATTGGGTCATGCTGCTCTCAAAAAAGTAAGTGATATACATGCTAATGCACACACTCTGTGCAAACACAGTAAAGAAAAGTACAACATGCATACGTTGTGAAGAGAATAAGTCTTGCTAAAAACAATGAGAAAAAGTAGAGTTCATTTAAAAGTATATCCATCCTCTGACAGTAGCCTCCAATACATGTCTATCATGTTATCAATTCAGTTCAAGTGCAAAACCACCACCACCTAGTAATCACAGCATATGGAATTATTGCAGAAATGTATTAAAATTAACACAGAAAAATCAGAGGTGCCACTCTCAGTTTCCAACAAAATCGATATGGAAGCAAGTAGGGACTAGGGGAAAAAAAACAAGGCAGGGACCTAAGAGTATGGCTCATATAATATATTTAGGTTAATAAAGGCTCACTAAGGATATGTATTCATGGAATGGGCAGATGAGGCAGTTATTGTCTGATTCAAAGAGGCACAATAAGGGTCCTTTTGACTAACAAATACATTACCAACTAGCTTCACTGCCTGAAATCAATGAATAACTATTTAGACCTCATGTTTATATTAGACAAAGCACTGTGCTAAGTACTATGGGACTGAAAATGAAATACAAGGCATTCTCTTGGTCTCAAGAAGCTTATAGACTAGACAGGGAGATAGGAAAATACATGCACACATGTACAAATGAAAAGGTATAGATAACAGAGAGTTAAAACAATTAGAGATGGTACAAAATTAGATATGAATACTTCAGGAGTTAAGAAAAGGATGTCATTGTGGGCTGGAATACATAGCAAAAGATTTATGATGACTCCATAGATGAGATACACCTTGAAGAAGGGATGAGATAAGGCTAAGTAAAGAAAAGATTCCATCCTATTCTCAGCAGAACAACCTAAGTGAAATTAGGAAGTGACAGAAGTGACTATAATAGAATTTTCACATTGGAGAGATTAATCTGGAGAAATTAAGAAGAGTCAGATTATGAATTATTTTAAATGCCAGAAAGAAAAGTTTAAACACCTTGTAAGAGAGAAAATGGGAATTCCAAGGTTTTAGAATAAAGAAATGTGATTAAAAAAAACAGAGTTAAACACCATGAGTTTAATATTGAATAGGCCATGGGATGGGAGAGGGAGAGCTTGTTGGGGAAGTTCACTATGATGTCATTAGTCGCTTGGTCACAAAGTGATAAAGGCCTGGACTAGGTTGGTGGTCGTGTTAAAAATACTGGGAGTGGATATTGCTGGAATTTCAAAAGTACAATGTATAAAACCTTCCAGATATAAGGAATGAAGCTTGAAGCCTTAGGGTTCAGAGCCTGGAAAAAGAAAGAAAGAAGGAAGGAAGGAAGGAAGGAAGGAAGGAAGGAAGGAAGGAAGGAAGAAAGAAAGAAAGAAAGAAAGAAAGAAAGAAAGAAAGAAAAGAGGAGACAAAAAGAAAAGGTAAAATGGCTTTATGGTTGAAGTCTGCAAAATGGAGACAATAAAAGGAAACTGCAGGGCTGAAAGCAACATGTAAGCATTCTCTCCTGGAACTCAGGGGACTCATTTGGGCTTATTTCTACTGTTGGCAGAATTCAATTCCTTGTGGGTGTAGGACTGAGGTCCTCCATTTTTATTGCTCTCTGCCACTAGACACTACTCTCAGCAATGAGTCCAGTCTCAGGTCTTTGCCCCATGGCTGCCTCTATGACAGCAACAGAGAACCTTCCTCACATCGAATCCCTCTTGCTCTGCAAATCTCTCTAACTTTCCTTTCTGCCACCAGCTACTCAGTTCTTTTAAAGGACTCATGCACTTAGGTTAGACCCACCCAAGCAATCTCCCAACCTTAAAGTCAACTGATTACTAACCTTAATTACATCTACAAAATTACTTTTGACATGTAAGCAACCTAATGACAGGAGTAACAGAGTGGAGATCACAGCGGCCATCTTAGAATTCAGCCTGCCAGCTATGCTTTGTGATGACTTCTGAGAATTTCCTTCTTGTAGTGGATGAGCATATTAATTAGGGTTAAGTTCAGCTCTAAGTAAAAGAAAACTATTTCTTAAACAAGATAGAAGTTTATTTCTCCCTCATGAAAATATACTGATTGGTAGTTTAGGGTTGATATGGCAGCTTCTTAGTCATTAAATATTACTGACTAAGGTTCCTTCCATTTTATTCTGCCTTCAACCTCAACACATAGATTCCCTCTGTGGCCCCTAACTACTGAGATATCACTATTTATAACATATGTATTTCAGTCAATGGAAGGGAGAAAAGAGAAGGAGAAGGAGAGACCATTATCTTAAAAAAAAAAAAAAACAACATCCTAGAAGTTGTACATATCCTTTCTTCTGATATTCTGTTGGCTAGAACTTAGTCATGTGGCCAAATCTAGAGTTAAGAGCCCCTGGAAGATTAAACTTTGTTTATTTTGGTGGCCAGAAACCCAGGTGACATTTGTGAGTTCATCATCAAGAATGGTAAAACAGATTTTGAGGAAAAACTGTCTCTGCTCATTAACGGTTATTAATATGGTTGCTTTTTGTACTTTGTTATTTCATATTTTATTTTTTTCTATACATTTTATTGTATCTTTTCTTTTAACTGACATAGTGTATATTTTCTCTGTCACGTATATTATGTAAGCACATTTCTTCTGATAATGCGCAAGTTTTGTATTCTGCTTTTAGTTTTACTGGTCCTACTAAAGGTTATGTTTGTAGTTATGAGTTTATAAAATATTCTCTATTTATTTATTTATATTTCTAAATCATCCTGTATTTTTGTAGCCAGTATCCAGGGCTGGTAAGGCAAGTGAGGCTCCCAGGGTACAGAATTTAAAAAGACACTCATTCTTTCATGTAAGTGTAGTGTTGGCACCTGAGATTGCTACCTTAAATTTTGTGCCCTAGGCACCTTGCTTGTCTCACATTTAATGAGTTCTATTTTTTATCCTGAGGACTTTGCAGGCACTGATTCATGGTCTCTTAGTGCTGAAGATTATTGTCAAGTAGTCTCTTAGCAGCCTTATATATACTTAATCGTTCTTCCTGGATGTGCATAAGATTCTTGAAATCCAGTTATTTTACCAGGGTGTGTCTCAATGTTCATCAACCTTTCAACACTTTTCCTGGGATATGTTATGCTTTTCAACCTATAAATTCAAGTCTTCTTTAATTTCTAGAATGTTTCTTGAATTATATCTTTACACATTTTTTTCTTCTGTTTGCTTCTCTTTTTCAGGAATAACCTTTGCACTTAGATTCTTAGATTGGATATCCTGTGCCCATCTTACATAGATTTTCTTCCTATTTCTTTAAAGCTATTTGTTTACCCCATTAATTTTCCTGACTTGTCTTTGTTCTTCATGCATCTTACTGTATCTTAGGCATTATCTATTCTTTGTGCTGCTTCCAACATTTACTTCATTTTCATGATTAATTTTTACTCTTTTGTTTTCCTCAGTCCTGTTTCATATTTTATTCATTTATGTTGTTTCATTATAACTTTATCACTCTCCTTTGAGCTCTCAGATTTATATACTATGTCTTTGGATGGCAGAATATTTTGTTCCTACTTTTTTCTCCTTGGGGGCAATATTTCTCTGGTGAGTGGTTATCTGGCATTTGTTTTTCCTATTTATTTCATTATTTTTCTTGTAGTTCCTTTGTATAGAGTATGTTCTGGTTCCATTTGGGTTACTACTCATCTTTCATGAGGTTAGTTCTTCCTAGACCAGCTATTGGTAGTAGATCAAATGCATTGTTCCTGACTAATAGGAATTCTCCCTGGTTTAGAGTGAAGCTTCTTTGGGCATGGAGTGTGGTGTGTGTGTGTGTAGGGGGGGAGAGAGGCTCAGAGAGAAAGAGACAAAGACTCAGAGTTGTTTTCTCTTTTATTTATTTCCAGTCAATGATTACTGGAAGCTGTAGAGCTACTCAAAACTCAATCCCTCTCCTCTATCATTCCTCAAAATGATTACTGCAAAGATAATTTATGTATGTGTTTCTTGGTTAAGACTTTAATTCCCTTTGGCCCATGAAGCTTCCACCAATAATCTATAGATCCTATTCTCCTTTTTCTAAATAAGTTTTTTTTTAATTTTTTAAATTTATTTATGATAGTCACAGAGAGAGAGAGAGAGAGAGAGAGAGAGAAGCAGAGACATAGGCAGAGGGAGAAGCAGGCTCCATGCACCGGGAGCCCGACGTGGGATTCGATCCCGGGTCTCCAGGATCGCGCCCTGGGCCAAAGGCAGGCGCCAAACCGCTGCGCCACCCAGGGATCCCCTCCTTTTTCTAAATAAAAGAGTGTTGGTTTATTTCACGATGTGAGCTGATTACTTTGGGGAAGTATGTTCTGCTTTGTCTGAAAACTAGTCATCCTTAGGTATCTTCCTACATTTCTTGATCACTGCTGCACTTGGCAGCATTTACTCATTCATGGAGTTCAGACATAAAGTTGTTCCTTTTTCCCATTCTCTTTGTTGTATGTGAGAATTTTAGAGAAATGAAAGAGCAGGGTCAACTTTACTCTGCCATTTAAGAAATGTAAGTTACTTCTAGATTTTCTTTATGCCAAAATGTCTTTCTTCTCTGCCCATGTGACAGATTTCTACTTATCTTTTGTCTTATCTCAATTGCCAAATACTCTGTGAAGCTTTATCTGACTTCCTCAGGATAACGTAAGCACTCTTTCCTCTGTGTTCTCATTGTATTTGGGGGCATAGTTTTAATACAGGACATATTATATCGAATTTTCATTGTTTGCATACCTGTTTTTCCACCAGCCTGATTTTTCCAGGCAGGGGCCATGATTTATTGGTCTTTTAATCTCCATACTTGCTGGACAAATAGTAAGTGTTCAATAAATTGTTGAATTAGTGAATGAATTCCAATCCTTATTATGTAATGACATAAGAGTTGCCTTTCTAAAGTACAAATCTTATCACATTGACAATTAAATTGGTGGCTCCACATTTTCAGGAGAAAAAATATCTGAACTCTTAAGCATAGCTTGTGAGGCTCTTGCAAAATGGCCCCAAATTATCTCCATGTATCATGTTTTATCCATCTCTGTTAGCATGCTATCACTTGCCAGATTCAATTTCTTGCCATCTCTAGAATATGCCATGCCCTTTAATGCCTCTGTGCTCATGCACATTCTGTTTGCTCTGCCTGAAATGTTCTTTTTCTTTTCTACTGCGGAGGTTCATATTCATAGCTCAAATATCACCTTCTATGTGAAGCATCCCCAGATTTCCCCAGTTTGTTATTTCATGCTTTATGCTTTCACGGTATGCATTTTGCATACATCTTTCTTATAAAACGTACTATATCACACCTTATTTATTTATTCATTTGCTTACTCCCCAACCCTGCCCAGTGATTGTGAACTTCTCAAGATGAGGGAGAATGTCTAATTGTTCCCTTCGGGGTCCCCAGTCCTTTGTACATGGCGGGTGCTTGACAAATGCTCTTTTTAAGAAAGACTTTTATTTATTTATTAGAGAGAAAGAGTGCGAGAGAGAGCACCTGAGCAGGGGGGAGGGGTAGAAGGAGAAGGACAAGCAGACTCTCTGCTAAGTAGGGAGACCCATGCAGGGCTGGATCCCAGGACCTGCGCTGAAGGGCACTTACCCGACTGAGCCACCCAGGTGCCCTGACAAATGGTTATTGAATAAATAAATTCTAGTGCTGAACAGACTTTAAAAAATGTTAACAGATGTTTTCACTTTAAATTTTAAAAAGCATTTTTTCCTACTTCTATCTTCACAGACCCTTCAAATGACTTTATTCATGGAATCAATTCTGGACATAAATAATGACTTGCAGGAATCATTTGATGAGCTTGCTCTTATAGAACTGTTCCACTACTTGGCACTTGCCCACGAACCTGCATTTGAGTTTTTCCAAGTGTTGTTTATTTCAGTAATCTTGACTAATGAATTGGATCGACCACACTGTGATCCAATCAAACCTGTGGTGATTGGCTGTCTTGACAATTGGAAAAAAATATCGATCTTATTCTGGTCAATTGGCCTAGTAGTATAAAGATAGGCTAATAATGCCTTCAGAATTACTTTTATCAACACCATTAGGTCTAAGAAAGCAAGCTGCTAAGTAGAAGGCCCATGACCACATTTGTTTTTAGTCATCTGTCCCCTCACATCTCCCCAGATCTTTCCTGTAACAGGTGCTGGACTACCAAAGGGAATTTAAAACTGTTTAGTAACATAAAAAGTCTCACATAATGGTAATAATGTTTCAGACAGTATCTGAAATAAAGCAAATTCAAATATTGTAGGAAATTATGTTTAAGGCATCAAATTGATCTTTTTCTCCTTTTAATTCACTGGCATATACAGCATGTTGCTAATTATATAGGGAGATCTTGTCATAATGGCTTGGTCTATGGTAGATTAAGATTGCAACATTTATAATTGATAGTCCAATCATATATATATATATATATATATATACACATATATATATAAAATACATTTTTCACGTTTAGAAAAAGTTTCCCAGAAGAAATTTCTTTCCCTTCTGAATCAACAAAACTAAATTTAACTGAGTTTCATATTAAAATTCATCCTTTTGTAAATAAGTTCACCATTTCTAACTTAATTGTTTAATATTTTGGCTAGAGGCACCTGGAAATTTAAACATTTCTGGAGTGTAGATGAATAATTAAACATATGAAGGTTTCAATTTGGTATGGGGTTCATTACACAGGAAAACATTTACTATTATTTTAATATATATACAATCCCCAAAATGTATAAGAAAATTTGAGGTTCATTTCTTTATTAGTCTCATAATAACTATTGAGGTGTAATGTTAATATAATAAGACCTTAAGTTGTAGAAAATATGTGGCATAAATATAACCAGTAATTTAAATATTGTTCATAGTGCACTACTTTAAGAAATGATCCTGTTTCGAGAAAGTATTTGGTTTTCTTACATTCATATCCCTCTTGGGTTAATTAAAAATGTTATTTTATCATATCCATGTTGGAAAATGTGACATTTAACACAACTAATTTATTTAACAGAAAAAGACGAACAAATTGCTGACCTAATTTTTCTGCCACACATTTTGCATATTTGTATTTCACACCTATCACATAGAATAAGAGTTATATGATGAAACAATTAAACATTGTAAGAAATTAGAAACAACACTAAATAATTTTTCTTTCAAAAACCACAAATCTCCTCTTTCCTGTAGATGGGTGGTAAATTTTAATTGCACTAGAAATAGGGCCCACCTTAAATAAAGGCAAAAAGCAAAAGTAACCAGTTATTAAAATCATAAATTTGAGGGAATGGTAATTATTTGCATTATAATGTGACCAGATTTTCTAAGATTACTTTATCTCAGGCAGAGGTAAAAGTGGGAAGTGATTTGCAGACAATGCTCTAGAAACCTGCTTCATGAATGTACTAAGAGAAACTGGAGTCTCTAATAGAGCAGTGAAAAATCTACATTCAACAAGTTTAGTAAGTACTCACATGTACCATGATAAGACAGCATCACTGTACACTCGAGTTATAAGACCTCAAAGCATATTATTGGAGAATGATTTTCTGGAGCAAAATAAAAATTGAACTGGCATGGAGAGGGAAAGAGCCAGAACAGTGAAGAACAAGCAGCAGTCTTTTCTCATCCATACCAGGACTATGTAATAAATTACCCTCTTCTCTCTCATACTGTCAAGAGAAAACAATGTTTAGATTAAACCTTGCTAAGGCCTAAAAGGATAATTTGTCAGTATTTTCTAGTTTACTACCAATGCAGTATTGATTTGCTAGGGCTCTTCTTTCTATTTTATTTACACTAATTCAATCTGGAACAACTGAAACCTAACTTCTTAGAAAGCAAGATATTTCTTTATTTTAAGTCTCATAGGCCAAAGGTATAAGGTACAAGAAAATATGTCCAAATTATCCTCTCTAGTTCTTGTGAGTAAAGACCACCATCTACGTTGGAGGCAAAGTATTTCCAAAGAAAAGCACTTTTCTGCTGAGATTTACTTTGGGCTAATTTCTTTTTATAAAAGTATGGTTCTTAACGTTATAAAACGAAAAAAAGTTCCAAATGACTCTAGTTCTAGGCAGCTACTGAGAAACAAGAAGTAAAACAGAAAGGGAGCCTGATGCGGGACTTGATCCTGGGACTCCAGAATCATGCCCTGGGCTGAAGGCAGATGCCCAACCGCCGAGCCACCCAGGGATCCCCTGTTATTTCTTAGCCTTAAAACCAACTATCCTGACTATAAAGTTCTCCTATAATACTTATTTGACTTGTAGTCTAATTGTGACTGAATATGGTTGTGTCTACATGCATTGATTTGGCCTATCAGTTGCAGCCTTTTCTCCATGCACAAATTCATTTGAATATTCTACCTATAGCAGCCAGTACTGTCATCACAAACTGAAACTAAATGAATCTAGGAAACAGAAAATAGGTCTGACTGATTCAACTGTTAATAAAGGAGTTTTAAAATTACTGGCTTTATTGAGCTGATTGACCATCTCATTCAGAAACCAAATTGCTTTACACCTATAGACATAGACCTAAAACATCAATTGTGCAAAAAAAAATAGTTCACATCAATTAAAAATGGTTATTCGGTTCTATATAAAGGCACAGCCAAAATGTATATACCAAGAATTACATATTTATACTTATTTTTTCATTCAAAAACATTTGATGAATACCTACTAAGTGTTGAGAACTATTCTATGAGCTTTAAAGAGTTCAGTGAACAAAACAGTCAAGGATCCCAGCCCTTGTGGAACTTACAATTCTGAAGGGGGAAACAGAGAATAAGCAATAATCACAGTACCTACATAGATTATACAGAAGATGATATATGCTATGGAAAAGAAAAGGTAGGGCAGGGTAAAAGGTACTGGGACTTTGGGGGTGGGAGTTAAAGTTGCAGTATTATATAGTATGGGTCAGAATAGGCCTCCTTGAGGAGGAGACAGCTGAACAAAGTTTTGAGGACCTGTAAGAGTTAAATATGTGATAGCTGGTAGAAGAGAGTTCCAAGCACAGGAATCAGCTAGAACAAAATCCCTAAGGCAGATGTGTGCTGAAAGGGTTTGTTTGTTTTTTTTTTAGATTTTATTTATTTATTCATGAGACACACACACACACACACACACACACACACACAGAGGCAGAGACACAGGCAGAGGGAGAAACAGGCTTCATGCAGGGAGTCCAAAGCGGAATACTATCCCAGGTCTCCAGGATCACACCCTGGGCCAAAGGCAGCGCTAAACCACTGAGCTACCCAGGGTTTTGTTTTGTTTGAGACTGACAAAGATGCCAATGTGGCTAGAACACAGCTAACAAGGGAAAATGCAGAAGGAAGTGAGGTCAGAGAGAAAGCTAGATCATGGAGGGCACTTGAGGTCAAAGAGAAAGCTAGATCATGGAGGGCATTTAAGACCACTGTAAATATTTCACTCTGTGAAATTAGAAGCCCTTGAAATAGTTTTAGCAGAGTCGACTTACATTTTAAAAGGATCACTCTGGGAAGCAGAGAGAACTGTTAGAGGCTACTGAATTAACCCAGATGACAAATGCTAGTGGCTTGGATGAAGGTGGTATAGCGCTGGAGTTGGTAGTGTTTGCTGATAGGATTTAAGGTATGAGAACAAGAGAGCTTTCAGGAGGACTCGAAGGTTTTTGTCCCAAACAAATGGCAGGATGGAGTTTCCATCAACTGAGATGGGCAAGTTTGCAAGTGGAGCAATTATTTCAGCAAATATAAACTTGCCGAATAACAATGAAACTAAAGGATATTATCTTAAATAGACTAGTTTTGCAGTTACAAACATCAAAATGAATGAAAATCTTGGACCACAAATTTTTATTTGATAGTGGCCGTAAGAGAAGGAGGCAAACCATAAGAGACGCTGAACTGTAGGAAACAAACTGAGGGTTGCTGGAGGGGAGGTAGAGGCAGGGGAGGAATAATTGGGTGATGGGGATTAAAGAGGGTACTTGATGTAAGGACCACTGGGTATTATATGCAACTGATGAATCACTAAATTCTACCTCTGAAACTAATAAAAAATTTGAAAACAAAATATCAAAAAGATGGACGTTGGTGAATAAGGAAATGCTATTTAAACTCAGTCACTTGGCATAATAGCCATTTATTCATGGAAACACAATTAATGTGTATGCTGTTGAAATTGTTAAATGGCAAATACGCAAATACACGTGTTTGATTTCAAAGGAAAATAATATGGTATATATTACATGAAAGGTTTGAAATTTGCAGCTGTTTTTTTTTTTTTAGAAAGGCTAATTTTGTAATTTTGTCAGACAACTTTGAAACAGAACTGTTGGCCCAGTGTATAACAATACTTCCATGCCTTGTTTCCTGTGTAAGACAGAAACTTGTTCTCCAAATACAGCTTTTTCAAGTAAACATGGTATGTCTCTTCCACATATAGAGCTCTAATTTCATGTTGACAATCAGAATGAGCAGGTGACTTAATAGTAAAGACCAAAATATTACCCTTAGTCTAATAGATTTCTCACTTTGTTTTTAGAAAGAACACACACCAAAAAAAAGCTGTGTTAAAGAAAGAAATCAAGAACTAAATCTAGGGATTGCCATAAAGGGAATATTTTATAATCCTATGCTTATAAGGAAGGAGGGTTTTTTTCATTTCTTTTAAATCATTGGAAAGAGCTCTGTAAGCAACAATTATTGGTTATTTTAAAAGGTAGTAGAGAAAGCGAGTTGGATTCAGTCCTTGCTGATATCATTCTTATTTTATTTAGTTTTTAATTATGTTAAATTAAAAATTTTAATAACACACAGTACAAAGTTCTAAGGGGACAAAAGAACACATATGAAAACAAATCTTTCTCCAACCCCTGCCCACAGTCACCTAGTTCCCCTCCATAAACAATCAAAATTACCCATTTATTGTGAATACTCCCAGAGAAATTCTACGTATATGCAAGCACATATATATGTAGCTCTATTAAAAACTACACGTCAGGGTGCCTGGGTGGCTCAGTTGGTTAAGCATCTGCCTTCGGCTCAGGTCATGATCACAGGGTCTTGGGACCAAGCTCCACATCAGGCTTCTTGTTCAGCAGGGAGCCTGCTTCTCCTTCTCCCCCCTACTTGTGCTGTCTCTCTCTCTCTCTCTCTCTCTCTCTCTCTCTCTCTCTCTCCTTCAAATAAATAAATAAAATCTTTATTTTTTTGTCTATATTTTTTATTGGAGTTCGATATGCCAACATATAGCATAACACCCAGTGCTCATCCCGTCAACTGCCCCCTCAGTGTCCATCACCCAGTCACCCCAACCCCCTGCCCACCTCCCCTACCACTACCCTTTGTTCATTTCCCAGAGTTAGATGTCTCTCATGTTCTGTCACCCTCACTGATATTTCCCACTCCTTTTCCCCCCTTTCTCCTTTATTCCCTTTCACTATTTTTTATATTCCCCAAATGAATGAGACCATATAATGTTTGTCCTTCTCCAACTGACTTATTTCACTCAGCATAATACCCTGCAGTCCCATTCACGTTGAAGCAAATAGTGGGTATTCGTTGTTTCTAATGGCTGAGGAATATTTCATTGTATACATATACCACGTCTTCATTATCCATTCAACTTTTGATGGACACCGAGGCTCCTTCCTAAAATCTTTAAAAAAAAAAAACTACACATCAAGTATAGTGTGCTAGACATCAGGTTTTAAATTGGAGGTTATGACCTAATAGTGGTTATGAAATAAATTTGCTGGATCACAATTAGCACTACAAAGACATGAAATAAAATGGAATAAAAAATGTCAGAGTATGTTGTTCATAGTAAGGGTAGGTATTGTCTTGTAAAATTTTTGTTGCTAATTTTTATTTTTATTTATACATTCATTATGAACTGGGTCACAATGTAAAAAGTATTTTTTTTCTGAGTCACAAACAAAAAAGCCACTGCTACACACAATGATTCAAACCCTGTGGCTTTTGTTTAATGATGTATGTTGAAGATCATTCTACTTCAATACACAGCTATCTCATTTTGTTCATGTTAAATTTATTAAAAATAAAAAAATATTTCAGATATCTACAAAAGGGTATAAAAAGCAATACTATAACACCCATGTACCCCCACCACATAGTTTAAGAAATAAAATGCTACAAATAAACAAATATGGCATCAATAGAGTTGAAATAGCTCTATGCAATTCTTCCTAAACCGTTCCACTTCTCCTCCCATCATGTATATCTCTTTCTTTGTATGGCTGCAGAGTATTCCACTGTATAACTGTACCATAAATTATTCAAGGAGCCTTCTAATCATGAACATTTTCATCGATATCCTTGAATTTTTGATATTTCAAACAATACTACTATAAACGTCCTCATACCTATCACTGCATACTCATTCAATACCTGTAGGATAAATTCTGCCAAGTAAAACTGCTGAGTCAAAGGAGGTAGACTTTTTGCTAGATTTTGTCAAATTTCCTCTCATAGAGACTGTATCTATATTTCTGTAATCAACATTTCATACACACTTATCAACAAAGTATATTACCAACTTATTATTATCAATGTGATAGGTGATAAATGATAACTTATATTTCTATTAAGCATTTCTCTTAGAAGTAAGGTAAACATTTTTCATATGTTCAAGAACCATTCTCATTTATTTTCTATGGGCTCTATCAGTTGTTTTTCATCATATTGTTGGGGCTTTTTTCTTATTGAGTGCAAGTCCTTTTAATATAAGAGGAAATTAACTCTTTGTTTCTGGATGCTACAAATGTAGCATGGCAACATTTTTGTTGACAGCTGTTTTCCTGTGCTATATCTAGAAAAACGTCTCCTACTCTGAAGTCAGGAAAAAAATTCTCCCATATTTCCTTCTAGTAACTATCTCCACTTTTAAATTTCAATTCACCTAGAATTCATTTCAGTGTAGGGAGAGGTAGAAAACCAATATTATTGTTGTGTAGATAGCTACTCAATTGATCTAACACCTTTTTAAAATAATTCATGTTTTCCCTTTTAACGACATGCCATGATTAACATATTTATATTCCTATCTGTATTTGGGTCCATTTCTTGGTTTCCTCTTCCATTCTAATACCTTCTTTATTCACCTACTAGCATCACACTAGTATAATTAAAATGAATTTAAATACATTTTAATAACTGGCAAACTTACTATCACAACATTATTTTTCCCCAAATATTTTCAGTGTTCTCAGATTTTTTTTTTCCATTTGAACATTAGAGCCAAAAAGTCAGTGTTTTTACAAGGCCAATTGATAATTTTATTGGAGGCATGTTAGAATTACAGATTTAGGGAGAATTTGATGATGCTGAGATTTACTATCCAAGAATAGGGTATATCTTTCCGTTTATATGTTTCCATGTTCCTCGATATCATTGTAGTGTATGTGTGTACGTGCATGTGTGTAGTCTTTACTTTTTAATAGTTTGTTCCTGACACTTTTATTATTATTATTATTTATGATAGTCACAGAGAGAGAGAGAGAGAGAGAGAGAGAGAGAGAGGCAGAGACGCAGGCAGAGGGAGAAGCAGGCTCCATGCACCGGGAGCCCGACGCGGGATTCGATCCCGGGTCTCCAAGATCGCGCCCTGGGCCAAAGGCAGGCGCCAAACCACTGCGCCACCCAGGGATCCCTGTTCCTGGCACTTTGACTGTCACCATTACATTGTAAGTTAAACTAATAATTTATTCAACTATATTTTCTAATTGGTTGTGGTCTATATAGAGAAAAAAATATTAATTCGGTGTGCTAATGTTGCACCAAATTAGTTTACTGAATTCTTATTGTTTGTATTCATTTGTTTGCTTTCTTAAGATTTTTGTAAACATAGTCATATAATCTACAAGTAATTTACTTCATTGCTTTTTTTTAAAGTTTTTTATCTTTTTTTTTAAAAGATTTTATTTATTTATTCATTAGAGACACACACAGGGAGAGAGAGAGGCGCAGAGACACAGGCAGAGAGAGAAACAGGCGCCACACAGGGAGCCCGATGCAGGACTCGATCCCCTGTCCCCTGGATCACGCCATTCGCCAAAGGTGGCGCTAAACCGCTGAGCCACCAGAGCTGCCCTACTTCACTGCTTTTAATTGTCTTCCTCTTATAATACAATTTTCTAATGGTGACAGTTGCAACCTTCATAATAAGTTTACAGTAGTTGGTGAAAGTGGACATTCTTGTTTTGTTCTTGACTCTAATAGAAATCCTTCTAGTGCTTCCTCACTTAGAAAATTGGGTTTTATGATTTTGCATGACATCTTGTTACAGAATTATATATATTTAATTATAAATAATTATGTTTATTTATGTATATGATTATATAGTTCTGTTATATATGCTACTATAATTATGCTTATAATGCAGTATAAATTATAATTATATAATACATAACTATAATGTAATAATTATGATAGAATATATAATAGAATTATATCTAAGAAATTAGATTTATATAAATACATAGGTATATTTAAATAAGAATATCAAAAATTGATGATCAGCAGTATAGTATAGTATTTAAATGCAAAGGTTTAGAATCAGACTGCCTGGGTTTGAGCCTGGCTTTGCCACTTACAAGCAAAATGATTTTACTTTGTTGTACCTCAGTTTCTACATATATAAATGCAATCATTATTAGTACCTAAGTCATGGAGCAGTTGTGAGAATTAAACTCATTAATATCTGTAAAACACCTAGAATGGTGTCTGCAGAGAGTAAATATGTGTTTACTATTAAATACAACTCTGGATTTTATTAAATGTCTTTAGCATCTAAGCAATTTTTCATATGGTTTATCTATTCATATAGTAAATTAGATTAACAGATTTCTTCTTTTTTAAAAGATTTTATTTATTTATTCATGAGAGACACAGAAAGAGAGAGAGAGGCAGAGACCTAGGTAGAGGGAAAAGCAGGCTTCATGCAAGGCCAGAGCCCGATGTGGGACTCAATCACGGATCCCGGGATCACACCCTGAGCCAAAGGCAGACACTCAACCGCTGAGCCACCCAGGTGTCCCAGAGTAACAGATTTCTTAAGAGTGAACCATCCTTGCATTTCTAGTGTGAATTGCACTCAGTTATAGTGTATTATTCTTTTACTCTATCGCTGGACTTTGTTTGCCAGTATTTTATTTAAGAAGTTTGCATCAATATTCACAAGTACAATTGGTTTGTAGACATATTTCAGGATTTCTTTTTCTGCTGTAGATCTAAAAGCTTTCTTGCTTCCAAAATTTTTTTTAAAGATTTGGAAGCTTTCACTTGTGTTATGCTCTGAAAATATTTAAGGAGCATTGAAATGATATGTTCCTTAAAAGATTGGCAGATTTTGCTGATGAAACTAATTTGGCTCCTTGTTTTGGTTTGAGTAGTTCTTTGGCAATTTTATTTCTGTCATATAAATTAGAAAGTTCAGATTTTCTCTATCTTCTAGGGCCAGTTTTGGGCATTTATATTTTTCCTACAAAATCATCCACCCCACTGAGGTTTTCAAGTGTATCTTCAAAGAGGTACACAAAGTAGTTTCTTAGGAGTTGTTCAATTTCTTCTTTATCTGTAGTTATTATGACATGCTTATTTTTTATCTCCTCTCCTTTTCTTGACTATCTATTTAATTGCCCCCCCATGAAATGACTTTCAGATTTATTCATTAGTTCTAGATTTTTAATAAAATATAACCAGAAAAATCAGTTCAACTAACAAATCAGGAAATATCATTAGAGAAAAAGGAGATAATAAAAGGTTCAATTCCAGAATCAATAAGTGACATGTAATTTTAAACAGTTTCATTTTTTTTACTTTTCATCAAAAAATTGGGAAAATATTTTTAAGTCTTTTTTTAAAAAAAGACTTTATTTATTTATTCAAGAGAGACACAGAGAGAGAGAGAGGTAGAAACATAGTCAGAGGGAGAAGCAGGCTCCATGCAGGAAGCCCAATATGGGACTCGATCCCGGAACTCCAGGATCATGCCCTGAGTCAAAGGCAGACGCTTAACTGCTGAGCCGCCCAGGCATCCCTGCAAAAATATTTTAAAGTAAATCATCTAGTATGAGTGAAAGAACAATGAAACTGCTACTTTCATGCTTTGCTAATAGGGAGCATGAATTCAGAAATAATTTTATAATTTGTATCTTGGATCTTAACGTAAATGTTATCAAACCCAATTCTTTTCTTTTTTAAGGTTTTATTTATTTATTTGAGACAAAGAGAGGGCACAAGTGGTGGGAAAAGGCAGAGAGAGATGGAGAAGCAGACTCCCCAATGAGCAGGAAGTCTAATATAGGGCTCCATCCCAGGACCCGGAGATCATGACCTGAGCTGAAGGCAGATGCTTAAGCAACTGAGCCACCCAGGCACCCCCAATTATTTTCTCTGTAGAAATCATAAGGAATCAGAACCAGACCATAGCTTTGATCACAAAGATATCTATTGTAACGTTTTTATAGTAGTGAAATACTAGAAATGCTAATATCCAAAAATAAGGTACAGTTAACAAGGAGCATTGGCTTCAATTAAATTTAGCCGCTGAATTCAAATCTACTGTCAGCCTGTTCTTTGCAGCTTTGAAGCCAGGCACTGATTGCTCCTCTCTATCTGCAAAAGTCCTAGATGGCATCTTCTTCCAATAGAACATTGTTTTGTCTACATTAAAAATCTGTTGTTTAGTGTAGTTGTCTTCATTGATGTTCTCAGCCAAATCTTCTGGATACCTTGCTGAGGCTTCTACATCAGCACCTGCTGCTTCCCCTTGCACTCTTATGCTATGGAGATGGCTTCTTTCCTTACCTCATGAAACACCCACTGCCACCTCCAAACTTTTTTTTCCATTTTCTTACCTCTCAGCCTTCATAGAATTGAAGGGAGTTAAGGCCTTCCTCTAGATTAGGTCCTGGCTTAAGGGAATGTTGTGATTGTTTTGATCTTGTATCTAGACCACTCAAACTTTCTCCCTAATAGCAATAAGGCTATTTTGCTTTCTTATCATTTATGTGTTCACTGGAGTAGCACTTTTCATTTGTTTCAAGAACTTTTCCTTTACATTCACAACTTGGCTAACTGGTACAAGAGGCCTAGCTTTCAGCCTATCTCAGCTTTCAACATGCCTTCTTCACTAAGTCTAAACATTTCTTACTTTTCATTTAAATGAGAAACATGATACTTTACCTATCACTTAAACATTTACAGGCTGTTGTACATTATTAATTGTGCTAATTTCAGTATTGTTGTATCTTGAGGTATAGGGTAGCTGGAAGAGAAGGAGAAAGATGGGGGACTGGGCAGTCAGTGGAGCAGTCAGAAGACACAACATTTCTTGATTAAGTTCACCATCTTATATGGGCATGGTTTGTGGTGCCCCAAAACAATTACAATCAAAGGTCGCTGATTATAGACCACTATCACAAATATAATGAAAAAGTTTGAAATTTTGCACCAAAATGTGACACAGAGATACAAAGTTAGGAATGCTATTTAAAAAATGGTGCTATTTGCTTCAATGTGGATGGCACTGGAGGATATTATGCTGAGTGAAATAAGTCAATCGGAAAAGGACAAACATTATATGGTCTCATTCATTTGGGGAATATAAAAATTAGTGAAAGGGAATAAAGGGAAAGGAGAGAAAATGAGTGAAAATATCCATGAGGGTGACAAAACATGAGAGACTCTTAACTCTGGGAAACGAACAAGGGGTAGTAAAAAGGGAGGTGGGCTGGGGGTTGGGGTGACTGGGTGATGGGCACCAAGAGGGGCACTTGGTGGGATGAGCACTGGGTGTTATGCTAATTGTTGGCAAATTGAACTCCAATAATAAAATAAATAAATAAATAAATAAATAAATAAATAAATAAATAAATAAGAAAAAGAAAAAATGGTGCTGATAGACCTGTTCAAAGTAGGGTTGCCACAAACTTTCAATTCATACCAAACACAGTATCTGTAAAGCACAATAAAACAAGGTATGCCTGTACTGTCATTTATTCCTAGTGAGTATATGCTCAACCATATTTTTTCTTATATTTTCTAACCTCTTAAAAAATCTATTGGGGCACCTGGGTGGCTCAGGTGGTTAGTGTCCACCTCTTGATCTCACCTCAGGTATTCATCTCAGGGTCATGAGTTCAAGCCCCACATTGGGCTCCATGCTGTGCATGAAGCCTACTCAAATTTTTTTTTTAAAAAATCTATTGATAAGCTAATTCTGTAAGTACATTAACTCATTTCGGCTTCTTTCACATTATTTAATGTACTAAAGAAATAAGTGGTTAAACATATCAAGATCAATTATAAAGACTAAAAAATAATTCTAATTTATTTTAATGTCTACATTATTCATACTATATTTCACTTCTTTTATATTCAAGTTTGATTTCATGTAACTATATCCATGACGAACACCACATGTATACATTCCATACATTTAGATTTATTACTTGTATGTAGATACTCATATACTAATTCAAAAGTTAAATACATTTTCAGGCAGTTTACTTTAGAATTGGGGACACTATAATGCTGTTGATAACTATATCTTTATCTATCTACCATCCATCCGTCTTCCTACATATACTTCCATAAGTCATAAAGTATAGATGATTGAATTTGATCACTTAAAAAAATAGAGCTCTACATCTACATACACAGACACATCCTATAAACCTATTTCAAAAGGCAAATGACAAACTAAGAAACATGCATAATATGTGACACCAAGGATTTTTAACCTTCATATATGAAGTGTTCTTGAAAAATAGTAAGAAATATAAACATTCAGATAGAAAAATGGGTGAAGGATGTCAACAGACATTTCAGAGCAAAGGAAATGCAAATTGTCCATTAACATATAAAAAGATGCCCAAGATCACTCATAAATAAAATGCAAAATAATAGCACAAAAAGACACCATATTTCATCTAGCAGATTGGATATTAGAAATCGTTTTCATCATCATTGTCAGTGTTGATAAGGATATGGGAAAACTGGTGCATTAGCAGGAAGATAAATTGGTTAAGGGGTAAATTTAGTAATATCTATAAAAAATGCTAAATGTACATATCCCTGCCCCATCATTTCTGCTTCTAAGAAATTATCCAACAGGTGTGCAAAAAGATGTATACAAAGATGTTAAGTACAGCGCTGTTTTTAATAAAGTGTTGGAAACCTATATATCTGCAAATAAGGGAACTAATTAAATACAAAAATGGCACAGTAGCAGAATACTACACAACCATTCAAGAGCAAGACAGATCCATACTACAAATATAGGCGAATGTCTGAGATAGAATAGTAACTAGAAGAGGTTAATTAGACTTTCTATAGGATTTTCTCCTATGATGCACAGTACACTGTTAACACTACCTCTCAAGAGTGGCACCTGAAGGGTGAAAGGGAGAAAGGTTTTTCACTTTAAACCTGTTTTTACTGTTTTAATTTTTAAGCCACCAGCTGATAGTACTTTAATACAAAAAAATACTAGTGAAAATAGCCTACAAAAAAAGAAAATGTGAGCTTATTCTATTAAACTTTATAATGGCTTGAATTTCCATAAAATCAAAATTGTTTTCAATTGTAAGAGTATCACAGTTACCACAGAAGTGTCTCACCCACACATAAAGTAATCTCAATGACTTACACACTTCCTCTGATCATGTAACATCTCCAAAGGAGCCATTACAAAGTCAACTGCACTGTCTTATACATGCCTAATGGGTCCACCAGAGCCATTAGGATGTCAGTTATATGGCAGGGCTCCTGCCAAAGCTATTACCAAGCCATTGCATTGTTTCACACACTTCCTTTGACATTCAGATGGTTCCCAAGGAACTGTTATCATTGCTATGGAAGTGTCCTGTATAACTTACGTTACCAGGGGAAAACAAAAAAGCAAAGGAAAGAAATGCAAAACAAATAAACAAATTCCCTCCATTAAATGTACACGAATGGCCCCACATGGTCAAATATCAGAAGGAATGACTCCTCATTTGGGTATAACTATTACATGTCATTCAAGAAACCCAGGTGTTAGGCTAGCTATTTTTTCACAACTCCTACTGTTCCAATGAAGCAATTTAGGTTCTGAGAAGAACATATGCATGGCTATGATGGTATGGTGTTTATTGGTAGCACATGGTATATTGCCAGGTTTCTGTGGTATGCAGCACAGAAACAATAGGGAACAGTACTGACGGATTTTTTGGCTATTATGGGGTTATATCAGATAATCCTTTACCTGTAAAGTTCCTGAGCAGCATATAGGGAGCTCCGCTGCCCAACAATCATGGAAATCAACAGGGCTTCTGGGTAATTGAAATCCCAGCTCTACTTTAAGGGGCTACTACAATGTCAACAAGGAAAACAATAGTATAAGTTAACCTTCAGCCAGGTCTGAAGTACTTCACTGAATTTCTTCTCACAGTCTTCTATTCTTGGCAGAACAAGATTGTTGACTAATGAAATGATGCACTGTTTAAGGTAAGATGAGTGTACGGCATTTTATCCAGATTGAAATGAGGAGAAAGTAGGCTGAACTTTGTTTGGCTAGAGTGTCCTGGGACAATAGAGGTTTCAGAAGTCACATGGCAGGTCTGACTAATCCTTGCTAAGAGAGCCTTTACCTGGTAGCACTTACCCCACAATACATACATAACAAATTCTTCCTGAGTGATAGATAATCACCACAAGTAACATTTACTGTGCATTTAACATATGACAGGTGCACTGTGAAGAGCAATATATTCATTTTCTCATTTAATCCTCACACACACACAAACTCCATAGGTAATGTCTCCACTTGACAGACAAGTAAACTGAGGCTTAAAGAGCTTTAGTTACCTGTTCAAGGACACACAGCAGGTAAATGGCTAAACCAGGGCACAAATCTAGGTCTATCTTATACTGTAGATCATGTTCTTAACCACACACTTTACAGAGAGCATGGTTTATCTAGATTGCATTAATATAACCATTTTACTCCAACTAATGGTTTGAGATCACTTGTGTTCCCATGGCAAGCACACATGTCTTTATCACAGTACTAACTGGATTGTATTAAAATTAGCTCCTTCTCCTAATAGACCTCTTTGGTTATATGTGCCCACTTGACTCTGACAGCCCTGCATTAAGAACTGCTCCAAGAATCCAATGGCTGGGTTCCCACAAAGCAACATTTGTATTACTGACCTCATTCCCTGAGTGCAGCTGATGGGACCAGTAGTAGACATCTGACTCAAGCTGGGAAAATTATTCTGTTCACTTGGAATTTAGAAATGGTACTGTAAAATATTGGGTTAATTTCAACTACTTTCCTGAACAAAAGAAATATAAACTGAGCAATTGTATGAGGTTTTGGGTCTGCCTTGAAAATGGAGACTTAGAGAATGTCAACTTGCAGGGTAAGACTATAGGAACTGGATTCAGAAGCAAGAGGGCAAAGTCTAGGCAATTCTTCTGGTCTGATTCCTTCTTGCTATCTAGCCACTCTCTCGCCCTGGTCCCAAGAAGGATTCTCCTGCCCTTTTAAGGAAATGTGGTTTTTTTGTTTGAGCTATCTCAAATTTATTTCTGTTAAATGCAATAACAGTAATAAATAATAATGAATAATCCTAATAGGGCATCAATTACTCCCTTTAAACTGTATATTCTTTGAGGTTGTGGATTGTATACTGGTCATCTTTTATATATCCCCAGTCTCCAGTACAGAGCCTAGTAGCAAGTAGGTGCTCAATAAATATTGTTTGCATAACAATATCATTATAAAAAAGAATATAGCTATACATAATTTTTTTTCCAATTTACAGATCTTCCTCAACTTACAATGGGGTTATGGCCTGATAAATCCATCGTAAGTTGAATACATTGAAAATAAAAAATGCATGTAATGCACCTAACCTACGGAACACCATAGCTTAGCTTAGACTACCTTAAACACACTCAGAACACGCACATTAGCCTACTGTTGGGCAGAACCATCTCAAACAAAGCCTATTTTATATAATAAAGTATTGAACATCTCATGTAATTTATGGACTACTGTACTGAAAGTGAAAAACGGAATGGTTATACGGTGCAGAATGGGTGTAAGTGTATTGGCTGTTTATCTTCGTGATCATGTGGTTGACTGGGGGCTGTGGCTGCCACTGCCCAGCATCACGAAAGGATTGTACTGCATATCACTACTCCAGGCAAAGATCAAAATTCAAATTCAAAGTACAGTTTATACTGAATGAGGATTGCTTTCTCACACCATAAAGTCAAAATCATTTAAATCGAACCATGGTAAGTCAGGGACCATCTGTATACTTTATTAGCTACAGGTTCAAAATGCTTTTTCTCTGTTTCTCTCCATTTGGCTTCTTGGATATGCAATTTAATTTTCACTTTTTCTAATCCAACTGTTTCATTTAGGCCCATATGTGAAAAACACATTCTTGGAAACTGATTATCCAAATGTAGCTGCCCATGTAGTTTATTCCTCCACTCTAAGGCATAGTCAAGTGTAATTATGAAGGGCACCCTAATCAGGGAGGTTGATGCTTAAGTAGGACTGCCGAATCCTTCTTAGAAATGCCCATTGGATCACTTCTCAGAGGCAGAGTTGTGTGTAAGATGAACGGAGGTTTGACCCACTAGCACTTCTATCCTTTGTAAGATCTACAAAAATATACTCTCAGTTTTATTTTTTTTGCTCAGAGCACTGTTGGTAGTAAGGTGAAATGGGAATGATGAAGGAGTAAAATGAATAAAGCAGTATGTCAAAATGATATTGATGTCAAAGTGTCCTAATCATAGGCCTCAGGATGAAGCAAACTTGAGTAAATCTGTAGTTTTCCTAAAAGGACCATTAAAACATCAAGAGACAACAAAGGGTTTACTTAGGATACATTTAAGGGAATGGAAACAAACTCCATTAGTGTTCTGATTGCCCTGGGAAAGCTAAGAAATCTGGATTCCCTTCTGTTACCCAATGTTCACCCTGCCCTATACTTCAAATGGCTCAGTCCAAGACTTTTAATGCTAACATGAATGGTTATTTATTTTAATCCTTCATAGGTTATAGCATGTCAGAGACTTAAATTCAATTAAGGGTAACCAAATAGAGTTTATGAAAAGGGGGAAAAATAAATATTTTGAAAGGCTTAACCCACTAATGAAATGAAAGACATGAGTTTTTTTAGGACTCATAGTTCCAATGATTTTGGAACTGTAAGTAGAAAATCCAAGTCATAATCTAGGATGGGTAGAATTGAAAGCACCCTTGAAATTATGTCTCAGAATCTTTCTCAGTTGAATAACTCACCCAAATAAACATTTCCCCATTTCACTTTTCTCCTTCATTTACAGGAGTAAGGCTTAAATAAATCTTAGCTGGTCCATGGTATTGTACCCACTGCCTCATCAGTAATCTCAAAATCAGAATGTATAGAAAGACAGAAACAAAAGAGTGTGTCACTGACACTAACTGAGGCATAGGGATGGGTTGGCATAGAGTTGGAGACAGTAAAATATATAAATCCTAAAAAATGTATGCCATTTTACTCTTTTCAAATATGGTATATACAAAGTCAGACTAATGAAGTAGATGCTCCGCTAGGCCTCTTTCCATGAATGGATGAGATCAATGGGAAATAAATAGCAACATTTGCACACAAACATCAAGTTCAATTCATTGAAAATAACTGTTTCTTCAAATTAATATGCTTTTAGAAAAACCATTTAAACTCTCATCTTAACTCAAACCTCCTCTGTGAGAACCTTTCGAAATGCTAAAGATCAGTCAGGCCTGATTATCATTGATTGAAAATTTTTAGGATCAAATTGGTGAAATCATACTATATGTCATAAATAAGACTCTAAATTTTATACTCTTTATTGAAAATTAGTAGTACGAGTCAGAGTAAAATGTACAGAACTCTCACTGAGAAGGAAAAAGTTGTTCAAGTTCATGATATATGTGACCCTGGGAAAGAAAGAAATGGCTATTTGGAAAATAATCAGTTGCACTTAGCTAGCTGGTTTCTGAATTGCTGTTTTAACTCTTCCTCCTATGTAAAATGTGGATAACAATAGAATCTATTTGGCAGAGTGATTATGAGGATGATATGAGATAAAGGTATTAAAAGTGTGTTTGGAAACTGTGAAGTGCTGATCGATAATAACAGTGAACATTCAAATTGCACTTGTATGTTACAAATACTATTATAAATCTTTATATGCATTAATTTATGCAATCATCACAAAACACTTATGGTAAACATCAATATTATCCTTATTTTACAGATGATGAAATTTGGGCATAGAAACTTTATATAACTTTCCCCAAGGTCACACAGCTGGGATTTAAACCTAGGTTGTCTGGCTCCACAGTCTAAACTTTTAATCACCATGCTCTACTGCCTCAAAAAGTTGACATCATTCTTGGAGGTACATATTGGACCAACACAGTTTTTCAGTAAGGATGGGTTTTTAGCAGACTAGATAATCAGTTTTCCATGGCAGCCCAACCAAATTTTGTGATACCCTATCCAGTTCCTAAAGTAAACTATAAGGAAAATAAACCTACAAGGAAAAGAAATGATGCATGTCCTTAGTCTTCCAACTCTGTTTTAGTAAATAGTATTACATGATCGAAGTAGATAGATGGATAATTAGACTGAGGGCCAAATGAAACTGAACAGTTTCATTCCTGAAAGTCCGTAACACTTCCAAGGAATAAGGCCCAGTAATATACTATAGTGGCTCACTCTGGTAAGCAGTTCTCACGGTGGGGCAGGGGGGGATAATGTGCATTTTGATAAAGCTCACTCTGATACATCTTTCCTCTGATCCCTTCCCCCAGCTACCTTCCAATTTTGAGTCATTGCCCTGTGATCAGATGTGAAGATCCCACCCTCTAAGAGTTTCATTTTCATCAAAATCATTTATAAATATTGCTTTCAGTATGTCTCAGGGGGAAAAAAAAGGCAGAGTCTAATGAGTGCAACGAAGACAAAGTAAAAAGGACATGAATGTCCCTTCACTGAAAAATGATACAATTTAAACAAAGGCTTACAGAGAAGAATGAACAACATTTCTGTCATTGAAGGTGTTATTTATAATTGATAACATGGATATAGAGGGATCCTAAACCCAAGTCAGAGCATCTGAAGGAAAAGACCAAAGCCATTTGCTAGGAGATGTTGTAAAATTATGACAGTATCATAATTAAATTAATGACTAGAATGATGCAAAAAATCATAGATAACATAGGAAATCATGAGGCCAAACCCAACCCAACTAGATTTAAAATCTACACCTCCATATTGAATCAGTGGTTCCTTATCCCACCTTAAATCTCATCTTGTCCTTGTCCCCAGCTCCTGCCTTAAGTCCTCCTCACTACCAACATACACACATGTTTTCCAGAAGGAAACAAACCAATAAGAAGCCAATGAACTAATCTTTGACAGGTCAATTTTCCAGCCCTGTGTGTTGTTTGTCATGGGAGGCGGGAGGGCAGGGATCCACTTTGTGGGGTGGGTGTCAGGGATGGAGTGATGTAAAAATAATTGGTGCTCCAATATTTGGAAACACTTACCTTGAGTAGGCCCAGCTTGAGCCTCCATGTCACAGCAAACAGGCGAGAATTTAAAACCTGTAATATCAAACATTTCACGAGTTAATCCTTATCCAACTCATCTGAGATTCCTCAATCTTTAACCCCTACCCTTCATCCAGTAGTATTTTTTAAATAGCAGATTAAATGAAATGTGATTCATCTACCACTATGTTCACTCTCTTAAAATGTGTCATTCAGTGGTTTTTAGGATTTGTACAGAGTTCTGCCACCACCATCAATGTGTAATTCCAGAGTTATTTAATCACTTCAAAAGAAACCTCATACCTAGGGTTTTGCAGGACTGGAAGGATGGTGGAAGCCCATAGAGAAACTTCTTTAATTTTAATATTTCAATGCAGTGAACTGGCTAAAACTTCGTATGTCATTGAGTGACATGAGGGACCACAAGATAGTTTGATATCGTCTACCACTCCTTTTCACATAAATTTGGTTATTACTTTTTCTGTATCACAGCTGAAGCCCAGAAAACTTTAGAGACCAGTCCAAGGTCTCATAACTTCCATCCTAATGCTCTTTCACTTACATGACTATGCATACATAGATCATCTATGTTCCCTTCTCATTTTCCATAATTCACCTCTTATGCTCTTGACCAAAGCCAGCAACGTATACAAACATACATGAAAATAAATTCTAAAAAAATCAAGACCCCAAGGATACTTGGTGATATTACAAAATGTTATAGCCTATCATTAAGGACATGATATTCTATCTGGTAGGCAAATGGTCATTCCTGATTATATAATTGTGTTCAGGGTCCCCTGTGGACTGAACCAGGCAAAGAAGGACAGAATAGAAAAAAATATAGGTATAGGGCTGTTGGCTACCTCTCTGCCACCTGAGAAAATACTAATTAGCCACTGCTAACAGAGTAGGCCTGTTGTCACGGTGATGGGACCTATGAAATTTAGACAAACAGAATGATGAAGAGCCTAGATTAAAGTGTTTCATAAGCATTAATGTGCTTTCCATGAAATGATTCCATTTTTCAGTAGGGACAGAGGAACAGAAAAAAATAAATTAACCCCTTCCCAACAAATAAAAAAGACTGTACTTTTCTGTTTCTAAAAGTTGTAAGAAAATAATATATAATTGCAATTTAATGATACTGGTATTATTACTTACTGTCTGGCAAATGGCTGAAGTTAATTTACCTTCTGAGTTTTTTTTTAATCATTTCAGTCTAACCTGGTTAATTTGAATCTGTACACTTGACAGGCTAATCTGAATTAAAATAGAAAGCACATACAGAACATGCTTGTTATACAGTCATTTATCTCATTGTTCCTATATTGATAGAAAGCCAAAATACATGAAACGAGTACTTTCTATAATAAATACCACTGGTATTGTACTGGAAAATAAAGAAGAAAATAAAAGGTGAGTAATAAATAAGACATGCACAATATCACTGATGACATGAGATTATTTTCCTGGAGGATCACCAGAAATAAAAAGCATTTTAACTATCATTATAAATAAATGTGTCTGTTTGCCAGATACTTCAGTACATGTCTTATCCACAGGAACCCACTAACCTGCATGTCTAAGCAGCAGACTTTGGGAAAGAAAATGAATCAAAGCTAAAAACTACATTCTCTCTAGGTTTTACTTAAACAGTAGAGATAGTTCTATTACCATTCTCCCCATCCGACTTCCTCTCGTGGTCCGTGTCAGTCAAGGACAATGCAGAGTTGGCCCGGCTGGACAAACAGGAACTGTGCTCTGATTTCATCCCCCTTATCCACATTCTCAGAGCGTGGTCTGGTGAGGCAGCACCTTCTGTCTCTGTGTCCACATCAGACCCCATCTCTAGCTGGTAGCCATGCCGGGAAACACTGTGCATGTCTGTCTGGTAGCCAGAGCACAGAGTATGAGGGGTTTCACAGAATTCCATCTCTGAGAAGAAACAAAGTTCAGAGAAAAAGTTTAGAAAGTTTAGGAAGAAATACCCAATAAAATTCTACTTTTTTGTCCTTATGTCCCCCTCCCCCCTTGCTAGTAATTATGTGTTTTTGCAAAGTTAGAATTCTGGCCTTTTTATTTATGGTAGCTAGGATTCTGTGCTTATTTTGCACTTCTGTGGCTTAAAATTATGCTCCTGTTGATTCTTACAAGGCTCTGGAAAAAGCATGCCCAAAATAGCTTTATAGCTACAATTTTAGGTTGCACAAAATGTAATGAAATAAGTGAGTGCAGAAGAGTATAAAGTGTAGAAAGCTGTCCTTTAAAAGATATTTCTTTTCTAGGGAGAATATATATGACCTGTAGAGCACACCTATGCTTAAAATATTAAAATTATTGGCTTTCCTATGTATTTCATACACATTAGGGTTAAGAATAAATCATTCAATGTGAAAAATCTGGGGGGGAAACAATACATTTAAATATACTTCTGTAAAGTATGTTTCCCAAAACACATTAGTCTAACCACTGAAACTATGAGTGCTTAATATCATCATTTCCCATTGTCTCCAAAGGAGTCTGAGGCCTCCTTGATGTCAATTATTGTTTCATTCATTCTTTCAACAAATACATAAAAAAATATTCAATTATATATTACACCTCAGCAGGGCTTCATGGTTTGAATTCCCCTCACTCTTTCCCCCCAAGTCTAAGATCCATATAATGTTTAGGATCTTAGAGATGATGTAATGAATCCCCTCTTTTACAGTTGAGGAAAAAAAGGTCCAGAGAGTAGTTGTCATTTGTCTGTTGCCTTTGTCAGGTAGCAACAGATCCCGTTTTCCTAAAACAGCCATCTGGGGCATGGTTTCTGCTAGACAACAGTGAAGCTCCATCTACTCACTGCATGAATATCAGGCATTCAGTCTTATAGTCAATTTTGCATTCAATTATGGTGAGGTGTCAAAAAGGGGAAAAGATGCTATAACAGTCCCTAATAAGTTAATGAAAAATGACCACATGCCAAGATATATCATCTGAAATGTCCATGTAATACTTAGATAAGGTAATCCGGGGATGTTGTACACTATATAGGATTTTCTCAGACTGACATCAGAGACAGGGTATGTCATTTGGCCGGGAAGAAGCTTAACTGAGTGCATCTAATCCTTAGCACATATCAATAAAATGCAAACCCTGAAATGAATTTAATTCATTGAATACAGAAAGTGCTAGAATTTAGATAGACTGACCATACACTGGAAAGAAGAATGCAGAATATGAATATGTGTTATAAAAATTATATTTTTGTGACATAAAATTGCCAAAAAAGGGTTCAACGAATCAAATCTTAATGCTTATTTAATAGCCTTTAGGTGTTCAGCATTGTGCTCTATGAAACAGATATTGTGAGAAGAGAAAGCTACTATAATGTATTAGGATAATTCAATTATAAATTAATTTTTTCAGGGTTATAAGTCACTGCTAAGCACATTACTTATGATTTGTGATGCATGTTTCTAAGAGTAATTCTGTTTTTCTACAAAAATTTGTCTAAATTTCAAAGGAGTAATGTTTTAAAAATAGGCATGGTTTCCACCTGTCAAACAAGTAACCTCAGAAACTGTGCTTCTCCTTGACATAAGGCTAAGGGTAAAAATCCATTTTGCCCAATATAAATCTTAGTGATCTAGAATATTGTGATCAGTTAATATTCATGCCTCTTAATTTCACAATGTTTCATTATCCAATCCTACTGTGCAATTGTTGCTACAGCAACCTGATAATGAACCTGTCAGCTTGAAGCTGCAGGAGAGGAATTTTATATAGGTCTGTATTCACAACTTCCTTCACTCCCTTAGACCAATGCTTCCCAAACTTCAGCAAGCTTCAGAATCACCTGGAAGGCTTGTTAAAACACATATTGCTGTTCCTGCCCTCCAGTTTCAGTTTCTGATTCAGCAGGTCTGGCGTAAGGCTGGAGAATCTGCATTCCTAACAAGTTCTCAGGTAAGGCTTATGTTCCTGGCCCAGGGACCACAACACCTTGAAAACTCCATCCCTGGGCATTTCCTGGAGTCAGCGGGAGCCAGGAAAAGGGGAGAAATGAGAGAGAAGAACTTTACTGTGGCATTACTAAAGATTCTGCAGCAACCAGCTGTAATTCTCTTTGGAGATGCAAGAATGAAAGAATTTGAATTGGATTGCTATGAAGTATCCCCATTTATTTTCCATGGATTCAGGGCACTAATTAGGAAATTTACTTTCAAAAGCACAGACTTGCATTTATTTTCACTCATAGAATGACACTGAGAGGTTATTTTCCAAAGATTACAATATGAGCATCTGAGTCATGGTAAAGACATTCACTGGAGAAGGATGAGCAAATAAAAATACACAGCCAATTTGACATTCTGAATAATAAAATACTAGAAATAGTTAAAAAATAAAGATCCCTGGCAAATATAAGAATGCCTTTTCGTGGGCAGCCCAGGTGGCTCTGTGGTTTAGCGCCACCTTCAGTCCAGGGCCTGATCCTGGAGACCTGGGATTGAGTCCTACGTCAGGCTCCCTGCATGGAGACTGCTTCTCTCTCTGCCTCTCTCTCTCTCTCTCTCTCTCTCTCTCTGTCTCTCATGAATAAATATTTTTTTAAAAAAAGAATGCCTTTTCATTAGAGATGTATCTCTTATTCGGAAAGAAATCTGAACACGGATTTGTCCCCTTCTAAGGAAATGTGGTATAATATGATCAAAAATTGCATAAGATTTCCATTGGAACCACAGTCTGATTTTCATACAAAGATTAAACCACAAATTCTCTAATTAAACACAACTAGATAAAAGTATACTTCCTTGTTGATACATAATTAGAGAAAGTAACAATCCAAGTAAGCTATCAGTAGCTTTTTTAATGTCTAAATAAACATAAAAGGAGAGAAAGAAAAGAACAAGTTTTCCTTACTTACAGTAAATGGTGTGAACACTTTCCCTTCTTGAAATCAACATTACCGCCATGAATTATCTCCTTAAATACACAAAAGTCTTGGTGGTGTTCAAAATTCCCATAGGATGTATTTTCTATAAAGCACTTACAGTGTACCATAAGTGGTTGTTTTTAGCCTTGCACATATAACCTTGTTACCTAAAATACTACACATTCCCTAGAGAAAATGAAGTTCAACTGGACTTATTATAGGTCTATTCTTACCAAAAAGCTAGCCATAGGAGAGATGGAAGTATACTCTTAGGATATCTAAGATTGAAATGGATAGACTGGAACCATGAGAAACTATAATTCAGGAATAAACAGATACAGATGTTGCCAACTAAATAATATATTCTAGGTGTCACAAACATGTATTTAAATTTTATTATAAGGAAAACCTATTTTCCAGTCTTTTAAGAGACAAAATCTGAGCAAATCAATACAGTTGAAATCCAGTTTTTAAGAGGGGCAAAAGATTCAAATAAACTCCTCACAAAAAAGGTATACAAATAACCAATAAGCAATTGAAAATATGCTCCATATCATTAGTTGTCAGGAAAACGTACACTAAAACTGCTGTGAGATACCACTATCACCCTAACAAGAATGGCTAAAAAACTTTGGGCCACACCAAGGATGTGGAGCAACTATCTTCACTGCTGGTGAGAAAGTGAAATGGTACAACCATCTTGGAAAATAATTTGCCAGTTTTCTAAAAAGGTGAAGCAACACTTAACTGGAGAGCAATGCACTCCTGGATATCTATCCAAAAGAAGTGCAAACTTTGTTCAAACAAAACTATATACAAGGTTGTTCATAAGCTTTATTCATAATAGCTAAAAAGAAGACACAACCCAAGTGTCCATGAGTAGCTGAAAGGATAAATTACCTGTGGTAGATATATATACATACACAGAATATATGGAATACTACTCAGCCCTAAAAAATGAATGAAATACTGATATACAGCAAGATGCATGGACCCCCAAATAATCATGCTGTGAGAAAGAAGACCAATAGAATGTCTATATGTATGTGCTCCTTTAAATACAATTCTAGAAAATGCAAAGCCATCTATAGCAACAAAAATAGATCAGTGGTTGCCTGAGGGAGAGAATGAGGGGGAAGTATAGAACAAAGGCATGTAAGGAAACACTTGGGATGATCTAAATTTCTGTTCTCTTGATTTTGACAATAGTTTCACATATGTACATGCCAAAGTTTATCAATTGTACACTTTAAGTATGTATAGGTTATTGTACTTGAATTATACATCTATAAATTTTTTAGTGGATTTTACACCACCAAGAAATAGGACAGTAAGGAGACTGGAGAATTATTCCAGTCCATGAAAATCAGAATTTTCATGGGTGGAGCCACAGTTTTGAGTTAGAAGCAGGCCCTACTCTTTTCTTCCTAGTGGAAGAAAGTACATGTAACATGAATGAGAAGGTGGTCAAAATGTTGTCTTGCTTTTATCTAAGCCAACAAGTAATCAACGATAACTGATGCATGATTTCTCAGTAATTCTCTAGGGAGCAGTTTTTTCCTAGGAACCCTACAGTTGAAAGCTAATTTTAGGAGGGAAACTAAAAATGACACTGATCACTGATGAACTTTCAGCATCTAAGGGAACATTTTGTAGTTAGGGATCACGAGATTAAGTTGAGTGGATCTGCACAAAGGATCATTTTATGCCACTATTAATGCTAATAAATTAATATAATTTTTAAATGCTATTAAGTGCCCAGTAAAATGAACCAGTGAATTTTTTCTCTGAATCTAGGGATTGATCTTCAGGTGTTCAGCCTGGAGTAGTCATTCATCAAAATTTGAAAGGGAAAGTCATAGTTATCTATATCAGCATTTTTCCAGAAATACCATTCCTGCGTTTGGTAAGATCAAGACTGTATTTTCCTTAAAATTCCACCAAACTTCCTCTAAAATGAAAGCTTTAAAGCATCACATGCCAAATAAATAATTGGAGGTCAAAAAGCATTATCAATCTTATCCATGACCTGAGTGATTTGTGATATAACTTCTAAAGAGTGTAGTCCATTTCTAAAGTAAGGAAGAGGGAAAGGGGATACAATTATTAGCTTTAATTACTGTCACATGCCTTATGGACTACATGCAAAAGCAGGTGTTTTTAATTTGCCATGTTGTTTTTGGATAAGTCACTTAACATCTTGGGGCCTCAGTTTCCTCACTTGGAAAATATAGGTCCACCTAGAAACAAATCTCTGGGTAACTCCCTTGTTCTAAAATTCTGTAATTATAACTTGAACCTGAAATTGTAATATGTAGAATGGGTAATATTTACTTAACTAACTGAGCCACCCAGTTTCCCCGGAATGGGTAATATTTACAAATAAATAAAGAATTAGTGGTTTTATAAATAAAGGTGTGGTTCAGAGTTCTATTGTGAAGGGTAATCATACACGTTAGCTAAATAAGATCTTGTGTCATGATTACAAGTCTTGCAATATTAAAGTAATGACACAACTTAAGTATCCACTGTGAACTGCAAGATTAGTGATAGCGTATGTAAAATACATAATGTAAAAAAAATCGACTGAGTAAATAGTTATTCATCAAACCTAAAATCATCAGTTTAAAAACATGGCTATTGCAAACAGTAATATTTACAAATAAATAAAGAATTAGTGGTTTTATAAATAAAGGTGTGGTTCAGAGTTCTATTGTGAAGGGTAATCATACACGTTAGCTAAATAAGATCTTGTGTCATGATTACAAGTCTTGCAATATTAAAGTAATGACACAACTTAAGTATCCACTGTGAACTGCAAGATTAGTGATAGCGTATGTAAAATACATAATGTAAAAAAAATCGACTGAGTAAATAGTTATTCATCAAACCTAAAATCATCAGTTTAAAAACATGGCTATTGCAAACAGTACTTGATAGCATAATGAATAAAGAGTCGTGCAATTAACAAGTATCATTGACCCACTAATAATTCATTCCTGGCTCTAGAGAAAAATATAATGAGTCATTACAATCTTAAACAAGAGAAAGAAGACAGGAAGGAAGGGAGAGAATTGCATAACACCGGAAAGAACACAAATAATTTTCACTACTGGGTACCATTTTGTATTTCTCAGTTTAGGGGGTTGGAAAATAAAACGATACTGAATTGTCAAACATATCAGTTCATGTAAGTTTACTTAAACATAGCTCCACTGAACACCCACTCAATTTCAAGTCAAGAAAACAAAACAAAATAGACTTCTGATTTCTCTTAGTCTCGGAAAATTAGCCCAATTTAATTTCCTCTTCTCTGACTTCATGAAAAAGCTTTATCAAATGCACAAAACTGTACTAGGCACTGAGCAGAGTGAGTTAACAGGACCATGCCATGTCCTTTGGCAAGTTCCACAGAGAGCTTTGTTAAAGGTCCAAATGACAACAAAGTAATAAAGGCACACCACCCAGATGTGACCTTTATTTTTCTGCTGAGGGCTTATCAGTCTTTTCTGGGGCACAGCAGTGAGAGTCAGAGTGCTCCCACATGTACATCTGGAGCCTGTGGTTATCAGAGGACTTAAAGGAAACAGGAAAGCTTCCTAAGCCTAATCTCCCCCCTCACAGTTTCAAATGTACCCATTATCTCTGTACTCAGGACCTACCAATTACGCCTTATTTAATTTTCAAGATTTCTCCATCTGTCAGTCTAGTGACAAGCACAGCAAAAAATCTGGGCAGAGTTAAAAGCCTGAAGTATAAATGTTCATGCTTTGTGATCAATATTGGCTGACTGGAGCCATCCCAGAAAATAGTTAACAGACCATGTTCATGTCAAAAAGGATGCTCTCAGGAGTACACTAAGTTGCAAATCTGTAGAAATGGCTCAAACCCGAGAAGGGTACAGAATCGTCCTGGAAAGTCAGAAGGAAAGGAGATGAGGTAGGAACCTGGAAGAAATCAAAAGGGACTCCAATCTTATTTAGAGAGACAGGAGAATATCCGTCAGCAATCTAAGAAGGAAGGAAATGTGATGTGGAAAGAAGCAACTTCTGTCTATCTTCTTGAACTCCTAGTCACCTTGGTGCAGGGCCCATTTTGAGTGTACACACAGAAGACGGGCAAATTTGCTCTGACACTAACACACAGCGGTTCCCACCGCAATGAAAAATGGGATGCTGGCTCTCCAGTCTTCATAACAAGAGTCTGGAAAAATAATCAGGGACTAGAAAAGATGGTGGGAGGTCCTGGACTTCAACAGAAATTTAGATCAATGAGAGCCTGTGCATGTTCACTTTATTTCAACATTTCGAATGAGACAGAAACTTCCTGGCCTAAATGAGAAATTTTCAGGGCTACTGAACACTGAAAATGCATGGTGCTCAATGGCCCTCAAAATTTCTCATTTCTTACCTTTGTTGGTCCAATTTTCTGACTGCTCATAACACTTTGGAGACTGAATTCTTATTGACCACTGTGGTCTTCCAGGTATACTTTTGCATTTTCATTATGTTCACGAAGCATGTGAAGCTGTTTGTTTAATGTGTGTGTGCATGTGAATTTGAAACTGCATTAATCTGCAACACAAGCCCACCTCCAGAAGTGAGACAAGTGAGGTAAAGAGTTAAATAACTACAAAAAACACTTTTGAGTGCTTTAGACCATACTTACAAAAGCAAACAATGTGACTTCTGTAACATTCTGCACTAATCTGTAAGCATGTATTCTGTGATGAATGAGTCAAGATACTAAGATAGCATTGTATACCAGAGTCACTGTTTATTAAAAAACAAAACAAAACAAAAGAAGCAAACAAACAAAAAAACTACTGAATAAATTACATTGTGCTCTGTCGGGATTCTTCTTACCATCTGTCAGAGATGCCCCATTTAACTTTCTTTGCCTGTATATCTCTGGACCTATTGTGCCAACCTCCCCTTTCTGGTCTTTCATTAATCTAATTCCTAATATCCAGCCTGTGTTGGTACCTTCACCACGTATTCTCCAAACTTTCCTCTCCCCTCTCCCAATCATCCCTCATCCATAGCCTTTCTAGTCTTTACTGTGTATTTTTATACCTGGCCATATATTTCTTTTTCCCCCTATATGTGTATCATTTGTATTACCTACTAAATTAGACCTCCAGATCCTACAGTGTTTTCTAAACTTTGTTATCTCTCAAAATCATATAAAATAATTTCCACAAAGTGTTGTGTGATTTAGTAAGGACTACATAACTCTAAGGTAGTTCTGTCATCCCCTCAGGCCCTAGAATAATTCTAGTCAGGGACCAATCATTAAGTACGAAAGCTTTAAAGTCAGTAGTTAATAGAGAACCACTCTTGAAAGGATTAAATTCGTGAATACGATTTTGATGCATATGCGATAGTTTTGCTTACCATAAAACAATGCCTACTAATGCAAATTGAAAAATTGTTGTTTTGGTAAATTAGCTATGCATTTCAAATGATACATGCTTCACAAACTTGCCAAGAAGAGAAAGACAGCAGCCCACTGGCTGTGGATTCAGGAAAAAAAACAATTTATAGCAATATCAGACTAATGGAGAACACGTTCTCTCTATTGTCCTCTGACTGAAATAGTATCACAGAGGAAGCTGCCCTCACTTTATTGTTTGGCTTAATGAATTGGGAAATGACTCCCTATTAAAATTCTTCAAAATATACCCTAGGGAATAGAACTGGGAAGCTCCTTAGAATCAGTCTAAAAGCCTTGGTAAAGACAATCTTTCAGCTATCAGTTTCATCCCATTTACCAGATGGAAGTTAGCATCTTAGCAAATCTGGAGAGTGTCCTGGAGTGAGTATGTGGCTCCTCTGAGAGACTGTTTTCATAAAATGTGGGTTTTTTTTGGGGGGGGGAATATAAAAGAAGAAACTCTCCAAATGGGCAAAGGTTGTAGAAAGAATTCTTAGGCCACTCATCAGGGACTTCTGAATGTGAATTCTATTTATGGGAAAATGTTAAATTTTAGAGAATTTAAAACCTTAAAACACTAAAATTCTTGACTTCTAGTCAAAATAGAATGACAGGGACCTACCTGAAACAAAACAACAAAATCCATTAAAAAAAGACAGGAAACGATGGTTTTCAGACACTGGGTGACAAAAGACAGCGATTCCTAAGATATGGGAAACATGAGATGAGCCCTCTGGTTGCCTCAGCTTATTGTCTGCAAAGTTTCCAGGACTCAGCACAGGGAGAGAGAACATAGGTGGGCCTCCACAGTCTGAGTTGAGAAGATGGACTTAGTAGTCTGGAAAATCCAAGACAGTTAGACTTTGCAGTACAGGGTACCAAACAGGAGAGAGCTGTGTAGAAAGAGAACTCCAGAGATCTGAAAAGTTCCTCCCTTCCCAGCCCCTGATAGTCAGTCACTGGAGTCCTAAATGGCATACCAGAAGTCCTGAATGGCACAGGCCTGGTAGAAAACCACCTAAGACTGGACAATGAACTGCCTGAAAGAATTAAAGGAAACAACTCTAAATCGGAAACAGGGGTGGAAATTGTCCCTGTTCTCTATAGCCAGAGTGAAAAAAAAAATTCACAGGCACTGAGTACATTCCGATAAACCCATCGTAAGTCAAAAAATATATTTATTTATTTATTTATTTATTTATTTATTTATTTATTTATTATTTTTTTGAGAAATATTTTAAGTCGAAAATGCATGTAATACACCAAACCTACTGAACATCATAATTTAGACTACCTTCAGCACGTTCAGAACACTTAAAAGAGCCTACAGTCAGGCAAAATCATCTAATGCATAGTCTAGTTTATAATAAAACATTGAATATCTCATGTAATTTCTTTAGTACTGTACCAAAAGTGAAAAACAGAATGGTTGTATGGGTGCAGAATGGTTGTCAGTGTACCAGTTGTTGACCTCATGATTGCATGGCTGACTGGGAGCTCTGGCTCAGCATCATGAGAAGTATCATATCCCATATCAGTAGCCTGGGAAAAGATCAAAATTCAAAATTCCAAGTACAGTTTTTACTGAATGCCTATTGCAATCACACCATCCTAAGTGGAAAAATCCTAAGTTTAGCCATGGTACGTAAATCATTTATATAAAATACAAACTAATTTCTAGTGACAGAAAGCAGAACAGTAGGTCCCTGGGAGTGGGGTGGTTGGGCAGTAGTAGAGAGAAAAGCATTATAAAGGGGTAAGAAGAAACTTTTGGGAGGTGATAGATATGTTCACTATAATCGCTGTTGTGATACTTTCATAGGTCTGTACATTTATCAAAATTTGCCAAATTTCACAGTACAAATATGTAAATTTTATTGTATATACCTTGATAAGCAAGTTTTTAGAAAACAGAAGTAGGAAACAAGATCGTTTTCTGGTTCCCTAATTTAAATGTCCCAGTTGAACACTGGGAACAATGAAACAAAGTAACATGATTGATAACACTGAAAAACCAATCTGTGTTCAGAAACTACCATGAATGAAGGAAATGACAGATGAATTTCTCTTGACTTTCTGCCATTTTGCCTTCACTCCAGGGGAATCACAAGGGCTTCAATTATGGACACTGAAATTCCAAAATGCTTAGATCATTATAAACTGATGTACACATGATCAACAGATTAGGTTTGATCCTAACATGGCAGGAAGGATTCCTGGGCCCATCTGGACTGAGCAATAAAGTACCATGACAGGGCAGGTGGTCTCCATATACCAGTAACACACATTTGCCATTCCCCCGGCAAGCTACTTGCCTTTGTTTTATTCTATAACTACAGATTTCTCTTGTGATCCTGGCTAATCATTCCGATCAAACACATATCATTTGTTTCAAAGAAGACTAAGATGAGAGGATCTGGTTAACTTAGTGCAAATGTAGCCCTATTCTTTAGACAACCCTCAAAATCTATCTCTCAACAATGCGAGGTTAGTGATGTTCCCTTTGTTTACTACTAATTTCTGCAAAGCTCTTTAGTAGCGTATATACATATATACATCTACATATATACATAGTCAATGGCTATATTGGTTATTATACAGAGACAGTAGCATAGTAGTCAAACACCAATAATCTGGGCCATCGTTGACCTCATTTTGAAGTATAGGTGATATGAAATAATATAATTTTTGAGAGTGTAATAATGTTATAGAACTCCAGTATAAACTTATGTTTAGAAAGAAAGGTCATTCCCTATTCACTGTGGAAACTGGGGAATTAATCTATCTCAGTTACTAGGAAATTCACTCATAACTGACAAAGTGCTAGGTTTTAGACTAAAGTACTTGGACTATTAGTTTTATTTTTTTAAAGATTTTATTTATTTATTTAATCATGATAGACAGAGAGAGAGAGAGAGAGAGATTGAGAGAGGCAGAGACACAGAAGTAGGGAGAAGCAGGCTCCATGCCGGGAACCTGATGCAGGATTCGATCCCGGGACTCCAGGAGCGCCCTGGGCCAAAGGCAGGCACTAAACCGCTGAGCCACCCAGGGATCCCCGAACTACTAGTTTTAATTTCAAAACACATGTTGTCCAGTCCAAGGGCACAAGTGCATGGAAGTCAAGCTATGAAAGAACATGTAGTTTTACACATTACAAAAAAAAAGAAAGTATACCCGAATGTGAATTTAGCATCTTCTATGTACCAGACCTGAAACATACATTATTTGATTTAATTCTCACAGTATGTCTTGTGAGAAAGGTTATTTTTTAAGACTTATTTATTTATTTATTTATTTATTTATTTATTTGAGAGAGACAGTGAGCAAGCAGGGGCTGGGGGTAGAGGGAAAAAGACAATCTTAAGCAGACTCCATGCTGGGTGTGGAAACCTACATGGGGCTTGATCTCGTGACCCCGAGATCAGGACTTGAGCCAAATCCAAAAGTCAGTTGGTCACTTAACTGACTGTACCACCCAGGCACCCCAAGAAAGGTTATTATTATCCCTGCTTTTTCAAAAGAAAGCAACTAAGACTCAAAGAGGGACTAAGTAAACTGTCTGAGGCCGCACAGATACCAAGTGGCAAAGTGAACTCGAAACAATTTTAACAGAATCCTAATCACCTTATACAGCACATGAAGTTATAAGTAGCACATTCAAATTCACAGTCTAGTTCTCATTTGTGCAATGTGTATGTGGCTGGTGCAAGAACTTCCTGCTTCTTGCCTCCCAGGGCTCATTCAGCTAGCTGCTGTTTCCATTTTCACATCCAGCAGCCAAAATACTTTGAAGGATATTGGCAGCTGGGAGACAATGGGCATTTCCTTTGTCACTGACAATATAAAAAAGGAGACCCTTCAACTGTGCATATATTAGCTCATTGTTCTTGTACGAATTTAATGTTTTTTTTCTACCTCCTTTTTGAAGTATTATTCCACTTGGTGCTAATTCTTATGGATTCACTTCACCAGCATCATGTCACTTTGACTCACTGAAAATAACAGTGATATTTTAGAGCATATTCTGTGTTTCCAGACAACACAAACAACATCTGTGTCTACAGGCGGACAAATAAAAGAAGACATTGGCCTCTCTCGTGTTTAGCTCCCTAGCTCACAGCAGCTGCCTTGAGGAGAGTTTTGAAATTATTTAACAACATTAACAAAGATGAGATGAATATTATTCATTGGGAATTGTGTGTTGTGTGTTCAGCACATTATTACCCAGCCAGAGGAGACAATCGGATCAAAATTGGGGGCACTTCCTGTTTACAAGGTAGTGTTAAGATCTCAGGCTAAATAGATTGAGCCTAAATCTATGATCTACACAAAGAATTTTACATATATAACAGCACTTAAAGTCTTTGAGTTGAAAATACTCTGCAGTTTTTGATTAAATGTTGAGGAAGAGTTTCCTTTATTTTAAATTTATCGAGGAGGTATGAAATTAGATAAAAACATGCCTCTCTTTATCATTTATTGCAAACACCACAGGCAAGTTCTACAAATGCATTTTTCAAAACCTTTTAAAGCTAGAAAGCAAATATAAACAGCAACAATAGCATTAGTGCTTTCTAATTGGAAACTCATATGGCCCAATTCCTTATTAATGTTGCTCGAAATATTTAACCCAAGCAAGCAAATGAACATTTTAGGCACTTAAGAAACAATGGAAAATTTATATACATGAATGCAGTCATGTTCATTTTACAGATTTTGGAAAGATGTTCAGGACAAACAATGTATGAGGATTGCTCAAGGACATGAAGAGTATACAGGGCCAATACAACATGAGTCTACACAATGCCTGAACAGTTGTCTCCACTCAGTCCCCAAGTCAGCATCTCGGGGGATGAAGCACTCCCCAAAAATGGCCAAACAGAGATGTGATGTTACAATGACCAACCATTGGTTTGGTTGGACTTTCACTTTGGACACAGTTACTGGCTTTTTCTAGTTCCAAGGTTTGTCCTAGACATGATTCTGAGCAAGTCCATTCCTTCTGTCCATTCACTTATCCTTCAGCCTCTCCCACTCCACCTCCAGCATCCAGTATTTTAATTTCCTTAATTTCACTTTCTTATCTAGAACCCTCCCACCATTTATGTATTCTATATTCCTTGTTCAAATGTTCCTTTTTTCAGCCAGTTGCCTCAAAGCATAGCACTGTGCTAGCAAATCTGATAAATCTAAGCTAGGTTTAGTAGACTTGCTCTTCCCAAACCCATGCCAAATTACTTAGTATCATTTTTAATAGAATACTTCTACCCTTACTTGTCACATGCTTATTTAGAAGGTACTCACTTAGCACGTGGGAAGTACTTACTGTGTCATATGCACCATGGTAGGATCTAAGCAGATGAGAACAAGGGGAAAAAAAAGACCTATTCTCTGCCCTTGAAGGACCGACAATCTAGTGCACACATAGAAATGATGACAAGACAAGGAGGTCAGTGCCATGACAAATTTGTACATAAAGGGCTATGGAATCAAAGGGAAGTGAGAGACTCATCCAGCCTGGAAGATGAGAATGGCTTCAGAGAACAGATGATACTTTGCATTGTGTCTTAAAGAATGAATATGCCTCTGGTGGTAAACATGCCTTTCACCATCTTAAAAAGGTGGTAAAAGCATTTCTGGCAGAGAGAAGGTCTGCTTTAAAAGGCAAAGATACATACAAGGGAATGGTGAATTCAAAGAATAGCAAATAATTCCCTGTGTGTCTATTCTACAGATGAATGGGTAGAGGGGCCAGTTTGCAAAGGGCCTTATTGCTATGCTAAGGAACTTACTCTTCCTATATCTAAGGACCCTAGAATCATTCATCTACACGCAACCAAATTTGAAGAATTTTTCAGAAACCTACAAAGCAGACTTGACATTCTAGAGCTCTGAGTTTTAATCCAGAATATAAAGAAATTCCTTTTTAAGCAAATATTTATGAACCATATGATGTGACAAGCACTGTTCCAAGTACCAAAGAAAAAGCAATAAACAAAACAAAGATCCCTGACATCATGGAGCTCATATTCTAGGTGGAATAAATTTGTAATAATGGAGCTCAGACCAAATTCAGCATCAGAATCATAGAGATTTTCATCTGTATATTAATTTGTATATTATTATCTGTGTATTAATTCAGGGTCCTGCCAGAGGCTTCCTTAAACCATGAGTATATGAAAGCAGTGAGTGACACACAGGACTTTAGTTTCTTGTAACAAGTGTAACTTACTGTGTAACAATGATGTCTCCTGTGCATCCTCCACTAGGGAAGTTGAGGACCCTGGGAAGTTATGCTAAAATCTGTTACATTTGGCCCTGATATATGCATTCACTTTCAGCTTCCCAGAAGATTTCTGGTTAAATACTTGGAAGCTGAAAATAGTCTTGAGGGTGGGGGAGGAAGGGGAAGGGCCACCTTCAGTGATCAGGTCTTGCTAGGAGGGAGGAAAAGAAAATTTGAATTACTCCACAATTTATCTATAAAATTATAAGCATATCACTGTTCCACTTCATGATATATAATCAGTAAATAAAAGTCTATTCTGAATAGTGTATCCTATATAAATGCCAAATAATATTTGCTCTAAGAATTTCAAGACTGGGAAGGGTTATTTAAAACAGTCCATTTGTGAATAGTTTAATTTTAGCATTAGGCTAAAATTATAGAAAGATAACTTTCATTCACCTAGGAAATCAGTTTTATTTCTTAACCTACATAAAATTCAAATGGGCCTTAGGAGAGGTGTGAAAAGAAAACTAACTGGAAAGGCCATTTTGAATTCTAATTATTCACATATGAAATTGAAATACATATTATCTACTAGTATATTAAAGATACCACTAGATTCCAAGGCCACATTTCAATAAAAAAAGTGCTTAACAGTAAGAAATAGTCAAATAAGTATAAAATCAGACTCATAGGTAAGGTCTGTAAAAGTTGGAAAAAAATTATCATAATTTTTTTTCTTACTGCTATTAGTCATTTAAAAGATATACTGGATTTTTATAAGTAGAAGTAGCAACTTATATCTACTATATACTTCCCCATGTGATTCCATAAATAAATATTTCATTAATACAAAAAAGAAAAAACAGTCTGTACTCTCCCAAGGCTTTTCATGTTAAAAAAGAAATATACTAGTTCTTTTAGTGAGGTCACAGAAAGCTACTTAGCGTTCAGATACATTAGTGTAGGGTGGGTGACTAGGGTGCAATTAAAGCAACTGGATGGAATAATTTACTAAAAGTACCCCTTACTAGTTTGAAGAGCTAATATGCTGCTCTCCTCAAAAATGAATGATTTCTTCTTACTTGTCAGCAACATAATGACCAATACATGGCACACACTATGAGAAATGGGTCTTTTTAATAAAAATGATGAATAGGTACCTATGTATGTAATATATCTACATGTGTACACAACTCCTACATTGTGATTTTTCAGCCACATCTTAATTTATGCTTTGTAAAACACAGGAAACAAACCAGTTTCACTAGAATGTCTCTAAAACCAGAAGCCAAAGTCCAGCCAGAGATAAAGAAGATGAGTTGATGGCCAATCTCTGAACTAGAGAAGGACAAGAAATCATACTAGAGAAAAAGCATGGAAGAACAGGCATGTGCTTTTATGGAATTTTGTTTTCACTAATTTGTCACCTTTCCCTAGCCACTGGCTGTCATAGTAAATTATAGTACCTTCTGATCCCTATCATCATCATCATCAAATTATAATTATATATTATATATAATAATTATTCTAATGCTTATTATGTGCCATAAACTGTGCTATGTACTTCTCATGCATTATGCATTTAATCCTCACAAAAACTCTCAGAAGTAGGTATTAACATTATTCTAAATCAACTGCTAAGCAAACTGACTGAAGCAGTTAAGCCACTTCACTATGGCCACCATTGCTAGTAAGAGGTGAAGTCAAAATTCAGATCCCAGTCATCTGCATTTAATACCTTTTGTTTCTAACTACTACTTAGTAGCAGAAAGGATATGCATTCATTTTGTTACAGGTAAAATGAACTCTTACTCTATGTAGAAAAGGAGGTGATAGTGAGGGATAGCCTAATATAACATGGTCTCTAATTTCAAAACACTAAATTTCTGGGGCGCTTGGGTGGCCCAGTCCATTAAGTGTCTGACTCTTGATCTCAGTCCAGGTCAGGATTTCAGGGTTGTGAGTTCAAGTCCTGTTTTGGGCTCTACACATGTAGAGTGCCTACACAAGTAGGCTTCGAGCCTACTTAAAAAAAAAAACTAATTTCTGATTATGGAAACAAGACGGATTCACATACACTTGGTGCAGTATATAGCTGGAGCCTAAGGAATAGGCCAGGCAGGGAAGTGCACAATGGGAAAACTAGCTCAGTGACATCTCATGGTGGTGGTAGATTAAGCTAGGATTTAATGAATGGGTAGGGTTTGAATGAGCAGTGGGAAGAGTTTAGACTCCAATACTGTGATCCAGACTTTTATATTCAACTGTTCATCTGGCATCTAACATATATTTGAAAGGCACCGCAAATAAAAAAATGTCTCAAACTAATATGATCATCATTGTCTCCAAATCTAATCCTCCTCTTGGTATCACTTTTCAGTGAATGCAACCACTGTCTACTCATTTGCATAGGCCAGAAACATAGGAGTCATCGGACCATATTCAACACATCCAAACCTGCCATTTTTTCATATGTATATTTTTATTGGAGTTCGATTTGCCAACATATAGTATAACACCCAGGGCTCATCCCATCAAGTGCCCCCTCAGTGCCCATCACCCAGTCACTCCCTCCCCCCACCCACTTCCCCTTCCATTACCCCTTGTTCCTTTCCCAGAGTTAGGAGTCTCTCATGTTTTATCACCCTCTCTGATTTTTCCCACTCATTTTCTCTCCTTTCCCCTATAATCACTTTCACTATGTTTTATATTCCCATAGAGTGAAACCATATAATGATTGTACTTCTCCAACTAACTTACTTCACTCAGCATAATACCCTCCAGTCCCATCCACGCTGAAGCAAATGGTGGGTATTCGTTGCTTCTAATGGCTGAGTAATATTCCATTGTATACATAGACCACATCTTCTTTATCCATTCATCTTTGGATGGGCACCGAGGCTCCTTCCACAGTTTGGCTATTGTGGACATTGCTGCTATAAACAATGGGGTGTCTTGGTCTTTCACTGCATTTGTATCTTTGGGGTAAATCCACAGTAGTGTAATTGCTGAGTCATAGGGTAGCTCTATTTTTAACTCTTTGAAGAACCTCGACAGTTTTCCAGAGCGGCTGTACAGGTTCACATTCCCACCAACAGTGTAAGAGGGTTTCCTTTTCTCCACAACCTATCCAACATTTGTTGTTTCCTGTCTTTTTAATTTTCACCATTCTCTGTTGTGAGGGGGTATTTCATTGTGGTTTTGATTTGTATTTCCCTGATGGCCAGTGATGCGGAGCATTTTCTCATGTGCTTGTTGGCCATGTCTATGTCTTCCTCTGTGAGATTTCTCTTCATGTCCTTTGCCCATTTCAGGATTGGATTGTTTGTTTCTTTGCTGTGGAATTTAATAAGTTCTTTATAGATCTTGGATACTAGCCCTTTATCTGATAGGTCATTTGCAAATATCTTCTCCCATTCTGTAGGTTGTCTTTGAGTTTTGTTGACTGTTTCTTTTGCTCTGCAGAAGCTTTTTATCTTGATGAAGTCCCAATAGTTCATTTTTGCTTTTGTTTCCCTTGCCTTCGTGGATGTATCTTGCAAGAAGTTACTGTGGCCGAGTTCAAAAAGGGTGTTGCCTGTGTTCTCCTCTAAGATTCTGATGGATTCTTGTCTCACACTTAGATCTTTCATCAATTTTGAATTTATCTTTGTGTATGGTGTAAGAGAATGGTCTAGTTTCTTCTACTGCATGTAGCTGTCTAATTTTCCCAGCACCATTTATTGAAGAGACTGTCCTTTTTCCAGTGGATAGTCTTTCCTGCTTTGTCAAATATTAGTTGACCATAGATTTGAGGGCCCATTTCTGGGTTCTCCACTCTGTTCCATTGGTCTCTGTGTCTGTTTTTTTGTGCCAGTACCACACTGTCTTGATGACCACAGCTTTGTAGTACAACCTGAAATCCAGCATTGTGATGCCCCCGGCTCTGGTTTTCATTTTTAATATACCCCCAGCTATTCAGGGTCTTTTCTGATTCCACACAAACCTTAAGATGACTTGTTCCAAATCTCTGAAGAAAGTCCATGGTATTTTGATAGGGATTGCATTGAACATGTAAATTGCCCTGGGTAGCATTTTCACAATATTAATTCTTCCAATCCATGAGTATGGAATATTTTTCCATCTCTTTGCATCTTCTTCATTTTCTTTCTGAAGTGTTCTGGAGTTTTTAGGGTACAGATCCTTTACGTCTTTGGTTAAGTTTATTCCTAGGTATCTTATGCTTTTGGGTACTATATTTTGTCAAATGCTTTCTCTGCATCTATTGAGATCATATGGTCCTTCTTTTTTTTTTTTTTTTTTTTTTTTTTTTTTGTTGGTGTGATCCATCACGTTGATTGTTTTAGGAGTATTGAACCACCATTGCATCCTGGAGTTAAATCCTAAATGGTCATGGTGAATAATCTTCTTAATGTACTGTTTCCTATTAGTTAGTATCTTGTTCAGAATTTTTGCATCCATGCTCATCAGGGATATTGGTCTATCATTCTCCTTTTTTGTGGGGTCTTTGTCTGTTTTTGGAATTAAGGTGATGCTGGCCTCATAAAACGAGTTTGGAAGTATTCTGGCCCTTTCTATCCTTTGGAACAGCTTCATTAGAATATGTATTGTTACTTGTTTAAATGTTTGATAGAATTCCCCTGGGAAGCCATCTGGCGCTGGACTTTTGTGTCTTGGGAGGTTTTTGATGACTGCTTCAATTTCTTCCCTGGTTATTGGCTTTTTCAGGTTTTCCATTTCTTCCTGTTTCAGTTTTGGTAGTTATGGTTTTCATAAATGAATCCATTTCTTCTAAATTGCCTAATATTTTAGCATATAGCTGCTCATAATATGTTTTTAAAATTGTTTGTATTTCCTTTGTATTGGTTGTGATCTCTCCTCTTCATGATTTTATTAATTTGAGTCTTTTTTTCTTTTTAATAAGGCTGGCTAATGGTTTATCTACCTTATTAATTCTTTCAAAGAACCAACCCCTGGTTTTGTTGATCTATTCTATAGTTCTTCTGGTCTCTGTTTCATTGAGTTCTGCTCCAATCTTTATTATCTCTCTTTTTCTGCTTGGTGTACATTTTATTTGCTATACTTTCTCCAGTTCCTTTAGGTGAGAGGTTAACTTGTGTAATTGAGTTTTTTCCAAATTTTTGAGGGATGTTTGTATTGCGGTGCATTTCCCTCTTAGGACTGCTTTTGCTGTACCCCAAAGATTTTGAATGGTTTTATCTTCATTTTCATTAGTTTCCATGAGTCTTTTTAATTCTTCTCTAATTTCCTGGTTGACCCATTCATCTTTTAGTAGGATGCTCTTGAACCTTCACGTGTTTGAGTTTCTTCCAAATTTCTTCTTGTGATTGAGTTCTAGTTTCAAAGCATTGTGGTCTAAAAATATGCAGGGGACAAACCCAATTTTTTGGTATCAGTTGAGACCTGATTTGGGACCCAGTATGTGGTCTATTCTGGAGAAAGTTCCATGTGCACTTGAGAAGAATGTGTATTCCGTTGAGTTCAGAAGGAAAGTTCTGTATATATCTATGAAATCCATCTGGTTCAGTGTATCATTTAAGGCCCTTGTTTCTTTGGTGATGTTGTGCTTAGAAGATCTATCATTTGTAGAAAGTGCCGTGTTGAAATCTCCTACTATTTATATTATTATCTAAGTATGTCTTTACTTCGGTTATTAATTGATTGATATACTTGGCAGCTCCCACATTCGGGGCATAAATATTCATGATTCTTAGGTCTTCTTGTTGTATAGACCCTTTAAGTATGATATAGTGTCCCTCTTCATCTCTTACTACATCTTTGGGATAAACCTTAATTTATCTGATATGAGGATTGCTACCCCAGGTTTCTTTTGAGGACCATTTGAATGATAAATGGTTTTCCAACCTTTCATTTTCAGGCTGGAGGTACCCTTTAGTCTAAAATGAGTCTCTTATAGACAGAAAATAGATGGGTCTTGCTTTTTTTTATCCAGTCTGAAACCCTGCATCTTCTGATGGGATCATTTAGCTCATTTACATTCAGAGTTACTATTGAAATATATAAATTTAGTGTCATCATAATACCTATTCAGTCCCTGTTTTCATGGATTATTTCTTTGGGCTTCCTCTTTCTTTTACAGGGTCCCCCTTCATATTTCTTGCAAAGCCGTTTTGGTGGTCACATATTCTTTCAGTTCCTGCCTATCTTGGAAGCTCTTTATCTCTCCTATTCTGAATGACAGCCTTGCTGGATAAAAGTATTCTTGGCTGCATGTTGTTTCATTTAGTGTCCTGAACATATCCTGCCAGCCCTTTCTGGCCTGCCAGGTCTCTCTGAAGAGGTCTGCTGTTAATCTGATGTTTCTCCCCATATAAGTTAAGAATCTCTTGTCTCTCCTGCCTTAAGGATTTTCTCTTTATCTTTGGAATTGGCAAGATTCACTATTAAATGTCGAGGTGTTGAACAGTTTTTATTGATTGGGGGGGGGATCTCTCTATCTCCTGGATCTGAATGCCTGTTTCCTTCCCCAAATTAGGGAAATTCTCAGCTATGATTTGTTCAAATATGCTTTCTGGTCCTCTATCCCTCTCGGCGTTTTCTGGAACCCCAATTATACATAGATTCTTCCTTCTGAGGCTATTATTTATTTCTCTTAACCTTTCCTCATGGTCTCTTGTTTTTCTTTTTCCTCAGCTTCCTTCCTTGCCATCAACTTGTCTTTTATGTCCCTCACTCTTTCTTCTACCTCATTAACACTAGCCATTAAGACATTCATTCACTTTGGATTGCATCTCAATTAGTTATTTTTAATTTTGGCCTGATTAGATCTAAATTCTGCAGTTATGAAGTCTCTTGAATCCTTTATGCTTTTTTCCAGAGCCACCAGTAGCTTTATAATTGTGCTTCTGAATTGGCTTTCTGACAACAAATTGCAATGCATATTCTGTAACTCTGTGACAAAGAGTACTGTTTCTGATTCTTTCTTTTGAGGTGAATTCTTCCTTCTAGTCATTTTGCTCAGTGCAGAATGGCTGTATGAGCAGGCTGAGTCAAGATCATCCATAGCCTAAGTAAATTTCACCTCAGATGATTCTTGCCAGAAGTGAAAACCTTTCTCTCTGTAATGTTCTTGCTGTTCTCTCTTTAAATCTCAGGTCGAATTCATATGTGTTCAGGATATTTTTTAAGTTATCTAGGTAAGTTGGTGGGACCACATGAGTTGAGGACCCCCTACTCTTCTGCCATCTTCCCAACAACCTCCAAATCCTGCCATTTTTATCTCATAATCATACCATGAATCTGTCTAGTTCTTTCCTTTCCCACTTGCAATAATCTGTGGCCTACATGATTGTCATAACCAGACTGATCTCCTTGCTTCTAATACTGTCCCTCTCTAATTCATTCTCTGCATAGCCACTAAAAGTGTGATAAAACTAATCACATCACACCCTTTCAATATTTTCCAGCAACATTTAGGAAAAATATCAAAATTCTTAATATTCTGAACAAAGCCCTAGATGACCTGGCTCCCTATCTTCTTCTACTCTGGCCTCTTGCTCTCTTGCAACAGCAAGACTGTGCTTCTTGTATCTCAAATGGGGCATCCTCCTTGTCACCTCATGACATTTCTATGCATGGTTCCCTCCCTTTCCTTCCTGCCCCTCCCATATCTTTACTTGGTTAATTCCTTCTTATCTTTCTGATTTTAGCTCAATCCTTCACCCTGCAGATGAGATCAGGTCTCTTTTTTTCCTCCATAGCACTTACCATAATTTTAATTTTAGGATTATTTATATAGCTATGCCATGATTGTCCAACACTATCAGAATGTAAATTCCTTGAAGGCAGAGACCATGACTCTCTTGACCATCCTAGTCAGGATCCCAAACTACTTTTTAAGACATAGAAATATCAGTATATATACAGTGAATACAAGAGTGCACCAGGAAAGCATTCTCAGTAAAGAGAGCAGCAGAAGCACCAGAAAGGAGGACTGAGGGTAGCTTCAGCACAGGGTTCTCTGTTCAGGAGATACACTACTCTGGCTGGATTAGAGAATTCATATAGAGGGTGAAAAGGAAGATAATATTGGAAAGAAAGATTGCAAACGACCTTAACTCATACGTATTTTAGAATTTATTCTACAGGCCACAGAGAATAACTGAAGGCTTTCAGCTGATTCAGAACTGCCTCTCCAAACCTGCTACTATCACAAATGTTCATGTACTTTCCATTTCAGCCTAGTGTTTCCAAGTATCTCTCCCTACCTCAGTATCTTTACACTGTCCGTGTGCCTGCCTAGTGGAACTGACACATGTCTGAATGACTGGATCAGTGATTCCCTCAGTGGCTTATTTGAAGAGATCATTCTTTTTATTCCCATTCTTGACTTTTGATCTCAAAAGAAGTTCCCATCTTTGGATTGCAGTATTAGCCACAGTGATTTTCAAAGGATGGACGTCTCATCAATCGAGGCCAATATCCCATACCCTCCCTGTCCAGAGAGATTGGTCCAGACATTGCTATAGGACCTAGGCCAGATTGATTCAGATATATCCTCTGGTTTTGTTTTAAATGTTTACTGCAAGGAGACAAAGGAGGATCCTTTCCCTTTTAGTCAGCTAGGCCGGCTAGAAGGTTGACAGCCCAGAGCAGGCAGCAGAAGTCAGATTTCCAACTTGTACATAATGAAGCTGACATACAGAGAGCATCAGGCCTAAGAGTCTTGACAAGGGGTATCCCTGGGTGGCTCAGTAGTTTAGTGCCTGCGTTTGGCACAAGGCGTGATCCTGGAGTCCTAGGATCAAGTCCCACAACAGGCTCCATGCATGGAGCCTGCTTCTCCCTCTACCTGTGTCTCTGCCTCTCTCTGTGTCTCTCATGAATAAATAAATAAATAAATAAATAAATAAATAAATAAATAAATAAATAAATAAAATCTTTTAAAAAAAAAATGAGTCTTGAAAGTATTCAAGTCCATGGTTCCAGCCTGTGTTGCTGCTTTCCTAAGACCATGCCCATCTTGTCAATTGGTTATATGAACTGAAAAAATTTTACTTCTCTTAAGCTAGTTGGAGTTGGGTTTCCATTATTGGAATCAGGCCTGACTACTAAACAAATCAGAGGAAAGAGCTTAGAGTTGAATTCTGAAAACATCTTCACGGTCAAGTCTCTGCTATTGGATGTTTGTACCACATTCCTTTATCTCACAGACTTCTTAGTTTTTGACTTGGATTTTACACTGTCCTTGGGTATATCACCTGTACATCCCCAGGACCAGGAGAAAAGGCTGGTCCATAACCCCTGCTCGATAACTAATTGAACTGTGATATATTCCTCTTAGGATTTTTAGTCTTCAACTCCAATATGTCCTGTTTATGTGCTTGCCCTTGCTGACTGGTCAGTCTCTATTTTGCTGGTATGACTCAACTGGTATGAGTTAAACTCTGTTTAACTCATGCATGTGCTGCTTCTTCCTAGGACATTCACTGGCTCGTCTGGCTTTCTCACCCTCAAGTAAAATAAAGTCTCTTGGCCATGACTTGCTCAACAATTTTCCATGTTTGCCAGGTAATATAGAGGCTCAGAAGTCTCTGCACTGACATCAGCTCTACTTCTAGGAATGAAAAAGAAAGGGAACACCTAGCTTGTTAGATTGGGACTTGATTTCAAAACCCATTTTTGATGCTGGTTTTTCAGTTCAAGTTACCCAAACAGAAACCTTGTTTACATTCTTCTCTCTTTCTATCCCAACTCCTTTGCCTGAGTTTCATATCCCAGTTTGGGCTGTCTTGGAAAGTATGGGAACTGACAGTTGCATATACAAATTAGAAAGAGAACAAATCAATGAAAATGCTAAGTAGTTGAGTCGGAGAGTAGCCAGTTTTCCAATAGAAGCAAAGTGTCATGATGGAGCTCTGAGATTGAAGAGAAATTCCACGAAAAATTTACTTGCCATTGCATATCCACTCAATTCCTTAAGAAACAAAAGTGTGGGGTTCCTTGGGTGGCTCAGCAATTTAGCACCTGCCTTTGGCCCAGGGTGTGACCCTGGAGTCCTGGAATCGAGTGCCATCTCAGGCTCCCTGCATGGAACCTACTTCTCCCTCTGCCTGTGTCTCTGCCTTTCCGCCTCTCTGTCTCTCTCTCTCTGTCTCTCTCTCTCTGTGTGTGTGTCTCTCATGAATAAATAAATATTTTAATTTAAAAAAGAAACAAAAGTGTAAGAGGCCTTACTCAAGACAATTTCAAGGAAAAGAAGGGAACTGACATTCAGTAAATGTTGACTTTGTGCCAGATCTTGTGCTTAGAGCTTTGTATATATTTCCCACTTAGAGATATAATCATGGCAATGACTCAGGGAGGTAGGCATTATCAATTTTATTTTACAGATGCGAGAACAGGGCCAAGTCACCTGTCAAGTTAATGCTGCCAGTAAAAAAAAAAAAATGGAGTTAAAATTTGATCACAGATTTGACTCCAAAGTATATTCCTGTCTAACCTGGGTAAGCCAGACCTTCAAAAAGGTCTACACCCCAGCTACGCCCATGCTAGTCATTATTGAATATTGTCCTTACAATATTCAAACAATGTGCTTTAAGTGATTCTTTTGCATTAAAATTTGAAGCTCTCTATATGGACCTGTTGAAAGTTCTACTCATTTTTTCAAGGCCCAGTTTAAATAATCTCTTTTAATCTTTGCTCTAGTCAGTTAAATCTGACCCTCTCCAATACTTCCTGAGTCTTCTATTTAGACTTTTATTTGTACAGTTATTATTTAAATGCCTTGTAGTAGTTCTTCAGTTTGTCTGTTTCTTCTATTACTAAATTGAGCAGACAGGTAACAGGCACGATACCTGCAGGTACTCAATAGTATGGCATCCATGATATTGTAATTTATTTAAAGCTGTTCCATGAAATTCTTCAATGGAAGATTACATGAAAAAAATGGTGATACAGTTATACAAAGAAATAATAGATAACCTTGAAAATAAATGAAGTAGACTAATACACAGCAACATGGATGAATGTCACTAAAGTAGTACTAAGTACAAAAAAGCAAGTCCCAGAAAAATACATATGACTAGATTTATAAAAGTCTGATAATATGCAAAACTAAATTATATATCATTTAGGGATGTATGTATACAGGTAAAACTATAAAGAAAAGCAAGTGAATGATAAACATGTTCCAGAATGATTACCTAGTAGAGGAGAAGGGGTGAGAGTTGAGATCTGGAAGGATCACACAGGGGAATCAAAACTACAGTGGTGATGATCTATTTTTTTATAAAGAGGGGGTAGTAGTAAATACATTGAACATTAACTGCTGGAACTCAACAGACAAAAATTTCCAACCAAAAGACATTTTCCTGGTAGCCTTCCACTATGAGGAAGAGTAATTGAATGAAAAATGAACAATTTCATTTTAGGGATTTGAACAATAAGGGCAGCTACCAGGGGTTTTTCTGTAGTGAAAAAATTTGGTGCCAGAGACATGTAGGTTTGAATCGTGGCTCTCTATATGTATTCATGGTTAACTCTAAATCAACCAAAAGTATAGATTAACTTGAATTCTTCATTCTCTAAACATTTCGTTGACTGAAACTGTATTGTATTTTTATTGTTTTTATGTATTGTTGAAAACAAACAAACGCATGTGTATGAACTGGATTTTTTATATATATTTTTGTTTTTATAAGAGTGGGATATGTTATATATAATATATGAGATATATAACACTCTGTCTGGAACTCTGTTTTGGAATATTATTACATTTCCTTTATATATATATATATATATATATATATATATATATATATATAATAGCTCAGTAACTTGTCTCTCTTACCTCTCAATACTATATCATGGACATTTTTCCATGTCAGAATATATATATATATATATATATATATATATATATATATATATATAACAACTTTATTCTTTTTAATACTGCAAGGAATTCTACTGTCTGAGGTTATCATTATTTAACCAGGCCCACATATTTAGCTTGTTTCCAAGTATTTACTATTATAATGAAAGTTCAACAACCATCCTTATGCAGATATCTTTCTACACTCTTGCTATTTTTTGTAACATAAATTCCTGAAAGTCTGTTAGGTCACAGTATATGTGCTTTTTAAGCTGCTAGATTCTGCCAAATTATGCTACAAAAGATTGTTCTAAGTCACATTCTCACTAATAGTGTACCCAAGTGCCAGCTCCTTTATGTCCTTGCCAACAGTGGATGTCATCAAACATCTTTTTGTTCCTTTTGTCAAATTAGAAGGTGAAAATATTATTTCATTTTTATTTGTATTTTATTTATATATATTTATATTCCTTTGACTTGAATGTGTTTTCATATGCTCATTGGTAATATGTAATTCTTTCATTTGTATGTGGAATGTGCTATCTCATTGCATTTTATACGTCCCAAGTATTCTCTCTCAGTCTATTGCTTCTCTCTTACTATTGTTTATGGGTGTTCAATTTTTATGTTGTTAAATCTGTCAGGTTTTTTTGTCCTTTATGGGTCTGGACTTAGATGCTTGACTTAGATGAGATTGGGCATGTTCAGAATGGCATGGCCATAGATTCATGCTGGACTTAGGAATGGCCTTCTATATAACAGAATTATTTTTAAAAATACCTCCCTTCTATTGTTCGTTAATCCCACACTCCCCTGATTAATGACTTAATAATGCTCTTAATTCAGGCTTTGTCTGACTCCATCAAAGTCCACTCACCAAGAGCTATTATTGTTTATTTCTCTTTCTTTCTCACTCTTGTTCATACTATTTAAGATGTTTTAAAAATTTTCCCCTAAATCCCTCATTATAACAATTCAAACAATACAGATGTCCATAGTTACGAACAGTCATAAACAGTCTTATTCATAGTTACCTATGTTCATAGACAGTTATGAATTAATAATTCCTTCTCTGCCTCCTCCAGTTCCATCAAGGCAACGGATATTCACTGTAGAGTATCTTTCCTTACTTTTCTCTACATATACATAAGAATATGCACAAATATATAGACACATATAAAGAGACTTTGATCTTATTTTTATGAAAATGGGCTATTTTATGCATTATACTATACTTGTTTATTTTACTTCAAGATATAACATGGATGTTCCTCAAGGATAGGATATGCCTGTAAATTGTTCATTATCTGGAATTATTTGATGTTATGAGTGTGCCATTAATTAACTTAATAAGTAACCTGTTGTTAGACATCCAAGTTCTTATTACTGTTAATCCTACAAACAATATTCCATTCAACATCCATCTCCTTTATCTTCCTGACTTCATGAGATCTTCTGAATGGCTGTTCCTTCCCCCTTCTTCTCATCCTCCAGTTCTATGTTTTTCTGAGATGGTTTAGCATTATCCCACATGGTAGCTGCTAGCCACATATGACTACTGAGCACTTGAAATATGGCTAGTCCCAACTGGGATGCACTACAAATATAAAATATATGTGAGATTTCTAAGACCTAAGATGAAAAAAAAGCAAAACGTTTCATTAATAATTTTTATATTGATTATATACTGAAATGATAATATTTTAGATAGACTAGGTTAAAGAAAATATATTATTAGACTAATTTCATCAATTTTTTTATTTTTAAAATTGTGTCTACTTGGCATAATTCTTTTGGACACTCTGTTTTGGAATATTATTACATTTCCTTTATAAAATATCCTTTGTGTTTAAAGAATTCTAGTTTAGAACTTTGTACTAAGCATTTGCATTTTCATTTAGATTTAATTATTTTTCCAGAGACCCAGGTTCATTGCTCATTATTATTTCCCCTTTTATTTATCTTCTGTCACCTTGAGGTCTTGGTTCTGATTCATTTATTGTTTGGTTTGAGTTTTTCTCTAATATTTTTTTCAGTAGTGTACGATAGTGATATACTTTCTGAATTCTTGCATGTCTTCAAACATCTTTCTCTGACTCAAACAGGTGAACAATATCCTGATTGGGTAGTAGGATGCTTGGATTGTACTACTTTTTTCTTAAAAATTTCTATTTCCATGCTATTCCATTGTCTTCTAGCTTCCATGATATGGATGAGAAAACCAATAGCACTTTTATTATTTTATTTATTTTTTTAAAAGATTTTATTTATTTATTCATGAGAGAGAGGAGAGAGAGAGAGAGAGAGAGAGGCAGAGATACAGGCAGAGGGAGAAGCAGGCTCCATGCAGGGAGCCCGACATAGGACTTGACCCCGGGTCTCCAGGATCACACCCCAGGCCGAAGGTGGCACCAAACCGCTGGGCCACCGGGGCTACCCTATTCTTTTATTTCTTTGTAGATAACATGATATTTCTGTCAAGAAGCCTGCAAATTTTCTTTATCCTTGAAGTTCAAGAACTTTCTTAGTGTATGCTTAAGTGTTGAACCAAGAACCTCCTCTACTATACATCTTTTTGTGGAACCAGTTTTTGGCTTTAAGTCCACATTTATTTGACTAAAATATTTATTAGTTTTGTCTAACTACTTTTAAGTGATACATGTATTCTTTCTTTTTCTGTTTCCCTGAGTTGGATTATTTTTTCAATATTTCCTTAACCTCATTTAATGCCATAAATCATCCCTTGTGTTGTTCCTAACCACATCTCTAGGATTTTTATGAAGTTATCTCATTTTTGCTTATTTTTAAATGATTTTAAATTTGTTAGCTTTCTTCTGTAATCCAAAAAATTATTTATCAGACTATTTTATGGGAGTGCCTGGGTGGCTCAATCTGTTGAGCGTCCGACTTTTGGTTTCGGCTCAGGTCATGATCTCAGGGTTGTGGGATTGAGCCCTGCCCTTGAGAGGCTCTGTGCTCTGTGCAGAGTCTGCTTGAGATTCTCTCCTTCTCCCTCTGCCCCTCCTCTTACTTTCTCTGTCTCTCTTTCTCTCCCTCAAAAAAAAAAACAATTTTTTAAAGATGTATTTTATGGTTCCAAGATTTTTTAAAATTTATTTATTTGAGAGAGAGAAACTTCAAGCAGACTCCCTGCTGAGTACAGAGGTCCATACAATGCTTGATCCCAGGACCCTTGAGATCATGACCTGAACCGAAGCCAAGAGCTGGACACTCAACCAACTGAACCACCCTGGTGCCCTGGTTCCAAGATTTTTGTTTGTTTGTTTACTATTTGCCATATTTTTTATTGTTGATTTCTAGCTTTATAAAATTTTCATCAGATAATGTGACCTACCAATTCTCCACTTGTGAATTTATTAATGTTTTTCTGGTGTGTATGGCAAAGATCAATTTTTGTAAATGATCCAGAGCACAAGATATGAATGTGCATTCTTTTGCATTAGAGTATATAATTCTATTATTTGTCAAAATACTAGATCAAGTTTTTTAGTTATATTATTCAAATCTATTGTCTTGTAACTGGGTGTTGTGTGAAAGTGATGAATCACTAAATTCTACACCTGAAACAAACATTGCATTGTATTTTAACTAGCTGGAATTTAAATAAAAACTTGGGGAAAAAAATCTATTATCTTGTTACTTTTTTGCCTACTTATTTTTCAAATTCTGAGAGTTCTATTCTACAACTGTCATTGTAGTTTTATTAAATGCTTCATGTATTATTCCAAGTAGTTACATACTAAATTTTACCTGTTGAATGAATGAATACATGTAGATTCTACTTTAATGCTTTGGCCTTAAATATCACTTTATCCTATATTGGCATTCTCACTCTATTCTCTATTTATTGAGAATTTCTCACATATCTTTGTACATTCATTTATTTTGAAACATTTTCATCATTTTGTTTAATGTTTCTCTCTTTAAGGTGTACTTACCTAAAATGTGTAAATCTGTGCATTTTTGTCTGGAAATAATGTCAACCTATTTATATTACTGTGACAAATATAATGTCTTAATTATAGTGTAATAATTTATGTTTGTTATATTTGTGGTAGGCAAAATATGTAATGGCCTCCCAAAGATGTCCGTGTCCTAATCCCCAGAACCTGTGAATATGTTAGATTCCATGGCAAAGGGGAATTAAGATTGCAAATGGAATTAAGGTTGCTAATCAATTGACCTTAAGATATGGAGACTATCTGAGATTATCTGAGTACATCTAATGTAATCACAAGGGGCATTAAAAGTAGAAGATTGAGCAGAAGAAAAATAAGAAGGAGATATGTTGTTGAAAAAAGGGTCAAAGGTATAAAACATTATTGGCTTTGGAGATGTAGGGAGGTACCATAAGTCAATGAATGTGGACAGCTTCTAGAAGCTGGAAAAGTCAAGAAAACAGATTCTCCCTGAGAAGCTTCAGAGAGTAACACAACCTTGCCGACAGCTTGATTTTAGCCGAGTGAGATTCATTTCAAACTTCTGACTTCCAGAATTGTAAGATAACAAATTTGTGTTGTTTTAAGCCACTAGGTTTGTGGTAATTTATTATGGCAATAGAAAACTAATACAATATTTAAAATGTAGATAACAATATGCTTCCAAATTACTGGGGGTGGGGGGGTGGTAGATGGATACTGTGAAAAAGTCAATTAAAAATTAAATAAGTACATTAATATTCTTTGTTATTTATTCTTCTTTCCATTTTCTTATTTAATTTTTAAATTGTTTTTTTTTTCTCTTATCTGCCCCTTCACAGCAATTTGCAACTTCCCTGGTATCTTTATTTTACAGTATATTTCAATCTAAATTAACAAAAGCTTTCGGTTACAGAGCCCCATTCCTTAAGCACTCACACTAATTAAAGGTTTACTATCTATTTAATTTATAACCAACAGATAATAGGAGGGTTAGACCCAGGGAGGGAGTGGCAGGAAGTAGGTGAAATTTAGCCTTATTTTACTTTTACTTCCCCCTTTTTAGTTGTCCCTTTCCTTTGCCCCAGCCCTCTGCCCTCAACCAAGTATGTACAGTTCAATTCTCTCTCCCAAAAAGCTTCATCCCAGGCATGACCTTCCTGGAGAATACCTTCTCTTTAGACCCAAATGTTTTAACCCCCAGTCCCAGAGTTTCCTTCTCTGTGTCCTGTTCTCCCAGAGACTTGACTCTATGGTCCATGACATTTTGGCATACAAATCGATGAATAATTTCATGCTGTTTATGAAGCCATTATCACTTATTTTGGGACAATGGCTTAACCTCTTCCAAGTGGTTCTACTTTCCAGAAGGGAACAATAACTCTACCCAAAGAAATGACTCTTCAAGGATGAAAATCCTAGGCATTGTGTTAGGCTCTATAGGGAGCCATTTGTGGCTGGGACAAGGGAAGGGGACTCCACGTCATACTTCACCTAGTACTATATAAGTGGGCTCCTATTCCACCTTTGTGAAATCAAACAAGGAACTACATGGTATGAACCACCAAACAAGCTGGATATCCTGGCCACAGAGGCTACTGTGCCTCAGGGCAGCTCTAGGACAACCACATAGACAGATAATTAGGTCTATGAGTTGACAAAACAACTTGTACCCACAGCATTAAACAACTCCAAGTCACTCTAAGCTTAGCAGAGATTCCATTGTTTACCTCTTTAAAAGAAATTCTATAAAACTTACAAATACAGAGAAAGAACTTAACATAATGCTGCAATGGTGCACCTTACACCACAGAATACAAATAAAAACTTTTATATTATAGAAATACATTTTAATAATGCTGTGCTTAAGAATAATTATACTTTGAATGATTTTCATGAAAGAGCTCTTTCCTGCACCTTCTTCAGTATTATTACTGAAATTTCACTTCTACCCAATATTAGCTTAATAAATTACTTACATTTTAAAGGCTATAGTGAATTATAGACAAAACTAAAACATGGACTTCTAAACTGGATTTCATGCTTCCACATTGGCAGAATTTAACTACCATTATGAATTACTTGTTACTTATGCTATTTATATTTTATACGCATACTTGAGGCTTTTAACATGCTTAGCGTGTTTCACGTTTTTTCTTACTTTATAAAGACTCACTGGATCATATTTTTAAATGGAAAAATAAAGGAGTTAGTGTGCAGTTTTGATTATCATTTACATGGTTGCTAAACCATAAAAAAACAAGCAAAGCAAAGAACAAACGAAGGAAGAAAACTCACTGAAATATAGCTAAGGCTGTCAAATGAACAGTTAAAAACTAAAAGGAAGGCACCCTGAGTGCCCAGGTGGCTCAGCGGTTTAGTGCTGCCTTCAGGCCAGGATGTGATCCTGGAGACCCAGGATCAAGTCCCACATCGGGCTCCCTGCATGGAGCCTGCTTCTCCCTCTGCCTGTGTTTCTGCCTCTCTCTCTCTCTCTTTGTCTCTCATGAATAAATAAATAAATAGAATCTTTAAAAAAATAATAAAAAACTAAAATGAAAATATAAAGCTTAAGACTGAATTTTTAGCACTGGATCATACCTTTAAAATTGGAGGAGGCTTTTCATGCTACATGGTCTAGCGAGTCACAAATTTCAATAGCTGCATGGCCCAGGAAGATAATATAAATGAGAGGAGTGGGTCAGGGATGTCCACATGGACTGGAGAGAACCATGGAGAACCAGAGAATACACGTTCTATCTAAAAGAAGTGCTACTGTTCAGCTTCAGCTGGTATTGACATGTGAGAATGTAGGTCCGGGGCGCCAGCTTTTTAACGCTTTAAGACAATTTGGAAATCAGTAAGTATATATGAAATCTCTTACTTTTAAATACTGATAAGTCATTCAGCTTTAAAAATGTTACTCTCTTGAAACACACAAGACATACATAGTGCATGGCACACCAGATTTCAATTTCTGACAAAGTCCAATATTCTTACCTTGCAGAAAGGAATATAGGAACGTAGTAGATTAAATCACATAAGGGCTGACCACATGTAGTATAAAGAACATAGGATTTAAAGTCAGGATTTTAGTTCCAAGCCTAACTTTATTATGCAGCCACTATATAACCTTGGGCAAGTTTCTTAAGCTCCCTGAACCTTAGTTTCCTTCTCTTCCAAATGAAGATATAATACATCTTGCATAAGATACTTGTAAGGAGTCTATACAATTAACACATGGGAAGTACCTACAGTGGATCTTGACACACAGAAAACATCCCTTCTTTTGATCTTAATTTATTACTGTGTCTCTACCCTACTTATTGTTTCTCTTTTCTTTTTAATAAAGATTTTATTTGTTTATTTGACAGAGAGAGACCAAGAGCGAGTGAGAGAGAGAGAGAGAGCATACACAAGCCGGGGGAATGGGAGAGGGAGAAGCAGGCTCCCCACTGATGCAGGGCTTGATCCCAGGACCCCGGGATCATGACCTAAGCCAAAGGCAGATGCTTAACCAACTAGGCCACCCAGGTACCCTTTTGTTGTTTTTCAGTAGCAATTCTTGGTACCTGGAATTATACTATGCCCAACTCCTACTAGAAAATAAGTTTCGTAAGAGTAGGGAATATATTTATTTTTTTACTGCTCTATTCACAGCCCTAGAATACTTCCTGATACATAATAGGTGTTTAATAAATATATGTTGATTTCATCAAATTCATACATACATACACACACACACACACACATGATTTCAACAAATGTTAATGCCTTGACTCCTTCCCTTCAACAAATAAACAAATCCAAGCACATGTATGTATTATGTTGTCCAAGTTCATAAAGACAGTTAATATTGTACCTGGAACTTGAATTCCTATCAAGTTTCTTCTCTAGGATTATTTCCATTGCATTATTAAAGTCTGCCAAAATTATGCAATGTCCACCATGAATATAATCTTTCAGGTTTATAGACAATGCAAACTTTGACAGAAGCCTTTCAAAAGCAAACTATTTCTCACACTTCTACTGGATTTTATGGTTAAAGGCCCTTATGCATAGTCTTCTTTTTTAACTCTCCTAGGCTTTTCATCCTGACAAAAAGTCTAATCATGGGCTTTATGAAATGTAATAACAATTATATATATATATATATATATATATATATATATAGCATATTGTATTTAAAAACACTGCCAAATGAACACACATAATTATAAATTTCAATTGAATCTCACATCAACTTTGTGAAGTAGATGGGACTGGAACTATTTTCCTCATTTTACAAAGATCAGAGACATCTAGTAATAAATAACTTACCTAAAGTCACATTACAAATAACTAAAAGATCTAGCAATAGAATATAGTTCTAAAGTTGTTTTTTTTATATTCACAGGACCTATCCAAGACTTTCCGACTAAAGCCACCACTACTGTATCCTACAATCTGAGTTCTTCCTTCCCCTCATGTGTTACATAGAAATTCACCTGTCCTAGGTCTTACTTCCAATCCTGGTTACTACTTACACCTTTCCCTAATATTAATTTAATGAATTTTATTGATTGAAGCCCAGTGAGTGATATGAAATGAACAAACCAAGGATTTGCCCTCAAGGTCTTTCAGTCTTAAGTGTAACATTAGTTTTTAGTTTTGTTAAAATATATGTCTCTTGCAAAAAGTGTTATGCCTTAAGGGACTATATAAAGGAGGATAGAGGGAAAGATGCTGGTACTAATCTAATATAGAGATTCCCAACTCTGGCTACCAATAAGAATCCCTTGGAAAGCTTTGGATTGGTTCCAAAGCTTGAATTAATCTAGAGTACAGTCTTAGCAGCGAACTTTTTGCAAGTTCCCATAGAGATACTAACGTACAGCCAGGGTTGAGAATCATTGTTCTAAAGGAAGGAGATCATGCTCTAGGGAAAGAACTGAGGAAGGTAAAAGACAAATAAGTAAAGATAAACTTGACTTTCTTTTTCCTTAAAATACCATTTAATTAACCCAAGCTTGATATCAATTATCTTTAAATGGTTTTCATTGGAGAAGTAACTGCCCTGGGTTCTCACCTCCAATTTTTTTAAAGAAAAATATTTCCTTCTCTCAAATGTAAATCAGTTTTCCTTTGATGATGATACAAATCTAACCAAGTTTATACTTACAAAGTTGGACAGGGAAATACCAAAGTATATGAATCAAACCGGAAATAAGGAATTGTCTCAATGTTTACGTATAATTCTGGTAAAATTTGGCTCACACTTTAAGTTTCCTGCATTGCTCATCTTCTTATTCTAGTTTGTAGTTATTTGTAATGGTAGTTGGTTGCTCTTCTATTTTCAGCTACATTCTGGGTTTTAGGTCATCCACCTAAATTTTCAGGTTTGCTTATATTTTCCTCTTAAAACACATTGTTTCTCCTCAAAGAAATCTCCATCATTTTTATATGTTCCCCTTTTCCTACAATAGACATTGCCAAATTATTCCATCAGCTTTAGATGAAGAAAATCTGAGATGTTGCTCTAATAAAAAAATAATGGTAATTCTTAAAAGAACATTTGTAGAAACTGAATCCAAACCGAAAGCTAGAGATTTTCTCCACTGAGACAAGTGCATGGTATCGCTAACAATGGAATCTAGGACTTGGTTGGGAATGGCCTGCATAACTTCTTTGAAAAGTGAGATTAGAGAGGCGGGGCAAGACGGCGGAAGAGTAGGGTCCCCAAGTCACCTGTCCCCACCAAATTACCTAGATAACCTTCAAATCATCCTGAAAATCTACGAATTCGGCCTGAGATGTAAAGAGAGACCAGCTGGAAGGCTACAGTGAGAAGAGTTCGCACTTCTATCAAGGTAGGAAGACGGGGAAAAAGAAATAAAGAAGCAAAAGGCCTCCAAGGGGGAGGGGCCCCGCGAGGAGCCGGGCTGAGGCCGGGGCGAGTGTCCCCAGGACAGGAGAGCCCCGTCCCGGAGAAGCAGGAGCTGCACCAACCTTCCCGGGTGGAAAGGGGCTCGCAGGGAGTTAGAGCAGGACCCAGGAGGGCGGGGATGCCCTCGGGCTCCCGGGGACACTAACAGACACCTGCGCCCCGGGAGAGTGCGCCGAGCTCCCTAAGGGCTGCAGCGTGCACGGCGGGACCTGGAGCAGCTCGGAGGGGCTCGGGCGCGGCTCAGCGCGGAGGGGGCTGCGCCACCGGGAGCGCGAATCCAACAGCGCAGACCCCGGAGCACAGGGCGCCGGGACACAGCCCAGGATCTGGCCTCCACCCGGGACGGGCAGAGGCCGGGAGGGCCCAGGACAGCAAGGACGCTCCTGCCCGGAGCTGAGCAGATCAGCGGCCCCGCCCCGGAGCCTTCAGGCCCTGCAGACTGAGAGCTCAGTAGTTACTGCGGAGGCTGAATCCAGGGCTCCAGAGCTGGCCCCGCCACTGGGGTTGTTCCTCCTGGGGCCTCACGGTGTAAACACCCCCACTGAGCCCTGCAGCAGGCAGGGGCAGAGCAGCTCCCCCAAGTGCTAACACCTGAAAATCAGCACAGCAGGCCCCTCCCCCAGAAGACCAGCTAGAAGGACAAGTTCCAGGGGAAGTCAAGGGACTTAAAGTCTACAGAATCAGAAGATACTCCCCCGTGTTTTTTTTTTCTTTTTGATTTCTGATTGCTGCCCCCAACCTTTTTTTCTGCTTTCTTTCTTTTTCTTTCTCTTTTTCTTCTCTTCTTTCCTTTTTCTTTTCTTTTTCTTTTTTCTTTTTCTCTTTTCTTTCCTTCTCTCTCTTTCTCTCCTTTTCCCAATACAACTTGTTTTTGGCCACTCCGCACTGAGCAAAATGACTAGAAGGAAAACCTCACCTCAAAAGAAAGAATCAGAAACAGCCCTCTCTCCCACAGAGTTACAAAATCTGGATTACAATTCAATGTCAGAAAGCCAATTCAGAAGCACTATTATACAGCTACTGGTGGCTCTAGAAAAAAGCATTAAGGACTCACGAGACTTCATGACTGCAGAATTTAGATCTAATCGGAAGAAATTAAAAATAAATTGAATGAGATGCAATCCAAACTAGAAGTCCTAACGATGAGGTTAACGAGGTAGAAGAACGAGTGAGTGGCATAGAAGACAAGTTGATGGCAAAGAGGGAAACTGAGGAAAAAAGAGACAGACAAAAGACCATGAACACAGATTAAGGGAAATAAATGACAGCCTAAGGAAGAAAAACCTACATTTAATTGGGGTTCCCAAGGGCGCCGAAAGGGCCAGAGGGCCAGAATATGTATTTGAACAAATCCTAGCTGAAAACTTTCCCAATCTGGGAAGGGAAACAGGCATTCAGATCCAGGAAATAGAGAGACCCCCCCCCCCAAAATCAATCAAAACCGTTCAACACCTCGACATTTAATAGTGAAGCTTGCAAATTCCAAAGATAAAGAGAAGATCCTTAATGCAGCAAGAGACAAGAAGTCCCTGACTTTTATGGGGAGGAGTATTAGGGTAACAGCAGACCTCTCCACAGAGATGTGGCAGGCCAGAAAGGGCTGGCAGGATATATTCAGGGTCCTAAATGAGAAGAACATGCAACCAAGAATACTCTATCCAGCAAGGCTCTCATTCAAAATGGAAGGAGAGATAAAGAGCTTCCAAGACAGACAGGAACTGAAAGAATATGTGACCTCCAAACCAGCTCTGCAAGAAATTTTAAGGGGGACTCTTAAAATTCCCCCTTAAGAAGTTCAGTGGAACAATCCACAAAAACAAGGACTAAATAGATATCATGATGACACTAAACTCATACCTGTCAATAGTAACTCTGAACGTGAACGGGCTTAATGACCCCATCAAAAGGCGCAGGGTTTCAGACTGGATAAAAAAGCAGGACCTATCTATTTGCTGTCTACAAGAGACTCGTTTTAGACAGAAGGACACCTACAGCCTGAAAATAAAAGGTTGGAGAACCATTTACCATTCAAATGGACTTCAATAGAAAGCAGGGGTAGCCATCCTTATATCAGATAAACTAAAATTTACCCCGAAGACTACAGTGAGAGATGAAGAGGGACACTATCTCATACTTAAAGGATCTATCCAACAAGAGGACTTAACAATCCTCAATATATATGCCCCGAATGTGGGAGCTGCCAAATACTTAAACCAATTATTAACCAAAGTGAAGAAATACTTAGATAATAATACACTTATACTTGGTGACTTCAATCTAGCTCTTTCTACCCTCGATAGGTCTTCTAAGCACAACATCTCCAAAGAAACGAGAGCTTTAAACGATACACTGGACCAGATGGATTTCACAGATATCTACAGAACTTTACATCCAAACTCAACTGAATACACATTCTTCTCAAGTGCACATGGAACTTTCTCCAGAATAGACCACATACTGGGTCACAAATCGGGTCTGAGCCGATACCAAAAGATTGGGATCGTCCCCTGCATATTCTCAGACCACAATGCCTTGAAATTAGAACTAAATCACAACAAGAAGTTTGGAAGGACCTCAAATACGTGGAGGTTAAGGACCATCCTGCTAAAAGATGAAAGGGTCAACCAGGAAATTAAGGAAGAATTAAAAAGATTCATAGAAACTAATGAGAATGAAGATACGACCGTTCAAAATCTTTGGGATGCAGCAAAAGCAGTCCTGAGGGGGAAATATATCGCAATACAAGCATCCATTCAAAACCTGGAAAGAACTCAAATACAAAAGCTAACCTTACACATAAATGAGCTAGAGAAAAAACAGCAAATGCACCCTACGCCCAGCAGAAGAAGAGAGTTAATTAAAATTCGAGCAGAACTCAACGAAATTGAGACCAGAAGAAGTGTGGAACAGATCAACAGAACCAGGAGTTGGTTCTTTGAAAGAATTAATAAGATAGATAAACCATTAGCCAACCTTATTAAAAAGAAGAGAGAGAAGACTGAAATTAATAAAATCATGAATGAGAAAGGAGAGATCACCACCAACACCAAGGAAATACAAACGATTTTAAAAACATATTATGAACAGCTCTATGCCAATAATTTAGGCAATCTAGAAGAAATGGACGCATTCCTGGAAAGCCACAAACTACCAAAACTGGAACAGGAAGAAATAGACAACTTGAACAGGCCAATAACCAGGGAGTAAATTGAAGCAGTCATCAAAAACCTCCCAAGACACAAGAGTCCAGGGCCAGATGGCTTCCCAGGGGAATTCTATCAAACGTTTCAAGAAGAAATCATACCTATTCTACTAAAGCTGTTTGGAAAGATAGAAAGAGATGGAGTACTTCCAAATTTGTTCTACGAGGCCAGCATCACCTTAATTCCAAAACCAGACAAAGACCCCACCAAAAAGGAGAATTACAGACCAATATCCCTGATGAACATGGATGCAAAAATTCTCAACAAGATACTAGCCAATAGGATCCAACAACACATTAAGAAAATTATTCACCATGACCAAGTAGGATTTATCCCCGGGACACAAGGCTGGTTCAACACTTGTAAAACAATCAATGTGATTCATCATATCAGCAAGAGAAAAACCAAGAACCATATGATCCTCTCATTAGATGCAGAGAAAGCATTTGACAAAATATAGCATCCGTTCCTGATCAAAACTCTCCAGAGTGTAGGGATAGAGGGAACTTTCCTCGACATCTTAAAAGCCATCTATGAAAAGCCCACAGCAAATATCATTCTCAATGGGGAAGCACTGGGAGCCTTTCCCCTAAGATCAGGAACAAGACAGGGATGTCCACTCTCATCACTGCTATTCAACATAGTACTGGAAGTCCTAGCCTCAGCAGTCAGACAACAAAAAGACATTAAAGGCATTCACATTGGCAAAGAAGAAGTCAAACTCTCCCTCTTTACCAATGACATGATACTCTACATAGAAAACCCAAAAGCCTCCACCCCAAGATTCCTAGAACTCACACAGCAATTTGGTAGCGTGGCAGGATACAAAATCAATGCCCAGAAATCAATGGCATTTCTATACACTAACAATGAGACTGAAGAAAGAGAAATTAAGGAGTCAATCCCATTTACAAGTGCACTCAAAAGCATAAGATACATAGGAATAAACCTAACCAAAGAGGTAAAGGATCTATACCCTAAAAACTATAGAACACTTCTGAAAGAAATTGAGGAAGACACAAAGAGATGGAAAAATATTCCATGCTGATGGATTGGCAGAATTAATATTGTGAAAATGTCAATGTTACCTAGGGCAATTTACACGTTTAATGCAATCCCTATCAAAATACCATGGACTTTCTTCAGAGAGTTAGAACAAATTATTTTAAGATTTGTGTGGAATCAGAAAAGACCCCGAATAGCCAGGGGAATTTTAAAAAAGAAAACCATAGGTGGGGGCATCACAATGCCAGATTTCAGGTTGTACTACAAAGCTGTGGTCATCAAGACAGTGTGGTACTGGCACAAAAACAGACACATAGATCAATGGAACAGAATAGAGAACCCAGAAGTGGACCCTGAACTTTTTGGTCAACTAATATTCGATAAAGGAGGAAAGACTATCCATTGGAAGAAATACAGTCTCTTCAATAAATGGTGCTGGGAAAATTGGACATCCACATGCAGAAGAATGAAACTAGACCACTCTCTTGCACCATACACCAAGATAAACTCAAAATGGATGAAAGATCTAAATGTGAGACAAGATTCCATCAAAATCCTAGAAGAGAACACAGGCAACGCCCTTTTTGAACTTGGCCACAGTAACTTCTTGCAAGATACATCCACGAAGGCAAAAGAAACAAAAGCAAAAATGAACTATTGGGACTTCATCAAGATAAGAAGCTTTTGCACAGCAAAGGATACAGTCAACAAAACTAAAAGACAACCTACAGAATGGGAGAAGATATTTGCAAATGACATATCAGATAAAGGGCTAGTTTCCAAAATCTATAAAGAACTTATTAAACTCAACACCAAAGAAACGAACAATCCAATCATGAAATGGGCAAAAGACATGAAGAGAAATCTCACAGAGGAAGACATAGACATGGCCAACATGCACATGAGAAAATGCTCTGCATCACTTGCCATCAGGGAAATACAAATCAAAACCACAATGAGATACCACCTCACACCAGTGAGAATGGGGAAAATTAACAAGGCAGGAAACCACAAATGTTGGAGAGGATGCGGAGAAAAGGGAACCCTCTTACACTGTTGGTGGGAATGTGAACTGGTGCAGCCACTCTGGAAAACTGTGTGGAGGTTCCTCAAAGAGTTAAAAATAGACCTGCCCTACGACCCAGCAATTGCACTGTTGGGGATTTACCCCAGAGATTCAGATGCAATGAAACGCCGGGACACCTGCACCCCAATGTTTATAGCAACAATGTCCACAATAGCCGAACTGTGGAAGGAGCCTCAGTGTCCATCGAAAGATGAATGGATAAAAAAGATGTGGTTTATGTATACAATGGAATATAACTCAGCCATTAGAAACGACAAATACCCACCATTTGCTTCAACGTGGATGGAACTGGAGGGTATTATGCTGAGTGAAGTAAGTCAATCAGAGAAGGACAAACAGTATATGTTCTCATTCATTTGGGGAATATAAATAATAGTGAAAGGGAATATAAGGGAAGGGAGAAGAAATGTGTGGGAAATATCAGAAAGGGACACAGAACATAAAGACTCCTAATTCTGGGAAACAAACTAGGGGTGGTGGAAGGGGAGGAGGGCGGGGGTTGGGGGTGAGTGGGTGACGGGCACTGAGGAGCACACTTGATGGGATGAGCACTGGGTGTTATTCTGTATGTTGGTAAATTGAACACCAATAAAAAATTAATTTATTAAAAAAAAGAAAAGTGAGATTAAAGTAAAATATGTTATTCTTCTATAGCTATGATAACATTTGAGTGCCATTCTCTCCTCTCTCTAATCTGTCCTGTATATCAGTATCATGTTCATCTTCTTAAAATGCTCCCTTAATGATCATTCTATATTCCTACCTTACAAATATCAATAATCCTCATTTCTCAGTATATCGAATTCAAAATATTTGATCTGGTTGTCAAGGTTCTTTGACAATCTGGCCCTACCTAACTTATTTTGTACTGATCTCAGCCATGTTATCCATGCTAATCATGCTTGTCTCCTTGTTGTACTATGAAAATACCAGGTTTCTTCTCTTTATTTTGACTTCTTCTCAAGGCAAACAGATCTCCTATTTTTTTCACTCTGCCTCTTTAAATTCTACCTACCTTTTGAGTTATGGGACAATTTCCAATTCCTTCATGAGGACTTCTCCAATCTATTGCTTTAATTGACCTCTTCCTTTTCTAACATCCTAAAATACTCACCACTCTCTAACATGGCATTTGATTAAATATAGCCTTGTCACTATTTTAGTTTCTTTAAGTATGTCAGCCCCGTTACTCAAACTAGACTGTTAAGTATTTTGGGTTCGGGGGATCGTGTATGCCTCTTTTTTCATATCCCCTTTGTTTCTAGCTTGGTGCTAGGTACATGGTCAAGACATAATTAATATTTGTTTACTACTAGCTGATTGCTGGTGTTGTCTGGTAACCTGGGCCTATATATATTGTCAGTTCTGTCAACAGAGTCTGTGAAATTTCTGCCAGAAATTATGTCTGCATAAAAATAAGCCTCTGGCATAAATTGTGATAACCGCCACTAGAGAATTCACCTGCAGGAAAGGGACCTCAGGCATATTACTTGGTGCTCTACGAGGCTCTTATGCCAAATTTTCCACTGTCATAACACAGCTAAGCCATGTGCTAATGTGATGATGTGGATCTCTTAAATAATTCACTGTAAATCTACCTACTTAGTTTCTGACATGGCCTCAGCATTCTAATTTCCAATAAGCTATGCCCTAGAATTACCATGGATTACAAGTATGTGGAAAAATTGGCCATACCCTAGAAGTCAAGAACTTAGCATATTAAAGAAACACTTTATTTTCTGTAAAAACTCTATTTTCAAATTTAAATATTCTGTTTTATTATGCATGAGCAAAATAAATCCAAGGTTTCACTGAAAAATTCATTCAGAAGGTAAAGAATTTAATTCCAGATCTAGAATTATGAATCGTTCTCTAAACACAGACTCTCTTTAATCGTACTCCTTTCCTCACTTAACTTACTATTCACTTATGGTGCTCCCCCCTTATCGATGGCGGATACATTCCAAAACCCCTGGTGCCTTTAAACATAGATACTACGGAACATTATATAATGATGTGTTTTCCTATATATACATACCTGTGACATAGTTTACTTTATAAATTAGGCACAGTTAGAGATTAGCAACAATAACTAAAAGTGAAGTAGAACAAGTACAATATATTATAATAAAAATTACATGAATGTGCTCTCTCAAAATATCGTACTGCATTCACCCTGATCCTTGTGATGATGTGAAACAATAAAATGCCTATGTGATGAGGCAAAGTGAGGTGAATGATGTAGGCACTGTGATGTCGTGTTAGGCTATGAAAGGAGTACATTTATTTCTGGGCCACAGTTGACTGCAGTGAACTGAAACCATGGATAAGGGGAGACCTACTGTACATTGTAACCTCTAGTTCCCAGACTGAGACCTGTCCTCCAAGTTTCTCACTGTTTCTCTCTCTCTCTCTCTCCCTCCCCATCTCTCTTTTTCTCTGTCTCTGTCTCTCACACACACATATCTGCACATGTCAACTGACCTGTGGCACACAAATTTTACCCACCTCCATAGCTAGGCTTAAACCCTTGGTCATATGCTTGACACTTCAAAAATGTATTTCTTTAGGGGCCCCTGGGTGGCTGAGTTGGTTCAGTGTCTGACTCGTTATCTCAGCTCAGGTCTTGATCTCACTGTCATGAGTTCAAGCTCCACATTGGGCTCTGTGCTGGGTGTGGAGCCTACTTAAAAAAATAAATAATAAAAAGTATGTCCTTCTTTAAAGCTTCTATTTTCTTGTTCCCTTTTTCCTTTTTCTTCCACTCATTTTACATTGGCAGAGTAAGAAATTAAATAGCAACAGTTGTTATTATCATTGTCATGTAACTCTATGGGAAGACATACTTGTTTCCTGCATTGTTCATTCCCTTGTTGAAGTCCCTGAGAACCCTTATGAGAAAAGCTCTCCCACTCACACCACTCCTCTGAAGCTCTCACTAAAGATGCCTATCTCCTTCCCATTTTGACAAAATATTCATTTATGTACCCCCTTCCCAGTATCTAATTGGTCCTCATGTCTCATTTGCTCATCTGATGCCTTCAAAAAGCACCTAAGTCTTTTATCTGTGTGCATTTTGTCTCTGTCATCAATCTTAAGTTCCAGAGCACTTGATTCTTCAAGCATTAGAATGGTATGCTGACTTCTTTTGTATCTCACCATGAAACCACTGTAAGGGTCTTACACACCATGAGAGCTCAGTAAATGTTATTATACAAACACATGCCTGAAAGTATTCTTTTAAAGCTAATGCTCAAATACCTACCAAATGCCCAAGGGAGCCCAACAGAGGAATAGGTAAATCTGAGCAGCAGAGCTTATTAAAATTCATCTGGGCCTATAATTTTTCCTGGACTGAATTTTTCCTTAGGCCTAGGACAGGTGCTAATTCTCTCAGCTACTTTAATCATGTAGATATTAAACAATGTGGGGGAACCGAATAGCCCTTTAGAATTACGAGAAGTAGAGGCTATGAATAGAAGGATATGAATAGAAGGATTTCAGAGGATGAAAGCCAAGCATATGGTGACTGGCAGTCCCAGCAGCAGGTGCTCTGATGGAGGCCGGACCCCAAGATCTATGGGAAAATGCAAAACTGGAAAGACCCAAAGCTGTCACAGAATAAGGCTTCAAAACTCAAATCCAAATCAAAAGGGGCTGCAGACTTTCATGGAGGCTTTTGAAAGGAAAATGTTAAGTTTTGGAATCCATCCGAAGACATATTTTCCCTTTAAAAAAAAATCAATCTAAAACATGAAAGCCAAAATATCAACAATGGCAATAACATTTCGACAGAATCTAAAGTCCAACGAGGGAGGATTGACAGCCAAACCTTTTTTTTTTTTTTTAAGTAATGGTAGCCAGGAAAGAAGATGATGGGTTGTAAGAATTCACCACCTGGAAAAGGGAGTTACCTGGGGAGAGACAGCTGCCATAGGAAAAGTAGAACAAACACACCTGCTGTCAGGCACACCTGTTCTTTTCAGGGAAAGGAACCGCAAGGCTGAAACAGCAGATAAACACCTCAGAGCAGGCTAGGACGCCTCTTGTGAACCTTAAATATTGTCCCTGATTCCTCTGGAGTTATTTCCTTGGCAGGAATGACTGCAGAGTTGCCACATAAGATGCCATGGAAATCTCTCAAATTTCATAGTCTCTCAAGTTAACTTGCTGGAAGATAGAAGGCAATTCCTTAAAGACCTGGGCAGAGGAGGGAGGCAAACATTTTCTATGGCCTACACTGGAGAAAGAAGAGAAATTATTACGTGCTATATTAAAATATTACTTAAAGATATTGGATCTCAGGTAGCGTGAAGCCTCCCAGGACTGGTAGTGTAGATAAAGGTAAGTGGGAGAGAAAATACATCACCATGCCCCCTTCCTCTCACATACACTTGCCAAAAGGCCCTTCATCACCACAGGAGGTGCTTGGCCTTTAAGTGTAGATGGTCACTTGTGAACATGCCATAATTTCTGGTTCCACAGAGTTACTACCTGGTCACTGATGCTTGCAAAAGTCGAATTCTGAGCTTCCACAGTCATCCAGAGAATATTGCAGCCCCATGAAAATAAATCAGACCAAAAGGGCAAGATAGCTCTGTAACAGATTAGCTATACTAGCTTTGTAAACGCTCACAATGCCCTACAGGAAAGCCTGCTGCCAGCAGATAAGCCAAACTAGAGTTCAATATCAGTGGCAATATTTTGTCCTGCCTTATAAAAAAAATGATATAGTAAGGGATGGAACTAATTGAGGCAGTGGCAATAGTGAGATAGAAGGAATTTTAAATGGAACTTGTGTACAGCCCAAAAATGGACTTAAGAAATCCAGTATTTCTGGGCATCTACTAGGTATTCTATGTTAGGTATTTTAAGGAATTAGAGAGCCCTCTACATCAATATAATTAAAACTATTTGAAGTCCCTACTCTTATGAATTTCCCATTTCATGAGGGAGAAAGGCTTTAAAACCAATGCTTAAGCCAGTAAATAGTCAACTGCAAGACTGTGAAATATTAGACTGTAAAAACTGTAAGGGTTCACAGAAGGCGGTGAACAATATATGCTGAAGTCAGGAAGGAAGACTTTATCAAAAAAAGGAGACTTTAGTTAGGCCATGTGGGATGGATGGGATTTGCAAATGCAAGAAAGAATCCCAGAAAGAATGTTTGTAACTAAAACTCAAGGGAAATATGAGATTCCAAATATGACCTTCAGCATGAGTCACAGTTACTATGTTTACTCTGGAGTGTAAGAATCAGTGTAGGTATTCTTATTAATATGGAAATAAAAGTCCCTAGAGATTAAAGTGAAATAAATCATCACAATTCATGTGGGTTTTTCCCTAAACTTGCATATAATTCCAAACAGAAAAATAAATTTAAAATTTTTTACTTTAATTAAATTTAAGGCATCTCTGCATACTTAGGTTTAAGATCACAATCAGTGCCATAGTAAAAAAAAAAAAATCCCAAGAGGTGCCTCTGAATGGGCTCCATAATAAAGTCCCTACACTTGGTGAATTCACCTTCAAATCAATCATAAATTCTATTTAAAAATAATCCCAAGAGTAATCTTAAAACCAAATCCTCCAACTCCATAGTTCCAACTCTTGATTATCCATGTGGTAGTATGACAGAAAATTAACCTCTGGTTTTCATACAGTCCTCCTCTGAGATTTTTGCCCTGGGGGCAGCAGTATTAACCAGTCTGTACTTCACTTTTTTCTTTCTTTTCAGTCAGCCACACTTTCATGAAGGTGTTAATAAGCAGTGAAAAGGCTAAACCCAGCTGCCAAAGAGAGAAAGGCACACACAATCTACCAACTGTGAAAATCCTCTTTCAACAATCCAAATTTGTGAGCATTTGGTTCACCCAACAGAACATGTCCATGACTTCAAAGAAGATAAATAAATCTGAAGGCTCATAAAGGTGATTAGAACAATCTTGAGTGGTTTCTCAGTTTATAGACAATATTTAGTTCAGTATTTCAAAGAGTACTTTAAAAGAAGAATGAGATATTATCCACTGTTAGTACTGAAAAGATGTTTAAAATCCTCATTAATGTTCCACAAATCCAGATTTTGTTAAAATTCCAAGAGGCTTTGTTAGAAATTTACTATTAGTGAAAAATGCATGAAAAAGAAATTAATTGCAAAATTAAAATTTGGAGAGGAAAAGCTTAAGCTATTTACAAGAAGCTTTTACAAAGCATTTTAAAGACATGCATTTACATTCCAATAATTGGTAATCATTCTTACCTGTTCATTAAAAGAGACAGCAAAGAATCTCTAATTGGCCATACTTTATTTACCCGGTTTAAGTTCCTCTGCATTTTGAAATCACTGTGGCATATTTTACTCCATAATTTTTATATGGCTCCACAGCACTATGTACACTATTTTTTTGCACAATATATTTTTCACAGTATTTTCACATCTTATCTCATACATTTTTGTTATAAAATAAAAGAATACTCACACATGGTATTTCCAAAGGTATTAAAATATACAGCATGAAAAGTGATACTTCCTTCTCTGCCTCTTCCTAAGTGCTATTAGAGGTAATGATTAAGAGTATTTGTGTATCTTGTATGCATACACACACATATGTTTGTGTAAGTGTATGCCTTTGTAAATGTGGATCAAACTGCAATATGTGTGTATTCGCATAGATGTGTTTATGTATAATATATTTTAAATGAAATATGAAAGCTTTTGACATAGACAACTCTATATTTTCTTTAACAATATAGAATCTTGGAGATCTGTATACATCGTATTTAATGGCTGCATTGTATTATGTTACATGAAAGCATGGATTGTTTTAACCAGCCCTTACTGATGGAGACTTAAGGTGATTTCCCTTTTGTTTTTGTCAGATATTACCAAAATCATCCCCTAAAGAGATTGTGTGGATTTGCATTACACAAGAGCACATAACTATCTATATTTTAGAGTAATAAAACTGTGATTCTTACTAATATATTCAAACATTCAGATGAGCTTCTTTTTAACTTGTCTAAGTGAGGATCTACTCTACAATCCGTTCCTTTGATTTTGAAGACACTGCTATTATTGTGGCATAATTTGCTCTTTTTGCTAAAGGTTTCAGCTCATTTACTGTATTTGGCATTGTAGGGAGGGGAAGGAAGGGGGAATGGTTTTGTTCTCTGCTTTTCGTTCTTTTTGCTCACTGACTACAGGAAGACCCCCTTATCCATGGGGGATACATTCCAAGACCCCAGTGGATGCCTGAAATCGCAGATAGTACCAAACCCTATATATATTGTTTTTCTTATACATACATACCTAGGATAAAGTCTAATTTGTAAATTAGGCCCAGTAAGAAACCAAAAACAATAAAGAAATAGAACAATTATAATAATATACTGTAATAAAAGCTATATGCATGTGGTCTCCCATGCATATCTCAAAATATCTTATTGTACTGTACTCATACTTCTTCTTGTGATGATGTGAGATGACAAATACCTTGTGATGTACCATTAGGCTACTACTAACCTTCTAATGGTTTGTCAGGAGGATTACCTGCTTCCTGACCACAGTGGATGATAGGTAACTGAAACCATGGAAAATGATACTGCGAGTAAGGGGATACTACCATATATGGCTTATGAGGAGCTACTTTTTCTACAGTGTACAATACTAGAAATAGTGGCAAAACAGGTAGGAAATCAGTGGTGTAGCTGAAAACAGTCAGTCTGACAAGGATAGGAGCAAAAGAAACAGAGCTATGAGACAACCAAACATAGGTGAACTTTGAATAGTCAGCTCTTTCATCTTTGCCCTAAAACACTAGTATGTCTAATGGAAGAAAAGGGAAACTTATAAATGGTTTAGGAGATAAGGAAATGTAACCACAACTATTATTTTGAGGATTATATATTAAATGTTGCCTTATAATGTTAAACAGTCTGTTTAAATTCACATATCATTTATTTTTTAAAGATTTATTTATTGGAACGCCTGGGTGGCTCAGCAGTTGAGTGTTTGCCTTTGGCTCAGGGCATGATCCCAGAGTTCTGGGATCGAGTCCTGCATTGGTCATCCCGCAGGGAGCCTCCTTCTCCTTCTGCCTATGTTTCTGCCTCTCTCTCCGTGTCTCTCATGAATAAATAAAATCTTTTAAAAAATCTTTAGAAAAAGGATTTATTTATTCATTTGAGAGACACGGAGAGAGAGTGTGGGGAGGGGCATAGGGAGAGGAAGAAGGAGAACGAGAATCTCAAGCAGACTCCCTGCTGAGCACAGAGCCCAATGGGGGGCTCCATCCCAGGACCCTGAGATCATGATTTGAGCCAAAATCAAGAGTCAGATACAACCAACTGAGCCACCCAAGTGTCCCTGCAGATACCACTTATTGAAGGATTGCCTTACATTATTACATTGTGAATTAAGGGGGAAGTAATAACTGAGCAAAATCATGGTGTGACTCAATCTCTCTGGGAATAAAATATTTTCTTATAATAGGCGGCAAATCAGTAGATTACATTAATGCTTTAGGGCACCATCTAGACTACGTTCACGTGGGCACTTGGGTGTCTCAGTGGGTTAAGCCGTTGCCTTTGGCTGGGATCAAGCTCTGGATTGGGCTCTCTGCTCAGTAGGGAGTCTGCTTCTCCCTCTCCCTCTGCCCCTCATGCAGCTTCTGCTCTTTCTCTCTCAAATACATAAAAGATCTTCAGACTGTGCTTCACAATTTACTTACAGTATTTCAAAACAAAAAGCTAACAGTGGAATTGATTATTTGGACAGGTCACATCTCTCTGAGTCTAACTCCCCATGTGTAAAATTAGGTGGCTATACAGTTCTTCCTTAACCTACAATGGGGTCACATACCAATAAAACCATCTTAAATTGAAAATATCTTAAGTCAAGAAAAACTGTCTTTAATACACCTAGCCTGCCAAACTTTATAGCATAACTTTGCCTACCTTAAACATGCTCAGAACACTCACATTCGCCTACAGTTGGACAAATTCATCCAACACGAAGCCTACTTTATACTGAAGTATTGAATAGCTCATGTAATTTATCAAATACTGTAGTGAAAGTGAAAAACAGAATGGTGTATGGGTGCAGAATGGCTGAGTGTATCAGTTGTTTACCCTCATGATCTTGTAGCTGACTGGCAGCTGTGGCTGCCACTGCCCAGAATCACGAAGAGTGTATTGGACCACATATCACTAACCCAGGAAAAGATCAAAATTCAAAATTCCAAGCACGGTTTCTACTAAATGCATATTGCTTTCATGCCATCTTAAAGTCAAAAAATCGTAAGTTGAGCCATTGTAAGTCATAGATTGTCTGTACTAGATGATTTCTAATAGCTCTTCCACTTCTATAATTCTGACATTTTGGATGTATTTGATTATCATACTGCATACAGCAATAAAAATATTTTGTGGTCAGAAAAATATGAAAATGTTCCTTTTCAGATTTGCCTTAAGTCCATTAACAATACTATTTCTTTTTTCTAATCAAGATAGTCTGGAACACCTTTTGCTCTTCTGTACCTGGCTAGTCTAGATATTATTTTTGAATTGAACTCAGATGTCGTATCTTCCAGGAATCCTTCCCTGACTCTTCCAAACTTCTATTTGAGTTAGATGTTCCTCCTACTGTTCTTGTCACACTGGATTTTAAGTTATCCAGGCTTCTTTCAGTCTCCTCAGTAGGTTATAATAAACTCCTTACCAGCAGCGACTATGATTATTTTGTTATTCTTTGCACTTAGCACAATACCTGCCACACAGCAGAGACTCACCACATGTTTGCTGAATTAATTAAAGCATGGCTGTCAAACCACTCATCAATTATTTTTATGGTAGAAACTTCTGAACTTGATACATCATTGGCTGGCAAATGAAACTACTTATTTATATTCTTATATATCTAATGGGAATCTCAAAATGAAAATGTTTGAAGCAGAATTTTTTATTTATAGCCTGAAATTCATTTGTTTCTTAGTCTTCCCCACATCAGTCACTCCAGCCAGAAACCTGATTCATTCTTGATCCTTCCCCCTCCTTCCCCATGCAATATAACCCAGAACAGCAAACCCTATAGGTTGTATCCCCAAAATCTATCTCGATTTATTCCACTTCCCTCTAGCTTCCCTCTTGCTTAGACCTCTGCAATAACTTTATTAATTGATCCCTCCTATTCTTTTTTATATTCCCCATTCATTATCCAAACAACAGCCAAAATTATTTTTTTAAGATTTATTTATTTACTTTAGAGAAAGAGAGAGCATGAAGCAGGTGGGAGACACAGAAGTAGAGGGAGAGAAGCAGGCTCCCCACTGAGCGGGGAACTTGATGCAGGGCTCAATCTCAAAACCCTTGATCATGACCTGAGCTGAAACCAATAGTCTGTCACTTAACTGACTGAGCTACCCATTCGCTAAAGTTATCTTTAATTAATTAATTTTTAAATGATTTTTAAAAATTTATTTGAGAAAAAAAATTATTAGAGAGTGCATGAGAATGAGCAGAGGTAAGAACAGAGGGAGAGGGAGAGGGAGAAGCAGACTCCCTGCTGAGCAGGGAGCCTGATGCAGGGCTAGATCCCAGGACCCTGAGATCATGACCTGAGCTGAAGGCAGATGCTTAACCCACTGAAACACCTAAGTACCCCCAAAAGTTATCTTTTAAATATGTAAAGCCCACTCCTACCCCTGATTAAAACTCGTCAGTATCTCCCCATTCATTACCCTTAAGAGAAAGACTCAAATCTTTAGCACGGTCTACAGAGCCCAGGTCTAGGTTTCTTCCTATCTGCCCAGACTCATCAAGTACCATCTTTCTTCTCCCTCTCTGCACTACAGCATTCTGGTCTCCTTAAAGTTATTGAAACATACCAAACTCTTTTACATCTTCAAGATTTTGCATATGCTGTTCCCCCGGCTTTTTGAATGCCCTGTCTATGGTTTTTTGTGTGCTTGGCTTTTTCTCATCCTTCTTACCTCAGTCTAAAGATGGTTTCTTTAGATAGGCCTTCCCTGAACACATAAAGTAGACCTCTAGCCTTATCCTGTTATCTTCTAACAACATAATCTGTTGGTTACCTTCAGAGCACTGTTTACTACCTATCTCCCCCAGTAGATCATAAGGTCAATGAAAGCAGGGTCTAGATTTGTTTCTTTTACCACAGTACTCATAGCATTGTGGCACACAGTACAGTGCCTAGCACCTAACTGGTATTCTGCTTCTCTCTATATTTCTGGTCTATAATACAAAGCAGATGCATAATAGATACTGACTAAGAGTGCTAATGATGATGATGTGGTCTTTGATGTAAAACCAAAATACGGCTTGTCATGGGGGAGGAGCTCTTACTAAATAGATCTTTAGTAGCTAGTCACAACTCTTAAAATGTTCTGTAACTATTCAGCACTTATCCATGACACCTCACCACAAGAACTGGCAACAGCTGAAAACATTCACCCATTTATTGACTCATTCATAATAATATAAATATAATATGGTAGTATGGAATCAATAAAACAATGATTATCTATCTATAGAAATACTATTATCATTAATGATTTGTTTTTAGATTTTGGTAAGTTATATTTACGTGTCATTAAACTCCTCCACAGGTATGTTTGTATTCTTCCTGTCTAGACTCTATACATGGAAAATAGCATCCATAGATTTGATTTTATTTTTATTGCTCCAAGAGTGCCTATTGCACTGCTCAGCAAATAAATGATGCTCATGTCAGTGATTCTCCCTGAATTAACAGACACAGACCATGAGCTTTTCCATTATGAAACTCATCCTAAGATTCAAATGGAGAAAATCCCTGAGAAAGGACAGAGAAAATACAGATTTAAAAAATACTAATGATCACTGGAAAGTTAGTCAATAATGATGGGCAAAATCACATTAGGAGAAGCACCATCATGCAGCATCAAATGCATATTCACATTTAATTTGAGGGTGGTACTAAGTTTAGCACCATACATACTAAGTTTATTTATCCCTTCTGGTAGCTTACCATCCAAGATGCTGATTGTACTCTAAGGTACATAAATAATTTGAAGGGCTATTACTCATACTGCCTCATATAGGAACTCGATGGGCTATGTCATTGCAGTATATTATTTGTTATTGAACTTCCTTATTTTCATTTGCTGAGCTGATTTTTATCAATATTATTACAGCTTCTTTTTATTTATAGCTTCTATTAATCTTGACCATGTATTGTTTGCATTAAAGAGTTGTCTGAAGTGTTTCTATTAAAATGATTAACATTTCTTTCACTGAAATCTAGCCAAAATATTAAAGAAAATATATTGTGAAATAACTCCCTATATGTTAGTACAAAGAAAATCATAATTTAATTCCAGTTATGAACAACCCATTCTCCATAATATTATAAAAATGTTTGGACTGAGGTGCCATCCCCAAAATAGCACAGTAATAAGATAATACTAGGCCAGAGATAAAAAACAAAATGTGGAAGTTATCCTCCTATAGGTAATAATACCTTCATGATTCCAACTGAAGTTCAAATTATAAGGAAAAGCTGATCATTCAAACTGTTTTCAATAAGAAAAAGGAATTTAGGAGTACCCTCATTGTTTTTTTCCTGCCCGTAAAATGTCAAGTATTTGGTTTACTTAAATTGTTCAACTTTCAATTGGTTGTTTCGGTATCACATAAACACTGCCTAAAACCGATCTTTACAATAAGCAAGCCTGTAATATGTGCCGATGACTACTGCAATTTTGGGTTTCACACTAGCCACAATAAATGGTTTGCCTCTAGCAACTCCATCTACTTACATGTCAGCAGGGGAACATGGTTTAATAAATTTGAATTGGTTCCGAAATGGGAATTGCATGGGGATGGCAAATAGTGAGAAATACGGTGAAATGGAAGGACCATTTTTGAAATATCTTTTCTTCATACAAAAGACTACTGAGAGTTTGTAGAATTACCCAAAAGTGTGGAAACTACATTTGTGGATTTCTTAGTGAACATAATCTCTCCACAGATTCCTGGCTAAATTGTAAAACTGTAGCATTCTGGTAAGTAATTGTATATACATCAATGCTCAAATGAAGGCATTCTGTAGAAGTTGTATGCACAATAAATCACCATCTGTACTTGGCCCTTGGTGTCTATTTGAATGCCCATTCAGTCCAAGGCGGCTGGCTAGATATGTCATTGATTTTCTTCTTCAGTGCCATCACTGGGAAAAAAGCCAATGTTTAATAATGGAAAAGATCACAATTTAAAAAGGGAGGGAGGAAAAAGAGAAGGTATTTTGAACCCACATCAGCAAGTTCCTGGAAACTAGATATTCACAGATTTGGGTTGAATACAAATTAAATATATAAAAACAAATACTCATCTGAATGAGAAAGGGCATTATGACTAGGAGGTCTAACTCTGATAATGACATTGTACACTTCTACCTATTGGACTTTCTCACAACTATAAAATCTACTCTTCAGTTTTGACAAAGACGTGACAGCCCCCTCTTAACTTCGACCCTTTCCTATGGTGGTCATGAATCCAGGATCAGACATTTTACCTAGTTACTCAGCAACTAGTTACTACCTTTCCTTTATCCTTCATCTTTCCACTTGACCTTCCCTGTCAATTCTGGAAGAGGTCTTACCTTGTTTTCTACTGTTTCTGCACATGGGCTTATAAGGAAACTCATGTTACTGTGCTTAGTATTCTTTTCCTACGAATACTGCCCTCCATCCAAATGGTTACTACAAGAACTGCCATTTGGTTTAACTGGACCATCCCCACAGAGCATTCCTTAATGTGGCCTACAAGGTCCTTGACCACTTCTCTGACCTCATCTCGTACTACTCTCCCCTTTACTTATAAAGATCAAGCCACAGTGGTCTCTTTCTATTAAATAACTATGTCAAGTTCATTCTCTACTCAGGGTTTTTGCACTTGTTCTTCCCTCTGCCTAAATGCTCATCACCAAACTCTTCAAATAGTTGGCTTCTTGTGATGTGTCAGCTATTCAGATTTTCCTGAAGTAGACTCCACCACCAGTTACTCTCTATTATAAACCTGTTTTATTTTCTCCAGAGACTATATAAATAACTAGAAATATTTTATTTATTTATTATTAATCTCCCTTTACTAAAGTACAAGCTCCCCAAAGTAAAAACCATGTCTATGTTTTCACCATTATATCACCAACAGCTAGAACAAGACCTGGCACACTGTAAGCACTCGATAAGTATGGGTTGAGTGATGGAATGAATTGCCAGAGTTCATCAGTTCATATGTGAAAACCTGACCTGAATTTTATCAATCAAAGTACATTTAACAGATCCCACTCCTGGTCATGACTGATGGATCCAGGAGTGGGCAACTGGACCAAACAGGGTTAAGAGTCCTTGCTTAGTATTTTAGGAGTGAAGCCTACAGAATAGAATTCTTCTCTATCAGGGCAGCTAGGACTGTAAGAGAAGCTCATGAGGCTTTACTGGCTGTATCTCTCACCATGTACATAAAAGAAAATGAAGCTTAAATATAAAGACCACTTAAGAGATTTAGAGACTATACTGATAATATTTGATTCATTAGAGCTATGTTATGAGACACCATGAACTCTTTCAATTATCCCTCTTTTGCTCATGTTTCGGAGACACCTTCCATCTGTATTCTGGATCACAGCCCTTTAAGCTGTTTCCAGGGCCTTGCTCCATCAGATACTCCCTCTTTTTCTTATAACTTAAAATTTTATTTCTTCATTAGCCCACTTTTCTCATTCTGTAAATATTCATTCATACCTATTTATTCATTGCTACAGGAGGAAATACAGGGCTAAGCTAGCTTATATGTGCAACTTGTTTTTCATCCATTAAACAAACAAGATAACAACAAAAAAAAAAAACCTTTCCAGAACCTGTTGCCCCTGTCCTTGGTCATCCCATCCCTTATCAGCCAAGCATATTAAAAGTCTATACTTAATGTCTTCACTTATTTCCACTCATTCCTCAACCCACTGGAATCTGTCTTCTGCCTCTATCATTATATTAAAAACTCTCTTAGTAATGTCAGCAATTGGTGCCTAACTGCCAAATCTGGTAAAGATTTCAGAGTTTTTACTAGACCTTTCTTTATATATGATATTGTTATCCCCTCTTTCTAGATTCTTTCCTTCTTTCTTGACTTTGTTTTGATTCTCCATCTAGTTCTCCTAACTACTCAGCAATTTTTTGGACTCCTCTTCCTGCCAATGTTAAATGTTGGTATGCACCACGATTTTACCCCTTACTTTCCTTTTTCTGTGTTTTACACTATACGCACTCTTTCTACATGATCACGACCAAACTCACATATCAGGTTTGTATCAACAACTCCCAAATCCATTTTCTAGCACCATTACTCAAGTTTACATATCTAAGTTCAAATTAGGTATTTTTACCTTGACAACCTAAGGCCTTGCAAAGTTATGTCTAGAAGAGAATATTTTTTCTTGAAAATTACATGTTTCTAGCTGCCTTACCTTGATTGCTAGCAATCCTCTTCACTGACTTACCATAGATGGAAACCTTCACTCCTTTCTCTCCTTCATCATTCACATCCTATCAGCCACTAAATCCTGACAATTCTAATTTCTCTCATGTAGGTCTTCTTTTCTTTATTTAAACATTCAGTGCCCAAGTTAGTGGGCATCACCTCTTTTTCTTGATTATTGCAATGTCTTCCTAACTGTTAACTTTTCAACATTTTTTTTTCTTTTTACTTTTCTAATGTATCTACCACATTGCCGACAGAAATCACAAAAATTATTAAATCCTCCCTGGTGTAAAGGTACGTACTTGAAAAATACCAAACTCTATCCTGGAGATAGTATTCACCCCACTACACACACTGAGCTCACTAAATAGTTCAAACTGTACCTTGTTTTGATAAGGGTGTAATTAACTAAGTATAAGTCTATTAATATCAACAGGAAGTCACTACTGGGAATAGCATTGAACTGAGAGGAAAAAATGGTAGAGAAAAAGAGATGGCAATGTAATTTAGAGGAGAATTAAATTCTTACCTGACTTCTTGCTAGAACTTAGATATTGCTAGAGTTCAATCAGTTCTTTTGAACCATATCTACATGCAGATCAAGCCCTATATTATATGATTAGCATATATTGGAAGTCATTTCTGTACTCTTGGACCTCAACATAGGCATCATAAAGAAATATCACCAGTTTTATTATTTTTATTTCAAATAGATGTCAGTCTTGTCATTTTCTAAGGTCTGTTCTTCAAATGAAGAATTATAAAGAAGAATCTCAGAAATGAGTATTTCGGTTTTAGGAGACTAAGAAGGATCAGACAGGCCAGTGCCAAAAAAGAAATCATCACACAGAGATATTGTTGATTATCTTAGCAAATCTCTCTTTCCATTTTACTTTTCTTCTTTGGTTCAAAGATTCTCTCCAGAGGCAGAAGGGAGGGCTGCACATTTCAAATTATTTTTAGGACTTTGATTAACTGTGCCACAAGACCCCAGGTGACTATTAATATACTAGTAAAGGCAGTTAAAAGAAGACCTAAGGTCATTCAGTGAGTGAATGAAGCAAAATTGAAAGCATAAGTCTTGACCCAGTGATGTGATCTTTCTAGTAGACAATATAGTAGAGGCAATCCGAAAGGGGGCAAACGGGAATAAGGGACACTATCTGCACAAAAGGTTGGAAGACAAGGCTTCTCAGCATGGAATTCAGTATTAAAATAAAAGAACTTACCAAGTGAACTTTCAATGCATCCATTCCATCTCAATAAAGCACAGTCCTGTTGTAACACAGCCCATGATTATAAGGCTACAGATATACTGTAGAGAAAAGCCTGTGCCTTGAAATATAAAGGCTCAGTAAGACAAAAGACAAAATAAAAAAGCTACCAGTGATGCTTCCAAACATCAGCTTTACAAAGGGATGCTGCTGTATTTGTGTCTGTGACCAAAAGGAAATTCTTTGAATAGTAAATGCTCCATAAATACTTGTCCAATTGAATTATCTAATTGGCTACTGTCAATTTTTAAATGTTTAAGGAGCATTTGGGATTATACATTGATTAGCTACAAGTACTTCTCATCCAAAGAAAACCAGAAGCTCAAGCCATAGCTTACCAGGATTTTTGCAAGGGGAGACAAACATTCATAAGACTGCTGTTAATTATGTTTCCACTTCTCATGAATTGTTTACTTTTATTATTTACCTATGTCTTGAATGGTATTGAAGCAAGCCATGTAAGTCCCTTTGTCAACTGCCAGAAGTATAATTCTCTACAATTAATCAGTAAAAAGAGAATTAAGCGTTGCTTCTTTAGAATTAGGAAAAACCTGCTGCTGATAAATTGAATGCATTAAGAAATTAACATACCAGTAAATGATTGATCATTACAATTATCTGAATTTGCATTTCTAGAATTCTACTGAAAGAACTAAAAATCACTCTTCTAAGATATTTTTAGCCATACTCTCCAACTGGATAAAGTATACAAGAGAAGTGCTACTTGTTATTACAATTGGAAGTTCAAGCATTTTTTTTAAATGTTCACAACTGGACTTTATTTTTTAAAAATATTTTATTTTTCAGAGAGAGAGAGAGAGAGCAGAAAGAGCAGCAGAGGGAGAGGGAGGAGACTCCTTGCTGAGGAGGAAGCCCAGTGCAGGGCTCCATACCAGGACGCTGAGATCATGACCTGAGCCGAAGACAGACGCCTAACCAAATGAGCCACTCAGGCGCCCCTCACAACCGGACTTTCAATAGGTTAATCCAATGTATTACAACACAAACTTCATGCAAGGTTTTACCAGCTAATATTTTTTATCCGCCATGATGTACAAGGGAACAATTCACCAGTATGTCATGAATCACAAACTATTCTAAGTCACCAAAATAACAGGCATCTTAAGTCAAAAAACTGGAGAAGACAATATCAAAAAAAATTATTTGGTAGCTGCAAGCATCTCTATAGAAGTAGTCCATGAAAATATTACTAAGGAGTAAGTAAAATAGAATAATGCCACTCAAGAATCATCATTCTCAGAGCTAAAAGCTATCACTTCTGTTTGACGATAATTAGTATTGATAACAATAACTAATATTCATTGAGAGATAGTTATGTGTCAGGCACTATTCTAGTGGGTTTGCATTAATTCAATAAACATTTATCAGATGTCTAATATGTTCCAGGCACTAAGTACTGGGATGCAGCAGAGGACAAAACTCCCTGCTCTTATAGAACTTAATTCTCATGTGGAAGATAGAAAATAAATGAGTAAAACAAAAAAATAGTAATAAGTAAAAATATATGAATATTATAGTATAGTAAGTATATATAATACACATAGTAATATACATAAATATATAAAATATGAATAAAAATAAGTAAGATAGTATGTTAAATGGTGATAAGTAGGATGACCATAATGTCTCCATTTTCTCAGACAGTTCTGGATTTTATCTGTGATCCTAGTGTGATTATTCCTAGTGTACCCTTTCATGCTCAAAAAATGTCTCACCTGGGGGCACCTGGGTGGCTCAGTCAGTTAAGCATCTGATTCTTGGTTTTGGCTTAGGTCATAATCTCAGGGTCATGAGATTGAGCCCTATGTTGTGCTCTGTACTGGGTGTGGAATCTACTTATGATTCTCTTCCTCTCTCTCCCTCTGCCCCTCTTCCCCTCCCCCTACTCTCTCTCTCTCTCTCTAAAAAAAGTCTCAGTTTGCACAATAAATTTTATAGTCACCTAAGTGATAAGTACTATGGAGGAGAAAAAAAAAATTTTTTAAAAAGTGTGGGAAGAAGGACTGTAATTTTCAATAGCTCACTGAGAAAGTGATATTTGAGGAAGGGCCTGCAATCAGATGAGAGAACAAGCCTAGGAGATTTCAAGTGGAAGAACATTCTGGGCAGACAGAATAGCAATTGCAAAGGCCCTAGGACAAAAATATGCCTGTACTATTTGAGAAACATAGAGGCAATGTGTTTTTAGCAAGACGAATAAAGGAGTCACTAGTAGGAGATAAGCTCGCAATTATCAATGAAGACCACATTGTGTAGACTCCTGTATTCTGAGTGAGATGTGGAGCCATTGTAGGTTCTCACTGTGGGGTGGGCACGATCTGTCTTAGGTTTGTAAAGTATCATTCTAGGGGCACCTGTGTGGCTCAGTCAGTTGAATGACCAGTTATTGATTTCAGCTCAGATCATGATCTCAGGGTCTTGGAATCAAGCCCCAAGCTGTGCTCTGTACTCAATAGAGTCTGCTTGAGGGTTTCCTCTCTCCCTCTGCCTCTGCTCCACCCCCCTATCTATCTATCTATCTATCTATCTATCTATCTATCATCTATCTTTTTTTTTTAAGTATCATTCTAGAGATGCCTGAGTGGCTCAGTTGGTTAAGCATCTGACTCTTGATTCCGGCTCAGGTCCTGATCTCAGGGTTATGAGATCCAGTACCTCCTCCCATGTTGGGCTCCATGCTGGGCATGGAGACTGCTTGGGATTCTCTCTCTCCCTCTCCCTCTGCCTGACATTAAAGTGCAGAAGGCTCACCCCCACACTCTCTCTTTCTCTCTCTCCCCCTCTCAAAAAAAGTATCATTCTAGCTACTATATTGAGAATAAACTTTAGGGGTGCAAGCGCAGAAGCAAGAGGATAGGTTAGAAGACTACTGTAAAAATCAATATGAGAAATGATAGTGGCCTGGACCAGGGTCGTAGCAGAGGAAGTGGGAAGAATTAGTCAGACTCTGAATATATTCTGAAGGTAGAGATGACAAGGCTTGTTGACAAAATGGATGAGGTGAAGGACCAAGGTTCTGGATAAGAGGACCTGGAAAGAACAGCTGTCATCATCTAAACTGTAGAAGATTAAAGGAGAAGTAAGTTTTGGAGGAAGAATCAGGAGTTTGCCTTTGAATATTTTTCTCAATCGAGTTTTCTAAGAAGCAGAACCTGAAACAAGGGGCTGTGTGCAGAGACTGGATTTTGGGACGTGATCCCCATAACAGGAATGGAGGACCAGTAAAAGTGAAATAGAGAAGTAAGGGAAATCAATCTAAGGCTGAGTTTTTAAGCTGGCCACAGCTATGGGCAACTGAAGTTTAATCTTACTGGGGACACTCTGAGGAACTTATAAAATGCCTGAAAGATTGCTTGAACTCAGAAGTGGGAGGCATTCATGACTAGCTTTCTCTTATAGGTTAAGAGTTGTCCATGGTATATAACTCTCTCACACTTCCAGCTTTGCACCTGCTTCAGAATGGTTGAGTGGGTTGCTCCAGGCATTCCACAGAAAAGTAACAGAAAAGGAGGAAATGAAAGATACCTGATTCATCTGAGAAGAGGTATTGGTAGTATACACATGCTCATAGCTGGTAGCTACAGCACCAGCTGGAATAAAAAGGTGGAATGAGAGAATGTGAGGTGGAGAACAAAAGGTGTTTGGTACAGATATAAGTCTGAGATATTCATCAGTCATCTAAATGGAGATGAAAAACAGCCAGCTAAAAATATGAATCTGAATTTTAGGGGGAGAGGTCCAAACTGGATTTGAAAATTTTTTCAGCATATAAATGGTATTAACAACACAAGACAGGATGATATGATTGAAAGAATGAGTGTGTCTAAGAGAAGAGGTTCTCAGGATCTCCAATGTTTCATGATTGGGAAGATGAGGAAGACCACAGTATGACTCAGAGTAATGGTCCATGGCACAGGAGGAGACTCAGAAAAATACAACATCAAGTGAAAGAAGAAGTGAAAATCAAGCGAAGAAGGAGTGTCCAATGCTGCTGTAAGGTCAAGATGAGAACTAAGAATTGATCACTGAATTTAGCAATGTGGAGGCCATGGTGATCTTGACAAGGGTATTTGCTAAGAATGTCAAGGAACTCTAAGGCTTAGATACTAGAAAAACTGTTAACCTAAATGTTGCCTTCCCTGTACATATTAGTAGAGAATGAAATGAAGAAGACCACGATACAACAATAAGACATTGGAAAATGCCTCTCAATAAAATTGACTTAAGATTAATAAACCACTTTATTTTCATTATTTTATTTTGAGAGAGAAAGAGAGAGAGAGAATGAATGGGGGGCAGGTACAGAGGGAGAGAGAATTTCACAGAGTCCAATGTGGGGCTCGATCTCAGGATGCTGAGATCATGACCCGAGCTGAAATCAAGAGTCGGAAGCTTAACTGACTGAGCCAAGCAGGTGCCCTGGTAGACCACTTTAATTAGGTAGAAGAAAGGAGAAAACAAAAGTCAGATGGTATGAATTTCAAAACAAGAAAGGCTGTTAAACTAAAGGCCTTGGAATAAATTGATTATCAATAAGTAAATGAGTAAATCACCTCTGGTTCAGTTAATGCAGATAGTACATAACATTAGAAAGAGTAAGGTCGGGGATCCCTGGGTGGCTCAGCGGTTTAGCGCCTGCCTTTGGCCCAGGGCGCAATCCTGGAGTCCCAGGATTGAGTCCCGCGTCGGGCTCCCTGCATGGAGCCTGCCTCTCCCTCTGCCTGTGTCTCTGCCTCTCTCTATGTCTATCATAAATAAATAAATAAATAAATCTTAAAAGAAAGAAAGAGTAAGGTCAAGAATTTGATCTTCCTCCTAGACAGCTATCCTTTATTATTATTATTATTTTTATTGGAGTTCAATTCACTAACATATAGTATATTGCCCAGTGCTCGTCCGGTCAAACGCCCCCCTCAGTGCCCATCACCCAGTCACCCCAACCCCCACCCACCTCCCCTTCCACTACCCCTTGTTCATTTCCCAGAGTTAGGAATCTCTTGTTCTGTCACTCTCACTGATATTTCCCACTCATTTTTCTCCTTTCCCCTTTATTCCCTTTCACTATTTTTTATATTCCTCAAATGAATGAGACCATATAATGTTTGTCCTTCTCTGATTGACTTACTTCACTCAGCATAATACCCTCCAGTTCCATCCACGTCGAAGCAAATGGTGGGTATTTGTCGTTTCTAATGGCTGAGTAATATTCCATTGTATACATATACTGCTATCCTTTTTCTTATTTATTTACTTATGATAGTCACAGAGAGAGAGAGAGAGAGAGAGAGAGAGAGAGAGAGAGAGAGGCAGAGACACAGGCAGAGGGAGAAGCAGGCTCCATGCACCGGGAGCCCGACGTGGGATTCGATCCCGGGTCTCCAGGATCGCGCCCCGGGCCAAAGACAGGCGCCAAACCGCTGCGCCACCCAGGGATCCCCATATACTGCTATCCTAACAACACACACACACACACACACACACACACACACACAGACACACACTGTCCCATGGCCACAGTATACACTTTAGTCATGCATGGCCATCTCACAAATGTTCTTGGTCCGATGCCTGATGCTCATCACAGTGAGTTCCTGACATTAAAGTGCAGAAGGCTCAAAGTATTTCCCTACATCTAGGAAAATCATACAGATATTTCTATGGTAGGTAAAGAGGATCATCTACTTGTTTTAGGATCATCTACTATAGACCCATTTGAATATCAACTACTATATCTGATGAATGATATTTTATATATATAGTGTATTAAGAGTATGACCTGTAGTGTCTAGCACACATATGTTCAAGTGCCAACTGGGCCACTTATTAGATGTGTCATCTTAGAAAAGTTAAACCTCTTTCTGTAAGTCTCAATTTTGTCACCTGTAAACTGAGGACTATAAAGTATCTACATGTCATACGGTTGTTTTAAAGGTTAAATGAGATCATGCTTAGCACGGTATCAGACACACAATAAATATTAGCTCTTATTGAAAATAACTGTATGTTGGCAAATCAAACTCCAGTAAAAAATATACAAAAAGGGAAGAAAATGTGAAAGCATGAGGATTTATATGCTGAAATATAATTGTTTACAAGGTACCACCCCTGCTGTCTCTCTTAGTCTAGAAGCATTTTTCTGCAACTGCTTTCAACTTTCTTTTAAACTTGAAAACTCACCAGAGACTGATTTTTGTTTTGTTTCAGCTGTTCAGAAGTCACCTATGAAGTTAAGCCTCTTATGTGGATTAAGTCAGTGGCAATATTGATTTGGGCTTTTTATGAGCTACCAATTCTAGTTATCACAACCTTTCAAGGAAGGGAAAAAAATACCCTAGAAGATTAGAAACTCTCCCATTCTCACTTTGAGTAGACTAAATTGCAAAGTAATCCAGTGGATGCTTAGTTAGGAAGGCCATCAGGATAATAAACTAAACAGCAATGCTTTCATCTCTCCAAACTACAATGTCAGTAGAATGTATTGCCTATAGTCTACCAATGAAGGAAAGTGAACAGATGAATTTGTTCAATTTTTTTAAATTTGTTCGATTTTTTAAACAGTTCTTGAGCATTCCCAACATAACAGACATATCACTGTACAGAATTCTGAATAAATATGGGTATGCAAAGACAGTAACTGAAATGAGACTGGATCATAAAACTCTTCAAATGGGTTTGTGGTGAAGCCAATAGAAGGCGATGAAGAATCTGACAGGATGAGACTCATCTGCTGTTGAAGGGTCATGAAAACCCCACCCTTGAGGTCAATACCATCAGCAAGTATTAGAGGGAGTACATGTTCTAATGCTAACCTACTTTGGATAGAGGTTTCAGAGACCTACAGCATAACAAAAGCCACTATGGTTTTGGCAGATTAGGGCAGATTAAGACTCTTTTAATCCAATTGGTTAATGTGCATGACTACAATACTGAAAAAGATGGATGCCAGGGATTTGATTTTCATCAATACTCTTTCAGGATTTAAAATTTTTATTATCTGGCATTAATCATATCATTTTTAGCTGAGACATTCTGGAGAAAAAATTGAACTAGAAACCATTCTCTGTGTTTCACAGCAGTTTAATTGAAAGTCTTACAACTACAGTCACTATGACAGGGCTAAAAAGTTTGTGAAGCCTAATTCTGCTATTGCTCCTCCACAGAGTTAAGCTACAAGAGCAAGTACATGGGAACTTAGAATCTTCAATGTAATCAGACTGGCTAGTGTGGACATAGTGTGCTTCCTTAGTCCCATGCACAAAATTCCACTTCATTCATTTTCAAGTTATTTCCAGTGACACAATTTCCCAGATCCTAAGAATGGGCAAGAAATCACTCTCTGAAAATAGCTGTAATTGGCATTCTGTGAGTTGAAGGCACTATGAAAGGATTTGACATTTGGGAATAATATTTGTGTCCTGGCACTTTTCAGAATGATTTATGTATACAATCTCAGTTGATCCTCTGTACCACGATAAGGCAATATTAGCTTCACTTTACATAAGAGGAAGCAAAACCTGGTAAAACTATCCTATTAAAGGAAAAAAAATATCGTTTGAATACTTACTGTGTGGCAGAGTTTATAAGAGCAAAAATGACACAGTCCCTGCCCTCAACAAATTTACAGTTTAGTTGGAGAAACAAAGAAACAACTGACTGTTGTCAATTACAATTAAGGATGATTGGTGCTATGGCGGGAGTGTGTGCAGAGTGCTATAGGAGAACATAGGAAGGGCATCCGGTCAAGGTCAAGATTGCACAGCATCGAGGAAGGCTTTCCAGAGCAGGCAGCGTCTAGATGGAGACTGAAAGGCTGAGAAGGACTTAGCCAGAAGAATAGAAGGGAAAAGCAGGTTTGTAAACAATGCTTCAACCACAAATGAAAGCTGGTACAAAGGAACGGCTTATATACCAACATTTGGAGTCAACCGGTAGAGTTTTATTGGGTCCAAAACCTGAAAGAAATGAAAGACCATACCTGTAAGATTAGAAAAGTGGCATGGCTGGATGGCATGCACCACAAAGGAGCAGGTTTTTTGTTTTATTGAGGTTTGTTGGGATTTGACATAAGGGTAAGGAGTTTTTAGTGTTGCAGTGGGGACTGAGGTTTGTGGAAGGTGGGATAGCCAGAGTAGCACCAAAAGAGTGGCTGATGGAGAAACAGTGGCCTCGAGAGGGCAGTCATGTTTGAGGCCAGGGTCCAAGATTTCATTCATCCAGTTCAATTCATTCTTTCTTCCAGGAAATATTTACTGAGTACTTACTATGTGATAACACTGTGTTAGGCTATTAAATAAAAGAGCAATTTTAACTCCAATTGCTATCAGGTCAGTATTCTTTCTATTATACTGCCCTGAAAAATTCATCAACAAATATAACAATGATACTCAACCTGTTATTTTTAAGATTTATTTATTTATTTTAGAGAAAGAGAGAGAAGGGGCAGGGGAGAGGCAGAGGGAAAGACAGAGTCTTAAGCAGACTCAATACTAAGTGAAGAACACTACTCGGGGCTTGATCTCACAACCCTGAGATCATGACCTAAGCTGAAACCACGAGCTGGACATTTAACTGACTGTGCCGCCCAGGTGCCCCAATGATACTCAACTTTTTAATTCGTTTAATAAAGATTTGTTAAATGTGGCCCACTATGTGCAAAATACTACACTATATGAAAGTGTCCAGTTACTGGTTAATGGTGTCTGGTGTCCATAATCTCCAAAAAGTCAGGAAAAGGTGAAAGGGGCTAAAAAGTGCTACCTATAGAATTTGGGTAACATATACTTAGCAGTAAACACTGTTGAACATCAGGAAAAGGTAGAAATTTCTTGATGCCTTCAAAATCATTGATTAACAAATATTTATTGAATGATTCCTCTGGAAAACATTGATTACGGAGTCTCTGGTGAGACTTAAAAGTATATAGAAAGAAAAATTAGAACCACTATGCTACCATAGCAAGGGAAAAATCAATACACCATACTCTCACCAAAGCCTGGTGATAGGTCTGGGATAGAATCAGATTTGATATAATTTGTAGAGGGGTAGGTTTAGTGTGGTCCTGCCTGAAGGCATGTACTCTGAAGGTCCTTGCCAACCTTGTGATTCAATTTTAAGTGCTTTGAACTTTGGTTCAGAACCTGAGTAATAAAAACTGCTTAATTTTGTTCTTTTTACAGGTTCTATTTTTTAAGCATTATTTTAGTAAAAGTTCAAGTGTTTTACCAAGAGAATGATTTATGAGAGTCGGTTTAGTTTGTTGAAAAAGAAACTTTCTGATGGCACTCCTGCTGAATCTGGACATCACGTAAGATTGCAAATCCCAGGAGGACAGGCCTCCACAATGTTCTTATGAAGGTAGAATTCTAATGACATGGGCTCCAAACTTTATATTAAAATGTAAATTTCAATCCCATAATACATAAATATGTGCCAATAAGAGTTGCAAATATATATTCTTTGCAAATATACATTTTAGATCATCTTAGTACAACATAACCGCAATTAATAAGAATCTAAATAATAGGGAGCCTCATTTAATTGGAGTACCTCCCTTTCCACTCACCACTGGCAGTTGGTCCTGATAAGAATGAGACAAATATCAACAATACAAAGCCACCTCTAAGCTTTATTTCTGCATTGAGGCCCCTACCCAATGGCTTCTACATCTATAGTCTAGTACAATCAAAGCGAAAGTAACTGATCAGAATAGCACCCTCGTGCATACACATGAAATCTTAAACCAATTCCACATCTAAATTCAACTCTACAAACTAAGGCATGGGAAAAAAGGGGACTCATACATTTTGGAAAGCTTTCTGTCAATGAATTTTGGGCTAATTGTTGTTAACTGCAAAAGGTTTTGAACTTACACTTCAACTGCATAATCATTTTATCTAAGCTTGTTTTTTTTATGGTATGGCAAGGACTACAAATCATTTGACAAAACATCATACTCTAAAACTATCAAATGCTTTTCTCTGAAAAGTAAAAAGGATATATAGCTATCAAGGTGGCCACTATTCAAATTTGAGCCTCTTAAAAATTTAATGTAACAGAAGAGAATGCTAAGTGCTAAACAAGTAATAAATTCACGTATTCGATAAGTATTCATTGAACATTTATTATGTGCCAAATATTGTTCCAGGCTCTAACGTTAATCCCAAAAGCGTGATGGAAGAAAGTTGGCACAGCCAGCCTAACTATATTTTTAAGTCAAATTGATCAGATAGATATATTCCATGATCCATTGACCAGACACACTGGCCCTGCCAAGTACAGTGCAGACTGCAAAGAACATGCTGACCGGTACCCCTAGCTGGGTGTTACAGCTTGGATGCTTCAGAAATCAGCTTTATTGCTATCTATGCAAGAGGTAGTCTAAGGGAAACAACTGAGAAACACGTAGCTTGCCAGCCAATAACACTTTCTGAGCATACATGGGGCTTCGAGCATTTGGGGTGAGAAGCTACAGAAGAGGAGGCATAAGTGCCCGCGTATGAATTTCAGATGCTGCTCCATATAGCTTCTTTTCTGTCTTGCCTCTCTATTATTATATACAAGTATGTCTTGCTTAAGAAAATGCAGTTAATAAAGAGAGAAATTCTTGTTGTTGTTCATTTAAGTCAGATATAATTCTTTGTAAGTTCTATCTATAAACATAAAATGGTAAATTGTAAATAATATATAAATGATGATCATCACGATATACATGACATAAACATGTATATGCAGACCTGTAAAACACACAATAAAACTCTGCATTTCTTGTGACTCTCCCATTTTCCAATACCACAGATTACTCTTTTTCCAATTAGTGAAGGTGATTTGGGACCATATTTATTGATTAACTTCAGACATGTTAGCATTTAGCCTGGTTGTATGTCAATGTGATAATTTTTTTAAAAAGTGTTTGTGAAACTCTGGACCATTAATGAGGAGACATAATTGGACTTTACTAGTGAAGCCTTGTAAATGTCTCCGCTGAAGCTAGAGAAATGAATCTTAACTCAAACCTTGAAATTCTATGAAAGGTTTGGGCGTGTCCTGATTAATTTTTTCTTGCTTTTGAGTTCATTTCTAACTGCTTTCTTACATGACATAAAAGACACAAAGGGTCGTTTGCTCAAACAGTTAAAAACTCAAGAGTAATAAAATTAACTACTTCATGTATTACAGGAATGACTGGCACCAAAATAGTTCTGCATATGGTTCAGTTTATACTGACAGGACAGCAGAATCCTCAGCTTTTCATATAAAGGCTTCAAATGAGAATATTTCCAAGGTTCCAGGGGATTCAAGATTTATCTTCTGTCACCTCTAGACCCTTTCAGAATTATAATGAGAAAGAAAAGTGCTGAAAATAAATAGAACTTATTTGTATATGGAGCTAGTTCTGCCTCACAGATGACCAAAAAAACAGAATAACAGTTTTCTGACAGGACGGTTTCCTGACAGGACATGCTGGCATACCTCAGCGTCATGCCTCTGCAGATATTTAAAACTGCTTTTGACTGTTCACATGAATAAAAAGCTCCATCTTGAAATGCCAATTCTGAATCTTGCTCAAATCTTTGTAATAAAAGAGACCCAGCATGTAACGCGGACATAGTCTCAATCAACTCTCTGAACCGAAACCCTCCAAGATGCCTCAGTTTCCCTGTCATCTATTGAACTGAATCTTCAATAGTCTCTGGGCGTCAGCCACCTTACCTCTCTCGTTTGTCATTCAAATTATCTGATTTACCCTAGTCTGGCCTTTGTGTTAACCATTTGATAGATGGGCTGTAAAGAGTTAAAAGGAAAAGAACAAAGTGCTTTTTTTGTCCCCAGTGGCCACAATCCCAGGGCTATCCATTCCCTTTGATCCTGCCCTGTAGCTGAAGCAATTCACAGAGAGGAACCAAATTATGTACCTGAAAGAGGATAGTTGCTCTGTTTCCCAGGGCATACTCATCTATGTGACACCTTGCCAGGGAGCCAGTCCTTTCCTTCTGAAATTATGCTGATCCTCAAAGGAAAGTACACAATTCCACTGAGTAAAGAGTTGTTTAAGAAGGGAACACCGTTATCATTCCCCATGCTACAGCGGAGGCTTTAATAGAGACGTAAGAAGAAGCATTAGAGGGTTAAGCATAGTATTAGGCAAAGTAGACTCAGGGACAGACAGCAGAAATGGAATGGATGTGCAGAAGCACTGGATATTTTCAGACCGAGAGAAAAAAGCCACATCGCCTCAGAAGCAGCAAGGCAAAAGAACTGAGAAACTCTCCTGCCTGTCCCTGGATAAAGAATGTTCAACAACAACAGAGAGATGGTCAAAGGTAAAACCGCACTCGTGGAACATATGTGTAATTGGTGGTAAGTGTATGCTGTTACATAAAACTAGCTTAAGAATCTATACAGAAGGATACCTGGGTGGCTCAGTCGTTGAGCATCTGCCTTTGGCTCAAGTCATGATCCTGGGATCAAGTCCCGCTTCAGGCTCTCCACGGGGAGGAGGAGCCTGCTTCTCCCTCTGCCTATGTCTCTGACCCTCTCTCTGTGTCTCTCATGAATAAATAAAATCTTCAAAACAAAAATTTAAAAAAAGAATCTATACAGAGAATTCTTTCTATCACATTTAGTTCTACTAGGTGAATATTACCCATTTGATAATGAATTGGTATTTAGGAAGTGGTGAATTGCACGTGACTCTGGCTACCTATATTCGGAGCCAACTGATAAAGAAGGAAGGGGGAGTTTTACAGAAATGATGACGTTCAGAAGGATGCTTGCAGGTGCAAGCTCTATACTCACCACTGCAAATACCCTTCCTCCATTTTTCCACCCATCTGGGTCCCTTCCCTTCTCCAAAATCACATTTCTAACTTACCTGTACAATATGTATTTCTGCACACATCGGCACAACTTAAAAATATCATTTGTGCACAGGGGTGTGTTGTATGGATGCCGATATAAGGAAAGATTGCCTTGCTTGTTAGAAACAAAATCCAGACCATCTGTGGATTTAGCACTGGGTGGAAACCTTTCTAGTTAATGATGCTAGTAGTAAATCAAGGTGACATAATGCCAAGGGAAGGTGAAATTCAGGGGCTGAGTTTACTACTTGGCTGGCTCCCACCCCCAACAGCTTCTCCTTGTAGCTTCTTTTAGTGCTAAATCTTGGAAGATTTAAGTTGCATTAACTAAGCAAAGATGAAATTCCCTTAGCAGAGAATCTTAACCCATGATCTATGGATGCAGAAGGACTTCAAGGGCTTCCTGAGCCCCTTGAAATGTATGGCAGATATTGTATATATGTGCATTTTCTTCTGAACGGAAGATTCAGAGCTTTGATCAGATTCTTAAAGCATTTAGTAGTGTCTCCTCCTGTACCCCTTGCTGTGAAAAACCATTACTCTGAGCACTGGGAGACACTAAAGGATATTCAGAAGAATGGTGTGATCGGATTTGTGTTTTAGAAAGATCCCTGGTAACAATACAGTGGAGAGTCTGGTATTCCCTTTTCCTTAGAAGAAACTTCAAGCATCAGGTATATATCCTATGTCCCTTAAATCCATCACAGGGTGGCACCCCCAAAATATAGAATTTCCAACTTCAGTTTGACACTCATTACTGTTTGGAAACATTTTCTCCAAATGAGAACGAATATTCACGGCACAGTGCAGACATCATTGATTAGAGCCACACCTAACAGTGTTGTGGAAAGAATACAGGCTTTAGTCCAAAAATCATGGATTTATATCTTACCTCTACTTACCCAAGCTGCGTAACTCTAAATGAAGGGTCATGATGATTCTCTCTGCATCAGAGAGTTATGATAAAGACTAAATAATGAGCCCACTCAGCAGAATACTTGACACACAGTGGTCAATAATATTTGTTGTCATTAATATCCTCACATCTCCGTATTCAGTCCCACCTCTCCTGACCTCCAGATATATATGTCAAAAACCTCTCTTGCTACTCATCTGAAACTCCTGACTTGATCCACACTTGTAGCAGATAACCTTGTCTCTATCCAAGAAAACTGAGATCATTACATGAACTTCAACGCTTGCCACTCCAGTTCAGAACTTACTTCCTGTCTCAGAGGAGGCACTGAACCCTTTCAAAACCTTCCCCTCCACCTGAGATCCTAAAACATCCTTCAGTAGAGCCTTATTTCAGTCATTACATTCAATTGCATTCTCTCTTCACATCCTCACGATCTGGGATCTTTCTCTAAGATTACCAAAATCGTTTACTCTAAGGAAGTGAATTCCTGTCCTGCATGCACACTGGAATCTCCTGAGGAACTTTCTTAAATGCCTGGGTCTCATATGTGGAAATTCTGGTTTAATTGGTCTAAGGACCAGTCTTAGCACTGGGATTCATAAAACTCCCCAGGTAATTTAAATGCCAATCAAGGTAGAGAATCTCTGGTCTAAAGTCAGCAGTGACCTTCTAAACTGCCTGTTCCTTTTTCCATTTTCATTCTACTTGTTGATTCTGAAGTATTTCACAATATTAGTCACATCTGCTGGGAAGTCCTCTCCCTTGGCTTGTGTGATACCCCCTCCTTTTGATCTTTCTCTGACATCTTAAGACCACCTCTATTTTTCTGCTCACTATTTTAAATTCAATTACTCCTCAGGGTATCATATTTGGCTCTCTTTATTTCTAACTGTTCATATTCTCACTGGATTCTCTCTTCTACTTCCATTGCTTCAGGAACCATCTATTTATAGATGACTCCAAACACACACAGACAACACACACACACACACACACACACACACAGAGTGACATCATTTCCTTGAACTCAGTATCTGAATTTTGAGCTATTTCTGTGTGGTAATTATGGCAGTGGGATCTAATGTCAGATTGTCTGGGTTCCAATCCCATTCCTATTACTCACTACATCTGTAATATTAGGCAAGTTACTTAGCATCTCTGTTCCTCGCTTTACTCATCTGCAAATGGGAATAATAATGACCCCAACCTCATAGCATTACTAGAATGACTGAAAAACATAATCCATCTAAAGTGCCTTAGTTGGTGCCTGGTGCTTAATAAGTGTTAGATTTTTCTCTTATAATCATTGCTATCATTCCTCAGGCCAAGTACATAATTCTACCGTCCAGACTCCCATAGTCATTTTACATATATATCACTATTATAACACCAGTCACGTTGTATCACTGTTGCTGGTTTATATATGCCTTTCCATTGCACTCTGAATTCTTGTAGAGCAAAAGCTGTTTCTCATTCATCTACTTATCTTCAGAGTTTAACACAAAACTTGGCACAGATAAGCAGAGCATAGACAGGAAGTGGGTTTCATCTCAAAAAGGTTCATCTCAATTACAGTTGACAACTGACTGACGATGCTTGGGTGGATTGCTGTGTTGATCGGAATGTGAGGCTGCAGTCGTGCACAACAAGAAAGAACACCTCTGAAGATTTGACCAGGGATATCTGCCAGGAGGCAGGTTAGAGGGAACAGTGGCTGAAGTGGCACAGTCATTCCATCACAGTTTTAGATACTATGTAAGTAAATGTTTATTGAATAAGTTTTCATGAACAAATGATACTGACTAAAAGACATGAGCCAACTGGAGTTCCTGCTAAATCACTTAGTTTTCTCTTAGAGTCTATGTTCTTTCTGGGCAGTCACAGATTGTTATGCTAGAATTTGTGACAACTAAAAGTGCAACATGCTCACAGCACTAAATTCATTACAGGTGATTAAATGCTGTTAAAGATTTCATTTTATAGGTCCTGCTACATTGTATTATACCTGCCATCTGTGATCTTTAACCATGTAAGTACAGAGCCTGAGATGATCATTTTTCTTAAGATTTTCATAGGAAGTGTTATCCAAAATTTTTAGATATTAAGCAAACAATAGTTTATGCTCCTGCTAAGGGCTTGAAATACGAATGGAGAAATGTGCTTCTCAAATTGGGCTTTTGTCTGCTCCTTGAACCCACAAGTGGCAATGGTGCTTGAGCAGCTTCTGGGGAATGAATTGCCGTATTAGCCTAGGGCAAGGAAGGGGGAAGTAAGTCACTTGTGTCCATTTACTTCAAGATGAACTCCATCCATCTAGCAAAGTAGCTGGAACATAGCTGACACTAAATGAACGATGCATAAACGAGTAAATGAAAAAAATAGATGGACGGATGGATGGATAGATAGGTAGACAGATCCACAGATGACAAGGTTTGCTTTCATGTAATCTTGATAGATACAAATCGGCAGTTTAAAATTTTTTCCACCAGATGGCGATAATGTGAGATTTCAGCTTAGGTTGTAATACAGAAGAGGAAAACAACCAACCAAACAAAAAACACGTTAGGAGAAAAGAGAAGCCACAAAAGACCTGGTCAAAAGACATGAGAGAAAATGTGTCAACCGTAGCATCTCAGGAGTCTGTGATTTTGTGGGATTTGTAATAGGTCCTCACCATACCTCCTTTCCATGCATGGGTAACTTCATATTCATAATTACTGATCGGTAAAATGGCTACTTTCAAAACTAATTGTATCTTTTATAAAAATTATAGGGCAATTCTCATAACTAAAATTATTATCTTTGGTTCATACATTCATATATTTATATTTTCATTTGTCTTACACTGATTTTTGTAGTTAATTGATGCCTCCCTTGGAATTGAGGCTGCTTGGGAAAAACTGCTAGCCTCTGTGCCTCCAGGAAATTTACCCCTGCTATTAGACCTGCCAAAAATCATATAAAATAAGTTTGTCTAGGGGTCATCCATCCCGTTAGTAAAGAATTGTGAATGACATTAGATTACTGTCCATCCGTTAATTTGAAAGCTTTTGGAAGATGAGAAAAATCAGTTTTAGAATCCAGTACTCAAAAAAAAAAAAAAAAAAAGAATCCAGTACTCTATGTGTTTCTGGGGGAGAGGGTGTTGCTTTCTTGGCAAATAAAAATAAGAAGATAAAGATATTTTCAGATGGGATCAAGCATTTCCTCTTATTAATACTTCCCCCTAAACAAGCCCTGAATTGGATGGCACAATAGCTTCCCTAAGAAGTGAAACAAACAAACGAACTTGGGAATATTTCATTATAAATTAGATGGCACATCATCTGGTCTTTTCTAAGAATAATCAGAATGAAAAAACTTGTTAAACCTCTTTGTAAACCCTTGGTCACTGAAACAAAAAGAGGCTGGCAAGGTTGTCAGGGAAGAAAATAAAGGGTAAATTAACATTTATTGAGTTCCTAAACATTTTAGCACTTATGATCACAATAAATACTTATCATAACCTCATGAGGTAGGTAGGGGAGGAGTGTGGTGTAGTGAGTGATGAGGACTTTAGAGCCTAAGACTTGATTTCCGATCCTACTCTTACCAGTTCTTAGCTATGGAAACTGACCAGTTAATTCTCTCCATGTCTTAGTTACCTTATCCGTAAACTGGAAATGAAAACTCCTACTCCATAAGGTATTTGAGGAGCAAATGTAAAGTGCCTAGCAGATTCCCAAAACAGAGTAGATACTATTCAAGATTTATTCTTATTATTACTTTTATTTTTAACATTGTGATTATGGCGTTGATGATGATGATGATGACAAAGTCAATTCTGCAGGATGAAAAACGGGCTCAGAGCTGAAGTAACTTGCTTAAGTCTGCACTGCTAGTAAGCCTGAAGGGCATCTAGCAGAGTGTCTACCACTATAGCAGGTGCCCAGTTGTATTTGCTTCCTTCCCTTCTTATTTAAAACTCAACAATTTTATGAGAATTTTATTCCTTATAAATAACGAGCCAGGCTCAACTTGAGCTAGGTTAATGCAAAATGCTACCACTCATATAAATATGTGAAAAATATTACTATTTTCTTTTATTCATAGGTAGTAATACATGGAATAAGACAACAAAGTAGATTTCAGACCTCACTAAAAAAGATGATAATTGGGTCCACAGTTTTGCCTAATGCAGGATAATTAATTTCTCCCCCAAAGAGGTACTTATTTTCCCTCCTTGATATCTGTAAAGATCAGTGAGTCAGTGACAGATAAGACCCCAAGTTTCTGGACTTTCACCTCTTGGATCTTTATACCTGAGTGTATATAAGTCAGTGCACCAAAGGATAGTGCTAGCTAAAAATTTAAATAGGTTGACAACATGTGTATGTAAGTTCCCGGATGACAGAAACAGGTTTTTGTCCTTGGCCTTGTTGTAGTCTCACTCTACACATTTTCCCTGGGTAATGTCATCCATCCCCAGGCATCTCCTACTCCTGATGAACTCAAATCTACTTATATCAACAGTCCAGATCGTTCCTGAACTCCAAACACCCATTTCCAACTGCCTGATAGGAAAATCCACCTGGATAGGAAAATCCACCCAAACATGTTACATGTAGCATGTCTAGAAAGAGATTAATTTTCTTCCCTTCCAAACCCACTCTTCCTCTTATTTTCCTTCTCTTGGTAAATGGATCATCTTCCTCCCAGTGTCCCAAACTTGAAATTGAGGCATCCTTGACTCTGTTATCTCTTTCAACCTCAACAACTAATCAATTACCAACTCCTATCAATTCCTCCACATTGATATCTCAGCACAATGTTTCTTTACGTCTTCTGATACATCCAGAGTTTATACCTTTCATTGCCATTCTTAGCCTGGGCTAATTCAGTAGTTTCATAGATTGTCTCCCTGCATCCAATTTTTCCCACCTGAAATCAATCCACTATACTGCTGCTTATACAATTCTCTTCTACACATCTCATCCTAAAAATCATATTCAGCATGAAATTCTCCATCATTTAAAAGCTGAGGTTTTTAATGCATAAAGGAAAAAAAAAGAACTCCTAAATTGGGCTTGCAATACTTATTGTGATCCAGCTCCAATGTACCTTACGCTTAGCCAACTGAAATTTTCACCATCCCAGGCCTTTTCACAGCTTCATGCTTTTGCACCTGCTAATCCACCCTCTTTGAATGTCCTTTTCCAAGAAAGATCGTATTCAAATTTTAAGACCTAAATCAAATATTACCCTTCTATAGACCCCAATTCCCTGTATATTTCCATACCACTTTATTTATCTATAAAAGTACTTATTACCAATTGCAATGATTTGTTTGATTTTTTTTCTCTACCACATTATGAATTTCCTATAAGCAGGAACAATTGGAGTCATCTCCATCCCTAGCACTGACCCAAGACCTGACATATCACGAGGGCTAAGTAAAAGCTTCTTGAGTACTTATAGGTCACTTAAAAAAGTTAGTATGGCATCATAGAAGACAAACTTTCATCTTCCCAAAATTCATTTTGATCACAACGCAGAAATGAAATCTGAAGCTGGCTAGGCTCTTTATATACTGAGTCAGTACAAAATTGCTTATATTTTTAGAACAAACTGTCACTAGAAGTGCATTCTTATTTAAACTCATATGAGGTCAAGCACTCTATACTTCATTCCCATAGCCCACAACTAACAATTTTAAGTTCACATTCTGTAAGGACAAACTTATAGAAAAATATTTTAATGGAAACTATACATTTCTTAAAGCATAAAAGAGCCAAAAAAATTAGGCAGGAGGGCAGCCCAGATGGCTCAGCGGTTTCATGCTGCCTTCAGCCCAGGGCCTGGTCCTGGAGACCTGGGATCGAGTCCCACAACAGGCTCTCACTGTATGGAGCCTGCCTCTCCCTCTGCCTGTGTCTCTGCCTCTCCTTATGTATCTCATGAAAAACAAATAAAATCTTTAAAAAAAAGTTAGGCAGGAGAATAAAATTATTTTATAATAAATTAACACAGTCATTAGCAGAACAAATAGGAAAGATTAAAAAGAATTACTTGAAAAGACAGATACAAAACTTTACCAATTATGGTAAGAGCTAAAAAATGTGTAATATAGTTGGTATCATAAACATTTAAGGTCTATTTAAATGTTTGTATGAATATATATAAAGTCTTCGGTTCAACTTAAAATTTCTCTAATGTAAGACTCATACTAATTACAATATAGTAGTTTCCATTTATAATAGCTGCATTTTACATGGTCTAGGGCAATGCCTGTGAATTTGCACTTCTAACAAGTTCATGGGTGATGTTGTTGTTGCTGATCTAGGCTCCACACTTTGACAACCACTGATCAAGATAATCAAATCAATTTTTTTTTCATCTCAGCATGGGCTTACTCTTAAAAAAAAAAAAAACCTGTGTCAATGTCAGTATTTAAAAAGCAGTTTTCAATGTATGGTAAATACTTACGTTTTGGTTGATAGCAACTGCTTCCTTAAGTTAAAATGTATAAAGCACAGATTATATGCAAAGTATCATGGAAAAATAGAGATCAGTAAATAAATCATGATCCCCACCTTTATTGAGTGTGCAATCTAAAAAAGTATATACAAAAATAATGAAAATCAGAAATGGATACAAAGGGGCTGACAGTGCACCAAAGGCTCTGTGGCAAAAATGCTGGGAGACTCAGCCTTGAAGATGGTTGAATATGGTTAAATGGAGATGGTGGAAAAGGTCATTCCAAGGGAAAGGTGACGATACGGCAAAAGGACTGAAGTGCGATGAGGTGAGGTCCAAGGAGATCAGTTAGTAAACAAAAACAGTTGAGGTAAGAGAAAATGTGAGTGGTGATTATGCTAATGGAAGGAAGAAGATGGATTTGAGACAAGCAGAAGTTAAATCTGCCAGAAGAAGCAACTGATTAGGTCCGGAAAGTATACATGGATGGCTGGGGAGAATGGGAGTATCACTAACAAATGCTGTGATGGAAAGAAAAGGACTGGGATTGGAGATGTTAAGACGACTGCTGCCATTTTAGATATATCAATTTAGAGCTGCCAATGGGAATGTCCATTCATTCAAAAATATCTGGTAGGTAACTGAAAATGCTGGGCTAGAGTTTGGGAAAAATGATAGAGCTGATGATAAATATTTGGAAGTCATTCAATTAGATGTGATTTTTAAGGCTCTCTGAGTAAAAGAGATTTCAAAGGTATGGAGCAGTGGTCCTCAAACTTGAGTTGGCATCAGAATCCACTGGAGGGCTTGCTAAACCACAGATTGCTGGGTCCCACCTCAGGGTTTCTAATTCAATAGGTCTGGGCCAGAGCCTGAGAATTTGCATCGTTAGCAAGTCCTATGGGTGATGCTGCTGCTGCTGCTTTGGGGTCTATAAGTTGAGAACCACTGATCTAGATAATCAAATCTATTTTTTTTTTCATTTCAGCATTGGCGTATTCTTTAAAAAATATATTAAGGGATCCCTGGGTGGCGCAGTGGTTTGGTGCCTGCCTTTGGCCCAGGGCGTGATCCTGGAGACCCGGGATCGAATCCCACATCGGGCTCCCAGTGCATGGAGCCTGCTTCTCCCTCTGCCTGTGTCTCTGTCTCTCTGTCTCTCTGTCTCTCTGTCTCTCTGTCTCTCTCTCTCTGACTACCATAAATAAATAAAAGTTAAAAAAATTTTAAAAATATATTAACCTGTACTAGTCAGTGTCTCTTCTTCTGTGTAGTTAAAAAAGAGTATACACCACTGCTTAACTACCTATTAAAAAGAAATAAGGCAATCATATTTCTATGAGTTTTCTATTTATTGATAACTGTCTTGTCAATCCAAGGCTGTCCAAAAGATCTGCTCTACGTTATGACCATGGTAAGAAGGGTTCAAATAAATTCTCACTTTCCCTTATGATTGTGTTGCACAAAGTGTCCACATTCTGATGACAGACTTTCTGGACTTTTGTTTGGTGGTCTCCACTAACCTTTCTAAAGCTCTTTTAGAAGCCAAATATTTATTTGAGACTTTCGTCCCATATAGGCAATGGCTTGAAAAGCACTTAGCTGTTTACTTTTCATCTTACTATAAATTATTTATCCTTCAGTCTGTAAATGGCTATTTGTAGGATTAGACAAATTTTGAATGCTCTGATAAGAGGATTGTTGCATCTAAATTCACGCATAATCCGTAAAGAGCACATGTAACCTACAACCTCAGCTTGGACTGGCATATGAACAGATTCACTAAGCGTATGTAAGCAGTGTGCATTATTAACCAGTTAACATCAGCAAATTTGTTTTTGAAACATAAGTTTACGCACACAAGCATTCCCTCCTGAGAAAGAATATTAGTTCTAAAAAAAACAGTGAAAACATACCTTGAGTAGATTTCTCCACTTCTTTCCTCTTCCTACTCTGGCTGTTGTAATTCATCCTTAGCTCCTGGTTATACTCATGCAGAGTTTCCCTGGAGTTGTAGGACTGTCTGGGTTTGCGGCCATCCTCACTTTCATCAGAAGAACTGGTATAAGCTAGATCCATTTCATGCTTGACTTTTGAGAGAGGCTGGTAGGGTTTGCAATCTGTTTGCTCCATGTCTGATTAAGCAAGCTCAATTTCATGAAATGAAGGAAGAGGAACTCCTTTAATGTAAGCGGTCCTGGAAGAGAGGGAAAAACACAAGCCTTCTTAGATTTGTCCTTTGGAGAGGAAATGCATCTGGCAGATTCACAATTGGTTCTGATAATACTATCAAAGGAGTGAAGCAAAAGACAAACTAGATGACATGAAGCTAGCCTGGGGTGATAATAACACTCTGTGTTACATGCACACATTGGCAAGCATTTAGGATTAACTGGAGTTTGAAGCATCAGAAAATACTCGAGGTAGAAGAGAGGCAGTTTTCAAAACTATTTGCACTGGAATGCAAATAAACGTTTTCTAAGGTGCCTGTGTGTTCTTAATGATAATGTCAGTGGCTGGATTAAAAAACATTCTAAGATTTGCAAGTGGCCAGGGGTACAAAGACTAACCTAGCACAGCCCACATTTGAAATGAAAACTGGTAAGAGGACTGCATTCAGAAAAAAACAGTCTTGCCTCTGGTTTCATGTTGCAGTTAAGAAAGGAGTTTTGAAGAAGGGCAGAATTCTGAGGGAGGGAGGTTCACGAAATAAAGTGTCCTTGAGGGGGACTGAGCTCTGTGTCCATACTGTGGCTTTTGAGCCTCGGGCTTGCAGAGAATTTTTAATGAGTTAGGTGGCAGTCAAGTTTTGATCTTCATTGTAGTGAGAGGATGTAAACACCACTTCTGGTGAGTACCCTGGTATATGAACAGCAGGATTGAAATCGGGTTTAGAAATAGAAATTTTAAAACTTCATGATAAATCGCTGTAAGAACCCTCCCTCCCCCCGACAGAATGCTGAGCTAGAAGTCACTAAGGCTCTTAGGGCAAGTAGAGGCATCATCTGCCTTACTTAGCAGAGAGAGGTTTGAGAACATCAAATGCCATTTGAGATGTCAAACTCCTCTGAAAAGCTTAAAGCCCGGTAGAAGTGTACTTGTTTTCACTCCTTACATTATTTTATCATTATTTTCATCAAATGCTGCAACTCTTTGCAACTTGGTCCTTCTGCACAATCTTGAAAACTCTAGTTTGAACCCAAATAACTTCATGATTTTATTTTGCAGTGAAATGGACCCCTTTATTTTTCTTAAGCTCTTTGTCATGTGTATTTTCAAAGGAATCTATCGATATCTAGATAGTGCATCTAAATCATGTGCAGTATCTCACTTTTTGGAATTCCTAGTGTATATAGAGGAAATGTACAAAATAGAGAAATCACTCAATAAAGCTTATGGATTGACTGATATGTATTCAATGGTACCTAATCCTTTGTGCTATGAACAAAGTTTCATGAATCGAAGCATTACTTCCCTAATGGAATGTTAAGGTCCTTAAAGGCAGAATCTGAGTCTTAGGCTTCTTTACAGCCCCCATATCACTTAGCACTACTCTAGGCACAAACATAGTAGAAACTATTTAACACCTAACCTACAAATCCCATAAATGGTCTACAGAGACAGCCAGTTTGGTATGACTTAATATCAGAGATGAGCATACTTGGAGAGAAAGCAAGTCAAGTATTTTAAGTGATTATACACCGATGATTCGGCAACAATCTAATCTCATGCCATCTCATGAAACATATTGTCTAGTCACTCTCCAATTTATAGCTCCAGCATAATCTCTCCCCTGAGTCACAGACGTGAATATCCAGCTGCCCACTGAATAACTCTACCTGGATATCTAAAAGGTATCTCAAACTTAATATGTTCAAAACTGATGTCCTGATTCCCACAACTTCCAACCTGCTCCTCTCACAGTCTTCCCCATTTTGGTAAATGGTGGCTTCATTCTTCCATTAGCTCAGGCCACACACATCAATTCCTGTCTTTCACATCCCACATGTAACCCACCAGTAAATTCTGTTGGTGCTACCTTTGAAATATATCCAGAATCCAGTGACACTTCTCCACTTCCCCACTCCCACTTCATTGGTTCAAGCCATCATCTCCCACCTGGATCATTGGAATAGTCTGTCATGCTGCTTCTGCCCCTGCTCTCTTGATAGCACATTCCCCACACTAAAGCCAGAATGAGGCTTTTAAAATCTAAGTCATGTCATGTCTCTCCTTTGCTCAGAAACAGCAATAGTGTCTCATTTCCTTCAAAATAAAAGCCAAAATCCTACAATGACCACAAGGCTCCTACGAGGTTCACCTCTCCCTATCCTGACCTCTCTAATCTCATCCCCCAATATTTCCACCCATATCATGCACTTTAGGTGCACCAGCCTTTTCACGGTTTCTAAAACTCACAGGTATGTTTCTACCTCAGGACTTTTGCAACCTCCCATTGTAAACCACCAAAAAAGGTCACTTCTTATCCTCCTTCCTGTCTTTTGTAGCACTTAATACCAAATGACATACTATATATTTTGCTTGTTTACTCCCCGTCTTCTGTCTCTCTCCACTAAAATGTAAGCTCCATGAAGTATTTTTATGTTTTCTGTTCATTGTTATATCCCCCAAACAAGCACAATGTCAGGCATGTAGTAGACTTGTGATCAATAGTTGCTGAATGAGTTGAATATATTGTTGCCCAGCATTCACAAGAGGGGCTACAGATAATGTTGAAATGAATAGGCCATAGTCTCCAAGGAATTTACAGTCTAATGCAAGTGATAAACAACTCTACTACCAAACAGAATGAAAGGCCTCATAAAGAAAGACAAAGTAATGTTTAAGCACCAAGGATGAGGATATTGGGAAAGCCTGTATTTGATTCAGCTTATTTGTTCATCACAACACCATCATCACAACCACTGAAATTCCATTCAGCATGTATGTGATAAGGCCAATTTTAATCTCTTTCTCCTTAGGTTCCCATTGGATGTGCCTCATAAGGTGGACAGTTGGCTGGATTTTAGACCCTGAGCGCTACAAATAGTGCAAGGTGAGAAACATATCAACAGTAGACTTCCAGAAATGCATCTTTGCAATAGAGAACTAGACTTCCACCCAGAAAAGGAGGCATCAATAAAAATCACCTAATTTCATTTCAGCCAACATATACAGGTTTTGTTCATTAAAGAATGAAAGTTTACCAAGTAGGGGTGGAGAGCTATTTCCCACATAAGGACATTGGCGATGCAAAAATATCAATCAAGGGCCTTATAATTAAAAATAATTTAGTAAAATACTTTCTGTTATAATATAGAAAAACACATTTTATTTTCTCTCTCATCTCTCACTTGCCCTTTCAATCAAGTTTGGTTCACTCTGATTGGGATTAACATAGCAGAGGTACGGTCAAAATAGCATTCCTTCTTAAATCCCAGTTGGTTATGAATTTACACTTATCTTAACACCATTCAAACCTAACAAGTTAAATTTAAAAATGAAAAACATCTCACTTCTAATGCCTAATGTTGTGTTCTGGCAACTATGATTTATGATGTTAAAATCACTCTTATTTTTATGTATGGAAATGCAGATATTCTCTTTTCCCTCAGTATGTTTACTTGTAACATGAAAACTCCTGGGGGGAGGGAGGTAAAAAGAGAGGGGGGGGAGAAAGGAATATTCCTATAGCCATTTTGAACCGTTCTTGAAGTTCTAATCACAGCTATTCATAGCTATGAATCAACCAGTAATGTCACATCTATTCAAGGTTATTGAGAGTTCTTGGAAGCAATTTTCCTTTAAACCACAAATTGGTATAAACCAAGAGAAAATAATCCTTCCCTGCTCCCTGACCCTCCACCACAACTTCTTGTCTTGATATTTGTGCCAGTGGACACAGCAGAAAATACATTCCAGCTCTCTTTAGGCACATGATATGGAAGTGCACAACTCTGTGTGCCTCGAACTATGAAAATATATAACTGTGATATTTACCAAAGTCCTATAAGGCAGAGCTTGGCTTCACTCACAAATGGTTCATTTTTTGAAAATTAAAAAAAATAGGAAAACATTAAGAGAAAGATTAATACTTTAAAGCTAACAAAGTTTAAAAGCACAATAATTCTGAAAAGATGCTGTTACAAATACTCTGCGGTAAAGGACAGGCTCATAATTTGCTTTACTGACTTCTTCATTCAGTGCCCAACATGGCATCCTGGAGGTCCAATGATAAGCAAATGTTATTTAGACATGGCAATCTCCCTGTCAACTCACAGAAAAACCAAATGTACATATAATACTATTCGCAGCAGTTTTTCTTATTTCTCTATTATTTTGATAATGATAAATGTTAAACAAGGAACTGTGTAGGTAAAATACATGCTGCATGTATTGTGAAACAGTGAAAAACAAAATCAATTATCTTCTCTACTGTAGAAGATATATTCATATAGTTCACATAGTATAAATTCAAATGTCACCACCTATGGTTTCCCTTTGTGTGTTCCACTTTTTGCTTTCTACTAAGATAACCTCCAAGGTGACTTTGGAAAAGACCCATGGAGGTATATGTTGATTTCTTCAATCACCATAAAGCTATAGACAACTTGGTATATGAAAATCACTGGCCTTAGAATAGCAGAATAAGCATCATAACAGCAAGTAGCAGCTAACTCAGGTGGTAGGTCTCATGCAAGGCCACCAGATACTGTTCTAAGTGCTTTTCACACATTAACTCCTTTAACTCATACTGTATCTGATGAAGTGGGTACATTTTATAGATAAAGAAAATCAAAGAACAGAGCAGTTAAGTGACTAGACCAAGGTCACATAGCTAGTAAATGGTAGAGCCAATATTTCACTTCATACAATCTGCTCCAAAGGCCACACTCATAATCACTAGTCCACATTGTCATTCAGAAGACACTTGGCACAGTGGCCTAAGGTATATCACCTCCTCTCTCTTAAGGCCTCTAGTTTTTCTAAATATAATAAGGAGATTAGATTTTCTCAAAGAGCTCTTCTAGCTCTAAAATCTTATGATTGTCTATGAAGCTGAAGGGAAGCTTAGATTGGTCAAAAAAATGGTAGGTTTATGCTAAATGAGATCAGTCAGAGAAAGACAAAGTCCATATATGATCTCACTCCTATATAGAATTTAAAAAAACAAAACAAATGAACAAAGGAAGAGAGGGAGAGGCAAATAAAGAAAGATTCTTTTTTAAAGATTTTATTTATTTATTTGAGAGAGAGAGAGAAAGAGAAGGAGCAGGGAGAAGGGCAGAGGGAGAGGGAGAAGCAGACTCCCTGCTGAGCAGGGTGCCTGACCCCAGAACCCTGAGATCATGACTTGAGCCAAAGGCAGACATTTAACTGACTGAGCCACCCAAGAGTCCCAAGAAACAGATTCTTAGGTATAGAGAACAAACTGATGGTTACCAGAGGAGGATGGGTGGGGAAATGGGAGAAATAGGCATGGGAATTAAGGAATGCATTTGTTGTGATGAGCACTGAGTGACGTGTGGAATTGTTGAATCATTATATAGTATACCCAAAACTAATATTATACTCTATGCTAACTAACTAGAATTTTAAATAAAAAGTTTAAAAAGCTAGAAAAATGGTAGGCTTATTCAAAGACAAGTCTACATTATTTATCAGTCCCCCATCCCTCCTCTCTCTTCTGTTCCTTTCCTCTCCCTCTTCCCAACCCTTCACACACATTCCTATCTATTATGGGGTAGTTTAACTAAAATATTACTTTCTAATCCATTGATATGTATATATATATTTATGCACTGGGGATAACCTCCCTCCCTATTCCTCTATCCCGTTATTTCCTTTCCATTTCTTACTATTAATCATATATACAACCTCTCAAAATGGAAAACAAGACTGTCCTACTCATAGCAACTATTTATGGGTTGGAGCCTTCACCAAAAGACATACGCTACTCCAGAAAAAAATAAACAGTACATTGGACATTGCTCAAGGAGAACAGGCTTCTTCAGAACATGGCAGACAGAGGAAATGAGGCCACCTAGTACCTAAAAGAATAGCTAGCAAAGGGGGATAGTACTCCCTGGGATTATTATTAATTTCTCTTCAATAATGACCTTTTACATTAATGCAAATTATCTTATTCACAAAACACTAGACTAGTAACAGAGGTTGGTGAGGATGTGGAGAAAGGGGAGCACATGCATTGTTGGGGAGAATGTAAATTGGTACAGCCACTATGGAAAACAGTAAGGTGGTTCCTCAAAAAATTAAAAACAGAAATACAATATGATCCAGCAATCCTGCTTCTGAGTACTTACCCAAAGAAAACAAAAACACTAATTCAAAAATATATATGTTCTACTGTTTATTGCAGCATTATCTACAATGGCGAAGACATGGAAGCAACCTAAGTCATCAATAGATGAATGGATAGAGATGTGATGTACACACACACACAAACATACACACACACACGTGGTGGGGGATATTACTTAGCCATACAAAGAATAAAATCTTGTCATTCATGACAACATGGATGGAACTAGAGGGTATTATACTAAGTGAAATAAGTCAGACAAAAAGGACAAATACCATGATTTCATTTATAAGTGGTATCTATAAAGCGAAACAGAAGACTGGACAAAATAAAACAGGAACAGACTCACAAATACAGAGAACTGGTAGTTGCCAGAGGGAAAGGGGGTGGGAGGATAGACAAAATAAGTAAAAGGGATTAAGAGATACAAACTTCCAGTTAGAAAATAAATATGTCATGGTAATGTAAAGTACAGCATAGGGGATATAGTCAATAATATTGTAATAACTTTGTATGGTGACAGATGGTAAATGGTAACTAGACTTAACATGGTAAACACTGCATAATGTATATAAATCTTGAATCACTATATTGTACACCTGAAACTAATATAATACTGTATTGTCAGCTACATTTCAATTAAATAAAAAGAAAAGAAAAGGAAACACTGGATTAGGAAGCCCTTAAATGGAATGTGAAGTTTTGGCTGATTCCTTTCCTACTTTTCTTTGTTTTTCTTAAGGAAATGCTTAAATAGTGAATTTTTGCGGGGAAGAAACAAAGCTGTAAAAGCAGGATAATCACTTGAATCTTTCTAACCCTGAGAGAAATCTGCCTCATTTATCCTACCAGCTTCTAAGAGTGACTGCTGTCATTCTGGTCCATTTCCTTCCAGTCATAATATGCAAATACATTTTTTCATGTTGCTTTCTTCAGTCTAATATTTCTGCATTTTTCTACAAAATTTCTGTAACCATCATTTTATTAGCAGTGTAGAGTGGATGTACCATAATTTGCATACTCATTCCCCTATTGTTGGGTATTTACATTTTCTCTCCCCATTTATAAGTATTCTAACTGGAGTCATTTGAAGATAACATTCACATCTTCAATATTTTTTATTATTTCCTTAGGGTAAATTCCAAGATGCTGAATTAATAAGCCGAAAGGTTTGAACATATTTGTGGCTTTGGGGGATTGTAATGATTTACACTGCCATTAGCAATGTGTGGGAACCCTCTCTTCTCATTGTACCCTTGCCAACCTTGAGTATTATTTTTTAATGTCTATTTGAAATAAGTAAATTAAAGGTATCTTCTTGTAGTTTGAATTTCCTGGATTATTAGGGAGGCTGAGTAATTTTATTTTTGCATGCGTTTGCTAGGTCTATTTCCTGTCTTGTGAACTACTTATGCTTTTGTGCATTTATCGACTGGGGACCTGAATGTTTTTTTTAATTAAATTATATTAGTAGCATATAACAAATAAATTAACCCTTTATCCATAGCATATGCTAAAACTATCTTTCATAGTTTGCTGTTTGCCCCTCTTTTTGGTCCTTTTTAGATGACTGAACTTTATACTAAAAGGAAAGCATGATCACTGGCTGGACATAAAGCAGTTGTTTTAGAAAAATACAATAAACTTGGTAAAACCAAGAGGTTTTCTGAAAACAATTTGTTAATATCTAATCACTCAGCAGCTGTTTGACTTCATTTGGTTATTCACAAAATCACTATAGTTTGACTAAATTCTTTTTTTTAATGTTTTATTTATTTTATGATAGTCACACAGAGAGAGAGAGAGAGAGAGGCAGAGACACAGGCAGAGGGAGAAACAGGCTCCACGCACCGGGAGCCCGACGTGGGATTCGATCTGGGGTCTCCAGAATCGCGCCCTGGGCCAAAGGCAGGCACCAAACCGCTGCGCCACCCAGGGATCCCTAAATTCTAATATATATATATTATATATACATATATATGTATTAAAAACCCATCAATTTGTGTGTGATGAGAACCCAGATAGGTACATAAAGTCTAAAGCAGTAGTTTCATTTTGTCATGGAATTGGCCAGTTATTTTGGTGTCTGTCTCATGGACACAACCATAATATTTTAGTAAATAAAAAGAGAAATAAATCTTCATTTTTCAGGAGATAGGCTGAATTTTCTGTACTGCATACAGGGCTTCTTTATCCAGGAAATGATAACTTTCAAAGTAGACTGCTTTTGTGCTACATACATATCCTATTATATCAAAAACATAACACTCAAGAGTTCAAATGAAATTTTGTTTACTGCATTGGTTCACATGTGCTTGTTTAAGCTAACTGTTCTATTAGCATTTTTAAAATCCTACAATGGAAGGCTGAAAGGTCCCTCCTAGAAAAATATTCCTCCAAAACTGATTTGACTCAGTTGTGAGAACAGCTGCAGTGGATGTCCTCACGGTGCCTTGGCAGGCAGGCTCGTTAGGCCATTTTGAAAGAGAAAAATGGAAGCCTCTTAATTCCATAACTAAAGAGTGATGATTAATTAATCTCACATCTCTTTCCATAGATGCTGTTTTTTCTGGCTGCTTGTATCTTTATTTTTTCTCATTATTTTTGGACATTTTTATGGACACTGATGCTAGATCACTTGAGACAAGTGGAGAGAGAGAATTAGGAATGGATAAATTGGTGCTGTCACCAGATTCTGCTAAGACACTCTAACCTGGAAAATATTTTTAAAAGAAAAATCAACATCCAGAACCCTAGATCAATTATTTGGGATATTTTCTCTCATTTAGTATTCTCTATTCTGCTTATGGAATCTGGATTCCATAACTTTCCAATATATCACACACACACAAACATACATGAGTGTGGAAAAAGGTCTGGGGGAGTAGAGCTATACATACTGTGATTTTGAAGATCAGCTGAGTATTTTGGGTTATTTTGTTTTGTTTTGGCTTTTGTTTGGGGGTGGGGGAGGAATGGGGAGGAGGAGAGAGAGAATTTTAATTAGACTCCATGCCCAGCACAGAGCCTATAATTAGCACAGATCAGGACTTGATCTCACAACCCTGAGATCATAAACTGAGCTGAAGTCAAGAGATGCTTAAAAGACTGAGCCACTCAGGTGCCCCCGTTGGGTATTTCAATAGATAAATGGCAACAGCTTAGTGCAGGCCAAATGAGGGCCCATAATCTCTAGCAGCTATTTTCAATTAAGGCAGAGATTTCTTTTTTAATTGTATAACTACTAAGCACATTTCTATCTACATCTGAATTGCAGTAACATCTACCTCCACCACACCATCTCTTGTGGAACTCCAACAGCTTCCTAAAGTAATTTCAAATTATCTTTCACTTATAACTTTTCAATATCCTTTGTGGTGGATTATGTAAATCAGCTAAACACTTAATATGGGAACAATCTTCAAGAAAATTGAAGGTAACTCAATGTATAAACGCTTTTTTTTTTACTCTTTAGAGAAGAACAATAGCTGATTTCACCAAGTAAACAATCATATTCAATTCATTTTCCTTACAATGAAATCCATTGGGATTTTGTAAGTTTTGTGGTGATTTTAGCATTAACATACTTATCTAAAATGTAGCATCAAATTTAATACAGTATCCTGAGAAGTAATAGGCTTAAATATGGTATCGAACAACCAGCGATATCACTTTCCTCCATAGCTTGCAGATAGCAATTATTAATCGTAGCTCTCTATTAACATCCATATTCCACATTAGTTCAGTGAAACTTGTACATTTTCCATAACTCTCTCAAGTTTCATGTTTAACAATTGGAAGCAGAGCATTTTCACTGCTTACTAACTTGAACCTCTTTTTCAATTATGTTAAATATTAGATAGAAGTGGAGCTAATCAAATTAACATTACATATGCTACAAAGATATAGACCCTTTAGTAATTTAATTATAGAGGTGAATGCAGGGGGTAATAATGATTGTGGGGGTTTGCACCAAGTATTCTGCTCCTCTAACAAAATACTATCTACGGTAGTACCACCTTATCTGCCAGAGCATATGTTTCAAGATCCCGCATGGATGCCTGAAACCAGGGATCATACTAACCCTATACAAACTTTTTTCCTCTGCATATAAACCCATGATAGAGTTTAATTAGACACAGTGAGACACTAACAACAACAATAATAATAAAGTAGAACAATTATAATAATATATTATAATAAAAGTTTTGGGAATGTGACCTCTCTCTCAAAATATCTTATTGTAGAGTACTCACCCTTTTTATAAAGATGTAAGATGATAAAACGTCTACATGATGAGATGAAGTAAAGTGAATGACCTAGGCCTTGTGACAGTGTTAAGCTACTATTGACTTTCTGAGATATGTCAGGAGGATCATCTGCTTCCAAACCTCGGTTCACCGTGGGTAACTGAAACTGCAGAAAGTGAAACTGTGGATAAGGGTACAGGACGCCAAGGACAGCAGGTGATATTAGAAGGAGCCTTGAAATATAGCTTCTACACCCAGCTTTATGACAGTAGTATGACACCATTTTCTTACTATAAAGCGGGAAAACACCTAATATCATTAATCCTATGAATCTCACAGGGACGTTATGGTAGCCCATGAAAATAATATGATTGGCAATTTCAAAAAACAAGTACCAAGGATGTCTGGGTGGCTCAGTCAGGCTCCTTGCTCAGAGGGGAGTCTGCTGCTCCTCTGCCTGCTGCTCCCCCGGCTTGTGCTTTCCCTCACTCTCTCTGACAAATAAATAAAATCTTAAAAAAATATATTTTTTTATTTTGTTTTTTTCATTTGTTTTTATTGAAGTTCGATTTGCCAAAATATAGTACAACACCCAGTGCTCATCCCATCAAGTGCCCCCCTCAGTGCCCATCACCCAGTTACCCCATCTCCCCACCCACCTCCCCTTCCACAACCCTTTGTTCATTTCCCAGAGTTAGGAGTCTCTCATGGTTTGTCCCCGTCTCTAATTTTTCCCACTCGGTTCCCCTCCTTTCCCTTATAATCTCTTTCACTATTTCTTATATAAAAATAAAAAATAAATAAATAAAAGTATCAGAGGAAATGCCCTAGTAGAAGTTTAAGCTGTCAACTTGCTTAAATAATGATGATGATGATGATGATTATCAGAGTAAAAGGACTAGAAAAAAGAGACACTTTTTAAAGCATTTTATATCCATGATTCCTTTTAATCCTCAAAAATTTCATAACAAGATATGTTTTCCTTATTTTGCAGAAAAAGGAACAGGCAGAAAAAGGTTAAGTAATTTTGCTCAGATCACACAACTAGTGGAGCTAGAAGTCAAAACCAACAACTCCAGCTTGAGTCTATACTCTTAATCTCTTTGCTCTACAAGGGTCACAGATTCTAGTCCTTTTACTTATAAGGTGTTAGTGTGCAACACAAGTCCCCTGCCTAACACATTTGGCATTTACTAGACACTCCAGATGAGAGAGCTAAAATTGACTTGGTATTGCTGGGTCATATGTGATCAGGACAAGCAAGAAATTTAACTAGACTTCCTCAGCCCCCTTACCAACAAATAACTCAACAAGAACAGAGCACAGATTAAATCGCAATTTTCACCTTTGTGATTCCCTCTTCTGATATCTAAATTTCCATACTTACCTACAGGGAGTAATACAATGTAATTACAATTGGGTTGCCACCAGAGAGTTGGTTTGGCATAATGTAGTAAGAAAGGCACTGAACTTGGGAGTCAGGAAGTCTGAGTTCTGGCCCATCTTGTGTCATTAACTGTATGCCACTGGATAAATGAGCTGGATAAACGAGCTAACCTCTTTTCCTTCTGCATAATAAAGGCTAACTAACTGCCCTTCCTTTTTAAGAGTGCTGGCAGATGAGTCCAGTAATACATAACAACTACATAGTTGTAATTATTAATTACTGACTTTTCCAACTGTAAATGTATCAGTGCTAGGTTATTTACTGTTCAATGATGTGGGGGTACACTTAGAGAGTTGTGAAACTATCACCATCATCCAGTTTTAAAACATTTCCATCACCCTTAAAGTACTGCCACATCCTTGAACCAGTCACTGCCAATTCAACCTCTCTTCAGCCCCTGGCAACTACGAATACACTTTCTGTCTCTACATTCGCCTATTCCGGACATTTTCTGTAAATGAAACCATGTTGTATTTTGCATCTGGCTCTTGTTCATTCATTCTTTAGCATGTATTAGTATTTTACATCCAGTTTATTTCTGAATATAATCCTTTCAACATGTTGTGTTAAATTTGCGATTGCGATTTTTTTTTTTTTTAAAGAATGTTCTGCTCCTTGCTTTTTCACCTCTCCTACTGGGATTCATATTGTGTGTATGCTTGTATTCTTGATGTTGCCTCACATATCTCTGTTCATTATACTTTTATCTGGTTTCTATCTGTTCTTCAGATTGGACAGTTTGTACAGATTGGTCTTCAAGTTAACTGATCTGAATCTGCTATTGAGTCCATCTACTGAATTTGTCATTTCTATTATTGTACTTTTCAATCATAAAATTTCCATGTGGTTCTTTTTATAATTTCTACTTCTTTCTCAAAAATCACTTTTTCATTTTGGTCATACTTTCCATTAAGTCTTTATTTAGGCTTTCCTTTACTTCTTTGAATATATTTACAATGGCTGCTTTGAAGATGCACCTGCTAATTGCAACATCTGGACACACTCAAAGATAGTTTACATGACTGATTTTTTTTAACTGAGCACAGGTCATGCTCTCTTATTTTTGCGTATCTCATAACTTTTTGTTGAAAACTGGACATTTGGGATAGGTAATATATTGTAACAACTCTGGATTCTGTTTTTTTTCCCCTGAAAGTAATTGTTGCTCATTTTTTTTCTTTCTTTATTCAGTAAACTGCCTGGGCTAAATCTGTGAAACATGTTGCCAATGATGTGTGCCTACTGATTTATTTGGTCATATTTTTGTTATATCCTTTTTTAAAGCCTGTTTCCCTAAGGGGGAACTCTGTATCCCTGTAGCTTTGTGGTCAATGATTGCATAGAGGTTGCGCTTAACCGTCGCAAGTCTAAGATTTTTATCTTCTGCAATGGATCTGTGTGTGGGAAAGGGAGTACATTTAAAGTTCACACATTTTCAAGTTTGCCACGACTTTTATTTTCCACTGGGCCTTTTTGCATCTCTTCTGTACAAGTGTGACTAGCATTAATATTCTCAAATCTTCACTGTCTGATGCACATGTGCATAGTCTCAGACAGGAATATACTTTTCACTACTCACGTTAGCAGAACTATTGGCCCTCCCCACAGTCCAAATCCCACCAAACCTGTCACTTCTACAAACACTGTCACTGAACGTGGGAGTCATGCACCTGTCCACATCAAGTGAACCATCTTCAACCATGGTAGTACAGCTACAATTCTTACAGCCTGGCCCACCATGGGCACTGACCAATCTGTGTGTGTGTGTCAGGGAGAGGAGATGGTGGACCATGAGCAGACCCCAGGACAAAATATACCAGAGACTGACACTTTCGTTACCCAATGTCCAATAATTTATTCAAGTATAAGTCCTTCTTGGATAGGCCTTTGGTTGATTTCCAGGGTGCTTATAGGGCTGTTTTTGTCAACTTGTCAAGCTTTATGGTTAATAGTTGTTTCTTAGGAAGTAGGCTTATAGATCCTCACTAGGCTATAGCCAGAAATCCTGCCCACTACTGATCTTATAGTGGTAGAACTTTATAGAAATGCTATACATTAGGGATTTGTGGGGGTTTTGCTTAATACTTCAAAGACTTAATACAAGAAAAACAATCTAAAAGGTCTCATTAATAATTTTATATTGACTATATATTCATATTATAATATTTGGATATACTGAGTTAAGTAAAATATATTAACAAAGTTAATTTCACTTGTTCCTTTTTTCTTTTTTAATGTGACTTCTCAGAATTAAAAAAAACACATATATATCCTGAATTAGATTATTCTAGATCTAATATCCAGTTTATAAAAAATACTAGAGATAGAAAACATCAAATAACAGGGATACAAACAGTGAAATCAAGAGTATAAGAAACTCTATAGGAAAAATTACCCAATTTCTTCAATAAATGAACTGAAAGAGAAAAAACAAAAACAGAAATATAGGGATTAAAAGAGACTTAAGAGATTTAGCTATAAATTGTGTACTTCTTTTGTAAAAATGATTTATTTATTTGAGAGAGTAAGCAAGAGCTTAAGGAGGGGCAGAGGGAGAGGGAAAGAGAATCTCAAGCAGACTCCAAACTGAGCATGGAGCCCAACAGGGGCTCAGTGTGGGGCTCGATGTGGGGCTTGATCCCACAACCCTGAGATCATGACGTGAGGCAAAATCAAGAGTCAATTAACTGACTGAGTCACACAGGAACCCCTGTAATGTGTACCTCTTAATAGGATTCTCATCTGAACAAACAAAAAACTACACATACATTTATGAGGTAGTCTGGGAAATTTGGAAATGTATAGCATATCTAATGATACTAAAGATTTATTGTTTTTTAAGGTGCAATAGGATATTACAGTTAAATTAGAATCTTCATATCTTATAGTCAAATACTGAAGCTTTATGGATGAAATTATAGGATATCTTGGACTTCAAAAAAATCTAGGGAGATAAGAGAAGGAATTGGTTGGGGTCTAGATTCATCTAGAAGATTGAAAATTAGGTTTCCTGGGTGGCTTAGTCAGTTAAGCTGCTGGGGTTGCACCTCACCTTAGGCTCCCTGCTCAGCAAGGAATTGTCTTCTGTCTCTCCCTCTGCCCCCCCATGTGTCTGCTCTCTCTCTCTCTCTCTCTCTCTCTCTCTCTCTCTCTGTGTGTGTATGTCCCCCTCTGCTCTCCCTCTCAAATAAATAAACACATCAATAATCTTTTTAAAAAAGAAAAGCATTGAAGTTATGTGATAGCTACATGTTGGGTTCATTCAATTATACTATCTACTTCAGTTTATATTTAAAATTTTAGATAATAAAAAGTTAAAATAGCTTTGGAGAATTTAATCATTTGTGAAAATACTAGAATATAATGTTAAATGAAAAAAATAAGATACAAAACTGAAATAAATGATGAAATGTTGCTAAAACTAATTTCATGGGAAGAGGGGGTGATTACATAGAACTTTAACTTTCTATTAAATTCTCTATAATTAACTTCCATTGATTTTTAATAAGAAAAAACAGTACTCATCATAGAGGTTTATTACCAATTATTTGAAAAAAACTGAAAAACTGAAAGGAAATACGTCAAGATAACTAATGGCAATTATCTCTGTGTTCTGTGATCATGAATAACTTTTATTTCCTTATTATATTTTCCCTACTCTCTACATTGAGAATGTATTACTTTTCCATCAGAAAAATAGGAATGACAAGTCTCATGTGAAGAACTTGAAATTTTTACTTTCCTTTTTGCTCCTCCTATCCATGCTCATACAGATGTATAGCTATTTGGCCATTCATTAGAAGTTACATATTAAAAGTACCTCACACATTGCAAAGCATTTTAGACATTTTCAAATTTCTAAATTTCATATACAATATTAAAATTTATATACTTACACCCCTCTGAAGTAGCACACCAGGAATACATTATTACTCTCATTTTCAGATAAGAAAACAGAGTCTCAAATATTCGCAAAACCCGGCAAGGCAGGAGCAAACCTTAGATGAGAACTCCAGTTTCATGACTCCTAGTCTGGTGCTCTTTTCACTATAACATGTTGCCTCCCATAAAGAGTATCCAACTCAGAATACTATTAATTTAGCAAATAACTAACTTAAGCCCATTGAATTCAAGTTAGTTACATCAATTAACTGTACTATCCATTTTACTTAACTGCAACAGAGAGCCATGTGCAGGAAAGAGGCACTCAGATGAAATAACAGGGAGGAAGCAGGAGAATTTTGTGACATATGGCATGCTTGCTGATGAAATCAAAGGTATGTTTCATGCCAGCTTTTGGTCTGCAAAGTGTCTTTCATTTCACTAAGAGGTATACCCCATGCCAGGAAATGCACAACCTCCTAGCCCTTTCTTTTGAAATCTAAACCCATGAGAGCACGGACTTGGCATGACTTGATGGAACATTGAATGCAATATGCTTGACCCATTTGTGGGTACAAACAATCCAGATCATCCGCTATAGAGAAGAACTCTAGATTATCATCTGGATTCCCCATCAGTTTAGGGAAAGTGGGGATACAACTGAGTCTTAGATTTATCTCTGGGTTAGAGATTAAGGATTTATAATCTCAGAGAGTAAAAACAGCCCCCCCCCAAAAAAAAGAAAATCAAAGTTAATCTAGGAAGCAACTAAGTATACTAAAAGTACAAGTGTACTTTGCAGATATTGAGGGCTCAGTTCCAGACCCCTCACAATAAAGCAAATAACACAGTAAAGTGATTCAGATGAATTTTTTGGTTTCCCAGAACATATAAAAGTTATGCTGACACAATCCTGGAGTCTATTAAATGTGCAATAACATTATGTCAACAGCATTATGTACATATTTTTATTAAGAATATTGCTAAAAAATGCTAATCAACATCTGAGCTTTCAGCAAGTCACAATTACTGATCGCAGATCATCAAAACAAATACATTAATAATTAAAAAGATCAAAATATTGTGAGAATTACCAAAATGTGACACAAAGACACGTGAGCAAATGCTATTAGAAAAATGGCACCTGAAAGACGTGCTTGAAAAGGGGTTGCCACAAACCTTAAATCTGTAAACAACAACAACAAATAAACACAACTCCTCCACAATATCTACAAAGCACAACAAAGCAAAGCACAATAAAACCAGGGCTAAGTGTTCTTAGAATAGTATCTTTGTGGCTAGGGAGTTGTAAAACCCCCAAATAGACCTTAGTTTAGTGCAAAGGATCTAATCCTTAATTCAAGTGAGTCTATCTCTACTCTACCAGGGAAGAGAGATGCTGGAGAGCAGAGCAGAGCACCACAGGGTGTTTGAAGAAGACCTCTCTGTAGATTTTTAAGAACAAGAAATTTTTACTTTATCTGCTACAAGAATCTTTGTTACCATTTCAATAGAAACTCTCAGGGAAAATACCAATTTATAAAGAAGACCTTGTGTTTAAATGGAGGCATTCCCTAGATGAGACAGGGGTCTTAACCAGAAATCTTACTGTTATTTTGGATAACTTGCTCCTCTAACTGTTATGGTCAATCCTTCTCATTTGGTAAACCTTGTCTTACATGCAGCTGACTGTTACTGGGAAGGTGGTTTATAAAAGGGAAGAAATAAAATATTTTGGAGTTCATTTTAAGTGCAGAAGTTTGGCTGGCCAAAGAGAGGCACATACATCCTTAAATACCTTTATTACAGAAGAATGAGAAGCAGTATATTGAAGCAAGACTTTGAGTCAGACAGACCTGAGTTCTATAACCAGCTTTTCCATTCACTTAATTTCATGTTTGCTCATCTATAAAATTGAAATAACAATATCTACCTTCCAAAGTTGATGTGAGAATTAACGAAAACTATGCTGGATGTATTTTGTAGCAACAAGTTTGAAAATATACACATCATCAAGGTATCAGCAATGGTTAGATGGGAGGATTCTTAGGTTGATTATTATATGATGGTAATAAAGGCAAACATTCATTGTTTTCTTTTTATTGTCTTATGTTTTCTTACAATGAACACATTCTAGTATGACAAAAAGAGTATCACATATTATTTTAAAATAATATATGTGAAGCTCCTATTCTTGTGTGGGGCACACAATAAGCACTCACCTCCTCATTGTTGACTGCCATCACTGTTGTCATTAGTATCATCATCTTATCCTTCCTATCAAAGGTGTGAAAAGAGGCTTAGAGAGGTTTAGTAGCTTACTTAATCCTGTGTATCTCAGAAGCAAATACAATGCCTAACACACTGCCTGAAATACACACACATATGGACACATCTCATTCCATGAATCATGAATAAATAGATTTGGTTTGGAAAGTCACCAGCAAAAACAGGAGCAACCACAATAGGCCCTCAGTGAATCAGATTACTTAAAAAAGCAGGAAATCTTGACAAAGGGACAGTATATGCAAGAGTGATATGAAGATATGACAGAGACAAAGTCACATCAAGAAAAGGAAGGGATTTCCAATAATGAAAATTAATGAATAACAGTGTGCTTCAATAATTATTTACCAATTCCCATAGATTACAATTAGCAGGTAAAGTTTTTCTCTAAAATCACTGCCTTCCCTTCCTCTTATTCATGTCAATATGCACGTGCGCACACACACACACACACACACACACAAACACACACAGAGGAAATCCCTTCCACTCACTTCTTCAGAATTTCAGTGGCTGTTTGCTGCTTCCAGCCTGAATAAAAGGCCTTCCTATAGCACTTTCCCTTCTTCCCTACTCCAAATCTATGCCTCTTTCCTCTCCTTCATCAAAGGTTACTTGATATGTCTATATACCCTGTTCTTTCATGTCTTTGCCAGATGTCTAACTGTCAACGACTTATTCAAAGTGATTAATGACTAATCAGACTAATAAGTTATCCCTCCCAGAAGAAGTTAAAATTTACAGAGGCCATTTGGAAATTCCATATCTTTGACTAAAGGTATTAATTTCTAATTTTGATATTTAGGCCCCAGAGTAGACCGCTGAGAAAGATAAATGGGAGAGTATTTTCCTTTGTGCTTCCTAAGTCAAAGTAACTCAGCAATGACTTTATAGGGCTGAATTCTAGCAGGACCTGATTGTTTGAGCCTCAGGGCAGAGACAGGACTAGCCTAAATCCTCATGGAATGCCTTTTGTAGATTTAATATTAAGTGAGAAGAATTGAGCTCATCCCTAGATAGAAATTAATAATGATAAATTTCTTCCCCTTCACAGCCTCAGAGGGACTCCATGTTATATCACTGGTTGCTTCAACATATGAATGAACACTGTTGAGTAAGGTAAGATTTGGGACTTCCTATAAATTGTAGTATCCATGTGCTTATATAAAAAATTCTTCTAATAGGATTCAGAGGATTCAGTGATACAAATCTAGGTCTATTTCCCTCCTCGGCCAAAGTTGTACAAGTCCTAGAAAAGCTACTGGCCTCAAGTTACTAAAAAGAATTGGTATTTCTACATTTTTTTTTTCACTGAGTCTCATTTGGTGTTTGTTTCAAGAATTTAAGATTGGGGCACATGGGTGGCTCAGTCAGTTATGCATCTGCCTTCAGCTCAGGTCATGATCCCGGGATCCTGGAATTGAGCCCCAAATCAGGCTCCCCACTCAGTGGGGAGTCTGTTTCTCCCTCTCCCTTTTGCCCTGCTCATGCTCACTCTCATTCTCTCTCAAATATATAAATAAAATCTTTTTAAAAATTTAAGGTTAGGGGATCCCTGGGTGGCTCAGCAGTTTTGCGCCTGCCTTTGGCCCAGGGCGCGATCCTGGAGTCTCAGGATCGAGTCCCGTGTCAGGCTCCCGGCATGGAGCCTGAATCTCCCTCTGCCTGTGTCTCTGCCGATCTCTCTCTCTCTCTCTCTCATGAATAAATAAATAAATCTTTAAAAAAATTTAAGGTTAAAAATGCCCACAGTAAATGACTCTGAGCCTTTGTCTTCAACAAAGCATGTGAATTACAGTCAATGCTCTGTGCTCTGGCATTCTGTCAGCAAGAAAACTATCGATTGGGGCTTCCGCCTGTACCATAAAAAATAATTTTAATGAAGACCCTGAAGAACAGCATACACTGGAAATGCCTTCTGAATATTCAGAAAATGACTATACTCCATTCATTATCATTTTACATTTAACATAGTTTACTAAATTCTTATTCCTTAGGAGTGGTACAAATCATATTATTTGATTAAGCAGGGCTTCTGATTCTTCAATCATGCTGAATTTATAAAAATACTACCATCAAGGCACACACTTCTGAATCAACCTCTAGGCCCACTATAACTTTCTTTGATGTGGTGTCACCTTAAAGCATTTACTCATGAGTAAGTGTGACTAACACATGGGTGACATCCACTATGCTTAGAGATAAGTAGTCATTTATATCTCTAAGGTATCTTGACATCAGAATACACATAGGTTGACAAATGTGGCATGAGTCGTAATCATTTACAAACTACTTGTCACAGAAAATGAACTGGGTGTGGGCTATCTTTTGGCAATGCTGTGTGTCATATAAAACACAGCCTAGACTTCTAATTGTGTTTAATAAAGAAAATATTATAAACACTAATTAGCCACATTTAATTTTTAAAGCAATTTAAAGTTCAGGGTTTAAGGGGGAAAAAAAAAAACCTCTAAAAACAATAGACATGGTCTCTGTGCAATGTGATGAATGTTTGGGAAGCAGTCACTGGAGCACAGCATAATGAGGTTGACAAGTCAGTAGCCCTGACATTTCTATACAACATCACAACTCAAACATCATTTTAAAAAGCATTGAAAATTAAATGTGGCACATCAAGTGTACTGAGCTGCAGTGCCAGTGGGGGGAAATCTGGTAGTTAAAAGTTTACAGTCTCCAACCGACAGTCAGCATGTAAGTTAGAAAGAGTGGCATGCAAGCTGACATAAAGAGGGAAATATAAGGAGAGGTGATTACTATTGTTTTTAAAATAATAATACTAACTCTACTCAATATCAGATATATGTTAAATAAGTTCTTTCATGTTCTATTTTTGATATTTCCTTTTCCCTGATTCCCTTTCAGTCAGTGAAAATGAAATATTAAGGTGTGAAATTTCTTTGGGAATGGCTAACCTAATGGTATCCCCTGCTTATACTTCTGAATTTTTTCATGAATCTTTCTGCACATGATAGTCAGGGTGACCTTTCTCCTCTTAATTAAGAAATGAAATGAAGTTGTCACTTTTATATACTACTTAAACCTTATGCTGCGAAAGAAGTTGAAAGCCTCTTTGACTTTTTCAAGCATGGAGCTTACTGTCTTAGGGTTTACTTGATCATATAAAACTCTCTTTGAGGCAATCTCATATGAGGTACTTCCATGCTTCTCTCTGAATACAAGGCAGTATAATGCCCAACAACATCAGAAGCAATCATATTGTTTATAGCTTTGAATTCTTACAGAGAATATTTAAATGGATTTTCTATGAAACAAGGGCCTTCCCAGTGAATATGTCTCAGATCTCTCAGCAGCAGGAGTTTTTAAGCTGCTACATGTCTTGACTGTTCAGTGGAATTAACATCACATCCCTCCCCACCATTCCTTCACCACATTGTTGCCCTAGACCTGGGTTCCAAATAAATCCTGATCTTGAAAGACTAAGTGTTCCCATGTTTCTGCTACACTATGCCTTACTTTTTGTACTCAATAATTTTTTTTTAGTATGCCAAGTTGATATCCCATGATAACAATATTAATCATCATCCTCAACATGTAAGGGAATCCAGTAAGAAGTTCATGATCGGGGCAGCCCGGGTGGCTCTGCGGTTTAAGACCCAGAATCGAGTCCCATGTCAGGCTCCCGGCATGGAGCCTGCTCTCTCTGCCTCTCTCTCTCTCTCTCTCTCTCTCTCTCTCTCTCTCTCTCTCTCGCTGTGTGTGTGTCTCTCATGAATAAATAAATAAAATCTTAAAAAAAAAGTTCATGATCACAAAATCTCTGTGACAAAAAAAGTTATATATGTGAAGTTATTCAATTTTAGTAGTGTTTAGAGAATCAAAATACTGGGGAAAAATACAATAGGTAAAAGTAGGAAAATGGTTGTATTTTTGTATAGCCACTTGATTTAGTATTATGCCATCATTAAAAGAGAAGGCAAAGAAAACTATATAGAGACTTGAAAACATGCTTATGATATAATCTTTAGTGAAGAAAAAAATATATATACTTTATTGTCTATAACTAAGCTAAAACAATCACTGCATAGAAAGACCAAACAGAAGCACCTACAAAGGACCAAATGAAAATGTATAAAAGTGACAGCAGTTATGATGCTAGAACTACAGATAATATATATTGTCCACATGTTCTACATTATGGGCATGTGTATCTTTTTACTGTTTTTAATATTGAAATATAGTTGACATACAATGTTATATTAGCTCTAGGTATACAATGCAGTAATTTGATAATTCTATGTATTACTCAATGCTCATCACAATAAGTGTAGTCACCATCTGCTACCATACATTACTACATTATTGACTATATTCCCTATGCTATATTTTCGATCTCCATGACTTATTTATTTTATAACTGGAAATTTGTACCTCTTAATCCCCTTCAACTATCTTTTAATTTTAAAAGATGGTGTGAGTCTGTCTTCAAGGACACTTATCTAAGTTTCAGATAAGATTATATACTTCCTACTTCTTTAAGTTTTTGTTTAAATTCCAGTTAGTTAACATAGAGTACAATATTAAGTTTGAGGAACAGAACTTAGTGATTCATCTCTTACATATGATACCCAGTGTTCATCAAAAGTACCTTCCTTAATCCCCAACACCTATTTAACCCATCCCCCTGCCCACCTCCCCTCTAGCAACTCTCAATTTGTTCTCTATATTCAAGAGTCTATTTTATGATTTGCCTCTCTCTCTTTTTTTCCCCTGTGTTGATCTGTTTCATTTCCTAACTACTTTTATATTTCATGTCCTAGGATTTTAGAACACCTCTAGAACATTACCTCTGACTCAGTTCTCTGCCTTTTCCTTATAATCCCTTTCACTATTTCTTATAGTCCACGTTATAAGTGAAACCATTTGATGATTGTCCTTCTCCAGTTGACTTATTTCACTGAGTGGGTAAAATTAGAGAGGAGGAAAACCATGAGAGACTCCTAATTCTGGGGAACAAAGGGTTGTGGAAGGGGAGGTGGGCAGGGAGTTAGGGTAACTGGGCAATGGGCAATGAGGAGGGCACTTCACGGGATGAGCACTGGGTGTTAAACTATATGTTGGCGAATCGAACTTAAAGACAAATGTAAAAAGAACAGAACATTACTGCTGGATGATTAATCCAAGCATTTACACCAGATTTTTATTGTTCTTTAAACAATCTAAAAACTACTATAGATCATTAAAATTCAAAGGTAGTAGCTACTTTTGGAATCAGGTTTTATTGGTTCAAGATAATCTATTGTTTCATATTGATTAAGAGTTCTCTGGAAGAATCCAGTGGTAGTATACACAGAAAAATAAAATGGTTTTCCTGGGTAAATATAGTAGTTTAGCAAGGGTGGATGATAGATTATGGAAGAGAGAAACAAGTGTCTGGAGATTAGGAAATATTGACTAAAGAGGGACATTCATAATTATACATTATCTGGGATTGAACTATTTCTAACCACCACCAAATAAGGTAGAAGACTTATCAAAATGAAAGGTGGGGACATCACTACAGATCCTATAGACATTAAAGAGAATAATAAGGGAATTTTCAGGACAATTTTATAGCAATAAATTCAGTATCATAGATGACATGGGCAAATTCCTTTAAAAACTGGCAAAATTTACCTCAAAAGCTATAGAAAACTTAATTATCTCCATAACTATTGAGGATATTGAAGTTGTACTTTCTTGTTGCTTTTTTTTTTTAAGATTATCTTATTTATTTCAGAGAGAATGAACATGATGGGGGAGGGCCAGTGGGAGAGGGAAGAGACCCCAAGCAGGCCCCACACTGAGCACAGAGCCCATACCCGGCTTGATCTCATGTCCCTGAGATGATGACCTGGGCCAAAACCAAGAATTGGATGCTCAATCTACTATAGCACCCAGGCGCCCTTGAATTGTAGTTTTTAAACCAATTCCAAGAAAGAACATTTGACCCAGATACTTTTCCTGGTGAATTCTATCAAACATTTTAAAAATAAGAAATAACCATCTTAAACAAGCTATTTTAGAAAATAAAAGAAGAAATATTCCCAATTTATTTTACTAGGCCAGTATAACTCTGATACACAAACTTGACAAGTACAAGAAACACATAAACACAAAATTATCAAATGAAATTAAGCAAAACATGAAGAAGGATAATAAACCATAACCACATGGGGTTTATCCCAGGGATGCAAGGTTGGTACAATATTTAAGTATTAACTAACGTTACTCACACTACTGGAAGAATAAAAGATAAAATTCATATGATCATCTCAATGAGTGCAGAAAAATATTTGACAAAATTTGACACTCATTCATGATTTAAAAAGCTTTCAGCAAATTATGGATAAGAGGGAACTCCTTCAACCATAAAGGGCATCTATATATTTAAAAAAAAATAGAGTTAACATCATACTTAATAGTAAAAGACTAAAAACTTTTCTCCTAAGATCAGGAACAAGGAAAAGATGTATGTTTTCACCACTTCTAGTCAATGTTGTATTAGAGAACCTAGACCTCACAATAAGGTAAGCAAGAGAACTAAAAAGGATTCCGATTTTAAAGAAGAAAATAAAACTGCTTTTATTTGCAAATAACATGACTGTCTACATAGAGAATCCTATGGTTACAAATTAGCTACTAGAAACTAGTAAGTAAATTTATGAAGGTCACAGGATTTGTGATTATTATATGAAAATCTGTTGTATTTCTACATACTAACAATAAACAACTAGAAAATAAAATTAAAATGCCAATTACTGTAGCATCAAAAACACAAAATATTTAAGAAAAAAATTAACAAAAATGTGTAAGACCTCTATGCTTAAAACTATGAAACATTACTGAGAGAAATTAAACAAAAGCTAAATAAATGGAGAAATAAATTTGTGGATACATATCATTAAGACATTGATTCTCCCCAAATTGCCTTCCCAATCAAAGTAACAGAAGGCTTTTTAAAAAAGATTTTATTTATTTATTCATGAGAGACACACAGAGGCAGAGACACAGGCAGAGGGAGAAACAGGCTCCCTGTGTGAAGCCCTATGCAAGACTGGATCCCAGGGCCCTAGGATCATGAAGTGAGCCAAAGGCAGATGCTCAACCACCGAGCCACCCAGGTGCCCCCCAGAAGGCTTCTTTGGTAGAAATTGACAAGCTAATTCTAAAATTTAGGTAGGAAATCACAGGATTCAGAATAGCCAAAATAATCTTGAGAAAGAACAATGTTGAAGGAATTATGCTACTTGATTTTAAAACTTATTACAAAAAGGCAGTAATCAAGAAAGTTGAATATTGGTCTAAGAAAAGGTTAACGAATCAATAGAACCTAATGGAAGCAGTTTCTAAAAGAAGTATCCTATAGGAAAAAAGTTTGAAACCCAACATCTGACTTGAAAATATACAAAATATATTTATTTATTAGTAATTTTTACATTCCCATTATACTTTTCAGTTTCTAGTACATACTTGGTATTCATTGAACATTTGTTGAATAAATGGGCATCTTAAGCATTCACACTAGGCCAGTAAATCATTTGACAGAGATTTAATTAATCCTCTGTGGTAAATGACATCATCTTGTTATTTGAAAATAATCTAGCTCCATCAACCTCAAAATGAATCATTTATATAAAAGCTGACTGCATATGTTTTAGGTGAAATTACTAAAACTTAAAAAAAAAAAAAAACCTGTAGTAACATACTTCTCATAGACCTCTTAGGGATATAATTGACCAACATAGAATATACAGGGACCCCTGGGTAGCTCAGCGGTTGAGCGGTTAAGCATCTGCTTTTGGCTCAGGGAGTGATCCCAGGTCCCGGGATTGAGTCCCACATTGGGCTCCCTAGGAAGAGCCTGCTTCTCCCTCTATGTCTCTGCCTCTCTCTGTGTGTCTCTCATGAATAAATAAATAAAATCTTTTAAAAAAATAGAATATGCATGGTGAGTTAAACAGACCTTTGGGATGAGAGAAGGGTATAGAGTGAGATTTTTTTTTTATCCTTTTTTTATGATGGCTGACTACATGCTCCCCTTCTCAGTATTAAGAATTACAGTCAATGTGGCATACTGTAGGCATTGCAAATGAACATTTCATAAGAATACATTTTGGACAAATTTTATCTTGAAAACAACTTCAACTCAAATCCTCTTAATTAATCTAATTTCACAGCACCATGCATCTTATTAGGCTTAGCCATTCGTCTTTGCCCAAAAGGGCTTTGAGGTTTTGCTCTAGAGAATTAACAAATCTAATATAAAATTAAGAAAAGACAGCAATAGTTCATAATTCTGGCTTTTTAAAAATTATCCAGCAAAGCTGGCACAACACATAGGTGAAGTAGGCAGCTATCTATATGGAATCTCTTCTGATATATGCAAGTCACCTGCTTTCTCCCCACCCCCACAACTGCAGTTTGGCACTGAATCTGGCTTTTTCACCCTCAAGATTCATTCCTTTGCTTTAAGGGATTATCTCCAGAATTGCTCCATTAAAATGCAAATAAGCTATGTAGGAGGGGTGACACATTAACATACTCACAGTAATTATCTGCTGCTATCATCCTATCAGGATTAATTTATCAACTGTCCAGCAGAAATAAAAATCCTGAGGGTATCTAATGTAGGAAAGATACAGTTTAATGTGGGTGGAGCTAGGAATGAGCTCAGGTGTTCAAGCCTAGGTAAGACATCATGGTTGGAAGCCTTGAGCAGCAAGGAAACAGCATACACTCATGCAACCAGTAATCTTCCATTGAGTACCTATAACATGACAGCCCCCAGTGTTAGTCACTAAGGCTACAGACAAGAATAAATTCACTCTTAACCTTCCCCACAGACATGGAGAATTTGGTGTCTGGAGAGAGAGGAAATGTGCCTCCCCCACAGAATTATGGTAAGGACTGAAAGTGATAATGCATGTGTAGTACTTAATAGAGTGCCTGGCATGAAACAAGGGCTCAAAAAAATGGTTGCTGCTATCATGATTATTATTAAATTGATTCTGATATCAATTCTCACGTAGCAGGGAGTTCCCCACACCAGCAAGCAATTCTAAGGACACCAAATCAATTATGACACTATCTACCCAGAGATGCCATCAGATTCCACAGGTTAAAGGTTGAGTTTTAGAAAACTGTCACTCCCATTCCCACTTTAGATACCACTTTAAGTCCAGGATGTTACCTAGACTTCTTACTGATTGGCAAGGTTCCAATGACCCCTCCGCAAGTTCAATTAATTTGCTAGAGCAGCTCATAGAACTCAGAGAAACATTTTACTTACTAGACAACCAGTTTATCATAAAGACTATAACTCAGGAACAGGCAGGTGGAAGAGATGCATCTTAAATGTATGTAGGAAAGGGAGCATGCCTTTTCCAGGTGTGCCACTCTCCCCAAATCTCCACATGTTCACCAAACTGGAAGTTCTCTGAACCCCATCCTTTTATTTTTTCATTATATAGGTAAGATTGGTTAAATCATCAGCCATTTGCATTTTAACTCAGTCTCCAGCTGCCTTCTCCTCCCTGGAGATCAGAGGGTGGAACTGAAAGTTCCAACCCTCCAGTCACATGGTTGGCTCCAGTGGCAATCAGCTCCATCATTAGATATGGCCCAAAAGTCACCTAGTTCCAGAACCACATGTTTTTCCTTCACTCCTTCTAACCCCTTTGTCTAAAACTACAGGTGTGGGCAGTGCCTTCACTCCAGTCCTTCTGTGGAATGGAAAATCTGGCTACAACTCTCAGGTTCCCTACACCTACAGTGTAGGAGAGCAAGGAGTAATAAGGCTAAAAAGGTAGACTGAAGGGACGCCTGAGTGGCTCGGCAGTTGAGCATCTGCCTTTGGCTCAGGGTGTGATCCCACAGTCCCGGGATGGAGTCCCACATTGAGCTCCCTTCATGGAGCCTGCTTCTCCCCCTGTCTGTCTCTGCCTGCCTCTCTGTGTGTGTCTCTCATTAATTAAATCTTTAAAAAAAAAAAAAAAAGGTTGGGACGCCTGGATGGCTCATCGGTTCAGAGTCTGCCTCAGGATGTGATCCCGGAGTCTGGAATCGAGTCCCGCATCAGACTCCTTGCGAGGAGCCTGCTTCTCCCTCTGCCTGTGTCTCTGCCTCTCTCTGTGTGTATCTCTCATGAATAAATAAATAAAATCTTTTTTTAAAAAAGGTAGACTGAAGCTATATGATTAGGAGTTTTATTTTTGTCAGAAGAGTTTGAACATAATTTGATAGACTTGACATATTGGGGATAAGGGTATGAAAAGTGAGGGGGGATGAGAGGCAAAAATCATTTCATCCCTACTTAGAGATCACCCAGATGATTCCTGGACAAAGCACCACTTCTTAACCTCCTTCCATGTCTTCCCTGAAATATAATCTGGAATATATTTCCTTCAAAGCAACAATGGAGCAACCATGTCTTCTTCTTCCCAAAGAAGTGGGATTTCAGTAGAGGGGTTTCAGGCATGTCAAGGCAGGAGATGGCTAGGTTTGCAGAAGAGCACACCTCATCATAGGGAAGGCTACATACGCTTAAGGCCAGCTCCATTCTCTTCTGGTGGATGCATATATTTATTAAAGTGCAAGTGAGTGTGTGTCTGTGTATGTGTGTTTTTGGGAGTGAATTCAGATTCATGTAGCAAAGTGGTTCTCATGACTACTTCAACCACAATTTTCAGTCATGTGATTGATGAAAAAAGAGAATTTATACCACTTATCATCTGAATCTAATGATAGTACATACATGTCTTAACTCTGTATTTTTCCAATATAAGGATCCAGTGTCACTAAGACCCCGTGTTTATGTTTGATGTTCCCCATTCCCTCCCCATCCCTGAATCTGGGACCAACTGTGAATTAAACAACTGGAAGAATTTTAAAAAGCTCTATGTGACTCAAAGTCTGGCATCAAACCAACTTTGCTGCTGGACTTGCTCTAACCCTGTGAACTCTTAGTATTTCAGCATTGCTCCATTATAATTAAGCCCCATCTTTGATCCTAGTTCCAGGAATCACATATTTTTCCTTGACTCCTTCTAACCCCTTTGTCTAAAACTACAGGTGTGGGCAGTGCCTTCACTCCAGTCCTTCTGTGGAATGGAAAATCTGGCTACAACTCTCAGGTTCCCTCATCTTCCAGTAGAGCTAGGCCTGGCATTTAGTGACCAACAGAGTACTAAACATCAGCCTTTTCGGATGTGTGTTCAACCTGCTTATTAGATTTTTTTATTTTACTACTCAGCTTCCTGAGGACAATGATCTACATGTCTAAACTTCCCTTGGTTTATTCCCTACCACCAAGACCTTCTTAGATCTTTGCAATGCTCTGTCTAGCCCTTCTCCATTTGCCTGGCTTTCAGGTTTTAGCCAACTTTAGTTTGGGCTACCTTAATGCTGGTCACATTCCAATAGGTAGAGCTACTGGTTTTGACTCAAAGCTACAGCAAAACTTTTGCTCATTATTGGTGTAAACTAAGACTTGACAAACACCCTTCTTTTCCCCCTAGACCATCTCAGTCTAGAGTGTTCAATAAATATTAAATAACAATAATATAGCATGAAAGAGAAAGTATCTTATTAAATAAATCATGGAAATGTCAACCTACCTGTCTCAAATTGAAAGAATTTTATGAAAAATATCTTTGGCTTTAGGCTTAGCTTTCTTATAGTCATTCATAACAAGCTGTAAAGAATGGAAATGAACTAGTATTTCATAAGGATGAATTATGGGTATGATTTGATTAAAATTTTCACTTTTTCCTGAGATAGTCAATTATTCACCCAATTGCCATAGTCCATATACTCAGAAGCCTCATTTTGCATACCTAGTGCATAAGTCATGGTCAAACATGGTTAACCCCTGATCATCCTTGTTGATGGTGAGGAGCAGAAAAATAGTTCAACAACAATAGTATATTTTTCAAAACCTCAAACTATTGAGCCTTAGGACTACATTATATTATGCTTCTACTCTCTCCTATGCAAATGTCTAATGAGCTGTAGCTATGGACAAAATATATGCCAATTGAAAATGAGAGGACACAGCTTCAGAAAAATATTGGGTGGCTGGGACAAAATGAGAATTAAATATAGATAATCCACAAAGCTAAGAATAAGCATATTTGGAACAAAAAGTTAATAGAATTAACAAATGTCCAAAACATTAAGTTAAAAAAGTAGATTACAATACAGTATTCATCATATAATTTTCCTAAATGTGCGCGTGCATGCACACACACACAGCATCTCCATTGCTGGGTTATCCCCACTAACTACGCTGAGGTTCCAAGATAGAGGCAGTGGCAACACCCATGACTGGAACAGGAAGCAACGTCAGCAAAAACATAACTTCTACTCAGAAAGTAAGTGCCTCGTTTATCCCTGATTTCATGATGATTGTTCTGATTTGTTCTGCTTAGTTTTTGCATTGGTGGGTAATCCATATTCTCCTGATTGCAAATTGGCAGCAGGGTCTGTTCAATTTATAATACATACATGCTGTTAGATCTATTCAAGTCTACCATATCTCCTAATTTTACTGATTTGAGTCATTAAAATCATAATACCATCAGTTCGTCATTGAGTTGACTATTTACTGCAGCTGATCAAATCAATTGGCAGGTTTGTGTTGACACGGCCTAAGGAGCTCATAACTGAGATACAATACTTTAATCCAGCTACAACAGCTGAGTGGAGTGGTTGCAACAGAGAACACATGTTCCACAAAGCCAAAAACACTATCTGGCCCTTTACAGAAAAAAATTTGCTGACCTCTGCTCTAGAGGAGACCTCAATGATTCATCACCCTCATCTTACAGATTAGGAAATTGAGGCCCAAACAGGTGAAATGACTCAAACTCAATATATCTGATAAAAGCAAATGCATGGTTTTTGCTGCCCTACTGGTTCCCCAAAACCAATCACAGTTCTTCTACAGTGTTCCTCATTTCAAGGAATGACACACCATCTACAAGTTATACAAGCCTGAAATTTATAAGTCATCCTTGACAGGCCCCTCTTCATCATTCCTGGATCCAGTCTAAACTCTTCTGATTTTACATCCTCCCTGTTGAATTTCTCTGCTTCTCTCCACTTCCAACATCATTCCCCTGGACGACTACAACAGTCTCCCTAAGTGGTCTCCCTGCTTTTCCCCATTCCCATTTGCTCTTCATGCCCTAGTCAGTGATCTTTTCCTTTTTAAAAAATTGTTATTTATTTATTCATGAGAGACACACAGAAAGAGGCAGAGACACAGGCAGAAGGAGAAGCAGGCTCCCCACAGGGAGCCTGTTGTGGGACTCAATCCCAAGACCCCAGGATCACAACTGAGCTGAAGGCAGATGCTCAACCACTGAGCCACCAGGTGCCCATCAGTGATCTTTTCAAAATGAAACCTGAGCACATCCTATCTCTGCCAAAAACTCCTCAAAGCCTCCTATTGATCTTAGGATAAACATCAGACTTCTCTAATATGACCTAAAAGGCCCCCTACTGCCTAGCTTCTGCTACCTCTGTAGCCTCACCTTGTACTTTCTGCATCCTCACTCCCTCTGCTCCAACCACTCTAACTTGCTGTCAGTCCCTTAAATGTGCCAAACCTCCTCACATCACTGGGCCTTTGCACATGCTTTTCCTATGTCTAGAATGATCTTCCCACCCCACCTTTGCACAGTTTGATTTCAAGCATTAAACCATTACTCCCTCAGGAAAGTCTGTTTTCACCTTCTTGACTTGTTTAAATTCCCCTATTATACGTTTTTATACAGCATTCTAGCTTTTCTTCCATATACTTGTCAGAGGTACAATTTAGCTGTTTATAGGTATGATTATTTTAATAATGTCTGTCTTTAGACTGTAAGCTTCATCAGGGGAGGGATCTTGCCTATTTTACTCCACTATAGGCCCCAACACCTAGCCCAAAGACTTGTCCTTAGCTCAATAAATATTAATTTAGTGAATTAATGCATGAATTACCAGAAGCTCATAGAGTTAGAATCCACATTTCCTACGTCCAAGTTCAAAACTCTTCATGGCACAATGCTGCTTCTATTTAGGCCAACAACACAGGATTGGGACATCTAGTGTTTTTCTATTTCTTGGCAACAAACTAAACCCCTGACTTCTGCCAGCTGCTAAACATATGCATGGCATTTTTCACCAAGGGGAGTGTATGAATGCATCAGCAACTCAGTCCCACTGCTAGAACAATAAATCACATGCTTTAAGGAAGGGGAGTACAGAGTGTTATTATCAGCAAAGTAGTATATACGTGAATTTTAAAGGGAAGCATTTGAGCATTAACCATAAAAGGAAAACATGTAGTAGTGGTACTGGTATTTAAATTCTTTTGGAAAATTTTTTCCCTAATACTTTCAATTTGCTGACCTGGGTTTCTGAATTTCATTTTTCTTTAAAATGCCTAATGTTTTTATAGAAACATCACAAACCACCTTTCATAGACTGAGTTGTTACTTATTTGAAATAAAAAAAACAGAATGTTATTCTTCCTTAAAAAAAAACATATAAGCTGAAATATCTGTATTTTTATGCTTTTAAAGCTAAGTGAAATAATAAAGAAAATGTATGGAATGATTTTTGAGAAACACTATGTATAGAAGGTTTTTATTTTAAACTAATAAGTGGACTTTTAATAGTGAAATCTGAGAATTGTGCATATTCTTTAGAAAATCCAAGTTATAATCCTGAAGTACTATAATCATCTAATAGGTGCCTGATCTTTCAAATTCTTTAATCCGTCTCCATATTAACTTTTTGACCTAGCTTTTTGCAAACACTCTTAAGTCCCTGAAAATATTTTAGTGACACAAAAACCTAATTTATTCAAGCTGCCCTATGTTAGCAACTATCTTACAGATGTAGTTGGGTTCTGAGTAGTCCATTTGAAAACATATGTCTAATACAGCACTCCTAAAAATAGATATTCTAGTTTAAAGTCCAATTTTATTTTCTGCTTTTCAGGATTAGAAGCCTAACAGCCGCTTACCAACAGATTCCATGTTAAATCAGGAGGGGATTTACTGATTCTGTTACAGCTAAAAGGCAAATAACAACAACAACAACAACAAAAATCCCAAAATAAACAAAAAAAAATTATCCTTCCAGAATAATATAATTGAACTTTCAAACAAAATTCAACCCCATATGTCATTCACCATGATATACTAACTTCTCATAATCCCCCTCACAGGCAATATCTACTCAATGCAAGCAATATATACTCATTAAATAAACAATTAAAAGGTACAGCAGGCCAATCAATTCCTCCATCATAGATCATTAAGTGAGTGTTGTTTATAAGCTTAGCACTCTGCTTGGCACTTTGGAGGATGGACAAGTGAATGAGATGCAGTCCTTGTGCCCACTTGGCCATTATATTCTTGTTGAAAAGATCTACATGTGAAACATTTATCAACTAGCCACAAGCACTGAGCACCTAGCCCCAAAGAAATGAAAGAAACAAGAGAAAGAGAAATCGAGACCATACTATAAGGAAAACTTTTAAGAAAAGGGTGGGATTTCAGTGGACTTTAAAGAATGTGTGGTTTGAAAAGCAGAGAAACATGAAGACACTAGTTTGATTAAAGTATAACAAGGAGGGCTGGGGAGGAGGAAGGACATAACCAATTTATTAACCAACTATCTCGTGCAGGGAATGTGCAAGGGATTTAATGAAAGGACAAGGCAAATTGAGGCCAGATTATGGAAGGCCTCAAATGCTAGATTAAGGAGTTTGAATTTCAGCCAATAGCAATTACAAGCATATTCCAAAACCTCTCCAAGGCACAGTTTTAGCAGAGTGCCATTTGACTATGGCCCTGAGATAGGGTTAATTCCAACTCTTCAAGGTGAATGAGCTGAATAATGGTGCAGAATATGGGAAGTATAATTAATTAAAGGAAGAAGGCCTTTTTAATTTTATGTTGGGGCAACTGGATGCTCAACACAGAAAAGAAATCCAAATGGCAGCAAATAAATTGGATCACAGGAGAGTCCAACCCAGATCAAATAAGGGTCCTCCTAAATCTCACTTTAAAACCAAATGTCAGGTATCAACAAACACAGATGTACATAGCGATTTGGCTGTTTCATTACTCTGTGTAATGAGAAATCTCAAAACAGAACATTATTCTGTAGAGACAAAAGGTCTGGGTTTAATGTGCTGGTGTGTTCTCATCATGAATGCTTCCATTAATTTAGGTCAAAGGAACGATAAGAACTTTGACAATGTGCTCTGTCAAATGCCAACGTCTCGCATTCCCTGGTACATTTAGTGCAGGGTGGGAGCCAGTGGCTCTGGACACCAAAAGGAGACACAGAGGAGACCTGACACAAATTGGGCTGTAATTTTGTACTTTAGATCTGATTGCTCCCTTGTCCCATTTTCAACATGGATAGTAAGGTTGTTCAAGTAGAACCACCTCTGACCATTTTTTAAACCACTGTGGAAAGCCTCCATCTCCTAAACCGCTCTATTCTCATCTGTGTACAAGGTCAAGGCAGTGATCCCTGAGTTTGTTTATTAACAGCATCCATTGTCCATGCTGGCTTTAGAAAGGGTGAGTTTTTCAATTGCTTCACCTGTGATTCTGCATCATGGCCAATCACCAGTTTCATGTTAGAAAAAGAATAGATTTCCCACTGGTTATTTCCCCTACATGCCTTTCCAGTTTTCTAGCCCTTTGATGTAGCTTGTTATGGTATCATCGTTATTTATTAATGTAATTTACATGAGCTAGATACCATAAAGAGGTCTAGTCTTTGGCTTCAATGACAGTCACAAGATATAAGCATTGAAACTGGCTTCAAGGGGTTTGAAGTTGGAACAGAAGAAAATAGAAAGCCACTAAGAAGTCTCAAGAAAAGGAGTGAACTCAGAAATGGATAAAGATATTTCAGCAAGAGTGCTGTGCGTGGGGACTTAATATAACATGACTGGGGTCTAAATAATAAAGTCTGGCCACCGGATTTGCAAAAAGAGAGTATATGTAAACAAAGACTTTCAAAGAACAAGTAATAACAATAGCAGCTGACATATACTGAGTATTTATTGCATGGCAGGCTCGATGTATAACTGCCTTCTATGTACTCTCATTTTGTCTTCATAGCATCCTATGAGATAGGCCTTATAACCATGTGACTTAGGGGAAAAGTGAGACACAGAGAACTTCAGCAACTTTCCTGAGGTGAAATGCTCACTGAAGCATGAGGTTACCTTCTGGTTGAGGCAATAAGACTCAGATATGCACTTTAATATACGCCTCCTGAGAACAGAGCAATTGTGGATTTATTTTTAACAATAAAGCAGAATGCATAGAAACAAATGAGGGCTGTCTTGTTCAAAATAGTCACTTTAGGGAGCCACACACTTATTTACACTGCTGCAGAAATTTCTGGAACTCTTCTTTACTGATTGTGTTCTAAACCAGAAACATACTCGTCCTATTCCCTAGCAGACATATTCTATCTTTGAGGTTCAATTCAAATTTTAGAAATATCTAAAATAATAAGTTAGAAGGAAGTCAAATGAAATGAGTTATCAAGCTAGATAATGTCATTTGGGGTCAAGACCACAATGTGACATGAAGAAATGAGATGGAACTTTTCTCCAAAGGCACCCCCTGACCAAAATTTGGGAGCAGGGGCAGCATCTCTAAACTCAGTAATAACTTTCTTAGAAGAAAACTTAACTGTATAAACTGTTTCTAGCATGTGTGTGCATATAAAAATGTAAATCTTGTTTGTGTTAAGAGGTTATACATCTGACATCACACATTTTACATAAGACCAATAGAGAAGAATATTGTTCCATATGAGATATCCAAGCACAAATATGTTAGAAGTACTAGGGGTATTCAAATTATGTGGTGATTGATGATCATTAACTAGATTCGTTGACAAGAACTTCATGGAAAGCAGTAGGGAAAACCTAGGCTTGACCAGTGGGTTAAATTTCAACAAGCAAGGGAAACGATCTTCCCTGTGGGACAGCAGAATCTAATTTGATTAGCTAGTAAAAGTGGACTCAAAAACAGACTCAACTCCATATGAAATAGCAACCTTCTAAAATCCATTTTTAAACAAAACATCAACAGAAGTAGATGTTAATGTTGGAGAGCAGAAAGAGACAGACACAGAATGGGCCACATTCAGGGGGTGGGTGGCAGTTGCTGAAGGAATGCTAGTTGAAAAGTTTGAACATGATCTAAAGTTAGCCTATTATCCCTCCACCTGTGATTTTGTAAGTCTCAAAAAATCTTTCAAGGACCACTAATAAATGTCTTCTTCTACAAAGGTAACTTCAGAAAAGAAAAAAAAAGTAACATGGGTACTTCCAGTTCTCCCTCCCTCGAGTAAAGGCCCTCCCCACTGACCTTGCTTTAAAGACAGGGTGAGCTGGCAAGAACTGAAAGGAGCCATCAGGAACATGTAGATAAGCTTTTAGACATGCCTTATTGTCTTGCAAAAGGAGGAACAGATTTCCTGGTAGAATTCAGTCAATGCAGAGAACTCTTTTTACCAAGTGCAAGCTTTTTTGGTCTTGGATAAGTATTTTTTCCAGAAAACACAGCCCTAAAAACCACTGGCTATTTCCTTAATTAAAGTAAATACTTGTTTATGCCACTTCACTGCAAATCTAAAAATGCAAGATAATAATGAATCTCATTTTGCAGTGCATTGTAAATCATATTAGTAACTTCTGGTGCTCTCCAGGTTTAATAGGTGATAGTTTATTATTCATGTTCAGCATAAACTAAGTCATTAAAATTACAAATTTACAAGGAAGCTACAAAAATTATGCTTGTCTTCAAGATTATGGTTTTAATAATTGAAAATACTATCTGACCTAGAGCAAGGAAAATGTTGAAACTTGAAAGTTTATCTGAAATTCATGGTTGAGAATAACAAAAGTCTCTGAACACTGGGGCCATCTTCTTGTTTGTGTCAGGATACAAAGACTAGTAAATGAATATGGGAAAGTTACATTGTTTTGTGGGGTTTGTATTTTTGGAATTCTTTTAAAAACATCATATTCTCAAAAAGCAAATGTTACAAATATGAGAGGAGATACATTAATGTACACTGGGTGAGATTCTGGTATGAACAGTTGTTTGCCTTAATATCAAAATAAGTCTTTTTTTTTTTTTTTGAGAGAGAGTATGAGCATAGGGGGATGGGCAGAGGGAGAAGGAGAGATAATCCCAAGCAGGCTCCTGCTCACATGCAGCCCGATGCAGGACTCAATCTCAGGACCCCAAGATAATGACCTGAGCCTAAATCAAGAGTTGGATGCTTAACTGACTACACCACCCAGGTACCCCTTTTTTTCTTTTTTTAAACCAAGTGATAAACTATATGAAAAATTCTAAACCCTATTTGACTCTGCTTTTTCACATAAAATGAGAAATGCCATATACATGTTATATTTGTTGCAACCAAATGGTTTCTTGCGGGTTTTTAAATTTTTTAAATTTTTTAATTTTTGCTGGCCAGCAAGCCTAGCCCTTTGGGAGATAATAGGCATACTTTGGAGACATTGAGGGTTTGGTTCCAGACCACCACAATAAAGCAAATCAAATGAATTTTCTGGTTCCCAGTGTGTATAAAAGTCATGTTTACACTACACTGTAGTCTACTAGGTATGCAATAGCATTGTGTCTAAAAAAGACAATGTACAGACCTTAATTAAAAAATACTTTATTGCTAAAAAATGCTAACCATTATCTGAGATTTCTGTGAATCATAATCCTTTTTTTAAAGATTTATTTATTTATTCATGAGACACAGAGACAGAGGCAGAGGGAGAAGCAGGCTTCCTGCAGAGAGCCCAATGTGAGACTTGATCCTGGATCCCGGAATCACACCCTGAGCCAAAGGCAGATGCTCAACGCTCAGCCACCCAGGCATCCCTGTGAATCATAATCTTTTTTGCTGGTAGAGGGTTTTGCTTGGAGGTTGATGGCTGTTGAGTAATCAAGGTGGTGGGTTGCTAGAATTTGGGGCACTGGCAATTTCTTAAAATGAGACAACATTGAAGTTTGCTTCATCCACTGACTCTTCCTTTTACAAATCATTTCTCTCTGTAGCATATGATGCTGTTTGGTTGCATCTTAACCACAGTAGAACTTTCAAAATTGGAGCCAATTCTCTCAAACCCTGATGCTGCTTTATCAACTAAGTTGATACAATATTCTAAATCCTTTGTTGTCATTTGAACAATCTTCATGGCATCTTCACCCGGAGTAGATTCCATCTCAAGAAACCACTTCCTTTGCACATCCATAAAAAGCAACTCCTCATCAGTTCAAGTTTTAACATGAGATTGCAGCAATTCAGTCCCATCTTCAGGCCCCACTTCTAATTCTAGTTCTCTTGCTATTTCCACACCATCTGCAGTTGCTTCCTCTACTGAAGTCTTGAACACTTCAAAGTTATCCATGAGGGTTGAAATCAACATATTCCAAACTCCTGTTCCTGTTGATATTTTGACCACTTCCCATGAATCATGAATGTTCTTAATGGCATCTAGAATAGTGAATCCTTTCCAGAAGGTTTTCAATTTCCTTTGCCCAGGTCCATTAGTGCAATCACTATGGCAGACCCTTATGAAATGTATTTTCTAAATGAGACTTGAAAATTGAAATTCCTCTTTGATCCCTGAGCTACAAAATGGATGTTGTGTTAGCAGGCATGAAAACAACATGAATCTCATTGTACATCTCCATCAGAGCTCTTGGGTGACCAGGTGCATTGTCAATGAGCAGTTATATTTTGAACTTTTTTTTTTCTGAGCAGTAGGTCTTACGCTATTCAATTAACTATGTTGTAAACAGCTGTGCTGTCATTCAGGCTTTGTTGTTTAATTTATAGAGCACAGAGTAGATGTAGCATAATTCTTCAGGGCACTAGAATTTTCAAAATGGTCAAAGAGCACTGGCTTCCATTTAAAGTCACCACTGCATTTGATTCTAACAAGTGTCAGCTTGTCCTTTGAAGCTTTAAAAGCAGGCACTGACTTCTCCTCTCTAGCTATCAAAGTCCTAGATGGCATCTTCTTCCAACAGAAGGCTGTTTTGTCTACATTGAAAATCTGCTGTTTAGGGTAGTTGCCCTTATTGATGTTCTCAGCCAGATCTTCTGAAGGACTTGCTAAGGCTTCTACATCAGCACCTGCTGCTTCCTCTTGCACTTTTTGTTATGGAGATGGCTTCTTTCCTTACCTCATGAACCACCAGCTGCTAGCTCCAAACTTTTTTCTTCAGTTTTCTTACCTCTCTCAGCGTTCATAGAATTGAAGGGAGTTAAGGCCTTGCTCTGGATTAGGTCCTGGTTTAAGGGAATGTTGTGACTGGTTTGATCTTCTATCCAGACCATTCAAACTTTCTCCCTATCAGCAATAAGGCTGTTTTGCTTTCTTATCATGTGAGTGTTCACTGAAGTAGCACTTTTAATTTCCTTCAAGATCTTTCCTTTGCATTCACAACTTAGCTGTTTGGCACAAGAGGCTAGCTTTCAGCCTATCTAGGCTTTCAACATGCCTTCCTCACTAAGCTTAATGACTTAGCTTTTGTTTTAAAGTGGGAGACCTGGAACTCTTCCTTAAACACTTAGAGGTCACTGTAGAATTGTTAATTGGCCTAATTTCAATAATGTTATGCATCAGGGAACAGGGAGGCCCCAGAAGAGGGGGAAACAGCCAGTAAGCACAGCAGTCAGAACATTTATCAATTATGTTCACTGTCTTATATTGGGAGCAATTCATGTACCCCAAAACAATTATGATAGTAACACCAAAGATCTCTGGTCAGAGATCCCTGAAACAAATATAATAATAATGGAAAAGTTTGGGGGCACCTCAGTGGCTCAATCAGTTGAGCATCTGATTCTAACTCTTGGTTTTACTCAGGTCATGATCTCAGGGTCCTGGGATGAGAGCCCGACAACTGCGCTCAGAGCAGTCTGCTTGTCTCTCTCCCTCCTCTTCTGCACCTTCCCTAGCTCATGTGTGTGCTCTCTCTCTCGCTCTCTCCTTCTCTCTCAAATAAATAAAACGTTTAAAAATATAATGAAAAAGTTTGAAATATTCCAAGAATTACCAAACTGTGACACAGAGACACAAAATGAGCAGATGGTATGGGGAAAAATGATGCCCACAGATTTGCTCAATGTAGGGTTGTCATAAACCTTCAATATCTGTGGAGCACAATAAAGCAAAGCAAAATAAAATGAGGCATGCCTGTATATTCTGAATGAAAACTCTTCACAAATTCATTTTGAGCAGCTGACTATGAGGTTGAGGTTCCTCTTCCTAGTTTTTGCAGCTTCCAAAGACTTCTAATCACAACCAGGGACTGACTTCTCTGGAATTAAATTTACCGTACTTGAATGAGCTCACTGCCCACCCCCACCCAACTTATTTCAATTCAAATTAGTGTCTTGATTAAATTCCCAAGGGATTTTTGCTTACAACAAGCCTGCCAAGGGCCACCCAATGTCCTAGGAGTGTACTTCAGTCAGCCTGTAAGTACATAGATGACCTGGTTTTACTATTTTTGGTCTGACTTCAGTTCTTTGCAAATTCTGCTATATATTTAAAAGAATCTTTGTATATATAAATTTATGGGGTGACAAAAGGGGTCCAAGCGTTAGAAATTGTGTATTAGCTAAAACACCCCTCTAGCCTACCTTGCAAAGTAATGGGAAGCAGGGCACACTACAGTTTTGGTTTTTTTGGTGTGTGTGATCTTAATTCTTTTTTAAAATTTTTTTATTTAAAATCAATTTGCCAACATATTGTATAACACCCAGTGCTCATCCCATCAAGAGGGTACACCATATTAATGACCTTTTATCATCTCCTCTGGTTCCACAATACCCTTTCCATAGAATACAGGGCTTCCACGTGGCTGACCATGTCAGGTGAGATTGACAGAAAGAAATGATAGTCTTTGGTCCATTTTTATAACATCTCACCTTCCTCATCTGTAAAATGAGGTAGCTGGAGCTAAATGTTCTCCAAGTTATTTTCCCTGCTTTCACCACCTATGATTCAACCCACTTTGAATCCACTTCATTATTTATTTTAGTAATCTATACATCTCTAGAAGATTATCTTCAATAAGCATATGATAGGCACTGGGGAAACAGAGGTAATGTTCTAAAGGAGGCTTGAAACCTCGTCAGTGTATTAAGATATTTCTACAAGGATGCACTGCAGGGTAGGAAAAGGCTATGTACAAAAATGAGAGACATGGGTGCACAGGGTAGAATTCCTAAATTCCTCCCCCACACCAATGCACACTGGACTATGAAGGAAGCAAAAAATTAACTTTGTGTTTAAACACTGTAATTTGAGAGTGCTTATAGCAGTATTATTTACCCTAACTTCGTGTGTATATATCTATTTCTACCCCTACCTCTGTCTATCTAGAGAGATTTTTCTCACACATGCACACATACAATTCAGGTCAAAAGATGAGGTTCCATTGCCTATCATGAAGGTATCTATGACCCTGGAATGACTAAATTGATCGCACCTATGGAATATAGCTGTTTCATTTTCTTCCTTCCTATATGATATGCCCGGGGAAGGCAGGGTCCAAGTCTCTTTTATTCACTACTGTATTCTCAGCACCTCTAGTGCCTGGAACATAGTAGGTATCCAGTAAATATTCATTTAATTAATGAACAAGGACTTATATTACAGAGTGCTTTTCACCTGGGCTCCTTTAGCATCCTGCCCTTGCACTACGATTAAACCTATTACTTTATATTATAATTGCCATATATTATCTGTCTCTTTCAGAGAGTCAGGTACTCAATATTTGTTCAATAAAGCTGGAACTACTTGGTGAATTTCTTTTAATTCTGTAAATGGAGAATGCCTTCTAGGGCCAACAAAATATCCTCTAAGTCACTTGCTCTTCTCCTGAGTGACTGAGGGTCCTTTCCCATTTAAGACAAAGCACGAAAGTGTCTTGGTACCCTGAATCTCTTGAACACTGTTAATCACAAACTTGCCTTTAACCCATCCTAGAAAGAAAACCTTGTTCCCTGCCAGAGTCCCTAATATCAAAAGAAAGGTGGTGGCCAGGGGCTAGGGGTTGGGGGAAATAGGGGAGATGTTGCTCAAAGAATACCAACTTTCAGTTACAAGACAAACTCTGGAGATGTAATGTACAACTTGATGATGATTGCTAACAGTACTCTATTGTGTACCTGAAATTTGCTGAGAGCAAATCTTAAGTGCACCACATGCAAAAACGTGAGGTGTGTGAGGTGATAGATATGTTAATTAGCTGGATTGTGGTGATCAATTTTCAATGTATATCAAATCACATGTACACCTTAGACACACACAATTATTATTTGTCAATTATATCTCAATAAAGCTGAAAAATAGCTTCAATATTTATTGCTGTACATTTGACTCACAAAACTAAGCCCTTTCCAAATGGGTTTTGGTTAAAAACATTTCATACAAATTTAAATGAAAATCAAGCAAAAGAAGAAAATGGACTTCCATAAGACTTAATCTCTCATTTTTGCCTTCTTGCTAGACTCTATTGTAGTAACTGCAAGATAAAGACAAAAAAAAAATGGGTCCTTCCATTACAAACCCAAGTAATTCTATTGACTAATTAAAAGACACTCTGGTTTCCATAACTCACTTCTTTATAAATTGACTTAACTCCTGACTGACCCAAGAGATTTGTTAAATAGGACTGGAAATTTTTCACAGTCCTCATTGCCCTAGAATGGAATAAATTAAAAGTAGGGAAGGAAGGAAACACTGTAAATGGTAAAACCTGTTGCAATACTAATTCAATGTACAAAGTGAGAACATGCCCTCAATTTGCCAACAAGAAAGTGCCAGTAAATCTCACACTACAGCTGTCATGATTAGAAATGGCCATGGTCTCCATGATGCCAAAAGCTTCTGCCATTTTTTGATGGGGTAAAAAAATAAGGAGATGGTTTCAGGAAATTTCCTGTGATACTATGCCTGAGTCCTGGATTTCCGCAAACATTAGGGAAGAACTTTTGCCAAGTGTTATCATATAAAAAGTGAAATATGATCAACAAAATGGCCTTCCTTATTAAAAACTGTAAGAAAAGAGTTTTGCTCTGCATTTATAATACATATATAATGCCAACAGTGCAATTAGATAGAAGTTCCCAAATTTCCATTTCTTATCAATTTCCCGCTGTATAGAAACAATTATCCATTTCTCTAATTCAACAAGTTAATAGTGGAATGCAAAGCTTTACAAATTCCTGTGAAGAGGCTTGATTTATAATTTTATTTTCAATATATAAAACGTTAGTCACCTCTACCAGAAAGCCTCAAGGGGAACAGTTTGGACCACCTTATAACTTCTGATGACAATGGGTTCATTTTACTTTTTACCAAAACTGAGAATAATGTTTCCACTTTAGGGGCCAGTTCATAGTTAAATAGCAACTGACCCCAAACTCTAGTATCTAGTAACTTGTGTGCTTTTATATATGCCGCAGGGATATAGACAGGCTGCTATCTACTATCCACAGATAAGCAGACTCTGCTAGATAATATCCTTGTCACAAAACCAAGATAATAAGCCATCAACAACAACTTGAATGATGGGTCTAAATATACCTGCAGAATGAAAGGTTCTCATCCCATAAGTGTGCCTTATGTGGATGGGACCCCTGTGGCACATAGCAAGGCTCTCAGGTAATTAAAACAGTAGACACATCTTAGCTCCTCATCTACTATACCTGTATAAACAGTACCTAAAGATAGAGAAGCAGGGTGTTAAGTAAACCCATGATACAATCTCTATTAACTTTTTCCTAGTTAGAGTTGAGATAGGGACACCTGGGTGGCCCAGTGGTTGAGCATCTGCCCTCGGCTCAGGTCCTGATCCCAGGGTCCTGGGATAAGGCCCCACATCGGGCTCCCCACAGGGAGCCTGATTCTCCCTCTGCCTATGTCTCTGCCCCTCTCTCTGTGTCTCTCATTAACAAAATCTTTTAAAAAAGAGAGAGAGAATTCATACAATGCCAATGATAAAAATGGAGCTTTTATATTGCACTTCAGTCTATGTAGATCAACACAATATGTTATGGCAGTGATTTTAAAACATGAGAATGCATCAGAATCATTTGGGGGGCTTGTTACAATACAGATTTCTAGACTTCACCCCCAGAGCTTCTGATTCAGTAAGTTTGGGATAGGACCTGTGGATTTCACATTTCCAGCAAGTTCCCAGGCGGTGTCCACACTGTTGGTTCAAGGAACACACTTTCAGAATTACTGTGCTAGAGCATGGTCATAATAAGTATAAGGTTTTAAGTTCAAATCTCATTTCAGTCAGTTGGAAAATTCTGATGTGACCACCCTAACCAGATTTGTCTGCCCTTGGTTACATGGAACACAAGATGACAAAATAGGCATCCTTCTCTGCAATCTTATACCTCATTCTATAAAATCATGTAAACATGTCTGAATTAGTAATTGCAACTGTAGGGATGCCTGGGTGGCTCAGCAGTTGAATGTCTGCCTTTGGCTCAGGTCGTGATCTTGAGTCCTGGGATTGAGTCCCACATCGGGCTCCCCCACAAGCAGCCTGCTTTTCTCTCTGCCTATGTCTCTGCCTCTCTCTTTAATGAGTAAATAAATAAAATCTTTTAAAAAATCAAATTACAGCTTTATATACAAAGAGCATACCATTTTGTGAATTTCTAGGACTTTTTATTCTGATATATTGAAACATATAAAAATAGATAATAGTGTAATAAACACCCACATACCTATCACCTAGATTTAATAATTACTAATATTTTGCTAAATTTGCCTCATTTTTTTAAGCTGGAGTATTTTAAAGTAAATTCCAGATATCATGATTTTTTTCTTCCCTGAATATTTCTGCATGAAGAGAACATAGCCTTTCTATATTGTACCTTTACTTTCTTTTTTAAAAAAAGATTGAATTTATTTATTCAAGAGAGACATGGAGAGAGAGGCAGGCAGAGACAGAGGCAGAGGGAGAAGCAAGCTCCATGCAGGGAGCCCAATCTGGGACTCCATCCCAGGACCACAGGATCATACCCTGAGCCAAAGGCAGACGCCCAACCGCTACAACACCCAGGCATCCCTGTACCTTTACTTTCAAATTATTTTAATATTTATTATTTTCTCAACATTATTAAGTAGGACAAGTGATCTTTCTTTTTTTAAGACAAAAATACTTAAGAATCAAATATTCAAAAGACTAGTCCCAGATATTGGAGCAAGTTTGTAACAACAGAAGTGACATGTCCCTTTTCTGTATCAGAAATTGTGGTAGGCACTAGGAATATGGTATGGAAAGTTTCCTGCCTCTTAGCTCTATGCTCTTTCCAGGAAACTAAGTTGCTGTTCAAAATTCAGTCCAAAAGAATAATGAGAGAAATTAGATGAGGCCAGCATTAGCCAAAGTATGTTCCCCATAATATCTTCAGGAGCTAGTAATTATCATACATATCCAAAAAAAAAAAAGAGTTCTATGGTCAAATGAGTTTAGGAGATGCTGGGTTACACAAACAAGTTTCTTTATTGCAGAACATTTTAGAGTTTCTAGTAAACTAATATATGTTGGGAATCTCCAAGATGAAAGCACAGTTAGGTATGCAGTATCTCGCCATTGTATTAAGTGATAAACTTTTGATTGTTGTTGCTGTTGCTGCTGAGTGGACACATGTACATGTGTTAAGGAGCATCTCTAGAAAACATATTTTGATAAATGTTCCACTAATAGAATCTAAGGTTTATATAACATGTTCAAGAAAGTTTTAGAGGGAAAAATGATCTAATGTTCCACTGATAGAAAGCATGAATAGATTCCTATCCACGTTCCAATATTAAAATGAGACTACCTATATTGAAATTGGCTCCTTAGTTTTAAATATTAAAAATTCAAATTTAATATACTTACAACTGTATTTTAAAATAAAAGCATCACAGGTGCCTGAGTGGCTCAGATGGTTAAGCAACTGCCTTCCACCCAGGTCATGATCCCAGAATCCTGGGATCAAATCCCACAGCAGGCTCCCTGCTCAGCAAGGGGTCTGTTTCTCTTTCTTCCTCTGACCCACCCCCTCTTGTGTGTTCTCTCTCTCTCGAATAAATAAAATCTTTAAAAATAAAATAAAATAAAAGCATCATATAATTATAATAATTTAATCATATCATCATACCCAGAGCCAGTTTTTTAGATTACAATAATTTAACTAAAGTATTCTCTTTGATATATATCTTGGTAATCTCATTATAGTCCATTGGAAGTGACTTCAATATTCATGGAATAATATAATAATTGGGTTTGTAAGAAAATACTGTAAATCACATGAGAACTATATTTAACATGAATTGTATTTTGTTATTCCTAAAACAAAATAGAGGCTAAAAGAAGGAAATATGAAAAACTGATACAGCACAAGACCAAAGATGGGTGTGCATGAGATCAAAACAATTCAAGGATAGTAGCTGAGATCATTTAGTGTCTAGTTGATTGAATAACATGGTATTTTAGCTTTATGTAAGTATATAGAAGATGGCTAGGTCAATATGGTTTTCATGCATCTAATTTACCAGTGAAAATAATCAGATATTTCCAAAGTATCTAAAAGCACTGTATAGATTGGCTACTTAGTTAACATGCAATATTTCACATTTTCATGAATGATTTTTTGATCAGGAAGATAGAGCTCAAAGTGTTCAATATTTATAATTCTGTCTAGTGCTGGCTGAGGAAGAAGTTTTAGAAAAGTCCTTTATAAAGTTACTTAATCTTCCTACACCTCATTGTCCTCATCTCCAAAGCGGCTGATGGCTGATGACTTTTTATGTTCTATGATGATAAACAGAAAAGACGAAACTGATTGTCTCAAAAATCAAAATGTCTAGGCAAATGAGGGTAGGCAATCATAAATGAAGAGTAACTATATAATGATTGCTTTAGGGTAGGATTTTAGACATTTTATCTAAATTTTAATGCTGTAGAAATTTTGTTATAAGACAGACTATGCATTTTAAAGTAAGCCTGATAAATATCTTAGTATTTAATTTTAATAGTAATCAGTGCTTAATACTTTAATCTGCAATAACCTTAAAATACATAATTCATAATACAGAAACCACTAAAGATCCTGATTATTCATTTCTGACTTTTGTTAACATGAAGAACTAATATTAGATGTCTAATTAACAAAATGGTATTTTCATACCTTTCCACCAAAAATTGCAGTAGGTAATTTGTGTTTTCCTTTATTTAGCAGGCCAGGATATGCCATAATGATAAATGATGGTCTGCGCTTCAGTGATATTATGTGATAAGCTCAGAAATCAGTTTAAGTTTGGTCTTTATTTTAGGTTGATTAAATCAGAGGGTAAAGATTTCTGAGTCACAGTGCTCTCCAACTTGAAAAAAATCAATAAGTCCTAGTTAATCGGCAGGCAACAGCCTAACCAGATTAAGTGTGTGAACCCTGGGACTGCTAGAGCAGCTCAGCAAACTTAATCCACAAGTGGATGATACAATACAAAACACTGCTATTACATATTTCTTTGCATGATGTTAAACCTATCATTTGAGTGGAAATAAAACAAACATCTATAAGGAGAATTAATACACAGCTCTAAGCTTCCTTCCTAGCGCTATAATTGCCTAGATATTAATCTTCTCATAAAAACTTCCTCCTTTAAATCTAAGAGTTCAAAAAAATAAATCTAATAGTTCATATATCAATAGACACTTGAAGCACAGAAATGTGCAATAATGTAATTAAAAAAACTAATTCAACAGAAGTAAAAGCAAGCTATGGTTTATAATAAAGATTATCATCCAATCCTCAATAGTTTTAGCCAGGCATCTCTTCAGTGTGAGTTTTAGTTTCTTCATCTGCAAAATGGGAATAATATCATGTATCCCTGTGTTGAAGAGATAAATACAAAGAAATACAAGGTATTATTATTATTTCGGGTGTTAACAATAAAAGTCTTTTCAGGTATGCATGTGGCCTGCAGTCTTCTGCTTACCTATGAAAAGCCCAACCAATTGATCAATTTAAGAGGAAAAATTGGAAGATAATAGAATTTTTTTAAAAGACAGGGGTGCCTGGGTGGCTCAGTCCATTAAGGGACTGCCTTCAGCTCAGGTCATGATCCCAGAGTTCTGGGATCTGAGCCCAGCAGCATCAGGTTTACTGCGCAGCGGGGAGCCTGCTTCTCCCTCTCCTCTGCCACTCCTCCTACTTGTGCTCCCTTTCTCTCTCTCAAACTATGTCTTTGCTTTTACATGGACTAGTGGTTTCCAAATTGAAGCTATCTCTACAACAGAATGGAAACCATTATTTTCTAATATACACTAATTATGTAATTATTATTTAACCATTGTTGGAGTTACCCTTTGAGAAACACTGATGTAGCAAAAACTAAAACAAAATCTTAAATGAGTAGCTTGAGAGAATATCTAAGTTTCCATTGATTGGTTTTACCCTCTTATAAGAGCCCTGATTCTCAATTGAGGGCCTTATTCTCTAGGGGTGGATTTCAAAATCTCTAGAGCAATGTTATATGGAATGTAACTTGAAAAAGCATACTTACTATCATAATCTAATTTTATATTTGTAAAATAAAAAGGATAAAATAGTTTCTAAAAGAATCTATAGAAAACAACGTTCTCAGCGGAGTTCAGGGAGATACGTTTTTATTTTTCTTAAAAGGAGGTTTATGTTTGCATAGGTTACAAAATAGTTTCAGGGGTTTAGCCCCAGCCCCCAAAAAGCCTCTGGGACAAGGTTCCCATTATGCCTGGATCGCTAATCTGTTAACAGGTCAGGTAAATCACCAGCACTAGCAACTGGCCTGCAGTAATGCTCTGAAGATTCACTAAATACACGGTAAAGAGGATGGTGAGCAAAGCAATCACTACAACTACTAAAACCAAGCAATGAAGAGCAAGCTGTCAAAAAAACAAATAGAGACATCCTTGGGTGTTTTTGCATGACCGATAATCTCGGATTGCTAGATTTAGCAAATAAATCCCATTTGGGACACATTTATACCAAAAAGAAATATCAGTTGTTTATCTGAAGTTGAAATTCAGCCGAGCATCTTGTGTTTTATCTGCCAATGCTTAGTGAAACCTTCCCTCCAGCGCATCAATAAGATAACACTTCCCAAAGGATTATGCAATATATCATAGGAGCATATATGTAATATATCAGAGCAAGCAATTCTCTTTAATGAGAAAAAGCTGTGCTGCACATTCGTTTCAGTTGTCACTTCTGAGATTCAACCTATGGTAGGCACAGCAAATAAAAACTGACCCCTTTTATGGAGGACTCAATATTAACCTTACAAACTCCATACATATGCTTTGATAGAGTATCTAAACTCTCTTTGTTTTGAGAGTGCAGCCTTACATTGGGATTTACCCAACAAAGCCATTTGCCTACTCAATCCAAGTCACTGGAAGTTAGGATTGAGGAAACAAAGTAAATAAACTAAAAGAAACAGTATCATAGAGGAAAGGGTGGAAAGCCGACTGGGACTTGAAACCAGAGTTCTCTTTCCTCTTCTACCATTAAACTGCTGCGTGACCATGTAAAAAGTCATTTCACCTCTTTGGGCCTCAGAATCAAAAACAGTAAAATTAGTGAGACTGGTGATTTACTCACCCATCGTTTACTAAGCACCTTTTATAAACTAAACCCAGAGCTAAGCAGTTGAGATACTCCTCTCAAGGGGCTCATTGTCCACTATGCTTCTAGTTCAAATATTCTACACTTTGGATTTTGAAATAATTTTTTCAGGGCTTATTTGGGGGAGAAAAATGTCTAAAACTCACTATGCTACCTACCCAAACTTCTCCAAATTCCTTGTAAAAGTTTGAGTAATTTAAAAATTAAAAGCATAGTATTTTCAATGGTAAATTTCCTAATTCCTTTCTCAAAGTTCACGGTAACCAATCTCAAATTAACTAAATTCTAAATCTTAGAAATGATTACACTGCAGTCTTTCAAGTTTAGATGCTATTCTTTAGAGGGTGCCACAAATGTAATATTAAAGAGTAGATAACCTTTTGAATGTGTTTTATTAAGAATTACTTGAGTTATAGGTCACATGTAAAGCAGTTGAAAGGTCTTATTGGCAAACACATCCCTACAGACTAACATGAGTGGACAGATCTTAGCTTGTCAGTTCAGCTTGGATGAAAACATACAATTAACAGATTGAACAAGCAATATAGATGTTTCCCATCAACCTTTGACAAATGAAAGGTAAGCAGAGCCGTGTGCCTCTCATAAATTGCTGACTTTGTTATGCTGAGGCTTGTGTTATATTGAAAATGCTTTACATCTGTGAATGGAAAATGAAAATCCTGTCAACCATAGCCAAATGTGCTTTGCACATAAGACGATGTGCACTACTTTACTATGGACATTAAGTCAATGAATACCCCACAAACCCAGGCCAGTGCAGATGGGCATTTTAGCCTTAGTGTCAGGGCAGCTTGAAAACAAAAACAAAACAAAAAATAAACCGAACCAACCCCCACCAGATTGCCAATTGACATTATGACTGATGTGGTGTTCAAAGAACAATTCTCCTTTTAAAAATAAACCAATAACATTGTTGATATTTATGCATGTTGAGTTATTTTGTTTTTGTTTTTGTTTTGTTTTGTTTTTGTTGTTTTTATGTTGAGTTATTTTGAAAAGAGGGAGGCAGAAAACTAAATATGGGCCATCATGTGTGGTAGTATTTAAAATCAATTATATCCTTTATTTTGATCATAAACCATCATGAAGTTTCAGATGGAAAATCTTGTTCTGATCACTTTAAGTAGTACATAGCAGCAATCGTTATCAGACAGAAATATGTTGTCTGCTGGGGATATTAATTAGTACTCAGATACAATTATAAGTGTAGCTGAAGGTAGAAGTGGTGTAATAAAATAAGCAACTTGGGAACTTAGAACAAAAAGTTCTGGCTTCAAGGCCCTACCTTCGCAATTATAAAATTCTTCTAGGGTGGCTTTGAGTAAGCTACTTGATCTTCCTGTACCCAAGTCTTCTTTTCTATGAAATAGGGTAATTGTTAGTACCCATCCACCACATGAGGCTCAAATGGAATGCTATGCACAAAAACATCTAACTTCTGAGTTATAAAATGTTAATTATAACAAAACTAGTGAGGGTAGTAAGTCTGTGGCAGAACTGTCCTTCCAAGGTGTTTCATTAATATTCAGTAAAAAAGAAAAAAATGGGTTGGACTTCACTGTTGAATGAAACCTAATACTCTATGGAATGAAATCTGCCTCCAATTTAGGTTAATTTTGCATCTTTGGATGGATCTTCTCTAACTATTCCCCATAACTGGTGCCTTCTTGTCATTCAGGTTTTGGCTACAAACTTCTTCCTAGAGGAGGACTTCCTTGACCACACCAGCTAAAGTACTGCCTCCTATCGAATAACCTTGTTTTATTACATGGAATGTATTGCCATCTGAAATTATCTTTTTATTTATTTATTTATTTTGAATTATCTTTTTAGGACGCCTGGGTGGCTCAGCAGTTAAGTGCCTGCCTTTAGCTCAGGGCGTGATCCTGGAGTCCCAGGATTGAGTCCCACATGGAGCCTGCTTCTCCCTCTGCCTATGTCTCTGCCTTTCTCTGTCTCTCTCATGAACAAATAAATAAAATCTTTAAAGAAAAGAAATTATCTTTTTAAACAGTTATCTTTGTTGCCTGACAAGAACATGAACTCCAAGAAGGCAGAGAACCTATTTGTCTCATCCACATGTTTACTTCTGTATTCCCAGTGGTTATACAAGTTCTTGGCACGTAGAAGGATTTCATAAATATTTACTAAATAAACAAGTGAATAGATCTCCTAACTGCATGAAGCAATATAATTGATTTTTTTGCTTTTTATCAAGAACATAGTCTCTAGGCCTGTCATTACTGGGCATGAAATTTTCCAAAGTTGTTCCATGGAAGGTTTTTCTAAATGGAAGGCCCTGGTTTATTTTTTACCTAGTCAAATGACTGAAAATTCAAGTTAACTCTCCAGGTGAGTAATTAGGATAAAACTTAATTCTTCAGATGAATTCCAAAGAATTGATTATTTCTCCAGAGACCACTGGGCTGCATTCAAATCACCATTTCACTAGGGACTCTGAATGATCCAATTTACAAATCCCCATGAATCAAATTAACTAGATAACTGCCAAAATGTAATCCCATTCGAGGAGTGAAATATCTGGTTTTATTGTCTACATTAGTTAAATGAACTCCATTAGTTAAACTTCATTTCCATTTGTGCTGTTTTAAGATAGCCCGTTGTAAGCTTTTAGCCCTAAAATATGGTTGTAGTCTTAAAATTTGCTCAGTTTTCCTTATATTATTCCAAATTTGATACCTCATTCTTTTTCCCTCACTGCCACTGAATTAAAACCTTATACACTTACCCCATAGGGTAAGATATAAACATCTCACCAAGGCTTGAAATAAATTGATACAATTTTCTAAATGGCTCACTGTTAATTAAATTAAATCTAACTTTACTTGAATGGGTTAATGCTAAGTCAATTTCACAGAAATTAAGGTTTTTTCCTTAGAAGAGAAAACCCTTTTATGGTCTTACAAAGTTTTTGTGAGGCTGTCTATTAAAAATCCATCCCAGGTATTATATACCTGAATTAAAGACAAATAATTCTTTTGCCTCTGATTCTTAGCAGGTCTTAGGTACAATTCCTATATCATTTATCCGTTTTCTTCCCAGTAAAGACTTTTACATTTCCATTTCAGTTCCCATTCTTTAAACACCTGGCTGCCGCTATACCTGCAGTTTTCTATGAATGTGGACAATTATGGTAGGAGTTATTGTTCTATTCTTGTGTATTAGCACCTGTTACCATTATAAGGCCTGCAAGCAAATAGCACAGAAATAATAGCAACAGATTTAGAAATGAAATAGTCATAACGCTTTTGTGCTTATATAGCACTGTTTTTCCCCTAGTAGGTTTTTTTATGAAAACCATTTCATCAATCCTTTAATTCAGAGGTTGGCGAACATTTTTTTTTCTTCCTTTAAAGAGTGAGACAGTAATTCTTTTAGGCTTTGCAGTTTATATAGAATCTGTCTTAACTACACATCTCTTCCTTTATAGAGCAAAACTGATATGTAAATAAATGAACATGGCTATGTTTTATAAAACTTTGTTTATGAGCATCGAAACTGGAATTTGACATAATTTTCACGTCACACAATATTATCCTTCTTTTGATTTTCTGTTTGAACCATTCAAATATGTAAAAATTATTTTTAGCTAGCAAATCATACAAAAACAGGAGGCAGGGCTATATTTGGCTGGGGGTTGTAAATTGCCAACCCCTGCTAGCAAACTCTAGAATTTATGCCCATTCATTCACTTAATAAATTACTTGTTGATCACCTACTTGGCTAAAGATGAATGTTGCTAACTCCTTGCATCTAACAGCAAGGTCCCCCCCAACATTCAAATATTATTAATATGTGCTTCATCCCCACAGGTCAAATAAGCTTCTCCACAAGAAAAAAAGGCCTTGCTTTAGAGCTTAGTGACTTTACACCCAGTGGCTGAAAGACCCATATAGATTTTTCAAAGAAACTAAAACTACAGGAGAAATAAGACACAAACAGAAATGGTACTCAGGGTTTGATAAAAATTAGGTTGAAAACAACATTAAAACTTCCAGGTCAAAATGTATAATATATGATCTACTTTTAAGTTAACTCCTCAGAGATTCAGATAGCATTGTGACATAAGGACCAAGTAGCAAAATTATTACTATAAACAGAGTTTGGTCTTTGGTTTTAGGAACTCGAATAAAATCCCAGTGCTCTAAAAGCTCCAGTCTCAAATATGATATATAATGAACCTTTTTAAGAGCATTTTCATGACTACAAAATTATTTTTAAAATTTTCTGTTTAGTATCCCAAACATCAAGGGGCCTAATTAATTTAGAAAAAAGGCAGTTCCTACTAAAACATACTATTTATCCCTCTGAGGTAAGAGTTAAAGTACAATTGATTTTTATATTTGAGAAACTTAGGTCTACATTAAATGTGTATATATTCTCTGTAGAATTCCCAAGCAATACAACTTAATTTTAGTCTTTCTTTCTTTCTTTCTTTCTTTCTTTCTTTCTTTCTTTCTTTCTTTCTTTCTTTCTTTTTCTTTCTTTCTTTCTTTTCTTTCTTTCTTTCTTTCTTTCTTTCTTCTTTCTTTCTATCTTCTTTCTTTCCTTTCTTTCTGTGTTCAGTTACCATCCATTTTAATGTAGATTTATGATAAATCACCTATTCTGCATACTGAATGAACAGAAATAATGTGCAGTATTTAAAGAATAAGTTAGTCCACTAAGCTTTGGGCCACATCAGTTCTGAAAGCCGCAAGTAACAGGCTGTGGAATTCACTATTTAGCTAAGTTTTAGACACAAACATCTACTGACTGACATTATATTTTAAAGACTGACCAGAGGGGGATCCCTGGGCGGCTCAGCGGTTTGGCGCCTGCCTTTGGCCCAGGGCAGGTCCTGGGATCGAGTCTGCATCAGGCTCCCGGCATGGAGCCTGTTTCTCTCTCTGCGCCCCCCCATCATGAATAAATAAGAAAAATAAATGAAAATAAAAGATTGACCAGAGTCTTATATAGTCTTCATCATCCTAGAGAGGATAATGCCCCAGAAGAATAATGTTGGATGATGACATGCATACAATTTTACTGAATAGCTTGTGTCTCATGAATAAGGACAGAAGAATCTAAAAAAATTCAGTGCATGGGTCATGGTATAAATAATGGTCCTGGCTAGTTCTGTATAAAACATGTAGCCACTTGGGGTGCCTGGCTGACTCCATCAGTAGAGAGGTGACCCTTGATTTCAGAGTGGTGAGTTCAAGCCCCACATTGGGTGTATTAAAAATAGTTTTAAAGCATGTAGCCACTACTCTCAGTCATGAACACTACCGATAAAGGACATACATTCTTCAATACCTCCCTTAAACTAAGACCTATATTCTTACTAACCATTAAAGTATGCTTTGAATAATGCATTTAGTTAGTTTCATTACTAAAATCTAACTACTATCAATATGCTTTACCAAGTGCAAGTGGAAGCTTTACATTTTTAGCTATTTTTGCAGGGAAGTGATTAGCTTCCACTAAATCTCCTGATAAGCCCTGAGAATGCAGAGTCTTGCCAATTCCCAATCAATTCTGTTTGGCCTTATGATTCACTGTTACTAGAGTGAGCTGGTTCTCAACAGGCAACATGACCTTCAGTTTTATATGAAAAGTTAAAATTTTAAAAAAGTTATATTGAGAATATTGAACACAATGCAAAAGTGTTATCACTTCTGAAAGGTCCAAAAAAAAAAAAGCAATGTTCCTACCAAAGTTTTGTTCTTCATGACCAAAAAGCAAAGACAAATTTTCAAAATTGTATGGAGCGGTACTTAGTCAAAATAAAAAAAAAATTGGACCATAAGTACAACTAGTGTTATTTTATGGTGAGGAAATGGATGTGAGGATGTTATGTCAGTTCTTCATTTTTACAGGAGTAAATGCTTTAACACTACTTAAGATAATGAAAGTCAAAATCCTTCTACTCTAAATACATAGAAAAGATAGATTTGTCATAAAAAGAGAAAAGCAAAAAAAAAAAATAGCTGTGTTCAAAGACAAGATTATCATCTCCTTGGACTGGGAACAGAAGAGAAACTGCAAAGCACTGTGAAACAAATGATGTTTTGGGTTCTGAGTGCAGAAGTATGTGATGCTACCCAAGCCTTCAGTTTCAGAGGGGTGTCAGCAATATAAGTACTCTGAGGCAGGCAAGGTGAATAGCAAAGGCCTCCTGAAAGGGTTACAGATTTATAATCAATGGCTGACCTAGAAAGAAAAGAACAAGGCACAGGCTCACACTCCAGCCCTGAGCTAAGTACTCACTGCTTCAAGGATGGAATGAGTGAGAGCCCTAAAACACAATGATGAGCAATAAGAAGTCAACACTAAAGTGACAGTTCTTAACCTAGCCTAGATGGATGGAAACTTTAAAAGCCCTATTAGGGGATCCGTGGGTGGCTCAGCAGTTTAGCGCTGCCTTCAGCCCAGGGCGTGATCCTGGGGACCCGGGATTGAGTCCCATATTGGGCTCCCTACATGGAGCCTGCTTCTCCCTCTGCCTGTGTCTCTGCCTCTCTCTCTCTCTGTCTCTGTCTCTCATGAATAAATAAATAAAATCTTAAAAAAAATAAAAATAAAAGCCCTATTAAATATTAAATGAGTTAAAAATGGAATCACAATAGAAATTTTAAAAATATATATTTAGAAATTAGAGACAGCAAAAGTATGGCATAGCAACATTTGTGGATGTTACATAATGAGATAGGGAAGGAAAGGAAAAGTAAGCACTGGAATTATTACAATAGAAAGTAGAAAGCAGAGAAAGGAACCAAAAAAGTGAAAATCTGGATCATTAAAAAAAAACTTACAAAATAGACAATCCTTTGGCAAAACTGATAAACAGAAAAATTAATTAAAAGGACTATTTTTATGAAAACACAAATTACCAAAACACTTTAAGGAAGACACAAAAAAGTAAAAATGAAAACTAAACAATAATCATTAAACAAATGGAATGTGTAATTAAAAGTCCCATTTCAAGATACAACAGGCTAACACAATTTCAATTACAAAATTTATCAGACTTTCAAGGAATATGTAACTTCTACATATAAACTGTTTTAGAGACTAAAAAAAGAGCAAAAGTTATCCAACTCATTCACTGAGGCTTGTAAAACTATGACACAAAAACCTGACAAAGGCCATTTGAGAAAGGAGAATTCCACACTAATCTTACTCATGCAAAAATCCTTTTGAAAAGAGCAAACCAAAACCAGGAATGTGGAAAAAAAAGATAATATACCATGGCCAAACTGAGTTTATCCAAGAAATGAATGGGTGGTTCGACACTGGAAAAATTAATCAGTGTAGTTAACCGAAATAACAAAATAAAACAATATAAACATATATGACCTGAATAGATGCAGAAATAGCATTTAACAAAAATCAGCATTTTTCATATTTGAAAACCTATTTTTATCCAGGAAATTAGTAGGACTACATCAGTAGTTCTTTGACTTCTTAAATATTTATCTTTCAACAACTTAAACATAATAATCAATGCTATAATTTTAGAAGTGTTCCCATGAAAGTCAGGACGAAGACACCCATTCTCACCACTTCCATTTGAACATTTTAATGAGGGTCCTAGACAATACAATAAAACAAGGAAAATAAAGCAAGTATAAAAATGGAAAGGATGAGATAAAACTGTTATTATTTGTGAATAACATAGCTGTCTACATAGAAAAATCCAAGAGTAAGTACAAACTATCAGAACTAACAAGAAAGGAAAGTTTCTAGAAATAAAATCAATATGTTAAAATCAATAGCAAACCCCTATACAAGTAATAACCAATTAGATAATTCAATAGAAAAAGAACTAAGATCCAATTTATAGTATTAACAAAAGCTAAAAAGAAACTGAGAATAAAACTAGCAGCTGAGCAAACCCTTTATAGAGTAAGCTGCAAAAATTATTGAAGGACATAAAAGATTATAACAAATGGAGAAATAAAATATGTTCATGAATTGGAAGACTCAATATCATAAAAATATGAATTGTACTCAAATTAAACTCCATATATATGTACCCATACCCAAAAGACCAAATTAATGCCAATCAATCAAAGACATAAGAGCAAATTGAAAACACAAGTCACAAACTTGAAGACAATTGCAAAGATGACAACTACAAAGATTAGTATCCAGGACTTTTTTTTTTTAAGATTTTATTTATTTATTTAGGAGACACACAGAGAGAGAGAGAGAGAGAGAGAGAGAGAGAGAGGCAGAGACATGCAGAGGGAGAAGCAGGCTCCATGCAGGAAGCCCAATGTGGGACTAGATCCCAGGACTCCAGGATCACTCCCTGAGCCAAAGGCAGATGCTCAACTGCTGAGCCACTCAGGCATCTCCAGGATTTTTGTATACATATAAAAATACAATTAAACAAAAAGTAGAAGAGTGAACAAATAATATCACCAGGCAATTCTCAGACAAGTAAACCTGAATAGACACATAAAAAAGCACTGTGCCTCATAATCAGTGGCATGTAAATTAAATCAGTGAGTACTCACAATGTATGCAAACTGGCAAAAATTTAACAAGAACAAATGTTGATAAATATATAGAGAATTAGCAATTACACGTACTGATGGTGGGAGTCTTATCTCATGTGCTTTGGAAAGCAATTTGGTAACACCTAGTAAAGGAGGATATTGAGAATATTCATGTTCCACCTCTAGGTGTATACGCTAACATACTCTCTTACACATACACACAAAAAGTACTCACTAAAATGTCTACTGCAGCACAATTTGTAAAATTAAATTTGGGGAACAGTCGAAGTGTCCATTACCAGAGAAGATTAATATATTCACCTAATACACCATATATATAAATTAATGAAATGAAACAGTACCTCACATACCAGCAGAGTTAAATCACAGAAGCAAGAGACAAAAGAATATCGAAAAAGGCTATGTATTTAATGGAAATCTATATGAATACTGTAAAAAAAGTATATATAGGCATGATAAATATCAAACTCAGGATACTGGTTAAATCCAAGAGTTGTATTTGAGAGGAAGGGAAATGAGATTGGGAGGGTTAAGAAAGTTTTAATGTTGTCTGTAATGTTTTCACTCCTGAAAGTAAATCTAAAGAAAATATGGTAACATACTAGATTTAAGCTGATTCAAAGAGTAATAGGCATATGAGGATCTGCTATGTGAAATCCCTGTACATTTGACATATTTCATCATTAATAAAAAACACAGAAGAAAATAAAAACTATTTCATCCAATGTTCTTAAAAAGTTCTCTCCAGTTTAGGAGCCAGCCATCAGCCTATCACTGAAAACCCAAGATAAACTCAAGTAGAATTAAAAGTTTTGTATGAAGGGGATGCCTGGGTGGTTCAGTCCATTAAGCGTCTGCCTTTAGCTCAGGTTATGATAAGGGAGTCCTGAGATTGAGCCTCACATCCGGCTCCCTGTTTGGTGAGGAATCTGCTCCTCCCTCTGTTCATGCTTTCTCTCTCTCTTGCTCACTCTCTTTCTCAAATAAACTTAAAAAAAAGTTTTGTATTGAGGATTTAAAGTTGGCACTTAACAGCTATATGCTGACTTCACATGCCACTAAAGATTTCCGAATATTAAATTCTATAAAACATCAAGTGATTTCATGGCCAGAGAAGCTGATTTAAATATATATTAATGCAACTTAATGCTATACAACCCCCATCCCCAAAATTGCAGTAATTAGAAGATAAAGCAAAGAAGCCTACAAATTGTGAGCTGCAGGGAAGTTCCAAAATTTCTTACCAATTGCTGCTGGGTTGTTTTAATGACATCTGGCTTTAGAAGTCAAATATCTTACACAATAATTATCTAAAATTTCACATATAAGATGATTGAGAGAAAAGGAAAGCGGGAGGGGGAGGAAGGAATGAAGGCAGAGACTAAGCTCTGGTGACCAAGACCCTGGAATTCCCCAGCCAAAGAGCTGGAACCCATTTTGAAGATTTGTAAGGGTTTCTTCCCCAAGTCCTTACCCCTAAAGGCAGACATGACTTCTTCGTATACATCCCAAGGTCCAACAGGGTCAAGAGATAGCTGTTTGCAAGATGTGGTTGGAGTTTATACACTGGCTGGAATGTCAACTGTGGGTATGTTAGGACACTTAGAGGTGTGTCCAAGTGTTCTAAACTTGAACCTGTCCGTCTTGGTCACTACAATGGTATATTTGTCAAATATAGTTTATTTAAAAGTATGTAATTTAAAATACTGCCTGTAAATTTTTAGTGATATGGTAAGTCAATCTCCATATATGTACCCATACCCTGAGGCCTAGCAAATGTTAGGGATGGGCCTGGCTTGATCCTTTTATCCTTTTCTTTTCCTGCTTCTCCAAAGCCTATTTCTATACTAGTCTATTAAAAAGAAGTTTTAGAGAGGTAGAAATAATTGTCATGCCTGTTTCATAGAGCTGCTATAACAATTAATTGATTTAATAGATGCAAAAAAGCTTTGCAGCCTATCGGCATTAGATAAAAGACACCACACATCTTGTTTTCCTGGCATAGTCTTCTGTTTTTTTATGTGTTGGCCATGAAACAGTCTGAATTTCTGCTCTGTGGATACGTGGGGCACTGCTGATTCTGCCTTGATGCACACTGAGTAATGAAGGCACTTGGCTTTGGGTGGGTCTTCAGACTGCCCAACACTGAACTTATAGGTAGTTCTTTTATCCTTCTTCTGGAGCACTCTTTGTCTCCAGTCCCTTGAAGTCTTACTTTTATCCTGATCTATGTCCTACTTGATTTTCCTTAAATTTATTCATAAGCCAGATGTTAAGAACACGTCTTATTTAAAAAAAATAGTTCTTATTTATCCTCAGGCTAAACCTCAAAAACAGGTATTAATCACTTTTTCTTGGAACCAGTTTATATTATACCAACTCTTTCCAATATCCAGAAGGAGATACCCCATCTCTTCTCATGCCTTACCTCACTTTAAAGTCAAAACATCCTAGCAGGTAGTGGGCATGCTTTTGGCCATTTTATAGATGAGGAACCTAGACTCAGAGTGATATGGCAATTTGCCTGTGGTCACATGATAAAGCACATGTTTGTCAAACCTACAACTGGAATTTAGGGTGGTCTGCTTACAAAGCCCATGTGTTCCTCCTATGTTTAAAATAACTTAGTAAATCTTGCAGGTATATATTACACTGCTCTCCTCTTCTTGATTTTTTTTTTTTTTTGAAACTCATGCAGCTAGTGTGGTAAGAAAACCCAGGGAGTCCTGTCTTAGGGAACACAGGCTCAAGTTCACTACAGGCCTCTTTTAGAAAACCAAGAGGAAACCAGTGGTGCCCTGAATCCCTGTAGCCTGCCCATGGCTAAGGCAGAAAGGGTCCTTGCAGTTGACTCATAGTCCAATCCAGTTCTTCAGTCAGGCAATGATCAGAATTTAGGACTGAAGTTACCAAGCAGGGGGACTTTGGCCATGGTAGATATTTAGACTAAGATCAGAGATTATCATTCTGGCCCACTTATGGCACAACTGAAAGAAAGAGATTGCCTGAGGAAGTGACCTGTGTTATTTATATTCTCTAAGTGATTGAGGTTGATCAGTGACTATCTACAGTGTATCTTCTACTTTAATATATATATATACTTCAAGGCATTTTTTAGAAAGATTTTATTTATTTATTCATGAGAAACACACACACACACACACACACAGAGGCAGAGACACAGGTAGAGGGAGAAGCAGGCTCCATGCAGGTAGCCCGACATGGGACTCGATCCTGGGTCTCCAGGATCAGGCCCTGGGCTGAAGGCGGTGCTAAACCACTGAGCCACCCAGGCTGCTCACTTCAAGGCATTTTAAATACAGTTATGTCACGTATCATTTGGTTAATCAAATGAATGTTTGAAAGAGTTCACAGGCAGCAGGAGGCCTGTTTTTTCCTCTTCAAATCACAGAATTGCAATTGGCTAAGCATCAAACTTAAGTCCTAAAAAACTCCAAGAAGGTTAGCATTTAAGAAGCCAGAAAGCTCAGCTGGACTCTTACTTAAGGAAAAAAATACATTTATCATTCTTAACTATTGTTTTCTTTGCCCCATACATGTATCTAGCTGTACTTTTGTTGGCCTACCGAAAAAACTCCAGTTCAAAAAGGTATCAAAGGAAATTTAATTATCAAGGTAAAAAGCCACAACTCTATTTTCTCTAGTTTTGAGCTACCAAAATAGCTTTCTATATCACCTATGATTTAATATTCCATACTTTAACCGTTTGTTCATGAAAAATGTTCAATCTTATCTGATCTATTCCCCAGAATGCTCTTTAAAACTATATATGACAGATGTCCAAAGTTCACTTGTCTCTACCTAACAGTCTGCCACTTGTTTTGCTTAATGTTATATGTTAACATGTGTATTACACAGAGAATAAAACCTTGGTGGTGTGAGAAAATTGTAAATTTTTTAAGTCTAAATTCTGGGCAGCCTTGGTGGCGCAGCAGTTTGGCGCCTCTTGCAGCCTGGGGTGTGATCCTGGAGACCCGGGATCAAGTCCCACGTTGGGCTCCCTGCATGGAGCCTGCTTCTCCCTCTGCCTGTGTCTCTGCCTCTCTCTGTGCCTATGAATAAATAAATAAAATCTTTTAAAAAAGTCTAAATTCTAAAATATTTTCATTTATGTAATAGTTTCCTTACTTTCACTTGCAAACAGTGATTCTTGCTAAACTCCTAAGTGTTACTAGTAGCAGTCCCTTAGGGCATTTAATGAATAGATAAAAATAATTTGAAACTAGTGTATTGATTGCTTGTATATCAATGGATGCTTGAGTAAAAATATGTTTTGGAAATGTATTCCTTTAAAAGTTTAAATAACCAGCCTAGGAATCTTGTATTAGTATATTAAACTTGAATCATTTTTATGAATTAATATAAAGCAATGAATTATTGCCATATTATATTGCTATATTAACTATATTGTCCCTCTTCTGGTTATCTTAAGTAAATAACAATTGATTTGAGAAGTAAGGACATACATTATTGCCCTTTTCTAACCCAGTTCCAACTGAAATTTTAAACTATTGACAAATGAATAAAAGAATCTGCCAAGAGAAACATAAGTTAATATAATCAAATTCATCAAGTTTTTCTTTTCAGAAACTAGAAAGCATTGCTACTTTGTGAATTTCATCCATTCATATTTAAGAACCTCAGGATTTAGAGTTAAAGGTTTCCTCTTATTCTCCCCCCCCCCATTCTCCTAGGAGCAGAGCAGATTGATCACTGGGTTGATTCTTGTATCCATCTTCCAGTGCTTTAAGTTTCAGGCTTTTAAATTGTAAAATAAAGGCTAGAAGATAAAACTAAGCAGATTCTGTAAAATTATAAAAGTATAGAATATATTCCATTGGTACTAGAAGGGTAAGGAGAAGTGAAAGAAAACATTAATGAGTTTGGGTATCAAAATAATATTCCACTACCTAAAAGAGATGAAGAAACAATATAAGAAAAATGTGGATCGGAAAACAAACAAAAAAGAAAAGAAGAAGAAGAAGAAACTACATATTCCTCAACTAGATTATGGCAATAACTTCTTAACTTGTCACTGGTCTCCAGTATGGGCTTTCTTAAATCCAACTCACATCCAAATAACCAAGTTCATCTTCATAAAATAAGACTTTCATCATATAGCCTTGTATAAAAGCCTTTGGGAGCAAACTGTTGGTTACAGGATCAAGGCCAGACTTTTCAGCTGCCTTACAGTCTGGTCCATCCTATATACCAAACATTCCTTGTCGTATCTCCCCAAACAGTCTTCCAACCCAGTCAGCATGGTTCCTTCCAACAGCTGTGCTTATTTAATTTCATGATTCTTACTTACAGGGACTAGGCTCCCCCAGTTTTGAAAGCCTACTTATGCTTTAAGGCACAGCCTCAGATCATTCATACAGCCAATATAATACAGTCTCACTTCCCAGAGCCCTAATATACTAGTATTCTGTTCCAAAGATGCTTGCATGTGATTTTCTGCTCTGCTGTATTATTCTCCAATTGTTATGTTTCATGAATTCATCCCTTCAGAAAATATTAAGAGAGCTCTTATCACATACAACAAAATGTCTATGAAACTCTAAAAAGTGATTCTCAGCTGTGCGGACAAATGCCTCAAGTATGAAAATTGTGTGGAGGGGTGTTGCGGTGGTGGTTGTTACAGTGACCAAGAGATTTACTGGCATTTAGTCAGAGAAACCAGGGGTAATATTTATGATGCAATGATATAGGGTAGTCCCATAGTATGAAGAACTCTCTCTCCCAAAATGTGACTATGGAAGGCCTCTAAATGAGCCAGACATGGCTCATGGTCTCAAAGAGCTTATTGGTTCAAAGGGAAGATGGTATGAGTGTCATGCATAAAAATGTTATATCTCAGTCATAAACTATTTGGTGTCAGAACTATGTTGGTTATTTTCCATCAGTCACTCACAGTATCTAATACTAGTCTGGATACATGGTAGCTACAAGGTAAAGACTTACTGACTTGAAATATATTTTTTGAAAATCCTGAAATTCAGTGTATATTATGTCATCCAGGGGAGGGATACTCCTATAGATAATCATGTCATCCTCACTGCATTTTGAAATCAATAAAGAAGACAAAGCTGTGACAATAGAGCCTGCTAAACCTCCTCAGGGCCAGCTATGAAGTTTTTGGAGTGGAAAAAGCAGCCTCTGGCCATAAGTAGTAGGAGGCAGGGAACAACAAAGGGTTGGGAAAACATCGGAAACCTCAATTCCTTCTCTTGAACCATGGGTTTGCTATAGAGCATTTTACCTTATAAAGATTGGTGCTGAATAACTGCAGATTTGCTTTCTTTTTTCATATCCTCTTCCTGACTACAACAATCATAAACTGCATACATTGCAGAAGAAAAATTTACTCAGCTCATCTACACAATATTCTTCCTTTGTTTATGATCAAATTTTATTCATCTGTACCTCTTGTTGGGCTGCAACAGTTAAATAAAATGACAAATAGTTTTCATTATACATGTCAACAATGAAAAAACACATACATGCATATTTAAGAACACTACTTTGAATGTACACTGTGCCTTTCTTCTGAAGGGAACACATTTTTTTTTTTTTTTGCATTTGCCCTTACAACAGCTCTAGGAGATGATCATCCCATTTTATAGCTGCAGAAACTGTGGTCCTCAGAAATAAAGTAACAGTCTGTGTCAAGGCCTGGACTAGAAGCCACAGCTCTTAACTCCCTAGACAATATATTACTCAAGAGACTTTATTTATCAGCCTTTACTGCTTCACAGATAAGAAGAGCCCTCCAGGAAAAGCAACAAATCTACATACCATCCGAGATGCTAGACTTCTGCAATCTGTTTGGTTTTGCAGGATTTTCTGTGTTACACTGTTCTTAGTTAACTCTACACCAGAGCAGGCGGGAGACCAAGATTTGTCATTTGCAAGAGTTGGCGTCAATCTGCACTGATCAACAAATTCTAACTCAGTAAGTTGAGCTTGCTCTGGAGGAACAATGTTGGAACTGTCTCATGCCTGCAACTCTCATGGAAAATAATGATATTTTGATTGAACATCACAGATGAATTATATTATTATCTTACAAACTACCACAAGTCCAATAGGCTATAGAATCTACTTTCATAAGAAATAAAGATGCTATTACAGGCAATGGAAATTTTTGGAATAAAAAGCACAAAAGCAGATTGTTCCAATGAAGACTAAGTGTTCACTATAATGTATTACTATTAATATTCCCAATAAATTCTTAAAAATTAGATATACAAAGGTACATATACTTCAGAGATACCTACTTGAATTAACAGAAATTCTAAAGTAGTTGGCTTGTGGGATGAAAAAGCAGTTGACTTAGAAAACTGGACTTTGGACTTCTAATATATTGTGGGGTAAGACCCCTCATGCCTATCAGGCCATCCTAAGGAACCAATCAGATGTAACATTTATGACTAATCACTTCAAATAGATTACAGACTCCTTAAGGGCAAAGAGAATTCCTCATAGGCTCATCATTAGGAATAATGAGATAATGAATGTAAAGGGATTACCCAATGTCTGACACAAGAGGAGTAACTAACAAACGATAGCTTCTATATTATTGTTTTTAATTCACTATAGTGCCCCTCAGAGTATCTGGATATTGCAAGTACTAAGTGCTCATACGTACTCCTATTTAGCATCTAATTTTCAGACAAATAGAATGTTCTCTACATTCTTAATAGTAAAATAAATGTAATTTACTAGAAATGGTATATTACATTTGGGAGTATCAAAAACAAAGCATGGATAGCAGCATAAAGGCCAGTGTTGGTGCCCAACATCTACGACATAAAACATTTTTCTAGATTTCTTTGTGGGGTTGATAATGACACCATTACAACTCAGATGTTTTTGATACTCCACTATAACCAGTGAAAAGCAACTTCCTAGCTCATTAAGCTGGTAAATATAGTAGATTCTTAGAATTTATGGATTTAACATTTGCAATTTCAACTATTCATGAAGTGACTCCATGGGTCCATGACCTGTAGTTAACCTGTAATGCTGCAAACACATGAATTTGGATCTTTGGGGTTGAGAGGCTGGTATACTACAGCTAGCAAGTAAGCTGGCCAACTGCCCAGCATCCAAAACTCTATGTCCTTTTCTACATATTGGGGTATATGCAGCAAGTCTACTATAATGATGGAAGGTAACTTTATTTCTATGTGGAAAATGGCCCTGAAAAGAAAAACAACTGCTAGTGCTAATACTGGTAACGAAAAGAAAGTGCTAGTTCTTAGTCAGAGGGTGGCTTTGTAAATGATTTTTAGTCTTGTATTTATAGAACCATTAATGGCCTGAAAAGGGTCTGTTAAATTTTTTAGTTATACTTTACTGCATTTTATGAGGGAAATTATATGCTAGAGTGATATTTGAGGATATGGGGAGTCAAGAAGGTTTCAGGGCCTATCCCCTGTGAATGAAGAAGGTGTGCTGTCCTCCCATTATGGTGCTCCATTAGAAACAACATCATGTCACTCTCAATGGATAAGTTTATTAAAAAAATACTGCAGAAACTATTTTATGTATTATCTCTCAGGCTACTCTAGAGACTAAGGGCTAGTAATCGGGTTACAAGGACAATTGAATCATTATTAAAATTCCACAGAAACAATTAAAATGCATGCTCACTCCAAAACTGCAGGTCCTTATTAATTGACATTTCACAAACAGAGATGCCTTTAATCTTCACTAAATAAATGTAAATGTATTCTTTAAGTCTTAACAACATTATGTAGTAGTTGGCACTTAGTCAAAATTTTCTATTTTCACCTGATTTATCTTTGAATATAATTTATGCCTGGTATTGCTTTTGTTATATTCATTTTAAGGATGTGTTTGTTGAAAGCTCAACTACTGTGTCTTTAAAAAGAATGATTTTTTACCCTAAATAAAGCATCATGGTTTTGCAACATACTTGTGTTGATTTTAAACATCTGATATATTAAAAACACATTTAAGTTTGAAATGCTTGTGAGTTAAGGTGTCAAAATGTACAAAGAATTATAAAAGGGAAAAAAAGAATTATAAAAGGGAAACAAAGACAAAGACTACATAGATTTCAGCTATAATGCAGGGCATTGGGGAGAGGTTAGGACATAATAATACATTTGTAGAAATATACAGGATTCCCTGGCTATCTGAAAGGACAGTGATCCTATGAAAACTTTCATAAGCCAAATGGTGTAAAGTGAAGAAGCAATTATCATTAATTTATGTGAAAAATTTTTTGAGCATTCCTAGACCCCAAAAATAACCTCTCTTACAGTTTTCTAACACATTAGGATACATTTTGCTAAAGGATGCACAAAATAAATCCTGATCAAGCACAGATGTTCACAGACACAGTTCAAAGCTATGGTGGCTTGAGCCTGAGATGCTAAGTGTAGTTCCCAGGGAAGGAGGTTGGAGGGGCCACTCTCACTTGCTCCAGGTGCAGGCTGCCTTATAACAGCTAGCTGAAAAAGCAATGCTGAATGCTATTTTTGCTTTTTGCCTTTTTCCACAAAAGCAAAAATCCTCTCGAATTGCTTTCAGTTAGCAAAAACAGGTACTCATGCAGGTCATTCATAAAAACAAAGTGGTGTAACATGAACTTTCAAAAAGCGGGGGATACCTGTATTGCATTGCTTACTAAAACTAAATCATTCTGATAATATTTCAATGGCTAATTGGGACTTTCAGCTTTATTTCACATGGGTGATTTCTAGTGACAAAGAGTCAAAGGAAAGGCAAACACTAGGGAAACCTATGGTATAAAACCATCTTAATTTCTTCTATCAGAACAATGCTGTGAAACAGGGCAATCTATTTTTCTTTTTAGTGGCACCATCAGGCTTCCACTCTGTGTAGAATGACTTAATTTGAATCCAAAAGTGAATGCTTCAATAGTGGCTCATTTTGTAGTCCTGACTTCCTCCAAGGAGTTTAAGTATTATGACCCCTGTCACCACCCTCCTGATGAGATAGGCATAATCAGGGGTACAAGGGCAGGGAATCATCACCGGAAGATCTTAAATATCATTCTATACCAGTTCACTGAGCACCAGATGATAATAGCCACCATTTCCTGAATATATACCTTTTGTCAGGCTTCACATACATTAGCAAATTTTTTTTAAAGATTTCATTTAGTCATGAAAGACACAGAGAGAGAGGTAGAGACATAGGCAGTGGGAGAAGCAGGCTCCCTGTGGGGAGCCTGATGTAGGATTCAATCCCAGGACCATGGGATCATGATCTGAGCTGACGGCAGATGCTCAACCACTGAGCCACCCAGGTGTCTAGTTAATTTCTTTAATTTGGCTAATGGGTACATACTTTTTGTTAACTATATTCTATAGATAAGGATATTCCAATTCAGTGACGCTCATTCATTCATCCATTTATACATTCTGTACATAATAAATGAGTACCTACTATGTTAACTAAAATGCCCGATTCATAATGTAATCTCTTGGGCTCCAGTCTCTCCTTGAAACACATCTTCCCTCAGGAGAATGGTTTTGGTTCTCACTGGTGTCTCCTCTCTTCCTGTTGCGACATCCATCCTGAGAACCAGGCACAAAAACTCCTGGACACCACTGGGCAAAGTGAATAAAACATAACCACCATAACTTGCATGTTAACACTGTTCTGAGCAGGGTAGGTAGTGACCTTCCCAACTCTAAGGGATATCATACTGTAAGACCAGAGGATTTAACCTAGACTATACTTCTTAATATACATCACTGCACCTTCCCGGAAACCCTGCTGATATTCTTAAAGGTCACACTGGGCCCTTTTTTGCTTTGTTTTATTTCCTGAATCTATTTTACAGACTAGTAGATATCACCTGTCAAGAAGTTTTATATGCTAATGTGCCAAAATGATCCTTTTCGTAATTTCAACCAATGTTTCTAGTTTCATTATTTGTGCCTAACCAAGTAAATCCCTTCTCTCCTTGGTGTATTTGTTCTTCAGATACGTATAGACAGTTCTCATGTTTCTCATTAGTCATTACTTAGCCAAGCTGTATATAATTAATCCTTTTAATCTTTCCTCATAAATTAGTCTCTCTAGGCTCTTAGAATGTATACTACATTTTCCCAGACTTTTTAAAATAAGGTCCCCTGCATTCCACATGTCATTCTAACAGAATCGAGTGGGAAAGAACTTTATCTGCTTCAAAATGGCCTGTGGAATGCCACATTCTTGGGTGTACTTCGGCTAGAGGGGTAATCATTACACCAAGGCAGCAAGACAGAGTCAGTAAAACAAGAAAGCCTCATGGTCCCATTTTTCACATCTGTCCAGCCATTTCCTCTTTGTCTCATGCAAGCCTAGCCACTCTTGTATATTATTGCTGTAAATGGCTTTTAATAATTATATGTGCTTTAGAACATATTTTTCTAGGTGTGATAGAGTTTTGCTTGGCTACTTACAGAAATGTTTCTATGCCCTTTGATATTTTATCCTTCCTTGATGCTCCTTACTATATCTACTTTATTCCTTATGACTCTGGCATCAGACAGTTTGGTCCCCCCATCTGCCACTTTAGGCTCTATAAGTGAGCTTAAGCAGGTGTACTTAGCAACTCTGTGTCTCAATTTGATCATCTAAAATGGAAATAACATTGTGAAGATTAAATCAGCAAATATTATAGTGCTCAAAACAGTGTCTGATTCATAAGTAGTGCCACATAATGTATTTCCTTTATAAAATCATTTTGTTGTTTGTAACAACTACTATAGGCAAATTGCACACTCTGCTATTTAAACTGATACTCTACTGTAGCTTTCTTTGAGGCCATATCCAACTAGATGCAATAGAAATAGATATCATGGTCATATGGACAGTCGCACCTGTTTTGAGTTAAGACATACATATATATAGTGGGCAATTTCAAGTTAGAATTTAAAATTGGCCTTTAGGGGCACCTCAGTGGCAACCCTGGTTAGGTGTCCAACTCTGGGTTTCGGCTCTGGTCATGGTCTCAGGATCGTGGGATTGAGTCCTAGGTCTGGCCTTGTGCTTAGCTCAGAGTCTGCTTGAAACTCTCAGCTCCTCCCTGCTGTGTGCGCATGAATGCTCTCTCTCTCTCTCTTTCTTCTCTCTCTCCCTCTACCTCTTTTCTCTCTCCAATAAATAAATAAATCTTAAAACAACAAATAAAATAAAATTAGCCTATAAAATTGTCATTTTCAATTTCTTTTTCATCTCACAAAACCATTACAATTGACCTAGGCCTCTATTCCAAAAATAAATAGTAGAAAAGGGAAAGTATATATGAATATGGTAGAGCATCAACAAATAACTGCAAGTATCATCAGTGGCAAGTAGTTTATCAACCTCAATTTAAAGAACTCTGGATTAATATTCCAGAACAAGCTAAAAAAAAAGTTGATTCTCAACATGTATTTAAATAAAAAGAATTTTTATCACTAAAAATTGATAGGGGACCAATTACTACATGCTACAATGAGGGACAACTTAGAGAATTCAAATGACTCCTGAAGTCATACCTAATAACCAAGTAGGGAAGGAGGAGAGCTATGGTCCTTTAGCAATAAACCAATTTATTACATCTATACTATCCCTAAATTCAAGTTATGTACTTATGAATACATTCCAATAACACTCAGTATCTTCCTCTTGACTACACACCATTTACATTTATAGCCAAGCTCTATATGTTTCATATTGGCATGGATAGATAATCAGGTGAGGTTTTTTTCATCTGGCAAGTTTAATTTTTCTGATGATTTGTGTTTTCAGGCCAGTATTTTGACCCCAAATCATAACCAAAATGGTGAGAATTTCAGGTACCAGTGCAGGACACACAGAGAGAGACATTCTTGCAAGTAGATCTTGTGGCACCCCCTCAAATGGTACCACTCAGGGAGCCAAATGTTTCCTCAATATATATGGCTGGTCCCAAAAATATGAGCCAATCGTGTTCACCCACCACTAGTAGCCATAAATATATATTCTAATCTTCCTGCCAGTAATTCTATAGATAAACCTTAAATTAAGCTTCCAATGAATTAGAAAACATAGTTAAACCTAATACTGATAGATTAAAAACATGTACACAAAGGTTCTCAGAGGCTGAAGATAACTAGACGCTATTATTTAGTGAATAACCCCCATACAATAGACTCAGATGTCTAAAAGCATAGTGATTCGACATTAAATTGCAGTTTATATCACAAATTAAAAAATGAATCATTACTTTATTCCTAGATTTCATTTTACATGTTACACGAGACCATCTGTTTAAGAGAGCATTTATGAAAATGTTGAGCCTTTTCTTATTAACCTTGATCAGATTGAATGTATTTCTTGGTAATTCCCATTTCATTGGTATAAAACGCACTATCAGTGATTTAAAATAATTGTAACTAAATTCCTCAAGATGCACTGCATAAGACATACCAGATTGTCTCAGCACTATCAAAGTTTAATTGATCTAATTTAGATCTCATCTTATCAAACTGCACATTATAATTCCGTCTTTCTTTGACCAAATGATTGCAATCTTGTCACTTGTATTTATACATGTCATTAACATATCAAAAACCCCTCCAATATCAAAGAGTTGTGGCTTTTGAAAAATTTCCCTCTCCTTCACTGATCAACTACTAAATTATTTAGTGGTGTGTTCTGCATGCACAAGTGGATTTACCTTGAAGCTTAAGCCTCAGGGCACTTCACTTGCATAGGCCTTCTAAATATTCACTTTCATACGAACTTTTGCATCTGTGATCTTGTATTCTTTTTTTAAAGAGGAGACCCCAAATTATATAAACCTTAGGCCCCACCAAAACATATATTGTCTCCTGCCTACACCTCTTCCAGAAAGAGAAGTGTCTCTGAAGGAAAAGCTGTAGCAACATAGGACAACAAAAACCAAATAACTGGAACTCTATGGAAGTTAGGATCATAAAATGTCAGCATGTGACATTTATTTCTTTGCTTCATGGTCAGCACCTTGGTAACACTCAGATTGCAGTTCCCACAAACCGGGAAATGGCTAAGGTCCATCCATTGGAAAAAAAAAATCATATGCTTACTATAGGCAACTCTCATCAATTACAGTTTTTAAGACATCACTAGATGTATGTTATGGTATCAATTGTCATCCTAATTAGTACAGCATATTCTGATTAATAAGAGTCCATTCGGATCCAGTCTCACTACCCAATAACTGTTCTACTTGTATTCACTGATTACATTTATTTTGCCATATGCAAAATTCCTTTCTCTGGTGTTAAAAATCTAACCTGAAGGAAAATAATTGACACTACTCATCATTTGGAGCTTTGTAATAAATTTAGGCTCATGACCTCAGAAAACTGATTTTCACCGAATATTGCTAGTTGTTTTTAGAAAGTAATCTCCGGTGTTGGGAGAATTGAACCTACAGTTCATTCCTCTTTCTATTAAAGGTCACTTTACTTGGATATTGCTTTAATGTCAATTGGGTAGTCATTAAAACAATAAATCAATAAAATTACCAATAATACAACACCCTTACCCAATCTCCATAATCAGGTATGCATTTCAGTTTCTCTTAGACACTGTAGACCCTGCCAGTAAAATTTCTGTTTCAGAATCATGCTTCTTCCTTCTCCCTTTGTATTATTTTCCCTATGGCTGGCTGTCATTTCACTGTAGTACTACTGCAATATTACTATGTAGCATGTTAATTAAGAATGTTTCCACCGAGTAGAAGAAATTCAGGTGAATTAAAGAAAAAAGTAATTACTGGGACTAGTTCAATGGATGTAAAGAGTCCTAGATCAGGAATCAGAAGATTTGGCTTCTTTTAGCACTGTCTCCACAAAATGTCTCTGAAACTGAGTTCATTTTAAACTCCACAGAACCACTAAGCTTACACAAAACTGATGATGAGCAGAAGAGGTGAGCCCTAATATTCTCCGATTCATCTATTTTACTCATTGAACTCTTGTATCAAATCTCAGTTAATGAAAGGATTCGAAAACAAAACATCAAGGAAACCAAAAAATCCAACTAATTAATTAAAAACTGGAGATGACCTCAAAGATCCTTCCTTTCTCTAACATGCTAAGTTACGTTAAGGCCTAAGTAAATGGAACATTTTAACTTCTCTCTGACTTCTAAGGAATAAATGTGAATGTACTTGCTTTGGACATATACACCATCCTTATGGAGATTTTGTATGGGATTTTTAGAGGTGAGGGGGGAGCCTAGTGCCTTGGCCACAAACCATAACCAAAATGTTAGAAATTTCAGGCACCAGGGCAGCACAGATCTTGTAATGTCCCCCAACTGGTACCACTCAGGGGATTATATATTCCTTTAGCTTAGCAATGTCCAGAAGAGCTAAAGGAAGCATATATACATATATAGTAAGGAGGGGAGGCGCCTGGGTGACTCAGTTGTTTAAGTGTCTGCCTTTGGCTCGGGTCATGATCCCAGGGCCCTGGGATCAAGTCCTGCATTGGGCTCCCTGCTCTGTGGAGAGCCTGCTTCTCCTTCTGCCCTTCCCCCCCTGCTCCTGCTCTCTCTCTCTCCTCTCCTTGTCACTCCCTCTGCTTGTGCACTCTTTCTCTCTCTCTGTCAAATAAATAACTAAAATCTTAAAAAAAATTAAAAGAATACTAAGGAGGATCAAAGGGTGGAAAAGCAAAAGAAAAAAAAAATGAAGAGGATATAACCACATGGGTAAATGCTGGCAAAGACTACATAAATATAGCAGGTCAAGTAGAATGTGTGTGCTTTAATGGTTTCTAAAGATTATATTATTCATTGCACTTTTCCCAAGATAAAAAAAGCCCTCTCATATCTGGACATATCCCATACTTCAATTAATGGGCACTTTCTGTTCAACAGCTTTAAGTATGACTTCAGTGCTCTTAGAGAAAAAAATACTTAAAAATTTAAGTTGTTCATTAATTTCTCTTAATCACAGAATTAGACACAGTTTAAGTTTAAAACCAGTAACATACCTTGAAATCAATCCCAGTAATGAATTGAGTTACCTCTAGATTTTTGAATCCGGTTTGGGTAAAGAAGATAATATTGGTCTTTGTAGATCTGTTTTTCCTTCTAAATCCTCTTTTCCTATTTCTGTATCTCTCCCTTGTTTATCTTACTAGGTAACACCAGTAATTTTATAGTCTTCTGACTTAATAGCAGAATAGACAATAGTATGATCTTCAGACTTGTTCCTCTCACCCCTGAGTCAAGCTACGACTTAGCCTTCACTTTAGGACTCTGCTATCAAGTGAGAAATCTAAAAATGATCTGAATAAACTAATCAATCCAAATCAAAATCACTGCAGGTAATTGCAAGTTGGTCTGGGGCTCCTAGAGCAATAATGCCTTAACTCTAAAGAAGGAATTTCAGGCACCATTGTGGGGTAAGTGGGAGCTGTTTGGGGAGAAAAGAAAAGAAAAATACAGAGATACTTTGGGAGAGAGAAATCCCCCTTCTTTGATACAAATATCAAGTGAGCCTTTTAAAAGAAATATGATTGACCAATTACAAGAGGCTACCATTAAGTAACAAAGTTCAAAACCCTGACTAGACATTGACATTTGAAACATATCTGGAGAGATGACAGGTGTCAAAAGACAGATTCAGCCCTACAGGTAAACAAGTTGGTCAGCAAGCTCTACAAATTACGCTATTACAGGAAGAAAATCACTTTTGAATAGAAAGCTTAGAAACAGGTTAATTTGATCTTCATCTTTAGAGATGAGTAGGTATCTATCAAATTACAGACTTAAAATTCATAAAATCATTTCACATGGAACCTTCCTCAATAAACCCAAATTAAAATAGAAATACATATATTTAGCCTAAGTTTTCATCACTAACCACAGACTCTATAAATTCTAGGTTGTGATATATTATCAGCCTGGAAAACATTCCCATCTTTCCATTAAATTCAAGTCCTTATACAAGGATATTCTTCTCTATTAAATGGTTAAAAAAAAAAAAAAACATCTGGGGGATGGTTTAAGTATACTACCAAATCTTGTAACTTGGTAATTTCAAATTTGTTAAAATATATAATGATTTTTTATATAATAACACTAGTGTTACTATTCTATTAGTGATTCATTTCTTAAGGATTAGGGTTTTCTAAATTTCTTTCTGAAATATATCTAAAAGTCATGATATTCAACTTAATCCCAAAGCTATGGAGTAGTTTTTATTTTGTTGCTGGTTGTAAGTAAATAAGATTCTAGATTAAGACATTATATTCCTAAGTATATGTCCACAGAGAATGTGGGAATTCTGTTTTTCCCTTTTCATTTACTCCTAGATGCCTAACTACTTGTGGCTTTAGTTCATCAATATTAAATGCCAGGCAAATTATGAAATCCACATTCAGGATTCAGAAAAGACATTTCTTAATCATTGTGCCAGTTAGTAATCATGAAAATGACCTAGATAAACTAATCAAACTAAATATGGGACAGAAAAACCAGCTTACTGAGTTCATGAGCATAACCCTGTCAATAGAAACTCTGACCATCATTGTAAATTCAGTGCAAGTAGAAAATAGTTACTTCCCAACAGATAAGATAGTAAATTATCGTCACCAGTCTTTTACCAACACATTGTAGAGGACAAAGGTGAGCTGCCTCAAGATGGGCCATGCTGGCATGAAAATTATTTTGAGTTAAGAACAATCAAAACCCAGTAGATTTGGGGGAAATCTTTGCTTCCTCTTCAAGTACCTAAATTTACATCGGAAAGAAGAGCCTATACCATAAAGATAAATATTAACAGATTTCTCTTTACCTAAAATATTTATTTGCATAACAGGGTAACCTTTTGTTTTCCAAACACCTCCTCTCACCCTACCACTAATGGTCTTCCTCCGCTTGGAATCCCCTGACTCCTACCCCTCTCCTTAGCTCAGGATATCACATAAGCTTCATGTTGCCTGTCTTTGGAATTTCATACCTGTGTGGATTACCTTACATACAAAACTAAATTTGATTTTTGTCATCTTAACTCATGTCAATTTGATTCTTGAATCAAATTCCGCTAGAAGGACTCTAAGGGTCAGAGGAAATTTCTTTCTTCCCAACATTGTATGTTTATTGGAAAACTTTAGAGCATATTAATGTCATTCAGCTGAAGCCAAAAACAGTTTCATCTATTAATTTCAACTTAATTTTAATTAAAAGATCTCCTCCATATGCATTAATATACCATTTTTGTTTACAAACACTAGGAAACTTTTTTTCTCTTGAAGAATCTGGTTTTTTTCCTCTTGAAGAAGCAAAACAATGAATTCCTACTTGTTCTGCGATTCCAATTGCACTCCTGATTTGGAGGTAGTTTGGAAAAAACAAAATATTGAAAGAGTAGTACTAAAAACAGAAAAAGCAAATTCTAAATATTTCCAATTCATTTCTGGTGATATGAACTAAATTGAGAAGAGGTCTACTAAGTAACCAAATCTGTTCACTTTTTACAGATGTATTGAAAGATAAAGAAAATAAGTGAAAAAGCACTACCCTTTTTAGGTATTATTTTTATCTGTACACAGCATGTATTTTAAAGAGTCAAGCTTGCTCATGCACTTACACCAACTAAAAATCTTTCTTTGACCTCAGTCAAGAAACCCACAGTCTGTTTGAATCCAGTAGTAACCTTACACATGAGAGATCTTAAATGGCTCTCCAAAGAATTCAAGTATGTGAGCCTTCAGAGGAGTTCCTAATGAAGAAGAAAATGTCCTAGATACCTACACAATCTCTCTGTCATAAAATTCCTAGTTGCCCTTTGCTACTTGTTCTCTTCTTTATAATTCTATATCCGTTGGTTAATGCCCAGCACTAATTAGCTAAAGGGGGAGGGGGGGGTTGATCTTCAAATGAGTCCCTTATCTTTTCTTTGTACCATGGGTATAGAGGAAAGCTTACCCCCAACCAGCTACTGCAGAAATGTATGTCACAGGTTATAAAGAAACTGGCAAGGCCACCTGCATTTCTAAACTCAAGGGACATGTCCTGCTGACTTTGGGTCAGTGAGGTCAACTTTATTTCACCTTTAAAATTTTCCATGTCCCCAAATGAACTTCCCTAGAAGCCAAGTAACTCGAGAAGGTTAAGACAATGGAACACACAGCATATTTGCTCATTCTTTGTGTGTGTGTGTGTGTGTGTTAGAGGATGGGGTTAGAGGAATACATTTAAATAAGTAAATGAGGCTTATTACTACTGAAGTACCATTTAATAGAAATGTGATGAAAGGGCAGCCTTGGTGGTGCAGTGGTTTAGCGTTGCCTGCAGCCCAGGGCGTGATCCTGGAGACCTGGGATCGAGTCCCACGTCAGGTTCCCTGCATGGAGCCTGCTTCTCCCTCTGCCTGTGTCTCTGCCTCTCTCTCTGTGTCTCTATGAATAAATAAAATAAAAAATCTTTAAAAAAAAGAAAGAAATGTGATGAAAGGGCATACATATCGGTGGGAACAATTCAGTTTTGAATTTCCAAAACAGCAGTGATGCTTTTTAGTCCTTCCCCAATGTTTCCTGTTCAATAGATGATTATAATATTATATACCTCTGCTTCTAGAGATGACAAACTGACTTCCATAAAATGTGATTCTAAATATTATTTTAGAGTAAGAACCTTATTGTTTTTAAAAGATTTTATTTATTTATTTTAGAGAGTGCACACTCACAAGAAGTGGGGAGGGGCAGAGGGAGAAGGAGAGAGTGAATCTCAAGCAGACCCTGCACTGAGTGTGGAGCCCACCATGAAGCTCGATCTCACAACCCTGAGATCATGACCTGAGCCAAAACTGAGTTGGGTGCTTAACTGACTGAGCTACCCAGAACCTCATTGCTTTTAGAATCAAATTTTAGAATTATTTCAAAATAAACAGTGGCATATCTGAATTATTAAATATTTTAAAAATTCACCATGCTTTGAGTATATCAAGCACAAAATGGGTTCTTAAGGTTTATATAGTAAGAAACAATGTTGTTTCCCACTTTTAGCGTAGAGTTAACAAGATATAGGCATCCATTATGAATAATACATATAGTTAGAATTTATTACTAAGCCATAAGAATTCACTATAAATAATTTTTAGAGACCCCAGCTGTTTTTATTATGCTACCTTCAAAAATAAATCAACAACATTTCTTAGAGAAACATGATGTTACCAAATATCTGGCCAGGTTAAATGAGAAAACACTAATTTTTAATTCAAATAATATAACACTCAAATATTTCAGAAATTAGTGGCAATTAAAACTGAAGGATATTAGCATTTATACTGTGAGTCAGTAGGATCACAGAAAAAGCCTCCTAGAAAGATTTTGTTTCTACTCATTTTGCCTAAACCACTAATCGCCACTAAACTATACTATATATCCTTTCTCAAATATATATCCTCTCTCAAATACCTAGCCTGGTACATAGTCAAGTACAGTCAGTTTCATTAATTCAAGGGTGAGTTTCTAAATCCAACTCGAATTCAGAAACTCCTTTTAATGTTTTTGTTATACTTAATGAGGATTTTAAACTCCACCTTTTAATTTTTAGGTTAATTGTAACCCAGGGGACACTAGTTACCTTTTGACACTCCGCCAAATTACTTGTTAAACTGGAAGACATATACTCAAACTGAAGTCAAGAGGGTCAGGAAGAAAAGCAGTAGCTTCAGGACAAGGAGGGGAGGAAAGGTTTCTAGCAAAGCCACTTAGCAAAACCATTTAGCTAGAGGGCATTGTGCCAATTTCAAAGGCAAAGAAAGTTCCTGACAATTTCTGCATTCTCTCTCAGAAGCAAAATATACTTTTATCAATCAAGATTTTTTCTTATTATTATTTCATATATACCTTATAGCAGACCTAGCTCCTCAGTAAAACAATGCATGTAATTTTAGAAACAGGCAAATCAAAATCTGTAATGTCTCTCCTTTGCCTTTAGGAGTATCATATTCAGTTATTCTCTCCCCTAACAATGGAGGTGTCCAAGCCATTTTTTTAAGGAATCGTACCATCTCATAATTCTCATAATTGACTAACACAATTTTAATAGATAATACAATGACACAAACAGCTATAGAGGTCATTATCAATCTATCACCGTAGTGACAGATTAGTAGTTGCTTGGGGCTGGGAGAGGAGGATTGATTATAATGATAAAGTCCTAAAATTGGCTATTGTGATGGTTTCATATATCTGTGAATATACTAAAAAATAATCTGAATGGGTGGTTCATTTACATTGGCAAATTACATGGTATGTTAATATCTTAAATCCAATATTTTAAAAATGTAGGCAGAGAAATGCCTGCCTGCTCATTCAGTTGAGTTGCCGACTCTTGAATTTGGCTCAGGTCATGATCTGTGTTGTGAGATCCAGCCCCTCATCAGGCTCCACAATGAGTGTGAAGTCTGCTTGAGACTCTCTCCCTCTCCCTCTGTCCCCCACCACTGTTGCTCTCTCTCAAAAAAATATGTTGGTAGGAAGAACATAGAGTACTCAAGAGTGGAGGACAGCTATCTAGATTCTAAATTCCAGTTTCAGTTTTTAGGCTCTGGAACCTTGGGCAAATTCTGAAGTAACTTGAATAACATTACCAAACTTCAATTTTCACATCTGTAAAATGGAGGAAATAATATGGTACCAATGCATATACAGCTGTTGTGAACATTAAATATGACCATGGGTAGAAAAGTACTTAGCTTAATGCCTAGAATCTAGTAAGTGCCTGGTGTTGGCTATTCTTCTTCTTCTTAAATAAGAGCTTTATTGAATATAACTCACATGTTATAGAATTTATCTTTTTAAAGTATATAATTCAGTGGTTTTTAGTACAGCCACATAATTGTGCAACCATCACCACTATCTAAATCCAAAATATTTCCATTGCTGCAAAAAGAAACCCCATACTCATTAACAATCACTCCCAGTTCCCCTCTTCCCTCAGTGGCCACTACTTTAGAATAGTAGTAGTAGATAGAATCTACTTTCTATCTCTGTGATTGGGCTATTCTGGACATATAAATAGAATCCTACAATATGTGGCCTTTTGTGTATGGCTTTTTCATTTAGCTTAATGTTTTCAAGGTTTATCCATGTTGTAGCAGGGATCAGAACTTCATTCTTTTTTTATGGATAAATAATATTCCCTTGTAACAATATTTTACATTTTGTTTATCCACTCATCACATGATGAACATTTGTGGATTTCTACTTTTTGGTTATTACAAATAATGCTGCTAAGAATACTAGAGTAAATTGGACATATTTTGAGTGGGTTGTTTTATTTCTTTCTTCATCGGAATTCCTGCAGTACCTTCCTACCCACCATTCCATATCATTACAGAAGGTCTTGTTGTACAAGATATGTGTGTAGAATAAAATAACATTTTAAATATTCACACCTGAATATAGAAATAAATGAAAGCATCTTTTTAAATAATGAAGGAAAAGATCTACTTATATTTTATTATATATTTTTACTGAGGTAATTGACATCCAACATATTAGTTTCAGATGTGCAACATGCTTCGACATCTGTATATATTGCAAAATGATCACCACAGTAAGTCTGGTTAACGTCCATCACCATAGATAGTTAAGAAAATTTATTTTCTAGTGATGATAACTTTTAAAATTTATTCTCTTAGCAACTTTCAAGTATGCAATACAGTGTTATTAACTACAGTCATGATGTTGTGCATTATATCTCCATGACTAACTTTATAACTGGAAATTTATGCCTTTTGATGCCCTCCCCCACTACCCTTCACCTCCATCTCCTATAAGTGAGATCATACAGTAGAGTCTTCTTTGCCCAACTTATTTCACTTAGCATAATGCCCTCAAAGTCCAGTCATGTTGTTGCAAATGACAAGATTTCATTCTTTTTTATGACTGAAAAATATTCCACTGTATATATACATATACCACATTTTCTTTATCCAGTCATCCATTGGATATTATTTGGGTTGTCTTCATGTCTTAGCTATTACAACTAATGCTGCAATGAACATGAGGATGCATATATCTTTTCAAATTTGTGTTTTCATTTTCTTCAGGTAAATACTCAGAAGTGGGATTGCTGGATCATATTACAGTTTTATTTTTAATTTTTTGAGAAAATTCTATCATGTTTTCCCATAATGGCTAAACCAATTTATATTCCCCCTAACATTTTTCTCCATACTCTTGTTAATAATTGTTATCTCTCGACTATTTGATAATAGCCATCCTAACAAGTGTGAAGTGATATCTCACTGTGGTTTTTATTTGTATTTCCCTGATGATTACTGATGTTGAGTACCTTTTCATACTACTGGCCATTAGTGTGTCTTGGAAAGCTGTCTATTCAGGTCCTTTGCCCATTTTTAAAAATTGGGTCATGGGGGGGGTTGTTGCTTTGAATTGTAGGAAATGCTTATGTATTTTGGATATTAACCCTCATCAGATATACAATTTGCAAATATTTTCTTCCATTCCCTGGGTTGCCTTTTAATTTTGTCAATTGTTACCTTTGTTGTAAAAAGCTTCTTAATTTTGATGTAGTCCCACATGTTTATTTTTGCTTTTGTTGCCTATGCTTTTGGTATCATATCCAAAAGCATTATACATTCAAACAAATCATTGCCAAGAACAATATCATGAAGCTTTTTCCCTATATTTCTTCAAGAAATTTTATGGTTTCAGGTCTTACAGTTAAGTCTTTAATCCATTTCAAGTTAATTCTTGTGTATAGTGTGAGGTTAAGGGTCAAATTTCATTCTTTTGCATGTAGATATGATATCCAGTTTTCCCAATACCATTTATTGGAGACTATCCTTTCCTCAGGTCACCTTTGTCAAAAATTAGTTGAGCATATAAGTGTGGATTTTCATTCATTTTCCTTTTTTGTTCCTCTAACTGGCTAATTTCAAGTGGCCTCTTGGAGTTTGGTGATTCTTCCTTCAGCATGATCAAGTCTGCTGCTGAAGCTATTGAATTTTTCTGTTCTGTCATTGTATTCTTCAGGTCCAGGATGTTTGTTCAGTTCTTTTCTATGGTTTCTGTTTCTTATATTTTGTTAATTCGTAGTTTTCCTGGTTTTTTCTTTCTTTTTTTTTTTTTTTTTAGTTGTCAATCCATATTCTCTTGCATCTCATTGTTTCTATAGGAGGATTATCTGCATTCTTTGTCAGGTGATAAACAAATCTCAATTTCTTTGGGGTTGGTTACTGAATCTTTATTGATTTCCTTTGGTGGTATCGTTTCCCTGGTTCTTCATGATCTGTATAGCTTTGCATTAGTGTTGGTATGTTTGAAGGAGCAAATACCCCTTCCAGTCTTTGAAGAGTGGTTATGGCTGGTAATATCCATCTCCTAAAGAGTCCTGAGTCTAATGGTATTGTCTCTGGGACTGGGGGCAAGCTATTAAGAGTTAGACTGTGTGGCTGCTATTGGGTCCACAGTGGAGTATATGGCTGGCAGGCCTGTCACCATGGTCTCAGGTGGGGCCAGAGTCTGTCTGACCCCTGGGTGGATGGTACTACCACCAGGACCTTGGCCAATAGGGCTGGCAATGTGACAAGGGTTCTTTTCAGTGTTTGGAGATGGCAGGCCTGTTACCAGATATGCAGACAGTTGTGGCTCTTTCCACGTCCCTGGGAAAACTCCTAATAGGTCAGGGGGCAAGTCCCTGTGCAGATAGGATGGGCCCTGGACCACAGCCAAGAGGGGCTGTAGTGTAGTAACAGGGCCGCTTCATGGTGCACAGCTGGGACCAAAGATTATAGGCTGGCCTCCAGGAGCACAGACTGGAATGCTTCCAGCCAGGTTCCTGAGTGGATGGGACCTCCCAGAGAATGTGGCAGAGTGGGGAGAGGTTCCATCACAGGGTTGCTTCAGAGTCTGTAGTTGGACTGATGTCAGGAGTCCTGCTTTGGGGGACACAGGCAGGCAAAGCTCCCTCCAGGCCCCTGGGAAAGAGAACCAGTGCCACAACTGCCAGAGGGCCAGGTGACAGCTGTTTCAAGGTCCAAAATCAAGCCAAGGTTGGTGGGCTTCAGACGCACAGGGGGCAGGTTTCTCAGCATGTTCCTGGCTGGGCAGGGGTCTACAGCCCACGGCCAAGAGTGGCTTGAGCTGAGTCACAGGGCCAGTTCAGGGTCTGCAGTGGGACTGATGCTACATCAGGGACATGGATGGGTTTGTGTCCCACCTGGTCCCATGGGTAGGCAGGGGTGCTGCCCACCCATAGCTGAGAGGCACCAGGACTGAGTCATGGAGCCATTTCAGGGTCTTCCATGGGACCAAGGTCAGAAGGGCTGTCTCTAGGACATAGCCAGGCACGTCTTCTGCCAAATTCCTGGGTAGGAAGGACTGGAGGCTGAGAAGGGCTGGAGCCTCATCACAGTTACTTCATGGTTCACAACCAGGACTGAGTTCAACAGGCCTGTTATCTGGGGCACAGGCAGGCATGACTCTTGGCAGCTTCTTTGGCAGATGGTGCCTGTGGCAGGACTAAATCCAAATAGGGCTATAGCTGAGTCTATAAGGGAATAAAGCTCTTTCTGGGGACCATGGTTGGGAAATCTGCCATCTGGGCAAAGACCTGACTTCTCAAAATGGTCCTCCTCAGTCTTGGGCTCCACTGGGATTTCATAATCTCCTACCTAAAGTTCAAAGCTCTAAAAAGGTCCATGGATGGCTATCAAGTTATTATTTCTGAGGGGAGCAGCACATGAGTATTGATGCCTTCTTTTCCACCATCTTGTTCATGTCCATCCGTTTTTTAAATTGGGTTATTTATTTTTATATTATGGACTTATAAGAGCTCCTTATATATTCTGGATATAAGTCCCTTATCAGATATATATGGTTTACATATATTTTCTCCCATTTTATGGGGTGTCATTTCACTTTCTTGATGGTGTCTTCTTCCTCCTCCTCCTCAGCCTCCATCTTCCTTTTAATGATGGTGATGATGATGATGATGATGACAATGGTGATGATGATGATGATTATTAACTATAGGAAGTAAAAAGTGCTCATTAGAAATATTAATGCAATCACATCCCCATTCATGTTTCCTTGTAATTTCTAAATGATTCTGATGTAAGCAACACAGGCAGATTACTCCAGAACCCGACAGCTGGAGAAGTACAAAATCTTAAAAGTGACAGCAGAAACAATATCAAATGTCAGCCAGAAAACAGGGTCCCAGGGGACATTTCATGTGTTGTTGAAAATAACCAGTGAAGCTAACAAACTGTGCTTAGGGAAACAGACCAAAATCACAGAAAATCTGGAAATCTCAAGTGGACAGGGTCAAAGATGAACAGTACCAAATGGCTCTTCCAACAGTTGTTTTTTTTTTACAATTGCTTTACTTTTTATGGTTCCATAAATTAAAAGAAACGCAGAAATGAGAACACATAATTAAACTGGAATGCTGTCCTTTTCAATTACCGCAGTAATTGGATGCAGCAGATGAATTTAATGCATTCGATTTTAACCGAAGACACTTTATACTGGACAGAGCCCAACCCAACTCAACAAAACCCTGTTTGCCTTCCTGCAGAAGCAAGTTCAACTCCTACACCAGTGGCCCACATAACCAAATACCTAACAACATCTCATCAAAGGAAGCAATGAGATGTCTCATCTTTAAAGACACAATAATAATAATAATGTGAAAGGAACATTTAGTTCATTTTGTACATGAAGACTAATATATTATTAAAATATAAAAAACTGCAATCCAATGGACAGATCCCTCAAATAAAACAGATAATATAACTCCCACGCCTCTACTCACCAGCATCTAAAAGTACTTTTATGTGCAGAAGAAAACTGTTTCAGGCTTTGGCAACAAAAAACGGAAGCAGAGATAATAGTTGTTCCCCCAAACACATTTTCCAAAAATGGCACAAATTTAATTAAGAAAATTGTAAGGTAGTATGCTGACATAATATTTGCTAAGACTATTATTTTTTAAAAGATTCTATTTACTTATGTGAGAGAGAGAGAGAGAGAGAGAGAGAGAGAGAGAGAGAGTGACAGAGATAGCAAGAGAGAGAGCACAAGCAGTGGGGGGAGGGAAACCAGGCTCCCTGCTGAACAGGGAGCCTGATGTGGGGCTCAATCTTGTGATTGAGGATATTATCCCAGGACCCCGGGATATTGACCTCACCCAAAGGCAGATGCTTAATCCACTGAACAACCCAGGCACAACCTAAGACTATTATTTAAAAAAAAAAAACAAAACAGTAGAAGGTGACTGTGAAAATCTTAGTGACAAAAAAACAGCTAATATTGATGGAAAATTTACTGTAGTCTAATTTATTATGCTCTAACTTAACTGAGATTAAATGAAATTAAGGGAGGGCTGCAAAATCAAGTATCTAATCTGTGGCTGACCAAGTCCTCTTTGAGGAAGGTGTCCACAGTCTTTGCAGTTGGTAGATGTGAAAGCCAATACATACAAATACCCATATTCTTTGACTAGCTTTTTTGCGAGGCTTCAAGTGCCACCTCTGCAGTTTACTAGCAGCCTGACCTTGAGCAAATTATTAAACCTCAAAAACATGGAGACTTTTGTGAGGATTAAATGAGTTAACACACCTAAAACAATTTTCTCATTTGCAAAAAGAGGTGACTGGCTCAGATCAGTGGTTTTCAAACTATTTTCAGGGGATCCCTGGGTGGCACAGCGGTTTAGCACCTGCCTTTGGCCCAGGGTGTGATCCTGGTGGCCCGGGATCGAGTCCCACGTCGGGCTCCCGATGCATGGAGCCTGCTTCTGTCTCTGCCTCTCTCTCTCTCTCTCTCTGTGACTATCATAAAAAAAAAAAAAAAAAATCAAACTATTTTCAGGTTTTCCAATTGTTTCCAGGCTGCCTCTACTGGAGGAAAAAGGAATCGATCCGGGTGGGATGTGGCTGGCCAGTAATGTCACTTCACCACCCTTTCCCCTTCAACCAGAGCAGCTCTTTGGATTATATAAAGTTTGCATTCTATAAAAGATTACTTTTTGGAAAAGTATTAAGTATTTAAATGATATGTTCTTCGTGCCAGTGTTCTAAGTACTTTTAATGCATTAGCTGATTTAATCTTCACATGATTGCCATTTTTCAGAAGAGAATCGAGACAAAGAAAAGGTAAGTAATTTGCCCGTATTCTTGAAGTTAGTAAATAAAGATGCAGAATTTAAACCCAGGCAGGCTGGCTCCACTATCCATCTTCTTAACCACTATATAACCCATTTCAAAAACAAAAATTTCTGATGCTTAAAAAAATAGGACATAAAATAACCCATCAGACTATATGAGTTCTAGGGACCTCTTTTACTTTAAAAATGTCATAGTTCTACAATGAGGTAATTAAACTAATACCAGAATTTAGTCATAGCATAAGCCCAAGGGTCAAGATAAAATAAACTAAGTATCTAGCTACAATCCTGTTCAGCAAAAAACATTTCAGAAGGATGAACATTAGATACCCAAACTTTTGAATTAACCTGAAGAAATACCCACTTATCTATTTATAGTTTTACACTGGTTCCTTCACTAGCAGGAGATATACAAGAAGCTTCTGGCTGAGACAGATGTTTCAGAGGTTAGAGTCTCAGGAACAAGATGTCCTTGCTAGGAGTGTCTTATGTCTACTATCCTGAAGCCATCCCAAATCCAGATCATATCCATTACCTAAAACTAATCTTGTGTTTTCTGTGCCCTGACTTTTAACTCCCCATTGGACTCCAAAACGATAGCTACATTTTCTAGGTTGGGGCTACAGATACCCAACATGGGTATCCTCTAACATGGGGTCCAGGACTCTGATTTGACTCTTATCTAGACCCTCCCCTGCTCACAGAAGGGGAGTTTTGCAGAGCCAGGGAGCCATACTCGTACCAAGCCTGCTATTCCCCTCCATCCCTACCATGTTGTACTGTACAAATCCTTGCCCAAATGGTCTGTGCAGAGAGAGAGATGACAAGGAAGGGGGTCAGGCTGCAGGTTTGAGTTCCCCCTTTGTACTTCTGTTCCAGAGCCCACTGCCATGAGCCTGCTTGCTAGTTTATGGAATGTCATACCTTTGTTTTGTGTTCCCAAGTCTTAATTTCCCTAGTCCATTTCTAACTTTCTACAGTCCATTTCCAACTCTCTTCTATCAATGATTCCAGAAGTTTCAGAAAGATAATTCCTACTTACAACTTAAAATCTATTCAAGTATCCAATCTGTGGGGAAGTTTTTCCTGACCGCTTCCAGATATGACTGGTAGCCATTCTCAGTGCTTCCTTAGCACAGTATGATTATTTGTTATCACTTGCATTATTTCTAGAGTTTACCTATGTTTTCCCTTCTAGAGTAAACTCATTAAGGATGGTAATGATGTCTCCTGGCCCCATAACTAATACACATGAAGTGTGGTAAACTAAACTCTGGTTTCTTTTGTATTGTTTCTGTACTTTTCCCAAGTAAACTGATCTTCCTCCCTTCTTCTAGGATCTAATTCAGTGTTTCTCAATTCAGCACTATTGACATTTTGGGCTGGATAATTCTTTATTGGGGGTGGATCCCTGTGCATTGTCACTACTGCCCTTCCTTCCCCTTTCAACTTAAATGTCACTTAAGGAAGACCGCCCTCCCTACCAGACTGGGATTAAGGTCCCTGATACATTTTCTCATAGCATTTGCTTATTATTCTTCAGCACATGTATCACAATTTTAATTTTAGCTATTTCTTATCTGTCTCAACTGTTTCTTTGCTAAATACCTAATGCTTTCCATAGTAACTAACATATAATAGGGGCTCAAGAAATATTTAAGTGAGTGAATGATAGGTAATTACCCTGTCATCCATCCATATTTCTATCATAGCATGGATCAGATTTCTATAGCAAGTTTATGTTGATACTATGACCCTTCTTCAAGATGGAGGAAGGAGGTAACATCTTAGCAGCTTCCTTGGTATATACCACAAAATAGCTGGCACATATTTCTTAATTTACATATATGCAATGTGCTATCCATGCCTTTACTGAATTTACTAAAAAAGTAAAATTACTTATAGGGCTTTTTTTAAAACTAGTAATAAACTAAAATGAATTTAAGCTTAATAGTTAATAAAAACAAGTGATTGACACTCCTGCTCCAAAACAAATATTATTTCTCATCTGTAATACATTTAAGTCTGCAACAACATATCATGAAGTCAAAAAGCTCCAGAAGAGCAGTTAAAAAAATCTGTCTATAAATGACCATCTAATTTGGCTAATTTTTTCCCAATGACTGAATATTTCAACATTAAGTGGAGAAAGCTTGAAACCAGCAACATAAAGGACAGAGAAGAAAGCAGCACACAAAAGTTTCTGCCATAAGTCATGGTCAAGTATTTTTGTTTCTTTATTCAGTGTTAGCTTTCTATGTCCTAAAGTGAGTCCAATTTTAAGGCTTCAATTTGACAGGAAAGATATCAGAGAATAGAACAGAGACATGTGGTGGAAGGGAGGCTAACATTCGCCTGTGTGCAGCCTTTCTTGGCATGACCCCTACAAGGGAAATATGAAAAAAAATGTGTGAGACAGAAATTAAGTGGCAAATGAAATTATTGTTAAGGCAAGTATAATATGCATGGCATGGTGGAGAGATACAAAATATGTAACCATAAAAGCATGTTTGGTGTTATCTCAAAGTACTTATAAGGCATTGGGGAAATAGAGTTGTTTTCTTTTCTAACATTTGTCACTTTTTAAATTGGAAAAATCTTGTTTCAGAAAAAGGGGGGAAAAAAACCCTCAGTCACACACCATGCAATCCGTATAAGCAAATTATGTATTAATACTCATGATCCTCGCTGCCATTTAGTAACTGTGCACAAAAGAATAGCCATACTATATGTATAAATTACAAAGTTTGCCCAAATCTGTAAGGTAACTATTAGTATCATCTCAATTAGACAAAGAGAAAACAGAGGCTCACGAAATGTGGAGAACTTGAACCCAGTTTTGCAGCTAGTCAAGTGACAGGGCTGAGATTTGAATTCAGGTTTGCCTTTTATTTACTTTTATAACAGAAGAGAAGGTTAAGAAAGCCTTTAGTATAGTCAATCAATGCCACAAAAATACTTTGTTCCCAGCACCTTTTATGCTTTATTTCCTGATTTATCAAATCTACTCCTTATTCCAACCTTCCCTTTCTCGAGGGTAGATGACATCTTCTTGGCTTATATATTTCCAGTAACTATCACAGTGACTAGCACATAGTGGGTATTCAACACATGCTTTCAAAAGAAAGGAATGACATTTTGTCAATATAAATTCAACAAAACCTTTTGAAGACACTTTCACCCACATTTTGACCCATTCAATTGTAGGGACAGGCTACATTACTAAAAGGGACAAATTAATGAATAGGAACATGGCTGTCTTTAACAAGAACAAGGGCTGCCTGACAATGGGCTTCATTGTAAACTCAAGCAGTTATATACCTAAAATAGTTAACCAAAAAAATTAATACAATAAAATAGTTAATCAAAAAAGGATTGCCCTTTCCCATTTAATCTGAAAAACATATTGAAGGAAATGTGCAGTTAATTTAGAGAACTGTTGTTCATTTTGAAAATCAGGGCTCTTAAGAGTCCAAATCACTGGCCTCCTCCTGTCTACCGTATCATACTTAGAAACCAAGGCTCACTTCTCATGAATAGCTTTTATAATTACTTTCTTTCATGCCCACACCTAATACCACAAATCCTCTTTATAATCACAGTGCAATGTTTTTCCTACTTCTGTTGCATCTAGCATTTGCACATGTTACAGAATGAAAAAAGAAAAGTAATTTGTTTGTCTAATCGCTGTGTTGTATACCTGAAATTCATGTAACATTGTGTCAATGACACTTCAGTCAAAAATCATTTGTGCCACAATTCTAGGCCAGGTTGCCATAGATCATTATTGTATACTTCATTAGTTTACGTTTTGAGCTTCCATACTGGCCATCAACGCCAATGAAAATATAAGCTGTCCTTAAGCAAGGAATTCTTGAACATGAGAATATGATAATGATTTTATCAAGTGACAGCTTTTAAAAAGTTTTTAAAAAAAGTCTCAATATAAAAGATGATAGAGAATGTCATGTCTATCTTGCTTCTCTTATGAGATGAATTTTACTGAAGTGAAACAATATATCTGTTCCTGAAAGGCTGCAATCAAACATTTTTAAAATACATACATATATATAAATATATATATAAATAAAAATAAAAATATAAATATATAAATATATATATTTATATTTTAGAAAGAGCCATTCAGCTGGTTAAGCAACTGCCTTCAGCTCAGGTCATGGGATCGAGCCCAGCATTGGGCTTTCTGCTCAGAGGGGAGTCAGCTTCTCCTCTCCTTCTGCCCCCCTCTCTCCCCTGGCTCATGGTCTCATGGTCTCATTCTCTCTCTCTCTCTTTCTAAAATAAATAAAATCTTTAAAAAAAAAAGAGGGGGGGGGAAGAGCCATTATACAATGGGTTAGGAAAGACCACCAAAAATATCCAGGGAGCTCTCTCCTCACCTCTGAGATGGTCATTATATCCATCAGGGCTACTGTCAAAAGCAGAAGTCTGTTCTGGATGTACCACAATGCTGACCTAGAATGAGGCTTCTTAGGCTCTTAAGGAGGGGAACTAAGGCAAATTTTGTAAGCAGAACTCTGATATCCAAAAACTACAATGGCAGAATTCATACATCCAAATGAGTCCTGGCTCCTTCATTGATTCTGTTACCTCGTGATGCCATAAATATACAATGTTGTCATTATTCAAAACATTTTTAGAATTCTTCATTGATGATTATTTTAGTGTTTGTTTATAAGCTGCTTTAAAAAATCAGCTTTACTACTCTAGGTTTGTTTTTGTTTTTTTAAAGATTTTATTTATTTATTCATAGAGACACAGAGAAAGAGAGAGAGAGAGAGAGAGGCAGAGAGAGAAGCAGGCTCCATGCAGAGAGCCTGACATGGGACTCGATCCAGGGTCTCCAGGATCACACCCTGGGCTGCAGGCGGTGCTAAACTGCTGCACCACAGGGGCTGCCCTACTCTAGGTTTTTGATCAAAAGTCATACTAGATATTTTAAACACCTACACTGCAAAGACTTGACTCCAAATAGCATTTGGTTGTTCCCCAAAATGAAATCTACCTTCAAAGAAAACAAATTCCACAAATGAGAACATTTTTTTAAGATTTATTTATTTATTTGAGAGAGAGAGAGAGAGCACACGCGCACATGTGCTCTCTCTCAAGAGCACATGCGCCCATGGAGGGAGTGGCAGAGGGAGAGGGAGAATCTCAATCTCAGCTGAACACAGAGTCTGCTTTAGGGCTCAATCTCACAACCCTGAGATCATGACCTCAGTCAAAATCAAGAGTGAGACATTTAACCAACTGAGCTACCCAGGTGCCCCTACCGTTGAGAACATTTTGTGATAATTCCCAAGGTTTAAAAGCAATAGCCAGAAAGAAACCCTAAGGAAATTTTTTTTAGCAATGATAGCAATGGAATCTCTGTATAGCCCGATGTGATTATTTCCATGGGAATCACACTCATTTGTATGCATATATTCTTGCAAGATAATATATTAAATTGCATGCACACACACATATACACATGTGTATTCCCATAGAAAATTTCAAAAGCCATACATTAAAAAAACTTGTATTTTGGGGGCATGTGAATGGCAAGTTGAGGTACTGGGGGGCAGGGGAGTTTTTACTTTATATACCCTGTTTATAATGCTATCTCTCTGTATCTGTTTATACACATGTGTTTTAGTGTGAGTGTTCATTGCTTTTATAACAAGGGAAGGAGGGAGGGAGGAAGGAAGAAAGAAGGAAAGAAAAAAGGAAAGGAAAAATGAAAAAACTAAAATAGAAATGAGACAAGGGAGAGAGAGGGAGGGAGGGAAGAAAAAGGAAAGCAGTCCTAATAGTTAATACCCTATTGTCAGGTCTTTCATATTTTTATTTTTACTTATTTATTTATTTATTTTTAATAAATTTATTTTTTATTGGTGTTCAATCTGTCAACATACAGAATAACACCCAGTGCTCAGGTCTTTCATATTTTTAATTGCATTTTTTACTTGAAACCATTTTAAGTGTCATTTTGTCTCCATGTTAAAATCTCATGTTGTAAAGATTCTGATGTGGTCTATGAGAAAGGAGTAATAGAGTTAAATTAGCAAATAATGTAAGCACTGTGGCAGCTGTTCTATTGAGTGAAGTGAGAATGCCCTGGCAACGGAAAAAAGATCTGAAATCTGTTCAATGTTACCACGTTTTTATTGATCAAGCTGTGACCAATTAAAAAATAAACAACAAAAAATACCCTTATGTAAAAGCAAACTTCAGAATGAGAATTAAGGATATCTGATAGCCATGAGGACAAGGGTCTGTAAAGTGGAGTACTGACACCACTGGCAACTTCAGGGTTTCCTCCAGAGGGGACTTCCTGGCCTGATTAAAAAATAAGTCACATAAAAGTGTGATTTCAGTTTGTACTATATTTTCCATCGTACATTCCAATCTATTTGAAAGCAACAAAAAGAACACTTTAAGAAAGTATCCATCCAAAAAATGCCATAAACCCAAGATAAAGACAAATGAAAAAGTGCAGAATCTTGGCAGCATTTATGACAGACAAGGGACTAATTTCCTTAATGTTTGAGAGCTCTTCCAAATCAATAATAAAAAAACCCAATAACCCAATAGAAATGTGAACAACGCACAGAAAATTCAAAGGAAAAATATACACGACAAAATATAAGATGTTCCACTTTGTTCACAATTTAAAACTGATGTGAAAAAAATTTTTTACTCATCATATTGAAAAAGATTAACAGTTTGATAATATATTGTGTTAATCTGGAGGAACAAGTACTCTCAAACATTGTCAATGGGGGTCTAAATTGGTACAGCTATTGTATAGAGCAATGTAGCAATCAATATCTATCAAAATCTAAAATGCACATTCCTTTTGACTAGACAATATCCTGTTTGAATTTATGCTACAGATGTATTTGTGCACTGTCTTGTGAATAGATGTAGAAGAATATTTATGCAGCATTGTCATAAGCAGTGGAAAGGACTAGGAATTCCTCAGAAGGGCAAAGTTTAAACAGATTCTGATGTATCCACACAAAGGAGTATCAGACAGCTGTTCAAAATAATGCCAAAGATGTATATATGATGAAACAGAAAGTTTTAGAACATCACTAAGTGGGGACATCTGGGTGGCTCAGTCCATTAAGCATCTACCTTCAGCTCAGGTCATGATCCCAGGGCCCGGGGATCAAGCCCTGCATTGGGCTCTCTGTGCTCAGAGGGGAGTCTGCTTCTCCCTCTGCCTCTCCCTCTGCTTGTGCACTCTCTCTCTCAAATAAATCTTTAAAAAAAACTTCACTGAGTGAAAAATCAAGGGACAAAATAGTATTTGGAATACATATTAATGGTGGTTACTGGTAAGGAGTGGAGGGATGAATACAAATTGGGGTACAAGTAAGAGGAAGACTTTAACATTCCAACAGATAGTCTTCAGTGTTGTCTGAATCTTCTCCTGTGGTGTTTTTTTTAAGCTTTTTGACAGCTTTATTAATACTCTTCATGTACCATACAAGTAACCTATTTAATGCATACAATTCAATGGCTTTGAGTCTAGTCAGAGTTATGCAATCATCACAGTTAATTTTAAAGAATTTTCATCACCTCAAAAAGAAACCCTGTACCTATTAACTTCCATTTCCCACTCTTGCCCTCAGGCCCTGAGAGTTGCCAATCTACTTTCTATTCTATGGATTTACCTATTCATGATATTCATGTAAATGGAATCATACAGTATGTGGCCTTTTGTGATTTCTTACTGCACTTAGTGCAATGTTTTCAACATTCATCATTACTGTAACATGAATCAAAACTCCACTCACTTTTATGGCTGAATAATATTCCACTGTATGTATATGCCACACTTTGTTTATTCATTTACCATTTGATAGACATGTGGGTTGTTTCTACTTTTTAGCTATTATGAATAGTGCTGCTATAAGCATTCGTGTACATGTAGATTCACATGTATGCATTACTTTTTAATAAAAACTAGTTTGAATTTTAAAAATTAATGTAGCTACCACAACTATTATTTGTTCAGAGGAAACCTCCAAAAGATGGTAGAAAAGTGAATAATAGAGTGGGTTTTCTATGGAGAGTTACTGTTCCATCAGCTATTTACAGAGTAGCAATTCTGAGAAAGTCTTTAATAGGAAATAGATTTAAACATGTCATTTTTCTTTCCTAAAAGCATATTTCTTAGGATGAATTTGTTAAAAATAAAAGCATCTGCTTTCTTCATATATTGTACTCATGACAATGTTGAACTGTACCAAAGCTTTCAGAGCTAAAGTTTTACCTTCCCAATTTACATTTATGTCCTCAAAAGATAATCCACAATTTAGAGAAGCAGAACTTGAATAGTAAAAATTCTCTTGTTATACAGACTTGCCATGGTTAATTTTATGTGTAAACTTGGTTAGGCCATGGTACTCACGTATTAGCAAAACACCAGCCTATATGTTGTGAAAGTAATTTTTTCGATGTGATTAACATTTTAAATCAGCAGACTTTGAGTAAAGCAGATTATCTTCCATAAAGTGAGTAGGCCTCATCCAGTCAATTGAAAGCCTTAAGAGAAAAGACCGAGCTTCCCTGGGGGACAAGGTATTCTGCCTTCTAGACTGCCTTGAAATTCAATCTGCAACATTACCTTTTCCCTGGGTCTCTGAGCTGCCAGTCTACCCTGCAGAATTTGGGTTTGCCAGCCCCTAAAACCATGTGAGCCAATTCCTTAAAATAAATCTCTCAGATAGATAGATAGATAGATAGATAGATAGATAGATAGATAGATAAATAGATAGATAGATCTTCTTGGTTTTGCTTCTCTGAATCATCCAGACTAGTATAAGACTCAGCAAGTGTTAGTGTTAGAAAGCACTTTACAGATCATTCAAATGAAATCTTATCAATTTATAGTTGAAATAATTGAAGACCAAAGAATTTAAGTGATATATATATACACAGACAGTCCTACAACCAAAGGAGAATAAACTAAGGACTTCCCAGGATGATAATTTATTCTGAAAGTTGTGAAAAGTACATGGGAATAAGGTCACAAAAAATGTCCCCATACCTGTGTGATTAGGAAAGGTGAGAGGTAAAGTAAAATTATCATATTATCATTTAAACATATACAATGTGTTGAAAAACATTCAGTTTTCTAGTTTGCCCAAACTACTTTATAATATAATTATATGGCTCCTGGAGGCTAGTTATAATTGAATTATAGGGTGTCTTGTTCACATTCTAGCTGGTGAAAAAAAAATTGCTCAGCTCTGCTTCGCGGTTCTCTAAACACCAGCTAGAATGCTCATGAGGCAGCTTATAATTCAATTATAACTCCCCTCTGGGAACCATATAATTATATATAAAAGACCTAAGCCATCATATGTTCTCCATTTATTTTTTGTTATGAAAGGATTTGTCTAAAGTCTGATATTAAATTTGAATAGGTCTGAGTCAATTTGCACCTCAAGATTTACCCAGATACTAAGATAATAAAACTGTATTCACCTAGCTGAAAGACACCAGGAGTTGATCTGTTTACCCAAACAAAAAGCCATCATATCCTTATCTCTCTTTGGAGATTACACACACATACACGCACACATGCGCCCGCCTGCAAACACACTTCCCATACATATCCACACTCATGTTATTAATTGAACTTGAAATGAAATAGTATTGTAAACTACTGGCATAATTACTGTGACTCAGATTTGAATAGAAGACTTTAGCACACTGCATCAATTAGTTAATGGTTCAAAAGAGCATATATTCTGTAGAAATAAGGCATGGGGACAATTGATATTGATCTTTATCCAGGGAAACTCTCTCTGCCTCATTCATTTATTCATTTAGTAGACAGTCACTGAGCTCTGTTGTATGCAAGGTATTGTGTTTTCCCCCACTACCCACAGTTTCTTTGGAAAAGCATTTGAGCTTCTGAATGCGCACGTCCATACACATCTCCTCTAGGAGAACACAACTCATTTTTTCAGCAACGAATTCCGAGGTCTGTCACTTATTTAATTCCACAATGATTTCACATACACCCCATGTTTGACAGTGTGCTTTGCTACAGTATGTGGGTGACAATGGAGTTTAGTTGAAGAGTTAAGGATAGCTTATTAGCAGAGGGAAACCAGAGGGTGACAACAAGAATCAGCAAACGTAGTTAAATGTACAGAAGAGATGGGGCTCGTCAAAAATGAATATGGAATTAGTATACCAAAAAAGCCACAATTTTGCCTAGATGTCCTGAGACTGCATCATGATTCCCCTAACAATTCAACCTTTCAGTGTCTGACCTGTGTTCTCAAGCAATAGAGTAAAGGTTTGGCTACATTATGAAATAAGAATGCAGGGCTTTCAGCTCTGAGACTTACTCACTATGAGATTTGCAGCAAACTAGTTTAACCTGTCCATGCCTTCATATACTCATATGGGAAATGGAGATATTGATCTACAGAATCTATCTCAAAGGGTTGTTGTAAAAATTAAGAGTTAACATTGGAAAAGCACTTTGAGTATGTTTTGGACTGAATGTGTTCTTCTAAAACTCCTATGTTGAATTCTTAACCTCCAATGTGACAATGTTGGGAGGTGGGGCCTTTGGAAGGTGTTTAGGTCCTAGGGTGGAACCCCTGTGAATGGGATTCATGTGTATATAAAAGATCCCAGAGAGCTCTCTTGCCCCTTCCACCACATGAAGCAGGCCCTCACCAGAACCTGAATCTGCTGGCATCTTGATTTTGGACTTCCCAGCCTCCAAAACTGTGAGATACATTTCTGTTATTTAGAAGCCACCCAATCTTTGGTAATCTGTGAGAGTAGCCTGAATGGACTAAGACAGAAGAGTGCCTGGCACATAGTAAGTGCTTAATAGCTGTTAGCTCTTATAATACTGTTGTTGTCACTGACGTCTTCATAACCTTCATCATCATTATCCTAGTAATATTGACTGGAGACACAAAGGAAATTTACATAAAATTAATATATGGCCAGTTGGAAACTTTTTGACAGAATTTTTTAAGCCACAATGCTAAAAGATGGAAATAGTAACATATGATCAAGAACAGGGTCTGATAAAAAAAAAGAACAGGGTCTGATTAATCTAAACCTAATACAATTTATGAAAGATGTAGAGAGCAAAAAACACAGGAGTGGATGCTTTTATAGGTACATCTAGGGCAAGATTAAAAATGAGTGAATATGAACACTCTAGAGTCAGTGGTGTAATGATGATACTTGTCAAACAAATCCTAAAATCAATAAGTAGATAACCCCTATTTTGCATCTGTCTTTTCTGTCAAAGATATATATTTTTTTTGTCAAAGAGATTTTTGAACTAGAAAGAATAACAGAATCATTAGTAAGAACAAATTGAAGCCCAGGATTCACGAGGAAGTATTGTTAAAAACATACTTCTTGGCCCTCGTGAAAGATTTCTCAGAGCACTGACTTAGCTCTGAGAGTAGAAAGCAGCTAGTATTGTAGTCAGCATAGGCATACTCTGAATATGTCTTGACTAACTTTTCTTTTAAGCAGGATGACTAAATTGACAGGACAAGGAAATGGGCAAATTTAAGTGTTTTGTGTTCAACATAGCACTTTGCAAGGTCTTTCATGATATACTATCAGATGAGTTTAAACAATATATGGTGGTGCAACTGAGTTGACACACAAATAACCATAACAAGGTTTCATTTGGTTGACTTGTATCTAGTTATCTCCTCTCCCTCATCTTATTTAACATTTTTATCCATTCCATGAGTGAAGAAGTCATTTTTAGAGGACAGAAAACTAGTCAGAAGAGCTAACCTGTTGAATGATACAATCAGGATGCCCCAAATTCATGCCAGGATGTGACTATAAGCCAAATATAACATATTATCATTTCATAGACAGATATATAAAATCCTGCATTGGCATTAAAAATACTACATTAAGCACGTTGTGGGTGAATTGGCTTTAAAATAGTGTATGTATAGAGACTAAAAGATTTTGACTGTAAGCACGATGAGTTGGCAGGATGATGTGGTTGATATGAGCATAGGCTGTGTAAATGGAAATGTAGACCTTGGAAAGAAAAGATACTATTCTTTTTTTAAAAAGGTTTTATTAATTTATTTGAGAGAGAGAGAGAGAGAGAGAGAGAGAGAGAGAGAATGCACAAGCAAGGGGAGGGGCAGTGGGAGAGAGAAGCAGATTCCCTGCTAAGCAGAGAGTCTGATTCGGGACTCGAAACCAGGACCCTGGGATCATGACCTGAGCCAAAGGCAGCTGCTTAACTGAGCCACCCAGGTGCCCCAAAAGACACTATTTTTGATGTGATTTGGGACTATACTTAAAGTGCTGTATTCAACTATGGGCTCCTCCTCTTAAAAAGACCACAGACCAAATAATGTGTATAGAGAAGGACTAGGATAGCTGAATGGCATAAAGATTCCTGCCTGTGTTTAATGGCCAATTGTCAAGGAAGTTGTGCAAGGACACAAAACAATAGGTACAGATGACTTGCGTAGAAGGATTCTTCCAAGCCTGAATCTGTGCCTTAAAGAGGGCAAACTGGTAGGGAACTGGGACCTAAGGAACACAGGAGTTGTTAAAGGATTATGAGTATTCCATGGATAAATTTGGGGGGATCAACTTTTCTTTGAAACTCAGATGGTCTGGGACTACCTTCCCCCTTTCCATCTCCTACTGGCTTCTAGTCCAGAGTCCTTTGCACAATAAGCCTGATTCAGAGCCTAGCTATTTATGCTAATAAAAGGAAGCAAAAAATTAGTGGCAAATTTTATTGTCCTTCATTATTGTTCTTTTTATTTTTTCTATTTTTTATTTTTTATTGTTCTCTTTAAGTTGCAATCTCCAATGAGCTGACTGCAATAGGGAACATTTTGCACTACTGAAATGATCACTGAACTGAGAGAATACTAAGGTTATATAAAACCTGCATTAGTCCATTTTCTTGGATTTTTTTCTCAATTTTATAATCTGAAGAAGGAAGTCACATTAAGTGGTCTCTAAAATCACTTTAAGAATAAAAATATACTATAATTTTATCACAATTATGTTACTTTTTAAAGAACACTTCAGTTTTTCAAAGACAATTTAAAAAAAACATGAAAATATGTCATCATTTGATTTACTGAATTAAAGTGAATTAAACTGAATGAAATATTGCCATGCTACATATTCAGTCCAGACAATGTGAAGAACTCTAAGTTAGATAATTCAGGCAAACACAGTTTTATTTCCAGTTCTAAATGCTTTAGATGTTCTCTTATTTGGTGTTTGATTGGTTTGTTTAAACATAGGTCCAATTTTAAAACATTAGTTCAATTTCATAGAATCTCACACAGTCCTTCTTTAAAGAGCTGCCTCCTAGCATAGCAAATGCCAGACCAAGCAAAAAAGGAACTTGCAGCCCAAATCCAATGTTTGGGAGAGAAGGTCAGAGGCCCTTCTTCACTCACAGAAGAGGAGTGAGCCTGGGACTCTCTGGTATGAATTTCCTCAAGCAGAGTTTCTTCAAATTAGAATGGCTCCTTCTAGTTTTTGATTCAATTTACATTTTGATTCTAAATATGTCACTTATTTAAAAGGCAGAAATACCTGGCATAGGAAAAAGTGAAAGGCCCAAACCTGTAGTATTTATAGATACGATTTAAGGCATAAATGCTTCATTTTCAGTGACTTCCAAATATAATTTTTCTCAGAAGTAGAAATGGCAGGTCAGAGAATCACTGTTCACTTCTCGCTGTAATAGTACATTGGTTTGCAGAAACGCACAGCAAATGTTAACAGATCATTCTTGCCTCAACACCCCCAAAGAAAGGGTTAATTTTCCTTAGACTCCAAGTCAAGGGGCCTGGGAAAAAATCCAATCTCATCAAAAATCCTGTGACATGAGTAGCTTCCCAGCATTATAAACCACTAGTTCCCAAAGTAACATTGATGTTCAAATAGATTTCAGCTTACTATGCTGGAGCCTTCCAAGTCCCTTCCAAGGGACATTTTGCCAGAGACTCTAGGAGAGAGAGATCCTATTTGTTGACAGGGAGGGGGAAATGTATAGTTTATCTAATGAAAGTTTTCCCTATTGCTCTCCTCTGTTTTAGAAAGCATTCATCTCTGCTCCTCATTTGTTGGGTTCCACTTGATCTACTGCTTCACTTATCTGGGCTTTTCATAACTGAAATTCGGTCAGTCATCTAAAGGAATGCCTATTCAAACACTATTGGTGAGGCAGGCAGACCAACTTCTATCATGTCTGAGCTACATAGCAGGCCATAGTTTTCTTAATACTTCTAGAGTTTGGAATGGCTTCTCTAGGTGGTTGTGCTGCGTTTTTTCAGAAAGAAGTTGTTTTTACTTTCAAACTTTTACCTAAAGAAACTGACTTCAGGCTCCCAGTCAACACTTCACTTTTCCTCCTCATCCTTTTTCTCCATTGTTTTAGAGAATAAAAGTTGGTTTGGAAGTATCCTATACTTTTCTGGAAATCCCAGTGAAAAGTTGATTCAGAATTGACCTGCAATGCTTTGGAAGATGCATGTGCAAAGGAAGAGTAAGAACTAACATTCTAGTACCATACATTAAAATGCACATAATTTTAAATAAAACACTCTCTGATTTGTGTTATTGAGCAAAGAAAGACAAACTATTAATATGCCACTGACGTGGAAATGATCACAACTGCTATGTGATTCAGTGAGACTTAGGAGCTGTCCTGGGAGAGGCAAGCTAGAATGAAAAGAAGTGGTAATGGTAGTCTGACAACTTTCAGGATTTTCATCTAGGACAAATACGCTATCAATTGTCCCAGTGCCTCCCCTCAACCCCAGTTAGACCTGTTCAGTGTTCTGCTCCATGATAGATATAAAAAGATCCAGAGAAAAATGAATGGAATAGGGAACAGCCAAAAAGTATTCTTAAGCATCTTCAACCTAGAAAGACAAAGGAAATCTAACAAATGAAGTTATGGACTGAATGAATCACATTTCGGAAAGGTAAAATAAGGGAACATCCCATGAAATTGGCAAATGAAGTTTATACATCATTTATACATTAATTTTTTCCAAATATGTTAATCTAGGGGAAAGAAATATGAACAAGACATGGTATTTAACCTCAAAAGTTCACATGCTAGCTGGGCAAATGATATAAAAGATTTAAAAGAGGCATGGGCTAGGGTTATAAGAACATATTAGAACTCAGTTTTCTGAGGGAAGGAAGTGGGTATGAAGAGGAGCGTATGAATATTTGACAAAAAAGAGGGCATTTGACCTAAGTCCTGAACAAGTTCTTCAAAGTTCACTGGTCTCAGAAGGAAAGAAGACTATTTCAGAAGAGAGAAAGCATTCACCAGCAAAGGCATGAATGGAGACAAAATACCTTGTTCAAGGAACAAAGAAAGGCCCAGGGAGGTTGGAGTGTAGCCTGCAACTGGAGAAATAATAAGAATTAAAACCAAAGGTGGGCAGAGCCTTAAATGCCATGATGAGGAACTTGTACAGTATCTTGTAGGCTCCATCTTCTGGAGACTGAGTCTACTTGTTAAGGTTCAGGGGAGTGAAAATGAGTTCCAACAGGAGGACATGCTTAACTGTTTTTTAAATATCTGAGGGGTTATGGTATGGCAAGGATTAGAGGTACTCTGTATGGCTCAAACCAGTGGATGGATGTATTTGAGCTCAGTATGAGGAAGAGCCTATGGGGGCAGTCATGGGTGGAATGGGCTGCATCAGAAGTTCTCCAGATGGTCTCAGTCACCTAATGGAATGCTGTAGAAGAGATTAAAATATTATAGTACCTATCTATATATACATATGGAGAGAGAGAGAGAAAGAGAGAGAAAAGGTATTAAACTAGACAACCTTCCACATCCCTTCCAAAAGGGATTCTACTCACTCATCTACAAAAAAGCTCTTCCTATAGATGGAAAGTACATGTCTCCCGCTCTTTCTTCTTCACTCCACATGCTTTAACTTCCTTTATCCATTTGCTTAATATACCTTAAACTTACATTATATGTTAATTATATCTCAATAAAGGTGGGAAAAAAAACAGTAACAATAGGCTTTACCTTCATCTTTTCAGTTGATTTCTTCTGGACGGCATCATGTAGTCAGCCATGTTCCTAACCAAATCTGGCACTGAAAACTGAGTGTACTACTTCCCCAAAAAGCAACCAGATTCCTCTGTTACTAATTAGGATTCTACATACAGTGAAACCTTAATTAACTGAAGCCCAACCAATGAAACATTTTACTTCATGTTCTATATTCAACTTTTATGAGAAAAAGAAACATGGTGACTAGGCAAGCAGATATCTTAAAAACAAACTCGGTCCCAAGAAGTGGTCTGGTCCAACATAAATTAATCATAATCTCCTACTTTTTTCGTAAAATAAGAACTAATTTCAGAATGATAAACTTGAGGCCCTGAAAAAATATTCCAAATACTAAAGTAAAATTCAATTATGTTCACTAAACTGTACTTATTAAGGTAGTAAAATGAAGTAGTTTTATAAAATGTTCCAACCACAAAGACTGAAATAAAAAATAGCTGTGCTACTTAATTTTTTAAAAGCCTCAATTAGCATCCCCTTTCCTAAGCATCTAGTTAATCAAGACTTTTTTTATATTATAGAACCATGTCATTCACTATTACACGTGAAACAAAAGGGAATATTTCATTTTTACCTTCATACCTACTACTGACATGGCACCTAGGAGTTCAATGCATATTTGTTGACTGAATTAATAATACAGAAGTTTTAGTTATTATTATTGATATTATTATTATTTAGTTATTATTGTTATTACATCAGTAGCCACATCCTCTCTTTTCATCTTCACAAAGTTGCTAGCTCTGGGGATGCCTGGGTGGCTCAGTTGGTTAAGTATCCAACTCTTGGTTTCAGCTCAGGTCATGACCTTGGGGTCCTGAGATTGAGCCATAAGTTGGGCTGTGTGCTCAGCAGGGAGTCTGCTTGCCCCTCTCCCTCTGATCCTTCCCAAGCTCTTTCTCTCTCCCTCTGTCTGTCTCTCTCTCTCTCTCTCAAATAAATAACATCTTTAAAATAAAAAGTTGCTAGCTCTGTAGTCATATATTGCTGTCAGGTCATACAAATAAGCTACATAATTATAAATATACTACATATGGTATTATGTGCATTCATTGTATTAGACTATAGGATATTAAAACCAAAAGGAATCTTGAAGGTCATCTAATTTAACCACGTAATTTTACAGAGGCAGAAACTAAGATGCAGTGAACTTAAGTGACTTGTTAAAGGTCATATAGCTTGTTAGTGACAGAGGCAGGGCTAAAACATTGGTATTTCTCTCTCTTGGTCCTGTGATTTTTCTTCTACAACAAACTGGCTCTGTGTTTTTTATAGTCAAGTAGGAAACGGATATACATTTTTTGTGCTGAAACAAGAAGTTGCTCAGAAATGTCATTCCATTTTGACACTAGAATTTTCAGGCACAAAAAAGGCTGGTTTTCCACTCCTTTGCTGGAAAGGTATCTTGTGTATTTATTTTATATCCTTGCTACTCTAAAATCAAACTGATGATCTTTTAAAAGACAATAAAAGGAGGAATATTATGGCCTACATTTATCTACCAGTAGCAGCCATGCAGGAATTCCCACCTACTATTACTTGTCAGTAATTGATAAGAGTACCTGTTGGACACCAAGACATAAAGAGATGCTTTGTGTTACCAAACTAAGAACTTCTGACTTCATTTTTAAGATGTCATAATTCTTGGTAATGAATTGCCCACACAGGGAGTGTCACGGAGCGAAGTTTGGGACTGTAGTATTTAAAGCTTTACAGAGCTATAATGAACAAAAAGGCCCTTAGAAGTCCAGGAAAGAAACTGCAAGGCAACATTGGTAAACCTTCCAAATCTGATGGAATCTTCTATGCCACCTTGATTTTGTATCTCACTTGCTTTTGAACATTCTGAATGTTATGTTATGTTCATAGTGCTATGTAAGGTCTTTTTATGACAAAGGAGGAGGTTTTTGGTCATTTGCCATATGATCACATTGACAGATATCTCTAAAAGGAAGTTTCAAAGACTACGGTCTGGAATGGCAAGCTAAAGTGAACCTGAACAATAAAAAAAAGTTATTCCTGGTAAACAAGCCTCAATAGGGAGGGATTCATGAGCTGCTAGTCTACATAAGTATCAAATAGTTTGGATCAAACCTTGCGCATCACACTGATGGCACAAGACAGAGGGCAGGAAAATTAGTTTGCTGTATGCTGTCAATCCTCTAAAGCACTCAATAATCTATGTGCACATGGAGGGACAATTTAACAGAAAAAAGCTGATAGCTCACAAAAACATTGAGAAAAGCAAAAAAGAATAATCCCATTTTTTCAGTTTGTGAACTATAGTGTCTATGGTCTCTGGGAAAATAGGATATATTGATGAAGAAGAGATGAAAAGCATTCTAAAACTTAATAAATGATCAACTAAAAAATCACATAATTACTTTGCTGTTATGGCCAATCATAAAGTACACCTGAAAAAATAAAAATGCAATTTCAATTTCCTTGCTCTTTTATGTTTATATAATCAAAAATGATAGCATAGTTTTTTAATTTACACCTCAGAAAGGCCATTTGAGGAAAAATGGGCTTTCATAACTCTAATCCTTCATGGGTACATCTTTTTCCCACTTTTATAATGACGATTAAAACTCAAAATGATTTACCTGTAATATTTTTCATTTCTGTATCTGTTGATTGTCAACACTGGTTTTTCTGAGTCACTGAAGGTGTGTGGGTAGGAAAATGAGCAGTCATCATTTTCAAAATAAATCATACTACGGACAGTGGGCAGGAAGGACTAGTGGCTGCTGAGGTTCCTGTTCGGTTTATCACTTCAAGGTCTACCTTGTGCATTTTTACTTCATTAATCAATAGTCAAACACTTAATAAGTTCCTTCTAAGTCAAGGAACATCACTCACCAGGCCCCATCCCTGCAGACCTGAGTTGCAGCAGAATATTGCCACAACAGATTACTGAAATCCTTGACAAACTGGCTTATAATGTTTCATTCTTACCCTGTCAGGTAAAATTTAGCAGAATTAGGATTGACATCAAAGGCATTTCTGAAAAGGTCATGATCTTATCACATCACTTAGATTAAGCACTGTAAGAATTTGCTTCGAGTTGGTTGGGAAATCTTTAAAATTCTAGACAACTTCAAGAAGACATTCAGAGTTCTCCCCCAGCGACCTCACTGAATTTGTTGGAAAGCTGGAGGGCATAATGTTGACAGGGCTGCTTACTTAAATAACTCATAAGACTGGAAGGCAGCTTAGTCAGTGCTTACAGGATTCCATGAGCAGCCAGAGAAAAGATAGTCAGCTGGATCACCATTTTTTTTTTCTTTACCTACAGGTCTCCACAACACCATCTTTACCTTACATGCTGCCAAGCCAGTTGCTCTGGGCCTGGCCTTTCTAGCTTACCTGCTCAGACATAAAACTGATCTCATATAAGTTACTGCTGAGGCACCTGTCATATAACACCACCCACACCACCCACACCACCCTGCACGCTAGCACTTCCTATCACCTAAGCTCTTCCTGACTCAGCCTCTACAGGTTTGGGATTGGCTACTGCCAGCTGATAAAACAAGCTCTGATCACCTGGGGCCTCTACCACTCGCACCTCCTCTTCATTTCTACCCAGTCATCAATAATGTTAGGTGTCAGCCCTGTGCCCACCACCAGTCCTTTTCCAGTCTCGGTCTGATTCCAGCAGTTTCTTATCTACCAATAGCCCCTCATATAAACTCCATACTCTAGTCCACTCTAGAGCAACACTAATTACACCAGGCCTATTTCTCACCCAGGCTCCTGCTCATTGCTATTTCACTATCCTTCCTTCTTCCCTTCCTCACCCTCCAGCCAAACCCTCCAATGCCCCATTACTAAAGATCCCCTGCCTTCATAAGGCCTTTCCTGAGTGCTTCAACTATGGTAAAAGCTACCATTTACTAGGCATATATGACTTGACACTTTGTTTTTGGTTTTTTTTGACTTGACACTTTGATCACACTACCCTTTTGTTGAGATATAATCTACACACCATAAAACATACCTATTTTTTTAAAGATTTTATTTATTTATGCATGAGAGACACACAGAGAGAGAGGGAGAAAGGCAGAGACACCGGTAGAGGGAGAAGCAGGCTCCATGCAGGGAGCCCGACGTGGGACTCGATCCCGGGACCCCAGGATCACGCCCTGGGCTGAAGGCAGCACTAAATCGCTGAGCCCCCTGGGCTGCCCAAAACATACCTATTTAGAATGTACAATTCAGTGATTTTTAGGTAACTTACTGAGTCATGCAACCACAACCACAACCACAAACCAATTTTGGAATATTTACATCACCCAAAAGCTTCTCTTTGTTCCCATTTGCAGTCACTACCCATTCCCACTTCTAGTCCCTGGCAACCACTAATTTATTATCTGTCTCTACAGGTTTGCCTTTTCAGGAAAATGATGTATGAATAGAATCATACAATACGTTGTTTTTTACATCTGGATTCTTTCACAGCATAATGTTTTTGATATTCATCCATGTTGTACCATGTACCAGAGCTTCATTCCTCTTTATGGCTGAATAATATCCACTGTGTGGATATATGACATTTTCCTAATCCATTACCAGTTGATGGACATTTGGGTTGTGTCTGTTTTTTGGCTATTAGTAATAAAACACTGTTATGAACATTCAAATATAAGTTTTTGTGCATACATATATGTTTTTATTATTCTTGTGTATGTACCCACGAGTAGAATTGTTCAATCATATGTATGGTAAATTCGTGTTTCACTTTTTTAGATAGCATCTACTATATATATATCTTACAGTTATATATATATGACAAATGCAACTTACAATTCACCTATTTCAAGTATACAATTCAATGGATTTTAGTATATTCAGTGTTGTGCAACCATTACCATAATCAATTTTTGAATATTGTCACTACCCCTAAAAGAAACTCCACACCCTTGCATCCATTATTGACAATCTTAACAGGATCCTTATAAGTTAGGTATTACATCTCTAGTTTTACAGATAAAAAAAAAACAGAGGCTCAGCAAAGCCAAATACCTGATAAGCATCAAAGCCTGCATTTGGACCCAATCTATATGACTCCGTAGATTACAGTATTTCCATATCACCATCATCCACGTTGTCACTAATCCTCAGAGTCCTCCTTCTCTGAGAGCATTCTATAGTGCTTACTTGATTTCCTGTTTATGTCTCTCATTTAGTACTTAATCATCAACTTCCTCATTTATTTCTTACATCTCAAAAATACCTTGTATCTGGGGCACCTGGCTAGCTCAGTTGGAGGAGCATGTGACTCTTGGTTTTGGTATTGTGAGTTTGAGCCCCACATTGGGTGTAGAGAATACTTAAATAAATAAGCTTTAAAAATACCTTATATTTTACATTAAATTATAAAGTGAGGAAAAGTAAGAAGTGTATATTATAATTCATTTGACTTCTCAGTCCTGAAAAGTACTATAAAATGACCTCAATATTTTTTAATGAAAAGTTATTCCTTATTATTAACCTAAATATCTACTCTTATTAAAGTTAATTTTCCATCTTTTCAATATAGCATGAGCAGCTGAAACTCCATATTTTATTTATTTTTTTAATAATAAATTAATTTTTATTGGTGTTCAATTTGCCAACATACAGAATAACACCCAGTGCTCATCCCGTCAAGTGCCCCCCTCAGTGTCTGCCACCCAGTCACCCCCACCCCCTGCCCTCCTCCCCTTCCACCACCCCTAGTTCGTTTCCCAGAGTTAGGAGTCTTCCATGTTCTGTCTCCCTTTCTGATATTTCCTACCCATTTCTTCTCCCTTCCCCTCTATTCCCTTTCACTATTATTTATATTCCCCAAATGAATGAGACCATATAATGTTTGTCCTTCTCCGATTGACTTATTTCACTCAGCATAATACCCTCCAGTTCCATCCATGTTGAAGCAAATGGTGGGTATTTGTCGCTTCTAATGGCTGAGTAATATTCCATTGTATACATAAACCACATCTTCTTTATCCATTCATCTTTCTATGGACACCGAGGTTCCTTCCACAGTTTGGCTATTGTGGACATTGCTGCTAGAAACATCGGGGTGCAGGTGTCCCGACGTTTCATTGCATCTGTATCTTTGGGGTAAATCCCCAGCAGTGCAATTGCTGGGTCGTAGGGCAGGTCTATTTTTAAAACTTCCAGAGTGGCTGCACCAGTTCACATTCCCACCAACAGTGTAAGAGGGTTCCCTTTTCTCCGCATCCTCTCCAACATTTGTGGTTTCCTGCCTTGTTAATTTTCCCCATTCTCACTGGTGTGACGTGGTATCTCATTGTGGTTTTGATTTGTATTTCCCTGATGGCAAGTGATGCAGAGCATTTTCTCATGTGCATGTTGGCCATGTCTATGTCTTCCTCTGAGATTTCTGTTCATGTCTTTTGCCCATTTCATGATTGGATTGTTTGTTTCTTTGCTGTTGAGTTTAATAAGTTCTTTACAGATCTTGGAAACTAGCCCTTTATCTGATATGTCATTTGCAAATATCTTCTCTGTAGGTTGTCTTTTAGTTTTGTTGACTGTATCCTTTGCTGTGCAAAAGCTTCTTATCTTGATGAAGTCCCAATAGTTCATTTTTGCTTTTGTTTCTTTTGCCTTCGTGGATGTATCTTGCAAGTTGCTGTGGCCGAGTTCAAAAAGGGTGTTGCCTGTGTTCTCCATCATATTTTAGAGTCACCTCACCCCAGAACCATCTACATTTACCTGGAATTAACTGCTCTAGCCAACATGTATATAGTTTGTACTGTGTAGACTTTTAGATTTTTACGTTCTACCTGAACTTGGACTTGTTCTCTAGAGCTCAATGTAAATATGTTAGGTTTTGTCTTCCCAAATTGATAAAAAGCTTCTCATGGGCAAATACCATGTCCTTTTGTCTCGGATCCCCCGTGTTAACCAACAGAGTGATGAATAAAGAGCATGTTTCAAAGAAATGCTTCTTCCAGTGTTTGAGTACCATAATTATGAAGGATTCTCTAATACTGATATGATTTTTCTCTGGAGGGTGGAGCTGGGCATTTTTCTGTGTGCTGAGGCTGCTGCTATGTGCTGTGTCCCATTGGGAAGATTGTTGCCTGGCCCTGGCCTCTCTTTTGCCATCTGTAGCATGGGTATGGTCTGAATGGGAAAATCCCAGCAGAGGAAAATCCCACTCCTGAATCTTTTCAATATTCTTACTGAAAGTTCTCAGTCATACATTGAGCAGTTTCAACATTCAAGCATTTCTGCCTTCATATGAATGATGTGCTTATTCTAAAATCTTTTACCACCTTCCTTCAGTCATTTTTATTGACCTGGGCCAGTTTTCTTTCACCTTCTTATAGCAAATAAGTATGTAATATCTTTCACTCAACTTGAGATGCCTTTGTCATCCTTATCATGCTTAAACATTTCACAAATATTTTCTCATGTCTAGAACTCTTTCTTTCAAAGGACAATCTGCTCTCCTAGAGTCCCTCCTCAGGACACATCCTATAGCAGATTTCCTACTTCATTAAGTTTGTGTTTGCATTTTCCTTTTCTGCTAGTTTTTTTTCTGTAGAAAAAAATGAGACAGAAATATGACTCACGGACATTAAATGCTGCCATATTTCAAAAGAAATGAGGCATTTTCTCATTAACTGATAGAGAAATGAGCATAAACTTTGATAAGGAATAAAATAATTGGAAGGAATGGGAAGTTTTCCATAATTTTCATCCAAAGAAACTATTTAAACAGACTATTTTATTTTAAACAGCACCTTACTTTATATATAGTCCTGCAAGTACCTAAACTAGCATGTTAATTTCAAAATGTTATTAGATAACATTTATACAGTTAATAATAGATCTTGTTGCCATGGAACCTAAACTGAATTTTCTAGCTCTGAGAGTTGATTTTTCAGCAATTAAGCCCTTAGCTCTAATGTTTCATTAACAGATTTTTTATATGAATGTAATTATTTGGATGAGGATATTGCAAACATTTTCTAGTTTGCAAATGATACTCAAATTGGAAGAAAAGAAAATGATGAAGGATCTGTAATCAGAACTTTAAAGATACATATTATTTAGGTGACAGAATCAATATAAAGCAAAATATATTCTCATATTAAGGACTCTTGGGAATAAGAAAATACATTCACAGTTCCTCCTACACTCTCATCTACCACCACCGTCTACTCCTAGCCTTGACCAATTCCTCCACCCATCACACACTCTCTCATAAGAATAGTAAGGAATGGAAATGATCAGGAGAGAAGGGAAAAATCCCTTGAAACTATTGGCCCCAAGCAAAGTAGAACTATGAGATTATCAGTGGTTTAATAATCTGCTGGTACCAAGACTATAAACCAACTAAAGTAATCCTGTTTATGTCCAAGATGCTCATTATAGTACATCTAGACTTGGACCAAGCAATATTGATCATTCTCTTTCTGTTCTGCACCACTGCTTCAGAATAGTACTTACTAATTAAAATGTTGATAGCTAACCTAAGTGTGAAATCAGATGGAGAAATACAATGTTTTCATATTTGGATTATTCTCACTGAATGGGAAATCAGAAATGCATCATCATAACTTATACCTATGAAGAAAAGGAGGACAAATCCCGGGACATAATAACAGAGGATGTGTAGTCTTGGACTAGCAGTAACTAGGGACTTTGGAGGAAATGATCAACTCCTGCGGTTCTAGAGACAGGAGCAGCAGCCTGGCAGGGAAGCAGCAGAGGATAAAGTCTCTTACAAAGGAGCTTTAGATTTAGATTTAGAGTCTTTCTGTATAAGCCTGGGTTCTGAATTCCAAGTTGTCACATGGTTAGTGAGAGGCAGAACTGTTATGGGAACTCAATTCAGCTGTTTTAGCCAAGAATCACATTTCAGATTGTTAAAAAAGATATGAGCCAATGAAGTATTTGTAATTTGAGAGTAATCACTTTGAATCCTAATTGAATAACCTGAAACTTGTTACTAACTCTATGAGTTTCAGCGTTCCAATTCATAGAATTATTGTGAAGAACAAAAGAGATGACATAAAGTGTCTAAACACAGTAAAATAGGTACTTGATAAATAGTTTTATTATAATTAGTATTAATTATTGGTGAGAAAATATGTGCTTTCCATTTACCCCACCTCATTACCCACTGCTTATGGATGGCAGTGTTTCTTAATTGCTCTTTCCATTTTTTTAATTTATAATGCACTTCTTGGTAGCTGCATCTGCGAACAAAATCTATAGTGATGATGGCAAACATACAGAAATAATCATGTACTGAAGGAAATAAACAGAAAATAAAAGATATTGTCCCCATACTTAAAATGTGTTTGTAGTCCAGCTAGGGAGATAAAACATGTGCACTGCCATGAAATGGTTTAGCATGTAACATCATTAGTAAGATTATCCAAAATACTTTGAATGCTTAGAAAGGGTTCACAAATTTGCTGGTCATTAGTTTCAGCTGTTTTACATATACAAACTCATATATTACCCACAATAATCACATAAATTAAGGGCTATTATTATTCCCATTTAATAGATGTAAAAACTAATATCAGGAGCTTACACTGATTCTCGAAAGTCACTCAGATAATATGTGGCAGGCAGGATTCAAATCTTTCCTAAGGTCCATGCTCTTAACTGCCTTGCTCTACTGCCTCTCATGCCAATCAATCAGGTACCAGAAAAATCAAGGATTGTAGGTTAAGAATAAAAAACTAAATGATCATAAACAGAGAAAGAGTGAACAATATACAAAGCAATAAATGCCTTTTAACAGAATAAAAATGTTTCATTCATGAAAAGGGTGGATCACATTGAAAAGGCCAACAAACCAGGGACACTGTCACCACCAATTTCTGGTTTACTTGCTGAAAAGCAAGATATCTGAGGATATTCAGCAGCATCTGAATGTATTGTCTATTTCAACCTCTACTTATCAGAGGCCTTTCCTGAGGAAGGACCATTTTTTGCAATAAAATATGCTGGTCATATTGGAACAATGTATTTAAAAGCCACATTTTAATCTCAATAATCATAATGAAAATCTTTCTGTATATTACAAGTATTTCTGATAAACAATATGCAATTTATATTGAATGATTTTTTATTTTGTCCAAATTTCATTTCTAATGGTTGCTTATGTTCTGCCACAAACATTTCTCAGATAAACTCTTAGTTGTGGGAACACTTTCTTGACATTATTTCTCCATTGTCCTATTCATTGAAACAGGCTACAATAAAATGCCATTATGTGATCTTTCATGGGACTGAGAAAAGAAAACATCATAAAAAGGAGAATGATAAAAGTAAGATATATTGCTCCATGGAGACTTTCTTCAGAAGCTCTCTTTGTAGTAGACAGCTGTGCACTCACATCTGTTTCAGGGCAACATGGAGACTATAAGGGATCGTGTGCAGCATTCATGTTTTTATAACCCCATTTGCCACCCCCAAATCCTTTCTTTACACCGTGTGTTAACATAACAGTACCACTTGAGGCTGAGATGAGAAGCAGGTGTAATCATGGCGGGCATCCCTCACTTATTTGAGACTCAGATCACTGAATGCCCCAGCTCTACTACATTTTCTAGAGCCCAGATAAGTTTCCTAGCTCAGTGCTACTCAGTTTGGTTCATTGAAAGCAGCACCAGGATCAGCATCACCTAGAAGCTCATCACCTAGAAGCTCATAAATTCTCATAATGCAGAATCTCAAGCCCCAATCCTAGACCTACTGAATGGGGATCTGCATCGTTAGCAAGATCCTCTGGTGATTCCTGTGCACATTCAAGTTTGAGAAACGTTGCTCTAGAGAGGATGAGATGTAAAACTGAGAACAAAAACCACAGAAGTATAAAAACAGGCATATTTACCAAGCATCAACATAACTTACCTATGAGTCTCATTAACTCCATTTCTGTCCTCACTTTGTTGGGAGGAAATATCAGCTTGATGGAGATCAATACTAGCTCAGTTGTAGAAGACTGTTTACCTTGATTATCATCAGAATCAGCATTATCAAAAACTGAAACATTTATTCAGTATTATATACAAGGCATCTTGTTAGATATTTTCCATCCATCATCACTTTAATCCTCACATCTAGCCCGGGAGTTCAGTACTTTCCTTCCCTGTTTTACAGATGGGAAAACCGGGACTCAGAAAGAGTATGTTGCCTAAGTCACATAGCTAAAGGTGGCAAAAATAAAGCCACGTCTGTCTGACTTTGGAACCTGAGCTCATAACCACTTACTGCTTTTCTGATGTTTTCTCTACTTTGACTCCAGGCTTTCTTTTCTGCCACAATGCGAATGCACTTCCCTTCCATATCTACTCTGTGTGAGAGACATTTTCCCAATAGGCTCAAAAATTTCTATCCAAGGCTTCAGCTCTACCTGTATGTTCTCCAGAGATATTTAACCTCACTCCTGAGGGTGTCCCTGACTCTGATCCTCTCCTGCTCCCTGATCCCCCACACATATCCTAAATACTCATTTTCTCTGTCTTCTGGCTTAACTGGAGAACTTTCACTTAACTGTTGTTAGATTTGTTCTTTGTAAACCTTAATGTTTTTAATCTATCTTTCTGGGCAACGCTTTTTTTGTCCTATTCCTCTCATTAGCCATGCAACTTTTCATTTGAAGATCTATAGGGACAGTAGTTTTATCTATCTGATCCTCCCCTATATCCCCCAGAGTTTAGAACAGTGACTAGCTGTCTAAACATTCAGAAATGTTTGTGAACTGAATACATCTTGGCGAGGATAATTTCTATGGAATGCATATTTGCTGGACCCCTTCTTATTTCATCTAATCACAAATTTTAAATAGTATGTATCCAGTCTTCATATTAAAATTTCAACTCTGATCTCATCTTGAACTTCTATAACCTTCTCTACACTCATTCCCTAGATTATCTCATCTAATCACAAAGTTTAAATAGTATGTATCCACTCTTCAGATAAAATTTCAACTCTGATCTCATCTTGAACTTCATAATCATGAATCCAACTGCATACTACTAATCACTACTTGGTTATAGTACAGGCATGTCAAATTTAACATGTTCAAAATCTGTCCCTTGATTTCCCTCCCCAACTTTCCACTCCCTCATATAACCCCACCTCTATAAACAGCATTACTACTTACCCAGTTACTCAGACCAAAAACCTTGATGCCCTCCCTAGTTTCTCTTTCTAAACTGTAAGGGCCTAGGGGAGGCCCCCCAAGATGGGCCACTTTGGCATGATGATTATCATGCATTAATAAGCAACCAAACCCCAGCAGATTCAGGAAAAGCTCTTACCTCCTTCTCAACTGCCCAAACTTAAGTAGGAAAGGAGAGCCTGTGCCAGGAAGAAAGCTATCCACAGAGTTTCTTCTTTACCTAAGAAGCCTGTATGGATAACAGGGCCACCTTTGTTTTCTCTCACCTTCCTGCTAATGGTGTTCCTCCCCTTTGTAGACCCTGATCCTTAGCCCTTTCTTTAGCTCCAAATGTCATCCAAGCCTCATGTTGTCTGTCTTGAAATTTCCTGCCTGTGTAGATTCCCCTTATGTAAGAAACTAACTTTGATTGTCTCCTGTTGATCTGCCTCAAGTTAATTTAATTCTTAGTCCAGTTAGAAGCTTGGACTTAGGGAACTTTCTTCCTTTCATCTCCAGAGCCAGTCAATTACCAAGTTATACCAGGTCTACCTTCAAAATGTCTTCTAAATCTAGTTACACCTCACCACCTTCACCACTCCCACTCTTGGCCACACCACCATCAATCAGCCTGCACCCAGACTATGACAAAACTTTTGAATTAGTCTCATTGTTTCAAGTCTCGCCTCCAGAGAGCAATCAGTGTAATCTTTCTAAAACATAAAACAGATCATCTAGCTCCTCTGCTCAGAAGCCTCCAATGGCTTTCAATCAAATTCAAAATGAAACGATTTCTCCACCATGGCCTACAGAGCCCCATACAACCTGCCCCTGCCTCCCTCATATCACTAAACTCTAACCCTATTGGTTTGCTTTCTGTTCTTCTAGTACTCCAAGCTTAATACTATCTCAGGGCATATTCACTTACTAACCCATCTATTTGGAACGCCACTCCACTCCCCGCCTGCAGGTTTGTATGGCTGGCTCCAGCACATGCTTTCTGCCTCTATTCAAGTACCACTTCCTCAGAGAGAAGACCCTTGACCAGCACAGTTAAAATAACACTCCAGCTGTACTATACTATTCTTTAGTCCCTTGTCTTGGTTTATTTTCCTTATAAATTTATCCCCACCTAACACATTAGATATGTATTTGTTCACTTATCTGTGTGTCTTCTTAGAAAGCAAGCTCCATGAAAGCAGGAACTTAGTAGATCTTAACGTTGTCTCCTTGGTGCCTACAACACTATCTCTGGCACGTGACAGGCTTGCCAAAAGTATTTGTTGACTGAATGAATGGTAGTGACGCCACCTATGCCTTTGAAACCTTCCTCATTTCTCTTCTCAAGCCAAATGAGTATGTGTAGCTTTCGTCTTTCATAAAGCTCAACATCTCTTGGGATCTTTTCACCAACATTCAGTTTCCTGCTGAACAAATGATTCATTCTACTTCTTGGTCTACTTACAAAGTATATTTAATTATCATACTCTAATCTCAGTGAATTCTTAATCCTTCCTTGCAGTCCCATTTGTATTCCTGATTTTTGTTACCCTCACCAGTCAAGTCTGATTAACAGCATGTCTATTGGTCCCTACTCTTCTACCACCTGCAACTGAACATGTCTTACCTGGGCTTCTCTAGCTTTATCATGATTATGGAAAAATCTACTGAAAATCCTGATAGGAATTCCTATAATAAAGATGTGTGTTGCATGTGTGTGTCTATGTATGTGTAATCCATGACAGTACCAGCCTTTCTGAAAGTCCCCCCAAATCCTTGTGTTTTAGAAGATACCAAAAGGCACTGATCTTTTCATACTCTTCCATCTCCCTTTGTCTCAGCCTTCCCTTTTCTTCCCTCATATCTCTCTTCTCCAGATACACATGCACTAGGTTCCTTGACATTACTCCCTAGCTACCAGGGCCTTTGATTTCTCACAATTCAGCCAGCCAGCCATCCTTCCATTCCTTTTTTTTTCTTTTTTTTTTAAGATTTTATTTATTTATGAGACACACACACACACACACAGAGAGAGAGAGAGAGAGAGAGAGAGAGAGAGAGAGAGGCAGAGACACAGGCAGAGGGAGAAGCAGGCTCCATGCAAGGAGCCTGATGTGGGACTCGATCCTGGATCTCCAAGATCACGCCCTGGGATGAAGGTGGCGCTAAACCGCTGAGCCACCCGGGCTGCCCCCATCCTTCCATTCCATCTATTCAACACATCTTTACTGAGCACTACTATCTACTGGGAACTGTGCTAGATGCTAGGGATGGAGAGGTAGATGAGGCATGGTCTCTAAGTGCCACTTGCTTAGAACATTTCCTGAGATCTACTTCTTTCCTTTATATCTTAAGTAAGTTTAGCATGGCAGGTCAGCTGATACTCTGTTCTTTTGGTAGCATCAGCTGCTAATAACAATAAAGTACCTTTTCCTAAAAAATCAGTATTTTCTTTAGAAATTCAATGGTTTCCTACAGTCCTTAATGCATAATAGCAATAATAGCTATCAATTTAATTGCCTACTATATCTCAATGAATGAATGAACTTTATGCACATTTTCTCTCTTAATCCATAACAACTAAGGTTTAGAGAGGTTAAGTCATTTTCCCAAAGTCCACTAACTGGAAGCATAGCTGGGGTCTGTGTGACCTCAAATCCCATGCTCATCATTCTGTTTCATGACGTAGTAAGTGTCTTAACCCAAAACACAGTCATTTTGAATGGCAGAGGGTTGTCTGAGGGACCTACATGGCACATCTCTCCATCATACTAGGGAGACAGCAGAGGGACAAGTAGAAATAGGGCCAAACAAGGAGAGAAATGACCTAGCAGTAAAGAGAAGACAGTTTTAGGAAAGTGAATGGTCAACCTTATGATATGCCAACTAAGGAGTAGAAGTAGGAGTTCTTTACAGAGACATAGGTTCTGAGATCTTTACAGGGTTATATCATCTAAGTAAATCACAAATGTAATTTGATACCCATGAAAGATCAAGAGCTTCATCCTAACCAGGCCAAAAGATCCAACGTGTAAACCAGTGAATAGTGACTGTCTATAGAGTTTTGGAAATTCTACAAAATTTCCTTAATTTACATATCAATCTTTTAATTTGATCAGGCTCAGGAATGAAATGTGCAGGATAAAAAAGTTACCTACTCAAATGACAACTCAAATCATGTACATAACATGGTTGTAAATGACTATACATTATTCTATATAATAGATTTACCATAACATAATGTTTCCCTCACTTGCTGGCATTTAGATTTGTTCTAGTCTTTCATCATTAGTAATAATGGATAAAATGATTGTCCCAGCATTTATTTGTCCACATTCAGATTATTCTTTCTTGGTTGTTTTCTAGATACAGGACTCCTGAGTTAAAGCTTAATAGTTTTTTAAGGCTCTTTGTATTTGCTTTCCAGGGAAAATTATACTAATATTACACTCCTCTAGAAGTCTACAAGAATGCCTGTCTCACAGCACCTTCACTGGAACTTAGTATTATTTCTAATCTCTGTGAATATAATATGGAGAAAAGGAATATGCTTTTAATTTCTATTTGTATTTTGCAAATGTTTATTGCCTACTTCTTTTCATTTCCTATTTACATTTTTGCCATTTTCCTATAGGAATATTCATCTTTTTCTTATTTATTTTTTTAAGATTTTAGTTATTTATTTATTTTATTTATTTTTTTATTTTTTATTTTATTTTTATTTTTATTTTATTTTTATTTTTTTTAATTTTAGTTATTTAGACAGAGCATTGTGAGCAGAGAGGAGAGGCAAAGGGAGAGGGAGATAATCTTAAGCAGACTCTGTGCTAAGGATAGAATGCAACGCTGGGCTCCATCTCATGACCCTGAGATCATGACCTAAGCTGAAACCAAGAGTCTTAGACTCAACCAATTGTGCCAACCAGGCACCTCTCTCTTAATGATTTATAAGAGATACTGATATATTACAGATATTAGGCCATTCTTATGTATGTTGCATATATTATTTTCTAGGATTCTGATTTTTTCACTCTATTAATGATTTTTTTAAGAAGAAAATACGGTTGTTATAGGTTTAAATCCATAATCCATTCTTCTGCAATTTCTTCTCATTATAAAATCAGCTGGATAGTCAACTTTGTTATTTTAAAACATTTAACTCTTAAATGTTTCAAAAATGTGTTTAGGCATATAGTGTGAAGTGAAACTCTAACTTGAGATTTTATGACAAATCCCCTCACCGCCCAAACAGCCAATTTTCTAAGAACTATTTATTGAATGATCCTTTTTCCTGTTGTTTATAATGTTTTTATCATAAAAATATTATTTTTTCAAGGCTATCTAGTTCATTTATCACATCTCCATTCTTAAAACTGTATCACATTAGTAACTATCGTAACTGACAGATTTTAATATCTATCACTGCTATATTTAAAACATATTTTAAGTATTAAAATCTGATGAGTCGGGCAGCCCTGGTGGCCCAGTGGTTTAGCGCCACCTTCAGCCCAGGGTGTGATCCTGGAGACCCGGGATCAAGTCCCATGTCAGGCTCCCTGCAAGGAGCCTGCTTCTCCCTCTGCCTGTGTCTCTGCCCTTCTGTGTCTCTCATGAATAAATATATATTTTTTAAAAAATCTGATTATTCTTCAAAAATACATTTCCAAATCGTTGTCTAAAAAGTAAACAGAGGGATCCCTGGGTGGCGCAGCGGTTTGGCGCCTGCCTTTGGCCCGGGGCGCAATCCTGGAGACCCGGGATCGAATCCCACGTCGGGCTCTCTGCATGGAGCCTGCTTCTCCCTCTGTCTGTGTCTCTGCCTCTCTGTCTCTCTCTGTGACTATCATGAATAAATAAATAAAATCTTTAAAAAAATAAAAAGTAAACAGAAATTTCTGTTGAATTTACATGAAGCCTATAAATTTATTTTGAATTTCCTTTTTTTTTTAAGATTTTTTTAGATCTCTGCATTTATTCAAATCTTAATTTGTTTCTCCAGAATATTTGGTAGTTTTGAAGAAAATATAGGCCTCATATTTTTCTTGTTAAAATTGTTCTTAAAATTTGAAGGTATTTATTTTTAAGTATCACCAATAAACTCATTTTTCATAAGTATAATTTCTAACTAGTTATTGCTGATACATCAACAGAGAAGTATAGCACAACCCATAGGGACTACATTAATAGGCCATTAAAAAAAAGAAGAAACACTTATTGCCATTTAGAAAACATATTCTCTGCTAGAAGTTGCCTGCTATAGAATCAAAGAGTTATGATATTATGCACCACCCATCAAACTCAGAGAATTCAAGGCAATGTTCTCATTCAACAGTTATCATTCTCATATGAGAGAGAAATCACTTATCAAGACACAGGAAGAAAGAAAGTAGCTATCACACAAGTCAAAGCACTGGGGCAAAAACAATGATTCTGATTAAATTTTCAAAAAAAATTGATAGGGGATCCCTGGGTGGAGCAGTGGTTTGGCGCCTGCCTTTGGCCCAGGGCGCGATCCTGGAGACCCGGGATCGAATCCCACGTCGGGCTCCCGGTGCATGGAGCCTGCTTATCCCTCTGCCTGTGTCTCTGCCTCTCTCTCTCTCTCACTGTGTGCCTATCATAAATAAATAAAAAATTAAAAAAAAAATAAAAAAAATAAAAAAAAATTCATAGTCTGCAATTGTGTTTGGCAAGTTTAAATCCTAAATGAAATTTTAGAGGAGATGTTATATGCCCTTGAAAAGTAGGTTTATTATGAAAATGCTGACAGACCTTACAAGAGGAGATTGTAGTATCATGTGCACCTGTAATGTCACTCATGTATGACAATATCTGTATACACAGGCGATAAATATAAACTGATACGGTTTTCTTAAAATCATTGTCTTATTTATCATATTCAATGTCCATTTTTTCCCTTTAAGTTACTATCAGGACATGGTCTAAAAGGCTTTTCAATTATTTAAACAATATATCATATATTCAATATTTTATAGAGAATTGTAACTAGTGCCTATGCTGTCTGGGCACCAACATATCAACTACTTTCTTTTAAAGACAAAGGTTGATTCAGTGAATCTAAAATCCCCTCCCCCCAACATTTTATAAATCTATTAAAGTCATCACTTACAATTCCAGTTTTTTAATATAGAGATCAGTTATATTTGGGAGGAAATCAATATAAAGCACAAAAAGAGTTCTTATTAACTACAATTTGAAGTTATAGATAAAAGACTAATTAAAGGCATGAAGACACCTTACTTTTCTAAACCATTAATCAGCTTTTTTCCTGGTTATCTGTGGTCTTCTAACGGTGTCTACAATGATCACTGATACTAAAAGCAAAGAGGCAAATCTGCAAAATGAAATTGAAACAAAAAAATGGGAACATCTTGTTCCAAAAACTAAGTAAATGCTAGAAAAAATACCCTACATTGATGGGGATATGTCAAAGGGACACAAGAGCCAAGTGAAAAATATTCTAATGACCAAAATTCGAACAGTATGAGCAACAAACTAAAGTACTGGATTATAAGCCAAAGTATAAAATAAATATCCATGTGTCCATATGGATATAAATGAATGACAGAATAAACAAATAAATGGGGGAGAAGAGACAAATATCCTGTATAGTATTTCAAATAATGTAATATAGATATTCTATCCTCAGGAAAATATTATCTAACTCCCACTCATTAAGTATGGGCTGCACATAATGATTTCCTTCCAAAGAGTACACTATAGAAAGGGAGAAAAGGAATAAATTTACAGTGGAGAAGCCTAACAAACAGTATCTCAGTCAGGCGATCCAAGGCCAACATCAACATAAGTCATGTTGATAATAGGTATCCTTGATATTTTGTGAAGAAAAGTGACATTTTATTTGCTTCTGTGGCCTTCCTCCCCAAAACCCATAACCTCTGTCTAATCATGAAAAAAACATTAAGACACATTCCAAAAGAAGGTCATTTTATATAATACCTGGCCTGTACTCCTCAGAACTGCCAAAGTCACCCCCCCCACAAAAAAGTCTGAGAAACTGTCACAGCTAAGAAGAGGCTAGAGAGACATGACAACTCACTGTAATGTGGTAACCTGGATGGGATCCCGGAACAGAAAAAGAACATTGTGTAAAAAGTAAGGAAATCTAAATCAACTATAGACTTTAGTTAGTAATAATGAATCAGTATCAGCTCATTAATTGCAACAAATGTACCATAATAATGCAAGATGTTAATAAGGGAAAATCTGTGCTGGTGGGAGCTGGTGGAGGGGTGGTGGTGGTTTGTAGTAATAGCAAATCTCTGTACTATCTGCTTAATTTTTTTGTAAACCTAAAACTGTTCTAAAAATAGTTTATTAATTTTTATTTTTTATTTTTTTAAGATTTTTTTTTAATTCATGAGAGGCACAGAGAGAGAGAGAGAGACAGAGATACAGGCAGAGGGAGAAGCAGGCTCCATGCAGGGAGCCCGACCTGGGACTCAATCCTGGGACTCCAGGATCACGCCCTGGGCCAAAGGCGGGCACCAAACCGCTGAGCCACCGAGGGATTCCGTTTATTAATTTTTAAAAGATTACTTTAAAAAACAGCAAAGAGGTCAGACAAATTGCAGGATTATAATGAAGAAAGAGGAGGGATTGGACTCTTGAAAGAAAATGGGTATAAGCAATGACACTAGTCAAGCTTTTCCTAATATCAAATCCACTTAATTTAAATGTCAATGTCATAAGTCATTACAATAGGAAATGATATATCATATGCAAAATCACAACTTCAAAAATACCTATATAAAGGAAAATCTTGATATAATAGTTCTTTCCCCATCACCAGTGATGTAAAGAGGACTGACTGTATTTGAAATTAGCCTAAACAAAATGAAATTAGCCTAAAGGCTGCTTAATATTAGTACATTTTTTGGAATGGGACATTAAAAAATAAATCAGAGAGCTGAAGAGAGATTTTTACTAGAATCTGTGTTATCAAGCATGGATTCTAATCACAGGATCTTAGGGCTCAAAGGACCTCAGTAAGATCAACACATCCAAGTTTATGATTGTCTATAACATTTTAGTTGGATGTTGATCTCTTATCAAGATCTCCAGAGAAGGCTCATTAATTTTCAAGGTCATCCTGATAGCTAAAGATCCCTCTACTATGGTTTTACTAAACTGAATGGTAAAACTACTATACCTTTAAGAACCTGTTTTGCCAAAATTTTCCTGTTATCACCTACAATCAGATTGTTGGGTCTAAGATTCATCCTTATACATGAGTGGTAACTAAACTCCAAAAAACTACTTAAAAATTAAAAAGCAGGAAGGGCACCTGGATGGCTCAGTAGGTTGAACCACAGACTCTTGGTTTTAGATCAAGTCATGATCTGGGTGTCATAAGATAGCCCCATGTAGGGCTCTGTGCTGAGCACAGAGCAGGAGTATGCTTGAGAGATTCTCACTCTCTCTTTCCCTCCTCCTTACACCTCCCCCCACTTGTGTTCTCTTTCCCTCTCTCTCTCACATAAATTAAAAAAAATCTTAAAAAAAATAAAAATCAGGAGGAATGTACCATTTCAATTATCGTATAAGACTATACCATCCCTAGAAGGCATGATGAACATTTTTCTGAGTACTCTATGGTTTGGCACACAGTAGGCACTCATAATCTGGTGGTTGAATTAATGAATAAATGGGGCAATTTTTCAATGAATTTGGTTTAGAAGCTCATAATTTAAACTCATATCATGACTCTTACCTTGAGACAGAACTATATAAAAATATTTGGCATGCTGTCTGGGATAAAGCCAAACGGGAGGAACGTAAAGATGGTAATAATTTAAGAAGGGAGTAAGTTGAATCATCCTCTCTTTGGTGTTTCTGCTATGTAGGAGCATAGGGAAGGACATTCAGAAACACAGCCAAGAGCCCTTTGAGAAAGTACCTGAGATAAATGGAAAAAACTGACTTCCCACATTTATGTAAAAGGATTATAGGAGGAGCTAGATAAAATACGTAAGGGTATGTGTATCAAGCCCATTGGATGAAGAAGGGACCTATCACTGTCAATCACTCATTTGCCTTCCTACTTCTGGGTCCAAACCTGCCTCCCCCTAAATCCCCATCATCAAACAAAAGTTTTGGCAAGTGGATGGCTTTAGATCCAGTAATTATCTGCCACCACTACACATGTCATCATCTTCCTTGAATTTTTCCAATTTTGTTGGAATGCTGCTATCTTTTCAAGTGCCTGGAGTTTGAGGCTTCAAGTTATGCTTAACTATCCAAAATGAAACCTGTGCTACCTGTCATTCTTTCATTCACTCATTCAACAATTTATGGAATGACCACTGCATGTCAGGCACTATGTTAGAAGCTTGAAAAGCTTGAAAAAAAAAGGTGATTAAGACAGGAAGCTCATCAGACAAGTCAGGATAGAAAAGCACATAAATAGTTGCAAGGAGTTGTGGAGACACTGTAATAAAGTATGCAAAGAGGACCATGTAAATATATAGGAATTAATGCTGCCTAGTGGGTGAACTAGGGCAAGACTTCACATGGACATTCTAGGTAAAGGGAACAGAGACAGCTGCATGGCAAAGCACAAAGATATAAAATGTCATGGTATGTTCAGGAAGCAGTGACCATGACTACAGCAAAAGAAATGGTAGAAAGTGGGATTATAAGGAGACAGATTAGGAAGGACTTTGCTCACTCTGTTAAGTATTTTAGATTTTAACTTAAGGCAATGAAGAATTGGAAACAAGGGAGTGACATGATTAGAATAGAAAATCACTTTGGCTATACTGTAGAGATTGGATTGGCAGGTTGGGGGACAGGACTGGAGACAATGATAGTTAGAAGATGACAAATGATGACAGCCTGAATTATAGGATTTGCAGCAAGAAAGTAGAAAGTGAAAGGATGATGAAAAAATATTGGCAAAACAGACTTGTTACTCAAAAACAAGAGGGAAAGAGAAAAAAAAGCTTGACAATATTTTTAAGACAAAGATGAGGAAAGTTGAGAGGGTTCATGCTTGATAACCTCCATTTTCTTGGTGAAATTAGGCCTAATCATCTACTGGGAGGGAGGAAGACATGGCTAGAGACAGCCATTGAGTAGAATGGAAAAAGAAGTTTACTGTGGAGGGATAAAAAGATTGTCTTATAAAAGAAACACTGAGGGCTCAGTGAAGTTTAGAAACTTTAAACTGTAATATAATCCACTAACAGGAGACCAGGTAGGTTGAGTAGGTCAAGCAAATGACACCAGGGTGTCAGGAGAATTGGTCCATGGGGTTATTGTAATGACAGGTAGCCAGAGAAACCTGCCCTCAAAAAGGTCATTTAGGGATCAGGAAGGGTAGCCCAATGTTCATTCACAATATAGTTTCATAAGATCCAAAACTATCAGCTAGAGAACTGAACATCTAAAGCAAAATAATACAGAAGATAAAGTGTTTGCTTTGCATCTACTGTGGAGCTATAATTTAAACCCTGAAGAATATTTTTTTAAGGGGAGAAATGGGTGATTCTGTGGTAAATAGGACAATGAATGGTTAAAACTTTTTTTTTCTTGCTAGAGACATTTACACCAGTATCTGCCAATGTGATATTTCGAATAGAAAGATACCTATATGAAAGTAGAAAAAATTTCCCTGTAGTCCCTACCAACTGCTGAAATTATGCCCTACTCTCTTGTATATAAATTTCTTTTAATCAAAGCCCACATCGAAGCAAAACTCTCTAAAATGTGAAAACTCAAAGAATCTACCAAACAAACACATTTCCTGCTTAACTAGATTGTCAATCTAAGGATCCCAACAGAGGGAAGCTATTCGATCAAAAAAAGGAAAAGGAAAGGTCATATTAAACTTGATGAAGTATTTTATGCATTATAAGATTATTATTTTTCCCCAATACCATTCTGCAGTTAAAGTTTTGTAGACTTTATAGCAGCCAAAAAGAGTCCTAGAACTAATTTAACATTTCTCCCAAAAATGTAGTCAATGAAAGCAACAATAAAAATCCAAAGACACATTAAAAGGAGTCAAATGAAAGACAATATTGTTCAGGAAAGTGAAATCCAACAGCAGATGTGATTTCAAGGAATACAGATGCTAGAAAAACCAATTTTTAGATAAGGCTTAATTCTATGGTCTAATATGAAAGTAAAGTGCTATGGAGAAGTAGGAAATTGTGAACCAGAGAAGTCACAAATCAATGTGGATTCTGATGCCCGTACCACCAGAAAATAACAAGGTATAGATATGGAACAGAATTAAATATGCGAACCACAGATCAAATTATAAACATGACTAGCAAACAATGCAAAGAATATTCTCGATGGTTCAATGTTGTTTACTAATAGAATTTACATGAAAGAAATCATTTTCTGGAGGACTTCTTCCCATATTCCTGGAACCAGTAAGAGTCATAAGGATATTATTGGAGTTTAATTTTGTTCTTATATTTTTCTTAGGTTACACTTCAGGATTCCTGCTAAACAACCTATGCATGACTAGCAATTGCAGAATCTATATCCACTGCATATTCTATCAATGAAAGCTACCTAGAACACTCCTGTGTAAATAACAACCTTGGAATTTTACTGCTGATAAGTGTATTCTATATGCAATGGGCCCATCCTCCACAGAACTTTCTACTTGGGAAATTAAAGAAAAAAAAAAAACTTTGTTAGCTGAATAGGATTCTTGTAAGCCTCATAGCAATTTCTGAAATACACTTGTAAGGTTGGCAAAGTGGACATTACAGATGACTAACTTCTGTGATCTGGCTTGCTGCTCTCAAATTTCAAGCTAGTGGTATGGGACATTTCTCCTGTACAGCCCAAACCCCATTGGGCCAGATTACAAGAGGAGTCACTTCCTCTAAATCCCAGGAGTGCTCATCAGAGTCAAGATGGTTCTCTGATTTCAAGAATTCACACAATTTTAAGAATCATACATGTATTCTATCAGTCTACATGGACCATAAGAGATATTTACCTAGGGTAAATATTGTAGGCAGGATGACTATTTTGCTTCAAAATAGTGAAAAGTCATTTCTTTGTCTCAAAAGTCATTTGTTTCTTTCTACTCATAAACCAAGTTTCATTCAAATTTAAGAAAATTCACAGCATATGTGACCATTTAAAATGTTAGAGAGTCAATCTGATGATGTGTATCTCACATTTTTCATGGACTTGATCAAGGTCACAAAGACAGTAAGTGTTGAAATTAGGATTAAAATCCTTGGCCTTCTTATTTCTTACTACAAAGTCTCAGTTCTTTTCACCACCTCACTATGTGGATTCTTGTATCATTTCTAGAGATATTGTGGAACTCTTCTGGTATTGTGAGACTCAATTTCCAAAGTGGGGCAGGGAGGGGGGATCTACACACCAACAAGCAATCCTAGGGATACCAGCTCAGTGTCCTATAATTCAACTCAATCCTGACACTACCCTTCAGATGCCAGTCACAATCCCATGTTGTTACCTGTACTTCTGACCAACTGGCTATAAATGAGGGGTTCCCAAGACCTCTTCCTCAGGTTCTGTTAATTTGCTAGAGCAGCTCACAGAACTCAAGAGAAGCATTTTACCTACTACATCACTGGTTTATCATAAAAGGATATAACTCAAGAACAGTCAGATGCAAGAGCTGCATGGGGTAGAGTACTGGGAAAGTGCAGAGCTTCCAAATCCTCCAGGTACACTACTCTCCTAGAATCTCTACTTGTTCGCCAACCCTAAAGCTCTGTAAACCCTGTCCTTTTGGGTTTTTATGGAGGACTCATTACATAGTTATGATTGATTAAATCATTGGCCAATGGCAATTGATTCAACCTTAAGCCCCTTTCCCATCCCTGGAGGTTGGTGTGCGGGGATACTGAAAGTTCCAACCCTCTAATCACATGATCAGTTCCCCAGGCAACCAGCTACCAGCCTTTGGGTTTTCTGAAGGTCATGTCATTAACATACAAAAGACATCATTATCACTCTCAATACTTAGGAGATTCCAAGGGTTTTGGGAGCTGTGAGCTAGGAAACCTAGAATGAAAACCAAATATATATTTCTCATGAGCAATCTGAAAAGTTATAAGATTCAATTTAGGGGAAATACAGTTGGGGCTAAACTTTTGCAAATATACTCACATAAATAAAAATAAACTACATAAAAAAATAGGATGTTTTGGGCAAGTTTGTGAAATACATTGGATTTTTTACTTAGTGTAGAGATTAATTAACAAGAGACCATGCCAAACATGCAGTTATAAGAAAAATTAATAAATACATGTCTTTTAAGGGAAATTATGCTTAAACAGCAATTATATTAAAATGCTGCATTTGGGATGCCTGGATGACTCAGAGGTTGAGCATCTGCCTTAGGCTCAGGGATCAAGTCCCACATCCAGCTCCCTGCAAGGAGCCTACTTCTCTCTCTGCCTATGTCTCTGCTTCTCTCTGTGTGTTTCTCATGAATAAATAAATAATCTTTAAATAAAATAAAATGCTGCATTTGAAAGCCTTAGTCATCTGAATGACTAAATATATATTTTTATTAATAATCACAATATCACAGGAACCAACAATATGGTTCTGAGAGGGACCAGGTGATGCCTTCTCAGCTCCTACCATATGACAATTCTATATGAAAGAGTTCTGTGCCTTCAAGGCACAGTCAGAAGGCATACAGGGGAAGAAACAAAGGCTGAGTAGACTGTCAGGTCTGCACTCTTTGCGAAGTACCTCTGTGCAAAATAGAACAAAACACCCCCTCTGCTTGGAAGAATGCCAACAAAGTGCCATCTTCAGGCAGAACAACTATAAAGGCCCCACAGTGAGTGGAGTCTAGGCTACTATTTTAGCTCAAACTCATGTCCCCTCAATAGGGCATCCTCATGCAAAAAACAAATTGTACAAGCATCCTTAAGACTCCACTGGCTGCCTAATAACATTTATTAGATTTGTTCTCTAGGGCTGTCTCTCCAAAGAACTTGGGCTGCTGATTGGTCTCTTCTTCTGGGTCCTTAAATGGGATTGAATGTCATTGAATCCCATTGCCCTTTTAATATTACATAGGAGTGTACTCCACCTAGACATTTTACTCCAAGCCGCAGTACCACCCACTATATTTTTGTAACCTAGGCTGTTCCTAAGAAATGAAAAATAGACAAAATTTTTCTCAAATTAGCCAGCTTTGATAGAGAAATAAAATATCCAGAACCACATCCTAAACATAAATGATCTTAAAGAGACCTATTTCCATTTTGACAATTCAGAATAGCTGGATGTGCAATGTAAAGGGACTGTTTTGTTTTGTACTTCTTTCAGACTGCCTAGGCCTTATCTGAGCCATGCAAGGGCAGTAGACCGTATTATCCTACTTACAATCTACACTTCTGTGCACTCTGGTAAGTGCCATGGCTGAGATATATTTGGGGTACTACTGGATGGTCGCTGTATAAAACAGATTGTCTGGAACAGTCTGAATTCCAAATATACTGCTATGTTGTATGCCTTAGAGTCAGATAATGCAACCCATGGTCATCATGAGACTTGAAGACCTTTGAGAAATAGAACTATTTTGATTGCCAGAGCTCTATGCAAATAAAAGGTTGACTCATAATATGCCAACTTTTCCTGGACCTTTTAAGGGTTTTGCTTATAGATGAAATTTAAAAGATTGATAATCACTTATCCATTTCTCAAGGTGTATGAGGCAATGTAGTAAGTGCTTTATCTGAATGCTCCTCATGTAATCTTCAAAGCAATCCTGCAAGGTATGTAATCCATCATCATCCTCATCTCCATTTTACAAATGAGGGACTGAGCCTTAGACAACTAAGTAACTTATTTAGGGTACCTCAGCTAGAAAGTGGCAGGCTATCAATTATGAACTCATGTCATTTCAGTCTCAGAACTTGGATTTTCAATGACTCTGACATACTCCGTTCTAAATTGACCTTAACAATGAAACTCTAATGATGCTCTGATAGAAAAAAGCAAATTCAAAATCTCAGTAATACTACCCTAGTGACTTGCAAACAAAGTAAAATTTTTTCTCCAGGATTCTATTTAGTGGAAATAACGAGTTGGGGCTAAAGCTTTGCAGATATATGCACAGAAGTATAAATAAACTACGTTAAAAATAAGACATGTGGGGCTGTTTGGGGAAAGTTTGTGCAATACATTGGATTTTTTTTCTGCTTTGTGTGGAGATTAATTAACAATAGATCACCCCAAACATGCAGTTATAAGAAAAATTAATGAATACATGTCTTTAAAGTGAAATGATGTTTAAACAGCAATTATATTAAAATGCTGCATTTGAAAGCCTTACCTCCCACACACTGAAAAGTATCTATTATTTTACAAACTACACTAATTAGTGTATACAATTTCAATAGACTTCCTCCAAATAGGAAATTACAATACAAATATACTAAATACCACACAAACTAAATTATCCAGGCACAGAAAGATACCACGGCTGTTATAAGGGATCCTAAAATATTTTCTGCAAAATATAAAGTGGGATTTTGATCAAAATTACTACTTCAAAAGAGGTTTCATCCGTTTCATGAAGAGTTGATGAGCGACTATATTTAGAAACAAAATTATTACCAGTTTTGCTTTCGAAAAAAATTAGGAAGCTAAAAGTAGGAGAAAATAGGTTTACAAACCGGCTGTTAGAACCTTTCTTCTGAAGGGCTTTTAGGGAGATTACTGATCAGAACCAAAGAGTGAGGGACACCTGGGTGGCTCTGTGTTGAGCATCTGCCTTAGGCTCAGGTCATGATCCCAGGGTCCTGGGATCAAGTGCTACATCTGCCTCCCTGCGAGAAGCCTGCTTCTCCCTCTGTCTATGTCTCTGCCTCTCTCTCTCTGTCTCTCATGAATAAATAAATAAAATCTTTTAAAAAAAAGAACCAAAGGGTGATGGTTTATGGAATGATTTCAACCTTGCTGAGTCCTGTTCATCATTTCTAATCAACCAATTGAATAAAGATGTAGATGGCATGCTCATGACATCAGTGAATGGCACAGATCTGAGTGCTAATGAATGTGCAGGGTGACCTAGCCAGGATCCAAAAAGGGAGGTTGGACAGACGCCTGGGTGGCTTGGTGGATTAAGTGTCTGCCTTCAGATCAGGTCACGATCCCAGGGTCCTGGGATCGAATCCTGAAATGGGCTCCCTGTTCAGCAGAAAGCCTGCTTCTCCCATTCTCTCTGCTACTCTTGCTTTCTTTGTCTCTGTCTCTCTCTCTCAAATAAATAAATAAAATCCCTTAAAAAAAAAAAAAGGCAAGCTGGAGTAGTACGCTGGATCCAATAGGAAGAAATGTAAAAAATGAAGACCAACACTTGTGTCCAAAAAGCAAGCACAGCCAAATATGAAGATGTGCCTAAACAGCAACTTGTACTAAAGAATAAGACTCAAGGAGCCAAAGGTCAGCTTGATAGAAGTCCAAAAAGTCAATGCAATTTTAAGTTGCTTTATAAATACGTATTAACTGAAAAAAATACTGAAGTGTTTTCTGTGGAATGGGCTATTAAAACATGTTATGTGGAAGAAAGAGGTTTCATGACAAAATGAGCTGAGGGAGACTTCAGGTTAATTTAAACAAGCCTATTTTCTATAGGAATACTCAGAGCTCAAATGGTAACTATTGCTTCTCAAACTTATATGACCATGTAGCACTTCTTTTGTAAAGCACCTATTGGGACTGGCATTAAAGAGAACACCCCAGAGGAAACACTGAATAAAGGCTATCTCGGGAGGCAGAGTTACTTGTGAGACTCTTTAAAAAACAGAGGAGATTCCAACATTAGATGAATGCTGGTCTAAGTGACCATAAAGTTTCCTCCTACCCTCAGGAGTCCATGCAACTTGATTACTAAACCTAATAAATAGCCCTAATTCCCTAGGACACCTGGAGCAGAGCATCTAATGAGGGAAACTTCTCTAGAGAACTCCCACAATAGCAGAGTGATGGGAAAAATAGTTCTTCCAACAAGCACAGGCTTCAGAGGATCTGGCTTTTCAACTATTTTAATTATAAAATATTGGCAGGACTATTGAATCTTTGGTGAAAAGATGTTAGAGATAACACTGTGAAAACAAGAGCCTGGTAGGACACGGAGAAGCTGGTCAAAGAGTGGCATCCTGTTTTATGCGCTTCGCCACCACAGAACAATGTGGCCCTGAGCTCTGGGGCTGCTGGCCTCTGCACTCACCAACCATCAGCTAGCTCCCTACTACCCTCATGTTAGAAAGGTGTCTATGCATCTGCACCTACCTACTGAAGACTGGGTTTCTGGTACTGAGTAATAGTTATGATGTGATGCATGAGAATACCTGTCTGTTAAGAGGCTGTTTTCTGCTCTAAATTTATGCCTTTCAAGATAATATAAATTAGCTCCCACTCCAGAGTGGTCTGAGGGCCTATCTCTTACCAATCAGGAAGGTATACTGCAAATTAGACAAATGGATTCATTAACTATATTGTGTCTACTAGTTCTGACTAGACCTAATCTTTTTTTTATCTTTTTTTTTTTTAAGATTTTAAAGTAACCTCTACCCCCAATGTGGGGCTTGAACTCACAACCCAGAGATCAAGAATCACATGCTCCACTGACTAAACTAGCCAGGTGCCCCAACACCCAACTTCCTTTTTTCAACTGGCGTATCAATTGGTGTGTGTGTGCGTGCATGTGTGTATGTGAGTGTGTGTGTGTGTGTGTGTGTGTGTGTGTAGAAACAACAACAAAACCTCATTTCTACAAATTCAAGCAATGTTGAAAAGCAACGCTAGCATTTTTAAAAATCTCACCTAAGGTGTTACCAAAAATTCTAAATAACCTTCTGCAACCAAAAAGTTCCACTGATTTTTAATTTGTTTCATTGGATTTACTAAAATGTGTTAAAACTGAGGTCTGTAACACAAACATAGTACAGTATTTCTTATTTTGATCCTGAGGTAATGTGCCTTCCCAGGAAAAAAGCTCTAGTGATGTAGAATCACATGATTGCACAGACCATTACAGAAAAGTCTGTCACTGTTTTCTTAAAGGGCTGCTAGTCAAGCAAGTTTAATTTCCAAAAAAGTTCGGATGCCTGGGTGGCTCAGCCGTTGAGAGTTGAGATTTTAGCGTCTGCCTTTGGCCTGGGGTGTTATCCCAGAGTTCAGGATCCAGTCCCGGGCTCCCTGCATGGAGTCTGCTTCTCCCTCTGCCTGTGTCTCTGCCTCTCTCTCTGGGTCTCTCATGAATGAATAAATAAAATCTTTTAAAATTTTTTTCCAAAAAAGTCACTAATTCAGCAAATATGTTGCTCTTTACACAATTAGGTACTAAGTATTAAAGTTGTGAAAATACAATATGCTTACTGATAAATACTGTCACCAATTTGGCCTCATTCTGCTAAAAAAAATCTGATATTTTAAAATTTTAATTTGACTAACATCAAATTTTAAACTTAAATTATCTTCTTATGTTTGCAAAAAAACATCACAGGGTCTATTTAGCGGAATACCTTGAACAATGTAGTCACACATAAATATTTGTTGAGTGACAGAATAAATGGAGTGAATGGATAAGCTTCAGGGTTGAAATTTACTTTTCAATAGCATTGGCAGACAAATCAATGCATTGATTGCACTTGTGCTTGGCATTTATGGAGGAAGAACAAAATAAGTGAATATCAGCTTAAATTGTAGCAAAAAATAGCCTTATTTCAAGTTCATAAGGGAAGTATTGTCAAGCATATAGACAACATCAAGGAAATGAGAAATACATTATCAAAACAAAAAAGTAGCATCTGCACCCCTGGATCTTTAAAACAGGGCATAAACATCTATTGTTTAGCAAGCTCAAGTCAAAGGTTTGTTCTGCAGCTCTGTGGATCAGAGACTCTGATTAGACACTATCTTTTGCCCAGGAAAACAAGCTAATGAAATTTAACATCCAATTCATGTACAGAGTAATAGCAATTGCTGATTAGGGACTAAAAACTAGTTGCAACAACATTTTAATTACATTTCAATGCAAGACTATAAATTAATTCATCTAGATGAAATACTGTACTATACTGGTTTACAAAATGGCTAATTAGCGCATCCAGAACTTGAAGGAGACCAAAGGACTTCCTATTTAATAGATAAAGAAAATAATGAATAGACGACCACCAGCAAATTATTTCAAGGACATAAACATTTATATCAGGCCAGAATCAATGTAAAAAGAAAAAGACCTAACTTCAGCCTCAGTCCTTTCTAAGTCACTGCTCAGCAGCAGAAGGCTCGTGACTTAATAAGTGTTAAGAAGTACTTCTGATCTTTGCTTCATCTTTTGAGCTGCATAAAGACCAAAGGGTTTAGAAAGAAGTGGAAGAGGTTTTTGTTTTTATGTCTGTCCGTTTGCTTTTTATTGTCCATCTCATTCAGTCTTGTAAGCTCTATTGAGCACTCTGGACAATAGCATTAATCTACCCACAGAGTTGCCTTTAGAGCAATGCCTTTGTCAGAATATAAGCTCGTTAAGGCTATACACAGATTCCATGGTAATTACCCCTTTTTTCATATTTTGAGAGCATCCTTTAAAAAGTGGTATTATTTCTCTTCTATTCTTTATAGTAAAGATATGGAGGTGCACCCTTCAAGAAATCACAGTTCTCAGAGAATGAAGCTTGTAATTTGGGGCTCTAACAAAGGAACTGTAATATCATCGCATCAAAGGCAGTTCTGCCCTCACCAGTACATTCAGCACACACCTCAGAGACCAGGTGGCTACTGAAAGAAGCTTCCAGTGAATCTGAATGCTATCAGTTCCATCTCCACTTTTTAGGATGCATTCTGTGTGTCTAGAAACCAGAGGTGACAATAGTGCCTAACCATATCAGAAACTTTTTAAAGGTTAATGAATTCTGGCATAAAATAATGTCAGAGCCATAAACAACTCATAAATACAAAATGTAGGAAAACCACAGAAACACTCATCACACATCTGAGAATGGTAGAACTCTGGATGATAAAACCACTATGGACTTCTAAATTATTCTTTTAATAAACTTGGTGGAGTATTATACTATATATCAATATTTATGATATCAGCTAATGATAGTTCAGGGAGGCAGAATGCAAAATGAAGTCTGTCTGAGTTCAGTTGCGCACTGCCTTGGTAATTACTTCTAGATTGAAAACGGGATTCTGTTCAACTTAGGTAACGAGGAAATCAGTTTCCAATTTGGCAAGGTAGATGTGTAATTAGCAGTCGTCTTCCTCTTTGTCACAAGCCCATCACCACATTCAGGTTAATATGTAGAATAAGTTTAGAGAGAAATGGAACTACATATTACATTAAATGCTGTGTTATTTATTTGTGGAATTTATAGGTAGAATGTTATAAAGACTGAAAAATCAAGGGGAAAAGATATCTACATCAAAATCACTCAAGACTAAGCTTGCAAGGGGCCAAGAAAAAATGAGTTTGCCTAATATGGTGAATTGGACAAGTTGAGATAACAGAGTCCTAAGAATCAGATACCATATGGTGGCACTGGTGGAGTAAAGAGGCAGAGCCACAAGTGGTTTATGTAATGCCTACTTAATGAATGACACAAAAATAAATTGAAAGAATCTCAGCTTCTGGCTTATAGCCATAGAAGCAAGAAAAGTTGCAGTCAAGGGTCAAAGCTGCAATATCTAGTCATAATGTATTTCTAGTCTTAACATCTCCCAACAGGACCAGTGGGGGCCTTAATGTCATATTACCCAATTTGATCAATCCACTCCAAGTCCTGGAGTCTGACTAAACCCAAACTACACAGTACTTACAAATGAAAATGTACACATTCTGGTGTGCATTCAAGGCAGCTACAACTATTTTTTTGTTTGCTTTTGCTCTTAAAAGTCTAGCACTTAGCCTTATACATTATGAGTGAACATGTTTCCTAGGACTAATTGCTGCCGTCTTCCTCCTCCTTCTATTTTTGTCAAGTATAAATGCTACTTCTGTGGTACTTTTTTTTTCAAAACATGTAATATAAATTCTTTAATGTTCAAACCAACATTATTATTTTAATGTGACTCACAAGGATATCAAGATTGATATGCTTATTCAAAATTGGTGACAGAATCAACATGAGGACTCACTACAGGAGATCCTGTCACTGTATGACATGGAATAAACCCTTTGACATAGTGGAACCTAAGTTTACCATCTTTAAATATAGATAATAAGACCTAATTTAGAGTCTGACTATGGAAATTTGGTAAGCTCACGTATACTTGGCACAGAATACTTACTAAATATTGTTTCTATTCCTAAGGTTAAATATGCTAAATGCCAAGTTAAACAAATTAAACCAATCTTTTTGCTGCAGGACTCACTGGGGCCTTTAATATGCTATGTGATGCTCCAAGAGGCAAATAGAGTGTGTAACATTTCTCTTAACAACCAAACAACCAATCTGTTTTCAAGAAGCATCTATTCATAACTCATGGAATACTAATATTCCATAGGCCACACTTTGAGAACTCTGCAGCACACCATAAAATATTTTGGAAAATCTATGAAATGAGTCATTTGAATATATTTAATAAATCACTGGTTTAAATGGCCTGATCCAAATAGCCTAATGACCTCTTTTGAGGTTACACAAGCCATCTAGTACATAGGAAGTAACAATCACTTGGAACTGGCACCCCAAACTTGCTCAGAAAGACAACTGAATGGGTCAATTTTATTTCAGGCCTATGTGAAGGCTGGATACATTATATGGTTATTTGTGCTTCCAAAGTTAAAATACAGGAAGCTTTCAAATGAAGAAAGGTTCTTAGTGATTCTGCTTATTTTCCCCGAATGTGCTTCATCACCTTTTCTGTGGTTTGCTACTATATGGGTCAAATCTTCTGGACAGTAAAGAGAAAAGGAAGAGTGGGGGAGGCTTTTCAGCTTTTCTTTATCACTCTTAAGAAACCAGAATCCTTTGTAGCATAATAGTGAACTCTGATCTCTGAATGGGGTACTGACCATTAAAACAGTGCTCCAATGTGTGGGAGCTATAACCCCATGTGTTATCAAGTCAACAACAGTTACTAAATGCCCAATTCTGTCTTAAGTAGTTCAGGTTGTAAGAAAATAGATTTGAGCGTAGACTCCTGTAAGTGACATAAGACTTACATCCAAAGGGAGAGGTACAGGGAAAGGATAATACCAAATAGTAAAATAGTACATAATGAAGAGCTAGATCTTGAGGCGCAAACCATAACTGTCATATGAACTCAGAGAAAGAGGAAAGATCACTGGGCATCACGGGCTGAAGTTGGCACTTGAACTGGACCTTGAAAGCCTGTAAGGGGTTGCCACAGGGCTTCTGTAAGCAAAGCCAGTTCCATCACCCCCTAATGTGCACCAACTGTCAAGGGAGTATTAGGGCCACTCTTCCCTTTCAGGAACAATAGAGGGAGTGCAGAGATTTTGCTTCTTTGCCTCTCCTCCTCTCTGCCATGGGTGGATAGATCAGCTGAAGAGCCTCAAATCAGTAGCCTTTCCCTCTGGGTCACAGTGAGGATTTGGCTGCTTGCTTGCCCAATACAGAAACAGGAAAAAAATTAACAACCATAACAACAATTTAAGGTTAGAGCTGCATAAGAACAATTAAGCAATAAGAGAATCTACATGGGCTTATGTGGAAAGACAAGTGTTATTTTCTGCTTGAGTCTGTGACTGGTAGAGAATCACTCAACCCTATGATTGTATTATTTATACAGAACTCACTAGGGCACCATCTGGTGCTAAGCTAACCGCAAAAACAGGAAAATCAAACCCAAAGCCAATTGTCTTCATTGGAGTTTTCACTAATGACCGGTTCCTCGCCAATATTCCAACTGATCACATTCTAGTTTGAAACAGGAAAAAGACATTTAATGTTTTAAAAGGAAGTCTTAAATGGAATTTAGTTAGACATATCCTTGAAAAGATTCTGTGCCTATCTAGAACTTCTCAGTTGAGAGGGCACTGCCCCTATTTCAGGTCTTATTACATCTTATTAAGTTGTCAGATCAAGTTCATAATGTCCTGTCTCAGTATCCAGTCACCAAGAGATAAGGGTGAGAGGTGATCTTGCAAGATTATGTTCTGAAGATGGAAACTTGAGCCAAAATAGTAAGGAAAATTCTGCTGAAATAAATTCTGCTGAAGTATAAGAAGCAAATTAACAAATGTCCATGATAAAAAGAATTGTTAATTTGAAAATATTTTTAAATCCCACATTTTGACTCTCAATAAATCATTCTCACTGAGGTAACAGACTTGACATTAAAAATGTATTTTCCTTTGCAATCAAAAATCTTACAACTATAATGCAAAAGGTAGGTGTTTATGTTCAATTTATGTACTCTTAATTTTAAAAATCCAATTATAAAGATTTCCTTTTTCAGTTTTTATTGGCTTTTTCTAGATTCTCCCAGCTCTAGTAATTTAATTTTGACATAGACACTATAAAATGGTACCCTGAGTTAATTTGGTTTCAATATTAGAAATTCATCATGAAAGCTGTGAACATTTCTAGTCCCATTTTGTTCTCATTTGGAGCTAACACTGCAGGTCTTAATGGTACCATGGGACATAATCAGGTAACTTGGTTCCCATGCTGGGTAGTGTTTGGAGTTCTCTTTGACCCAAAGTGTGATCTTTTTTCATTATAACCCTTTAGATGTTAACAGAAAGCAGCAGCTCATCAAATAGCCCCAAACCATGATATTAAGGGGGATTTCTCTCTTAAACCTGACAGCACTGAAACATCTTTCCATAACTCAACCATCTTATTTCCAGAATTAGGGAGGTCTTGCTTGCTTAATGTAAAATTAAAATTTAACTACAGTCAGAAACTTGGTGACGATCCATATTTGAAAATACAAATAAATTGGAAGTTTTAATTAAGACAGTTCATTCCAGCACCACAAAGTCTGTAGTGCAAAGAGAAGATAGACTGTGGAGTCACCTGAGTTTAAATCTTGAACCTGCCACTTACCAGCTTTGTTCCTTGAGCAAGTTACTTAACGTCTTTAAGGTTCAGTGGCATCCTTTCATCTGTGAAAAGGGCTTAATACTTTTCCCCAGTGTTTTTGTGGAAAGTAGATGGGACAACATTCAGAAAACTCTTGCCATGGTTCCTGGTACACTGTAGGAAGTCTACAATTCTGAGTTCAATTCCTCTTTCCCAGTTATTTCCAAAATTCTTCCTTAAGATGAACAACTCTGTGAAAGGCAAGTAATCCACAGGTAGCACAGCACTGATTACAAAAGCCTAGGAAAAGTGTGATCTATCTCTAACTCCATTCTTCCATTTAATATATTATCAAATATCCTTCACAAAGTTTTGGACCTCTTCAGATCCATCTCTCGCTGTATAACTGGAGTCTACTCTTCATTAGTAAGAGCATCTTCTCCCATTTCAAAGGACCAACTCCCTCCATCCCCAACCATTTCTCCCAACTCACTAAAGGAAACAACCAATTTCCTCACATTAGAAAAAGTTTTACATTATTAAACCGAGTAATACTAGCAAACAGAATATTCATAATTGGATGACTTAATCTATAACTACCTCAAGGATCAAATAATTAAAAAGAAAAAAAAAAGAAAAGGAAAAGCCCTTCTAAAAGTTTTTCTTTTAGTTGTGGAAGACCCAAATGCAAAAATGTGAAGAATTAATAGTTGCTTTCTAGCAACAACTATAGACTAAACTAATTCAATTTCTCTGTCAGTAGCAATGGTAAAGAAGCTATATTATTTATCTTCTACACCAAATCTATAAAAATAATCCTGTTGGCTCTATTTCCAAGATATTCACATTTGTTCATTTCTCTACATTTTATGTGAAAATTGATATTTTCCTGGGGGCATTTCCAATGGGCCTTAGTTTCATGATCTTTGACACAGAATAAAACCTACCTTGTAGGACTGGTTTGATGACTGAATTAGATTGCACTTGTGGCCACATCTGTGAGCATAGGACAAATAGATGAAGCTATTTTTGGCAATACAAAGGCAATTTGGGGCACATAGAATCTAAGAAAGGGGAACTAGAGAATTCCGTAGGCAGTGTTATCTGGTGGATTCTACTCTGGTGGAATCCAAAACATTATTCACATTGCACTACAAAGACTGACTTCCTAAGGATTCAAAGCCACCACACATAGTCTCTGTCCCTTGGACATGTGCAGAAATCACAAATCTCTAACTCACTTATTTCAAAATTTCCTCAGACAGGAAAATCTTCCATTATCCTGACATCTCCTGAAGCACAGGCTGAAATTAGTGACACTGCAGGGTATCTCCCATGAATTCCTTTTGAGATGGATGCCTTCCAGGGGATATTTCTTTGTCTGCCATTTAGACACATCCCCACCTCAACAGCTGTACCTTCACGCATCAGTCATTGGGCTACTGCTGCAAAAAACTGCACGTATCTACTCCAGGAAGATTCATGTTGCCTTTTATTTCAGGGGGAGTTCTTTTTCTGGCCTGATCCCCCAATTCTAGAGATTTACAGATAGGCCCCTTGACAGTTTTCCTCACCACTACAGCTCCAAGGCCTAGTATGCTACTATACTATCTGGCACAAGCAGGTATAAAATACATAATTGTTACATTTTGAATGATTTAATGAATACTTACAGATATGAGAAATGGCAATTTGTAAAACTCTTTAGAATATGAACAAAAGAAACAATCTTCACTATGATGCAAAAGTACCACTGGGGGCAGGAAGATCTCCTTTATGAGCTGTGCTATAAAATGGGTAGTTGACATAGGGAGAAGGGGGAGGATCACAGAAATGCCAATTAGTTAAAATTCTACTTGCTATAATTCTGCAGCTACTTTAGACACAACAATACTCAGAAAACTAGCTTGGGCATCAGTGCAACTCCACGCTTTATAAATATGCTCTGCATCAGTCAATTCTCTATTTCTAAATGTTATGTTGTAGGTTGGGTCATGGTCCTACATTTAGTTAATCTGAGGTTAAAGATTTGCATGGCTGGTTATACTAATTCAGAGTAATCAAGTATCGATTTTGTCTTTTAGCAACAGTGAAATAACAATTGTCGGCTTTATCTGGTGCCCTGTGTCTTCTTGAATCCCAGAATAATCAGAGAATAGTTCATTTAAACAGCTGCATTGTGATGCATAGTTGAAATATTATTCCTAAATTTGAAAACAAATAAGAACTCAGTTCATCATTTACTACAATCAGGAAGGTTTTTTTTAGAATGTGAAAACTCTAGTTGAAGGACTTCTCACTACCTCCGCTAAGTTCTAGCACATGTCACATCTGAGAATACTTCCAACTTTATTTTTTTTTATAAATTAATTTTTGTTGGTGTTCAATTTACCAACATACAGAATAACACCCAGTGCTCATCCCGTCAAGTGTCCCCCTCAGTGCCCGTCACCCATTCACCCCCACCCCCCGCCCTCCTCCCCCTCCACCACCCCTAGTTCATTTCCCAGAGTTAGGAGTCTTTATGTTCTGTCTCCCTTTCTGATATTTCTCACACATTTCTTCTCCCTTCCCTTATATTCCCTTTCACTATTATTCATATTCCCCAAATGAATGAGAACATACACTGTTTGTCCTTCTCCGGTTACTGTGGCCAAGTTCAAAAAGGGTGTTGCCTGAGTTCTCCTCTAGGATTTTGATGGAATCTTGTCTCACATTTAGATCTTTCATCCATTTTGAGTTTATCTTTGTGTATGGTGCAAGAGAGTGGTCCAGTTTCATTCTTCTGCATGTGGATGTCCAATTTTCCCAGCACCATTTATTGAAGAGACTGTCTTTCTTCCAGTGGATCGTCTTTCCTCCTTTATCGAATATTAGTTGACCATAAAGTTCAGGGTCTACTTCTGGGTTCTCTATTCTGTTCCATTGATCTATATGTCTGTTTTTGTGCCAGTACCACACTGTCTTGATGACCACAGCTTTATAGTACAACCTGAAATCTGGCATTGTGATGCCCCCAGATATGGTTTTCTTTTTTAAAATTCCCCTGGCTGTTCGGGGTCTTTTCTGATTCCACACAAATCTTAAAATAATTTGTTCTAAGTCTCTGAAGAAAGTCCATGGTATTTTGATAGGGATTGAAATGAACGTGTAAATTGCCCTGGGAAACATTGACATTTTCACAATATTAATTCTGCCAATCCATGAACATGGAATATTTTTCCATCTCTTTGTGTCTTCCTCAATTTCTTTCAGAAGTGTTCTATAGTTTTTAGGGTATATTTTGAGCACCATTTGAATGGTAAATGGTTCTCCAACCTTTTATTTTCAGGTTGTAGATGTCCTTCTGTCTAACTTTAAATGAAGCAAATAGCCCAAGCCTTGGTAAGACAGGAGCAGGAGATAACCTCTCGCTGCTGCTGCTGCTCCCAGTGCATGGCTCTCTCTCTGGCTCCTAGTAGACAGCGAAAAAAGCCCCTCCTTCATGGTTTCTCAGGGGCCCATTCTTAACACCATTCCATGTTCCAGGACAATCCAATATAATGAATTCACACTATGTACAAGGCTCTCAGATAAATTCTGGTTAGCAATTAGCATGTAGAAATTAACCAGAGAGGTCTCCATTCTCAAGTAGCTGATTGTCCAAAAGACATCAGAACAGTTAAAACAAAACAAAACAACAGAAACAAAAACCCCTTACATAACACTAGGAAGCTTATGCTATTTTAGCAAGGAAAATTAAAAAAAAAACTTCTCAAAGAAAGGAGCATTCCATTCTTGGTACTCTTCTTTTTTAACCTTTACACATCCCCCTGAACAATTCTGTCCATTATTAAACCTCCTATTATTGCCATTATCCTGATGGTTCCAGATCTATTATGTCTAGTTCTGGCCTCTCAAGCTTTATTTATAACTGTCTAGTGACTACCTTCAGTCCACTGGAAAATCTTGAAGTTTATGAAAATTCATAATGCTCCCTGCCACTCCTCTCCCTCCTAAATTCCCCATCTCTGCTAATGGGTTTACCATATCCCCAAACCATATCTCCCAAGTTTGAAACCTTAGAGTCATTCTCCATGCCTCACTCTACTTCATCCTTCAACACCAAAACCTGTCACCAAGCCACATTAACACTTTCTACCTAAGAGGATGCCTCAGAGTCTACACTCTCTGCTCTATATCCACCTCACCATCACTACCTCATTTGCTCCCGTTTATGGATTCTGTGGTCACACAGACCAAGGTTTGAGTCCTGGCTCAGCCATTTCCAATTGGTGACCTTGGGCAATTATTTAATCTCTGCCTCATTCTCCTTATCTATAAAATGGGGATAATAATATTTCTAATACCTCATATGGTTGATAGAAATCTTTGAAAAAGGCAACTAATACACAGGATTTTACACAGTGCCTAGCACATAGTAGGTAGTCAATAAATTATAATTTGTTTACTGTTGTAATATCATATAGTCCACAAACTACCATCAGAGCCTCATTTCTCATTGTTTTCCACTTCTCCCACCCCAGTCCTATGCTGAAGCCTCATTAGACTTTGTGGGATTTCCTGAACACACCAAACTCTTTACATCTCTATCCTTTTGTGTCTTCTGTTCTCCATGTCTTTTTTTAAAAGATTTTATTTATTTATTCATGAGAGACACACACACACAAAGAGAGGGGGGGCAGAGACACAGGCAGAGGGAGAAGCAGGCTCCATGCAGGGAGCCCGATGCAGGACTCAATCCCAGGTCACCAGGATCACACCCTGGACCGAAGGCAGGCGCCAAACCACAGAGCCACCCAGGGATTCCCCTGTTCTCCATGTCTTAAATGCCCTCCCTGTCTTACCATTACTCAATGCTCTTGTTCACACTGAAATTTTATTTTTCTTTTCACACTGAAATTTTACATGCCTCAAGTTCACACTCAAATGTTACTGTATTAATGAGTGATTACGTACTTCAATTTGTCACTCTTCCCTCTATGTTTCTACAGAATCCACATACACACATGCATGCACACATATACATACACCTAAAAAGGCAGTATCACATATGATAATTTTAAAAATTGTTTGTTTTCATGTCCACTTCCTCTATTTGTGATAAAGTCACTGAGGAGAAGGTCACAATAGTCTTCATTCCTAGGGTAATATCTGGCAGAGTTGCTAGTCTTTTAAAGAAACAGATCTAGCCAAAATAATCTGGGCCTACTTCATGGAAGGCTATTTCAGTGGGAGAGGGAAATGGAAAAAGAAATGTTGTTTTCTCTGATCTAGCCCTCTTCTGTCTAAAATGCTATCAGCATCTCCATCACCCCACCATCAGGCTTCTCCACAATACCAGACCTCTCTAGCCTCAAACAAGCCTTCCAACCTATTGGAGAAACAATGGCATCTACTAATTGAGCTTGAGTAAAACATTCACGTAGAGGTATAGGGAGGAAACAGCTGGGGTCAGATTATAGAGGGCTTTGAGTATTGGGCCAAAAAGTTAGAACTTTAGCCAGCAGATAACAGGGTGCCACTGGAGACTGACAGGGCACAGCAAGATCCAAAAGGTATTTTTAGGAGATTGCTGTGATGGTAGTATATAGGATAGTTTGGACTGGGAAGGGACAAGAAGTATAAAAGTTTACTAAAGAAAAAAGCTAATTGCCAGAGTGACCAAAGAGAAGAAGAAAAGGACCAATGTTTGTGGGAACATTCTACATGGCAGCCACTGTGGTCAAAAGCAATTTACATACATTATCTCATTCAATCCTAGCAATAATCATATCTATAAAGTACTCTCATTAACTCTGAATTGAGGAAGCAATGATTTAGGGTTGATAAATAACTTGCCAAAAGCAAAATGAAAGTCAATGGAAGAGCTGGGATTCAAACACAGGTCTGCTTAAAGTCTAGATTGCAGGGATGCCCAGGTGGCTCAGCAGTTGGGCGCCTGCCTTTGGCTCAGGTCGTGATCCTGGGATCCGGGATCAAGTCCCACATTAGGTTCCAAGCGAGGAGCCTGCTTCTCCCTCTGCCTAGGTCTCTGCCTCTCTCTCTCCCTCTCTCTCTCTCTCTCTCTGTCTGTGTCTCTCATGAATAAATAAATAAATCTTTAAAAAAAAAGTCTAGATTGGATATGCTCAACTAACTTATGTACCCTGGAGGCATTTAAACACTGAAATGCAACAAAATGAAAAGGCAACCTGTGGAATGGGAGAAAATATTTGCAAAGCATCTATCTGATAAAGAGTTAATATCCAAAATATATGAGGAACTGACATAACTCAATAGCAAAAAAAACAAAAACAAAAACAAAACAAAACTGAATAAACAAAAAAACCTAATTGAAAACTGGGAAAAGGACCTGAATATCTCCAAAGAGGACATAAAAATGGCCTACAAGTATATGAAAAGGTGCTCAACATGACTAGTGATCAGGAAAATGTAAGTCAAAACTATAATGAGATATCATCTCACACCTGTTAGGATGGCTATTATCAAAACAACAGATGATAACAAGCGTTGGCAAGAATGTGGAGAAAAGGGAGCCCTTGTGCACTGTTGGTGGGAATGTAAATTAGTACAGCCACGATGGAAAATAGTATGGAGGGTCTTCACAATATTAAAACAGAACTACCCTATGATCCAGTAATCCCACTTCTGGTTGCAAACCCAAAGTAAAAAAATCAGGATCACAAAGAGATATTTGCACTCCCATGTTCACTGCAGCATTACTAACATCATTTCAAGATATGGAAACAATCTAATTGTTGATAGATGAATGGATAAAGAAAATGAGTATATATGTATGACACACACATACACACACATAATGGAATATCGTTCTGCCTTTAAAAAAAAAATTCCTGATATTTGCAACAAGATGGATGAATCTGGAGGAACTTCTGCTAGGTAAAATAAGCCAGACACAGATAGATAAATACTGCACAATCTCACTTTTATATATGGAATCTCGAAGAGTCAAACTCATGGAAGCACAAAGTGGAATGGTACTTGCCAGCAGCTGGGGTAAAGAGGAAATAGGTAATGTTGGTCAAAGGGTACAAAGTTTCAGTTATATGAGATGAATAAATCTGGAGGTCCTGACATACAGTAATGTGAATATAATTAAAAATGTTGTACTGTATACTGGAAATTTGTTTGGAGGGTAGATCTTAAGTGTTCTCAGCAAAATAAAATAAAATGGTAACTATGTGAGGTGATGGGTAAGATAAATAGCTTATGGCAATTATTTCACAAAGTATATATCAAAACATCAAGTTGTATACCTTAAATGTATACAATTTTTATTTGTCAACTATATCTTAACCAAGATGGGGGAAAAACAAACAACACACCCTCCTTCTAAGTGTAAAGAAGTCATAAACAGAAAAGTAGTGTATGATTCCACTAATATGAAATTCTAGAAAAGACAAATCTAATTTATAGTGACTAATCTAATTTATAGTGACAATTCAGTGATTCTGTGGCACTGAGGACAGGGAGAACCAACTAGAAAAGGGCAAAAGAGGACCAGTCTTAAGTGGTGATGAAAACATCCTTAGTCTTGAGGAGTGGTGATGATTCTATGGATGTGTATATATATATATTTGTCAAAGTTCACCAATGTATGCACTAAAGTTAGGGTACATGTTATTGTATGATAATTACACCTAAATAAACTTGATTTAAACAAAAACATGCTTTCTAGTTCCCTCAAAATTTGTTGCTCAAATTTTCCAATTTAAATTTAGGAGTTAATTGGAAGGAACACCAGGAGAATTCCTTTTAAGTGAAAAGGGATTATGTAAAAATATCATAATACTTTAATCAGAAATATCATAAGGTTAGAAATATTGGGGTTTTCCTTTTTGGGAACCTCACAATTAATAATTCTTATTATTTGCTGTCCCCCCCCCCATGGTACTGGATCCAACACGTTCTATTCATATTTTCTTCTGCACTATCCAAAACAGAACATAAAGAGCATCTGACCCAAGACAGGTTTTCTCATCTAATTGTCCAATATACTTGTTAGGGGTACTTTGACTTTAAGGTAAGAAATGCAGAATGCTTTCCAAGTTTGTTAATTAATAGCATCCCTAGACAAATATCTTCTTTCTGCTGTGCCTGATTACTAAATCTCTCTGCTTCAAGGCAACAGATGGCTTAAGTTCTCCCAGAATTAAAAAGGAAATAATCTAGAATTCCTTGTGATTCAAGGGACTAAATTTAATCAGGTTATCCTATTTTATAAGCTACAAATATCCTAGAAAAAATGCAGATGATCAAAATGGAAATGAATGGTTGCTATCTTCTAATCATGTGAGTGGTGTGTAATAGTCATTATAGTATACCAGTTGATGACATTCTGCTACCATAAAATCAGCATGCACCATATCCAACCAACACCTCTGTCAGTCTTCCTTCATGAACTTTATCTCATAACAGGACTCTTCCTCTCTAGACTTAGAAAATAATAGAAATCACAGGGTTCCTTGAGCAGTCAATACTTCTGATTCAAAAATAAGACCAAGTAACAAAATCCTTTCCTAGAAATTTGATCTTAAGGTTCACTTGATTCAGAGACCTTTTCGGATTAACCTGGACTATATCAGATCTGTGCACTAACAATATTTAAATATCTGTCAAAGGAATATTTAAGACTGTTCTTCTTTACAATCAGTTGTATGTCAGCATATCATAGGGTCCCCTCTAGACTGAAAACCATCTACAGGGAGGAATTGGAATGTCTGCATCCATTATATTATAAAAACACATTGCTCATAGATGTTCAACAAATGCATAATTATTGACGCTATTTTAACATATGCCTGTTATATAGGATATGCAATGGCTGACATGGCCTTATAAAATATATCACCAGCTTGTTTCACATTGATGTTTTCTGTCATCAATATCCTTACTCAAATCTTTGTCTATTACTATATAACTATAGTCAGGTAGGTTACTTGCAAAAAATAGAGCCTGTTTTTTAATACAAATATATCTTCAAATCTGTCACATCTTTCCTATAATGGCATGAGTAAATTGTATCTTTTGCAGATGTTCTGGTCTTTTTACTGCTTCCAAGACGTTATCTTTGGATAGGGATTCATTTTTAGTTTGAAAGCCCATTTTCAAATAGATATTCTTTATTATTTAGAAATATCTTAAAATCCTTTTGTTATACAGTTGTAGGATTTTTACTTGTCTCATAGCATAGAAGCAGGGAATCAAAATGAAAGATCAAGGAAGATAATGCCCAGCCTCTTATACCAACTGCATACATCATTCTCCACTCTATCCCCATCTACCAATGTGCACACATACAGACATAAACTCTGTCCTGTAGCACAACTATCTACCACTTGGTGTTGTAGTAAAGAGAGGAGACAAGTATACCGGAAAGAAAAGAAGAATGTACTTGACAGTTTCAGAATGTAACAAGGTTTAAACAACAAAGTGTTTAAATATTCAGATTGTTTTAGATCAAGCAGTATGTGAGGTAATCATCCTCATCCTATCTTTGAGCCTCACTCCATCTTTGCTCTATATGCCAGAAGAGTATGAGATGACAACAAGCTCAGAAAAGGGGTAAAGGATGAGATTGGGGTTGGGCACTACCTAGCATCCACATGATATAAAACTAGGAGCCCTATGCTTATCACATATGCTTTTCGCACAAAAGACTATCAGTCATAATTCATTTCATTTGCTGAATAATCAAATTATCTGATCTCTTAAAGTTACAACAGTCATGCTTTTAATCTCTAGTGAAATGCAGATTTAGGAATGTAATTGTGGAATTTGTCTTGTTTTCCTGCAGAAATTTTTTTTCTGAAAATATTTTTTAAGTGGCTTCGTGATTTTGGTACGTTTCTTGATTTTGCTAATCCCATAAGACAATGGGGATGAGCTATGAGAACAATTCCTTTAACAATTTCCACAATAGTGTTCATAAATTATGAGGTAGCACTCTTTCATAATAATGGTTTTGGGGATAAAATCACCTCTCCCTTTGAGATTAACTCAATTGCATGAATTTTTTAAATACGGTTTTTATGACTATAAAAGCAATATATTTAATAAAAAAAATAAATTCAAATATGAGTAAAGTAGGAAGAGAAGGAATCATGCAGTCTGGGTGGTAGAGACAGAACTAGGTTTGGAGATGTCTCATAAGATAATCTTCGGAAGACGAAAAAACTGATTTTATATTTGATTGGATTATTTGGAGGTGGTTATGTCAATATGCCTCTCAAAATGGTTATGTCAAACAAAGCTAGATCAAAATGCTCTGCTTTGAGAGAGAAATTAGTGAAACACAAAAGGAAGGATGTAAGGTAGGATGTGGCAACGGAGGCATGCTCTTAAGAGTTCTATATAATTTTGATCAATATTGGGGAAGCTATCAACGGGATCAGATAAGCAGCTGCATGGTAACTGAGATTTAATTCATTTTTAAAATAAATTTCTGCATCAGATTATAAGATGTTCATAAATTATATTTCAAAATGCTGAATTATATGTACAATACATTGATTCAATAACAATTTGATAGCTACCCATTGCCAGGCACTGTTCACTACCCTTTTCATATGTTAAATCATGTAATTATCATAGCATCCCAAAGAAGTAGTTAATATCCCATTCTGTAGACAAGAAAGCAATGGGCTCAGAGAGGGTACAGAATTACAAGGTCAAATGGACTGAGAGGGTTATCATAGGTACTGAACACTTGATTTGGTGAAGAAATAGAAACTTATTTTGCTGTACTTTCTGGAATAGTTATTGCTTCTAATAAATGCTACAGTCATTTTTAGGGTGAACCTATTCTTTCTGTAATTCTGCAAAAGGAAGTATCATTTAGATTAAAAGTGAAAGAAATTAAAAGCCTTAAATATTCATAAATGATTAGTAGCAAAAATAACTGGAATGCATTTATACTGTAAGATTTCTACACAAGTAGAATGATACAATTGCTTGCCATAGTCATTGGTTTTTTTCTTCACGGATATATATCAATATTAAATCACAATGAAATAATTGATTATATTATACCCTAAAGCCAAAAGTATATTATACCCCTGAATATATTTAATGTAAACTGTCTTTTTAAATAGTAATTTGCATCAGAATATCTTTAACAGTCCTCACACCAAGCAATAGATAGCTCAAATCTAAAGTAATATCATTTTTCAATTTCAGTAATTGGCTTATTTTATATATGAGGTTGTGGAAAATAGAAATTCTAGCTTTTAAAAACCATAATTTTATGAATGTGGGTGCAAATAAGTTTATTTTTTCCATTAAATACTGTGTAGACTGTTCTGAGATGTAAATCATTATAATTTATAAAACACTATTAATCCAATAAACATAATTCTATAAATTCTGATATCACTCATGCATTTAATTTATTCTAGTATCTTGGATAAAGCAATTTCATAAACTAAACACATACTTTTACCTTGATGAACAGTATTACACAGATTTATTCCGATGTGTTTCGATTTAGCCATTATTATCAAACATATTCTCCACATTTATTTAAAAGCTGTATAATGTGGTAGTTAGAATCAGGCAGATGCACATTTGAATATTGGCTCTGCCACTAAGTAGCTAGCTGGTGTGTCAGTGGAGAAGCTACATAACGTCTCTGAGGTTGGGTTGCTTCCTCCATAAAAATAGGGTTAAAAATAACTACCGCACAATGTTGTTGTGAAGTTGCTGTTAAATAAGTTTACATATATGACAGTGTTTGGCCCAGAGCAGACACTCCGTGCATGTAAATATATTTCCTTTCTTAAAATATTACATGATGAATTTGGAATTGGGTAGTTCCAAGTATTCAGTTAAAAAGGCTTATCTATGTGCTTTAATTTAACTACCCCATATAAGCAACCAATTCTCAATGTTGTTTAAAACCACAGTTAGTGTAAAAAAAAAAAAACAACTCTAGCTATTATTTGCCAGTTGTCACAAGATACGAGAATTTAGTGAAATACTTTTTGGATAGGACCAAAAAAAAAAAAAAAAAAGCCCACGGTTTTCTTAAAAACGCATATGAGTGTGCTTGTAGTTGAAGGATGGTAACAATAAAAAATGAATGCTGGGTCATTAGGTTCATCTTCTGGCTTTTCCATTGTTTAAAAAGACAGATAAAATAATAATTACACAAATCACTTGGGTGCTATGATGAGAGAATGAGATTAGGAAGGAGCTTTATTACCAGTCTATAAATGTGTCATAAAAGTACAAAGTCATTTTATTGCTTTTTCTGTTTCAAGCAGCTGTCATATTAGTCATATGTGTTTTCTGTCATCCATGATACATAAGCATGTATTTTCAGTATGCTCAACCAATTAACAAGCCAGGTAAGTAAAAGGCAGAATTTCTCAAGTCCAAATTCAAGGTTTTTAAGAGAGTAATGCAATTTTTTAAAGCCCATTAAAAAAAAGTTACTTGATTCATGTATGTGTCTCTAGTGAATTGCAGACATCTTAGAGTGGAAGTAACTTCTCAGCCTTTTTGACATTGGTGAATATTTCTATCTGTGGTCTACATAATAAACAGTGTCCTGGCATAAAAGTAATACTTGTTTTAAAGAATGAGATCAAAATAGTCCTTAATTTGTATTTCAAAAGGACACTTCAACCCCTTCAAGGTAAATAACAGTGTTAAAGATGACGTGTACAATTAGAAACAAACTTCTGAATCATTCAATCATGTTATTGAAAAGGGTGGCCAAGATTTAAAAAAAAAAGTCAAACTGATTATTAAAGTGTAATAAATGGTTGTTGAATTGCATTGACTCATATCTAAATAATTCTGGGTGAGACTGATACATATTCTACCTTAAATAAGTGTGTTCCTTTGATCCTGCCAAGAAATCAACAAATGGCCTCATCAGGTTTAGCTAATAACAGATTAGTGAGGAAATAACTTTAAACAAATATCCAATACAACTTCAGATCATTTTACACCTAACTCAAACAAGATTATTTTTAAAAATCACCATTTAAAATGTATTCTTAAAACTCTCTACAAATCCAGTTTCATGATTAAGATTAACTAACCCTTCAAACAAGAAACCCTGTAAAAATAATCTCCTCTTGCTACATCTAAGCCAATACTTGTCTAACCTGTCCTATGTTCGTATTTCAAGAAAACAAGAGAGTAGCACTTACAGACCCAAAATGACAGTTTGAGGTGTACCTTTTGCAAGGCTTTAGATGGCAGAGTGCTTTAACACTGCCCAGCTGCTCTAGTTACTTCCATGTCTTAAATTTCCCCTTCACAGCGACCTTGATGTGCCCATCTAATGTACAGCTGCACTCTCTTGAGTAGGCAGGTTCTTCCCACAGCATAGTTAGTAACTTAGTGGTATAGAATCAATACATCAAGAGAATTGTTTGACTCACTTTGGAGGAAGGCAGTTCAACTTGACATCTGTAGTCACGATTCTTTACTTTCCAACCAACAGGAAACCTTAAAGCATATCAAAAGATCATTCAAATACTATGGCCACAGATAAATAAATCCCATCATAAGCACAGATGCCATCCCCACAGCATTGCTTTTTGCCCCATCTTAAACCAAAAAAAAATGTATTTTTTAAATGGTTCATACTGGCTGTTTCTAAACTTTTACTTCAATGCACACTAAGCCTTCAGAAATAATTATTCATAGCAAACTAATTTATGTGTAATGTGAGTCTAGGAGATTATCACACTTATCTTACCATTTATTTGAAAATACTTTATTCCAGGAAGACTCCTTCTGTGTCACATTTAATTGCCTTTGAAGCTCCTGCCATTTGAATCTGTCTTCTGGAACATGCATTTCATCATTATTTTTTAGCCTTGTTACATCAATCACCACAACTGCTATAGAAGATTTCTGGGCTGTGAAGTGATAATTTGTTCCAGTGGTATTAATGAGGCAAGCAGTGGTCTGGAGGGAGGTGACAGCCCATTGCTTTACAGACAGCATCAGATTAAGGTGCTGGACTATATACGAGGCTTTAAGCATACACTCTAGAGCTTTTGAAGCATTTTATAACTTCCTTTATCAAACTTAACATAGAAGAGATACCTCCAACACCTTATCTACAATGAGCTAGGCATATCTAATCACCAAGGGGTGAGGGGAGCATTAATAGCGTTGCCCAACTTACCTTGAGTTACAGGCACATAAGAGAAACTTTGTACTGCTCCAAATTTGAAGGCTCCCTGATGCCTTATAAGCTCTGAATTGGTCTATTTCCATTACAATGGTTGTAATGGCATGTCCCTAGCCACAGAGGAGTCTAATTCCCTGAAGTGCAGCCAATGAAAACTTGTATTTCTGGGAATTAAGTCCCAGAACTAGGAATGCTGGTTTGTTGTTATAATACCATGCCCATGAATACAGCCTCTAGGAAGCAGTACATCTGGAAACAACAGATGGTACATGTGGAAATGGGGTGGATGGAGTATTTTAATACCCATACATCTCTAATTCAGTTCTACAAGTCTGATTTCAATGCTTTCTCAGATTATAGAGTATTTCAGAATTGGTAAAATAGGCCTTATCCAAATTATTGTTACTATCAACAGCACAGGATGAAAGCCTAATGTAATATCATTGTATATGAACTCTCATTTGACTATATATATATATATATATATATATATATATATAACACACATATATATATATATATATATGCAACATTCTTGACTTGGCTTCTAATAATGGAACAGGTCAGTCCAGTGTACTTCCCTATCCCTTTACCAATAACCACAGAACACACATCTATTTTAAGATGAAACCATCCCAGAGTGCTACTTTCCTTAATATAGGAAGGAAACATTTAAGCTTTTTCACACTCTGTCTAAATAGTTTATCTCCTTCCACCTTCAGAAGCTACCAGGACTATTACAGAAATTTCACTTAATATGGTAGGAGAACAGCTTTGCTAGAAAAATACTTCCTTCTTGTGCTTCAAGAAGGCTGAATTAAATTGTCTTTGAGAAATGTTGGCATTTTAGGAAACATACCATCTGAATGGTAGGAAAATAACTTTCAGAAGCTTAGAATTTCATATTCTGTACTTAGTGCAACTTATCTAGAATTAGTATAGTATTGTACTCTCTATCAAAAGAAAATGAACTCTCAACTACAATAGAATACTGGGGAAAAAATAGATGTTTATTGAAAATTGCAAACCAACCAATGCACCATTTAATGTGGTATAGTGGAAAGGAAGCCAAATCCAGGTGGCTATAAGGTCAACCCAGACCCAAAAAACAAGTGGCAGCTTACTGTAATTACTGTTTAGCACTATATTCACTTAGATAAAAGGAAAGAGGAAATCTTCTATCCCTCCTCCCTGCCCCCTCACTTCAGGAACCCCCTAGCTCAATGGGAAGCATTATCCTAGACCATGACCTTTCAACTTGTGCTCAATATGGACAAATGGATTCAAAATCTGAAATGAAACTACAAAATGTCTCTGGACAGTACAACCTCCTTTATAGTTATGTGGGGACAAAGATCCCATGTGCTTTCATATCACAATCATAACCTAAGTACATTCAAAGCATCCCTGTAGTTTATGCTAATTGAGGAAAAGAACCTGAGGATGAATGAGCTAGTATTAACATGTACATATAAGATGAAATATAATCAGAGAATCCAACACCTCCACAAAAGACTCATTATTATTTGTTCTCCCTCCCTCCTTCCTTCATTCTTTTTTTTTCTTTCTTGTTTCTTTCTTTCCTTTACAAACGAATTAAAACAAAGTGTTTGAGATATTACTTATCCAAACATAAATGTTTTGCTAAAATATCTTTGAGGGGTGGTTCACAAGTGTCAAACGTTTACCACAGTAATGAAATAATTCTCTTATCCTGAGTTCAGAAAGAACAGCACAGGGGCTAAAAGCAAACTCTGAAGCCAGAATGAGTTCAACTCTAAATTACTAGCTGTGTTACTTTGAACAAACTACTCATCCTCTTCATGGGTAAAATTGGGACATTGATGGTACCTATCTTGGTGCATTACCGTGAAGATTCACTGAGTGAGTTAGAGATTGCTACAGCTCATCAATATCTGTATTTCCTTGCTCACCTCTTCCTCAATACATGAAAGGACTGCACTTCTTAGCTGTTAGGTTTAGCCATGTGATTAAATGCTTGCTAATGATTAATTGGTAATGTGCCACTTTTGGGCATGGGCCATAAAAACCTCCCTTATGCAATACTAACTCTCTTTAACCATCCACTGGCTAAATGAACAGACTTTTAGACTGAGAAGAGACTAGAGTCACAACATGGAAAGAGCCTGGGTCTTAACTAATTATAAAGAAAAGAGTTCCTCTTACTGACCCTCATGGAACGGTGATAGGAATACCAAATATGTGATAAATCACCAAAATATTTGACTACTACGGTGAGATTACTCATTTAAAGTACCTATCACAGTACCTGGCAAACCCAAAAAAGAGTTCAATAAAAGTCAGTTATTATAAACTTTGCTGTCAGGGTTTGTTATGGACTGAATGTTTGTGACCCTCCTTCCCCAATTTTTATGTTGAAGCACTAACCCCTGGTGTGGCTATATTTGGAGATGAGGTTACTAAGGAAGTAATTAAGGTTCAATGAGGTCATAAAGGTGGGACCTGATCAGATAGGGCTGATGTCCTTATAAGAAGAGACACCAGAGAGGTAGGCTTCTCCACATTTACAGGATGAAGAGGTCAAGTGAGGACACAGTAACAAGGCAGTGCTCCGCAAGGCAGGAAGAGAGGTCTTACCAGAAACTGAATTGGCCAGAACCTTGATCCTGAACTTCTAGCCTCCAGGACTATGAGAAAATAAGTTCTGTTGTGTATGTCACTCAGTCTTTGGTATTTTGTTATGGCAGCTTGAGCATATTCAAAGTCCTACATGAAAGTATTAGAAACAAAATACTTGAGACAGTCTGTATTATGGAAGAGAAACTTAAGTAAGGTCTATCTCTACTGAATATTCAACAGGAAACCTGAGATATTTTTCAAAGGTTATCGCTATCATGTATACTAGCCCTTTGCCATTAGAAAAACATTTCTATAATTAAGACTGGACAAAACTGAAATTTCTCTTCATCCCTGCTGCCCACCTCGCCTGGTTCAGCAATTTGAAAAGAAATGCCTACACACATGCAAAATACACTAGCTTCACATAAAAGCTCACCACATGTTGTGGATCTTGAAATATTATGATGACACCAGCTACATTCCATGAATACCCCTAGTTTTCTTAGCTTCTTGGCTAATTACCTTATTGTTTGCTGTTTTGACCAGAGACCCAGTTTCTTAGGCCTCTGACGTTAGCTCCCCTCTGGACTTACATTATCCTTCACCACCCAGCCTAAGAGAGGCATTTCAGATAATAGTGACTTGACTTCTCACTCCAGACTACCCTTCTGCCTCGTTGCTTAGAAGTTTCCTTTCCATCTCAGTCATCGAGCACCAAGGTTGACCCAGGCTCATCAGCGAGTCCCAGATTTCTTAGGCCATCAAACCACATAATAAAGTACTTCACATTCACTTCTCTATTTCCATTTTTCCTTTGACTGTCTGAAATTTAGTTTCCAGGGCCACAATACTGAAACCACTGACCTCCCAAAAGACAAGTCTAATGGCTTTTTAGCTTTCACTTTTCTTTATCCTTCTCTAAAGATGCTGGTACTGATGACCACTTCTTTAGCAAAGCATTCCTGGTCGGCAAATACCTTCTTTGTTCCTAATAGTAACATATTCCTCGATGCAATTTTATTTTATTCTAAAGAATCGCAGTGAGAATATTGCACATTTTGTTAAAAAAAAGCATTCTAAAGGCAAAATCATTTGACAAATGAAATTATTTACTAGCATCATAGAACTCCTTATAGTTGAATAGAACTTCATATTTCACAGAAAATTCCTGATATATCTCAATAATCCTATGAAAAGACAGGGTAAAAATTATTATATCAAGTTTATATATAAGGGATTTAAGCCTTGGAAATATTCAGCTCTTTGCCAAAGTCACCTAGCTGGTAAGTAGCAAAGCCAAGAAAACTCAACCTGAGTCTTCAAATGCTCAGTCTAAGATTCTCTTTACCACATCACAAGTAAAACTTTAAAGGTAAACCTGCAGAGGCAGTTTGAATATTTAAAAACTAATAACACAGAAATGCTACAAATTCAGTTATTATCATCATTTTATCTTTTCTTTCCCTAAGATATTACACAACTTCTCAAAACACAAATAAAAAATGAAATCAAAGAATAAAATGCCAGTAAATTGTAATGTTATCAATGACAAGGCTCATTATTTTGATTAATGATATCAAAATATCTGTTAGAACAGTTAACAGATTTGGCATAATTACTTAAAAATTAATTACCTTAGTTACCATCAAGTATTAAAATAGAGACTATCTCCTTAGGTGACAGTATTTTATGTTTTAATGATTATCAAAAAATAAAATTAGACATGTATACTATAAAATGTTTACTCTGATCGTATCTTAATTGAATTTATTTTTTCTAAAAAGATAATTTTTAAATTCAAGTTATTGTGACTTTACCTTCCTTTGTTAATGGTCATTCATCCATTCATTCAATAAACATGCACAGAATGCCCATTATGTACCAACCACTGTTCTGGGTACTAAGAATGCAATAGTGGATAAAACAAGGTCCTTGCCCATAAAGCTTTCATTCTGGGAGTCAGTGGAGGGGGTGGGTAGGGGAGACACACAATAAATAAGCAAGGAAAATATGAAGCATGTCACAACACAACAGGTGCTGTGGAGAAAACAAAACAACATCCAGGGATTAGGGAATGATAGTGGAGTTAAGGCCCTACTAATAAAATGGTATTTTGACAGAGATCTGTAGGAAGTAAGCTTTCAAGCAATAAAACACATAGGAATAAATTATTTTACTAATTCACTCCATTTTGTTTAATTTACTACTGGAATTTTTTTGAAATGGCATTATGTAAAAGAACAATAATCTTCTTTTACTATTACTAAATCCTAGACTGCCATGCTGAACACAAAGGTTTTCTTTCTTCACAGGTTCCGCTTTAATATCTCATGGGTTCACATTTTCATGCATTCTTTCTATAAAATGACAGCCTTAGTGATGCACTGGTCTAAACATGCTTTTATAGCAATCCCTCACATTTATATTAAGGAGTTCCTGCCACCTAGAGTATAAAGAGAACACTGTTTTGATTAAGGTATCAGCTGCCCCACTAGGTCAAAAGTCCAAATCCCAGAATGTGGGAAATTTCTACCTAGAACTTAAAAGTCCCATCTAGTCAACAGGAGTTAAATCTTCATCAGCTATCATCCAACAGTTTTGTGTGTTGAACTTCAATACTCATGAGAGTAACTCAAGCTTAGAACCAGGGATTTCTCAGGTGGAAGGCATCTGGCTGGTTCTCCCTTAGAAAATGAGGTAGAAAAATAAATAAATAAGTAAATAAAAAAGAAAATGGGGTAGAACCAGAGAATGATTTAGTACAAATGGTGATCAATCACTAGAGGAACAGCAAAAAAGATCCTATTTATTCTTTTATAATAAAACAAAGGTCAAACCAGCAATCACACAGATGAATTCATCAGGCTAACTGAACTTCATCTGGCTTAGAAGTTAGCTTTCCTGTACATCTAGACATGGCAGAGTCATTCTTCTTCCAAGGGCTGCACACAGTTGGTTACCTTTGTTGAGTGCTGCTGCAATGAACACCCATATGAAGCAACATCAAAGTTCATGCAGTGACTTGTAATTGAGTTAAAGCATTCCATAATAGTTTAATACAGTTATTGCACAATTTAAGTAATTTTTGGCACATGATAATCCATGGCTTTGGAAATTCAAGATAATTAATTGATTAATTAATAACCATTCCTTATATCCCACAGGTCATGGAACTGCCTCAATTCCATCATTAAAGTCACATAAATATATTGTGTTGCCTGTTATTTTTCATTGGGTGTACATGGCCTTAGAACTAGTTTTTAAGCTCCTTACAATTAGAGTGAGGACCAGATCTAGTAGACGTATTTTAAAACAGAGCTTAATGAAGGCCTGTCAATCAATCCCATTGACTGATCACATGAGGGTTTTTTGTTTGTTTGTTTGTTTTTTGTCTACAATGCAGTAACCTTAGGGGTTCAGAAAGGAAGAGTTGTTGTATTGTAGGCCACACTGTGTGGGGGGGCATCTGAGACAACTGTTAGGTAGTGACCACATCTCTTATTATGGAGTTCCTTTTATCCTGCTTTTTAAATTTTGTCTTTCTTTTTTTTCCTTCACTGCCTTATCTTTTCATCTTCTACTTATACATATTGACTTTCCCTGGCCCTTCTTACCACTGCTCTTACTAGCACTTGGAGGCACTGTAATGTTTCAGAAACAGCATGAGCTTTGGGCCTACATGTCTGGGTGGTGGTAGTGGTAAATGATGGTGATGATGAGGAGGAGTATAAATAGCTATCCTTTTTGAGCACTTACTAGGAATACAGGACAGTGCTAACCAATTTATACACATTTTTCCATTAAATATGCACAAAACTCTTTTGATTATAGGTACTATTATTATCATTCTTTCATAGATGGTGAAACCAAAGCACAAAAAGTTTGTTGGTCCCAAGTCCTTACTGCTACAAATTAGCATAAGCCAAAATTCAAACTCAGCTTCCTCTGCCTCCAGAGTCCTAATTCTTAACCACGATACTTAAGCGAGTTATTTTACCTCTCTGAACTTCAGTTTATTCAACTGTAAAACAAAGATGATAATATACCCTACTGATAACGGCATTATGAAGATCAAATGCACAGAGGGTGCATTTCTCTCCCATTTCTCCCTCTCTTTTTCTTAGGAACCCAGGCGACTATTTAATTCTTCAGAACATATTGTCAAAAACTCAGGTAGAGCCCTGAGTTTCTTGAACTGATTGCCCCAGAGCTCTTTGGAACCATCTCTCCCACCACCTCACTCCTGCCCTCGGGGTTCCAAGTGATACTAATCGGCTCACTGCTCCAGACATCAAGATGGTCCTTAACACATGCACTGTAGCATAATGCCATCAAGAGTAATTAGCAGCTTGTTAAGCATCCCTTAAAGTCCTTGCCTCCTCCCCTCTCCCTCATCCAAGGGCTTATGTTTACCTTGATTACAGAAAGGGCACTACTACCTGTTTATCAAATCATAGTGACACTATGCAAAAATAGTATTATTGTCCAAGCTGAAATGAAACCAGTGTAGTAGCCAATGTGTATCAAACTAAATGATGACTAGAGGTCAAGGTAAAATCCTGCAGCTAAAGGGGTGGCTACCTTTCCTCAAGAAAAATTAAAAATAAATATAAACTGAAACTTAAAAAAAGACAGAGACTAATTTGGTACTTGCCACTGAACAGATTGACAAATCACCTGGAATTGACCACAATCTACAATCCCTTTCTGGGAAGTCTAATGCCTGTAGGACCTAAGAAAGAGAAGGGGGGAAAAATTCTACTCAGATGTCAATTGGTTTCCTCAGTTCTAAATGTTAAAAGCTGCTTTGATGAGAGTCAGCCTATATTGTGTATTTCACTGGCAAGAAAGAATCAAGAAGTCCAGATACGCTGCCACCCGGAGACACTAGATATCATTTGACCTTCAAATGAATGTTTATTCATATTAATGTAGTCTCAAAGGTAAAAATGACAAAAGCCCACTCCAGGATCCCAGTCTGTATTATAATACCCAGCATCTGTAGCAGCCTGCCTCACCTGAAGCAGCAGCTCAAATCAGGATTCCTAAACCAAATACAACAGAAATGTTTAAAATCTGGGCAAGGGAAGGAAAACAGATTCCCCCCATGGCTGTGTTACTAAGTGGACATGCCTTATTGGTTTTGAATCTGAGCTAAAACACTATCTTCTTGCCAGATATGAATCCTGAACAACTTGTATGCCTGGACTTCACATCTGCCCGCACCCTCTTGCTGTGCTTGATCCTCTGGATGCAGTTCTCTAATCTACACAGACTAACCAGGCTTCTATTTTCTTCCCTATCATGCCTGGACTTCCCATACCACTTCCCAGCTCCCCTGAAATTTCTAGTTGTGACACAGATGCTTCGGTTTGGCCTAACAACCTGAGCCCAAGTTTGCTCACCAAGATCATGTATTATTTGCCTTTATGCGTAGTTATGCACAAAACCTGGCACTCAGTCTTAAACTTGAACACTCAGAGGGCAGAAAATGTGTCACTGTAGTTCTCTTGGCATAGCACACAGGCAGTTAAGTGCTTTTTGATTATGATAACTGAATGTACTCAAAAGTTCTCATAATGGAAACAAATTAAGTCCCATCACAATGAAATTTATGAAGGCCTAGCAGATTAATACTACCTCAGAGTAGTGAATGAAAATGCCTTTCACCACTAGTAGAAATGAATCACCCTCAGCTTACAGGGTAATCTCTTTAAGAAGAGGTAGAAGAGGCAAGCCAAGAGGAGAAAAGAAGCAGAAAAGGCGCTGAACAGCAAAAGCTACAGAGACCTGCAGATTCCAACAGGAATCCTACGCCCACCACCTTCAAGATGCTTTATCGAGAGTCAGTTCAAATAGTACAGTTTCTTTAGAAAGATCAGGAGAAACAAATGGTCTTGGATGGGTATTCTCTGAACATGGTTACACAGTATTTTTATCACTAAAAGTTGCGTGGTTTCCTCCTTTGTATGACTTTTTTCAAAGTCTAAATTATATAATGCTCAGAGTGAAAAGAAGATCATTCTACATGTGCAAACGGTCTTTTAGCTCTCTGCGGATCTGACCATTTCTAACACAGGCCTACACAGCAACTTCTGATTGTTGGCTTTCAAATGTTTTGCAGCAATGATTGAAAGAAATTGGATAGGAAGTTTAAAAATTAAAGTTCTCATTACGATGGTAATTGGTTATATGTAGGATTTTAGATTAACTGGACGACTACTAAATGATGTCTATCAAACCCTGGGGCTAATTAACTTCTTCCCCCCTCTGAATATGCATCACTTTTACCAACACCAAAAATTAGATAAAGCATGTGTTTCTGTAAGTTTATCACTGCATTAATAGGAGCTCTACAAGTGAAGCTATACAACAGAAACCAAAGGAAATTCTGGAATGAAGTTATAAACATTGCAACAGATGTTAATTTTCTTTGACTTAGGTGCTTTTCAGGGATATTAAAAAACATTGCTGACAGGCTTTTACTCAAAAGAAGAATGTGGAGTGCACATGTCCCTGATCTTTCAGAGAGTTCAACTCTGGAATTCCTATATTCTTCTCCACAAAATTGATTCATAAGATGTATAAGTAAATGTATTTAGTTTTTATGCCTCCACAGATCTTATCCTATAAATCAGAAAAAAAAAATCTCTGTAAGACCACGTGACCCAATCTTTGGTTTGGCATATAGGACAGCCACAGGGCTAGGTAAATAGCCAGGAATTCTGTGGTAACAATATTTTAAAGATTTGAGATTCCAGGACACAGATGATTCAATTTGATTGTAGTTCATTTATATTCTTGTGGTTATTCTTTGGACCTTAAGGATGGGAAGTCAGGCTGCTAAAAAATCTAAGTTTGAGAACCAAAATTCTTTTGTTGACAGCTTCCACTTAATTGGTAAACTTCAACTCTTAGTGGTAGGAAACAGGTAGGCCTTGATGGAATAGGAAAGGCTTCTGAAGGAGGCAACCAAGTTAAATACTAAACAGGGAAAGAAAAAGTGTCAAGGTCCTATAAGTTCAAAAACCATTCCTAGCATCTTTGTTATTAATATATTTTTCTTTGTTATTAATATTTCTTGAACATTTACTATATGCTCTTTATCATCCTGATATACGCTTTCATTTGCATCATCTCCTTGAATTCTTAAAACAGTTTTACGAGGTCTATTCTATTATTTAATCTATTTCACAGAAGAGGAATCTGAAGGGTCACATATGTGTTAAGTAGAAAAGGCAGGGTTAAAGGTAGGACTACCTGATTCTAAAACCTAGTCTCACAGTATGTCAAAAATGACTAGGAAACAAATCAGTTGAACCTGAAAACATATCCAAATCAGAAGTTATGTTTGTTTCAGTATTACTTTAAATAGGTCAGGGTTTCCAAAGTATTAGGAAGCATCATATGGAAAAGAAATGTGGACCTTTATGCAGTCAGACAGATGGGAGTGTGTAATTCAGTGCTTAAAAAAATTAGCTATGTGACTGAGGGCTAGTTCTCTGACTTGGCCAAGAAATACTTTCCTTATTTGTAGTTGGAGTGATAATACCTACCCTGCTGGATCATTGAGAAATTAAATGAGATAATGTATGTGAAGTGCCAACCAGTTCCTGGCACCTTGTATGCACCCAAAAAGTAGTCTAAGTAGTATTGATTATTATGGTGTACGGAGCCATAGTAGCCTGCAAAGACCTTGCAAGTAGTGTCTGGGCTGGTTCAATATGCAGGTCACACAAAATTTGTGGGTTTTAAAAGTGTCATTTTGACCACTTTAAAAAGCAATAATAACATTTTTAAAATGAGGCCCAGTAAATAATAGCTCTGTACCCAAGCAACAGCACAATGCCTTTTTTTTTTTTTAATGTGCTGTACTAAGAGTGGAAGGAGTAAAATAAATGGTCTTTTGCCTCCAAGTAGTCTCTGGCATAAAGTCTGAAAATGCTTGAGAGAGACAGACACATTGCATGAACCAAAGGAACACTTCATTTCATTATTTAAGTTTGAAGGGATTTTTTTAGGCTTGAAGAACCCTGATAATTATCAAATGAAAAAGGAAAGGTCTTTTCCTTCTAAGATCATGTCAACCAGCCCCCTGGCTCCAGGCACACTTGCATGAGAACCATGCTGAACAGATGGCCATCGATTCCCCAGCCTTCCTTAGTAATTTGTGCAAGTGCTTGGCAACCTTCTCTGTCAGGGAGTGCTTCCTCATTATATAGGACTCTAGAAGAGTTACTCTACATCTTCCATAGATTATCTGATGCCACATTTATTTTTAAAAAGAGATTTTCTAAGGGAAGGTTATTAAGGTGTGTTTAATTAAAGCTTCTACCTTTCACTGTCACAAAAACATATAACTCACGATTAATAACTTGAAGAAATTTCCTCATACTGAAGGCCTGTCCTTGCCAATTTTAAATCACACATAGTACTCTATTTTTATCTGTCTCTGTGTAAAGTCCAGAAAGTTAATCAGGTTTTCCATCGCCCCTTCCTCTGTAGGTCTTCTCCTAATCTCCTGCATTGAGATAGAACAATGCCCCTGAACTCAATTTAATAAACACCTTCAGGACATGTGCATTAAGAATCAATAATTAAATGCTGCCCCTTATATAAAGAAATAATACTACTGACACACTTCAGAGAGAGCATGAGCTCAAAAGACTGACTGATTTATTTATTTATTTATTGCAGTAGCAGAGATGGATTTTCAGTGGATCAGTAAATATTTTTCCCAAGGGTAGATATTTGTAAGCTACATATTTAAGATTTGGAAAGCAAAGCTAGAGGAAGCAAAGAAGGCAAAATGAATTTAGTAGAACATGGCTCGCTTTAGCACATAAATCTCCAATCTTCATTCTATATGACTAACATCCTTCTCCCTTTACCTTGGCCTCTCATTGTGCCTTGGGATTCATTTCCACTTGTTTAAAAACATTAAGCGTGGACATGCAACAGTATGGCTGATGAATGAATCTCGCAAACATCATACTCAAAGATTCCAAACTCTGATTCCATTTATATAAAGTAACAATGGGCAAAAATAATATATACTGTTAAAAGGCAAGATGGTTGTTAACCTTGAAAGAATAGTGATTGGAAGCCAGCATGAGGGGAGCTTCCAGGGTATCAAGGATATTCTGTTTCTGTTTCTTGATCTGCCTGTTAGCCAACTGGGTATGATGAGAGTATGAAAAAAATCATCAGCCTGCACACTTATAACAAAGGGTGCTTTTCTATATGTATATTAAACTTTGATAAATGTTATTTTTGAAAGGTATGCACGGGGACTTTTCATGTAGTATGATTTGCTCAAATCCCTTATCCCATTCTCCATGGATAACACTAATGCTAACCAAGCAAACATAAGAGACACAGCGAGGGTAACAATAGATTTTTTAAATGTTCTCTAAAGTGAAACAATGACTTAGGTGGATCATTTGTAATCATGGGTGATAGTGTTATAATGCTTTGTTCATTAATCTAACCCTCAAATACTTATTGACCACCTTTTCTGTGCACTGCATAAAGCACTGGGGATCCCAATTGTGACTGATATAGATATGGTCCTCACCCTCTCAGAGCTTACAGTTTGGTGGGAAAAACATTCAATAAAGCATAAAACATGAAAAGCATAAAGCATGACATAAAATGATTGCAGATTGTGGTAAGCAAAATGTAGAAAATAGAGCACAGTATAAAGTGAGAGAAGAGCAAGGGATGAAGAGGTCTATTTTAGATAGGATGGTTGGGGAGGGCCTCCCTAAAGTGGGAAGTCATCAACCATGATGTTTAGGAGAATCATCATATATGAAGGTCCTGACATAGAAAAGCTTGAACAACCACAGAGTGGCTAGCCCACCATAGGCACCATTAAACGTGTTGACACTGTGGGGAAGGCAGGAAGGGATGTCTAGAAGCAAAGCATCTTCAGGAAAAACCATCAAACCTGAAAGTGATATGCTTCCAGGTTTAAGAACTTATTGATTATAACCATCTTCTTTATATTTATTAAAAGAGTGACAAGAATCTCAAAGTGGAGTCACTTATGTTAAGCCCCACATCACCAAACTGAGACTTACTACCTAAGTACAGCTTCAGCCTCTCTTAAGAATGGAATCTTAAAATAGTCAATCAAGAATTACCTGGTCAGCACTAGGCAGGTAATCTGCCTGATAGACCCCTGCCACAACCAATCCACTTTCTGCTGATATAGCTTCCTTGTCCTGTTCCCTTCTACCTATTTTATAGGCATTTCATTTGTATGGTTTCTCAGAGATCCTTTCCTTTTTTAAAGATTTTATTTATTTATTTGAGAGAGAGAAAGAGCACAGAGGGAGAGTGAGAGGGAGACGCAGACTCCCCAGTGAGCAGAGAACCCAATGCAGGGCTTGATCCCAGGACCCTGAGATCATGACCTGAGCCGAAGGCAGATTCTTTTTTTTTTTTTTTAATATTTTTTTCTTTATTTATTTATGATAGTCACAGAGAGAGAGAGAGAGAGAGAGAGAGAGAGGCAGAGACACAGGCAGAGGGAGAAGCAGGCTCCATCCACCGGGAGCCCGACGTGGGATTCGATTCTGGGTCTCCAGGATTGCGCCCTGGGCCAAAGGCAGGCGCCAAACCGCTGCGCCACCCAGGGATCCCCCGAAGGCAGATTCTTAACCGACTGAGCCACCCAGGTGCCCCCTTGGAGTTCCTTTCTATCTGCCAGATGGAATGTTGCCCAATCCATGAATCACTGAAAAAAGCCAATAAGATCTTTAAAATTTACTCAGTTGAACTTTGCATTTTAACACTTCTTTGGTTAAATATAATGAAAGATGTCTAAGGAGTATAAAAAACAGTTTTTAGGCTTTTTGGAAAATTAAAGAGTTGCAACCTCACAACATGATACATCAGTACTAGACTCACATACCCTAGAATTCTCTTAACCAAGTCCTTATATATCAGGAACTTATCATCTACTCAGATCATAACTCCTAGAGCCAAAGTCTGATATAATATCATTAGCGTGTAACACAACATTACTCCCACCTCACACTGCAATTCTCCATCCTCAATACACATGCACATACACACACACAGTATAAAAGGGCTGCCTTGGGGATCCCTGGGTGGCGCAATGGTTTGGCGCCTGCCTTTGGCCCAGGGCACGATCCTGGAGACCCGGGATCGAATCCCACGTCGGGCTCCCGGTGCATGGAGTCTGCTTCTCCCTCTGCCTGTGTCTCTGCCTCTCTCTCTCTCACTGTGTGCCTATCATAAATAAAAAAAAAAATTAAAAAAAGGGCTGCCTTGTAATTTGATAATGTTCTTTGAATGATTTTGTAATGTATTATCTGGCCTTAAATGGCAGCAGCATCACAGATGTTTATCTTTCAAATATGGACAAACCGATCACAAACAAAGCATCCAGTATATCTTATTCATAGAAACATGTTTCCTACTATTTATCCAAGTAAGAAAACTTTAGGCAAGATGGATTACACTCATCTCTCTTACCCATGTCTAAAGCAACTGTGCCACGTGGTAAACGCTTCTCATGTTGTTCATTCTAATTTGACAAGCAGTTTTGTAAGGATTGGCTCCATGTAAAAACAAACACTCAAGAAATTTTTTTCCATTTATTTTCCTACAAAGGTTTCTGAGCCTTCTGCTACACTATGGGATGCCCAGGCATAATTGAGCTGAACATATTTCCCACTGTAAGCCTTAAATTGAACAATCTGATCTCCTTTGTAGGAGAGTGTCCTGCTAGTCTCAGGGACCCCTCCTCTCCTAGTCTCAAGTAATTAGGATACAGGGAGGAGAGTACACTTAGAAACAAAGTCCAGTGTAAAGGAAAGGTTACTTGACATGTCTTGGGGTTCAGACCCCAGCTATATCGTCTACTGAAGGAACCATATCTGAACCTGTGACCTGTCATACCAATACAGCCAAATGGACCAGAGTAGAATACCTAATACAAGATGGTTTCTATCTTGAGCTGGGCCAAGCCAATCATATGCCATCAGAAACTTAGGCCTAGAGATGTAGAAGTAAGATCGAGGGACTACGTCTGGAAAATCATGCTAAGTTGGACCTGGACATCCATATTGAGGAATGTTCAAGATGACTAAAAAGAGGAAGTCAATTAAGGGAAGCAGAGGTGTGAGGGGAAAAAGAGTAGATGTTCAGAGAGAAGCCGTAAGAAGTAAACGTAAAACAAAAGTATGCATTCACAGAGAGGTGGGAAGAGCCATTTATGTCTTAATATAGTAGGCACACCTTGCCATTGCATTCTGTGAGATCTTTATATTCTTTCAATAACCTTCCCATTTTATGTTAAGTGAGTTTCCATTTTTTTTGCAACCAAAATAACCTTGACTAGAAAAAAGGTAGACCCCTTAAGCCTGTGCAATTGTAGGAGCGCCTGGGTGGCTCAGTTGGTTAAGCAGCCACCTTTCTGTTTTGGCTTAGGTCATCATCTCAAGTCATCATGATCTCAGGGTCCTGAGATCAAGCCCCATGCTGTGTCCTGCACTGAGTCCTGCATCAGGCTCAGCAGGGAGTTTGCTTCTTTCTCTGTCTTCCTCTGCCCCTCACCCCACTGTCTCTAATAAATCTTTAACAAATAAATAAATAAATAAAAACCTCTCAGTTAAAGAAAAAGACTATGCAACTGTAAAGGTGGCAGTAAGGAGAGAACAGAAAGGAGAAAGGAGGAGGCAGGCACAGGAGAAGATAGGTTTAGAAGGAAGAATATACTATATTACAAAATAAACAGAAGAGTCACAAACATAGTAGTAGGGCATGGGTAGTAAATGAAAAAGACTGTGTTAAAAAAAAAAGAAAAAGACTGTGTTTGTGATTAAAGGCATCTCTACACAGATTTTCAGAACTCTCTTGTATTTACTTTTCATGATATTCTTGGCTCCCCTCATTGTACTATTGGAAAGGTAGCCTAATATTGAAGAAAGAGTAGGAGCAGTTAAGTCAGCCAGATTAGGGTTCAGAATCCAGGTTCTCCACTTCCTAGCTGTCTGACCTTAGCTTTTAAAATATCTACAAGCCAAATTCTCATTAGCTGTAAAATAGGAATAATTTCTATCTTCCAGTGTTGTTGTGAGAATTAGAGAATATAACACACACAATAGGGCACTTAGCAGAGAGTAGATGCTCAACAAACATTAGTTCCCCTCTTTATCAGTGCAGTGGATATGGGGACAGAGTGTGGAAACTAGCTTTCAATCACTTGAAACTTCATTAATTTTTATGTTAACTTAATCTTTTGATTAGATGGTAAAGATGGACAAGTTTTTAATTCTTCCCGATTCCAGTTGAATGGTAGGACTATTTTTATGTGAAGTGATATGACTTCACTAAAGAGCTGACACTCCAATTTCAAAATGTAAAAAATTTTAAAAAGAACATCTCACTCAAAGTCAATGATCAATGATTTAGGAAAAAATTTTATTACCCTAGTGTTTTTCAATCTAATTCCTCTGAGCTTTAGGTATCCAAAGAGATTCCTTAAAGGTCATGGTAGAGGATAATGAGGAGGCCAAGCAGAAAGTAGAGAAGATGAGAGACTGGGCCTCAGCCTTCTCTCTAATCTAGGTAGCTCCACTTAATTATAGGTATTGGGATTCTACATAAGATTTTACTTAAAAAGATGCTTGGAGTTCTTTCAGAAAAAAAGCTGTAAAACCCCACTGCTGTACAACATAGCCTCTTTCCCTTGGCACAGACAGTCAAATCTGGACTGCGATTCTACTTGGGTCTGACATCCACACTATTAGTCACCTCATTCTAGTACAGTTGTAACCATACAGCTTCTGATCTTTCTAGGATGGATCTGAATTGCAGCCTGAAAATATATCTGATCTTAAGTATGTTGGTGTAGGTGTATGCTGCTTATACAGTCATGAACACACTTATCCAAAGGAAACAGCAGTAGGGAGGGGAAGAGGGGGTTGGAGTCACCGCACCATCAGTGTGCAAGATTCTTTGGAAATAAGATGTAGATCCTTGAACTGGCTCACCAAGGGAACATCTGTTGATCAGCAATACTTGACAGGTTCCACCAAAGAGAAAAAATGAGATAAAAGAGTATGTACAATAACGACAGTTCACATATGAAGCATCATGATGGGGTAGATATACATGCAAAAGCAAAAAAAATGCAGAGAAATACTTAATAATCTCATAAAGAGATGGCGTCAAACAAAGGGGTTTTCAGGCAAGAGAAGATATCTCAGAGAGCCCTTCTGGTACTGAAGAAACTGATTGTTTTTCAAGTTGCCCAGAGTGTGTATGACTATTAATAATATGATTAGTCTCAGAGTTAGAGATAAATGGGTTCCCAACAGAGCAAGAGTATATATCTCCACTATACAGTTTTCCAATCTAGTTTTTTTACCCAGCCTCAAATTGAATCCCTTTAATTTTATTTAAAGGAATGATTGTTATTCTTGAATGTGTAATGATATCAGAGCATAAAAGATTTCCTAATGTAGACTCAGCTGGGATTTTACTCTAATATTATTAACCCAAATGAAAACTTTCTTGAGCAAAGCTGATCTTATTTCTATACTGCCAAGACTAACAATAGCTTACATGTCTTCAGCCATGGAAACTAATGTTAGCTGCTAGGTAAAAGCGCAACCCTTTGTCACTTTCCTTTAAAATACCTATCACCAAAAGACCAACATACAAACTTTGGGATATTAAAAATTTAGAAATCTTGTCAAGGAGAAATTAACTATTCCCTACACAAAGCATAGGCATATAAGTGTAGATTGTGAAACAAGAATTTTTCTTATACTGCAATGATCCCATGAGGGGAAAAAAATGAGAAAAAAAGCCCCAAATCTTCTTGGGAAAGAGACTAACATAGCATTTACTGCTTTTCCCTTTACATTATTTAAAATATTATTTCTGGATATCAGGAGAAATAGTCAATCTAGAGGTTAGTTTTCCTAGACCACAAAATTAAGCAGTTGGATGCTTTAAAAACATTTGGATAATTTCTAGAGTTTTATTTTCCATAGATATTTCTCATGTCTCACTGACACAGAGTAATTTTGAGTCATAACACAAATTATTTTAAGAAAGCAAGCAGTAACTGATTTCCTCCAAACAGATTAGTTTTGAAATGTTTTTGTTTCCTATTAAGTACAGAATGGTGTATTCTTAAATCCAAATGTACACAAGGTGTGAGGATCATTCTGATGATAACTTTTGGTCAAATTCATTAGCAATGTCAGGTGATCCTGAGTCATTTATGAGTACACATTAGGAAAACCTTCCAATAAATCTAAAGATGTAACTCAATTTTTACCTCGTGTTCCTCTCTTATACTTTAATGCTTATTCTGATATTATGAAATTTAAACACTGAGTAATACAGTTACACTTGAAATCACAGTTTACACCATAAAACTAAAGAGATTAAAATGGTCCAGAGTAAGTATCACCCCTACCTCCTGTGCTGCCAATAGTGGCCTTCTAATTTCTGTCACTTTACAAAATGATCATGAAAAACTTGAAATGGGAATCATGTACTGCCTATAAAACACATCCCACTTGCTAACCCATTGTTAAAGTGAGACAGGCAGTCTGGAGGGTAAGGGGTGAGGAGAGAACTAAACTCTCCACATCAGTTCTGTTCAATACAATTCCTCTCCCTTCTCTCTACTTCAACATCTTAATCATATTTACTAAGTTAGGACTTGGGTCTGAAAGACTCAGCCATATTCTCCAAACAACTTACAATGCCCCAGGAGCATGGGAGTACCACATCTGAGAAGTAAAGTGATAAATATCCATAAGACCAAGGACTGTATTCTGCTGTATTCACAGTACCTAGCCTAGGACTTGGCACATAATAGGTACTCATAAATATTTAATAAATGAATAAATGAGTGAGTGGAATAAAGACATGTCTAAGGCCTTCTCCTTTCCCATTTTCCAGCCCCCCAACTATTAATTTAATCCCCATCTTCCATAAGAAAAGTGGGCCTGATTTCTTCTTTGAGACTACAAGCATTCACTGCAGCCAGACCATGTGGCCCCCTATGGTATTCATAGTGATGAGATTGACTTGTATTAGACAATGGAGGATTCTGCTTCTCAGTTACCAGGTCACTTTACACTTTGTATTAGTCCTCATTGTTATATGATGATTGAGTCCATCACTGAGACATACTGGAAATCATTAAGGCTATAACCAGGTTGCCTCTCAAATATTTCAGACAAATCCAAGTGACTTTCCAATTTTTAAAATTTACCAACTGAAATGCACCCGAAAATCACAATTTGGTCTTAAGCTCTGCAATTGCTATAGAATCTTAGTTTGCAAAATTTGCAAACTGTAACCCTATATTTATTTAGCAAAGCTACATTATGTGCAACATTAATATTAATAAAACAAGCCATCTCATTTATCTTTATTAACAAGACTGTCACTTCATAAATTTTCAACTAACACCCAATGACTTTTTATATTTGAATGCAAAAAAAGACAAATTAAAATTCTTCATCCATTTCACTTCAACTGAGGGAAATCAAGCAGAAAACACAGTTAGAACAAATGCCCTCTTGGAGCTGAGAACTCAAGTTTGGTTTGATTCAGCCTGGGTTCACTGGCATAGGACCAAGTTAAATCTTTCAAGTTGCTTCCTAACTTTCTTGATCATAGAAAACATATTGATTGAGCACATTATGATAACAGAATTAACTAGAACACTGTCCTTTTTCAGAAAGAGCTTTTATACCTATTGTCACCTTTTAGTTGGCATAAATGATCAGTAAAATTTACTAGGCAATCTGTGTGAATTTTGTGCAAACACGAAGTCAATATGTCAACATAGAGGTATAAAGATCAACTCAAGAAGATATTTCTAATGTAGAACCAACCATAAGTGGGGACCACCTGGATAGGAGATTTTAGACTTTATTTTATGGGCAGATAGCCATTAAAAATGTTTTAAGCAGGATTCTGGAATAAGTTCCCATATTGTAGAGAGAATTTTGGGAGAGAGAGAGAGAATTAGGACATAGAGTGAAAAGTAGAATTAATTGGCAGTTTTTTCCTATTCACAGGGAAAACCTACTCACCTTTGAAGTTAATGCAACACATATTTAGTGAGGGATACAAAAAAGCTAAAGGGTTTATGATTAGCAAGCCAAGCCTTGCTCACCCATGTTTTTTTCTTTTTCTTTCTTTTCCTTTTTGCCTCCCATGTTACTCCATAACATGTCCTCATTGAATTTGGCTGATTTCTAATAATTTCTTCAGTATATTAAAGTCACTTTAAAGTCACTTTGAATTCTAAGCCCACCTACCAAGAACCTGACCATAGCCCTTAATAATTTCCATTAGCTCCTCTCAGGTGCAATCCTTCCCTTTTCACTTAAACATAGATTCATCAAATTTTTTCAAGCTTTTCTTGTTTCAAATAGGATGAAAGAAAAAATATGTACATGTATAAAATATACACTATGTAGAATAATATTAATATATATAACAATGTGCATAAATGTGTATATATCTTTCTAGTATTATACACTATAATTTGTCCCAATGCAACTTATGCTCCAGCACACATGTCAAACAATCTGTATCTTCTTGCCTTAACTCATACACATGAGCACATGTGCACAAACACGGAGCATTTCATTTCCAGCTTCAGTGTTTCTGATCTTACTCCTATGAGCTTCCACAACTCTAATCACAGGCATATGCTTCATGGGAGTTTAAAGATTCTTTTCATGTTTTACTCAACATTACTTTTTTGTTATAAAAATTAGTTGAGCCAGAATAGACTCTCTATTTAAATCTGCAAAACTCTAACTTTATAATTAGACTTAAAATACACTTCTTCACTCCCACTAAATCTGTTCTTCATCTTCAATGAAACCTCCAATCACATTGTGTCTAAGTTCCCAGTCTATCAGCCTCTTCCTGACTACCCTCATGTGCCCACCTGACCCTCACCAGTGATCACAGGTCCTGTATGCCCCACCTGCTACCACACGGGAAGCACTGATTCACAACCCTGCATCTGGCCCTCTTTCGTTTTTTCCCCCTTCTTGCTCACAGGCAGCTGAAAGCAAAAGCTACATCTTCTTGTTGATTGGTTTCCACTGCAGATCCATCAAGTTTTTTTTTTTTTGTTTTGTTTTTGTTTTTTACAGCAGTCCGTCCTTAGAAATCTAGCACGGATGCTTTTACTCAGCCCTACTTCACTCAGCCCTTGGTCACGGAGGGCTCTTATTCTTAGAGAAATCAAAAGTCACCGGGGTCTGAACTCTTAACTTTCCTTAGCTATTCCTTCCAGATGTATTTTCATCTATCCCTATTCCTTTCTCATCTGCACCAAAAGGAGAAATGTCCTCCTAATTTTCTAATAATCTTCCCTCATTTGTGCTTTTAACCTCCATCTCCTTCATATCGCCTCTTCTGAAATTCTGCTCTATTCTTTTCCCTACCAAAATTTATCTCTAACTCTTTCTCTATAAATATGTCTATTTCACTCACTCTTTTTCAATCTTTCTCTTGTTCATTCTCTTGCTCTCTCTCCAACATGCAATTACTTTCTCAGTCTCTCTCAGTCTCTCAATTTCTCTCTCAGTCTTACCCTGTTTTTTAAGTGCTCTCTTCTCATCCCTTCTGTTCTCATTCTCATCTTTGAGTTCCTCAACATAGTATATGCTAGTTCTCTAGTCTAACTACTATATCTCTAGCCTAACTACTTGGTCCTTTTGCTTCTCTTTCTCTACCAGCTTCTTAAAGCCAGTCTCCCCCTGAGTTGTGTCCTCTTTCCTGTTTTCATTCTATATGCTCACACTGAGCAATTTTCACAGATCATGGTTTTAACTTTCCCGTATGTGCATATAATGCTCAACCTATATCTCTGGCTCTGAAATATCTCTTGAACTCCAGTTTCAGAGTTCTGAATGCCTAGTGTTCTACATTAATCTTAGATACATCCCATATCACTTTTTTCAGTCAAATCTGCCCCTCCTTCTGCCTGTCCCCCGGTATTCCCCTAGGTGGTAGCTGAAGACCTGTGGTCATTCTTCTCTATTGCTCCTTATGCCCCACATACAATTAGTTACTAAGTTCTGTCTATCATACCTAAAAAATATTTCTTCCTTTCCATTTATACTGCCCTGTCCTAATTCAGGCACTCATCTCTCACACACGGATAATTGTAGTGAAGTCCTAACTGGTTCTTTTACATCCTATATCCTCTCCCTCTAATACACCCTCAATACTGCTACCAAAATTCTCTCCACAAAATGGAAACTAGATCATGCCAGAATTCTGCTTAAAATCCTTTTTTTTTATTTATGATAGTCACAGAGAGAGAAAGAGAGAGAGGCAGAGACACAGGCAGAGGGAGAAGCAGGCTCCATGCACTGGGAGCCCGATGTGGGATTCGATCCTGGGTCTCCAGGATCCCCTGGGCCAAAGGCAGGCACCAAACCGCTGCGCCACCCAGGGATCCCTGCTTAAAATACTTTAATGGCTCTCTTTGCCTACACAATTAAGTCTAAATTCATTAACTGGCATTCAAGTTTCCATCACTCTAGCAATACATACTTTAAGTTGTCCCAGTGCAAGTTATGCTCCAGCCACACTAGAACACATGATATACATGTCAAAGAAGTGATATACTACCATGTCCTAGCTCATGTTCTTCCAGTAGACTGGGATGAATACCACTCCACCTTGCACTCAGCATACATTCTTACTTCTTTAACTGGTAAACTCCTACCAATTTTTAAGACCAGGTCAATTGTTACCATCTCCCTCTATAGCCCACTCTGTCTCCATTAATGAAATTAACCTCCTCTGCTTACCACGGCACATTGTACATATCTGTATTATAGCTCTTGTTCCACCAGACCGTAGTTGTTATGCTCTCTTCTCATCAACCAGATTGTTAGTTCCTGAGGACAGGATTGACATCTATTTATATCTTCAGAACCTAGCAGAATATGGTAAATATTTAGTTCTCAATGAATCTGTAGGCAGTAAATGAATTAATGAATATATTTAATTATTAAGAAAAATAACTTCCATGTAACAAAGGATAAATAATATTTTAATTATCATGGAACTGACTATATTTAAGATATCATACAGTAATGCCATATAAAGCATCTTCTGTCCCCCCCTCTGGGAAAAGGAAATAACTATGACCATCAAAGAAACTCGAAGTGGAAGAAAACAGGATCAGTTTTTACTTCTAATGTAAGGAGACCCTGACAAAAAAATAAAGTACCTTCCATATGTGAGGCACTAAATTAGGATGGAAGTATGCAATGAGGGGCTATAAAATATAATCTATCCACAACTTACATCTTTTAGGTGGCTTAAGACCCACCTCCTCTATGGTCTAACACAGGTAATATTTTTATTTTTTTAGCTTATCGAGACTACTATTTCAGTATTGCACACATGTTTATAATATGAGTAATGACGACCATCACCAGCTAAACGTTTCGATTAAGAAATGGAAGAAAGGCAAAGAGGGAGGGAAATGCCCCAAATGGTGGTTAGTTATGGAAAGGGACTCTTCACATTTCCCACACAGAATGTATTTACATGAGGACAGGAAGGGCAATCTGAGTTATTGTTTGGTTTTCACTTTTATTTCCCCATCTCAACTGTTCTAAATAGATCTATAGGAGTTATAAAAATTAAAGCCTACTGAAAACTCTCTCTACAGAGAGCATACTGTAGTTGCAAAATACCAAAATAAATAAACCTAGTAGTTTGTATCTACTACTAATTTTCTATAGTTGTAACAACTCTGCCAAGTCTACATTCCTTTCACATGGTGTCTGTTGAGACAGCTAGCCTGGGTTAGAGCGCAAAGACCAGCAAGAAGATAGAGTGAAAATAAGTAGCTCATCTGGGGGAATTCTAGCTTATTTGCTTCAAAGTAACCAGTCATATACTATTAAACATGCATATGGCCATTATACCACATCTCCTAGCAAATGCCTAATCTAAAATCAAGCCATAATCTCATTTTGCCTCTAAATATATCTATAGATAAAAATTAAATAAGTTAAAAGGTATCAACATATTAAAAGCATGTTTTTTATTCATAAAAACATGGGTAAACAATCTGTACAAAGCATAACAATGGATTTTAACTGGACATAATTTCTGGCAAAATTTGAGCAAGGATAAAACTTCTGTGTGATGAAAGTCTTTCTAAGAAAAATTGCTTCTGTGAGATCGTGATTCAGTGTTTGACATTCCTTATTGTTTTCTATTAAAAGGCTTTTAGCAGTTCTCAGCAGAAAGTCAAACCAGTTCATGCACCAATATTTATTACTTAAATGGCATAGTGAGGTTTATACAAAATCAAAGTTATCTTTAAATAGGAAATCTGTCTGTATAAAATTCCTAGGAATTTGAGGGGAAAAATGGAAATTCTAGTGGGCCGACAGGTCCTGAAAATGTATGATGCATCTCAGGCTTATAGCCGCAGTTATTGAAAAGGTAAACTTAAAAAATAAATCATCAGAACATGGTATCTTAAAAAGCAATGCAGGCTAAAAATCCTCAGCAAAAAGAAATCCCCCAAAAATATTAAAATAAAGTGACTTTGATCTTTCCAGCAAAGTTATAAAGCAATGAAGGTATTTATCCAAAATAGTTTTAGCATCACTGCTTTAAAAATAATGGCAAGTCAGCATAAGATCACACACAGATCAGAGACCAATGCAGAAAAGACACAGATGAACTGTTTGTGGTATATTATAGATTATTGCTTTGTAAGAGAAAACGCTTGAAAATGGGACTTGGGGAAGAATATTATAAATTACTTGGATAATCATGTCACAATCACAGAAAACAGATGAGGCTATTTTTAACTCTTCAAATATAGGAAATGTATTGAAGGTCATGAGAGTGGTACAAACACAGAGCATAACTGGCACTAATCGAAAATTGTATATACAGTTTATATTGAAAAGTGATTGTACCTTTTTAATGAAAGGCCAGGCCCCAGATAGTCTAACCCAGGACTTCTCAATTAGAGGTAATTTGTCCCCATTCCACCCAATTCTGGAGACATTTGACAATATGTGGAGATATTTCTGTCATTGTTGGTGGCAGGGTAAGGGTGTACTACTTGCTTGTAGTGGGTAGGGGCCAGGCATGCTGCCTAACATTCTACAATGTGCAGGACAACTCCCTGACAACAAAGAATTACCCAACCCCAAATGTCAATAGTGCCTTTGTGGAGAAACCCTCGACTAAGTAAATATACAGAGACCTTACAACAACCTTAGCTAACAAAGACTGAACTTTGTCATATACAGTATCATCTTGGATCTCATGTCCAAGTACTGTACAAAAGATATCAGAAGATATTTTCACCTATATGTTGATTTCACTTTTAATTTATGGATTTTGCTAGAGAGGATTATAATAAAACTATTTTATATGTTCATCTAGTAGGGCAGCATATTCCATGGAAGGCAGCCAAGAGTAAGTAGTGTGAATGTGCAGAAGAATGTGTGTGGGTATAAGAAGGTGAAAGATGGGGGTACCTGGGTAGTGCAGTCAGTTAAAGCAACCAACTCTTGGTTTTGGCTCAGGTCTGATCTCAGAATCATTAGTTTCTCTCTCCCTCTCCCTTGCCGACTCTCCCCAGCTCCTGTGTGGGCACACACGCACATGCTTTCTTGCTCTCTAAATAAATAAATAAATAAATAAATAAATAAATAAATAAATAATCTTTTTTAAAAAAACGAAGGTAAAAGATGATTTGAGCAATTGAAGGGAAGCAGAATATACCACTGCAAAATATGCCTCTTTGCCATAAGGATTATTTTAGGCTGATTATTTAAAAAAAAAAAAAAAACAGCTGACACAGGAAAAGCTCTGAAAACTGAGTAGAGTTTATCTTTTTATAAGAGACTTTTAGATTTATAAGGAAAATCTCCATTTGTATGGGTGTCTCCCTCTCTGTGCCAAGAAGAGAAAGATGATTCTAAATCTCGAGAAACTCTTATCAGTGAAGAAGGTAATGACTTAGAACTGTATAACAACGTTACCCTTGTTTACTGTGCTTTTTCTGATAGCCTCCCATAACTGGCTTCTCACTTCCTCCCCAAATCTTCTTTTCTTTTTAGGTGGAGATAATTTTTAAGGTGTTGGCTTGGGCCATTTCTGGGAGTAACTGTTTTGCTGGGTACCTCCCACACATTCAGGAGGTAAACATGTTATTAGCCTTCTACTTGTTTTTCTCCTGTTAATCTGTCTTTTAGCACAGGAGTGTCTGAGCCAAGAACCTAAAAGGATACAGGAAAAATTATTTTTCCTCCCCATGTAGTGCAGATGTGGGTGGTTGAAGAGAAAAAAAGGCACACATATCGAATACTACTTAACGGCAATGAAAGAGGACATGAATTATAGAAAAATGATGGATTTTGTTCATTTGATCAAAAATAACACATGTATGTAGATTTTTCATTCATTGTATTGAGAGAAAGCTTTCCAGTAAAACTTAGGAGCCATTGTTCCATAAGGAAATTTCTGAGAGCGATAGCCATACAATTCTAGGAACACACAGAACCACAGTTTGTGCAAACTAGGATACTGTGAAGAAGACCAACATTATTGCCACCCAAGAATACCTTCTGGATTCAAGATGTGCCCTATGGTCAAGAGGCTAGTAGATGCCATTGAGGAGGACCATAAGACAAGCCTAAGCCCAAATCACACTTGCTGAGAGAGCTGCTTGAGAGAGAAGGGAGGAGGAACAGAAAGCAATTAAATCAGTGATAATACAAAGAATACAGGTGTGTCTGAAAACCCCAAGAAAACAATTGCTTCCTAAGCAAGCTGAGTCTCAAATGAAAAAGCAAGCATAAGGCTAGAGTCCCCCAACTGCTGTTTCCTCACTGGAGGAAATGCCTTAGTAATTCAGTTACCACATAAAGGAGAAAGGAATCTGTCAGGAGCCCAAGAAAAGCTTGAGGGAAACTCTTTTGTTTCCCCCAAGAAAGAGCTAAATCAAGGAAATTTGGTGCTTAAGGAGGACTGCCACCAAGTGTTCTGTTTTAAGACACACGAGGTAAAACAAGTAGAATTCACTCTGAGTTTCAACTGTTAGAATGCCCTTGGGGTGAATGACTGGTGGGGGGGGGTGATTCTACTCAAACGCAATTTCCAGAATATCACTTACTGCATTAATTATAGGCCTTTCTATACCAGTCAACCTTTAAAGAAAAAGGTCTTTTCCTCGTTTAGATATAAATTGAATTAATCTCCTGAGTCTTAAAAGAAAAAAAAAAAAAACCTAACTGGTTAAATTCCTCAGGTGAGACTACTAAAACAGAATTGAAAGTTATTTCTTCCCCACCCCTTTTTCTTGATGGGTAATTAGTGAAAGTCTACTAATCAGCAAAACAGAGGGGGTTTTCATGCCAAGCATACTTGAGTACAATAATCCCACCTAACATCTGTAAAGCTTTCATTTTCCAAGAGCACTTCCTCACCAGAGTCCTCTTATACCAACTGTATCTACATAAAACTGGGATTTTCAGATTAAGCTATTCTTTGACCCTTAGTTTCCACCTTACTTTGCTACCGTGACTCTGTGAAAAGTCAAATTGGGTGTTAAATGTACAGCACAAATTCACAGACAGCAATTCAGCATGAAAGTACTTGAAAAGGGAACACTTGGAAAGGATTTGAATGTAGTGCCTGAGCAGAGATGAATAATGCACAAGCACGTCCCCCAGCAGTGACGCAGACATCTTTTACACAAGACATCAGTCCCCACACTTAATAGATCGGGTGTCATTTTCACTACATGTATGTTGCGTCGACTATTGTGGAGAGGTATGTTGTTCATAAACTAAAGCTGCATTTTAAACCTTGCGTCATCTCCTTAAACATTAGTATGCTTAAGACACTGTGTGATAAAATATAACACCATTTTCAAGGAACAGTAGGATGTTTTTACTGCTTCAGACATAACTCAATTGCAAACATGGAATTAATAAAAAGAAAATACAATCAATTAGTTAAATGTTACCTGATTCACTACCCAACTAGATTTACTATAGGCCAAAGTAATTATCGAATCCCAGCTATACCAGTGTTTGAAGCCAATCTACACTAAAAAGAAAGGGCACTGGCGTTACATTTCTTAAATTTACATATTTAAATTGGAGTCATAACCCTGGCTTTTGGGATAAGACTCTGAAGTCATCGAAGTTATGACAGAGTAAGAGATGGAAACTAGCTTGAAATGTTTCTTTTTGGAAGTTTCTGAGATGCGTGAGTTTAACCCAGATTTACCTGTACTAACAGGCTTGGGAATGATCTTGAAACTTCTACAGAGGTCTCTTGCTCTATCTAATCAACATATTTTCACCTTCCTGCTCATATTATAGTGAAAAGAAAAAGCAGACCCACCTGACGGTAGTATTTGTCCACATTTCTTAAGGGTTAAGAGCAGGAAGGAGACCACACAAAAAGGAAAACATGGGAAATTAGTAGAGTTTTTGCAGATTACCTTAAGGTCAGGGCCTTGAGGTCAGGACCTGTGCATTTTTGTTCTTGACCCTTGTATCTTATGCCAGACACAGGCATAATGGGCCATTAGTTAAGAAACCCTCCTAATGAGGGCTTTTGTGAGATCACATTCTTTGTAAACATCCACAGCTCTTGGTTTACTCTAAACATTCAGCAAATGTTGTTTTTTGAATGCCTCAAAAGCTGAATCTAAATATTTAGTTTTCTACCAACTCTACTGCTGGTAACTTTGCATGAACCAAGTATTTATTGAACTGCTATGTGTTAGGCACTGGCCTATCCTCACAAGGCATATAGTCAAGTCCAGGAATCCTCAACTTTGGTTGCACATTAGAATCACCTGGGGTACTTAAAAAATACTGACACCTGGGCTCCACTCCACACCAATTAAGTCAGAATCTGTGTGAGATTGGATGTCATTATCTTTTTTAAAAATCTCCCTAGGTGATCCTATATGCAGCTAGAGTTGAAAACCGCTGATCTAGCTGATCATTTTTTACTTAATCACTTAGAAAATGATTCCATAGTCATACATGTAGACATAGGCTGTTTGCCTTATATTGGAATCCTTGGGACAAATTTCTGCTTCTGTTTAACTAGCTTGTTATAGCAATCACCCCAATATGCAATACAGCTTGCAAATATAAATGTCACTATCAGGTTACAGTACAAGTGCTCAGCACAAGGCTGTTTGCAGATAGACACATATTACATATACTTTTGTATCCACCGACTGATACCATGTTTTTTGTTGCTATTATAGATTTTGAAGCACTTTACACCATGCACCTGTAATAAAACTTGATGATGATTGGTTTCTCTGGGAGCAATTTCCAAGAACAGCTCACCTTCCAACAAGTCTATTTGGTGTGAACAAACTAACATGCCACGATTTCCAAACAACTTTGCATTATGAATTCAACATCAATGGCCGTGTTTGGAATGCACATCTAAAGTGAAAGGAGTCCAAAATCGAGGTATAAATATACAATCATGTTATTCAGAGTTCACTCGGGTACAATTCATGGAAGAAAACCCGGAAATACCTAAATATGTTCCCTGGAACACTTAACTTGAACACATATCTGAGCGATAATCCCACTATTTCAGGGAAGAAAATATCATCATTTGAGCAAACTCACTAGATGATAAAGGGTAAAAGAGCAAAATAGTCAGTGTGCTTCAGAATTCCCATCTTTTAAGCCAAATATATATAGCATACATGACACCAATGTAAAGAAATCAAACTTCCTAAGACACACATCCCTAAACCAAAAATAAAGACATGAAATTTATGAAGAGGAAGAAATATTTTTTGGATGTGCTCTTACCTACATCTTGACATAGAATAATAAATATATTTTCAAAAATCATGGAAAATACCAAATTGAATCAATTATGTTCATTCCCACTCAAGATGGTCTTTATAGAGGTACCAAGGAGCATTTCAGTCCAGGGATAAAGGGTCATGGTTGTCTACATGACATCAACCACAAAAGCTGAGAGTAGTACCCAAGAGCAGCCCTTTATGGCATTGACATCCATACTTCTCAAAGCAATTTTTGGGAAGTTACACTAGTCAGCAACTCTCAGAAGTAGATACATATTTTAATCACTTTCGAGAGCCTGTAAAGTACCAATTTGGAATTCCACTCCTAGAGATTCTGATTTAGTAGATTCCCAGGAGAGAACAAGGGCCCATATGGTATTTGTAGGCGAAATCACCCACATCAACACTCAGACCAATATCAAGGAATCACTATATGTCTGTGGCTAAGAGTACTAATGGAGGCTAGTGGTTGAGGTACCAGGCCCAACTGGAGGGTATGGGCTTGAATGCAGTTCCCAGTGAGAAAATGGGAACTCAATGACTTCTAAGTTCTCTTTAATTTATAAAATAACAAGTGTGATTATGACACTAGGATTCTAGGATACCTGAAAAAAACTGATACTATGTTAACAACAAAGGAAGAGGAAATGGTTGTTGGATAAGTAAATGGCAGTATGCAGTCATTAAAAAAAGGAGAGTTAGAGTCACCTTCCAGAGACCCAAGCTGTGTGGGAAAGCAAAGGCAGAAACAGTCCATGAACACATGACATGAGATTTTTGAAATCCAATATGAGCACAACTAACAAGTAGGAAATGGAGTTCACTCAAAACAGATACTGGATACAATGACCTGGGAGGTGCACAGAAAGCACTGTGGTCACATGATTGCTAATCATTAAGAAAGAAGCTGCAGACTCTCTTTTGGTTTTGAGGCCTTTAACTTCTCTTGCTAGCCCCCCTTGAAACTATCAGACTGAACTGAACTTTGGCCTGTGGATTTACAGTACTCACACACACCCATCTCCCACATAAATCTTCGTATGTACATAATCATGTTTTTGAAAAAAAAATGTACTCTGCCATTTTTCACCAAACCCCACTCCCAGTCCTGGGATAACTGGGCCTTAGAAATAGTATGGACTTCTGAGAATTGATCTTATAACACTGATCATCTATTGTGTCATCCATATCATCTGCTGGGGTTATCAATATACCAGCCCAAATTAACTTGAAAACTTATATTTCTCAGGCCATATTTTAATTAGAAAATTGATGATTATACCCAGACATATTTTCTTATTATATAACAGAATCTTTCTCCAGTCAGTAACCGAGAAATTCTGAGTCAAAAACATATAGCAAAAGTAAAGTTGAAGTAAAATGAGTAAGGCTATCAAACTAGTTTAAACAAGAACCTTTTTTTTTAGTTACCTGTGATCAGAAACTGTTATTGGCCTATAAGAGCCAATTCTCTCTCCTTTTTTATTAACATGATCCCAGATTTGTTCAGGTATCCTTTCTCTTCCACTTGTCCATATGCTTCAAGAAAGACTACAAAATTACAATGAAATGCTACTTCATACCCACTAGGATAACTATATAATAGAAAAGACATAGAATTACAAGTATTGTAGAGAATGTGGAGAAATTGGGACAAATCTTCAATCACTGTAGGAAAGAATCTGGCATTTCCTCAAAAGGTTAAGCATAGAATTACTATATGACCTTGTAATTCCACTACTAGGTATATATGTAAAAGAAGTAGGGATGCTTGGGGGTCTCAGTAGTTGAGCATCTGCCTTTGGCTCGGGTAGTGATCCTGGGGTCCTGGGATCAAGTCCCACATCAGGTCCCTGCAGGGAGACTGCTTCTTTCTCTGCCTATGTCTCTGCCTCTCTCTGTGTGTCTCTCATGAATAAATAAATATTTTTTAAAAAAAAAGAAATAAAAGCATATGTTCACACAAATATTTATATACAAATGTTCATAGCATCATTTTCATGATAGCCAAAAGGTAGACACAACCCAAATGTCCATCAACCCATATATAAACAAAAGGTGTTGTATCCATAAAAGAGAACATTATAAAGCCGTAAAAAGGAAGGAAGAGCTGATCCATGCTACAACAAGGATGAACTTTGAAAACATTTTGCTAAGTGAAAGAAGCCAGTCATCATAGGCCATATAACATATGATTCCATTTATGTGAAATATCCAGAATAGGCAAATCCATACAGAAATAAGTAGATGAGTGATGCGGGGGGCTAGGGACAAAGAGGATAGAGTATAATTACTGAACTGGTATGGGATTTCTTTTAGGGGTGATGAAAATGTTCCAAAAAGAGCTGTGGTGATAATTGCCCAATTCTGTGAATAGACCAAAAGCCACTGAATTGTACACATTAAATGTGTGAATTTTTCTATGTGAGTTGTATCTCAATAAAGCTGTTTTAAGAAGTCTATATCCACAGCCCTAGCCCTAGTTCCAGCTGAAACTGCAGGCCCACACCCAAACCCAGATTCAGTCACAGAGTGTCAGTCTTGATCAATGTAAATAGGTCATAATTCCATTCTCTTTGACTAAGGAAGAGTCATGTGACCCAATTTTGGCCAATGCAGTGTGAGGGAAAGATTTCTTGGGGGTAAAAATGTAAGAAAGATTTCTCAGCACTAAAGAGTTATAGAAACAAAAGATTTTTTTTCTGCCCCTTTCTGCATTGTATGAGGATGTGATGCCTAAAGCTATTGCAGCCATATTGCTATTATGAGAACAAGCTACCACATACTGTAAATGGAGTAGCAAGAAATAAAATGATACCTGTAAGCTACAGAAATGAGCAACCCTACCTTAAGAGTTTTTCTTATGTGAGATAATATATCTCTATTGTTAAAGTCATTCTAAGTTGTGGGGGTTTTTTTCCAAGTTGTATTCAGCAACATCGTAAGTAATAAAATGTACTCCATCTTAATCCAAAATGACTTGAGGTGACTAAATAATCATTTAAAGTTAAGAGTTAGCAAAGTCCTTTATGAATTCTTATTACCATGGCCATCAACCTTGTCTGACTGTAAACCCCTATACCCCATTATGAGAGACATACTTATTTAAATCATTAATAGACTTTTAGAAAATAGTTTCCTTAGTTTCTTTTCCTCTTCATCACTTTTTAGTGTTCAACAGGTCTCCCAGAAAGCTCTTCCTTGTATATAAAATCTGATGTGAAAAATCTTAGTATGATACAAAAGCATGCAAAAACACTGGTTGTATTAAGTTTATGTACTATAAATGTTTAGAATTTGTATGTTAACAGGATTTCTAATCTTACCAGATTAGGTAGATTTGATGCTGATGCTTAAGTCTGGATGATAAACCAATTAGATGAAAGAATGCCAGCAATATTTTGTCTGCAAAATCATGACAAATGCTTAATGAAAAAAACTAAATTATTCTTAGTTTCAGACAGAAAAATCCTTCATTTCACAATAGACTTTGAAGAGCAGTGTGTGTGTGTGCATCTATTCCTAGGTGAGGGACTTTCTGTTAAGATCATTTGCTAATATACACGATGTCTCTATTAAAATTTATTTGGAAAACAACGACACTGGGGGTATATCACCACAAGTCTAGTACTAAACACTGACATTGAAGACTTAAAATGTCAACTGCTTGTTTCCCAAGAAAGATGGTAGCATGTATGGACCCTGGCCAGGGGAAAAGCTTTTATTTGGTTGTTTTTCCCTAAGGCAATCAGAGATTCTCGAAGGATTCAATTCAATTCAACTAACAGTTGTTCAGTGCCTACTATGTGCCAGGTACTATGAGACCCCGAGGAAGTAAGAAAAGGACTCAGTAAAAGAATAACTTCTTTGACTTTAGCTCTGTTGCTCCCCGTTTGGGCTGTGTAAACTCTATCAGCTACTGACAGAATTTCACAGTGCTACACTGGCTTCATGGGGGATAAGCAAATGAACTGGGGATACCACCTAATGAAGCACTTCTGTACTGTCATATTTAAAATCCATAAACTTAAGGAAATTTTCATATTTTTTGGTACTTTATCACAATAGTTGCTATCACTGACAACGTGTGACCTCGCATCTATAGTAAGTCACTGGAAGCTGATATCTGTTCTTTCCACTTCACTGAAATTACACCTTAAATAAAGGTCACCAGAGCACCATGTGCCTTTTTTCAACCTTCAGCCTCATCAACATTTCTGCAACATTTCATAGTGCTGACCATCTTCACACCTTTTGATTACTTTTCCTCTATTTTTTTTAAAGACTTTATTTATTTATTCATGAGAGACACAGAGAGAGAGGCAGAGACACAGGCAGAGGGAGAAGTAGGCTCCCTGCAGAGAAGCTGACACAGGACTCAATCCCAGGACCCCAGGATTACACCCTGAGCCAAAGGCAGACACTCAACCACTGAGCCACCCCAGTGCCCCAACTTTTTTCCTTTTTTCTTTTAGACTCCCAAACACTACATTATCCTGGTTTTCATTTTATCTCTCTGACTGCTCCTGCACTTTCATTGGCTAATCTTCCTCTATGCACACAAGTCTTTCCTTCAGTCCGTTTTGTTTTGTTTGCTCTCTCTATTCTCTCTGTGGGCAACTGCATCCATTGTCACACTTTCAATTAACACTTAAATTCTGAATAAACTGATGATTCCCATATCTGCATCTCCAGCCCCACTATCTTATGTAAGCCCCAATCTCACAATCCCAACAATCAGTTGACTATCATCACCCTGGGCATCTCAAAGATAATATACCCAGAATGGAATACCTTCCCCATCATGAACCTACTCTACCTCCTGAATGCCCAATTTCACTTCACAGTACCCATATACTTCCAGGTACTCTAAATTGTAACTTTGGAATCATTATGATCTTCCCTCTCACTCTTAACATTCCATCCCCCCAGAGTTACCCAAGTTTGAAAATTCAACTTTTCAATAATGTCATAATGTCTCTACCATACATCAGTCTCTTAATACCCCCACTGCCACTACTTTAATTGAGACTACCAATTTCCTAGGCTATGCCATTGGCCTCTTAAATGGTATCCCTGCCTCTAGTCTCTCTGGATGTTGTATTACTGATATAGCTATAAAGTGGAAGCTGGAAAGAAATTGATAGTGGCAGTATGTGGTTGCTGGGCAAGAACTGCCACAGAAAAGTGCTTCTTTTCTCAAAGAAGCTTTATATTGCCCTACATTCCCCCTAGGGTGGGTGCCATTAGCCAGTGAGTAACCCTTGCCACAGGTTGTCACAAACAGGTGACTTACTTGGCATTGACAATGCCATCATAATAGCTATCTAGAAAGCATCAGTAGCTAATGTTCTAGATATACTGATATAGCTATTATATTTTAGGTTGGCTATGAGAAGCAAAAATAAAGATGCCCCAGGATATCATTAAGGATAGCACAGTTGGTGTTCCTTCAGAAAAAGTTAAGTTTGAAATGACATACAGATATGAGAAAATAAGTATTTAAAAAAATATTCATGACCTCTGCTTAATGTTTAGCCTGGTACCAACCCTTTGGAATATGGTTTTGACAAATGATTTCCCTCTCTTCAGAAAAGCCTATTTCCTGACAATAGCATATTCTTCATTGTGGATTAAATATTATATATAAAAGAAAGTGCCTTTTGGTCCTTTTTTTTCTTCTCCATGCTCCATTCTGTAAATTTTAATTTACAAGTTAGTAAATTCTAAACCACTGAAAATAATTTAATAAGTACGCCATATGGGTTCTTGTCACTTCTTTGCTCAAGGATTTATTTTGCTATGGGTGATAACTTAAGTCTGTTTCCTAACACCTAGTAATTCTAACATATCTTAGTACTGCCTGCCAATATCTACGCAACTCTTAAAAGCCTATATCGACACAACACTGAAACTTCCAGCTGAAAAGCCAAATTTTTAGGTAATCTACAAGCTGGTTTGCCTGTAAGCTATGAAACAACAAGCTTAAGTGACTTTTTTCTGAGTGTAATTAACACATAGTGCCTCTATAATAATGAGCTGATTTGAAAAGAAACAACTGACTTCAATCAAACTGGTGGTTTTCACAATATTTCCAAGTCAGTTAATTTCAAAACAACTAGTTCTTGGACTCATTTCACTCATGTGTATACACAAAGCCTGAAAACTGGCCATTTATTTAAGTAATGTATAGACACAGCTTACTGTGATACCTTTCTAAATGACAAACCCCTACCTCTTAAGCCACTTTCTATCCATCCCATAATACCATTTTATCATGTCACACACACCCCTGTTTAAAATCCTCAGATAATTTTGTCTTTCCTATGAAATAAAGGCTGAGCCTTTGATATGTCATTCTGCCAAAATGGAATATTTTCACTCCTCAGTCTCTCCAGATTGTAGATTTTCCTCGGTTCCTCTACAAAAGCATCCACAAGTACTACAGTCTGTACTGAGTTTCTCTTCTTTCAATTTGTATTGCACTTAAAATCTAAAGAACATAAAGTGAACACTTGAGATGTCAAATTATTGCTTTGTACCTGGCAGAGTACCTAACAGAATACCTAGCACATAGTAGACACTCTATAACACTTGTAAACCTGCCTCACTGACTTCTTCCGTTGGGCTAAGAATGCACCTAAGGTGTGATAACAACCTTTCAAATTATACTTCACCAAGTAAATAAGAGGGAAAAGCTCCTTTCCTGTATGCCTCTAATTCTTCACTAAATCAATGTTAATTTATGTAAGTATACCATAGTTGTAAGCACTGTTCTGTCACTGAAGATGTAACAGAGTGGAGTCAGCCTGCATTGGGCCTAAGTATAGGAAGTTTCTGGAAAGGGAGTATGGCTTACTTCCAATACCAACCACCTTCTCCATTCAACTTCTACCAAAAAGGTATTCATGACTGAATATCATGTTTATGACCAGAAAACAAACTTGATTCAGTAGGACAAGGGTTGCTAAAGCCAGCATAAAAAGCTGTTAGTGACACAAATGACATTGTCTGTCATTACAGATTAGTTTACAGTGAGAAAGTGATTCTCATTCACATTATCTAGGCCATCAAAAGAAACCTTCTATATTAATTTGCATAACCTCTAGTTAATGAAATTATACCAATTCTTAACACCATTATGAGGATGGAAGAGACACAGGAGAAGGCGGGAAACAACAGGATGGAGAAGGATTGGTTTTGCATATTAAATAGAAATGTGGAGGAAGTTGGATTTTTGCCATATTCTCTGGCTCTATTAATAGCCAATATACCCATGGCTCAAAACAAAATCATTAGACACTAACATAGAGAAATGTGAATGTAGATCTAAGGCATTCTTTCATTTATAAGCTGTCCTCTCCATAGGAAGCCTAAACTTAACTTTACTACCAGTCCATGAAATAAAGAGTGGAAAAAAGAAAAATTTGGGCACCCGAATCATAAAGGCACACAATGACAGGTAATGGTCCTTCATGTGGTGATACTTCTATGGATACAGGTAGGGAGAAGAGAAACAGAGATATTTTCAATGATAGCAGGAAGACAAAAGCTGAACTGCTCTTCTGTTCAACTTTTGAAAGACTGGCACCACTAGGCCCACAATTCAGGAAATGCACTATACTAACTCCTAACCTTGCTTCAACAGAGAGAACTCAGGTAGTGAAAATCACATAGACATTTCTTTTGGAAAACATTTTGTCTGCTCCTTGTATGCCATATATTTTATCACTGCCATAAACTAATAAAGTAATTACATTTTTAAACCATCATGGTAAGCCTGAGTTACTTTTCTGGGTGCTTCAAGAGCCATAATTCTTGTCATTAGAGGGAAAAATAATTTTAGTAAAGAATAACTCAAATGATTTGGTGCTGATGGCACTCGAGTTTTGCACATGTGATATATATTGAGATAGAGCATGTTTCAAAAATGCAAATGCATGCATAATAACATTGCAGGCTGAACAAATCAGTATCTATTCCTCACTTTATACGTTACTTATTAGGGAGTAGAATCTAATAACATATAATGTCTTATGTAAAAAAGATATTGTTAGGGATCTCTGAAAAACCTGGACCTTTTCAGTTACACCTGATAACTGTAAAACATCATAACCTCATTGGAAAATAGCATTTAAGTTCAAATGAAATGATGTTACTTTAAGAATGCCCATATTCACACTAGAGATTGGATGTCATGTACACAAGTTTTACAATATGATGAATTTAAATAGCAGTGTCAACCAAGTTATCAACATTTGCTATTATTATTAATAACTACTCTGTCCACTGCACTTAGTTTTCTTTAAAGTATTTTTTGTGTACACTATCTTGATTTTTCACCACTATAGCCTTGGGAAATAAACTAGAAAACCAAGACCTAGAGAGGTAATGCAACTTTCTCAATGTCACACAGCTAGTTAGTAATAGTCAGCAATTAAAATTCAAGGACCGAAATTATTAGTCTAATATAGTGTAAAAATGGAAGGCCCATTATGTTTATGCTACCACAGATTAAATACTGACATACTAGAAAATTTTACATTTAAATCTTAAGAGATTTTTAGAGAAACACACTACCAAAAATGGTTGGATGTGAGGTTATCTTTAATGCGTCTGTGAAATGAGATACAAATAATTGAAGACAGATAAAAGTGCATAGTAGGTAATATTTAAATGACCATGGAATGCTGAATTCCATTTTGCTATAATCAAATCTCCATAACCAGTTTTGTTTGAGGCTGTTAGCTTCAGTCAGATATGACACTGTTGTTTAATCTTCAAGCTTCACCTGCAGAAAACAAACAAATGTTGCAATGGAATCCTGAGAGGCCCTTTGCAATTAACTTGTGAGACACCTATATGAAGCAAATGCCCATTCTTCTTAGGATTTACTGTGCAACATGCTCTCCCATTGACAGGATGTGACAGCTTTAGGTAACCAAGCAGTATCTCTAGGATACTATGTGAAGCCTGAATGTAGGCAGTAAGTATACAAATGAAAAACTGACTAAACCTTTGGCTTAAAGTAGCCTGAATAGTAGTAAGAACACAAAATCTGGGGAAAAACTGGGTGAACTGCAAAAATCCCAAAGTGAATTTGAACAAGCAGACAGCAGCGTCCTGAAATTTATTATCATAACTATCAGTTGTACAATAGCCTATATGAAATGGTGATTTTATTCTCATTCCCAATGGGCCAATGCTCACATCATTACAGTCATTGTGAAATGGTAAGCTTGTTTGCACCCTCAGTACAACCTATTCCTAGGAAGTGGTCCCTCTAGGTGAGTCCAAGGGCACTTTTCTGGGACAATGACTTTTATTTTCATAAATTCTTGAGTATAAATACTCTGACTCCATAAAGAACTCCAGGCTTATGATTTGGGGCTTAAAAATGAACAAGGCAAAAACAAACAAACAAACAAAAAAACAAAAAAAAACAAAGTGTTCACTGAACACAGAATAAGAAGGGAAATCTTACAATCTTATTGAAGAAGCTGGATACTTTTGTTTTCTATACTATTTTTTTTCTCCATCCTACTTCATTACTCTTAAATCATAAATATCATATAGAAAACCCTGGATTTGGAGTGACAGGACTTGGGTTTTAGCCTTTGTTTTCCACTATCCTGCTTATCTAATTCTGGATAAGGAATTCCTCCGTCAAGTGGGAGTGGGACTTTGCTGTGTGTATGTGACAGGGCTGGTGTTCAGATCCAATAAAGTAATAAATAGAAAAAGATTCAAATAAACTCTAAGTAATATGTTGAATGCAATGACTGATATGAGAAGCTTCCCTGCTCATCAGGTGTATATTACCTGAATTGACTCAATTGTGAGATCTCCAAGCCGGGACTTGATCATTACAGTTATCCACCCCAATGTGTGTGTCTGTGTGTCTGTATTACACATCCACAGCAAGATATAAGGAACCCATGGCTATAAGTAAATATATTTATTATCATCTATTTCTTTAGTATCTTTCATTCAGATAAGTATATCTAACAGAATTCTGGAATCTTCTGGAGTTAAACATTGTGTGTCTTCAAGAATAACCTCAGGCATTTGTATTTACTTCAGTCTCAGCTTAACACAAGGCCTGGCACATGGTAAGTGCATAGTAAACTTTTGCTGAATAAATGAACTACTGCTAAGCAGGAATCACTTTTTTCTTCTGTCCCCTCAGTCCCTGTGCATACTTTTAACTTAGACTGTTGTCTGTACCAAGGTATTTTTACTGTTAATGCTTATATTTAGTGTTTGCTGTATGTGGCCAACACACCATAGGGTAACACCCTAATGTAATTCCTTCTCCCAATCTACCACTTGCTTCAATAGGATATAAAAAAGGCAAAGGGATTTTTTGGTATAATTAGGGCCTCTAAATTCATTGGCCTTAGCTTAATAAAAAGAGAGATTATCTTGGGTGGGTCTGATATAGTCAGGAGGGCCCTTTTGTAAAGAATCTTAAGGCCACCTCTGAAGTTAGAGGTTTGAAGCAGCAGGGACTCTCCATGGCTGGCTTTGAAGAACCAAACTGCCATAAACTCTACATCTGCAATGAAATTTATTCTGCCAACAACCTAAGGGAGCTGAAAATAGATCTTTCCCCAGTCTAGTTTCCAGATGAGAACAAACCCAGCCAACACCCTGACACCTTAACTGTAGCCTTGTGAGATTCTAAGCAGAGAAATCTTCTAAGTCTATGCCCAGACTTTTGACTTACAGAAATGGAGATAAATGGTATTGTTTTAATCCACTCATTTTGTGATCATTCATTGCAGACATAGGAAGTCTATATATCGTGCATTTGTACAGATCATATTTCTCATCCTAGAGGATAAGCATTTTGAGGGAAGAAGACACATGTTTTGCTTTGCTTCTCTCTGTGCCTAGTGCCCAGCCAAGTACACCACAGATATAGGTGCTGGCTAAAATAAATAGTTTCTATTTGTGAGAATTGGTACTATACTGTACCTCCTGCTGAAACTGCTTTCTACTGAGGACGTAAAATGGAATATACTGACTTCTGTTTTGTCATGTATTTTTCAGCAGAGTGGCAAAAATTAGACACACATGAATAACAGTGGGAGTCGTGTACCTACTTATCAATGCAAGAAGCTGAAAAATGACCACATTCCTTTTAAAGATGGCAATAATGTAGGATGAAAAAAAATAATTCAGAAATCCAATTACAATGAACTGACTAACAAACTGGTTATGGTGGCCACACATGGCTGGTATAAATCAGAATTATTTTCCTCTTTCTTAATTTGCTTCTCAGTCAGGCAATGGCTTTGCTTTTAAAGGAACTGAGAAATAATCTGACCCTTAGATAGTTTTTAATAGATTTAGTTTTATCTCAAAACTAAACACCCTGAGCCCATGCTAATTTGCTTATGTAAAATACAGTTCTTTTAATAGCTAAGCTTCTATTCAAAATCTTAACACTCTCCTTGCCAATCAAAAATCAGTTCCATAAACTCAGCAATATGGAAGAGAAGCCAGAAAAGTCATTTCTTCTTATAGTCCTTTTATTTTCTTTTATTCTCACTCTCTTTTTCTCTCTAGCTAAAATATTGTTTATTCATTATTTTAAAAGGAAACAGTAAATGTGAGAAATAGTCTGGAGAATCCAAGCCTTCATTCCATTTTTATTATAAAAATCTAGCTCTATATTCTCATTTCAGTTGTGAGAAATATCAGACTTCAAGTAGCTTAGTGTTATTGGACAAGATAAAGGGCCATGAAGTGTTATCAGTAACTTGTTCTCAATGCTAAGATTGCTACCAGGAAATTCTAAAGCCTCTTAAGTTCAGCAAGGCCTGCCTCCCCTTGTGAAAATGCAAACAGCACTGACAGACCATCCCACAGGGCCTTAAGTGGCTCAAGCACCAAACGACTAAATTTTCTGAATAGGCTTTATGTTTTCTGGAGAGTAGACACAAAGGAAGAAGGTAAAAACGTAAATTTCCTGGTTGCCTGAGGGAACAGGAGACAGCCACCACCAAGACTTGAAAAAGTACACAAGAAAGCAAGGTCCACATTCCAAACTTGCTGAAGAAGTTTCCTGTGCCCAAGCCTGAGTGCAATGTAGTGTCAGCTGTCTGTGTTGCTGCCTACTGCTATGTGTTAGTTGTAAGATTTCAGTTTCAGATGCATACTCAGGGTTTTTTCTATTTTAATTAGTCCTAAAACAAATGAAGACAATCTCATCATTCCTAATACACATACAAGAGAAACAAACAACAAAACAAAACAAAACAAAAAACCCTACTGTCTTGAATATATAGGACAGTTGAAGAAGTTGATTCTGAAAAATTGCTGGCAGAATGGAATATACTTCTATAAGTTCCTCTTGTATACTGTCTCTCCCACCTCCTGGCCTTCATTACTTTTAGAAAATGCTCAAATAGGGCAGCAGTTTAGCGCCGCCTGCAGCCTGGGGTGTGATCCTGGGGACCCTGGATCAAGTACCACATCGGGCTCCCTGCATGGAGCCTGCTTCTCCCTCTGCCTGTTCCTCTGCCCCCCTCTCTCTCTGTGTCTCTATGAATAAATAAATAAAATTTAAAAAAAAGAAAAAAATATGTATATATACTCTAGGGAATTAAATGAACTTGGATGATCAATAATAAACTAGGAAGCTGGCCTGCTACTCCAGTCCTTTCTTCTGAAATGTTTTCCCTAAACATCCTGTAATTTAGCCATACCAGATGGTCCCTCAGATATACCATAGATTGTATGCCTTTATGCTTTTACTTATTTTAATATATCCACCTTAGATTCACTTCCCTACCTTTCCTAACAGCCAAGTTCCTAGTCATTTTCTAAAACCCAAATAAATGTCATCTTTCTGTACTATATTCCTAGACATAAAACATGAGATACAGTCAGGAGCTTCCTTGTCTCTGGTTCCATATCACTTCATATATACCTCTATTACTGTTCTTATTATATTATATTGTAGGGAGTTTCATTTGTTTCTTTTTGTGTCAATTATACCCCATCTTCTATACTCTGAACCCCTCAAGGGCAAAAATCCTGTCCTATTAATCTTCACACACACCAATCTTCCTCCAACCCATCACAGTGTATATCACAGTACATGACACATAGTGTGCGCTCAATTTATGTTGGCTGGATTGGATTAGAAAATTGATATTAGAGGTCCAGAAAAGAAAGATGACCAAAATAGCTCTTTTCTGCCAAATAGGGACTTGTTTCTCTCAAATGGAATCCCCAGATCTAAAGACCCAGAAAAAATTTCTTTTTGACTGCGATATCACTTCAGTATAAGGGCTTTAGGGCAATAATTTCACAGGAGGCCTCTATACTCTTTTTTAGCTACCAAATGAATCATACTTTCATGAAAAGAGGCTCTCTTTGTTCACACGCCAAATTCTTTCAATCCGGGTGGTAAGCGATTTGCATCTCACTCAAATCAATTAATAATTTTATGTAATTCATAATGTGATAGATTTAATGAAGGAAAGAGGAGAGGCATAAGACACTCTTCCTATATTCAAGCCCCTTGATAGTTGTGGAGATCATTTTAACGCACAAAAAAGAGTAAGACTATACAAACATGCAAAGCTCTGCATTCTGACTAAATAAATGCTGTAGGAATTCAAAAAATTGGGCCAGTCATCTTAGAGTCATGCAACTTGGAATATTTCATGGGTCTTAAAGGATGGAAATAATTTAATAATGCAAATAGAGTTGAAATAAAGGCTAAGACTTTAAAACATCTCAAAGAATTCTAGAGCAGGCAACGAAACTGAGAGATGATTCAGCCTTAACTCCTCATTTTATATTAGAAGAAGTAAGCCTATAGATAGAGCAACTGACTTACTCAAGGTTCTACAGAGCTGGGAGAGATTCTTCCTTGCTCCTATGGGCTGGAGTCATCTCCTACAACCTCGTTTAAATTACACAAAGACAGTTTGTTTCCTATTTTTGTGGGGGAAGTTGAACTCGGATGCTTACTTCTTGTTTTTTTTTTTTTGTATATTTTTTTATTGGAGTTTGATTTGCCAACATATAGCATAACACCCAGTGCTCATTCTGTCAAGTGCCCCCCTCAGTGCCCATCACTCAGTCACCCCAGCCCCCTGCCCACCTCCCCTTCCACTACCCCTTGTTCGTTTCCCAAAGTTAGGAGTCTCTCATGTTCTGTCACCCTCTCTGATATTTCCCACTCATTTTCTCTCCTTTTCCCCTTTATTCCCTTTCACTATTTTTAATATTCCCCAAATGAATGAGACCATATAATGTTTGTCCTTCTCTGATTGACTTAACTTCACTCAGCATAATACCCTCCAGTTCTATCCACGTTGAAGCAAATGGTGGGTATTTGTCATTTCTAATGGCCGTCCTACGACCCAGCAATTGCACTGCTGGCGATTTACCCCAAAGATACAGATGCAGCGAAACAGCAAGACACCTGCACCCCAATGTTTATAGCAGCAATATCCACAATAGCCAAATGGTGGAAGGAGCCTCAGTGTCCATCGAAAGATGAATGGATAAAGAAGATGTGGTATATTTATACAATGGAATATTACTCAGGCATTAGATGCTTACTACTTTCTTGCTGAGAAAAATACCCTGCTAAAACATTGTCTAGACCAATTTTTAAAAGAGAAACTGGAAATGTAGACAGGCTAGCCATAAAAACTTGAGTAAATCTATTGCATTTAAACAACAACAGAAGATGACTTCTGGGTAGGGGGAGGCATGAAACTAGAATAACATTTCTATTACAGACTTTGTGTGATAAAGTGAGTTACATCATCATGTGCACAGGGAACTGGATTTCCCCAGAAATATAATTGAGCTTGTTTTATGAATGATTTATACTTTTTTTTTCAAAATTTGCCAATGACTAAAAAAAAATGGCAATGCCCAGCAGAGACTACATTGAGATTGGCTATCTGAAAGAAAGTTTCTTCCTTTTTTACATGCTAATCCCCAACATGCAGAAACAATTTTAATTTATGTCTGGCAGCATCTGAGCTGCAAGAAAGTGAAGCTACCGACATCTGGCTTGATAAACCACATGGCTGTAAGCAAGCTTATAAATTAAATTATTTAAGTATCCCCATTTAATTTTCAACATCTCTAAGGACAGGATGACAGACTGAAATGTGTCAAACGCAAAGAAACCAGCCTAAACTCATCTCAAACATGACACTTAACGTAATTCAATAATATTCCACATTTTACAAACAGACATGAAAGCACATTTCACCCCATCAATATAATTTGTGGTGCCCATGTAGAATCATGCCATGATATCCCACAAGAAGCATAATTTAGCATGGACATAAATTTTACTTAATGATCCAATTATTGCCTTAAATATAAGACTATGTGGAAAAATCTCAGTATGTTGGGCACAATCCTCTCAGTCTAATATTTTAGAGGGAATGAGACAAGTCATCAGGAGACTTTTGTTCTCCTCTTTTAGGACAACATAGTTATCACCATCATTGCATTTACACATGAATTCATCCAATGCATATCTGGAAATATCTGCTACATGCTAGGTACAGAGCTAGGTGCTAGGATCTGGCAGTAAATAAATTCTATCTAGCCTCCATCATCATGGAGCTTACTATCTCCCTCTCACTGGATAAATGCACTGATTGTCTTCCTAAAGCCCTGGAAGTCATTAATTCAGGATGAATTTAAGTCCTTTTCCTCCTAGTAGCTCATGAAAGACAGGCATCTAACACTGACCCTAATAAAAATATATACACCTGGTTACAAAAGGGATACCACACACATGCAGAAAAAGATGGACTCCGATAATCCAGTTCCTAAAGTGACTTGCTCATTGCTGCTGGAGGTAGAAGGTAACCTGCTCCTCAATCAATCAGAGAGAAAAATACACCAGGTTCCTGCTCTGGGCAAGGAAATACATGAAGCTTTAGGAGGGAATTAATGAGGAAGATATTAAACTGTCTAAATTAGAGGTAAAGCTCATAGCAGTGATAGAGAAGAGAAAGGAGGGAAGTAAAAGACATTATGATGCACTGATGGGACACGATGACAGATTATACATGGAATGCATAGTACAAAAAGAGGGCAAAGAAAACTCAAGGTTTCAAGCCTGGGTAGCTGGAATAATGATGGTATCCCTGGCAGAAATACGTCAGTCCTATGACATTCTTAAAAGCAATGAGGAAAAAAAGGGCTTACACTAGAGTTCAGTAGCCTCATTATACTGGAGAGCTCCAACAAGCCTGGAATAATGCTAAGGAGGGCCAATGGCAAACCTACGAAACAAGTAGTGGAAAAGGAAAACAGGAAAAGATATATAAAGAGGAAATAAGGAGAAAGAAAAAGAAAGAAGGAGGGAAACATCAGTGCTGTGACAGATTTGCCCAGTTAATATTTATAAAGCACTGAGAACAGTGCCTGACACATAAATGCTATATATATTTGCTAAATAAAGAATTCTACGCTCAGCGCTGATGACATGATTCCCTTACCCTTTGTGTAGACATTCACATTCTTGAAAGCAGAAGCCTAAAGCAAATGATTTCTCAAGGTCCTCTGCAGCTCAGTTATTTCGTAGCTCTATGTTTCTCATCACTTTTAAGAGATTTCACTAGAGAAAAAAAAAAAAAAAAAACAACGATGGCACTGCCGATACATCAGAGTCCTATTTTCTACGTCATCCTTTTCCATTTTACCTACAGGTATAGCATAACTGTTTTTTTTAATAGACAGCATTCATTTAGTTAATTCCTTAGAATTTGTGGGCATTACTGTCAACATGACCTCCTTTGATAGTAAACACATTACAACTAGTATTCTTTAAACAGCCTCTTCATTTATAAGGTAGCCCTGTCAGTAAGCTCTACTGTAAATCATTTGGTACACGGAACTCTGTGTTCCCATCAGTAATGAAGTAGGCATTTTTATTCAAATGTAGCAGGATGTTCAGCTCCCAGGATAATGATTAAGCGAAGATCTTCTTTTTTATTCTGCAGACAAAGCAGATACCATACTTACAGTTTAGGCTCTCAGGGACAAAAATCTTAATGGAGGCCAAGATTTCCTCAGACTTTATGGAAATAACCTTTTTAAAGTTTGCATTCTGTGGTCCCTCTCTGTGGCAATCCTGATTTCTTTTTTCTGGGGTCAGAATGTTCTTGACAGGTCTCCCACTCCCTTGCTACTCTTTAATAGTACCATGATTTCCTCACTTCTCTTCCTAATGAATATTTCATCTGTCTGAAGGAATAATCATCGTGTGTTTACCAAATGACAAAATGACTTACGAAAATGTACTTAACTGGAAATCAGCCTTTCTTAGAATTACCAGTCTTCTTTGAGCTCCTTCCTCTGCCTCCTCAAACTATTGTGAACAGTAAAACGAATAGTAACTTTGCGTGCTCTCCTGTGATTAAAACTATAAACTTAAAAAAAAAACTATAATGTTGGTGCAAAGTAGTACTCATAGATGGTGCTCACATCATACAGTATGTAGATGTAAGCTTGGATCAGGGCATGCCCATAAGCGCGTCTTTTATTACATGTTCATACACAGTATACAAAATATTCAAGCATCGATCAAGGTGCTTTTGAAAAAGCAGGGTGTAAAATTAAATAAAATTACAATGGGCACTGAAAACTTGTACTGTTTATATTAATTTCTCATTAAAGGTTTACATCAGACACTATGAATTATGCCCACCCATTTAACCAGGTGAGAAATGTTGCAAATAAGAGGAGAACGAAATCAGTCATCGATCACACATGTGATAGTCAGCTATGTCAGTTAAAGTGTATCTCTCAAAATTGAAGTTCGCAGGCTCTCATACACATAAGTCTGGTATAAAATAGGTAACTGATGTGTTCTTGGAAAACAGCCATTTAAAATCATGTAAGTTGAATAGTTTCATCTGACATTTGTCAGACATCTAGCAAAAATAGGACAATATTTGAAGGTCACCAGTTCAACGTCTATCCTATAGAAAAGATCCTGGCTACTTCAGATAGTGTACTACATGGCACAGGATTACATTACTGCTTTGTACTTATTTCATAATTTTTGTTATTGTTTATTTTTTTTTTCATTTCTCTCTAGCTTTTTAAAAAAGAATATATAGTCGTTCTCAATGTACTTTGGAAGTGAGTTAGACTGAAGAAATAGTGATTTCAAATTTATTAAGGTGAAATGGAAGGCTGGACTTTGCCTCACCCAAAAGATGCTTTGCTATATTCACTGCTGAAATAACACCCCTAAAGAAGATCTGCTCAGAGAGATCTTCCAAAAGCCACAAGAGCCATTTCTATTAACTCTGAACCCATTTCCTAAACACCTAACGTGGGACAACTTGTTGGCAAATATGTATACATTTCAGATTATGGCTTATCTATAAACATTTAGCAAAAGCCTGAGGCTTTGTTCTCAGTTTTATGGTTGTTTTCTGTGTTCTTTTTCCCCTAAGGCAGAGGAATAAGTATCAACTGAGCAATGCTTCCATTTTCCTTAAAAGATCAGAGCTAAATGCTACAAGAAAATGAATGCAATCTACAAGTTAAGATTCATTATGTGTCTTGCAGATGGAAATGTATGAATGGTTGTCCTATCCACAAAACACAAGTGTGTAATCACTCACTAAGATCAGTAGACTCCAAAAGAGAATGATGGCACAGTTAAATGCATCTTCTCAAGGAAGTTTATGGCAGTGAATGGTTATAATTGATCATCTTACCATATTTCTGCCCATGTATTAAGGATGATGCTATTGTTTCATGGGAGTATAAGCTGACAAGTTAATTGAGAATCCATATCTTCCCATCAATATATCAATCTATTGATTATTGATCTGCTGATCTATTGATCTATCAATCTATCACCTAATCTCTAAGGGTATTATCATATGCCAGAAAAGTTCAGCTTATCTGTACAACTGACCCCTCGCAACAAAATCAAGTCTATCAATTAAATTCTCCTTGCTTAGTATCCACTTCTACTGCTCCTCCAAAGGCTAAGAGGCCCTGTTTTTTTTTTAAAGATTTTATTTATTTATTCATGATAGACACAGAGAGAGAGAGGCAGAGACACAGGCAGAGGGTGAAGCAGGCCCGCCGCAGGAGCCCGACATGGGACTCGATCCTGGAACATCAGGACCATGCCCTGGGCTGAAGGCAGACGCCCAACCACTGAGCCACCTGGGCGTCCCAAGAGGCCCTGTTTTATTCCTCATCTTACCACTGCATGTAGGTACTTTATCCTGTTGGAAGATCTTTTCTTTGCCTACTCTCAAACTTAGAGACATGGCTTATAGCTTTGGTGGAAAATCTGACCATTACGGAAATAGGCCACACACAAAAAAAGAAAAGATAAAAAGAAAAACGGCCAAACCTACATGATACTCTTACTCTCCCCTACTTAACAGCATGGATATTCTGTCATACTTTGATTTTTCTTTTTGGTGAAGTGGTAGAGAAAGCTAGGTCACTGGAATGTTCAAGGGGAATTTTAAAATGAACATGTTTTGGATTCACTGATCTATACTATAAAAAGGATGATTGTCAGCCATGAGAAAATTTAACACTCAGAAATCCTTAAAGGATTGACTGCAAATACACTAAAAACTCAATCTAACGACATCTGGACCTATATCTTGACTATTCTGATTTTTCATAAACAGAAAATGATGACCAAACTGAAATAAGGAGATAAACTTTTTTTAAATGAAGAATAAACAAAAACTAAAGCCTAATTTTTTTTTGAGATTTTCTCATTTAGATGTTCCATATGCTCCCCAAATGCAACAGGTATAAAATGGAACTCATTTTCCTTACCTATGGCTCCCATTTGCCTGCCACCAAGGCCAAAACCTTTACTTTCACTCCCTGAAAGTGAATGGTACCAAAGCAGATGAATGGGAGTGGGGTAGGGGTAGGGTTGAGGGGGGAGTGGAAGAAACCACTACAGAAGAACAGAGTCAAAATATCCAGAAAAGGGCCCAGGATCTGATTACAAACTGTGTTTAAAGATTTTTAGCTGACCTTAGCTAGGGTCATGAGAAATTTTTTCAACTCAGTTTCAACTTGATCTCAGTAATACTGAATGGTATTACCATCTACCGAGTCTCCCAAGCCAGGAATCTTTCTCTCACTTCTTACATATGAGTGACTCACACCTATTAGCATATGTCAAATCTCATGGTTCTCAAAGTGTAGTCCCTGGATCAATGGCATCAGTATCCCCTGGAAAGTTGTTAGAAATGCAAATTCTTGGGGCACCTGGGTGGCTCATTCAGTTAAGTGTCCAACTTTTGATTTCGGCTCAGGTCATGATCTCAGGGTCCTAGGATCCAGTCCTACATCGGGCTCTGTGCTCAGAGCAGAGTCTACTTGGGATTCTTTCTCCCTCTCTCTCTGCATGCCCCCACCTCATGCTCTCCCTCTCTAAATACATACATACATACATACATACATACATACATACATTTTTAGAATCTTAAAAAAAAAAAGAAATGCAAATTCTCTGGCCCCACCCCAGACCAACTGAAACAGAAACTTGGGGGAAGGGTCTAGCAATCTGCAACTTAAGCCCTCCAAGTGATTCTGATACACACTCAAATTTGAGAATCATTCTTCAAATCAATCCACCATTATTCTCATTGTCAACTGCCACCTGGATGGATGGGATGCCACCCTCATCATGCCACCCTGGATGATGAGGGATGCCACCCTCATCATCTCTTATCTGGCCTATGGCAACAGTTTCTTAATTGGTTCCCTGGCCTTCAATATTACATCCTCCAATCTATCCTTTATACTATCACCAGAGTGAACCTTCTTTATTATATATATATATATATATTATATATATATATAATATATATATATATATATGTATGTGTGTGTGTGTTTTATTGAACTTCCATTTGCCAACATATAGTATAACACACAGTGCTCATCCCATCAAGTGCCCTCCTCAGTGCCCATCATCCAGTCAGAGTGACCCTTCTACATCACAAATGTGATTATTAAAATGTTTTCCTAGTTCCTCCATGCCTATAGAAATGGTTTTTATTTTTATTTTTAAATTATTTATTCATGAGAGACACACAGAGAGGGACGGAGACATAGGCAGAGGGAGAAGCAGGCTTCCCAATGGGAGCGCAATGCAGGACCCGATCCCAGGACCCCGGGATCATGACCTGAGCCAAATGCAGATGCTCAACCACTGAGCCACCCAGGTGCCCCTAGAAATGGTTTTTAAACTGAGTCCCTAAGTGCGTTTCAAGGTTGCTCTCAGGCAATATAGAGGCTCAGTGGGTAGTAAACTAAACTTAAAATTTTACAAGTAGCTTTATAAAACCACTGGTCAGCAAGAGAAAGGAGATGTTCCTTCAGAGTAGAAGTTCCTCTTCATCAGGCTCATCTTTTCTCACACTTACCATCCACATCACCCTTTACCTATATAGAAAGACTATTGCTCCTCTAAGGGGCCAGGACTATTGGATGTTTCTGTGCCACTGCTTCTTTTGCTAACAACATCTGCCCATCCTTGCCTTTTGTTCATCAGATTATACTGCTGTTCCCTAGCCCCTATCAGTCCACACTTAAAGAATGGCTCTAATATACTAGCATTCCCTTCTACATGAAGCCTTTTCAGATGCCTGATTCTCATTCTTCTACTAGATGCAATTTCTCTCTCAGCTCTCACTGTGGCAATAACAGTAGTGAGAGTGATGGCTGATCTTTATGAGCATGTACTAGGTTATATGCAATCATTGTGCAAAGCGCCATCTTAAACCTCACAAGTTTACGAAGTATGAGGTATAATTATTATCCCCATTTTATTTAATTTTATTTAAGTATAATCAGCATACAGTATTAATTTCAGGTGTAGAATATAATGATTCAACAATTCTATATATTACTCAGTGCTCATCATGATAAGTGTTATAATTCCCATTTTAAAGACGAGGAGACTAAAGTTTAGGAAGATTATATTTAATCTACTTGTCCAAGCTGTACAACAAATATGTGGCAGAATTGGATCATCTTATCTACTTAAACCTCAAAGCATATGCACTTAACCTCTACAGCATAGGGCCCAGGATCATAACACATGAGTCAGGTAAGCAAAGAATAAGACAGAAGGGGGTAACAGACACAGGGAATGAAACAGGGTACACTCAAGCTATAAGCATTTAAAAAAAAAAAAGGAAGGAGAAAGGAGGAAAGAGAAGAAAAGAAGAGCCCTGGGTTGCAAACAAAACAAATCTGAGGACTGATCCTGACTAGTATGCCACTAGCTTGAGACTCCTGTTTCATACTATATTCAATTCCCAACTTTATACTTGTCATAAAACCCACGTCAGGATAATTTATTAGGATAGTAGTGCCTATATCTTTCTTGTTGTTGTAGGTCACATGAAAGAAAGATAATTTTCTACTTTTCACCTATCCATGAACTTTGCATCCTAGACATCAAGGCAGAGGTATGGGGGACAAGGGGATGGAAATAAAGGGACCTAATTGGTCCATATTAGGAGAGAGAAAGAGGGCTATATTCTTGAGACTGTCAGTAGGATTTTAGGGATCTCATAAATGGCTGTACTTCTAAAGGAGGGGCCTGATAATGCATATCCAGGGGGAAAAATGGTCCTTAGTCAAATATCCCTGTGCACCAAGATCATAATAAACCATGCCCTTCAGCAATCATGACTGCTAACTAGAGATTTTACGGCAAATTTTCTGTACCAGGTAAACCTCAGTGTACTAGTTCTCTATTGCCACTATAATAAACTACCACAGACTTGGTAGCATTAAACAACACAGATTTATCTTACAGTTCTGGAAGTCAGAAGTCTGAAATGGATCTTGCTGGACTACAGTAAAAGTGTTGGCAGGGCTACACACCCTTCTAGAGGCTGTAGGGGATAATCCTTTTCCTTACTCTTTCCAGTTTCAAGAGGCTACCCCCATTCCTTAGCTTGTGGCCACTGTCTTCCCCCACTCCTTGGCTTGTGGCCAGCAATGTTGGCCTGAACTCTTCTCAAGCTGTCATCTCTCTGGTCCTCTCTCTTCAGCCTCCCTCTTAGACTTTTAAGACCCCTTGTGATCATAATGAGTTCACCCAGTTAACCAGTATAATCTTCCTAATTTAAGGTCAGGTAAATAGCAACCTTAACTCCATCTTCAATCTTAATTCCCCTTCATGTGATGCAACATAGTCACAGGTTCCAGGGATTAGTACATAGACATCTTCAGGGAGCTACTCTGTCTATCACGACCAGTGATTCCTAAAGACTTTTTGAGTAGGGAGCTATTTGAGATTATATATCTTACTGCCCTATTAAGTAGTTTCCAATATGTGAATATTTTTAATTAAAATATATATGAGCAATATATATGAGCAAATAAATTCATATGCATTCCACACCTATAACAATTGGTTATTTTATTTCTCTGTGTACAAGTCAGGCCTCACCTCTCTACCATGAGATTGTGATTGGGGACTATGTCTCCTACTGGTTTTTGTTTCCCCAGCACCTAGTACCATGCCTGGCACACTGTAGAAATTTTTATTTGTCACAGTAGTAAATCAGTGAAAAATGCTTCTTCCAGTAAAAAAAAAAATTGTAGAATTGTTTTTGTTAATTATTTCAAAGCTATACATACCTCAAAAGCTGAATCTAGTGCCAAAAAGGGAGGGGGAAGCTGAACATACACTATTTTAAAAATCCATTTAAAACGCAGGTCAGACGCATTTTTTATTATTTCTAATATTGGATCATTCATCAGTGGAATAAGAAACAAAAAAGAAAAGGGAACTTCTCCCCTAAACCATATGAATTCTTATATCTCATTTCAAATCAATAACGAGAAAGTCACTTCTAAAATATTATGATTCATGAAGTTTATTTACCACTCCTTCTTTTGGGTTTGATCAGAATAGCCATCTCTGTATGGTACTAGAATTGTTGATATTTTATTGCATTTCCACATCTCATTATTATGTATTAAACGCTATTATTTATGGCCACCAGTCAATCTAATGTGAGACAGAAAAATTATTGAAGGCTTGCCATCTCAGGAATAGACATTTTATAGGGATGAAGGACTGACTAGGAAGAGTCAATGGTCCTTCAGCTGCCCCTCAGATCATTAACTCCAAGTGGTTATTTGCTCCCAGGCACTGTCCTGTGCCTAGGTTGTTATTGCTGTGATATGTAGATGAAGAAGAATATATTTTAAATGCTTTACTATGAACTCACTGCTCATGAAGGGTGCCAGATTGAAAGCATTGGAGTCTGAACTCATCAGGTTATGCACTTGGCTGGTTCCAAGTTACAGAGAGATGCTTGACCTTGAATGACCACCTTGCAAGAGGGAGGAAATATACAGTTTTGCTGAATTTCAAGAGATTTACAGAAGAGCAACACATCAGCATTCCAAAGTTAAGCATTTTTATCGAGGAGAAAAATAAGACTACTAACTGAATTTCTACTTGACTCTATATATTATAATGCCAATACTGGTGTGTATGTGGTGGGGGAGGAAGTGGTGTTAGGACACAAAATTATTTTAACATAAAACATAAATAAAGCCCTATTACTAATGCACTAAGACACTTAAACAAGCAGCAATCTTTTTAAACAACAACTGGTATGTGTATTCCAGCTTAATGGCCAATCTTGATTCCATTTTGCACACTTGAGAAGAATCCTTAACTTTCTAAAAATCATACACTGAGGAGGAAGGTTAGAGCTATCCAAAGTTTTTATTATAGATACTAGAAAGCCAAGGCTCAGAGTGGAAAATGACCTGAGGAGGACCATATCAGCAGTATACTAAGACCAGGAGCAGTGCCCAGATTTTCTGATTAACAGGCACAGGCTCTTCTAGCATATACCATGTTGTCTCTCTAAGGGAGGAAAACTAGCTGCTCTCTGAACCTTTTAAATATTTAGTGCCAATTATTTTCATAAGTGTGCATTCTTTTGGCCTGTTAGGCATTTTTCCTCCATTCTGATCTACTCAATCACCTAAGGTTAGGAAGACTCATTTTTCACACACTTAAGTCTTCTTAAGTATGAAAAAATACCTCTCAGTTAATATTACACAACTGGCAGACTTACAATTCCCAAATTAGGAACATTATTTCCACAAATGACACAAAATGCAGAAATCTCATCTTACTTCCTCAGTAAGTTTCATTTTTAATCTGTCATTTTATTTTCTGATACCTTTTTTCCCTATAGCGATTGAAACTTTTTGGCAATAGTATTCCCTAAAGGCAGTACCTCAAGAAGAATGGCAAATGGAACTATATGCATAGTTAAAAAACCTGACAAATCCATTTAAAATTCCCTTTACAGACTAATTTCAATTAACTGGAACCCAATTTAAAAAAAAATCCTTGATGTATTTGTGCTGTATTTTTCAATTGACAAGCAAATTGCAAGATTTTAACAATTTCATTTTTATATAACCTCATTGTTTTACATACTTTAGAGAAAGCATCAAGTGACTCCATAGACTTATCACAAATTCAGATCATTCTATTTACTTTTTTACAAGTTGGGATGAGTAATCTTATTTGAATAATAATGTGTAGCACTACCAAATATTATTAGCAAAGGAAAAAATAATATTCTCTATTTCTTTCTTACTAAGTACTGAACACTGACCAATATTTTTAATAAGAATGAAGGCCAATGAGGGAAGTCTTTCAGGTAACTGTAGATTTTAATTAATCTAAGTCTCCCCCATCTTGCCACATTTTTTCACATATTCCATCTACCAGAGGACTGAATAGAGAAAGCAATTGCTTTCTCAATATTCCAGGTGAGTTCTATCTACTTTGGCACATTTACCAAAAGAAAAAGCACAATAACTTTTGCCCAGTAGTTGGGCAATAAGTATTTATTGAGCATATAGACTGGTAGATGGATGGATGAAAGGAAGGATGGAAAGGTAAATAAATGAATGCAATACCATGTCAATACAGATATTTTACTTGAGACTTTCCTAAAAAATTAAAAGATTCATTTCAGGAGGCAAATATTTGTTTTGTCAGTAAAATTCTCTGAATGAATTTTTTTCCATTGATATGGGAAAATGTCATGCTTATTTGAGGTCAGTGAGAACTACTATATGGTTCTCAAACCACTGGTTCTTAAACATCCTTATTGGCCACTGCCTTCCCTTGTACTTTGCAGATATTTCCCTTAGGAAAGGAGTCTCTTAGTTTTAGCAGCTGTCTACAGAAAAGGTCACAGGATCATTCAAATATGTAGGACAGCTTGCATATTTGATTTTGCAAAGACTAACAATTATGGAGTACAGACACAAACTTATCTATACCATAGCCAAATAGGTTTTTAAAGGTTTAAAATAATGCATTTCATTTACATGACACTCAATGAATAGAACTGATTATATCAGTGAAACATTCCATTCTTTTCACATTATACAACAAAGTGTTCAATTCCCCAAGTAAATTTCAGTGTAGAATGCACATACCTTGATAGATCCAGAAGTTATGGGAATCAAAAAGGAGACAGCTGAATAAAGGTCACTCTTGTAATTCCTGTAAACAAATTAGGCCAAATTATCCTTCAAACATATGTACAAGCAGGTCCAAAGCAATCCTTCTATGAGGGAAAGGAAGAGACGCATGAGGGGTTGGGGTGGGAGGAGGCATGGGGGTTGTGAACATAAGACTTCATTTTGCAATTCACAAGGAATAATGGGGTCAGTCTCCTAAAAGGTCTGCTTGAAACTTCAAACAATCATATTAACTATATAGCTAAGAATTTTTAAATTAACAATGAGTATACCTAGAGGGCTATGGGATTCTCACCCACAAGACAGCCCCAATTTAATAGTATTCAATTATTGTTCAATATACCACTCATTTTGAGATGAAACGCCCACAATTTCAAGGAGTCTTCACCAATAGAAATAATTTGTAGTAATTTAAATTTCTTATACTAAAATAGTTCCTTATAGTTCACCAGAAACCTTCATATACATATTTCATTTAATCCTCAAAACAAACCTAAAGAAACAGACTGAGAGCTTAAATGGCTTGCACAAAGTCACATATGTGGTTAGTGGCAGAGCCAGGATTAGAATCCAGGTCCCTTCACTTTCAGTTGAGTCATTTGTCCAATGTCCCACATGACTTCCTTCATGATAGTTATAACATTAACTATATTTCTTCATAGGCCACACTTGGTACTAGGCAAAAGGGCAGGAAATATTTTCTATCAAAATTCCTACTATATCGCCTGACTTGAGAGACATATGTCTCTCTCTCTACATATGTACACGTGTGTATGTGTGTATACATATTTCATTGACACAGAAATGTTAACAGTAAATTGATAAATGAAAAAAGCACATTATAAAGTAATCACATGAGTCTAGCTTTTAAAAAGACCTATATGTATGTAAAATACATTTTCTTTTCATTTTTTGTGTATCTGTATTTTCTTTTTCTATAATGAACATATATCACTCATATATAGAAAAGCTATGCTTTAAATTCTTCAAAAATCCATTTTAGGTGGACGAGAGGATAGAAGAAATAGGGGATGGGGATTAAGGAGGACACTTGTGATGAGCACCAGGTGTTGCATGGAAGTGTTGAATCACTATATCGTACACCTGAAAATAACATTACACTGTAATATTACATTGCATGTTAGGTAACTGGAATTTAAATTAAAAAGAAATAAAACAAACCAAATAAAGTCTCAAAAAATTCATCTTAGAAAAGGCAGTGTGTTGAACTAAAACAAAAGGGAAAACAAACTTTAGTATTCCAATATTTTATGATTGGCACTCAATTAACCTTATGGCCCCAATTTATCAATCAAGTAATCCCAAAACTTATTTTTTTTATATTGAGGCAAAATCTCAGTAATAAGGGCAAACAATTAAAAATTTCTGCACAGCAAATCAAGGCAGAAGAAAATATCTAAATGCAATTTTTTAAAATGTAGGTCAATAGCATTATTGTCACCTTTGACAAAGATCATCAATGTGACCTTGTAATGATAATAATTGAACATTATATTACTACTAATGATCTCAATATCCAATATACTATATATAAATCATAATAGACTGAAGTGCTGCTCTTGATTAGTTGCAATCTAATTGCCTGACGTACATTTTTCATCACCATTAATGGTTGCTCAAAAAAGACATAGTTCTGCTCAAGTGTTCATGTGGTTCCATAATAGTGCTAAGTTAGAATCTTTCAAGGGAAGACATTTCAGAAAGTACTTACATCTAAACTATAAAAAAGTATTTCTGGCTCTTCTGCCACATGTACCAGAGCAAGTCTGTAGAAATTGGCTTCATACCCATCAGGCTGATTCTGCAAGGAGGTTAGCAAAAAGTACTTTAAAAAATAAACTGCCCTATATGCAGCATTTTGCCTTGGTGACATACACAGAGGACTGAGAAGCAAGGGCTTTGAAATGATTTAGCTCTTTTTTGCTTACTTCTCAACTGCCTTCAAAACTAAAGCCTTCAGGAAGATAGCTCCCCATTTATGACTAGAAAAGGCCAGTTCATACATGGATCTATATAAGATACCCCAGGTTATTATGCTGTCACTTACCAGTTCAAACAGGTACCACTTCCCTCACCTTTAACCTCTGTATTTCACTCAAGAATTCATTTCCAAAAAAGAAACCACTGACTGTCTTAATACTTCATGTGGGCTAGCTACCCTTTAGGAAAAAAAAAAATTCTTGACAGGACCATCATTGAATGCAACCAAGTAATGCACACCAGAGGCAAAAGCAGTAGGATACACAAATGTTAGAAATGCATCTCACAGTACTGACTATTGGTTTTGGAGATAGGCTAGAGCCTGCAAGCAGGGTCCTAAAGTCAAATCTGAATAGCTCATTAAGAGTTCATCTAACCCACACTTTAATTAGTGCTACTGCCTCTTGTTTGGTCCTATGTAGAGAATAATATTCTACATCCTTCAGTTCTCAGCCTCTTCAAACAAAACCATCATCTGAGACTGGCTGTGGAGAGGAAGTGAGTAAGATGAAGGTGAAGGAACAGAAGAATGGTCTAAGAGTCTGGTTCAAAAAATACATACATATATAAAAATACATATATATCAAAATATGAATATATATGTGTAGGGATGAATATCTTTCTCAGGTGGATTTCAAAAGTATAATTTTTATTTGTTTAGGAAACGGGCCATTTTTTACTTGCTTTCAATAATTATTCAATTATATACTAATTATAACTATAACAACTTATTAACACTTTCTATTTTCAAGGGACTTTGGGCTGCATATAGGTCGCACTTTATTTTACTAATGAGTATATCTTTACATATTGCTACACATACTTTTAAAGCCCTAATGCTATTTTTCTAATGGGATGTTTACTCAAAGACCTTGAAGAAAATAATTGCGTTAATAACAGAGACGGTTTCCCCATTACAATGATCAGTGCTCTCAGACAATTAATGCCGCAACACTCTGTATCGTCACTTTCTTCCTCAGGGTCTAGAGAACTTCTAGGTTTACATTATTGGCTGCAGCTTCTTTTCTTTCTGGCAATATGGGCATTTCTAATGATGAGACCTGCCAAAACTTGTCAATGCTATTTTTCTTCTTTTCCATTAGAGGTGACTGTGGCTGAATAGCCAAGCAATCTATAGTCTAACTTCACATAATTGTTTTTACTACATGACATGAAGAAATATAGTGAGTAATCACTCCTGTTTTACATGAAGCAAATTGCTGATGGTTTCCACAGCAATATGAAGAAGTCTTAACTTGCCTAATCTCCCTTGAACATCCTGTTCAAATTCTGACAGGATAAACTTAGCCCTTCTTGGTTCTCCAATGACTAAAACTAGATTGGATCAGTGGATCTCAATTATTTTCCCTGTCTGTAGATCTCTTCAAAACAAAGCAGCCAGAGAACAGCTGGTCCCAGTAACAACTGGTATATTCCTCTCCCTCTAGCACTCTCAAGAAGAACAGGTTTATACTCTTTGTTATTTATGACCTAAACCTTACCTCTATCTAAGGTGGCAATATTTATTTTTGTGGTTTTTGATTCCTCTTTGTTTTGTAAATGTATTTTTCGGCAATGAAAGCTATACAGATTTAATATAGAAAATCTGGGAATACAGAAGGTGTAAAGGAAAAAGAATCACCTAATACCCATCTCCTCCAAAGACACATAATCATTTTGTGCTTGATTTTCCAGTCTTTTTTTCTTTCTTACATAAACATTTTCCTTTTATCGTAAAATATTTGTAAACATCATCCTTAATGGCCATAAAATATTACATTGTCTAGATGTACCATAAATCACTTAGCAATTCCCTTGCTGAACATTTAGGTTCCTTCATTTTTCCAACTATTACAAATAATTTCTGGTGAAAATCTTTGCAAATAAAGCTTTCTCTGCACTTTGCATTATTTCTTTAGGACAAATTCCCAGAAGTAGAATTACTGGGTCAAATGGATACAAGCATTTTTAAGGCTTTTGCTTCAAACTGCCAAATCTATACCAACTACCATTTCATCATGTCCTTATATTCATGCATTTATTCAATCACTACTTATTAAATACCTACTATGTACCAGGCACTATGCTAGGTGATATGGATGCAGTAGTGAAGAAAACAGACACAAAGCCCATACCCTCATAGAGCTAATATGCTAGTAGATTTGATAAATCATAAACAAAAATACAGTGTGATGTCAGGTAGTGATGAGTAATAAGAGGAAAAATAGAAGTGTATAAAGGCAAAGAAAATGAAGAATCATGACAGGACTCATTACATAGAATGGCCAAGAAGGCTTCTATGGTTAAGGAATATTTGATCAAAGATCTGAATGAAGCAGGAAAGTAAGCTTACAGAAATCTTGGAGAAAATTCATTTCAGGCAGTGGAAATGGCAACTGCAAAGGCCTTGAGAAATAAAAATGCATGGCATGTTAAAGGAACAAAATGGAGGACAGCATAGCTAGAATGTTATGACCAAAGTTTGATAGATAAAATAGTAAGATGAAAGGCCCAACAGACACCAAATTACATAGGGCCTTGTAGGCTATAGTAAACAATTTAAAATTATTTTTTAAATTTTATTTTAAGCGTGAGAAGGTAGCCATTGGAGGTCAAAGAGTGAGAAAATCACAAGATCTTATTTATATTTTAAAAAGATCACCCTGGGGTGCCTGGGTGGCTCAATTGGTTAAGCTTCTGCCTTCAGCTCAGTTCATGATCTCAGGGTCCTGGGATCAAGCCCCATATCAGGCTCCCTGCTCAGTGCTGAGTCTGCTTCTCCCTCCCCGCCTTCTTGTTTTTTCTCTCTCTTGCTCACTCTCAAATAAATAAATAAAATCTTAAAAAAAAAAAAATAAAAGGATGACCCTGGTTGCTATGTGGAAAACTACAGAGGCCAAAAATGTAGGTAGGGGCATAATTAGGAGGCTATTTCAGTATTCTAGGTGAGAGATGATAGTTGTTAGGTCTAAGGTATTAATGATGAAGGAATATAAAATGTTTCAGACAGGATATAGTCTGAAGGTACAGTCACCGACATTTGTTAATTGATTGGAGGTCAGGTGTGAAAAAAGATTAATCAAGGACTCTGATAATGGGACTTGAGCAAGTGCACTGAGCATTATCCTACAAAACCAACAAAAAAATCCCTTGTTTTTGTTTCTAATTCATGTTTATTTTTATTATTGATCACCCTTTTTCACATTTATTGGCCATTTTTATTTCCGTGTGTGAATTATCTTTTCATGCATTTGTCTAGATGGGATTTATAAAATCCTTTCCTGGGACGCCTGGGTGGCTCAGCGGTTGAGCGCCTGCCTTTGGCCCTGGGCATGATTCTGGAGCACGGGATCGAGTCCCACATCGGGCTCCCTGCATGGAGCCTGCTTCTCCCTCTGCCTGTGTCTCTGCCTCTTTCTCTCTGTGTGTCTCTCATGAATGAATAAATAAATAAAATCTTTTTAAAAAATAAAATCCTTTCCTCCCCTAGCTTCTACTTCATTATTTTCTGATTTGCCTCTTACCTCTCTGACCTTAATCTGACTTGTTTTCTTTTGAAGGCTTCTCTTATTTCACCAACCTCTTGAGTGATTCTCAAGATTTCACCCTTGCTACTCTTCTTACTCTATATGCCTTCTCCCTAGGAGAACTCCCCTTCCTATTCCTATGATTTCAACTACTACATTGACCAATGACACACAAATATCTACCTCCAGACCTCATCTTCAGATCTGTAATTTCCATCTGTTACAAACCATCTCCATCTGGATGTCTAGATGGTGTCTTACATTAAATAAATCCAAACATGACCTCATTATCCCCACCAAAACTGACTTTTTCTTCTATGTTCCCTATATTGCTTAATGGCATTACCTAATTTCCCAAGCCAAAGTCTCAGAGTCAATCCTCCTTCACCCTCTAAATATTTTCATTTTCCAAGTCCCACTAAGGCTACTTTATGAATGGCTCTCGAATTCCCCACCCCCATCCTTACTGTCACTGCCTTAGTTCATATCCTCATAACTGCTCACAGTTGCAACATAGTCTCTCGATGTCTCACTGCTGCTACTCTTAATCCACTTTAATCCATTCTTCATATAGGTGTCATCTTTCTAAAAACCCAAAATTGGTGACCTGTCCCCTCACTTTAAAGCCCCTCATCTAATTCTATAGACTCTGCTACAACATACTACATTGCATGATTTTGGATAAACAGCAGAAAAACCACCATTCTCCAGTACAACTCTCCATAGAGGAAAATCTTAATACATTCATTCACTTACCAAATATCTACTAAGCATCTTCTGTGTGTCAGACACATAAAAAGATATAAAATAGACATTAGTCCCAACCCCTGTTCCCCAATCTGGATAGAAAATAAAATGAAACTCTACTATCCTGGGTTGGTATTCTCCATTACTAATTTAGCCTTGTGCCCTTTCATAATCCTTTCCCATGTGGAATGTGGTTCCCCATATTCTCTCAACTAAAAAATTCCTAGCTATTCTTTAAAAGCCAATTCAAATGACACATCCTTTACTAAACTATATCTACCTTTGAGTTTCAAGAGCATTCTAATTCCTTTTCTAGAGCATCTATTACATGACAATAGCATTCATATATGTCTGCCTTCTCCATTAGAATATAAGTTTTTAAAGTGTCCTTGTATCATTGGGTAAGCAGAGGCATTTTTAAAAAGTTTTGGTGAATGAATGAAGAAATGAACAGATCAAGTTTTTTCTTCATGAAGACTGTTTTATGAAATATAATCAAACCCATCTAATACTGAAGTCTTCAGTAAAAGAAGAGGACAGTCCCTGAGACCTATAGAGTCTTTGTGGAAGACCTGACACTTCAACACACATTGCCCCTGAAGTCTGTGTAAAGGTCATTCTTTTTCTGCCTTTCCTACAACAAAGAAGTTCCACGTATTTTGCTAAATACCCAGGACCAGTGTTCTCTCACTACATCTATTCCTGTTTTACACATTTTCTTAAACATGTTTTATTCCACGTTTTACAGAAATATATTGTTAAAATTTTGTCTATTCTAGATTGAATTACTCCTAAAATATTTCTGTTGCACTGAATTCTAATTGTTTACATTAAAATTACCTCACTTTCACAAGTTGTCCAATGTTTCATCAAGGCAATAGCTCAAATATGAAAAAAGAACAAAACAATGAAAAAAATGTAACACCCTTGTGTTAACGCTTCATGGGTTTGAAACCAAAAATAAACGGTGTCACACCTAAGTGTTGACATTTTATTACACTAAACGTGAAAGATAAATCACAAATGCACCAACAATGTATGGATATATGCACAGAGTACATCTGTAATAAAGAATAACAACCTAGGAAATCAGTGTATTATTTTAGCTTCTACTCAAGATCATTGAGAGACTGTATGCGCCAAAAACAATACAAAGAATAATAATTTTACATTACACTTATAATTCTCTAGGATACACAAAGAAATGGTGAGATTTAGAAAGAGAATAAAAAGGCTAATCACTACCAATACTTCAGTGAGTGTCCCAGAGCTTCCTTTCTCATAACCCTATGCACTACCTCAATTCTTGGAAAGGAAGAAAAGAAAAGGGGAAAGAAGAAGAAATGAGAGTGATTTTTATTGTTATTTCAAGGTACAAGAGTGTTCTCTAATCTAAGCTATAGGTATCATTGGCCAATCAACTGCACAGCCTTCTCCCTTAGAGATCACTATGTCTCATTAGTGAAATTAATACTATCTTTCCAAAAGGAGTTTCTTATTTGACTTGCATAGCAATGATGTCAATGCTTCCCTACACTGCTTAGAGTTGTAAACATTTAATGAGTCACAATCACAAAGATATACTCATTTTAAGCATTGAGTAAGCAAATAAGTGATGTATGTTTCTGTAAATGATACTTGCAAAATCCATATTAAAATGTATATATAGTATTTGATAAATATTCCTTTAGAAAAAAATTCCATCCCCACACGTATAAACACAAACATTTTGGGGCTAGTTAATAGAGCAGGAGATCACACATCAGTATCATTCAAATGCTTGCAATTAAGCAGAGCAGCTTTAAAAAAAGAAAATCATTAATGCTAAAGGGGGTAATGCATGGAGTATAAATTCAAAATGTTGATCAGAAACATTCTGTTGATAGGAATTGAGTTAGCTAGGAACATTTCAGATTTAGAAGGCTTCCAGTCACTCTGTGGTTGTAGTGTATTTATACACCTCTATATTTAAACACAGGTGGTAATTAGCAAGATTGAGACACCTTTAATAAGGCATCATCATAGGTGCAAAGGATGTGTAGCATACGATGAGTTCATTATCAATAACTTCCCTGAATTAATCATCTCTTAGGACATTTAATTTTAAATGTACCTGAAAAAAACGTGGATTATTGAGATAGGCCATCTGCAGTATCTTTTTCTAATTTCTCTGAACAACTGAAGAGTTTTCTTAAAATGTCTATATACAGCTGGGACACAGGGATTATAATATCTAATAAGCCAATTGACTACCTAATCTGGCACCTTCTCTTTGACAGGTGTCTAAACCAGATAGAGGCATAAGAAGTTAATATGAACACTTAGAATCACCAATTATGTAAAACCATGCAACTGGGAAATTTTCTCCTTGACCTCAGCCAGTGATCAGATTTTCCCCAAAGTATGCAATGTACTTTTATTTTGGCTGCTTTAAAAGTCCTCATTCGCACAGGCAGCTAAAAACATTAAACTGTAATTCCAAACATTAAAATGAAAATGGACTTCCTTTGATATAACCATATAGGGATTCTACAACAAGTTTTATATATACAACTGCATCCTCATCCTGAATATTCACAATACTTTTCATCTAAATAGGTAAACAGTTGAAAAGTAAATATATGGTAATTTCAAAAGGGAAACTGAGGTGATAACACCAGAACATTATTTAGATGAATAGCCAAAATTCATTGGTCAGATATTTGGAACCATCTAGATGATTGACTTACTATTTTACATTGTACATCCAAATGCCAAGCATCTGCTCAAAGGCTAGAAGAAATGAACATGGCACAGAAGATAGGACACAGGTAGATACTAGGAAATTTATATGTTCAACAATGATGATTGACTGAATTTTTCACATTTTACTCAGCTATTTTCATATTACACCATTATGGCCGAAGTACCAAAAATAAACCAATAATCAAAATATATGCAATTCAATAACACACAGCTAGATACCAATATTATCAATATTCACTAAAATGTAAAAATATAATTTTTCCTACATTATAAATCTCCAGCTTATTCTATCATTAATAATTCTGTCTGGGATATTTATATTTTGAAATTCTAGTCACTTTAAAACAAAAATACCTGGTGACATATAAATACAGATCTTCATTCTTTTTTCATAACCAAAATCTTTTTTCAGAATCACTCTTTCTTAGCCATAATATAGAAATTGGTTTACAGCCATAAATTCCCAGGAAAAAATATTAGTTTATTAGGACCCATAGCTGATAATATTGCAAAAAGCTTAACATGGATTGCAATTCAGCTTATATTAGAATTTGTGATTCCAAAATTCAATTTTGTAAGTCATAATCAGCCACAAAAATGTTACAACAGAATATGAGAAACATTAAAAGGCAATTTCCTCATTGTTGACTACTTATCAACTGACAACTTAGTCAATTAAAATTAAAACAATCAGTATGCTTTATGGTGACGGGTAAAATGAGTGTTTTACAGATTTCAAATAAATGTTTTCAAATCCATTTGGTCTCTGTAAAAAAAAAACAAGTGGGGCATAGATATTTTAATAAAATTGTTTTCATATTTGGAAAGGAAAAATAACCAATCCTACCGGAAAATTCAAGCATCATTTATATTTAACTTTACTATGATTGCTAACTAGGCTTCTTCAAAGTCTACAAAATCATAATTTGAAAGAACATGTTTTTTCAATATAATAGCTATTATGAGTCTATTTTACAGCTGTGAATATCCTCATAGAACAAAAACGCTCTGTAGCACACATAAATACCAACAGGAATGCACAAATCAAGCCTCTATTTCTGTGATTATTTTGAAAGATCTGGTTGAGTAGGGGACAAAGAGGGTAAGCAGTAAGATCTTCAGGAAAATGACAGAGATGGCACTGATTTTTGTTCTGCTTAATCATTTATTGCTCGCAAATTCAATTCCCCAGCCTTTTACGGTTACTTTCAGGGACCAACAGGCTGGCATGAAATTAAATTAACAAGCAGGTTCCCATCCTGAATTAGTGACTCCCAGCTGTCTGTCCCGTCTAGTTTCCATGGCAGTAGAAGAATTGGTGGGAAATGAGGTGCAGAAAATTGTAAGAAGCCAACATATCAAACTCTTTAAGTTGATTTCTTTAAACGGATGAATCAGTAGTGGGGGCGTAGTGGGGAGGTAGAATTGAAGTTAAAGTTTTTAATCTCCTGGCTTCTTGAAAAGGCCAGTGTGTTTCTGTTTTTGTAATTGCTAAGGGATGCAAGCAACATCTCCTTACACATTTCATAGAAGGCTAGATTCAGAATGGCACATAGTTCATTATGTATTTTATAGTAATCCAAGAGTGGATTACTCTATATTATTTTAAAGTGCTTCATTTTATTTTTGCTTTCTTTTCTCAGCATAGATATTAAGATTCATCAGCCTGTTAAATGACTCCAAACATCCAGAGACTAAGTAAAAAATTCTCTCAACCAACCAGATGTTTGCTTGCATCAACTCAAACAGCTGGATGGTTGACTGAACTTTTCACTCAAAAATCTGAGAGCGAGCCATAGAGACCTGTCATAAGCACCCAGAAAAAAAAAAATACTAATCTTGGCACATACCTATCATAAACACAGGTATGAAGGCTCAGAGTAAGAGCTTCACAGGGGGTGCTCCACCAACATGAAAAGAGATTATTTAACCCATTTTCCAATTAACTTCTCCACTCACACAGTTAAAGTAGGTTGGGAATGGAGAACCCAGTATTTCAGTCATTACATCACACTGAAAACATCATCCAAGAGATAGTGTTTAGTTGGCATATATGCATGTTTCACCATATGCTATTGTTTACCTAAAGTAGAGGCTTGGACAGGAAGTAAAAGTCCGATTTTTTTTTCAATTGTAAATTATCCAAGATTATACTTCCAGGTCTAGAAATGAGTCCTAAAGTTACATAAGAATTTAACAGGCTTTATTTATCAGGCTTTAAAATATTGTTTTTTAAATATTAGAGATCCAACATCAACCATAAAAATATTTACTATCTCCAATTAAAATTAGTTTACTTTGATTATACACAAAAATGTTAGCAATCCAATTGATATAAATATTGTTATACAATAATTTTCAATTTATGCCATCAAATTCCAATTTCCTCAGCCTTATTTTTCATGGGTTCCAAACATAAGCAATTTTGTTGGCCTTGCTAAATTGTACCACCATGCATCTAGCAAACTACAAAATCTCTATACATCATATAATTGTCATAACAGAGTACCACATACTGAAGAGACACCTATAGTTGGACCATCAAGGTTATTGGGAATAATCAAAGCTGCGTGAAAGGTTTTCTAGCATTCATTTGCTCAAGCTAAGCACGGTTCTAGCTGGTTCTATCTGATATTTACTTTTCTCAGTTCTAAAAAAAAATCAATGGAAAACAGAAAGAAATAAATATATTAAGCCAGGATAATAGAAAGAAATAGAAATAACATAGAAAGCCAGGATTCAGAATGTTTTACCTTTTAGGGGAAGGAAAAACAATTGTAATCTACATTCAAAATAGTGATTTAATCTAATACACAGAATCTGCAGATGATTTAAAGCACTTATTGTATATGGAAAGAGTTCTAAGATTTCATTTTTCTTAAACCAGCAGCTACATTCCTGGCTATGGATATATGCTGTTGATCAGAAATGCTAAATACTCTTTATTACAATATTCTTCATCATTTAATCTGCCTGTAGTTGTGCTAGTAATTCAGTTCAAACCTTTATTCCAAATGTTAACTTCTTTTCTTTTTAAGTGTGCACAGATTATCACATTTGAGGGTAAAGTCACAGGAATTTAAAAATATATATAAAATTTTAGTAAAATTATTATATATGTTTTATATATGATGCATGGCACTCTTTAGAGATTGTGTGCATGAGTGGGAGAACAAGTATGTACTATAAGAATTTTGTTTTCATTAAAATCAAATATGAGTATGCAAAGTAGTGCTCTTCTTTTGACCTCAGGTCAGTCTGTCAGTCAGTGGGTGGATAAATAAATAAATAAATAAATAAATAAATAAATAAATAAATAAATAGTTTGGGAGACCTTAGGGGATTTATTAACTATAATCTATACTAAACATTTGATAACTAAAAACTGAAACCGATGGACTTTTGGGAAAAACAAGCTTCAAGCAAAAATTACATGGATTCTAATGGCTATCTTTAACACAGAGTAGAAAAAAATCTGTTATGTTAATTACTACTGAACCTTCTTACCACTTCCAAGTTTTTAAGATTGTCATGAAAAATAAAGTTCAGAGGCAACATGTCAAAAGAATATTTTGTAGTTTGATGATTTAAAGTAATATTGTACAGAATAAACTTAAATACTAAGCTGTTCTGCTTCAGCAAGAATCTTTGTATGAAAGGCAACAGAAAGGTACAATGACTATAAAGGAAACTATGATTATGTCAATGTTATTTAAACATATCATAGCTGAATTGGAACTATGAGACTTCTAGGGTATTTGGACTTGGATGTTGAATTAGGCCTTTGAATGAGACCATAATTACATGTAACCTGATTTTATTTTCTAACACTCGTATATGTTTGAGTATTTGGAGTCTCACTTAATCACCCTTACAGCACAATGATTCTACAAAGCCTTCTTTCCTTCAGCCTCCTTATATATTATAATGTTCACAATTGGGACCTAGAACTGATGGTAAATATTAACTCATGTATTAAAAACACTCATTTTCTACTGTATCTGGCATTGTTCTAAAGACTAGACTCCATTAGTTTTATTACGCAAATGCTAAAATTTCTTTGTAGAGTTGTTTTCCAGAAACACCTGTTTATCAAAAACATTCTGGGGGACAATCTGAAAACTTTCAACTAACATTTAAAGCACGGATTCTTTTTGGAAATTACTTGAACTCCTTTTCAAATGTGTCTTGTGACTTTCATTATCATTAAAAGGTTCCAACATTACTTGGGCATAGTTGAAAGCTTTTAACTCCCTTAAAAAAAAAAAAAAAAACTTCACAATAGTAAATTATTTAACACATCACCCAATAAAAGTCTTATAAACTTCGACCAAAATGGAAAAGCTAGGATCTTGCTTTTCCAGTTCTTTACTTTAAGGGGCATACTACGTCTTCTAAAAATCCATTTTTTCCCCCCACAATGCAGATATGAAGAGCAAAGGGGGTGTTGAGCAAACAAGCAAATGCTGGGTAATCATGGAGCATCACGTAAAGCTGTGGCTCCCCTTTTAATAATAATTTAAAAAAGCCTTTCCTTCTTAGACTGTACTTTCTTGGCAGCACTTAAGTCCCCTATGCTCCAAAACGAAAGTCTTTGGACTAAGAAGATGAACTAGGATATTTCAGCCAAAAGATAATAGCAGAGCAGACATTTGCAATGTCTTTCCCAAACAGGTTGAGTAGCGAGCGACTGATTCTCACAGTACCTGGTGAGTTGTAATCATAAAACAACAACCTAAAATTCAAGGAAGCCGTCTGTGACCCTTACTTACCACAAAGGCGATCAATTAAATGTCAATCAAACAGTACCTATTAGAGTCCACTGGGCTATTTCGTTTCCTTTTGGTTTCTAAAACCGAATGGCTACTAATTGCCCTTCTATAGCACCAGAAACTTCTTTTCGTATCTCTTTGGGCCACCTCAAATACATCTCGGGATTCACATTGCGGGTGGGGGGTACGGAAAGTTCAGGCAGCTCCGGACCAACTGCTTCATATAGAAAATGTGGAGTTTTCTTACGCATATTAGCATATCACCGAGCAATGATGCAGATCTGCTAAACCCGAAGCTGAAGCTGCCGACGGCAAGCAGGAGCTGCAAACCAGACCTCGCCTCCGCCCCTACTCTCCCGGTGGCGAAATAGATGTCGAGACAACATCTACCAGTGGAGTGAGATCGTCTGTCTCCGTAATTGTAAACAACTGGCTCCACTGGGTTTGCTGAAATGTTTAAATACACTCCTGACAGCAAACAAATCCACTCACCAAGTCGCGCTAACAGTCTCCCTTCTCCACCTCTAGGAAAAGCATCCTAAAACTGAATTGTCGATCCGCCCCTTGTGGAGTGGAAGAAAGTGAGGTTCTATTTCCCCAAGCATGCCTAGAGGGTACTTGGCGCTCCGCAGACGTACTGGCCGCTGCTAGATTCCCGGGCCCACGTCTCAGGATGAAATGCAAAAAAAACACACAAACCCGTGCAGCTGAGCGCGTGGTTAAAGCCAACACCGACGGCTCCCAGAACACCGACTACTGCGTAATGACTGTCTCTTTTGACAAAGATTGGGGTATAGGGACGACGCAACGGGTGGGGCCCCGGACGGCGTAGGTTAGAAGGAGGTCCTACAGTTCCCCCCCTCCCCGAATCTGGGCTCCCCAAGTGAGGCTCAAAGAGAAATTCAGAAGCAGACAGGTCCTAAAGTGCGTCCTAGCCCCTGGGCATCTCGGAGAGGTGGCACTAGCGGGACGCATGTGGCTGAGCCCGGGGCGAACGCTCCAGGTGGGAGGGATGCCGGAGAAGAGGTGCCCCTGTCTCTTCTCTGACCGAGCCCCCCTCTTCCCAGCGTCCAGGTCCACTTGTTAGAGCGCGAGAGCTGAGGCGAGGGCTCCCCTTTCACAACCGGAGGAGTTGGTTGGCAAAAGTGTCGTCAGTAAAGCCCAGCAAGCCCTCGAAGGCAGCGCCCCCAGGGCCCGCTGGAAGCTTGAACTGAGACCGAGGCCGACCTGCCGCCTTCCCCGGGTGGTCCAGAGCCCCGGGCCCCGCGGAGGCCGGGAGAAGAAGGAGCAAAGCTTCTGCTACCTCGGGCAGAACTCCCAGAGCGGACGCAGCCCGTGGTTCACAGCCGGGAGCCGCCATCCGTCGCCTGCAGCCTCGGGGCGAAGTTCGCCCGAGTCCTTGGGGTGGGAGGTGGGGGTGGAGGCCGCGAGCCGGAGGGAAGGAGGTGAGGGCCGAGAGAAACGCACCTACCTAGTCCAGGCGCAAGTTTCGGTGGCGTCCCCAGGTGCGGTCCCCCGCCCCCTTGCCAGGTGCTCAGCCCCGCCGGGCGCCGCCGGTGCCCAGGACTTCAGGCGTCTCAGCCGGTTCCTGCGGGAAACGACTGTAAATCCACATTACTGTTCGCGCTGCCGCTTGGGCCCCCGCATCGCTCTCCTCTGGCTGGCGGCGGCGGTGCTCTCCGCCGGCAGCCGCCGGGGGCAGGGACCGAACCTGGCTATTGCCGCGCCAGCGGACGATCCTCGCCAGGAGGGTGCTTGCGCCCGGGGTCGCGTGCGTGTGCGAGAGTGTGTACACGCGTGAGTGTCCGTGAAAGAGAGAGTGTGCGTGTGTGTGCGAGCAGAAGGGGTGAGCTCAGCCCCCGGGGCACTCGGGGGTGAACTCCGGGCTGAGCCGGAGCCCGCCGCGCTCCCGGGTGCGGGGCGTCTGCACGGCGAATGGCTGTGCTGATGTTGCCGTGGCCGCCGCCGCCGCGCTCTAAGGCTGGTAGCGGTGGTGCAAAAAATGTTTCTCCGCTACTCGAGACCAAAAAACCTGCCCTGTCTACTGAGCATGCCCGGTTTGACAGCTCCACAGCCGAGGGTTTTTTTTTTTTTTTTTTTCCCTTTTCCCCAAGTCTCCAGGTTTTAGCCGCAGCTGAGATGGGGAGAGGGAGGAGGAGCAGGAGGAGGAGGAGGGCCGAGGGAGCAGGTAACGGGCAGAGGAAAGGAAGTCGAGAGATGAGAAAGATCAGGATGGAGACAGGGAAGGAGAAAGCTGGAGGTGGGAGCAGAGGAAGGAAATACGGATCAACAAAATATAGATTTTGGACCACAATGAGTTTCTGGCCTGGGGATTCTCATGACTAGCTTATCCCCACCCCCACCCCCACCCCGAGGGTTAGGTGAGGTACGAGGTTCAGAGGAGTGTTTGTCATCCCCAAGATCAACCTGGGACAGTGTTTCATAGTCATGACATACACAGACGCGCGGGCACACACCATACACACACACACAAAGGAGCGTGATCACTGCTGCGCTGTGTTCAGCCTCAGGACTGACTTAGAAAGAATGTGAAGTGTCTTGCCAGTATAACTTTGGCAAAAAAAAAAAGAAGAAGAAGAAGAAGAAGAAGAAGAAGAAGAAGAAGAAGAAGAAGAAGAAGAAGAAGAAGAAGAGAAAAGCGAGCGAGCCAGGGAAATTAGGTTCCTCCTTTCCCCCTCTCCCCCGCCTTCCAGAAAAGCCAAGCCCGCGAGTGCGTGTGACCCGCAAGCTCGCTCGCGTCGGTCTGTGTGAGAGCACCGCGGACTGCCACCAGCTGACAGCGTGACCCCAGCGCGCCAAGGCCGGCCACCCGCAGCCTCCTGGCGGCGCGTCAGCTCAGCACTGACAAAGTCCTCTCGGGCGGGGGCAGGGGGCAGCGCTCCAGCTCGGGTCCCCGGGCTCCTCAACCGGCTCCGCCCCTCACCCCGCCGGGCGGGAGGGCGCGTACCCGGAGAACCCAGCGCGCTGCCCCAAGCCCTGGATCCCTCCTTTCCCACCCTCTTCAGCTTCCTCTAAAAAGCGGAAAAGCGGAATCTGCATGTCCAGAAACTCGCTTCGGGAGCCTTAGGAGTCCTACTGGGCATGCTCGGGACTTGAGGTGCCTCGCGTGCGGGAACTCTCCGGCCGCCAACCTCTGCACGGCCGCGCCAGATGTGAGGCTTGAGAGGAAGGCGTTGGCGCCCTGTTGGAGTTTGGCTCCGGTTCCGGGAAGGGCGGCGGCGACGCCCACAGTCGCCTTCTCCTTCCCGGCTTCCCAGCTAGAGCAAGACCCTGGGAGATACCAAGTACCGAGCCAGGGGAGCTGCACCAACTGGAGAAACGGGAGTCTCGCGTACTGCCAGAGCCCCTTCCCCGCAGCGCCACCCCCGCCGTAGGCAGGTAGGGGGCGCGCAGAGCAGCGAAGAGAGCCCCGCGTGTGCTCCGGGCACTGCTAACCTCTAGGCAAAGAAAAGAGAGCGCGAAGAGTCGAACCTTCTTTTGGGGAAAGACGCTTCCTGATGGTGTTCTTGAGTGAAGAAAGAACGGCGTGTGTGAATGTGTCTGTGTGCACGCACGTTTGTAATTTTTCTCCGCAAGAGCCGAGACAGGAAAGCGAGGAGCTATTGCTGAGTTGAGAGCCCGCTAGGGGTTGCCATGAGGCACGTTCGGAGCCTTGGCTGGAGCTAATGACCGGGAAGAGTTGCTCGCGGCGCGGTGGGCGCGCACCAGAGCTTCCAGCTGTTCTCCTCCCTGCGTGGTGGCAGCTGCGCGCGGACAGCTTCCGGGCGGTACCGTCTCTGCGCTCCAGAGCTGAGGGACCCGATTCGGTTTCCGAAAGAGAGGTAGTATAGGGTGACGCCAGGGGGAGATCTTGGAACCGTGTGTTCCTCCTCCTGGTTTTGAAAGAGGGGGCATTATGAGCCCGGTACACCACCGAGGGGACGAGATATACCGAGCTCAGCGCTCGGGGAAAGACTCCGGGAATCAAGAGCTGAATTTTCCCTTCGTCCCTTCTCCAACACCGCCTTCAGCTTTGGGCAGGAATCGTCTGGCTCCCTGCCGTTCATCACCCCACCCCCACCCCCACCCCCACCCCCACCCCACCGCTCTGCCAACAAAGAAACAAAAGATGACAACTCGACTCTGTAGGGGGATAGCAACTGCTTCCAGAAGCATCTCTTGAGCTGAAAAAGCAACGGAGGAAGGCATGGCTGTAAAGCCTGTGTCTTGACACGAATATGTAAACGAACCTTCCGAAAACCCACTACCCTCCTCTGAAACAAAAGCATATATATATATATATATATATATATATATATATATAATATATAATATAATATATATATTACATATATATGTAAATGATATATTTATATCATATATAAATACCCTAAATAAAAGGAAGAATCCTCGTTAGGAACTACCAGAATCCTGAACTGTGTAGGGAAAAGACTTTCAGGATACCTCCTCAATTCCCAACTAAGAGTTCTAGAAGGAGGAAAAAGAAACATCTGGCCAGTCCCTTCTCCACTCTAGACTAGAGACACTCTGAGTCTAAGGAAACTCTGTAACCAATGATTATGGAAAGAACTCATAAATGAAAAGGGAATTCTGACAGAGTGGTAGGTGGACAGACCATGACAGCTGTGGAAATGGAATACAGGATTTAAAACCAGGATCATCTCACTCTCACACTTGCTGTCTCTTTTGTTACTCTTTTGGAAGACCCAGGAAGGAAAGGGCAGTTGATAACTAGGGATTTCATAAAAGGAAATTCAGCTCGTTTCTCTCCTGGCAATAGCACAATCCTTTTAATCATTTTAAGAAAAAAAAAAAATTCTCTCCTCTGCTGCCTCCTCTTCGTATTTTCTCTCACATTCTTCCCTCTCATTTTCCTAACTGGTCTTTCACAGCTCCCTGGAGTCCTTAGTTCATTTGGTCTGCAGCTGTCTACCTTTTAGTTCCTTCAAAAACATTGTTTCCATTTCTAATTCCAAAGTACAGAGGGCTCTGTCACTTTTCTTCCTTTCCAAAGAACTGATTTACTGCTTCTGGAAGTCCACAGCCTGATACCATAGGTGGATTTCCTAAGGCATTTATTCAACTTTAGGGATTCCCTAGACACATTTAAGTAGCAGGAAGTTGCAGAATTTTCAAGTCGTTTTGCTCATAGGAGCAAGAATTTCTATTTCAAATGTGGATATCAGGAAGAAGGCACACTAAATTGCCAGTTTCAGAATGCCCAATGTAAAGGAAAATATAACCAATTGTAATGGAGTATGCAATCTATATAGACAGTTATTCAGTTGCCTAGATTATATTATTCAAATAATTTGCTAGGAATTTTAAAAGAGCTATGCCTTTTCATTAACAAAGACCACACACATGTATGCATACATCTTTATACATATATTCCCAGAACTAATGTAATTACATAAATTCAATTCAGCAAATTATTATAGAGCATCTACTATGTTTCAGGAACTGTGCCAGCACCAGGAATAGGTAAAGAAATTGAGACTTAAGCTAAGAGATGTTGAAAGATTTCTGAACAACTCACTAATGGACAAGCATATATTGAGTGGCCATTACCATGTACCTAGAACGATTCAGTACTAGAGAACAATATTTAGATGTTCTAGCCTTGATTTTTCTTAAATATATTTGTTTAATCCATAGGTTTCATTCTCTGCAAAGAATGCGTAATGGAGAATATCACTTATTTCAATCTTGTTTCTAAGTACCCTCATAAGTAAGAGTGTAAGTACGATAATATTAAAAGACTAAGTCAATAACAATTACATAAAGAAAATCAATGTGAACTATCTGAAATGAAGGAGTTTTGTTTGGTTGCTTATCTAATGGGAAGATGTTTTCAAAGACACACTTTCAATACATACTTGTGGTGCACCATTATTTCCTATTGCAACTGATAACAATGTCATCCAGAGATCAGCTACCAGAGATTATGAATGGTGCTGGCACCTTAACTTTTGGCTACGATGATTGGAAGCAGCAGAGGTAGCTTAATGATTTTCTACCCCAATACTTTCCATAAACAGAGCTGTAAAATTGCAATCACCAGCTTGCTGCTAGGGAGTGCCCATTTCTGGCCGGCTGTGGGCCCCTTTGGGGAAAGCAGCCACATTGGAGGAAATTCACTTGAGCCTGGATGTGAACAGTTGGTGGCCAGGATTCTGCATCCATCTGTTCAGAACAGACTCAGGCATGATATTTTTTTTCACACACCCAAGTAAGGCTCAAGAGGACAACTGACAAGCCAATCAAAGTCTTCTCTTTACCTATTTCTATTTAGTATCCAAATGAATCTTGAAGATCCATTTTTCTTACTAGAGTTCCAAGAAGAAGCAAGATACTTTTTTTCCCTTTGAGCTTTAGAAGTCACTTTGTATTCCACAAAGCAATCCCTGCTCCCAGAGGTGTCCATTCATACAGAATATCCCTCATTGGAAAGGCTCCATCAGTGCTGCTGCACCTTTCTATCAAAATAAAATGTATCCCGGGCAGCCCAGGTGGCTCAGCGGTTTAGCGCCGCCTTCAGCCCAGGGCCTGATCCTGGAGACCCGGGATCGAGCCCCACGTTGGGCTCCCTGAGTGGAGCCTGCTTCTCCCTCTGCCTGTGTCTCTGCCTCTGTGTGTGTGTGTGTGTGTGTGTCTCATGAATAAATAAATAAAATCTTTAAAAAAAAATAAAAATAAAAAATAAAATAAAATAAAATGTATCCCTAATACAGATTAATCATAACCTTCAGAAACGAAGACTTCTCAATAGGGTGCAGTGACAATTCATGTGCACTATTGCCATAATTCATGTGATTCAAATAATTGCTAAATTTAAAATTACAGACAATGAAAAGAATAGCACCTTGGTCTTTATATGAAATTCACTTATATTTGATATGCATACGCATAAAATATGGCAATAACAATAATTTCTATCCTCATAAAGATAACATAGTGCCTTCCCTTGCAGATTTGAAAGCTGGCTTTATACTAGTGTTTTTATTTTTATTGGAAATACTTTTGAGAATATTACTTTTTGGCACTTTTTAACTATCACAGTTGTTGAAAAGGGGAAATATTGATTTCAAAATGTACCATGATTTCTGTTTGAAAGATGAAATTACACTCCAGAAAGAATTTGAAAAGAGTATAGAACAATTAGGATTGTTCTGTTGGCATTTAAATGCACTTGAACTTCTCTCTAACTTTGTGACCTCATCATAATAACCTTTTAAGTGAATTATTATCATGAATGACTTACAGGTAACTATTAATTTGTATCGAAATAACTAAAGCATTTAGTGCTTCTTAAATGCATGCTTAATAATGGCCATAAGAAGACTTTTATAGCCACATACATTAGCAATTCCTATTAGATGCTAACAATTATTAGGAATAGTCTATCATAAACAGATTTTAAATGCATTTTATATGAAGATTGGAAAATAGAATGTTATCATTTTCCATGCAACATAATAAACATGAATAATTCTTTTCAGACTAAGGACAGAGGCTCCTGTATGTGTCTTCATTCTCTCATTCATACTTTGATTAAGCAAAGATTTATAGAATACCTAATATGTGTCTATTCAGTGCTAAATACTAGGGAACAGAGTGGTAAGCAAAACATTCTTGTTCCTGTCTTTGAGTAGATTATGGTCCACTGGTAGGAGACGACATAACCAATCCCACAATGAGATACATAGTCCTAAACTGATGTATACTCTGAAGGAAAAGAACATTATATTGACAAGAGAACACAGAGGAGACTTAATTTATGTTGAGTTTGGAGTGGTTAGATAGACTTCCCTGAGGAAGGGGTTCCTTACTAATAGGAGGCCTGGAGAATGTGTACTACTCAGCATTCCAGGCACAGAGAAAAGAATCTACAGTATTTCATGTGAGAAATACCTTGACAATGTCAAAGAATGCAAGGACAACCTGTGCCTCTGGAGTGTAGTGAGCATAAGAAGTGGCAGGAGAGGCCCCTGGGTGACTCAGTCGGTGAAGCTTAGGACTCCTTATTTTGGCCCAGGTCATGATCTCAGCATCATGGCATCAAGCCCCTCATCAGGCTCCGTGCTCAGCTCATAGTCTGCTTGAGATTCTCTCTCCCTCTGCCCTTCCCCCTGCTTGTGTGCATGTTCTCTCTCGCTCTCAAATAAGCAAATAAATCTTTAAAAAAAAAAAAGAAGTAGAAGGGAGCTGGGAAGGAGGAGTGACATAAGATGAGACAGGACAGGCAGAAAAGAGCAAAGTCATACAAGAGTTTAGGGACCTTGATAAAGATTTCAGATTTCGCCCTAAGGACAGTGGAAGTCCAGGAAGGTGTGATATGATTTGATTTACAGTTCAGTGGATCTCAATCAAGCCTTTGTACTTACAACTTTCAAATTATAAAATTTTTTCTATCCTTTTTTTTTCTTGACCTCTCTATGATCCAGAGATTCCTGGGATTTCCTTAGAGAATTTTAGGGTATCTGTGTACCCAAAATTATTTTCATAATTTAATACAAATAATACTAAGATATTATTTGCCTTTCACTCATATTCTCTTACAAACATACATCAATTAATTGAATACAAAAGCAGATAGGAAAATTTAGCTATGTTCTATTAAGCCAGGTATTAAAGATAACACTATTAACTCTTCTTAATAATTTCTGTTTGGGGGATCCCTGGGTGGCGCAGCGGTTTGGCGCCTGCCTTTGGCCCAGGGCGCGATCCTGGAGACCCGGGATCGAATCCCACATCAGGCTCCCGGTGCATGGAGCCTGCTTCTCCCTCTGCCTATGTCTCTGTCTCTCTCTCTCTCTCTCTCTCTGTGACTATCATAAATAAATTTAAAAAAATTTAAAAATAATTTCTGTTTGGGAAAATGTAGTACTTTTTCATTAAAGTCTTATTTATGTTAACATGTAATGAGTTTATTATTTCAAGTGCATCAATACATAAATATTTAATTTCTGTCTGTTTTAACTTCTGCTACAGAAATATCAATGGAGATAACCCACAAAGACAATAGCATTTTGGGGTCTTCAAAAATTTTGAAGAGTTTAGTAAAGGGGTCTAGAGACCAATGCCCACCATTGATTTTCTTTTCTTAAAACTGGCTGTGGTTTCCCTCTTATTAGTGTCATTTACTCTTTCTAAAGTCTCAATTCTCACAATAAGAAATCAATTTTTATATTGCAATCCAGAATGATCACTTAAAACTGCTGTGTGATGCATTTTCAAATTATCTATTCTATTCCAAGCAAATCAATTGCTTTCTTAACCCAGTAACCCACACTTGGAAAAAGTATGGATGATCTCATCCCATTTCCAGGTTTCAACAATTACTTCTAGTTTGATATCTTCCAGATCACAGCCCTGTCCCAACTGGATATTTCTTTTTTTATTATCTCACAACTATCCCAAACTCAACTTGTTTAAAACTGAACTGATTCTGGGTGCCTAGGTGGCTCAGCCAGTTAAGCATCTGCCTTTGGCTTGGGTCCTGATCTCGGGGTCCTGGGATGGAGCCCTGTCTGGCTCCCTGCCCAGTGCGGAGTCTGCTTCTCGAGGGAGAAGGAGGGAGAAGTAGGAGTACTACAAAAAAGGAGAGTCCCTCTGCCCCTTCCCCTTGCTCATGCTCTCCCCCTCTCTCTGTGAATAATGTACTCAAATGAATAAAAAATCTTTTAAAAAGTCTGAACTGATCCCCAATATATTTTTAAATAAGTAAAATGGCATTGCATAGCATTTTATTTATTTTTTTGAGACTATAAAAGCATATAATCTCATGTTTCTGTGAATTGACTAAAACGAAAATCTTTACAAATAGATAGATGCATGGTGAAAGGACCAGGAAAAATAAATCATAATGTTAATAGTGATTTGTGAGCTTGTTAGTGGTTTTAATTTTCTGTTTTATATTTTGTATATTTTACTTTCCATAATAATACATATTAATTTGTAATCAGAAAACCATTATTGAAAATATAAAAATATAACTGATTTTCCTTATAAGTCTTTTACCTACTCTTGCCTTTCATTTTAAAGGCATGATTCTATTTATCTCAAGGTATGCTATACACATACTTCTTCAGTAATAATCATTTTAATAAGGCAAGGCCACTTTGTTTTATCACCAAAGGAATTCCAATCACAGGATGAGCATAGGCAGACTCACCTAGCACCACAAAGTAGGTCCAACAGTTTTCTAGGATACCTGACACCTGGGTTGAATTTCTAGATGCCGCTACTGCAGTTCTGTGTGTCTTGAGATTGTGTAGAGTTTATCCCACAGGCCATCAGATGGACACTCAGTTACAGTGGGACAGTCTAGTCTCTCATTCAAATACTATCGTAAATAAAGCCTAAAAATTCTATAGTTTAAAACTCTCTTGCATCTGTGCAGGATGCCTTTCCTTCTCCATTTCTAGCTGTCTATTCATATTTATCAGAACTCCTATCCATTAGTCCCTTTTTTCAAAAAGTGCTCTCTGAACTTCCATCCAGAAATGCTCTTACCTCTGAATGGTTAAGGCACTTGTCCTCTCTTGTCTCTTATCCCATTCTGCTTTGTATTATAGTTATTTATTTAGATGCCTATTTCTCTTATCTCTTAGATACTTTTATTTCTTTGAGGTCAAGGGCATGCCCTTCTACATACCTTGGTTATAAATAGCAGGTCCTTTAGAAATACCTAGAGGAGGCACCTGGGTGGTTCAGTCAGTTAAGTGTCTGCCTTCAGCTCAGATCATCATCTCAAGGTCCTGGGATCGAGCCCCACATCTGGCTTCCTGGGCTCCAGGCTCAGTGAGGAGTCTGCTTCTCCCTCTGCCCCTCCTCCCTGCTCGTGGACTCTCTCTCTCTCAAATAAATAAAATCGTTTTTAAAAAAGAAAGAACTAATAAATAAATAAATAAATAAAAATAAAAATAAAAAAGAAAGAACTAGGGACAGGTTTTGAATTTAACAACTTTATAGCTAAAACAAAGGATTAAAACAATGAGAAGAATTAAGAGAAATGTGTAATAAATTCTATTTGATCAAGTTTAATTAGAATTCAAGTTTCCTACCTCCTATAGGAAATTTTCTTAAAATCTGGTGCCTTGGGGCACCTGGATGACTTAGTCAGTTAAGCACCTGCTTTTGGCTCAGGTCATGATTCCAGGGTGCTGGGACTGAGCCCTCATCAGGCTCCCTGCTCAGGAGGAAGCCTGGTTCTCCCTCTCCCCCTCACTCTCCCTCTACCTCTCCCCCTGCTTCTGCTCTCTCTCTCTCTTTCTCTCTGTCAAATAAATAAATAAAATATTTTTTAAAAATCTGGTGACTTGATTTAGCACCATGTTTACTTAGTCCATGCCATGGGAGAGTCTAAGAGGTTAAAACAACATTTTGCCATTTTTCACAATTTTGTGAATTAGATGGGAATTTTTTTTTTTCTGCTGGTCTTCTCAGAGATCACTAAGTAGCTGCATTCAGTTGACAGGTCACCTAAGGATGAATTCATCCCACATGGCTTTACTCAAATGTCTAATGACTCAGCTGGAGTGGCTGGAACAATGAAGACTTCCGGGTCCCTCTCTCCATGTGGCCTCTCTTCATCAGATGTCATATCCTTTGTATCAGTTAACTGTTGTGTGACAATGAAACTCAAGCTCTAAAAAGCCTTAAAACTTAGGGCTTAGAACAATAGTAATTTATCATTTCTCATGATTCTATGGGATAACTACACATTTTCTCTGCTGGTTTTTTCTTGGCACATTCTTGCATCTTCATTCAGCTGGAAGGTTATCTGCGCTGAAAGATAGGAGGTGGCCTCATGCATCTAGCGATAGGTGTTGGGTGTGGCCTGGGTACTTCAGGTGTTAGTTCTCCCCATGGTCTTTCATTCTCCAGTAGACTACACCAGCTGCCTTATATGCTGCTGTCAGGGCAGTGTCCCATGATGTCCACAAAGATAGAAGCTATAAGGCCTGAAAAAGCCTAGGTTCCAGAACACATATAGTGTTACTTCTGCTGTGTTCTATCTTTCAGAGCAAATCAGGACCAGACAAATAAACTGTTCATCGTTTAGGGGAGCTGCAAAATATTGTGGCATAATTTAAGATATGACTTATTACTAATTCAATGTTCTATTGGGTTGTGGTATAGTTAAATGACAGTGTAGGTGGTATAATTTTTTTCCTTTTTTTCTTCTTCATTTAGAAACATTTCTGTCCCATTCTCATTTTAATTTCTCTTTCTTGTTTCTTTTTTGCTACATAGGAAATCCACAATACATTCTTACAGCAAAATATTTAAAGAATAGAATATTAAACTCTTGGGGCACCCAGATGGCTCAGTAGGTTGGGCATCTGACTCTCTATTTCCTCTCAGGTGGTGATCTCAGGGTCACAGGATGGAGACCCAGGTTGGGCTCCGCACTCAGCATGGAGTCTGCTTGAGATTCTCTCTCTCCCTCTCCCCTCCTCCACTCTCTCTCCCTCAAATAAATAAATAAACCTTAAAAAATAGCAAACCTTACACAGAAAGCTTATATTATGTACCAGGCTTTATATTTGAATGCTTTATATATATTGCCTCATTTAATCTTCACAACAAATCTTTGAGCTAAGCAATAAAAATAACATCACCATTTTGGAGAGAAGGAAATTGAGGCACAGAGAGGTTAAGAAACTTGCCAAGGTCATATAACTAATAAGTGGCAGAGTCACTGAGTTTTCTGACCCCAGAAATCTATGCTCTTACCCACTCTGCTATAGCTCTCCTTAGTCTTGCTCCTGCTTTCACACTATCAGCAGTTTGGTATGCATTTTGTAGTCTTGGTTCTACACAATTATGTATATAAATATGCTGTATGCATTTCCCTTATCTAAATTGGATCACATTATATACAGGATACTGAAGCTTGCTTTTTCTACTTAAAAAATATAGCAAAGTCAGTACCTATAGATCTACCTTATTCTTCAAACAGCTGCATAGTATTCCATTTTGTGGATGTACTGTAGTTTATGTAGCCTTTTTCTACTGATAGACATCCAGGTAGTTTCCCATTACTTCCTTTTATAGATAAAGCTGCAATAAACATTGACAAATTCATTCTTTTTTTTTTGTTCATTATAAATCTTTGTGCGATTCTATGAGAAATTCCTAAGAAGAGATTCCTAGAGTGGATTGAATGGATTAAAGACTAATATTAACAAATATCCAGTCAAAAGGGCTTTAGCAGGAATGTCTGAAAGTGTCCATTGCCATTACACTGAACCACATGGCACATCATCAACCATTTTATTTATTTTTTTTAAGATTTTTTTTATTTCTTTGAGAGAGAGAGAACATGAATTGGAGGAGGGGAAGGGCAGAGGGAGAGAGAGAGAAAGAATCTCAGGCAGACTCTGTGTTGAGCACAGAGCCCCATGCGGGGCTGGATCTGACAACCGTGAGATCATGACCCGAGCTGAAACCAAGAGTTGGAAGCTTAACCAACTGTGCCACCCAGGTGCCCTGTCATCATCAACCATTTTAAATTTGATGGACAAAAATATCTCACAGATGTTTTTTTTTCTTTAAAGATTTTATTTATTTATTCATGAGAGACACAGAAAGAGAGAGGCAGGGAGAGACAGAGGCAGAGGGAGAAGCAGGCTCCATGGAGGGAGCCCGATGTGGGACTCGATCCCGGGACCGCGGGATCACACCCTGAGCCAAAGGCAGACGCTCAACCGCTGAGCCACCCAGGTGTCCCTCTCACAGATGTTTTAATATACATTTGCTTGATCACTTGTAAGGTAGAACTTCTTAATATGGTTTTTATTTTTAATATTTCTTTTGTCACTTTCTGATTTTTATAATATTATTTTCCTTTATCTCGTGCACTTGTTGGAATTCTGATGTATTTTAGATATTACTCTTTTATTATATATGTTGCCAATATCTTCTCTCAGTTTATCACTTGATTTCGCCAGTCTGTCAGCTGTTTCCTTCATGGAGTCTGGGAGTCTGTATTCTGTATTCTGCTTAAAAAGAATTTACCCCATACTATTTAAAAAGTATCCACTCTTTTATTTGATTATCTTCAATACATTTTAAAAATTGTAACTCTAAAGTTTATTTTTGCTATTGGTTTCTAATACGGGTATGGCCTATTTTTTTCTTTTCAGTTTGATTGGCCTTTTGTCCCAAAATCTTTTATAACAGGTCCATCTTTTTCTAACTAATCTAAAGTTCACTATAAATCATATTATAGTAACACTGTATGGTGACAGATGGTAACTACACTTAACATGGTGAGCATTGCATAATGTATAAAATTGTCAAATCACTATGTTGTATATCTGAAACAAATATAACATTATATGTGAATAATCCTTCAATTAATTAATTTTATTTTAAGTTAATATAATAAAATCATAATTATAATTTTATTTTTATATTTATTTATATTTTATAAAATATAAATATTTCATATTTATAATATTTATATTTATAATATAAAATATAATTATAATACCTTTATACATCTTTTTTTAAAGTTCTCAATTTTAGTCCAATGATCTGAGTGACTTTCCCTGAACTAATATCATGCTATATTAACATTGTTTTATAGTATGTTTTGACATCTTTCCAGTAAGGTATTCTCCTTCCTCTTTCACTCTTGTTTTTATTTATTTATTTAGGTAAAAAAATATTTTTCACCTATATGAACTTTGGAGAAGATCTTTCTCCTGCCCAGATTTTTTTTAATAATGACACTACCTCTCTATCAAGAATTCTGTGGAAAATTAATTATGAATTTGGACTACTGTTATATGAAAATTAAAATATAAGAATGTATGTCTCAGAGGAAAATTATCTATAACACTAAGGAATGATCTTCTGTCAGAGAAGAGAGTCCAAAAGGGAAATCAAAATAGAAATTATGTAGGGGGGGCCTTTGAGGCATATGAGAAGGATCAGATCCCTATCTTGAGTGAAGGGCCTATGGTCTAAGACAGCTTCTGGAAGCTCAGCTTCTTGCTCTTGTTGTCCTACTTACCATACCTACCTGAGTAAATTCATGTTTCAAATGAACTTTGGAATGGAACCATTCACTGGACAACTTTGATTTTGCTCTCAGAAGGGATTGATCTTGGTATCCACATGTCTGCCTAGGAGCTCCAAACTATTTGGACTTGTCTTTCCACCTATAGGAGACTCATTCCTTTACCAAATGTCAAGTAAACCAGCCACTAAACAGCCAGCAATTTGTTACTCTTTCCCCTTTCCTTTTACTCATCAAGTAAAGCTATGTAGGAGACACACAACCTTCTGGTCGTGGCAGAATCTTATAGAAAAATGGGAGAGGAAGAGTTACTATTATATCGTTATGCAGTTTTTGTTGTCTGGACTATTTAAGTTATGTGTCCTTTTATTATACTTGGTAGTGCTTACTATGTACCATTAACTGGTTGTTGATTGGTAAGTATAGTCAACTCAGACATTTAAACCTTAGAATCTCCTTAAACTCAGGAGTAGTCTGTTTAGATTCAGTCTCTAAAATTGCCCCACAAGCAAAGCAAACATGATCTATCAACTGCTAGTTTTCAATACCCCTGTTTTCTAAGTAATGTAAAGATGTTGCACACTCTTCCTTCACAGGAAGCCTGCCAAAATTATTAATATAATTTCTTTGGAGGGAAGGAGGAGAAATTGTTTCCCTGATGTCTGTGTAAAATTTAAATGAAAATGAATGTGATTTGAGTGTTAGTATTCATGGCTGCTAGTTCTTCTCTGTTAATTTACATTTATATTCTTAATGTCTAGGTTGAGCCTAGGGAAATTTAAAACTCAATTTCATTAATGCTATAACTTCCATAGGAACCTCAATACGCACAGAAGTTCCTAGATTGTGGAGTTATTGGATGAGACTATAGCAGCTAACCATAATTGCTGAGTGGTTTATGATAGTTAAATATGTATTGTCAGTTTTGATTCTCAAAATTCCTCTGGGCCTAAACCCAGTGTCCAAAATTTTTAAAAAGTATAATAATATAGTAACAAATTTTAACATCTTTAAAATAGAAACAGTAAATTTCTGAACCATTGCCCATATCTGATTAATTATGGTTTAAACTAGATCATGTTTCACATTTGCAACTATTACATTGACATACTTGATGTTTGTGATTACTGCATAAGTTGAGGTTTGCAAGTTTAGCTCACTAGAGTTAGGGTTTTTTCATTTAAGTTGTCTTTATTGCAATTATGATCACTACTCCCAGTCAGTAAAGGTACTATGGATAGGAATACATGTCCAAACAATAATGGTTTCCCTTGAGTTCAGATAGATATAGCTTTATTTTTCTTCTTTACAAGCTATGTGTAGGGGAGGAAATAGTTTCCCCTAGTGGGCAACATCACCTGGTGGAACAGAAAGGGAGGAAAGGAAGAGGGCATATATATCCAGTGTGAAAAAACTGTCCAAGTGATATAGAAAGTAAAAAGAAAATTTATGACTAAATTTTTTCATATAGAAAGAATTGTCTACTTTCTTCTTATTAGAAGTATGAAACTGTAGCCCTAAAGGCTTTCTGCTCTTTGTTTCTGAAGTCAGAGCCATGGATAAATCTATTTAGACAAATATGTCTTTTAGCAATTTCCAAGAAATAAGGACTCACAAATTTATTTTATTTAAAGCATTATGGTCTTCTCAGTGTTTCCATTCTGTAAGATATTTTAAGTACAATTGAAATGGGTTACTTTTAAAGACTTTAACTACATGATAACAGTTAATAACTCTCCTCCATTAATAATTTTGAGAATTTGCCATTTTACCAAAAAATAAATGCATGACATGCATTCACCTGGGAATCCAGGACCATGATTTTTTATTGTTATAAATATTACAATCAGAAAATGACTACATGTATACATACATTAAAGATTCACTCCAGCATGGTTAAAGGGGCATAAACTCTCTTCCAGGTACACATATTCAGGATATGCTGAGGGTCTTGCCTGCCTTTCTTTCTCAGAGCTAGTGTGTGGTTTAAGACCTAAAATTAAGGCCCCAAATTATGTGCTACCTGGGTATCTGGTGACACTGGGAGGGCTTCAAATAGCAAAGTTTTGTTCCTCACTCTGCTCCCATGGATAAGGTCCCCTCGTCTAACAACCATCCTTATCAAGGAAACCAGACATAGTCCTTGCTTATCCCTGAGGTTTCAGTTCTTCATTAGCCTGTGGAATTATTCAGACAAATCAATCATATTCTCCTGAGGGCACCAGGAGTCACCCCCACCTTTCTGATACTATAGAGCCTGCTTCCTACAGCTCCTGGTTTTTCACTGGATCCCTGAGTAAAATCCCCACCCCATTTTGTGTGGCTCTACATGGCATGTGGTGTCCTCCTCGCACAGACTGTGAATATATATGATTAATAAACTGCTGTTAGTCACATCTGTCCAGTGTTGGATGTCATGTGTTCAGCCATCCCGGGAAGATTGGGAATACTTCCCTCACCAATGGGATGAAGATGAGGAAATCCAAATATAGTGTGAAGCATTGGAAAATATGTGTTATTACCAGAAGTAAACAATAATAAATATCCAGTAATTTTTCAATCCAGGGTAGGAAATGGATGGGGTTGGGACACAAGTGCAATTTTTGTTTTTTTCCAGTTGAACATCATGATTTTGGAAGCATTTGTTTATTTTATTTTTAAAAAAAGATTTTATTTATTTATTCATGAGAGACACACAGAGAGAGAGAGAGAGAGGCAGAGACATAGGCAGGGGGAGAAGCAGGCTCCATGCAGGGAGCCTGATGTGGGACTCGATCCCAGGCCATGCTCTGAGCCTAAGGCAGAGGCTCAACTGCTGAGCCACCCAGGTGTCCTGATTTCGGAAGCATTTAAAGGATACAGTGGTTTATCATATGGTTCCATAGCTGGTGTCAAGATAAACTGATTTTCTGGATGATGGTATAAACCAGCATTTTCCATATTTCCTGGCTAAGATTTAGTAGAAGGAATTCTATGTAAAACAGATAATCAAGCCCCTCCTTATAAAGATTCCTATTCAGTGGGTGTGGGTTGGGCTTGGGAATTTGTGGGGTTTTTTTGTTTTTATCAAGCACCTAGGTGGTTTTTATCACCAGGGAAATTTGGAAAATACTGTTAAACTGTAGTGGTGGGAGGCTCAGACAGTAAAGAAAGTGAATTTCCTGGGAACCAAAATAAAACTCACTGGCTATTGGTAGAATTTAGTTCCTTCTATGCCTGAAGTCCCTATTTTTTTAATGGCTTTTGGTTGGAGACCTCTCTTCTCAAGGTGGCCCATATTTCCTTGTCATCTGATCTCCACCAACAATTCACAACATGGATACTTGCTTTCATATAGGTCAACGGAAGTAGCTCTCTGATACTTCTTTTAAAGAACTCACCTGATAATACCAGGCCCACTTTCTTTTGATTAATTCAAAGTCAAAACTGATTAGCAACCTCCTCATAGAAGTGATGTCTCATCATATTCATAGGTGTAATCATATTTGAAAGGCTTGCACAAGTTCTGTATACTAAAGGGAGGGAATCTTCAAGGCCCTCTTAGAATGCTGCCAACCATAAATGTGAATCATAATTAGACTACAGTTTTGAAATGGAAATAAAAAATATTGTGGAATGACACTGTTCAAAATGGGCACCCACGTGAAAATCCAAGAATCTTAGTATAGATTTTAGTAAGAATATTCTATAAGATTAAAGGAGAAGGACAGAGAAATAATTTATTTTTTAAAGCATATATACACTACCCAAATAGAAAAATGGTAGGTATCTGTTTAAGAATACCTCAATTCTTACATGGGCAAGACATTGTAGGGAGAAGAACTTCACCTATATACATATTTTAGATTTTTTTGAAGTAGAAACACTTATACATTCTTGTCTTAATGTTGCTAACAATTTAGTACCTCACAAGGAAAGAAGGAGAAAGCACCACAGGAAATATTGCTTTGGACTTTATATTTACTAACATTGCAGAACTGATTGAGGAAATCTTATCAATAGAAGCATTCAGAAAGGATGACCCCTTTTAAGCCTTTAATAAACAAGAAACAAACCATACACAATATACCATAGGCCTTAAGGAAAGTAACATTCCAAAAGTTAAAACAAAATAGGGGCACCTGGGTGGCTCAGTCGGTTAAGCATTTGCCTTCAGCTCAGGTTCTGATCCCGTGGTCCTAGGATTGAGCCCCGCATTAGGCCCCCCACTCAGGCAGCAGTCTGCTTCTCCCTCTCCCTCTGCGCCTTCTCCTCCCCCCCCCCCCCGCTGGTGCTCTCTCTCACTCTCTCTCTCTCTAAAATTAATAAATAAAAAATATTTTAAAAAAGTAAAGACAAAACAAAGGTAAGATTTAATGAATATATATTCTAAAAACAAAGAAGTGTGTCAGGTTCTAAGAGTTAGATAGAAAATGAATCAAGGAAGACTCCTCAGAAGAAAGAATTCTGGGACTGAAACTTAAAGGACCAGATAAGTAGGCAGGTCCAGAATCAGGGTAGTTTTGGTAAAGGGGGTAAGATGAGAAGACAGAGATTCTGTTTCCAAAAGAGAAGGTATAAAGTAAAAAACAAGAGATTCTAGGACAGAATTTGGAGAACATCAACATGTAAGGGATGGTCAGAGAGAAGTCCAAGGAATAGGAGCAGAACCTAAGAGAAAAGTTGTGTCATGGGAGCTAAAGTAAGAGATCATTTAAGAATGGCCTATAGTCTTTGGTAGGTCAAATAAATGTATCCACTGGATTTGTCAACCAGGAGACATTGAGAACCTTGGTAAGAACAGTTCACTTGCAGTGGTAAGGCAAAAGCCCAATTGCGGTCTATGAGAGTTTACCAAAAGGAGGCAAGGAAACAGAAATGAAGACAATGATGAATATACTCTAGATACGAGGAGAAGCGGAAGCAGGTGACAATAGACTCTGACACTGGTTTTAAAAATTTTTGTTTATTTCATCCTAGGTTTCAGATATAACTGTTTTCTATTCCAGAAAAAACATATATAACATGATTGGGCTTCTAAGAACTAAATACTAGGGGGATCCCTGGGTGGCTCAGCGGTTTGGCACCTGCCTTTGGCCCAGGGCGTGATCTTGGAGTCCCGGGATGGAGTCCCACATTGGGCTCCCTGCATGGAGCCTGCTTCTCCCTCTGCCTGTGTCTCTGTCTCTGTCTCTCTCTCTCTCTCATCTCTCATGAATAAATAAATAAAATCTTAAAAAAAACCCTAAATACTAGAAAACTGACCTGGAAATCTGTAGATTATACTGATGTAGTGGGGTTAGATAAAGGTAAGGTTATCTTTAAGGGCAAGATATTTTAATAGGAAGGTTAGAGAAGTAAAGTTTTGAAAACAATAAAGGAGAGCTAGCTAATACTTATTCCTGGGAACACCCACTTCTCTCCACTCATTCAAAGCATAGTGATTAGTTTTCCCTCTAGGGGATTTCTTGGAGGAAGCTTCCTTGTCCTTGGGAGAGAACAAAAGTTTTGCTTCATGAAATGAAGATGAGGTAGGTTGTTTATCAGGAAACAGATTGGCATAGTAGAAAGCATTATAAAGGAGGAAGACTTTGAAAAGATAGAGAAAGGAACCTTATCCCCATTGGAAGAAAGAAAGGAAGGAAGAAGTTCAAGGCAATAGAGGCTTGAGAGTTTGAGAATGCACATGTGATGAAAAAATTGAAGATAAGATTAAATGGCTTCAGGTTTCTGAGTAGAATGTTGGCCTCAGGTTGTTTCAGTGCTAATGTGTAGATGGGAAAGATGGAAGGTGGTAAAATATAGGCTATCCTTTACTTTTGAATGCTTGACTTTTAAGCCTTCTCCCCAACTTGACCAAGATTCACACAATAAAAACAAAAACACGTTTATGACATCTTAAGGACTGTGATTGATGCCAGCATGTGGATAAAACTGATAGGGTAGGCACAAGTCCAAGATAATCAACAGTCAAAAGAAAGCATGCTATGCTGACACAGGAAGTGGAAAGCCTTTTAACTGCATGGATGCATGATCACATACAACAAATTCAAATGCCCCGAATCAAGCAACAATTTTGGTAAAGGCATTCTCTTTTTAGATTGCTTAAGAACAAGCATAGTGAAATATCAGAGGAAGGTGTTTTTCCCATGAGCTTTGTTTGAGGAAAAGAATAGATAATTTCAGAATTGAGGGGAAGCTGCAGATAGGAAACAGGTGACTTCTCACTTATAACTTACAAAGTTCACTGCATGATCTTTGGCCCACAATAAATTAGGTAGTAAATTAGCAGTAGCATGTTCATTCTGTGAAAATATTCCATATGAATAATGGTTAACAGAATCTGCAGTGAATATCCAAAGGAAGAAAAAGAACATAATTGCTACCTTAAAATAGTGTCATGTGGAGAACAGATTAAGTTTAATTCTGTCCTTTTCAAAAAGCCAAGTAGGCCTAATAAATGGAAGTACAGACAGCCTGGTAAGACAACAAAATCTCAAAACTATTACTGTACAATAATGGGCTACTTTTCATGCTGCTCATTACTGGCAGGGTTATGCAAAGACTGGATGTCTACTTACCAGGTGTAACAGAGGAAAACTCTGCACCGCTCATAAACTGTGCTTGGAAACTCTTAGAAAAGGAATCCTTTCCAATTCCTAGATTCTAGGGTATCAAAGTGATTTGTGAATTTGGTCAGTGTATGTGTGGGTGAGCCAAAGAGTACTTTTTGTAAACATTCATACATGTATTATTATTATTATTATATTATTATTATTTACTTCTAGCATCATGTACTAATAGAGATACCTCCATCTATAAAACAGTGATGCAAAGCACAAAGTGCTTTCAATGAAAGCTTATAGCTCCATTATGTTTTAATGTTGTTCTTTAAATATAATTGGCACTACTAAATTGGCACTACTGTCCCCTCCTCAGTGGGACATAGTCTTTGATTGGTTTCCCTTTCAATAGGAGCAACAAATTTGTTGTGACTTATTGATTTTTCTCTGTCCAAATCCTCTCTGTGCCTTCCATATATTTATGAAACTGACTGAGATTACTGTTTAAATCTGTTACTTCGTAACAAACTAAAACTAATAGCTTTATCCACAAGGTTATCAAAATGTTAATTTTTCTTTTTTGAGAGAGTATGCACAAACAGGGGAAGGGATAGAGGGAGAAGGAGAGAGAGAATCTTAAGTAGGCTCCATGCTCAGCATGGAGCTGGATGTGGGGTTTGATCTCATGACCCTGAGACCATGACCTGAGCTGAAATCAAGAGTCAGACACCTAGCCGACTGAGCCACCCAGGTGCCCCTCATTTACCCTTTTTGTATATAATTACTCATTCTGTTCATATATAATTACTCATTCTGTTCTTCCAAAGAAAGCAGTGAATATATATAGCGATAGCACATTTTACTTTAGGTGTAGCTGAAACTGTCCTGGAGGTAATAATATGTAATATAAAATATCATCTGTTGCATCATGTAAATCAGAAGAATTTATTAAAACTAAGGAACTGGGGGCACTTGGGTGGCTCCATTAGTTAAGCATCTGACTCTTGATTTCAGCTGAGGTCATGATCTCTGGGTTGTGGGATCTAGACCTGTGTCAGGCTCACATTAGGTGTGGAGCTTGCTTGGGATTCTTTCTCTTCCTCTCCCTCTGCCTCTCTTCCCTCCCTCTCTAAATAAATAAATAATAATAAATAAATAATAATAAATAAATACTAATGAACTGAGATTCTGAAACATGTTAGAAAATGTAAGGTTGTTGAATTCCTAGTTGAAAAGCAGTGCACAATAATAATGGCATTTTCCTACTAAAGGAGAAAAAATAAACTTTGATTTGCTGTTAGATACCCAAGCTGTGATTTCTTTGATTAACATAATCTTTCATAACACAGTGAAAATAAAAATTTGTATGATTTCTCACTCTTCTTATATTGCCAAAGGAAATGTAGTTCTGCAAACCACAAATGAACTGTGTTTACAATTATGAACCATTTGACAGTAGATCAGCATTATTGTTGAGAAACCTAATTTGGACAAGGCATAAATTGGGTGAAATCCAACCAGGTCACATTGAAGCTGTATGACTTAGTTCAATGTTATTAGTATTATTTCTCTCTTATATCCAACCTTTAAAAATTAAAAAGAAAACACATACAATTGTTATATGCAGACTCTGCAGTGAGATGACATAGAATGAAACATTTTTTAAACACATTTTAAAAGATCTTTCACATTATTTTTCTGTCAGTGAGGTATGGAAGAAATAGACCTTATTAAAAATATTTTGTCTTTCCTTTTTTAATGATTACATGATAGACAAATGATAGAGCTTAGAAAATGGAGCACTTATCTAAACTGGAGCAGAAATCCTGTGAATTTTGAAAACCCAAGTGCAATTAACAAATCTATGTATATATTAGGATTCTTTCCTGAGCTTGTGTACTTTTAACATTTTATCAGCTGCTGAGATCCAGAGACCTTATGTGTTATTTATATACAGTGCCTAGGGATAGTGCCTAGGGCCCATAACACTTGTGAAGGTCCACAGCAATGTTTTCATTTTAATTTCTTTTGACATCAGAAGAAAACAATGAATATAATAATAATGCATGTATATATTAATAACAAAGAATATACAAATATTTATCTTTATATCATGCAATTAAAATATAATTTTAAATTTCATTTTGGAGAAAAGGACCACAAAGGCAAGTGTTCACAGAAGTCATAATATGGCCCTGAATGTACTTCAAGAGGATGTGGTTGGCTGAATAATGGCCCCCAAGAGATATCATGTCTTAATCCCTGGAACCTCTGAATCTTCCTTATATGATAGCAAAGAAGGACATTACAGGCATGCCATTAAGAATCATGGGGTGAGGAGACTATCCTGAAATATCTGGACACACCCTAAGTGTAATCACGTGTATCATTATAAGAGAGACACAGAGGAAAATTTGACACACAGGAGAGGAGAAGGCACTATGACTGTGGAAGGGGAGATTGGAGTGATATGGCCATAAGCTAAGGGATGTGAGCAACTACCAGAAACAGGAAAAGGCAATTAATAGATTGTCCCCTAGAGCCTCTGGAAGGAGCATAAATCTGCTACCACATTCATTTAGGTCCAGCAGAACTGTTTTCACAATTCTAGCCTCCCAAACCATAAGAGAACAAATACATATTGTTTTAAGTCACCAGGTTTCTGCTAATTTGTTACAGCAGCTATAAGAAACTAACACCAAGGGTATATATACAACTTTAATTTGAATTTGTTCATTCCTTAAGTACATTTTCAGTTTGTAATGAAAAAGAAAAATAAATGGTATGAAAGATAATGAACACTGATAAAAGAATGGTCCATTTTTTTTAAAGATTATTTATTTGAGAGGAAGTGAGCACATGCACATGTGGGAGGGGCAGAGGAAAAGGAAGAGAGAGAATCTCAAGCAGACTCCCCGCTGAGTGCAGAGACCATTGTAGGACTCAATCTCATGACCGTGAGATCATGACCTGAGCTGAAATCAAGAGTTGGACACCCAATTGACTGAGCAATTCAGGTGAATCTAGAATGATCCATTTATAATATAGCAAAAATAAAGCAAAAAATGTCACTATGCTTGAAATTTATATAAATTATGTTCAAATGATTATGTAACACTCATATTTTGTTAGTGCTAATTAACCAATGATAAAATTTTATATAAAATTAGCATAAACACATTAATTATGTCTGTGACACATAGTAAAAAACACTTTTTTTAAAAAAACACTTTTTAAAAAGAATTAAGTTGATTAACCACAGAAATCATTCATAACCATGAATGATAAATCTTTACCTCATTACCCCTTTTTCTGCTGGAAAAAATATATTGCTTTTCATCACAAGAAAAATGGAAGGGTACAAATTTTCTGATCTGCTGAAACTGTGACTGAAATTAAGCTTTATGACACTGCTTACAGAAATAAGAAGGGTGAATGTCAATGCACTTTCAAAAGCAGAAGGCAAGGAATGGATTGTTAAATGGGCAGAGTTAAGTGGTCTTCTGTAAAGGGCATCTACTAAAAGTGATATGTCAAAGGAGAAGTCTTAATGTGTTGTTACAGAACTGTTACTGTAAGCTCTGTATTCAACAATATCCTTGCTTTAACATTTAATATCTTTGAATCTCAATGATTTTTAGTGAGATTGATTTGTTTAAATGATGAATGACTTGGAAAATACCTGTCCCTTTGCTCATCTTTAAGTAAAGAGATGTGTATTTTAAAGTTTAACAAAAAGTGGGGAAGTACTGCCTTCATTTTTCTAACATATTCTAGTCAATTTTCCTTGTTCTAACATATTCTAGTCAATGTTCCTTTCCAAATTCACAGAACCCAATAAACCATATTGATGTGAACATTCTCCAAAGTTGCTCACTCAAAAAGTAATTCATTGCAGAAGATTGCTTTCTGATTCACAATACTACCTCATAGATTTTTCTCACTAATTTCTTCCTCTTCACAAGAAAACTAAGCATGTCTCCACTGTGATTTAAATTACTTTACAAGCAGGCTTATAAGAATACCTTTGCTTGTAATATATATGCAGGCAGAAATAACCATTGCTGTATGTTCTAAGTAATATCCTAGACTTAGAAATTCATCATGTTAGATGGTGGAGTAGTAGGAAGACCCTATGCTTTCCTTGTCTCTCAAGCACAGGTTGATAAATATCAGATCATTCTGAATACTCAAAATCGATCTGAGGACTGAGAGAATAAACTGCACAACTAGAGAGAGACAAGATGTTACATTGTAGAAGGTAGGAGGTGTAGAGAATTGATTTAGGGGAGAAAAGGATCATGACTGCTGCAGAGGGGAGGGAACCCTGATCACAGAGAGAAGACAGAGAGGGACAGAGAGAAAAAGCAGCACACAGAGGATGGCAAAAGAAAACACTTTTCCAAAACCATTTACTGGGAAAATGAGAGGGGATGATCATCATGAATTTTTACAACCAGTGGGGCTCAAACACTGGTGTTTTAGAAGTCCAGGCTATGGTCAGCATGGAGCCCAGCAAGCACAGTGCTGCTCCTGTGGTGACAGAGGGCATAGAGCCAGGAGTGGATAGCATGACCTGAGGATCCCCTCAGATGCTCTGGAAGAGTCTTTCCCTCTTTTTGGAGTGTATCTGGAAGAGGTGGCATTGCCTCTCAGGGGACAAAAGAGCTTATAGACACCATAGTGCTGTCCTATTCCTTAGCATAGGGGCAGAGACATCTGCTGAGGGCAGCTAACCTGGATGGTGGCCTTTTGCTGTGCTTTACTCTAAACTCCAAGCCCTGATGCATTGGTGTAACTACCCCTCGGGGACAAACTGGCACCAGCTCCAGCACAGTGAGAATTCCTCCCAGAGGACCAGCAAGGGTCTGGACCAGGCCTGATCTTGAAAGTTAGGACTTTTGAAACTCAGCCAGCATGCCTGAGATAAAATATAGGTGCACTGTGCTGCAGGGTGCAGAGTGAGCAGACAGCCCAGACACAGACAGAATGAAGCCAGGGATCTGAGGGATGCCTAGTACACATGAGGGGAGATTTTTGCTCTTCTGTAAGGATTTCCCAACAGCAGCAGGAGTAAACTCCCTTCTCTGGGATAAGGGAGAGAACTGGCACTGTTTTTCTCCCTTGCCCATCAACACAGACCATCATCAGTGAGGAGAGCAGCACCAATAGTAGGGTCCTCAGCAACTTACACTATGCTCTGCCTCCCTGCACCCTGCAGGTGCTGCTTCTTTACTAGCACAAGTGTGCCTGAGAACCAGAGCAGTGGGTCTTTCCCCCAGAAGACCAGCACACACACACACCCTGCACACACCAAATCTACTGACTGAGTGCTGCAAACTTTCAAATCTAGGGAAAATAGATCTGGCCTCTTTTAACAAGCAGACCAGAGCACACCTAGTAAAACTCATCATACTCTGGACAAAGTTGAAAAACTCCCTACTGCAGTCAAGGAGAAACTCTTCAGAGAACTGATCTGAGGGAAAGAGCACCCAAAACACAGCAGCAGAGTACACACAGCATATGGCAGAAACACTTCCTGAAGCACCTGACCCTGGAAAGTATATTACTTCTTCTTAATAAAACCATTACTCAGGCCGCCCAGGTGGCGCAGCAGTTTAGCGCCTCCTGCAGCCCAGGGTGTGATCCTGGAGACCCGGGATCGAGTCCCATGTCGGGCTCCCTGCATGGAGCCTGCTTCTCCCTCTGCCTGTGTCTCTGCCTCTCTCTCTCTCTCTCTGTGTCTCTCATGAATAAATAAATAAAATCTTTTAAAAAAATGGAATGCTTAAAAACAAAAGCCATTACTCTCAGTAGCAGGAAATATAACAGGCTTTCCTAACACAGAGAAGAACATAGAGACCTAGACAAAATGCCAAAATGGAGGAATTCACCCCAAAAGAAAGAAAAAGAAAAGGTCACAGCCAAGGATCTTATTGAAACTGATATGAGCAATATGCCTAATCCAGAATTTAAAACAACAATCGTAACAATGCTAGCTGGGCTTGAGAAAAGCATAGAAGACACCAAGGAGTCCTTTACTGCAAAGATAAAAGACCTAAAAACTCTTCAGGCTGAAACTAAAAAATGCTGTAACTGATATGCAAAACCAATGGGATATAATGACCACAGAAATGGAAGAAACAGAGGAACAACTACATGATATAGAAGATAAAATAATGGAAATTAATGAAGCTAATAAGAAGAGGGAAAGAAAAATATTGGATCACGAATGTAGATTTAGGGACTCAGCAACTCCATAAAGCATAATAACATTCATATCATAGAGTTCCATAAGGAGAGAGGGGGGAAAAGGGTGAGGGTTTATTGGAGCAAATTATAGCTGAAAACTTCCCTAATCTGGGGAAGGAAACAGACATCCCAATCCGGGAGGCACAGAAAACTCCCATCAAAATCAACAAAAGCAGACCCACATCAAGGCATATTGTAGTACTATTTGCAAAATACAGAGAAAAGGAAAAAATACTAAAAGTAGCAAGGGAAAAGAAATCCCTAACTTACAAGGCAAGACAAATAAAGTTAGCAGCAGATCTATTCACAGAAACTTGGCAGGCCAGAAGAAAGTGGCATAATATATTCGATGTGTTGAATGTGAAAATATGTAGCCAAGAATACTTTACTCAGCAAGTCTGTCATTCAGAATAGAAGAGATAAAGTGTGCCCAGACAAATGAAAACTAAAGGAATTAATGACCACTAAACCAGCACTGCAAGAAATATTAAAGGGGATATATTTGAGTGGGAAAGAAATACCAAAAGTGACAAAGGCTAGAAAGGAACAGAGACAATCTCCAGAAACAACAAATTTACAGGTAATTCAATAGCACTAAATTTGTATCTATCAATAATCACTCTGAATGTAAAAGGACTAAATGCTCCAATCAAAAGACATAGGTATCAGAATGGATAAAAAAAAATACCCCCAAACCCATCTGTTTGCTGCCTATAAGAGACTCAGTAGAGGCCTAAACACATCTGCAGATTGAAAGTGAGGTGATGGAGAACCGTTTATCATGCTAATGGATGTCAAAGAAAGCCAGAGTAGCTATTCTTATATCAGACAAGCTAGGTTTTATTTTATTTTTTTACTGGGGTGGGGAGGGAGAGAGAGAATCTTAAACATGCTCCACTCCCAGCATGGAGCCCAGTGCAGGGCTTGATATCACTATCCTGAGATCATGACCTGACCTGAGATCAGGAGTCAGATGCTTAACAGACTGAGCTACCCAGGTGCTCCTGGGCAAATTAGATTTTAAACCAAAGACTGTAACAAGAGATGAAGAAGGGCTCTAGATCATAATAAAGGGGTCTATCCAACAAGAAGATCTAACAATTGTAAATATTTATGCCCCCAACTTTGGAGCATTTAAATATATGAAATAATAACAAACATAAAGAAATTCATTGATAATACAATAACAGTAGGGGACTTTAACACACCACTGATAGCAATGGGCAGATCATCTAAGCAGAGAATTAACAAGGAAACAAGGGCTTTGAATGACACACTGGACCAGATGGACTTAACAGATATATTCAGAACATTTCATCCTAAAACAAAAGAATGCATATTCTTTCCAAGGGCACATGGGACATTCTTCATACTAGATCACATACTAGGTCACAAATCAGGCCTCAACAAATACAAAAGATTGAGATCATGCCATACATATTTTCAGACAACAACACTATGAAACTGGAAGTCACCCCTAAGAAAAAATTCGGAAAGACCACAGATATATAGAGGTTAAAGAACATCCTACCAAGGAATGAATGGGCTATCCAGGAAAGTAAAGAAGAAATTTTAAAAATACATGGAGACAAATGAAAATGAAAACATGACAGTCCAGAATCTTTGGGATGCAGTGTAAGTGGTCATAAGAGGGACATATATAGCAATATAGGCCTATATCAAGGAGCAAGGAAAATCTCATATATACAATCTAATCTTATCCTAAAGGAGCTAGAAAAAGCACAAAAAATGAGCCCTAAAGCAAGCAGAAGGCAAATAATAACATTTCATTGCAACAGAAATGAATGATATAGAAACAATTAAAAAAAACAGTAGAATAGATAAATGAAGCTATGAGTTGGTTCCTTGAAAGGATTAATAAATTTGATAAACCCCTAGCCAAACTTATCAAAAAGAAAAGAGAAAGGACCCAAATAAAATCACCAATGAGAGTGGATAGATCACAACCAACACTAAATAAATACAATTATAAGAGAATATTATGAAAAATTATGTTAACAAATTGGGCAACCAAGAAGAAATGGAAAAATTCCTAGAAACACATAAACTACCAATACTGAAACAAGATTAGAACATTTAAACACATCCATAAGCAGCAAAGAATTTGAATCAGTAATCCAAACTCTCCCAATCAACAAAAGTCCAGGGCCAGATGGCTTCCCAGGGGAATTCTACCACAAATTTAAAGAAGTGTTAATGCCTATTCATCTCAAACTGTTTCAAAAAAATAGAAATGGAAGGAAAACTTCTAAATTCATTCTACGAGGCTAGCATTGCCTTTATTCCAAAACCAGCAGAGAGCTCACTAAAATGGAGAATTACAGGCCAATATCCCTGATTAACATGGATATGAAAATTCTCAGCAAATTAATAGCAAATTGACTTCAACAGTACATTAAAAGAATCATTCACCATGATCAAGGGGGATTTATTCTTGGACTACAAGTGTGCCTCAATATTCACAAATAAATCAACATGATATACTACTTTAATAAAAGAAAGGGTAAAAATCATATGATACTTTCAATATACACAGAGAAAGCATTTGACAAAGCATAGTATCCATTCTTGATAAAAACCCTCAACAAAGTAGGATGGAAGGAACATACCTCAGCATCATAAATACTACATAAGAAAGACCTACAGCTAATATAATCCTCAATCGGGAAAAACCAAGAGCTTTTCCTCTATGGTTAGGAAGAATACAGGGATGTCCACTCTCACCATTATTATTTAACATAGAACAGAAAGTCCTATGTAATCAGACAACAAAAAGAAATAAAAGACATCCAAATTGGCAAGAAAAAAGTCAAACTTTCACTATATGCAGACAACACGATATTCCATGTTGAAAACCCAAAAGACTTCACAAGAAAATTGTTGGTATTGATACATAAATTCAGTAAAGTTGCAGGATATAGAATCAATGTACAAAACTTTTTTGCATATCTATACACTAAAAATGAAACAGCAAAATGAGAAACCAAGGAATCAATCCCATTTACAATTACACCAAAAACTGTAAGATACCTAGGAATAAACCTAACCAAAGAGGGAAAAGATCTGTATTCTGAAACCTATAAAACCTGATGAAAGAAATGGAAAATGACATGAAGAAATAGAAAACACAACCCACACTCATGGATTGGAAGAACAAGTATTGTTAAAATGTCTATACTACGGGGATCCCTGGGTGGCGCAGCGGTTTGGCACCTGCCTTTGGCCCAGGGCATGATCCTGGAGACCCGGGATCGAATCCCACGTCGGGCTCCCGGTGCATGGAGCCTGCTTCTCCCTCTGCCTATGTCTCTGCCTCTTTCTCTCTCTCTCTCTCTCTCTCTGTGTGACTATCATAAATAAATAAAAAAATTTAAAAAATGTCTATACTACCCTAAACAATCTACACATTTAATACAATCCCTATAAAAATACCACCAGTATCTTTCACAGAGGTAACACAAACAATCCTAATATTTGTATGGAACCACAAAAGACATAGAAAAGGCAAAGCAATCTTGAAAAAAAAAAAAGCAAAGCTGGAGGCATAACAATTCTGGAGGACTTCAAGCTATATTACAAAGCTGTAATCATCAAGAGAGTATAGTACTGGCACAAAAACCGACATGTAGATCATTGGAACAGAATAGACCCAGAAATGTGCTCACAACTCTGTCGTCAACGAATCCTTGATAAAGCAGGAAAGAATATCCAATGGAAAAAAGACAATCTCTTCAACAAATGGTGCTGGGAAAATTGGACAGCAACATGCGGAAAAATGGGACTGGAACATTCTCTTACACCACACACGAAAATAAATTCAAAATTGATGAAAGACCTAAATGTGAGACAGGAAGCCATCAAAATCCTAGAGGAGAACACATGCTGCAACCTTTTTGACCTTGGCTATAGTAACTTCTTACTAGACACGTCTCTGGAACCAAGGGTTACAAAAGTAAAAATGGACTATTGAGACTTCATCCAGATAAAGAGCTTCTGCTCAGTGAAGGAAATAATCATTAAAACTAAAAAGTAACCTTTAGAATAGGAGAAGATATTTGCAAATGACAAATCTGATAAAGGGTTCATATCAAAAATCTGTAAAAAACTTATCAAACTCAATACCTAAAAAACAAATAATACAGTTAAGAAATGGGTAGAAGACATGAATAGACATTTTTCCAAAGAAGACCTCTAGGTAGCTAATATGTGAAAAGATGCTCAACATCTCTTATCATTAGGGAAATAGAAATAAAAACTACCATGAGATACTCCCCTCACACCTGTCAGAATAACTAAAATCAACAACACAGGAAACAACAGATGTTGATGAGGATGCAGAGAATGGGAGCCCTCTGTCACTGTTGGTGGGAATGCATACTGGCAGCTACTCTAGGAAATAGTATGGAAGTTCCTCAGAAAGTTAAAAATAGAACTAGCCTATGACCTAGCAAATACACTACTAGGTATTTACTCAAACGGTATTAAAATACTGATTCGAGGGGCACATGCATCCTGATGTTTATAGTAGCAGTATCAATTATAGCTAAATTATGGAACGACCCCAGATGTTCATTGACTGATGAATGGCTATAGAAGATGTGGTATTACTCAGCCATCAGAAAAATGAAATCTTGTCATTTGCAACAACATGGATGGGACTAGAAGGTATTATGCTAGGTGAAATAAGTCAGTCAGAGAAAGGCAAATACCATGTGGTTTCATTCGTGGAATTTAGGAAACAAAACAGATGAACATAAAGGTAAGAAAAAAGAGGAAGTCAATCTACAAGAGAGAGTCTTAATGATGGAGAACAAACTAAGGGTTGATGGAAGGGAAATGGGTGGGGGATGTGCTAGATGCGTGATGGACATTTAGGAGGGCACTTATCGTGATGAAGACTGGGTGTTATATGTAAGTGATGAATCACTAAATTCTACTCCTGAAACTAATATTGCATTATGTGTTAACTTAATAGAATTTATTAAAAACTTGATAAATAACTAAAATAATTAAAAAATAAATTCATCATGTTTTTCTATAACTGTGAGAGCAAAGGACAATATTGGTTTTGTTTACCATTGTATTTCCAGTGTATAGCACAGTATATGGCTCTTATTTTTCAAATGAATGACTACATAAATGAAAGAAAGAATGAACAAATGAGTTAACTAGACAACCACTATACCATACTAGAAGCTGTGTATATTGTGGTTAAAAGATGTCACAGATTAAAGAACTGGACATCAGCCTTTCCACAGTTAGAGGAAATGCCTACTTACCCAATATGACTAGAAGTTAGGTCCCATGTACCTACCTATTCCTTTTCAGCGTGAGCAATCCCACCATTAGAGAATCATTCTTTTTAATCATTAATACAATGACAAGAATTTGTTTAAATACTAGGAGCTCAATAAGCATTTCATAAATTGAAGCAAACATAACATGTAACAATATTCATCAAAACTTATAAAAATAATACAAAGCAGCTTAGGTTAGCTCTTTCTAGATGTTTCTTGATTTCATGGAGTAGAGGGTAAATACCCTATAGAAGAGGGTATGAAAGTATGAAAGAACACTTGGCTTCATCACCTCAGGCTGCTATAACAACTACCATAGACTGGATGGGTTAAACCACAAACATTTATTTCTCATAGTACTGTAGGCAGGGAAGTCCACCATCAAGGTGCTGGTAGTATGGGTATCTGGTGATAACCTACTTCCAGCTTACCCATGGCACCTTCTTTCTGTTCCTTCACCAGGTAGAGAGAAAAAGAGGTCTGGTCGTATAGTCACATCTTGGGGGCTCCATCCTCATGGTGTCATCTAAACTGAATAGCCTCCAAAGGCCCCACCTCCAAATACCATCAAATTGGGGATTAGGGCTTTAACTTATGAATTTTGGGGAGACACATAGCAACCCTACTGTGAGACTATTTCATTCATAATATGGTCCCATGTTGTAAACACAAGGATAACGTTATGGTAAGGTGGTGGTCTCTGCTTGGTCATGAATGCCTGTTTGAATGTACTCATTGCCTACATTCTCTGGCAGAACACAATACTCAGTAGAGAGCTTCCTTACTGTGCTTGTTTATGAATCAAGCACTTTGTTCATTTAGTAGAATTTAATATTCTTAATGTGCACTTTGATTCTTTATGCCTTTATCTTTGAATTTCTGGGGAGTTTCCTTCTTTGGGGAACATTAGCTTTCCAGTGGATATCATTTCTGTTCTGCCTGGGGTATTCTGTTTCATCTTGTTCAAGTGTTGCTTTTGTTCAAATAGTCTTTTTGACTTAGAGGTTTTTTTAATCAATCTTTTTGCTCATTTTTAAAAAATCCTTGCAGGGGGTATGAATTAACTTTTTTCTTTCCTGTCTCTCTTCTAGTGATTTTGAGTTAATCTTGGTCACACGTGCTAAGCTTCTGTCTCACTGGTGCTTTTCCAAATTCTCCTCTTTGATTAGTATATGGAATTGAAAGTCTTGATAACAAGGAGGAGGATGAACATTCAAGTAGCCTTGTATTTTTGAAGTAGTCATTATTTTACTCTATAGTGAACTGAATATAATGGGAACAAAGCTATTAGTAAGACTAAATACTTCATTATCATTAATACATTAAGATGAGTCCAAATAATGCAAGCATATTATCGTTGGACCTTGGTGTTTATCTTTACTATCATTGCATACAAATCTGTATCTTTCTTCCAGTGGAGCACTAGAAACTGCAGCTGCTTGAATGGCTATTCCTAATAACCCTTATTATCTGAAAATCTGGACTCTTTGCACTCGGATATTGGAAAAATTATTTTTAAAAATATTTTATTTATTTATTCATGAGAGACACACAGCAGAGAGAGAGAGAGAGAGAGAGAGAGAGGCAGAGACACAGGCAGAAGGAGAAGCAGGCTCCATGCTGGGAGCCTGACCTGGGACTCGATCCTGGGTCTTCAGGATCACGCCCTGGACTGAAGGTGGCGCCAAACCACAGAGCCACCCAGGTTGCCTGGAAAAAGTATTTTTTATCAGTTATATTAGCCTTGTATTGCCTGATGAGTAATATAAATTACATATAAGACAGGCAGGGGGTAGAGGGGGAAACAAAATCCTGAATGAATTTGTTCCATGGGCTCAGTGCCATTTAAACATTATTCAAAGAAATAAAAAATTAAGCAACATATTTTCTAGGAAATTCCAGGGTATGCCGTTGAGCCACAAAATATCAGAGCTACTTTTACAGATATGAAAATTAATTAATTAATTAATCAATTTATTTATTTATCAGTTTATGCCCTTGATTTATTTTTAAAATGAACATAATAGTACTGATATCATTCATTTTTTATTTTTTAATTTTAATTTTATTTTTTATTGCAGTTCGATTTGCTAACATATAGTATAACACCAAGTCCTCATCCCATCAAGTGCCCTCCTCAGTGCCCGTTACCCAGTTACCCTATCCCCACCGCCTGTCTCCCCTTCCGCTACCCTTTGTTCATTTCCAGCATTAGAAGTCTCTCATGTTTTGTCACCCTCTCTAATTTTTCCCACTCATTTTCCCTCCTTTCCCTTAAAATCCCTTTCACTATTTCTTATATTCCTCATATGAGTGAAACCATATGATGATTGTCCTCTGATTGACTTACTTCACTCAGTATAATACCTTCCAGTTCCATCCACATTGAAGCAAATCGGTGGGTATTCATCCTTTCTAATGGTTGAGTAATATTGCATTATATATATATGTAAGAAGTAAAGTGATGGGATTCAGATCAACCAGTAAGAAAGTTGCCAATCTAGCATATTTTCCAGGCCTTCAGACTTCAAGTCCAGGATTCCTTTAGTCTTCCAGGGCATCTGACCTGTTCATTCACACAAGTCCCATTGTGCAGAAGGGACCTACACTTGGTTTAATGCTCTGCTGTCACTGCCTTGAAATTCTTTATACTTAATTCATTTTGAAAAATGAATTCCTACATTTTCATTTGCCCTGGTTTCCTAAAATTATATGACTGGTCTGGAGTCTTGGTGTATTGCTTAATAAAGTGAGACATTATGTTTATTGTTCTGTTTTATTTGCCCAAATTACTTACTAGATGGTTTTGTTTTTGAGAATATCCGGTATGTTTTAGCTAAGAGAGTTAGAGTATGGTGTGCCATGTGGAAATTGGTTAGATTCCTCTGAAATGAATTAGGAGTTTCCTTAACGAGGGAAATAGGAAAGAAAAAGAAAGTTTATTGAGAATCGGTTTTGTGCTAGGTTCTATGCTAATATTTACCCATATAATTTTTTTTATTCCCACAAGAACACTGAATACAGCAGCTCTCCGACCTGCCCTATTTATGGGATTTTGTCCTGTACCAGAGCATTTGCTAAAGTCTGTTGCACAATGGATGTTGGTTTCCAGTTTTCCAATCTCTGCTCTTTTCTGAGGCCATCTTACAAGTGTTCTCTCCAATTATTACTCCTCTCACCTCTGGAGATTTACATAATAAAAGCAGCTGCCCCCAGTTTTGATGCCATGATACACCTAATGAATCAGAATCTTCATGTGTACCAGGCTTGTCAGATATTTTGTGGTTACTCCTTCTATTAATTCTGGTGTGTCTTTCTGGTTAAGAACCACAGGTAGAGTTTAACTCTTTCATTTTGTAAATGAGGGAAAAAAAACTAAAATGAATTGAATGACTTACATAAGGTCAATCAGCTTGTCAGTGGAGGAGTTGGAATTTAAATGTTGATTTTCTAATTCCTAATCAAATGTCTCTTTCAAAACATTGTGCTATCTTCCTGGATGTCCTATTTGTCACCACTCTGATATACACACATCACATGAAAACACTCAGCCACTCCATATATTAAGGCAGTGCTTCTCAAACTTCAGTGTATATAAGAATCACCTGGGAATCTTTTTAAACTATAGATTCTGATTCTATAATTTGGAGGAGGGCCTAAGAGTCTACATTTCTAAAAAGCTCCTAAATTATGCCAATTTTGCTGGGCTATGGGTTATATTTTGAGTATTTATAAGGCATTTTCTATAGCTTGGTTTAAGCAGGTGAAATTTCTGACATAAATCTCTAAGCACATTGCATTGTTAATAATGATAATAATGATTGCTAACATTTATTGAGAAATCTGTTAAATATTCTACATACACTATATAACTTAATCCTTCTAAAAATTCTATGAGGTAGGTACTATATTGACCCTTATTTTTTTTTAAGATTTTATTTATTTATTCATGAGGACACACACACAATGAGAGAGAGACAGAGAGAGGCGGGCAGAGACACAGGCAGAGGGAGAAGCAGGCTCTAGGCAGTGAGCCTGACGTGGGAATCGATCTCCGGTCTCCAGGATCAGGCCCTGGGCCGAAGGCAGTGCTAAACTGCTGAGCCACCCAGGCTGCCCTATTGACCCTTATTTTATAGATGAAGACATTGAAGCTCAGAAAGATATAAGTAATTTTCCCGATTATACACTAGTGAGTGACAGCTAAGATGCAAACTCTATTTTCAGAATTCAACCTCATAATCACAAAAGCTCTCTCTTTTCTTTGCAAAATGCAAATATTTAGAAAGGTTAAGGGAAAAGGAAGAGGAGATAAAGAAAGGAAGTAATATTTAGTAAGACTCTGGTATGTACCAGAGGCAGTGCTAGTTCATTTTCAATATTATCTCACTCATTCTTCAAAAGTACCATGGAAACTGGGCATTATCATCCTCCTTCTAAGGATGAGAAAATCAGGGATTAACGGTATAAGTCATTTTTGTCCAAAAACACATACTCATATGGTTAGTAAATGGTGGAGTTGAGAATTGAACACAAAATTCAAGTTAAATCTATTAAATAATTCTGCTTCTTGCTGGAATAAGTTCAGTGAAAGTTGGATTTCTAACTTTTAGAAAGTAAATCAAGACTCTTTAACTAGGGCTCAAAAGATCATTATAGTGTCTTTGGTTTTGTTCCTACTTCTTTGAAGAATATTAGTGTGTTGCTTCATTCTAAGGTAGTCTAGAATGGTATAGTAGACATTGTTAACACTCACCCAAATCCAGTCCTGTTCTCCTCTAACTGTAAGACCATACTTCCCAGATTCCTCATGGTAGTAGGGTCACATTTCCATTTCTGGTCAAATGGCTAAGCAGACAATGTTATATGTTACTTCTAAATTGAAACGTCTACAACATAGTGCACAATTCTCCAGCTCTCACTTCTCTTCCTCGGCTCTTGTGGAAATATCTGCTAAAATGATTGAGTCAAATTATTGTAGGAATTAACATGGAGAACAACCATCCTGGAGAGTTGCCCTGATCCAGACTGGATTTTGTGGGAATGAGAATTACACATTTTCTTTGTTAGCCTATTAAGATTTGTTTGTTACTGTAATATCAACCTATCCTAATCTGATCAGTATAGGTGGCATAGCATGCTAAATGAGCACCATCAGGGATGCCTGGGTGGCTCGGTGGTTGAGTGTCTGCCTTCAGCCCAGGTCATGATCCTGGTGACCTGGGATTGAGTCCCATGTCAGGCTCCCTACATGGAGCCTGCTTCTCCCTCTGCCTGTGTCTCTGCCTCTCTGTGTGTCTCATGAATAAATAAATAAAATCTTAAAAAAAGCACCAGCAGTATATGATCCTTACTATTGTCACATTATGACATCTAGAATTATTTCCCTTGTTAGTAATAAGGGAAAATGTATCCAGTTCTTGTAATTATGGATGGTTGCTTTTGTGTACAATGCACCTAGCTTAAGTTAAAAAATTTCCAAAATGAGAAAGCATGACAATGTCTAAGTATACACTGATTTCCTTTCACTGCTGGACATGATAGAATACAAAAACTGTGACACTTTTAATGTGAGACATTTCTAGCCAATGAAAGCTGAAGGACCACATCTATACATTTTGAAAATAACTTTATTTTTGATGGAAATATTTGTAGAAAGGATTACTCATCCTCCGAATTTATAGTCTACTGAGTATAACTCCAATTTAGGTAATGAGACTAAGTCCTCATTATGAACATGCATATTCCATGATCTATGTTACATAGTCATGCTCACAGAAGCTGTTAAGATGGAACTGTTAACAAGTAGAATTATATGTGTGTACACACACATATATACACATGCACATATAAAGGTAAATATGTAAATACATCTCTATAACTTCAATGTTTTCCCCATAACTTTGGAAATTGTGTGAAAAAAACTATTTTCAAATATTCTTACTAAGTGTGATATGGTATAAAATATATGTGTACGTCCACAGATGTGTGTACTTGTATGTGTTAGTACATATTTTTTCCTTTCATTTTCACAATTATGTTGAAATATTTTATCCAAATTATGTTATTTACTGTGGGGTGGAATGAAATGCCACTATTGGGCAATATTATAACGCTCTGACTTTTCATATAATTTAATGTTGGCTCAAATTAAACTTAATTTATAGTAAAGGACATAGTGTTGTTCATATCTCCCTAAGCCTATGTTGGAATATGTGAAAATAGTTAAAATGATGTATTAAAATACTGACGGTATACTTTGGTTTCACTTTCATTACTGAATATGATGTGACTCAAAGCTATGATATTTCCTATGTATCAAAAATTTTGTCAGTGGAAACTGAAAGCCAACAGTGTAGATTTTTTAAATGATAGCTCAATTTGAAAAGACAAGGAAATAACCACGACTTGAATTTGCTTCCACACAAAAGCTTTTCTAGTACTTTACTATAGGATTGCTTATCACACTGCCAACCAAAAGAAGCCACATATACTTTGAGGGATTTGGTGAAGCCATGTGCTCTGAAAAAGGTTGAACTGGATTGTGAGTTAGAGAAAACAAAGAAAATACAGGCAGTGTTTCTGTCAAATCCATGAACTCTGTAATTGATCATTTTTCTTCTAATATTTTGAAATGGGACATTAAGACATAGGCAGCTAAAATGTTTACTCCAGCAAGAACTGGAACTGGATAGCACCATTCACTTCTCTCGGTATAGACCGCATCTGTTATTTATATGTTATAAGCATTCTAATGCCATAAAAGAATCCCTGTTTTAAGAATCCCTTTTCGAGATTCAAATGTTGTTGATGTCTTTAAAATGGAAAGATACTGGCCAAGCAAAACTTCAATAGGGAAAAAAAAAATCTTGGTAGTCTTTTATACAGCTGGAATATCTGCTAGTCTTGACCATACACCAGGTTTACCAAAGCACTGTAGACTGGGTGATTTATAAATAACAGAAGTTTATTTATCACAGCTCTAGAGACTGGGAATCCAAGGTCAAGATGTCAGCAGATTCTGTGTCAGGTGAGGTTTGGTGTCTGGTGACAGCCTGCTACCCAGTTCATAGATAGGCATCTCACTGCTTACTCTCATGGCAGAAGGTGCATGAAGTGTCTTTTATAAGGGCCCTAATCACATTAGGAGGGCTCTGCTCTCATGATCTAATTGCCTCTGAGTGGCCCCATCTCCAGATACCATCAAATTGGAGACTAGATTTCAACATAGGAATTTCGGAGGGGCACAAATATTCACGTTAAAGTAAGCCCAATCTCTGTATACCTGGTCATATATAGGCTAAATTGGCATCTTTGTGGTGTTCCCCATAGACTAGCATCAGGAGACTTATCCCCTTCTGCGCACTTTTTGTTTGGCTTGGTTTTGGTTTTGGTTTGGTTTGGTTTTGCTGGACCTATGGTATTATAGAATTTGTCAACTTCCTGAAACCCTAAATCCTGAATCACTATTTTTTCCCCAAGAGTCTTTGTGGAGAAATGCAAACAGAATTTGAAATTTTTACAACATAGGATTTTACTGGCTTCCTACATAACAAGTCCTAACACACTTGTTGAAATATATGAAGAAATTCAATTAATTTATTTACTTGTTTGTTTATTTCTCACTTACAGAATGATAGTTTGGCTTATTTGATGATTTTTGGCCATAGGATTAAGAGAAATCTTTTCATTCATGGTCCTGCAAATGCCATTATGGTTGCCATGGAAAAATTTACAAGTTTTATTGTTGTCTGGTATTTTTGTTTTGTTTTGTTTTTTGCCAAGCTTTCTGTTCTGTAAGAGGGGATTACAAACAGGCAAGTCTACAAACTTGGGCAAACTCCCTCTTCTGGGTGGAGAAGCTTGATCAAGTTTTTTAGATGCAGAAATTTGAACATATCTGAAATCATTACTGACTTCTTTAAAGTTCCTGCTCAGAAGATGTTGAAATTGAAGCATTGATTAAAAATTCTCCCTTAATAAAATGGACCTTATCAACAAAGTAAATTCTGACAAAAGATGGCTTTATTTGTTTGAGAACAAAAGACGTACTGGGACATAACTTTAATTGGAAGAATCTTGGAAGATTCTGAGGCTCTTTTGACACGTTCACTTTCATCTGGCAAAACTGAGTGATTTAATTTGTTATTCTACATAATTTTGTGAGTCAGAGTTTTCAACACTTGTGACCATCAAAGTCATTTGGTGACTCAAACTGCATGTGTTATCATCTAAATTTTAAACTCCTATTTGAAACAGATGTTCTCACTGAAATTTACTTTTGAGCAAAATTAAGTTTTGCTTTTTTTATATTCAAAATTTTAATGTTTTCATGAGTGAAAGAGAAGCAGTTTCCCCATTGAGCAGGGAGCCTGATGTGGGGCTCAATCCCAGAATCCTGAGATCATGACCTAAGCCAAAGACAGATGCTTAAACAACTGAGCCACTCAGATACCCCAAGTTGAATTGTTTTTTAAAATAATTTTTATTTATGCAATTGTTCCACATTTAGAAATTTAATCTGAGGAAATAATGAGGAAACAGTACAGAAATTTAAGTATCAAGATGTTTATCATAGTATTATTTATAAAAATTAAAAATTAAAAACCTAAATTCACAACATTAGAGGAATGTTTAAAAACGTATGCAATATTGAGGTGTCTGGGTGGCTCAGTCAATTAAGAGTCTAACTCTTGATTTTGGTTCAGGTCATGATCTTGGGGGCATGAGATTGAGCTCCATGCTGGGCTGGGAGCCTGCTTCAGATTCTCTTTCTCCTTCTCCTTCTGCTCCTCTCTCTCTTTCTCTAACAAAGAAAAAAATTATGGAATGTCTATATGGTAGCATATTACATAGCCATTTAATATTATATTAAATTTTTTAATAACATAAGAAAATACTTATGGTATAATCTTAATTAAAATAATACAAAAATGATGTAATACATTTTAAATATGTAAAATTTATAGAAATACTTTTTAAAGATTTTATTTATTTATTCATGAGAGACACAGAGAGAGGCAGAGACAGAGGTAGAGGGAGAAGAAGCAGGCTCCATGCAGGGAGCCCAATGTGGGACTCAAACCTGGGACTCCGGGATCATGCCCTGATCTGAAGGGAGGTGCTCAACTGCTGAGCCACCCAGGTGTCTCTTACAGAAATATTTGTAAAGATGTTTGCTGAAATGCAGCAGTGAATATCTCAAGATGGTAGGTTATGAAAAGACTATTTCTTTTTCTTTATACATTTTTTAAAAGTTTATAAAATGAGTATACATTATTTTTGTAATCAATGTGGAAAACATTAAAAAGAAAAATATCCATACAAAAGGGTTTGGCATAGGAATCTTCTTGTAACATACAATATTTTGAAAATTTCTTCAGTTAAAGAAATAATGAGCTATGAAGAAATAATAATTCTGAAGATAAATTTTATTCATCCTTCAGCATTAGGCAGTCATTTAGACACTGAAGCATCAAACACCAATGTTTTTTCTGGATTTTGTGATGGACATATATGAAATTCTGGTTTTCAAGAGCTGTACATTAACAATGAACGCACAGAACTCATAGATTTTTGTTTGCTTATTTTCAATACAGGTTTAGGATGTTTTGGAATTCAAACTTCTGAAATAATATGCAGTCAATTGCCACTGAAATATGGAAAGAAAAGTATGGCATGTATCTATTTTTAAATCACTGCAATTCTTCCTGGAGCATTTCCACTGAAAGCACAAAGGATATAGAAATCTAAGTTAAGCACATTTGGGAATACAGAAGAATCTCAAGCAACATAGTCTCTCATCAGTTAGATGTGTTCAGATAGGTAGGCAGAATTTTGCCTATGGCTATATGAGCTGTTTTGCCCCAGAGACATCAATTTCAATTCTCTCTTTGGGATTCATTGGTGTACAAAGTTCTTCAGAGTATTCTTTTTCTCACTAGAAATACTTTTTCTCCTTTACCTACCCCACCTTCTTATCCCTCAAAAATCTAAGCCACTTATTTGGAATTTCCATAAAACTTGATAGTGAAAAGAGTCCAAAAACTACTGTGGAAGAAATTATATCACAAAACTATGGAGACACTTATTTTGCTATTTAAATTTAGAGGGTGGAGGGATGCCTGGGTGGCTCAGTGACTGAGCGTCTGCCTTTGACTCACGGTGTGATCCTGAGGTCCTGTGATCGAGTCCCACATCTCAGCCTCGCTCTGTATGTCTCTCATGAATAAATAAATAAAATCTTTAAAATAAATAAAGTGAGTCATATATATGTCAGATGATACATTTTCACACTCTAAATTTATTTATTTAAAGATTTTATTTATTTATGAGAGAGAGAGAGAAAGAAAGAGAGAGAGAGAGAAAGAGAGAAGGAGAGAGAGAAAGGCAGAGACACAGGCAAAGGGAGAAGCAGGCTCCATGCAGGGAGCCTGACATGGGACTGGATCCTGGGTCTCCAGGATCTCACCCTGGGCTGAAGGAAGTGCTAAACCGCTGAGCCACGGGGGCTGCCCCTATATGGCTCACTTTAAAGAAAATTTAATTGATGGATGGTGAGCACGGTGATATATTAAAATTTAATAAAAGACATGAAAAAAGAATTTTTTAAAAGATTTTATTTATTTATTTATTCATGAAAGACAGAGAGAGGTGAGACACAGGCACAGAGAGAAGCAGGCTCCATGCAGGGAGCCCAATGTGGGAATAGATCCCAGGACTCCAGGATCATGCCCTGGGCCAAAGGTAGGTGTCCAACCACTGAGCCACCCAGGCATCCTGAAAAAAGAATTAATTTAAACAAATCTCATGATAGTGTTGTCAGTGATTTACTTCAGCTCTTCAGATTCAGTTTCAATGTTAAAAATAACTTTGTCCTTCCAAAAACCTGAGCTTGTAGTATTATGGATCACTATTGAATGCCAGTGGTACTTTGGTTATTATTATAAACAAATAAGGAAACAGAACTATAAGGTATATGATTTGTTTGATGTTTATGTGAGGTTCAAAAAGTCAGGCAGGATGTGGCAGGGCCTACTGACCAGACTGTAGTGTTATAGCAATTGATTGTGGCCAGGACAGGGAGGAGTAGGCCATGTGTCTGTGTGGAAGTGGGTGAGTGTGTTGGAGATAGGTAGGGGGTGAAGTTCATTGTCTAAGGGAATTCAACTAGGACATTAGCATCAAATGAAAATCGTTCTATCATTTCTTAGAAAAGGTTCTCTCCTGAGGAAATTGCTGGGGAAGCGAGTCACTGAAGAGTCTAACTACACAGTCAGATCTACAGAAGTGGTAACTAAACCATGGAGGCAAAGGAGCCAAGAACTAGGAATACCAAGGCAACAGGATGAAAAGTCAAGTACAATCACTCAAAAGTCATGTCACAGTAAGTTATACTATGGAGAGGGGGAGGGATGAGATTCAAGGATAGAGTAGAATAGAGTAGAATAGTTCTGTCATGGACTGAAATTTGTCTCTTTAAAATTCCTATTTTGAGGGACACCTGGGTGGCTCAGTGGTTGAGTGTCTGCCTTCAGCTCAGAGTGTGATCCTGGGATTTGGGATTGAGTCCTGCACCGGGCTCCCTGTGAAAAGCCTGCTTCTCCCTCTGCCTATGTCTCTGCCTCTCTCTGTGTGTCTCTCATGAATAAATAAAATCTCTTTTTAAAATTTCCTATTTTGAAGCCCTAAACCCCATTGTGACTATATTTGGTGATAAGTTTTCAAGGAGGTAATTAAGGTTAAATGAGGTCATAAAAAAAATAAATGAGGTCATAAAGATGGAGCCTTAATCTGATAGGACTGGTGGTCTTTTAAGAAGGGGAATAGACACTAAAGATCTTTTTCTCTCTCTGTGCAGAGGAATGGCCATGTGACGATGTAGTGAGAGATGGCCTCCTACAAGCCAGGAAGAGAGCTCTCAGCAGAAATCAACCCTGTTGATACCTTGATCCTGGACACCCAGCCACTAGAGTGTAAAACAATATATTTCTGTTGTTTAAGCCACCCAGTCTGTGATATTGTGTTATGGCAGCCTGAGCAGACTGCTCGATGAACCTGAGTAGCTGGAGAGGAGCTAAAGAGATAACTAATTCTGTTGGTGAACTCATCTGGAATGATGAGCTGGGGGCTCTTACTCCTGCCTCTACTGGTTTATTAGGACTAAGGTGCCTTAAGGCCATATTAAGTGGGTTCAGACAGCCAGTTTCTTAGTATTAGTATTCTTCTAACTTTGAGAACTAAGCACTTTTATTTTTTTTTATTTTTTTAACTAAGCACTTTTAAAGTAAGTTTTTATTTATTATATTTAAAGTGACTTTATAATAGATCTAAAGGTAAAAAGAGATATAGGGATGGAGATTAAAGCAAAAGTAGATGTGAAAATGGAGAAGAGAAAATATTGTTTGTGTGTCAAACAGATAGAAAGCAGCACTACAGAACCTGTATAATGAGCCCCATAAGAATGAGATATTACAAAGAATGACAGAAATCATTTTCTAAAGAATAGTTTTGAAATAGTTCTACTAAATGAAATTGGCACTCTAAGGAGAAGAAAAGACAATTAGTAAAGGGAAAAATTTTCCTTCCCTCCATAGATACGGAGACACAAAGAACTCTGTTAGAACAGCAATTACAGCAATTCTTCCCAGAACATCAAGTTTTATGACTTACCAGAACCCATTCTGACCCTTAGAGGAAAGATTAACACCTTCTGTGATATCAGGAATTGATAATTCAGGGCTAAATGAATATATACTCTATGTAGAAAAGGAGTGGGTAGGAAGAATAAAGATGGTAAGGGTTCTGGCAATCTCAAAGTCATGAACATAATTCAAAGCTAATACATACCGTCTTTTGTATTTGAAGATGGTATTTGTGGCCCATTTATTAGGAGAAGTGTTGTTTCCCTCCTAGACAAGAGGGCACTATGTTTTGAGCCATTCGTATTCCCCTGTGTACATGCATTTGCTTAGTGGCTAATAAGGGATGTAGCCTGTGATAAGGGAAAACAGATTTTCTCTCTTGTTACCAAACAGCTTATAAAGGAACAAATTGGCAGTCTGTGCTCTAGTTTACATTACGTGACTAGTCCAGATTAAGCGATAGAAAGTCCACTAGTAGGTGTATTCAGTAATATCATATTTATAATTAAACATTATTGTAATATTTTACCATATCAGGTTTTCCTTCTCAGCCATGAATTTCTTTTAAGAACACAGAAGCTATGTATTGAATAATTAATACGCTTGACTAAAATTTCTTTCATCTGCATGATTTAATAAATCACCATCCTAATTTCTTAGGCTTTTCCAGCTAATGCTTTTTTTCTTGGTATTATTCACAACTTAAATAAATGTGTATATTCTATTTTCCATGCTCCTAAAAATAAATTGCCACCTTCTTATTAATTAGAAAGAAAAAATGATATTGCTTTGTTTACCACTTCTACTAGGCATAGTGCCAGCAAGGCATAAAACCCAAACAGGAAGAGATAGACCATAATATACATGGTCTAACTTTGTACCACTATGAAATAACATATTACTCTAGGAATAAGGCAAGAAAAATAAATCGTCATCACTTTCACCTCTAGGCTTTTGTGTTGAAATAGACCAGATGTTTCTACAATCAGCGGAAATAAGAAGTTCCATAATAAGAAATATTCAAATTTACTAAGGCTAGTCAAGGACTTAGGGCCAGGCAAGTTTCAGACTTAATTCCTTAGTATTATTTGAAAGTAAAAAGCAGTGTACAAGGCAGAGTATTTCTGAGCACTGTCTTATGTATCAGATAGTTTTAAGACTAGGGTCTTAGGGATCCCTGGGTGGCGCAGCGGTTTAGTGCCTGCCTTTGGCCCAGGGCGAGATCCTGGAGACCCAGGATAGAATCCCATGTTGGGCTCCCAGTGTGTGGAGCCTGCTTCTCCCTCTGCCTGTGTCTCTGCCTCTCTCTCTCTCTCTGTGACTATCATAAATAAATAAAAATTAAAAAAAAGACTAGGGTTTTAAATATAAGTTCTTTATTCTGCAGCCTGTAAACATTTTGCTATTTACTTTGCATAAGAGTGTATATTGCTTTAGAACTCTTCTCATATTTTACATTTGTTACATGCAGAAGGTAAAATGACCTCCTAAGGACCTTTGCCCAAAAAACTAAAGACAATTGAAGAGGACTTATCTGACAAGAAAGAAAACAGGATATCCTCCAGAAGGCTAGTTGTTTGGGTCCAGGCAAGGTAGCTAGAGAGGACCCTGTGATTACCCTGGACCTACCCAGATAATCCAGGATAACCTCCTATCTCAAGGTTCTTAACAGTAATCAAATCTGCAGTCTCTCATGCTATGTAAGGTAGCATATATGCAGGTTCCAGGTATTAAGATGTGGACCATTATTATGCCAACTACATTAACCCTGACTAATTATTAGGAGAAGAAAGAAAAAAGGTTATTAATAAATAGCGAAATTTTCCTTCTTGTAATAGTAGTTAAATATTGAAATCTCACATGGTGTTTCCTATGGATTAAGTATATTATGCTTGCTGCAGGTAGGAATGTAAATTGGTATAGTCACTATTATTATCATAATAACCAAGTCATGGAAGCAACTTAAGTGTTCATTGATGGATGAATGGATAAACAAAAATTGACATATATATATATGCTATATATAATATGCTCTATGTATATAATTGACTATTATTCAACCATAAAAAATAAGGAAGTCTTACCATTTGCAACAACCTGGATGGACCTTAATGGCATTATGCTAAGTGAAATAAGTCAGACAGAGAAAGACAAATACTGTATGATCTTACTTTTATACGTGGAACTAAAAACACTGAACTCATGGAGAAAGAGATCAAAATGGTAATGGCCAGAGGCTGATGGGTGGGGTAAATGGGGAGATACTGCTCAAAGGGCACAAAATTCCAGGTTTAAAATGAATAGGTTCCAGGGATTTAATGTATAGTATGGTAGCTATAGTTAATACTGTATTGATATACTTGAAAATTGCTATGGAGGTAAGGCTTTAATATTCTTACAGTAACAACAACACCACCAACAAAATGGTAATTAATTAATATGTTAGCTAACCTTATTGTGGTAAATATTTCACCAAATTTACATATATTAAATCATCACATTGTACACCTTAAACTTGTACCATGTCATATGTCAATTATATCTCAATAAAGCTGAAGGGACAAAAACGAATGTAGTGCTTGGGTTAGAGATAATGTGCTCTTATAAATCTTTAATACCAGAATAAAAAGGATATAGGGAAGGCTGGAATAAATTCATACAAATTTCTTTCGTAAAATTCTAAAACATAAAAAAAATTAATGTAGTGTATCAGGAAAGATTAGTTTGAAAAATAAACTGATCATCTTAGGAGCTACACTCTCTGGCATTATCTGAAGGGTTGGTGGGATTGATTTGCAAGGAAACTATTTTCATGAAGCATCAGGAAGTATCCTGGATGGGACTCATTAATAGCAAAAAGAAAATTGGGGCAAATAAGCCTTGTCCAAGAGATGACAGTTTCATATGGGAAGAACGATTTTGTCACTTTTATTTGTCCCATTGTCTAATCCTCATGTTCTCCTACCAGAGTCCTAAGGATAAGAGCTGCAATAAATTCTTAAATGTCTTCTTCAATAACTCTGTAGGACTTAGAATAAGTAATGTGATAGATATGTTCTTCATTTGTGGTCACTATTAGAATACAAAATGTGCACAGCATGCTGAACAACAAACCACCCCAGTCTGCAGAGGGCATAAAGAAGAAGGCAAAGAGGACGTTGTCCATTTGAGCACTTGTAATGGCACTTAGGAGCCAGAGAAAGAAAATGGCAGAATATATTCAAGATTTCTTTCTAGTGGATTATGGTCTAGAGGGTATCTAAAAGGAATATGGTAGACACCATGTAATAAGCAATTGCACAGGTTCAAATTCATGCAGTATGTTCCTTAGGGACTCACTGAATTGGAGCAAGTTGAAGGGAGCAGGAGTTCCAGCAACTCTACTAGTGCTAGCAAGGCCAGAGAAATACTTTGTTACTGTTATTGTGCCCTGATTATGATGCTGGGTTAGTATGGCCTGGGAGCACATGAGTTGTAAAAGCTTTATTAATTTTACGAAATGACAAACACTAAAACAAGGTTCTAGTTCTGAATATGATATGAACTTACTACGTGATCTTGGACATGCTACTTACTCTCACTGGGCTTGTTTATTCATTTGTAATATGAAGGATTTGAACTAGATCATCTGAGTTCCTTCAACTCTAAACTATGATATGTAAGTCAGGAGGTTAATGCATTCAGTAATATAGACTAATTGTTAACAAAGCATTGCCAAATACAAACTCTCTAAAAATAGGTTAGAATGACTTATAATAACTTATACACACACACACACACACACACACACACACATAGCATTATCAAGGGGACTTACATAGGAGGAAAACAGAGACGTCTCAAAAACATAATGTTGAGTGTAAAAACACAAGGTATATATGATAAAATTACTTTATGTAAATTTAAAAATCAGACAAAAATATCATTATAAGTACACATATAAATAGTAAAAGCCTGAAGTCACATGCAGGAATAATATTTACATAACTTAGGGATGATGAGACATTTAGAAGTTGGTTACTGGGACAGGAGTGAGACTTTATTTATTTATTTATTTTTAAAGATTTTATTTATTTGAGATAGAATATGAGCAGAGGAAGGGGGAGAGGGAAAAGGAGAAGAAGGTTCTCCACTGAGCAGGGAGCCCAATGCAGGGCTTGATCCTAGGAACTTGGGATCATGACCTGAGCCGAAGGCAGATGCTTAACCAACTGAGCCACCCAGGTGCCCCAGGGAGTGAGACTTTAGATGTATCTGTAATATTGAGTTCTTTTTGAAGAAGGAATTAAAATAAAATGTGAAGTTTTTTTTAGTATTTTATTTATTTATTCATGAGAGACACAGAGAGGCAGAGACATAGGCAGAGGGAGAAGCAGGCTTCCTGCAAGGAGCCCGATGTGGGACTCGATCCCAGGACCCCAGGATCATGCCCTGAGCCAAAGGCAGATGCTCAACCACTGAGCCACCCAGGCATCCCAAAATATAGCAAAGTTTAATACTGAAAATTGTAATGTAAAAATATTAATACTATAAATGTAATTTTTGACTATTTAAGATATTTTATATAGAAAACAATAATTTTTAAAAAAACAAACGACTGGGGGTACCTGGTGGCTCAATCAGTTGTGCGTCTGCCTTCAGTTCAGGTCAAAGTCCTGGGATTGAGTCCTATATCAGGCTCCCTGTTCAACGGGGAGTTTTTCTCCCTTTGTCCCTCACCCTGCTTGTGTTCTCTCCCTCTCTCTCAAACAAATGGATAAAATCTTAAACAAAACAAAACAAAAACAAATGACTTTTAATGGTATACATTAAAAAGGGATTGGCAAGCTACAGCTCGCAGGGCGAGTCCAGTCAAGGATTTGTTTTTGTGTGACCTTTGAGCTAAGAATGGTTTTTATATTTTAAAAGGATTGTGAAAAACAAAATGAAACAAAACAAAAAAGTGACAGAAAACTTATAAGGCTCACAAAAACTAAAATATTTATCATCTGGAAGAAAGGGTTTGCTAACCTCTGCTATCTAAATTTTTTTTCATATATTTTATTTATTTATTCATGAAAGACACACACACACAGAGAAGTAGGCTCCATGCAGGGAGCCCAACGTGGGACTCAATCCCAGGTCTCCAGGATCACGCCTAGGCCGAAGGCAGGCGCTGAGCCGCTGAGCCACCCAGGGATTCCCTCTGCTATCTACAATTTTAGTTGTGGGTGTCTCCGAATAACCGAATAGGGTTATTGGAAAGTTTGATTTTTTTTTCTCTTTCTGCTTTTGCATTTTTTCCTAAGTTTTCATTAGTGCTGTCATGATGAGGGAAATAAAAAGTTAAAGTGATTTTTAAAGAAGGCTTAAAAAAGTGTGCTCCCTTATCAAATTGAACATTTGTTTTGCTATCTGATTCAAACCCTTAGTTCCATAAAATCTTTCTTTTGCAATTATTATAAAGGCAAACTTTAGTTCCAAATCCATTTTGATCATCAGAAATTCTGAATTAAAGATTTCCAGGTGAATGAAGTTAATCTTTCTGATAAGAATGATAGCACAAAAATCTATCTGAGACAAGTATAATTTTTTTTAGGACACTGGGGGTAGGCACCCTAACCTCTTTAGATCTCCCTGATTCTGTGTTGCTGAGTTTTACCTCCATCGAAAATTTTAAGAATTTCTTATTTTGCGTTACTGACACATTGTGAGATAGTGTTAGAATTTGCGACTATTGATTTAACTAAATGTTTTAATTTGCTTCCCTATGCAAAGAATCTAAAATAGAGTCATGTGACATTTTTTTAATAAATGTTTTTGCTAGCTGCATTCCCATATCTGTGAAACACGTTGCAACTTGGAGCAGTGTTTTGTATGCAACACAATTAACTTCCTGTAGATTAAGTACACATATTTAGTTAAAAAAAGATTTGAACAAATGTGTACTACCCTTTCCCAGAACTTTCCAAGGGTGTATGAATTTCCTGTAAACCAGTATCTGAAATATGAAGGCAGCGAGAAATTCTTTGCCAGGAAAAGCTCTGCAAAATTCTATAGGGAAGAGTGTGGCCTATAGCAGAAGAAAAGTAGAGTGTGGTGCAAGTATTGCCTTAAAACTATATTTTCAATGTGGGTATCTCAAACAGGCTACTTTATAAGCATAATGCATTTTAAATATTCCAAAATCTCAAAGATAAGCATATCTAGCTATGCAAAGTCCTAGCACATAGCACTTTTCTGAAAAGTACATTTTATTGTAGATTGTAATTTTATAGATTCTGGTTCTGAGGTTTGGGACATATTCATGTGGGAAATGGAATGAATGAATAAAGAGAGTTGCAAAATGCCAAATGGCTTACTCTTTCATTGATTCATTTGTTACTACCCCATATAATATCTTCATGTCTCAGTGAAAGAATAGATTCCATAGAATTTATTTTTTACCTAGTAAATAAAAATATTAATGCATACATACTGGTGCAGACTCAAAATTCTCTTCATAGAACACAAAGCTTTAAGTGTATTTTCCCCCCTGAGTATCAATACCTTAGTTATTTTTCTACTTCTAATTAAAAATATTTACTCATTTCCAGCCAGGTGTATCTTTTTCAAATTTTAGTCAGATGCCCCACTGCTTTGACGTGTCAGGCCTAGTTCCCACAATCTTTTTATATACTAAATCAGTCAGGTTATGTTTTGCCACAATATATTATTATAAATTTTAAGTAATAAGGGTTTCTTCATATTAGACGTAAATAAAAAATCCTGCTCACCCATTCCCTCTCTCCTTCTTTCCTTCCTTCCTTCTTCTCCCTTTATAAAATAAAAGACTCAATTTTTAAAAGATAGATAATAAAATTCTAATTCAAGGGTCAATCCAGGGCAAACACTGAATCTTAACTCTTCTGAAAGACACTATGATAAGCACCATTGTATTTCTGATAAGATGGCTTTGTCTTAGAAATCATCCATCTATTAATCAGTAGAATTTTAGAAATCCTTGAATGTCAGATTAAATACACACTGTAGATTTAAAATAACAGGGTGATAAATACATGAGTATTCACTTCAACATTTATATGAACAGATTTCCATATAAGTCAAAGAAGAGATACGATACTTGTATGTGAGGGAGGGATACCATATAAAGCCATTTGATTTACTAAGATAGGAAATGATTCAATTATCAATTACTTAGTATCAAAACTTGCATTTTTTAAAACAATATTTATTTATTTATTTATTTATTTATTTATTTATTTATTTATTTGAGAGAGAGAGCAAGGGGAGAGCAGAGGGAAAGAATCTCTAGCAGACTCCACACAGAGCCGGACATGGGGCTTGATCTCACGACCCATGAGATCATCACCTGAGCCAAAACCAAGAGTCTGAGGTGAGATACCCATGTGCCCCAAAACTTGCATTTTTAGCATAAAATATTTCTATCTGTATGGAAAAAGTGAATGGAAGGACATTAAATGTTAATAGTGGTTGTATCTAAGTGTCCAGATTTGGGGAGTTATTATTTTTCTTTTTCTCTGCTTGTTCTTCTAAATAGAAGACATTTTGCCTTTCAATAAAAAACAAGAGAACAGCAACAAAAGTCACTAAAAACATATTTCCATTTAAAACAATTATATGACTATGCCATAAAAATAAAGAACGTAAGAAAAATAAAATACAATACCAAATACTGGATACCAAATACTGATCTAGGAGTATACATGTATCTATCTATATCTATATGATTAGGAGAACACTTCTCCCTTAAGCATAAACAAACACATGTGCGCACACCCACTTGCCCAGATCAGTATTTAGTATCCCTGTTATATTTTATTTTTCTGTATATAGTCATATGACAGAGCAACAGAGAACCACTCTTATCTGGGCTATTAAATAATACTTCCTGTGTGAGAAAATAAGAACACTTTATTTATTCTGGGTAGCTTAACTCTTGTTTTTTCCTTTGGGAAACATGGCCCACTGCAGTTTCTGGAGCATTTTTTTTCCAGCTAGGTAAGTTATGTCATGCTGACTCTCTCCCCTCCATATCTAGAATAATACTTTCCTTGTACCTATAGCACTCAATCAAGCTTTTTATGTAATTTGGAGGTTAATATTCCCAGTCAGTCTCTTTTTAGGAGTAAGTTAGAGGTTTAGGGAGCCCACTAAGGTACTAACCCATTCTCGCAGTTATGCAGTAAGTAGCCTAAAAACATTAATGCACCTCCTTAACCACCTTGCTCACTTCCCAGGGAGAGACTTAGGCACAGGAGAGAATATGGCCAAATATATTTTGTTTTATTCATTGGGTTTATGGTGCTTATTACCCTCTGGGCACACATAAATACTCTACAAAAATCTGGTTTGGATAAAGTCAGCTTTGATCAAGAAAATGTTTGCTGATAAGGTTCAAAAACCACTTACACTTTTTTGTTAAGATCTGGCTCCTATATTTTGAAACCTCTACTGAGCTAAGAGATGAGGGTTACAGAATGAGATAAAGGGCTTGTTCTTCAGAAACTAAAATGATTTTTAAAGGTCCAGGGCAAGTCCTTGATTTGAATCAAACAAACTTCTCAAATCCTACCAATGTGTCACTTCACATGATATCAAGAGGTTTCCTGTTGGGCTTGAAAGGTTGATCTGTATTTGACTATTCAGTGTCACTGAATATTGTCACAAAGCAATCAGTATAAAGGGTTATCTTCCAAAGTAAAAATAATTAAGTTCATTCTACATCACTGTTCTAACAGATTCTTTTTCAAAATGCCCCCATTTTTTGTTGTTTTTTTTGTTAGTAACCTGATAATATCTTAATGAGGCTAAGATGACCTACCTTTTCAATTCCTCATTGATTTTTTTTATTTTTTTTAAATTTTTATTTATTTATGATAGTCACAGAGAGAGAGAGAGAGAGAGAGAGGCAGAGACATAGGCAGAGGGAGAAGCAGGCTCCATGCACCGGGAGCCCGACGTGGGATTCGATCCCGGGTCTCCAGGATCGCGCCCTGGGCCAAAGGCAGGCGCCAAACCTCTGCGCCACCCAGGGATCCCTCAATTCCTCATTTAATAACATCTTTACAATCTTCTTTTATCCTTAAACTTTCCATACAATTGCTGATATTTTTCCTTCTTATAATTGTGTGCAAATACAGTCATAACAATTTGGTTTCTTTTTGTTAGCTGCCCATTACTGGAAATATCTGGAGTAGTTTTGCACAACATTCTTCGTTTTCATGAAGTAATGTATAAGTGGCTTGAAACTCTGTATATCAATAAAGATTATTTTCTTTTTAATACCATGAGTGCACCAGTGTGGAACTGCTGCATACTTTGGTTTGTAGCTTAGGTGACTGAGTTATCTGCAAGGGGGTTGAACTAAAGAAAGTCTACTGGACATGAGTTGCTCTAATAAGGCAGCATTCAGTGAAGGGGGAGTTCAGAAAAAACTCCAGTTAAAGACATTTTTTTCTTCCCTAAAAGAGAAAATATCTCTCTCTCCAGTTTTTGCCTCCTTGAGTGGGTTTTAATAAAAGAGGTAGCATCATATAGCGGGGAAAAACACTAGGGGATAGAAGATTTGGTTTCTGGGCCAAGTTTTAGGATTGTACTAGCTCTAGGTGACTTTACACACAAAGTACTTAATATCTAGACCTTAACTTGCACATCTACAAAACAGGAAAGCTAATTTTAGACATCCCTATCTGACCTAATTTCTCTGAGGGTCAAATAAAGTAAGGTATGTGAAAGATTTTTGAAAACTGTAAAGGGGTGCTTGGGTGGCTCAGTTGGTTAAGCGTCTGACTCTTGATCTCAGCTCAGGCCTTTTTTTAAAAATGATTTTTAAAATGTATTTATTTGAGAGAGAGAGAGAGAGAGCATGAACAGGGGGAGAGTCAGAGGGAGAAGCAGACTCCCTGCCAAGCCAGGAGCCTGACGATGTAGGGCTCAGTCCCAGGACCCTGGGATCATGATCTGAACCAAAGGCAGACACCCAACTGACTGAGCGACCCAGGCACCCCTCAGCTCAGGTTTTGATTTCAGGGTCATGAGTTTAAGCCACACATGAGACTCCACACTGGGCATGGAACCTACTTAAAAAAAGAAACAAAACTGTAAAGAACCAGACAGTCTTTAGGCATATTTACTAAAAGTTTTCTTGTGTAACCATTTTTGTATTTCCCTAATTTGAAGGAATTGCCAGTTTTCATATAATTTCATTTATCAAGAAAAAGAATCATAAAACATTTTATATAATTAGGTTCATGAGATTCAAACCAAACTCTCAATTGGATAGGAAATAAATTTAATCAAATTAGCTTTAAATTTTCAATCCTTTAGTTTTATGCACATATAAGCTACTCACAGTAGCTCACTCATATTGACTGTTAATGTTTAGTCAAAACAATGGGCCATAGTTTATTTGCAGAAATCAGTGTCAGTAGAGCTAGTGATATATTGCTGCACCCATGAACTAGATTCTACAAGATATCATACTGACCAGCATATTGATCAATTTCCCAAAAAGTAAAACAAAAAATGCCCTGTTTCATTCTATGGCTGACTCAGGGGCCTAGAAAGATGAGCTTCTAGGTAGAGAGGAAAACTAATTCAGAATTAAACCCTTGGCCTACCACATAGTCTAGACCAGTGGTTTCTTTTCTTTCTTTCTTTCTTTTTAAGATTTTATTTATTTATTTGAGAGAGAGAGCACAAGCTGGGGGGAGTAGCAGAGGGAGAAGGAGAAGTAGGCTAGCAGAGCAGGCTCTCCACCGAGCAGGGAGCGCAATGGACATGGGGCTCAATCCCAGGACCCGAAGATCATGATCTGAGCCAAAGACAGATGGTTAACTGACTGAGCCACCCAGGTGCCCCTATTTTTGTATCTTTAGCATTGGATACTTCAGTCTAATTTTAGAAAACTAGCAAATAGATCAGTTAGGATTACATATATGATCATTTGGCTCATTAGAACAAGGGAAAATGCTTGGGTTGTCTCCTGAACATTTTACTATGGACTAAATATAGCTTCCAGATTACCAGAATATCAGCTGAAACTAGATAGACAATTCTTATAGTCTAGTCCTTCTGTCTTAGAGTATTAATAACTAACTTACAATACATTTTCCTATCAGTCTAGTCCACATCCTTCATGTGATTTATTTATTTATTTGTGTGTGTGAGAGAGAGAGCCGAGGGGGAGGGGTAAAGGGAGAGGGAGAAGCAGATCCCCCCTGGGCAGGAACCCTACCCCCGCCGCTCCATCCCAGGGATCCTGACCTGAGCCAAAAGCAGACACTTAACTGACTGAGGCACCCAGGTGCCCCCTCCATGTAATTTTTGTTAATATTCTATTGTCAGACTAAATTTGTGGGTGCTGTCTGGGTTCAAATCATAGAAAGTGTATAAAGAAAAAAAATGAAAATCACCTGAAATTCCAATAGCTGGAGAGAACACAATGAATATTTGGCGAGCTTCTTTTTATATATACATGAATATGCATCTGTGTAAAACAGAACCAATATAACACTGTATATGGAGTTTAAGCTTTAGATCATATGCACTTTTCCATGTCATTAAATATTAGCTGTAAACATCATTTTCAGTGTTTCTTTTTTCATAGAGAAATAATTGCAATACAATGTATTAGTTTCAGGTGTGCAACATAGTGACTTGATATTTATATACATTATGGAATGGTTACCACAGTAAGTCTAGTTACCATCTGTTACTATACAAAGTTGTTACAATATCCCCTATGTTGACTATATCCCCTATGCTGTACATCACATCCCCATGTCTTATTTATTTTATAAACTGTAAGATTGTACCTCTTAATCTATTTTGCCCAACCCCCTCGCTTCCCTCTGGCAACCATCAGTTTGTTCTTTTCCTTTTTTTCAGCATCCAAAATCTTTTTAATAACAAGTCAGGATCCGGGGTTACTTTTTGTAGCCCAGCTGGCTCTGCACCCTCTGGCATGTTCCAACTTCTGGCCCCTTGGTGGCAAGTAGGGTTTGGCGTGGCTGGGTGGGGTTCCTGGGGACTTGCCAGAATGCCTGTATACTCTTGGCCCTTGTGTGGACCAGAGAGCAAGACGATGCCACAGACCTTGGGGAGTCCAGGGTCAACTGGTCAAAGGTGAGGATCTTGCCTCTAGCTTTGTGGGTGTGTCTCTGGGCAAGGCTGCTCCTGGGCAGCTCATACACTTTCGGTTTGGGCACCTCCTGGACACACACATCATGTGTTATAATCCCTACAACCACAGATGTTTTGTCTTCCTGGCCAGGCAGCTTCATCTTCTGGATCATCTGGAAAAGGGACAGAGGTGGCTGGTTAGTGCGACTTATGAACAACCTCTTTAATACAACTTGGTTAAAGGTGGAGTTGGTTTGTCTGGCCAGACACTTGTACAACTTGTCCAGCAAGTCTTAGGTAGATGTCCTGGATTTTGGGCTCCTTGTGCCAAACTTTTCAGTCCTTGTGGCAGATGCTGACTCCCATGATGGTGCCTCCTGCTCAGCAAGGTTGCAAAAGAAAGAGCCAGTTTGTTCTCTTTCAGAGTTTCATTTTAGTGGTAACATAGAACCATGGAATAAATAAAAGACTAAATCTAAAAGTAGGTTAGGCATATTTATTTATGTTCACTAGTTGTAGTTTCTACCTTATAAGCTTTTTTGAGTATTAAATGAGTTACTACATAATGGACACTTAGAATAGTGTCTGATGTATAGCAAGTGCTCAATTAATGTTGGCTATTATTATTCAAAAGCATTTTTAGTTTCTTTATATTAGCAAAAGTTACTAATGCTTTAGATAAGCAGATGACATTACATTTCTCCTGGTTTCTCTCATTAAAGCAGCAAAGTTGAATATTAATGAGTATAGAGAATTATGTTGTCATGCATGTTAGTCTGGAAAATATAAATTCATCTCATAAAAAAGTCAAAGGATCAAAGAAAGTTTTTACTGTTAATTGGAAACAAAGTGTCATTGGTGTCCTGATTTAAAGGGCACTCTATTATGATTACCTAATAAAAAAAGAACAAAGAAATAAAGAAAAATAATTAAGGTTAAAGTGAAGTTATTATTAGCCCTTAGTTCACTAAAATCTTTTCCTCATAGCCCATGGCACCAAATAAAATTAAATATAGAAAACTTCCATAATTCACGATGACATTCTCAATGTTAAGACATTTTTAAATAAAAAATGCATTACTGAAAGCATACTTCAAAATTATTAGATGCAATATTTTTATAGCCAAAAGCACTTAAATTTTAAGAATTGAACAACTGGAGGACTGGATACTATTTATGGATTTAGAAAGATTTAGTCACTTTCATAAGTTAAAATTCTTTCTTTAAGCCACCTGTTCTTTCTCTCTCTTTAGAAATGGTTTTGTTAAAAATAATCTCAAGTTTCTGACTATTCTCTATTCTAAGGAAACCACATCAAGAGCAAAGTAGGATATTTTTCTTAATTATTGGTAAAGACTTTGGACAGGTTCATGGACAGTTCACTAAGTTGTTATAGTCTTTTAATAACCTTTTTAAAAAATGGTCTAAAAAATCTCAGAATAGACACTGCCTAAAATAAAACCAAGTGACTGACCTAAGTTCAGGAGTCCTGAGAATATATGCTACCTTAAACTTTAGCTTAATGAGTTCCTTAATTAGGGAAGACATAATTTAAGGTGTTAAAAAGTCATGTGGCTGAGTATTTGAATTATCGTACGTTTACATCAACTTAACTAGAAGCTACAATTATCAATTAGGAGAAGTCTGAATTAAAAGTTCTTCTCAGAAAATATTAATAACATACTTTCTTTATGTGTTTTAGATACATTGATTCACAGTTACTCATTTTCATAAATGAAAAAGCAAGTAAATGAGCCACTAAAAAAGATAATTATTTAAAAAATGTAGTATTGTCCAATAGACAAAAAATAAGTCTCTGTTTATATATATTCTTTCCTGACATAGTATATTTAGTTTTAAATATGTCTAATATATTTTGAAGTGTAAACTTTTATTTAGCTCATTATTGTAAATTACCATTAAAATAAAACTCTGAAAATGATGTTTACAAAAAATTATAAAGTACATAGGAAAATGCATAAGATATGCAATGTATGAGAAAAAAAGAGAGATACAACTCCATATAGACTATTAGCTTTAAACATTTGTTTTCTCAATTTTCTACAATGAGCATATATTATTTTGAAAGTTGGAAAGCATATTTAATTAATGGAACTCTAGTCAATAACCAAACTATGGTTGGACGATCAGAACACCTATTTATTTTGTCTTATGATTCTATGAAAGTATAATGTATTATTTCAGCATTTCATATCATGAACCCAACTTAGAAAATACATTCATTACCTACCCTTTTATGTAATGATGATGATAATCAACGTAGAAGCCCTTTATAAAACACATTTTTAGCTTCCAGTATGGCAGGTTAAACAGAAGCAAGTGACTTTCTGCTTGTAGGGTTATTAGCTGAAACCATCAACAATTATATGTTGTTAGTTAAATAAAGAAGCAACATTTAGTACTATAAAATTTTGTCAAGCTGCCCACAAACTGATATTCGATTACATACGAAACATTGACCCATGACTGAAAAGTAGACAAAATTTACATAGATATGCCTTAAACATTCTGCTTCCTATTGCTAAAATATCTTCATTGTACATTTCATTCTACTTCATGATTTTTGAAAATCCAGTTTAACAGCTTTTTTCTTACATTATAGTATTTAGCTATAATTTTTCCTTACATTGTAAAACCTTAGATAATTTTGGACTTATTTAATTTTTTATTTCTCCTCCTGGATGAGTCCTGCTGGGATCTTATTACTCTTTCACCAGGGCCATGTCTAGCATTTTTCCATATATCTGACAGATAAAAGAAAGGTTTTCTTTAAGAAGAAAAGAACTGGCTTGCTCAGTTGTGGGATTTTATTGATTGATTGATAACAAAGTCTGTCTGGGGATTGCCTTGAAAAGTCAGAAGTTTGAGTATGGATTTAGATATCCTCAACTCCATTTTCAAGACAACACCTAGGAACCAATCAGTAGAACTTAGTAAATTATTATGAAAATAATAATAATTGTGTTTTCCAGCCCTGGTTGTTTTCTTTTAATGAATTATGAGAGTAAAGCCTATTACACTATTAACCAGGAAAATAATTAAATTAATAATAATTTTTAAGAAGATCAAATAGAAATCAAACCAATTTTAAGAGTCCATCAATAAAAGAACAGAATTTAGGATGTCTGCAGTTCTTTTTAGATTTAAACAAGCATTAGTTTACTTTCTAAATTCAATTTTTATTTATATGCATTCACCAAAATTGTAAAATATGAAAAAGTGAAACTGGATTTTGCATATATAAAGACACTTTTCAGATTATGATTCCAGGGGATCCCTGGGTGGCGCAGCGGTTTGGCACCTGCCTTTGGCCCAGGGCGCGATCCTGGAGACCCGGGATGGAATCCCACATCGGGCACCCGGTGCATGGAGCCTGCTTCTCCCTCTGCCTGTGTCTCTGCCTCTCTCTCTCTCTCTGTCTGACTATCATGAATAAATAAATTAAAAAAAAATTAAAAAAAAGAAAAAAAATAATCTGTTAAAAAAAAAGATTATGATTCCAAGAGTGCAGTAGAGTGGGTATAACACTCTTGGGAAACAGTATTAACAATTTATTAATATGAGTAGGCCCTGGCTTCAACAAATATGAAGTTAATGATTCTTGACACTCATTTGATCACTTACTGAAGTTTTCTTTTCAAGATATTTATATGCTTCCTAGATATAAATTAGTTTTATTTTTCTTAATAGATATTTATTTGATACCTGGTATTTAGCATTTTATATATCATAATTTCAGCCCATGGTAGTATTTACCAGTATACTAAAATTACACTAGCTTTTAACAAAAGTATTATGTGAAAAATCTGTACTACAACTATAGCTATGACTTCAGAGAAGAAGTTAATCTTAGGGAGATAGCAAATATTTTCTCTTCAATAATGCTTTAAGAACCCCAGGTGAGATTACATGTAAGTGTGATGAATAAATCAATAAAAGTTAACTGTTAAGTATCTCCTGTGTTCAGTTCTATCTTGGGACATAAGAGGAGTAAGACAAACATGCGGTGGATTTTGAAAATTCAGAAAACTGTCAGTGTCCTCAAGACATTTACAATAGAATTGGATAGAATAGTTAATGAATGATATAAGATAGAGTGAAATTAAGTGATAAATTGTGACATACAGAGATCGTGTATCATAAAGCTAGTGAAACTTCAGCTTCAGAGACCCTTATTGAAATGGGTCTTTTGTAAGGTCCTTGAGGGGATAGTTCGCTAGGGCTGCCATAACAAAGAACCACGGACTGATGATTTAAACAACAGAAATTTATTTTCTCACAGTTCTGGAGGATAGAAGTCTGAGATCAAAGTGTGGGCAGGTTTGGTTTCTTCTGAGGCCTCTCTCATTCTGAGGCCTCTCTCCTTCACTTGTAAATAGCCATGTTTTCATATAGTACGTGTCTTTGTCCTAATTTCTTCTTTTTATAAAGATACCAATCATATACACCAACCATCTAACTTCATTTTGTTTAATAACTTCTTTAAGACCTTATCTCTAAATACAGTCACATTCTCAGTTATTGGGGGTTTAGGACTTCAACATAGGAATTTAGAGGATACACAATTCAGCCCATAAAACTCTGCCCTCTAGCACCCCAAATTCATGTCCTTACCACATACAAATTACATTCACCCCATCCCAACAGCTATTAAAATCTTAATCTATTCCAACATAGGTGACTCTCCAGGTTTGATGCATCCTGAGGCGAAGTCCTCTCTAGCTATGAACTTATGAAACCAGACAAGTTATCTGCTTCCAAAATACATCAGTGGGACAAACATAGGATAGACAGATAGATATTCCCATTCCAAAAGGAAGAAATTGAAAACAAGAAAAGGATTATGGGTTACCATCAAGTCCAAAACCTAGCAGGTAAATGTTTAGATTTTAAGGTTTAAGAATGTTCCTTTTAGGCTTTGATGCTCTACTTTCTGGTCCAGCAGTGTGGCAGTCACACTCCCTTGGCTCTGGGAGGTGGCTCTGCCCCCTCAACTCTGGCTGTTTGCTTGACTCCTCTGGAACAGAGGAGGAGAAGGCTCTGTCCCCAGGCTTGTGCCTCCTGTGACCATGGTAGCAGTGGCAGCCCTGATGACCTCTGAACAGCTTTCAGGGTAATTCTTCCCTTTGCTTGAAAGATAAAGTTTATTTGCAGGCAGATAGCTCTGTTGGACCATCCTGTAGAATCCCAGAAGTCTAACAGTGTTTTTTCATTTTATCCCATCCCAGTTCCCTTCAGGCCAAGCTGGCATCATTTCTACTGCAATAACTCCATCTCTATTTCTGGTTTCTTCTGAAATGGTTGGTTGATTGAATCCTTAAGTAATACACTATATTCTTTTTAACAAATAGTTGTTCTGCTATACCCTTGATGTTCTCTTATTAACATGCTTTCTCTCTCTCTCTTTTTTTTTTTTTTTTTTGCAAAATGGATAGGTTGGGAATTTTCCAACTCTTCAGGTTTAGGTTCCTTTTTGCTTAATAATCCTTTCTTCAATTTTTCCCCCTTTTTTCACAATTTACTGTAAGTAGTGAGAAGAGACCAAGCCATGCCTTTGACACTTTGCATATAAATACCTTCAGCCAAATATCCAAGTCCATCACTTATAAATTATACTTTCCATAAAACACTAGAACATAATTAGTCCATGTTCTTTACTACTCTATAACAAGGATCACCTGTCCTTGAGTTTCCAATAACATGTTCCTCATTTTTATCTGAGATCTCAGCAGAAGCACCTTTAGCATTCACCATTCACATTTCTATCAATATTCTGTTCATGATGCTAAATGTGTATCTCTAAGGTTATACAAGTGTTCTCTACAGCTCCCCTCTTTTCCTTCTGAGTCCTCACCAAAGTTGCCTGTAAGGTTCATAGTTCCACCAACGGTCTCTTCAATGCAATCTAGGCATTTTCTAGCATGCATCTCAAAACTCTTTGAGTCTCTACCCATTATCCAGTTTCGAAGTCATTTCCACATTTCACCTTTTTCTCCCACTTTCCTTTGCCTTGTATAGACTGAGATTGGAGTAGCTGCAGGCACATTAGGGATATGGCTAAGGGGAAGTTCAGCTGGAGATTATTTAGTTTGGCTTCAGTAGGATTTATCCATGTGGTTCACAGTTACTTTATTTATAGTTATTACTAGCTGCCCCAGGATAAGAATGGCTTGCAGGAATACTCCTATCACCTCCTATGCCTACAACATAGAGATGAAAAGTTGGAAGTGTGTTGTGATATGAACATGACCTATAGCTCCTGGCACTAGAAATACGAAGGAAATAAAGGATAAGCAAGATTTGAAATGTATGCCACCAGAATTTATGCAAAAGTCTTCCAAACATTAAATATATGAAATTGTAAGCAGAGGATTTAGTTTTCACCAGAGTCTAGTCAAATGTTCTTTCCTATCAGGAATATTCTTGATAATTGGACTTTTTTGATATTTAGCTTCTTTTTTAAGTTATTTTTTATTGAAGTTCAATTTGCCAACATACAGCATATCACCCAGTGCTCATCCTGTCAAGTGCCCCCTTCGGTGCCTGTCACCCAGCCACCCCAATCCCCCGCACACCTCAGTTTCCACCACCCCTTTTTTGTTTCCCAGAGTTAGGAGTCTCTCATGTTCTGTCATCCTCACTGATATTTTCATTCATTTTCTCTCCTTTCCCCTTTATTGGTAATTTGACTTTAAAGGATCATGTTTCTTTTCATTTTTGATGGAAATTATATTTCCTATAATTTATCACAATTTCTGTTTGTAGGGCACTTAATCTGTAGCACTATTATAAACAGTGAATACATCTGTAAGAAGTCACATAAAGCATGCGTATTTATTAATAATGTTAGGACATTAATAACATTAGAAAAGGCACCAAGTTGGATTAACCGTGTCAAAGAAAGACTAAATTTCTATTCTTTCTTTAGGCAATAAAATTTATAAAATACTAGTCTTATGAAGATGTGATCAAGACTATGCATCCAAAAATGAATGAGTATGTCAGGCAGACAAGTAATAAAATTATTTTTATTTTTCTTGATTTTTGCAATGTTTGTGGTACTTGTCAGTCACTTGAAATATGTAATTTGTTTCCTAATTCTAAACAAATGTTCACTTTTGGACATAACTGTATATTAAATTTTCTTAAAGATAGTTCCCCAAATTGTATATAAGTTCAATTCCCACAATATTTGGATTTGCCTCTCAGTAGAGGTATTCATGGTGAAGAAAATCATAGGAAGGAGAGATCAATAAAAATTAGAATAATCAGGGAAAATTAGTAGTCATTTTTATGGAAAGAAATCAGTTTTATTCCTCAAACACTTGGGTCATCTATGTAGAAGAACTTCGTATGTGTGTGTTTTTTTTTTCCTTTGACAACACGAAATTTCCTGAAAAGCAGCAGGAAGTCAGTAATATATTCAGAGTTATTAAGAATTAGTATGACCTTCTGAGACCAATGATATTGTGGCAAAGTATTTCAGCTGCCCTGTGGTAGGCATTTTCCACTGACTTGCCAACATAGAACCTTAAATTCATTCCCAGCCTCGGGGAATGAATCATGGTTATTTTAAGTTACACTTTGCTTTGCTAGTGATTGATCTAGGTGTAGGCATGTTACCTAATTCTTGCAAGTAAAAGAAGTCTGATGGGGGTTTCTGGGTAAGATTATTATCTGTAAAAAAGGGGGTGAGAACTAAGAAAAAATTCCTTTTTGCCATTTTTTAGACATTGGTGTAAGGATGTGGTATTTGGAGCTATGGCAACAATCTTTTGATTACAACAGAATGGCCAAGTGGATTGAATTGAAGTGATATTAACCTAGTAGTAGTACTGTGATATCACTGAAGTCCAAAATCAACTCTAGGACAGTTTGATTCCAGACTTCTAGTTATGAAATATAATTAAATATTGCTATTTATATCACTGCTTGTCAGATATTTTTTGTTCCTAGCTAAATGATACCTGGTAAAATGTCGACTGAAGTATGGAGAAAGCTTTGAGATTAGTTCTTATATTAGCAAATGCTTTCTCTGAAAACACAGCTGCAATGGTGTGCCTTATCGTCTAAAATATTCATTTTAATATTTGAAATGTTATGCATTGATCACCATTATCTAATTTCAGAGCATTTTTATCACTCCAAGGAGGAATTCCATGTCCATAAGTAGTGACTCCCCATTCCCTTATCCCCAGCCCCTACTACAAATCTACTTTCTGCCTCTATGAATTGTCTTATTCTAGACATTTCATATAAATGGAATCACCCAATATATGGTGTCTGTGTCTGGCTTCTTTCATTTAGTATATAATGTTTCCATTTATAATGTAGCATGAATCACTATTTCATTTACTTTCATGACTGAATGATATTCCATTGCATGAATATACCACCTTGTGTTTCTCCACTTATCTGTTGATGGACATTTGGGTTGTTTTCACTTTTTGGCTATTGTGAGTGCTGCTATGAATATTTACTTACAAGTTTTTGTCTGAACATCTGTTTTCAATTATTTCAGGTATGCTCCAGGAGTGGAATTTCTGGATCATACAGTACTTCTATGTTTAATTTATTGGGAAACTCTATTTTTCAAAGTGTATGCACCATTTTATATTACTACCAGCACTATATGAGGATTCCAATTTTTTCACTTCCTCACCAATGCTTGCTTTTGTCTATATTTTTTATTATAGCCATTCTAGTGGGTGTGAGGTGATACTGTGGCTTTGGTTTGCATTTCTCTTATGACTAATGATGTTGAATGTTACTTCAAGTGCTTATTGGCCACTTGTATATCTTCTTTGGAAAAATGTCTATTCAGACCTTTTGCCCATTTTAAATTGGGGTATTTGTCTTTCTGTTGTTGAGTTTTAAGAATTTTTCTATATTCTAGACCCTTATCAAATATATGATTTGCAAATGTTTGTCCCATTCTGTGGGTTGTCTTTTCATTTTCTCACATATTTTTAAATTTGGTGAAGTCCAATTTGTCTATTTTTTCTTTGGTCGTCTGTACTTTTGGTATCATATTTAAGAAACTATTGGAAATATTGGAGGCTGAGGTATGGTGACAAATTTCCACAATAGAAAGGATGGGAGGCATTTTGTTTGGATATTAAAGGCAACCTGGTAACATCTGAGCTACACTTAAGTACATGTCCAAAATACAATATCAAATGCTGACCATCTATATCAGAATCACCTAAAGAAGCTTGTTAAAAATACAAATCACATGGCTCCCTCCAATATATCAAAACAAATCCCTGAGCCTGGGCTTGAGAATATGAATTCCTGTTTCTTGAGAATATGAATTCTAAACAAGCTGTTTAATAGATTCTGCTGTATACAGAAGTTTGAGAATCACTGAACTATGCCATGTTGTCCTCTAGCAAGCATAAAATACAATTTTTAAAAAAATTCTTGATAAATGTTGGCATTATTATCAACTTCCACTAAATTCAATGTAACGTTATAAAAGGTGCTCTTAATTTGTGCCAGGCATTGTGCTGGGCACTCAAGATATTCTACAGGGAAAATTTAGTGAGACTGTTTCAGTATTATAATTACTATAGTGTATACAAACATATATAGATAACACAGGCACATGCATCAGGCACAAAACTATCATGTCTCAAAGCTAATTTTGTGGACTCATTTTTGAATCCAAAGAATTACATTATGGAAGGCTAGATGTCAGTTCCCATTCGGTCATAACAATGATGTAGTAATGAGAATAACATTTCTATTTTATTTTATTTATATTACTTAAAATTTATTTCTTTTAAAAAAGATTTTATTTTCCAGTAATCTCCACACCCAATGTGGGGCTCAAACTCACAACCCCAAGATCAAGAGTTGCATACTCTGCTGACTGAGCCAACCAGTGGCCCAGAGAATAACATTTTTAAATGTTGCGCTTTTCCTTAAAGATTTATTTAAAGAAATCTGCCCATTTGCATCCAATATTTCCATTTTCTGCATGCTGGTTATCTACCATTGTATAACATATTACCATAAAACTTAGAGTTTTTAAACAAAAACATTTATTATCTTGTGATTTCTGTTAGTCAGGGATGTAGGAGGGTTCATTGGATGGTTTTGTTCCAGGGTCAGCTAGGGCTAAAGGATTTGAACACTTGACAGGAAATTCAATGAAGGGGGAAGGGCATATTTATGAGACTGCTGGGGCTGATCAGTACTATTGAAGAAGGAACTTGAGATTGTCCCAATGGAATTTAAATTTCAGTGTTTTTTTCTAACAACAACACTCTTACTGCATCGTAAATTTCTGTCATGACTACATTTTACTTTGAGTCTGTACAAGAAATGGCCACATGGACAAAATTTCTATATCTTCTATCAAATCAAAGGGGAATTCAATACCAGTCATATCCTCTATGTCTATGATGTGTTCTTCAAACATTCATTTACATACTTATGTAATGATTTAATGCCAGTAATATTTGTCTCTGCAAACAAATATTTTGTTGCCTTTTACAGAAAGTAAGAACTATATAACCCCATAATGTTCATTTTATTTGAATCCATGAAGATTAGCACTAAATTTAGGGCTCAACTATAACTAGATCAACCTTTCAGCAAAATTCAATTTTTATTAACAAATGGCATTGGATTATCACATATGCTTTAATATTTAAATCAATTCAATATTTTTTTTTCAATTCAATAATTTTAATGAATGGTAGAACTGATTAACAATACAAATCAGTTTAAAATAAAATAGAGGGATCCCTGGGTGGTGCAGCAGTGTGGCACCTGCCTTTGGCCCAGGGCGCGATCCTGGAGACCCGGGATCAAATCCCACGTCAGGCTCCCGGTGCATGGAGCCTGCTTCTCCCTCTGCCTGTGTCTCTGCCTCTCTCTCTCTCTCTCTCTGTATGACTATCGTAAATAAATAAATAAAAAAATAAAATAAAATAAGATAGAATAAATTTTACCTTTTGGAATAATTTTCAAATTTTGAGCAAAAATAATATGAAGATAAGAATGGAGAGGAAATGATTTTAATATATAAGAACTAGAATTGGAAATATAATTTTTTTGAATTCTTTATATTGAAAAAATTCAAATTCAAAATTTTAAAGTCTATTTTAGCGTAATACCAGAACAATTGGAAATGTCAAGGCTCCAATAATTTTATCTTTTTACTTGTTTTTTTAATAATAAATTTATTTTTTATTGGTGTTCAATTTACCAACATACAGAATAACACCCAGTGCTCATCCCGTCAAGTGTCCCCCTCAGTGCCCGTCACCCATTCACCCCCACCCCCCGCCCTCCTACCCCTTCCACCACCCCTAGTTCGTTTCCCAGAGTTAGGAGTCTTTATGTTCTGTCTCCCTTTCTGATATTTCCCACACATTTCTTCTCCCTTCCCTTATATTCCCTTTCACTATTATTCATATTCCCCAAATGAATGAGAACATACACTGTTTGTCCTTCTCCGATTGACTTACTTCACTCAGCATAATACCCTCCAGTTCCATCCACGTTGAAGCAAATGGTGGGTATTTGTCGTTTCTAATGGCTGAGTAATATTCCATTGTATACATAAACCACATCTTCTTTATCCATTCATCTTTCGATGGACACCGAGGCTCCTTCCACAGTTTGGCTATTGTGGACATGGCTGCTAGAAACATCGGGGTGCAGGTGTCCCGGCGTTTCATTGCATCTGAATCTTGGGGTAAATCCCTAACAGTGCAATTGCTGGGTCGTAGGGCAGGTCTATTTTTAACTCTTTGAGGAACCTCCACACAGTTTTCCAGAGTGGCTGCACCAGTTCACATTCCCACCAACAGTGTAAGAGGGTTCCCTTTTCTCCGCATCCTCTCCAACATTTGTGGTTTCCTGCCTTGTTAATTTTCCCCATTCTCACTGGTGTGAGGTGGTATCTCATTGTGGTTTTGATTTGTATTTCCCTGATGGCAAGTGATGCAGAGCATTTTCTCATGTGCATGTTGGCCATGTCTATGTCTTCCTCTGTGAGATTTCTCTTCATGTCTTTTGCCCATTTCATGATTGGATTGTTTGTTTCTTTGGTGTTGAGTTTAATAAGTTCTTTATAGATCTTGGAAACTAGCCCTTTATCTGATATGTCATTTGCAAATATCTTCTCCCATTCTGTAGGTTGTCTTTGAGTTTTGTTGACTGTATCCTTTGCTGTGCAAAAGCTTCTTATCTTGATGAAGTCCCAATAGTTCATTTTTGCTTTTGTTTCTTTTGCTTTCGTGGATGTATCTTGCAAGAAGTTACTGTGGCCGAGTTCAAAAAGGGTGTTGCCTGTGTTCTCCTCTAGGATTTTGATGGAGTCTTGTCTCACATTTAAATCTTTCATCCATTTTGAGTTTATCTTTGTGTATGGTGCAAGAGAGTGGTCTAGTTTCATTCTTCTGCATGTGGATGTCCAATTTTCCCAGCACCATTTATTGAAGAGACTGTCTTTCTTCCAGTGGATCGTCTTTCCTCCTTTATCGAATATTAGTTGACCATAAAGTTCAGGGTCCACTTCTGGTTCTCTATTCTGTTCCATTGATCTATGTGTCTGTTTTTGTGCCAGTACCACACTGTCTTGATGACCACAGCTTTGTAGTACAACCTGAAATCTGGCATTGTGATGCCCCCAGCTATGGTTTTCTTTTTTAAAATTCCCCTGGCTATTCGGGGTCTTTTCTGATTCCACACAAATCTTAAAATAATTTGTTCTAACTCTCTGAAGAAAGTCCATGGTATTTTGATAGGGATTGCATTAAACGTGTAAATTGCCCTGGGTAACATTGACATTTTCACAATATTAATTCTGCCAATCCATGAGCATGGAATATTTTTCCATCTCTTTGTGTCTTCCTCAATTTCTTTCAGAAGTGTTCTATAGTTTTTAGGGTATAGATCCTTTACCTCTTTGGTTAGGTTTATTCCTAGGTATCTTATGCTTTTGGGTGCAATTGTAAATGGGATTGACTCCTTAATTTCTCTTTCTTCAGTCTCATTGTTAGTGTATAGAAATGCCATTGATTTCTGGGCATTGATTTTGTATCCTGCCACGCTACCAAATTGCTGTATGAGTTCTAGCAATCTTGGGGTGGAGGCTTTTGGGTTTTCTATGTAGAGTATCATGTCATCGGCGAAGAGGGAGAGTTTGACTTCTTCTTTGCCAATTTGAATGCCTTTAATGTCTTTTTGTTGTCTGATTGCTGAGGCTAGGACTTCCAATACTATGTTGAATAGCAGTGGTGAGAGTGGACATCCCTGTCTTGTTCCTGATCTTAGGGGAAAGGCTCCCAGTGCTTCCCCATTGAGAATGATATTTGCTGTGGGCTTTTCGTAGATGGCTTTTAAGATGTCGAGGAAAGTTCCCTCTATCCCTACACTCTGAAGAGTTTTGATCAGGAATGGATGCTGTATTTTGTCAAATGCTTTCTCTGCATCTAATGAGAGGATCATATGGTTCTTGGTTTTTCTCTTGCTGATATGATGAATCACATTGATTGTTTTACGAGTGTTGAACCAGCCTTGTGTCCCGGGGATAAATCCTACTTGGTCATGGTGAATAATTTTCTTAATGTGTTGTTGGATCCTATTGGCTAGTATCTTGTTGAGAATTTTTGCATCCATGTTCATCAGGGATATTGGTCTGTAATTCTCCTTTTTGGTGGGGTCTTTGTCTGGTTTTGGAATTAAGGTGATGCTGGCCTCATAGAATGAATTTGGAAGTACTCCATCTCTTTCTATCTTTCCAAACAGCTTTAGTAGAATAGGTATGATTTCTTCTTTAAACGTTTGATAGAATTCCCCTGGGAAGCCATCTGGCCCTGGACTCTTGTGTCTTGGGAGGTTTTTGATGACTGCTTCAATTTCCTCCCTGGTTATTGGCCTGTTCAGGTTTTCTATTTCTTCCTGCTCCAGTTTTGGTAGTTTGTGGCTTTCCAGGAATGCGTCCATTTCTTCTAGATTGCCTAATTTATTGGCGTATAGCTGTTCATAATATGTTTTTAAAATCGTTTGTATTTCCTTGGTGTTGGTAGTGATCTCTCCTTTCTCATTCATGATTTTATTAATTTGAGTCTTCTCTCTCTTCTTTTTAATAAGGTTGGCTAATGGTTTATCTATCTTATTAATTCTTTCAAAGAACCAACTCCTGGTTCTGTTGATCTGTTCCAGTCTTCGGTCTCAATTCGTTGAGTTCTGCTCGAATTTTAATTAACTCTCTTCTTCTGCTGGGTGTAGGGTCGATTTGCTGCTTCTTTCTCTAGCTCCTTTATGTGTAAGGTTAGCTTTTGTATTTGAGTTCTTTCCAGTTTTTGAATGGATGCTTGTATTGCGATGTATTTCCCCCTCAGGACTGCTTTTGCTGCATCCCAAAGATTTTGAACGGTTGTATCTTCATTCTCATTAGTTTCCATGAATCTTTTTAATTCTTCCTTAATTTCCTGGTTGACCCTTTCATCTTTTAGCAGGATGGTCCTTAACTCCACGTGTTTGAGGTCCTTCCAAACTTCTTGTTGTGATTGAGTTCTAATTTCAAGGCATTATGGTCTGAGAATATGCAGGGGACGATCCCAATCTTTTGGTATCGGTTCAGACCGATTTGTGACCCAGTATGTGGTCTATTCTGGAAAAAGTTCCATGTGCACTTGAGAAGAATGTGTATTCAGTTGAGTTTGGATGTAAAGTTCTGTAGATATCTGTGAAATCCATCTGGTCCAGTGTATCATTTAAAGCTCTCGTTTCTTTGGAGATGTTGTGCTTAGAAGACCTATCGAGGGTAGAAAGAGCTAGATTGAAGTCACCAAGTATAAGTGTATTATTATCTAAGTATTTCTTCACTTTGGTTATTAATTGATTTTAAGTATTTTGGCAGCTCCCACATTCGGGGCATATATATTGAGGATTGTTAAGTCCTCTTGTTGGATAGATCCTTTAAGTATGATATAGTGTCCCTCTTCGTCTCTCACTACTGTCTTCGGAGTGAATTTTAGTTTATCTGATATAAGGATGGCTACCCCTGCTTTCTTTTGAGAACCATTTGAATGGTAAATGGTTCTCCAACCTTTTATTTTCAGGTTGTAGGTGTCCTTCTGTCTAAAATGAGTCTCTTGTAGACAGCAAATAGATGGGTCCTGCTTTTTTATCCAGTCTGAAACCCTGCGCCTTTTGATGGGGTCATTAAGCCCGTTCACGTTCAGAGTTACTATTGACAGATATGAGTTTAGTGTCATCATGATATCTATTTAGTCCTTGTTTTTGTGGATTGTTCCACTGAATTCTTCTTAAAGGGGAATTTTAAGAGTCCCCCTTAAAATTTCTTGCAGAGCTGGTTTGGAGGTCACATATTCTTTCAGTTCCTGCCTGTCTTGGAAGCTCTTTATCTCTCCTTCCATTTTGAATGAGAGCCTTGCTGGATAAAGTATTCTTGGTTGCATGTTCTTCTCATTTAGGACCCTGAATATATCCTGCCAGCCCTTTCTGGCCTGCCAGGTCTCTGTGGAGAGGTCTGCTGTTACCCTAATATTCCTCCCCATGAAAGTCAGGGACTTCTTGTCTCTTGCTGCTTTAAGGATCTTCTCTTTATCTTTGGAATTTGCAAGCTTCACTATTAGATGTCGAGGTGTTGAACGGTTTTTATTGATTTTAGGGGGGGATCTCTCTATTTCCTGGATCTGAATGCCTGTTTCCCTTCCCAGATTGGGAAAGTTTTCAGCTAGGATTTGTTCAAATACATATTCTGGCCCTCTGTCCCTTTCGGCGCCCTCGGGAACCCCAATTAAACGTAGGTTTTTCTTCCTCAGGCTGTCATTTATTTCCCTTAATCTGTCTTCATGGTCTTTTAATTGTTTTTCTCTTTTTTCCTCAGTTTCCCTCTTTGCCATCAACTTGTCTTCTATGTCACTCACTCGTTCTTCCACCTCGTTAACCCTCGTCGTTAGGACTTCTAGTTTGGATTGCATCTCATTCAATTGATTTTTAATTTCTGCCTGATTGGATCTAAATTCTGCAGTCATGAAGTCTCGTGAGTCCTTAATGCTTTTTTCTAGAGCCACCAGTAGCTGTATAATAGTGCTTCTGAATTGGCTTTCTGACATTGAATTGTAATCCAGATTTTGTAACTCTGTGGGAGAGAGGGCTGTTTCTGATTCTTTCTTTTGAGGTGAGGTTTTCCTTCTAGTCATTTTGCTCAGTGCAGAGTGGCCAAAAACAAGTTGTATTGGGAAAAGGAGAGAAAGAGAGAGAAGGAAAGAAAAGAGAAAAAGAAAAAAGAAAAGAAGAAAAAAAGGAAAAAAGAGAAGAAAAAGAGAAAGAAAAAGAAAGAAAGGTGAAAAAAAGGGGGTGGGGGAAGCAATCAGAAATCAAAAAGAAAAGAAAAAAAAAAAAACAAAAAACACGGGGGAGTATCTTCTGATTCTGTAGACTTTAAGTCCCTTGACTTCCCCTGGAACTGGTCCGTCCAGCTGGTCTTCTGGGGGAGGGGCCTGCTGTGCTGATTTTCAGGTGTTAGCACTTGGGGGAGCTGCTCTGCCCCTGCCTGCTGCAGGGCTCAGCGGGGGTTGTTTACCCCGTGAGGCCCCAGGAGGAACAGCTCCAGTTGCTATGGCAACTCTGGAAACCTGGATTCAGCCTCCGCAGGAACTACGGGGCTCTCAGTCCTGCAGGGCCTGGAGGCTCCGGGGCGGGGCCGCTGATGTGCTCAGCTCGGGGCAGGAGCGTCCTTGCTGTCCTGGGCCCTCCCGGCCTCTGCCTGTCCCGGGGGAGGCCGGATCCTGGGCTGTGTCCCGGCGCCCTGTGCTCCGGGGCCTGCGCTGTGGGATTCGCGCTCCCGCCCCGCAGCCCCCTCCGCGGAGCCGGCGCCCGAGCCCCTCCGAGCTGCTCCGGGTCACGCGTGCGCGCTGCAGCCCTTAGGGAGCTCGGAGCACTCCCCTGCGCTCGCAGGTGTCTGTTAGTGTCCCCGGGAGCCCGAGGGCATCCCCGCCCTCCTGGGTCCTGCTCCAACTCCCTGCGAGCCCCTTTCCGCCCGCCCGGGAAGGTTGGTGCAGCTCCTGCTCCTCCGGGACGGGGCTCTCCTGTCCTGGGGACACTCGCCCGGCCTCAGCCCGGCTCCTCGTGGGGCCCCTCCCCCTCGGAGGCCTTTTGTTTCTTTATTTCTTTTTCCCCGTCTTCCTACCTTGATAGAAGCGCGAACTCCTCTCACTGTAGCATTCCAGCTGGTCTCTCTTTAAATCTCAGGCCGAATTCGTAGATTTTCAGGATGATTTGAAGGTTATCTAGGTAATTTGGTGGGGACAGGTGATTTGGGGACCCTGCTCTTCCGCCATCTTGCCCCTCCTCCTCTTTTTACTTGTTGTATAAAGATTTCTAAAGAAGGGTTAAGCATGTTTGTTGCTGTATATTTGTAAACAATTAGTTTCGATTGAAATAAAAATTTCAACTCTTTGGTACCCTTCCTTGAAAGCTGTACAGTCCCCATTGGTATTCTCTTCAAGGCACATGCCATGCAGCTGTCTAATAGGGAAAAGTATTTTAAAACTATTTCCTTCTGATACTTACAGAACAGTATCCTTGTACTAGTATCTCTGTATGAGTTCTAATTTTCCATTTCACAGCAACCAGTTTTATGTCATATGGGGAACAATTTCAGGGTCATTCTTTTTAAATTTGAGACAATTATCTGTACTGTTTAAGTAAGAAGTAAACTGTGTGGGTACTTTAGAATGGCTGTCAATATTGACTAAATTGACAGAACAATTACTCAACTTTGTATTTCATTTGCCTTTGTACACATAGACACAAATCAACTGGCTCCGTTAACTTACTCTGAGGAATTCAATTCCTATGAATAGCTAACTTCTAACATGATAAAATTTAATAATAGAGTGGAAATCTTCGGTGGGCAAACTTTGGAAGTAAGAATAACATTAAATTTGGTACTCAGATACTTGAGGGCAATTGTGGTTAGGTTCCTTTTAACAATTTCAATGGCTCAGGCAGATTTATTCATTCAACAAACTTTCGTTGAGACTTCCTGTGTGCTTTTCACAGTGTTAGATCTAGGGGTACAATTTAAAATGTCAAGTCTCAGCCTTCAACAAGTTTGCAATCCAGTGGGAAAATCAGACAAGAAAAGAGATAATTAGGCACAGTATTGTGGTAAGTGCAGTCACTGGTAGGGTTGTATAAAACAGTGTTTCAAGAAAATTAATGTGGTAGCATTATGTAAAGTGCACTTGAATTGAGAGTATCAAATTAGTAGTAGAAAGTAAGTACTATTACTATTCTTATTCTCTATAAGGAAAAATCGGAGGCTCAGGGAGATTCAGTAATAGTCTGGGATCACTCAGCTTATTCATTCATTGATACATTCATTAATCAGAAACTTTTCTACGAGCCACAAATAGAGCAGTAATCAAGGCTGACTGGACCTTGCCGTAATGATGTTGTAAGAGATCCAGAAGTGCTATGGTAATTCAGAGAAAGAGATAATAGTACTGTATTTAGAACTGTAGTGGGGGCAATGGACATAAGTACTAAATTATACATTAAGAGCAGAGCTGAGAATCAAACTGAGTTTATTCCACTCCTCTATAAAAGGGAGCTTTCCCACATTCTGGCAGCGAGGTTATGGAGGGTGAGAAGGGTTTTGTTGATGCTTATACATATATGGGATTGCAGGAGGCACTGAGTTATATTGTCTGAGTGTTTACTTAAAAATACTTTAGGACTGGGATGCCTGGGTGGTAAGTGGTTGAGCACCTGCCTTTGGCTCTGGATGTGATCCCAGGGACCTGGGATCAAGTCCCACATCAGGCTCCTCGTGGGGAGCCTGCTTCTCCCTCTGCCTCTATCTCTGTGTCTCATGAATAAATAAAACGTTTTAAAAAATAAAATAAAATACTTTAGGGCTATATAGGCAGTGTGATGAAAAAGGGAAAAAAGTAATTCTAATTAAATTCCTAGGGGTGACTAATTACCATATGAAGTGTCTTTATCTATAGTAACACTTGGAAGCTAGCTAATTAACAGGTGAAGTATCTTAAATGAAGCCATCACTTTAGGATTGTTTGGCTTGTACAAGAAGTGTTAAAAATGGTTTTGATTAGAAAACATATTAGTGCCAAGATATTTGATTGGTTAGGAATAGTACAAGAAGACTAAACTCCTTTATATGAATGAGATGATGAAAATTGTCAAGTCCAAAAATATGTTCCAGGCAGAATGCTTCACATTGGTAGCCTATTGACCCTGCAGCTCCTCTTCACTAAAAATTTTACCACTTGCTATGACTACAAGGCTTCTGCATCCTGCCATTTAGGGTAGAAGAATGTAACAGCATTTGTTGCAGAGTGAGCCTTACATGCAAGGTGGATCTAAGGACAGAGAAAAGAACTGTTTAAAAAATTGATGAATGGGTTGCCAAGAAATATTAGTACCTTAAGTGGAATTTGGTCTGAGAATTGCTTTCTTCTGGTAGCAGTCTTCAGGGTTGAGAATAGGTAGCCTCCATTTCTTTTCTTTTCTTAAAAAAAAATTCTTTATTTAAATTCAGTTAACATATACTGTATTATTAGTTACTAGGGTAGAATTTAGTGATTAATCAGTTGCATATAACACCTAGTGCTCATTACATCAAGTGCCCTCCTTAATACCCACCACCTAATTAACCTTTCACCCTAGTTACTCTCAGTTTGTTTCCTAGAGTTCAGCATCTCTTATTGGTTTGCCTCCCTCTCCATTTTCATCTTATTTTATTTTTCCTTCCTTTCCCCTACGTTCCTCTGGTTTATTTCTTAAATTCCACACGAGTGATATAATATGGTATTTGTCTTTCTCTGACTTATTTTGCTTATTTAGCATAACACCCTCTAGTTCTATATACATTGTTGTAAATAGTAAGATTTCATTCATTTTGATGGCTGAGTATTATTCCATAATACATATATATCACCTCTTCATTTTTTGTATATTATTTATTGGAGTTCAATTTGCCAACATATAATATAACACCCAGTGCTCATCCTGTCAAGTGTTCCCCTCAGTGCCCATCACCCAGTCACCCCATCCCCCTGCCCAACTTCCTTCCTCTGTGAAATTTCTGTTCATGTCTTTTGCCTATTTCATGATTGGATTGTTTGTTTCTTTGCTGTGGAGTTTAATAAGTTTTTTATAGATCTTGGATACTAGCCCTTTATCTGATACGTCATTTGCAAATATCTTCTCCCATTCTGTAGGTTGGCTTTCAGTTTTGTTGACTTTCTTTGGCTGTGCAGAAGCTTTTTATATTGATGAAGTCCCAATAGTTCATTTTTGCTTTTGTTTCCCTTGCCTTCATAGATGAGTCTTGCAAGAAGTTACTGTGACCGAGTTCAAAAAGGGTGTTGCCTGTGTTCTCCTCTAGGATTTTGATGGAATCAGGTCTCACATTTAAATCTTTAATCCATTTTGAGTTTAGCTTTCTGTATGGTGCAAGCGAGTGGTCTAGTTTCATTCTTCTGCATGTGGCTGTCCAATTTTCCCAGCACCATTTATTTATTTAGTTTTTAAATTTATTTTTTATTGGTGTTCAATTTTCCAACATATAGAATAACACCCAGTGCTCATCCCATCAAGTGCCCAGCTCAGTGCCGGTCACCCAGTCACCCCCACCCCCCAAACAACTCCCTTTCCACCACCCCTTGTTCGTTTCCCAGAGTTAGGAGTCTCTCATGTTCTGTCACCCTCACTGATATTTCCCTCTCATTTTCTCTCCTTTCCATTTTATTCCCCTTCACTATTTTTTATATTCCCCAAATGAATGAGACCATATAATGTTTGTCCTTCTCCGATTGACTTACTTCACTCAGCATAATACCCTCCAGTTCCATCCACGTTGAAGCAAATGGTGGGTATTTGTCGTTTCTAATGGCTGAGTAATATTCCATTGTATACATAAACCACATCTTCTTTATCCATTCATCTTTCCATGGACACCGAGGCTCCTTCCACAGTTTGGCTATTGTGGACATTGCTGCTAGAAACATCGGGGTGCAGGTGTCCTGGCGTTTCACTGCATCTGTATCTTTGGGGTAAATCCCCAGCAGTGCAATTGCTGGGTCATAGGGCAGGTCTATTTTTAACTCTTTGAGGAACCTCCACACAGTTTTCCAGAGTGGCTGTACCAGTTCACATTCCCACCAACAGTGCAAGAGGGTTCCCCTTTCTGCACATCCTCTGCAACATTTGTTGTTTCCTGCCTTGTTCATTTTCCCTATTCTCACTGGCCCAGCACCATTTATTGAAGAGACTGTCCTTTTTCCAGTGGATAGTCTTTCTTGTTTTGTCGAACATTAGTTGACCACAGAGTTGAGGGCCCATTTCTGGGTTCTCTATTCTGTTCCATCGACCTATGTGTCTGTTTTTGTGCCAGTACCATACTGTCCTGATGATCACAGCTTTGTCGTACAACTTGAAATCTGGCATTGTGATGCCCATGGCTCTAGTTTTCATTTTCAATATTCCACAGGCTATTCAGGGTTTTTTGTGATTCCACACAAATCTTAAGATGATTTGTTCAAACTCTCTGAAGAAAGTCTAAGGCATGGACAGCCTCGGTGGCCCAGCGGTTTGTTGCTGCCTTCAGCCCAGGGTGTGATTCTTGAGATCCAGGATGGAGTCCCATGTTGGGCTCCCTGCATGGAGCCAGCTTCTCTCTCTGCCTGTGTCTCTGCCTCTCTCTCTCTCTCTCTTTCTCTCTCTCTTTCTCTCTCTGTGTGTGTGTGTGTCTGTCATGAATAAATAAATAAAATCTTTAAAAAAAGAAAGTCCATGGTATTTTGATAGGGATTGCATTGTAATTGCAATGTGTATTAATTAATTGCAATGGCAAATGTGTAAATTGCCCAGGGTAACACTGACATTTTCACAGTATTAATTCTTCCAATCCATGAGCATGGAATATTTTTCCATCTCTTTGTGTATTCCTCAATTTCTTTCAGAAGTGTTCTGTAGTTTTTAGGGTATAGATCCTTTACCTCTTTGGTTAGGTTTATTCCTAGGTATCTTATGCTTTTGGGTGCAATTGTAAATGGGATTAACTCCTTAATTTCTCTTTTTTCAGTCTCATTGTTAGTGTATAGAAATGCCACTGATTTCTGGGCATTGATTTTCTATCCTGCTACACTGCCGAATTGCTGTATGAGCTCTAGCAATCTTGGGGTGGAGTCTTTTGGGTTTTCTATGTAGAGTATCATGTCATTTGTGAAGAGGGAGAGTTTGACTTCTTTGCCAATTTGAATGCCTTTTATTTCTTTTTGTTGTCTGATTGCTGAGGCTAGGACTTCCAATACTATGTTGAATAGTAGTGGTGAGAGTGGACATCCCTGTTGTGTTCCTGGTCTTAGGGGAAAGGCTCCTAGTGTTTCCTCATGGACAATGATATTTGCTATGGGCTTTTTGTAGATGGATTTTAAGATGCTGAGGAATGTTCCCTCTATCCCTACACTCTGAAGAGTTTTGATCAGGAATGGATGCTGTATTTTGTCAAATGCTTTCTCTGCATCTAATGAGAGGATCCTATGGTTCTTGGTTTTTCTCTTGCTGATATGATGAATCACATTGATTGTTTTACGAGTGTTGAACCAGCCTTGTGTCCCGGGGATAAATCCTACTTGGTCATGGTGAATAATCTTCTTAATGTATTGTTGGATCCTATTGGCTAGTATCTTGTTGAGAATTTTTGCATCTGTGTTCATAAGGGAGATTGGTCTATAATTCTCCTTTTTGGTGTGATCTTTGCTGGTTTTGGAATTAAGGTGATGCTGGCCTCATAAAATGAGTTTGGAAGTAGCCCATCCCTTTCTATCTTTTAAAACAGCTTTAGAAGAATAGGTATGGTTTCTTCTTGAAACATTTGATAGAATTCCCCTGGGAAGCCATCTGGCCCTGGACTTTTGTGTCTTGGGAGGTTTCTGATGACTGCTTCAATTTCCTCCCTGGTTATTGGCCTGTTCAGGTTTTCTATTTCTTCCTGTTCCAGTTTTGGTAGTTTGTGGTTTTCCAGAAATGTGTCCTTTTCTTCTAGATTGTCTAATTGGCGTATAGCTGCTCATAATACGTTTTTAAATCATTTCTATTTCCTTGGTATTGCTTGTGATCTCTCCTTTTTCATTTGTGATTTTACTAATTTGAGTCTTTTTTCTTTTTAATAAGGCTGGCTAATGGTTTCTCTATTTTATTTATTGTTTCGAAAAACTAACTCCTCGTTTTGTTGATCTGTTCTACCATTCTTCTAGTCTTTATTTCACTGAGTTCTGCTCGAATCTTTATTAACTCCGTTCTTCTGCTTGGTGCAGGTTTTATTGTTGTTCTTTCTCCAGTTCCTTTAGGTGAGAGATTAACTTGTGTAGTTGAGTTTTTTCTAATTTTTTTCAGGGATGCTTGTATTGCAATGTATTTCCCCTTTAAGACTGCTTTTGTTGTATCCCAAATATTTTGAATGGTTGTGTCTTCATTTTCATTAGTTTCCATGAATCTTTTCAAATCTTCTCTAATTTCCTGGTTGACCCATTCATCTTCTAGCAGGATGCTCTTGAACCTCCACGTGTTTGAGTTTCTTCCAAATTTCTTTTTGTGATTGAGTTCTAGTTTCAAAGCATTGTGGTCTGAAAATATGCAGGGGGCAATCCCAATCCTTTGGTATCCATTGAGACCTGATTTGGTACCCAATATGTGGCCTATTCTGGAGAAAGTTCCATGTGCACTTGAGATGAATGTGTATTCAGTTGTGTTCCGATGCTAAGTTATGTATATCAGTGAAATCCATCTAGTCCAGTGTATTATTTAAAGTTCTTGTTTCCTTGGTGATGTTGTGCTTAGAAAATCTGTCATTTGCAGAAAGTGCCCTGTTGAAGTCTCCTACTATTAGTGTATTATTATCTAAGTATGTCTTCGCTTTGGTTATTAATTGATTGATATACTTGGCAGCTCTCATATTAGGGGCATAAATATTCATGATTGTTAGGTCTTCTTGTTGAATAGACCCTTTAAGTATGATGTAGTGTCCCACTTCATCTCTTACCACATCTTTGGGATAAACTTTAATTTATCTGAGATGAGGATTGCTATTCCAGCTTTCTTTTGAGGATCATTTGAATGGTAAATGGTTCTCCAACCTTTCATTTTTAGGCTGGAGTTGTCCTTAGATCTCAAATGAGTCTCCTGTAGACAGCAAATAGATGGGTCTTGCTTTTTCATCCAGTCTACAACCCTGTGTCTTTTGATGGGATCATTTAGTCCCTTCACGTTCAGAGTAACTATTGAAAGATATGAATTCAGTGTCATAGTTTTACCTATTCAGTCCCTGTTTTTGTGGATTATTTCCTTGAGCTTCCTCTTTCTTTTACAGGGTCCCCCTTATATGTCTTGCAGAGCTGGTTTGGTGGTCACATATTCTTTCAGTTTCTATGTATCTTTGAAGCTCTTTATCTCTCCTTCTATTATGAATGAGATCCTTGCTGGATAGAGTATTCTTGGCTGAATAGTCTTCTTATTTAGGACCCTGAATATATCCTGTCAGCCCTTTCTGGCCTGCCAGGTCTCTGTGAAGAGGTCTGCTGTTAATCTTATATTTCTCCCCAAATAAGTTAGGGATCTCTTGTCTCTTGATGCCTTAAGGATTTTCTCTTTATCTTTGGAATTTGCAAGTTTCACTTTTAAATATTGAGGTGTTGAACAATTTTTATTGATTTTGGGGGAGACCTATCTTCTGGATCTGAATGCCTGTTTCCCTTAGGGAAGTTCTCAGCTATGATTTCTTCAAATATGCCTTCTGGCCCTCTGTCCCTCTCAGCACAGTGTGGAACCCCATTTGTATATAGATTTTTGTTTCTGAGGCTGTCATTTATTTCCCTTAACCTTTTGTCATGGTCTTTTGTTTTTCTCTGTTTTCCTCAGCTTCCTTCTTTGCCATCAACTTGTCTTCTATGTCACTCTCTCTTTCTTCTACCTCATTAACCCTTTTCATTTGGACCTCCAGTTTGGATTGCATCTCATTCAATTGATTTTTAAGTTCAGCCTGATTAGATCTAAATTCTACAGTCATGAAGTCTCTTGAATCCTTTAAGGTTTTTTCCAGAGCCACCAGTAGCTTTATAATTGTGCTTCTGAATTGGCTTTCTGACATCAAATTGTAATCCAAATTCTGTAACTCTGTGCAGAGAGTACTGTTTCTGATTCTTTCTTTTGCGGTGAGTTCTTCCTTGTAGTCATTTTTCTCAGTGCAGAGTGGCTGTGTGAGGGGGCAGCATCAAGAATATTAAGCACGACCTAAGTAAATTTCACCCCAGATGATTCTGATGAGGTCAGAGACCAGAAATTGAAAACAAAGATCAGAATGAAATAAAATAAAAGGACCAGCAAAGTGAAAAACAAATTTTAAAACAAAGTAGTAAAAAAATAAAAGGCCAAGAATTCCAAAGAAGAAGAAAAAAAGAGAGAAAAATAATAGAAAAAAGCAAAAGAAAAGAGGAAAAAAAGAATAAAAAGGGAGGACTGGGAGATTGTGGTGGTGACGAAGTTGTAGTGGAGGGAGCATGTAGTACCTGAGGGGTCCTAGAGGGTGATCCTCTTTGTTCTGAGTATATTAAGTTCTGTATGTTAGAAGATGCTCAGCCCCAAATTTATATAAACCAGAAATAGTTGTAGAGGGCCCCAACACTGACCAGCAAAATATAAGTGAGATAAAATAGGGGGCAGAATAGAAATTAGCAATCTCACAGAATGAACCAGCACCGTATACCACTTGGTTCTGGGTGGATGCTGTTCATGTTTTAGAAGGTATTAACTGGTTCTGGGTGGATGCTGGCCATTGTGGAACAATATAAAGCGGAGAAAACAAAAAACACAAAACAAAAAAAACATATCTTGTATATCTCCCAAAATTAAGTTGAGTATGTTGAAGAGAATCTAGAAGTGGAAAATATATTTGAGACCTATAATTGTAGAAATATGAAAGTCAAAAAGGAAGAAACTTAAAAATGAAGAGGTGGTAAAATATTGTACTTAAGGTGGGAAAAGAGAAAGGAATTGGAAATTTATAGTCTGATATAAAAACGAGTTGTACTGGAAAAAGGAAGAAAAAATAATAGGAGGGTTATCTTCTAGTTTTATATACTATAAATCCCTCGACTTCCCCTGGAGCTTTCCAGTCCTGCTTGGTCAAGAACTTGCTCTTTTCCTTGTCCTTCCAGATGGTTTTCTGGGTGAGGGGCCTGCTGTGCTGATTCTCAGGTGTGTGACCTGGGGGAGATGCCCCACCCCCAACTGGGGGAGCCGTTTACCCCATGAGGCCTCTGTTCCCTGGCAGCCCCTGCCTCTCCCAGGCACAAGGTTACACAAGGAGGAACAACAACACTGATGGTGGCCAGCTCTCCAGCTCTAGAGTCAGCTCCCCGCAGTAATTACCACAGTATCTCAGTCTTCACTGGCCTAGATGCTCCCGGGGTGGCACGGGTTCACTGACCTGCACGGTTTGGGGGCACTCGGCAGCAGGAGAGTCCTTACTGTCCTCCTGTCCCAGGGGGAGTGCAGGATCCTGGGCTGTGCAGAGCCCTGGGATCTGGGGCCTCTGCTGCTGGAATCATGCTCCCAGGCTCCCAAAGGCATCAGGGTGCATACCCCTCCTTCCAGAGCTGCCTGCCTGACCCACTGGCTTGTCCTGCATGCTCCACCAGGTGCATGCTCCAGCCCTTTACTGAGATTGGCTCATAGTTTGGGGTATGCTTTCTCCTGAGTGCACTTCCTCTATTAGTGACTCTGGGAAACTGGAGGCTTCACTGCCCCTCCTGTGATTCTGTTCAGTTTCCTTGCTAAGGACCTTTCCATCTGGGAAGAATCCAGTGTGGAATTTTTAAACTTCCTGCCTCTCCGGGGCTGGGCTTTCCTGTCCTAGAGGCTTTTGCCGGGGCTTTAGCCCAGTTCCTCGCAGGGGCCCCTCCTCACTTGATTTTTTATTTTATTTTATTTTATGTTTTCTGCCTTCCTACCTTGTTAGAAGCGAAAACCCTTCTCTCTGCAGCTTTCTGGCTGTTCTCTCTTTATATCTCAGGTTGAATTCATAGGTTTTCAGGATGGTTTGAAAGTTATCTAGGGGAGTTGGTGGCATCAGGTGAGTTGAGGACCCCTACTTCTCTGCCATCTTGCCCCGCCTCTCTATCACCTCTTCTTTTTTTCCATTCATCTTTCAATGGACATCTGGCCTCTTTCTGTATTTGGGCTATTGTGGACATTGCTGCTACAAACAATGCAGTGCATGTGCTCCTTCAAATCACTATGTCTGTACCCTTTGGATAAATACCTAATAGTGCAATTGCTGGTCGTTGGGTAGCTCTATTTTTAACTTTTTGAGGAACCTCAATACTGTTTTCCAGAGTGGCTGCACCAGTTTGCATTCCCAACAAAAGTGTAACTGGGTTCCCCTTTCTCTGCATCCTTGCCGACAACTGTTATTTGCTGAGTTGTTAATTTTAGCCATTTTTACTGGTTGAGGTGGTACCTCATTGAGGTTTTGGTTTGGATTTCCCTGACAGTGAGTGATGTTGAACATTTTTCATGTGTCTGTTTGCCATTTGTATGTCTTCTTTGGAGAAATGTCTGTTCATGTCTTCTGCCCATTTCTTGACTGGATTTTTTGTTTTCAACATCCATTTATGGTTAAAACTCTCAACAAAGTGTATTTAGAGGGAATATATCTCAATATAATAAAGGCCCTATATGATAAAACTATAGCTAACACTATATTCAATGGTGAAAAACTGAAAGATTTTTCTTGAAGATCAAGAACAACAAAGATATCAACTATCACCACTTTTATTCAACGTAATACTGGAAATCTTAGCTGTAGCCATCAGATTTGTAATAAATAAACCAATTAAAAATAAATAAAAAGTATTGAAATTGGTAAGGAAGAAGCAAAACTGTCAGCATTTACAGATGCCATAGATAACATGATACTATTTTTAGAAAACCCAAAAGACTCCACCAAAAAAATATTAGAACTAATAAATGGATTCAATAAAGCTGCAGGATACAAAATTATGCAGAAACTGGCTGCATTTATATATGCTAATAAAGAAGTAGTAGAAAGAGAAATTAAGAAAACAATCACATTTACAACTGCACCAAAAAAAAAAAATACCTAGGAATAAATTTAACTTAAGCAGTAAAAGATTTGTACCCTGAAAACTATAAAACATTGATGAAATAAATGGATGGCAACACAAACGGAAAGATATAACATGCTTATGGATTAGAAGAATTAATAGTATTAAAATGTCTATACTGCCCAAAGAAATCTACAGATTCAATGCAGTCCTTATTAAAATACCAATAGTATTTTTCACAAGACTAGAACAAATAATCCTAAAATTTGTATGGAACCATAAAAGACCCTGAATTGCTAAAGCAATCTTGAGAAAAAAAAAGAAAACTGGAGATATCACAATCTCAGATTTCAAGATAAAGTACAAAGATATAGTAATTGAAACAGTATGTTACTGGCATAAAAACAGACACAGGTCAATAGAACAGAATAGAGAGCCCAGAAATAAACCCACAATTATATGGTCAATTAATCTTTGACAAAGAAGGCAAGAATATGCAATTGCAAAAAGCCAGTCTCCTCAACAAATGGTGTGGGAAAACTGGACAACATTCAAAAGAATGAAACTGGACCACTTTCTTGTACTACACACAAAATAAACACAAAATCGATTAAGGATCTAAATGTGAGACCTGAAACCATAAAAATCTTAAAAGAGAACACAAACAGTAACTTCTCTGACATTGACTGGAGTGACTTTTTTTCTAGATATGCCTCCTGAGGCAAGGGAAACAAGAAGAAAAACAAACTATTGGGACTTCATCAAAATATAAAAAGATTCTACTTAGTGAAAGAAACAATCAACATAACTAAGAGGCAACCACCTATGGAATGGGAAAAGATATTTGCAAATGACATATCCAATAAAAAGTTAGTTTCCAAAGCATATAAAGAAATTATCAAACTCAATACCTCAAAAACAAACAATCCAATTAAGAATGGGAAGAAGACATGAACAGGCATTTTTCCAAAGAAGACATACACATAGCCAAAAGACATATGAAAAGATGCTCAACATCTCTCATCATCAGGGAAATGCAAATCAAAACCACAATGAGATACCACCTTGTACCAGTCAGAATGGCTAGAATAAAAAAGACATGAAATAACAAGTGTTGGTGAGGATGAGGAGAAAAAAGGAATTCTTGTGTACTGTTGGTGGGAATGTTAATTGGTACATCCACTGTGGAAAATCGTATTTTTTTCAAAAAATGAAAAACAGAAATACCATATGATCTAGTAATTCCACTACTCAGTATTTACTCAAAGAAAATGATAACACTGATTTCAAAAAGATATATGTACCCCTACGTTTACTGCAGTATTATTTGCAATAGCCAAAATATGGAAGCAATGCAAGTGTTCATTGATAGATGAATGGATTAAAGAGTTTAGGTTTTACAGAAATCAGTTACAAGAAAGGAATGAGATCTTGCCATTTGTGACAACGCGGATAGACTCAGAAGGTATCATGCTAAGTAAAATAAGTCAGACAGAACATGACAAATACCATATGATTTCACTTATATGTGAAATCTAAAAAACAAAACAAATGAACAACTCTGTCCCTCCAAAACAGACTCAAATACAAACAGAATAAAGTAACTATGAGAGAATAAACTGGTGGTTGCCAGAGGGGAGGAGGTGGGGGGATGGGTGAAATAGATGAAAAAGAAAAGAAACTATAGAAATAAGAGCTGGTATAGTAGGGAACCAGAGTAAATGGATTATTTTGTAGATCATGTTGGATAGTTATTGAAATAAAAGTGAAAACAAATTTCCTGTAGGCATACTGCTTAATAGGATCAAGAAGTAAGAGTGTCAGTGTTAACATTACTATTCTGGGAAATTCTTGGCTGGGAAGATAAAGTTGCAAATAACTTTATTGTTTGTTTCAGGAAATTTCCGAGAAGTTATCTATCTAAACAGTAAACTGGCTCAAGCAGCTGCTCTTCTCAAGACAGAGGTTCCTCATCAGGGTAAATATCCCCATTCTGAGATTACTCAGTGGGAAAACTGATCACTTTATTCAACGATTACTCAACAAGATTTACTTTAAAACTCTTGCCTTGCTGTATTCACCAATCCATACATTTAAAAATCTATATGACAAATTTTGTTCAATTCTAATCACATCCCTGCTTTGAAAGAGATACCTTAAATCAAACCCTCAAACTTTATGAGCATATGCCTTTGACCTTCCCCTTCCAAGATACTACTAAGACCCTGTCAAGGTAGTACTTCCTCTTATTACAATAAGCAATATATTCAGCTTTGTTTGACTAAGAGATTTTTGTTGGTGGTCTTTTTTTGGAGTTAGTAGTCATAGATGTGATTAAAATAATGAGAATAAATGAAATTTTTAATGAATACACATAGTATGAAACTAGAAGAGGACCAAGGAGAACATTCACAGGAGAGGAAGAAGATGAGCTAGAAAAAGGCACACATATGTATGAGAAATATCATTTTATCATATATCAGAACTGAGCAATGAGAGAGGACTTCTTTCTTGGTGGGGTGATCATAAGTGTCATATATGAGAGGTTTAGAATAGTAAGAATTAAAAGGAGACTCCTAAAATTATTTAAAAGAAGTCTATGAAACCTCAAACAGAAGAGTTGGGCATGGAACGAATACATGGTTATTAGATGTGACCAATGGGTCTATACTAATTCTAAATGAATTTGACTGCGACAAGAAAGTGAAACTATGCTACCATAGTTGAAAGGAGTCCCCAAATCAAATTTGCCCGAGTGAAGTTTCCAGTGGAAAGGGGCATAGTCATGCTATTAGAGAAATGATGTAATGGTTTGAATTATTTCAACCAGAGGCCAGCAAATGTTTTCTGTAAAGGGTCCTCCTATCTCTGTCACAATTCTACTGTCATTGTAAAGCCAAAGAAACAACTAATACATAAACATTTGGGCTTAGGTGGATGTGTTCTAAAAAATCTTTATTCACAAGATAGATCACAGGCTGGATTTGGCCTATGGGCTGCAGTTTGCAGACTCCTGACTTATACTTAAAGAAATGTTATGAAACAAAGAAGTCTTTGGTAAGCCAAAATATATACAATATTTGTAGACACTAAATAAATGCTCTATAACTGGGCAACTATTCAAAATGTTTATTAAGAGTACCTGAAATTCATCATCTGAAAGCAACTCTTTCTCTCCAAAAAAATATTATAGGGCTGAAGCTGGTATCTGATCTGTATGCATCTTGATTGCCATACTGGCTCATCCTACACTGAAAGAAGTAGAATGTGTAACACCATATTTTGAATAAATTGTATGCTTCCCAAATTAATAGCCTTTGTCAATTTAGAAATTTAATCAATGCATGCTACTTTGTTACTCAAATCTCTTAAAAATTAGAATGGAAAAAAGTTAAGGTAATTACTACAAATTAACAAGATATTTAGATTAATCCATTGAATACTTCTAAATTCACGTTCAGACTTAAATATTAATCCCCAAAAGAGATTTGGGTAGTGTTATTCTCAGAAGGAGGTAAATGGGGGAAAAGAGGAGATTGCAATGGTTGTTCCTTTTTAAGCTCAACTATAGAATTAACAGTTTACTTTGTAATTTATTTTAATTTTCATAATATATGAACCATGCAAGTTTCATAAACTAGGAGCTTGCAAATAATGTGGTTGTGATATCAATACTAAGGTCAAAACAGAATAAATAAGGATACTTAGTGGCAAAGTCATAAAAAGTGCTATTTGTAAGCCTGTCTCATTTATTTAATTATGACAGTACACTATTATAGCATTGTGCATGCCTTTTATTTAGATCACACTGTTTTGATTATTTAATCACCCGCTGGTATTTCTTATACTTTATTTTAACTTTGGATTAGGAAAATCCCCCAAATTTTAAAATTTATTATACTGCAAAATGTAGGCTAAGTGCTTTACATTGCAACACTACATTTAGTCCTTACACCAAATCCTATGAGATAAGTACTGTTATTATCCCCATGCTGCAGATAAGGAAAGTAAAGCACAAAAAATTATGAAACTGTCTAGTTGTATTAATAGAGCTCATACGTAGCAGAACAGAAACTTGACCAAGTCCTTTTTGTCTCAAGATCCCTATCTTTTTATTTTTTAAAGATTTTATTTATTTATTTGAGAGAGAGAGACAGAGAGACAGAACATGAGGTGGGGAGGGCAGAGGGAGAAGGGGAAGCAGATTCCCTGCCAAGGAGCCCAATGCAGGGCTTAATCTTAGGACCCTGGCATCATGATCTGAGCCAGAGGCAGACTCTTAACAGACTAAGCCACTCAGGTGCCCTTCAAGATCCCAATATTTTAAGTACTCTAATATATCACCTCTAAATAAGACTAATTGGAGGTGAGGGTGGGGAGTACAGTAATATGGCTAGTTAATTAAGTGTCCATCACATGCCAGGTTTTAGTACTGTACTGGATGTGGCAGATTTCCCATGGAGGGGGATCATTTTTATCCAGGAGATTATTTTATCAATTTTTCCCCTTTAAGGATGAGATTAGCTGTGGGTCTTTTTTAGACCTTTATGATGTTGAGGTATGTTCCCTTTATCTCTACTTTGTTCAGGATATTTATCAAGAATGGATGATGTACTTTGTCAAATGCTTTTTTTTGTATCCCTTGAGCGGATTGTATGGTTCTTATCCTTTCTTTTATTAATGGTGCTGTATGACACAGATTTATTTGTGAATATTGAAACAGCCTTGCAGCCCAGGAATAAATCCCACTTGACCATGGTAAATCATTCTTTTAATGTACTGTTGGATTTGATTTTCTAGTATTGTGTTGAGAATTCTTGCATCCATGTTCATCAGGGATATTGGCCTGTAATTCTCCTTTTCAGTGAGGGGTCTTTGGTTTTGGAATCAAAGTAATGCTGGCCTTCTAGAATGAGTTTGGAAAATTTCCTTCTATTTCTATTTTTTGGAACAGTTTAAGAAGAAGAGGTATTAACTCTTCTTTCAATCTTTGGTAGAATTTGCCTGGGAAGCCAATTGGCTCTGGACTTTTGTTTTTTGGGAGAATTTTGATTACCAATTCAATTTATTTGCTAGTTATGAGTCTGTTCAAATTTTCTATTTCTTCCTGTTTCAGTTTTGATAGTTTATATGTTTCTAGGAATTTATCCATTTCTTCCACATTGCCCAATTTGTTGGCATATAATTTCTCATAATATTCTCTTATAATAATTTATATTTATGTGGTGTTGGTTATAATCTCTCCTCTTTCATTGGTGATTTAATTTATTTGGGTCCTTTCTCATTTCTTTTTGATAATTCTGCTCGGGGTTTATCGATTTTATTAATTTTTTATTAAGATTTTATTTATTTATTCATGAGAGACATGGAGAGGCAGAGACATAGGCAGAGGGACAAGTGGGCTCCTCGCAGGGAGCCCAATGTGGGACTTGATACTGGAACTCTGTAATCACACCCTGAGCTGAAAGCAGACACTCAACCACGGAGCCACCCAGGCGTCCCAATTTTATTAATTCTTTCAAGGATCCAGTGTTTGGTTTCATTGATCTGTTCTCCTGGGGTTTTTGTTTGTTTGTTTTTATAGCATTTATTTCTGCTCTAACCTTTATTATTTCCTTTCTTCTGCTGGTTTCAGGCTTTATTTACTTTTATATTTCAACCTCTTTAGGTGTAAAGTTAAATTGTGTTTGAGATTTTTCTTGCTACTTGAAGTAGGACTTTATTGCTATATAATTCCCTCTTATGACTGTCTTTGCTGCATCCCAAAGGTTCTGGACTGTTGTGTTTTCATTTTCATTTGCTTCCATGTATTTTTAAAATTTCTTCTTTAATTTCCTGGTTAACCCATTCATTCTTTAATAGGATGTTCTTTAACCTCTTTAACCTCCATATATTTGTGGTCTTTCTAAATTTTTTCTTGTGGTTGACTTTAAGTTTCATATTGTTGTTGTCTGAAAATAAACATGGCATGATCATCTTTTTGTATTTGTTGAGGCCTGACTTGTGACTTAGTATATGAGCTATTTTGGACAATGTCCCATGTGCACTCGGAAAGAATGTGTATTCTGCTGCTTTAGGATAAAATGTTCTTAATATATCTGTTAAGTCCATCTGGTCCAGTGTGTCATTCAAAGCCTTATTTCCTTGTTGATGTTCTGCTTAAATGATATGTCCATTGCTGTTAGTGGGGTGTAAATATCCTCTACTATTATTGAATTGTTATCAATGTGTTTTTTATGTTTGTTATTAAATGATTTATATATTCGGCTGCTCCTAAGCACAAATATTTACAATTACTAGATCTTCTTTTTGGATACCCTCTTTTATTATCACATAGTGCCCTTCTTCATCTTTTGTTAGACTCTTTGGTTTAAAATCTAGTTCGTCTGATATAAATATGGCTGCTCTGGCTTTCTTTTGATGTCCATTAGCATGATAGATGGTTCTGCAACTTCTCACTTTCAAATGAGGTATTTTTAGGTCTAAAGTGAGTCTGTTGTAGGCAGCCTAGAGATGGGTCTTATTTTTTTTATCCATTCTGATACCCTATGTCTTTTGATTGGAGCACTTAGTCCATTTACATTCAGAGTGATTGTTGATAGAAATGAATTTAGTGTCTGTAAGTTGTTGTTTCTGGAGATTTTCTCCATTCCTTTCTAGTATTTGTTGCTTTTGATCTTTCTTTACCACTCAAAGAGTCCCCTTTAATATTTCTTGCAGGTTTGGTTTTGTGGTCACAAACTCCTTTAGTTTTTGTTTGTTTGGGAAACTCTTTATCTTTCTTCTATTCTGAATGACAGATATCTTGAATAAAGTGTTCTTGGCTACATATTTTTCCCATTCAGCATGATGAATATATCGTCATCACTTTCTTCTGTCCTGACAGGTTTCTGTGGATAGATATGCTGCTAGCTTGATTCATCTTCCCTTGTAGTTTAGGGATTTCTTTTCCCATGCTGCTTTCAGGATTCTTTCCTTAGCTATGTATTTTGCAAATTGTATGACAATATGTCTTGGTCTTGGCCTGCTTCTGCTGATTTTGATGAAATTTTTGTGTCTCCTGGATTATGGATGTCTGTTTATTTCCCCAGATTAGAGAAGTTTTCAGCTTATAATTTGCTCGAATAAATCTTCTTCCCTCTTTTCCCTCTCTTCTTCTTCTGGGATTCCTATGATATGATTCTTACTATGCTTTATGGAGTTGCTGGGTTCCCTAAATCTACATTTGTGATGCAGTATTTTTTTCTTTTACTCTTCAGTTTCATTATTTTCTATAATTTTATCTTCTATATTACTTATTCATTCTCTTGCTTCTTCCATCCTTGTTCTTATTAAATCCAGTCAGTTTAGCATCTCAGTTATAGAATTTTTTACTTTGGCCTAATTTTTAGGTTTTCTTTATCTCTATGGTAAGTGTCTTGCTGATTTCTTCTATGCTATGCTGGTTACTTCTATTCTCAATCCCAGCTAGTATCCTTATGATGCTTGTTTCAAATTTTGGTTCAGACATATAACTTATATCTATTTTGATTTGCTCCCTGGATATGACCTCTTCTTGTTCTCTCTTTTGGGATGAATTCCTCTGTCTTGGCATTTTGTCTAGGTTTCTGTCTTTTTTGTGTTAGTATATCCTGTGCCTGGTCCTATTTCTACTAGAGCTGAAGCTTTGCAGCAGTCTATGATCAGTAGGCCTGGTGCATGTGGGGGATTTGTGCTGGTCTTCTGGGGGAAGGGCCTTCTGCAGCTCTGGTCCTCAATCATGCTTGTCATATTAAAAAAGGTGCCTGCAGAGTGCAGGTGGGTGGGACTTGTAAGCAGCTCAAGCCTTCACTGTGTGCACTGTGCTACTCGCTGAAGTCTGGCCATGCTGATAGAAGCAGTGAAAAATGATGTTAGCCTGCTCTCTTCCCTGGTAAGGGGAGTTCACACCTGTTACTGTTCAGGAAGCCCTCACAGAAGCTCAAACAACCTCATCTTGTTTGTCCCAGACTTCCATCAGATCCCTGCCTTCACCCTGTCTGTGTCCACAGTGACTGACTGTCCCGTGGTGGCGCAGGGCTCCCGTGTTTTATCTCAGGTGTGAGACTGGTTTTCAAAACTCCAAATTTTAGGGACTCAGTGTGGCTCAGACTTGTGCTGATCCTCTGGGGGAGCCTTGCCACACTGTGGCCAGTACCGGTTTGTCCCAGAAAAGCAGTTCCACAACTGTGCAGGAGCTTGGATTTGATGTTGAAGCATAGCAAAAAGCCATCATCCAGTTTAGCTGCTCTCAACAGGGGTCTCTGCTTATCTGCTAATGAACAGGGCAGCTGAATGGTGACTGTTGGGCTCTTTTTGTCCCCTGAGAGGTAATGCTGCCTTTCCAAAATGTACCCCAAGAAAGAGGAGTTGTCTCTCTGAGCAGGAATCAGGGACACCTCAGAGCACACTGTCCACTATGGGCCTCTGCCCTTCTCCACGGGAGCACCACTACATCCACCAGGTTGGGTCCTGGTAATGGCATGGACTTCTAACTTCAGACTTTCAGCTTGACTGCTTGTATAAACTTGTGGTAATCAACCCCTCTTGTTTTCCCAGTCAATGGTTTTGGGTAATTGTCTTTCTTCCTTTCTTTTTTTTTCCAAAGCAGAATTATTTCTTTTATTACAAAACTTAATAATTTAATGATTTCTGTACTTTTACTTATAAGAATATGATAAAAAATCGCAACTGATGTTCAAAATCAGAAACTGGATAATCAGACAAAACAAAACAATCACGTTTATTTCAATAGTTCAAAGTGCGGGATCCCTGGGTGGCGCAGCAGTTTGGCGCCTGCCTTTGGCCCAGGGCGCGATCCTGGAGACCCGGGATCGAATCCCATGTCAGGCTCCCAGTGCATGGAGCCTGTTTCTCCCTCTGCCTATGTCTCTGCTTCTCTCTCTCTCTGTGTGTGTGACTATCATAAATAAATAAATAAATAATTTAAAAAATATATCAATAGTTCAAAGTGCAAATACAGCAAGTCAGTTCACAATGTTTCAAGATACAGTTTTTTTTTCAAGATACAGTTTTAAGTATGATGAAAACTTGATATACAAAAGTGCAAGGGTAAATAGCAGAAATAAAGCTCATTTAAAAAAAATTCAAGTAACCCAAAAACCTTTAGACTAAAATATTCCATTTACAACAATTTGGAAATACCTTAATTTATAAATACCTGTAGTACACTGCAATCCAAAAGGCCTTCTCAAAGAAGGAGAATCACCCCAAACCAGTCAGCTCAGTATAAGAGTGGAAGTTCTTGGGACTGGCTATTCCTTATTTGGCAGCCTCACTCTCACTGCCAATTGATACGATTCGACCCATGATACTTTGATATTTAGGCAGATTCTAAAAAAATGTTTTAAGTTCTATATGAGGCCAACACCCTGATAAGAGATTCTGAAATGGCCACTATATATTTAAAAGATTTTAAAGACCAATTTTAACTTCAGGCCCATGGTGTTACTGGGGGAAAGACATAGATTAGTACTCCTTCCATTACTTAAAACCTTTCTGTAAGGTTAGAAAAATGGCCTTTACAACTTCCTCATGAAAATCATACTTAATTATGTATCTACTTATTTCTACACATATAGAACTTTTATGTAAAGTAGAAAAAGTTCCCAATAGGAAGGTAATTGAAGGTTGTTCATGTTCTTTGTATCACTTACCAGCCAAGACACGTTTATTTCTGTTTCACAGAAGCAATGGTAACTATTCGCTTCAATTCAAGAAAGGTGTGTATATTCAGGATGGTTTAAATGAGATATTTATTGAATCTTTTTCTCAGTCTTCTTCATCTTTTCATTATAGGCAGTAAGTTGAGAGTCTGTTCTGAAAATTCTATCCCACCATATAAATGTTGAAGCCTAGGTTCCAATGAAGTTAATGTGGTGGAAATCATGATGCTGGAAACCAGCATAGAAAGGGATCAGATTTAAATGGTTCAAAGGAACGTCATAGCCACTATGGACATCAATAGTTTCTAGTCATTCATGCCCAAAGGAGAACGACACGATCACATGAAAGCATGATTCCAATGAAAAATCCAGTTCCAAGAACCAGAGTTTCCAAAGAATGTGCATATTCAGCTTCCATTCCAAATGGAGTCTGAAATTCAAGATGAACTTTATTAATATATTTATATATTCTTTTGTGATGTAAGAGCCTGTGCAGGAAATAGTGCCAGGTATCCTCAATCACCACACAGCCAAAACATCTTGCCAAAAGCATACACCATCTTGGCATTCTTTCTCAGTCATAAGGTATATTAAAATACTCTGTAAAATAGTAAGTTCCACAGATCAAAGGAAGCTGGATACAAAAGTGATTAGAGAGAAGTACTTTCAAACGTTCCCACTGGTTTTCCCATGTTTCTGGCTTATCCTTTTGATTTTTGTACTTTTTCATGAAAGGTATAAATTGAAACAAAAATCCAAGTAAACAGAACAAGAAATAAAGGACCTCATGAACTATTAAGGATCCCCATGTTGCAATCTGGAACTTTGTATAATTATTCAACACATAGTTCCAAGTATTTTTAAATGGTTCTTATAAAGGATTCTCAGGTAAAAGTGAATCTACATACTCCACAGCAATGGAGTATGAATTAAAGATGCTGATACTTTTGTTTGTTGCCATTTTTCAAATCTCTGCAGAAAGCCTTAGTATTCTGGACAAGCACGTGGGAATCTGGAGACTTGTCTTTCTTATGCAGTCCTCTGTGTGCTGTTCTCTCTCTTTTTTTTTCTCTGTCTCCTCCCTCCATGATCAGGGATCCCTCCCCTCTGCATCACCCATGATTCTTTTCTCCCCCAAATCTCATCACTGAACCTCCTACCCTCAATGGTGTGGCCTCTTATCTCCCTCTACTGCAGTTTTTTTCTCTCAATTTTCAGATTGATTTCCTGGGTGCTCAGAATTACTTGATAATTATCTAGCTGTGTTTGAGGGATAAGGCAAGCATAAGGTCCTCCTCCTACTCTGCCATCTTAACTTTACCTCATGATTTGTATCTAATTCAAAATGCCTGTTTATGCATTCCATTTCCTTATCTTCAATTATGAGGAAAATAATTTAAAAAATTTTCCCTTTAATAATTGATTCATGTAGTGCTTCAAATGAAAATAATGTTCTTTAAATTTAAAACTTACTAAGCCTGCAGATATTTGCTTTACAATGTTGCAGCTATTTTCAAATCCAGAATTTCTAAACTTTTTAAAGAAATATAATCATTAGTTGATATGTTTTATTGCAATGTCCATGTATATGCTTTTACTTTATAATAATTCACTGACAAAGTTCCTGCCTGAGCTCTTGCAGTTCCTAATGTTTGTGCAGATGCTATAGGGACAGGATACCAGGATGAATGGGTAAGCTGACCTCCCACTGAAGGTCCAGTGTTGTCCCCTTGAGAAACCCCTTCTTTTCCCCAGACTACAGCCACTGTCGCCATCACTGCTACTTCTACTCCTGCTACCACCACTATAGCTCTCTATCCTGGCCTGGTTTTGGACCCAGTTACTTTCTCAGAGCCCTAGAGAGCCCCAGACTATCCTAAGCTAGCAAGCAGGTCTCAGGCAGCCAAGTTCAGTGCTTATGTGGTTGAGAACTCCTCTCCTCATGCCCATACTCCACTGTGCCACTGGATCTGATTTATAAAACACACATTCACATACAAAAGTATTCAGAATTATATGGTGGTGACAGCAAAACATTAAATCAAGTGTGGGGCCCCTTCTGGGACCAGGACCTCTTTGCTACATGGACTTTGCACACATAAGCCTACCTTGCTTGCAAGATGTGCTCACTTTGGAAAATACATCCCTGCTTATTCTCTGAACAGGTAGTTGCTTAAAAATGTTTAAATATTTTTGAAAAAAAGATCTGAAAAAAAAAATTCCTGGATTTGGTTTTACTTATGCACATGTGCATGCACACACATACACACACACCCCACATTCTTGAAACAAAAATGTCATTAAATAATACTGAAACTTGCAATATTTTCTTTTTTTTTTTTTTTAATGCTAGTCCTCACCTACTAAAGGAATACAATTTCCTTGAAATATGACCAACTCATCCTGGTTTGCCTGGGACTTTCCTGGTTTTAGCACTGTGAGTCCTGTGTCCCCTCAGTTTTGGCAGGATGTGTAGTCTCCCTGCCTCCATGTCTGTATTCTATATCTACAACTCCTCTTTCTTGCCTTGATTTATTTTCAAACTATAGCTTGAAATCTCGGCCCAAGCAATCCACCTCCTCTGTGAAACCTTTTCTGATAATTCCAGCTGGAGGTAAGTGCTCCTTCTTCTCTGCTCCAAGAAAACACTGGGTATAACTTTTACAGACTTTACCACATTGCTCCCTTGGTTGTTTCTCCTATTGGACAACAGCTCCATAGGGCAGGAAGTGAGTTTTTTTTAAATCTCTATTTCCTTTGTGCCTAACATAGTGCCGGGTACATAAGGAGTGATCAATAAGCACTTATTGAAAAGATAAATGAAGCACTGGATCTAAAACTGCTCTTTGTCATGAGGATTGAAAAACTGAACTAAGCAGCAATGGTCAATAATCCTTCACTTACTTAGAAAATCAGTTTGGACAGTCACAGCTTCCTTTAGAAATACAAAACAAATCGACCACTCTCCAAATGTTGGGGATGAGTTCAATTAATTCCTTATTTCACCCTAGCCTTCTTTCACTTAATGAGATGTGTTTTCTTTAACCTGGATATAAGAAATCCATTACAGTCCTCAAACAAAATGGCTTTCTTTTGTTTTGAAAACAAGTTTCCATATCACTGGTCATAGGCATAAAACTGTGATGTTACTGAAAATTCAGCACTATTATCTTCATGTTACACAATAAGACTTTTTCCTAACCATGTTGATGTCAGTTAAAGTTGAGTTTGAAGGATAGAGATAAAAGATTAAAGTTTGGATTTAGAGTCAGTGAAAGAAAAATAAGGTTTTGTTTGAAAATTACCTGCCCAATGCTGACATAAGGCTGATGGATAAAATCAGTTTATTTAGTGCTCACAAAAATATCTAGGTTGAAAGGCTTTTATTTTAGTAAAGAAAAATAAATAGTGAATGTCTTGGGTTTACACCAAGAAATTCAGCTTTGTGCACTGAAATGCATGATTTCATAGATTATGAGTTTGGTTTAATGACTATAAAAGTATTATTTTAGAGTTCAATATTGTTATGATTTATGTTATTGAAAAAATATAAAAATGGGGATCCCTGGGTGGCACAGCGGTTTAGCGCCTGCCTTTGGCCCAGGGCGCGATCCTGGAGACCCGGGATCAAATCCCACGTCAGGCTCCCGGTGCATGGAGCCTGCTTCTCCCCCTGCCTATGTCTCTGCCTCTCTCTCTCTCTCACTGTGTGCCTATCATAAATAAATAAAATTAAAAAAAATAAAATAAAAATGTAACATGAAAAGTTGTTTGTATAATCCTGATACATTATAGAAATTTGCAGTGGCCAACTTCTCTTAAATATTTCTGATGTTATACTCTAAGTTAGTTTTTACTAGACTATTTCAATGACTCCTGATGCTAACTATTGGGAGTTAGGCCAAACTTCAAATTTAATAGATTAAGGGCACAATTCTCCTCAGACTGTTCTCACTTCAGACATCAGCCACCTGTTTCGGAGTCCACAGACAAGCACAGTTCTGATCAACTGGCCATAAATTCAGGATTTCTCAGTACTCCCATCAAGTTCAATAAATTCCCTAAAATGACTCACAAAACTCAAGAAAGTGCCATTTATAATTATAGTTTTATAATAGAAAAATCAGCCAAAGCAGAGATGTAGATGGCAAGATCAGGGAGGGTCCAAATATGAAGCTTCCGGTATCCTCTCCCAGTGGAGTCAAGATGTATCATCTTCCTGGCACATTTATATTTAACAGTATACACAGAGTATTGTTAGCCAGGGAAGCTCACCTGAGCTTCAGTGTCCAGACTGTTTACTGCAGTTTCATTATATATGTATGATTAATTGAATCACTGGCTAGGTGATGGTACTCAACATCCAGCCTCCATTCCCTCTCCAGAGGTCATACAGCTTAAAACTTTAAATGTCTAAATCACATCGTTGGTTTTTCTGTCATGACTATGTCCTAACCTAAGTCATCTCAGTTAGCTTTAAACTATACAGGAACTCTCCATGAGTCACTTCATTAGCATAAACTATCAGACCCTACTATGAATACCAAAGACATTTTATCACTTGGGGAATTCCAAGAATTTAGAAGTTACCTTCCAGGAACTAAGGACAAAGGCTAACCACATTTTTTGTTATACAACTATTCATTAATAAATTGGGAACTATTAAGATTTTTTTCTGTGCATACAGGCTAGCATTCTTTATCTACAAGTACACACACTGTATTTTATATGTGTCAAACAGAATATACCGAAAGGAAAACATCTTATCCATAAGCTGTTGCAACAACACATTGATCCATTTTTTGAGTGCAGAAGTAAATCCAGGGAATAAGGATTTGGGACCACTAAAGCTTTATTCTTTAGTAGTGTCTTTCTTTTATTAGACAACTTTCAAAACAGCAAAATAGCTTCCTGAGTGCTTTACATTGTTCTATATGTGTAATACCATTTAAGGTCTTGACATACAGAATGGAATATGCAATCACTGAAATTGGATGGTTAGAGCATTTTCTTTTTTTTTGGGAGGGGGTCCATCTTCTCTCTGCATGTGTATTTATTTCTTCAGTTTTTATAGTTCATACTTTAGAGGAGGAAAATAATTTTCCCTTTACCTTTTTAAGGATCTTGGCTAACATCCCCCCCCCCCGCCCCGTTCTAAAACACAGATTAACAGGAGAGAAACAAGTTTGCTAGCATATATATCTCCTGTATGCCTGGAAGATACCCAGAAAAACTGAAAAATACCTCAAAGTGGCCAAAGCCATCACTTTAAATACCATTCCTACTTACAGACAAAAGAAGATGTTGTAAGGTGGGTGAGGCAGTTATAGGAGGCGATCAGGAAAAGCACAATAAACAATGGTCTACATGTTATGCAGATTTAGGTAACTGTGTTCTCTACTGATAACTATTTCTAGAAATTTAGAGTCATCTTTCACCTCCTGGTACAGGAGGGACACACTCTTACAAATGGAGATTTTTTTTTCCTTGTAAATATCCCTTGCAAAAGGGTAACTTCTACTCAGTTTTCAAAGCTTTTCCTGTGTCTGCTGTTTCTTAAAAATAACCAGCTTGTGCAATTTGGAAGTATAGCATAGAGAATATAGTCAATAATGTTGTAATAATGTTGTATGATGACAGATAGTGACTATACTTATCATGGTAAGCACTGAGTAAGGTACAGAATTGTCAAATCACTGTGTTGTATAACTGAAACTAATATAACATTGTATGGTGACTATACTTCAATTAAAAAAATACCCAGCTTGAAAAAATTCTTATGCCAAAGAGGCATATTTTTGGGTGGCAAATTCTGCTTCCCTTCAATACTTTGGTTAATCTCAGAGTTTCTGAGGTCAGACTACCTAGGTTCAAATTCCTGCTCTTCCATGACATTGGGCAAGTTACTTGGCCTCTCTATGTCTCAGTTTTTTTCATCTATAAAACAGGAATAATAGTAATATTTCCTATGTGTAATACCTGTTTAGTGAGGATCTAAGTAATGTAACAAATAAATAAAAAATAATAAAAATAAATAATGTATATAAAGCACATAAAATAGTTATTGCATAGTAATATTTATTAAATGTCTCTGATTGGACTTTGAATTTGAGCATAATACATGTTTTGTATAGCTCATCAAGGACAAGAATTCTTCTATGTAGCTAAAAGTTTCCTTTGAGATCAGCTAGTCTAGACTTTATTCTCTTTAACTTGTCAGTGTAGGCAACAAAGCCCATATAGAAGTTCAAGGGAGGCAAAATGACTGGCTTTAAGTCACACAGTGAGTGGCATAATTGTGATTAAAATCCTCATTGCATGTTTCCAAGCTGAGTGCTCTTTTTACCACATTGTGCTACATTAAGTTGAATGTAATTTAGAATCATTCCAAAGTAGTAGTCCGTCAGAAATCTTGGGGAGGGGGGGGATTCAAAGGGACTGATATGCTGAACAAAACTCAATCTAGGAGTACCTTCTATAGTATGCAAAAGACCATGCCTCAATTTCTTCAAATGTGAGTTTATGTACATCAGTTTGTGAAGAAAATTCTGTACATATCTTATGGTGAGTATATTTTTATATTTTTAATTTTTTGCTATGTTCCCTTAAATTGATTCTTCTGCTCAGAACATTTTTATTTTTTCTTTCGCTTTGGTTGTTGACAGATTTATTTTCAATTCAGTACAGCTCACTGAATTGCAAAGGAAAATAATGAGTGTGAAAGTGTTACAGTACACCCACATAGCCCTTCCACCTGGTTGCCTTATCCTTCCAAACAGACACCACCCCAAAGTAAACCATGTTGCTCAAAAACAATGATGAAATAAGAATGGTAACAGTCTGCTGCAATATTCTAATTCAAATGCTGTCTTGAATGCTTTCCATGGGCTGCTGTGATAAGGGATGACATGATCCTGTGATGAACAAGGCAACACTTTCAAATTGGAGTTTGTAGAATGCAAGTCCACTTAAGATACTAAGTATTCCACAAAGATAAGTTTTCTGGGGAGCAAATATTCTTAGACAAGTTTGAGTTGGAGCTTTTATAAAAATGTTTCTCAAATTCTCAGTCCCTTTTGTATGCCTTGGAACACATCTTCAAGAACACTTTGGGAAATAACACAATAAGATTTTGATAGTGTGAGGGCTCTTATTTTGAGTTTGAATTTTTTTAAAAAGATTTTTATTTATTTATTCATGAGACACACACACACACAGAGGCAGAGACATAGGCAGAGGGAGAAGCAGGCTCCTTGCAGGGAGCCCAATGTGGAACTCAGTCCCAGGACCAGGGGATCCTGACTTGAGCCAAAGGCAAACAACCACTGAGTCACCCAGGTGTCCCTGGAGTTTGAATATTTTAACTAAGACTTTTGTTAAGGTAATTGTACATACACGTGTATTTGTAAAATATAGGGAGGTTCTATGCACCCTTTATCTAATTTCCCCCAATGGCAAACATCTTGCAAAACTATGATACAGTATCATAGACAGGAAATCAAGAGTTATACAACATACTGATCCTATTCAGATTTCTCTAGTTTTATACCCATGTGCCTGTCTGTGCATGGTATCTATGTGTGTTTAGATATATACAGTTTTATCACATGTGTAGTTTCAAGTATCTTACCCAGGAATTTTCATCAGAAAATTATTACTTCTTTTTTTCCAATACTTTATTACTGAAGATTAACACTTCCTTCGATGTAGGTTAAACACACACACACACACACACAGTTGTATTAGCAGTATATATGACTTTTTCATTAATAGAAGTCACGTTATAGTTCTTGTAGCTATCTCAAAACACCATTTATGGTCATCGTTACTTCAAAATTAGAATAATTATTAAAGCTGTCAATAAGGGATCCCTGGGTGACGCAGCGGTTTAGCGCCTGCCTTTGGCCCAGGGCACGATCCTGGAGACCCGGGATCGAATCCCACGTCGGGCTCCCGGTGCATGGAGCCTGCTTCTCCCTCTGCCTGTGTCTCTGCCTCTCTCTCTCTCTGTGTGTGACTATCATAAATAAATAAAAATTAAAAAAAATTAATCTGTCAATAAATTATATTACTTAATGCTTTAATGAACATATATTTTACTGGATCACAATTTTCAAAGTTTGATAACTTTATTTCAATATATTTAGTTTCTTTGTAATCTTATGTGTTCTATTTATTTAAAAACATTTTGAGAAGAGTCTCATATGCTTCACTAGACTGTCATAGGGATCTATGTTGCAAATTGGCTTAAGAACTTCTAGTGTAGCTAGGAAAATGCACACTGAAAAGAGAGACAGAAGACATTATTTTCCATTTCCAGCTCTGCTGCTTATTACTTACATAATTTAGACAAGTATGTAAACTCTGAGCCCTAGTTTTCTCACCAGTAAAATGGTAATGAGACTAATCAGCTGGTATAGTTTCCTTATAGTTCTAAATTTCTCAGAATCTGTTATACTGAAAAAGTCATCTTTCCACCATTTTCTGAACTAGTTCAGATATAATAAAAATAAACTTTTTCCTTTGAATTTTAATGATACATAGGTAACCTGGAGATTTTTCAGAAAATAGCTTCAAACCATTCATTCATTCAAAAATAATCTTTATTTACACTCTACACATAATAGAACTGTGCACCTGGAGTTTTGGAAGCACCTAAGAAGATTAACAAGATTAATTGTTAATTAGCAATTGTTTCTTTGTTAACAATTGTTTCTTTGTTAACAATTGATGGACAAAACCAATCTTGGAAGGAATTGTTATCAGCAAAGAATTCCTAGAGGAGGAATTTGAATTTGAATTCAATTGAATTGAATCCGCTATTTGAATTGAGTTTATTAACAAGGGACTCTAAGGGAAGGGGATTCTGGACAAAAAAATAACCTGAGTAAATGCACTGAGCAATGAGAGAGCATGGTGCACTTGGAAAATAGCAAGTCTTTGTCTATAATTGTGAGAGGGTGAAAAGATGACTCTGGACTGATAGCCAGAGCCCTATCATCATTAAAGGCCTTCTATGCCTGCCAGGCCATACTTAGAAATCATGCATTTTATTGAGAAGTCAGTGGTGGCTGACAAGAAGTCTTTTTTTTTTTTTAATTTACTTATGATAGTCACAGAGAGAGAGAGAGAGAGAGAGAGAGAGGCAGAGACACAGGCAGAGGGAGAAGCAGGCTCCATGCACTGGGAGCCCGATGTGGGATTTGATCCCGGGTCTCCAGGATCGCGCCCCGGGCCAAAGACAGGCGCCAAACCGCTGCGCCACCCAGGGATCCCGACAAGAAGTCTTAAGAAGGAAAAAATGACATAATCTTATTTGCAATCCATAAGGTTCCTTTGACCCTAGGCTGAAGGAGGAACTTAAGGGAAGTGAAACTGGAGATAAACTAGGTAGGAGGCTTCCAACGGTTCAGTTGTAATAAAATTGAGGACTCAAAATAAAGATATGATTGTGGGGGTATATAATAGAAAATGTAATTGCAAGAAATAAAGGAGGAGTCAAGAAAGGCTTCCAGGTTTCTCAGAAAATTTTGTAGTTAACAAAAGTAGGAAACATGAGGAACAACAGATTGGGGAAACAGGGAAGGACAAAAAGTTGGTTCACATTTAAGACAGATTGATTTTGAAATAAACTCCAGAACACCTACATGGAAATATTCAGTAGCTGGTTGGAAATTTAAATGTGAAGGTTAGAAATGAAGTTTGGGCTCACAATATAAAAGTGGGAGTCCTCTTTATTTACATGTTAACTGATACTACAGTAATAGACACTGTCATTTAGAAAATTCATCAACAGTGAAAAGAAGAAAGCAGTAGACTCCAAATTGTATTGGTGTATTTCATTCATAAAAAATTTTGGCCTTTATGCATGTGTAGGTATGCTAGTTTAGATGTACATGTGTGTATTTTATAAATATTTTTATTACAGATACCACAAAAATGTCAATGATAAGATGCTATAAGACTACACACACGAAAGTTATAATATTTTCCACACTCCAATGCATCATCTTGTGTATGCTCTCAGGTATGCACACCTCACTGTGGAAATCATATAGGTAAACAGTGGGAAACGTAAGTATAAAGTTGCTAAAGCATAGAATGCAAAACAAGAAGAAGTAAGAGTTTATGTGGCAGAATTTGATAGATGTTGGGTCCTCATTATCTCATGGTAATGGAATTCAAATGCATCCTATAGTCAATGGGAAGCCAGAAACGTTCAAAGTAAGGGAATTAACATGGTTATGTTTACATTTGGCTCAAATCATTTGTGGTGGTGGGGATTGGAGATAGTGAGTTTGGAATCAGTGAGATAGAATGAAAGATATAGAAAATAGATTTGTGAAAATAAGCTAAATGAATTAGGCTTACTTCTCTTGGAGAATGGATGGCTAAGAGGTGACGTGGTCAGCCTTACAATATAAGATTTATTATGTGAAAGATTTTATTTAGATTGATCACTGAGAAGTGGAAAAGAGGCAAGAAAATAAAAGTGGAGAAGTTTGAATTGGTTACCAGGCAAACTCTTGGTTATTTGAGTGATGATTTATATATTTAAAGTCTTTTTCTCCAGAGATTTTCATGATGAGAATGACATTAGTGGCTACTTTATGACAGGCAGATAACAAATGTCAGAGAGATGTGGTTGTAGAACTATTGATATTGTTTCTTTTAAAAATCTGATGACACCTAGCCTATGAAGACTAGATTCAACTTGAGGGATGCCAGTTTGTGAAAACTATGGCTTAATTATTCATCTAGTTTTAATAAGGGGTCCGAATCAGTTAGATGCATCCAGGAGGTCCTGTTGTGCCTTGTGATACTCCGAGAAAATGATCAACCAAATAGCATATACTCGATGAGAATTTACTACATTTTGGGTAAAAAACAAAGATTTATCATATAGTTTCTGCTTTCTGAGAGATGATCATCTAGTTTGGGAAAACAGGACATATGGATGAGAAACTAATATAAGGAAGAATATAAGTGCAAAGACAACTTATAATTACCCATATACTTCAGTTTTGTCATATTAGATGATGCAGCACATTTAAAAATCTATTACTGGAAGCTTTCTTAATAATGTAATTTCTGAGAAACTCAGGTCAACGGAAGTGAATGCATTTTAGAATGTTTTTCCCATTTACAGTGAAACCTGACATATATAGTTCTGCTGTGTAAAAGGGTAAAAAGTTTAGAAATGAATCACAATGCTACTAATTCTATTTGATAATTCAAGAATTAAATTAACATTTACTCCAAATATTCTTCAGTTTGAGTACAAATGGTTTATAGATTCAGCAGAATAAAGATGTTCTAGGATAAGTAATAGCTAACAATTTGTTTATTGTTCTGAAATGAGCATTTATAATTATTTACATTAATGCATGCTGAGAGGCAGTGCAGTGTGATGGAAAGAGTATTGGACTAAGAATTAAGAAAATTTTACAAGTTTTACTTCTTCCCCTAATTAGTTCTATGATGGTCCTGATTAAAATACTATCATAGTAATACAATCTGTTCTTCCTAAAGCATGACAAAATGGATAAAATCATCCTCACTTTAAGCCTAAGAAAAATATTGAGAATTGAAAGCCACTTATTTTTTTTTTCTCATTAAACTTTTGTTTTAATGGGTCTCAAAATTCTGTGACAGATTTTTGGTCAAGTTGTTTCCATTAAAAAGTACTGATTTTAAAAACTAATAACTTAAAACTGCCACACACGCACAAAAAAAAAAAAAATGGTCCACAAAACATTCTCCTTTCCTTCTGAAGGTTTTACGATGCATTGTTATCATTAACCAGTCTTTTACTATTAAACTTAAATGGCCAATTGACACAAACAGTTCTGAGACCGTTCTTCCACCACTGATTAAGACTGGGGTGGCAGGTATTGGGGATAATATTCATTTAGCCTTCTGAGCTTTCTGGGCAGACTTGGTGACTTTGCCAGCTTCAGCTGCCTTCTTGTCCACTGCTTTGATGACACCCACAGCAACCGTCTGTCTCATGTCACGAACAGCAAAACGGCCCAGAGGAGGATAGTCAGAGAAGCTCTCAACACACACAGGTTTGCCAGGAACCATATCAACAATGGCTGCATCCCCAGATTTCAAGAACTTGGGACCATCTTCCAGCTTCTTTCCAGAACAACTATCTATCTTTTCCTTCAGCTCAGCAAACTTGCAAGCAATGTGAGCTGTGTGACAATCCAGCACAGGTGCATATCCAGCACTGATTTGGCCTGGATGGTTCAGGATAATTACCTGAGCTGTGAAGCCAGCTGCTTCCATTGGTGGGTCATTTTTGCTGTCACCAGCCACGTTGCCACAACGAACATCTTTGACAGATACGTTCTTGACATTGAAGCCCACATTGTCCCCAGGAAGAGCCTCACTCAAAGCTTCATGGTGCATTTCAACAGACTTTACTTCAGTTGTAACATTGACTGGAGCAAAGGTGACCACCATGCCAGGCTTAACAACACCAGTCTCCACTCGACCCACTGGGACAGTACCAATACCACCAATTTTGTAGACGTCTTGGAGAGGCAGACGCAAGGGCTTATCAGTTGGACGAGTTGGTGGCAGAATGCAATCCAGGGCTTCAAGCAGTGTGGTTCCGCTGGCATTCCCATCTTTACGGGTGACTTTCCATCCCTTGAACCAAGGCATGTTAGCACTTGGCTCCAGCATGTTGTCACCATTCCAACCAGAAATTGGCACAAACGCTACTGTGTCGGGGTTGTAGCCAATTTTCTTAATGTAGGTGCTGACTTCCTTAACGATTTCCTCGTATCTCTTCTGGCTGTAGGGTGGTTCAGTGGAATCCATTTCGTTAACACCAACAATTAGTTGTTTTACACCCAGTGTGTAAGCCAGAAGGGCATGCTCACGGGTCTGCCCATTCTTGGAGATACCTGCTTCAAATTCACCAACACCAGCAGCAACAATCAGGACAGCACAGTCAGCCTGAGATGTGCCTGTAATCATGTTTTTGATAAAGTCTCTGTGTCCTGGGGCATCAATGATGGTCACATAATACTTGCTGGTCTCGAATTTCCACAGGGAGATATCAATGGTGATACCACGTTCACGTTCAGCTTTCAGTTTATCCAAGACCCAGGCATACTTGAAGGAGCCTTTTCCCATCTCAGCAGCCTCCTTCTCAAATTTTTCGATAGTTCTTTTGTCGATCCCACCACATTTGTAGATCAGATGGCCAGTAGTGGTAGACTTGCCCGAATCTACGTGTCCAATGACAACGATGTTGATGTGAGTCTTCTCCTTTCCCATTTTGGTTTAGGTTTAGCGGTGGTTTTTACGACACCTGTGTTCTGGCGGCAAACCCGTTGCGAAAAAAAAGCTTGAAAGCCACTTAAATGGAAAACATGACAAATGTAAAATAATGCTGATGAATGGCCTAAACAAAAAGCTTAAACAAAGTTCAGCTACCAAAAAGGTTTGACATGATAGGTAATATGGTATCTGGGTGAATAAAAGTGTTGGGATTATATTAAAATGTGGGAGAAGACCATAATTGTCAGGTTTAATCTGATTGGTAGTAAAATGGAATAGAGAGGTCAGGCAAAAGTTGGTCGAAACAGGCTTTTAATGGGATGCGCTCTCTGGTGAGGTTCCGTGGCCCGCAGGGGAGGGAGAGAGGGGGGAGGTCACCAGGGAAGTTGCACCCAGGCAAATGGCAGGGGGGTTTACAAAGAGTTTTCTGCTGGAAGATGGGGGTAGGGCGGCATTCCAGTTAGGGCAAGGGTTACAGGTCTTGTAAGCTAAGTTAGGGTAGGGAGGCAAGGCAGTGTCAGTGGGAAGATGGAGGTGGGGAGGCAAGGCTGCGTTATTGGGAGGTCGCTGGCCTGGGGTCAGCCATTTTGAGGTTCCCAGTCTCTCCAGCCCAACAATAATAATATGTAAGAACTTGAGTCTCATTTCACATAAGAAGCAGAGCTCTAGAAGTGTATATATAAACTTCCTTAAACATCACAATTTCATAGAAGGGCCACAAAATAAGGAAGAAATGGAGAGGCATGAAAACATTTGGGTACTTACTATTTGTGAAAATCTCTTCAATCCATTTTCACAAGTTCTTTATCCCACGAGGAAAGTAATATAGACCAATATATCCCATACACCTGGTACAATTATTAAAAACTACAGATTCCCCACCCTCAACTTCATGAATGATAGTATCCAGAGAAAGGAGACTGATAATCTACATCTTTTGCATGTGACCCATGTGATTCTGATGATCAGACAATTTTAGAAAATACTGCTGTAGACCCTTAATGTTCACAAAAGACATATCTAGAGGCTTTTGGAATTTTTCAATGTTGCAAATGCCACTATAATTTTCCATGTAAAAGTTCTATTTTGCTGTCTAAGAACCATCACTTTCTTAGATCTTCTCATTTTCTCTTTTTCCTTATTTCTATCACCAACACCACAACAGCAGTTGAATTTTGGGGGCTATGTTTTTACAAAAATCAAAAGTTTTACCACTTTGAAGGTTGAGGATACTGAGTACATGAGCTCAGTACTGATATTAGCCGTGTCCTAGAGTTATCTTAGCCATGTACTTCTCTGGGTAGACAAGTGGAAACTGGCATGTCTCACAGGTATAAATGCTGAAACTAATGTTATTTTTCATAAATTTATAATATAATATTTGCTAAATGTTTGTTGAATAAAATTATGTGGAAGAGTAAGTCTACAATCATTTGGCAAATTTGCAGTTATCATCACAGTCTTTCAGGTAGTGGAATGCTAAGTTGGAGGCTGTAAAACAGAAAAATCATTCTCTGTAAAATCATTCTAACTTTCTGTAATGTGAGCAGGTGAATTCAACCAGGGACTCTATGGAACTACTTTTAACATTTCCCTGACTCAGATGAATTGGAAGATGTGTCATACTGATTAAAGAAAGTAAGTACTACTTTTAAAGGTGAGTAAGCAGGACACTGATGAGAATGTGGTACACAGCATGAATTTGAAGGAAATAACCCAAATTATATTCATAGCCTAATGGGATCCTAGTTTACCATTTACATCTATAGACAGGAGCCGTGAGTCTGCCTAAAGTAGTCTCTCTGGGCATCAAAGGATGCGTTATCACATCCACTCATTTTATTTTCCTTATAGCACTTGCTACACATATTTTATTATTTACTGCTTATTTATTTGTTTGTTGGCTGTGTTGACTTCTCCTATCCCAAAAACAAGATGTAAACTACATGAAAGTAGGGACCTTGTGTTTATTTATTTATTTTTATTTTTTTAGGGACCTTGTTTTTACTTGTTTGTTGTACTGAATCACCAGCTCCTAGCACAAAACAGACACTTATTAAATACTTGTCGAAAGTATGAATCTCCTAAAGGCATCAATTTAGTATGCTTTTGTGGCCAAAAGTTCAAGAGCATAATGAGCATAATCATGGTAGATACTAAACATAAAATAAAATATCCTACTTCATATGAAAATTAAAGATTTACCCCCACATCTCTAAGATATGTTTGAGTTTGAGAAATTCTAAACATAAGTTACAAGTAATCAGGATGATTGAGGAGTAAGATCTTTAAGAGTAGGGGATAATGAGTAGGCTTCTTAACTGAAAAGACAAAAGGTGAAGGTTACACATTATAAGGGAAAGGTAAGTTTAGAGATGTTCATTAAATCTCCATATTTAATACTTAGGAGTTACCTTTTGGAATTCATTTATTCAATAGAGATGCACTGTATAACAGATACTGTGCTAGATGATGGAGATACAAAAATGAAAAAAATAAAGTAGTTCTTATGATAGTGGGGAAAAGCCTGAGGTGGGGAATCTCAGGAAATGCTCTCTGGATAAAGTGATACCTTATTTGAATACTAAAACATAATGAGAAGTTAACCAAGTGAAGAGTGGAAATAGGCAAAAAATTCTTGACAGCAGAAACAAAGGAATTCATCAATGTGGCAGGATATAAAATCAATGCACAGAAATCAGTTGCATTTCTATACACTAACAATGAGACAAACGAAAGAGAAATTAAGAAATTGATCCCATTTACAATTGCACCAAAACCATAAGATACCTAGGAAAGAACTTAACCAAGGAGGTAAAGGATCTGTACTCTACTACCTACAGAACACTTATGAAAGGAATTGAGAAAGACAAAGAAATGGAAAAACATTCCATGCTCATGAATTAGAAGAATAAATGTTAAAATGTCCATGCTACCCAGAGCAATCCACACATTTAATGCAATCTCTATCAAAATACCATCCACATTTTTCACAGAGCTGGAACAAATAAACCTAAACTTTGTATGGAATGAGAAAAGACCCCAAATAGCCAGAGAATATTGAAAAAGAAAACCAAAGCTGGAGGCATTACAATTCCCAACTTCAAGCTGTATTATAAAGGTGTGATCATCAAGACAGTATGGTATTGGAACAAAAACAGATGAATGGATCAATGGAACAGAATAGAGACCCAGAAGTGGACCCACAAGTATATGGCCAACTTATCTTGGACAAAGCAGAAAAGAATATCCAATGCAAAAAAGACAGTCTCTTCAATAAATGGTGTTGGGAAAACTGGACAGCAACATTCAGAAGAATGAAACTTGACCACTTTCTTACACCATAAACAAAAATAAATTCAAAATGGATGAAAAGCCTAAATGTGAGATAGGAAACCATCAAAATCCTAGAGGAGAACACAAGTTGCAACCTCTTTGACCTTGGCTGGAGCACTTCTTATTACGCACATCTCCAGAGGCAAGGGAAACAACAGTAAAAATGAATTATTGGGACTTCATCAAGATAGAAAGCTTCTGCACAGTAAAGGAAACCATCAACAAAACTAAAAGGCAACCTACAGAATGAGAGAAGATATTTGCAAATGGCATATCAGATAAAGGGCTAGTATCCAAGATATATAAAGAACTTACCATACTGGGAAACTAACAAGGAGTAGTGGAAGAGGAAGTGGGCAGGAGGATGGGTTGACTGGGTGACAGGCACTGATGGGGGCACTTGACAGGATGAGCACTGGGTGTTATACTATATGTTGGCAAATGGAACTCCAATAATGTATATAATATAATATTATATAATATTTGTATAATATGATAATTAATATAACATAATTATATAAAATATTATTTAATATAATTATATAATATATAATATTATATATTAATTATATATAATATATATTAATTATACAATATAATAATATAATATAATATAATATAATATAATAATATATATATATATAAAGGAGCAGCAGAAAACTACTTCCCATATGCACAGAGATTGTTTAAATAACATTGGAATTATCTATGCTTGAAATTTTGAAGAAACTCATCCCTAAAACTATTTGGATCTGGCATAATGGGAGGTCAGGGGTCAGGAATACATTTGGGCAAGCAGAGTAGGCTATTTTCTTGGTATTCCTCTCTCCAATCCAAACCAAAGATTAAATAAGTACATCAGATAGAAAAAGAAAAAAAAAAGGACTTATCAAACTTAACACCCAAAAAACAATCCAGTCAAGAAATAGGCAGAAGATATGAGCAGACATTTCTCCAAGAAAAACCTACTCATGGCCTACAAACACATGAAAGAATGCTTCACATCACTTGTCATTAGGGAAATACAAATCAAAACCACAATGAGATACCATTTTACACCAATCAGAATGGTTAAAATGACAAGACAGGAAACAACAAATTTTGGAGAGGACCTGGGGAAAGGAGAACCCTCTTGCACTGTTGGTGGGTATGCAAGCTGGTGCAGTTACTCTGGAAAATAGAACGGAGGTTCCTCAAGAAGCTAAAAAAGAGCTACCCTATGACCCAGCAAATGCAGTACTAGGTATTTACACCAAAGATACAAATGTTGTCATCCAAAGCGGTAGCTGCATCCCAATGTTTATAGCAGCAATGTTCACAATAGCCAATCTATGGAAAAAGCCAAGATGTACATTGGCAGAAGAATGGATAAAGAAGATATGGGGTGTATATACACACACAATGGAGTATAACTCAGCCATCAGAAAGGGTGAAATATTACCATTTACATCGATGTGAATGAAACTGGAGGGTATTATGCTGAGCGTATATGTCAGACAAAGACAATTATCATATAGTTTCACTCATATGAGGAATATAAGAAACAGTGCAGGGGACCACACAGGAAGGGAAGGAAAATGGAATGGGAAGAAATCAGAGAGGGAGACAAATCATGAGAGATTCTTAACTATGGGAAAGAAACTGAGGGTTGCTAAAAAAAAAAAAAGAAAGAAAGAAACTGAGGGTTGCTGGAGGGGAGGTCGGTGGAGGGATGGGGTAACTGGGTGATGGGTATTAAAGAGGGCACATGATGTGATGAGCACTGGGTGTTATATGCCACTGATGAATTACTGAACTCTACATCTGAAACTAATGGCTAATTGAACTTAAATAAGAAAAACAAAAGAAATACATGAGAAACAAGAAGACGTGAAGGATGACAAGCAATTCAGCATTGCTTGAATGTAGCATTTGATAGAGGAATGGAAGAAAAATGAAATTGGCAAGGGCAATAGGGACAATCATTAAAGCTTAAATAACATATGAAAGAGTTTGGGCACTAATATATAAGAAATATAGACATCAAATGCTTTTTAAGTACGGTGCTTATATGTAAAGTTTTAAATTGTTTGGACTGGAACTTTTTTGGTAGATAAATTTGAAAGAGAATATAAAAGAGGTTGGGAGAACAGTAGGAAGTGGTTGTATTAGTCTAGGCAAATGATGATGGCTGCCTTAGGTAATGGTAGTGTGGATGTTAAAGTGATGACAGACTCAAGGAATATTAAGGAGGATATAGTCACCAAATGGATAAAGGAGGAGGGAAGTAGAGAAAGGAGTCCAGATGACTTAAAACTTCTGGTTTTAGTGATTGAGTAGATGATGACAGATGCCAAATAATTATAGAGGAAGGAGAGTATGTGGTATGGAATTTAGAGATGAATTCAATTAGGGTATTAAGATTTCTATAAGACATTTAGCATGCAGTTTAATACAAGTCTTAAGCCTGAATGAGTGTTTTAGTTTAGAGATACAGATGTAGAAGTTATGAATACATAGAAAGGTTTTTTTTGCACTTGATCATTAATTTTATCATATGTGGAAAAGTGTAAAGTGAGAAGAGAAATGATATGGACTCTGGGAAACATCAATATTTACTGAGAAAATTTAAGAAAAGGAATCCATAAAAGAAAAAAATGGTTGGAGATACACCAAACTAACTATAGGAGTTTGGTGACCTGGAGGTCAAGAGTGAAGAAATTCAGGAAAGGAGTTATTGTCATTACTATTTATAGTAAAGAGGTCTAGGAAAGTAAGGGTTAAAAAAAAATCTCCCTTGAATTTTACAATTAGGAAGCCATTTGTGACCTTAACAAAATCAGTTATGTTACAGTAGTAGGTTATAGGGCCCAGAATGAAGGAAATTGAGAATTTAGTGGGAAGTTAAGAGGGCAATATTAAGATTGATAGAAGGATGTTTCTCTCTTTTCTTTTATATAGAGCAGGTAAAAGAGCATTAGAATTTCTAACTTCTAAGACAGAATACAGATTGAAAAAGATTATTAGATAATTTTGTGACTTGTGAATTCATAGTATTTATTAATAAAAGAAAGATTGTTTGTGGGGGCATTATTAACCTGTGAAATGGATAGATATAAAGGCATTTCTTATGTTTTTACCATAACACTTACCCACTGGACCATTTGTAATGTGGTCTGGACTGATACCCAATGGATTACTATCGCTCATAGCTTTATTTGCCCTATTGACATACACTATAGGAGCAGGGATGGGAAAACATGACTGTATCCTAATATTCCTGTCAAATTAAAATGCAATCTGAGGAGGGTAATACAACATTTTTAGTTTTTTGACAAAGAATATTGAGAAGAAAACAACAGAAACAAGACCACAAGAGTAGAGTAATAATTTTTCTAGAAAATAAGATACACTAAGCTTGCCACTATAAATATGAACAATGCGGACCTAAATAGGTGGATCAAAAGCAATAGTATTCTATTAGAACTATTTAAAATTAATTGTTAATTCTCATTAACTATAGAAGGCCAATTTTTGAAGTAGAACATCAGGAAGGAGTGTTGCTTTAATGGAATTTTGGCAGTTTCTATAACATGTAATTAAACTTTTTATTTTTTTATTTTTATTTTTATTTATTTTTATTTTTTATTTTTTTTTATGATAGTCACAGAGAGAGAGAGAGAGAGAGGCAGAGACACAGACAGAGGGAGAAGCAGGCTCCATGCACCGGGAGCCCGACATGGGACTCGATTCCGGGTCTCCAGGATCGCGCCCTGGGCCAAAGGCAGGTGCTAAACCGCTGTGCCACCCAGGGATCCCGTAATTAAACTTTTTAAAAACAAATGTTATTTGTAATTTCTTTTACCTTTCATTTGATTTTTAATTGAAGTATAATTGACATACAGTATCCTATTAGTTTTAGGTATACATCACAGTGAGTTGATATTTTTATACATTATGAAATAGCCCCCATGAGGAGTCTAGTTACCATCTGTCACCATACAAAGTTATTACAATATTATAGTTTTGATTGGCATGCTCCTGAAGATTAGTAATGTTGAGCATCTTTTCATATGTATGTGACTTACTATCTGTAAGTCTTCTTTGGAAAAATGTCTATTTAGGCTATTTGAGGGTTTTTTTATATTAGGTTGTTTATGCTCTCTATATATTTTGGATATTAACTCCTTATTGGATATATTATTTGCAAAAGCTTCTCCCACTCAGTAGGTTGCCTTTCCACTTTGTTGATTTTTCTTCTGTGCAAAAGTTTTTTAGTTTGATGTAATCCTACTTGTTTATTTTAGCTTTTGGTGCCCTTGTCTGAGAAAACTGGTCCAAAAAAATATTGCTAAGTCCAATATCAAAGAGCTTCTTGCTTATATTTTCTTTTAGGAACTTTATGGCTTCAGGTCTGATATCAAAGTCTTTAATCTATTGTGAAGTTATTTTTGTGTATGAAGTAAGAAAGTGATCCAGTTTCATTCTTTTGCAAGTTGTCCAGTTTTTCCAACGCCATTTATTGAAAAGATTGTCTTCTCCATTTTATATTCTTATATTCTTGCCTCTTTTCTCATAGATTAATTAACCATATAAGTGTGGACTTAATTCTGATCTCTGTCTTCTGTTTCATCTATTTGTATGTCTATTTTTATGCCTGTATCATGCTGTTTTTATTACTATAGCTTTGTAGTGTAGTTTGAAATCTGGGAGTGTGATATCTTCTGCTTTGTTCCTCTTTCTCAAGATTGCTTTGGCTATTCAGGATCTTTTGTGGTTCCATAAAAAATTTAAGATTATTTGTTCTAGTTCCGTGAAAAATGTCACTGGCATTTTGATAGGAATTTTACTGAATCTGTAGATTGCTTTGGGTAGTATGGCCATTTTAACAATATTAATTCTCCCAATCTGTGAACATGGTGTATCTTTCCCTTAATATGTGTCATCCTGGGATGCCTGGGTGGCTCAGCAGTTGAGCATCTGCCTTTGGCTCAGGGCATGATCTCAGAGTCCTGGGATTGAGTCCCACATCGGGCTTCCTGAATGGAGACTGCTTCTCCCCTCTGCCTATGTCTCTGCCTCTCTCTCTCTCTCTCTCTCTCTCTCTCTCTTTCTCTGTTTCTCTCATGAATAAATAAATAAATAAAATCTTTTAAAAATTGTGTCATCGTGAATTTCTTTCATCAGTGTCTCATGTTCCAGATTATAGGTCTTTCACCTCTTGGTTAAATTTATTCCTAGGTATCTTATTTTTTTAATGCAATTTGTAAATGGGCTTTTTTCCTTAATTTCCCTTTTTGATAGCTCATTAGTGTATAAAAATGTAATCAATTTCTTTATGTTAATTTTATGCCCTGCAACTTTACTTAATTCATTATTCTAATAGTTTTTGGTGGTGTCTTTATGGTTTTCTATATAGTATCATGTCATCTACAAATTGTGACAATTTACTGCCTTTCCATTTTGGATGCCTTTTAGACTTTCAAAAGTTGTGTTTCCATTTTCATTTGTCTCAAGGTATTTTTTTTATTTCCTTGGATTTGTTCATTGACCCATTGATTGTTAATAGTATGATTTTGTGGTTTTCCAGCTTTTTTCTTGAAAATAATTTCTAGTGTCATACTATTATGGTTAGAAAAGATGCTTGAGTGAAGCCTTGAAATGATTTCAATATTCTTAAATTTACTGAGACTTATTTTGTGACCTATGTGCACTTAAAAAGAATGTGTATTTTGTAGTTTTAAAATGAAATGTTCTATATATATCTATTAAATTACTCTGGTCTAACGTGTCATTTAAGGCAAATGTTTCCTTATTGATTTTCTGTCTGGATAATCTATGCATTGATGTTAGTAAGATGTTAAAATTTTCTACTATTATTATATTATTGATAATTTATCCCTTTAGGTCTATTAATATTTGCTTTATATATTTAGGTGTTCCCATGTTGTGTACATAAATATTTATGAATGTTATATCTTCTTTTTGGATTGATCTCTTTATCATGATGTAATGCCCTTCTTTGTCTTTTCTTATAGTCTTTGTTTTGAGGTCTATTTTGTCTAATATGATTATTGCTACACCAGCTTTCTTTTTGTTTCTACTTGCATGGAATATCTTTTTCCATCCCCTTCCTTTCAATATGTGTGTATCTTGAGATCTGGAGTGAGTCTCTTATAGGTAGCATATAAATAGGCCTTGTTTTTTATCCATTCACTGACCCCATGCTTTTTGATTGAAGCATTTAGTCCATTTACACTTAAAATGATTACTGATAGGCATGTACTTATTGCCATTTTGATGACTGTTTTCATAGTTCTCTATTCCTTTCTTTCTCTATTGGTCCCTTCCCTTTGGCTTGATGGTTTTATTTAATGTTATGTTTGGGTTCCTTTCTTTTTATTTTTGTGTATCTACTATAGAATTTTGGTTTAAGGTTACAACGAGGTTCACATATATTGATCTATATAAACAGCAGCCTATTTTAAGCTGATAGCTGCTTAAGTTCAGGCACATTGTAAAAGCACTCCATTGTTACTCATCACCCCACCATGCTTTTTTTTTTTTGATACCTTATTTTACATCTTTTTATTTTGCATGTCCCTTAACTACTTTTTGTAGTTAGAATTGATTTCAGTGTTTTTGTCTTTTTGTCTTCATACTAACTTTTAAAGTGGCTGATTTACTGCCTTTACTATATTTGCCTTTACCAGTGAGATTTTTTTCTTTCATATATTTTCTCATTTCTAGTTGTGGCCTTATTATTACCCTTAAAGAAGACTCTTTAGCATTTCTTGTAATGCCAGCTTAGTGGTGATGAACACTTTTAGCTTTTGCTTGCCTGAGGAACTTCACTTTCTCTCAATAATGAATGATAATCTTGCCAGGTAGAGTATTCTTGGTTGTAAATTTTTCCCTTTGAGCACTTTGAATATATCCTGCCACTTCTTTCTTCCCTGAAAAGTTTCTTGCTGAAAACTCAGCTGCTAGTATTATGGAGTTTCCCTTGTATGTAATTGTCTATTTTTCTTTTGCTGTCTTTGGGATCATCTCTTTATCTTTAACTTTTGCCATTTTAGTTATAATATGTCTTGGTGTGGATTTCTTTGGGTTCATCTTGTTTGGTACTTTCTGTGCTTCCTGGACCTGGACATCTGTTTCCTTTCCCAGTTTGGGGAAATGTTCATCCATTATTACTTCAAATATGTTCTCCACTTGTTTCTCTTTCTCAGACAACTGTAACACGAATGTTAGTGTGTTTGATGTTGTCGTAGGGGTCCCTTATTGTCATTTTTAAAAAAGATTTTATTTATTTATTCGTGAGAGACACACAGAGAGAGGCTGAGACATGGTCAGAGGGAAAAGCAGACTTATTCTCATTTTTAAAGTTCTTTCTTCTTTTTGCTGTTCTGTGTGATTTCCACCACACCTCTTGATCTATTCTTCTGTATCATCTAATGAATTGTTGATTCCTTCTAGTCTATTTTTCAGTTCAGTTATTCTTTTTTAAAAATTAGTTTCAGAAGTAGAATTTGCTGATTCATCAGTTGCATATAACACCCAGTGCTCGTTACATTAAATGTCTTCCTTAATGCCCATGACCCAATTATCCCTTTTCTCCAACCACCTCCTCTCCAGTAATCCTTAGTTCAGTTATTCTATTTTCAAACTCTGTGACTTCTGTTTGGTATTTTCTTATGTTTTCTCTTTGAGTTTATCACTGTGTTGCTCCATCTTTATAATTACATTGAACTCTTTATCAGGTAAATTACTTATCCCCATTTCATTAGGGTTTTTTCCTGGGGTCTCATTTTTTTCTTTTGTTGGAATATATTCTGTCTTATTTTGTTTGACTTTCTGTGTTTATTTCTATAAACTAGGCAGAAAAGCTACCTCTTCTGCTTTTGAAGGAATGGCCTTATATAAGAACATTCCTCATATTAGACTGAATGTTCTGGTGGCTTTAGCTGGTTGGCTGGGGCTGGAGAAAGGATGAATTGGGATGGGGTTGTCCTGGGACATACCACACTGAGGCAACCCTGGTGAAATGACTGAAGCTGGAGTGGGAGTGACCTGGGCATGTCCTGAACTGCTGCACCCAGGCTACCTGTTAGGACATCTTGAGTTAGAGAGGGTATGGACCAGGGGAGTCCTGGTGCATGTTGTGCTAGGGTAGTCCTGATGGGACAGCTGGATTGTGCATGGGTTTTAGGGGTCCTAGGGCATGCTACACTGGGGCCATCTTGGGACTACGGGAGCTGGGAAGGGAACTGGTGGAGGGTCACCTTAGGCAGGACAGCTGGAACTGGCATGGGTTAAAGGCTTGGGGCTCACAATGGTGGATATAGCAGGGCCAGAGTGGTCCCAGCTCCAATCTGTGCTGTCAAGGTGGAGGGAAAACATAAACAATGGTGTTTGCCTGTACTTTCAATCTTGGAGAGCTCTAGTCGTTCCCCAACTGTTATCACACCCTCTAGTGTTATTAGAAAATTGATTTCCTTCAATTATAGTGTAGCTGCTCTTTAAACAGCTGTGTTTTATTGTTGTTGTTGTTGTTGTTGTTGTTGTTTTGGTTTTGTTTCCTGGTGCCCCAGGTTGGATAACTCTGCATGTAGGCCTATCAGTGATACCCCTCCCTAGTCGAGGTCATTGCCTGGGGTGTGGACTTCTAATCATCACTGTGTCTCTGTTTTTCCTACTTTTCTCTATATGGTCTCTATTATTTCTTGTGCAGAAGCTATCAATTAGCCATCAGTACACAGTACCTGTGAAAGGAGGTAGGTTCTGCATCTTCCTCTGTTGCCTGTTGCCATATTGGATTATGACTATTTATAATTTCAATTGTTTTCTAGGGATTTCAGATTATGAGAAACATTAAAAATGGTTCCATATATATGATTCTCCATAAACTTAGTGATTATGTTGAACAGTACAGGTCAAGTGAACCTGTGGCTGCATGAGTCATGACACAGAGTTGTCACCTAGGATGGATATATCTTTGTGGAAATCCCATTCCAGGATAATGCTTCTCAGTTCTGTAGATCAGATGTTCAGTCTGGTTTGGTAACTAAATATTACCAATTTCTCAGAGACTTGCTTACACATTAGCTTAATTCAAAAGATATCAATGTCTAAAATTTGAGTGCTGGTTTATTTGTTTACAATAGTAAGCATAACTATCAAGCAGACTGCAACACTTAGGTTGATGATCATGGAGTTTCCTCCAGAATTGTAAGTTATACTGGAAGTCCAAATATTATGATTGTTGAACATGTAGTGAAAACAACTGGAGTTAGTTGAATAATTTTCATAGAATTTTGTCATTAAAATTTTGTGGTCTGGTGCCTCTGTGTCCACTACAGTGATATATCTGAGCAAGGGACTGGAATGTTACCATCCATTGGTTAGAACACCCTTTACATTGGACAGGTTTTAATGGAAATTCCAATGTGTACTCTCTGATTCCTGCTTTCCTATGTCTCAAATTGTTCATTCCTCTTCATTTGATTCATTTAAAAAATACTTCTAGGCTACCTAATAGGTTATAGGCAAGCTTTGTTCTTACTTGTGGAGGGAAAAACATTTTCTTTTTTTGTATGACTTTTGCACATGTATTATCACATATATCACATATTGATTTTATTTGTTTGGGACTCAGAGTTCTGGGGAAATAGGTCATTGCAGGCAGTATGTGCAATATTAGGCATGGGTTTTGTGCTGAAACAATCAAAGTATTAGTTCTGGCTTCCCTACACACTAGCTGTGGGCTCTTCAAAAGTTATTTAGCTTCCTTAAGCCCTAATTTACTTATTTAAAAAAGGGAGGTAATACTGTTACTTAACTTACATGGTTGTGGTGATGATTGCATAAGATAAAGCGCACTAAATATGCACAGCATGTAGCACATAGAAAGTACTAAAAAGTTACCTATTATTTATTAAAGTATAAAAAGCCCAGAAGAGAAACTTTTTATTGGCACCATTATTGTTTATAACATAGATATGCAAATTACTATTGAAAAGATCATCAGTGAACAACTTTACTTTTAGTTTAAATGGAATCACTTCTACCTTCACTTAATATGCAACAATGATTAGTGCCAATTTGAAAATTAGAGCTAGTAATATTGATAATTGTTCCTCTTACACCTGAATGATTTTTTTATATAGCTAGTAAAAACAGTGCTGCTACTTATAATATTTACTCAACACTTGGCAAGTTGAACTGGCCCAAGCATGAAAAAGTTTTTATTTTTAGGGAAAGATGTTATCTGCTTATCCAAATAAAGAACTAGATAAACACATTGAATGTGTTTTTTTAATATTTTAGGGTCATGCCAGAATGCTCTATTTTCTTTTTATTTTCCTATTACAGGCCTAAGAAGAGATGATTATTATATACAAAATCATTTACCCTCATAATTGTCCCCTTGATATATATTTTTATTTTTCTGAATATTCCAAGTATGGTCTTAATTCTATGCTTCAACAACCCTACTGTTTTTACTTTCATATACAGAATATGTTTTGTTTCTAATCAGAGGCAGACGATGCCTTCAGCACCCAGAAGGCAACATAGATCCTGCAAATATCACAAATGCCAGTACACACATGGTGCCTCTTTGGTGGTATTAGATGTGTATCTCTAGCAAAGAGCATCCATGGAAATAGCTGAAATGTAGAAGGCAGGTAGGTGGTGGACCAGATGACAGCTTCTAAAAACATAATAGAATGAAAGCACAAGAGGCAGTTGTCATATGAATTGAGAAGCATAATTCAAAAGGGTGACCTGGAACAAATCTTGGCCAAGCAATTGATTACTAAATAACAGTGAAACATCTTTTGTCAGTTTCAAGTTTGTTTTCCCCTTCACTATCCTCATTTAAATTCTACCTGTTGTTCAAATCACACTTTCCAGATAAAATCCCACCTTCTGCGTGAACACTTCTTTAACACTAATGAGGATGATATAAGGAAAGGGACAATTAAATATACACGAATGCATATACATACCTATTTGTAAGACTATATATGAATACATATACATATATGATAATATATATAAGAATACAGATACATACATGTATGCATTATATATATTTATATATATATTTATATCATATATATATTTATATATATATTCTTATTTCATCTTTGCAACAACTCTTTGAGGAAGCAGATCCTCAGAAATGTTAAGAAAGTTGGCAAGTCATTCATCCAAAGTAGTGTTGATGACTTTAGGACTTGTAGAGAATAAGGTGCCTATGGAAAATCTAGGTAAAGCTTTCTAGGAAGTTGTTGTTTAGGTGAATCTGAAGTTTAGGACATGGAAGGACCTGAAAGTTGTGTGAGTCTTTAGCAATTAATAATGATAGTTGAGAACAAGAGAAGAGATAAGATCAGATAGAGTATCTGACATGAGAGAAAGTGCCTGGGAAAAAAGGGGTCTGTGGATGAGACTCAGGATTTAGAAATGAATGGAAACATAGCAGACAGCAAAAGGAAACTAAGAAGGAGCGGCCATAAAGACAGGAAAAAAACTGAAAGAGTCTGGTGTTCCACAAGAAAAGGAAGGACTGAATTTCAGAAAGGGAGTTGTCAATATAGTCAAAGGCCACAGACATTTTAAGTTAGAAGAAATTTGGATTAAGAAAAGAGAGAGGGTCACTGGTGGTTCCCTTAGAATACTTTCTGTAGTTTAGGTATAGGAAATGTAGACAAGAACATTATATAGCATAGAAAATGTTTGAACATGTTCATACCATGATGGGGAAGGAGCAAGCAGAGAGGAAGGGACTGAAATAGAAAAGAGAGTGAGGAGACCATGACTGGACTGAACTTTCTGAAGAGATGGGAGAGGCTGAGATCTAAATGGGATCTAAATCATAAGTGAAGGAGCTAGCTTTAACGTTGAAAAGAGAAACTATGTTTATTGTGAGAGCAAACAAAGCAGGAACTATGCAGGAAGTTTGAGGACAGTATGGCAACTGAGAGGTAAGAGAAGGAGCTCTGCAAAGGGCAGCTCCCTTTCCTCCACTTCATGTTTGTAAACCACCCTACATGGTTTGTCATGTCCTCTAGAAGCCCCCAGAAACATGAGACTCGATATTCACAATTCACTTTTCCCATACATATTCACAAACATTGTTTCATCATCCATCAGAGTACTCCAGTTTGGAATGCTAAAATCAGAAACATCTTTTCCTCTTCTTCACAGTATCAGGTCACTCATCCCCACTATAACCTCGTGCCCTTGATAGCTCCCTATTTTCCCAGAACATTTTGGTCTGGCTTCCTTTTCCTCCTTACAGCCTTACCCAATGATTTGAGCCTTGTAAGTCTCCATAGCTGCCAGGTTCTCCCTTTACTCATATACAGGGTACACAACTGAGCCTATGTATGGGTCGACACTTTCTCCTTCCTTCACTTGTAGGTTTGTAGCTAACTTAGTAATTAATTGGACATAAAACAGGTTAATAGGAGAAAAATTTAATTTCCTATGTCCTAGAGCTCCATAAAAATATGAGACTCAAAGAAGTGTCCATAGCAGCTAGCTTTTATACCTTCTAAATAAATAAATAAATAAATAAATAAATAAATAAATAAATAAATAAATTGTGAAGAATTAAAAATACAAGAAGGTTTATTTTGGGGGTAGTATATTAGTGAAGAAGTAACAAAGTTTATTTATACAGCCTTCTCAGGCCTAAATTCCCCATTTGTGGTGATAAGGATGCCTTCTATCCTTCTGTTTCAGGAAGAGTACCTTTCACATGGGAGATTTATTTCCTCTTTTTGAGTAGACAAAGGAGGAGTTGAGAGTTCTTTTTGTTCCAGCTGTTTCTTATGTAACTTGAATTCAAAATGATCAATACCAAAGTGGCATATTTTGAAGCACCATATTCTGCTCTCCTTTAGTTCATCTTCTGAAACTTGCAAGAAACTTCACAATTGAGAAACTGAGTTGGTAGATCACTCCATTTAACTGACCTAGTCTTTTAGTCTTGAAAATAAATCAGTTCAGTTAAACCACTGTGTTTCATTTCAGGAGGCAGTGATGTAGGTATGCTCCCAAAGTTAGGCCTCTATGGTGTAAATATCTATATCAAGTATTAATAAGAGGTATTTCTATGGAAACAAAAGGAAAACAATGGTTAATGTTTGGAATGGACTAAAAAACCAGTCTGAATCCTGAGGACAGCCAGTCAAAAAAAATTCTAGCTGTCTAGCTTAAAGCATCTTTAGATGGAGTAAAGGCAGGTGGTGGAAATTTTTATAGATTTTCCTAGTTTGCAGCTTGAATGTCTCTGGTGATCTTTCTGAGTGGCCCACATACCAACAGACATGAAGATTGTCCATAGGTGAACTGTAATTTCTCTTATTTATATCAAGTTGCCCAGTTTTATCTTGCATGGCTTTAGGAAAAGGGCAGTTTTAGTTTTCAATCATTCCAAGTCAGAAGAATGGGAGAGAAGCTAGAAACGTTAGTTTGGAGGATTGTGGTCGTATGTTGGAGAAAATTGGAAGAATTCAGGATAGTCTAGTCCAGTTTACAGGTAGATAACAAAACCTCAAAGACAATGAATAAGGCTAGAATCTGATATCCACAAGAGGGTATTATAGATTTTACTGAAAACATAATTTTTCTCTCTACAGTTACCTCCCATTTCTATTAGAGATAATCAAAGTGAGACTAATTTGTTTGCAAAACAAGTCTAGTCTCATTAAACTTGGCCCGATTATTTTCATAAGTACAGCAAGAATAGTGATTGACCAAATAGGTTCTTTTAAGTCTGTTTCACTGGAACTTTTCATTAAAACCCTCAGATTGAACCCTTAAAAGCCTCTTGAGCCTACGACGCCAAGCCAAGGAATCAACATCAGCCATGACCCGCAATACCTACACATTTGGATTAATTCCTCTCTTATTGAGGTTCCCAAAATATCCTAAGTTTCCTGAGCCTGCAGGAAGAAGCTTTCCTTACTCACCTGGTAAGGTTGTCCAGAACGCTGTAAGCAAGTTACTAGGCTATTTTTCCAAGTGGCTTTATTTGCTTTTGAAAGTCAACCTTAGTTCCTTAAAGCTTTCTGGTCCTATCTGAGTCTATGCAGTACATCTTTTTCAAATATGACATTCCAGTCAAAGCTTTTGTAATATAACCAAAGTTTCCAATTGTGTTATGTTATAAGGAGAACAGATTCTTATGGAACTATGCAAATAACTACACTACCACAAAAATAAGAAAACTTACTAAGAGCTTATGAATTCTGGTGAGATTAGGTAAGGAATAAAATAATTGTTTTATTTTTGTTCACGAAGGTGTATTTTATCAAACTGCTAATAGTTTAAGAGAAAATAGCTTCCTTAAATCTAGAAAAACATAACAGTAAATAACCAAAAATGTTTCAAAAAGTCATTTAAATTATATAGTTATCTTCATCAGTTCATTCAGTCCCATGTAATTAGTTCTTCTTGTATTAAACTTTTATTAGCAGTTTAATGAATCTGTCAGGTTCTTCATTAGAATTCTGTAAATTCTTACTTAGTTTAGTAATATGGTCTGAAAGTTATCAGAAACATGTACTTGTTAGAGTCCCTTCCATGGGTCTCCTTGAAGATGAAAAACTTTTGCAGGAACATTTTTGCAAAAGCATCAGAGTTAACAACTGTGTATAAATGGCAAAGGACTTAAAAATGACCATGATTAAAGATCTGATGAGAGTTCATTATAATGCAACTGACAAGGAAATTTGCTTATTTCTGTGACACACATTTTAATATGGAATATTAATAACTGCAATTATAACTGATAACATTTCATATCAGTTTTAGGAATTTTATACAATTTCTGTGACACTTGTATTAATAACTTCTACCATATGAATATAATCTAAGAAGGTTAAACACCACTCCTTGACAATGCTTCCCATGTAATTTAATATAAACAAGGCTAAGGTTTAATATCTCCTTTATCAGAAGGAGAGATAACAAAATTTTGAAATGTTCCATGGACCCTCTGGAAATATCAAAGTTTGTTCCAGATTAAAATGACTTCATTTAGAATCTGATTTTGGGGAAGTTTGTCAAAAATTATAAGGTTTTAAAATACTTGATTAACTAGGATTGCAGATCACTGTGAAACAATACTTAATTATTCATTTAACCAAATGACAGTTTAAAGGCAGATACAAAAGGTTACATAGTCATAAGCAAAACTTAGCTCTTTTAACATTGAGAAGACTAAGTTTTAAGTAATCAAAGACCTAATGAAGACAGCATGAAAGACAGTAAATTATTTTGATAAGACATAGAATCTTTGTTTTCTAATCAGATTACTGAAAAGGTAAAGAAAAGGCTTTCACAATCTCTTATCAGGAGTAGATTAACAGTTCAAGAAAACTTTGTTTTTTTAGCAGATGAAAGAATATTAAGTTTTAGTTTTATATAAGCATAAGTATGCAATTTTTATTAAAGCTTTTTTTTTAATCAAAAGATACCTAGGAATAAACCTAACCAAAGAGGTAAAGAATCTGTACTTTAATAACTACAGAACACTTATCAAAGAAATTAAGGAAGACACAAAGATATGGGAAAACATTCCATGCTCATGGATTGGAAGAATAAATATTGTGAAAATGTCTATGCTACCCAGAGCAATCTACAAATTCAATGCAATCCCTATCAAAATACCATGGACTTTCTTCACAGAGTTGGTAGAAATAATCCTAAAAGTTGTTTGGAACCAGAAAAACTCCAAATAGCCAGAGGAATGTTGAAAAAGAAAACCAAAGCTAGAGGTATCACAATGCCTGATTTCAAGCTGTATTATAAAACTATGATCATCAAGACAGTATGGTACTAGCACAAAAACAGACACATAGATCAATGGAACAGAATAGAGAACCCAGAAATGGACCCTCAACTCTATGGTCAATTCATCTTTGACAAAGCAGGAAAGAATATCCAATGGAAAAAGGACAGTCTCTTCAATAAATGCTGTTGTGAAAATTGGACAGCCACATGCAGAAGAATGAAACTGGACCATTCTCTTACACCATAAAAAAGATAAATTCAAAATGGATGAAAGAACTAAATGTGAGACAGGAATCATTCAAGATACTAGAGAAGAACACAGGCAGCAACTTTTTTGACCTTGACCACAGCAACTTCTTTCAAGACATATCGATGAAGGCAAGGGAAACAAGAGCAATAATGAACGACTGGGACTGTATCAGGATAAAAAGCTTCAGCACAGTGAAGGAAATAATCAACAAAACTAAAAGCCAACCTACAGAATGGGAGAAGATATTTGCAAATGACATATCAGATAAAGGGCTAGTATCAAAGATATATAAAGAACTTAGCAAACTCAACACCCAAAAAACAAACAATCTAGTCAAAAAATGGGCAGAAGACATGAACAGACATTTCTCTAAAGAAGACCTACACATGACCAACAAGCACATGAAAGAATGCTCCACATCACTTGTCATTAGGGAAATACAAATCAAAACCACAATGAGATACCACTTTATACCAGTCAGAATGGCTAAAATTAACAAGACAGAAAACAACGGATTTTGGTGGGGATATAGAAAAAGGAGAATCCTCTTACACTGTTGTTGGAAATGCAAGCTGGTAGAGTCACTCTGGAAAACTGTGGAGGTTCCTCAAGGAGTTAAAAATGGAGCTACCCTACAACCTAGCAATTGCATTGCTGGGCATTTACCCCAAAGATACAGATGTAGTGAAATGATGGGACATCTGCACCCAATGTTCATAGCAGCAATGTCCACAATAGTCAAACTGTGGAAGGAGCCATGATGTCCTTCTACAGATGAATGGATAAAGAAGATGTAATATATATACACAATGGAATATTACCCAGCCATCAGAAAGAATGAATACCTACCATTTATGTTGACATGGTTGGAAATGGAAGGTACTATGCTGAGCGAAATAAGTCAATAGGAGAAAGATAATTATCATATGGTTTCACTCATATGTGGAATATAAGATAGTGAAAGGGACCATAAGGGAAGGGAAGAAACTGAGTGGGGAAAAATTAGAGAGGAAGACAAACAATGAGAGACTCCTAACTCTGGGAAACAAAGGGTTGCAGAAGGGGAGGTGGGTGGGGGTATAGGATACCTGAGTGATGGGCATTAAGGCACGTAATGTGATGAGCACTGGGTGTTATACTATATGTTGGCAAATTGAATTTAAATTAAAAAACCTTATTTTTTAAAGCCCTTAAATAAATTTAATTTTAGCCAGTTTGACTATACAAAGGAAGATTTTTTTTCCTTCTCCCTTCCCAATTTTCTATACCCATTTAGTTTGCTCTTTATTTTCCTCTCCACTATTCAGAAATAACCAGATTTTCTACTTTACACAAAATTACTATTTTTCTTTTAACAAAACACAGTCCATACCTCATACCTTTTCTTAGTCAAAAATACATCTTACTTTTTTTTGCACAGAGATGTTTCCCTTAGTATTTCTGGGAGTTTTAAGTACACTTATTATGTTAACCCACTAATTAACTAATTATTAAAATAATTACAATTTTTAATCCTTAGGGATGCCTGGGTGGCTCAGGGGTTGAGTGTCTGCCTTCGGCTAAGGCATGATCCTGGGATCCAGGATCAAGTCCCACTTCAGGCTCCTTGCAGGGAGCCTCCTTCTCCCTCTGCCTGTATCTCTGCCCCCCCCCCTCTCTCTCTCTCTGGGTCTGTCATGAGTAAATAAATAAAATCTGTAAAAAAAAAAAACCCAATTTTTAACACTTAGAAACTTTAAGTTCTAGTAAGAGCTAAGAAGTAAGCAATCGTGAACTGTTATACCAACATTCTTCAGATTGGCAAATTTATGAATATAGTTCATGATTTCTAGAATCATATACTTTTTTATACTATAATTTTTCAATGTGGCACAGGACATGTTTACTGACAGGTCAAAATTTCTTTAGTTTCTCTGTAATAAGAAGCCAAAAGTAGATAAGCCTATGTTTAGTAAATAATGTCTCCATATTTTATCTTATTTGGAAATGTTCTAGATAGTCATTGAATTTCCATCATTTAACCTAAGGTTTAAAGTTACCAAAAAAGTCTTTGGAAACTATTTAAGTAGACCTATTATAAAATATAATTATTATTGGAAACTTTACTTATAAACATTTATCTCATTTACAACTATTTAAATCACTTGTTTTAAACAATTATATTTAGATTGCTCATGAAAGTTTCATGAGACATTAAAGCAGCTAGCTATCATCTTAAGTTACTTTTCTTGCTGACAAATTTTGTAACAGAGGTAACATGAGCTTATTTGACTAATAAGCCCAGATAGAATAAAAATTGTATGTATGCATTATATTTAATGCTTATAACTCTGAAGACATTCCTTTTTTAATTAAACCAATAAAACTAAACTAGCTTTTATTTACTGAAGATTATTCCAAATCATGTAACTTGAAAAATATTTCAGTTAGTTTCAAATATATTTCTGAGAGCTTAGAAATATTTATTTTGATCATCATTTATTTTTCTTTAAGCCAATTAAATGTAACCTTTAAAAAATTAATTTTGGCAATATCATCCTGAGGTAGGAAAATATCACATATACATGACACATTTATAGCATACATAAACATACAGAGACCTTATAACTTTCATTCTAAAATTTTAGTCATGAATCAGGTATAGTAATATAGAACTCACTAGTTTATAAATAACAGTTGGGCTTAAATTGTGCTTCTGCAATTGGAGTAAATTGTGTACCTGCTCAGATGGCTAGAACTTTTTACTAATATTTGTGGAGAATACTCTTAAGAATTGTATTTGTCTTTGATAAGTAATCTTTTTTAAAAAATATTTTATCTATTCATAAAGAAGCAGACACACAGGCAGAGGGAGAAGCAGGCTCCCCGTCGGGAGCCTGACAAGGGACTCAATCCCAGGACCCCTGGGACTAGACCTGAGCCAGAGGCAGATGCTCAACCACTGAACAACCCAGGTGCCCCAGGTGAGTAATCTTATGAAGGCTGTGGACTAGTGTTTGGGCAAAGGAGCCTTTAAAGAAGTCTGTATATTCAAAACTTCTTTCTTCCCTTTTTTCTTCAGTCTCAGGTGATTGTGGGCAGTGTTTTATTTCCTGGGGTATTTACATTTCAAAGACGTGTTAACGTTTACATCTTCAAGGGATGGAGAAAAAAAAATGTATGCTTTCTCCTAGGAGTTTTATGGTACATTTCTCTATTATCAGAAGTGTAGGGTAATTACTATTTAAAATTTTCCATCTTTTTTAAGTACAGGACAGTTCTGTTTCTAAAGTCCCGATCTTTTATAATATATACACATGTTGAGATGAATAGGGGAGATTTGGGGTTGGTAAATTAGGTGGACTTGGAATTACTTCTAGAGCATCATACCTCACAAAGAAGCTTTCTTTACATAGATCTGCAACAGCCCAGCCAATGAGAATTCAGCAAAACAGCCCCTTCCAGCTTCCTCCTTTCTTCTTCTTTTTTTTAAAATTTAAATTCAATTAGCCAACATATAGTACATCCTTAGTTTCAGATGGTTTTCAAAAGTTCATCAGTTGTGTATAACACTCAGTGCTCATCACATCACATGCTGTCCTTAATGCCCATCACCCAGTTACCTCGTCCCCCAACCCACCTCCCCTTCAGTAATCCTCAGTTTATTTCCCAAAGTTAAGAGTCAATTATGGTTTGTCTCCCTCTCTGATTTCTTCCCATTCAGTAGGCTCCTCTCCTGTATTCTCCAGACTTGCCAATCGTTTTCTATAGTTTGCTGGTCCTGAGTTGCAGTTCTTCTGCTATTCCTGAATACACTAAATTGCTGCTAAAGTAACTTGATCTTTTGTTTTCTGAGGTCAAAATTACATGGTGACCAGGAAGGGACCCAAAGGAGACAAACCCATTAGAAACTAATGACCCTGAAACCATGTGAAGTACCCACTTGAGTCCCTTGTGCTCTCTGCTTCTGTGAGTCATGTTTTTCCTTTCCATTAAGTAAATCTCCTCTTGGATATGAGCTCTTTCCTTCTGATTGAGCTCTTTGACTTTATTCAGGATCTGTTCTTGTTTTTGTTATTTTTCTGAAGCCATTGTCCTTCTTGCTGAATACTCTTCTGTTTCCTGAACCTCTCGTTTTGAGTAATGGGATCCCAATCTGCTAAATTCTTTCAGGAGGGACTTCCTTTTATTACCTAAGCTAGTTTTATGTTTAAAAACTAGTCCTGGGACACCCGGGTGGTGTAGTCAGTTCAGTGTCCGACTCTTGGTTTTGGCTTAGGTCATTTCAGGGTCATGAGATTGAGCCCTGAGTCAGGCTCTGTGCTCAGTGCAGAGCCTGCTTAAGGCTTTCTCTCCCTCTCCTTCTGTCCCTCTGCCTAGCTCTTTCTCTCTCTTTCAAATAAATAAATAAATCTTACACCCTATGGTCCCTACCTTGTGCATTTTTAAAATACTTTATTTATTTGAGAGTGAATTTATTTATTTGAGAAAGAGTGAGTGCATGAGTAGGCAGAGGGGCAGACAGAGGGAGATGCAGACTCCCCACTGAGCAAGGCACCCAATACAGGGCTCGATGCCAGGAACCTGGAATCATGACCTGAGCTAAAGGCAGACACTTAACCAGCTGAGCCACCCAGGCACCCCTAATGTACATTTTCAACTAATTGGACCAATTTAACTAAAAATAATTTTAGAACTCCAATGGTTATTATGGGGTACTTTTGATCAAACCAAACTTACTTTTCTTAGAACCATGGCTCTAAAATAAAACAAACTGAATGGGATACATATTTCTTGAGGCTTCCAAATATACTCAGGACTCTAAAATCGCCTCTTTACAAATTACCATTTCTAAATTAACAAGTCAACAGCTGAAAGAAGACAAAAATGATTCACAGGTATCTTTCTCCCCATCCCCACCTCTTTTTACCCTTTACTTTCTTATTCTAATTCTCTCAATGAACTTCTCTTTTTCTCAGAACTTCTTGCTCCTTCTTCTTCCGAACCCATTAGAAACTACATCTTTAAAATTAGACCTTCTGAGGGTCCTAATGCTAATCCCCTAATGTTCCATGTCCCCCGGACTAAGACTGAACTACAAGCCATAGTCAAAGATTTTCCTGGAGTTATTGAAGATCCTCATAGATTTGCCAAGGAATTTAATATAATCAATCAGACTTACCATTCAGGTTCCTCAGATTCGTACCAGCTAGTCCATATGCTTAGTGGTGAAGGCCAAGCCCAACATTGGATGAAAACAACTAACTAGGATGATCCTGAACAAATCTATAAAACTTTAAATGAGAGACCAACCCCATGCCTTTTTATATGACCATGCTGGGTGATTGCTACCACTCAGAAACCCAGTGAATCTATGCATGACTATTACAATCATATCCAAATTGTTTTTAAGGAAAATTCTGGCCTCCTTATAGATGTTGAATCCACTCAGATAGTCTTCAACTCTATGTTCATTAAAGGGCAGAATTGGGATCTTTCTCTTTTAAAAGGACTAGGATGGAATGGGAAACTACACTCCAGATTCAGTTTTTAGCAAATCAGCTCACTTACACCCTAGAGGATTTAACTAAAAGGAAGACCAATAAAATCCTTGATATTCAGATTTAACAAATAGACGCCCTAAACAAAACCAAACCCTCCTGGTCTCTCCACTATTGAAAAACACCAAGACACTAGCAGAAAGTGTGTTCCAAATGTAAGCATTTCAGGTGTGTTCAGCCCTCTAACCAGCCTTTCCAATGCCCTGCAAACTCCCAATGATACAACTCTGAGTCTGAGGAACTACAGGGCTTTTCCCAATCCTTCCTCTGAAATGGCTTAGAGAATTCTTATCAGCACCAGAGCTACACTCTTGGTGCTTGACCCTGCTGTTATTAAATAGCCCTTACCTCAAAGTACTGAAACAGTTCAAAGAGTGGGGATCTGTAATAAACCTAAACTGGTTCTATCTCTAAACCTATTCCCTTTCATTTAGGCCCGCTAAGAGACACTCATACTTTTCTTCTTAGTTTCTCCACCCCTGTTCATTTATTAGGCTAAAATTCCTTAGAGAAATATCATGCTGGAATTTTTCTCCTGAAAGAAGAAAATTATTCTAGAATTTGATAGCAACCAAAATAGTCAACCAGATAAATCAGATGATGTTTCAGCATCTTTTATTTGCTCCATCAAAGTTTTTAGTGACTGATTTTGCTGTGGATAAAGCTAGTTAATAATTCTTTCCTTTACTTGGGAAGGAAAGCAGTGTACCTAGACAGTAATGCCCCAGGGTTTTACTAAAAAATCCTTCCTACTTCTCCCAAATCTTAAAAGTGGATTTAAATGATATAAAGTTATCTGGAAGCTCTACTTTATTACAATATGTAGTTGACTTGCTTCTCTACTCCCTATCTCAGGCCTCTTTGCAGGAAGGCAGTATCTACCTGTTAAAACTTTTAGCCTTAAATGGACATAGAATCTCCAAGGAGAAACTGCAGTTTACTCAAACTCAGGTTCAATATTTGTGGCACCTGATTTCAGAACAAGGGCTGCATTTAGTTTCAAATAGGCTTCATGGCATCCTGAACTTCCCAAAACTAAATGCTAATTACAAGGTTTTCTCAGGCTAGCTGGCTACCATCAAAATTGGATTCCAAACTCTTTTTTTCAGTGTAATAATATTAACACTGTCACCCTTCTTCACTTCTCTATGCTCAATACTCCTCATGACTATGACTCTCACAGATCACCTCCTGACTCCTCATGATGACTTATAGGAAACGGCTTTGTATAACATTAACTCTCCATGGTTTACTGATGGTTCTTATTTAAAAGGTGAAAATGACAAATATGCTAGGTATACTACTGCAACTCCTTTTGAAGTCACTGAGGCAACACCTTTGCCCTTGGCTGAACTGGCCTAATAGGCTGAATTGTACACTCTTGATCAGAACTGCATTTTAGCTAAGGGCAAAACTGTAAATATCTATACTAATAGTAGGTATGTTGGAATAGCTCATGACTTTGGAATGCTATGGAAACAGCAAGGCTTCCTTACTCCTAGTTGGGACAAAATTAAAAATGGCCTTTATATCCAGGAATTATTAGATGTCATACTCTTGCAGACACTTTGGTCAGCGTCAAGGTCCCTGCACATTCCAAACTTGATTCTCTGGAAACTAATGGAAACCACCTTGATGATTATTTCTGCAAAGAATGCTGCTTCAAAGGAAGGAACAACTAAACCTTTGTCTTGGGCCAAAGGGATGTTCCCCCAAATAATAATATAGAAAAACTGACTGGAGATGTCCAATAATTGGCCCCAGAAAAGGAAAAACAATATTGAAAATCTACTAAATGTGGGTTCGATAAAAAAAGAAAATTCTGGGGTTAGGCCAAATAATAATACAGTGCTGCCAGGGACTCTAAAGTTCCCATTACTGAGTACTGTACATGCAATGAATCATTGGTCTACTGATAAACCAAAAACCTTTATGAGGCAATACTGGTGGCTAAATATTAATAAGGTCACAGAGTGCCTACTTTGCTTGCCCTACCTGCCTGAAATATAATTCAGGAAAAGCTGTCTGCAATTGCTCCTAGACACTTTAAATTTCTCAATGGACCATTTGAGGTTTGGCAGATGTATTTTACTTAGCTTTCCTCATCTCATGGATATAAATATGTCTTGCTAATTGTTTGTATGTTTTCTTACTGGACTGCTACTTTTGTGGCTAAAATGTTACTAGAAAAGATCATCCCTACTTGGAGAATCCCCCTTGAACTCCACTTTGACAGGTCTGTTCTGTGATCAGGGAACTCACTTTAACAGGTCTGTGCTGTTTGGCCTGTGTTACAACACTTCCACTCTGCTTACTGTCTTCAATCCTTAGAGCTAATTGAATGCACTAACATAGCATTTAGGCAAAATTTGTAGAGATCCTTCAAATATCCAGGCCAAAAGCACTGCCATTAGTGGTTCTAAAGTTCAGGTCTACTCCTTTTGGACCTCATAAACTCTCACTGTTTGAGATAATCACAGGATGGTCAATGTACTTGACTCCTGCTTCTTTGGATCCAGTTAGTAAAGGGGGATATAATATATTTTAATATTGCAAAGGCCTAATTGTTTCTGTTGAAAATAACCATACTTTAGTAGAACAGTCTTTCCACAGAACACTCCCCGGAGACGAAGACCTCAAACATCACACCTTGCAGCCCAGAAATTTCATCATTGGAAAAGACATGTCCAGAAACACTCTCTTCAACCCTGATGAAAAGACCTCTATCAGATACTGTTAACCAACCCTTGTGCTGCCAAACTCCCAAGAATAGATCTTTGAATCCATATGTCACATCTACAGAAAGCATCAAACCCTGATTAGATCTGTACACCAAGTAATGACCTGAAAATTAAGATTTATAAGAATTGAAGCAGATGACAGCTGAAGGAGGCAGCTTTCTGAAAATGACCAGACCTGTATACCTTTTTCTCACTGTACCTTCTTAGCTTATTTCCTCCCTCTTTCTTGGCCCTGTCTATTGCCAAAGAGGAAAACCTTTCTGACCATTGAATCTGTCACCAGAAATCCAATCTGTTCTTTCCTATTTAAATATAATTTGTCCTACTGCACCCATGAGAAATACAAATGAACCCCATTTGAGAGCCCTGGAGAGCAGGAGCAGTTATAAGGGACAGGGCAAAGTGAATCCCACCACCTATCTTTGTGTTTCTGCTAAAATCACTTCCTGGCTTTCCTCCTTTTCCTCCTTTCCTCCTTTCCTCCTTTACAGGAATAACATGTATAGCCTACACCTGGAGATCAGACCAGAATGCTCTTTGTAAATCTTGTAGGGAAAGGGAGGTTAAAACAAGCAGCTTGATGTTTAAGGGATTTTCTGGGAAAGGTAGAGGAGTCTTAGGAGCTAAGGAGACAGGACTAGATTTTATTATTTGATTTTTAAAGTTTTTATTTAAATTCCAGTTTGTTAACATACAATGTAATATTTGTTTTGGATATAATTTAGTGACAAGCTGTATTTTAAAAAGAGGAATTTATGTTGGATGTGGACTTTAACTTTTGTTCTATGTCTAATTTCTGTTCTTTAATCTTATTAGGGGAATCCCTTAGGCTAGTAATTATCCTCTTCTATATCCACTTTTTAATTTGGTCTTTCCATAGGTACCAATAAGGCAGTTGTTTAGGATGAGAGCTCTTTAATTTTTTTTCAAATACAGAAGTCTTTCTAATTCAAAGGATTTATTGTCTGGCATTGATGAGTATGATCTCATATTAATTTCAATAGAGACTCAAACCAATAAGACATTTTATAGCTTAACCATGACCATAAGAGGTATCCCAAAAGAGAGTACAAAAGATGCAGCCCTCACAAGATCCAAAGGTTTCACTCCCAGAGTCGCCTAAGAAAGCAGAATTTTTGTTGTCACCAGTAGTGAGTGGTGTAGTGAAAATGGTGTATCCAGTTTCCCATGAGATGTGAGATGCCTCCAGTTGCAGATCCACTAATTTGTGCCACTGAGCAGGTGCAACTAGAATTATACTTTTCCAGCACTAACAAGAAAACTGTGGTTTAGACAACAAAGGCCGCTTATGAACTGGGACACCTTATGACAAACTCCCCTGATACCTGGCACATTTGGACAAAAAGAATGCTGCCTGTGACCTCACAGGTTGGATTCCCAGCCTATTTGGCTAGCTACCAAATGCAAGTCAGTACTTGTACCTTCTGGCTGCCAGAGACCAGAGAGAATATTCTTACTGGTCACAATGCCATACTCTCAGGACAGAACAAGATGAAAGGAAAACCTCATCTGATTTTTACATAAAGAACCATAAAGCCAAGTTTGTCTAAACAGATGCCAGTCTGGTTAGAACTGTGAACTCACCATTTTGTGAAGCATCCTACCCTATGGTTTCCCTCCTTATGACAAAAACTACAAGGGACAGAGACAAAAGAAAACAATGACCATCTCTGGGAGAAAATAGATTAATAGATAACAAGAGTACTCATAATGAATATTTACAAGAGTCACTATATCCAAGAACTTGATCACACAAATATATTCTCCTGTTAAACTAAATTTAGAAAAAGAAAAGGACTCTCACCACTCTCACTTCCACCAGACTCTGTGAGCAGAGATCCAGGAGACTGATGAGGTAAGAATTCTTACCTTCTGTGGGCTCTTGCCAGACTCCCAGCATCTCACAGCTGCAGCAGCTTCAGAGTGAGCAATGTCTAGGTGGTGGAGGGCCCAACGTCAGGTGCCAAAACTGTAGAGGTGAAGAACTATTCCTTTCTTCCCTTCAAGGTTCTTTGGTTGGCCTAATAATTAACATAAGACAGATTTCCAGGAGAAAAACAAATTTAATTTCATACATACAGGAACTCTATATAAATATGAGACTAAAAAAAGTGACTAAAGCAGGCAGCTTTTATAACCTCAAGACAAAAAAAAATTGTAAAGAATTGACAAGGCAAAGAGGTTTGAGTTTGGGATTATAAATTAGTGAAGAAGTAATAAGGTGTTTTATGCAGCCTTCTCAACTTTAAATTCATTCCCTATTTCTGGTGGTAAGGGTGCCTTCTATTCTCTGGGTAGAGAGAGGGTACACTTCACATGGGCGATTTATTTCCTCCTTTCAGGGGAACAAAGGAGGATTAGAGTGTCCTGCTTATATCAGCTGTTTCTTAAGTAACTTTTACTCAAAGTAATGTGCCAAAGTGGCATATTTTGGGGTGGCATATTCTGCTTTTCTTCATCTAGTTCCCCCTGCTGCCCCAAGGTGCAGCTTCATTCCCTTCCCCACAGCAGTACTGCAACCACAGCCTTCACTCAACACTATCCTGCTCCTTTTCTGGGCAGACCCCAGGCTTGCACCCTATTTATCTCCCTGAACTGGGTCCCGCAACCCCAACTTCCTCCTTGACTCTCTCCCTCTCACCCTCAGAAGTTCTCTGACCTTCTCTGACCGACCCTTTCTTTTAGACTGTGTGTGTGTGTGTGTGTGTGTGTGTTTGAAAGTCCCATCCAAGCCCTTCTGTGCATGAGTGACAAGTATTGTGACTTCCAACGAATCTAATGTGCTCTGTCACTGTCTGGGCTCACTGTACTACACAGTGCAGCCATTCACCCGGTTCAGGCTCCAGGGGCACGTGGCCCAGGGAGATGGGTCCCAGCATACCTTGCGGTGGCACGTGGCTCAGAGCTCTTATATCTGACGTATCACGTCACCGTCCCCCTTCAGGCACTGGGGGTTGGTGTGGTGAGAAAATTCACTTCTCTTTTCTTCTTCTTTTTTGAGGAAAAACAAAGGCGTGAAGGAGAAAAGAAACAAAGGAGGAGGCCAGGACTGGGAAAGGACTTTGATAGGACTGAGTAGAGAGGCGAAGGGTGGACCTTTACTGGCGTCTGCAGGGGCAGCATAGTCTGTGAGGCGGCGGTTAACTAGGCCGCAGCAGCCATGGCAGTTGACTTTGGGGACCAAGCCAGTGGGTTCCGTCACGCTGAGGTGATCAGGTTCATCAACAACGAAGTCCTCATGAACGGCGGTGGCCCAGATTTCTACATGGCCTTCCGCTCGCGGCCCTGGAATGAGGTGGAAGACCAGCTTCGAAGTGTCCTGGCCGACCCGCAGGCGCCGCGCACCTACCAGAGAGCCTGTGCCTGGAGCGCGCTGGCCTTGAGCGTGCGCGTGGGCGCAAGGCAACGGGAGCAGCAGGGGCGCCGGATCCAGTGGCTGCAGGAACAAATAGAAAAGCGAGAGACCGCCGCCTGGGCCTTGGCCTCTGAGCTACAGCGGATGCAAGGGGAGCGCAAGGAGATGGCTGCACAGCTTCGATGCGCGAGGGCTGCTCTGCAGCAGGTGTCAAATGAGCGGAATGTATTGCGCCGACGGCTGATCCAGGCAGAGAAATCGGCCCTGGCTGACAAGCCACCTCAGGAAGTCATGTCTGAGTCAGGAGCTAAACAGCGTGGCGCCAGAGCATGGCCAGTGGATGTGGATGAGCAGTGCAAGATGATGGCTGCAGGAGCACAGGCCGTGCAGCCTTCGGAGGGCCAGACGGCAGCTCCAGAAGCAGCTCCAGCAACTGTGCTTCGTGTGCAGGCACCCCCGAGCTCCTGGGCCAAGGTCATGCAATCCTCTCTGCCAGTGCAGGTGTCACATGCATTTCCATTTTCTGCATCATTCCCTATGGGATTTCCATACTCGGCATCTCTACCGCACTCACTAGTCGTGGAAGCAGACGCAGCAGCGGCAGGAGCAACAGCAGCAACAGCAGCACTGGTAGGCTCGCCTCAGATGCCTCCTCTGGGGGTCTACCCACTTGGTCCATGGGCTGCAGTGAGGGCCCAGAAGCAGATGGCCCCACTCTGTGACCAGAGGTGCTATGACCAGGAAGAATATTCTGAGATCCCCCAGGGGGGATTTCCCCTGGGGGGCAGCGGAAGCCACACCCAAGAGGAAGGTCCTGTGTGTCTCCAGGGAATGGCTTCCCTGGAGGACATCGGGAACCACAGCCAGAAAGAAAATCTGGAGAGACCTCAGGGGACAGAACCCCTGAGAGACAGAAATTCCAGCCGGAAGGAATGTCCAGTGATGCCCCAGGAGAAGTACTCCCTGGAAAACAGCAAGAACCACAGCCAAGAAGATCCAGAGAGGCCCCGGGGGACATCCCCACTGAGAAGCAGCAGGAGAAGTGGTGCCAGAAAAAGCCCCAAGAAACAGCAGCCTCAGGGGCAGAAGGCCAAGCAACCAAAAGGGAAAAAAGCCTCGGATTCCCAACACCAGGAGAAGCCTGCCTCAGTATGCAGTCCAAAGAATTGGGACTGCCCATGGTGTAAAGCCATTAATTTTTCGTGGCGCAAGGCCTGCTATAAATGCAAAAAACTCTGTGTGGCTGGTGAGAGTAGAGGCCTGGACCCAGGACAGACTAACTAATTTTAGGAAGGTAAGTAAAAATGGAAACACTCCAAAGAAAAACCAATTTCCTAAGACTTCCTCTCATGAAAAAGTAACTCATATACTTCACAGAAAATTTGAAAATCGAAATTATGATATAGAAAATTAAATAAAATTGTCCATCATCCCTTTACCCAAATTAATCACTTTTCATCATTCTGATTACATACACACAAGCGTATATGTACCTATGTTTTTATTTTATACATTTATTTTAACAAGGATAGATTACTTTTTGAGTATCACACATTTTAAACAGGGGATTTCTCCTAATTGCAGTTAAGTTTGCAGGTGGTAGATTCTGGATAGCTGATGCTGATTGGTTGACACCTTGGAGAGGCTAAAGTCATGAAGCCTTTTCCTTTTTTCAGTCCTTTCTGTTTTCTTATTAACCTCCTTTTCCTGAAAATATGTCATTGGCTATGAACAGCCATGTGTTTTTCAAGTTATAACCGTATTGAATTTTAGGAGCACTGTTTTTCCTTGAAAATGCTATTACTCCTTTGTAAACTACCACAGCGTTCATGTTTGCTTCTTGTTTTTGAGTTTTATAGGTGAGAGCCTGTTTTTGTGTCTCTGAGCCCCACAGAAGTTGTTTGTTGCCGAAGAAGTTGAATCCATCCCATTAGAAGATCTCCCAAGAGTCTAAAGAAATCACACCTTGATTCTGGCTCACCCAAACCTCATGGAGACCCTCATTGGCTGGAGCTGAGAAGAGTGAGAGGAAGTCAGGGAAGAAGAGATGCTTTGGCAATCATAAGGGGGGAAGGAAGGCAAAATGATTTTGATAGAATTTAATTTCTCTGTTGAGACAAGGGAGTAATTTGGAAGAGTTGAGAGGGTGTTGCAGTGTTAAATTCTATAGATAATAGCAAATTTGATGGATCACATTTAATTCATTAAACAAATAGTTATTGATTATCTAATGTATGTTGGGAGCTAGAACCATATGTTAATATTTAGTGCACACATCATAACTTTTTGGTGAGTTTGCTTATATGATAGGAGAGAGCATAATTTGAGATCAGAGGTAATTTCTTTGCCTTGTGTATAGCATGGCCTTTGGGTAAACCCAATTGAAACAAGTTAGATATTTTTGCAGTTCTGGGAGCAATATCAGAGACTTTCATGAGAAGATTTACCAGATTGCTCATCTCATTGCTCCTAGGTGAAACAAACTAGTAGTGGCAAAGATCAGAAAAGTGGCATCACAAAGTGCAGGCAGGACTTTTCTGAAAGTCTTATTTCTTCCTTTGAGAGGGAAAACTATTTTTCTGGTTGCCTGAAAGACTACTGAGTGACTTAAATATAGTGCTTGAGGGAGTATTGGCCACACACTTAAACCCTCAGTCTTGACTACCTCCATCCTAAGCCCATTTCCAGTCAAAAGTGTATGAAGAACAAGATGGAGTCCAAGGACAGACATCATACTTCTCTTAGATTGAATTAAAAATAATACTGGACTGGGACAAGCATTCTGGAGAATGCACCTGGTACCTTTCTCCTCCACTTGGTGTATTCTCTTCAAGGCTCTCTGCTCTTCTAAGGCAGCTGCTATAAGTAAGGAGAGAGCCAAGGTAGAGCCGAGGGCGTGGGAAAGGGTGGGAACCTTAGTCTGCACAAAAATGTTGTAGTTTCCCCCATGAGATCTGTCCAGATCACCAAGCTCAACCTCTGCCAGGGTTTTTCTGATCCTAATTAGTAATAAAGAGTGTGCACTGGTCTGCTGTGTCTTCTGTGTAATGTGTATCTTGGGGCAGGTTGGTCAGAAGTGGCAGCTTAAATCTGTATATTCCTCCTATCCCACTGAGGCAAAGGAAAGCTCAATCTCATTCATTATGAGAGGGTCTTTGTCATAATGAAAATTACCTAAGAATGAGAGGGGTAAGGGGTTTTTATGGGACCTTCAATACATTGTGTGATTATCCTTGCTACCCTTACTGACCAAGTCCAGATGATACATCGAAGGTGGGCCTGTTTGCTTCTCCAGGGTCAGTGAGGTTTCAAGGTATCTGCTAATGTTGGAAGCCCTAATGCCTAGGGTCCATTTCCCTACATGCACTAAGTAGCCATTCCACTTCTGGGGCCCTACCTTCTCCCTGGGGTCCTGGCAGGGAGTAAAGAGGGCTTAGATATAATAAACAGTAATCTCTCTCCATTCTCTCTGTTCTCTAAGTCATTCTTTGCTCCCTTAGAAAAATTTGGTCAAGATGATCAGGATTATAGAAAATCAAAAATAGGCTGGCAGCATCAATTTCTTTTGGCATAAGTGGGGAACAAAGATCTGGACACCTTTTTGGGATAGTGAGATGAGGGAGTGGACAACAAAAATGATCCTGTCATAGTGGAAATCTTTCTTCTTTCAGAGATGACTAACAGAGAGGGCCGTGATTACCTGAGATAGGAATGCAGGAATAGAAGAGAGCTGTTATGGGGAACAAACACACGACAGAACATAAAGACTCCTAACTCTGGGAAACGAACTAGGGGTGGTGGAAGGGGAGGAGGGCGGGGGTTGGGGGTGAATGGGTGACGGGCACTGAGGGGGGCACTTGACGGGATGAGCACTGGGTGTTTTTCTGTATGTTGGCAAATTGAACACCGATAAAAATAAATTTATTATTAAAAAAAGGAAGGGGGTAGAGGAGATACTATGATATACTATAGATCCTAATGTCCCCTGTGCATTTGGAAAGATGGGCATGTGCAGATATTTTTCCTGCTGGATCTAAATTTAGTGTGAGCACAGTATAGGAAGGGTTCAAATGGTGGTGGAGAAAGAGGAAAAAGAACCAGGCCTTGCAGCAGCTACTACTCTTATTGATGGTAGGGATGGGCCTAGTACTGCAGCCTTACAGGCGCTTATGAAGGTGGTAGTGATGGAAGAGTAATATGGTATTTCTCTGAACAGGAGAGTGTAGGGGATGTGGGAAGAAGGCTTTCAGATTCTGTGAGATCTTCAGTGTGGGAGAGGCAAAATTCTGTGTGGAGCAAGTGGAGAATCATAGCAATATCTTCCTCTTCTCCACATTCTCACCCATTTCTTTACTTCATATCCACTACTAGACCTTCACAGGAGCAGTGCCTTAAAATCCCATTTCCATTTCCACAATTAATATACCACCTATCATTTATCCCCTTCCACTTCCACTAGCAAAAGCAGAATCAGAAGAAGTGGCTCTAATAAGAGCAGCTCCTGTGGGAGCATCTGCAGCTAGCATATTGACAGGTGTGGGATGTGGAAAAAGTTCTTGTGATAAGGCAAGAGGAGGCAGCAGCCTCAGGGGACAGAAAGGACAGGAACAAAGGGCTCAGCATTCCTCAAGATCCCTTAGGGATAAGATAATTGTATGAGGTAAAGACCAAGGGACTAGGATGGTGGAAGTGATAAAACATGATTATTTTGGGGATAAAACCATGCTTCAACTGAAGATGTCTGATCCTGGACAGGAGGTTTGTCTTCTGATGGGGCCAGTCCTCTTTGATTTCAGAAATGCAAGAGAGAACCAAGGAGATCAGAAGAAAGCATTTTCTGAGTATGTCTCTGATCATAAATGTAGCTTGATATCACTTTAGAAAAATCAGAAAATGAAGAAAAAGAAAAAAAAAACATTTAACCATAATCCCACCACTGGAGAGAAGTAGCACTTGTACATTTTTATGTATTTAATTCCATGTATGTGCACAGAGATAGGTGTGATAGGTTTTTTAAACATCCTTTACATAGAATTGTACAGAATATTTTATGACCTTACTTTTTATGGTGGTTAAAAAGACAGAATGAGATCTTACCCTCTTAACATTTTAACTGAAATTTTACAACATTACTATCTATAAGCACAATGTTGTACAGCAGGACCCTAGAGCTTTTTCATCTTGCATAACTGAAACTTTGTACCCATAGGCTTATTATTAATTAATATATTCATTAATTTTTTTCCCTTTCACACATTGGTGCTTGCCGGGTGAAGGCCCCATCACACCACCTATAAAACCCCAATCCTTGTCAGTGCCTTACCCCATCCCACTCAGAGTCACAGTGCAGTGGTACTTCACCCCAGGGGCCCATGGCCAGGTGTCAGGGACCAGATTATAGACTAAAGGCTGTGTGGGTCAGAACTGCCTGAGACCAGAGTGGAGGAGTAAACTGCACAAGGACTGGTTGGTGGCAAGTCTATTGTCTTCCTGGAGGCTGAAGGCCCCTGGGCAGCAACTTGGGCCTCTGGTGCAAAACCCTGAGGCCAATCTGACATCTGCCAAGGTCTAAGGCTGAAACAACCCAAACACACTGTCTCATTGTACATCCTTGGGGCCAGTTGTTCCTCTTGGCAATAGCAAAGGTTAAAGAATTTGTCCCAGGAGACCACTGCTGCCTGTACCTCCAGCTTCTCACCACAAAGTACAGTCTTAAGGCATTGCTCTCTCTGCCCTAGTCCAACTGCCAGCATCCAGTGATGGCTCCCTTCACCTAAGCCCCTCCATCAGGAGTTGCTCACCTCTATTGAACACTAGGAGAAACTCCTATCTGCTGGAGTCTGGTTCACCTAGATAAAGACAAATAGGGCAATTGGAGCCCTCCAGATATGCTCTATAGCTTTGGGTGTGTATAACAGTGTAAATTTGAGTCCAGATGGAGGGCTAGGATGAGAAGAGGATGGGCTAGGATAGACTAAGGGTTAAGGGTGGCTCAGAGGATGGCAGCATCAGGCCTGTAATGCTATTTCTGCCATCACTCTTCCCAGAGGAAGGCAATCTCCCAGGATCTCAGGAGGTCTACGGGGGCTGGCAGAGGAGTCCTGGATAGAGAAATAGCTGGGTATCACCCCCAGATAATGGATCCTTGTTATCCCAGACTTGTCCATAAGGAGTCTGGCTCAGGCCACTTATCAAGCAAACATCACTTCTCCTTCACGCTTTTCTCTGCCAGTGGTGCTTCACCCCATGGGCACTAGGCTAGGCATCAGGGTCTGCACTCAGGCCTTGAGGTTGTGCAGAGGCAGAGCCATGGCGGCCATAAGGAGTAAGTGAATTGTGCATGCAATGTAGTAATTAATTAATTAATCCATGGACAACATCTACAAAAAAGTAAGTAATAACATATTTCCATGAACTCTAAATACAAGAGGTTGGGGGCAATTCACATCTGTAAGACCCGAGCAATCTGTGTGGGCATGAGCATAAAGAAACAATGGATCATCTGACAGGTCAGAAAATAGGAAAAACCTAAATACTCGACAAATTAAAATACAAAGTACTAATTAGATAACACAGTGAACTGATTTGAGAAAAACAAGTGGAACTAGAATGAGTACAAGTGATATGTGGTAAGATTGAAGGGGTTGAATTACTTAGGCATTATGAGCTCTCAAAACTGCAGCCAAAGCTCCCTTCCAGGACAAACCCATACAGACAGGGGAGATGTCATTCTACTTCTTATTCTCTTTTTCCTGTATAATAACTTTGTTTGGAATTTTCATCCTATCATTTTCTGTTACTTATTTTTAAATGAAATTGGTTTTCCTGAACTTTTAGAAGGAGGCAGAGTTTTCTAACATCTCAAATTTCAATCTATTGCTTTTTTGTGGTCTTCAAAAAGCAGCTTACTTTCTTGCAGTTCTGGAGGCCAAAAGTACAAAATCAAGGTGTTAGCAAAGTTGAATTGTGAGGGCCCTGAGAGAAACATCTGCCTCAGGCTTCTCTCCTCAGCTTAGAGATGGCTACCTTCTAGCAGTGCCTCTTCAAATGGTCTTTCCTTGATGTATGTGTCATCACATACATCTGTCTCTGTGTCTGTATTTTCCTTCTTTATAAGGACATCGGTCAGATTAGGGCCCATCCTAATGACTTCACCACAACTAATTTCATCTGCAATGATCCTATTTCCAAGTAAAGTCACATTCTGAGGTTCTGGAGTTTGGGATTTCATCATCTGAATTTTTAAGAGATACATTTCAACTCATAAGACTCTAAATGTACTTTTTTTTAACATAGACTTCAAATTTAAGAATAGTTAAAACTAAGCTTTTGGAACTCTTTTCTAGTGTAGGATGTAAACTAGGTTTGAATTCTAGCACTGGTGATTGTTAGCTGTGTAATATTAAGCAAGTTGCTTATTTCTGAGGCTCAATTTTCCCACCTACAAAATGGAAGTAATAACATGTACTGAATAGGGGATGTTGTAAGTATTAAATGAAGTCATATATGAAAACACACTTAGAACAGTGCCACATTCAGTTTATAAAGCAGTTGTGTAATTTTTTCCCCAGTGCAGTTTACTCCTCCACTCTTACTTAGAAGAAACAATGAAACCCAACTGATAGGCATTAAATAAGGAATCTCTCTGAAAAGTTACCAAATAAAATATAAGTATTTGGAAATGTATAATTTAAACTATCTTGCTAGTGAGAGACAAAGCTTCTGCCAATATTCATAATGATTTTTTAAAAAAGTGCTTATTGGGCTGATGGGAACATAAAGCTAAGGAAACAAAGTCTTGAGTTCTATTTTGCCTGGGGCAATTAGCTACAATCATTATCTATGGTTTAATTAAGTGTATCAGTTACAAATCAGTTAGTATAGATATCACCCATTGACTATACCAAAAGCTTTAAAAGATAAGTCATCTTCTTAGTTTTTATAGTAATTTCATCTCTTGGCGTTCCTTGTTTTACAAAAAAGGGAAGCCATCCTTAATTTCTGAAGAAGAAAAAACTAAGTACAAACACATTAATTTGATTCCCGCAGCTAAAGTTTCTGTTGAATGCATCACAATTTCCTTATAATTACAAGCATTGTGGTATAACTGGGCCACCACGCCTTTTCTACTGATTGATCATCTTCCTAAACTGTAATCCTATTCTGAGGATCAGTCTGTAGCTAAAAGAAGAGTGATTTGTATCGTTGATCCAAAGAATTACTGTGTGAGTGTAGCAAATTGGAGATTTTCATAATTGATCATTTTAGCTATTGGTTAGAGTAACTTAAATGTAACCTGTATTTTCCACAATTTCCATTTATTTTTAGTTAAATGGCTGTCAAAATAAAATCTAGGGGAAATGTCCAAATAAAACCAATAATTTAGTTTTAAGTAGTGTATTGGTTACCTATTGCTGGGTAACAGATTATCCAGAATTTATCAGTTTAAAGCAACGTACATTTATTATCTCACAGCTTCTGCGGGTCAGGAACCCAGATATGGTTTAGCTGGGTCTTCTGCTTTGTGGTCACTTACAAGGTTGCAATCCAAGTACCAGCTGGGGTTTAGAGACTTTAGTCTCTAAACTTTATATGGAAGAATCCACTTCTAAGCTCACTTACCTGGTTATTGATAAATGTGGTAGGCAGAATAATGGTTCTCTAAAGAAGTCCATGTCCTAATCCCTGAAACATGTGAATTATGTTATTTTACATGGCAAAAAGGAGTTATAGTTATGGATGGAATTAAGGTTGCTAATCAGCTGACCTTGAAATAAGGAGATCATCCTGGAATATCTGGGTAAATCCGATGTAATTACAAGGGCTTTAAAGGTGGAACTGGGAGGCAGAAGAGGAATCACCGTGAGAGTGATATGATGTGAGAAAGACTCAGCTGGCTATTGCTGGCTTTGGAGACAGAAGGAGTGGGGTGAGAGCCAAAGAATGTGGGCAGCCTTTAGAAGCTGGAAAGGCAAGGAAATGGATTCTTCTCTAGAACCTCTAGAAATGAATGCAGCATTGCTGGTGCCTTGATTTTAGCCTAGTGAAATTAATTTCAAACTTCTGATTTCCAGAACTATAAGATAGTAAATTTGTGTTGTTTTTAAACTGCTAAGTGCTTGATAATTTGTTATAGCAACAATAGTAAACAAATGTAGCAAGAATCAGTTTTTCAAGGGTTATTGGTTATTGGAGTGAGGGCCTCAGTTCCTTGCTCATGACTGGTTGGAGGCCATCCTCAGTCCCTTGCCATGCAGATCTCTCCAGCTTGCTTCATCAGAGCAAACACTCAGAAAGAGCAAGAATAAGACAGACAGGGTGCTAGAAAAATGGAAGTCACAGTGTTTTGTAGCTTAGCTACATAAGTGATATCTCATCACTTTTGGTGTATTATATTTGTTGAAGCGTCATTAGGTTCAGTCTGGCATAGAGGAGAGGAAATCACACAAAGTTGTGAATTGCAGGAGACAGGGATTGGGTTTCATGTTAGAACCTGCCCATCACAAGTGACTGAAACAATACTCACAGTATTTTCCTTAGGTTTAAAATCATGAGACATTCCTGATAATTCAATGTTCTTACTCTATTTAGTTCTCTTTCTTATCTGCAGTAATTTCTTTTAAAATATATTTTAAATATGTATGTATGTTAATATATAGAAATATGGTAAGAAAGTGAAAAAATATTAAATGTGCTATCTGGTGAAGAAAGGATTTTGACAGATACTTTGTTTAAAATGTTACTGGTCTTTTAAAGTTTTATAATAAGCATATTTTATATGTATATATATTATCAAAATTAAAATTAATCTTCTGAAATTATTTGAAAAATTAAAAGATAAAACTTTCTACATTTCTGAATGCCCCACATTAATTTTGATATGTGCATTTGGCTCTTAACTTACTTTTTGTTGAATATGAATCACATTCTGTAATCAGTGAGCCAAGCACCACATTATTTTTCACTAAAGAATAAGAGGGAGAAGTAGGCTCCATGCAGGAGTCCGACGTGGGGCTCAATACCGGGTCTCCAGGAGCATGCCCTGGGCCAAAGTCTACACTAAACCGCTGAGCCACCCAGGCTGCCCCACATTTCTCTCTTTTTTTTAAATACAGAAACATGTTTTAACCTCTTATGAGGGATACATGGCAACAGAACTTTGAAATGGAAGACTCCTAACTCTGGAAAACGAACTAGGGGTGGTGGAAGGGGAGGAGGGCAGGGGGTGGGGGTGACTGGGTGGCAGGCACTGAGGGGGGCACTTGACGGGATGAGCACTGGGTGTTATTCTGTATGTTGGCAAATTGAACACCAATAAAAAATAAATTTATTATTAAAAAAATAACTTTGAAATAATAATTCTTGAAATCCACGCACAGAAAAGTCATACGTGTGTCTAAGACCTTCAGATATTTTTTATGGAGTTTATCATGCCCCTGTATGGTTCCATATTTAGACATGTAGAAACAAGTCTCAACTGAAAAACCACTTTCCCCCTGATTTATAATAAGTAAGAAGATTTGTCATGGGAACACTGAAAGTGAAGGATATGCTCTGAGTTTTCTTGAAAAAAAAATGACACCTTGCAAATGATTCAAATTGGACATCCTTTTGCCTTTATAAGAAAAGCAAAGTGAGGATATGTATTTGATTTCCTTATAATAATGAGTTACATGACAAGCTAAAATACTAGCAAATAATAATTCACATATAATCACTTTCTATCCCTGGGTGGGGGGATATGAGTGCTTTATAAAGCTGCTTTGAGCTAAGATAATAAAAGAAAAATATATTGTAATTTAGAAGAAATATATTTACAGCATGGCCTTTTGTTATATTCCTCACTTTTAAAAGAAGAATATGATATCCATTACTAGCTTGGATTGACCCACTTTTTCTTTTGCTTGCAATTTGATTTAATGCTTTCAATGCATTCATTCAATGTTTTCTGTTTAATTAAAATAATTTATAATTATGTGTGTATGTTCATTCAGTGCTTTATCTTTGACTAAAATAATTTATAATTGTGTGTATATATGTGTGTGATCTCCTGTATGTGGAAGATAAGACCAATTTTTTCCTGAGGTTTATTTATTTATTTGTTTGTTTATTTATTTATTTATTTATTTATTTATAAAATGGCATTTTATACATATTGTTCTATAACATTTTTTCCCTTAAAAATATCTTATGGCTCTAAGTCAATAAATGTAATTAGATGTACATAATTATTTTTATTTTTATTTTTTTCATAATTATTTTTAATGAATTCTTTTTTTTTTGATTTATTTTATTGGAGTTCGATTTGCCAACATATAGCATAACACCCAGTGCTCATCCCATCAAGTGCCCCCATCAGTGCCTGTCACCCTGTCACTCCATCCCCCCGCCCACCTCCCCTTCCACCACCCCTTGTTCGTTTCTCAGAGTTAGGAGTCTCTCATGTTCTGTCTCCCTCTCTGTCATTTCCCACTCATTTTTTCTCCTTTCCCCTTTATTCCCTTTCACTATTTTTTATATTCCCCAAATGAATGAGACCATATAATGTTTGTCCTTCTCTGATTGACTTACTTCACTCACCATAATACCCTCCAGTTCCAACCATATTGAAGCAAATGGTTGGTATTTGTTGTTTCTAATGACTAATATTCCATTGTATACATAGACCACAGCTTCTTTATCTATTCATCTTTCAGTGGACACCGAGGCTCCTTCCACAGTTTGGCTATTGTGGACATTGCTGCTATAAACATTGGGGTGCAGGTCTCCCAGCGTTTCACTGCATCTGTATCTTTGGGGTAAATCCCCAGCAGTGCAATAGGCCAAGTTCAAAATGGTGTTGCCTGTGCTCCCCTCTAGGATTCTGATGGATTCCTGACTCACACTTAGATCTTTCATCCATTTTGAGTTTATCTTTGTGTATGGTGTAAGAGACTGGTCCAGTTTCATCCTTCTGCACTTCACTGTCCAATGTTCCCAGCACCATTTATTGAAGAGACTGTCCTTTTCCCAGTGGATAGTCTTTCCTGCTTTGTCGAATATTAGTTGACCATAGAGTTGAGGGCCCATTTCTGGGTTCTCTATTCTGTTCCATTGATCTAGGTGTCTGTTTTTCTGCCAGTACCACACTGTCTTCATGACCACAACTTTGGAGTACAACTTGAATTCTGGCATTGTGATGCCCCCGGCTGTGGTTTTCCTTTTCAATATTCCCCTGACTATTCAGGGTCTTTTACGATTCCACACAAATCTTAAGATGATTTGTTCCAACTCTCTGAAGAAAGTCCATGGTATTTTGATAGGGATTGCATTGAACATGTAAATTGCCCTGGGTAACATTGACATTTTCACAATATTAATTCTTCCCATCCATGAACATGGAATATTTTTCTAACTATTTGTGTCCTCTGCAATTTCTTTCAGAAGTGTTCTGTAGTTTTTAGGGTGTAGATCCTTTACCTCTTTGGTTAGGTTTATTCCTAGGTATCTTATGCTTTTGGGTGCAATTGTAAATGGGATTGACTCCTTATTTTCTCTTTCTTCAGTCTCATTGTGAGTGTATAGAAATGCCACTGATTTCTGGGCATTGATTTTGTATCCTGCCACACTGCCGGATTGCTGTATGAGCTCTAGCAATCTTAGGGTGGAGTTTTTGGGTTTTCCAGGTACAGTATCATGTCATCTGCGAAGACAGAGAGTTTGACTTCTTCTTTACCAATTTGAATGCCTTTTATTTCTTTTTGTTGTCTGATTGCTGAGGCTAGGACTTCTAGTACTATGTTGAATAGCAGTGGTGAGAGAGGATATCCCTGTCTTGTTCCTGATCTTAGGGGAAAGGCTCCCAAGGCTTCCCCATTGAGAATGATATTTGCTGTGGGCTTTTCGTAGATGGCTTTTAAGATGCTGAGGAATGTTCCCTCTATCCCTACACTCTGAAGAGTTTTGATCAGGAATGGATGCTGTATTTTGTCAAATGCTTTCTCTGCATCTATTGTGAAGATCATATGGTTCTTGTGTTTTCTCTTGTTGTTATGATCTATCACATTGATTGCTTTACGAGTGTTGAACCAGCCTTGCATCCTGGGGATAAATCCCACTTGGTCACAGTGAATAATGTTCTTAATGTACTCTTGGATCCTATTGGCTAGTATCTTGTTGAGAATTTTTGCATCTGTGTTCATCAGGGAGATTGGTCTATAATTCTCCTTTTTGGTGGGGTCTTTGTCTGGTTTTGGAATTAAGGTGATGCTGGCCTCATAAAACGAGTTTGGAAGTAGTCCGTCCCTTTCTATCTTTTAAAACAGCTTTAGAAGAATAGGTATGGTTTCTTCTTTAAACGTTTGATAGAATTCCCCTGGGAAGCCATGACTGCTTCAATTTCCTCCCTGGTTATTGGCCTGTTCAGGTTTTCTATTTCTTCCTGTTCCAGTTTTGGTAGTTTGTGGTTTTCCAGAAATGCGTCCATTTCTTCTAGATTGCCTAATTTATTGGTGTATAGCTGCTCATAATATGTTTTTAAAATTGTTTCTGTTGTGATCTCTCCTTTTTCATTCGTGATTTTATTAATTTGAGTCTTTTCTCTTTTCTTTTTATATAAGGCAGGCTAATGGTTTATCTATCTTATTAATTCTTTCCAAGAACCAACTCCTGGTTTTGTGGATCTGTTCTACAGTTCTTCTGATTTCTATTTCATTGAGTTCTGCTCGAATCTTCATTAACTCTCTTCTTCTGCTTGGTGTAGGTGTTATTTGCTGTTCTTTCTCCAGTTCCTTTAGGTGTGAGGTTAGCATGTGTATTTGAGTTTTTTTTCCAATTTTTTGAGGGATGCTTGTATTCCGAAGTATTTCCCTCCTGGGACTGCTTTTGCTGTATCCCAAAGATTTTGAATTGTTGTATCTTCATTTTCATTAGTTTCCATGAATCTTTTTAATTCTTCTCTAATTTCCTGGTTGACCCTTTCATCTTTTAGCAGGATGCTCTTGAACCTCCATGTGTTTGAGTTTCTTCCACATTTCTTCTTGTTTTTGAGTTCAAGTTGCAAAGCATTATGGTCTGAAAGTATGCAGGGGATAATCCCATTATTTTGGTATATGATCCCTACTTCTTTTTGAAGGCCAAAATAAACAAATATTCAAAATACCTTAAACAGCACCTGAGACATAATAGGCACTTTAGAAATGTTCATTTGCATCCTTGTTCCCAACATTCTACTTATATCTCTTTTTCCTGAAGGAGACCCTACAAATAAATGTTTTCCTTGGAGAGCCCTAATCTACAAAAAAATGTATGCTAGATCACACAAAGGAGATTGTGTTCTAGACAATATGGAGAGTTGTAAACACTCATTGTGCTTAGACTAGTGATATATTTCTACAACCTTTGAGTATATGTCTCCCTACCTCAGGAACAAAGATGATATGGTGGACCCATCAACATCAGAGATTCTACCTTGGAACAGTCACAGGCTATTAGTGGATCAGAAAAGCAATGTAGTGGTCACCAAATAAATTTTTTAAATAAAATAGAATAAACAGGCTAAGAAAACCCAACAAAGAGGGTAAATATTAGGTTATGAAATACTTGTTTTGTCGTTCATACTTATGTGTGTACACATATACATCTACATTCATAGATGGATAGATAATAATCCTCAATGTAAGATGTATTTCTTTCATGGTAAAAAAATTGAAAAGCACTACATTAGAGTTTGGGTTGTTGTTTTTAATCTGACAGGATATGTTCACAATGTGCTGTTCATAATCTCACAGAAAATCCCCCTTGCGATCAGGGCCATTGAATTATAAGGTGTCTAGCTAACATTGGAGTAGGACAATCTGTGACCATGAAAATACAATATAAGTGTCTCAGTAAAAGGACTAATATAGTTATTTCCTGGTGTCCTACTTGCCTATCACGGTACTCCCAATAGAGTAAGAAGTCAATAAATAACAACTGATTTGCTTTCATGAAGCAATGCAGTAACAGGTGAAGCAGTACCTAGAAGTTTCAGAACCGTGTCCTAAAGCAGCCACAGAAGATTTTTTGTACTGGCTCAACAAATTTTGCAAAAGAAAATTCATTTTCAGTTTCATTTTCTATCCTGACAGGGTCAATAATTGGTAGTCCAAGGATACGCCCCACAATTGTGTCTCTAGATATTAGATTTTTACCAGATTACAACAGGATAGAGAAACGTGGAACAGATGATACTAACATTAAAGGAAATTATAACTAGTTGAAAAGCTAAGACAAAGCATGCAATTTAACAAAGTAACATCAACTTAAAGAGGAATAATGACAACCTAAAAGGTTGGCCAACATGCCAAAGAAGTTATTTTCTCTAACAAGGTAAATTATTACAGGGACAAGTATAATGTCCTCGAATTAAATTAAAAAATCCAACTATACAGGTGCAGCATGAGAATGACATGGTTTAACAATGATACACATTAAAAAAAGAAAAAAGAAAAAAACTTGGACATTTTAGTTTAAAGTGAATACAAAATGAGTCAATCTTCAAAAAAGGTATTACAATTTATATTCTCTTATCATGCAAGCATAGATTTTAAATAAGAGAATTGATCATCTTGCTCAGACCACACCTGAATATGGCACTCAGTTCTGAGAACCGTATTTTAGAATTTATTTATGTGAAAGCAGTCAAACTGATGACAGAAATTAAAACCATTTTATATGAAGAACAGGTAAAAGAAATAGTAATGTTCTTAAAAAGGGTAAAAAACTAGTAAACTTAAAAAGAGAAGCCAAAGGAAGGATACTAAATTACTTTTGTAAACTCCCAAAAGAAGACATTGGGACTGCTGGATAAAAATTGAGACACATGTCAGCTTTCATCTCAGTATAAGAAAAAACTTTGTGATGCCTGGGTGGCTCAGTGGTTGAGCATCTGCCTTTGGCCCAGGGCATGATCCCCGGATCCTGGGATCAAATCCCACATCAGATTCCCTGCATGGAGCCTGCTTCTCCCTCTGCCTATGTCTCTGCCTCTCTCTCTCCTTGTGTCTCTCATGAATAAATAAATAAAATCTTTAAAAAATAAAAAAAACTGCTGTCTCCAGAGGTTATATATTGATGGATGGAATGATGGAATAAAGTATTCATTTGTAAAACAGTCACTTTGCAGAAATGTTGCAGATAGGATTATAGTACTAGAACGGTCTGATATCTAGTGACTTTAAGGTCCCTTTTATCTTTCAAAGTAAATAATTTTAAAAATAAATGCAATATATATTATACATCATTTTGTGGCCCAATGATTGTCCCTAAATCATAATAATAATAAAAAGATAGAATATTAAAACTCCACAAGATTAGAAGTTCTATATCAAACCTTTGACATAATACATATTAGCTAACACTGCTTTCAAATTTGGCACCAAGCAAACTTGAAAATTGTAGTAGAAATGTTTATTTTTAAGGAAGAAATATAAGAAGCTCCATGATAGACTTGTAAGCAATTAGATGAAAACTAATATATCTCTCTGATGCCTAACAAGTTAAAAGAGACAAAATTATAGCCAATTATTTTTAAAATAACCATACATTTGTTCTCACACATAAAACTAAAGATATAGCAGACCTTTTTCTCATTTTTTATTTTGGTGTTAGATAAATGGAACCTGAATCCCTGGTTGCAGACTGATTTTCTGGAAGCAAATTTGAGTAGGCTACAGGCATCCAGATGTTCTTCTATTCATTTGGTAGCTGGCAAATAGAAGAATTAGTTCAAATACTGCCCATTTTGGCAAACTGCTTTTTTAATTGTAAAGAAAAATCCTCAGAGGAACATTCTTAATAAGATAATAGTCTTTAGATTATTCAATCATTAAAAGAACAGAAAAAATATGTAAATCATCAAAAAGCTGGATTACCACAGCACTGCTGAATTTTTACCATTTGTTTATAAATTCCCCTGAACAGGCTCTTTGTTGTGAGTTGTCTGTTTTGGCAGACCACTTGTCAAAACAAAGAGTTTTTAAAAGCACCCCAAATAAAATGAATGGTTTCAATAATCATGTCATCAATGGTTTAAATCATTGTTATATTCCTAATCATGTTTATCATTGCTTCTGGAGAACAACTATATAGCCACTAGGCAGTAAGGGATCCTTTAACACATCATAGCACAGTTTGCTATACCAAGGTATATCATAATATACAATCATCATGAAATACAGATATTTAAAATATTAATCAAAATATAAATTTTTTAAAGATTTTATTTTATTTATGAAAGAGAGAGAGAGAGAGAGAGAGAGAGACATAGGCAGAGGGAGAAGCAGGCTCCATGCACGGAGCCCGATGTGGGACTCAGTCTCTGGGCTCCAGGATCATGACCTGAGCTCAAGTCAGACTCTTAACCGCTGAGCCACCCAGGTGCCCCCCAAAATATAAATTTTATCTGCATGAGTATACATATTTATAAATAAATGAATGATTTCCAGGAGTGATGCGTTTTGTATAGTTTAAAGTTGCAGCTATAAATGTTGAAAATTAACAGAAAATAGTAACAATGAATAAACACAAATGCCCCAATATATATTTTTTTCTTATCTTGGTAATCTTATCCATTTTTGCATTTAATTTAATTTTTAGAGGCAAAAAAGGCAGTCTTATCATATGCTGTCTTTCATACTATAGATGATAAATATAATTTCATATATCCCTTCAATTTCTCATGATTATTACTACACAGTATAAATTTTATTTTGATCTTATACTATCTCACAGAATAGTTTGCAAGTCCAAACAACAGAGATCAAGAAAAAAATGAATGTTATGCACACTTGTAAAATATTACAGCAGATAAAATTTTTGTTTATTTGGTCACCTTTTCTCTGGCCAGGAGAAGCTAGGATTTTAAACCTTAGAAAAAGGGGGGCAGGGCAAGATGGCGGAGGAGTAGGGTCCCCAAGTCACCTAGCCCCACCAAATCACTTAGATAACTTTCAAATCATCCTGAAAACCTACGAATTTGACCTGAGATTTAAAGAGAGAGCAGCCGGAACACTACAGAGAGAAGGGTTTTCGCTTCTAACAAGGTAGGAAGGAGGAAAAAAATAAAAATAAAAAAACATCCAGTGGGGGAGGGGCCCCACGAAGAGCCGGGCTAAGGGGGGCGGGCAGAGCCTCCAGGACAGGAGAGCCCAGCCCCGGAGACGTGGGAAATGTAAAAATCCACACCAGATTCTTCCCAGACGGAAAAGCCCTTAGCAGGGAAATTGAGCAGAACCACAGGAGGGGCAGTGGAGCCCCCAGGTTCCCGGGGTCACTAACAGAGGAGGTGTCCCCAGGGGAGAGCGCGCCACACACCCCGTGAGCCGAGCTGTAAAGGGCTGCAGCTCGAGAGCAGTGGGGCCTCGGGAGCGATTCCGGCGATGCAGGCCCCCGAGCCCAGGGAGCTGAGGGACACAGACCAGGATCCAGAGCTCCCCCCAGGACAGGCAGAGGCCGGGAGGGCCCAGGGCAGCGAGGACACTCCTGCCGTGGGGGCCCCGAGCTGTGCAGGTCAGTGGCCCCCACCCCCGGAGCATCCAGGCCCCTGCGGACTGGGAGCTGTGGGAGTTACTGTGGGAGCTGACTCTAGGGCTGGAGAGCTGGCCGCCGCCAGTGGGGTTGTCCCTCCTGGTGTCACCCTGTGCCTGGGATGGAGCAGGGACACAAGGGAACAGTGCGCTCAGGTGGTAAACATCTCCCACTGAGCCATGCACCTGGCAGGGGGTGGGGCAGCTCCCCCAGGTGCACACACCTGAGAATCAGAACAGCAGCTCCTCCCCCAGAAGACCAGCTGGAAGGACAGGAGAAGAGCAAGTTCTTGACCAAGCAGTGCTGGAAAGCTCCAGGGGAAGTTAAGGGATTTACAGTAGAACCAGATTTTACCCCTCCCCTTTTTTTCTTCCTTTTTCCAGTGCAACTCATTTTTATATCAGATTGTAAATTTCCAATTTTTTTCTATTTTCCCACCTTAACTACAATATTTTACTACCTATTCATTTTTAAGTTTCTTCCTTTTTGACTTTCATATTTCTACAATTTCAGGTCCTATACATATTTTCCACTTCTAGATTCCCTTTAGCATATTCAACTTAATTTCATGAGATATAATTTATTTTTCCTTTGTGTTTTTCGTTTTCTCTGCCTCATTTTGTTCTACAATGGTGGAAGTTAATACCTTCTAAAATATGACCAGTATGCACCCAGAACCAAGTGGTATACGGTGCTGGTTCATTCTGTGAGATTCCTCATTCCCATTCTGCCCCCCTCTTTTATCTCATTTATGTTTTGGTGGTCAATGTTGGGACTCTCTACAAGTATTTCTGGTTTATATAAATTTGGGAATGAGCATCTCCTAAAATACAGAACTTAATATACTCAGAAACAAGAGGATCACCCTCTAGAACCCCTCAGGTAGACTGCATTCTCCCTCCACTACAGATTTTTCACCACCACCATCTCCCAGTCCCCCCCTTTTTTCTCCTTTTTTTTTCTTTTTCTCTTCTATAGGATTCCTGGCCTTTTAGTTTTTACTACTTTGTTTTAAAATTTGTTACTCACTTTGGTAGTCGTTCTGATCTTTGTTTTCAATTTCTGGGCTCTGACTTCAGCAGAATCATCTAGGGTGAAATTTACTTAGGTTGTGGTTGATATTCTTGAGCAACTCTGCACTAGGCAAATGACTAGAAGGAAGAACTCACCACAAAAGAAAGAATCAGAAACAGTACTCTTTGCCAGAGTTACAGAATTTGGATTACAATTTGATGTCAGAAAAAACATGAGAGACACCTAACTCTGGGAAATGAACAAGGGGAAGTGGAAGGGGAAGTGGGCAGTGGTTTGGAGTGACTGGGTGATGGGCACTGAGGAGCCACTTGGTGAGATGAGCACTGGGTGTTATGCTATATGTTGGCAAATTGAACTCCAATAAAAAAAAAAAACAATTCGATGTCAGAAAGCCAATTCAGAAGCACAATGATAAAGCTACTGGTGGCTCTGAAAAAAAAGCATAAAGGATTCAAGAGACTTCATGACTGTAGGATTTAGATCTAATCAGGCTGAAATTAAATATCAGTTGAATGAGATGCAATCCAAACTGGAGGTCCTAATGAAAAGGGTTAATGAGGTAGAAAAAAGAGTGAGTTACATCGAAGACAAGTTGATGGCTAAGAAGGAAGCTGAGGAAAAGAGAGAAAAACAATTAAAAGACCATGACGAAAGGTTAAGGGAAATAAATGACAGCCTAAGAAACAAAAATCTATGTACAATTGTGGTTCCACAGGGTGCTGAGAGGGCCAGAGGGCCAGAAAGTGTTTCTGAACAAATCATAGCTGAGAACTTACCTAATTTGGGGAGGGAGACAGGCATTCAGATCCAGGAGATAGAGAGGTCCCCCCCAAAATCAATAAAAACCATTCAACACCTCAATATTTAATAGTGAAACTTGCAAATTCCAAAGATAAAGAGAAAATTCTTAAATCAGCAAGAGACAAGAGAGACATAACTTATATGGGGAGAAATAGTAGATTAACAGCAGACCTCTCCACAGAGTCCTGGCAGGCCAGAAAAGGCTGGCAGGATATATTCAGGGTCCTAAATGAGAAGAACCTGCAGCCAAGAATACTTTATCCATCAAGGATCTCATTCAAAATAGATGGAGAGATAAAGAGCTTCCAAGATAGGCAGAAACTGAAAGAATATGTGAACACAAAGCCAGTTCTGCAGGAAATATTAAGGAGGACTCTGTAAAAGAAAGAGGAAGCCCAAAAGAATAATCCACAAAAACAGGGACTAAATAGGTATTATGATGACACTAAATTCATATCTTTCAGTAGTATCTCTGAATGTGAATGGGTTAAGTGATCCCATCAAAAGACACAGGGTTTCAGACTGGATAAAAAAGCAAGACCCATCTATTTACTGTCTACAAGAGACTCCTTTTAGACCCATTTTAGACTCATTTTACACCTCCAGCCTGAAAATGAAAGGTTGGAGAGCCTTTACCATCAAATGGTCCTCAAAAGAAAGCAGGGGTAGCAATTCTCATATCAGATGCACTTTATGCAAAAGATGTAGTAAGAGATGAAGAAGAACACTATATCATAGTTAAAGGGTCTATCCAACAAGAAGACCTAAGAATCATGAATATTAATGCCCCTAATGTGGGAGCTGCCAAGTATATCAACCAATTAATAACCAAAGTAAAGACATACTTAGATAATAATATACTAATACTGGGAAACTTCAACACAGCACTTTCTGCAAATGACATATATTCTAAGCACAACATCTCCAAGAAACAAGAGCTTTAAATGATACACTGGACCAGATGGATTTCACAGATATTTACAGAAATTTACTTCCAAACGCAAATGAATATACATTCTTGTCAAGTGCAGTGGAACTTTGCTAGAATAGACCGCAAACTGGGTCACAAATCAGGTCTCAACTGATACCAAAAGGTTGGGATTGTCCCCTGTATATTTTCAGACCATAATGCTTTGCAACTTGAACTCAAAAACAAGAAGAAATGTGGAAGAAACTCAAACACATGGAGGTTCAAGAGCATCCTGCTAAAAGATGAAAGGGTCAACCAGGAAATTAGAGAAGAATTAAAAAGATTCATGGAAACTAATGAAAATGAAGATACAACAATTCAAAATCTTTGGGATACAGCAAAAGCAGTCCCAGGAGGGAAATACTTCGGAATACAAGCATCCCTCAAAAAATTGGAAAAAAAACTCAAATACACATGCTAACCTCACACCTAAAGGAACTGGAGAAAGAACAGCAAATAACACCTACACCAAGCAGAAGAAGAGAGTTAATGAAGATTCGAGCAGAACTCAATGAAATAGAAATCAGAAGAACTGTAGAACAGATCCACAAAACCAGGAGTTGGTTCTTGGAAAGAATTAATAAGATAGATAAACCATTAGCCTGCCTTATATAAAAAGAAAAGAGAAAAGACTCAAATTAATAAAATCACGAATGAAAAAGGAGAGATCACAACAGAAACAATTTTAAAAACATATTATGAGCAGCTATACACCAATAAATTAGGCAATCTAGAAGAAATGGACGCATTTCTGGAAAACCACAAACTACCAAAACTGGAACAGGAAGAAATAGAAAACCTGAACAGGCCAATAACCAGGGAGGAAATTGAAGCAGTCATGGCTTCCCAGGGGAATTCTATCAAACGTTTAAAGAAGAAACCATACCTATTCTTCTAAAGCTGTTTTAAAAGATAGAAAGGGACGGACTACTTCCAAACTCGTTTTATGAGGCCAGCATCACCTTAATTCCAAAACCAGACAAAGACCCCACCAAAAAGGAGAATTATAGACCAATCTCCCTGATGAACACAGATGCAAAAATTCTCAACAAGATACTAGCCAATAGGATCCAAGAGTACATTAAGAACATTATTCACTGTGACCAAGTGGGATTTATCCCCAGGATGCAAGGCTGGTTCAACACTCGTAAAGCAATCAATGTGATAGATCATAACAACAAGAGAAAACACAAGAACCATATGATCTTCACAATAGATGCAGAGAAAGCATTTGACAAAATACAGCATCCATTCCTGATCAAAACTCTTCAGAGTGTAGGGATAGAGGGAACATTCCTCAGCATCTTAAAAGCCATCTACGAAAAGCCCACAGCAAATATCATTCTCAATGGGGAAGCCTTGGGAGCCTTTCCCCTAAGATCAGGAACAAGACAGGGATATCCTCTCTCACCACTGCTATTCAACATAGTACTAGAAGTCCTAGCCTCAGCAATCAGACAACAAAAAGAAATAAAAGGCATTCAAATTGGTAAAGAAGAAGTCAAACTCTCTGTCTTCGCAGATGACATGATACTGTACCTGGAAAACCCAAAAACTCCACCCTAAGATTGCTAGAGCTCATACAGCAATCCGGCAGTGTGGCAGGATACAAAATCAATGCCCAGAAATCAGTGGCATTTCTATACACTCACAATGAGACTGAAGAAAGAGAAAATAAGGAGTCAATCCCATTTACAATTGCACCCAAAAGCATAAGATACCTAGGAATAAACCTAACCAAAGAGGTAAAGGATCTACACCCTAAAAACTACAGAACACTTCTGAAAGAAATTGCAGAGGACACAAATAGTTAGAAAAATATTCCATGTTCATGGATGGGAAGAATTAATATTGTGAAAATGTCAATGTTACCCAGGGCAATTTACATGTTCAATGCAATCCCTATCAAAATACCATGGACTTTCTTCAGAGAGTTGGAACAAATCATCTTAAGATTTGTGTGGAATCGTAAAAGACCCTGAATAGTCAGGGGAATATTGAAAAGGAAAACCACAGCCGGGGGCATCACAATGCCAGAATTCAAGTTGTACTCCAAAGTTGTGGTCATGAAGACAGTGTGGTACTGGCAGAAAAACAGACACCTAGATCAATGGAACAGAATAGAGAACCCAGAAATGGGCCCTCAACTCTATGGTCAACTAATATTCGACAAAGCAGGAAAGACTATCCACTGGGAAAAGGACAGTCTCTTCAATAAATGGTGCTGGGAACATTGGACAGTGAAGTGCAGAAGGATGAAACTGGACCAGTCTCTTACACCATACACAAAGATAAACTCAAAATGGATGAAAGATCTAAGTGTGAGTCAGGAATCCATCAGAATCCTAGAGGGGAGCACAGGCAACACCCTTTTTGAACTTGTCCGCAGTAACTTCTCAGGACTCATCAATGAAGGCAAGGGAAACAAAAGCAAAAATGAACTATTGGGACTTCATCAAGATAAAAAAGTTCTGCACAGCAAAAGAAACAGTCAATGAAACTAACAGCCAACCTAATGAATGGGAGACAATATTTGCAAATGACATGTCAGATAAAGGCTAGTATCTAAGATCTACAAAGAACTTATTAAACTTAACAGCAAAGAAACAAACCATCCAATCATGAAATGGGCAAAAGACATGAACAGAGATTTCACAGAAGAAGACAGACATGGTCAACAAGCATATGAGAAATTGCTCTTCCTCACTTGCCATCAGGCAGATACAAATCAGAACCACAATGAGATAAACCTCACATCAATGAGCATGGTGAAAATTAACAAGACAGGAAACAACAAATGTTGGAGAGGATGTGAAGAACGGGGAACCCTCTTGCACTGTTGTGCGAATGTGAACTGGTACAGTCCTTCTGGAAAACTGTGTAGAGATTTATCAAAGAGTTAAAAATAGAACTTCCCTATGACCCAGCATTTGCACTACTGGAGATTTACCCCAAAGATACAGATGCAGTGAAATGCCAGAACACCCGCACCCCGATGTTTCTGGCAGCCATGTCCACAATAGCCAAACTGTGGAAGGAGCCTCGGTGTCCATCGAAAGATGAATGGATAAAGAAGATTGGTGTATGTATAAAATGGAATATTACCCAGCCATTAAAAACAACAAATTCCCACCATTTGCTTCGACATGGATGGAACTGGAGGGTGTTATGCTGAGTGAAGTAAGTCAATCGGAGAAGGGCAAACATTGTTATGGTCTCATTCATTGGGGACTATAAAAATAGTTAAAGGTAATAAAGGGGAAAGGAGAGAAAATGAGTGGGAAGTATAAGTGAGGGTGACAGAACATGAGAGACACCTAACTCTGGGAAATGAACAAGGAGTAGTGAAAGGGAGGATGGCGTGACTGGGTGACAGGCACTGAGGGGGGCACTTGACGGGTTGCACACTGGGTATTATGGTATATGTTGGCAAATTGAACTCCAATAAAAAATATACTAAAAAGGAAAAAAGAAAAAAGGGGGACTAAATGAAGTATATAAAAAAAAGAAGTAAGGATCATGGACCATAGTAATTTTCCCAAGGTCACACTGAATTCTTTTATCTAAAAAACCTGAATTTAAGCCCAGAATCTTTCTGAATTCAAAGCCCATGTACAGTTCACTAATTGTTCGTTAACTTCCACTTTAAAATTTGACTTGCTTTTATGCATTTTACCTGTACCTTTTTTTCCCGCCCAATTTGTGAAACTCCAATCGCTCCTTTTTTGTTTATTTATTATTTTTTTAGTAATCTGTACTCCCAATATGGACCTCTCACACACATCCCCAAGCTCGAGTGTCACATGCTCTTCTGACTGATCCAGCAAGACACCCCTCCCTTCCAGTTGCCTTTTTAGCAAGTTTTATTTGGAATACAGATCATTATACTCCATGTTTCTTCTGTATTCCTTACTTGAGACTCTGATTTGTATAGTGATTAATAGCACTGGAGTCTCTGGAGCCAGATATCCTGGATTGGAAACTTGGCCTTTCTATTTTGTTAGCTGTATAATAATCTTGAGCAAGTTACTTAGCTTCTCAGTGCCCAAATTTCTTCATCTGTAAAAAGAAGTTATTTGTAACTTCATATTGTTTGTGTGAGGATTAAAATGAATGAATAACGCAAAACACTTAGCATAATGCCTTGCACATCATGCTAAACAAGTTATAGTTATTATAATTGTCTCATGTGATCAACTACAGGGTATATTTTATTTCAGAAGGATAGCTAGCTGCCTCCATGGTATGCTGTGTAAGGTACTGAGAGGACCAACTAGAAGAAAACTATCTCTTGTAATGCACTTTCATAGTGTTCTTTCCTTCTTAATTTGAAATTCTAGCCATTAGAGAGTCACTGATGGGAAACACAATGAGAATGAGGGGGCACTATCTTGAGTACACTAACTCAAGTTACCAGGAAATGACTGTTATTTTCTGACATTTAGCCTGACATAAACCTGATTATATTGGGGAATGGTACAAGATGGAGAGACCTAGCAGGAGGAGTTGTGGCCCTCTTCCTCTATTCCTGCTTAACTACAGGGCTATTTTCCCTCCTCTTTTACATGTCGATAGACAAAATTAACAAATCTCTTCCCCAAATGGTGTACATTCTGAGTCACTCACTGAACCCTAATCAAAGTTAATGCTCAAATAGTCCATTTGATCCATAAATTGAGAGCTGGCTCTATTCTTCCCATTTTAAATATGAGGAAGTTCAAAAAGGTTAAATAATTTGCCTTATATCAGGATTTTTTTAACCTGGGCATTATTGACATTTTGACTCAGATAATTCTTTGTTTTAGGGGGCTATTCTGTGCATTTTGAGATGTTTAATAGCGTCTCTAGTCTCTACCCAGTAGATTCTAGTTGTATTCACTAGCTCTGATAACCAAAAATCTCTCTAGATACTGCCAAGTATTCTAGGCATGCAGGGTGCAGGGTGTAACATTACCTTGTGTTGAGAAACACTGCCTTAGGTCAGAAACTTGTAAGGTAGGGAGGTAAAGAACTCAAACTCAAAGCTATCTGATTCAGAATCTCATGATTTTCAACATTATATGAAACTGTGCCTATTGAATGTGACTTTGATAAGCCGTGAATGGCAAGCAAAATAAAAAGGTATATGGTATGAGAAGTCAGATCTGGATGCCAAATTTGATCTAACCCATAATTATTGGAAAACTCATAACTGGCTTCTTATATTTCAGCTTCATACTGCTGAAGGGGAATGTACAAAGTGTGAGGACTTGAAGCCTGTTTTGAAGAGAATTAAAAGAGCTTCCAGAGTGGGGACACAAGTATGCAGGTGGTATAGGAAGGGCTTCAGAACATCAGGCCCGTTCACATTTGCTCCAAACACCCAAAAAAGTTTAAATAATTCTGCAGAGTCCTGACATGGACTAAGACACCTGGATATATCCAAAGTACTTTATGTTTACTCACCAGAGTGAAGGTACTAGGGGAACAGTGTAGATATCTTTATCTGCAAATATAGGGATCTGAGGTTCTCCAGTTAAGGTGCTTAGTTTCCAGAGATAATTATATTTTAAACCCCCTTTCAGTCCTTGAAAAACACTAAGAACAAAATGAAAAGAAGGCAAATTTTGGAGCCTGGAACTCTGCATCTAGGCTTCTTCCACATGATTTACTGCTCACAGTGCAGGATACAAATAATGGCCATGCCAGCATGTGAAAGCTTAAAATACATTCTAATGAAGATCACATTGTGAGCGTTGCCAAGACAGAATAAAATGCAATCAGGATTTAAATGTGGATAAAATAATAGCTCCTTGGATTCAAGCACACTGATTAATGCCAGAGACACTTATGAAATGCTGTTGTCTGGTCATCAGTGTTATTTTTCTTGTGGAACACTTTGTACTAAAAGCAATAAAAGAGTACTAATAAACTAAGAGAATACCTTATTCTATAAAATTAACATGACTCAGGTGAAGTGCTTTAGTTACAGATGATCTATGTTTAAAGATTGACAAGTTACCAGCATAACTTACTTTGAAATATGCATGGTTCAAATATTTCTGAAATATTCACCTTTCATAGCAGATCCTCTTGCCTTTCTTATATTTGTGTGTAAATGTAAATTTTGTGCTTACTGTATACTCAGCTTTTCAAAATTTTAGTAGCCAAAATTAGCTTTAAGATGTCGCTTGAAGAGGAAAATGTGTCTAAACTTAAAAAGAACATTGAAGCAACTTGTAAGCGTTCCCAACTTCAGTTTCATAACTCGAGATAGTAGTTAAACAAACACACATGCTCATAAAGACTGATATGTTTAAAAATCTGAGTGACAAGAGTTAGTGATAAGAGTACATGGTAAATGCTATTACTGTACTTTGTTTGAAATCAAAACAGCAATGAGCACAACAAAATAAAACCCACTGTATATATTCCTCATGTCTCATAATACACCATCTCTTTCTTGTGAGGTTAGAGTTGTTAGGGAGCAAGCAGAAATTTGTTTGTACTCAGAAAAACACCAAATGAAATGACTACCCATTGCTAAGAAATAATTGGAATTGATAAGCCTGTTCAGTGTTGCTCTTTTCATAGAACACATTGATATAACTGACTTAGTAAGAAAAAAATGCTGTTCATTATGGATTTTCAGCATAGCACTAACTGTATCTCTACTATCACTATATCCTCACTATTACTATTGTGTAGCACAAAGAGGAAGAGCTTGGGGAGCCAACACCTAGATGTGAACCCTGGCTTTGTATGTGTTTACACTTATACTCTGCTTCCATTACTTGTAACATGAGGTTTGATAAAGAAAAAATGAGGAATGTAGTTTAAATAAATAAGTAGAGTATTATAGGAGCAAAAGAAATTGGTAGATGCTATTTATGAAATTTTTAATACAACTGGTAGCTTTGCCTTGTTATGGCACAATAGGAAGAATACTAGACTAAGAACTAAAGAGATCTGGATTATACTTGTGCTTCTGTCACTAATTAGCTATGTGACTATAAATAATTCATTTAACTTTCTATGACTCAACTTCATCTTTAAAATGAAGCATTGGATCAGATGATCTAGCTCCAAATTTTATTCCCCTCAAACATCTTACATTTTAGTGACTTTGGCTCATATAGGAAGACCAGGTCTTGGCCATAGGCTGCCAGGTACAACTCTATTACCATTTATTGTGAAATTAGTAGTAGAGTTTAAAAGGGTTCTTTAGGAATTAGCCCAGTATTCTTGTAATATAAACTATTTCAGCATAACGGTCCATTGGTTAAAAAAACAAAAACAAAAACAAAACAAAACTGAGCCTAGCAGTTCAGGGAACATGCTATACTGAACTAGTGCACATGCCATTATTTTACATGTTATATAAATGAACCAAGGATGGCCTCTGCATATTGGCCTCTAGGTTGTTTATTCCTGTACAGCAGGGAGAAATCCATTAACCCAAATTCTCTCTGGCACTAAACTCAAATTTTAACACATCTAATCTTTAAAAAAACATTTATTTATTATTTTAAAGAGAGAAGGGGAGTGGAAGGAGGGGCAGAGGGAAAGGGAGAGAGAATCTCGAGCAGACTCCCCACTAAGCCTGTGGGGCTCAATCTCACCACCCTGAGATCATGACCTGAGTTGAAATCAGGAGTTGGACCTTAACTGACTGAGCCACCCAGGTGCTCCTACACATCTAATTGTTTTAAACATAGCCCAAATAAGTAGATATTTAGCCATTTAGAGTCTTCCTGCTTTGCATACCCTGTGAAACTATAGGACATGTTAACCATTGATAAGATAAATCCTATAACTGTAGAACTCTTAGCCACTATTGTCCTTCAGAGCTCTCTGACTCAAAGGCTCCCTACACTGAGGATGAGGTACCTCACCTAGACACATGAGACCCATCTCTGATTCCCACTCACCCTGGAGTTCCCTTGCTCTCATCCCTTCAAGATGGTGGCCACCATTATCACCAAAGCCTTCGGGCAGTTTCATACTGTGAGGGAGTTCCCTGAATGCCAGTGAATGTGTCAACTTGTGAACCAAATAAAGCTTACAGGTGCAACTGCCATATATGGGGATTAGAATCACCTAAAGAAAAATTTTAAATAAAGATTCAAATAAGGGGCATCTGGGTGGCTCAGTGGTTGAGCATCTGCCTTCAGGTCAGGTTGTGATCCCAGGGTCCTGGGTTCGGGTTCTGCATCAGGCTCTCTGCAAGGAGCCTGCTTCTTCCTCTGTCTATGTCTCTGCCTCTTTCTGTGTCTCTCATGAATAAATAAATAAAATCTTAAAAATAAGATCCAAATAAGAAACCATAATGGAGATTATCAAATGCTTATAACTGAAGAACTCTAAATCAAAACTTTGTAGAATGCAGAAAAAGCCAGTATTTAGAAGGACATTTATAGCCTGAAATAAATGTATTTGAAAAGAAGAAAGTTTGAAAATTACTGAGACAAGCATTCACTTTGAAAAGTGAGACAAAGGACATTAGTATAAAGCCAAAAGAAATAGAAAGAAGAAAACCACAAATAGAAAAGCAGATATTAAATTTAAAAAAAGACAAACAACAGGACTAAAAATTGAAATACTAAATATTTGAAATAATTATTAAGATATAGGGACTTCTGATAGTATTGTTGAACAAATGGAAGACATAATTAAATAGTATTAGCATGAAAAGGGGGCTATTGTATTACTTTGGTAGGGATGTTTGAAGTTAATAATAGAATATTTTTCATTCCGCTAAATTATAAAACCAAGATAAAGTGAGAAACTTTTCCAGGTAAATATGTATTACAAAATAAGATCAGTTTACTAGAAGACTCAGAATAGTCCAACAAACGTTAAATCTACTGAATTAACACTATGAAGTTCTTTCTTCCTGAAAGTACCAGGTCCAGTGGATGTAAAAAGGCATGTTTTGCAAACCCTCCATGTAGAGATAATTCCTTTCTTTTTAAAACTGCCAGAAAATAGAAAGAGTGTTTCTCCTAATTTTATATTTTATAACCCTGATATACAATATTGATTAGAAGAGTAAAGTAAACAGCAATAACAGGCCAATATCAGAGACATATATGCAAAAATATTGAGTAGTATATTAACAAACATAATCCAGCAACATATTTTTAAAAGTAAGTTTTATTCTAGAAATTAAGAACGGTTTAATATTAGAAAATCTACTAATAAAATTAATAGAGAAGAAGAGAAATAAAATAGTATCTTAATAGATACAGAAAAAGCTTTTTAAAAAGATTTTATTTATTTATTTATTTATGAGAGAGAGACAGAGAGGCAGAGAGACAGAGACACAGGGAGAGGGAGAAGCAGGCTCCATGCAGGAAGCCCGATGTGGGACTCGATCCCGGGTCTCCAGGATCAGGCCCTGCAGGGGCTGAAGGCAGTGCTAAACTGCTGAGCCACCTGGGCTGCCCCAGAAAAAGCTTTTAATAAAATTAATATCAAATCATAGAAAACTAGGAAATTCTATAGTTTCATAAATGGTATCTACCAAAAATCTATTCATTAAATGTCCAAAGTATAGTGTAAATTAAAGATATACATAGTGGTGGAAAGCAAGGACTCAATACTATCAGGGTATAAATCTCAAATTTACTTACAAAATTCAATGCAATTACAGTCCAAATGACAACTAGGTTTTTCACAAATCCATAGAAAACAGTGAAGAATCATCAAAACAATTTAAAGAAAAATAAGGATCCAGTGTAGCTACTAGTTTTTAGGTTATTATAAAAATGAAAACAAAAACTGTGTAATAGTGGAGTGGAGGGAGATAGAAGAAAGAGAGAGAGAGGGAAATTAATCAGTAGAACAGAAGTACACATAAATAAGAAATTGGTATATGACAGAAGTGACACTTAGATCAAGGGGGGAAAGGAAGGATTAACCAATAAAAATTTAGTAATAAAACAGTTTTAGAAATAATTAGTGTTAGGTATTCATCATAGTGATTGCCTCAGTTTAATTAATGCATATTTTATTTTTAATGCAAAATGACTTAGTTCTTGATTGTTCAGAGGATTTATCCTGGTTGTGCATTATTTTTCATTTTTCTCTTTTCTCTCTTGGCCTTTTTTGGGTATTAATTGAACTTAAGGGCAGAAAAAGGAGAAAACAAGTTCCAACATAGTGGCTGGAAGAAGTTTGAAAATTTTCATTAAAGTCATATTTAGGAAAACTTCCACCTTCTGTGTGGCAGATTAGCTAATGCTGATCAACTCTTCTACTGTGAAAACTAGAAGATGTGAACAAAATATTTTAAAAAAATCTATTTGAAGACATAAGAAAGCTAACTGATATTGAAGTCTTGTAGAGTCAAGAACTGAGAGGACAAAAAAGCAAACCAATTCTGTTTTGGATCAACTTTTCCCCAGAGTATATCTGCTGATATTGGAAGAGGCTGTTTGAGAGCCTGAGAAGTTGAGCACACATTTAGGTGACCAAAACCAAACAAATTAACAAAAGAAAAACAATACACAACAAAGTGAGAAACAGAAAATTCTGATCATAAAATTATGAAAACCAAACTTTAAAATAACGCCTATAAAGATAAAGGAATATAAACAGTAAACATAAACAGAAAACTGAAAACTACAAAAAAGAACCAAATAAAACATTTTAAATTTAAAAAATACAGTGAACTAAATCAACTCAATGGATGGGCTTGAAAAGATTAGACTCAGCTGAAGAGTTACTTAGTGAAATGGAATAGTCGGATAAATAACTAGACTGAACAACAGAGACAAAATAATTTTTTGAATATAGGGAGCATAAGAGATACAGAAAGTCTAACACATATGGTAATGGAGTCTCATATTAAGTCTCATATTAAGAGAAAAAAATGAAGCAGAAGCAATTTTTGAAGAGATAATAACTGAAGATTTTCTAAAACTGATGAAAAGCATTGAGCCATTGATTTTAAAGGCCCAATGAAATGCTAAACAAGAGAAAATTACAATGTAATGGTTAATTTTATATGTCCACCTAGGATAGCTTGTAATGGCGATTTGTCTTGTCAAGCAACATTTAACCTAGATGTTGCTATGAAGGTATTTTTTTAGATGTGATGACATTGAAATCAGTCGATTTTGAGTAAAACAAATTACATATCATAATGTGGGTGAGCCTCATCCAATCAATTGAAGGCCCTAGGAGGAAAGACTGGGGTCCCCTGAAGAGGACAGAATTCTGCCTTCAGACTGTAGTGGAGAAATTTTGTTGTAGTTCTGAAACATTGAACTCAAGACTGCAATATCCAGCCTGCTAGCCTGTCCTGAAGATTTCAGACTTATGTGCCCTTACAATCACATGAGCCAATTCCTTAAAATAAATATCTCACCTTTCTCTCCCTTTCTCTTTCTCTCTAAATCTCTCTTGGTAGATATCTATCTATCTAGATATCTATATAGAGATATGTAGGTATCTAAGATCTATATTTATATTTATATACTCTTTCTCTGGAGAACTCTGACAAATATACACACTTAGTATTTAATAAAACTGCTCAAAGGCAACAAGAAAGAGAAAATCTTAGAAGCAAAGAGAGGAAAAGGAAATATACATCATGGTCACAGACTGGAAGATTAGTATTTCAAATGTGTAAATACTTCCAAAATTGATCTAAGGTGTAAGTAATTTGCCTAAATGATAAGTTGATCTTAAAATTCATACAAAAATACAAGGGACCTTAAATAGCCCGAAAGATCTTGCCAAAGCAACAACTAAGTTGGAGGACTCAATTCAAAACTTACTGTGAACCTGTAGTAATCAAGGCAGTGTGTTACTGGTATAAGGATAGATGTACAGATAAATGGAACAGAATTGGAAGTCCGTAAATAAACTCATATAACAATGATCAGTTGCTTTTGAACAAGGGTGCCAAGACCATTCAGTGAGGGTAAGAATAGACTTTTCAACAAATGGTGCTATGAGAATGGACTTTAATTCCTCCCTCACACCATAGACACGAGCTAATTCAAAATGGACCTAAATGCAAGAGTTAAAGCTACAAAAATCTTAGACAAAACCCAGATATGAATATTTATGACGTTGGATTAGTTTACAGTCTTACAGTTTTTTAGTTATGACACCAAAGGGGTAATCAATAAAAGAAGAAAAATAGGTAATTGGACTTCATCAAAATTGGAGACTTCTGTGCTTCAAAGGACATTGTCCTAGCCACTAGACCACCAGGGAGCTGATCAGAGGACATTATCAAGAAAGTGAAGACAACCTATAGAACGGGAGAAAATATTTGCTCATAATTTATCTGATAAGGGATTTCTATCCAGAACATGTTTACAACTCAACCATAAGCATACAAACAACACAATCATAAAATGGACAAAGGATCCAGATGGACTTTTCTCCAAAGAAGATATACAAATGAACCACAAATACGTGAAACATATGCAACATCATTAGTTCTTAGGGGAATGCAGGCTTTTAAAAAAGGTGTATTTACTTGAGAGAGAGAGGGAGAGAGAGAGAGAGAGAGAGAGAGAGAGAGAGAGTATGAGCAGGGAGAGGGGCAGACGGGGAGGGAAAAGGGAAGCTGAAGCCCTGCTAATTGCAGAGCCCAACAGGGGGGTTCAATATCATGATCCTGAGCCAAAGCCAAGAGTCAGGTGTTTAACTGACTGAGTCACCCAGGACCCCCAGGAATGCATGTTTTTAAAGAGGAAAATAAGAAGTGTTGGTGAGAATATGGCAGAACCCTCATACATTGCCGGTGGAAATATAAAATGGTAAGGTGCTGTGGAAAAAATAGTATGGCAGTTCCTGAAATGGTTAAGCAGATAGTTACATTCCATGATCCAGAAATTCCACTTGCATGTATATATCCAACAGAAATGAAAACATATGTTCACATAACAAGTTGTGTATGAATATTCATAGCAGTATTATTTATAATGGCCAAAGTGTAGAAACAGCTGCTGTCCATCATTTGATGAATGTGTAAGCACAAGCAGTATATCCATGTAATGGAATGTTATTTAGCCACGCAAAAGAATGAAGTACTGATGCATACTACAACATGGATGAACCTTGGAAAACATAAGGTTAAATGAGGAAAGCCATCCACAAAAGGATACATATATGATTCCATTTATATAGTGTCAAGAATAGACAAATTTGTAAATACAGAAAGTAGAATTGTTCCCAGGTGAATGTGGAGGAGAGAATTAGGAATGACTACTAACAAGTATGAGGGAAGGGGTAGGATTTGGAGAACATTCTGAGAAAATGATCATGACTGGGTAGAAATTACATAGATTTTGACTTTGTGAAAACTCCTCTGAGTTCATTTCTATCTCGTGCACTCCTACCTAGATGTTTTATACTTCACAATAAAAATGAATATAACTAGAGCAATTCAACTTCTGGATATATAGCCAATAGAATGAGAAGCAGAATTTCAGATATTTGTATACCCCTGTTCATAGCCACACTCTCCACCATAGCCAAAGAAACCCAAATATTCATTAATGGATGAAAGAATAAACAAAATGTAAGATAGATGATAGATGTTATTCAGCCGTACAAAAGAAAGGAGGTTCTAATCTATGCTACAACATGAGTGAACCTTGAGCACAGTATGGTAAGTGAAACAGGCTAATTTACAAAAGACAAATTCTGTATGATTCCACTTATATAAGGTATCTAGAGTAGACAAACTCATAGAGAAAGAAAGAATGGTGGTTATCAGGGGCAGGGGAAGGAGATATATGGCAAGTTATTTTTTAATGAGTACAGAGTTTCGATTTGGCAAGATAAAAAAAGTTATGGATATTGGTTGCACAATGTGAGTATACTTAATATCTCTAAACTGTCATATCAAAATGGTTAAGATGATAAATTTTATGTTCTGTGTATTTTACCGCTATTACAAATTTTATTTTATTTTTTAATATTTTATTTATTTATTCACGATAGACACAGAGAGAAGGCAGAGACGTAGGCAGAGGGAGAAGCAGGCTCCTCGCAGGGAGCCTGATGTGGGACTCAGTCCTGGAACTTCGGGATCACGCCCTGAGCTGAAGGCAGACGCTCAATGGCTAAGCCACCCAGGCATTCCGCACTACTACAAATTTTAAAGATTTATTTATTTATTTATTTATTTATTTATTTATATATAGAGAGAGCACAGATGAACATGGTGGCGTGGCAGGGGGGCAGTGGGAGAAGGAGAGGGAGAAAATCCCAAGCAGACTCTGCTGAGTGCAGAGCCCAACACATGGCTCCATTTCACAACCCTGAGATCATGACCTGAGCTGAAACCAAGAGTAGGATGCTTAACTTATTGCACCACCCCAGGCGTTCTGACAATTATAAATTTTAAAATTAAAAGGTTAAAGAGACATTATCGGGGGCAGCCCCAGTGGCTCAGCGGTTTAACACTGCCTTCAGTCTGGGGCCTGATCCTGGAGACCCGGATTGAGTCCTACATCGGGCTTCCTGCGGGGAGCCTGCTTCTCCTTCTGCCTGTGTCTCTCATGAATAAATAAATAAAAATCTTTAAAAAAAATAAAGAGGTATTATTGGGAAAACTGATTAAATCCAAAGTCTGTAGTTCATAGTGGTGTATCAAAATTAATTCTTAGCTTTGATAATTTTATTATGGGTATGTAAGGACATTAATAAGCTGAGTGAAGACATTAAATAGAATTATGTCTTCTTTCTGCAACTTTTCTGTGAGTCTAAAATTATTTGAAAATAAAAAGTAAGAAAATGAAAATACATAATTGGTACATATTCCACACCAAATTAGGGGAAAAACCTGAACTTTTAGAGCTAGATAGGTTATCTGAGCACTTAAACCTCTTTTCCCTTTGGGCTTATTTCCTTTTGTTTTTCTTACATAATGACCAAATGTTCCAAAATCCCAAGATTTCCAGTAGTAGCAGATAATCTAAGTTTCACATTCTTTTTGTTTTAAAATATTTTATTTATTTATTTATTTATTTATGAGAGAGAGAGAACTTGGTCCCGGGACTCCAGGATCACGGCCTGGGCTGAAGGCAGGCGCTAAACCGCGGAGCCACCCAAGGATCCCTAAGTTTCACATTCTGATGATTGATCAAGAGGTTCCTAGATAAAATGCCCTGTTACTAAACAGACCATTTCATTTTCTCCTGAGACCACGTTTCTTTTCGCTATTTCAATATTTTTATTCAAAAAGCAACACAGGTCTTACTACTACATTCCCATAATAGAATCAACAGAGAAACTTGCATAATTATAAGGAAATATTCCAAATTCTATAACATCATGTGCTGTTTTTTTCCCCTGCCAATGTTTTTAGCTTTCTTTCAGTGCAAAAAAAAAAAAATTGTGTTTTTTCCCTAATAATGGTAGGACTTTGTGAGCAAATTTACTGATGAAAAGTTAAAAATCTTTTGTTGGAAGGAATAATTGAAGACATATACTCATGTCTTCAACTAACTAAAATCCTAGAGTTTTAATTTCTTGTCAAATAATGGGATAGATTTCCATTAATTAATTTTAAAGGAACTTATAAAAAGAAATCCTAGAGGAGAACACAGGCAACACCCTTTTTGAACTTGGCCACAGTAACTTCTTGCAAGATACATCCACGAAGGCAAAAGAAACAAAAGCAAAAATGAACTATTGGGACTTCATCAAGATAAGAAGCTTTTGCACAGCAAAAGAAACAGTCAACAAAACTCAAAGACAACCTACAGAATGGGAGAAGATATTTGCAAATGACATGTCAGATAAAGGGCTAGTTTCCAAGATCCATAAAGAACTTAGTAAACTCAACAGCAAAGAAACATACAATCCAATCATGAAATGGGGAAAGACATGAAGAGAAATCTCACAGAGGAAGACATAGACATGGACAACAAGCACATGAGAAAATGCTCCGCATCACTGGCCATCAGGGAAATACAAATCAAAACCACAATAAGATACCACCTCACACCAGTGAGAATGGGGAAAATTAACAAGGCAGGAAACCACAAATGTTGGAGAGGATGCGGAGAAAAGGGAACCCTCTTACACTGTTGGTGGGAATGTGAACTGGTGCAGCCACTCTGGAAAACTGTGTGGAGGTTCCTCAAAGAGTTAAAAATAGATCTGCCCTACGACCCAGCAATTGCACTGCTGGGGATTTACCTCAAAGATACAGATGCAATGAAACACTGGGACACCTGCACCCCTATGTTTCTAGCAGCAATGTCCACAATAGCCAAACTGTGGAAAGAGCCTCGGTGTCCACCGAAAGATGAATGGATAAAGAAGATGTGGTCTATGTATACAATGGAATATTACTCAGCCATTAGAAACGACAAATACCCACCATTTGCTTTGACTTGGATGGAACTGGAGGGTATTATGCTGAGTGAAGTAAGTCAATCGGAGAAGGACAAACATTTTATGGTCTCATTCATTTGGGGAATATAAAAAATAGTGAAAGGGAATAAAGGGGAAAGGAGAAAAAATGAGTGGGAAATGTCAGAGAGGGAGACAGAACATGAGAGACTTCTAACTCTGGGAAACGAACTAGGGGTGGTGGAAGGGGAGGTGGGCAGGGGGTAGGGGTGACTGGATGACGGGCACTGAGGGGGGCACTTGATGGAATGAGCACTGGGTGCTATTCTATATGTTGGCAAATTAAACACCAATAAAAAATAAATTTATAAAAAAAAACAAAAAAACAAAGGAACTTATATAATATTTACTGTAACTACATTACAAAATCAAGAATATAGAGTGTGTAAGTCTTTTCTATATATTTTATGTATGCACACACACACATACATACATACAAACATTTGCTGTATAGTGTTTAATTTGTTCCTTCTCCTAAAATGAGTAAAGGAATAATGGATATATAATGCTTTTGACAAATAATCTCATTTATTTATGATAATTTCATTAAATGTAATTTAATAGTCATAGTTATTTCTTCCTGGTCTCTTTAGAGTTGACTTTATAAAAATAATGTATTTGTTACATCAATTTTCTTTCAGTTTATTTCATATTTAAGTTAGTTATACCCAAGATGGGTACACTTACTGCTAGCATTTTCATAATTAATTGTTTATTCAAATAAATTAATAGATTAACCCTAAATATATTCCTGTAACAGATTATCTTTCTGTAAATCTCAATTTTGGTTTCCACTAGATTAACAAACCAGAGTGTCTATTAACAAGTGTTCCCATACTTGATAACTGATCATTGAATTATGACTGAAAAAATGCAAACTGTAGGATTGCTGTTGAATTGTTGAAGAAGTAAACTATGCAGTTCTTTTTAAGTTTTTATTTTAATTTCAGTTGGTTATCATACAATGCAATATTAGATTCTGGTGTACAATATAGTGATTCAACACTTCCATACATCACCCAGTGCTCATCACAAGTGCACACCTTAATCTTCTTCATCTGTTTCAACCATCACCCCACCCTCCTCCTCTCTGATGACCACCAGTGTGTTCTCTATACTTAAGAGTCTGTTTCTTGGTTTGCCTCTCTGTTCCTCCCCCCGCCATTTTGTCGTTTGTTTTGTTCCATGTACTAAATGCCACTTAAGAAATCATATGGTATTTGTCTTTCTCTGAGTTATTTTGCTAGCATAATTGTCTCTAACTCTATCCACGTCATTGTAAATGGTAAGATTCCACTCTTTTTGATGGCTGAGTAATATTCCAAAATCTTTCTCTTTTTTACCCTCAGATTTAGGATTTGGTTTAGGGACAGAAAAATGGTTAGAGTTAGGGTCTTTGTGAGAATATGTGTTTATTATCCTGCCTGTAGTTCAGAGACCTTTCCAGAGGGATAACTTTAGGGTTTGGGGTTATGGTCACGGTTGGGGGTTAGTGGTTAGGGTTAGGGTTAGGGCTAGGGTTAGGGTTAGGGTTAGGATGAGGGTATGTGCCTGGTAGCTTGCATTTCAGAGACCTCTCCAGAAAGTTATGTTTAGAGTTATGGTTAGGATTAAAGGCTATGGAATAGGAATTATGGGTTATGAGTTAGAATTAGGGTTGGGGTGAGGGTATGTGTTTGAACTCTTGCAGTTTGAGATTTATACATACAATAAAATCCCAGACTTCTGCTGGAGTGAGAGTAGACATGGTAGGCATCTACTAGGTTTGGGTAAGGAAGGGATTTGGACCCCAAATACTCTATTTTTTTCTTTCTACAATTTTTTATTTAAATTCCAATTAGCTAACATACAATGTAATATCAGTTTCAGTTGTACAATTTAGTGATTAAACACATACAATATCTAGTGTTCAACAAAAGTGCACTCCTTAATCCCCATCACATATTTAATTTGTCCCCCCACCCACCTCCATTCTAGTAACCATTAGTTTGTTCTCTATAGTTAAGCGTGTATTTCTTGGTTTGCTTCTCTCTTTTTCATCCCTATGTTTAGTTCTCTTGTTTCTTAAATTCCACATAGAAGTGAAATCACATGGTATTTGTGTTTCTTTGACTGAATTATTTCACTTAGCATAATATTTCACTTATTTCACTAGCTCATTCCATGTTCTTTCAAATATATATATATATATATATATATATATATATATATATATATAAAACCTCTTCTTTATCTATTAATCAGTCAGTGGACATTTGGGTTCTTTCTATGCTTTGGCTATTGTTGATAATGCTGCTATATGCATCAGGATGTATATATCTCTTCCAATCAGTGTTTTTGTATCCTTTGGGTAAATACCTAGTAGTATAATTGTTGGATTGTATGATAGTTCTATTTTTAACTTTCTGAGGAACCTCCCTACTGTTTTCCAGAGTAGCTACACCGAGTTTTCCAACATCTGTTGTTTCTTGGGTTGTTAATTTTACCCATTCTGACAAGTGTGAGGTGATAATCTCTTCATAGTTTTGATTCGTATTTCCCTGATGATTAGTGATGCTGAGCATTTTTTTATGTGTCTGTTAGCCATCTGGATGTCTTCTTTGGAAAAATGTCTGTTCATGTCTTCTGCTCAATTTATAACTGGATTATTCATTTTTGAAAGTCGAGTTTTATAAGTTCTTTATATATTTTGAATACTAACCCTTTATCAGATATGTCATTTGCAAATATCTTCTCCCATTCTGTAGGTCCCTTTAGTTTTGTTGATTTTTCCTTCACTGTGCAGAAGCTTTTTATTTTGATGAAGTCTCTATATTTTACTTTTGCTTTTGTTTCCCTTGCTTCAGCATACATATCTAGTAAAAAGTTGCTATGGCCAATGTCAAAGAGATTACTTCCTGTGTGCTCCTTTAGGATATGCAGTTTTATTTTTATCATCAAGTATACTTTATTGGGGCTAAAATCCTGGAAGACTGTTGATCTATGCATGGCAAGTATGGCAAAATTATATTAGTCAAAATGATTAATATGAATATCCTACTTTTTAGTCATTAAAAAAATAGCAGCTAATATTTGTTGCAAGTACTTACTTCCTTGTCTCTTTCCCAGAAAATCTATGGAGCAGTGTTATCCATCTTTGGTTCCTTAGCCCTTAAGAATAGTTTATGATATTTAATAACAGTAGTAGTAGTTAGTAGTACCAGCATCAATAATGATAACAACATTTATTGAGTGCTTGCTATATAACAGGCCCTGTTACAAGTATTACACAGGCATTATCTTATTTAACCTCTCAGTAAATATATGGGTTCTGTACTATTAATGTTCTCATTTTACAGATGAGGAAAGTCAGGCACAGAGAAATTCAATAACTTTTCTGAGGTCATACCACTTATAAATTAGAGTCAGGATCAAAACCCAGGTAATCTTGCTCTAGAACTTATGCTCCCACTATTTTATGGTTACTCCTAAAGAAAATTCCCTACAATAATTATGTAAAGCTCTATTAATTTCTTTTAGTATTACTAGAATGTGCTATATTACTTTAATCTTTTTATTTGCCTTTTAACTCATATATTATTCATTCAATAATTATTGAATCTTTACTATGTTGTAGGTATTGTGCTAGGGACAAGACAGATATAGTCATGGTTTTCATGAAATTTAAATTCCATTTAGGGAAAAAGACATTAAATATGTATTTCTGTAATACATTATTTAATTATAATTATAATTAGATATGGTTTATTTTAAAGATACCTCTATCATAAAATCTCTCAGGATTCCTCAGTCAGATGCCCTCTCTTCCTTCTCTGAATACCGCCAGTACTCTACCACTTACATGGTAGGCAGTATGGTTTGCCTTATATTGCAGCTGTTTGGACATTTGCATTTTATTATTTTCAAAGGTCAAGGGCAGCCCGGGTGGCTTTAGTGCCGCCTCCAGCTCAGGACCTGATCCTGGAGACCTGGGATTGAGTCCCACGTCAGGCTCCCTGCATGGAGTCTGCTTTTCCCTCTGCCTGTGTCTCTGCCTCTCTCTCTCTCTCTCTCTCTCTCATGAATAAATAAATAAAATCTAAAAAAAAGGTCAAATTCACAGAGATTGCTTTTTTACTTATCTATGACTGGTAGTGCTCAATATAAAGTCTTTTTACATAGTGTACAGAGTAGGTTCTCATATTTGTTGACTGCTTAAATTAAATTAAGGCAAATTAAATATGCTTGTGTTGTTAGAATAATGATGATGAGTGAACCGCCTTAAAAATAAGACAACTTTTGACTTACTCTCATGTCAATTGCCAAAGTAGTTTCAATAGATTCAGATTGGGACCAACTCTCGTACTTGCTATCTGGATTAGCTGAGCTTAATAAAAGCAGAATAGGCACTAAATTAATGGATTGCCACTGTAGCTTTGTTCTCACCCTAAGAATTATTTTGCCAAAGCACACAGAATTTCTAACAAAGAAACATTTATCTGTTAAAGATTTTATTTATTTGACAGGGAGAGAGAGAGAGAGAGAGAGAGAGAGAGAGAGAGAGAGATTGAGAGAGAGAGAGATTACAAGCAGGAGGAACAGCAGAAGGAGAGGGAGCCCAATGCTGTGCTTGATCCCAGGACCCTGGGATCATGACCTAAGCTAAAGGCAGACACTTAACCATCTGAGAGCTTGCACCACCTTTTACAAGGCACAACAGTGGCTAGTTCACATCTCTGGCCTTCAGACAGTGAGAACTACAATTTTTCATTTGTGTAGTCCGTTTTCTCACACTTCATATTCGGAGGATCCACATCCTCCTTTCCTAAAGCCTACCCATGTGCCCTGGAAATATTTCTTTTTAAATTAAAAGATTTCCATGGTCACTTGAATTACTGTTATTTATACTTAGTAAAATGAAGAACTAGGAAGATTGGAGGTATCCATCCTTTATTTGAGCAAAAATATATATGTTTCAGGTATAGTGGCATACATTCTGGAGATTTTAAATTGTAAAAAGATAATTTATTTAGGGTAGCTAGAAGTGGCTTGGTGTGTGAGCAAAATGACACTAAAGAGGACTTTGGTGTTTAAAACATAAAATATGTGTTTTAAAATTCACTATTAAAATTATATATTGTGTGTTTTGAAAACAGGATATATGGATAAGCATTGTACACAAGAAGCTGAAATTGTTCATCATGACTGTACACTTTTATTTATTTATTTTAATATTTTATTTATTTATTCATGAGAGACACAGAGAGGCAGAGACACAGGCAGAGGGAGATGCAGGCTCCATGCAGGGAGCCCGATGTGGGACTCGATCCCGGGACTCCAGGATCAGGCCCTGGGCTAAAGGCAGACGCTCAACTGCTGAGCCACCCAGGCATCCCAACTGTACACTTTAAAATGGTTAAATATGTTTTTTCCAATCATATAGGTAAAGACATTCTAAGACTAACTACTTACATTAAAAATCAAAAGGAGAAGCTCATTAGCTATCTTAATAAAAAGTTGGATATTTATTTATAAATCAATAATGATATGTAACTTCTGAGAAATACTGCATTTAGCTTTTTTCCCATTTCTAAGAGCATCAGAAAATGGATAAAGCCACATGTAAAGCGATTTTTACTGTAATAGCTGCTGAATCACATCTTGTTTGATTAGTGAATTTATTCTATTTAACATATACACATGATCAAATACAATGCATTTTATTACTCATAAAGGTATCTTTATTTAAAATAAGTACATTTTAGAAATTGCTTTTCTTAAAGATTCATTTATTTATTTGAAAGAGAGAGAGAAAGAGAGCACACAGAGGAAGAAACAGAGTGTGATGCAGGGCTTGATCTCAGTACCCTGAGATCATGATCTGAGTTGTAACCAGTTAGCCAACTGAGCCACCCAGGTGCCACTGTTTCAGAAAATTTTAAAGAGTAACATGATACAGCTATAGGAAGATTTTAGAAGGTACTTTCATAAAAATAATAAAATAATACATATGTTAAAAACCGAGATCTGGTTTGCAGTTACTTCTGCAAAATGTATTTACATGTATAAACTACATGATGTGGCTACAAATACAAGTAAAGGTAAAACTTCAACTTTAAAACAATCTGTAATATAAAAATACAAGTTTAGGGGAACCCTGGGTGCCTCAGCAATTTAGCGCTTGCCTTTGGCCCAGGGCGTGATCTTGGGGTCCCGGGGTCGAGCTTCAGGCTCCCTGCATTGGGACTGCTTCTGCCTCTGCCTGTGTCTCTGTGTGTGTATGTGTGTGTGTGTGTGTGTGTGTGTGTATCTATCATGAAAAAATAAATAAAATCATTTTTTAAGAATAAATAAATAAATCTTAAAAAAATACAAGTTTTAAAGGAATAGAACACGAGATTAAGAAATAATCACAATTAGGTTCAAAAGAACACAAAGTATTCCACTATTTAAAACTGTGTGTTCATACATAATGGGTCACAAATCACATCTCAACCAATACCAAAAGATTGGGATTTGTCCCCTGCATATTTTCAGACCATAATGCTTTGAAACGTGAACTCAATCACAAAAAGAAATTTGGAAGAAACTCAAACACGTGGAGGTTAAAGAGTACCCTGCTAAAAGATGAAAGGGTCATCCAGGAAATTAGAGAAGAATTAAAAAGATTCATGGAAACTAATGATAATGAAGATACAACTGTTCAAATTCTTTGGGATACAGCAAAAGCAGCCCTGAGAAGGAAATACATCACAATACAAGCATCCCTCAAAAAATTGGAAAAAACTCAAATACACATGCTAACCTCCCACCTAAAGGAACTGGAGAAAGAACAGCAAATAAAACCTACACCAAGCAGAAGAGAGTTAATGAAGATTTGAGCAGAACACAAAGAGCTAGAGACCAGAAGAACTGTAGAACAGATCCACAAAACCAGGAGTTGGTTCTTTGAAAGAATTAATAAGATAGATAAATCATTAGCCAGCATTATTAAAAAGAAAAAAGACTCAAAATAACAAAATCACGAATGAAAAGGAGAGATCACAACAGAAACAATTTTAAAAACATATTATGAGCAGCTATACACCAATAAATTAGGCAATCTAGAAGAAATGGACACATTTCTGGAAAACCACAATCTACCAAAACTGGAACAGGAAGAAATAGAAAACCTGAACAGGCCAATAACCAGGGAGGAAATTGAAGCAGTCATCAAAAACCTCCCAAGACACAAAAGTCCAGGGCCAGATGGCTTCCCAGGGGAATTCTATCAAACGTTTAAAGAAGAAACCATACTATTCTTCTAAAGCTGTTTTAAAAGATAGAAAGGGACGGACTACTTCCAAACTTGTTTTATGAGGCCAGCATCACCTTAATTCCAAAACCAGACAAAGACCCCACCAAAAAGGAGAATTATAGACCAATCTTCCTGATGAACACAGATGCAAAAATTCTCAACAAGATACTAGCCAATAGGATCCAAGAGTGCATTAAGAAGATTATTCACTGTGACCAAGTGGGATTTATCCCCAGGATGCAAGGCTGGTTCAACACTCGTAAAGCAATCAACGTGATGGATCATAACAACAAGAAATAAACAAGAACCATATGATCCTCTCAATAGATGCAGAGAAACCATTTGACAAAATACAGCATCCATTCCTGATCAAAACTCTGAAGAGTTTTGAAGAATAGAGGGAACATTCCTCAGCATCTTAAAAGCCATCTACAAAAAGCCCACAGCAAATTCAATGGGGAAGCCTTGGGAGCCTTTCCCCTAAGATCAGGAACACGACAGGGATGTCCATTCTCACCAGTGCTATTCAACATAGTAGTGGAAGTCCTAGCCTCAGCAATCAGGCAACAAAAAGAAATAAAAGGCATTCAAATTGACAAAGAAGAAGTCAAACTCTCCCTCTTCGCCGATGACATGATACTGTACATAGAAAACCCAAAAGCCTCCACCCCAAGATTGCTAGAACTCATACAGCAATCCGGCAGTGTGGCAGGATACAAAATCAATGCCCAGAAATCAGTGGCATTTCTATACACTAACAATGAGAATGAAGAAAGAGAAATTAAGGAGTTAATCCCATTTACAATTGCAGCCAAAAGCATAAGATACCTAGGAATAAACCTAACCAAAGAGGTAAAGGATCTATACCCTAAGAACTACAGAACACTTCTGAAAGAAATTGAGGAAGACACAAAGAGATGGAAAAATATTGCATGCTTATGGATTGGAAGAATTAATATTGTGAAAATGTCAATGTTACCCAGGGCAATTTGCACATTGAATGCAATCCCTATCAAAATACCATGGACTTTCTTCAGAGAGTTGGAACAAAGCATCTTAAGATTTGTGTGGAATCGTAAAAGACCCTGAACAGTCAGGGGAATAATGAAAACAACAACAACAACAACAACAACAACAACAACAACAACAAAACAAAACCAGAGCCAGGGAAATCACAATGCCGGATTTGAAGTTTTACTACAAAGCTGTGATTATCAAGACAGTGTTGTACTGGCACAAAAACAGACACATAGATCAAGGGAACAGAATAGAGAACCCAGAAATGGGCCCTCAACTCTATGGTCAACTAATATTCAACACAGCAGGAAAGACTATCCACTGGAAAAAAGGCAGTCTCTTTAATAAATGGTGTTGGGAACATTGGGCAGCCACATGCAGAGGAATGAAACTAGACCATTCTCTTACATATACCCATAGATAAACTCAAAATGGATGAATGATCTAAATGTGAGATAAGAATCCATCAAAATCCTAGAGGAGAGCACAGGCAACACCCTTTTTGAACTCAGCCACAGTAACTTCTTGCAAGATACATCCATGAAAGCAAGGGAAACAAAAACTTCATCAAGAAAAAAAGCTTCTGCACAGCCAAAGAAACAGTCAACAAAATTAAAAGAATGGGAGAAGATTTTTGCAAATGACCTATCAGATAAAGGGCTAGTATCCAAGATCTATAAAGAATTTATTAAACTGAATGGCAAAGAAACAAACCATCTAATCATGAGATGGGCAAAAGACATGAACAGAAATTTCACAGAGGAAGACATAGACATGGCCAACAAGCACATGAGAAAATGCTCCGCATCACTGGCCATCAGGGAAAAAGAAATCAAAACCACAATGAGATACCACCTCACACCAGTGAGAATGGTGAAAATTAACAAGACAGGAAACCACAAATGTTGGAGAGGATGTGGAGAAAGGGGAACCCTCTTGCACTGTTGGTGGGAATGTGAACTGGTGCAGCCACTCTGGGAAACTGCGTGGAGGTTCCTCAAACAGTTAAAAATAGAACTGCCCTACGACCTAGCATTTGCACTGCTGTGGAGTTACCCGAAAGATACAGATTAAGTGAAATGGCAGGACACCTGCCCCCCAATGTTCATAGCAGCAATGCCCTCAACAGTCAAACTGTGGAAGGAGCCTCGTTGTCTATCGAAAGATGAATGGATAAAGAAGATGTGGTCTATATACACAATGGAATATTACTCAGCCATTAGAAATGACAAATACCTACCATTTGCTTCAACGTGGATGGAACTGGAGGGTATTATCCTGAGTGAGGTAAGTCAATCGGAGAAGGACAAACATTATATGGTCTCATTCATTTGGGTAATATAAAAAATGGCTAAATGGATTATAGGGGAAAGGAGTGAAAATGAGTGGGAAATATCAGAAAGGGTGACAAAACATGAGAGACTCCTGGCTATGGGAAATGAACATGGGGTTGTGGAAGATGAACATGGGGTTGTGGAAGGGGAGGTGGGTGGTGGGATTCAGTGACTGGGTGATGGGCACAGAAAGGGGTACTTTATGGGTTGAGCACTGGGTGTTATGCTATATGTTGGCAAATCAAAGTCCAATACAAAAATAAAGAAACAAACAACCAAAAAAAAAAAAACCTGTGTGGTCGTAATTTAAAATCTCTGTTCCTGGTATATGGCATTTCTATGAATATCCTATTTTCAAAATGGATACTTTTAAAATAGTGGATTTAAAAGACATGTATCTTGTTTTTAAGAACAAAATGCTCTTTAATACCATTCCACTGGCATGCTACGCTACCCTGAGTGCTACTGTAAAAAAGTTCTCTTGAATTTAAATCTGGTAGTACATGTGTAATATACTATTTGTCCTATAAAAGGATTTCTTCATGGATGACAAAACTTAGTGATGGAGTTTCTATAACATCTTTCAAATCACAAAAATATAATTTAAACACAAACATTTAGAAATACCATTATTTTATATAAAGAAGAATGTCTATATAAGCCAATGATAAGAGCATGGGACCAGGGTAGGGAACATTTTTCTGCAAAGGACCAGACAGTGAATATTTAGACTTTGTAGACTATATTGTCATGATAACAACAACTCAACCCTGCCATTATACCATGAAGGTAGGCTTAGATAATTTGAATGAACTTGGCTCAATTCAAATAAAACTTAAATAAAAACAAGTAGCAAGTTGTGTTGGAATTGGGTCATAGTGTGTTTATGTTTCTGGACTCTGTTTCTCCTAAGCCCTCTCACTAAAGTGTAGAATGTTAATAAATGAATTAATGGAATAATGAGTGAATAAGTAAATGAATAAACTACTAAACTGGACTAGACTAAAATTAAGGGATGCCTGGTTAGGACATTCTGTGGTGAAGTTACTTTGTTAAAGTAGAGACAAAGCTTAAGTACTTTGATTGATGTCAAAAAGTTCATAAAAAGTACATACATTTGGATTCTCAAAAAATCTAAGTTGACATAGTACTTTTTAAATATCTTTTAATTCCCCTGGTATTAAAATAATATGTCCAAATAATTCTATCTGTACCCTACCAATCAAGATGCATGTAAGTGACATTAGCAAGATGGCAGAATTTTAAGCACCAGTCCCTTTCCCCTTTATAGAGACACCAATTCAACAAAACTTGGATTGTTTCCCTTTGTGAGACATCAGAAGGCTCCTGTGTGCCAAAGAAGTGCAAAAGCATTCACATTGAAGCCGGTAGAAAAATTTGTAACATTATCTTGCCATATGCTTTCTCCCTGGCACAATGTCACATCATTGGGAGGAAGAGTGGAACATACATCCAACATTTCAGTTTTTTGGAGGATGATCCAAGAGATGGGTTTCTTTCTCACCCATCTCAAGTGTAGATGGGACCTGACATACTCTAGATGCCTGGAAGCACTGAGAACAAATTAGAACTAGGCTTCATGCTACCCTTCCAGAGGACTTGTGGTAAAATAGAGAATATAGCTCAGTAGACTCCCTCAGGGGGGAAAAGAGTGGATCTAGTATACAATGTTCTGGTTTTTTGAAGAGCTGCACAAGGTACTAATTTCTGTCTTTTCTAACTTAGGATATAGATGGGACACAGCATATTCTAGATACCTAGGGACCACTGAGAACAAAAAGGAGGTGGATGGTATATTGCTACTCTGTGTTTTGGAAGGACCGTGATACAGCAGACAAGTACTAGAAGGAACAGAAGATTGCAAGATCCCGAAAAAAGAAACTGGCAAATTCCTCTAATGAGTAATCTATGCATATAAAGCTGAAGAAGGTACATCCACTGAAAAGATTTGAGAGGCCCTCAGAATCTCTATCCAGGATGATTGGTAGTAAAGGTCTTTTCCTGTTCAAAGTCAGTCTATAATCCTGTGTGGGGGGTGGCTTTTTTTTTTCCAGATGTATGGACACTGACACAAAGTTGTAAGGAACATGAAGAAATAGGGGAAAATTATGGAAACTAGGGAATAAAATAAATTTCCAGAGATTGACCATAAAGAAATGGAGGTTGGTATGTGAATTGCCTGAATATAATAATTAAAAATAACCATTGTGAAGATGCTTAATGAGCTCAGGAAAATATTGTAAGAACAAAATGAGAATTTCAACAAAAAGAGAAAATATACAAAATAACCAGACAGAAGTTTTGGAGCTGAAGAATGTAATAACTGGACAGAAAAATTCACTATAGGGGTTCCAGAGCCACCTTGATTAAGTAGAAGAAAGGATTAGTGAACTCAAAGACAAGCCACTTGAAATTATGCAGCCAAAAGAGCAATAAATAAAAAAGAGTGAAAAAAATGTTAAGAAAGTCTAAGGGACTGGTGAGAGACCACAATACAGGAGTTCCAGAAGAAAAAGAGAAAAGGTCAGAAACCTTATTTGAATAAATAATGGCTAATAAATTTCCAGATTTGAGGAAGGAAATGGGCATCTAGATTCAAGAATATCACTTGAACCTAAGAAAAAATCGACACTGAGGCATATTATAATTAAATTGTCAAAATTCAAAGATAAAGGTTTTTTTTTTTTTAAATAACAAGGTAAAAACAACTCATCATGTACAAGGAAATCCCCTTGCGACTCCCAGTTGATTTCTCAGCAGAAATTTTGCAGGCCAGAGGAAAGCAGGATGATATATTCAAAGTGCTGAAATAAAAATACCTGCCATCTAAGAATATCATACTTGGCAAAAATATGTTTTAAAAAATGAAGGAGAGATAAAGACATTCCCAGTCAAAAAAAAAAAAAAAAAAAAAAGCTGAGAGAGTGCACTACAAGATCTGTCTTACAAGAAGCTAAAGAGAGTCCTTCAGATTCAAATAAAAACATGCTAAACAGTAACATGAAAGATATGAAAGGAGAAAACTCATTGGTAAAGGTAAACAAATAGACAAATACAGAATGCTGTAATACTGTAACAGTAATGCATATATCAAATTTAATCCTGGCATGGAAGTTAAAAGAATAAAAATAATTATCTATAAAAATATGTTAACATATACATAATATAGAAAGATGTAATATATGATGTAATATATATAACATAAAGTGTTGGAGAAGAAATAAAAGTGTAGTTTTTGTATGCCACTAAGCCTAAATTGTTACCAGCTCAAAATAGATTATAACTGTTATAAGATGCTTTATGTAAGTCCCATGGTAACCACAAAGAAAATGCCTATAGAAAATATACAAAAGAAAAAGAGGAAGAAATCAATGCATGTCACTATAAAAAAATCAATGAAATGTAAAGGAACACAGCAAGAGAGGAAAAGGCAAAGGAACTACAAGACTAATAGAAAACACTTAACAAAAGGACAATAGTAAATAATAGTAAATAGTAAATGCTTTCCTATCAATAATTAATTTAAATATAGATGGATTAAACCTTCCAACCAAAAGACATGGAGTGGCTGAATGAATAAAAATAAAAATATATTTCATTTTATTCTGTAAGTATGGCAACCAAAAGAAAGCAGCCTGTACTTACATCAAACAAAATAGACACTAAGCCCAAAACTGTCAGAAGAGACAAAAAAGGACCTAATATATGACAAAAGAGTCAGTTCTCCAGAAAGATATAACAATTATAGATATACATGCACTCAATATCAGAGTACCTAAGTATATGAAGCAAACATTAACAGAACTGAAGAGAGAAACAGTAACACAATAACGGTAGGAGATATCAATATCCTACTTTCAATAATGGATAGAACATATAGACAGAAGGTCAATAAGGAAACAGAGCACTTGAATAACTCTAAAGACCAAACAAACCTTACAAACATAAAAGATATTCTGCCCAAAAGCAGAACACACATTCTCAAGCACACATGAAACATTTCTCTAAGATAAGTCACATATTAGATCACAAAATAAGCCTTAACAAATTTCAGAAGTTTGAAATCATACCAAGTATCTTATCCAACTACAATGTAATGAAAACTAGAAATCAAGAGCAGAAAGAAAACTGAAAAATTCATAAATATGTCAAAATTAAACAACACACACTTAAATAACCAAGGGAAATTAAAAAATATCTTAAGATAAATGAAAATGAGAATACAACATACTAAGACTTATGGATGAGGCAAAAGAAATAATATAGCAGTAAGTTTATAGCCATATGCGTCTATAATAAAAAAAGAAAACCCTCAACCTACCTCTACACCTCAGGGAAATAGAAAAAGAAGAATTAAGCTTAAAGCTGATGGATGGAAGGAAATAATAAAAGAGTAGAAATAAAAGAAATAGAGAATAGAAAAATAATGGAAAAATAAATAAAACTGAGTTTTTTTTTAAAGAGAAACAAAATTGATAAAGTTAGATCAAGAAAAATAAAATATTGGGCAGCCTGGGTGGCTGAGCAGTTTAACGTTGCCTTCAGCCCAAGGCATGATCCTGGAGACCCGGGATCGAGTCCCACGTTGGGATCCCTGCATGGAGCCTGCTTCTCCATCTGCCTCTCTCTTTCTCTCTGTGTCTCTCATGAATAAATAAATAAAATCTTTTTAAAAAAAGAAAAAGAAAAAGAAAAAGAAAATCTCAAATAAAATCAGAAATGAAAGGGGAGACATTACACCTGATGCCACAGAAATAAAAAAAAAAAGCATTAAAAGAGTCTACTGTGCAGCTCAGTGGCTCAGCGGTTTAGTGCTGCCTTCGGCTCAGGGTGTGATCAGGTAGATCTGGGATCGAGTCCCATGTCGGGGTCCCTGCATGGTCTTCTGCCTCTGCCTCTGCCTGTGTCTCTGTCTCTCTCTCCCTGTGTCTCTCATGAATAAATAAATCTTAAAAAAAAGACTACTATGAACAGTTATATGCCAACAAATTGACTAAACTAAAAGAAATACATAAATTCCTAGAAATATGTAACTATGAAGACTGAATCGTGAAGAAGTAGAAAAATTAAACATTCCTAAAACTAGTAAGGAGATTGGATCTGTAATCGAATATCTTCCAACAAAGGAAAGCCCAGGACCAGGTGGCTTCACTGGTGAATTTTACCAAACATTTAAAGAATTAATGTCAGTCCTCAAACTCTTCCAAAAACTTGAAGAGGATGGAATACTTCCAAAATCATTTTATAAAGGCATTATTACTCTGATATCAAAGCCAGAAAAACACTAAAAGAAAATAATGCTACAGGGCAGTATCCCTTACGAATGTAAATACAAAAATTCTCAATAAAATGCCAATAAACAGAATTCAAAAGCATATTTAAGAAGATAATACAGCATGACCAAGTGGGATTTATCTTTGTGATGGCAACAAAAGTTTAATACACAAGAATAAAAATTTTAAGTTTTAAAAACTCATACTTTCCTTCTGTCTCAATATCCCCACAAACAGGCTTGAGCAGGTGACCAGGTGCACAGTGTAAGGCTGGCTTAAGTTCCTTCTTTTCTTTCTGACTTAGTGACATTCAAAGACACCAATTAAATCACCTTATATCTTTTGCATGCATACTCCATACAGATTCCCAATAAAGGCATTTGAACATTGGTTCTTGCTTTTTCTCTTAGCAACTACTCTAAGTGGGAGTGTACTAAACTAAAGAAATCTTTGACACTGAAAAGGAAATAGAGTGAAAAGGCAACTTATGGAATGGGAAAAACTATTTACAAACCATATATTTGATAAGGGGTTAATATCCAAAATATAGAGGGAACTCCTATATCTCAACAGCATAGAAACAACTTGATTAAAGAAATGGGTAAACAGGAGTCAAGTGATATTGCATTATAGTTTTGATTTGCATTTCCCTGATGATCTGTGATATTGAGCATCTTTCTGTGTGTCTGTTGGCCATCTGGATGTCTTCTTCAGAGAAATTTCTGTTTATTTCTTCTGTCTACAATGAGATATCAACTCACACCTATCAGAATGGCTAAAATAAAAAGCACAAGAAACAACTATTGGTGAGGATGTGGAGAAAAAGCAACCCTCTTGCACTTTTGGTAGGAATGTAAACTGGTCCAGCTTTTCTGGAAAACAGTATGGAATTTGCTCAAAAAGCTAAAATAGAAGTACTCTATGATCCTGTAATTGTACCACTGTGTATTTACCCCCCAAATACAAAAACACTAATTCAAAGGGATATATGCACCCCTGTGTGTATAGAAGCATCATGCAATAGCCAAATTATGGAAGCAGCTCAAGGCTCCATTAATAGATGGATAAAGAAGATGTTGTATATATATATATATATATATATATATATATATATATATATATACAGTAGAATATCAATCAGCCATAAAACGAATGAAGATTTGCCATTTACAATGACATGAGGGATCTAGAGAGTATAATGCTAAAGGCAATAAGTCAGAGAAAGACAAATACTACATGATATCACTCATATGTGGAATTTAAGTAGAAAAATAAATGAGCAAGGGGAAAAAAAGAAGAGAGTGAGGCAAACTAAGAAACAGTCTCTTAACTATAGAGAACAAACTGATGGTTACCAGAGGGGAGGTAGGTAAGGGGATTGGTAGAATAGATGATGGAGATTAAGGAGTACACTTGTCTTGATGAGCACTGGGTGCTGGATGCAATTGTTGAATCACTATAGTACACCTGAAACTAACATTAACACTAGGGGGAATCCCTGGGTTGCTCAGTGGTTAAGCACCTGCCTTCGGCCCAGGGTGTGATTCTGGAGTCCTGAGATCGAGTCTCACGTTGGGCTCCCTACATGGAGCCTGCTTCTCCCTCTGCCTTTGTCTCTGCCTCTCTCTCTCTGTGTGTCGCTCATGAATAAATAAATAAAGTCTTAAAAAAAAACACTGTATGTTGACTATACTTGAATTTAAAATGAAAAAAAAAATTAAAAATGGGCAAACAACTTCAATAGACATTTCTCCAAAGAAGATATATCAATGGCCAACAGATATGAAAAGATTCTCAATATCACTAAACATCAGAGAAATGTAAATCAAAAGCACAATGATTTATCATCGTACACTTTTAAAATGGCCATTAGAAAAACAGAAAATAATAATTGTTAGTCAAGTTGTGGAGAAATTGGAACTTTTTTGCATTATTGGTGGGGATGTAAAATGTTGCAGCTGCTATGGAAGACAGTATGGAGGTTTCTCAAAACATTAGAAACACATTTACTATGTTATCCACGAATCCTTCTGGAAATGAAACCAGGATCATGAGGAGATATTTGCACTACCATTTCACTGTGGCAATATTCACAACAGTCAGGAGGTGGAAACAATCTAAATGTCCACTGATGGATAAACAAATAAATAACATGTGTATATACCTATGATGGAATAGTATTCAGCCTTAAAAAGGAAGGAAATTCCATCATATGCTACAGTCTGGATGAACTTTGAGACCATTCTGTTAAGTGAAGTAGGCCAGTCACAGAAGAACAAATATTGCATGATTTTATTTATATGAATTATCTAAAGTAGTCAGACTCATCAGAGTAGAAAGTGGAATGATGGTTGTCAGCAACTGAGAGGAAGAGGGTGTGGGGAATTACTTTCAATATATAAAGTTTCAGTCATGCACGATCAAAAATTATAGAGATATGGTGTACAACATTGTACTTAGTAATACTCTATTGTACACTTGAAAATTTAAGTGGGTAGCTCTCACGTCATGTTTCGACTTATAATAACGATAATGATGATAATAAATGAGGCTTGCATTGATTAGTAAGAGGGAGCATTATTTATTCTTTTTTGACTTTTAAATAGAATGTTTTTGTCATGTCAATGTTCTTGGAAAACCAAGAAAAAAGTTTAGAAAGAGCATATTTTGGAAAAAAGAGAGCCCTCCTCCCTCTCTCTCTTTCCTCCTCCTCTCTTCCTGACTATCAGAACCTTTAATATCTATAACTACAGAGAAGAGAGCAAGCATCAGACTTTTCTCTTTTGTACAGAAACAAATCCCTGCAGTGAATACTATTTAAAATATGCTACTTAAAATTTCCATAATTCTTTTTCAATTTTGAAAATCAAAGTCACTTGATTATAGCAACGTCATATCACCATTCAGTATTGCACACATGACAAACTTGACATTTTAAAGTGAAATTGTTTTGAATCATTTAGCAGTGAGAAAAGCATATAAATAATTTCTGAGTGACTAGAATATGTATTTTAGGCCAAATTCACTATAAAACAGTGACACATTTTTTCAAAACTTTCTAAAATAAAATGGATAGTTAGGCTAAGAACAACCATGAAAACTTTTACCTTCACAAATTTCTCTGTGAGAAATAAAAGCCTTAAAATTATGTGCTTATACTCTAGTTGCCTTTTTAGACTTAATTATAGCCCTCATGGTCACACTTTATTTTCTGACATGACATACATTTAAATGTGTTTTTATGTTAATTATCTTATAACCAGACTTGAGTTATTTAAGAAACAGCTGTGATAACAAATGTCTTGAAACTAAGGATTGAGAACATGTTTTAAGAGAAATGAGAGTGGCAAAGCAATATTTGCATTGTTAGATACTGATCTTCACTCATGAAACTTTTAAGCCATAAGAGTGTATGCTATGTCTATTATTTATGTTGTTGATATGTGATCTGTATGATAACAATATGTGCATGTTTTATGTCACTGTGGTATTTATTTGTTCAATAACACTTCACTATAGGCCTAAAGTGTACTAAGCACAGTATTGGAGATACAGAGATGAAATATAAAGTCAGAGTCCTCAAGGTACTTAATCTAGAGGCATTACAGTTTATGTATGAGCTAATTGTTTCAAGTGACAATTGATAATGAAGTCTACAACAGGCTTGTGACACTAATATCTAAATAAGAACAGGTATAATAAAATAGAATGAAATCTTACCATTTGCAGCAACATGTGTGAAGCTACAGAGTATAATGCTAAGTGAAATAAGTCAGAGAAAGATAAATACTGTTATGATTTTACTCGTATGTGGAATTGAAGAAACTCAACAAATGAGCAAAGGGAAAAGAATAAAGAATGAGGCAAGTCAAGAAACAGACTCTTCACTATGGATACAAATTGATGGTTACCAGAGAGAGGGAGTGAAATAGGTGACGGGAATTAAGGAGTATACTTGGGATGATCATGGGGTTTTGTATGGAAGTGTTGAATCATTATATTGTCCATCTGAAACTAATATCACACTGTATGCTAACTAACTGGAATTTAAATAAAAACTTAAAAAAAATAAGAATAGATATAATAGAGGGAACAATTTTATAATTGTTCTCTGGAACTAGCAGATATCAACAAACATTTATGGTATTAAAAGTTCTAGAAAGGATTAGTGAATATATGATACATGGTCTCTACCTATAGGAAAGACATGCTGTAGTGAGGGTCAGGGGTAGAGGCTCGCATAAAAGATAAGTATAATACCAGATGGAATAAAATAAGTTGAAATGAGTTTTATAATGGTAGTGCAAAAAGCTGCCATAGAGTGCAGAGGAGTTATGATTAATACCAAGTCTATGGGAAAAACTTTGTGGAGGGGATGAAATTTCAATTGAGCCAATGAAAATTGCCTTTCTGATAAAAAGAGAGGGGAGAAATGGGATTCCATACTGGAATAATGACAATTAGTGGTGAGGCCTGAAAAGACTTGGCTTACTATGGCTAAAGGATAGGGTGTATGCTAGGATACAGATGAAGCTAGGAAGTACATTTAAAGCCAGAGGGTGAAAGACCCTAAATACGATTGATAGGAAGTTTGAATTTCATTTTGTAGACAATGTGTTAATGAGTGAGTGAGATAGAATGAGAAGTGAAGTGTTTTGAATAGTTTCTAAAAATGTTATTTCTAACCCCTTTTTGGTCACTTTAAAGTAATAGTGCTTTATGACTAAATATTTTTAATGTGCTCCAACAAAACTTTTATATATAACAAATGCTTCATTGATCTCTCTGCATTTTATACCAACATTCCATATCTCCATTATAATATTCACTTTATTCTGTCTTGTATTAGTTATACTTAGTTTTTTAATGCATGAATCTCCTCCATGCTAAATTAAAGATTCCCTGAAGGCAAAGACCATGTCTATACATTCATTTTTTTCATTTATCTATAGCATGCATTTATTAATAGTACCCATCTCTGTGGGTTATTGTAAAGATTAAACAAAAGAAAACTTATGAAAGTATACAAGTATAGTGCTTAAAAGTTTGAACTCAGGAACTCAACTGCCTGAGTTTAATTACCAGTTCTGTCACTTACCAGGTGTGAAATCTTGAACAAGTTATTAAATTTTTTTTAAAAAGTTTTATTGAAATATAATTCATATAATACAATTTACTCAATTAAAGGTTACAATTAAATTGTTTTTAGAGGGATGCCTGGGTGGCTCAGTGGTTGAGCCTCTGCCTTTGGTTCAGATTATGATTCTGGGGTCCTGGAATTGAGTCCCACATCAGGCTCCCTGCAGGAACTTGCTTCTCCCTCTGCCTATGTCTCTGCCTCTCTGTCTCTGTCTCTGATGAATAAATAAATATAAAATCTTTAACAAAGATTATTTTTAGTATATTCATAGATATGTGCAACAATCATCACAGTCAATTTTAGAACATTTTCATTGCCATAAAAGGAAACTCCCATATCTTTTAGCTATTAGCCCACCATCCTGCCCACGCCGCCCCCCCCCCCCCCAGCTCTAGCCCTGAGCAACCACTAATCTATTTTCTGTCTCTGTAGTTTTCCCTGTCTGGACATTTCATATGAATGGACATCTTATATGAATGGAATCATACAATATATGGTCTTTTGTGACTGCTTTCATTAGCATAATATTTTCAAGACTCATCCATGTTTTAGCATGAGTCATAGCTTCATTCTGTTTTATGACAGAATAATATTACATTGTATAGGTATATTAAATTTTGTTTACCCATTTGTTAGCTGATGAGCATTTTGGTTATTTCCATTTTTGGCCATTATGAATAATACTGGTATAAAAATTTGTATATAAGTTTTCATGTGGGCATATGCTTTCATTTCTCTTGGGTATAAAAATACCTAGGAGTAGAATTTCTAGGTCATATAATAACTATATCTAATCATTTGAGGAACTTCCAGACTGTTTTCCAGAATGACTGCACCATTTTACATTGTTTACCAAAATTGCATGAGAATTTTAATTTTTCTACATCCTTGTTAGCACTTGTTATTATCTGACTTTTTGTCTAGCCATCCTAGTTGATGTGAAGTGGTATTTCATTATAGTTTTGATTTGCATTTTCATGATCACTGATGATGTCATTTATATATCTGCCTTAGAGAAATATCTGTTCAAGACCTTTCCCCATTTTCTAATTGGGTTATTTGTCTTTTATTATTGAATTACAAGTGTTCTTTGGGGTACCTGTGTGGCTCAGTGGTTGAGAGTCAGCCTTTGGCTCAGGTCGTGATCCCGTGGTCCTGGGATCAAGTCCCACATCAGTCTTCCCACAGGGAGTATGTTTCTCCCTCTGCCTCTCTGTGTGTCTCTCATGAATAAATAAAATCTTTTAAAAAAGTGTTCTTTAGGGATCCCTGGGTGGCGCAGCGGTTTGGCGCCTGCCTTTGGCCCAGGGCGCGATCTGGAGACTCCGGATCGAATCCCACGTCAGGCTCCCGCTGCATGGAGCCTGCTTCTCCCTCTGCCTATGTCTCTGCCTCTCTCTCTCTCTCTCTCTCTCTCTCTCTCTGTGTGTGTGTGTGTGTGTGACTATCATAAAATAAATAAAAATTAAAAAAAAATTAAAAAAAGTGTTCTTTATATTTTCGAGATATAAGTCCCTTACCAGATATATGACTTGGAAATAATTTTTTCCCATTTTGTAGGTTATCTTTTTACTTTTTTGTTGGTATACTTTGAAGGACAAAAGTTTTTTTTTTTGTGGTTGCACACATTTTTTGGTCATGAGTTACTTAATCTGGATGTGTTTCAATATTCTCATGTGTAAAATTGTAAAAATTATGCTATCTCATAGGGTTCTTATAGATAGATGAATGTCAGCACTTAGAATAATGCATTGATATATAGTAAACACTTGTTAAATATTATGTAATTATTAATGTTATTGTTAATATTATTATATGAAACAACTAAAACAGTACTTGGTATATTATAAGAACTCAGCCTCTTATTAAGTAACAGTAATTTCCTATATTTGGTAAATAACAAAGTATGCATTGAGCAGCAAATAAATGTTAATATTTGGGGAGGAAATGTTTTTAGGGATACTGGATCTTAAAACATTATAGGACTATTTTATTTAAAAAGAAAGATTAAAAGAGTACAATTTTAAATATTTTATTTAAAGTTGTTTATATTAAAAATCAAGCTGGGACAATGATGAATTGTTTTAAATTTTCCTTTAATATGGTGCCTTTTATTTTGTCTTTACTTCTGACTTGGGTGATCATCAGGGATAATTTGGATTTTATGATAATGGAGGAAATTGGCAAGTCACTTGTGAAATATTATGGCAATAATGGCATTGTACTAAAGATAAATCCTTTATCTTCTCCAAAGTAATATGATGTGTCAATAAATGTAAAGTAAAAGTGACATACATATTTGTTAAGCCAACAATGTTTAGGGATGCTTGCGATGCATAATAATAAAACAATTTTAACAATTTCTACTATAGATAAAAGAAGTTTGGAAAATGTATCAAAATTCCTTTTTGTTTCTCTTCAGTTTTAATCCTAAGCATGTATGCTATATAGATGAATGCTTATTCAAATGAAAATAAATTGTGTTAATATGAAAAAAAATCACAGCCAGGGGAAATGTGCATTCAAATTATATACACAGGAGATACAGATGGAAATGAAAGATTTCTAGCTAAAGAAGAAATTGGGACTCTCATTAAAGAGAGAGCAATTATTAACACATTGATTAACTATGTTTGTATTTTTCTTTTGCCCACAATTCCTACTTGCCCATCACAAGTGTCCTTGTTTATTACAGCATTAATTACTTTAAGTGACAGTGTTTCTGAAAATTCTGAAAATTGCACAATAGCTTTCTCAGGCTGGGCTCTTCCCATAACTGGGATTTTCAGAATGGCCTTGAGGAGACTTCTTTTTTTTTAAGATTATTTATTTATTCATGAGAGACACACAGAGAGAGGCAGAGACATAGGCAGAGGGAGAAGCAGGCTTCTTCCAGAGATCCCAATGCGGGACTCCATCCCGCATCCGGGGATCACGACCTGAGCTGAAGGCACTCGCCCAACCACTGAGCCACCCAGGCGTCCCAGACTGGCCTTGAGGAGAGACTTCTTGAGCTAAGGAGTAGTTATTTTCCTCTCTTTAATAATAATTTGCTACAAGCTGAATTTTTGTGAGGAGAGGAGTCTCTCTGTTATAGATTTTAATATTGCTGACTAGATAGAGAAATGATAGAGACTATCCTGGCTCATGTGGGAATCTTGTATGAAAGCATTTGATCCAGGCCCTGTTGAGAAAAGGACTCTCTGCTTTTGGCTATCTCACTAGGGAACTTTGAAGATGTTATTCATATTCTGACTCCATTCTTCAAGCAGAGGATGAAAGGGAGAAACAAAACCTTTTTCACCTCAGTTGATAGGACAGTTGTTGGGTTTTTATTTGCTTTAATTTTTAAAAAATAAAACAAACAACTTTGCTTAGTGTCCCTTCTTCCCATAGTGGAATTAATGTTGACATTTAGTTATGTTATCATTTACTTTATTTTAGTTTTTTTCATTTATTCATTCATTTACAGCAATGTTTCCAGTTCCTTAATGTTCATGCTTTTTTGTTATTGGAGATTGGGGCTTTACTTTTTTTTTCTTCAAGTTTTTATTTATATTCCAGCTAGTTAACATAAAATGTAATATTAGTTTCAGGGGTGGAATTTAGTGGTTCAACACTTAACACACAACACCACTTGTTTATCACAAGTGCATTCCCTTCATACTTTTTTGAATGGAGAAGTGCCCGCTCAAGGGATGGAGCTCAAAGCCTCTTTCCTTTTGGCTATCTCTACAGAGGAACTTTTATAATAGTAAAATGCATTTCCTTTTTCACTTTGAGGTAGACTTCGAGAAAGTTTCCAGATCTGTGCCTAAAGTCCCATACTTTGACAAATTTGTGAAGTTCCAGGCTAAAATAGCTCCACAAATTGGACCCCAAAAATAAGTCAGAACTGCTAGATTATTATCTCTTTCATAAAAATTTACTAATTGAGACTTTTTTCATTCACCAAAGATGCAGAGATAAGTAAATGATCTTCTCTGCCATCAAGGGGCTTTTGCTGTAATGAGGGAGATACCTGTATAAATAAATACAATGGATAATTTAAGTACTATGATAGAAATAAGTATACCTATTGTGGGACACAAAGAAAGGGAGACTGTTATTTAGGTAATGGATAAAAAGGACAGGAAAGGATCTCCAAGTAACATGTTTTTCCTCTCTTTAAGGAATACTTTCTTCTTTTCATCTGTATGGAAAATTTGTACTATTTCTTTCTTTTCTTTCTTTTTTTTTTTTTTTTTTTTAGTTTGTACTATTTCTTAAAGTCAACTGAGTTTTTCTCTCTTCTATTAAAATTTCCCTGACTCCTCACTGCTCCCTTCTCTATGTTCCCAGCTGCTCCTTATATGCCTCCATTAAAGTAATTATCATGTTGTATTGTAAGTTTTATATTTACTCCTTCCCTATCAACCTATACTTTTACTCCTTCCCTATCAACCTATACTGTAAGTTCATTGAAGGTAAGAATCATATTATCAAACCATGTATCACTAAATTCTGAGCCCTTATAATGGGAAGTTAATAAATTTGTATTCAGTAGTTCAAACACTTAAATACCAACATTGCTTCAGTTAAAGCCCTTATGCTGAGTTGGCAGATTAAAGATAGCTACAAATTATTTAGATCTGAGCTGGTCGTGCTCGCTTCGGCAGCACATATACTAAAATCCGAGCTGGTCTATGATTGTTTTGACTAACAAAATATGATGGCCTAACCATTAAGAGAGTTTCCACAATGGATTCTTAGAACCCTGAACTGTCATGTAAGATGTCCAACTATAGGGGTGGCAAGATCAATAGGAAAACTCTTGAAACAACATGAAAAGGGTGAGGGGCCCATGTATGCCCGGCCTTCTAGCTAATCCTTCATGTTGAGTGAAACCATATTCTATCTTGTAGATCACTTTAGCTGCTAACTGAATGTTAAAGTTAACACAGTCAACAACACATGAAACAGACTTGTCAAGCCAAACCCTGTCTGTATTCTCATCTCCCAAAATCATGAGATAAAGTAAAATGGTTGTTATTTTAAATTACCAAGTTTTAGAATAGGTTGCTTATTAGTAATAGGTAACTAAAAGACCAAGTCTCTTCAATCATATATTTTTTCCAACATTTTAAAATTTGAAAATTTTCAAACATATGGGAAAATAGAAAAAAATAATATAGTGTTCACCTATATATCTTCATTTCACAATAATGATTTTGCCATCTTTGCTTTATCACACATTTATCTATCTTACCATTCCTCTATTGATGCACGATGCATTTCAAAATAAGTTGACATCAGTGTACTTCATCCCTTAATATTTCAGCATGAATATCATTAACTAGAATTCAATATATAGTTATATATTTTTCTTTTAAAGAAAATGGGTGTACAATGAGATATACAGATCGTAAGTGAACATTTGCTAAGTTTTAATCTATGCATATACTTGTATAACTTAATCATGAAGATAACTTAATGAAGATACAGTATGTTTATGTTACCTCTGAAAATTCCTGTGTGTGCCTCTAAGTCAATCTCTGCACTTAGCACCCTAAGAAGTCATTTGCCTAATTTTTTTCTACCATAAATTTAGACTGTTCTTGAATTTCATATAAACATTACTATAGATTTTCTAATCTTTTGTGTAATCCTTTTTATTCATTCAGATCAATATTTTTTAAAAGATTTTATTTATTTATTCATGAGACACACACACACAGAGGCAGAGACACAGACAGAGGGAGAAGCAGGCTCCATGCAGGGAGCCTGATGTGGGACTCCATCCTGGGTCTCCAGGATCAGGCCCCAGGCCAAAGGCGGTGCTAAACCGCTGAGCCACCTGGGCTGCCCCAGATCAGTATTTTTGAGATTCATCCATGTTCTATTTATCAGAGGTTTATTCTCTTCTATTATGAGTAGAATCCTACTGTACGAATGAATTTCAGTTTGTCTATCCATTTTTCTGGTCACAGACATCTGAATTGATTCCAGATTTTAGATATTATGAATAATGTTACTTTGAATATTCTCTTATATCTTTTTGTGAAGACATATTTTCATTTCTCTTGGGTAAATACCCAGAAGTGGAATTTCTGGGTGATAGTGTGAGTGTATGTTTAGTTTTATTAAAAAAAACTTATCTGATGCTTTTTCAAAGTAATTATTATCATTTACATTCCTAGCAACACTGTATAAAGTTCTGATTACTCTATATCTTTGCCAAAATTTGACATTGTCAAGTCTTTTAACTATTCTGGAGGGTGTGTAATGGTGTATCATTGTGGTTTTAATTTACATTTCCCTAGTGATTAATGATGTTGAGCATTTCTTAATATTCTTATTGGCCACTTGTTTATCGTCTTTGGTGAAATGTCAGTTTAAGTCTTTTGCCATTTAAAAATGCTTTTGTCCTTTTGAGTTACAGTAGTTGTTTATAGATTCTGGATGAGTCTTTTATCACATTATGCTTTATAAATATTTTCTATCAGCTTGTGTTTTAGGCACTCATTTCCTTCATTGTGTCTATCCGTGAGCAAACATTTTACTTTCAATGAAGACAGATTCACCATCATTTTTTTAATCATTATTGCTTTTCATGTCATGTCTAAAAAAACCCTTGCTAACCCTCAAGTCCATAAGAATTTTCTTCTGTATTTTCTACTAGAAATTTTATAGTTTTAGTTTTTACTTTGGAGCAATCGCCCCCTTTAATTAATTTTTATGTGTGATGTGAGGTAGGTTATTCTAGCATCATTTATTAGATTGCTTTTGTGTCTTTGTCAAAAATCAATACACCATATAATATGGGTCTATTTCTGGTTGCTCTGTTCTATTTCCTTGTTCTGTTTCCTTAATATATTTATCTATTCTTATGCCAGTATTTTATTGTCTTCATCCCTATAGTTTTATAGTAAATGTTGAACTTAGATCGTGTAAGTCCTCCAAGTTTATTCTTTTGTAAGATTGTTTTAGATGATCTAGGACTTCTGCAAGTCCACATAAATTTTTGCAACTTATCAAACTTTACAAAATGTCTATACATACATATATATACACATATATACACACAGAATATATATATATATACATATATAAAGACAGAAAGAGAGATGTGATATATATAGAGAGATAAACATATAGATATATGATATATAATATATAGAGAGGTATATAATATCTACATGACATATCAGTATATAACTTGTAAACTTTAGATTTATAGACATAAAATATTATATGTATGTATAAATAGATACAACTTTGGAGGAATTGGTGTCTTTAATATATGTTATTTCTTTCCAATCAATGAGCATAGTATATCTATTTTTTAAGATCTTTAATTTCTCTAAGATATGTTTTCAGTGCAGAGGTTTTGCATATCTTTTGTTAAATTTATTACCAAATGTTTTATGACAGTTTTTGAATAAAATTACATTGAAATTGATCATTTCTGGGCGGCCTGGGTGACTCATTTGGTTAAGAATCTGACTCTTGGTTTTGGCTCAGGTCATGATCTCAGGGTGAGATTGAGCTCTGTCTTGGGCTCCATGCTCAGCAGGGAGTCTGCTTGAGATTATTTCCCCCTCCCTCTCCCTTCCCTTCTGTTCCCCCCCACTCTCTCTCTTTTCTCAAATACAAACATACATAAAATCAATCTTAAAAACGGATCATTTCTAAATGCTACTAGTCTATAAAAGTGAAATAATGTTTGTACATTAGTCTTCTACTCTACAACCATGCTGAAGTTACTACTTAGTTCTAGGAATCCTGTATGCTAAAGTTGTCATATGTATTACATCCATGTATTTTACATATTTTGCAATATATTATAATTTTGCTTTAAATGGTCATATATCTTTCAAAGAAATTAAAAGGAAAAATAATCTTTTACATTTACTCATATATTTCCCTTTCTGGTGTTCTTTTTTTTAAAGATTTTATTTATTTATTCATGATAGATACAGAGAGAGAGAGACAGAGGCAGAGACACAGGCAGAGGGAGAAGCAGGCTCCACCTAGGGAGCCCCACACGGGACTTGATCCCGGGACTCCAGGATCGCACCCTGGGCCAAAGGCAGGCACCAAACTGCTGAGCCACCCAGGGATCCCCTCTGGTGTTCTTTATTAATTTCTGAAGAATTAAATTTCTATCTGGTATCGTTTCCCTTCAACCTGATGAATTTTCTTCACAACAAATTAGTTTTGTTTTTGTTTATTTCAAAATGTCATTATACTGTCTTCTGCCTTTATTATTTTTAATGAAAAATCAACAATAATTTGTATAAATGGTCTTTTCTATAAAACTTACCATTTTTCTTTTGTTGTTTTTAGCATTTTCTATTTATATCTATTTTTTTTCAGTAAAATGACATGATATGCCTTGGTATGATTTTCTTTCTATCAACTTATAAGGGGTTTGCTGAGTTTTGTGAGTTTCTACACTAATGTTTTTCACCAAATTTGAGAAAATTTTAGTCATTTTTCTTCAAAATTTTCCCCAACCCATTTTATTTATTTTTTTCCCCTTCTTATACCCCAATTACATGCATATTTAACCTTTAGATATTATCCCTCAGGTTTATTGAGACTCAATAATTTTTTTCTCTTTTCCTTAGGTTGATTATGGTCCACTGATCTATCTTCATGTTTGTTGACTTTTTCTTTTGTCATCTCCCATCTGATAGTAATAAATCCATCTAAGTGAATTTGTTTCTCAGAGATTTTCTTTTCTTTTCTCAATTTCCCTTTGGCTTTTTAAAAATAGTTATATTTCTTTGCTGAGATTTTCTTTTCTTTCTTTTTCTTTTTTTAGATAAAGAGAGAATCTCAAGCAGGCTTCACACCCAGTGTGGAGCCTGACATGGGGCTGGATCTCACAACCTTGAGGTCATGACCTGAGCTGGAATGAAGAGTTGGACCCTTAATTGAGCCACCCAGGTGCCCCTTTGCTGGAATTTTCTATAAAGAATTTCTTATAAGCATAATTTCCTTTATGTTTTTGAGCATAGTTACAATGGCTACTTTAAATTCTTAGGTGCTAACTCCAACATTTGAGTCACCTTGATATAGTTGTTTCCCTTTTCATTTGGATATAGGCCATGTTTTCCTGTTTCTTTATATATCTAGTATTCTTAGATTATATTCCATATATTATAAATGATACACTCCAGAAATTCTAAATTCTGTTATATTTTTCAGAAGGGTACTGATGTTTGTTGTTTTTATTACAACATGCGGTTAACATTGCTATATGCATACTCTTAACTGTCTCCTCTGTGATGGTCAGGAGTTGAAATCTCTATTTAGTTATTTTAGCCATAGCTGGGATGTTTACAATTTGTTTCATACCTCTGTAAATTTGTTTCATACCTCTGTAATTCAGGGATCAGCTTGATATGTAGGAGGATTTTGTACACTGAGTTTCCAGGCCACACCACTATGGCTCTCTTCTTTATGAGATACTGCATTCACTCTCTAGCTATTGTTATTGCTCCTAAGTCTCTTATTCATTTCTTCAAGTCATTATGGTTTTGGGTTTTCTATTCGATTTTATCTACCTCAGATGGAACTACCTAAGGCCTTGCTTTAGGCAAAAAGCTCTAAAATATGGAAACTCAATCTTTGCCCTTTCCTTCTAAGTGTAATCTCCCCAAAAGTATCTGCCTGCTTCTGCTTGCTCTCCAGTGTCTTCAGATATTTTTCTCCCAAATTGTTATCTGTAGAAGTGTTGGTCTTGTAAGAATTAATCTTCCATTATCAGACAGGGATCATCTAAACTATGAAATCTTAGAATATATAAATAAGATAGTTAATGGTGGTAGCTGAATCCCAATCTATATTTTGTTGACCGTAGTACAAATATAACTTTACTTCAGACTTAGTGTAGCATGAATTGGATATTTATAAATATATACTTATATTTATATATTTATTTATTTAAATATCTTTTGATTTCTTATTTTTGCCCCCTTTTTATTGTGTATTTTGCAGAAAGAGAAATTAAGTATTGTATTTAACTTGTATCTTTTTCTTTTAGTAACATGGATGTTTTTAAATTTGGTTATATTTTTGATTATTGGACAGTTTTTCTGCTAAAGAAAGATGAGTTTAGATATATAAATAATCATAATTTCAAGTGCAAAAATTAATATGACCATAGATGATATGTTTACTACACATGACAATTTTTTAAAAAAATTAACAAAACTCTTCTGTCTTAGGAAAGTGAAATAACAAATTCAAATGGTGTGACTTTTGACATTTTAAGTGTTGTCACATTGTTTTTAAAAAACAAAGATGATTATACTCAGCATGGCATTTTGCAACAGTTGATATTTCAATTCTATATTTGTGGAATTGAGAGCATAATTTTTAAAATAACCACAAATGCACTGTATATTATAAATTTCTAATATACTGTAAACAGGATGTTTTGTTTACAGCTGTTTAGGTCCACTAAATATCTGTAGATTTGCTTCCTCAGCTAGAGCAGGAACTTACTGGCTATAACTCCCTGCCTTGTTCAATAACTTCCAGTAATTATCAGGAAGAAAGTGCAATAAATTTATGTAATAGACTGCCCCTTTGCTATAATATACAATCAGAGGCGATCAATGCTTCTTACAATAAGGAGAAGAATTACAATTGTGTTTTATTTTATAGCTTTGGTAATATAGCTTTGGAAACCACCAGAGGGAGTAGAGTTAAACTTCAGTGGTCAAATTCCTTTGTGATAAAACATAGCCTAAGGCTGACATTTTACAAAGTAGCAACACAACAAGGGATTGTGTACTTCTTATTTTATTTGTTCACCCATCCAGCTAGCCGAAGACCTCTGTATATTGCTGTTCTTTTAGTTCATATGCCTGAAATAATGAGAATCTCTCTGAATATAATAAATAATAATCAAGTTTAACCTTTGGCCACATCCGTACAAAAAGAGAAAGATAGACATAGTTGATAATGAAACCTCCAGTGTTGCAGTAACCCAGGATGCCTTGTTCCTTACAAACTTATATTTGTTACAGTTTTAAAAATATACTTTTACTGTGGTTTAAATCAAAGGGCATTTTTGATTCCTGCCTAGTTATGCTTAAAGTATAATTACACGCTACATATCTTGGTAAGTAAATGAAAGCCTTTTCTTGGTTATTTGTTATAAATTTTACTTTGCCTGTAGCTAAGTGAAGGCCAGGCCTCTAAAGTGTTTCAAGTATAATGCACAGTGAATATAAAACAGTCCATTAATTGGGATAATAGGTCCCAGCATGTAATTGCATTTCTTAGGTACTATGGATAGCAACTGAGTGAAGTGGTATTTATTCAAGGTTGTTAGTCACCCGTGGATAACTTTATTTGTCCACTGATGCTTAAATAAATGCGTCATCCATCAGTAAGAATATTTATGAAGAAATTTATAACAAAAATCATTATTGCATCTCAAATTATGTAAGGAAACAGTATATAAAAGTTACTGAAGAATGCCACAATAAAGTCTTGCCAATGCTGCAGGTTACTTGCTTTTATGTTGATGGACAGTAAAATATAGTAGAAACTCAAGATTAAATGTGAACTAAATGTGATTACTGTACTTTTCCTTATATTGTACTATCCAATAAAATATCTGTAAGACATCAAGTAAACTCTATCAGCAATTTCTAGCCCCATGAACTTGTACAGATTTTTAAGGAAAAGAATTCACTAATTGTCAGTGTGGCACAAACCTTTGCAAACTCTCAAATAATGTGTGTGTGAGGCTTTATTTATAGCTGTAAAAAATGTTTCTTTTGGTTTTCATTTAATAGGTTGTTTGCTGTTTCTAAGGTGTTAAAAAACACATGTTCTATTTTATTACATGTGGAGGACTCACTCCACATCTCATTCAGGAAAGTCAAGGGAGAGTCTCAGAACTCCATTAATTCAGGATAAAATTACCTTCTTTCTCAAAAATCACTGGCAGGACTGAAGGGGGCCAGGACTTTGATCCCACTCTTCTGGACCCCTCAGTGTCCTAATTTCACCTCCATTATGTGTTCTAAGATTATCTGGATGAATCCTGTGCTATCCTTTGTGCTATTTACATCAGTCTGAAAGGAGTCTGGGATTCCTAGAAATCCTGGATCATTCTATTCCTGACTGCATTCCCTATGAGGCTCTCTCGTCTGTGAGACAACATTTCCACTTTTCTACCCTATCAGTTTCTATTTCTTTGCTTTTCCTTCTCCATACCATATATCAACTTTTCATTTATTAAATAATTACTTATATATTGGTTTATTTCCAGTCGTACTAGATGCACTAAAACTATTTCTTGAATGGCTGACTGAATAAATACATCTTTCCCCTCCCTTTCATACAGAGTTGACATTCCTAAAATTAAAATAGATAAAATGTTGTATTGGAAGAGGAGGACTTTTTGGAGCTCCAAGGGACAGTATATAAAAATGTGCTATTGAATAATTCTAGGGAAACAGAATACTATTCCTTCCTGTACTAGGAATTTTTTGTACCTGTCTAGATTTTCCTCAATCTTTGTTCATGTATAATCCTTCATATATGTTTGGATGTGTATAATATATCACAAGAAAGGACTGCTTGGCTCAGGAATTTTTAAATTTTGAATTGATATAGTATTGTAAGAGCTTGTTGATTCAGACCAAATTTTAAGTTGTACCCTTCTCAGTTTTATTAAACCTCTAGAGTACTGCCATGAGAGCATAAGGATATATGACAAAGAACTGAAAATTGAGGAAAAAAATCTGTTAAGGGTTATATCAGTTTTATTGGCAAATTTACTCTTATAAACGAGCTGATGTTCTAAGAATCTTGGCAATTTCCTTTTGAGTACAAAGAAATATGAGACACAAATTAATCACTTTATCATTAAAGCCCTCCAGATGCGTTTTATTTTAGGAAGGAGACATTTACTTTTTTTCAGGTTTTTCTAAGAGTACATGCTTTTCTAATGACAAAGAATATATAAGTGTTCTATTATAACACTGGATAAATAGGACAAATAGACTTACAGACTTAAAAGACAGAAATTACTAATTTTGAAATCAGAGCTCATTGATACACATAGCACTATATCATCAAAAACTAGTATTGATGATTGCTTATTATGCTTAATATTTTTGTACCTTTCCCATAATAAATCAGAAGCATTATTTTTAAAAATATTTTATTTATTTATTTGAGAAAGAGCAAGAGAGAGCAAGAGCAAGAGTGAGAGAGAGAGAGAGAAAGCGTGAGCAGCAGTGGAGGGAAAGGCAGAGGGAGAGGGAGAGAATTCTTAAGCAGACTCCACACTGAGGGCAGAGCCTGATGTGGGGCTCCATCCCAGGACCCTGAGATCATAACCTGAGCTGAAAACAAGAGTTGGAGGCTCAACCTACCGAGCCATCCAAGCACCCTAGAAAGAAGCATTATGTCTATGATATGATATCTTTCTAACCTTTAATTTCCAATATCCACATTATTGGAAAATATGAAATACTGTTTTAAATTTATTTATTTTAAAAGATTTTATTTATTTATTTAAGAGAGAGCATGAGAGAGAGAGAGAGAGAGAGAACAAACAAGAGGGAGGGGTAGAGGGAGAGGGAGAAGCAGACTCTTGCTGAGCAGGGAGCCTGACATGGGGCTTGATCCCAGGACCCCAAGATTGTGACTGTGACCTGAGCTGAGGCAGATGCTTAACTGACTGAGCTATACAGGTGTCCCAAAATATGCTGTTTTATAGAATCTTATTTGGCATGATCATTATAATGAGAATAACTGTTTTTCAGGGATTCAGGGATTCAATCTAGATTATGTGCTCTTAATGCCATTTTGTGACTAACAGAGGGATACTTTCATGCTTAGTTTTATGGTTGAAAGTGTAATGAATTGATGAATGGATAAAGGAGATGTAAATATATATATATTTACATTTACATATATAATATATATATATATATATATATATATATATATATATACAATGGGATATTCCTCAGCCATCAAAATGAATGAAATCTTGCCATTTGCAATGATGTAGATGGAGCTACAGTGTATTATGTTAAGTGAAATAAGTCAGTCAGAGAAAGAGAAATACCCTATGATTTCACTCATATGTGGAATTTAAGAAACAAAACAGATGAACATAGAGGAAGGGAAGGAAAAATAAAGTAAAATAAAAGCAGAAGGAGAGGCAAACCATAAAAGACTCTTAACTATAGGGAACAAAATGAGAGTTGCTGGACAGGAGGTCAGTGGGGGGAATGGAGTAATTGGGTGATGGGCAGTAAGGGGGGCACTTGATGTAATGAGCACTGGGTGTTATATGAAACTGATGAATAGCTAAATTCTACCACTGAAACAAATAATGCACTATATGTTAACTAACTTGAATTTAAATTAAAAAATGTAATGAATTAAAATAAACTAAGATGCTCTACAGTCTTCTAATGTGGTATATCCAGAAAAGAAATTTTTAGTGAGAAATCTCCATCTATTCTATCCCTAGATAATCTTTGGGAAAAAACAGGCTAGCAAAAAATTTTGGTTAAATAATATATTGACATCTTCCATCTTATTTTTTAAAAATATTTTATTTATTCATAAGAGACACTGAGAGAGAGGCAGAGACACAGACAGAGGGAGAAACAGGCTCTCTGCAAGGAGTCCAATGCAGAATCAATCTTGGATCCCGGGATCACGCCCCAAGCTTAAGGCAGACACTTAACTGCTGAGCCACCCAGGAGTCTTGACATCTCCCATCTTAGTATAACTCCTTCTTTACAAACTTTCCTTCCATTATCAAGTTTTAAAAAATTTCCTTTAAAACTTATCTTGACTTAAAATCTATTTTCTTAAGAAGTGAAGGGCTTTGAAATGGAATTATTTTTAATGATATATATCCTTATTGATAGTTAGGCATCAATTTAAACTTTGTATTATACATTTCTCTTCATAGTGCCATCTGTATATGGAATGATTCCAGATATATTAACAAGTACCTAATAAAGATTAGAAATTATGCTTATAGTCTTCTCAGAGATGTATCATTCAGACCCTGCAAAGGACTTATTGTCTCAGCTGTCAGCAGTTCTGGGTAGTTACTCACCTGCAGAGAATCACCTGCTTGAAATCATATTCCTCTAGGGGCACCCCATAGCCAATGACTAAAGTGAGGTAGAGATGTCCAGTCATTTTGGTCCACCATGGCCCAAGTCCAAAGGGCCATTTATGGTATAGAGCTCCTCATGGAATTGACCAAAAATTGGTAGGTTTGCATCACAATTTGACTTTACCCTGTGCCCAATACTGCTTCCTCCCTCTTCCTTCCAAATATTAAAATTTGCTTCCAGAGTTCCCCAACCTGCAATATTACTTTTATTATACTTCTAAATTCTCTTCCAAATCTGACCAGACCTCTAATTTCTTCTGTGTATAGATTCTCTGGCAGAATCATGCACTTTATTCTCATTCTTTTATTACTAATATTGCAACCCAAAAGATGACTTGGCTTTCAAAAATATGAACTATAATAAGAATCACATATGTTAAACCTCTTTTTGTATTCACCACAATGAGAGTGATCCATAATTGGCAATATACTGTATAACCAAAAGTAAGTCATATCACCTTTCATCATTCCTTCTACCAACTCCTGATAATATCTCATCACCTATCTGCCACTTTCACAAAATGATCAGAAAGTGAAAATGGTGGAAGAGGAAACTCCAAGGGCCAATATCTTCAAATAAATACTGAAAAATGAGTGAAAACTCTCAAAATTATTTTTTTGGAACTGGAAAATAAATGAAGGTTTACAGCAACCAAGCAATAATAAGAAAAAGGCAGAATGAATAAAAAGGCAGCTTAAACATTGAAGTAGAGCCTTGTGGTGTTTCAGTTAGCTTTGCCCCACTCTCTTCCCTGGCATACTAGTTGTCTTAAAGATAAAACCCACATTCTTGGTGTGGGTACCTGTTTTTAGAGGTAGCAGAGCTTTATCTATTTTGACCCATCTGAGGGTTCCTAAAAGGTCTGACACAAGGTGCTTGATTTTAGGTCTCACATTTAGGTATTTAATCCATTTTGAGTTTATTTTTGAGTGTGGAATAATAGTCCAGTTTCATTCTTTTGCATGTAGTTGTCCAGTTTCCCAATGCCACTTAATGAAAAGACTGTCTTTCCCCCATTGTATATTCTTCCTCCCTCCATTGTATGTTCTTGTCTCCTTTTTTATAGATTAATTGACCATATAAGCATTTATTTCAGGGCTCTCTATCTTATTCCATTGATGTATATTTCTATTCTTGTGCCAGTACCCCGCTGTTTTGATGACTGTAGCTTTGTAGTATATCTTGAAATCTGGGATTATGATACCTTCAGCTTTATTTTCTTGCTCAAGATTGCTTTGGCTATTTGAAGTCTTTTGTGGTTTCATACAAATTTTATGATTATTTATTCTAGCTCCGTGAAAAATGCCATTGTTCTGTAGATTAATTTGGGTTGTGTGGATATTTTAATGATTTTAATTCTTCCAATCCATGAGCATGGTATTTCCATTTGTGTTGTCTTCAGTTTCTCTCAACAGTGTTTTATAATTTTCAGCATATGGATCTTTCACCTCCTTGGTTAAATTTATATCTAGGTATTTTATTCTTTTTGGTGTAATTATAAATGGAATTGTTTTCTTAATTTCGTTCTGCTACTTCATTATTAGCAGAAATGCAACAGACTTCTGTATATTAATTTTGTATCCTACAACTTCACTTAATTAATTTATTAGTTTTAATAGTTTTTTGGTGGAATCTTTAGAGTTTCATACATGTATATTATCATGTCATCTGCAAATAGTAACAGCTTTACTTTTTCCTTACAAATTTGGATGCCTTTTCTTTTTCTTATCTGATAGCTATAGCTAGGACTTCCAGTATTATGTTGAATAAAAGTGGTGAGAATGGACATTTATGTCTTGTTCTTGACCTTAAAGGAAAAGCTTTCAGGTTTTCATCATTGATTATGTTGTTAGTTGTGTGTTTTTCATATAGGTCCTTTATTACGTTGAGGCATGTTCCCTCTAAACCCACTTTGTTGAGAATTTTTATTGTGAACAGAAGCCATATTTTTCTTCATCTATTGAGATGATCATATAATTTTTATTTTTCCTTTTCTAATAATATACACTTAACATGAAAACCTGATGGTTCAGCAGGCACTTTTGGATCTTGCATGCAGGTAGAGTAACTAAGGTCAAAATGATACTGATCCTGTTTGGAGTTATTTTTGGGAAGTTGAATTGATTTGCTGAAAATTTTAATAAGTCCTTAGTAGAGTCTCCTTAATTTGTCCTTGTCCTTTCTTGCTCTTATTCAACCAGACGACCAAAGATACAAATGTGCAGTCCCCCAAAACATTCTGGTTACTTTAGTTTTTCAGTAGTAATGATTTAGGTGACATCATATGAAGCAATCCCAGGAGGAAAATTTAAATGTGATTTTGATCATCCCTTTTGGATTTGTAGCAACACATGGTGTTTGATTCCCTTCTCCTAAGAGAACCTACAAAGCATTTGTTTATTACAAAAATTACCTTCGTGTTTTAGAAGTTTTTGAAATATAAAAATGTATAAAGAAGAAAATGCACATTAGCTGTAATATTGCTTTGTTTTTCTGTGGTCTTGTCGAGACTGAACTTCATATGCAATCTTGTATCTTGTTTTTGCATATGTTCTTGTTTTTAAAAATGAACAGAATCAAGGATTTTGTTAACATTTGGAGACTTTTGTCATTAAATTACATGGAATATTACAAAATCAGGGTTGAGATTCATAGAGCAAGAGCTTGGATCAGGATATGATATGTCAAAGCTTTTAATTTAAAATTTACTTTTTGGAATGTAGAAAGCATTTGTTAACTGTTTTATATTTAATTGTCAGTGGAACTATTGGATCAGAAGAGTAAGTGTTTATCTATGCTAGTATGTTTCAACTATTTTTTATGGATGAAGAGCCTTGTTTTTTACTTCTATTTTACTCCAATTCAATTTTGTTCTATTCTCTGTGGAGCAAAAAGGATTATGTTACTTTTAGATTCATATGCCATACAATAAGTAACTTCTTAATTGCCCAGGAGTCTACAGTATACAGATTTGGAACCATATTACTAGGCTACACCCTGTGCCAATAAGCAGAACTGCCATTCACCCAATCTAGGAGAAAAAGGCAAGTAAATATGTGTTATTAAGGAAAGAATACAGGAATGAATTGTTAAGGTCTTATTCTCCAGCATTGGGTTTGGTTTTGAGTATTTTCTGATTAGATATGGATCATGCTAAAACAAGCAAACAAACCTGAATGGGGTAATTTATTTGCACATTTAGTAGAAAAACAATCATTAGGAATTTATTATGCACTTACTGTGTGCTTAGAATTCTGCTAGATGCTATGTAAGGAGAAAAAATAACCAAACCAAAGACAATATCCTTCATTTTTCGGCTTCCCAACTTTAAATTCCTAGGCCAATCAAAATAACACTTCTCACTTGGCAATAAATTATATTAGCGCTTATTAGGATACAATTATTTATTTTTTTATTATGAACTTCAAAAACTATACTAGTTCTAGAATAAAGTGAAAAGCAAAGTGGAATCATCCCAGGTTCAGACAGCTGAAGGAAGTCTCTTATTCAGGGATAGCAGGGAAGGAGAGAAGTTCCTTGGAATCACAAGAGCACCCAGCTGTTGTATAATAGGCATTAGAAAACTATTGTAGTTAAATCAGAAATGCTTCCAGGGAGGGAAATCACAGTGATTCTTATATTTATTTCTTGCTCCAATGCTGGTTTCATAGAGAGATGAAGACTTTGACTTACAGAACTGGCAGTATTTACCTGCTCTGGAAGTATGATGTTGCCATCTGAAGTTCTAGTTTAATGCTTACTGCAAAAATTGTGATGCAATTTCCTAGAAATAGCTTTAGAGACTGATCAAATTTTCCAAAGTTTAATTTTTCTCCTATTTTAGGCTGCCAGGTTTCAAATTGAAAGTGGAAGCCCAGCCCTGAATCTAACTTTTAAAAAGCCTGAAGGAATCTTAACTCTCCAATAGATAACTCATAAAAATGTTTATGAAAATGTTTAGAGGTCCTTTCTTATTCAGGATGTAGTTATTCTAGGTAAAATAAATTAATTACAATATAGTGGTGAAGAAAAATTACAAAAAAGTCTTGAATTCATAAATTGAGATAAAGGATTAATAGATTGGATAGTTCTAACACCTATTATTGAGCTCTTATGTTCATTGCATGGACCCATTACTCATTAGGATCTGTGGGCATGTATAACAATTAAAGAACAAAGACATGGTGCTTGCTTATCTATAACAGGCCTTTTTCTCACTTGCTCTCATTCTTACACGTGCACATTTTCCTCTGTTTAAAACTACCGTATCTATTTAAACACATGTTTGTGCATTATCCACCTGCTATTTTGCTCTTTTAAGTCATTTACCTCCTGTCTCATAAGTTCCTTAGGAACATTTTGGAAAGTGGTATTTAAACTCCTCTACCTTGCTCTCTTTTTACTTTACTACCTTTAATTCTGATGACTCACTGTTTTAGTCTGGGATAAGGAAGATCGTGTAGCCTACATTTCTCATATATGACTCATTTGTACATCATTTTCCCACATGATCCATATTTACCCTGATAAAGCTTGTACTTCTTCCAAATGAAATTTGTCTCCTGTTCCCTCCCATTTTCCATGACTAGCTGAGGACAGGCTTTCCTGAAAGTGCAGAGGTGTGTTCACTTGTGTTTGATTTTCATTTGTGCTTAGTGGTGGCTCAATGAAAGGGTGTTTTAATCACGTATTTACTCTATTGGTGGGGAAGACATTCCTGCCCTAGAGTTATAAGTATGGCAAAACACATGATACCTAATGCTGGACAGGTAAGATTTACAGTAATTATTAGTCACATATACACACAGCCCTGGGGAGGAGGGCACATAATATGACACAGGGCCACACAGGGGTTGTATTTAAGAACAGAGTAAACAACCACTGGTTGTAGGAGGCAGGTTTTGAAGTATTAAGAAAGTGTGCTATCCCTTTGGTTTCCATATGTGGGTACGTTTAGCTTCTTTGAATAATTCTGTGGGCTGGCAGGGAGCTGAAATTCACTACAAAAGGATGAGCAGGAACTGTGCCTGGTCTTATTGATGAGGATTATTTAGCTATAGGACCTTATTTGTGGGAACATACTAAGGAGGGGAACTTATAGTTAAACCATTTGAGGCCCTTCCAATTTTGTGATGTCAAGACAGCACGTAATATTAGGTCTTAACTTTAGGCCTTATACAACAATTGATCCCTTGATGCCTTGACATCAATTTAAACCTAGATGATGACTAAGACTTCTAGGGAATAGATGAAGATGAAGTGCATCCTTTGGAAATCAAATAGGCTCTTGACCAAAGGGGAAAGGATCACATGGTAAGGTGGTAGTAAAAACCACGAATTTTAGAGATGTCCCTATTTAAGGCCACTAAGACAATTGAGAGACCTATGCGGCATTAGAGTAGGGAGTATATGTGCTTATGGGGCATAAATTTAAACTAATCAGTGTCTGTAGCAATATTAACACAATTCTTGTATTATGGCATTAGTGTCATAGAGACATCTGTTACCTTGATTTATATTTTGGGTATCCACGAAGCTAGAGAGTCCCAGAATCCTTTACCCCAGTGGGGAAGAAGCCTTAGGAAGTAGCCCAAGAATTGAAAAGAATTTGTAGGTGGGGACACTTTCTGGCCAGAGCATCTAGTGCTGAAGTGACTGTATGAAGTGTGGTCAGTTGTGTTGACCTTTATGGTCTGGTCCCTCATCAAGGATGTTCAGTTAAGGGATGAAAATAGAGCAACTCCCTATTGAGCTCTATCACTTATATTGTGCCAATATTGTCCATAAAATGGATGAACTTCTATTGCTGTTCCCTCAGTTGATCCCAAGGGACTCTCTGGGTAGCCATGGTCTCTGGCAAAGGACTAAGGAGGAAATGGAGTCCACTCCTTTCTGCAGGTGGTATGTGCCAGAGGGACAAGGTTTGGCTCCATTCTGTAGCAAGGGGGTCTTTGTAATCATGTTAAGCCTTCAAGGTGCCGCTTTTATAAACTGAGGTATAATGGTCACTTGAGTGCAGTGGGCTGTGGGTCCAGGGCCTGTGAGAACCTAAAATTCCAAAAGAGCCAAGTAGGTGGCCAGCAATTGTTTCTCTGATGGCACAGAACATGTGGCCAGGGAAAGCAGTTTCTTGCATTGGAAATCTGTGGACAACTTGAGTGGCCAGACTCTGGGAGGCATGAGAGGAGGTTCCTAAAGCCTCTAAAATGAAGCCTGTTCTATCACTGGAAAGATTATAGAGCCTTTTTTTTTTTGGAGAGGGTGCCATATATAGTGGGCTGATATGCAATAACAGCATAAGTGAGATTAAATAAAATTTTTGAATGAGGAATATGTTGCCTCCAGAGTCCCAAAAGACCTAAAAGATGTTGGCTTTAATATTGAAGGTTCAAAGGAAATTGATAATTATCTCTTAACAGTGTCAGGTATAGAACAACTCTTAGGTTACCAATAATTTTTAGGAATTTAACCATGGTGACATGGCCATTACACTATATGTGGGACACTGGTCAAGACTTTTTGTGAACCCTTTATATTTCTATTTTGAACAAATGTGGCAAATGAATTATCTCCTAAGAGGATGTCATCAATGTAATGTCATATCTGTACTCATAAAGAAAGGTGGATATGGTTAAGATATTGCCTGTAAAGGTTGTATGTGATGTCAAGGCTGCTGGAGTACCCAATGGGTAGGCAGGTATCATTTCCCTTTGGGTATGAAGGCAAACTATAACTGAAAGTCTGTTGAAATAGTCACCAGACAGAACATCTGGCCAAATCTATTCAGTTGATTATTGGATGGATTAGTAATTTTAATAATGTTGAGTATTAGATATGAAGGCCTTAGAGGATGGGACCACAGCATTAAGGTTGTATTAACCACTGTGAGGTGCCATTCATTCCAAGTTTAAGAACCTGCAATTGGATTTTTAAAAAGAGAAACAATAGGGATAGTCACTCCTTCACTAAATAGGTCTTGAAGGAAGGGTTTCAATTCTTCAAAGCCTCATTTTAATTTACATTGGGACATATTACCTATTGGAACTGGGGATATGATCCATGAAATCCTATTTTCTCAAGCCAATTTGTTTCAAAGACTTTTTATTACCCATTGTGTCAGAGTCTCTATACTTACTATGGGTTTGTCCTAAAATTAGGCTATGGGTGCTATGGTGCTATGGTGCTAATGAGTACTATGACCATAAACGAATTTAGGCTAAGTAATAATTCCAATGGTTAAGGTATAATATAATATTATGTTATATTTTATATTTACAGGATACACCATGTTTAAATTTAGTGAGATCCCAAGGTATAATTATAAACTGAGCTCCAGTATTGATAAAGGTCATGAAGGCTTGCCAATTGCTACATTTTGGCAGCTATTAAAGTTAATTCAGAACCTATATTACAGAGGTGCAATAGCCAATCAGCAATATTGTATTTTTCTTGTATTAATTCTTTTAGTAAGTTTAGAATTTCTTATTGGCTCAAATTGTGGACCTGTTTCAATTCTTTCTCTCCTGTATCCAGGTTTCTTTCTTTCCTATTTCCCTGTCCCAGTTGGATAGAACTCATGAGGCAAATGAATTATGCAAATATCCTGCTCATATTGCAAATGTATTCCTCCAGAGAGCCTCAAAGCAATACTGTCAGGATTAGGGGCCTCCCCTATGGCAGTGGGTGCTCAGGATTTGAGAACCCCAGGCTTAAATCAGGTTTGAATTAACCCCTTCACTGTGCCACAGGGGTGTCATGGGTGTTTTTTCTCTATAACCTTGAGGACCAGAATCAGGCCACAGGCAATGGCAGCAGAGGTATTTAAGGGTTCTGGTGAACTGTCTACTAGGAAACACATAAAGGCTATTTTCCCTCTTTTCTCTTTGTGCTAATTCCCTCAGAATATCTTGGACTTTTAGCCATGTGAAATCACTGATTTCAGTTTCTTTCTGCATCTGATTACTCATTGTGCAAACCTTCTGGTTGGTTTTGGGGTATGGTTTGAGTGCTCAGTGGCTCACTTCATAGACTGCCTCTTCCTTCTCCAGAGAGTATCAATCTCCCTGGGTCAGGGTATATATACAACAATTTTGTTTCTACACCAGGTAGGTGCCATTAAGCCCCATGATTGCAAATTACCCCTTTATATTATGGTAAGCAGCAGCACTAGGCAAAGCCCAGGCACACTGGCTAGAGGTTTTGTATTGGGAGAGTGATTAACTCACCTTCTTTGGTGTTTCTGGAAGGACTAATACCAAATATTCCTTCCTTCTTCATCAGCACTTGGGCCATGAACTGCCATTAATGTGCACTTTGATTTCTTTGGGGGCCAGGCAGAACCCACATGCAAGGGAAATAGCAGCACAGGAGATGAAGAAGGCTACCACTCTGCCTGAACAGCAAGGACTCCTGTTAAGTAACTGGGTGCCATGATTAATTCTCCCCAGGTTGGTGGGTCTCTTTCTTTTACACAACCTAGGAAATAGGTTGAGCCCATTGTAGGGGTGCATAATCACAAAAAATGTCCCTATGGCTGCCGCAAGCAGCCACTGATGGTCATGAAACTATATGTGGTGCTCAGAGAGCTCTAGCTTTACCTCTGGTAAACAGAACTCAAGTGCTGCCTGGGTAAAGTGCTGTGTTATCACCACCTGTATAGGCAAGAGCCTTAGAGATCACTTTCTAAACACAGGTTGAATCCAGCAACACATCATGCTGGGGTATAGTCAGTTAACAGCAATTTTTATTTTGAAGACAAGAGCATTTTAAGGTAGAGTGAGAGGGTAATGTCCAAAAAAAGACAACAAAGTGCTGCTTAGGGCAAAGCACATGCCCACCAGCAATTCCAAGTTCCATCCTGGGTGTTCTTCACCATGTCATAGAGCCAGTTAGCCAAGAGGAATTAGGTAAAGCTAACCAGGTGTTTTTGGTCATGGTGGGGCCATTTAGTTTATAATTGTTTTGTTTCCTATTCAAATCATGGATAAGGGACTGATTTCTGTCTTAAATTTATGGGAATTGTCAAACACATGACGCCGGATACTGGACAGATTAGATGGACAAGAGTTTGTTAGTCACATATACTCATAGCCTGGGAAGAAAGGGCTGCATGTCATGCAGGGCCACATGAAGACTGTACTTGGGAACAGAGTGAATAACTGGAGGCTGTGGAAGGCAGGATTTATAGTATCAAGAGGATGAGGTGACATCTAGTACCTGTAAGAAAATTGGTTTGTTTAAATAATCCCATGGACTTGCAGGGAACTGAAACCCACTACTTAGGTGTAAACAGAAACTGTGCCTGAAACCCACTACTTAGAGATAAATGGAAACTGTGCCTAGTTTGTTCAGTATGGAGGGTTGTTTGGCTTGAATACTTTATCCTCAGGAACAGAGTGGGGAGAAGAACATGCTCTTAGTCCATTTGAGGCTCTTCCAGTTTCACCAGCTGTCAATATAGCAAATAACATAGGGCCTTCATTTTAGGCTTTATACTCCAGTGTGTAAGCAACCAAAATGGGCAATGGAAAGGGGAATGAAAATGAGTGAAAATATCAGAGAGGGTGACAAAACATGAGAGACACCTAACTCTGGGAAACGAACAAGGGGTAGTGGAAAGGGAGGTGGGTGGAGGGTTGGGGTGACTGGGTGATAGGCACTGAGAGGGGCACTTGGCGGGATGAACACTGGGCGTTATGCTATATGTTGGCAAATTGAACTCCAATTAAAAAAAAAGGAAAGGGGAATGATAAAACAAGGGACCATGAAAAGAGGTTTCTTGACATGAGATTTGTCTTGTTGGGCAGTCGAAGGCCTGTGTACAATATTTTGAAGGAATTAACTGAGCTTCATTCTTTCCATCTAGGCAGGAATCTGAGCTGGTTGTGGAGTTGGACACAACTCTTCTTTTTTCCCTGGTCCAGATGTGGTGGATTAAATTAGGTGGGCTCATATATATACATACGTGTGTGTGTGTGTGTGTGTGTGTGTGTGTATACACACACACACAGATTTGATTTCATGACTCATTTGATTTCATGGCTATATATATATACATTATATATATGCATATATATAGCATATATGTGTGTGTGTATATCTATATCTATATAGATATAGATGTATATATATAGTCATGAAATTAAAATTGAGAGCCTAGCACTTAGTTTAACAAAAACATCGAATCAAATGAACTGGTCTTTGGAGGTATTAAGTTTTGGTACCCACTCATTCAAGTATCCTTTCTCTGTATCTTGCTCTTCCTGACATAATGTCCATATTCTGTAACCTAAGGCTTATAGCTGCTATGATTAACTCCACTTAACTCTCATTAAATGTTGCAGTCCCATCTCTTTTCTACTGTGGACAGTCTTTCTGGGCCTTCTGAAGTGACAATTAGCTGAATTTAGGAATCAATTTGTGCTGATGTGCTAATAAGAGAAGGCAATGGGTCCTCCTTCCCTTCCCAGAGGGCATATGTGCATTTAAACGGTGCTTTGCAGATCACTTTCTCTAACTCTGCTAATCAGATAAAGAATTAGCTCTACTTTGTGGTTAAATATCCAGGCTATTGTCTCAGGCAACTGAATTCAGACCTGGATCTATAATTGCTCTTATGACCTTGGAAAAACTACTTAATGCTTTCTGTGCTTCAGTTTCCACATATGTAAAATGAGGATGATAATAGCTAACATTTATCAAGCAGTTAGTAGGTGCAGGTGCTGTGCATACATAATCTCATTTGATTCTCACATTTCTATGAAGTAGCGCTATTACCCCTATTTTCACATATGAGGAAACTATTAGTATAACTAATATGAAGATCTCATAATTAGAGTAATAACTAACATTTATTGAACATTTACCATGTGCCAAGAATTATACTAAATGCTCTGTACACATCTTTTAGTTTAATCTTCACAACTGCTGAATACATTTTCTGGATAATACAGCAAATCAGTTCTCCTAGGTTGAGTTTCCTCATTAGCAGGACAGGGATAACAATAGTACTCACTTTTTAAGGCTAATATAGCAGCTTTACAATCTTAGAAAGCTGCTCTGAAGATAAAATGAGGTGATGTGGGCAAAGTGCAGCTTAAGCTCATAGTACATGCTCAATAAATAGTAGTTATTATTTTAATTCTTTGTTTTACCTTCCTTAGGAAGGAGATAGATGTAGCAGGGGTTACTCACAGCCACCTCTTACACAAAGCATTTTGTTGTCTCACTGCCTATCTCTGCATAGATAAGCATTCCGTTGGCATGCCTATTAACCTGAAAAAGTACCTATAGCTCACAACTTCCACATGAACCATTTGCTTGTGTGGTAGCTACTGCATTTTCACTAATGGAGGCAATCATTATTTAATAGCAAATTTTACACAAAATATCTGAAAAATTAATACTTTGTGAATATTTTGAGAACGAGCCATAGCACTGGAAGGATGTTGATCCAAGAATTTATTGGACTTATTGTAACATGTTACTCATGCTACCCATGGAATCAAATATGAGCAGCACTTTAGTGCTTACCACGTGCCTAACTGCATTATAAGATGTTTGACATAATTAGATGTTTATGTCTTCTACTCCTCCCAGTCATTCTATGGGCTCAATGTATCACCTTTTATTTTACAGAGGAGAAAATGGAAACTTAACTAGATTAATTTAACCAATGTTATAAAGCTTGTCAGTAGTTAGTAATTCAAAGCTTGTAAGCTTCAAAAAGCCAAGCAATTACTTCCCTTTCCCCATTCTACTTTTTGCTTTATTCTGATCTACTTTGCCATTTATAGTATGTGTCAGTATGAGCTCTCAAACAGGAATAAAATTCTCTTTATTTTTTTTTTTTACAAAAGAAACAGTAAGAAATTTCCTTCTCATGCCCTGAGAATACCATCAAAATTCATTTTCCAGCTTATGAATTATGAATCATAAAAGGGATAGCAGATTTTTGTTGTTCTGTATTATAAAGATTTAATTTACTGTGGCTTAAAGAGTATTCTGAACGGAACATTAGACCTGTGGAATAATCTTTGAAAAAAAGTTCTGTATCCAAATGTGTTTGGAAAATTGTGCATACTATATCATTTTATTAGAACTTCATAATATCCATTACTGTTTTAAAATATTTGAGAAGTCTTTCAGTAAAGAAATCTGTTTAATTAATTTGTGATTTTTATTTGCCTTATGTTCTTTTTGTTCCTCTGTTTTTCCATTTCTGCTTTCTTTTCTGTTAGGTAGATATTTTGTAGTGTATCATTTTTTTAATTTTTATTTTTTTAATAAATTAATTTTTATTGGTGTTCAATTTACCAACATACAGAATAACACCCAGTGCTCATCCCGTCAAGTGTCCCCCTCCGTGCCCGTCACCCATTCACCCCCACCCCCCGCCCTCCTCCCCTTCCACCACCCCTAGTTCATTTCCCAGAGATAGAAGTCTTTATGTTCTGTCTCCCTTTCTGATATCTCCCACACATTTCTTCTCCCTTCCCTTATATTCCCCTTCACTATTATTCATATTCCCCAAATGAATGAGAACATACACTGTTTGTCCTTCTCCGATTGACTTACTTCACTCAGCATAATACCCTCCAGTTCCATCCACGTTGAAGCAAATGGTGGGTATTTGTCGTTTCTAATGGCTGAGTAATATTCCATTGTATACATAAACCACATCTTCTTTATCCATTCATCTTTCGATGGGCACCGAGGCTCCTTCCACAGTTTGGCTATTCTGGACATGGCTGCTAGAAACATCGGGGTGCAGGTGTCCCGGCGTTTCATTGAATCTGAATCTTTGGGGTAAATCCCTAACAGTGCAATTGCTGGGTCGTAGGGCAGGTCTATTTTTAATTCTTTGAGGAACCTCCACACAGTTTTCCAGAGTGGCTGCACCAGTTCACATTCCCACCAACAGTGTAAGAGGGTTCCCTTTTCTCCGCATCCTCTCCAACATTTGTTGTTTCCTGCCTTGTTAATTTTCCCCATTCTCACTGGTGTGAGGTGGTATCTCATTGTGGTTTTGATTTGTATTTCCCTGATGGCAAGTGATGCAGAGCATTTTCTCATGTGCATGTTGGCCATGTCTATGTCTTCCTCTGTGAGATTTCTCTTCATGTCTTTTGCCCATTTCATGATTGGATTGTTTGTTTCTTTGGTGTTGAGTTTAATAAGTTCTTTATAGATTTTGGAAACTAGCCCTTTATCTGATAGGTCATTTGCAAATATCTTCTCCCATTCTGTAGGTTGTCTTTGAGTTTTGTTGACTGTATCCTTTGCTGTGCAAAAGCTTCTTATCTTGATGAAGTCCCAATAGTTCATTTTTGCTTTTGTTTCTTTTGCTTTCGTGGATGTATCTTGCAAGAAGTTACTGTGGCCAAGTTCAAAAAGGGTGTTGCCTGTGGGATTTTGATGGAATCTTGTCTCACATTTAGATCTTTCATCCATTTTGAGTTTATCTTTGTGTATGGTGCAAGAGAGTGGTCTAGTTTCATTCTTCTGCATGTGGATGACCAATTTTCCCAGCACCATTTATTGAAGAGACTGTCTTTCTTCCAGTGGATCGTCTTTCCTCCTTTATCGTATATTAGTTGACCATAAAGTTCAGGGTCCACTTCTGGGTTCTCTATTCTGGTCCATTGATCTATGTGTCTGTTTTTGTGCCAGTACCACACTGTCTTGATGACCACAGCTTTGTAGTACAACCTGAAATCTGGCATTGTGATGCCCCCAGATATGGTTTTCTTTTTTAAAATTCCCCTTGCTGTTCGGGGTCTTTTCTGATTCCACACAAATCTTAAAATAATTTGTTCCAATTCTCTGAAGAAAGTCCATGGTATTTTGATAGGGATTGCATTAAATGTGCAAATTGCCCTGGGTACCATTGACATTTTCACAATATTAATTCTGCCAATCCATGAGCATGGAATATTTTTCCATCTCTTTGTGTCTTCCTCAATTTCTTTCAGAAGTGTTCTATAGTTTTTAGGGTATAGATCCTTTACCTCTTTGGTTAGGTTTATTCCTAGGTATCTTATGCTTTTGGGTGCAATTGTAAATGGGATTGACTCCTTAATTTCTCTTTCTTCAGTCTCATTGTTAGTGTATAGGAATGCCATTGATTTCTGGGCATTGATTTTGTATCCTGCCACGCTACCAAATTGCTGTATGAGTTCTAGCAATCTTGGGGTGGAGGCTTTTGGGTTTTCTATGTAGAGTATCATGTCATCGGCGAAGAGGGAGAGTTTGACTTCTTCTTTGCCAATTTGAATGCCTTTAATGTCTTTTTGTTGTCTGATTGCTGAGGCTAGGACTTCCAATACTATGTTGAATAGCAGTGGTGAGAGTGGACATCCCTGTCTGGTTCCTGATCTTAGGGGAAAGGCTCCCAGTGCTTCCCCATTGAGAATGATATTTGCTGTGGGCTTTTCGTAGATGGCTTTTAAGATATCGAGGAAAGTTCCCTCTATCCCTACACTCTGAAGAGTTTTGATCAGGAATGGATGCTGTATTTTGTCAAATGCTTTCTCTGCATCTAATGAGAGGATCCTAAGTTTCTTGGTTTTTCTCTTGCTGATATGATGAATCACATTGATTGTTTTACGAGTGTTGAACCAGCCTTGTGTCCCAGGAATAAATCCTACTTGGTCATGGTGAATAATTTTCTTAATGTGTTGTTGGATCCTATTGGCTAGTATCTTGTTGAGAATTTTTGCATCCATGTTCATCAGGGATATTGGTCTGTAATTCTCCTTTTTGGTGGGGTCTTTGTCTGGTTTTGGAATTAAGGTGATGCTGGCCTCATAGAATGAATTTGGAAGTACTCCATCTCTTTCTATCTTTCCAAACAGCTTTAGTAGAATAGGTATGATTTCTTCTTTAAACGTTTGATAGAATTCCCCTGGGAAGCCATCTGGCCCTGGACTCTTGTGTCTTGGGAGGTTTTTGATGACTTCTTCAATTTCCTCCCTGGTTATTGGCCTGTTCAGGTTTTCTATTTCTTCCTGCTCCAGTTTTGGTAGTTTGTGGCTTTCCAGGAATGCGTCCATTTCTTCTAGATTGCCTAATTTATTGGCGTAGAGCTGTTCATAATATGTTTTTAAAATCGTTTGTATTTCCTTGGTGTTGGTAGTGATCTCTCCTTTCTCATTCATGATTTTATTAGTTTGAGTCTTCTCTCTCTTCTTTTTAATAAGGTTGGCTAATGTTTTATCTATCTTATTAATTCTTTCAAAGAACCAACTCCTGGTTCTGTTGATCTGTCCACAGTTCTTCTGGTCTCAATTTCGTTGATTTCTGCTCGAATTTTCATTAACTCTCCTCTTCTGCTGGGCGTCGGGTCGATTTGCTGCTTCCTCTCTAGCTCCTTTATGTGTAAGGTTCGCTTTTGTATTTGAGTTCTTTCCAGTTTTTGAATGGATGCTTGTATTGCGATGTATTTCCCCCTCAGGACTGCTTTTGCTGCATCCCAAAGATTTTGAACAGTTGTATCTTCATTCTCATTAGTTTCCATGAATCTTTTTAATTCTTCCTTAATTTCCTGGTTGACCCTTTTATCTTTTAGCAGGATGGTCCTTAACCTCCACGTGTTTGAGGTCCTTCCAAACTTCTTCTTGTGATTGAGTTCTAATTTCAAGGCGTTATGGTCTGAGAATATGCAGGGGACGATCCCAATCTTTTGGTATCGGTTCAGACCCGATTTGTGACCCAGTATGTGGTCTATTCTGGAAAAAGTTCCATGTGCACTTGAGAAGAATGTGTATTCAGTTGAGTGTGGATGTAAAGTTCTGTAGATATCTGTGAAATCTATCTGGTCCAGTGTATCATTTAAAGCTCTCGTTTCTTTGGAGATGTTGTGTTTAGAAGACCTATCAAGGGTAGAAAGAGCTAGATTGAAGTCACCAAGTATAAGTGTATTATTATCTAAGTATTTCTTCACTTTGGTTAATAATTCATTTAAGTATTTGGCAGCTCCCACGTTCGGGGCATATATATTGAGGATTGTTAAGTCCTCTTGTTGGATAGATCCTTTAAGTATGATATAGTGTCCCTCTTCGTCTCTCACTACTGTCTTCGGAGTGAATTTTAGTTTATCTGATATAAGGATGGCTACCCCTGCTTTCTTTTGAGAACCATTTGAATGGTAAATGGTTCTCCAACCTTTTATTTTCAGGTTGTAGGTGTCCTTCTGTCTAAAATGAGTCTCTTGTAGACAGCAAATAGATGGGTCCTGCTTTTTTATCCAGTCTGAAACCCTGCGCCTTTTGATGGGGTCATTAAGCCCGTTCACGTTCAGAGTTACTATTGACAGATATGAGTTTAGTGTCATCATGATATCTATTCAGTCCTTGTTTTTGTGGATTGTTCCACTGAACTTCTTCTTAAAGGGGAATTTTAAGAGTCCCCCTTAGAATTTCTTGCAGAGCTGGTTTGGAGGTCACATATTCTTTCAGTTCATGCCTGTCTTGGAAGCTCTTTATCTCTCCTTCCATTCTGAATGAGAGCCTTGCTGGATAAAGTATTCTTGGTTGCATGTTCTTCTCATTTAGGACCCTGAATATATCCTGCCAGCCCTTCCTGGCCTGCCGGGTGTCTGTGGAGAGGTCTGCTGTTACCCTAATACTCCTCCCCATAAAAGTCAAGGATTTCTTGTCTCTTGCTGCTTTAAGGATCTTCTCTTTATCTTTGGAATTTGCAAGCTTCACTATTAAATGTCGAGGTGTTGAACGGTTTTTATTGATTTTAGGGGGGGATCTCTCTATTTCCTGGATCTGAATGCCTGTTTCCCTTCCCAGATTGGGAAAGTTTTCAGCTAGGATTTGTTCAAATACATATCCTGGCCCTCTGTCCCTTTCGGCGCCCTCGGGAACCCCAATTAAACGTAGGTTTTTCTTCCTCAGGCTGTCGTTTATTTCCCTTAATCTATCTTCATGGTCTTTTAATTGTTTGTCTCTTTTCTCCTCTGTTTCCCTCTTTGCCATCAACTTGTCTTCTATGTCACTCACTCGTTCTTGCACCTCGTTAACCCTCGTCGTTAGGACTTCTAGTTTGGATTGCATCTCATTCAGTTGATTTTTAATTTCTGCCTGATTGGATCTAAATTCTGCAGTCATGAAGTCTCGTGAGTCCTTAATGCTTTTTTCTAGAGCCACCAGTAGCTGTATAATAGTGCTTCTGAATTGGCTTTCTGACATTGAATTGTAATCCAGATTTTGTAACTCTGTGGGAGAGAGGACTGTTTCTGATTCTTTCTTTTGAGGTGAGGTTTTCCTTCTAGTCATTTTGCTCAGTGCGGAGTGGCCAAAAACAAGTTGTATTGGGAAAAGGAGAGAAAGAGAGAGAAGGAAAGAAAAGAGAAAAAGAAAAAAGAAAAAGAAAAGAAAAAGGAAAGAAGAGAAGAAAAAGGGAAAGAAAAAGAAAGAAAGGTGAAAAAAAAGGGGGTGGGGGAAGCAATCAGAAATCAAAAAGAAAAGAAAAAAGAAAAAAAGAAAAAAAAACAAACAAAAAACACGGGAGAGTATTTTCTGAATCTGTAGACTTTAAGTCCCTTGACTTCCCCTGGAACTGGTCCGTCCAGCTGGTCTTCTGGGGGAGGGGCCTGTTTCGCTGATTTTCAGGTGTTAGCACTTGGGGGAGCTGCTCTGCCCCTGCCTGCTGCAGGGCTCAGCGGGGGTTGTTTACCCCGTGAGGTCCCAGGAGGAACAGCCGCAGTTGCTATGGCAACTCTGGAAGCCTGGATTCAGCCTCCGCAGGAACTACGGGGCTCGGGCTCCTGGCTCTCCTTCTGCAGGGCGTGGGGGCTCCGGGGCGGGGCCGCTGATCTGCTCAGCTCGGGGCAGGAGCGTCCTTGCTGTCCTGGACCCTCCCGGCCTCTGCCTGTCCCCGGGGGAGGCCGGATCCTGGGCTGTGTCCCGGCGCCCTGTGCTCCGGGGCCTGCGCTGTTGGATTCGCGCTCCCGCCCCGCAGCCCCCTCCCGAGCCCCTCCGAGCTGCTCCGGCCCCGCCGTGCGCGCTGCAGCCCTTAGGGAGCTCGGAGCACTCCCCTGCGCTCGCAGGTGTCTGTTAGTGTCCCCGGGAGCCCGAGGGCATCCCCGCCCTCCTGGGTCCTGCTCCAACTCCCTGCGAGCCCCTTGCCGCCCGCCGGAAGGTTGGTGCAGCTCCTGCTCCTCCGGGACGGGGCTCTCCTGTCCTGGGGACACTCGCCCCGGCCTCAGCCCGGCTCCTCGCGGGGCCCCTCCCCCTCGGAGGCCTTTTGTTTCTTTCTTTTTCCCCGTCTTCCTACCTTGATAGAAGCGTGAACTCTTCTCACTGTAGCATTCCACCTGTTGTGTCTTTAAATCTCAGGCCGAATTCGTAGATTTTCAGGATGATTTGAAGGTTATCTAGGTAATTTGGTGGGGACAGGTGATTTGGGGACCCTACTCTTCCGCCATCTTGCCCCTCCTCCTGTAGTGTATCATTTTTAATTCCCTCCACATTTCTTTCACTTTTCTTCATCTATTTTCTTAGTGGTTTCCATATAGATTACAATTATCATGTTAACTTAAAACTATCTTTTTCATTTTAATACAAACTTAAAGATATATTACAACTTTGCTCCTATATAGCTGCATTTCCTACCCCATTCTTTGTGCTTTTATTGTCACATAAATTACATTTGTATATATTTTGTGTCTGTCAGACAGATTTGTAATTATTGCTTCATGCAATATCTTAATTTCTCCTTCATTTTTTAAGAATAGTTTTACTGGATATAGAATTCTTGGCTGACAGTCTTTCTTTTAGCACTGATTAAGTCATCCCAACTGCTTTCTGATCTGTTTTCGATGAAAAATTGCTGTCAATCTTATTGAGGACACTTTACATATGAAAAATTGGTTCCCTCTTTCTGTTTTCAAAAATTTCTCTTTGTCTTTAACAAGTGTATTTTGATGTGTCTAGGTACTGATGTTTTTTAGGTAGGATACTATTTGGAATTTGTTGAGCTTGAAATAAGATTAATATTTTTCATCAAATTTGGGAAGTTTCATGCCATTATTTCTCTAAATGTTTTTTCTGACTCTTAACTCTCTCCTTTCCTTCTGGGACTCTTCTCATGCATATTTTGGTACTTTTGATGCCATCCCACAGGATGCTTAGGCTGTGTTCATTTTTCTTCATTCCTTTTTCTTTCTTTTCCTCAGATTGGATAATTCCAGTTGACCTATCTTCAAGTTCAATTATTCTTTCTTCTTCCTTCTCATATGTGATTTTGAGCTTCTCTAGTGAATTTTTCATTTTAGTTATTGTACTTCACAATTCAAAAATTTCTGTTAGGCTCTTTTTTATATCTATCTTTTAATTTAATTTTTGTCTTTAGTGAGACATCATTCTCATACATTCCTCTAGTCCTCTAGGCATAGTTACTTTGACTTTATTTAAAATAGCTGATTTAGAGTCTTTGTCTATGAAGTCCATATCTGGATTAGTTTCTATTGATTGCTTTTTTTCCTGTGAGTGGGCCATATTTTCCTATTTCATTGCATGTCTTGTATATTTTGGTTGAAAACAGGACATTTTAAATGATATAATGTAGTAACTCTGGATGTCAGATCACCACCATCCTGAGGTCTACTGTTTTTGCTATTAGTTGTTGTTTGCTTGTTGGTGACTATCCTGAACTAATTCTGGAAAGTCTTTTTTTCTGTTGTATAAGGCCACAGAAGTGTCTACTTGATTATCTTAGCAGTCAGCCAATGGTTGGACCAATATTTCCATAAAAGCCTATAACTAATGAACTTCTCAGTCTTTGCTAAGGGTCTCTGTATGTTTGTCAAGGCATGGATGGCTTCAACACTCAACATACAGTTAAAAACTCTGCCTTAGTCTTTATTTCCTGCTTCTGCAGAGCCTCAAGGTCAGCCAGTAGTGAGAAATAAGGGCCTTCTCAGATCTTTCTTCAGTATGTGCACAACTGGGCATGCACATAGTCTTACACACTTGGACTTCTAAATTACAGGAATAATTCATAGCTTTTCAAATCTCCTATGGACATCCCATTCAAAAGCTTCTACGTTTAGATTTTTTTGGATGATCTGTTGTTTGCCCCCAACTGGTATCCATTGCCTGAGACAGCCATAATTGGCTGCAATTGTCCTTGACCAAGGCCCTTGGGCAAAGTCTTTCACACTGAATAAGCTCCCAAAATAAGGACATTCTTGTAAGTGGAATCTTTCCAGGAAAAGCCAACAAGTCAAATATTGATAATTCTTTGAGAAAGGGGCTTAGAGGGATCTTCAACTCCATATTGTCTCTACTTATTCCTGCAAGCCATTTGTTTTTCACCATGATTGTGGGCTGTGGTTTTTAAGAGTACTGCTTATCTGGGAGGGGGCAGATGAGAATAGGGTAAGTGTAAAACATCACAAACCTTGATGTTATTAGTGAGATTCAGCTATTTCTGTTGAAGAAACACTTCTCAGATTGCTATAAGACTGGTTAATTTTCAGGGTTCTGAAAAAAAATTGATTTGACAACTTTTTGCCAAAGTTCTCATTGCTTTAATTAAGGAGCAATTTTTTAGAGATTCTTACTCTGTCATATTTACTCATGTCTTCTTACTACATGATCTTGGCCTCTTAGGCCTGTTAGTATATCCATTTGAGCTTACCAGCAATACACCATGTGAAGATGTTTGACAGCCTTTTAAATTTGCCTAATGTTCTTATGACATGGATATGGAATATAGAATGGTCATTGGGTGTTTCTTAAATATATAATAAATAATTATCTATTTATTTGAGCTTTGCAAGTGAGAATCAAACACTGAGGGGTTTTTATATAAATTAAAATGAGCAATTTTCACTAACATAATGTCTTACTATGAGTCTGGGCTTCCAAAGATAGGTACCCATATGTGCAGAATTTAGATCTTTAAGGTTTATAACATGAAGTCCCAGGAACTGATTTAGGGAACATTATGCTCTTAACTACCTCAAGATGATCTATTAGGAATTAATGATATCCATTAATAGTATCTGTAAATGATGCATACATATATTATCTATATATCCATATATAGTATCTTCGTGTTTATACATAAATCTGTTAATCTACAAATATAGTATATATTAAGTAATATATATATATATGTATATATATGTGGTATCTGTAAGAACTGATTTGATAAAATATGTTCTGTGTGTAATCTAAAAAAGAGGGAGAAGTGATTCTTTAACATTATACTCCAAAGGGCATCCCTTCCAAATCTAGTAATTCCATTACATTTTTTACTATAATTTTCCAAACCATCAGAAACAATAAATAAAGTAAAATTCTATAATGGAGTGACACTGTTGGAAGGACTGAATGTTAATGTAAGGAGTATACTTTTTAAGATGTTAATAACTGCTTGCAGGTGATGAGGCTGATAGCTGTCTCCTATAAAGAGTAAAAAATATGATTGGTAATCAGAAGTATAAAATTTACTTAGAGTAGAAAACTAGATGACATATCATCTTACTTGATGAATACACTAAAACAAAGACATGTATCTCCAATGGAACTGATACTTAAGCTTTATATACAGTTTTTTAAGGTTAGGACAGTACTGTTTACCAAAAGCAATATCATTAAAAATGAATACAATCTTAAAAGAGAAATTACCATATTTCTTACCTAGCTGAAGACTTAAGAAAAAAAGCTTACCATCAATATTTTTTCCTGTTGTAACACCTCACATTGCAGTGTTACAAATAGGAGTAAAGTATCCTTTATTGATTGTTGATGCTGCTGATTCTTCTTCCTCTTCTTCTTCTTCTTCTTCTTTCTTCTTCCTTCTTCTTCTTCTTCTTCTTCTTCTTCTTCTTCTTCTTCTTTTACAAGATGGATGTTCAGTGAATTATATACACCCTGCCTATTTGCATTGTGCTTTTGGAATCAAGTAAAGTAAGTTTGTGAGTTATGAAAGTAAAACTTGGTAAGTATATAAAAAGGAAAGTGCATAATAGCTTTTAAAATTATTTGCATCTTAAAATAAGAATTTTATGATGATATAAAAGGGAAAATTGCCATTGTTCAGAAACTTTGTAGAGAAACATTCACATTTCCCTTTACTACTTGGGCATTATTGGGCAGTAAGGTCAGTAGATTTTTTTTTTCCTGTGGGCGAGAAACTTCTCCTTTCTTGATTTTTTTTTCTCACATTTAGCTCCCTCATCACTCCATTAGAGTTTTCAAATTGATTCCTTAACTCTTCCTATAGGGAAAAATAAACACATGAATATTCTTAACACTAAGGTATTGGGAAATTATTGGTTTTCTCTTCCAAAAGCACTTGCATCTTAAGCAAATGGACATTTAACAATGGAAGTTCTGATATCAATAGCCAACAAACAGAGAATATTATTCTATTAGGTGGTTCCTTTCCAGAACTCTTTGAATTTCAGTACATAGTGTAGCACCTATTATTTTAATTCATAAGAATCTACAGGTTCTAAAGGAAATGTTGATTTTTTCCAAAGGATACATTCATATGGACCTGAGGGAATCATGGAATGTGTTATCAGCTGCAATAGTCAAATATGTGGGAAGTCATTTCTTTTTTTTTGCGGGGGGGAGTCATTTCTGAAGTCAATAATTGTGCAATGGAACAATCTTTGTTCTAGCAGAATGGACAGAGATGTTTTTTCCTAGATTTTTTGAGAATAGATTTCAAAAACAAATAATTGTGTGTGATAGTTATTCAATAACTCCCCAAAACTGTAAAGAGAAAAAATATTAAAAATAATCACTTGCTTTTAGGACCACTATTACATATTTTATATTTTTAGCCTTTAGACAAAGGAAAAATATTTTTTAATGATTTCATGATAATTGTGATAAACTCAAAACAAAATAATAGAAGTGTGACTATTTCCTTTTTTTAAAAAAAAATCTTGCTTATTTTTAGAGAGAGAAAATGGATGCTTAACCAACTGAACCACTCAGGAACCCCTACAAAGTGTGATTACTTCTACTTAAGCAATAAAGTTAATTCTTAATTCTTTACTTGGAAGTATACTTTGTAAAATATGATCCATATACTTGAATATTTCACAAAATGCAGGGTTTCAACATTCTGTCAGACAGTTAATTAACAATATCCAAATTTATATATTTTTAAACTTTCATATTTTATTAAAGTAAGGTTTACTGATGTATACTTATAGTAAAATTCTTCCTGTTTAAGATATACAGTTTCATGGGTTTGAGTAATATGTAATCATGTTTGTTGTTCATATAACCATAATGGTCATGTAACCACCATTGAAATTAAATTCTGGAATATTTTCTTCATTCTAGAAAATTCCTTTATTCCCTTTTGTAATCAATCACCTCACCTACTCTGTCCCCTGATTTGGCTTCTAAAGTTTTACTTTTTTCAGAATACCACATAAATGGAATAAGTCTTTTGTTTCTGGCTTCATTCACTTAACATAATACTTTTGAGCTTTATCGTTGTTACATGAATAAATAGTTTGATCGATTTTATTATGAAATAGTATTCTATAGTATTCTATTTTATTGATGTACCATAATTAATGTATCCATTCAACAAGTGAGTGAGATTTGGGTTATTTCCAGTGCTTCAGGGGCTATACAAATATTCAAGTATAGGTCCTTTTGTACACATGTGGATAAATACTCAGGACAATGATTGCTGAGTATTGTGGTAAGTATGAGTATGTTTCACTTTATAAGAATCTGACAAATTGTTATCCAAAATGGCTTTACCATTTTGCATTTCTATCTATCAACAATATATGAGAATTTAAATTTCTCCACACTTTCCAGAACTTGTTGTTTTTTTAAAAAAATGGTTTAGCTATTCTAATACGGGTATAGTAATATTTTCTTATGGTTTCCATTTGTATTTGACCAATGATTTTGAGCACATTTTGATATGCATTTTGTAATCTATATATTTTCTTTGGTGAAGTGTTTGTTCACATCTTTTATCCATTTTATTATTGGGTTTTCTGTTTTCTTATTATTGAGTTGTATGAATTCTTTATATATTTTGGATATAAGTCCTTTGTCAGATATATGTCCAAATACTAATACTTTCTCCTAGTATGTGGCATGTTCTTCTATATTTTAACATCATCTTTCATGGATCAGAAGTTTAAAAATAAAAAAATATATTTTTATCATTTGTGCTTTTTTGGTGACCTTTCTGAGAGAAATTTGCCTAGCCTAAGGTCACAAAGATTTTCTTCTATGTTTATTCTTGAAGTTTTATAGTTTTAGGTTTCATATTTAAGTTTATAACCAATTTTGAGTTAAATTTAGTAAGATGGTGCAAGGTAAGTATTGCATTTTTTTCAGTGTGGTTATTCAATTCTTCTAGCACAATTTATTTTGAATTTTGTATGTTTTTTATTTTTAAATCACTATTATTTATTTTTAAAAAGTTTTTATTTAAATTCCAATTAGTTAACATACTGTGTAATATAAATTTTAGTTGTACAATTTAGTGATTCAATACTTTCAAACAACAGCCAGTGCTCCTCACAGCAAGTGTGCTCCTTAATCTCTATCACCTATTTCACCCATCCCTGCATTCACCTCCTGTTTGGTAACCATCAGTTTGTTCTTCGTAGTTAACAGTCTGTTTCTTGGTTTGCCTCTCTCTTTCTTTTTCTCTCTGCTCATTTGCTTTGTTTCTTAAATTCCACATATGATTGAAATCAAATGCTATTTGTCTTTTTCTAACTGACTTATTTTGCTTTGCAGAATATACTCTTTGGCTCTATCCACATTGTTGCAAATGTCAAGATTTCATTCTTTTATATTGCTGAGTAATATTCCATTATATGTATATACACACGCTAGCACATATAGTATGATATATTATACATACTATATCTTCTTCATCTATCCATTAGTCAATGGACATTTGGGCTCTTTCCATAATTCCAGCACAGTTTATTGATAAGCATCTCTATTCGCCATTGAGTCAACTTTTTCAAAAAGCAGTGGATCCTATGTGAATGAGTCTATTTCTGGACTCTATTGTGTTCTATTGATTTATATGTTTATTCTAATGCCAACACCCTACTATCTTGAGTCTACCTTTATTGTAAGTTTTAAAATCTGGGACTGCAAACCCTCCAACTTTATTTTTAATCATTTTGGGGAGGTATATTTTAGGTTCTTTGTTTTCCCATATAAAGTTTAGAATTAGCTTTTCCATTTCTACTAGAAAAAAGACTGCTGGAATTTTTTGTGAATTACATTGTATATATAGATCATTTGGGGAAGAATTGACATTTTAAACATATTGAATTTTAAGAGTCATTAACATGGTAGATCTCTCCATTTATATGTCTTAATTCTTTTACCAAAGTTAATAGTTTTCAGCATACAAATATTTTACACATTTATTAGATATATCCCTAAGTATTTTATGTTTTTTGGTATTATGATAAATAATATTTTTATTGAATACATTTTTACTACCTATTTCATAGTAAAATTTTGTATATTAACCCTGTATCTTAGTTCATTTGGCCTGCTATAATAAAACTGCCACAAATTAGGTGGCTTATAAACAACAGGAATTCATTTCTCACAGATCTGGAGTCCAGAAGCTCAAGATCAGGGTGCCAGCATGCTTGGGCTCTGATGAAGGCCCCCTTCCATGTTACATACTGCTGACTTCTCTCTCTTTCTATACATATTGGAAGGAGCTAGGGTGATCTGTGGGATAGCTTTTATAAAAGCTTTAATTCCATTCCTGAGGCTTCCACCCTCGTGATGGAAGTACTGTCCAAAGGCCCTACCTCCTAATCCTATGACATTGATCATTATGTTTCAAAATATGATTTTGGGGGACACAGATATTCAGTCTATAGCACCCTATATCTTGTGATCTTATTAAACTCATTAGGTTTAGTTGCTTTTTTGTAGGTTACTTGGAATTTTCTATCTATGTGATCATAAAAACAAATAGAGTCTGTAAATAGAGATTTTTATTCCTTTTTCCCCAATCTATATGCCTTTTTAGCTCTTTTTTTTTGGCCTACTGCACTACTAGAACCCATAGTACATTGTTGAATAGAAGTGGTGAGAGTGTACATCCTTCCCTTGTTCCCAAACTTAGGAGAAAATGATTTAGTCTTTCTCCACTGAGAATTATTTCAGCTGTTTGTAAGATCTATATCTCTGTGTGTCTATGTCTATATATCTATATTTATATCTCTATATATCTATATTATCTATATCTAAACCAATATATTTCTGTCAGAAAAAATGGGAAAAAATGGAAATAGCCTAAAACTGATAATAGGATAAAGAAGAAATGGTATATATGCACAATGCAATATTACTCAACTATCAAAGAGAATGAAATCTTACCATTTGCAACAACATGGATGGAACTAGAGAGTATTATGCTAAGTGAACTAAGTCAGCCAGAGAAAGACAAATATCATATGACTTCACTCATATATGGAATTTAAGAAACAAAACAAATGAACATGGGGGGAATAAAGAGAGAGGCAAACCAAGAAAAAGACTCTTAACTAAAGAGAACAAACTGATGGTTACCAGAATGGTGGTGGGTAGGGGGCTGCATTAAATAAATAGGTGATGGGGATTAAGGAGTACACTTATTGTGTTGAGCACCAGGTGTTGTTTGTACATGTTGAATCAGTAAATTGTCATCCGAATGTAATACTGTATGTTAGCTAACTTGAATTTAAATAAAACCTTTAAATAATTTAAAAATAAAACTATATGATCTATCAAAAAAAAGAGACATGAATAGACAGGTTTTTCCAAAGAAGATAATCAGATGGGAAATGGGCACATGATTTGTATACCAAATCTTGATGTGCTAACATATTTTAAGAAGTAAATTTAGGAAACTATGATTAACCAGCAGATAATTGGTAAATGGCATCTATTATGCCAAGAAGTGACATTGTAGGAACTATGAATGTATTCAGACACAGTTAAGATAAATCCATTAATACTAGAGTTAGATGTGGCTACTTCAAAAAGTTGAAATTTGACATCATGCATGTACACTAAAGTGTAGGCAGGGTTTATTTGGTTGTGGTTTTTCATCTATATGTTCTTTTGATGTTCTTTTCACTGATGTTCTTTTGGTGCCTGGAATAGTAATGGACACTCAGTAGATGCTAAACTTGTTGAATGGATGAAAATATTTTTAGTAACAGAATATTGAGATGGATAAACCAGGGCTATGACTTAGTATAGTAATTGCTGTTCCATAATACTTTTCTTTTGAGTCATCATCTGGTACATCCCTGGGTATACATGGAGGGAATCATAACACTGGTATTACTTGAAGAGTGCCAGATGAGACATATCTAAAATAAAGTCTCCACTGCAGAAGTTATACTGAGTTTCTATCACAGTGAATACTTTTGTTTAATATTCTAAAGAGTGCTTTGAAAATATGCTCTTTAAATAAATGGTACCCTTATTATCTCATTTAATCATGATGTAGACCCTATAAACTAGATACTACTATGATTTTCATTTTATAGATAAGATACTTGGTAGCACCACAAATGATTTATCAGATATTCTAGGGAAAGCAAAATCTTCTCCCAAAATAGCACTGGGAAATTAAATTTTGGTTAGGGATAGAGAGATGAAAGAAAAATGGTGAAGATATTTGGTAGTACAGGTGGGGTGAAAGCCCAGGTGAAATATCTCAATGGAAATAACTAAATAGTGGTCTTACATAAAGGGAGAATTCAACTATTTTTATAACTATATTTACAATTTGGTTATTGTCTTACTAGTACTTGCACCTGAATATAAACACAATTCATATAATTTCATAAGTCTTTTTTATCATTTTTTAAAATAGAAAATCCATTTATATAGCTGGAGAAACACCAAATTTATCAGGTGAGGCAGTATTATCCAAATTAGAAAGTTTCAATCCATGGAAGATCCCTTTTAAAATGAATAAAGAAGTTCCAGACCTGAAAGAGAACATTTGTAAACCACATATTAAGGAAATATTTTTGTCTAGAATCTATAAAGAGCTCTCAAAACTCAACAGCTAAGTACCAAATTCACCTAGCTAAGTACCTAAGAATCCAAATACAAAATGGGCAAAAGACATAAAGAAACTTTGCACTTAAGAACATATACATATGGCAAGTAAAAATGAAAAGATGTTTAATCTTACTAGATATCAAGAAAATGCTAACTAAAGCCACAATGTGTTGTTAGACATCTATCAGAATAGTCATAAATTAAAAATCACAATCCCAAATGCTGGTAAGAATATAGAGAAAGTGGCCATTCATACATTGCTGGTGAGAATGTAAAATAGTCCAGCCACCCTGGAAAACAAGTCAGCACTTTTTACAAAGCTAAATACAAGCTTTCCAAACAACACAATAATTGCACTGCTGGGGATTTATCCCATCTAAATGAAAAATTTTGTTTACACAAAATCTGTACACAAACATTTATACCAGGTTTATTCATAATAGCCCTAAAAATGGTTTAGATGTTCTTTAATAGGTGAATTGTTATATAAACTAGTACATTCATGCCGTGGTATACTACTTAGCAATATAAAGAAAGAAACATTAATTCATGAAACAGTGCTGATGAATCTCTCAAGAATTATGCTGTGTGAAAAAACAATCCAAGAGTTATATACTGAATGAGCTCATTTACATATCATCCTTGATACAAAACTCTACAAATTGAGAACAGATTAGTGGTTGATATGGGTTAAGGAGGAATTGGAAGGAAGGGAAGTGGTTGTGGCTACCGAAGGCAACATGAGGGATCCTTCTGGTGATGGAGATGTTCTGTATTTTGACTGTATTTATATCAATACCTTGGTTCTGATATTGTTCTATAATTCTATAAAATTTTACCATTGAAGGAATTCAGTTAAAATGTGGATGTCTCTCTGTATTATTTGTTACAGTTGTATGTGAATCTAAAATACTCTCAAAATGTCAAAATGTTTAATTGGTATCTACGGGTGCTTTTTTTTTTTTTTTTTTTTTTTTTTTAACCAGGGCAAGTATGCCTAGGGAGTTATAGCAACAACAGACCCTTCCCCTAGAAGACCAACACAAACCTCTACACTCACCATGTCTGAGCATAGAGTACTGCAAAGCTTCATCTCTAGGGGAGATAGAACCTAGCCTCTTCCAACAAGGAGACCAAAACACACCTAGTTAAAACTCACCAAACAATGGAAAAGATCCAAACAGTAGCCACTGCAGGCAAGGAGAAACTCTGCAGAGGACTGGCTGGAAGGAAATAGCAGCCAAAACCCAATAGCAGAATGCATACAGAATATACCAGAAACTTTTCTGAATAGTATATGCCCTCTTCTTAATATAGCTATTACTCTTAGGAGGAGGAAACATATCAGATGTTCCTAAGACACAGAAGACACAGCTATAGACAAAATGCCAGCACGGAGAATTTTTATGAAAGAAAGAATAAGAAGTGGTCACAACCAGGGATCTAAGCAAAACATATAAGTAATATGATTGAACCAGAATCTAAAACAACAATCATGAGATTATTAGCTGGGCTTGAGAAAAGAACAGAGACACCAGGGAACCCCTTAATACAGATATAAAGGACTTAAAAACTAGTCAGGCCAAAATAAAAATAACTATAACTAAGATACAAAACCAGCTGTATGCAATGAAAACAAAGATGGAAGAAGCAAAGGAATAAATAAGTGATATAGAAGACAAAATAATGGAAAATAATGAAGCTGAAAAGAAGAGGGAAAGAAAAATATTGGATCATGAATGTAGACTTAGGGAACTCAATGACTCCATAAATCATAATAATATTTGTATCATAGGAGTCCCAGAAGTAGAAGAGAGGGAACAAGGGGCAAAGGGTTTATTTGAGCAAATTATCACTGAAAGCTTCCCAAAACTGGAAAAGAAAACAGACAACCAAATTTAGGAGGCACAGAGAACTCCATTCAAAATCAACAAAAGCAGGCCAAGACCAGTAAAATTTGCAAAATACAGAGATAAGGAAAAAATTCTGAAAGCAGCAAGGGTAAAGAAATCCTTAATCTCCAAGTGAAGACAAATCAGGTTAGCAGCAGATCATGCCACAGAATGGCAGACCAGAAGACAGAGGTTTGATATATTCAATGTGCTAAATGGGAAAAACGTGGAGCCAAGAATAATTTATCCAGCAAAGCTGCCTTTGTTCCAGGATCCTTGGATTGAGCCCCACATCTTGCTCTCTGTTCAGTGGGAAGCCTGCTTCTCTTTCTGCTTGTGTGCCCTCTGTTAACTGATTAACTAAGTTTTTAATACAAGAAAAATAATTTACCAGACAAACAAAAAATAAAGGAGTTAGTGACCACTAAACCAGCCCTGCAAGATTTATTAAAGAGTATTCTTTGAGTGGGAAAGAAAGGAACAGAGAAAATCTCCAGAAACACTGACTTTACAGGGAATACAATGGCACTAAATTCATATCTATCAATAATCACTCTGAATGTAAAAGGATTAAATGCTGTAATCAAAAGACATACGGTATCGGAATGGATTAAAAAAGCACAAGACCTATCTAAATGCTGTCTACAGGAGATTCATTTTAGACCTAAGGACAAGTGAAGATTGAAAGTGAGGGGTAAGGAGAATAATTTATCATGTTAATGAATGTCAAAAGAAAGCCAGAGTAGCCATCCATATATCTGACAAATTAGATTTTAAACCTAAGACTGTAATAAGACATGAAGAAGGACACTATATCATTATGAAGGGGTCCATCCAACAAGAAGATCTGACAATTGTAAATCTTTATGCCTCCAATTTGGGAGCATCCAAACATATCATTAATTAGTAATAAACATAAAGAAGCACGTTGATAAAAATACAATAATAGTAGAGCACTTTAACACCCCACTGACAGCAATGGGCAGATCGTCTAAGCAGAAAATCAACAAGGAAATAATCACTTTGAATGACACTGGACTAGATGGACTTAACAGATATACCTAGAACATTTCATCCTAAAGCAGCAGAATACACATTGTTTTTGAGTTCACATGGTATATTCTCCGGAATAGATCACATACTGGGTCATAGATCAGGCCTCAACCAGTACAAAAAGATTGAGATCATACCATACATGTTTTCATACCAGAACACTATAAAACTTGCAATTTACCATGAGAAAAAATTTAGAAAGACCACAAATACATGGAAGTTAAAGAACATCCTAGTAAAAAAAATGAATGGATTAATCAGAAAATTAAAGAAGAAATAAAGAAATACATGGAAGCAAATAAAAATGAAATCACAGTCTAAAACCTTTAGGATGTAGCAAATGTGGTCACAAGAGGGAATTATAGAGCAATATAGGCCTAACTCAAGAAGCAAGAGAAGTCTCAAATACACTAATTAGCCGTACACCTAAAGGAGCTAGAAAAGGATCAGCAAATAAAGTCTAAAGCCAGCAGAAGGAAAATAATAAAGAGAAATAATAAAGGTTATAGCAGAAATAAGTGATAAACAAAAAACCCAGTAGAATAGGCCAATGGAAACCAGGAGGTGGTTCATTAAAAGAATCAATGAAATTGATAAACTCCTAACCAGATTTATCAAAACAAGAGAGAGAGAGAGAGAGAGAGAGAGAGAAAGGACCCAAATAAATAAAATCACCAATGAAAGAGGAGAGATTACAGCCAACACCACAGAAATACAAACAAGTATAAGAGAATTCTATGAAAAATTATATGCCCACAAATTATACAATCTAGAAGAAGTAGAGAAATTCCTAGAAACATATAAACTACCAAAACTGAAACAGGAAGAAATAGTAAATTTGAACAGACCCATAACCAGCAAAGAAATTGAATCAATAATCAAAACTCTTCCAACAAATAAGAGTCCTGGACCAGATGATTTCCCAGGAGAATTCTACCAAAAATTTAAAGAAATGTTAATACCAATTCATCCAAAAAATAGAAATGGAAGGAAAACTTCCAAACTCATTCTACAAGAATAGCATTACCTTGATTTCCAAACCAAACAAAGACTCCACTAAGGAGAATTACAGGCTAATATGCCTGATGAACATGGAGGCAAAAATTCTCAACAAGGCACTAATGGGTAGAATCCAACAGTATATCAAAACACTGATTCATCATGATCAAGTGAAATCTATTTCTGAGCTACAAGGATGGTTCAATATTTGCAAATCAATCAATGTGATATAGTATGCTAATAAAAGAAAGTACAAGAACCACATGATGCTCTCAATAGGTGCATAAAAAGCATTTGACAAAGTGTGGCATCCATTCTTGAAAAAAAAACCCTCAAGAAAGTAGGGATAGAGGGAATACACTTCAACATCATAAAGGCCATACATGAAAGACCCACAGCTAATATCATCTCGAACGGATAAAAACTGGGAACTTTTCCTTTATGGTCTAGAATAAGAGACGGTGTCCACTCCCACCATTATTATTTAACATAGTACTGGAAGTCCTAGCCTCAGCAATCAGACCGAAAAAAAAAAAAAAAAGAAAAGAAAGAAAAGGCATCTAAATCAGCAAGGAAGAAGTCAAACTTTCATGTAGACAACATGATCTCTATGTAAAAAAACTCAAAAAAGTCCACCAAGAAATTGGTAGAATTCATATACAAATTCAGCAAAGATGTAGGATACAATTCAGTTCAGAGAAATCTGTTGCATTTTTATACACCAATAATGAAGCAGGGGAAAGAGAAATCAAGGAATCAAATCTCGTTTATAATACAACAAAAGCTATAAGATACCTAGAAATAAACTAACCAAAGAGATAAAAGGTCGGTACTCTGAGGACCATAGAATACTTATGAGAAAAATTGAAGAACTCACAAAGGTAGGGAAAAAAATTCCATATTCATGGATTGGAAGAACAAATATTTATAAAATGTCTATACTACTCAAAGCAATCTACGCATTTGATGCAATCCCTATCAACATACCACCACCATTTTTCACAGACCTAGAAAACTATCCTGAAATTTGTATGGAACCACAAAAGACCCGAAAGAGCCAAAGCAATCTTGAAAAAGAGAAGCAAAGGTAGAGGCACCACAATTCTGGACTTCAAGCTATATTACAAATTCATAGTTATCAAGATAGTATGGTATTGGTATAAAAACAGACATATAGATCAATGGCATAGAATAGAAAATTCAGAAATGGACACACAACTGTATGGTCAGCTAATTCTGAACAAAGCAGGAAAGATTGTCCAATGGAAAAAAAAAGTCTCTTCAACAAATGGTTTTAGGAAAAGTGGACAGCAACATGCAAAAAAATGACACTGGACCACTTTCTTACACCATACACAAAAAGAAGTTCAAAATGGATAAAAGACCTAAATGTGCAACAGGAAACTATCAAAAATAAAGAACACAGGTAGTAATCTCTTAGACCTCAGCCATAGCAACTTCTTACTGGACATGTCTCCTGGGAAACAAAAGTAAAAATGAATTATTGGGACTTCATCAAGGTAAAGAGCTTCTGCACTGTGAACAATCAACAAAACTAAAAGGCAACTTACAGAATAGAAGATATTTGCAAATGACATATCTGATAAAGGGTTAATATCTAAAATCTACAAAAAAACTTATCGAGCTTAACACCCAAAATACAAGTGATCCAGTTAAAGAATGAGCAGTAGACATGAATAGACATTTTTCCAAAAAAGACACACAAATAGCCAAAAGCACATGAAAAGATGCTGAACATCACTGATCATCAGGGAAATACAAATCAAAACTATAATGAGATATCAGCTTACACCCATTAGAATGGCTAAGATTAACATAGGAAACAACAGATGTTGATGAGGATATGGACAAAGGGGAACCCTCTTACATTGTTGTGGAAATTCAAACTGGTGCAGCCACTCTGGTAAAACAGTATGGAGGTTCTTCAAAAAGTTAAAAATAGAACCACTCTCTGACCAGCAATTACATATTAGGTTTTTACCAAAAGGCTACTAAAATACTGATTTGAAGGGACATATGTACCCTGATGGTTATAGCAGCATTATCAGCAATAGTCAAGTTATGTAAAAAGCCCATATATCCATTGAGTGATGAATGGATAAAGAAGATGTGGTATATAAATACAAAGTAATATTACTCTACCATCAAAAAGAATGAAATCTTGCCATTTGCAGCAATGTGGATAGAGGAAGAGTATACTGTACTATGTGAAATAAGTCAGTCAGAGAAAGGCAAATACCATATGATTTTTCAGAAATGTGGAATTTAATAAACAAAACAGATGAACAAATGGCAAGAGAGAAAAAAGGAAAACAAACCACAGGATACTCTTAATTATAGAGAAAAAACCTGAAGATTGATGGGGGGAGGTGGGCAGGAAATGGGATAAATGGGTGATGGGTATTAGGGAGAGCACTTGTTTTGAACACTGGGTGTTATATCTAAGTGACGAATCACTAAAATCTATTCTTGAGTTCAATATTACAGTATATGTTAACTAGAATTTAAATAAAAACATGAAACAACCACTACAAAAAGAAATCCTATGAAATCTGGAGTCTTATATTAATATCAGACAAAGTAGATTTCAAGGCAAAGAATATTATCAAAGATAAAGAGATGTAGTTCATAATGATAAAGGGATCAATCAATTCACGAGGAAGATATAACATTACTAAATAAGTAAAGGTAGAAGACTTGAAAAACACTGATAACCACTTAAGTGGCATTTATAAAACACCACATCCCCAAAAGCAAAATGTACAATAATATAAATTCAAGTGTGTATGGAATAATCACCAAGATATGTAATATGTTCAATAATTATAAAGTCTTAATAAATTACAAAGGAATGCAATTAAACAGAGTTTGTTTTCTGATCCCAAAGTAATTAAATTAGAAATCAACAACAGAAATATATGAGGAAAATCCTTAAATATTTAGATATTAAAAAAAATCTTCAAAGAATCTATGGTTTAGAGAAGAAATCACAAGGGAATTAGTTAAAGTTTGATCTGAGTGAAAATGAAAACCCAACATATCAAAATTTTTGGAATATAGCTGAAGCAGTATTTATAGGGATAATACATCATGACTAATTGGGTTTATCCCAGGAAAAGAAGCTTGCTTTGACATTTTAAAATAATTATATTTCACTGTAATAACAGAATAATGAAAAAAATTATCCTTATGGATGCAGAAAGTGAATTTGACAAAATTCAACACCTGTTCTGGTAAGAACTTCCAGCCAGTTAGGAATAGGAAGAAACTTCCTCTACCTGGTCTCTACAGAAACAAAACGAAACAAAATAAAAACACTGCTGAGAGAAATTAAAGAAGACTTAAATAAAATGAGCCATATATCATGTATATGGACTGCAAATCTGAGTAGTTTAAACATGTCAATTGCTGGGGGACCTGGATGATTCAGTTGGCTGGGCATCAACTCTTGGTTTCAGGTCAGGGCATGGTCTCAGGGTCATGCGCTCCAGGCCCCATGTCAGGCTCTGTGCTTAGCCCTGAATCTGCTTGTCCCTCTCCCTCTGCTTCTGCTCCTGCTCCCCACCCTGCTCAAGCCCATGTGTTTTCTTTAAAATAAATGAATAAATAAAATCTTTGAGAAAAATAAATGTCAATCCTTTTCAAGCTGATCTATACATTTCATACAATCCCCAAAAAATTCCCATCAAGTTTTATTGAGAAATTGATAATTGATTCTAAAATTAATATGGAAATGCAAAGGTATTACATTAACCAAAACAATTTTGAAAATGCGTAATATTTGGTGAACTGACACTGTCTGGTTTGAAAACTTAATCTAAAGTTATCTTTTTAAAGATGATTATGTATAGATCATATTGATCCAGGAATCCCGAGTCCAGAAATAAACCAGACATATATGGTGGATTGATTTTTAACAAAATATTAAGATAATTCAGTAAGGGAGTGAATAATCTTTTCAGTAAGTTAATGGTGCTGAATTAACTAAATATCAATTCAGAAAAAAAAAATGAACCTTGGCCTTTACCTCACATCATATACAACTAAATTCAAAATGGATCATAGGATTTAGTGAAAAGGCTGAGTAAAAATCATCTAAATGAAATCATGGGAAAAATCATTGTGACTTGGAGATAGGCAAAAATTTCTTAGAGGGCATAAAAGTGCTAACTAGGAAATTTTGAAAAAGATGAGTTGGATTTCATGAAAATTAAAAGTTATCTTCTTTGAAATATAATATTATGAAAATTAAAAGACAAACTCTAGACTGGGAGAAAAGATTCTCTCTATATAACTAAAGAACTAGTATCTATAAGATATAAAACAATAATAACAACAACAACAAAAAAAAACCTCTTCCATAACTAAATGTTAAGAAGAAAAACAGCTCAATACAATTTGGGAGAAATATTTGAATGGAAACTTCACCAAATTCAATAAAATTTGGGAGAAGTATTTGAACAGAAACTTTACCAAAGAAACTTCACTAAAGTTGCCATTCATGGCAACTAAGCACATGGAAAGATTCTCAACATAATTAATCATTAAGGAACTGCAGATGATAAATAACTACCATGTCATACCACCTCACATGCACTTACAAATGTTAGTGAAGATGGGGGCAACCAGGAATCTTATGTATCGTTGGCAGGAGTATAAAATGGTATAAACACTTTGGATTTCAATCTGATAGTTTCTTGTAAAGTTAAATATATGCCTACCATGTAATCCAGCCATTCTACATCTAGGTATTTATTTACACAACAGAAATGAAATCACAGGTCTATAAAATGACTTGTTAAATGTTAATGGCAACTTTATTCATAATGGCCCACAGCTTGAAATCACCCAAATAACCTTCAACAGGTGAATAGATAGATATATTGTGGTATATCTATACAATGGAATGCTACTTATTAATAAAAAGGAACAAACTCTTGATACACACAAAATTGGATAAATCTCAGAAACACGCTGAATGAAAGAATCCAGACAGAAAATAAAATTATGATTTCATTTATGTGAAGTTCTGGAACAGCCAAACAATTCTTTAATGAGGGAAATCTCATCAGTGGTTGCTTAGACCTAGTGACTTGGATGGGGGCAGGGAAAGGATAAGATTTTTTTGTGTGTGTGAGGGACAATGATGTAAACAATTTTGATAGTTGTAATGGTTAAATAAGTATATACATGTCAAAATTTGTAGAATTATGCAATTAAAATGAGTGCTTTTAACTTTGCATAAATTATACTAAAATCAGGTTGATTTAGAAAGAAGAAAAACCATGCAGTGGCAAAGCAGAAATTACTGCTCTGTTTTCAGACTGTACCTATCCTCTTGCAGTTTTGGCAAAGGCCTCCTAGGGTTCAGGTTCCTGATTTCTTACCCTCGGGCTGAGCATCTTTAAAAAGGGGACAGTCACAAGGGGAAAATCTGAGGCTTTTCTATGGTTATTGAGAACATATATATATATATATATATACTATAATATGTTGTATATATTATGGAAATGGTTAAGAAAGGAAATATTTTTTAAGATTTTATTTATTTATGAGAGAGAGAGAGAGAGAGAGAGAGAGAGAGAGAGAGAGAGAGAGGCAGAGACACAGACAGAGAGAGAAGCAGGCTCCATGCAGGGAGCCTGATGTAGGACTCAATCCTGGGTCTCCAGGATCACACTCTGGACCAAAGGCAGGCGCTCAACCACTGAGCCACCAAGGGATCCCCCTAAAAAAGGAAACTAAGATCATTTTATATAGAAATAATCTATCAAGAAATTATCCACAACTCAACATCTATTAGAATCGCAAAAATCCAAAATCTGATAAAACCGAATGCTACTGATGATGTGGAATAATACCTATCATTCATTGCTAGTGGAAATTCAAAAAGGTATAGTTACATTGAAAGATAGTTTTGCTGTTTCTTACAAAACTAAACACACTCTTACAATGATCCATGAACAATATTCCTTGGTATTTACTCAAATGTGTTGCAAATATTTATATACTCAAAAGTGTGCACACAAATTTATATCAACTTTATTAATAATGTCTAAAACTTAGAAGCAACCAAGGTGTCCTTCATTAGGTGAGTGGATAAACTTTACGAAATTCAGAATATTATTTAGTGCTAAAAAAAGAAATGAGCTGTGAGCAATTAAAAGACATGGAGGAAACTTAAATGCATATAATAGCCCTTGGTCTTAGACTAAGAGTAGATGCAAAACTTGCATCTTGACCAGCTCTTCTCTCTTTTTTTTCTATAATTTTTGCCATTTAGTTATAAAAACTATTAAAATGACTACATTGACCATATTTTAATTGATTTGTTAGCACCCACCCTGGGAATACTGCATCTTCCCTGAGATTTTCATCTTTAAAATGATCAATATTTTTTTCAAGTTTTATTTAAATTCCAGTTAGTTAACATACAATGTAATATTAGTTTCAGATGTATAATTTAGTGATTCAACACTTCCGTCTGATACCCAGTTCCCATTACAAGAGTCCACCTTAGTACCCATCACCTGTTTAACCACCTTCCCATCCACCTCCTCTCTGGTAATCATCAATATTATAGTGAAGAGCCTTTTTCTTGGTTTTCCTCTTTTTCCCCCACCCCATGTTCATTTGTTTTATATCTTAAATTTTATGTGTGAGTGAAATCACATGGTATTTGTCTTTCTCGGACTGACTTATTTCATTTAGCCTAATAGTCTCTAGCTCCACCCAAATGGTTGTAAATGGCAAGATTTCATCCTTTCTGATGGCTGAGTAATATTCTGTGGAGTATATATAATAATGTCTTCTTTATTCATCAGTCGATGGGATGGACATTTGGGCTTTTCCATATTTTGGCTATTGTTGATAATGCTGCTATAAACTTCAGGGTGCATGTATCCCTTTGAATCATAAAATAATGAATATTATTTCTTTTATTCTATGCAAAAGTTAGGTATTTCGAAAAGGAAATACGAGCATCTCTTACTGCATATGACTGAGTTCCCCGTTTTGTATTAGATAAACATTTTGCTTTTTATCCCCAACAATTTTGTTTTCATTAACATTTTAGAAATATGCTTGAACATTTTATAACTTCATAAGTGATAACAAATTCTCAGTACCACACTTTCTTTTTTTAAAGTTTTAATTTTAATTCTAGTTATGTAACATACAGCGTTATATTAGTTTCAGGGGCACAATGAAGTGATTCAACAATCCCTTACATCACCTGTTGTTCATCACAAGTGCATTCCTTAATCCCCATCAACTAATTAACCCATCCCCTGACTCCCTCCCCTCTGGTAACCATCAGTTTGTTGTCATTAATTAAGAGTTTCTTGATTTGTCCCTTTTTTTCTACTTTTTCTCAATTATTTTGTTTCATAAATTCCACATATGAGTGAAATATCCAATTTGTGATTCTCTGAATTATTTTACTCAATTATACTCTCAAGTTCTATTCATATCTTTGCAAATGACAAGAGTTCATTTCATGGCTGAATAATAATCCATTGTGTATCACCTATTCTTCTTTTTAATATTTTACTTATTTATTCATGAGAGACACAGAGAGAGAGAGGCAGAGACACAGACAGAGGGAGAAGCAGGCTCCATGCAGGGAGCCTGATGTGGGACTCGATCCTGGGACTCCAGGATCACATCCTGGGCCCAAGGCAGACGCTCAATGGCTGAGCCACTCAGGCATCCCATGTATCACTTATTCTTTACCCATTCATCTATTGAGGGACATTTGGGCTGCTTCTATAGTTTAAGTATTGTAAATAATGCTGCGATAAACATAGGGTACATGTACCCCTTTCACTTACTGTTTTTAATATTCTTTGGGTAAATATCCAGTGGTGTGATACCTGGATCATAGGATAGTTCCATTTTTAAATTATTGAGGAAAACTCCATACTGTTTTCCACAGTGACTGTACCAGAGTGCATTCCTACCAACAGTGCAAAGGGGTTTCCCCCTTCTCCACATCCTTGCCAACACCTGTAGTTTCTTGCGTTGTTAATTTTAGCCATTTTGACAGATGTGAGGTGATATCTCATTGTAGTTTTGATTTGTATTTCCCTAATTATCAGTGATGTTGAGCATCTTTTCACGTGTCTGTTGGCCACCTGTATGTTATCTTTGGAAATATGTCTATTCATGTCCTCTGCCCATTTAATTGCATTATTCATTTTGTGGGTGTTAAGTTTTGTAAGTTCTTTGTAGGTTTGGGATACTAACCCCTTTTCAGATATGTCATTTTCAAATATCTTCTCCCATTCCATAGATTGCCTTTTAGATTTGTTGATTATTTCCTTCTCTGTGAAGTGGCTTTTTATTTTGATGAAGTCCTGATAGTTTATTTTTACATTTATTCCCCTGGCTTCAGGAGACACATCTAGTAACAAGTCGATATGGAACATGTCAAAGACTAGCTATTACTTGTATTCTCCTCTAGGATTTTTATGGTTTCAGGTCTCTCATTAAGGTCTTTAATCCATTTCAAATTTACTTTTGTGTATGGTGTAAGAAAATGGTCCAATTTCATTCTTTTGCATGTTGCTGTCCAGGTTTCCTAATACCCTATGTCGAAGAAACTGTCCTTTTCCCATTAGATATTCTTTCCTGCATTGTGGATGATTAATCGAATTTAGAGTTGTAGGTTTACTTCTGGGTTTTCTGTTCTGTTCTATTGATGTTTGTGTTTAGTTTTGTATTAGTACCATACTGTTTTGATTATTATGACTTTATAACTTGAAGTCCGAAATTGTGATGCCTCTAGCTTTGCTTTTTTTTTTTTTTTTTACAAGATTGCTTTGGCTATTCAGAATCTTTTGTTGTTCTACACAAATTTTAGGATTGTTTGTTCTAGCTCTGAAAAATGCTGTTGGTATTTTTTTAATAATAAATTTATTTTTTATTGGTGTTCAATTTGCCAACATACAGAATAACACCCAGTGCTCATCCCATCAAGTGCCCTCTGAGTGCCCGCCACCCAGTCACCCCCACCCCCTGCCCCCCTCCCCTTCCACCACCACTAGTTTGTTTCCCAGAGTTAGGAGTCTTCCATGTTCTGTCTCCCTTTCTGATATTTCCCACTTCTTTTTTCTCCTTTCCCCTTTATTCCCTTTCACTATTATTTATATTCCCCAAATGAATGAGACCATATAATGTTTGTCCTTTTCCAATTGACTGATTTCACTCAGCATAATACCCTCCAGTTCCATCCACGTCGGAGCAAATGGTGGGTATTTGTCATGCTGTTGGTATTTTGACAGGGATTGCATTATATGTATATACTGCTTTGGGTAGTATAGACATTTTAACAATATTTCCTCTTCCAATCCATAAGGATGGAATGTCTTTCCATTTCCTTGTGTCATCTTGAGTTTCTTACAACATTGTTTTATAGTTTTCAGAGTACATGTCATTCAATTCTTTGGTTAGGTTTATTCCTGGGTATCTTATGTTTTTTGGTGCAATTGTAAATGTGATTGATTCCTTGATTTCTCTTTCTGCTGCTTCATTATTGGTATATAGAAATGCAACAGATTTCTGTACATTGATTTTGTATCCTGCTACTTTACTGAATTTATCAGTTCTAGTAGTTTTCTGGTGGAGTCTTTAGGGTTTTCTATATAGAATATCATGTCACCTGCAAATAGTGAAAGTTTTACTTCTTTTTTGCCTATTTAGATGCCTTTTCTTTCTGTTGTCTGGTTGCTGTGGCTAGGACTTCCAGTACAGTATCAAATAATAGTGGTAACAGTAGGCATCCCTGCCCTGTTCCTGATTGTAGAGGTAAAGCTCTCAGTTTTTCCTGAGTGATGATGATATTAGCTATGGGTTTTACATATATGACCTTTAATATGTTGAGGGTGTTCCCTCTAAACCTACATTGTTGAAGATTTTTATTGTGAATGTATATTATACTTTGTCAAGTGCTTTTTTTTGCATCTATTGAAATGATCATATGGTTCCTATCCTTTCTTTTATTAACGTGGTATATCATTTTGATTGCTTTGTGAATACTGAAGCACCCTTGTGGTTCAGAAATAAATCCCACTTGATCATGGTGAATCAGATTTTTAATATATTGTTGGATTCAGTTTGCTTGTATTTTATTGAGAATTTTTGTATCTATGTTCAAAAGGGATATTAGTCTGTAGTCTTCTTTTTTAGTGGAGTCTTTAACTGGCTTTGGTATCAGAGTAATGCTGGCCTCATTGAATGAATTTGTAAATTTTCCTACCTTTTCTCCTTTTTGGAATAGTTTGAGAAAAATGGGTATTAACTCCTCTTTAAATGTTTAGGAGAAATCCCCTGTGATGCCATCTGGTCCTGGAGTTTTGTTTGTTGGGAGATTTTTTTTTATATATAAATTAATTTTTATTGGTGTTCAATTTACCAACATACAGAATAACACCCAGTGCTCATCCCGTCAAGTGTCCCCCTCTGTGCCCGTCACCCATTCACCCCCAACCCCGCCCTCCTCCCCTTCCACCACCCCTAGTTCATTTCCCAGAGTTAGAAGTCTTTATGTTCTGTGTCCCTTTCTGATATCTCCCACACATTTCTCCTTGTTGGGAGATTTTTTAAATTAGTGATTCAGTTTCTTTGCTGGTTATCAGTCTGTTCAAGTTTTCTATTTTTTTTTCTGTTTCAGTTTTGTAGTTTATATGTTTCTAGGAATTTATACATTTCTTTCAGGTTGTCCAATTTGTTGGCATATAGTTTTTCATAATATTCTCCTTTTTTCATAATAATCTCTTTTTTGAAAAATGTTTTATTTATTATTTTCATGAGAGGCACACACAGAGAGAGGCAGAGACATAGACAGAGGGAGAAGCAGGCCCCCCCGCAGGGAGTCTGATGCTGGACTCAACCCAGGACCCCGAGGTCATTATCTGAGCCAAAGGCAGATGCTCAACCACTGAGCTACCCAGGTGCCCCCCAAATATTCTCTTAAAATTGTTTGTATTTCTTTGGTGTTCATTGCTATTTTTCCTCTCCTATTTGTGATTTATTGATTTAATTCTTTTCTCTTTTCTTTTTCTTAAGTTGGGCTAGAGATTTACCAATTTTATTGATCTCAAAGAACCAGCTCCTGGTTTCCTTGATTTGTTCCATTGTTTTTGTTTGTTTCTATATCATTTGTTTCTGTTCTAATGTTTACTATTTCTTCCCTTTGTTGAGGTTAGGCCTTAGTTTTTTTCTTTTTTTCTACCTCCTTTAGGTCTAAGGTGAGGTTGTTTCTTTGAGATTTTTCTTGCATCTTTAAGTAGGTATGTATTATATTTATTTCTCTATTAGGACTGCTTTTGCTGCTTCCCAAAGGTTTTGGATGATTGTGTTTTCATTTTTATTTGTCTTCATGTATTTTTAAATTTCTTCTTTGATTTCTTAGTTGATCCATTCATTGTTTAGTAGCTCATTATTTAGCCTCTATGTATTCGTGGTCTTTCCAAATATTTTCTTGTGGTTGACTTCTAGTTTTATAGCATTGTGATCAGAAAAGGTGAATGATATGATTTCAACCTTTTTGTATTTGTTGAGGCCTGTTTTGTGACCTAATATGTGATCTATTCTTGAGAAAGTTCCATGTGTATCAAGTGATAAGAATCAAAACAGTATTTTTGTATCCTTTGAGTAAATATCTAGTAGTGCAAATGCTGGGTCATAGGGTAGCTCTATTTTTAAATTCACAAGAAAATTCCATATTGTTTTCCAGAGTGGCTGCACCAGCTTGCATTCAAACCAGCAACAACAAACCGAGTGTAAGAAGGTTCCCCTTCCTCCACAGCCTCACCAATATTTGTTGTTTCCTGACTTGTTAATTCTAGCCATTCTGACTAGTGTGAGGTGGTGTCTCCTTGTGGTTTTACTTTATATTTCCCTGATGACAGGTGAAGTTGAGCATTTTTTTCATATGTCTATTGGCCGTTTGAATAGCTTCTTTGGAAAGTTGTAGATTCATGTCTTTTTCCCATTTTTGGACTAGACTGTTTTTTGGGTGTTGAGTTTGGTATGTTCTTTTTTTTAAATTTATTTATTTATGATAGTCACACACAGAGAGAGAGAGAGGCAGAGACACAGGCAGAGGGAGATGCAGGCTCCATGCACCGGGAGCCTGATATGGGATTCGATCCCGGGTCTCCAGGATCGCGCCCTGAGCCAAAGGCAGGCGCCAAACCGCTGCGCCACCCAGGGATCCCTGGTATGTTCTTTATACATTTTGGATACTAGCTCTTTATCTGATATGTCAATTGTAAATATATTCTCCTATTCTGAAGGTTGCCTTTTAGTTTTGTTGACTGTTTCCTTTGCTGTGCAGAAGATTTTGTCTTGTGGAAGTCCCAATAATTTATTTTTGCTTTTGTTTCCCTTGTCTTTAGAGACATGTCTAGAAAGAAGTTGCTGTGGCCGAGGTTGAAGAGGTGGCTGCCTGTATTCTCCTCTAGGATTTTGATGGTTTCCTATCTCGCATTTAGGTCTTTCATCCATTTTGAGTTTCTCTTTGTGTTTGGTGTAAGCAAATGGCCCAGTTTCATTCTTTTGCATGTGGCTGTCCAATTTTCCCAACACCATTTATTGAAGAGGCTGTCATTTTTCCATTGGATATTCTTCCCTGCTTTGTCAAAGATGAGTCAACTATAGAGCTGAGAGTACATTTCTGGTTTCTCTATTCTGTTCCATTGATCTATGTGTCTGTTTTTGGGCCAGTACCATACTGTTTTGATGATCACAGCTTTGTAACATAGCTGAAAGTCAGGCATTGTGATGCCCCAAGCTTTGGTTTTCTTTCCCACATTCCTCTGGCTATTTGAGGTCTTTTTGGTTCCATACAAATCTTAGGATTATTTGTTCCAGCTCTGTGAAAAATGGTATTTTGATAGGGATTGCATTTAATGTGTCGATTGTTCCGGGTAGTGTAGATATTTTCATATTTATTCTTCCAATCCATGAGCATGGAATGTTTTTCCAACTATTTGTGTATTCCTCAATTTCTTTCATTAGTGTTCTGTAGTTTTTAGAGTACAGATCCTTTACCTCTTACCTCTTTGTTTTTTGTTTTTGTTTTTGTTTTTTTTACCTCTTACCTCTTTGGTTAGGCTTATTCCTAGTTATCTTATGGTTTTGGGTAAAACTGTAAATGGGATCAATCCCTTAATTTCTCTTTCTTCAGTCTCATTGTCAGTGTATAGGAACCCAACTGATTTCTGTGCATTAATTTTGTATCCTGACATGTTGCTGAATTCCTATATGAGTTCTAGCAATTTTGGGGTGGAGTCTTTTGGGTTTTACACATAAAGTTCATGTCATCTATGAAGAACAAGAGTTTGACTTCTTCTTTGACAATTTGAATACCTTTTAATTATTTTTGTTGTCTAATTGCTGATGCTAGAACTTCTAGTACTATGTTGAACAACAGTGGTGAGAGTGGTCATCCCTGTCATTTTCCTAACCTTAGGGGAAAAGCTCTCAGTTTTCCCCATTGAGAATGATATTCACTGTGGGCTTTTCATAGATGGCTTTTATAAATGTTGAGGTATATTCCCTCTATCTCTACACTGTGGAGCGTTTTAATCAAGAAAGAATGCTGTATTTTGTCAAATGGTTTCTATGCATCAATTGAGAGGATCATATGGTTCTTGTCCTTTCTTTTATTAATATGATGTATCATATTGATTTGCAAATGTTGAACCGCCTTAGTGTCCCAGGAGTAAATTCCACTTGGTGGTGGTGAATAATCCTTTTAAAGTACCGTCGGATTCTATTGACTAGTAACTTGGTGAAAATTTTTCCACCCAGAATTGCAGACCAGGGGTATTGATCTGTAATTCTCCCTTTTTTGGTGGGGTCTTTTGTTTTGGGATCAAGGTAATGCTAGCCTCATAGAATGACTCTGGAAGTTTTCCTTCCATTTCTATTTTTTTGAAACACCTTTATCTCTCTTTCTATTGTGAATGGTAGCCTTACTGGGTAGACTATTCTTGGCTGCAGATTTTTTCCATTCAGGACATTGAATGTATCAAACCAATCCCTTCTGGCTTGGTACATTTCTGTTGAGAAATCTGCAGCTAGCCTTATGTGTCTTCCCTTATAAGTTATGGACTTCTTTTGTCTTGCTGCTTTTAAGTTGTTTTTCTTTGTCTCTACATTTTGCAAATTTAATGACAATACATCTTGGTGTTGACTTGCTTTTGGTGACTTTGATCAACAGGAGTTCTCTGCCTCCTGGATCTGGATGTCCGTTTCCTTCCCCAGATTAGGGAAGTTTTCAGGTATTATTACTTCAAATAATACCTTAATCTCTCTTCTTCTTCCTATGACATGAATGTTACTATGTTTTATGGAGTCCCTGAGTTCCCGAACTCTGTTCTCACGTTGCATAATCCTTCTGTCCCCTTTTCATTCAGGTCCATTATTTTCCATTATTCTGTCCTCTAGCTCACTAATTTGTTCCTCGGCTTCTTCCATCCTGCAGTTCATTCCATCAAAGCTGTTTTGAACCTTGTTTATTGCATTCTGCATCTCTGGTTGATGTTTTTAACTCTCTTATCTCTGTGGTAAAGGTCTCACTGATGTCCTCTTTTCTCAAGCTCAGTGAGTAACGTTATGATTGCTGCTTTAAATTCTCCATCTGGCATGTTACTTATATCTGTTTTGCTTAGATCTCTGGCTGTGACAGTTTCTTGATCCATTTGTGATAAATCCCTCTGTCTTGGCATTTTTGTCTAAGTCTCTGTCTTCTTCTGTGTTAGAAAAGCCAGTATGTCTACTGCTCTTGAAAGTGATGGCCTTTGGAAGAAGAAGTCATGTAGTGCCCAGGGCCTGGTGCTTCAGGGAGTGTCTCCAGTGTGTGCTGTGTATGCTCTGCTGTTGTGTTTTGGCTGCTCTATCCTCCAGGCCAGTCATCTGCAGCAGCTTTCCTTGCCTGCAGTGGGCAGTGTTTATTCCATGGCCTGAATGTGGTGAGTTTTAATGAGGCATTCTCTGGTCTACTCCTGAAATGAGATCTGACACCAAGTCCATCAGAACCGAGGCCTGCAGAACTCTCTGGTCAGGAAATGTGGTGTGGGTAGGGGTTTGTGCTGGTCTTCTAGGGTGAGGGACCCACTGTGCTTGGATTGAGGCAAGTTTGACTGAGAAGGGCAGTCCCGCCAGAGGGCAGGGGTGGGTGGTGAGACCTGGTGTAAGCAAGTTAGACAGCCAGTGTCACTGTTGTGCTGCTTCCCACAGGTGGCTCTGTGTTTATGCTGATGGGCAGGTGAGGGAAGTGGTGGCAGCCAGCTCTTTTGTTCCCACAGAGGCTTCTCTGTGAACACTGCCTCTGAGAAGAGGAAATAATCTATGCCCTGTGCGCCCCAGGCATTCTCCTCAGATGGCTGTTTCCAAGAGGTCTGCCTCGGGATTGTCTGGCTGCCTTCTCTCCAGGAGCAGTGCAGTGCCCTCCAGGCTCTATCCCAGCAAAACCTTCTGACCTTTAGAACTGTAGGCTTTAAGCCCTGCTGGTTGTAAGAACTCATGAAATTCAGCCCCTCTCATTTTCCAAGCCAGTGGCTTTGGAAAAACATTTTCCTTGTGCATTCCCCTGTGTGTGAGCCCAGAGTCCTCCTACTCTGCCGCCATCTTACTCTCCTCCCCCACAGACTTCTTTATCCAAAACGACAGAGGTGCTAATTATCACTACCATGCCAATCATATTACAATATTTGGATGTATGAAATCAACATGTTGTACACCTGAAATTTATGCAATATTATAGGTGGAATATATTTTTTAAAATATCAAAGTAAATGCAATCTTTAAAAAATATTAGGAAAAATCAGAGACGATGACTTTCTTTTCAGGAAATTAAAAAAGAAATTCAAATCTGGAGGCTCTTTGAAATCCATAGATCAAAATCCCAGAAGAATACAGGGCTAGTTAAATATGTGACATACATATACATCTATTGCCTAAGGATGATTTATATTATGATGATTATGAAAAGTAAAATAGATTATTTGTAATTAGTTTTTACATCAAAAGCTGCTCCATAAGTTAGATTGGCTCTCTTTCAGATTCCTGCTAAGACACCAATTAGTTGTGTATCTGCAGGGAATTTGGCCATTTTTTCTTTCGCCACCTTCTGGGACTGCTATAATACATATATATTATTATATTTGCTGGAGTCACTGAATTCCATAAATTTATTCTTGTTTTGCATAATTCTTTTCTTTCTTTTACTCAGCTTGGTTACTCTCCATTACTCTGTCTTTTGCTTCACTAATTAATTCTTCTGCTTTTTCTGTCATGTTGTTCATTCTATCCAGTGAGTATCCTTATGATGATAGCTTTGAATTTTCTATCAGGTATTTTACTTATTTCTGTTTTGTTTAGGTATCTGGGGTTAGCTTTGTCATGTTGTTTCATTTGGGATAAATGTCTCTGTCTCCTTTGTGTCTGATTCTGTGTGTTAAGGAAGTCAGCTTTGTCTTCTGCTCTTGAAAGTAGTGATTGTATGAAGAGGAGGTCCTGGAGTTCCCTACAGTGCATTGTCCCCTGTTCATGAGATCCTGGGACTTCAGGAGAGTTTCCTATGTGTGGTGCTTAGAGTTTGCTCTTTTGTCTAAGTCACTTTTCTTTTCTCAGTGCAGCTGTCTGCCCTAACTCTCTGCCTATTGTGGGATGTGCTTACTTTCTGTGGTGTAGTGAGACTCAGGTAGGCCAGCTCAGAGGGGTCATGCTCACTGGGGAACCTGGGACCTGGAGTGGGTCAGTGGTGTTAGCACAATATGTGTTGGATCACTAGTCCTATGCCAGACCCCCTGAGATGCTGTGGTGGCTGGGATCTGTGCACTGAGTGGCCCTTTATGTGAGGCTGGGTGCAGCACATGGTGATGGCTGGGCATCTCTGGGCTCAGTGTGCAAAGGTGGCTGGAGTATGCAGCTGGTCATGGCAGTGCAGCTGGGCCCTGCCTGGTGGCTGTGCACTACATGGCAGCAGGGTTAGACCTGCAACAGCTGTGTGCTCACACAGGTATGTAGAGTTCCCTGCAGCTTTAACAAAATTTGCCCTCAGCCCAGAATCTAAACTAGCAGCTTTGGAGTGGGCAAGTCCTCAGGAGTAATTGTGGGCATGGTGTACTGCTATCAGGTTAGGCAGCAATTATCTGTATAGCCCCACCTCCCACAGATGGCTGTGTTTTTGCTGGGGGTTGGAGGAAGAAAATGACACCTGTCAGCTCTCCTGTTTTCAAAGAAGTTCTTCAACATAACTTGAAATCAGTATGAACAGATCTGTATCCATTTGCCTGTGGCCTTATGTAAACTGTTTTTATGTTGCCTCTCTGTGCAGCTGCTGTGTCTTTAAGGGTTGCAACCCAGCTAGTACTTGCCCTTTAGCTAGTCCAGTGCTGAGTCAGCTTTTAAGTCTTCTGGCTCCAACTCTCATTGGTTTTCCAAACTTGTGGAATTCAGACCCTTTGGTTTTGAAAACCAAAAGTTTTGGGGATTAGACTTCATCATGTGAACTCCTTGGTGTGAGGGCCTATTTCTCTGTCTTCTCTTTGTGTGCAGCTCCATCCATCCTATGGGCAGTCTTCCTCTGCCTTTCTGACTCTCCTATTGTTTCAGATGCTGCTGCTTCTATATATTTAGTTGTGGAGTATGTGTTCTGCCAGTCTTCAGATTGCTCCATGTTTTATTGACTTGGATACATAGATTGAGCTCAGTGTCCTTCTACTCCACCATCTTCTGAACTTCCTCCTCTGTACCATCTGTAGTGACTATGTACTTTTGATCCAAATGAAAAAGTTCCACTTTTTCTTGCTGATCAAAAATACTGTACAATGATAAATATTATTCTGTTTCTTGATTATTTACAACTATTTCAGAATAAAACTCATTGTCTTTTTGAAGGAAGGTTTCTAGGTGTTTCTAAGCTTCAGTGTTAATGTTAATATTTTAGGCAATTGTATCAAAGCAGGCATTTAAGTACATTAAAAAGTGAAGACAAATAATTTATGATTTCATGAAAATCTAAGCTTAATTTAAAGACTGCTAATGATTATCTGGAACTAATACATAGTAGAAAGCATGTGGAAACATCTTTACTCTTTAGAAAGCACATATTAATTAAGGAACATCTTTTAAAAAAGGAAATATTGAATGTAATGCAGCAAAATAGAGGCATTCTGCAAACCTGGAATAAAAATTGTAATAATTTATCTTATAAATAGACTTTTTCATAAAGATTTTATTTATTTATTCATTAGAGACACAGAGAAAGAGAGGCAGAAACATAGGCAGAAGCATGCTCCATGCAGGAAGTCTGATGTGGAACTTGATCCCGGGTCTCAAGGATCAGGTCCTGGGTTGAAGGCAGACGCTTAACCACTGAGCCACCTAGGAGTTCCGATTTTATAAATAGACTTAAAAAATTAAATTCTTATAAAGCTGGGTGAAAAGCCACCATGACTTGAAAGAGAATACATCTTTAAGGAAATGCCCTATTACTCTGATTTTTATCTAATTTTATAATAGTTTTATGGGGGACAAATGTAAACCATTTAATTGAAACACAAGAATAAAAGAACTCAAGTAATTCAGTTTTGCTCATTTTTATTGTGAATTACATCTTTAGGAATTGTATAATGGAACAAAGCCCATATGTCAAATGAATATAGACAGTAGTGGTATACATTTACAGGCATGCTTATGAAAGAAACCAATAAACAATGCTATAAATGTAAAATGTATATAAGTACTTGGGATGTCCAAAATGCTATACAGATTTATAGAATAAAGCTTATAGTTTCAAAAACCACTTTTGTTCACCAAAGGACATTATCAAGAAAGTGGAAAGACAACCACCAGAATGAGATGAAAAATTTACCAATCATATATATAAAGTTTTAATATCTCGAATATGTAAATAACACAATTCAACAACAAAAAGACAAACAACCCAATTAAAAATGGACAAGGAATTTGATTAGATGTTTCTCCAGAGAAGAGACACAAATAGCCGATAAGCATACATAAAGAAGTTCATCATTATAAGTCATTAGGGAAATGCAAATGAAACCACTGAATATCTCTTCATACCCAATAAAATGGCTGTAATTAAAACAACAGCAACAACCAGATATAGCATGTCTTGGCAAAGATGTGAAGAAATTAGAAGCCTTGTACAATATTTTTGGGAATGTAAAGTCATTTGGCCATTGTGGAAAACAATAGAAATACTTTTATGTATTTACTTGTGAATTGAAAACACATGTTCACACAAAAATTGTACATGAATGTTATTACCACTATTATTCATAATTGCCAGAAAATGAAAGCAATCCAAATATCCATCAACTGATGGATGGATAAAGAAAATGTGGTCTATTCGGTTATAAAAAGGAATGAATTTTAGTACATGCTACAACATGGATGAACCTTGAAATCATTATAAGTGAGGGAGACCACACAAAGGGTCACATATTGTTTGATTTATTATATATGAAACATCTAGAATAGGTAGAAACAGAAAGTAGATTGGTGATTGATGAAGGTCTGGGAGTAAGAATAAATGGGGAGTGATTACTTAATGAGTACAGAGTTTCTTTTTGGGGTGATGAAAATGCTTTTGAAATAGAGATTATGGTTGTATAAAATTGAGAATGCACTAAAAGTGACTGAATCGTACATTTAAAAATGGTAATGGTTAATTTTATATTATGTAAATTGTACTGTAATACAAACATTGGGAAGAGTTTATGGAACTCCTTAAATTAGGTAGAAGCATACTTTGGATTCATATTTTAGGTAAAACTCAATAATCTACACTGACTAGATACAAGTAAAATAATGTTTTACTGGTAGAGCTTGTTGATTAAGTGTTTAGAAAACTTGAGTCCTGTATTCATCACTATTGAGCTGTGTGATCTAAGAAAAGTCACTTATCTTCTTTCTCTCTTTGTAGTTTTACCTGTTAGCCTGAAAAGAATTGTAAGGAGCAAATCATCTTCCCTTATGTGAGTGATTTTATGTATGTAGGGAAAGGGGCATTGTGCTTATCACTTGAAAGGATGAGTAATGTAAAAAGCTTCAGAGGCTAGTCCAGAAAATCAATCCAAGATATAGGAAATATAGAAAGCAGCCCTTTCAAGCATAGTGAAGGAAGAAAAGAGGCAAAAGAACATACCTGAACCTGTGTTTCTTTGTATGGGCACTTGGTGTGATTGCTATTAGCTTCAAATGGGAATAGAGAGCACCAAAACTGAAAGAAGAATGAAGTTTGCAGGGTTGATGCACAGAAATGGACTAACCATTCAGATCATCTAAGAAAATATTTGGGGGGCCTTGTTGAGGATTTCTTTAAAGATTACTTCTTCTGAATCTTCATTCACAGCACAAATTCTTTTGAGAGTTAAATGTTAGAATATCTTTTTTCCTTTGTCATTTCAAATGGCATTTTAATGAATTTTCTCAATATTCTTCACTTTGACCTGGCTTAGCCTGGAAGGTGAGGATGAAATCACCCCAAAAGGAATTTATTTATGCATGAGCTTAGCTATAAAGTGGATCACTTATTTTTACCCAACTGCTTTCCTCTCTTTTGTGGAATAATGTTTGAGATAGTGTTTGAAAATTTCTATAAATGTTGTATATGAGCCCAGAGGCTATTTATAACATTGAGTGCATTTACGAATTAAAGAATAAACACCTCCTTTCTTCTGTTTTGAATATCTACAATCTCATTTCCTATTCAAAACTTGTGGAGCATTATACTGTGCTTTCAAATAGCTTCTGGGTCCAGACTCAGAGGTGACTACATTTCAGTGGAGGATGATATGATTAAAGTGTATATTCAGGAGATGTGATCTTATAATCATTTTTTAATACAGAATTTCCAATGAAGTTAATAGGAGATGTGTACATGGACTGATTGCAGATTTTGGTTCATTATATACTTTTTGAAGTGATTTAGGATTCTTTGAGATAAAAAGTGGTATATAAATATAATACTCACAAAACTTTTTATTATGGTATCCTTCAAACAAATTGCAGTCTAGACCATTTAGTAAAGATGGGCAATAAAACTTTCATTAAATAATAAGAGTAGGAGAAAGATGAAGCAAAATAAGGAAAGGAAATAGAAAGGACAGCCTTGAGCAACATTGTAAAAGAGGTGGAAATATATATATTGACATAACTGTAAATGGTTATTAGCATTATTAATGATACATTAGTTTTGTTGGGTTAGGAATTTATTTTGAAATTTCTAGTACCAAATATTTATATTCTATTTAGGTATATTGTGTGAAAATAATATACAATTTAACCAAAGTAGTATGCTGAGTTATCCAAATTAGTTGATGAAAATATTTTTCTCTGCCTATATAAACCTAGAGAAACCAACCGTGTGGTTTTGCTAAGAAACTTTCCAAGTCTACTTCAAATTGAATTGCACTTTTTAAAATATTTATTTATTTGAGAGAAAGAGAAAGAGGAGGAGCAGAAGGAGAAGGTAGGCAGACTTCCTACCCAGCATGGAGCCCAATGTGGGGCTCTATCATATGACCCTGAGATCATGACCCTAGCTGAAATCAAGAGTCAGACACTTAACTGAGCCATCAAGGCACCCCTGAATTGCACTTTCAAAGAAAAGTAGATATGCAGGGATATTTTCAAAGGATGAGATTAGGCAAACTGGAAAGCATGATAAATTCTATGCCAGATTTCTTTTTGATTCTTCAGAAAAAAATTTGTAATGAAGCAAAGAAACTATGAGATTGGAGCATAATGAACCAAGGTAAAAAGGAAATGCATAATAAGTAACAAATTTTTCAGAAGTAAAAATTAAGTAAACTAAAACTTTAAAACAAAACCAGCATAAATTACCCAAAGGATAGAAAACACTAATTCAAAGGAATACATGCACCCTGATGTGTTTTTTTTTAAAGATTTTATTTATTTATTCATGAGAGACACAGAAAGAAAGGCAGAGACACAGGCAGAGGGAGAAGCAGACTCCCTGCAGGGAGCCCAATGTGGGCCTCCATCCTGGAACTCCAGGATCATATCATGCCCTGAGCCAAAGGCAGTTGCTCAACGGTTGAGCCATGCAGGTGTCCCCACCTTGATGTTTAGAGCAGCAATATGAACAGTAACCAAATTACAGAAAGAGCCCAAATGCCTATTAACTAATGAATGCATAAAAAAGATGTGTTATATATACACAATGGAACATTACTTAGCCATAAAAGAATGAAATCTTGCTATTTGAGACAACGTGGATGAAACTAAAGAGTATTATGCTAAGTGAAATAAGTCAGAGAAAGACAAATACCATATGATTTCATTCATAAGTGGAATTTAGGAAACAAAACAAACACACGGAGGAAAAAAAGAGGAAAACCAAGGAACAGACACTAGGTGGTAGAGAGCAGACTAATGGCTACTGAAGGAGGTGGGGGGATGGGTTGAGTGGGTCATGGGGTTTAGGGAGGGCATTTGTGATGAGTGCCTGGTATTGTATGTAGGTAATGAATCACTAGGTTTTACATCTGGAACTAATATTATATGTTAATTAACTGGAATTTAAATAAAAACTTGGAAAGAAAGAAAATAAAAGGAATGAAAGGAAAAACATTCTTCAAGAAAGTACTTTACAATTTTCCAATTAAATTTTTTTTTGCTTTTCTGATAAATGAATAGAACATACTGAAGTAACATATTTACTATTATAAACTCATCCCATATACACTTTATTTTTTAAAAAATATTTTATTTATTTATTCATGAGAGACAGAGAGAGAGAGAGAGAGAGAGAGAGAGACAGAAACATAGGCAGAGGAAGAAGCAGGCTCCCTGCAGGGAGCCCAATGTGGGCCTTGAACCCAGAACCCCGGATCATGCCCTGAGCCAAAGACAGATGCTCAACTGCTGAGCCACCCAGGCATCCCCCCATATACACTTTACTTGTATGAATTATTTCTTATTGCCAATGATTCCATTATTGGAAAGCAATGGAATATTGAGTAATTTTTTTAAAAGATTTTATTTATTTATTCATGAGATACACACACACACACACACACACACACACACACACACACACAGGCAGAGACACAGGCAGAGGGAGAAGCAGGCTCCATGCAAGGAGCCTGATGTGGGACTCGATCCTGGGTCTCCAGGATCACACCCTGGGCTGCAGGCGGCACCAAACCGCTGTGCCACCGGGGCTGCCCGGAATATTGAGTAATTTTTGACTCTGTTGCAATATACTCTAAATGAAGACATTTATTTATTTATTTATTTATTTATTTATTTATTTGCTATTTGAGACAGGGAGAGAGAGAGGGAAAGAGTCTCAAGCAGAACCTCCCCTGAGCCTGGAGCTTGATGTGTGGCTGGATCTCACTACCCTGAAATCATGACCTGAGCCAAAATCAAAAGTCAGATGCTTAACCAACTGAGCCTTTCAGGTGCCCCAAGACACTTTTTTATTTAAATATGAACTTATTTAGACTAGATTTGTTATTGACTATTTAACAGGTTCAAAGAGTTTCTTTTTCTAAGGCTATAGACCATTTGCACTTCTACTCAGGGTCTCATTTTCTTCATTTGTGGAGGTTGTATTAATGAGACTCCTTTTAGACTCAGATCTTCTGAAAGAGTCTCTTTAAGATGTATTAGTGATTTAGTCTTATGGAAGATTATCATAAAGTAAAATCTTGTTAGTGCTGTGCTGTATTATTATTGTCTGTGTTTGTGTTCTAATCACATTATACTATTGCTTTCATCAAATCAAACATGAGGAGAAGAAATACAAAATTAACACAAAAATGTGGCAGGCAGTGCATGAATCTTTAACAGCTGCTATCAAATCAGTTGAGCAATGTAAATTTCAGGCTACTAAGAGTTTACTAAAAGTATACAGAAAGAGAAGGAAAATATTTACCCTTCCTTTTGATATAGGTCATTTCATCTTGGTGACATGATACCCCATATACATCATGTGATAATATTGAAGAAATAAAAGAGAGAAACATCCTTAGCTAATTAACTTGCTTATGGCATAACATAGAACATACGACTACTTGAGCCCTTTGGTGATCTTTGTGTTACTTGATTAGGGTTTAGACTTGTACTTGGAGCAAATGACAGAAGACCTTTTCTGAAATAGAAGTGGCACAAGAAAAGCAAAAGTACAATGGGATGTTACAGAGGTAAAACAGCCTAAGTCTAAGCTATGGCTGACATTACTGCTGCCTTCTCAACTTTCCCAGTGCCTAAAATAATAACTTCCTACAGATAACACACACCTGGGTGTGCCCACTTGCGTGCACATGCATGTGTGGACACACATACACAACCATACAGAGGACAAACATACCTCTGCTTTGCCCAAGCCTTTAACCAGCTACTTGTGCTTTAGAACAGTTGCTTTGAAACATAAGCATCTGTCTACTTCTGTTGGAACAGGTCTATTTATAATTACAGAAGCATGGCCTTTGCTGGATGAAATATTCATGTACACTCTATTGCCAAACTGCACTTATGGCATAGTAAACTGCAAATATTAATAATATTATATTAAAGCCAATTTAGCAACATGGTTCATGCCAACTCAATAAGAAATGCCATTTTATTTTTTATTTTTTTATTTTTTTAATAAATTTATTTTTTATTGGTGTTCAATTAGCCAACATATAGAATAAGACCCAGTGCTCATCCCATCAAGTGCCCCCCTCAGTGCCCATCACCCAGAGTTAGGAGTCTCTCATGTTCTGTCTCCCTCCCTGATATTTCCCACTCATTTTTTCTCCTTTCCTCTTTATTCCCTTTCACTATTTTTTATATTCCCCAAAAGAATGAGACCATATAATGTTTGTCCTTCTCCGATTGGCTTATTGCACCCAGCATAATACCCTCCAGTTCCATCCACCTCAGAGCAAATGGTGGGTATTTGTCGTTTCTAATGGCTGAGTAATATTCCATTGTATACATAGACCACATCTTCTTTATCCATTCATCTTTCGATGGACACCGAGGCTCCTTCCACAGTTTGGCTATTGTGGACATTGCTGCTAGAAACATAGGGGTGCAGGTGTCCAGTGTTTCATTGCATCTGTATCTTTGAGGTAAATCCCAGCAGTGCAATTGCTGGGTCGTAGGGCAGATCTATTTTTAACTCTTTGAGGAACCGCCACACAGTTTTCCAGAGTGGCTGCACCAGTTCACATTACCACCAACAGCGCAAGAGGGTTCGTTCCCCTTTCTCCACATCCTCTGCAACATTTGTTGTTTCCTGCCTTGTTAATTTTCCCTATTGTCATTGGTGTGAGGTTGTATCTCATTGTGGTTTTGATTTGTATCTGCCTGATGGCGAGTGAGGAAGAGCATTTTCTCATGTGCTTGTTGGCCATGTCTGTCTTCCTCTGTGAGATTTCTGTTCATGTCTTTTGCCCATTTCATGATTGGATTGTTTGTCATTTTAAATATTGTTTAAAAGCACTAGTTTAACAACTTTTATAACATTGGGCCACCACAATGTATTATATACAGTACATTTGGAGACACTAAAATGGAAATAAAAAGAAGTCATATATTTCCCAAGTAATGACAAGGTATTAATAAGGGGTCTCCAGGGGTGCTTGGGTGGCTCAGTTGGATAAACGTCTGACTCTCGATTCGGTTCAGGTCATGATGTCAGGGTTGTGAGATCCAGCTCCACATTAGGCTTTTGATCAGTGGGAAGTCTGCTTGAGATTCTCTTCCTCTCCCTCTATCCCTCTTCCCACAGATGCATGCTCTCTCTCTTTCTCTCTAAAATAAATCAATAAATTTTAAAAAAAAGGTCTCCATTTCTGAGCAGTCCTAGAACATGGGGGTGATCCAATTCCTTTGAATTGGCTCCCAAGCCCTAGACTGCTTATTGCCTGGTACATCCATACACTGTAGTGCCTTGCTGTCACATAAACTACACAAAGATAATAATGAATAATTTGACTGTACAAGGGTGGGGGAATAATGTATTTACCAAAGGATTAATGCCAAGACATGCTTTTCTCCCTATAAAATCCCTTAGTTTATTTCTCTTTCTTATTCAAAGGGGTCAAATCAAAGTGTGTATGTGTACTGAAAGTGTAAAAATACATTATGACCCAGAGTTAAGTGTGGAATTTTGGACTATCTGATGCAATTCTTAGGGATACTTTACCATCCTTTTCTTAATGCATTGTTCCCTCTCCCACTGTCACTTAATTCCTTTCCTTTCCTTTTATTTTCTTCCCTGGGAGGCACTCAAGGCTAGAGAATACAGAAATATCTATTGGGCATTAAGGATTTATAAAGAAATTATAACTTTAAGACTGCAGTTTGAGTTTTGAATGTGGATAGTAAAATATTTTCCTATCAATTTTTTTTCATTAAAATATACTAAAAGGGATTATTTGTGATCCAAATATTATGGTTTGAAAGGTTACTTAGTTATCTTGTCTCATTTATGGAAACTATGGTTAAGTAGCATTTGCTGACTTTGTTATCATGACACTCTAGGGTGAAAATAAAATGAATAGCAAACACAGTTTTTGGAAAAAAATTAAAATTTTTCTTAACAAAACCCAAATAAAAATGTTATAATATGGAATGTAGTACCAGATGGTCTTTAATATATAGCAGATTGATATAGAAATGTTTAAATCCAATTGCAAGTATGAGAATTATTGTGTTTCAGTATTGACTCAACAGCTTAGGAGCTACTTACAGAAACTGTAATGTTTAATCAATATAGTGAAATATTCCACTATACAATTCAAATATGTCTTTCAACAAGAATCATATGTAACGCTGCCTTAAATCAGTAAAAGCAAAAGTGAATTGACCTCTACTACCCTGGCACTAATGTGGAAAGACAATGTGATGGAAAAAGAGATGTCATGACTTCATGAATATAATAGCATACATTTCTTGTAATAAAAAAACACAGAAATAGAGTAGGCATCTATAATTTTTACCTGCATAATTAAACATTTACTATATTCTGAATGGAAAACATTCATTTGAATATATTATGCAGTTCCTTTAATATAACAGTATAACAGTATAATAATTCTATCTATAAGGATAGAATGGTTAAAAGTATTAGATATCCAAGTTTCTTATTTCTAGCTCTGCCAATAACTAGCTAACTTACCTTAGTCACATTACCTCTCTGAGTTTCAACTTTATTTCTGAAAAGAATGACTTGGATTTAAACATCTCTAAGGTCCCTTTTACTTCTCTTACATTTAGGATTTTATTCAAATCATTTCAATATTGACAATAACTGGGTATCTGAAAATTTAGCATTTAATGATTTACAAATACAGCATTTCTAATTACCATGAATTGATACTTCTAGACAGTAGTAAAAACTGATTTTCTATTTTTCCATGTATTTATAGTATTGTTTTGAGGAAAATGAATATTTTAGTTATTACTAGTTGGTATTCACACCTTAATTAGGGAAGAAATATAAAAATCTCAAAATATTTTGCCAAAATTTTAATGTATTAAGAAAAAAATTAGCAGAATAAGTTAATTTGGGATACATGTTCCTGTTGTCAAAAGAAGATATATTACTTTTCTATACTGAAAACATTGTCACAAAATTAATCACTTAAGAAGGCAAACATTTATTATCTCATAATTTTGGTGGTTCAGGAATCCAGGCACAGTTTATCTGAGTTCTTGGCAAAGCAGTAATTAAGGTGTCAGCCAGGGCTGGATTTTCATCTAGGGAATTGACTGAGAAAGTGCTTCCAAGCTTTCTCAGGTTGTTGGCAGAATTTATTTCCTTATGGCTGTAGGACTCACAGCAGCTTACCTCTTCAAAGCCGAAAAGAACAAGACACTAGAGCAATTCTGCTAGCAAGGTAGCATTTTATATAACCTAACACAATGATGGGAATTACATCCTATTACCTTTGACATATTTTATTGGTTAAAAGAATGTCACCAGTCCCACCTACACTCATAGGGAGGGGATTGTACAAAGACATGAACACCAGGAGGCAAGTATCATGGAGGCTACCTAAAGGTTTGTTCATCACAGAAGAAATATGAGGGTGCAAATTCTGCTCCATTCTTTTTCTTTTTCTCTCTCTTTTCCTTTCCTTTTCCTCCATCCTCCTCTTCCTTCTCTTTTTTGTCCTTCTCTTTTATCATTTTTTTAAACTAAAACTGATCATTGTGACTGAATTGTGCAGATGCTCTATGCACATGTGAAAGGTCAAGAGCTGTATTACTGATGGTGCACAGCCTCAATTATAGGTAGATACCCTGAGGACAAACAATGGCTTTCCTGCTTTACGGAATACTAGCTACTAATGGATTATGTGATAATTTGTCAAACACTTTTACTCCTGACAATGTAATTATGTGAAAAACCCCCTGATGAAAATCTGTCCCAGAACTTTAACAAGTCAAAGGGTCAAGTGAAGACGGTTTTATTTTGGCAGCTAGTGTAGGATAATTCTCACTCATTTCATGCCCAATGCTAGTATCAATGATTAAACAACCAGTAATTTAAAATATTTTATAATCCTAAAAGACAAATGTTTGCTAGGAATTTAGTGACTAGAGGGAGAAAACATAAGTACAAGGTGAAGCATGTTCACTAAAACAAGATGGAAGAAACTTTTTTCCAGTATCATTCTCTTTCAAATGTTCATGGATTAATGATCCAAATGCTCTTCTGTTTCCTCATATCCTTCTGGCTTCTGGATATTTAATCTTATCAGTACTTCCACTTCTTAGGTAGGCAGGGAGAAGTAAGTAAACCCAAACTCAAACCACCTCTTTTGCCACTCCAAGAAAATGGTCTCTAGTTACATTATCTAGACTCCTTAGTTAAATCTTGGAGCATTCCTTCTGATGAGTTCTTAGCATCCGTTTCTTTTACAAACTAGTGGTTCTGTGTCACAGTTATTTAGAGTGGGATTATTCAGATTACTTTTTTTGATCCAGTGTTGAAGATTCTGATCATCTTTTGTATTTGTGTTGCTTTTATAATTCAACGCTGTTGAAAAACTTTAAACTACATTAAGGTAGGACATTAGCTCTATTTACATTTTAGTGACTTCTGCATAGAATTATTGCTTTACTGACAAGACAATGATGAAAAATGAATGAAGCCTACAGTTCTTTTTGGCAAGGTGAAACTATAAAGAGCATTAACAGAAGTTGCTGTGTGATATAGAGGTGTTAATCAAACCAAATGCAGACCTTCTTTGTTGGAGGGGTACATGTGAGACATTATGCACTAAAGGAAATCCAAAGGAGCTGAAGTAATCATTTTATGAAAATAATAAAGAATATTGTTAATTCTTCTAATACATGGAGGCACATGAGCTAAGTGACACTGCTACCTCATTCACAAAGGTCTTTCAAATGAAAGGAAATGAGGCAGGTTTGTTTTTTCTGTTTTCCATAGACCTTTGAAATTCTAAAGGGTATATATTATTTCATATTAATCCAGTATCCTAAAAATTATATTTTCCAGTGAGATTATGCAAGATTATATGATGATATTTTGTCATTCAATAAAGACTTTTTGATCACCAACTATGTACAAGGATCAGGTAATATTTTATTATTTATTTGAGTATTTTCATTAATGAAATAAAGAGTTGAATGATTCTTCAAAAGTGGGGTTTTAAATAGTGTGCACAATTTTAAAATTCAATTTAAAACACCAGACTTTGGTTTAAGTTTTTTTCTCCCTTCCCTGTCAAATCAATTTATTGGAACATTCCTATAATTTTAAAAAATATATGCCAGGGGAAAAATTATGTTTTTGTAAACAGAAATATATAATCTTGTTTTCATGCAATAACCTATTCTGTTAAAAAATATTCACAAGGACAATATTATAGACTGCAGTGGTATAATAAAGCCAACTATCTGTTTCCTTTCTCATGCAGGTGTATTTTCCCCCAGTATTCATTCTTGGTCAAATAACAATGATTGTTCAGGTATTGAAGGTAGTAAAAGATTTTTTTTTCAGGTAATTAAGCAACTGAATAGAAAGACAGGAAGAGAAAATTATATTTGTTATCCACAGGTCAAGGGCTCAAATAGTTGAGTGGGAAAGCTGCGGCAAAATAGCATTTTTAAAAATTGTTGCAGGGAATCAGCTTTTAATTCTAGCTTCAATAGTGTACAGTTTAAAGAAATTGGCTAGGGATGCCCAGGTGGCTCAGCAGTGGAGCATCTGCCTTTGGCTCAGGGCATGATCCCAGGGTCTGGGGATTGAGTCTTGCATCGGGTTCCCTGTGAGGAGCCTGCTTCTCCCTCTGCCTATGTCTCTGCCTTTCTCTCTCTCTTTCTCATGAATAAATAAATAAAATCTTTAAAAAAAAAGAAACTTGCTAAAATCTTTGAGTAATATAAAGTCTGAACTGTGAATAATTTCTGAAAGAGAATGAAAAATCTATACTTATTATATCAGAAATTTAAGTCTATTGTCCAGTAGAAGCACAAAATAGTGACAGATGTGGAAGTACCTATAGTCCACAGACCAGTGAAAACGGATTGTCTGGTTTTTGCCTTTTAATGCTTAGCATATATGCTTAAATTAATACTCAGAAAACTGTATATGTTCATTATCTGTTATGATTTTGTTCTTTTTATATTTTTGTGGTTTTTATAAAGTTTTGAGTGTGGCATATCAATTTGTGTTTTAAGAGGACATTTAGACTGGATGAACTCAAGTGCCATTTTAGTTAAAGTCCTAATGATTGTAAGAATAGCTCCTAAATGGAGCTTGTACCTATTTGGGTGAACCACTTTTAAAAAAGCATTTTATCATTGAATTATTCAGTAACATCTACTTGAAAAATTTAAGTATTGTCATCTGGAAAATGGGATGATTAATATTGGCTTACCTCTTTAGTTGCCTATGAACAATAACTGATAAAAAATTGTTGTAAGCACTTGATAAAATACTAAGTGCCATACAAATGTTTGGATAGGAAGAACAGCAACAGCAGCACTTTGCATCCTACCAGATGCCCTCACTTTAAGTAAAGCAAGTTTTCTCCTCCAAGCTTCTATGTAATTTATTGCCAAGTGCAAAAAGTATCTCAATTTACCTATGCTAAGTGATGCTGACATTTAACTCATTAGCATGTAGAGTGTTTTTGAAAGAGCTTTGATAGCTAGAGAACTAAATATGAAGTTCAGTTCTTTTTTATTATCCAATCCCCCAACTCTTTCACTCTCTTACTTTTAATAAGCAGATATTAGTATTTCTGTGAGCTCTTCAGAAGTGCTAAGGATAAAGAAAAAAAATAAATCTGTTGGACTTTAAATTCCTTTGGCATTTCCACTTCAGTCTCACTTTGATTTTGATCTTAGATAAAACCAGAGCTTTTAATTTAAAAAAAATATAACAGCTGAAATTTATTTTGCATTTCTAAGGAGTCTTTATCATGACTGATTTAGGAATGTACATTATTCAGGTTTTAGAAGAGATCTCTTAACTAAGTAAAACAGTAAAGCAGAGAGGCTGAGTGATTTAAGAGAAGATTCAGAGGAATTCATTGTCTGAACTGGAGATCCCTCAGGATTTACAATCTCTTAACCCAAATATGTACCTAAAAGCTCTCTTAAGTAACCTTTCTTGGAAATATCGATAATTTTAATTTTTATTCTACTTTCTTTTCCTTTATTTTCTCTTCTTACTGTGGATTTTATACTGGTAATATCTTTTTGCAACTCATAGCAGTAGATCCCACAATGGGTTAGCATTATTACTTGTGTAAGCAGCTAAAATATTTTCTTCTTTTGCAAAAGTTGGTGAGAATTCTCCACCTTTCTTTCCTTTCTATTCTCACTTGGGTTTGTTTTGCGTAAAATCTGGTCTTTTTCTCTTGATTTTATATAATAAGGGGACTCAATCACTTTGGTAATGTGTTTCAATGATTGGCCCTTCTATAATATAATGTTTCCTTCTGGAAAAAAATGCACACATAAAAAAGGGGAGAATAGGGAGCTATTATGAAGCTACTGGACTATTACTGCCACTACTAGTACTACTTTTAATAAAAATGAGACCAACAGCAGTACTAGTGTTAGTAGTAAGTATCATCTATTGAACCCTGCCATGTTCTATGGATTGTTATGACAACTTCACATACTGCATTTCATTTTTAAAGCCTTACAAATGCAGATTGATTTAAATGATTTGCAGTGTTATTCAAAGTAAATATGCTTTTAATAAAAAATCAAACTTGAGGATTCATATTGATATCCTATTATTTTCAACTAACATTATTGGTACTCATCCTGGCATAGTTTTGATGAGGTTAAATAAACATGCTGGCTTTTTACTATAGCCTTGCTATCTTCCTTGAGTTCATCAAAGATCAAAACTACCTCATAATGAGATATTTAGTATTTCAATGTGTATTTGAATGGAAATAGGAAATGTTTCTATGTAGCAAATCTTGTTATGCTGATGATTTAGAGTATTAATCAATGAGAATGAAATGTAAGCATTTCAATGTTATTTTTATCTCCCTTCTTTGCATATATAAGGATTAAAGAGTAAAAGTGTAAACGTGAGAGCACCAGGAATATTTAAAAGTGAGGTAGGTGAAGGCTGGTGTAGTATTTTATATCATTAACCAAGTGTCACATTGTCAGTTAAATTTACCTTTTTTTAAAGGTTGTTTATGGTTCACTTTGAATAAATACAATAGCTAAAAGGAAAAGAAAAGTTCCAGCTTTCTGATTTGTCAGGTTGAAAAATGATGAGGGCAATCAGAATGGATGGGGGAGTGCATTTTAAGTAGCATATGTTTGGGAGACTGATTATTTGCATTTTTTCAGGTTTGTTTACAGGTAGGTAATGTTATGCATCTGTGATATTTAAAAGCATTTTTTTGGTTTGGTTTCTAAACTCCTATCAGTGGTTATGATTCTAGCAATAATAAGATACAACAAATGCTTTCAAATTGATTACTAGTCCAGAGAGGATTAGAAATAATCACAGTACCTAAAACTGTAGGAAAGAGTAGGAGGAAGTACCCTATTTGATATGAACAATGTTTCTTTCATAAGGAGGAGTTTCTTCAGAGTCAATAGTTAAACCACATTAACAGACTGAATTTTGAAAACTGAAAATATATTTTTATAAAAATCTCTCATACTTGAATAACTTACTTGCATAGATGACCCCACATTAATTGAAATATGAAGGTATATTACTTTGTCAGGTGTTCTCCATTATTCACCAACTAATTCAAGTTCTTTCTCCCTCTTTCCCATGAATTCATATACCTGGTATATTTAGGATTAAACGTTCCTTATTTGTATAAGTTATGTATTGTTGCATAACAAGTTAACCCCAAACTTGGTGATTTAAAACAACACATAATTATTATCCCATAGTTTCTCTGAGTCAGGAATTGGGAGAAGCTTAGCTGGGTGAGTCTAGTTCAGGGTCTTCCAAGAGTTTATAGCCAAGATGGTAGCCAGGATTGTAGTCATTTGAAGGATAAAGCGGTTGGAGGATTCACTTTCAAGCTCATTCACATGGCTATTGGTAGGAGTCCTCAAGTTCCTCACTGGAAGAAGGCCTCAGTTCCACACTGTCTCTAGGTAAGCAAGTGTTTTCATGACATCATATCTGGTGTTCTCAAGAATGAGTGATCTGAGAGAGAGAGAAAGGGAGAAAGAAAGAGATAAATATAAGGAAGGAGGGTGGGGATGAGAGAGAGAGAGGGAGAGAATTTAAGTGCTTTTTATGAATAATCTCCAAAATCATGCAGTGTTTTATTTTGTTTTAGAAGCTCATTACTAAGTCTAAGTCACACTCAAAGGGAGGGAAATTAGATACTGCCTCTTGAAATGAAGAGGATTGAAGATATTGTGGACATATCTCAAAGCCACCTCATTATTGGTCACTTGTCCCTTTTACTCATTCCTCATAGTCACTAAGAAAGCCACCTGAATAGGTGATTTTATTTCTCTGTAGCTTCAATGGCAGCTATGGTTAATAAGTACCTATAGATTATTCCTATAGTCTCTTTAATATCTTTATATTATTGTATACTTAATTAGCAGTGCTTCCAAGTAGAATTTTTAATATTTTTTCCTGGATGTTCATAGCTACATTCAAATTAGTTACTTATATCTATTTTCCAGGAAATGTTTTATCCGTTCTGAATTTGGCTTCTATCATGGGTATTGAATATGGCATTTCTTCAGTTCTACCAGTGGGTTTCTGTTTCACTAGCATCTTTTATGGTAACATTATGGATTAGAACTTGATATTGACCAGAAGGCTATAATATATGGCACAAAAGGATAAGTGGAACACTGAACTTAGAGTAATTAGTTTTGTAAATAAATGTTTAATAAAGTTAATGGTAATTATTATTTTATAACAACATAAAAACATACTGTGAATAGTTGTTTGACTTACATATCCTAGAAAAGCTATATAATCATACAGATTTTGTCTAGAAGGAAACATGGGAATGTGTAGTAAAACTTTTTTAATTCACAGATGCAAAGATGGAGTAACTTATTTTCTGGGATAAAGAGCAGATAAATACAGATTTTTAAAAAAGATTTTACTTATTTATTCATGAGAGACAGAGAGAGAGAGAGAGAGGGAGAGACATAGGCTTCTCTTTCTAGAGAAGCAGTCTCCATGCAGGGACCCCAATGTGGGGCTCAATCCTGGGACTCTAGGATCACACCCTGGGCCGAAGGCAGGCACTCAACCACTGAGCCACCCAGGTGTCCCAAGTTTTACAGATTATAACAAACATTTTGTGCAGATAAGAAGGCAGCAATTTTTAACTAGCTGATGATAATTTGAATTTCAGATTGTCATCAAGACTTAGAATGAAACCACTAATATTGGCCATATTGTCTTTTTTAGATGGCTATTATTATTTTCAATATGATTGGGGGATAAAATTCTTATTTAACTTATTGCACAAATCATCAATTATATTGAAATATATATATTGAAAGATGACTGCTATGATTGCATTTAAGAGTTATTACAGTAGTTTTGTATCTACTATCTTTCTTTTCACAGAGATCTTGAGCACTAGGGCAGAGTATGACTTACATATTTTTTTGTATTAGAAAACAAAGGTTCAGTTAAGGGACCTTAGCTTTTGTTCTTACCACTAATCTATGTTTTCCTCTTTGTTCATAATTTATATATTGTATAATTACTGATTTATGCTCTTATTTCTAAAAGGATTTAAAATAGCTTATAAAATTCATAGAGCACAAAAGGGCTGAAAGAAAAAATAAGGAAGATAAATCAGGGAAAATAAAATAAACATAAAAAAATAAAACAAAACCAGGAGTAATATAAATACAGAGAATTAGTGCCACAATGTCACCACAGCTACTAGAAATGGGCCAAACATTTACTTCTAGGCTTCCTAACATTTAATGCAAAGGTAGACACATGATTCACAGTAAACAGAAGATAAAAATAAGCCAGTTTCATAAAAGAAATACAGTCACTAGTACTAAGACATGAGAATATTTCTCAATGCATTGTTATCGGGAGAGGACTATATAATATGAACAATGTCCTCAATAATAGCTTTACAGTAAATATAGTGAAGCATTTCATAAGATTCTTCTTTATAAGCTTCTTCAAGTTAAAACAATAACATCAATAAAGATAATTTTATATGAGTCCTAAATAATGAGATTCAAGTATATTATTCCCTGATGGTCTAGCTTAATCCGAGGATGTATTTGGTGGATAGAAATAAATGGTTTGCCTAACTTTTAGACAATTCTCTAAAAAATCTCTATTTTGTTTAATCATTTTAAAAATAAATATTGATTTGGAATAGGTCTGAGACATATAACATTAAGTGTGGTAATTACTAAGTGTAGACCCATAAACTTTAGAAATCAATAGGCCATAGAAATGACTTCTTATCAAGTAAAAATGCCTAATTAGAGTTTGAAAAGACCCTTTCATCTTTGCAGAGGTGGGTTGAGAATTGACAAGGTCAGTATGTACTGCTTTGAGTTCAGCATTGCACATAGAATCACAGATAATCAAAGTCCCAAAATTTGGTGCCACATGCAACAATTCTCATCGGGAAGAAGGAAAGCTCAGTAAATCACCCATAATACATCTAAAATCAAGCAACATAAGTTTCCAATTAGCTTTCTTTTCTTTTTTTAAAAAAGATTTATTTATTTATTTATGACAGACACAGAGAGAAAGAGAGGGCAGAGACATAGGCAGAGGGAGAAGCAGGCTCCATGCAGGGAGCCCAATGTGGGACTTGATCCCGGGACTCTGGGATCATGCCTTGAGCCAAAGGCAGACCTTCAACCGCTGTCCCTCCAATTAACCCAGGCGTCCCTCCAATTAACTTTCTTATATAAATTGATTGCAAAATATATAGTAGAAGATCAAAATAAGGTAATTATAAGTTAGTTAAATGTTAGGGGATATTTACTACAGATTAAGACTAATTTTGGAATACTGGAAGCCATTCTTGTAATCATTAGCTAGTAGTGGTCCTGTCTTTTAAGCCTGTATTTCATAAATTTCCAGCCATTTTTTTCCTTTCTAACATATTACCTTACCTCTCTTCCTATATGGCCTACTCCATCAATGACACTCTATTAACATTCTTATTTTTTTTAATCCAGTTTTCCTTATATTTACCATCCTGCTAAACATAACTTTGGCTGAATTTGCCTGTCTACTTTTTTGTAGTCTATAGTGGGATGTTGCATGGTATTAAGAAAAAAATTGTGCAAACTATTTTCAATTTGAGAATATGGTCTTGGAAGGAAGTGGGATAAGGATGGGGTACAAAAGGTATTTAGACCACTGGAAATATTCTCGATCTGTAATCATGTATGTTGATAATTTTAATATTTTTGCTATGTATTTATAATTTAGTTTTCTGTATAGAGGATGTTTTAACCAGTGTTCTCCAGAGAAACAGAACCAAAACATGTGTAAATATATAGAAAGAGTTTTTTTGGGATCCCTGGGTGGCGCAGCGGTTTGGCGCCTGCCTTTGGCCCAGGGCGCGATCCTGGAGACCCGGGATCGAATCCCACGTCGGGCTCCCAGTGCATGGAGCCTGCTTCTCCCTCTGCCTGTGTCTCTGCCTCTCTCTCTCTCTGTGACTATAATAAATAAATAAATAAATAAACAAACAAATAAATAAATAAATAAATAGTTTTTTTTTTTTAAGTGGCTCATACAATTGGAGAGACTGAGTCCAAAATCTGATGGGGGAGGCTGAAGACCCAGGTTGATGAAGTTGAAGAGTCTGCTGGAAAATTCCCCCTTGCTCAGAAGAAAGCCAGCTGTTGTTCTATATAGGCCTTCAGCTGATTGGATGAGGCCCATCCACATTTATGGAGGGCAAATTGCTTTACTAAAACTCACTGATTTAAGTGTAAATCTTATTAAAAAATATTCTCTCAGAAAATCCACAATGATACTTGATGAAATATCTGGGCACATTAGTTCAGCCAAGTTGACACAGATTTAACCACCAAAGATGGTATATTACACAATAAAGTATTTACATCAGTCACTTACTTTTTCAGAGGGGCCCTCAATCCTAACTGACAATATTTCTACATTTCTCCAGTCAACTTTTTTTCCATTATGTACAACAGCTATTTCAAATTTTTTAAATCTCTTTAAATCTCCAGCCTTCTACAGTTGATCCTCTTGCTTATTTCACAGAGAAAATGAATACCAATAAATTACCTCTCCCCACCCCCTGCCTCACTGCTACCAAATCAGAAATTGCATTTGCATCCACACCTTGTTTTCCTCTTTTCTTTTTAGAAGGGAGAGGTATCCTTTCTTCTTTTCAAGGCTAACCATTTTACCTGTAATCTAAGTTCCATCTTTTCTTATCTTTGTAGGAATCTTGTTATATGGTTTATTTACTCTCTTTTGTATTGCCAACTTCTCTGTTTCTGTTGACTCATTCCAAGCTTCTACCCTGTCTAGTGGTCCTCACAGACAAAACTTTCCTTCAAGAGGTATTATCCTTGAAGGCTTTTGTTGTTGTTGCAGTGAGGTTTCTGTAGATCCCAAGCAACTTTCCGTTCTTTTGTTACTTCTTTGCATGTAACTTAATTTGGATGTTGTTGCTTTACTGAACAGTCAATGGTGTTTAGCTTTGCTCATTTTGTTACCCTACAGGCCTTGACAAACCAGGCATTAGGGGCAAGTTCCACCTTTTGGAGGCAGAAGAACCTAGAAGAGTCCAAAGTTAAGCTATTGGATTCAAGATTCTGGTCATTTATTTTTATTTGTGAGAGTTTGGGCAAGTTGCTACCTTGTTAAGCCTCCACTTTTTATGTGAAAACGGAGACACTAAATGTTCCTTCTTCTATAGGATTACTGTAAGAGTTAAATGAGGAAAAAGAAAAATATTTACAGTATCTGACACAGTAAGTAATGAACATATGCTAATTATTATTTTCGTAAGTAATGAACATATGCTAATTATTATTTTCCAATATGCATAAGGCCAGTCTAAAATGAACAGTCTTTTGCTAAGCGGTAAGTAGGAGAAAAATATCCATGGGATAATATTTCTTCTTGCTTCTTTGGAGAATTGGTGTGGGAGAGGTTGAGCTCCAATTCAAATAAACAAGTTATCTGCAGCATTTAAGTGATACTTTCATTATACTATAAAGTGTGACTCTTGTGCCACTGATTCATTTTGTGACTCTAGACAACTTTTATTTCTCCTGACCTCATTCTCTTAATTTTCAAAATGATGGAGATGGGTTACATGCTTTCTCTGCTTCATTCTAAAGCTAATATGCTATGTTTCTATAATTCTTTTAAAAGTATATTTTAGTGATAAGTGATTATAACATTTAATTTTTTTCTCACATGTTTCCCTTTTAGTAATTCATTATATTATGACTCTTCATACATACTATTTTATCATGTTCTATATTTTCCTCCTACTGGGAAACCTTTCTCCTTCCTTGGTATAACCATAATTTTCAATCTATCATTTCATCTAATGTTCTCAACTGTAACATCTAGACTTACTCCTTTTAGTTTGTCATGGTAACATGCAGCTTAACTTCCCTCTCATGCTGTGAGAGTTCAGCCATATTTGATCTATGTTTTCTTGGATTTTGGCTGATAATCCAGAGGAATATCACACTCACTTTTAAGTGTCATAGAAAATAGATTTTAAGCCAAATTATCTACAATTCTAGTGTATTAGAATCCCTGTATTTCTATTTCTCCTTACTATATTCTATTCATCTGTAATATCTAATAGTTGACTTTTCTTGGAGTTATCACTAAAATAAACTGGTAGATGTGTCTTTACTATGTAACTTATAGTGAATACTTATATAGTTTTAACCTGTAAATGACAACTGCAACAAGGAAATAAATTAGTTTTAGAATAATCTTTTAGATGATAGCTATCAAAAAGGGACAAACTTCAGATCTTACTACCAAAGTATATTAATACTAAATAGCATTGATTCCTTTTCTATAATAACTGAATATGCATGTGTATCATTTATCATGATCAGGGTCACTTTCTATCAGAGACACCCATCTCTCAATTATTCAGTGTTTTATTTTCTTAGGTCTATGAATTCATTGTTTCAATTATCATTTAGTTAAGTTGCATCTTTCACATATTAATAAATCTATTAGGCTGAAAATGCAATCAATATGGTAATCAACTAATGTTGCTTTGGAGTCGCTGCTTTCACGTAAAGCATTTTATTTCTAAAAGGCCCAAATTAAAATGCAGATGAATCTTGGAGAAATTATACTTTGGTGATGATGACTGTGGATTGGTCATTTTGATTACCTGCCCGTGATCAAATGGAACATCTGCTGAGGGAAGCAGAGCCATAAAAGTTCTGGCTATGTAACTACCCAAGTGAAAGAGGTAAGAATGGAAACACTGTAGGAAAGGATGCTGGGAATTGAGGAGCATTATATATGCACCAAGGTCCCAGAAATACAGAGGTGGGATTACTATATGAGCTATACTCAAAGGTTTCGCTAAAACCTTTTTCCAATCTGAATTCACAAGTTTATAGCAAATGCTCAGAACATTGTTTAATACCTCTTACTGATGGTCATTTGAAAATCACATCTCATCTGCTCAGATTACCAAACATAAAATGGAGTCCTAAAATTTTTAAGCTACTCATGAGATTGTTGCATTTTTTTTAGAGTGGAAGTTAAAGAGCATGTTAAATCTTAGCTGAAGACAATGAGAACTGAGACCATCATGTTTTAAATATTTTTCTTCACAGATCATGTACTTTTCATTGATGAAGGTGAGAGGGACATTTGGGAATAAATATTTACCTTAAAAATTATACTATTATTTGAACTTTTCTTAATCATGTTATTTATCACTGTGGTTAAAATAAAACTCTGATGAGAGAAATGAGGGAATAAACTAATGTCTGATGTTAGTATATTTACCTCTCTGACAGGCAAAAGCACTTTGAGGAAAGGATTTCATTTAAAATAAAAATCATCAATGCTAATTATATGCCTTATGATCACTATGCTTGGTTCTATTTTTATTTATTACCTTCAACATAAGATTTTATAATAGTTGTCATTAGCTCTTTGCTGATTCACTATTTTTCTCTTTGAAAATTTAAAATAGCCACTGAAAAAGATCAAATAATCTTATCTCATACTCTAATAAACAATAATATTGTTTAGGTCCACCACTAAAAGAATTTTTATACATAAAGACCAGGTGTCATTATATTAAAGTAGGAAAACAGACTTAGATCACATAATTGTTAGAGCAGTGTGGGCATTCAAATACTGATTACTTTTGTGCAAACTTAGTAACCTAATACTGTTGGAAGATGGTGAAAATTGAACACCAAGAATTTGTCTTACAAGAACTTAGCTCAAGGTTCCTCAACCTTAGCACTACTGATATTTTGGGCCAGATTCCTTGTTGTGGGGGACTACTTTGTGCACTGTGGGATGTTTAACAGTGTTCATGGTCTTTACCCACTAATTCTAGTAGTATACCCCCCAAATACCTCCAGATATTGTTGAATGTTTCTTAGGGGGCAAAATTTCTCTCAGTTGAGAACCACTGACTTAGCTGACTAAGCTGACCACTGACTTAGCTGATCTATCTGAATAACCATCCTAATCCTTCCTTCACTATGATCTCCTCTGCATATTATTTCTTCTGAGTATTTAAATTTACATATTTTTATAACAGTGTTTTTAAATGGAAAGAAATTAGGCTGAATCACATATGGCTTTTTTTTCTCTATATAAATCACACCAATTTTAGGCATAGGGAAGACTTAGTTTCTAGCCCCTTCATAATACATAGTACAGCGCTTTGTGTCAAATAGGACCATCAAAAATGTTGATTGACATTGATAACAGCTAGTCTTGGGGGATGTAGTGTTGTTTCACTCTGATTATTTCAGGGTATTTTACTATTCTATTTATATAATAAATAAGATTCTTTCTGAAAATGCAGCTCAGGCCACAGTTCTATAAATAACTTTTAGTTTATGGAGTCTTAAAATAGAAATATACCTTACATTGATTTCAAAGTCTCCTCTGAGAAAACCTGTGCCCTACTAGCATAAAAAAAATCATGAATAAATGAAATGTCATGGGACAGCCACTAATCAATTTTCAGTCATTTTCATCTTATAAAACTAAACTAAAATAAAAAATCTTGCTTTGCTTTCTCTATTGATATATCTTGACCTTATCATAGATTCTTCAGCCATTTTAAAAGCTTTCAGTGCAAAGGGCTTGGCTCACCGTCTGGAGAAGAGAAAGCTGACAAGTTAATCAAGCAGACTGATGATGTGGTGGCTACAATAAAAAAGGTCAAAATCATGTATTATGTCTTGAAATGTATCTACTGATTTGATGATAATGTTAAGTTCAAATCTCAAAGGCCATTTAATAGAGTACAATTTTTTTCCTTGAGGCAAAGAAATTTTCACCTCATAAGGTGAAGTCTGTGACCTGTTTCAGCTGTTGATCAGAAGTCATTTTATTCACTTATTAATTCATTCACTCTTTTGTCCATCCATCCATCCATGCATTTACCTTTCATCCATTCAACATTTATTAGACACTAGCACTAAGCTTGGTACTGGGGAGATTGTGTTATTAAATAAATAATAGTTACTGCCCATGAACAGCATACTGTCCAGATCAATATTTCCCACGACATGCTTAGAGGAATAATGTTCCCATAAGATACTAGTTATTCACTACATAGTAATGTTTTTCTTTCCTGAATTTTCTGGAATAGTTGAAAGAAATCTCAGTTTTCTAATACGTAAACTATTTTTTACCTGAGAAAATCTTAACGTAAAATATTTTAATATTGACCTTGAAAAATGAAAGAGTCTAAAATATATGTTATAAACTATAAAGTTAGGACTCAAGTCTGGTGGCATTTTAGCAATTCAGTTGAATATTTTCTCCCTTGTTTATGGCACAAAATTCCCTTAATGTAGCAGGGAAACATGACCTTATAAGACAATCTGAGAAATTCATTTCTCAGAATGGATACCTGTGTGGATGACTAGAGGAAGGTGGATTTTAAAAAAAAGTCTAGCTTCTTTCTGAAAAAGAAGGCAAAGTTAGTCATTTGTAATTCATTTCAGTCAGATTTCAAAGGATCACTTACACTTTGGAAAGTGGGAAGATGGGCCAAATTTTAAACAATGACAGTTATGATAATCATACCACTTTATAAAAAAAGATCGTGGGGTGAGGAAAGTATTAGAAAAGATATTATTTCTTTGTGTGAAGAATATTATTTTGGTAAGTACTTATCAACAAGCACAGAGTTGGAGATAAAGTCTTAATTTTGCGTCTTTACATTAGGTCAGTAGTTCACTTCTATTTGTATATATTTGTTGGTCTATACAGATGTTAGTAGATTAGCTCAATGTAATTTTAAGGATAAATTCACACTTTACTCAAGTATACACACAAAACATAAAATCATTAATATTGTGGATGGCTAAATTTCAAAAGTCCAGAAATTCCCTTCTGATCAGCAGTTAGATGAGCCTGATATTGATTAGGAGTTTATCTAAATGGTTTCTTATCTAGAACTGTTGTAAACTCAGAATGTTATTTATATAAGGTGAATAAAAAGCAGAAATGTCTAATTTTATGGGATTCTACTGGTGTTAGGGGGAAAACTAGTGTTTTCAAGCACATTAATTGACAGTATTAAGTGTTATGTAGCAGCATTAAGCACTTCGAAAATAAAAACTAAAGAAATTATTTTTGTTATGTTCGTGCTGATGGTGAATGAAATATATTTCTGTAACCTTAGTGATACCATAAACTGTACCTGGTTGAAAAGCATCTTAATATTTTAATTGTGTTCTTAGATTTCCAGTTTGTAAGGCTGTTCCATACTAGCAGCTCATAGATATAAACACTAAGCAATCAATTGTCATATATCTATAAGACCTCAGAATAATATGATAAACAATGGAATTATGAAGAATCATTCATATTGGGACATTTTAATTTTTTTCTCATGTTGACAAATCTTTTAAATAGAATGGAAGTAAAGCAATTGTTATATTCTTGTCACTTTCCCCAAAATATCAGTCTAGTGTATTAAAATTCATAAGTGAGAATTTTTAGATATAATTTGTTTTTCTTTAAGATTTCAAAGTTATCTTATTGTGAATTATACTTGTAGCAATGTTTTTGCACCAAAGGTAATAAAGGGAAGGGAAGACAAGACAACACTAAGATTGCCCTTGATTATCTAGGACCTATATTCATTATAATTACAGTGGACAACAATATAATGAAAATTGCAACATTGATTGAAGGCTTACTATATGCCAAGAACTGTTGCATTATGTTTCTTAATGCTCAAAAGAAATCTGTGAGGTAGATGCTATTTTTATCTCCTTTTTACTTGGAGATGTTAAATACTTTGCCCCAGCTCTTGAAGATAGTTTTTTGGGGATTTGAATCAAATTTGTTCTGACTTCAGTGCTCAAGTTTTTGACTACTAGTGCCTATTTGAGAATCCTTAGCTAATATGTATTGAAAAAGTGGCTTGGAATCATAATCATAAAATTGTTTAGACTATAGGTCTGGAAGGGCACTTCATTAGTTGGTGGGTAATTATGTATACTATTCATGAATATTTTCAGGCAGTATGATCTTTTGGAAGAAAACCAAACAACTAATCTGTGGTGGACATACAAATGTTCACCAAGATGTCTGATTGTCTTCTTCTTTAGGCACGTGCTTCATTGAAGTTAGACACAATAATATGACTTGCTTTATCCAGTGAAATAAGAGAAGTGATTTATGCCATTTGTGGGTAGAAAAATTTAAAGGCTGCTATGAGATTCTTCATGTTCTCTTTACTTGCCATAGTAATTGTGGAAGTGTGTGTTTATCATACTGGGGGGGGGGAGGAAGAAAGACCAAAGCATCCTGGAATATTGAATGATCAAATACAAGTTAGATGTCCTTGAGACTCTCCAAGACTCAAAGTGAACTTTGTGTGAGTGAGGAATAAATTTCTCATGTGTTAGGCCCCCAGGATATTGTTATATAGCCTAAACTCACTTAATCTGATTGAAACATATTCAGACCACATGTGTTGTATCTATAGCCCTATTTTCAAGATCAGTAAAAATAAGCCATTAACTTCTATGAATTTTAGTCTTTTGTTTTAAAATTATGATTTCTAGTCGATGTCTTCCCCCTGAAATTTTGGGGGCAGATCAAATGGTCACATAACAGAACATATATGAGTGCCTGTAAACTGCAAGGAAATAGATTATTGATTATTATTAAAGTAGGAATTATGGCCTCTTCATATTCATTATTTGGTGAACAGTGTTCAGTGATGTGGCTGATTTTTTTAAAAGTTAGGGCTAGAAGACAAAGTCTATTTTGGGGGTGGTGACAAAATGATAAAATTCAAATGCACATATTGATGAATTTTAGGAGAAAGAAATTAGTTGCTTAGTACAGCATAGGGAATAATAGGATATGCTCAACTGTAGTATTGGACAAGGAGTTATAGTGGATTCTATAAAGAAACAAAACCCAAGGATGATAACAATGAGAAATATTTGTTTTAAAGAAAACATAATGTTTTTTAAATCTCTAGAGCTAAAGACTTACACTGTTAATAACCTTCACAATGTGTTTAGCATTTCTGAGATTTCTTACAAGTTCTCGTTGTCAAGGATGTGAGATCTACACTTAAAGTAAATACTGGGAGCAGGAGACCAATATTGCCAGAAATTGAAATGAAGTACAAAGAGACAGGAGTTATATTTCAATCTGTTTTTCCTTCCTGTCTTCTGCCAGTCTGAAGGATATTAAACAGCTCTTAGTGGAGGAAAAAAATGCTTTTAATATTTTAGTACCCATTAACCCCAAAGGTGTTACCATGAACATGATATGATGTGTAAGCAAAGATGAATCACAAGATCTATACTTTGAATCTATATAACTGAGCATCATATATTTACTCTCTGGAAATCTCTTCTACTGAGGGATAGTGCTACCTTTAACATGTAATTTGTAAAATCCCAAATACTATATAAATATGGATACTTCCATCTTCAGGAGGTAGAGATTACTCCTCTTACTCCTGCTAGTATGAATTGGACATAGTGAATTATTTCACAGGAATAGAGAGTACGGAAACCAAGAAATACTAACTTTATAGTAGAGCAAACTAGCAAACACTACCTTATAAAAGTGGCCAAGGTTAATATGATCAGTGATGTCGTATACTGATTGATACGTGTAATGAGAAGGGCACTTTTCTTCTCTATAGTATTCTTCCCCCAAATTCATAATCCTAGTCTAGTCACAAGAAAAAAAAAATCAGGAAACCTAAATAAGGATATATTCTACAATGTCCATCACCCATTTAACCCAACTTCTTGACCACTCCCTCTGGTAACTATCAGTTTGTTCCCTATGGTTAAGAGTCTGTTTCTATGGTTCTTATTTTTCTCCCTATGTTCATTTGTTTTGTTTCTTAACTTCCACATATAAGTGAAACCATGTGGTATTTGTCTTTCTCTGACTGATTTGTTTCACTTATCATGGCTCTCTATGTCTAACCACATCATTGGAAATGGCAAGATTTCATTCTTTTTGAAGGCTGAGTTCCATTGTGTATATATATATATCACCTCTTTACCTATTCATCAGTCAATGGACACATGGCGTCTTTCCATAATTTGGCTATTGTAGATACCGCTGCTATAAACATCCGGGTGCGTGCATCTATCCCTCTGAATCAGCATTTTTGTATAGGTAAATACTTAGTAGGGCAATTGCTGGATCATAGGGTAGTTCTATTTTTAACTTTTTAAAAAAGATTTTATTTACTTATTTGACAGAGGGAGAGAGAGAGAGAGAAAGAGAGAGAGCATAAGCGGGGGAGTGGCAGGCAGAGTGAGAGGGAGAAGCTGGCTCCCTGCTGAGCAGAGAGCCCCCCACCAGCTATGTGGGGCTCCCTTGCAAGACTCTGGGATGATGACCTGAGCTGAAGGCAGACACTTAACCAACTGAGCCATACAGGCATCCCTATTTTTAACTTTTTGAGGGACCTCCATACTGCTTCCCAGGGGGCTGGACCACTTTGCATTTCCACCAATAGTGTAAGAGGGTTCCCCTTTCTCCACATCCTCACCAACATCTCTTGTTTTCTGTGTTGTTAATTTTAGCTATTCTGAAAGGTGTGAGATGATATCTCATTGTAGTTTTGATTTGTATTTCCCTGATGATGAGTGATATCAAGCTTCTTTTGTGTCTGTTAACTATCTGTATGTCTTCTCTGGAAAAATGTCTATTCATGTTTTCTGTCCATCATTAACCGGATCATTTGGTTTTTGGGTGTTGAGCTTGATAAGTTCTTTATAGATTTTGAGTACTAATCCTTTATCTGATATGTCATTTGCAAAAATCTTCTCCCATTCTGCAGGTTGCCTTTTAGTTTTGTTGATTGTTTCCTTCACTGTGCAGAAGCTTTTTATTTTGATGATGTCCCAAGAATTTATTTTTACTTCTGTTTCTCTTGCCTCAGGAGACATGTCTAGCAACAAGTTGTTATGGCCATTGCCAAAAAGGATTCTACCTATGTTCTCCTCTTGGATTTTAATGGTTTCCTTTCTCACACTTAAGTCTTTAAACCATTTTGAATGTTATACACAACAGATGGAATATTGAAAACTATTCCTGAAATTAATGGTGTACTATGTTGGATAATTGAATTTAAATTAAAAGAATAATTTATTTTTGTGGATGTTGTAGGAATGTGGTCCAGAATGATTGTTCTGCACATTGAAATTCAGTTCTCCCAACACAATTTGTTGAAGAGACAGTCTTTTTTCCATTGGATATTCTTTTCTGTTTTGTTGAAGATTAGTTGACAGATAGTTGTGGGTTCATTTCTGGGTTTGCTATTCTTTTCTGTTGACATATGTGTCTATTTTTGTGCCAATACCATAGTATCTTGATGACTCCAGCTTTGTAATATAGTTTGGAGCCTAGAATTGTGATGTCTTCAGCTTTGGTTTTCTTTTTCAAGATCGCTGTGGCTATTCAGGGTCTTTTGTGGTTCCATACAAGCTTTAAGATAGTTTGTTCTAGCTCTGTGAAAAATGCTGGTGGTATTTTTATAAAGGTTGCATTAAATGTGTGTATTGCTTTGAGTAGTATAGACATTTTAACAATATTTGTTCTTCCAATCCATGAGCATGGAATATTGTTTCATTTATTTGTGCCATCTTCATTTTCTTCCAGAGAACAGATCTTTTATCTCTTTGGTTAGGTTTATTTATTTATTATTTATTCCTAGGTATAGGAATAAAGGAATATATCTAGGTATATTATGGTTTTGGGTGCAAATGTAACATGGATCGATTCCTTGATTTCTATTTCTCTCTCTCTGTATTATTGGTGTAGAGAAATACAGCATATTTCTGTATATTGATTTTCGTATCCTGTGACTGCTGAATTTGGGTATCAGGTCTAGCAAATTTTTGTTGGAGTCTTAGGTTTTCTGTCTGGGGTATCATGTTATCTACAAATAGTGAAAGTTTGACTTCTTCCTTGCTGATTTGGATGCCTTTTACTGCTTGTTTGATTTCTGAAGTTACAACTTCCAGTACTATGTTAAATAACAGTGTTGATAGTGGACATCCATGTCTTGTTCCTGATCATAGAGGAAATAAATGCTCTCTGGTTTTTCTCATCGAGAATATTAGCTGTGGGTCTTTCATGTATGGTCTTCATGATATTTAGGTATGTTCCCTTCATCCCCACTTTGTCGAGGGTTTTTATCATGAATGGATGTTGTATTTTGTCAAGTGCTTTTTCTGCATCTATTAAAATGATCTTATGGTTCTTATCCTTTCTTTTATTAATGTTGTATATAATGTTGATTGATTTGCAAATATTGAACCACCCTTACAGCCCACAAATAAATCTCATTTCATTGTGGTAAATAACTCTTTCAGTGTATTGTTGGATTCAATTTGGTAGTATTTTATTAAGAATTTTTGCATACTTGTTCATCAGGGTTATTGGCCTTCTCTTTTTTAGTGGAGTCTTTGTTTGGTTTTGGTATAAGGGTAATGCTGGATTCATGGAATGCATTTGGAAGTTTTCCTTCCTTTTCTAATTTTTGGAATCATTTGAGAAGAATAGGTATTAACTCTGCTTTAAATGTTTGGTAGAGGGGGATCCCTGGGTGGCTTAGCGATTTAGCGCATGCCTTCAGCCCAGGGCATGATCCTGGGGTTCAGGGATTGAGTCCTACATTAAGCTCCCTGCACAGAGCCTGCTTCTCCCTCTGCCTGTGTCTCTGCCCCCGCCCCCATCTCTCATGAAAATAATAGATAAACTCTTTAAAAAAAATAAATGTTTGGTAGAATTCCCTGGGAAACCATCTGGACCTGGACTTTTGTTTGATGGGAGGTTTTTGATTTCTGATTCAATTTCTTTGCTGGTTATTGATCTGTTCAAGTTTTCTATTTCTTTCTGTTTCAGTTTAGTAGTTTATATGTTTGTAGGAATTTATCCATTTCTTTCACATTATCCAATTTGTTGGCATATAGTTTCTCTCTTTTAAGAAAAGGTTTTATTTATTTACTTGAGAGAGAGAGGAGAGTGAGAACACACAAGCTAGGGGAGGGACAGAGGGAGAGGGAGAAGCAGACCCTCCACTGAGCAGGGAGCCCAACTTGGGGCTCGATCCCAGGACCCTGAGATCATGACCTGAGCCAAAGGCAACTGCTTAACCAACTGAGCCACTCACGTGCCCCTCTCCTCTTTTTTGATAAGTCTGGCTAGGGGTTTATCACTTGTATAAATTCTTCCAGTGAAACAGCTCCTAGATTCATTGATGCATTCTACTTTTTTTTTGTTTCTGTATCATTTACTTCTCTGATCTTTATTATTTCCCTTCCTCCACTGGCTTTAGGCTTCAGTTGTTCTTTTTCTAGCTCCTTTAGGTATAAGTTGAGGTTGCATATTTGAGATTTTTATTGCTTCTTGAGTTAGGCCTATATTGCTAATGTACTTCCCTCCTAGGACCACTTTTGCTGCATCCCAAAGGTTTTGTTTTCATTTTCATTTGCTTCCATGCATTCAAGATTCATAATGCTGTGGCCTGAAAATATGCATGGTATGATGACAAACTTTTTGTACTTGTCAAGGCCTGATTTGTGACCCAAGTATTCTATTCTTGGAATGTCTCATGTGAACTCAAAAACAATGTGTATTCTGCTGCTTTAGGATGAAATGTTCTGCATATATCTGTGAAATCCATCTGGTCCAGTGTATCATTCAAAGTCATTGTTTCCTTGTTGATTTTCTGCTTAGACAATCTGTCCATTGCTGTCAGTGGGGTGTTAAGGTCCCCTACTATTATTGTATTATTATCAATGAGTTTCTTTATGTTTATTATTAATCAATTTATATATTTGGGTGCTCCCAAGTTGGGCCATAAACAGTTATAATTGTTAGATCTTCTTTTTATGGATAGACCCCTTTATTATGACATAGTGCCCTTATTCATCTGTTTTATAGTCTTCTTCATGTCTTCTTACAGTCTTTGGTAAATCTAGTTTGTTTGATATAAGTATGGCTACTCTGGCTTTCTTTTGGCATCCATTAGCATGATAGATGGTTCTTCACCCCATCACTTTCAATCTTCAGGTGTCTTTAGGTATAAAATCAGTCTCTAATAGGCAGCATATAGAAGGGTGTTGTTTTTTTAATCTATTCTGACACCCTATGTCTTTTGGAACAATTAGTCCCTTTATGTTCAGTGTAATTATTAATAGATATGAATTTAGTGCCATTATATTACTTTTTAAGTCATTGTTTCTTGAGGTCATCTCCTTTCTTTACTTTTTTAAAGAAGATTTTTATTTATTTATTTATTTATTTATTTATTTATTTATTTATTTATGAGAGAGAGAGAGAGAGAGAAAGAGAGAGAGAGAGAGAGAGAGAGAGAGAGACAGAGAGAACACAAACAGGGGGAGTTGGAGAGGGAGGAGAAGCAGTCTCCCTGGGATCATAACCTGAGCTGAAGGGAGCTTAACTGACGGGAGCCACCTAGGTGCCTTTCTCTGTTCATTTCTAGTCTTTGTTGCTTTTGGTTTTTCTTTCTTATTCAAAGAGTCATCTTTATTATTTCTTGTAGAACTGGTTTAGTGGTTATGAACTCCTTTAGCATTTGTTTGTCTGGGAAACTCTTTATCCATCTTTTTATTCTGAATGACAGCCTTGGTGGAATGGTATTCTTGCCTGCATATTTTTCTCATTTACCATGAATATATCATGCCACTCTCTTCTGGCCTGCGAAGCTTCTGGGGATATATCTCCTGCTAATCTTATTTGTCTTCCCTTGTAAGTTAGTGAATTATTTTGTCTTGTTGCTTTTAGGATTTTTTTTTCTTTATCATTGTATTTTGCAAATTTAACTACGATATATCTTGGTGTTGGCCTTTTTTTCCCTGATTTTGATGGGAGTTCTCTGTGCTTCTTGGATTTGGATGTCTGTTTCCTTTCCCAGATTAGGGAAGTTTTCAGCTATAATTTGCTGAAATAAACCTTCCGCCTCTTTTTTCCCCTCTCTTCTTCTGGGACTTCTATGATATGAATGTTATTTTGCCTATGGATTCACTGAGTTCCCTAAGTCTACATTCATGATCCAATATTTTTCTTTCCCTTTTATTTTTTGCTTCATTATTTCTCATAATTTTACCTTTTACGACACTTATTTGCTCCTCTGCTTCTTCTATCTTTGTGATCATTACATCCAGTTGGTTTTGCATGCCAATTATAGCTCTTTTTTATTTTGGCCTGACTAGTTTTTAGGTCTTTTATCTCTGTGGTAAGGCTCTCTCTGGTGTCTTTATGGTTTTCTCAATCTCAGTTAGTATTGTTATGATTGCTGTTTTAAATTCTGATTCAGGCATATCACTTATATCTGTTTCCATTAGATTCCTAGCTGTGGCCTTTTCTTGTTATTTCTTTTGGAATGAATTCTTCCTTCTTGGCATTTTGTCTAAGTCACTGTCTTCTTCTCTGTGTTAGAAAAGCCTGTTATGTTTCCTGCTTCTGAGAGTAATCATTCTTTAAAGAGGTCATATACTGCCCAGGCCTTTGTGCTTCAGGTGGCATTACTGACATATGCTGTGTGCACTCTGCTGATGTGTTTTTGCCACTCTTTCCCTCAGGTCAGTCCTTTGCAGAGTTTCTCCATGCCTGCAGTGGTTAGTGTTTTGACCTTGTCCATTGTGTGGTGAGTTTTTACTAGGTGTGCTTTGGTCTGCTTGTTAACAGAGACCTGATGCTATTTCCATTACAGTTGAGGCTTTGCAGCACTCTATGATCAGTAGTTGTGTATTAAGGTTTGTGCTGGTATTCTGTGGAAGGGGCCCACTGCTCTGGTTCTTAGGCACACTTGTCCTAGTAATGCAGCAGCTCCAGAGTTTAGGGAGGTGGGGCTTAGTGGGTTAGATCTCCACTGTTGCCACTGTGCTGCTTACTGAAGTTAGTTTATGCTGAGGGGCAGGGGACAGAAATGGCACCAGCCCCCTTCCTCACCCAGGAGAGGGGAGTTCACACCTGTTTGTGTCCATGAAGCCCTCACAGAAGAGCAATCTCCCCTCGTGTGTCCCAGGCGTCTCTCAGATCACTGCCTTCACCCTGTCTCTGTCCGGGCTATCTGTCTGCCCTTCAGTGCAGTACACCTGTATTTATCCTAGGCAGGTTAGCTGAGTTTTAAAACTCTAAACTTTATGGATCTGGTGTGGTGAGGACCCATCTTCATCCTCTGGGCAGAGGAGTCTCACTGCACTGGGACTAGTGCAAGTTTGTCCCAGAAAGGCAGATACTCCAAAGCATAGGAGCTTGGTCTTCGGAGTAAAGCCCAGCAAAAAGCTGGTGTCCAGGTTAGCCACCCACATATGGTATCTTTGTGCCTATACTGAGGGGCGAGGGAGTGTAATGGCACTCTGGCTTTTTTGTCCCCTGAAAGGCAGTGCCACCTCTCCCAGATGCACTCAAAAGAAGGAGGAACCTCTCTCCTAGTGCATCCCAAAGGATCATCAGATTGTACCTCTTGCCCCCCAGGATCCTTCCCTGCCTTCTCTACATGAGCAGTGCAGTGCCCACTAGGCTCCATACCAGCTGTGGCATGGACTTTATCTAAAAATGCAGTCTTTGAGCTCTGTTGGTTGTAAGAAATCACAAAAATCAGCCCCTCTCATTTTTCCAGTCAATGGCTTTGGGAAAATGTTGTCCGTGTGCAATCCCCTGTGCACTTCCCTTCTCTTCTCTCTCTCTCCCTCTCCCTATCTCTCTCTCTCTCTCACCTCTTTCTGTGATCAGGGCTCCCTCCCCTCTGCAGCATCTGAGATCCTTTTCTTCCCCAAATCATGTCTCCGCACCTCCTGCCTTTCACAATGTGGCCTCTTCTCTCCTTCTAGTTGTGCAATTTGTTCTGTCAGCCATCAGATCAATTTAATGGATATCCAGAATGATTTGATATTTATCTAATTGTGTTTGTGGAATGAGGCAAGCCTAGGGTCTTCCTGCTACGCCACCATTTTGGCTCATTGATCCAAAATCCATACCCTCACTTTCAATCTGTAAGTATCTTTAGTCTAAAATGAGTCTCTTGTAGGCAGCACGCAGGTGAGTCTTTTTTGTTGTTGTTGTTGTTTGTTTTTTTAGCCATTCTGACACCCTGTCTTTTGATTGGACTGTTTAGTTCATTTACATTCAGAATAATATTGATAGATATGTATTTTTGCCATTTTATTACTTGTTTTGTTGTTTCTGGAGATTTTCTCTGTTTCTTTCTTGTCCTTGTCACTTTTAGTCTTTCCTTTCCACTCAATGAGTCCCCTTTAATGTTTCTTGCAGGGTTGGTTTTGTGGTCACAAACTCCTTTAGTTTGGGAAACTCTTTATCTTTCCTTCTGTTCTGAATCATAGCTTTGCTGATCTTAGGGAAGCACTCCAAGAGGAGTGAATAATCTCCCCACTGTGCATCTCAGGCATTTTTCAGATTGCCACTTTCACACTTTTGCCTATTGTTTGCCTGCCTTCTCTCCAGGAGCAGTTCTGTGCCCTCCAGCCTCTATCCCAGAGTTTTAAAAAAACTGTATCCCTGAATTTTAAAACTACAGGCTCTAGGCACATGGTGTGGGCAGGGACCTGTGCTGGTCTTCTGAGGGAGGGTCTTGCTGTGCTGGGACTGAGGGAGATTTGACCAAGAAGGGCAGTCATGCCAGAGTGCAGAGGTGTGGGACTTGGAGCAAGCAGGCTAAACAGCCAGGGTTGAAGCCCAGCTGCTCTTGGCATGTAGCTTTGCATTTATGCTTGGTGGGGTGTCAGGAAATGGTGACACTGGTTCCTTTGGCCCCTGAAAAGGTATCTCTGTGAATACTACCTCTCAAGGACATACTCTAAGAAGAGTGAATAATCTCCGCCCCCACCCCTCCACTGCCCAGGCCTTCCTTAGATTGTGCCATCTGCCCCTGAGTTTTTTGCCTGCCATCTCTGTAGGAGTAGGGCAGTGCCCTCAGGGATCTAACCCAGTCAAGTCTGCCAACATTTAAAACTCATCTTCAGGCTTTACTGGTTGCAAGAACTCACAAAAATCAGCTCCTCTCATTTTCTCAGCCAGTGGCTTTAGGGAAGTGTTCTCTTTGTGCAATTCCCTGTGTGCTCCTCTCTCACACACCTTTTTCTGTGACCAGGGTTCCTTCCTTTCCACAGCACCTGCAATCTTTTTCTTACCCAAACCATGTCTCTGCACTTCCTATCTTCTTCAATATGGCCTCTTCTCTCCCTCTAGTGTGGAGGTTGTTCTGTCAGTCCTCAGGCTAATTTCTGGGGTATTCAGAATGATTTGATGGTTGTCATTTGTGTTTGAGGGACAAGATGAGCCTAGGGTCCTACTACTACACCACCATCTTAGCTCCCTCTTTAATTTTTATTTTTGATAAATGCATCATAATAATGAAGATGATAACAGTATGGGAAAATGAAAATGAGTAGAGGATATGTGAGAACTCTCTTGTGTTAAGGTTCTCCAGAGAAATAGAATGGAAAGGATATTTATACTACATATATATGTAGTGTATAGAAGAATGTATACGTCCAAGTCCAAAGGTATTAAAAAAAAAAAAACCCTTACAATGTTCCAGTTCCAGCCAGTCAGAAAGAAGGAAGTTCCCTCTTACTCAAGAGAGGGTCAGTCTTTTTGTTCTATTCAGGCCTTCAAATGATTGAATAGATTTCACCCACCTAAGGGAGCATAATATGCTTTATTCAGTCTACTAATTGGAATGTTAATCTCATCCAGAAACAAATTCATCGACAGAGCTAGAATGTTTGAACAAATGTCTGGACATCTCATGTCCCAGTCAGGTTAATATATAAAATTAACCATCACATCCCTATCCTAACTTTTTAGCTTTTGTATAAATCTAAAATTATTCCCAAATAAAAAAATTCATCTAAAAATCAATCCAGAATGTTTCAGTTATAGTAATGCAGGGATAAAATTGGACAACTGCTATATATCCCTTGTAGGTGGCACTTTGATATGAATCAGTAACAACTGCTCTCAAATCACTGTAGGCTCCTGGAGGAGTTGTTGATTTTAAGTGAGGGTAGGACTTGATGCTATTCATCTCTGTATCTTGAGGAGATAGCAGAGCCCTTGACATTTTTTTTGAATGAATTGATATTATCACCTCATAATAAAAAAAATTAAATTGAATTTTCATGGAAATGGGGTAGGAAACTTTCTCCCAACTTCCTCACAGTTAAAATAGTTCTTCAGGGGAGGTTCTTAGAAGGGTTTTAAAATACCCTTTATATATCAAGTGGAACAATGGAGAAGTAAGTGGCTGCAAATCACACTTGGGAGTCTCCCAACATACAAAAACTGTTCAAGCTGTGTTCCCATGTTTTATGATGTCAGCAAGGGCCTTCTCAGTGAATAATTACAACCTTGTATTTATTCACTATCCATCTTTTATCTTATAATCCAAGTTGTAAATTTGAACATTCTTGTTTGGATTTTTCAAATCATATAACCTAGAGTCCTGTGGATATACGATTTTCCATGTTACTGCAGGATCTTATCACAAAGTACATTCTTAATCATTCTCACATTTGAGTTTAGAGGTGTACACATATGAAGCCTTTTGGCTTACAAGTCATACAATGTTCATTTTGAAATTAAAATGTGCAAGTATTTTCAGGTTCTCTCCTGCTTTATTCTAAAACTGCAAATGAATATTAAATGAAAATCAACAAGAAATATAGAATGTATAATTTTAAATCTTGTGTTTAGGACATATACAACATGAATTGTTATAATAATATTTTCCTATGATTTTTTTTCATTTTTAAAAAATTGTTTTTAAATTCAATTTACAAACATATAGTATAAAACCCAGTGCTCATCTCATCATATGTCTTCCTAATGCCCATCACCCAGTTACCCCTTCCCTCTTCCCACCTCCCTTTCTGGAACCCTTTGTTTGTTTCCCAGAATTAGGAGTCTCTTATGGTTTGTCTTCCTCTCTAATTTTCCCCCAGTTCCCTCCCCCCATCCCTTATGGTCCCTGTCATTATTTCTTATATTCAATATATGAGTGAAGAAATATGGTAATTGTCTTTCTCTGATTGACTTATTTCACTTAGCATAATACTCTCCAGTTCTATCCATGTCAATGTAAATGGTAGGTATTCATCCTTTTTAATGGCTAAGTAATATTCCATTTTATATATACCCCATCTTCTGTATCCATCCATCTGTCAAAGGACAGTTCAGGTTCTTCCACAATTTGACTATTGTGGTCATTGCTGCTATGAACATTGGGGTGCAGGTGTCCTGTCATTTCACTACATGTATCTCTTTGAGGTAAATAGCTAGCAGAGCAATTGCTGTGTCATAGAGGAGCTCTATTTTTAACTTCTCGAGGAACCTCCATACTGTTTTCAAGAGTTCAAATGCAGCAGCTTGCATTCCCACTAGCAGTGCAAGAGGATTCCCCTTCTCCATATCCTTGCCAACATTTGTTGTTTCTTGTCTTGTTCATTTTAGCCATTTTAACTGATGTAAAGTGATATCTTATTGTGGTTTTGATTTGTATTTCCCTGATGGCAAGTGATATGGAGCATTCTTTCATGTGCTTGTTGGCCATTTGTAGGTCTTCTTTGGGGAAATGTCTGCTCATGTCTTCTGCCCATTTCTTGACTGTATTGTTTGTTTCTTGAGTGTTGAGTTTGATTAGTTCTTTATAGATCTTGATACTAGCCCTTTATCTGATATGTCATTTGCAAATACCTTCTCCCATTCTGTAGGTTATCTTTTAGTTTTGTTGACTATTTCCTTTGCTGTGCAGAAACTTTTTAAGTCCCAATAGTTCATTATTGCTTTTGCTTCCCTTGCCTTCATAGATGTGTCTGGCAAGAAGTTGCTGTGGCCAAGTTCAAAAAGGCTGTTGCCTGTGCTCTCTAGGACTTTGATGGATTTTTGTCTCACATTTAGATCTTTCATCCATTTTGAGTTTCTTTTTGTGTATGGTGTAAGAGAATGGTCTAGTTTAATTCTTCTACATGTGACTGTCCAATTTTCCCCATACCATTTATTAAAGAGACTGTCTTTTTTCTGTTGGATATTCTTTCCTGCTTTGTCAAAGATGAGTTGACCTTAGAATTGAAGGTCCATTTCTGGGTTTTCGATTCTGCTCCATTGATCTATGTGTCTGTTTTTGTGCCAATACCATTCTGTCTTGATGATCACAGCTTTGTAAGACAGCTTGAAGTCAGGCACTGTGATACTCCCAGCTTTTTTTTTTTAACACTCCTCTGGCTATTTGGGGTCTTTTCTGGTTCCATATAAATCTTAGGGTTATTTGTTCCAACTCAGTGAAGAAAGACCATGGAATTTTGATAGGGATTGCACTGAATTTGTAGACTGTTCTGGGTAGCATAGACATTTTCACAATATTTATTCTTGCAATCCATGAGCATAGAATGTTTTTTTTCATATCTTTGTCTTCCTCAATTTTTTCATAAGTATTATGTAGTTTTTAGAATAAAGGCCCTTTACCTCTTTGGTTAGGTTTATTCCTAGGTATCTTATGGTTTTGAGTGCCACTGTAAATGGGGTTGATTCCTTAATTTCTCTTTCTTCAGTCTCACTGTCAGTGTATAAAAATGCAACTGATTTCTGTGCATTGATTTTGTGTCCTGCCACATTGCTGAATTGCTGTACGAGTTTTAGCAATTCTGGAGTGTAGTCTTTTGGGTTTTCTATATACAGCATAATGTCATCTGCAAAGAGGGAGAGTTTGACTTCTTTTCCAATTTGAATGCCTTTTATTTCTGATTGTTGAGGTTAGGACTTCTCATACTATGTTGAACAACAGTGGTGAGAGTGGGCAACCCTGTCATTTTCCTGACCTTGGGGGAAAAGCTTTCAGTATTTCCTCATTAAGAATGATATTCGCTGTGGGCTTTTAATAGATGGCTTTTATGATATCGAGATATGTTCCCTCTATCCCTACATTTTGAAGGGTTTTCCTCAGGAATGGATGCTGTATTTTGTCAAATACTTTCTCTACATGTTGATTGCTTTATGAATGCTGAATTGCTCTTGCATCTCAGGATTAAATACCACTTGGTCATGGTGAATAATCCTTTTAATGTACTGTTGGATCCTATTGGCTAGTATCTTGGTGAGAATTTTTGCATCCATGTTCATCAGGTATATTGATCTGTAATTCTCCTTTGATGGGGTCTTTGGTTTTGGGATAAAGGCTTCATGGAACATGTTTGGAGGTATTCTTTCTATTTCTATCCTTTGAAACAGTTTTAGTATAATAGGTATTATTTATTCTTTAAATGTTTAGTAGAATTCCCCTGGGAAGCCATCTGGCCCTGGACTTTTTGTTTCTTGGGAGGTTTTTGAAGACTGCTTCAATTTCCTTGCTGGTTATTGGTCTATTCAGGTTTTCCATTTCTTCCTGTTTCAGTTTTTAATTTATAGGCTTCTAGACCTAATTTGTTGGCATGTAGTTGCACATATTATGTTTTTAAGATTATTTGTATTTCCTTGGTATTGGTTGTGATCTTTCCTTTTTCATTTATGATTTTTTAAATTTGAGTCTTTTTTCTTTTTAATAAGGCTGGCTGGGGGTTTATCTATCTTGTTAATTTTTTCAAAGAACCAGCTCCTGGTTTTGTTGATCTGTTCTACTGTTCTTCTGGTCTCTATTTCATTGAGTTCTGTTATAATTTTTATTATTTCTTGTCTCCTGCTTGGTTTAGGCTTTATTTGCTGTTCTTTCTCTAGTTCCTTAAGGTGTAAGGTTAGCTTGCGTATTTGAGATTTTTCCAATTTTTAGAGGGAGGCTTGTATTGAATTCACTCTTAGAACCATCTTTGCTGTATCCCAAAGATTTTGAACAGTTTTGCTTTCGTTTTCATTAGTTTCCATGAATCTTTTTAATTCTTCTCTAATTTACTGGCTGACCCATTCATCTTTTAGTAGGATGCTCTTTATTCTCCAAGTGTTTGAGTTCCTTTCAAATTTCTTCTTGTGATTGAGTTCTAATTTCAAAGCATTGTGGTCTGAATATATGCAAAGAATAATCCCCATCTTTTGGTATCAGTTGAGACATGATTTGTGACCCAGTATGTGGTCTATTCTGAAGAAAGTTCCATGTGCACTTGGGAAGAATGTGTATTCTGTTGCATTAGGATGGAATATTCTGTCTATACCTGAAATCCAGTTGGTCCAGTGTGTCATTCAAAGCCTTTGTTTCCTTGCTAAACTTCTGCTTAGAAGAGCTGTGCTTGGCTGAGAGTGAAGTGTTGAAGTCTCCTACTATTAATGTATTATTATCTATGTGTGTCTTTACTTTGGTTATTAATTGGTTGATATAATTGGCTGCTCCCACATTAGGGGCATAAATATTCAGAATTGTTACATCTTCTTGTTAGATAGATCCTTTAAGTATGATATAGTGTCCCTCTTTATCTCACAGTACAGTCTTTGGTTTAAAATCTAATTTATCTGATATGAGGATTGCTACTCCAGCTTTCTTTTGAGGTCCATTTGCATGGTAAATGGTTCTCCACCTTCTCATTTTCAGTCTGAAGGTGTCCTTAGGTCTAAAATGATTCTCGTATAGACAGCATATAGATGGGTCTCACTTTTTTATCCAGTCGGATACCTTCTGTCTTTTGACTGCATCATTTAGCCTATTCACATTCAGAGTAACTATTGAAAGATACCAATTTAGTGTCATAGTATTGCCTGTACAGTCTGTTTCTGCATATTCTTTCTTTGGGCTCCTTCTTCACTCACAGGATCCCTCTTAATATTTTTACAGAGGTGGTTTGGTGGTCACACATTCTTTCATTTTCTGTCTATCCTGGAAGTGCTTTATCTCTCCTTCCATTCCAAATGACAGCCTTCTTGGATAAAGTATTCTTGGCTACATGTTTTCTCATTTAGTAATGTGTATGTATCATGCCAGCCCTTTCTGGCCTGCCAGGTCTCTGTGAATAGGTCTGCTGTTAATCTGATATTTCTCCCCATATAACTTAGGAATCTCTTGTCTTGGGCTGCTTTTAGAATTTCTCTTTATCTCTGAAATTTGCAAGCTTCATTATTATATGTCAGGGCATTGATAGGTTTTTGTTGATTTTGTGGGGATCCTATACTTCTTAGATATGAATGCCTGTTTCCTTCCCCATGTTAGGGGAGTTCTCAGTTATGATTTGTTGAAACATATTTTCTGGTCTTCTCTCTCTCCCTTTGGAATTCCAATAAGACAGATGTTATTATTTCTCAAGCTATCACTTAATTCTGAGTCTCCCCTCATGGGCTCTTAGTTGTTTTTCTGTTTTTTTTTCTCAGCTTCCTCTGTTCCATCAACTTGTCTTCTATGTCACTTACTCTCTTCTGTATCATTTACCCTTGTTGTTAGAGCATCCAGTTTATACTGCATTTTAGAGTATTTTTAATATTGGTCAGATTAGATCTCATTTATGCATTACGAGATTCTCTAGAGTCTTTTATGTTTTTTTCAAGAGCCAATAGTAATTTTATACTTGTAATCTTAAATTCTATCTCAACAGTTTACTTAAATCCATATCCATCAGATCTGTGGCAGAGAGTATTACTTGTGGTTCTTTCTCTTGTGGTGAATTCTTCTTTTTAGTCATTTTGTCCAGTACAGAATGGCTGAATGAGTGGGCAGATGCAAAAATATCAACCATGACCTAAGTAAAATACACCCTAGACAAATCCAAAGAGGTCAGGGACCAGAAAATAAAAGAAAAAGAAAAAGAAAAGAAAAAAGAAACAAAAAAATCCCATAACTTATATATCTACAAAATTAAATTGAATATGTTGAAGGATTCCAAAAATGAAGAATATATCTATGACATGTAATTGTAAAAATATGAAAGTCAAAAAGGAAAAAAAAACTTAAAATGAGGAGTTGACAAAATATTGTAGTTAAGACAGGAAAAAAAAATAGTGGACATTTTTGACCTGAAAGATAAATGAATGATACGAAAAAGACCTTGAGTTCTATATACTATTTTCCCTCAGTCATGGAGCTTTCCAGTGCTGCTTGGTCAGTAAACATGTTTTTCCTCTGTTCTTCCAGCTGTTCTTCTGGGAGAGGGGCCTGCTGCACTGATTCTCCGTGTCTGTGCCTGGGCACAGATGCCCTGCTTCTTGTCAGGTGGCTGGGCTCAGTGTAAGCTGTTTGCCTGTAAGGTCTTTGTTCCCTGGAGGCTGCACTTCTCTTGAAAGTGAATGGAAAAAAAAAATTGGAGGCCAGATCTCCAGCTCTGGAATCAAAAGCTTCCAGTATGTCCCACACTGCACGCTCCTGAGGGCAGGTGTGGGGGCACTGATTGTACAATTTGAAGGGCGTAGGTAGTGCGCTAACCAGCTCTGCCTCTTCTAGAGGAAGTGGAGAATTGCTGTGTTCCAGTCCTTCGCAGAGACTGAGCATGGCGGTGGTCCCTGATCTCACTGGGGTTTGCAGTTTATGGCACAAGTTGAGCTTTTTCCCAGGCTCGCTGATCTAAACCCATTTCCTATTCCAATGCTTGGGTACTTTGCCAGCTTAGGTGCCCCTATTCTTTCTGTGCCTCCAGGAATATTGAGACCTCACTGTCCCTCCTGCAATTCTGCCCTATTTCACCACTGAGCACCCTTCAGCAGGAAAGACTCTGTCAGGAGCAGATTTCTAAAGTTCCCAATTTTGTACCCTAGGGCTGAATTGCTTTTCTGCATCCTGCTTACAAAGTCTCCCTCCCTCCCTCCCCCACCATTTATTTTCCAATATGTTCCCTCCATTTCTCTTCTTTGCACTTCTACCTTGCAAGGAGTGGTCATTTTTCTATTTGTACTATACCAGCTTTCTTTCTTTACATCTCAGGTTGAATTCATGGGTGTTTAGAATGGTTTGAAAGTTATCTAGATATCTTTGGGGGACCAGATGAAATGAGCCGGAATGCAATTTATCCATTTAATCCCATTGATGAGGAACCTCTTGTCTAGATTATAATCTAGTTGTTTAGTGTTCCACTCATGTTTGAAGTGGTAAATAGGAGTACTTACAGGAGCCTGGACACATTCTGGGCATGGGAAGAGACTTCCCTTTTACCCCAGTACCATTTAGATGATCTCATTACCATCTGTGATGGTTAATTTTGTGTCAGTTTGGCTAGGCCATTATTTAATCAAACACTAATATAGGTTTTGATGTGGAGGTATTTTTCTTATGTGGTTAATAGCTACAATCAGTTGAATTTAAGTAAAGGAGATTATCCTTGATAATATAGATCTCATCCAATCTCTTAAGGCCTTAAGAGCAAAAACAGGGTTCCTGGAGAAAAAGAAATTCTGCCTCTAGATTACAGAATTAACTCACTTGAATTTCTAATCAGCTGGTCTGCCTGACAGCTTTCATACTTGCCAGTTTCTACAATTATATAAATCGATTCCTTAGAAATATATATATAATATATATATATATATATATATATATATATATATATACATATATATATTTTTTTTTCCCCATTCAGTTTTTCTGGAGAATCCTGCCTGATATACCATCCTTACCCCTATGTTTTTAAATGAAGTTAAAACTAAGTAGAATATAATTATAATAATGGGAGCAATCAGTAAAATTACATATAATAATCTTCTCTTTGTACTCTTCAGCCTTGTCATCAGTTTGGTGGATAGCTGGTCAATGAAATTAGGAAAGCTATTTTCAAAAGTGCATGAAGTAGAAAAGTCTTAATTTAATATTTCCTGGTTCTAATTACAGTGATTGATGGAGGTGTTGCATAATCATATAGAACTGGTCAGAATTTAGAATTGCCTTTCCTCTGAAGGTCAAGTGGTCTACAAGTGGGAAAATGTATATTCTCTCAAAATCCTTAAATATTTTCAAGATACATATATTTCTCATATAACTTTCTATACTGTACATAGCAGAATTGACAATAACATTTTTTGTAATGATAAGCATGTGGCTACAGAGTACTGGAAATGAGGCTAGTATAATAGGGAAACTAAATTTTAAATTTTATTTATTTTGTTTAATTTAAATGTAAATATAAAGGCTACCATGTTGGACAGTATAGACTTTATTATATATATTTTTAAATACAAACCTTAAATTTAAGTAAAAAAAATAAACATTTATGGTGTCACTGTAAACTGGGTAAAATAATTATGGTGCCTTCAGTCTGTTTCTTATGTCAGTTTAAATGAAAATTTCCCTGATTCTGTTTTCTGAAGATAGTATGACATGTATTATTTTGTTTTTATTTTTCTCATTAAACTTTTGTTTTAATGGGTTTCAAAATTCTGTCACAGATTTTTGATCATTTCCATTAAAAAGAGCTAGTTTTAAAAACTAATGACTTAAAATTGCCGCACACACACACACACACACACACACACACAAAGACAAATGTTCCACAAAACATTATGCTTTCCTTTTGAAGGTTTTACAATGCATTGGTATCATTAACTGGTCTTTTACCATTAAATTTAATGGCCAATTGACAAAAACACTTCTGAGACCATTCTTCCACCACTGATTAAGACTATGGTGGCAGGTATTGGGGTTGCTATTCATTTAGGTTTTGAGCTTTCTGGGTAGGCTTGGTGACCTTGCCAGCTCCAGCTGTTTTCCTTTCCACTACTTGATGACACCCACGGCAACCATCTGTCTCATATCACAAACAGTAAATAGCCCAGAGGAGGATAGTCAGAGAAGCTCTCAACACACATAGGCTTGCCAGAACCATATCAATGATGGTAGCATCACCAGATTTCAAGAACATGGGTCTATCTTAAAGCTTTTCTCCAGAAGGATGATCCATCTACTCCTATATCTCAGCAAAGTTTCAAGCAATGTGAGCTGTGTGACAATCCAGCACAGGTGCATATCCAGCACTGATTTGTCCTGGATGGTTCAGGATAATCACCTGAGCCATGAAGCCAGATGCTTCTATTGGTGGGTCATTTTTGCTGTCACCAGCCACCTTACCATGATGAACATCATTGACAGATACATTCTTTTTTTTATTTTTAAAAAGATTTAATTTATTTAATTAATGAAAGACACACAGAGAGAGGCAGAGACATAGACAGAGGGAGAAACAGGCTCCTCCAGTGGAGCCTGATGTGGGACTCGACTCTGGGTCTCTGGGACCATGGCCTGAGCTGAAGGCAGATGCTTAACCACTGAGCCACCCAGGTGTCCCTGACAGATACATTCTTGACACCGAAGAACACATTGTTCCCAGGAAAAGTCTCACTCAAGCTTCATGGTGCATTTCAACACACTTGACTTCAATTGTAACATTGATTGAAGCAAAGCTGACCACCATGCTGGGTTTAAGAACACCAATCTCTACTTGAGCCCACAAGGACAGTACCAATACCACCAATTGTGTTGACGTCCTGGAGAGGCAGACATGAGGGCTTGTCAATTGGATGAGTTGATGGCAGAGTGCAATCCAGAGCTTCAAGCAGCATGATTCCACTGGCATTGCCATATTTAGGGGTAACTTTCTATCCTTTGAACCAAGACATGTTAGTATTTGGCTCCAGCATGTTGTCACCATTCCAAACAAAAATTAATACCAATGCTACTGTGTCAGGGTTGTACACTTCCTTAATGAATTCCTGTGTCTCTTCTAGCTGTAGGTGGCTTAGTGGAATCCATTCTGTTAATACCAATAATTAGTTGTTTCACACCAAGTGTGTAAGGCAGAGGGGTATGTTCATGGGTCTTCCCATTCTTGGAGATACCTACTTCAAATTCACCAACACCAGCAGCAACAATCAAGCCATCACAGTCAGCTCGAGAAATGCCTGCAATCATGTTTTTGTTAAAGTTTCTGTGTCCTGAGGCATCAAAGATGGTCACATAATACTTGCTATTCTAAAATTTCCACAGGTATATATCAATGGTGATACTATGTTCACATTCAGCTTTCAGTTTACCTAAGACTCAGGCATACTTGAAGGAGCCCTTTCCCATCTCAGTAGCCTCCTTCTCAAATTTTCCAATGGTCCTTTTGTTATTCCCACCACATTTGTAGAGCAGATGACCAGAAGTGATAGGCTTGCCCAAACCTACATGTCCAATGATGCCATGAGATTTTTCCTTTCCCATTTTGTTTTACATTTATTTATTTTAAAGATTTGATTTATTCATGAGAGAGAGAGAGAGAGAGAGAGAGAGAGAGAGAACGAGGCAGAGACACAGGCAGAGGGAGAAGCAGGCTCCATGCAGGGATCTCCAGGATCATGCCCTGGGCTGAAGGCGGCGCCAAACCACTGAGCCATCTGGGCTGCCCACATTTTGTTTTACATTTAGTGGTAGTTTACATGACACCTGTGTTCTGGTGGCAAATTGTTGTGAAAAGGAAAACACATCTTATTTTTTAAAAAATTATTTTAAAAGATTTCATTTATTTATTTGAGAGACAGAGTGAGCATGAGAGAGAGAGCAAGGGAGCATGAGTCAGGAGAGGAGCAGAGGGAGAAGCAGACTCCCTGCTGAGCAGAGAACCCAATGTGGGGCTAGATCCCAGGGCACCAGAATCATGACCTGAGGTGAAAGCAGATGCTTAACCAACTGAGCAATCCAGTCACCCTGGAAACACATAATATTTTTAAAAAGGGTTTTGTTCATAATGTGAATGTTTAATTTTTTTTAAATGCAGTAAGGCAACATATAGTTTTGATGTAGTGTTCAATAATTCATCAGTTGTATATAACACACAGTACTCATCACATCATTTAGTACAGCATTTGAAGTGTCCTTTTGGTAGTAATAAGTAGATTTTATCATTTAATAATTTTACATTGCTGGTGCCCCTTCTCATTCATCTATATGATGGTATTCTCCCCATCGAGAATTCCTTTGAGGTATACATACAAAATTGTCTTTTTTTTAACTTTTATTTAGAGTATTTTTTATGTTTGAGATAACACTCATACAAAATAAATGAGTATATATGTATAACATAACTAGATATACATAGCTAGTTTTTACAAAAATATGAATGCATAACAATTTCAGTGATATATATCTTTATCATTTTCAGCTTTTTGGGGGACTGGGTAGTACAAAATAATAAACCTTATTTAGACTAGGGATAAGGGGTCTTAAGCATGTTGAAATCATTCAAACTCTGAAGGGTATTATTCTTTTACTAAGGAGAAGAAAAATATACCTTCAGAGCAACTTCTTGCAAGGTGTACTTTGGGCCATTGAGTATAGGCATATAAACTCTCTTTTTTCATATTTTCTTATTTGTAAGTGAGTCTTCCCAATTAGCCATATTGCCACAGTGGAGATGTTGAACATTTATGAAGAAATCCCTCCTCCAAAACTTTTCTGTGTAAGTCCAACTACATATTAACTTACAGAGGAACGTTTACTTTGAGAATCATCTGAACCAATGACAAAGCCACAATTAGAGGTATTCCTTGGGATTGACATTCAAGAATAAGTTGCTTTTTTGGAGCAAGCTTTTAAAAAAAATAGGGACAAATTCAAGTGAATTTATGAGAATAATGGACACTTGCAGAAATTCTGAGATGTGTGGTGGTTACAAATATTATTCCTTTTTAACTTGTCTGAGCCTAAGCCACAAAATCAAAGCAGAATTTTAAGAATTTGAGGTTATTTGCGTCTTTCTTTATATGAGTGTATATCTTCCAAGAACTATCCAGTCTGTTCTCTAATTCATGTAACTTTTCTCAGTTTAGTTATATTCAACATTAAGTACATATTGTATGTTCAGGAGGAATAAAAGTACAAATATGTATTTCTAGACATTGTATTTTCATCGTAACTATCTTTAATAGACTAAAAGCTCCTTAAAGGCTATGACTAGATCCATTATTTAATAGGTAACCTAAACCCTCCATACACTGCAATGTATATTGACAAAGGAAGGCTGCAAAGAAATGCATTGGATGATAATCAAGTTTTCTTGACTAAATGTCGAAGACTTCATTGGTATCATTTCACCAAATGGAATGGGAATTAAGCTTGTCCTTATTTAGATTCAAGTCCCATTGACTAACATATAAGGTTGTCACTGAACAAAAGGTTCAGAATTTTCGTTTTGTGATTAATTTCTGGTTGGGAAAAAAACACATCATAAAGTATTTTACCCAACTTTCTACCTACCATTCCTCTTTTGCCATTTTGGGGGGTAGAACAGATAGCATTAATGGTACTGTTGGGACTAAGGGAATCAGATATTTAATGCTTTTCACATTATTTCAAATGACCCTTTAAATGTCTGCTTTGGGAATGAAATTCATCATTCTGTGAAGGTAATACAGGAAATATTTTATCTCAGTTGCAAACAAAGTACCCCCTGGCACAAGACTTTTAAAATCTTTGGCATTAAACCTCCTGAAACCCATCTGTGTTGAAAATTAATTTTTTGCTTTGGGGCATATTATATTTACATGTTTTCTTTTTATTTCACAATATTTAATCTAGTGAGAAAATAGCTTCTTAGGCCAAGCATAGAATCTAGCTCACAGGTTGCAAGGTGGGGAAATCTCTGCAATGTAAAACCACAACTGAGCATATTATTTATAACAGTAATCATTTTAAAAGAGCAAATACATGGTGATTTCCTCATATTTTTCATGGTTTAATTATCTTGTGAAACTTATTTAACCAAATACATTACATTTCAATGAAAAATTGATGAAAATATTCATATAATTATGTATTCAAAATTCTTCATTCAATGGACAACTCTGTAATCCTCAGGTTTATCTGAAAAGCAGTATCCATGACTTTGCCTATTTTCTGAGTAAAATAAAGCTGCACTGAAGAATGCTTATCTGCTCTCTTTTTCTTTACTTGTATTGTTGTAAACCTGTGGCTTTCAGCAGAACGTGCTTTTGTCCCCGAGGGGATATTTCTTTTGGCAATTTCTGGAGGAATTTTTAGTTGTCATGATTGGGAAAGAAGTTGCTACTGTCATTTACTGAACGGAGGCCAAGCATACTGCTAAACATCCTAAAATGCATAGGACATCCCCATAGAACAGAGAATTATCCCGTGCAAAATGTCACTAATTTATGTCAACCAATTATGCTGCACATTTCTGTATCCAAATACTAGTTTCTCTCATAAACCGACCCGTAGACTTCTTTTTTATTGAGGCTTTATTTAAATTCCAGTTAGTTAACATAGAGTATATTAGTTTCAGGTGTACATAACAGTGATTCAATACTTCCGTAAACACCTGGTGATCATCACAATAAGTGCACTCCTTAAGTCCCCATCACCTGTTTAACCCATTCTTCCACCCATCTCCCTTTTGATAACCATCAGTTTGTTCTCTATAGTTAAGAGTATTTTTTTGGTTTGCTTCTCTCTCTTTTCCTCTTGCTCATTTGCTTTGTTTCTTAAATTCCACATATAAGTGAAATCATATTATTTTTTCTGTTTGACTGACATATTTCCCTTAGCATAATCATCTCTCTCTCCATCCATGTTGTTGCCAATGAGAAGATTTCATTCTTTTTACGGCTAATATTCCGTTGAATATATATCCCACTTCTTCTTTATCCAATTCATCAGTCAATGGACACTTGACCTGTTTCCATAATTTGGATATTTTAGATAATATTGCTATAAATATTGGAGTGCATGTATCCCTTTGAATAAGTGTTTTTGAATTCTTTGGGTAAATTGCTAGTAGTGCAATTGCTGAATCTTAGAGTAGTTCTATTTTTAACTTTTTGAAAACAGTTCCATACTGTTTTCCAGAGTGGCTGCACCATTTTGCATTCCCATAAACAGTGCAGGGGGGTTTCCCCTTCTTAACATCCTTGCCAACATCTGTTGATTCTTGTTTTGTTGATTTTAGCCATTCTGAGAGGTGTTAGGTGATATCTCATTATAGTTTTCATTTTTATTTCCTTGATGATCATTGATGTTGATCATCTTTTCATGTGTCTGTTGGCCATCTGTATGTCTTCTTTGGAAAAATGTCAATTCATGTCTTCTGTTCTTTTTTAAAATTGGGTTATTCAATTTATGTGTGTTGAGTTTTATAACTTCTTTATAGATTTTGGATACTAACCTGTTATCAGCTATGTCATTTGCAAATATCTTTTCCCATTCTGAAGTTTGCCTTTTCATTTTCTTAATTATTTCCTTCACTGTGCAGAAGCTTTTTTATTTTGATGAAGTCTCAGTAGTTTATTTTTGGTTTTGTTTCCCTTGCTTCAGGAGACATTTCTAATAAGTTGTTAAGGCTAATGTCAAAGAGGTTACTATCTGTATTCTCCTTTAGGACTTTTATAGTTTTAGGTCTCACATTAAGGTATTTTATCCATTTTGAATTTATTTTTGTGTATGACATAAGAAAATGGTGCAGTTTTGCATGTTGCTGTCCAGTTTTCCAATACCATTTGTTGAAGAAGACTGTTTTTTTCCCATTGGATACTCTTTCCTTCTTTGTTGAAGATTAGTTGACCATATAGTTGTGGGTCCATTTCTGGGCCTTCTATTCTGTTCTATTGATTATGTACCTATTTTTGTGCCAGTACAATAGTGTCTTGATCAATAAAGCTTTGTGATATAACTTGAAGTCTGGAATTGTCATGCCTCTAGCTTCAGCTTCGCTTTTCATTTTGAAGGTTGCTTTGGCTATTCAGGGTCTTTGCAGTTCCATACACATTTTATTTTTTTATTTATTTTTTATTTTTTTTCCATACACATTTTAGGATTGTTTGTTCTAGTTCTGTGAAAACTGCTAGTAGTATTTTTATAGGGATTTCAATAAATGTGTGCATTGCTTTGGGTTGTATAGACATTTTAACAATATTTGTTCTTCCAATCCATGAGCATGGAATGTCTTCCATTTCTTGTATCGTCTTCAGTTTCTTTCATTATTGTTTTATAGTTTTCAGGGTAAAGGTGTTTCACCTTTTTGAATAGGTTTATTCCTAGATATTTTATTGTTCTTGGTACAATTGTAAATGAGATCAATTCCTTGATTTCTCTTTCTGCTGCTTGGTTATTGATATATAAAAATGGAATGATTTTCTTCATGTTGATCTTGTATCCTACGACTTTACTGGATTCATTTATCAGTTCTAGCAGGTTTTTTTTTGTGTGTGTGTGTGGAGTCCTTGGGGTTTTCTATATACAGTATCATGTCATCTAAAAATAGTGAAACTTTTACTTCTTCTGGTCCAATCAGGATATCTTTCATTTTTTCCTGTTGTCTGATATGTGGCTAGGACTTCTAGTATTGTGTTATATAACAGTGGTGAGACCGGACACCCCTCTGTTATTCCTGACCATAGAGAAGCGCTCAGGTTTCCCCCACTGGGGATGATATTAGCTGTGGGTTGTTCATACATGGCCTTTATTATGTTGAGGTATATTCCCTCTATCCCTACGTTGTTGAGGGTTTTTATCATGAATTGATGCTGCACTGTGTTAAGTGCTTTTTTGCACCTATTGAAATGCTTGTATGATTCTTATCCTTTCTTTTATTAATGTGGTGTATCACATTAATTGATTTGTGCAATTGGACCACTCTTGCAACCCAGGAATCACACTTGATCATGCTGAATCAGTTTTTTAAATATATTTTTGGATTCAGTTTGCTAGTATTTTATTGAGGATTTTTGCATCCGTGTTCATCAAGGATATTAACCTGTCGACCTCTGTTGGTTTTGGTATGAGGGTAATGCTGGCCTCATTGAATGAATTTGGAATTTTTCCTCTATTTCTAATTTTGGGAATAGTTTGAGAAGAATAGGTATTAACTCTTCTTTAAATGTTTGGTAGAATCCCCTTGGAAAGACATCTGGCCCTGGACTTTTGTTTGTTGGGGTGCTTTTGATTACTGATTCAATTTCTTTGCTGGTTATTAGTCTGTTCAAGTTTTATATTTTTTTCTGTTTTAGTTTGGTAGTTTACATGTTCGTAGGAATTTATCCATTTCTTCAAGGTTGTTCATTTTGTTGGCATATATTTTTCATAATATTCTCTTACAATTATGTATTACTGTGGTGTTGGTTGTTATTTGTCTTCTGTCATTTGTGATAGTACTTCTTTGGGGCCTTTTCTTTTCTTTTTGATAAGTGTCACTAGAGGCTTATCAATTTTATTATTTTCTTTCAAAGAACCAGCTCCCTTGTAAGTTAAGGATTTCTTTTGTCTTGCTGCTTTTAAGTTGTTTTTCTTTGTCTCTACATTTTGCAAATTTAATGACAATACATCTTGGTGTTGACTTGCTTTTGGTGACTTTGATCAACAGGAGTTCTCTGCCTCCTGGATCTGGATGTCCGTTTCCTTCCCCAGATTAGGGAAGTTTTCAGGTATTATTACTTTAAATAATACCTTAATCTCTCTTCTTCTTCCTATGACATGAATGTTATTATGTTTTATGGAGTCCCTGAGTTCCCGAACTCTGTTCTCACGTTGCATAATCCTTCTGTCCCCCTTTCATTCAGGTCCAATATTTTCCATTATTCTGTCCTCTAGCTCACTAATTTGTTCCTCGGCTTCTTCCATCCTGCAGTTCATTCCATCAAAGCTGTTTTGAACCTTGTTTATTGCATTCTGCATCTCTGGTTGATGTTTTTAACTCTCTTATCTCTGTGGTAAAGGTCTCACTGATGTCCTCTTTTCTCAAGCTCAGTGAGTAACGTTATGATTGCTGCTTTAAATTCTCCATCTGGCATGTTACTTATATCTGTTTTGCTTAGATCTCTGGCTGTGACAGTTTCTTGATCCATTTGTGATAAATCCCTCTGTCTTGGCATTTTTGTCTAAGTCTCTGTCTTCTTCTGTGTTAGAAAAGCCAGTATGTCTACTGCTCTTGAAAGTGATGGCCTTTGGAAGAAGAAGTCATGTAGTGCCCAGGGCCTGGTGCTTCAGGGAGTGTCTCCAGTGTGTGCTGTGTATGCTCTGCTGTTGTGTTTTGGCTGCTCTATCCTTCAGGCCAGTCATCTGCAGCAGCTTTCCTTGCCTGCAGTGGGCAGTGTTTATTCCATGGCCTGAATGTGGTGAGTTTTAATGAGGCATCATTCTCTGGTCTGCTCCTGAAATGAGATCTGACACCAAGTCCATCAGAACCGAGGCCCTGCAGAACTCTCTGGTCAGGAAATGTGGTGTGGGTAGGGGTTTGTGCTGGTCTTCTAGGGTGAGGGACCCACTGTGCTTGGATTGAGGCAAGTTTGACTGAGAAGGGCAGTCCCGCCAGAGGGCAGGGGTGGGTGGTGAGACCTGGTGTAAGCAAGTTAGACAGCCAGTGTCACTGTTGTGCTGCTTCCCACAGGTGGCTCTGTGTTTATGCTGATGGGTAGGTGAGGGAAGTGGTGGCAGCCAGCTCTTTTGTTCCCACAGAGGCTTCTCTGTGAACACTGCCTCTGAGAAGAGGAAATAATCTATGCGCCCCAGGCATTCTCCTCAGATGGCTGTTTCCAAGAGGTCTGCCTCGGGATTGTCTGGCTGCCTTCTCTCCAGGAGCAGTGCAGTGCCCTCCAGGCTCTATCCCAGCAAAGCCTTCTGACCTTTAGAACTGTAGGCTTTAAGCCCTGCTGGTTGTAAGAACTCATGAAATTCAGCCCCTCTCATTTTCCAAGCCAGTGGCTTTGGGAAAACATTTTCCTTGTGCATTCCCCTGTGTGTGAGCCCAGAGTCCTCCTACTCTGCCGCCATCTTACTCTCCTCCCCCACAGACTTCTTTATCCAAAACGACAGAGGTGCTAATTATCACTACCATGCCAATCATATTACAATATTTGGATGTATGAAATCAACATGTTGTACACCTGAAATTTATGCAATATTATAGATGGAATATATTTTTTAAAATATCAAAGTAAATGCAATCTTTAAAAAATATTAGGAAAAATCAGAGAAGATGACTTTCTTTTCAGGAAATTAAAAAAGAAATTCAAATCTGGAGGCTCTTTGAAATCCATAGATCAAAATCCCAGAAGAATATAGGGCTAGTTAAATATGTGACATGCATATACATCTATTGCCTAAGGATGATTTATATTATGATGATTATGAAAAGTAAAATAGATTATTTGTATTTAGTTTTTATATCAAAAGCTGCTCCATAAGTTAGATTGGCTCTCTTTCAGATTCTTGTTAAGACATTAATCAGTTCTGTGGCTGTAGAGTACTTAGCCATGCTATGTCTCAAGTTCCTCATCTGGAAAATGGAATACTAAAAATTACCAGAGTCATTGTACAAATCAAATGAAATAACAATTGTTTAAGCAGCAAAAGAATAGTTGCAGCCATTGTAATATTGTTAACTTTACTGTAATCTATGTTTCCATGACTGGTAACCCACATATATAGAATGTAATATATTAGTATATTTATATCGATATATTACCTATGATATATGACTAATGAATGCACATCATCCCGAGGTGTGCCAGTAAGACCTATACTGTAGTGTATATATAGTTGATAACTTTTATTACCCAACATATAGCATAATAATATAGATATATTTGTTAAGATTTAGGTAAATTTATAGATTTTATATCCCTAATAGAATTATTAATGGAAGTAAGGAGTCTATAAAATATAATCCAACTTTTTGGGATTAGTGTAATAGAGGACAGCTATAAGTCTTTGTTTACCAATACCTCTGTTCCTTCATATATTTTGGCTAAAGAAAAGCAATGAATGAAAAAGGACTTTTTCTTGTTGATAAATCTGGTAACTAAATATTCTTAGAAGGAATTACAAAATGTATTCAAATTCACACAAATAAAGGGTTGCATCAGAGCAAAGCTCCATAAATTATGCATTTAAAAATTTTGACAACTGCAGAAGTCCACCAGTTCTCATTATCAATGTGTTTCTATACTTGTGATACTAAAGGGCTGATTTGATTGTCCAAGGAATTATTTTTCAAGTAAACACTATCAGAGTTCTCTTCACATTTCAGAGTACTGAATATCTCATTTATTTCTTGATGAAACTATGTCATAGTCTCTCTTCAACATATTCCTTATGTTAACTTGTCAGAGGGAGAATTTACTTTTCTATTTTTTTAAATATTTTATTCATTTATTCATGAGAGACACAGAGAGGCAGAGACACAGGCAGAGGGAGAAGCAGGCTCTCTCTGGGGAGCCTGATGTGGTACTCAATCCCAGGACCCCGGGATCACGCCCTGAGCAGAAGGCAGACCCTCAACCACTGAGCCACCCAGGCATCCCACTTTTCTATTATTTTTATCACATCATAAACTCATATCTAATTTTCTACTGCTATCATCTTACTTATCTTTTAGTGTTACTGCTTACAGTTTTCTTCAGACAGCAAATGACTGTATTCAGCGTTTTCCTCTAAAGATATTCTATTTGTTTTAATGCACATACTAAATTTATATTATTTGGATGATGCCAACGCTAACATCATGTGAACCTAAGGCTTTCCAGAAGAAGTTTGGATTCATTAATGATACTAGAATACTAAATAATTAAATACAGCATATGATTTCTGCATGGTACTCAAATATGCCAAAACTTAAAACATGCACACAGGTTTCAATGATAAAATAAATGTTGGAAATAAAACATACTTGAATTATAATGGAGTCTAGCTTCTTAGAATTTTAGTAAATTTAGTTAATAAATGTAATAAATTATATACACAAGACATTTTATAAATTCTGATGTCAGAAAACACTTTCTATTCTAATTTCAGAAAAATCATTGTAAATTAAATCACTTCCTCCTTTGTAGATTGTTATGGACTGAATGTTTGTGTTCCCTCAAAATTCATTTGTTGAAACCCTAACCCCCATTGTGATAGTACTAGGATGTGAGACCTTTGGGAGGTGATTGGGTCATGAGGATAAAAACTCTCATAAGTGAGATTAGTGCCCTGATTATAAAAAGATCCTAGAGAGGTCTCTCACTTTCCACCATGTGAAAACAAGGAGATTTCAGCAGTCTGCATCTCAGAAGAGGGCTCTCAATAGAACCCGACCATGGTACAAAATGATATCAGTGTATGAGCATCTAGAATTGTGAGACATATATTACTGTTGTTTAAAAGCCACTCAGTCTATGGTATTTTGCTATAGCAGCACAAACTGACTAATACAGAGATATTTTCAACTATCATGACATTAATGAACTAATATTTTAGTTATTTTAGTCAAAGCATGTGAAAAGTTGCTTAAAAAAAGAAAATTCAAAATGTCATATGTAATGGTGATAATAACCATAGCAACAATATATATTAAATCAGTAATATAGCTCATATTTAATAGCAGGCTCCATTTTAGTTATGGGAAGGATTGCCCTGAATTTGACCATTGCATTGAAAAAAATGAAGTAGTACAACTACAGTGAGCTAAGCTACATAATCAGATTAGCTTTCAAGTGCTGCTTACTGTAGAACAGTTTCAAGAATATTGAATGGAGATGTACTTGTTAAACTAAAATTTTGGAATTGGCAAAATTGAATCTCTTTGATCCCTGAAGTTTCCAAAATCTCATAAGCATTTTGAGGACAATGTACATGGAGAAGGAAAAAAGAAAAGCCTGAGGAATGTGATAGCCATTATTCAAGAATTCCTTTAAAAATATCATGTTGAAATGCTTCTTGTGCTAGTGAAATTTGATTTTTAAAAACATACTTTTGTGCTCAATTCAGCAGGACATATACTACAACTGGAACAATACAAAGATTAGCATGAACCCTGTGCGAGGATGATATACAAATTTGTGAAGCATTCCATATAAAAATTTTTTTAAATAATTTAAAAAGTACCTTAATATTTTATGAAATTTTGATAGTAGAACTGTTGGTCCTAGATTAAGGACATATTTATTAAAGGCATTGTACTGTTTAATTAGGAAGAGACTTTTGTGCTTACTCTTGTTTTCTTGTTCTCTAGTCTAGGAATCAAGAAGCAAAATTTTCTTCCTTAAGGCTATAATTTCTGGTGGAGATATTTCACCTACATAGTTCCTTGTTAGAGATGTGCATAATAAGAGCATGGCTATATGGTCTACTTCTGTTAAATGTCTGTGATATTTTGCTATGAATATGATGGAAAAAATATACAGCTTTGCCTGGGTTAAAGCAGCCCTTCAAGTGTGCACCATGGGTTTGAATTTGAATTGAATTTCCAATTTTGAAAGATGTAAAAGGACCTCTTAGTGACGGAGTTAACATTTAGAACAACATGTAGTTGTTGCATTATCCAGATTATTAAAACATATTCTGTGAAATCTTAAATACAGTAGAAATTTTTAACTCTAAATGAAGAATAACGGAAGTTTGTATATTAGGAAGGAATTTGCATCTCTTTAATTTATTTAAAAGTCAAAGTGGTCTGATGACTTAAGAAAATTTAATGTAGCTGCTATTTGATCACATTTTCTTTAGGTCTTTTCCCAGAAACGCAAATGATCTCAACACATTAAAATCATACAATTTATTTCCAGAATGATTTTAATATTTAATTCCCAATTTGAATTTATCTCATGATCTCTAAATCTTTATCTCATGATCTCTAAATCTTTGTATTTAAATCTTGGTAATTTAATATGATATTTAATTACATTTATTTTGTATAAATTATATTTATGTTATATAAAATACAATATTTGTTAAATAGTAATTTACATGAGTCTGACTTCATCTAACCCCTCTCTAGATTCATCAGGTATATGCCTTATCTTGTCTTGCTATACAGGTCTTTTTTCAGTCTCTTTCTTGCTCCCTCTTGTCAGAAGGCCTGGAACATTATTCTCTCCCTTTTTTACTTGGTTAATTCCTATTCACTGTTCAGATAATAGCTCAATTATCTTCCTATCAGTGAAGTCTTCCCTGAGCTAAGTAAAATCTTCTTATTGTCTTCTTTTCATAACATATATTTACAGTTGAAAAATTTCCATTTTGTAGATAATTATTTCCTTTATGTCTGTATCTTCCCTACTATTCTGTGTATACCATGACATAGGGATTGTGATAGGTTATCTTCATCATTTAACCCCTAGTTCCCAGCATAATGCCTGGCACATAGTTGGTACTTATTGTTGAATGGGTGAACTAAACTTGAAACTAGAAATAACCATACTATTTACTTCCCTGTAAGTTCTTTTGGAAATTTCTGTATTCTCCAGCAGATTACATAAATCTCTGAGAGCTAGAATTGTGAAGTATGCAGGGTTTTCTTGCAGTGCTTAACATAGTACATTGTATGAGAAACTATTTGATAAAAGGTTAATACATGTTCAGATGGCAAGAATAAGTAAAAACTATATGGTTTAAAGTTTATGTATTTAATTCACCTCACCCCATTTACAGATGAAAATCAAGAAAAATAGTAATTTTTATACTAATTCTCACCCCTGACATTTATTTCCAGTGTCTCTTAGGTTAACATAGAAAATATAGCTGTCAGAGGAGTGCTAAGTAAGAGTAAGCAAAAAGAAATTCTCATCTACACTTTCTGGTGTAAGCATAGTGTATCAACATGTATGTATATGTACACTTATAGCTTACTCTTGAAGTAGGCACAATCAGCAGCTGCCTAGGGGGATGTATGTCAGGGGCCTTCAAAAATGCCTAAACACAACATAATGTTCCTTGTCTGATCTGGTCCCAGTATCTAAAATTCTCACAGTAATTTCTTATTTCATTAGGTAGCCAGAGACGTCTGTTAACAGGATGTCGATTTTGTTCTCTGAGGTTACTGCTTAGCAGTGGTTGTTTACGCTTGACTTAGGTTAGTGTAACAATAAGCCAACAAAGGGTTAAATTTCGATGAAAGTGAAGAGATCAGCTACAGTGTCACTAATTTCACACTTCTCAGGTTGTGGCATGGATTAGAGAATGAAAGATTGTGGAGAATGGAGGCAATAATTAGGGAGCATTTGACGAGAGGAGAAACAATGATAGGAAGGTCAAGCACAAAATTTGGAACCATGAGCTAAGGAATTAAAATTCTAGTTCTATAATGTCCTAGACCAATGATTTTGGGAGAGTTACTTAATCCCTAAAAATCAGTTAGTCAATATTAAATGCCATACAAAAACATTGAAAATTATTTCTAAGTAGCAAGTGCAGTATTAGTTGAACCTAAAAAAAATTCATCTATTTTACCATTTATCAAGTGTAATAGTTATTCCTATAATATCAATTCAAGATAATATTGGACACCAACATTTCCTGGCTAATTTGAATCTCAACTAAGCTAATTGAGCAGCATCAATTATGCAGAAACTAATCAACAAGGATCTTTGAGTGCTTAGTCTGTACCTCATACAAGGTACTATGAAAAGAATGAAGTAAAATTCTTCCCTATAAAGAACTTAATATGGGATCTAGGAGGTAGATTTGGTGGACATGGAGAAATAATTCACAATTATTCATTCAACAAGTTTATTGAATTTTATCATCATACCAAGCATAGTTTAGTCACTAAGATACCAATATGAGAAATTGAGACTCTCTTGAAGTGTAAAATTTATAGAGAAAGGAGACAATAGATTAAAAATAAATCTATAATAGCTAAGTGGAGATAAGTAGTATAAGGAAAAATAGAGTAGGGAGAAAGGAATAAAGAGTGACAGGGGAGCAGCCCCGGTGGCTCAGCGGTTTAGCGCCATCTTCAGCCCAGGGCGTGATCCTGGAGACCCGGGATCGAGTCCCACATCAGGCTCCCTGCATGGAGCCTGCTTCTCCCTCTGCCTGTGTCTCTGCCTCTCTTCTCTGTCTCTGTGTCCTTCATGAATAAATAAATAAAATCTTAAAAAAAAAGAGTGATGGGAGTGATTTTATATAGGGTGGTAAAAAATTATCTCTATGTCAAGAAGGCATTGGAGCTGACATCCAAAGAAGTGAGCAAACAAGACACATAAATGTCTGGGGGAAAGATGTCAAGCAGAGGAAAAACCAGTGCAAATGTCCTGAAGCAGGTGCATGCCTGGCATGTTTAAGGAATAACCAGGAAGTCATTGTAGCTGGAATGAAGAAGGAAAAGAAGTTAGGATGGTAGCAGAGGGGTAAAATGATATAGCCTTATATGGATTATTTTATAGACCAGGGGCCATGAGGATTCTTCAAGTGTTGAATGCATGATCTGATGTATATTTTATAAGCATCACTTTGGCTTCTGTGTGAAGAATTAAGTGATAACTGAAAAAGAGTGGAAGCAGAGGGACTAGTTAAGAAGCGATTTCATTAGTCCAGGTAAGAGATGATGGTGGGTGGGATGCCTGGGTGGCTCAGTGTTGAGTGTCTGCCTTCAGCTCAAGGCCTGATCCCAGGGTCCAGGATTGAGTCCCACATCAGGCTCCTTGGGGGAAGCCTGCTTCTCCCTCTACCTTTGTCTCTGCCTCTCTCTGTGTGTCTCTCATGAATAAATAAAATCTTTTTTAAAAAAGAGATGATGGTGGGTTGGAGTAGGCTGTTATGAAGGTTGTGAGAAGAGCTCATTTATAAGTATATTAAAATATAGGGCAAAGTTAATCTGTTGTTAGACATCCTGTGAGATGTATGAGAGAGTCAAAGATGACTTCAAAGTTTGGAGGGGGCCATCAAATACTTGGATTTATAATGTGCTGTTTGTGATGCTTATCAGGCATCCAAAAGATGTATTTGGATGGTGGATAAGTACATGAAAAGTTCTCCATATCATTATCAAGGGAATGTAACTATAATCATGAAATTTTACCATATAACCATTTTAATAGCAAAAATTAAAAACACTGAGAAAGTTATAACAAGGATGTGGAACAACTGGAACACTCCTGTGATGCTTATAGGAATGTAAAATGTTATTACTTTGGAAAATAGTTTGCCAGTTTCCTATAAATTTAGACATATACTTATTTTATGACCCAGAATTATTACTGATAGGTATTTGCTCAGGTATTTAATTCAAGAGAAATGAAAACATATGTTCACAGAAAGACCTATGTATGAATATTCGTAACAGCATTATTTATAATAGCTAAAACATGAGAACCACTCAAATGTCCATCAACAGGTAAATGGATAAACAAATTGTGGTATATATGGAAAATATATTATTCAGTATTAAAGAGAAATAAATTACTATTTTATGCAACAACGGACGAATCTTAAAATTATTATGCTGAGATGTGTAAGAGTATTTTATTATATGGTTCCATTTGTATGAAACTCTATAACAGGCTATATTAATCTATAATGACAGAAGGCAGATCAGTGTTTCACCATCCTACTTTATTTGGTCCTGAGAGATTTCCTACAACACAGGAATTTCAGAGCTAAGCCCAGAACAGGTCCTGGAAAAACAGAACAGGTGATCAATGTGTAGGGCTGGGGACAGGGATTGACTAGGAAGGAGCCCAAGGGAACTTTTTCTCTATATTTGGATTGTAAGAGTGGTTGCAAGGATATATTCATTTGTTAAAGCTCATCAAAATATATACTTAATTGTGAGCATTTTTATTGGATATAAAGTCTATACCAGTAAAGTTTATTAAAGAATAAAACATAAACATTTAGTGGTAAGTTATATAAAATATAACTTTTTTTAAAGCATATGCACTGATATCTTCATTTTTATTTTAAATTTTTATTTATTTACGATAGTCACACAGAGACAGAGCTAGAGAGAGAGGCAGAGACATAGGCAGAGGGAGAAGCAGGCTCCATGCACCGGGAGCCCGACGTGGGATTCGATCCCGGGTCTCCAGGATCGCGCCCTGGGCCAAAGGCAGGCGCCAAACCGCTGCGCCACCCAGGGATCCCCGTTAATTTTTTTTTTTTTTTGTCGAAAAGAAGTAGTCAAATAAATACTAATGTAAAGAGAATGCTCCTGAAGTGACTCTGATGCTGGATACTTATAAAATCACAAGACTTCTGTCAACTTAAACCTCTGAATGATTGTGGGGCTTCCTATATGCTTATATTGACTGAAGACTACTAATGCATTTTATCACATTGATGATAAGACCATATCTGATCCTAATTATTTGTCTGGATAAATTAAAAATTGTTCATAGACTATAGAAAATGATAACCAAACATGAAATATTTCTGGGGTATGATCACATTTGTATTTCTAGATATATTTCAAGCTATGAAAAGGTAAATTCAGACCACTGGGGAAACCAAAATCATCAGGAGCATTTTTCTGTGGATTTTAAAGTAATGTAAGAATTACCAAGTATAATCCTGGATAACTCATGATGAATAATGTAGGCAAATGTAAATGACAAACTGTCCACTGAAGTTAGATTTTTAAAATTTTTCTTAAATAACTAGAGTAACTCTAATGACAGGGAAGGAAGTTGAAATAAAGTCAGCCATGCCAAATAGCCTCCTTTTATCTACCTTATTTATGTTAACTTATATATTTCTGATTTTATTTTGCACAAAATATGTTAATACTAATGTTATGAAAATAGAAATAAACATTGTGATCTTGTGTGAAAAAAAATATATCCCTAGAAGCCCTTTGTTTTTTTTTTTTTTTTTTTAAATTTTTATTTATTTATGATAGTCACACACAGAGAGAGAGAGAGAGAGGCAGAGACACAGGCAGAGGGAGAAGCAGGCTCCATGCACCGGGAGCCCGATGTGGGATTCGATCCCGGGTCTCCAGGATCGGGCCCTGGGCCAAAGGCAGGCGCCAAACCGCTGCGCTACCCAGGGATCCCCCTAGAAGCCCTTTGTGTGTGCATTAGTTGAGATATAGTTATGATTTAAGTTAAGCTTAACTTTGTGTCTTTTTGCTCACATCACTTTGAATCATATTTACTTATTTTACATAACTTGTCATTACTTACTTTATAGTTAAGGACATAACCCTAAGATTTAAGGCCTTCTATTTAGGCCCTGTAAACATATCTCTGCCTAACTCTACAACCTATATGTCTTCTCTGTGAAAATGAAAATAATATAATCTAGCATTTAAGGTTGCCATGGGGATTGAACAAATTTGCTAATTCAAAGCACCTGCTTCATAATTACCTCTGAGTTTATCTTTTCCCCTTCTTTGGATATATGATATGTGCCTCTGTCATGTAAAATTATATCTCTAAATCTAAATATCTGCATCTTTGTATATGATTTATTGCTTTTCTGAATGGGACAGTATAATGTTTTAGCCATGAACACAGTCTCTAGGACCACACTCAGGTCCCTATCACATATTAGCAATGTGACTTTTGGGAAGTCTCTTAACTTTCCTGTTCTATAGTTTTCTCATTTGGAAAATGAATATAATAGTAACACCTACCCCATGAGACATTATATTAAGTATTTTTATATTCAAAACACTTAGAACAGTACTTGGCACATGGTAAGTATTATAGAAGCATTGGCTATTGTCAGTAGAATATAAGCTTCATGAGGGTCTCTTTTGTTCATTGTTGTAGCTTTCTACTCCCAAGAAATCCCTCTCCTAGGAATATATTCTATTTTTTTCCTGATTTTCGCCCTGTATTCCAAGATTATTCCAACTTCCTACTCAGTATCTTTTATTGTATATCTGATAGATATTTCATACTGATCATGGCCAAAACATCACTCTTGATTGTCCTTCAACCCATTCCTGCCTTGATATTCTTTGTTTTGGTAAATAACATCACAATTAATTTAGTTACTCAGGCCAAAAACTGATAATTATTCTTGATTTCTTTCTTTTATACATTATATTTTTCAGGAAGTCGTGTCAGCTCCAACTTTAAAATATATCTCAAATCCAATTAACTCTCACCTTCACTCCTCTCATACCAGTCTAAACCACCATAATCTACCTTGGATTATAGCAATGTAACTTATTTTTCTGCTTCCTCCTTTACCTTCCTATAATCAGAGTAACCTTTGCTTTAAAGTAAAATCAGAGCACATCACACCATTGCTCAAATTATCCAATGGTTTCTAGTGACATTTGGAATTAAAGTCACTCCTGTTTTTAGAGTCTTTCTCTTTCTTTTCTTTCTTTCTTTCTTTCTTTCTTTCTTTCTTTCTTCTTTCTTTCTTTCTTTCTTTCTTTCTTTCTTTCTTTCTTTCTTTCTCTTTCTTTCTTTTTCCTTTCCTTTGATTTTATTTATTTGAAATAGAGAGAGCATGACTGGGGGGGGGGGCGGCAAAGGGAGAGGGAGAAACAGGCTTCCTGCTGCAGAGGGAGCCCAACCCCAGGCTCAATCAGATCATTACCTGGGCCAAAGGCAGACACTTAACTGACTGAGCCACTCAGGCACCCCTTGTTTTCAGTCTTTAAAGATAAAACTAATATGGACTCTTGGATATGAGTAGCCTCATATGTGACTACTCTCATATTCATTACTCATTGGCCATAGTGCTCTTCTTGCCCTTCCTCAAAGAGCAAAGTTCATCTAATGGCTTTTGTATTTGCTGTTTTCTGTGCCTGGAATGTGGTTCGCAAAGACCATCGTATAGTTCACTTCATTCCTTCACTTAGATCTCTTCAAAAAATGTAGAAAAGCTTCAGAGACTTTCTTCTCACTCCTGTCTACAATATCCACCCTCTATACAAGGTAGGTACATGGTAGTAGAATTGAAAATATGAACTTTCAAAGGTATTGGTAATTTTCTATTATTCAAACATGGTGGATATGCAAGTGTTCATTTTATTATATATATATACAAACATATATATGTATACCTACACATATATTTCTAACTTTGATTATTACATAATAAAAAAATAAAAATTTAAATAAAATAGCCCCATAACTATTTCCCTTTACCATGTTATATTTTTGTTAAAAGCAATCATTACTACTTAAAATGATATATTTGTATGGTTACTTTATTATGCTCTTGTGTCCCACACCAGGATGTGAGTATTATGAAGGCAAGGATATTATTTGTTATTATCATTGCTATATTCTAGTGCCTGTCATATTGCCTGGCAAATGAATTTTGTGTTGACTGCATGAAAACTGGCTGTTTACCCCCAAAATACAAAACACTAAATCAAAGGGATTCATGCACTCTTATGTTTATTGCAGAATTATTTACAAAAGCCAAATTATGGAAGCAGTCCAAGTTTCCATCAATGGATGAATGGGTAAAGAAGATGTGGTATATATACACCCACACATACATACAGGAATATTATCCAGCCATGAAAAGAATGAAATCTTGCCATTTGTAAAAACATGGATGGAGCCAGAGAGTGTAATGCTAAGCAAAATAAGCTAGAGGAAGAAAAATACCATATTATTTCATTCATATGTGGAATTTAAGAAACAAATGAGCAAAGGGAGAGCAAGAGAGAGAGAGGAAAAAAAAAACAACAACCAAGGAACAGACTCTTAACTATAGACCAGAGAGTAGGTGGGCATTGGAATGGATGACAATAGGTATGGGAATTAAAGAGTACACTTATTATGATGAGTACTGAGTAATGTGTAGAATTGTTGAATCATTATATTGTACACCTGAAACTAATATAACACTCTATGTTAGCTATACTGGAAATAAAATTTAGAAGTTAATAAAAAAGAAAAAATATAGCTCTTAAAAGGAATTTGAGGGGATCCCTGGGTGGTGCGGTGGTTTGGCGCCTGCCTTTGGCCCAGGGCGCGATCCTGGAGACCCGGGATTGAATCCCACGTCGGGCTCCCGGTGCATGGAGCCTGCTTCTCCCTCTGCCTGTGTCTCTGCCTCTCTGCCTCTCTCTCCGTGACTATCATAAAAAAAATTAAAAAATAAAATAAAAGGAATTTGATGAGAAATTCTTAGATTTTACAATATCCTGAATTATTTAAAAATCTGTAATAGAGGGCAGCCTGGGTGGCTCAGTGGTTTAGCACTGCATTCGGCCCAGGGCGTGACACTGGAGACCCGGGATCAAGTCCCACGTTGGGCTCCCTGCAGGGAGCCTGCTTCTCCCTCTGCCTGTGTCTCTGCCTCTCTTTCACTCTGTATCTCCCATGAATAAATAAATAATTTTTTAAAAAAATAAATAATATCTTTAAAAATCTGTAATGGACACTTTTGATTGTCTCTCTAGGATTTATTACATTCTTTCTTCAATCCTAGCAGTACCCAGAAATTTCCAATCATGTAGATTGGTTGAATCACCCTCATTTCATGCTTTAGGGATAGATGTTAATTAGTATAAGCCATATATCCCATTCACAAGCTACCATGATTGGTTCAAGTGTAGGGGCATGATATGAGTCATGCCCATCAGTGCAAGTAAGTCTAAATTCTGAGATGGATGGTTAAGCTGTATGAGAAGCAGGCTCTTTTGATAATTAAGAAAGAGGTAGCATGTGCCCCAAATTTCTGGTATAAAATAAATTGTACATTATTTAAAGAATACAATTTAGGAGAGGAGGGGCAAGATGGCGGAAGAGTAGGGTCCCCAAATCACCTGTCCCCACCAAATTACCTAGATAACCTTCAAATCATCCTGAAAATCTACGAATTCGGCCTGAGATGTAAAGAGAGACCAGCTGGAACGCTACAGTGAGAAGAGTTCGCGCTTCTATCAAGGTAGGAAGACGGGGAAAAAGAAATAAAGAAACAAAAGGCCTCCGAGGGGGAGGGGCCCCGTGAGGAGCCGGGCTGAGGCCGGGGCGAGTGTCCCCAGGACAGGAGAGCCCCGTCCCGGAGGAGCAGGAGCTGCACCAACCTTCCCGGGCGGGCGGAAAGGGGCCCGCAGGGAGTTGGAGCAGGACCCAGGAGGGCGGGGATGCCCTCGGGCTCCCGGGGACACTAACAGACACCTGCGCCCCGGGAGAGTGCGCCGAGCTCCCTAAGGGCTGCAGCGCGCACGGCGGGGCCGGAGCAGCTCGGAGGGGCTCGGGCGGCGGCTCCGCGGAGGGGGCTGCGGGGCGGGAGCGCGAATCCCACAGCGCAGGCCCCGGAGCACAGGGCGCCGGGACACAGCCCAGGATCCGGCCTCCCCCTGGGACAGGCAGAGGCCGGGAGGGCCCGAGACAGCGAGGACGCTACTGCCCGGAGCTGAGCAGATCAGCGGCCCCGCCCCGGAGCCTCCAGGCCCTGCAGACTGAGAGCCCCGTAGTTACTGCGGGAGCTGACTCCAGGTTTCCAGAGCTGGCCCCGCCACTTCGGTTGTTCCTCCTGGGGCCTCACGGGGTAAACAACCCCCACTGAGCCCTGCAGCAGGCAGGGGCAGAGCAGCTCCCCCAAGTGCTAACACCTGAAAATCAGCACAGCAGGCCCCTCCCCCAGAAGACCAGCTGGACGGACCAGTTCCAGGGGAAGTCAAGGGTTAAAGTCTACAGATTCAGAAGATACTCCCCCGTGTTTTTTGTTTTGTTTTGTTTTGTTTTTGTTTTGTTTTTTTTTTTTGTTTTTTGCTTTTTGATTTGTTTCCTTCCCCCACCCTTTTTCCCCTTTCTTTTTCTTCTCTTTTTTCTTTTTTTCTTCCTTTTTCTTTTTCTCTTTTCTTTCCTTCTTTCTCTCCTCTCTTTTTCTCCTTTTCCCAATACAACTTGTTTTTGGCCACTCTGCACTGAGCAAAATGACTACAAGGAAAACCTCACCTCAAAAGAAAGAATCAGAAACAGTCCTCTCTCCCACAGAGTTACAAAACCTGGATTACAATTCAATGTCAGAAAGCCAATTCGGAAGCACTATTATACAGCTACTGGTGGCTCTAGAAAAAAGCATTAAGGACTCACGAGACTTCATGACTGCAGAATTTAGAGCTAATCAGGCAGAAATTAAAAATCAATTAAATGAGATGCAATCCAAACTAGAAGTTCTAACGACGAGGGTTAACGAGGAGGAAGAACGAGTGAGTGACATAGAAGACAAGTTGATGGCAAAGAGGGAAACAGAGGAGAAAAGAGACAAACAATTAAAAGACCATGAAGATAGATTAAGGGAAATAAACGACAGCCTGAGGAAGAAAAACCTACGTTTAATTGGGGTTCCCGAGGGCGCCGAAAGGGACAGAGGGCCAGGATATGTATTTGAACAAATCCTAGCTGAAAACTTTCCCAATCTGGGAAGGGAAACAGGCATTCAGATCCAGGAAATAGAGAGATCCCCCCCTAAAATCAATAAAAACCGTTCAACACCTCGACATTTAATAGTGAAGCTTGCAAATTCCAAAGATAAAGAGAAGATCCTTAAAGCAGCAAGAGACAAGAAATCCTTGACTTTTATGGGGAGGAGTATTAGGGTAACAGCAGAACTCTCCACAGACACCTGGCAGGCCAGGAAGGGCTGGCAGGATATATTCAGGGTCCTAAATGAGAAGAACATGCAACCAAGAATAATTTATCCAGGAAGGCTCTCATTCAAAATGGAAGGAGAGATAAAGAGCTTCCAAAACAGGCAGGAACTGAAAGAATATGTGACCTCCAAACCACCTCTGCAAGACATTTTATAGGGGACTCTTAAAATTCCCCTTTAAGAAGAAGTTCAGTGGAACAATCCGCAAAAACAAGGACTGAATAGATATCATGATGACACTAAACTCATATCTGTCAATAGTAACTCTGAACGTGAACGGGCTTAATGACCCCATCAAAAGGCGCAGGGTTTCAGACTGGATAAAAAAGCAGGACCCATCTATTTGCTGTCTACAAGAGACTCATTTTAGACAGAAGGACACCTACAGCCTGAAAATAAAAGGTTGGAGAACCATTTACCATTCAAATGGTCCTCTAACGAAAGCAGGGGTAGCCATCCTTATATCAGATAAACTAAAATTTACCCCGAAGACTGTAGTGAGAGATGAAGAGGGACACTATATCATACTTAAAGGATCTATCCAACAAGAGGACTTAACAATCCTCAATATATATGCCCCGAATGTGGGAGCTGCCAAATATATCAACCAATTATTAACCAAAGTGAAGAAATACTTAGATAATAATACACTTATACTTGGTGACTTCAATCTAGCTCTTTCTATACTCAATAGGTCTTCGAAGCACAACATCTCCAAAGAAACGAGAGCTTTAAATGATACAGTGGACCAGATGGATTTCACAGATATCTACAGAACTTTACATCCAAACTCAACTAAATACACATTCTTCTCAAGTGCACATGGAACTTTCTCCAGAATGACCACATACTGGGTCACAAATCGGGTCTGAGCCGATACCAAAAGATTGGGATCGTCCCCTGCATATTCTCAGACCATAATGCCTGGAAATTAGAACTGAATCACAAGAAGTTTGGAAGGACCTCAAACACGTGGAGGTTAAGGACCATCCTGCTAAAAGATGAAAGGGTCAGCCAGGAAATTATGGAAGAATTAAAAAGATTCATGGAAACTAATGAGAATGAAGATACAACCATTCAAAATCTTTGGGATGCAGCAAAAGCAGTCCTAAGGGGGAAATACATCGCAATACAAGCATCCATTCAAAAACTGGAAAGAACTCAAATACAAAAGCTAACCTTACACATAAAGGAGCTAGAGAAAAAACAGCAAGTAGATCCTAAACCCAGCAGAAGAAGAGAGTTAATAAAGATTCGATCAGTACTCAACGAAATCGAGACCAGAAGAACTGTGGACAGATCAACAGAACCAGGAGTTGGTTCTTTGAAAGAATTAATAAGATAGATAAACCATAAGCCAGCCTTATTAAAAAGAAGAGAGAGAAGACTCAAATTAATAAAATCATGAATGAGGAAGGAGAGATCACTACCAACACCAAGGAAATACAAACTATTTTAAAAACATATTATGAGCAGCTATACGACACTAAATTAGGTAATCTAGAAGAAATGGTCACATTCCTGGAAAGCCACAAACTACCAAAACTGGAACAGGAAGAGATAGAAAACCTGAACAGGCCAATAACCAGGGAGGAAATTGAAGCAGTCATCAAAAACCTCCCAAGACACAAGAGTCCAGGGCCAGATGGCTTCCCAGGGGAATTCTATCAAACGTTTAAAGAAGAAACCATACCTATTCTACTAAAGCTGTTTTAAAAGATAGAAAGAGATGGAGTACTTCCAAATTCATTCTATGAGGCCAGCATCACCTTAATTCCAAAACCAGACAAAGACCCCACCAAAAAGGAGAATTACAGACCAATATCCCTGATGAACATGGATAGAAAAGTTCTCAACAAGATACTAGCCAATAGGATCCAATAGTACATTAAGAAAATTATTCACCATGACCAAGTAGGATTTATCCCTGGGACACAAGGCTGGTTCAACACTCATAAAACAATCAATGTGATTGATCATATCAGCAAGAGAAAAACCAAGAACCATATGATCCTCTCATTAGATGCAGAGAAAGCATTTGACAAAATACAGCATCCATTCCTGATCAAAACTCTTCAGAGTGTAGGGATAGAGGGAACATTCCTCAACATCTTAAAAGCCATCCATGAAAAGCCCACAGCAAATATCATTCTCAATGGGGAAGCACTGGGAGCCTTTCCCCTAAGATCAGGAACAAGACAGGGATGTCCACTCTCACCACTGCTATTCAACATAGTACTAGAAGTCCTAGCCTCAGCAATCAGACAACAAAAAGACATTAAAGGCATTCAAATTGGCAAAGAAGAAACCAAACTCTCCCTCTTCGCCGATGACATGATACTGTACATAGAAAACCCAAAAGTCTCCACCCCAAGATTGCTAGAACTCATACAGCAATTTGGTAGCATGGCAGGATACAAAATCAATGCCCAGAAATCAATGGCATTTCTATACACTAACAATGAGACTGAAGAAAGAGAAATCAAGGAGTCAATCCCATTTACAATTGCACCCAAAAGCATAAGATACCTAGGAATAAACCTAACCAAAGAGGTAAAGGATCTATATCCTAAAAACTATAGAACACTTCTGAAAGAAATTGAGGAATACACAAAGAGATGGAAAAATATTCCATGCTCATGGATTGGCAGAATTAATATTGTGAAAATGTCAATGTTACCCAGGGCAATTTACATGTTTAATACAATCCCTATCAAAATACCAATAAAAAATAAATTTATTTAAAAAAATAAATACAATTTAGGAAATATATATATGTATACATATATACATATATATATATAATCAAGAGATATATTAAGGAAATGTTCATCATCTACAAAATTCACATGCCCCTTTGTAATTTCTTCCTCACATTTTCAAGCATCCAATGATCTAATTTCTGTCAGTATATTTTTAAATTTTCTAGACTTTATATAAATGAAATCATACAATATATATCTTTTTATGGCTTTTTTCTCTCAGCATAATAATTTTGAGATTCTTCCATGTAGTTGCATGCACCAATAACTTATTCCTTTTATTTCTGAATAGTAGTCCTTTGTACAGATACAAGACAATTTCTTTATGTTTTTTTCCTATCGATTGATATTTGCTTTGTTTCCAGGCTTGAAGCTATTACAGATAAAGTGCTAATAACGTTCATGTACAAGATTTTGTATGGATGTATGCTCTAATTTCTCTTGGGCAAATACCTTGGTGTGAAATAGAGGATCATATGGTAAACATATGTTTAATTTTTTTAAAAAACTGCCAAACTGTTTTCCAAAGTTGCTATGGTGTTTTACATTCCCACCAGCAGTGTATTAGAGTTCCAGTGCTACAATCCTCTTCAACAATTCCTATGGTCAGCCTTTTAAATTTGAGCCATTCTAATATGTGTATAGTTCATTTATTGTAGTTTACTTTGCATTTACCTCATGTCTAATAATATTTAGCATTTTTTCATGTGCTCATGTACCATACAAATATATTCTTTGGCAAAGAGTTCAAATCTTGTCCATTTTATTAATTGTGTTTGATTTTTTAATATTGAAATTTGAGAGGTTTTTTTTGAACTTTGAGAGTTTTTTGTATATTCTAGACACACGTCCTTTACCAGATACATGCTTTGCAAATATGTTCTTCCTGTCTGTGGCTTGTCATTACATTCTCTTAACATCATCTCTAAAAGAATATAAGTTTTAAATTTTCATGAAGTTCAGTTTATATTTTTATTTTTTATGGATTATGTTTTGGGGCTTATATCAAGAAACATTTTTATAAACCAATAACACAAATATTTTAATGTTTTATTCTAGAAATTGTATTTTGTGGTTTCACACTAGGTCTATGATCTTTTTTCAGGTAATTATTATATATGCCATAAGGTATAAATCAAAATTAATTTTTTGCATGTGCATATACAATTGCTCCAATGTAATTTGTTGAAAAGACTATTCTTTCTCTACTGAATTTACTTTGCAATCATTGTAAAATATTAGTTCATATATGTGTGGATACATTTCTGGATGATATCCTGTCGTATTTATCTATTGCTTATTTTGATGCTAATACCATAACATTTTAATTACTCTAGATTCCATAATAATTTTTTAATTAGGAAATATGAGACTTCCAAATTTGTTCCTCTTTTTTAAAGTTGTTTTGGCTATTCTAAGTTTTTTGCCTTTCTATGTAAATATTCAGAGTCAGTTTGTCAATTTCTACAAGTAATGCCTACTATTATTTCAATAGAGGGTATGTTGAATTTATAGATCAATTTGGGGAAACTAACATTATAACAATATGAAATCTCTGATCCATGACCAATGTATGTATCTCCATTTATTTACATCTTATTTATGCTATTTATGTTTTATAGTTTTTCACTTTAGATGTCCTGCAATCTTTTTTCAAGATATTGCTAAATATTCATTATTTATTGGTGATATTGTAAGTGGTACTTAAAAAAAATTCAAATTCCTAATATTTGTTGCTAGTATATAGAAAGGCAATTGATTTTGGTATATTGATTCTGTATCCTATCCCACTGGTAAACTCATTTATTAGTGCTAATAGCCTTTTGTAGAGTCCATAAAAATTTCTACATGCATGATCATGTTGACTCCAAATAAAGACAAGTTTAGTTATTTATTTACCTAATTTCCTAATTGCTCTTTCTAGAATATCCAGTGAAATTTTGAGAAGTAGTAAGAGTAGATATCCATGTATTGATTTTGATATTTGAGTGAGAGCATTTCATCATTTACAATTAAGTATAATATTTAAAACGTGCATACACATCCTTCTACAGGATAAAATTGTTCTCTTTTATTCCTAGATTTCTGAGAATTTGTAATAGAAACAGATATTGAATTTTGTGAACATTTTTTACTGCATTTACTGAAATGATAATATGGCTTTTCTTGTATAATTTCATACTATGGTATATTACATTAATTGATTTTTCAATGTTAAATCAATCTAAAATAAGCCCCATTTCGTTATAATGTATCCTCCTTTTTATATATTGTTGAATTAAATTTGCCAAAATTCTGTTTTACATTTTTCCATCTATGCTCCTGAGGCACACTGGTAGATAATTTTCTTGTAATGTCTTTATCTGGTTTGTATATCAAGGTAATGTTGGTTACATACAATGATTTTCAAAGTATTTCCTACTTTTCAAATTTCTAAAAGAGGTTTTTAAAATTACTACTTTCTCCCTTAAACCTTTGGTAAAATTCATCAGTGAAGCCATCTGGGCCCAGTGTTTTCTTTGTGGGAAGGTTGTTATACATACAATTTTTTAAAACAGATGAGATAATTTAGGTTATCTATTTTTTTTCTTAAGTGATCTTTGATGGTTTCCATTTTTTAAGGAACATGTCTATTTAATCTAAATTTTGAAATTTTCTGGCACAAAGTTCATAAAATTACCTTATTGTCCTTTTAATACTTCTAATATTTTTATTGATGTTACTTTTTTTATTTTACTTTTCACATTCCTGATAATGAAAGTTTCTGTTCTTGCTTCCCTCTCACCCCAATTAATTTGGCTATGTTTGTTAACTTTGTTGAACTTAAAAAACAAAATTTTGGTGTTCTCTTTTTAAAAATATTTTCTCTTTTTTTATGATTTTCTACTCGATTCTTTATTCCTTTTTCCTACTTAAGTTGCTCTGATTTTTCTTGTTTCTTTTTTTTTCTTTTTCTTGTTTCTAATAGTGGAAGCTGAATTGATTGATATTAGATTTTTCTTCTTTTCTAATATAAGCACTTAGTCCTACAAATTTTTGTCTAAGTACTACTTTATTGTCATCCCAAAGTTTTTGATATGTTTCATGTTCATTCGTTCATTTTACTCATTAATTATTATTAGAGTCAGAACTCTAATTTCACACATTCTAAAAGAGGGCACTGAACTGAGTAGAAAATGCTAGAATCAGGTATTTCTTTTATTGCTTGTTCTTTTCAGGGTTATGTCAGGTTCTATTTTGCTTCTCTGTTAGGTTAATTACTCATGCTAGAAGCCCTTTACTTTATTTAAAATATAGTTCTGAGATTTCCTTGTAAATATAGGTAATTGAATATGTCTTCATATTTTCTTCTTCCTGAGACCTAACTAGAATGATAATGAAGAAAATTTTAAAAAGTTGTAAGGCCATAAGCACAAACAGGGGGATGATGAAAGCAGACAGTATGCTAATATAGTTTTTTTTTTGTAAGATGGAAAGTGGATTGACAAATGGTAATTAACTTAGATTTTTATTTTCTGTACTCTAGTGCCTGCAAAAGTGGGAGTATTGGGGGGACACCACATGAAACAAGCCAATTTCTACTCTGAAACCTTAGAAAATCCAAGAATTAGAGGCATCAGGTAACTTTGAAGGCAAGAGGAAAATGGAACTAAGGAGTTCTATATAAGGAATGCTTAGACTCCAGATCCCCTTCCTGAACCAGCACTTAGAAGTGAGTGTCATAGCACAATTTCCTGTAGAAAATAAGAATTTTACTATCTGGTAAAATTGAACACGTGAAGCTCTTTCCTGGGAAATACCAGGCAGAGCAGTGGGCAGGAATGAGGTACCTTACTGAAAAGAGAGATCATAGGAAGCCCTATATAATAAATTCTAAGGCCCCTCACTCCCCTCTTATTCCCCAAACACTGAAGCCCAGTGACTATAACTCATCCCTAACAAAATAACTGTTTAGATTATTCCTTTGAAGAATCTGACTACCTCTAAAACACTTTCAGGGGATCCCTGGGTGGCTCAGTGGTTTGGCGCCTGCCTTCCACCCAGGGCGTGGTCCTGGAGTCCCGGGATCGAGTCCCACATCAGGCTCCTTGCATGGAGCCTGCTTCTCTCTCTGTCTCTCTCTCATGAATGAATAAATAAAATCTTTAAAAAATGAAAATAAATAAAAATTTTTCAAATATTAGCACTTTAGAGTAACCATATGAAATTATTAGGTTCTCACTCAATCACATGTTGAGAAATCCACCAGTCACAAAGCCCACTCTCACATAATGAGTTTTTAATCAGTTTTTTCAGGCCTGTTTTGTTCGTAAGACTGAACAAAGGCTAGATTTCTTTTTTTTTAATTTTTTTACGATAGTCATACAGAGAGAGAGAGAGAGGCAGAGACACAGGCAGAGGGAGAAGCAGGCTCCATGCACCGGGAGCCTGACATGGGATTCGATCCCCGGTCTCCAGGATCGCGCCCTGGGCCAAAGGCAGGCGCCAAACCGCTGCGCCACCCAGGGATCCCAAACGCTAGATTTCTGATGAAAGTTTTCATCTTAAAAGTTCAGAGAATAGGGCAGCCCCAGTGGCTCAGCGGTTTAGCACCGGCTGCAGCCCAGAGCTTGATCTTGGAGACCCCGGATGGAGTCCCACATCGGGCTCCCTGCAGGGAGCCTGCTTCTCGCTCTGCCTTTGACTCTGCCTCTCTCTGTCTCTGTGTCTCTCATGAATAAATAAATAAAATATTTCAAAAAAAAGTTCAGAGAATAAAATAAACTGCAAAAGAAGAAAAGGAAATTAAGAAGGATAGGGGGCAGAGATAATTTCGGTGAACAGTAGACCAAGAAAAAGGAATATTTTATGTCTTGGGGATGTGTTATCTAATATAGGAAGAAGTGATGGGATGTCTTAGGATGATGGTGAATAAAACTCTCAAGACCATAGCTAGGCAGTGGCAGTAAAGAAAATCAATTCTGATTGTAGTAGGAGAATGGAGGTATTTAGGAGTAATGTCTCCAAGAAAAAAAAAATGTAACCTACAAATTATCTCCAGTGTGTGACCACACTGAGCAGAGCTCTAGAGTTTTGTCAGATACTTTGTTTTTTGTCTTGTTTTAATTTTTATTTATTTATTTATTTATTTTAAAAAAAGGCTTTATTTATTCATGAGAGACAGAGAGAGAGAGAGGCAGAGACACAGGCAGAGAGAAGCAGGCTCCATGCAGGGAGCACGACGTGGGACTCAATCCCCGGTCTCCAGGATCACGCCCTGGGCTGAAGGTGGCACCAAACCACAGAGCCACCAGGCTTTTTCTTTTGTTCTAAAAGATTTTATTTATTTATTTATTTATTTATTTATTTATTTATTTATTTATTTACAGGGGTAGTGGGAGGAGCAGAGGGAGAGGGACAAGCAGACACTGCACTGGGCAGAGAGTCCTGATGCCCCTAATCTGAGGACCCTGAGATCATGAACTGAGCTGAAATCAAGAGTTTCATGCTCAACCAAGTGAGCCACCTAGATCCCCCAATCAGATACTTTGGAGACAAGTTAGCGATAACTACAAAGAAAACTAAATAGGGATAACTGGGTGGCTCAGCAGTTGAGTTTCTGCCTTTGGCTCAGTGCGTGATCCCAGGATCTGGGATCGAGTCCCACATCAGGCTTCATGCATGGAGCCTGCTTCTCCCTCTGCCTGTGTCGCTCCCCACCCCGTGTCTATCATGAATAAATAAATAAAATCTTAAAGAAAAAGAAAACCAAACAAATAAGGTTGAAGCGGTTATTAATTCTAGAAAAAAACATAGCTTTACAAGAAAGTGATATTATACCACACTGATTCAACTTAAAAATACTTATATAGTCATAATAATTTAAGGATTGAATATTGATCTAACAAATAAATAATGATATATCCATACTGGAAAGATGAAGTACTAGAAGTGTGTGTGTGTGTGTGTGTGTGTGTGTGTGTGTTACTGAATTAGCACTAAATATTCTGAAGTCAGAAGTCAGTATTTAATATTTAAAATGAAAAAATTCAGGAAATAACAATAATAAAATAAAACCATTACAAGAGTTGAGTATAGTTGCTTCTGGAGGGTAGGAAGTGCTATGGGCTTCCATTTTTCATTGTGAGACTTCTAGTACTTTTGGTCCTTAGAACTACATATGTACATTTTTTTTCATATGTACATTTCTTAAATAAAAAATTTAAAAAGTAACTAGTAATCAGAAAAAAAGATTCTCATGGGTATATACTGAGAACAAATATCACTGTGCCCAACAGCATGTTGTATGCAGGACAGGGGTGGGGAATCTACAAAATCCAACTCTTTTCAATATACTTCATTAACTAATTACCCTGATGACACCTCCAGATTCTTTACTGCTCTCTGTATCTGTTGACTCTGAGCTTTGGGTGCATCTGAGGCTTTCTTGGAAATAACTGTTCCCAATTCTGCAATAGACCCTACTTAGTTTAGGCTACCCTTAGAGTTTTTACTATTGGGAAGTGGAGGAGAGAGAATAGGAGAAATAACAAATAGGAAATTGAGATAATCAGGGATAAAGTGAAATTATTTATTCATCATGCATCTAGCACAGTGCCAGGTAATGAGACTGAAAAGCTAGATAAGACATATTCTAGATCTTCAATGAGCCCTCATTTTGAAAGAACGATACAATTATACACAATTTAGTTCCTGCCTGTCTTGGAAGCTATTTATCTCTCCTTCCATTCTGAATGAGAGCCTTGCTGGATAAATTATTCTTGGTTGCATGTTCTTCTCATTTAGGACCCTGAATATATCCTGCCAGCCCTTCCTGGCCTGCCAGGTCTCTGTGGAGAGGTCTGCTGTTACCCTAATATTCCTCCCCATGAAAGTCAGGGACTTCTTGTCTCTTGCTGCTTTAAGGATCTTCTCTTTATCTTTGGAATTTGCAAGCTTCACTATTAGATGTCGAGGTGTTGAACGGTTTTTATTGATTTTAGGGGGGGATCTCTCTATTTCCTGGATCTGAATGCCTGTTTCCCTTCCCAGATTAGGAAAGTTTTCAGCTAGGATTTGTTCAAATACATATTCTGGCCCTCTGTCCCTTTCGGCGCCCTCGGGAACCCCAATTAAAGGTAGGTTTTTCTTCCTCAGGCTGTCGTTTATTTCCCTTAATCTATCTTCATGGTCTTTTAATTGTTTGTCTCTTTTTTCCTCAGTTTCCCTCTTTGCCATCAACTTGTCTTCTATGTCACTCACTCGTTCTTGCACCTCGTTAACCCTCGTCGTTAGAACTTCTAGTTTGGATTGCATCTCATTTCATTGATTTTTAATTTCTGCCTGATTAGCTCTAAATTCTGCAGTCATGACGTCTCTTGAGTCCTTTATGCTTTTTTCTAGAGCCACCAGTAGCTGTATAATGGTGCTTCTGAATTGGCTTTCTGACATTGAATTGTAATCCAGATTTTGTAACTCTGTGGGAGAGAGGACTGTTTCTGATTCTTTCTTTTGAGGTGAGGTTTTCCTTGTAGTCATTTTGCTCAGTGCAGAGTGGCCAAAAGCAAGTTGTATTGGGAAAAGGAGAAAAAGAGAGGAGAGAAAGAAGGAAAGAAAAGAGAAAAAGAAAAAAGGAAGACAAAAAAGAAAAAAGGAGAAGAAAAAGAGAAAGAAACAGAAAGAAAGGAAAAAGAGGGCGGGGGAAGGAAACAAATCAAAAAGCAAAAAAAAAGAAAAAAAAAAAGAAACAACAACAACAGCAAAAAACCAAACACGGGGGAGTATCCTATGGGGCTCTCTGTCTGCAGGGCCTGGAGGCTCCGGGGCGGGGCCACTGATCTGCTCAGCTCGGGGCAGGAGCGTCCTTGCGGTCCTGGGCCCTCCCGGCCTCTGCCTGTCCCGGGCGGGGCGGGGATCCTGGGCTGTGTCCCGGCGCCCTCTGCTCCCGGCCTGCGCTGTTGGATTCGGCTCCCGGCCACGCAGCCCCCTCCGCGGAGCCTCCGCCTGAGCCCCTTGCAGTAACTTCTTGCAAGATACATCCACGAAAGCAAAAGAAACAAAAGCAAACCAACTATTGGGACTTCATCAAGATAAGAAGCTTTTGCACAGCAAAGGATACAGTCAACAAAACTAAAAGACAACCTACTGAATGGGAAAGATATTTGCAAATGACGTATCAGATAAAGGGTTAGTTTCCAAGATCTATAAAGAACTTATTAAACTCAACAGCAAAGAAACAAACAATCCAATCCTGAAATGGGCAAAAGACATGAACAGAAATCTCACAGAGGAAGACATAGACATGGCCAACACGCACATGAGAAAATGCTCTGCATCACTGGCCATCAGGGAAATACAAATCAAAACCACAATGAGATACCACCTCACACCAGTGAGAATGGGGAAAATTAACAAAGCAGGAAACCACAAATGTTGGAGAGGATGCGGAGAAAAGCGAACCCTCTTACACTGTTGGTGGGAATGTGAACTGGTGCAGCCACTCTGGAAAACTGTGTGGAGGTTCCTCAAAGAGTTAAAAATAGACCTGTCCTACGACCCAGCAATTGCACTGTTGGGGATTTACCCCAAAGATACAGATGCAATGAAACGCCGGGCCACCTGCACCCCGATGTTTCTAGCAGCAATGTCCACAATAGCCAAACTGTGGAAGGAGCCTCGGTGTCCATGGAAAGATGAATGGATAAAGAAGATGTGGTTTATGTATACAATGGAATATTACTCAGCCATTAGAAACGACAAATACCCACCATTTGATTCAACATGGATGGAACTGGAGGGTATTATGCTGAGTGAGGTAAGTCAATCGGAGAAGGACAAACAATATATGTTCTCATTCATTGGGGGAATATAAATAATAGTGAAAGGGACTATAAGGGAAGGGAGAAGAAATGTGTGGGAAATATCAGAAAGGGAGACAGAACATAAAGACTCCTAACTCTGGGAAACGAACTAGGGGTGGTGGAAGGGGAGGAGGTCGGGGGGTGGGGGTGAATGGGTGACGGGCATTGGGGGGGGCACTTGAGAGGATGAGCACTGAGTGTTATTCTGTATGTTGGTAAATTGAACACCAATAAAAAATAAATTTATAAAAAAAATTTAAAGCTATGTGTATATGTTTCTCAGTTAATCAGATTTCAGAAATTCCTTAGAATTTCTAGTTTGCTGATTGCATTTACATTTTCTTTCCTTCCATGGTGTTATGAATAATTCTTGAATCTTTCATAATTTTAGTTGGAGTTTTAGGGGAGAACCAGCAGTAGGCATTTGCTCAAGACTCTATTTTGATTAAACATATGTTGTGATCTTTTAATCAAATAAATATTGGTGATTATCTCTTTTCAATTTTGAGAGTTTTTAAAACATTTTATAGTGGGTGAAATAGGTGAAGGGGTTTAAGAGTACACTTAGCTTGATAAGCACTAAGTAATATATGGAAATTTTGAATCTCTATATTGTACACCCAAAACTAATATAACACTGTATGTTAACTATGCTGGAATTAAAATAAAAAGAAATTGTACAATAATTTCTAAGTCACTTTATTTATTACTTTTCTTTTTCTTTTTGTTTCGCTTTCTGTTCTTTTTCTCCTTAACACTGTAATCTTAGGCCTTCTGTGATGACCCTAAGGGACCTGAATAAGCCTTTGTTATTTTTCTTTTTTTTCCTGAAATTTTACTGTAAAATTCACTCTAGTGCAGACTGCTTTTCAAGTATGATTACATATGGGAAATTCATTTTGCCATCGTACTAAATTATATTGACCCAGTTTCACTATTCATATTTGAATTTCACAGCGGGCTCTTCTTTAAATTTCTTGTTAAGCTTTTCTTTTCACAACATAATTTCAAGGACTGAGGTTAGAAATCTAAACAGTGTGTTTTCTTAAGATGTGAATTCTGAGACTTCCTGTGGCACATTTCTTAGAGTTTTTGCTAATGGAAAGTGGAGGAAAGAGAGAAGAGGAGAAATAACAAATAGGAAATTGAGGCAATCAAAGATCAAATGAAGTTATTTATTCATCAGGCACCTAGCACAGTGCTAGGTAATGAGTTCGAAAGCTAAACAATACATATTCTTTACCCTCAAAGAGCGCTCATTTTGAAAGGAAGATAGATTTATACATAATTTAAAAGATTTTGGAAATGTGCAAAAAAGGAGGATGATAAGAATGGCAGGATTTTAACAATGCCCTCAAAAAGCTGCGTGGAGGGAGCACGTGGAGCAGGAGTTTGAATCCTGCCATCAGATGAGGAATCCGAGGTCTTGTGAGGTGAAATGAGTTATCCAAGGCATATAGATGAATTAAGTAGAAGAGCTGGAATTAGAACTCAGGTTTCTGGTCTCCCAAAAAATTGGTCAGGATTGTTAAGTCCATGGAAGCAAACCCCCACTGACTTCTTTTTTTTTTTAAGATTTTATTTATTTATTAGAAAGAGAGAAAGAATGAGAGTGAGAGAGCAGACAAGTGGGGGCAGGAGCAGAGGGAGAGGGAGAAGCAGGCCCTCCGCTGAGCAGATAGCCCTGATGTGGGCTCAGTCCCAGGAGCCCTGGATCATAGCCCCAAGCCGAAGGCTCACACTTAACCAACTGAGTCACCCAGAAGCCTCTCCCCAGTGAACTTCTTAAAGCAAATCATTAGACAACTAGTTGTAGTAAAATTTAATTCTGGAGTGGATTATTGAGGCGTCCAGGCTTGCCTGAATATAGCTTTGGAGCAGACAGAAGAATATGTAAATGGATAGCTGAAGAGTAAGTATGGGGTTGCTTACCCATGGAAACAATTATATATATGTATATAGAACAGAAGGATGTGAAGGTTCCAAGAGGACAATTCTTTTCATAGTTGGATATATTTTTTATGAGACTTTTTTGGCTTATTTGTGACTTGTCTTATTTCATGATGGTTGGTGATTTTTCACTGACATGTGAATGAGGGAAGGGTACAAAACTGTGGACGTTATTATAAAGAGCTCCTTCATATTTAAGTTTCAGGCACTTTCTTTTCCCTCCGTGTCAGTGTGCAGAATGTAATAGGATAAAAAAAGAAAAAAAACATTTAAAAAAGTTTCATGGAGTATGTTAGACTTAAAGGCAGAAGAAAAACCTAGGCTTAAACAGTAAATGAATTTCCAGAAAAAAATATTTCAATGGCAGGGGTTTCTTAACTAAGATTTGAAAAACATCTTAGGTCTTATCACTATGCAGTTGTACGATGGCAGCCTCTTGATAGTAGTAGAATATGTAATCCCAAAGCAAATTATGTATTTGCAAAGTTCAACAGCACCTGGGGGTGTGTGCTCCATTATGATGTTAATTTAAGACCAGAGTAATAAAAGATGATATAGTATTGTAAATGTGGCACTTTATAAAAAAAAGTTTATAGGTCATCTAAATTGCATGTTTTAGTCTTGGATGTGAATATACCATTTTATTTTATTTATTTATTATCATTTTTTAAGATTTTATTTATTTATTCATGAGAGACAAACACACAGAGAAAGAGAGAGAGAGAGAGGCAGAGACACAGGCAGAGGGAGAAGCAGGCTCCATGCAGGGAGCCCGATGTGGGACTTGATCCCGGGCCTCCAGGATCACACCCTGGGCTAAAGGCGGCACTAAACCGCTGAGCCACCAAAAACCAAATATAGCTTCTAGTTAAGAGTTTACATTACATAACTCCAATCTTATCTTAAGAGTAGATTTCAAAGCAGGATATAAGTTGAAGTCAACAGCGAAGGTTAATTTTCCATGGAGTTTCAAAAGCTTTATATCATATAATAAAAATAACCAAGTATTGCTATATAAGTCCTTTTATGGGGGGTCAGCAGAGGAAATAGCTTTTAGACGATTAGTCAGCAAACTTTTGAAAAAGTAAGGAATTTCAGTGGATTCGTAGTTTTCACTTTTATGAAAATCATATATAAATATAATTCTTCAAATAATTCTACACCAGGACTCCTCTGTCACAAAAAGATGCATCTTTAGTAATATGCTTAGAAATAAATTCAAGATGTTATCTTTATGTTTTTAATGAGCAGCATGGTAAATTTCCTATTTTAAAATAAGCCTAATAAAGTATAATGTTCTGCAACAAACTGAGAGCTTAACAATTTGCTTATATTGAAAACATCAATTTAAGGTTGATAATAATGAATTGACACTACTTTGGAAATAGAGGGACATTCAAATAATTCAAGTAAGGCCATTTTTTATCTTAGCAACCACAGTGATTTCCCCTACACTGGATGGGCAGTTTGTGATCTGGTCCTACACTGGTTTTTGTGGTCAATTTAAAATACATGGGTATATAAGGTTAAAAATTCAGGAAGCATTGACATGAAAGATTGGATGAACTGAGTGGGGATCTTTACCTTTCACATTATATAACCAAAAAATATTGGGGAATGACTCAGTTATAGCCCCTCTCAACTGCAGTATGAGACCAATCCTACCTACCCTAGGACCCACCCAGTGACCGGTTAAAAGCCATCCCAAAGATTAAGAGGAAACCATACCCATACATGCACTCGGCAAAAGGCCCATTATCTGCAGTCCCTTGTTCCAGGGTCAGCCCTATGGACCAGGATCCTAAAGTGAGTCCCATCCACCCAGGGACCAAACAGAATCCACACCTGACAGCCCCTAGTAACAGACCTACCAACCAAAGACCGTACTGCAGACGCAGCAGCAGCTATTGGACACAGATCCAACCCCACGATACTGTGATTCCAAAGACAATACCATCAGTCTGGAGACCTGACAGGGTAAAGTCTTTACTTACCAAAGCAAGCCATAAAGCCTGGAAGAAGTGTTTTCCTTAATATGCACAGACACCAATGTAAGGCAACATGGATCACAAAGAATCAGATAAACATGAGACCACCAAAGGAAACTAATACAATAACCAACACCAAAGAAATGGATATCTTTAAATAACCTGACAAAGAATTCAAAATAATTTTCTTAAATAAGCTCAATGAAATAAGAGGAAGCACAGGTAGGCAGCAAAATAAAGTCAGAAAAATCATGCATGAACAAATAATGCATGAATAATGAGAAGTTCAATGAAGAAATGGAAACCATATAAAACCAAAATAGAAAGCCTAGAGCTAAAAAAAAAAAGAAATCATACCCTGTCAAGAAAATGTGTATATGTACAGCAGGTGAGGAGAAAGAGAAAGGGACAAAAAGTTTATTTAAAGAAATAGTAGCTGAAAACTTCCCAAATCTTAGAAGAGATATGTTACTGCAGATATAGTAAGCTCAAAGTACTCTAAGCAAGATCAGCCCAAAGATTACCCTGGGACACATGATAATCAAATTATCAAATGTCAAAGACAGAGAATTTTGAAAGCAGCAAAAAGTACTCATCACCTATAAGGGAACCCCCATGAAGTTATCAGCAGATTTATCAGCAGGAACTTTGCAGGCCTGGAGAGAGTGGAATGATATATTTAAAATGCTCAAAGAAAAAAAAATGCCAACCAAGAATACTCTATTTGGCAAAGCTCTCCTTCAGAAATGGAGTAATAAAGACATTCCTAAACAAAAGCTGGAGTTCTTCACCACTAAGTCTGGCTTACAAGAAATGCTGCAAGGAATTCTTCAAATTGAAAGGTCACTAAATAATGACATGAAAGCACACGAAAGTATAAAATTCACTTGTAAGGGTAAATATGTAGTTGGGGCACCTAGGTGGCTCAGTTAGTTAAGCATCTGCCTTTGGCTCAGGGCATGATCCCAGGGTCCTGGAATTGAGCCCCACATAAGGCTTCCTGCTCAACAAGGAAGCCTGCTTCTCCCTCTGCCCCTCCCCCTGCTCCTCTTCTCTGTCTCTCTCTCTTTCAAATAAATAAATAAAATATTTTTAAAAAAGGTAAATATATAGTCAGGTTCAGAGTACTCTAGTACTGTAGTGATGGTGCATAAGTCACTTTTATCTATAATAAATTACCATGTTGTACATCTTGAAAAATCACATTGTACACCTAAATATATCCAAGATTATTAGAGAAAACTTGTCTTCCTTTCACAAGCCAAAAAATAAAAAAAGAGAAACGTATTGGAGATATCATGTGTGCTTTTCACATGAATCCTAAATCTTTAATAGATATCATAATATTCATAGTTATATATACCTATTAAAATAGGTACTCCAGATTTTATTTTTCTTATATGCCTTATGGCAGCAGAGTTGTGTTATTTTGTATAAGGTAGGATTTCAGAATAGAAAAAGTTTGAGATATACAACACCAGGTCATTATGTGCATATATTTTTTTTTCTGGAGACATAAATGTGTGTGTGTGTGGTGTGTGTTTATGTGTGTGAAAGATAGATGATAGATAGATAGATGGGTTATATTTTAGTTTTTAAAACCATATATAATGGGGATGCCTGGGTTGCTCAGTGGTTAAGTGCCTGCCTTCGGCTCAGGGCAGGATCCTGGAGTCCTGGGATCCAGCTGGGCTCCCTGCGCAGAGCCTGCTTCTCCCTCTGCCTATGTCTCTGTCTCTCTCTCTCTCTCTCTGTCTGTCTGTCTGTCTGTCTCTCTCTCTCTCTCTCTCTCTCTCATTCTCTCTCTATCATGAATAAATAAAAAAACTTTAAAATAAAATAATATCTAATGGTTAAGATTATATTGGTAAAATATGAAGTGCTTTAAAATTGCCCTCTGATCTTTTTTGTTCCAACCTCACATCCCTTTTTAGCCAAATGTGGGTTCATGTCAGCATAAATATATTAAGGTAAAATATTTATTGATGTCAACACATGTTGGCAGAAGCATCTGTTTTAGATATTTGTATTCACATAAATGAGAGAACAGGGATTGTATGTACACATGCATACATGTATAGGTTACCCTGTGATCTTTTTGTTCCTCTAAAGGGATGAGTTGGGATCCCTGGGTGGCTCAGTGGTTTAGCACCTGCCTTCGGCCCAGGGCATGATCCTGGAGTCCCGGGTTCAAGTCCCACATCGGGCTCCTGCATGGAGCCTGCTTCTCCCTCTGCCTGTGTCTCTGCCTTTCTCTCTCTCATGAATAAATAAATAAAATCTTTAAAAAATAAAATAAAAGGATGAGTTGAGGGGAAAGTATTCATTTATTTGAGTAGGCATTTGCAGCATTGCTCTAGGAAAAAGTGCTTGTGTACTTTACTGGCATATACTGACCCAAAAAAGCACTGAAAGGGGGAAGAATGCCAAAGAGAAGTTTGGATATTTAAAAGTATTTTTGATTTTAAAAATGAGATTTCCACGGGCCAGATGTGAAGACAGAGACTCTAAGAAAATGACTCAAGAAAGATAGTTTAAAAAAAATATTTTAAACAGCAGAGACATCTAAAGAAAATTGTGGTTGCAATAGGAAATCATTTATGTGTTCGTATTTTTCTTCAGGAATGTGGAAATATAGAAGCAAATACAATCAAGGACAATTACAAAATATTTTGTCAGAATATGGTTAGAAAGGTTAAGTACAAAATATGCTGAGACCCATAAAAAGTGCTGAGGACAGACAAAAGTCCTTTGATAACTGTGTTAAATGTTAGAATAAAAACCAGGACAAGAGAAGCCTTTTGCTAGAGACACAATATTAACAGATGACAGAAAGAAAAAATAATTCAACTCTATTTTGTGCCCAACCTTTATTAGAGAAAGAAACACCTTCCTATAGGAACTCATTGCATAAAATGTGGTTAGGAGTGATATGAGGGCCAATAAATGGGAAAGAATAGTGAGGAAGTATTAATTTTCTTTCAATGTTTTAAAGTTGCAGGCCAGATGTATTATATGTAAGGGGAATGGAACAAATTCCAGATGTAGTTATGGAACCTCTGTTGCTAATCTTTGAGGAATCAAAAGAATAGAGAGTTTTCAGAAAAATGAAAATGAACAAATGTTTCCGATTAAAAAATTCTGTTCTGATTCACTTTTTTAAAAAATTTATTTATTTATTGATGATAGTTATACAGAGAGAGAGAGAGAGAGGCAGAGACACAGGCAGAGGGAGAAGCAGGCTCCATGCACCGGGAGCTTGACGTGGGATTCGATCCTGGGTCTCCAGGATCACGCCCTGGGCCAAAGGCAGGCGCCAAACCGCTGCGCCACCCAGAGATCCCTGATTCACTTTTTCTCCCAAAAGTTTAGAAATATAAATCCTTTCAATTAAAGACGGAAGGCATGTTGGTATTGATAGCCTTCCAATGGTTATATATAGATAAATTTGTGAGCATTTAGCGAAAAATTAGTACCCTTGATTCAATAGAAATAAATATTGTTAAGCTAATTTAATTACCTTTATTAAAAGGGTTACTAGAATGGTAGAGTGATAGTTAAGGGAAAACTAAAAGGATGACATATCTAGATTCAGTAAGACACAGAATTTATTTTTATCTCTCATGTGTTCTTTGCAAGGCCATTACACATTTGAAAATATATTTTAACCAATGCTCCTTGATCTGCCCCTCACTAGATTTTGAATCCAAAGATGGGGCTTATTTATTAGTTCACTTGACAGAATATATAAAAAAGAACCAAATGGAAATTTCATAAATGAAAAAGAGAAAAACTAGAATAAAAACTGAATTGATAGACTTAGCAGCAGAATGGAGAGGACAAAGGAAAGAATCAAATTCAGACATTTGTGTACAAGTTTTCATTTTTTTAAAGATTTTATTTATTTATTCATGAGAGACACAGAGAGAGAGGCAAAGACACAGGCAGAGGGAGAAGCAGGCTCCATGCAGGGAGCCCGACGTGGGACTCAGTCCCGGGTCTCCAGGATCACGCCCTGGGCTGAAGGTGGCACTAAACTGCTGAGCCACCCAGGCTGCCCAAGTTTTCATTTTCAAATCTGTTTTCAAATGATGGACCTGTTGTCAATGGAAGAATGGAGTTCCTGAGTCATATGATAATTCCATAATTGATTGAGAACTTCCAATCTGTTTTCCAAAGTGGCCGATCCATCTTACACTCTCATCATCAATATTTGAAGGTTCCAGTTTAGTCTGCATCATTGCCAAAACCTGTATTTTCCTTTTTTAAAAAAAATATTGTTATCCCAGTAATTGTGAAGTCGTATCTTATTATGGTTTGGATTTGCATTTTGCTAATGACTAATAAAAGGTGTTTAACACCTTTCCTTGTTCTTGTTGGCTATCTGCATATCTTTGGAGAAATGTCTATTCAGATTTTTTTTGCCTATTTTAAAATTCAGTTGTTTGTTGTTGTGTTGTAAGAGTTCTTTATATATTCGGAATACTAGACCCTTATAAGACACATGATTTGAAAATATTTTTTCTTGTTCTGTGCATTGTGTTTTCACTCTTGCTAATATACTGTGATGCACAAGCAATAACATTATTGTTATATTTGCTTATATATTTATTTTTACCTAAGAACTTTCTATTTTCACGTGGCTTTAAATTTCATATGTTTTGAATCTAGTGACCTTTCTTTTCAATTTGAAGGGCTCCCTTTATCACCTTTGGTAGGGCAGGTCTAGTGTTAATGATTTCCCTCAGTTTTTGTTTATCTGGGAATGTCTTAATTTTCCTCTTATTTTGGAAGGACAGTTTTGCCACACATAAAACTCTCAGTTTATAGGTTTTTCTCTCCAGCATTTTAAATATATCACTGCCTTAAGTCTTCAAATGTTTCTGCTGAAAAATATAGTGATAATCTTACTGAGGATTCCTTGTGAGGAGTCACTTTTCTGCTAGTGATTTTAGACTGTCTTGTATTCCAACAGTTTGATTATAATGTGCCTCTGTGTGGGTTTCTTTGGACTTATCCTACTTGAAGTTAATTGTTTCTTATATTTGTTTATCCATGTCTTTACTCAAATTTTAAAATTTTTTTGCCATTATTTCTTCAAAAAAGCTCTCTACCCACACTCCCCTCCTCTCTTCTCCTTTTGGGTCTCCCATAGCGGATATATTGATCTGCTTGTTGGTGACCCATAAAGCCCCTTGGGCTGTTAGGGAGGTAGATGTGACTACAGAAAGGGAACATGAGAGATCCTTGTGATGATGGAAATGATCTGTGTCTTGACATTGTCAAGGGCAATAGACTACTTTTGATATAGTACTATAGTTTTGCATGATATTATTATTGGGGAAACTGGGTACAGAGCACACTGGATCTCCATATATTATTTTTTATTAAGTTTTTTATTTTAATCCCAGTATAGTTAACATACAGTATATTAACTTCAGGTGTACAATATAGAATGATTCAACAGTTCTATTCATTACTCAGTGATCATCATGACAAATGTGCTCTTTAATTACCATCAACTATTTCACTCATCTCCCCACCTACCTCTCCTCTAGGAAACATAAGTTTGTTATCTATAGTCAAGAGTCTGTTTCTTCATTTGACTTTTTTTTTCCTTTGCTCATTTTTTTTTGTTTCTTAAATTTCATGTATTATGAAATGATATGGTATTTGTCTTTCTCAGACTTATTTTTCTTAGCATTATGCTCTCTAGATCCATCCATGTTGTTGCAAATGGCAAGATTTCCTTTATGGATGAATGATATTCCATTATATATATATTCTTTATCTATTCATCCATCAATAGGCACTTGGGCTGCTTCCATAATTTAGCTATTATAAGTAATGATACAATAAACATGGGGTGCATGTATACCTTTGAATTAGTGTTTTGTATTTTTTGAGAAAATAACCAGTAGTACAATTACTGGATAACAGGGTAGTTCTATTTTTAAGTTTTTGAGGAGTCTCCATACTGTTTTCTAGAGTGACTGCACCAGTTTTCATTCCCACCAACAGTATGCAAAAGTTCTTTTTTCTCCACATTCATGTCAACACTTGTGGTTTCTTGTGTTTTTGATTTTAGCTATTTAGACAGCTGTGAGGTGATTGTAGTTTTGATTTGCATTTCCCTGATGGTGAGTGACATTGAGCATCTCTTCATGTGTCTATTGGCCATCTGGATGTCTTCTTTGAAAAAATGTCTGTTAATGTCTTCTCATTTTTGAATTGGATTGTTTTCCAAATAAAAAAAAATATGTGTGTATATATATATATATATATTCAGAAAACATATATGTTTATATATATAAACATAATAAACATATATAAACATAATAATAATAAATAATAATAAACATAAACATATAAACATATGTTTATATATAAATATATATATTCTTTATATGTTTTGGATACTAACCCTTTATCAAATATGTCATTTGCAAATATCTTCTCCCATTCAGTAGCTTGTCTTTTTTTAAAGATTTTATTTATTCATGAGACACACACACAGAAAGAGAGAGAGGCAGAGACACAGGCAGAGGGAGAAGCAGGCTCCATGCAGGGAGCCTGATGTGGGACTCCATCCCGGGTCTCCACGATCATGCTGTGGGCCAAAGGCGGCACTAAACCTCTGAGCCACCCAGGCATTCAGGTAGGTTGTCTTTTACTTTAATTGATTGTTTCCTTCACTGTGCAGAAGCTTTTTGTTTGGATATAGTCCTAACAGTTTATTTTTGTTTTTATTTCCTTGATCTCAGGAGACATATCTAGAAAGGAATTTGGCCACTGTCAGAGAAATTACTGCCTGTGTTTTCTATATTATTTATTACAGCTGCATGTGAATCTAAAATTATCTCAAAGTAAAAGGCTTAGGTAAAAAATCAATTACTTAATAAAAAGAATAGGGTAGCTCCACTTCCATGACAGTGTGAGGAGTTTTTTGGTATCCCTTTCCAGTGAAATAAGCAGAGTTAAAAAAAAAAAAAAAGCATAGATAATCCTAGTCACTTAAAGTTCTCTGAAAATTATCCTAAGGTTTTACAGCAAATAAAGAAATGTTTATTCAAGAAAATCTACTAAAACTAGGTAAGAATAGCAAGAATCTGTGGCATTTGAGCTGAGATCCTCTCCTTCTCTACCTCAAAATAAAAAATGATGAATGTTCCACTCATGATGTGTGTGGCAAAGAGGACAGTGTCCCCTGTCCCCTCAACTCCCAAGTCATATAGCTTACCTTTCACTTTTTATTACTGGAAGGAACAGCTCAATGGCATTTCTCACCCTCTCTAATTCTAAGCTGAAGAAGCTCAAGTCTTGATAAGGCTGGCCAAGAGGATAGGGGACCTCTTCCTCCACCCAGATCCTATTCAGAAACAGAGACTCTAACCCAGTCACTGCAGGCTGAGAATGCTGAGCCAAACAGCTTACATCGCAGCTCAATGGTAGGACAAAAGTTGTAAAACAGGAGAAGCAATGTGGTAGTTCAGAGGCTACAACTCTACATCTCCTGTTGTAGTTATAAAAAAAAAAAAACACCAAACATTGGGTGGTTTAAAACAACAGAAATTTATTCTCTTATGGTAAGGGAGGCCAGAATTCAGTAGAGCCATGCTACTTCTGAATGCTCTAGGGAAGGATCTTTTCCTGCCTTTTCCAGCTTCTGGTACCTCTAAGTGTTCCTTGATTTGGGGATACATAGCTCTAATCTCTACCTCAGTCTTCACATGACTTCCTTCTTTTTGCTCTCCCCTTTTTCTTATTATAAGGACAATTGTTGTTGGATTTGGGCCCACTCTGATAGTGCAGGATGATCTCATCTTGAGGTCCTTAACTTAGTTACATCTACAAATACTTTTTTTCTGGATAAATTTACACTCTCAGTTTCATCTAGACACATTTTTTTTGAAGGAAACAATTTAACCTAGTACAGTCAACCTCATGGTCTCAAAAATTCATCTCTTTCCTATATACAAAATACATTCAATCCATCCTAACATTCCAAGTGTCTTAATCCATTAAAGCATCAACTCTAAGTCTAAACTCTCATGTAAAAATGATCAGCTCAAAAAGTTCTAATTCTCATCATCTGAATCATCTAATTTATCTAAATCAAGTTTGGTGGAGACTTTGCCTCTGTATCCAAGGCTCTTTTTTTCTTGAAGGGTAGCACCTTCCCAGGTGAGTGGCTTTATTAGACCATTTACTATCTGTAGATACCAAGAAGTCTGTGCCTTAGCTTTTTCTCCTCAGTCCAATTTGGCGGTATTTCTCCTGATATAAGATTCTCAGAAACCTAGTTGCTCTCCCACATATGCCTTGGGGATCTGTGGCATCAGATGAGGAACTTCTCTACAGGCCCTTCCTGAAAAATCCTGTCTCTGTTCCTGCATTCTGGTGAGATGGTTGATCAGATTTCTGAGTTATGTACCCAATCTCTTCATCAACAATTTGTCTAGCTATATCCTAGGGCTTCTCCTTAAACCAATCTTTTCCATCAGTGAATTTCATAATTTTAGCATCCTTTATGTTCTAGATACACCTGAAAACTTCCCAATCATGTAGTGCTGACTTCTTTTTGTTTAACAATTCTTCTTCAGTTTATTTTGTCTTTAACTTTACAATAAGAAGCAAGGAGAAACCAGACTATACCTCCCAAACTACTTGGAAATATCTTCAGCTATACATTCAAATTCATTGTTTACAAATTATTCTTTCTACCCAACAGTAGAATACAATTCAGTCAAGTGTTCTGCCACTACATAATAAGTATTACCATTCTTCCATATTCCTCATCTCTTTTTGGGCACTTATCATAAACAAGTTTATCGTTCATATTTTACAAGCATTTTGTTCATAATAATATATGTATTTCCAAGGTGGTAGAAGTTTCTCTATAGTGCTCTTTTTATCCCATATGAGCTCTCATCAAAATTATTTTTAATGCTCATATTTCTACAGCATCTCTTAAATTTTGAAAGGCCAAAATTCCAATATCAAGTTTTCAGCAAGACTACACCCCACCTTTGAAGACTATGGGAGAAACATTTTTTTGACTCTTCCAGCTTCTGTTGGCTGTAGGTGTTCCCTTGGATTGGGGATACAAAACTCTAATCTCTGCCTCAGACTTCATATGGCCTTATTCTGTTTCTCTTCTTAGAAGTTCGCTTGCCAATGGACTTAGGGCCCAACTGGGTAACCCAGGTTTACCTCATCTTGAAATCCTTAAACTAATTACCTCTGCAAAGATATTTGTTTGAATAAACTCACATCCAAAGGTTCCAGGTGCATATATGTTTTGGGGATAACCACCATTTAGCCTACAACACCTTCCAAGTGCCCAGATTAATGATATAGAGAATTTGCCCAGGGTGCGTAGCAATTTTATGAAAAGAACACTCCTCAAAAAAAAATGACTCTATTTGAAATATAGAACTATTTGAAATGGAGTGTGGAGAGTTCAAGCTTAAGGGAACCCTCAAAAATAGCATCTCCTCTTAATTAGAGCAGTAAGCAAAACTCTAGACAGCTAGTTCAACAAAGACAATCAGGGATGGAGATAGGTGAGAAGAGCCTTCCTGAGATCAGAACAAACCCCAAAGCTGGCCTCAAAATCTATCCCTGTCTGAATTTAATTGGATCAGGCTGTGAAACAATGTATGTCCCAAGGGACTTTCAAGTTTAATAGAACAATTAACCACAAATTCATATAGTCTAAGGGCTGAGTGATATACAAAATGAGATAGACACTTATCAGAGATTAGTGAAAGGTATAAAGAGAGCCTCGTTAAAACCATTGTAATCACAGAGTGACTCTGCAAATATGTAAGGGTGCACTTACTAAGGAGCAATACAAATGGCTTCACATTGCAGGGTCAGTACACTCTACTAAAACAGCCTAGCCAAGTCAACAAAGTAAATAAGGCTTACAACTAAGCCCTGGAGAATAGAGGGGAAGCAGCATCAACAGTTGTTATATTACTTAAATATTTGAGTTTTCAACAAAAAACATAAATGCAAAGAAACAGAAATATATGACAGTAAAAAGAAGAAGTAAGAAGAAGTTAACAATTTTTTTTGAGAGAGTCTGATGTGTGATCTAACAGAGGAAGACCTTTAATTAGCCATTATAAATATATTACAAGAGCTAAAGGAAACCATATTTAAAGGAGAGAAGATATAAAAACAATGCCTCATCAAGCAGAGAATATCATTAGAGGTAGAAGTGGCTTTTTTTTTTAAAAAAGAAAATTCTAGGGTTGTAAAGTATAATAACCAAAATGAAAAATTTACTATAGAGTCTCAAAACTATATATCAACTTGCAGAAGAAAGACTCAGCAAACTTGAAAATAAGTAGATTGATAGAGATTATGTAATCTCAAGAGCAGAGAGAAACTAGAATGAAGAAAAATTAACAGAACTTCAGCAAAATGTATGATAACTTTAACTCCACCAGCATATGTGTTATGGGTACCAGAAATATATACAAAAGGAAAAGAGACAGAGAAAATGTTCAAAAGAAATAATGGATGAAAATGTCATAAAATTTCTGAAAAAAATATACATATTAAAAAAACTCAGTAAACTCCAAGTGGAATAAGTTTTAGAAGGTCCACATTCATAAGCATCATAGAGAAAATGCTGAGTGTCAAAGATGAATAGAAAATCTTGAAAGCATCATGTGAAAAATGACTTGTCTTATACAAAGGACTCCCAATAAGATTAACATCTGACTTCTCATCAGAGAAAATGGATACTGGAAGGCAGTGAGATTAAATACTCAAAAAGATGAAAAAACCCGTCAACTGAGAATCTTTTATCCAATAAGACTTACTTTCAAAAATGAAGGTAAAATAAAGATATTCCTACATAAAGAAAACCTGAGAAACTCCAAAGAAGTTCTTCACTTGAAAGCAAGTTAATCCAAATGGAAATTCAAATTCACATGAAACAGCAAAGAGAACCGTTAAATACAATTATACATAGCAGTATACGTGCACATTTATTTTTCTTGTATCTTTTATTTAAAAAACATTTGTATAAGCCATAAACCATGGATATAATTGGATGGTTGATTCTATAACAAATTGAAATGTAATATATTCAGTAATAACACCAAAGAGGTGGGTGAAATTAAAGTTATATTGGAGTAAGAGAGTATTGGAGTAAGCAAATAACAACAGAGGATAACCCATAGAAATAGATAAAAAGAATTATAAGTGTTAAGAAATGGAATATAACAACCAATAAAAAGACATACTTGCTCTCCTTTCTTTTCTCAGCTTCATAAATGGACATAAATTTATGGAAGTAATAACTATAAAAAGGTATTGTTGGGTTTGTAACATATATATATATAAATATATACATTATTAATATATACATGTTGTTATATATATATATATATATATATATATATATATATATTTAAAATTTTTTTATTGGAGTTCAATTTACCAGCATACAGCATAACACCAAGTGCTCATCCCGTGAAGTGCCCCCTTCATTGCCCATCACCCAGTCACCCCAACCCCCGGCCCACCTTCCCTTCCACTACCCCTTGTTCATTTCCCAGAGTTAGGTGTCTGTCATGTTTTGTCACCCTCACTGATATTTTCACTCATTTTCTCTCCTTTCTCTTTATTCCCTTTCACTAATTTTTTTATTCCCCAAATGAATGAGAACATATAATGCTTGTACTTTTCCGATTGACTTATTTCACTTAGCATAATACCCTCCAGGTCCCTCCACATAGAAGCAAATGGTGGGTATTTGTCATTTCTAATGGCTGAGTAATATTCCATTGCATACATAGATCACATCTTCTTTATCCATTCATCTTTCAATGGACGCTGAGGCTCTATCCACAGTTTGGCTATTGTGGACATTGCTGCTATAAACATTGGAGTGCAGGGGTCCTGCTGTTTCACTGAATCTGTATCTTTGGGGTAAATCCTCAGCAGTGCAATTGCTGGGTCAAAGGGCAGATCTATTTTTAACTCCTTGAGGAACCTCCACACAGTTTTCCAGAATGGCTGCACCAGTTCACATTCCCACCAACAGTGCAGGAGTGTTCCACATCCTCTCCAACATTTGTTTCCTGTCTGGTTAATGTTCTCCATTCTCACTGGTGGGAGGCGGTATCTTATTGTGGTTTTGAGTTGTATTTCCCTGATGGCCAGTGATGTAGAGCATTTTCTCATGTGCTTGTTGGCCATGTCTACGTCTTCCTCTGTGAGATTTCTGTTCATGTCTTTTGCCAATTTCATGATTGGATGGTTCATTACTTTGCTGTTGAGTTTCATAAGTTCTTTATAGATCTTGGATACTAGCCCTTTATCTGACATGTCATTTGCAAATATCTTCTCCCATTCTGTACGTTGTCTTTTGGTTTTCTTGAAAGTTTCTTTTGTGGTGCAGAAGCTTCTTATCTTGATGAAGTCCCAATAGTTCATTTTTGCTTTTGTTTTGCTTGACTTCATGGATGTATCTTGCAAGAAGTTGCTGTGGCCAAGTTCAAAAAGGGTGTTGCCTGTGTTCTCCTCTAGGATTTTGATGGACTTTTGTCTCACATTTGGACCTTTCATCCATTTTGAGTTTATCTTTGTGTATGGTGCAAGAGAGTGGTCTAGTTTCATTCTTTTGCATGTGGATGTCCAATTTTCCCAGCACCATTTATTGAAGAGACTGTTTTCCAGTGGATAGTCTTTCCTGCTTTGTCGAATATTAGTTGACCATAAAGTTGAAGGTCCACTTCCGGACTCTCTATTCTGTTCCATTGATCTATGTGTCTGTTTTTGTGCCAGTACCACACTGTCTTGATGAACACAGCTTTGTAGTACAACCTGAAACCCGCCATTATGATGCCCCCAGCTATGGTTTTCTTTTTTAATATTCCCCTGGCTATTCGGGGTCTTTTCTGATTCCACACAAATCTTAAAATGATTTTTTCCAACTCTCTGAATTAAGTCCATGGTATTTTAATAGGAATTGCATGAAATGTATAAATTGCCCTGGGTAACTTTGACATTTTCACAATATTAATTCTTCCAATCCATGAGCATGGAATATTTTTCCATCTCTTTGTGTCTTCCTCAATTGCTTTCAGAAGTGTTCTATAGTTTTTAGGGTATAGATCCTTTACTTCTTTGGTTAGGTATATTCCTAGGTATCTTATGCTTTTGGGTGCAATTGTAAATGGCATGGACTCCTTAATTTCTCTTTCTTCAGTCTCATTGTTAGTGTATAGAAATGCCACAGACTTCTGGGCATTGATTTTGTATCCTGCCACACTGCTGAATTGCTGTCTGAGTTCTAGTAATCTTGGGGTGGAGGCTTTTGGGTTTTCCAGGTACAGTATCATGTGACCTGCGAAGAGGGAGATTTTGACTTCCTCTTTGCCAATTTGAATGCCTTTTATTTCTTTTTGTTGCCTGATTGCTGAGCCTAGGACTTCTAGTACTATGTTGAATAGCAGTGGTGAGAGTGGACATTCGTGTCTTGTTCCTGGTCTTAGGGGAAAGGCTCCCAGTGTTTCCCTGTTGAGAATGACATTTGCTGAGGGCTTTTTGCAGATGACTTTTAAGATGCTGAGGTATGTTCTGTCTATCCTTACACTCTCAAGAGTTTTGATCAGGAATAGATGCTGTATTTTGTGAAATACTTGCTCTGCATCTATTGAGAGTATCATATGGTTCTTGTTTTCTCTCTTGCTGATATGATCAATCACCGTGATTGCTTTACTAGTGTTGAACCACCCTTGCATCCCAGGGATACACCCAATTTGTCATGATGAATAATCTTCTTAATGTCTTGTTGCATCTTATTGGCTAGTATCTTGTTGAGAATTTTTGCATCCATGTTCATCAGGGATATTGGTCTATAATTCTCCTTTTTGGTGGGGTCTTTGTCTGGTTTTGTAATTGAGGTGATTCTGGCCTCATAGAATGAGTTTGGAAGTACTCCATCTCTTTTATCTTTCCGAACAGCTTTAGTAGAATAGGTATGGTTTCTTCTTTAAACGTTTGATAGAACACCCCAGGAAAGCCATCTGGCCCTGGACTTTTGTGTCTTGGGAGGTTTTTGATGACTGCTTCAATTTCCTCCCTGGTTATCGGCCTGTTCAGGTTTTCTATTTCTTCCTGTTCCAGTTTTGGTAGTTTGTGGTTTTTCAGAAATGCGTCCATTTCTTCTAGAATGCCTAATTTAGTGTCATATAGCTGTTCATAATAAGTTTTTAAAATCGTGTGTATTTCCTTAGTATTGGAGGTGATCTCTCCTTTCTCATTCATGATTTTATTAATTTGAGTCTTTTCACTCTTCTTTTTAATAAGGCTGGGTAATGGTTTATCTATCTTATTAATTCTTTCAGAGAACCAACTACTGGTTTTGCTAAACTGTTCCACAGTTCTTCTGGTCTCTATTTCATTGATTTCTGCTTGAATTTTTATTACTTCTCTTTTTCTGCTGGGTGTAGGATCTATTTGCTGTTTTTTCTCCAGCTCCATTAAGTGCAAGGTTAGCTTTTGTATTTGAGTTCTTTCCAGTTTTTGGATGGATGCTAGTATTGCAATGTATGTTTCCCTCTCAGGACTGCTTTTGCTCTATCCCAAAGATTTTGAACTGCTATATCTTCATTCTCATTAGTTTCCATGAATCTTTTTAATTCTTCTCTAATTTCCTGGTTGCCCTTTTCATCTTTTAGCAGGATGGTCCTTAACCTGCACGTGTTTCAAATCCTTCCAAACTTCTTCCTGTGATTTAGTTCTAGTTTCAAAGCATTATGATCTGAAAATATGCAGGGCACCATCCCAATCTTTGGTATTGGTTAAGACCTGATTTGTGACGCAATATGTGGTCTATTCTGGAGAAAGTTCTATATGCACTTGAGAAGAATGTGTATCCAGTTACGTTTGGATGTAAAGTTCTGTAAATATCTGTGAAATCCATCTGGTCCAGTTTATCATTTAAAGCTCTTGTTTCTTTGGAGATGTTGTGCTTAGAAGATCTGTCAATTGTAGAAAGTGCTACATTGAAGTCACCAAGTATAAGTGTATTATTATCTAAGTATGTCTTATCTTTGGTTATTAATTGATTGATATACTTGGCAGCTCTCACATTCGGGGCATAAATATTCATGATTGTTAGGTCTTCTTGTTGGAGAGATCCTTTAAGTATGATATAGTGTCCATCTTCATCTCTTACTGCAGTCTTTGGGATAAACTTTGATTTATCTGATATGAGGATTGCTACTCCACCTTTGTTTTGAGGACCATTTGCATGGTAAAGGACTCTCCAACCTTTCATTTTCAGGATGGATGTGTCCTTTGGTCTAAAAAGAGTCTCTTTTAAAGAGCAAATAGATGGGTCTTGCTTTTTTATCCAGTCTGAAACCCTGCACCTTTTGATGGGGTCATTAAGCCCGTTCACGTTCAGAGTTACTAATGGAACATATAAATTTAGTGTCATCATGATACCTATTCAGTCCCTGTTTTTGTGGATTGTTTCCTTGGACTTCCTCTTTCTTTTATAGAGGCCTCCTTAATATTTTTTGCAGAGCTGGTTTGGTAGTCACATATTCTTTCAGTTTCTGCCTATCTTGGAAGCTCTTTATCTCTCCTTCTATTCTGAATGAGAGCCTTGCTGGATAAAGTATTCTTGGTTGCATGCTCTTCTCATTTAGGACTGAATATCTCCTGCCAGCCCTTTCTGGCCTGCCAGGACTCTGTGGAGAGGTCTGCTGCTATCCTATTCCTTCTCTCCTTAAAGTTTAGGGATTTGTCTCTTGCTGCTTTAAGGATCTTCTATTTATCTTTGGAATTTGCAAGTTTCACTATTAAATGTTGAGGTGTTGAGCAGTTTTTATTGATTTTTAGGGGGGTCTCTCTATCTCCTGGTTCTGAATGACTATTTCTGTCCCCAAATTAGGGAAGTTCTCAGCTATGAGTTGTTCAAATACAGTTTCTGGACCTCTGTCCCTTTTGGCACCCTCTGGAACCCCAATTAAACATAGATGTTTTTTTTCTTTTTTTTAATAAATTAATTTTTATTGGTGTTCAATTTACCAACATACAGAATAACACCCAGTGCTCATCCCGTCAAGTGTCCCCTCAGTGCCCGTCATAGATGTTTTTTTTTTTTTGAGGCTGTCATTTATTTCCCTTAACCTATCCTCATGATCTTTTAATTATTTTTCTCTTTTTTTCCTCAGTTTCCTTCCTTGCCATCAATTTGTCTTCTATGTCACTCACTTGTTCTTCTACCTCGCTAACCCTCGTCATTAGGACTTCCAGTTTGGATTGCATCTCATTCAATTGATTTTTACTTTCAGCCTGATTAGATTTAAATTCTGCAGTCATGAAGTCTCTTGAATCCTTTATGCTTTTTTCCAGAGCCACCAGTAGCTTTATAATTGTGCTTCTGAATTGGCTTTCTGACATTGAATTGTAATCCAAGTTTTGTTACTCTGTGGCAGAGAGTACTGTTTATGATTCTTTCTTTTGTGGTAAGTTCTTCCTTCTAGTCATTTTGCTCAGTGCAGCATGTCCAAAAATAAGCTGCACTTGATAGAAGTGCAAACTCTTCTCACTGTAGTATTCTAGCTGTTCTCTCTTTAAATCTCAGACCGAATATGTAGGTTTTCAGGATGATTAGAAAGTTATCTAGATAAGTTGGTGGGGACAGGTAACTTGGGAAGCCTACTCTTCTGCCATCTTGCCCCGCCTCCACATGTTGTTTTATATATATATATATATATATATATATTAATACCACAAAAAGAAGGAAGAGGGTATAGAGCAAAGTAGTAGTATTAAATGTATATCTCACTGCAATTAATTTGGTATAATTCTAAAGTAGATTGTGATAAATTAAAGTGTATACAATAAATCTTATAGCAACGACTAAAAATATAGCTAAAAATATACTGAAAAATCATTTAAGTATTTACAATGTTACACTATAAAATATTTACTTAATACAAAATAAGGTAGTAAAGGAGGAAGAGAGAAACAAAAATGACTAGAGATATAGAAAACCAAATGTAAAATTGTAGACATAAATGCGACTATGTAATAGATATCTTTGAATGTGGATATAGTAGAAAGGTAATTAAAAGGCAGAAATTGTTAGACTGCATAAAGATAATAAGATTCAGTTATATGCTGTCTATAGGAGATATATTTTAGATTTAAAGATTCAAATAGGTTGAAAGGAAGAGAATAAGGAAAGATATATTGTGTTAATAGTGATCACTCCTGAAAGCTAAAGTGGCCATAGCAATATCAGAAAAATATTTTAAAACACAAAATGCTACTAGAAACAAAGGGGGATATTATATAATGATATAAAAGATTAATCCATTAAGAAGTTATAACAATTTTAAGCAAATATGCACCTAAAAACAGACCTGAAATATAAAACAAAAGTTGACCAAATTGAGGTATAAATAGACAATTTAGCAATGATATTTAGAGAATTTGACAGCCCATGATCAATACTGAATAGAAGTAGAAAGAAAATGAACATGAAAATAGAGGACTTGAGCAATACTATACACAAACAAGACCTAACAGACATCTATAGAGCTCTCCACATAACAATAATTGAGTGAGTATATGTTCTTTTCAAGTGTACATTGAACATTCTCCATAACAAAAAAATTGCTAGGTCATGATACAAGTGTCAACAAATTTAAAGGGATTACATATTACAAAGCATATTCTCTGTTCACAGTGGAGTGAAATTGGAAGTTAATAGAAAGATGTTTGGAAAATTCACAAGTATGAGGAAATTAAACACATTATTAATTAACAAACAGCTCAAAGGTAAAGAATCACAAAGATAATTTGAAAATACTTTCAGATAAAAGGGAATAAGAACATAGTATATGAAAATTCATGAGATGTAGCTAAAGCAGTGCTTATAGAAATACTTATAGCTAAAAACACCTACATTAAAAAAGAAGAAAGATCTCAAATCAATAAATTAATTTTCTACCTTAGACACAGGAAACTGAAAAGCAAATTAAAGCCAAAGGAAGGAAAAGGAAATAAAGAATTAGGATTAAAGTATAAAATTAATGGGACAGAGAATAGAAACACAGTAGAGAAAATCAATAAAACTAAGTTTTTTCTTTGAAAAGGTCAAGAAAACTGATAAAACCATTACCTATATTTACTCAGAGAAAGAAAATTCAAATTGCTAAAGTCACAAATGAAAGAGGGACTAGTACTGCCAACCTTACATACATAAAAGGAATTATGAGGAAATTCTAATAACAAATATATGCCAACAAAATAGACAACATGGATAAAATGGGCAAATTTCTAGCACATCAAAAAGCCAGGACTGACTCAAGAAGAAATGGAAATTTTAAATAGACCCATAATGAATAAAGATATTGAATTAGTAATCCAAGAACTCCACACAAAAATAGTGCAGGCTCTAATAACTTTACTTTAGAACTCTATCAAACATTGGAATAAATTTCCAATTTTCCACAAATGTCCCCAAAAATAGAAGAAGAGGGAGTACCTCAATTTATTCATTCAATTCACTCATTTCCATGATACCAAAACCAGACAAAAATATCACACAAGAAAAGAACACTACAGATGGATGTCTCCTAAGAATATAGGCACCGGAACTCCCAATTACATAATAGAAAATGAAATTGAACAATATATAAAAGTGATATATTGACCATGACCACGTGGAATTTATATCAGAAAAACAAGGTTGATTTAATCTTCAAAAATAAATTATTGTAATATATCATGTCAATAAAATAGGAATAAAAACTACATGATCATCTCCATAGATGCAGAAAATGCTTTTGGCAAAATTCAGCACCATTTCTTCATGAAAACACTGAATAATCGAAGAATCAGAGGAAGCCTCCTCAATTTTTTAAAGGATATCTATGAAAAGCCCACAGCTAACATCATACATAGTGGTGAAAGACTGAATGCTTTCCCCCTAAGGTCAATACATGGATGTCTACTTAAACCACTTCTATTCAGGATTGTACTGGAAGTTCCAGTCATGGCCACAAGGGAAGAAGAAGAAATAAAACTCATCCATATTAGAAAGGAATAAATATATCTATTTGACAATGACTTGACTTTGTACATAGATAATTCTTAGGAATCCCTTAAAACTTATTAAAACTAATACATGATTTTGATATAGAAAAATCAATTGTTTCTATATAGTAGTGAACAAGCCATAATTAAAACTGAGAAAGCAATTTCATTTGAAAAGGCATATAAAGAATAAAGTACTTAGAAGTAGTTTATGTAAGTGTAAGACTTATATACTTGAAAGCTACAAAGTATGATTGAAGAAATTAAAGATCTAAATAAATGGAAAGATATCCTGTATTCATAGATTGAAGTATTTAATTTTGTTGAGATGGCAATACTCCTAAATAAATCTACAGATTTAGTGTAATCTCTATCAAAATCATAGTTGCCTGTTTTGCAGAAATTGACAAGTTGATTCTAATATTCACATGGAAACTCAAGGAATCCATAATAGCCAAATGATCTTGAAAACAAATGGCAAAGTTGATGGACTCACTTCCTGATTTCAAAACTTGTTACAAAGCTACAGTAATCAAGACAGTTACCACAGACAGTGGTACTGGAATAAGGACAAATAGACATCAGTGGAGTAGAATGGAGTGTACAGAAATAAACCCATCTACCTATGAACAATGATTTTCAACAGTATGTCAAGATAGTTCAATGGGGGAAAGAATAGTCCTTCAACAAATGGTATTGGGGCAACTAGATATCTACATGCATAAAATTAAATTGAACCTCTAACTCATATCATATAAAAGTTAAATAAAAATGTTTCAAAGGCCTAAATGTAAGAGCTAAAAGTATAAAACTCAGTAGAAAATGTAAGTGTAAATCATCACAAACTTGAATTAAGCTTGTTTCTTTAACATGATACCAAAAGCAAAAGCAACAAAAGAAAAATAGATTAATTGGATAGCAAAAAAATTAAAAAACTAAAAAAACTATACTTCATAGAGCATGATCAAGAAATTGAATAGACAACCCAGATAATGGGTGAAAATATTTGCCAATTATATAGGTGATAGTGGACTCATCTCCAGGGTATGTGAAGAAGTCTTACAACTCAATAAAAAGACCAAAAAAATGAATTTAAAAGTAGACATGATCTGAGTAGACTTTCTTCTAAGAAGATAAACAAATAGATACTATACTCATGAAATCAGATTCAACATCATTAGACATGAAGGAGATGCAAATAAAAACTATGAGATATCATTTCACATCCAACAGAATGGCTATATTAAGAAAGACAGAAAGTAACAGTGTTGCTGAGCATATGGAGAAATTGGAACCCTTATACAGTGATGCTGCTAATATAAAATAATGCAGCAACTTTTCAAAGTAATCTGGCAGTTCCCCAAATGGTTAAACATAGAGTTAAGATCTGCCTCACAAATTCCACTGCTGGGTATATACTCCAGAAAAATGAAAACATATGTCCATTAAAAAAAAAAACGTGTACAGGAATGTCCAGAGACACATTATTCATAATAGTCAAAATTTGAAAATGAACCAGATGTCCATCAGTTGAATGGATAAATAAAATGTAGCATATCAATATAATGCAATATCATTTAGTCATAAAAAGGAATGAAGTGTTAATACATGCTACAATATAGATGAATATTGAAAACATTATGCTAAGTGAAACAAGCCAGATGCAAAAGGCCATATATTGTATGATTCTACTTAGTTGAAATATCTAGGATAGGTAGATATATGCAGACAGAAAGTAGATGAGTTGTTGCCTAGGGTTGCTGGGGTTGTTGGAATGGAGAATCACTGTTAGAGAGTATTATGGAAGTTCTTTGTGGGGTAATGATGTTTTAAGTTTATTTTGGTGATGAATGCACAATTCTGTAAATATATCTAAAAAACACTTAACCATGTTTAAAATAAGTCAGTTTTATGGAATGTGACCTATATCTCAATAAAACTACTGAGGAGAAGGATTGGGTAAAGGGTAGAAAATTAAAAACCAAAAAGAAAATATAAAAAGTAAATGCATGAAAAAATTCAAACGTATTTGCATATAAATGTAATAACTCACAAAAATTTTTAAAATTTTAATTAATGGATTCAGATCCACCTAGTAGGATATCACTAGGAGCTTGCCAATATGATTCTAAAATTTGTCCTGAATTTTTAAAAAAGATTTTATTTATTCATTCATGAGACACACACACACACACACACACACACACACACACAGGCAGAGACACAGGCAGAGGGAGAAACAGGCTTCATGCACAGAGCCTGACATGGGACTCGATCCCGAGTCTTCAGGATCAGGCCCTGAGCCAAAGGCAGAGGAGTCTCAACCACTGAGCCACCCAGGCATCCCCGGGTATTTCCTTGATATCATAAGTGATTCTGACACAAATGGTACACAGTCCCACTTTGAGAAACTTGACCTAATTTTTTTTATCAAATGGTAATATGTAAATTCTGCTTCTTCTGAAATGAAAAGAAGAAACTGGCTAACATGAGATTAATAATATTTTAGCCATTCCGAAATTTGCTGCTAACTAAAACCACTCGTCTAATAATATCAGTATAACGCATGAAATATGATATAATTCTGGGAAGAAATTTAATTAGTTATTTTGTTAAAGACCAAGTAAGTGTTCAAAACATTGTGTGCAACTTTTAAATGATATTCATTTCTGTTTGTTTGCTTGTTTTTTGCTGGGGAGAGGGGAAAACACTGATCAACAACAACTGAGTATGTTGTTTAGTGAGTATGTTGTTTAAAAGTCCTCAAATTATTTTAAATCTCTAACATATCCTAGAGACACTATCTTTTAAGGGCCTTTGACATAACCAGCATTTCTTGAATTATTATAGAACAAACAACTACTGGCAGGTAAATTATTCAGAAGAAATTAAGTGTTACCAGAGAATTTAAAAGGACCTTTTGGTTTTCTTCCCTCTAAATTTGCAAAAGAAAAGCAACTAAGGAATTGGAAATGAAACCTGAATACTAATGCATTACTTATTCTCATGCTATTTGGAAAAACTCATTCTTTGTATTTCTCTGCATGTACTTTCTAACCACCATTAGAGCTCAAATCAAGGGAAAAATAATTTCTCCCAGTATATGCAGAAAACTACTTGATTAACATCAAGGAAAAGAAATTGTCTAAAATGAAGTTAGTTTTGTCTTTCCATGCATGTAATTATTAGGGAACTTAACATCACTATTTTTGTCTGTATTTACTTTTTTTTTTTACTAGTTATGAGTGGGAGGCATTTAAATCAGGAGTCCTCTCTTCTATCTACTTCCAAAGGGACTCACCTGCCTATAACTCTTAAAGCCAGTTTTTTCTATGTCTAGGTTCTGTCCCAATCTCTGAGTTTTGTGAAGTGCTAGATAATTGCTAATGTATTAAATAAATATGTCAGGGCAGCCCTGGTGGCTCAGTGGTTTAGTGCTGCCTTCAGCCCAGGGTGTGATCCTGGAGACCTGGGATCGAGTCCCGCATCTGGCTCCCTGCATGGAGCCTGCTTCTCCCTCTGCCTGTGTCTCTGAGTCTCTCTCTCTCTCTCTTTCTCTGTGTATATGTGTGTGTGTGTTTCTCATAAATAAATAAAATCCTAAATAAATAAATAAATAAGTCAGTTATTCCTGAAGGCATTAATTTCCAAGGGAATGACATGTGAATAGAATCTTTGACTATGCGGCCAGTCAATGTAAGAGAGAATTTTGAACAGGCAGATCCTTTTGGTTTTCCTCAAATCACTCTATATGCCAGTTTTTCCCTGCTGGTCACTCACTCCATTGATTGGTTTCGTGAGTCAGGCCTTTTAGTGTGAGCATCCTCTCTTGGGTGCATGACCTTCCATGTTTGGCATCTTGGCACCTGAATGTTGTGAGAGCATTTTTGTGACTATGAGAAAATGGCATGGATTGTTTCAAATGCTAAAGAAATAGTTGCTATGATTCTTGCTCCTTATTCCCCAAGAAATGCCTTCCCCAAGAATATGAAAGAGAATATTGGGCACAAAGTCCATGGCTGCATGATCTTTTGTCAAATTGGTTTGGGTCCACTGAATTAATGCAGCAACTAAAACCAGACACTTCCTTCAGAGCCATCAATAGTTCAAAAAGGGATGGATCTGTCCCCAAAGCAGAGCAACTGAACAGTTGCAAGAGAAAATTCCTACCCAGGAGAATGATATAGAATGTGTCATTTTTTTTGGATGATCTTTTATAGGGTGATCAAGAGGCTTTCATTTAGTGAATACATTTGCTCACTCAGTTTTGGAGAGTCGCCCTTCATTTATTCTTTCCCTTTGGAAGTACTTTCGAGTGCAAATTACTGCTATCAGAAGCCTTGAACTGAGAGGCTATTATTCTCCTTGCTCAGATTAAATTAATTTTGAACAGTTTAATGCAGCATGTCCGAGCTGCAAGTCCAAGTGGTGTCAAATCTATTTCTCTGCTTTTTTAAGCTGCACCTTCAAGGGCAGTATGATTCATGGTGAATGTGTTCTTCTAATGTCTTGCTAAGCGTTATTATTTTCTTTCATTTGCAAGTCATGAGGCTACAAATGTTAACCATTCTCCTCCTAACATTGTATAAAGAATGCGTGATTTAAGCCAGGCTGATTTTCCAAAAGGGAGCTTATTACATTTACTTGCTTTACAAATGAAATAAAGAAAAAATACTCTGGATCAAAGCAAGAAGTTTAAAAAGCTAATGAAACATTAGAGAGAGAACTGCTTTGAGAAGCACTGCGACATCATCACTGTTGTGTTAAAAAGAAATTATCTTGATCTAGGCCTATGTAATAAAATAAAGGGGTTTTAATGATTGGCTATATAATTCTGTTTGTGTTTTTGCAGAGTTGCAAGAAAAAAAAAACAAAAAAAAGGTATAAATCTACTTATCTTCTCTCTTCCAGTTCAGGCAATCTACTGTCTTTCCAGTATTCACTCTATCTAAAGTGTCATTCAAATGTGTAATGAACTTTTCTGTGTTATTGTAGAGCAAGCAGTCAAAAGAGTGCCAATCGATTAATGACAGAGTAGAAGATGTGCTTTAGCAGTTAGAGGTTTCAAAACCTATCAACCTTGTGTCTATGTAAAATAAACTGTACGGTACAGGACAGTCTTTTCTACAGCTCTAATCACTAGCCCTATGGAGTAAGCAAATTAATGTTTTTAAAGGCTTTGAATGAAAATTAATGAAAACACTATATTGCAATCTTCCTTTGGAATAGGAGGAGGCAATGATCAAGGGTATTGTCCTTTCAAAAGCTGGATAAGCACGCTGCTCTTGTAATACTACTTTTTCTTTTTACAGATGAAATACACTTATGTGAACATACTGACTTAGTAGAAATGTATAATTGTTACTCATAGTCAAAAAAATAAACATGATAATATAATTTTATGACATCAATTTGAGTCCTTTATAATTAAGTCTATATTAAAACATAAGAATCTGTAACTCATGAAAACTTACCTGCAGGATTCTGGCACCACATTTGAAGGACACTATAATGTTAAATAACTTACAGAAAAGGACCCAAAGAGCCTGCAAGAAATGGGGTGAGGGACAGACGAGAAGAACTAGAAGGGCTGCCATATGAGTGTAGACTTAGAGGATTAAAATTTTGTTTTTAAAGAGTCCGAAATCCAAGTCTCTAAGCTAATAAGGGGACAAACTGAATACATGTGGATTTGCTTATTAAATGCTAGAATATCAGAGTTAATGGACCTCTTTGAAGTTGGAGGACAGCAGCAGTTAGCATACTGAGAAGGAATAAGTCTTTTTTTTTAAGATTTTGGTTTTTTATTTGAGAGAGAGAGAGAGAACACAGAGGGAGGAGCAGAGAGAGAGGGAGAAACAGACTCTGCACTCAGCAGCGAGCCAGTTGTGGGACTTGATTCCAGGACTCTGGGATTGTGACTTGAGCTGAAGGTAGGTACGTAACTGACTGCCACTCAGGTGTCCCCAGTGCTGCACTTTTATTTTAAAATCGGCATGTAACTTTTTTGGTTTACTGTGATGAACTATGCTAGACTACAATATTTGTGATGTATTTTCTGCTACTATATATATTAAGTGTTTAGTTTTTAAATTACTGGTAAGATTAGTGTGCTGTATATAAATTAACTCTTATTCTGGTAAGATTTTCTATATATTTCTCCTACTTATTATGGTTATATGTACTCTTATATTCATATACTAGATACATTTTAAGGAAAACCTTTCCCCCAAATTCCAACCAATAGATATACCTTCCTATACCCAGAACCTGTGATAGCCAAACAAACTAATTGTGGCCAAGAAATGTCAAATAAAAATGCACCTAATATTTCCTTTTTTCCTGATCCTAGTTGCTCCCTTGGGTAGATATGATCCTGGTCTACCGTATATATATATATTTTACTTTTTAAAACTATGGTAAAAAACACAACATAAAATTTACCATTATAACCATCTAAAGATGTATTTTTGTAGTTTTAAATATATTCACTTTGTTGTGCAATAGATCTCTCAAACTTTTCTATCCTGTAAAACTGAAATTTTATGACTGGCAAACAACTTCCCATTTCCCCCTCATTCCAGCCACAGGTAACCACCATTTTATATTCTGTTATTATTAATTTGAGTACTTTAAGTTCTTTATATAAATGGAATCATATAGCATTTGACTTTGTTACTGGCTTATTTCACTTAGGATAATGTTGTTATTGTTCATCCACATCTTAGCATGAGACAAGAAATATTCCTCCTCCTCCTTCTCCACTTCCTACCCCTCCTCCTGTCTCCTAGCTCTTCTTCCTCTTCCTCCTCCTTCTTTTTTAAGTGTGTTCTACTTTATTTTATGTGGTTAATGTCATACAGAAAAGTGATTTCTGTATAAAATTTTTCTTCTGAAACTTCATTCATGGTGAATAATTTTCATGGGCATTATTCAATTCAGTTAAGGTACAGAGTGGAAGTCTTGGAAAGTTACATTTCTTCTTGGAAGAATAATCTATCTTTTATCATTCATGTTGCTATTCTTAAGGATCTCCTTCAGATTTCAGAATGTCTGTAATCATTACCCCTGTTGACCATCAGAAAAAAAAAGATTTCTTTTATATTGTTATATAGCGTTTTAGGGTGATTTTCTTCCTTTTTAAGATAGAATAATATTCTATGGTATGTATATACCACAATTTGTCTATCTACTCATCAGTTGATGAACACTTGGCTTGTTTCCACCTCTTGGCTACTGTGAATAATGCTATGAATGTGTCTCTTTGAGACCCTGCTTTCACTTCTTTTGGATATATACCCAGAAGTGGGATTGCTATATCATTTGGTAGTTCTATTTTTAATTTTTTTGAGTAATGAATATAGTTGAACTGCCAAAAAATGTGTCAAATATGAAATGCAGTTCCTAGAATATTCTTGGGGAAGTGAACTGCTAAATATTCTTGGAGTTAGGAAGTATACAGTCTCAAAAATTTTCCTAGTAGAAAGGAACTCTAAGGCTGGTACAAGGAAATGAAAATGGAAACTGGAGATATAGCCAAGTCTGTTACATATTTGAAGGCAACTATGTTACAACAATTTCTTTACAACTTTGGCTTTCCAAATATGAAACTGTATTTCTTCTGTTTACATTGTAATATCCACTTTTTGATTGTCTTTCCTTTCCTTTCTTTTTCATTTCTAATTTTTTTTCCTTCCAGAAAAATAACAATGCCTTTTATATCCAGAGGTGTGGCTCTTGCCAACAAAAGTTTTTATTGCGTGTATTGTTGCTAGAATGAATAATGCTGCTGCTGCTGGTGAGTATATGCTATTGCCTAAGCTATTTCCTAGAAATGATAAAAATATATTTTGACCCTTTTTCTTCAGCCCTTCAAATCTAACTCCATCATTTTAATTGCATTTATTTAGGTATTATAAATGATTTCTTAAAAGCCATGGCAACCACCAGTATTAATGAATTATATCTAATATACTTTATTCTTTTCTTATTTTGGAAATTTAATAGATGCAAAGTTGCCTTTTTAATTTTTTTCAAGAATGAAGAATTATAAAAACTCTCACCATTTCTTTTTTCTTTTTTTTAGTTTTACATAGTTAACATACAGTGCAATATTGGTTTCTGGAGTAGAATTCAGTGACTCATCACTTACATACCACACCCAGTGCTCATCACAACAAGTGCTCTCTTTAATACTCATCACCAACCTAGCACATTCCCCACCTCCCTCCCTCCATCAACTCTCAGTTTGTTCTCTATAGTTAAGAATCTCTTATGATTTGTTTCTCTCTCCTTTTCCCCCACCTTCCCATATGTTCATCTGTTTTCTTTCTTAAATTCAATATATGAATGAGATCATATGGTATTTTCTTTCTCTGACTTATTTCACTTAGCATAATATACTCTAGTTCTAGCCACATCATTGCAAATGGCAAGATTTCATTTTTGATGGCAGAGTAATATTCCATTTTATATTGGAATATATGTACCACATCATCTTTATCCATTCATTAGTCAATGGACGTTTGGGCTCTCTCCATAGTTTGGCAATTGTTGATAATGCTGCTATAAACATCAGGGTACATATACCCCTTCAAATCTGCATTTTTATATCCTTTGGGTAAATATCTAGTATTGCAATTCCTGGGTTGGAGGGTAATTCTACTTTTAACTTTCTGAGGAATCTCCATATTTTTCTCCAGAGTAGCTGCACAGTTGGTGTTCCCACCAAGAGTGCATGAGTTTTCCCCTTTCTCTGCATCCTCATCAGCACCTGTTGTTTTAGCTATTCTGACACATTTGAAGTGGTATCATATTGACTCTCACCATTTCTTAACTGTTTTATGGTATACTACTATGTTAATGTTAAGTATTTTCTATATGAATCAGTGAAAGAATAAGTAAACAGTTAATCATTGATATAGAGTACTGTTCCCAATAATAAAACTAGGGAGAATGATTGTTCATTGGAACCAGCAGAGAAAATAGCTTCCCTAAATACCTGGAATATGGAATTTTTAATGGTCGCATGGTACAACAGCAAGAGAGGGATTACAGGGATCCCTGGGTGTCTCAGTGGTTTAGCGCCTGCCTTCAGCCCAGGGCGTGATCCTGGAGTCCCCGGATCGAGTCCCACATCAGGCTCCCTGCGTGGAGCCTGCTTCTGCCTCTGTCTATGTCTCTGCCTCACTCTCTCATTCTGTGTCTCTCATGAATAAATAAATAAATAAAATCTTTTTAAAAAAGAGAGGGATTACAGTAGATATTTAAAGTTATAAAATGGAAAAGAGATTCCATAGATGAAACATATGTGGTTGATAATAATATTGGCTTGAATAGTCTGTATCTGAAGATAAAATTAATGGTTGATGCAATAATACAAGACCAAAATTTTCTGACAATCAGAAGCTAAAACAGAAAAAAACTTTTCCATATTGACTATGATGTTGGCTGGGGATTTTCATATAAGGTCTTTATTATGCTTAGCTATGTTCCCTCTGAACCTACTTTGCAGAGGGTTTTTATCATGAATGAATGTTGTACTTTGTTAAATGCTTTTTCTCCATCTATTGAGATGATCATAGGGTGTTTATCCTTTCTCTTATTGATATGACATATCACATTGATTGTTTTGTGACTATTGAACCATCCTTAAATTCCAGAAATAAATTCCACTTGATCATGGTGTATGACTTTTTTAAATGTATTGTTGCATTTGTCTTGTTAATAGTTTGTTGAGGATTTTTGGATGTATAATCATGAGAGTTATTGGCCTATAGCTCTCTTTTTTAGTGGTATCTTTATCTGGTTTGGGTATCTAGGTGATACTGGCTTCACAAATTTCAGAAGCTTTCCTTCCTCTTCTTTAAATGTTGGTAATTTATCTACTTCTTCCAGGTTGTTTAATTTGTTAGCATATAGGTCATGATATTCTGTTACAATTGTTTGTATTTCTGTGTTGTTGGTTGTTACTGCTCTTATTTGTGATTTTGTTTATTTAGGCCCCCCCCTCCTTTTTTGATGAGATTAGCTAGAAGTTTATGAATTTTCTTGATCTTTTCAAAGAACCAGCTTCTGTTTTCATTGATCTGTTTTATTGAATTTTTTTAGTTTTTATATCATTTATTTTTGCTCTAATCTTTATTTACATGTTTCTGCTGGCTTTGAATTTTGTTTGTTATTTTTCTAGATTTCTTAGGTGTAAGGTTGGGCTGTTTATTTGAACATTTTCTTGCTTCTTGGGATAGGCCTGTATATCTATAAACTTCCCTGTTAGAACTGCTTTTGCTGCATCCCAAAGATTTTTGACCATTATGTTTGTATTTTCATTTATCTCCATGTATTTTTCAATTTCCTTTTAGATTTCTTGGTTGTCCATTCATTGTTTAGTAGCATATTATTTAACTTCTATGTATGTGTGAGCTTTCCAGGTTTTTCTTGTGGTTGATTTCTAATTTCATAGCATTGTAGTCAGGAAAGATGCATGTAGGGTATGACTTTCATTTTTTTCAATTTGTTGAGACTCGTTTTGTGGCCTAACATGTGATCTATTCTAGAGAATGTTCCATGTGCACTTGAAAATGACATGTACTCTACTGTTTTCGGATGGAATGCTCTGAATATGTTTGTTAAATCCATCTGATCCAGTGTGTCATTCTAAGCCATTGTTTCCTTGCTGATTTTCTGCTTGGATGATGTGTCCATTGATGTAAGTGGGGTGTGAAAGTTCCTTACTATTGATTTATTATTATTTTCTTTCTGTTTGTTACTGTTTTATGTTTCAGAATGCTCCCTATTGAGTGCATTAATATTTACACTTGTTATATCTTATAGTGTCCTTCTTTGTCTCTTCTCACAGTTTTTGTTTTAAATTTTATTTTGTCTGATGTAAGTATTGATACCATAGCTTTCTTTTTACATCCATTTTCATAATAAATGTTTCTCTATCCCCTCATTCTTAATCTGCAGGTGTCTGTAGGTCTGAAACGGGTCTCTTGTAGGCAGCATATAGATAAGTCTTGTTTTTTTACACATTTTGTCACCCTATATCTTTTGATGGGAGTGTTTAGACCATTTACATTCAAAGTAATTATTGATATATATGTATTTATTGTCATTTTATTACTTGTTTTGGGGTTGTTTCTAAAGAGTTTCTCTGATCCTTTTATGTCTTTTTTTTATTTCATGCTTTGCTGGTTTTGTTTAGTGATATATTTGGATTTCTTTATCTGTATTCATTGCAGACTTAATAGTGGTTTTTGATTTGTGGTTACCAATAAGTTTGTATATAATGTCTTCTGCATATAGCAGTCTGTATTAAGTGGATGGTCGGTCGTTGAAGTTTGAACCCATTCTTTACTCCTCTGCCCCTCAGGTTTTAGATATGATGTCATATTTCATATTATTTTATTTTATGAATCCATTGACTGATTTTTAGAGTAATACTTATTTTTAATGCTTTTGTGTTTTTTACTTTTCATGCTCTCACTTCTGGTCTTCCTTTCCACTCAAAGAGTCCATTTTATATTTACTGTAGGGCTGTGTTAGTGTTCATGAACTCCTTTAGTTTTTGTTTGTCTGAGAATCTCTTTATCTCTTCTATTCTGAACGATAGCCTTGCTGAATAGAATATTCGTGGCTGCAGATTTTTCCTATTCAGCACTTCAAATATAGCATGCCACATCTTTCTGGTCTGCAAAGTTTCTACTGAAAAATCCACTGATAGCCTTATAAAGTTTCCTTTGTATGTAAATGTCTTATTTTCTATTGTTGCTTTTAAAATTTTTTCTTTATCACTACTTTTTGCCTTTTTAATTACTATGTGTCCTGGTGTGGACCTGCTTGGGTTGAATTTTTGGGGAGATCGCTTTGCCTCCTGGGTCTGTATATCTGTTTACTTCCCCAGATTAGGGAAGTTTTCAGTTATTATTTCTTCAAATAAATTTTGTGCCCCCTTTTTTCTCTCTTCTTCTGAGACCCTAATAATGTGAATATTATTATGCTTGATGGAATCACTGAGTTTTCTAAGACTATTCTTAATTTGCATAATTTTCTTTTTCTCCTTTGCTCAGGTTAGTTACTTTCCATTACTCTGTCTTCCAGGTCATTAATTCATTCCTCTGCTTCACTTAGCCTGCTATTTATTCCATGAAGAGTACTTTTAGTTTCATTTATTATGTTCTTGATTTCAGGTTGGTTCTTGATTGGTTCTTTTTATCTCTGTGTTAAGAGTCTCAGTGATGTCCTCCACTCTTTTCTACAGTCCAGTGAGCATCTTTATGATCGTCATTTTAAATTCTCTATCAAACATATTACTTCTATCCATTTTGCTTAGATCTCTTGTCGTTTAGTCCTGTTCTTTCATTAGGGACATATTCCTCTGTCTCCACATCTTGTGTAACACTCTGTTTCTTTGTGTTAGAAAAGTCAGCTACTTCTCTTGCTCTTAATGATAATATCCTTATGAAGCAAAGATCCTGTAATGCCCTGCAGTTCAGTGTCCCTTGTTCCACAGGGCTGGCACTTCAGGGAGTATCTCCTATGTGTGTTGCATGTGCTCTGCTGTTGAGTCCTGTCCTCTTTTTCTTTCGGTCTCGTGGTCTGCAGAGGCTCTCTTTGCCTCTTATAGGCAGTATTTGATCCCCAGTGGAGATGAGGCATGTTTTAACAATGTGTTCAGTGGTGTGCTTGCTAAATGGGATCTGCCCCTGCCACCATTGGAACTGAGAGCCCACAAAATGTGTGGGTCGGGAGATATTGGTGTTGGCAGGATTTTCACCAGTCTTCTGGGGAGGGGGCTTGGAGTGCCAAGACTACAGCAAGTTTGACTGGGAAGGGTGGACCCACTGAAGCTTAGTGGAGGAGGGCTTGGTGCAAGCAACTTAGGTAATGAGTATTGGTGCTGAACTGGTTCCTGCAAGTAGCTGTTGTTTATGTTAGGAGGTGAGGGAAAGAAATGATACCTTCTAGCTCCTTTGTTCATGGAGGGGTTCCTCCATCATCCCTGTGTCTCCAAGCCACATTCACTCTCCCTCCTGTCTGTCCCTCACATTTTTTTTCTAACTGCCTCTTCTACACTGTACCTGCAGGGGCTGTTTGTTCCTCTGTCACTGTAAAGATGGGGACTCTGCTTCCTAAGCCTCTTGGGGTTTGCTCCACTGTCATTCTGTCACTGTAAGGGTGGGGACTCTGCTTCCTGAGGCTCTAGGGGTTAGCTCATTTTCAAAATTCCAGGCTTTAAGTTTCTTTGGTTATAAGAACTCACAAAATTCGGACCCTCTCACTTTCAAGGGCAAACATTATGTGGATTCATCCTCCTTCCTTGTGGGCTCCCAGTATGAAAGTCTGTTCTTTGCCCCTCTCCACACTACCAGCTCCCCCACCCATGGGATGCCATGGTCTGTTTTGCTTCCAGATGACATCTTAACACTTCCTACTTTCTTCAATGTGATCTCTTCTCCACCTTTAGTAGTGGGGTTTGTTCTGCCAGTCTTCAGATTGTATTCTGAGTTATTTCTTCTGATGTGTTATTTATTTGCATCTATGAGACAAGGTGAGCTTAGGGTCCCTGGAGATCAGGAACAAGACAAGTATGTCCATTCTCATCATTTTTATTCAACATAGTGCTGAAAGTAGTGGCCATAACAATTAGACAAGATAAAGAAATAAAAGACATCCAAATGACTTAGGCATTTGGTAAGAAATAAATAAAACTCACTATTTGCAGATGGCATAATACTATATATAGGAAACCCTAAAGACTGTGCCACAAACCTATTAGAACTGATAAATGAATTTAAGTAAAGCCACAGGACACAAAATCAATATATAGATATATATTGTATTTCTTTATATCAATAATGAAGTAACAGAAAGTGAAACTATGAAAACAGTTCTATCTACAACTGCACCAAAACCAATACAATATCTAGGAATAAACTTAGCCAAAAAGATGAAAGATCTATACTTTGGAAACTATGAAACACTGGTGAAAGAAATTGAAAACAAATACAAAGAAATGGAAAGATTCCATGCTCATGGGTTGGAAGAACAAATATTGTTAAACTGTACTAACCAAAGAAATCTACAGATTTAATGCAATCACTATCAAAATACCAACAGTATTTTTCACAAAACTCTAACAACCAATCCTAAAACTTGTTTGGAGCCACAGAAGACCCCAAATAGCCTGAGAAATCTTGAAAAAGAAAATCAAAACTGGAAGAATCAAATTTTGGATGTCAAGTATATTATAAACTGGTAGCAATTAAAACAGTATGGTACATAGTGTTTATTCAACAAATGGTGTTGGGAAGACTGGACAGCTACATGCAAAGGAATGAAATTAGACTACTGTCTTACACCATATACAAAAATAAACTGAAAATGGATTAAAGACCTAAGTGTGAGACCTGAAACCATAAAAACCTTTGATGAGAGCATAGACAGTAATTTCTCTGACATCAGTAATTTCTCTGACATTTTTCTGATACGTCCCCTGAGGCAAGGGAAACAAAAGCATAAATAAACTATTGAGACTAAAAAATAAAAAAAAAAGTTTCTGCACAGTGAAGGAAAGAACAAAACTTGAAAGCAATCTCTGGAATGAGAGAAGGTATTTGCAAATGACATATCTGTTAAGGGGTTAGTATCCAAAATATATAAAGAACTTATACAAATCAGCCCCCCAAAACCTAATAATCCAATTAAAAAATGCGCAGAGGACATAAACGGATATTTCTCTAAGAAGACATCCAGATGGCCAACAGACACATAAAAAAAGATGCTTGGCATCACTTATCATCAGAGAAATGCAAATCAAAACTACAATCACCTCACACCTATCAAAATTGCTAAAATTCACAACACAAGAAACAATAGGCATTGGCAAGGATGTGGAGAAAAAAGGAACCCACTTGCACCATTGGTGGGAAAGCAAACTGGTGCAGGCATTCTGGGGAACAGTATGGAGATTCTTCAAAATGTTAAAAATAGAACTACTCTAAAGTCTAATAATCACACTACTATGAAAATTTACCCCAAAAATTCAAAAACACGAATTCAAAGGGATACATACAACCCTATGTTTATAGCAACATCATTTTCTTTTTTTAAAAGATTTTTTTTATTTATTCATAAGAGTCACAGAGACAGAGAGAGAGAGAGAGAGAGAGAGAGAGAGAGAGAGAGAGGCAGAGACACAGGCAGAGGGAGAAGGAGGCTCCATGCAGGGAGCTGGACATGGGACTCGATCCCAGGTCTCCAGGATGAGGCCCTGGGCAGAAGGCGGCGCTAAACCACGGAGCCACCGGGGCTGCCCAGCAACATCATTTTTAATAGCCAAGATATAGAAGCAACTTATACATCCATTGATTGATGAATGGATAAAGAAGATGTGGTATATATAATGGAATATTATTCAGTCGAAAAGAGAATGAAGTCTTTCCATTTACAACATGGATAGAGCTAGAGAGTATAATGTTAAGTGAAATTAGGCAGAGAAAGAGAAATACCATATAATCTCACTCATGTGGAATTTAAGAAACAAAACAAATGGGCAAAGGGGAAAGAGAAAGAGAGAAACAAACAAGAAACAAACTTACCTATAGAGAACAAACTGATGGTAATCAGAAAGGATATGTGTCAAGGAAGAGGTGAAATATGTGATGAGGATTAAAAAGTACAATTATCATGATGAACAAAAAAAGAAAACAAAAGAAAGGAAAAACCTTTTTACATAATAACTGATATGTATGGAAAATAAAATGAATAATGTTAATATGACACTTTTAGATATTTGATATATTAAATATACTAATTAAATAGTAATATATGTTACTATTTTGGGGCAAGATTTAGGCCATATATGGGTGGCATCTAATATTTCTGATATACATAGGAGTTTTCTAAGCAATGTGAATTGTGTTCAGAATTCATTTAGTTTATTCTGACACTTGATTATCAAGGTGAATAATTTTGGATCCTAGAATAGAGTGAGTAAGTAAAGGGTATTTTTTCCAGTCGTTTTTCTTTTTTTAAAGTTTTATTGAGGTATAATTGACATACTTAAGGTATACATTTTGATGCATTTGACTATATGTGATTGGAAGGGGGCATGGAGAATTGTAGTTTTTAATGGTAAAATTTACATTCTATTTGTATGTATTACAAAGAACCTTTAAAAATGCACAAGTAATTGCTAATGTCCTTCACTGTACATTTTCTCCACTCATATTAGCAAATGTAATTTATTTTTTTCAACTTTTGATTTACTTATTCCTCAACTACTTATGAGTACTTTTTTAGCCATTGATGCTAATTATAGATCAGAAATTTCAAAATCCCCAAACTTGTATATTGGATAATATATGTGTATATATGAACATACACATAGACACATGTTCATTTATGTTATATATATCTGATATACATGTTATATATGCATTTTTCACAGTGCTTTAAAGATGTAAGTAACATATTGATTCATTAAATATCTTCTTTAATGGAGTCATATTTTTGGCCTTAGCTGAAATATATAAACTCTGATTTCTAGTTCTATCCAAAAGCTAGTGTGTATTTAAAAAGGTAAACAATGGGGGCACCTGGGTGGCTCGGTGACTAAGCATCTGCCTTCAGCTCAGGGTGTGATCATGGGGTCCTGGGATTGAGTTACTCATTGGTCTTCCTGCAAGTAGCCCACTTCTCCCTCTGCCTGTGTCCTAGACTCTCTCTGTGTGTCTCTCATGAATAAATAAAATGTAAAAAAAGGTAAACAATGACCTAGTGTATTAGGGTTGTCTAGAGAATGAAACCAATAGGATATATATAGAGATATATAGAAATATATTTATTACAAGGGACCAGTTCATGTGATTATGGAGGATAAAAAGTCCCACAATTCACCATCTGCAAGCTGGAGACCTGATGACGTGATTCCAGTCTGAAACCAAAGACCTGAGATCCAGGGGAACCAATTGTGTAAGTCCAGTTTAAGTCTGAAGGCCTAAAACTCAAGAGCACTGATGTCCAGAATAGTAGAAATTAATGTCCCAGCTCAATAAGAGAGCAAATTTACTCTTCCTCTGCTTTTTGTTCTATTCAGGCTCCCAATGAATGAGATGATTCCCACCCACAGTGGTGAGGGTGATCTTCCTTAATCTACCAATTCAACTGCTAATCTCTTTTGGAAAGACCCTCAGAGACATACCCAGAAATAATTTTTTTCCAGTTATCAAGGCATCTCTTAGTGCGGTCAAGTTGATACATTAACAATCACAGCTAGGAATTACTATGCCATAAAGCATTTTTTGGTTCTTGTTAATAAGTTTAATTTGAAATCCAAGCTTTAAACTGTCTTTATAGTTTTAATAGAATTTTTTTAAATTTTTTATGATTATGAAGAAAATACATATTCAGAGTTAAAAATTGGGAAAGTAAAGAAACACAGAATGAGGAAATAAGAATCTTAATCATTCCACTGATAAAAATAGGACTATAATAATAGGATTAAAACCCACTATTCCTTTTTCTATACATATTAATATAATTGCATGCATTTGCTTTAATATTATAAACTATTTTTCTGTAAAAATCATGAACATCTTACCATGCCATTTAATATTTTTAACAACAGATATTGGTTTATTTACTTATTTTTTAAATATATTTTTATTGGAGTTCAATTTGCCAACATATAGCATAACACCCAGTGCTCAACCCGCCAAGTGCCCACCTCAGTGCCACCCAGTCACCCCAACACCCCTTCCCACCTTCCCTTCCACTACCCCTTGTTCATTTCCCAGAGTTAGGTGTCTCTCATGTTTTGTCATCCTCACTGATATTTTCACTCATTTTCTCTCCTTTCCCTTTATTCCTTTTCACTAATTTGTATATTCCCCAAGTGAATGAGACCATATGTTTGTCCTTTTCCGATTGACTTATTTCACTCAGCATATACCGTCCAGTTCCCTCCATGTCGAACAAATGGCGGATATTTGCCATTTCTAATGGCTGAGTATAATTCCATTGTATACATAGGCCACATCTTCATTATCAATTATCTTTCTTTTTTTATTAATAATAAATTTATTTTTTATTGGTGATCAATTTGCCAACATACAGAATAACACCCAGTGCTCATCCTGTCAAGTGCCTCCCTCAGTGCCCGTCACTCATTCACCCCCACCCCCCGCCCTCCTCCCCTTCCACCACCCCTAGTTCGTTTCCCAGAGTTAGGAGTCTTTATGTTCTGTCTCCCTTTCTGATATTTCCTACCTATTTCTTCTCCCTTCCCTTCAATTCCCTTTCACTATTATTCATATTCCCCAAATGAATGAGAACATATAATGTTTATCCTTCTCCGATTGACTCATTTCACTCAGCATAATACCCTCCAGTTCCATCCACATTGAAGCAAATGGTGGGTATTTGTCATTTCAAATGGCTGAGTAATATTCCATTGTATACATAAACCACATCTTCTTTATCCATTAATCTTTTGATGGACACCGAGGCACCTTCCACAGTTGGGCTATTGTGGACATTGCTGCTAGAAACATCGGGGAGAAGGTGTCCTCTCATGTCACTGCATCTGTATCTTTGGGGTAAATCCCCAACAGTGCAATTGCTGGGTCGTAGGGCAGGTCTATTTTTAACTCTTTGAGGAACCTCCACACAGTTTTCCAGAGTGGCTGCACCAGTTCACATTCCCACCAACAGTGTAAGAGGGTTCCCTTTTCTCCGCATCCTCTCCAACATTTGTGGTTTCCTGCCTTGTTAATTTTCCCCATTCTCACTGGTGTGAGGTGGTATCTCATTGTGGTTTTGATTTGTATTTCCCTGATGGCAAGTGATGCAGAGCATTTTCTCATGTGCGTGTTGGCCATGTCTATGTCTTCCTCTGTGAGATTTCTCTTCATGACTTTTGCCCATTTCATGATTGGATTGTTCGTTTCTTTGGTATTGAGTTTAATAAGTTCTTTATAGATCTTGGAAACTAGCCCTTTATCTGATAGGTCATTTGCAAATATCTTCTCCCATTCAGTAGGTTGTCTTTTAGTTTTGTTGACTGTATCCTTTGCTGTGCAAAAGCTTCTTATCTTGATGAAGTCCCAATAGTTCATTTTTGCTTTTGTTTCTTTTGCCTTCGTGGATGTATCTTGCAAGAAATTACTGTGGCTGAGTTCAAAAAGGGTGTTGCCTGTGTTCTCCTCTAGGATTTTGATGGATTCTTGCCTCACATTTAGATCTTTCATCCATTTTGAGTTTATCTTTGTGTATGGTGCAAGAGAGTGGTCCCTATTCTTTCCTCCTTTATCGAATATTAGTTGACCATAAAGTTGAGGGTTCACTTCTGGATTCTCTATTCTGTTCCATTGATCTATGTGTCTGTTTTTGTGCCAGGATCACACTGTCTTGATGACCACAGCTTTGTAGTACAACCTGAAATCTGGCATTGTGATGTCCCCAGCTATGGTTTTCTTTTTTAAAATTCCCCTGGCTATTCGGGGTCTTTTCTGATTCCACACAAATCTTAAAATAATTTGTTCCAACTCTCTGAAGAAGGTCCATGGTATTTTGATAGGGATTGCATTAAACATGTAAATTGCCCTGGGTAACATTGACATTTTCACAGTATTAATTCTTCCAATCCATGAGCATGGAATATTTTTCCATCTCTTTGTGTCTTCCTCAATTGCTTTCAGAAGTGCTCTATAGTTTTTAGGGTATAGATCCTTTACCTCTTTGGTTAGGTTTATTCCTAGGTATCTTATGCTTTTGGGTGCCATTGTAAATGGTATTGACTCCTTAATTTCTCTTTCTTCAGTCTCATTGTTAGTGTATAGAAATACCACTAACTTCTGGGCATTGATTTTGTATCCTGCCACACTGCCGAATTGCTGTCTGAGTTCTAGCAATCTTGGGGTGGAGGCTTTTGGGTTTTCCAGGTACAATATCATGTTATCTGCAAAGAGGGAGAGTTTGGCTTCCTCTTTGCCAATTTGAATGCCTTTTATTTCTTTTTGTTCCCTGATTGCTGAGGCTAGGACTTCCAGTACTATGTTGAATAGCAGTGGTGAGAGTGGACAACCCTGCTTGTTCCCGATCTTAGGGGAAAGGCTCCCTGTGTTTCCCCATTGAGAATGATATTTGCTGTGGGCTTTTCGTAGATGACTTTTAAGATGCTGAGGAATGTTCCATCTATCCCTACACTCTCAAGAGTTTTGATCAGGAATGAATGCTGTATTTTGTCAAATGCTTTCTCTGCATCTATTGAGAGGATCATTTGGTTCTTGGTTTTTCTCTTACTGATATGATCAATCACATTGATTGCTTTACATTTATTAAACCAGCCTTGCATCCCGGGGATAAATCCCACTTGGCCATAGTGAATAATCTTCTTAATGTATTGTTGGAGCCTATTGGCTAGTATCTTGTTGAGAATTTTTGCATCTATGTTCATCAGGGATATTGGTCTATAATTCTCCTTTTTGGTGGGGTCTTTCATTTTGGAATTAAGGTGATGCTGGCCTCATACAACGAGTTTGGAAGTATTCCATCTCTTTCTATCTTTCCGAACAGCTTTCATAGAATAGGTATGGCTTCTACTTTAAACGTTTGAGAGAATTCCCCTGGGAAGCCATCTGGCCCTGGACTTTTGTGTCTTGGGAGGTTTTTGATGAGTCAATTCCTCCCTGGTTATTGGCCTGTTCAGGTTTTCTATTTCTTCCTGTTTCAGTTTTGGTTTTTTTTTTGGTTTTCCAAAAATGCATCAATTTCTTCTAGCTTGCCTAATTTATTGGTGTAGAGCTGCTCATAATAAGTTTTTAAAATCGTGTGTATTTCCTTGGTATTAGTGGTGATCTCTCCTTTTTCATTCATGATTTTATTAATTTGAGTCTTTTCTCCCTTCTTTTAAATAAGGCTGGCCAATGGTTTATCTATCTGATTAAATCTTTTAAAGAACCAACTCCTGGTTTTGTTAATCTGTCCCACAGTTCTTCTGGTCTCTATTTAATTGAGTTCTTCTCGAATCTTTATTACTTCTCTTCTACTGCTGTGTGTAGGATCTATTTACTGTTTTTTTCCTCAAGATCCTTTAAGTGCAATGTTAGCTTTTGTATTTGAGTTCTTTCCAGTTTTTGGATGGATGCTTGTATTGCGATGTATTTCCCCCTCAGGACTGCTTTTTCTGTTGTTCTTCATTCTCATTAGTTTCCATGAATCTTTTAAATTCTTCCCTAATTTCCTGGTTGACCCTTTCATCTTTTAGCAGGATGGTCTTTAACCTCCACGCGTTTGAAATCCTTCCAAATTTTTTCTTGTGATTTAGTTCTAGTTTCAAAGCATTATTGTCTGAAAATATGCAGGGAATGATCCTAATCTTTTGGTATCCATTATGACCTGATTTATGACCCAATATGTTGTCTATTCTGGAGAAAGTTCCATGTGCATTTGAGAAGAATGTGTATTCAGTTGCGTTTGGATGCAAAGTCCTGTAAATATCTGTGAAATCCATCTGGTCCAGTGTATCATTTAAAACTCTTGTTTCTTTGGAGATGTTGTGCTTAGAAAATCTGTTGATTGTAGAAAGTGCTACATTGAAGTCACCAAGTATAAGTGTATTATTATCTAAGTATGTCTTCACTTTGGTTATTAATTGATTGATATACTTGCCAGCTCCCACATTCGGGGCATAAATATTCATGATTGTTTGGTCCTCTTGTTGGATAGATCCTTTAAGTATGATATAGTGTCCCTCTTTATCTCTTACTACAGTCTTTGGGATAAACTTTAATTTATCTGATATGAGAATTGCTACTGCAGCTTTCTTTTGAGGACCATTTGAATGGTAAATTGTTCTCCAACCCTTCATTTTCAGGCTGGAGGTGTCCTGAGGTCTAAAATGAGTCTCTTGTAGACAGCAAATAGATGGGCCTTGCTTTTTTATCCAGTCTGAAACCGTGGGTCTTTTGATGGGGTCATTAAGCCCATTCACGTTCAGAGTTACTATTGGAACATATGAATTTAGTGTCATCATGATACCTATTCAGTCCCTGTTTTTGTGGATTGTTTCTTTGGACTTCCTCTTTCTTTGACAGAGTCCCCCTTAATATTTCTTGCAGAACTGGTTTGGTGGCCACATATTCTTTCAGTTTCTGCCTATCTTGCAAGCTCTTTATCTCTCCTTCTATTCTGAATGAGAGTGTTGCTGGATAAAATATTCTTGGCTGCATGTTCTTCTCATTTAGTACCCTGAAAATATCTTTCCAGCCCTTTATGGCCTGCAGGTCTCTGTGGAGAGGTCTGCTGTTATCCTAATACTTCTCCCCATAAAGTTTATGGGTTTCTTGTCTCTTGTTGCTTTAAGGATCTTCTCTTTATCTTTGGAATTTGCAAGTTTCACTATTAAATGTCGAGTTGTTGAGTGGTTTTTATTGATTTTAGTGGGGGGAATCTCTCTATCTCCTGGATCTGAATGCCTGTTTGCCTTCCCATGTTAGGGAAGTTATCAGCTATGATTTGTTCAAATATGGTTTCTGAACCTCTGTCTCTTTCGGCACCCTCGGGAACCCTAATGAAACGTAGATTTTTCCTTCTGAGGCTTTAATTTATTTCCCTTAACCTATCCTCATGAGTTTTTGTTTTTCTCTGTTTTCCTCAGTTTCCTTCCTTGCCATCAACTTGTCTTCTATGTCACTCATTTGTTAACCCTCCTCATTAGGACCTCCAGTTTGGATCGCATCTCATTTAATTGATTTTTAAATTCATCCTGATTAGATCTAAATTCTGCAGTCATGAAGTCTCTTGAATCCTTTATGTTTTTTTTTTCTAGAGCCACCAGTAGCTTTATAATTGTGCTTCTGAATTGGCTTTCTGACATTGAAATGTAATCCAAGTTTTGTAACTGTTGGAGAGAGGGCTGTTTCTGATTTTTTCTTTTGTGGTGAGTTTTTCTTCTAGTCATTTTGCTCAGTGCAGAGTGGCCAAAAACATGTTGTACCGATCTTAGTGAGACCAGTGTAATCTGTTCCATAATTCCATTAATCTGAGATTATATCTGAGTAAAGAAGATCCTTGCTGGTCCTTTCAACAGTTTCCCAGGAAGAGGTATGGGTAGTAATTACTGGAAGTGCCCCGGAGTACCATTCACAAAGTGCTTGCTGCTGCCCACAGTCCGGCCCTGGATCCCTGTTTCCGTCCATCGGTCCCTCGAGCCTCATGGGGAGGACGAAAAGGCGTGTCCCTGAGGCCGGGTCTCAGCGAGGTGATGAGAAGGACGCAAGAGAGGAGCCAAGGCATCTGCCACCACTTCCGCGGATGCTGCCGCCGAATCCCTGGGGCTGGAGGTGTCGGGGAGGCAGTGTCCTCGGGATTGCGGCTCCCAGAGCGAAGTGCTGACCTCTGGCACGGAGGCTGAACGCCGGGACGTGGCGACCTGGGGCGGCGAGGCTGGGCTGTATTTATTTTTTAAAGGCAGCATGATATTTTATTGCATGGACATATTGCAATTTAGTGAATTTTCCATTGTTAGATATTTGGTTAGTTTTAACCTTTTACTATTATAAATGTTGACATTTTGTGCAATGTTGTACAATGCTATACACATCTCTTAATATTTTCTCATAAAGATATTTAGAAGGATATTTGATTTTCTAGTGGATAAAACAAATTTAGTGCCATTTAATTGCCCTATAGAAAGGATATATGAATCTTTGCTCCTAACTACAGTGTATGTAAATACTATTCACTTATGATGATGAAGAATAAAACGTTAAAAATGTTCTTTCATTATTTTAACTTCCATTTCTTTGATTACTGTGTATTGAAAGAGCAATTGTTTGTAATTATATAGAAAGTAATTATAGTAATTACTGTATAATTATGGTAGCGATTACTATATTTGGTTACTATATATTCGTTGATTGTTTTGATAACATATATGTTATCTGATACATGATATTGGATTGTGAAATTTCTGAGCTATAATTTGCATCAATAGCTAATAAATTGAGGCGAAGTTCATTCAACTTTCATTTTATGAATATAATATTTTATATGACACCCTCAGCCAGGCACCATTCTAAATATTATATATAATAATACACATGCATGTTTGCATCAAAACAACCCTGTATTTTTATTACTCCATTTTCCAAATAAAGTACTTGAAGCCAAAAGAGGCTAAATGACTTGTGAAAGTTACACAGCTACATGGCTAGTGATTGTTATTCCTAGGGTTGGAATTTGAATCCAGGTGGAGTCTGGCCCTACAGTCAACTCATAACTGCCACACTATAATATCTCCTAGTATATCTTTTCAATGCCTACTATGTGCCATTGTGCCATATCTAGAGTTGGAACACTGAACAAAGTCAGGCATTGCATCTTCCAACTTACATCTTAGAGTCTGTCTTGAGAGATGATTATGGCAAATATGATAAAATAATGAATTATTAAATTCCAATTTTATTGTAAGCTATAAAACTTCCATCAAGGGTCTATGTGAATGCGTAATTGAGACCTGATCTAAACTGAAGAAACAATGAATCCTTCTTTAAGAAAGGAAAGTTTAAATTGCCAAATTAAAGTCAGGTTTTATTTTATGTTTTTCAATTGCCAATCATGTCATTGGACTGCTTTTAATTGGGTTATGTGTACTCTACTGATTTAGATAGCTCTTTTTTTAAAAAAAATTATCTACTTATTCACGAGACACAGAGAGAGAGAGACAGAGACACACGCAGACTCCATGCAGGGAGCCCGACATGGGACTCAATCCCGGGTCTCCAGGATCAGGCCCCGGGCTGAAGGTGGCGCTAAACCACTGAGCAACTAGGACTGCCCTAAATAGCTCTTTACATATAACAGGTATTGGGTTATATCTGCCATATGTTAGAAACACTCTTCAAGGTTTTTTATTATTCATATTTTTGACATTCAAAATAAACCTGGTTCTAGACTATATATTTTATTCTACTGGTCTCATTGTATATTCTTTTTTTCTGGCCAAGTTATTCTGACTATAATAGTTTTAGAATAGTTCTTATTCACCCACCCAACTTCTGAACATAGCTTCCATTCCCACCCCTCCAGGAAGCATGACCACAAACCACCAGCTGAGCACAATCTAAGGTCCACCCAGGTAGGAAGCCAAGCTATCATCCCTGTCCAACTGTTGAGAATAGACTTTGGCCCCAGACAACCAAGGAGTCTGGACAGTGATACAGAGTAGCCTTTGAGCCTGGCCTACAGTATCACCTGGCTGCAGAGCTCAATGTACCAACTCAAGCAACAGCTGGATCCAGCATACAGCCTACCTGATTGGTGAACTTAGCTTTGGGTGGTTCACCCAAAGAAGGAACACAACCAATGGCCCCACCCAGTTGTAGAGCATTATAGTTCCATTTAACCAAATCAACTCTGCCCAGCTTCAGGGCCACAGTCTCCACCCCCACTCAACTATAAGGTATAACTAGAAGCCCTGCATGATTAGAGAGTGGGGCCAGCAAAGTCACCCAACAACAGTACACAAACAATGGCTTACCTAATCACAAAGTCCAGCCTGGGGCTCTGCCCAAATCTGGGGCACAGCCTACTGTATTGCCTGATCACAGAGACACTGGGAAGCCCCATTTAGCCATGAAACCTGACCCCACCTGAATATGGTGTCCAGACAGTGCTTTTATTGAGGAGTTCATTCTTTGTTGTTGTATAGCCCGGGTATCATTATTTTAATGGAGTAGTTCTCTGTCAGGGGTGATTTTATTTTCTTTGCCATGGGGGATATTGGAAATACCTGGAGGCATTTTTGTAGTCATAAATGTGGGAGTAGGGTGGTACTACTGCCAACTAATTGGTAATTGAAATTGTTTGTTGTTTTGAAATAAAGAATACTATTATGTAGGGATCCCTGAGTGGCTCAGCAGTTTAGCACCTGCCTTCTGCCCAGGGCATGATCCTGGAGTCCCAGGATCGAGTCCCACATCAGGCTCCCTGCATGGAGCCTGCTTCTCCCTCTGCCTGTGTCTCTGCCTCTGTGTGTGTGTGTGTGTGTGTGTGTGTGTGTGTCTCATGAATAAATTACTAAAATCTTTAAAAAAAAAAGAATAGTATTATGTAATGGATGAAATATTTTGGTCCTATTTAAAAAATGGGTTTTACTTGGGGTGCCTGAGTGATGTGGTTAGTTATGCATCTGACTTTTGGTTTTGGCTTGGGTTGTGATCTCAGGGTGGTGAAATCAATGTCCACGTTGGGCTCTGAGCTCAGCATGGAGTCTGCTTGAGTTTCTCTCTCCCTCTTCCTTTGCCCCTTCTCTCTCTCTCTGAAAAATAAATAAATCTTTATAAAAAATAAGTTTTACAATTAAGAAAGCCAATTTGCAGTTTCTCCTCTATTGCATTTATTTAGCAATCTTTTTGCTGTCTTTTTTAATGATAGTCACACAAAGAGAGAGAGAGAGAGAGAGGCAGAGACACAGACAGAGGGAGAAGCAGGCTCCATGCACCGGGAGCCCGATGTGGGATTCGATCCCGGGTCTCCAGGATCGCGCCCTGGGCCAAAGGCAGGCGCCAAACCGCTGCGCCACCCAGGGATTCCCTCTTTTTGCTGTCTTTTCTGATTTCTGATTACTCTTGATTCACAACTACTTGCTTTGATTTCATAAATGCAAGATCCTTCCTAATCTCTTAAAAAATTAGATATTTTCCTATGTTTCTTGTCATAAGACTAGAAGAAGCATGTTGAGTCTGATTCTTGAGGTGTTCCCTTTCTTCTGATCTCAGTATCTCTTCATAAGTCCAGCCATCTTGTAAATCTCCCCCCCCTTAGAGAAATATGCAGGTGTACCAGCTTTTGCTTGTTGTGCCCACTTATCTTCCTTTCCCCATTACATCCTATTCTTGAAGAAATCTGAGTTATCAGGAAGACTGGTTTCCACATTAACTTTCTGCATTTTGTCTTCACTTGCTCTCAGTGGTTTAGAGGGTATCAGAGGGGATGTGTCAAGGTCTCCATTTCTTCCCAAACTTGTTCTTTCATAAGGGAAAACATTCTGGGCATCTTATATTTGTTGACATATCATTTCTGTATTTCAGCACCATTATAGGTTTTTACCTGTTTTTATATTTTGTAATTCATTTCTTTGTTCAAAAAAAGAGTTTATTTATTTACTCATTAGAGACACACACACAGAGAGAGGCAGAGACATAGACAGAGGGAGAAGCAGGCTCCCTGCAGGGAACCCGATGTGGGACTTGATCCTGGGACTCCTGGATCATGCCCTGAGCCAAAGGCAGACACTCAACTGCTGAGCCACTCAGGCATCCCTTGCAATTCATTTCTATAGAAGTTTGGGATGGAGGGATGTTAACACTTCTGATTATGTGACCAACTTACCAAGAATGTGTCATCTTTGTACTCATTTACCCTTAAAGCCAATATAATGTCCTTCATAAATAAATTGAACTTCTATTTTACTTGTTATTTATGTTATTATTTCTGTCATTTTATATCTCCTTGTCAGTTACATTCATTTGATATCTAAATACTTCCTTTAATCCATCAATGATTATTGCTCTTGTTTAGTTATCTTTCTGCTTCTTTTTGATAGCAAAAAGATAACTAATATTAACTAATATTAACCATTTTTTAAAAAAATGTACTTTGTAAGATGCAAATTGAAATTAAATATTGGTAACAGGTGGATTTGCAAACAATGCATTCAATGTACATTACCAAGTCCAATAAATGCTATGTTCTCTATTAGACATGATTAGTTTCTATTTAAAGCATATTAGAGAGGTTATATGCAGATACTAACAAAATTTATTTCAATGCACACAAAAATCATTTGGATAATTCATATTATTTTTGATTCACTGCCAAAAGTATCTACTGCATTAAAACAAATGAAATAGAATAGTGATATAGATGACTATCAGATGTATTTTAACAACTACAGTGGATATATATTTATATTAAAAACATAATATTCTAATTGAAAACATATCCATAGTTTGGAAAAACTAGCATTGTACCATATTTTGGACAATAATTTATTTCCCAATTAAATGTAGCAGCATGATCTTTCATGTTGTGTGGTTACACATCAAAAGAAGTGTCTTTTGAATTTTATTCAAAAATATTTATTTATTTAGTTGTTAAAAGGATATAGAGGTTTATTGAATACTGCAAGGGAGTAGTGGGCAGGAGAATAGAGGCAAGACTCTCTGCCAAAAATATTTTTCTAATGATGTTGCAATCCTTTAAAATATATCATAGTACTTGAGTCGTTTTAGTGTGTCCCATCTAATCATTTATACCTGATTCCCTCAAGTATGTACTTCAATCAACTTCTGTTAGGCATATTACCTATTTATTTGGGTTTCCTCCTCAGACTTATACTCTGCTTGATTACCACCATCATCATGTTGTATATCAATAGTCTGAGGAAAATTGATGCCTTTAAAATACAAAGGTGATAAATTGATTGTGTAATTTTATTGAAGAGATATTATACAATTTAAATATAAAGAAAATCCCTATACCTTAAACCATTTCTACACCAACATACATGAGGAAATGTGAGATATATTCACATAAAATAAGGCCCCCAGATATAATAACAAACATGCTTAAGAATGCAGAAAGTCCTTCGAAGGAAAACTGGAAAAGTATTATGGGAAATTTGAAACATTTTAGTGGATTAATGACATTATTGGTATTAAAACACTATAATTAAGCAAAAGTAGATGAATAATATAATGAGATATGAAATATTATTTCACAAACATTATTTAGGAGTAATATAAGCATTATATATTGTATTCCATATTTTCAAAAAATTAAATGTTAGGGCAGTGAAACTGTTCTATATGATGCTGTAGTGGTGGATACATGATATTATGTATTTGTCAAAACCCATAGAACTTTATAACAGAATGAATGAATGAATTTTGATGTATTAATATGCTTTTTAAAATAATTTAGGTGGTTGAGGGATCTCAGGAAAAAAATGCAGACTGTGACAAAAGAATCTAATTGTACCACAAATGTGTGAAACAATCTTACTGAAGAAGATGGGAGACTAAGGTATTGCTCTGAGTAACTTAGGAAATGAGTGGAGTCTGTCAGAGTAAAGTTAAAGTACTATACTCAAGTAAGAAGTTGTTTCTTATGGGAATATGCCTTGATAGTTCTAAAACTATTATAGGTATATAAGAATCTAACAATTAAATTAATTGATGGCAGGTTTTGGGAGGCTGACTTCTGTTGGAGTTTGACATTATAGGTAAGCAGTAGAAGGAAGGCTGTGATTCATGTGTTAATGGATTAGAATTAAACACATCAGTATGAACATGTGTTTAGCTTAATATAGATACAGATGAAGAGGGTCACCTGGGTGGCTCAGTTAAGTGTCTACCTTAGGTTCAAGTCATGATCCTGGAGACCTGGAATCAAGCCCTGCAGTGGGGTCCCTCCTCAGCAGGGAGCCTACTTTTTCCTTTACTTCTTCCTGATGCTCCCCTGCTTGTACTCTTTCTCTGTCTCTGTCAAATAAATAAATAAAATCTTCAAAAAAGATATGGATGAATATTGTGTGTGTGTGTGTGTGTACATGAGTTAGTACATAACACACATATTTCTTTGCTTGATAGCTGAGAAGGCCTAGAAGCAATGGCATCCCAGTAATAAGAGAACTCCTAACACCCAGATCATGGTTTCTATTACCATTATACCACAAAAAGAATCAGGATTCAAGCTGATTCTAGAACAGGGGTGGAAATTTATAATGTGAGCCTGAAACATCTTATAGTTCCAGAAAATAAGGTCTAACAGCCAAAAAAATAATGGGAATGTGTCAGAGGGATTTAAGAGCCAAACTAAAGAGCTCTTAATGGGCAAATTAGAATAGTTTGAACAATAAAATAAATAAAGTAGGTTAGATTATAGCCCAAAGTAGAAAATTAGATATCCATGTGTCTATAAAGATAAATAAATGATATAATAATAAATAAATGAAAAAGAAGAGACACATCTCTATTCTGAAGAATTCCAAATAATTTAGACAGGTATTCCATCCTCAAAAAGGTGAACTAGGGGTGGTGGAAGGGGAGGAGGGCAGGGGGTGGGGGTGACTGGGTGACGGGCACTGAGGGGAGCACTTGACAGGATGAGCACTGGGTGTTATTCTCTATGTTGGTAAATTGAACACCAATAAAAAATAAATTTATTATAAAAAAAGGTGAAGCATAACTCCTCAGTGGAGATATGGACTACACATAGTGACTTCCCTCCAGAGAGTACATTGTTAAAGGAGGAAGAAAACCTAACAATCACTACCTCAGCCAGGTGAACAAAATTAACATCAACAGTGATAAGCCATGTAACCTTGATGAAATGAAATGAGAATGGCAATTTACCTCTCTAATATTACATATGATAGCACACATATAGTACAAAAGGGTGAAGAGATGAAAAGTGTGAGCAAAATGTTCTGACATGGAATGCTTTGTAAAATAAGTTCCTAAGCAGAGAAAGGAACAGAGGAAATATTCAAAGAAAAATATAGAAATCTATACACATGTACACACACTTACTTGATATATTTGAGTGAGGTATACATACACACTGTTCTGACAACCCTGTCTCTCTAGAAGACATTCAGCATTTCCTTTCTGTAAAGTATTTATACATCTAGTAATTAGAATTATTTCAGAGCCACACAAAATTTTTCTCCCCATCTGCCCCCAAATTAGGCCTTTCACAATTCATTTTTCAAATTATACTCTTTAAATATTTTTGTATTTTGCCACATAGAATATTAAATTTTCAAATGAGCCACTGTGAGGGGTTTATCACAATAGGATTCAATAGATTGGATGTATATGATTTTTACAAAGTGCACAATTAAGCCTCTGACACCTGCTATTTATCTATCTATTGTCTATCAGCAAAGATCAGTTTTCCACTGATTTGAGAAGACCAGGTGTTATTTTGGCTAACACTTGTAATGTCTTTGAAAAGAAACCATATTAGAGAGAATTCATATGGAGAATATCTAAATAATAGAGACTTAAGACTAATTCAGTTATTTCAAGATATAATTTAACCTACTATTTTTTCCTCTTGAATGACAAAAACAGGGTGGCCTGCTTGGACATTAAACAAAGGAAATTGAGAAAATAAAGTATGTTTCTAATTTTGGCACACTGATTTCTTTAACAGATCCTTGAAAAATCATTATATTTTGTATTTTAAAATTTTAGATAGGTAACTGCAGTAATGTAGCAAGAAGAGCACAAGGCTGAGAATCAGAATCAAATTCATTGATCATATACCAGCAGTGTAATCTTTTACATATTACTTATGATAATAAGTAATAATAATAAAATAACTAATTCTTCATTCATAAAATAAGATAGTACTATATGCTCCTATGTATGATTGGGTTGCTGAGAGAATTGAATGAGATAGTAGATGTGAAAAGGCACTGAATGTATTAGGCATTAATGTAAAGCTTAATTTAAAATAATCTTATACATTAATTCATTCAAAAACACTTCTTTGTACTTACAGTGGTGAACAAAAAGATCTTCACAAATCTGTGTTCTGTTTGGCAAACCTTGTAATACAAAAGGGCATGTAACAGACAAACACAATACATTAAAGGGTGACAAGTGGGGCAGCTCAGGTGGCTCAGCGGTTTAGTGCCACCTTTGGTCCAGGGCATTATCCCAGAGATCTGAGATCGAGTCCTGCATCGGGCTCCCTGCAAGAGCCCCCCCCCCCCTCATAAATAAATACATTCTTAAAAAAATAAAGGGTGACAAGTGCTACAGAGGAAGAAGCTAAGTTGGAAAATAGTAAAGGCTGTTGAAAAAGAGTAATCAATGCAACCTTCAGTAAGCAAGTCAGAAGAGGCCTCATTGAAAAGGCTACAAAGATCTGAAGGGAGCAAATGATAGAGTTATATGGATATATTACAGAAGTGTGTTCCAACAAAAATGAATAGTGCATGTAGTAACTGTGAAGCAGAACTATGCCTGAGTACTAGAGGAGAAAAAAGATGCCATTTTAACAAGAGAGAAATTTAGTTGGGGAACAGTAGTATAAGATGAGGTTAGAAAGATAAAGGGTCCCATACTATATAGAACCCTGTGTGCCATTTTAAGGACCTTGTATTTTATTTTAAATAATTTGAAAAGAGAAGTGATATGGGCTGGATTATATTTAGCAGAATACAAGAGGACATAGGTGGAAGCAGAGCTTTAGCAGTGATCCAGAATAGAGGTAATGCTGGCAACAGAGCATCATCAGTGGAGTTGGAGAGAAATGGTCTGATTCTAGATATTTTAAAATATTGACTTAACTCAATATTATTATTTTAAAGTTTGACTATATTGGTAGCTACAAATAGTGAAGTTTTTTCTTCCCTTAGTCCTTTATGGCTTGATTTTTTTTAAAAGTCTAACATAGACGGGAAGAGTAGGGGGACCCTAAATTTGTCTCGTTTCTCAAGTAGAGTTAGATATCAAATCATTCTGAACACCCAAGAAGTTAATCAGAGATCTGAGAAAAGTGCTGCAAGTCTACAAGTAGAAAAGCAACCACTCTTTGGAAAATAGGAGGTACACTCTTGAATCTGGTGTGATACAGCTGAAGATTCAGTGGAGGGGACAGAGCCTGTTTAAGGAGGCTACTTCAAAGTATCATAAGTGGTGGAGGGCAAAAATCAGAACTTTCAGAAGTCTCCTACAGTGGGGATGTGCTTGGTTTAAAGGTGCTCAGGTGGTGAAGCAGGCAAGAATCCCAGGTATGACAGCGTGGTCTCAGGATCCCCAGAGTTGGAAGAAGAATGGGTGTGCCTGAATGCCGCAGAGTTCCCAAGCCTAGGAGTGGGGAAGCCTGCTCAGAACAGTGAATATAGGTGCCAACTTTCTGTTTGTGTTGCCATAAAGTGCAAACCACTGCACACAGTCATGTGACCACTTTCCTGGGACAGTCTAGGCAAAAGGCAAAAGTGTGGCAAGACCCACACCTCCAGAAAAAAACAATGTGGGTCAATGCCTGGGAGTCCCTAAAATTTAGAGTTTTGAAAATCAGCTGTGTGCCTCCAATAAAAATGCTTGGTTATAGCCCAGGTGATCACAAGGTTCTGAAGGAAATTGTGAAGATGAGAGCGATTAATTGCTTTTCTGTGAGGGCTCACTGAAGAGTGGGGGGGGGACTAATTTTCTGAGCTAGAGAGGAGCATAGCCATATTCATCCCACCCATCATTGCTGAAAACCTTCAGGGAGCAAAACAGAACCCCCTAGTGGAGTCCGGATCTATTTATACTGAGTACTGCCTCTGTGCACTGGAGGCACATTTCCACTAGGGCAAGTCCATCTGAGAATGAGAAACAGGACCCTTCCCCAGAAGACCGGTATAAACAGCTCACTCTCCCCAAGTTTACTGATCATAGAGGGCTGCAAAGCCTCAGTTCTTGGAAAAACAGTATATAGCATTCTTTGCTTATTCTTTAGTCTTTTAGCATTATTTTTTCCAGTTATTTTCTTATTTTTCAATTATTTTTTTTTAATTTTTATTTTTATATATACTTTATATATATTTATTCGTTGTTTCCTTTATTTGTATTTTATTTTATGTATATATGTTATTTATAATGTTTTTCTTTTGTTCTTATTTTGGGATCTAGTTTATTTTAGCAAGTAAACCAAAACACACCCATGATACAGTTTCTTTTTCTTCTTCTTGTTGTTGTTATTGTTTTTGTCCTTTTTTCCCTTTCATTCTTATTTTCTTTTCTGGATAAAATGAAGAGTTGGAAAAATTCACCCCAAAAGAAAAAGCAGGAGGTAGTACTCACTGCCAGGGATTTAATGATATAGATATAGGTAAGATGCCTGAACTAGAATTTAAAACAATAATTATAAAGGTACTAGCAGACTTGAAAAAAGTGTAGAAGACACTAGAGAATCTTTTACTATAGAGATAGAAGAACTAAAATCTAATCAGACCAAAATTAAAAATGCTATTACAGAGATGCAGTCCCAAGTTGAGGCCATAGAAATGAAGATGAACAAAGCAGAAGAGTGAATCAGTAACATAGAAGATAAAATGATGGAAATAGGGAAGCTGAAAAGAAGAGGGAAAGAAACTATTAGATCACAAGGTAGACTTAGGGAACTCAGCAGCTTCATAATGGGAAAAATATCTATATTATAGGAGTTTGAGAAGATGAGGAGTGGGAAAAAGGAGAAGAAGGTTCATTTGAACAAATTTTAGCTGAGAGCACCTTTAATCTGGGGAAGGTAACAGGCATTCATGTCCAAGAGGCAGAAAGAACTCCTCTCAAAATCAACAAAAATAGGTCAACAACTTGACATATAATAGTGAAGCTTGCAAATTACAAAGATAAAGAAAAAATCCTGAAAGCAGCTCAGGACAAGAGGTCTTTAACTTACAACGGTAGACACATAAGGCTAGCTGCAGCCTTGTCTACAGAGACCTGGCAGGCCAGAAAGGACTGGCATGACATATTCAATATGCTAAATGTGAAAAATGTATGGCCAAGAGTACTTTATCCAGAAAGATTGTCATTCATAGTAGGGATAAAGAGTTTCCAGGACAAAGAAGAAACTAAGGGAATTTGTAAACAGTAAACAAGCCCTACAAGAAATATTAAAAAGGATCCTTTGAATGGAGAGAGATCCCCAAAGTAATAGAAAACAGAAAGGAACAGAGATGATCTACAGGACATACAATGGCACTATATTCATGTCTTTCAATAATTACTCTGAATGTAATGGACTCAATGCTCTAATCAAAGACATAGGGTATCAGAATTGACAGAAAAAAAACAATCAATGTGTTGCTTACATGAGACTCATTTTAAACCAAAAGACACCTCCAGATTTAAAGTAAGGGTGTAGAGAACCACCTATCATACTAATGGACATCAAAAGAATGCTGGAGTAGCCATCCTTATATCAGACAAACTAGATTTCAAGCCAAGGACTATAATAAGAGATGTTGAAGGACACTATATCATCATAAAGGTGTCTATCCAAAAAGAAGATCTAACAATTGTAAATATTTATGTCCCTAACTTAGGAGCAGCCAAATATATACATTTTTTAATATCAAAATTAAAGAAACTCATTGATAATAATATAATAATAGTGAGGACTTTAATAGTCCACTCACAGCAACGGACAGATAATCTAAGCAAAAGATCAACCCAGAAATAGACCCACAACTTATACAGTCAATTAATCTTCAACAATGTAGGAAAGTATTTAATGGAAAAAAAAGACAGTCTCTTCAATAAATGGTGCTGGGAAAATTGGACAGCCACATGCAGAAGAATGAAACTGGATCACTTTCTTACACCATATACAAAAATAAACTCAAAATGGATGAAAGACCTAAATGTGAGATAGGAATACATCAAAATTCTAGAGGAGAACACAGCCAGCTATACATGCCTCCAAATGGAAGGGAAACAAAAACAAAAAGGAACTATTTGGACTTCATCAGGATAAAAAACTTTTGGACAGCAAAGGAAACAATCAGCAAAACTAAAGGGCAACCTATGGCATGGGAGAAGATATTCACAAATGAGATATTATATAAAGGGCTAGTATCCAAAATATATAAAGAACTTATCAAACTCAATGCCAAAAAAATCCAGGCAAGAAATGGGTTGAAGACATGAACAGACATTTCTCCTAAGAAGACATACAAATAGCTAACAGGGACATAAGCAAATGCTCAACATCACTTGGCATCAGGGAAACAAATCAAAACCACAATGAGACACTGCCTCACAACTGTCAAAATGGCTAAAATTAACAACTCAGGAAACAGATTTTGGCAAGGATTTGGGGAAAGGGGAGCCCTCTTACATTGTTGGTGGGAATGAAAATTTGTATAGCCCCTGTGGAAGATAATACAGAGGTTCCTCAAAAAGTCAAATTAGAACTATTTCATGATCCAGCAATTGCAGTTCTAGGTATTTATGCAAAGGATACAAAAACAGTGATTCGAAGAGGCAAATACACCCTGATGTTTATGTTTATAGCAGCAATGTCTACAATAGCCAAAGCATGGAAGAACCCAGATGGCCACTGACAGGTGAAAGGATAAAGAAGAGGCGGTTTTATGAATATCACTCAGCTATTCAAAAAGAATGAAATCTTGCCATTTGAAACAACGTGGATGGAACTAGAAGGTATTATGGTAAGCAAAATAAGTCAGTCAGAGATGGCAAATACCATATGATTTCACTCATTTGTGTAATTTAAGGAACAAAACTGATGATCATGGTGCAGGGAAGGACAAATAAAATAAGATAAAAACAGATAGGGAGGTAAAACATAAAAGACCCTTAATTATAGGAAACAAACTGAGGGTTGCTGGAGGGGAGGAGAGTAGGGGAGGAGGTAACTGGGCAATGGGCATTAAGGACACTTGATGTAATGAGCACTGGGTGTTGTATGTAACTGATGAATCACTAAATTCTACCCTAGGAAGTAATAATACACTATATGTTAACTAAACTGAATTTAAATAAAAAATTTAAAAAGATTTTTAAGAGCCTAACATAAGCACAGAAAATTACACAGTTAAAATTATATATTGGCATTTTTTTTAGAGTGAGAGTGTGTGCACACATGTGAGTGTGGGTGGCGGGGAAGTGCAAAGGCAGAGGGAGAGAGAGAATCTTAAGCAGTCTACTCCTGGAATGGAGCTGACCTGGTTCTGGATCTCACAACCCTGAGATTATGACATGAGGTGAAATCAAGAGTCAGATGATTATCCAACTAAGTCACCCATGCATTTCTTATTGGCAAATTTTTGAAGTGGGAACTCCATGTAACTAGAAGCCAGATTTTTTTGAAAAGGAATATTGACAGCATATTAGAACCCTATTTAATGTCCCTTCCAGTTATTACCACATCTACTCAGAAATCATCAAATGACTTATTTAACCATATCTGAATTTTACATACTTTTGAACTTTACTGAAATGAAATAATTCATTATGTACTCTCATGTGTGGCTTCTTTCATTCAACTTTATGTGATCCATCTATGTTGTTACATGGGTCTTGCATATTTTTATGTATTACATTGCATGACTTTCCACAATTAATTTCCCAATTTTACTCCTTTGGACATTTGAGTCACTTTCATCTTTGAGTTAGAATGAGTACTACCATGAACATTTTTTGGTATATATCTTTTTGAATATATTTGCTTTTCTCTTGGGTATATATCTAAGAGTGAAATTCTTGTGTCACAGAGTACCTATATGTTCAGCTTTACTTGATCCTATGACCTTTCCAAAGTGACTGTACCATTATACACTACTACTGTCTGTACATGAAAGTTACAGTTGTTCCACATCCCTGCAAGGATTTATTTTTCATCTTTTCCATTTCAAGCATTTTGGTGAGTGTATAATGATATTGCTCCATGCATTGGTTCTCATTTCTCTGATGACTACTGAAAAACTTTTTATATGTTAATTGGACATTCGGTTATGCTGTTTTGTGAAGTGATTGTTCAAGTATTTTGTCCACTTTTGAGAGGCTGTTTGCTTTTCTTACTGATTTGTAAGAGTTATTTACATATTCTGGATACAAGTCCTTTCTCAAATATATGGATTGCAAAGGTATTTTCACTGTTGCTTGACTTTGTATTCTCTTAAAGTTTTCTTTTGATAAACAGGAGTTTTACAGTTTTCCTTTTTGTTTAACACTTTTACTGTTCTCTTAAAAAACTATCAAATTCTGGGCAGCCCAGGTGGCTCAACGGTTTAGTGTTGCCTTCAGCCCAGGGTGTGATCCTGGAGACCCAGGATCGAGTCCCACATCAGGCTCCCTGCATGGAGTCTGCTTCTCCCTCTACTTATGTCTCTGCCTCTCTCTCTCTCTCTCTCTCTCTCTCTCTCTCTCTCTGTCTTTCATGAATAAATAAATAAAATCTTATAAAAAATCTTTCTAAAGAATCTCACAAGCTACAAAATAACACAAATAGACAATTTGACAAAATCAGGAAAATAATACACAAACAAAATGAATCATAAATAAATCATAAAAAGAAATTCTGGACCAAATAAACTATGGAACTGATGAATACTGGGATGAAAGAATAACCAAAATGAAAAATGCAAGAAAAAGCACCACCAACAGACTTGATAAAGCAGAAGAAAGCAGCTATGAATGTGAAGACAGTTTGAAATTATCCAGTCAGAGGAGAAAAAAACAAAAAAGAATGAAAGAGTCAAGAAACCTTACATGAAGTATAGGAAACCATCAAGTGAGATAATAAAAGATACAGATGGATGGAACAGAAAAATGAGCCCAGAAATAAACCCATTCATACACAGTCAACTGATTTTTTTTTAAATATTTTTTAAATTTTTTTATTTATTTATGATAGTCACAGAGAGAGAGGGAGAGGCAGAGACACAGGCAGAGGGAGAAGCAGGCTCCATGCACCGGGACCCCGACGTGGGATTCGATCCCGGGTCTCCAGGATCGCGCCCTGGGCCAAAGGCAGGTGCCAAACCGCTGCGCCACCCAGGGATCCCCAGTCAACTGATTTTTGAGAAGAGTACAAAGAACACATAATATTAATTGACTAAAGGACAAAAAAAGCACATGATCACTTTAGCAGATGGTGAAAAATTGTTTGACAAAATCCAACAATTCCTGATAAAAACAATCAAAATAGCAATAGAAAGGAAATTTCTCAACCTGAATAAGGGTGTCTATAAAAGATAGCATAATATTTAATGGTGAAATACTGGATACTTTATGTTAAGGGCAGAAACAAGGTGAGGATGCTTTTTTTCAGTACATCTATTTGACATTGCCTTACAAGTTCTAGTGAGGGCAACTAGGGAAGAAAATGAAATTAAAACAATTTATATTAGGGACACTTGGGTGGCTTAGAGGTTGGGCGTCTGCCTTTGGCTCAGGGCATGACCCCGGGATCCTGGATTGAGTCTCACATCAGGCTCCCTGTGGGGAGCCTGCTTCTCCCTCTGCCTATGTCTCTGCCTCTCTCTCTGTGTGTCTCTCATGAATAAAAAAAAATAAATCTTTTAAAAAACCAATCTAGATTAAAAAGAAAGAAGTAAAACTATCTGCATTCACAAAAGAATATATATATATATATATATATATATATATATATATATATATCCATATATATATGGCTTGGACTCATTACCCTGAGATCACGGGTTGCATGCTCTTCTGACTGAGCCAGCCGGGCATCCCAGGAGAATATTTTTTATGTAGAAAAAAAATCCATCAAAAAAAAAAGAAAAAAATCCATCAAAACTATTATTAATACTGCATTATTGAAGTATAATTCACATATAATGTTACAATAGTTTCAGTGTATATATGTGTACAACATATTAATTTGACAATTCTATACATTGCTCAGTGTTCATAAGTGTAGTCACCATCTGTCACCATATATTATTACAATATTATTAAATATAAAAGCCACTATTAAAACTAATAAGTTCAGTAAGATTATAAGATATAACATCAAAATACATCAAATCATTCCTACATGCTAGCAATGATAAGTTCCAAGATGAAAATAAGAAACTAATTCCACTTAAAATAGCATCAAAAACAAAATAAAATACCTAGATATAAATTAAACAAAAGAATGCAAGATTTATATACAGAATACTACAAAATACTATTGTAAGAAATTAAGAAGAAGACATAAATAAATGGAAAAACATACATATGCTTTTGTTTTGATAGACTAAACATAAATGTGATGGCAGTACTCCTCAAAATAATACGGATTTGGTGTCATCCCTATCAAAATTTGAGCTGGCCTCAGTGCAGAATTTAGAAACAAGCTGTTCCTAACATACACATATAAATATAGGGAGTCATAATAGCTAAAACAATTTTGAAAATAAACAACCAAGTTGAGGGACTCACACTTTCTGATTTCAAAATGTAATACAAACAAGAGTAATTAAGACAGTGTGGTGCTCACAAAGATAGACATACAGACTAATACACTCAGTTGTTAGAGGTAAAACTGTAAACTCTTAGAAGAAATCTATTTTGGATTTGGCAATAGTTTGATTCACCAGAAGCAAAAGCAGCAAAAGAAAAAAAATAAGTAAATTGTACTGTACTCAAATTAAATTTTTTTGTGCTGCAAATGATACCATCAAAAAATGAGAAGACAGCACACAAAATGGGGGAATATATTTGCAAATCATATATCTGATATTGGACCTATAAGCAGACTATTTAAAGAACTCTTTTTAAAAATATTTTATTTATTTATTTGATAGAGAGAGGGGGAAACAGAGAGAGAGAGTGAGAAGGAGAAGCAAACTCCTCGCTGAGCAGAGAGCCTGATGTGGAGCTCGATCCCAGGATGCCGAGATCATGACCTGAGCCAAAGGCAGCTGCTTAACTGACTGAGCCACCCAAGTGCCCCATATTTCAAGACCTCTTATAATTCAACAACAAAAGCAACTTAATTAAAAATCTGCAAATGATCTGCTTAGACATTTCTCTAAAGATGATACATAAATGGAAAATATATATATGAAAAGATAGATGCTCATCATTATTAGTCATCAAAGAAATGGAAATCAGCACCTGTATGAGATATAACCTCACATCTACTAGGGTGAGTACAATAAAAAATAGGTAGTAACAAGTGTTGGGGAGGATATGGAGAAATTGGAACTTTCCTACACTGTCACTGGGAATGTAAAAAAAAATGTTTGGCAACTTCTCAAATTTAAACAGAGTTATCATACAACCCAGCAATTTTACTACTAGTTATATATCCAAGAGTAGTGAAAATAAATTTCTACACAAAACTTGTACACAAATGTTTGTTGCAGTGTTATTCATGATATCTAAAATGCAGAAACAATTTAAATATCCATCAGCTGATAAATGGATAACTAAAATGTGGTATATCCCTACAATGCAATATTATTTGGCCATAGACAGGAATAATACACTGAAGCATACAACAATGTGGATGGATCTTGAAAATGTTAAGTTATGTGAAAGAAGCCAGACAAAAAGGGCATATATAGAGATATAATTGACATATAACATTGTATAAGTTCAATGTGTACATGTTGATTTGATACATTTATATATTTCAATATGATTACCATTGTATAGTTAGCTAAAAATTCTACTGCATCATGTAAGTTACCACTCCATTTTATAGTGAGAACACTTAAGATGTAGTCTCTTAGAAACTTTGAAATACATAATACAGCTTTTTTTTTTTTACTATAATCTCAATGCAGTGTATTAGATATCTAGAGTAGGGTATTGGAAGTGAATGGCAATCAGTTCAAGGTTTCTTTTTGGAATTATGAAAATCTTTAATCTTAGATTATGATTGTGGCAGCAAAACTCTGTGAATATATTAAAATACTCAACTGTACACTTTATTTTATTTTGATTTTATTGATTTTTTCATGAGAGACACAGAGAGAGGCAGCAACATAGGCAGAGGGAGAAACAGACTCACTGTGAGGAGCCTGTTGTGGGACTCAATCCCAGACTCTGGGATCATGACCTGAGCGAAAGGCAGATGCTCAACCCAGGTGTCCAGAATTGTACACTTTAAAAGGGTAAATTTTATGGTTTGTGATTCGTATGTCAATAAAGATGATTTAAAAAGAAACCTCAGCAAAACAAGAAGTTGTAACAAAATAAAAAATGCAATCATAATATATAACTTAGTTTATGTCTTTTATTTTCTCATGCTAATGTAAACAGTATTCTCCTATCTTCAACTTTTATAATAATTTGTATAATGTAATAATATAACAAATTCTGTTACTAAAAATTACATAAGGGATCCCTGGGTGGCACCGCGGCTTAGTGCCTGCCTTTGGCTCAGGGCATGATCCTGGAGTCCTGGGATCAAGTCCCATGTCAGGCTCCCTGCGTGGAGCCTGCTTCTCCCTCTGCCATTCTCTCTCTCTTTCTGTGTCTCTCATGAATGGATAAATAAAATCTTTTTAAAAAATAAAAAAATAAAAATTACATAAATGTTTCTAACATTTGCAATGGAAAAGTCTTAGGTTTAGATAACAAATGTGAGGTAATATAAGGAGGCAGGGGAACCAAAGTGAAAATACAAGTGCTAATATCTTTGTCTTACAAAGTGCAAATTGAAAGACCCTGTTTATATTTGATGGAACAAGACTTTAGGCTATAAATGTATTTCTAAAAACAATAAGTGGAGGTATAGAATAGAGATGTAATTATATCTGCATGATAATGAGTCAAGATTTAGCAATATAAGCTTATTATTTAGAGACATGGATAAGTTAATCAGAAGGAGTTAAAATATTTAAGAATGATTCCTTCTGGGGAGGCATAGAGTTTAGGATTGTTTTTGTTTGTTGTTTTAAGTAGGTTTCATGCCTAGCACAGAGCCCAACATGGGGCCCTACCTCACAACCCTGAGATTAAGACCTCAGCCAGATCAAGAGTCAGATGCATGACTGAGTCACTCAGGGGGGACCCAAAGAATGTTTTCATAATAAGTCCTTCTCTATTATTTGATGAAAACTTACTATTTGGTTTAAAACATATTTTGAATGTATGTGTGAAAAATTCTTTTAAAAAGGAAGCCAGCAATTATTGTAAATGTGTGATTACAAATAAAATTAAGTGCTGAAAATATTTTTGTACATAAAGAAATTTGAACAAGTATGTACTAACTTCATGGATGGTGATAAATATATTTTATATTTTTCCTTCCTTCTAAGAAAAATCTGTGTCATAAAAAAAGACTAAAAATTATTCTTTTAAGATTGAAAAAAAAAACCTTGATTGACATCCCCTAAATAATTACAGACATAGTGAATGTCAATATCCACAGTTTCTCAGTGATTTGACCATATTTCTGAAAATAAGGAAACAATTGATGGGACTGAAAGGCAGTTAATTTGAAATGAATAAAATGAATAAAAAGAAATGACTCTTCCAGTAGGTACGGTTGACCTGTGAAATTCTCTGCTATAGTATGTTACTGAGAAAGGCTATTTGCATCTGGATTAAAACTGAATTTAGCATTTTCACAGTCATGTAAACTAAGGAAAGAATAGGAAGAAAAGTGAGCCTTGAAAGGAAATGCACCACCACCATATAAGCTTTTACAAAAAGAACTCTTAGACAATGATACGAATTTTAATATTGGGTACATAAATTTTAAATTTTATACCAAAAGCTAATATACTGTGAGTGTTCTGTTCACCCTGCCAAACTTACCCACCTTGTTGTTTTAAGTAGGCTTCATGCCTAGCACAGAGCCCAACATGGGAAAAGAAAAGCAATAAAAAAGACTGAATATTTTCCATTTACTGTGTTATTAGTTGTTAATAATAATAATAATAATAATAATAATAGTTTTTAACTATCTCTGGTAAATACAGGAAACACTAAAATGCAGAGAGATTATGTGTATTTTATTAGAATCTAATTTCCTACTTGTCAGAGAAGACAATTTTTTAAAAAGATTTACTTATTTACTTGAGAGAGAGAGAGAGAGAGCACGAGTGGGGGGAGGAGCAGAATTCCCACTGAGCATGGAGACCAATGTGGGTCTCAATCTCAGGACCCACAAGATCATGACCTGACCCAAAACAATTATTGATACAAGATCAATATCAAAATATCAACTGACTTTACATTCTAACAAGGAATAATCCAAAAACAAAATAAAAAATACAATCATATTTGGCAGTCACATCAAAAAAATCCCCAATATATGCAGGAATAAATGTAACATAATAAGTACAATATGTGTAAACCGAAAGGTATAGAATAATTGTTTAAAGAAATTACAGAAGACCTAAATAAGTGGTAATACTTCCTATGTTCATATTATGGCATTGTATAATATGGTTATAATGGACATACTTCCAAAATTGAATCAAAGTTTCAATGCAACCTTATCAAGATTCCATCTATTGTCTTTTTTTTTTCTTCAGAAAATTGGCAAGCTGCTCCTAAAGCTAATATGCAAATGCAAGGACCTCTAAATAGTGAAACCAATTATGCAAAAGAAGAAAAAATTTGACAGACTTTCCAATTTCAAAACTTACTACATATTTACAGTGATAACAACAGTGTGTAGCTGGCATAAGGATAAACACATAAGTCAATGGAATAGAATTTAGAATACACCTTTATAATAATTGATTTTTGACAAAGTTGCCAAGACCATTTAATGGAGAAAAGAGTAGATTTTTCAACAATGGATACTGAGACAACTGGGTATGCACATGCAAAAAAAATGAAGGTAGACCCCTACCTCACAATATATGCTAAAATTAGTTTGAAATGGATCATAGATCTAAATGTAAGAAGAAAAGATTAAAAATTGGCAGAAGGGAACACAGGAATACATCTTTGTAAACTTGGATGAGGCAAAGATTTATTCAATACAAATCAAAACCACAAGTAGCAAAAGAGAAAATAGAAAAATTATATTTCATCAAAATTAAAAGCATTTGTCCTTCAAAGAACATTTATAAATTAAAAAGATAACACACAAAGGGTCACCTGGGTGGCTCGGTCAGTTAAACATCTGCCTTTGGCTCAAGTCATGATTCCAGGGTTCTGGGATAGAGCCTTGCATTGGGTTCCCTTCTCAGTGGGGAGTCTGCTTCTCACTCTCCCTGCTAATGTTTTCTTTCTCATATTCTCTCTCTGTGTCTCAAATAAATAAAATAAAAAACACACACACACACACATTCTGGCAAGATGGCAGAAGAGTAGGGTCCCCAAGTCACCGGTCCCCATGAACATACCTAGATAACATTCAAATAATCCTGAAAACCTACAAATTCGACCTGAGATTTAAAGAGAGAAGAGCAGGAATGCTACAGAGAGAAGAGTTTGTGCTTCTAACAAGTATAACTCATTTTGAGCCACTGTGGATTGAGCAAAATGACTAGAAAGAAGAACTCACCACAAAAGAAAGAATCAGAAACAGTACTGTCTGCCACAGAGTTACAGAATTTGGATTACAATTCGATGTCAGAAAGAAAATTCAGAGCCCAATTATAAGCAACTAGTGACTCTGGAAAAAAGCATAAAGGACTCTAGAGACTTCGTTACTGCAGAATTTAGATCTAATCAGGCCGAAATTAAAAATCAATAGAATCAGATGCAATCCAAACTGGAGGTCCTACAATGAGGGTTAATGAGGTAGAAGAAAGAGTGAGCAACATAGAAGACACGTTGATGGCAAGGAAGGAAGCTGAGGAAAAGAGAGAAAAACAATTAAAAGACCACGAGGAAAGGTTAAGGGAAATAAATGACAGCCTCAGAAGGAAAAATCTACGTTTAACTGGGGTCCCGAGGGTATTGAGGAGGAAAGAGGACCAGAAACCATATTTGAACAAATCATAGCTGAGAACTTCCCTAATTTGGGGAGGGAAACAGGCATTCAGATCCAGGAGAGATCCCCCTTCAAATCAATAAAAACCGTTCAATACCTCAACATTTAATCGTGAAGCTTGCAAATTCCAAAGATAAAGAGAAAATCCATAAAGCATCCATAAAGACAAGAGATCCCTAACTTATATGGGGAGAACCATTAGATTGCAGCAGACCTCTCCACAGAGACCTGGCAGGCCAGAAAGAACTGGCAGGATATATTCAGGGTCCTAAATGAGAAGAACATGCAACCAAGAATACTTTATCCAGCAAGGCTCTCATTCAGAATAGAAGGAGAGATAAAGAGCTTCCAAGATAGGCAGGAACTGAAAGAATATGTGACCACCAAACCAGCTCTGCAAGAAATATTAAGGGGGATTCTGTCAAAGAAAGAGTACACCCAAAGAAATAATCCACAAAATCAGAGACTGAATAGGTATTACGATGACACTAAATTCATATCTTTCAGTAGCAACTCTGAGCATGAATTGTCTTAATGATCCCATCAAAAAACGCAGGGTTTCAGACTGGATAAAATAGCAAGACCCATCTCTTTGCTGTTTACAAGAGACTCATTTTAGACCTCAGGACACCTCTAGCCTGAAAATGAAAGGTTGGAGAACCGTTTACCATTCAAATGGTCCTCAAAAGAAAGCAGGGTTAGCCATCCTCATATCAGATAAATTATAGTTTATCCCAAAGACTGTAGTAAGAGATGAAGAGGGACACTATATCATACTTAAAGGATCTATCCAACAGGAGGACCTAACAATCATGAATATTTATGCCCCGAATGTGGGAGCTACCAAGTACACAATTAATAACCAAAGTGAAGACATACTTAGATAATAATACACTTATACTTGGTGACTTGAATGTAGCGCTTTATACAATCAACAGATCTTCTAGGCAAAACATCTCCAAAGACACAAGAGCTTTAAATGATACACTGGACCAGATGGATTTCACAGATATTTACAGAGCTTTACATCCAAACACAACTGAATACACATTCTTCTCAAGTGCACATGGAACTTTCTCCAGAATAGACCACATACTGGGTCACAAATCAGGTCTTAACTGATACCAAAAGATTGGGATCATCCCCTGCATATTTTCAGACCATAATGCTTTGAAACTTGAACTCAATCACCAGAAGAGATTTGGAAGAAATTCAAACATGTGGAGGTTAAAGAGCATCCCGCTAAAAGATGAGAGAGTCAAACAGGAAATTAGAGAAGAATTTAAAAAAATCATGTAAACTAATCAGAATGAAGATACAACCATTCAAAATCTTTGCGATACAGCAAAGCAGTCCTAAGAGGGAAATACATCACAATACAAGCATCCCTCAAAAAATTGGAAAAAACTCAAATACACAAAGATAACAGACACAAATGCAGTGAAACGCCAGGACACCTGCACCCTGATGTTTATAGTAGCAAAGTCCACAATAGCCAAACTGTGGAAGGAGCCTCGGTGTCCATCAAAAGATGAATGGATAAAGAAGATGTGGTCTATGTATACAATGGAATATTACTCAGCCATTAGAAATGACAAATACCCACCATTTGCTTTGACGTGGATGGAACTGGAGGGTATTATGCTGAGTGAAATAAGTTAATTGGAGAAGGACAAACATTATATGGTCTCATTCATTTGAGGAATATAAAAAATAGTGAAAGGGAAAAAAGGGGAAAGGCAAAAATGAGTAGGAAATATCAGAAAGGGAGACAGAATATGAGAGTAACTCTGGGAAACGAACAAGGGGTGGTGGAAAGGGAGGTGGGTGGGGGGTGGGGGTTACTGGGTCACAGGCATGGAGGGGGGCACTTGATGGGTTGAGCAATGGGTGTTATGCTATATGTTGGCAAATTGAACTTCAATAAAAAAAAAAATACACAAGCTAACTTTGCACCTAAAGGAACTGGAAAAAGAACAGCAAATAAAAAGCTACAGTAAGCAGAAGAAGAGAGTTAATAAAGATTCAAGCACAACTCAATGAAATAGAGATGAGAGGAACTGTAGAACAGATCAACAAAACCAGAAGTTGGTTCTCTGAAATAATTAATAAGAGATAAACCATTAGCTAGCCTTATTTAAAAGAAAAGAGAAAAGACTCAATAAAATCAAAAATGAAAAAGAAGAGATCACAACCAATACCAAGGAAATACAAAAAAATTTAAAAACATATTATGAGCAGCTATATGCCAATAAATTAGGCAATCTAGAAGAAATGAATGCATTTCTGGAAAAACACAAACCACCAAAACTGGAACAGGAAGAAATAGGAAACCTGAACAGGCCAATATCCTGGGAGGAAATTGAAGCAGTCATCTAAAACCTCGCAAGACACAAAAGTCCAGGGCCAGATGGCTTCCCAAGGGAATTCTATCAAACTTTTAAAGAAGAAACAATACCTATTCTACTAAAGCTGTTCCAGAAGATAGAAAGGGACAGACTACTTCCAAACTCGTTTTATGAGGCCAGCAACACCTTAATTCCAAAACCACACAAAGATCCACCAAAAAGGAGAAAGATAGACCAATATCCCTGTTGAACACGGATGCAAAAATTCTCAACAAGATACTAGCCAATAGGATCCAAGAGTACATTAAGAAGATTATTCACCATGACCAAGTGGGATTTATCCCCAGGTTGCAAGGCTGGTCAGCACTCATAAAGCAATCAACATGATAGATCTAAGCAACCAGAGAAAAAACAAGAACCATAGGATCCTTTCAATAGATGCAGAGAAAGCACTTGACAAAATACAGCATCCATTTCTGATCAAAACTCTTGAGAGTGTAAGGATAGAGGGAATATTTCTCAGCATCTTAAAAGCCATCTATGAAAAGCCCACAGCAAATATCATTCTCAATGGCAAAACACTGGGAGCCTTTCCCCTAAGATCAGGAACACGACAGTGATGTCCATCTCACCACTGCTATTCAACATAGTACTAGAAGTCCTAACCTCAGCAATTAGGCAACAAAGAAAAATAAAAGGCATTCAAATTGGCAAAGAAGTCAAACTCTCCTTCACAGATGACATGATACTGTACATAGAAAACCCCAAAGACTCCACCCCAAGATTGCTTGGACTCATACAGCAATTTGGCAGTGTGGCAGGATACAAAATCAATGCCCAGAAGTCAGTGGCATTTCTATACACTAACAATGAGACTGAAGAAAGAGAAATTAAGGAGTCAGTCCCATTTACAATTACACCTAAAAGCCTACAATACCTAGTAATAAACTTAACTAAAGAGATAAAGGTTCTATATCCTAAAAACTACAGAACACTTCTGAAAGAAATTGAGAAAGACACAAAGATATGGAAAAATGTTCCAAGCTCATGGATTGGGAGAATTAATGTTGTGTTTTTTGGTTTGTATGTTTGTTGTTTGTTTGCTAGTAAGAATTAAGATTGTGAAAATGTCTATACTACCCAGGGCAATTTACACATTTGATGGAATCCCTATGGAAATACCATGGACTTTCTTTAGAGAGTTGGAACAAATCATCTTAAGATTTGTGTGGAAACAGAATAAACCCTGAATATCCAGGGGAGTATTGAAAAAGATAACCATACATCATAATGCTGGTTTTCCAGTTGCACTACAAAGCCGTGATCAACAAGACAATGTGGTACTGGCACAAAAACAGAGACATCGACCAATGGAACAGGATGGAGAATCCAGAAATGGGCCCTCAACTCTATGGTTAACTAATATTCGACAAAGCAGGAAAGACTATCCACTGGAAAAAGGACAGTCTCTTCAATAAATGGTGCTGGGAACATTGGGCAGCCACAAGCAGAAGGAAGAAAGTGGACCCTTCTCTTACACCATACACAAAGATAAACTCAAAATGGATGAAAGACCTAAATGTGACACAAGAATGCATCAAAATCCTAGAGGAGAACACAGGCAACACCCTTTTTGAACTTGGCCACAGCAAACTCTTGCAAGACACATCTATGAAAGTAAGGGAAACAAAAGCAAAAATGAAGTATTGGGACTTAATCAAGATAAAAAGCTTCTGCACAGCAAAAGAAACAGTCAACAAAACTAAAAGACAACCTACAGAATGGGAGAAGATATTTGCAAATGACATATCTGATAAAGGGCTCGTAGCTAAGATCTATAATGAACTTCTTAAACTCAGCAAAGAAACAAACAATCCAATCATGAAATGGGCAAAAGACATGAACAGAAATCTCACAGCGGAAGACATACACATGGCCAACAAACACACTAGAAAATGCTTCGCATCACTGGCCATCAGGGAAATACACATCAAAACCACAATGAGACACCACCTCACCCCAGTTAGAATGGTGAAAATTAACAACAAGACAGGAAGCAACAAATGTTGGAGAGGATGTGGAGAAAGGGGAATCCTCTTGCACTGTTGGTGGGAATGTGAACTGGTACAGCCACTCTGGAAAACTGTGTGGAGGTTCCTCAAAGAGTTAAAAATAGAACTGCCCTAGGAACCAGCAATTGCACTACTGGGGTTTTGCCCCAAGATGCAGATGCAGTGAAAAACTGAGACACCTGCACCCCGATGTTTATAGCAGCAATGTCCACAGTAGCCAAACTGTGGAAGAAACCTCAGGGTCTATCAAAAGATGAATGGATAAAGAAGATGTGGTTTATGTATACAATGGAATATTACTCAGCCATTAGAAATGACAAATAACCACCATTTGCTTTGACATGGATGGAACTGGAGGGTATTATCCTGAGTGAAGTAAGTCAGTTGGAGAAGGACAAAAATTGTATGGTCTCATTCATTCGGGGAATATAAAAAATAGTGAAAGGAATTATAGGAGAAAAGAGAAAATGAGTGGGAAATATCAGTGAGGGTGACAGAACATGAGAGACAGCTAATTCTGGGAAAAGAACAATGGGTAATGGAAAGGGAGGTGGTGGGGGGATTGGGTGACTGGGTGATGGGGACTGAGGGGGGCACTTGATGGGATGAGCACTAGGTGTTATGCTGTATGTTGGCAAATCGAACTCCAGTAAAAAAATATACAAAAAAGTAAAATAAAAATAAAAAAATTAAAAAAAACAATGCACAGAATGGAAGATAAATGTGTTAAAGTTATATCTGAGAGGGAACTTGTATTAGTATCTGTAAAGAACTCACAACTCTATGATAACAAGAAAAATAGCCCATTTAAAAATGAGGAATGGTTCTAAACTGACTTTTCTTCTAAGAAGATATACATATGGTCAAGCACATGAAAAGATGTTCAGCATAATTAGTTATTAAGGACATGCAAGTCATGCCCACAGTGAAATAATACTTAACATTCATTAGAATGGCTATAATTACAAAGGCATGATAGCTAGTGTTAGAAATTATAAGGAGAAACTGGAACCCTCATGCATTACTTGTGGGATTAGACAATAGTGCAACCACTTCCGGGGTACCTGGGAGGCTCAGGTGATTGAGTCTCCAACTCCTGATTTTGGCTCAGGTCATGATCTCAGGGTTGTGGGATCAAGCTCTGTGTTGGACTCTGCACTGAGCACAGAATCTGCTTTTCCTTCTTTCTCTGTTGTTCCCCCTGCTCACACACTCTCTCTAGCTCTAAAATAAATAAATAAAATCTTAAAAAACGAAAACAATAGTACAACCACTTCAGAAAACATTGTGGGAATTTCTCATAATCTTAGAACAAGAATGTACTTTATAACCCCTCAAATCCCCTCCTAATTTTGTGCCCCAAATAACTGAATACATGCTAACATAAAAACTTGTGCATGAATATTTGTAACAGCATTATTCATAATAGTAAAAAGTGGAAACTACCTAAATGTCCAGTAATTGATGAGTAGATAAATATAATATAGTATATCTACACAAAAGAGTATTATTCAGCCATTAGAAGAAATGAAGTACTGATGCTGCAATATGGATAGACTTTGAAAACATTAAGGGAAGTGGAAAAAGTCGGTCAAAAAAGGCCACCTATTGTATTACTCCTTTTAAATGAGATGTTCAGGATAGGCAAATCTATAGAAACAGCAGATTAATACTTGCGGACAGGGGCAATGGGGAGTGACTATAATATGTATGGGGTTTCTTTATAAGTAATGAAAATGTTCTAAATTTAGACAGTGATGAGGTTATACAATTCTGTGAATATACTAAGAACATTGAATTATATAGTTTAAAACAGTGAACTTTTTATTATGTAAACTGTATTTCAATAAAGATATTGCAAAATAATAAAGTGAATATTCAGTGTTTTTTTTAAATCAAATCGATTATATATAAACAGACATTAGTAAAAGTAAGGAAGGGGCTATGTATAATTCTCTTTTAAGGTTGATATCTAAGCAAATTAATGATGCAGTTTCAACCAGATCAATCCCTCGGGGCTGATAAAATTTTATGAATTACTAGTAAGGTACCACATTATACTAAGAAGAAGTTTGTTTATGAACAGTATATATTCACTGGAAAATAAATGTTATAAAGTAACAATATGTATTAGAAAAAAATCACAGCATTATCCATTTATACATATATATCTTCACTTACATGCAAGCACATGTAATTCTACTCTGCAATTACAAATCAACAGACTTTACAATACATCCATTATACCATTCAGGGGATAATTGAGGGATGTAACACATACCATATGATTACTCAGAACCATCCAAAACATTAATTAAAGCATTAGTAATATGTTTTTGAGATACAGACTTCAAATAAAGTTATTGCAGAGATAATGTGGAAATATAAAACTCAGATCAAAATTACTGCTAAATGAATGCTTTGGTGGAACAGATAATCACCAAGGTGAAGTTATGGGAAACATTGAAAACATAATGAAAGTTGATTCACAAATAAAATGTCACTAGAAGAAAAAAATCTCATGTGGTAAACACACAAAACATGTTCTATTTTGCTACTTCTCTTAATTAGGTACCACAATACTAAATCTTCATTTTGTTACCAAGTCATATCTCAACATCAAAAGCTCTGTTTAAAAAATGCCAATTCCTGTTATTATAAATCATTAATCTTCTTCCTTGCATTTTGCCTTAACCAGATGTACTTTCTCTACTTAATTGGAAATAATATTTAGAAACCAAGATCTGGGGACTAGGTGTGCTCATTGTAATTGGTGTCATTGCTTCTAGGCCTTCAGGGAAGCAGACTAGGAAATATATTAATTGCAGCAATAAATAAAGTCGTGAGTCCTCATGTATATGCTTAATTAGAATTAAACATTAAATCAATTTTTTAAAAAATGTTTTTATATTATGTCTTTTCTCTTTGTTTCTTTAAAAGGTCAACACATAAACATTTATTTATTTGATTTATAGTACAGTATCCACAATAGCTTCAAAATTATAGTGCCAATATTGTTACTTAGAATAAAATTAAGTGGATTTGACATTTCTTTGGCCTTTTTTCTTTGTCGTTAAAATGTTTCCTATTAAAGATGTACAGTCTCAACTGTGCACTTTCTGTACACTTTAAGTGACAAAAGTCACTTGAAACAATTATTTTCATATGTACCGGTTTTACCAATTTGACATGCAGTAAGGTTTGTTTATTTAGGCTTGTTTTCAATTTTAGAGTTCACTGTTTACCCTTTTCATTTTATTATTATAATTATTTAAAATATTTATTTATTAGACAGAGAGCAAACACACATTCAGGGGGAAGGGGCAGAGGGAGAATGAGGGAGAGTCCCTAACTGACTCCATGCTGAGTGTGAAGCCAGATGTGGGGCTGAATCTCACAAGGTCATGACCTGGCTTGAAACCAAGAGTCAGATGCTTAACCAACTGTGCCACACAGATGTCCCACATTTTAATTGCGTTTTTTGAATGTATACAATATTTATATGGCTCAAAAGAAAAAAGTAAAAAAAAATGTTCCTCCAGCCAAAGCATAGGAAGTATCATCTATGGCAAGTTGAAGTATAATGTTGAAGTAAACTGAAGTAGCCTAGGCAGATAAATAAGGACTAGCATTAAAAAAAAAATAAGGACCAACATTAAATCAGTTAGTGCAGACACAGTGGAAACAATCATATATGCCAAAATAGGCTGGAGGAAATTGAGATCAATCCACTCATATCATATAAATTCCAGGTGATACATTACAGATTAAGATGGGTTTCATGTTTTGTACTAGTTGTTCTGAGTTGTTTATTTACGTTGTAGAGTGAAAATGCATAAGCAAGCACATGTGTGACATCATTATAGTAAAGCAAAACCTAGTCATTTTCTTTCTGTTGGTTTTGAGTGTAAATAGATCTGGGCCTAGAAATGTTTGTAGCTAGAGAAATCTGAGATCCATGGGGAAATTTTTCTGGATAAGTAAAAGAGAGACTAGATATATTGAATATTATTTTTTTGAATAAGCAATGGAGATGAACATTGACAAATACTGAGCATATGAAATAAGAAAAAATATCCTGTGGTTTTGGAAATATATGATAATCTAAAGTAAAGAGAATGATAATGTAAGAGGTAGGAGAGGAAAAAAGCAGAGGTAAGAGAGGGAAAAAGGACTTTATATTGTTAAGAAGTGGTAAAACTACTAATTTATATCATATTCTAATAAGTCAAGGGTACAAGAAAAATTATCAGAGTGAATTTTCAAAAGAAAAAAAACTATGTTACTTTGTTTTTACATTTTTAATTTAAATTCAATTTGCCAACATATAGTATAACACCTAGTGCTCATCCCATCAAGTGCCCTCCTCAGTACCCGTCACCCAGTTACCTCATTCCCCACCCACCTCCTCTTCCGCAACTCTGTTTCCCAGAGTTAGGAGTCTGTCGTGGTTTGTCTCCCTCTCTAATTTTTTCCACTCAATTGCCCTCCTTTCCCTTATAATCCCTTTCACTATTTCTTATATTGCACGAATGAGTGAAACCATATGATGGTTGTCCTTTTAAGAGACACACCTTAAGTATAAAAAGAGAAGTCTTGCAAGCAGGAGGGTTCCGAACAGTATACCATGCAAACACTAACCAAAACAAATATGATGAGGTTTTGCTTTATAAATATAAATACCAGACGAAATAGATCTTAAGCTTAGAAGCATTATGAAATATGAAGTAGGATATTTTATAATGGCAAAAAGGTCAACCCACAAGAATGATATAGCGATTATAAATTTGTTTTTACTTGATAACATACCATCAAAATATATAATGTATATATGGACAGAATTAAAATGAGAGACAACTTCATAATCATAATAGGAGATATTAACAACACGTGATTTTTTAAAAGATTTTATTTATTTACGAGAGAGAGACAGAGATTGGCAGAGACACAGGCAGAGGGAGAAGCAGGCTCCATGCAGGGATCCTGATGCAGGACTTGATCCCGGGACTCCAGGATCATGCCCTGAGCCAATGGCAGGCACTAAACCACTGAGCCACCCAGGAATACCCAAAAACACGTGTTTGTAATGGTAGTAAAGCATACAAAAAAAAACAGGATGGATATTGAAGATTTGAATGACACTTTAACAAATTTGACCTAACGGTTGACGTATGTATTGAAAGTGGAGATAAGCAATCAAAGAATATACATTATTTTCTGTGTCTGTTGGCATAGTCAGATTATAAAGCATGTATCAACACCTTTAAAAGATTTAAATCATATATAGTGTATATTTTCTGACCACATGGAAATTAAACTAGAATAAAGAAGGGTAAGTATAAAAGACTCATATGTTTGCAAATTAGGAAATATATTTTATTTCTAAGTAACTCATAGCTAAAATAACACATTTCAATAGAAAATAGAATGTATGTTCTTAAATTAGTGATAATAACAACAAAATATATCAAAACATGTAGGCTATAGTTAAAGTCATACTTAGATGGTCATATATATACTTAAATTCTTACATAATAAAAAGAAGGATAAAAATCAAATTTCTAAGTGTCTATTTTAAGACAGTAGAAAAAGAAGAGAAAATGAAACCCAAAAAAAGTAGAAGGAAAGAAATATAATAAGAGAAGAAATGGATGAAATAATCATAAATGGAATCAACACAGGTAAAGTTGGTTAACAGACTAAGTATAATTAATATTCTGGCAAGAATGATCAGAAACAAAATAGAAAACATACCAATTACCAACATCTGGAAGGAAGAATAGGATGCTACTACAGATGTTGCATTAACACTTTTTAAAGAACACTAGGAAAAACTATAAGCCAATGTATTTGAATATGTGGAGAGATTGCTTGCATAGTATAACACACCAAAACTGATACAAGAATAAAGGTAAATGTGAACAGTCCTATACCAATTAAGGAACTCAATCTATAATTTCAAACTTTCCCACAAAGAAAATTCTAGAACCATATGGCCTAATCAGTAATTAACCCAAACTTTCGGAAGATATAATGCCAATCTTAAGGAATATTTTCTAAAGGATAGAAAATCATTGGAAAAATCCCTACTTATTTTATGATGTCTGAATAACATCAATACTAAAAGCTGATGTGGACACTGGAAGAATGGAAAGTTACAGACCAAACTCTCAAGCATAAATGCAAAATTCCTAAAAAAAATTAGTGAAGCAAATCCTGGGGTAGATGAAAAGGATAATTCATTACAATCAATTTGACTTTATTTGAGAATATGAAATTGTTCAACATTTTAAAAATCAATGTAATTTACTATCATAACAAAACAATGGAGAAAACATGATCCTTTCAATAGATGTGCAAAAAACATTTGGTAAAATTTATGATAAAATTCTTAGAAAACTAGAGATATTAGAGAACTCCTTAATCTAATCAAAATATAAGAATAAAACAGTTAACAAAAATAAATGCTCAATAATTGAAAGGTCTCTCTTTAGTCTCAGAAACAATACAAAAATAACATTATCATTTCTATTCAAATTATACTGGAATGGTTCTAGTTCTAGGGAAGATAGAGTAAGTACACTTCTTTCTCACTGATTGAACCTATAAAACATGGGCATATGCATAACACAGTTATTTGAAAACTGAAAAGTTAATAGCAGCAGGCAAATCGAGGAAGATGGTCAGAATTTGAAGTACCACCAAATTGGCAGTGAATTTATTATTGTTTTTCTCTGGTTTCCTTCAACCTAAATTCACCACAGCAAGACACTTAGTAGTGAGCACTATAGCACTGACAAAGATAGCCCAGAGCAATATTTCTTATCCATAGCTCTAGTTCATTTGAGGTCCAGGAAAGTAAATCTCTAATACTCAGACAGTGCATCATTCACCCATTTCCCCCCATCTATTCTTTTGTGCACCAGCAAATAGGAAATCCCATGATGACAGAAGCATTAGCCAATAATAAGAGACTGTAGGAGCCAAACTCTGAGGAAGAGTAACCTTCCTCTTCATTTTGTGGAGCAGTGGTTCTAAGAGGGAGCTCTCTGTTCTTGTGTCACTTGAACCCAGGAAGTACTGGGGTACTGGGGAAATCACGGTTAGAGAGAAGCTTTGGAAAGTGATCCAATAAAGTTTATAAAATCACATTTATCAATCAACTTTATAAAGTTAATAAAAGCATACATGTGTGGAACTAATCCAAATTAGCATACAAAAGTCATTGAGAACCTAACCAATAATACACTACCATCTAGGTCACAGACTGTAAACCAAGGACTTATTTGAAGAGCACTATAGAGAAAAACCAAACTGATATGGAAACTGTAAGCCATAGAAGGAAGTCTGGAACTTGCAGCCTGACCCTAACCAGGACTAAACAACAACAACCACAAAAACCCACAAAAATCAACATGCTGTGTAGAATCTAAATAAGATACATAGTTTCATAAGCTAATAAAATGCTCAGGGTAAAAATCCAAAATCACATGTCATTAAGAATTATAAAAATTTAGAACATATGGGAAAAGCCAAGTAATAGGTACCAAAGGCCAGAATGACACTGATTTGGAATTATATGACAAAAATTCTAAAGTAACTATTATATAAAGGAAACAATTTCATTCATAATAGCATGAAAGAATAAAATATGTAGGAATAAGTTTAACCAAGGGGAAAGATCTGTACACTGAAAATTACAAGACTGATGAAAAAAATTGAAGACATAAACAAGTGGAAATATACTCTGTGTTCATGGATCAGAAGAATCAATATTGTAAAAATGTCCATACTATCCAAGACCATCTACAGATTCAACGTAATACCTATCCAATGGCATTTTCACAGAATTAGAAAAAATTATCCCCAAATTTTTATGGAATCACAAAAGATTCTGAATAGCCAAAGCAATCCTGAGAAAGAACAAAGCTGGAGGCATCAAGATGCTTCCTCATTTCCAACTATACTAAATAGATGTAGTTATCAAAAGGGTATTAAATTGGCATAAAAATAGACACAGAGACCAATGGAACAGATTTTTAAAACCCAGAAATAAACCTCTGCATACATGGTCAATTAATATTTGTGAAGAAAGACAAGAATGTTTAATTGGGAAATGATAGTCTTTTCAATAAATGGTGCTGGAAAAACTGGACAGCCACATGAAAAAGAATAAAACTAGACCCCTATCTTATGCCATATACAAAAATCAACTCAAAATGGAGTAAGACTTTAAAATAAGACCTAAAACTGTTAAGTTCCTTGACATGGGTCTTGTCAATGACTTTTTGAATATGACACCAAAAGGACAAGTGACAAAGGCAAAAATCAGTAAGTTGGATTACATCAGACTAGAAAGCTTCCACAGAGTAAAAGAAACAACCAACAAAATGAGAAGTCATCCTACAGAATGGGAGAAAATACTTGCAAACCAACCATTTAATAACAGATTAATATCCAAAAGATATAAGGGACTCATCCAACTTATTAACAAGAACAAAAACAACAATCTGATTTTAAAAAATGTATGTAGGAAACGAATAGACATTTTTTTCCAAAGAAGACATCCAAATGGCCAACAGACACATGAAAAGATGCCCAGCATCACTAATAATTAGGGAAACACAAATCAAAACCACAATGAGATAACACCTTATACCGGTTAGAACGGCTATCATAAAAAAGATGAGATAACAAGTATTGGTGAGGATTGGATAAAAGGGAACCCTTATGACCTGTTGGGGGGAATGTAAACTGGTACAGCCACTATGGAAAAACAGTATGGACATTCATCAAAAAATTAAATATAAAAATACCATATGATCCTGCAATCTCAGTTCTAGGTATTAATCCAAAGGAAATGAAAATAGAATATTGAAGAGATATCTGCACTTCCATGGTTGTTGTAGCATAATTCGCAATAGCCAGGATATGGCAACAACCAAAGTGTTTTCAACAAATGAATGGATAAAGGACATTTTATATATATAAAATATATATATTATTACTATACTATATATTATATATAGCATAATATATATTATATATATTTATTTTATTATTATTTTTATTATATTTATAATTCTATACATGTATATATTATGTATATAATATCTTATATATAATAATTCATGAAAAAAAAGAAAATATTGTCGTTTGTGACAACATAGATGGACCCTGAGGGCATTTTGCTAAGTAAAATAAGTCGGAGAAAGACAAATACTGTATAATCTCACTTATATTTAGAATCTATGGAAGCCAAAATCAAAGCAACAGAGAGGGTGATCCCTGGGTGGCACAGCGGTTTAGCGCCTGCCTTTGGCCCAGGGCGCGATCCTGGAGACTCAGGATCGAATCCCACGTCGGGCTCCCAGTGCATGGAGCCTGCTTCTCCCTCTGCCTATGTCTCTGCCTCTCTCTCTCTCTCTCTCTCTCACTGTGTGCCTATCATAAATAAATAAAATAAAATAAAAAATTAAAAAAACAAGCAAACAAACAAAAAAGCAACAGAGAGTAAGATGGTGGTTACCAGAGACTGGGGGTGGGAGAAATAGGGAGATGTGGGTCAGAGAGTACAGACTTAGAGTCAGAAGATAAATTATGCAGATCTAAGGCATAATTAGGCATCTAAGGCATCTAATTATGCAGATCTAATCTATTGTGATTATAGCTAACAATATATTTTTTAAGGTTTTATTTATTTATTTGAGAGAGAAAGCATGAGCAGGGGGATGGGCAGAGGGAGAGGGAGGATCAGACTCCCTGCTATGCAGAGAACCCAACAAGGGGCTCCATCCCAGGGTCCTAGGATCATGACTTGAACCAAAGGCAGACGTTTAACTGATTGAGGCAAATAGGCACCCCCTAACAATACCTTATCATGTACTTGAAAGTTGTTAAGAGATTAGATTTTAAATGTTCTAAACACACCAAAAAATGGTGTGATGGAAGTGTTAGCTAATATTACAGTGGTAATCATATTGTAATATGTGTATCATATCAACACATTTGTATCAAATGTATCAAAGTGTATCAAATCAACACATTTTACACCTTAAACTTGCTCAATGTTATATGTCAATTATATGTAAATAAAGCTGAAAGAAAACAAAAAAATATATAGTATTATAAAAATCCTTAAGCAAAATATTTTGAGCCCTTTTAGAAGTGTCAAAATAGAAAGTATCATCAAAGAAAGAGAAGATATAATGTAGAAAAAATGAAAAATTTAGAACTGAAATGTTCATTAATAGAAATTTGTAATAAATTCAATGGATAGATTCAATAACAGAATAGACACTACAGAGGAAAAGGTCAGTGAACATGAAAATAGATCTATATAAATAACTAAACTTGAACAACAGGAAGAAAATTGTTAAGAATTAAAATGAACAGAACCCTCAGATACTTGTAGAATAATAACAAAATGTCTAGAATTTATGTCATCAGGATCTGAAAAGTAGAGGAGAAAGCATGTATACTGAAAAATATTTGAAGGAATAATACCTGATAAATTCCCAAGTTTGAGTAAAGAATTGAACCTACAGATTTCAGAAGCTTTGTAAACTTACCAAATAGGATAAACCCAAAGAAGTACAGGCCCAGACACATCATAATCAAATGCTGAAAACTGGGGTGCCTGGGTGGTACAGTTGGTTAAGGGCCCAACTCTTGGTTGCTGCTCAGGGTCATAATCTCAGGGTCATGAGATTGAGCCATGTGGGCTTTACACTGAGCAGGGAGTCTGCCTAGGACTCTTTCTCCCTCTGCCCTTCCCTGTGAGCTCACGGCATGCATGTGTTTCCTCTCCCTAAAATAAATTAATAAATCTTTCTTTTTAATATTTATTTATTTATTCATGAGAGACACAGACTGAGAGAGAGAGGCAGAGACAGGCAGAGGGAGAAGCAGGCTCCTTGTAGGGAGCTCAAAGCAGGACTTGATCCCAGATCCTAGGATCCCGGCCTGAGCCGAAGGCAGGTGCCCAACTACTGAACCACTCAGGTGTCCCAAATGAATAAATCTTTAAAAAATGCTGAAACTAGAGAAAATAAAGTTAAATGCTGCCAGAGAACAATGAAGTATTACTGATGAACTACAACAATTCCAATGATTGCTGATGTTTCATCAGAAAAGATGAAGACTGAAAGAATTTAGATAACAAAAAAAGTGTTGTCAAGGGATCCCTGGGTGGCTCAGCAGTTGAGCATCAGCCTTTGGCTCAGGGCCTGATCCTGGAGTCCTGGGATCGAGTCCCACATTAGGCTCCCTGCATGGAGCCTGCTTCTCCCTCTGCCTATGTCTCTGCCTCTCTCTATCTCTCTGTCTCTCATGAATAAGTAAATAAATACAATCTTTTTTTAAAAAAAAAGTGTTGTGGCTGCATCAGTTCGCATTATCACCAACAGTGCAAGAGGGTTCCTTATTCTCTACATTCATTGCCAATACCTGTTTCTTGTTTTTGATTTTAGCCATTCTGACAGATATGAGGTGATATTTCATTGTAGTTTTAATTTGTATTTCCTTGATAATGAGTGATGAGCATCTTGTCATGTGTCTGCTAGCCATTTGTATGTCTCCTTTGGAAAAAAATGTTTGTCATACCCTCTGGTCAATTTAATTGGATTATTTGTTTTTTGGGTGTTGAGATGTATCAGTGTGTTATTATAATTTCAGATACTCTTTATCAGATATATCATTTCTAAATATCTTCTCCCATTCTATAGGTTGCCGTTTAGTTTTATTGGTTATTTCCTTTGCTTGGCAGAAGCTTTTTATTTTATTATATTTTACAATTTTATTTATTTATTCATGAGAGACACACACAGAGAAGTTAAGACATAGGCAGAGGGAGAAGAAGGCTCCCTGCAGGGAGCCTGATGTGGGACTCAATTCCAGGACCCTGGTATCATGACCTGAGCCAAAGGCAGATGCTCAACCATTGAGTGACCCAGATGCCCAGAAGCTTTTTATTTTAATGTAGTCCCAAGATTTTATTTTTGCTTTTGTTTCCCTTGCCTCAGGAGATATATTTTTAAAAAGTAGCTGTGGCCAATGTCAGAGAAACCTTTGTTTCTGCCTGTGTTCTCCTCTAGGATTTTGATGGATTCCTGTCTCATATTTAGGTCTCTTATCACTTTTGAACTTATTTTTGTGCATAGTTTAAGAAAGTAGTCCAGTTTCATTCCTTTGTATGTTGCTGTCCAGTTTTCCCAAAGCTATTTGTTGAAGAGATTTTTTTCCATTGAGTGTTCTTTCCTTTTTGTTGAAGATTAACTGACCATATAATTATGGATTTATTTCTGGTATTTCTGTTCTGTTCTCTTGATCTATGTGTCTATTTTTGTGCCAGGACCATACTGTTTTTGATTACTACAACTTTGTAATATAACTTGAAATACAGAGTTACCATGTTTCAACTTTGCTTTTCTTTTTCAAGATTGCTCTGGCTATTTGGGGTCTTTTATATTTCCATAAAACTTTTAGGATTGGTTGTTCTAGTTCTGTAAAAAATGCTGTTGTTATTTTGATAGGGATTGTATTACTTGTGCAGATTGCTTTGGGTGGTATAATAGACATTTTAACAACATTTGTTTTTCCCATCTATGAACATGGAATGTTTTTCCATTTCTTTCTGTAGTTTTCGATTTCTTTCATCAGTGTTTTAAAGTTTTCAGAGTACAGATCTTTCACCTCTTTGGTTAGGTTTATTCTTAGGTATCTTACAGATTTTGGTGCAATTATAAATGAGATTAATTTCTTGATTTCTCTTTCTGATACTTCATTATTGATATATAGAAATGCAACAGATTTATGTATGGTGATTTTGTATCCTGTGACCTTACTGAATTCATTTATAAGTTCTAGCAATTTTTTGGTGGATTCTTTCAGGTTTTCTATATAATGTATAAAGTCATCTGCCAATTGAAAGACATATAAATTGAAATTTATCCATTTTTCTTTATATCCAAAGACATACAAATTGAAATGTATCAATCATCCATTGAGGATGATGTTTACTGTGGGTTTTTCATACATGGCCTTTATTATGTTGAGGTATGTTGCCTCTGAACTTACTTTGCAGAGGGTTTTTATCATGAATGGGCGTTGTACTTTGTCAAATGCTTTTTTGCATCTATTGAAATGATTATACAGATGTTATCCTTTCTCTTATTGATGTGACATATCACATTGGTTGTTTTGTGAATATCGAGCTACCTTGGCAACCTAGGAATAAGTCCCACTTGTTCACGATGAATGATTTTTTTTAAGGTATTGTTAAATTGAGTTTCCTGGTATCTTGTTGGGAGATGTTGTATCTATGTTCATCAGGGATATTGGCCTGTAGTTCTTGTTTTTATAGTGGGATCTTTATCTGGTTTTGGTATCAGGGTAATACTGGCCTCATAGAATGGATTTAGAAGTTTTCCTGCCTTTTCTATTTTTTAGAATAGTTTGAGAAGACAGGTATTAACTGTTCTTTAAAGGTTGGGTAGAATTCACCTGTGAAACTGTCTGGTCCTGGACTTTTGTTTGGTGGGAGTTTTCTGATTAATGATTCAATTTCTTTGCTGATTGCAGTTTTTTCAAGTTTTCTACTTCTTCCTGTTTCAGTTTTGATAATTTATATGTTTTTAGGAATTTATACATTTCTTCCAGGTTGTCCAATTTGAGTTTTTCTTCATATTTTCTTATGATTTCATTTTTTTGGTTTTGGTTGTGATTTATCCTCTCTCATTTGTGATTTTATTTATTTGAGTTCTTTTTTTTTCTTGATATGTCTGGCTAGAGATTTATCAATTTTATTGATCTCAAAGAAGCAGCTAATGATTTCATTGATTTTTTAAATTTCTATATTATTTATTTCTGCTATAATCTTTATTATTTCCATCCTCTGCTGGCTTTAGGTTTTGTTTGTTTTTCTTTTTCTAGCTCCTTTAGATGTAAATTTAGATTGTTTACTTGAGATTTTTCTTGCTTCTTGAGGTAAGCTTGTATTGCTATATACTTCCCTCCTGGGTCTGTTTTTGCTGCATCCCAAAAGTTTTGGACTGTGTGTTTTCATTTTAATTTGTTTCTATGTACTTTTTAATTTATTTTATTCTTCATTGTACCATTCATTGGTTAGTAGTACATTATTTAACCTCTGTTTGTGGTCTTTCTGGATTTTTCTTTTATTTGATTTCTAGTTTCAAAGCAATGTGATCAGAAATGATGCATAGTATGACTTTGATCTTGAATTTGTTGAGGTTTGTTTTGTGGGGTAATATGTGAGAATGGAGAATGTTTCATGTGCAATTGATAAGAATATTTATTCTACTGTTTTAGGATGGTGTATTCTTTTTTGTATTTATAAATTTATTTTTTATTGGTGTTCAATTTGCCAACATATAGAATAACACCCAGTGCTCATCCCATCAAGTGCCCTCCTCAGTGCCCGTCACCCAGTCACCCCCACCCCCCACCCACCTCCCCTTCCACCACCCCTAGTTTGTTTCCCAGAGTTAGGAGTCTCTCATGTTCTGTCTCCCTTTCTGATATTTCCCACTTATTTTTCTCCTTTCCCCTTTATTCCCCTTCACTATTTTTTATATTCCCCAAATGAATGAGACCATATAATGTTTGTCCTTCTCCGATTGACTTATTTCACTCAGCATAATACCCTCCAGTTTCATCTACGTCAAAGCAAATGGTGTGTATTTGTCATTTCTAATGGCTGAGTAATATTCCATTGTATACATAAACCAAATCTTCTTTATCCATTCATCTTTTGATGGACACTGAGGCTCCTTCCTCTATATCTGTCAAACCCATTGTTTCTGTGATTATTTCAAAGGCATTATTTCCTCCCTGATTTTCTATTTAGATGATATGCCCATTGATGTGGTGGAGGACTGGTCTTGGCATAAACAAGTTAGGTAGCAAGTGTCCATGCTGGGCTGGCTCAGCAGGTGGCCATGTGCTTATGCTGAGGAGCAGAGGGGGGAAAATGGCACCTGCTAGTTTTGTTGTTGTTGTTGTTGTTGTTCCTGGAGGGGTCTCCTCGTGAAGGTTGCCTCTCCCAAGCATGGTCCAAGATGAGCAAGAAATTTCCCTTCTGTGTACCCCAGGTGTTCTTCGGATTGCTGTTTCCATGCTGTATGTTGAAGGGCTGTTTATCCTGCCTTCTCTCCACGATGTGCCCCAATGCCCTCCAAGCTCTATGTGAGCCTGATGACCTTTAAAACTTCAGGCTTTAAGCCCCTCTGGTTGTGAAAACTCATGAAACTCAGCCCCTCTTGCTTTCCAAGACAATTGCTTTGGGGATTTATTTTCCCCACATACTCCTCTGTGTGCTAGTCTGTCTCTTGTCTTTCTTCTTGATGTGGCTCCCTCCCCACTGTAGCAGCCACAATCCATCTGTTTACCAAACTGTGTCTCTGCACTTCCTACCTTCTTCAATGTAATCTCTTCCATGACTTTTTTTAATGGAATTTGTTCTTCTAGTATTCAGGTCAATTTCTGGGGTATTTAGGATGATTTGTTAGTTATCTAGTTGTATTTGTAGGGCAAGTCTAGTCTAGGGTCCTCTTCCTCTGCCACCACTTTTCATAAGTACACTTTTTTTAATTCTTAGACAAACTACTAAAAAGCCATGTAACATTATATAATCAAAATCACAATAGATAAATTAGAATGGAGTAATATAAAGGCAGTAAACAACACAAATAATAATGTCTACATCTCCAAACGCTTGGAAATTAAGCAACACATATCTAAATACTACATGGTAGGAGGAGGAAACTACAGGAAAATTAGAAAATATTTTAATTAAACAAAAATAAAAATACATCATATAAAAATTGTTATGCAGTCAAAGCTATTGTTGGAGAGAAATTTATAGAACTAAGCACTTACATTTAAAAAAGAAGAAAAGATTGGAGCATCTGACTCTTAATTTTGACTCAGGTCATGATCTCAGGGTCATGACATCGAGCCTTGCATCAGGTTCCATGCTCAGTGAGGACTGCTTGAGAGTGTCTCTCTCTGCCCTTAGCCCCACCCCTCTTTATCTATAAAATAAATAAATAAATATTTTGAAAATAAATAAATATTAAAAAGAGGAAAATATCCAATTCAATAGTGGAAGATCCACTTTAAGAAACTACAAAAATATGGATAAAAAACACATAACAAACAGAATTAAGAAGAAAATAAAGATAACAGAAATTAATGCAATGGAAAGCAGAAAAATAGAAATCAAAATTAATGAAACCAAAAGCTGTTTCTTTGTGACAATCAAAGATCAGTACACTCCTAGAAAGACAAAGAGAGATAACAAAAATGACCAATATTAGAAAAGATAGAGGAAATATAATGACAGACTCTGCAGACATTAAAATGATATAAAGGGAATTCTAGAAACAATTCACATGTATACAATAAACTAAATGAAATGGACCAATCCTTGAAAACCAGCGTTTAACTTTACCCCTCCCAAACTTTTTGCACATCCTAATCATAGTAACTTGTGAATGTTATCTTACATAGCTAAATGGGACTTCACAAATATAACCAAGACTCTTAATTTAGGGAGATTACCCTGAATTACTCAGTTAAGCCCAATGTAATATTAAGGGTACTTTTTAAAAAAATAAGATTTTGTTTATTTATTTGAGAGAGAGAGAGTGAGTGAGAGAGAGAGACAGAGAGAATGAGCAGGGGAGACTCCTTGCTGAGTAGGGATCCTGATGTGGGGCTCTATCCCAGGACCCTGGGATCATGAACTGAGCCAAAGGCAGATGCTTAACCAACTGACCCACCCAGGAGCCCCCAGAAGGGTCCTTATAAGAGAGAAGGCAATGAAAAGACAGAGGCAGTGAGACATTTGAAATTGTTATTCTCCAGGCTTTAAAGATCAGAAATAATGCAAGGATGTTCCTTCTCAGCCTTAATCGTGGAACTCTTAGTCAATGCAATAAGGCAAATATAAGAACGGAAGGCATCACATAATGGAAAGGAAGAAATAAAATGGTCCCTATTTTCTGACAATGTGATGGTCCATGTAAAAAATCCTGAATATTGTACTCAAAAACACTTTGAATTAGAGAGTTTAGCAAGGTAGTAGGGCTTAAAGTCAACACTGAAAAATTAATTGTATTTTTAAATGTTTTTTTAAAGATATTATTTATTTGAGAGAGAGAGAGAGAGCACAAGCAAGGAGAGACACAGAGGAAAAGGATGAAGTAGGCTCCCTTCTAAACAGGTAGACTGATGGAGGGCTCAATCCCAGGATCATGACATGAGCTGAAACCAACTAAGCCACCCGCGTGCCCTAAAAATTATATTTTAATACACAAGTTATATTGGCTTATTTTCACCAAAAGACATGCACTAGAATGTTTACAGCAACATTACTCATAACAACTAAAACTGAAAACAACCATCAGTCATCAGTATTAGAAAAGATAAATGCATTATGGTATATTCATATAGTAGAATAGCATTCAGCAATGAAAACGAATGAATTACTGCTACATGGAACAACACATAACATAATGTTGAACAAAATAAGTTAGACAAAAGAAAAGATTTTATAAATTTAATTTATAAAGTTATATACAATATATACATATACATTATAAAGTATATACAATAACAAGCAAACTGATAAATGGTAAAGAAATAAGAGAGTGATTATATCTGGGAAGCAGGCAGGGTATTTACTGTAAGGAGGCATGTGGTGAGCTTCGGGAATGTTGGAACTGTTCTGTTTCTCAATTCAGGGGATGTTACTTAGGTGTGCTCACTTTGTGAATATTACTCAAGCTGTTGAATATTTATAATGCAAATGTTTTTCTTTATCTGTATCTGATATATGTGTGGTGTGTGTGTAATGCATATAAACACACAGGTGGACAGATAGATATAAATGGTAAATATATATCAATCAGATAAAGAGCATATTTTTAAACAAAAACCAGTGAGGAGATAAAAAGTAAATATTCATAATGATAAAAGGGGAATAATAATAATAATAATACAGGGTATTAATATATCCTTGCCAAATACTAAACATAGTAAAAAATAAATATAAGCAAAAAATGAATAAAATTGGCATTACTATCCCACTATTCAAAAATAATAATAAAAAAATGTGAAAAATACTGTTAAGATAGAGGTAAGATGTGGATATCTATGGTAGGTTGTATAATGGCCCCAAAAACATATCTTCAGGTCCTAATCCCTAGTACCTGTGAATATGATCTTATTTAGAAATATGGTCTACAGAGAAATCAAGGATCTCAAGATGAGATAATCCTGGACCTAAAGTGAGTCCTATATCCAATGGCAGAGCTGCTACATGAAACAGAAGACAGAACACACAGTGGGGAAAGGTCATGGAAAGACAGAGGCAGAGATGCATTTACAAAGCAAGGAATGCCAAAGATTGTCAGTGTCCACCAGAAACTGGAAGAAGTAAAGAATGAATTGGCTCCTAGAGGCTTCAAACAGAGCATAGATTTACCAACATCTTGTTTTCAGGCTTTTAGCCTCCACAACTAGGATAAAATAAACTTCTGTTGTTCTAAGCCACCCAGTTTGTGGAGTTGCTTTGTTACAGCACCTCTAGGAAACTAATACAGATTTTGGTAGTGGGATGTGGGGTGCTGCTGTAATAAGTACTTAAAAATGGGTGGTGGCTAAAGGAATTTTGATGCACATGATAAAAAATGCCTACATTTCTTTGAAGAGGTTGTTGTATTAATATGCATATTAAGGGTTATTCTGGTGAGGGCTCAGAAGGAAGTGAGGAGCACTGTAAATAGAGTGTCCTCTTAATACATCTGTCATGGATCAAATGTTTGTAGAAATATGAATGTTAACAGTGATTCTGGTGAAGTCTCAAATTAAAAAGAAGAACATATTGGAAACTTTAAGAAAGATGATCTTTGTTCTAAAGTGAGAGAAAACGACTGAATTGTGGTCTATTTTGGGGTGGAAAACATATATTTTAAAGGATGAACCTGGATATTTAGATGAGATTTCTAAGCAAAGTGTTTGCTTTTGTTGTTTCTTTTTTTATTTATCTTATTTATTTTTTTATTGGAGTTCAATTTGCCAACCTTTGCCACACCAGTTGCCAACCCAGCTGGGTGTTGCATAACACCTAGTGCTCATCCCACCAAGTGCCCCCCTCAGTGCCCATCACCCAGTCACCCCAACCCTCCGCCCACCTCCCTTTCCACTACCCTTTGTTCGTTTCCCAGAGTTAGGTGTCTCTCATGTTTTGTCACCCTCACTGATATTTTCACTCATTTTGTTGTTTCTAGTAAAATGCGAGAGGAAAAAAATATTTTGAGGAAGGAATTGTTAAGAAAAAGGAAACCAGCTCTTAGTGATTTGGGATATTCTCAGGCTACCCAGATTGCAAAAGATGCCAGTGTTGGAAGATTCATTGTTCAGAAAGTGTGCTTTAGAAAGAAGGCCAAGGGCAGCCCCGGTGGCTCAGTGGTTTAGCGCCGCCTTCAGTCCAGGGCCTGACCCTGGAGACCAGGGATCCAGTCCCATGTTGGGCTCTCTGCATGGAGCCTGCTTCTTCCTCTACCTGTGTCTGTGCCTCTCTCTCTCTGTCTCTCATTAATAAATTTTAAAAAAATAAAAAAAGAAAGAAGGCCAAGAGAGAGGCTGGGAAATCTTTGCTAACTGAAGAGATTAGGCATATGACTCCTAGATCTAGTCAGCTATCTCAGCAGAGGCCAGGAATAGAGAAGGGGTTATCCAGGAAGGATCTATGAGAAACTTCTTGTCTAATGGAGTGGACTCCTTTCACATACAGAGGAGACTGATGAGGTTTTTCAGAATGTTGTTTTAGCAGAATCATTGCTAGATTGTACTGAAGGGGATAGAGACAGAACCAAGTGAAAGAGAGCAGTAGGACTTTCAAAATCCCTCATTGATTAAGTGAGCTGATATAGCTAGTTGACAGCAAACATATTCCTTCCTCATACATGATTTAGAAGATTCAGAATATGAGATTTGGAACTTTTTGAACTGATTATATTTAATATAATGTAGACTTAAAGTTGAAGCTGTAATGATTTGAGACTTTGGATGATGTTGGTATGGAGAGAAGGTTTTGTATATATGGGATAGATAGTTTTAGGGGACAGAAGGTAGACTTCTGTGGGTTAAATCATGGTCACCAAAAGACATGTTTCCCAGTGCCTGTGAAAGTCACCTCATATGGAAATAAGGACTTTGTAGAAGTGATGTTAAGAACTTCACGATGAGATCATCTTGGATTTAGGATGGGTCCTACATACAATGACAGTGTCTGTATAAGAGATAGAAAAGATACCGGGAGACACGGTGGGAGAAGGCCATGTAAAGATAGAAGCAAACACTGGAGTGATGCATCTTGGACTTCTAGCCTCCAGAACTATAAGAGAAAAGTTTCTCTTATTTTGAGCCATCTAGTTTGTGATAATTTGTTATGTTGGTCCTGGGAAATAATACAATATCTAACTAGTGGTTTTACTGTGAGAATTAAATGAGATAATATACATAAAGGCCTTATAGAGTGAACATATAATTAATGGTAACTATTATTATTAGCACTGGGAAATCTATTAATAATCCATATTATTTATTTATATTAGAAAAGCAATGTATAATCATAGCAGATACTGAAAGCATCAGATAAAATTTAATACTTGCTGTTAATACAAATCAATAATACATTAATAATACAAGAAACTTCCTTAAAATGATAAAGAGGAACTGTTTTCAAAGAAAAGTAGTGATATACTTGCTTATTTGCTATATAAACCCCGGAGACACTGGTTAAAAGGGAGAAAATATTGTTGCCTTTAAAAAAAAACATAAAAAAATAAAAAATAAAAAAAACCATAATGCTATTTTTCTGAAATTACCTGAAATGCCTATTTTAGCAAGCCATGTTATTCTCTATATAAATAACCATACACTGGAATCATGTAATTCAAATATTAACTCAGTGATTGGGTTATGTTAATGATAGTGTTATTGAGATGCTGTGTCCTAATGCCTCTACCTGTACTGGAACAAAGATCTGCCAAAGGTTATTGTAATTTTTTTCAAGTTACTTTTATCTAGATGGGTATTTTTTAATAACGTTATTTTAGAATTCTGACCAATGCAGTGATATTTGAAAAAATAAATGCATGGAAAAGTATTGATAGAAGAAATTAGTATGTTCTAACTTTTTGATAGCTTCAATGAATTCTAGATTATCTAAAAGAATTATCTACAAAATCATGTCACTCTGTCTTGTGTTAGTTTATCTACACATACAATATCAATAAAATTCCAACAAAATTTGTTCTAAAACACAATAATACTTTTCTTGAAATTAATTTTTAAAATAAACATGTTGGACTTAAAAAATCAGGAAATACTAGCACAACAATGGTAATCTACTGTAGAAGATGTTAGACTGTGGTTATTATATTAATATTTTCAGTGTAAAAGACCTATCACGTCATCCTAAAAATCAACCTAATTATTTAAGAAATTTAAATATATAATAAAATCAAACACTCAAAGATAACACACAAATCAGGAACTATTTAATAATTAGTGTTAGGAGAACTGGATAGTCTTTGGGAGAATAAAACGTTTGGTGGGGAAGGGTTTAGGGAGGGAAGAGAGAGACTCTTAAGCTGACTCCATGCCCAATGTGAAGCTGGACCATGGGGCTCAAAATCACGAGTCGGATCCCTAACTGACTGAGCCACCCAGGCATCCTCTGGGAGAAAATTTTGATTAAAAAATCTGTTTATATACATATTTAATATAAACTTCAAATAAACTTCAGAATAATTAAGGATCACACATTATACCATGCCACAGAAAAGCTAGCAAATAATAGAACAAGATCTTTTTATTGATGCTAACTTTTCACATTTTGAAGTAAAAAGAAAAGTTTAAAAGGGAAGATGGACAGGTTCAATTATATAAAATACAAAACATCTATTCAACAGAACATGAAAATAAAAGAGAAAACTATACACTGGTATCAGGTATGACAGATGAATTAATATCAATAATGAACAAAAAGAGAATTCTAATTCATAAGAATATAATTAAGATGCCAATGAGTAAAGGGAATGAATAGTCAGTAAAATAGAAAAAAAAAACAGTAAGGGGTCATAAGAAAATGTTCAGCCTCACTAGTAAGTAAGTAAAACAATTTGAAACTAATTTTGTACCTATTAAAATAGAAAAATTGGGTCCACTTAAATGAGTCAAGTCCATGATTAAATTAGTGTTCTCTAGCCTTGTTGGTGGCAACATAAACTAGTATAACATGTAAAGCAATTTGGCAATACATATCACGACCCATAAAATTTTGACCTTTTATTTTACTCTCGAGAAGTGAAGCTAAGGAAATACTTGTTTGAGAATTATCTATAATAGCAAAGAACCCAGGAAATATGTACAAAAATAGTTAAAAAGTAAATTACAATTTAGAAAGCATTAAATTATAATGATAAATATGTAACAACATGGGAAATATGTAAGAGACATTATTAAGTAAAAAGATATTATTTAGAGGACAATAAAGACACACATAAAAATATAAAAGTGCAGATATGAATTTAACAAGTATTTTTTTAATTTTTTTTTCTTTATTTATTTATGATAGTCACACAGAGAGAGAGAGAGAGAGAGAGAGAGAGAGAGAGGCAGAGACACAGGCAGAGGGAGAAGCAGGCTCCATACACCGGGAGCCCGACGTGGGACTCGATCCCGGATCTCCAAGATCGCGCCCTGGGCCAAAGGCAGGCGCCAAACCACTGCGCCACCCAGGGATCCCTTAACAAGTATTTTTTTTTAAGATTTATTTATTTATTTATTCATGAGAGACACACAGAGAGAGAGAGAGAGAGAGAGAGAGAGGCACAGACACAGGCAGAGGGAGAAGCAGGCTCCATGCAGGGAGCACGATGTGGGACTCAATCCCGGGACTCCAGGATCATGCCCTGGGCTAAAGGCAGGTGCTAAACCACTGAGCCACTCAGGGATCCCCTAACAAGTATTTAACAACTTAAATTTCACACTTAGGAGTTGTGCTTAGTATATATATATATATATATATATATATATATATATATATATATATTATCACTTTTGATCAAGATACAAAACTATGAACAGTCCACATTTAGTTTTTTTAATAATTACATTACAGAGAAGGATAACAGGAATGCCTGGGCAGCACAGTCGTTTAAGCATCTGACTCTTGGTGTCAGCTCCGGTCATGATCTCATGGTCCTGGGGTCAAGCCCCACATCAGGTTCCGCCCTCAGTGCAGAGTCTGCTTGAGATTCTCTCTCCCTCTTCCTCTCCTGCTCATTCTCTCTCTCTCTCTCTCAAATAAATAAATAAAAATATTTTTAAAACCCCAGAAAGATAACATTCTCTAACATATCTTTCTTGATGTAAGCCACTATTAGCTGTATGCCTAGCTTTCATTATGTTTAACTAAGTGCCTCAACACTTTGTTTACTTTGGTGCTATTAATTAAAACACCATTGTTGTGACTTGAGTGGAAAATAATTGTGTGATCATTGCCTGTTGATTTTACCAATAATTTACCAATAAAGGAGTTGCAAATTGCAGCATACATTTTATTTTAAAGGTGTGAATTAATCTTCATTTTTATCTTTGTAATATCAATTTTTATCTATGCAAAAATGTTGTGGACTTAATTAATATGTGCAAAGAAACAGAAATCCTGATGGCATGTACACAAACACGTGATTTATAACATAGTATTGTGTATTTCAAAGAAGTCTCCTTTAATCTTTAGGAATATGTTCTAAAACAGACCATTCAATTGATTGAATACATTTAATACTTTTAAAAACATTATTTTCCTTTATTTTTTAAATAGAACAACAACAAAAGTAACCCAATTGTAGTTCTTGACATACGATATTGGTGACAGCTCTGACCCAGTCCTGTGCCCGCTAGTCTCAGCCTCACAATTTCCACTGTCCTCAACAATTTCTGCTGATAGTAAAGATGTTGGTTGACAGGTGCACAAGTTGTTTCCATGTAAGTCTCTTAAAGAGAAGAAATAAGGTAGGAAAGAAGGAAAAAGAGAGAAAGCAGCATGGTATACTCCTAAAAGGTATGGAATCTATAGTTACACTGTATAGCCCCAATACTAGTCTCTTTAATAGTTATTTCACCTTGGGCAAGTCACAGTTTTTCATCAATATTTCCAGATTCCATGAAAAAGGTTTTGCTTTTCCTAGCTGCATCTTTTGCAGTTTGACCTTGAATGTTCTTTCTTCTATGTCTCTGTTCCTTATCAATGAAATAGTACCTAACAACCCTGAAAGACATGCTTTCTGTTACTATTTAAAGAAAAGGACCTAGAATTAAAAATACTGTATTGTTTACTTAAAATTTTGCTAAGAAAGTAGATCTTATATTAAGTACTCTTACCACAAAAGAAAAATAAATTTAAAGGGGGTGAGAGGAAACTTTTGGAAGTGATGGTTATGTACATGGCCTTGACTGTGGTGTCGGTTTCACAGGTGTATACTTGTCTTCAAACTCATTAAGTTGTATACACTAATTATGTACAGCTTTTTGTATGTCAATCATATCTAGTTTCTAAAAAAAATTCCAATTGAGATGTATCTTACGATTTTTCATATGAAGAATTTTATTGTACAGTTTTGATTACTTTAAAATGCTTATTAAGGATGCTTTGATTAGTAGAATTTTAGCAATGTCATTTTTAAAAAAGATTTTATTTATTTATTTGAAAGAGAGAAAAAGAGAGTATTAGTGGGGGAGGGGGAGAGGGAGAGAGAGAAGCAGATTCCTTGCTCAGTGAGAAACCTGATATGGCTAAATCCCAGGACCTTGGGATCCTGACCTGAGCCAAAGGCAGATGTTTAACCGACTGAGCCACGCAGGCACCCCTGTAGCATACAATTTTTAAAAATGTTTTGAGATGTGCTGTGTGGCCCTTTATGCAATCAATTTCCCAAATATTTTGTGTGTATTTCACAAGATTGCATGTTTGAAAACTGTTGGAGGTGAATTGTATATATATATATATATATACAATATAATATATTCTAATATTATATATAATTCTATATATATTCTAATATTATATTTATTATATGTATTATATGTATTCCTTAAATTAATTGCATTAATTATGTTATTCAAATCTTCTATATCTTTACTATTTTAATTTTGTCTCTCAACCCATCAATATTGGAAAGAGGTATATCAATATTTCCTGCTATGATAGAATTATCATTAAAAAAATCATCAATTATTGATTTATACATTCAAGGCTATATTATCAGGCATTATAAGTTTAAATGTATAATATCTCCCTGGTGAAAAAAACGTTTTATTTTTATGAATATTCTTCTGCCCTAATAATGTTGTCTTTGAATTTTGTATTTTTTGATATTAATATAGCTACCCCAGCCATCTTTTGGTTAGTATTTCCTGGTATATCTCAGTTTACTATTATTTCTCTCATCCCCGAAATTTTAGATCCTGACATCAGCATTTGCTTACAGGGCATCTTCAGATTTTATGTTCTGTTGCTATTAACTTCTTAAATTCCAGCTCACTAGTACACTCTTTCCTTTATAGTTTGCTTGTTTGGGTCTTGGCCCATGGCAGTTTTATTTAGTGCAGGTTCAAAATCAATGCCCAGAAGTCAGTGGCATTTCTATACACTAACAATGAGACTGAAGAAAGAGAAATTAAGGAGTCAATCCCATTTACAATTGCACCCAAAAGCATAAGATACCTAGGAATAAACCTCACCAAAGAGGTAAAGGATCTATACCCTAAAAACTATAGAACACTTCTGAAAGCAATTGAGGAAGACACAAAGAGATGGAAAATATTCCATGTTCATGGATGGGAAGAATTAATATTGTGAAAATGTCAATGTTACCCAGGGCAATTTACATGTTTAATGCAATCCCTATCAAAATACCATGGACTTTCTTCAGAGAGTTAGAACAAATTATTTTAAGATTTGTGTGGAATCAGAAAAGACCCCGAACAGCCAGGGGAATTTTAAAAAAGAAAACCATAGCTGGGGGCATCACAATGCCAGATTTCAGGTTGTACTACAAAGCTGTGGTCATCAAGACAGTGTGGTACTGGCACAAAAACAGACACATAGATCAATGGAACAGAATAGAGAACCCAGAAGTGGACCCTGAGCTTTATGGTCAACTAATATTCGATAAAGGAGGAAAGAGTATCCATTAGAAGAAAGACAGTCTCTTCAATAAATGGTGCTGGGAAAATTGGACATCCACATGCAGAAGAATGAAACTAGACCACTCTCTTGCACCATACACAAAGATAAACTCAAAATGGATGAAAGATCTAAATGTGAGACAAGATTCCATCAAAATCCTAGAGGAGAACACAGGCAACACCCTGTTTTGAACTCAGCCACAGTAACTTCTTGCAAGATACATCCACGAAGGCAAAAGAAACAAAAGCAAAAATGAACTATTGGGACTTCATCAAGATAAGAAGCTTTTGTACAGCAAAGGATACAGTCAACAAAACTAAAAGACAACCTACAGAATGGGAGAAGATATTTGCAAATGACGTATCAGATAAAGGGCTAGTTTCCAAGATCTATAAAGAACTTATTAAACTCAACAGCAAAGAAACAAACAATCCAATCATGAAATGGGCAAAAGACATGAACAGAAATCTCGCAGAGGAAGACATAGACATGAACAACACGCACATGAGAAAATGCTCTGCATCAGTTGCCATCAGGGAAATACAAATCAAAACCACAATGAGATACCACCTCACACCAGTGAGAATGGGGAACATTAACAAGGCAGGAAACCACAAATGTTGGAGAGGATGAGGAGAAAGGGGAACCCTCTTACACTGTTGGTGGGAATGTGAACTGGTGCAGCCACTCTGGAAAACTGTGTGGAGGTTCCTCAAAGAGTTAAAAATAGACCTGCCCTACGACCCAGCAATTGCACTGTTGGGGATTTACCCCAAAGATACAGATGCAATGAAACGCTGGGACACCTGCACCCCGATGTTTCTAGCAGCCATGTCCACAATAGCCAAACTGTGGAAGGAGCCTCGGTGTCCATCGAAAGATGAATGGATAAAGAAGATGTGGTTTTTGTATACAATGGAATGTTCCTCAGCCATTATAAATGACAAATACCCACCATTTGCTTCGACGTGGATGGAACTGTAGGGTATTATGCTGAGTGAAATGAGTCAATCGGAGAAGGACAAACATTATATGGTCTCATTCATTTGGGGAATATAAATAATAGTGAAAAGGAATAGAAGGGAAGGGAGAAGAAATGGGTAGGAAATATCAGAAAGGGAGACAGCACATAAAGACTCCTAACTCTGGGAAACGAACTAGGGGTGGTGGAAGGGGAGGAGGGTGGGGGTGGGGATGAATGGGTGATGGGCATTGAGAGGGGCACTTGACGGGATGAGCACTGGGTGTTATTCTGTATGTTTGCAAATTTAATACCAATAAAAATAAATTTATTATTATTTAAAAATGTTTGTTTCAATTTATGTATTATATCTATTATAAGGTTGTTTAGAATATCTTGTCTGGCATTCTGCCAAATGCAGAAATCTTTGCTACACCTTTGACTTCAGTAATGATCTAAATAAACTACCTTATTTAAATCATATGTTCATAACAGGCATTTTTAAACTGTTATGGTACTGTTATCTGTTTTAAAGTTGAAAGCAGTGTAAGAATCCTTATAATATAGAAATCAATCACCAATTAAAACCTTTCGTGCAGGGATCCCTGGGTGGCGCAGCGGTTTGGCGCCTGCCTTTGGCCCAGGGCGCGATCTTGGAGATCCGGGGATCGAGTCCCACGTCGGGCTCCCGGTGCATGGAGCCTGCTTCTCCCTCTGCCTGTGTCTCTGCCTCTCTCTCTCTCTCTCTCTCTCTCTCTCTCTCTCTGACTATCATAAATAAAAAATAAAAAAAAAAACCTTTCGTGCATTCCTGAGCTAATCCATGTATTTCATGTGTGCTTTGCTCTCAGACTGTGTTCTACTCCCCTTGCCTACTGCATCCTATCATCTAGAAAAATAGAGAATAAAAACAGTTTTATGGCAATCCTGAGTTGTGAGTTTGAGTCGTGTGTTTCAAGGATGTACTCCTTGAAAACTATGAAATGTTACTATAATTTCTGTAGATCATTAAATAATACTTTGTTTTGAATACTCAAACTATTTGATTAACACGACATTTTACTGTCATACTATGATATTTGGTCTAGAATTGTGCTATTTAAGAGAAGCCAGTAGCCACATGTGGTTATTGAACACCTGAAATGAGGGTAGTAGGCAAGATAGGGAAAATCCAAGAGTCTATTGACAGATGAATAAAGAAAATGTGGAATATACATACAATTATATGTTATTTAGCCTCAAAAAAAAAAAGGAAATCCTGACATTTATGATAACGTGTGAACTTGGAAGACATTATGCTAAGTGAAATAAGCAGGGCAGGTATGGTATGATTCCACTTATATGAGGTATCTAAAATAGTTAAATTTTCAGATGTTGCAAATGTCTTAAAATATTTTTATACTCTCACTAAATTGAAATGTCATTATTATTCCTACTGCTAGATTTTATTTTATATTATTAAATAATTATTTTTAAAATTATTTAATATATTAAGAAATAAGCACAATGTGTTTCTGTAGGAGTCACATTATATATCTATTGAATGAAAATCATAGCCAAATTAGACTAGACTGGGTTTTTCAGTTAGGACCTATGAATAGACTTTGGGAGGTCTGTAACATCTCTTAAAATTACATCTGAAACTGTGTGAGATTGTGTATACAGGTATTTCTATTTGATCAAATTCATAGTTTCAAGGTTCCCACTACCTAAAAATGGATTAAGAGCAACATGCCTAGACCATAAAACTTAGTGATTTTGCATTGCCACAGACCAAGCCATACAATATGGAAGTCCTAAAATATATCTTGAAAATTGGTTATAGGTTTAAAAATTTATTCATTCATTCAGTTAACACTTATTGCATACCTACTAAGGTATCAAAGACTGTGATTGCCATTCATTTCTAGTAACATATGATTGCATGACACATCTTTCTTTGTGACAAGGGGATATCGACATGGATGGTCAGATTCTGAGTTGTCAATAATGATAGGGATATTAAAATTCACAGACTCATATAATTCATGTTAGTGTCAGTCAATGGAACTACAAACTTATATAATGTCTCAAAAAGAGAATTTTGTAGTTCAATGGAAAGAGAACAAAAAGAAGCTTCCTGATGGAGAACTGAAAAGGCACTTGAGCAGAAACTTACCTTGAGAAAACACATTTTAAATAATACAAACCAGAATTCCCTGGGCTTTATTGTTTTTTTTTTTTTTTGTAAAGATGTAAGGGGATTGTTTTTTTTTTAATACCAGCTAGTTAGCATACAGTATAATATTAGTTCAAGTATACAATATAGTGATTCAACAGTTTCATACAACATTCGGTGCTCATCACAAATGCACTTCTTAATCTCCATCAGCTATTCAACCCGTCCCCCCTCACCTCCACTCTAGTAATAATCAATTTGTTCTCTGTGGCTAAGACTGTTTCTTGGTCGGCCTCTCTTTCTTTTTTTTTTTTTCCTTTGCTTATTTGCTTTATTTCTTAAATTCCACATATGAATTAAACCACGTGGTAGTTGTCTTTCTCTGACTAACTTATTTCACTTATTGTAATACTCTCTAGCTCTATCCACATCATTGCAAATGGCAAGATTACATTCTTTTTATGGCTGAATATATATATATATATATCATACTATGAGATTTGGTCTAGAATTGTGCTATTTAAAACAGAAGCCACTAGCCACATGTGGTTATTGAACACCTGAAATGAGGGTAATAGGCAAGAGAGGGAAACAACCCAAGTGTCCATTGACAGATGAATAAAGAAAATGTGGTATATACATACAATTATATGTTATTTAGCCTCAAAAAAAGAAGGAAATCCTGACATTTATGGTAACATGTGAACTTGGAGGACATTATGATATATCCATTCATCAGTTAGTGGATACTTGGGCTATTTCCATAATTTGGCTATTGTAGATAGCGCTGCTATAAACATCAGGGTGCATATATCTCTTAAAATCAGTTTTTTGTTTTAAGATTTTATTTATTTACTCATGAGAGACAGGGAGAGAGAGGGGGGTAGAGACATAGGCAGGGGGAGAATCAGACTCCCCACAGGGAGCCTTTCATGGGACTTGATCCCAGCACCCCAGGATCACTACCTGAGCCAAAGGCAGACACTCAACCACTGAGCTACCCAGGCACTCCTGAATCAGAAGTTTTGAATTGTTTAGGTAAATACCTAGTAGTGCAATTTCTGGGCCATAAGGTAGTTCTATTTTTAACTTTTTGAGGAAGCCCCACACTGTTCTCCAGAGTGGCTGCACCAGTTTGCATTCCCACCAACAGTGCAAGACAGTTCCTCTGTCAGTACATCCTCACCAACAACTGTTTTTTCCTGTCTTGTTAATTTTAACCATTCTGACAGGTATGAGGTGATGTCTCATTGTAGTTTTGTATTTCCCTGATGATCAGTGATGTTGAGTATCTTTTCATGTGTTTGTTAGCCATCTGGATGTCTTCTTTGGAAAAATATCTATTCACATCTTCTGCCCATTTCTTAACTGTATTATTTGTTTTTTGGATGTTGCCTTTGATAAATTCTTTGTAGATTTCGGATACCAACCCTTTATCAGATATGTCATTTGCAAATATCATCTCCCATTCCATAGGTTGCCTTTTAGTTTTGTTGACTGCTTCATTCACTATGCAGAAATTTTTTTCTTGATGAAGTCCTAATAGTTCATTTTTGTTTTTGTTTCCCTTCCCTTTGGAGGCATGTCAAGTAAGAAGTTGCTATGGCTGATTTCAAAGAGGTTACTGCCTGTGTTCTCCTTTAGGATTTTGGTGACTGCCTGTCTCACATGCAGGTCTTTCATCCATTTTGAATTTATTTTTGTGTATGCCGTAAGGAAATGGTTCAGGTCCATTTTTTTTTTTTTTTGCAATTTGCTGTCCTGTTTTCCCAACAGCATTTGTTGAAGAGACTGTCTTTGTTCCATTGGATATTCTTTCCTGCTTTGTGGAAAATTAGTTGACCAAAGAGTTGAGGGTCCATTTCTGGGTTCTCTATTCTGTTCCATTGATCTATGTGTCTGGTTTTGTGCCAGTTAAATCTCCTATATGTGAATTTCTGCCTAAGAGTCAGCTTCCTAAAGAAATTTACATAGGACACCGCTGAATAAAATATTGGGCAATCCCTCAGCCTTTTCAGACATTCTCATTCAGAAGAAGAAGTCTGATTCCAGGAATTAAGTTTTGTAGTGGATAGTACTCCAAATTTCATTTAAATATTGTCTTCCCTGGAATGCCTGGGTGGCTCAGTGTTGAGCATCTGTCTTTGGCTCAAGGTGTGATCCCAGGGTCCGAGATCGAGTCCCACATCAAGCTCCTTGCGAGGAGCCTGCTTCTCCCTCTGCCTATGTCTCTGCCTCTCTATCTGTGTCTCACATGAATAAATAAATAAAATGTTTTAAATTTTTTTAAAAAATAAATATTTCCTTCCCCATCTTGAACCTGTTTCAGGCTTAGAATACCACTGGGGGACACAAGGTCATTTGGTTGCTCTCTTTTTCTCAGTCCTGCCTTTCTCTTCATCCTTGTGGTTTCTTAGCACTATAGAAAGGGGCCCCACAGGGAAAGTGGGATTAGGAGAAAAAAAAGAATAGTCTTACATAGAAACAAGTGCCCACTGATGAGTGAATGGACAGAGAAAATATGATATGTATACTTTAATGGAATAATATTCAGCCATAAAAATGAAGAAAATCCTGCCATTTGTGACACCATGGATGGACACTGAGGGCATAATGCTAAATGAAATAAATCAAAGGCAAATACTGTTTTATATCACTTATATGTAGTGTACGAAAAACCAAAAAAAAAAAAAAAAAAAAAAACCTCAGGAGAACTCATGGATACAGAGAACAGATTGGTGGTTCCTGGAGGTGGGGGTGGAGAGATGGGAGATGAATAGGAAATGAATAAAGTAGGTCAAAGTGGTCAGATGGTAAAAACTTCCAGTTATAAGACAAGTAAGTCTTGGGGATGTAATGTACAGCATGGTGACTATACTCATGGTACTGTATCATATATTTGAAAGTTGCTAAGACAGTAGATCTTAAAAGTTCTCATCACAAAAAAATGAAAACTATCTGTGGTGATGGATATTAACCAGTTACTATAGTAATTATTTTGTGATATATACATGTGTTAAATAATTAATGTTGCACACTAATACAGTGTAATATGTCAATTATTTAATAATTATGTTAATTATTTAACTTCTGTTAAAAATCATAAAATAAATATTGAAAAAAGAGAATAGTGTTAAATAGTTGGCATGTTTGCTATCTGGCATCAGCACCCTATGTGTGCAAATATATTGCTGACTCCTCTTATAGGACATTTAAAAGATATTTTTTAATTATGGGTATTTTCAAACAGAGAAAAATAAACAAAATATTGAAATGAACCCTCATGCACTCTTCTTGCTTTGACAATTGTCAACATTTTGCCAATATCATTTCATCTACATTCTCTGACTTTTACTATTTGTTTGCTTGCTTCCTTCTTTGTTTCCAGTGTATTTTCAAGCAATCTCTGACTAATCACATCAATCTTGAATATTTTAGTGTTTATTGTTTTTAAAATATGCTATATATTGGCAAACTATGACACCATTAAAACATCTAAGAAAATTAATTGTATTTTCTCAACATTATCCAATAGAGGGTCATATTCACAAATATCCCAAAATTTTTAAAATTTTTCAAGAATAGGATCTAAACAAGAATTTGCATTTGGTTGATATGCCTCTTATTGTTTCATTTCCTCCAATCTTTTATTTTTTCATGACATCTATTTGTTAAATAAACAGGGTAATTTGTTCCATAGAGTTTCAACATTCTGGATTTAATTAAGTACAAATGTGTACTTTATAGTTTTTCTCTGTCCTTTATTTCTTTTTGTAAAATAGGAGTTATATCTAAAGATAGATTAGATTTTGTTTCAGGTTGTTGGTAAGAATATATCATAGGGAATACTATACATTTCTTGTTCTATCACCTCAGGAAGTAGGATGTGTAGTTGTCCAACTTTAGTGATGTTAAGATTGATCAATGATTGGACACCTGGGTGACTTAGTGGTTGAGCATCTTCAGCTCAGGGCATGATCCCAGGGTCCTGGGATCGAGTCCTGCATCAGGCTCCCCAAGGAGCCTACTTCTCCCTCAGCCTATGTCTGCCTCTGCCTCCGTCTTTGTGTCTCTCATGAATAAATGAATAAAATCTTTAAAAAATTGATCAATGAACCCAGGTATTATCAGCTCTTTCTATCCAATATAAAGATCCCCCATCAAATTTTACAAAATATTTTTAGCATCCGTTGATGATCCATTTTCTAGACCCATTATTTTATTAGAGAGTACACATAAGACATATTTAAATTCTATGACTCCTGCATTAATTAGGATGCTCCTATAAAAAGGAAATTTCCCTTACGGATTATTAATAATGGAAATATAATCCATACATTAAAGGAAGGAAAATCAGTTATCTTTTCTGTTTACTAATTTTCAGGATAATGAGTTGGTGGCCTAACAACCTACAAAGATGATTGCATTACTTTCCTGGGGATTCCATAATAAATTTCCACAAACTGGGTGGCTTAAAACTATAAACAAGCATTTATTTTCTCAGAGTTCTAGAGGCTAGAAATAAAAAATCTAGGTGTTGGCAGATACATGCTTCCTCAGAAGGTTCTAGAAAAGTGTATTTCCTTGCCTTTTCCTAGCTGCTGTTGGGTGCTGACAATTCTTGGTATTCTCTGACTTGAGCTGTGTTGCTCAAACTTCTGCATCTGTCTTTTTTTTAAGATTTTATTTATTTTTTCATGAGAGATACAGAGAGAGACAGAGACACAGGCAGAGGGAGAAGCAGTCTCCATGCAGGGAGCCCAACACGGGACTCGATCCCGGGTCTTCAGGATCACACCCTGGGCTGAAGGCAGTGCTAAACCGCTGAGCCACCTGGGCTGTCCTGCATCTGTCTTCACATTACTGTCTCCTCTTTATGTGTATATGTGTCTGAATGTCTCTTTCCTTATAAGGACAATAGCCTTTGCATTTATAGCCCACCCTAATCAGGTATGACCTCATCTCAACTTGATTCCATCTGCAAAGACCCTATTTTCCAAGTAAGGTCATACTCACAAGTTCTGGGGGTTAGGACCTCAACATATCTTTTGCGCGGGAGGACATATCTTTTGGGGTGGCGAGGACATAATTCAACCCACAACAATGACAAGTGAGGCTTTTTGTCATATATATATCATATATATTTTCATATATATATGAAAATGAAAAATATATATATTTTTGTCATATATATATATGAAAATGAAAAATCATTTTATTCCCAATTACATTTAGGATCACAAGACTTTTAAGTCCTCTGATTTTAATTTCTTTCTTCCTTACTCCTATCCTGGAGCTATCTAGGGGCTTCCAGCTACCAGTCATCTCATTAACATAAACTCAGGTATGGTTAAAAGAAACTTGTTCTATATAACAAAAGAGGATTCTATCACCTCAATCACTTAGAATATTCCAAGTGTTTTTGAAGCTCTGTGCCAAGCACTGGGGACAAAAACAATATATATATTTCTTATTATATCACATCACATGTGCCAAAATATAAGAAACAATAAATAACTTCAGAAAAGTCTACTTTCTGGCCCTTACCTGTATTTATCTATGTATGTATATGTGTAACCACATCTATCTATCATCATGTTACACACTTCTTCTTAAAAGGTAGTATAATAAAAACATTACTCTGTATTTGGCCTTTTTCATTTTTTAAAGTATTCTAGAGTTCATTCCATACCATTATATAGAGAACCCCCTCATTCATTCTTACACCTGCATTGTACTCCATAGTGGGACATGTATAAATATTTATTGGAGGTCCTTCATTAGGGACCTATCTTGGAGGTTCCCCTAGCATAGACAATGCCTCTCCTCATGGTTTATGATCCCTTTTCAGTCTATCTGATGGAAGCTCTTCAATACTATACATTGTCCAAAGCCCAGAGAACATGCCATGTTGGAGAAAGCATAGTTTGCTCCAGATGCATCTGTCTTTTAGTTTCATCATTTTGACTGACCTAAGCTCAGCCTCTTGGCATGTTTGCTTTTCTAAGGTGTGATTCTGAAACCAGGCCCTGCACTCTCCTGATATGAAAAGATTCAGGGCCACCTTTCTGAGTAGCTATTTTGAAGTTCCCTCTCTCATTTGGCTTAAGTGAGGGTAAACACCAATTTCCCTTCTTTCATAAAATGTTGACAACCCGCTCCAAATGTTTTCTCCTATTATCTATGTTTCTCAATCCTTAACCATTTATGTAGCATTTAAGCATGTCCTGTAAACATACATGGTCCAACACCTTTCTTTGGGAGGTGGAGATATTTCTTGCCTCTCTCTATATTGGTCTTAGTTTTTGTGGTCTCCGACAAATATCTGAGACTATAGAAGAAAGATGCTCATTTATTTTTTTCATCCAATGCTAAGAATCAGAGGCTGTGTTGGGTAGTTTGAAATAGATAAACAATAATCCTCTAAAAGTAGTATATAGTGATTAAGGGCACTCATTCTAGAGTAGGATTTAAATCTAAGCTCCTCTACTTATTAGCTATATGAAATTTGGCAATTTTCTTATAACCTCTGTGCCTATAGAGATTAGTACTTATAAGGTTATTATGAAGACTAACTGGATTAATATTTGTAAAGTAGTTAAAATAGTGCCTGGCATATGAGAAGTATTCTATATGGGATAAATCTAAAATACTAAATAAATGAAGAAGTGTGTTACTTTGGCCTTTGAACATTTTGGCTGTTCCAAAGACCTGAAAATTAATTACTCATTGGTTTTGGGTCTGAAAACCTGAGCTTTTGACTCCTTAATTAATTTTAATTTCCAATGGTTTTATTACACTTAGCTACTGGCTGAGCTAGTGCCCTCCTTATGACACATGCCACCAAATGCTTGCCATCTCTTCAACTTGCCTTGGCATGTTATGCCATATTTTTTCAAAATTTTAATTATTTGTTACCTTTGCCTTAAAGGCCATATTCAGCACCATACTCCTAATTGAGTGAAATGTTTTCAAAATAAGGTACTTGGGATTATGTCCAATTTCAATTTAAAATTATTTATTGAGATATGCAGGAAATGGAAGATATAAAGTGAACCTGAGACATAAAGTGAGGAAATAATGAGACAACCTATTATATGCTATACTTTTTCTTTTTAGATTTTTAAAATCTGTATGTATGAATCTGTTATAGTTGGAATATAAAATCTAGTTTGAGTACATTTAACTGTAGATATACAATAAATATTTGCAATATCATTGAATCCAATATAACCCAAGCTCCTTTAAAGTGCCAATATCTCTCTAGAGCTAGCTACTGAGCATGTCTTTTCTACATATTCATCTTTAGATATATATGTGTTTTAGTGTTAAAATTAACTGGCTAATATTGGCACACAATGTTAGAACTTTGGCTTCAATGTATAAGTGAAGTTACATCATTCTGTTTCTGAAATGACATTGCATCTGAACATCAGCTATATATATATATATAGGCAGTGAATGTAAATTAGGAAAACTCATCAAGAAATAACAGAATAACAGTAGCCTTCATAGTCTCAAAATCTATATTCTATGAAGGCAAAAATATTAGAACACGGTATCATTGGAGTGGATTATGAAGACCAGCATGAAGCAAAGATCTTTGTGATGAGACATAACTTCTCTAAGAACATTTGCAGGTTGAATTTAGGACTACTATACCAAATTCTCTAACTGTTGTAAATTCAGCGCCAACCTGCCTAATCACATTCCTTATCAAATAAATTTTCTTTCTGTAGCTATTCCACAACTTTATGGAAGTATGAATATACTTATATCAAATGTTCTTAAATCAGAAGAGTTTCTTATTTCTATACACCTTCCTCAGCAGACTGTGACAATAAACAGGTAACTATATAATTTCGTAATATGATTACTTGGTTTTATCTGAAATCCTGCCTGAACCCACAGCTACCTTTATTTTTAAATACAATAAAATTCTCAAGGTCTAATTGGTAGCAAAAAGAGCACATTCTAACATGTTGTCAGGCACTAGTAATTTCACTGATCATGTATAGCTTACACACACAAAAATGTAATTACCCATTTCTGTTAATCTCAGTAATTTACTTAAATTTGCTTCTGGACCAATTCCCTGGTATACATGAAAATTGCTGTTTGACTTTATTATTTTCTTAGGTCTTTGAGCAGGCACTAAATAATTTCAGATTTCTTTCTGGTATTTTAGTTAAATTGGCTTTTCTGTCTTTCAGAAGTCATGGAACATCTTAAGTCCAAGACCTATAAAGGCTAAAAATTTTATACTACACAAAGAGGGATACAGAACAAGTAAAAAGCTAAGGGAGTTTAGTTGTAAAGATTTTTAGATGTAAGGCACAATTGCTATCACGTACAAGGAAGACTTGATAACATGAAGCTCATGGATCACTTAACTCGTGCATCCATATCATTTAGTACAGGGCTCGGCACATAGCTTAATACATATTTGTTGAATTGATGAATTACTAACAGAATGTAAAGGAGAAATGCAGTTAAAATACAAGATTTTAATATTAGACAGAATCAACTATATATCCACATAGTAGTTAATTTTAAGATTTTCACACAAGATGTACCAGGTCATCTAAAAATGAAGGCAGAATGAAGTAAAACAGTATCTTTCAAAGTTTTGAAAGCCTGTTGCTCATTTAAAAGACAACATTTAAACATGCTCATTTAAATATCATGTCTCTGCTTGAAAATACTGAAATCCATCCTCCTATGTATATACATAGACGATCCGTGCTACTTTTGCATATTCCCAGTACCCAAGGAAATTCTGTGAAGATTTGTTTTCTATAGCATTTATGAAAACAATGTTTTTTATTCTCTAAAGATAAAACTGTATCCGTTTTTTAAAAGATTTTATTTATTTATTCATGAGAGACACACAGAGAGAGGCAGGGACATAGGCAGAGGGAGAAGCAGGCTCCCTGCAGGTAGCCCAATATGGGACTCGATCCTGAGACTCTGGGATTGCACCCTGAGCCAAAGGTAGATGCTCAACCATTGAGCCACCCAGGTGTCCTAAAGAAGCAAGTATTGGATTAGTTTTAACAACTTCCCTTGATTCTACTATTGGTAGACATGTTTCTTTTTTTAAAAAAAAGATTTTATTTATTTATTCATGAGAGACATAGAGAAAGAGGCAGAGACACAGGCAGAAGGAGAAACAGGCTCCCTGCAGGAAGTCCAATGTGGGACTCAATCCCAGGAATCTGGGATCAGGCACTGAGCTGAAGGCAGATGCTCAACCACTGAACCACCCAGGCATCTCCTATATCAGTTTTCATTTTGAAACATTACCCAAGAAGCTTACATATTATACACTTCCCCACCACATACCTTGAGAACTCTTGTAATTGGATCTCTAATCAAGCAAGGTATATAACTTCAAAAATAAATTCAATTGTAGGCAGTTAATTGTGTGTATATGGGGAAAGCAATGGACTAGAGTTAGTCCTGAGTTTAAATCCCAGCTCTATGACTTACTAGTTGTTTGATTATGTTGCTTAATCTTTTTAAATCTTTATCTACAAAACATGAATCATGTTAATTTTCTGTATAAATTACCAGGAATTTAGAGGGCACTCATTAATCATTATTTCAAATTGAATAAGAGAACAGTTCCTCATCAGCTCTTATACTAGCTCAGCTCTGCAACAGATCATGTAATTTTAAACATATAAGTTCATTTCTCAATGTTTAAATTATAAAAAAATTACATTTTTCCCTATTGCTTTGCAGGGTTGCTGTAGGAACCAGTGAAATAATGATTAAGTAATGTACTAGCTTTTCTCTCCTATATTTGCCATTTAAATGGAAGAAGCATATCGTCTTATCTCTTGATTTATAATTACAGGTCGACTCTCTTGAGAAACGGACTTTAAGACAGTGAGGTGAATGAACTTCTGTGGAGTGCTCTTGATATCAGTTCCCTTTGGAAAGGAAGAGGAAAAGCAAAAATGGGCAAGGAAAGAGAATGAGTTACAATGCATTCTCAACGCAAGACTCAGATGACTCTAAAGGGAATTGTGAAGAGGGGAAGCCCTCCAGAGCTGACCAAAGTTAGGACAAGAGGGCCACAACTTGATACCCCTGCATTAATCAGTCATTGGATGTGGGCTTCTCAAGAAGGATGTGGGATGCTCCAACCCATTTCATCTGAGACCATCCAAAAAGGTAGATAATTTGTGACTATCTGATGGAAGCATTCCCAGCAGCTGGAGTAATATGATCTTCATTTCTGAAAGGGGAACTGGGTGGGGAATCACAGTGTTCACAGCAGTTTATTACCTGAAGCCCTCAGGTTTTTTTTTTCCTTGTCAAGCTCATAGCTTATAGTTCAATGGGGCATTTATTGTATCTCCTAGCAGAAGCATTCTCCTTTTGGGGAGCAGGACCTCTAAACCCACAGAGACAAGGGTTTCAGGGATGGGAAACATAAATTCCCTAAGCAGGTCCCTGGGCATGATGATAATTATGGCCTATTCTACTTCCTCACATTGGCTCTATAACCTAAATATTCTTCCAATTGCAACACAGAACCATATAAAAGCATTTTTAAAAGACTTATTTATTTATTTATTTATTTATTTATTTATTTATAAAGGCATTTCTGATACGACTCCTTTGCTGTGAAATTGTTCACTTGGTCTGATGCAGTGTTATCTACATCACATGCCAGGGGATCAAACATTCTCTAAACCCATCTATAACAATGTTGGCTGAGACCACTCAGGCAGGAGAGTCAGATTTATACATAGAATGTGTTCATTCCAGTCCGCCTTTCCTTTACTAGGTCCATCACATCTGTAGCTAGTTTAAGTTGAAACATTACCCTATAGGCTTAGTGTCCAGAAAGGGATGTGGGAGATGAAAGAAATGCATATTGTCTTGAAAGGGAGGGGCTTCTGCATTATCCCCAAGTAAGGGCGGGAGGTACTAGACCTTCATGGGAAGGAGTGACCCTCTTCTACATGCTTGGAGAATTCAGGGAAACCCACAAATTCAAGATTTTCAGAAGCATCAATCCAGATGGGAATCCAATGTGTCAATGTCTCATTCTTTTGCAGCAGGAGCCCTTATCTTGTTAAAGCTGACCTGCCTTGATTGGAACGTTAACTTCTTTGGAACTCAACTATTCACACAATCAAGTCCTAGGTCAGGTCCTCAGCTTTCTCTTCCCTTCTGCCTAGGGAGAAGAGAGTTTCTTTATATGCTACCAAGGAAGACTACTGGCTTTTGCATATACCCCTTAATTTCCATTTAATCATGCTCAGATTTTTCTTGTATTTTTTCCCAAAGTGTCAAATGAGCTTTTCAAAGCAACTGAATTTCAATCACCTTACAATTACTATCTCATCCCCATTTCTCAAAAATCTAACACATGACACTATATTACAATCTAATAACATGCCATTTCATTTTATTACATTTAAAAGCTTTAATAGTTATACCACTACCTTGACAGGAGTCACGTGAGCTCCACCTATGATCAATGATAGAACTCTTATTATTAGCCAGAGAGCTGGTGATCCCAGTATCTGCTTTTTAAGACCTCTCTTTTCCTCAGCTGTAGAAGGTTAGTTCTCCAGGAACCAGACGCTTAAAAGATTAGAATACAGTAAACTTGTAAGGGAATGCTATTGGGGTCAAAAACTGTGGAGCTGAAGGTAATGAATAAGGATTTGCTAAAGGAAAAAAGTTGAATTGTAAAACAGTCTCAGTGGGAGCCCCAGATAACCCTACAGAGTGTTATGAAGATGAGATGGTCCTCCATAGCTGTTTTGAGTAGGGACAGGATGACCAAATCATAATATTAATTAGTCATTGGATGCAGGACACATAACACATGATCTTAGAAAAGATAACTTTCTTCATCTGAGGAATTAGTCAAATATGGTTGAAAGTTGAGCACTATCATTACCAAAGAGAGATTTTAGATAGTGCATCGCAGCATTTTTGACACATTCTCATCTCTATATTTCAGTATTTTAAAGAAAACTATTAATGTTAAATTTGTTTTATTATACACATCAGTGCCTACCAGATTTCTATTTCTAGAAAAAGAAATGTCTATCTGGGGTGAAACCCCATATCTGTGGTTCTTCAGAGGAATTTTTCCTTGTAGGCTTATCTTTGAAGCAAAACTCAGACTGAAGCTATGGGGAAAAAGAAAGCTGAGACAAGGAATTGATCCCATTTACAACTGGACCAAAAACTATAAGATACCTAGGAATAAACCTAACCAAAGAGGTTTCCTATACTTAGGAATAAACCTAACCAAAAGATCTGTAATCTGAAAACTATAAAATACTGATAAAAGAAATTGAAGATGACACAAAGAAATGGAAAAAAATTCCACACTCATGGATTAGAAGAACAATATTGTTAAAATGTCTATACTACCCAAGGCAATCTACACATTTAATGCGATCCCTATCAAAATGTCACCAGCAGTATCATAGAGCAAGAATAAACAATCCTAAAATTTGTATGGAACCAAAGAAGACCTTAAATAACCAAAGCAACCTTGAAAAAGCAAAGCAAAGCTGGAGGCATCATAATTCTGGACTTTAAGCTATATTACAAAGCTACAGTGATCAAGGCAGTATGAATACTGGCATAAAACCAGACACATAGATCAATGGAACAGAATAGGGAACCCAGAAATGGACCCCAACTCTATGGTCAACTAATTTGCAACAAAGCAGGAAATAATATCCAATGGAAAAAAATCTCTTCAACAAATGCTATTGGGAAAAGACGCCAAATTACAAAAGAATGAAACTGAACCATTTCCTTACAGCATATACAAAAATAAATTCAAAGTGGATGAAATACCTGCATGTGAGACAGGAAACGATTAAAATCCTAAAGGAGAACATAGGTAGTTACCTCTTTGAAATCAGCCACAGCAACTTCTTGCTTGACATACCTCCAAAGGGAAGGGAAACAAAAGCAACAATGTTAGAGTACCCACGAGAAGGGTGCCCTGCCTGGCCTCAGTGGAAGGTGAACTTGGGCTTCACCCTCCTACGTTGGTCAGGTGGATGGACTGAGGCCCTTCTTCTTCCTGTGGACAGAGGTGGGGAGGTAAGAGGATCCTGTGACATGTTTGTAAATAAAGCTCAGTACTCTTCTGAAAACAAAACAAAACAAAAAGAGTAGTACACCACAACATCCCTCACAAGTGGGCAAGAAAACAAAAACTTTTCAAGTTTACAGAGTCCAGCTTATTCAAGATACTGATTGTATGAATATCTACCCATCCATCTATCCATACATACATACATATATTATCTGTACAGTGGGTTAAATAATAACCAGACCTTCCTAGCTGTTAGGATGTTGAGGGGATACATTACAATATTATTTATGAAAGTATTTGTGAATGATAAATCTCCATAGGGAGCATCATGGCATTGTGGAACGATTAAAAGTGTGGAAAAACTCTATTAGCATCCTGTCTCTGTTCTGTCTATGTGAGAGTCTCAGTTCTCCATATAGAGGATGAGAAAGCCAAAATAGACTATGGTTCTCTAAGACAATAGTTGTCATGGTTTAATACAGATCAGAATTTTTAGGGAAATCTGTTAAAATATAGAGGCCTTATTTGGCAACTCTGGAGATGGAGCCTTATCTGCATTTTTAGCATGTATCTCAAGAGATTTTGAGAAACACTGCTGCAAGAGCCTTTCCAGCTTTCAGGTAATATTGTCTTATTTTTAGTTATTTACTTGAATCAACATTTTATATTCAGTGTTCTGGAAAACACCAATATTGTTGATAGTTAATAGGATATCCTAGAATGTACTTTAGAAAATTCGGACTCAGATTTTTCATGAATTCAGATTAGCTTCAGCTTTGCAGTAATAGTGCACACTAATGATCATTTTTAATTGATTTTTAAAATTGTCTACTACTTTCCCTTTCCTTTACAATACATATTTCATCATTAGTTTTTTTTCTGCCAGTGTTGAAGATCATAGACTGATCAGCATAGTGGGATCTCCGAACATTCAGCACAGCAGAAATAACCTAAATCATTTTCATAAAACATTAACATATTGAAATTAAAACTCTTGTAAAATACCATAGTAATTGTGATATCAGAAATGAAGTTTCATAAGTATGTATATAAAGTACTTGAAATATGAGCATTATATTTGATAAAAAATGCTATTTCTCAAAATAAATACAAGAAAGAACAATGGGATATTTGTTGAAACACTCTGCTGTCTGTGGGAACGATACTGAGACTTGGAAGAACAGGATAAAAGCATTTACAAATCAAAATAATGTCCATAACATCAGGTTGATTTGTTACTCTTATTGGAAAAAATCGTGCACAATATCTTGAATATTTCTATTGAAAAATGGGTAGCATATGCTTTCTATCTTAAAGTTATGAATGATTGCTCTAAAAAGAAGGTATGCAGCACTGAAACTGACTACCTGCACATAAAAATTGAATTAATAAGATATATATTGCTATTTTTAAGTGTCTGATTTTAAAAAGTGTTAGTGGCAGCCCACGTGCACTTTTGATTCAGTTATGTTTTCCATCAAGAGTTTTAACCATTATTTATATAAGCTACTGTAAACATTACTGTTTCAGAAGTCTTAATGGCACTAAACTTCAAGAAACTCTATGTTTCTCCCCTTTCTCTTCCTTTCACCCTCTTTTGCCCACTGTAGCAAAATTCTAAAGAACCCTATCACTTATGGCCAGTCAATTGTACAATTCTATAGCTAAATCTGAAAACCAGGAAACAATTCATTTCCAGTAAACCTGCTAATACTTGTCTACTATCTGTATATATATATATAATTTTTATTGAATTGTTCAAAGAAGTGCATATATCATAATTCAATTGTTAAAAAGTTAATACATCTATGTAACTACTCTTCAGATCAGGAAATAGAGCATTAGCAGCATACCAGTCACTCTTATCTACTTCCCAAACACTACCTCTGCCCTATTCCCTCAAAATGACCACTGTCATTACTTCTAACACCATAGATTAGTTTTTTTCTGAGCTGTTATATGACTTAAATCATACAGTACAAACTGTTGTAGTGTGTTTTTTCACTCAACATTAAATTTGAAGTATTTGTCCATGTTGTTGCACATAATTATTACTTATTCAGTTTCATTGTTCGGTAGTATACCATTGTGTGGATATATACCAATTTATTTATCCAGTCTTCTATTTATAGACAATTGGTTTAATCTCACATGGATAAAAACCTGAAATCAATAACAAAAGGAAATTGGGAAAACTCAAAATGCAAGGAAATTTTTAAACATTTTTAAACAGCTATTAAGTCAAAGAAGAAATCAAAAGGGAAATTAGAAAATTTCTTGAGACAAAAATGAAAACAGAAAACTAAAAAACTTATGGGATATAGCAAAATCAGTACTTATATGGAAGTTTATGCTGATAAATGTCTATATTAAATAAGGAAGAAAGACCTCCAGTAAACAGTCCAGTTGCATGTCAAGGAACAGAACAAAAAGAACAAGCTAAGCCTAAAATCAGCAGAAGGGAAATAATAAAGATAGGGCAGAAGTAAATAAGTGAAATACGAAATAGAAATACTTTATTTCTATTTCTAAATCTTGACAAAACTAAGAGTTGTTTTCTTGAAAAGATAAACAAAATTGACAAACATATAATTAGACTTAAAAAAGTATCAAATCAGAAATGAAACAGAAGGTATCACAACTGATCCCATAGAAATAAAAACAATCATAAGGGATGATCATAAGAGATGATTATGAGCAATTGTATACCAACATATTTGACAATGCAGAAGAAACGGATAAATTCTTAGAAACATACAACCTATCAAGACTGAATCTGAACCAGTAACAAATAAGGAAATTGAATTAGTAATTTTAAAAAAACCTCCTAATAGAGAAAGAACCCAGGAACAGATGATTTCACAGGCAAATTTTACCAAACGTTTAAAGAAGAATTAATAATAACCCTTCTTAAACTCTTCAAAAAATAAAGACAGAACTCTTTCAAATTTATTTTATGAGGCCAGTTTCACCCTGTTAACAAAGCCAAAGACAAGGCAAGAAAAGAAAACTATAGGGCAATATTCCTGAAGAACAAGGATGCAAAATACCTTAACAAGATATTAACAAACTAAAGTCAATGGCACATTAAAAGGATTATGTACTTGGGACGCCTGGGTGGCTCAGGGGTTAAGCAGCAGCCTTCGACTCAGGGTGTGATCCCAGGGTCCAGGATCAAGTTTTGCAACAGGCTCCCTGTGAGGAGCCTGCTTCTCCCTCTGCCTATGTCTGCCTCTTTCTATCTCTAATGAATAAATAAATAAAACCTTTAAAATAAAAAAATAAAAGGGTTATATACCACGATTAAATGGGATTTATCCCTGGAATGCAAAGATGGTTTAACATATACAAATGTTTATCTGACCTTTATTTGACCTTTATTCATAAAGATCAAAAATCATATGATCATCTAAATACATGCATAAAAAGCATTTGAGAAAATTCAACACTTTCATGATAATTCTCAACAAATTAGGTATGGAAAGATCTTAATAAAATAGAGGCCACATAGGAAAACCCCACAGCTAACATCATACTCAACAATGAAAAATGGAAAGTTTTCCTCTAAGATATGAAACAAAGCAAGGATGCTCACCCATACCACTTCTATTCAACATAATGGCCATTAATGATAAAAAAATACTTTTTTCTTTTTCCTGACATCTAAGCTGAGCATACTCACATTTTAAAATGGAACACAGGGATGTTTAAGTGGCTCAGTCAGTTGAGCATATGGCTTTTGATTTTGACTTAGGTCATGATCTCAGGGCTGGGGGATGGAGCCCCACTTCAGGCTTCACACTCAGTGGGGAGTCTGCTTGAGATTCTCTTTCTCCCTCCACTCCTCCTCTCAGCTATCTCTTTCAAATAAATAATTATTTTAAAAAATAAAAAGCAACACAAAGTATCACAATAAATAACTCCTCAGTTGCACCACCATTTTTTCTCATTTGTGATAGCACTATAATACTGTTACTATGTAAAGATGGCTTTTTAAAATATTTATATTGGAAATTACATCTATTTGATGTAAATGTACTAGAAATTAGTCCAACATAGAAACATCCAGTGAATTTTTTACTTCTTCCACAGCATTTAGGAAGAGTACATAGTGTAGGTGAGCAATCTTCTAATTGTTTTAACTTATCAGTGGAAAGATTATGATTTGTAAGTAATAAGAATTTTAAAAACTGAGAATGCAAGAACAGGATTTAGTATAGTATTAAAACTCATAACAAAGTTAAATTGACATGTGTTTGATGGTATGCAAGATTATTAATAGACTGCATGGTAATTATTCAAAAATATTGTGGAATGGGACAGTAATTGGCATTACTTTCCCCTGACCAAATCACTGGTACTAGGGTTCGAGGATTTTGTTGGACAGCTCTAATTATTTGAAAGTACTTTGTCATATTGAGTCTTAAAGTTTTCATTGTAACTTTTATCTAATCATCTATATCTGCTTTGTACAGTAACACAGACTCCAAGTCACTTAACTTCCCACATGGCAGTTATCAAATATTTAAAGATAACTATCTTTGACTTATCTCACTCTCATGTTTTTCCTGTTCCAGGCTAAGCAACTTGGTTTCTTTCAATTGTTCATCATAGGGCATGTTTTTCAAGCTACTAGGAATCTTCATTGCATTCTTCTGGATATTTTGTAGTCTTTTTTTCCCCCAAAGAGGTTGCATTACCCTAGATGATGTATAGAAATTAGAAACTTTGATGTGATTATTTCACTTTATATTATGGTTTTTTTTTTGCATTCTCAGCTTGAATTACATAATTTTCCAAACAAGCTTTTTTTGAGGCTTGATTCACACATAACAAAACATATACACATTAAGAATACTTTTCTATGAGTTTTGACAAATTTATAAATTTATAAACCTGTGCAACCACCACCATGTCTGTCACCCCCAGGAGTTTCCCTATACCCCTTCGTATTCAGTCTCCCTCCTGACCTAGGTTCAGGCAATCCTTGAGCTGATTTGTGTCACTAGTTTTTCCCTATTCTGTAACTTCATATAAATGGAATCACATATTATGTATTCTCTAATATATGGATTTTTACAAGCATCATATCAGTCTGCTCAGGCTGCCATGATAAAATACCACCAACTGGATACCTTGAATAATAGAAATTTATTTTCTCACGGTTCTAGAGAAGTCCAAAATCAAGGTGTCAGAAGGGTCATTTTCCAGTGAGAGTTCTATTCCTGGCATTCAGACAGCCACCTTCTTGCTGTATTCTCACATGGCCTTTCCTTAGTGCATTATGCAGAGAGAGAGAGTGAAAGCATGAGAGCATGAGTGGGAGGGTGAATGAGAGAATGAGAGGGGGCAAGAGAACTTTCTGGTGTCACTTCTTATAAGGGCACTACTCCTATTGAATTAAAGTCCTACATTTAATTTATATAATTTTAACTACTTCCTTAGAGTCTTTATCTCCAGATACAGCCACATTGGAGGTTAGGATCTCAACATATGAATCCTAGAGGGACACAAACATTCAGTCCATCAACAAGCATAATGCTTTATAGATTCATCTGTGTTTTTGTGTGTTTCAGTCGTGTATTCCTTTGTTGCCTCTGAGTGATATTCAATTTACGCAAATACTGAAATTGACTTATTCATTCATCTGTTGATGGATATTTGGGTTATTTCAAGATTTGGTGATATTATAAATTAACGCTGCTAGGAACATTGCAGTACAAGTCTTTGAACGTTGTTTGTTTTTATTTCTTTGAAGCTAAGAGCTAGTAACAGAATTGCTGGGTCATATAGTAAATGGAAGTTGATGTTTCTTATGACAATAAGCTGCCCAAATGGATGTGCCATTTTACATTCCTGTCAGGAGTATTGGAAGGAGTATGTGTACCCTGATGTTTATAGCAGCACTATCAACAATAGACAAAATATGGAAAGAGGCCAAATGTCCATCAACCAATGAATGGATAAAGTTGTGATATGTACACACAATGGAATGTTACTCAGCCATAAAAAATTAAATCTTGCCATTTGCAATGACATGGATGGAGCTAGAATGTATTATGCTAAGCAAAATGTCAGAAAAAGACAAATATCATATGATTTCACTCATATGTGGAATTTAAGAAACAAAACAGATGAACATAGGGGAGGGGGAAAAGAGAGGGAAACAAACCATAAAATGATAATGATAAGATAAGAATGATAAGAACAAACTGAGGGTTGATGGCGGGAGGTGGTGGGGGATGGGCTAGATGGGTAATGGGTTTTAAGGAAGGCACTTGTTATGATAAGCACTGGGTATTGAATGTAAGTGATGAACCATTGAATTCTACTCCTAAAACCAATATTGCACTGTACATTGACTAACTAGAATTCAAATTAGAAGTTGAAAAGAAAAATAAATAAATAATTAAAAATAATTTTTTGAAAATATCAAAACATGAAACACAGAAAGGAGTAGGAGAGCTAAAGCTGCTCCACATCATCATGAATACTGGATTTTGTCAGCCTTTTACTTTTAGACATTTTAGTGAGTTTGTAATGATAGTACATTGTAATTTCAATTTGCTTCTCTCTGATGACTAATGATATTGAACTTTAAAATTGTATATCTGTAGGATGCTTATCTTTTATTGTGCAGTGTCTATTCAAATCATTTGCCATTTTAAAAAATACTTTATTCAAATTCAATTTGCCAAATATACTATAACACCCAGTGCTCATCTCATCATGTGCCCCCCTTAATTGCCTATTTTTAATGGGAGTTGTCTTTCATCTATTTGTCATATTATATGAGTTATTTATATACTCTTGATATAAATTCTTTATCTGATATATGCATTGTGAATATTTATGTTCTAACCTACTTTTTCCTTTTCCTAATTGTGTCTTTCTAGAAGCAGAAATTTTAAATTTTGTTGAAATAAAATTTACTGTTTTTCCTTTATAATTTTTGGCATTTGTACCCTATCTCATAAACCTCTGCCTGATTTAAATTCACAAAAATTTTCTCCTCATTTCTCCAAATATTTTTTTATAAATTTCCTTATACATTTAGGTTTATGATCTATTTAAGATTTCTTTTGGATTATATAAGGTAATGATCAAGGTTCACTTTTTCCCCCATATAGATATCCAGTTGTTTTAACACTGGTTTTTAAAAAGCTTTCCCCATCAAAGTATCTTGACATTTTTGTTGAAAACCAATTGATCATAAATAAGAAGTTCTATTTCTGGACTATTTATCCTGTATATCTGTATCTGCAGCAATATGTTACTCTTTTGATTGCTGTAGGAAAATATTAAGAAAGAAGTAGAATAATTCATTATATTCACAATTGTTTTGGCTATTCTTTTTTCCTTTCCATTTCCATTTCTATTTTTCTTTCCATGTCCTTTCCATTTCTATATAAATTTTAGAATCAACGTCAATTTCCATGAAAAATACTGCTGAAATATTGATGAGAATTGCATCAAATCTACATGTCAACTTTGGGAGAATTGATGTCTTAACACTGAGTCTTCCGATTCATGAGCATGGTATATCTGTAAATTTATTTAAGTATTCTTAATTTATCCCAGCAGTATCTCATTGTTTTACTGTAACAATTATATTGATCTTGCACATCTTTCATTAAGTTGTAAGTTGTTTTTTTTTCCTTAATTATGTTTGTATGGAGAACTTCGTTGATTGATTTTCAAATGTTAAGAAAACTTGCATCTCTGGGATAAATCCACAAGATGTATTGTCTAATATCTTTTATGTATTTTATTTGCTAACATTTTGTTAATGATATTTTAGTCTGTGCTCACGAGGAATGTTGGTCTGTAATTTTCTTGTAATGTTATCTGGCCTTGGCATAAAGGCAATATTGAACTGCTAGAGTGAGTTGATATCTTATATTTTCTGAAAAAAATGTGATCTTTGTATTATTTCTTCTTTAATTATTTGAAAGAATACCTCTGAAGCAATCTAAACATTGAATTGTGTTAGGGACAATATTATAAATTATGAATTCAATGTCTTTGATAAATATGTTATTCATATTTTCTAATTATTGTGTTAATTTAGTGATTTAGGTATTTCAAGAAGTGTGTTTATTTCATCTAAGTTTTCAAATTTATTGTCTTTCATTTTTATAATATAGTCTTTTATTCTTTTAAATTGTATAGGATAATCATTTCTTATTTCTCATATTTCTAGTTTGAATCTTAATTAGCTGGAATGTTATTAGTTTATGCTTTCAAGGAATCAGCTTTTGATTTCATTAATTTTTCTCTAGTGTTTGTTTTCTATTTTACTGGTTACCATTCTTAAATTTATTCCTCTCCTTCTCCTTAGGTTTAGCTTGTTGTTTTATTTATTTTTCTTTCTGAGATAGTAGTTTATATCACTGATTTTAGACTGTTAAAAATATATAAGCATTTAAAGCTATGAGTTTCTTACTAAATATTGTATTATCTGCATTCTATAAATTTTGATATGTTGTGTTTTCATTTTCATTTAAGGCAAAACTTTTTCTTTAAGATTTATTTATTTATTCATGATAGACACACACACACACAGAGAGAGAGAGAGAGAGAGAGGCAGAGACACAGGCAGAGGGAGAAGCAGGCTCCATGCAGGGAGCCTGACTTGGGACTTGATCCTGGGACTCCAGGATTGCGCCCTGAGCCAAAGGCAGGCGCCAAACCGCTGAGCCACCCAGGGATCCCCAAGGCAAAACTTTTTCTAATTACCATTATAAGTTCCTTTTTGACCCATGGTTTATTTCAAAATGTGTTGTCTAATTTATAAATATTTTATAAACTTCCAGATAACTTCCTGGTATTAGTTCGTAATTTAATGTTTCTTTGATCAGCAAACATATACTGTATTTAAAATTATTGAGATGGGGATCCCTGGGTGGCGCAGTGGTTTGGCGCCTGTCTTTGGCCCGGGGCACGATCCTGGAGACCCGGGATCGAATCCCACGTCAGGCTCCCGGTGCATGGAGCCTGCTTCTCCCTCTGCCTGTGTCTCTGCCTCTCTCTCTCTCTCTCTCTGTGACTGTCATAAATAAAAAAAAAATTAAAATTATTGAGATGTACTGATCTAGCACATGGTCTGCTTTGATTAATGTTCTGTATTTATTTTAAAGTAATGTTTATTCTCTTGTTGGATGCAGTATCTTATTTTTTGCTTTATAAATGTTTATTTAAACTGAAAAAAACAATGTTAGGTTATAATATTTATCAGATGTATAGTAATGTTTCCACAGCAGAAAAAAATATCTAAGGTAGAAGTCAACTTGCACTATATAGTCAGCATCATAATATAGGGATTGTGGTGATAGTGATGATTTATTACTTATAATGTAGGGGAAAAATGACTAAAGGAACATTGGTACTTGTAACCCCTCTTCTGCATCCAGAAACAACTACAAATAAATGATTTAATAAATAAATAAGTGAGGATGAAGTGACAACTTTTCTCAGAGAATTCCGAATCACATATATAGATGTTCCCCACTTATATAAATCACATATATAGATGCTCCTATATATAGTCCAAAATGGTGGTCATATTTAGAAGATACCTCAGATTATACCTGTTGTTAGGTGTGTGGAATTCTATTTAACAGTGCTGTGTACATAGTGGACAAGTTAGTTCTTATGTGAAACATCTAGTCTTTCTAGGTATTTAGAAATGCCTTGATGTATTTTAAACTAGAAGTAGAGTAACGCTTCTTGTAAATAGCTTTTAAAAACTGATGGGAAATATTATCTATGGAAATAGAATTGCTAAACCTCCTCTCTGAACAGTATACTTGTTCAATGATTTGAGGGAGGTGGAAGGGAATAAATTGCAAAAGATTCTTTGCTAGTGTGTGCTAGAAAATTTCAGCTTATCTATTGTGCTATATGTTATGTGCATTTAACTTGACTGTATATATTGTATATATACTGGACAAATAGGTCATAATTTTACAATATATAGTCTCTAGATATTAAAGAGGTTGCCAATGTATGACAAAGGTAGAGTTAGTAAACTAACACATTTTGTACACTTTGTGTTAAAACTCATGAAAAGGCTATCATCTGAAAAGGACTTTTAGAGATTATACTGTAGTCACATCTAAGTGACACGTGCCTGTCTACTCACCCTCTGGGTTGGCAATAGAGAGAAGTTGTGAGAAATCAAGGGTTCTAGACTGGAATGTTCCTATGCAGAAGACACTATCAGATATAACCCATTGTTACATGTGTGTAGTTTATTCAACACTACTATGTATATAGTGGACAAACTTAAGTCCTTATTTAAAACATCTAGACTTTCTAGATGTTTAGAAGTGCACAAAGCATGTTAAAATTAGAGGTAGTAAAATAACACTTTTTGTAGATAATCCTTTTGTTAATATTCATATGAAATATTGTCTTTTGAAAATGGTATGATCAAAGTGAGCAAACCACCTCTCAGAGCAATACACATCATATGATATTTGTGCTGGTTCAGGGAGGAAGGAGAAGAAAGCGCAGAGGGCTTCACACCAGCATGTTTATAGTCAGGCAGGATTAACCGATTTCCTGTATGTCTGCATTTTGTTTTACTTAGCTATGTATATAGTGTATATAAAAGACCAATGAGTCCTAATTCACAACATCTAGTCTTTCTAGATGTTAAAGAGGTTGCCAGTGTATGACAAAAGTAGTAAACAAATACATTGTGTACACTTTGTGTTTAAATTCATAGGAAAGACTATTCTGAAAACTAGAAGAAGTGAAATTGTTAAAATCCCCTCTAAGTATTACAGATGCTTATACTTTTCACTAGGTTAATATAGATGAGAAAAAGGAAGGTTTCTAGACCAGAATGTTCTTTCAGTGCTACTATGTATGTAGTGGGCAAATTTTAAATAAATCCTTACTTGAAACATCTAGTCTTCTGGATATTTGAAAGTGAACAACATGTTAGAAGTAGAGAGTTAAAGTAACAACACCCTTTAAGTATTGTTAATTTACAAGAATGGTTGTCTTTTGGGAATGGAACTGTTAAACTTGATGTCTTGGAGAGAATGCTGACTGTTCACTGAGGGACGGTGACAGGGGCAGGCAAGAAGTGAGGATAGAAGGGTTCTGTGCCCTTGAATCTTTGGACTAAAATTCTGTATGTACATTTTAGTTAATATTGCTGCATGTCAAAGAGTAAACCCTAATTCCTAAAGTATATTAAAAGTAGAGGTAGTAAAATAATCCATTTATAAATGTCCTTTTGTTAGTTTTTAGGAAGGATTGCTCTGGGGGTGTCTGTTAATCCACCACTTAGAGCTAGATGTAGTCCTATACTTAGTTGTTAATATGGTGGAGGGAGCAGAGGAGGGGTAAAGGGAAGGGCTTTTTGCTAGTATCTCCACATCTAGAAGACAGTTTTAGGTTATAACCATAGGTCTATGTATGTTCTTATGAAGTACCTGTGTCTGTTGTGGACAAGGTTCATTATTTTGTAACATCTAATCTTTTTGGTTGTCCTGAGGTGACAATGTGTGATAAAATGTACAGCAAGTGAATTAACCAATTTATAAGTTTCTTTTTGTTATCATTGATAGGAAAGAAGCATCTTGCACCTGGGGTTGTTAAACTGTCTCTGAGAAATGTCAGAACTTTTTAGGTTGGCAGCAGAGGGGAAGAAGGAAGTATAGAGGGAGAGTTGTATGCAGATGTTTTCATATTTACATTTTAATGATAACTGTTAATGTGTGTTCATCTCTTTGGAATACATTAAGTGATTCAATGGAAACATACCTCCTTGCTAATATTTGAATAGTATAGATTGGATGATGAATTCTGTTAAAAGCATTATATGGGGCAGCATGGGTGGCTCTGTGGCTTAGCACCACCTTCAGCCCAGGGCCTGATCCTGGAGACCCGGGATTGTGTCCCATGTCAGGCTCCCTGCATGGAGCCTGCTTCTCCCTCTGCCTGTGTCTCTGCCTCTCTCTCTCTCTCTCTCTCTCCCTCTCTCTGTTTCTCATGAATAAATAAATAAAATCTTTTAAAAAATAGTAATATGTTGTGTACTCTGTTACTTTATGTCTCAGTTTTAATTGAACATTAAAGGAATGTAGTATTTTAATTGTAACTCTGCCAATATCTTTATCTAGAGGCCTCTTGCCATTTTTGTCTTTATATTTTTGTCACCAAGAAAGGCAGGATTACAATTTTTTTCTTTCAGATGGAGTTGGTGCAGTGTATTTTTGGTTATCAAAATACTCATAGTTTGGGGACTTTGACATGGTAAATGTTCATGGTGTGTAAAAAAAAAGGATGATACATAACTGTATGATCTTTTTTTTGGTATGATCTTAATTACATTAAAATGATTACTTGTGTAGAGACACACATGGGACCTAGAAGTCAAATTGTAAACTGCTCATGATTATGGGTGACTTTGTTCTTTGCTTCTTGTGTTTTCAGTTTCCTTTTATGCACATGTTAACTTTTAAAAAATAAATGTTTAAAAAACCTAAAAGAAAGAATTTTCTTCAGATATTTTGTTCATATTTCCATTGAATTTTTTCATTTTATTGACTTTTGAGAGCTCATTATAAATTCTGGATACAAATATTTTATCAGATTTATAATTTGAAAAAGATTTTGTTATTCTGTTGCTTGTCTTTTCATTCTCCTAACAGCTTTTGGTGTCATATCTGAGAAATGTTTGCCTAAGCCAAGGTCATAAAGATTTTATTTTAGTTTTCTCCTAGAAGTCCATTTTAAGTATATTGAACTCATTGGAATTTTATAAAAGTGTTATGTATCTGTGAGATAAGTGTGACCTGTGCATTTCATTTTGTGACCTTTAGTCTATAGTATAATCTGGAAGTCATCAATGGAAAGAAAAACAACAACAACAACAACAAAAAAAAAACAACAACAACAACAAGCAAACCTATTGTAGTGCACATGATGACATAAAGGCAAGTACTTTAAAATAATATACGTTTTTACTTTAAAAATACACATTAAAATATTTTACCGTCAAAATGATAAAATATGTACTCTCCTATCACTGATTTATCCATTGGGAAAGAAACAAGCAAAAAGTAGTAATTTTTTGTGTGTTTGTTTTGTTTTTGGGGATCTACATATAAGTGAAATCATTATTGGTGGTTGACTCAAGGGTGGGGGGTATGGGAATGAACAAAATATATGAAGTGGATTAAGAGGTACAAACTTTCAGTTATAAAATAAATAAGTCACAGGGATGAAAAGTATTGCATAAGGAATATAGTCAATAATATAATAATGTTGTATGGTGACAGATGGTGACTACATTTATTATTATGAGCATTACTTACTGTATAGAATTGTTGATTCACTATGCTATTCACCTGAAACTAACATAATGTATGTCAACTATACTTCAATTTAAAAAGTCGGTATATGTAAACTAAGCTAATTGATGATTAGAAAGAAAAATTTATTTCAAATATAGTTTTCCACTTTAGTTATTTTGCAGTACTGTTCAAGCGTTAGGTTTAAGTTATAATTTTATATGGATTATTTTATTTTGTTTATCCTACAAAAAAATTGGCAAATGCAATTCTGTATATCCAATTTATATCTGTAACAATTTTCTCTTAAAAAACATATAGATCTGAAAATCACTGAAGCCATCGGTCACACAGAAGCAGTAGAAATCATAAAGCTTCTGATATTAGTTATATAGATACATGTTAAACAGGGGAGAAAAGATTGTAACTACAATTAGGCAATAATTCCATTGTTCACATTCTTTACTATGGAGTTAATGAGCAGCTCGAGGAGCCATGAAACGCAAGAAGCGAATGATGTTTAATGATCCAACAAGTCATTAAGTGCCTAAAGAGGAACCACAATGTCAGGTATCATTGCTCTTATGAATGTTTACTGCTACATGAATAACATTTGAAGTTTATTTTTGCATACATTTCCAAGTTAAAATAACTCATTCTGTTGGAAAAAATAAAAAGTATTTCTGGAGCTCTGATCTGTCTGTTGACATTTTTGTTTCTTAGTTATAATAAACCAACCAGTTTCGCTAGGATTAAAGTGTCATCTTCATAATTTAATTTTAGGTGACACAGCAAAATCAGTAATGAATCTGAGCTAGTAGAAATTCTACTTTCAAATATTAAAGGACTAAAATTTAATTTTAAATATGTTCCAGAGATCTGAAAGATATATTTCACTTGAGAAGACAAATAATAAGTTTAAAATGTAGACATCTCAAACTAAAGAGTAATGAATCAGACAGAGATAGCCATCCAGTCATAATATATCAGTTCCTCCCATGCTCACTCCTAAATTTTCAGATATCTTTGAAAGAAATGAAAGAGACAATTCTGCTTTAGTTTGTCTGGATTTGGATGTGAATCAAAAAAGATGGCTCAATGTGTCTTGTATATGACATGATGATAAATATTATAGTTTATTTTGTCCAAGGATGGGAAGTTATGATCTAACTTAGAATTTATAACCTGCTATATACATTAGATATCACCATTTGTACATGAATATTGAAAAATAGCTAAATCAAGCAATGGATAATGCACATTATATAAACTGTATGCTTACTGGTTTCCTAAAAATTAAATAGACTATTGATGTCATGTTAATTGGCATGGGATGTATTCACTTTATATAGTTCCTCTTTACTCCTACCTTATTTCCCTTTACTATTAAGATTCCATCTGTTTAACAAAAACATCTATAATTTATTAATATTTATTTGAAAAATGCAAGACAGATTTGGAGACAGATGGAAGCAGAACTGTTCAAAGAAAGCCATCAGCAGAATACATAGTGGATGAGTATTAGCCTACAAGCCAGAACCATTCAAATTATTCAAATCAAGGCAGCAAATAAAAGGGATGAAAGTTTTCATTCTTTTACCGAAACTACCTGTAAATAATTTAGAAATATTGGATTAAAATTTTAATATTCAACATTATTTTAAAAACGGAGATTAAAAGATAAAAGTAGACTGAGATAATTCATTTTATCAATGCATTGCTGATTCAGTAAAATATTTAGATTTGTTATAAGCCAAAATAGAGGTATTTCAGAGAGTAAAATATAAAGTTGTGAAAAGTTAAAATATTTAAATATTTGGGTGACAATCCAAAGACAATTATAGGTGGACAGAAGATAACTTTAATATTTATTGTGTGTTGAGCCCTATTGTTTACTGGAACATTTACACAATTTCTATTCCTATAGATTTTATTATTCTAGGACTGTTTTGTTCTTTTCTTCAGGACTTTTTTTTTCTTAATGTGAAGAAAGTGAGGCTCAGTAATGCTAAACAAATTGCTTAAGTTCAGTAAGCATATAGAATCAAAATTTGGTTCTAGATCTGTGTTGTCTTTGTTGTTTCCACTATGCCATATTATCCTTGTACAGATGGAATACTAGTGAGATACCCCTTTAGTTATCCCAGAAGTCTATTACTCAGAAACTTAGAGTATTTTCTGTTGACAATCAGGAAGAAAACACTTAATGCAGCTGAGAAATCAATATGTCCATGCAATAACATATTTTTTTCTTCACATGAAAATTCCTTTGATTGGGATTTTGTTCACAGTCCCTTATCTATTACTTTACACACTATTGTAAGAAGCTTAGTAATGCTTTCCTAGTCCATAGAATATTAAATATCTTATGTTAAAAAGTGTAGTGGAAATGCCGCAGAAAGACATTGGTATTAGCAAGAAGTATCAGCTAATAGTAAGGAAGAAAACAGGAAAATGATACATAAGGATTTTAAACCCCCAACATTTAATAGAAGGGTCAACCATCCTTACATATCCCAATAGCTTCTAAATGGATCACCTTATTAAAGCATTGCATAAAACTTGTCAGTTCCTGATATCATGAAGGAAAAGGGGAGGATAATAATAGCTAACATTTATTGAACACTTATTATATGCCAAGTACTTTTCTGTCTTTTTATTTATCAACGCATTTTGACTTCACAATACTTTTTAATTATATATGCAGTCCTTTTATTGTCATTTTTACAGATGAGAAAAAAATGAACTTTAGAGGGGTTAAGTAAATTATTCAAGATCATACGTATAGTAAATGATCAGAATAAAGATTCAAACTCAGTTTGGTTGCTCCCACAACATATGCTCTTTATCCAGTAAGAGCAGTGTGACATACTGTCACTTGTGTTCGGCATCTTCTTTTTTTAAAAAAGGGGAAGGAACGCCTGGGTGGCTCACCAGTTGAGCATCTGCCTTTCTGGTTCCGGAAATCGAGTCCTGCATCAGGCTTCCCCTGGAAAGCCTGCTTCTCCCTCTGCCTGTGTCTCTGCCTCTCTCTCTGTGTCTCTCATGAATAAATAAATAAATAATCTTTTAAAAATAATAAAATAATTAAAAAGGGGGATAGAATACACTTTTAAAAGCTTTCATTTTATAAATACCTTAAAATTAAATATTTGGAGTTTAAAGGGGTACAAATTTATTTGGAGATGACATCTTATTTTCAAGCATTTATTACATTTCTACAGTGTTTCAAGCATTGTACTATATAATATGAGATAAACTGAAGAAGGATAAGATCCTGTTAGATCCCTTGGCAAACTCATAAGTTTAGAATAAGCATGTAGAGAAGGATTTTATGCCATTTCATAAAGTTCATCAATAATTGCACCAAGATGAGAGTATGCTTGCCTCAGACTGGGAGTGAGGGAAGCTTGAGGTCATAGAAGACTTCTCTGAAGTAGGCCTCAAAAAGGGCACTGAGTTTCTGCAGTACAAGAGAAGGCAGGTGTGTGTGTATTGTGTCCCTTTTACTCTCTTTAATCCTGAGCCCACATCACCACTGCTAAAGTTTCACTTGTCACTTGTCACAGGTCAGGGGGAAGGATGGGGGGAAATGTAAGAATGGAAGGGTTCTGATAAAGGGAGAGGTGGAGGCAAAGGAAGTAAAGGGTTGCTGTGGAAGTGTATTCTTATGTAGGAATTGGATATTGAGATTAAACTGATTAAAAGGAGAATAAGAATGCTTAATACTTGTTTGGTTGCTTTGACATAAAAATAGTTTTGTTTTTGTTTGTTTAATTTTAGTATTCACTTTTTCTGAAAAAGTGACCGTTCTTCAGTCTTAGTTTAAATTATTTCAGGCAATATTCATTCACTGATGACAGAGTACTGTCAAATCATTGGGCATTTCATGAAGCAACACGGTCACATGAAGTATGGGGACTAGCATTAACAGTACTAGTGGGCACTGGCATTGAATTAGGCTTTGTGTCTATCATGCTATTAAGGGCTCTTTGGGTTCTAGGAAGAGAAAACTCAACCTGGTGCAAACCAAGACTGGGGAGGGTAAAATGACTACCTAGGAAGGTTCCATGGTAACTGAGTTAAAGACACCTCACCAGGTGACAGGAAGACTAGGAGTTAAGTTAGCTCCAGGGCTCATGTTCTTCCCATTTCCATCTCTATATTTTTGAGGGTGTCTCATCTCTCTGAGTCAGATTCAGTTCTCTTTGCGTATCTGTGTCAGTGTCTCTGTGTCCTCTGTGTTCATCTCTCTGGGTCTGTACCTCTTTTGTCTCTATTTATTTTTGTGTGTCTGTAATTTTCTGTCTATGTAGTCATTCTCATTATATTTTTATGTGAGATGTGTTTTCTCTCTCCCTTTAGGTCTCTATTAAAAACTTCATTCTGTGTACCTCTCCATTTGTCTTTCTGTTGCTTTTTGCTCTGCATCTTTCTCTTATTTATCTCTCTCCTTTAGTCTCTCTCTCTGTCAATTTCAGTCTGTTATCTCTTTCTGTTTCTCTGTATTAATTATCTCTGAATGTGTCTGTTTCTCTGTTATCTCTCTGTATATCTCTGAGGGATCACTGAGACTATTTTTCTCCAAATGTCTCCTTGCCTGTCTGTCTATATGGATATTTCCCTGAATCTCTGTCTGTGTGATTGCATGTCTCTCTCTCTGTCTGTCTCTTACTCTATATATGTATATACAAATATGTTTGTATATGCACACAATACATATCTCTCTGTGTATCTCTGTCACTATGTCTCCCCTAGTTTGTTTGTAAAATGCCCCCCCAATTGTTACTTCTTTTACTAAAAGAAATACAAAAAAGGTCAACTTTCTATAGCTAACTGCTTATTTCTGTTCTTAACTCAAATTTCTCAAACAAGATATCCTGATAAACTCATTTCTTCTTGAGGCAGTCCCATCAGGCATCCACTATTAGCCATCTTATGGATAAACCATGTTTACTCTTGGTTCAGTAAAAGAATGGTCATGGGGCATGGCCACGTGGCACAGCAACTGATTAGCAAAGCACTGTGGAAAGAGTAGATTCCCTGTGAAGGAATCATAGGGCAGGTTCTCCAAAATGCATCTAGTATCCCATCAAGTTGGAACCATTACTTTTATTTTATTGATGAAGAAAGTGATTCTCAACAGGTTAATAAGTTGTCAAGAGTCACAAAAATAACAAGTATGGAGCAGGAATTGAAACACAGTCTGTCTGAATCCAATGGCCAAGTTCTTTCCATTAGATTGTGCCTCTAAAAACAAGTCATAAAAGATTCTTAGTTTTTAACCCAGAAACTCCACGAATAAGAAGTTATACTTTTTTTTTAAAGATTTATTTATTCATGAGAGACAGAGAGAGAGAGGCAGAGACATAGGCAGAGGGAGAAGCAGACTTCTTGCAGGGAGCCCGATGCAGGACTCTATCCTGGATCCTGAGATCAGGCCCTGAGCTGAAGGCAGGTGCTCAACTGCTAAGCCACCCAGGTATCCCAGAAATTATGCTTAATAAATAATTTATCTGAAGCTAAAAGTTATTCATTGCATTATGTATACAACCTAAATAACTCCACATGCTCCAGGCTTTTTGGATCACCTTACCTTTAATATCCAAATAAATGTATTTGAATCCTCATCCCACATTCTCTCAAAAATAAAATTTCCTCTTCAATATAATTGGGAATTATCCTGCATTGTCATTGCCACTCTCTTTTCACATTTATACTGAATTCTTCACTAGATGACCAATATTCCAGTGTGATATAATCTCCATCATCGATTTTGCATTAATTTTGATTTTATGAAAATAATGCATTAAAACTTTATTTATTTTTGATTACTGAGTATATTGGGTTCCTTTAAATTTTGTACCCAGTAGAATACCTCACTTGTCTCACTATAATCCTAGTCCTGATGACTATATAGTTTGAGCTAGAAAAGCAGCAACAACATATAGAGGACTGTAATCAATGGCCACTTAAATAAGAGACACCTGTCAATTAATCATAATTCTAACCTTCAACGCATCTGAAGAACCAAAGCTTGGGGAGGTAGTGGGAGGCTGATCACTTCAAGGTGATAAATATAGCAAGATAGCAAGAGAAAAGTATCAGACTACACATTCCTCTCAATGTCAGACTTGTGTTTGTACACAATCCTGGCTAGCAATAAGAGAGAGGAAGATTTGGATCAGTTATAAATTAGTCTAAACTAAGCTTTGAATAACCACACATGACTGTAAATTGTGTAGTCTACTCAAGGTGTCATTAAAGGACAAGACAGGGAGATGCAAAACAGTTCAGGTGCAGGTGGAGATTGGAGAAAAAGCACAAAATGGTTTCACGTTTATACCACAAGTAGAAACTATTGCATAAATTGGTTACATTGGACTATAAACAATATGCCATTTCATCATCTTTTAATAACCTAGCATAGTACTAGTTATATAACAAGAGCCACAAATACCTGCTAATTTTATATGACCTAATTCAGAAAGAAGAAATAAAAACTTTTAATCAACAGAAAATTACAAAATGACAAGATTGGTAAAGGGGATGCACTAAACTCATCCAGGCATGTTGTTTAGGATGACTCTAATCAAGAGCAGGACAGAATGATGTGAGAGGACAGCAAGCAAAGATGAGCAGGGAAATTTACTCTTGACGTTTCTGACCTAATATTAACATCAACATGAGATTAGGAAGATAGGATCAGACCTAGAAAAAAGTCTCAAGAGTTCATCATATCCAGTCCCCTGCCTGCAGGCAAGTGAGAATCTTCAATATCCAGAACAACATACTGTAGGTAAAAAGAAAGAAAGAAAGAGAAGAAAGGAAAGAAAGAAAGAAAGAAAGAAAGAAAGAAAGAAAGAAGAAAGAAAAGAAAAGAAAGAAAGAAAGAAAGAAAGAAAGAAAGAAAGAAAGAAAGAAAGAAAGAAGAAAGAAAGATCTGCTTAAGAATCGTCTACTGCTTACAACATGCATTTGGTAAGCATTTTTCCTACATTTTTTGGCAGACAATTTTTTGTACACATAATGGTACCAACATTTTGCTTTTCCTATAGCTAAATTAATGTTTCTAAGACAAATTTTCTTCATATTGATATATTAAAATGCCAGGACTTTGATTAACAGATCAAAAAGTACATATGGAAGAAGTGCCATGAGTTACAACTAATACCCTATGCTAGTTGTGTGGCGCTTTTTCACATAAATGTATCACTTTTTCAAAGGCTAGGCTAACTGAATCATATCTCACAAATGGCCTGTTTTAATGTTACAGCATTTGGCAAAGTTACATTAAAGAAAAAATGACTAATCTATTCAGATATATTGTACTTATCAAGAACATTATGTATACTGGAAGACTGAGTATTGTAGTCAAGAAAATTCATATACTTCAAGTGAAAACTAAACTCAAATTTTATTTATTTTTTAATATATTTTTATTTACTTAAATTCAATTTTCCAACATACAGTGTAACACCCAATGCTCATCCCATCAAGTGTCCCCCCTCAGTGCCCATCAACCAGCTACCCCAACCCCCCACACACCTCCCCTTTCACAACCTTTTGTTTGTTTCCCAGAGTTAAGAGTCTCTCATGGTTTATCTCCCTCTCTAATATTTCCCACTCAGTTCCCCTCTTTTCCCTTATAATCCCTTTCACTATTTCTTATATTCCACATATGAGTGAAACAATATGATGACGGTCCTACACAAATTTTTTTTTAAAAATTTAAAAATGCATTATGCAATGTAAGACTCTTTGTATTCCTTCTCTTCCCTAAAATAACTACCAGAGAGGAATTTGTTTTTAAATCTTAGTTAGGAGGTAGGCATTGGTCGGATGTATTTAATATATAGACAATATTTTTTTACATAACATATGTTTTTGTAGTTTTCTCTGAAAACAAATTTTACATTGAAAGTTTTCTGAAAACAGATTTTAAAATTGTATTCACATCCATACACCTTGAGCTCATTTAGAATATAAGTATTTGGAAATTTGCAAACCAAAAGTAAAAATGAACTGAAGATATTGCTATTTTGAAACTCTCCTTATATTCCCCACTCTTATACCCTGTCCATGAGTCTTGGAGGTCTTTAGATATAGGTCAGAATACTGTGGCAAACCTGCTTCCACTTGGGAGAACTAAGAATACTGAAAAATAAATTTGGGAGTAGTTAGGTAGTCAACAAAGCATGGAGACTAAAAATATCTCGATGTAATTGAGGATGATCAATTAAGTGCTACCTTATTCAGGTTTTCTTTGGAAAGAGCCGGTCTTTCTCTTTATTTTCTCTTTGTGTTTCCAGACTTTAACAGGTAGGTTTCTTAGCCATATTATGAATGATTGATTTGGGTCAATCACTCCTCTTTCAATTTCAATCCATACAATTGGATGGGGCTGATTTCATGTCCCAATCTCAAAGTGGGACATGACCTAGTATCTGACCTATCTTTTAATTTTATACTCTCCTTCTTTTAATTATCCTTCCTTATCTCATATATTAGAGGTCAGCTAGGTATGCCTGAGTGGCCAGTTCCAGGTAGAAGTCTATTTAGGAATAGCCCATAAGTTCCATGTTTCTTTTCATTTTTAAGGGTTGCAAAAAACGTGACACAGACTGCATGGTGTATAAAACCTAAAATATTTATTATCTAGTCCTTTCAGAAAGTTTGCAGACCTCTGCCATTGATTATAAACACTATTCTCTTAACATTTATTTTAATGGTTTTCATTATTTTTTATGTAAATCTATAAAGCCCCTGTAATTTATTTTGAGGTACAGTTAGAAATGAATCTTTTTTAAAAATGGAGAACCAATTTACATAATACAATTCATTGAATGGTCTATGCTTCCTTTTGATTTGTAATACCACCTCTCTCATATGTTCATATACTTTCTCTCATATAAGTTTGAATCCATTCCCAGTCCTTCATTCTGTTTGCCCACCCCATTCCAATATCATATTATTAATTATTGTAGATTTATCACAAATCTTGATATATGGAAGAGCCCGTCTTTCATCTATATTGTTCCTTTTCTGAAATGTTATTAATATTTTAGATCTTTACTCTTTCATATTATTCAGTTTAGAAGTAGTTAAGTCTCGTTCCATGAAAAGCCCCGTTAGGATACTGAGTAGAACTGCATTAAGCTTACAGGATAATTTAGGGAAATTAACATTTTTATGATATAGGATCTTTCAGAATTCATATGTAAGTATATCATAGTTCTGGGTTTTTTCTGTTATTATAAAATAGGATATTTTTTATTATTACATTGCTTAATTGTTCATTGCTGATATATACTATAGTTGATTATTGTTGGTTTGTATTCAGCAAATTTGATTAAGCCTTCTATTAATTATAAAAATTTGTATATTCTTTTAGACTTGCAATGTAAAAATTATCAACTATAAGTAACAGGTTTTTCTAATTCTTACAAATCTTATGTCTTCTTTTCCCATGTACTAGCCAGACTATTGACTAAAATATTTAATAATGATGTTATCAGGAATTTTTGTCATTTTTTGATATCCATGGGCATACCCTTCCAAGTTTTACTATTAGGTATGATGTTGGATGTATAATTTTGGTATATGTTGTATCAGTTTAGGAAAATCCCTCTATTCCTTTTAAAATATATCCATTAAAGTATTCTTTACAGAAATTTGTTCTATGTTGTGGAAAAACCTTATAAGTGAATTCTCCCATTTGTTATCTATTTTTTATAACACTGTTTTCTTCCCTGCTGTAAACTTTTAGTTTATCTTGGGTGGAGTTTTCTTCTGTTCTCTCAAAATTTTTGGTGTTGTATTTCTTTCCCTTTTCTGATTTCTACATGTCTAAAGATTTTACATTTGCCTCCACCAAGCCAATTAGGCTTCTCAGATTAAAACCAGGACTCACTTTACTGGCTGGAGATCTCTTAACCTGGAGGAAAATTTCAGACCTTGTTCTAGAGCAGAAGGTGGCTTGCTACCTCCCACTTCCTGTGGTAACAGATTGACACTAACTATAGCCATTGGCGGTGACCTCAGAATTTTGTAGCCATGTTGTGAGGAGATGGGGGAGGTTGTGCTCCAGATATCCAGTTTCCAGATACCCCAGTTAGTCTGGGGAGGCTTCAATTTCTGTTAATTTACAGAAATTGAGTTCTGTGCCATCTCTTTCTGGTTATAGCGTTAGAGAACAAAGGGTCTAAAATATTGAATTTAGACATTTAATCTATCCTTAGTAATGTATGGAATCTATTCTCTACCCTATAGCCAGTGTTCCCATGAAGAAGTAATTCAGATCATGTCATTTCCAAAGCTCTTACATTGGCCTCAGGGTTCCACATAATCTTGCCCCCACTTTATCTCTCTGACTTCCTCTTTTATACCACTTTTCCTTTTGTTCTTTAACCTCAAACCATGCAGATCTTGATGTCTTTTAAGTATACCATGCAGGATCCTATCTCAGGGTTTTGAAATTGTAGTTCTATCTAGTAATCTCTTCTCCAGATATTTGCATAGTTCAAAGTCTCTTTTCATTCAGATCTCTGCCTAAGAGATTGGTCAACTTTCAGAGAAAATTTTCTTGATCACTCATATTATAATAAACATGTATTTGTTTTTTTAAATCTATCCTATCTATTTGAATGTCAGTTCCATGAAAGCTGAGACTTCATTATAGTCATAGCTATATTCTCAGCTCCTGGAGTAGTACCTGGTACATAGTAAGGGCCCAATAAGTATTTATTGAATTAATAAATAAAGTATCAAATTTGATCTTCAAACACTGTGTGAGGTCAGTGTGATTATTCCCAATGCCTCAGAATCAGTGAAGACACTATTCCCAGAAGTTAAGTAACTTGCCTAAGGCTACACTGCTAATAAGTGACAAAGTCAACTAAGTTGGTTGCATTACATATCTTTCCAGAAAACAGAGTCCATCAAAATTTGATTACAAGTGATGGGTTAGGCTAGATATCCATAATTACCACATTTATGTTTTTCTCAAGATATAAATTAGTTCCTATAAACTAATTATTTGCTTTTAAAAACCCTTCAATAATTTTCCATTGCACTTAAAATAAAATTCAAATTTTCAGTATGACCTTAAAGGCCTTGCATGATATCCAACTTCATCTGGTGCCTCTTTTCCTTTCACTCACAGCATTCTAGATGTATAGACCTTTTTTCTTTTTATCTCAAACACTAAGTCCTTACCATTCTCAACTCCAATCAGTTTTTTATTTGCTATTTCCTCCTCTTGAAAAACTTTCCTAACTAGTTTCATAACTGGTTTCATATTCATATCTTAGTTCATAGAGGTCTTCCCTGATCATCCTATCTAATCCTTTCACCTCTACTTTCATTACTTTCTATTCCACTATCTTGTTTTATTTGCTTGATGACATTTAATGCTATTTGTAATGATCTTTCTTTTTATTCATTTATTTTTAGTCTTCCTCTCTCTCCACTACCATATATACTATCTAATTATAGGAACCTTGTTTGTCTTTTTATTATTTTGTTTCTAGCATCTAGAATAATGACTGGCACAAAGGAGGCACATAGAAATAATTATTGGATGATGATGATGATAATTATTTATTGAGTTCTTACTACATAATATGTATTTCATGGAGCCCTTTATCTGTATTATTCCTCAGAAATACAATGAGATTGATAAAATTTTTAGATCTAATTTATAGGCAATGAAGCTAAGAAATAGAGTCAACAATTTATCTAAAATCATGCAGCTAAAGAATAAGTGAATGAAAAGAATCCAGGCAATTTAGTTTGAGTGGTAGTGCTCTTCACCTCAATTTAAAATGAAAGAATGAATAAATGATTCAGCTAATTGGTTTTGTACTCTTAATTGTCTCAGATTTATGATCTTGCCTCCATGTTGTATTTCAACAAGTGGTGGAACATACTTAACATTGGGTAGAATAAATCAGTTCTGAGGAGTGAAAAGAAAGGTGTATTGGAGGAACCTGTTGGAATTGAATTTTCTTTCTTTTTTTTTTAGATTTTGTTTATTTATTCATGAGAGACACACACAGAGAGAGGCAGAGACATAGGCAGAGGGAGAGGCAGGCTTCCATGCAGGGAACCTGACGTGGGACTCAATCACTGGTCTCCAGGATCACACCCTGGGCCAAAGGCGGCACTCAACCGCTGAGCCACCCAGGCTGCCCCGGAATTGAATTTTCTAATAGTTTCTGGCTCCTCTTAGATTTGCCAATTCAAATTGACAAAATACCATCATTTCCCAATTGATACATCAATCTTATTCTGAGAAAGAGGGGAAATTTAGAAATTTGGCTGTTTTAGTATAGCAATCTACATTTGAAATATTCTCTAATATAGACTTCAGTGATTCAGGTTAGACAATCTCACTGTTAACTATCTGTTTCTAGCTTGAAAATCCTAGATTTGACCATCTTATTTCTTATTGTAGTTTATTAAACACCGCATGGAGTCATGAATACATTTTCTTATTCTGAAATATGTAGCCATTTTCCATTGAATATCACCCCTGGCATTAGTCTTATGCCAAGAGAGAAGAGACAATATTCTAAAAAAAAAAAAAAAAAACGCTTTCCAGATTTTCACATGGATGCCCAGCTTCCCATCTACAGAAACATAAATCCTCACTATGATTCACCTAATCTTGACTCAACTAATTCCACATTCTGGCAGTTGCATCTTGGTACTACTTACTCCATTAAGACCTTTTGGTTGCAAATATAAAAATTCAACTAAACCAGATTAGGCCAAAAGAAAAAAAGGAATAAAGTGTAAGGATAAGGAATCCTCTCACAGAGCTAAAGGGCCGGTATTTACCCAGGCCCCAGAGGGTGACTGGAGCCCAAGACTGAAAAAGCTTCAGGAAGTCCAACTCTCATCTCTGCTTATATCTCTGCTTATTTGTTTGGTTCTCCTTTCTTTCTTCAGTTGGGCATTTGTGTTTTTTTCATTCCATTCAGTTAACTATGGCTACCCTTCAGCTCTTTTTTTTTTACTTTTTTTTTTAAATTTATGATAGTCACAGAGAGAGAGAGAGAGAGAGAGGCAGAGACACAGGCAGAGGGAGAAGCAGGCTCCATGCAGGGAGCCCAATGTGGGACTCGATCCCGGGTCTCCAGGATCGCGCCCTGGGCCAAAGGCAGGCGCCAAACCGCTGCGCCACCCAGGGATCCCTTTTTTCCTTTTTTATTGTGATTTTTTCATTTGTTTTTATTGAAGTCGATTTGCCAATATATAGTATAACACCCATACCCTTCAGCTCTTAATGTATATGTTACATTTCTAGCTAGAGTCTGATGCCAAGTCCTAATTCCAAATTCCTAGAGGAAAGATTCTTATCTGAGTAACTGTGATCAGTCTTCCACATAGAGTTCAATTAGACACGATCAGCAGTATGTAATCACAAAGCAAAATAAACGGCTTCTGAGAGCCCACACCTGTGTATTAGTAGTGGGCATAGAAGTAAACTTTTCCCAGACAAAAGTAGATAGGCTGAGCAGACATATAATAGCCCACTATTATTTTTTCTCACTTTTGAAAATATACTCTCATAATGTATGATTAACTTAAAAACAGTAACTATCATGTTTTAAATAGTGTATTAAAGATTTATTAGGCATATTCTATGTCTTCCAGACACTATGCTGTCACTTTATAAGCATCAGTTCCTTTAGTTTTCTTAAGGACCCTATGAGGGTTAATGTCAGCATCTCCATTTTCTTTTTTTTAAATTGAAGTATATTTAACACAGAGTATTATATTAGTTTCAGGGGTACAATATAATGATTCAATAATTCTAAACATAATCCAAAAGTCCACTATTCTTGCTCATCTTTGTTTTAGATTACATGCATTATTTTTTTAAATCAAAAGATTTCCAAGTTAATTTCACAGATAATTTAGGTTAAGATTAGTCACATAAAAGGTTTCTTATAAATTATTTACTATCCGAACACATAAAAGATATAATATATTCGCATACAACCTTTCAGGAATTCATCAATTTCACAAAACAAAATACATCTTTAGAGACTTACAGAGGTTGGCATTAATGACCAGTTTTCTAAGGAATGAGAAAATATTATTCTATACTATATTTCAATGCTAACTTTTCAAATATAGTTTTGCTTTAGTTGAATGACACAATATTTCAAAATTAGTACTTTATTATTGTTTGCTTTTTTCAAGTAGAGGCAATATCTAGATTGGAATGTAATTTGGGCAATTGTTGAGAGATCAGAATACACTATCAGGCAGTTGTTCTTGTTGATTTTATTGTGACTATGTTATGCATCTCATTTTCTCCTCTGTTTGAATAATTTTATGTAAATCAGCATTCTTTATTCATCCTCAAATTCTCATTTTCAAGTCCAAGTCTGTATTTTGGAGCAAGTACAGCTTTTGGAAGCTTTTTTTTTTCTTTTAGAAGCTTTTTAAAAAGTTGAGATACATACATGATTTCCTACCTAAATATAGATAGTGATTAGATATATATCTCCAATGCTATTTCTCTTCCTCTGTTTTGTCCCACATTCTCAATCAGCCATATGACACTCCTCTTTGGAATTTAAATGATACCTCAAATTTAATATACTCCCCAATTTCCTGCTAATGGCCAACCTCTTACTAACTTTTTCATTACAGCTGGCTCCACCAATCTCCCAGCTTCCCAAATTCTACTATCCCTCATCTTTCACAATTTCAAGATCTGTCTATTTCCCTCCCATGAAATATAGTTTGGTTTCTGTGCTTCCATTCAACATTTGTGCACCACTCTTGTCCTTATCGTCCAATCTTTAGATTTTAGCAATAGGGCCATTTCTAGCATCTATTTACTCCAGTGTTTTCTATATACTTGTGAAAAGCATCTTTGGCAAATGAAATTTTTATGAGATCACTCCCTATGTTCCCATTACTTTGAACATAAAATTTAATAATAATAATAATAACTAAAGCTAACACTTGTATAATACTTAATGTTCTAAGGCCTCTTTTTTTTCTAAGGCCTCTTTAAAGTGATTCCTCTGGTTTGCAACATCCTTAAAGTAGGTTACTATTATTATTTTAAATTTACAGAGGCTAGAGAGAGGAACAGAGAGGTTAAGTAATTTGCTAAAATTTCCCAGCTAATAAGTAAGGTTTCCTGATTTTATCTATCAAACTCTTCTGCTTATTACTTTTAACCACTTACCATATTTTTCCCCATATCACCTCACCGACCTTAATTCACCAAGACAAAATACAGGTCCCACTGAAAAGCTATCCTATTTTTTTAAAGTATTTTTTTATTTTTTCCTGAGAGAGAGAATGAGAGAGAGAGAGAGAGAGAGGCAGAGGGAGAAGCAGGCTCTATGCAGTGAGCCTGACGTGGGACTCGATCCCAGGTCTCCAAGGATCAGGCCCTGGGCTGAAGGCGGCACTAAAAAGCTGAGCCACCAGGGCTGCCCCTGAAAGGCTATTCTAATGGAAGTTTCCAACAGTAAAAATGGAAAATATGAGGGACCAAGTTGTTTAAAATACACTCACACCTGCATTTGCTTTAAGGGCAGCAGCTTTTTTTCCAGGCTTCTAAATCATATGTGCCAGTATGTTTTTAATTTTGGCCATAGCAAATCTGTCCCTCATTTAAAGGGAAGGGAAAAGACTAGATCATCACACAGATTTACAAACAGGGAGCTTTACTTGGCAGATGTTGATGTGGCCTTAACCTCTCCAGGTTTAGCAGCCGGACTCAGACACTGTAATGATTTCTGTGTCAGATCTCCAATTTGTGACTAATCCACACTGCCTCCTGTTCTTGGGGGAAACCAGTCATCTGTAAAGTGATTGGTCACATCAATTTTATGTTGCAAAGTTCTCATTTGCAAAGACTTATTTCTGCCAGCTCACCTAGAGAAAGCTGTCAAAAGTTAAACTTCTACTCCAAACCCCCCAGAGTCAGCACTGCCAGCACAGATGAGTTCTTACTTAGTTCTCTGCACTCCTCTTGTGCCTCCTATTATTTCTAAGAAATGTTAGATTTTTTTACCAGTAGCAATAGAGAGCATTGGATATTAAATTCTCTGAATTTCTGAAAAGAAGCAATATAATATAGTAAGGAGGATAAATAAAAAGCAGACATGAACCATGCAGAACTAGGTTTGATTTTAGACTTTTCTATTTCTTGTCTCTACCATTCCCAACAATTCATTTTTCTCAGCCTCATAAACTTATCTGTAAAATGGGGATTGCTATGTGGGTTAAATGGCATAATACATGTAAAGTGTCTGGCAATCCACATCACTTGTCATGATGAACACTGGGCGATTAAAATGAAAACTTTAAAAAAAGTATTTAGCACTGAATAAATGAAATACAAGAGTACATTTAAAATCTATGTATAATGTCTAGTCTCTATTTGGGATATAGAAACCTTTTATGGAAGAACACCACTTACACCATTGTAACACCAACAAAAACTGGGCAAACTGAAATTTCATTAACCCAAAATCTAAGAAAACTCGGATGTTTTCAAGAGAAGACAGGACACAAGTACTTTCTCACCTGGTGTAGACATAGATCAGTAAGATTTCAGCCAAAATTTTTAACAAACTGGTAAAGGCTAAGTCTGGGTTAGCCAAGGAATATGGAATTTTTGTAAAGATTTCTTTATTTAAGAGAGGGGAGAGATTAGGGGGGAGAGAGATTGAGAGAAAGAGGGGGGGGAGAGAGGGAGAGAGAATCTCAAGCAAACTCCATGTTGCACACAGAACCCGATGTGGGGCTGGATCCCAGGACCCTGAAATCATGAGTTGGATGCTTAGCTGACTGTGTTACCCAGGTGCCCCAAGAATATGTAATCTTTTAAGATCACACAGATTAGGGGAATATGTACTCACCTGAAGATGAATTTCTATGAACCTAACTGGGTTAGAATAGCAAGAGTTCTGAAAAAGCATTTTTCATTGTAAATGCCACTATGGAGGAGAACTACAGCCACTGTATGAAAGGTGGGAAAAACAATCAAGATCCTTCCCCCCTATAGAACAAAAGACTCAAATGGTGGATGAAATTAAAAATAGACCTGCCCTACGACCCAGCAATTGCACTGTTAGGGATTTACCCCGAAGATTCAGATGCAATGAAACGCCGGGGCACCTGCACCCCGATGTTTCTAGCAGCCATGTCCACAATAGCCAAACTGTGGAAGGAGCCTCGGTGCCCATCGAAAGATGAATGGATAAAGAAGATGTGGTCTATGTATACAATGGAATATTACTCAGCCATTAGAAACAACAAATACCCACCATTTGCTTCAACGTGGATGGAACTGGAGGGTATTATGCTGAGTGAAGTAAGTCAATCGGAGAAGGACAAACAGTGTATGTTCTCACTCATTTGGGGAATATGAATAATAGTGAAGGGGAATATAAGGGAAGGGAGAAGAAATGTGTGGGAGATATCAGAAAGGGAGACAGAACATAAAGACTTCTAACTCTGGGAAATGAACTAGGGGTGGTGGAAGGGGAGGAGGGCGGGGGGTGGGGGTGAATGGGTGACAGGCACGGAGGGGGACACTTGATGGGATGAGCACTGGGTGTTATTCTGTATGTTGGTAAATTGAACACCAATAAAAATTAATTTATAAAAAAAAAAGAAAAGAAAATAGCAACAAACACTATCAACCCTGGGGTACTCTTTCTCTTTGGAAATCAGGCAAGTTTATGAGGATTTGAGAATTTTTTTAAATACATTTGTGTGTGTGTGTGTGTGTGTGCGCATGTCTTTGTGCTTTTATTTTGCTGAGTTTTGAGAGTTCTTTAAATATTTTGAATGAAAGTCATTTACCATGTAGGTGATTTGCAAATATTTTGTCTCAGTCTGTGATTTGTCTTCTCATTTTGTTATCAATATATTTCATAGAACAAATATTTTTAATTTTTATTTTATTGAACGTTTTTAATTTTTAAATTATAATTTATTTTTTTCTGTCATGAACTGTGCTTTTGGTGTCCTGTCAAAAAATATTTGCCTACCTTATGGCCACAAAACTTTCTTCTATGATTTATTTTGTAAGCTTTACTGTTTTACATTTTTCAATTTGGTCTGTGATCCACCATACCTGAGTTTATGTTAATGAGATGACTGGTGGTTGGAAACCACTACATAGCTTCAGGATGGGGGCTGGTTGCCAGAGAAACCAACCATGTGTTTATAGGGTTGGAACTTTTTAATCTCTAGAGAGTGGAGTGTGTGTGTGTGTGTGTGTGTGTGTGTGTGTGAGCTATAGAGGTTAAATTAATCATCAATGGCCAATGATTTAATCAATCATATCTAGGCAATAAAGTCTTTATACAAACCCCAAAGGACCAGATTTGGAGAACTTCCAGGTAGGTGAACCAGAATACACCACCTTCCCAATGCACCCCAAACTTCCTAGTGACAGAAGCTCTGTGCTCAGGATCCTTCTGATTTTCACCCTATATCTCTCTTCATCCAGCTGTTTATTTGTATCCTTTAATATCCTTGGTAATAATTACTGGTAATAAACCAGTAATCTAGAAAGTAAACTGTTTTTCTGAGTTCTGTAAGCTGTTCTATCAAATTAATTGACCCTGATGGAGATGGTATGGGAACCTCTGATTTATAGCCAGTTGGTTAGAAGCACAAGTGATAATCTGCACTTGCAATTGGCATCTGAAGTGGAGGCAGTCTTGTGAGACTGGATATGATAACCTGTGCGATATGATACCATCTCCAGATAAATAGAATCAGAATTAAGTTAAACTGTATATAACACAGTTGGTGTCTGTTGGAGAGTTGGAGAATTGCTTGATTTGAAAAAAAAAATCCCATGCATTTTATGACCAGAAATACCAGAAGTATTGAGAATTAGTAGAGTGTTAAGGAAAACAGATGTTTTCCATATTACCCCTTATTAGGTCTCAAAGATTTGTCTATTTCTAGTTGTCTGAGAGTTTTTATAAAGAATGGCTGCTGTATTTTGTTTAATACAACTGGCATCTATCAGTTTGTTCTCTATGTTTATAGTTCAGATTCTGCTTTTTGTTTGTTTATTCGTTTTTTAAGATCCCATTTATGAGTGAAAACATATAGTATTTGCCTTTCTTGTATTTCACTTAGCATTATACCTTCTAGTCATACACCTATGATAATTTTATTAATAATTTTTTGAATGTGTGTATATTTGATGCACAATGTTACCTTAGTGTCAGGTGTAAAACTTAGTGCTTTGACAAGTTTATGTATTATGCTATATTTATCACAAGTATAGATACCATCTGTCCTATGACATCACTATTACAATATCATTAACTGTATTCCTTATGCTCTGCATTTTATTCCTGTGACTCATTCATGCTATAACTAGAGGCCTGTATCTCCCTTTCCCTTTCTCGCATTTTGTTCAATCCTCCACCACTCCCCCTCTGGCAACCATCAGTTTGTTCTATGTATTTATAGTTCTGATTCTTCTTTTTGTTTATTCTTCTTTTTTAGATTCCATTTATGAGTAGAATTGTATGATATTTCTTTCTTGGTCTCACTTCTTTCACTTAGCATAATACAGTCTAGGGCCACCCATATTGTCTCAGATCCCATGAGATGTGGTATTCTTTTTTGGGGGTATGTAATATTACATTATATATACTATATATAATATATATATGTGTGTGTATGTATATATATCACATTTTCCTTATCCATTTGTCAGCTGATGGACACTTATATTGCTTCCATGTCTTGGCTGTTGTTAATAATGCTGCATTAAACATAAGGTTGCATATATCTCTTTGAGTGTTTACCCTGGGTAAATGCCCAAAAATATAGTTATTGGACCATATGGTATTTATATTTTTAATTTTTTAAGGGACATCCCTACAGTATTCCACAGTGGTTGTACCAATTTACATTCCCATCAACAGTGAATGAGGGTTCCTTTTTCTCCACATCCTTGCCAACACTTCTTGTTTCTTGTCTTCTTGATTTTAGCCATTCTAACAGGTGTAAGATGATATCTCACTGTAGTGTGGGCTTGAGGACCCTGGAATTGCTGAGGTTGCAAACTCCCTGTGATGATCAGAACCACTGGTTATGGAATCTGGACCTGCCCCTTTTGATGTCCAGACCCTGGTCTGAACTTTTAAAGTGGAAGGGGAGAGCATTTCCACAGCTCCTTGGCCCTTTTAGATTGTGGCTTCTTTTTCTGTGTCTAAGCAGGAGTAGGGTTGGTGAAGGCTTATAGATCTTGGGTTTGTTATATTCATGAGCATTCTGAGACAACTGGACAGGCCTGTTATGGTGTTCAGACTCTGCTTTGGTCTAAGCTCTTAAGGTGGGATAGGAACATAAATTGTGTCATTCTCTTGTGTCTCTGACCTGGAGAACCTTCTAGCCACTCTTCTGCTGCTTGTTAGAACTCTAGTGTTGTCTCTTTTATATGCAATTGTTCTTTTAAATGGTGGCATTTTTTCTGTGCCCAAAGACAGAGGGATCTGTTCCTGGTCCCTCAGTACTCTCTCTACTGCCCTTCACAGCATTAGGGGTGGGCATTCCCTTTGTTACTGTGTTTCTATCTTACTGTTGTCTTGCCATTCTTTATGTCTTTGATTGTTCCATAGCATTTAGTCAGCCCTTAATTCTTTTTCAGGTGGAATCGTTCTATTAATAGATGTAATTTCTAATTTGGTGTGTTCGGTGGAGGAGGTGAGTTCAGAGTCTTTCACCAACAGTATATAAGGCTTCCTTTTTCTCCCCACCAACACTTATATATTTTTTGTGTTTTTTGTTTTAGCCATTCTGACAGATGTGAGGTAATCTCATGGTAGTTTTAATTTGCATTTCTCTGTTGATGAGTGATGTTGAGCATCTTTTCCTGTGTCTGTTGGCCATCTGTATGTCTTCTTTGGAAAATGCCTATTTAGGTTCTCTGCCCAGTTTTTAATCAAATTATTAGTTTGTTGTTTAGTTGTATAAATTCTTTATATATTTTAGATATTAAACCTTTATTGAATATATCATTTGCAAATATCTTCTATTCAGTAGGTTGCCTTTTTGTCTTGATTATTTTCTTTACTGTAATTTTGGCATGTTATATTTTATTTTCACTTAATTGAGAAAAAATTTAGATTTCCTTAGATATTCATTTTTTTACCTATAGGTTATTTAGACATGTTATTTATTTTCTCAGTATTTGCAATTTCCAAGGTATGTTTATTGATTTCTAGTTTAATTTTTTTATAGTCTGAGAACAAATGTTACATGATTTCTATTGTTTTAAATTTGTTAAAGTTTGGGGCACATGGGTGGCTCAGTTGATTAAGCTTCTGCCTTCAGCTCAGGTCATGATCCGGGGTTCTGGGATTGAACCCTGCATTTGGCTCTCCGTCTGCTTCTCCCTCTCCCCCTGCTTGTGCTCTCTCACTCTCTGTCAAGTAAATAAATAAATAATATTTTCAAAAAATAGTAAAAAATAAATTGGTTAAAGTTTATTTTATTGCCTCAAATAAGACTTACATAATGAATTTTCCATGTATACTGGAAAATAATGTGGATTTTTCTGTTTTGTTGTTGTAGTTGTTGAATTTCCAAATATATCAATTAGGTCAGATTGGTAGATAGTACTATTTAGTTTTTCTATATCCTTACTGGTTTTATGTGTACTTTAAAAAAATTGATTATTGAAAAAAAAAACATTGAAATCTCCAACTGTAATTATGGATTTGTTTACTCTTTATTTCAATTCTATATTACTACTCTTTCTTTATTCAGTTTCTATATTTTGAATCTCCATTGTTAGGCACATACATATATAGGATCATTACATCCTTTTGAGAATTGATCTTTTTACCTTTATGTGATGCCTCTCTTTATCCTTCATCATACTGCTTATTCTGAAGACTACATTGTCTAATAGAAATACGGCCACTCTAGTTTAATTTTGGTTAATGCTTTCATGGTATATTAATACACCTATGTCTTTATATGTAAAGAGAGATTCTTCTAGACAATATGTAGCCTAATCTTGCTTTTTTAATCCAATTTGGCAACTGCTCTCCTTTAACTAGTGTGTTTAGACTATTGACATTTAATGTAATTTTTAATATGAGTGAATAAAAATCTACCATATTGCTAGCTACTTTTTTTAATCTGTCCCATGGGGTCATTATTTTTTCTACTTCTCTGTTTTCACTTGATTTAATTTAGCATTTTTATAAATCTATTTTATCTTCTTTATTGATGTTAATTCTACATATTAAAATAATTTAGTGATATCTTAGGGTTTACAATATGCATTTAGTTAATCTCTATTTTTAGGTAACACATTTTGACACATAGTGCAAAAGCCTTTTAATATTGTGTACCTGATTCTTCACTCCCATCTTTTATGCCTTTTTTGTTACGTATTTCACTTTTGCTATAAATACAAAATATATTGCTACTATTTTTGTCTGCCTTGGACAAATATTTATGTTTTAGAACAATTCAGGAAATATTAATTTTATTTCTATCTTCATCTATTCCTTTCTGGTACTCTTTGCTTTATTATGTAGGTTCAGTTTGATTTTTTTAACCTAATATCATATTCCTTCTTACTGAAGAAATCCTTCTAACCTTCCTTAAAGGGCAGGTCTGCTGACAATGAATTCACTCATTTGTTTTTTAGAAATTGTTTCTCTTTTATTTTTAATAACATCTTTATTGAGATGTAATTCATATAACATAAAATTCACTATTTTTATGGGTGCAACTCATTGGGTTTTAGTATATTAATAAAGTTGTGCAACCATAGCATTGACTACTTTCAGAACGTTTTCATCATCCTGTATAGAAACCTTATACCCATTAGCAGTCACTCCCCAGTAGTAGGCTCCCCATATCCCCTTCCTTCTATTCTTGGGAAACTACTAACCTGTCTATGTGGATTAGCTTATCCTGAATATTTCATATGGTCTTCTATCTGGCTCTTTTACTGAAAATAATGCTTTCAAGTTTCATCAATTTTATAGTACTGAAGAATGATGATGATGATGATGATGATGATGATGATATAAACCAATTATTGCTATTATTGTAATTTTTAGGTCACATCTATTTCAGTCTCAGTAGTTTAATTCATGGGTTTGTTTCTTTGCAGCTAGAATGCTTAGAGTCTAGTTTTCAGCCCAGTCAACTTTCTTCTCAAAAAATTAAAATATGTTACTTCATGCTTCATGTACATAATGTGTTGGCCATACAGTAAAGTTACCTCATGGAAGAAAGGGTAAGGAATGAAATGGAAAAAATATTATTGCTTATTGAACACCTATTATTTCTCAGGACTTGTATATACATGATTATATATAATGCCATAAAAACTCTGTGAGATAAGTGCTAGGTGATCTCCATTTTTATAAAACCATGCCCAAATTTGTGCAGTAAATAAATGTAAGTTTCAAACACACGCATCTTGGAATACATGTTGTATTCACAAAACACACTTTATCTAATAGAATTTTTTAATAATGATATTTTAAATAAATAATATAAAATTAATGAAAATGCTATATTACTTGATAAGCTTACAGTGCCTAATTATGCATCACAGTTATAAATTAGTTATTTATATAGACTTATTTTAAATAATCATGATAATACTGAATTTACCTGAGCCCTGTGCTCTAGAGAAATTGATAGTCAAATAAATTATCTCATTCTTTGTCTTCCAGGAAAGAATTTACTGCAAAGATACACATTTCCCAATGTGACTTAGATAAGACTTCTGGATACACCGTTGTTCACTTAGGACAAGGACTGATGCAGATCTTCCAAATTCCCATTTTTTTGCCTCATAAAATGTTAGCTGAACTATTTGAATTCCTTGATCAATGTGAATAAAATGCTTGTGAACTTGACCAAAATTTAAGCTTCTCTCCTTCCCCTGGGACCCTTAACTTGGACTTACTTTCAGCCTGAGGCAGCATTGAATGTGAAATAGCTCTTTGTAGTAGGATTCTCCAGAAAAACAATTAAAAGAATGTATGTGTGTGTGTGTGTGTGTGTGTGTGTGTGTACACATTTTAAGCATTTGACTCATGCATTTATGGAGGCTGGCAAGTCCAATATCTGTAGGATTGGCCAACAGGCTGAAGACATGGGGAAGAGCTAATTCTATAGTTCAAGTACTTCTCCTGATAGAATTTTCTCCTTCTTGGAGGTCAGTCTTTGTTTTAAGTATGCCTTCATCTCATTGGATTAGGCCCACTCACATTATGGGAAACAATCTGATTTACTCAAAGTCCACCAATTTAAATGTTAATCTCATTTAAAAACACCCTCAACACCATCATAGGAACAGCCAGAATAATATTTGCACAGATTGCTGGGCACTGTGGCCCACCTGAGTTGACACAAAAAATACCTGCCCTCCTTAAAGGGCTTCTCCTGAAAATCAGCTCACCACAAAGAAAACCTTTCCCTGATCAACTGTGGATCTTGGTTATTTTCTAGCTTTGTTTCCTCTCCCTGTAAAAGAAAAGTCCTTTTTTGCTTGACTTCTTAGAAGTTGTAGATCTTATGATCAGAACATTCTCTTTATTATATAATAGTCCCTCTGCCTCTATTACAACAGTATTTTCAATAAAATCCTTCCTTACTTAAGTTCGTATGTTTTTTATTTGCCATTTCCATGTAGCACAGAAAAACTTGTGGATTCCAAATTAATGGCAGGATTATTATTCCATTTATTTTGATGATCCCTGAATATGCTCCCAAAGTTGGTAGCTCCTTTATTGATTAAACACAATTACATAAAAGTAGATGACTGAACAAAAGTCAAAAGTTCTAACGATTTTTTGAGCAGGCTACAAAATAGCCTCTGACTAGACTTAGGTACACTAAAGTTCTTTTTGAAATTCTGCTGATGGGAAATGAATATAAACTAGAATTAACCAATTTTAAGGCCTCTGCTGAGATTTATTCTTTGACAGTTGACAGAAATACTCAGAAATTAGCATTTTGGTAAAACCGTTATTTGTTTAAGATGCCTCTTAGCCAAAGAGCCTGTCTGTACAAAAGGATTAACCTATTGACAATGACTTTCTAAATCCAAACCTATTGAATAACAAGCACTGAATGTGTTTACCTTCCTAATGCACCACAATTCACTATGAAGCTGGCTTTCTTGAAAAGGTCAAATTCATAAAGAACTGAATTTCAATAGGAAGACATACAGAAATCTGAAGCAAAATGGGATTGGGTTTGTTGGATACAAATAGAAAGTAAATTGAATGAATGTGGGTCACCTAAGTGGGTAATACCCCCCAAAACCCCGCACTTTTTAAAGGCTATTTTAGTTTCTGGTAAGGCTACTACTCCATTGTCAGTATATTACTTATTCTCTTAAATAAAACACATTATTTTACTAAGGGCCTCAATAACAGCAGTGCTATTTTTGCAAGACAAGTCTGAAAAATTCACTATGTGAAAAGACCAATAGTCTCTTTATATATTGGACACTTCAAGTATATTAATTATGTTCTGATATTTACTATAGAGAAATGCTACTTTTCAACAGGTAGAACAAGAAAAGAAGACATTGATGAATTGATGAAATTACAGAATCCCATTTTGGCTTTTTCCTGGGCAACTTCTATCTTGTCCTGATTTTTTGTTCTGCTAAAACGGATTTTTAGTACAGTTTTCACTTATCATGGTTTATCTTTCCACAGTTTTAATTACCCATGGTCAACCAAGGTCCAGAGCAGATGATCCCCCTTCTAACCTATCATTACAAGGTCAATAGTAGCCTAATACTGCATCACAATGTCCATGTCATCCTCTTCTCTTCATCTCATCAGGTAGATATTTTATCATCTCACATCATCACAAGAAACATGAGGACAGTACAATAAGATAGTTTGAGAGACCATATTCATATAACTTTTATTATAGTATATTATAATTTCTATTATATTATATTTCCTTATTAGATATTGTTGGTTTCTTACTGTGCTTAATTTATGAATTAAACTTTATCACAGATATGCATGTATGGGAAAAAGCATAGGATATATAGGGTTCAGTACTAACCATGGTTTCAGGCAACCACTGTGGGTCTTGGAATGAATCCCCAGTGTATAAGGGGGGGACTATTGTATAGGTGAATTGTACGTATATCCAATATGACTATTATAGTGCATTCCAAACAAATGTTTGGAACAATATTGGTCACTTAGGTTATTAGTGGCCACTTTAAAATTAGAAAAAATGGTTGATTATTAATTTCTGTAACTAGCTTCTGGTACAGAAACATTAGCACTTCTCAGGAAAAAAAAAAGACATTTCAAAAACTGTAAACATGTCTCCTTCCTCTGACAGTTAAAAGGCTTTGTAGTGCTTTTCCGACTCAATGGTAACCAATTTAGTGCTTATGTGATAAGATCCAGAGCTCTGTCTTCAGATAATAATTTCTCAAGAGTTTTACAGAAAAGAGATCAGAGTCATCCCCCCCTTGGTAGATTCAATTGTGAGAATATATTGTGGGTTATATTATATACCTAGTTAATACAATTATTTCTTCTGCAAGGTACTGGATACCTCAGTATAGACAAGACAGAGCTCATGTTGTACTATAAAAAGATACCAGTAAAGTTAAAGACCATGAAAGTTACATGTCACATTTACTAATCAAGTTGTATATACTGTCTCTCACATATAAATATGGTATTACTGAACCCCCCCCAAAGCATGCACTTTGAATTATTTTCCAGGTAAAGAGATATGCCTATACTGAGCCCTTCCTTGTGAATACTAACACATGGTTTTGAATGAGCTGGCTTATATGAAGGGTAGAATCTCTAATCCTGAAATAGGGGATTGTTTTCTTTTAGCGTGTAAACAAATGAACTATATATGGAACAGATGCCAAATTTTGTTTTCTTATTACTGTGCAGTAAAGCTGAGCTAACTTGTTCAGACTATAATGATTAGGGGATCAAAACTTCATCTTTTGGCCTTCTTTTATTTGGCTGTTTATGTTTTTAAAGATAAACTGTTTTTCCAAGTGTGCCTTCTAATACTGTAGGGATTCTATACATCTTAATAATACAAACTTGTGCAGCCAGTGTGGAAAACAGTATGGAGTTTCCTTAAAAGGTCAAAAATAGAATGACCCTATGTTCTACCAATAGCCTTACTGGATATTTGCCCAAAGAATACAAAACACTAATTCAAAGGGATGAATGCTCCCCTATGTTTATAGCACCATTATTTGCAATGCCAAAGTATGGAAGAAGCTTGGGTGTTCATCAATTGACAAATAAAGATGTGGTATATATACACAATGGGAATATTATTTAGCTATAGAAAAGAAAGAAATCTTTCCATTTGCAATTACATAGATGGAGCTAGAGAGTATAATGCTAAGCAAAATTAAGCTCACCAGAGAAAGACAAATTCCTTATGACTGCACTCATAGGTGGAATTTAAGAAACAAAACAAATGAGCAAAGGGTTAAAAAGAGAGAGAGAGAGAAACCAATAGTAGACTCTTAATTATAGTAAACAAATTGATGGTTACCAGAGGGATGGTGGGTGGGGGGATGGAGGAAATAGATGATTGGGATAAGGAATATACTTGTGAAGAGTACAGAGTGATGTATGGAATTGTTAAATCACTATATTGTACATTTGAAACTAATATAACACTGTATTTTAACTAACTAGAATTTCAATAAAAACTTTAACAAATGAATTTTTGATTGAACAGCAAAAAAATGTTTACATGCTATAACATTATTTTTAAATTTAGCAAATATTTATTTGAAAATATTAAAAATATTTATAAAATTTAATAAAAACTTAGACTACTCTTCTAATCATTGAGGTGTTTATGCTTCATAAAATTATGAAGTTCCAAAATTATCAATTTTGTTTCAATGACAAAGCATATTTGAAATATGCTTTCATATGCACACACACTCACAAGCAAAGTTCAGTATTTTACACTTTCTACCCAGAACATTGGCAGGTAGAGAACGGAGTAGTAAAATTCTCCCTCAGGTGTTCTGATCTGTCCAATACCAGTCAAATGTTCTATCTACATTGCAGCCTACTTGTACGTAAGGGGGTAATAAATATGAAATGATGCACTGTCCTATTTTGTCCTTCTGTGGCTCATATTCTAAAGAAGAATATGTAGCCAGTTGTTGAAATCAATGGTAGTTTTTCTGACAAATCACCAGACAACACCAGTATATAAAAAAATGCATGAAATGTCAGGAAAATTCCTGCAAAGTATAAAAAAATTCTCTTTATTTTAGTAATAGATTTTCATTAGATAATAACTGGCAATCAAATTCCTCCTGACTTATTCATAATTGCCTAAAAGTTATTTTTATATTTTCATTTATCTATATAGACATAATATATAAATTTATCATATGAGATCATGAGTAACATGGAACCTAGTTCTCTTTTTATGTCTAATATCTACATTTTCTGTTCATTTAGATGTTTTCTTATTATGAGAAACTGACTGTCAGTCACTTGGCCTGGTTTATAATATCTATAAATGTGCCATATAGGGGCAAAAACAATATTAGAAAGAAAATTAAAATGCATGCATTAGGAAAATGTAAAATTATTTTTAAAAATATGGCAATAGAGAGAGGGAGATTCATGAGACTTTTTAAAACAATAAGACCTATTGGATCACAAATAAAAAGACAAAACATACTGAACTTCAAATGGTAGATGTTTCAAAACAGAATACTATAGATATTACCCACTAATTTATGTGAAATACTGTTGCCATCATCCTCAGCAACATATCTATTTCAGAGTAAGAAATTGCTCTTACTCTTCATACTTGGAGGAAAGGGACTGGAGCAGGCAAATCCTTTCAAGGTTAGATTCTAAGACATAGTCATCTCAAAACTAAGAGTATCATCATAGTGACAAGTGTAAACTACAGAATTTAAGATTACATTCAAAAGCATTTGCTGAATGATTTTTCTGTGGTTATGGATCTGAATTTTGTTCACTTTTGGGAGAGCCAATTTTTTTAATATTTTATTTATCTATTAATGAGGCGCGCACACACACACACACACACACACACACAGAGTGGCAGAGACACAGGCAGAGGGAGAAGCAGGCTCCATGAAGGGAGCCTGATGTGGGACTCGATCCCGGGTCTCCAGGATTAGACCCTGGGTTGAAGGCGGCGCTAAACTGCCGAGCCACCCGGGCTGTTCTGGAGAGCCAGTTGTTTTAAAATCCAATCTGTTATCCCTTGGAATAACAAAATGATATAAAATGGTCAAATTCAAAATAGGTCATATGCCATTTAGTAACCAATTGGCTCCATGGTACAGCATACAATGAGTATAGAAAACATTTAATAAGAGCTAAATTATCCTCTTCTCATTAAACATACAATTGTGATTTAGGGTATACACCAAGTTTTCTGATGTGGGACGAACAGGAAGGGAACCAACTCATACTTTACATCAATTTTCTGTAACTCAGTAACAAAGGAAGAGCACTGAGAGTCAGTGATCTTGATTGTAGTCTTGTCCTATTCTGATTGTGTGATTTTCCTGAGTTTTGAGCCAAATCCCTTAGGTCGCTATCCTAAGAGTGATTCAGAGGCTCTGCTCAGCATATTTCCATGCTAAACTCCATTAAACCTGAGAAAGAGTTCTCTTGCATAAGATGTTTTACATCTTAGACACTTCAGTTTTGTTAGAGAAGCACTCAAAAATAACGTACGGCTGGAGGGGAGGGAGGTGGGGAAACAGGGTAACTGGGTGATGAACATCAAGGAGGGCATATGATGTAATGAGCACTGAGTATCACTGACCTCTTCCTCTGAAACCAATAATACATTATATATTAATTAATTGAATTTAAATAAAATTAAAACAAATTTAAAAATTTTTCCATGATTATTATTATGAAAATCATTCTAACTACCTAAGGTTGGTCCCAGCCTGAGGTTAAAATACAGAAGGTTAATTTTCTTTTCACTTGATATAGTTTCATTTTAACATTTCTGTCAGAATATTTGCATACAATAGCCAGAGTTTCAGTTTCAAGAATATGGGCAGATCATCTTTTTTTTTTTAAGATTTTATTTATTTATTCATGAGAGACATAGAAAGAGAGAAGCAGAGACACAGGCAGAGAGAGAAGCAGGCTGTATGCAGGGAGCCTGATGTGGGACTCGATCCCGGGACTCCAGAATCAGCCCTGGGCTGAAGGCAGGCATTCAACCGCTGAGCTACCCAGGCGTTCCAATCTTTTATCATAACGAATTGAGCAGAAAGTGCCCATCTTGAATTTGCTTGTTGCTTGTCACAGCAAAAAATGTGAAAAATGAATTAGGACTTATTATTCCATATAGATAACATCTATCTTAATATACCAAGAAAGAACTAAGACACAAAGCATGATTAACATTTATATTCAAGCAAGAAAATTTATTTTACTAAAAAAAATTCTAGTATTAAGACTTCTATTTTGTTTTCCTACCTTGATAATAAAAAAATGAAAAAGACATTTTCGTTTTCCCCTGCAACACTGTCTTAACACCTCCCATATCACATTCTTAATTCCACTGTTCTGTTTTCGTTTCTTTTATGGATTATATCAACCAGATTTTGGAAAGAATTAATAGAAACTATGGTGTATTATAATAAAAAATCTCATATAATCTATTGAGAAGTTTGCAATCCAATGAGGAAAGCAAAAACACACAGCAAAGACACACACACACACACACATGCACACACACAAAAATACAAATGACAAAGATTTAAAAATATATGTAAACATATTGGCTACAGAGATGCAGGTATGTTAATATGAGATTACGTTAAGATGAAATTTTCTTAGAAAATACCACTGGTAATCAACTGATTAAAATTTCTGCTAAAATACTACTATAAAGAAATGCCACATGTTAGCTTTCATAAGACATATCATATACTGATAACTGGTATTGGTTTGTGAAAATATTGACTAAGGCTTTGCTGATAAATGCAGACTGTGAAATTCTAACATACTTGTGAAACTTAGATTATCATTCACTAAACTTGATTGCTGACTGCAAGAAAAGGCAATCTTCAAACAAAAAATGATTTAAGTTGATAAAAAAAAGATGCAAGCAGGGACATATTTGATGGATTTGATAATTAATTGGTCTTTCCTATTTGGATCCTTGCCCACGCTGTCTTGCACTGAAGTGCTAGGAGGGTGTCATTGGGATGGTCATAAGTTTCATGAAAAGAGTCAGTTTAATGAATGTTTTAAAACAGAGAAGAAATATAGGAGGCTGGTATGAAAAAATGAGATATTCTAGATAGGGAAAATGCTTCAGATGGAGATTCCATTTGTAATATACCAAAGAAAGAAACTAGTTTTGTTTTGAGAAGAGAATAAAAGCTAATGGATGCTAAAAGATGGTAATATTTATTCCTTGTCCTTTAACTACTTTGCTTCATTTTAACTGCATAGACCATGCATACTCCATTTAATAATTAAAACTAATAGCCATATATAAAGAAATGCTTGATCATTTCTTCTTACCCCAAGTATCACCCTCTCCCTACTCTCCCAACATAACCAATGATAACAATTTCTTGTATAACTTCTATATTCTGTCCTATGATTGCCAAGCATATATATACACATTTTCTTAGTTTATTTTTAATACAATCAGCCATTAATATTATCTTCTAATACTTCCTTTCCTTTCCCTCAAGATGTCCTAGATATCACTTGGGGGTAAGTTCTTACATAGCTAAATCCATAGAATAGTTATACTGTGCCTTTTAAAAATTACTATATTTCTTTGGAAGTGTCTTCGTGGTACTATTTGGTGGTAGAGTGGAAGGTTAATGCAGAATCTGGCTGAGATAATTCTGACATTAGTAAAATAGGTGATGACTTTGTTATCAATGTTGACAAATGTATCTGATGACAACAGATGCTTAAGGTAATTTTTGACTTGTCACTGGCACTTTTGGCATGGCAATATAGAAATGCTCATATTTTATGTTGTTTTCTATCTGCAAGATAGAAGTCGCTATTTTTTATTTGAAATGAAAATTCCAAAGATGATATTTGAAGAATATGAAGCATTTCAGTGATACAAAAGTAGAGTGGTTTGAATGGATCTTCAATGTGAAGGCTTTTTTTTTTTCTTACTTTTTTTTTTGAAGAGTGGAATACTGAATAATGGCATGATATATTGAAAGAGCATCTGAGACTGAACATGAAATTCAAATCACTGAGAACTTGTAAGTTCATAAATTACAGAAACATAATTTGGAAAACAGAAGAGAACGCTTTGGAAAAGGGCTAATACAATGTGAAGGCTGTATAGTACATGATTGGTCTCTTACATTATTCTAAAAACCCCCACTAAATGGAACACTTTTTAGAAATGAAAGCCTAGACAAAGAATGAAATTTAATGTGCAATTACAAATGATATGGCATTCTTATCTATGACTTTCAAATGAATAGCAACTGATTATACCTATGGATTTTACTTTTAAGAATAGCAGTATCACTTTGTAATATTTGAAACAATTTCTATTCCAACCATATATTATTAAAAGTGAAACTTGAATACTAAAAAATAATAATAATAAAAATCACCATCCAGCTTTACAAATAAAAGAGAAAGCAAAGAAACTTGCCTTTAAATCTTTGATATAGCCTAAATTTTCTTCATTAGTTATAACAATTAAAGTTTTTAAATTTACTATTGATAAACCAATTAGAAAACGATCATGGGATCACCTATTTAATACCTTCATTGCCAGCAATAAAACCCTAAATATCATGTGATTGTAAAGATGCCACAAAACTAAAAGGATTTCACAAAAATTATGAAAACAATTCAAAGTTCATGATATTAGGGAAACCACAACCTCTATAATAAACAAAAAAAAAACTTATTAAAAAACATTCTTGGGGATGCCTGGGTGGCTCAGCAGTTGAGCGTCTGCCTTTGACTCAGGGCCCAATCCTGGTGTCCCGGATAGAGTCCCATGTCAGGCTCCTGCAGAGAGCCTGCTTCTCCCTCTGCCTGTGTCTCTGCCTCTCTCTCTCTCGGTCTCTCATGAATAAATAAATATAATCTTTAAAAAAAACATTCTTGGTGGTTCTAGAGAGATCAAGCAGGGAAAATTATGACTATTTCAACATCATTTCATGTATGCGTTTACTCAACCAACAAGTAATGGATAAATGTGAGCTGCTATGAAAAATTTTTAAAAATGCATTGCTTTTGACTTCAGGAAGTTGAAAATTAGTAGGAAAGAAGAAACTGCATTAAAAACATACAATAAGTATAATACGTTATGGAACACAAGCACCATGAAGACAGAGATAAAAATAAAATCCCCAGAGGAGGGAAATACTACTTCCAGCTTGTTGAAATCTGGACTCCTTGAGAAGCTGACTCTGAGACAAAGATTAGCATGCTGGAATCTCATTAGGAAATTCTTTTAGAATCTATACCTTTTAGGTGTAAGGACGGAAACAAGATTGGGTAGAGATGATGGATGTTAATGAGGTTTATTGTGGTGATCATTTTGCAATATATACAAACATCAAATCATTTTGTTGTACACCTGAAACTATATAATGTTACATGTCAATTATATAACAGTTAAAAAGGGGAGAAGTTGGGCTGCAAAAGTTTTTCTCAGAATAAAAGTCTCAGTTATTCTGACAGTGTTCTGTGAAACTAGGGTGACCCTTCATAGTTGTTCTGAGTTTGGATGAGGGAAATGAGCATTTATATTCCCCTATCTACAAGTCATTGGACGTAGGGGCATGCCCTTGTATGACTAGACTCTCAGATGAAAGCAATTCCTGGATAAGAATGTCAGGCAGCTGTCACTGGCAAGGGAGTGGAAATTTGGGAGCACATTACATGTTCACTACACAGCCAAAGAGGTCCAAGTATTAGAACTTTAAGGAGCCTTATTAATTATCTTATCCAACCCAGTTATTTTTACCTGAGAAAACAGAGAGTTTAAACTACTTGTCCAAGATCACAGAGCTGAAGATCAAATTGAAATCAGAACTCACTTGATTATTCTTTCCCTGTTCATTCTGATACACCTAAAGCTTTTCCTATGCAAAAAGCTAAAACAGGTGAAAGCAAACAAAATAAAAGGAAAACAAGAAACTAAAGCTGAGACACTCAACTAATTGGAAAACAACAGGAATGCTGTATCTGACTTTAGTAAATAATTGCTTTATAAGTAAACCTCTTGTAAATACATCTTGAGTTTAAACAAAATTTTTCATAAATATGACTACAATATATTAGTAAAATACTAGGAATTGAGGAATAAAAGGATAATGCATACAACCACCATTGTTCCCAGTCACTGAAATTTTAACTTTAGATTTCTTTTTCCTCTCTAGCTCAGAGGAAAGAAAACACTTAACAGAAAGAATGTTATAAACTCCTATTTGTGTTATTTCTATCAATTCTCTTGACCCAGTCCCCCAGAAATCTCATGATAGTGACAACAAACACCCAGTGGAAGCTCATAGAAGTCAAAACTAAGAATGGGGAAGACATTCTCTTAAAATGTTTTGTTTTCCCCCCCTCACTGTCCACTGCTTAGCTCTAGGAATAGATGTTGTTGCACGAGTATATGGAAGACTGCGATAAACAATGGTCCAGATTTCAGAATAGAGGACCAAAATGGTGAGCCTCAGGAAATCAGTTAGTTCCAAGAACGGTCTATTACATTTACTCTCATATTTACCATTTATTTTGCTATTCCTTCATTTATGATGTTTCAGAGTTTTATTTGGTATTATATTCTTTTTGTCAGAGTATATTTCATTAGCACTTCTTCGTTAAAAAGTCTTCTGATGATGAATTCTTTTTCAGTTTTATTTCATCTAAAGTTGTCTTTATTTCACCTTCATTCCTGAAAAATAGAATTCTGTCTGACAGTTCTTTTCTTTCAGTACATTGAAAAATATTATGCCACTTCCCTTTGACTTTTGTGGCTTCTGATGAGAAATCCAGTTAGAATCATCAATCATTGTATTGGTTTGCTAGGACTAACATGACAAAGTACCAGAGACTGGATGGTTTAAACACCAGAAATTTATTTTCTCACAATTCTGGAGGCTGTAAGTCTCAGATCAAGGTCTCGCCAAAACTAGATTCTTCTGAGGCATTCCTCCTTCGCTTGTAGATGGCCATCATCTCCCTGTGCTTTCAAATGGTCTTCCTTCTTCATGTGTGTGTATCTTTTTCTTATTTAAGGACACCAGACATATTGGATTAGGGCCTACCCTAAGACCTCATTACCTTATTATTTCTCTAAAGAGCCTGTCTCCAAATAGGGTCACATTCTGAAGTACTAGGGGTTAGGACTTTTACATACAAATTTTTGGGAAACACAGTTCAGGCTATTATGTTCATTTATAGGTAATGCATAATTTTTGCCAGGCTTTTTTCAAAAAAAAATATCTTCTTTAGTTTTCACGCTCTAATTTTGATATATTTGGCTTGAGTTTCTTTTAATTTGTCCTGTAGTTTACTGGGATTCTTTTTTTTTAAGATTTTATTTATTTATTCTTGAGAGACACAGAGAAAGAGAGAGAGGCAGAGACACAGGCAGAGGGAGAAGCAGGATCCACTCCATGCAGGGAGCCTGATGTGGGACTCGATCCCTGGTCTCTAGGATCACACCCTGGGCTGAAGGCGGCGCTAAACCGCTGAGCCAACCCGGGCTGCCCAGTTTACTGAAATTCTTGAATATATTTGGCTATATCCAATTTGTGGGCTCCCCTGTGGTCAGTTTGAAATTTAGGTTGTAATGTATGTAAAGGCCCTCTTTAATAACCATCATGCATTTAGCCCATCCTCACTCAATCAACCCTCAGTTTATTCTCCATTATTGAGTCTCTTATAGTTTGTTTCCTTCTCTCCTTTTTTCTTTCCTCCTTCCTATATGTTCATTTGTTTTATTTCTTAAATATATATATATTCTTAAATATATATAATATATACTATGCTATATCTTCTTTATCCATTCATTAAATATACTTATTATTATCCATTCATAATATATATATGTTTCTTAAATATATCTCTATATATTCTTTAAAATTTATATATATGTATTTTATATATTCATATATACATATATATATTTATATATATAAATGCATGCTACATCTTCTTTATCTATTCACTAGTCAATGGACATTTGGGTTCTTTCCATAACTTGACTATTGTTGATACTGCTGCTATAAACATCAAGATGCATGTACCCCTTCAAATCAGTAATTTTATATCCTTTGGTTAAATACCTAGTAGCACAATTGCTGGGTCATATGGTAGTTTTATTTTTAACTTTTTGAGGAAACCCCATACTGTTTTCTAGAGTGGCTGCACCAGTTTGCATTCCCACCAATAGTGCAAAAGGGTTCCCCTTTCTCTGCATCCTCGCCAATACCTGTTCCTTCTTGTATTGTTAATTTTAGCCATTCTGACAGGTGTGAGGTGGTATCTCATCATGATTTCGATTTGTATTTCCCTGATAAGTGATGTTAGCATCTTTTCATGTGTCTGTTAGCCATCTGGATGTCTTTGAGAAAATGTCTACTCATGTCTTCTGCCCATTTTTTAACTGGATTGCTTGTTTTTTTGGGTGTTGAGCTTGATAAGTTATTTATATATTTTAGATGTTAACCCTTTATCAGTTATCTTATTTGCAAATATCCTCTCCCATTCTGTACATTGCCTTTTAGTTTTGTTGATTGTTTCCTTTGCTGTGCAGAAGTTTTTTATCTTGGTGAAGTCCCAATAGTTCATTTTTGTTTCCTTTGCCTCCAGTGATGTGTCTAGTAAGAGGTTGTTGCTATATAGTCAAAGAGGTTTTTGCTTATGTTCTCCTCTAGGATTTTGATGGTTTCTTGACTAGGATAAACTTTTAGAAGTAAAATTTCTGCCTCAAAGGAAACACTTTAAAGACATTTTTTTTCTTTTTACTTTGTAGCAGGTTGACCTTCAAAGTATCTACAAATTTACACACCTAGTAATGATGTATGAAAGCTACAATTTCTTCATCATTGCCAGTGATTCATATGAATATTTCTTTCTTTCTTTGTTAATATGATAGGCAAAAATTGAAACTTTGTATTAATTTTATTTTCTTTAATTTCTAATTATGTTGAATATTTTTAAATTTCATTTTGTGTTGACATCTTTGATTCACTTAAAACTGAGGACCCCTGGGTGGCTCAGCGGTTTCGCGCCTGCCTTCAGCCCAGGGTGTGATCCTGGAGTCCCAGGATCGAATTCCACATCAGACTCCCTGCATGGAGCCTGCTTCTCCCTCTGCCTGTGTCTCTGCCTCTCTCTGTCTCCCTCTCTGTCTCTCTCTCTCTGTCTCTCTCTCTCTCATGAATAAATAAAATATTTAAAAAAGTATTTTGCTATAGGCTGTGAGGTAACTTAAGTCCTTCTAGATGGCCAGGCAATTTTTCCAATATTATTTAGAGTAATCTTTCCTTTCCTGGTGATCTAAAATTCCACATTTATCATATAGTAAATTGTATCTTATACTTAATTTTGTTTGTTACATACTATTCTATTCCATTGTCTAGATGCCCAAACTGATTCCAGTACTAACTCATTTAGTTACACTAACTTCATAATATAATTTACTGCCTGTTTATGAATATTTGTTCTAAAAATTCCCACATTGGGATGCCTGGGTGGCTCAGCAGTTGAGCATCTGCCTCTGGCTCAGAGCAGGATCCTGGGGTCTGGGATCAAGTCCCATGTCAGGCTTGTGAGGAGACTGCTTCTCCCTCTGTCTATGTCTCTGGCTCTTTCTCTCTCTCTTTGTCTCTCATGAATAAATTTAAAAAATTCCTACATTATTCTTGCTCATTTTTATTTTAAAAAAACATATAATTATTTTTAATTTCTAAAAATGTCCTATTGAAACTTTGATTTGTCATACATAAAATGTATATATTAATTTGTAGAGTATTGTCAACTTTCATATATCAAGTCTATGAATATGCTGTATTGTACCATTAATTAAAATGTTATGTTATATTCTTATATGCAGTTTTAGTGTAAAAATAAGAAGTTTGTCATAATATTCAAACATATACCAAAACTTAATTCTAGGTATTTCTATTTTGGGGAGGTTATGAAGTATTATTTATTCCATGAATTTTTAAAAACAGTTTTATTGATATACCATACAATTCATCCATTTAAAATATACAACTCAGAGATTTTTAATTTCCTTTTTTTAAGATTTTATTTATTTATTCATGACAGACAGAGAGAGAGAGGCAGAGACACAGGTGGAGGGAGAAGCAGGCTCCATATTCACAGGATTGTTCATCTATTATAATTATCTAATTTTATAACATTTACATAACCCCCAAGAGAAACTTCAAACCCAGTAGCATTCACTCCCTATTATCCTCAACTCCCATAGTCTTAGGCAATTATTAATCTACTTTTTCTGACTGTAGATTTGCCTATTCTGAACACTTTATATAAATGAATTATATAAGTTGTCTTCAAGTTTCATCCCTATTATATAGCATGCATCAGTACTTCATTCCTTTATATAGCTGGAAAGTAATCTATTATATGGCTATACCACCTATTATTTATACATTCGTTAGTTGATAGGTATCTGGGTTTTTTTGCTTTATGGCTATTACATAATGCTACAATGAACATTCACTAAGTAGTTTTTGTGTAGGTGTTTGCTTTTAATTCTCTTGGGTATATACCTAGGATGAAATTGTTAGGTTATATGGTAGCTCTATATTCGACTTTTTGAAGAAATGTAAGACTGTTTTTCAGAGTGACCACACCATTTTAAATTATTGCCAACAATATATAATTGTTCTGATTTCTCCACATCCTTGTCAACACTTGTTATCATCTGTTATTTTTATTATAGCCATCCTAGAGGGTGTGAAGTGGCATGCCTTGTGGTATCTTTCTTTAATACTCTATAATGCTTAAATATTTCTTTTTAATGGCAACCCTCCTATATTTATAACCGCAAGCATTGTGATAGGAGTATGCTGGAAATGGAAATAAATGCTGACCTCTAATTACATAGTGTAAAGTTTCATTTTTATGAAACTTCAAAGTGTGTTTTCAGAGATTGAGGATTATTATCAGTAATCTCATTTTAAACTCGTTTTTCCTTCCACTTTATTTTCATTCCTTTCTTTAATTCATTTTATGCCCAGACCAGGGTCTAATATGTGCAGACCACATCTATATAACATTAAACATCCTTATAATAATTAACTTTGCCTTGCTTGCATTACCCCTGATTTGTGGAAAGAGACAAAGTAAGGGGTTTTTATGATGCAGATTATCCAAATATAGTAAATCCAAATATAGTACTTGAGTTGCTGAAATCAAGAGTTGGGTGCTTAGCCAACTGAACCACCCAGGTGCCCCTAACTTAACTCTAATTATTTAAATTCAAATAGTTATGTGTAGCTAATTTCTATTTATTGGGCAGAGTAGGGCTGGAAAATTTAAAATAAATGTGACATACTTAAAAGTAGTAGAAACATGAACTTTTCTATTACATGTTTAAGAGTGAGTCATAAATTGGACTGAAAATGCATCTCCATATCATAGTAATTAGTAAAAAAATTAAGTATGTCATTCTCCACTGCCTCTGGAATGAAATTCAAAATCTTTAGATGAATATACAAGGCTTTCCAAAACTTCCTCCTAGTTCACTGCACTAACCGTAAGTCCAACAATATTATACAAACCTCTTGTTGATGAAGCCAATTCCAACTATTTGCTGTTTCCAAAGAAATAAGGAAACTGAACTTCAGAAATATTATCCCATTTTCTCTGGTGATAGGTGTTCAGATCTAGGCAGTGTGACTTTGGAGCTCTTATTATTATCACTGTACCAGTTTCTTCATCTTCAAAATAAACATAAGAATAATATCTACTTCCTAAGTTTGCTTGAAGATTAAATATTTATATGAAGAGCTTGACTTTTACCTGGTACAGAATAGTGCTCAATGAAGATTAGCTATTATTGTTCATCTTACATTGGCAGTGTGACTTACAATATTATTAATTTCAATATTAGAAGTCAGAATGAAACAAAGGAAATAATTTTTCTTTTTTTAAGACCAATAATTTTTGCTTTTAACCTCTATTATCTTGAATAGTATCATGACATTTACAGAGATCCCAAATAAAAATAAATTTATGAATTAGCTTTATATCACTGTGGAAAAGTTCTGCCACCCAAAGCCATGTGACTGGTAAAGAAAGAAAATGGCTTAGCAAAGTGCTCTGGCACTGAAATAATGCATTTCAAAAAATATATATGTCCATAAACCAAAAAACAGAATAAATGAAGAAAAGTCAGTAACTGAAAGATGTAGTGAACTATAAACAAAAGGAATTTTCAAACAAGATCATTCTTCATTCCTTTTTATCATGGAAAAAACAAAATATTGAAAGGAGATAAATGCAAGAAGCCAGACAAGTAAGGTTATTCAGTTTGTATCTTTATCATAGATACAACAGACTAACTATGCTCTTGAGTATGCATAGTAAAGTTATTATTTGCTTTTAGAAAATATGTGACTCTAACCATAAGAAACTACAACATAACTATAGGCTTTACCATGAAATATAATTTAAGAATGCTGTCATCAGTTTGGATATATATCACTAAAATTTCTCCCACATAAAAGAAGAGATTTAAGAAAACATGTAGTTTTCATTGAGAGTTTTTTTGCTAATGATAAGTATTCAGAAGGGAAAAATAGTTATAAAAAGTGAAAATATAATAAGAGAACATGCACATCAATAGTTTCTAATATCCATTAATTATTTTGAATGTTCCATACTTGTCTTAGAAAATTGAGGCAATGCTTATGAGATTGCTATAAATATTGTTTTAATAGTATAATATAAAATCTAAAAACAAGATGTCCCGTAGATAAAATCTGTAAAATAAATAAATCAATCTATAAAATAAATAAATAAAACTCTAAAAACAAGATGCCCTGCATGCATGTCAAGATTTACTTCCTTTGAGGTTTTTTACTTCTTTACCAATCAGTATAAGGAATTTTATTGCTCCCAGATTGCAAGAAAAAATAAACCAAGCATATTCCTAAGGTTTTCAGAACTAGACATAGAATACAAAGAACTCATTTTAATCAAAGTTAAACAAATGGATGAAATTCCTTATGTTAATTTTAGTTTCATATTTTTTCTAGATATTATAATATACTATTGTATTTTGTGGATTTGACTGCAGTAGATTCTTGAGTAGATAATATCAGAGAAGTTATTTTATACTCATTTTATTTTGTGAAATTTTATTACTAAGGGGTTGGATTAAATCAAAAGTATATTTCATGTAATATTGTCTTTCTTGAACTTTTGCTTATAATTTTTTAGAATAGAAGCACTGTCTATAGTTAGCTCAATAGTACAGAATTGTAAGGCAAAAGGAATGAAAAGAATTCTTCTTTGAAAGAATTTTGATTTCTATATATTATTTGAAAGCCTGAAGCTATCCAACATTTTCTTTATGACCTTATTTCCTTTTTTGCAAAATCTTCCCCCAAGTCTTCCATAAGGCCTCTTAAGATAAATCAAAGGATAATCTAAAGTTAATCAGTCAGTGCCTTTTACCTTTGGACTACTATAACTGTAAATATAAGAAATTTACTATAATGATGCATTTTGGTCAGGTCAAAAAGGTAACATGGTTTGATGTGTTTATTTTTCTTTGCAGTTGTGATTTGTTGAATGTTTTTTCTTTAAGCTCTCTGCTTCTATCACATTATATCAGTTGAGAGGATTCAGGATTTTCAGTACCGAAGGTCAGACAGTACTAAGCACTAAAAGTCTTTAACCCAACAGGGAAAGGAGAAAATGTCCAAGCATAGTTCAGATATTTGTGACCTCAATTTAGACCTTTATTTTTATGTTAAATCCAAATGTGTTGAATCTAAAATCAAAACAATATACTTACTACTCTGGATTAAAATAGGTTGCACTGAACCTGAGTTGCAGTAGATTTTAATATGTGTGTCATATCAGCCTACCTTTTGCTAATAGGTAAGCTTCTATTTGCCTTTACCACTAGAACCAATAAACATTACCATTATAGGAAATATAGTCCTAATACAAGGCAACCTGCTTTTCGTGCTTATCATAAAAAATGTGTAATATGAGCATATTGTGTACACAATCAACTCTTGCATTCTATGGGAAAAAAGAGAAGAAAGATGATAATTCGGTTCACAGAAGTTTTTGTGGTATAAAAGGACTCAAAGTAATGAGATATTATAATTCGGGGCACAATAGTAGCCCAACTGTTTGAAATTTTGTATTATACTATATTAAATTTTTAGTTACCTGCTGTTTCTTTGGATTTCTCTACGATTCAGAGTTAGCATTCACAAGGAAACACCCAAAAATACAAATTAAAAAAAATTAAGAACTGCAACAGTACAAGTTGATTTCCCAAGGAT